>NC_084800.1:89174896-94174896 GCF_963169125.1 Humulus lupulus | reverse complement strand
TGGTCAACTAACACGGAGTCAAATGCTTGATGTGATGGAAGGTGTTGAAATAGATCTAATGGAAAAAATAGTAAACGACACAACAAATTATAGTGGTTCGGCCCCATGAATTGGTAATGACCTACGTCCACTTAAGCTATTATTGATATTAATTCTCAAATGAGTGATCAAAGAACTAGGGTTCTCTGAGTTTCACAAACCTTAGAAGGATGAATAATACAATCGTAAGATAAAATAGCTCTAATTCTCTTGTAAAGCATAAACTTAAATCAGCCAAAAGTCCCCTCCTTGAGCTATTTCTTCTCTATTTATAGGCTCAAGGAGGATTACATAAATTTGTTACAGATATTATTTCCTAAATAATCGGATACTCAGGAATTATGGGAGATAATCTCGGATATCGTTATAATTGCATAAAATCTTCTCAAAATATACGGAGTATACGACCAAGCTGGTCCTATATAAAGTCCAAATGTTACGCTAGGGGAACCTCCCTGGTCGATAGTCGAACAGAACCTTTGCCAGGTGTCAGTCACGTGTTAAAAATGTTTGCCACGTCATCCACGCCTATTCTTTGGATAACAATTATCTACACATTTATTATATAGAAGAGATATATATACTAAACTTTTGTTTTCAAATATAAAGCTTGCCTTAAAACTACTTGTAGAGCAATATCGAAATAATTAACTTGATAAATTTGAGTTGTACATTTTTTATTTATTTGTATACATCTAAAAGCTTTTTTAGTCAAATTTTATATATGATTGTTTATTTGTTGTCCTTTACACATTCTAATAACAAAAGAATAACAGTGATGATGTTAATTATATAGATAAGAGAACCCACTATATTGAATGATATATATATATACATTATGTTTAGTGTCAGACGTGTATGAATATAAATGTGAATATTTTTATCTTTTGTGAACGGCGTTACAAAAAAGTGCGTGTTAAGAAAGAAAAATTAATAATGAGATTTTGATAGTTCATTGTTATATACAATATATTTGGGTGATTTACATTAACGTGATTTGATTGTTCGGGTTGCATAAAAATATTTATGGGATGCTACCCAATACAACTCATATGAAATTAAAATCTCATGTTAATTTTATTCTTATGAAATTTATGTAACCTACATTAACCTCAAATGTAAGTCCATGCAACTCCAAGCAACCCAGTGTGATTTCAAATGCAACTCAATGCAACCTTATGCAACCCATGACAAGCCAATTAAACAACTTTGAAAAACCTAAGTTTTAGCCTATCTTTCCAGTTTTACAATCTTAACAGTTCATCTTGCATGGCAGCAAGCCAGAACTCATCTAAAAGAGCATCCTTGGCACTTTTTGGTTCAATCTGAGATAAGTAGCAGGCGAAAGCAATCAGATTTTGTAATTTTCTTCTGGGGACCATGGTAGCATTTGGTTTTCCAATAACAATATCAGGGGGATGAGCCTTCTGAATCCAGGCAGGGGGTCCATTTTTATACAGTTTTGCATGTTGAGATTCCTTTTGCAGAACACTGGTAGCTTCCTCATCACACTGTGAGCCGCTAGGACCGGCTTCGTGTTCCTCTGATGCAGTTGGTTCAGTATGAATGGACCCAGATGGAGGGTCAGGAACCATTTGACTTTGGCTAGCTGTGACTGGAATAGGTGTAGTTAAGACTGGAGTGTCATCATCTGCCAATGGTTCTTCAGAATTTTCCAAGTCATCAAATCGCACATTGATGGAATCAACCACTGAACGAGTTCTTTTGTTGAACACACGATAGGCACGACTGTTAAGCGAATACCCAAGAAATACTCCTTCATCACTCCTTGGATCAAATTTTCCTAAATGTTCTCGATCATTTAGGACATAGCACACACACCCAAAAATGTGCATATGAGTGACATTAGGAGTCCTTCCTTTCCAAAGCTCATAGGCAGTCTGTGTCGTGCCAGTTCTCAGATGGACCCGATTGCAGATATAACAGGCTGTATTAATTGCTTCAGCCCAAAAACGCTTAGAAATGTCCTTAGCATGCATCATTACCCGAGCCATTTCCTGGAGGGTCCTGTTCTTCCTCTCAACAACCCCATTCTGTTGAGGGGTTTTTGGAGCTGAAAACTCATGTTTTATTCCTAACTGATCGCAGAAATCGGAGAACACAGTGTTTTCAAACTCCTTTCCATGGTCACTTCGAAGTCGATAGACTTTCCCAATTTTAGATTCCTTTTCATTCTGGAGTCTGAGAACCAAGGTTGAAAAGAGACCAAAAGTGTCTGACTTTTCTTTGAGGAAATCTACCCAAGTGTACCTAGAGTAATCATCAACAAGAACCATGACAAATCGTTTACCACTTAGACTTTCATTCTGCATGGGTCCCATTAAATCCACATGAATCAACTCCAACACACGAGAGGTGAGAAGCATGTTTACAGGAGGATGTGATGCTTTTGTCTGTTTTCCCAGTTGGCAAGGTCCACACAGCCTATCTCTAGTGATTTTCATCTCTGGGATCCCTCGAACAGCTTGTAATTTCACAATTCTCTTCAAGTCTCTAAAATTCAAGTGCCCCAGTCTATAGTGCCACAGGTCTGGCTTATCAAGAAAAGATCTGTTGCATACGACTTGATTGCTTAGTGCATAGCAGTTGTCGCTGGTTCTATTACCTGTCAAGACTGAGCACCCATTAGTTACAACAAAACAGTGAGTTTTAGAGAAACTTACAGTGAAGCCATTGTCACAGAGTTAGCTGATGCTAATAAGATTTGCCTTGAGACCTTTGACGTACAACACCTCAGTCAATGGAGCGACTCCATTTAACACCAGATCACCTTTTCCAAATATCTGACCCTTGTTCCCATCACCAAAAGTCACAGCTCCCTCCTTTCCTTCTTTATAGTTTACCAACACATTTCTGTTGCCGGTCATATGGTGAGAACATCCACTGTCGAAGTACCATTGGTCTTCTTGAAAAGCTGAAAGAGAGGTGTGGGCAACTAATGCAACACTCTTGTTAAGATCAGACTTGGGTCTCCACTCACTAGATGACAACCTTCCTGTAAATCGATTCAGTTGCAGAAAGCTATTCGGACGATCGATCATAGCTTTCAAATATGCCTGCAACTTGTAGCATCTGGGTCTAATATGTCCTCTTTCGTTACAAAAATGACAAACAGGAACAAATTTGACCATCCAGGATAGGCTTCCTTCCTTCGAAATTCAACTTGGTGGGTCCAGATGAGACACTGATCCGTTTAGTGGAATCTGGGAAAACAGGACTGAAAGTATTGTGCACAGAGTCATCAGGAGTCTTATCTTCCTTGTTCTTGGACGAAGAGGGATCATTAATTCCTAAATTCTCCCCTTTCTTGTAAAGCATTTTGTACCCAATGGATGTTCGATCTCCATAAGGTTTTTGTAACTGCAAGGTGTGGTTAATTGCAGCAGTTCCTGGAGGGATAAACTCAAGAGATTGTTTAGCCCTTATTAACTCTGCAGTCAGTTTGTAAATCTCACTGTCCTTCCCATCAAGCTGTTTTGTGAGCTTCTTAACAGTGTCCTCCAACTCATCCTTCTCAGATTCAAGTTGTTGTTTGGCACTAGTGAGACCTTTGATTTGTTTAGCCATATACTCCCACTGAGCGAACATTTCCTCATATGCATGCTGTCTCCCATCGCTGTCCTCATCTGTTGAGCTTGAGTTTTCGTCTTCCTCTGAACACATTGATTGATGACTCTTTGCCACAAAAGCCACCACCTGTTTCTCTTCATCAGACTTGTCACTTGAAGTGGAGCTCTTTTCTTCATCACTATCACTCCATGTAGCTGCTAAGGCTTTCTTTTTCTTAAGAGTGTTGGCACACTCAGCTTGAATATGTCCAAATCCGTCACATTCTCGACACCATATTCCCCTGTTTTTCTTGTCGCCAAATTGCTGAGTTTGCTTATTGTTTCCACCAAAGTTTCTTCTGAGACCATTCTCTTTTCCTCCTGGAAAGTTTTTCTTGTAATTCTTCTTCAAGAACTTAGCATAATTCTAGGTCAGCAGCGCTAAAGTTTCATCAGTGAAACCCTCAGATACACCTGAGATCAACTTCTTTTCCTCTTTATGCACAAATGCAAGACTATTATCAGCTTTTTCTTTTTCAGGATCTTTCTGCTTCTTGCCTTTCTTCCACCGTGTGAGACTCAGTTCATAGTTCTGCAGGGACCCAATTAACTCATCAAGATCAAGTTCCTCGACATTTCTCATTTCTTCGATAGAGGTAACCTTTGACATGAACTTCCGAGGCAGAACATCAAGAACCTTGCGAACCAGTTTTGCATTTGAATAAGTCTTTCTAAGTGCATAAGATTCATTCGAGATATCGCACAATTTGGCATGGAACTCTGCTACAGTTTCTTCTTCTTCCATAGACAGATTTTCAAATGCTTTTGCCAAAGCCCTTAGTCTGGACTTCTTTACAGCATCAGTTCCTTCATTCTTTATTCTCAGTTTCTCCCAAGCTTCTTTGGCAATTTCGCAATTTGCTATGACTTTCAGCTGATTTGTAGAAACTGCATTGAAGAGAGCATGCATAGCCTTTGAATTAAAATTGGCCATTTCCATCTCTTCTGCAGTCCACAGGCTCATTTGCTTAGGCTTAACAACCTCATCTTCAACAACTGTTGGACACTTCCATCCATCTTCAATAGCCATCCACACTCGTTCATCTACAGCTCTCAAGAATGCACGCATTTTGGTCTTCCAGTAAGGATAATTTGCCCCTTCAAGCATTGGGGGTCGAGATGTAGAACCTCCATCTCTGAACATCTCCATTCTGTACACACAATTGAACAAAAACAAGAGACAATATGTTCCCAGAGTCGGAACTCAGAGGGGATCAGTGTTAACTGGAAAACCCAGAAACAACAAATTGCGAGTTACACGAAATCAAATCAAAACTCAATCTCAGTACAGAAAAGATAGAAGGATCGGAAAAAAAATTAGAGGAACCTGGCTCTGATACCAATTGAAAAACCTAAGTTTTAGCCTATCTTTCCAGTTTTACAATCTTTATCTTGATTTATGCTTGTATATTAACTAAACAGTTATAAGAGTTGACACACAAGAATTACAAGCTTCATCTGCACTGAAAACACATTTCAGCCGACTAGTGCTTGGGTTCCCTGAACCAGGGTAAGAACTCTCACTATATTCAGAAGTAATTTTACATATACCAGTTCAAGACTCAATATGTAAAATCAGTACAAACTATCTCAATATACAATGAAGCTATTACCCTAATCAACCAAATCCCTTGGTTATTAATGCAAGATCCCCTTGCTTCAATGTTGAACTCCCTTCAACAATTTCTCAAACCCGAAAACCTTCGGATCTACACCTTCAAGACCCAGCTGAACTCCTTCAGCAATTACGGCTTGATCCAGGAGCTTGCACAGAAACCTCCAACTATCTTCAATGGAGTTTCTTGAAAACACTTGCAAAAAATCAATGAAAGAAGAAGAAAGAAAACAGAGCAAAAACACCCAATCAAAGCTTTCGAACAAAGAGAGTTAGTTATAACTAATTGCACAACCCATTATATAACCTTGGCTGCAATTAGGTATAATCCCGAACTAACTAACAGCTGTAACTCACTTACAGTCTTGCTTTACACACATGCTGACGTGGACTCTAACTAAAAACAAATATACTCCAGACATAACAAAAGTCCATTCCAGACGCAACTGAACTTAATTTGTCATACACAAAATAATGGTCCTTACAAACTTAAAAACAAATCATTTTTAACTCTAATGCAACCCATGTTGGGTTTGATGCTCTTATAAAACCATGTTGGACATGTAATGCAATTTTATATTGTTAATAAAAGTAGTAGAAATCATTTAGTTTGACAACCATGTTGTTTGCTTGTTTTATTACAAGATTATTGAAATAATACAAACATTTATAAAATCTCGAACATGTGAATGATTACAATTATAGTGACTAGGTCACAGTGGGTTATAGTTGTAATTATATGTTTAAAAGAACGAGTCCTAAGATTAGATCACTGCATTGGATTTTCACTGACTAGGCAATCTACGATATGATCTACTTACACATTCAGAGTGTGATGTCTTTTCCAAGACATTGACCAAGTAGATAAGATCGGCTGTATTTGGTTACATCGAACTAGGACCGATATTGATTATTGATTGATAAATAAGTATTGTTGTTATCGATTCTAATCAATGTCACAACGTTGACCATAGGTTAAGTCGATCTTTATTCTGAGTGATAATATTCTGCTAATTATATTATTTAAATCTTTTGACTTGTTCGTTACCAGCTTACCCTACGATCTAGCCCATACTTACATCTTGGAGATTTTGGAGTGTAATTGAGTGGGAGTATTATTCATAAATATGAAATTTATAACTTTTGCATGAGAATTGAAAAGATGATTTTCTTAATTGCTTTGTTCAAAAGGTTAAATGATTGAGATCTCATTTTTGTGATTAAGTTCACAGAAATATCATTTATAAGGAACTTAGTGGGAGTTAAGGATAAAATACTGATGAGGGGTAAAACGGTAATTTGCACCTAGCTCGTTAGTAAGTCATCGATAAAGGATTGACTGACTGTAATTGTTATAACAATGGATAATGTATTTATGGTTTGAAAAATACGTTTTATGAATTCAAGAGTTCAATTTTGAGTCTATAGTGGAGTCATGAGGAATTAATAAGGTAGTGAAATTATTCATAAATAAATTCACGGCAACTTATTGAAGCTTGATTTCATGGATCCATGGTCTCCGCATCACTTTTGAGTAAATCATCTAGAATGTCTCAATCAATTGATATAATTATCAATTAGGATTTTTAAAGTGGACTATGTCAATTTTGGAAAATTTACAGAGATATAAGATTTAGAGAATAAGAGAGAATCTTTGGGTATATTTATTAATATTGATAAATTGGTGTTAATATAAATAAATAATATTAAATCAAGTTTCAAATAATAATTTGTTAATTTGAATAAGGATTTAATTAATTAATTAAAAATAAATAAATAAAAGGATTTGAATTTAGGCCTAATTGATATTTAAATTCAAAATAAAGAGATTAGACCCAAGTCCATTTGTGGGAGTCCAATGCTTTTATTTTTTGTTTATTTTTTTAATTAATTTAAATTTAAATAAAGCTCATTAAGTTGTCTATATAAGAAATATGATATCTAGGGTTTTCATAAGTTAGTTTCAGTTGATTCATTGGGTAAGTGAAAACCTAGACAATCTAATCCTTTCTTGGCCACTCACTCTTCTTCTTCTCTTCTAGATCTCTATCGCATGTGTTGAGAACCAGCCCTCACTAGTTCTAGGTTGATCAAAGGCTTGGTGAGGAAAACTGTGTTGCTGATCTAGTTCAATCTCTTGATAATACTCTGCTAGAGAAATGAATCAAGGGTTAGATAGATTGAAGGAAGGAGTTGTTCCAGTTCCGTTGCATAATGTAAGTTTCTTTACTTTACACTGTTTTGTATCAATTTTATAGGAGCATGTTCTAAGAATTTACATGTTTGTTTGATAATATGTATATTACATGAAAATAAATAAAGATTTTGCAATCTGTATTTCTTTCAACCCATGACAACTTAAAAACTCATTTATTAATTTCATCTTTATGCAATCGCAAATGCAAATTACGCAACTTCACATGCAACCTAAAACAACTTAAAAAAAACTCATTTGTAATTAATCCCAGAGCAACCCATGAAATATTAAAAATTCATATGCTAATTTTATTCTTATGCAACTTATGTAATCCTTTGCAACCTCAAATGCAAGCTCACGCAACTCAATGCAACCCCAAGAAACCTACTATGATCTAAAATGCAACCTTATGCAACCCACGGCAAGCCAATAAAACAACTTATAATTTTTTTAAAAAAAAAAAACTCATTTGCAACCCCAATGCAAACCATGACAACTTAAAAACTCATATGTCAATTAATTTACACAATGAGATTGCTATAGTTGCTTAACATCATAAAATTTACAAATTAATTTTTATAAGTTGCTTTAGTTTGCATAACAAGTTGTAATTTTCATTTGAGATTGTATAAGGATAATTAAGTTGTGTATTGAGGTTGCTATAGTTGTTCAATATATTGTAATTTAGAAATGAGCACCGCTTTAATCTGCATTTTAAGTTTTTTAAGTTGCTTATGTTACTTTAAGCAACCTTATATGTAACCTACATCAACTAATTCTGCCTCATATGCAACCAAATAAATTTATAAATCTAAAGATGCAACTTAAGCAATCTATAACAAGTAAAATAACTTAAATAAACCAATGCAACCTTCAATAATTCACAACAACTATATTTCAGTCTCATAAGGATGAAATTTGAGGTTGTAGTGAATTGTATGTACTTGCGTTTGATGTTGCAGTGTGTTGCATTGAGTTGCTTTAGGTTGCATTAAGCTTGCATTTAAGGTTACAATGAGTTGCATTCAGTTACATGAACTTGCAATTGAGATTATAGTGGGTTAAATGGACTTGCATTGCATTTGGGTTGGAGTGAGTTTCATATATCTTATATGTATTAGATTATAAACCATTTACCCTGTTGCAAAAATTTTATTTGTACACATTTACTTTTCTTTTTCCTTTTCAGATGGATAAATATTTAATGCACAAAAGCCAAATATTATAGATGCAAATGACATATATATTTATAAATATATATATATATGAACATAGAAAGACAAACTCATTAAAGATGTAAAATCATATACAGATGTCAATGCTTTACGTAAAAAAAAAATGAAGAAATTCTTTTAGATGTATCTTATTCATGGAAAGAGAAAAAATTGAGATATATTTCTCTGGAAATACATATAAGCACACTACACCATGGAAGCAATCACCCGAAGAGAGAGATGGAAGAAGAAAACGTATAAAAGATATAACTATAATAATTAAATTGTATATTTGAAAAAAATAATTTATAAAAATGAAAAGGAAATAAAAAAGATGTAAAATGAATTTTTTTCTTTTTAGAAATAACCGGACATAGGAGAATTTCCCATTATTAGTGTTTAAATCAATTTCGTTCAATTTCGTTCGTTGTGCATATTGGATTTGCAAGTAAGCAATCCAATCGTACTTTATGTATATATATTTCTTTAAAATATTTATACATAAAATTATAATTTTAAGTCTTAATAAATTTGATAAAAAAAATAGTATAAATGTAATATAATAAAAATTATTTAAACAAATAAAAGTTTGATAATTTTTATTCTGTGAACTTTAAGTTAATTTGTTGTATAAATTTAAATGTAGATGTCATATTTAATTTTATTATTTGAGTTGTTAATATGTTAACTTTATATTATTTATTATATAATTAAATGTTAATTATTAATTTTATTTTATAAAAATTGAAATTATAAATTTTAGTAAGAAAGTATCAAAAATAATAAATAATCTCAGATTTGAAAAAAGTTAAAAGAAATTACTGATGTAAAATAACCAATCTAATCTGCACTTTTACAAATTGAATGTGTGGATTGGATTGGTGTTCATAGACATTGACAACTTACAAAATAAGGCAAGAAGACTGTGAAAGCTTTGGGATAGTGGGATGGTGCTGGTCTAAAGAACTTCGACGGTCAAGTAACTAAGCAATTTAAATATTATAAAGAATATAGTAAATAAAGTAGTAAAGTACCACCTATCTACGTCGTAGAGCAGTGGTAGATGGCTATAGTTTAGGTAGCTAGGATGTGAGTATTTAGTGAATTGAATTGTGATTAGAAAGAGTGTGAGAGTGAATTTATTGATTGAGAGGTTGTGTGATTTGATGTCCCAGTGACCTAAGACTGGATATTTATATACCCTTGCAGTGTCATTACCCAAGTCGACCTAAGTTGATCCAACAAAACATGTGGATCAAGTCCACAATCTAAATACGATGTGAATACTGGAGCAGTCTTCTGCTTGAACAAGCGGAATAGGAGGAAGACCACTTCGCTATTGATTGGGTTACTTTGTGAATGTTCAAGTTGGGTTATGGAAACAATCAAGCCCACCTCTAAGCTGATAAATAGGTCTTCGCATTGACTAATTGTGTCTTTTGTGGGCTTACATGGCATTTAGGCCACTATTTGATGACAAAATAGGGATTTTTACACAATTTATTACAATATCTTTTTTATTTACTATATTAATACCTTCCAACATTTTTTTATTTTTATATACATATCCTAACCGATTTTAGATTTTAATTACTATGATTGTATATTTTTTTTCTTATACTGATTTTGTATTATTTATTACTTTCCGTGATATAAGTTTATATATTTATTACTTACCTTTTAAAGTTTGGTTGTCTTTTTGTTTTTATTCAATTAAATTTCTGAATACTTTTTTAAAAAGCTTCTGCCATTTTGTTTCCCCAATAAAGCTTTTTTCCCATTTCAAAAACAAAACCCCAAAATTCCTTCTCTTTCTATTCCTTACCGTGATCATTTACCCCCAAACCCATTTTTTTTTCTTCTGCCATTTCCTTTACCCAGAAAATGGTTGTTTTCTCATTTCAAAAATAAAACCCCATAATTCATTCTCTTTCCATTCCTTATCGTGAACCCTTACTCCCAAACCCATATTTGATTTTTCATCATCTATTGCCATGGTCTCAACTCGGAGTGCCAGAGACAATCTATCCATTGAGTCGTCGGAGAAGGATGGTCCGATCGATGATGACTTTGAAACCGACGAGTCCGATGATGACAGAGATTCCCCACCGAGTGTGAAGATGCATGCAACTCTAAAGAATATGAAAACTAGATCACCCCCCATTGTTAAACCTAGAACTAACAAGAAGTTGAAAATTGTTGATGAAGTTGTGCTTGTTCAAGACTCGGTTTCTGATTCCGACCCAATCCCCGAATCCCCATTGATAAAGGTTTTTTTTTATAGCTTTTTTTTTTATGTATATGTTTTTGGGTTCTTGAACTAGTAAATATTTGTTTTCTTTGGTTAAGATTTTTATCATAATAGAAAGTTATAGTGTTTTAATGTTGGTATTATTTTGGTGTATTTCTAACAAACGGTTTTTATTTATTATTTTTTTGCAATTGTTTGTTATTTCATTTGTTTTCAGAAATTTTATATTTTTGTTTATTTTTTTATTTGTTTGCACTTGTTTATTTTTCTCATTTGTTTGCACTTGTTTATTTTTTCATAATTTAAAATTTTTGTTTATTGTTTAATTTTAAGTTTTTGATTTAGTTTTATTTTTTGTGTGTTAAATTTTTGTTCATAGCAACCTGTTTTACATCATAATATTTTTATTTTTTATTTTTTTGGTTGCTGAAATGTTGTTTTTTCCTGTATGTTAATTTGTATATTTTTTTACAGGATTGGAAAAATAATTTCAGACCCGAGAATGGACCACAAACTCATTGTTGTTATCATACTTTGTTTGTCTTGGAAGACATGCTCGGTTTTTATGTTCTTAATCTCCCGATCCCCATACAAGAATGGATCATCATCATTTTCATTTGCAGCCACTATTTGTTCTTCATTGTTTATTATTGATATGGCTAGATTATGTGCTGCCCCATTCCAGTGTGGTTCATGTATAAGAAATCCCCCCATACTAACCTAATTTATCAAAAGGAAAACATTTTTGTTAAATATTTGATAACAATCGCAATTTATATTGGAAAGTGTTGTAATGTTTATTTTTTGGATTTTTTTTTGGTAAAAAAAGATTTTACCTGATTGTCTTGTCTTGAACATTCCCCCACGCTTTGTGTGTTTTGTACTTGAATATTGTCGAAACTTACCAGCAAAGGGTATACTGTTTCATCAAAATGTTTCTTATGTAGTTCCATAAAAAAATTTACCGTGTCATCATCATCTATTACCGTCGATGGTAATGATGGATTTGGTTGGAACTTAATTTCTACAGCTATGTTTTTACGTTGTACCTTCATTTTTTTAGTGATCATTGTACTCAATTGAAGAAAAGTACAGTCACTAGGAAGTAAGATCCCAGTTACCTCAAAATCTTTATAAGTACACCGATTTTCCCAAATACCATTGTATTAAATGTACACAGTTGTCATATTGGTGTGTCATGTTTTCATAAATTAAACAGTAAGTCAAATTTTAGATAATAAACATTGTATTTATTTACTTATTTCATTTTTTTCACACGATATTAAAAAATAAACAAATCTATTTAACGTTCAAATATGTGTTATAATTTTATATATTTATTTTTATACAAATTTTGCTTAATAAATAAATAAATTGGAATACATAACAATAGCAGTTTATAAACGTATATATTTAAATTTTTTTCAAACTTTCCCTTTATATAAATAAAATTTGTTTTAAGATTTACAATAGCATTTTTTTCTTTATATGATTTATATATTCTGTTCTTATAATTATGTATAATGTTTTCAAAAAATAAACAGTAACATACATGTTAGATAATAACCCTTGAATTACTGATTGTAATTATTTTTTTTTCATCATGTCATTGAAAATAAACAAAAGGTTTTGAGTTACAGAGATGTGTTTTAATTTCACGCATTATTTAAAAAAAAAACATATCTAAATTAATAATTAAAAAAAACATAACACTATTAGGTTATAGTTTTATAAAAGTAAATGTTAGTATTAATTATTTATTCAAAGAGTCCTTTTAAGTTTTATAATTTTATGTTTAGATTTACAATAGCATTGTTTATTTCCTTCCTCAGCATAGTTTATTTTCTTCTGTGTTTTGTTTATATCCTTATATAAGTTATTCTAATTATTCCTAACAATGCATCATAACATAATTATTTGTTCATGTCCACACCTTACAAAATAAACGTATTAGTTTATTTTTTTGAACTGATGAAATTGATAATTATATTTATATGCGGACTGTTCCCATTATTACTGAAATTTTTCATTCTTAACCTTATTTGATTATAATATAAAAGTACTTAAACATATGTTATGCACATCACAATGTTAAATCAAACATATATATATATATATACTTTAAAACAATATTGACATATAAATCATTCCAAAAGCTTACCTTGTATGATATTAAATTTGTATATTTATTCATATCAAATATTAATTAATAAATATCTTCATTTATATTTGATTTTACATATTTGTTTTGTGTTTTTTTATGTCTAGGTTGCATTTATTTTGTTTCCTCATATAATAAAGAGATTACGTTGAAGATATATGTCCAAAAAATTTTAAAATGACACGTGATAATAGTGATTACATATTTCCTTTTTTGTTTGTGTAAATCAGATATTAATTGTATGATATTATTTGTATATATTTATTCATATCATATCATTTATATTTAATATTACGGTTTTATTGTTTGTATTTTATTTATGGGAAGTTACAAATTTTGAAACTAATACATATAAGGAAAGTGTCTGAATTTTAGGGATTGCATTTTCATAATTATTTATATTAAAATGGTATAGATTGTATATATTTTTGTAATTAGTTTTATTGGTCTTATTACAGTAATTTCTTTACTTTTGTTGTATATAAGTGAAAATTGCCCGACAAAATATTGGTCTGTAACTGGGCCTTGTCCATTAGCCTTGAGTCCAAGTTTTGGCCACTTCAAATCTTTCTTTTAAATAGGAAATTACACTAAATATGAGATTTTTTTCTAAACTTTAAAAATATGACAATTTTTTTTTGAAAAGTTCTTATGGCATATTTTTTTGTTTACATTTTTCTGAGTGTTTTTTTCCATATATGTTTTATATTTTATTTGTATACCATATTTTATTTTATTTTATACTGTTTAAGTAGTTAGTTTTAATATGTTTTGAAATTATTTTTATAAAATATTTTATCATTCATATTTTATAAAATATTTTTTACATTATTCTATGAAAAAAAAACAGAGACCTTCATCACCATATTTTTTATTCCCATTTCTTATTCTTTTGTTCTATTTTTTATCTTCTTCAATTAACATTTTCTCCGCAGTAACCGGTTACCACAATCAATTTTTTTTTGTGGTAGTAACTGTATGCCACTGTCAATTTTATTTTAGTGATGTGTGGTAATTGATTACAACTATAAAGATTAGTTTTATTTTTTAAGTGGTGTTATAGTAACTGGTTACAACTATAAAAATAATTTTGATTTTTTTAGTAATATACCATTATCAAAATATCAAATGAATTGTAACTAGTTAGTTAGTGAGATTTGGAAAAAAATGAACTGATATGAAAAAAAAAACTAAATTGACAGTGAAGGTAACTTGTTACAGCTTGTTCTGAAAAAAAAGAATTAGTTGCGATGATAGCTGGTTACTTAGCCAGACATAGGAAAAAATAGGAACTAAACAAAAAATCTAAATTGATCATAATCGTAATTGATTACAACTATGTTTGAAAAAAAAATTCAGATCTAAAAAAAAAAAAGAATCAGTCGCCATGATACTTGGTTTCTTAGTCAGGTGTAAAAACAAAATCAGATCTAAACAAAAGAATCTAAATTAATCGTTATCGTAACTGGTTACAATTAGGTCTAAAAAAAAAATATGAATATAAAGAATCAACTGCCATGATACCTGGTTACTTACACAGATCTGAAAAAAAAAACTAGAAATCAGAACAGATCGTGATAGTAACTGGTTACAGTTAGGTCTACAAGAAAAAAAAATCAAATATAAAGTGCAAAATAAGATTTTAAATGACAAAATTAGATGTGAAAAAGAAGAAGAGCAAAAAAAATAAGAATAAAACCAGATTTGAAGAAAAAAGAGAAGAAGCCAAAGGGCAGAGGTGTGTCACCGTCAGGGGTGGGGGCGGAGGGTTGAGATGAGAGAACCGAATGAGGGAGGAGAGAGGTAGAAAGGAGAAAAGAGAGAACATATATTTCGTGAGGGAGAGAGTGAGAGAGAGTTTTGTGTTATTAAGTTTATGATAATCTATTTTTTATATTTTATGGAATTGTCATATTTTAAACTTTTTTTTCTTCAAAACTTATCATATTTTGTATAATTACTTTTCTCATAAATATAAAAACTATATTTATTTTTCTCATGTTTATATTAACTTCTCTTTTCGATATTCCAATATTATAGCCATCCATCAACCACCGACAAAAGTGACAACTGCTAAAAAAAACTGATATGCCTTGGTGATTATCTATTAACTTTCGAAGACATCATTCTTTTCTTATTATTTACTAGAAACCTCAAAGAAAATGATATTAAATGGATATTTGTGGTAAATACCCCTATTTTTTTTTTTAGTTAATGCACATATACCCCAATTCAAAAATTTTTGATGGCAAAATTCCCAACTGTTACATTTTTGTTACATTCGTTCACTTTTGATGTTAAGTGCCAGCTAGGACAACGTGTCATCAATTTATATGTTCAACTCAAATATTTGTTAACTAAAAAAGAGTAGGGGTTTCACCACAAATAACTCTTAAGTATTTTACATGTTACTCAATAAAGTATTGACACATATATATTTGCTGGTACTTAACAGCTAAAATGACTCATCTGTAACAAAAAAAGTAATAGTTAGGAGTTTGGCAGTAATTTTTTTTTATTGGGGTATATGTGCGTCAACCCAAAAAAACCAGGGGTTTTGACGCAAGTATACCTTTTAATTTTTCAAATAAAAATTGTTACAATTCTCTCAAAAGCAGTGTAAAAAGATCTTCACACGTCAATTTTGACTGTAAAGGCTACGAAAAATGATGCCAATCAATTTTTATATGTATAATCACCTTTCATAATTCTCTTAATCATTTCATTAAATATTATCATTTACATATATATATATATATAGGGTATTGCTTAAGTCGAGACGGTAAAAACGTCTGCACCGGTGGAGACGTTTTTTTTCCACCATTTGATCAAATGAACGGCTTTGATATTCATTAAGCTATATATATA
The DNA here is from genome assembly GCF_963169125.1 of Humulus lupulus. Classification (NCBI taxonomy): domain Eukaryota; kingdom Viridiplantae; phylum Streptophyta; class Magnoliopsida; order Rosales; family Cannabaceae; genus Humulus; species Humulus lupulus. The sequence goes on along the minus strand of NC_084800.1, from coordinate 94,158,922 downwards.
TATATGTCAACTTCAATCAATCAATCTCTCTTATATATAACATAACTACCCTTTTTTACAATCAATCAATCAATATCTCTTATATATAATATAACAATTTTTAATATCTCTTATATATAATATAACCATTTTTATGTACCTCGATAGAACTCGATGTACCTCGATGCTCAGCTCGATAGGTCCTTAAAAATCATGATTTTCAAGAAAAAACCATCTGCCTCGATAGGACTCGACAGAACTCGATAGGTCTTGATGCAAATCGATGCAATTGATAGAAATTGCATAACTTTTCACTCGGGTGTCCGTTTGAGGTGATTTTTTTTTTGAATTTGGGTATTTTATTGAGATCTACACGTTTGGGATATGTAAACACACATTTTGGAAGTTAAAAGTTTGAAAACATACCCAACTTTGAAAATATAATGGTATTGTTTTTGAACTTTGGTGTGTTTTCAAGTTTTCAACTTCCCAAATGCATGTGTAAACATATTAGACGTGTAGATCTCAAGAAAATACCCAAATTCAAAAAACAAATCACCTCAAACGGACACCCGAGTGAAAAGTTATGCAATTTCTATCAATTGCATAACTTTTCACTCGGGTGTCCGTTTGAGGTGATTTTTTTTGTTTTGAATTTGGGTATTTTCTTGAGATCTACACGTTTGGGATATGTAAACACACATTTGGGAAGTTAAAAGTTTGAAAACAGACCCAACTTTGAAAATATAATGGTATTGTTTTTGAATTTTGGTGTGTTTTCAAGTTTCCAACTTCCCAAATGCATGTGTAAACATATTAGTCGTGTAGATCTCAAGAAAATACCAAATTAAAAAAAAAACATCTCAAACGGACACCCGAGTGAAAAGTTATGCAATTTCTATCAATTGCATCGATTCCTATCGATTTCTATCGAGTTCTCGATAGAACTCGATAGAAATCGATAGGAATCGATGAAAAGTTATGTAATTGATAGAAATTGCATAACTTTTCACTCGGGTGTTCGTTTGAGGTGATTTTTTTTTTAATTTGGGTATTTTTTTTTGAGATCTACACGTCTAATATGTTTACACATGCATTTGGGAAGTTGAAAACTTGAAAATACACCAAAGTTCAAAAACAATACCATTATATTTTCAAAGTTGGGTCTGTTTTCAAACTTTTAACTTCCCAAATGTGTGTTTACATATCCCAAACGTGTAGATCTCAAGAAAATACCCAAATTCAAAAAAACAATCACCTCAAACGGACACCCGAGTGAAAAGTTATGCAATTGATAGAAATTGCATCGATTTGCATCGATAGGAGAACTCGATAGAAATCGATAGGAATCGATGAAAAGTTATGCAATTGATAGAAATTGCATAATTTTTCACTCGGGTGTCCGTTTGAGGTGATTTTTTTTTTGAATTTGGTTATTTTTTTGAGATCTACACGTCTAATATGTTTACACATGCATTTGGGAAGTTGAAAACTTGAAAACACACCAAAGTTAAAAAACAATACCATTATATTTTCAAAGTTTGGTCTGTTTTCAAACTTTAACTCGATAGAAATCGATAGGAATCGATGCAATTGATAGAAATTGCATAACTTTTCACTCGGGTGTTCGTTTGAGGTGATTTTTTTTTTGAATTTGGGTATTTTTTTGAGATCTGCACGTCTAATATGTTTACACATGCATTTGGGAAGTTGAAAACTTGAAAACACACCAAAGTTAAAAAACAATACCATTATATTTTCAAAGTTGGGTATGTTTTCATACTTTTAACTTCCAAAATGTGTGTTTACATATCCCAAACGTGTAGATCTCAAGAAAATACCCAAATTCAAAAAAAAAATCACCTCAAACGGACACCTGAGTGAAAAATTATGCAATTTCTATCAATTGCATCGATTTGCATCGAGACCTATCGAGTTCTGTCGAGTCTTATCGAGGCAGATGGTTTTTTCTTGAAAATCATGATTTTTAAGGACCTATCGAGCTGAGCATCGAGATAGATCGAGTTCTATCGAGGTACATAAAAATAGTTATATTATATATAAGAGATATTAAAAATTGTTATATTATATATAAGAGATATTGATTGATTGATTGTAAAAAATGGTAGTTATGTTATATATAAGAGAGATTGATTGATTGAAGTTGACATATATATATATATATATAGCTTAATGAATATCAAAGCCGTTCATTTAATCAAATGGTGGAAAAAAAACGTCTCCATCGATACAGATGTTTTTTCCGTCTCCACATAAGAAATTGCTTATATATATATTAATACGAGAAAAGGAATAAAGTAGCCCTCATTATTGTCATCATTACCTTTTTTTGTGTCTTTTTAAAAAAAATTATATATAGTTTTTTTTTATTGTTATACCCATTTTTGGCACAATAATATGACCAATGACATAGCATAGGTACAATGACTAAGTCATAAAATAATTACTTAGTCTGGGTTGTATAGCTGCTCGTATGGGTCTTGGTCACTAACTTGGGAGAGAAGTTGCTCGCTTATGAAGAGTCATCTGTCCTGAAAAAAAATGGGCCTAAGACGGTTTTAATAAATTTGAAAAAAATGGGCCCTTTTGTATATGTAATTTTAAATAAAATTAAACTAATATTTAATAATATAAAATTAAACTAATTTTAAATAAAATAGGCCCTGGATAGGGGTGGGCCCTAGGCACGGGCCTAGCCCGCCTATGCCCAAGGCCAGCCCTGGTCCTGGTCAAATATAACCTTTAAACCATGTAGATATTATGTTTTCTTCATCCTGTTTGTAATTATATCATTATATTCACAAAGTTTATGGGATTTAGCTATAATTGGTAATGATCGAGTAGTTTCCCTAGTTCATGTAACATGAATTCCCACTATAAATGAGGGGATAAAAGACATTAGCATTTTTTAGAGATTATTCCTTGTAGAAAAGTTCTTATAATTTTCTTTGTATTAAAACGTGTCCAGACTCCAGCTACCATATATTTAACTTGAATCGAGTACATTTGACTTAGTGATTGTAGAGTTAATAATGTAGGTCAATTTTTAAAATCAAATCAGTGTAAACCTCTCTTATTTACTTCCAGCATTTAGTATTCTCTAAATTTGTACAATGCATACCTTTTCGATTAATTTAGTAGAATACGATAAAATTTATTCCATATATCAATATAAATGGAACACTAGCTTCAATATATTTTATATTTTTTGTTAATATATATTTGGACGTTTATATCACATAGAAAATCACTTAAAATACCTTGCTATTTGAATATTGTTAGTAAATAAAAGAAACAGACAAGTTCAAATATAAGCCCGCTCTCACTTGTGGGTCAAAATATTATAAAGTTTTTTTTTAATATGAAAACCAATATAAAGTTAAATTGTCCTTTTTCCATATGGGATAAATAAGTGTTATTTATGTACTCATATAATATTAATAGATAATTAACTAGATATTGATATTTATGAGAATTTTCCCCAAGTCGAGTTTGACAATGTCTTAACAGCAACTGGGGGTTAAAATCTACATTTTCTTTGAAAGAACTTAATGTGGTACCATTGATTTAAACACAAGTTCTATAAATCAAGTACTATTCTTGTAATTAATCAATCAAACTCACAGTCACAAACCTTGCCAAAAAAGTCCTAGCGAGTGCCAATCAGCCACCACAGCTATAACCGGCCAAGAAATAGGCCTTGCCTTTCTTTTTCCTCTCTTCTTCCTATTCTAACCCTCCCACAAAAACAAAGAAAAATAACAGAATATCACATATTATACTTATGAAGTTTTTGTTGAGGCCACATTGAAAGTCTCCTATTTGTTCCAGTCGGGTATACAAGTTTCGTTTAGGACTTAACAAGTTACATGTTTAAAAGTGGCACTTATGAGTCTGATTATTATGATACTCTTGATGTTAAATGTCTTAAAATAAATATTATTACTTAGCATCAATCATTTCCTTCTAAATAAAAGTTACTTGTGAAAGCTCTCCCTGCCATTATTTGCCCTTCACGTTGGATAAACAGAATTCGGCATATTCTCTTTGTTTGGAACTCATTGGAAATTAATTGGGTGAAGCATTTTATTTGGCATTTGCATCTTAGCTACACATTTTAGTCATTGACTAATCAATCATTCAATAAACTTATTTTGTGTTTTCTTCATGTCCAGCTTTGTTAGAATCCCGGCCATCAGCAAACCTCATCCAATACTTCCATTATAGAAGATCATGATCTATTAGACTATTGTGTCCACATGGAATAAGTGTAAAAATATTGGACTATTAATAAGAATATGTGTATCTCCACTAATCACCAATTGGTTTTTAGATAGAGCCTCATGATTCTTGTCATGATCTAGTTCTGTACTTTATTAAACTTTCTTTGGTTTATTCCTAGAATTTCTTCTACTTTTTTCAACAAAATTGGTATCGACATTCAAGAATCACTTCTAGGCAATACCATACAATTACAGAGCTGCTCTTACAAAACAAAACACTAGAAAGAAAAGAATCTGATTTTTTTCAAGATGGAAGTTCTTGGTACTAGTCATTGTCAGGATATGTAATTCGTGTTCCTTGAGATGGCTTTCCTTATGGAATTATACTTATAGATTATACCATGAGCTTAACCATTGTTTGTTTAGTAGGAAGTATATGATAGTAGATGAGGTTAATGGCATATAATCTTTAGTTCACTTGTATTTTGGCATTTTGTACGGTCTTGAGTGCACAAAACACCTTGTTTCAGGCAACAATAATGTTAGCATCCTGTACAAAACGCCAAAAAAAATTATTAGTACAATACAAATACAAATACTAATAATAAGAGGCAAAATAAAACAATATGATGCTTATCCCCCAGTAGTTCTTAAACATGTTTTACATATATCAACGTGGCCATTGATAGTTGTTTGCTTTACATTTTATGGTTAGCATTGAAGGCTAAAGAGGGTGGAAGATTAATTTAACTCGAAGGTTATTCAGGTGAATTTAATCCACTCATTTAGTTTCAACATGGATGTTAAGAAGACTAATTTTTAGCCAAAAAAAAAAAAAACAAAACATTTTCACAGAGCAAATATTGATTAACGGATGAGAAGCTTGACTTATGCATCTTCAATGGCAATTAATTATGTGGATCTACAATTAAATTGCAATAGCCAGTGAAAGTAAATCCTCGACTTCAAAACCAGGCAGAGCATTCTAACCTGTTGGAACTTTTGACTTTAGGTTTGAATTATTAAAAATTGAAAAGTGTCCTTTTTGAGTCTCCTCTTTATTGGGAATCCATCTGGTTTTGAATCACTAACTTTGGAGATGTATATTCCCTTAAATATAGATTAGATTCCATATTCTATATAAAAATGTCATATATTTTAATTAAAGTAATATTTTTATTATTGATGTTAATTGTTTTCTACATGATAATTAATTCCAGTCTTAGAAGGTTTAAAATAACTTTTTGGTTAACATTTGTGTTCCCTTCTTATTCTCGTTAATTTTGAAGTTATTTGTATATATCAATTCATGTAGATTATTCTTATCATGTATTTTGTTTGAGATAATATTTAGATTTATATTTGAATTTATGATTTAACTTAGTTCTCAAATTAGTTTTTTTTTTCAATTGCACAAGTGTGGGAAGGGATTGAACCCGGAAGAGAATGTGTGGAACCACTTCAGCTAAGCCTAAGGCCACTCAAATTAGGTAGTTGATAGTCTGAAAATTTGATTTTTTCTACTAATATGTAACAATTTTTTTTTAATTGATTTCTATCGATACCCACTGAAATCTACACAAACCCCATTAAAATCTATGTTAAACACAGTCAAAATCAATCCTAGAACCAAAACAGAAACCAAACTTCAAACCTATAATATAAAATAAAATATAAAACAAGATAAGAATATTTATACCTTGCTTAAGACTACATTGAGATTGTTGCTCAAGGACGACATGATAATAAAGATGAAGAGAATTAGTGATAGGCAACATTCTGTTATAGTTAGCTAACACTGTTAGGCTCTTTTACTTCTTGAAATGATTAGCTGTTATAACAGCCTTTGTAACAAACTTGTTTTGGTAAATCTTTGCCTATACATAAAGTTTTCCCTCTCCGAAGATATGTGATGCTTTTAGCCATCTTCTCTAAGATTTCACTCAAATTCTCAAACATAGAATAGTTATCATAAGCTTGTTCATGGTATCAGACACCACAAACTAACGTCATGGATTCCAACTCTCCTTCCTCACAACGCGATCCTACTTCTACTGATCTTACTCCCACCATTGCTCCTCCGCCTGCCCCTCCGGCGACCTCTGCACCGCTACCTGGTCCTCTGGCGACCTCGACAACTACCTCAATATTACAACTTCCTTAAGCCATTTGGGTGTGCTTGTTTTCCCCATTTGCGCCCATACAACACTCACAAGATGGAGTTCAGATATGAGCAATGCATATTTCTTGGCTATTAACCACAACACAAGTGTTACTTTTGTCAGAATGCAGTAGGTAGGGTGTTTGTAGCTCGAAATGTAGTGTTCAATGAGCAATTTTTCCCAGCTTCTCAACCTCAATCTCCAGCTTAGGTAACATCCTCACAATGCTCAAATTTTCCTACTCCTCAATTTACAACATCATCATTAGAACATCTTTCTAACTCTGTGATGATATCACCTGCTCCTACTGCTCGAGATGTATCTCTCAACGTGCCTGAGCCATATGCACTAAGTCCAACTTAGGAGGTTCCCAGTACAAGTGACAATACACATAATGTCTCACCTGAAGGCCAACCAGCAGCTCCTACACTTCTTGAATTTCAACAGATTCCACTTATTTTTGTTCCTAACATCTCAGTGGCAGCGGTTACTTCAATTCAAGAGCTTCCCCAAGCTATAGTTCCCACCACAACTTCTACATCAACATCTGTAGCTACTACTTCAGATCCTATCAGAACTTACTCAATGATAACTCGTTCTCGCAATGGTATTTACAAGCCAAAAGCTTATCTTGCAACCAAATATCCATTGCCAGAATCACTCTTGCCGTCTGAGCTGAAGTCCACAAAGGCAACTATTCAAGATCCTCAATGGTTTCAGTCTATGAAACATGAATATGACACCTTAACAAGTACAGGAACTGGGTCCTTAGTTCCACCTAAACCTAATATGCATATTATTGGGAATAAATGAGTGTATCGAGTAAAGCTCAAAGCTGATGGCTCTCTTGATAAGTTCAAGTCTTGATTGGTTGCTAAAGGGAATCTACATACATCGGGGATTGATTTTGAGGACACTTTCAGTCCTGTGGTCAAACCAGCAACTGTTAGAACAATTCTCTCTTTAGCAGTCTCTTCTCATTGGGAAGTAAATCAATTGGATGTTAGTAATGCTTTCCTCAATGAGAAACTGAATGAAACAATTTTTATGAGTCAAACACAAGGGTTTGTTGATCTTGAGAGACCCTCTTATGTGTGTAAGTTACACAAGGCCATCTATGATCTCAAGTAAGCACCAAGGGCCTGGAATGAGAAGCTCAAGATTACACTGTTTCGATGGGGTTTTAAGCTTCAAAAACTGATACTTCCTTATTTGTCTATGGATCTGGTTTGAACATTGTTATCATGCTTGTCTACGTGGATGCCATACTTATTACTGGTCCTAATACACGATTGATCTCAAGACTCATTTCTGATCAAAATCACTCCTTTTCTCTCAAAGAGTTGGGGCAGGTACACTACTTTCTTGGAGCAGAGATTCATCGATCTCATGAAGGGATGTACTTATCACAAAGCAGGTACATCACAAATCTCTTAGTTAAACTACACTTAGATGGTGCAAAGAGTTTTTCTAGTTCTACAAGTACATCTCATAAATTAGCTCTCACTGAGGGTACTCCTCTAGACGACAAGACTGTTGGGAAAAATTACGCGAATTTTGTTATGAATCAGATTAGTGAGAATAAAAATAATAGCGGAAATAACACACACACAAATATGATAACAAATTTGGGTAGGTGTCTAAATCTGCTACAAATATTTTACTGAAATTGAGAAACAAAAATACACAGTGTTTACAACACTCCTCACAACCCACACCCCAATTATACCCAAGATTTTTTTTTCTCACAAAAATTCTCTCAAAAGTTTTTATCTCTCTAAGCTTTTCTTCTTTTTGTTTTGGGATATTTGAGAATGAATACATAAAACTAATTTATAGGTTTTTCTAAACCATATAAACCACACATTTTTTTTAGTCGTCCTATATATACTAATTAATATAAGCCTTTCCTTATTTTAGTAAAGCTATATTAATAACTCTTAATATAGGAATATCTAAATATAGTATTCATTTTCTTAACAATCTCCCACTTGAAGACTGATTTCAATCTGTCTTCACACTTTACTCTATGCAGCAGAGCTTTTCGTTCTTATTACTCTTACAGGCCAACTAAAGTTGAACACAACTTCAGTTTCTCAATCGTCATCGTCTTTGTCAACATATCTGCTGGATTCTTACTTCCTTGGATCTTCTCCAGTATTAACACTTCATCTTCCAATAAAGATCTAATGAAATGATAACGAAGTCCAATATGCTTGGTTCTAGAATGAAATGCTGAATTCTTTGCCAGGTGGATCGCACTCTGACTATCACTATGCAAAACATTATTCTCTTGCTTGAATCCTAGCTCAGTTAACAAACCTTGAAGCCATATCATCTCTTTACTGGCTTCAGTCACTGCTACATACTCAGCCTCTGTAGTAGATAAAGCTACAATCTTTTGCATTTGAGACATCCAACTAACAGCTGTATTTCCAACAATGAATATATAACTTGTGGTGCTTTTCCGGTGATCGACTTCACCTCCAAAGTCTGCATCTACATAGCCTTGTAATTTTAATTTACCTTTTCCAAAGTACAAACACTTATCTGTGGTGCCTCGTAGATACCTCAAAATCCACTTCACTGCTTCCCAGTGAGCTTTTCCTGGATTCGACATAAACCTGCTAACAACTCCCACTGCATGTCCAATATCTGGTCTTGTACAAACCATCGCATACATCAAACTCCCAATAGCTGAGGCATAAGGAATCTTAGCCATGAAATCTTTGGCTTCCTCTGTCTCAGGGGACTGACCCTTGGATAGGAGAAAATGACTTGCCAACGCTGTACTGACTGGCTTGGCATCGCTCATGTTGAACCTCTGCAAAACACGTTTGATGTACTCTGACTGAGATAACTGCAAAATCCCTCTATGCTTATCTCTTGTGATTTGCATTCCAAGAATCTTCTTTGCTGGACCTAAGTCCTTCATGTCAAACTCTTTTGACAATTGCTGCTTCAACCTTCTGATATCATCCATATCTGGACCTACTACTAACATATCATCAACATAAAGTAGCAAAATGATATAACTGGACCTATATCTTTTGAAATAGCAGCAGTGGTCAACGTTGCACTTCTGGAAGCCTTCCTTGTGCATAAAACCGTCAAACTTTTTGTACCACTGCCTTGGGGCTTGTTTTAGGCCATACAAACTCTTCTTAAGTTTGCATACCATGTTCTTCTTCCCATTCTCTGAAAAACCTTCTGGTTGATGCATGTATATCTCCTCATCCAAGTCTCCATGAAGAAATGCGGTCTTCATGTCTAACTGTTCAAGATGAAGATCTTCAATGGCAACAATACTCAACACTGATCTAATAGTATTGAGCTTTACAACAGGAGCAAAAATCTCAGTATAGTCAACTCCTTCCTTCTGCTGAAATCCTTTGACTACTAATCGGGCTTTATATCTCTTAGAGCCATCATGCTCTTTTTTCACCCGATACACCCATTTGTTGTGAAGTGCCTTCTTACCCACGGGTAACTCAGCTAGTTCCCATGTCTGGTTGAAAATCAAAGACTGCATCTCGTCTTTCATGGCAAGCTCCCACTTGCTTGCATCACTAGTCTGACATGCTTCATCATAGCATTCAGGCTCTCCTTCATCAGTCAACAACAAATAGTTCATATATCTCCTATTAGGCACATGAGGTCGAGAATACCTTCTCAATACAGGAGCTGGAGTAGGAGGTAACGTTGCGTCAGACTGTTGCGTACCGCTTTGTCCAACAAGCTCCTTTTGCTGATGACTTGTCTCAATTGACTCTGTCACAGAACTATCAGGGACATAATCTACATCTGCAAATATTGGCTTACTATGTCTTGAATCGTTGGCGTCAATTTTCTATCTATCCTTGTACATCACTCTTTCGTTGAAAATCACATCTCTACTACGAATCACCTTTTTGTTTTCATCATCCCAAATACGGTAGCCAAACTCATCCTCGCCATAGCCGATGAATGTGCATTTCTTAGATTTGGGATCAAGCTTATTCCTCCCTTGATCACTAATATGCACATAAGCTACACAACCGAAAACTTTTAGATGTGATAGGTTTATCTCTTTCTCGCTCCATACCTCTTCTGGTATTCTGTACTCTAATGGACTCGATGGACCTCGATTGATCAAGTAAGTTGCTGTGTTGACTGCTTCCGCCCAGAACTGCTTCGGTAAACCTGACTGTATACGAATGCTTCTGGCTCTTTCTGTCAATGTTCGATTCATGCGTTCAGCAACTCCATTGTGTTGAGGTGTACGTGGCACGGTTCTCTCCATTCTGATTCCGTGCTCATAACAAAACTTCTTGAATATGTTGTCTTCATATTCACCACCATTGTCAGTTCTGAGCTTTTTAATCTTCAGACCTGTCTCATTTTCAACCATAGCTTTCCATCTCTTGAAAGCCTCAAACACTTCAGACTTATGCTTCGTAAAGTAAACCCATACCTTCCGAGAGTGATCATCGATAAAAGTCACGAAGTAGTGTTTCCCACCAATGGATGATGTAGTCGTTGGTCCCCAAACATCAGAGTGAACAAGCTCTAATCTTTCCTTCTTTGGGGTTCTACTACTTGTCTGAAAGCTTACCCTCTTCTGCTTTCCAAGTATGCATTCTTCGCACATGTCTATCTCAACTGATCGTAGACCTGGGAGTTTTCCCTTCGAATGCATGAGTTTCATCCCTTTCTCACTCATGTGGCCAAGTCTCTGGTGCCACATATTGGAATTTTCATTCCCTATTGCAACTAAAATTGAATAGCACCCACCTGCTGTCATCTAAAGTGTGCCGCTCTTCTTGCCATGAGCAACTGTCATTGCACCCTTTGAAATCTTCCAATTATCACCTTGGAATTTTGTAGTGTAGCCTTCACTAGCCAACTGCCCTACTGAGATCAAGTTTTTTCTTAGGTTGGGAATATGTCTGACATCCTTCAACTCCCAAACAGACCCATTTAACTTAATCTTCACTACACCTTTACCAACAATATCACAAGGTTGGTCATCACCAAGGTATACCTTTCCAAGGTTTCCAGAGACATACCTCTCAAAGAATTCTTTCTTTGAAGTAGCGTGGAATGATGCTCTAGAGTCTAACACCCAAGATTCTTCCTTGCTCTCTAGAGAGCATATCAACGCTTCATCACCCTTTGAGGTAGAAGTAACATTTGCTTCTGCCTTCCCATCTTGGCTTTTCGGTGCACTCTTGCACTGATTTTTGTAGTGTCCAATCTTACCGCAATTCCAACACTCGATGGTCTTCGAGCTCTGGGAATTATTGGGATTCCTAGATTTGGACCTCCTATCTCTGGATTTACCTCGATAGTTCGATCTTCCATGGCCATTCCCTTTAGTTGAATTTCTCCCTCTTGACTCTGTATGTAATACTGAAGAGGTTGATGATTCACCCGACTCTCTCCGTCGGATCTCTTCACTGAGAACTAGATCACAAACATCGTCAAATTTTAACTTATTACTTCCCGATGAGCTACTCACAGCTGTGACTATAACATTCCAGCTGTCTGGTAAAGAAGACAAAAGTATTAATGCTCGTACTTCTTCATCAAACTCAATTCCAACTGAACTCAATTGGGTTGTGACGGTGTTGAGTTCATTTAGATGTTGAGCTACCGATGAGCCTTCCGTCATCCGCAAATTGAATAATCGCCTCATCAAATGAACTTTGTTTGAGGCTGATGGCTTCTCATACATATTAGAGAGTGCTGCCATAAGACCCGCTGTGGTCTTTTCCTTTGCTATATTGAAAGCAACATTGCGAGACAACGTCAATCGAATAACTCCGAGGGCTTGTCTATCGAGAAGATTCCATTCTTCATCTTTCATACCCTCTGGCTTCTTTTCTGAGAGAGGTTGATAAAGCTTTTTCTGGTATAAGTAGTCTTCGATCTGCATTTTCCAAAATCTGAAATCTGTACCATCGAATTTCTCAAGTTTCACCTTTCCTTCGTCTGCTGCCATCGCTCCCACTCAAATCTGACTTCCGGATAGAATTTCTAACCACGGCTCTGATACCAGTTGTTGGGAAAAATTACGCGAATTTTGTTATGAATCAGATTAGTGAGAATAAAAATAATAGCGGAAATAACACACACACACACACACACACAAATATGATAACAAATTTGGGTAGGTGTCTAAATCTGCTGCAAATATTTTACTGAAACTGAGAAACAAAAATACACAGTGTTTACAACACTCCTCACAACCCACACCCCAATTATACCCAAGAATTTTTTTTCTCACAAAAATTCTCTCAAAAGTTTTTCTCTCTCTAAGCTTTTCTTCTTTTTGTTTTGGGATATTTGAGAATGAATACATAAAACTAATTTATAGGTTTTTCTAAACCATATAAACCACACATTTTTTTTAGTCGTCCTATACATACTAATTAATATAAGCCTTTCCTTATTTTAGTAAAGTTATATTAATAATTCTTAATATAGGAATATTTAAATATAGTATTCATTTTCTTAACAAAGACATTGTACATAAGTACTTTAGGTGCACTTCAGTATCTTACATTGACTAGGCCTGATGTTGTATTTATCATCAACAAACTTAGTCAATTCATCCATGCACCTACAATAGTGCACTGGGAAGCTTGCAAATGGTTGTTAAGCTATCTCAAAGGAACCATTTCTGAAGGGCTTATTCTTCGACCAGCTACTCGTATGTCACTTGAAGCATACTCTGACGCGGATTGGGCCAGTTGTTTAGATGATCTTCGTTCCACTGGAGGATATGTTGTGTACTTGGGAGGCAATCTAATTTCTTGGTCAGCTAAAAAGCAACAGGTTGTTGCCAGGTCCAGCACTGAGAGTTAATTCAGGGCATTGGCCATTGTTGCTGCTGAAATTAAATGTCACATGTCCCTACTTGGAGAGCTTCAAATTCAACTTGCTGTGCCTCCTATCATCTGGGGTGCAACCAAGGAGCTGCTGCTCTGGCTGCAAATCTTGTTTTCCATGCCAGGTGTAAACATATAGAGATTGACCAAAATTTTGTAAGGGTTCAAATTCTTAGAAAAGAGCTGTTAGTGCGCTATGTCCCCTCTTGATCAGGTTGTTGATAACTCTACAAAATAGAGTTATTTTACCACTTTTTATGTGCTAATTATTGCTTAATTCTTGAGTTTTTAATTGATTTATTAAGTTTTAAATTAATTTTGATTTTATTGGGTTTATTTTGATTTTATATATTTTTTTGTGTTTTTATAGTTATTTTGTTGTAAAATGTTGTAGTTAATTATTTGAATTATTGTTGTTTAATTTGATGTAAAAAATATTGTATTATTGAACTTAAATGTTAAATATAAATTAAGTTATAATTAATATTTTCAAAGAATTAACTTGATTTATTTTATAGTTGAAAATATTTTATTATGATTTATTTTATATTTATCTTGTAGGGAATTTATTGCATTTTTGTCCTTGAAAAGTAAGGAAAATGTGCCATTTTCAAGGAAAAGAAAGGAGAAAAAATGGCAAATCTGAAAACTAAAGGCCCACGGTCCTTCAGCAGCCTGAGCCCACCAAGCATCCCCTGGCCCACGCCACCGGCTCCCTGCCTTCTTCGGGCCCAGTCCCACCAACCAGGCCCAACTGCCCCAGCCTTCACCTAGCTCGCCTGCCAGCCCACCGTGGGCACGCATGAAACCTTTGCCCAGTTCGGCCTAGCACTCCACCAAGCCCCTTCCCAGCCTTCAACCCCCTTGCATCCCACGGGCCGCCTGCCACCAACAGCCAACAAGCGACCCTTTTTTCCCTTGAGCCCAACAAATGCATCAATGTTCCCTTGTCCTTTTTTTTGTCCAAAATTACCATTTCTTTTACCCAACTTATCTACACATTTTCACTAAAAAATTCATCATGACACACTAAAATTTACCTCTACTTGCCATACCTACTTTGTTTAATTAATTTAAGTTGATTATTTTAATGCTATCATTTTTGCTATAAATAGGGAATTTTCAAGACCATTTAGGTGTGCTTATTTTAGGAGGGTTACACTACAAAAATTCCTACACTTTCAAGACCACTCCATTCTCTTCATCTTTTTATTCTTTTTGGTCATTTTTTTCTATGACTTTTTAAAGGAAAAATTTGGGGGTTCCTCCTCCAAATTTTCCTATTTATGTTTGTAATTTTTTTGTTTGTAATTTCTATTCTAGTTATGAGTTTCTAATCTTTTTAAGATTATTAAGGTGATGATGAAATAATATGTAACTAGATAGTATTTATGTTGTATGTTGATTTCCCATTTTGTGCAATAAAGTTTATGGATTTTCTTCTTCAAATATTTTCTTTCATCTTAAATATCTTGTATTTTTTATTGTTAGAACATATTTACACTTTGTTCTTCATTAGTGCAAAATCATAATATTCTTTGATTAAGGTGTGCCATTATTTTGTGCACATCAAATGCTTAGAACAAAAATATTATGTTTTGCCTTATAAATAATATTCATTGATTTATTTGTTATTTCATTAGATTGATTTACATTAAATACTTTGAAATTATAATTTTAAAAGTAAAGATAAATCCTACAATTATATAATAATTTGTGCTTAAATAGAATATCTAATTTGAATAAATGATAGTTGATTAATTTATGCTATTAATGAAATTTGGGAATTAACGTACTTATAAATATTATTGAACTTATATTTTGTGGATTCTAATACCTTAATAATCTTCTTTTACTATCTTTATTTCTACTATTAATTTATTTTTATATATTGTCTTTAATTTCTTTTTTATTATCTTTTATTATTATTTTTATACAAGAATCTCATCAATCTTTGGAGCTAGGTTAGAATTTATTAATTTTGATTTAAAATAGTTTTCTTTTTATTTTAGACAACTCCTTTGGGTTCAACATCCTTGCTTACACGATCACTATTCTATATGAACGATTCCTGCGCTTGCGAGTTATAAATTTTTAAAACATACCCGTTTTGGGTCCACCAGTTGTAGACATACTTACCAAGAGTTTACCTCTTCATCGTTTTCAGTACTTGAAGAACAAACTCAAAGTGGTTTTTACCCCTTTTCATTTGAGGGGGGTGATAGGCAACATTCTGTTATAGTCAGTAAGGGGTGATAGGTGTGGCGTGCTGCCCCTTTGGCACACCCACATGGGGCCATTTTGTAAGTGAGTATGCCTTGGTGCTTGATCATTAGTCAAGTCATGCACCAAGCAACCTAATGGGGTAGGGTAGTGGCAATTTTGTAATTATGCATATGTCTCCCAGACAAAAATCATATATGTTACTGGGAAGACCTTGTATCCCTAGAAAGCTCCTTAGGGGGAGGTGACCTGGTGACTTAGGGAAGCACCATGGACACCAGCAGATAGGGGCCAAAACTGTGTACTCCCTTGCCCTATCAAGGCTATATATTAATAGGACGATGTTTATCCATACTTGCCCTTGTATGCTTCCTTGTTGCCTATATGTTTACTTGTTTGTCATCTTCGTTGGGCCATCGCGTGCCACTTGCCTTGTTGTGTGCTTTGTGTTGTGTGGACGTTCCAATGAATGCCTTGCTTTGTGCTTGCTCATACTTCGTTATTGCCCGTTGCATGTCCGAGATGTGTTTGTGGCTAACCACTGAGTTTGTTTGCCCGCAGGTGTGTGTTGTAGGCTGACTTGCTAGCTTGAAGTGTCTAAAAGTGCCGCACGTTCCGTCTACTTGGAGTCCCCAAATAGCCGGCCCGTGACAGTTGGTATCAGAGCCAAGTTAGAGAAAGCTTGGCAAAACACACTAATGGTGAGCAACACTCAAAGGATCGAAGCACTTGAGAAGCGTGTGGGGGAATTAGATGGCTTAGACGAAAGGGTCAGGGATCTTTCCTCTACAAGTCATAACTCTGGATTGTCAGATGTAAGTAATCACATAGCTGCGCTAGAGAAGGAAAACGATGTTCTGCTATCAAGAATAATCGCATTGGAGCAAAGAAACACTCCAACAAGTACTTATGTTTCCCCTCGGTGGGAAGAGCGCATTGCGGCGGTGGAGCACATGCTGAAGGAACAATAAGTTTCCATAAATGACACTACGGAAGACTGCAGGGAGGCAGTTGGCGTGCTCAGAGAAGAAATGACCGAGCTAACTGCAAAGGTAAACCTAACCATGCGAGCGGTTAGGAATGCACCTGCAACGGGGCCGATAGGTATGGAATATGGCCGAGTTAAAGCGCATGAGCTGAGGCCCTATAATGGGGCTAGAGACGCAAAGGACTTGGAAAATTTTCTCTTCGACATGGAACACTATTTTAGAGTCATGCGGGCCGATTCTGAAGAAGGAAAGGTCGCCATGGCTACCATGTGTTAGGAAAAATTGTTTTTCCTCAATGGAAATGATAATAATATGTTACAACTCTATGCAAAGTATTACAATAGACAAGGATTGATTAAATAAAGTGTTACAACTCTATAATTGAAAATACAAATAAAATAAAGGAAATGAAGAAGATGATGAAGAAGAAGAGAATAGTAAAATACAACTCTAAGCAAAATGTTACAAATAAATTAAAGTGTTTGAAACAAAAGAAAAGAAAAGATTACAACTCTTCAACAAGAAATACAAGTAATAGGAACAAGAGAATAAGAAGAAAACAATACAATAGAAAGAAGAACAGAAATACAAGAAACTCTTACTTACACAACCTAAGTGAAGAGGGTTGGGGATCACCAACTTGAACAAGGTTTAAAACCTTTGTCCAAAAGCTTATTTCCCCCTAACTCAAGCACTAAGGGATCTCTCTCAGATATTGGAAAAGCTTTCTGGAATTATCAAGCCTCAAGGTGTTTCTAGCCAAGTGGTCTAATTGATAGAAATGTTGTGTCTTTCAAGTGAGTTGCAGGCTTCTATTTATAGAGTTTAGAGACACCCTTTGAATTTCAAATTCCACCAACCCCCATGGCTGTTACCAATATTTAATTGGATTAATATGGAATTAAAAAAGAGATTTGGGAGTTATTTGGGTTTTTTGAGCCGTTCAACAAAGATTGAAAAAACTGAAAATTGGCTAGTTTTTGGCCTGTGGCCGCGGCCAGAGACATTAGTGGCCGCGGCCACTGGTCTCTGTCCCACAGGCCGCGGCCACCAACATTCAGTGGCCGTGGCCACCGACCAATTTTAGCACTTAAAAATGTGTTGTTTTTCCAAACGGTTCCAAACCCTCCCAAATGATTTTGTAACTCCCAAAACACATTATTGGGGTTAAAATCATATCTCTAACAGCCATATTACATATGGCTTTATGAAATTCATCTCAATATTGTGTAACAACAATTTTACACAATAAAGGGTAATATTTGGAAGTTATAAATTTGTAACACCAAATATGTTACATTATTTGGATATATCTCATATATCTAAATATTGTAACTCTCTATTATATGTTACAATATGTGACACACTTTGTCACATTTATTTAATCTAAAACATTATATTATAATATAATATAATATTACATTATATTATAAAATAATATAACACCATGAACTTGTCTGGGGATGCCAAGGTGTGGTGGAGGACAAAGTATGACGACATCGAGAATGGTAGATGCACCATCATATCTTGGGGAGACTTGAAGAGAGAACTGAAGACGCAATTTCTGCCAGAAAATGTTGCCTACATGGCTCGACGCCAGTTGAGAGAGCTTAAACAAGTCGGGACAGTCCGAGAATATGTGAAGAAGTTTTCGGGACTAATGCTCGATATAAAGGACATGTCTGAAGTAGACAGGCTCTTCTGCTTCCTCGAGGGATTGAAACCGTGGGCCAAGCAAGAACTTCAGAGACATCGTGTGTCTGACCTAGCCACCGCTCAAGCTGTTGCTGAACGCTGGACAGACTACACTCCGAAGAGAAGCCTACCGAAGAGGGCTACCCCTCCAACCAGCTCAAGTAGCGCTGGGAGTAAGAAGTCTGGGAAGTCATGGCAGGGCAAGAATGGGGGAGAGAAGAGGACAGCAGAGTCCAGTTCTTCTAGCGGTACAGATGCTGCTGCAAGGAGGAAGTCACTAGCTTGTTGGCTCTACAAAGGACCACATAAGTTGGTAGTTTGCCCTTACAGGGGCAAGTTGAATGCCCTCATTGGCCAAGAAGAACAACGCAAAGGAGAAGAGGAGGATGAAGAGTACGCGCACATGGGCACTGTTTGCCTGTTGAATGCTCTCAAGAATCACGACGAAAAAGGGAAGAAGACCTTGGGGAAGGGGCTAATGATCGTGGATGCCACCATCAACGACAAACCGGCCAAGAGCGTGATGATTGCTATTGGCGCTACCCACAACTTCATCTCAGAACTCGAAGCCAAGCGACTGGGACTGAAATTGGAGAAAGATGTAGGCCGCATGAAAGCGGTCAACTCGAAGGCCTTGGCCACAACTGGAGTGGCTAAGGGCGTAAAAGTTAAGATTAACACGTGGGAGGGGTAGACTGACTTAGTGGTGATCCATATGGACGACTTTGATGTAGTTTTGGGAATGGACTTCTTAACCGAGAAAGGTGCCATCCTAATTCCTGCCACTGTGAGTTTGCTCATAATGGGAGAGACTCCTTCAATGGTGCCTGCAAAGGTGAAACCACCCCCTGGTGTGAAGCTTTTATCAGCTTTACAGTTCATGAAGGGTGTGAAGAAGCAGGAGCCCACTTATGTAGCGGTACCTACCGTGTTCAAAGAAACAGTGGAAAAGATTGTTCCACTAGAAATTACGATGGTCTTGAAGATGTATGGGGACGTGATGCCAGATAAACTCCCCAAAGCCTTGCCACTAAGAAGGGGGATTGATCACCAGATAGAGCTGGTGCTGGGAGCGAAACCTCCAACAAAAGCGCCTTACAGAATGGCACCCCCTGAGCTAGAAGAGTTGAGGAAACAACTAAAGGAGTTATTGGAGGCAGTCTTCATCAGACCGTCGAAGGCGCCATTTGGCGCACCTGTGCTATTCCAGAAGAAACACGATGGGAGCTTGAGACTGTGCATTGATTATAGGGCTCTCAACAAGGTGACAGTTCACAACACCTACCCCATCCCTCTGATCGTTGATTTGTTCGACCAGCTAAGTGGAGCCAAATATTTCACAAAGTTGGACTTGAGATCGGGCTATTATCAGGTGAGGATCGCAGATGGGGATGAACCAAAGACAACGTGCATTACTCGATATGGAGCATTTGAGTTTCGAGTAATGTCGTTTGGGTTGACAAATGCACCTGCCACTTTCTGCACACTGATGAACCAAGTATTCCCAAGTATCTAGATAAGTTCGTGGTGGTGTACTTGGATGATATTGTGGTTTATAGCGCCACGATTGAAGAGCATCAAGAACACTTGGCTCAAGTGTTTCAGAAGTTGAGAGAGAACCAGCTATATACGAAGCGTGAGAAATGCTAATTTGCACAGGAGAGCATCAAGTTCCTAGGCCACGTTGTGTAACGTGGCCGAATTCGTATGGGTCTGGAGAAGGTGAGGGCAATCCAAGAATGGAAAGCCCTAAAAACCGTGAAAGAACTTTCCTCTTTCTTGGGCCTAGCTAACTACTATGGGAGATTTGTGGACGGCTACTCAAGAAGAGCGACACCCTTGACCGAGCTGCTGAAAAAGGGTGTGACTTGGGCGTGGACTGACAAGTGTGCTGAAGCATTCAGGAGTTTGAAGGAAGCCATGATGAAGGATCCTGTTCTTGCCTTGCCAGATGTTAGCAAGCCTTTCAAAGTACAGACAGATGCATCAGATTATGCTTTAGGAGGGGTACTGGTACAAGAAGAGCACCCGGTAGCATATGAGAGTCGCAAGTTGTCTGAAGCTGAGAGGAGGTATACTGCCTAGGAGAAGGAACTCCTTGCGGTTATCCATTGCTTGTGAGTGTGGAGACATTACTTGCTGGGGTCAAAGTTTGTGGTGAAGACGAATAATGCAGTGGTTAGTCATTTCCTTACACATCCAAAACTGATCCCTAAGCAGGCTCGATGGCAGGAGTTCGTGGCGGAATTCGACTTCCGTTTTGAGCACAAGGCAGGACGCTTGAACCAGGCAGTTGATGCCTTGAGTCGCAAAGCTGAATTGGCAACTCTAAAGATCTTGGCTAGTTTTCCGGCTAGCGTGGTGAACACTCCACTCAAGGAGCGCATCAAAGAAAACCTGGAGAAAGACCCGGTTGTCAGAACCATCCTGAAGTTCGTGAAAGAAGGCAAGACTCGCCAGTTGTGGGTAGAGAATGATCTTCTGTGGGCCAAAGGGGGCCGCTTGTATGTTTCGAAAGCTGGATATTTGCGGAAGACATTTCTAAGCGAGCGTCATGACACCTTGTGGGCAGGGTATCCAGGGTGGCAAAGAACACATGCCCTTTTGAAGTGGGGATACTACTGGCCACAAATGTGAGATGATGTAGTGGAGTACACCAAGACCTGTCTCGTCTGTCAGCAAGACAAGGTCGAAAGGAACAAGACACATGGGTTGTTGGAACCGTTGCGAGTCCCAAGCCGACCATGAGAGAGTGTGTCGCTTGAATTTATAACCAGCCTACTGAAGACAGGGGATTTAAGTGTGATCTTGGTGGTCGTGGACAGATTCTCGAAGTGTGCAACATTCATCCCGGTGTCGAAGTACTGTTCGGCAGAGGAGACAACACGACAATTCTTCAAGCATATTGTCAAATATTGGGGAGTGCCCCAGAACATTATTAGTGATCGAGATGGAAGATTCACTGGGACCTTTTGGTCCGAACTATTCAGTCTCTTGGGGTCACAATTGAACATATCCTCGAGCTACCATCCACAAAAAGATTCAACGGGATGTTGTAGGAGTACTTGCGCCACTTTGTCAATGCCAATCAGAAGAATTGGTCGCAACTACTCGATGTAGCTCAATTTTGCTTCAACTCTTAAAAGAGTTCTTCATCGAATAAGAGCCCTTTTGAAGTTGTTAATGGACAGCAGTCACTATTTCCCCACACAGTGGACGAATACTGCGGTCGGAACCCGCGAGCCTTTCACTTCACAAAATACTAGAAGAAAAAGACAGAGATTGCCCGAGCTTATTTAGAAAAAGCATCAAGAAGAATGAAGAAGTGGGCAGATCAGAAGTGCAGACCACTGGAGTTCAAAGCCGGTGACTTAGTGTTAATCAAGCTGATGCCCGAACAGTTGAGATTCTGAGGGGACAAAGACATCAGACTCGTTCGCAAGTACGAGGGTCCGGTCTCAATCATCTCAAAAGTTGGCCTAACTTCCTACAAAGTCGACCTACCAGCATGGATGAAGATACACCCGGTCCTTCACGTCAACAACTTGAAGCTGTATCATGAAGATCCAACAAATCCAGAGCGCAACCAGTCAACCAGAGGAGGAGTCATCATTCAGCCAAGGAGCAAGCATCAACCTGAAGAAATCTTGGCGGATAGGACAGTCACCACTGATCGTAAAAAGCATAAGGAGTATCTGGTAAAATGGAAGGGGCTCGCAGATGACGAGATCAGCTGGGAGATGGCAGAAGACTTGAAGAAGCTCACGCAGAAGATTGAAGATCTACAAGCTACTTCGTCGAGGACACCGAAGAATTGAGTGGGGGAGAGTGTGGCGTGCTGCCCCTTTGGCACACCCACATAGGGCCATTTTGTAAGTGAGCATGCCTTGGTGCTTGATCATTAGTCAAGTCTTGCACCAAGCAACCTCATAGGGTAGGGTAGTGGCAATTTTGTAATTATGCATATGTCTCCCAGACAAAAATCATATATATTACTGGGAAGACCTTGTATTCCTAGAAGGCTCCTTAGGGGGAGGTGACCTGGTGACTTAGGGAAGCACCATGGCCACTAGCAGATAGGGGCCAAAGCTGTGTACTCCCTTGCCCTATCAAGACTATATATTAATAAAATGATGTTTATCCATACTTGCCCTTGTATGCTTCCTTGTTGCCTATATGTTTACTTGTTTGTCATATTCGTTGGGCCATCGCTTGCCACTTGCCTTGTTGTGTGCTTTGTGTTGTGTGGACGTTCCAATGAATGCCTTGCTTTGTACTTGATCATACTTCGTTATTTCCCGTTGCATGTCCGAGATGTGTTTGTGGCTAACCACTGAGTTTGTTTGCCCGTAGCTATGTGTTGTAGGCTGACTTGCTAGCTTGAAGTGTCTGCAAGTGCCGCACGTTCTGTTTACTTAGAGTCCTCAAATAGTCGGCCCGTGACAATAGGCAACATTCTGTTATAGTCAGTTAACACTATTAGGTTGTTTTACTTCTTGAAATTATTAGTTGTTATAACAGCCTTTGTATCTGACTTGGTTTCGTAAATCTTTTCCTGTAAATAAAGTTTTCTTTTTCAGAAGATATGTGATGCTTTTAGCTACCTTCTCTGAGATTTCACTTAAATTCTCAAATATAGAATAAGCTATCATAAGCTTGTTCAAATAGAGAGATGAAAGTGAAGGAGTTTTTCGCTTTTTATTTTTCTCATGTTCAATATGAAAGAATGAGAAAAATGAAGTGAGTGAATGACAAAAGAAAGATGAATCAATTTTAAATCAGGGGTATACTTTTTGTGCACTAGTGTCAAAAATATATTTTCTAACTATTTTCAAAGTGATGTCGTATTAAGTATAATTATTCAACTTTTCTTTTATAAATCTTTTCTCAACCGTCAAAAAAAGTGACATGTCTTGGTGATTGTCTATTAGCTTCGGAGACAACATTCTTTTCTCATTATTCACTAGAAACCGCAGAGAAATAGATAGAAAAAAATTGTTAACAATTCACTTAAAATCATTGAAAAAAACTCTTAAGACGACCATTTTAACTATAACCGCTACCATATATGATGCCGATCAATTTCTGTTTTGTTGTATTGTATAAGAAATTAATAGGATTTTTCTAAGCTTTTAATCACCAAATATAATCCTTTAATTGTAGGAAAGGACGCAAGTAGCCTTCACTATTATTATTATCATTATTATTTTATATAAAATTGTTATATTTTATTTAGAGCCCCCACTACATTATTATATAAATTTTGGTTAAAAAAATACCAGATATATAGAGAGAAAAATATAGTTTTTTTTTTTGTTCGAGGGGAGAGGGAAAAGATAATTTACTTGTTTAACTTGTACAAATAAATATTTTATATTTTTTTATTGTAGACATGGCTCCCGTGACGAACAATGACTTTGAGATTTCTGTCACAATTGTAAATCAAAGAACTCACGTAAATAAACTGTTTTTCGCAAACACTGTACAACTATTGAAATGTACTAAAATGATCTCCACTTGCATATCACAAAAAGAAACCACCTAAAAGTATTATTTAATGGACCAACTTACAATGCTCTTAGAATATGGTATGTAGTGTATATGTCTCACTTGTGGGTCAGAATAATATAAAGTTAAGTTGTCCTACATATTTCCATATGGGATAAATAAGAGTGTTATTGATATAGACCCATATAATATTAAAAAGAAGTATTTATGAAAATTTGCCCCAAGCCGAGTTTGACAAATGTTTCAATAGCAACAGGGGATTAAAATCTACATTTTCTTTAAGAGAACTTAATGGTACCACTGATTCAAACACAAGTTCCATAAATCAAGTAGTATTCCTGTAATTAACCACTCAAACTCACATAATCACAAACCTTGCCAAAAAGGCCTAGCGGGTGCCAATCAGCCACCTCAGCTATAACCGGCCAAGAAAAAGGCCTTGCCTTTCTTTTTTCTCATCTTCTTTCTATTCTAACCCTCTCACAAAAAACAAAAACAAAGAAAAATAACAGAATGTTACATATTATACACTGTTTCTTTAAATATTATTTAAAAAAAAAAAAAAATAGTTCTAGACTTGAGCACCCTCAAATGTTTGTCCAAACTGCCAACCCGATGGTGTCACGTTGTTGCTGGTGATAACCCTTCCATCACTGAGGGTGATTTGGAAGGAAAGGCTCTGACCATTGAGGTAAGAGTTGCTTTGCCAGTTCTGGCCCCAGTTCCTTGACATGGCTTGCCACCCTGTATTCGACCCTTTGATTGAGACCGCATGAACATCTCCTGCACCGCCGACGTTGGTGATCAAAACCAAGTTGAAGTAAGAGTGTCCATTCACTGTGAATCTTATTCCTCCCTTCTTAACACATGGGACCCTGCAAAATCAGCCATAAAAAACACATACATAATTAGCTGAATGCTACAACTTTCTTTAGTACTTACTTAATTATATTAAGGAGTTCTTAATTTGCCATTACCTTCTGAAAGAGACTGGAACAATTCCAGCTCGGTACTGAGCAATCTGTAAGAAAGCAGGCTCTGCCAAGTCAAAGTGCTGAAGAGGAGGATTGCACCAGCCCCCATTGTCGTTGGACAAGGCCAGGTTTGGGGGGCAGAAGTTGGTGGCCGTCACGATGATGCTGCCGGGGAGACACCATCTGGGGTCATTGTTACATTTCATCTCGTAACATGCCCCGCAGCTTAGCCCATTGTTGAACAGTGCTGTGCTTAGCGCTGCAGTGCTTGTCCCGTATCCTTGGCTGTACAAGTTTCCATAACCACAAGCACCTCCTATAATAAAGTAAGCAATATACATTAATTAATTTGAGTCACTCTATGGTATAATTCTTTTCGAGTGAATATTATTAATTGTTCAATATAAATGTAACTTACCCATTGTGCCAGAAGCATCTCCTCCTCCATAGAATGTGGCATGGGCTGATTCCCATCCTCCTCCATAGTCACCGTAAGAGCCTCTAAGGCAAAGGTTAAGGACCAGAAATAGAAGAGAAATGGCAGAGAGCGAAGCCATGGCCATTGTGTAATGTGATTTTCTCTTCTTTCTTTTGTTGTGGTAATGTGAGAAAAGTTGTTAAGAAGAGGTGATGAGCTAGTGTGGTAAATAAAAGTGCATAAAGGGTTTCCTTATATAGGGAATAGAAGGAAGATGGTTTGGGAGTTTGGGTTTTGTGTGGGGCATGGCTTAGAAAATGACAAGTTACCGGTGTTAAGGGCCGAGAGAGAGCCGAAACCAAAACCACAAAAAAGGATTTCGTATTTTCAGGTCGTTTACAAGTATCAATGTTGCACATGCAAATGTTCCAAAACGTCCACCAACTGCTACGCCCAATGACCCTACTTGCACATGCACCATCAACCGTTTTTTCTTCTTTCTCCCTAATATAATATACATTACAATAAAAAGAATAAAAAACAGTATTTGAGTTGATATTGAAATGTGGCTTATTATATTTATTGACGTATTGAAAAATGTCGTTTTTTCTTCTTAATTAGCCCGAAGTCTCGCATATTAGATTACAATTTAATGCCTTTAATTAAGGGCTGGTTCTTTGTTTTTTCTTTTTCAATTCACAGGTCTCATTTGGTGGCCTGTGGAAGATTTGTACCTAATCTATGTAACAGAATTATACTGAGTGAAGACTTATTATAGTTATAGGCACCCTATTGTCTTGCACGTTGTTATTACCCTTTCCATATGAATTAACCAATTCACATTACTACTAGTGTTAAAAAAAAAAGCTATATATAGTAAGGTGATATAAAATAATATAATTAATTTATCTCTATAAATTGAACCTACCTACAATATTACCCTATGCTTGCCATCTTAAATAGTTAGTCTTTAAAAGGGAAAATCCATTAAGCATATTCACTCTATTTTCTTTATTCATTTATTAGAAAACCAACAGAAATAAGTACCGCGATCATATATTTTTGTTTTTATAATAAGTCTTGTCCATATTAATTATATAGATATTCAGAATCAAATGTCGGTTACTATTAAACAAAGAGGTTAACCAAAAAATTAAATAAGAATTAGCATATAAAAATCAATTCACCAAAAGCAGTGATTGTCAACTCAAAATAATTAAGTCGAAGGTGTGCGTGTGGCTTAGCGTTTTCTATGATTGGTAAGTGATTAGAGTACGTGGATAAGTAATTTTTATGATAAAGAATCTTGTTTATTTCTAATTACATTTTTGTTGGTATCTGATTTTATTTATTTAATAAGTTGAAAGCTTTTGGGGATTGGATATGTCAATGAAAGAGTTTGGAGATGTTTCGTAATGGGCCTACCATGTTATGAGCACATGCAAGTCCCGGCCTAAGCGGTCCATGATATTCATGCATCAATATCAAAGAAATTAATGGCTATTTCCATCTCTTAAATAAATATTATCTTTATATGCATATATACTACATAGATAATAATACTAATAATAATAATAATAAAACAAAACCTTAATTTCATATTCGTGTGCGGTGGTACATGAATCATGAGAATAAGCATCTTTTCTCCTTCACTATTATCAATTAGAATTTCGTCCCAAACAAATCTACAAATTTGTCTCTTCCTTTATGAGAACCTTTGGGAGAACGATTTGTAGAATCAACAATATCTTTTTTTGATTTGTGATTAAGTATATTTGTACTGTTTTTGTTTTTTATTAAGTGTATCAAAATAAATTGGGGGTGGCATTTGCATTATGAGTAAAAACTCTCTGATAAGGATGGTTGAGTTTAATCCCTCGAGATCGTAAACTGTATAAATAGATGCCAATAAAACGTCAGCGCTTATATATGCTCAGATCTAAGAAGAAGGCTATTAGTTTGTATTTTATTATTTTATTCCCCTTGTTATATAGTGTAAGATAAGAACAATAACAATGTGATTTGTCTGCACCGAATTTAGGGGTTGAAAGTCAAATTTAATGGCTTATGTGTCAAGCAACAAAAATGTTCTACGTTTTTACGAAGAAGAAAATGAACACGATCGAGATTAGTGAAATGAAAGAGTTAGATGATGACTTTACTGTTTGGTTCAAACATTTTGATAGAAAATTAAAGCTAAGCTATATAGAGTTGTATGCATTTGTAACAACACACACAACAAATTAAATCAAAAGCGAAGAAAAAAAAATTGTAGAATGAACAAAACAGTCAGCTCATTTAATTCTATGTTTCCATTTGGCATTACAAGTGTGAGCATTCGTTTTCAACACAGTTAATAAATCATCAACAAATTTTGTACCAACATTTTAGATTTATTTTGATTTAGATCCACAAATAGATAGGATTTTAATTTTGATATATATTGTCTGGTAGGGTAGGGGCTAATGAAAAGGGCGTTCACAAGGGTTGTCCAGTGGGCCAAAAGAAGAGAAAGACTTGTAAAGAAAGGGCAATAGAACATGAAATGGACAAATGGTAAGACGGTCTCGAAAGGTCAGTTTCAAGTGGGCAGTTTATAACATGGTATGGTCACATATATTGTATTTGTATTTGTAACCCCTCCTTACACATGATCAGTTCCAAACCTGGCTCATCTTCAATCCACATCCCCCAACCATTGCATTTATTTATTTATATCCATTAATGCTGTTATAAATTGGTTTGACTTGTCAATATTGTTAACTCAGGTCAGCTTCTAGTGTTAAAGTAATCTAACAGTTCCATTCATACATGTGCTTTTCAGCTGCGCCACGATATAGTTAGGATGAGATTTATGATTTATCCTCTACACTGTGTGTCAGACATTTGTCCATTTTCTATTTTGTTATTGTTTCAATGAATTTTCTTTAATTTGACAAAAAAGAGAGCAAATTTATAGTATCTCATAGTTTTAGTGTGCAAATGTAACGAATTTTAAAATTTTGCAGCTAAATAGGAATGAATATGAACTGTTATAATTGGTAATGTTGGTGATAAGTAGGCTACTACAAACGCCTTGCAAGATTATTTTATTTTTTGTTTATGATTTTTTTGGAACGTGTTATAAAATGTGAAAAATATGACAAAATTTCTCTAGTTTTGTCTCTCCAATTTTTTATTTTTATTTTTTATTGTGTAACGCCCTTAACTATTATTATTTTTGAGGAATTAGCCATTATGTTATATTTTGTCTATTTCTTTGTTTTTATAGATTATTGTAGTGGCTAAAATCTGACTTTGGGCTCAACATAGCAACATAGACTCATTGTAAGATTCAACTCGCAGTCCAAATATGTTCTAATGGCTTTGCACAATCAGGCCCAAGTTCATAATAGTTAGCACTTACGTAGGTCAAGTCCATAGTTTGGAGCCCATGACACTACAAGAAAAATACTTTTTAGCGGCAACAATATTAGTAGCGACCACAAATCGCTCATAATAAAGATAATATTAGCAGCGACAAATCATATTTGCCGTTGATATCACGTCAAATATTTTTGTTTAATTTAGAATATTATTAGCGGCGACATTGGTAATGTTAATAAATTCAAAAATACTAGAAAAAAGACTTGAGAATTTTTCCCACTGATTTTTCCCCTAGAATATTAGCGGCAACACATGTCACCGCTAATAGTCACCACGTAATAAAAAAAAATATATGGGGCGACGTGTCACCGCTAATAGTCCAATATATACCCCAGGCCCCGATCGTCTTCTTCATTTGGGGAAGTCAAGTGAAATCCCTAGAACCATTGCCTCCTCACTATTTTCTCTCGTAAAACCCCATCTCCAGCCCCACAAACTCAATTTTGATGTCATAAATGTGTTCCCCAACCCTCAAAAGCATAAATATTCAAGCATCGTACAATGCACATTTGTTTAATTTTATTTATAGAATTTATTAATTAGTTTTATTAAATTTATTTCATTGTCATATAAATTTCAAATAAAGAAACAATATTATATATAAAAGAATGACATAAGTATATTAGATGAAAATAAACCAAAACATTATTTACGATTTTCTAAAAAAATATATGTATATATATAGGGAATGACTACATTGTTGATAGTTTTTTGTCAACACCAATGTTGACAACAGTTGGTTTCGGCATGTGGATAGTTATAAATTTATTTTTTTCATAATGACAATGTATATTATAATCATTTAGAACATCCAAAATGTTTCAAGAAATTTCGAATAATATACGGCGTCAAAAACAAGGTTCAAATAACTTGTTGCCCTCGTGCACTCAAAAACAGGCACACGTGGAAAATTGGACTATTTGAACCTTATTTTCGGTATCGTAAATTATTCAAAATTTCTTGAAATTTTTTGGGATGTTCTAAATGACTACAATATAAGATGTGATAGTGAAAAATTATAATTTATAACTATCTATATGCCGAAACTAACTTTTGTCAACACCGATGTTGACAAAATACTGTCAACAATGTAGTCTTTCCCATATATATAATATGATAACATTTTTAAACATACATCATAATTTTTTAATAATAATTAAGATTATGTATTATATATTATTATTGTAATGATATTTTATAATATTCTAATTTATATTAATATAAGTATTAAATATCTAGTTTTGTATTAAATATTATTATAATAATATTTGAATTCATATTAATATAATTAGTAAAATTTAAGATTATATATTATTATCATAATAATATTTTATATTATTTAAAAATATATTAATATAATTATTATATATCTAGTTTTGTATTATATATTATTATAATGATGATACATTTGAATTTGAATTTATATTAATATAATTATTATATATGTAGTCTTATATTAAATATTATTATAATAATGATATTTTATAATATTTGAATTTATATTAATATAATTAATAAATATCTATGTTTAATTAGTTTTAGAGGTATATTCCATTAAATATTTAGAATATTCCATTAAAGTTAACTAAACAAACCGTTAAAACAAAAAATTTCCGTTATCTACACACTTTTTATATAAATGAGATATGTATATATATATATTTAATTTATATTTTATATTTTTATTTGATTTTTACTGTTTTTTATTTATTTAATTTTTTCTGTTTTTATATATATTGTATATGTGTGTATATATATTTGTATGTATCCGTGTGTATATATAAATGGGTGCACTCTTAATGATTACTATCCATTGATGATTACTTTAATATTAACCATTAGATTAAGATCAATGATCCATATTTAGTTTTTAATTAATATATCTAAAAATAAATTTTGATTTTTTAAATTTTTTTTGAAAGACTATTTGATTACATGGCGGTCACATATTTATTAAATTAAAGAATTAAAAAAAAATATTATTTAAGCATTATATATTAAAATTCGAAATTAATGTAAAAAAAAATATTTACTTGTTAGTGACTTGCTATGCCAAGTCACTATGTTGTCACATCATCATAATTGTTAGTACTCATCTATGGTAGTAACTATTGAAAGATCTTCCATGTATAAATATATATGTATAAATATATATTTGATTTT
This sequence comes from Humulus lupulus, assembly GCF_963169125.1. Classification (NCBI taxonomy): domain Eukaryota; kingdom Viridiplantae; phylum Streptophyta; class Magnoliopsida; order Rosales; family Cannabaceae; genus Humulus; species Humulus lupulus. The sequence continues at coordinate 94,128,269 of NC_084800.1, read as the reverse complement.
TAGATTTTTAAATTTTTTCTGCTTTTCTGTTTTTATTTATTTTTATTTTTAGGTTTTTATTTGTTAAGTATATATATGTATGTGTCGTATGTATATATATATATACATGTGTATATGTGTATATATATATGCATGTATGTGTGTATATATATGTGTATAGGTGTATGTGTGTATATATATATGTATGTGTGTATATGTATAAGTATATAAATATATATATATATATATGTGTGTGGTGTATATGTATGTGTTTTTTATACGTGTTATAATTTTTTTTTGTTTTACCAACTTTGTTTTCTTTTTGGAGAAAATAAATTGAAGTAATTTTTGGAGCATTTTCATTTGGAGTGTTTTCTTGTAGATCATTTTATTAATTGGTATGTGTCTTTTATTTCTTGTTGTATGATTATTATTATTTGCTATTGTTATAGGAATTTGAATATCCTAAATATTCATCCATGGTAAAGTAGGTTCTGAGATACATATGGTGTGCTGCGGTGATGACGGAATGTTATGAACTTATATGTATTAGTGAAGAAGGCTCTGTGAAATTTTTGTGTGCTGCGAAGATATAAGGAATAAACTTATTGTGTGTTGTTTGAAATATTTTTTTGAGTGTATTAGTGAAGTAGGTTCTGTGAAAGTGATTCAACACCTACAACCCAGCCATTCGATGCTAAAGCAATGGCGGGACACGTAGAGGAATTAGAGTTCAACGTAGAGCAGACCAACATTCGTGAGCAACTTGCAAGGGAGAACACGAAGTGCATTCGATCAGATAAAACAGACAAGTACAATTCATTTAACAATTATCCAGATACAGAGCATTCAAGTATGCTTAATCAAACAATCACAAGCATAATCGCAATCATGCTCATTCACAGAGCCCAAGCCCTAATCATAACACATGGTATAGTTTTCTTACATCTAGTCCAAACACTGGATAAATAGAAACGACCATCGAGCACGATCCCATTTCGAGCCCTAGTGGTACCCTAATCACAACCATAATAGAAAATATCCATCAATATCGAGTAAATAAAGGCTTCTGAACCAAGTCCTAGCCTCTGGGACCTCAAATTCTACTAAATCGAGTAGTAGAACCCTTATAGAGCCCTTACGTTTGAGTCCCCGCAACTTGAAACCTCACTTGGCTATTCTTCCCAATTAGCATTGCGACGCACCCCAAAGCAGAGAGCCCTGGACCTGTTTTCACTAGATATGTGCCGCAGCGCAACCCACCAGGTATCGTGGTGCTAAGGAGGTTTAGAAGAACCCCAATGCCCCTGAGTTCATAAGGGTCGCGATGCTCCAAGAACAGCACCGCGGCCCAACCCCATGAACCTAGATTTTCAACATTTTTGTCCGAGTCAAATCCCTCAAAATTCATCACAATTAACAACCAAACCCAGAATTGAGTCCCAAAACCTCAATAATACACTTAAGGCAACACAAATACACCAAGAACTATGCCAAAATGTTACTCCAATTCAAAATTCAAACCTTGAGTTCAAAACTCAAGAACACTTAAAACCAAACTAGAAATTCATCAAAACAAAGTTTAAAACCTTACCTCAGCTGAGCAATCCGACCCTATGCTGCTCCTAAACCCGAATTCCCAGCTCCAATGGTCCTCCAAGCTCTCCAATTCAAGCCCTTCTTTTCCAAAACTCAAGCATGCCACGATAAACCCAAGGGAGAAAGAGAGTAATGAGAGACAGAGAGACAGAGAGAAAAAAAAAAGGGTTGCCTTATGTTTCCTCTTTGATTTGCCTAATTTTGAAGGCTTCTAGTGACTAAGTCCATCCATGGGCATGAAAATACTAAAATGCCCCTTGCCTAATTCCTTAACTCTTTAATGCCCTCTAGGAAAAAAATGACTTTTGCCACTATTTCCTACTAACCTCAATTAACATCTCATAATTTCCCAATTAATTCCAATATCCCCAAGTAATAACCAAATAACTTCCCATTACAATAAATCTCAATAATGTACTAAATTATCAAAATACCCCTAGGCTCACCGTCAGTCGGGTATTTGACCTCGTTGTGACTAAACCGCTAACTTGCTCACTAGGATCGTCTCTTGCCGAGTAACCCAAATATATACACATAATAATGTGGTCTAAATAAAAAAATACATATATTTACATATATACCATTCTAATAAGAACACATGCCTACATGCATATTTAATACACTTAAACATGAAAACATAGTCATATCATATTATAACTCACATAATAATATACACATATCACATAAACACATAATTAATCCAATTATTGTCCTCCTGGCCCCCTAATCAAGATACTAAGCCTTACTAGGGAATTTGAAACGTTACAATAAGCAACCACAACAACAATATTTATAACCACTTATGCAACCCTAACAACAACCATTGAAGCTCTTTAGCAAACTTATGTAGCAACCATGTTAAGAATCAATTTGAAACTCTAAAGCAACCCCATATCGCAACATAAGCAACCTCTTCAATAATATCAAATACTCATACTTTAACAACCTATTCAACAACACAAAATACTTAAACTTTAGCAACCTATTCGGCAACTCATAATCATTATGAAGAACCACAAACAATAATATATTACAACCACTTATGCAACTCTTAAGCAACACACAACAACCCAAGAATAAACAAATACAAAGTAAGAAAACTAAGAAGACACCAAATTAAACAACCAATTGAACAAAACAAAACAAAAAAACAACAAAATCAAATTTAACCTTTAACCTTAGCACATACCCAAAATTTATAGAGAAATTTAATGGTTGGGTTTGATTTTGCACTCCAAATTCAAAGGGGGTTTTTTTTTTTTTTTTTTTTTTTTTAATTTTTAGGGCAAAACTTGCTTAATATAATGAATTGGATTTGGTGGGAGCATTTGTTGTTGAAGAACAAACCTCATATTTTCCCTAACATTGCTTGAAAGTAAAGGCATATTGGACATTTTTTTTTATTCAAATTCAACAAAATGAATTTCTTCTCTAAATTTTTTAGAGATTAGAATCTAACCTAGTTTGATGATTTCTTCATTGGATGATTTGGGAGCTCCTCACGTTTTATCTAAATCTCCATCGCTGGACTTGGAAGATTGGGAAGAAGATAGGTCGTTGAGATTGGGTAGAAGATAGGTCGTTAAGATTGGGTAGAAGAGATTCATTGAAAGTCTGGAAGGAGAAGTCGTAATATGCTTGTGCAAACTGTATTCTTGATTAAAAAACTTAAAGTAATCTATTGATGAATATATTTTTAGAAACCGTATAAATGCACTAAATCTTTTTTGTATATGTATTTATAAAAAAATTCCTATTATTAATTTGTATTTAAAAAAAAAGAATACGAAAGCAAAGAAAGAAAAAATAGAGAAGGATGTGCATTTAAAAAAAAAATTAATTTTCAATAATAGGTGGGATAAATTTATGAAGTTTTGGGGTCAAAATAATGAAATATTTATATAAATATAAATAATAAGAACATGTAAATACTATTATTTGGGTGAAAATGTTAAAATAACTTTCTTTCCTCTCAATTTTAACTGAAATACCAAACAAAGGATATAAAATAATTTTCTTACGTCTCCATTTACCAAACAAGTAGGAGAGAAAATACATTTTTTTTTTCTTTAATTTTTCTATCCTCTCTATTTTTCCCCACATTTCCTATTCTCTCATGTCTACCAAACATTGGCTAAATATTAAGAATAGATGCATAAGTAATAGAATAATTATAACAAAGTTTGCAATAGGTCTAAGTCAAGGAATGGTATTGAGAAAAGTTCAAGAATTGAAAAAGAAAAAAAAAATGGAATACTAAAATTATGGAATTATAGCAAAACTAGTCGGCATCTCCAATGGAGTGCTATAAAAGTGGTGTATAGCTATTTTTTAGCCCATCTTCAGAAAATTGAACTCCAATGGTAGTTTAAAACATGTGCCAAATTTGGCACATGCTAAAAGTTGTATCAAATTTGGCACAAAATATAACATGAGCTAAATTTGGCCCACAATAAATATATCTTTTTTTAATTACTACTTTGCCATTAATTTATTAATTTTAATTTATCTTTTAATAAAAAAAATTAATTATTTTTGTATATTTTCAATAAACATTAATAGCTATATTGATTTTTTTAGCTAGTTTGTATCTTGTGCATCGGAGTACAAATACAAAAATGGGACAAATATATCATTAAACACATATTATACACTATTCATTGGAGATAAAAATAAGTGCATAGTACCAAAGGAAGATGACAACAAGAATAATGACGATGTTGTTATCGAAGAGGTACAAGATGCGTTAATATTTTATATTGATAATCTTATTGACTCTTGGATTTTAGATTCAAGAGCATTATTTCATACCGCTTTACATTAATATGAAGAATTACGGAGCTCAGAATTATAGAACAATATATCCTACTACAAAGAACCATTATAGATTATTGATGTGGGTGATATTTGTTGTTATATTATTTTAAATAATATAATGTTAGATTAAATAATGTGACAAAATATGATTTATCACACAAATGTGATTTGTTACACCATATAACATATTTTTGAAAGTCACAAAATTGGACACATGTGTGTGCCCAAATGTGACATATTTTGGAGTTACAAAAACAGTTATCGATTTGTAACTCTCAAATATTACCCAATAATGTGTAGATTGTATGTTTCACATTTGAGTTTGGAATTCACAAATCCATTATGAAATATGGCCGTTGTAGACATGTTTTTAACCCCTATTAGGTGTATGGAGGTTACAAAATCATGCGGAAAAGGGTTTGGGACGTTTTGGAAAAATTGAAAAATTTGTGCTGAAAATGGCATGTGGTCGCGGCTACTGATACTCCTAACCGCAGCCAGTGAGGCTGGCAGCCAAAACTATTTTTCAGTTTTCTCCAATTTGAACGGTTCTAACATCCCAAGTAACTCCCAAATCTCCATTTTAATTCCATAAACTTCTATTAAACATTGGTAACATCCATGGGGGTTGGTGGAATTTGAAATTCAAAGGGTATCTCAAACTTTGTAAACATGAGTCTAATGCTTACTTATAAGATAACACCATTTTCTATCCACAAAGCACTTGGCTGGAAAATACACCATAGAGGTTTAATAATTCCAGAGAGTTATTTCCTTGAGAGATCCCTTAGTGCTTAGAGAATAGGGAGAAATAAGCTTTTGGACAAAGGTCTTGAACTTTGTTCAAGTTAGTGATCCCCACTACTCTACACTTTGGTTGTGTGAGTGTGAAATTTATCTATTGTTCTTCTACCTCTTTTACTTTTTGCTTCAATCTTATATATTTATTTGTATTGTTATGCTTTAAGTTGTATTATCAATATATCTATCATCCTCTATCTCTATTTACTTGTATTTTTGCAATAGAGTTGTAACACTTTTTTATCTATCATCTTTGTCCATTGTAACATTTTTCTTAGAGTTGTATTTTGGTTTCTCTATTCCCATTGAATATAATATACTCTCTCACAATCAAAAGCTTATTACCTTGTTTGTTTCAATGGAAGATGAGACCATCAAGATCATGAACTAAGACCAAGTGAAGTTGGATAGGTTTGATGAATCCAATTTCGCTAGGTGGCAAGACAAGGTGAAATTCCTTTTGACAACACTCAAGATAGCCTACATCCTTGAGTCATCCTTGGCACCTCTACCCGAGCCATCCGACAAAGACACTCCCGAGGTGGTGGAGAAAAGAAGGAAGAGATAAGGGGACAACCTTCTTTGTAGGGGCCATATACTTAATGCCCTATTCGATAGGCTATATGAAGTCTATACCAATACCAAATGCACGAAGGGGATTTGGGATGCCTTGGAGAGTAAGTACAAGGCCGAGGAAGAAGGTACAAGAAAGTTCTTAATTTCACAATATTTTGAATTTTCTTTCATTGATGGAAAAACTCTCATACCTCAAATTCATGAGTTGCAAGTGATTGTGAACAAGTTGAAAGTTCTCAAGATTGAGCTTCCTGATGCCTTTCAAGTTGGTGCAATAGTGGAAAAATTACCACCAACTTGGAGGAGCTATAAGAAAAGAATCCTCCATAAGAATGAGTATTACACTTTGGAAGAGATCCAAAAACACATTAAAATTGAAGAGGAATCGAGAATTAGAGACAAGGGTGTGAATGAGTCTAAAGATGAGACTTCCAAGGCCAATGTGATTTCACACAAGCATCCCAAGGGCAACAACAACAAAAAGGGTAGTGGGGACCCTGTAGGTCCAAAGAAAGATCATGGACAATTCTATGGCGTGAGAGGTCATTGTTTTGTTTGTGGAAAATCCGGGCACTATGCTAGAGTATGTAGGTACCGAAAGGACCCACATGAGAATGAGGTAAATGCTATAGAAAAGGAAGAAGAGATCCTAACATGATTACCGTGTTTATGTGCCTTGTGGGGAAATAGTTATTTTCATGTAATAAAACTTGTACTCTTGAAAGCTATCAATAAAATGAAAGTATTATTCTATGATAATTCTTTATTTTGCTATGATATTTGTGATATGAGACATTTGTATGAGATATTAACAAAGTTTCAAAATGAACTTGTTAAAATAATAAGTAAGCGTGTAGACCTATTATTCCGTAATGTGATTATTTGTTTGAGAAATTCTCACATTACATTTATGTTCACATTTTTTATTTTGTGAAATATATAAAAGAAATAAACTAAGTGAAAATTACTTTCAAAGAAGTATGTCTTGCTTTAGCAAGTAAATAAATCAAGATAAATATTGAGGTTTTTTATCTTGATCTGTTGAGAGTTTATTATGTGGCTTAAATGACTCATGATGAGCTTTGTGAATTATAAGTCTAGACTTATCTTGGAAGATAAAAAACTTAATAAAAATAAATAAATTTCTATTCAAAGTGATATTTTCACTTTACACTACAAGAAAAAACAGTATTCATAACACTTAAAAACTGTTAACCGGGACTATTGATAACACTTCTGAAAATGCTAACATAGCCCCTGTTATTAAAAGTCCAGTCTTTTCTATAACAGTTTTTGAATGTTATGTTCGGTGCTATCTTAAACTATTCAATAACACATTTTTAGGTGCTATAATATTCAAATAATAACATTTAGATAGAGTTTTTGGTTATAAATTTGAAGTTTAATCTTGTACTTTTTTCATAACACTTTTCAACTGTTACATTTGATTATTTTGATAACATTTTTAGTTTGTTATATTATATAAACCATAACGATTTTTTACGCTTATAATATGTTTTTAAATCATAACATATAGTAATAAAATTTTAAATTTTATTTTGATAAGTATACTTATATGGTTTTTTTTAATTAAAAGATTTTCATTATTGTATTTTGATAAAAAAAAATTCAAAATTAATCATAAAATGTAATTCTCAATAGATTGATAAACCATAAGTATTACATTAAACAATAACTAATTAAAACCATGAATGTGTCTACTTCATGAGATCTTAGTTCTAACTTAAGTTTGAAAGCATAACATAATAAAGTTTTATAATCTTGAACAATTTTTACTTCAAAAATGAAAAATAGAAACATTACAAGATACACAAAAGTAAACCATGCATGAAACTTGCTCCATCCTTAAATTCATCATCCTTTGTGCACTTGTCTTTGTTGTGAGTCCATTTGTTTAGCTACAACAAAATTTAAATAAGTAATGCTTCAACTTAAAGTTATAGTAAACTAAAAGAGTACATAAAAAAAGTTAATTACCTAATTATAACTTTATCAGCTGGCCATGCAATTATACTACCTACAACATCTTCTATAGTAGACATAATTGTTGAAGGCCTCCACAGAAATGCATCATTCTTTCTCACAAGATCTATCCCCACTTTCATGGCACTAGGCCCAAGAGGAACATGGTGAACCTCATCCTTTGGGTCACTTGAGATAAAATAACCTTCTGCATTAATTTCTCCAGATCCAATCCAATCTAATATTTTGCATTTTGAGCCAAATGTGTGGTTCTTGACACTCTAACAATATATCAATATAACAAATTCAGCAGAAGTAAATGATTTTATATTGAATATTATATGTTTTAGATTTTATCATTTTCATATAATTAGTATCATAATTACCTGAGTGGAATGAACATGAGAATTTGATTGAACATTGACATTTGATTGCTCCTCACTCTAAGTAGATGTATTCTATTTACAAGTAAGATAGAAAGACATGAATTCAGCATCAAAATTAAAAAAAATACAAAAGTAAAGACTAACCAAAAAATTAAACATGAATCTTAGTTATTATTGCAATTTAGCCACATGAAAATATAGTTTCAGCATCAAAATACTTACTTGATTTTTCATTAAAGAAACAATGAGTTGCTCCATGTGTTGCATTTTGTCTTTCAAATCTTTGCATTGACCTTCTATCTTCATCAAATGGTCGTCTCTTTTTGACACAATTTGCAACTTTGACCGAGTAACTCCTCTTTCGAAAGCTCTCATGTATGTATTTTTTTCAGGACCAAGGACTTTTGTGAGGATGTCTTCATTAACACTTGTAGTTGAAGACATAGCAGCTCTGATGGTATACATTTCTATATTGGAGCAACAAGCAAAGTATGTGGATGCTTTGGAAATTCTCACTGGGAATTTAGGATCTCTGTTAATGATTGAAGTTGATAAACTATGTATACAGGTACTTTAGAAGATTTATTTGCACTGTTTGATGTTTTTGGCTTGTCACCTACTCATGAACTCGTGAATATTGGTTATTACATTACATCTTATGAAGCATATTACATTAAATCTTTCATGTTTACAGAGGTTTAAGAAAATGGATAATTAATATAGGGTAATAATATTGATCCTCTAATCTTTTACAGGTGTATACAAAAGGGATACTAATGTTTATAGAGGTTTCAAACTCATTAAAGGAAGTTAAATCCCAATTTGAAGGCTTGTCTTTGGATCTTCAAGGTTCTATAAAAGAATTTTTGGATATTGAGGATATGTTAAAGCAGGAAAGATCATAAACTAAGATTTGTTGTGCAGTTTGTTAGTTTTAAGGTTATTTATTCATTTTTAAATAGAAACTAAACTTTGTATGAATCAATGGGATAAAATACAAAGTAAAAGGAACATTTTAATTTATTTAGTTCTTTTCTTTACTTTCCATAAAAAAATAAAAAGGAACATGTTAACTTCTTTAGTTCTTTTCTTTATTTTCAATGTATGCATTTGTTTTTCATATGCTAGAACTACTTTTTTTGGTATTCTACAAGACTTGCACTTAATATATAAATTTTAAACAGGAAAATATCTAGAGAATTTTCTCATAAATAGTACTTTTGTTAATGGGATGTTGCTCTTTCTTTTGTATTTGGTTTTTGATGTATATATTCGAACTAAATTTTTTTATGTACTGGCCTTGCACTAAAAAATGTTTTACATTTTATTACCCAAGTTTTTGAATTGCAAGAAGCTATTTCTATAATTATTCTAATACATTTCCCCACATGGGTTTCGATTCTACTTTCAAATTTCTATGGGTTTTGAAGTTTATTAGATATACATCAAATAACTAACAGAAAATCAAAAAACATTCCAGCCATATTTATTAATCAACCATCAATCATTATCAATTGAAAATATTCAAACAACACACAAGTTTTCTTCCTTATCTCGCCGCAACACACAAATTTCTCAGAACCTACTTCACTAATACACACAAGTTCTCAACCTTCCGTTATCACTGCAACACACAATAATAATAATAATCTCAGAACCTACTTCACTATGGATGAATATCTAAGATATTCAAAATCCTCTAACATTTGCAAAGTATTTTAACAAAAATAAAAGAAAACATACCTCTTGCAAACTGCTGCAAATAAAGTTCCCTCCAATTTGAAATCCAATGAAGCCACTAAAATGAAAGCAAAATTACATACCAATTAATAAACTATCAACATCATTCGACCTTTAATTAGGAGTCATCATTAAAAAAAATTACAACTCTTACAACCAAGAAACTATCCAAACCCACTATAGAGTCCTTGGAAACTAGAGCTCACAAAATAAAAAGAACAACAAAAATCTTAAATACAACGACAAGAGGCAGCAAAAGCAGCAGAAAAACTAATAGCAAAGGCCAACAATAATGCAACAGTTTGAAATAAAACCAACAATAAAAATAAAAGCAGACACAACACACGTAGAAAGAACAAAAAAACCAAAAACAGTTTGTATTCCAATTTAAAAGGATGAAAAAAATCAGATTTATTATCAATACAAATAAGGGAAATGATAAATCCATGAAAGTTTGTTCTATCTTGAGCATTTTCTCTACAATAATGAATACCTTAAAAGTGAAAAAATAGCCAAATGAACCAAACCTAGCTGAGATGAAAATATGAGATCCCTTTATAAATGCTTCAGTTCCCTAAAGTTGCTTGTCTTCTTTTCTGAATTTCTGAAAGAGTTAAAGAAATTTAGAAACTTGTGTAGAGAACCCAATAAATCAAAAAGTCATGTCACAATTATCTCATATTGAAAGAACAACATGCTTATAAGATCAAAATAAAAATTACATGAACAAAGACATAGATATTATTTACATACTTAAATGATCATTGATTAAAAAAATATCAACAATCTTGTGCTACTAAAACCTCATACCATAGACAATAAAGCATGTACATGTTTGTATATATAGTATTCTTTTGATATATCAGATATGGCGACTGGATTATACACTGTGGCACCATCTACACCTCATACAATTCTCTCAATGGATTTGCAAATTATATATTTTTTTTTTTGCCCAAAGACTAGATATTTGCAAATCCATTCACGTTATTATCATTTGTGGTTCCCAATTTTACATAAAAGAAGCTTTTTTTGAATGTTGTTTGTTATGTTCATATAGACTCGCAAGCAGAGTTGCCTAGGTGGATGTATATGAAAGATCTAATTAATAATCAATGATTACTTTGCCATTTGGGGCTAGCTCAGGTGGTTGGGTATGTGAGTGTGTGGGAGGGGGCAGGGGTTCAATTCCCCTCTGTATAAAAAAAAAAATCAATGATTACTTTCTTGGGTGATCATCTTTGAATAAGGCTTTTGCGTGCTTGAACTGTATCAAAAGTTCCCCCTAAAGTTGTTCTATTCTAAGCGTAAGACATCACTGTCATTTGCACTGGAAATGTAGGTGGTGCTTGCAAGTTGCTCTGCTGATTTGGGCAGGATAGGGAAAATATAAATAAAAGAATTAGTTAAGCGCATTTTCATTATATTTTGTATGGTAGGATAATAACCTCCTTTAGTTCAGCTCTTATTATGTTTTAGCAGTTAAGCCAAGACTGTTTAGTTGTTAATATATTTTCTTGACAGTTGATACAGTTTCTTGATAGTTATTACTGTTCTATCCAAGTTCAACACTCAATATATTCCAATCAATGCTCTTATGGTCTTTCACTGTATTAGGCAACAAAGTTTCAATTCCCACTTCATCCAAGCATTTTTTCATCAAAGGGAATCCACAAAGTCTTTTATTTATTTATTTTTGATCAAGAAGAAATAATACTTCATTGAACAAACAAGCATATACACAAAGGCAAACCGCCCAAACAGAACCAATACAATCCAATCAAGAACCCACCCTCACATTACATACATTTGAAGCTTTCTTAAGAAAAGCTTGAGATGAGGGACATCTTTCTTGCTATGAACCATATACAATCTATATTTAACTAAAGTAATAATCTCTTTGGCTATACAATAAGCTGACAGTGAAAACCCATAAAAAATGCATCTATTCCTATTCCTCCAAATATTATAAACCACTGCAGCAAGAATCATATTCAGAGTTAAACTAAAGCTGTCATGTTTCCCAACACTAAGTCTAACTGTCCAATCTGAGAACTTAGTGGCCCAAGCAGGAAACCCAATTTTCTTTGTTTTACTTAGTTCTTTTCCTTAGACATGTGACTTTTAAGTTGAGATATGAAATATTTGATAAATTTTGAGGAGTCCTCTCTATCGATTGGGCTTTAAGTTTCTTTATTAATGGTTAAATTTTCAATACTTACACAGACAAATATACTCGAAAAGCTGCTACTGCGAGAGCGAGACTGTTTCTCTCTCATTTCATCCTCTCAATCCCTAGATTCTCTGTTTTAGTGTCACTGCTAGAATTCTGAATTAGGAACGGGAGAGATCCAGTAAGAGAGAGAATTTAATTTCGCCATGGCCAAAAGTTCCTTCAAGCTGGAGCACCACCTTGAGAGAAGGCAGGCTGAAGTTGCTCGTATCAGGGAAAAATATCCAGACAGAATTCCGGTTATTGTCGAGAAGGCAGAGAGAAGTGACATACCAGACATTGACAAGAAGAAGTATTTGGTTCTGGCTGACCTGACTGTTGGGCAGCTAGTTTATGTGGTTCGAAAGAGAATAAAGCTCAGTGCTGAGAAGGCCATATTTATATTTGTAAAAAACATTTTGCCACCTACTGCTGCCATGATGTCTGCTATTTATGAGGAAAACAAGGATGAAGATGGTTTTCTTTACATGACTTATAGCGGGGAGAACACATTTGGATTGTTTTGAGGGAAATCAATATGGAAAATTTGAAATGTGTAAATAAGGACTCGAAAAAGCAAGATGGAAAAATGTACATATTATCTGTTTTAGCTCATGTTTATTTTCACCTTGCTGTGGGGATTGTGTTTCTTATGGTTCTCAACTGTTAATAACAGTTGTGTCTAGATTTCAAAAAAAGTTTTCAATACTTATACTCACTTAAGGTGGTGTCTTTGGTGTTATACTTATATGAACTCCTTATTTCATGCTTTTTACTGAGTTAGGATAGAGACTGTATTTAGAATATTATTCTCGTTAATTAGCTATATTGATAAAGTTTAGATATAATATTTACTAGTAGAGTCTAGATATTGTTTTTCTAAGTTTATAAATGGTGGTATATACATATTGTTATTATTATAATTATAATATTTTTATTGAGAAATTTGTTAGCCCATACTCTTCCGTTTGGTAGATTGAGATGTTGGAGAGATTGACATTATATCAACTGGAATTTTATATTGAATTTAAAAATGAATAAATAAATTTTAGGTGATTGTATATTAAATAAAAAAGCTGTTCGAGTTCAAATGACTCGATCTCTACATCTTTTTTATCTCTTGACTTATAATCTTTATAGCTGTTTCTCTTGAACATTGAACATAACAATATCTTATAATCTTCATAACAATATCTTATAATCTTCATAGCTGTTTCTCTTGACTTAAAATATTGTAAAATTGCATATCAATCTAGTTTCTATCAAAGATGGGTTTTTTTATCAAATCAACTACAACTATGAAAAAGAAAAGGATAGGAGCAAAAGTAAGCAAATCAACTACAACATTCAGCCAACAATTTGTATTATCAGGGATGAGAGAAACGAACTTGAGATAGTGGGCGTGAGGCTGAGATAGATCTCTGGAAGGCGTGACTTCGTGAGGCGTGACTTCTTGAGGTAGAGAAAGAACTCGTGAGGTAGAGAAGCTCCACTCTGGAGCGTGACTTCGTGAGGCGGAGAAAGAGCTCCACTCTGGAGCGTGTCTTTGTAAGGCAGAGATGAGTTGAGAAGACTTCGTGAGGCAGAGAGACGAGACGAGAGTGAGAGATGGAGACTTCGTGAGGCGGAGAGACGAGACGAGAGTGAGACTTCGTGAGGCGAAGAGGGCGGAGAGACGAGACGAGAGTGAGACTTCGTGAGGCGGAGAGGGCGGAGAGACAATACGAGAGTGAGAGATGGAGGCTGAGAGAAATCTTTCGGGTAACTTAGATTTAGGGAATTTGGCAGATGAGACTAAAAAAAAAAAAATTCATTTTGGCGCCTGATGAGGTTTATTCATATGGCGCCAAAATATGTTCCGTGTGTTTTTAATCCCCAACCAATAATAGCACTTCTAAATATATGCTATTCTTTAATGTAATATATACTAAAAATTGTTGTAGTGTTATGTGAGAAATGTGGAGGTGATGCTTCAAAGTTAATCAATTTATTTTCATAATGGTTGATTCCTATCAAATAGATAATTTAGAATTCCACATTCTAAATAACCTTGGCTATATGAGTATAGAATGGATAATTCTAGACATGTTTGGTGTCTAAAGTTATTGTTTTTTTTAATATTTTGATTCAAGAATGAATCAATTTAAAACATAAAAGAGAATTTTAGAAACAAAGATGTTTCTAGAATTAATATTCAAGAAAATGTTTATCTTAAATATTGAAATATAAAATAGTGGGGTGTTGACTATATTCAAACTTACCGTTTTAATGGTGTAACTATTTTAATCAAACTATAGCTAGCAACAAAGTTTGAATAAAATAATGAGAGTGTTTAAGAATGCATACATGAGAAAAGAAATAACTCAAATAGAATCATTTCTACATCTCAAGGGATGAGACTTAGACTCCCTAAAGAGATTCACGATTGATGGTAACCTATCTTAATACTAGTAACCAAGCTAGTATTATGTTCAATAATTAATAACAAGTAAATAAAGTGAATAGTAGTATTACTCAAATTTTGTCCCATCTGAGATATGAGTACTAGTGTGTTACCAAAGTGATGGTTAAAACTAAAATGTTTTTTAATAGAACTCGGTCTTGAAAAAACAAGTATTTTAGGGTAACAAAATACTGTAAGAGTTCTACCTATATAGACCTAGGAGTGGTGCTGCCTCCCATGAGAATTGGGAGTCATTCTCAAGAAAAGTCTATGAATGGAATGTGCACATGGCCATTAACAGTGCAAAAGCGAGACATTGAGGTCTCAAGTGAACATAGAAAATGTGTGTGTGTGTGTGTTATCACTAGTTTGTTATGAGGGGATAGTGGTTCAATGCTTCGGCAACCAAAATTTCTACAAACTTTGTGATAATTACACTAAGGTAAAATTCAAGTCGAAAGACATTTTACTTTATGCACCAATGCAAAGGTTTTTATAGAGAGTAACTAATTAATCAAGTGGGGGAATATTATATTTTAATATAATATTTGATTGATTAAATTAGTATTACAAAAGGTGATTATTTAATTTAAGTGGGAGAATGTTATATTATTTTAAATAATATAATGTTAGATTAAATAATGTGAAAAAAATGTGATTTGTCACACCTTGTAACATATTTTTGAGAGTCACAAAATTGGACACATGCGTGTGGCCAAATGTGACATATTTTGGAGTTATAAAAAAGTTACAAATTTGTAACTCCCAAATACTACCCAATAATGTGTAGATTGTGTGTTATAAATTTGAGTTTGGATTTCACAAAGCCATTATGAAACATGGATATTGGAGACATGTTTTTAACTCCTATTAGGTGTATGGAGGTTACAAAATCATATAGGAAAGAGTTTGAGACGTTTTGGAAAAACTGAAAAAATTTGTGCTGAAAATGGCTTGTGGCCGCGGCCATTGATACTCCTGGCCGCGGCCAGTGAGGCTGACAACCAAAACTATTTTTCAGTTTTTTTTTTTAATTTAAACGGTTCTAACATCCCAAGTAACTCCCAAATCTTCATTTTAATTCCATAAACATCCAATTAAACATTGGTAACAACCATGGGAGTTGATGGAATTTGAAATTCAAAGGGTATCTCAAACTCTATAAATAGGAGTCTAATGCTTACTTGTAAGATAACACTATTTTCTATCCACAAAGCACTTGGCTGGAAAATACACCATAGAAACTTGATAATTCCAAATTGAGAGATCTCTTAGTGCTTAGAGAATAGAGGGAAATAAACTTTTGGACAAAGGTCTTGAATCTTGTTCAAGTTGGTGATTCCCACTACTCTACACTTTGGTTGTATGAGTGAGATTTTATCTATTATTCTTCTCATTATTTTGTTCTTCTACCACTTTTACTTTTTACTTCAATCTTATATATTTATTTGTATTGTTGTGCTTTGAGTTGTATTATTAATATATCTATTATCATCTATCTCTATTTACTTGTATTTTTGCGATAGTGTTGTAACACTTTTTTATTTATCATATTTGTCTATTGTAACCTTTTGCTTAGAAATATATTATAGTTTCTCTGTTCTAATTGAATATAGTATATTCTCTAACATTTTCTTGAGGAAATCAAGCAAATTTATGTGGAAAATCCAGAAAGTGAGGCATATACCAAAGCTAATGCAAAATCTTCTCACGGTGGGACAACTTGATGACTAAGGTGCTCTACCCAAAACGTTCGTACAATAATTAAGGATAAGAAATGACACCACTATGAACAAGTCGGGTGAGAGTAGAAGTCTTAGTGGTTATAATAAAGGATGAATGCTCAAGTAAGATCCTAAGGCTGAATGGTGCTCATAACGAGCCTTAGTGGTTATCAAAGAAGTGTTTGGATACGAATCGGACTCTGCACTGAGCTTACGTAAGATTCCAAGCAAATAAGGTGACTAGTTCCTAAAGGAGTGTTGAATCGATAGGATTTTTTTATTGATTTGTCAAAACCAATAGAATAGGAAACTACTTTTTATGTGAATTTAATTGTAATAAATTCATTTACCCGATTTTGAGTATTTGATTTGAAACAAATTGGGTAATCAACTTTAGAAAATCTAGTAAATCGACCACCCTATAAATAAAGGGGTCACATGTAACATGTAAGCCAGTGGTTTTTTTTTTAATTTTTTTTTTTTTTTTGCAAAGAACAATTCATTGAAAAAAAATATTAGCGAATACATCAAGGAGGAAGAAATAAATATCCTCAAACTATGAAAAACATAGTTTAGAAACACTCTTAAAAATTGGACATCAAACTTAAAGATTCTTAATTATTAAAACACAAGGATCATCAATAAATATATCAAACCTAGTCATATACATTAGTTTTTATTTTACTTATTTTGTATTATTATTTTTTAATATTTTATGCCTTATTTCCTTTTATTGTATTTTCCTATATTAGGAAAAGTTTGTTATAGGTTTTCTCAATTCTTGCTTCTATTCTCTCCGCATTATGGTATCAGAGGGGAAAATTTAGATTTCCCTGTGATCCGCCTCCCTGCTCATCGTGTTATTTCTCCTCCGATAACGCAGTGATTTCTTGACCTTCTGCGATTTCTTGACCTTTTCTGGCTTCCTTTCTTCTACTGAATCATGTCTACCATGTCGCCAACCAATTATATCACCTCCAAAACAGCATCAGACACGCAAGACGATGACTCTGAACCACCAATCCCTCCGGAAAAATCTCCTGTTGCAACCACCTGCACCACAATCGACGATCCCTCTAATCCTTATTTTCTGCACCATGCTGATAACTCTGAAAATTTCCTCATCTCTCAGGTTCTCACAGGCCAGGAGAATTACACATTATGGAGCAAAGCAATGAAACTCTCGATTTTAGTCAAGAACAAGATCGACTTCATCGATAGGTCCATTTCTAAACCTTTTCCTACTGAGTCTTTACTGTATAATTCCTGGATTCGTAACAATAACATTGCCATATCTTGGATTTTAAACTCTGTATCCAAAGATATATTTGCTAGTATACTCTATGATGAATCTACCTATGAGATTTGGAATGACCTAAAAGTTAGATTTCAACAATGTAATGGTCCTCATATTTTTAATCTTGGACATGATTTAATGAATTTGAAACAAGATCTTCAATTTGCTAGTATTTACTATACTAAACTGAAGACAATTTGGGAAGAATTGTCCCATTATCGACCTTCATGTACTTGCAATAACTACACTTGTGGAGGAGTAAAATCTCTACAAGAACATTACAATATGGAGTATATCATGTCATTTTTAATGGGCTTCAAGATTCTTATTCTTAGGTTAGAGGCAACATACTACTCATGGATCCTTTACCCTCTTTAAGTAGGGTTTTCAACCTTGTTACTCAAGAGGAAAACCAGCACAGCTCCATGACCAAAACACCTCCATCTGATCCCACCTCAAACCCCTCAATGGCCTTTGCCATTTCAAGTTCTCAAAACTCAAACCAGAAACAAGATTTTGGTGTCCCTCGATCATATCCACCTCACAAGAATTGTCCATTATGTACTCACTGCAATCTACATGGACACACCATTGAGAAATGTTAAAAGATCCATGGATACCCTCTAGGATACAATAAGTCTCGGAACCTCACTTAAGCTCTTGCTTCCGCAAACCAAATTCAATCTTCTGAACCTTCTGTTGCTACTAATGGTGAGAGTACCACTTTCCTGCCTCAATTAAATGTTATCCAATACCAGCAGCTATTGAATCTCCTAGCCAGTCAATATTCAAGTATTACCTCTTCTAACACAACTACTTCAAATGATACCCCATGTATCATTTTGTAATGCCCCAAAATCCCTAATAAGGTTTAAGACCTTGATTAGGAGGTCGGGAGGGCCATAATTGATTTATTATGTTATTAAATAATTATATGCATATTTAGGTGTATTAAATATGCATGTGAACCCATTTCTCATTAATTGGGTGATTTTCATATTTTGGCCATTTCAGGCATATTTGGCATATATGTGATATGTGTGTGGTGCTTCATTATTATTTGGTTATGCTAGGGTTACTCAGCACGAGACGATCCTAGGAGGTAAGCTAGTGGAATAGTCACAATGGGATTTATTCTTGACTCGAAGTGAGTCAAGGGGTATTTAGCACATTACCAGGTTATTGGGTAATTGATGATAAATTGGGAGTTAGCAAGATCAAGGGGAAATTATGAAGGCTTTGACTATTTTTCCCCCGGGGACGTTTTCGGGACCTCAAGCGTTAGGATTTATTTGAGCCTACTTAAGCTTGAAGTAACCTGTTAAGAAATAAAAAGAACGTTCAGTAAGTTCTCTCTCCCTCAAAGTTCCATTTTTATCACCTGATCGCATTTTCGAAGAAAACTTGAGTTCTAGGACTCAGATTCAAGCGAGGATCGAGGTATAGCGATCCTAGGGAATATTAGAAGCTTATTAACCGGAGGATTTAGTTGGGAACAACTCAATCGAAGGTAATACAAGCTTTAAGTTCTAAGTTTTTAAAGTTTTTAAGCTTGAACTGGATTTTGTGTTTTGATGAGTTTTTGAATGATTTGAGACTTGGGTTTTAATGATTTTGGATCATGGGGATGTTTGGGAACTTTTATTTTGGGATGTGGAGATGTTTGGATAGGTTTTTGGAAGGTTTTAAAATGGTAAAATCGAGGAAAAATGGCTGGTTAATGGGTGGGCCGCGGTCCTGTTCTTGAGCGCCGTGGCCCAAGCTCGATGAAGAAGGTGGAGGTTGTTGAAAGGCCTGCGGACCGCGGCGCTTGGATAGTGGGGCCGCGGCGCTTGAGGCCATTTGTGGCCAAATTGATGTTTTGATCATGGGAACTCAACCTTAGGCCTCGGGATCGTTCTCCGAAAACTAAGGATTCAGAGAGGTAGACAGGAAATGGGGTCTCACAGAGTCCTCTAGTTCCGGCCCAACTTCCTACTTAGTTCCTATGGAGATGATCTTTTTTCCTTTCCTTGTGGACACTACTACTCGGTTTAGTGGGATTCGACGTCCCGGAGGCTAGGTCTTGGTCTGGGAACCTTTTATTACTCATTTTGATGAGGTTTTATGGTATAGTTGTGACTAGGTTATCTCTAGGGGCTTGGAATAAAGATCGTGCTTGTGGCTCATTTATTGTTAATCTGTGCTTGGACCAAAGATAAGAAAACTGCACCCCATATGTGACATGCATGGTTATTATCGAGGCATGTCGAGTGTTTAAATGTGATGCACGAGAAACATGTGATTAGGGCATGCCATTAATATTGAATATGAGATTGATCAGAGCTTGAGTCTCTGTGTTTGTGCATGATCATAATTATGCTAGCAACTATTAAGTAAGCATGCTGAATGCCGTACATTTGGATATTTGACATAAGATATATGCCTGGTAGCATTGCTTAATTGTGCGTGGCACTGACTAATTAGTCAGAATTGGCAATGGTGTCAGTATTAACTGTGAAGCTGTGACCTACTTGTCAAGTTCGGCAGTAGTACTTAGCACTGGTCACCTGGTATTGACTAAAAAGTCAAGAACGGACTTAGCGTGTTTAACGCAAGCCGATAAAGATTAGATCTAATCGATATCTGCATTGAATTACTCAAATGAGCATTAATGCCAGACCGACCTCAAGTTCGATGAAAATTATAAGCGCTTGTCTAGCCAAAGGCTAGTTACTTAGAGCCAGGGCCAGAGAGCCCCAGTGACTGTTAGTCATATGGCTATAGTTCTTGAGCCCGAAGTGACTTACCCAACAATCACTCATTTGATTGGAGCCAGGGCCAGAGAGCCCCAGTGACTATTTAGTCACATGGCTATCGGTGCTGAGCCCAGGTGACTACTTTGTCACATGACTGTGGTTGCCGAGCCCCGTAGTGACTTGTTCATCAGTCACTCATCTGATTAGAGCCATTGCCAGAAAGCCTAGGTGACTGCTTTGTCACATGGCTATGGGTGCCGAGCCTAGTAGTGACTTGCTGGTCAGTCACTCATTATGGTTTAACAGAACCTTAAAGTGATATTCACTCATCTGTTCAGGGCTATAAGCTCGGTATGATTATAATGATCATCTTTTGCATGGATATGAGTGCTGAGCCTCGTGGTGACTTGCTTGTCAGTCACTCGTCATGGTTAACGGAATCACCAGTGTTAAATCACTCATCTAATTAGGATTGACTTGATAGTCATCCAATCAGGATGGCAAGATTTCATATCCTAGATTCCCCAGCATTGGCTGAATTTATTTGCATGCTTGATTAGAGCTATATTTGCTAGGCATGCCAGATATGATTTGATGACATGATATGACTGTTCATGAGCATATTGAGTTTTCTTGCTAGGCTTCGGCTCACGGGTGCTATGTGGTGCAGGCAAAGGAAAAAGAAAGCTGGACCATCCTTGAGTGGGAGAGCTTAGGTGACGATGTATACTTATGCGGCTGCTCGACCGCCACGGCCGAGGGTTGAAAGAGAAACTAGGGTTAAACCCTGTTTTGCCGCTTAGATTGGCTGGTTGTAAATATTTTCTTGTAGTAGACCTTTAAATTATATTTTTAGGATCCTAATGTATACAGTAAACGTTCTAATGAAACGTTATATCTTAACCAAAAATTTTAATCCTAAATCGCTAATCATACATAGTTACACGATTATGGCCAAATGACTCAATTAGCGAGTTTAGCACTGTTCAAATTGCACACCGTAACGGTCCCTGGAGTTTAGGGCGTTACAACTTGGTATTAGAGCGAGCCAAGGTTTAAGGGTTCCTGAAGACAAGATGGGCATGTACACTCATCGTTAAAGATAACTTCACTCAAGGAATGGTAACTATTTCTGTAGTTATGTGTTTACCTGCTTAAATATAATGTAAATGTTTTACCTGCACATTGTATTAGGGAGCATGAGATTCTGATAGAGCCTGGCTCTTGACTATATGATTACATGCTTCGTGAATATATATATATATGAATATGGTCATATGAATACCTACTCCATGAACATATATAATTGTGATATTTGCATGCTGGAGTTGGAGGCATGGTGTGAATGTTGGAAGAGCAAAGATTATGATTGATGTATAAATGCTATGGGCATATTTTTAGCACTTCAAGTGGTTTGTGAATGTGGTGTGGTAAGATTTCTCCCGTGGGGAAAGCTCTTGATATGCTCATCAAGATTAATGGGTCAAGTTATTGACTGCACATTCAATCAGCATGTTTATATCCAAGGCAGATAATGAGGCTTGATGGTGGTTATACTGAGGCTGGGAGTTTCAGCCAGGGGTTGAGTTCGTCATCCGCCCCTCAGAGTTTCCAGCAAATGCTTACAGATGTGCAATTAAGATTGCAAAGACAGGAGGAAGAGATTAGGTGTTTGAAGCAACAGAAGAATCTGTTGGGGAGCATTTATTCCTTTGTTATGACAAAAGTGGCACCAGCTTTGGCTCAGCCTAGGGTTGAGAGCAGATGGGAATTTCTCTGTGGAAGATTCCAGGAGTATTACTCTCCAGTCTTTGAGGGAGGCCTAGATCCATTCAGAGCTGAGCAATGGATGGGTATGATCAGTTCCATTCTTGATAGTTGGGTCACGATAGGGTGATCTGTGCGACATATGTATTGCGGAATGATGCCCAGACATGGTGGGAAGTAGTATCCCAGACTTGAGACACAGCTGAGATGGATTGGAAAGAATTTAGGCGGCTGTTCAATGAAAGATATTATTGTGATGCAGCCAAGACTGCTAAGATGAATGAGTTTGTGAATCTCGTTCATGGAAAGGCATCAGTAACCGAGTATGTTAACAGATTTGATTGGTTGGCTGAGTTCGCTTTTGACATGGTACCCATAGATGTAGCTCGGAAGGAAAGGTTTATTCAGGGGTTGAATTCCAAGATAGCTCAGGGCATTAGAGTTGCCCCAGTGCATGAAACCTCCACCTATGCTCAGGTGGTAGGGAAGGCTCTTGCTGTTGAGGGCACAGGAAATCAGCTTGAGAAGAAGAGTGCTAGAGATCACAAGTTCAAGCCATGATGCCTCCACTTATTGGATCAAGCAAGAAGAAGGAGTGGAAGACTGATATAGAATGCACTCGGTGCAAGAGGCGTCATCTGGGAGAATGCCGAGCAAAAGCATGTTTCTTATGTGACATGGTTGGGCATATTAAGAAGGATTGCCCAAGGCTAAGAAAGGATGAGAAAAAGGGATAGACAGCTTGACTCCAGCTCGAGTGTTCATTACGATGCAGTCAGAGACTGAGACTAGTTCCTCATGGGTGGCAGGTCAGCTTTCTAGTTCTGAATTTTATTGTATTGTGCTGACTGGTTTTGGTACCATGATGTTTCTTTGTTTGTTGTATCTAGAGAAGCATAGAGATGCTATGCAGATCACATGGTTATGTTGTGATGGGAATGTGATACCGTATTGGTGATTTAAGAGATGAGTTAGGTTATATTGAAAAGGACTCATCATTGGTTTTGATAAAGTTGGTCATGACTGGCTTTGGTATGATCCAGGATATGAATTGGTTAAGTAAGTGTGGGGCAACGCTAATTGCAAGGAAAGGATAGTAACTCTTGGGTTTGAGAGTGGAAAGCCTTGTGGAAGTTGGCACTGTGCATGGATTTGGTATGCTTATGACGTCTGTATTTAGAGCTAGAGATCTATGTCAGGGGGATGCATAGAACTCTTAGCTAGTGTGGTGGATACCACTTAGATTGTGCCAGCGGAATCAGGACAGACGGGAGTAGTCTGTGAGTTTCTGGATGTATTTCCCAGTATGTGACATGCATGGTTATTAATGAGTCATGTTGAGTGCTCTATATGTGAACATTGATTGCATATTAAATGCTTAACAATCTTGCTTACTTGTGAGTGGTACTAACTTATTAGTCAGAATCGGCAATGGTGCTAGTATTGATTGTGAAGCTGTGACTTATTAGTCAAGTTTGATAGTAGTACTGAGCACTGGTCGTATGGGATTGACCTGTGATTCAAGAACGGTATTAGCGTGTTTAACGCAAGCTGAAAATATTAGATCTAATCGACATAAGCATTATCAACATAAGCATGAAATGCTTGACCGACCTTAAGTTCGATGAAAACAAAAGCGCTTGTCTAGTCTAAAGGCTAGTTACTTAGAGCCAGAGCCAAAAGGCTAAGGTGACCAACATGTCATATGACTTCGGGAGCAGATCCCCAGAGATGGACTTATTAGCCATCTATTTAAGGAGCAGAACCCTAGAGATGGACTTATTAGTCATTTATACGGGGAATAGATCCTTAGAGGTTGACTTAATAGTCACATGCACAATGTGTGACTCAATAGTCACTTATCTGATTGGGTTGCAAGCCCAGAATGATTACCATAACCATTTGTTGATCTTCACGTATCTGATTGGCCTACAAGCCCCATTATGATTATCATAATCATTTGTTGATATTGAATATATAATGACCCAAATTTCCTAATAAGGTTTAGGACCTTGATTAGGATGCCGGGAGGGCCATCATTGATTTATTATTTTATTAAATTATTATATGCATGTTTATGTGAATTATATTATTATATGATGATAAATGCATGCATATGGGTCCATTTTTCATTATAAGGGCATTTTGGTAATTTGGCTCGTTGAGGGCACGTTTGTATATTTTCATGCATGTTGGTGAATTTTGAGTAAGACCACATCATGATGTGGATTTGTTCAAGCCATTCGGCATGAGACGATCTTTGAATGCAAGTTATCGGTTTGGTCATAACGGGGTTAATTTCGGGGCTCGGGGTGAGTCTCGGGGTAATTTGGTGATTAGAAAATTACCGGAAATTAAAGGGTAATGGGATATGATTTATTAGCATTTGAGAATATTGGGAATAACGGGAATTGGAGGGCGTTATTCATGATTAATGGGATTAGATGAGAAATGACGATTTTTCCCTTAGTGCCTGTTAAGGGTTTTACTTAAGCCTAGGGGTATTTTAGTCTTATCACCTAAGGGATTATATTAACTTGGAAAGGCTGTAGAAAATAGAAACCCAAAACAGAGCTTCCTTCCCTCCCTCACGATCATTTCTTTCTCTCCTTCTTTCTTTGAAATTTTTTAACCCTAATTGAAGATTCAAGCTAGGGAAGTGAGCCTTGAGGATTTAGGGTTATGTTCTACCAGTGAAGAGGGTGTGATATTGAGCTTGAGGTAAGTTTTCAACCATGAAATCTCTGGTTTCTTGCTCTGTTTTCAGTTGGAACTTTGAGTTGGATAGTGAGAATTGATGGGAGCTTTTAGCAAAGTTTGCTTGGGTTATGATGCCTAGGACTTGTATGTTGGGTATTTGGGTTCATTTGGAAGTTTGAATGAGGTTTGGGATCAATTCTTGAAGGTTGAAAATGGAGAAATCGAAGGAGGAAAAACCAGGGCTGGATCAGCCTGGTCCTAGAGCTACAACGCCCAAGGGAGAGAACTACAACCCTGCTTGTAGCACTGGGGCGCTAGGGGGGCAGTGCTGTAGCTACCCTGCTTTTCTTGATTCATATTTTGGGTACTTTTAAGGGTTTTTGGCTAGGGGTTTCAATTCCTAAGGCTCGAGATCGAATCTACTAACCGTTTGAGTATGATTCGAGGTCTCGAGAGTGAGGTTTAGGTCAAGAACCTTTTAGTGTTGGTTTCATTAATTGGATTCCATATTTGGTTATGACTAGGTGACTGCTAAGGGATCAAAGGAATGATCGTTCTCAAGGGTCATTCATTTGTTATTTCTCGCTCGAACTAGAGGTAAGAAAACTACACTCAGTATGTGATGCATGAGAAACATGTGATTATGGCATGACATGAATATTGAATATGAGATTGATCAGAGCTTAAGTCTTTGTAAAAGTGCATGATCATAATTATGCTAGTGATTGTTAAGTAAGCATGCTAAATGCCCTACATTTGGATATTTGACATATGATATATGCCTTGTTGCATTGCTTACTTGTGTATGACACTAACCCATGAGTCAGAAATCGACATGAGCCATATGGTATTGGCTTAAGAGTAAAGAACGACACTGATGTGTTCAACACAAGCCAAAAAGATTAGATCTAATCGACATAAGCATTAAATGACTCATCATCATCATTAATGACGGCCGACCTCAAGTTCGATGAAAACTAAAAGTGCTTGTCTTGCCTAATGACTAGTTACTTAGAGTTAGGGCCACAAGGCCCAGGTGACTGCATCGTCACATGGCTGTGGGTGCTGAGCCCAAATTAGCGACTTACTCATCAGTTACTCATTTGGTTCAAGTTAGTGACTTACTCATTAGTCACTCATTTAATTAGGGCTACAAGCCCCAACATGGTTTTCAGAACCTTAGAGTGTTAATCACTCATTTGATTAGGGCTACAAGCCCCAGTATGGTTATTAGAACCTCAAAGTGGTAATCACTTATTTGATTGGGTTTGACTTATTTGGACTTATTTTCATGCATGAATAGGACTATTATTGTTAGGCATGCCTATTATGATTTAGTAACATGATATTATTGTTCATGAGCATATTGAGTTTTCTTGCTGAGTTTCGGCTCACGGGTGCTATGTGGTGCAGGTAAAGGTAAAAGAAAGCTAGACCATTCTTGATTTGGAGAGCTTAGGTGACAATGTGTACATATGCGGCTGCTTGACCGCCACAGCCGAGGGTTGAAAGAGGAACTAGGGTTAAACCCTATTTTGCCGCTTAGGTCGACTGGTTGTAAATCTTCTATTGTAATTAACCTTTAAATTATATTTTTGGGATCCCAATGTATACAGCAAACGTTTTAGTGAAACATTGTATCTTAACCAAAAAATTTAACCGTAAACTGCTAATCATACTTAGTTACACGATTATGGCCAAATGACTCGATTAGCGAGTTTAGCACTATTTAAAATGCACACCGTAACGATCCCTTGGTAGTAGGGTGTTACAAACTTGGTATCAGAGCGAGCCAAGGTTAAGGGTTCTTGAAGACAAGCTGGGCATGTACACTAGTCACTAAAGGTAGCTTCACTCAGGGTATGGTAACTATTTCTGTAGTTACGTGCTTAATTGCTTAAATAGAATGTAAATGCTTTACCTGCACATTATGCTAGAGAGCATGAGATTCTGATAGAGCCTGGCTCTTGACTTTTAAATGATTATATGATTACATGCTCCGTGAACACATATGAATGTGATTATATGATTACCTACTCCATGATTATATAAATGTGATAATTGCATGCTGGAGTTGGAGTCATGGTGTGTATGTTGGAAGAGCATGGATTATGAATTGATGAACAAATGTTATGGGCATATGTTTACCACTACAGTAGTTTGTGAATGTAGTGTGGTAAGATTGTTCCTAAGGGGAAGGTTTTTGAATATGGTCATCATGTTTAATGGGTCAAGTTATTAACTGTAGATTCAATCAGCAGGTATGTATCCAAGGCAGATAATGAGACCTAGTGGTGATTATACAGAGGCTGGGAGTTACAGCCAGGGTTTGAGTTCTTCCCCTGCCCCCAAGAATTTCCAGCAAATGTTTACATATTTGCAATTAAGATTGTAGAGGCAAGAGGAAGAGATCAGGTGTTTGAAGCAACAGTGGAACCTGTCGGGGAGCACCTCTTCCTTTGTTATACCAGGAGTGGCACCAGTTTTGGCTCAGCCTAGGGTTGAGAATAGGTGGGAATTTCCCTGTGGAAGATTCTAGGAGTATTACCCTCTAGTCTTTGAGGGAAGCCTAGATCCATTTAGAGCTGAGCAATGGATGGGCATGATCAATTCCATTCTCGACAGTATGGGGCTGGTGGGTCACGATAGGGTGATTTGTGCTACATATATATTGCGGGATGATGCCCGGACATGGTGGGAAGTAGTATCCCAGACACGAGATACAGCTGTGATGGACTGAAAAGAATTTAGGCAGCTGTTCAATGAGAGATATTACTGTAATGTAGCTAAGACTGTTAAGATTAATGAGTGTCTGAACCTCGTTCAGGGAAATGCAATAGTAACTGAGTATGTTAACATATTTGATGGGTTGTCCAAGTTTTCTTTTGACATGGTACCCACAGATGTAGCTCGGAAGGAAAGGTTTATCCAGGGATTGAATCCCAGAGTAGCTCAGGGCATTAGAGTTTCCCTAGTGCATGAAATCTCTACCTACGCTCAGGTGGTAGGGAAGGCTCTTGCTGTTGAGAGCACAAGAAATGAGATTATAACAGTGAGTGCTAGAGAACATGGAGTTGAAGCAGTGATACCTCCATTTATTAGTTCGAGCAAGAATAAGAACTGGAGGACTTACCCAGAATGCACTCGGTGTAAGAGGCGTCATCTGGAGAAATGCGGAGCAAAGACATATTTCTTATGCGGAATGGTGGGGCATTTCAAGAAGGATTTCCCAAGGCGAAGGAAGGATGAGAAAAAGGGGATGGATAACTCGACTCCAGCTCGAGTGTTTGCTTCGATGGAGTTAGATTCAGAGACTGAGATTAGTTCCTTAGGGGTGGCATGTTAGCTTTCTAGTTATGATTTTTGTATTGTTTTGACTGGTTTTGGTACCATGTTGTTTCTTTGCTTGTTGCATTTAGAGAAGCATAGACTTGTTATATAGATCACATGCTTATGTTGTGATGAGTTAGATTATTGTGGAAATGACTCATCAGTTGTTTTGATAAATGGTTATGACTGACTTCGGGATGATCCTGAGTATGAATTGGTTAACCAAGTGTGGGGCAAAGCTAAATTGCAAGGAAAAGATAGTAACTCTTGGGTTTGAAAGTGGGAAACCCTTGTGGTAGTTGGCACTGTGCATGGATTTTGTATGCTTATGACATCTGTATTTAGAGCTAGAGATCTATTGTAGGAGGATGCATAGAACTCCTAGCTAGTGTGGTGGATACCACTTAGATTGTTCCAGTGGGATCAGGACAGACTGGATTAGTCTGTGAGTTACTGGATGTGTTTCCAAGGGATTTGTCAAGATTACATTTACACAAAGATGATAGAATGGTGATTGGATTGGTGCCAGGGATCGAATCAGGTCTAGGGCACTGTATTAAACGGCTTCGGCAAAGTGGTAAGACTTAAAGGCTCAGTTATTGAGTAAGATGGTATTCTCCAAGGTGGAACTTTGATTTGGTTAGTACCAGCTGAAGATCAGGGAAAAGGATATGCAGAAGATTGTTTTTATATCAGATAAGGGCATTAGGAGTGCTGAATATGTTTTGAGAATTTGATTAATGCCAAGTTGTTTTTATGAATTAGATGAACTGAATATTCAAAGATAATCTGAATTGGATTTGTGATCGTCTTGATCAATGGTATTGTGATATATTCTTGGTCTGAAATTGGCCAAGGTCAAGGAACGCCTTAGGGGCAGGAGTTTCCTTGGACGGGCAGGATATTATATGGACTTTGGGAAAGAGTTCTGAGTCTTTTTACAGATCAGAATTAGTTTGTAGGTTGTTATGACACCTCAGTGACAGGGAAACGTGATTGCCTATTGATAACTCTACAAAATAGAGTTATTTTACCACATTTATTATGCTAATTGTTGCTTAGTCTTTGAGTTTTTAAGTAACTTATTAAGATTTTAAGTAATTTTTAATTTATTAGTCTTATTGTAATTTTTAGGATTTTATATGTTTTTATAGATATTTTATTATAATATGTTGTAGTTTAATTATTTGAAATTAATATTGTTAAGTTAGGAGTAAAAAGATGCAATTTTGAGCTTAAATGTTTAAGTAAATTAAATTTTAATTAATATTTTCATGGAACTTTTGTTGTATATTTTATTATTGAAAATATTTAGTTTTAATTTAATTTATGTTTATTTTTTGTAGAGAATTTGTTGTATTTTTTCTCTTGAAAAGCAAGTAAAATGAAGAAAAAATGAATGACATTTTCAAGGAAAAGAATAGGAAAGTTGGCATTTTTTCAAGGCCCAGCCGCCTGCCCTGCTGAAGCCTCTGCCCAGGCCCAACACGCATCCTTGCCTCCAGCCGTGGCTCATCTCCTTCCAGCTGCTCCACTCGGCCCATCATCTCCCAGCCAACCCGTGGCCCATCTTCTGAAGCAGCTCCTTCCTCAGCAGCCATGCGCCTGGCCCAATTCCTCTTCAGCCAGGCCCTGCCGAGACTCCACCAGACCAACCACGAGCCTACCATTGCAGCAGCCAGCTTCCCACGCCCACAACTCTCCTCTCCCAACCACCAATAGCCACCTTTGTATTTTTTCTTGAGCCCATAAATAACTCAAGTGTACCATTTATCCCCTATGTCCAAAATGCCAACTTTTTACCCATTTTTCTACACATTTTCACCACAACATCATCATTATACTGTATAATTTACCTCTACATACCATATTTATTTTATTTAATTATTCTAATCAATTTAATTAATTTAAATTGATTATTTTAACAATCTCATTTTGCCTATAAATATGGTATTTCAAGACCATTTTTTGGGTGCTTAATTTTTGGGTTACCATCTTCTACCATTTTCTCTCTTCCATTTTGGGTTTTTCAAGAGCATTTTCAAGTATGTATGTCATTTACTTTGTAATTTTTACTCTAGTTATGTGCTTCTAATCTTTTTCATAAGATTATTAAGATCATGATGAAGCAACTTGTAACTAGGTAATATTTATGTTGTATGTTGATTTCCCTTGTAATGCAACAAAGTTTATGGATTTTTCTTCTTCATATATGTCTTTCATCTTTAATATCTCATATTTTAGATTGTTAGATAATATGCACTTTTTTCTTCATTTTGCAATAACATAATATTCTTTGTATAATATGTGCCATTAAATTGTACACATCCATGCTTAGAACAAAAATATTATGTTTTGCCTTATAAATAATGTTATTTGATTTTTTGTTGTTTCATTAGGTTGATTCACATTAAATACTTTGAAATTATAATTTTTAAAAAGTGAAGAAAAATCCTATCTTTTTAGAAGTAATTTGTGTTTAAAATTATAAATTTATTTGGAAAATGATAGTTTGAATTATTTTAACTATCACTAAAACTTGGGAATCAATATAGCAATAAATATTATTAAACTTACATTTTGTGGATTCTAGTATATTAATAATCTTTTCTTTTAACACTTATTTTCAAATCATTATTGAGTTATTTTCATTCTCTTAAATAGATTTATTTTAAATATTTTATTTTATATTCATGACATTAAATCTTCTCACCCTTAAGGCAGCTTTAAGGGTGAGAAGGGGCTTCGTCAAGGAGATCCTATGTCACCACTTTTGTTTGTTTTAATCATGGAATATCTTACTCGGAGTCTTCAACTGGCAGCTCAAGATTCCGCTTTCAGGTTTCACCCAATGTGTAAAAGTCTTAAACTTCTTAGTTTATATTTTGCAGATGATCTAATTTTATTTTGTAAAGGATCTCTTGCTGTTGTTCAAGTGCTCAAGGGTGCTCTAGGGGATTTCAGTTCTGCTACATGGCTCCAAATTAATGGTAGCAAATCTCTATATTCTTTGGGGGAGTTTCTGCTGCTTACAGACAGATTATAGCTGCTGAGATACAACTTTCAGAAGGGTCTTTTCCTCTTAAGTATCTTGGTGTTCCTATGAGACCAACTAAATGGAAGCATGAAGACTGTGACATTATCATCAAAAAATTCAAAATGCGATTACATACATGGGCTAGTAGGCACTTATCCTTTGCTAGTAGAATCCAACTCATCCATTCAGTTTTCTTTGGGCTGCGGAACTACTGGATAAGCATTTTTGTTCTTCCCCAAAGTATTATTAAGGAAGTTGAAAAACTTTGTCGTGGTTTTCTCTGGGGAGTTAATGGTAATAGGAGCAAGATTCATGTGGCATCTTGGTCGAAGGTCTGTCTGCCTAAAGCTTATGGAGGTCTTGGGTTCAGAAATGGTTCAGTTTGGAACTGAGCCATCTTAGCAAAGTATATTTGGGTTGTTTCTGAGAAGCATGATGTGCTTTGGGTCAAATGGATTAATTCAATCTACTTGAAAGGCTCAAATTTTTGGTCTTATAAACTGCCTCTTGATACTAGCTGGTATTGGAGGAAGTTATGTAATCTGAGGGGAAAATTCAGTTGTGATGAGATTAAAGCTGCTGGTGCTTCAGGAAAGTTTCAAACATCTAAATTGTACAACAGTACTCTTTGCCAACAACATGTTGGCTATCATTATGTTGTTTGGTGTAGGTTGTTTGTCCCTAAGCACAGATTTCTATTATGGAAAGTTGTTAACTCTCAAATGCTTACCCGTGATAATATTCTCAGGTTTTGTGTGCCTCTTGAATCTCTTATGTGTCCTGTTTGTGGTAGCTCTGCTGAGAGTCACTCCCATCTGTTCTTTGATTGCTATCTATCTAAGCAGGTTACAGATATTATCTTTGATTGGATGGTTTTTAAAGCTTGGCCTACTGAGTTTGCTGGTTGGACGGTTTGGCTTGCTAGTAGAAAACCAGGAATCCTTTTTTCTATCACTAACATGATATTGGCAGCTGTTGTCTATAGTATTTGGAGGAATCGAAACAGATGTATTTTTGATAGATTTTCTTGGACTGATGCTGGTCTTTCCACTGAGATAAAGACTATAATTCAACACAGATTATTCATTGTAAAAAATAGAAAATTGTCTATACAGGAACAGAGTTTTATAGCTAAGATTACAATGTAATTAGCTTGGGTGGGCTGTTTTTGTTGCCTGTGTTGGTACGGTTTTGGTGGGGTTTGATCCTTGTAATTAGTTTGGGTGGGCTATTTTTGTTGCCTGTGTTTGTACGGTTTTGGATGGTTGATTAATGAAGTTCAATTTCTTCTTGATAAAAAAGAATCTCATCAATCTTTGTAGCTAGGTTAGAATTTATTAATTTTGGTTTAAAATAGTTTTCTTTTTTATTTTAGACAACTCCTTTGGGTTTGATCTCGTGCTTACACGAACACTATATTCCATATACGATTCATGCGCTTGCGAGTATAAATTTTTAAAACATACCCGTTTTGGGTCCATCACCTATGCATCTGGTGGGCCAGGTGGCCAGCTGTATACTTGAGTTTACTCTTTCAGAGAGGATTAAAGGAAAATAGTTAAGTGAACCACAGTGGGTGAATTGAAGGGAAAGTCTAAGCTGGATTAGCTAAGGACTATGTAGTGTCAGGTATGAGTTTATTATGGTATAAGGATCGGATTTCGAATCCGATGGACACTGAGATTAAATGGGAGATTATGGATGAATCTCATATTACTCTCTTTTTCTCTTCATCCAGGCATCATGGAGGAAGAAACAGAATCTGAAAGTTTTATATTGGTGGCCTGGGATGGAGAGGGACGTAACAGAATACATGACAAAGTTCTTAACCTGTTAGCATGTCAAGACAGAGTATCAGAAACCAGTAAGGCTATTGTATCCTATGAGTATTCTATAGTGGAAATAAGGAAACATCACGATAGGTTTTGTTATATTATTTTAAATAATATAGTGTTAGATTAAGTAAGGTGACATAATGTGATTTGTCACACCTTGTAACATATTATTGAGAGTCACAAAATTGGACACATGTATGTGCCCAAATGTGACATATTTTGGAGTTACAAAAATAGTTACAAATTTGTAACTCCCAAATATTACCCAATAATGTGTAGATATGATATTACATATTTTGATTTGAATTTCTCAAAAACTATAAGAGATATGACTGTTAGAGATGTGATTTTAACTCCCATAATGTGTATGGAAGTTACAAAATCAAGTGGGAATGAATTTGGAACGTTTTGGCAAATTTGGAAAATTAGTTGCTGAAAAAATGTCTTAGGCCACTGCCTATGTTTTTCAGGCCGCGACTCATGTTTTTCAGGCTGCGGCCTGAGCGGCTGACAACATTTTCCAAACTTTGGTTTTATCCAATTTTGAACGTTTCCAACAGCCAAGTAACTCCCAAATCTCTATTTTAATTCCATAAACATCCAATTAATCATTGGTAACAACCATGGGGGTTGGTGGAATTTGAAATTCAAAGGGTGTCTCAAAACTCTATAAATAGGAGCCTAATGCTCACTTGTAAGACACACCATTTTCCATCCACAAAGCACTTGGCTGGAAAATACACCATAGAGGCTTGATAATTCCAGGGAGCTATTTCCTAGAGAGATCCCTTAGTGCTTAGAAAATAGGGGGAAATAGGCTTTTGGACAAATATTTTGAATCTTGTTCAAGTTGGTGATCCCCACTACCCTACACTTTGGTTGTGTAAGAGTTTGTTTTCCATTGATATGTTCATTATTTTGTTCTTCTTGTATTATTAGTGTATTGAGTTTGTAATTCTCTTCTCTTATTCATATTTACATATTTATTGGTATCTTTTGTTGTAGGATTTTAGTTTTTGTAATTCTCTTCCTTCTCTTATTTCTATTTACTTGTATTTTGAGTAATTGAGTTGTAATATTTATTTAATCAATTACCTTGTCTATTGTATTCTTTGCATAGAGTTGTATTTTGGTTTTTTTCCATATTTCCATTGAGCAATAACATATATTCTCTAACAATCAAAAGCTTATGTTCCTTTTTCAATGGAAGGAGAAACCATGGAGATCATATGAGGATCCAACTTTGAAAAGATGATAAGATAAGGTAATGTTCTTTTTTGGTTTTCTTAGAAGATCTAATGATTTTCATATAGTGATAGAACTGCGAAGAAGAAAAGTTTATAAATGAGATTCATTGTTTTCTAATCTACTTTGTTTTTAGTGGTTAGATTAGAAGATAATTTAATATCTTGAGTTTTTGTTATATGTGATTAATATGTAAATAATCTAGTAGATTATTGGGTAATATGCTAGCATGTCATAGAATTGTCTTATTTTGTGTTAATGGGAAATTATTAGAATGACAACTATATGAGTTTTATATGACATGTATAAATATATTGATTTTGTGAATCAATAGAGATATGAAATCATATGTGTATGATATTTGTAATTCATGTTTTCATATTAATAAAGAGCCATAGCAGTATGATATTAGTCATGTATGTTGACAACTATGTGAAATTATATTTCAAATATTTGTGAGATGATAATATGTTTTATCTTATATCATTAGAATGTAATAAGCTACCATTTATTTGGTGAATAAAGTGTATTATTTGGAAATTAAAATTCTCATTTAAAGTGTTGAGCATCTCAATTATGAGATAAGAAAAGATGAACCTAAGGGGGTTACATCTTTTGATAAGTATCTTGCCATTGCAAGAAAAATGGATCAATGTGGATTAAAAAATTGTGGGATGACATATTGACTCAATAGACTTATAGTCTAGAGTATGGTCAAATGAAATATATTTGAGCTTTATTTAGTGACAATAATTCTTAAATATTGAATGTCTCAATGAGGAGACATGACAAAATTGGAGAAGCAATTTTGAATCTTTACACCAATTGTGAATAAAAGAGAACTTTATTAATTTTGGTTAAAGATGGTGATATGTTTAAATTAATCTCAAAGAGGAGATAATTTTTAAACTAAAACATAAGAAATTAAAGTGTTTAAATAAATCAATGAGGGTTTATTTTCTTTGATTTAAAGTGTTCAAAACAAAAATTGACATCTTCAAATTGATTTTGATGAGAAAATCAATGGATGTAAAATTTGTGTTTTCAAAAGAATCTCAAAGAGACTCTTAAGAAATACACAAAAGTTGTCTAAGTGATTTTGAGATTATTTAGACAACTAAAAGTGAAAATTAGTGATTATTTGTTTGAGAAATTTTCACATGACATTTGTGTTCACATATTTTATTTTGTGAAATATATAAAAGAAAGCAACTAAGTGAAAGTTGCTTTGAAAGAAATGTGCATTGCTTTAGAAAGATAATAAATCAAGATAAACCATTGAGGTTTTTATTTTAATCTATTGAGAGTTTATCATGTGTCTTAGAGGACTCATGATGAACTTTGAGAATTATAAGTCTAGATTTATCTTGGAGGATAAGGGACTTAATAGAATTGACGAGATTTCTATTTTTTAAAATAAAAATGATATTTTATTATCACTATGAGAGAAATGTGGGGGTGATGCTCCAAAGTTAATCAATTTATTTTGTTGATGATAATTGATTAATTTGGTCATCTTATCAAATAGGTGATTTGGAATTCCACATTCCAAATCATATTGGTTATATGTGTATAGAATGAACAAATTTAGACATGCTTGGTGTCTAAATTTATTGTTATGTAATATTTTGATTCAAGAAGGAATCAATTTAAAACATAAAGGAGAATTCTAGAAACAAATAGGTTTCTAGAATTAATATTCAAATGTTTATCTTGGATATTAAACTATAAATAGTGGGGGTGTTGACTATGGTCAAAATCACTATTTTAAAGAGATAACTATTTTAATCAAACTATGGCTAGCAACAAAGTTTGAATAAAATAATGAGAGTGTCTAAGTATGCATACATGAGAAAAGAAATGATTCAAATGCAATCATCTCTACATCTCAAGGGATGGGACTTAGACTCCCTAAAGAGATTCACGGTTGATGGTAACCTATCTTAATACTAGTAACCAAACTAGTATTAGGTTCAATAGGTAATAACAAGTCAATCAAGTGAATAGTAGTAGTACTAAAAAAAAATTTCCATCTGAGATATGAGTACTAGAGTGTTACCAAATGAGGATTAAAACCGAAAGGTTTTTTTTAATAGAACTCAGTCTTGAAAAGACAAGTATTTTAGGGTAACAAAATACTGTAAGGGATCAAAGGATTGATTGTTCTCAAGGGTCGGTCATTTGTTATTTCTCGCTCGAACCAGAGGTAAGAAAACTACACTCAGTATGTGATGCATGAGAAACATGTGATTATGGCATGACATGATTATTGAATATGAGATTGATCAGAGCTTAAGTCTCTTTAAATGTGCATGTTCATAATTATGCTAGTGACTGTTAAGTAACCATGCTAAATGCCCTACATTTGGTTATTTGACATATGATATATGCCTTGTTGCATTGCTTACTTGTGTATGGCACTAACCCATGAGTCAGAAATCGACATGAGCCATATGGTATTGGCTTAAGAGTAAAGAACGACACTGATGTGTTCAACACAAGCCAAAAAGATTAGATCTAATCGACATAAGCATTAAATGACTCATCATCATCATTAATGACGGCCGACCTCAAGTTCGATGAAAACTAAAAGTGCTTGTCTAGCCTAATGACTAGTTACTTAGAGCCAGGGCCAGAAGGCCCAAATGACTGCATCGTCACATGGCTGTGGGTGCTAAGCCCAAATTAGTGACTTACTCATCAGTCACTCATATGGTTCAAGTTGGTGACTTACTCATAAGTCATTTATCTGATTAGGGCTACAAGCCCCAGCATGGTTATCAAAACCTCAAAGTGTTAATTACTCATCTGATTAGGGCTACAAGCCCCAATATGATTATCAGAACCTCAAAGTGTTAATCACTCATCTGATTAGGTTTGACTTGATAGTCATCCATATCGGAGGGCAGGATCCATCATCATTATTTGGACTTATTTGCATGCATGAATAGGACTATTATTGCTAGGCATGCCTATTATGATTTAGTAACATGTTATTACTGTTCATGAGCATATTGAATTTTCTTGCTGAGCTTCGGCTCACGGGTGCTATGTGGTGTAGGTAAAGGCAAAAGAAAGTTGGACTATCCTTGAGTTAGAGAGCTTAGGTGACGATGTGTACGTATGCAGCTGCACGACCGCCACGGCCGAGGGTTGAAAGAAGAACTAGGGTTAAACCCTATTCTTCCGCTTAGGTGGGCTAGTTGTAAATCTT
The DNA here is from genome assembly GCF_963169125.1 of Humulus lupulus. Classification (NCBI taxonomy): domain Eukaryota; kingdom Viridiplantae; phylum Streptophyta; class Magnoliopsida; order Rosales; family Cannabaceae; genus Humulus; species Humulus lupulus. Next base: position 94,090,846 of record NC_084800.1, on the reverse strand, counting down.
TTATTATAATTAACCTTTAAATTATATTTTGGGATCCCAATGTATACAGTAAACATTTTAGTGAAATGTTGTATCTTAGCCAAAAATTTTAACCCTGAACCAATAATTATACTTAGTTACACGATTATGGTCAAATGACTCGATTAGCGAGTTTAGCACTGTTTAAAATGCACACCGTAATGATCCCTGGGTAGTAGAGCGTTATAGAATACATGCAGTAACAAGTTTTCTTGCAAAGCCTTGACTCACGGGTGTTATGTAGTGCAGGTAAAGGGAAAGAAAAGCTCACCCAACCTTGAATGGAGAGCTTAGGCGGTGATGTGTACATATGCGGACGCTTGACCACATGGCCAAGGTGTTTCTCAGAGGAACTAGGGGTTAACCCTATTTTTGCCGCTTAGGGGTTGTAAATTTTACACTGTAATGACCATTTTGGATTGTAAATGCTTTTATGGGCCCATGTATATTTTTATGTTTTATATAAAATATATCAATTCCTTTTGATCGAGATTTTTCACCTTAGCCTATTAATGACACATAGATGCACGTTTATAACCAAATGACTCGTTTAGCAAGTTAAGCACTGATTAAAGTCCACAGTAACGGTCCTTGAGTAACCAGGGCATTACAACTTGGTATCAGAGCTTGCTAAGGTTTAGGGTTCCTGTAGACTGGCTAGGCATGTACACTCGCCACTGAAGACAAGGTCGACTCATGGTTTGGTAACTATTTATGTAGTTATGTGTTTAACTGCTTAAATATAACATAAATGCTTTACCTGCCTACATGAGATGTAATAATAAGGCTAGGCCTTGACTACTGCATTATAAGCAAGAACGTGCTTATTAGTACTGATATTGCTAGAACATGCTTATTAGTATTGTTAATTGTTGAACTATCAATTGATAAAGTGTTATATGCTAAATGTTATGATTATGAATTCATATGCTTATTGTTATATTATTTAAAATAATATAATGTTAGATTAAATAATGTGACATAATTTGATTTGTCACACCTTGTAACATATTATTGAGAGTCACAAAAATTGGCACATGTGTGTGGCAAATGTGACATATTTTGGAGTTACAAAAAAAAAAAAACTTGTAACTCCCAAATATTACCCAATAATGTGTTGATTTGATATTACACATTTTGATTTGAATTTCTCAAAAGCCATAAGAGATATGACTATTAGAGATGTGATTTTAACTCCCATAATGTGTATGGAAGTTACAAAATCAAGTGGGAATGAATTTGGAACGTTTTTGCAAATTTGGAAAATTGGTTGCTAAAAAAATGTCTTAGGCCATTGCCTATGTTTTTCAGGCCGCGGCCCAAGAGACAAAAAACATCGTGGGCTGCGGCTCATGTATTTCAGGCCGCAGCCTGAGCGGCTGACAGCATTTTCCAAACTTCGGTTTTATCCAATTTTGAACATTTCTAACTGCCAAGTAACTCCCAAATCTCTATTTTAATTCCATAAACATCCAATTAATCATTGGTAACATCCATGGGGGTTGGTGGAATTTGAAATTCAAAGGGTGTCTCAAAACTCTATAAATAGGAGCCTAATGCTCACTTATAAGACACACCATTTTCCATCCACAAAGCACTTGGCTGGAAAATACACCATAAAGGCTTGATAATTCCAGGGAGCTATTTCCTAGAGAGATCCCTTAGTGCTTAGAGAATATGGGGAAATAAGCTTTTGGACAAAGGTCTTGAACCTTGTTCAAGTTGGTGATCCCCACTTGTAATGCCCCAAATTTCCTAATAAGGTTTAGGACCTTGATTAGGAGGCCGGGAGGGCCATAATTGATTTATTATAGTATTTAATGATCATATTCATGTTTACGTGAATTATATTATTATATGATAGTGAATGCATGCATATGGGAGAATTTATTATTGTGAGGGTATTTTGGTAATTTGGCCACTGTGGGCGTAATTGTGTATTTTGGGTGCATGACTGTGATTAATTAATATAGCCACACTATAAGGTGGATTGGTTCGAGCTAATTGACATGAGACGATCATGAGATGTGAGTGTTCGGTCTAGTCATAACAGGTTTAAGTTCGGGGCTCGGGGTGAGTCTCGGGGTGAATTTAATGATTAGAGCATTACCGGGAATTAAAGGGTAATGGGATATGATTTATTGGTATTTGGGAATATTGAGAATAGCGGGAATTGGAGAGCGTTAATTATAATTAACGAGATAGGCGGGAAATGACGGTTTTACCCTCGGAAGCTTTTAGAGGGGTTTATTTGACTTAAGGGCATTATGGTCTTTTGACCTTAAGGATTTATATCAGCCTAAGGGGGTTTGGAAGGCTGTAGAAACAGAACAAAAATAGAGAGCCCCATCCTCATCTCTCCCTCTCTTCCCGTACAAGCTTCTTCCCTCACTTCTCTTTGAATTTTGAGAGCCCAAATTGAGGAGTTGAGCTAGGAAATCAAAGGTGGAAGCTTAGGAACTTGATTCAGCCATTAAAGGGGATTCAAAATCAAGTTTGATGTAAGTTCCAGCCTTTAGTTTCATGGTATACTCTGTTTTGGGTTTGAACTTTCAGCTTGTGATTTCATGGTAAATAGTGGGAATTAATGGAAGTTTAGTTGATGTTTTACTTGGGTTTTGATGTGGGTGAGTTGTTGATAAAGTTTAGTGGTTAAATTGGGTGTTAGGTTGAGGTTTGGGACTGGTTTGAAGGTTTCGTTTCGAGGAGAAACGCAGGGGAAGCAAGCTGGTGGCTTGCTGGTTTGCGTAATGTGCCGCGGCCTGTCTATGGTGTGCCGCGGCCTGAGTGTGTTTCTAGGAGGAAATATGCTTCTGTCTGAGGGTGAGCTGCGGCATGGCTCTGGTGAGCCGTGGCCGATCAGGGCAAATTTGGCCAGAATAGAGTTTTTGACTTAGGGATGCTTGCCATAAGCCTCGGGGTTGATCCTACTACTCGGTTAAGTGTGGATTGATGTCCTGGAGGCTAGATATTGGTTTGGGAACTTATGTTGGTCATTTTTATTAATGGTAGCCTATATGTTTGGTTATGACTAGGTGACCGCTAAAGGACTAAAAGCTGATCGTTGTCAAAGGTCGTTTCTTTTATTAATTCTCGCTCGAACCCAAGGTAAGAAAACTGCACCCTGTGTATATGTGACATGCATGGCTATTATGGATGCATGTTGGTTGATTGTTGAGCATGACATGCATGGCTATTATGATGCATGTTGGTTGGTTATTGAGTATGACATGCATGGCTATTCTTGATGCATGTTGGATGTTTAAATGTAAATATTGATAGCATAATGAATGCCTGGCAATCTTACCTATTTGCATATGATTATCATTGAGGCATGCTGGGTGATTAAATGTGATGCATGTGATGCACGAGAAACATGTGATTAGGGCATGCCATGAATGATGAATATGAGATTGGTCAGAGCTTGAGTCTCTGGGTTTGTGCATGATCATGGTTATGCTAGCAACTGTTTAGTAAGCATGCTGAATGCCCTATTCTTGGATAACTGGCATATGATACATATTGATAGCATTGCTTACTTGTGCATGGTACTGACTAATTAGTCAGATTTGGCAAAGGTGCTAGATCAACTGTGAAGTTGTGACTCACTAGTCAGGTTCGGCAGTGGTACTGGGCACTGGTCACGTTGCACTGACTCGTCAGTCAGAATTGGCAAAGGTGTTAGTATCAACTGTGAAGTTGTGACTCACTAGTCAGGTTCGGCAGTGGTACTGGGCACTGGTCACGTTGCACTGACTCGTCAGTCAGAATTGGCAAAGGTGTTAGTATCAGCTGTGAAGCTGTGACTTATTAGTCAGGTTCGGCAGTGATACTGGACACTGGTCACATAGCGCTGACTTATTAGTCAGAACGGCCTTAGCGTGGATCACGCAAGCCAACAGAGATTAGATCTAATCGACCATCAGCATTGAATGACTCAAATATCATTAATGCCAGACCGACCTCGAGGATCGATGAATGAAATAAGTGCGTGGAGGGTAGTGGCTTACCTAGCAGCCACTCTCCCTCTTGAATCATGTGATGTTCACTCACTGGTTTGAAATTTTTATGCTCAGTGTGATTATAATGACGATCACTTGATAATGTTTATGTATAGTGTTATGTTTTCTTGCTGGGCTTCGGCTCATGGGTGCTATGTGGTGCAGGTAAAGGCAAGAGGAAGCTAGACCATCCTTGAGTTGGAGAGCTTAGGTGATGACGTGTACATATGCAGCTGCTCATCCGCCACGGCCGAGGTTTAAAGTGGAACTAGGGTTGAACCCTGTTTTGCCGCGTAGAACGCCCTGTTGTAAATATTTTCTGTAATAAACTCTGAAATTATATTTTCGGGATCCCAATGTATATATATTAAACGTTCTAGTGAAACGTTACATCTTAACCAAAGTTTTTAATCCCTAAACCGCTAATCATACTTAGTTCACGTTTTTGGCCAAATGACTCGGTTAGCGAGTTTAGCACTGTTTACAAGGCACACCGTAACGGTCCCTGGTGTTTGGGGCGTTACACCACTACTCTACACTTTGGTTGTGTGAGAGTTTGTGTTCTTTTTATTGTTCTTTTAATTCTTTTGATCTTGTTGTTCTTATTTACTTGTATTATTATAGTTTTGAGTTTGTAATCTTCTTGTTCTACCTCTTTCTATTATCTTGTCTATTGTATTTTTTGTATAGAGTTATATTTTGGGTTTTTTCCATATTTCCATTGAGTATAAGAATATATTCTCTAACACTTATCTGTATGATTGTGGAGCATGGATGAATGTCTTCTTGTTCTTGGACCGTGAGGCGGCAAGCGGTTTAGTTATCACTGCCTAACTGGCTGCATTGATTGTTTCAGCACAGTATAAGTTGATAAGTATGATTCCAAGGCAGACAGATTCATCAGCTGGCCAGGATGATCAGGGCTAGAATGATAGACAGGGTCAAGAGAATGACCAGAGTCAGATTCCACGGTTAGTTCCTGCAAATTGGCAGCAGCTGTTTGCTATTTTACGGGCCAAAGTATTGAGGCAGGAAGAATAAATCTGCCTCCTGAGACAACAACAGATTTCTGCAGGAAACGTTTTACCTGAGGCACCACCGGTAGCGGTGCCAACAGTTGAGCCTTTGCTAGAGGCTGGAAGCAAATGGGAACCTCTTTATGAAAGGTTCAGGAAATAGCAACCTCCAGTATTTGAGGGCAATGTAGATCCAGCAAAAGCAGAGCAATGGATGAGCATGATTACCACCATCCTTGACTTTATGAGGGTGTCTGGTAATAAGAGGGTGGCATGTGCCACATACATGTTTCGGGAGGATGCCCAAATTTGGTGGGAGGTTATATCCCAGACCAGAAACATCAATGCCCTGAGTTGGGAAGAGTTTCAGACTCTGTTCAACGAAAAGTATTACAATGATGCCATCAGGGCTACAAAGGCTGAAGAGTTTAGCAGATTACTTCAGGGGAGTCTATCAGTGACTGAATATGCTCTGAGGTTTGATAGATTGGAAAAGTTTTCCATGGAGCTGGTGCCCACTGATGGGACCAGAAGGGAGAGGTTTCTCTAGGGGCTACAACCTAGATTAGCCCGGGATGTTGCATAGGTGGTTGAGAAGGCGCTCACAGCTGATAGTGCAAAGAACAAGATCTGGCGGGATAATGCAGCCAAAAGAGATTTTAGGAGGACAGGACCTCCGTTTTCAGGTTCTAATAGGGGCGGAGGCCCTAGTGATCAGAAGAGGAAGGCTTCTAATGCCTTCCCAGCTCCAGGTCCTGACAGGGGACCACGTCGTATTTCTATTGGCTGCCAGGGTGGCAGTGAGGCCTGGAGGAATTATCCTGTGTGCCCTAGGTGCAAGAGGCGCCATTTGGGGGAGTGTAGGGCAAAGACTTGCTTCTTATGTGGGGCAGTGGGACATTTCAAGAAGGATTGCCCAAAAGCAAGAAAAGAAGAACCCAGAAAGGCAGACAACTCGGCCCCAGATCGGGTGTTCGCATTGACCCAAGCAGAATCTGAGGCTTCACCCTCATTAGTTACATATCAGCTTCTTAGTGTTGGCACCCCTTATACTGTTTTGATTGATTCTGGTGCTACACATTCTTTTGTTGCTAGTAGAATTATTGATAGACTGTGTAGACCATGCGATTATTATACTGTGGGGTTCAGGACCTTATTACCCACTGGGGAGTTAGTAGTATCCAGAATATGGGTCAGATCTTTGCCAGTGATAGTGGAAGACAGAGAGTTGTAAGTGGATTGGATAGAGTTAGTTATGACTGAATTTGACATGATTCTGGGTATGGATTGGTTAGTGAAGTATAGGGCAACCATAGATTTCAGAAGGAAGATGGTCACCATTGAGCCTGAGGGTGAGGATCCTTTTGTGTTTGTTGGTACTGTGCATGGACCCCGTATACCTATGATTTCTGTTTTGAGGGCTAGGGATCTATTGTAAGGAGGTTGCATGGAATTCTTAGCCAGTGTGGTTGACACCACTCAGGTCATGCCAGTGAGACCAGAGGAGACTAGACTAGTTTGTGAGTTTCTGTATGTGTTTCCAGAAGATTTACTAGGGTTGCCACCACACAGAGAGATTGAATTTGTGATAGAACACCTTATAGAATGGCCCCGGTAGAGTTAAAAGAATTGAAAGTACAGTTTCAAGAGTTGTTAGACTTAGGTTTTATCAGACCTAGTTTCTCACCTTGGGGCGCACTAGTTCTGTTTGTGAAGAAGAATGATGGTTCTCTGAGGATGCACTACAAGAAATCTGATCTTTACCTACCAATATTTTACCTACCTATATATATTGGTAGGGAAAGTAATGTTTTGCCTACCAATATTTATTGGTAGATAATATTAGTAGGTAAATGCTAATCCATTATGTTATATTTCGGAACATAGCTTTACCTACCAATAATATCAGTAGGTAATGATCTTTACCTACGTATATTATGGAGGGAAATTTTTTAACCATTCCCGCTCAATTTTCCCCCCATTTTTTATTTTCATTATATTATTTTATTATTATAAATGCTTATTTGGAAGCTTATGTGGAGTAAATAATATGATGTGTACACATTGTATAACATGTGGCATGCCACGTGTGTATCACATCAACTTTTATATATAACATTCTCTCTCCCACGTTTATCTATATATATACTATTATTTTTATTAATGTTAAAAAAACAAAAAGGTGACATATCAATCTCTCTCCATCAGATTTGTTTATTCCCAATACATCAACTATTATTATTATATCCCTCCCCCCCACGTTTTTGCATTCCCATGTATCAACTATTATTATTATTATTATTATTATTATTATTATTATTATTATTATTATTATTATTATTATTATTATACCTCTCTTCCCCATATCTCATCAATTCACTCTGTCTCTCTCGCACTAATGAAAACCTAGCCGTCCCATTTCCTTTCTTAGTTTTTTCTCTATATCTCCCTTCATCTATATTTCTTTTTCTCTTTCAAAGCCACCACAACCACCATGGCCACCATGAACACCACGACCACCACACTACCTTTTCTCACATCTCTCACTTTTTTTCTCACCCTCTCAACTTCATTTTTTTCTCTCTCTTTGACGGCAAATGGATGGAGAAAGCACGGCGATGGAACAACGGAGGCGATGATACAATGGCTCTGAAGATCGGCTCCCTCTTTCTCTTGTTCTCGGTAACTCTCACTTTCTTTGTCTCGATCTTTCTCCAAAGCTCTTTCTCTCATTTTCTATGTTTTTGTAGGTGATGGGTTTGGGTGGTAGTTGTGCGATGGGGCATGTGGGGGTGGAGGTGCGACAGAGTCATGGCTTGTGTGGGTGGTGGTGCGGTGGAGCCATGGGTTGTGGTGGTGTTGTGGACTGATTTCTTGAGTTCTTTGTCTTTGGATACAGATCTAAATTTTGTCTTAGCCCCTATTGACACCTCCATCTTTGAATCGCTGACTCCCTTCTCTGAATTTTCGAATCTCCGTCTCAACCCCTGAAATGACTTCCTGGTTTTGATTTTTTCTATGGGTATGGTTTTGTTTAAATTTTGTTTAATTAATGGTTGTTATCCTTTGTTTTTTTTATCCTTGTTGTGATTGTTATTCGGTTTTAACAGGGGCACCATATATTGAGATTGTTGTTCGGTTTTGACAGGGGTGCCATATAGAGATTGTTATCGGTTTGCTTGCTTGGGTGGTATGAAATTTTTGATACACTTGGCTATGTCTTTGTGCATTTCAAATTGTTGGATCGGTGGTTTAGTGGCTTTGAGTTTCATATTGTCGGTTGGTTTCCTTTTAGGTATATTGTTATGATTCATTTTGATTAAATCCCCAATGTTCTGAAGGATTAATGATGGTGCATTGTTCTGAGGCCCTTTGATTGTTATTTGCAATGTGTATTAGTATATGGCTTAGATTTAATATGGTTTAGGTGTTTAGTATTTGCAATGTGTGTTTAGTCTTTAAGTGTGTTAAGAATTTTGTGTATTTTTCTATGTTTTCTTGCATGGTCTAGTTTGGTTTACAACTTGCTTTTCAGCTTGCTATTTATTTGTATGGTTTGTTCTATGTGCATTCAAGCATTATCTGTTCATTCAGACTTTGCCTTTTACTCTAAATAAGAATTTAGTTTGGTTTTGATGTGAGTATAAGATATGAATAGATTAGTTTAATACATTGGTGAATCTAGTTCTTTGTTCCTGTACTCAGATTTAGATGTTTGGCGGGTTGGGTACTTTGTTTCTGAAATTTGTTTTCATATTTTGATATTTGGTTTCTCAAGACTTTGTTTAAGATATTGATATATTTATGCATATTGAAGACACAATTTCTTTATTCATGTTTCAGATTTTATATTAATTTTAAGGTGTAGAAGTTTTGATTTCATATTATAGTTGAAGAAATTGACTAAGGATGATTTTTTTTTAATAGTTAAGCACTGATTCTATTTATTTATTTGCTGCTATGTTTCCAAAGTTTTGCATTAATCTCAAGTGTTTTTCTAAAGCATAAATGAAATTTTCAATCTGTTTTTTAATCCAATTGGAGTGTGTTTTACAATTTATTTCATTATTACTTTAATTTTTTTTTTTTTTGCCTATGATGTTCAAGAATAAGTGTACTTATTGCCTATTTGTAGTTTTTCTGAGTTGGAAGTTAGTCACACTGAAACAAAAGCTTAAAGTTTATGCAAACAAACTAAGAATTGGTATTATGTTTCATATTGATATTAAGAAAAGGCTCGAATTTGGTTTAATTTTGTTGTAGTTATCTTAGATCGATCTCATATAGTTTCTTACTATTCTGTGTTTATCTTCTTTGTTCCATTTAAAGTTTGTTAGTTGGAATTTTGAGTTTAATTATTGTGAGATTTATACAAGTTTGAATATGACTTGTCAATTTGTTTCAGTATTATTTATGATATATTTTGAAAAGCTTGTTATTATGTTGTTGTGAAATATCTTTGTTTGTTTCTATTTGAAGAGTCTCTCTAATAATAAACAATGTGTATATAAACATGTTTTGAATATGATTTATAGCTTGTTGGTTGGTGTTATGAGGATAAGTGTAAGATATTTGTGTGTCTGGTCTATTTTTTAATCGCTTTGGAGTATGGTTTATGATCTATTTTGAAGATTTATGTGTTTTTTTAGATATTTTGCCAATGATATTTGAATAATAAATATGATTAGTTTATGTTGGCGATTATGAGACTTGGTGTGCTCGTGTGAATATATGTTGCTAACCAAGTGTTGTAAATGCCCATAAAAATTCATATTACTTTCTTTTTTTTTTTTTTCTGAAATCCTTATGATGATTAAATTTGAGGATATTTTATTAATTAAATTTTGTAACACCCTTGGCCTCTAGCTCTCTCCATTTATTGAGCCAATCTGCCTATTCAGCCATCGCCACTGCTAAATCCAAAGCTGCTTATCATCTGTTCTGAGGCTTTGAGTTGTATTTTCCTATTTTGTTTTTGTCTAAGGTCATAGACTGGTTTTGTCTTAGTTCATGATCTTGTTTGTTTAGTATGTTTTTGATTTTATTGTGCGATTAAATTTACTTGTGGTGGCTTTAAGATTTAATTTCAAATGTGTGGCTTTATGAGTTTTGGATTGTTGGCTTGGTGGCTTTGATGTAACTTTTATGATTTATGTTAATTAAATCCCTAATAATTTGAAGGTTTTATGATGATTGATTGTTCTGAGGAAATTTTTTTTATGCTCTGTTTGAGGTAATTTTTTATAATATGCATCGATCCTTTTTTGTTGCTCTGGTTTGTTGTGTTTAGTTCTTTAGTGTTTCATATTACTATATTTTTGAATTCTGATTTATTTTTAGGCAATCTATTGTGGTAGGTGTCATTGTTACTTTGAATTATTTTGGCTTATGATGTTCAAGAATAAATATACTTATTTTATGTTGGTGATTATGACACTTGATGTGCTCATATTTTATTTTTATTTTTAATATATGTTGGTATCTCAAGTGTCGTAAATGCCCATAATAATAAGTCATATATTATCTGAAATCCTTATGATGATTAAATTGGGGATATTTATTTTGCTGAAATTAATTATAAAGTCCTTCTCACTGGCACCAATTCGAACCCCACCTCCGGCCATTGTCGGTGTCCACCTCCCAAAGTCATCATCGACATTCACAATAAGTTCAGTCAGAGAAAAGGAGGCTATCATGCAATGATCCCAAAGTGAAGAATAGGAAGAATGTCAAGAAAATGACATTATTGAGTTTTCAATGACCTAAAAATAATGTATAGATATTTTTTTTATGAAATGTGCTTCTTATAAGCAATGAATATTGTATAATATATGTTTACTTATTTTTTTTATTAAAGTTAAATAATTTATTTGATTAATAATGTTAAATATTTTTCAAATTAATTACTTTCATTTATTATTTATATTAAATCAAATTTATATATAATTAAAATTACCTACATAGAAATATTATATTTACTCAAAAATAAATAAGTGTAGGTAAAAATAAGTATACTACAACATGTCACGTGGACCAATCATTTAGTGCCACATAACCGATAAAAAGGGGATAAGTAACACAATCATTCGAATTTCTTGTAGCACGTGGACAAATGTATGCCACGTAGGATGCCACGTCATCAGACACATAAACTATGGAAACCATGTCAGCAGACATGTAGGATGCCACATCATCAAACACGTCATATGCTGACTCATTAATTTATTTATAACTTAGTGGGGTCCACTGATTCTTTTACCTACCAGTATTAATAAGTGTAGGTAAAGACTCTTTCCCCACTAACCTTTACCTACCAATCTCTACCAATTCAATATTGGTAGGTAAACCATATTACCCACCATTAGACTAGTTTTACCTACACTTACAATTAGTAGGTAAAGACCCCATTTTCTTGTAGTGATGTGCATTGATTACAGAGAACTGAACAAGTTAACAATTAAGAACAAGTATCCTCTACCAATGATAGATGCTTTGTTTGATCAATTGCAAGGTAAAAGGGTATTCTCAAAGATAGACATTCGTTCTAGTTATCATCAGTTGAGGGTCAAGGAAGGAGACATACCAAAGACTGCCTTTCGAACTAGATATGGGCATTATGAGTTCTTAGTCATGTCTTTTGGATTGACTAATGACCCAGCTGCTTTTATGGATTTGATGAACAGAGTGTTCAAGGATTATCTGGACCAGTTTGTGATCGTCTTCATCGATGATATTCTGGTTTATTCTCAATCAGAGTCAGAACATGAGCAGCATTTGAGATTGGTTCTACAAAAACTGAGGGAGCACAAATTTTTTGCAAAGTTCAAGCAATGTGAGTTCTGGATATCTCATGTATCTTTCCTTGGGCACAGTGTCAGTAAGGAGGGGATTAAAGTAGATCCAGCCAAGATAGAGGCAGTTAGAGATTGGCCAAGGCCAAGGAGTGCTTCAGAGGTTAGAAGTTTCCTTGGATTGGCAGACTATTACAGATGTTTCATGGAAGGGTTCTCTAAGATTGCTACTTCATTGACTAAGCTGACACGCAAGAATCAGAAGTTTGTGTGGTCAGACTGGTGTGAGAACAGCTTCCAAGAACTGAAGAAGAGGTTGATTACAGCTCCGGTTATGAGTCTTCCAATAGATCAGGAGAAGTTTGTGATATACTGTGATGCCTCACATCAGGGTTTGGGTTGTGTTTTGATGTAGTCAGGGAAGGTGATTGCTTATGCCTCATGTCAGCTGAAGGAGTATGAATAGAGATATCTCACTCATGATTTAGAGTTGGTGGCTGTGGTTTTTGCATCAAAGGTATGGAGGCATTACCTTTATGGGGAGAAGTGTGAGATTTACACTAACCACAAGACTCTGAGGTACTTCTTCACACAGAAAGACCTAAACATGAGACAAAGGCTTTGGCTGGAGTTAGTAAGAGATTATAATTGTGAGATTCTGTATCATCCAGGAAAGGCCAACGTGGTAGCAGATGCTTTAAGCCAGAAGGGTTCGGGACAGATTTACAGTGCAAGGCTGATATCTAGAGAGTTAGTAGAAGATATGACTAGAGCTAGCATAGAATTGGTAGTTGGACAATATTACGTTACGGTCTACGTTGTTGGAAAGAATCAAAGAGGGTCAATTGGGTGATCCACATCTGATCAATATTAGAGAGGATGTTTTGGCCGGAGTTTCCAAAGATTACATAGTGTCTGAGATGGGCTTGTTGAGATACACGGGTTGGATGTGTGTTTTGTTAAACACTACTATGAGACGGGAGTTTCTGGATGAATCTCATACTACACCTTACTCTTTGCATCCAAGCACCACAAAGATGTATCAGGATGTGAGATCACTATATTGGTGGCCCAGGATGAAGAAGGATGTAGTAGAATATGTGGCTAAGTGCTTGACATGTCAACAAGTCAAGGCTGAGCATCAGAGGCTAGCAGGGTTATTGTAGCCTTTAGACATACCAGAGTGGAAATGGGAGGATATCATGATGAATTTTGTGGTGGGGTTACCCAGGACTGTTGGTCAACATGATTCAGTATGGGTTATTGTGGATCCCTATACCAAGTCAACTCACTTCTTACCAATGAGAACTACTTATACAGTTGGCCAGTATGTAGATCTCTATGTGAGAGAGATCGTGTGTCTTCATGGAGCACCAAGGACGATCGTGTCAGATCGGGACCCCACTTTCACTTCCAAGTTCTAGGGGAGTTTACAGAAGGTCATGGGAACACAGTTGAAGTTCAGTACTGCTTATCATCCTCAGATAGGTGGACAGTCTGAGAGGACGATCCATATATTAGAGGACATGTTGCGAGCATGTGTGCTAGACTTTGGTGGGTCTTGGAGTAAGTATCTACCTTTGATAGAGTTTTCCTACAATAATAGCTATCAGTCGACCATTGGCATGGCACCTTATGAGATGTTGTATGGTAGGAAATGCAGATCTCCCATTCATTGGGATGAGATAAATGAAAGGAGATACTTGGGTCCTGAGGCAGTTTAGAGGACCAATGAGGCTATTGAGAAGATTAGAGCTCGGATGCTCGCTTCTCAGAGTAGACAGAAAAGTTATGCAGATCCCAAACGTGGAAATGTGGAGTTCCAAGTGGGAGATTATGTCTTCCTTAGAGTCTCGCCATGGAAAGTGGTGAGAAGGTTTGGGAAGAGGGGCAAGCCGAGCCCTAGATTTGTAGGTCCATTTGAGATCCTAGAGAGGATTAGTCAGGTGGCCTACATGTTGGCCTTACCACCGGCATTGTCAACTGTGCATAACGTGTTTCATATCTCAGCTCTTTAGAGGTATGTATCTGATGTGTCTCATGTTTTGAGTTATGAGGATCTAGAGCTTGAGGCGGATCTCTCCTATGAGGAACAACCAGTCCAGATACTAGACAGAAAGGACAAGGTCCTCAGGAATAAAACGATACCTTTGGTTAAGGTATTATGGAGGAATAGCAAGGTCGAGGAAGCGACCTGGGAGCTGGAGTCAGACATGCAGAATCAGTATCCCAAGTTGTTCAGGTAAATTTCGAGGACAAAATTTCTATAAGGAGGGGATAGTTGTAACGCCCTAAATTCCCTAATGTGGCTTAGAGCCTTGATTAGGGGGTCGGGAGGGCCATAATTGATTTATTATGCAATTAAATGATTATATGCATGATTATGTTAATTGTATTATTATATGATGATAAATGCATGCATGTAGGTCCACTTTTCATTATAAGGGTATTTTTGTAATTTGGCTCGTTGATGGCATATTTGTATATTTTCATGCATGTTGGTGAATTATGAATGAGGCCACATTATTATGCGGATATGTTCGAGCTATTCGGCATGAGACGATCTTAGAATGTAAGTTAGCAGTTTGGTCATAACGGGGTTATTTATCGGGCTCGGGGTGAGTCTCGGGGTGATTTGATGATTAGTACATTACCGGGAATTATAGGGTAATGGGATATGATTTATTACTATTTGAGAATATTGGGAATAACGAGAATTGGAGGACGTTAATTATAATTAACGAGATAGACAGGAAATGACGATTTTGCCCTTGCTAGCCTTGAAAGGAAGTTATTTAACCTAGGGGCATTTTGGTCATTTGACCTTAGGTTATATGTGAACTAAGTAGAAGGTTTTGGAATTAACTAAAGTTGAACCAAAACAGAGCCTCTTCTCCTTCTTCCTCCCGATCATCTTTTTCTCTTTTTCCTTTGAAATTTTTGAAGCTCCAATTGAGGATTCAAGCTAGGGAATCAAGGCTTGAGGGTTTAGGATTGTGTTCAGACATTGAATGGGGTTTAATCTTGAGTTTGAGGTAAGAAATTCATCCATGAAATCTTGGTTGTATGCCTTATTTTTCAGTGAGTTTTCAGTTGAGATTTTGGATTTGATAGTTAGGAATTCAATGAAGTTTGGGAAAGTTTGATTGGGTTTTGATGCCTAAGAATTGTAGGATTGGTTTTTGGGTTCATTTGTGGGTTTGGTTGAGGTTTGGAATCCGTTTTTGGGGTTTGGAATTTGGAGAACTCGAAGCGGAAAAACCAGAGCTGGAACACCCTGGTTCTGGCGCTACAACGCCCAGGGTTGGGCGCTACAGCGCTGTCTAATGCTTGGCAGCTCTACTTGTAGCACCTAGAAGGCAGCGCTGTAGCGCTACCCTGTTTTCCCAGCGCATTCTTTTGGGAACTTTTGAGGGTTTTGGGCTCGAGGTTTCAATTCTTAAGGCTCAGGATCGAATTTATTAACCTTGTTAGTAGGATTTGAGGTCCCGATAGCGAGGTTTAGATCATAAACCTTTTATTATTGATGGAATTCCATATTTAGTTATGACTAGGTGACCGCTAAGGGATCAAAGGATTGATCATTCTCAAGAGTCGTTTTTAACTTATTTCTCGCTCGAACTAGAGGTAAGAAAACTGCACCCAGTATGTGACATGCATGGTTACTAATGAGGCATTTTGAGTGTTCTATATGTGGACATTGATTGCATATTAAATGCTTAGCAATCTTGCTTACTTGTGAGTGGTACTGACTTATTAGTCAGAATCGGCAATGGTGCCAGCATTGACTATGAAGCTGTGACTTATTAGTCAAGTTCGACAGTAGTACTGAGCACTCGTCGTATGGGATTGACCTATGAGTCAAGAACTGTATTAGCGTGTTTAACGCAAGCCGAAAAGATTAGATCTGATCGACATAAGCATTATCAACATAAGCATAAAATTCTTGACCGACCTTATGTTCGATGAAAACAAAAGTGCTTGTCTAGTCTAAAGGCTAGTTACTTAGAGCCAGAGCCAAAAGGCTAAGGTGACCGACATGTCACATGGCTTAGGGAGCAGATCCCCAGAGATAGACTTATTAGCCATCTATTTAAGGAGCAAATCCCTAGATATGGACTTATTAGTCATCTATACAGGGAAAAAATCCTTAGAGGTTGACTTCATAGTCACCTGCACAATGTGTGACTCAATAGTCACTTATCTAATTGGGCTGCAAGCCTAGATTGATTACCATAATCATTTGTTGATCTTCACATATCTGATTGGGCTACAAGCCCCAGTATGATTATCATAATCATTTGTTGATATTGAATACATGCAGTAACAAGTTTTCTTGCTGAGCCTTGGCTCACGGGTGCTATGTGGTGTAGGTAAAGGGAAAGAAAAGCTCACCCAACCTTGAGTGGAGAGCTTAGGTGGTGATGTGTATATATGCGAACGCTTGACCACACGGCCAAGGTGTTTCTCAGAGGAACTAGGGATTAACCCTATTTTTGCCGCTTAGGTCGGCGGGTTGTAACTTTTACACTATAATGACCATTTTGGATTGTAAATAACTTTGTAAACGCTTTTATGGGCCCATGTACAGTTTTATGTTTTATATAAAATATATTCATTCCTTTTGATCGAGATTTTTTACCTTAGCCTATTAATGACACCTAGATACATGTATATAACCAAATGACTCATTTAGCGAGTTAAGCACTAATTAAAGTCCACAGTAACAGTCTTGGAGTAACCAGGGCGTTACAATCTTACTATTACTTCTTTTTGTTCTACAGATCAGCCACTTGTATGCAAGTTGAACAAATCCCTTTATGGCTTACGTCAATCATCTCAACAATGGTACACCAAGCTCTCCGAGATACTTCTTCATGAAGGTTTCCAACAATCACAAGCTGACTATACATTGTTCACTTAAGGCTTGGTTGATTCCTTTATTGCTCTACGTGTTTATGTCGACGACATCTGCTCTACACCAGCTCCAACACTCTCTCAACAACCAATTCAAACTCAAAACCTTGGGCAAACTCAATTACTTTCTTCGTTTTGAGATAGCACGTTCACTTACTGGTCCCTTTATCACTCAACAATAGTACACAATTCAGCTCCTACAGGACATCAGATACTTGGGTAGCAAACCCACCTCTACTCCTATGGATCCTCAGGATAAATTGAATTATACTTCAGGACATCCTCTATCTGAGCCATCACAATACCTTCGTCTAATTGGCCGCTCTTATACCTCACACTCTCCATGCCAGACATAACTTATGCTATCCATTGCCTTAGCCAGTTTACGTCATCCCCTAGGACTCCAGATCTGCAGACCATTCACCATCTTCTGCTATATCTCAAGGCAAACCGAGCCAAGGGCTGTTATATCCCTCTTCTTCTTCTTCTTCTCTTAACCTTTGTGCATACTCTGATTCTGATTGGGTTCTTGCTCCCTCACTAGGCGCTCCACAACTGGCTACCATGTCTTCATTGGAGATTGCTTAATCTCTTGGCAATCTATGAAGCAACCAACCATTTCAAGGAGCTTCGTTGAAGAAGCGTACAAAGAATTTGGCTGCTACTGCAAGTGAAAATACTTGGATACAATATTTGTTGGATGATTTTCAAATTGCTCAACCATCTCCTGCGTTTATATACTGTGACAACAACTCGGCTGTACACATAGCCTCCAATCCCACTTTCCATGAAAGAACGAAACATATCGAGCATCCAAAATCAGACTCATTTCAGTTCGTAGTCAGCACCAACTTCCAGACTCTTTCGCCAACCTCTTCCATCAATAACTCTTCTATCTCATATTTCCAATATGTATTTGCATGACATACATAGTGCATCTTAAGGGGGCTATTAGTTTTTATTTTACTTATTTTGCATTATTATTTTTCTGTATTTTCTACCTTATTTCCTTTTATTGTATTTCCCTATATTAGGAAAAGTTTGTTACAGGATGTTATTATATACGAGCAAGTTATTACTCTGCCATATAAAGCAACCCCCTCATTTATATTCATCACCGAATTTTATTCAATCATTAATAAAACTTTCCTTAATTCTTTTCTCAATTCTTGCTTCTATTCTCTCCGCATTGATATAAGCTCTCAACCAAAAATAAATGGATCGACTAGCATGAATTTGATTTGAAGAAGAGAAACCTAACTATAAATCCATGGATTTTTTACTAAAGCATATCCAAAAGTTGAGAATTAAACAACCTGCAAAATAATTAAATAAAAATGGATAAGTACAATGGGTTTTAAAATTAATGAGGATGAAAATGATAATAAAAATAATACAAACACGATTGACAAAATGATGTGTAAAATAAAAGGATTAAAATTATTTAAAATAAAGAACAATAAATAATTTAAAATACAAATTTAATAACTAACAATATGATAATTAGGTGGCAGTTATTTATTCAAAATTATAAGAATAATTGCTTAAAGAATTTAAGATCATTACATCATAAAGAACACATAATTGTGAATTTAAATGTCCACAACAAAGCAACAAAGAATATAAGTGTTCCTAAATGATCAACTAAATAAAATATATTTAAAAATAAATTGATAAGATGAAAGAAAACTTATCTATATATGAATTACTCCTGCAGTAGATGCTTCAAAGCACAACAAAATACAAAAACTATGAATAATTAATGTATATATAACTGTAAAAAATGTTGGGGAAGAATTATCTTAGCCTTTAAAACACCATCAGTGCAAAAAATTGATGGAATGAATGTGTTGAGCCGATCATGAAAGACTAAAAAAAAATAACTGGTGTACATAAATCAAACCGATTCTTTGATAAAACCGATATATCCAAAGTCAAATAGCAGAGATGAGGAGAAGGAACGAAAAGAACAGGATTGGAAGGAACAGGAGACAACTTGTGTCCTTTTGCAAACATACATTTATATATACACAAATATGAGTAATACTAATATTAATAATAATGGTATGTTGTCGAAAAGAATGATGATTGGTATTGTGAATATGTGGATGATAGCTGGTTCGGAAGCAAGAAACATGAGTTAAGGATGCCATGCCGGGAAAAGTATCACGAATCTTTCACCAAAAAGGAAGTGGTTAACGTTTACAGCAGAGGTTTCGAAACAACCAAAAAATGTCGAGAGCATCTTCTAGAGTTGATAGTGAGTGTTTCAAGATATTAAATTCTGACTATATATGTACCAAAACTGCATCAGAAGAAACTAAATAAATTACACCAGTGGACGTACACTAGTTTAGCCGAACCACTATAAACTAAACTAAGTGCTTGTTTCTTATTTCATCTTGAAACTTATAACAATTCTCAAATAATTTTTATTTGACCAATTTTAATTTGTGAGTCAACATTTTCGTGAAAAGTAGTCTTTTATTTTAAAAAAAATGTAAAACTTAGTTGTAGAGTTATCCCTTTTATTGTTTTTTTTTACCAAGAATTGAAAATTATATTGATAAACCAACAAATACAAACAAAGGCCAGAGCAGATAACTCCCCCTCAATTACATTTTAGAGAAAAAATTTATCATTAGTTTCTCCCTCAAAGACAGTTTTTTACTCCTACGGCAAAGATTATTAACTCTAGCCTTAACTGAATTTCTAATAAGATCATCAACATGGACTACTGAAAAACAGCAGCTTTCCACCCAGCATTTGTTCCTATTTTGCCAAAAAAAGTAGACTGAAGCAGCCAATGAAGCTGCAACAACCCGAGCCAGATCATCTTTACTTGGTTCTTCCAGCCAACAACACCAATTCTGGAACTGCCTAGGCCACATTAGATTTCCCAACTATTTTGCAACTGCCTGAAGCACTTTCCTAGAAAACAGACAGTCAAAAAATAGGTGAGCATGGCTCTCCATTTCAGTCTCACAAACTAGGCAGCTTTGAGATAAAACTGGTATATTGCAGTGATGTAAAAGGTCTCTGGTAAGCAGCTTCTGGTGAAAAGCTTGCCAAAGAATAAACCTGTGTTTAGGCATTGAGAGTTTACACCAAATATTCTTCATACCTTTGCTAGGGGAACCAGAAATAGAGTGCAGATATAGTTTATTCAGCCTTATTTTCCCCTTACAAACAGCAGCATTTATCTCAGATTCAGACAGTAACTTGCTCACCTTAACTAGCTTTTTCCAGTACCAGCTAGTATCTTGATGCAAAACATAATCCCAAATCCGGACCCCTTTTAAATAGATGCAATTAACCCATTTTACCCACAAGCAATCCTGTTTAGAAGAGATCGCCCAAACATATCTAGCAAGATTAATCTTATTCCAAAGAACACCCTCTTTAAATCCTACACCACCATAAGATTTTGGCCTGCAAACATGATCCCAAGATGCAAGATGAAATTTGCTTCGAAAACCATTGCCACCCCATAAGAAAATTATGCATAAACAGTCTATTTCTTTAATAACTTTATGAGGAAGGAGAAATATCCCTTTTATTGTTATTATTACTATATTATAAACTTTTGTTAAACATTAACTAAAATGTAACCAATTTTTCTAGAAATTTTAATATTTTTTTAAAAAAATAGATAGTTAATTAACTTATGTATTTAATCTCTTAGCATTTCTAAAATTATTTTCGATTGCCAAACAAATGAAACTATTGAGAATTTTTCTCAAGCAGACTTTTCTATAAATAAATACTATTATAACCATAACGGTCACTAATTAATCACAACTCTAAAAATCTGATAATTACTTTTTCATAATAACTATTTCACGGATACTACTTTAGTCATAAACAGTCTATGACTAGTTAACATATACTGTTTTAATCAGAACAACGATTGATTAATTATAAGTTTATAACTCTAGAAGTCTGAGAATGACTTTGCTACGACTATTTAATGGATACAATTACAACGATCACTAATTAATCACAACTCTAAAAGTTATTGTTCCTTCTAGGATTGTGGCTGATACAAAATTTAATTACAAGTTAAAAGCCAAATTTATTACAAGAAGTATGATTTTTTTTTTCTTCTTCTTTTCAATGAAAACCAAAATATTATTGGACTCACAATATATAGTGATCACTTAAACTGTTGTGACAGTAAAATTATAAAGATGGTTAATTTTGATAGATTTTGCAAAATATAGAGCTATTATTTGATTTGAAACTTTGAAAATAGATGATGAAATTCAATATATAGTTAAAACATAGAAGATCAAAATGGTATTTTCGATTTTAAAAAGAGAAGTTTACATAAATATGGGAAAAATATAAATAGTTTCTAAATTTATGGGAAAAAAAATAATTGTACAAAATATGGTAAGTTTTGGAAATTTTTTTTTTAAATATGATAAATAAATTACCATAAACTTAATTCTCTTATTTTCTCTTCTCTCCTCACGATCTCTCTCTTCTCATTTCTTTCTTTCTCCTCCCCCATTCAATGTCCATCTCAGATTTCTTCCGACGATGCTACCTCTGCCGCTGCCTCCGACAACGAACTGGTTTTTCTTCTTCTTCTTCTTCTTCTTCTTCTTCTTCTTCTTCTTCTTCTTCTTTCTTTCTTTCTTCTTTTTCTTCTTCTTCTTTCTTTCTTCTTATTCTTCTTCTTCAGTCTTTCTTATTCTTCTTTTTCTTTCTTCAAATCTAGTTTTATTCTTTTTCACATCTGATTTTGAACTTCATATTTGATTTTTCTGGGTTTTTTTTTTCTAAATCTGTTTAAGTAACCAGGTACTTGACTTCATATTTTATTTGATTTAAGAAATGTAATTAAGAAAAGTTGACTGCTATTATTTAGTGTAGACTAGGGTAGTATAAAAAGCTAGGTAGTTGAATATTTTAGGGTACTTTTAACATATGAAAGCTTAGGTTAGCTGATTAGTTTTTTTGGTTAAAAAGGGCAAAAGTTGTCAAAAGGTTCTTCCCTATGATGTTTAGATCAATTGGATATAGGTTTAGCAGCCAAACGTTCATCAAATAAGGTTCTAACATAAATATTTATGTGTTTATTAATTATTTAAATAAATAGAACTAGAACGTTTGCTCAAAAAATGTATCGATAGGTTTACAAAATTTATTCAGAATACAAGTACAAGAAATAAAAAAAAACAAGCAAACAAAACTTTTGATTTTTCTGGGTTTTTTTTTTTCCAAATCTGTTTAAGTAACCAGGTACCATGACACCTGATTCATTTTATTCATATCAGATTTTTTTTAGACCTAGGTGTAACCAGTTACAATAGCGATTAATTTAGATTCTTTTGTTTAGATTTGATTTTGTTTTCACACCTGACTAAGCAACTAGGTACCATAGCAATTGTTTATTTTTTTTAGATTTGATTTTTTTTTTCAAACCTCGCTGTAACCAGTTACGATTATGAGAGTTTAGATTTTTTGTTTGAATCTTATTTTTTTCCAAGTCTGGCTAAGTAACCAGTTACCATTGCAATTGTCTCTAATTTTTTTCATTTTTTTTCAGACCTAGTTGTAACCAGTTACCTTCACCATCAATTTAGTTTATTTTTTTCATATAATTTTTTTTTCTTCCAAATCTCGCTAAGTAACCGATTACAATTCAATTGATATTTTGATAATGGTACATTACTTAAAAAAATAAAAATTATTTTTATAGTTGTAACCAGTTACTACAACACCTCTCAAATAATAAAACTGATTTTTATAGTTGTAACCGGTTACCACACATCATTAAAAAAAAATGGACAGTAGCATACGATTATTATTACAAAAAAAAATCAAAATTGTTTTGTTAGTGGTAACCAGTTACTGTGGATAAAATGTTGATTAAAGAATATAACAAATGGAAGAAAAGAAGAAGAAATGAGAATAAAAAGTAACTGGTTACACCTAGGTCTAAAAAAAATCAGATATGAATAAAATGAATCAGGCATCAAGGTACCTGGTTACTCAAACAGATTTGGAAAAAAAATCAAATATGAAGTTCAAATACGAAGGCCGATTCATTTGGGTTTCTTACATACCAAGAGAGTGGTTTTCGGATGAGCAGCTAAATGATTGCAGTGTCATAGAGGCTTCCTTTGTGAGTGACAGTACAAGAAGATTACATATGGAAAAGTGTGGCCTCCGCCTTTTATTTCAGCATGATGAAGATGAGTTTAGCTATCTCACTTGTTTTCATCCCTTAATTTCATTCTGCTGCAAAATAAGATTCAGTGGTCAACCCACGTTTAGTTACAAAATCAAACATGTTTGAATTTTTTTTTTTTTTTTTTTGTGGGAGGTGGCACTATGAACTTGTGGATATTGATTGAGCCATGAAAAGGAAACATTACTAAAGAATGCGGGGTGATCTCGTACGCAGTACAACGCATGGAGCCATAGTTGTATTAATTTTATTTTATGCATTTATATTATTATTTTTGACATTTTTTTTAATTTAAAGTTGATCAATCAAACATATGACATCATTGATAGTTGGATATTGCTTTAATTTCATTTTCTTTTATACTAATACATTTATTTTTATGCTTTATCAAATCTGATTTGATAAAAAAATATTTTATCAAATATAAATGATAAAAATTAACACAAATAAATTAAAATTATAAAAAATAATCTCAAAATAATAAAAAATAGGTACTAAAAAAAGTATAAAAGATAAAATATGGTCTACAAATAAAGTTTTACAAATATATGGGGAAAAAGCTCCCATAAAAATGTAAATAAAAAAAATATGCCATAAATTTTCTTTAAAAAAAACTGCCATATTTTTCACAATTTATAAAAAAATCTCATATTTGGTGTAATTTCCTCTTTTAAAAATGATGTTTTTGAAATAGGAATAATTATAATACACACTTCCTTTGGAAATAATTGCACAAATAACTCTTAATAAAATTGTTATAAATTTAACACATTTTTAAGGTTTATCTGCTACTTTTTATAACCCAAAACCAGCCATTATCTCATTTTTTTTTAAATATCTCTCTTCAAAGTGTGTATTTAATTTTTTTTTACTTTTACGATTTTTTATTAACTTTAACAGAATATTACAAATATTTAATGGAATATATATTTAAAATAAATATATATTAATATAAATTCAAATATTATAAAATATTATTATTATAATAATATTTAATACAAAACTAAATATTTAATAATTATTTATAAAATATTATTATTATAATAATACTTGATACACGACTAGATATTTAATAATTATATTAATATAAATTTAAATATTATAAAATATTGTTGTAATAATATATAATATATAATCTTAATTTTTATTAAAAAAATTATCATTTATATTTAAAATGTGTTATTTTTTATTACTTAATCTAACTTATATTAATATATATATTTAAATTAAATAACAACAAACAATATAAATACACTATATATAGGTGTTGCGACTTGTATGCACTAATAATATGACTATAACATCATAGGAAATTAGAAGAATATTTCTCTTTTATTAAGAATAAATATGTTTTTACTCCAATCATTGAGATGTGATTGGATAATATCATGAATATTTTGCACCTTAAATAATATAGTTTGTGATCTTAATAGTTATCATATTATTTAAAAAAAACATAAATAATATTTTTTAATTAATTTTTTTTTAAATATGTTTATTTCATTCTTTTATATATAATATTGTTTATTTATTCAAAAGTTATATGAGAATCATAAAAATTTAATAAAAATAATTAATAAATTTTCTAAATAAAATTAAGCAAAACATGCATTGTATGTTGCTTGCACCTAGTATATAAATATTTTTCTAGTTCAAAATTCTCATTCATGTTTTGTGATATCCTAATTTTTTTTTCCTCACATTTGTCTTTCAATTCTACTTAATTTGTGTTCTCCAATATTTGTAACGCTCCAGGATGGTTTAGACTCAAAGCTCGCTATCTTTTTTAGCAGCAAACAAGAGGAAGTCGATGTAGTCGATTGTAATTGTAGACTTAAAATTGAAGAGCCTCAACTGGAAAATTACTTTAAAAAATGATGCACATTGCCATTTATGTCTCTAAATTTGTGGTATCGCAAATCCTTCGATGAATATGAAGATAGTTGTTATGTCTTTATTTTTATTTATTGTAAAGATTGTTTTATTTTTAGTGTCATTGTAGTTATTTATGTTTGGTTCGATTTTGATATTGACAGCTAAAATACTCAAGTTATTTTAATTCATGCATTTAAATACTAAGTTAATTTTTTTTGTGGTAAAAATACTTTTCGTCAATGTTTTTTTTGCCTCTGTTAGTACTTGAACATTAAGTCTAGCCTTGGCGCTTACGTGGCAAAGAATAATTGATAACTCTACAAAATAGAGTTATTTTACCACTTTTTATGTGTTAATTGTTGCTTAGTTCTTGAGTTCTTAATTGATTTATTAAGTTTTTTAAGTAATTTTGAATTTATTAGGTTTATTTTAATTTTATAGATTTTTGTGTATTTTTATAGTTATATTATTGTAAAATGTTATAGTTTAAATTATTTAAAATTAATATTGTTAAGTTAGGAGTAAAAAGATGTAATGTTGAACTTAAATGTTAAATATAAATTAAGTTATAATTAATATTTTCAAAGAATTAATTTGATTTATTTTATAATTGAAAATATTTTATTATGATTTATTTTATATTTATTTTGTAGGGAAATTTTTATGCTTGAAAATAAAGAAGAGAAAAGAAAAGAAAAGTGATAATTTTGTGAGAAAGACAAAGAGATTGTGGCATTTTTCAAAGACCCAAAAGCCATTCCCTTCCACCAGCCATTGGGCCTGCCTCCAGGAGCCCAATCCGTGTCCCTCCAGCCATACACCCGAAGCTCCTTCAGCTACATCTCAACACATGCGCCAGCTGCCTTTCCATGTTGCCTATCAATGAAGCTCCTTCAGCTACATCTCAACACCAACGCCAGCTGTCCCAAGCAGCAAGCATCCAGCCGTGCCTCTCCTTCATGGGCCCACGCCACAGCCAAGGCCCAATGCCCATCATCTCCCTACCTCTTCCCAGCAGCTGCCCAACACAGGCCCATTCCGCCAGCTGCTCCATCAATTCAGCCCACGCCAGTGCATTGCCAAACAGCCACCAAAATGGCTAAAAAACCATATTTTTTTCCCAATGTCCTTTTTTTCTTTTCACTAAAATATCAACTCACTGTTCCATATTTTTCTCACCTAAATAAACATTCCTAATTCATTTTTTTACCCTAGCTTTTCACTAATCTTTTACCCAACCAAACATTTCATCTTTCCAATACTCTTACACTTACTCTATTTATCCTACCACTTCCCAACACAACTAAATTAATCAATTTATTTATTTTAATTTGATTAATTTAATCTCCATATTTTGCCTATAAATAGAGTATTGTAAGACCATTTGGGGGGCTCTTCTTCATCTTTTCAACATCTTCTACACATATTTTTCTCTCTTCTTTTCACTATTTTATCTCTACCATTTTCATCTTTTGAAGAGCATGTCAAGTATGTTATTTTGTAATTTTTATTTCAATCTAGTTATGAGCTTCTAATCTTTTTCAAAGATTATTAAGATGATGATGAAGCAAAATGTAACTAGACAGTATTTTTTGTTGTATGTTGATTTCCCATTTGTACAACATTGTTTATGGATTTTTCTATCAAAGACATGCATTTTTCATCTAGTGTTGATTGTTAAAGCATATTACACTTAGTTCTTCATTATGCAGAAATATGATATTCTTTGATTAAATATTTTTCATTAAATTGTTCACATCTAATTCTTAGAGCATAAGTATCATATTTTTCCTAAACATAATTGTTATACCCAAAGATTGGAGAATGCATCCTAGGAGGCTAAGGAGAATGCATTCTAGGAGAGCTGAGGGGAGTGGTCCTAGGAGACCCTAAGGAGGATGTGGTCCTAGGAGACCCCAAGGGAGTGGTCTTAGGAGACCCCAAGGAGAAAGTGGTCCTAGGAGACCCCAAGGAGGATGTGGTCCTAGGAGACCCCAAGGGAGTGGTCTTAGGAGACCCCAAGGAGAAAGTGGTCCTAGGAGACCCCAAGGAGGATGTGGTCCTAGGACACCCCAAGGAGGATGTGGTCCTAGGAGACCCCAAGGGTGTGTTTGAGGTAAGCCTCCCAAGATTTCCTAAGTGTTGGCTCGAACGTGTTCAAGGTAAATAGCTAAGGAGGAGGAGTCCCATGCAAGTCAAGGATGGGGACTTAGATTTTGCCAAGGAGAGCCTACACAATGTCCGATCGGACATGCTTGGGAGATGCTAAAGGAGAATGCTTTGAACTTGTCCAAGGTAAGGTGCCAAGGAGGTTGCCTCGGACCACCTTGGTCCGAGGAGAAACCAAGGAGATTGGTTCAAGGAGGAACATGGCATGCTAGAGGAGAGTGCCATGTTAGAGGAGAGAAGTGCATGTCCTACCACCATGCACGTTCAACCCACAAAAACATATCCTACCACCATGCATGTCCTACCACCATGCACGTCCGACCAACACTTGCATGAGTGGTCAGTAGGAGGTGGATCAACTAGCTAGAGGAGACTAAGTCAAGAATTCCCAGAGACAGCTTCAACAACATACGCGTGAATCTCTCATTCTTCCCACAAATGGGGGGTTTGTTACATTTCGAATTTTGAATGTTTCTTTGTAATATAAATATAAGATGAATAATAAAATATCCCGATCGAAAAGGGATATTAGTTGAGGATCCCAGGCCTATAAATAGAGAGCTTATGGGATGAGAGAGGGGGCTTGAGCTGCTTCTTTCTAGAGAGAGAAAATTGGGACTGTGTATTCTAGAGAGAGAAAATTGGGTCTGAGTATTCTAGAGAGAGAATTCTTGTATTTTTGCAATCTATATTGAAGAAACTCAGTTGGCTCAGTCCATCTGATCTTGAGTATAGATCTATAAATCACAACTCTAAGTGGATTAGGCTATTACCGACAATCGGAGCTGAACCACTATAAAAATCTCCTGTATTATTTACTTTTCTTGTTTAAACCGTCTGTGTCGTTTTTATTTCTCTTGAAGGCTTGTCGTATTTGACGTTCTCACGTCGTTGGCTAAAAACGCAGTCAACAATAATCTCTTTGATTTTTTGTAGTTTCATTAGGTTGTAACACAATTAATGCTTAGAAATTATTTCTTATATAAGTGAAGAAAAATCCTACCTTTTTTAAAGTAACTTGTGCTTGAATAGAAAATGTATTTTGAAAAACATATAGTGTGATTTATTTCAACTATATCTAAACTTGGGAATCAATATACTTACAAATACTATTGAACTTGCATTTTGTGGATTCTAATATCTTAATAATCTTACTTTACTTGAAACTCATTTTTCTATTTAATCTTAAATCTTTTTATTACTTGTCTTTTATTTTTCTAAAAAAAAATCTCATCAAATATTTGGAACTAGGTTAGAATATTCTTGCTTTGTTTGAAATAGTTTCTTTTGATGTTAGTCAACTCCCATGGGTTCGACCTCGTACTTACATGAACATTATATTCCGAAACGATTCGTGCACTTGCGAGTTTAAATATTAAAACACCCTATTTTGGGATCAACAATAATTGGGACACTTCATTAAGAGTCCCACATCATAAATTCAAAAAATAAACTTATTTTGTCCTTTCAATTTCTTTGATTAAATTTAACTAACTAATTAATTAACTATTTATTTTAATTTCTCATAAAATAAAAACCAATTAAAACATAAACAATATTTAAAAAACTAGAAAAATCTAAACAGCTAAACCTAAAATCGCAAAAGAGGGGACTAAGGGTCTAACTGTCGAAGAGGTCGACGATTTCTGGGTGCACAATCGTAATGGGCCTAGACTGTCTGAGAAAGAGGTCGACGATTACCTGAAGTTTCTTCTATCAACAATGGTGGTTCTTAGAGATGAGGAGGAGCCTCTGCCAGCATACGGTATGTATTCTAAACTTGGTTTTGAGATTATTTTTTCATCAATGGTGCTTATTTGAGTTTAGGCACACTTCCATTTAAGGTTTGTTTTGGGGTAAGATGATGTGTTTTTAAACTGGGGTTTGCAAGTCTTTGTCATTGATTTGGTATTTATTTTGAGGGTTTGAATTTTACACTGTAATGACAGACGTGGGGCTTTGTTTCGAGAGGTTTGAAATAAATGTCATTTTTTTATGTTTCCTTCCTCATAAAATAGGTGTGTGATTTCTTTTTGTCTAGATTCATTTTCTTGTCAAATATGTGAGTTGTTTAGATAGTATTATTTATATAGTGGTTGATATATGTGTTTGTGACATTGTAATTAACATTTTTTATATAGTTCCTTTTGCTTAGTTAAACTATGGTCTCATTTATGTTTGATGAGGCCACTTCTAAAAAAACAAATATATGAGTAGGTGTCTCAATGTGCACCAAGAAAAGTGGGGACCATGAGGAATCTAAAGTGAATAAGTCATTTTGGATGACTTATAATGAAAATGAGTTGACTGCCATTTTATTATAATTTAATTTCTTGCATTTGTTTTTTTTTCTTTTTGTATATATTATATATAATGATTTAAAAGTGCTAACCATTCTTTCCCATGTCTATTGTTTGGTTGTGTACTGCGTTGTTATTGAATAGGTCAAAATTCAAAATATTTCAATATTGTTGAGTGGAAAGAGGACCCAAGTGCTAAGCCCCATGTACTAGAACCACTACCTCAACCAAAGTTAGTTCACGGTGTGATTGAAGAGCTTCCTGATAATGTTGATGTTGTTCCAGATTTAGTTGGTATACCAGAGAACATGACTGGTCACGATGAAGAGCCATATGAATATGATGAAGATGACAATGGATCTGATGAGGAGGACAATGGTGATGAAGAGTTTGTGATTCATTTTGGTGAGGATGGTTGGGATAAAGAAGATGATGCAGATGGTAGTATGGATGCTATTGATGAAGAAGAAATACTTTGTAGGGATGATGCGCCAAGGGCAGAAACGCAAGAGCCACCAAATTTGAGTTGAACGAGGAAGACTTTCAGCAAGAATTAGAGATAGAGAGAGAAATAAGTAGGTCATCTGACCCTGCTCGTTGGTGGGGTAATGTGATTAAATTTTGCGCACAGGGGGTTTCCACTGATTGAGTTGATGATGAAGGTATAGAATCTGAGGAAGAGTTTAACAGTGTGCATAGTGATGATGAGGTTGAAGTCCCTAAAAAGCCAAGGAGAGACTTCAACCCAAGCATTAATTTCAAAGATTTCAAATTTGTGCTTGGAATGGAGTTTGGGACTATTAAATTATTGAGGTATGCCCTTAGAAAGCATTTCATTGCTAGTGACAAAGAGTATGTTTTTATTAGTGATGACAAAGATAGAATCAGAGTGAAATGCAAGGGTGTTGAATATGAATGGATGTTGTCTGCAAGTTTGCCAAAGGTTGATGGGAGTATATTCAAAGTGAAGACCTTGGTAGATAAGCATAATTGTGGAGTTGTGTTTGACAATCGTCTTGCTACTTCTAGGTGGTTGGCCAAGTACTTCTTGGATAATTTAGGATGAATCCAAACATGAGTTATTTAAATTTTAGAGAAAAGGCTGCAAAAACAAAATACTCCCATGTGTCAGAATGGATTTACTATAGGGCAAAGGAAAAAACTACAGTCATGCTGAAAGGTGGTGTGGTTGAGCAATATGTCATTTTAGAAGATTATTGCAAATGATAATTGCTACAAATCTAGGAAGCACAGCAAAGCTTAAGACAAAAATTGTTGATGGGAAAAGAATGTTTGAAAGGTTCTACATATGCTTCAAGGCTTATAAGGAGGGATTCAAAGCTGGATGCAGACCTATAATTGGTATTGACATCTTCTTTCTCAAGGGTTACTCTAAAGGCATTTTACTAGTTGTTGTTGGAATAGATGGAGCTAATGCAATGTTTCCTATTGCATATGCAATGGCTGAGAAGGAAACTACAGATAGTTGAACCTGGTTTCTAAATCTATTGGCTGAGGACCTAGAAACTAATAACCCCTCTTTGTATGCAGTGATAAGGGACAGGCAAAAAGGGTTGGAGAATGCAATTGGTTCTATTTTCACTGGTGTGGAGGTCAGGAGCTGTGTTAGGCATATCCATGCCAATTTCAAGAAAGATTACCCAGGCCTTCTACTGAAGCAACAATTGTGGGCAGCAACTACAAAGCCAGAATTTCATAGGAAAAAGAGGAATATAAAGGATATGAAGGAAGCTACTTATAATTGGTTGGTAGCTCTTACACCTTCTCAATGGAGTAAGTCAAGTCTCGTGTTTTTGAACACATCAAGTGTGACATGTTACTCAATAATTTATGTGAGTCTTTCAATGTTGCTATACTTGAGGCTAGGGATAAGCCTATAGTGACTTTGTTGGAGAAAATAAGATTTTGGCTTATGAATCGATTTTTTCAGAAGAAGGAATCTATTGCCAAGTGGACTCAGCCAATTGGAAAGAAAATATTAGAGATTATTGAGAAACATAAGGAAGTTGCAAAGAACTCTTTTGTAACTAGAGCTGGTACTCACAGATTGCTGGTGAACTGTCATAATGGAGATATTTTGGTTGTTGATATGGAGAAAAAAACATGCGATTGTAGAAGGTACCAATTATCAGGTATCGGATGTGGCCATGCTCTAGCATGCATATGGAGCAATGGACATAATGTCATGGATTACGTCCATGATTATTACAAAAAGGAGATGTTGCTCAAGGCATATGCAGGGATTGTTGAGCCCATGCCTAGTTCGAACTTGTGGCCAGAAACTGGTTTGAACTCGATCTTTCCACGAAAAGAATCCAACATGCCAGGGCGGCCAAAGAAATCTAGAAAAGAGATTGTGGTGAGCCACCTAAAGGTTCAACAAAGACTAGGAGGTTTGGCCAAATTCACAACTGTAGCAACTGTGGTGAAAAAGGTCACACCAAAGTAAAGTGTGTTAACACTACAAAAATAAAGGTCAAACATCACTTTCATTTTATTGTAATTTAGATACATTTAATGAAATTTATTAAAGACTATTATTTTTACAAATTTCAGGCAAAGGTGCAAAAAAAAGAGGTAGACCACGAGCCAAGAATCCCACCGAGGAGACTGTGAAAAGGAATGAAAGGAAAAGGAAGCAAAAGCTAGAAAAAGTGGTGCTGCATGAACAACTTCCATCTTGGCTGATGCATCTTGCATGACTTTTGACTAGGAGCAGTTTAATTATATTTTGAATATAATCCTGAAACAACTGTTTGTTTAAGAAAGACTATTTATTCTGAAGCAAAACCTTGTTTTAGGGGTTGGCTAACATAGTAGTAGCTACTGTATTTTGATTATATATGTTCTATGCGTGTTGTTGTTGAATCAGACCAAGTTGTTGACACTTGGGGAATTTTGTAAAGGAGTTTATGTCTGTTTCAAACCTGGAACATCACATTTTGGTGTTGTCTTTTGTATTTTTGCGTATTATCTATATGCTGCATTTGGTATCAAAATGAAGCAGTTATATCAGCTTGCCAAATTATGCTGATTGTGAATATTTTTGTTGCGGTTTGAGAATGGTAGGGATTAGCTATCATATCTATAACGCCATGGTTAGCCAAGACCGTTAAACTGTGTGTTTAAAATAGTGCTTAACTCGCTAAGCGAGTCATTTGGACTTAAACGTGTAATTAAATACTAAATCAAGGTTAGGTATTAAAAGTTTGGTCAAAGTAATTATTTTTCATTAAAAATATTGAGTTTATACAAGGGATCCGAAAAATTGGTTACAGACTAGTAAAAGAAAAATGGAATACAAATTAGTCATCATAAGCGGCAAAACAGGGTTCAACCGTAGTTCATCCCAGGTTATCCTGGCAGTGGCGGTCGAGTAGGCTGCATATGTACGCATTGCCCCTGAAACTCTCCAACTCATTTCTGGTCCGACTTTCCCCTTTGTTAGGATTGATGTCCTAAAAGCATGTAAAGACATTTTATTGGTTTTTAGTAAAAATACAAATTTATTATATTTTAATGTTATAATTATTGTTTGAATTAATTATATAATAAAATCAAGACAATTCCATATTCATTTATTAGAATATGATATTGTATTAGTACGGAAGAATTAAGATCTTATATAATGAATAAAATAGTTAGTAACATATTAAAGTATGAAATCTTTAATGAATGGTTAATAGTACAGTTTGCTAAGCATACGAGATGCGAGTAATCTAAATCCAGATTACTGATGTGAATAGACATCTTAGTAAATGTGATGTATATAATAGAGATTATATATGACAGGACAAATGAGAATTAATTATCTTTATAAACTTGCCGTTTGACGTAAAGATTTAATTCTTATCATAATAAATGATCATTTGTAGATCAGTCTAAATCCAGAATATTTATGAAATCCAGTTTATGTTTATTGTATCTTTTGATTCACTTGTTAAGGTCTCTTAGAATAATGAGGCTAATGACTTTTTTTTTTTTTGAAATTCAATATCATGAATGGCTGAGAACATGAATTACAATAATGAAATTCACGCTTTCCTAACGGATCGAATATTGGTTCAATTAAGGGTTAATTCTGGAAGTGAATAGTTATTGAGTTCAAATCTATAATTAGATTATAGATTAATTATTCGCTAGTGAATTAATGGTACATAAGGATTATGAGCTAATTGGAAGGGTAAAATAGTAATTAGACCAGCTCTAATTAACGAACCAATAATGGAGGACAGAACTACATATATTGATTATATCAATGGACTACAAGAGAAAACTCTGTAAATATAATTCTATAAATACTTATAGTACAATTCCATATTTATAGTGGATTAATCATGGAATTAATAAATAAGATTATTAGATTAAAGAGTTTAATTAATAATTTGGTTTATTGGAGCTTCGTATTATAGGCCCATGGTCCCCATATCACCTCTGTCCTACACTGTCAAGGGTAAGGATGTCAAAAGAAAGATTTTTAAAGAGAAATGACTAAATTGCAAAGGAATTAATTTTCTAGGGCAAGGAAATAATTATGGATAATTGATTAATTGTGAATTAATTAATTATTTAACTATATAGTTTTTATTTTGAAAAACTATAGGTTAAAATTAATATTAATCTTGTTTGGATTAATATGAAAAGAGAGAATAATAAATATCTTATTTACAATATGATATTTATTTATTTATTTTAAAACTAATATTTTAAGATAAAGTTAATCTTGAATTAACTGATATTTATGTTGGGATAAATATATTGTCTTAAAGATTTATTAAACAAACAAATGAGAAAATCAAGGAAACCTTGATTAGGTTTGGCAACACACACTATGCATCACAGTGTGTGGTGCCTAACTCAAGGATTTTTATCCCTGAGATTTAACTTTTGAATTTCAATTATTTTTGTTTAATCGATTATTTAATTATTTTTAAAAAAATGATTTAAATAAATAATTAAATGTAAATAGCTGATGAGTTTTAATTTGAATTATATTTTTAATAAAATAAAGATTATTTAATTAGATTAAATATTTTATATAAGTCTAATAGTACATGACTTTTAGAATAAGCTTTACTATTATTTTTTAGAATAAAAAAATAGACTCTCTCTCTAAAGCGATAGTTTTCTCAAAACCTGAAAACTATTCTAAATCTTCTCTCTCTCAAACCACTCTAGATCTCATGTGTTGAATGCATCTAGAGAGTCACATAAATCAATATTTTGAATCCTACGTGCCCACAAACGTCCTTGCGTGTTTGAGGATTGGTCTGGAAGAACAGGGTGTGAGCTTTAGATTGCTGGATTGGAAGATCGTTGATTTATACAAAAGATTCAAGGACACTTGATAGGCTACAAGAGGTAATCCCTGATCTGTTTTGTATGTGATTTAATATTTATATATGTATATGATCCTGGTTGGTATTAATATTTATTCAAATTGGTCTATATATTCTGTTGCGTACCTTTGATTTGATCATTTAATACCAACAATAGGTACCATAGCACTTTATACATATATATATTAAATAATGTGTGGGTTTTTTGCATTTTTTATATGTATGTTGATATATATATATATTGAATGGAGGGATATGTTTTTTGATTATATGGTTGAATGATTGATTGTTAATTATATGGTGCTATTGGGTTAGGAATTTTATTGTTTTTCTAGATCTTGTGTAAGCCATAAAGGGAATAGGTTTTTTGTAAATTTGATTTGTGAAATATGTATTTTAAAATTCTGTACACAAGAGATGAGAAGGACCCAAGCCCAGCCGCATGCACAAGCCTCGGGACAGGCCCGGGCCCTAGCCGCACGCAAGCCTTGTGGCTCCTTGTGCACACCCCACGCGCACGCGCACGCCCAGGCTCCCAAGCCCCTGCTCTCGCGCGCACACGCCCAGCCGCGCCCCTGTGCGCATGAGCCCCTATTGTAGCCATGCACCCAAGCCTAAGGCTCAACGGTGTCGCCGACCCTAAGATGGCCAGGGCACCAATCTTGGTGCCCAAACCCTAGTTCCTAATTTTGTGCAGAAATCTTTTATTTAATTATTTGAATTTAAAAGTTTAATATCTTAAGTTTAAATAATTATTTGAATTTGATTTTTTAATTATTTAAATGCAACTAAATTAAAAAGATGACAAAAATGGTTATTTAATTAAAAGTTAGTTTTTATCAAATAAATTAATTAGAAAGTTTGTTTCTAATTAATAGGTTGGGCATAACAAAAATCCTAAAGATTAGCACGGAAGCCTAAAGGAGAGGGAAAGCATTCTTGGAGAGTCTTGAAAGCTACATTGTAATGACCCAAAGCATTCTTGGAAAGTCTTGAAAGCTACATTGTAATGACCCAACTATTTCTAAGACCTTGGATCATTAAAACTACTAGACATAGCCACTATTTTTTAGAAAACATACATAAGGAATAATCATAACTTTATTAAAAACTCCAAAGTAAATATTGAAATATATAAATGAGCGGTATGGGATCCCTTTGTTTTAAAATAAAACATAACTTTAAACTAAAGGAAATTGTTTACAAAGCTAAATGTGGAAAATACATAAAAACATAATTTAAAGAGACAAAAAAAATGTCGTCCTCGAATTGTCACGCAGTCCATCGAGTCCCTTCATCCTTAATACACAAACCAAGCTACCAAGAATCCTTCCACTGCCATAACTATTTTCCTGCATACATAAAAATAAAGGAATAAGCCTAATGCCCAGCAAGGAAAATCTACTAGCACATACAACATAAAACATAACATAAGACTACAAAACATATGACTATAAAAACATGTATTATAATGGCCATCATACTTCTTGGGGTTTGCTGGCTAAGAAATCATATGCCCATAAATTTATGGGGCTTAGTTATCTAAACAAGTCATATAAATTTATGGGGCTAGTTATCTTACCAATCATATGCCCAAGGAATATATTATTGAGACCTGTTATCTAAACAAATTATATGGTTGTTATCTAAACAAGTTATATGTTTGTTATCTAAACAAATTATATACTTAAAAACTAAAAACATATCATACATATATCATAGCATAAACATATCAAAATATAAAAGCATACAAAATCTATCCTATTTTCCTTACTAACACCGGGATATTTGAGAACAAGGTCGGGATTTGGAACACTCCTAAAACCAACAATAAAGATGGTGAGTATTTCTAAAGAAAAGAGATGATCAAGAAGAATCTTACCGAAAAGAAACCTTCAGTTCAAAGAACTTAAATACCTAACTAAGAATCGAAAACAACGAGTTAGGATTTGAGTAAAGAAAACTAAGGAAAACTAAAGAACCATACAGAAATGAACTTGAGAATAAGAATACCTTTGGATGTACTAGAACCGATCTATACCTCGATATTGAAAACACACTCTATATCTCACTTCCCAAGTGTTTATAAAGCTTAGGATGATAAAGCTTTTATCCCAACCCAAGTGTTTATCACTCTATAGTAACCCTAGCAACTTGAAGGCTCTGAACACAGCTTGAAGAATGAGAAAATGGCTGGGTACTAGGTCCTATTTATAGAGTTCAAGGAATGAAACTACCTCCTTTTAGCTTGAATAAAATAATGAATATTAATTGAAAAATATTTGAATATTTTTTCAACAGGTGCTCAAGACTCGGTCAAAAACGTTCAGAGGCAAGTCAAAAGGTTAAAGCTATTTTTAAAATTGATAAACCGAACTTTCACAAATACATATGTGGGGCCGATATATCGCCCCCTATAAGCGATATATCGCCTCTCCCAGTATTCCCGAGGCTGGTTCGATTGTTCGTGCAAAGTCGACGTGTTTTTCGTAACTTCCGTAGGCGATATATCGGCCCCTATGCTGCGATATATCGGCATACGTGAATATATTAAACATGTAATTTCCCCTTTTCAACATAATTTGAATTGATTAATCAGGTTTGACTGAGTAATACGTGATTCCAGCAAGTTCTGGAAGGGTCTAGAGCTTCTAGAAACTTCTATTTTTGAATTATCCACTTAAAATGCTTAAATCCTCAAATAAATAAGATTGTGACAAGTGTCATGCTCTTAATGGTCTTGGAAGATTCTAGAGTTTCTAGAACTTTCTTTTATTTAAACTATAATTAAATCATTAAATAAACATGCACACGAAAAGTATCATGATCTTATTAATTCTATCTAAACCTTATAGTATAATAAATGGCATCTTTAAAATCAACTATATTAATTAAACCTTATGTTATAATTAATATTTTTAAACTATAAGTTAAACTTATAAAATCTATAAGTGTTTCTACGAGTGTTCAACTAAGTATAGGCTTGAACCAAAAACCACAGTAACTATCATACTATAACTACTACTAGCTACTACTACTACTTCTACTACTATCTAACTAGCTAAGTAAAGTTCTGGGACTCTACATACATAGGCTTAGATTGCAATTTTATTTCTAATTTTTCAAGGGTTGTAAATTTTAGAAATACTCAATAGTACTCGGTTAGTCATTTATTGTTCATTTATTTATTTATTGTATTTATTTAAATAAATGTTCATTGATGTTTGATTGATAACATGATCATGCATTAGTTAATTACATATCATTCATGAAATTCCACACAGTTTCTCATTAATCATGAATATTTTAGAAACATGATTATCTAGGATTGTCCTATTCGGTTGATAACATGATCATGCATTAGTCAATTACATATCATTCATGAAATTCCACACTGTTTCTCATTAATCATGAATCTTTTAGAAACATGATTATCTAGGATTGTCCTATTTGTTTATATAAATTGTTTTGGAGAAACCAATTGCATATAAACTACTAAGTATTAAATTAGTTAAAATGTGGTAACTCACACCATAATAAATGCAATAGATTTAATAGGCCTTTAAGATAACCAACTTTATGTAAAAAGCGTTTTAGTAAAGTTAGATTAATGTAATGGGTAATTATCTAGATCACATTAATTATAGAAACAAGCTCTTTTATAATTATAAATGTATTTTGTAATTAATTACATTCATAGGGTTATTAATAAACTAGTAATTAATTTGGAATTAATTGATTAGTTTAATAAAACACATTTAATCTAAAATAGTAAGTGGGAGAAGGTGAACATCTCAATGTGACCTATGGTCTCTATTATTAGTACAACACCGTGAGATATGAATAGGGCCTCAAGGCGGCTTTGTTTCTATCCCCAGAAGGAAGGTTTCTAGACATACCAAGGTTGGCTTCTTACGAAGATAGGAAGGAGTGATGTATTTTAGGCTTGACCAACACTAAGGCGGCACTCTCTAAGTTAAGTCGTGAATTTTGAAATAATGGGTTACACTTACAAATATGCAATTTAGCTTTTGCGGTGGATAATTGCATCTTGAGAAAACCAGCGTTACTTTATATTTAAAAGAGAAAATAAAGAGTTATTTTAAGTTTTAAATTATAAAGATAAGAATGTCTTATAAGCTATCTGAATTTAACTTAACCGACCCTAAGGCGGCACTTTATTTGTTGGGTAGTTTTCTCGTGGAAAAGTAAATTTTAATTTGTGTGTTTTAATTGTTGCATTCATGCATCATGTTTACTTTCCAAAACATTGATATTTTTTCAAATTATAATATTATTGTATTTTATTTAAGTTAAAATGTCTCAAAACGACTGCAATGTAGTGGTTGAACTTAATGATGAAAATATAGTATTGTGGAGACATGCTATGGATAAATTATTGTTAAGAGAGAATTTGATGGAGACTATTAAAACACCACCAATAGATACTTCAGTGATTGATTAGTTTGAGTATGGCAAGTGGTTATCTCTCTCTCACTCTTGAAGAAACTTGAAGGAATTGAAGCTTTGAAACCAGAGGATTCAGCTGGGAAATTTGGGAGTGTAAGCTCAAGGGTGGAAGGCTGAACTTGTGAGGATTCAACCATAATTGAGGTAAGTTCTAGTCACTAAATTTGTTGAAGAACTTAGATTATTATGGTGGAATTTAAGTTGAGTCTTGGGTGATGATTTCCTCTGAGATGGGGTCTTAGCTTTAATATAATTGTTAGGAATTTTATGTTTCAATATGTGATTAAAGGTCCTAAACTCGTAGCTAAGCTTGGTTTTTGTTGAGATGTTTGATAAGAATGAAATTCTGGGAAATTTGGCTGGGAAGAATGTGGAAGACACTCAGAAATTCTGGGTACATGGGGGTGCGCCGCGACCCAACTCAGGGGCGTCGCGACCCGCATGCCTAGATGACCTTGGGTGGGGCTCTGACTTGGGAGTGTACCGTGACCCTGGGGGGAAAGTCGCGGCCTGCCGCCCCTTGGTGATTGAAGATGGAGCGTCTAACTTGAGGGGGTTCCGCGACCCATAGGGTCAAGTCGCAGCCCACCTGGGGGTTTTTTCCTTAGGTCAGTTTCTAGAATTGGTAAGGCACGTGGGCTCGAACCTAGGTGCTCGGGACAATTTCTACTACCCGGTTTAGTAGAAATTGAGGTCCCGAATGCTAGTTTTTGTCTCCTAAATATTTATTTGGATTAGGAGATTGATGATTACCCATTGGCCACTATGACTAGGTTTATCGCCAAGGCTCAGGACTGAGGATCGTGCTCGGGACCATTCAGTATCCTCCGCTCAGAATTCAAGGTAAGAAAACTGCACCCTTGTGTGGTTGTGAATGGGACTTAGATTCTTAATTATTGGTTGCTTGTACTACGTGTTTGTAAAATTGATATGATTTGCAAGAATGACCGACCTAAGGGAGCCGGGGTTAACGGTAAACGTACTGAGCACGGCCCGGCCTGAGCGAGCTGAGGCCGGCTAGATCAGTAGGGGCTCTGTAACGCCCTAACTCCAGGGACCGTTACGGTGTGCCTTGTAAACAGTGCTAAACTCGCTAATCGAGTCATTTGGCCAAAATCGTGTAACTAAGTATGATTAGCGATTTAGGGATTAAAAATTTTGGTTAAGATATAACGTTTCATTAGAACGTCTATTATATACATTGGGATCCCAAAAATATAATTTAGAGGTCTATTACAAGAAAATATTTACAACCAGACGATCTAAGCGGCAAAACAGGGTTAAACCCTAGTTCCTCTTCAAACCTCAGCCATGGTGGTCGAGCAGCTGCATATGTACATATCGCCACCTAAGCTTTCCAACTCAAGAATGGTCCAACTTTCTTTTGCCTTTACCTGCAACACATAGCACCCGTGAGCCGAAGTCCAGCAAGAAAACTCAATATGCTCATGAACAGTAATACACATGTCATCAAATCATAAGGCACACGCCTAGCAGATATAGCCCTAGTCAAGCAGGCAACAAATCCACATAATGATGGGTATCCAGGATAAGAAATCCTGCCCTCCTGAGTGGATGACTATCAAGTCAATCTTAATCAGATACGTGATTTAACACTGGTGGTTCCGGTAACCATACCGAGCTGATAGCCCTGAATAAAACAATGAAAGTGGTACAAGTCACTAAGGTGGGTTCCGTTCCCTTTATAAATAAGTGATCCTTTCACTAGCTTAAACAGGATAGGTGCATGATGATTAGTCACCAACATAACCTTCCTCATGACCCTAGAGTCATAACTATGGAACATTGTTCCCTAGCCATGTGACAAGGAGCCACCTAGGCCTTAGGCCCTGGCTCTGAGTAACTAGTCCTAGACTAGCCAAGCGCTTATAATTATCATCGACCTTCAGGTCGGTCCAGCATTAATACCCCATATGAGTCATTCAACGCTGATATCGATTAGATCTAATCTTCATTTGGCCCTGCGGCCTCGACACTTATGCCATTTCTTACTCTCAGGTCAGTAAAACACGACCAGTGTTCAACCCGTTGTGAACTTGACCAATAAGTCACTGCTTCACAAACGGATCTGACACCATTGTTGATTCTGACTAATAAGTCAGTGCCACACACAAGTAAGCAATGCTACCAAACATAAATCATATGTCAAATATCCAAACATAGGGCATTCAGCATGCTTACTCAATAATTACTAGCACAATTAGGATCATGCATAAACACAGAGGCTCAAGCTCTAACCAATCTCATATTCAATATTTACGGCATGCCCTAATCACATGTTTCTCGTGCATCATGTGCATTACATTTAAACATCCAACATGCATCAAGAATAACCATGCATGTCACATATTCATAAGGTGCAGTTTTCTTAACTTTGGTCCAAGCACAGGTTACCAATAAATGAGCCACATGCACGATCCTGATTCCAAGCCCCTAGTGATAACCTAGTCACAACCATGATGTAAAACCCCATCAAAATGAGTAAATAAATACTTCCAAACCCAACCCAAGCCTCCGGGACATCGAATCCCACTAAACTAGGTAGTAGGATCGATCCCAGGCCCTTAGAGTTAAGTTCCCATCACAAAAACTCATTTCTAGCAATTTTTCCCTTAAGGGATGCGGCCCTCCATGGACCATGCCGCGGCCCGCCCCCCTGGCAGAGCCTATCACCACCTTCATCAAGCTAGGGCCGCGGCACCCTAGAACAAGGCCGCGGCCCAACCTCGCACCAGCCTAAAAACCTCGTTTTTTCATTTTTAAAACCTTCCGAAAACCTATCCAAACATCTCCAAATCCCAAAATCAAAGTTCCCAAACATTCCCATGATCCAAAACCCATAAAACCCAAGTCTCAAATCAATTAAAAACTCATCAAAACACAAAATCTAATTCAAGCTTAAAAACTTAAAACTTGAATTACCTCCAATTGAGTTGTTTCCAACTAAATCCTCCGGCTAATAAGCTTCTAATCTTCCCTAGGATCGCTATGCCTCGATTCTCGCTTGATTCCGAGTCCTAGAACTCAAGTTACCTTCGAAAATACGATCAGGAGACGAAAAGGAAACTTAGAGGAAGAGAGAACGTACAGAACGTTCTTTTTATTCTTTTAAAAGGTTACTTCAAGCTTAAGTAGCCTCAACCATATCCTAACTCTCGGGGTCCCGAAAACACCCCCGGGGACAAAATAGTCAAAACCTCCGGAATTTCCCCCTGATCTTACTAACTCCCAATTTATCACCAAATATTCATTCCCATTACCCAATAACCCGGTAATGCTCTAAATACCCATTGACTCACTCCGAGTCAAGAATAAATCCCGTTGTGACTTTCCCACTAGCTTACCTCCTAGGATCGTCTTGTGCTGAGTAACCCTGGCATAACCAAATAATAATAAAGCACCACACACATATCACATATATGCCAAATATGCCCGAAATGGCCAAAATGGCCAAAATATGAAAATCACCCAATTACTTAGAAATGGATTCACATGCATATTTAATACACCGAAACATGCATATAATCATTTAATAACATAATAAATCAATTATGGCCATCCTGGCCTCCTAATCAAGGTCCTAAACCTTATTAGAAAATTTGGGGCATTACAGGCTCGGCCTGAGTGTGCCAACCCTGACTATTTGAGAACTTGGGATTATGTGTTTATCATTGATTAATTAAATATTTGTACCTTGTTTTATGTTTGAATGAGATAAGCTTGATTGAATATTCTTATTGCTGCATGTGTTTGTTGTTCTTGGTTTTCTTGCCCGGCCTAGCTTACGGGTGCTACGTGGTGCAGGTAAAGGCAAATGGAAACTGGATCAATCATGAGTTGGAGAGCTCTAGAGGCGGAGTGTACATAGTCAGCCGCTTGACTACCACGACCGAGGAGAAGTACAGGTATAGAAGCCAGAAACTTGTATTTTTCCATTAGAGTGGCCACTGGTTGTATATAACTTTTGAAAATTGTAAATTTGTCTTTTAAACCCTGTTTTCGAAATCCCATGTACCAAACATCTATTTTAATGAAAATTAACCGTTTACGATCAAAATCTTTTATCCCTAACCTGAATATTGACTTTAGGATCACTTTTTTACTCAAATGACTTTATTAGCAAGTCTTGCACTATTTCCAATACACAGTGTAACTGTCTTTGTTACCCAGGGCATTACACCGAGTGCCTATGATTTCAGCATTGAGGGCTAGAGATCTACTGCAAGGAGATTACATAGGATTCCTAGCTAGTATGGTGGATACCACTCAGGTCATGCCAGTGGGACCAGAAGAGACTAGGTTGGTTTGTGAGTTCCTAGATGGGTTCCTAAAGGAGTTACCAAGGTTGCCGCCACACAATCAGATAAAGTTTGTTATTGAACTGGCACCAAGGATAGAGCCATTGTCTAGGGCACCTTACAAAATGGCCCCAACAGAGTTGAGGGAACTCAAGATACAGTTACATGAGTTGTTGGATCTAGGTTTTATTAGACCCAGTTTCTCGCCGTGGGGTGCACCAGTTTTATTTGTGAAGAAGAAGGTGTTGGGAAT
Organism: Humulus lupulus; assembly: GCF_963169125.1. Lineage (NCBI taxonomy): Eukaryota > Viridiplantae > Streptophyta > Magnoliopsida > Rosales > Cannabaceae > Humulus > Humulus lupulus. The sequence goes on along the minus strand of NC_084800.1, from coordinate 94,047,155 downwards.
TGTGCCCTGAAAGCATATGTAGTAGACATTGTTTTATGAAATAAATAAATGAATTGAACTTGTTATGCATATATTTTATGGACTATATTATTCTGTGACAATATTATGTAAATATCAGAAAAATTCTTAAGTTCATATATGTAATCTCAAACACGTATTTGTACGGGAGGATTGTGTTTGAGATAAATGAACTTGAATAGTTTGCAGTAAAATAAAGTTAGGGAATCTTTAGATTAATTACTGCAAGTATGGTCCACTAGTATTATGAATACATGTGATCTAGATCCGGATCACTAATGTGGTAGGACACTTTAGTGGAGGTGCTTTATATATTAGAGAATATATAGAATGGACCAGATATGTTTATTAATACTTAGTTAAATACCATTTCGAAGTATTAATTAAATATATCAACTGATGATCATATACAAATAGATCTTAATCCTGAAGTTACTATGAACTCATGTTTATGTTATATGAGTTCTTTAATTCACTCGTTATGGTCTGTCAGAATGATCAGGCTAGAAACTTTTGTTTTGGGAACTCATTAATGTAGATGGTTGGGGACATAGTATACAGATATGGAATCGATGCCTTCTCGCAAGAGATTGAATAATGGTTCTCTTAAGGGTTGACTTTTGGGACTGGAAGGTTATTGAGCTCAAATTCATAATTTAGTTATGAATTGACCTTCACTAGTAAGGTCAATGGTACTTAAGGAAATAAGAGATAATTAAAAGGGTAAAATAGTAATTTTATTCCCGATTAATTATGAACCATTATTATAGGGTCAATTTGTATGCAATGATTATATCAATTGACGCTTTATAATTATAAAGTACTCAATAAATGAAATGTCTATAATTACAATAGTGCAATCTCATATTTATAGTGGAATAATCACGAGATTAATAAATTAAGATTATTTAATTAAAGAGTTTAATTAATAATCTCAAATTTATTGGAGCTTGGAATTATAGGTCCATAGGTCCCCATAGCGGCTCTATCAACACTATTCAAGGTAAGAGTTGATATGAAGGGAAAAATAGTTTAAAGACATATTTAAGAATAAATTTATTCTTCAAGCCAAATATGCAATTATATGATAATAGTGATTAATTAATTAATTACAAATTAGTTGTAGTTAACAAAATTTTTTAATATTTAATTATTATATGATTTTCGAAATTATATTAAATAATTAAATTAATTTCAAAATTTAATTAAATATTTATTTTCGAAAATATTGGATTTAATTAATTAGTAGAATTAATTAAATATCTTTATTTGAGTGGGAGATAATGACCTGATAAGTTCAAATTGGATTTGAATTTAAAAGATTAATATTTATTCAAATAATTAATTATATTTGATAATTAGTTAAAAAGATATTTAATTTAAATTTAAATTCAAATTTGAATTAGTTATCAAGTTGTTAGATCTTATTTAACAAAGTAAATTGAATAAATAATTAAATAAAAATAGAAAAATCAAATATCCCTAAAAATAGGGGTGGTACAACTGTGTGTGGCATGTGCTGCTATTTTTCAGGGATAAGATTTTCATTTTTATTTATTTAATTAATTAATTAATGGATAATTCAAAAAATTAGTTTTTGGATATTTTCATTAATAAAATAAATAATTAATTAAAATGTAAATTGTAAGTTGGTTACAGATTTATTAAATTTGAATATTTTCTTATGACTAATAAGAAAATATTAAGATAACTTAGATATCTCAGACAATTAAGTCTATTCGTTCTGTGAAAAATAAAACGATAGTTTTCTCTCCCTGAAAAATAAATAACCAATTCTCAGGCTTATTCTCTTGATCTCATGCGTTAAGTATATCAAGCAGAATCACAAATAAACTATCCTTCATTCTCTAAGTGCCCACACACTTCTTGAGGTGTAGAGAACGATGTGGAAGATCTTGGTGTGAGTACCTGAGAGCAGCTTGGATAGGAAGATCGATCTTATTACGAAAAGATAGCAGGGACACTTTATAGGCTTTAAGAGGTATGATTTCTATTCTTATCTTGCTTATGATTAATGTATGTATATTAATGGATCCGCATATTTAAAGGTAGTTTAAATATGTTACAAAATGTTTGTTGTACACTGGGCCAACCCCACCACCTTTCAGATGCGTATTAGGAAACTCATTCCTAACAGAAGGATGGTTCTTTGAGGATGTGTATAGACTACAGGGAACTGAATAAGTTGAACATTAAGAACAGGTATCCTCTGCCAAGAATAGATGACTTATTTGACCAATTGCAAGGTAAAATGGTGTTCTCGAAGATAGATCTCTGGTCTAGTTGTCACCAGTTGAGGATCAAGGAGGAAGACATACCAAAGACAGCCTTCCATACTAGATATGGGCACTATGAGTTCCTTGTTATGTCATTTGGTTTGACTAACGCCCCGACAACCTTCATGGATTTAATGAACAGGGTGTTCAAGGACTATCTGGACCGATTCGTGATCGTCTTCATCAACGATATCTTAGCATATTCACAATCAGAGGAAGAGCATGAGAAACACCTTAGGTTGGTCTTGCAGAGGCTGAGAGAACACATGTTATTTGCAAAGTTCATGAAGTGTGAGTTATGGTTACCTCAGGTGACTTTCTTGGGTCATATTGTTAGTAGAGACGGGATTATGGTAAACCCAGCTAAGATTGAGGCTATCAGAAATTGGTCAAGGCCAAGGAATGCTTCTGAGATTAGAAGCTTCCTTGGATTGGCAGACTATTATAGGAAGTTTATGGAAGGATTCTCAAGAATAGCTACCCCACTGACAGAACTGACACGTAAGAATCATAAGTTTACGTGGTTAAATAGATGCGAGAACAACTTCCAGGAGTTAAAGTGGCGACTGATTACCGCCCCAGTCCTGAGTCTTTCGAAAAATCATGAGAAGTTCATGGTTTATTGTGATGATTTGAGACAAAGATTAGGTTGTGTCCTTATGTAGGCAAAGAAGGTGGTTCCTTATGCATCATGATAGTTGAAAGATTTTGAGCAGAGGTATCCTACTCATGATCTAGAATTAGCAGTAGTGGTCTTTGCATTAAAGATATGGAGGCATTACCTTTATAGAGAGAAGTGTGAGATATATACAGACCACAAGAGCCTCAAGTACTTCTTTACACAGAAGGATTTGAATATGAGGCAGAGGCATTAGTTGGAACTGGTGAAGGATTATGATTGTGATATCCTTTATCATCCAAGGAAATCCAACGTGGTGGCAGATGCCCTAAGTCGGAGAGGTCCGGGGCAGTTGTACCGTTCGAGGTAGATATCCAAGGAGCTAGCATAGGATATGTCCAGAGCAGGGATTGAGTTAGTAGTGGGCCAGTTAGCCAACATTACCCTGCAGTCTACTCTTTTGGAAAGGATAAAGGAGAGTTAGTTACAAGAGCCACAACTGGTAAAGATTAGAGACAACGTCCTAGCTGGGGTGGCTAAGGACTACACAATATCATATATGGGTTTGCTAAGATATAAAGGTCGGATCTACGTTTCGGTGGATACTGTTATCAGATGGGAGATTCTGGATGAATCTCATACTGCCCCATATTCTTTGCACCCCGGCACCACGAAGATGTATCAGGACCTGAGAACTTTGTACTGGTGGCCGGGGATGAAGTGGGATGTAACTAAGTATGTAGCCAAGTGTCTGACATGTCAGCAAATCAAAGTTGAACATCATAGGCCAGCAGGGCTACTACAGCCTTTGGACATTCCATAGTGGAAATGGGAAGACATCACAATGGATTTTGTGGTGGGATTGCCCAGGATGGTGGGTCAGCACAATTCGGTATGGGTGATTGTAGACAGATATACCAAATAAGCTCACTTTCTACCAGTGAAGCGACATATACCGTTGACCAGTACGCATATCTCTATGTAAAAGAGATAGTATATCTTCACGGAGCTCCAAGGTCAATTGTGTCGGATCGGGACCCTACATTTACTTCCAAGTTTTAGGGAAGTTTGTAGAAGGCAATGGGCATGCAGTTGAAGTTTAGTACAGCCTATCATCCTTAGACCGATGGTCAGTCTGAGAGAACTATCCAGATATTGGAGGACATGTTGAGAGCATGTGTACTGGACTTTGAGGGGTCCTGGAGTAAGTATTTGCCTTTGATAGAGCTTTCCTACAACAACAGCTACCAAGAAACCATAGGAGTGGCTCCTGTATGGTAGGAAATGCAGATCACATATTCACTGGGATGAGATAGGTGAACACAGATACTTGGGTCAGGTTATGCGAATCTGAAGCGCAGGAACGTGGAGTTCCAGGTGGGAGACTGTCTTCCTTAAAGTCTCACCACTCAAGGGGTAAGGAGGTTTGGGAAGAAGAGCAATGTAACGACCCAAACTCCAGGGACCGTTACGGTGTGCCTTGTAAACAGTGCTAAACTCGCTAATCGAGTCATTTGGCCAAAATCGTGAACTAAGTATGATTAGCGGTTTAAGGATTAAAAACTTTGGTTAAGATGTAACGTTTCACTAGAACGTTTAATATATACATTGGGATCCCGAAAATATAATTCCAGAGTTTATTACAGAAAATATTTACAACAGGCCGTTCTAAGCGGCAAAACAGGGTTCAACCCTAGTTCCACTTTAAACCTCGACCGTGGCGGACGAGCAGCTGCATATGTACACCTCATCACCTAAGCTCTCCAACTCAAGGATGGTCTAGCTTCCTCTTGCTTTTACCTGCACCACATAGCACCCGTGAGCCGAAGCCCAGCAAGAAAACACAATATAACATGATATAATATCATCAACAACCATAGTAGTCACCCAGGACTATCAGTCCAAAATAGATAAGTGACTGTAGCAAAAGTCACAAGAGTGGATACAGCTCCTTCTTGCCATGTGACGATAGGGCCACCAGGGCTTAACTAATATGAGAACCTTTCATAAATTGGAGCAGGATAGGTGTATGGTGAATGGTCACAAACATAACCCTCCTCCCGACTCTAGAGTCGTGCTATGGACAGCGTCCCCTAGCCATGTGACGATAGGGTCACCAGGGCCATGATCATCTGGTCTTAGACCAGGCAAGCGCTTATAAGTTCTTCGACTTTAGGGTCGGTCTAGCATTAGTGCCATTGAGCCACTCAATGCATGATTCTCGACTTTAGAGTCGGTCCAGCATTAATGCCATGGAGCCATTCAATGCATGATTCTCGACTTTAGAGTCAGTCCAGCATTAATGCCATGGAGCCATTCAATGCGTGTTCATCGACCTTAGGGTCGGTCTAGCATTAATGCCATAGAGCCATTCAATGCGTGTTCATCGACCTTAAGGTCGGTCCAGCATTAATGCCATAGAGCCATTCAATGCATATTCATCGACCTTAGGGTCGGTCCAGCATTAATGCCATAGAGCCATTCAATGTGTATTCATCGACCTTAGGGTCGGTCCCTGACTAGTCAGTGCCATACACAAGTAAGTCATGCCACCAATTATATATCACATGTCCAATACTCGTAACAAGGTGTTCAGCATGCTTACTAAATAGATACTAGTACAAATAGGACCATGCACAACCACAGAGGCACAAGCTCTGAACAATATCATACCCAGTATACAAAGCATGTCCTTGTAATGACCCACTAATCTAGACTATTTGGACCATTAACGAAACTATACATAAAACTTACATTTTTACGAAAATACCATAATTTATTGAATAACTTGCAAAATAAGAGTTATTTACAAAGTAAATACCAAAACGGATATGGGATCCCATTGTCTTTAAAACAAAAACATAATTTAAAATAATAAAACATTACATAATTAGTGCGGAAAATACATATAAAAAGACATAAAACCGAAACTACATCCTCGAATCGATTAACGCTCGGCCCCTTGACTCCATTCATCATCGATACACATCCTCCAAGCGTTACGAATCTTACCGCCTCTAAAGCTTATTTTCCTGCACATAAACAGAAAGGAGTGAGCCTAATGCCCAGCAAGGAAAATCTAACACATAGTCATAAACATAAACATAATTTCATAATAACGTAAAGACATATCATAACACATAATTCACTTATTATAATGGCCATTATTACTTGGGGTCCCATAGACTAAACAAGCTTATGCCCATGAGATTAGTGGGGTCCTACCAGCTAAATAGGCTTATGCCCACAATCTTTTTGGGGTCTTGTTAGTCAAATAGGGCATATGCCCAAGCCTACAACATACACATCAATAACATATTCACAACATATGAAAACATAACACATAAAATAGCATAAACATAAACATATAGATTCTAGCCTATTTTCCTTACCAAAGTTACCGGGATTATAGACTGAGTTGGGACTTTTGGAACACTCCTAAAACCATAAGAAAGAGTGAGTCTAAAGAAAGGAGATGAAATGAAAGAGATGGAAAGACTAAACCATAAAAACATACTTACCAACTTATATGCTTAAGAGCTTGGATTCCCTAACCAAAATAAGAATAAGGTTAGGGGACTGAGTAGAAGGTTTTGAGAAAGGAAATAACATAAAATACAGAAAGGAACTAGAGTTTTGGGTTTACCTCAAAGATTGCAAGATCACTCTAACCTTCACCGAAATACTATAGAACTCACTTCCCAAAGTGTTTGATAAGCTTATGATGTTTAAGCTTATAGTTTTTCCCCAAACCAAGTGTTTACACTCTCACACTCACTTAACACTAGCAGCTTCTGAACTTAGAGCAAATGGTGAATAATGGTTGGGTACTAGGTCCTATTTATAGAGTTTGGGAATGAAAATATCTTGATTTTACTTGAATAAAAATAATGGCTTTTTAGGTGAAAATCATTTGAATAATCGTTCAGCAGAGGCTGAAGACTCGTTCAGAAGATGCTGGATTGTTGAAGGAGTTTGAATGGCTGAAAGGAAAAGAATTCAAAAGTATTTGAAAACATGCTGGTGGAGGCAATATATCACCCCCTGTAGGCGATATATTGCCTGGACCTTTGTTCCCGAGGCGACCGTGCATCGATTCGTGTTTTCCGTATCTACGTGCTGCGATATATCGCCCCCTATAGCTGCGATATATCGGCATACGCTGAATATTTAAACACGAATTTACACATTTTTAGCTGAGTTTGAATGGAGTAAACAGCCTTGACTAAGCCCTCAACGTGCTCAAAGCTGCTGACTGACCCTATACATTCAAACTTTTACCCTTATTTAATTTAATCCTCAAAAATACTTAATCCTTAATTACCATTCAAAACATGTGCTTAAAATCCTATTGGTTGATGTCTAAACCTTATAATATAATAATATAATCCTTAATATCAGACACATTAATCAAACCTTAGGTTATACTTAATATTCTTAAACTATAGGTTAAACTTAGAAAATCTATAAGTACTACTATGAGTGTCCAAATAACTCCCGGTCTGAACCAAAAATCCATAGTAACAAAGATAACACTTAAACATACTATAATACTACTAAACAATTAGCTAAGTAAAGTTCTTGGACTCTACAGTCCTAATCACATGTTTCTCATGCATCATATGCAATATATCCAACAATCCAACATGCACCAATAACAGCCATGCATGTCACATTTAATAGTCAACAAACATGCATCAAGAATAGCCATGCATGTCATACTCAATAATCAACCAACATGCATCAATAATAGCCATGCATGTCACATATACACAGGGTGCAGTTTTCTTACCTCAAAGTCGAGCTAGAATGATTAAAAGAACGACCCTTGAGAACGATCAACTTTTAGTCTTTTAGCGGTCACCTAGTCATAACCAAATATAAGGTATCATCAATAAAAATGATCAATATAAGTTCCCGAACCAATATCTAGCCTCCGGGACATCAATCCCCTCTTAACCAAGTAGTAGGATCAACCCCGAGGCCTATAATAAGCATCCCTAAGCTAAAAACACAATTTCCGGCCAAATCTGCCTCTATGCGCCGCGGCTCACCAGAGCCATGCCGCGGCTCACCCTCAGACAGAAGCATATTTCTTCCCAGAAACACACTCAGGCCGCGACACACCATAGACAGGCCGCGGCACATTACGTAAACCAGCAAGCCACCAGCTTGCTTCCCCTGCGTTTCTCCTCGAAACCATACCTTCAAACCAGTCCCAAACCTCAACCCAACACCCAATTTAACCACTAAACATTATCAACAACTCACCCACATCAAAACCCAAGTTAAACATCAACTAAACTTCCATTAATTCCAACTATTTACCATGAAATCACAAGCTGAAAGTTCAAACCCAAAACAGAGTATACCATGAAACTAATGGCTGGAACTTACCTCAAACTTGATTTTGAATCCCCTTTAATGGCTGAATCAAGTTCCTAAGCTCCCACCTTTAATCTCCTAGCTTAACTCCTCAATTTGGGCTCCCAAAATTCAAAGAAAAGTGAAGGGGAAAACATGTACGGGAGAAGAAGGAGAGGGGATGAGGATGGGGCTCTGTTTTGTTATGTTTTCCATAGCCTTCTAAAACCAAAAAGTTGATATAAATCCTTAAGGTCAAAAGACCATAATGCCCCTAGGCCAAATAAATCCCTCTAAAGGCTTCCGAGGGTAAAATCATCATTTCCCGCCTATCTCGTTAATTATAATTAACGCTCTCCAATTCCCGCTATTCTCAATATTCCCAAATACCAATAAATCATATCCCATTACCCTTTAGTTCCCGGTAATGCTCTAATCATTAAATTCACCTCGAGACTCACCTCGAGCCCCGAACTTAAACCCGTTATGACTAGACCGAACATTTACATCTCATGATCGTCTCATGTCGAATAGCTCGAACAAATCCACCTTATAATGTGGCTATATTAGTTAATCACAATCACGCACCCAAAATATACAATTACGCCCACAATGGCCAAATTACCAAAATACCCTTATAATAATAAATACTCCCATATGCATGCATCCACCCTCATATAATAATATAATTCACGTAAACATGCATATAATCATTAAATACTATAATAAATCAATTATGACCCTCCCGGCCTCCTAATCAAGGTCCTAAACCTTATTAGGAAATTTGGGGCATTACAAGCAAGCTGAGCCTCAGGTTTGTAGGACCTTTTGAGATCCTAGAAAGGATGGGTCAAGTAGCCTATAGACTAGCGTTACCTCTGGCCCTGTCGGTCGTGCACAATGTGTTCCATATTTCAATGTTGCGGAAGTATGTATCTGATGAGACTCATTGTAACGAACTCCTTTCTTAACATACATATATAGTGTAAAAATAAAGTTTAACCTGAATACGACAATACTGAAATTCTGAATTTAAAAAAAAACTTTATTAAACATTACATAAACTAATGTTCATAACTTCAAACCATACAATACCCACAAACTAAATAAAAAATTTATCTTACATACAAATCTTAATACTTTTATAAATAATTTTCGTGGCGTTACTACACCTTAACGCAGAATTAGAGATGTATCCAACCGATAAATTTAAAAGCTTTATGTAAATTACAACGTTCATGAAATACTTTTAAAGCTTTATGTAAATTATAAAGTTCACAAAATACTTTTTATGAAATATAAATATAAAATCAAGTTTCTCATTTATTTATAAAATAGCATAGCAAAACTCCACTCCCTTCAGGTCAGCCCTATATGTATAGTCATGTTGGCTCCACGTACACTCATCCACAATTTATATTTGGGGCATCTTACCTACAACACATACATTATCTGATGAGCTAAGGCTCAGTAAGTAGAGTAGCTACCTTATATGCACTAAAATAAACGTGCAACATGTTATGTATTTTCTTTCTTTCACTTTCCTTTCTTTTGGGCCCTAGAGGATGTTGTTGTCGGCATTACATAGGGAATCACATTCCCACCTGAACATAAACATGATAATAGGGAATTTGTCCCTCATAAACATTCATTATATAGGGAAGTACATCTCCCTCCTTACATTTTTTGGGACGTAGGTCTCCCAAGCAGCACCTCTACATTAACACTTTCAATAACTTGTTTGTGAACATTAAGCATGCTTATGCATAAGAAATATAACATTCTTAAAAATAACTTATGCATAACACAACATGGCAGAATAACATATAAAACATATAAATGCACATAAGACACATAAAAGACTTGTATTGTAGATGAGGATTCTACTTACCTTATGTCTTGATAAAACAACCGAAATTGTTAGCTTCCTAATAAAAACACAAACTATTAACTTACATAAAATCTACATGATGTAATTTTAGTTTATAATTTTTTTTATTCTATTCTTCTTATTTTATTGTTTATTTTATGTCCAGACGTATGGTCATACTATAATTGTCCATGGCAATGTCCTGATCTAAAATTCGTGGTCAGGATCATGGTCATACGGAAATGTCCAGGTCATAGTATCAATCCATAATAATAGGGAATAAGGTCATATAATAAAATTCCATAATAGTCCAAAGTGTGACCATAACCTATATAAGTTTAGTATTATAAAGATACATAAAAAAATAGTTTATATTTCAATTTTGGCATTGTAAGTTATGACGACATGGTAAAATAATCTATATATAAATTTTGGCATTTTAACAGCATGGTAACATAATCTATATATATAAATTTTGGCATTATAACGGCATAGTAAAATAATCTATATATAACTTTTGGCATTATAACGACATAGTAAAATAATCTATATATAAATTTTAGCATTATAACGACATAGTAAAATAATCTATATATAAATTTTGTCATATAACGGCATAGTAAAATAGCCTATATATATAATAACTGAAATGAAAGGCTCGGGAAAGAGCTTACCTAAAAGGTTTTCGTAGGCTAGCGTTATGGACAGAACTTCGCCTAAATCTTCGAGGTTTAGAACTTTAAAAGGGTGTTAAGAAGATTTTTGGGTAGAGTGAGAGAAGAGAATGAGGTTTTATGATTCAAAATGAGGTTTTGGAAGAGCTATTTATAGGAAAACTTTGGGTTACTATGCTAATAAAATATTTAAAATATCAAGCATAGTGGAATAATAAAATATTCAAAATATTAAGCATAGTAATTTGTTGAAGTCATCATTGTATCACTACTGCATCATCATGTGGGAACCATGGCGTGGACCCCGTTGTGGGACCCATGTGGACCCTACTGTGGGACCCGCTATGAATAGTACCCGGTGAATAGTAAAAAAATGAAAATTTCCAAATCTTCTTATATTACTTAGTCTAGCATTTTTGACTCACAAACTTTTCTGAAAAAGTTTCTGTAACATCCATAAATTAATTATTCCCACCTGTTAGTTACTTCAACAACTTAGAATTGTTAAAATCCCATAATAGAATACAACTATATCCCCAACGGTCAGGTTACTGTTTCCAACAGTCGGATCACTATTCACCAACGGTCATAACGGCTAGTTTTTGTCCTATAAATACTTGTTCCTTCAACCATTTACTTGCACAACTTCTTCATCTCTTAACCTTCTAGATAAAATTCATCATCAAATCATGAATTTCTCTTTATTGTTCTTAACTTTAGTGATTGTTTGCTTGTATTTAGCATCATTCTATGGGTATTATACTAATGAAATGCCCATGAATATTATAGTTGCGTATTCATTAGTTATTCTTCCACTTTACTTAATAGCTCTAGCATTCGATTAACATTGTAATGCACTCAAAATTATGAATAAAAACATTTTCTCTTATTTTTCATAATTGTTATAATGCATTTGTAGAAAGAAGTGGGAGTTACACTCATGTACTGAGCAATGAAGATCTAGAGATGCAGACAGACTTATCCTTTCAGGAGCACCCAATCCAGATATTAGCTAGAAAGGACAAGGTCCTAAGGAATAAAATCATACCTTTAGAAAAGGTATTATGGAGGAACAGCAAGGTCGATGTTGGAATCAATCATGCTGGACCAATATCCCGAGCTATTCAGGCAAAATTTCGAGGACGAAATTCCTGTAAGGAGGGGATAGTTGTAACATCCCAAATTCCCTAATGTGGCTGAGTGCCTGGATTAGGGGGAGGCAATAACTGTATTAATTATGTGCTTATGTGTTATGGTCATTTCATTATGTGAATTATATTATAATACAATTATGCTTGCATGTTAGAAATATTAAATATGCATGTGGGTCCGTTTTTTATAAGAATGGCATTTTCATAATTCCGACCCGTTGATGGTATAATTGTAAATATGCGTGTGTATGATTGAGACCACATTATTATGTAGATATATTTGAGTTATTCAGCATGAGACGGTCCTAGTGAGCAAGTTAGTGGAAAAGTCACAACGGGGTTAAATACCCGGCTCGGGGTGGGCCTATTACTGGGGTTTATCGGGTAATGGGAGATTAAATGGTTATTATTTTGGAGATAGTTGGGGATTTAGAGGAACACTCGATGATTTGACGGGAAGTGGCAATTGACGAAATTTCCCTTGATGGCACTTGAGGATTTAAGATAGTCTTTTTGGACTTTTTGGCAAAGGGTTAAGTTGAGTCTTAGGCAGCTGAGACTTTAGAAACATTTAGAAGGAAATGGAATATTTCAGCTCTCTCTCTCTCTCTCTCAACCTCTTGTGGTCCTTGGAGGTTTGAGGAAATTTGGAGGATTCTAGACTAAGGACTTGAAGGATTGGACTGGCTGAGCTTGGGAATTGGTTCAGGGTTGAGCATATCTCCAAGGTAAGGGCTTGAACTTAATATTTCTATGTCAATTCTATTGAATTCTGTAGGAAGTTTAAAGCTTGCATGTGAGAGGGTTCAAAGATTGAATTTTGGATTTTTTATGAGTTTTCCATCAAGTTTTGAGTTAGGTTTTGTTACTAGAGAAATGTTATATTTTTTATGGGAATTGAATTGAGGTTTTAGGTTTGATTTGTGGTGATTTTTAATGGGTTTGGCTGAAGGAAAACCCAAGAATTCTGGGTTCGAAGGGTCGGGCCGCGACCCTGGACTTGGGGTGTCACAACCCTCTTGAACCCAGGGGGCCAGGGAAGGGCTCTGGCGCGAGGGCGCGCCACAGTGCCTGTCAGGCAGTGTCGCGGCGCGTGTTTAGTAAAAAGGGAGGCTGAGCCTCTGACTTGGGGCAGGCCGTGACGCTTAAGGGGTTTTGAACCCCGAGTGGGTTTTTGAGTGCGGGAACTCAATTCTAAGGGCTCGAGATCGATCCTACTACCCGATTTAGTGGAATTCGATGTTCCGGAGGCTAGAATTCGGTCCGAAAGCCTTTATTTACTCGTTATTGATAGGATCTTATATAGTGGTTGTGACTAGGTCATCGCTAGGGGATCGGAACAAGGATCGTACTCGAGGATCGTTCATTGGTAGCTTGTACTTTGACCAAAGGTAATAAAACTGTACCCAGTATATGATATACATGATTAGGGCTTGGCCTGAATGCTGGAAATAGTTTTGATTTGGGCATTGGCCCTGTAAATGCACATGATTATGATTATGCCTGTGTATATATGTTTTGATGTATTGTAATGCATTGTACCTGTATGTATGATAAATGTATTATGTGATTGTCTATTATGGCAAGGAAGCTCGGTTTATAAGCCGAGGATCTATTATTGTGTCTGGTTAAAGATCGACTTGCAAGTCGAGGGCATACTTGATTTAAGGGCCTCGACTTATAGTCGAGGGTCTCCAAGGCTCAACTTATGAGCCGAGACCAAAATTATAAGCATTGATTGCAGGCTACTATGGCTGGGCCACCTCAAGAGTGCACTAAGCACTTGACTGGCTCGGATGCCATATGAATAAAAGGGAGTGCAACAGGAACTTGTGCAACCCTATGGTTGTTGATATGTATAGTGTTTATGCTTAGTTCCAGTTATTACTGCTTAGCCTGCTGTATTATTCCGTGAATTGTTTGAATATGTTTTCTTGCTGAATCTTTTGGCTCACGGGTGCTTTGTGGTGCAGGTAAGGGTAAGGAGAAGCTTGGCCAGCCATGAGTTGGAGAGCAATAGCAGTGACGTGTACATATGCAGTCCGCTCGACCGCCACAGCCGAGAAATTACAAGGAAGCTAGGGTTGGGCCCAGTTTTGCGGCCTAGGTCGGTTTATTTTGTAACCTTGGGGTTGTAACCGACTTTTAAACTTGTATTTTGGGATCCCATGTAAAGACTAAAGTTTTTGTTTAATGAAAATGTATGACTTGACCAAAATTTTAAATACCTGAACCCTTAGTGGCTTAATCACATGTTTAGTCCAAATGACTCGTTTAGCGAGTCCAACACTAATTTTAAACACACTTGGTAACAGACCCTAATTAGCAGGGTGTTACAAAAATAGTACACCAAATACAACCCAAATCCAATTTTCAGACTTCTTTTTCATGGCAACTTCATCTCCATCTTCATGACACATACATTAGCTTTCATCAAATCTATTCTCTCCATGAAACCACTACTTCTTCCTTTTTGCCTATTCCAATATTGCTGCCCACTCCGTAGACTTGAGCATTACTGCCCAGACCACTCATTTGAGATTTGCTCTCCACTCCATGTATTGGATCTTTGCTACCCAATCAATCCATCGTAACTTATGCAAGTAATCTCATCTTCCAACCGATGTATTTTGTTCAATAATCTAGGAATAACATCCTCACATTGGGGACATACAGAGGGGTCTACCCATTCAAAAAAACCCATAGCCACCAACAATCTTATTATGCAAAAACAAAGAGAGAAAGAAAGAGGATGATTACCTAACCCATAAATTTTCCTAACTCAAAAAATTCTAAAAAAAAAATAGGTTCATACTCGAAACTTATGGCAAGTGAGAAACCTTCTTCTAGGATTTCTTGAGGTCCACGATGTCTTCATCACTACCAACTCCGGTGGTCAGGAAAGACGCTTTCGATGTTCCATCGTTTCCCTTCAGCTTCTTTACACGCCCTAGTTCTTCTTCTTCTTCAACATCTCAGGTTTTCGTGCCCTATTTCTTCTTCTTCAACTTCTGAAGTTTTTGTCCCTAGTTATCTCCTTCAACAATTCGACCCTTTTCTTTCGAATAGTCCCCTCTTTTGTGTTTTTAGGTTTAGCTGTAGTTTAGATTTTTCTAGTTGCAAATATTATTTATGTCTTAAATGGTTTTTATTGTTGGATTAAAAATCCTATTATGGGCACATATGTATTAATGTATGATGCTATTATAAAGTTTGATACAAAAATAAGGTGACCAATTATGTTATAAGTATCATAGGTATTAAAATTTCATGGAAATAATGTGTAGATACCATAAATTGTATTTATAATTTGATGAGGGGCCAAATTATAAATATCCAAAATTAATTTAATAATCAGATTATTATTTAAATAGGTAGTGGTCCCCAAGAAACGTATTCTTTCGTATTCTCTTCTTCCCCATCACAGAGAAATACACAGAGAAAGAAAGTGATTTTCTTGGAAGATCAATTGCCTTGATTCAATCTCCATCATTCTTCTTGCAATCTCCATCAAATGGCTTCAGGTTAGTGCTTCCGCTATTATGTTCATTTTTTAATTAATTTAGCAAAGGTTTTATAGAAACATGTTTTAGGATTTATCATTTATTCACTTTCAGTAACACGATTAAGTTCTGGGAAATTGGGTTAAATACTACTGTTGAATACTGTGTTACTGTAAGTGTAATTTTGTAATCCTAACAAGTGGTACCAGAGCCACCTTTGCTAGATTATTGAAGATTTGATGTTTTTGTTCAAAGAAATTTGGAGATTTTCTAAAGAAAATTATTAAAAATTTGATTTTGTTGATCAAAATTTTGTTTACGTTTTTGTTTACGATTAAGTTTAAGTTTTTTATTTTATATATAATTATATATTTATATATATAAAGACTGAATCGTATAAACAGAAACTAATTTCTGTTTAACAGTTTTGTTTTGTTTTTTTATTTTATTTTACATGAATATATATATATTATAAAAAAAATAAAAAATAAAAACATGAACCCGACAAAGTGACTTCTCGGGCTGCCTACGTGCTTATATATATATATATTCATGGAGGCTATATGGAGGCTTATTTCGTATATGTTTTTCTATATGGAGGCTTCGGTGCATATATGGCTACAGTGCATATTTATAGATTTATATATATATATGACTTCAGTGCATATTTGTACAGATGATGATTGTTGACAAATTTGAATGTTTTGGCTTTTTATGAAATTATAGCCATTATCACTTATTATATATATATAATAAAATAATAATACAGTAACAATTAAATTTATATTTGGTTTTGGATTTTATCAAAAATATCTATATTTTAAATTAATTAATTTAAACAAAATATCACCAAATTGATCTCTTTTGTGTAGATTAATTTAATTAAAATATCTAGATAGTTATGTGTATGTAATTCATGCATTTATTAGTTGACCCAAAGGTAAGTTAATATTTGGCAGAGTTTCATGCATATTTGTAGTGATAAATATGTAACAATTATAAGGTTTTTTTATGTCAATATTATGTTTATCCAAAGATTGACATATTGTTTAACATGATTTATTGTTAATATTTGATTGCTACAACAAGAGTACCGCTTACAATTAATATTACTGTCTAAAGACTTGATATTAATGTTGTGTTTGGTATCTTGAGATGGGATTAACCATTATTTGAATTTGTTTGTTTTATATGGATTCTTATGTGGGCTTGTTTTGTTATTTTGTATATTATGCTCAGCTAGTTTATCTAACCCTGCCACAATAACTGCCAACATTAACTCTATTCCCATGCTTAATGGGACAAATTTCAAGGATTGGAAAGGGAAATTACTTGTAAATCTTGGTTGCATGGAATTAGATTATGCATTAAGGCAAGAACAACCTTCACCTCTCACTGCAGAAAGCACTCCTGACGAAAAATTAGATTTTGAGAGGTGGGACCGTTCTAATCGCATGAGTCTAATGATCATGCAACAATGTATTCCAGAAGCCTTTAGGGCCACTGAATCTGAAGAGATCACTAAGGCCAAGGATTTCCTCGATGCAATTGAAAAACGTTTCGCTAGAAATGATAAGGCTGAAATGACTTCACTTCTGGCTTCCTTGATGTCCATGAAGTATAAGGGTCGAGGAAATGTTAGGGAGTACATTATGGAAATGTACCAAATTGCTTCAAAACTTAAGGCACTTAAGATCGAGCTTTCTGAGGATTTGCTTGTTCTTATGGTTTTGGTATCTCTTCCTGCACATTTTAATCAGTTCAAAGTCAGTTATAACTGTCAAAGGGAGAAATAGACTCTAAACGAGCTCATTTCTCATTGTGTGCAAGAGGAAGAAAGGTTGAAGCAAGATAAAACTGAAAGTGCTCACTTGGCCAGTGCCTCTAAGGATAAGGGCAAGAAAAGAAAGCATGAGAATGAAGCTGCTAAGGGTCTAGTGCAAAAGAAACAACATAAGGAACCAACAGGTTGTTTCTTTTGTGGCAAGCCTAGACATGTGAAGAAGGAATGTACAAAATATCACGCATGGCGTGCAAAGAAAGGTATGTTTCTTACTTTGGTCTGTTCTGAGGTTAATTTATCTTTAGTACCTAGAAACACTTGGTGGATAGATTCTAGTGCTACTACTCACATAAGTGTTTCTATGCAGGGTTTCCTGAGCTATCGAAAGCCAAATGATGGTGAAAGACATATCTTTGTGGGCGATGGACAATCGGTAGAAGTTGAAGCTATTGGGCATTTTAGGTTGTTATTAGGAACTGGTTTTTATTTGGATTTAAAAGACACTTTTATTGTACCGTCTTTTAGACAGAATTTAGTTTCTGTTTCATTATTGGACAAATTTGGATATTGTTGTTCTTTTGGAAACAATCAATTTAGTTTGTCTTTAAATTCAAATGTTGTTGGAACTGGTTACTTGAATGCTTATGACAATCTTTATTTGCTAGAAACAATTGCATCCTATAATGAAACCTTGCATGTGGAATCACGTGGTACTAAACGCAAATTAAATAAGGAAAATTCAGCCTCATTATGGCATAAGCGCTTAGGTCATATCTCAAAAGGTAGAGTTGCGCGTCTTGTGGATGATGGCATTTTAGAGTCTCTTGACTTCACAAACTTTGATGTTTGTGTCAATTGTATCAAGGGAAAACAGACCAAAACTAAGAGATTAGGTGCCAACAGATCTACAGATGTCTTAGAATTGATTCATAAAGATATTTGTGGGCCATTCCCTACAGCATCATGGAATGGTCAACAATATTTCATATCATTCATAGACGATTACTCACGTTATGGGTACCTATATCTCATTCATGAAAAGTCACAGTCTCTGGATGTGTTCAAAGCTTATAAAGCTGAAGTTGAGAATCAACTCAACAAAAGGATTAAAAACGTCAGATCCGATCGTGGTGGTGAGTACTACGGTAGATATGATGGCTCAGGCGAACAATGTCCAGGACCGTTTGCTAAATTCCTAGAGGAATGCGGTATTGTCCCACAGTACACCATGCCAGGATCACCTAGCATGAATGGTGTAGCTGAAAGACGCAATAGGACTCTTAAGGATATGGTAAGGAGCATGATTGTTCATTCTACCTTACCTGAGTCTCTCTGGGGAGAAGCATTAAAGACAGCAGCTTACATTCTGAACAGAGTACCAACTAAAGCAGTTGCAAAAACACCTTATGAGCTTTGGACAGGCCGAAAGCCTAGTTTAAAGCACTTTCACATTTGGGGATGTCCAGCTGAGGCAAGGCCTTATAGGCCACATGAAAAGAAATTGGACTCCAAAACAGTGAGCAGCTACTTTATTGGTTATTCTGAGCGATCTAGGGGCTATAAGTTTTATGATCCCACACTTAAAAATATTTTTGAGACGGGTACTGCAACATTTTTCGAGGATGTTGAGTTTAGGGGGAGAAATAAGGTTAGAGATATTTCTTTTGAAGAGGAATTGGATTCAAACCCAATTTCTGCTATCACTTTTGACAATATTTAGGTTCCTACACCTATCATTGATCAGAAAGTGAATATGGAACCTCAACAAACCCCAAATGAAAATGAGGTAATTTCTCCAGAAGAACAAACTCAACAACCTCAAGAACCGGTGCCATTAAGGAGGTTCGTGAGAGAAAGGAGAAGTGCTATTTCAGATGATTATATTGTATTTCTCCAAGAACATGAGGATGACAATGGATTGGTGAAAGATGGCCCAATCAACTTTCATCAGGCCATAAAAAGTTCTAACTCTCAAAAGTGGATGGATGCCATGAATGAGGAGTACAAGTCCATGCAAGACAATAAAGTTTGGGAACTTGTCCCATTACCAGAAGGTGCAAAACCAATTGGTTGTAAATGGATATTTAAAACCAAGAGGGATGCAAATGGTAATGTAGAGAGGTATAAAGCACGTCTTGTAGCAAAAGGCTATACTCAAAAAGAAGGTATCGATTTTACAGAGACTTTCTCTCCAGTTTCATCGAAAGACTCTTTTAGGAAAATTATGGCACTTGTTGCTCATCTCGATCTTGAGTTACATCAGATGGATGTTAAGACAGCATTTCTCAATGGCGACATTGATGAGACAATTTATATGGTGCAACCAGAAAACTTTGTGTCAGGAGACCCAAAGAACATGGTTTGCAAATTGACAAAATCTATCTATGGACTCAAGCAAGCTTCTCGCGAATGGTTTCACAAGTTTCATCAAGTAATTATCTCATTCGGTTTTGAGATGAATGTTGTTGATGATTGTGTATATCATAAGTTCAGTGGGAGTAAATATATATTCTTGGTTCTATATGTCGATGACATATTGCTTGCCACTAATGATATAGGCTTATTGCATGAAACCAAGAGATTTCTATCTAAGCATTTTGAGATGAAAGATCTTGGGGATGCTTCTTTTGTATTAAGAATTCAGATACATCGAGACCGTTCTCAGGGTATTCTTGGATTATCACAAAAAGGCTATATCGATAAAGTGCTTAAAAGATTTGGCATGCAAGATTGTAGACCAGGTGATACCCCTGTTGCTAAAGGAGACAAATTCAGTCTTAGTCAATGCCCTAAAAGTAACCTTGAAATTCAAGAAATGCAAAAGATTCTGTATGCATCAGCTGTTGGGAGTCTAATGTATGCTCAAGTATGTACGCGTCCAGATATAGCGTATATTGTTGGCATGTTAGGTAGATATTTAAGCAATCCTGGTATGGGCCATTGGATAGCAGCCAAGAGGGTTATGAGATATCTCCAGAGAACAAAACATTATATGCTCACATATAGGAAATCAAATCGTTTGGAGGTTGTAGGGTATTCTGATTCTGATTTCGCTGGGTGCCAAGACAGCGGAAAGTCTACATCAGGTTATATTTATCTGTTAGCTGGAGGAGCTATATCCTGGAAAAGTATCAAACAAACACTTGTAGCTTCTTCCACAATGGTGGCAGAATTTGTAGCATGCTATGAGGCATCAAATCATGGAATATGGCTACGTAACTTTGTCACTGGGCTGCGCATTTTGGAGAATGTAGAAAGACCACTCAAGTTATTTTGTGACAATAATTCAGCAGTGTTGTATTCCAACAACAATAGGAGCTCATCAAAGTCAAAGCATATTGACATAAAGTTCCTAGTTGTGAAAGAGAGAGTACAGAGTGGACAGATATCCATATAGCACATTGGGACAAACTCCATGATAGCGGATCCGCTCACAAAGGGATTGCCACCTAAAGTCTTTCATGAGCATACTGCTCATATGGGTGTTGTATTGTTTGAGGATATAGTGATTTAGTGGGAGTTTGTATTTTATTTGCTTTATATTTGCTTCAGACATTTATGTATTTAGTTATTTTCTTATCAGAATGAAGTATTCAGTTTATTCACTCTGTTTTGTCATGTTTGATTCTGACCTCACTAAAGTTTAAGTAGGACCAGTTGGAAATAGGCATGTTTGGTTCACATGGCATGTAATTTCCATGCTACACATCCATGATTGATCTATGTCATTTGACTGTATTTGTATATGTTATCATTGATGGGTTTAGTCATGATTAATATGACAAAGACCGCTTTGATCCTATACGGATATGGCTAATGGACAAGATTGTTAAAGAATATCTTTATATGATAGCAAATTTTGAGCTCATAAAGTTATACATTTATAAGGAAACATATGTTGCCCAAGTGGGAGATTGTTGGATTAAAAATCCTATTATGGGCACATATGTATTAATGTATGATGCTATTATAAAGTTTGATACAAAAATAAGGTGACCAATTATGTTATAAGTATCATAGGTATTAAAATGTCATGGAAATAATGTGTAGATACCATAAGTTGTATTTATAATTTGATGAGGGGCCAAATTATAAATATCCAAAATTAATTTAATAATCAGATTATTATTTAAATAGGTAGTGGTCCCCAAGAAACGTATTCTTTCATATTCTCTTCTTCCCCATCACAGAGAAATACACAAAGAAAGAAAGTGATTTTCTTGAAAGATCAATTGCCTTGATTCAATCTCCATCATTCTTCTTGCAATCTCCATCAAATGGCTTCAGGTTAGTGCTTCCGCTATTATGTTCATTTTTTAATTAATTTAGCAAAGGTTTTATAGAAACATATTTTAGGATTTATCATTTATTCACTTTCAGTAACACGATTAAGTTCTAGGAAATTGGGTTAAATACTACTGTTGAATACTGTGTTGCTGTAAGTGTAATTTTGTAATCCTAACAATTTTATTTTATGAGAAATTAAAATAAATGGTTAATTAATTAATTAGTTAAAAGGAAAATAATAAGTTTATTTTTTGAATTTATGATGTGGCACTCTTAAATGACGTGTCCCAATTATTCTTTCCCTTGTAAGCGCCAAGGCTAGACTTAATGTCCAAGTACTAACGGATGCAAAAAAACATTGACGAAATGTATTTTTACCACCAAAAAAGTAACTTAGGTTTTTAAGTGCATGAATTAAAACAACTTGAGTATTTTGACCGCCAATATCCCTTTTTAAAACTATTTATTTAGTTATTTAGGATTTTTAATGGGTGATTTTGTGAGATTTTTAGATTTGGGATTTTTTTTTCCTTCTTTTAAAAACTATTTAGTTGTGTAGGATTTTTTATTAGAGATTTCTGAAACCTTTTAATTTTGAGGGTTTTAGATTGGAGAAATCACTTGCTTTATTTTTAGTTACGCTGTTGTCACGTGTCCTCATTTTGATTTGTGAACTAGTTTGCTCTTAGGATTTTTTATTGTGAACACACTTAAGGGGTGGGTGTTTGTTATAGGGGTTTTAGGGTTTATTTGTTTAAGATTGAGAATTTTTTTGTAGTTTGTGTGATTTTGGATATAGGTTACTTTCTTTTCGGTTTGTGTTGTTGTTGTTTGTGTTGGTTATGTCTTTGGGTTTAGTTGAAATATTAAATTTACTTTATTATATGCAGTTGTAGGATTAACCATTTAATTGTATTTTTTATTATTATTTACTTATTAAATTTTTTGTTAAAAACTAACTAAAATGTAACCAATATTTGAGAAATTTCATATTTTTAGAAGTAGATGATTAACTTTTGTAACAGGTGCCATATATTTATCGTTTTTAATTTATGAAACTATTTTCAAATGCAAAACAAATGAAATTATTAAGAATTTTTCTCAAAAAACTAGTATCATTTTGATTCTAGCGGTCACTAATTAATCTAAACTCTTTTAGTTAGACAATAATTTTTCCATAAATAGTTAATTCCAACTCTAAATGTGAGAGAATAACTATTGCATAACTATTTAATAAATACTATTTTAATCATAGCGATCGATGACTATTTCACTAATACCATTTTAATCACATCGATCACTAATTAATAACTACTTTAGAAGTTTGAAAATAGCTTGTTCATATAACGAATACTATAGTTAATAGATATGATTTTAATCATAACAATCACTAATTAATAAATACGATTTTAATCATAACGGTCACTAATTAATTATTACTAAGGAAGTCTGAGAATAACTTTTGGATAACTATTTAAGGAATACTATTTTAGTCATAAATATCTATTTAATAGATACGATTTTAAATATATCGATCACTAATTATTTTTCCATAACTATTTAACGAATACTTTACCCTTTAAATCATAGCACTCTAATTAATCACAAATTAAAAAAGCCATTTTTGGCTCAAAGTACTTCTTGCCAAATCCATTCCTTTTCCCAATGCCCTATGATTATGGCCATGCACATGCAAAATTTATTTACAAGTTGAGTCAAATTTGTTACAAAAAGTAGCACTTATTTTTTTCTTTTTCAAGAAAATCACTCTTATCACACCAACAAAACCTAGTCAGCCCAGTCGGTTCAACCGTTGTAACTGTAAAATATAAATTAGGTGATGTATGATTGATGGTGATTTTAGTTAAAAGTACATTGAAAAATAAATAAACAAAAAGTTTTATTTTTAAAATAACGTGTGTGCTAGTTAGAGAGAAATTTCAACCATTAAATCAAGAAGACTTTTTTCATAGAAATGACATCTAAAAATCATATATTAATGAAGCGAACATATAAGCTGATGTCTGGCATATAAAAAGCTGTGTTTTCTCTATCACTGAGACAATCCCTCTCTTCCCACATTAGAAACCCCAGAGAGGAGGAAAAAGAACGAAAGAAAAAAAGAATATTGCAATTGTATAGAAACAACTCCATGAATAACTTAAAACCTACCAAGCTAGCTAAAAATGTTAAAACCCAACCAATTAAAAGAATCAAATTCAAATAAAATCCTAAACTGTACCTTTGGACGGTCAATAAATAAGGTCAGTCTATGAACAATCCAACAAATATGATGGGATCATGAAAGGCAAGCAGCATTTGTATTAAAATCTGTTGCTGCTTTCGCTAGGGGAAATGGAGGGCCCTTCGGGCTTCACAAGATGAGAGCCTCTGCCGTTGCTGCTGATATCGAGCCCCTGCATCCGGCCAATATGATCAAGCTGCGACATCTCTGAGGATGCATGTGTGGCATGCATAGGCTGATGTGTAGGGGTCACATTACACTGGAAATGATTAAACTGTTGCATTTGAATGTTACGAGGGTCACCTGACCCAGATTGGGGCTGATTTGAAAAGAAGGAAGAATGGTTGTAAGGAATATGATGCATTCCAAAGTTGTAAGTATCAGTGGGTGTCATCATCTCTCCTGTGGCCATCTTGAGCCTCTCAACTTCTTTCTTCAACGCTTCATTTAGAGCTGCATGATTGAATAACATAGCAATGGACTGCCAGTCAGAAATTCCCACTAATTGAGAGAACACAAATATAGAAACAGGAAAGGAGATACAGTGTAAAACAATAATAGAAGAATGTGGTTACAAGTCATAGCACACCAATAATTCAACTTTATTTCCTTGGATAAGGTTGATTAAATTGAAATAACTTTGAAATACCAAAAAAAAAAAAAAAAGAAATGTTGTGCAAAACTAGCTTTTTGCTGTTTAAGAGAATGTGGATCAAATAAAGTTTGTGCATGTTTGTCTGATAGCAAACAGTAAAATCAAACTGAACCCTTTTCAGATCAGGATAGGGAAATAATTAATCAAGAAAGATATTTCACAAAAAAAGTTTACATATTAAGCTCAATGTTTTTTGTTTTGTTTTATAATTGGTAAATTTTTTTTTTTAAGGTGGAACTCTCTGAAATAAAATTGAAAACAAGGCATTTGAAACCATACATACCATCACGCAACTGAGCTTGTTGTTCCATAGCTTGTAGTCGAAGCTTAAGGTCTGTGTTTTCACCACTGAGACCAGTTGTATCCCTCTAGAAACCAAGACAAAAAAAAAGGAAACTCTGTTACCAACAAGTTATAGAGGTCTGTGATAAAACAAAAAGGACCAACTGAAAAGGATCTAGGAACTATAAATAAGAACAAAAAGAAAGGCTAACTTAAATTTGAAAAAACTTTTAGATTGGAAACTCAGGGTAGAATAAAGAAACATTAAAAAAAATTGACACCTCAGAAGGGTTTAAGATAATACAGCCACCGTATCAAAGTAAGAGATCAACCATATATTTATAGTTACATAACTTTTAAGTTATATGCATATGAAGTAAGATGAGAATTTCCGAATGAACCTGGAACAGAGTCAGTTGGGCAGAAAGAGTTGTTGCTTCTGTTTGAAGGGTCTGAACTTTTCTTTCAAGCTCTGTTATGTAACGGGCCTTTCTCTCTTTAGAACGGGCAGCAGACTGCCTGTTTGCCAAAATCCTATAAAGACATGAAAGTGAAAGTTCAACTAAAACAACCACAAAAAGAATTGCTTCAAATTGTGCAAGCAAACAAAACCAATGTTACATATTACTAAATAAACTTTAATCAATTCTACTTGAGAAGAGAGTCCGTTTTTTTCCCTGAAAAATAAAAATGACACAAGTTTACAATGTTTTAACGAGGAAACATCCTGAAATTTGTCGAAACTTGATTAGGTTTTTGCTGAAAAACATAACAAAAGAGCTATGCATACAAATGTAACGTGAGATGGGTTAAAATAGCATGTTCATGCATATACGTCCTGTGTTCATATTAAAAATGCCATACAAAAACCGTGATATATATGTTTCAGGATAACAGACTGAGACTATAGGTGTGTATGTAACCTTTGCTGATACAAGATTTCCGGATTACACAAAAATTGTATTTAATATTAGTTCAATATAAAACTTCATTGTTGGATATGGTTCCTATTTACCGAATTTTTACTTGAGCTATGTAACAAGATAAAGAAAAAGCTATATTTCCAAATCTAATATAATTTAGCCAAAGCAACAAAAATTCAAGGGTTTTTTTTTTCTTGATTTGACCGATGCACAAGATGTCAAAATCAAAATCTAAAGTCTCTTTCAGATTATCAATTCTATAATCCTAGCACTAAAAAAGCAAACTCAAATCCACATAACTACTGACCAAAAAAACTAATCAATCAAGTAAAACTAAAAGAGTTTATAACCCAAAAACATTCAGATCTTAATTACATACATTCATACCTCTTAGCTCGCTTGGGATCAATGGTCCATAATTCGGCAAGCTTATCAGGAGCCATGGCTTTCTTGGCCTCAATCGTATCCAACGACGAAGACCCATCCACCGAATTGCTATGCCGGTGCCTCGGCCTCGCGTGCTTCTCTTCTTCTCCTCCACCATCACCGCTTGCATTGTCGTTTTTGTGGCCGGAGGGTCCGTCATCGAGCTTGGATCCGAACTTCTCAATGTCCATATACGTACAAAACAAATCGTCCTCGGATCCGAGCTCCTCGAAGCTACCGGAAGGACCGTCAAATGGATCCGAAAGCAGATCCAGATCGTCCGGAATCCGGAATTGGACCTCCGATTGGGACCTCCGGTGGTAGGATCCACGAGCCGGGCAGGCCGGGCTTGGATTCGACATCATCATCATCGTCGTCTGAGAACGGAACGCCTTGTTCTCGGGTTTCGGGTTCGGGCCAAGATCCGGTTTCGACGGATCTTGCATCTCCATGTCTTGAGCTCCTCTGTACTGTTTTTCCTCCCGGTCCTCCTCCTCCTATCTCTCCGTACCTCTGTCCACACTCATTCTTTTGTCGGGGTCACGCTTGCGTCAACACTACTCTACTCTTACACCACACCAAACGACGCCGCTTCAATCTCAAAAAATATTGCCGTTATTTTTTTTTTACTTGTGGGCCGAGGACGTCAAGTTTATTTATAGCCCAATTAGAACTTGATTTGACTGGCCCAGTCCCCTCAATTAAATGTGGGCCTCGATCCAGACAGCTTCTGACAGCCATGGGCTCAGAGTTTATCCAGTTATCCACTTTTACTGTTCCTTTGTTTTCTTCCCATGGAACAAGATTGGTAAAGGAGAAACATGGGTCCACTCCGATGAAGTTTGTACGAATCTTCAGTAACAACCACGGTTCACAGGTGGCAATCATTTTTCTTTCGGATGGACCTATATCGAGGTCAACTCCTATTATGAAATATATTTTGGTGATCCAACTGTTAGAATTAATATGAAAGTAGACATATGAACAATTCTATATACATGTAGGTGGAATTAATATATGAATGAACATATGCAAAAAAGAATCGAATATTGTATACCTCCAGCCATTGCTATTGATAACCTCGATCTAGCTTTAGATCTACAAAAGAAAAGAACAGAAATTAGAACGAGTACACGGGCTTCCAAGCTCTCACTAACTCTTTTAGATGGAGTTACTGAAAGTCAGAATGAGTAGTGAGCTTGGGGACCGGTACTCTATATTTATAGAGTGAGACCTACCATCAGAGTCTCTGCCACAGATTGAGATATTTCCTCAATCAGTTGGGATATGAAAAATCGGGTAACAACAAATCAGGTAACAAACAATGTTGACCATTAATTAGAATATTTTGTCAATAAATTAAATATTGACTTTAATATATTAAATCAATTAGTTGATTTTATATACCAAATAAATAATATTCTAACATTCTCCCATTTGGTCAGCATTTAAATTAATGTATTACTTAAGCCCGACGATCATCCCTGTTAGATAATAAACACATGAATCATGGCGATAGGTCCTCTTTTTATGACGAGTATTATCTTCCATGTATTACAATATATTTATTACATAACAATGTAATTTATGTGGCTATGTACTTAAACGAATAAACCTTATGTTTATTCAGGTCCTATGAAAGTAAAATTTTCTCAAATAAAATTAAGATGCGCATAAATATGAGAAAATATCAAAAATGAGAGTTTCATTGATAATAACTTCAGTTTGTACAATAAATTTACATAAGGGAACCAAGTCCCATGTTCACTACATGATCCTTGAATTTATGAGGTGGCAAGCCTTTCGTCATAGGATCAGCAATCATCAATTCAGTGCTAATGTGTTGAATGACCACTTTATTTTCTTTAACACGTTCTCTCACGGCTAAGTACTTGATGTCGATGTGCTTGCTTCGACTACCACTCTTGTTGTTCTTAGCCATGAATACAGCAGCTGAATTGTCGCAAAACATTCTCAATGGCCTAGATATAGAATCTACAACTCTAAGGCCTGAAATGAAACTCTTTAGCCATACACCATGCGATGTAGCCTCAAAACACGAAACGAACTCGGCTTCCATAGTAGAAGTAGTAGTCAA
The DNA here is from genome assembly GCF_963169125.1 of Humulus lupulus. NCBI lineage: Eukaryota > Viridiplantae > Streptophyta > Magnoliopsida > Rosales > Cannabaceae > Humulus > Humulus lupulus. The sequence continues at coordinate 94,018,960 of NC_084800.1, read as the reverse complement.
GGTCTGTTTGTTACTCCTCCATGATATAGCTCCACCGGCAAACATAAACACGTAACCAGAAGTTGATTTACGTGAATCAGTACAACCAGCAAAGTCTGAATCTGAGTAGCCAACTACTTCTAGGTTGTCGGTTCGTCTGAACATGAGTTTGTAATCCTTAGTACCCTGAAGATACCTCATAACTTTCTTTGCAGCTTTCCAGTGGTCTAATCCCGGGTTACTCTGAAATCTTCCTAGCATTCCGACAGCAAAGGCAATGTCGGGTCGTGTGCACACCTGAGCATACATCAAGCTTCCAACAGCAGAAGCATATGGGATGTTCTTCATTTCTTCCTTTTCAAAATCATTCTTTGGACACTGGCTCAAATTTAATTTATCACCCTTAACGATAGGAGCAACACTTGGTGAACAATCTTTCATCCGAAATCTCTCTAAAACTTTGTTAATGTAGGTTTCTTGAGATAGACCTAAGATACATTTGAATCTATCTCGATGGATCTTAATGCCAATGACATAAGACGCATCACCCATATCCTTCATCTCAAAGTTCTTTGAGAGAAATTGCTTCACCTCATGTAGCATGCCCTTATCATTGGTTGCAAGAAGAATATCATCCACATATAAAACAAGAAAACAAATCTTACTCCCACTGATCTTCTGGTATATACATTGATCCATGACATTCTCTTCAAATCCAAAAGAAGAGATGACATCATGGAATTTTAAATACCATTGGCGGGACGCTTGTTTTAAACCATAGATGGACTTCTTAAGCTTGCACACCAAATGCTCACCATCACTAGAGGAGAATCCTTCTGGTTGTTTCATGTATACCTCCTCCTCTAGGTCACCATTTAGGAAGGCAGTTTTCACATCCATCTGCTGTAGCTCTAAATCGAAATGAGCAACTAATGCCAGGATAACTCTGAGGGAATCTTTCTTAGATACCGGAGAAAAGGTCTCCGTGTAGTCAGTTCCTTCTTTTTGAGTGAATCCCTTAGCAACGAGTCTCGCTTTGTGTCTCTCAATGTTGCCTAATGAGTCTTTCTTTGTTTTGAAGACCCATTTACACCCAATAGCCCTCGCCCCATTAGGCAACTCAACAAGATCCCAGACTCCGTTGCTTTTCATAGAATTCATTTCTTCATTCATGGCATTGTACCACAGTTCCGATTCTTTGCTATTCATAGCTTGTGAAAACGTTTCTGGATCATTTTCGCCTCCAATATTGTAGTCAGATTCTTGCAAATACACAATGTAGTCACTAGGTATCGCCGATTTTATTGTCCTAGTGGATCTTCTTAAGGCTACACCAGCAGGCTCTTGAGGAGCGGGTGGTTCAGCTTGTTGTTCAACAATTATAGGCAACTCTTGAACAACTTGATCCATTTGAACTTCATCATTGACTTGTGGATCTTCAACAATTGGCTGTGGTGGTTCAACATCCATTTGGACTGCAGGGGTGTTATCGACCACAATCAATCTTGCTCTTGAGGTGGAGGGTTCTAAAGGATCTTTCTCAGAACCTAAGTCCTTGGATTGATCACTCCCACTAATCAAGGCATTTTCAAGAAATTTTGCATTCCTTGATTCCACAATCCTAGTGCTATGAGATGGACAATAAAACTTGTAACCTTTAGACCTTTCAGCGTAACCAATAAAGTATCCACTTATGGTCCTTGGGTCCAGTTTCTTTTCTTGTGGATTGTATACCCTAACTTCAGATGGGCATCCCCAAATGCGTACATGTTGCAAACTCGGTTTCCAACCTTTCCATAATTCAAAAGGAGTTTTGGAGACTGCCTTGGTTGGAACTCGATTTAATATGTACACGGATGTCTTTAGAGCTTCAGTCCACAAGGATTTAGGAAGTTTAGGGTTGCTGCTAAGCATACTTCGCACCATGTCCATCAATGTTCGGTTTCTCCTTTCTGCAACACCATTTTGCTCGGGTGTACCGGGCATGGTATATTGGGCAACAATCCCATTTTCTTGAAGAAACTTTGCAAAAGGACCAGGTGCTTGTCCATCTTCAGTGTATCTACCATAATATTCTCCACCTCTATCTGATCTCACTATCTTAATTTGCTTGTTGCATTGTTTCTCTACTTCAGCTTTAAATATCTTAAAGACATCTAACGCTTCGCTTTTGTTATGAAGTAAGTAGATATACATGTAGCGTGAGTAATCATCTATGAAAGAGATGAAGTATTTCTGACACATCTTTTATTGCCAGCGTGAACGTGCATAGTATTATAAGCGGTATTGTTTTGTAAATTAAGGCAGTAAAGACCATCAGACAAAATACCATTTCCAACACATTCAGATTTATTATATAAATTAAAAGATTTGTCTGAAAATGTAAAGGAAAAACCAAAAGGTACAAGTCTTGAAACGGAAATCAAGTTTCTAGAGAAACTTGGTACATAAAATGTCTTTTCTAACTTTAAAACAAAACCGCTACTTAAAACTAAATGGCACGTTCCTATAGCCTCCACATGTGAGCCCATCTTGTTTCCAGATAAGATGCTTTGCTCACTTCCCACTGGCTTCCTTAGGTTTTGTAAACCCTGCAAGGAATTTGAAATGTGAATTGTCGATCCAGAATTAATCCACCATGTGTTAATATTAACATTAGCCATATTAGATTCATAACATACGAATGAAATTGGATTACCATTGTCGTCCATCCATTTCTTGAACTTGGCGCATTCCTTTTTCGCATGTCCCTTCTTTTTGCAGAAGAAACATTTGATGGAATCCTTCTTTATATCACCTTGGGGAGGCACTTTATTTTTCCCCTTGTCCTTCTTGGATGGTTTGCGTTTCTTGCCTTGGGTGGCCATGTGAGCACTTTCACCTTGTTCCTGCAGGAGCCTTGCTTCTTCTTGAGCACACATGGTTATCAGTTCATTGATACTCCATTTGTCCTTATGTGTGTTGTAGGAAATTTTGAAAGGCCCATAATGAGGTGGAAGATGGTTAAGGATGTAGTGGACCAGGAAGGTTTTGGGAATGACTACATCGAGTTTCTTCAGTTGAGCAGAAATGTCCCTCATCTTTGAAATATGTTCTCTAACTCCTTTGACACCAGTGAGTTTTGTGGATGAGAACTGGTGGATGAGATTGTTGTAAAGTGGTTTGTCTGAAGTGTCGAACTGCTCATCGATCAGTTTGATCAAGTCTTTGACTTTCTCAGGTTGCTCCACCGATCCACGCATTCCCAGAGGGATCTTGGACATGATGAACATGATGCTGAGGCGATTGGACCGCTCCCATTTCTCATATAGTGCGATCTGAGCAGCAGTGCTAGTCGCAGTGATTGCAGCAGGTTCGTCCTTCCTTATTGCGTAGTCCATGTCGGCGCAGCCTAAATGAAGAAGAACTCGTTCCTTCCAGATTTTGAAATTATCACCCCTAAGCTCAGGAATTTCGGTAAGGATTTCAGCAAAACTAGAGGATGATGAAGAAGCTGCATGAATAGGATTACAAACTTAGATTTAGAAGATTGAGGCTTAATGAAGTCATGTTTTACCAATGTATAACATGCTGAAGATTGAAATTTTATTAAACAAAAATTGCCTGTGGGCTAAATTTTTAATTTAATAAAATTGGATGTAAAGGATGATAGATTATTCAAACGAATTATTTGGGATAAAGTAAGGTTTGATACTTCTATCTTTATTAAACTTTATGATAAAACTATTAAATTAATTATCATAACTCCTGTGGGTAAACTAAGAAAATTAATTTAATATATTATCCTAATTAATTATATAAATATAATAAAATCCCTGTGGGGTAAAATTGTTATATTTATATAATCAATCACAATTTTGTCCATTATGTGATCCTTTCAAATTAATATATAATTTTATATAATTAAAGATGCTGTGGCTACTCCCTAATTATGTAAAATTATATGGTTTACTAGACATTATGTTTTAGGCTCTAGGAAGACCTAAGAACAATTTCGTTATAACATAATAGGCAATCACAGAGAGTAGTGCTCCTAGTGTGGTCGTTCGAAGATCATTAAAAACCGTTCTAGATTGAGCATTTGTTTCAGTTTCATGCGTTCTTATGTCAACCACAAAATTGTTTATGAATTATTTATAATTTTATTCACCCTAAATGTTTTATGAATATTTTATGAATAATTTATGGAGATTAATGTGCTAAATATTATTCAACCTATCTTAATGTTTTGAATATAATCTAAATATATCTAGCACAATAATGAAATATATATAATGTATTTAAAATTATAAAGGCATACATATAAAATTAAAGATAATTATACTCAAAATAAATTTTGCATGAATAAGAACAAAATAATCATACAAATTAGTATAATTAATTATATGTACGAAAATACAATAATTCCATATATATACTTAATGGTAGAAAAAATCATGCTTAATAAGACAATAACATCATTTACTGATTTCGTGAATTAATAAAATAATTGCACAAACTTAATTGTAAAAATTTCTTACATTCTTAAAATAGCACAATTATTTAATATTGCATGAATAAAAGAAATATACCATACACCAAAATCAAGTAAGTGCACATTTTAATTAATTTCCAAATATATAATTTACCAAAATTATATGTTTTAATTAAATTGGCAAGATAAAATTTATTGTCCAAATTGGTTCGAAATTCATGTCTAAAGAGATTCATGACGTTAGATTGATTAAACAACAACAAAAAATCGAAATTTAATATCAAAATTGTTTTTGGCCATAACCGGGTACATGAAGGTTGCAAAACTGATTTTGGATTCTCAAAACTTGATTTGGAAACATAGATCATTAGAAAAAATAATCTGAAGGATTTCTAATGGTACTTATGTGGAAAATTAGTTTTGAAACAAAAAATCAAAAAATATGAGACATTAAAACTCTCTATCAAAATAAAAATAAAAATAAAAATTATGAATATGGCCCTCAAACAATATATAAAACTATATACACGAATATATAATATATGTGTATAGATGAAGACATAGGCACATCTATAAATCATAAAAAAATATGTGTATAATTTGTTTATATTGCCAAAATATGTTAGATATAACATATATGTAAACACAAAACAATACAAACACAATAAAATTACCAAAAGAAATTTTGTTAAATGTAGGCCAACCAAAACCGAAGATATATGTATATATATATATGAATATGAATATGAAGGCATATATAAATCAAATAAATATACATGCAGATAAAATTAGCAAGGCAGAGATGTAGACTGGCGACTGATACCAAATGTTAGAATTAATATGAAAGTAGACATATGAACAATTCTATATACATGTAGGTGGAATTAATATATGAATGAACATATGCAAAAAAGAATCGAATATTGTATACCTCCAGCCATTGCTATTGATAACCTCGATCTAGCTTTAGATCTACAAAAGAAAAGAACAGAAATTAGAACGAGTACACGGGCTTCCAAGCTCTCACTAACTCTTTTAGATGGAGTTACTGAAAGTCAGAATGAGTAGTGAGCTTGGGGACCGGTACTCTATATTTATAGAGTGAGACCTACCATCAGAGTCTCTGCCACAGATTGAGATATTTCCTCAATCAGTTGGGATATGAAAAATCGGGTAACAACAAATCAGGTAACAAACAATGTTGACCATTAATTAGAATATTTTGTCAATAAATTAAATATTGACTTTAATATATTAAATCAATTAGTTGATTTTATATACCAAATAAATAATATTCTAACACCAACATCAAAATAGTAGAACACTTTAATTTTTTTTTCATTTTAATTACAATACTAAAAGTAACACTAAAATATTATTATATTAATGAAATAGGATATTGTCTTAATTATTATATTATTTACTAAATCAAAATAATTATTATATCCAATTAATTATTTTAATAATTTATTTTACTATATTATTGCTTTCGTTTTAATATTTGATATGTTTGATATTAAGTTTGTAATATATGTTTAAGTTTTGCTTTTTTTTTTGTATTTTATTAGATGTTTCTTTAATTAATTTATATGTTAATTTTTATTTTCTTATAAATATATATTATAAATCTTTATTAAAATTTAAAAAATACAAATATTTAATTAATATATATTTAATTTTTTGTTAAAAAAATATTAATTACATATTTGGTTCACAATTAAATTACAATATACACTAACTAAATTTATATCACAAATAATATATATAAATTTATAAGATATTAATATAAAAATTAGAAAGAAAAAAAAATACTGTTGCTACAGTGTCCCGCCATATATGATGGAATATTGTAGCATTCCACCAAAATGAGTTAATTTTCGCCATGCGGTTGGAATAGACATGATGTGAATTTCACATCAAAATGACTTTATACCGTTCGTTTGGTTTTGGCCTGAGTGAGGTAATACTTGGTCGAAATCGATGAGACACGTGTACCCATTCGATGAAGTCGTGTGCATGGTTGTTTCACTTGGAAATTAAGTTTACATGCATGAAGAGTAGCCATTATAGAAAGAGTATCACTATATGACATTTATGGTGTTGTTAGTACTAAATCTAACAATGAAATTTATAATGGGAATGGAATTGGGATACGAGATCAATTATAGTAATTAAGAAACAGATTAAGAATATTCGAGAAAAGAATTCCAGGTGTTTTTTTTTAAGTATTTAAACACTAGTTTGGGAAGGCATTCTGGGGTGTGGGGAGGGGAAATCATTTTATAAGCTTCATATTTTGTGCTCAGTGCTTAAAATAAATAGATAAACATTTATTTATTACATTTATGAGCTAGCATAGGTAGGTTGGGACGGTGGATGTGATATTTGGGCTAGGTATGCTCCCATTCACCATTAGCGCATTATTTTTTAAAAATGTTTTAATTGTTCAAAATGTAACCCTAAAAAATTTTCAGTTAAGACACTAATTTATATGTTTCAGTCACGTGTGTACATGATGATTTTTTGGTTTACTTTGCCATTTTTTTAAAATCTAAAATTATGAAATCTCTAGAATGTCAAAAAATTCTATACAATTCAATGGTTGCATCAAAAACTTGATTTTTGAATAAAATTATATGTCAATTCAGTAAATTTCGATGCAATTCAATAGTTACATCAAAACATTGTTTTTTACCAAAAAAAGAAATTGATGCAAATTAGATGGATTTCGATGCCTTTTGACTAGGGATGCTTAAGATAAAAACCAATAAAATGACCAAAAATTCGATATCCAATTACATTTGGATTGAATTTGAGCGATTGAGAAATGGGCCTATATAAATCCAATTACCAACCGAGTTGATCCAACCGTTGTTAAAATATATAATTTTATATATCATATAAAATATAAATATATTTGATTTTGTGAGCTTTTATTGACTGTCAATTAAGATTACTATGTTAGTACTTCAATAATTCTATTCCAAATTATTGTTTTGAGCCTTCTTATTTTTAATGGTTGTGTTGTGTTAGTATTATAGTAATTTTATTTTAGGTTGTTGTTTTAAGACTTTTTAGTTTTAATGGTTGTGTTGTGTTAGTAATTTAGTTGTAATTTTGTCTTTTGGGAATTATTTATCCGGAGAATCTTTCTAGAAAAACATCTCTAGCCGTCGGGATAAAAAAGAAAAAAGAGAAAGAAAGGGAAGCTTTGTCTTTCTTTCAATCCAAATAAAAGCACAAAGAAGCCACTCAAAAATGAAAGTTAGATAAAGAAGTTTCAATAAGAACTAGCACTAGACTTCTTCGCCCCTTTTTACTTTTTCACTCTCCTTTTGTGCTTTTACTCGGGTTTTTCCTTCTACTAGAGACACGTGGGATTTTTCTAAGTCTGGTTGTTTAGAGATGTACACTTAGTTTGAATGGTTGTTTACTTAGAGCACTCTCATCCGGTGCTCTACTTCATCATTTAAAATACCTCCCCAAAACACACTTTTTTCTATTTTACCTCTAAGTTTTACATTTTACCCTACATCAGATTCTCTATTTTTTTTCTCTATATCATTTAAATATTATATTTTCAAACATTTTTTATTCATTTAAAATATTTTCTATAACTATCAATAATATCTTTATATATTTTAATGTTTACAATATCTACCCATATGTAATATCACATAATTATATTATAATTTAAATTTATCCAAATTTATAAGATAAACTAAAATATCAATTATTCTAAAAAAAATTACAAATAAGAAATTTTATTATTATCAAAATATATTTTGGGAGTTTTCATTGAAAATATTTAAATATAATATAATATTGTGAATATATTTTTTAGTATATTCTATAGATATTCTTCTTTGATATATATATATAATATTTTGAAGATATTTTTTGGTATATTCCATGGATATTCTTCTTTGATTATTGTGAAAGAATATTCTTAGCATATTCTTCAGTATATACTAAGAATATTATTTTGATTTTCTCAAAACTTCACCTATAAATAATATCATTCTTTTACAAAATTTTACAAACACTTTCATTTCTTTCTTTACACACTTTTTGTTTTTCTTCATCTATATAGTTCCTATGGATCCTGACTTTGAGATATTTGACTCTTCGTCATCCGAGGAGGAGGAGGAGGAGATAATTTTAGCTCTTGATATTGAAGAAGAACGCTTGGGTAATGAAAGAGTCTCAACATCGCATCGTAGGTCTATTCCCCAACGTGCATTCAATCGAAGAAATTCGCTTGAAGGCCATGAACGCCTCTTTCAAGATTATTTTTCTAAGTCCCCGACGTATCCACCGAATTTATTCCGCAGTAGGTTTCGAATGCAACGTCATCTTTTCTTGCATATTCAAGCCGAAGTCGAAGCATATGAACCATATTTCGTCCAAAGAAGAGATGCTGCTAAAAGACTGGGTCAAAAAATAACTGCTGCAATGAGAATATTAGCCTATGGAGTCTCTGGAGATTTTGTAGATGAACACTTGCGGATTGCAGAGAATACAGCAGCCAAGTGTTTGAAAAAATTCGTTAAGGCTATCATTGGCATATTCTCCCATGAATACTTAAGATCCCCAAATGAGAACGATATAGCTAGATTGTGCGCAGTTGGAGATAGTCGCGGGTTTCCTGGGATGTTAGGAAGTATTGATTGCATGCATTGGAAATGGAAAAATTGTCCAAGTGCTTGGAAAGGAATGTATTGTGGTCATATTCACGAGCCAACTATAATTTTAGAAGTTGTAGCATCATATGACCTCTGGATATGGCATGCATTTTTTGGATTGCCAGCTCCCATAATGATATTAATGTCCTAGAACACTCTTCTGTTTTTAAAGAGCTTGCTGAAGGACATGCTCCAAAGGTCAACTACTCAATAAATGGAAATGACTATTCGATGAGCTACTATCTTGCCGATGGTATATATCCTTCATGGTTGACGTTTGTCAAAACAATTCATGCTCCACATGGCTGTAAAAATAAACATTTTGCAGCAACTCAAGAATCAGCAAGAAAAGATGTAGAACGAGCTTTTGGAGTGCTTCAAGCTCGATTTGCTATTGTACGTGGACCGGCACGATTTTATGATCGAAAAACACTTAAGGAGATTATGATGGCATGCATTATTTTGCATAATATGATCGTAGAAGACGAGCGACATACTTATCTTCGAGTCGAAGACTTTGTTTATGAACAAAGCGATGAAATAACTGAAGAGCCTATGTCCCATGAGCATACAAATGAATTTGTAAACTTCATTCAACGCCATCATCACATTCGAGATCGAGGAATTCATTTTCAACTTCAGTCGGATCTTATTGAACATTTATGAGAAATATATAATAAATCTTAAGTATTTGCATTTTATATATCACTATGTTTAGGCTAATATTTGTGTTCTTATTATGAGGAAGATGTAACTTTAGTTTCTTTCTTTTCACTATGTTAAGCCTAATATTGTATTTTTGTCTTGTTTTATTGTATTTCCTTGGGATATAAAATATGTAACCTTAAATTCAAGATATTAATCATCAAGTCAACAATATTGCCTTTTACATTAGGAAGCTTTTACAGCCAATATAAACTATTGCAATAAGCATTTTATGCAAAAAAAATTCTTTCAATGATAAAAAATTTCATCATTCAAGTGTTCTATACAAAAAAGTTATCAAAAGTAACCATCATTGAGCTTTTGTTTTGTACAATGCAAATTTCTACATAGAAAAGCTATGGGTAATTTTCTATACAAAAAAAAGAAGCTATTGGGCTGCTAGTTTATGCAAATTTATATGCAAAAAAACTATGATAAAAACTAGTAAAAGAGAATTCCCAAAAGTGGTTGCATTGTTACCTTTCAAGAATACCAAAAATATCAGCCCAAACACTCTAAATCATGGCTTTCTAGACTTTTGCTTCTCAAGTATTTCCAATTGGAGGGTACGGAAATACTCTTGTTGCGTTGGAGATAAAGTTGATACATCTACTCTCATAATTTCTAACTCCCTCCTCATGATTTCAGTCTCTTCTTTCTGTTTATCCAATTCAAGCCTTTCTTTTGCAATGCGGGCATACTCTTTCCTAATTTCTCCCTTCTCAGCATTAGATTTGATTCTCTCCCCTTTTATTTCAATCACCAAATCAGTAAGATTGGAAGAGTTATCCTCTTGCCTCTTTCGCTTCTTTGCAGCCTTCTTTCCAATTGGTCTCTCTAAATTCACATCTAAAGATGGTGCTGCAGTATCTTCATCTATGAACTCTGGTGCATGACCATCTCGAATTATTGATCTTCTTTTAGCTTTCATACTGCTACCCTCAGCCACAGATTCTTTCCATTTTGGATGGTGTCGTAGAATAGTCCAACAATGAAGAAAGTTGAATGAAGTGGGATGGATACTTTGGTATAACTCTTTGGCTTTCTCAATCTGAAAAATCAAGTAAAAGAGATGAGAAATATATAATTCAAAGTGTTATAAACAATATAAATTATATTATATTATTCATGCACCTTATCTTTCTCATTAGCCCCACTTGGAGACCTTCTTTCAATTTGAGCTAAGGCCCCACAAAACTTATTTGTAGCAAGTTGGATAGCAGACCATCTATTTCTAATAGAGCATGAACTATATTAAGAAGATATAGATTTTTTGTTTTTCTAATAATATTCATGAACTCTAGACCAAAATGAATATTTTGATTGATCAACCCCGTTGATTGGGTCCATACTAGTATTCAGCCAAGCTAAAACTAGCAAGTTGTCCTCTTCTGTGCTAAAATTTCCTTTTCTAGATTTAGTTTTTCTACTACTCCCATCTTCTGGATTTGATGGATTATATTGCGACTCTAAGTCATTCAAAGATGGGAGATAGTCATTGTAGCTTTCTTCCCCTCTTGTAACAATGTAGTGAAGGAATGAACCCCATGGAGTTGTGAGTCCATCTTTCAAAATCTGACAAGAGATAATCATAAATTTCTTCCATATATAATATGCATGTTGCAATGCTTTAAATTCCAACTAATTCTCAATAATTTAAAAGAGAGAGAGAGAGAGGAGGATATGTGATAAAGTTAAACCAACTTTGTTATAGGAAGATTATTATCAATCTCATTTATTCTCTACATCAACAAATTCAAGAAGCTAAATAGTTTATAAATCAAATCCAAAAGCCCCAAACTTGAGCAATGTACTACTAAACCTTCTATAAATTACTATATAAAATTTAAAATTTTAATTTGGCATTGAAATATTTATATATTGCTGGGTATTACATATGAAAAAGTCGTAATCGAAATTTACTTAATAATGTGCTCAGAGATACCTTGGAAAGCGACCTCTTTGATAACTTATTCAAGAGATCAATTTGGCTTTAAGCTTATACATATACATACACCATTCGCCATCTATATATATAGATATACTCAATTGCATCATTTTGTACCCTTGAAATATATTATATATATACATATATTATATAATGGAAAATAAATTAATGACTTGTTCTTAAGCGAAATGTATGAATCTCATCCCACTGCATGAAAATGAGGTTAAAGACCATTATTTTCTTATTCAAACACGGGAGAATTTTTTTGGTAGAAAAGGAAACTATTTAATGATATGAAGAGAGAGATAAGTGGTAAGGAGATTCCCAACAACATTGGCTTCCATAAAATTATTACTATGATCTTGAGGTGGGTGAAAGTTGTCTTTTATTGCATTAAGATAAAAACATATAAATATGGTTCTTTAAAAACAAAACTTGTTCATATAAGCAAGCAACAGAATACCAGCCCCAAAAAAGATGTCAGAAACTTTGTTTTTTCCCATTAAAAATGATGCTCTGCAATAATGACTTATTGATTAGGTGATATTACCATCAAATATCTAAGAAGAACTTTGCAGACGAGTTTCGATCCATGACTCCAGATACTTGAGCTCTTCAGTGCTTATTGAATGAGTAAGACCAGGATAAGCCTGCAAATAATAAAGCAAAGTTCCAAAGTTTACAATGATCCATATAACAAGAAAGCTCCAAAGTTTACAATGATCCATGTAACAAGAAAAGAGAGGCAGAAACATACAATTCAGCAGAGATGTATTCAATTCTCTTGTGCACATTTGCATTGGCCTCTGCCAAATCTTGCTTCACAAGAACTGAACCAATCAACTTGTACACATTTGCATCTTCTTTCAAAAGGTCTAACTCCTAAACCAAAAATAAAATAAAATCAGATTAACAATCAGAAACCACATATAAATATATAAATAAGTGCAAAAGAAAAAAAATGATAACAAAACTGGGCATCTTCTTCATTTTTATCCTCAGTAATGGGTATTGAAGAATATAATTGTGAAAATCAATATAAAGCACTTCCAACAATGAAATATACCAACAGAACTGAATTGGGTAGAGCTCTAAATATAAAATATCACCTCAAAAACAATTATTTACACACGAACCAAATAGAAATTTTAAAATAGAAAATGAATTGGAAAGAGTGTAAATGACCTTGAGGACAAACTCATTCTCGCCAAGCTGAATGGTGTATTTTCTCACTTGGTGATTCTTTGAAATATATGATAAGCACTAAAGAAATACCATTTCAGATAATATTCCTACGTAATGGTCTCCATGTGTTTGTAGAAATGCATGAAAAGAAATTTCTAAGATAATTAGGTATAAAGGTGAAATTTGAAGAGGGTAGAATCAAGTAGTTCCATAGTCAAATTACCAGTATAAGAACTTGCAGTACCAAAATATATATATATATAACCAGTACCAAAATAAGAACTTGCAGTACCAATATATATATATATTATATGCAAGACTTGCAGTACCAAAATAAGAACTTGAGTGTGCCAGTTCCATAGTCAAATTAACAATATATATATTTGTACGCCCTGATTTTCCCACGGGCTGATTAGCAGGCCGAGCTTCGGACTAATCATGGTTAGTCCATAAACATCCCCCAGACCAGAGCTCCTGTCTTGAGGTCGTACCCCCCTTAGCTCGAGGAATCCTCAAGGACTCGCCAAGACTGGAGCAAGGAATCGGAAGGCTGAAGGTCGGGTCAAATGCGCAGCTCGTGGTACGAGCTAGATATGGAGGCTATGACCCCTTGTAAAGTCAACACACGCAAGATAAACATGCATATATCTGACATCACGTGTTCGATATCTCCCTGACTTCTCGGACACGCAGCAGGAGCGTGCATGTTCAGACACCCACGGCTGGGTTGGGCCGTGCGGCCCATTATCTCCTTACCTATCGATTTGACCACACTTATGTGTCAGGTTTAGGAATTAATCATGAATGTCACAGAGTTGATATGACAAATAAGAAGGTCACGGGATGACCTCCTTACCAACTTCCAGGTGCCTTCTCCTATAAATATGGAGACCCTGGGAGTTGATAAGGGTTGGAAAAAATAGTCCCTGGAAAGATGTATACTTTGTAACCAAATATCCAGAATATATCAATAATATTGACCAGTGGAGTAGAAGGATTTTAACCTTTGAACCACTTAAAAACGTGTCTTGAGTCACCTATTTCATTCTCTAAGATCTTATATCTGTTACGGTTCTACGTTTGGCACTAATCCATTTCTCTCCTTCTCTTAATTACATGTTGGCGAAGAACCGCGTCAACAATATTATATATGCAAGACTTGCAGTACCAAAAAATAAGAACTTGAGTGTGCCATTTTGTTACCTGATTGAGAGAGAGTGGGCGTGTCTAAAAGTCTGAGATGCTAAAGTGGCTGGTGTGGGTGTAATGAGGAGAGAAGATGATCACTGCGAGGAGGGGAGGGGAATGAGGAGCACGAACCAGACAAACTTACCCAACTCAGAAGTGCTAAAACAGTTTCTGGCGCCAATCTTGGAAGAAAACGAGGGAAAAGATTGAGAAAATGGGAAGAAGAGAAAAATTAATAATATATTGGGTTGAAGGATGAATAGTATACCTTACATATAGCTTTTTACTGTAGATTTATCTAAGAATATTTGTAAAATACCTCATCCGATGGACACCCATTTTTCTTAGTTTGAGCTATTTTTTATAGTTTTTGGTGATATACCTCACTGGATGTGAGTGCTCTTATGTTAGCATGGATGATCTTTCAGCTTCAATGTTTTACTTCCATTGTAAACTTAATGTAGTATTATTATTGTATGGTGTTTAGTTTTTTTTTTTATAATTATATTTTTTTGTTAATCTCTTTAATATTAAAATTAAAAGTTAAAAGCCGATTAAAATAACCGAACTAATTCAATTACTAATTAGATTTAATTTTGAAGCTAAATTGGATCGCATTTGTTGATGAATACCAACATCTAACCTCTAGTCTGATTGGATTAGGTAGGGATAAAAATGTTTGATTAGATCAGATAAGTACCCCTACTTTCAGTGCATTTCGATTAAGAGGCATAATTTGTTAACTTTGTTGTTCGTTTGAGGTGATTTTATTTTCATTTTTGTATATATTTTTTTCAAGACCTACACATCTCAAATGTTTGAAATGCATTTTGGGATGTGTAGATCCCCAAAAAAATACTCAAATTAAAAAAAAAAAAATCTCAAACAGACTACTAAGTGGAAAGTTATGCCTCTTTATCGAAATTCATCGAAATATCATTGAATTAATATTGAATTTTCATTGAAATGCATCAAATTTTATTTTTAAAAAAATCAAGTTTTTATACAACCTTCTAATTGCATCATTCAGCATATTTTAGAGTTTTAAATCTAAAATAAAAAATGGAGAATAAAATGAGAAAATCATGTATAAAAGTGTTCAAAATATATAAACTATTATCTTAATTAAAACTTTTCATGGTTTACGTTTTGGATTGTTAAAAAAAATAATGGTGTTAATTGTGGATGAGAACTTTTATGGTGAGAAGATGTGAATTTAATGGTGTTAAGTCAGAGTTCACAACGGTCGTGGGCTTTTTCTGTGCTCAACTCCCATGGAGAAGCCAAGAGAAAAGAGAGAGAGAGAGAGAAAGAGATTGGCATATATTTCTAAGGGTACTTCTATTTGGCACCCACTTTTTTTCTCCTTTCACCTTCCTATATTTACAAATATAACTTTGTGTAAATTGACATTAATATTGTCATATAATATAAACCTTATTATTATTTTTGACCAAATGCAAACATTATTATTTAATACAACCCTCTCTAACACATTAGATATTCAAAAAAGTTAGGTTATCAATTTAAGAAACCAACATTATAAATAAATATAGCTAATAGAATAAGAAAATATAGATGTGGGTGTGGAAGATTGTGATTTTATTAATGATTTTAATTCTGGTGAGGTAATATATTTTAATTTTTTTATTATTAATATTTGCATTTTATTGTGTATATCATATGAACTCTTGAACTCTTTAAAAAGATGTTGTACTGTGCTTTTCTTATTGAATTTTATTGTTAAAATTATTTATTGGATGTGATTAAGTGTTTTTTCTTTTAGATTTTATAAAAATTAAATAATAATTATTGTGGAAATTATGTACTACGCAATTGTAAACAAGTAATAAAGTGAATAAGTAGAATGTCGAACTCACAAGAACTGATTATCAATTACTAACAAATTCAATTCTAATTCTATTTGGCAAACAAATTTTGAACTTTAGAAAAAAATTAAAAAAATAAGATAAAGAAACACAATAAAAATAACAATAAAATAAATATTAAATAATTCAATGGATGAGACCTAGGGTATTTAATTTCATCAACTACATAGTCTATTATGCTGCTAATCCAACTTTATTGTTCGTTTTCCTATTGTGATAGCGGGTTTACTAAACGACTCCTATTCTTTCTCAATATATAAGATCTCAATTTATATGTGAATTTTCTACATCTCTGTGATTACTCTAACATATAAAAAAATATTAAGAATAAAAACCCTAAATGCTACACAATTCATACAGGTATTTTCATCCAATATGTAAATTATGATTATTTAACTATAGCATGTATAATCTCCCTTCTCAGATTTCAAATTAAAACTCATAAATCATGCAAATAACGATGTCAAATTATTCACAATCATTAGGCACAAATTAAATAAATCACAATAGAAGTGAAAAAGAAATCATAAAATTGAATTAACTAATAAAAGAGTTTAAAGACACTACATTAAGACCTTAGAAAAGAAAATTAGTTTATGTTCATAATAATAATGCCCATAAAATTACTAAGAAAACACATAGAAATAAAGAGAAGAAAGAAAAAATAGATGTAGATCTATTATCCCTCAAAATTCAAGAGATGACATGGCGAATGAGAAAGTGGCACGTGGCATCACAAGTCATGGAAAAACGACAAAGTATTGAAAAAATACTGATGAGCAAAAAAGGATAGGTCTAGGACCTATAAGGAAGTCGACCAGACCTAAACCCCCTAGGGGTGGTCGGCCTGACCCCAACCCCTAGGGGTGGTGGTCGGCTTGCCACATTAGTCAGCCCACCTTATTCTTCATACACATAAAGTTCACGCTCGTTCCAACAATCGTAGCACCCAGAAGATCAACAGGTCTAGCATCCAGAAGGTCAACAAGCCTAGCATCCAGAAGGTCATCAGGCCTAGTACCCAAACTCTAAAGGGTCATTGGACCTAGCACCTAAGTCTCATAGACCAACCAAGACTTAGCGTTTTCCCGAATGTTTCAATCGTGCATCATCAACCACGATCTAGAGAAACAATGAGAAGACCCAAGATCTCATAATCATGGAGAGGTGGACACATATCTCCACTCACAATAATCGTGTACAAAACCACGATCCCCAGTCTTGTGGATCATGTAACAACCCCTGGGTACTATAAATAAAGGACCCAGGGCTTCATTTAGGAGATCTTTGGACGATTTTTAGACGGATATTTTCTGGGGAGAGACTCTAGGCAAACTTGTGACGAGTGAACTCTCCAGTCCATCTGTGTAATTGTCTATCGAGTGATTCAATACTAAAAACTAAGTGGATTAGGTTATTACTATTCTTCAAAACAGGGTCAAACCATTACAAATTTATGTGTGTTTGTATAAGATATTTGTACTCTGTTGTATATTATATTTATTTAATTCAAAAGGTTTCGTATACTGTACATACGACCGTTGACCAATTTCATAGGTCAACAAGATCCAATCCCGCTCTCCTCAATGGCCTCTAAAGTGTCTCTGAGTTTAGGGCTCTCCAAAAGTCCCCCCAAAATGTTCTAATAAGATGTGTTTATAGTGTTCCAACCTTTGGGTAATGAAATACCAAAAATATATTTCAAAAACATATATTTTTTCCTCTGTCGGCGTCGGGCGCGGTCGCACTATTATTTGGGCACGACCACGGCGGACAAAACCTTCACATTGTAAAAACTCTACAGTGACTAGCAATAGTATTTTGACCACAACTCTCTCGATATAACTCAGAATTTAATTATTGAAAAAGTTAAGGATAGATAATAGAAAGGTCTACAGCTTCTATTTCTATGCGTTTTTCTATAAAGTGAAGAAATCATGGTCGAAATGCGACTTGAATTTTTAGACTTGCGTTACAGAGTATAAACGACTCGTGTTGAGCATCTTCAACTTAGTATTTTCCACCCATAATATCTTGAAACTCCACACTCAACACTAATTCCATCATATTTAATATGTTTCTTCTTATTTCACTCCACGTCATGTACTTGACCATAAAACTTGAAAAAAAAAAAAACAAGCATAAATCAGCTCAAACTAAAGTGAAAACACTAAAATAACATCTTAAATTACTCTCTAAACTAACCTAAAATCAACCTAAATATAATGTAGAAGGGTGGGGAAATAAAAAATATCAATATATTTTATAATTTTATAGGGGATTTAATTAGAAAAGCCTTGAGGAGAGAGAAAAAAGTCGGTGCAAATAGACGCACCCTATTTTTAATTTTTGCAATAAAGGAGATAGTTTTCAGATAGGCCCCACATGATGCATATAAACTCAAATTTTCATTTTTGTTTTTGCAACTTTTTATAGGTTTTTTTTAATAGAATATTACTATAGGACAGTGTATGGTGTCCAACATCACATGATGTGACATGCAAAGATCGATGTAATTTAATATCGAGTTCCACGTATTCTTATTCTAAGTTAAATTTGAATTTGTGGGACCCAATATTGAATTATATCAACCGTTATTTGTTGCATCATGTGGTATTTGGTACCTTAAGGTGTCATATAGAAACATTTTGTTCAATAGCAAAATCCTCTTGAAGTCATTTATATAAAGCTTTTAGAAAAGTTTAAAATTGTTTTTTTTAATGTAAAAGTGCTATAATAATGTTTAGTAAACATATGCCACATTCGGAGAGTAAGATTGGATTGAATAATTTTTATCATGTGATTTTTTAATGAAATTATAGTGGATATGGGAAAAAACTAATCCAATAACCTAAATAACCCCCCTAGTATGTGATAACTTAATCCCATTGAAAAACTTTGGATAATTTTATCATATCGAATTCTTATTTTCATGTATTTTAATAATGGATATTTGCGGTGAAAGTACTAAAGTTATTACATTTATAGCACTTAAGTACCTAAGTTATTTTTTGGCGGCAAAAGTACCATTTTTCTATGTTTTAGTGCAGTTTGGTACAACCGTTAATTCTCACCATTAAGTTTGATTGTGACACGTAGGCAAAAATACTCAATTAAATAGATATTTGCAGCGAAAGTACCCAATTTAAGATATGTTTGCAGTAAAATTACTCAAGTTATAAGTAAATTTCACAACATGTAGGCAGACTTAACAGTGAAATAAACAATTGTACTAAACTGCACCAAAACATGGAAGGAATGTACTTTCGCCGCCAAAAAAATAACTTAGGTACTTAAGTGCTACAAACACAATAATTTATGTATTTTCGACACAAATATCCCTTTTAATAATAAGGAAAAAAAATTACAACTTTGCATCCAACTTGCTTTCTTTTAATTTGTTGTTGGCAAATGATCAATTCATTCATTCTTCTATATTTTTTCTCTTCTATTTTTAAATCCTATCCAATCTCGCTACCCAAACGCGACCTAATATTATTAAAAAAGTTTATGTTGAAATAAAATTAGAATTTAAAGCTTGTATAACTTAACTTCAGGCAAATTTTAGTTTATATGATAATCTATAATAACATTTAAAAAAATAAAAAATAGAAATTTAATTATAAAAAATGGATCTTTTTTAAAATATGGTATTTTAAAACTTAATAAATAAAATGGTATTTACGACACAAATACTTAATATTTTGTATGTTATACACTTATATACCCATTCTTTTTTTTTTTTTGATAGCAAAATTATCAAACGTTACGTCTTACTTAGTTCCGTCACTACCAGGTCCGTTCAGTGGGAATGGTTGACATGTGGAGAGCCCAGATCAAATTCCTTTATTTCTATGTTTAAATACCAATTTAATTACAATTCATATTTTAAAAAATTAACCAAAATTTGACAAAACAATAATAACTTTTATTAAAAATAAATATTTAGTTAATGAAATAAAACAAACTAATTAAGAATAATAATTAAACCCAGAACCTATTTAATCGAATACACCCTTAAATCCCTTAACCCTTTTACGACAGGAACCAAAAATACCCAAACATTTCTGGCAAAAAAAAAAAAAGCCCTAACAGAGTTATTGGAGACGACAACTCGACCTGTAGTTTGCTCCGACAAACCTAATTGCTCTGACGATGATTGTGGGCAATGCCCCTTTGACGGCTTCGTGGGGATGACCCCTCTGAGTATGGTAAGTCTTAATATCCTCTTATTCATTTGAATGCATTTGACTATGAGTTTCTGTCATTTTGAAATGGGTTTTGTGCTTTAACAGTGGACTTTGATGATATTGGTGTATTTATTTATTGTTGTCTGTGTTGGTAAGTTTTGTGAGGTTCTTAGTTAGTTGTATTATTAAATCAGTGTAGGGTACTTGTGTTTGGAAGGATGTGTAGATATGCATTAACTGTATGAGTACTTGTTTTGGAATCTTATTGATTGTGTGAAAGGGACTTTGTGAAAGGGTATGTTGGTATTAAATGATCAAATCAAAGGTACGCAGCGGAATATAAGGACCCATTTTAATAAATATTAATACCATCCAGGATCATACACATTTATAAATATTAAATCACATACAAATAGATCAGACATTGCATCTTATAGCCTATCAAGTGTCATTGAGTCTTTTTGTATAAATCAACGATCTTCCTATCCAGTATTCTGAGATCTCACACCGTGATCTTCCAGGTCAATCCTCAAACACACAAGGACGTGTGTGGGCACATAGGATTCAAAATGTTGATTTATGTGACTCCCTAGATGTCCTCAACACATGAGATCTAGAGAGTTTTGACAGAGAGAATGTTTAGAATAGTTTTCAGGTTTAGAGAAAACTATCGCTTTAGAGAGAGAGTCTATCTTTTTATTTTTCAAAATAATAATCAAGCCTTATTCTGAAAGTCACGTACTATCAGACTTATAAAGATATTTAATCTAATTAAATAATATTTATTTAATTCAAATATAATTCAAATTAAAACTGATTAGATATTTTCATTTAATTATTTATTTAAATCATATTTAAAAAGATTAATTGAATAACTGATTAAACAATATTATTTGAAATTCAAAATTCAAATCTCAGGGATTAAATAACTGATGTTATGCGCCATACACTGTATAATACAGTGTGTGTCGCCTAAGTCTGTATCATGTATTCCTAATTATCTCATTTGTTTGTTTAATCAATCTTTAAGACAATATATTTATCCCAACATAAATATCAATTAATTAAAAATTAACTTTATCTTAAGATATCAGTTTTAAATTAAATAAATAATTATTATATTATAAATAAGATATTTATTATTCTCTCTCTTTATATTTGTTGACGCGGTTCTTCGCCAACAGGTAATTAAGAAATGAAGAGGAAGGGATTAATGCTAAATGTGAACCGCAACAGATGTAAGATCTTAGAAAAGGAAAGAGGTGACACAAGACACGTTTTTTGAGTGGTTCAAAGGTTAAAATCCTTCTACTCCACTAGTCAATATTATTGCTCTATACTGGATATTTGATTACAGGGCCTTTTTTTACAATAGAGAATCCAACCCTTATTAAGTCCCAGGGTCTCCATATTTATAGGAGAAGGCACCTGGGAGTTGGTAAGAAGGTCATCACGTGACCCTCTTATCTATCACATCAACTCTGTGACATTCATGATTAATTCCTAAACCTGACACATAAGTATGGTCAAATCGATAGGTAAGGAGATAATGAGCCGCACGGCCCAACCCAGTCGTGGGTGTCTGAATACGCACGTTCCTGCTGCGTGTCCCAGAAGTCAGGGGCATATAAGACACGTGATGTCTGATATATACACGTTTACCTTGCGTGTGTTGACTTTACAAAGGGTCATAGCCTTCATACTCAGTTCGTACCGCGAGCTGGATACCTAACTCGACCATAGGCCTTCAGAATCTGGGGTCAAGTCTTGTGCAATCTTGGCGAACCCTTGAGTCTCCTCGAGCTAAGTAGGTACGACCTAATGACAGAAGCTCCGGTCTGTGGGACGTCCACGAGATAATCATGATTAGGCCGCAGCTCGGCTCGCTAATCAGCCCGTGGGAAAAATAGGGCGTACATCTGCCCCCAAGCCCCTACTCGTGGTATGCCACGTCGGATAAGACCACAGTAGGGACTTTTAGGCTTCCCCATGAACTCTTCATATTCCACCTTTTACGCAGGCGCCTGATACGTGGAACATCGTGGTTGGTGACGGTACGTCTTACTAGAACCGCATTTAATGGCCTAGCCTATGCTCAGCCGTCGTTCCGTATTTTGAGTGGAGGGCCTCAGATCCCTCATCAGGGCCATCCAATGGCCCTCTACATGTGACCCTTCACGTATATAAAAAGGGGTGGCCACCCTACGCACGGGCCACCCTTTCATTTGAAATTTTTCCGAATTTCTCTTCTTCTTCTCTCTTCATCTCAGACGAAAAAACCCTCTTCTCTGTGACTGCTATACTCAGCGTTCAAGAGGCTCAGACGTCAGGATTTCTTCAAAGCTATGGAAGCCGGTACTCCGACGAAGCTTTCACCCAGGCAATACCTTCATCCACCTCCCAGTCAAACACTGTAAGTTTCTTGATCATGTGTGTTTTGAAAATATATTTCACTGTAGCTTAGGTAAATATTTTACTGTAGCCGCATGCATGGTTTTACTGGGTTTTTTGGATATGGAGGGTGAGAGCCCCTTTTTAGGCTAGGGTATTTTTGCTGTAGGAAATCATTTAAGAGTATGGTTTACAGGATGTTTTTTCTGGGGAAAATTTCTGGGTAGGAGTTTTGGAACTTTTGGGTGCAAAACCGGGTAGCTTAGGGAACACGCTTCACAGGCGGTTTTGCAATTTTTGCCTACTGAAACTTTCCCCCCAAGGCAAATTCTATCCTGACCCTCCTGACACACGAATTTCGAGTAATCGGGGATCTGTTGGGAGCACAGGCGCGTGTTCATCGAACCGCGTGGTCCCACTCTCCACGGGCTGGGCTTACCTCAGCTCGTGCAAATAACATTTGATTTTTCCTCGCGCTTGGGTCGCCTTTTCTGAAATGTTTTCTTTTGTTCGTTAGGCGACCAGATGGCAACAAAAAGGAACGCTCCCAAGAAGACCGTCCGAAAATCGGCCTCACAGCAGGACAAAGGAAAGGCGGTGATGCCGGACTCCCCAATCCCCAACTTTGGGCCGGTGGTGGAGCAGGAGGTAGAGGTCGCCCCCGATGCCTTCTTTGAGGCGGAGAGGATCATCTCGAAGGTCACCGACCAGACGAAGATCAACAAAATCTTTCTCTCCCACAACATCGCCCTGGGGAGGGCATCCGTGGTGGCCCGACCTGCCGCAGAGGGCGAGCAGAGCTGTGCGCCGCTTGATGAATCATTCGCGGCCTGGAGCGGCGAACATTTTAAGGCGGGGGCCTTCCTCCCACTGGATCAGTATTTTGCTGATTTTCTTAATGACGTGGGGTTGGCCCCATTTCAGCTCCCCCCCCCCCCCCCCCCCAACTCCTATCGCTTGCTGGAGGGGTTGAAATACTTGTTTCAGAAGCACGAGTGGGAGGTCCCCACTCCTGCGGACATCTTATACTTTTTCTGCCTCAAGGCCAGCCCGGATCAGCGGGGGCAAGGCGACGGGTTTTACTACTTAACCCGATTTCCCAATACGGCTGCGGTCATCGAGCTGCCCAGCCACCCCAACGAATTCAAGGACCAGTTCTTCATGTCGACGGGGTTCAGAAACTGCGAGCTCCACTATTTCAATCGCCCTCGTAAGTGTGTTGTTTTTTTTATCCTTAGCTCAGAAGTTAAGTGTCGTCTTTGCTCCTCCCACATCCTTTTCTGACTTAGACCAATCATGCAGCCATCTTCGCGAGGACAGAGAAATCGGTGACCCTCGGGGCCCAATATGAGACACTGGCGGGCTTGCCCCCCAGTGAGAAAGATTACCGCGCGCTCGTAACGGACAAGACGATGGTGGCCTGCAAGCTGATTTTCCCAAATCAGATTTTGAACCTCAGGAGGCCCGAGGGGCTTCCCCCAGCTCGCGACACCAGACCCATCATCGTGGAGGAGGTCGCGGAAGACGAGGATGAGGAGGACGAGGGCGACGAAGTTCCCCTCGTGAGGAATAGGAAGCGGACCTTGGAGGTCGTCCCGGGGACGGGTGAGGAGAGGATCCAATCCGGAGCAGCCGCGGGTGCTTCTGGCCAAGGTAACCCTTACATGTTTAGGAGTCTAGATAGGGCCACAGCAGACCCCCGGCTGGCTAGGTTCAATCCTAGGCAACTCGTCCATCGTCACCGAAGTGATCTAGACCTGAACACAACCCTGCTCCATTGCGTCGACCGGCTTGTGTTGGACTACCAAGATAGCCGGCCTAGGGGTACCGTAGTAGTAGATAACACCCTAGCCTTTAGGTCGATCCTATTCGAGGAGTATGGGACCAACCTTCGCACATGGCCATCACTCCGGAGGGGTGTTGTAGCCCTGGGATTAGGCAATATGTAGAGGAATCTAGCCCTGAGTCAGACCTGGACCCAGAACTTGCGCCAGCTCGGGAAGTAATCGACTTAGATTCTTCTACTAGCTCGGGGGGTAGGATTCCCTTAGTACACATACTTGAATTTTTCTTTACCCCTTCACTATTGTTTTTGCATGATCATTAATTCTCGTACTAACCATGTTTTTGCCTTGGCAGAAGAGATGTCTCAGCCCGAGGAGAGCCTGCGAGGTGCAGTCTTTGGAGGGAACGCCGCCGCTGGGCCAAGAACGAAGAGGCTTCGGACGTCCAAGAATGCCGCCGGGACCCCCACCAAGTCCCCTGCGAAGGAGAAGGATCAAGCCCCAGCCACACAGGTCGCGGGAGCGGTCCTTCCTGCTGCAGGGGGAAGCAATATGCCTCCACCAGCTCCGCGAGCTCCACTCGCTGCCCGAGATGCAGGAAAGGAGGTCGGGACATTGGCCATCGTACCTTCCAATGTACGCATCCCAGTCAATCCCTAGGACCTGGAGAAGATCCCCGAGGCCTTTCGGGGAACGGTGTATGAGTCGGCGAACTACGCCGTCAGCCATATATACAAGTTCATCGAGAAGGAGCTCCGGGCCATCGAGACAATGAGCCCAGTGGGCGTGCTGGAGTCTTCACTAGGCATGGCCATGACGGTAAGTTAACCTTAACCTTTTTGTGGTTTTTTACATTGTTATACTTTGCCCTGCTTTTTCCTAAGGCAATTGTCTTTCCGTCTTCGCAGAGTGTTGTCGCCCTTCATCGGAGCATCATCAGGACCAAAACTCAGCTCGGGGACATGAGGGACGAGCATCAGACTACCCTGCAAGCGGCCAAGGATGCCCTGGCGGCCTTGCAGGTCGAGCTGGAGAAAACTCGTTCGAAGGTCCAAGAGCTTGAGACCTCCTTTACCACCTCGAGGACGGACCTAGATGCCGCGAAGACTGAGGTCCAGGTCACCCAGGCTGCCCTAGAGGTCGAGCGGACAACTTCGGAAAAGTCCATGGAAGATCTTTTCTACCACTGCTGGGCCTACAATCCAGATGCAGACTTCTCCTTCATGTCAGCGAGTCTCTGGGCGCGCTTGCTGGTGAAGTTCCAAGATCGCCTTGATAAAGAGGCACCCTCAGAGACCGAGGATGGTTCTGTCACAGCTGAGCAAGGTGAGACGGCGACCTCCAAGGGACCACCTGGTGGGGCTTAGGGCGTTTCTTTTCTTGTGTCCCCCAATATTTTTTAAATAATTTTAATGTAACCTTTGAATGAGGTGCTTTCACCTCGAGACAATTTACTTTAACGCTTTTAATTGATCTTCTCCTTTTTGCCTTTATGCATTTTGGCTACAATTTCTTGAAAAACTTAGTTTATGCTGATCTTTTTCCATATCTCGAGCTCTTTAGGGAGAACAACGATCCATAGATTTAAACCAACTTCTAAGTTTTATGACCCGGTTAAGACCAGGAACTTAATTTGAAAACTTAGTTCGCGTTAACTTTTATCCATATCTCGAGCTCTTGAAGAAGAACAACGATCAATAGATTTAAATCAACTTCTAAGTTTTATGACCCGGTTAAGACCAGGAACTTAATTTGAAAACTTAGTTCGCGTTAACTTTTATCCATATCTCGAGCTCTTGAAGAAGAACAACGATCAATAGATTTAAATCAACTTCTATGTTTTATGACCCGGTTAAGACCAGGAACTTAATTTGAAAACTTAGTTCGTGTTAACTTTTATCCATATCTCGAGCTCATTAAGAAGAACAACGATCAATAGATTTAAATCAACTTCTAAGTTTTATGACCCGGTTAAGACCAGGAACTTAATTTGAAAACTTAGTTCGCATTAACTTTTATCCATATCTCAAGCTCTTGAAGAAGAACAACGATCAATAGTTTTAAATCAACTTCTAAGTTTTATGACCTGGTTAAGACCAGGAACTTAATTTGAAAACTTAGTTCGCGTTAACTTTTATCCATATCTCGAGCTCTTTAAGAAGAACAACGATCAATAGATTTAAATCAACTTCTAAGTTTCATGACCCGGTTAAGACCAGGATAGGACTTAGTTAGCGTTAATCCTTATCAATATCTTGCGTTTTTTAAGAAAAACAACGGTCAATCGATATGAATCAACTTCTAAGTCATTAAGGAGACCTGGTTATATCCAGGTACCATGTGCCCCCCAAGTAACTGGGAAAGGGTCTTTCGTGGTTACTTTGGATTACACTTGAAAACATGTACAAATATAAACAAAATGCGGATTCTCATTGCTTCATACACAAAAAAAAAAGTGGCCTTCCAGGCCTTACAAGTGAATCATTGACAATATTTCTTTAAGTGGATGGCGTTCCAAGTCCGCGGGACCGCCACTCCATCCAGTCGAGCCAGCTTATAGGTTCCTTCCTTAATGATTTCGATGACCTGGTATGGTCCTTCCCAGTTTGGTCCCAAAACTCCATCTTTGGGATCTTTCCCGGCCAGAAAAACTCTCCTTAGGACTAGGTCGCCAATGCTAAAGGCGCGTTTTTTGACTTTGGAATTGAAATAGCGAGTGATCTTTTGCTGATAGTGGGCGAGCTGGAGTTGCGAATCCTCTCGCCTTTCATCAACTAGGTCAAGGGAATTGCACAGGAGCTCGTGGTTCGATTTTGGTCATAAGACTGGACTCTATGCGAAAGCACCTTAATTTCCACGGGGAGGACCACCTCACTCCCAAAGGTTAGGGAAAAGGGAGTATGACCCGTAGGAGTCCGATGTGAGGTCCGATACGCCCATAGGACCTGGGGGAGCTGTTCTGGCCAGACCCCCTTCGCTTCATCCAATCTCTTCTTGAGGCTCGTCTTCAGGGTCTTGTTGACAGCTTCGACCTGGCCATTAGCCTGAGGATAAGCCACGGAGGATAAACTTTTTATGATTCCGTATCTTTCACAAAACTCGGTGAACAGGTCGTTGTCGAACTGAGTGCCATTTTCGGAAACGATCTTCCTAGGCAGGCCGAACTGACAGACGATGCTCTTAACCACGAAATCCAGCACCTTTTTGGACGTTATCGTTGCCAAAGGTTCTGCCTCAGCCCACTTAGTGAAGTATTCGATGGCTACCACGACGTAATGGACCCCGCCCTTCCCAGTGGGGAGGGCGCCCACCAAGTCTATCCCCCAAACAGCAAACGGCCATGGGGACGAGATCATCTTCAGCTCGACTGGAGGAGCTCGGGAAACTGCGGCGAACCGCTGGCACTTGTCGCACTTCTTTACGTATGAGATCGAGTCTTTGGACAGAGTTGGCCAGTAATACCCCTGTCTCAAGACCTTTAAGGCCAAGCTCTGCCCCCCAGTGTGGTCTCCGCAAAATCCTTCGTGCACTTCCTGTAGGATGGCCTTTGCTTCGCCTGGAAGAACACACCGGAGGAGAGGTAGGGAGTGCCCACGTCGGTACAACACCCCATCGACTATCGCATACCAAGGAGCTTGATACAGGACTCGCCGTGCATCGTTACGTCTCTCAGGCAGCTTGCCTTCGATGAGATATTCAATGATGGGGGTCATCCAGGTCGGCCTGGCATCAATCATCTTAACCTCCATCCTGACATCTTCTACGCTTGGTTTCTCCAAGAACTCGACTGGTACTAGCCCCAATGTCTTCGTTTCCCCAGAGGTGGCGAGCTTGGCAAGAGCATCTGCATTAGCATTCTGCTCCCGAGGTATCTGCTCGACTGAGCCTCGCTCAAACGCGGACAGCTCAGATTTCACCTTTGCCAGATAGGCGGCCATCTTGGGTCTCCGTGCTTGATATTCGCCCAGCACCTGGTTCACCACGAGCTGGGAGTCACTGAAGCACTGGACGAAGCTCGCCTTCAACTCCTGGGCTATCCTCAGTCCCGCCAGCAAAGCTTCGTATTCAGCCTCGTTGTTGGAGGCTTTGAATCCGAATCTCAGTGCCGAGTGGAATCTATGTCCCTCGGGGGATATCAAAATGATTCCAGCTCCGGAGCCGTTTTCGTTGGACGAACCATCTACAAAGACCCTCCACAAGGCCTGGGGCGGGCTGATTTGGGGTGAGTTTTCTGCGGGATCTTCCTAGAATCCCGTGCACTCCGCTACGAAATCGGCCAGGGCCTGACTTTTTATAGCAGTTCGCGGAGTGTAAAGAATTTCGAACTGACTGAGTGCGATTGCCCATTTTAATAGACGTTCTGATGCTTCAGGCTTTTGCAAAACTTGCCTTAAAGGTTGATCGGTCATGACGTGAATCGAGTGGGACTGGAAGTACGGCTTGAGCTTTCGCGAGGCCATGATAAGGCAGAACGCCAATTTCTCCATCAGCGGGTATCGGGATTCTGCCCCGAGAAGTCTCTTGCTGATGTAGTAGACTGGCTTCTGAACTTGGCCCTCTTCTCGTACCAGTATGGCACTAGCTGCGTCCTCAGTGACAGCCAGGTAGAGAAAAAGAGGCTCTCCTGCCTTGGGTTTGGATAGCACGGGCGGCTTAGCCAGATGTGCCTTCAGGTCGAGGAATGCGCTTTCGCATTCTACTGTCCATTCGAACTTCTTGTTCCCTCGGAGTAGGTTGTAGTATGGCAGGCATTTGTCGGTAGACTTCGAAATAAACCGGTTGAGGGCCACCACTCTTCCCGTAAGGCCTTGGACATCTTTTCGCGATCTGGGTGAGGGAAGCTCGAGCAATGACCTGATCTTGTCGGGGTTCGCCTCGATTCCTCGGGTATTGACTATGAACCCCAGGAATTTCCCTGACGCGACTCCAAAAGTGCATTTCTGTGGATTGAGCCTCATGCCATATTCCCGTAGTATCTTAAAACATTCTTCCAGGTCGAAAACATGACTATCGACAGTCTTCGACTTGACTAGCATGTCATCAACGTACACTTCCATGTTTTTTCCGATCTGGTTCGCGAACATTCTATTTACTAGCCTCTGGTAGGTAGCTCCGGCGTTCTTCAGACCGAACGGCATGACCTTGTAACAATAGACGTTAGTCGGGGTCATGAAGCTGGTGTGTTCCTGGTCCGCCGGATTCATCGCGATCTGATTGTAGCCTGAGTACGCGTCCATAAAGGACATGAGCTCGTGCCCCACCGTGGTATCCACCAGCTGGTCGATCTTGGGCAATGGAAAGCAATCCTTGGGGCAAGCTTTATTCAGGTCAGAGAAATCGATGCAGGTCCGCCATTTCCTGTTAGGCTTCGGGACCAGCACGGGGTTGGCAACCCATATTGGAAACTTGACTTCACGGATAAAGCCGCATTTCTTGAGCCGGGCTACCTCTTCCTTTAGGGCTTCAGCTCGAGTTGTTCCTAAATGCCTTTGCTTCTAGGACCTGGCAGGAACGCTTTTATCCAGATGAAGTGTGTGCATGATGACACTCGGGCTAATTCCCACCATGTCCTCGTGCGACCATGCGAATACGTCAAAGTTATCCTGCAGAAACGTAGTCAGCTCCGCCTTCCTCTTGCTACAGAGGTTTTTCCCGAGCTTGACCTTCCGACAAGGGTTCTGTGGATCGATACTCACCTCCTCGAGCTCCTCAATAGCCTGGAGCTCGGATCTGTCCTCGCCTATTCGGGGGTCAATGTCCTCACTTAAGACGACATTTTCCCCCTCGGCGCTTTGAGGTTTTTCAACCTCAGGATCAGCTAAGGGTTCCTGAGATTCCTCTTCACCTTGAACGGCCATCGCCAGCTGCCCGGGTTTATATTTTCCCTTCATGGAAATGCTGTAGCATTCTGTGGCAGTGAGCTGATCGCCAAGGATAGTGCAGATTCCCGTTGAAGTAAGGAACTTCATTGCGAGGTGGCGAATGGACGTGACGGCCTCGAAGGCTATGAGCGTAGGTCGGCCCAAAATGGCGTTGTAGGCAGCGGAGCAGTCAATGACCACGAACTCGAGGAGTTTGGAGACTTTCCGAGACCCTTCACCTAGGGTGATCACTAACTCGATCGTCCCTATCGCTGCTGATCCTTCTCCCGAAAAACCATACAACATCATGGAGGTTGCCTTCAGCTCGGCGACAGTCAAACCCATCTTCTCTAGGGTGGATCGGAATAGGAGGTTCACCGAACTCCCGTTGTCTATCAGTACCTTCCTCACTCTCCGGTTGACGAGCTGGACTGCTACGACCAGAGGATCATTGTGAGGGAACTGGACATGGCCCGCGTCTTCCTCCGTAAAAATGATTGGTTGCCTTTCCAATCTCTGTTGCTTTGACTGACGCTGTTCCGGAATGAACTCCACTCTGTTATGAGCCTTTAGTTCGTTCACGTATCTCTTCTGGGTGCCTCTTCTCGTGCCGGCCATGTGCAGACCTCCAGAGATGGTGGATATCTGCCCCCCTACCACAGGGGGAGGGACATCCTGATCTAAGCGAGACCCGGGCTGACTGGTCGGGACTTCCGAAGTAGGTCGGTTTGCTGGAACCCTGTTCTGTGCATATTGAGCCAAGGAGACGGCTCGGATGAGAGTCTCGATCTCGTCTTTTAGATGTCTGCAATCGTCGGTATTGTGGCCGACGTCGTTATGAAAACGGCAAAACTTAGAAGTGTCTCTCTTCCCCTTGTGGTGCTTTAATGGCTCTGGCCTCTTCCAAGGGACTCGAGTAGAGTTGGCTAGGAAGATATTCTCCCTAGACTGGGTTAGCTCGGTATAAGTCGCGAAGACGGGCTTAAACTTGTCTATGGCTTTGTTCTTCTTTTGGCCATGCGGACTGTTTTCGCCATTCCCCTTTCTTTTGCCTCCACTGGGCTGGGTGTTCTGTGTGACGTTTTGGGTCGCTGCCACGACCTCCGTCCCCACTCCAGCGGGCTGCCCGGTGACCTGGCTGGTTCCCGCAGTTAAAGCTTCGGCTTCCTCCAAGTTTATCCATTCTTGGGCCCTGTTAAGGAATTCGTTGACCGAGCCAACTCCCTTCCTTTGTATATCCTTCCAGAGGTCTCCTCCAATGAGGATTCCAGTTCTCATGGCCATGAGCTTGGAGCTATCATCCGCGTCTCTGGCTCGAGCAGCAACGTTCGCGAATCTGCTCAGGTAGGCCTTCAAAGTCTCACTGGGCTGCTGCCTCACGTTAGCCAGGGAGTCGGCCTAAACACGGGCGGCCTGGGAGGCTTGGAATGCCCTTTTGAAGTCAGCTGAGAAGGTCTTCCAGGAACTGATTGACTGTCTTTTACTTTGCTTGAACCACTTCCTGGCAGGTCCAGTCAGTGTGGAAGGGAAGATTAAACATCTCAGCTCGGGGCCAATGTTGTGGGCCATCATCAGGGTGTTGAACATCCCTAGATGGTCTGATGGGTATCCGTCCCCATTGAACTTTGACAAGTGAGGCATACGGAAACCAGATGGGTACGCCGTTACTGCTATACTGGGGGCGAAGAGTTCCATCTCGTCCCCTGAATCATATTCATCTTTTTCTTTTTCGGACAGGAGCTTCCTCATCAGCTCCTCCATCTAAGTCAAGCGCTCGAGGGTTTGGTCCTGATGTCCTTGGTTATTCCGGGGCTGTTCAACAGCTCAGGATCCATTGTACATATTTGGTGGGTTATTGCCCCTCCTATCTTGAGATAGGTTATTTGGGACATTCCCTCCGTTACGTACTTTGGATAGAGCCCCCCTTGAGCGAGCATGGTCATCTCCTCCTGCTCGTTCCCCTCTATGAGAGTTGAGGCGATCTCGCAGGTTGCCTCCCTGGGTGGTTTGATGACTTTGCGTCGAACTCAGACGCTGGCGCAGGTCTCCCCCAGAGAGATCACTCCGGCGACTGCCGGTCCAATGGCTCCTACTAGATAGGCTTGTAGTCCGCCTCTGGTGCTGAGGATCTGGGCTTTCCCTCAGCGCCCTGCTACGTCGGGAAGGTCCTGCCGATGGCGGATTTCTCCTACTACTCCCATAGGCTGGGATGTCTCAGACGAGTCGAGGAGGAGACAGATATCTGATTGGAGAAGGAGGATGCCTGACTAGAGAGGCTATCCTAGTTCCGTCAGGATGGATCAAGTTTGGTGGGGGCCTTTCAGCCATGCCAACCTGCTGGTCCCGTGCCTGGCGATCTGGACGAGGCGCAGGATGGTTGTTGGGAACGGGCTGATGTCGCGAGCCCACTCCGGATCTCCTTTGAGAATTTCCTTGAGCTCCCCTGGGCGTCCTCGAGGATGGTTGGGAGCTAGGAGTCGACGTCCTGACCGAACGGTTGTATTGCTGTTGTTCGGCTCTAGGCATTCCTCCGAAGTCTGCCTCTCGATGGTGTGATGAAGAGGTGGAGTTGGCTGCTGGAAGTCTGTCCGAACGGCTATGCCTGGACCGATTACCTTGGCGAGACTTAGGAGCCTCACCATGCCTCTCTCCGACGTTAGCGTCGGTTGTGAGAGGGGGTAGTCGGGCCAGCATATCCTTAATTTTTTGGCTAGCTGTTGCTAACTGGCTCCTCAGCTGGGCCTTCTCCATCTCCACCGCAGTATAATAACATGGGTTTGGATTAGGCGGTCGAGGCGCCGAACTACTAGTATCATCTTGGCCCGCCGGCTGCTTTCCTGGCCGCTGCTGGACTTCAGGAACTTGTTCACCAGGGATGGCAGTATGATGAGCCTCCTGCCCATCATGTTATTCAATCTCGTTACCGTGCCTAGATCGAGTTGTCACCATAGTTGGATGTATGGAACAGCACTAATCGAACTTGCTCTCAATGAAAGCACCAAACTATTGACGCGGTTCTTCGCCAACAGGTAATTAAGAAATGAAGAGGAAGGGATTAGTGCTAAATGTGAACTGCAACAGATGTAAGATCTTAGAAAAGGAAAGAGGTGACACAAGACACGTTTTTTGAGTGGTTCAAAGGTTAAAATCCTTCTACTCCACTAGTCAATATTATTGCTCTATACTGGATATTTGATTACAGGGCCTTTTTTTACAATAGAGAATCCAACCCTTATTAAGTCCCAAGGTCTCCATATTTATAGGAGAAGGCACCTGGGAGTTGGTAAGAAGGTCATCACGTGACCCTCTTATCTATCACATCAACTCTGTGACATTCATGATTAATTCCTAAACCTGACACATAAGTATGGTCAAATCGATAGGTAAGGAGATAATGGGCCGCACAGCCCAACCCAGTCGTGGGTGTCTGAATACGCATGCTCTTGCTGCGTGTTCGAGAAGTCAGGGGCATATAAGACACGTGATGTCTGATATATACACGTTTACCTTGCGTGTGTTGACTTTACAAAGGGTCATAGCCTTCATACTCAGTTTGTACCGCGAGCTGGATACCTAACTCGACCATAGGCCTTCAGAATCCGGGGTCAAGTCTTGTGCAATCTTGGCGAACCCTTGAGTCTCCTCGAGCTAAGTAGGTACGACCTAATGACAGAAGCTTCGGTCTGTGGGACGTCCATGAGATAATCATGATTAGGCCGCAACTCGGCTCGCTAATCAGCCCGTGGGAAAAACAGGGCGTACAATATTAATCCAAACAAGATTAATATTAATTTTAACCTATAGTTTTTCAAAATAAAAACTATATAGTTAAATAATTAATTAATTCACAATTAATCAATTACCCATAATTATCACATAATTTTTTCCTTCCCCTGGAAAATTAATTTCTTCGCAATTTAGTCATTTCTCTTTACAAATATTTCTTTTGACATCCTTACCCTTGACAGTGTAGGACAGAGGTGATCTGGGGACCATGGACCTATAATACAAAACTCCAATAAACCAGATTATTAATTAAACTTTTTAATTTAATAATCTTATTTATTAATTCCATGAAAACTCCAATATGGAATTGCACTCTAAGTATTTATAGAATTATATTTACAGAGTTTTCTCTAGTAGTTCATCGATATAATCAATGTATGTAGTTTTGTCCTCCATTATTGGTTCGTTAATTAGAGCTAGTCAAAATTACCATTTTACCCTTCTAATTACCTCTTGACCCTTAAGTACCATTAGTTCACTAACGAATAATTAATCTATACTATAATTATAGATTTGAGCTCAATAACTATTCAGTCCCAAAATCAACCCTTAAGGGAACCAATATTCGATCCGTTAGGAAAGCATGGATTTCATTATTGTAATTCATGTTCCCAACCATCCATGATATTGATCTCCAAAACAAAAGTCATTAGCCTCATTATTCTAAGAGACCTTAACGAGCGAATCAAAAGATCCAATAAACATAAATAGGAGTTCATGAATACTCATGATTTAGACTGATCTACAAATGATCATCTATTATGATAAGAATTAAATCTTTACGTCAAACGACAAGTTTATAAAGATAACTAATTCTCATCAGTCTTGTCATATATAATCTCTATTATATACAACAACTTTGCTAAGATGTCTACCCACATCAGTAATCTGAATCTAGATTACTTACATCTCGTATGCTTAGTAAACCTTACTAGGAACCATTCATTAAAGATTCCTTACTTTAATATGTAACTGACTATTTTGTTCATTATATATATGATTTTAATTCTCTCATACTAATACAAGATAATATTCTCATGAATGAATAGATGATTTCTTGATATTATTATATAATTAATTCAAACAATAATTATAACATTCAAATATAATAGAATTGTACTTTTATTTAAAACCAATAAAATTGTACTCAAAGCAAGTGAAGCATCTCCCTTAATCCTATACTGCACACGTGACCCATGAACGACTTTGCAGGAAGTGTTTTGGTAAATGGGTCAGCTAGGTTCTGTTCCGACGCTACCTTCATAACAGTCACATCATCTTGGTGTAAAATCTCTTTTACCAGATGGTATATTCTTTCTATATGCTTCCCTCTCTTGTGGCTTCTCTATTCTTTGGAACTAGCTATTGCTCCACTGTTGTCACAGTACATGATTAGTGGTTTATCCATATATGAAACAACTTCTAGATCAGTGTAGAACATCCTCAACTAAGCCGACTCCTTAGCTGCTTCACAAGCTGCTATGTATTCGGCTTCCATGGTTGAATCAGCTATACTGGATTATTTAATGCTTCTTCAGACAACGGCTCCTCCACCAAGAGTGAACACTGACCCAGATGTCGATTTTTGACTGTCTTTGTCTGATTAGAAATCATAATCAATGTAGCCAGTAGGGTTTAGCTTACCCCTGAATATACCACCCCTGAATATACCAGCATATAGTCTCTCGTTCTCCTAAGATACTTGAGAATGTGCTTTACTGCAATCCAGTATTCCAAAATAGGATTTGATTGATAATGACTTACAATCCCAACTTCATAACATATGTCAGGCCTAGTACACACATACCATACATCAGACTCCTAACTGCTGAAGCATAGGGATACTTTCTCATATCCTCTTCCTCCTGAGGTGTCTTGGGACATTGTTCCTTGGGAGAGCAATTCCATGTCTGGTTAGTAATTGACCTTTCTTGGAATTCTCCATAGAGAATTTTTCAAGCACCTTATCTATATAATTAGCCTGAGAAAGTGCCAAGAGCTTGTTCTTCCTATCCATTAGGATTTGGATTCCCAGAGCATAGCTCGCCTCGCCCAAATCTTTCATTTGGAACTTTTCGGCTAACCAATTCTTCACATTCGTCAATGTACCATATAGATACTTTCATCAAGATAACCATTTAGAAATGTTGTCTTGACGTCCATTTGCCATATCTCATAATCATTGGCAGTCGCTATGGATAAGAGGATACAAATGGATTTGAGCATGGTCATAGGAGAAAATGTTTCTTAATAATCAACACCTTCCCTCTAAGTGTAACCTTTGGCTACAAGCCTCACTTTGAAAGTCTCTACATTCCCATCTACACCTCTTTTCTTCTTGTATATCCACTTACACCATATGGGCCGGACATCATCAAGTGGATCCACAAGTTTCCAACAGAATTGGAATACATTGATTCTATTTCTTGGTTCATGGATTCTTGCCATTTCTCCTTTTTAGGATCATCCATTGCCTCTTTAAAGGTTAATGGATCGTCCTTGTCTGTATCAGAAATAAGGACATGTGCCTCATGTTCGTAGCCAACAGGTTGACTCACAATCCTCCCACTACGATGTTACACCGGGGTTTCTTTTTCAGGAATCATGGTTTCAATGGTTTTTTGTTTATCATTTAATGATGAAGATGATTGTGATGGAATCTTATCAGCTGTGAGTTCCTCCAATACTACGTTGCTATGAGGTTTATAGTTATTCATATAGGCATGTTCAAGGAAGGTTGCATTTGTGGAAACAAATTCCTTTTGATCCTTGGGACTATAGAAATAATCGTCTCTTGTCTCTGGAGCGTAGCCAACAAAAATGCATACTTCCGACCTTGATTCAAGTTTCCCTGATTTAGGTCTAAGAACATGAGTAGGACAGTCATAAATGCAGAAATGGTGCAAACTAGGTTTGTTTCCATTCCACAGTTCCAGTGGCATTTTTCTAATGGTCTTAGATGGGATTACATTCAAAATGTAAGTCGTTGTTTGAAGTGCATATCCCAAGAATGAGAGAGGAAGTGAAATGTAGCTTAACATAGACTTGACCATGTCCTACAAGGTTCTGTTACTTCTTTCAGAAACACCATTTTGCTGTGGCGTTCTTGGTGCTGTGAGTTAGGATAGAATACCATGTTCCAACAAGAAATCTTTGAATTCTAAATCCAAATATTCTCCACCTCGATCAGATTGAAGTGTCTTTAGAGTCTTACCTAACTACTTCTCAACCTCAGCTTTGAATTCTTGAAACTTACCAAATGTTTCAGATTTCCTAAGCATAAAGTAAGTATGACCATATCTTGAGTAATCGTCAATAAAAGTGATGAAATACTCATACCCACCTCTTGCTTGTACATTGATTGGACCACATACATTGCTGTGTACAAGCTCCAAAGGTTCTTTGACTCTATTGCCTTTCGCTGAGAAAAGACGTTTGGTCATTTTTCCTTCTAGACAAGATTCACAAACCGGAAGAGTTCCA
Source organism: Humulus lupulus (assembly GCF_963169125.1). NCBI lineage: Eukaryota > Viridiplantae > Streptophyta > Magnoliopsida > Rosales > Cannabaceae > Humulus > Humulus lupulus. Next base: position 93,981,412 of record NC_084800.1, on the reverse strand, counting down.
ACTCTTAGTTCTCTCAAAAGTCCATCTTTGTTAACCGGTTTATCCTATATAGACCTATATGACCAAGTCTAAGATGCCAAAGATATGTGTCTTCCTCGTTTGAAACTTTTTGTCTTTTGTTAACTTGCGGTTTTGCTACTTTAAATAATTCTGAATTATTGAGCGTTCGTTCAATTTAATGAAAGCGATAAAGTCTGAATATTCAATTGCATGCATAAAGAAAAAATTAAGAATAATCAAATTATACATAAAATATTCTAAAGTCATTACATGCAATAAAATTCTAAAATAACTAAACAAGTGAACTAAACATTGTTCAAACAACAATAAAGTTTTTTTTTAATAAAACTAAAGAATTTTAAATAAATGGACTTTCTTTATCGCTTTCTTGAACTAGACGTTTTTCCTCTTTTCCTCTTCAACTTTTTGTCTCCATCTACAAGTTCCTCTTGATTGCTCAAGTTTCTGTAAATAAGAACAAATAACAAAAAATAAGATTAGTGGTTTCTAAATCAATTATTTAGAACTTTATGTATCATAATCCACTATTAAGCCTAAGGTAAAGGTAAATCATATCTACCTTTTTTCGTGATTGTAGTCTTGTCTGTAAATCCTCAAAGGCAGCATCCCACAAATCACTAGCATATTCAATGTGTTAGAACTTTTTTCTTAGCTTTTCTTCTATGGTACTAAGACAGTAAAATCTCACCATGTGATTTGATCTCATCCAATCAACATATTTCTCATGTTCCTCTTTGCTTGCATCCCATGATAGTACAGGAGGAGGCCTCTTATCATTATAGATATATTTAAGATTTTTGGCCATAAAAATGAACAAAGTTGAATTTTCCCTTCCATCTTCATCCTCTTCAGTCATTTTTACTTTCTTTATATGATCATCAATATTTTTATGCATTACCGGGCACATTATAGGAAAATAATTGGGTGGCAACATTTTATGACTGAAAATAAAATACAATAATATTATCATTTGAAAAAATATCAATGTTTTGGAAAGTAAACATGACGCATGAATGCAACAATTAAAACACATAAATTAACATTTACTTTTCCACGATAAAACTACCCAACAAATAAAGTGTCGTCTTAGGGTCGGGCAAGTTAAATTCAGATAGCTTATAAGACAATCTTATCTTTATAATTTAAAACTTAAAATAACTATTTATTTTATCTTTTAAATATAAAGTACTGGTGGTTTAGTCAATATGCAATTATCCACCGCAGAAGCTTAGTTACATCTTTGTAAGTATAACCCATTATTTCGAAATTCATGACTTAACTTAGAGAGTGCCGCCTTAGGGTCGGTCAAGCCTAAAATACATCACTTCTTCATATCTTTGTAAGAAGTCAATCTTGGTATTAATATGTCTAGAAACCTTCCTTAGGGGGATGGAAACAAAGTCACCTTGAGGCCCTATTCATATCTCACAGTGTTGTACTAATAATGGAGATCATAGGTCACATTGAGATGTTCACCTTCTCCCACTTACTATTTTTTATTAAACTAATCAATTAATTCTAAATTAATTACTAGTTTATTAATAACCCTATGAATGTAATTAATTATAAAATTCATAATTATAAAAGAGTATGCTTCCATAATTAATGTGATTACATTCATCTAACTTTACTAAAAACTCTTTTTACATAAAGTTGGTTATCTTAAAAGCCTATAAAATCTATTGCCTTTATTATGGTGTGAGTTACCAAAATTAACTAATTTAATACTTAGTAGTTTACATGCAATTGATTTCTCCAAAAAAAATTCATATAAACAAATAGGACAATCCTAGATAATCATGTTTATAAAAGATGCATGATTAATGAGAAACTGTGTGGGGTTTCATGAATGACATGTAATTGACTAATGTGTGATCATGTTATCAATTAAACATCAATGAACATTTATTTAAATAAATAAACAATAAATGATGAACCGAGTACTAATGAGTATTTCTAAGATTTACAACCCTTTGGAAAAATTAGAAATAAAATTGCAATCTAAGCACATGTAGCTTTCAAGACTCTCCAAGAATGCTCCTCCTCTCCTTTAGGCTTTCTTACTAATCTTTAGGAACTTTGTTTTGCTCAACTTATTAATTAGAAACAAACTTTCTAATTAATTTATTTAATTAAAAATAATTTTTAATTAAATAACCATTTTTTCATCTTTTTCATTTAGTTGAATTTAAATAATTAAATAATCAAATTCAAATTATTTAAACCTAAGATATTAAAATATCTTAATCAACTAAAAGATATTTTATTTTCTAATAAAATAAAATAAGATAATTAACCTTTTAAATTCAAATAATTTAAAATTAATTAAATAAAAGATTTTTGCAAAAAATTAGGAATTAGGGTTTAGGCACCAAGATGGTGACCTAGGGCTGGCAACACAAGGTGCCAAGCTCGAGATAGGCGGCTGGGCATGTAGGTGCATCAGGTGCGGCACACAGGGGCGCGTGCAGGGGGCCAGGCAGGGGTGTACAAGCACACTCGCAGACAGGCAGCAGGGGCTCGACTCGGGTGCGCAGGGGCACGTGCAGGCTGGTGCAAGGTTCAGGCGAGAGTGCGTAGGGGCGCTCATAGGCAGGCGCGGGTGTAACGCCCTGGTTAGCCAAGACCATTACATTGTGTATTTTTAATAGTGCTTAACTTTCTAAATGAGTCATTAGGCCATAAACATGCATCTAAGTGTGATTACTGTTCAAGGGTTAAAAATTTCGGTTAAAAGGAATGGATGTTTCACTAAAAACATTAAACTGTGCATGAGATCCCATAATAATGTTTACAAAGTTGTTTACAGTTCCAAAATAGTCATTACAACTCAAAAGTTACAACCTGCCGATCTAAGCGGCAAAAATAGGGTTTAACCCTAGTTCCTCTAAGAAACCTTAGTCGTGGTGGTCAAGGGGCTGCATATGTACACACCACCACCTAAGTTCTCCAACTCATGGCTTGTAACGCCCTGGATAGCCAAGACCGCTACACTGTGTACTTATAAAGGTGCAAGACTTGCTAATCAAGTCATTATTTTAAAATCGTGTCATTAAACATGTTAGAGCTAGGGTTAAAAAGGTTTTGGTCTCAAAAGACTCATTTTATATAACTAAATTGTCACATACACGGGATCCCAAAAGAAACAGAGTTAAAAGTTAATTTACAGACTACCAAAAACACAAAAAATAAAGGTTAGCCATACTAAGGCAAAATAGACAATCTCTGGGTCTCGCGTCCCTGTCTAAACCTCAACCGTGGCGGCTGAGCAACTGGCTATGTACATTCCACTCACTGAGCTCTCCAATCAGGGCTGATCCAACTTGCCATTGCCTTTACCTGCACCACGTAGCACTCGTGAGCCAAGGCCCAGGAAGAAAACATCATATACAACACAGTCATTGATATCAGACAGTTTAATCAGCAAGCATGATCTTTCATCAAATAATTCACAATAGACATTCAGCACATAAGCTCAGATTCTAGATACAATCAATCAATTATATCATTCACATCACATAAAATTCAGGGCCAACGACTTAGGCCGCACCCTCACTGACTCCGTCCCGCTTAAACCGAGCTCAGTGCATAATAAGCTGTCCTCGGCTACCAGTGGCTGAGCCGCGCCCTGTGCGCTAGTGAAACCCTTGGCACCCTTAGGCTGTTGGTTCACTAAATGGATTGCATGGCATAATACCATCTTTTCAAGATTTTACAATAGGGAACCCTTAGTCCCGTCACATATATTCAACCAGGTGCAGTTTCTTACCTTTAATCTTCACGGTTTTGGATTACAAGCAACACCCCTCAAGCACGATCCGTTCCTGAGCCTAAGCCTTTATCACCTAGTCACAACCAAAGTATAAGGTCTCATTAAAACTCAAGTTAGGGTTTCCGGTCACAAAACTAACTTCCGGGAAAACAAATCCCACCAAGCACAGTGGTGGAATGGTTCCCGAGCTTCCAAGGCTTGGTCTAAGTCCTTAAAAACCCTAAAAGATCAAGTGGGCAACCAAGGGCTGCGGCCCTTGAAACTTAGCCGCGGCCTTAGCCTCAAAACAGAACCAAGGGTCACCCTGGCAAAGACACGCGCCGCGGCCGTTGCAATGGGCACCGCGGCGCTCACCCCTGGCCGAGCCTCCTTGGCTCTTCTTCATCATAGAGCTGTAGTGCTCTAGAACAGAGCCACGACCCTTCCTTTCGAACCTAGAAAACTCACCATTTTTAAAGCTCAAAACCTCAGCCAAAACCACCCCTAAGCTCCCTACTTCAACACCCAACATTTCCACAACTTATGCTACACAATTCAACAGAAATTCAACTCAATAACCCATAGAAAACTCACTTTCAACCCTTGAAACTCTAAGAACTTAAACACCCAATTTAATCAGTCAAAACTCAAACTCAAATCATCAATTCATGAAACAAAGCTTACCTTCTTGATTGAACCCTTCCTCTAGCCAAAACCCAGCTGATTCCAAGGATTTTCCCCAGCTCAATTCTACCATAATCATCAATTGGACAATACCTCAATACCTAGCTGAAACTCAAGTTCTAACCACAGAAAGAAAGAAATTCATGCTTACCTTAGCCCTGGTTTAATCCTTGATTGTCTACTGAGCTAATCCTAAAAGTTGCTCCTGAATTCCTCCAAATTTCTAGCAGTTCTTCAGCTCTAATTTCCCAATTTCCTCTGTTTTCCCTTGAGTGTCTCTAATTTAGTTTCCTTTGTTTTTTCTTAAGAGTGAGAGAGAGAGTAACCAGCTGAGTAGAAAATTAAGTCGGTTTATTTTTCCCTAAAGGCTTCCTAACTTTTGTCTTACTTGTTAAGCTAATCCCAAGGCTCGGGGTGCCGGAACCGTCCCCGAGGCCAAAACGGTAAAATCCCCCATTATTCCCGCCTAGACATCCTAACCTCAAATATATCTCCATATATTTATTTTCATAACTTGATAGTCCAAATCACTACCCGATACCTAAATTACCCCCGACTTTTCCAAAGTCATATTTTAAGTCCCGTTGTGACTTTTCCCACTATCTGACCCTAGGATCGTCTCGAGTCGTGCTCTCCGAACCTGCCCACATAATAATGTGGTTCTCACATATATCACATGTTTATTCCATATTATCACATAATATCATTAATTATCATATAATCATCATTAATCACATATTCACACATTTAAGTCAATAATTTTCATTCTAATCCCATTTATGCCCTCCCGACACACTAATCAAGGCCCTTAAGCCTTATTAGCGAATTTGGGTCGTTACATGGCTGGTCCAACTTTCCTTTCCCTTTACTTGCACCACATAGCACCCGTGAGCCAAGGCTCAATAAGAAAACTTAAACATGCTCATAAGTAGTGAATAACACGTTTCATATCATAATAAACATGCCCAGTAGTAATAACTCTACTCATGCATGTATACCATTAATATAAATTACTACAATGTTATATGGTACCAGATGCCCTAAATAAATGATTAAGTGATTCATATCGGGGCCACTGACCAAGTACATGACTAATAAGTCACATAGGGACTTGGCGCCCTAGGATCTGGGACTAATAAATCACCCTGGGGCACATTACCTTATCCTCTGTATAACCAGCCTTGGAGCTGGCCCAGCGCACCTGGCGCTCTAGTTTTCTATGACCATTGGGTCGAACAAGCTTGTAATGCGATCCTGAGTAGATCTAATCATATCGACCAGCGCTCGACGTGCTATTGCCGTCCTTGACTCATAAGTCAATGTTTTATGACCAGCGCTCAACGCTATTGTCGTCCTAGACTGATAAGCAATGATTTTCTTAAGTATGTAATGCAAACAAGCATTCATCATATAACAAATATCCATATATAGAGCACTCAACATGCTTCATTCATAATCATGTGCATTTACAAGGATCAATGCCCAATCAAAACCATATTCAACATTCGGGCCAAGCCCTAATCATGTATGTCACATAATGGGTGCAGCTTTCTTACCTCAGGTCCGAGTATAAAATAAATTAAAAACAAACCTCGAACATGATCCTGATCTTGAGCCCTTAGTGGTAACCTAGTCACAACCATAATATAGAATCCCGTCAATAATGAGTAAATAGTGGCTTCCGGACCGAGTCCTAGCCTCCGGGACGTCAAATCCTACTAAACCGGGTAGTAGGATTGATCCTAAACCCTTAGGTTTGAGTTCCCGCACTCAAAACCTCCCTAAGGCCAACTTTTCCCTTAAGCGTTGCGGCCCCACGCCTTTGAGCCGCGACCCGCCTCAAGACAAAGCCCTTGCCTTTTTTTGCCTGTGCCTCACACAGCGGCACATCTATTAGGCACCGCGGCCCTATGTGCCCATCAACCAGGTCCTCTTCTTCGTTAAGCTTGGGCCACGACGCCCAAGAATAGGGTCGTGACCTGACCTGGAACGCAGCCAAAAACCTCCATTTTCCCCTTTCAAAACACTCGATAAACCTATCCAAGCATATCCGAATCCCAAAAACAAAGTTCTCAATCATCTCAATGGCCCAAAACCATCAAAACTCAAGCTTCAAACCACTCAAAACTCATCAAAACATAGAATCCAAATTCAAAACTTAAGAAACGTTAAGGAACGGAAAATCAGAATTTCAAAGCTTAAATTACCTATGATTATGTCGTTTCTCGCTAAATCCTCCGGCTAATAAGCTTTCAATCTTTCCTAGAATCATTATGACTTGATCCTTGCTTGAATCTGAGTCCTAAAACTCGAGTTTCCTTTGAAATTTTGACGAACCGTAAAAAGGGATAACAAGAGAGAGAGAGAAACAGTGTTTTGAACGTATTTTTCTTTCTGACAGGTTACTTCGAGCTAAGTAACCTCAAGTAAATCCCAATGCTCGGGGTCTCAACAACGCCCCCGAGGGTAAAATAGTCAAACTTCCCAGAATATCCTCACGATCTCACTAACTCCCAATAAAGCATCAAATATTCATTCCCATTACCCACTACCCTGGTAATGTGCTAAATACCCAAAATACCCCTTGACTCACACTGAGTCAAATATTGGTCCTATTGTGACTTTCCTACTAACTTGCTCCCTAAGATCACCTCGTGCCGAGTAACCCAAATATATCTACATAATAATGTGGTCTCACACATATATCACATATATGCCAAATATACCCATAACGGGTCAAATTACAAAAATTTCCCTTCTAATAAGAAATGGGCCCACATGCTTAATTAATACACCTAAACATGCATATCAAGTCATATTATAATATAACTCACATAATCACATAATTACATGTATATAAAACACATAAACATGTAATTTCAATAATTTGCCATCCTGACCCCCTAATCAAGGCCCCAAGCCTTATTAGGTAATTTGGGACGTTACAGCGGGGGCCAGGCATGGGTGCATAGGGGCGCACGCAGGCAGGCACTGGGGCCAGGCGTGGCTGTCCGCAGGTGGCCAAGAGGGCTCGGGTTGCTACCATGGCTGGTGGCTCAAGTCCTTCTCCACTTGTGTACAAATTTTTACAATACATATTTCTTAAATTGAAATTTACAAAAAACCTATGCCCTTTATGGCTTACACAAGATCTAGAAAAACAATAAAATTACTAACCCAATAACACCATATAATTAACGATCCATCATTCAAACCATACATTCAAAAAGCATATCCATCCATTCAATATACATATCAACATACATATAACAAATGCAAGAAACTCACACAGTATTTAATATATATATTTATTTATAGACTGCTCTAAACCAATTGTTGGTATTAAATGATCAAATCAAAGGTACACAGCAGAATATATGAACCCATTTTAATAAATATTAATACCGACCAGGTTCATACACATATATAAATATTAAATCACATACAAATAGATCAATGATTACCTCTTGTAGTCTTTCAAGTGTCATCGAGTCATTTTGTACAAATCAACGATCTTCCTATCCAGCATTCTGAGATCTCATAGCTTGATCTTCCAGACCAATCCTCAAACACACAAGGACGTGTGTGGGCACGTATGATTCAAAATGTTGATTTATGTGACTCCCTAGATGTACTCAACACATGAGATCTAGAGAGTTTTGACAGAGAGAAGGCTTAGAATAGTTTTCAGGTTTAGATAAAACTATCGCTTTAGAGAGAGAGTCTATCTTTTTATTTTTCAAAATAATAATCAAGCCTTATTCTGAAAATCACGTACTATCAGACTTATAAATATATATATAATCTAATTAAATAATCTCTATTGAATTAAAATATAATCCAAATTAAAACTGACTAGATATCTTCATTTAATTATTTATTTAAATCATATTTAAAAAGTATAATTGAATAACTGATTAAACAATATTATTTTAAATTCAAAATTCAAATCCCAAGGATTAAATCCCTGATGCTAGGCGCCACACACTGTACAATACAGTGTGTGTCGCCAAAGCATGTATCAGGTTTCCCTGATTTTCTCATTTGTTTATTTAATCAATCTTTAAGACAATATATTTATCACAACATAAATATCAGTTAATTCAAAATTAACTTTATTTTAAGATATCAGTTTTAAATTAAATAAATAAATATCATATTATAAATAAGATATTTATTATTCTCTCTCTTTATATTAATCCAAACAAGATTAATATTAATTTAACTTATATTTTTTCAAAATAAAAACTATATGGTTAAATAAGTAATTAATTCACAATTAATTAATTACCCATAATTATCACATAATTTTGTCATTGCCCTGGAAAATTAATTCCTTTGCAATTTAGTCATTTCTCTTTACAAATCTTTCTTTTGACATCCTTGCTCTTGACAGTGTAGGACAGAGGTGATCTGGGGACCATGGACCTATAATACGATGCTCCAATAAACTAGATTATTAATTAAACTCCTTAATCTAATATTCTTATTTATTAATTCCATGATTACTCAACTATAATATATGGAATTGCAGTCTAAGTATTTATAGAACTATATTTATAGAGTTTTCTCTAGTAGTCCATTGATATAATCAATGTATGTAGTTTTGTCCTCCATTATTGGTTCGTTAATTAGAGCTGGTCAAAATTAGCATTTTACCCTTCTAATTACCTCTTGATCCTTAAGTACCATTCATTCACTAGTGAATAATTAATCTATAATCTAATTATAGATTTGAGCTAAAAAATTATTCAGTTCCAGAATCAGCCCTTAAGGGAGCCAATATTCGATCCTTTAGGAAAGCATGAATTCCATTATTGTAATTCATGTTCCCAGCCATCCATGATATTGAATCTCCAAAACAAAAGTCACTAGCCTCATTATTCTAAAAGACCTTAACGAGTGAATCAAAAGATCAAATAAACATAAACAAGAGTTCATGAATACTCAGGAGTTAGACTGATCTATAAATGATCGTCTACTATGATAAGAATTAAATATGTACGCCAAACGACAAGTTTATAAAGATAATTAATTCTCATCTGTCCTGTTATATATAATCTCTATTATATACAACGCCTTTACTAAGATGTCTATCCACATCAGTAATATGGATCTAGATTACATGCATCTCGTATGCTTAGTAAACCGTACTAGTAACCATTCATTAAATATTTCTTACTTTAATATGTTACTGACTATTTCATTCATTATATAAATGATCTTAATTCTCTCGTGCTAATACAAGATCATATTCTCATAAATGAATACATAATTTTCTTGATATGATTATATAATTAATTCAAACAATAATTATAACATTAAAATATAATAAAATTGTACTTTTATTTAAAACCCATAAAATGTCGTTACATGCTTTTAGGGCATTAATCCTAACAGGGAAGGGAATATATGCTTTGGGACGTGGGTATTTTTTGTCTGTGTTAGTCATTTTGGGACTAAACAAATCATTTTTTTTTTTACAGATTTGGACTATGAGCTGTTCACAGTTATATTGCATCAAGGTGGAATGTGGTACACTCATTTTGAAGAGGAAAAATACGAAGGGGTGAGGTTGAATATTTTGATTACTGTGATTGGGAATATTTCAGTAGGTATGACTTGGAGATGTTTGCAATGGAATTGGGTTTCAGTGAAGGCCATATGGGAACTTGGTCAAGGATGGTGCAATGCTGATTTCAGATAAGGACATTAGAGTAATGATATTTGACATAAAGCACAGAAGATATAGAGTAGTGGACATCTGTTTGGTCATGGCAGAGAAGAGTGATATAACTTCTGGAAATGGTTCTAAGCAATCAGAACCTAGGCTTGCAAGTCCAAAAATATTGAGACCAAAGTGCACAATTCAAGAATTACCCGATGATATTGATGTGGTTGTGAATTTTGTAGTGAATCCACCAGGTTTGCTAGAGGGATTTGTGAATGACTCAGCCCGAAAGAAGAAGAGAATGAAGACTTTGACAATGATGAAGATGGCTACGATGATGAAGATATTGAATCCACAAGCATTGACATTATTGATTTGGACAATGAAGATGATGAGGTGGGCCAACATCGTGAGTTTGAAGCCCATGATGACCATGACACCCATTATGACCATGAAGCCCAAGATGCCCATTATGACCATGAAGCCCAAGAATCAGATGAAGTCCAATTTGATGAACTCCATGTTCAGCCAGAGGTGCATGAAGAAGCCCAATAACCAGAGGTGCAAGAGCATCCGGAACAAGCCCAAGAAGGCCTTCATGATTCAGAAAAGGCTAGGGGTTATTTAGAAAAGGCTAGGGCTGAGAAGAAAAAAGGAAAGCACCACTGAGGAAGTGTGGCAAGTAGAATGGCAAGAAGAATGTTGTATTTGAGGAAGAGGATGAATATGATTTTGTGTTGGAAGTGGAAGAATATGTTGATCATGGAGACCATAGAGATTATCTAGATTATACAACAGATCCAAGGAAGTGGTGGTCTTCAATTACACAATTGTGTAATGATAAATATGATGTTGCTTCTGAAGGTGTAGTGTCTGAAGATGACCTTAATAGCTTGTGTAGTGATGATGGGGAGGAAATAATTAAGAGGACCAGGAAGGAATACAACCCACGGTCAAACCTAGATGAGTTCCAATTCAAACTTGGTATGGAGTTTCCTTCAATGGAACATCTAAGGAATGCCTTAAAAGATTACTATATAAGGACTCATAGAGAATACAAATTTATTTTTAATGACAAATTTAGACTACGGGCCAAATGCAAAGGTAAAGGTTACAATTGGTTATTTATGCCAAATTGCAGAGTGTGGACAACAAGACCATGTGAGTTAACACTTTGGTTGATATGCATGATTGTGGAATAGTGTTTGAAAAAAAATTGGTGACAAGCCGTTGGTTATCGAAGCATTTCCTAGAATAGTTCAGACTTAATCCGAATATGGACTGCCAGGGATTCAGGGAGATGAAATCTACTACAAAATTTAGCAATGTGTCATGTTCGATCTTCTACAGGGCTAAGACCAAAGGAAGAGATATGTTAGAGGGTTCAGTGAAGGACTAATGTTCAATCCTTGATGATTATTGTAGACAGTTGATGGAAACAAATCCAGGTACCACAACTATACTTAAAACTAGTCTTGTTGATGGGAACAGAGTTTTTGAGAGGGTTTATATTTGCTTGCAAGCCTGTAAATAAGGTTCCAATAAAGGTTAAAGACCTTTGTTAGGATTGAATGGTTGTTTCTTGAAAGGATATTACAGAGGTATCTTATTGGTTGTTGTAGGTATAAACCCAAACAACTCTCAGTATCCAGTTGCATATACAATAGTAGAGAAGGAAAGCACAACAACTTGGACATGGTTTTTGAAGCTAATAGTTGAGGATCTTGACATTCAAAACCCAAATGTCTTCACCATGATGAGTGACAGACAAAAGGGTTTGGAAAAAGCATTGGATGACATTTATGATGGAGCTGAGATTAGGTTCTGTGTCAGGCACCTACATTCGAACTTCAAAAAAGAGCATCCGGGTTCTCTTCTTAAACAGATGCTATGGGCTTGTGCATGGGCAACTACACCTGCAGAGTTTACACGAAGAATGAATGAGCTTAAAGAAGTGGATGTGAGGGTTTACAAGTGGTTGCTAAAGAAAGACCCGAAAGAATGGAGCAAATCACATTTCAGAGTGAATGTGAAATATGATATGCTTCTAAACAATCGTTGTGAAAGCTTTAATTCAGCAATCATGCCTGCAAGAAACAAGCCAATTGTAACACTACTGGAGAAGATCTGATTCTGACTGATGTGCAGATTCTCCACCAAATGAGAAAATGTTAAAAAATGGGTGCATCCAGTTGGTAGAAGGATTCTGAACATTATTGAGAAACAAAAAAAAATTGGCCAGACATTATCACTCAACCTTGGCTAGTAATGGTAAGTTCCAAGTCCCTTATATGGGGGCAGAAACATTTGTAGTTGATTTGGTGGCCAAAGTGTGCACTTGCAGGGGCTTTGAGTTATCTGGCATACCCTGTCCACGTGCCTTGGCTTGTGTCTGGGCATCAGGATTGGAATTGATGCATTACATTGATGCTTGGGATAAAAAAGATGCCTACATTGCTTCATATGCATAGATAGTTCAACCAATGCCTAGCTCTGATAAGTGGCCTCAAACTGGCCTAAACCCTATACTTCCACCTCCAGAGCAGGCATTACCTGGCAGACCAAAGAAAAAGAGAAACAGAAGTAATGATGAACCACCACCCGATGCTACAAAAGAATCAAGGAAGGGTCAACCCAATCATTGCAGTAATTGTAAGCAAACAGGGCATTCTAAAGTGACTTGTAAAAATCCACCAGTTGATCAAGTACATGACAACTCTTCTTGTAAAATGAATTGTGATCATGTAAAAATACCACTTACAAAAATTTATGCAACTCTTCTCAACTAATGCAGGCCAAGGTTCCAAAGAAGAGAGGTGGACCATCAATGACTAACCCAACACCTGAGACAGTTAAAAGAAATGAGAGAAGGAAGAAACAGAAAGCAAAGGAAGAAGCCTCTGAAAGTCAGCAACAACAAGAATGGTGTTTAGATAAAATGATGTTTCTTTTGTGATTATCATGGATATCACCTTTTGTAAATGTCATTCTGACATGGATATGAACTTGCTTTTGTGTTTCTGTTATTTTCTGTAATGTTTAGACACCTTAGACATGGTGTATGTAGCTTATTTGGACAGCTTGTTTTGTAGGTGTATCATGGATATCACCTTAGAATGTTTATGCTTGAAGTATTAAGTAAATTTTTTTATCAAATACAAACGTAGGCAGTATGCAATCCTTCATTCATAATAGAAATTGACATATAAGTTTAAAATACAACTTCTTTTCCTGCTAAACATATTCTAAAATTAATTTCACCTAATTGACATGTCTCATTTACTGACCATTACAACCACCCACCAATTTACATCTCAATTCTTTAACCAAATAGACAATACAAGCACAATCACAGCTACAAGAAAAATGATTTAAAATTTTTCACTAATCCAGACAAAGCCTACATTATCAGCAGCTTCATCTCTCAAATAGCAAGTTCCACTCACTACTACAAAAAAGGTCATTTGTGACAGTTCCTAACTGCCACAAGACGCAAACCAGCCTGACATTTGTGTCAGTGCCTAACTATCATAAACGTGGCATTTGTGACAGTGCCCAACAGATGCAAACGCGCAAATGCTATATTAAAAGAAAATGTTATGAACCCTAACCCAGTGTACCCAACCCCCAGCCACCCTATGCAACCCCATCCCCCTTGTACCCAGTCCCCAGCAAGCCACCTCTCAATCCCCGCGACCCCAACCACCTACATGACCCTTGCGAACCCAGTCAGAGAAAAAAATCAAGAGGAGGATTTTTGGGTTTTGGTTTTTCAAACAATAATCTTCAAAATAAAAAATCTATACAAAAAAACTATGTATAAGGTTCATAAACTTATTATATTCATCAATTTAACCTTAAAATTAAAAAAAAAAAACTCACCAAAATGGGTCTAGGAAGTCGGAGGCACCGGTGGTTGTTGGGAGAAAACCTAAGTTTCGAATTTGGGAGAATGAGGGGCTCGGGGATGATGGTTGGGATTCAATACTGGGCACACCATTTGCGTTAGTGGGGCACTGACGCAAACGGTTGAGCAAAATGCGCGTTTTGCTTAATCGTTTGCGTCAGTGCCCCACTGACGCAAACACGCTGTTAGTGTTAGTTGCCCATTGACGCAAACAGTGCATTAACGGCGTCAGTTGGCCACTGATGCGAACTTCACCAATTAACAGCGTTAGTGTTATCACTGACGCAAATGCCCCTGGATTTGTGGCAGTGCTCAACTGCCACAAATGTTGATTCTCGGTCAACTGCGTTGACTGGCACGTTTGACTAACACAAAAGGGGTATTTTGGTGTAGTGACTTGCCATTGGTCCTTCAATTTTGTGTTCATGTTCCAATCTCATATTCTAGATGCCTGATTTTTCTAAGCAGCCACGATATGACTTGCTTTGATCTTTCACAAATTTCTGGGTCAATCCAGGCAAAAAAATTGCACTCACCATTTGACTAAAAGTTTAACAAAAAAATAAATGAACAAAAATTTGAGACAATGAACTTACTCTCAGCTTGAAGCAACGTATGAACCTTCTCGCAGGATTAGTGTTTGTCCATGAAGTCCTCTCAACCCACGGTACCCCACAATCACAATTGCTGAGAGCCCTTGATTTCAGAAAGACCTCTTCTTCATTGAGTTGCTGCGCGATGTGCCTCTGTGCCAATTTTTAGCGCACCAAATTTTATTTTATTTTATTAATTTGTGTGCTTTATTTTGAATTTATAATTATTAAGTGTTAATTGTATTTGAAATTGTTTGGTAGAAAATGTGTGATTTTATTTGTTAATTGATTTGTTTATTTAATTGCTTTATTTTGTGAGTTCTTGAGTTTTGGTTGTGTGCACCAATGTGCATGGTTAGTAGAAATACACCTTAGCACTTGTGTGTGTGCACGATTGCATGGTGAGCATGCAATAGTTTTTCCCATGCATTATTCTAGATTATTCTTTTACTTATTAATTAGTTTTTATTTAATTAAGAAAGGGAAATAATAGGAGAAATAAAGAGGGAATGCTCTAGAAGGCTTGTGTTCACACAAGTGAGAAATGAGAAACAAATGGTAAGAAGAGAGTCGCCATTTTTTTTAGTTCCCGTAACCCTAGACCCAGCCTTAGTAAAAAGGTCATATCTTGAGCTGTAAATGTACGATTTAGACAAACTTAGTATCATTAGAAAGCTAATTAAAGTATCTACAACTTTTTTGAAATAGAGTTTTCTTTAAAACACAACAAATGAGGGTCAAAATCGAGTCCCAAGTGGCAGAATCCTAGAATTACGAAAATTAGATTTTTCTTTATTTGTGTGGTATGTCAAGGAAAGAGAGAAGTTAGTGTGCTGTCAATTATTAAAGGGATTTGATTGGATGAGTAAATTATTAATTGATTTTATTTTTAATTTAGGGAAAATAAAGGAAAATGATAATTACATTTTTCTTAGCTAGGTTTTGGCGATTGACATTTAAATAGAAAATAAGAAAGAGCTTGAAGGCTCATTTGGGTCTTGGTTGCCGATTGTATAGAGAAAAAGGGCATGAGCTCGTGGGAGAGGAGAGAAAGAAGAAGAGAAAGAAGAGGTCAAGGCTAGGGATTTTAAGGTATGAGTTAAGGTTCATAGCATTACATTTTTTTTCCTCTACATCTTGATTCTAAGCAAGACAAAATGATGGTAATGATAGGTTTGGATTTTGTTGCAAGAACTTAGAGGATTGGAGGCTAAGGTTCGAAATCCCTAGGGTAAGTATTTGGGTTCATAGTGATGTTGTTAGTTTCTACCTCTTCTTGAATCTAAGATCATGTTTTTTTTTTCTTTCTTTTCTTTTGTGTGGTGTATTCGAAAATCCCTAGGGGTGGGGATTTGATCAAGGTGGTGGCCATTGTTTGGGCCTTGAGTGCTAGCAAGAGAGGTAATGAAAACCTTGCCTTATGGTGGTTGTTCTTGTCATTTTGGTTCTTGTTGTTTTGTTTTCATGAGGATATTGATTTTAATGTTGGAATGTGGTTTTATTTTGAAATTGTGGTTTATGACATTATTCTATTGTTGTGGCTATGGGGAGCACTTGTATTGTTTTGATAAGTTTTGGTTAGAGGCATGTTAGATTTTAAATTGAAAAATGGAAACAAGAATGGGAGTGATGTATGTTTCGGCCTTGTAGTATGTTTTAGGGTATGTGTTGTTTTCTTTCATATTATTGTAAGCATGCCAAAAAGGGTTGAGTTGTGTGACTAAGAGTATTTCGGCTGATGGGTCCTTTTTTGCATGGTTGGGTTGTTTTTTTATGTTATTAAATTCCATGTTGTCATTGGTGATCATAGGAGCGTGCTAGGTTTTGTTTGGGTTTGGAAACAACAAGAGATAGAAACATGTTGTAGGTTTCGACCTAGTGCTTAAATAAAAGGGTTATGAACTTTGTTTGGTTCTTCTTAACTTTATTCTACAATTTTGGGGTAATGAGCATGTTGTTAATTGGAATAATTCATGTTATTAGGTTGGATATGATTCAACATGAGCATGCATTATGGTGTAAGTTTGTTTTTTATGATGGTTTTGCATGCTTAAATGTATTCTTGAATTGTTCAAGTGTAGAAACATGTTAGGTTATGTGTAGCATGATTAAAGGTGCAATTTTGATAATTATGGTTGTGTTTGGTAAACTTTTTGTTTTTGAATTTTTTAAACACAAAAATGGAAATATTATTTTTATTTTTGTTTCTTTATTTAAAAAAAATAAAATTACGTTAACTATTTTTGTGTTTTTGTTTTTAAAAACAAAAAATAATAAATTTTTTTGATAATTTTTATTTTTATTTTTATTTTTTGTTTAACAATATAAAATGAGGTGTTGATTTGAAGAATTAAAGAAAAAAAAAAGTCAAAAAACGGTTTTAAAAAATTATTTTCAAAATTTAATGAATTTTAATTAAAATCTTTAAAAATACTAAATAAAAATAGAGTTACCAAACACTGTTTTATGTTTAATTGTCAAATTTTTAATTAATTAAATAAAAAATTATTTTTTAAGTGTTACCAAACAACACCAGTAAGTTTGCTGTTTTTTTAATTATTTGCTAGTGTTGATATTAAATGATTTTTAAAATGCACAAATGAAGCCTCAAAATGATATTTTGATTTTATATGAGTAAGGGGCATTTTATTTCACATGATAATAGACTTTTATTCAAAATAAGAACATGCAGTTTTTTTTTTATTTTGTGAAAGAATATGGTTTTAATTCAATTATGTGATTTTAATTAAATAAAATGCTTGCTGGAATTTTTGGTTTATTAAGAGAAAATATATTTTAAAGAAGATAAGTAAAATATATACTCAAATAAATTAAGTCATAGATTTTATTTATGAAAAATGTGATTTTTCAAAATTATTTTTCTAAGAGTGATCATTATTTTATGAGGAATTAAAAGACTAATGAATTATTTTAAAAAATAGGATTTTTGTAATAAAATTTTTTAATGACAAATATGTGGTTAAAATAAATGACGAAGAAATAATTAAGTGGTAAATAAATTATGCTTGCTGAATTTTTAAGAAAATGCACTGAGATAAGCATGTAGAAATTATCGACTTTAAACGTTAAATTTTAAGAATACTCACACGTATGCATGTTACATGCAAATTTATTTTTACGTTAAAAAATATGTCTATTATTCAAACATGTGATTTTTATGTTGTTACCATGAATGATTGATTGATAGAATTAGCATTATTCTTTTATAATTTTATGTGGAATTGTTGTATGTTTTATAATTGTAGTGCAACTTGCGCCACGTGTGCATGACCCATGCACACGTGGGGTATGTATATTGGGCATGAGTATTCTTACGTGATTTTAAAGACGAACATTTAATTATGATTATAGGCTCGTTGTGGCGTTTTCACACTTTACTTTGCTTGAACCTGAGGTAAGGAAGTTAAATAGAATTTTCTATGTTTTATGCTATGAAATGTAAGACTTGTTATGTTGCAAGAAATAAAGGGCCTGTTTGGCATTGTTTTCTGTTTTTTGTTTTCAAAATTGTGTTCTCAGAAATGAGAACAGAAAACTATTTTTGTAGTTTTCAAAAAACAAGAGGTGTTTGGTTAATGTTTTCTAAAAACAATTTTTTAGTTTTTTTTTTTAAATCTTAAATAAAAAATTAACAAATATATTTATAAAGAGAAAAATATTTTAAATTTTTTTAATAAATAATGAGATAAAATAATTTGAAAGAAAAAAATGATGAAAAATAAGTAGTGAGAAAGTAAGGAAAGAAAATTTGAGAACAACAGAAAACAACTTTTTGTTGTTCTCAAAATTTTCTGTTTTTTGTAACTTTGTTTTTAAAAATTGTTTTCTGAAAACAATGCCAAACACCCCAACTTGTTTTCAAAAAACTGTTTTTAGCTTTTAAAAAAAAAAACTGTTTTTTAGTTAAGGTGTCAAACACCCTCAAATTGTTATGGAAATGGAAGTTCTATGTTTTGATATGTCATGATCATCAATCATTTGATGCATTACCGGGCACATAATAGGAAAATAATTGGGTGACAACATTTTATGACTAAAAATAAAATAATATTATCATTTTGAAAAAATATCAATGTTTTGGAAAGTAAACATGATGGATAAATACACCAATTAAAACACATAAATTAATATTTATTTTTCCACGATAAAACTACCCAACAAATAAAGTGTAGCCTTAGGGTCAGTCAAGTTAAATTCAGATAGCTTATAAGACAATCTTATCTTTATAATTTAAAACTTAAAATAACTATTTATTTTATTTTTTAAATATAAAGCACTGCTGGTTTGGTCAAGATACAATTATCCACCGCAAAAGTTTAATTGCATCTTTGTAAGTGTAGCTCATTATTTCAGAATTCATGACTTAACTTAGAGAGTACCACCTTAGGGTCGGCCAAGCCTAAAATACATCACTCCTTCATTTCTTCGTAAGAAGCCAAACTTGGTATTAATATGTCTAGAAACCTTCCTTAGGGGGACGGAAATAAATCCGCCTCGAGGCCTTATTCATATCTCACGGTGTTGTACTAATTATGGAGACCATAGGTCACATTGAGATATTCACCTTCTCCCACTTACTATTTTGGATTAAATGTATTTTATTAAACTAATCAATTAATTCTAAATTAATTACTAGTTTATTAATAACCTTATGAATGTAATTAATTACAAAATACATTTATAATTATAAAAGAGTCTGTATCTATAACTAATGTGATCTATATAATTACCCATTATATTCTTCTAACTTTACTAAAATATTTTTTTTACATAAAGTTGGTTATCTTAAAGGCCTATAAAATCTATTGCCTTTATTATGGTGTGAGTTGCCAAGTTTTAACTAATTTAATACTTAGTAGTTTACATGCAATTGGTTTCTCCAAAATAATTCATATAAACAATAGGACAATCATAAATAATTATGTTTCTAAAAGATGCATGATTAATGAGAAACTGTGTGGGGTTTCATGAATGAATGTTATTAACTAATGCATGATCATGTTATCAATCAAACATTAATGAACATTTATTTAAATAAATACAATAAATAAATAATAAATAATGAACCGAGTACTATTGGGGATTTCTAAAATTTACAACCCTTGGAAAAATTAGAAATAAAATTTCAATCTAAGCCTATGTAGCTTTCAAGACTCTCCAAGAATGTTTCTCCTCTCATTTAGGCTTTCTTGCCAATCTCTAGTAATTTTTTTATGCCCATCCTATTTATTAGAAACAAACTTTCTAATTAATTTATTTAATTAAAACTAACTTTTAATTAAATAACCATTTTTTCATCTTTTTAATTTAGTTGAATTTAGATAATCAAGGAATAAAGTTTAAATAATTATTTAAACTTAAGATATTAAAAGATCTTATTCAACTAAAATATATTTTATTTTCTAATAAAATAAAATAAGATAATTAAACTTTTAAATTCAAATAATTTAAAATTAATTAAATAAAATATATTGCACAAAAATAGGATCTAGGGTTTGGGCACCAAGTATGGTGCCCTAGGAACCCTAGGGCCGGTGACACCTTTGAGGAGCCAAGGGCTTTGGTGCTCACGACATCGACATTTGGGCTAGCACGCAGGGGCGCACGCTGGCACGCAGGCGGGCTGGGCGCATGGGCGCGAGGATAAGGCGTGCGTGCGAGGTGTGGGCAGGAAGGCGTGGGGTTGGCGCGCATGGAATCGCAGGGCTAGCGCGCATGCAAGGGTCTGATGCGCACAACTAGGGCTCATGCCCTAGGCTTAGGTCCTCCATCACTCTTCTGTACAGATTTTTATAATTACATATCTCCAAAAATAAAATCACAAAAATCCTATGCCCTTTATGGCTTACATAAGATCTAGAAAATTAAAATTCTTAACCCAATAATACCATATAATTAACTATCCATCATTTAACCATACATTCAAAAAACATATCCATCCATTCAATATACGTATAACAAATGCAAGAAACTCACATAGTATTTAATATTTATATATATGTATAGACTGCTCTCGTACCAATTGTTAGTATTAAATGATCAAATCAAAGGTGCGCAACGGAATATATGGACCCATTTTAATAAATATTAATACCAGCTAGGATCATATACATATATAAACATTAAATCACATACAAAATAGATTAGAGATTACCTTTTGTAGCCTATCAAGTGTCTTTGAATATTTTTGTATAAAATCAACGATCTTCCAATCTAGTAATCTGAAAGCTCACACATTGCTCTTCCAGACCAATCCTCAAACACACAAGGACGTGTGTGGGCACGTAGGATTCAAAAGGTTAATTTATGTGACTCTCTAGATGTACTCAACACATGAGAACTAGAGATGTTTGACTGAGAGAAGAGGTTTAGAGAAAACTATCGCTTTTTAGAGAGAGAGAGAGTATATTTTTAATCTCATAAAAATAATGAAAAGATTTTTCTAAAAGTCACGTACTATCTGACTTATATAAAAATTATTTAATCTAATTAAATAATCTTTATTTTATTTAAAATAAAATTCAAATTAAAATTGATATGATATATATATTTAATTATTTATTTAAATCATATTTAAAAAGAATAATTAAACAAATTTATTTGAAATTCAAAATTCAAATCCCATTGATAAAAATCCCTGGGTTAGGCGCCACACACTGTGTTGTACAGTGTGTGTCGCCCAACCTGTTGCCCATATTTTCCACTTTGAACACGTGGCATGGTCAAACAGGCTTCATGGGCTCTCAGGAGAGGCCCAGGCCCAACCACGGCCCAGCGAACAATGAGCAACCAAACCCTATAGGCTCGGACCATGCTAAGCCTAATAACTAGCGAATAGCACAAGCATAGTAAGGGGTCCGCACATGAGATGTAGGTCCGAGCCAACTTCACGAGCACACCCAATCTCCATCCTCCAGGATTTAGATTGTGGTGGTGGACGGTCCATTCTAGGAGACGGATCCCATCATGAGGGATCCGGATGAAGTTTCTAGGTCCATCCTCAACATTTTGACTCGCTATCAGGATACGTCCTTCGATTTGTCGTCGCTAACTGATGTCCGCCTTAGTGAATGAACCCGAGTCTTGGTAAATGAAATTGAACCTTGGTAAATGAACTCGAGTATTGATAAATGAACCTGAACCTTGGTAAATGGACCTGGACCATACGTTCGGGTATAACAAGATCAATCCTTCATGCAACTGACGTGTCCCCAAGAAATTCGGCAGTTGGTATCCTCAACTAACTCGCAGAGAGGGTACGAACAGAACGTACGATGTTCCTAGGGATTGGTTTTGCCACTACTCTGACAAATCCTGTCCCCCGAGTCCCCCTGAGGGCTCATGTGCATCTGCCCGTATCAACGTACAACAGGAAGCTGTAAGGCTCTACCATCCTTAAGCCGATCCAGTGGGCCTTGACTAAACCATTTGTAATCATGTTACACACTTGTATTATAGCTTCATTAGAGAGAATTTATGCTTATATCCTTAGTGGGCCCAGATTAGTCCGACCCAAACCATATGACTGCCTATAAATAGGGTCATTTGTGCACTGTAGCAAGGATATGATTTTCTCATGCACGCATAAACACTGCTAAACTTGCAGAAAACCTCCATTGCTAAACTTTCTAAAGCTCAATACTATTGACTCGTGGACTATGGCTCATTAACGCCTCAGCCACATAAAAACTATGATCTTGTTCATTTCTTTGGCTGTAACGACCAAAATTTACTAATAAGGCTTAGGGCCTTGATTAGCGTGCCTGGAGGGCAATAAGTGAATTATTGTTTAATATGTGAATTTGTGTGAATATGTGATTAGTGATGCATGTTTAGGTGAATTAAATATGCATGTGGGCCCCGTCTGGTTATTAGGGGCATGATTGTAATTTTAGCCCGTTGCGGGTATAAATGTGATAGTTGTGATATATTTGTGTTGCACGATCCGAGACAATCCTAGGGAGCGGTTAGCTAGAAAGTCACAACGAGGTCGAAAATCTGACTCGGGGCGAGTCGAGGGGTATTTCGGGTGTTAGTCATTTTATGGGGTTATCGGGTTATGGAAGTAAATATTCGGAGATATATTTGAGGTTAGAATGCCTAGGAGGGAATATTGGGGAAATTTACCATTTTTCCCTCGGGGACATTTTTGGTACCCCGAGCCCTGAGGAAACCTCTTAGACTTAAGTTAAATAAAACAAAATATAGGAAACCCCCAGATTTCTCTAAACCGAACCTATCTCTTCCTTCACCTCTCTTTTGAAGATTTTCTCTCCATTGGAAGCTTGGGAGAACTCTTGGAGGAAACCAGTCAAAACTAAGGAATTGGAGCTAGGATTTTGGGAGATTGAGGCTTGGAGCTTGGAAGAGGTGGACTTTGGAGGTTGAGGTGCTAGTGGAAGCTTGAATTCATCAGCTGAGGTAAGGGGTCTAACTCTAAAATCCCTTGAGTTTCAGTAGAATTATAGCTAAAGTTGTAAGTTGCATGTGAATCAGAATCATGAGTTAAATTTTGCTGTGGGTTGAGTTTATAAGACTGTGTTGGATTTGTTGAGGAGCTTAGATGATGTGGTAGGGAGACTCAAGCTTAATTTTGGGTTTGGGTATTGAGTTGGGATGATTTTAGAAGGATTGGCTCGAAGGAAATGCAAGGAAAAATGGTGGTTTTCTGGGTTTGGAGGTGAGGGTCGCGGCCCTAAGAGGGGCATGCCGCGATCCGTGTGCATGCAAGGCCAAGGCAGGCCACTGACCATGGGGCGCACCGCGGTGCTTGGCCAAGCATGCCACGACCCGTGTATGTTTCCAAGGAGGCGTTTAGCCTCTGTTTTGAGGCAAGTCGCGACCCTTAAGGGGTTGGGCCACAACCCTAGTTCAAGATGCAGGGTGTTTAGTGGGATTTGACTCGGGAATTCAATAGTTAAGGCTCGGGACAGATTTTATCACTCGGATTGATAGAATTCAACATCCCGGAGATTGGAATTATGACCCAAAGCTATTTAATGGATAAGAACTTGATGGGTGGATATTGTTAATGCATTGTGACTAGGGCTTCAGCGAGGCTCGGACTAGGGAACTGTGTTCGGGATATCAGTGCCTGGAAAGCTCGGGACACAGGTAAGAAAACTACTGTTCCCATAGAGCTTGTGTTGCAAGGCTCAGCCCTATAAGATTGAGTTACAGGACTCGGCCCTATATGACTGTGTTTCAGGGCGTGGCCTTTTGATTGAATTTATATGCATTTAAATATATGTTTAGTTATATTATGTGTGTATATAAATGATGGAATGGCAGTGGCCGAAAACGAAGAAGGGCAAGAGCGGCAAGGGGCCGGGAGCAGCGTTTAGCATGCGGAGTGCGAGTTGCCAGGGCGAGACCCCAAGGGATACCTGGGATATCCTTACGGTATAGACCGCGAACCCAGGGCCTGGTAAAGCGCCTGGGACGACATGGTCGTACATGTATAGCCTGATGATGGCATGTTTATATGTTAAGTGTTGTTATGCATATGTTATCTACTTATGAGGGTTTTATTGCTGTGCTTTGTCTCACGGGTGCTCTATGGTGCAGGTAAAGGCAAGGGGAAAGTCGACCAACCTTGAGTATGGTGAGCGTGACGAGCAGCACGTACATGTTTGGTCTGCCTGGCTGCCACGGCCATGGGTGTTTTTGGAAGATGATTGTACCAAACTTGAATTTTGTCGTTTAGTCGAATTTGGTTATATTTTGAGTTGTAAATATTTCTAAACAATGTTTTTGGGATCCCAATCGTTAAACATTTTATAATTTTTAATGAAAGGTTTATTCTCAAGTTTATGTCTCTAATTACGGTTTAATTACACTTTTGTCCTAAAATCTCGATTAGCAAGTTAATTGCACAATTTAAACTCACTTGGTAACGACTCTAAGATAGTAGGGCGTTACAACTTGGTATCAGAGCGAGCTAAGGTTTATGGTTTCTGGAGAATGACCGAACATGTACGCTCGCTGTCAGTGGCAAGCTCGACTCAGGGTTGGTTGGTAATAATTGAATTGTATGTTTGATTATGTGTTTAAATGCCCTGTTTGCCTGTTTTTTCATATACAGCATGATGGATGATTTAATGTATGCATGATGTCAGGGCATGGCCCGTTGTGTGTGATATGCTACCTGTGTGTTATGTGGATTGTTGCTCGTGGTTGACTGATGTGATTGGGAGGTGGTTTTGAATGTTGCTGTCATGCTTGATGAGTGGTGTCATTGATTGCAGCATATTTGTTGAGATGCCTTGTCAATCATCTAGACTCCGCAGCAGTCGGGCCGAGGATGATAACCAGGGTCAGGACCCTCCACCTGCCCCATAGAATTGGCAATAGAAGTTTGCCGAAATGGAAGCAAGACTGCAACGAACAGAGGAAGAACTCCGCCAGTTGAGGCAGCAGGCCCCTCCACAGGTCACAGGGCTGCCAATTCAGCAGGTTATGGCGTCACCGCCAGTCCAACCTATTGTGGAGAATAAGTGGGAACCTTTGTATGAAAGGTTCAGAAATCAGCATCCTCCCACCTTTGAGGGTGGACCAGACCCACTGCGGGCAGAGCAGTGGATAAATATGATTACCTCTATTCTCGACTTTATGAGGGTTGAAGGGAACGAGAGGGTAGCTTATGAATTGTTATTACATTTAATTACTTTTTTTTTTTCAAATTATTATTACATTTTGGTTAAGTTTTTAAAATGTGAATTGTAATTAAATTGGTATTTAAACATAGAAATAAAGGAATTTAATTTGGGCCCTCCACGTGTCCACCATTCCCACTTAACAGACATGGTAGTGACGGAACTAAGTAAAACGCAACGTTCGGTATTTTTGTCGTCGAAAAAAAAGGGTATTTAAGTGTATAACATAAAAAATATTTGGCATTACTGCCGCAAATACCCCAATATAAAAATATGGCATTACCATAGATCCAACTTTAAGAAAATTAACTTTAAAAAATTAATAACTAATATGGATTTTTTAAAATGCCATTAAAAATTACTACAACTTAAGTGTGAAAAAAGTTGTAGCTTAATTATAAACTTAACTATTAATATGGGAAACAAAAATTCATACATTTGTTTTTTTTTAAAAAAACCATTAAAACATTAACAATTAAAAATTCCCATAAAAAAAGTTAAATAACAAATCATATATCATATAACTAGAAAATATAACCGCGCTTCGCGCAGTGTTTTGCACAATCATTCATTTTTTTAAAAAATAAATATTTTTATTAATTTAATTAATAGTGTTCTTAATCAAATTAAAACAACATGTGTAACGACCCAAATTTGCTAATCGGGCTTAAGGCCTTGACTAGTGTGTCTGGAGGGCAATAAATGATTTATTATGCTTTAATGTGTTAATGGGTGAATTAATGTGGATATATGATAGTGATGCATGTTTAGTGAGTTAAATGTGCATGTGGGCCCCGTCTGGATATTAGGGGCATGAATGTGACATATGTTATATATATGTGATATGTCTGCGTAGCACGATCCGAGACAGTCCTGGGGAGCGGTTAGCCTGAGAGTGTCACAACGGGGTTGAGATTCCGACTCGGGGCTAGTCGAGGGGTAATTTGGGTACTAGGTGTGTTATGGGATTATCGGGACATGAAAATAAATATTTGGAGATATATTTGAGGATAGAATGTCTAGGCGGGAATATTGGGGAAATTTACCATTTTTCCCTCGGGGACGTTTTGGTACCCCGAGCCTTGAGGTAACCCTTCAGACTTAAGTCAAATAAAACAAAAAGGGGAAATATTTAGAAGCTATAGAAACCGACCTACTCTCTTTTCTTTCAGCTAAGGATAGTTTTATCTCTTCCTTCCTCATTCACTCTCTAAGATAAACACAAGGAAAACCAAGGGAATCAACTTGAAGGTCTAGGGGAATTCAGCTGTGATATTATAGGAACTTGAAGCTTAAGGCTTGAGGATCAACTACAGGGATTGAGTTCAGCAAGGTAAGCTTTAATTATTGGGATTATGTTGAGAATTGTTACTGGTTTGCTAGAATATGCATGCTAGTTAAGTTTGACATGTTCTTGAGTATTTTAGTTGGGTTTTGGAGCAGATTTTGATGGGGTTTTAGTGTTGATATTGAGTTGGTATGTATGTGTTAAATATCTGGGTTTGATAGGTGAGTTTTGGGTGAATTAGCTTGAGGAAAGGTGTGGAAAAATGGTGGAAAATCTGGGTTCGGAGGTGAGAGCCGCGGCCCTAGGAGGGGTGCGCGCGCAGCCATGAGAGGCCGAGAAGCTCATGCGCGCCGCGGCGCCTGGTGGGCGCGCTGCGGCCCGTGTGGGGGTCAGTGAGGTGCTAGCCTCTATTTCGAGGCTAGCCGCGACTCTTGTGGGTGAGGCCGCGGTCCTTTGTGTTAATTTGAGTTTTAAGGGTGTTTTAGGCTTGGGAACTCAAGGGGTAAGGCTCGGGATGGATTTTATCACCCGGATTGATAGAATTCAAGGACCCAGAGGTTAGGGTTATGGCTCTAAGTTA
Organism: Humulus lupulus; assembly: GCF_963169125.1. NCBI lineage: Eukaryota > Viridiplantae > Streptophyta > Magnoliopsida > Rosales > Cannabaceae > Humulus > Humulus lupulus. The sequence goes on along the minus strand of NC_084800.1, from coordinate 93,954,241 downwards.
TTTATTGGATTAGAATTTGATGGATGGACATTGTTAATGTGTTGTGACTAGGGTTTCAGCGAGGCTCACGTTGAAGGACTGTGCTCGGGGCGTCGGTGCTCAGAAATCTCGGAACTCAGGTAAGAGAACCCTTGTTCCCATAGAGCTTGTGTGTAGGGCTGAGCCCAATGTGTTTGAATGGACTGATATGCAGGGCTGAGCCCAGTGTGTTTGAATGGATTGATATGCAGGGCCGAGCCCAATATGTTAGAACTGCGGGGCGTAGCCCTTTATCTGATTATGCTAGAATTCTATACCTACTTGTTATGCTATGTGTATTATGAAGTGAATGGTCGGCTTGAGCCGGGAACGGTGTAGACCGAGAACGGCAAAGGGCCGGAAACAACATTGGGCACGTTGAGTGCAAGGCCGAGAACGGCAAGGGGCCGGGAGCAGCGTTGAGCACGTGGAGTGCGAGTTGCCAAGGCGAGTCCCTAGTAGGATACCTGGGATATACTCACAGCGTGGTCCGTAGATCCAGGGCTTGGTAAACGCCTGGGACGGCTAGGCCGTATGTGTTTAGTCAATTGGTGGCCTATTTATATGCGTGATATATGTGTTGCATATGTTATCTGTGTGTGGGTTCTCTTGCTGGGCTTCAACTCACAGATGCTCTGTGGTGCAGGTAAAGGTAAAGAGAAGATCAACCAACCATGAGTATAGCAGACGTGGGGCGGTGTGTACATGTTTGGCCAGCCTGGCTGCCACGGCCAGAGAATTTTGGGAGATGCTTGTAAATAAACCTTGATTTTGTCGTCTAGTCGACTTGGTTTAGTTAATATGTTGTAAACATTTCTAAACTGTATTTTGGGATCCCAAGTGTAAACATTTTATGATTTTCTATGGAAATTATTATTTCTAAGGTTTTTCCTCTGTTTATATCTTAATTACACTGTTTGATCTAAAACCTCGATTAGCGAGATGAAAGCACGTTTTTAAACTCACTTAGTAACGGCTCTAAGGAAGTAGGGCGTTACAACATGTATATATGTTGATATTTTTAATTGTTAAGATATTTTAGTTTTGAATTTGACATATCAAAATAATAAATCTTGAATATAAATAGTATTCCTAAATATTTTATTTAAATATAAATAAAAATATTTTTATTTTAAATTTGAAATATCAAAACAATAAAACGATAAATATAAATGGAACATTTTGAAGATAAATTTCAATTATATATGATTATTTATTATTATAATTATTAAAAAATTAGTTATTTATAAATAAATTAAGATAAATTTTGAATTTGAAAAATGAAACAATAAAAAGATAATCATGAAATGAAAACCTTGAAGATAAATGTGAATTTATATATGATTGATTTATTATAATAATTACTAGAAAATTAGTTATTAATAAATATTTAAAAAAGAGTTGCAGAAGAGGCATTAGATATATTGATGCTTTTAGATATTTTGTTTTTTTTTAATTATTTAGTAATCATAAATTAAAGAAAATAGAATAAAAATGTGGAAAAATTAGAAAATAGATTAGAGATTTATGTAAATTTGGATGGAATATCACCCCCAACTTTTCTCACAAAGTAATCTTTGATGTGATTGAACTATACATAAAATTTAACAAAAGTTAATAATGCAATAAACAGAAAAATAAAATAAAATATGACATTTTAAAAAAATAACTACAATGACAAACATATATATTTGTAATAATAATTTTATCGATTAACTTATACTTACTAATTTGTTAAAATTTTGATGTCTATTTTTTCCAACCACCTCTAACAATCTCAATATCACACACACCTCATAAACATCCGATAACATCTAAAACATGATAGAAAAATAAGATGAAGATGTTAGAATATAAATCGATAACATCTAAAAATGAAATAAAAATAAGATGAAGATGTTAGAATATAAATATCAATAATTTAAAATAAAAACTGTAAAGATTAACAAACATTAATAATTGAATAAATACCCGAGAGGAGTGTATTATAAATAACACGTAAATAAATCAAATTCGGAGATATGAATTAGAATTGATTAATAATTGAAATTGAAAGAGTTTAGAGAGAAGAAGAGAAAAAAAAAATAGAGAAATTAGATTAGAGGAAAATATGAGATTAGTAGAGAATGTTTAGAATATATATATAAATTTACAAACATATATTTATATATATATATATTATTAATATGAATTAGAATTCATTGAAAATTGAAACTGAAAGAGTTTAGAGAGAAGAAGAGAAAAAACAAAGACAAAGAAATTAGATTAGAGAAAAATATGAGATTAATAAAGTATGTTTAGAATATATATAAATTTAAAAATATATATATTTATATTTATATATATTATTAATTTAAATAATAATATATTATAAATATCTTATTTAAATTTAAAAAAATTATATTTATTATTATTATAGCGTGTATGGTAGTTTATTAGTGTAACTATATATATTTTTTAAAATTTTATTAATATGGTTAATAAGAGAAAACATAAAAAAAGATATGATATTTAGATAGTTTGAATTTATCGGTTATATTTATAGATATTTAGATAGTTTATATATTTTAGTTTTGAATTTTTTTAATTATTAACTAATAATCAAAAATTTGAAAAAGAAGAATTAAAATATGTGAAAATTTTTAAAAATAGAAAGAGTGATTTAGAGTAATTTTAGAGTATCACATCATCTCATTAATACTCTCATTTAAATAAATACTAGATACAAACAACGTGCAATGCACATTTGCTTAGTTTTATTTATAGAGAATTTATTAATTATTTTTATTAAATGTGTATTATTTTCATATAAATTCCAAATAAATAAAAAATATTATATATAAAAGAATGACATAAATATATTAAAAGAAAAATTAAACCAAAATAATTTTATGATTTAAAAAAATATATAATATGTTAACATTTTTAAATATAAATAATAATTTTTTTTATAAAAATTAACATTATGTATCATATATTATTGTTATAATGATATTTTATAATATTTAAATTTATATTAATATAAGTATTAAATATCTAGTCTTGTATTAAATATTATTATTATAATAATATTTTATAACATTTGAATTTATATTAATATAATTATTAAATATCTATTTTTGTATTATATATTATTATAATTATAATATTTAAATTTAAATTTAAAGTTGAATTTATATTAATATAATTAATAAATATCTATTTCATTAGTTTTAAAAGTATATTTCGTTAAATATTTATAATATTTTATTAAAATTAACAAATGATTATAATTAATAATTTTTATTATTTACACATTTTTTTATATAGAAGAGATATAGATTTTCACTATAAAAATATTTAAATATTAATGTTGACCTAAAATTTGGCAACACCAATTTTATAAATAACAAGACAAAATATAATTATGAATACATCAAAAGTATGAAGAAATTGATTATAAAAAAGAAAGAACATACAAATTTTTTTACATGGTTTGAACAGAACAATTAACTTAAGAATCAAATGTTTTGTACTTTAACTTTTATCTACAAGTTACTCTTATAAATATTTTTGCTTACTGCCTCAAGAATCAAATGAATTTGAGCCAAATAAGTTTTTTTATTTTTTTTTGAAGCAGTATTATCATAATACAGTTTGACTTTTGTTACACTTGAATTCAAATAAATGACTAATTCCTTCTAAATATATACGAGTGATTCCTTTAGGATAAACAACTCAGACTTTCATTTGAACAAATTAGCAACTAAAATGGTTTTAATCAAAACTAGCTTCACTCTTTAGGGCAAGTTCAACGGTAATTGCCATTTTTGTGTTAAATTAACACAAATTTTTTGTTATTTTAGCACCATTGTTAGAATTATTGTTATGGACTAATATAATCATAGACATTATTCCATAATTATAATCTTTAACTAAAGTATCTGCTAATTACCAATAACCATAATGAGATGGTTTACACTTATTAATTGCATTAGAGGCACATGGTGGCACCCTAATGACTATGTGTTGGCCCATTAAACTATAGTTCACCACTTCATAATATAATAAGCCCAAATTAGCCCACTAATACCTCTTAAGGTATAAGAGCATAATATATATATGTTGTATGGGTGAAAAGTTGAGGGTAGTGTGGTATTGTGGTAAGGGTTTGCTATCCATTAGTTTCCTCTTGCATTTTGCACTTGATTTTTGTAGGTGGATTGGAAGATTCCAAAGGGAGGAAATGGCTCTAGAAGGGATTGGTAATATGGGAGGTATGTTCTTACATTCCCAATCAATGCTCTAAATAAAATGTGATCTTGGTTTGGTGAATGAGTATTGAATGTTGTTATTGAATCTTATTTATGGATTTAATGCTCATAATGTTGTTTACAATCTATCAATTGGCATCAAGAGCTAGGTTCATTTGATTTTAGGGCTTGATATTTTGATATATACCCAATTTTTCAAAATCTGATTTTTTCACAAGAAATTTCGAAATCATGCTATGTTAATGGGGAAATCGGGTTTGATAATGAGTATTGGGTTTTAGCTATTTTTTTTGGGCAAAAATTTCATGCATTGCTGTTGTGAAACCGAGCTTTTCATGGAGCTCAAAAATGGTGGAAACCCATTTTCGGTTTTCATGTTGTTTTGACATTTTTGTTGGGAAATGAGGAGAATGGATATGCTAGGGTGGTCGACGACATTGAGAGAAAGAAAACCCAAGTCATAGTGGCCAAAATGGTGGCCGGAGACGGTGGTTCCAGTCGGGTCGGACCCACGGGACGAACCGGGTCGAACGCAACCCGTAAGCCAAAATTCAGAGGTCAGGGACGACGAAAAATGACACGTCGTTTTGCCTCTGTCAGGCAAAAACGACATGTTGTTTTTAAGGGGAAATGGCGTCGTTTTTGGCTATAAACGACATGTCGTTTTTCCAAAATGACATGTCGTTTTTCCAAAAGGACATGTCGTACGGTCATGATAAAATTAAAAAAAAAAAACAATTATGGCGCGTGGGGGCGCGTGAGGGGTCCTTTTTGGCCAATTTTTCACCATTTCACTCCTATTCTCATATCCTCCTATTTGTATATGTTTATGCACAAGATTAATTCATAGATTTGGTTTCATAATTGTATTTATATTTAATCTTTTTTGGCATAAATCTTATTATATATTGTCAACAATTATTGTTTATTTTCTTGCCTATCGCAAGAATAAGCATGTAAATTGTTTAGTAAAGAGGAACATTTAAATAATTATTTATTTAAATTGTGTTTTTCCTCCAAAATTACATTAAGATCTATATAAGTAATTAATTATCCTATCGATAATAATTTCTTGGTAAGGATGCTTAATATGGTGAAGAAAATTTATTAAACATTATGAATCACAATTTATCTATCCTTTCGATAGTAAATTAATGTATTTGATTATAATGTTTAATAGATTGTTCTTACCTGTGTATGAGTTCTATTTTGTGTGTTTGTCTAAGAACTCTAGCATACATAATGATCATTTGTTATTTTGCGATCATATATTGATGAGAAAAGAGCACAAATGTCATGTTTTATCATAACATGTATTTAATAGTTATTGCTCTTGTTTCTCATTCAGCTGTAAGCATTCCGAGAACCTCTGCCATGTTGACATTGAATGGAACCAACCACAAGCAGTGGGTTGAATCTCTCATGATGAACTTGACTCTTATGAGAGTGGACTTGGCCTTGAGAATGGATGCACCACCTAAACCCGCTGATGATGCCACTGAAAAGGACAAGAAATCCTATGAGGATTGGGAGCATTCCAATCGTTGTTGTTTGATGCTTATGAGGTATCACATGGATGAATCCATTCGTGATAGTATTCCTCAGACTGAAAATGCAAAGGATTTTCTTGCTGCCATTAAGGAGAAGTACAAAAAGTTCTCAAAGAATGAGTGCTTAACCTTGCTCCATCGCACCCATTACGCTGATACGGGTGATATTAGAGCTCATATCGACAAACTCATGGGTTGTTACCAAAAGCTTAAGGCTATGGGGTTGGATCTAGGTGAGGATTACATGGTGTGGTTTGTGATGGAAACCATTCCTCCCCAGTTTGATTCAATCAGATCAAGCTACAATGCTCAAAAGGAGCAATGGACTATTGAGGAGATGACTGCTATTCTTGCCAAGGAAGAAGAGGACATGAGAAAGGGAAGGGCAAGAAGTATCTCCATGGTGACAAACCCAAACAATCCTCACAAGAGAAAGTTCACTTCCAATAACTCTGGTAACCAAAAACCTCCCAAGAAAAAGGCACTTAGTCCTAAAGGGAATGGACAGTCCAGCTCATCCTCTAATGGTCGTAAGAATGAGTTTTTCAAAGGGAAGTGCAACTTTTGCCAGAATTTTGGGCACAAAAAGGTTGATTGTAGAAAGCTCAAAGCTCACCTAGAGAAGAAATGTAACTGTCTTGTGATGGTTTGTTTAGAATCCAATATTATTGATGTGCCCTCAAATTATTGATGGTTAGATACTGGAGCCACAATTCATGTTATGAATTCCTTGCAGGCAGTGAAAAGTCGAAGAAGACCGAGTAGTTTGGAGCAGAATGTGTACATGGGAGACGATACAAAAGTCCAAGTCAAACTTTTGGGGATAGTTAGATTACAGTTGAATACAAGACATTTTTTGGAGTTACATGATGTTGCTTACATACCCTCTTTTAGGAGGAATTTGATTTCTGTATCTATTTTGGATAGGTTAGGTTATAGTTTTCTTTTTGGAACTGGAAAACTCACTTTGTATCGTGACTCTCTTTTGGTTGGAAATGGAACTTTATGTGGAAATTTATATAAACTTGATTTGCATGATGTTGCTTCTGTTTCTTCTAATTCTTGTCTTAATGCTGTTGTTGGCTCTAAACGTGCAAGATTAGATTTGAAATCTTCTATGTTGTGGCACAAACGTTTAGGTCATATCTCTAAAGACAGAATGGAAAGGTTGATCAAAGATGGGGTACTTCAAGATCTGGATTTTTCAGATTTCACTGGCTGCGTTGATTGTATTAAAGGAAAGTTAATTGCCAAGGTTAGAAAGAGCAAGTCAAACAGGTGCACAGATGTATTGGAGCTTATTCATACTGATATTTGTGGGCCTTTTGTTCCGCCTACTATGGGTGGTTATAAATACTTTATCACCTTCATTGATGACTTTTCCCAGTATGGCCATGTTGAGCTCATTCGTGAAAAATCTGAATCTTTGGATGCATTTAAGATTTTCAAGACGAATGTTGAGCTTCAAAAGGGAAAAATGATCAAAGCTGTCAACTATAATAGAGGTGGAGAGTATTATGGACGTTATGATGAAAATGGAAGGAACCCCGGGCCTTTTGCCAAATACTTACAGGAATGTGGTATTGATGCAAGATATACAATGCTAGGGACACCCCAACAGAATGGAATCGCTGAAAGGAGAAATTGCACACTTCTTGACATGGTGCGATGTATGCTGATTCATTCTAGCTTGCCATAATTTTTATGGGGTGAGGCATTGAGGACTGCTGCTTATATCTTGAATCAAGTGCCTAGTAAGTCTGTCCCAAAGACACCATACGAGTTGTGGTCGGGTAAGAAACCGAGTTTGCGTCATTTTCATGTTTGGGGATGTAAAGCTGAAGTAAGGCCCTATAACCCACAGTCCAAGAAACTTGATCCGAAGACCATTAGTGGCTATTTTGTAGGCTACACCATTGGATCAAGGGGTCCCAGATTTTATTGCCCATCTCACACCACCAAGGTTATAGAATCAGATAGGGCTGTCTACTTTGAGGATGAATTTGGTTCAAGTCAAGGGTCAAGAGAAATTATTTTCAGGGAAGAACGCATTTTTATCCCTGTACCTGTCGCTTCCGCTCCTATTGATGACCTTGTGATTGAATAGATTCCAGTAGAAACTCATGATGAACCTCAAAATCCAGAACAAGGTGAAAATCTTGATATTGGGGATGATGAAGCTATGGTGAGAAGATCACAGAGAACTCGCAGGTCTGCTATTCCTGATGATTACCTTGTCTATTTGCAGGAACATGAGTTTGATGTGGGAGATAATTCTGAGCCAGTTACTTATCAAGAAGCCACGAGTAGTCCTAAATCTATGTTGTGGATGGATGCAATGAAAGAAGAATTGAGTTCAATGTCACAAAATGAAGTTTGGGAGTTTGTTGAACTACCCAAAGGTTGCAGACCCATTGGATGCAAATGGGTGTATAAGATCAAACGTGACTCGAATGGGCAAGTGGAAAGGTATAAGGCTAGGCTTGTGGCTAAAGGCTATAGCCAGAGAGAAGGTATTGATTTCAAAGAAACATTTTCACCTGTTTCTACCAAAGATTCGTTGTGAATCATTATGGCTATAGTTGCTCATTTTGATCTAGAACTCAATCAAATAGATGTGATGACCGTCTTCTTGAATGGGGATTTATTTGAAGATGTTTACATGACTCAACCTATTGGTTTTGAGAAGTCTGGCAAAGAACACATGGTTTGCAAGCTCAAAAAGTCTATCTATGAGCTTAAACAAGCATCAAGGCAGTGGTATCTCAAGTTTGATATGATTGTCACTGCAAATGGCTTCAAGGGGAATGTAGTAGATCAATGTTTATACATGAAGGTCAGTGGGAGTAGTTTTATTTTTCTAGTATTATATGTTGACAACATCCTGCTTGCATCTAATAATTCTGACCTGTTGTTTGAGATGAAACAACTTTTGTTTAGCCATTTTGATATGAAGGATCTTGGTGAGGCTTCCTACGTGCTTGGGATTCAGATTCTTCGGGATAGGGCTAATAGTATTCTTTGTTTGTCTCAGAAGACTTACATTGATCAGATCTTGAAAAGATTCAATATGCATGCATGTTCTCCTGGGAAGGCACCAATAGTGAAGGGTGACAAGTTCTCAAAGGCTCAATGTCCACAAAATGATAAAGAGAGAGATGAAATGAAAGTCGTTCCTTATGCATCACTGGTTGGTAGCTTGATGTATGCTCAAGTATGCACACGTCCTGATATTGCTTTTGTTGTCGGCGTGTTGGGTAGATACTTGAGTGATCCTGGTCTTAGCCATTGGAAAGCGGCTAAGAAAGTCATGAGGTATCTTCAGGGTACAAAGGATCATATGTTGACTTACCGGCGAGCTGACACTCGTGATATAGTTGGGTTCAGTGACGCCGATTATGCATGATGCGTGGATGATAAAAAGTCCACTTCAGGCTACATTTATATGATGGCTGGAGGAGCTGTTTCATGGAAAAGTGTCAAGCAGACACTCACAGCTTCTTCTACGATGGAGGCAGAGTATATGGTGTGTTATGAGGCTACTTGTCAAGCAATATGGCTGCGGAATTTCATTTCAGCATTGAGTGTTGTAGACTCTATTTCGAGGCTGCTGAAATTGTATTGTGACAACTCCGCAGCAGTAGCTTTCTCTAAGAACACTAGCAGTACTTCTTGCTCAAAGCATATTGATATAAAGTACTATTTTGTTAAAGAGAAAGTCGCTGAGTCCCTCATTTCTATTGAGTACACGCCTACCACTAGCATGTTAGCAGACCCACTAACGAAAGGCTTACCTATATGTGTGTTTTTAGAGCATGTTGCCCGAATGGGATTGTCAGGAGCCTAGCATGTTGAGCTCAGTGGGAGTTTTGTTATTTATGTATTGAACATGCTAGTATTTTGTATGGATTGTTTATAGCTTATGTTTTGTTTTGAACATGCATAATGATAATTGAAGTCACTTCTCATTGTTGCTATTACGTATATATATGTTTATATATGTATATACTATTGTTCATCGAAGTGACAGGTACAAAAGGAGATGAATGCGCATAGTCTCAATCAATTGTACCCCATGCATGTTTGGTTTGATAGTTAATGATTGTTATGATATTTAAATGTCTACAGGGCCAAGTCATATGTAATATTTGTATCATATCGGTATAATATTATGTATGATTTATTTGATTGCCATATATGTGTTAGACAATATTATGGTGGTTTGATTATATTGTCCAAGTGAGAGAATGTTAGAATTATTGTTATGGACTAATATAATCATAGACATTATTCCATAATCACAATCATTAACTAAAGTGCCTACTAATTACCAATAACCATAATGAGATGGTTTACACTTACTAATTGCATTAGAGGCACATGGTGGCACCTTAATGACTATGTGTTGGCCCATTAAACTATAGTTCACCACTTCATAATATAATGAGCCCCAATTAGCCCACTAATACCTCTTAAGGTATAAGAGCATAATATATATATGTTGTATGGGTGAAAAGTTGAGGGTAGTGTGGTAAGGGTTTGCTATCCATTAGTTTCCTCTTGCATTTTGCACTTGATTTTTGTAGGTGAATTGGAAGATTCCAAATGGAGGAAATGACTCTAGAAGGGATTGACAATATGAGAGGTATATTCTTACATCCCCAATCAATGCTCTAAATAAAATGTGATATTGGTTTGGTGAATGAGTATTGAATGTTGTTTACAATCTATCAACCATTTCATTTTTCTATTCCGATCACACACCAAAAGTAAAAAAAAAATTATAATCTCTAATAAATTATTATATTCTCTTACACACCCACTAAACTAACTAATAAAAAACAATAATACTTGCATCACCCACCAAATTAACCAATAAAAACAATATATAACCTTTGCCATCGTCAGTAACATAACATATATGTTGGGACACTACATATTTATATTGAGATAAATAAAGTGTTATAACATTCGGTTGGAGAAGCCCTTAATTGTGTTTTTAGCACGACCAAGAAGATGTTGCTACAAGGTAACCTAAATTGGTAACAAAGAAAACTCCGATTTATAGACTACGTTTACAAATTATCAAGTATTTTTTATAGCTAATCACTAGTTAATATTGAGTATTTTTGGGTGAACAATAAAATTACCCAATATTTTTATAACTCATAAGTGTAAGAGAAAGGGACTAATGATGTGATTGGGGAAGTACATAGTTTGTGGCGGATAATCAATTTGGGGAAGTAAGGTTGTGAGCTTGTGGCTGTATTTATATGGGTGTATCTATATATATACATGTATAGGTGATAAATATATTGTGACATGAGACAGCTAACCACCTCCCACACGACACTCAATTGATTGCTACTTTATTTAATGTTAATACATTGACTAATGCTTGTAATAGTCAAAATTAATTGTTTTGATATAATTTACGAGTGAATTAATACTTTGTTAATAAGTGATAGTCTTTATGACATACTAGTTTCATTAAACTAGGACTAAATTTGTATAATTAGTCGGTGATATTTAATGGTTGTAGTCATTACTACAAAAAAACTTTTTGCAACCTTAAAAAAGTTTTTAGTGCTGGGAAGGCGTGAGTCTTTTATTTGAGAGCCTTAAAAAGTAAGATTTTTTAATTTTTAAAAAATTAATTGGTAGCCAAAAGGCGTGGCTCTTGTTGGAACTTCGATGATGACGGCGGCGCCACCACCCCATGATGGTGGTTCGGGAAAACGATGATCGGGCTTCGAAGCCCAAAGCTCGAGGAGCGTCATGGTGGTGGTGGTTTCTCTTGGAAATGCCTATAATGGTCAGATTAGAGCCATGAATTCTCGAATCTCCATGGATTCTGGCGAACGTCGATTCCTATTCCAACGACCATTGAATTTGATCATTTAGTGAGTTTTGAAGCCCAAAGCACAAGAAACACAATGGTGGTGATCATTTGGCTCAGGGTGGCTTGAGGTGGTCAGAAAATGCTTAAAAAGTTTCGGAAACCCACATAGTCGCCGAACTTTGGAGGTTCCGTCGAGAGGGCTAGGGAGCACGTACGACTAGGGGCTCGCGGGGCTGGGGTTTCGGGGGCTGGGGAAGACGCCTGGGCGACGCATGTATGCGGGTGGTGGCTGGAAGCAAGTTGAGAGAGAGAGAGAGAATCCAAGGAAGAGAGAGAGAGAATGAGCTGAGTTTTTTTTTTGATTTAATATATAATAAAACTTTTGTTAAAAAAATTAAATTATTCAAACTTTTAGGATACACATAAGTTTTTAGGGCTCGCATTGTGTGTTCTAAAAGAAATTCTTTAAGGATTCTCAATGAGTGTCCTAAAATGTATAGGGACTTTTGTTACAAAAATTCAAACTTTTAGGATTCACATCAGTTTTTAGGGCTCGCACGTTTTAAAAAAAATTTATTAATGATTTTCAATGAGCATCCTAAAAAATTTAGAAGCTCTTTTTAAGACTCGCATCTAGGTGAGTGTCCTACAAAATTGTCCAAAAAGAATACTTTTGTAGTAGTGAGTATTGTGAATGCATTAGTTATAGTACAACATAAAGTTGTATTTTTATAAACATATTGGTGGAGTTGTTTTGTTCTTTTGTGAAGCTTACTAGAGGCTCTAAACTTCTGCCATGTGGTATTAATTTTCACAAGGCAAGAAAAGTGTAGGTAAGATGAGAGTGTTGGGAACACTCCTTTTCCTCATGAACAACTTTGCCCCTTGGTTTAACTTGCCCAGTTGTTTAGGGAACCGGGTTTATTTTTCTTCACCGACCTTTGTTTCCATTGCGCCAAGGAATTAAATTTTTGATGTTGATGTTACAACTCTGGGCCACAATTGTTAAATATCTGTAGCTTACGTTCTGGGCCAATCAAAGCATTGGTTCGGAAAGTAGGTGAGAGCATTAACATGCGTATGCCATGGAATGGACTACTAGTTCAGTTCAGTCCAGTCCAGGTTGAAACTAGGCAGGTTTTTAGGTCTGTACTGTAGTCAGTTTTTGTGAAACGACTAGAATTAGAATAGACACAACAACAGTGTGTGTACTGTAGCCCCGGGGTCAGATTAGATATTTTTAACAAGATGTATAAGTCTTGAGAGATAAAGCCAAAAAAGAAAGAATATATAATAAATTAATTGATCCACTGGTATTAGATTATCTCTTCTTTATATCTTATACAAAAAAATCTTAGATAAGATTTTTCTTTTTGGAGTACTGGTTTTGGTACGGTTGGTATTGAGGGTGTCATATTGTAACTTTGTCAAAAAGATAAATAGTACACTACATACATAGTAAGTAAAAAGCATTAGCGCGTTTCCTAATTTATTTATTTTTCTTTCTTAAATCTATAAATATATATGTAGTTATGTATTGGGGAAGGATCTAACGATGGGCAAATGGTTGAACTTTGAGGACTTGTTTACTTCACCTTTTGATACAAGAAAGAGTCATGAGTGAGTCGAGTAAGTGGGAAGAAAAAGATGGATTCTGTGCTGAGAATAAGCATTTGTATAAAAGAAAACACCTTAACTACGATTAGGTGGGATCGGGTACCTTAATCAAATATAAATATGTGGAAACTCTTTTCTCCTTTTTTTTTTCTCTTGATTCTTAAGTCTAGTTAACCTTAACCTATTTAGTAGTCATTTCTATCAAAATATTAGGAAGGGAAAAGACCCTTATGTCCCTAACTAATAATAAACTGTCCTTTTGTTTTATTCTACCACTATATCCCTCTGCCTCTAATTACAACACTCCCACATGATACAAACCCATGCCCTCTTTCTTTCTCTGTGTTCTCTCTATCATCACTTCAAAATAAAGAAGAAAACGTTTCAACTGCCGCTCCTTCAAATGTATGGTAAGCCTTTGTAGTCTTTTATTTTTCAGGAGTTCATCTTTTTTTTTTTTCACTTAGTTTTTGGAAGAGTTGTTTAGAGTATAAAAGTTTTATTTTTTGTAATTTTTTTATTGGTTGTATTTATAAAGTGGACCAGAAGAGAATTGTGAGGTATTGATGTGGGTGAAACTAGTGAGAATAGGAGATAATCATCAACTTTGGAGTGCTGAAACATATTATATACTATTCATCACCCTTTCCCATATCCGAAGCGACCATCAAGATGCTTATTTGAAAGTCTTTATCTAGTTGGAATCCCTACAAATATAACCGAACAGCTCAAAACATATCCCTTTCTTTAGTCTTTACTTGTCATTTGATTAACGAGCCAAAAAAAAAAGTTAAACGAGTAACCCACAATCACTTCTTCCGACTTTCCTCTGGTAACTTCTTTTTTTTTTTTTTTCAATGGTTTCCCCTTGACTTTTCTCCCTTCTAGATAGTACCATCATTAAGCCTTTAAAAGGGGGAGGAAAAAAAAACAAAAAAAGAAATAAGAAAGGACTCCATATCTCTATTATCACTAGCTTCACACACACAAGAAAAATCCCACATCGAAAAGAGTGGATCAGAATACAATATTGCAAGCTTTCATCTTCACACCATTGAGAATGAACCCTCTTCTCTCAATCTCATTCGTGGTTCGATTTGGCCAAAAACCATGGAGTAGCGAACTCTCAAGCCAAGTTTCATAACTCAACAGTTAGTGCATAAAAAGGGTACTTGAATTTTGCCTTCATAAAGTGTTTGTTTGGTGTTTGTGAGAAAGTAGTGAACCCCCAATATACTACTACTTCTTACCAATGGTGACTCAACATCATCATAATCCGTATCATCGTCCGTACCGCTTAGTGCTTCAAGACAGTCCAGAGTCAAACTCGCCGCCACCGGCAGCAGCCAATGAAAACAGGAGTAATCTTACCCGCGGGTCATACGTGAGCGAAGCCAACTTCGACACTAACATGGTGATCATACTCGCGGCCCTGCTCTGCGCTCTGATATGCGCTCTGGGGCTAAACTCCATAGTACGCTGCGCGATGCGGTGCAGCCGAAGGTTTGCTTTCGAGACGGCCGACGAGGCCGCGGCACGCCTGGCGGCCACGGGGCTGAAAAAGAGCGCATTGCGTAAGATCCCCGTGGCGGCATATGGCATTTCTTCCGGTATCAAAATCATTGATACGGATTGTACTATTTGCCTTGGTGAGTTTGAGACAGGTGACAAAGTCAGGGTGTTGCCTAAATGTTGTCATGGTTTTCATGTGCGTTGCATAGATCCATGGTTGGTCTCTCACTCGTCGTGCCCAACTTGCCGGCGCTCCTTGCTCGAACAGACAGCTAGTTCAGACGCAGCCCCGGCCGCCGAAGCCGATGCGGGAATTCGGCATCATGGGAATGCAGCAGGGCCCGGAGTAGGACAAGGTGAGGTGACAATCAATGTGGATGAGGTTAGCTAATGATGAATGAGAAAAAAATGGGACACAAAAGCAGTACTAGTTTCTTGCTGTGTTTGTAATTTTGTAATGGGCCCTTGTTAGTCAAACTCGCCGCCACCGGCAGCAGCCAATGAAAACAGGACTGATCTCACAAGCGGGTCATGCGTGAGCGAAGAAATTCGGCATCAATGATCGGAATGCAGCAGGGTCCAGAGGAGGACAAGGTGAGGTGATAATTAATGTGGTTAGCTAATGGGTTAATGACAGAAATGGAACACAAAAGCAATACTAGTTTCTTCTAGTTGTGTTTTTCTTTTTCTAATTGGCCTTATTTAGTTTATTTGTTTATCTTAACGCCGGTAGAAAGATGTCTTGGTTGGTGGGGGTTGTAGTTCTACTTAAGAACTTTTGAAGTATTACAATGTACACTTAGCACCCTCAATGAGAAGATGAATGTTGATTTCAATAATATTTGGTGGAGTGAGTAGTGTAAATGTAATTTTGAGTAAAATCATAGGGTTCCTCTGTGTAAGAATCATTAGAACGAAGAATAAGAAGAGCCCACCTACTAAACTAGTAGTTTTATCTTGCCCATTTTATGTTCTTTACAAAAATATGAATGTGTAAGCTTTAAATTTTAGTTGAGTGCTGCAACTTTGCATACTGACTTCTTCTATGTAACAATTTGGTAAAGGAAAAAGATAACATGTTTGAGTATTAGTGCCATGGAGATTATTAGATAAAATTTTCTATTTACCAAGTCATAAAAAAGAAAAGTTAAAGGCAGTCTTAACAAAGAAATTATTCTAGCTTCCACTCATAAAGACTCTACTTTGGTATATTTCAGAAACAAATAATCATGTTTTTGGAGAGAAAAGTGAAAAAGCTTATAGAAACCAATTTGTGCTTGAAGAATGATTAGTGGAGGAGGCTTAATTAGTTGTACAAGTCTTTCCAAATTCTTTTCCCTGTTTAATGAATTGATAGACATTATTAGGAGGAGAAGAAAGCATATGGAGCACAAGGAATCATCAAGTTGTTGCACATAGAATGGAATCTCCTTACTCTTTTCGCCCACAATTTTCTTCTTACTCTTATCACTTTTGTTTTGTGGGCCTGGGCAGGCCCGCAATCAAGAAAAATCCTTCATGCACCACCTCAGGTACATTTGTCTTTGTAATGAGGATACCTGTGGTACTGAAAAGGATTGTTTTGTGAAGCATAATGCATAATATAATTGGACCACTCCTCCTGTACCGAATTGATCAGTATCCATCTCCCAAGATTTTTCGTCGATTCCAAATATTTAAGCAAAGAAATTCTCTGTTTGTGCTAGTTGTGGAGGACTTATGGAGTAGAAGTCATATTTCAATAGTTTAACAGTACATTGTAAACACATTTTTTTTTTCTCTTCTTTTATTTTTCTTTTTATTTAGCACCAAGTTATGTGCCACTAGCTAGTTACAACTGCATTTCACAAGGACATGGATGTCTGCACAGTTCTGGTACAAAGATTATTATGGGTATGGGGTTGTATTTGGCAAAACTTTGGTGAAAAGAGCAAAATCTAGTCGAATCTCTTATTCTGATTTGTTTTTATAATTAGCGGATCTTTTATCTAGTAATCATAATCAAGAAAAATGTGGCTTTTATTTTAAGTAGAAAGTTGTGGTCTCACTTATGTGACAGGCAAGTTGATTGCAATTAACAAACATAAAAGAATATCCTTTTTTTTCTTCTTTTAAGTTAAGACAATCTCTATCTAATTTTATTTTGGTTTGATAGCTAGATATTCTAATCCTAATCTCTTGTTAAGACAATTTCTATCTAATTTTATTATGGTTTTGTATGATTCAAGGTTGAGAAATGATAGTTAAATATTCTAATCCTAATCTCTTTACAAATTATTTAGAGTTTTAGCATAAATACTGTGAATTAAATCCTTAAATTATGTAAACACGTAATTAAGTCCATTTTTTAAAAACAAAATTATTGGTTTTTTGATAGTCTTTTTTTTTTTTACATTTGCAGAAAAATTACCATTTTGCCCCTTAGTATAAGCCTACTATCAAGTTTAAACTCAATTAAAAAAAAGCTATATTAAATATATGATTTAGTCAAATTTTTTATTGAAAGGACAAAATTACACTCACTTAAAATGCATTAATATCTTTATATTTTATAAATTTGATTAACAAAACATAAAATCTAAAATAAATAAAATCCAAAATAAAAATAGTTATAAATTATATTTCTATTTATTGTTTTTATTTTCTTTAGGGGTCTTGGCCAAAACGACCATTTTATTATGTTCACATTGCATTTCGGTTTATTATCAAAACTATTTTAGTAAAGGAAAAATACTAGTTTGTCCTTTGTGTTTTGGCAAAATACTCGATCGGTCCCTGTGTTTTGTTAAATGACAAATCAAATTCGTATTTTGTAAAATGGAACAAAATAGTACCCTGAACTCGATTTTGGTCAACCAATTTTTAAATATGACTAAAATACCCTCATAATTTTTAATTAATGAGTTAAAAAACAAATAAAAATAAGAAAATAAGAAATTTTATTTTATAAATAAAATATTTTTATTTAAAAACTATATTCATTAAAACTTAAAAATAATTAAAACAAACTTTCCCAAAAATATCCTCCCTCCTTCTTCTTCTTTGGCGATCATGACTAGAGCTAGCTTCCATGCCACGATGAGACCCATCATCATGGCGATCGTCACGGCTTGGACTAGGAGCGAGACCCGACCCGCCACGAAGGATTCCACCATGGATGCCTCGTTGTTGAGGCAGAGCACAACGTTTCACTCGAGTTCTTCTCCTGATCGAACTGAGCACAACGTTTCGAAGGTCAGGATCTTCTCCAGCATCCGTATTCGGATCTGCTTCGTCAACCACTCCCCCATGAAGGCTAATTGTAGTGCTGGAGGAGATTCAGAACGATGGAGACGAGAGATAGAAAGCAGAAGTTCAGGGTGATGGGGAGGAGGAGGAGGCTGGGTAATGGAGAATTTGGGTTTCATTCTTAGTAGTCGAAGCTAGAGGCTAGAAGATCTGAGTTTTTGAGTGTACAAAATATTTTTTTTTCTTTTTCTTTTGGTTGAAAAGATTGTTGTTGCATCTGAGTTTTTGAATCTCGGTATTCTAAGTATTCAAGAGTGCAATTCTAAGTATTCAAGAGTGCAATTCTAAGTCTTTAGTGGATTTAGTGGAGTCACTGTATATGAATTAATAAGTTAGTAAATTTATTTATTAAATTTATAATAATTTATTGGAGCTTGATTTCATAGACCCATGATCCCCACTGTACCTTGGATAAAATCATCTAGATAGTCTCAATTAATTGATTTAATTATCAATTAGAATTATCAAAGTCGACCAGGTGGATAGTTTCACAGAGTTATACAATTTAGAGAAGAAAAGAGATTTTAGGGTAAATTTATTAATTAAGATAAATTTGTGTCTAAATTAATAAATAAGTCTACATCAAGGTTCAAATTATAAATAATTAATTTTATAAAGGATTTAAATAAATATTTATTTTATTAATCAATAGAAAATAACACAGACCTTGATTTTAAGTCCAATGAGCTTATATTTAAATGAGAAATTCCACGGCCTAAAGCCCATGATAATTTCGACCTAATGGATGATATTATCTATTATTTTATTGATTTTTTAATTAAAATAAGTGACCTAATTGAGTCTATAAAAGGAATGTTAAGTGAGAGTTGAAATTATATTTTTAAAAGACGATCTGAGAGATGATTAGAACATCTAGTTTTGATGCTCTAAGTTTTGTAGACTTCTTTTTCTAAGCCTCAATATTCTCTTACCTTCTTCTTCTCTTTATATCTATCTCATGTATTGAGAATTGCTTACTCTAGTCTAGGTGATTCTAAGGAAACTTTGGAAGGCTGTGAAGAAATTTGAAGATCGGTTCAATTTCTTGGTGATACCCCGCGACAGAAATGATTCAAGGGTTAGAGGAACTGAATGAATGACTTATTCATTCCGATGCGTATAATGTAAGTGCTCTTATCATTATCTTTGTTTAAATTCAATTATAGAAACATGTTCTAGGTTGTCTTATATTAATTTGTTTAATATAAGATTTACAAGAAAATAATTAAGATCATGTATAAGTTTTCCCAACAATTGGCCTTAGAGCCTTTGGTAATCTTTATTTTCATGAATGAACATGTATGAAATTGAGTGATATATTAAGGTATTAATTGGATGGTACATGGTATTGGTGCATGTTTATGTTTTCTTATGTAAATTTAGCAATAATTTGGTTGTTTTTGGCTTATTTTGGGATTGAAAAACTGCACAGATTTTTAATTTTTTTTTGGACTGATTGGGCAGTGTGCGTGCTGGGCACGCATGAAAGAGCTGTCAGGATCCTGGCCGTACAGACGTTCGTACGGATTCGTACGACGTCAGTGCTGGACCTCGCGGCAACACTTTTTGTAGTGTCTCAGAATTTTACTTATCTAGAAAGTAGTAGCTTGTGTTGTAGTATTTTGGTTTTCGTGGTTATTAGTTCAAGCCGAAATTATTTGGAAACTCAAAGAGATAGTTATGTATTTTATAAGTTTAACCTATAGTTTAGAAATATTAATTTTATCATAAGGTTTGATTATTGAAGCTGATCCTAAAAATATTATTTATTATAACCTAAGGTTTAGATAAAATAATTAAGGATGTGACATTTGTTACATGTATGTTTATTAAGGATTTTAGATGAATAAATTAATCAAAGATAAACCTAGGAAGTCTAGAACCTTCCCTCAGCTATTAGGATCTTGTATTACTCAATCAAAGTGGTTTAAACAACTTCAAGTGTGCTGAAAGTGTGCAAAAACGTGTTTATTATATTAGCATAAGCTGATATATCGTAGCTATAGGGGTCAATATATCGCCTACGATGATACGGAAAACACGTCAACTTCGCACGAATGAAACCACGGAGCCTCAGAAATATGGGGCAGGCGATATATCGCCTATGGGGGGCGATATATCGGCTCCACCTGTATATTTTGAAACTCCATGAAATCCGAGCTAGAAATAGTCCTCAACAACTTGGATTTGCTCTTGAATGATTTTGACCGAGTTCTGGGCATCTGTTGAGCAGAAAACTCCATTTTATTCATTTATTTATTCATTTTAAAGGGAGTTAGTTTCACACCTTCAAATCTATAAATAGGACCATTCACTCAGCCATTTGCATCATCTTTCAAACACTTCTCAGAGCCTCCAAGCTGCTAATTTCGTTCTAGAGAGAAACACTAGGGTTTTGGGGTTAAAAGCTTTCAAATCTAAGCTTTCTAAACACTTGGGAAGTAAGCTAGAGTGTGATTTCGGTATTGAGGTGTAGATCGAAGTTCTAAGCTATCTAAGGTATTCTTCATCATTAGGTTTAGTTCATTGCTAGTCCTTTCATTCTTTTCTTTTACTTCAAATCCTAACTCATTATAATGGCTTTTGGTTAGGTGTTTGATTTTCCTTAAAACTTAAGGTTTTCAGTAAGTTCTTATCTTGATGGTTTAGATCTTCTTTTCTTTAGGAAACTTATGGTTTTACTGTTTGGTTTTAGGAGTTTCCAATCCGCACTTGTCTCCAATACCCCAATTTTTGGTAAGGAAAATAAGTTAGATTTTATGTGCTATGTTTATGTGCTATGTGTATGTATGTATGTATGTTTTTTTTTTAGTCGCTTGGGAAATATGATTGCTTAGATAGCAAATAAGCAAATCCTGAGATTTTTATCATTTATCATAGACTATAGTTATGTTTAAACCTGTAACGCCCCAACTCCTGGGACCGTTACGGTGTGCCTTGTAGATAATGCTAAACTCGCTAATCGAGTCATTTGGCCAAAATCGTGATCTAAGTATGATTAGCAGTTTAGGGATTAAACATTTTGGTTAAGATATAACGTTTCACTAGAACGTTTAACATATACATTGGGATCCCGAAAATACAATTCAGAGTTTATTACAGAAAATATTTACAACAGGCCGTTCTAAGCGGCAAAACAGGGTTCAACCCTAATTCCACTTTAAACCTCAACGGTGGCGATCGAGCAGCCGCATATGTACACGTCATCACCTAAGCCCTCCAACTCAAGGATGGTTTAACTTCCTCTTGCCTTTACCTGCACCACATAGCACCCGTGAGCCGAAGCCCAGCAAGAAAACATAACACTTTTCATAAACATTATCAAATGATTATCATTATAATCACACTGAATATAAAGCTTTCAAACCAATGGGTGCACATTACATGATTCTAGCGGGAGAGTGGCTGTTAAGTAAGCCACTAGCCTCCAAGCTCTGTTTTGTAGCGGGAGAGTGGCTGTTAAGTAAGCCACCAGCCTCCAAGCTCTGTCTTTTAGCGAGAGAGTGGCTGTTAGGTAAGCCACTGGCCTTCAGGCTCTGTTTTCTAGCAAGAGAGTGGCTGATAGGTAAGCCACTGACCTTCAAGCTCTGTTTATTCATCGACCCTCAGGGTCGGTCAGGCATTAATGCTCCTTGAGTCATTCAATGCTAGTAATCGATTAGATCTAATCTCTGTTGGCTTGCGTGATTCACGCTAAGGCCGTTCTGACAAGTAAGTCAGCGCTTCCTGACCTGTGTCCAGTAACACTGCCGAGCCTGACAAATAAGTCACAGCCTCATAGCTGATACTAACACTTTTGTCGATTCTGTATTCAGTCCATACACAAGTAAGCAATGCTATCAATATGTATCATATACCAATTATCCAAGAATAGGGCATTCAGCATGCTTACTAAACAGTTTCTAGCACAGTCATGATCATGCATAAACTCAGAGACTCAAGCTCTGACCAATCTCATATTCATCGTTCATGGCATGCCCTATCACATGTTTCTCGTGCATTACATGCATCACACTTAATTATCCAGCATGCCTCAACAACAGTCATATGCAAATGGGCAAGATTTGCCAAGCATTCATTATGCTAACAATGTTTACATTTAATCACCCAACATGCATCAATCATAGCCATGCATGTCATATTCAGTAGCCCATCAACATGCATCATAATAGCCATGCATGTCATGCTCAATAATCAACCAACATGCATCCATAATAACCATGCATGTCACATATACACAGGGTGCAGTTTTCTTACCTCAGATTCGAGCTAGTACCAATATAAGAACGATCCTTGAGAACGATCAACCTTTAAGTCCTTAGCGGTCACCTAATCATAACCATATATGGAACACCATTAATAACATGATAATCAAAGGTTCCACACCAATATCTAGCCCCCAAGAGATCAATCCAAACTAATCCAAGTAGTAGGGACACTCCTGAGGCCCATAACTAAGTTCCCGGGGTCAAAACGAGCAAACGGGGCGAAAACAGGGCAAGGGCTGCGGCCCTAGCACCTTGGGCCGCGGCCCCCAGGGTTCTCTGAGGCAAGGGCCGCGGCGCCCTCCATCAAGGGCCGCGGCGTCCAGCAAGGACAATTCCCTGACACCTGCTTCTTCGAACTAGGGCCGCGGCGCACAAGAACAGGGCCGCGGCCCCCAACCCTGGGCCATTCCTAAACGCGTTTTAAACACTCCAAATCTTCCAAAAACATACCCAAACATTCCCCAATCATCAAATCAAAGTTCCCAAGCTTCCCAATACTCCAAAACCCTCAAAACCCAAAGCTCAAACCAACCAAAAGCTCAACAATTCACAAAGTCCAATTCTAAGCTTTAAAACTTTAAAAACTTAAAACTTCAAACTTAGATTACCTTCGATTGGGTTGTTTCTCGTCAAATCCTTCGGTTAAGAAGCTTTTAATCTTTCCTAGGATCGCTATGCCTCGACCCTCGCTTGATTCCGACCCCTAGAACTCAAGATTTCCTCAAAAAGGCTCAAACGGTAAAACGGACTGTTTTGAGAGAGAACGAGAAGTTTCTAACGTATGTTCTTATCTGTCAAGCTACTTCAAGCTTAAGTAACCTTAAATAAAACCTAGTGCTCGGGGTCCCGAAAACACCCCCGGGGACACTAGTCAAAACTTCCAGAATTTCACCCTGATCTCAAATATTCCCAATCTATCACCAAATAACATTTCTATTACCCCAAAATTGACCCCGTTATGACAAAACCGCTAATCCATTATATATGATCGTCTCATGTCGAATAGCTCGAATATATCTCCATAATAATGAAATCTCATTCACATATTACAATATGCACCCAATTTACAAATATGCCCTTAGCAGGCCAAATTACCAAAATGCCCTTATCATTTTAAATACTCCCATACGCATGCATTTATCATTATATAATAATATAATTCACATTAACATGCATATATTCATTTTATAACATATTAAATCAATTATGGCCCTCCCAGCCTCCTAATCAAGGTCCTAAACCTTATTAGGAAATTTGGGGCATTACAAAACCTACCTCTAAATAGTAGCAAGCGGACTATAGATGGTTTCTATCACATACTACGGTAATGAGTTAATGACTATTAATATTGTAGTCCATTTTTATGTTTTATGTATTTACGTTTTATGTTTTATGTTATGCTTTAGTAGTTTTTCCTTACTGGGCATTAGGCTCATTCCTTTTTATTTAGATGGTGCAGGTAAATGAACATGGAAGGCGGGACATATCCTAGGTGGCTTTGGCATGTGTATTGGGAGAGGACTAAATGAATGGACCAATGGAATTGATCGGGGATGACGTTGACATTTGAGTCTTTTATTTATGTATTTATATTTCCGCATTTAGTATTTGAACATTTAATTAAAGGTTTTGTTTTTCTTTATGATTTTATGTAATAACAATGGGATCCCGTATTTTTTATTTTCTATAATAAAGTTCTATTATTTTATGTATATATCCAAAAGATAGCAGTATGTCTTAGTAGTTTTTAAAAGTCCGATATCTTTTGGTTAGTCAGGTCTTTACAGTTGGTATCAGAGCCACAATTCATATGCATGAAGTTCTCCTTGATACACATGCAAAAACTCTGGATTTAACTGCCAATGTAAGTGTTTTTGTTATGAATATTATGTTTATGTTAAAAGCTAATGTTCTAGTCATTATGTTTTCAGTCAAAATGAATGGAGCCATGACTTATCAAGATATCTGTGCCATTAAGGCATTGGAAAGGATTAGAGAGCCAAGGGATACAGTAGGAGTGCTAGAAATAATCACTCAAAGATTGGTCAAATTTCACAAGGAGATAGTTCACCTTCAAATCACTAAGAAAATTATGGTGAGAGCCTTGGAATAATATGTCTTAGTAATTAGGCTTTTTAAAGATATGCCTTCTGTGGTTTCAAATTTGGAAGCATTATGGGAAATTATAGATGATGAAGATGACTTACCAGTAGCCATGAAATATTATTTTCTTATACTTAGGTTTACCAATAGGTTTGAAATTCAATTCATCAATGAACAAAAGAATAATATCCTAATGAATATTCCCCGTGGTAGTTTCGAGGCTTATAATATTGACGATTATGAGGAAATAACTGATGATATGCTAGATGAAAGGTCAGATGTAGAAGATCCTGATTTTTAGAAATTTTACCTTAGTTATTATTAGTATTGTTTCTTTATTTATTTTGAATTATTATTGTAATAAGTGAAAATATTTTTCCAAATGAATAAAATTGTTATTTTGTTTGAATGGCATGTTTGAATTTGATTTTTTTTTTTTGGTTTTTGAAATCATAATTAATTTAGAATAAATTCAATAAATAATGACTGACTTCGGTGAGGGTGGATACAAATCAATGGACCAAGTTCTGTATTGAGAGTTTAAGGGGGCCATAGTAGTGAGAATGATTATACTGATCCCAGCCCTCCCTCAATATGGTTAACTTTGGAACAATGACAAGTTTCGAGCCTGAGAGTTAAGTCATATAGGGGGTTAGAAACAAACTTAGAAAATAATAAAGATGGCATAATAGTCTAAGTATAGAAATACACTCTAATTTAAAAAGATGACTTACATAATTTTTCATAAGAAATCATAATTGATAGGTCTAATTTATGTTTGCTTAGACTAAGTTTTGCCTTGGAAACTATTAGGGTAAGTTCTAACGTGTTTTTCTTAATTGTTAGAGCTTTGCTAAAGATGTCGCTCTGAAGGTATGCATTCACTAATGGCAATGCCCCTAGCACCACCAACGAGACTCACGAAGCCCCTCTAGTCTGAAGAAGGGGGAAACGCATTGCCACTCATGTTGCTAATAGAAACCACCTCTAGTTGACAACAACACTGATATTATCCGGTTACGGCAAAAAGTAAAAGAATTACTGCAGCAACAACGACAACCTCAATCGTAACCTCAACCGCAACTTCAATCGTAACCTCAGCTGCAACCTCAGCCAGCAGCTCAAGCACCCCAGAAAGAGCAAAATGGAGGATATCCATATGGTGGATGGCCGATGGTAAATCATGTGCCTTATCCAGCTAAGTACATAGAGCCAGTCTATGAGCGTTTTCCTGAGTAGCATGCTCCAAATTTTGAAGGGACAACCGACCCCTTTGAGGCTGAAGAGTGGCTCAGGAATATAGAGCCGATTCTGGTACACATGAACCTCGGAAACGCAGATTACATATCCTGCTTTTCTTTTCTACTGAAAAAGGATTCCAGAATCTGGTGGGATTTGGTACAACAGATTCACGATATCACCACCATGACTTGGCCATATTTGTGGAGCTGTTTCACAAAAAGTACTACAGCTCAGCAGTCATCTCTACGACGGTGGAAGAGTTTGCCAGACTAAAACAAGGCAGTTGTCAGTAGTCGAGTACGCTTGACAATTTGACCGTCTAGACAAGTTTGCACCAGAGTTAGACCCAAGTGGCTGCTTGAGGGTTACCAAGTTCACCAAGGGACCCAGACCCAAGATTGAATTAGGGGTCAAGCTTACAAACCCCGGAACCACTTCTTACGTCGATGTTCTGGAAACGGCTATAGAGGTGGAAAGGCTCCAAGAAAATGTTAGCAAGGAGGAGGCAAGCAAATCAGAACCCAAGCAACAGAATCAAACTCAGAATGGTCGAAACTACAACAACAACCAGCATAACAATAATGGGCAGAAAATAAAGCATCCTGATAATAAGCAGACCGATGTTGACAAAAGAGCACGAACTAACAATAGTAATAACATGTTGGGTTATGTGGAATACCCTCACTGGTCCAAGTGCCAGAAAAGACATACTGGGGAGTGTCGTGCACACATGAAGGGTTACTACAATTGTGGCCAGGAAGGTCATCGGAAAAGAGATTGTCTGCAACTCAAAACAGAAGAAAAGAAGGACAACAAGATGGTTCCAGCTAGAGTCTTCACTTTGATCCAGGGAGAAGCCGAAACTAGTAACAAGGTGGTCACAGGTCAGCTTCCTATCCTCGATAATATATGTTCAATATTGTTTGATTCGAGAGTAACACATTCGTATATCTCATTAGGAATGATAAAGAAATTAAACAAACCTTGTGAAAGATTTAGAAATAGGTTTGTTACGAAACTGCCTTCGGGCGAAATTGTTCTATCATCACGAATAATACGAGGAGCACCGATCAAAGTCAAGGGCATGGAGCTAAAAGGAGACCTGATAGAGCTAGAAATCAAGGATTTTGACGTAATACTGGGCATGGACTGGTTAACAAAACATGGCGTAACCATCGACTGTAGAAGCACGCAAGTGACGTTTGACATCCTTGAGGGTCAGAAATTATGTTTCATGGGAAAAGTTTCAGGACTATGGACACCGCTTATCTCATCTCTCAAAGCTGAAAGGATGATAGAGAAAGGATGTTACACATTCTTAGCAAGTGTCACGGATGTGGCACGGGAAACACCATTAAAGGTTGGAGACGTCCGCATTATAAAGGAATTTCCAGAAATATTTCCTGATGACTTACTAGGGTTACCCCTACTCGGGAAATTGACTTCACAATCGAACTAATACTGGGAACTAAGCCTATCTCAAAGGCACCTTATCGGATGGCACCTACTAAACTCAAGGAGTTGAAAGCACAGTTACAAGAGCTCTTAGACTTGGGATTCTTCAGACCGAGCCATTTTCCGTGGGGGGCACCGGTTCTATTTGTGAAGAAGAAGGATGGAAGCATGCAGATGTGTATCAATTACCGTGAGCTGATTAATGTGAAAATTAAGAACAAGTACCCGCTACCCCAGATCGATGACTTATTTGATCAACTCCAAGGAGTGACTGTATTTTCCAAGATTGATCTACGATCCGGTTATCACCAGCTCAAAGTAAGGGAAGAGGACATTATGAGTTTCTAGTTATGTCTTTTGGTCTTACCAGCACTCCACCCGCATTTATGGACTTAATGAATAGGGTCTTTAAGGATTTGTTGGATAAATTTGTCGATGTGTTCATTGACGATATATTGGTATACTCCAAGGACAAAGTTGAGCACGAGGAACATTTAAGACTGATCATGCTGCGACTACAGGAACACCAACTTTATGCCAAGTTTAGGAAATGCGAATTTTGGCTATCACAAGTAGCGTTCCTCGACCACGTATTATCCAAGGATGGAGTCGTAGTAGACCCAACTAAGGTAGAGGCTGTGAAGGATTGGCCAAGACCTAAGAATGTGTCAGAGGTTAGAAGTTTTCTCGGGCTAGCAGGCTATTACCGGAGATTTGTAGAAGACTTTTCTAAAATAGCCACTCTGCTTACCAACCTGACCCGGAAGCAACAAAAGTTCAATTGGACGGATAAATGTCAAGAAAGTTTGGAGTTGCTCAAGGAAAAATTATGTTCAGCACTAGTACTTTGCATACTGACACCCAACGACAAGTCTGTAGTATACTATGTGCGTCAAAGCAAGGTTTGGGCTGTGTGCTGATGCAAAATGACAAGGTGATAGCCTACGCCTCAAGACATTTGAAGGAATACGAGCAACATTATCCAACACATGATATGGAGTTGGCAGCGGTGGTCTTCGCACTGAAAATATGGCGCCACTATCTTTATGGAGAACGGTGTGAGATTTATACGAACCACAAGAGCTTATGCCAAGTTTAGGAAATGCGAATTTTGGCTATCACAAGTAGCGTTCCTCGACCACGTATTATCCAAGGATGGAGTCGTAGTAGACCCAACTAAGGTAGAGGCTGTGAAGGATTGGCCAAGACCTAAGAATGTGTCCGAGGTTAGAAGTTTTCTCGGGCTAGCAGGCTATTACCGGAGATTTGTAGAAGACTTTTCTAAAATAGCCACTCCGCTTACCAACCTGACCCGGAAGCAACAAAAGTTCAATTGGACGGATAAATGTCAAGAAAGTTTGGAGTTGCTCAAGGAAAAATTATGTTCAGCACTAGTACTTTGCATACTGACACCCAACGACAAGTCTGTAGTATACTATGTGCGTCAAAGCAAGGTTTGGGCTGTGTGCTGATGCAAAATGACAAGGTGATAGCCTACGCCTCAAGACATTTGAAGGAATACGAGCAACATTATCCAACACATGATATGGAGTTGGCAGCGGTGGTCTTCGCACTGAAAATATGGCGCCACTATCTTTATGGAGAACGGTGTGAGATTTATACGAACCACAAGAGCTTATAATATATCTTCACGCAAAAAGAGCTCAACATGAGGCATCGCATGTGTTTGGAACTAGTAAAAGACTATGACTGTGAAATCCACACCACCTAGGAAAGGCGAATGTAGTTGCAGATGCGTTAAGTTGAAAAAGTTACGGAGATTTGGCAGCATTATTCGGAATTGAAAAGCCACTACAACAATAGCTAATTAACATCGGGATAGAAGTTGTCATGGGTCAACTAGCTAACTTGTCCATCTAGTCAAGTTTACTAGAGGATATACGAATCAAGCAAGGGCATGATGACACGTTAGTATCACATATGGCTGTAGTCAAAGAAGGCAAGACTGCAGATTTCTCTATATCAGGACAGGGGTTCTTGAAATATAAAGGCCAGGTATGCGTGCTAAATGACCATGGGATTAAGATGAAGATATTAGAAGAGGCACACACTACCCCATACTCAGTTCACCCTGGGTCTACCAAGATGACTCACGAACTTAAGGCACTATATTGGTGGTTGGGAATGAAGAAAGACGTAGTAGAGTATGTGTCCAAATGCCTAATATGACAGTAAGTAAAGGCAGAACATCAGCACCCGCAGGCTTATTACAACCGCTTAGTATACTAGAATGGAAATGGGAAGACATAGCCATGGACTTCATGAGGCAACACGACTTGGCTTGGGTTGTGGTGGATAGACTCACAAAGTCAGCTCACTTCCTGCTTGTTAAGACTACGTACACTGCAGACCAGTACGCATACATCTATGTTCGAGAAATTGTACGACTGCATGGATTCCCTAAGACCATAGTATCCAATAGAGGTTCAATGTTCACATCGACATTTTGGGGAAGCTTGCAGCAAGCCATGGGTACCAAGCTAAGTCTCAGTACGACATTTCATCCTTATAACGATGGATAGTTCGAGCGTACCATACATATTTTAGAAGATGTGTTGCTGATCGTGAAAATATGATACACAAGTGCACACAATCGATTCAAGTAATATAGATGATAAATAAAGTATCGTTCCCACGAAGACTATTTTGCAATTACCAACAATTGTTCTTTTAATTTCTATTTGGCAAACAAAGTTTAGATGAATGAATTTTAATTTTAAAATTATAAATAATTATGAACAAAATTAAAAAAAGATGGAAATCAATATTAAAAAGACCTAGGGTATTAATTTCATTAACTTTTCATTATACTAATTTTATTAATCAATTCTAGATTTCTTTCTTCTTTTTCTAATAGCAGGTTAACATAAATCGATTTCTATTCTTTTTCAAGATATAAGATCTCAGCCTATATGCAGGTTTTTTACATCTATGTGATAAACTTAAACATATAGAAGACATTAAGCATGGAAATCTAATTACTACATAAGCCATACAGGTACTTTCGTCAAATATGCAACCTATGTCTACTGTAATGCCCCAACTCCAGGGACTGTTACAGTGTGCCTTGTAAACAGTGCTAAACTCGCTAATCGAGTCATTTGGCCAAAATCGTGTAACTAAGTATGATTAGCGGTTTAGGGATTAAAATTTTTGGTTAAGATATAACGTTTCATTAGAACGTTTATTATATACATTGAGATCCCAAAAATATAATTTAAAGGTCTATTACAAGAAAATATTTACAACAGGCCGATCTAAGCGGCAAAAAAGGGTTTAACCCTAGTTCCTCTTCAAACCTCGGCCGTGATGGTCGAGCAGCTGCATATGTACACCTCGTCACCTAAGCTCTCCAACTCAAGGATGGTCCAGTTTTCTTTTGCCTTTACCTGCACCACATAGCAACTATGAGCCGAAGCCCAGCAAGAAAACTCAATATGCTCATGAACAGTAATAACATTTCATCAAATCATAAGGCACACGCCTAGCAGATATAGCCCTAGCCAAGCAGGCAAGAAAAACCACGTAGCAATGGGTATCCAGGAGAATCCTGCCCTCCTGAATGGACAACTATCAAGTCAGTCTCAATCAAATAAGTGATTTAACACTGGTGGTTCCGGTAACCATATCGGGCTGATAGTCCAGGATAAAAGATAGATGACTGATAAGTCTATCCCGGTCAGATGACTGATAAGTCCATCTCAGTCAGATGACTGATAAGTCCATCTCGATCATATGACTGATAATTCCATCTCGATCAGATGACTGATAAGTCCATATCGGAGGTCCCCGCCCTAGGCCTTAGGCCCTAGCTCTAGTAACTAGTCTTAGACTAGGCAAGCGCTTATAATTTTCATCGACCTTCAGGTCGGTCCAGCATTAATACCCCATATGAGTCATTCAACGCTGATATCGATTATATCTAATCTTCATTTGGCTCGGCGTTCATGACGCTTATTATTTCTTCATTTATTCTCATCCAATCAATTTTTTTTTTTTTGATGGGTTGATTTCTTGATTTTGACTCTTAGGTCAGTAAAACACGACCAGTGTTCAACCCATTATGAACTTGACTAGTAAATCACAGCTTCACAGATGGATCTGACACCATTGCCAATTCTGACTAATAAGTCAGTGCCATACACAAGTAAGCCATGCCACCAAACATATATCATATGTCAAATAACCGAATACAGGGCATTCATCATGCTTACTCAATAATTACTAGCACAACTAGGATCATGCATAAACACAGAGACTCAAGCTCTAAACAATATCATACTCAGTATACAAAGCATGTCCTAATCACATGTTTCTCGTGCATTACATTTAAGCATCCAAAATGCCTCAAAAATAGCCATGCATGTCACATATACACAGGGTGCAGTTTTCTTACCTCCGGTTCGAGCGAGAATTAGAACAAGAATGACCTTTGAGAGCGATCAACCCTTAATCCTTTAGCGGTCACCTAGTCATAACCAAACATAACCTCCGATTAATGAAAATCATCAAAGATAGGGTCTTGACCTAAACCCCACTCTCGGGACCTCGAAACATGCCCACACGGTGAGTAGATTCGATTCCGGGCCTTAAGGATTGAAACCCCGAGCCAAAAACCCTTAAAAACACCCAAAATAGGGTTCTGAAGAAACAGGGTAGTGCTACAGCGCCACCCTCCTAGCACCCCAGCGCTATACTCAGAACCAAACTGCCCTAGCCTCCTCCGCAGGTAGCGCTGTAGCGCCCTACACTGGGCGGTGTAGCGCTACCTTCAGCCAGCTTCAGCCCAGAAATATCCTCCTTCGATTCCACCATTTCCAACCCAAATCAAAAGCTTCCAAACATAAAATTCAGTCCCAAATGAACCTAAATACCACCTCCACATGTCCTAGGAACCACAACCCCAAGAACCCTAGTTAAAACTCCAACCAATTCCCAACTTTCCAACCCAAAAACCAGTTGGAACTTAACTAAGAAAACTGAGCAAAACCAAGAGTTTTAATGGCTAAAAACTCACCTCAATCTCAGCAACACACCCTCTTCAATGGTGGAGCATAACCCTAGCTTATCCCAGCTTGATTCCTTGGCTTGATTCCTCAAACAAAGCTTAAAAATCCAAAGAGAAAATGGAGGAAAAAGACCATCGGGAGAGAAGGAAGGCAACACTCTGTTTTCCTCTTCTTTCTACAGCCTTAATGGCTTATATCAATCTCTAAGGGTGAAAAGACCTAAATGCCCTTAGGTCTAAAATAAAGCCTTAATAGCCACCAAGTGCAAAACCGTCCTTTCACACCTATTTCATTAATCATAATTAACACCCTCCAATTCCCACTATTCTCAATAACCTCAAACACCAATAATCCATATCCCATTACCCTTTAATTCCCGGTAATGCTCTAATCATTAAAATCACCCCGAGACTCACCCCGAGCCTCGAACTTAAACTTGTTATGACTAGATCGAACACTTACATTTCATGATCGTCTCATGCCGAAAGGCTCGAACAAATCCACATATAATGTGGTACCAATCATAACTCACCCACATGCACGAAAATACATACTTATGCCCTCAACAGGTCAAATTACCAAAATGCCCTTATAATTATAAGTACACCCATATGCATGTGTTTATCATCATATTATAATATAATTCACGTAAACATGCATATGATCATTAAATAGCATCATAATTCAATTATGGCACTCCGGCCTCCTAATCAAGGTCCTAACCCTTATTAGGAAATTCGGGGCATTACATCTATATAATGATAGCATATTCAATTCTCATCTTTCGAATTTTGAATCAAAATCATTAAATCAAGCAAATAATGATCAAGTATTTACTAGCATTAAACACACATTATATAGATTAGAATAGAGAAGAAAGTCAAAAGAATATCATAATTAAATTATATAGAAATTCAAGTGACTTCATTAAACCCTAGATACAAAAAATTAGTTCATGGAAAAGAATAGAAAAAGAAGTGAGTAAAGAAAGAGAGAGAGATCAAGAAGAAAGAGAGAGATCTCAAATAGTCTAAAGTATTCTTTTTATAGTGATAAGGTTGTGAAAATATTTTTCTAGATGTTTCCATTTGTTTTTTGATAATGCTCCAAAATATATTTATTTGAATTTCAAATCCCGTAACTCTAGCTTGCGTAATCTTGTAGGTCAAATATCACTACATAAACGTCCGACTTTGATTTTTCTTCTGAAACAAGCTTTCGTAGGTCTTTGAATAAGCTTTCCAATGTCACCAAGAACACGTAAATCAGATAAGTGAGTCGGGAGATATGCTCAAAATATCAAAACTATGTCAGATTCAAAATATCTCAGATTTTTCCAACAATTTAAGTTTGAATTCTCCTTTACTTCTCCAACCAATTCAAATAAATATCTTTTTATTGTTTTTCTCTTGATTGAAGATAATATTTCAAATAAATTTTAAAATATTTCTCAAATATCCATTTAACAAATGACAACCTGAAAAATACAAAAATCACACATAAAAAGAACTAAAAATATAAAATAATAATAATAATAAAACTAAGACTAAAAAGTATTAAAAATCTATCCTATCAAATTCCCCCAAACTAAACATTTACTCTCCCTCGAGTAAAGAACACAAAAGACAAACAAAAACCAAACTAAAAACCTTAAACAACTAACACATATGAATCAAGCCAACAACATCAATTTAAGCCTCAAAATATTATAAATAACATG
Organism: Humulus lupulus; assembly: GCF_963169125.1. NCBI lineage: Eukaryota > Viridiplantae > Streptophyta > Magnoliopsida > Rosales > Cannabaceae > Humulus > Humulus lupulus. The sequence continues at coordinate 93,920,343 of NC_084800.1, read as the reverse complement.
CTTATATAATCTTTAGGAAAATCAACTTATAATCCAGAATTTCAGTCAAAAAATTCTTCCAATTCACTTTAGTCCAAACAAAAATAAAATCTCTCAAAATCATGATTAATAAATAAAATATATTCGAATCATTTCATGCTCACCAATTTTTTTTTATTACAATAAATTAATATCATTATCCCATAAGCTTGCTATACTTACTAATCTCCACTAATGTAGAAACACATGCTAAAAAATCAATAAGACTTTCATGGCTTACAATTGAACGGCTTAGGTAAAGGTAGATGAACAAGTCATTTAGGCTCAAATATACCATAAGCATACAAACCAAACAAACCAATCTTATGACAAACTCATGAACCCAAAGCAATCCAAAATTTCTCAATCTTTCTTGCTTTGAGAGATAATTCATACACATGCTTTTTTTTTTTTTTTTTTTTTTTAATGATACTACACTCCCCCAAACTTATTTCTTTATATTTTCAATTGGAGTGTAGTTTATTTTCAATATTTTTTTTCTTTCTCTCTCAATTTTTCTTCTTCTATTGACACAAATTTCCAAATATAAACGGTTGGGGTTTTATGCCCTAATTAAAACTTAAATTCTTTGTAATCTCATTTTATGATCAATAAAAGAATAGAAATCATTTTTTGACTTGGTCAATCACTTTGCTCACATGTTTTAGTTTCATGATTATCTGTTTAATATAAACTTTTATTAAATCTTGAGCATATAGCTAATCTTATTTATAGTGACGTAATCACAGTGGAATATAAATATGATTATATGTTCAAAATAAGTTAGTCCTAAGATTATTCATTGCACCAGATTTACACTGACTTGCCAATCTACGATATGATCTACTTACACATTATAGTGTTATGTTCTTTCCAGAACATTAGCAAAGTAGATAAGATCGGATGTATTTGTTACATCGGACATGACCGATATTGACAGTTGATAAGATAAATAAACATACCGTTATTATCTAATCTAGTCATATCATATAGTTGACCATAGGTCAATTCCATCTCAATTCTGAGTGGTTAGTATTCACTACTACAAAAATTACACGATAAGTCGGTTAAAAGCCGACTTCTGAATGTTCATAAGTCGGTTGGGAACTGACTTCCCATGCAGTGACTTATGATGTAAAAGCATGGTAGGTCGGTTGGTGCCAAACCGACCTCTGGTGTAAAATATAATAAGTCGGTTCACAACCGACTTATGGTGTAGACATCTATTGTTAGTTTTAGTAGAACCGACTTAAGGTATTTTTTTTATTAAAAAGTGTATTATGCCCCAAAAAAATCCTGCTTTTTATACAAACAAACTGAACAAAATAGATATCACAGTAACATAAAATACTAAAATTTGAACTAAGTATCCAAAATAACAAGTCTTGAGTTAATTACAAAATGACTCATATAAGCATTGTAAACTATAGTTAGACAACAAAATTGTGTATATCTTCAAGAAAGACTAGGTTAATAGACAATCACACACAAATCATCTATCAATGTTCAATTACATATAGAAAATTAGTAAAGTAAATAAAATGATATATTCTCTTATTTATGGCTCCAAGTCTAACGGATGTAATCTCCCAGCCAACTTGGTAGTTTCTTCTCACGCCTGCACCTTTCTTTGAGTCCATTAAAGTGTTTCTCAACCTGCTGGACTTGAATTGAACCATTTTGATCTTATTATATACATATAATTAAGAAAAGAATTGAAATATATAAAACCATTTTATCAAAGCAAAAATGATTAAATAGTGTGCAATGAAGCTTGTGCAAGACTGTTTCAAGAAATATCCTAGCAAGCCTAACCTTGTATAAACTTTAACACTATAATGAAAACAATTACATCAAAAAAAATTTGGCCACGTCAAGAAAAGCCAAACCATCACAGATGCAATTATGCAAGAAACCATGTACTCAAATTGCATTATACACAACACATACACATGATTCTTAATGAAAAGACACTCAAAATCTCAAAATCACAAACACATAGGTCTCTGTAACAACATTCAAACTAAGAAATCTGTAATTAATGTGTAAATATACCACAACCCATGCAAGTGTGTGTAGCTATATAACCTGCAACATATATGGCTTTCCTTTGTTATCATTTGAAATATAGAAGACACTGAACAAAACTACAATACAATAAGATGAAAAAGTGGCAAGCAGCTCAAGTAGATTAAACAGTTCAACTTAAACTAGTGAAGAGATTTCGTCATGTGGCTATTATAAGTCTAAGTGTGAACTACAAACTTACATTAAAGAAGACTTACAATCTCCTCTCTTTAATTTCCCTGTTTTTTTTCCTCATACCCCTTAGAACGTTGCTTGTTTTATGTTGTGAAAGTTGTCCCCTTCCAGCTCTTCTGAGAGACCTCCCTGCATCAGAGAGACATTGACATTAATTGAAAGTTTGCTAACTAATAGTCTATAAAATCCACATCAAACAAGGATGCCCAATCAACACCCACAGTTGAATAATTATAAAATTTTTAAGCAATCAAATACCAACTGATTATATGTATCTGTTTTGCTGGACATAAAATACAAGACTAATCTATAGAATGGCATCTTATTAAACTTGTATCAATATAACCCAAACACACACAAAATTACTATAACTTTACAAAACAAAAACAAAATTAAAGACAGAGATAAACGACAAAAAAAAAAGACTGGGTTTCAATGTGCTGAATACATAAACATACCCAGAGCACAATCTAACAGAGAAGAATCAAGTATGATGCTCACCCAAGTACCCCAATTAAGCTGCTCTCCTTCCTCTTTGATCTAACGCATGCACCCATTATCAAAGATAATCAATAATTAACACATTATGTTTTTCCTAAACTATGGTTGATAACATAATTGTCAAAATAAAAAAACAATCAAAACAAGAACATGCAGAATATAACAAACAAGTAAAATACATTATCAAATAATTTACATAATAATTATATTTAATCTTCAACCACACACTTAACAACTTAGGAAAGTTATTATGAGTCTAGTATTTTGTTACACATTTCAGTAAACACTTGGAAGACATTCAATCTAATTGTAACATGGAACAAAATAACACCTAAAAGGACCAAAACAGAACATATATGAATAGCTAAAAACACATAACAGCAGCTTGAAGCAATAAATAATATGGACAAACAAGGAGACAATCATCCCATTGTATAATGAAGCTTCAGATGCATATTGAAAAGACACCAAAATGATTTTTCATGGGCTAAATTACATAGAAAACTAACTAAGGAATAACATGCAAACTTGTTAAGTGATGCAATTGGAAACAAGATTTATACACTATCAAAATAATATATGACATGTACAGATTGAAAGAGAAAAAGAAAAAGCACAAAATCCAAAATACATTTAAAACATATGCACACTCATTCAATAATAAAATGTTCAGATAAGAAAAGGCAAACCCCAATAATTACAGTTCATCATGTTAGAGTGTGGCCAAAATAATATAAAAATGATCAGCTATACATTAACATATATATGTTATAATTAATCAAATATTAGGAAAATTAATGAAAATAAATTTGTTGAAAATATATGTATACCAAAAGGACTTCTCTTGCGGCAAGTGCTAAAATATCTGTACAAGAGACAGTGTTACTGCAAACTTTCTCTCACTATATATATATATACACACATATAACAATACTTCAGCAAGTGCATCTATGAGCGGTAACACACAACCAGAGGCAGAAAAAAAAAACTTTCAGATTTCATTAAAAAAAATAAACTTAATATATATAAATATATTATGTTACCTGTGAGAAAAAGAGAAGACCATAGAGATAGAGATTGAGCTTAGAATCGGTCACTGAAAAAAAACAGCAAAATCAAACAAGATATAATATACAGTGATAGCAGAGAGAAAAAAAAATGAAAACAGCAACAAAAAAACACAATAAGAACAGAGAAAGTACGAAAAAATCAAAAGAAAAAAAACTATAATAAACTTACCTAAGGACTGACCTGAGAGAGATATCTTTGAGTGAGAAAGAAACTATGTAAGAGAGAAATGCCAACGGCCATATCCTCATTAACAATATGCTGGGAGAAAGGATCAAATATGAAACCTATTTGATATTTTTAGAATCATCGTTTGGATCATCCGAATTAGAATCACTTGCATTGTAGCCTATGACCAATAACGTACGCATAATAGAATAAGCAAGAGCATAGCAATGATTCAACCAAAGAAAGAGATGCTGAGATAGAGAATACTTGGACGTTTATCACCTACTTTCCCAACAGAAGATCGACTTTTTGAAGCTCTACCAATCCAAGCACGCCCCTGCAAATTCATAGATTGTAGAATGAACATCTTTGGTAATTGGTATTTACAGAATCACAACCCAGGAATTGAAGAGGATAATCCCAATGAAAAAGGTAATGAGCACATTGATAACCAATTATGAATAAGATTTCTAGTTCAAGTGGGCATATAAATAAGATGAAGAACCCAACATAAACGAACAGACATGAACTCAACAATACCAAAATTCAATAATTATATTTAACAAAGCAAAACAAAAATATAACAAAATTAAAAAAGTGTTTCTGCACAAGGATGCACAACATAATATATACCCTTTTATCCAAATTCAGCCTGTGTCTAATGCAACTCTATTTGACCCCCAAATCTTGATAATGCAAAACGTTGAAATTCAATTTCAGATAAAGACCATCAAACTATGGAACCAAAATTGAAACCAAAAATAATAATAAGAATAAACCTTTTGAGGGTGTTGACGCCGTTTTTCGTCAACAGATAAAAGAATAGAGCACGTAAACAATTTAAGACAATGGCCAAAAATAAACAAACGAATCAAACACGGGTTTTTACGTGGTTCAGCAGTTAAATCTGCCTAGTCCACGAGTCACTGTTATTAACCTCAAGATTATCTCTGAACAATTCTTTAGCAAGAATTCTCCAGAGTTTTCTCTCAAGGATTCGGATTTCGGTCCTTTACAATGGTGCATGCCTTCTCTATTTATAGAGAAGGGTGCAGAATACTATCCCACATATTTTGGGTAGTTACTCTTTTGTGAATAAAAATAAATGGCTTTAAATGCCAATAATCAGATATTAAAGGAAACGTCCCCCAAAGATCAGGTGGCGTATAACTGTATTAAATAATATCCCACAATTCTTGGGGATTTACATCAATTAATGAGGGCTACATCTCATAGTTATTATACTTGTAGACATTCAAGGTGGTTATGGCGTATCTTCAAGGCTCCAGCATTTCTGGTCTCATGTCATTGTGCGAGCCACTGACATCTCCCGAGCTAACGTTTCTTTCGAGATGGGATATCGAGCTCAAGAACCATGCTCCGAAGTTCCTGAAGATGAAGGTGTTCTCGGAGCTACCTTTCGAGATCGAGGTCATTCCGAGATCACCGCATTCGAGATCATACATCATACTTTGCAGGCTCGACTTACAATCCTAGATCACTCTAATCCTCACGAGACCATTTGTTGCGAACTCAGCTTTCGAGGTCATATTTACTATGGCTCGAAATCTGGGTATAACATTTTGCCCCCTCAAAAGTATTTGTTCGAATCCTAAGAGAAGGAAACTTTTGAACTACTCTTTTCGGGAACCATACCGTCACACTCTTGAAGATGGACACGTGCCAGATGGGTATTGCTCACTTTAGGTACTTGAGTACCTTGGGAACACGCCCACGATCGTTCGTCCGACAACTTTTCGGCCCCATCTTGTCACCGATTCCCATCCATTCGATCTGTTGAGGAATTTAATCAACGCTCCTGATTAATTTAGTTTTCCCACCTATATATACAAGACCCCCTCTTCGTCTTCTTCACATTTGTTCATCACAAACCAGAAAAAAGAAAAACACTCCCTAAACTTCTTACCACAGTTTATACTCATTGCATGTTTTCTAGGCCGAAGAAACAAAAGAATCCTGGTTTGTACGAGTCAGTGAGTTCTTTCTTGCAACCTCTTCTCCACTCGACGATTTCGCTGCAATCACCATCACTGTGTAAGTACGCCATTTTTGTTGTTCTTTTTATACTGTGTTTGTTGTGTATGTTAGTTTACGTTCTTAGCATGATGCGATAGGAGGTTTTGAACCGATAGGTTTTTAGGCTTTCTGGATTTTCACTCTGGATGTTCGTCTCTGGTTTATACCCAGTTTCGACGTTTGAATGTGGTTCCTATTTTCTGGGTTTTGGAATTCTTAGGCAGCGTTTCTTGTACATTAAGCTTTCGGATAAAAATATGGGCTTTGACAAATACACGAAACCCAAAAACGCTTTTCCTGGCTAACCGCTACTCTCCTTTCCCTTGAATTTCGGGACTTTCAAAAAAAAAATCATCCACGCTCCTTTTCCTTTCCTGTGGAACACGCGCTCTGACCCCTTAGTGAGGGTCTAAATACTTAGTTTCTTGTCCTTAGATCTTCGAGCTCATCCATCGAGCTCGTGATTCTTGCATGCATGGCCCTCACCATTTTTTCTTTCTCGTTAGATGTCACAGAATCCGGAAAGACGGTGGGGGTCATTACGAGCAATTCCTTACGAGCCCAAATCTCCGAGCCCGGAATCGATCTTTGCCCGGAACCAGCGTCGGATTAAAGAATACGAGATCGCACGCGAGCAAGAAGACATTCGAGCCCACTATCGTCGCCAGATAGACGAGGTCATCAAAAAGAAGAGAAGGGTTCTTCGGGAAGCCATCTATCCGGAGCCTAACCCAGGACCTAGGCCAGTTCCCCTCGACCCTGCGTTAAAAGTCACGGTAGCATATCACCCGGGGGAACTCCAGTTTTCCTTAATGGCGGAGCCTTCGTCTTCGCAGCCTAGGAGGGAGATGTTTGAAGCCGAATTCTACCAGAGCTCGGTTACCACCTCCGACCAAATAACTGATATCTTGGCCATCCATGGCCTTAGCTCGTTGGACACACTGAAGTGTCGAGCTCCGACAAGGCATGAACGGAGTTGTTTCGCTCCTGGGGGCTGCGATTCCAGTGTGAAATACGCGGCCTGGAGCCAGGAACATATAAGGGCAGGAGCTTTGCTGCCCCTGAAGTCCTTTTTCAGAGACTTCATCGATTTCGTTGGGTTGGCTCCATTCCAACTCAACACCAAATCATACAGGGTGCTGTTTGCCCTGAGGTCCTTATTCCACGAGCTGGGGTGGACAGGGCCTTCACCCCAAGAGATTTTATATCTCTTTTGTTTGAAGAGTAATCCCTCCCGAGCTCGGGGAGGAGATGGTTTCTACTATCTTTCGAGCTACCCCAAAGAGACGAAGATCTTCCGAACCACCCCCTGACTTCAAGAAGGCTTTTTTCTGGACAGACGGTCTGTTCCCGTCTCGACACTGTTCGTTTAGGCAGATTCGTAAGTATTCTCGTTACTTTCTATTTTTGAGCTCGAATTTTTAGCCCTTGAATCCATATTTAGTTGAAGTGTACCTCGTCTTTTAGCTAACTTTCAGCGTCCCACCCCTGACGAGACAATGAAGGGGCATAGAGAGAGCCTGCTCCGACTCCCTTACGGCAGGAGATCTCTCTCATTTCTGCTACATGAGGACAAGCTACGAGCTTGTGGGTTATTGGGACAGGGCCAGTCAACCTCTGACTGGTCCAGTAATAAATATGAACGCTGGGAGGAAGTGCCACTGCCCATAGGCATCCTTCCTCCGAGGAGAGAAAGGAAAGCATCTCTCCCAATTCGCTCGAGAAGTCCGCGGTCGGGAAATGAGGCTAATGACGAAGCCTCGAGTTCGGACTCCGGAGGAGGTAAAACCCTTCCTACTTCGCGAATGTGGTCCCCCACTCTGTTAAAACACAGGCCCAATAGACTAGTCTCGTGCCCACAGGATAGATACCACTTCTACATATGGAGTTGGGTAGATGACTGTGTCCATAGGTTTGATAGTGGGCTCGGGAAATATGATACCATGTACACCACGGACGAGGTGTGGAATGGGATAGCGGTGCAGTATGGGACCAATGACTATAGGGACCTCTCGAGGTTGTCACCAACTTATAGGGAAGGCACTCCCCCCGCCTTTTCTGAAGACGGGGGAATTTCATGGTCCCCAAGCTCGAGCTCGGGGAAGAGTCCCAGTTAGGTTTTTTCTTTAACTGGTTTACATCTTTTCCCAAAGTTATTATCATTGTTTAACTCACTGTCATTATGCAGGTGCCATGAATCCCGACCTCGACGCCGTGCTCTTTAGTGATGGGGGAGCTGGCGCCCAGAAGAGCAAATGCCCGAGGATACCAAAGAGGCCCGACCGATAGTTCAAGGTATCTAAACGTCACGAGACGACTCCCACGGCCCAGATCACTGCGAACACCTCCAAGGAGCCGACTGCCCAGGTTGATGGGTCAGGCTCTACTGCATCCATCTCGCAGCTTCCCACCGAGACCCGGTTAATAGTTGCTCGGCCTCCGAAGAAACCTTCTACCTCAATGGTTCAGCTGCCAACGGCCCGAACTCATACTGAGGAATATGTACTTGATGGCGCCGCTGGGACAGAAGGGGCGCTTCTCAGCTCGGACGTCCTTTCTCGGGTGGGTCAGAGCTTTTCTGGCTTTGGTGCCGACCACTGGGACCTAGTGCGTAAGGCCTCGGACTGCAACACTCTTTATGAGAAGAGTATCAAACTCTCTGCCGCGGTAGCCTTCTCAATTCTATTTAGAGTATTTATGTCTCTGATTATAATTCTGATTCATTCTTTGTGTTTCAGGCCCTTGTTGTTTCAGCGCAACTCAACTACAAGCTGACCAACGAGGTGCAAACGAGCTTATCTCTGGCTCAAAAGTCGAAGGATCTCGAGCTGAAGATGGTTGACGAGCTCAAAGACTCGAAGTCTGAAATTGAAAAATTGAAGACCCGTCTCGAGGAGCTTGAAAAGTCAAACGCTGAGCTCGAGAAGGCCAAAGCCAAGCTCGAAGAGGAGAAGTCTGCCACCCTCGATTTCATGGAGAGCGAGAAGACCCGCCTCCTGAATGAGTCTAAGGAGCAGAGGGAGAAAGCGGTCGACCAGGCCATGTACAAACTTTGGGCCGACAATGCCGATCTTGACACCAGCTTCCTGGGTCCTCTCGAAGCCACATATGTTGAGCGGTGGAATGCCCGTCTTTTGGCAAGTACAGCTGCTCGAGAGGTGGCCCAGCAGGATAGTCATGCTATTCGTCCTGGAGGGTCTGGTGATATTGATGCTGAGAAGGCCAAGGATACTCTTCTTCCTTAAATCCGATCTCGGAGAGATCAGTTATCGGGGCTGCGTCCCCTCATTCTTGTAACTATTTAAATTTGTGCCCACGAGGCTGACACAATTTCTTTAACTTTTCCTTTTATATGCTTTACATTTCTTGGCTCGAAATATTTTGCATTCCTTTTATATGCTTTACATTTCTTGGCTCGAAATATTTTTCATTTTTCTTGCATTGATGAGTTATGTTTATTTAATTCATACAAACATAGTTTAGATTTAGGCTCAAAATTCGATGCATTCATGCATAGTTTATTCGAATTATCCGCTTCAAACCTCGTTATTTATCAAGGTCGGACATTACTTTAACCACGAACTGAAAAGTACTTATATGGCATGTAATATGAATGATTTGGTTATATCTTTTATTTTAGTCACTTTTCCTCATCCTCAGTATTTTGGCTCCGAGGTTAAGAGTTCGAAACTATTTTTCTAAGATATTCCAGCCTCGATTTCGACATATTTCGCAATAGGTCTAGGCTCCCATTTATCATTGATCGATAATTTGGCTGGTTTGTTCCAAATCTGTTGTTTGCACATCTGGTTAACTCCAAATATTTAGGTTTTTTGATGGTTCGGTTATGTCCGAACTATCTAAGCTCGCGTATTTGGTCATGTCCAAATACTTTATGTTTTTGATGGTTCGGTTATGTCCGAACTATCTAAGATCGCGTACTTGGTTATGTCCAAATACTTTATATTTTTGATAATTCGGTTATGTCCGAACTATCTAAGATCGCGTACTTGGTTATGTCCAAATACTTTATATTTTTGATAATTCGGTTATGTCCGAACTATCTAAGATCGCGTACTTGGTTATGTCCAAATACTTTGTATGTTTTTGATAACTCGGTTAAGTCCGAACTATCTAAGCTCGCGTACTTGGTTATGTCCAAATACTTTGTACGTTTTTGATAACTCGGTTAAGTCCGAACTATCTAAGCTCGCGTATTTGGTTATATCCAAATACTTCATGTTTTATTTATTACTTTTCATTTTTTAAGCTGGTGGTATGTATGCCAATGATGCCCCCTTAATATCCTATGAGTGTGACCATAGGTTATTAACTTAAGAGAGATTGCAAAAATAAAAAATAAATTACATGCGGAACAAAGTAGACATGTCATTCAAAAACAAAGAAACATAGATAGAAAATCATGGTTACAGGCAACACTTTTCGTATACTATTGATAATAAGGTCTAAGGTGTTCGCCATTCCATGCTCGTGGTAGGAGGCTCCCATCTAATCTCGCAAGTTTGTATACGCCAGGGCGGATGACTGATTCTATCTGGTATGGTCCTTCCCAGTTTGGTCCGAGTACTCCTGCTGCTGGATCTCGAGTTGCTAAGAATACGCGTCTCAATACCAGATCTCCTATTCCGAACTTTCGATCTCGAACCCTTTTATTGAAATATCTTGTGGTTCGTTGCTGGTAAGCAGCATTTCTCAGCTGAGCCTCCTCCCTTTTTTCTTCGATCAAGTCTAGGGTTTCTTCGAGCTAAGTATGATTGGAGCTCTGGTCGTAAATCTGAGTTCGAATCGTTGGAATTTCGACCTCAATGGGCAACATTGCCTCGCAGCCGTATGCTAGAGAAAATGGGGTATGTCCAGTTGATGTCCGAGCTGTAGTTCTATATCCCCAAAGGACTTGAGGTAATTCCTCAGGCCATCGTCCCTTTGCTTCTTCCAACTTTTTCTTCAAAGAACTTTTGAGAGTTTTATTTACGGCTTCGACCTGACCATTCGCCTGAGGGTGAGCTACTGACGAAAAACTCTTTATTATACCGTTCTTGTTACAAAAGTTTGTAAATAAGTCGCAATCAAACTGGGTTCCGTTGTCAGACACAATCTTTCTTGGCACTCCATATCGGCATACGATGTTCTTTATCACGAAATCTAGGATCTTCTTCGAAGTTATGGTCGCCAATGGTTCAGCCTCTGTCCATTTTGTGAAGTAATCAACCGCGACCACAGCATACTTTACTCCTCCTTTGCCAGTTGGGAGCGAGCCTATGAGGTCGATCCCCCACACCGCAAAAGGCCATGGGGATGTCAACATGGTCAGTTCGGAAGGTGGAGCTCGGGGTATCGTGGCGAATCTCTGGCATTTGTCGCACTTTTTCACATACTCGAAAGAGTCCGTTTTAATGGTTGGCCAGAAATATCCTTGGCGTATAATCTTCTTGGATAGGCTATGCCCCCCGGTATGGTCTCCGCAGAACTCTTCATGAATTTCTTCAATAATCTTCTTTGCCTCAGGGGGAGTCACACATCTGAGCAATGGCATGGAATACCCTCTTCTGTATAGCCTTCCGTCCAGGATGGTGTAACGAGGAAGTTGATACATTAGTTTCCGAGCCTGATTTCGATCTTTTGGAAGAATTCCATTTTCGAGGTACTCAACGATCGGGCTCATCCAGGTCGGATCTGTCTCGATCATACACACATCTTCCTCGTCAGGCTCAGTAATACTGGGTGCTGACAGGTGTTCTACGGGTACAACATTCAGCTCCTCATTTTCGGCGGAAGTGGCGAGCCGAGCTAAGGCATCTGCATTTGAGTTTTGTTCTCGGGGAACCTGTTCGATCGCATAAAACTCGAAAAACTCCAATGCAGATTTTGCCTTCTCCAGATAAGCTGCCATTTTTGTGCCACGAGCCTGGTATTCTCCCAAGATTTGATTTACCACGAGCTGGGAGTTGCTGTAACAATGTATAGCTTTGGCCTTGAGCTCTTTTGCTATTCGCAGTCCCGCAAGTAAAGCCTCATACTCAGCTTCATTATTAGATGCTTTAAAGCCGAACCTTAAAGCAGAGTGAAATTTGCTCCCTGCAGGAGTGATCAGAATAACTCCTGCCCCCGCTCCATTTTCATTTGACGACCCGTCGACGTAAAGTTTCCACAGCTCGTGGGCCATGGTTGTTACCTCGTCGTCGGCTGTACCGGTGCACTCCACTATAAAATCCGCCAACGCTTGTGTCTTAATGGTTGTTCTCGGATGGTAGGTGATCTCGAACTGTCCGAGCTCAACAGCCCATTTAAGGAGTCGACCAGACGCCTCTGGTTTGGACAAGACTTGCCTTAGTGGTTGATCTGTTAGTACATGGATAGGATGCGCTTGAAAGTAAGGGCGGAGCTTGCGAGATGAGTGGATTAGGCTGAGGGCGAGCTTCTCCATCAGTGGATATCTTGACTCTGCCCCCAGTAATCTTTTACTGATGTAGTAGACGGGTTTCTGTATTTTCTCTTCTTCTCGAACTAGCACCGCGCTTATCGCGTGTTCAGTTGTTGAGAGGTATAGGAACAGTACTTCTCCCGTCTCAGGCTTCGATAGGATGGGTGGTTCGGCTAAGTGCCTTTTGAGCTCCTGAAAGGCTAGTTCGCACTCATCTGTCCATTCGAACTTCTTACTTCCTTTCAATAAGTTGAAGAAAGGGAGACCGCGGTCCGTTGACTTCGAAATGAACCTGCTCAGAGCTGCCATCCTGCCAGTCAAGCTTTGAACATCTTTATGCTTCCGAGGTGAAGGCATATCGATCAGGGCCTTTATTTTATCGGGATTAGCCTCGATTCCACGAGAGTTGACAATGAAACCCAGAAATTTCCCTGAAGACACCCCAAAAGTGCACTTCTGAGGATTCAACTTCATGTTGTACTTTCTGAGCACGCCAAAGCACTCTTCGAGGTCATCAACATGGTTCTTGTTAAGTTGAGACTTTACAAGCATGTCGTCAACATAAACTTCCATGTTGTTCCCTATTTGCTCTGAGAACATCATGTTTACGAGCCGCTGGTACGTGGCTCCGGCATTCTTGAGTCCGAATGGCATGACATTGTAGCAGTAGAGCCCTTTATCGGTGATGAAGCTCGTATGCTCTTGGTCGGGGGCATGCATGGGAATCTGGTTATATCCAGAATAGGCATCCATGAACGACATCAGACCATGCCCCGCCGTGGCGTCTACGAGCTGGTCAATTCTCGGCAGGGGAAAACAGTCTTTCGGGCAGGCCTTGCTGAGGTCTGAGTAGTCAATGCACGTTCTCCACGTCCCATTGGGTTTCGGGACCAACACTGGATTGGCCACCCAGTCCGGGTAAAAAGCGTCCCTTATGAAATTATTTGCTTTCAGCCTGTCCACCTCCTCCTTTAGTGCTTTCTTTCTGTCTTCATCCAGCTGTCTTCGCTTTTGCTGCTTCGGGGGAAAGCTTTTGTCTATATTCAATGCGTGGCTCGCTACATTAGGGCTTATTCCCACCATGTCAGAGTGCGACCACGCGAAGACATCCTGGTTTTTCTTCAGAAAGAAAATTAATTGCTATTTTGATTCGTCTTGGAGGTGTTTCCCGACCTTCACTTTCTTTGAGGGGTAGCTTCCTCGAGCTGAACCTCTTCGAGCTCTTCCAAAGGTTGGAGGTCAAACTTCTCCTCAATCCTCGGATCGATCTCCTCATCAATTTCTAAAACTGTCCCATCTTTATTCTGTATGACAATGAGTGCTTGAGCGCTCATTTGTTTCTTTCCCCTCAAGGAAATGCTGTAGCACTCCCTTCCTGCCAATTGATCTCCTTTCAATGTTCCGACTCTGCTTGGAGTTGGGAACTTAAGGGCTAGATGCCTTACAGATGAAACTGCCCCCAGCCCGACAAGGGCGGGTCTCCCGAGCAATACATTGTAGGCAGATGGTAACTCTACTACCACGAACTCCATCATCTTGGTCACCGAGACTGGATAGTCTCCCAAGGTCACAGGGAGTTCGATGGACCCCATACAGGCGGTTCCTTCTCCAGAAAAGCCGTACAACGTGGTTGCACAAGCCTTCAGGTCGCGAAGGGAGAGTCCCATTTTTTCTAGTGTTGCTTTATAAAGAATGTTAACTGAGCTCCCATTGTCTATGAGAACTCAGCGCACTCTTTTGTTGGCAAGCTGTAGGGTGATGACAAGTGGATCATGATGAGGGAACTGGACATGGGAGGCATCCTCCTCGGTGAAGGTTATAGGCTGAGTTTCAACCCTTTGGCTTTTTGGTGCCCTTGGTTCGGGTTCATAAGGAGACCCGTCCCCTGTCTTCAGCTCATTCACATATCGCTTTTGAGCATTTCTGCCCCCTCCTGCGAGATGAGGACCTCCCGAGATGGTTATTACGTCCTCTCCATCTATCGGCGGAGGCCTGTCTTCATCCCGAGATCGGGAGTTATTATTCTGTGCTGCCGGAAGCGCGGCTACTCTCTGGCTGGCAGTAGCCTGTCCAGTATTCTGGTTTTTGACATACTGCCGGAAATAACCTCTCGAGATCAACCCTTCGATCTCGTCCTTCAGCTGTCGGCACTCATCAGTTGTGTGTCCGGTGTCCCTATGAAACCGACAATACTTGCTGGAATCCCTCTTGGACTTTTGATTCCTCATAGGGTCCGGACGCCTGAAGGGGACCTGGTTTTCATTAGCCAGGTATATGTTTTCCCGAGACTCGTTGAGCTCGGTGTGCACTTTATATACGGAGAAATACCTTTCTCCTTTTTTCTTCTTTCCTCCATCAGCCTCGGGGTTATTTCCCTCGCTCTTTTTCCTCTTGGAGGGATTCTCCGAGGTAGGCTGTGGAGCTGCTGGGTCAGCCGAGGTTGAGGCGGAGTTAATGTTTATCGTTGTAGTTTCGGTCTGCGAGGTCGCCTTGAGCGTTGACCTCGCCTCCTCTACATTGACAAATCTCTGCGCCCGTCTGTTAAACTCGGTTATCGACCTCACCGGTTTCCCTTGCATGTCATCCCAAAGGGCACTCCCGGGTAAAACACCAGCTCGGATAGCCATTAGGTGCCCACTGTCATCCACATCTCGAGCTCGGGCGACCTCAAGATTAAATCTTGTTAGATAGCTTTTCAGTGTTTCCCCCGACTGTTGTCGGACGTTGGTCAAAGTGGATGCCTCTGGTCTGACTCCCATCATATCCCGGAACTGCTTCTTGAAGTCCCTAGACAACTGATCCCATGAGGTTATCGAATGTCTCTTGTACTTCTCGAACCAACTCTTGGCAGGTCCGGCTAACGACGTTGGAAACAACATGCATCTGAGCTCGTAGCCCACGTTACTAGCTCTCATGATAGTGTTGAATGTACTCAGGTGGCTACATGGGTCGGTTTTTCCTTCAAACGCTGGGACGTGAGGAATCCGGAACCCTTGAGGAAACTGAGTGTTAGAAATATTGGGAGCAAACGGCTCGAGCTCCTCATCAGAGTCCTCGTATCGACCACTCGCTCGTTCATTCTTCAAAAGCCTAAAGGCTTTTTCGAGCTGATCAATCCTTTCTTGGACTGGGTCCTTAGGGGGTGTCTGGAATTGCCGGTCATTGATTATGATCCCAGGCTCGCGTCTCCGTGAGGGATCTCTACGCCCATTTAGGTGATTCCTTAGGTCCGGATTCGTCTGATCTCCCTTCCCCCTACTCTGATTCAGATGATTCCGCAGGTCGGGATGGGTCTTGCGGCTTCCAGTATTTTTACGACCTCGGTCGCGTTTACTGACGGACCTGGTTTCTCCGGACTCGTCACTGGTGAAACTTATTGATCGGTCATTTCGTGGTGAATCCTTTCTATGTCGCCTTGTCTCCGCAGTGCGAGACCGGAACATCTGACTTCTCTCAGATTGTGCGCCTCTCCGCTCCTGGAAAGTCTCCCTGTGTCCTTGCCTATCCCCCGTACGCCCTTGACCCTGATTTTGAACAGGTTGATCGTTTCTACGGGGAGGTGAAGGATATCTTATGGGAGACGGAGGGAATCGTATAGGTGACGGTGGTTGTCGTCCTTGCTTCGGCCTAGAGGGCCCAGAATTTGCCCGAGATGGGCCAGTTGCGTTCGGTACACTACCAGGAACCTGAGTCCGAGCCTCGGTAGGAGCTCGGTTATTCTCAGTTCCTGCAGGTGCTTCCGCAGGTGTATTAGGCGGGACCCGAGCCCGGGTACTCCTCTGAGGCCTAGAAGGGGCGGATGGCTCTGCTGGTGTTGGAGGTTGTGCCGGCCTCCTTGTGGCAGCATTTTTTCGTGGACGTCCACGGGGCCTCCGGGGAGGAACGTGCACGTCCCTTGGAGGAGGGACTTGGTCTTCGCGCGGAGGCGGGGGCTGAGCCACTTGCGCCTATCCTAGTCAACTCCTCGTTACGTTTGTTGGCTTCTGCCAACAACTGTTTCAGCTGCCGATTCTCCAATTCTACAATAGGGACATAACGTTCAGGGTTATAGTACATGTCCTCATCCCTTGGTTGTGGAGGTGGCCCCCGGGAATCGGAGGACTCACTCCTTTCATCAACGTCCGGGTTCTCCATTGGCTGTTTTCCAGGACGCCTTGGGTAATTTTCTTCAGGAGTGTTCTGATTGTTTGCAGCCATGAATCTCTCAGGGATGAATGCTTAAGGCTCTCAACGAAAGCACCAAACTGTTGACGCCGTTTTTCATCAACAGATAAAAGAATAGAGCACGTAAACAATTTAAGACAATGGCCAAAAATAAACAAACGAATCAAACACGGTTTTTTACGTGGTTCAGCAGTTAAATCTGCCTAGTCCACGAGTCACTGTTATTAACCTCAAGATTATCTCTGAACAATTCTTTAGCAAGAATTCTCCAGAGTTTTCTCTCAAGGATTCGGATTTCGGTCCTTTACAATGGTGCATGCCTTCTCTATTTATAGAGAAGGGTGCAGAATACTATCCCACATATTTTGGGTAGTTACTCTTTTGTGAATAAAAATAAATGGATTTAAATGCCAATAATCAGATATTAAAGGAAACGTCCCCCAAAGATCAGGGGGCGTATAACTGTATTAAATAATATCCCACAATTCTTGGGGATTTACATCAATTAATGAGGGCTACATCTCATAGTTATTATACTTGTAGACATTCAAGGTGGTTATGGCGTATCTTCAAGGCTCCAACATTTCTGGTCTCATGTCATTGTGCGAGCCACTGACATCTCCCGAGCTAACGTTTCTTTCGAGATGGGATATTGAGCTCAAGAACCATGCTCCGAAGTTCCTGAAGATGAAGGTGTTCTCGGAGCTACCTTTCGAGATCGAGGTCATTCTGAGATCACCGCATTCGAGATCATACATCATACTTTGCAGGCTCGACTTACAATCCTAGATCACTCTAATCCTCACGAGACCATTTATTGCGAACTCAGATTTCGAGGTCATATTTACTATGGCTCGAAATCTGGGTATAACAGAGGGTCTTTAGCAACACCGTAACCGTTGAAATACATTTGGAGAAAGAAGAAAACAGAAAGAAAAAAAAAAGACAGGGTCTCTTACGTACCTGGAGGAGAGAGTGAGATCTAAGGGAGAGGTTGAGTGGAAGCTTGCATTGAGGAAGTTAGAGAGAGAGAGAGAGAGGAGGAGACGAGGAAAAAACCTAAGAGGTAGAGAGAGAGAGGCACGACGCTGAAGGAGAAAATTGACAAAGCTAGTGGTGGTGAGGGTTTTATTTTAGGGGTTTGTATTTAAAAAATGGCAAAAAAATATTTGATTCCAGGCGGGCATAGTTGGCGTGTATATATATTTATAATTACATGGTAGGTCTGTTCCACACAACCGACCTACCATGTCACATAAGAAGTCATTTCCCTTACAATTGACTTACTATGTTATTTAAAAAAATTATTAAAAAAATACTTTAAATTGTTTTATAAGTTTTTTATTTTAAATTACAAATACTATTAAATAAAAATATTTTCTTATTTATAAAAAATAAATTAAAATTTATAATTATTAATAATTTATTTATTTATATTTAAAAAATGATCAAATATATAATATTAATAAGTATATTTTTTTAAACTGATTTTTTACCCAAATAAATTATGTTAATGTATTGTTTAAATAAATTAATATATATATATATATTAAAATTCTAATAATCTAAAAACAAATCTTTAATAATAGATTTTTATAAGGATATGGTAGGTCTGTTCACACACAACCGACCTACCATGTCACATGAGAAGTCATTTCCCACACAACTGACATATCATGTCATTTAAAAAAATTATTAAAGAGATACTCTAAATTATTTTATAATTTTTTTTATTTTAAATTATAAATATTATTAAATTAAAATATTTTATTGTTTATAAAAATGAAATAAATTTGTTTAATTAAAAATAATTTATTAATTTATTTATCTTTCAAAAATTATAATATATGTAATTTTAATAGTTATATATTTTTTATACTTACTTCATACCCAAATAAATTATATATGTGTATTGTTTAAATAAATTAATATATTTTAAAATTCCAATAATCTAAAAAAAATTAGAGCATCTTTAATAATATATATTTATAATTACATGGTAGGTCGGTTCTACACAACCGATCTACCATGTCACATGAGAAGTCATTTCCTACACAACCGACCTACCATGTTATTTAAATAAAATTATTAAAAAGATACTCTAAATTGTTTTATAAGTTTTTTTATTTTAAATTACAAATACTATTAAATAAAAATATTTTCTTATTTATTAAAATTAAATTAAAATTTATAATTATTAATAATTTATTTGTTTATTTATATTTCAAAAATTATAATATATATAATATTAATAAGTAATTTTTTTTAATATTGATTTCATACCCAGATAAATATTATGTATATGTATTGTTTAAATAAATTAATATATATTAAAATTCTAATAATCTAAAAAAAAATCTTTAATAATATATTTTTATAATGACATGGTAGGTCTGTTCCCACACAACCGACCTACCATGTCACATGAGAAGTCATTTCCCACACAATTGACATATCATGTCATTTAAAAAATTATTAAAGAGATACTCTAAATTATTTTATAAATTTTTTTATTTTAAATTATAAATATTATTAAATTAAAATATTTTCTTGTTTATAAAAATGAAATAAATTTTTTAATTACGAATAATTTATTTATCTTTCAAAAATTATAATATATGTAATATTAATAAGTATATTGTTTTATACTTATTTCATACTGAAATAATTATATATATGTATTGTTTAAGTAAATTAATATATTTAAAATTCAAATAATGTAAAATTTATATTTGTTAATATTACATTATAATTATATTTTATAAATAAAAATATTTTAATTTAATAATATTTACAATTTAAAATAAATAAATAAAAATTTGATAAAAGAGTAGTGTCTTGAATAATTTTTTAAAAGACATGTTAGTTCGATTTTGTGTCATTACAAAAATATATTGTTAAAGATACTCTAATTTGTTTTTACATTATTAAAATTTTAAAATATATTAATTTAATTTAATTCATTTATTTATACTTCAAAACATTATAATGTAATATTAATAAATATAAATTTCTTACAATCATTTCATACACTAATAGCTTACTTATAGATATATATATATTTATAGTTTAAATAAATTAATATATTTTAAAATTCTTATAATGAGACATGATAAGTTGGTTCACATAGTAGCGACCTACCATGTCAGCAAGGTAGGACATGGTAGGTTGGTCCACACAGAACTGACCTACCATGACAACATGGTAGGTCGGTTTTGCATGAACCGACCTATTATGTCTTCTACAAGCATGGGAGGTCGGTTCACACAGAACCGACCTACCATGTCCACATTGTAGGTCGGTTATCGCGCAACCGACCTCCCATGCTTACATTGGACATACATGATAGGTCGGTTTTGTGTAAACCGACTTATGAACATGTGTTAAGTCGGTTTAAGGAGAACTAACCTCTCATGTCCGATGGCTTATGTCCAAATTGTAGTAGTGATTCTAACTGATTGTATTATTTGAGTTCTTTGACTTGTTCGTTACCAGCTTACCCTACGGACTAGCCCATACTTACATCTTGGGAACTCGGTAGTATAATTGAGTGGGAGTGTTAATTATAGATATGAACATCTATAGCTTCTGATGAAGAAGTGAAATGATGGTTTCCTTTTAGTTTGGTTCAATGTGTTAAATGATAGAGATCTCATTTCAGTAGTTAAATTAGTTTACTGAAATATCATTTACAAGGAACTAAGTGTTTTAAAGATAAAATACAATGAGGGGTAAAACAATATTTTAGTCCTATCTCATTGTAGACCGTTTATAGAGGATTGAGTGACAATTATGGTTGTAACAATGGATAATTAATACCGTATCTATATTTTTTATAGAGCGTTCTATGAATTCAAGAGTGCAATTCCAAGTCTATAGTGGAGTCACGAGGAATTAATAAGTTAGTAAATTTATTTGTTAGATTTATGATAACTTATTGGAGCTTAATTTCGTAGGCCCATGGTCCCCATTGTACCTTGGATAAAATCATCTAGATAGTCTTAATTAATTGATTTAATCATTAATTAGAATTATCAAAGTTGACCAGGTCAATTTTGGATAGTTTCATAGAGTTGTGTAATTTTGAGAAGAAAAGAGAAATTATGGCAGATTTATTAATTAAGATAAATTGGTATTGTTACACCCAGATTTCGAGCTATGTTAAAAGTGACCTCGAAAGTTGGATTCGCAAACAAGTGGACTCATAAGGTTGGAAATATGCTCCAGGATTAAATATCGAGCCTGCAGGACATGGACGACCTCGATGTGGTGACCTCGGAGTGTTCATGATCTCGAAAAGGTAGCTCCGGAGATGCTTTCATCTTCAGGGATGACCTTGGATCAGGGGTCCCGAGCTCGGCGCACATACGATCTCGAAAAGCCATGTGACCTCGGGAGATATCTCTAGCTCGAAAGATGACGGGAAACCCGGGAGGCTGAAGCCTTAGAGATACGTGATAACCACCTTGAATATCTATAAGTGTTGTAAATACGAGATGTAATCCTCATTTATTACTGTAAATCCCCTAGAATCGTGGGATATTATTTGGTCAGTTATATGTCTCTTGGTTTTCAGGGGACGTTTCCTTTTATATCTGATTATGGACATTTAATGCCATTTATTTGATTTACACAAAAAGAGTAACTACCCAAAATATGTGGGATAGTATTCTGCAGCCTTCTCTATAAATAGAGAAGATATGCACCATTGTAATGGACCGAAATTCTGATCCTTGAGAGAAAACTCTGAAGAATTCATGTTGAAGAATTCTCAGAGATAATCTTGAGTATTAATAACAGAGACTTGTGGACTAGGCAGATTTAACTGCTGAACCACGTAAAAATCGTGTGTTTTGTTTTGTCTTATTTCAATTGGCCATTATCAGTTATTGTTTATGTGCTCTTCTTTCACTGTTTGACGAAAAATGGTGTCAACAGTTTGGTGCTTTCATTGAGAGCCTTAAGCATTCATCCCTGAGAAAATCATGGCCGCAAACAATCAGAACACCCCTGAGGAAAATTACCTAAGACGTCCTGGAAAACAACCAATGGAGAACCCGGATGTTGAAGAGAGAAGTGGGTCTTCTGATTCCCGGGGACCACCTCCTCCACCAAGAGATGAGGATATGTACTACAATCCTGAGCGGTACGTTCCTATTGTGGAACTTGAAAACCGACAACTGAAGCAGCTGTTGGCAGAAGCCAACAAACGGAATGAGGAGTTGACAAGGATAGCTGCAGAGGTGCAGGTGGCTCAGCCCCCGCCTCGGCGCGAAAACCAAGTCCCTCCTCCAAGGGACGTACATGTTCCTCCCCGGAGGCCCCGCGGGCGTCCACGAAAGGATGCTGCTACAAGGAGGCCGACTCAACCTTCGGCACCAGCAGAGCCATCCGCTCCTCCTAGGCCCCAGAGGAATACTCGAGCTTGGGTCCCGCCTAACCCGCCTGTGGAAGTGCCTACAGAAGCTGAGAATAACCGAACCCCTGCAGAGGCTCGGACTCAGGTACTTGGAAGCGCATCGAATGCAACTGACCCATCTCGAGCAAATTCTGGACCCTCTAGGCCACGACAAGGGTGGCAGCCACCGTCGCCTATACAGTTCCCTCCGTCACCCATAAGATATCCTTCGCCCCCACACAGAAATGCTCAACCTGTTCGAGATCAGGATCAAGGGCGTGCGGGGGAAAGACAAGGAAACAGGGAGACTTTCCAGGAGCGGAGAGGCGCTCCATCTGAGAGAGGTCAGACGTCTCGGTCTCGCACCGCGGAGACGAGGCGACGTGGAAAGAATCCATCGCGAAATAACCAAGCAATGAGTTTCACCAGTGATGAGTCTGGAGAGACCAGGTTCGTCAGTAAACATGACCGAGGTTGTAAGAATACTGGAAGTCGCAAGAATCGTCCCGACCTGCGAAATCATCTGAATCAGAGTCGGGGGAATGGAGATCAAACAAACCCAGACCTGAGGGATCGCTTGAATAAACATAGAGATCCCTTGCGGAGACGTAAGCCTGGAATCACTATCAATGACAGTCAATTCCAGACAGCACCTCCTACTGACCCAGTCCAAGAAAGAATCGATCAGCTCGAAAGAGCCTTTAGGCTTTTAAAGAATGAACGAGGAAATGGTCGATATGAGGACTCTGATGAGGAGCTCGTGCCCTTTGCTCCCCATATTTCTGACACTCAATTTCCTCAAGGGTTTCGGATTCCTCACGTCCCTACGTTTGAAGGAAAGACCGACCCGTGTAGTCACCTGAGCACGTTCAACACTATCATGAGAGCCAGTAACGTGGGTTACGAGCTCAGGTGCATGTTGTTTCCAACATCATTGGCAGGACCTGCCAAAAGTTGGTTCGAAAAGTATAAGAGACACTCAATAACCTCATGGGAGCAGTTGTCTAAATACTTTAAGAAGCAGTTCAGAGCAATGGTAGGGGTCAAACTAGAAGCATCCACCTTAACTAACGTCCGGCAGCAACCGGGCGAAACATTGAAGAGTTACTTAACAAGATTTAATCTGGAAGTAGCCCAAGCTCGGGATGTGGATGATAGTGGACACCTCATGGCTATCCGAGCTGGCGTATTACCGGGAAGTGCCCTTTGGGACGACATGCAAGGGAAACCGGTAAGGTCGATAACCGAGTTTAACAGACGAGCGCAGAGGTTTGTCAATGTAGAGGAAGCGAGGTCGACGCTCAAAGAGACCTCCCAATCCGAAACTACAACGATAAACATCAACTCTGCCTCAACCTTGGCGGACCCAGCGGCACCAAAGGCTGCCTCGGAAAATTCATCCAAGAGGAAAAAGAATGAAGGAAGTAACCCCGAAGCTGAGGAAGGAAAGAAAAAGAAAGGGGAGAGGTATTTCTCCGTGTATAAGGTATACACCGAGCTCAATGAGTCTCAGGAGAACATATATCTGGCTAATGAAAACCAGATCCCCTTTAGGCGTCCGGACCCGATGAGAAATCAAAAATCCAAAAGGGATTCCAGTAAATATTGTCGGTTCCACAGAGACACCGGACATACAACTGATGAATGTCGACAACTGAAGGACGAGATCGAAGGGTTGATCTCGAGAGGTTACTTCCGGCATTATGTCAAAAACCAGAGTACTGGTCAGGCGGCTGTGAGCCAGAGAGTAGTCGCGCCTCCGACCACGCAAAACAATAACTCCCGAGCTTAAGAAGAGGACAGGCCCCCGCCGATTGATGGAGAGGATGTAATAACCATCCCGGGAGGGCCTCACCTCGCGGGAGGAGGCAAGAATGCCCAAAAGAGATATGTTAACGAGTTAAAGACAGGAGACGGGTCTCCTTATGAACCCGAACCTAGGGCACCAAAAAGCCAGAGGATTGAAACACAGCCAATAACATTCACCGAGGAAGACGCCTCTCATGTTCAGTTCCCTCATCATGATCCGCTGGTCATTACTCTTCAGCTGGCCAATAAAAGGGTTCACCGAGTTCTCATAGATAATGGGAGCTCAGTCAAAATTCTTTACAAAGCAACCCTAGAGAAGATGGGACTCTCCCTTCGCGACCTGAAAGCGTGAGTAACTACTTTGTACGACTTTTCAGGAGAAGGAACTGCCTGTATGGGATCTATTGAGCTCCCCATAACCTTGGGAGACTACCCAGTCTCGGTGACCAAGATAATGGAGTTCGTAGTAGTAGACTTACCATCTGCCTACAATGTGCTACTCGGGAGACCCGCCCTGGTCGGGCTGGGGGCAGTCTCATCAGTAAGGCATCTGGCCCTTAAGTTCCCGACTCCTAGTGGGGTCGGGACATTAAAAGGAGACCAATTGGCAGGGAGGGAATGCTATAGCATCTCCTTGACAGGAAAGAAACAAACGAACGCTCAAGCACTCGTCATCATACGAAACAAAGACGGAACGGTCTTGGAGATTGACGAAGAGATCGATCCGAGGATTGAGGAGAAAGTTGACCTCGAACCTTTAGAGGAGCTCGAAGAAATTCAGCTCGAGGAAGCTGATCCATTGAAGAAGGTGAAGGTCGGAAAACACCTCCAAGACAAGGCCAAATAGCAATTAATCTGTTTTTTGAAGAAAAACCAGGATGTCTTCACATGGTCGCACTCAGACATGGTGGGGATAAGCCCGAATGTAGCAAGCCACGCACTAAACATAGACAAAAGCTTTCCCCCGAAGCAACAAAAGCGAAGACAACTGGATGAAGACAGAAAGAAGGCGTTAAAAGAGGAGGTTGACAGGTTAAAGGCAAACCAATTCATTAGGGATGCCTTTTACCCTGACTGGGTAGCCAATCCGATGTTGGTCCCAAAGCCCAATGGGACGTGGAGAACCTGTATTGACTACTCAGATCTCAACAAAGCTTGCCCAAAAGACTGTTTTCCGTTACCAAGGATTGACCAGCTCGTAGATGCCACGGCGGGGCATGGCCTGATGTTGTTCATGGATGCCTATTCTGGATATAACCAGATTCCCATGCATGCCCCCGACCAAGAACACACGAGCTTCATCACAGATAAAGGGCTATATTGCTATAATGTCATGCCATTCGGGCTCAAGAATGCTGGAGCCACATACCAGCGGCTCGTAAACATGATGTTTTCAGAGCAAATAGGGAACAACATGGAGGTTTATGTTGATGACATGCTTGTAAAGTCACAACTCAACAAGAACCATGTTGATGACCTTGAAGAGTGCTTCGGCGTGCTCAGGAAGTATAACATGAAGCTAAATCCTCAGAAGTGCACTTTTGGGGTATCTTCAGGAAAATTTCTGGACTTTATTGTGAACTCCCGTGGAATCGAGGCTAACCCCGACAAGATCAAGGCCCTGATTAACATGCCCTCACCTCGAAGGCACAAAGATGTCCAAAGTCTGACTGGCAGCCCTAAGTAGATTCATCTTGAAATCTACGGATCGTGGTCTTCCATTTTTCAACTTACTGAGAGGAGGTAAGAAGTTTGAATGGACAGAAGAATGCGAGCTGGCCTTTCAAGAGCTCAAAAAGCACCTTGCGGAACCACCCATCCTGTCAAAACCTGAAGCGGGGGAAATACTGTACCAATACCTTTCAACTACCAATCACGCGATAAGTGCGGTGCTCGTTCGAGAAGAAGAGAGGGTGCAAAGACCCGTTTATTACATCAGTAAAAGATTACTGGGGGCAGAATCAAGATATCCAATGATGGAGAAACTCGCGCTCAGTCTAATTCATTCATCCCGTAAGCTCCGCCCCTACTTTCAGGCACATCCCATCCATGTACTGACTGATCAACCACTTAGGCAAGTCCTGTCTAAACCAGAAGCTTCAGGTCGACTTCTTAAATGGGCTGTTTAGCTCGGACAGTTCGAGATCACCTACCACCCGAGAACGACCATTAAGGCACAGGCATTGGCGGACTTTATAGTGGAATGTACTGGTATAGCCGACGACGAGGTAATAACCACGGCCCACGAGCTGTGGAAACTTTACGTTGACGGCTCGTCAAATGAAAATGGAGCAGGGGCAGGGGTCATTTTGGTTACCCCCGCAGGAAGCAGATTTCATTCTGCTCTAAGATTTGAATTTAAAGCATCGAATAATGAGGCCGAATACGAGGCTCTACTCACGGGACTTCGTATAGCTAAGGAGCTCAAAGCTAAAGCTATACATTGCTACAGTGACTCCCAGCTCGTGGTTAATCAAATCTTGGGTGAATATCAGGCTCGCGGCACGGGAATGGCAGCTTATTTGGAGAAGGCAAAATCCGCGTTAGAGTGTTTCGAATTCTATACAATCGAACAGGTTCCCCATGAGCAGAACTCGAATGCAGATGCCTTGGCTCGACTCGCCACGTCCACCGAAAATGAAGAGCTGAATGTTGTGCCTGTAGAATACCTATCAACACCTAGCATTAACGAGCCAGAAGAGGAAGATGTGTGTATGATCGAAACAGAGCCGACCTGGATGACCCCCATAGCTGATTATCTCGAAAACAGAGTTCTTCCAAAAGATCGGAACCAAGCTCGAAAGTTGATGTATCAACTTCCCCGTTACACAATTTTGGATGGAAGGCTATACCGAAGGGGATATTCCATGTCGTTACTCAGGTGCGTAACACCTCCTGAAGCTAAGAAAATCATTGAAGAAATTCATGAAGGGTTCTGCGGAGATCACATCGGGGGGCATAGCCTATCCAAGAAGATCATACGCCAGGGATATTTCTGGCCAACCATTAAAGCAGATTCTTTCGAGTATGTGAAGAAATGCGACAAATGCCAGAGATTCGCCACGATACCTCGAGCCCCACCATCAGAGCTGACCATGTTGACATCCCCATGGCCTTTCGCGGTATGGGGCATCGACCTCATAGGCTCTCTCCCGACTGGCAAAGGCGGAGTGAAATATGCTGTAGTCGCCGTGGATTACTTCACAAAATGGACGGAGGCTGAACCTTTGGAAACTATAACCTCAAAGAAGATCCTTGATTTCTTTGGAAAAAGCATTGTGTGCCGATACGGAGTGCCGAGGAAGATCGTATCCGATAACGGAACCCAGTTCGATTGCGACCTATTCACCAATTTTTGTGAAAAGAAGGGTATAATAAAGAGTTTTTCATCAGTGGCTCACCCTCAAGCGAATGGCCAGGTCGAAGCTGTGAACAAAACTCTCAAGAGTTCTCTAAAGAAAAAGTTGGAGGAAGTAAAGGGACGGTGGCCCGAAGAATTGCCCCATGTCCTTTGGGGATACAGGACAACGGCTCGAACCTCGACAGAACATACCCCGTTCTCTCTAGCATACGGCTGCGAGGCAATGTTGCCCATAGAAGTCGAAATCCCAACGATCCGAACTCAGATTTATGACCAAAGTTCAAACCATGCTCAGCTCGAGGAAACCTTAGACTTGATTGAAGAAAAAAGAGAAGAGGCCCAGCTGAGAAACGCTGCCTATCAGCAACGAACAACCAGATATTTCAACAAGAGGGTTCGAGATCGAAAATTCGGAATGGGAGATCTGGTGTTAAGATGCGTATTCTTGGCAACTCGAGATCCGGCAGCTGGAGTGCTCGGGCCGAACTGGGAAGGACCATACCAGATAGAGTCAGTCATCCGACCTGGTGTATACAAACTTGCGAGATTGGACGGGAGCCTAGTACCGCGAGCATGGAATGACGAACACCTTAGACCTTACTATCAGTAGTGTAGGAAAAGCGTTGCCTATAATCATGAGTTTCTATTTGTATTAACTTATTTGTTTTTGAATGTCATCAAATAAAAGATCCATTTCGTTCAAATATGTTATTTCTTTTTATTTTTGCAATCTCTCTTAATTTAATAACCTATTGTCACACTCATAGGATATTAAGGGGGCATCATTGGTACATATACCATCAGCTTAAAAAATAAAATAGCATATACAAAAACATATAAAGTATTTGGATGTAACCAATTACGCGAGCTTAGATAGTTTGAACATAACCGAATTATCAAAAACATATAAAGTATTTGGATGTAACCAAATTGGCGAGCTTAGATAGTTCGGACATAACCGAATTATCAAAAACATATAAAGTATTTGGATGTAACCAAATACGCGAGCTTAGATAGTTCGGACATAATCGAATTATCAAAAACATATAAAGTATTTGGATGTAACCAAATACGCGAGCTTAGATAGTTCAGACATAACTGAATTATCGAAAATATATAAAGTATTTGGATATAACCAAATACGCGAGCTGAGATAGTTCAGACATAATCGAATTATCAAAAACCGAAAACTTTTGGAGTTAACCAGATGTGAAAACTTAACAGGTTTGGAACAAACCAGCCAAAAGAAAAAAACTAATCGATGGTAAGTAGGAACCTAAACCTATTTCAAAATCGAGGCTGGAATATCTTAAAGAAAATAGTTTCGAACTCTTAACCTTGGAGCAAAAATCGAGGATGAGAAAAAGTGACTAAGCAAAAACGATATAACCAAATCATCCGCATTACATACCATATAAGTACTTTTGGGTTCATGGTTGAAGTAATATCCGACTTTGAAGAATAACGAGGTCGGAAGCGGATAATTTGAACAAACTGTGCATGAATGCATTGAGCTTCGAACCTAAATCCACAATATGTTTGTATGACTAAATAAACATAACTGATTCATCAATATAAAATGTGCCAAATATTTTGAGCCAAGAAATGTAAAGCATATATAAGTAATATTTAAAGAAATTGTATCAACCCCGAGGGCATAAATTAAAATAATTACAGAAATAAGGGGTCGCAGCCCCAATAAATGGTTCCCCCGAGATCAGAGTCAAGGAAGAGGAGTCTCCTTGGCCTTTCAGCATCTGCAACACCGGATTCCTCAGGACGAATAGCATGGCTGTCCTCCTGGGCTCCCTCCGAGACGGCATCCCGAGCAGCATTCTCCTTCTCGAGCTGCTCAGCCTCTTTCTTCTCGAGCCGAGCATTCAACCTGTCGAGAAATGTCGCCTCGTGAGGACCTAAGAAGCTGGTGTCTAGATCTTCATTGTAGGCCCACATTCGTTACATGGCTGAGTCAACCACTTGTTCCTTCTTCTCTTTGTACTCAGCAAGGAGACGAGCTTTTGCATCCTCCATGATGTCAAAGGTGGCAACCTTTTCCTCTTCAAGCTTCTTGTTGGTCTCCTGAAGCTGGGTGACCTCCTTCTTATGCTCCTCGAGCTCAGCTTTCAGCTTCCCGAGCTCGGTGGCCATGTCCTCACGTTCCTTGGCTCCTGCCTCAAGCTTCGCATTCGCTGCCTTCAGATCATCGCATGCTTTGAGCTGGAGATCCTTCGCCTCCTGAGCATGAGACTTGCTCGAGTGGATCTCATTGTTCAACTTATAGTTGAGCTGGGCAGTGAAGGCAAGAGCCTAAAAAAAGGAAGAAACCACCATTAGCTCCAGGTCAGTGTGATTATAAGCAGAAAAGGAAGGACTATAGAAGGATACTCACCGCGGCAGTATGCTCGATACTCTTCTTGTAGAGAACAGTGCAGTCTCGGGTGTCATTTAAGCACTGCCATTGGGGAGCTTCGAGACTGCCATAGCTCTGGCCAATCCGGAACATAACATCCGAGACCAGCGTAGATCCGTGGGACCCAGCGACATTATCGACCACATATGTATCCATGTGGGTGGAAATTGATAGCTTCTGAGCTTGAGAAGCAGAAGGCCTTCTAGAAGGTGGAATTAAGGATGACTGAACCACCACAGGAGGTTGGGACTCAGCCATAGCGGAGGGACCGACCAGCGAAGTCGGCGTAGCAGCAGAGGCGACGACCTGCGAGGACGGCGCCGTTGTGGATACGCCGGCCTGGGAAGTCGCCGCGGCGATAGAGCTCGAAGCCGGCGGAGCAGGAGGAGGGGTTTTCTTGGATCTCTTGGGACCTTTACTCGGCCAGTCGGACTTCAGCGACCCCTCCCTGGGACGCTTGCTCCTCTTGGCGCCAGCACCGTTGATGATGTTGTCCAGGTCGGATTCCATCTTGCCTGCACGAGTCACAACACAGAATGAGTTAATAAAAGAGAGGCATACAAGTTTTTTTTTTTTTTTCAGTATCACAGACATATAAAGTGATGATAGAAGAAACCTAACTGGAACTCTCCCCCGAGCTCGAACTTGGGGACCATGAAATTCCCCCATCTTCGGAGGAGGCGGGGGGAGTGCCTTCCCTATATGTGGGAGATAACCTCGAAAGGTCCCTATAATCGTTGGTCCCATCCTGAACAGCTACCCCGTTCCACACCTCGTCTGTGGTGTACATGGTGTCGTATTTCCTGAGCCCACTATCAAACCTATGGACACAGTCATCTACCCAACTCCATATGTAGAAGTGGTATCTATCCTGTGGGCACGAGACTAACCTATTGGGCCTGTGTTTTAGTAAGGTGGGGGACCACATTCTCGAGGTAGGGAGGACTTTACCTTCATCCGAATCCGAGCTCGAGGCTTCATCATTAGCCTCAGTCCCCGATTGTGGACTCCTCAGGCGAACTGGAAGTGGTGGCCTCGTTTCTCTCCTCGGAGGAAGGGCGCCTGTGGGCAGGGGTACCTGCTCCCAGTGTTCATATTTTTTATTTGACCAGTCAAAGGTGAACTGGCCCTCCCCCAAAAGTCCGCACTTTCGGAGCTTATCCTCGTGTAAAAGGTATAAGAGAGACCTCCTGCCATGTGGGAGTTGGAGCAGGGTCTCTCTATGCTCCTTCATTGTATCGTCAGGAGTGGGACGCTGAAAATTGGCTGAAAGACAACATATTTCTACTAAGTACGGATCTAAGAGCTAAAGTCACGAGCACAGAAATAAAGATAACAATAATACTTACGAATCCTCCTGAACGAATAGTGTCGAGACGGGGACAGACCGTCTGTCCAAAAGAAGGCCCTTTTGAAATCGGGCGAATGATTAGGAAGATCTTCAAAGACCTTCTTCTCCTTGGGATAGCTCGAGAGGTAATAAAAGCCATCCCCTCCCCGAGCTCGGGAGGGGTTACTTTTCAGACAAAAGAGATACAAGATCTCTTGAGGCAAAGGTCCTTTCCACCCCATCTCGTGGTATAAGGACCTCAGGGCAGACAGTACCCTGTAAGAGTTGGTGTTGAGTTGGAACGAGGCCAACCCAACGAAATCCGTGAAGTCCTTGAAAAAAGACTTCAAGGGCAACAGAGCTCCTGCCCTCATGTGTTCCTGGCTCCAGGCCGCGTATTTCACACTGGCGTCGCGGCCCCCAGGGGCGAAGCAGCTTCGTTCATGGTCGACCGGAGGTCGACACTTCAAGGAGCCTGACAGGCTAAGGCCGTGGAAAGCCAGGATGTCAGTTATCTGACTAGTTGTGGTAACCGAGCTCCAGTAGCTCGGCCTCAAACATTTATCTCCTCGGCTGCGAGGAAGAAGGTTCCCCCATTAGTGAAAAGTTGAGCTCTCCTGGATGGTATGCGATAGTAGCCTTTAATGCAGGATCGAGAGGAATCGACCTAGGACCTGAATAGGATTCCGGATAGAGGGCCTCCCGAAGAACTCTCCTCTTCCCCTCTATGACCTCGTCAATCTGGCGGCGGTAATGAGCTCGAATGTCCTCTTGCTCGTGCGCAAGCTCGTATTCTCTTATCCGACGTTGATTCCGGGCGAATAACGATTCTAGGCTCGGAGATTTTGGCTTGTAAGGGATTGCCAGCAACAACCCCCACCATCTTTCCAGATTCTGTGACATCTAGCGAGAAAGAAAAAATGGTGAGGGCCATGCATGCAAGAGTTGCGAGCTCGAAGTTACGAGCTCGGGGGTTTAGGAGCAAAACAAGCTAAATATTAAGATCCTTATTGAAGAGTCAGAGCGTGCGTTCCACGAAAAAGAAAGGAGCGTGGATAATTTTTTGAAAATCCTAAAGATCAAGGGAAAAAAGAGTGGCGGTTAATCAGAAAAGGCATTCTTGGGTTTCGTGCATTTATCAAAGGCAAGGTTTTTTACCCGAAAACTTAGTGTACAAGAAACGTCGCCTAAAAATTTCAAAACCCAAAAAATAGGAACCTCACTCAAACATGAAAACTGGGTATGAACCAGTGATGTAAATCCAGTATGAAAGTCTAAAAACATGAGATCCTATCGGATCAAAACCTCCTATCATATTATGCTAAGGATGTAAACTAATATATACACATATACAACAAGAACAGCATGAATAAAAACTGGCAAAATGGAAAACAAAGATTGCATACTTACACAATAATGGCGATTGCAGAGAGATTGTCGATTGAAGAAGAGGTTGCAAATAAGAACTCATGGACTCGAACAGACCAGGGTTTCTTTGTTTCTTTGGCCGAGAAAACATGCGCAGAATAGAAACTTTATAAAGAGGTCTCTGGTTTCGTTTTTCTTCTTTTCTTGCTTTTGGTGAACGAAGGTAAAAATGAAGATGAAGAGTGGGGTCTCGTATATATAGATGGAAAAAGGGGGATTAATCCGGGCCGTTGAATGAAATCCTTGCTAAATCGGACGGATGGGAATCAATGACAAGATGGCGCCGAAAAGGTGGCAGACGGATGATCGTGGGCATGTTTCCAAGGTACTCAAGTGCCAAAAATGAGCAATACTCAGCTGACGCGTGTCCATTTTCAAAAGTGTGACAGTACAGTTCTCAAAGAAAGTAGTTCAAAAGTTTCCTTCTCTTAGGATTCGAACAAATACTTTTGAGGGGGCAAGATGTTACACCCAGATTTCGAGCTATGTTAAAAGTGACCTCGAAAGTTGGATTCGCAAACAAGTGGACTCATAAGGTTGGAAATATGCTCCAGGATTAAATATCGAGCCTGCAGGACATGGACGACCTCGATGTGGTGACCTCGGAGTGTTCATGATCTCGAAAAGGTAGCTCCGGAGACGCTTTCATCTTCAGGGATGACCTCGGATCAGGGGTCCCAAGCTCGGCGCACAAACGATCTCGAAAAGCCATGTGACCTCGGGAGATATCTCTAGCTCGAAAGATGACGGGAAACCCGGGAGGCTGAAGCCTTAGAGATACGTGATAACCACCTTGAATATCTATAAGTGTTGTAAATACGAGATGTAATCCTCATTTATTACTGTAAATCCCCTAGAATCGTGGGATATTATTTGGTCAGTTATACGTCCCCTAGTCTTCAGGGGACGTTTCCTTTTATATCTGATTATGGACATTTAATACCATTTATTTGATTTACACAAAAAGAGTAACTACCCAAAATATGTGGGATAGTATTCTGCAGCCTTCTCTATAAATAGAGAAGATATGCACCATTGTAATGGACTGCAATTCTGATCCTTGAGAGAAAACTCTGAAGAATTCATGCTGAAGAATTCTCAGAGATAATCTTGAGTATTAATAACAAAGACTCGTGGACTAGGCAGATTTAACTGCTGAACCACGTAAAAATCGTGTTTTTTGTATTGTCTTATTTTAATTGGCTATTATCAGTTATTATTTATGTGCTCTTCTTTCACTGTTTGACGAAAAACGGCGTCAACAGGTATCTAAATTAATAAATCAATTTAAATCAAGGTTCAAATTATAAATAAGTAATTTGATAACAGATTTAAATAATTATTTATTTAATTAAATCAATAGAAAATAATACTGGCCTTGATTTTAAGTCCAATGGGCTTATAATCAAATGGGAAATTTCACGGGCCTATAGCCCATGATAATTTCGACCTAGGGCTTCAAAATGGCTATTATTTTATTGATTTTTTAATTAAATTAAATGGTCTAATTGAGTCTATAAAAGGAGTGCTTAGAGAGAAGTCAAAACATAAGTTTGTAAGTCACAAGTCAGATTTTCTGATAGTTTTAGATTCTCTCTAAACACAAGTCATTTTCTAAGCCTCTTTGTTATTTTCTCTTCTTCTCTCTATATCTATCTCATGTGTTGAGAATTTCCCACACTAGTCTAGGTGGTTCTAAGGATACATTGGAAGATTGTGAAGAAAACAGAAGATCGGTTCAGTTTCTTGATAATACTCTGGGACAGAGAGGATACAAGAGTTAGAGAAACTGAAGGAAGGACTCTTTAATTCCGCTGCGTATACTGTAAGTATTCTATTCTTTGTTTCTCTTGAATTCAATTTTAGAAACATGTTTTAGGCTATCTCGTATTAATTTGTTTAATATTAGATATACATGAAAATAAATAAAGATCCTGTATAAGCTTTTTCCAACAACTGGCTTCAGAGTCTTTGGTAATCTTTATTTTCATGCATGAACATGTTTAAAATTGGATTACATGATATGTTTGAATAATTGGATGGTTTTTATGTTTTTATGAACATATTGATTTTATGTGAATTTTAACAATTTTTAGGTTATTTTGTTGTGTTTTCTATGCTATTAATTTTTATTTATGCTTTATTTTGTGTAAAACATGTTAAAAATTAATTAGAAAATGATTTTGGTTTGAAAAATTGCTCAAAAATTATTTGGAAAAATTTGGTCTGCCTCACATGCGCGTGCGCATATGCGCGCCACCTGCGCGCCTCCGCGCACACCAACACGATGAATAGTACCCGTGAAGAGTACCACGGGTACTATTCATCCTTTTTTTTTTCAAAAATATTTTTTTGAAATTAAAATTTGTAGAAATAAATTATTTATAATCAAAAGCAAAATTATCTTTTTTGCTTTATCATTTAATTTTTTTTTAAATAAGATATTTTTGTTAGTTGAGATATAAATGATTAGATATTTTCTACAAATATTCAAATTCAAATTTAAAAATGACTAACAACTTAATTTTAAATCTTTTAATATATTAAAATATTAGAATTAAGATATCAGATATTTAAGATATTTTCATTTAAATTCTTGATTTTTTTATTAAATCTTTATTTGAAAATATAAATATCTTTTTATTCTATAATTTTTAATATTTAAATTATTTGAAATTTGAATATTGTTAGTTAGATATTTTTATGGATATTTGAATTTATTTAACTATTTTGAGATATTTTAGGGTTGTTATAGCTATTTATATATATATATATTTTAATGGTTTAAATATTAGCTAATAGTTATAACAACACAAGACATTTTGGAAAATAGTTAAGATATTGATTTAAAAATTTAAAATTGGTTAAAATTTGAAAAATATCATTTTTTTTAGCCAATTAATAAAATATTTTTTTTAATGGGATTTAAATTAACTTTGGTTAATTATTGATAAATCCTATTTAAATTAAATTAATATTTTTTTTATCAAATTCACCCAAAACCAAGTTGATTGTTGATAAATGAAATTTAAATTAACTATTGTTAATTGTTGATAAATTTAATTTAAATTGACTTATTTTTGTAAAAATTTAATTAATTTGAATTTTTTTATAAATTCTAGATAATTAATTGTGGTGTTTTTGCAAATGAAATAAATTGTGGTATTTTTGCATAAATTCATAGAATTGCTCATATAGTAACATGATTAGGCCCATCCAATTATAACATGTCTGTTTACACTATATGTGGTATTTTTGCAATTGGGCTTAGATGCATATAGTGGTCCATATGTTTGTTAGATATATGGTATTTTGCCAAATAAAATATTCATAAAATGATAGGTTTTATTTGGGCCCATTAGAAAATGTAAAGTTTAAATTCTTCTCTTGTGGGTGATTCCACTTGAGAAGGTCCATTTGCTTTGCATGACTATAGTGAGCCTAATCAATTAATAACAATTAATAAAACAAAGGTTTAAATTCCTGTCTTTTGGGCCTTGTATGGAAGATAGGAGGCCTTTGTAGTGGGAACGACATACTGGACCCAGCCTGTAACACCCTCACTTATTTTAGTTAAAACTATATTTGAGGTGTTACGTTTCAAAACTATATCATAATTTATTTCTGCGGAAGTCTGGACATTTTTTTTTTAAACTTGAAAACTTATTTCACATTATTTACATTAAACATAAAGTGTGTCTCAAACATATTATACATAAGTATTAAATAACCCAATTTGTTTTCAAAACATAACTTCACACTTTATTACAAATATCACATTGGTAAACTAAAATAACCCACAAAAGGTCGATGTGTTCATATGTACAAATCAGGGTCAGGACCATGCTTGAGTTCTCCTTATGTCATTCACTCATTTCTTTCTCTACCTGCAACACAAGACAACTGTGAGCCTAAAGCTCAGTAAGCAAAGTAATGCATGCAATGCTAATGATTACCCAATGTCAATGGACATACACAACTTCTTTTTAAATTTTGGGCCCCTTAATATTGTGCACACTGTTTGAATTGGTCAATGCCTGCAGGGCTTGTTACACATATAATATAAAATCCCATGGGTTCTCCTCCGGCTAGCCATCACCACAGTAGGGCGCATTAAAAACCTTATTCCATTGTTTCCCCGTCGGGCTCAAGAGTTAAGGCGGCCACACACTGTGGTGTCAATACATATAACAATAACTCATATGGAGGAGAAATAAAAATGGAAACATGGCAAACAATATAATTGGTTCACTAAAACCTAGCCCAAATTATTGGGCAGCCACTATAAGCCTACTATAGGCCTCCGTTTACACTTATTAACACTTTCATTTGCCTTTTCAAAACAGTGGCACTGAACTTAAACTTCTTATTACAACTTTCTTTTATGTTACACAAAACTTGCAAAGCCATCATATAATTAATCATCATAATATCATGCATGGTCTTATATCATGTAATAATTTACCATATCACTATTATGCCATGCATACAAATTTATGATGAAGTGTCAATGTATGTGTAACGACCTAAATTCGCTAATAAGGCTTAAGGGCCTTGATTAGTGTGTCGGGAGGGCATAACTGGGATTAGAATGAATGCTATTGATTTAAATGCGTAAATATATGATTAATTGTGTGTTTATGATAATTGATGATATTATATGATGATGTGATATAAATGTTTGAGATATATGCGAGAACCACATTATGATGTGGATAACTCTGCAGTCGGCGACTCGAGGCGATCCTAGGGCTAGATAGCGGGAAAAGTCACAACGGGGTATTATAATTGACTTTGGACAAGTCAGGGGTATTTTAGGTATCAGGTAGTGATTTAGACTATCGGGTGATGAAAATAAATAATTGGAGATATATTTGAGGTTAGGATGTCTAGGCGGGATTATTGGGGGATTTTACCGTTTTGGCCTCGGGGACGTTTCCGGCACCCCGAGCTTTGAGATTAGTCTAATAATCTAAGGATATACTTGGAAGACTTAGAAAATACTAGACAGAAAAGTATAAACCGACCCTATCTCTCCTTCTCTCTCTTAGCAAAGGAAAACTACTAAAATTTGAAAGGGAACTGCTGGAATTGAGCTGTGTCTTTGGGAATTGAAGGGAATAATCTGGAGGGTTAGCTCAGGAACTGATCAAGGTCTGAGCTAGTGCTAAGGTAAATTTTGAATTTTCATTTTTGGGGTTAGGAACTTAAAGAAATGGCTGAGTTTTAAGTGGTTATGGTTTTGACATTCAAGGTGGAAATTGAGGCTTGGGACTTTGAAGATAGGTCAGGGGACTCTAGGAGAAACGATTCTACAGCTGAGGTAAGGTTTAATTTAAAGTTTGATGGTTGAATTTGAGAGTTTTCATGGCTGGTTTTGAGTTCTGTGGGTTTGAAATTTCATAAATTAGAATTGGGTTTTTAGTGAGTCTTAGGCTGGATTTCTGGTTGGATTGCGTTGTTTTAATCATTCTAATGTTGTTATTATTAATAGGTTTTGATTTGGGGGCTTTGGGATAGCTTAAGGTGAGGTTTAGAGATTGAAAATGGTGGTTTTTTCTGGGTTTGAAGGGTCGGGCCGCGGCATGGTTCTTGGTGAGCCACGACCCTTTGAGGTTATTGCATGCTGAGGAAGGAGGGCGGGCCGCGGCGTGGTCCAAGCAATGCCGCGAACCTTACCTGTTTTTGTGCCTTGGATGGCTCTGTTTAGGGGCCATGCCGCGGCATGGGTGGCCTATGCCGCGGCGCTTAAGGGATTTTGGGATTTTAGGCTTGGGAATTTAACCTAGGGTGCTCGGGGTTGAGTCTTTTACCATATTTGGTGAAGTTCAATGTTCCGGGTACTAGAACTTGGCTTGGAAACTCATTTAAGGTTGTTAATGGTGTCTTTCCTCATGGTTGTGACTAGGTGTTAGCTAGGGCTCGAGGATTGGATCGCGCTCAAGGAGTATCGCCCGTAACTAATTCATCTGAAAGCTAAAGGTAAGAAAACTGCACCTGGTTGAATATATGTGACGGGACTAAGGGCTCCCTATTGTAAAAGCTTGAAAAGATGGTATTATGCCATGCAAGCCATTTAGTGAACCAACAGCCTAAGGGGTGCCAAGGGTCTCACTAGCGCACAGGGCGCGGCTCGGCCACTGGTAGCCGAGGACAGCTTATTATGCACTGAGCTTGGTTTAAGTAGGCCAGAGTCAGTGGGTTAAACAGAGGGTGCGGCCTAAGTCGTCGGCCCTGAATATTATGTGATATGAACAGTATGTGTGATTGAATATATCTTGCATTGGATTGTACATGCTGATTATCTGTCGTGGATTGTCTAATGGATATACATGCTTACTGAGCTATTCGTCTGTTATTATTGTTTGAGTTATCTGTGATGTTTTCTTGCTGGGCCTTGGCTCATGGGTGCTACGTGGTGCAGGTAAAGGCAAGGGCAAGTTAGGTCAGCCCTGACTGGAGAGCTCGGCGAGCGGAATGTACATACCCAGGTGCTCGGCCGCCACGGTTGAGGTCTAGGCAAGGGCATGGAACCTAAAGACTGTCTGTTTTGCCTTAGTATGGCTAATGGATACTCATGTACTTTTGGGAGTCTGTAAACTTATTTTAACTTTGTTTTGTATGGGATCCCTTGTTTACTACAGTTTAAATATATTAATGAGTCTTTTGAGACCAAAACCTTTTTAACCATAGAACTTACATGTTTAGTGACACGTTTTCAAATTAATGACTTGATTAGCGAGTCCTGCACCTTTATAAGTACACAGTGTAACGGTCTTGGCTATCCAGGGCGTTACAGTATGTTAATACCACTTACTCACAAAATATTCATACAATGCATACTTTCACTTAACATGTAATTCTTGTGTTGCAGTTGAGTACTTTACTTACCTTTTGTCCAAAATATAATTCACCGTGTAACAAGTGGTGTCTTAGGTGTTGATGTGCTATCCTGACAATGACATGGATTTCTCATCATAATTATGGCAGTAATACATTGAACTCTCATTTAAAAATACCCATAAAACATCATATCAAATTTCATATCCAATTCATGCCTAAAATGCCTTAAACCACCTATATCGAGCATTAAATTTATCTTAGACATTTGGAGAAATTTTGACAGAGTTTCCCCTTAATTTTAGCTATCCTCAAATATCAAAATCAACCAATAATCAACATCAAATAACCTGCCATAACCATATAACCCAAATTCCAACATGATTCATCATAAAGTTATCATATACCGATTTTGATAAAATTCTAATCTCCTAGATCATCACCCAAATTAAATGAGTCTCCACATCTATTCGAACATTTATAAACATATATACTCTCTTATAAACTCAATCAAATAATCAAAAATCAGTTTGTACTCCAAGAACCCCAAAAACCTCATAAAACACAAAATTTCACTTACCGAGCAACTTTTCGGCGAAAACAATCTCTTATAGCTTTTCTAAACCTCAAAACACTTGGAAATCAGCAAGAAATATCTTAACAAGAGATAAAACACCATAGATAAGCTCTCAGCAAAATTCAAAAACATAGTTTAACTTCGAAGTACAAGAACTTACCATAAAAAGGCTAGAACTAAGCTTAATCCACTTCTTTGTCTTTGATTTCACTTGGATCTCCTTAGAATTTCTTCAAACCAGCCAAGAAATGGTTTTTGGTTTCTTTTCTCTCTATTTTTCAAAGTAATGGTCGTGCAAAGTGATAAGGTTGATGAAAATTCTTTATTTTAAATGATTTGGCCTTATTGTATCAAAATTTGACACCTTTCACCTCATCATTTCACCTTTTGACTTATGAAAACCTTATCACTTCAATAATTTCGACTTAATCATCTGCTAGGCCTACTATCCTTATGTGTAAAACACTCACACCAAACCTTAGGTCCATATGAGTTCATACTCAATAGTTATGCTTACCCGATCGAGCGTAGCGCACTTATGCTAAGCTCGTTTTCACTTTGCATCAATACCACTGATTATGTATACCTCCCATCAAGAATTGATCTAATGGTTCTAAAACATTTTTACTTCATCAATGAGACCTTAATCATACCTCCATTATATTTGGTAAATCCACTAATACTCAATTTTATCCCGAAATACTAGTAATCGACATTGTACTATTTTTCACCACATCTTTTGCCTTTTATATATCACTTTCCTCACTTGATTCCATGCCTTGTCCATATTTTTCATAATTTCTTATATCTTGAGCACATCAAACACCCATAAAAGACAACTCAAATGCCACAAGGTTAATAATATTGAGCATACATATAGACATCACATACACAACTTTTATACTTATACATGAAAACACTTATAAGAATATGCATATGCTCAAATTATACATATTGTATGATATGTAATGCAATGCAATGCAATCATGTGATTATTGGCTATATTATATCCAAATAATGTGGGTGCTACACAGCCCTCCTCCATATAAGCCCAATTGTTAAGGCCCATTTACCTGAGTTGGACTTAATTGTATAGGTTCATTATATTAGTTAAACCTAAATATTGATTAGCAATAAATTAATTCTAAATTAATTGAATTTGTTTCAATGTGACACTTTAGAATTAATAAGAAATTATAGGACTTTGGTTTTAAAATTTTTAATCTGTTTATTTTTTTTTTGGAAAACCATAGTCATTAATTTTCTAAAAATAAATAATAAAAATACTATTTTTAATTTTATAATGAGCTTATTTTAAGAATTTTATTCGATCTCCACCGTTGGTTTAACATAGTCAATAGCTTAATGGGGCCTCGAGGCGCTTTGATTCGTCCTCCTACGGAAGGTGTTCATTAGCTATTTTGACAATGTTAGATTTCGAAAGATAGATAATTATAGGTCAAATTCTACTAGACTCACCCCTACGGTGACTACTAGGACTAAATCTATGATTATTGAAACCGTGGGTCTAGCTCATAAAATAAGAGATTTTGTTTTCTTATTTTGATCGAATAGTAGGTTTTTAATAGTGGTTTCCATTATTAAATGAGTTTACAACTCTATTTAACTAATGGTATTTTTGACTCTTGCCAACCGGGACAAGGATATCATAGATTAGATAAAAACTTAAAGAAATAGAGATATGATTGTTTTTGGTATTTTTTCTCATATCTTACATATTTTTGGTATATGTTGTGCTATTTCTTGAAATTTGTGTGAATAGAAGTTTTATTGAGCAAATGTGATTGATTTCTATTTTATTGATAATTTGTAGTTTTAAGTTAAGTAGTGTCTACTCCCATCCTTTCTCAACTTTCGAGGGAGAAACTCACCGGAAAAAACTTCCATAATTGGAAGCAGAATATCAACATAAAGTTGATTGGTGACAACTCCGAGTTCGTCATGATTGAGGAATCCCTA
Source organism: Humulus lupulus (assembly GCF_963169125.1). Lineage (NCBI taxonomy): Eukaryota > Viridiplantae > Streptophyta > Magnoliopsida > Rosales > Cannabaceae > Humulus > Humulus lupulus. Next base: position 93,878,550 of record NC_084800.1, on the reverse strand, counting down.
GAACGAGCATCGTCTCCGCATGTTCTTGATAGTGTCGTAAATGCTTGGATAACACTGTCTCCAATTGTAGTGACTCTCATTGCCATCCCTCCTTAGGTTGCAAATATAAAATTATTCGTCGACGCATCAGTAAGTGGTTGACGCCCATAATAAGCCTCATATAAGACAACTTGAAAGTTGTCATTATGAATGCCTTCAAGCTTGGCTAGATTTGGAATTGATGAGCTCCAATGTTAAACTTGACTTTCTTTGGAAATATAAGCATGATGGATACAAATGAATGATGCTAATGGTTGTGGCCTATAAGGATCATCATATGTCTACTCTTCCATTACCATTAGCTCACTATATTGAGGATCGAGTACTTGTTGCATGGAGTGTGATGGTGGATTTAGCCTTTCTTCATTACTTTGCTCAAACAATTTATCCACATCTTTGGTAGAGATAACATTCGACATTACTATTTTCTCTCCCTTTTCTTCGTTACTTTGGATTGAAGAGGGCTCCATTTGATGTTCAAATTCGTCCATTGGTAGCTCCATCTCCTCACCACTCCCCAAATTGACCTCATCACTTTTTTCTTTCCCCTTTGAATTTTCCAAATTCCTCAATGATGAATCTTGGCTTTGAATTAAGGCGTCAGTTTTAGCCATATACTCCATCATCAATACCTCCAATGAACTTGATTGAGTCACTTGGTGAGGTTTCTCTTCTATAATTACTTCTTGAAAATTATCCCAATTTTCCTCATTTTTTCCTTGAGTGCAATTGTTAAAAGTTGGATTCATATTGTTATAATTATTCTCCCACCCTTGGTTGGTCATTGAAAAATTCCAATACCACCATTCATTGTATTCCGCCATGTCTTCCAAGATCCAATAGGCTTCATCCACAGGTACTTGGTTGAAATTGGTGGTACCATCTCCTCTTTCTACCCATTCTCTTGCTTCAACATTCAACCCATTGAGGAAGACCTCTAATTGACACTCTTTGGACAAACCATGGTATGGGAACCTCATTATCAAAGCTTTGTATCTCCACTATGCCTTGTATAAAGGCTCAAAGTCAAGTTGAACAAAATTCATAAGGACTTGCATATGAGACATCTCAAGTTCCTCGCAAGACAAACAACAAAGAAAGGAAAGAAAAAAAAATAATAAAAGGAAAAAAATGAAAATAATATATATATATATATACCAAATTAGAATCAAGAATCAATTATATTTGATATTGGTTAAATAGTCCCTGGCAACGGCGCCAAAAATATGATCGTGAAAATATGATACGCAAGTGCACACAATCGATTCAAGTAATATAGATGATAAATAAAGTATTGTTCCCACGAAGACTATTTTCCAATTACCAACAATTGTTCTTTTAATTTCTATTTGGCAAACAAAGATTAGATGAATGAATTTTAATTTTAAAATTATAAATAATTATGAACAAAATTAACCAAAGATGAAAATCAATATTAAAAAGACCTAGGGTATTAATTTCATCAACTTTTCATTATACTAATTTTATTAATCAATTCTAGATTTCTTTCTTCTTTTTCTAATAGCAGGTTAACATAAATCGATTCCTATTCTTTTTCAAGATATAAGATCTCAGCCTATATGCAAGTTTTTTACATCTCTGTGATAAACTTAAACATATAGAAGGCATTAAGCATGGAAACCTAATTACTACATAAGCCACACAAGTACTTCGTCCAATATGCAACCTATGTCTATATAATGATAGCATATTCAATTCTCATCTTTCGAATTTTGAATCAAAATCATTAAATCAAGAAAATAGTGATCAAGTATTTACTAGCATTAAACACACATTATATAGATTAGAATAGAGAAGAAAATCAAAAGAATATCATAATTAAATTATATAGAAATCCAAGTGACTACATTAAACCCTAGATAAAAAAAATTAGTTCATGGAAAATAATAGAAAAGAAGTGAGTAAAGAAAGAGAGAGAGATCTCAAATGGTCTAAAGCATTCTTTTTATAGTGATAAGGTTGTGAAAAGATTTTTCTAGATGTTTCTATTTGTTTTTTGATAATGCTCTAAAATATCTTTATTTGAATTTCAAATCCCGTAACTCTAGCTTGCGTAATCTTGCAGGTCAAATATCACTATGTAAACGTCCGAATTTGACTTTTCTTGTGAAACAAGTTTTCGTAGGTTTTTGAATAAGCTTTCCAACGCCATCAAGAATACGTAAATCAAATAAGTGAGTCGGGAGAGATGCTCAAAATACCAAAACTATGTCAGATTCAAAATATCTCAGATTTTTCCAACAATTTAAGTTTGAATTCTCCTTTACTTCTCCAATCAATTCAAATAAATATCTTTTTATTGTTTTTCTCTTGATTGAAGATAATATTTCAAATAAATTTTGAAATATTTCTCAAATATCCATTTAACAAATGACAACCTGAAAATACAACAATCACACATAAAAAAAACTAAAAATATAAAATAATAATAATAAAACTAAATAAAACTAAGACTGAAAAGTATTAAAAATCTATCCTATCAGTTGTGTGCTTGTGTACTAGACTTTGGAGGGTCGTGGAGTAAGTATTTGCCACTTATAGAGTTCTCCTACAATAATAGCTACCAGACAACTATCGGTATGATACCCTATGAGCCACTTTATGGAGGGAAATGTCAGTCCTCGTTACATTGGGACGAGGTAGGAGAAAGAAAACTTCTTGGACCCGAGCCTGTTAGAGAGTCTCAAGACGCAGTGGAACTGATTAGAAAGCGTATGCTTGCTGCTCAGAGTTGATAAAAGAGTTATGCGGATGCCAAGCGACGAGATGTGGAATTCAAGGTCGAAGATCAAGTCTTCTTAAGAATATCTCCAATGAAAGGAGTGAAGCAGTTTGGGTGGAAAGGCAAACGTAGTCCTTGGTTTATAGGTCCTTTTAAGATATTGGACAAGGAGGGACCAGCAGCATATAGATTAGCCCTACCACCAACTCTAGCAAACAACCACAATGTGTTTCACATCTCGATGTTGCATAGATATGTGTCAGACCCATCCCACATTCTCAAGTACGATACGTTATCACTTCAGAAAGACCTAAGTTATGAGGAACGACGAGTTAGCATCCTAGAGAGGGGGGGGGGGGGTGAAGGAATTACGGTCGAAGAGTATTCAATTAGCCAAGGTCTTATGGAGTAATAGTACTGAACGGGAGGCAACGTGGGAATTAGAGGAAGACATTCGAGCAAGGTATCCAGAATTATTTTGGTAAGTAAATTCGGGGATGAAATTCTTGTAAGTAGGGGAGAATTGTAGTGTCTCGGAATTTTACTTAGCTAGAAAGTAGTAGCTTGTGCTGTAGTATTTTAGTTTTCGTGGTTATTGGTTCAAGCAGAGATTATTTGGAAACTCATAGAGATAGTTGTTGATTTTATCAGTTTAGCCTATAGTTTAGAAATATTAATTTTATCATAAGGTTTGATTTTTGAAGCTAGTCCTAGAAATATTATTGTAATGACCCAACTATTTCTAAGACTTAGACCATTAAAACTACTAGACATAACTACTACTTTGAAGAGAACATACATGAGAAATATTCATAACTTTATTGAAACTTTAAAATAATATTTGTAATACATAAATGAGCTCATTGTTTTAAAATAAAGCATAACTTTAAATGAAATTGTTTACAAAGCTAAATGCGGAAAATATATAAAAACGTAATTTAAAGATACTAAAAAAAATAAATAGCGTCTTCCTTGAATCAACACGCAACCCATCCACTCCATTCACCTTAACACACGTGCCAAACTTCCAAGAATCCTTCCGCCTTTGTATCTATTTTCCTGCATCACACTAAAAGTAAAGGAGTGAGCCTAATGCCCAGCAAGGAAAAACTACTAACAACATAAAACATATACATAAGTTATATCATAAACATATACTATAAACATATGTCATATAATACTACAATGGCCATTATACTACTTGGGGTTTGTTAACTAAGCAAGTCATATGCCCAATAGATTTGTGGGGCTTGCTAGCCAAGCAAGTCATATGCCCATAAATTATTAGGGCTTGCTAGCTAGACAAGGCATATGCCCAAGGTCTATAAACATACTATAATGTAAACATCACGTAACATATCATAATATAACATATCACATAACCATATAAAGTTCTATCCTATTTTCCTTACCAATACCGAGATATTTGAGAACAAATGCTGGACTTGGAACACTCCAAAACCAACAATAGGAATGGTGAGAATTTCTAAAGAGTAAAGAATAAATGTAGAACTAAACCTTCAAGAAGAAACTTACCAAGAAAGATCTTTAAGTTTAAAAAACCTAGTAAAAAACCAATATCAAAAGTTAGGATCTGAATAAAAGGAACTAAAGAAAAACTAAAGTAGTTTAAAGAACTGGACTTAGAGAATAGAAATACCTTAGTTGACCTTATGGATTGGTCTAACTTCAATACTGAAGTACACTAAACCTCACTTCCCAAGTATTTTATACAGCTTAAGAATGACAAAGCCTTTTTCCCTAGCCAAGTGTTTATCACTCTATGGTAGCACTAGCACCTTGGAGTCTCTGATCACAGCTTGAAGAATGAGAGGAAGGGGTGGGTACTAGGTCCTATTTATAGAGTTCTAGGAATAAAATATCTTGTTTTTGGCTTGAATAAAATAATGAACATTAAATGAAAAATAAATGATTATTCGGTCAAAAGAGGTTTAAGACTCTGTCAAAAACATTCAGAGGCAGGTCTAAGTAGTCAAGGCTTATTTTTAGATTTAAAAACAAAAGAAAAAAAAATTACTAAGGGCGATATATCGCCCCTATGTGGCGATATATCGGCTCTGCCCTAGTCTCGAGCCTCCGTTCGTATGTTCGTGCAACGTCAATATGTTTCCCGTATCCTTCGTTAGGCGATATATCGGCTCCAAGCTGCGATATATTGGCATACGTGAATATTTTAAACACGTAATTGCACTTGTTCAGCATAATTTGAATGGGATAACTACTTTGACTAATTCATAATACGACCCTAACAGTTTCTGGTAGGTGCTAAAGCTTCTATTTCTTTATTTTAACATTAAAGTACTTAATTCCTTAATAATCATGCTTATGACAGTTTCTGGATCAGGATTTATCATACGAGGAGAAGCCTGTTCAGATCCTTGATAGAAAGGACAAAGTCTTGCGAAGCAAGACCATCGCCTTGGTTAAAGTGTTGTGGAGGAACAACAAGGTTGAAGAGGCGACATGGGAACTTGAGTCTGATATGCGGGAGCGACATCCCGAGTTATTCAGGTAATTTTGAGGATGAAATTTCTGTAAGGAGGGGATAATTGTAACACCCCAATTTTCTAATAAGGTTTAGGACCTTGATTAGCGTGCCTGGAGGGCAATAAATGAATTAACATGTTAATATATGAGTTTAAATGAATATGTGATTAGAATGCATGTTTAGGTGGAATAAATATGCGTGTGGGCCCCGTTTATTTGTTAGGGGTAAATTAGTAATCTTAGCCCGCTGAGGGCATAAATGTAATAATTATGTTATATGATTAATACCACGTGTGAGCGGTGATATTATTGTGATGCACGTGCCGAGACGGTCCTAGGGAGCTAATTAGTTTAAAAGTCACAACAGGATTAAATACCCGGCTCGGGAGGGGCCTAGGGGTATTTTGGGAATTTTATGATTTGAGTTTGTGAGTTAATGGTTAATGGTAATTGAGTAACTTGAGTGACCATTGGTAACTATTGAGAGTAATAATTTTAGATGAGAAAATGGTAGATTTGTAAGAAAGGTGAAATGTCAAAAATTCCTTGAGGTTTAGTTAGGAAAGGAATTACATGGAGGGGTAAAGTGGTCTTTTGGCAGAATATAGAAACCTTCAGCTGAGGGAAAAGATGATTCATGTTATATACTTAGTCATATTCTGATTTTGCTGAAATTGGAAGAAAACCTACAGGAGAAAAGGGAAAACTAAGGGCAAGAAGGAAGGGAGGAAGGGCAAGTCTCTTGGGATCAAGAAGGGGATTAAAGCTAGGAAACTTAGAGGATTATTCAGCATATTGAGGTAAGGAAATTCTGTGTATATGTTGTAGAATTCAGTTAAGAATATCATGGAATTGACAATTGAGTTGTGTGTTTTGTTTGGTGAATTCTTGGGATGAATTGAGGTTAGGTTCAGCTTGAGTTTGTGATTGAGCTTGGAATTTGATTGGGAAAGAAGCTCCAAGTTGAATTCTTGATTGAGGTAAGAGTTTTAAACATCTTTGAATTTCTGTATCTGATGTGGTTTAAGAATTTGGAAGCATGGATTACAATTTTCAAGCCTTGGTTTAAGTTTTAAAAGCTATGGTTTAAGTTTCTGAAATGTGAAACCAAAGTGTGGATTATGGGTGTGATTGTATGTTTGATCTTGTTGTTAGTGTTTATAGGTTATAAAATGGTTCATTTGGGGTTTTAAATTGATTTTGAGGTTTAGGTTTGTGTTTGGGTTGGATTAGAGGTGTTTTGGCTTGGGGAAAACCCAAAATTCTGGGTTCGCGAAGGGGCACCGCAGCGCAAGGTTGCATTAGGAGTTGGGACAACTTTCTGGGCGCCGCGACCCTCAAAGGGTAGTGCTGCAGCGTTAGGATATTTTCTGGGCAGGGAAATTTTGGATTTTAGGGCTTTTGCCCCGGGGGCTCGGGGGATGTTTTCATTGCATCGTTTTGGGAAATTAGAGGTTCCGAGAGTACGGGATTGGTCCCGGGAAGTGGTTTTGGATTGGTTGGTATTAGAGAGTGTTTTTCATGTGTTGTGACTAGGTTTTCGGAGACGCTCAGGATAGAGGACCATGCTCGTGACTTTGGTGCATTGAGGAGCTCGAGATACAGGTAAGAAAACTGTAGTACTCGTAGAGCAGGGCGTGGGCCCATAGTGTTGTTGCAGGGCACGACCCTAGATTGTATTACATGTTAGGGTGTAGCCTTGATTGAATTATTATATGCTTGAATGTTCTTTGAGTTATGCTATATGTGATTATAGTAGAATGAACGACAAGGAGCCGAGAACGGCGATGGGCTAGAACGGCGAAGGCCGAGAACGGTAGTGGGGCCGGGAATAACACTTAGCACATGGAGTGCATATTGTTAGGGTGAGACCCCAATGGATACATGGGATATCCTTACGATGAGAATCGAGACCCCAGGCTTTGGTAACGCTTCTGGGACAAAATGGTTGTATTTGTTTAGTCTAATGGACTATCTGTTCATCTGTGGATTATCTGATATGTTGATTATATAATATGCATATGTTATGTGCTGTTTGAGTTTTCTTGCTGGGCTTCGGCTCACGGGTGCTCTGTGTTGCAAGTAAGGGCAAAGAAAAAGTCAACCAGCCATGAGTACGGAGAGCATGAAACGGCGCGTACATGTTTGGCCTGCCCGACTGCTTTGGTTGGGGGCATTTTGAGAAATGGCTGTATTAAAATGTGATTTTGAGAGTTAATTAACTGTAAACCTATTTTGGGTTGTAAATATTTTGTAAACCTTATTTTGGGGATCCCAAATGTTAGACACTTGAAATTTTCAATGAAATAGAGTATTTTCAAAGTTTACAGCCTTAAATTTTGCTTAGTCACACTTTTGTTCTAAAAACCTTGTTTAGCGAGTTAATTGCACATTTTAAACTCACTTAGTAATGGCTCTAAGGTAGTAGGGTGTTACAACTTGGTATCAGAGTGAGCCAAGGTTTATTGGTTCTGGAGATTGAACGAACATGTACGCTCACTGTCATTGAAAAGCTCGACTCAGGGTTGATTGGTATGGTTGATTATTATGCTTGAATATGTGCTTGAATGTCTTGTTTGCCTACTTAATTTATAAAGAGCATGACGAATGAATTAACATATGCGTGATGCCAGGGCAAGGCCCGTTGTGTGTTATATGCTATCTGCATTTTATCTGGATTGTTGGTCATGGTTAACTGTTGTGATTGGGCGGTGGTATTGGACTTTGTTATCATGCCTGATGAGCAGTGTCGTTGATTGCAGGAATATAGTTGTGATGCCTCGGCAATTATCTAGACTCCGCGGCAGTCGGGTCGAGGATGACAATCAGGGTCAGGACTCTCCACCTGCCCCACAGAACTGGCAACAGATATTAGCCGAAATGGAGGCTAGATTGTAGAAAACAGAAGAAGAACTTCGTCAGTTGAGGTAGCAGGCCCCTTCACAGATCATAGGGTTACCAATTTAGTATAATGTAGCACCAGTGCCGGTTCAGCCTGTGGTTGAGAACAGGTGGGAACCTCTGTACGAAAGATTCAGAAAGCAACAACCTCCTACCTTTGAGAGTGGATCAGACCCACTGCGGGCCAAGCAGTGGATGAATATAATTTTCTTAATCTTAGATTTCATGAGGGTTGAAGGAAATGAAAGGGTGGCTTGTGCTAGCTACATGCTTAGAGAGGATGCCCGCATCTGGTGGGATGTAGTGAGTCAGCGGAGGAATATTACAGTCATGACTTGGGAAGAATTTAAGAGTATCTTTAATGAGAAACACTACAGTGTAGCAGTTCGAGCTGCAAAGGTTGATGAGTTTATCAACCTAACCCATAATAGGTTATCAGTTACTGAGTATGCCCTGAGATTTGATAGACTGGCAAAGTTTGCGCCAGACTTGGTGCCGATAGATGCAGCAAGGAGAGATAGATTCATACAGGGGTTGAATGTGATGATCGCCCGTGACGTGAATATTACCTTAAATTCAGAGACTACTACCTATGCTCAAGTAGTGGATAAGGCCCTTACTGCAGAGAGCGCCGAGGAATAGATATGGAAGGACAACGCTGTTAGGCGCGATGCCAGGAGGACGGTGCCTCCTTTTACTGGGTCTAGTCGGGGCAGTGGCCCCAGTGAGCAGAAAAGAAGAGTTCCAAATTCATTTGTTCCTCCTAGTTTTGATAAGAGGGTACGCGGTTCTATTGGTGGCCGTCAGGGCGGAAGTGACAACTGGAGGAGTTTTCCAGTGTGTCCTCGATGCAGACGACGACATTAGGGTGAGCTCCGGATTAAGGCATGCTTTATTTGTGGGAGTACCAACCATCTGAGGAAAGACTGCCCACAAGCATAGCTTATCCTTTAGCAACTGGAAACTCTCTTCACACTTATCATTCTAGTTGAACCTCTGCTTCTTCCGAGTCAGGTTGGTGAGCGAAGTGACTATCTTCGAAAAGCCTTCTACGAACCTCCGATAATCGCCTGCTAGTCCCAGAAAACTTCTTACTTCAGACGCATTCCTTGGTCTTGGCCAATTCGTCATAGCCTCTACTTTAGATGGGTCTATTGTAACTCCGTCCTAGGATAGAATATGGCCGAGGAATGCTACTTGTGAAAGCCAAATTTCGCACTTCCTGAACTTGGCGTAAAGTTGATGCTCCTTTAGTCGTAACAAGATCATCCTTAAATGTTTCTCGTGCTCAACTTCGTCCTTTGAGTACACCAAGATATCGTCAATGAACACTACAACGAATTTATCCAAGTAGTCCTTAAAGACCCTATTCATTAAATCCATAAATGCGGTTGGAGCATTTGTAAGACCGAAAGACATAACTAAAAACTCGTAATGCCCATAACAAGTTCTAAAAGCTGTCTTGGGAACATCCTCTTCCCGTACCTTGAGCTGATGATACCCGGATCGTAAATCAATCTTTGAGAACACGGTCGCTCCTCAGAGTTGATCAAACAAGTCCTCAATTCGGGGTAGTGGGTACTTATTCTTTATCGTCACCTTATTCAGCTCGCGGTAATTTATGCACATCCACATGCTTCCGTCCTTTTTCTTCACGAATAGAACCAGTGCTCCCCATGGAGAATGGCTTGGTCTAATGAAATCCAAGTATAATAGTTCTTGTAGTTGTGTCTTTAACTCCTTGAGTTTGGTAGGCACCATACGGTATGGTGCCTTGGAGATAGGCTTGGTGCCTGGTACTAGCTCGATTGTGAAGTCAATTTCTCGAGTCGGCAGTAGCCCTGGTAAGTCGTCAGGAAATACTTCTGGAAATTTCTTTATTATATGGACGTCTCCAACCTTCAGTGGTGTCTCCTTTACCACATCCGTGACACTGGCTAGAAATGCGTGACAACCTTTTTCTATCATCTTCTGAGCTTTGAGAGATGAAATAAGCGGTGTGCGTAGTTCTGAAACTTGTCCCATAAAGCATAATTTCTGACCGTCAGGAGTCTCGAACATCACTTGCTTACGTTTGCAGTCGATGGTTGCGCCATGCCTTGCTAGCCAATCCATTCCAAGTATCACGTTGAAGTCTTTTATCTCTAGTTCGATCAGGTCTCCTTCTAGTTCTACGTCCTCTATCTTGATCGGTACACCTCGTACTATCCGTGATGATAGGGCTACTTCGCCTGAAGGCAACTCAGTTACAAACCTAGTTCTAAATTTTTCAAAAGGTTTTCTAATTTCTCTATCATTCCTAACGAGATATACGAATGAGTGGCTCTCGAATCAAATAATACAGAACATATATTATGGAGGATAGAAACCTGACCTGTAACTACTTTATTGCTAGTGTTAGCTTCTCCTTGGGTTAAGGCAAATACCCTAGCATGAACCATCTTATCGTCCCTTTTTTCCCTCTGGCTTGAGCTGGGGACATTCTCTCTTTCGGTGTCCTTCCGAAGCACAGTTGTAGCATCCCTTGGTGTTTGGAAGACATTCACCAGGATGTTTCTTTTGGCACTAAGCACATTGTGGGTATTCAACATAACCCGACCTATTACTTCCATTGTTCGTCCGTGCCCTTTTATTGTTATCAGATTGCTTGTTGTTAGGATGCGTCTCTTCTGACCATTATTATTGTTGCTGGACTGATTGTTATTGTTGTTCCGACCATTCTGAGGCTGACTTTGATGTTTAGGCTCAAGCTTACTGGCCTCTTCTTTACTAACATTCACCTGAAGCCTTTCCACTTCTATTTCCGTTTCTAGGACATCGGCATAGGTAGTATTTCCCGGGTTTGCGAGCTTAACACCTATGTAACACCCTGGAGAACCAAGACCATTACATTGTGTGTTTGAAATAGTGCAAGACTTGCTAATTAAGTCATTTGGATAAAAGTGTGAATCTAACGACACAAACCGGTTAAGTTTAAAAGATTTTGGTTATAAACGAATAATTTTTATTAAAATACATGTTTGGTACATGGGATCCCAAATAAAGGTTTAAAAAACGTAGTTATAGAATTTCCAAATCTTATAAATAATCAAGCCACTCTAATGGAAAAATACATGTTTTAGGTTCCCGTCCCTATATAAACCCTCAACCGTGGCGGCCGAGCAGCTGGCAATGTACACCTCTCCCCCAGAGCTCTCCAACCCATGGTCAACTCGTCTTACCCTTGTCTTTACCTGCACCACGTAGCACCCGTGAGCCGAGGCCTAGAAAGAAAACATAATATCATAGCATAATCAATATTAACAACTAAGTAATTCACAAAACATAACCAAATGATTTACAAGACATTAATCAATTATCCAGCAAGCCATAGCATTCATTCAATCCTTGACATCAGTCAATAACCAACGGTCTAGTTCCATATATTTAATACATCATACACAACAATTAACAAAAGTGTACATGTCAAGAAACAACCAGGGTTAGCGCCCGTAGGCCACACCCTCTATTTAATCCATTGTCTTTGGCTCACTTAGGCCAAGCCCAGTGTTCACCCCACTGACTCCAGCCAGCTTAATTGAGCTCAGTGATTATTAAGCTGTCCTCAGCTACCAGTGGCTGAGCCGCGCCCTGTGCGCAAGTGTTGATTCCGGCACCCTTAGGCAGTTTATCACATGTACCCGTGGCGTAATACCACCTCATGACATTCATACAATTATAGGGAACTCTTAGTCCCAACATATTCACATGGTTAATCACAATCACATAACAATGCATACAAATATGAGGGAACACTTAGTCCCATCCTATCCACATAAACAGGTGTAGTTTTCTTACCTTCAATTCCAAGTGCCTTAATTAGGAAAGACGACCCCCGAGCATGATCCTTCCCCGAGCGCAAGCGTACACCTATTCACAACCAAATAAAGGATTCCATCAATAATGGTATAAAGGTTTCCGGATAGAGTTCTAACCTCCGGGACATTGAATTCCACCGAACACGGTAGTGGGATCGATCCCGAGCACCCTAGGTTAAGTTCCCACGCTTAAAAACTCCAAAAGGCCAATAATTCCCTTAAGGGCTGCAGCTCAAGCCCCCCATGCCGTGGCATGGCCCCAAACAGAGGCAAAGCCTTGCCCAGAAACTGACACGGGCTGCGGCCCTACACACCCCATGCCGCAGCCCGCCCTCCTTCTCCAGCACCATCTGTTCTAGAGGGCCGCGACTCACCAAGAACTATGCCGCGGCTCGCCCCCTTCGAACCCAGAAAAACCTCCATTTTCTCAACCAAAACCAAACCAATTACCCCTTAAATCAACCTAACAACTTAGTTTAATCACTCCAAGAGTTCTACTAAGACTCCAACAGCAAAACCTAACAAACTCTAGCTTTGAAACTCATTAAACTCAAGATTCAATTTTCAAATTCAGCACCTTTAAAGAACTAAGGAAACTAGCCAATAACTACTGAATTACTTGCTAAAATCATAGTTTGATGCTTACCTTAGCCTCTACTTGAATCCACAAAGTGATGCAGAACAATCCCCAAGCTTTAGAGCTCCAAATCCTAGCTTTGTTCTTCAAAATTCCCCTTGGAATAACTTAGAGAAAGGGGAGAGAGAGAGAAGGGGGAGCCTTGGGTCAGTTCTCAAACATTCTATAAAGTTCTTGGTTTTGTTTTATTTAACTTTAAGTTTCTAAGGTTATCTCAAAGGCTCGGGGTACCAAAAACGTCCCCGAGGGCAAAATGGTAAAATTCCTCGGTATTCCCACCTAGGCTTCCTAACCTCGAATATATCTCCAATTATTTATTTTCATAACCCAATAATCCAAATAACCACCTAATACCCAAGATACCCCCTTAACTTGCCCTAAGTCAAGTATCGGGTCTCGTTGTGACTTTCTCGTTACTTGTTCCCTAGGATCACCTCATGCCAAAAGCTGCAAACACATATATCCACATAATAATGTGGTCCTAACAGTTTATCACAAATAATCACGTTTATGCCCAAACGGGCCAAAATTACAATTATGCCCTTACTAGCCAAACAGGGCATGCATGCTTACCCAATACCCATAAACTTGCTTTCTTACCATTAATTCACATAACCTCCACTTATTCCCTCGCGGCATACTAATCAAGGCCCTTAAGCCTTATTAGTAATTTTGGGTCGTTACACCCTAGCTCAATCTTTGGTAGAAGTCCTCTAACGAACTTTGTCACACTTAGAAAGTCAGTTGGAACCATTTCTGATGCAAACTTGGCTAATTGGTCAAATTGCCGTGCATATTCTGCCACTGATAAGTTCCCTTGCTTCAGACCAGCGAACTACTCGACCCATGTGGCAGTGACTGCCGAGTTGTAGTACTTTTTGTGGAACGACTCCACAAATCTGGTCCAAGGCATGGTGGCGATATCGTGAGTCTGCTGAACTAAGTCCCACCATATTCTAGCATCCTTCTTTAGTAAAGATGAAACACAGGATATGTGGTCCGCATTTCCGAGATTCATGTGAGCTAGGATCGGCTCTACATTTCAGAGCCATTCTTCCGCCTCGAAGGGGTCGGTTGTCCCTTCAAAGTTTGGAGCGTGTTGCTTATGAAACCGCTCATAGATAGGCTCCACATGTTGATCTGGGTATGGTGCGCAGTTTTCCATTGGCCATCCCCCATAAGGACCAACTTTTTGGGGTGCTGGAGCCATTTGCTGAGGCTGTGGTTGCGGCGAAGGCTGAGGCTGAGCCTGCTATCGCTGATGCTGCAGCAATTCCTCAACTTGTTTTCGTAGTCTGGAAATTTCCGCATTGTTGTCAACCGGCGACGGCGGTGCATTTTGGTTGGTAGTAGAGCGCACTCCCCTTCTGTGAACTGGAGGGGCTTCATTGCTCTCAGGAGCAGTGCTGGAGGCATTGCCATTGGTGCGAGCAGACCTTCTGAGTGACATCTTCAGCAGAGTTCTAACAGTCGAGAAAAACATGTTAGAACTTACCCTAATAGGCTCTAAAACAAAACTTAGGCTAATCAAACATAACTCAGACCTATTAATTATGACTTCTTATGAAAAGAATTATTTAAGCCTTCTTTTTAGTTAGGGTGCATTTCTATACTTAGAAAAATAAGCCATCTTTATTATTTTCTAAGTCTGTTACTAATCATCCTATATGACTTAATCCTCAGGCTCGAAACTTGTCGTTGTTCCAAAGTTAACCATATTGAGGGAGGGCTGGGATCAGTAAAATTGTTCCCACTACTATGGCCCCCTAACTCTCAATATAGAAACTCGGTCCATTGATTTGTATCCACCCTCACCGAACTTAGTCATTAATTATTATGATTGCAAAATAGAATCAAACTCATACATGTCATAAAAAAAAACAATGATTTTAATTTGGAAAAACAGTTTTCACTAAGTACAATCATAAAGGAAAAATAATAAATAAAATAAATAAAGAAACTAATCTATTCTAAAAATCGGGATCTTCATCAGATCCTTCATCTAACATGTCATCATCTATCTCTTCATAATCATCATTTTCCTGAGCCTAAAAATTTCCTCGGGGAAGATTCATAAAGATTCTATTCTTTTGTTCTCTTGTGAATTGAAATTCCATCTTAGAGGTAAACCTAATTATGAGAAAATAATATCTCATCGCCATTGGTATTTCATCTTCAACATTTATTGTCTACCATATTTCTTCCAAAGAAGCAATTACAAAAGGATAATCTTTAAAAAACCTAATTACTATAATATATTGTTCCGTAGCTCTCATCATTATTTGCTTAGTCGTTTGGAGATGAACTATTTGATTATGGAATAAAAGTAATCTCCGAGTGATTCTTTCCAATATTCCTACTATATTTCTTGGTTCTCTAACCCTTTTTAAGGCCTTAATGGCTTGGATATCGTTATATGTTAAAGCTCCATCCATTCTTAACTGAAAACATAAGGCTAAAACGTTAGCTAAAACACAAAAACATAATGACTAAAACATAAATGCTTACATTGGCAGTTAGATTCGGAGCTTGAGCATGTGTATCAAGGAGAATTTCAAGTAAATGGACTGTTGCTCTGAAACCAACTGTAATGACCCAACTATTTCTAAGACTTAGACCATTAAAACTACTAAACATAACTACTACTTTGAAGAGAACATACATGAGAAATATTCATAATTTTATTGAAACTTTAAAATAATATTTGTAATACATAAATGAGCTCATTGTTTTAAAATAAAGCATAACTTTAAATGAAATTGTTTACAAAGCTAAATGCGGAAAATACATAAAAACGTAATTTAAAGATACTAAAAAAAAATAACGTCGTCCTCGAATCGACAAACAGCCCATCCACTCCTTTCACCTCAACACACATGCCAAGCTTCCAAGAATTCTTCCGCCTTTGTATCTATTATCCTGCATCACACTAAAAGTAAAGGAGTGAGCCTAATGCCCAGCAAGAAAAAACTACTAACAACATAAAACATATACATAAGTTATATCATAAGCATATACTATAAACATATGTCATATAATACTACAATGGCCATTATACTACTTGGAGTTTGTTAACTAAGCAAGTCATATGCCCAATAGATTTGTGGGGCTTGCTAGCCAAGCAAGTCATATGCCCATAAATTATTAGGGCTTGCTAGCTAGACAAGTCATATGCCCAAGGTCTATAAACACCGTATAATGTAAACATCACATAACATAAGATAACATAACATTAGATAATATAACATAGCATAATATAACATATCACATAAACATATAAAGTTCTATCCTATTTTCCTTACCAACACCGGGATATTTGAGAACAAATGCGGGACTTGGAACACTCCTAAAACCAACAATAGGAATGGTGAGTATTTCTAAAGAGTAAAGAATAAATGTGGAACTAAACCTTCAAGAAGAAACTTGCCAAGAAAGATCTTTAAGTTTCAAAAACCTAGTAAAAAACCAATATCAAAAGTTAGGATCTGAATAAAAGGAACTAAAGAAAAACTAAATTAGTTTAAAGAATTGGACTTAGAGAATAGAAATACCTTAGTTGACCTTATGGATTGGTCTAACTTCAATACCGAAATACACTAAACCTCACTTCCCAAGTTTTTATAAAGCTTAAGAATGACAAAGCCTTTTTCCTAACCCAAGTGTTTATCACTCTACGGTAGCACTAGCACCTTGGAGTCTCTGATCACAGCTTGAAGAATGAGAGGAAGAGCTAGGTACTAGGTCCTATTTATAGAGTTCTAAGAATAAAATATCTTTTTTTTGGCTTGAATAAAATAATGAATATTAAATGAAAAATAAATGATCATTTGGTCAAGAGAGTCTTAAGACTCGGTCAAAAATATTCAGAGGCAGGTCTAAGTAGTCAAGGCTTATTTTTAGATTTAAAAACAAAAGAAAAAAAATCATTACTAAGGGCGATATATCGCCCCTATGTGGCGATATATTAGCTTTGCCCTAGTCTCGAGCCTCCGTTTGTACGTTCGTGCAACGTCAACGTGTTTTTCGTATCCTTCGTTAGGTGATATATCGGCTCCAAGTTGCGATATATTGACATACGTGAATGGGATAACTACTTTGACTAAGTCATAATACGACCCTAACAGTTTCTGGTACGTGCTAAAGCTTCTATTTCTTTATTTTATCATTAAAATACTTAATTACTTAATAATCCAGCTTATGACAAGTGCCATGTTATTATTGGCTCTATCTAAACCTTAGGTTATAATTAAATAATATATCTAGGACCAACAATATTAATCAAACCTTATGTTATAATTAATATTCTTAAACTATAGGATAAACTTATAAAATCCATAATTGTTGTTATGAGTTTCCAACTAAGTCCTGGTTTGAACCAAAATCGTGCATTGCACCCCGCGCCAAGGGTCGTGCATTGCAGCCTCGCTGGCGAGGCCAAGGGTCTCACGCCAAGAGAGGCGCACCTCGCCTCGCTGCCCAAGCACCCTGCGCCAAGGTTCGTGCATCGCAGCCTCGCATAGCGAGGCCAAGGGTCTCGCGCCAAGGGTCAAGCATCGCAGCCTCGCATAGCAAGGCCAAGGGTCTCGCGCCAAGAGAGGCGCACCTCACCTCACTGCCCAAGCACCTTGCGAAAATGGTCATGAATCGCAGCCTCGCAGCATGGGTCTCGCGCCAAGCACCCCTTGGCCACGCACCCAGGGCCTCGCGGCATGGGTCTTGCACCAAGCACCCCTCGACCACACACCAAGGGCCTCGCGACATGGGTATTGCTCCAAGCACCCTTCGACCACGCACCAAGGGCCTCACGGCATGGGTCTCGCGCCAAGCACCCCTCGGCCACGCACCAAGGGCCTCATGTCATGGGTCTCGTGCCAGGCACCCCTCGGATACACTCCAAGGGCCTTGCACCATAGGTCTTGCGCCAAGCACCCCTTGGCCATGCACCAAGGGCCTCACGACATGGGTCTCGCACTAAGCACCCGTCGGCCACACACCAAGGGCCTCGTGGCATGAGTCTCGCACCAAGCACCCCTCGACCACGCACCAAGGGCCTCACGACATGGGGGCTGCAAAGCGATGGTCTCACAAGGTGAGATCCTAATCTCATCCGTAGGCATCATGATTCACCGCACACGCAGCAGGCCTCGTTGAAGAGGCCTTACCTCTCTTCCTGAGGTAAGTGCCACCAACGGAGCACCACTCTCCCTGTGAGTCCCATGAGATGAAGAGCCAAGGGCCTCTTGAACATGCAGTCGGGGAAGGTCAGAAAGGGCCTCACAACGATTCGACATGAAGTCAGAAGAGATACGAAATGAGCCTACAGACCAAGAAGAGTTAAAGTACGGATACGGTGTCCACACCAGATAGGTAGTGGTAGTACAAGAATGGTACATGGCCAGGACTCCCTCAACACGCTTATGAGGTCTGTATCCGATAATTAGTGGAGGCATACTATGGTACCAAGATAGGAGTACTTTTGCAGACCCCTGACACGTACTAGAGCAGACCACCACTCTTCCAACACCATTACCACCTATGCTCTTACCCTGACAGTGTACTCATGTACTATTTTGTCCCGAGGGACCACCATGTATAAGGGGTCATTAGAGCCCAGCTATAAATAGAGCTTGACCCCTCAGAATAAGGGGTTGGAAAATTCATTGTACACTCAAGCTATTAAGCAATATACAAAGGCTCACTCCATTGTTGATCTGTGTTTATCCTTCCATAAGTTCATTCTACGTTCTTATCTAAATATCTCCATACTTACCTTTGAGTTTTCCGATCTAATTTCGTTGATGAGATTTCACCGTCTACATATGGTTTAGATAAAATAATTAAGGATGTGACATTTGTTACATGTATGTTTATTAAGGATTTTAGATGAATATATTAATCAAAGATAAACCTAGGAAGTTTAGAACCTTCCCTCAACTGTTAAGATCTCGTATACTCAGTCAAAGTGGTTTAAATAGCTTCAAGTATGCTGAAAGTGTGCAAAAACGTGTTTATTATATTAGTGTAAGTTGATATATCGCAGCTATAGGGGCTGATATATCGCCTATGATGATACGGAAACAAGTCGACTTCGCACGAACGAAACCATGGAGCCTCAGGAATATGGGCAGGCGATATATCGCCTATGGGGGCTAATATATCGGCTCCACTTGCATATTTTGAAACTCCGTGGTATCCGAGCTAGAAACAGCCCTCAATAACTTGGATTTGCTCTTGAGTGATTTTGACCGAATCTGGGCATCTATTGAGCAGAAAACTCCATTTTTATTCATTTATTTATTCATTTTAAAGGGAGTTAGTTACACTCCTTGAACTCTATAAATATGACCCTCCACTCAGCCATTTGCACCATCTTTCAAACACTTCTCAAAGCCTCCAAGCTGCTAATTTCGTTCTAGAGAGAAACACTAGGGTTTTGGCGTTAAAAGCTTTCAAATATAAGCTTTTCTAAACACTTCGGAAGTAAGCTAGAGTGTAATATCGGTATTGAGGTGTAGATCGAAGTTCTAAGCTATCTAAGGTACTCTTTATCCTCAGGTTTAGTTCATCGCTATTCCTTTTATTCTTTTCTTTTACTTCAAATCCTAACTCATTATAATGGCTTTTGGTTAGGTGTTTGATTTTCCTTAAAAGGTTTTCAGTAAGTTCTTATCTTGATGGTATAGTCTTCTTTTCATCTTCTTTTCTTTAGGAAACTTATGGTTTTACTGTTTGGTTTTAGGAGTCTCTAATCTCGCACTTGTCTCCAATACCCCGGTTTTCGGTAAGGAAAATAAGTTAGATTTTATGCGCTATGTTTATGTGCTAGGTGGTTTGTGTATGTATGTATGTTGTTTTTTTAGTCGCTCGGGAAATATGGTAGCTTAGATAGCAAATAAGCAAATTCCAATATTTTTATCAATTATCATAGACTATAGTTGTGTTTAAACCTACTTCTAAATGGTAACAAGAGGACTATAGATGATTTCTATCACATACTACAGTAATGAGTTAATGGCCATTAATATTGTAATCCATTTTCATGTATTATATTTTTACGTTTTATGTTATGCTTTAGTATTTTTTCTTACTGGACATTAGGTTCATTCCTTTTTATTTAGATGGTGCAGGTAAATGAACATGGAAGGCGGGATGGATCCTAGGTGGCTTTGGCATGTGTATTGGGAGAGGACTAAAGGAATGGACTGGTAGAATCGATCGAGGATGACGTTGACATTTGAGTCTTTTATTTATGTATTTATGATTTCCGCATTTAGTATTTGAACATTTAATTAAATGTTTTGTTTTTCTTTATGATTTTATGTAATAACAATGGGATCCCATATTTTGGATTTTCTATAATAAAGTTCTATTATTTTATGTATACATATATCCAAAAGATAGTAGTATGTCTTAGTAGTTTTTAAAGGTCTGAGGTCTTTAGGTTAGTCGGGTCTTTACACTTTTTCTCAATTTTTTTTTAAAATTGGATATTTTGTGCACTTAAGTTTAAAATATTTAAAATTGATTATCTGAGTATTTTAGATATTTTAATTTTTTAAAAATATTTTGAATTGGTTATCTAATAATCAAGATATATTTTTTTATTTTGTTATAAATGAAATATTAATATTAGTTATCTGATTATTCATTATATTTTTATTGTTTAAAATATTTGAAATTGGTTATGGGATAATTCTAGATATTTTAGATATTTGAAATTTGGGTAAAATATATTTTAATATTTTAAAATTAGTTAGAATATTTAAAAATAAAATATCTTGTCATTCCAAATAACTTAACAACCTACTTTAAATTAATTATTTAAAATTGAATTTTGTTTGATAAATTCTATTTTGGTTAATTTAATATTTTGCAAATGTTTAATTAATTATATTAAATTTTGTTTGATGAATTCTATGTTAATTAATTATGATATTTTTGCAAAATAGTATATTGTTGTGGTATATTTGCATAATTTTATAATACATGCTCATATGGTAACATGTTAGACTCATCCAATTAGTAACATATCAAGCATCATTATTAAGTTTTTTTTTGCATTTGGACTTTAAATATATGTATAATGATGGCCAAATTTTTGTGTTTGAAAATATTGGGAAAACTCAAATAAAACTTTCATAAAATGTTAGGTTTTATTTGGGCCCAATTGAACATGAAACATTTAAATTCCTCTCTTGTGGGTGGTTCCACTTGTGAATGCCCATATGCTTTGCATTATTAGATTGAGCCTAATCAATTGAATAATAATTAATAAAATGAATGTTTAAATTCATGTCTTTTGGACCTTGTATGGAAGTATGGTGGCCTTAGTAGTGGGAACAACATATTGGACCCAATCCTCCTCCATACAAGCCCAATTGTTAAGGCCCATTTGCCTGAGTTGGACTTAATTGTATAAATTCATTATAATAGTTAAACTTAAATATTGATTATCAACAAATTAATTCTAATTTAATTGAATTTGTTTCAATGTGACACTTTAGAATTAATAGAAAATTATAGGACTTTCGTTTTAAAAATTTAATTTTACAATTTTTTGAAGAACCGTACTCATTAATTTTTGAAAATTAATAATAAAAACACTATTTTTATAATGAGCTTATTTTAAAAATTTATATTCGATCTCCACCGTTGGTTGATCAAGGTCAATAACTTAATGGGGCGTTGAGACACTTTGATTCGTCCCCATATGAAAGGTGTTCATTAGTTATTTTGACAATGCTAGATTTCAAAAGATATATAATTATAGGTCAAATTATACTAGACTCACCCCTACGGTGACTACTAGGACTAAATCTATGATGATCGAAACAGTGGGGCTAGCTCAAAAAATAAGAGATTTTGTTGTCTTATTTTGATCGAATAGTAGGTTGTTAACAATGGTGTCCATTATTAAATGAGCTTACAACTCTATTTAACTAATGATATTTTATGACTCTCACTAATTGGGACAATGATATTGTTTACCCAAAAATGGCTGCTGATGACATGGAAAGAGTTTCTCACACGTGGTTGACATGTGCTAGCGTTTTTTTGAAGGGGTGCTGTTCGACTATCGACCAGCCCGTTATTGCTTCATCAAACCTCACGATTAGATGCGACCAGACTTGTCGCATGCTTCAGTTTATTTCCCTTAAAGATATGTAATCTTGTAATAACTGCATTTATTATTTCCTCTTTATTACCTTGATACACTGATATTAAGGATAATTAAGGCCCATTGGCCCATGTAACCCCTTGAGCCTATAAATATGAATGAGAGGGCTCAAGGAAGGGACTTTGGGAAACCTTATTCTGAATACTCATAGAAAGAGCATAAATGTGATTATCCACCATTTGGTTGTAATTCTCCTAAGACTTGTGAAACTCAAGAACCTTAGTTCTTTGATCACGACATTGGGATTCAACATCAATAATAACACTAAGTGGACGTAGGTCATCACCATTCATTGGGGCCGAACCGCTATAAATCAATTGTGTCAATTCTTTACCATTTGATTCCATTCTTGACTATCATCTCATTTCTTGTCATAATTTTGACTCCGTGTCGTTGGCCAAATTGAGTGTCAACATTCTGGTGCTTTCATTGAGAGCTTAATCAAGAAGTTTTAAGGAGATAAAATGGCTAAGATATCCAAGAAAGCCGGACAGGTTGTTGGTGCTGCATCATCTCAACCTCCTTCTCCAAATGTGGCGGAGAATGAACCACATTTATATTTTGAAGAGGAGGAGTTGGATTCGGAAACGCTGAGGGCAACACTGGGGGTGCTGCAGGACGAGTTGGCCAATCTGAAGGCAATTCAGGAGAGTGTAACGGAGACCTTGGCACTGCAGCAAAGGGAGATTGATCTTCAGCGCCAGGAGCTGAATGAACGGCAGGCGAACATGGACCGTCGGCAAAGAGAGGCCACGACCGCTCTTGAAGCGGCCATTCAATTAGCTTGAGGACAGGCTGCGCCAGCCTTTCAGCTGGATCAGCCACCGAGCGTGCCACCACAGCGGGCTCCCAATCTAAGTCCTCCGCTTCAGCCAGCAAGCCCTCAAAGGTAGGAGCAGCCTCCTGTGGCTCAGGATGATGTCCAAATTTGAGATCCTGAGCAGCAGTCTCCATCTCAGGCTGGTTGAGGCAATCCCCAGCGCCAGAGGCAGAATAGGGCTGGGCAGTCACTTCACTGCCCTAGACGCCCAGGGGACGAAGGGCCAAATCCACTGAGCAGGGGGCAGCATCTTTCTGCCGACAGAAGGCACAACGAGTCAGGCTCTGCGGTCAGGGGCCCCCCATGGCATAATAATGCACGGGGACCCCACGACCAGCGCAGGCCTCCCCCTGACGCTTGTGAGATGCCAGCCCGAGGAGGAAACAGCGTGAGTAGCCGATCATGCCATAATTAGCCATAGTTTAGAGAAGGCCATGACTATAATGAGGCTGATTCTAGCAAGGGGAATGCTGGTCGGAGGAATGAAGAGAGAGGTGGAGACGGAAACCCCCCACCTAGAGAAAATAGGCCGACGAGCCATAACGCTGGGGGACAACCCCAACAAAATAACGTCTTTGATCGGCTACGAGTTAGCGAGTAGAGGTGCAGGGATGATTATTTGAGGGACGTGCTCAAAGACCTTCGTGAGAGGCATGATGAATACGCTCTTCCAGTACTGGTCGCCCCAACGATCCTAGACGTGGTTCAGGCACAAATTAATGCTCTGAACCAGGCAATACAACAGCTAGTTGGGAGTCGAACATCCCACATAGAGTACGATCGGAGGAAAGGCATTCCGTTCGTGCAAAGGATTGTTGTGGCAGAAACCCCTAGTAAATTCAAAATGCCAGTATTTCCAAACATTGATGGGTACAGAGACCCAGTATCTCATGTCAACAAATTTGAAATACAAATGGATATTCAAAAGGTGTCAGACGATGCCTGCTGTAGGATCTTCCCTGCCACACTATCTGACATCGCCCAGGAGTGGTTCTTTAAGTTCCCTTTTGCTAACATAGTATCCTGGGAGATGTTCGTGAAAGAGTTTTACGGACAATTATATGTGGGTCGCGTACACCCCACTGATCGCAGCCAGTTGGTCAAGATACGCCAAAAGGAGGGAGAGCCCCTAAAAGAGTATGTCCAGCAATTTATGCGAGCAGCAGCTAGAGCCAAAACAGTGGGCGACGAGGGAAAAATGATGGCCCTAACTGTCGGGGTCAGACGCCATTCTACCCTTTGGAGCAGCCTGAGGAAAAACGGGGAGAGGAGTACCCAGGAGTTTTTGGATCGAGCTGATCGATACATCAAGCTTGAGGACGCGATTGGCAACGAATGGAAATCGCCTACGAAAGACAAGGGACCGAAGGAAAATCCCGCCAAAGCCGCAAATGGGTCGAATAAACCCAATGGCAATGGCAAGGACAACGGGAATGGAAATGGAAGAAATGGTGGAAAAAGGGCGGGCAATGAGCCGACATCACCTAAGAATAAATGCCCCAAAGGAAATAGATATGAGCCGAGATTCACCAACTGTACGGCCCTTGTCGAAAGTCGAGCAAGGGTCTACCAAGCGACCAGCTCTGATGTTCCTTATAAGCGACCCGCACCTATAAGGAAGGATATCTCCAAGAGAGATAACCCAAAATTCTGTCGTTTTCACAACGACTACGGACATGACACCAATGAGTGCAACCAGTTGAAGGATGAGATTGAGTTCCTGATCAGGCAGGGACAACTAAGGAGATATGTACGAGCCGCAGGAGGGTCTCAGCGAGAGGCTCAAGGTGGCAATGAGCAGGCGCCTGCATGCCAACGCTCGCCACCTTTACAGCCAGCTCCTGTGGCAGGCACGTTACTCACCATCTGTGGTGGCCCACACCTTGCAGGGGGCAGTGGGAAGGCAAGGGAACGATATGCTCGGACCCTACGCCGCGACTAGGACATCGAGATGATGAGTGTGGAGGATCAAGCACCTAAGAAGGCTCTAACAGAGGAGGAATTAATAACCTTCTCTGAGGATGATGCCCAGCACGTACGATTCCCACACTCCAATCCACTAGTCATTGACGTTCAAATTGCCAACATGATGGTTAAGAGGGTGTTGGTTGACAAAGGAAGCTCAGTCAAAATCCTATACAAGTCTTCACTGGAAAGAATGAAATTGTCCGTCAAGGACCTGGAGCCATGCAACCAAACCATTTATGGTTTTTCTGGCGAAGGGCTCGCCCCAACTGGGTCGATTAGGCTCCCAGTTACAATAGGTAATGCACCTACAAATAGGACATTACTCACTACTTTCATGGTAGTTGATTGTCCTTCAGCATATAATGCTGTAATTGGGAGGCCAATTTTGGTCGACCTACGAGTCGTTACCTCAAAATGGCACCTAACCATGAAATTCCCAACCGACGCAAGGATATGATGCGTGTTGGGAAATCAGTGAGAAGCGAGGGAGTGCTACAATGCCTCGATATCTAAGGCAAAGAAAGGTGTATCGAGGGAAGTTGCTAGAAAAGAGTTGCAAATGGCGATTGATGTACGAGCCCAATCAGGTGATGATGTCACCAAATAAGGCGTTGCCCAAAGTGAGGACAGAGATTTAGATCCTCGCTTTGGGGATTTTGATGAAGAGATAGGACCCATCGAGGACTTTGAAGAGGTCCAACTCGATGAAAAAAATCCGACCAGGGTTGTGAAAGTCGGCAAAAACTTAGAGACAACAACGAAGCAAGCACTGGTGGAATTTTTGAGGGAAAACTAGGAAATCTTTGCCTGGTCACACAAAGACATGGTTGGAATAGACCCTGCAGTCATTAGCCATGTCCTAAACATAGATAAGAGTTTTCCACCAGTACAGCAGAAAAGGAGAATGCTCGACAAAGATAGATCAAAAGCTCTAAAGGAAGAAGTCGAGAAGCTGAAGGAGAATGGGTTCATCAAGGTTGCGTTTTATCCACCATGGGTCTCTAATCCCGTACTTGTTCCCAAGCCAAATGGCAAGTGGCAAACATGCGTGGATTTCACAGACCTTAATAAAGCCTGTCCTAAAGATTGTTTCCCACTCCTTAGAATCGACCAACTGGTCAATGCCACTGCAGGGCACATGATTCTCTCATTCATGGACGCATACTTTGGGTATAATCAGATTAGTATGCATCCTTCTGATGAGGATCACACTAGCTTTCGGACTGATACAGGGCTTTACTGTTACAAAGTAATGCCCTTCGGTTTGAAAAACGCTGGTGCGACTTACCAGCGACTGGTCAACCACATGCTTAAAGAGCTGATCGACACAAACATGGAAGTATATGTCGATGACATGCTGGTTAAGTCGAAGAAGGAAAAAGGGCATATAGGGGACTTGAAAGAATGCTTCAACGTCTTGAACAAATATAAGATAAAGCTAAATCCCCTCAAGAGCTCCTTTGGAGTAGGATCAGGGAAGTTCTTGGGATTTATAGTTAACTCACGAGGAATTGAGGGAAATCCCAAGAAGGTTAAGGCCCTGGTCGATATGAAATCGCCAACAAAGATCAAGGATGTCCAAAGCTTGACCAGAAGAATTGCTGCTCTCAGTAGGTTTATTTCAAATTCTACTGACAAATGTGTCCCATTTTTTAATCTACTCAGAGGCAACAAGAAATTTGAATGGACGGAGGAATGCGAACAGGCTTTTCAAGCTTTGAAGATGCACATGTCGCAGCCACCGATTCTATCAAAGCTGGTTGATAAAGAAACTTTGTTCATCTACTTAGCGATCACAGAACATGTTGCTAGTGCAGTCCTAGTAAGAGAAGAGGAAGGCATGCAGAAGGTTGTTTATTATATAAGCAAGAGGCTAATTGGAGCAGAGCTGCGGTATCCACCTATTGAAAAATTAGCATATTGCTTAATCTTAGCCTTCAGGAAGCTGCGGCCTTACTTTCGAGCTCAACCAATTATAGTTTTGACCGACCAACCTCTACGGCAAGTTCTGCAGAAACCAGAAGCCCCATGCAGATTATTGAAATGGGCGATCGAACTTGGGTAGTTTGATATCTCTTACTTGCCACGAGCAGCGATAAACGGACAGGTGCTGGCAGACTTTGTCACATAACTCACTGGGCTTCCAAATTGCGAGCAGCCAGAAGCACCTGAGCCTCAAAACCAACCTCCCTCATGGAAGTTGTACACGGACGACTCTTCTAATGAACATCACGAAGGAGCAGGTGTGATTTTGATATCTCCTGAGGGGCATCGATTTCACTGCGCAATCAGTTTTGACTTCACTGTTTCTAACAACGAAGGCGAGTATGAAGCACTGCTCTCAGGATTACGGTTAGCCAGAGGCATGAACATAAAGTCACTTGATATCTACAGTGACTCTCAGTTAGTAGTCACTCAGGTCATTGGGGAGTACCAAGCCCAAGGCTTAAAAATGGTTGCTTACTTGAATATAGCGAAGGATTTATTGGCGCAGTTTGATAAGTACACCCTCC
The DNA here is from genome assembly GCF_963169125.1 of Humulus lupulus. Taxonomy (NCBI): domain Eukaryota; kingdom Viridiplantae; phylum Streptophyta; class Magnoliopsida; order Rosales; family Cannabaceae; genus Humulus; species Humulus lupulus. The sequence continues at coordinate 93,851,386 of NC_084800.1, read as the reverse complement.
AGCAAGTGCCTCGCGACCAAAATTCAAATGCTGATGGTTTGGGCAAATTAGCAAGTGCCAAGGATGCTGACGCCCTAAACATAGTGCCAGTTGAACGACTATCTATACCAAGCATCCAAATAGAGGAGATCTCTTTAGTGATCCAGGCAGCGGATACATGGATGGCACCTTACATAGAGTATCTGACGCAAGGAACGTTACCGACGGACAGAAACAAAGCTAGGACCCTTCAGCGGCAGGCTGCTAGGTATATCCTGGCTGATGGAATCTTGTACCGAAGGGGATACTCAATGCCACTCCTTAGGTGTGTTTTGAAAGAGAAGGCCAAAGAATTGATGAAAGAGGTCCACGAAGGATTTTATGGAGACCATGCTGGGGGGCAGAGCTTATCGAAAAAGATCCTAAGGCAAGGATACTTTTGGCCAACAATGAATGAAGACTCGATGAATTCATGCGGAGGTGTGATAAATGCCAAAGGTTCTCCAAAATTCCATGAGCAACCCCTAATGATCTAAAACAGATGCAAAGTCCATGGCCATTTGCAGTTTGGGGTATAGATTTAATCGGGTCTCTGCTCACAAGAAAGGGCGGTGTCAAATATGCTGTGGTGGTTGTTGATTACTTCACAAAATGGGTCGAAGTCGAGCCACTTGCAACCATAACGACCAAGAAAGTGCTGGATTTGGTCTATGAAAATCGAGAACAAGCCCAACTCCAAGTAGTAGCTTACAAGTAAAAGGTCGCCCGATATTTCAATTCTAAAGTACGTGAAAGGAAATTCAGTGTCAGAGATCTGATACTTCGAAGGGTTTTCCTTAACACCCGAGACCAGGCTGTCGGAGTACTCTGACCTAATTAGGAAGGACTGTACCAGATTGAAGAAGTCCTCCATCCAGGCACTTACAAACTTGCTCGATTAAATGGAGATCTCATTCGTTGCTATTGGAATGGAGAACACCTGCGCAAGTACTATCAATAAACAATTCTTCCTAAAGAATTGGCTTGTATTAATTTTACTTTTTACAAGTTATGAAAATGAGTTGGTCATTTTATGTGACTGATTGCTTATAAGTGTAAGATTATTTCGGTGATCACTAGTACAGACACGATTTGTCCATTTATTATGAGAAATATAAGGGACTGTGCACAGCCAGTCATTCTTGCCAATTATTGTATTTATTACAAGTATTTTCTCATTACGTGTGTTGTTTTGCTGTATTACCATTTTAAATTCTTTGCTACGAGCAGTAATGTTCGAACAGGTTTTGGTCAAGGGAAGTGACCAAGGACCTAAAGCTCCTCAATCACTTGGGGGGCATATAAGGCATCTAGTAAGTAAAGCATATCGACAGGTATGTAAACACACGAGCAAAATAAGTGAAAGCATGCTACGGTACTTAGAGTATTTTTCAAAATTTTGTATTTTGTTAAATCAAACCAAAGTACTATGCTAGGTTCGGTCATGCAAACAGATGTTATAATAAAATGCAAACATTATAATATCAAAAGGAATCCCTTTACATCGTGAGCAATAACTGCTCGGATGTAATTGTCTGTTAAAAGTAAAAGTTGCCCATGCAGTAATAAAAATTAAAAAAGAAATGGTCTTTACATCAGGGCCCGTAGGTCGCGTATTCAAAAGATAATAAAATAAATAAGAAAAATAAAAGACTACGAGACTGGAGGATCTTGAGGAGTGTTCTGGTCGACAATATCGCTAGCTTCATTGTCCGCGCCGTCAATCCCCATTGCCAAGGAAATCTCTTGGGAAGCAGGAATTTTGGCTCTTTTTTCTTCCTCCAGGAAAATGGTGCATCGGGTCATTAGAGTTCGTCTCAAGCGCTCAGAAAGATAGCTAAATTCGACCTTTTGATTATGCTTCCAAAACTAGTAGAAGCAAAGGTGGGTGGCTTCCCTATACTTCTCCAAGTGTTTGGCATTAGTCTCTTCGAGCTCCTTAACGCACCTCTCCAGCTCCTCCGTCTCCTTTCTGCTCGCAATCAGATCAAGCTCAAGTTGTTTGGCTTCTTGGTAGTTGAGTTTGGCACTCTCCTTGAATCTTTCTTTGTCTTCATTAGATTTGTTCAAGGCAGTCCGACACTCCAACAGCTCTTCGGTCAGCTGGGCTTTCTGCTCGCGCAGTTCATCATTCTGCTTGATCAGTTTTGCATTTTTCTCGAGCAGATTAACATTCTTCCCCTCGAAGCCCTTCACTGCCTCAGTGAGCCTGATATCAAAATCTTTGGTCTGGGTGACCAAAGTACATGTGTGGCGCCAACCAGCAGTGATAGTCAGCAATCCCTGCGATTAGATAAAAAAAAAAAGATGATGGCAGAAATTAACAGAGTAAAATGACTCAACAACATAAAACAACTTATACTGGCTATCTCATTCAGCCCTCGGTTTATTATTTGGTCAGCTTCCATGGAGCTGGTGCCGACAATGGCCTCTTGACTGCGTTTGTGCTTGGAGAGTTTGTATATTCTCTCCCTGGCCGAACTGACCACGCTACTGGCCAGTGTGTCTTTGGGTTGAGTGTTGTGTGGCTGGTCTGTAGGCGCTGGAGGAGTAGAATGCTGGTCGACCGCTGCAGTTGAAGACGACTGGTCGAGTGGAGAAGGAGGTGGCATTGTTTCCTTTGTGGGGGATTGCGTGTTTTCCTTCGAAGGAGCAGTTGCTAAAGGCTCCTCAGTCCGGACCTTCTTTGAAGCAGTTTTACTGCTTTCTCTGCGAACCCTCTTGTTGTCTTTCTTTCTACTCGAGGGAGTAGCAGCGGCAGTGTAGTGATCGAACATTTCTTCAGATGACATATCTGCATGTAAGGAAACATCGCGAGCAATGAGACAATATGTATAGATGGAGATATAAAGGAAAGCAAGGAATTTATAAGTAAAGTACCCATGCTATAACTACTGGTCGCTACATTACTTACTAAACTACTGATACCTTAACTTACTGCTTGGAAGAAATCTGGATCTAAGTTTGGAGTATACTTAAAGTTGCCGTCCCCGTCAAATAAGTGACAGGTAATTGGCAAACTATCTAAGAATGAGAAAACAGTACCGTTCTCATCTGAGGACTCGTCGATGGGTGCAGGGGGTTCAGAAGCTTTCTTTTTTCCCTTTCCCATTGGGGGGGGGGGGGGGGGGAGTAGCTGCTCGCAGGGTGCTGGTGGGTTCCCTGATTGTCACTCCAGTTGTCCTCCTCCTTTGAGGTTATGACACATCTGTGCGCTGCTCGGGAATCTTCTCGCCAGTGGCACTCCTCGCCGTTGACTCCCTCACATCCTGGTGAGGTGCCAGAATCCTGACCAGTCTCAGGTTAGCTTCAGTGACCAGCTGTTTGACACTCTTCTTTACGTTAGTCATGCTGGCCAAGAGTGTTTTTCAGACTTCCATTTCTGGAGTGGGAGCTGGTCGGAGCCATGGACCTGAAATGTGCTAAATCTCTATGGTGAATGTAGATAAAATACTAAGAAAATAAACGACCAAGAGAGAAAAGATATTACCTCCTTGAGTGAAGGCCAGGTTGTTGGCGACCATGTCGATAGTAAAAAAGTACTCTAGACGGTACTTCCCCACATTGGATTTGAAGGTGGTATCACTCAGGAAAGTGCAGGTCGTTTCCTGGTGGCAAAGATGAAAAAAAAACCCGTATTCTCTTGGTTGGGGTTGGATTTGAGATCGAACAGATAGTTGACCTCATGTAGCGTAGGAACAGGCCACTTCTTATGACTGTAAAAATATAGAGTGCGGAGAGCATTCTATACCCGTTAGGGGTTATTTGGAAAGGAGCGACCCAAAAATAGTTGGCCACTCCTTGGTAGAAAGGATGGAGAGGCAGGATTGCTCCTGCCTCAATATGATACCTCGACCAGGTGCTGAAGGCGCCTTTAGGCAGGTTTGCCCGTTGGTCTCCGGTCGGTCGAACTAAGGTTACCCTAGGAAGTTCGTACTTCCTATGATAGTTGTCTATCATCCTAATCGAGATTTGGCTAGGGGGAGCGACGTACCATTCGACATCTGGTCGAATGACGTTTTGAAGTTAGGCTTGATTTTGGATTTCTGGATCGGGAGTATTTTTTCTCGACCACTGGTCGAAGGAATTTCAGCCCGAGAAGCAAGATGATTTGAAAGAGGAGCGGATGGTTTCTTTTTCTTGGCTTTGGACTTTACTCGACCCATGTTTTCAAGTGGGGTCGATGGAAGGTTTGGGGAGATGAAAGAAAAAGGGATCTTTGGAATTAGCTGTGACGGTTGATCTTCATCCTCGAGCAGTTGGGCCAGCAGATCACCGTCGATAGGCATGTCACCTCCCCACAGATCTTGCATGAAAGTCTTCAAACAAAAAAGGGGAGATGAGAATATACGGCCTAAAAACTTGTGTTTAAAAGTTAGAATAACGTTGCTCGTGTATAAAAGTTAAGCTTTTATACGACCAGCAGTATTCTTAAAAAAAACACTATATTTCAAGCGAACAGTTTGGGAAATGGATTAAAAAGCACAAGTGTGATGCCCCACATCACTATGGCTGCTTTCTGGAATGACGACTGGCCCTACAAACCAAGACAAGTCTTTCCAGCGTGCTTTGTCCTCACTCGCACACTTCCTGGGAAAACTTCCCAGGAGGTCACCCATCCCTAGATTACTCCAGGCCAAGCACGATTAACCATGGAGTTCTCAAGTGATGGGTTACCGAAAAGAAGATGCATCTTCCTGATATAGGTAGTACCCATCAATCCAGTTAAGTCCTCTTCAACTGTGTAGTCCCATACCTACACAGTCTTAGAATCATCACACTTGACCTTCCCCAGGCGGTGTGGGATTGCACAGCTTACCCGGTCTTTCCCCTTACGGATCACAGGATTCTGACTGTCATAATAAGTGAAAAGTTTTTCAGGAAAAACTTTTTGACTTTGAAAGGGCGGGAAAATCCAAGTTTTTTCTACATGTTCAGAAATCGTATTTTTACTTTGATTTCACGCCCTAAGTTAAATATCCTAACTACCAGACTGATTGTTAACCCCTATAAAGCATTATTTCACTACCCTCTTAAACACAGATCAGTATAATTGTCTACCCCAAAGCAATTATTTTTCAAGAACAGTAAAAAATGCTCAAGAACCCAGGATACGAAACAGGTAAAAAATAGTTTTGCATGGCATCTCAAACGGTTGAAAGGGTTGATAAACTTACTTGGATGAAAGAGTGAAGCAAGTCTCTGAGATACTAAGTCAGTTAGCTGGACAGAAACTCCGTGAAACGATGGAACCGTTTGGGTTTACTGGGCTCTGAGTGTTGAGTTCTTCAGAGTTCTGGAGGATGCAAAGATAAGTGAAAAGTAAAAAGTAAAAAAATGATGTTGGGGGATTATTTATATTGATCGTGGCACTATAAAAGAGGTAATCATGGAATTACTTTTTTCAAAGCATGGGGAAAGGCAATAGCCGTCAGAAATTTTTTTGGGAAACTGAAAATACTTGATTGGACATGATTGATTACCTTTTACGAGAAGGCATGGACGACTCTGACAGATGTGGTGGGGGTACGCGAAGGGTTAGTTTCCTAAGTTTACTTTATGCTGGTCACAGTAAAGTAAACTTGGGGGGCAAATGTTTACCCAAAAATGGCTGCTGATGACGTGGCAAGAATTTCTCACACGTGGTTGACACGTGGCAGCGTCATTTTGAAGGGGTGTTGTTCGACTATCGACCAGCCCCTTATTGCTTCATCAAACCTCACGATTAGATGCGACCAGACTGGTCGCATGCTTCAGTTTATTTTATTTAAAGATATGTAATCTTGTAATGACTGCATTTATTATTTCCTCTTTATTACCTTGATACGCTGATATTAAGGATAATTAAGGCCCATTGGCCCATGTAACCCCCTTGAGCCTATAAATATGAATGAGAGGGCTCAAGGAAGGGACTTTGGGAAACCTTATTCTGAATACTCATAGCAAGAGCGTAAGTGTGATTATCCACCATTTGGTTGTAATTCTCCTAAGGCTTGTGAAACTCAAGAACCCTAGTTCTTTGATCACGACATTGGGATTCAACATCAATAATAACACTAAGTGGACGTAGGTCATTACCATTCATTGGGGCCGAACCACTATAAATCAATTATGTCAATTCTTTACCATTTGATTCCATTCTTGACTATCATCTCATTTCTTGTCATAATTTTGACTCCGTGTCATTGGCCAAATCGAGGGTCAACAGATATCATAGAGTAATTAAAAACCTAAAGAAATAAAGATATGATTATTTCGGTATTTTTTCCATATCTTACGTATTTATGGTATATGTTGTGCTATTTCTTGAAATTAGAGTGAATAGAAGTTTTATTGAGAAAAAGTGATTGATTTATATTTTATTGATAATTTGTAGTTGTAAGTATGGTTGTGTCTACTCCCATCATTTCTCAACTTTCTATGGAGAAACTCACTGGAGAAAACTTCCTTAAGTGGAAGCAGAATATCAACATAGTGTTGATTGGTGACAATGCCAAGTTCGTCATGACTGAGGAATCCCCAAAAGTTCCAGCAGAAGGTGCTCCCAAGTCTATAAGAGATAAATATAAGCGTCAGCAGGAGACTAATAACAAGCCACGACACTACATGTTGACTAGTATGGTCAGAACTCTCAAGACAAAGATGGAGACCGTCGAGACGACCTACGAAATCATGGATCAACTCCAAGACATGTTCGATGCAAAGTCTGTGCAGACTCGTTTTGAGGCCACCAAGAAATATGCCAATGCTTGGATGACACTAGATCACCTCATCAAGATGACCAACTACTTTCAGGAAGCTAAACTGCACAGAGCCATAATAGATGAGGAGACTCAAGTCGGCTTAATCCTCAACAGTCTTTCTATAGCTTTCCTGTCGTTCACCACCAACTATGTGATGAATAAACTCAACTATGGTCTGACACAGCTCATGAACGAGCTTCAGAATTTCAAGTCTATCATGGTTGGACCAAGTAAGGGAGGAGAAAAGAAGACTACTGCTGCTACTGTTGATCCAGCAAAGGCTGAAGCTAACCAAGATTCGTCTTCGTAAGCTAGAAACAAGAGGAAAGGTGGAAAAAACAAAGACCTCACGACTGCAAAGGCTGCAAAGACGAGTGCACAACCAAGTGCACAGATGCCTAAGGGGAAGAAAAAGAAAAACAAGAAAGGTAAAGGTAAATGTTTTCACAACAAAGAGAAGTGGCATTGGAAACAAGATTGCCCCAAGTTTCTAGCAGCGAAAAACAATGGTAATGATTATAGTTCATTTATCTTAGAAACATGTGTTTTAGAGAATGATAAATCTCTTTGGATTATTTATTCTGGATCTACTATCTGTGTTTGTAACTCTTTACAACTTCTTGAATCCTAGGAGGAGGTGGATGAAGGCGCCTGGAAGCTTAGAGTTGGGAATAGAGCGTTCGATACAATCCAAGCTAGAGGAAGGGCTCGCTTGAAATTCGAAAATAAATATTTAATTTTGAAAGATGTATTTTTTATTCCAGATTTTAGTGGAAATTTAATTTTAGTTTCCAAGTTGCAATCAGAACAATTTGTTATGCACAAGTTTTAATAAATCTATTTCTTACAATGGATCACAATTGTGTATTGCATGTTTGGAAAATGTGTTTTATATTTTGCGATCTAATGAACCCCTCACTCTTAATAATGATTTATTCAAAGTAGCTAAACCTAGAACCAATAAACTTCAAAAGACTGATAACTATAACATGACGTATTTATGGCATTTGAAACTCGGTCACATTGGCTATGATAGAATTCAAAGACTTACAAAGGACAGACCTTTGAGGGAACTCACCTTAGGTGAATTACTTGTCTGTGATTCTTTTCTAGAAGGAAAACTAACCAAGCCTCCATTCTCTGCAAAGGGTAATAAGCCCAAGGAACCACTTGGAATTGTTCGTTCAGATGCTTGTGGACCTTTGATTGTACAAGCCAGGGGTTAGTTTCATTGACAATTACTCTAGATACTCACGTCTTTACGTAATGCATAGGAAATCATAACACATTTTCAAAGTTTCAGGAATTCTTAGCTATGACTCAAAACCAATTAGGTAAAACATTAAAGATCTTGCAATTTGATAGGGGTGGAGAATATTTGGATATGCAGTTCTAAGATCATTTAATTAAACTTGAGATTTTATCACAACTTACTGCCTCGGGTACTTCACAACAAAATGGTGTAGCGGAACGCCTGAACATAACTTTATTGGAAATGGTTAGATGCATGCTTAGTTACTCAATTCTGTCAACTTCATTTTGGGGACATGCAATTGAAACTGCGAACGACATTATAAATGTCGTACCATCAAAATCAATCCCCAAAACACCTTTAGAATGCTGGAATTGTCGTGAACCTAGCTTATGTCATTTTAGAATCTAGGGGTGTTCTGCCCACGTCCTGAGGAAATAGGAAGGAAAGCTAGAACCGCAAACCAAAGTTTCCATGTTTGTTGGCTATCCTAAAGTTTCTATAGTCATTCAGAAAAGAAAGTGTTTACTTCTACGAATGCTACATTTATGGAAAATGATTATGTCCAAAACATCAAACCACGCAACAAAGTAGTTTTAGAGGAGATGGTTGAAGAATTGACTCCAACCAATGTTCCATCATCATCAACCCAATGAAATTCCCATTGTTCATATCCAACTGACGCAAGTCGATTTAAATGAAGAAAGTACCATTGTTCCTGAGCAAACAATCATGGAGCCTCGTCGTAGTGGGAGGGTTTTTAGGAACCCAGTTCACTATGGTTTGGATGGTGAAACCAATATGGTTGTTGATGACACTAGTGATGATGATCCGTTGTCTTTCAAACAGGCAATGGCTAGCCCTGAAAAGGAACTATGGCTCGAAGCCATGAAATAGGAAATGTAGTCCATATACTCAAATTCCATCTGAGATCTTGTGGAAGCACCTAGTGACTTTAGGGCCATTGGGTGTAAGTGGATCTACAAGAAGAAATGATGTGTTGATGGAAATATCGAAACTTATAAAGCTCGATTAGTAGAAAAGGGTTATACCCAAAGAGAAGGCGTAAACTATGAGGAAACTTTTAGTCTGGTAGCCATGCTCAAGTCCATTCGCATTTTCCTATCCGTAGCAGCCGCTCTCGACTATGAGATCTGGAAGATGGACTTCAAGACAACTTTTCTTAATGGGAAGCTTCACGAAGTCATTTATATGGATCATCCAAAATGATTTAAAATAGTTGGACAAGAAGGAAAAGTTTGCAAGTTGAATAAGTCCATTTATGGACTTAAGCAAGCTTCTCGTTCCTGGAACCTTAGGTTTGATGAAATAATCAAAACCTATGGCTTTGAAAAAAATATTGATGAGCCTTGTGTTCACCAACTGAAGGCAAATCAAATAGTGGTATTCCTAGTTCTTTATGTAGATGATATCTTACTCATTCGAAACAATGTTAAGAAATTGTTAAATGTGAAGAATTGGCTAAACACTCAATTCCAAATGAAGGATTTGGATGGAGCAAGTTATGTTCTAGGTATCCAGATCATTAGGGATAGAAAGAGCAGACTCTTAGCTCTATCACAAGCAACTTACATTGATAAAGTGCTTGACTGTTTCTCAATGACAAATTCCAAGAAAGAACGTCTACCGTCCCGCCATGGAATTCATCTTTCAAATAAGCATTCTCCCCATACTTTTGAAGAGGAAGATGCAGTGAGAAAAGTTCCTTATGCATCTACAATTGGAAGTTTGATGTATGCTATGTTGTGTACTAGACCAGATATTTGCTATGCAGCGGGAGTAGTGAGTAGGTATCAGTCAAACCTAGGATCGGAACATTGGATAATAGTTAAGCATATTCTAAAGTATTTAAGACGGACTAGGAATTATATGTTAGTCTACACGGGTGGCACAGGCCACTCTTTCATTACCAACTACCCTCATGAAGTCCAGGATAGCAGTCATCATACTCATCCATTATTCAGCCTTAATCGAATTTGCACTACCCTAAAATCTAGAGGGTGCTGCAATCTGAACCTTTCATAAAGAGGTTCCCATCTGTTCTCAGCCTTTGGAAGTTGTACAACTACCAGTACTAATGTAGGTGGCATCACTGGTGGAACGTTCCCTGCTGGGACTTGTTGCTGTCTCAATAGGTAGATTACTTCCTCCCGTGTCTCTAATCTAACTTGCATATCAGCAAGCATTTGCTGCCAGTTCTCTGGAGCTAGCACAGGGGCCTGGCCCTGATTATTTTCCTAGGCCTATATTTCTTGGTCGGGTAATGGATCTAATTGTCTTGGAAGCATATGTCCAAGTTTATCTACAGTTAACAACTCAACCTATCAGGTAGTGATAACAATACCTCTTGCCGCCCCACGGTCCAAAACTGATCAAATAAGCATTCACATGCAATAACAATGTTAATAATCATTTCAATAGCTTTCACACTTAGCAGTCATGCTAATAAGCATGTCAGTTCATATTCGTGCTCAAACATAATACTAATAATAATTTCCTGACATTTATAAGAAAATAACGATGCTAATAAATGATTTTTTGCATTCAGAAGCAAATAGCAATTATAATAAGCATTTTCTAGCATACATATGCATATAACAACGCTGATAAGTGTTTCCCCAGCATTCACAAGCAGTGATAGTGCAAATAAGCACATCTTTAACATACACACAACAGTCAAGGGCCAGAACTTATTAGAATATCTCATGCTCCCTAATAAAATAGGCACATAAGGCATTTATATCTTATTTAAACAGTTAAACACATAACCACATAAACAGATACCAAACCTTGAGTTGAGCTTGTCTTTACCGGCAAGTGTACATGCCCAGCCAGTCTTCAGAAATCCTTAAGCCTTAGCATCTCTAATACCAATTTGCAACGCCCTGGATAACCAAGACCCTTACACTGTGTATTTTAAATAGTGTTGGACTCGCTAATCAAGTCATTTGGACATAAACGTTTAACTAGAAGTAATTAACGAGTTAAGGTTAAATTTTTTAGTTAAAGGAATATTTACTTTCTTTAAAAGTTTAAGTTTGTACATGGGATTAAAAAATACACATTTAAAAAGTTATTTACAACTCAAAAGGTGAATATGAAACATGCCAGCCTAAGTGAAAAAATTAAGGTTCGACCCTAGTTCATCCTTGAATCCACGGCCATGGCAGTCGAGTAGGCTGCATATGTACACACTGCCACCGAAGCTCTCCAACTGATGGCTGGTCCAGCTTCTCATTTCTCTTACCTGTACCACATAGCACCAATAAGCCAAGGCTCAGCAAGAAAATATAGACATGCTCATAAGCAGTTAATAACAAATTTCAACATCTTATCTATCATGCCTAGCAGTAATAACTCTACTTATGCATGCATTCAACCCATCTAAGTGACTATAGAGTCACAGCAGGGCCCGTAGCCCTATTTACTGATAACTAGCCATTTTGGCTAGTCAAGTGTACCTGACGCTTTGTTTTCCAAGTGACCATAAGGTCGTTCAGGCGTATTTCACGCTCTTGGATAGGCCTAACCATGTTGGCCTGTGCTCAGTGCACTATTGACGCCCTTGACTTATAAGTCAAGTCTTTCAATTAGATCATACAGACAAGCATAAATCATTTATCACAGATATGCTCAATACAATCAGACATGTTTAATAAAACATCTCAATCATAGTTATAACCATGGTCAATGACCGGGCTCATGCCCTAACCACATACTAGGTGAAGTTTCCTTACCTTAGGTCCTTAACGAGACACGTATCATGACTCTGAGCACGACCATTTTTTCCTCTTGAGCCAGTCGACGAACCTAGTCACAACCACAATAACGAATAACCATTAATAACGAGCAAATAAAGGCTCTCAGACTGAGAACTAGCCTCTGGGACCTCAAATTCTACTAAAATGGGTAGTAGAACCTTCCCGAGCCCTTAGGTTTGAGTCCCTGCAACTCAAAACCTCATTTGACCATTTTCCCCAATTAGAGTCGCGACCCGCCCTTGAAGGGTCGGGGCACGCCTCTAGGTAGAGAGCCCCAAACCACCAAGGCATAAGACACGCACCGCAGCGCCTTTGAGTTTATGCGGGCTGCAACACTCCAAGAATAGTGCCATGACACAACCCCGCGAACCCAGAATTTTAGCAATTTTAAGAATCGCCTAACCTCCTAAAATCATCCCAACAATTATTTTACTACAATTGACCATGAAAATGGCCTCAGTAACTCAGAAATACACTAACCCACTTCAAAATTTAATCAAAACACTATAGAAACTCAAAATTTAGAAATAACTTTAGGAACTCAAATCTTTAAAAAAAACGCAGAACTCAAAACTTAAATTTACCTCTGTTCAAATCGTTTCCAAGCTGCTTCCTTAAGCTTATAAGCTTTCAATCCCAACTACATCTTCAATCCCCAACAAGCCTTGCCCCAAAACTCAAGGAATCAAGAGCTCCAATCCAAACTAGGAGAGAGAGAGATAACGAGACATAAAAAGAGAGGGAGTTGTTTAGTGCAATCTGATTTCTTCTGAAGGATTCTAATTGACTAAGTGTCCCAAGGCTAGGGAAAGGTCCAAAATACCCATTGCCCAAACCTTATCTCTTTAATGTCCTCAAGGGAAAAATGGTCGTTTGCCACCATTTCCCACTAATCCTCAATTAACACTATATTTTCAAATTAACTCCAATATCCCCAAGCAGCTTACATTGATAAATTGCTTGAAAATTTCTCAATGACAAATTCCAAGAAAGGACGTATATCGTGCCGCCATGGAATTCATCTTTCAAAGAAGCAGTCTCCCCATACTCTTGAAGAGGAAGATGCAATGAGAAAAGTTCCTTATGCTTCTGCAGTTGGAAGTCTGATGTATGCTATGTTGTGTACTAGACCAGATATTTGCTATGCAGTGGGAGTAGTGAGCAGGTATCAGTCGAACCCAGAACCGGAACATTGGATAATAGTTAAGCATATTCTGAAGTATTTAAGACGAACGAGGGATTATATGTTAGTCTACACGGGTGGTTTTCTGAGCCCTGTAGGCTACACCGATTCAGATTTTCAGACTAATGTCGATGGCAGGAAGTCTACTTCTAGAATGATGTTTACTCTTGGGGGTTGAGTTGTGATATGGAGAAGCCTAAAGCAGTCTGGAATCTCATATTCCACCATGGAGGTTGAGTACATAGTTGCGTCTGAAGCAGCTAAGGAAATAGTTTGGCTAAAGAAGTTCTATTCAGATCTTGGTGTTATTCCAAATATGGATAAACCACTTTTGTTGTTTGTGACAACACAAGAGCGATAGCCAACTCGAAAGAACCTCGAAATCACAAGAGGAGTAAGCATATAGAAAGGAAGTATCACATAATTCGAGAATATGTGGCCAGGGGAGATGTGAAGGTTATGAAGATTGGATCTGAAGACAATCTTGTGGATCTGTTTACAAAGACACTACCAGAAGCTACATTTGATAAGCATATCAAGGAAATGAGATTAGTAGAATTAAATCATTAGTTTCAATTAGTGCAAGTGGGAGTTTGTTGGGGTTTTATGCCCTAATTAAAACCAAATTTCTTTGTAATCTCGTTTTATTATCAATAAAATAATAGAAATAATTTTTGACTTGGTCAATCACTTGGCTCACATGTTTTATTTTCATGATGATTTGTTTAATATAAACTTCTATTAAATCCCGAGCATATAGCTAATCGTAATTATACTGACGTAACCACAGTGGAATATGAATATGATTATATGTTCAAAATAAGTTAGTCCTAAGGTTAGTTAGTGCACAGGATTTACATTGACCTGCCAATCTACGATATAATCTACTTACACATTGTAGTATTATGTTCTTTCCAAAACATTGGCAAAGTAGATAAGATCAGATGTATTTGTTACATCGGACTGGACTGATATTGACAATAGATAAGATAAGTAAACATAACGTTATTATCTATTCTATTCATATCATATAGTTGACAATAGGTCAATTCAATCTCAATTCTGAGTGGTGAGTATTCTAACTGATTGTATTATTTGAGTTCTTTGACTTGTTCGTTACCAGCTTACCCTACGGACTAGCCCATACTTACATCTTGGGAACTCAATAGTATGATTGAGTGGGAGTGTTAATCATAGATATGAACATCTATAGCTTCTGATGAAGAAGTAAAACAAAGGTTTCCTTTTAGTTTGGTTCATGGTGCTAAATGATAAAGATCTCTTTTCAGTAATTAATATTAGTTTACTGAAATATCATTTATAAGGAACTAAGTGTTTTAAGGATAAAATACAATGAGGGATAAAACAATATTTTTAGTCCCATCTCATTGTAGACTGTCTATAGAGGATTGAGTGACGATTATGGTTGTAGCAATGGATAATTAATAACGTATCTATATTATTTATAGAGCGTTCATTGAATTCAAAAGTGTGATTCTGAGTCTTTAGTGGAGTCACGAGGAATTTATAATTTAGTAAATTTCTTTGTTAAATTTATGATAATTTATTGGAGCTTGATTTCATAGGCCCATGGTCCCCACTGTACCTTGGATAAAATCATCTAGATTGTCTCAATTAATTGATTTAATTATCAATTAGAATTATAAAAGTTGACCAGGTCAATTTTGGATAATTTCACAGAGTTATACAATTTAGAGGAGAAAAGAGATTTTAGGGAAGATTTATTAATTAAGACAAATTGTTGTCTAAATTAATAAACAAGTTTAAATCAAAGTTCAAATTATAAATAATTAATTTGATAAATGATTTAAATAAATATTTAATTTTTAATCAATAGAAAATAATACAGGCCTTGATTTTAAGTTCAATGAGCTTATAATTAAATGAGAAATTTCACAAGCTTAAAGTCCATGATAATTTTGACCTAATGACTGATATTATCTATTATTTTATTGATATTTTAATTTAAATATGTAACCTAACTTTTCCTATAAAAGGAATGCTAAGTGAGGTTGAAATTAGATTTTTAAAAGAAGATTTGACAAATGATCAGAACATCTAGTTTTGATGCTCTAAGTGTTTTAGACTCTCTCTACAACATAAGTCCTTTTCTAAGCCTCAATATTCTCTTCTCTATATATCTATCTTATGTGTTGAGAGTTTCCTACTCTAGTCTGGGTGATTCTAAGGAAACTTTGGAAGGTTGTGAAGAAATTTGAAGATCGGTTCAGTTTCTTGGTGATACCCTACAACAGGAATGATTCAAGGGTTAGAGAAACTGAATGAATGACTTAATGATTTTGCTACGTATAATGTAAGTGTTCTTATCATTATCTATATTTAAATTCAATTATAGAAACATGTTGTTGGTTGTATTATATTAATTTGTTTAATATAAGATTTACATGAAAATAATTAAGATCCTCTATAAGTTTTCCCAACAGTATCACCGTCCTTAACTTTAAGATATTTTTACGCCTTCTTGGTTGTAGTCTAAGTTTTTTATTTTAATTTTTATAGAATAAAGCTCAAATAATATTCTAGAGCAACCTAAATTTTTTTTTTGACTTGCAGTAGTGTAACGTCTTGGATGGCAAAAATCGTTACACTGTGTTTTTTAAATAGTGTTGGGTTCGCTAATCAAGTCATTTGGACTTAAACGTATAACAAGAAGTAATTAGCGGGTTAGGGTTAAATTTTTTGGTCAAATGAGCATTTACTTTCATTAAAAGTTTAAGTTCATACATGAAATCCCAAATACACATTTGAAAAGTTATTTACAACTCAAAAGGTGAATACAAAACATGCCGGCCTAAGCAGAAAAATTAGGGTTCGACCCTAGTTTCTCCTTGAATCCCCAGTCGTGGCGGTCGAGTAGGCTGCATATGTACATGCTGCCACCGAAGCTTTGCAACTAAGGCTGGTCCAGCTTCTCATTTCCCTTACCTGCACCACATAGCACCCGTGAGCCGAGGCTCAGTAAGAAAACATAGACATGCTCATAAGTAGTTAATAATAGATTTCAAAATTTAATATGGCTTGCCTAGCAGTAATAACTCTACTCATGCATGCATTCAACCATGCTAAGTGACTATAGAGTCACACCAGGGCTCGTAGTCCTATTTACTGATAACTAACCAGGGGATAGTCAAGCATACCCGAAACTTTGTTTTCCAAGCGACCATAAGGTTGTTCAAGCGTATTTCACACTCCTGGAAAGGCCTAACCATACTGGCCTGCGCTCAACGCGTTATTGCTGCCTTTGACTTATAAGCCAAGCCTTTCAAATGGATGATACAGACAAGAATAGATCATTTATCACAGATATGCTCAATACAACATGACATGCTTAATAAAACATCTCAATCATAGTTATAACCATGTTCAATGACCAGGCTCAAGCCCTAACCATAGACTAGGTGCAGTTTTCTTACCTTAGGTCCTTAACGAGACACGTGTCACGACCCTAAGCACGACCTTTTTTTCCTCTTAGCCAATCGGTGAACCCTAGTCTTAACCATAATAACGAGCAAAAAAAGTCTTCTGAATCGAGCCCTAGCCTCTGGGACCTCGAATTTTACTAAATTGGGTAGTAGAACCTTCCCGAGCTCTTAGGTTTGAGTCCTTGCAACTCAAAATCTCATTTGGCCATTTTTCCCAATTAGAGTCGCGACTCGCCATTGAAGGACCGCAATGCGCTTCTAGGCAGAGAGCTCCGAACCACCAAGGCATAGGACACACACCGCGGAGCCAAGGCAGTTCAGAAGAACCCCAACGCCTCTGAGTTCATGCGGATCACGACGCTCCAAGAACTGTGCCGCGATGCAATCCCACGAACCCAGAATTCTAGCGATTTTAAGAATTGCCCAAGCTCCCAAAATCATCCCAACACCTGATTTTACTCACAATTGACCATGAAAATGGTCTCAGTAACTCTAAAATACACTAACCCAGTTCAAAACTTAATCAAAACACCATAGAAACTCAAAATTTAGAAATAGCTTTAGGAGCTCAAAACTTTTTTAAAAAAAATCAGAACTTAAAACTTGAATTTACCTCTGTTCAAATCATTTCCTAGTTATTTCCTTAAGCTTATAAGCTTTCAATCCCAACTACAGCTTCAATCCCCAACAAGTCTTGCCCCAAAACTCAAGGAATGAAGAGCTCCAACCAAAATTAGGAGAGAGAGAGAGAGATAACAAGAGAGAAAAAGAGAGGGAGTTGTTTAGTGTAATCTGATTTCTTCTGAAGGCTTCTAATTGACTAAGCTATCCCAAGGCTAGGGAAAGGACCAAAATACACATTGCCCAAACCTTAGCTCTTTAATGCCTTCAAGGGCAAAATGGTCTTTTGCCACCATTTCCTACTAATCCTCAATTAACACCATGTTTCCCAATTAACTCCAATATCCCCAAGTAATCACCAAATGATTTCCATTACCCGATAAATCCTAATAATGTACTAAATTACCAAAATACCCTAGGCTCATCTCGTGCTAGTTATTTAACCCCGTTGTGACTTTTCTGCCAATTTTCTCACTAGGATCATCTTGTGCTAAATAACTCAAATATATCCACATAATAATGTTGTCTAAATCACAAAACACATATTTTCAAATATACCCTTAGTGGGTAAAAATTACGAAAATACCAATTCTAATAAGAATTAAGCCAACATGCATACTTAATACACCTAAACATGCTATAATAGTCATATCATAATATAACTCACATAATTCATATAATCATAAAAAAAAATGTGCATAATATTTGTTTATGCCCTCCCGACACACAAATTAAGGCACTAAGACTGATTAGTAAATTTTGGATGTTACAAGTAGCCACTTAAATAATATGTAAGATCCAATTTAATGTTTCTAAAACTCTCATTTTTTTTTTTGACATTAATCTTATTTTTAACACAACATTTTTAAATTTATGATGACTTTCTCAATTGTTCTCATTTCTGTGAGAGGAGATTCAAAGGGGATTTTGCCTCCTAAGTTATAAATTTATGTTATCGATCATAGTTGGCTAGGCTTATGTTTTCAGTTTTGAATTTATCAAAAAGTTCTTTCTCAAGTAGCTATGAGGTTGGTTGGCTGGGCTTTTGGCAGCCACTTTTGGTCTTTCGAAGATCCAAAATCCCTTTTACAGCAGGTTGGGATCCCAATGAATTTTGGCTTTTAACACTAAAAGCTCTTTTAAAATAAGCTAGCTTTAGTGACTTCTTAAGGAAGAACTTCTTGGGAAGCTAAAAGCTAAAGTGGAAGCCTAGACAAAGAGGAATATTAGCTTCTTCTTGAAGGGTTTTTTAGAGTAAAAAGACAAAGTACATTGCAAATTCATTCAAGTCTTAGAATTGGTTTTAAGCTTTAAAAGCCCAGCCAACTAAGACCAATATTTGTTATGAGGGAAATACTGCTCCACACTATCACTTGAATGCTTTTAATGATTTAACGCTCTAACCCCAATTATCATATCTTGCACATTGTTTTCTTGTAATAACATTGATAAATATATACAATTTAAAAAAAAAAAAAAGAAAGTGGTTTTGATATATTCCCATGAGATGAAAAAACAATTTCAACTTTCAAGCCAAAAGTCACCACTGAACAGGTGGCCTAGTGGCAAAGGTGGTATCTTGAAGTCTTGGAGGTCAAAGATTCGAATTTGGGGGACTCCCTCTAGAATATTGTTGTACTAGTGCAAGGAGTCTTAAATATGAGGGCACTACCTGCCAACCCAGCCACCTTACCCTCTGTCTTAGGATCCCTTTGACGCTAGTTATTCAGTTAGGGCTTAGGTTATGCACCCCATCGTAGGTAGGTGGGGGTAAGGTCTTGGCAAACATTTTGGGGCAAGGTTGGAGCTCTCATGTTAACACCTAGGGAAGCATTCCTAGTAGCCCTATCCTCCTCTATTTTTTTTTTTTTTTTTTTTACATTCAAGCCTAAAGATAAACATATCAATCATTTTATTGGCCTCACTGATATCAAATTAGGTAAGGATGAGTTCTCTAGATCCTACATGAAATTATTGATCTGATGAAGAAGAGCTCTGTTTGATTGAATGGAGCTAACACTAGCTAACACTTCAAAATGATTATAAATGAGGCTAGGTCATTTCATTCAACATGAAGGTGGTTTAAACTACACCTTAAACAAAAATGTTTCAATTATAATTCAAAAGAGGGTGCTAAACGAAAGTGCACCAAATGCAGCTTAAAGAAATGACAAGAAAGGGAAAAAATGACACACATGCTAAAATATAATTAAATGGAAATAGATAAATAGATATTAGATAGCAATAACTAAGGTGCTACATCATTCTCACCCTCTGCTTGAAAAGAACTAAACTTCGAGTTCAAAGTGGTGGTGAATGCATCGTCAGGAGGAAGAAACTCGAACAAGTTTGCAATATTAAAGGTGTTGGAGATTTTTAGATGAGGAGGTAGTTCGACGACATACACGTTATCATTAACCTTGTAAATAATTCGACAGAGACCAAATTTCTTGGCTTGAAGCATGTTGTAGACACCAACAAGAAATCGTTCCTTATGTAAATGGACCATGACAAGGTCACTATTGACTTAATTTTTGAACAACTAAATTAATTAGTGAAGAGAAATTTTGTGCATAAAACCTAGAGAGAATAGTGAAGTAATAAATGTTATGAACACCAAGAAATTATAGTGGTTTGGCCACTAGTGATAAACGTCCACTATAATCAATGTATTAATTATATAATTCTTACAAAGAGTAAATGCTCCTGAATACCAACTTGAATCCCCCAATAATGGTCTTAAATTACAATATTTATAAGGAAAATGGGTGGTTGGATGTGAAGAGACAACTCCTTTCCTATCTTATCTTAATCCATGTGGTGGTCAGCTGGTCTCTAGCATTTATAGTTGTCAAAACCGTCAGGGTGAAGATTACACATTTTCTCTTCCTAAGGTGTGTGCTTTGGCAGTAAGTTCTTGAACTTAAGCGACTTGAGAGTCGCACAACTTTACCTTGCCTAACATCTCATTGGCGAGGTCTTCTGAGCGACCTGCGCGAAATTTCCTTGCAAGGAACATCATAGCTTGCTTGTCGGACACGTCGGTAGCCACATCATCATGTCCAAAATGTTGGGAGAGAGTGAAAATATACATACAATTACGCTTGGCAGAGTCTGATAAAATGTTAGGATATAATGATGCAAACCCTAGTTTTAGAACCAATTCTTTGATCTTCTTGAAAGCTTCAAACCCTAGGTGGAACACCACTTGAATTCTTTTGTTGATGCGAATCAAAACCAAAGATTATTCATGGGATGCATTATTTTACAAATTCTCTATTTCCTAGCCCTTCATGGATGCTTGAGCCTTTTTCTAGCGGGAAAGGGAATTGAGATTAAAGAGGCCTTGAAATTCACAAAGATAAGCACATTCTTTATGAATTTCTTGGAGAAAACTTATGATATTGAGAGCTAAAGAGATAAATAGGTCTTAGAGAGATTTGAAATAGTGATAAAGTTTATCAAAACTCTAAGACCACCCTTTTATAGTGTAGGCACCGTCATTAAGTCCAATTAATAGGATTAGAGCTTTTAAACACATCATTTGGAGCTTAAAATACGTGTATGTACGGACACGTCAGGCGATGCATCACCTGACTATAGGCAATACATCACCTGCTAGGCGATGTGTCACCTCCTAGAAGGCGATTCATCGACTACTACGTTTCACCTTAATTTTAATTTTTTAGGTGATGCTACGCTATATGGGCAGGTCCAATTTCTCAAAAGTGACTTCAAACACCTCCACATGCTCCCAATCTTTTAGAACATCCTTAGATGCCTCAATGTATCACCCGAGATTCAAAAATACAATATTTAAATGCCTACAAAAAAAGTCAAATATCACATCTTCATTATTTGAAACCATTAGGGTCTTACACCTAGCTTGTGTAATACCACTTTGAGCAATGTAACAACATATCATTAATCATTTTAAGAAATGTCCTATTTTTCCTCTCTGGTAGACCATTTTGTTGTGGAGTATATGAAGCTATACATTCATGTATTATTGAATGATCTTCACAAAACAAGTTGAAATAATTTGAAAAATATTCACCACGCCTATCACTTCTAAGTACTTTTATTTTCCTTTCAAATTAATTTTCAACTTCCGCATTATATGCTGTAAACACATTAAATACTTCATCTTTGCTCTTAAGCAAATAAAAATATGTGAACCTAGAGTAATCATCTATGAAAGTAATAAAATATCTACTTTCTCCTTTAGTAAACATACCATTTAGTTCACATAAATCACTATGTATCAAATCTAACAAGTTAGAATTTCTATCAACACTAGGATAATATTTCTTAATCATTTTGATTTTACACATAGCTCACACTTATCATGCTCAACATTATCACAATGAATCAACCACGTTTAATTGTTCTTTTAATTGTAAAAAACCTATATGTGCAAGTCTAACATGCCATAAAGTAATAGAATTTGAGTCAAGCATATAACAAGAAGCTTTATTGTTCATATCATCAATAGAGGTACAAAGTTTGAACATTTATCGCGAGAATATTCCTTCCCCGCAAAATATTCCCCTTAGACAAAGTAAGCTTGTTAGAATCAATCACCCCCTTGATTCCTAGTTTGCTAAGAAAATTACAACTTACAAGGTTTCTACTCATATCTAGTGCATACAAAACATTAGTGAGTAGAACCTTCTTTTCAGAAGTGAAGAATAGATCAATTGTTCGATTGTCTTCAATCTTGGACCTTTCCTCATTGCCCATTTTGATTTCATGTCCATCCTTTAAATTCTCAAAGGTTTTTAATAGAGATATATCATAAGTAACATGGATGGTGGCACAAGTATCATACCACCAACCTTTTACCTTTCCATGTATGACATTAATCTCTCTTAGTCTGCCACTAATTCTTCTTTGGTTGAATTCACCCTTGGCTCATTATTGTGGCTCCTCTTGAACCTACAATCCCTTACAAAGTGGCCATTATTGCTACACACAAAGAAATGTCCTTTGGAACTCTTGAATTGACCTTCATTCTTCTTAAGTCCCAAGGGTTTGTAACCCTTGCCTTAAGGCTTACCAATTCTTTTTCCTTTGTTGTTGTTGGGAGATTTAGCCACCACATTGGCCTAAGAAGTCTCTCCATTAAAGTCTTTCATGTTCTTATCTCTAGAACGAGACTCCTCCTCAATCCTTAAATGCTTGAGAATCTCCTCCAAGGAAATCTCCTCATTCTTATGGTTGATTTTCTTTCATTTGCCCCTCCAAGATGGATGGAACTTGACTTTAATAACACCAACAAGGAATTGTTCTGGCAATACAATATTTAAGGAAGATATTTTACTCACAATAATTTATAATTCATGAATTTGGGGGAGAATGAGTTTCACATCAAAAACTTAAATTCCATTTATTGAATAATAAAAAAAAATTGTGTACCATCTTCGTCCGCTTTGAATTTTTTTTCCAATGCATTCCAATTCTCCTTATCAGTCTTGGTGTTAGTGCAGAGATCATATAATCGGTCCGAGAGGACATTGAGGATGTGACCCCAAAAAATTACCTCATCTTCATCGCCCTTCTTCCTTTCTTTGATGACTTCTTGAGTGTCATCCTCTATAGTGGGTTCTATGTCCTTTAGATCTTTGTGCAAGATGTAGTACACCTTGAGAGTAGTGAGTAAAAACCTAATCTTTTCTTGCCAACACACAAAATTAGTTCCATCAAATCTATCCAAACTAACTAAGTCTTGTGTCATAAATCTTAAGGCTGAAATTGAAGACGATTCTTCCATAAGAAGTAATTCATAGAATAGAGAATTTGATTATTGGGAGAAAGTGATATTATACCACTACAATAATAAGAATCTACACACAAATACGCTTGAATGAGTCCAATTTAAGATTATGATAGAATGATGTAAACCCGAGTTGTAGAACAAACTCTTTGATCTTCTTGCAATCTTCAAACCCTAGGTAGAACACCATTTGAATTCTTTTGTTGAAGAGTGTAACACCCTCACTTAGAAAATTTAAAATCATGTTTGAGGTGTTACGCTTTAAACCATATCATAATCATTATTTGAAAAAGTGTGGATTTAAAAAAAAAAATCTTATTTCACAATGTTTATATTAAACATAAAGTGTGTCTCAAACATATTATACATAAGTATCAAATAACCCAATTTTTTTTCAAAACATAACCTCACACTTTATTACAAACATACACACTATTAAATTGAAATAACCCACATAAGGTTGATATGTTCATATATACAAATCAGGGCCGGGACCACGCTTTAGTTCTCTTTAGTCGTTCACTCATTTCTTTCTTTACCTGTAACACACCACAACTGTGAGCCTAAAGCTCAGTAACCAAAGTAATGCATGCAATGATAATTAATTACCCCATGTCATAATGCATACAAAACTCTTTTTAAACATCCTTATCAGATTTCTTTTACATCTTTGGGCCCTTTAATATTGTGCACACTGTTTGATTAGGCTAATGCTTGCAGAGCTTATTCAACATATAAAATAAAATCCCATGGGTTCTCCTCCGGCTAGCCATCACCATAGTAGGGCACATTAAGAACCTTAGTCCATTGTTGCCCCATCGAGCTCAAGAGTTAAGGCGGTCACACACTGTAGTGTCAATACATATAACATAACTTATATAGAGGAGAAAAAAAAAAGAGAACATGACAAACAATATAATTGGTTCACTAAAACCTAGCCCAAACTATTGGGCTGCCACTATGAGCCTAACTATAGGCTTCCATTTACACTTACTTACACTCTTATTTGCCTTTTCAAAACACTGACACTAAACTTAAACTTCTTATTACAACTTACTTTTATGTTGCATAAAACTTACTAATGCATCACATAATTAACCATCATAATATCATGCATGGTCTTATATCATACAATAAATCCTCATTTCACTATTATGCCATGCATAAAAATTTATGATGAAGTGCCAATGTACGTTAATACAACCCACTCACAAAATATTCATATATTTCATACTTTCGCATAACATGGAATTCTTGTGTTGTAGTTAAGTACTTTACTTACCTTGTGTCTAAAATATATTTTACCATGTAACAAGTGGTGTCCTAGGTGTTGATGTGCTTATCCTAACAAGGGCATGAATTTCACATCATTTCAAACATAAGATTTTTCTCAAGATCTTTAATGTCATATATAAAAAATTAGCTCATTGTTTTAATACTTTAGAAAAATCTCAAAATCCTCATAACATCCTAATCATGACCATAACAAATTTCAACACTTAATTAGGTTACTATCACCCAATTTATAAAACCTAATTTCATACCATAATAATGGCATCAAGGCATTAATCTATCATTTAAAAATATCCATAAAACATCATATCAAATTTATATATAAATCATGCCTAAAATGCCTTAAACCACTTAGATCGAACATTTGATTTATCTTAGCCACTTGGAGAAATTTTGGCAAAGTTTCCCCTTAATTTTGACCTATATCTAAATATCAAAATCAATCAGTAATCAACTTAAAAAACCTGCCATAACAACGTATCCCAAATACCAACATAATTCATCACAAAATTATCATATATCCATTTCGATAAAATTCTAATTTCCAAGATCATCACCCAAATTAAATGAGTCTCCATGTGTATTATAACATTTATAAACATATTAAACTTATTATAAACTCAATAAAATTACGAATAATCAGTTTTTACTCCAAGAACCATAATATCTTTTTAAAACACAATATTTCATTTACCGGGCAACTTTTCGGCAGAAATAATCTATTCTAGCTTTTCTAAACCTCAAACCACTTGGAAAATACCAAGAAATATCTTAAAAAATATGAAACATCATATTTAAGCTCTTAGAAAAATTCAAAAACGTGATCTAACTCCCAAGTACAAGAACTTACCAAAAAAGGCCAAAACTACGCTTAATCCACTTCTTTGGCTTCAGTTTCACTTGAATCTCCTTAGAATCTCTTCAAGATAGCCAAGAATTTTTTTTGGTTTTCTTTTATATTTTTTTCAGAGTCTAGGTCATGGTAAATGGGTAAGGATGGTGATAATAATTCATTTTCAATGATTTGGCCTTATTGTATCAAAATTTGACACCTTTCACCTTATCACCTAACTTTTTGACTTATAAAAACCTTATCACTTCAATAATTTTGACTTAATGATGAGATAGATACATTTTATTGTGTGTAAAACACACACGCCAAATTTTAGGTCCATATGAGCTCATACCCAATAGTTATGCTTGCCCGATTGAGCATAGCGCACTTATGCTAAGCTTGCTATGACTTTGTGTAAAAACCACTAATTATGTATACTTCCCATAATGACATGATCAAAGGGTTCTAAAACTATTTTTATTTCATCAATGAGATCCTTATCATACCTCAAATCCATTTGGTAAATCCACTAATACTTAATTTTTCACTGAAATTCTAGTAATCAGCAATGCACTATTTTTCATCATTTAGCATCTTTTGACTTATTTATCTCACTTTTCTCACTTGATTCATGCCTTATCCATAATTTCTCATATTTGAGCACATCAATCACCCATAACAAGACAACTTAAATGCTACAAGGTTAATAATACTGAACATACACATAGCAAACATATACACAACTTTTAGACTTATGCATGAAAACACTTATAGAAATATGCATATGCTCAAATTATAAATATTGTATTATATGTAATGTGATGCAATCAAGTCATTATTGTGTATATGTTATCAAAATAACGTGAGTGCTACAATGAGAATCAAAACTAAGGCTTATACATGAGATGTATCATTGTCCAAATTCTCTATTTCCTAGCTTTTCATGGATCCTTGATGCTTTTTCTAGTAGGAAATAGAATCGGGATTAAACAAGCCCTAAAATTCACAAAGGCAACCACTTTCTTTATGAATTTCTTGAAGAAAACTTACGATCTTGAGAGCTAGAGAGAAATTTGAAAGAGCAATCAAGTCTATCAAAACTCTAAGAAAATCATTTTATAGTGTAGGCACCATCATTAAGTCCAACCAATAGGATTAGAGCTTTTAAATGCATCATTTGGAGCTTAAAATACGTGTTTGTATGGACACATTAGGCGATGCTTCACCTGACTATAGGCTGTTAGGATTGGTTAAAATGCAAAGTCCAAGTATTTTTACACAACCTTGGTGTAACACTCTAAATGGTTTCACATAGTGAATATGTGAAATTTGAGTTTTTATTGTATACATTTAAAATTGTGTTTTTGGGTTCAAAGTGATACATTGAGGTATCTAAGGATGCCAAAAAAGTTTGGGAGCATTTGAAAGTGTTTAAGGTGGTGTTGCATCACCACCTTGGAGGCATTGCATCACCTATAACCCTAGGGTTTATGCGATGCCCAGTAGGTGATACGTCATCTGACGTTTCCACATAGACACGTGTTTTAAGCTCCAAATGATGTGTTTAAAAGCTCTAATCCTATTGGTTGTACTTAATGATGGTGCATACACTATAAAAAGGGTTCTCTTTGAGTTTTGATGGACTTGATCACTCTTTCAAATCTCTCTCTAACCTTTCTCTCTCTTTCTCAGGCTTTCAAGATCATAAGTTTTCTCCAAGAAATTCATAAAGAAAGTGCTTGCCTTTGTGAATTTTAAGGCTTGTTCAATCCCAATTACCTTACCTACTAGAGAAAACCTCAAGCGTCCATCAAGGGCTAGGAAATAGAGAATTCGGACAATAATACACCTCATGTATAACCCTTGGTTTTGATTCTATCCATGAAAGTATTCAAGTGGTGTACTAACAAGGGATTTTTGAAGCTGGAAAGAAGAATAAGGGTTTTGTTCTAAAACTAGGGTTTGTATATTTCTATATCAATCTTTACTGGACCCTGTCAATGGTTATTGTGTGTATATTATTATTATTATTATTATTGTGGTGGTGCAATCTCATTCTCTCCCAACAATCAAATTCTTTATTTTCTAAATGTTTGCTTATGACTCTCAAGGTGCTCTACATCCTAGACAAGGATCTAATGGCCATAGAACTGTTATATTATTTTATAATATAATGTAATATTATATTATTTTATAATATAATGTTTTAAGATTAAATAAATGTGACATAGAGTGTCACATATTGTAACATATAATAGAGAGTTACATTATTTGGATATATGTGAAATATCCAAACATGTAACATATTTGGTATTACAAATTCATCACAAATTTGTAACTTCTACATATCACCCATTATTGTGTAGATTTGTTGTTACACAATATTGAGATGAATTTCTTAAAGCCATATGAGAAATGGCTGATAGAGATGTGATTTTAACTCCCATATTGTGTATGGAAGTTACAAAATAAAGTGAGAATAAATTGGAACATTTTGGAAAAAACTTTAAAAAAATTGGTTGCTAAAAATGACCAAGGGTCGCAGCGCTTGAAACAAGTGCCGCAGCCCTAGTGGCTGACAGCTTCATACAATTTCAATTTTTATCCAATTTTGAACGATTCCAACAGCCAAGTAACTCCCAAATCTCTATTTTAATTCCATAAAACACCCAATTAATCATTGGTAACAGCCATGGGGGTTGGTGGAATTTGAAATTCAAAGGGTGTCTCTAAACTCTATAAATAGAAGCCTAATGCTCACTTGTAAGACACACAATTTCTATTCACTAGAGCACTTGGCTAGAAACACCTTGAGGCTTGATTATTCCAGAAAGCATTTCCAAAATCTGTGAGAGATCCCTTAGTGCTTGAGTTAGGGGGAAATAAGCTTTTGGACAAAGGTTTCAAACCTTGTTCAAGTTGGTGATCCCCAATACTCTTCACTTTGGTTGTGTGAGTGAGAGTTCTTTGTTCATTGTTCTTATTCTTGTTCTTTTATTCTATTGCTTTTCTTTTCTTCTATTATTCACTCTTTTACATGTATCTTTTGTTTTAGAGTTGTAATCTCATCTATATCTTTTCATTATACTACTTCTAGTTTATTTGTATATTTTGTCTTAGAGTTGTATTTTCTATTTCTATCATCTTCTACCTCTTTCTTTATATTTACATGTATCTTTTGTCATAGAGTTGTAAAACTTTTTAATCAATCAATATTTATTTATAATATATTGTCTAGAGTTGTAATATTATCTTACCATTTCCATTGAGGCAATATTATTTTTCCTAACAAGAACTCGCCAGAGAAGATGACTGTAACGTCCCAAATTTCCTAATAAGGCTTAGGGCCTTGATTATGTGATATATATATATATGTGTATCATTATATGATTATGTGAGTTAGATTATAATATGACTTGATATGCATGCTTGGGTATATTAAGTATGCATGAGGGGCCATTTCTGATTAAAAAGGCAATTTTTGTAATTTGGCCCGTTATGGGTATATTTGGCATGTATGTGATATATGTGTGGGACCACATTATTATGTGGATATATTTGGGTTACTCGGCACGAGACGATCCTAGGGAGCAAGCTAATGGGAAAGTCACAATGGGACCCATATTTGACTCAGTGGGAGTCAAGGGGTATATTGGGTATTTAGTACATTACCGACTTATTGGGTAATGGGAATGATTATTTGATGATATATTTGGAATCAGTGAGAGCAAGAGGGAATTCTAAATTTTTTTACTATTTTACCCTCGGGGGCGTTTTTGGGACCTTGAGCATTTGGATTTGTTTGAGGTTACTTAAGCTTGAAGTAACCTGTCAGAAACATACAACGAACATTCAATACGTTCTCTCTCTCCCATTCTCTTTTTGACGTTCGTTAGCATTTTCGAGGGAAACTCAAGTTTTAGGACTCAGATTCAAGCAAGGATTGAGTCATAGTGATTCTAGGAAAGATTAGAAGCTTGTTAGCTAGAGGATTTAACTGGGAAATTACTCAATCAGAGGTAATCCAAGCTTCAAGTTTTTGAGTTTTTAAGCTTTTATTGGATTTTATGTTTTAATGAGTTTTTGAGTTGTTTGAAGCTTGGATTTTGATGGTTTTGGACCATTGAGATATATGGGAGCTTTTTTTTTTAGATTTGGATATGTTTGGATGGGTTTTTGGAAGGTTTTTAAATGAAGATAATGAAGGTTTTTGGCTGGGTTCGTGGTTGGGTCGTGGCCCTATTCTTGGGCATTGTGGCCCAGGCTTGATGAAGGAGGAGGCCTGCTGTTTGGGCATTTAGGGTCGCGACACAAGGCAGGTCGCCGCGGCGCGAGGTGCAGGCAGAGAAGTGGTCTGGCTTCTGTCTGGAGGCGGGCCGGCGCTTAAGGGCAGTTTTGGCCATGTTGGGTTTTTAGTCGTGGGAAATTAAACCTAAGGGCTCGGGATCATTCCTACTACCTAGTTTGGTAGGATTCGATGTCCTGGAGGCTAGGACTCAGTTCGAAAGCCTTTATTTACTCATTTTTTATGAGATTATATAATATGGTTGTGACTAGGTTATCGCTAGGGGCTTATAATCAAGACTGTGCTCGAGGGTCATTTATTGGTAACTTGTGCATGGACTAAAGGTAAGAAAACTACACCCAGTATGTGATACATGTGGTTATGGCGTGGCCTGAATGTTGAATATAGAATTGATCAGAGCTTGAGTCTCTATAATTTTGCATGGTTATTATTATGCTTGTGATTATGAATTGTTGAACAAGAACATGAATAGGGCATGAACGCCTGGGTATGTGCATGATTATGATTATGCTTATGATTGTTGATTAAGCATGGTGAATGCTTTGTATTTGAATATTTTACATATGATATATGTCTGTTTACATTATCTTATTGAGAAAGGCTTGACTTATTAGTCAAGGGTGGCAATAGCGCATTGCGCGCTGGTCGTTATGGTTATGCTTAACGAGGAGCACATCATACGCTTGACCAACCTATTGGTCGGGGAAAAATCAGCGCCAGGTACGCTGGATCAGTTCCAAAGCTGGCAATACAGAGGATAGGGTTGAGGGACCCAGGGTGAATTATTAGTCCCATATCCTAGAATTGACTTATTAGTCAAGGATGACATTTGTAAGTCCCAAATTCCCTAATGTGGCTTAGTGCCTGGATTAGGGGGCAAGGAGGGCCATAATTGATTTAACATGTGATTATGTGATTATATGCATGATTATGTGAGTTATATTATTATATTATGATAATTGCATGCATGTGGACCCACTTCTTATTAGAAGGGCACTTTCATAATTTTGGCCCATTGAGGGCATATTTATATGTTTATGGGCATGTATGTGATATATGGGTGAGACCACATTGTTATGTGGATATGTTTGAGTTATTTGGCTTGAGACGATCCTAGGAAGCAAGTTAGCGGTTTGGTCATAATGGGGTTAATTACTGAGCTCGGGGTAAGCCTGGGGTAAATTGATTCTTAGTACATTACCGAGAATGAGCGGGTAACAGGATATGATTTATTAATTAATTGAGGATATTGGGAGTAACGGGAATTGGAGGACGTAAATTATGATTAACTGGATAGGTGGGAAATGACCATTATACCCTTGGGTGGCTTTGAGGAATTAAAATGGCCCTAGGGGCATTTTGGTCATTGTGATCACTAGATATGTTCAGCCAAGGAAGGTTTTAGATTACATAGGCAGCAAAACAGAGTTCCCCTCTCTTCTATCTCTCTATCATCTTTCTCTCTTTCCTTCCATTGGATTTTGAAGCTAGGCTGGAAGATTAACTTGAGGATTTAAGGCTTGAGAGTTCAGGATAGTGATTAGCAACTAAAAATGGTTCAATTTTAGGATTGAGGTAAGGATTTTCAGTTTAAATCTCAAGTTTTTACTTTGTTTTTCAGATGGTTTAGCTTGATATTTGATTGTGTAATTGGGTGTTTGAGGATGTTTTAAGTGTTATAGAACTTGGGTTTTGTTGTTAGAATGGTGGTAATGTTGTGGTAATGATTAATTGTGATATTGGGATTGGTTAGATGAAGATTTGACCAAGTTAGAATTGAGGAAAATGCAGGGGATCTGGGTTTGCGGGGTCAAGTCGTGACTGAGTTCATCCAAGTCGCGACTTGAATAAACCCCAGAGCCTCCCCTGTGCTCTGTCTGGAAAGTACGCCACGACCGTTAGGGTCAAGTCGTGGCCCACCCCTGGCACCCAAAAAGGGGGCTCTCTGTCTTGGGGGCGCGCTGCGAGCCTTGGGGGCAAGTCGTGGCCCACCTGTCTTCTTTGTCCTAGGTTGGGTTTAAACAAGTTTTAAGAGTGTGTTTTCGATTCTCTAAGCTCAAGATCGAATATACTAACCGTTTTAGTAGGATTTGAGGTCCCGGGAGCTGGGTTTTAGTCCATGAACCTTTTATTACTCATTTTATTGATGGGATTTCGTATTTCGTTGTGATTAAGTGAATGCTAAGGGCCTAAGGATATGATCATTCTCATAGTCGTTCTTTATTTATTTTACGCTTGAGCTTGAGGTAAGAAAATTGTACCCAGTATGTGACATACATGAATATTTGATGAGGCATGTTGAGTGATCTATATATGGACATTGGTTGCATTGTGAATGCCTGGCAAGGTTGCTTATTTGTGAATGTCACTAATTTATTAGTCAGAAATGACAATGGTGTTTAGTACTAGTTAGAAAGTTCTAACTTATCAATCATGATCGGCAATAGCACTCAGCGCTAGTCTTATAGAATTGACTTATGAGTCAAGAGCGGCATTAGCGTACTTAGAGTCAGGACCAAAAGTTTCAGGTGACTTGATAGTCACACGGCTTAGGGTGCAGGACCCCATAGACACTTATTAGTCATCTATTCAGGGCGCAGGGCCCTAGAATGATTCATTATTTATCTATTTAGGGCGTAGGACCCCAGGATTGACTTACTAGTCATCATCTGATTAAGGTTGAAGCACCAGAAGGAATACATGATCATTTATTTACAATGAATACATGCATTAATAAGTTTTCTTGTTGAGCCTTGGCTCACGGGTGCTATGTGGTGCAGGTAAAGGAAAAGAAAAGCTCATCCATCCTTGAGTGGAGAGCTTAGGTGGCGATGTGTACATATGCGGCCGCTTGACCACCATGGCCAAGGTGTTTCTCAGTGGAACTAGGGTTTAACCCTATTTTTTCCGCTTAGGTCATCGAATTGTAACTTTTGAACTGTAATGGCCATTTTGGATTGTGAACAACTTTGTAAATACTTTTAAAGGATCCCATCTATAGTTTAATGTTTTAAATATTATATATCCATTCCTTTTAACTGCAATTTTCACCCTAGCCCATTAATAACACTTAGATGCACGTTTATGACCTAATGACTTGTTTAGCGAGTTAAGCACTGTTTAAAGTACATAGTGTGACGGTCTTGGCTAACCAGGGCAGTACAACTTGGTATTAGAGCATGCCAAGGTTTAAGGTTCCTGTAGACTGGCTGGGCATGTACAGTCACCACTCAAGACAAGCTCGACTCATGGTCTGGTAACTATTTATGTGGTTATGTGCTTAACTGCTTAAATAGAATATAAATGCTTTATTTGCCTGCATGAGATACACTAATAGGGCTTGCCCTTGACTGCTGCATGATAAGCAAGAACGTGCTTATTAGCACTGATATTGCTAGAACATGCTTATTAGCATTGTTAATAGTTAAATGTTAAATGTTAACTGCTATGTTTACAAGTCAACATGTTTATTAGTATGATTATGGAACATGGGTGAGTTCTATTGAATCTTGGACCGTGAGGCGGCAAGAGGTTTAATTATTACTACCTAACTGGCCGTATTGATTATTGTAGCAAGGTATAAGTTGATAGTATGCTTCCAAGACAGGTAGACTCATCAGTTAGCCAAGAAGATTAGTGTCAGAATGATAGACAGGGTCAGGAAAATGATTAGGGTCAGATCCCTCAGCCAGTTCCTAATAACTAGCAGCAGCTCTTTGCTGATTTACAAGCTAGAATATTAAGGCAGGAAGAAGAAATCTGCCTCCTGAGACAACAATAGGTTCTTGTAGGGAACATTTTACCAGAGGCACCGCCTGTTTCTGTAATGACCCAACTACTCTAGACTTTGAACCATTAATGAAAACTACACATAGACCTTAATCCTTAATAGAACATACAAGTGAAAAGATCATAATTTATTAAAACGTGTAAAAACAAAGGTCAAACTTACATAAAATTTAAGTTAGGATATGGGATCCCATTGTTTTAAAAAGGAAAAACATAACTTAATAATAAAAAGAGATTACATAAATAAGTGCGGAAAAATACACATAAACCATAAATAACGACTTCATTCTCGAATCGAAACTCTCGGCTCTTTGAATCCATTCCGCCTCAATACACATTCCCCAAGCTTCCAAGAACCTTCCCCGCCACTAAAACTATTTTCCTGCACATATAAACAAAAAGGAGTGAGCCTAATGCCCAGCAAGGAAAATCTAACATATAACCATACACATAAATCTCATAACGTAACATAAAACATATCATAACACTTATGTCACATACATACTATAATGGCCATTATTACTTGGGGTCCCATAAACTAAACAAGTCATATGCCCATTAGATTAGTGTGGTCTTGCTAGCTAAGCAAGTCATATGCCCATAATCTATTTGGGGCTTGTTAGTTGTATAGGTCATATGCCCAAGTCTACAAACATACTTAACATAGCATTTTTCATAACACATATTCATAAGATAACATATAAAATCATATAACACATAAATCCTATCCTATTTTCCTTACCAAAATAACCGGGATATGACAACTGATTTGGGACCTTGGAACACTACTAAAAACCATTTATAATAGGGTGAGTATATTGAAGAAAAGGGGATGAAAGTGATGAAGGAACTATGCTATCAAAATATACTTACCAAAAACCTTATGCTCAAGAACTTAGATTTCCTATCCAAGAATAAAGAATAAAATTAGGGACTGAGTAGAAAACTATAAGAACTTGAAGAAAATAATACCAAATGAACTAGAGTTTTGGAATACCTTGAATGCTTTATGACCAATCTAAACCTTGAACCGAAATGTATTATAAACCTTACTTCCCAAGTGTTTGGTAAGCTTAAAAATGATTAAGCTTATAATCCCCAACCCAAGTGTTTACACTCTCACCATAACCTAGCAACTTGCAGCCTCTGAACTTAGCTTGATGAATGAATGAAAAATGCTTGGTGCTAGGTCTTATTTATAGAGTTCTAGGAATAAAAATCTTCTTTTTGGCTTTGAATAAAAATAATAAATTTAATTGAAAATATTTGAATATCCTTCAGCCAAAGGCTTAGGAATTGGTCAAATTTTTCAGAGAGATTTAAGGATTCAAAGATTGATTTTTAAAATAATTAAAACAAATAGAATCCTAACTTCTAACTCCCTAAATCTCGTAACTCTAAACTCCCCTTTAGTAAAATTAACATATCTGGAGCTGTAGAACTCCGATTTGACTCTCTTAATACTGTTAGAAAGATAATTAAATTATCGACAACTTTCTAGAAATACTATTTTTCGAAATTCATAACATAACTGGGTCAAAAACAGGTCGGAAGTTACAGTACCCTAAAGTTACGAAAAATCTATTTACATCCTAATCCACAAATAAATAAAATTATGACAAATATCATGCTCCTATCAGATTTTGGTGAAGACTAAGTCTTATATTTCTCTTATTTTATCATTAAAATAATAATTTCTTAATAATCATACATATGTCAAATGACATAATCCTATTGGCTCTATCTAAACCTTAGGTTACAATAATTATCATATTAATAACCAGCAATATTAATCAAACCTTAGGTTAAAATTAATATTCTTAAACTATAGGTTAAACTTAGAAAATATACAAGTGCTACTATGAGTGTCCAATTAAATCCCGGTCTGAACCAAAATCCACAGTCATAAAAATACTACTACTATTACTATTATACTACTATCTAACTAGCTAAGTAAAGTTCTTGGACTCTACAGTTTCGATGCCAATAGTTTTAAACAGTTTCCAGAGGCTGGAAGTAAATGGGAACCTCTTTATGAAAGGTTTAGGAAACAACACCCTCCAGTCTTTTAGGGTAGTGCAGATCCAGCTAAAGTTGAGCAATGGATGAGCATGGTTACCACCATCCTTGACTTTATGAGAGTGTCTGGTAATGAGAGGGTGGCTTGTGCCACATATATTTTTTGAGAAGATGCCCGAATTTGGTGGGAAGTGATATCCAGGACCAGAAATGTTAATGCCCTGAGTTGGGAAGAGTTTCAGACTCTGTTTAATGAAAAGTACTATAATGATGCCTTCAAGGTTGCAAAAGCTGAAGAGTTCAGCAAGCTATTTCAAGGAAGTCTGTCAGTGACTGAATATGCCTTAAAGTTTGAAAGACTGGTAAAGTTTGCAATGGAACTAGTGCCCACTGATGGGACCAGAAGGGAGAGGTTTCTCCAGGGACTACAGCCTAGGATAGCCTGTGATGGTGGCATTGAGGCCTGGAGGAATTTTCCTGAGTGCCCTAGATGCAAGAGGCGCCATCTAGGGTACTATCGGGCAAAAGATTGTTTTTTATGTGGAGTAATGGGACATTTCAAGAAAGATTGCCCGAGAGCAAGAAAGGAAGAGCCAAGAAAGGCAGACAGTTTGACCCCAGCCCTATTGTTCACACTAACTCAGGCAGAAGCTGAGGCTTGTCCCTCAATAGTCACAGGCTAGCTTTTTAGTGCTGGAACCCCTGATACTGTTTTGATTGGTTCTGATACTACATTGTAACGACCCAAAATTACTAATAAGGCTTAAGGGCCTTGATTAGTGTGTTGCGAGGGCATAACTGGATTATGTGTGATTTAAATGGTTAAAGGCATGATTATGTGATAAGCATGCCTATATGATCATTTGGATATATGAGATGCATGATTATGTGTATTAGTATGTATGTAGGCCCTGATTTGATTATAAGGGCATATTCATAATTTTGGCATGTTGAGGGCATAAATGTAATTATTTGTGATTAATTTTTGAGACACATTATTATGTGGATATATTTTCAGCTTATGACTCGAGGTGATCCTAGTGAACAGTTTAGTGAAAAAGTCACGGTGGGGATTTGTACCCGGCTCGAGGAAGCCTGGGGGTATTTCTGGGAATTTGGGAAATATATTGGAGATTATTTGACATTGAGGAAAATAATTGGTGATTAGTTAGGTGTCGGGAAGAAAGCGGTAATTATTAGGGACACTCGAGGAATTAGTGGGAATTGGAAACAAATGACCAAAATACCCTTAGAATGTTTAAGGCTTAGGTTTTAATGGGAGGGAAAAATGGTCATTTGATTTAAAAAAAAAAGGGACAAGTGATATTCAACCTTTATAGACTTAGTGGAATGTTTAGAATGCAGTAGAAGCTTAAAGAAAAGAAAAGAAGAAGGAAAGAAAGAAAAACAGAACACTTGAGCTTACCCTTTCTCCTCCACTCGGTTTGCCATTCTTCACCAAGTTTGTCACTCAATTAAGGTAAATTTTGAAGGTTGTACTTGAGTTTCTGAGTTTTGTTGGAATGGATTTCTAAACTTGAACTTTAGGTGGAAATTAAAGGAATTAAGATTGAAGGATTAAGGAGCTTAAGGCTGGAAGGATACTAAAGGCAACCTAGGATTGGACTCTCCACCAAATGTAAGGAATTATGAGCTTGATCATCTGACTTGTTGGGTTATCTCTGGATTTTTCTGATGAGTTCTTGAATTTTGAGGTCAAGTCTTGTTTTCTTTGTTTGATAGGTGCATGTGGCTAAGTTTTATGTTGTTGGGTTATGTGGGATGAGATGTAGGGGATGGTAGGCTCAATTTGGTGTGTGGTTGAGGTTTGGAGAGGTTTTAGGGAGTTTTGGCTCGAGGAAAATCGAAGGAGAAAACTTAATGTACTGAAGGGGTTGTAAATGGCGCTGTAACGCTAGCCTTAGGGCGCTACAGCGCTAGGCTTAGGTTTTCTGGGGAATTTTGGCTCTGCTTGTAGCATTGTAGTGCCCACTCGGTGGCATTGTAGCACTACCCTGCCTTCAGAAGTGGGTTTTTGGTTATTTTCCTAGGGTTTTTTCCCGGGGGCTCGGGGTTTGGTTCCACCACCCCGTTTGGTGGAATTAGGGCTTCCCGAGGGCTCAGGATTGGTCCCGAGGTTAGGTTACAGAATTGGAGTTTAGTGATGGTTCTAATTTATGACTGTGACTAGGTGTACGCTAGGGCTAGGATGGGATCATGCTTGAAGGTCGATTTCACTAATCAAAGCTATCGAAATCAAAGGTAAGAAACTGCACCCAGTTATGTGGTTATGTCGGGACTAAGAGTTCCCTTTACTTGTATATGATGTCATAGATGGTATTATGCCATGGGGACATGTGATAAATGACCTAAGAGTGCTGGAATCAATTTTTTCACACAAGACGCGACTCGACCACTGGTAGCTGAGGTTAATCAAATAATCACTGAGCTTGGCCTAAGCGAGCTAGAGTCAGTGGGTTGAACACTGGGCTTGACCTAAGTGAGCCGAAGACAGTGACTTATATAGAGGGTGTGGCCTAAGGGCGTCGACCCTAGATATTGTGTGAAATGTTTATTGATGTTAAACTGAATGTTGGCTTGTAAATTGATATCACTGTTTATGTGAGCAATATGAACTGTTTGTATCTGACTGATGATTCATGAAATATCCGACTGTTATTTATCGTTTATACTCTGTATTATAGTTTTCTTGCTGGGCCTTGGCTCACGGGTTCTACATGGTGCAGGAAAAGGCAAGGGCAAGGTGGACCAATCTTGAGTTGGAGAGCTTTGAGGCCGAATATACATAGTCAGCTGATCGGCCGCTACGGTCGAGGAGTGGTACAGGACGGGAGAAGCCTAAATGTTTGTTTTTCCCTTAGAGTGGCCAGTAGTTGTACATATATCATAGAATTCTGTAAATTATCCTTTAAATTTTATTTCTTTTGGGATCACATGTATAAAATGTTTATTCAAATGAAATGCATCTTTTATGACCAAAATCTTTTAACCGTAGTTCAATTATGGTTTCAGTAACACGTTTCTAACAAAACGACTTGATTAGCAAGTCTTGCACCTTTATAAACACATAGTGTAACGGTCTTGGCTACCCAGGGCGTTACATACACATTCTTTTGTTGTTAGTAGAATTATTGATAGACTATGTAGACCATGTGATTATTATGTTGTGGGGTTCGGAACCTTATTACCCACTGGGGAGCTAGTAGTATCCAGAAGATGGGTAACTCATTGCCATAGACAGTGGAGGGCAGAGAGTTATCAGTTGATTTGATAGAGTTGGTTATGACCAGCTTTGACATGATTTTGGGTATGGATTGGTTGGTGAAGTATGGGGAAACCATAGATTGTAGAAGGAAGATGGTAACTGTAACAACCCAAATTTGCTAATAAGGCTTAGGGCCTTGATTAGTGTGCCTGGAGGGCAATAAGTGAATTATTGCTTTAATATATGAATTTATGTGAATATGTGATAGAGATGCATGTTTAGTTGAATTAAATATGCGTGTGGGCCTCGTTTGGATATTAGGGGTATGCTTGTGATTTTAGCCCGTTGAGGGTATAAATGTGATAAATAATATATGTATGTGATATATCTGTGTATCACGATCTGAGACAGTTCTAGGAAGCAGTTAGCCGGAAAGTCACAACGAGGTTGAGAATCTTAATCAGGGAGAGTCGAGGGGTATTGTGGGTACTATATGTCTTATGGGGTTATTGGATTATAGAAATAAATATATGGAGATATATTTGAGGTTAGAATGTCTAGGAAGGAATATTGGGGAAATTTATCATTTTGCCATCGGGGACGTTTTGGTACCCCGAGCCTTGAGGTAACCATATAAGCTTAAGTTGAATAAAACAAAACAAAGGAAATATTGGGAAACTTGGAGAAACCGACTTTAGCTTCTGCCATTCACTCTCTTTATTCTCAAAACCACACTAAGGGGGAAAACTTGAGGAAATGAGCTAGGAAAAATTCAGAGTTTCAAGCTGGGACTTTGGAGAATTGAAGCTTGGAACTTAGAGAATCTACACAAAAACATAATTCATCAAGGTAAGCTCCTAATATGTTGAACTGTGTTAATTTTCAGCTGGTTTTAAGGTTGAAAATTGGAGTTTTGCATGTTGGAGGGATGAGGATTCAACTTCGATTTTTATAAGGTTTTGGCTTGAGTTTTTATTGGGTTTTGCTGTTGAATCTATGGTATAACCATTGTGATAATTAGTTAGGGTTGTTGGTTTGATTTTGGGGATAATTGGATTGATTGTTGAGGTGAAAATGGTTTTTATTCTGGGCACGAAGGGTTGGGTCGCGGCTCTGTTCTTGAGTGCTGCGGCCCTACGAAGCTGAGGAGCCAGGGAGGCTCTGCCTCTGGGGAGCGTCGCGGTGCCATAGGGCAGGGCCGCGGCTCAAATGGGCGTCAAAAAGGTTCTAGCCTCTGTTTTGGGGGTGGGCCGCGGCGCCAGTTCTTAGGGCCACGACTCAAAAGGGAAATTTTGGCTAAATGGAGGTTTTAAACACAGGAAGCTAACCTAGGGTGCTCGGGATCGATTCCACCACCGTATTTGGTGGAATTCGATGTCTCGGAAGCTAGAATTATATCTTAAAATCGTTACTCGAATATTAATGGAATCCTTTATTATGCGTTGTGACTAGGTTTTCTTCTAGGATCGGGATAGAGGAGTGTGCTCGTGATCGCGGTGCTTGGGAAGCTCGGGATACTAGTAAGAAAACCATTGTTCCCATAGAGCTTGTGTGCAAGGCTGAGCCCTGTGTGAATGTGTTGCAGGGCATAGCCCTTTGATTGAATTTGTTCAAGTTTAGTATTTTCTTTATTATGCTATGGTTGCATATGTGTAAATGTTTGGCAAAAGCCAGGAACGGTGCATGTAACGCCCCAACTCTAGGGACCGTTACGGTGTGCCTTGTAAACAGTGCTAAACTCGCTAATCGAGTCATTTGGCCAAAACCGTGAACTAAGTATGATTAGCAGTTTAGGGATTAAACATTTTGGTTAGGGTGTAACGTTTCACTAGAACGTTTAATATATATATTG
Organism: Humulus lupulus; assembly: GCF_963169125.1. Lineage (NCBI taxonomy): Eukaryota > Viridiplantae > Streptophyta > Magnoliopsida > Rosales > Cannabaceae > Humulus > Humulus lupulus. The sequence goes on along the minus strand of NC_084800.1, from coordinate 93,811,227 downwards.
GGATCCCGAAAATAAAGTTTCAGAGTCTATTACATAAGATATTTACAACAAGCCGTTCTAAGCGGCAAAACAGGGTTCAACCCTAGTTCCACTTTAAACCTCGGCCGTGGCGGACGAGCAGCTGCATATGTACACGTCATCACCTAAGCTCTCCAACTCAAGGATGGTCCAGCTTCCTCTTGCCTTTACCTGCACCACATATCACCCGTGAGCCAAAGCCCAGCAAGAAAACACAATAAAACATGATATAATATCAACAACGATCATAATAACCATTCAGGACTATCAGTCCAAGCAAATAGGTGACAATAGCCAAAAGTCACAATAATGAGCATCGCTCCTTCTAGCCATGTGACGATAGGGTCACCAGGGCTTAACCGATAAGTGATTCTTTCTTAAGTTTGATTAGGACAGGTGCAAAGTGATTAGTCACCAACATAACCTTCCTCACGACTCTAGAGTCGAAACTATGGACAACGTCCCTTAGCCATGTGACAAACGGTCACCGGGGTCATATACCTTGGCTATAGTCATCTGGTCGTAGACCAGGCAAGCGCTTATAAGTTCTTTGACTTTAGGGTCGGTCTAGCATTAATGCCATAGAGCCATTCAATGCGTGATTCTCGACTTTAGAGTCGGTCCCTGACTAGTCAGTGTCTTTCACTAGTAAGACATGCCACCAATCACATATCACATATTCCATATCCATAAACGAGGTATTTAGCATGCTTACCAAATAGGTATTAGTACTATTAGGGTCATGCATCAACATAGAGACTCAAGCTCTGAACGATATCATACTCAGTATATAAGGCATGTCCCAATCACATGTTTCTCATGCATCATATGCAATCAATCCAGCAATCTAACATGCACCAATAACAGCCATGCATGTCACGTTTAATAGTCAACCAGCATGCATCAAGAATAGCCATGCATGTCATACATAATAATCAACCGACATGCTTCAATAATAACCATGCATGTCATACTCATTAATCAACCAACATGCATCATAATAACCACGCATGTCATACATAACAATCAACCGACATGCATCAATAATAACCATGCATGTCTCATACATAATAACCAACCGGCATGCATCAATAATAACCATGCATGTCTCATACATAATAATCAACTGACATGCATCAATAATAACCATGCATGTCTCATATACACAGGGTGCAGTTTTCTTACCTCAGATTCGAGCTAGAACCAATATAAGAACGACCCTTGAGAACGATCAACCTTTAAGCCCTTAGCGGTCACCTAATCATAACCAAATAAGGAACACCATCAATAACATGATAATCAAAGGTTCCACACCAATATCTAGCCCCCAAGAGATTAATCCAAACTAATCCAAGTAGTAGGGACACTCCCGAGGCCCATAACTAAGTTCCCGGGGTCAAAATGAGCAAACGGGGTGAAAACAGGGCAAGGGCTGCGGCCCTAGCACCTTGGGCCACGGACCCCAGGGTTCTCTGAGGCTAGGGCCGCAGCGCCCTCCATCAAGGGCCGCGGCGCCCAGCAAGGGTCACTTCCTGACACTTGCTTCTTCGAACTAGGGCCGCGGCGCACAAGAACAGGGCTGCGGCCCCCAACCCTGGGCCATTCCCAAACGCGTTTCAAGCACTCCAAATCCTCCAAAAAAATACCCAAACATTCCCCAATCATCAAATCAAAGTTCCCAAGCTTCCCAATACTCCAAAACCCTCAAAACCCAAAGCTCAAACCGACCAAAAACTCAACAATTAACAAAGTCCAATTCTAAGCTTAGAAACTTTAAAAACTTCAAACTTCAAACTTAGATTACCTTCGATTGGGTTGTTTCTCATCAAATCCTTCGGTTAAGAAGCTTCTAATCTTTCCTAGGATCGCTATGCCTCGACCCTCGCTTGATTCCGACTCCCAGAACTCAAGATTTCCTCAAAAAGGCTCAAACGGTAAAACGGACTGTTTTGAGAGAGAACGAGAAGTTTCTAACGTACGTTCTTATCTGTCAAGCTACTTCAAGCTTAAGTAACCTCAAATAAAACCTAGTGCTCGGGGTCCCGAAAACACCCCCGGGGACACTATAGTCAAAACTTCCAGAATTTCACCCTGATCTCAAATATTCCCAATCTATCACCAAATAAACATTTCTATTACCCCAAAATTGACCCCGTTATGACAAAACCGCTAATCCATTATATATGACCATCTCATGTCGAATAGCTCGAATATATCTCCATAATAATTAAATCTCATTCACAAATTACAATATGCACCCAATTTACAAATATGCCCTCAACAGGCCAAATTACCAAAATGCCCTTATAATAATAAATACACCCATATGCATGCATTCACCATCATATAATAATATAATTCACGTAAACATGCATATAATCATTATATATCATATTAAATCAATTATGGCCCTCCCGGCCTCCTAATCAAGGTCCTAAACCTTATTAGGAAATTTGGGACATTACAGTGCAGGCCGAGGTCGGCAAGGCCGGGAACAACAAGGGGTCGGGAATGACGTTAGGCACGTGGAGTTCAAGGCCAAGTGCGGCAAGGGGCCGGGAGCAGTGTTGAGCACGTGGGGTGCAAGTTGCCAGGGCAAGACCCTAAAGGATTCCTGGGATATCCTCACAATGTGGACCACGAACCCAGGGCTTGGTAAAGCGCCTGGGACGGCTTGGCCGTATGTGTTTAGCCTATTGATGGCTTATTTATATGCTATGTGTTTGTTGTGCATATGTTTTCTGCTTGTGAGGGTTTTCTTGCTAGGCCTCGACTCACAGGTGCTCTGTGGTGCAGGTAAGGGCAAGGGGAAAGTCGACCAACCATGAGTACGGAGAGCGTGAAGCGGCGCATACATGTTTGGCCTGCCTGGCTGCCACAGCCAGTGATTTTGAGAGATAATTGTATTAAAACCTAGATTTTTTCGTCTAGTCGACTTGGTTTCTACTTATATGTTGTAAATAATTCTAAACAGTATTTTGGGATCCCAATTGTCAAACACCTTATGTTTTTTTAGTAAATGGAATTATTTTCAAAGTTTATTTCTCTGTGTTATGATTTGATTACACTTTTGATTTAAAACCTCGATTAGCGAGTTAAATGCACGTTTAAAACTCACTTAGTAACGGCTCTAAGGAAGTAGGGCGTTACAGTAACCTTTGAGCCTGAAGGTGGGGATCCTTTTGTGTTTGTTGGCACTGTGTAGGGACCTTGTATACCTATGATTTCTTTGTTAAGGGCCAGAGATTATTGCAAGGAGGTTGCATAGGATTTTTAGCCAATGTGGTTGATACCACTCAGGTCATGCAGTGGGACCAGAGAAGACCAGACTAGTCTGTGAGTTTCTGGATGTGTTTCCAGAAGACTTACCAGGGTTGCCACCACACAGAGAGGTTGAATTTGTGATTGAACTGGCACCAGGGATGGAGCCATTATCTAGAGCACCTTATAGAGTGGCCCCAGCAAAATTAAAAGAACTGAAAGTACAGCTACAGGAGTTGTTAGACTTAGGTTTTATCAGACCTAGTTTCTCACTGTGGGGTGCACCAGTTCTGTTTGTGAAGAAGAAGAAGGGTTCTCTGAGGATGTGTATTGATTATAGAGAACTGATAATAAGTTAACAATCAAGAACAAGTATCCTCTGCCAAGGATAGGTGATCTGTTTGATCAGTTGCAAGGTAAAAGGGTATTCTCAAAGATAGACCTTCGACCTGGTTATCATCAGTTAAGGGTCAAGGAGGGAGATATACCGAAGACGGCTTTTTGAACCAGATATGGGCATTATGAGTTCTTAGTCATGTCCTTTGGGTTGACTAATGCCCCAGCTGCTTTTATGGATTTGACAAATAGAGTGTTCAAGGATTATTGGACTAGTTTGTGATCATCTTCATTGATGATATTCCGGTTTATTCTCAGTCAGAGTCATAACATGAGCAGCATCTGAGGTTGGTTCTACAGAGACTGAGGGAACACAAATTGTTTGCAAAATTCAAGAAATGCGAGTTCTGGTTGTCTCAGGTAACTTTCCTTGGGCACATTGTAAGTAAGGAGGGGATTAAGGTGGACCCAACCAAGATTGAGGCAGTCAGGGATTGGCCAAGGCCAAAGAATGCTTCAGAGGTTAGAATTTTCCTTGGATTGGTAGGTTATTATAGGCATTTCGTGGAGGGATTCTCAAAGATTGCCACTTCATTGATTGAACTGACACGCAATAATAAGAGATTTGTGTGGTCAGATAAGTGTGAGAACAACTTCCAAGAACTAAAGCAGAGGTTGATTACAACTCCAATTCTGAGTCTTCCAACAGATCAGGAGAAGTTTGTGATATACTATGATGCCTCACATCAGGGTTTGAGTTGTGTTTTGATGCAGTTAGGGATGGTGATTGCTTATGCCACACGTTAGTTGAAAGAATATGAACAGAGATACCCTACTCATGATTGGAATTGGCAGCAGTGGTCTTTACATTAAAGGTATGGAGGCATTACCTTTATGGAGATAAGTGTGAGATTTATCCTGACCACAAGAGCCTAAAGTAATTCTTCACATAGAAAGATTTGAACATGAAATATAGGCGTTGGATGGAGTTAGTAAAAGATTATGACTGTGAAATCTTGTATCATCCAGGAAAGGCCAATGTGGTAGCAGATGCTTTAAGCCGGAAGGGTCCGAGACAGATTTTCAGTGCGAGGTTGATATCCAGAGAGTTAGTAGAGGATATGACCAGAGCTGGCATAGAGTTGTTGGTGGGCCAGTTGGCCAATATTACGCTATAGTCTACGCTATTGGAGAGAATAAAGGAAGGTTAGTTGGGTGATCCACAATTGACCAAGATCAAAGAGGATGTTCTAGCTGGAGTATCCAGAGATTATACAATGTTAGAGATGGGATTGTTGAGATACAAAGGCCAGATATGTGTTCCAATGGACACTGCTATGAGGCAGGAGATTCTGGATGAATCTCATACTACTCCTTACTCTTTGCATCCAGGAACCACGAAGATGTATCAGGATGTGAGATCGTTGTATTGGTGGCTTGGGATGAAGAGGGATGTAGTAGAGTATGTAGATAAGTGCTTGACATGTCAACAGGTCAGGGCTGAGCATCAGAGACCAGCAGGGCTATTACAGCCTCTGGACATCCCAGAGTGGAAATAGGAGGACATCACGATGGATTTCGTGGAAGGGTTACCTAGGACTGTGGGTCAACATGATTCAGTATGGGTTATCATGGATCGATACACCAAGTCAGTTCACTTCTTACCAGTGAGGACTCCTTATACAGTTGACCAGTACGCAGATCTCTATGTGAGAGAGATTGTACGCCTTCATGGAGCATCGACGTTGATCGTGTCAGATCAGGAGCCCACTTTTACATCCAAGTTCTGGGGAAGTTTGCAGAAGGTCATGGGTACACAATTGAAGTTCAGTACTGCTTATCATCCTCAGACAGATGGACAATCTGAGAGGATGATCCACATATTAGAAGACATGCTGCGAGCATGCATGCTGGACTTTGGCGGGGCCTGGAGTTAGTATCTACCATTAATAAATTTTTCCTACAACAACAGCTATCAGTAGACCATTGGGGTGGCTCCTTGAAAGATGTTGTATGGTAGAAATGCATATTTCTGATTCATTGGGATGAGACAGGAGAAAGGAGATACTTGGGTCCTTAGGCCATTCAGAGGACCAATGAGGCCATTGAGAAGATTAGAGCTCGGATGCTCGCTTCTCAAAGCAAACAGAAAAGTTATCCAGATCCCAAACGCAGGAACATGGTGTTCCAGGTGGGAGACTATGTCTTCCTTAGAGTCTCGCCATGGAAAGGAGTGAGAAGATTTTGGAAGAAGGGCAAGCTAAGCCCTAGATTTGTAGGTCCATTTGAGATCCTGGAGAAGATTTGTCAGGTGGCCTATAGGTTGGCCTTACCACTAACATTGTCGGTCGTGCATAACATATTTCATATTTCAGCTCTTCGGAAGTATGTATCAAATGTGACTCATGTGTTGAGTTACGAGGATCTAGAGCTTGAGGCAGAACTCTCTTATGACGAACAACCAGTCCAAATACTAGACAAAAAGGGCAAGGTCCTGAGCAATAAAAATATACTTTTGGTTAAGGTATTATGGTGGAACAACAAGTTCGAGGAAGCAACCTAGGAGATGGAGTCAGATATGCATAGTCAGTATCCCAAGCTGTTCAGGTAAATTTCGAGGACGAAATTTCTGTAAGAAGGGGATAGTTGTAATGTCCCAAATTCCCTAATGTGGCTTAGTGCCTGGATTAGGAGGCTAGAAGGGCCATAATTTATTTAATATGCGATTATGTGACTATGTGAGTTATATTATTATATTATGATAATTGCATGCATGTGGGCCCACTTCTTATTAGAAGGGATTTTCATAATTTTGGCCCGTTGAGGGCATATTTGTATGTTTATGTGCATGTATGTGATATATAGGTGAGACCACATTGTTATGTGGATATGGTTGAGCTATTCTGCTTGAGACGATCCTAGGAAGCAAGTTAGCGGTTTGGTCATAACGGGGTCAATTACCGAGCTCGAGGTAAGCCTAGGGGTAAATTGATGCTTAGTACATTACCGGGAATGAATGGGTAAGAGGATATGATTTATTAATTAATTGAGGATATTGGGAGTATCGAGAATTGGAGGACGTTAATTATGATTAACTAGATAGGTGGGAAATGACAATTATACCCTTGGGTGGCTTTGAGGAATTAAAATGGCCCTAGGGGCATTTTGGTCATTGTGATCATTAGATATGTTCAGCCAAGGAAGGTTTTAGATTACATAGGTAGCAAAAAACAAAGTTCCCCTATCTTCTTTCTCTCGATCATCTTTCTCTCTTTCCTTCCATTGGATTTTTGAAGCTAGGCTGGAAGATTAACTTGAGGATTTAAGGCTTGAGAGTTTAGGCTAGTGATCAGCAACTGAAAAGGGTTCAATTGTGGGATTGAGGTAGGGATTTTCAGTTTAAATCTCAAGTTTTTACTCTGTTTTTTAGATGGTTGATAAGCTTGATATTTAATTGTGTAATTGGGTGTTTGAGGATGTTGTAAGTGTTAAAGAACTTGGGTTTTGTTGTTAGAATGGTGGTAATGTTGTGGTAATGATTAATTGTGATATTGGGATTGGTTTGATGAAGATTTGACTAAGTTACAATTGAAGAAAATGCAGGGGAGCTTGGTTCGCGGGGTCAAGTTGCGACCGAGTTCATGCAAGTCGCGACTTGAATAAACCCAGAGCCTCCCCTGGGCTCTGTCTGGCAGGCGCGCCTTGACCCTCAGGGTTAAGTCATGGCCCGCCCCTGGCACCCAAACAGGGGGCTCTCTATCTTGGGGGCGCGCCGCGGCCCTTGGAGGTAGGTCGCGGCCCGCCTGTCTTCTTTATCCCAGGTTAGGTTTAACAAGTTTTAAGTGCGGGTTTTTTATTCTCTAAGCTCAGGATCGAATCTACTAACCGTTTTAGTAGGATTTGAGGTCCCGGGAGCTGGGTTTTAGTCCATGAACCTTTTATTACTCATTTTATTGATGGGATTTCGTATTTCGTTATGATTAAGTGAATGCTAAGGGCCTAAGGATATGATCATTCTCATAGTCGTTCTTTATTTATTTTACGCTTGAGCTTGAGGTAAGAAAATTGTACCCAGTATGTGACATACATGAATATTTGATGAGGCATGTTGAGTGATCTATATATGGACATTGGTTGCATTATGAATGCCTGGCAGGGTTGCTTATTTGTGAATGGCACTAATTTATTAGTCAGAAATGACAATGGTGTTTAGTACTAGTCAGAAAGTTCTAACTTATCAATCACGATCGGCAATAGCACTCAGCGCTAGTCGTATAGAATTGACTTATGAGTCAAGAGCGGCATTAGTGTTCTGACCATAGGTCGAAATGATTAGATCTAATCAACATGAGCATTAAATGCTTGACCGACCTATTGGTCGAAGAAAACTAAGCGCTTGGCTAGTATGTGACTAGGTACTTAGAACCAAGACCAAAAAGGTTCAGGTGACTTGATAGTCACATGGCTTAGGGTGTAGGACCCCAGAGAGACTTATTAGTCATCTATTTAGGGCACAGGGCCCCATAATGATTCATTATTTATCTATTTAGGGCGCAGGACCCCAGGATTGACTTACTAGTCATCATCTGAGTAGGGGTGAAGCCCCAAAATGATTACATGATCATTTATTTATGCACTAACAAGTTTTCTTGCTAAGCCTTGGCTCACGGGTGCTATGTGGTACAGTATAGGAAAAGAAAAGCTCACCCATCCTTGAGTGGAGAGCTTAGGTGGCGACGTGTACATATGCAATCACTTGGCCACCACGGCCAATGTGTTTCTCAGGGGAACTAGGGTTTAACCCTATTTTTGCCACTTAGGTCGGCGGATTGTAACTTTTGAACTGTAATGACCATTTTGGATTGTAAACAACTTTGTAAAAACTTTTATGGGATCCCATGTATAGTTTAATGTTTTAATAAAATATATCCATTCCATTTAACAAAAAATTTCACCCTGGCCCATTAATAACACTTAGATGCACATTTATGAACTAATGACTCGTTTAGCGAGTTAAGCACTATTTAAAGTACACTGTGTGACGGTCTTGGCTAGCTAGGGCATTACAACATTAGCACGTGGAGTGGTGGTCAGCACTAGGTACGCTTATACAAAAGATAGGGCTAAGGGTCCCCGGGTGAGTTATTAGTCCCATATCCTAGCATTGACTTATTAGTCAAGGACGGCGTTAGCACAGGGAGTGCTGGTCATAAGGTATTGACTTATTAGTCAAGCATGGCAATAGAGTGGAGCGCTGGTCCATATGATCTAGCCTAACCCGAAGTGCATCATACGCTTGACCAATCTATTGATCGAAGTCAACCTAGCACCGAGTATGCTAGATCAGCTAGAAAGCTGATTATATAGAAGACCGGGCATAGGGCCCCAGAGTGACTTATTAGTCTGATGTCCTAGGGCGTCGAGCCAGTATGATTCCCTAATCATTTATTTATACTTGATTGCATGCATAAGTAGGGTTATTACTTCTAGGCATGCTTATTATGATTTGGTGATATGTTATTAACTGCTTATGAACATGTTTTAAGTTTTCTTGCTGTGCCTCGACTCATAGGTGTTATGTGGTGCAGGTAAAAGGTAAAGAAAGATGGACCATCCTTGAGTTGGAGAGCTTAGGTGACGATGTGTACATATGCGGCTACTTAACCACCACGACCGAAGGTTTAAAGAGGAACTAGTGTTAAACCCTATTTTGTTGCTCAGGTCGGCTAGTTGTAAATATTTTATTGTAATTAACCTTTTAAATGTATTTTTCGATCCCATGTATACAGTAAACGTTTTAGTCAAACATTTGTATCTTTAACCAAAATCTTCAACCCTAAATCGTTAATCACATTTATTTACATGATTATGGCCAAATGACTCGTTTAGCGAGTTTATAACTATTTAAAATACACAATGTAATGGTCCATAGGTAGTAGAGCGTTACAACTTGGTATCAGAGCGAGCCAAGGTTAAGGATTCCTGTAGACAATCTGGGCATGTACACTCATCACTAAAGACAAGCTTCACTCAGGGTATGGTGACTATTTATGTGGTTATGTGTTTAACTGCTTAAATATGATATAAGTGCTTTACCTGCATGACTTATTAGGGAACATGAGCTTTTGATAGGCTCTGGCCCTTGAGTATTGATACGATTATGTGATTACTTGCTCATTAAATATATGAATGTGTAATTAGCATACTGGAGTTGGGAGCATGGTATTTTGTTGGCAAAAGCAGGGGTTATTGATTGATGCATGAATGTTGTGGGCATGTATTCTACTACCGCAGTGCTATGTGAATGTGGTGTGGTGTGATTATTCCCGCAGGGAAGGCTTTGGAACGTGCTTATCATGTTTAATGGGTCAAGTTATTGACTGTAGACTTAATCAGAGATTATGTACCCAAGGCAGTTAATGGGATCCGGTGGTGGTTATATTGTGGCTGGGAATTACAGCTAAGGCCTGAGCCCTCCGCCTGCCCCTCAAAATTGGCAGCAAGTGTTTACAGATATGCAATTAAGATTACAGAGGCAAGAGGAAGAGATCAGATATTTAAGACAACAGGTTCTGTCAGGAAACAGATATTCATTTGTTATGCCACGAGTGGCACCAATTTTGGCTCAGCCTAGGGTTGATAACAGATGGGAATTTTTTTGTGAAAGATTCCAGGAATATTACCCTCCAGTTTTTTAAGGAGGCCTAGATCCATTCAGATCTGATCAAGGGATTGGCATGATCAGTTCCATCCTCGACAGTATAGGGGTAGTGGATCACCAGAGGGTGATCTGTGCTACATATGTATTGTGAAAAGATGCCCGAATGTGGTGGGAAGTTGCATCCCAGACACAAGATACAGCTGCAATGAACTGGAAAGAATTTAGGCACTTGTTTAATGAAAGATATTACTGTGATGCAATTAAGACTTCTAAGATAAATGAATTTCTAAACCTGGTTCAGGGAAATGCAACAGTAACCAAGTATGTTACCAAATTCGATGGGTTGGCCAAGTTTTCTTTTGATATGGTACCCACGGATGTAGCTCGGAGGGAAAGATTTATCAAGGGATTGAATTCCAGAATAGCTCATGGCGTTAGAGCCGCCCCAATACATGAAATCTCTACCTACGCTCAGGTGGTAGGGAAGGCTCTTGTTATTGAGAGCATAGGAAATGAGACTGGGAAGGAAAGTGTCGTAGAGCACGGAGCCCAGACAGTGATATCTTCGCTTATTGGATCGGGCAAGGACAAGGATTGGAAACCGTACTTGAAATGCACTCGGTGTAAGAGACGTCATTTGGGAGAATGTCGAGCAAGGGCATGTTTCTTATGTGGGATGTTTGGGAACTGTAAGAGGGATTGCCCAAGGCGGAGGAAGGATGAGCCAAAGGGGGCGGACAACTCAACTCCAGCTCAAGTGTTCGCTCTGATGCAGTTAGAGTCAGAGACTGAGACTGAGACTAGGGTTGGTTCCTTAGTGGTGGTAGGTCAGCTTTTTAGTTCTGATTTTGTATTATGTTGATGGGTTTTGCTGCCATGTTGCTCTTTGTTTTGTTGTATTTGAGAGAGATATAGATTTTATATGCCGATTACATGGTTATGTTGTGATGGGAATGTGGTACCCTATTGGTAATTTTAAGAGACAAGTTAGATTATTGCGGGAAAAGACTCATCAATTGATTTGATAGAGTTGGTTATGACCGACTTTGATATGATCCTGGATATGGATTGGTTAGCCAAGTATAGGGCAATGATAGATCGTAAGGTAAAGATAGTAACCCTTGGGTTTGAGGGTGAGAAACCCTTGTATTTATTGGCACTGTGCATGGACCACGTATGCTTATGACATTTGTACTTAGAGCTAGAGACCTATTGCAGGAGAATGCATATGACTCTTAGCTAGTGTAGTGGATACCACTTAGGTCATGCCAGTGGGACTAAGACAGACTGGATTAGTCTGTGAGTTTCTGGATGTGCTTCCAGGGGATTTGCCAGGATTACCTTTATACAAGGAGATAAAATGTTGATTAGGTTGGTCCCAAGGATGGAACCAGTTCTAGGACACTGTATTGAATGGTTTCAGCAGAGCTGTAGGAACTAAAGGTTTAGTGTTTGAGTAAGACAATATACTTTATGGTGGAACTTTGATTTGGTTATTACCAGATGAATATCAGGGAGAAGAATATGCAAAAGACTACCTTCTATATCAGATTTGGGCACTAGGAATGCTGAGTTATATCTTGTGGATTTTACTAATGCCACAGTTCTTTTGATGGATCAGGTGAATAGGGTGTTCAAAGATTATTTGAATTGATTGGTGATCGTCTTTATCGAAGACACTGTGGTATACTCTCAGTCAAAGATTGGCTAAGGCCAAGGAACGCCTTGGAGGTCAGGAGTTCCTTGGATGGGCAACATATTACATGTGCCTTGTGGAAGAGTTCTGAGTCTTCTTATAGATCAGAAACATTTTATAAGTTATTATGACATCTCATTGATAGAAAAGGTGATTGTCTATGCATCATGTTAGTTGAAGGATATGACCAGAACTTGAGTAGAGTTATTGGTGGGCTAGTTGGTCAACATTATGTTTGAGTTTACTCTTTTAGAAAGAATCAAAGGAAAATAGTTGAGTAACTGAAAAATGGGAAGGATTGAGGGGAATGTCTTAGTTGGATTAGCTAAGGACTATGTAGTGTCAGGCTTGGGTTTATTGAGATATAAGGATCGGACTTGGGATCCGATGGACAATGAGATCAAATGGGATATTATGGATGAATCTCATATTACCCTTTATTCTCTTCATCCAGGCACCATGAAGATGTACCAGGATTTGAAATCTTTATATTGGTGGCCTGGGATGGAGAGGGACGTAATTGAATACGTGGCAAAGTATCTAACCTGTTAGCAGGTCAAGGCAGAGTATCAGAAACCAGTAAGGCCATTATAGCCTTTGTGTATCCCAAAGTGGAAGTGGGAGGAAATCACGATGGATTTCGTGATGGGATTGCCCAGGATAGTGGGCCAGCATGATTCAGTCTGGGTCATTATGGACCAGTATACAAAGTCAGCTCACTTTTACCAATAAGGATGAATAATATAATTGACAGTTATGCAGATCTCTATGTGAGAGAGATAGTATGTCTTCATGGAATTCGAGGTCTATCTTATTAGATGAGGACCCTATATTTACTTCCAAGCTCTAGGGAATGTTACAAAAGGCAATGAGTATATATCTGGAGTTCAGTATAACTTATTATTCTTAGACTTATGGTAAATCAGAAAGAGTTATCCAGTTATTGGCGGGGCACCTTTTGAGATGATGTATGGTTAGAAATATATATCGCCCATTCACTGGGATGAAATGGGTGAGAGAAAATATTTGGATTTTGAGGTTGTTCAGAGGACCATTGAGGTTATTAAAACGATTAGAGCTCGGATGCTCACTTCTCAAAATAGACAAAAAAGTTATGTTGATTTGAAATGATGGAACGTGAAGTTCCAAGTGGAATAGTATATCTTCCTCAGAGTATCATCATGGAGAGGGGTGAGGAGATAAGGGCAAGTTGAGCCCTAGTAGGACCATGTGAAATCCTGGATAGGATTGGTTAGTTGGCCTATAGATTGGCCTTATCATCGGCATTGTCGGCCGTTAGTAATGTATTTCATATTCCTATGTTAAGGAAACATGTATGAGATGAGAATTATGTGTTGAGTTATGAGGATCTGGAACTAGAGGCAGAGTTATCTTATGAGAAATAGCCAGTCCAGATATGAGACAGAAATAACAGGGTTCTGAGGAACAAAGCTATACCTTTGGTTAAAGGCATTATATAGAAACAATAAGGTCGAGGGAGCGACCTGGGAACTGGAATCCAATATACGGGGTCTATATCCTGGGATATTCAGGTAAAATTTCGAGGATGAAATTTCTGTAAGGAGGGGATAGTTGTTACGTCCCAAATTTCCTAATAAGGCTTAGGGCCTTGATTAGGGGCCAGGATGGCAAAATTATGGAAATTATGTGATATATATGTGTATCATTATATGATTATGTGAGTTATATTATAATATGACTTGATATGCATGTTTGGGTGTATTAAATATGGATGTGGGGCCCATATTTGACTCGGTGGGAGTCAGGGGGTATATTGGGTATTTAGTACATTACCGGGTTATTGGGTAATGGGAATGATTATTTGATGATATATTTGGAATTAGTGAGATCAAGAGGGAATTCTGAGAATTTTGACTATTTTACCCTCGGAGACGTTTTTGGGACCTCGAGCATTTGGATTTGTTTGAAGTTACTTAAGCTTGAAGTAACCTGTCAGAAACATAAACGAACATTCAATACGTTCTCTCTCTCTCATTCTCTTTTTGACGTTCGTTAGCATTTTCGAGGGAAACTCGAGTTTTAGGACTCAGATTCAAGCAAGGATTGAGTCATAGTGATTCTAGGAAAGATTAGAAGCTTGTTAGCTAGAGGATTTAACTGGGAAACAACTCAATCAGAGGTAATCCAAGCTTCAAGTTTTGAGTTTTTGAGTTTTTAAGCTTTGATTGGATTTTATGTTTTAATGATTTTTTGAGTTGTTTGAAGCATGGGTTTTGGAGCATTGAGATATTTGGGAACTTTATTTTTGAGATTTGGATATGTTTGGATGGGTTTTTGGAAGGTTTTTAAATGAAGAAAACGAAGTTTTTTGGCTGGGTTCGTGGTTAGGTTGTGGCCCTGTTCTTGGGTGTCGCGGCCCAGGCTTGATGAAGGAGGAGGCCTGTTGTTTGGGCATTTGGGGCTGCGATGCAAGATAGGTGCACCGCGGTGCGAGGCGCAGGTAGAGAAGTGGTCTGGCTTCTGTCTGGAGGCAAGTCGCAACTTAAGGCTGGGAGGTCGCGGCGCTTAAGGGCAGTTTTGGCCATGTTGGGTTTTTAGTCATGGGAACTTAAACCTAAGGGCTCGAGATCAATCCTACTACCCACTTTGGTAGGATTCGATGTCTCGGAGGCTAGGACTCGGTCCAAAAGCCTTTATTTACTCATTTTTTATGGGATTATATAATATGGTTATGACTAGGTTATCGCTATGGGCTCAGAATCAAGATCGTGCTCGAGGGTCATTTATTGGTAACCTGTGCATGGACTAAAGGTAAGAAAACTACACCCAGTATGTGATACATGTGGTTATGGCATGGCCTGAATGTTGAATATAGAATTGATCAGAGCTTGAGTCTCTGTAATTGTGCATGATTATTATTATGCTTGTGATTCCGAATTGTTGAACAGGAACATGAATAGGGCATGAATGCCTGAGTATGTGCATGATTATGATTATGCTTATGATTGTTGATTAAGCATGGTGAATGCTTTGTATTTGGATATTTGACTTATGATATATGTCTGTTTGCATTATCTTATTGAGAATGGCTTGACTTATTAGTTAAGAGTGGCAATAGCACGTTGCGCGTTGGTCGTTATGGTTATGCTTAACGAGGAGCACATCATACACTTGACCGACCTATTGGTCGGGGAAAATTCTTTGCCTAGTACGTTGGATTAGCTCCAAAGCTAGTTATATAGAGGATAGGGCTAAGGGACCCGGGGTGACTTATTAGTCCCATATCCTAGCATTGACTTATTAGTGAAGGACGGCATGAGCACGGTGAGTGCTGGCCGTAAAGCATTGACTTATTAGTCAAGGATGACATGAGCACGGTGAGTGCTGGTCGTAAAGCATTAACTTATTAGTCAATGATGAAATTAGCACGTGGAGTGTTGGTCAGCACAAGGTACGCTTATACAAAAGATAGAGCTAAGGGACCCGGGGTGACTTATTAGTCCCATATCGTAGCACTGACTTATTAGTCAAGGACAGCGTTAGCACGGGGAGTGCTGGTCGTAAGGCATTGACTTATTAGTCAAGCATGGAAATAGCGCGGAGCGCTGGTCCATATGATCCAGCCTAACCTAAAGTGCATCATATGCTTGATCGTTTTATTGATCGAAGTCAACCTAGAGCCGAGTACGTTAGATCAGCTATAAAGATGATTATACAGAGGACAGGGCATAAGGCCCCAAGGTGACTTATTAGTCTCATGTCCTAGGGATTCAAGCTAGTATGATGCCCTAATCATTTATTTGTACTTGCTTGCATGCATGAGTAGCATTATTACAGCTAGGCATGCTTATTATGATTTGGTGACATGTTACTAACTGCTTATGAACATGTTTTAAGTTTTCTTGCAAGGCCTCAGCTCACGAATACTATGTGGTGTAGGTAAAGGTAAAAGAAAGCTGGACCATCCTTGAGTTGGAGAGCTTAGGTGACGATGTGTACATATGTGGTTGCTCGACCACCATGCTCGAGGGTTTAAAGAGGAACTAGGGTTAGACCCTATTGTGTTGCTTAGGTCGGCTGGTTGTAAATATTTTATTGTAATTAACCTTTTAAATGTATTTTGGTATGCCATGTATACAGTAAACGTTTTAGTCAAATGCTTGTATCTTTGACCAAAATTTTTAACCCCAAACCATTAATCACATTTAGTTACACGATTATGGCCAAATGACTCATTTACTGTGTTTAGCACTATTTAAAATACACAGTGTCACGGTCCCTGGGTAGTAGGGTGTTACAAGGACACTCAAGAAGTCATCAAATAAAGGAAGAAACATGAAGAAGATGAATCAATATGTAGGGGTCACATTCTCAATATTCTCTTGGACCAGCTGTATTATATCTACACAAACACAAAGACCGCTAAGGAGATTAGGGAAGCATTGGAAAACAAATACAAAGCGAAAGAAGTAGGTACAAAGAAATTCCTTATTACTCAATATATGGAATTTAGTTTTATGATGTGAATCCCCTTCTACCCCAAATTCATGAATTGCAAATTTTTGTAAATAAGCTATCTACTATTAATATTGTATTTCCGGAATAATTCCTTGTTGGTGCTATCATAGCCAAGTTGCCTACATCTTGGAGGGGCTATACAAAGAAAATCATGCACAAGAATGAGGAGATTTCCTTGGAGGAAATCCTCAAACACTTGAGGATTGAAGAGGAATCCCGTTCTAGAGATAAGAACGTGGAAGAGTATAATGGAGATACTCTAAGGCCAATATTGTGGCAAAACCTCCCAACAACAACAAATGAAAATGAATTGGGAAGAAGATAGGAAAGGGTTACAAACCCTTTGAACCCAAGAAGAATGAAGGTCAATTTAGGAGTTCCAAAGGACCTTGCTTTGTATGTGGTAAGAATCTCCACTTTGTAAGGGATTATAGGTTAAAGGGGAGCCACAATAATGAGCCAAGGATTAATTCAATCAAAGAAGAGTTGGTGACAACACTAAGTGAGATTAATGACATACATGGAAAGGTAAAAGGTTGGTGGTATGATACTTATATAACCATCCATGTTACTTATGATAGATCTCTATTCAAGACATTTGAGACTTCAAAGGAAGGGCATGGAATTCAAATGGGCAAAGAGAAAAGGGCCGAGATTGAAGGTAAGGGAACAATTGATCTATTTTTCACTTCTGGCAAGAAGGTTCTACTTGCTAATGTTTTATATGTACTAGAAATGAGTAAAAACCTTGTGAGTGACAATTTTCTTAGCAACCCGTGAATCAAGGTTGTGATATATTCTGACGAGCTTACTTTGACAAAGGGGAATGTTTTTGTGGGGAACGGATATGGTTGTGATAACATGTTTAAACTTTGTACCTCAATTGATGATGTGACTAGTTCTTATTGTTATATGCTTGACTCAAATTCTAGTACTTTGTGGCATGTTAGACTTTCACAGATAGGATTTAGCACAATTAAAAGAACAATTAAATGTGAATTGATTAATTATGAAAATGTTGAGCATGATAAGTGTGAAATATGTGTAAAATCTAAAATGGTTAAGAAACCTTTAAGTGTTGATAGAAATTCTAACTTGATATATTTGATATATAGTGATTTATGTGAACTAAATGACATGTTCACTAGGCAAGGAAGTTGATATATTATTACTTTTATAGATGATTGCTCCAGGTTCACATATGTATATTTGCTTAAGATTAAAGATGAAGCATTTAGTGTGTTTAAAACATAAGTTGAAAATCATTTGGAAAGAAAAATAAAAGTGCTTAGAAGTGATAGAGGTGGTGAATATTTTTCAAATACAAAATCCAAGTGTTCTTACACATGCTAGGGTTAAAAAATGAAATGGTTTCATATAGTGGAGATTTGAAATTTGAGTTTTTGTTGTAGGCATTAAAAAGTTTTTTTTAGGTCCAAAGTGATACATTGAGTTATCCAAGGATGCCCCAAAAGTTTGGGAGCATTTGGTGGTGTTTAAGGTCAATTTTAAGAATTTTGACTGCCTAGTGTTATGATTGGTTAAGTGTTGTTATACAAGCTAGGTATACAACACTTAGTGAATTTCACATATTGTAGATGTGAAATTTGAGTTTCAATTGTAGGTACTTAAAAATTGTGTTTTTGGGCCCAAAGTGATACATGGAGGTATCTAAGGATCCCCAAAAAGTTTGGTAGCATTTGGAGCAATTTTAGGCCCGTTGGAGGGGGAGGCGATGCATTGCCTCTTAGGAGGCGTTGCATTGCCTGGTTGCAAAGGGCTCAAAAAGCCTAGCAGGCGACGCGTCGCCTGATGTGTCCGTACGTACACATGTTTTAAGCTCCAAATGATGAGATATTTAGCTCTAATCCTATTGGTTAGACCTAATAATGATACCTACACTATAAAAATGTCCTCATAGAGTTTTGGAAGATTTGATCACTCTCTCAAATATCTCTCTAACCTGTCTCTCTCTCTCTCTAGCTTTCAGAAATCTGTAGTTCTCTAGAAGAAACTCATAATGAAAGTGCTTGAGTTTGTGAGTTTAAGGTTTGTTAAATCCCAATTTCCATTAACTCTTAGAAAATGCCTCAAGCATCAATGGTGGCTAGGAAAAAGAGAATTAGGACAACGATAAGAATCATGTATAAGCCTTTGGATTTATGCTTTTGCATTGAAGAAGGAAAATCTCAAAGTTGTGGTTCTACAAGGGTTTTGAAGGTTCATCAAGGTTGAAGAATATTGTTCTACAACTAGGGTTTGCATCATCTTTCTTTGGTCTCTGTCAACCATTATTTTTTGTAGATTCTAGATTTTATGGTGGTATAATCTCGCTCTCCCCCAACATTCTAATTCTCTATTATCTGAGATACAACATCATGGAAGAATCTAACTCTTTTTCAGCTTTGAAGCTTATGACTCAAGACTTTGTAAGATTGAATAGGTTTGATGGGACTAACTTTGTTCATTGGCAAGACGCAATTAAATTCTTGCAAACCACTCTCAAGGTCATCAAGGAAGATGACACCCAAGAAGTCATCAAGGAAAGGAAGAAGCGCCAAGAAGATGAATTGATATGTAGGGGTCACATCCTCAACGCTCTATCAGACCGTTTTGTTGATTTATACACCAACACCAAGACTGCTAATGAGATATGGGATGCTTTGGAGAAGAAGTATTGATAAGTGATATTTTTATTATATATTATTAATTTTCTTAGGCTTATAAATTGTTAGTTTTTAGCAATTTTAATGATTTTAATTTATTTTTGGTATTTTGTGATTTTTGAGCTATAAATAATTTTAGGAGTAAAGATACACATTTATTATATAAAAATAAATTGAGTTTGAATTAATATTTCTATGGATTTAATTTAATATATTTAATATTTATTTGATTTATTTGGTTTTATAGGAAAGTGTGATATTTTTATAAAGAAAATAAAGAGTTGGAACGTGAGCCTGAGCTGGAGCTAAAACTTCATAAGCAATTTTGACATTGTTGCATCCATATTTTGGAAATTGTAGCAAAAATAAAAGTTATAGAAATTTTTCTTAGATTTTCATATCAAGTTGAATCGTCTAATTCCGAGTTATATCGAGAGAAATATGATCAAATTACGGTTAGTTGTGATGGATAAATCAATTTCTTGAGGACTACGAAATTATCATATTTTAACCCCAATTTTGCAACAAATTGCCAGAAAGTTTTAGTCCAAATTAAAAAATTGGAGATATCACATTAATATTAAAAGAAAATTAATATCTATTAGTTTAAGTTTTAGATTTTAAATTTTAAATTTTATTCTATTTATTTGTAGTTAGCATGTGATTATTATAAATAGATGTCACTTTCTATTTGAAAACACACTTTATACCCTCTCTTAGAAATACATTCTTTTCTACACTTTTTCCCTTAGTGAAATTTATGCTTTTTATTTAATTATGTTTTTCTAAGTTTCTATTTAGTTAAAAGTGATTTCAAAACACTAAATATGCTTTCTTTTATTTACTAATAATTATTATTTCCTATTTCCATCTATGTCAAATTGCTTATGTTTTTCTATGCTTAATATTATAATTCTTGTTTATGTGGCCACTGGATATAATTTTAATTAGCATTTAATTCCATCTTAGAATTGTTATTCACCTAAAAGTCTAGGATTATAAGTTTTTGTGGTAGTTCATGATTAGAGACTATGGTCAAACTCTTATTTAATTGTGATGAAAAACATAACCTAAGTTAAATGAATCACACTTTTTGAATTTGTTGCTTAGATCAATCTATCTCTATAGAATTTAATGCTTTCACTAGGTTAAATCTTTGGTGCTTTTCCTTTAGGTTATTTAGTGAAAAGAATTAGTCAATGACAATTTTCCTTTGATTAATTTGCATAAAAGAGATTGGGATAATTACTGCTTTTGTGTTATCTACGGTTGATAGTTTGATAGGAAATAGAGAATGATATTATTAATGAATAATTGGGAGTGTGTTTTGTAACGCCCTGGATAGCCAAGACCGCTACACTGTGTGTTTATAAAGTGCCAGACTTGCTAATCAAGTCATTAAAGTAAAAGCGTGTACTGAAATAGTAGAGGAACTAGGATTAAAAGTGTTTTGGTCTCAAAAGTACGTTTTCATTACTAAACATTGTTTACGAACACGGGATCCCAAAATTGACAGTTTAAAAGCCATTTACAAAAGTTACAAAGTTTAAATACATTAACAGCCATACTAAGGCAAAATGAGCAGTTAGGTGATCTCTGTCCTGACACACTCCTCGATCATGGTGATCGAACGGCTGGCTATGTACATTTCACTTCGGAGCTCTCCACCTCAGGCCTGGTCCAGCTTGCTCTTGCCTTTACCTGCACCACGTAGCACCCGTGAGCCAAGGCCCAGCAAGAACACACATCAATAATAGAGCATGCACATTTAGCTGTCAAATCAATTTCTCATATAGCATCTCATAAACTCAAGCATATCAATAATCAAGTATCTCATATACAAAGCATTTCAGCTCATATAACACAATGCTCAGATGATAACCAGGGCTAGCGCTCACAAGCTGCTCCCTCTGTTATCTTTTCGTTTCTGGCTCCCAGTGGCCAATTCGCGTCCCATGCGCTAAATTCATGTACGGTACTCTTAGACCGCTTACACGTGTCCCTTGGCATAATACCAACGATGACACAAAACAATTCTCGGAAGCACTTAGTCCCATCACATTCATACATTCGGGTGCAGTGTTCTTACCTTTCAATTCAATAGCTTTAATCACTTGCCACCTTGAGCACGATCCCACTCGAGCCCTAGCGCTCACCTAAACACAATCATGGCCAAAGTCAACATCAACCCTCAAGTTCAAAACCTAGCCCCGGGGCTAATCCCGAGCCCCCGGGATGTCCTAGTTCCACCAAACAAGGTGGTGGAACCAAACCCCAAACCTTAGGTCAAAAACCCTTGCAAAATACCCTAAAATCCCCTTCAGAAGGCAGGGTAGCGCTACAGCGCTCTTGGGAGGGCGCTATAGCGCTACAGACAGAAACCAAATCCCCTCAGCAAGATGGCCTAGCGCTACAGCGCCCAAAGGCTAGCGCTGTAGCGCTAGTCACAGACAGCCCAACACCAAAATTTCCCTTGTGCGATTTTCTCGAGCCAAACTCAACCAAACCTCTTCCAACTCTTACCCAAACTTAAAAACAACCTCATGACCACACTCCACTCATCCCAAGCACCCTAAACCTCTAAACTCCAAGCACATGCAATCACAAACTCAAAATTCACCATAGCCACCTCCAAACTTTAGAACCCAACATAAACCAGCTGAACATCAGAATTAGAGCTTAGAATTCATACCTTTGATAGAATTTCGGCCACAAGCTAACCCTAGGCTCCCTTGGATTGCTGCTCCTCAGCCCTAAGCCTGAATTCCCTAAAGTTCCATTCAATTCAACTCAAGTACCACAGCTTAAAAAAACCAGAAACAGAAATGGATGAACTCTAAAATCTTACCTCAAGTATTGGTGAAACCCTGTTAAACCTCTGTCAATTCCTTAGCCTTAGATCAAAGTCCTTGAGGTTTAGATATCCCAGCTCTCCTCTAAGCTTTACTCCAGAAATTCACAAGAAACAGGTGAAGGAAAGTGTAAACCGACTTAGAGAAGCTCTCTCTGTTTTCCCTCCTTCTTTTCCCTTCTTTTTCAGACCCTTTTGATATTCTATAAATTCCACTATCTTAAAACCTCAGTAATACCCATCCTTAAAAGTCAAATGATCTTTATGCCCTCACAATTAACTCTAATCCTTTAGTCCACTTAAGGGTATTTTAGTCATTTGCCTAATTTCCGCTACTTCCTCGAATGTCTCTATTATTTCCCGCTTAATTCCCGATACCTAATTAATCACCAATAGCATTCCTCAATGTTACAATAATCTCCAGCTTATCCACTAAATTCCCATTTACACCCCTGAGCTCACCCCGAGCCGTGTATAAATCCCCGCTATGACTTTTACGCTACTTTGCTCACTAGGATCGTCTCGAGCCACAGATCACAGACATATCCACATAATAATGTGGTCTCAACAATTATCACATATATCAAAGCAGTTATGCCCATAATGGCTAAAATTACGATTATGCCCTTCTAACCTAATCTGGGCCTATATGCACACTAACACACATAGTCATGCATCTCAAGTACTCAAGTAATCATATAACATGCTTAAATCATAATCATGCATCTAAATCATAATAATCACACATAATTCCCATCATGCCCTCCTGGCACACTAACCAAGGCCCTTAAGCCTTATTAGTGAATTTGGGTCGTTACATGTTTAGTGGTGGAGAATCAACTCTTGACTATCTTTAATCCTTGAATTTTTATTTATTTATTATATTTCTTGTTTTTATTCTTAAATCCCCAAAATCCCCCTTTTATTAACTTTTGTTTTTGAATAATAAATTGAATTAATAGCTCTTGTGTGATCGACCCTTACTACCATTTTACTAATAATTTAGTGAGTAAAAAAAATCTAAAAATAGTTAAATTTGGTACAGTTAACGACACGAATCAAGTACAAAGCAGAAGAAAAAGGTACAAAGAAATTCCTTATTACTCAATATATGGAATTTAAGTTTTATGATATGAAACCACTTCTCCCCCAAATACACGAGTTGCAAATTATTATGAATAACTTGTCTACACTCAATATTGTATTGGCAGAACAATTCAGTGTGGGTGCCATAATAGCCAAGTTGCCTCCATCTTGGAGGGGCTATAGGAAGAAGATCCTCCATAAGAATGAGGAGATTTCAGTGGAGAAAATCCTCAAACACTTAAGGATTGAGGAGGGATCCTGTTCTAGAGATAAGAATGACGATGAGTCTAATGGAGAGACTTCAAAGGACAATGTGGTGGCCAATCCTCCTAACAAGGGCAAATGAATTGGGAAAAACAAGGCCAAGGATAAAATACCCTACTGAACTCAACTGATTTCTTAGATCGCCCTCGGACCTACCACTACGATTACTTTTAGTCCAGTAACTTCCATTTGCGAAGCTTACAGCTCATGATTGGGGCTGAGGATCTAGATTTTCAACAGGTGTCTGTGGGACGTAGGTATTGGCAGATGGAGGAGGATTTCTCCTACTATCTCCATAAGCTAGAATGTCCTGTGTAGGACGAGGTGGCGTTGGAAGTCTAATAGGTGATGGAGGATGCCTTATTGGTGAGGAAATCCTTGTTCCATCAGGGCAAACTAGATTATCCCGCCTATGTTCTACCCCACAATCTCTAGTTCTCTGCGCCTGACAATTCGATCGCGGCGTAGGAGGGTTTGCTGGAACATTTTGTCTCTGTGAGCCTATCTCATCCCCTCCTCGTGGATTTCCATGGGCATTCCTAGGGAGCTGTGAAGGAGGCATTGAACTTGGGGTTGCGGTTCTAACTGATCGATTGACATGTCGATGACCCCTATGATGGCCACTGGGTTGAGCATTCTGGCGATCTCGCCCTACGGGTACAAAACTTGGGGTGGCAGTTCTAACTAATTGACTCGGTTTGGATCGATTATTCTTGTGGGACTTGTGAGACCCACTTTGTCTCTTTCTGACATTAACGTCAGTTGCGAGAGGGGGTAACCGAGCCAAAACCTCCTCAATCTGCCTTTTTTCCTTAGCAAGATGGCTTCTCAATGGCATGTTTCACAATTCGACGATAGTTAGGTAACCTCAGTTTGGATTCGGTGGCAATGACGACGAACTCCCAGTGTCACCGTGACCTGCCAGTTGCTTTCCCGAACGTTGCTAGATCTCAAGGCCACGCTCGTTCGAAACAGCGGTATGATGGGCCTCTTGCCCACCAGGCTATCCTATCTCATTATCATGCATTGAGCGAGTGAGCACCATGATGAGAATCGACTGAGATTTTGATGAAGCACTAATTTTGCTCTCAATGAAAGCACCAAACTTTTGACGTTGTTTTTCGCCAACAGTGTATTAAGAAATAATAGGGCGGATTAGTGCTTAATAAACCGTAATGAAAAATAAAATGAATTCACTCAAGAACATTGAACTTTTACGTGGTTCAGTGGTTAAAATCCACCTAGTCCACGAGTCAATATTATTGCTATTTCTCTCTCTATTTTGGCAGAGTTTGGGTATTACAGAATAATGGCCTTCTTTCCTGTCCAATATTCCCAGTATTTATAAGGGAATTTCATTGACAAGTTTGGGTAACCGCGTGAGTCAATCACGCATTTACATAATTATTACATTTAATACAAAGAATTCTTATTTATATTGGGATATGATTTAATCACAAAGTAAATGTACTCCTAATATCTGGGATATTAAATATGACAGCCTGGTCATAAATAAACGTACAAGGGGATCCCGAGTCTCTGAGGATCCTTGAGTCAGCAATATGCTAGAATTACCACGAGCTGGATATCTCCTCCAAGCTCATGCTTCGACAACTACTTTAACATTCTGAGCTCAGGCTTCATAGCCATTGCATCCTTAGTTCGGGTTAAACCCAGGACGCCTTACACCACATATGACCACGTGAAACTCGAGTTGTCCACATGGATAATAAGCATATATCATTCCCTTCATTATCTCTCCGTATATTTATTTTCCAGCTGTACCCGAGCTGAGTGAATGAACTCAGGCTAAAATTAGGGTACAATATATAGTTATTAGTATTAATTAAACAACAACGTAGGTAAGAATATTTTTTAATGAAACATTAATTTAATTTATAAAAATATTAAATATTTTTAAAAATGCCATGAAAATATATTTTTTCAATATCATTTTTGTTATTTTCATAAATTAAGTGTCCAAATTTTTTAATATTGATTCACCATTTATTTTTTATTTTTTTATCTTTTTTAAAAGAAAAAAGAAATAAAAATAGCATTTAAGGACCTAAATGATACGATTTGAAAATGTTGGGGACCTAACTGATACATAATCAACTTTTGTGACTTAAGTATTACAAAGTGTAAAGAATTAAGACTGCAACTGAAAAAAAAAAAAGGAGATTTCTACTCATAATTTCATGTTTTGATTTAAAAGTATTTTTTTCTTAATGGTCGGAAAAAAATGTAATGTCGTTTACTTAAATTGTGTTTATAGAAATCATTCAGCCGACGACATGTAAGACCATTTCTATTAGGGTGTTAATCAAACCCCCCACACTCTACCGCAATTTGTGGTTTAGAATCATTCGCAGTACGGTTGCGTTTGGCATTTTTACCAAATCGTTCAGTGTAGCGTGGTGTACGGTTTTGAATTTTATAAATGCATTTCAAACCACACCGCACCACATCGTTATATATATATATATATTAATTTATTTTATATATATATTTTTTTTTCAATTTTACTACATTTAAACTTAATGCATACATATTTATATAGTATAATATACACAATATCTTGAAAAATTATTATGTTTCTTAGGATGATAACACATATTCTACTTTAACCTAAATATATTAATCCTTAATCAAAATCTTCACTTTTATAACACATTTTTAATTTGCTATTAGTTTGTTGTTTTTTTTATTGTTTTGCTAAAAGTTATTAGTTTGTTGTGTATTTATTTTTTTGTTAAACAATTTTTAGTAATGAGCTTTATTATGAATATTTATTAATAATAATATTTAATTGTTAAATTATTTAGCGATAAGTATAAACTGACCATACCGCACTTCACTACATTTTTGCGGTACAGTTTATGCGGTTTGAGGTTTATGAAGTGTGAGTTGCGGTTTGAAAAATTGCTCAAATTGCATATGAAGTGTGATCCAATAAATTAGCAAACTCCCATACCATTCGCTCCACGAACATTCCTAATTTTTAATATACTATTTTACGACTACTGATTAGACAAATATTATCACTAAATAAAAAAAATCAAAACAAACTTAAGTGTAAGTGAAATTCAATCCTTCTTAATATATAAGCGGTGTTTGATGTTATACAGTGTCTCATAGCATCAATCTACTATATATTACCCACAAATTTGCGGAGAAGCCCCGTAGATAAATATATATATATATATTAGATACAAATAACGTATTTACATGTTTGTTTAGTTTTATTTATAGAATTTATTAATTATTTTTATTAAATTTATAATAATATCATATAAATTTCAAATAAATTTTATATTTTAATTAAATAATTTATTTATTTTTGTTTAAGTTTATGTTTGTGCTAGTTTTTGAATTTGAGAGTGACAATAAGAGATTATATATTATATGTTTAATGTAATATTAAATATTATAAGTGAATTTTAAATTTAAGTTTCTTGCTAGTTTTTTTTAAAAAATAATTTGTTGCTAATTTACAGTAGATTATATTATATGTTTAATATTATATTATTCTAATAAATGAGTTTAAGTTTAATTAAATTTTATTTGAGTTATAAAACGTGTGATTTTATTATTTTTAAATAATTATCATTGTAAAATATCTTAAAAATATCATATTTTAATTTGTTTAATTATTTATTATTTTTAAATAATTATCATTGTAAAATATCTCAAAAATATCATATTTTAATTTGTTTAATTATTTATTATTTTTAAATAATTATCATTGTAAAATATCTCAAAAATATCTTATTTTAATTTGTTTAATTATTTATTATTTTTAAATGATTATCATTGTAAAATATCTATTTATTTTATTTTATTTAAGTTTAAGTGTTTACAAATTACTGTTAAATATAACAATATTCCGTTAAAATTAACTTTAAAAAAATAAAAAAAACCGTTAAAACCAAGAATTTCCGTTATCTACACACTTATTATATAGAAGATATATATATATAAGGGTAAATATTCATTTATTTTATCGAAATACAAACTTGATACCATCTATTTCTAATAAGTATCAATCAATACCTTTTTAGTTTGGTACCCTTTATGCGTTTAAATTTTTTATATTTCCAGAATATTCCTCATTTTAATGATTTATTTGATTTTCAATTATTTTATTATTTTTAAATGATTTAAATATATTTTTAGAATTCATAAAATAAAATAAATGTTTAATTAAAACTTTAAAATAATTTTAATAAACAAAATTTTTTTAAATAAATTTAATTAATTAAAAAACCAATTAAACTCTTATTAATTAACTTAAAATAAACCTAAATTTTAATTTAGTTAATAAATTAATCGAACTTTGAAACAAAAAAATATGGGTGAGATTAGTAGGGTGGGGAACTGAGATGGTGAATGTGAGATTGGGTGGTATATGAGTTTTTTTCATTAATTAAATTAAAATTTAGATTTATTTAAAGTTAATTAATAAGATTTTAATTAATTTTTAATATTTTAATTCCAATTTTTGTTTATTTTTCATTAATTAAATTTATTTATTAAAATTATTTTAAAGTTTTAATTAAACATTTATTTTATTTTATGAATTCTAAAAATATATTTAAATCATTTAAAAATAATAAAACAATTGAAAATTAAATAAATCACTAAAATGATGGTGAGATTGAGAGAGTGGAGAACTTGGACAGTGATGATGAGATTGGGTGAAATATAAATTTTTTCATTAATTAAATTAAAATTTAGGTTTATTTAAAGTTAATTAATAAAATTTCAATTAGTTTTTTAATTTTTTTATTCTAATGTTTTTAATTAATTATATTTATTTAAAATTTTAATTAAACATTTATGTTATTTTATAAATTCTTAAAATATATTTAAATTATTTAAAAATAATTAAATAATTAAAAATCAAATATATCACTAAAATGAGGAATAATCTAATAATATTAAATATTTAACCGACTGAGCGTATAAAATTATATTTCGATAAAACTCAATACGAGATAAATAAATATATTAAGCTTCATTAATTTTATTCATAACCAAAGGCAGAGAGATACAGTGACTATGTGTCCCATTTTCCATGGGCAAGAAAAAAAGAAAAATAGAGAACTAGATTGGAGGCACCACATTTTCATAAGCAGCAGAACAAAAGCTTTATTTAGATAACTCAGCAGAGAGGTTATCAGCCAAGGAAGAAATGGTTGATGGAGACACCCCACTGGTCCCTCCCAGATACCATTTTTTGATCATGTCAACCACATTTTTATTCTCCACTTTTAGCTTCGACTCTTCTTTCCCTTCGAGCGTCACCACAATCTGATACCCATATAAAGCCAACAAGTGTTAGTAGTTACAATAACAATTTCAAACCCTATTTACATATAAACTTTGTTATATGTATATTATTATTACCTCAGCAGTGGGAGAAGTAGCTGGGAAATGGAAAGTAATAAGAGTGTCTTTCTTAAAATATTTGGACTGGAGAAACTCAACGATTTTCTCCAAAGCAGCTTCTTCTTCTTCTTCATACATGTCCTCTGCAGCCAAACGATCCCTTACTGAACTCTCTAGCTGAACTCCGTATTGGGACCCTTTGATCTCCTTGATCACCACAATCCTTAAATACTTCTCCACAGGGGCTAATTGTAATTTGTATATGCACACACAAGTATAACATAACTAGGTCAGATCAGATACTTTTTTTTTTGGTTGGTATCTCATCACATTGATTAGTTTTTAGTAATCAATCACCTGAGATAAGGGCATCAAAGAAGTCATCGTCTTCAGCTAGTTCGTTCCCCTTTTTCCCTTTCCATTGTTGTAGATGTTTCACAACATCGGAGTCCAAGTACACTCCAATTGCTGTGAACTTGATTTGAAGAAAGTGTATCTCCATGTCTGTGATACCTGTTTCATCATTGTATATGCAGATATAGTAAACATTTCATAAGTAACAATAATTATTCCTGTTTCATCATTGTATTTGCGTATATTAGTGATCACTCACCATAACCCAATAGAGATAATGGCTTGGTGGTCTTGATCTCAGGAGGAAAAGGGATTTCATGCACCATCACCATGTTGTTTTCCACTATATTCATTGGAAAAAAGCCAAAAAAAAAAACAATGATCATAAATATTTGTGAATACACAGTTGTAATGCCACACAAAAAGAAAGGAGAAAGAGATTTCTTACTGATGCAGTATATTAGGGTGGTTGGGAATTTGAATAAAGAAGAACAGAAAGCAATTGAAGAGAAAAAAATTAGTGCCTGGTGTTATTTAAGTGAGTGTTGTAACCTTTTGGGGGTAGCTATTTTAATATGCTGGTCACTGACCAAACTTAAAAATCCTATCTTCCAGTCTCGGGCAAAGTGTTCGGTAGAAGAAGTAAATACACTTGTGGCTTCAAATTTCCCTAAAATACCCTTTCCAATATATTTTTATATATATATATATATATATTAATATATATCTTGAGCAAGGTGTTAGGTAGGGGAAGTGGTGATACATTGTGACTTCATATTTATCAGTAATTCTCTCTTAAGAAAAATAATAATTTTTTTCACCTGAAATTTATATTTTGGACCCATCACACTCTTTCTACATTGTGACTTCACAATTACAAGTTCACAACAAGAACAAGATGTGAATCATGTGATATTCATACTTTGTTGGTTTGACAAGGATCAAGGATGTTTCTTTAATTCTTGAAAATGCTGATACAAAGAGTTTATTGTATAAATATATTAAAACTTTTAGGAAGACAAATTTTGAGGGTATATATATGATAAAGACTTTATCAAAAGATTGAATTAGGCTGAGTTTTGTTAAGTTTGAAGGACTTCATCCAACCACGTTTTCAGCTAGTATACCAACCATTCATTTTACCTACTTTCATACATAGACATAAACCGGCACTGCTACGTAGAGATGAGGGCCATCATTTATATATAAAACTAGGAAATAGTCTGTACATTTAGATGTAATAGAAAAAAATTATTAATACAATCAATACAGGAAATCATTTCAAATAATATTATATGATTGACATTAATAATATTATTATTAATTACTACTCAATAGCTTTGCTTCTGGTTTCTTTGCAAAACATTTCCCTTATAGCTTTGAGATTTGCATGTTCCACAGCCTAGCTTCCCTAAACAATGACCAAATAAGATAAATTATTAGAACCATGGATATGAAATTGATTAATAGATGCATAGACAAAATATATATAGAAAAAGAAAATGCAACTTTTCTTGAATTTTTGGTTTGTTCAAAAGAGTGATACAATTTGTTCAAGATCGAAGTTGCTTCTCTGCATATGTTTATTTTCGTACTGTTCTAGGATTTGATCTTCCTATTGTCATTAACCAACGATAAGCAAAAATCAAATATATTAACAGTTCATTAATTAACTATTTTTTTTACTAGTGATTGAATCTTAAGATTGAAAAAAAAAATGATAGATTTCATCCATCCAAAAAACTTGTTGTTTAGCCAAAAGGTATGCAAAATCAAAATATAAGTCGCTAAAAAACCAGAGGACTTATATGAGACATAGTTGTCATTAGAAAATTTGACAATAAAGCTTGAGAAAACACACACAAAAAGAGCAGTGTGAGCAACTTTAGTCCAAAATTGTCTCTCCAAAAAACACATGCTTTCAAAAATTGACATATAAACCACCTCAAAAATAAATTTGATTGATAAGTAAACTTATTTAAACAAGTATAAAAGTAAATATATAAAATGAATATTAAAAATCAACAAACTAATTTAGCTGAAGGGGAGTCTCTTTGGCTAGTGTACGTTTATAATAAAAACCAAGTCATAAACCCACAATAGACTTGTAACAAAATAAAGGCAAATCAAAGTTGATATCGAATAAAGCCAAAACAAAAATTGGTACTTGAAAAAGTCAAACATAATTATCCAAGACAAAGTTGGCACATAACTACCCAAAAATACGTTGTATTGAAAGAGTATTAATATGAGCACACACAATACACACCAAAACATATCACTTGATGATGTGGGGCACTGCTTTTTAACCCATCGCGTTTGATTAAAGGAGGACTTTTAATTTTAAAAAATAGTATCACATAAATATAATGTTTTGGTATATATTTTACTCAAACTTAGGCTATTAATAGAACACAGAAATAGGTACTCCATATGATATAATAAACATCTAAAAAAGACAAGCTTTTATAAATGTTATCTAATAAAATGAAGAGGAAATTAAATTTTATATGAGATTTTTAATAAAGTTTGCAAAAATATAGTTTTTTAAAAAAAAAAAAATTAAACTGTAGCTTTTTTTTAAGAATTTTGACGTGTATGGGTTTATTTGCCCATATTTTTGTATAAAAATTGGTTTATGTCATAGTTTTACTCTTAATCAAGTTTTATTAATTTGGAAGAATATGTTTGTAATTTGATTATTATTTTTTAGTTTATTTGATTTTTTTATATTAATTATATATAACTATTTTTATATTAACTTTTATTTGGTTGTTTTGCTTTTTTTTTTTTTTGTAATATGAACTGTGTTTATCATTTTTTTATTTATTATAACATTGTTTCCTTTTTTTAGATTGTACGTTTTTTTTCAAAGTCTGGGTAAGGTAACCAGTTACTTGATTGTTTTTTCACAGTTATGTAAAAAAAAATCATAAAACTAGGTTAAATTATAACATGTATCAGGAGAGGTAACAAGTTATCTTGAGAGGAGTAACCTTATGCTATAAGAGGGTAACCAGTTACCATACGAGGGATGACGAGTTACTTATATTAAATATGAAAGAAACATTGAATTAGAAGGAAAAAAAAATACATGATATGATCTTATAACCCCAAACATATACACACATATCAGAACATGGAGGTAACCGGTTACCATAAAGAACTTAGAAATATACACTCATACAAGAACGTGAAGGTAACTGGTTACCATAAAGAACCCAGAAATATACACATATATGAACGTTAAGGTAACTAGTTACCTATTGCAGATCTGAAGATAGAAAAAAAAACCTAGAAATATACACACATACCAGAACGTGAAGGTAGCCGATTACCATAAAGAACCTAGAAATATACATATAACGAAACGTGAAGGTAACCATTTACGTATTGCAAACCTAAAGATAAAAAAAATACAGATCCAAAGAAAAAAAACGAGTTTTGATCTGCAACTCAAGAAAAAGAAGCTATATATATCTGTAATAATATGAACAATTGTTTACCTAAACATTAATTTTTTTACAAGTTAGTTCCAAATCTAAAAAAAAAAGTTTAGAACAAGAAAAAAAAATTCAGAGATGAATTTTTTTTCTTCAGATTGTAGTATATCCGATCGAAGGTTGCTGATTGTTGCTGGAGGTTTGACGATCGGAGTTGGGTGGAGGTTTACCGATCAGAGTTGGCTGGACATTTGCCGATCGGAATTGGCTGGAGGTTGCAGATTTGTCGCTGGGATTGATTTGATTGTTGTTCTTAATCGAATCTTGAAGATTTCACCGAAGTTTTGAAGCTGTTGCTGGAGGTGGAAGGTGTTGCTGGAGTTTGGGTGCGTTGGCTGAAGACACGATTTTGTGTGGAGATGCTTTTGATCGACTCAAGTTTCAACAGAGGAGTTTTTGCTATGTTAATTACCATAGTACCCCTCCTTTTGTGTATGTGTTTTTGTTTAATTTTGAGTTCTTATACGTGATTAGTTTTCCCATAAACTGAGTTTTTGTTAATTAAATTTTTTCATACAAATTAGGGAAAGTTTAATTCCCATATTTTTTTCACAATAATAGCTAAAAAACCATATTTATGAAAAAATCTCTAAAATGAATTGTCTATTAATATCCTTAAAAGAACTAGATTTGACAAAGTAAATGGTCAAATTCCAAACTACAACTAAAATTATACTATCTGCGGGGAAAATTTGTTTTTTTGGTATTAGAATAAATTAATGGGTAAATACTCATTTAGTATCCTGCATTTTATCGAAATACATACGTGTTACCATATATTTTCAATAATGCTCATCATGTACCAGGTAATTTGAAATCGTACTTATTTGATACATTGGAGTAAAATTTGATTTATATGATCAAACTACCATCAATTATATGCTCAACACTGTATTAAGGATTATACTACAAATAAAAAGATGAATCTTTAGTCAATCATTTTAGTTTAAAATAACAAAAAAAAAAATTGCTCCACAAACTATGAAGACATTAAACTAGAGTAACATAATTCAAGCTAAAGGCACTAGTAAATATAAAAGACTTTAAACTAGAGTAAATAAAAGAGTTTGAAGTCCAAATATATGTTCTCTTATTTTACTACTACTTATAAATATAATATTACACAATAGGAAAAAATTTAAAATATAATATACATACCAAAAAAAAAAAGTTATAAAGGACTCTTATTTTACTACTACAATAGAACCTCCATATAGGGATACTATATATAAGAATAACTTCTATTTTTTTATTAATAATTTTGATTCCAACTTAGATCAGTTATAAATAAGAATAACCTCTAAATAGTAATAAGTTATAAATTTTTTGGAAGTTTACAAAACTACAAAGAGACATAATTGTAAATACATAGTTTTTTTTTTCTAAACAAAGTTTACAAATTGGTAACAATACAGTTTTTTTGTAATTAAAGTTTATAAATTGTAACACAAATTTGTAACCATATGTTACAATTTTGTAAACAACATTTACGAACTAAATAAAAAATTATAACAAGTAGTAACATAACTGTTACAAACTATTATCTATATTTTTGTAATTTTTGTAAAATTTCGTATTTTTCAATTTAAAAAAAAAAAATTATAGTGCTATGTGTAAGTTTTTCTAAATATTGAAGTCTCATTTAAGAAAATATATACATCTATATAGTAATAATTATATATATAGTTAAGTATCCTTCCTAGCCTCTACTCACTCACTGTGTATGAGATAAACTATATGTAAAGATGTGGTAACAACTTTGAAAAGTAAATAAATATATCAAACAACTTTACATAAATATTATTCAAATAATAATTATTAGAGAGTTTTTACTATTATTATTGTTAAAGTTTATACTTTTGCGTGTTAAGATTTTTTTTTTTTTTGGGTACCAATACCTTTCGTTTATAAACTCTCAATTAAAATACAATAAGTTTGATTCCAAAGCTATTCTTATATAGAGGTTTTGTTGTACTTGTAAATACAAATAATTTCACTTTTCAATAAGTATTATAGACTAAAATTTAAAAATTAGTGTTTTTAAAATTAAAAACAATTAGCCCCACAACTTCCATAAGATTAGCAATATTATTATAAATTGTGTTTAAATTAGAATGAAGCTTTCTTCAACAAATTTTGTTATTATCCTAGTCTAATAGTTCTTGTGACTGATATTGTAATATTCACTTGCTCGGTAAGGGTAGTTTTGTAATTTTAACACTAAGGGTATTTCAGTCATTTACATATTTATGAGTGTAGATATGTATAGGGCATACCTGAGCAAATTAATTTTGAAGTTCTTGGGCATGAGTATAATGCAAAATGAATGATAGGTTCTTGTTATCTGAATGAGCATGATATTATAATTGTTATGAGCATAATAACAATAGTGTTAGTGTATTATTGGTAATAGAATGGTTATACAAATATTATTGTTATTATGGGTGTTATCCCCAAAATTTGAAAATGATGATGTGGCAATAGAAATGGCAAGTGGCAAAGAATGGTTGGGTGACCTGGCTTAGAAGTAACCCAGTGCATCAATGAAGAATTTTGACTGGCTTAAGAAGTGTCATGACCGACCAGTCATGACCTTGTCCGACCAGTCATGACCTTGCCTGCCCAGGAATGACCTTGTTTGCCCAGGAGTGACCTTGCCTGCCCAGGAATGACCTTGTCTGCCCAGGACTTGCCTGCCCAGGAATGACCTTGTCTGCCCAGGAGTGACCTTGCCTGCCCAGGAATGACCTTGTCCGACCAGTCATGACCTTGTCTGCCCAGGAGTGACCTTGTCTGCCCAGGCATGACCTTGGCCGATCGGTCATGCACATGTCCGCCCAGCTAAGTGCATGTCTGCCCAGCTAAGTGCATGACTGCCCAGACAAGAAGCTTGTCTGCCCAGGAATGACCTTGTCTACCCAGGCATGACCTTGCCTGCCCAGGCATGAACTTGGCTGATCGGTCATGCACATGTCCGACCAGCTAAGTGCATGTCCGACCAGCTAAGGGCATGTCCGCCTAGCTAAGTGCATGACTGCCCAGTCAAGTGCATGACTGCCCAGAAAAGAAGCGTGTCTGCCCAGCGAAGGTGTGTTCAACCAGACTAAATGTGATATTCATCAACCAGATAGAACAGACTACGTCAAGGTTCCCAGAAGCGGCTTCAACAAGAACCGATCTTGGCGTACACGGGAATCTCTCATTCTTCCCACAAATTTGGTGTTCTGTTACATTTTGAATATTTTTATAATTTAAATATAATAAGAATAATAAAATATCCCGGTTCTAGGGGATATCAGATGTATGATCCTAAGCCTATAAATATATGGCTTATGGAATCAGAAAATGACTTTTTTTTGGAAGTTGGAACTTTGATCTGAATTTTCTAGAGAGAGAGTACTTTTTTAGAGAGAACTCTTGTATTATGAAAATCTACACTGAAGAAACTCAATTGACTCAGGTTCATCTGATCTTGAGTGTAGATAAATAATCATACCTCTAAGTGGATTAGGCTATTACCAACATATTGGGGCTGAACCTCTATAAAAATTACGTGTGTTATTTACTTTCTGTTCAAAATCGTCTGTGTCGTTTAATTTCTCTTGAAGGCTTTATCATTTTTGACGTTCTCACGTCGTTGGCCAAAAATGCGGTCAACATTTTGGTGCTTTCATTGAGAGCCTGAAGAGAAAGACAGACGGCCCCTGAGATATTATGGCGCCTAAGAGCACCAATGCAGCCTCTAAGAAGACAGGCTCCTCTAAAGAGCCTGCCAGATCAGAAGGTCCTAACCTTCAAGATCTTGAGTCTGAGCCTAGAGTCGTGCTCGAAGATGTAACCCCAGAGGTTGAAGAGCTCCAGGAAGCCATGAGCGCCTTCCAGGAGGAGATGGCATAGTTCAATGCCAGATAGGAGGCGTTCGCTAAAGAAATGGCTAGGCAAAATGCTGCTTTCGAGCAGCAAAGGCGAGAAATGGACGCCAGGAGTGAAGAGATCTGGCGATAGCAGGAGGAGGCCGACAGTCGACATCGCGAAGCTGCACTCACTCTGGAGGCAGCTACGCAGCTGACCCGGGCCAATGCCCAAGCTGCACCTGGAGTGGCAGCCACCCCAGGAGCAAGGACCACAGAAGCTGGCCGAAAGAACACTAATAGACCCCACTCTCGCGGACCGAGCAGGGGTGGTAGTAACCCACCTGGTCGTGAGGAAGATGGAGTCCGGTCGAACACTGCCTCAACTCAAAGGGGAAACTCCAGAACCCCCTCAAGGAGCCACCAATCAGAGACTTCCAGGTCAGGAAGTCATAAGTCAGGAAGCAAGAAAACACCTCCTGGGCAGGAGCACAACAGAGCTCCTTGAGGTAAAGAAACTTCCCACTTCAAGGGTGGGCATGGGCGTGATGAAGCTGACAGTCATCACACTGACCAGTCGAAGGACAAGAATAATGATAACCATCGAGGAGGAAAGGATTGCCCAGCTCAGACAGGAAGGCCACCACTACATCCTAACCAGCGCAGTGGCAAGGAGCATGTTCCACCTAGCAAACCTTCCGAGAAGACTCGGAGTACAGTGTTTGATCGATTGGGAAAGTACACTACTCAGAAGGATCTATGTTTACCGAGTTTTTCGGAAACGAATAAGAACGGAATAATAAAAAGATAAGAACTGTAGAAGTGCAGAAATGTAAATAGACAAACAGTGTTTTTACGTGGTTCAGGCGTTAACGAGCCCTAGTCCACGAGTCGATGTTATTATACTTGTAGAGAATAACAGTCAAACAGCAGGTGTATAAGAAACTCACAACCTCACAGTGTTTCTCTCGGGTTCTTTTGGAGAAGATGAAGCTAGAGATTTTAGTAGAGTTCTTGCTATGTGATTTTTTGGCCGTCCCCCCTATCGTAAAATGAGGGGGTCTTTATAGCTAGGGTTTTGGATTAGGGTTTTTCTCTACTCCCATGAGTCTTAATTACACCAGCCATAAATAGGGGATACAATTACCGTAGTCGCCTGGCTACCAGGCTATATGTGGGTATATTTACGTGAAAGTATGGGGAATGCACAAAGGCAACCGTCTTTTCCACGTTGTCAGCGGAACAGTAGGCGAAATAGTACTTTTAGGCGTGCTGGGATGTGTGCGGCCTTGACCTGTCGGGCGTGTCAGGCGGGATTCTGTGTCAGGCGGATATCATTCCAACTATGCCTCCTCCATGACTCGACCGCTTGGTCTTGTTCCGTGCGAGGCACGGAACTCTTTCCGCGAAGGCAACCTGAAGAGCTTCTCCTGGAAGGAGCTTCCCCGAAGGATATCCCTTCGGGAGTCCGGGAGAGTTGACAAGCTTCCGTGTCGTGTTTGCTTGAAAGAGTAAGCCGGACACTAAACGGGAGAGGCGAAGCCTTTCTGTCCATCCGCGAGCTCCGGTCACCTACCGTGAAAGACTTTGACAATTCTGCTTCCCCGAGGATATCCCTCTAAACGCTATCCGGAAATCTGGATAACATTTACCCCCCAAGGTCACGGAGCTTTGAGAGGTCCGGGAGCTTGTACAGTCCTCTGGGTATTCTGGTTTCTAGATTAGGCGAGGGGTCACCTCCTGTGTTCCTGGAAGGGTTCCTTTTTCCCGCCTGAGTGTTAGTATGAAAAAGAAAGGAAAGTTCTTCTATTTGAACTCAAGTACTCAAGTGTGGCAAGGGCCACGCGTCATGCCGGGAATGGCTCTGTGACCAAGACGTGTGCGTGAGGCGACTGGCTGAGTATGCGTGCGTCAGGCATCTGAGTAATGATTTGACGGTTTTTAATGGTACACCGGGCCCGAGGTGGTATAATGATGGGAAATAAATACTTTATTCCCATCCGAGGAGTCATAAATAGGATCGGCGCTTCATCTCCAGCCGTCGGATCTGATGCATGCGATATGAGAAGATCAGGACCGTCCATTTGTAGGATTCGAAAGGACTTCACTCCTGCTATAAAAACCAGGGAACGGACCTTTCTTCCTCTTTACGCTTTCAAACTCTCTATCTTTCGGATTTTCAGATTCCCAAACCTTCGAACTTTCAGGCTTCCAAGCTTCCATTCCTTCGAACTTGCCACTTCTTTTGGTAAGGAATCTAGAAACTTTTCTTTTGATTTGGCAGTGGGTTTGCTCGCCGAAGTTCAGGGTTTGAATCGCCGTTTGTCTTTGCAGCTTTTACTTCTCGCGATCGTGCTGTGCAGTGATCCGGTCACTCCTTCAATCTCCAACTACCCGAATACCAGTAAGTATTTCTACTTTGCTTTTTCCTCCCAAACCTTAGGTTGTTGGTAGTTGTTAGAGTTGAGTTTTCTGCCAGTATCGCCTATGTGCATGTGTGAATAGGGCTTTGATAGGCATGCGATTGATGTGAGTCGATAAGTAATCTCTCTGCATGCTTTGACGATTTGCGTTTGGAAAGTCGTTCCTCGTCTTGCTTGTGCTGTTTTGGTTTGCTGTTTTAGGGCATAAGTGTGAGCGCCTTTAGGGTGTCTTCCTTTGGGAAAACACTTCTCTTGGCGGGCTTAGGCTCGGAGTTTGAGTCTGGCCCCTTGCTGTCCTTCGGGTGGCATGGTGTCAACCCCTCGGCAAGCTCGGTGGGAGCCTCTCCAAGCAGTTTTCGGGGAGGGTCTCCCCGACGCCTTTGATACCGTTAGGGTATGACAAGGGTGCTGACTGCTTAGAGTTTTTTCTTCTTTGTTTCTCTTGTTCAGTGACGAACACCTCAAAGGAGCAAATCCTTGCCGCGGTAGAGGCTAAATCTGCCCAGGAGCAAGGTTCCCCTGTCGCTGGCGCACTGGGGAAAGGAAAGGCTAAAGTGGTCGCGGCTAGCCTCCCAACTATCAACAGTTCAATTTGGGAGATGGACCAGAAGCCGAACCTGCTCAGGAACTACGGCATGCTGGAGCTGTACTCCTCAGAAGCAGGCCTGGAGAACATCCCAGGCCTGATATGGCACCGTCTGTCGGTGCTGGGTGAGTTTGCTAGTCAGAGTCATGAGGGCTTTGGTGCCTGGAGCTGGGCACACATAGTGTGTGGGGCGCACTTGCCCCTAAGAAGTTATTTTGCCAATTTCTATGTGAAGGCGGGGATTGCCCCCTTCCAGTAGATTCCCCCCAGCTACAAGCTCCTAGCGGGGTGGTACATCTTTTGCAAGTCCCGGGACCTGGAGGCCCCTATCCCGGAGGAGGTGTTATACTTCTACGGGCTGAAGTCTGAACCCATGAAAGGTCATCCAGACAAGGTGGGGTTTTACAGGCTGGAGAGGTACCCGGACGTGATGTGCCCTACATGCCATACCGCAAGGGTTCCAGACCTCCGGGAATACTGGTTCCTGACGACCGGCTTCCCATTGAAGAGGGTGCCAGCCCTTTCTTTGGACTTCAAAGTCCCTGGTAAGTGCTCCTTCCTCTCCTTTTTAACTTTGTTTCTTTACGTTTGATTTGCCTTTTGGGAGGATCTCTAATGCTCGTATTTGGATTTTGCAGAAGTCGTTCCGCGGACACCTCGCTGTGCGGAGATGATAAGGAGGTCAAAGTTCTACGAAGGGCTCTCGGAGGAAGAGCTGAAAGTGGAGGGACTTGTGACCTCCGAATCTTTGAGGGAGTATGGGCTACTCGCCTCTTTCCAAAACATTGAGCCAGTGAGTGGCAGGGGGCAAAGCCAGGTGTCGGCTGACATCCGGGAGCAGATTGCCCTGGAGCTGTCCAAGGTGATCGGCCAAGCGGCCCGGGACGAGAATACTTTATCCCCTAGCTGGGCGGAGAGGTTCCCCGACCCCCAGCCGGAGGAAGAGGAGATCGAGGCTCGCCATGCCGCAGCTTACCCCAACGAAGGGACTCCGGGGGCTGGTACCTCCGGGAGAGGTAAGACTAGTTTTCGATTGATCCACACCCCCAGCCTATCTGAGGTTTCCCGGACCTCTCAGATGGGGTTCGATCCCCGCTTCCTTAGGCTAGATCCGCGCAGGATACCCTTTGATATATATTGCGATAGGGTAGATGAGCTCCTTGGGTATTTGGATGACGGTAGTCTGCAAGAAGGTGTCACCATGGTTGACCCTTCTTCCCTCAGCATGTCGTTCCCGGACTTTAAGGAGTACGGGAGCTTCCTGGAGCAGGAAGCGGTGTCTTGTTTCGCTCGGGGAAGGCCATCCACGTTTCTCGTGCATGGTCGTCCCTCTCAAACGTCTCTCTTTTTTTTTTTTTTTGTTCCTTGTTCCCTGCTGGCGGACTTGCTTGTGCTTTTGTGTTGTTGATTGTCTTGTCTTCTGCTTATCTTCTTTCGCATTGCTTGCTGGTTCGTTAACCTTGCTTCGTACGTTTCTTGCAGAATATCCCGAAGCCAAGATGTTGGGGAGAGTTACCTTACTCATCAAGAAAGCCGCCACCAGCCAAGATCCGTCCAAGGGGAAAGGACGAAAAGCCGGAGCCGGTAGGGGAGGTAAAGCTGCCCCATCCAAGAAGATAGGTGGCGAGGCGCAGGTGTCTCCGACGGTGGAGAGATTTCCTGCCAAGGGGCCTTCCGAGACCATGGCGACCTCGAGTAGTAGCAGCGACGGGGAAGGGCTTGTGTTCCCCGTGAAGACGACTGGGGTGAGCAAGTGTCCCGGAGGAGATGCTGAGGGCGCCAAGAAGAAACGCCTCAGACACTCTTCTCCCGGTCGAAGGCAACAACAACAACAACAACAGCAACCACAACAACAACAACAGCAGCAACAAGAACAACAGAGACAATCACCAACGCCACAGCGGCAGCAACAACAGCAACCAAACCAGCAGCAACAACAAAGGCAATTACTTCCGCCGCCGCAGCAGCAAAAGCAACAGCAACAACAAAGGCAGTCACCTCCGCCACCGCAGCAGCAAAAACAACAGCCACACCAGCAACAACAACAGACCGGGGTGGTAGTGTCTTCCCTTCCGTCCTTAATACCCCGTCTGCCTCCTCCTCCAACCCAAAGGGAGTCCACCCTTTTGGGGTCTCCTTCTTCTCAGCAAACAAACCTTCCTCTGCCTGGCCTGAAGTTCCACTTCCCTCAGAAACCAACCCGTTTCCCCGCTGCCCTCCTGGAGGGTGTAAGACGGGCCGATAATTTTTTGAAGAGGCGGTTGGAGGCTGAGAAGGCTGTTAATCAGGGAAGAGCAGACAACTTGTCTGCCATGAAGAGAGCTGAACTGGCCGAGGGGGTAAGATCCCTTCACCCAGCTGGAGCGGTTTTGGATGGCCCAGCCTTGGAGAAGAGGTTGGTGCCTAGGCTCGGACGTGCATTGGCGCCGTTCGGAGCGGAGATGATGGAGGACATGGCCCTGAGCTTGTGCGAGCTCAATTCTGAGAAATGGGCCATCAGTAGCAGTAAGGATCCGCTGTTGCTGACACATGCCGTGAAGCAGCAATTGTCCGGGGTAAGCCGTCAGTTGTGTTTTGGGATCATCTGTCTTAGCACATTTGGTTCTGCTTAACTCATTCTGTTGTCTTTCCTTGTAGGCCTCTCTGATCGCGGAACGTTCGTTTCGGGAGGTGGGTGCAGTTCTGGTTCAGCTGGAGGAGAGCCAGGTGGCTCGCCAGGCCTTGGAGGCGGAGAAGCAGAAACTGACCCAACAGGTCGAGAGCACAAGGGGGGAGGCTTCGGAGAAGATTGACCAAGCCCGGCGCACGGCTGAGGAAGAAGCGGACAAGAAATATCTTGCCAAATATCGAGAGTACCGGGCCAGCGCAGAGAATGAGCTCAAACAGCGGTCGGATGACTTGAAGGCCGAAAACTCCAAGCTCCGGGAAGAGCTATCTCAAGCCAGGGTGGAGAAGGATACCTTGGAAGCCCGCTTGCAATCAAAAAATGATCTCCTCCTGAAGCAGCAAGAGGAATATGCCACTCTTCAGAATAAGCTGCACGAGGAGGAACAATTTCATCAGAGGAGCAGGGATCTCGTGTCCATGCTGGAGTTGGGGCTCGCCGAGAAGGATAAAGAGATCGGAGCCTTGCAATTCACCGCCAGGGGGCATGTGACCGAGAAGCAATCCGTGCTGAACCAAAATAAGGTGCAGCGCAAGGAGATTGATTCTCTTAAGGGAGAGCGGGATGCATCCAAGGCCGAGACGGAAAAACTGAAAGCTCAGTTAGCTGTCGCGGAGGCAAAGCTGGCAACCTCCGAGGCGGAGCGCTTGAAGGAGAAGGAGGATGCCGAGGTGGTACTGAACAGGACAATTAATATCTCGCACGTGGTCCTCATGCATCAACTCTGGAAAATGAACCTGGAGGTACTAGGCTATCTGGGAGAGGATGCCGACGCCATGAGGGA
This sequence comes from Humulus lupulus, assembly GCF_963169125.1. Classification (NCBI taxonomy): domain Eukaryota; kingdom Viridiplantae; phylum Streptophyta; class Magnoliopsida; order Rosales; family Cannabaceae; genus Humulus; species Humulus lupulus. The sequence goes on along the minus strand of NC_084800.1, from coordinate 93,768,328 downwards.
GAAGCTACAGGTGTGGGATCAAGGCCCAGAGGTGTACGTCCAAACTTACAACATTGATGAACCTGCTGGAGCCCCTGAGGCAGGAGATTCTGGAGAGGCGGGGACCTCTGAACCTGCCCGTGATGAAGTTCCGCCTTCCAATGAGCCGACTCTGCCAGCCCCAGTTGAAACCGTTGACCTCGAGGCCTTGGCCGTGGATACCGCTGCCACCCCCAATGCTTGAAGGTGGGGGGAAAATTCTTTTTCATTTGTGTTTTTCTTTGGGGTGAAGCTCCCTGTACTCTTTTCTCATTGTAGACATTTTTGCCGTAATTATAGCATTCTCCTTTCTTTTCTGCCGAGTTCTTTGTTCAACTTTGCGTTTAGGGTAGACTTTTACACGGTAGAAACTGCTGTAGGGGCGCATGAGGTTTTGGTTCCAACGGCCAGAACCTACGCACTTCCAACTTGAAGCTCTAACGGCTGATGTCTTTTCCCACGTAGTTTCTAGGTTACGAAGGTTTCCTGGTTCCAAAGGCTAGACTCCTTTCACCGTATTTTAGCTTTCCTAAGGCAAGTAGCCAATCCCGGGACTTGTAGTTATACTGTTCGCTGGGATTGCTAAGGTGAGTCGCTCCATGGCTCGGAACGGGAGTTCTTTTGGTGAGCGTCGCTAGACTTAAGGTTAGATCTTTGCGAAGCAAAACTAACTGTCGTTGCGAACCTCATGGTGGCTGACTTCAGGGACCTGGCATGGAGCCCTGCGAGGCAAGGCTCATTGCGGTCGGGGAAATTGCCACGCCCACCATGAGCGATCCCGGAGCAGGGGTTTTGCGAAGCAAGGCCTGCTGTGAGTGGGGGATCGACCATATCTACTCCTGGAGCTGAAACTTGCAGTGGCCGAGGAGCTCGCCATGCATTATTTTGTGAGATCCGGAGCTGAAGCCTGCGAAACAAGGCTTACAACGGTCGCAGATCTTGCCATCTTTCGCCTTGCGGGACCCGGAGCTGGAGCTTGCGAAGCAAAGCTCTACAGCGGTCGCAGAGTATTCTGCAAAGGACTTGTCAGGGAGTTGGGGGTGTTTCGGCGTAGCTCTCTGAATGTGCCCCAACCCCTAGTCTTGTTCATCGCTGGGCTACAGGAGATAATTTTCATGATGCATAATGGCAGTCGGGCAGGCCAAATATGTACGCGTCGCTTCACGCTCTCCGTACTCATGGTTGGCTGACTCAGTCATTGCCCTTACCTGCAACACAGAGCACCCGTGAGCCGAAGCCCAGTAAGAAAACTCATGCAGAACATAACATATGCAGTTTATACAGTTTATCATAACAGATAATCACAGATAAACAAGTCAACCATTAGACTAAGCAAACACGGCCAAGCCGCCCCAGAGCCTTACCGAAGCCTGGGGTATCGGTTCTCACCGCGAGGATAACTCATGTATCCCTTGGGTCCCACCCTGAATATAGCATAACACATGTATCCACCGGGCCCCGCCCTGACTATAGCATCCCATGTGCTAGGTGTTACTTCCGGCCCCGCCGCCGTACCCGGCCTACGCCGCTCTCGACCCTTGCCGTTCATTCCATTATAATCACACATATAATATAACACAACAACATGCAATCAAATATTAATTCATTTAAGTCTGCACCCTAACATGTGATGCAATATAGGGTCGTGCCCTGCAACCATCTCATCATGCAACATGCAACATAGGGCCGCGCCCCGCAATCATACTATGGGCCCATGCCCTATCCTACATGTGTTATTGTTTTCTTACCTGCAACACGAGCTTCACAATGCACCAAAGTCACGAGCACGGTCCTCTAGCACGAGCCTCTCCAATAGCCTAGTCACAACACACATAGAACATCCTTTAATACTAATCAATTCAAAACCACTTCCCGGGACCAATCCCACACTCTCGGGACTCCCAAATTCCTAAAACAATTCATCAGAAACATCCCCCGAGCCCCTGGAACAAATGCCCAAAAATGCAAAATTTCCCATCCTGAAAAAGGCGTAGCGCTGCGGCGCTACCCGCAAGGGCCGCGGCGCCCAGCGAAGTCAGAAAGCTCCCCTGACTGAAAACAGCCTCGCGCCGCGGCGCCCAAGAACAGGGTCGCGACGCTCCTTCGCGAACCCAGAAAAACTGGGTTTTTCCTCTGCATTTCATCATCCAAAACACTCCCAAATCATCCCCAAACTCACACCTAAGCCCCAAAATCAATTCGAAACCCCACATAGACCATTTAACAACTCAGAAACACAATCAAAGAAACCCAAACACACAATCAAATCCCCAAAATCCACATCTTTGATTTTCAACTTCAGAAAATATAAAACCCAAAACCAAACTTAAACCATGCTTAAATTCCTCAAACCATAACAGAAACAAGCCTTAAATTTACTTAGAATCCTTACCTTGAATGAAGAATCCAACCCTTTGCATCCTTGATTCATCTCCTAAGTCTCAAGTTTCAGCTCCTTCACTCCTCTTCTTCTCCTTCTTCTTCTTCTTGCCCTAGGTCTCCTTCTAGCTTTCTTCTTCTAAATTTTAAACAAAACCTCCAAAATGGATAAATTCCAAACCGTTCACCCCATATAACCCAGCTGAAATTTGTCTATTACCCTTGCCAAATGACCACATTACCCCTCCTTGCCTATCCTTTCCTAACTAAACCTCAAGGGCTTACTTGTCATTTCCTATCCATTACAATTCTACCATTTTACCATCAAAACCTGTTACTCTCTATGGTTACTAACAGCTACACAAGTTACCAAAATCTTTCAAGAACTATGTTACAAAATCCCCGAATTACCCCTAGGCTCCTCCCGAGCCGGGTATAGAAATCCCGTTGTGACTTTTAAGTTAATTTGCTCTCTAGGATCGTCTCGGCACGTGCATCACAATAAAAACACCACACACACATGGTACGATTCACATAATACAATTATCGCATATCAATGCAGTTATGCCCAACATGGCCAAGATTACAGTTATGCCCTTCTAACACGATCCGGGCCTACATGCATACTAATATACATAGTCATGCATCTCAGATAAACAAATAGTCATATAACATGCTTTAAATCATAATCATGCATTTAACTCATCAAAGTCACGCATAAATCCCATCATGCCCTCCTGGCACGCTAATCAAGGCCCTTAAGCCTTGTTAGCTAATTTGGGTCGTTACAGCAGCTCTAAGCAGGTTCGTCTCCAAATCAACAGACAAGTGTGTCCCATTTTTTAACCTGCTTAGAGGGAGCAAGAAGTTTGAGTGGACGGTAGAATGTGAACAAGCTTTCCAAGCAATAAAGGAACATTTAGCCCAACCTCCTGTTCTTTCGAAGCCCGTTGATGGAGAAGACCTCTTTGTGTACCTAGCAGTCACAGAGCACGCTGTTAGTGTTGCCCTAGTACGAGAAGAGGATAGAGTGCAGCACCCAATATACTATGTCAGCAAACTGTTGATAGGAGCAGAGTCCCGGTATCCCATGACCGAGAAGTTGGCTTATTGCTTGGTACTTGCATCACGAAAATTACGACCGTATTTCCAGGCACACCCCATTAAAGTCCTTACTGACCAGCCTCTACGCCAAGTCTTACAGAAGCCGGAGTTGTCTGGTAGGCTACTTAAATGGGCAGTTGAGTTGGGCCAATTCGAAATCAAGTATCAATCGAGATCTGCTATTAAGGGTCAGGTTTTGGTGGATTTCATTGCTGAATGTACCGGGATCGCTGATGTTCCCGACCAGCAAGAGCGCGTCACCGAGCAAAAAGAGGAACTTCCTACTTGGCAACTTTTTATTGATGGGTCGTCGAATGAGCATCATTCAGGAGCTGGGATTATATTGGTCACGCTGGAGAAACACTGAATTCATTGTGCATTAAGGTTCGAATTTAATGCATCTAATAATGAGGCGGAGTATGAAGCCCTCCAAGCAGGCTTGCACCTGGCTAGAGATGTACATGTTCGGTCAGTGGAAGTGAACAGCGATTCCCAGTTGGTGGTCTACCAAGTCTTGAGGGAATATCAGGCAAGGGGCCTACGCATGGTGGCATACTTAAATAAGACCAAGGATCTGCTGACATAGTTCGAGGAGTACACCATCAAGTTAGTACCACGAGAGCAGAACTCTAACGCGGATGCTCTAGCAAAGCTAGCTAGTGCAAAAGATCCAAAACTCTGAATATAGTACCGGTGGAATACTTGGTGGAGCCGAGCATTGATGAACAAGAAGCCATGCCGATCATGATAGCTGACACCTGGATGACTCCCATCATTGCTTACCTTGAGCAAGGAACCCTCCCAGATGATCGTAATGAAGTAAAGAAGATTATGAGGCAAGCTGCTAGGTACACCATGATGGATGGAGTGTTGTATAGAAGAGGGTACTCCCTGCCTCTACTCGGGTGCATAACACCCGACCAGTCAAAAAATTTATTAGCTGAAGTACACGAAGGGTTCTGTGGAGATCATGCTGGGGGGCAGAGTCTATCTAAAAATATTTTGTGGTAAGGATTTTTCTGGCCTACGTTGAACGAGGATTCTGTGGAGTATGTGAAGAAGTGTGATAAGTGCCAGAGATTTTCTAAAGTACCTAGGGCGCCTCCGAATGTCTTAAAGAAAATGCAGAGCCCATGGCCTTTTGCAGTGTGGGGCATTGATCTGATCGGGAAATTGCCCAAAGGAAAAGGAGGAGTGCAGTTTGCAGTGGTTGCAGTGGATTATTTCACTAAGTGGACTGAAGCCGAACCACTAGCCACGATCACCTCAAAGAAAGTGTTGGACTTCGTGGTTAAGAATATAATATGTCGCTATGGTCTGCCCAAGAAGATAGTGTCTGACAACGGCACCCAATTTGACAGTGACATATTTACTGATTTTTGCACTCGGCATGGCATCACAAAAATTTTCTCCTCGGTAGCCCATCCACAAGCCAATGGGCAGGTTGAAGCCATAAACAAAACTCTGAAGGACACTCTGAAAAAGCGTCTGGAGTGAGCTAAGGGCGCTTGGGTGGAAGAGTTGCCAGAAGTCCTTTGGTCATACAAGACTACTGCCCGGACAGCAACGGGCCATACCCCATTTTCTTTGGCATATGGGTATGAGGCCATGTTACCTGTTGAAGTAGACCCACCATCTCATCAGAGGACCATGTACAACCAGGAGGAGAATCATCAATTGCTAGCAGAATCTTTGGATTCCCTCGAGGAGAGACGAGAGAAAGCAAGCTTGAGAGTTGCTGCTCATCAGCAAAAAGTGGCGCGCTACTTCAATTCCAAAGTGCGAGATCGAAAGTTCCAGGTCAGAGATTTGGTCCTCAGAAAGGTGTTCGTCAGAGACCCGGTAGCTAGTGTACTAGGACCAAACTTGGAAGGACCGTATCAAATTGAGCAAGTCTTGCCACCCGGCACCTACAAGCTTGCTCGGATAAATGGAGAGTTGATCAGGAACTACTGGAATGGCGAGCACTTGAGGAAATATTATCAATAAATATTGCTTACAGAGTTGTAGCTTTGTATCAAGTGCTTAACTTGTTATTTAAGTTTGTGTTGTTTGAGACTCGTTATTAGACACGTTTGTCATTTATTTATTACGAGTAATAAAAGAGATCACGTGCAGCGTGGTCGAATCTCGCTACAAATTTTGCATATGTGTTGATTATTCTTGCTTGGCAGTGTTCAACTGTCATTACAATTTAAACAAAACAAGTCTTCTAAAAATAAATATACATATATACCGGACAGTGTTCAACTGCCAGGTATCCATGAGATGAATGACCAACGTTTAAATAGTTGCATGTTCTTGTAGTGGTTAACTGCTGAAATATGTTTGTATATTCTATGTGTTTCACGAGTAGTAACTGCTCGGACAAATTCGGTCAAGTAGCAAGTGATCAAGGATTTTTCAACCCTCAATCACTTGGGGGGCATATAGAGTATACTGGCGTGCACATAGAGTATATTGGCGTGCACATAAGGTATACTGGCGTGCACTTCAACACAGGCAATAAGAGCACGAGCAAAGATATCTGTTTTTAGGCTAACTTGTAAATTTTTGAAGTCTAAAAAGGCCATTAAGCTAACTTGTTTGACAAAGCTTAAGTAACTTGGAATTTTTAAAATTTTAAGTTAGAAGCAGATATTCGTGTGATAATAAATGTTATGCTCATAAAATGTTAGAGCAATAAGAGCGTGAGAAAGTATAGTTAGTATGGACTTATGAAATGTTTAGAATTTCTAAGTTAGAAAACTAAGTACTCATGTGAAAATAAAGGGCATACAGAGACTTTACTATTCACACTAAACTTGTAATGTTTTAAGTATAAAAAGACTTAAAAGTTTCAAGTTAGCTAAAAAAGAAAAGTAAAGAGCAAATGCCAAACAGCTCAATCATACGAGCAAGAGTATATAACAAAAAACAAAATAAGGTATGATAGAAGGCTGGTAGGACAACAACTTGTCTGGTCGGGCAGAAGCTTCTCTGGTAGGATGAGGGATCACTAGTTGGCTCTAGTAGGTTGATCAACCCCCTCATCGGCATCAACTGCTATTTCCGGTCGGAATGATATCGTGGGGGAAGCAGATGTAGTGTCGGTAGGATTAGCAGCTTCCTCAGCAGCCCTGGGCTCACATTTGGCGAGCTTCTTTGCCTTAATCTCCTCGGTGAGAAAGTCGAGGTTGAGAGGCTTGTTTAGCTTCCACACCTGATAAAAACAGTTGAATCAGGTCTCCTCGTAGCGAGTCAGATCAGCTTCCTTCTCCTACTTCAGCTCCTCATTCTTGCGAATTAGTCCCTCATTCTCGCGAGCTAACCCCTCATTCTCACGAGTCAGTCTGTCTAGCTGATCAGTCAGTGACTTGTTGGCTTGGGTTAGTTGATCATTCCCATCAGCCAACCCCTTAAGAGACTCTTTTTGCTCAGCCACAGTCTTCTCTGACCGCTCCAACTTGGATTGAGAAGCATCCACCTTAGCTCGAGCCTCCACTAGTTGATCATTTAGGACCTTGATCAACTCCTTGTAGTCAACTGATCGGTGTTGGGCATGACAGATGGTCATGAGCGTCTGCATGAAAAACAAAAGGTTATTACAAAGTATGAACATAAGTAACAAACTATCTTGTGGTAGAGCACTTACATTCGCCAATTGAGCGATCCCTCTCTCTAAGATGACATCAACACTAAGTCGAGGGAAGGATTCAAAGCCTTGAATCGTTGAAGCGTTGTGGATGGTCTGATCAACTGCCCCCTCCCCATGGTACTAGCAGTACGTAGTGCCTCGCTCGGGCCGGTCGGACGAGGGGGAGTTAGGCTTGCTGTTGGAGGAAGCGAGGAAGGGGTCAACTGCGGGATCGTGACTGACCCCTCAGGTTGTCTCCCTTGGCTCGGTGGCACTGTCCTCGGGACCTTGCTCGGGAGAATGGAGCCACTTCCTTCACCAGATTTCCTCTTTGGGGCAGGAGGAACGATGCAATTCCTGAACATCTCTGGATCTGCAAAAGAGGAAAACACAAGATTCGTTAGAAAAAAAATATAATAAAATGTAGATAAGTATATTACTACTACAGTTTTATTAGTCTCAAATCACCAAGTTATCAAACATGTTGCTATGACTACTAGACCTGAGTTGAGGATTTGATCGAGGAAGTCGTCCTTGTCATCAGATGATGAGCCGAGGTCCCTCTCAGGCTGGATGGCCTTTCCCTTTCCGGGCTGGGTGAGAATGGCAGGACTGCACTGATGCTCAGGCTGAGGCTCCCTAATGACAAGATCGTCTGGTCTACGGGAGTGCGGAGATGGCCCAGGAGAAAACTGGTCAGTCACCACCTCAGTCCCGGCGTTGGACTGATCGGTCGCATTATTCTCCTCAGTGGTACTCTCCACTGTAATATTTTGGTCACACGGTAGTAGGCCCACCATCTGAAGGTGGTCCACGGTGACCAAATTTTCACGTCCTTATCCTCAGTACACATGTTAGCCAACACCTTTGCTCGCTTGAACATCTCTTGAGTAGGCAAGGGTTGCTTGAACGAACCCGCATGTGTAAAAGCCAATTTGTTGGCTTTGATGTTTGGTGTGAGGAAATACTCTGTGTAGTATTTCCCGGGGTTCGACTTGTGTGCGATACCACAGAGGTATTTAACCCCCTTTTTCCTGTGAAAGAGGTGGAAGAAACCTGTGTTCTTATGGCTTGGGTTAGTCCTTAAGTCGAACAAGTAATGTACCTCATGAGGAGTAGGCTCATCCCAGCCTTGTAGAGAGTAGAGAATATACAGCGCGAACAACGCCTGGATCCCATTCGGTGCGATCTGGAAAGGGGAGACATTGAAATAATCTGCTATAGAACGGAAATAGGGGTGTAGCGGGAGTGTCGCTCCTACGTGGATATGGTGCCTGGACCAGGCATAGTATGGTCCGCCGGGCCTGTTGGCTCTCTGGTGAGGGCGCGGACATATCACGTTCACCCCACTCAAACCCAAAGCTTGGATGTGTTTGCCAAACATCCCGGGATTAAGTTTTGTAGGCTGGGCAGTGAACCAGGAAGGTGTTTCTTCTCCTCCCTTCCGTGGTTTTTGGATGGCCAAGTGCTGGACCTCGGTGGCAAACTCCTAAGTGATTCGTCTCTGAGTATTACTTGATTTTGACACCTGAAGAGGTGATCTCGAAGAAGCTGCAGTGTGGGTCTCACTGCGTTCTACCACCTTTTGCACTGCTCTGCGGGCAACTTGTGGATCTTGGTCTTGGGGGAGTCTATTGGACTTCTTCACCCTCATGGTCGACTGTGCGGCTTGTTGAAGAAACTGCTCCTCGTGGAGGAAGTACAAAGCTGAACGGGGAAGGATCTGCTTGAAGCGACGGAGGCGATCCTCAGGAGTGCGACTGGTGGAAGACTTTGATGAGGAATCACTTCTTTGAGGGGTCTCGATTGACTGCAGGATACATGTATCGGAGTCCGTGTGGTTGTCACCTCCCCTATAGTCAAAGCGATTCATCTACAAAAAATTAAAAAATGGGGAGGTGAGTAACCATACAGATTAAATTTAACAAGAACAAAATTTATTTTTCTACTTAGAAAAATTTATCTAAGTAGTAAAAATATAGCATGCTTGGGAAAAAATAATTTTAGTGCTTGAAAGTGCCTAAAAAAGTTTAAAAGTGCCTAAAAATGCTTAAAGTGCATGTGGCACGGAGCATGCCATGTTGATCCGAAAGGTGTGCCTAGTGCCTAAGGAATTGGGCTGGTGCATCCGATCGGATGCCTAGACGCCCAAGGAGATGCGTCCGAGGAGCCAACGCCCAATGCCCGTGTATGTCCGACCAGACATTTAATGTCCGAGTACCCAGCGTCCGAGGAGTGGCAAAGGCCTGGTCCGAGCGGACCGTGCCTATCCGTGTGCGTCCGAGCCGAGCACATCCGAGGAGCCCAGCGCCAACACCAGTGTATGTCCGGTCGGACATCTAGTGTCTGAGTAGTCTTGCATCTGAGGAGCCAAGATGTGCCTAGCATCTGTGTGGTGTGTCTAGTGCCTACGGTGTACGAGTCCAAGCAGCTACGCCCGAGTAGATGGAGCATGTCTGAGGAGCCTAATGCATGTGTCTGGTAAGACAACCTTGTCCGAGGAGAGCACTCCGAGCCACAGCCCATGGTCCGATCGGACTACATGTGTACAAAGAGAAAAAAACAATGGCCGATCGACCATGTCCCTTACCATATTCCATATCTCATACCTAAAATCTCACCATAAACCCCTATATTCCTTGAGCCGAAAATAAAAGCCTAAAATTCCTAACACAAACATGTTTTCTCATCCAAAGCACACAACTACAAGATCAAAAAGGGGAAATTGAAAAGTTTTTCAATGTTCTTGAAATCACATATGCCATCAAAAACCCAAAAACCCATAATCACATTTTAGGTTAAATTGACCTATTTTTCTTGAAATTCTTATGAAATTGAAGATAATGTTGGGTTACCCATAGTACAAACATCATCAAAACAACCACCATACATATGATATCACCAAGATTCATAGACATCAAGAAAAAATGCCCATGGAGTTTCGACCACAACATGTTTTTTTCATAAAATTTTTGGAAAAAATAACAACAATATGAGAGCATGGAGGAGAAGACTTACCCAATATTGAAGAGACCTTGGAGAATGCTTGAAGAGATGAGAAACTCCTCTTTGAAAGCTTGAAGTTTTGGCCAAGAGAAGGAGAAGCCAAGAGGTTTCGGCCAAGAGAGAAAAAAGAAGAGGAAAGGTTTTTTAAATTTGATTTTCTTATGTAAGTGGGAATGTGTAAGTATGGGGGCTTATTTAAAGGTAAAAAGTGGGAGTTACCACTTATTTTTGGACCCTTGGAATTCTTGGGATATTTTTTTCTCCCCACGATCATGAGTAGTTATTTGCAGTGATCGTGGTCTGTGGAGTTGTGGTCTGCTGCATGGCGGGAAGATGAACATTTTTTTTTTATAATGCCGTTAGTTGTGGAGAAAAAAGTTTATTATGTGAGATATCATTTAATAAACTTGGGGGGCAAATGTTATCCCCAAAATTTGAAAATGATGATGTGGCAATAGAAATGGAAAGTGGCAAGGAATGGTTGGGTGACCTGGCTTAGAAGTAACCCAGTGCATCAATGAAGAATTTTGACTGGCTTGAGAAGTGTCATGACCGACCAATCATGACCTTGTCCGACCAGTCATGACCTTGCCTGCCCAGGAATGACCTTGTCTGCCCAGGAGTGACCTTGCCTGCCCAGGAATGCCCTTGTCTACCCAGGAGTGACCTTGCCTACCCAGGAATGACCTTGTCCGACCAGTCATGACCTTGTCTGCCCAGGAGTGACCTTGTCTACCCAGGCATGACCTTGGCCGATCGGTCATGCACATGTCCGACCAGCTAAGTGCATGTCTGCCCAGCTAAGTGCATGTATGCACAGACAAGAAGTTTGTCTGCCCAGGAATGACCTTGTCTGCCCAGGCATGACCTTGCCTGCCCAGGCATGAACATGTTCGACCAGCTAAGTGCATGTCCGACCAGCTAAGTGCATGTCTGCCCAGCTAAGTGCATGACTGCCCAGACAAGAAGCGTGTCTGCCCAGTGAAGGTGTGTTCGACTAGAATAAAGGTGATATTCATCAACCAGATAGAACAGACTACGTCAAGGTTCCTAGAAGCGGCTTCAACAAGAACCGGTTTTGGAGTACGCGGGAATCTTTCATTCTTCCCACAAATTTGGTGTTCTGTTACATTTTGAATATTTTTGTAATTTAAATATAATAAGAATAATAAAATATCTCGGTTCTAGGGGATATTAGATGTATGATCCTAAGCCTATATATATATGGCTTATGGAATCAGAAAAGGACTTTTTTTTGGAAGTTGGAACTTTGATCTGAATTTTCTAGAGAGAGAGTACTTTTTCCTGAGAGAACTCTTGTGTTATGAAAATCTACACTGAAGAAACTCAGTTGAATCAGGTTTATATGATCTTGAGTGTAGATAAATAATCATACCTCTAAGTGGATTAGGCTATTACCAACATATTGGGGCTGAACCACTATAAAAATTACGTGTGTTATTTACTTTTTGTTCAAAATCGTCTGTGTCGTTTAATTTCTCTTGAAGGCTTTATCGTTTTTGATGTTCTCACGTCGTTGGCCAAAAACGCGGTCAACAATGGGGAAAATAATAACCATAATATGGATTTGATTGAATTGTGAATACTATTATGAGAATAATACTAATAATAATAATAATAATAATAATAATATGGAATGGTAATTTTGTAATTTTATGACTAGGGGTATTTTTGTATTTTCTCATGTCTGTAATTTTGGGCATGTATGATTGTTATGTTTGGACAAATAAATTGTAACGCCCTACTTCCTTAGAGCCGTTACTAAGTGAGTTTAAAATGTGCTTTTAACTCGCTAATCGAGGTTTTAAGGCAAACGTGTAATCAAACCATAAACAGAGTCATAAACTTTGAAAATAATTCAATTTACTGAAAAATCATAAAATGTTTAACATTTGGGATCCCAAAATACTATTTATAAATATTTACAACTCAAAATATACTTAAAGTCGACTAAACGACAAAATTGGGTTCTTTACAACCAACTTCCAAAAATACCCCTGGTCGTGGCAGCCAGGCAGACCAGACATGTATGCGCTGCGTCACGCTCTCCATACTCATGGTCGATTGACTTTCTCTTTGCCCTTACCTGCACCACAGAGCACCCGTGAGCCGAGGCCCAGCAAGAAAACTCCACATAGTTATATAACGTATGCATATAAACCACTCAGCATATAACAAATTCGTCAACAAGTTAAACACATACGGCCAAGCCGTCCCAGGCGCTTTACCAGGCCCTGGGTTGCGGTCTACACCGTAAGGATATCCCAGGTATCCTTTAGGGTCTTACCTTGGCAACTCGCACTCCGCGTGCTAAACGCTGCTCCCGGCCCCTTGCCGTTCTTGACCTTCACCGTTCCCGGCCTTCTCTGTTCCCAGCCCTCGCCGTTCCCGACCCTTGCCGATCATTCACATATATGCATACACAGCATAATTAAAACATAACTTAAGCATATTGTAACATAATCAATGAGCTACACCCAACACATAATCATATAGGGCTATGCCCTGCAACATAACTATGGGGCCTTGCCCTGCTCTATGGGTACAACAGCTTTCTTACCTGTGTCCCGAGCTTCTTGAGCACTGAATCCTCGAGCACGGTCCTCTAATCCGAGCCTCACTGAGAATCTCTTCACAACACACAAATAACAACCCCATTACTAATCAATTCAAAATCATCTTCCGGAACCAATCCCGAGCTCTCGGGACCTCCCGGATCCCCACACAAGGTGGCGGAAGCGTCCCCCGAACCCCCTGGGCAAAAGCCTAAAAACTGAAATTTCCCCCTGCCCAGAAATGGCCTAGCGCCGCAGCGCCACCCTATGAGGGCCGCGGTGCCCAGAAGGACCCCCGTCCACTGATGCAGCCTAGCGCCGCAGCGCAGAAGAACAGGGTCGCGGCGCCCCTTCACAAACCCAGAAATCTGGGTTTCTCCAAACATTTTCCCCAAGCCAAAACACCCCTAAATCAATACCAGGGCATACCTAACTCCCGAATTCAATACAAAACCCCAAATAAACCATCTAACAACTCAAAAACATCAACAACAAGCTCAAACACACAATCGAACCTACAATTCATAATTTAGTTTAAAACTTCAGAAACTTAAACCAAGCCTTTCAAAACTCAAACCTCCCTTTAAAAATCTTAAACCATACCAGATATAAACTTCAAAAATGCATGAAATTCTTACCTCAAATGGAGATTCGACCTTGAGATGTTTCCCCAATCAAATTCCAAGCTTAATCCAACAAATCCAAGTTGAACCTAACCATAATTCACCCCAAGAAACCTCCAAGAAAAACACCTAATTTCAATTCTCAAACCATGACATTCTTAGCTGAATTCTACAATATAATTACTCAGAATTCCCTTACCTCAATATGTAGAACAATCCTCTAAGTTTTCTGGCCTTAACTCCCTTCTTGATCCCACAAAAATTTAGAAATTCCTTTCCTTCCTTTTTGTTTTTCCCTAGCTTTCTCTAGAGCTCCCAAAGCCAAGCTCTTGCATAAATAAGGAAGAGAACGTTCCAGCCTTTCCCCTCAGCCAAGGTTATCTATATCCAAGCCAAAAGACCCATTTGCCCTTCCATCTAACTCTTATTCTAGCTAGTCCTCAAGGCCAACCTAGACCTTTCCTATTCTTTTGCAAAAATACCACTTTCCCACTTAAAGTAACTTTCCTCAATAGTTACCTATAGTTACCCTAAGTTACCCAAGTGCCATTAACCGTTACTCAAAATTCCCAAACTAAATTTATGATATTCCCAAAATAGCCCTAGGCTCCCCCCGAGCCGGGTATTTAATCATGTTGTGACTTTAAGTGAAATAGCTCTTTAGGACCGTCTCAGAACGTGCATCACAAATACATCACCATTATATCAAAAATATCACATATATTACATTTATGCCCCTAACAACCAAACGGGCCCCACATGCATATTTATTCGCCTAAACATGCACTCTAATCACATATTCATTAAATTCACATAAATTAATATAGTATAACAATTATTGCCCTCCAGGCACACTAATCAAGGCTCCAAGCCTTATTAGCAAATTTGGGTCGCTACATAAATTCTTGGGAATCTAGGCATGAGTATATTGCCTAGTGAAATAGTTGGAATTTGAATTTATTTGTTGAATATTACTTTATGTTATGATTATTATTGCGCATAAATAATAATTGTTGACCCTTGATTTGGTCAACGACACGGAGTCAAGTAAAATGATAAGAACAAGATGAAATCAAGACAAAAAGATAAACGACACCAAAGATTTATAGTGGTTCGGCCCCAAAAAAATGGTAATGACCTACGTCCACTTACTGTTCTTATTAATTTAGAATCTAAAAAACTGTAATCAAAGAACTAGGGTTCACGAGTTTCGCAAGCTTCGAGATGAATACAAATTTTGGTGGATAAAAACACTATACTTCTCTCTCAAAGTCTAAAAGTGCCCTCTCTTGAGCCCTTTGAGTCTTATTTATAGGCTCAAGGAGTTCTACATGGGCCGATGGGCCTTAATTACATTTAATACAGGCGTATCTATATAAAAATGGAAATCACAATTATTACATAAATGCGAAATTATCTGAAATGCTGAGACCAGACTAGTCGCCCATAAAATATGTCGTCTGCTGAGAAAATTCTCTTCTGGTCGATGGTCGAACAGATCGTACTCACTTAAATAGTCACGTGTATCCCACGTGCTTGTTAATTCTGCCACGTCATCAGGTAAATCTTTTTTGGGTAAACATTTTCCCCCCAAGTTTATTATATTTATTTTACTGTGACCAGCATATAATAAACTTAATCGACCAACTCTCCGTCTGACCTGTCATGTCTGTTAGCGCCTTTTCGAAAAAGTAAATAATCATGACTGTTGCAGTTTCCCAAAGACGTTTTGACACCTAACACGATTTCCCACACATAGAAAACTTACCCCCATCATTACCTCTTTAAATGTGCCACGATCAGTATAAATAAATTAATTTTCTCTTTTTTTTACCTTTTACCAAACCTTCCTCTCTCAAGAACTCAGAAGAAAAATCCTCAAGAGAAGCCCAGAAACCTTCGACGATTTGAGACGTGCCTGACCAGCCCTGAACAACAACATCTGCAACTTCTATTAAATTTGCAATTCAAGTAAGTTTCTTGATCCCTTTATCTCTGTCACACAATCTGACATTAATTCCACGAGTTTTCTGGTGTGAGTTTTTTAATGTTCTTGAGAAATTTTTTTGGTGTAATCGCATTTGTAGGCAGAAACATGATAGGATAGGAGTTTTACGTGTAAAAATATTAAGTGAGGCTTAGAAATCAGTGTGGGAAGTAAGAATATTGTTTTAGGGCCCAAAATCAAAGTGAAAATTCGAGTTTCATGCTTTCGGAAAACTTTGGGTTTTTCCCGCCTATTTCGAAGTTGAAAAGTTTTTCTCACTTCCACTTTTTAATCTGGTTTCCCAAACTGTTCGCATGTTTAGGTTGTTTATATTAGGATGATGCTGGTCGTATAAAAGCTTAACTTTTATACACGAGAAACGTTATCCCAACGTTTCCTCTTCTTCTATCTGTTGCTCGTAGATTCTCTTCTCCACTTTTCTGTTCTTAGATATTCATGCACGATCCTTGGGGAGGTGAGAGGCCAATCGATGATGATCTTCTTGCGCTGCTGTTTGAGGATTAAGAACAACCGCCACTTTCTTTTTATGATTTTACCTCTTCTCAACAAAACCCTTCAACCAGTTCACCAGACCGCCAACTACACATGGGTCGTGTCAAACACATTGCTCATAGAAAAAATAAATCCACCAATTCTCCTTCTAACCAACTAGCAGCTGACATCGAGGGTCCTTCAAATGATCCTCATCCTTTAAATGTTGCACCACCAGAAATCCAACCTAGAGCCCAGCCTCGCGACGTCCTTAGGCCAGACGTTAACTGGTACGTTGCGCCTCCTAGCATCATATGGGCCTGGATGGTGAATAATTATCTCAAGAAGTATGGTCTTCCTGGGGTCACCCCAGTCAAACCTACACCCGACCAGAGGGCAAACATGCCTGGAGGCGCATTCAGCGCCTGGTCGAGGTACCACATTGAGGCAGGGGCAACTTGCTCCTGCACGGATTCTTTCAAGGGGTGGCCAATTACTTCGAGGTCGCCCATTTTCAAATTACCCCTAATGGATACAGAGTGCTATCAACACTCTTTATCCTTTATAGCCATAAAAAATGGCCTGTGCCTACACCGCACGAGATCAACTACCTGATTGATCTCAAGTCCAACTATAACCACAACAACACGGGGTTTTTTCATTTCTATCATCAAGAGTCTGCTCGTACATTTCTGAGCGACATCACCTACGAATCCAACGTAGGAAAGTACTTCCTTACAACAGACCCGGTCGCTTATAACCTGGCCTTCCCTCGAGGAAGTAAATTTCTCAATCACTGGTCATTTACTTTCTACTAGTTTTTTTTTCTTCTCAGTCCTTAGAACCTTGATGTTACGTCTAGGTCCATGGTATCGACCAGACCCCACTCCAGAGATGGAGATAAGGGTCACAGCCCTGGCCAGCTTGACGAATATCGAGAAGAGCGTCAAGGAGCTGGTCACAGAAAGCAATTTGAGGCTAGTCAGCCTCTTGGAACCTCACCAGGAAGTGAGGGAGTCCACCGCGGGGAATGCTACTATAGAGGAAATCCCTGAGTAGCAACAGGATGTGTAGTGCCCCGAATTTTTCGTTGTGTTTAACGGCGTGAACAGTAGGCCGGGAGGGCCATACTTGTTTAATTATGCTATTAGTTGATTAAATGCATGTATATGTTGATTATATTATGATATGATGTGAAATGCATGCATATGTGTCCATATTTCTTTATACAGGGGTGTGATGGTAATTTGACCCGTTGAGGGTAAATTGATTATTTGTTCGCATGTTGGTGATATAATTTGAGACCACATTATGATGTGGGTTTGTTCGAGCCATTTGGCATGAGACGATCAAGGAATGTTAATTATCGGTTTGGTCATAACGGGCTTAAGCTCGGGGCTCGGGGTGAGTCTCGGGGTGTTTTAATGATTAGAGTGTTACCGGGCATTAAAGGGTAACATGATGTGAAATATTGGTGTTTGAGAATATTGAGATTAGCGGGAATTGGGAAGCGTTAATTATGATTAACGGTGTAGGTGGAAAATGTCAAAATTGCCCTTGAGTGGTTTTAGAAGCTTTATTATGCCTAGGGGTATAATGGTCTTTTGGTATTTGGATATATATGATGTATGGATGGCTGTGAAATAGAACCCAAAACAGAGTTTGCTTCATCTTCTCCTTCCCGTACATTCATCTCCATAGTTCTCTTCTTTGGAATTTTGAGCTCAAGTGTGGAGCTAAGCTAGGAAATCAAGGGGCTAAGGTTGTGGTTTTAGTTCAGCCATTGGAGAGGGTTCAATACTAAGGTTGAGGTAAGCTTTGATCATAACTTTTCTGGTTTTGCCCTGTTTTAATGATAAGTTTCAGCTTGTGTTTTTATGGAGGATTGTTGGAATTGATGGAGGTTTAAGGGGGTTGTCTTGGGTTATGATGAGGGAGAGTTTTGAGTGTTGTTTAGGGGTTTTAATGGGTGTTTGAGAGAGGTTTGGGTGGTGTTTAAGTTGGGTTTGAAGGGTTGGTTCTAAGTGAAATCGTAGAGGAAGAAAAACAGGGGTTTTGGCTGAACTGGGCGTTGCGCCGCGGCATGGCCAGGGTGAGCCGCGACCCTTGGTGAAGGCTGGGTTTAGGCGCCTCTATTTGAGGGGCGGGCCACGACATGGCCAAGGAGGGCCGCGGCCCTTAAGGAATTTTTGGGCAAAGTGAGCTTTTAAGCATGGGGATTCAAGCCTAAGGCCTCGGGATTAAACCTACTACCCGGTTGAGTAGTGTTTGAGGTCCCGGAGGTTAGGTTTTGATTTTGGAACCTTTTATTATTCATTTTATTGATGGAATCCCGTAATTTTGGTTATGGTCAGGTAACCGCTAAAAGGTCGATCGTTCTCAGGGTCACTCTTCTATTTGTTCTTGCTCGAACCGGAGGTAAGAAAACTGCACCCCAAGTGTGACATGCATGGATGTTTGTGAGGCATGTTGGTTATGTAATATGGACATGGATTGAACATGGAATGCTTAGCATATGTTGTTCGCTTGTGCATAGCACTGACTAATTAGTCAGGTTTGGCAAAGGTGCTAGTATCAACTGTGAAGCTGTGACTGATTAGTCAGGTTCGGCAGTGGTACTGGGCACTGGTCACGTTGCACTGACTTGTCAGTCAGAGTTGGCAAAGGTGTTAGTGTCAGCTATGAAGCTGTGACTTATTAGTCAGGTTCGGCGGTGATACTGGACACTGGTCACTTAGCGCTGACTTATTAGTCAAGGATGGACTTAGTGTGGTTCACGCTAGCCAATAGAGATTAGATCTAATCGATTATTAGCATTGAATGACTCAAGGAGCATTAATGCCTAACCAACCCTGAGGGTCGATGAACAAACAGAGCTTGGAGGCTAGTGGCTTACTTAACAGCCACTCTCCCGCTAGAAAAGAGAGCCTGGAGGCTAGTGGCTTACCTAACAGCCACTCTCCCGCTAAAATCATGTGATGTTCATTTGCTTGTTGAAAGCTTTATGTTCAGTATGATTATAATGATAATCATTTGATAATGTTATTGAAAAATGTTATGTTTTCTTGCTGGGCCTTGGCTCATGGGTGCTATGTGGTGCAGGTAAAGGGAAAGAAAAGCTCACCTAGCCTTGAGTAGAGAGCTGATGTGGTGGTGTGTACATATGCGGCCGCTTGACCGCCATGATCATGGTGTTCTCAGAGGAACTAGGGGGTTTACCGTATTTTTGCCGCTTAGGTCGGCGGGATTGTAAATTTAAAACTGTAATGACCATTTTGGACTGAGAACCACTTGTAAATGTTTTGTTTAGCTCTGTAGAGCAGTTTGTAATAAAATCTCCATTTCCTTTTTTATTGGTTTTACACCTTAACCTGTTAATTATACTTAGAGCACGTTTTTGACCAAAGGACTCGGGTAACGAGTCAAATTTCCGGTCCACCGTTCACTGTAACTGTTCTGGGGTAGCCAGGGCGTTACAGGATGTGTCATAACCCCCGAGACGGCGGGCAATAGGAGTGACCATCCGGGAACCCTCCAGCAACCCTCAAGCTGCTGCTGCCCCTGCCCAACATGGGAAGGGCAAGCAAAAACTTCTGGAGTACACCAAACCTATACTCGAGTCTTCCGACGATAACGATACTGACTTCTCACTTTTAGATAACTTGCCCATCCCTTGTCATTTATTTGACATGGACGGCAACTTTAGATTTGTGATCAGTAATTTAAGTTCAAACTTCTTCGAGACAGAGAGTGAGTGTAGCAGTAGTTCTATAAACAATGTATCGACCAGTAATAATAGCTTGGGTATATTACTTAGAATTTCCTTTCTCCTTATTCCCTTACTTTCTTAAATAACTTAAATTATATTGTCTGATCATTTGTTTCCATCCTGCAGTCATGCTTTTTGGAGAAGCCTTTGATATATACACCGACGTCGATGCTCTACCAAGAAAAAAGAGAGCGAGCAGGCGACATCCTGGGGAGGGCAACAGCAAACCCTCCAACAAGAAGACTCGAGCAGAGGATCCTCCGGCGCCTCCCCCAGCGCCCACTCCTTCCAGGAATACGACACCTCCTCCTCCTCCTCGCAATAGCCTTCCTCCCAAGTAGGCAAGGCAACCTTCAATCAATGACCTGCTGAGTAGTGCCTACAATGCTACTCATGAGAAGCTACAAAGGCTTTCGAAGCATCGTCGTAGCCAGGAGGCCTTCTCGCACCTTCCTCCGTTACCGCACCGCCAGGTCATCAGCCGCGGACTGTCTGAAATTCTCAGCATAAGTTTTTCTCATTTCTCTAATTGAACAACACTTTCTCTCATTGCCCATGACTGGTTTACTGTTCTTTTTCTGTTTGTCGGGTATCCTCACAATGGGGCACGGCTGGCACCGAGCTGAGGAGTTCGATGCCAAATTTGCTGAGGAGGTCAAGGCGGTCGAGGCCAAATATGCCAAGTAGCTAAAAGCAATCGATGAGAAAAATGCTAGTTTGAGCGAGGAGTTGAGGAAATACAAGGAGGTAGTGGTTAAAATCACTACTGCCAAGGAGAAGTATAAGGAGGCTTTGGTGATGAATTTTAAATAGGCCTCCAAACTTCAAGATGAACTGGTGACTAGCTAGAAAAAAACCGTCGAGTAGGAGGAACACGTTAAATTGCTCGAGGAAACCAACGCTCGCAACCTAGAGAAGTTCAAGGGAGCGACGTTCAAATGCTTCTACCTATTCTGGAAGAGCAACCCAGAGGCAAACTTTGACTACCTCCCAGAGCATATGAAGCAGACTGAACTGGCAAAGTTCGATGCTCGCCTGGAAGAAGAGAAGAAAGCTCAGGAATCTTCTGAGATCTCTTTGGCGACAGACATCGAAGGCGCCAAAGAGGATGCTGGGACTACAGTCGACCAAAAATTCCAACAAGAACCTCTTGCTACTCAATAATTTTATTTATTTATTTTTATTTGTAATTGGGACATACAAGCCATGATTCGTGATGTCAAGACAGTTTTTTGATGTGTAGGGCAGCTTCTTTTTAATTACTAATTACATCCACGCAGAAACTGCTCGCGGTGTAACACATTTCAATTTGATATTATAATATTTGCTTTTATTATAACATCTTCTCTCATGACCGAATTTAGCATAGCACTTTGTTTCCATCTTACAAAATCCAAAATTTTTGAAAAATACTCTAAGTGTCATAGTATGCTTTCCCTTATTTTGCTCATGTGTTTACATATGCTTGTTGATATGCTTTGCTTGCTTAGTACCTTATATGCCCCCCAAGTGATTGAGGAGCTCAAGGCTCTCGGTCACTTTCCATGACCAAGACCTGTTCGAACATAACTGCTTGCGCACTTATAAAAAATGATAATATAGCAAAACAACACACGTAATGAGCAAGTACTTATAATAGATACAATAATTAGCAAGAATAACTAACTACGCCCAGTTCCTTTTATTTCTCGGAATAAATGGAAAAAATCGTGTTTGTACGAGTGATCAAAAATTGATCTTACACTTGTAAGCGACCAGTCATAAAATTGACCAGCCCTTATTCATAAACTTGTAAAAAGTGAAAATAATACAAGCCAGTTCTTTAAAAAGAACTACTTATTGATAATACTTGCGCAGGTGTTCTCCATTCCAATAGTGAGGAATGAGATCTCCATTCAAGCGAGCAAGTTTATATGTGCCTGGTTGAAGGACTTCTTCAATCTGATACGGACCCTCCAAGTTAGGTCCGAGTACTCTGGCAGCTTGATCATGAGTGTTGAGAAAAACACATCTAAGTACTAAATCTCCCATGTTAAACTTTCTTTCTCGTACTTTAGAGTTAAAATATCGAGCCACCTTTTGCTGATAAGCTGCCACTTGAAGTTGAGCTTGCTCGCGTCTTTCATCGACCAAGTCCAAAGACTGCATTAATAACTGATCATTAGTACTCTGATTGTATGCCAGCCTTCTATGTGATGGTGGGTCTAACTCAACAAGCAACACAACCTCATATCCATAGGCCAGAGAAAATGGAGTATGGCCTGTTGATGTTCGATGAGATGTTCTATACGACCAAAGGACTTCTGGTAATTGTTCTGGCCATGCCCCATTTGCTTCTTCAAGCCTTTTCTTCAAGGTGTCCTTTAGGGTCTTGTTGACAGCTTCAAACTATCTGTTTGCTTGCAGATGAGCTACCGACGAAAACTCTTGATAATCTCGTGCCTCTTGCAAAAGCAGTGAAAAGATCACTATCAAATTGTGTGCCATTATCAGAGACAATTTTCTTTGGAAACCCATATTGACACACGATGTTCTTGAGCACAAAGTCTAATACCTTCTTGGTCATTATTGTTGCAAGTGGCTCAGCCTCGGCCCACTTCGTAAAGTAGTCAATAACAATTATTGCATACCTGACAATGCCCTTTCCTATGGGTAAAGACCCGATCAAATCAATCTCCCATACTGCGAATGGCCACGGGCTTTGCATCTGATTGAGCTTATTTGGGGCTGCTTGAGGTATTTTAGAGAACCTTCGGCACTTGTCACATTTCCGCACAAAATCCATAGAGTCTTCATTCATGGTAGGCCAGAAATACCCTTGCCTTAAGATTTTCTTCGACAAACTTTTCCCCCTAGCGTGATCTCCACAAAATCCTTCATGGACTTCTTGCATCAGTTCCTTGGCCTTTTCCTTAGAAACACATCTTAGCAGCAACATCGAGTACCCTCTTCTATATAAAATTTCATCGACCAAAATGAATCGAGCCGACTGCCTCTAAAGTGTCCTTGCTTTGTTTCTTTCCGCTGGCAACACTCCTTGCTCAAGGTATCTAATGAATGGCATCATCCATGTGTCTGTCACTTGGATCACCATTGAAGACTCTTCTACTTGAATGCTTGGTGCTGAAAAATGCTCAACTGGTACTATGTTAAGGTGTCAGCATCCTTCGCGCTTGCTAACTTGGCAAAGGCATCGGCATTTGAGTTCTGATCACGAGGTACTTGCTGGAGGGTATACTTATTGAACTGTGCAAATAATTCCTTTGCTTTGTTCAAATAAGCAACCATCGTGAGACCTTGGGCTTGATATTCTCCTATAATTTGATTAACCACTAGCTGGGGGTTCACTGTAGATCTCAAGCAACTTTATATCCATGTCCTTGGCTAATCTTAATCCTGTGAGTAGAGCTTCGTATTCGACTTTGTTATTGGACGTTGTAAAGTCGAATATGATTGTACAATGGAAACGGTGTCCTTCGGGCGTGACTAAGATCAAACCTTGGAAGAGCCATCTACGGACACTTTCCATGAAGGAGTTTAACTTTGGAGTCTAGGTTTCTCTATTGGTCCAACATTCTGGATTCTAGTGAATTCTGCGACAAAGTCTGCTAGAGCCTGTCCTTTCACAACTGCTCATGGAGAATAAGAAATATCGAACTGTCCAAGTTTGACTGCCCACTTTAATAATCGACCGGCGGCTTCTGGTTTCTGCAGGACTTGCCGTAATGGCTGGTCGGTGAGTACCATTATGGGGTGAGCTTGAAAGTATGGTTGCAGCTTTCTAGAGGCCAAAATCAAGCAATAGGCTAACTTCTCAATGGGCGGATATTGTAACTCTGCTCCTACTAGCCTCTTGCTTATATAATACACGACTTTTTGAACATGTTCCTCCTCTCTGATCAAAATAGCGCTAGCAGCATACTCTGTGACTGCCAAGTAGATGAACAAAGTTTCTTTTTCCACCGACTTGGATAAGATCGATGATTGTGACATATGAGACTTTAGCGCCTAAAAAGCCTGCTCGCACTCTTCCGTTCATTCAAACCTCTTGTTGCCCCTAAGTAGATTAAAAAATGGAACGCACTTGTCAGTTGATTTAGAATTAATCTACTCACAGCGGAAATCCTTCCGGTTAGGCTTTGAACATCTTTAATTTTGGTAGGTGACTGCATCTCGATCAGGGCCTTGATCTTTTCGGGATTAGCTTCAATACCTCGCGAGTTTGCTATAAATCCCAAAAAATTTCCCGATCCAACACTAAATGAACACTTGAGGGGATTTAGCTTCATCTGATATTTGTTCAAGATGTTGAAGCATTCTGGCAGGTCCCCGATGTGCTATTATGCCTTCTTCGACTTGACCAGCATATCATCGACATATACCTCCATGTTAACGCCGATCAACTATTTGAACATATGGTTGACCAGTCGCTGGTAAGTCGCACCAGCATTTTTCAAACCAAAAGACATTACTTTTTAACAGTAAAGCCCTGTATCTATTCGAAAGCTAGTGTGTTCCTCATCAGGTGGATGCATACTGATTTGATTGTATCCAGAGTATGCTTCCATGAATGATAAAATCTCATGCCCTGATGTAGCATCGACCAGCTGGTCGATCCTTAGGAGTGGGAAACAATCTTTCGGGCAAGCTTTATTGAGGTCTGTGAAATCCATGCACGTCCTCCACTTGACATTCAGCTTGGGAACCAGTACAGGATTAGAGACCTAAGATGGATAAAATGCTACCCCTGATGAATCCATTCTCCTTTAGCTTCTCGACTTCATCTTTTAATGCCTTCGATTTGTCTTTGTCGGGCAGCCTCCTTTTTTATTGCACTGGTGGAAATTTTTTGTCTATATTTAAGACATGACTGATAACTGCTGGTTCAATCCCAACCATATCTTTATGCGACTAGGCAAACACCTCCTAGTTCTCCCTCAAAAATTCCACCAATTTTTTCTTTGTTGTTGTCTCTAAGTTTTTACCAACTTTCACAACCCTGGTCGGATCTGCCTCTTTTAGTTGTACCTCCTCAAGGTCCTCTACGGGCCCCACATTTTCCTCAAAATCCCCAAAGCAAGGATCTAAGTCTCCATCCTCACTTCTTGCAACACCCTATTTGGTTACCTGTTCACTTGATTGGGCTTGTACTTCATTTGTCAACAACAACCTTTTTTCGACTTTTTCCCCCGATCTGCCTCTTTTTGC
Organism: Humulus lupulus; assembly: GCF_963169125.1. Classification (NCBI taxonomy): domain Eukaryota; kingdom Viridiplantae; phylum Streptophyta; class Magnoliopsida; order Rosales; family Cannabaceae; genus Humulus; species Humulus lupulus. Next base: position 93,743,550 of record NC_084800.1, on the reverse strand, counting down.
CTTGGTAATCAAGGAATTATAACATTCTCGCGCTTCACGCTAGTTTCCCAACACGCATCCCACTCTTGCGTCTGTTGGAAGCTTCATGGCCAAGTGTCAGACCGAGGTCACGGCTCGCAGGTCGACTAGAATAGGCCTTCCAATCACAACATTATACGCAAAAGGATAATCGACTACCATGAAAGTAACGAGTAATGTCCTGTTCACAGGTGCCACTCCTACTGTGACTAGAAGTCTGATCGACCCAATCGGTGTGAGCCCTTCACCGGAAAAACTATAAATGGTTTGGTTGCATGGTTCCAAATCTTGCATTGATAACTTCATCATCTCCGGCGAAGATTTGTACAAAATATTGACTGAGCTTCCTGTATCCACCAATACTCGCTTGACGATCATATTAGCGATCTGGACATCCACGACCAGAGGATCCGAATGGGGGAATCGAACATGTTGAGCGTCAAGCTCAGAGAAAGCTATCGGTTCTTCCTCTGTTCGAGCTTTTTTGGGAGTTCGCTCCTCTACGTTAAGCATTTCAATGTCCTAGCCGTGTCGTAAGGTTCAGGCGTACCTTTCCCTTGCCTTCCCACTATCATCCGCCAGGTGTGGGACACCGTGGATGGTCAGCAATGTACCAATAACTGGAGCTGTTGTAAAGGATGCGAGTGTTGGCGTACAGGTGCCTGCTTGTTGCCTCCTTGAGCCTCTCGCTGAGAACCTCCAGCCGCTCGCACATACCTCCTCAGGTGTCCTTGTCTAATAAGGAACTCAATCTAATCCTTGAGCTAGTTGCACTCGTTGGTCTCATGACCATAGTCATTATGAAAACGACAAAACTTGGTTGTATCTCTCTTGGAGATATCTTTCCTGATTGGGGCTAGTCGCCTGAAGGGAACAGTTGTGTGAATGGCATGATACACTTCTGCTCTGCTATCGACTAGGGCCGTATAATTGGTGAACCTCGGCTCATATCTGTTACTTTTAGTGCGCTTGTTCTCAGATGTTGATGGTTCATGGTTCGCCCTTTTTTCTCTATTTTCCCATTATTTTTGTCGTTGCCATTGGGTTTCCTAGATCCATTGGCGGCTTTGGTGGGATCTTCTTTCGGACCCTGGTCGTCTACGAGCAACTTCCCTTCATTGGAAATGGCCTCCTCGAGCTTGATGTACCTGTCTGCTCGATCCATAAATTCTTGGGTACTTTTGACCCCATTCTTCTACAAACTGTTCCAGAGGGATGCATGGCGCCATACTCCAGCAGTAAGAGCCATCATCTTTGTTAGGAAAAATAATATTGCCTCAATGGAAATGGTAAGATAATGTTACAACTCTATGCAAAATATTACAATGGACAAGATTGATTGAATAAAGTGTTACAACTCTATAACTGAAAATACAAATAAAACAAAGGAAATGAAGAAGATGATGAAGAAGAAGAGAATAGTAAAGTACAACTCAAAACAAAAGTTACAAGTAAAATAAAGTGTTTGGACCAAATGAAGAGATTACAACTCTTAAACAAAATATACAAGTAAATAAAACAAGAGAATAAGAAGAAGAACAATAGAATAAAAGGAAGAACATAAACCACAAACAAACTCTCACTTACACAACCTAAGTGAAGAGGATTGGGGATCACCAACTTGAACAAGGTTTAAAACCTTTGTCCAAAAGCTTATTTCCCCCTAACTCAAGCACTAAGGGATCTCTCTCAGATTTTGGAAATTCTTTCTGGAATAATCAAGCCTCAAGGTGTTTCTAGCCAAGTGCTCTAGTGGATAGAAATGGTGTATCTTACAAGTGAGCATTAGGCTCCTATTTATAGAGTTTAGAGACACCCTTTGAATTTCAAATTCCACCAACCCCCATGGCTGTTACCAATGATTAATTGGGTGTTTTATGGAATTAAAATAGAGAATTGGGAGTTACTAAGGTGTTGGAATCGTTCAAAGTTGGATAAAAAACTGAAATTATAAAAGCTGTCAGGCATTAGGGCCGCGGCGCTAGTTCCAGGCGCCGCGGCCCTCAGTCAATTTCAGCAACACATTTTTCAGTTTTTTCCAAAACGTTCCAATTTATTCCCACTTGATTTTGTAACTTCCATACACAATATGGGAGTTAAAATCACATCTCTATCAGCCATTTCTCATATGGCTTTAAGAAATTCATCTCAATATTGTGTAACAACAAATCTACACAATAATGGGTGATATTTAGGAGTTACAAATTTGTGATGAATTTGTAACACCAAATATGTTACATGTTTGGATATTTCACATATATCCAAATAATGTAACTCTCTATTAAATGTTACAATATGTGACACTCTATGTCACATTTATTTAATCTAAAACATTATATTATAAAATAATATAATATTACATTATATTATAAAATAATATAACAATCTTTCCTTCATCACCAACCGTCTTAGCCTCAGCAGCGACTCGCATGAAACGTTGGACATACCCTTTCAAGGTTTCTCCCTCCTTCTGGCGTATCTCGACCAGCTGATTGGCCTCGATCGGATGTACTCGACCAGCATAAAACTATCCGTAAAACTCCTTCACGAACATTTCCCAAGACACTATGCTGGCCGGAGGGAATTTGAAAAACAACTCCTGAGTAGTCTCAAACAAGGTGGCTGGAAAGATTCTGCACCGAGCGTAGTCTGACACCTTTTGGATGTCCATCTGTATCTCGAATTTGTTCACATGAGATACAGGGTCTTCTAATCCAGTGAAGTTGGGTAAGACTGGCATCTTAAATTTTCTTGGAGTCTTGACCATCGCGATTATTTGTACAAATGGAGTACCCCTTCTCCAGTTAAATTCAATGTGGGATGTCCGACTCCCCACTATTTACTGGACGGCCTGATTCAACACATCGAGTTGGGCCTGCACAATGTCTAGTACTATTGGAGTGACTAGTGCTGGAGGGGCATACTCATCGTGTCTTTCTCTCCTGTCATTGAGAACATCCCTCAAATCCTCATCCCTACGCCTTTGTTCTCTCGCGCCCCATCGATCAAAGACATTGGGCTGTCTAGGCTGCCCCCAGCATTCTGGCTCGTCGGCCGATTCTCTCTTGGTGGAGGGTTCTATTCTCCACCCCTTTCTCCTTGCCATTGACCAACATTTCCTCTGCCAGAATCCGCCTCATTATAGTCATGGCCATCCCTTAAGTGTGACCGACTACGGTGCGACCTCCTGTTCGCACTATTTCCCCCCCCCCCCTTGCTGGCATGTCCCGATTGACAGGTGGAGGCCTGTGTTGGTCGGTGGGTCCTCGGGCATTACTATGTCGAGGAGGACCCCTGACCGCAGAGCCTGATTCAACCTGCCTTCTTCTTGCAGAAGGACGTTGTCCCCTGCTTGGTGGGTTTGACTCCTCAACAATCTGGTGTCTAGGGCTTCGGGGAGGCTGCCCAGCCCTATTCTGCCTTTGCTGCTGGGGACTATCTCGACCAGTGTGAGAGAGTGGTTGTTGCTCAGGATCCTGAAATGGCCTATCCTGTTGAGCAGCAGGGGGTTGCTCCGGCCTCTGAAGGTTTGCCGGTTGAGGCAAAGTGTGGTGATGTTGGGGATGATCTGAATGTGGACCTTGCTGTGGTTGCATACCAGGTGGTCGATTCGGTTGGGAGGCAAGTGCAGGCTGTCCCCGAACCAACTGAATGGCTGCCTCCAGAGCGGCAGTGGCATCCCTCTGCCAGCGGTCCATGTCGGCCTGCCGCTCATTTAATTCTTGGTGTTGCCTATCAATCTCTCTCTGCTGTAACGCCATCATTTCTGCCACATTTTCTTGATTGGCCCTCAGATTGGCTAATTCCTCCTATAACACAATCAGAGTCGTCCTCAAAGTCTCAGAATCCATTTCCTCCTCTTCCAATTCCACTTGTGGCTCATCCTCAGCCACATTTTGCAGAGGAGGGTGGGTTGGTGCATTACCAGAGGTTCGTCTAGTCTTTCTAGCTGTTTACGCCATTTGATCTTCTTGGAGGTCTTGAGTTCAGCTTTCAATGAAAGCACCAAAATGTTGACCCTTAATTTGGTCAATGACATTGAGTCAAGTAAAACGATAAGAACAAGATGAAATCAAGACAAAAAGATAAACGACACCAAAGATTTATAGTGGTTCGACCCCAAAAAATGGTAATGACCTACGCCCACTTAGTGTTCTTATTAATGTAGAATCTCAAAATCTATGATCAATTAACTAGGGTTCACGAGTTTCACAAGCTTCGAGATGAATACAAATTTTGGTGGATAAAAACACTATACTTATCTCTCAAAGTTCAAAAATGCCCTCTCTTGAGCCCTTTGAGTCTTATATATAGGCTCAAGGAGTTCTACATGGGCCGATGGGCCTTAATTACATTTAATATAAACGTATCTAAATAAAAATGGATTTTTACACAATTCATTACAATATTTTTTTAATTACTATATTAATATCTATTAACATATTTACATTTATATATACAAATCCTAACCGATTTTTTATTTTAATTACTATGATTGTATATTTTATTTCTAAATACTGATATTATATTATTTATTGATTTTCGTGATATTAGGTTATATATTTATTACTTACCTTTTAAATTTTTCTTGTCTTTTTGTTTTTATTCAAAAAAAATTCGGAACACATCAAAGCATCTGCCATTTTCGTTTCCCCAAAAAAAGTTCTTTTTCCCATTTCAAAAACAAAACTCCAAACTTCCTCCTCTTTCCATTCCTTACCGTGAACCCTTATCATCTGGGATTTTTACAATAGCTCATTTAACTTTGATTACCTGAGAATTTGCAAAAGATAGAATTTGAGAGGGCGCAACAGTGCTGGAGGCACACTTGAGGTATTTGCCAGAAGAAGTGAGGTAGTCAGAGTAGACAGTGGAAAGGAAAGAAGCACTTGTGACAAACTGTAAGTTGTTCCATCTTTGACAAAAAAAGCTCTTTTTCCCATATTAAAAACCAACGGTTTATTGTTTTTGCAATTGTATGTTATTTCATTTGTTTTCAGAAATTTTACAATTTTGTTTATTATTTTATTTATTTGCATTTGTTTTTTTTTTTCATTTTTTGCACTTGTTTATTGTTTCACAATTTAAAAAATTTTGTCTATTTTTTAATTTTAATTTTTTGATTTAGTTTTATTTTTTGGGTTTTAAATTGTTGTTCATAGCAACCTGTTTTATTTAATAATATTTTTATTTTTATTTCTTTTGGTTGTTGAAATGTTTTTTTTCTTATATGTTCAATTGTACATTTTTTTATAGGATTAGGAACTTTTTTTCAAACCCGAGAATAGACAGGGTGGGAGGTTTGTCTACACATCTCATTATGATGTAATAAAGCTTATTAACAAGACATTGACTAATGCGCAGAAGGAAATTTTTAGAAAGTCTTCTGTTGGGCATTTTATTAATATTCAGTCTTTTGAATATCAATCTCAAGTAGTTCACCAGGTTTTACTTAGAGAAATCAAACAGCCAAACAATTATGAGATGTGGCTTTTGATTGGTGGGAGGAGGGTTAGATTTGGCTAGATTATGTGCTACCACATTCCAGTGTGGTTCATGTATAAGATATTCCCCCATACTAACCTGATTTATCAAAAGGCAAACATTTTTGTTAAATTTTTTATAATAATCGCAATTTATATTGGAAAGTGTTGCAATGTTTATTTTTTGGATTTTTTTTTGTTAAAAAAAGTTTTTACCTGATTGTCTTGTTGTGAACATTCCCCCACGTTTTGTGTGATTTGTACTTGGGTATTGTTGAAACTTACCAGCAAAGGGTATACTGTTTCATCAAAATGCTTCTTATGTAGTTCCATGAAAAACTTTACCATGTCATCATCATCTATTACCATCGGTGGTAATGATGGATTTGGTTGGAACTTAATTTCTATAGCTTTGTTTTTACTTTGTACCTTCATTTTTTTTAGTGATCATTGTACTCAATTGAAGAAAAATACAATCACTAGGAAGTAAGATGCCAGTTACCTCAAAATCTTTATAAGTACACCGATTTTCCCAAATATCATTGTAGTAAATGTACATAGTTGTCATATTTGTGTGTCCTGTTTTCATAAAATAAACAGTAAGACATATGTTAGATAATAAACCTTGTATTTATTTACTCATTTCATTTTTTTCATACGATATCGAAAAATAAACAAATGTATTTAACTTTCACAGATGTGTTATAATTTTACATATTTCTTTTTATTAAAAAATTGCTAAATAAATAAATAAAATGGAATACATAACAATAGCAGTTTATATATATATATATTTGTTCAAATTTTCCTTATATATAAAATAATTTTGTTTTAAGATTTACAAAAGCATTGTTTTTTTTTCTTTATAAGATTTATATACACTGTTTGTCATAATTATGTATAATGTTTTCAAAAAATAAACAGTATCCTATATGTTAGATAATAACCCTTGAATTACTGAGCGTTTTCATTTTTTTTTCCTTATGGCATTGAAAATAAATAAAATGTTTTAATTTACACAGATGTGTTTTAATTACACATATTCTATTTTTTTTAAAAAAAAATCTCTAAATAAAAGTAAATGTTTGTGTTGATTATTTATTCAGAGAATCCTTTTATGTTTTATAATTTTATGTTTAGATTTACATTAGCATTGTTTATTTCCTTCTACATAAGAGTTTATTCTCTTTAGTGTTTTGTTTATATCGTTATTTAAGTTCATCTAATTATTCCTAACAATGCAACATAACATAATTAGTTGTTCATGTGAACACCTTACAAAATAAACATATCAGTTTATTTTTTGAACTAATGAAATTGATAATTATATCTAAATGATGATTGTACCCATTATTATTAAAACTTTTCATTTTTAAACTTATTCGATTATAATATAAAAGTACTTAAACATATGTTATGCACATCACAATATTAAATCAAACACACATATATATATAAATATACTTTAAAACAATATTGAGATGTAAATCATTCGAAAAGCTTACCTTGCTAGAAAAAATGGTGTCTCAAAATGGCAGCTTCAAAAGTGGATATTGCATCTGTTTTATAAGAAGTGTACTTTAGATCAATACCCCTAATTCATATATCAAATTATAAACATATTTATTTTTCTTTCAATCAACATTTTTTCTTAATGTTGCTCATCAAATTGTGAATAAATGCATATTTGTTGAAGGTATATATTAAAAAAAAAATTAAAATGGCATCTGCTAATAATGATTACGTATTTCCAATTTTATTGGTGTAAATTATATATTAATTGTTTGATATTATTTGTGTATATTTATTCTCCTATCATTATCACTCATATTATATATTAATTGATAAATATCTTCATTTAGATCAAATATTACGATTATTTGTATGGGAAGTTATAAATTTTGAAACTAAAACATATAAAGAAAGTGACTGAATTTAAGGGATTATATTTTCATAATTTTATATATTAAAACGGTATAGATTGTATATATTTTTGTAATTAGTTTAATTGATCTTATTACGGTAATTTTTTTACTTTTGTTGTATATAACTGAAAATTGCCCAAATAAAAATAGAAATCACGATTATTACACAAATACGAAATTACATATCTCTAGGAAATATCTGAAATGCTGCGACCAGACTAGTCGCCCATAAAATATGCCGTCTGCTGAGCGAATTCTCTTCTGGTCGATGGTCGAATAGATCGTACTCACTTAAACAGTCACGTGTATCCCACGTGCTTGTTAATTCTGTCACGTCATCAGGTAAATATTTTTTCGGTAAACAATAACAATGTGTGGTTTTATTTTGAACTGTTATTATCTAAAATAAGATTATTATTATTATTATTATTATTATGGGTGCAATAATAATAATAATTTGAAATAGATTGATTATATAATGGTATGGTAATGTGCATAATATAATTAATTTATTTTAGCATATATTTTTATGTGTAGCTTTTTAGGAATAATGTGGGAATACATTAGAATGAAAGTGGTCATATTTTTTATCATTAGATAATTCTCTTAAGTTAGAATAACTAAGAAAGGAAAGTTTTCCTTTATTAGGAATCCTGAAATTTTAGACCTAGTCTCAATAAAATGAATGTAACTTAAGTTGTAGGAGTCTGATTTCGATGGATTTAGTACCTTTACAAAACTAATTAAAATATCTACAACTTTTGTGAAATAGAGGTTTCACTAAAACGTAACAAATAAGATTCAAAATGGGAACCTGAGCTACGAAACATTTTGGGTTGCAAGATTATTTTAGGGTAAGAATATAATAAAAAAATGAATATTGGGGATTCATTTTTTCTCGGGGCTGCTAAAATACAGAGAGAAAAATAAGAGAAGAGTCCATGGAAGGAGAAGAAGAAAAGAAGAAGGGAAAGTTTTTTATTCAAGGATTATCAAGTGGAAAACGAAAAGGATTCAATGGATTTGGGGATTGAATCCACCAAGGAGGCGTAGCCAAACATTAGGTTTGGCCTTAAATATCGAAGGGTAAGATTCTCATCTTATTTTGATTGATGGGTTGAAACATGAAGGTATTTGATTTGTGTGATGTGTATTGGCTAGGTTTGGGATTGAAACTTGGTTTGGGGCTATGTGTAGCAATCAGCCAAGGGCCATTGTGATTCTTGGGTGGATGTTTGAATGATTGATTTGTTGATATGCATTTCGATGATAAAATGTGGCAAGTCTTAGGAAATTAGGGCTCGACCTACACATTGCTTGGGGATTTCATGATGTTCTTTATTGGTTGCTAATTGATATTTGTTGTTGATATTGAACATGTATGTAATAGGCACATAGGGGTTTCAGGTTATATTGTGTATGAGGTTTGTACCTACTATTTTGCTATTGCATTTAGATCTGAAAAATATTATTTAAGTGTTTGAAATTGACTTAGGTGTGTGCTAGGGCATTGCTTGAATAATGTATAAGTGTTTTACATTTTTTAAGCATTAAAAATGTGAGTTTTGAGTATGAAATAATGAGATAATGGTGCCTAAAGTTTTTGTAAAATTTTGGAGCTTTTTAATATGATTTTTAAATGCTAAAAATCATTTTAAAACTGATTTTTGGAGGTTGTAGGTTATTAGATTTATATTTTCAAGTTAATTGTGATAATTAGTTATTAAATGGAATTCAAATGAATTAATTATGAAAATGAGTGTACTCACTATTTTAATATTATTTCAGGGGCTGTAAAATAATGTTAAAAATGTGGGAAATAATTTTAGAAACATGTTATATTTGAGATTTGTTTTGGGTTTGGTAATTATTCTATCATTTTTATGCATTAAAAATGTTATTTTTGGAATAAAATCTTGACTATGATGCACGATTAATATTTCAATATTTTTTAGTAAGTTAAATTGATTTTTGAATCATTTCAAGTCATTTCAATGTATAAGAAATGTCATTTTGAGTGTTAAAAATGGTTTGTGGGAATTAATTGGTAATTTGTGAATAATTGGGGAATTATAGGAAACTTTAAATATAATTTGGTAAATTATATTTTAAGGCTTTAAATTTACTTTTGGAAATATGATAAGCCTTAGAGGTGGTTTAAAATATATAAATTTATTGGTATAAATTAATTTGGCATGAAAAAGGTAAACTTTGGGCTAAAAATTGTATTTTGTAATTGTTACATAAAAGTTTTTGTATGAACACATGTGTTACGTTAGAATGATTATTATGGTCTAATTAGGTTAAATAAAGGTCATGCATGATAATTTGTAGCGTCTCGGAATTTTACTTAGTTAGATAGTAGTAGCTTGTGCTGTAGTATTTTAGTTTTCGTGATTATTGGTTTAAGCCGGGATTAATTTGGAAACTCATAGAGATAGTTATGGATTATATAAGTTTAACCTATAATTTAGAAATATCAATTTTATCATAAGGTTTAATTATTGAACCTGGTCCTAGAAGTATTATTTATTATAACCTAAGGTTTAGATAGAATAATTAAAAATGTGAAATTTGTCACATGTATATTTATTAAGGATTTAAGGATTTTAGATTAATAAATTAATCAAGGATAAACCTAGGAAGTCTAGAACCTTCCCTCAGCTGTTGGGATCTCATATTACTTAGTCAAAGTGGTTTAAACAACTTCAAGTGTGCTGAAAATGTGCAAAAACGTGTTTAATATATCACCGTAAGCCGATATATCACAGCTATAGGGCCAATATATCGCCTATGATGATACGGAAAACACGTCTACTTCGCACGAACGAAACCATAGAGGCTCGAGAAAATGGGGTAGGCGATATATCGATTCCCTAAGCCATTTTTGAAATTCTGTGGAATCTGAGATAGAAACAGACCTCAACAACTTGGACGTGCTCTAGAACGATTTTGACTGAGTTCTGGGCATGTGTTGAGCAGAAAATCCAATTTTATTAATTTATTTATTCGTTTTAAAGGGAGTTAGTTTTACATTGAACTCTATAAATAGGACCCTTCACTCAGCCATTCGCATCATCTTTCAAACACTTCTCAGAGCCTCCAAGCTGCCAAATTCGTTCAAGAGAGAAACACTAGGGTTTTGGGGTTTAAGGCTTTCAAATCTAAGCTTTTCTAAACACTTGAGAAGTAAGCTAGAATGTGATTTCGATATTGAGGTGTAGATCGAAGTTCTAAGCTATCTAAGGTACTCTTAATCCTCAAGATTAGTTCATCACAGTTCCTCTTATTCTTTTCTGTTACTTCAAATCCTAACTTGTTATAATGAGTTTTGGTTAGGCATTTGATTTATTTGAAAGTCAAGGTTTTCGGCAAGTTCTTATCTCGGTGGGTTAGATCTCACTTTCATCGTCTTTTCCTTATGCCCCTTATGGTTTTACTGTTTGGTGTTAGGAGTTTCCAACTCCGAATACACACTACGTTCCCAAAATACCCCTAAGCTCACCCCGAGCCGGGTATTTGACCTTGTTGTGGCTATTTTGCTAATTCGCTTACTAGGACCGCCTCGAGCCCAATATCGCAAATATACTCACATAATAATGTGGTCTCAGTCGTAACACACATAATTACATTTATCCCCCTAACAGGTCCAAATTACAAATATGCCCCTTGTTAACCAGAACGAGCCCACATGCATATTTAATACACCTAAACAAGCATATCTAGTCATATCATAACATAACTCAAGCAATCAAATAATGATACACATATATCATGATTAATCACGTAATAATGCAATTAAGTCAATTATTGCCCTCTCGGCACGCTAATCAAGGCACCAAGCATTTTTAGCAAATTTGGGACATTACATTATGACTGCATTAATTAAATGAGTTAGATTGTAACGCCCTACTTCCTTAGAGTCGTTACTAAGGGAGTTTAAAATGTGATTTTAACTCGCTAATCGAGGTTTTAAGTCGAAAATGTAATTAAACCATAAACAGAGTCATAAACTTTGAAAATAATTTCATTTACTAAAAACCATAAAGTGTTTAACATTTGGGATCCCAAAATACCGTCTAGAAATATTTACAACTCAAAAACATAATCATAGTCGGCTAAACGACAAAATCCAGGTTCAGTACAATCATCTCCCAAAATACCCCTAGCCATGGCGGCCAGGCAGGCCAAACATGTACGCGCCGCCTCACGCTCTCTGTACTCATGGTTGGTCGACTTTCCCCTTGCCCTTACCTGTACCACAGAGCACTCATGAGCTGAAGCCCAGCAAGAAAACCCACACAAGAAGATAACATATGCATATCAAACACTTAGCATATAAATCGGCCATCAATAGGCTATACACATACGGCCATGCCGTCCCAGGCGCTTTACCAGGCCCTGGGTTCGCGGTCACACTGTAAAGATATCCCAGGTATCCTCTAGGGTCTCGCCCTGGCAACTCACACTCCACGTGCTAAACGCTGCTTCCGGCCCCTTGCCGCACTTGGCCTTGCACTCCACATGCCTAACGTTGTTCTCGGCCCCTTGCCGTTCCTGGCCTTGCCGACCTCGGCCTGCGTCGTTCCTGGCTCTTGCCGAACATTCACACATATGCATACATAGCATAATAAAGAAAATACCAAACATGAATAAACTCAATCAAAGGGCTACGCCCTGCAACACAATCATATAGGGCCCTGCCCTGCATACAAGCTCTGTGGGAACATCGGTTTTCTTACCTGTGTTCCGAGCTTCCCAAGCACCACAATCACGAGCACAGTCCTCTAACCCGAGCCTTGAAGAAATCCTAGTCACAACACATGAACCATAATCAACCATCACGTTCTAATCCATTAAATAGTTTCGAGTCATAATTCTAACCTCCGAGACCTTGGTTTCTACCAAACTGGGTAGTAGGAACCTTCCCGAGCCTTAACGTTCAAGTTCCGAGCTAAAAACCCTCATTTTGCCAAAAATCCAGAGACAAAATTGCCTCCCTTAAGCGTCGCGGCGCGCCCCTAGACAGAGACAAAATTGCCTCACATCTGTCAGCCTAGGGCCGCGGTGCCCAAACCTTGCGCCGCGACGCCTGGGAAATTCCCTCGAAGGCCACTAGCCTAAAAATGCAAGCAGGCCGCGGCACTGAAGAACAGGGTCGCGTCACGAGCCCGAAACCCATAATTCCCATGCAAAATTTTCGAGCTAACTCCCCTAAAATCATTCCAAACATACCCCAACAACATAATTGAATCCCATAATCACCCCAATACACTTTAAGCAGCACATAAGCCCAGAAAAACCAACCAAAATCCTACTATAACTTAAGAATGATCCATCACTCAAAACGCATGCAACACTCTAATATTCAGCTTAAAACCAGTGTGATAAACCAAGATCAAAGCTTACCTTGAGCTGAGTTAAGTCTCTGAATTTGGTCCTTAAGCCTCAAGCTTCTAGCTCCCAAGATTTCCCAGCCCAATTCTTTATTTTGATTAGCTTCCACCACAATTTTCCTTTGATGTGCCTTAGAGAAAATAAAGGGAGAGAAGAGGAAATGCTTGGGTCGGTTTCTACAAGTTTCTGAGTGTTTCCCTTTCTTTTGTTTTATTTAACTTAAGCTTTAAGGTTACCTCAAGGCTCGGGGTACCAAAAACGTCCCCAGGGGAAAAATGGTAAATTTCTCCCATATTCCCTTCTAAACATTCTAACCTAAAATATATCTCCAAATATTTGTTTTCATAACCTGATAACCCCATAAAACATCTAATACCCGAAATACCCCTCGACCCGCCCCGAGTCAAATATTCAACCCCGCTGTGACTTTCTGACTAATGGCTCCCTAGGACTGTCTTGGATCATGCTACACAGATATATCACAAACATATCACATTTATGCCCTCAACGGGCTAAAATTACAAACATACCCCTAATATCCAAACGGGGCCCACATTCATATTTAATTCAACTAAACATGCATCTCTATCACATATTCACATATTATAACCATAATTCACCCAGTGCCCTCTAGGCATGCTAATCAAAGCCCTAAGCCTTATTAGCAAATTTGGGTTGCTACATAGATGGTGTATGGTTATTATATACCTTGATTGTTTGTGAGTATGTGGTTATTACCGTAATCCTAGTACTGGGAGACGCACTCTATTAGGCATCGACTATACATATGGTGTTTGTTGACAAGGTTCTTCGGCAACAGCTAATTATATGAATAAATGGGATGGATTAGTGCTAAATGATGAACTGTAATATGTGAATAATCTCAGAGGAGGATTATAACTCGTTTACTCTTTTTAGGTGGTTCAAAGGTTAAAATCCATCTAGTCCATTAGTCAATATTATTGATATATCTTTGGTATTCCTTACAGGGTGTTTCTTTACAAATTAGAAACCAACCTTTTGCAACACCCAGGGTCTCCATATTTATAGGGAAAGGACACCTGAGTGTTGGCAAAGGAGGTCATCCCGCGACCTTCTTACCCATCATGTCACTTCTGTAATATTCATGATTAATTCCTATAACCTGACAATGAAGTGTGGTCTAATCAATAGGTAAGGGGGATGATGGGTCGCATGGCCCAAGCCAGTCGTGGGGTGCCTGAACACGCACATTTATGTTGTGTGTCCGAGATTTTAGGAATGGAGCAGACACGTGATGTCTGATATGCGCACGTTTACATTGCGTGGTTGACTTTATAAAGGGTCGGACGTGTCAGCTCCAGGTCTCACCTCGAGCTTGATGTAGTCTCAGCTTGTGGTGTCCACACTGCTGACCCGATGCCTTTGAGTGTTCTTACTAAACCTTTGGCTACCTTGAGCTAAAGAGGTAGAGACTCATAACAGCAGCTTTGGGTAGGTGGCTTCCACGTGGCAGGTGGGATTATGCCCTTTTCCAGCTCGCTAATAACCGTGGATATTTAGGGCGTACATTTTCCCCCCAAGCCCTTGCTCGTGGCATATGACATCACATGTGGCCACAGTGGGGCCTTTTAGGCTTCCTTGTCGACTCTTCATGTTCTGCCCATTGCACTGGTATCGGATACGTGGAGTATCGTGGTTGGAGACGGTCCATCTTCCGAGAACCGCATTAAATGGCCTAGCCTATCTTAAGCCGTCGTTTTGTCTTTCGAGTTGTGATCCTCGTATCCCACATCAAGACGATCGAACGACTCTCATTCTTTTGCCTTTTACGTATATATAAGGTTGGCCACCTTTCGCATGAGCTACCTTTTTATTTGAAATTTTTTCTCATCTTCTTTCTTCTCTCTTCTCAGTTTCAAAACCCCCTTTTTTTTTTCTTCCGGTCACTATTCCAGACATTCCTGAGTTCTAGACACGAGGGTTCTTTCATGACTCCGGCTCCAAAGATTCCACCAAGATTCCAACTCTTACGCTCTTTTCAGTCCTTACGCAGCAGAAAACTTCTATAAGTCCTCTGTCTGTTGTATGCTTTAAATGTTTCCATTTTTCTTTGCTTAGGTAAACTTCCTTTTTAGCCGCATACTGTAGGTTGTTTTTCTTTGCTGGTATTTTGTGTGTGGGTTTTTATCCTAGGGGTATCGACCGTAGGAAAGAGAATGTCTAGGAACATGATTCATAGGACAAAATTCTGGGGTAATTTTTTTGGGTTATCTTTTTAAGTGCCTGTTTGGAGAGAGAGAGGAAGGCAACAAGTTTCTGGGGTGCAAAAACTGGATAGCTTAGGGGACACGCTTCACAAGCGGTTTTTCCTTTCGAAACTTTCCCTCCAAGACAAACTTTATCCTGACCCTCCTGACACACGGATCCCGAGCAATCGGGGACCCGTTGGGAGCATAGGCGCGTGTTCATAGAACCGCGTGGTCTCACTCGCCGCGGACTGAGATTACCTCAGCCCGTGTAAAGGAAACCATCCTTCATGCTAGATTCTTTCTTATGCTCAAGTCGCCTTTTCTAAACTTTCTTCATCTTTGTTCGTTAGGCGACCAGATGGGACCCAAGAAGAATATGCCCAAGCAGAGTGCCGGCAGCTCGTCCTCCCAGCGGGCCAGCAAGGGGAAATAGGTGGCAACAGACTCCCCAATTCCCCACTTCGGTCCCACGGTGGAGAAGGAGGTCGAGGCGGGACCTGATGCCTTCTTCGAGGCCGAGAAGATTGCCTCGAAGGTTACAACCCAGGGGAAAGTCAATAAAATCATGCTTTCCCACAACATCGAGATAGGGAAGGGCGCCCTGGTTGTCCGTCCTCCCCTTGAGGGCGAGCGGAGCTGCGCACCGCTCGATGAGGAGTTCGCGGCCAGGAGCGATGAAAACCTCAAGGCTGGGGCCTTTCTCCCCCTAGATCAGTACTTCGCGGATTTCCTGAATTTCATGAAGCTGGCCCCCTTCCAACTCCCCCTTAACTCCTACCATCTGTTTGCGGGGTTGAAGTACTTGTTCCTGAAGCAGGAATGGGAGGTCCCCACACAGGTGGACATCCTCTACTTTTTCTGCCTCAAAGCCAGCTCGGACCAACGGGGGCAAGGTGACGGATTCTACTACCTGACCCGTTTTCCCAACTCGGCCTCGGTCATCGAGCTGCCCAGCCACCCCAATGACTTCAAGGATCAATTCTTCATATCGACGGGGTTTCGCAACTACAAATACCATTACTTCAACTGTCCTCGTAAGTTCCTTCTAACTTTAGCTCGCAAGATCATCGCTGGTTAGCTTCTTCCCATTCGTTATTGACTTGAAAACTATCGTGCAGCTATTTTTGCGAGGACGGCCAAGTCGGTAACCCTTGGGGGTCAGTACGAAACCTTGGTGGGGCTCCCCCCAAGTGAAAAAGACTACCGCCAGCTCGCGTCTGATGAGATGATGCTAGCGTGTAAGTTAATTTCTCCAGGCCAGACTCTGGCCTTGAGGAGGCCACGGATCATCCCCACAGCTCGCGAGATGGCGCCCATCCCCGAGGAGGAGGCCACGGATGAGGACGAGGAGGACGAGGTGCCCCTCATGCGCCGGAAATGGGCTCTTGAGGTCGCCCAGGCGGTCAACGTAGAGCGGACCCAGTCCGGGGCAGCAGCCGGCCCCTCCGGCCAAGGTAACCCTTACTTGTTTAGGGATTTAGACAGGGTAGCCGTAGACCTACGACTTGCTAGGTTTAACCTCATCCAACTCGTTCACCGCCACCAAAATGACCCAGATCGCAACATCACTCTACTCCAGTGTGTTGACCAGCTAGTGTTGCGTTATGACATGGGTCGCCCTAGGGGTACTGTAGTAGTAGATAATACCCTGGCCTTTAGGTCGGCCTTTTTTTAGGAGTACGAGACCAACCTTGGGTCGTGGCCCTCCCTTCTGGAGGGTGTAGTAGCTCCGGGTCTTAGGCAGTATGTAGAGGAGTCCAGTCCTGAGGCGGATCCAGACCCAGAGCCTCCTCTCACTCGTGAAGTCATTATCTTTGACTCCCCCGTAGAAGCTCCAGGGTCGGAGGTCCTGACAATAGATTCCTCCTCTAGCTCGGAGGGTAGGACCTTTTCAATACATACTTTAGATTTTTTTTGTTATCAAAGTATTTTTACATGCATACTAATGATTCGCTCTTTATTTCAGACGAGGAGATGTCGCAGCCCGGGGACAACGTTCTGCAGTCTATGCTCCAGGGGGCAAATCCCTCCTCCGGGTCGTCTGGACCCTTGGTGAAGAGGCTTCGGGTGACCAAGAAAAGTCCTCCCCCCGGGACCAGCTCCAAGTCTCCTGCCAATGGGAAAAACCAGGGTCCTGCTGCCATAGAGTAGGTGCCTCCACCCCCTCCTGCAGTGGAGAAGATGGCTCCACCTCCCTTGCGACCTCCTGTCCCTAATCGGGAACAGGAGGTACCAATTGGGACCTTGTCAGCCCCGACCCCCGCCGTGCGCGTCCCAGTCAATCCTCAGGCCTTGGAGAAAATCCCCGAGATCTTTAGGGGGACGGTTTATGAAACCGCGACCTACATGGTGGACCACTGCTACAATTCCACCTCGAGGGACTTGCGGGAGATCGATACGAGGAACCTCGAGCATGTGATGGAGTCTTCACTGGGGATGACCCTCACGGTAAGTTTGCTTTACCACTGGTTCTTTATGTTGTTTTTTTTTTCTCTAAGGCACTTGCCTTATTATCTTTTTGTCTTTCATGCGGCTTTTGCTCTCCACCGGAGCATATCTCGGTCTAGGGCCAGAATTGACGAGATCTGGGGCGAGCACCAGGCTGCCTAGGCCGCCCTCGCGTCCGCTCGACAACATGAGCAGGATGCCAAAGCTGCCCTGGCGACTGCCCAGGAAAGCGAGAAGATCGCGCAGGCTGCCTCAATTGCTGCGAAAGCTGACCTGGAGGCATCTCGGGCCAAGCTGTTGAAGGTCGAGGCTACTAAGGTCGCCCTGGACACTGCGAAGGTTGAACTTGAAGAGGCCAAGGCCACCCTTGTGGTGGAGAGGGCATCATCCAGCTCCTCCATGGATTCCATGCTGTACCATTGCTGGGCCTTCAACCAAGATGGTGACTTTTCCTTCCTGGGGCCGGAGGTGTGGGAGTCCTTCTTGGAAAAGTTCAAAGCTCGCTTTCAACAAGAGGTGCCCTCTGAGACCGAGGAGACTTTCGCTACAACCGAGCAGGACACCGAGGGAGTGACTTCAACGGAGCAGCCTGGCGAGGCTTAGGATTTTTGCTCCTTTTTCTTTTATTTTTATTTGTAACTTTATATTACGAGGTTTTTTATCCTCGAGACAATTGATTTCCTTAGATTTATTTAATCTATTTATATATATTTGTGGTTTAACTTAGTTTATGTTGGTGTTATGATTGTCATCTTATGATTTTTAGGAAAAAACATCGATTAATCAATTTGAACCAACTTCTAAGTCTTAGGACTTGGTTGTACCCAAGACATTAATTTTAAAAACTTAGTTCGCGTTAATCTTTTATTGATATCTCGTGCTTTTTAAGAAAAACATCGGTCAATCAATTTAAATCAACTTCTAAGTTTTAGGACCTGGTTGTATTCAGGACATTAATTTTTAAAAACTTAGTTTGTGCTAATCCTTTATCGATATCTCGTGCTTTTTAAGAAAAACATCAATCAATCAATTTGAATCAACTTCTAAGTTCTTGGATCTGGTTATATCCAGGATATATGCCCCCCAAGTAATCAGGAACGGGTCTTTCGTGGTTACTTGATGTTACATCCACAAACATATACAATAATGCAAAAAGATTAACTCTTATTACTTAATAAACAAAAGATGGCTATTCTAACTAAGCCTTACAAAGATATTGTTGATAATATTTCTTTAAGTGTATAGCGTTCCAAGTCCGTGGGACTACTTCTCCGTTAAGCTGAGCTAGCTTGAAGGTTCCTTCTTTCACGACCTCGGTTATTTGATAGGGCCCTTCCCAGTTTGGTCCCAACACTCCGTCCTTGGGATCCTCACCGGCCAGGAAGACTCTTCTGAGTACCAGGTCGCCAACGCTAAAGATGCGTTTCTTGACCTTTGAGTTGAAATAACGAGTGATCTTTTGCTGATAATGCGCGAGCTGCAACTGTGAAGCTTCTCGTTTTTCGTCAATTAGGTCGAGGGACGCGTAGAGCAGTTCGTCATTCTGGTCTTGGTCAAATGCCTGGACTCTATGCGAGGCTACCTTTACTTCGACAGGAAGGACTACCTCACTCCCGAAAGCTAGGGAGAAAGGAGTATGACTCGTCGGCGTTCGATGTGAGGTTCGGTATGCCCACAGTACCTGGGGGAGCTGTTTGGGCCAGACTCCCTTGGCTTCATCCAGTCTTTTCTTAAGGCTCGCCTTTAGCGTCTTGTTGACAGCCTCGACCTGCCCATTGGCATGGGGATAGGCCATGGAGGAGAAGCTTTTAACAATGTCGTGCCTCTCACAGAATTCGGTGAAGAGGTCACTATCGAACTGCGTTCCATTATCTAACACGATCTTCTTTGGCAGCCTGAATCGGCAGATAATACTCTTGACCACGAAGTCGAGGACTCTCTTCAAAGTGATCGTCGCCAGGGGCTCTGCTTCTGCCCACTTGGTGAAGTAGTCGATAGCCACCACCGCATAGCGAACTCCTCCCTTTCCAGTAGGGAGGGCACCAACCAGGTCAATACCCCAGACCGCGAACGGCCATGGGGACGAGATCATCTTCAGCTCGACCGGGGGAGCCCGGGCAATTGTGGCGAATCGTTGGCACTTGTCACACTTCTTGACGTAGGAGATCGAGTCCTTTGACAAAGTGGGCCAATAATACCCCTGCCTTAGTATCTTTAGGGAAAGGCTTTGCCCCCCAATGTGATCTCTGCAAAAACCCTCGTGCACCTCCTACAAAATGATCTTCGCCTCACTTGGCAGAACACACCGTAGGAGAGGTAAAGAAAGTCCATGCCAGTATAATATCCCATCTATCACTGTATACCTTGGAGCCTGGTAAAGTACCCGCCTTGCGTCATTTCGTCCCTCGAGTAACTTTTCTGCTGTGAGATACTCGAGGATGGGAGTCATCCAAGTCGGTCTGGTGTCAATCATCTCGACCTCCGCCCCGACTTCCTCTATGCCTGGTCTTTCCAAGAACTCTACCGGCACCAACCTTAGAGTCTCCGCCTCGCCAGAGGTAGTGAGCTTTGCCAGGACGTCTGCATTGGCATTCTGCTCTCGAGGTATCTGCTCGATTGAGTCGCGCTCAAATGCGGATAGTTCTTTCTTTACCTTGGCCAGGTAAGCAGCCATCTTGGTTCCCCGTGCTTGGTATTCCCCCAACACTTGGTTTACCATGAGCTGAGAATCGATGTAACACTGGACAGAGCTGGCCCTCAGCTCCTGGGCCACCCTTAGCCCAGCCAGTAAAGCTTCGTATTCGGCCTCGTTGTTGGAAGCTTTGAATTCGAATCGTAACGCCGAGTGGAATCGATGTCCCTCCGGGGATATCAATATGATTCCAGCCCTGGAGCCGTTCTCGTTAGCCGAGCCATCTACGAAGACCTTCCATGAGGCCTGAGCTGACTCTTCTACTGGATCCGGATCTGGGTCTGGAGCTTCTTGGAACCCTGTGCATTTTGCCACAAAATCAGCCATGGCCTGGCTTTTTATTGCAATCTGTGGTATGTACAGTATCTCAAATTGGCTGAGCTCGATATCCCACTTCAACAGATGCCCCGATGCTTCAGGTTTCTGTAAAACCTATCTTAAAGGCTGATTGGTTATGACGTGTATTGAGTGGGGCTGGAAATATGGCCTGAGCTTTCGGGAGGCCTTAATAAGGTAGAAAGCCATCTTTTCCATCAACATATACCGAGATTCAGCTCCGAGAAGCCTCTTGCTGATGTAATAGACTAGCTTTTGAGATCGGCCTTCTTCTCAGACTAATACGGCGCTAGATGCATCTTCCGTGACAGCTAGGTAAAGGAAAAGAGGCTCCCTTGCCGTTGGTTTGGATAATACGGGCAGCTCGGCCAAATGTGCTTTCAGGTCGAGGAAGGCACGTTTGCATTCCTCAATCCACTCAAATTTTTTATTTCCCCGAAGCAGGTTGTAGAATGGCAGACACTTGTCGGTAGATTTAGAAATAAACCGATTAAGGGCCGCCACCCTTCCTGTCAGACTCTGAACATCTTTTCACGACCGGGGTGAGGGCATCTCGAGTAGCGACCTGGTCTTATCGGGGTTCGCTTCTATTCCTCTGGTATTGACAATGAAACCCAGGAATTTCCCTGACGCGACCCCGAAAGTACACTTTTAGGGGTTTAGCCTCATGCCGTATTCTCTCAATATCTTAAAGCATTCCTCCAGATCGGAGACATGGTTATCGGCAGTTTTCAACTTGACCAACATGTCGCCAACATACACTTCCATATTTTTCCCGATCTGATTGGTAAACATCATATTTACCAACCTCTGGTATGTAGCTCCGGTGTTTTTCAGCTCGAAGGGCATGACCTTGTAACAATAAACATTGGTTGGGGTCATGAAGCTAGTGTGTTCCTGATCTACTGGATTCATGGCGATCTGGTTATAGCCTAAGTATGCATCCATAAAAGACATAAGCTCGTGCCCCGCCGTGGCATCTACCAATTAGTCGATTCTTGGGATGGGGAAGCAATCTTTCGGGCAAACTTTGTTCAAATCGGAGAAGTCGATGCAGGTCCACCATTTCCCATTGGGCTTCGGGACCAACATAGGATTGGCGACCCAGATCGGGAACTTTGCTTTGCGGATAAAGCCGCACTTTAAGAGACGGGCTACTTCCTCCTCTAAGGCCTCAGCTCGGGTTGTTCCTAGGTGCCTTTGTTTCTAGGATTTTGCAAGCACGCTTTTATCCAAGTGGAGGGTGTGCATGATGATGCTTAGACTAATCCCTATCATGTCTCCATGAGACCAAGTGAGCACATCTATATTTTCTCGCAGAAACTTAATCAGCTCCGCCTTCCTTTCGCTACATAGATTTTTCCCGAGCTTTACCACCTTCGAGAGGTCTTGTGGGTCGATGTTTACCTCCTCGAGCTCTTCAATGGTCTGGAGCTCAGATCTATCCTCGCCTACTCTGGGGTCGATATCATTATTTAAGATGATATTCTCCCCCTTGGCATTCTGAGGTTTTTCAATCTCAGGACTAGGCATAAGTTCCTGAGATTCCTCATTCCCGCCCTGGATGGTCATCGTCTACTGCCTGGGTTTTGTATTCCCTGGCAGAGAGCTGATCACCTCAGACAGTGCATATCCTCGTGGAGGAGGGGAATTTTAGTGCGAGGTGACGGATGGAGGTTATTGCTTCGAACGCTATCAAAGTAAGTCGGCCCAAAATAGCATTGTACGCGGTGGGACAATCGATGACCACAAACTCGAGGAGTTTTTAGATAGACTGAGGTCCCTCTCCCAGGGTGATCACCAACTCGATCGTTCTTATTGTTGCCGACCCTTCTCCAGAAAATCCATATAACATCATGGAGGTGGCTTTCCACTCGGTGATTGATAAACCCATCTTTTCCAGCGTAGACCGGAACAGCAGGTTCACCGAGCTCCCATTATCGACCAATATCCTCCTAACTCTTCGGTTAGTGAGCTGAGCGGTTATGACCAGAGGGTCGTTATGAGGGAACTGGACGTGACTGGCATCTTCCTCGGTGAATATGATTGGTTGCCTCTCCAATCATTGCTGTTTGGGTAGATGCTGCCCTTGGACGAACTCCGCTCCATTATGAGCTTTTAGTTCGTTGACATATCTCTTTTGGGCACCTCTGCTCGTGCCGGCCAGATGGGGGCCTCCGGAGATCGTGGAGATCTCTCCTCCTATCACAGAAGGAGGGGTGTCCTGATTTATGCGAGACCCGGGCAGACCTATCGGAGATTCTGGAGCTGGTTGACCGGCGGGAACTCTATTCCGGGCATACTGAGCCAAGGTTCCGGCTCTGATGAGAATCTCGATCTCATCCTTCAGGTGCCTACAATCGTCAATGTTATGGACGATGTCGTTGTTGAATCGACAAAACTTGGAGGGATCTCGCTTAGCCTTCTGATGTTTCAAAGGCTCCCGCTTCTTCCAGGGGAGGCGAGCAGAGTTTGCTAGGAAAATGTTCTCCCTAGTGTTGGTGAGCTCGGTGTAGGTCGTGTAGATTGGCTTAAACTTTTCTACGGACTTGTTCTTCTTCGGGCCGTGCTGGCCGCCTTCGCTGCTCCCTTTTCTCTTGCCTCCACCCAACTGGTTATTCTGTGAAATGGTTTGGGTCGCTCTCACGACCTCCGTTCCCACTCCAGCGGGCTGTTCAGGGGCTTGGCTGGTTCCTGCAGCCGATGCTTGCACTTCCTCCAGTTTTATCCATCCCTAGGCCCTATTTAAGAATTCGTTCACGATGTTGACACCTTTTCTCTGTTTCTCTTCCCAGAGTCCGCCTCCAACGAGGATCCCAGTCCTCAAGGCCATAAGTTTGGAACTATCATCTGCGTCCCTAGCTCGGGCCGCGACGTTTGCGAATCTGATCAGTTAAGCTTTCAAAGGCTCGTCTGGCTGTTGTCTTACATTTGCCTGGGTATCGGCTTTGACGCGGGCGGCCTGAGAAGCTCGGAATGCCCTCTTGAAGTCGGCAGAAAAGGTTTTCCACGAGCTGAAGGACTGCTTTTTATTCTATTTGAACCATTGCCTGGCCGGCCCAGTCAAGGTGGAAGGAAATATTAAACACCTCAGCTCGGGACCGATGTTGTGGGCCATCATCAGGGTGTTGAACATACCCAAGTGATCTGACGGGTCCCCGTCTCCATTGAATTTGGACAAGTGAGGCATACGGAAACCAGGTGGGTATGCCATGGCTGCTATGCTGGGAGCGAAGAGCTCGAGTTCGTCCCCCGAGTCATACTCATCTTTTTCTTTTTCCGATAGGAGCTTCCTCATCAGCTCCTCCATCTGAGCCAGCGGCTCCAGGGTTTGGTCCTTGCTCCCTTGGTTGTTCTGGGGCTATTCAACAGCTCCAGTTCCATTGTACGCGTTAGGCGGGTTATAGTCCCTCCTATCTTGAGATAGGTTATGTGGGACATTCCCGCTGTCACGTACTTCAGATAGGCCCTCCCCTTGGTGAGTACGACTACCATTTCTAGCTGGGTCTCCTCTCGAAGAGTTGAGACGATCTCAGAGGTCGGCCCGAGAGCTTTGAGCCGAACTCAAATGATGGCGCAGGTCTTCGCCGGATCTGCCACTTCGATTACTCCCGGTCCAGTAACTTCCATTTGAGAAGCTCAAAGCCCGCCGCTGAGGGTGAGGATCCAGGACTTCCCTGGGTGCCTGGCTGCGATGGAAAGGTCCGACGGAAGGAGGATTTCACCTGCTGCTCCCATGAGCCAGAATGTCTCGGACTAGACGGGGAGGAGATGGGTATCTTATTGGTGACGAAGGATGTCTAACTGGTGATGTAATCCTAGTCCCGTCAGGGAAAATTAAGCTAGGTCGCGGCCTCTCCGCCCTACCATCCCCCGCGTCCTGCGCTCGGCGGTCTGATCGCAGTGCAGGACGGCTGGCCGGGGCGGGCTGTCATCACGAGCCCTCCCTGGATCTTCTTCGCGAGCTGCCTCGGGCCCTCCTGAGTGCACTCGAGGGTGGAACTGAGCTAGGAGTTGAGGTCCGAACTGATCGGCTGAATTGCTGATCGGCCCTAGGAAGTTCCTCAAATACAGTTTCCTGGTGGTGTAATGTGGGAGTAGAATTTGATGTCAAGGGTCTGACTGACCGATTGGGCCTGGACCGGTTACCCCGGCGGGACTTATGAGTCCCACCTTGCCTCTTTTCGACGTTAGCGTTGGTTGTAAGAGGGGGTAATCGGGCCAAAACCTCTTCGATCTGCTTGCTTGCTTTCGCTAGCTGACTCCTCAATTGTCCATTTTCCATTTCTACCGCCGTGTAGAAATCCGGGTTCAGATTGGGCGGCCGGGGAGCCAAACTTCCAGTGTCGTCTTGGCCCATTGGCTGCTTTCCCGATCGCTGCTGAACCTCAGGGTTTTGCTCATTGGATATGACGGCATGGTGGGCCTCCTGCCCATCACGTTGATCCGCTTCGTTACCATGCCTTGAGCGAGTAACCACCATGGTTGGGTTTTTTGTAATAGCACCAATCTAAAATCCTCTCAATGAAAGCACCAAACTGTTGACGCGGTTCTTCGGCAACAGATAATTATATGAATAAATGGGTTGGATTAGTGCTAAATGATGAACTGTAATATGTGAATAATCTCAAAGGAAGGTTATAACTCGTTTACTCTTTTTAGGTGGTTCGAAGGTTAAAATCCCTCTAGTCCACCAGTCAATATTATTGATATATCTTCGGTATTCCTTACAGGGAGTTTCTTTACAAATTAGAAACCAACCCTTTGCAACACCCAGGGTCTCCATATTTATAGGGAGAGTGTTATCCAGATTTCCGGATAGCGTTTAGATTGATGGCCTCGGGGAAGCAGAATTATCGATGTCTTTCACGATAGGTGACCAGAGCTCGCGGATGAACAGAAAGGCTTCACCTCTCCCGCTTGGTGTCCGGATTACTCTTCCAAGCAAACACAATACGGAAACTCGTCAACTCTCCCGGACTCCCGAAGGGGTATCCTTCGGGGAAGCTCCTTCCAGGAGAAGCTCTTCGAGTGGTCTCCGCGGAAGCAGTTCCGTGCCTCGCACGGAACAAAGCCAAACGGTCGAGTCCTGGAGGAGGCATATTTGGAATGATATCCGCCTGACACAGGATCCCGCCTGACACGCCCGTCAGGTCAAAGCCGCACACATCCCAGCACGCCTAAGGGTACCTTTTCGCCTACTGTTCCGCTGACAACTTGGAAAAGACGGCTGACTTTGTGTGTTCCCCATACTTTCACGTAAATATACCCACATAGAGTCTTGTAGCCATGCTACTACAGTTATTGTATCCCTATTTATGGCTGGTGTAATTAAGACTCATGTACGTAGAGAAAAACCCTAATCCAAAACCCTAGCTATAAAGACCCCTTCATTTTACAAGAAGAGGGACAAATCATATAGCAAAAACTCTACTAAAATCTCTCTAGCTTCATCTTCTTCAAGAGAACCCGAGAGAAACACTGTGAGTGTGTGAAGTTCTTGTGCACCAGCTATCTTACTGTAACCTTTTCCAAGTATAATAACATCGACTCGTGGACTAGGGCTTGTTAACGCCTGAACCACGTAAAAACACTGTTTGTTTAGTTACATTTTAGCACTTCTACAGTTCTTATCTTTTTATTATTCTGTTTGTATTCGTTTCCGAAAAACTCGATAAACATTTTGGTGCTTTCATTGAGA
This sequence comes from Humulus lupulus, assembly GCF_963169125.1. Classification (NCBI taxonomy): domain Eukaryota; kingdom Viridiplantae; phylum Streptophyta; class Magnoliopsida; order Rosales; family Cannabaceae; genus Humulus; species Humulus lupulus. The sequence goes on along the minus strand of NC_084800.1, from coordinate 93,717,319 downwards.
GCTGTAGGAAGTTGTTAGTCAGCTCTTTTTCTGTGTACGTTTTTTGTATTCACTTCGTGCTAAAGAGATGGTGACTACGAGAAAATCCGCTGTTGACAAAAATGCTACGGTCAACCCCGATACCGTGATGGAAGATGTGGTGCAAAGCGAACCCTTAGACTACCAAGGTGAAGACCCGACATCCCGCCAGGATCAGGTCAGTACCGAAGATACAACATACTTAGAAGACGAAGAAGAGTATGTCCAAGACGGTTATTACAAGGACGGCTGCTACTATGAGAAGGACCCAGAACTGGTCCAAGTAGCCGAAGAACTGGTGGCCACTAAGGCCAAGCTTGCTGAGCAGGAGCGCGTCTCCGAAAGAATGCAACGCATGATGGAACGCCTCCAAAGTAAGTTCGGAGATCTAGGCGACTCGGACGAGGATGCCTCTGTTCTAGGTGGTGCTGATGCCCCCATGCCGGATCCAACCGCTGCTGGACCATCCAAAGCCGCCCCTAACAAGGGCAAAGAAAAAGTTGGAGAGCCTGTGCGCGCTGACGCCCCTGCACCTCCTAAAGGCGTGAATCACCAGGCCGACTGCCCCCCCCCCCCCCCCCCCGCGCGCAGAAGGTCTCTGGCGCTCCTAAGCCCAGACGTCCTTCAGCCCCAAGGGGGCACTCTGTGCCTAAAGGGCCCGGTGCTAAGGCACCCAGGCCTAGGGGAAGGAACAACCGCCCCAGTGATTCCGTCAATCAGGACGGTCGGGCTGCGAACTCGCACTCCGAAGATAGCTGGTCCACGGTGGACCTAAGAAGAAGGTTGGAGGCCAAGTATGAAAAGGCCAAAGGGGAAAAGGCCCGGCCTCGCGGAGATGACCTCCGAAATCATATTAATGACAAGCTCCGGGGACGTGACCTCCCGGAAAGTGATACGAAGAGGCTCGAGGAACAGATTGCTGCCTTGACCAAGCTGGTCCGGAAGCAAAGTGGGGCCCTGTCAGATTCTGAGGAGGAAGACCCGGAACCATGTATTAGGAGGATCGCGGAAACGTCCCTCCCGGATAACTTCAAAATGTCTCACATAGAATTATATGATGGGAGGACAGACCCGCGTACCCACCTAGCTAAATATAATAAAATGATGCAAGTGGCGCGTGTCAGTGAGGACGCCAAATGCATGTGCTTCTCACTCACCCTTACCAAGTCCGCGGAGGACTGGTGGAAAAGATTAGCTCCCGGATCAATCCACAGTTGGAAGGAGCTACAGTCCGCGTTTAGGAGGCAGTTTATTGCTGCCCGCGACCACGATATGGAGGTTGGTTCCTTAACCAACATCAAGCAGCAACCCACTGAGAACCTCAAAGCTTTCATTCAGAGAATGATGGAAGCTGCTGCAAAAACCAAGGTCAGCGATGACATGAAGCTGATCGCCCTTCAATCGGGCCTTACTGTCGGCTCCATGCTATGGGGGGAAATGCAAAGGAGACGGGCAGAAACACTGTCCGAATTCATGTCAAAAGCTCAGGGAATCATCAACCTTGAGGATGCCTACCAGCAGGCATTCGGAGTTCCCCCGACTCCAACCCCTTCCGTGACTGCGCCGAGCTTTGCTTCGCAAGCTCCCGCACCAGCCCTCACGCTTCCAGGAGCCCGATTCACTCCAAGTGTGTATGGGCCTTCCGCGTCTGCTCAGACGCCGAGTCAAACCCATTTCTCTGGGTACGGAGTAGTACAAACCGGATGTAGTATCGCTCCTAGCATGCCGCAGCCGCAAGCGGAAGCCCGAGAACGAAATTTGAGCCAATCGCGGAGCAAACGAAGCGGAAGAAACTCCAACCGGGGAGACCATTCAAAGAAACCCCGAAAGGACTATGAGCCCAAGTTCACGGAATATACCAGTTTGATAGACTCGCGAGAGAATGTCTATCGGGCGACCTGTAATATGGTCAACTACAGGAAGCCCCCGAAAGTGTCTCACGGAGGAAGGCGTTCGCGAGACTCCAATAAGAGGTGTGAGTTTCACGGAGACGTGGGGCACACCACGAATGAGTGCCTTCAGCTGAAGGATGAGATCGAGTCCCTGGCAAGAGCGGGACACCTCGGTCAGTGGGTGAGGATACCCATTATCTATCCCGGACAGGGGGTAGTTCACGGAGCTGCATATTCCCCGGGACAGAGGGGGGCCGCTAGCGCTCCTGGAGCCGGTCACCCCCAAGCTCCCGGGTCTCAGTTCCCAGCACTTCCTGCTCCACCCGCTCCGGCGCCCATTGCCTTGTTGGCTCCAGGACCAGGCAACCCATATCCGCCCGGCCTTGCTCCGCCACCCGTTGACGGACACGTCGCCACCATTTCCGGAGGACCACACCTTGCCGGAAGTACCCGCAACTCCCAGAAGAGGTACTTGAAGGAGTTAGAGCACGCCGAGGAGATGTGCGCTTTGGTCCAATCACCTGCTCAACGTCCCCGAATGATGGATCTTCCCATCACCTTCACGGAGGACGATGCTCGACATGTGCACTTCCCCCACAATGATCCCCTCGTAGTGGAAGCCCAGATTGCCAATAAGAAGGTCTCACGGATCTTGATCGATAACGAAAGCTCCGTGAACATCCTCTTCAAAGCGGCCTTCCACGCGATCGGATTGACCGAGACGGACCTGGCCCCATGCCCCATCCAGCTTCAAGGTTTCAATGGGGACGCACTCATGCCATTAGGCAAAATTCAGCTTCCAGTCACCCTCAGAGGAGAAAGCGACGCTTGTGCCTTCAAGCATAGCACATTCGTGGTGGTCGACTGCCCCACGGCGTATAATGCCATCTTAGGCCGACCAGTCCTGATCGATTGTGGGGCCATAACCTCGATACGCCACTTATGTTTGAAGTTTCCATGCGACGATGGGCGTATTGGCACCCTCCGAGGAGACCAAAGAAGCGCACGGAGCTGTTATAACGTCTCCGTCCAATCCGTCTACACGGTCCAAGAGACGTTTGCTGCCATTCCTTTGGCGGAAGAATTGCCAGAAACTGGGGGTGCTCAGGAGGCATACTTTGACGAACTCGACCCAAGAGTGGGAATCGAGAAGGCAATAGAGCCGATGGAGGAAGTCGAAGAGGTGATCCTCAACCCGGGGGAGCCCACCAAGGTCATTCAGGTGGGGAAAAACCTGCCGTCGGCCGTTCGAGATAAGATCGTGGCCACTGTGAAGGATAATCACGATATCCTGGCATGGTGCCACGCTGATATGACGGGGATTAATCCCAATGTTGCGTGCCACGCACTCAACATAGACCCATCTGCAACTCCAATTCGCCAAAAGAGGAGGCCGCTAGACCCAGTGAGAGCCGAAGCCGTCAAAGCTGAAGTGGACAAATTGATGTCCATAGGCTTTCTCCAGGAGTCGCACTATCCCGTGTGGTTGGCCAACCCAGTTCTGGTCCCAAAACCCGATGGGTCCTGGAGAATGTGCATTGACTTCACGGACCTAAACAAGGCCTGCCCGAAAGATTGTTTCCCTCTCCCGCGAATCGATCAAATGGTAGACGCTACTTCCGGGTACGAACTCTTATCCTTCATGGATGCGTACTCCGGATACAACCAGATCAAGATGCATGTCGCGGACCAGGAACACACCAGCTTCCTCACGGACAAGGGTGTCTACTGTTACGTGGTCATGCCTTTCGGTTTGAAGAATGCTGGGGCGACGTACCAACGTCTGGTAAACAGAATGTTCAAGGACCAACTGGGGAGGAACATGGAGGTGTACGTGGATGACATGTTGGTAAAGTCCAAGACCTCCGGGGACCACAGTGATGACCTTGAGGAAGCTTTCGCCGTGATCCGAAAGTACGGGATGAAACTAAATCCAAAGAAATGTACTTTCGGGGTCTCATCTGGGAAGTTCCTCGGTTTCATTGTCAGCTCCCGCGGAGTGGAAGCCAACCCTGAGAAAATAAAGGCGTTCATAGATATGCCTTCCCCCCGGAAACATAAAGATGTCCAGAGCGTTACCGGAAGGATAGCTGCTCTCAGCCGCTTCGTATCCAAGGCCACTGACAAGTGTATCCCCTTCTTCAATGTGTTGCGAGGAAACAAGAAGTTCGAGTGGACACCCGAATGCGAAGCAGCCTTCCAACACCTCAAAGAACATTTAACCCGAGCTCCCATTCTGTCCAAACCTGTCGAAGGAGAGGCGTTGTTCTTATACTTAGCTGTGACTGAGCACGCAGTAAGTGCCGCTCTCGTCCGGGAAGATGGCCGTATCCAGCTCCCTGTGTATTACGTAAGCAAGAGGTTATTGGACGCCGAGTCCAGATATTCGATGATCGAGAAACTCTCCCTCTGCTTGCTGATCGCCTCACGGAAGCTGAGGCCATATTTCCAGGCGCACACCATCAAAGTACTCACCAACCACCCTCTCCGACAAGTCCTGCAGAAGCCCGAGTCTTCTGGCAGATTGCTTAAGTGGGCCATGGAACTGAGCCAGTTCGACGTCCACTACCAACCACCTGTTTCCATAAAAGGCCAAGCTCTCGCGGACTTTATTGTGGAATGCTCGGGAATGAATGACCTCCCGGAAGATACTGTCCCGGAACTCCCCACCTGGAAGGTCTATGTAGACGGAGCCTCAAATGAAAAAGGAGCTGGAGCGGGGGTCATCCTAATATCTCCCCAAGGGCATCAGCTCCAGAGCGCCATCCGTTTCGCGTTTCCAGCATCCAACAACGAGGCAGAACACGAAGCCATGTTAGCTGGGTTACGACTGGCCAGAGAAGTCGGAGCCCAAAAAATCGAAGTATACAGCGACTCCCTACTTGTGGTAAACCAAATATCCGGGGAATACCAGACGAAAGGCGAAAGGATGGCTGCCTACGTGTCTCTCTCCCGCGACCTACTGTAGCATTTCAAAGGCTACCAAATCCGCCAGGTCCCCCGGGACCAGAACTCACTCGCGGACACGCTGGCCAAGCTTGCAACGGACCCAGAGATTGAACAGTATGGCTTAGTCCCCATCGGGCACTTAGAAGCCCCCAGTACTGAGACACGAAGGATAAACGCCATCATCGACCATTCCCACTCCTGGATAGGACCCATCCTCAGATTTCTCACCACCGGAGAGCTCCCCACTGATAAAGCTGACGCAAGGAAGCTCCAATATCAAGCTCCCCGATACGTGGTTATGGATGGAAAGCTTTACCGCAGGGGGTTGTCCATACCCTTCCTTAGGTGTGTTTCCGGAACCGAAGTCAGCACCATCATCCACGAGATTCACGGAGGCTTCTGTGGCGATCATACCTCCGGGCTGAGCCTCTCCAAAAAGATCCTTCGACAAGGATACTTCTGGCCCACCATGAAGAAGGATTGTGTGGATTATGTCAGGAAGTGTGAGCAGTGCCAGAGGTACGCCAAGGTTCCGCGAGCGCCGCCTACAAAAATTACCCTAATGACCAGCCCCTGGCCGTTCGCCGTTTGGGGCATTGACCTAGTAGGTTCCCTCCCAACTGGAAAGGGTGGAGTGAAGTACGCCATAGTCGCGGTAGACTACTTCACCAAATGGGCTGAAGCTGAACCTATGAACACGGTCACATCAAAAAAAGCACTGGATTTTGTCATCAGGAATATAGTGTGTCGTTTTGGGCTTCCACGGAAAATTGTGTCCGACAACGGAAGGCAGTTTGACAGTGAACACTTCACAAACTTCTGTGCTTCGCATGGAATTATCAAAAGCTTTTCCGCAGTCGCCAGACCCCAGGCTAATGGGCAAGTGGAAGCTGTAAAAAAAATATTAAAGACCACGTTGAAGAAAAAACTCCAAGCCTGCAAGGCTCACTGGCCGGAAGAACTTCCGCGTGTACTTTGGGCCTATCGCACAACGGAGAGAACTTCGACGGGGCACACGCCTTATTCCATGACCTTCGGTTGCGAGGCCGTCATCCCAGTAGAAGCTATGATCCCCTCTCACAGGCAAGACACCTACGATCCTACCCGGAACCATGCCCTCCTCCAGGAGTCCTTGGACATGATCGAGGAGCTCCGGGAGCAGTCGCAGGTCCAACTAAAAATGTACCAAGGCAAGATAGCCCGACACTTTAACATGAGAGTCCAGAGCCGTACATTCGAAGTTGGGGATCTTGTCCTACGGAGAGTATTTCCTGCTACGCAGGACCCGGGAGTAGGAGTCCTCGGACCCAACTGGGAAGGCCCCTACGAAGTCCAAGAAAAAGTGGGCCATGGGACGTATCACTTAAAGAGACTCGACGGATCTAAAGTCCCGCGCGCCTGGAACGCGGAGCACCTCTGCCGTTACTACCAGTAGGCCCTGGACCATCCAGTCGGAAGTCCTTGGTGAAAATAACAAAAGTGAAAAATGTGGAAATAATCCTCCCTGTTGTAAAATTCACGCCTAGCAGGCTAATTTAATGAAACACGGAGAGATTCACTCCGCTTTTACTGCACTTTTTATCCCTGTGTTCAAAGTTGCGTTTTAACAAGTGACCACGCGGTCCGGAGACGTCTGGACCCCACGCTCACTTGGGGGGTATACATGGCTAAGGCATAACCATACGCCCCTTGAACAAAACGTACACAGAACCCCACTTATGTGCTAGCATTGTGTTTGAAATTTTTAAATTGTTTGAAATGTTTAAATTGTTGAGCTTAGGTTTATTTGTTGCCATGAACATGCTTGCATTACGTGTCATATGTGCATTATGTGCTTATGTGAAAATTGCCATGGAAATGCCTGCCATTATGTATCATAAGAATTATCTCCTGTGTAGCCCAGCGATGGACGGGACTGGGGGTTGAGGCACGTTCATAGAGCTACGCCAAAACACCCCCAACTCCCTGACAAGTCCTTTGCAGAATTCTTCGCGATCGCTGTAGATCTTTGCTTCGCAAACTCCAGCTCCGGGTCTCGGAAGGCAAAAAATGGCAAGATCCGCGAACGCTGTAGAGCTTTGCTTCGCAAGCTCCAGCTCCGGATCCCGCAAGGCGAAAGATGGCAAGATCCGCGAACGCTGTAGAGCTTTGCTTCGCAAGCTCCAGCTCCGGATCCCGCAAGGCGAAAGATGGCAAGATCCGCGAACGCTGTAGAGCTTTGCTTCGCAAGCTCCAGCTCCGGATCCTGCAAGGCGAAAGATGGCAAGATCCGCGAGCGCTGTAGAGCTTTGCTTCACAAGCTCCAGCTCCGGGTCCCGCAAGGCGAAAGATGGCAAGATCCACGAGCGCTGTAGAGCTTTGCTTCGCAAGCTCCAGCTCCGGATCCCGCAAGGCGAAAGTTGGCAAGATCCGCGAGCGCTGTAGAGCGTTGCTTCGCAAGCTCCAGCTCCGGGTCCAGCGAGGCGAAAGATGGCAAGATCCGCGACCGTTGTAAGCCTTGCTTCGCAGGCTCCAACTCCGGATCTCACAAAATAATGCATGGCAAGCTCCATGGCCATTGCAAGTTTCAGCTCCAGAAGCAGACATGCTTGATCCCCCCACTCACAGCCGGCTTTGCTTCGCAAAGCCCCTGCTCCAGGATCACACCTGGTGGGCGTGGCGATTTCCCCGACAGCAATAAGCCTTGCATCGCAGGGCTCCATGCCAGGTCCCTGAAGTCAGCCACAATGAGGTTCACAACAACAGTTAGTTTTGCTTCGCAAAGATCTAACCTTGAATCTAGCGACGCTCACCAAAAGAACTCCCGTTCCAAACAATGGAACGACTCACCTTAGCAATCCCAGCGAACAGTATAACTACAAGTCCCGGGATTGTCCATTTGCCTCAGGAAAGCTAAAATACGGTGAAAGGAGCCTGGCCGTTGGAACCAGGAAACCTTCGTATCCTAGAAACTACATGGGAAAAGACATCATCCGTTAAAGCTTCAAGTGGGAAGTGCATAGGTTTTGGCCGTTGGAACCAAAACCCCATACGCCCCTACAACAGTTTCTACCGTATAAATGTCTACCCTAAGCGCAAGGATAAATAAAGAACTCGGCAGAAAAGAAAGGAGAACGCTATGATTATGGTAAAAATGTCCGCAATGAAAAACTCAAAATGAAAAATAATTAAAGATAAAACCCCTTCAAGCATTGGGGGTAACTACAGCTTCCACGACCGCAGCTTCGGGGGCATCGGTTTCAACGGAGGCTGGCGGAGTCGGCTCATCGGAAGGAGGAACTTGGTCATGAGAAGGTTCAGAGGTCCCCGCCTCTCCGGGATCTCCCGCCTCAGGAGCTTCAGCACGTTCGTCAATGTTGTAAGTTTGGACGTACGCCTCTGGGCCCTGATCCCACACGAGTAGCTTCTCCCTCATGGCTTCGGCATCATCTCCCAGATAGCCTAATACCTCCGGGTTCACTTTCCAGAGTTGATGCATGAGGACCACATGCGATATATTAATCGTCCTGTTCAGTATCACCTCAGCATCCTCCTTCTCCTTCAAGCGCTCCGCCTCGGAGGTTGCCAGCTGTGCTTCCGCGACAGTTAGTTGGGCCCTCAATTTTTCCATTTCGGCCTTGGAGGCATCCCGCTCCCCCTTAAGAGAATCAATCTCCTTGCGCTGCTCCCTATTTTGGTTCAGCACGGATTGCTTCTCGGTCACATGCCCCCTGGCAGTGAATTGCAAGGCCCCGATCTCTTTATCCTTCTCGGCGAGCCCCAACTGCAGCATAGACACGAGATCCCTGCTCCTCTTATGGAGTTGCTCCTCCTCGTGTAGCTTACTCTGAAGAGTGGAATATCCCTCTTGCCACTTAAGGAGGAGATTGTTTTTTGATTGCAAGCGGGCTTCCAGGGTATCCTTCTCCACCTTGGCTTGGGACAGCTCTTCCCGGAGCTTGGAGTTTTCGGCCTTCATCCCATCAGACCGCTGTCTAAACTCATTCTCTGCCTTGGCCCGGTACTCTTGATATTTGGCAAGATATTTCTTCTCCGCCTCTTCTTCAGCCGTACGCCGGGCCTGATCAATCTTCTCTGAAGCCCCCAAGGCCTGTTGGGTCAACTTCTGTTTCTCCGCCTCCAAGGCCTGGCGAGCCAGCTGGCTCTCCTCCAGTTGAACCAGAGCTGCACCAACCTCCCGGAACGAGCGTTCCGCGATCATAGAGGCCTGCAAGGAAAGACAACAGAATGAGCTGAAGCCGGACCAAAAGACAGGTGATCCCAAAAAATAACAACTGACGGCTTACCCCGGACAGTTGCTGCTTCACAGCGTGTGTCAGCAACAGCGGATCCTTGCTGCTACTGATGGCCCACTTCTCGGAATTAAGCTCGCATAAGCTCAGGGCCATGTCCTCCATCATCTCAGCTCCGAACGGCGCCAATGCACGTCCGAGCCTGGGCACCAGCCTCTTCTCCAAGGCTGGACCATCCAGAACCGCTCCGGCCGGGTGAAGAGATCTCACCCCCTCGGCCAGCTCAGCTCTCTTCACGGCGGACAAGTTATCTGCCCTTCCCTGAGTAACGGCTTTCTCCGCCTCTAACCGCCTCTTCAAAAAACTATCGGCCCGTCTTACACCCTCCAGGAGAGCAGCGGGAAAACTGGTTGGCTTCCGTGGAAAGTGGAACTTCAGGCCAGGCAGGGGAAGATTGGTTGTCTGAGAAGACGGAGACCCCGGGAGGGTGGACCCCCTTTGGGCTGGAGGAGGAGGCAGTCGGGGTATTAAGGCCCCGGTCTGTTGCTTTTGCTGCTGCGGCAGCAGAAGTAATTGCCCTTGTTGCTGCTGCTGGTTTGGATGTTGTTGTTGCTGCTGCTGCGGCGTTGGTGATTGTCTCTCTTGTTCATGTTGCTGCTGTTGTTGTAGTTGTAGTTGTTGTCGTTGCTGTTGTTGTTGCCTTTGACCGGGAGAAGAGTGTCTAAGGCGTTTGTTCTTAGCGCCCTCAGCATCTTCTCCGGGACGCTTGCTCGCCCCAGTTGTCCTCACGGGGAACACAAGCCCTTCCCCGTCGCTGCTGCTACTCGAGACCATCATAGTCTCGGAAGGCCCGTCAGCAGGGGGCTTCTCTACCCTCGGAGACGCTTGCGCCTCGCCACTTGTCTTCTTGGGGGAGGCAGCCTTACCTCCCCTACCAGCCTTGGTCTTCCGTCCTTTCCCCGTGGACGGGTCTTGGCTGGTGGCAGCCTTCTTAATAAGCAAAGTAACCCTCCCCAACATCTTGGCTTCGGGATACTCTGCAAGAAACGTACAAAGCAAGGTTAACGAACCAACAAGCAATGAGAAAGAAGATAAGCGGAAGACAAGACAATCAACAACATAAAAGCACAAGCAAGCCCGCCAGCAGGGAACAAGAAACAAGAAAAAGAAAAGTTTGAAAGGGACGACCATGCACGAGAAACGTGGATGGCCTTCCCCGAGCAAAACAAAACATCGCTTCCTGCTCCAGGAAGCTCCCGTACTCCTTGAAGTCCGGGAATGACATGCTGAGAGAAGAAGGGTCAACCATGATGACACCTTCTGGCAGACTACCATCACTCAGACACCAGAGGAGCTCATCTACCCTATCGCAATACCTGTCGAAGGGTATCCTACGCGGATCTAGCCTAAGGAAACGGGGATCAAACCCCATCTGAGAGGTCCGGGAAACCTCAGACAGGCTGGGGGTGTGGATCAATCGAAAACTAGACTTACCTCTCCCGGAGGTACTAGCCCCCGGAGCCCCTTCGTTAGGGTAAGCCGCGGCGTGGCGAGCCTCGATCTCCTCTTCCTCTGGCTGGGGGTCGGGGAACCTCTCCGCCCAACTAGGAGATAGAGTATTTTCGTCCCGAGCTGCTTGGGTGATCACCTTAGACAGCTCCAGGGCAATCTGCTCCCGGATATCAGCTGACACCTGAGTTTGCCCCCTGCCACTCACTGGCTCGATGTTTTGGAAGGAGGCAAGTAGCCCATACTCCCTCAACGATTCGGAGGTCACAAGTCCCTCCACTTTCAACTCTTCCTCAGAAAGCCCTTCGTAGAACTTGGACCTCCTTATCATCTCCGCGCAGCGAGGTGTCCGCGGAACGACTTCTGCGAAAATCAAATACAAGCGTTAGAGATCCTCCCAAAAAGCAAATCAAGTGCAAAGAAACAAAGTAGAAAAGGAGAGGAAGGAGCGCTTACCAGGGATTTTGAAGTCCAAAGATAGGGCTGGCACCCTCTTCAGCGGGAAGCCAGTCGTCAGGAACCAGTATTCCCGGAGGTCTGGAACCCTCGCGGTATGACAAGTGGGGCACATCACGTCCGGGTACCTTTCTAGCCTGTAAAACCCCACCTTGTCTGAATGACCCCTCATAGGCTGAGACTTCAACCCGTAAAAGTACAGCACCTCCTCCGGGGTAGGAGCTTCCAGTCTCCGGGACTTGCAAAAGATGAACCACCCTGCTAAGAGCTTGTAGCTGGGAGGAATTAACTGGAAGGGGGCAATCCCCGCCTTCACACAGAAATTGGCGAAGTAACTCCTTAGGGGCAAGTGCGCCCCGCACACTATGTGTGCCCAGCTCCAGGCACCAAAGCCCTCGTGACTCTGGCTAGCTGACTCGCCCAGCACCGACAGACGGTGCCACATCAGACCTGGGATGTTCTTCAGGCCTGCCTCAGAGGAATACAGCTCCAGCATGCCATAATTCCTGAAAAGGTTCGGTTTTTGGTCCATCTCCCAGATGGAACTATTGGAGGTTGGTGGGCTAGCCGCGACCGCTTTTGCCTTTCCTTTCCCCTTTCCACCAGCGACAGGAGAGCCCTTCTCTTGGGCAGAATCAGCCTCCCCCGCAGCAAGGAGTTGTTCCTTCGAGATGTTCGTCACTGGACAAAAGAAAAGAAAGGAGAAAACACTCTAAGCAGTCAGCACCCTTGTCATACCCTAGTGGTATCAAAGGTGTCGGGGAGACCCTCCCCGAAAACTGCTTGGAGAGGCTCCCACCGAGCTTACCGAGGGATTGGCACCATGCCACCCGAAGGACAGCAAGGAACCAGACTCAGACCCCGAGCCTAAGCCCACCAAAAGAAGTGTTTTTCCAGAGAAAGACACCCTAAAGGCGTTCATGCTTATGCTCTAAAACAGCAAAACAAGGGACGACTTTCCAAACGCAAATCGCCAAAACAGGCAGAAAAGGCTACTTATCGACTCACAATCAATCACATGCCTACCAAAGCCCTATTCACACATGCACATAAGCAATAATGGCAGAAACCTCTACTCTAACAACTACCAACAACCTAAGGTTTGGGAGGAAAGAACAAAGTAGAAATACTTACTGATATTCGGGTAGTTGGAGGTTGAAGGAGTAACTGGATCACTGCACAGCACGATCGCGAGAAGTAAAAGCTGCAAAGACGAACGGCGATTCAAACCAGGAATTTCGGGGAATAAACCCACTGCCAAATCAAAAAGAAAAGTTTCCAGATACTTACCAAAAGAAATGGCAAGTTCGGGGGAACGTAAGCTGGGAAGCCTGAGAGTTCGAAGGTTTGGAAATCTGAAAATCCTAAAGATGGAGAATCTGAAAGCGTAAAGAGGAAGAAAGGTCCTTTCCCTCGTTTTTATAGCAGGGAAGAGGCCGTTTCGAATTCCTCAAGTGGACGGTCCCAATCTTCCCATTCCGTGTGCATCAGATCCAACGGCTGGAGAGGAAGCGACGATCCTATTTATGACTCCTCGGATGGGAATAAAGTATTTATTTCCCATCATTACACCACCTCGGGCCCGGAGTACCATTAAAAACCCTCAAATCATTAGTCAGATGACTGACGCACGCATACTCAACCAGTCGCCTCACGCACACGTCTTGGTCGCAGAACCATTCCCAGAATGACACGTGGTCCTTGCCGCACTTGAGTACTTGATCTCAAACAGAAGAAATTCCCTTTCTTTTTCATCCTAACACTCAGGCGGGAAAAAGGAACCCTTCCGGGAACACAGAAGGTGCCCCCTCGCCTAATCTAAGAAACCGATTGTACAAGCTCCCGGATCCCTCAAAGCTCCGTGACCTTGGGGGGTAAATGTTATCCAGATTTCCGGATAGCTTTTAGATTGATGGCCTCGGGGAAGCAGAATTATCGATGTCTTTCACGATAGGTGACCAGAGCTCGCGGATGAACAGAAAGGCTTCACCTCTCCCGCTTGGTGTCCGGATTACTCTTCCAAGCAAACACAATACGGAAACTCGTTAACTCTCCCGGACTCCCGAAGGGGTATCCTTCGGGGAAGCTCCTTCCAGGAGAAGCTCTTCGAGTGGTCTCCGCAGAAGCAGTTCCGTGCCTCACACGGAACAAAGCCAAACGGTCGAGTCCTGGAGGAGGCATATTTGGAATGATATCCGCCTGACACAGGATCCCGCCTGACACGCCCGTCAGGTCAAAGCCGCACACATCCCAGCATGCCTAAGGGTACCTTTTCGCCTACTGTTCCGCTGACAACTTGGAAAAGACGGCTGACTTTGTGTGTTCCCCATACTTTCACGTAAATATACCCACATAGAGTCTTGTAGCCATGCTACTACAGTTATTGTATCCCTATTTATGGCTGGTGTAATTAAGACTCATGTACGTAGAGAAAAACCCTAATCCAAAACCCTAGCTATAAAGACCCCTTCATTTTACAAGAAGAGGGACAGATCATATAGCAAAAACTCTACTAAAATCTCTCTAGCTTCATCTTCTTCAAGAGAACCCGAGAGAAACACTGTGAGTGTGTGAAGTTCTTGTGCACCAGCTATCTTACTATAACCTTTTCCAAGTATAATAACATCGACTCGTGGACTAGGGCTTGTTAACGCCTGAACCACGTAAAAACACTGTTTGTTTAGTTACATTTTAGCACTTCTACAGTTCTTATCTTTTTATTATTCTGTTTGTATTCGTTTCCGAAAAACTCGGTAAACAGAGAGGACACCTGAGTGTTGGCAAAGGGGGTCATCCCATGACCTTCTTACCCATCATGTCACTTCTGTGACATTCATGATTAATTCCTAAAACCTGACAATGAAGTGTGGTCTAATCAATAAGTAAGGGGATGATGGGCCGCATGGCCCAAGCCAGTCGTGGGGTGCCTGAACACGCACGTTTATGCTGCGTGTCCGAGATTTCAGGAATGGAGCAGACACGTGATGTCTGATATGCGCACGTTTACATTGCATGGTTGACTTTATAAAGGGTCGGACGTGTCAGCTCTAAGTCTCACCTCGAGCTTGATGTAGTCTCAGCTCGTGGTGTCCACACTGCTGACCCGATGCCTTTGAGTGTTCTTACTAAACCTTTGGCTACCTCGAGCTAAAGAGGTAGAGACTCATAACAGCAGCTCCGGGTAGGTGGCTTCCACGTGGCAGGTAGGATTATCCCGTGGATATTTAGGGCGTACAGTGTTTGTGATGCAAATTGCTTGATATTGATTGTTATAGAATGTTATGATGATTATCAATTATCTGTGTGGCCATGATTTATAAATTATGTGAACTGTAATCTATATCAGTTGCTATATGTTCATGCTGTAATTGTCATGCATGTCTTGTGAAACTTTTCTTGCTGGGCCTTGTCTCATGGGTGCTCTTTGGTGCAGGTAAGGGCAAACTATACGTAATTGGCCATGAGTTGGAGAGCTTTGGAGTAACGCATACATATCCGACCAGCTCGGCCGCCACGGTCGAGTAGTATGAGGGACTTAGGTTGCCAACTTGATTTTTTCGCTTAGGCCGGCTACTTTTGTAACTTTGAGTGCAATTACTTTTCATTTAAAATCTCTTGTTGGGATCCCTATAATCATTTTAAGTAATAATGGAGAAAGTTTGTACCTTTTTCATCAAAATTTTTAATACCTAACATTTGATTAGTCTTAATTACACTTTTGGGTCCAAATGACTCGCTTAACGAGTTAAGCACTATTTTGAACACATAGTGTAACAATCCTGGATTAATAGGGTGTTACAAATAGAAATGTGAATCTTGTGGTAGAAATTATAATTTCCATAAGTCAAAACTATTAGCTTAAGGATGAATTACTAAAAAAGGCTTAAGTGGTTTCATTAGGAAGCTTATATGGGGGATAGGATGATAATTGTGTATTATTGATTATTAATAATTAATTAATTGTGGAAAAATAAGATTAGGTCTACACATATACGTCTTTTAGAATTAGGTTATCAGATAGGGAGGCAAGTCACACATTCTTGATCTGGTTATTTCGAGGCTTAAGGACTTGAGGAGGACCTTGGTGTTAACTAGATAGTGGAAGTCTCGTTTGGGCGTTAAAAAAATTTGGGCCAAGGTGCCAACGCAACACCACTTAGGCAGGTCAAACTTTTCAAAATTGACCTTAAACACCTCCAAATGCTCCCAAACATTTTGGGAATCCTTAACTACATCATTGTATCACTTTGGACACAAAAACATAATATTTAAATGTCTATAATAGAAAGTCAATTTTTACATCTTCACTATGTGAAATCATTTAGTGTTTTACACCTAG
The DNA here is from genome assembly GCF_963169125.1 of Humulus lupulus. NCBI lineage: Eukaryota > Viridiplantae > Streptophyta > Magnoliopsida > Rosales > Cannabaceae > Humulus > Humulus lupulus. The sequence goes on along the minus strand of NC_084800.1, from coordinate 93,701,924 downwards.
CTTGTGTAAGACCACTTGGACTTTGTATTTTAACAAATCCTAACACTACTCACTTCTTGCTCTTTAAGTACCATTAATTCACTAGTGAATAGTTAATTTATAATCATACTATAAATTTGAGTTCATAACTATTCAATTCCATAATTAACCCATAAGCGAACCAATATACGATTCCTTAGGAAAGTTTGGACTCCAAAGCTTGTAAGATAATGTTCCTAACAATCCATGCCATTGAATCTCCAAAAATAAAAGTCATTAGTCTTTATATATAAACAAACATTAATGAGTGAATCAAAAGATTCAATAGACATGAATAGGAGTTTATGACTACTCAGAATTCAGACTGATCTACATATGATAATCATATTGATATGAATTATATCTTTATGGAAAGTAGTAAGTTTATAAAGACATTAATTCATGTCGGTCTTGTCCTATATAATCTAATTATATAAAGTATATTCACTAAGATGTCAATCCACATCACTAATCTAGATCGATCACATGCATTCAAAGAATGCTTAACAAACCGTACTAGCAACCATTCTCCAAAGATTTCTTACTTTAATATGTTCTTGACTATTTTACTCATTATTTATCATCTTATTCCTATCGTACTTATACAAGATCGTACTCTCATAAATGAATATGAAAATTTCGAATATTTATATTAATTATTCAAACAATAATTCAAATATTCTATTGCAAGAAAAATGCAATTTTATCAACTCTTAAAATAAAATATTTTTACATATGCTTTCAGGGTATAAACCCTAACAAATCTTAAATAACGATCTCTCAACCAAAAAAAGATAGATTGACAAAGGATAAGAAAAACTAAGTGAAAAAAATGAGTGAATCATTTAATGATTCATAATTAATCATTAGAAAGTAGTTATGTTAAATATTGTTTTTGATTAAAAGAAGTAATAAGTAATTTTGTTAAATAACTACTACATACTTTATATTATAATTGGCTTATTTTACATAGATTTTTGTGTTGGTTTTTATTTATATGCATGTGAGTACATTAGAACTGTGATATGTCATATTAGAAAAATATAAAAATAAATAATATATTTTTACATGAGACATATCTCACTCTATCAACCAGAACTATAATATGATATCTTCATGTGTGTAGATCTATTAAAATATAAAGAGCATAGGATTAGAAATATATCAAACTAGTGTGTGAGATGAATAAACAATATTCTTCTTCTCCTAAGACATAAGTTGCTTCCTAATCGCTTGTCTTTAATGTTATGTCTTGCACAAATCAAAGAGGTTGTGTGGGCCCCTTTATTAGTGGTGAATGTAATACACACTTTCTTATCTCAACACACGAGAGTGTGTATTCTTTGTGAGATGTAATAATCATACTCACAAAGCTATGCTTTTTACTAGCTTTGGGTGTGAGGTATAGAGAGAGAAAGAGATTTTTTTTTTCTATTTTTCTGAGAGGAAGAACACTAGCCTGAGCCAAGTCTCATAAAGGTATATTTATAGAACTTTGAGAGGGTTAACCCTAACCTCTCCTTGCTTGGGCTTGGTTGTGCTTCAGATTCCAATGAACTATGTTGGGCGTCCAACATGTGTTTCCAAAAATACATGATTTTTAATTATACCATTTTATTTATACAATATAAATAATATGCATAATTAATTAATTTTCCATAAAATTAATTTTAATAAAATATCAATATATTTTATTTTCCTATTTAATTATATTCATAAATAATAATAAAAAGAAAAATATTTTTTCCCCAAAAAAATTTAAAATATTACTTTATTATTTCTTGTCTTGAAATAATATTATATTTGTTACGTCTCAAAGTTCTTAATAAGACTTAGTACCTTGATTATGGGGTCATGATGGCAATATTTGATTATTATATATTAATATGTGAATTAATTGGATATTTATGTGATTGTGCGAATTGCATGAATTATATTATGATATGACTGACTAGGCATGTTTAAGTGTATCAAATCTGCGAAACATGCCCACTTTTATTTAAAGGAGCATATTTGTAATTTTGACCCGTTGAGGGTATAATTGAGATTATATAGTATTATATGATTAAGACCACATTATTATCTGGATATATTTAAGATATTCAGCACGAGTCGGTCCTTTTGAGCAAGACAACAGTTTAGTCACAACAGAGATTTATACCCGGCTCAGGGCGAGGCAAGAGGTATTTTGGTAATTCAGTGAGTTACCGGGACTCATTGAAGAATGAATCTTATTTTGGGAAAATAGTGATATTTTGGGATTGGCTGGATTAATTGGGAAATTATAAGTGTAATGTGAGACGAGAGAGTAAAATGACGTTTATGCTCTTAAAGGGCTTTGAGAGGGATTTGGGTGAGTGGGGGTATTTTGGTCATTGGGACTATGGGTTTATCTTGATTAACTGAGTTTATCAACTCATATTTTCCAAAATAGAGCATCTCTCTCCCTCTCTCTCTCTCTCTATATATATATATATATCTTGTAGCAAGTTTGATTTGGGAATTAGAAACTACTGAGAGTTATAGCAGCTAGGGGATTCGATTTGTGGCAAAGAAGCAGAGGTAATTCAAGTATTTTTTTTTAGTTTTAGTTTTGGTTTTAAGGTTTTTTTTGAAGTTTTATTGAATTCTAAGTTGTAATGGAGTTTTGATTGAGTTGCTGGGTTACTATGTTTTTGTGTTGCAGAGACCATTTCTGTGGTCGAAATTGGTTAAAATCATGTGTTGGGGTGATTTTGGGAAGATGGGTGATTCTTAAAATCGATGGAAATCTGGGTTTGTAGGGTCGCGCCGCGGCCCAGTTCCTGGGGCATCCCGGCATAGATGAACTCCCCTACCTCAAACTGCCTTAGCGCAACGACGCTTGGTGGGCTACACCGCAGCGCAGGTGCAAGGGATTTTGGGTGCTCTCTCTCTAGTTGAACGTCATGGCTCTTTTGTGGTGGCGCCGTGACTCAAATAGAGTAAAATGTGCAAATTGTGTTTAGGGTCGTAGGAGCCCAAACCTAAAGGCTCGGGAATGGTTCTACTACCCGGTTTAGTAGAATTCTAGGTTGTGAAGGCTAGGACTTGGTCCAGAAGCCTTTATTGATTTCTTTTTTGATAGTTTTTCCTTGTTATGGTTGTGACTAGGGTGAACTCGGGGTTGTCATACGCTATTTACTCAACACCTGAGGTTAGAAAACTACACTTGGATTGTTGTTAGGGTTCGAGCCCCGGTTATAAAACATGGTTATAACCATGCTTAGGATGTTTTATCAAACATGTTAATTGTGTTGTGCATACGTGTGTTATGAAATGACTGCTTATCTGTTATGTTTAATTGAAAAGCTATGCTTATAAGTTGAAGGTTATCTGTGATATCTAATTGAAAGGCTTGTCTTATAAGTCGAGGGTTTATCGATTATATTTGACTGAAAAGCTCAGCTTATAAGTTGAGGATTTATCTATTATATCTGATTGAAAGCTCGGCTGATCAGTCGAGGGTTTACCTGTTATATCTATGATTAAAAGACTTGGCTTATGAGTCGAGGACAGCAATAGCATGTTGAACGCATGCCGATGTGGTTAAGTTAACCCAGAAGCATGATATACGCTTGAACGACCCTATGGCCACCGGAAATATAAAGCGCTAGGTACGCTTGGCTAGTCCTAAGCTTGGTTAGACAGAGAATAGGGCAACGGGCCTCGATGTGACTCTATAATCACTTATTTGGATTGAATGCATGCACGAGTATGGTTATTACTACTAGGCATGCTAATTATGATTATGTGATCTGTTTATTTATTTCTTATGAGCATGATTATGTTTTCTTGCCGAGCCTCTTCTCACGGGTGCTATATGGTGCAGGTAAAGGAAAGTTGGATCAGCCATGAGTTGGAGAGCTTCAGGGGCAAGATGTACATATGCGGCCTTCTCGACCGCCATGGACAAGGGTATCTGTTGGAACTAGGGTTGGACCCTGATTTTTTGCTTAGGCTGGCCTTTTGTTTTCATTGGATTGTAACAGTTTAAACTCTTTTGGGATCCCGTGTAATGACTCAAATCTTTTTTAATGAAAATGTTACTGTTTAATCGAAATTTTTAGTACCTAAACATGGTGTTAGTTTCAATTACACGTTTTAAGTACAAATGACTCGTTTAGGGAGTTAAGTACTATTTTAATTTCACAACGTAACGGTCCTGGATTAGGAGGACGTTACAATATTATTTCTTTTAATTCACTAAATAAGTTGTCTGTTTTATCAAGCTAGCTTAGGGACAAATAGACTAGTAGTTCTACGCTCCAATAAGTTAATTATATCGCTAACTCTTGGCTAAATAACATAATTTATTAACAATGAGATTTATCAACTAAAAATTCATAGATGCAATCACAAAATATACAGTCTTATATTATTAGAATTTGTAACTCATATAGCTATCCATTGATATAGTCATTACATGAGTTATGACCCTCCACTATTTATTCATAATTAGTATTAGATTATCGTCTATTAACCTCTCTAATTACATATTCATTAGTGTAACGCCTTGGTTACCCTAGAAAATTTACGATGAACAATGAACCGGAAATTTAACTCGCTACCCGAGTCCTTTGGTTAAAAACGTGCTTCTGGGTATTATTAGCAGGCTAATGTGGAAAACCAATAAAAAAGAAAGGATATAATTTATTTATAACATAAAACTATTCATGGGACCATAAAAAACTTTTACAAGTTACATACAACTCAAAATGGTCTTTACTATTTCAAATTTACAACCCGCCGACCTAAGCGGAAAAAATAGGGTAAACTCCCTAGTTCCTCTGAGAACTCCTTGGTCGTGGTGGTCAAGCAGTCGCATATGTACACAACCCCACCTAAGCTCTCCACTCAAGGCTGGGTGAGCGTTTCCTTCCCTTTACCTGCACCTCATAGCACCCATGAGACAAAGCCCATCAACAAAACACAATATAGCATGAATATAATATCAACAATGATCAAAATAATCATTCAAGACTCTCAGTCCAAAACAGATGAGTGACAGTCGCAAAAGTCACCAAGGTGGGTTCAGCTCCCTTTAGCCATGTGACGATAAGGTCACCGGAGCTTTACAGATAAGTGATCCTTTCACTAGCTTATCAAGATAGGTGCTCGATGAACAGGTCACCAATATAACCTATCGTATGACCATAGAGTCATAACCGTGGGACTCCGCTCCCTAGCCATGTGACAAGCTGTCACCTAGGCCTTAGGCCCTAGTTTTGAGTAACTAGCTTAGACTAGTCAAGCGTTTATAAGTTTCATCGACCTTAGGGTCGGTCCAGCATTAATGCTCTAGAGTCATTCAACGCTGATATCGATTAGATCTAATCTTTTATCGGCCCTGCGTTCAGGACGCTTATGTCGTTTTTGACTCTCAGGTCAATAATATGCAACCAGTGTCGTCCCTGACTAATCAGTGCCATACACAAGTAAGCAAGCTCTGCTAAGCATTTATTATGAAATCAATGTCCACATTTATCAACCAACATGCCACAACAACAATCATGCATGTCATATACATAGGGTGCAGTTTTCTTACCTCTGGTTCGAGCGAGAAATAGAACAAGAACGACCCCTGAGAACGATCGACCTTTTGATTCCTTAGCGGTTACCTAATCATAACCAATTATAGCCTCCATTAATGAAAATAAAAAATGAAAGGGTCTTAAGCTAAACCCCACTCTCGAGACCTCGAAATCTGCCCACACGGTGAGTAGATTCGATCCCAAGCCTTAAGGATTGAAACCCCGAGCCAAACACCCTTAAAAACACTCAAAACGAGATTCTGAAGGAACAGAGTAATGCTACAGCCCTTCTCACTAGCGCCCCAGCGCTATACTCAGAACCCCAAACCGCCAAACAGAGCACTGGGTAGCGCTATAGCCCTCTGGTGGGCGCTGTAGTGCTACTCCCAGTCAGATCCTCCCCTGAAACCTCTTCCTTCGACTCCTTCAATTCCAACTTGATTCCAATGCTTCCAAACCTCATTTTTGGTGCCAAATGAACCCAAAAATCATCCTCACATGCTCTAAGCATCACAACCACAAGAACCCTAGCCAAAAACTCCCAACAAAACCAATCATCCAACCTAGAAATCTCAACTGAAAACCAAAGCTAAAACATAGCAAACCAGGAAATTTAATGGCTAGAAACTTACCTCAAGCTTAGATTATGATGCTCTTCAATGGTGGAACACACTCCTAAGCTCTCAAGACTTACTTCCCAAGCTTGAATCCTCAAGTTAGGCTCAAAAATCCAAAGAGAAAATGAGGAAAAACAGGTACGGGAGAAGTATTTGTTCTATGCTCTGTTTTCTCTTCTTTCTATAGCCTTCAATGGCTTTAATCTATCCTAGGGGTGAAAATACAAAAATACCCCTAGGTCAAATAAGGATTTCTAAAGGCTCCAAAGGGCAAAATTGACATTTTCCACCTATTTCATTAACCATAATTAACGTTCTCCAATTCCCGCTATTCTCAATATTCTCAAACACCAATAATTCATATCCCGCTACCCTTTAATTCTCAGCAACGCTCTAATCATTAAAATCACCCTGAGACTCACCCCGAGCCCCAAACTTAAACCTGTTATGACTAGACCGCTATTTATATTCAAAGATCGTCTCATGCCGAATAGCTCGAACAAATCCACATTATAATGTGGTCTCAACAATAGGTCACCGATATGCATACAAATATACAATTATGCCCTCAATGGGAAAATTACCAAAATACCCCTGTAATGAAATGTGGATCCACATGCATGCATTTAACATCATATTATAATATAATTCACATATACATGCATATAATCATTTAATGGCATAATTAAACAATTATGGCCCTCCCGGCCTACTAATCCAGCCATTAAACCACATTAGGGATTTCGAGGCATTACAACTATCCCCTTTGAACAGAAATTTCGTCCTCGAAATTCACCTGAACAGCTCGGGATATTGACTCTGCATATCTGACTCCAGCTCCTAGGTCGCTTCCTCGACCTTGCTGTTCCTCCACAATACCTTAACCAAAGGTATCGTCTTATTCCTGAGGACCTTATCTTTTCTGTCAAGAATCTGGACTGGTTGCTCCTCAAAGGAGAGATCTACCTCAAGCTTCAGATCTTCATAGCTCAAAATATGATTCACATCAGATACATACCTCCGAAGAGCTGAAACATGAAACACGTTATGCACGGCTAACAACGCCGGAGGCAAAGCCAATATGTAAGCCACTTGACCAATCCTCTCCAGAATCTCAAATGGACCTACAAATCTAGGGCTCAGCTTGCCCTTTTTCCCAAACCTTCTCACCCCTTTCCATGGCGGACTCTAAGGAAGACATAGTCTCCCACTTGGAACTCCACGTTCCTGCGCTTGGGATCTGCATAACTTTTCTGCCTACTATGAGAAGTGAGCATCCGAGCTCTAATCTTCTCAATGGCCTCACTGGTCCTCTGAACTGCCTCAGGACCCAAGTATCTCCTTTCACCTGTCTCATCCCAATGAATGGGAGATATGCACTTCCTACCATACAACATCTCATAAGGTGCAACTCCAATGGTAGACTAATAACTGTTGTTGTAGGAGAACTCTATCAAAGGTAGATACTTACTCCAAGATCCACCAAAGTCCAGCACACATGCTCGTAGCATGTCTTCCAATATTTGGATTGTCCTCTCAGATTTCCCATCTGTCTGAGGATGATAAGCAGTACTAAACTTCAATTGTGTCCTCATGACCTTCTGTAAACCCCCCCAGAACATGGAAGTAAAAGTAGGGTCCCGATCTGACACGATCGACCTTGGCGCTCCATGGAGGCACACGATCTCTCTCACATAGAGATCTGCATACTGATCAATTGTATATGTAGTCCTCACTGACAAGAAGTGAGCTGACTTGGTGTAGCGATCCACTATCACCCAAATAGAATCATGCTGACCAACAGTTTTGGGTAAGCTCACCATGAAATCCATCGTGAAGTCCTCCCACTTCCACTCTGGGATATCCAGAGGCTGCAATAACCCTGTCGGTCTCTGATGCTCAGCCTTAACCTGTTGACATGTCAAGCACTTAGCCATATACTCTACTACATCTCTCTTCATCCCTGACCACCAATATAATGATCTCACATCCTGATACATCTTCATGGTGCCTGGATGCAAAGAGTAAGGTGTAGTATGAGATTCATCTAGAATCTCTCGCCTCAAAGCAGTGTCTAACGGAACACATATCCGCCCCTTTTATCTTAACAAGCCTAAATCAGACATTGTATAATCTTTGGATGCTCCAGCCAAAACATCCTCTCTGATCTTGATCAGCTGTGAACCACTCAACTGACCCTCCTTGATTCTCTCTAACAGCGTAGACTGTAGCGTAATATTGGCCAACTGGCCCACCATCAACTCTATACCAGCTCTGGTCATATCATCAGCCAACTCTCTAGTTATCAGCCTCATACCATAAATATGTCTCGGACCCTTCTGGCTTAAAGCATCAGCTACCACGTTGGCTTTTCCTGGATGATACAAAATCTCACAGTCATAATATTTTACTAACTCCAGCCAATGCCTTTGTCTCATATTCAAATCTTTCTGAGTGAAGAAGTATTTCAGGCTCTTGTGGTCTGTATAGATCTCACACTTCTCTCCATAAAGATAATGCCCCCATATCTTTAAAGCAAAGACCACAGCCGCCAACTCTAAATCATGAGTGGGATATCTCTTTTCATACTCCTTCAACTAGCAAGAAGCATAAGCAATTACTTTCTCTGACTGCATCAGAACACAACCCAAACCCTGATGAGAAGCATCGTAATAAATCACGAACTTCTCCTGATCTGTTGGAAGGCTCAGAATCGGAGATGTAATCAATGTCTACTTCAGTTCCTGGAGGTTGTTCTCACACTTATCTGACCACACAAATTTCTGACTCTTGCGTGTCAGCTCAGTCAATGTAGTAGCTATCTTTGAGAACCCTTCCACGAAACGCCTATAATAACCTGCCAATCCAAGGAAACTTCTAATCTCAGAAGCATTCTTTGGCCTTGGCCAATCTCTGACTGCCTAAATCTTTGCTAGATCTACCTTAATCCCATCCTTACTGACAATGTGCCCAAGAAAAACTACCTGTGATAACCAGAACTCATATTTCTTGAACTTTGCAAACAGTCTGTGTTCCCTCAGTCTCTTTAGAACCAACCTCAGATGCTGCTCATGCTCTGACTCAGACTGAGAATATACCAGAATATCATCAATGAAGACAATCACAAACTGGTCCAGATAATCCTTGAACACTCTATTCATCAGATCCATAAAAGAAGCAGGGGCATTAGTCAATCCAAAAGACATGACTAAGAACTCATAATGCCCATACCTGGTACGAAAAGCAGTCTTCGGTATGTCTCCCTCCTTGACCCTCAACCGATGATAACCAGAACGAAGGTCGATCTTTAAGAATACCTTTTTACCTTGCAACTGATCAAACAGATCATCTATCCTTGGCAAAGGATACTTGTTCTTGATTGTCAACTTATTCAGTTCTCTGTAATCAATGCACATCCACAAAGAGCCATCCTTCTTCTTTACAAACAGAACTGGCGCACCCCAAGGTGAGAAACTAGGTCTGATAAAACCCAAATCCAACAGTTCTTGCAACTATACTTTTAATTCTTTCAACTCAGTTGGGGCCATTCTATAAGGTGCTCTAAACACTGGCTCCGTCCCTGGTGCCAGTTCTATAATGAACTCAATTTCTCTGTGCGGTGGCAACCCTGGAAAATCTTCTAGAAACACATCCAGGAAATCACAAACTAGTCTGGTCTCTTTTGGTCCCACTGGCATGACCTGAGTGGTATCAACCACACTGGCCAAAAATCCAATGCAACCTCCTTGCATTAGACCCCTATCCCTCAAAACAGAAATCATAGGTATGCGAGGTCCATGCACAGTACCAACAAACACAAAATGATCCTCACCTTCAGGCTCAAAGGTGACCATCTTCCTTCTGTAATCAATGGTTGCCCCATACTTTGCCAACCAATCCATACCCAATATCATATCGAAGTCAGTCATAACCAACTCTATCAAATCCACTGATAACTCTCTGCCCTCCACTGTCACTGGCAAAGATCTAACCCATCTCCTGGATACCACTAACTCTCCAGTTGTTAACAAGGTTCCAAACCCCACAACATAAAAATCACAGGGTCTACACAGTCTATCAATAATACTACTAGCAATAAAAGAATATGTAGCACCAGAATTAATCAATACATTATAAGGGGTTCCAGCACTAAGAAGCTCACCTGTAACAACTGAGGGAGAAGCCTCAACTTCTGCTTGTGTCAATGCGAACACTTGAGCTGGGGCCGAGCTGTCCACTTTTCTGGGTTCTTCTTTTCTGGCCTTAGGGCAATCCTTCTTAAGATGACCCACTGCTCCACATGAGAAGCAGGCCCTTGCCCTACACTCTCCCAAATGACGCCTCTTGCACCTAGGGCATTCAGGATAAGACTTCTAGGCTTCATTACCACCTGGATGACCCATTGAGATACCACGGGGCCGCCTATTAGGACCTAGAACTGGGAGGTGTCAGGAACCTTCCTCTTCTACTCACTGGGGCCTACACCCCTACCAGAACCCACAAATGGAGGACCCGTCCTCCTGAACTCCTTTCTGGCTGCACTGACTCGCCAGATCTTGTTCTCTACACTCTCAGCTGTGAGTGCCTTCTCAACCACCTGTGCATAGGTAGTAACCCCAGCCACAGTGGTAATACGTACGTCACGGGCTAACCTAGGTTGTAGCCCCTGAAGAAATCTCTCTCTTCTGGTCCCATCAGTGGGCACCAGCTCCATGACAAATTTTGCCAAATGATCAAACTTTACGGCATACTCAGTGACTGACAAACTTCCCTGAAGTAGCCTAATGAATTCCTCAGCCTTTGCTGCCCTGATGGCATCATTGTAGTATTTCTCGTTGAATAGAGTCTGAAACTCTTCCCAACTCAGGGCATTAACATTTCTGGTCTAGGTAATAACCTCCCACCAAATTCAGGCATCCTCCTGAAACATATAAGTGGCACAAGCCACCCTCTCATTACCAGCCACCCTCATGAAATCTAAGATGGTAGTAATCATACTCATCCACTGCTCCGCCTTGGCAGGATCTGCACTGCCCTAAAAAACTAGAGGTTATTGCTTCCTGAACCTTTCATAAAGAGGCTCCCATTTATTTCCAACCTCAGGCAGCTGTCCAGCTGCTGGCACCGACACAGGAGGTTCCTCTGATACATTGGCCACTGTAGGTGCTTGCTGTTGTCTCAGGAGACAAAGCTCTTCTCCCTGTCTCAACATTGTAGCCTGCAGATCATTAAATAACTGCTGCCAGTTTGTAGGAGCTGGCTGTGGAATCTGTCCTTGGTCATTTTCTTGACCCTGATTGTTATTATTCTGGCCTTGATCACTCTGGCCAGCTGACATATCTGTCTACCTTGGATTCATTCTTATTACTGATACCTTGCTGAAACAATGATCAATACGGCCAGTAAGGTAGTAATAACTAAACCTCTTGCCGCCTTACGGTCCAAGAACAAATAGATAGTTATCATATTCCACAGTCATACAATTATACAAGCACATACATGTTTATAGCATTTAGCACTTAGAATGTATCACATAATAATTCACAATCAACAATATTAACAAGTATGTTCCAGCAATCTCAGTACTATTTAGCACACAGTTGCTGAGGATATAATATTTCAGGGCATAGGTTTAACATGGTGTCTCATGCATACAGGTAAAGCATATATACTATATTTAAGTAGTTATACATATAACTACATAAATAGTTACCAAACCATGAGTCGAGCTTGACTTTAGTGATGTGTGTACATGCCCAGCCTGTCTACAGGAACCCTAACCTTGGCATGCTCTGATACCAAGTTGTAACGCCCTGGCTACCCCAGAACAGTTACGGTGAACCGGAAATTTAACTCACTATCCGAGTCATTTGGTTAAAAACATGCTTCTAGGTATTATTATCAGGCTAAGGTGGAAAACCAATCAAAAGGAAATGATATAATTTATTTAGAACATAAAACGGTTCATGGGCCCATCAAAAACTTTTACAAGTTACTTACAACTCAAAATGGTCATTCCTGTTTCAAATTTACAACCCGCTAACCTAAGCTGCAAAAATAAGGTAAACCCCCTAGTTCCTCTGAGAAATCCTTGGCCATGGTGGTCAAGCGGCTGCATATGTACACAACACCACCTAAGCTCTTCACTCAAGGCTGGGTGAGTTTTTCCTTCCCTTTACCTGCACCACATAACACCCATGAGCCAAAGCCCAGCAACAAAACACAATATAGCATGAATATAATATCAAAAATGATCATAATAATCATTCAAGACTCTCAGTCCAAAACAGATGAGTGACAGTCGCAAAAGTCACCAAGGTGGGTTCAGCTCCCTTCAGCCATGTGACGATAGGGTCACCGGGGCTTTACAGATAAGTGATCCTTTCACTAGCTTATCAAGATAGGTGCTTGATGAACAGGTCGCCAATATAACCTATCGCATGACCATAGAGTCATAACTGTGGGATTTCGCTCCCTAGCCATGTGACAAGCTGTCACCTAGGCCTTAGGTCCTGGCTCTGAGTAACTAGCTTAGACTAGTCAAGCGCTTATAAGTTTCATCGACCTTAGAGTCGGTCCAGCATTAACGCTCTATAGTCATTCAACACTGATATCGATTAGATCTAATCTTTTTATCGGCCTTGCGTTCAGGACGCTTATGCCATTTCTGACTCTCAGGTAAGTAATATGCGACCAGTGCCGTCCCTGACTAATCAGTGCCATACACAAGTAAGCAAGCTCTGCTAAGCATTTAATATGTAATCAATGTCCACATTTATCAACCAACATGCCTCAACAACAATCATGCATGTCATATACACAGGGTGCAGTTTTCTTACCTCTGGTTCGAGCGAGAAATAGAACAAGAACGACCCCTGAGAACGATCGACCTTTTGATTCCTTAGCAGTTACCTAATCATAACCAATTATAGCCTCCATTAATGAAAATAAAAAATGAAAGGGTCTTAAGCTAAACCCCACTCTCGGGACCTCGAAACGTGCCCACACGGTGAGTAGATTCGATCCCAGGCCTTAAGGATTGAAACCCCGAGCCAAAAACCCTTAAAAACACTCAAAACGAGATTCTGAAGGAACAGAGTAATGCTACAGCGCTTCACTAGCACCCCAGCGCTATACTCAGAACCCCAAACCACCCAACAGAGCACTGGGTAGCGCTATAGCGCCCTCTGGTGGGCGTTGTAGCGCTACACCCAATCAAATCCTCCCTTGAAACCTCTTCCTTCGACTCCTTCAATTCCAACTTGATTCCAATGCTTCCAAACCTCATTTTTGGTGCCAAATGAACCCAAAAACAATCCTCACATGCCCTAAGCATCACAACCACAAGAACCCTAGCCAAAAACTCCCAACAAAACCAATCATCCAACCTAGAAATCTCAACTGAAAACCAAAACTAAAACAGAGCAAACTAAGAAATTTAATGGCTAGAAACTTAACTCAAGCTCAGATTATGATGCTCTTCAATTGTGGAACACACTCCCATGCTCTCAAGACTTACTTCCCAAGCTTGAATCCTCAAGTTAGGCTCAAAATTCCAAAGAGAAAATGAGGAAAAACAGGTACGGGAGAAGTGTTTGTTCTATGCTCTGTTTTCTCTTCTTTCTACAACCTTCAATGGCTTTAATCTATCCTAGGGGTGAAAAGACCAAAATATCCCTAGGTCAAATAAGGATTTCTAAAGGCTCCCAAGGGTAAAATTGACATTTTCCACCTATTTCGTTAACCACAAGTAACGCTCTCCAATTCCTGCTATTCTCAATATTCTCAAACACTAATAATTCATATCCCATTACCCTTTAATTCCTGGCAACGCTCTAATCATTAAAATCACCCCGAGACTCACCACGAGCCCCGAACTTAAACCTGTTATGACTAGACCGCTATTTATATTCAAAGATCGTCTCATGCCAAACAGCTCGAACAAATCCACATTATAATGTGGTATCAACAATAGGTCACTGATATGCTTACAAATATACAATTACACCCTCAACAGGAAAATTACTAAAACGCCCCTATAATGAAATGTGGACCCACATGTATGCATTTAACATCATATTATAATATAATTCACATATACATGCATATAATCATTTAATGGCATAATTAAACATATATGGCCCTCCCAGCCTACTAATCCAACCATTAAACCACATTAGGGATTTCGGGGCATTACAATTAGTCAATGCCCTTGATACTCTAATGAATATTTTGGTAACTTGTTTACATAAAGTATTTATGTTCTCAACAGAAATTGAGCATTCTATGTTCAAGTACTGCTATAAATATTGAGATGAATAATTTATTTACTACAAATCAAGAAATGAGTGGATTTCGTATTTGTGAAGTATGTTCTCAGCTATCCATATTCCCATGACTCGAAGATATCAAGAATTAGGTCTATGTTTTCTTTCATAAATTTTACCATGTATGTAACGCCCTGGATAACCAAGACCATTACACTATGTGTTTAAAATAGTACAAGACTTGCTAATCAAGTCATTTAAATAAAATTGTGAATCTAAAGTCATAAACAGATTAGAAATAAAAGGTTTTGGTCATAAACAGGTTATTTTCATTAAAATGAACGTTTAGCACATGGGATCCCAAAACAAGGTTTAAAGGAAATATTTACAAAATTTCTAGACGTTATAGATAACCAAGGCACTTCTGATGGCAAAATATACATTTTAGGTTTCCGTCCCTGCATAAACCCTCAACCGTGGCGGCCGAGCAGCTGACAATCTACACCTCACCCCCAGAGCTCTCCAACCTATGGTTGATCCATCAAACTCTTGCCCTTTTACCTGCACCACGTAGCACCCATGAGCCGAGGCCCAGCAAGAAAACTCTAATGCATAGCTTAATCAAAAATAGTAATCAGATAACTCATAAACTCATAAATCATTAATCAAATACTTAATAGACTGCATCATACACATAATCAATGCTATCAGTCAACAAACCAATAAATAACCATCCAGACAATGAGCATACCACAATCATCAGATTAACATCAATAAACATTTCACACAATATCTAGGGTCGACGCCTTTAGGCTGCACCCTCTGTTTAAGTCACTATCATCGGCTCACTTAGGCCGAGCACAGTGTTCAACCCACTGACTGTGGCTCACTTAGGCCAAGCTCAGTGATTATTTGATTAACCTCAGCTACCAGTGGCCGAGTCGCGTCCTGTGTGCAAATATTGATTTCAGCACTCTTAGGCAGTTTATCACATGTCCCCATGGCATAATACCATCTCATGACATCACATACAAGTATAGGGAACTCTTAGTCCCAACATAACAACATAACCGGGTGCAGTTTTCTTACCTTCGATTCCGAGTGCTTTGGCTAACTGAAGCTACACTTGAGCACGATCCTAATCCGAGCCCTAGCGAAAACCTAGTCACAATCGTAAAATAAAACCATCATTAACTCAATTCCGTAACCCAAATCCGGGACCAATCCCAAGCCCTCGAGAAGCCCAATTCCACCAAACGGGGTGCTGGAATCAACCTTCGAGCCCCCAAGCAAAAACCCTAAGAAAAACACCCAAAACCCAATTATGGAGGCAAGGTAGCGCTACAACGTCATTAGAGAGGCGCTACAGCACTACAAACAGAGGCCAAAAGCCTCCCACTAATGCAGGCTAGCATTGTAGCGCTCTAAGCCTAGCGCTATAGTGCTAGCACCAGAATTGACAAAATCTAGGTTTTCTTCCTTCGAATTCTCCCGAGCCAAAACTCCACAAACCCACTCCAAACCTCAACTAAATTCAAAATTGAACCTACAATTCCCTATAGCTCAACCAAACAACCCAACAACATAAAAAACCTAGCTAAAAACATCATCAAACACAGAAGTCACAATTGAGCTCAAAAGCTCAAGAACATTATCTGAAAACTAGAAACCCAGAAAATGAAAGTCATAAATTATTACCTCTGATTAATGAATCCGACCCTAGGTTGCCTTCACTGTTTCCCCCCAGCTTGATTCCTCCAATTCCCAAGTTTAAATCCTTAAACTCCCATCCCAAAACCAAAGTCAGAAACCATACTCAACAAAGCCCAGAAAAACTCAGATTAAACTTTAAACTTTACCTTAATTTAGTAATCAATTCCAACTTAATTATTTAGCTATTCTTCTTTAGCTAATCTAGGGATCAAAGTCCCAAAACCTAGCCCAGGCTTTCTCTTGAGTTCTTAGATTCAAATTCCTCAAGGCAGAGTGAATGAAGGCAAATCGTGAGGGAGAGAGAGAAAGAGGTAAATGGGTGTTCTGTTTTTCCTTCTTTCTTTCTTTCTTTCTTTCAGTTTCTCCATCTTTGTACAATTTCCACTAGGTCCAAAAGGAAGAATAAGACTTATCCCCTATTAAACACCAAAAGACCATTTTGCCCTCCCAAATAAACCTAGGTCTTTAATCATTCTAAGGGCATTTTGGTCATTTACTCCCAATTCCTGCTATTTCCTCAAGTATTCCTAATATTTACCACTTAATTCCCGTTATCTAATTAATCACCAATTATTTTTCTTAATGCCTAATAATCTCCAATATATTTCCCAAGTTCCCAGAAATACCCCAAGCTCCCCCGAGCCGGGTATAAATCCCCACCGTGACTATTTCGCTAAACCGCTCACTAGGATCGCCTCAAGCCACAGGTTGCAAATATATCCACATAATAATGTGGTCTCAACAATTTATTACATATAATTACATTTATGCCATCAAGGGGACAAAATTACAATCATGCCCTTATGAACAAAACAGAGCCCACATGCATATTAATACTCATAAACATGCATTTAATCATATTCATATACGCATATAGTCATGCATGCCATATAATCATGCATTTAAGCATTTATTCATATAAATATCAATTATGCCCTCCTGGCACACTAATCAAGGCCCTTAAGCATTATTAATAATTTTGGGTTGTTACAATGTAAGTCAAAAGTCATAGGACTACAAATAGGAGTCCATTACTCACTTCAGGATTACGGTCAAGTCTTAAACGACCATTGAGTGATGAATAATGAACTTCCACATTTTAACAGAGATTATTAGAAGTTCTTTATTTCATTATGGCCCCTCTACGATCTATATTGTATATGACATCCCTATCTACATGTGTCAACTACACGTAACAACATGGATAAATCGTCCTGTCTAAGACAAAAGATAGCCTGTGCTTATAATTTTAATTAAAATAAAGCTTTCTCTTTATATTAGAGATTACAAAAAATTTTATGTTATTATCTTGAAATAAATCATCTTGTATATACATCTTCATATATATACTTCATTCAAGATTATACGTATTGTCACTGGATCTTTCTAGATAAATGACATGTAAACAAAATATAAATATGAGTGAAAACATATTATTTTTATTGAATACTTAGTAAATGTTGTGTAAGATTACTTTCCAACATTTTTGTTATACCCAAAAAATATTAGAAAGAAAAAAGATGTCTATTGGGTCCAACAAGGATAAATGAGCTCTCTTATGGCCTCATAAAGAAGTATTGACTCCCCCCTTAGAAGTCATGAATACCCAAGTCAAGCTCAACCCCTAAGAGTGTAGACTTTGGATCTTCATCAATCGAGTTACCACCAAAAGGCAAGGGCGCCCAATGAGAAACTCATCTCAGAGTTCGCATAAAGAAGGAGAAGCAGTGATATAATCGAAAAAGCAATCTCGATATCATGCATTAGAAGGAGACACTCCGGCAAGAATAACCCACGAAAAGGATAGTCGCCAAACTACCCTCACATCAATTTTGTGAAAACCAACATAGATCAGACAAAGGTCTCATATATCCCCACTTGCCTTCAAAATGAGAATGACGTCACTAAAACAAGATATCAAGATAGGACAAAACCCCATGCAAAAGACCCCTACTCGGAGAACCATCTCACATAACTAGAAGTCCTTGAGAGGAACCGTAACCACCCTTACAATGAGAAATGGGTAGCATTATCTCAGTGATCCTATTGACACCCTACAAGACCCCATGCATAGGCACTAACATACGCCTCCCAATAGACACAAGCTCCTAGTCGACAAAAACGTCTATCACTTAGAACCGAGGTTGACCTAACTGTACTTGTTTTCATTTTATTAAATGTATAACCCTAGTGGAAAATCTGTAATTTATAGAACTCACTCTTATAAATAGGAAAGAGAAACCTCCCTAAAGGAGGACATGAGAAAAAAGAAAAGAGAAAAAGATATGGGTCAAAATAGTTTTGTAGAAAAAACACAAAGCTTTAATTGAAAATTCACATTCCCAAATCCTTCCTATGTTTTCTCTCTAAATTATTTTTCTGCCTATTTTTTCCAAGAAACTTCTGTAAATCTTTTTCTCTAGATTATCTACACATAAAAACATAATTAACGAAAAGAAAGTGCTAACCTTTTACTTTTACTTTTGTACTGTAGAAGAGGAGAACTATAAAAAAAGTTATGTTTGAATATTATAATTATAATGAACTTTTTTAAATGATAATAAAAATAGTAATCTTGTAATATCTTTATTTATTTTTATTAATTATAATAAAGATAAAATAATAAATGTATTATTAGATTATGAATAATTAGGAATTATGAAATTTCATTAAAACTCAAATAAGAAACTTTTCTTATTTTTTATAAAAGTTTTCTTGCAAAGTATGTAGATATTTACTTTTCAAAATGAGTTTTTAAACTTAAATGCCAAAAATACCCAATATTCACAATTAAAATAAACGTACAAGTGTTGATAGTTAATACTCATTAAATGCATGACCTATAATAAATGAGTTTTGCTAATGGCACTTTTTTTTTCTCTCCGCACTCCTTTTCATTAATTAATTATTATAAAATATAAAATTGTGATGAATTGACACACATTTCCTCCTTAAACATTAAGAAAAAAAATACAAAATTACTTTTAGCATGACTCCAAAACAACTAATATCACTTTATTAATTAATTTTCTTTAAGAAATTTTTTGTACATATTTTAGTTTTTACAAGTATGAAAAATAATTTTATGATTTTAGTAATGAATTTGATGCTAATATGTTTAAAAAAAGTTATTTAAATTTGTTTTTATTTTGAGTTGAAAATAAAATTAATATTTTTTTCTTTAAAAAATTAATAATTTTAATAGAGAATGCTAATATATTTTGTTGACCCTGATTTTGGTCAACTGACACGGAGTCAAATATACTTGATATGGACAAACACGTTGGAAAGAATATGATGACGAAACAATAAAGAACACAAGAGTTTATAGTGGTTCGGCCCTAGAATCTGGTAATAACCTACGTCCACTTTAATTGTTATTGATATAGGATTCAAATGAGTGATCAAAGAACTAGGGTTCAATGAGTTTCACAAACTTCTGAAGAACAAGACAAAATATCAAATAGAATCACTCTAATCTCCAGTGATCAGAAAGCAAAAAAGAAGCCGCTCCTTCCCTTGAGCTATCTTTCTCTATTTATAGGCTCAAGGAGGATTTACATTAATTTGTTGCAGATATTATTTCCTAAATAATCGGATACTCAGGAAATCATGGGAGATAATTTCGGATACTATCATAACTGCATAAGATCTTCTCCGTGTATAGCATGCGTACGACCAAGCTGGTCGTATGAAGAGATCGATCGTTGCGACAATAGATGTCTTCCTGGTCGATAGTCGAGCACGAATTCTACCAGATGTCAGCCACGTGTACTAAATGTTTGCCATGTCATTCATGCCTATTTTTTGGATAATATTTTCCCTTCAAGTTTGTTTAGTGCAACCAACAATAAAGAAACTTTAAGGAAACAACTGTTCATATCCCCACGATGTCTGTCAGGATCCCCGTGCGTTTTTGAAAGTCGTAACATAATTATGTCTAATCAAGCCTTTCTAGTTTCCAAAAAGGCAATTTGACGGCTTATACACTTCCCCACGTTTCGAAAATGGGAAGTAATGATTACTACTTTTTGGCCATACCTCAATCCCCATAAATACATTCTTTTTCTTCTTTATAAAATTTTTTCTTACCATCTTTGTCAAGAGCTTCAAGAACCTTGCCTTCAGAATACAGAGCTTCGAAACCAGTCAATAGTCTAGTCGACGATCTTTCCGACTCGAACTTTTTCATTCTCTTCCAAATCTCCATCTTCGCCCAGGTAATCACTCTGTCTTTTTAAACTTTTCATTATGCCATGCACGCCGTTTCTATGCTCTGTGATTTCTTTGTTCTTAAGTAGGGTTTTATGAGGATCTTTTTGTATAAACCTTCCATTTCTTGGTAAGAGGGCGTCTTTATGCTTTGTATAGGTTAGGACTTAGTTTGATAGTTAGGATCATAGGCTTGGGGCGTAAGGTCGACGAAAAATTCAACTTTTAAGCTAGGTGAAAAAACTGAGTTTTTTCCCGCCCTTCAGGAGTCAAAAAAGTTCTCTTTCAGAAAACAGTTTTTCTTCCTTTCTGATCCATTTTTCAAACCATTAATGTCGAACTTAGTGTAGGAGTAGGATGCTGCTGGTTATTTAGACGCGAGCAACGTTATCCCAATCTTCCACACTACTTCGCAGACTGTGTCTTATCTCCTCCATTGTCTGTTTGCAGTTCACATGCAAGACCCTTGGGGAGGAGAAAGACCTATTGAAGATGATCTCTTGGCCCAACTAATTGAAGGTGAAGAGAACCCATCTACTTTGATACCGGAAATCCCTTTTTCTCGCCCTAGCTCAAACCGTCCTCCAGTCCCCAATCAGAGAATGGCCCGAACGAAAACAAAAGCTCGAAAAAGGAAAAACCCTAACTCCTCAGGCCAGCCTTCTGCTGATGCCCCCTCGACCAGTGGTCGAGGCGAATTCGCTCCTGAGACCAATGTCCAGAGGCATGACCGTCCTCGTCATGCTGACCAGCCAGCTGTTGAGTGGCACGTCGTCCCTCAAAGTAAGGTGACACTGTGGATGATTGCCAACTATTTAAACAGATACAATCTGACAGGGGTGACCCTGGTCAGACCTTCTATCGACCAGCGAGCCAACCTGCCAGGCGGGGCTTACAACGCCTGGTCGAGATTCCACATTGAGGCAGGTGCCACCCTACCTTTTCACTCGTTTTTTCAGGGGGTGGCTAATTACTTCGGAGTAGCCCCCTTTCAGATCACCCTGAACAGATATAGAATGCTGGCCGCACTCTATATCCCTTATAAACTCAAGAAATGGCCAGTACCTACCCCCCACGAGGTCAATTTTCTTTTCGGCCTTAAGTCCAATCCCAATCAGGATGGCACAGGGTTTTTTCATCTCTGCCACCAAGAAACCGGGCGAACTTTCTTGTCCGACACCACTCATATTTCTAACGTGGGGAGGTATCATCATGAATACTTCCTTACTCCTGACCTAGCCGCAGACAATCTGGCCTTCACTCGAGGAGGTAAAAATTCTTATGCCAGTAGCTTCTACACTTAGTGTTTTTATGTCGCAATATCTTGACATTCCACTGTGTTCCAGGCCCATGGTTATGTCCAATCCCTACTCCAGGGATGGAGTCAAGGACAACACTCTTAGCCAGCATGCCAAATGGTGATAAGAGTGTAAAAAACTTAGTCAACGAGGCTAATCTTAGGCTGGTCGGCCTTTGGGGCTCCCAATCTGCGACGAATGAACCCTCGGCGGGCGGTGTCCAAGCCGACGCGGAACCCAAGCAGGAACTCGAGCAGCAACCCCAGGCACCTCCTCTAAGGAGGAGGCCAACTGGGGTTACGATCAGGGAACCTGCCGTCCCCCATCGAGCGGAGAAAACCTCGGTCCCCAAGGGCAAGGGGAAACAAAAGGCTGCTGAGCCTACCGAACTTTCTGACGATTCGTCAGATGTAAATGGTACAATAATCTTGCTTTTAAATCATTAGCCAATTCCCTCTCATCTATTTGATGGGGACGACAACTTTAGGAATGCTCCCTATTTAAACTCAGATTTCTTCCAGGAACTAGGTAGTTCAGTAAATAATGCTACGACCAATAGTTGTAGCCCGGGTACTTACTTGTAATCCTTTTAATTTTATCCCTATTCCCCCTATGACCATTTAATCTCACTGCTCGAGTTGTTTCCTTTTGTGCAGGTATGGACTCTGAGGATGTCTTCGAGCACTACGAGGCTGTCGTTGCCTCTTCTATCCCAAAGAAGGATAGTAAGAGGACTCGAGGGGAAAGCAGCAAGACCCCCTCAAAGAAGGCTCGAACAGACGATGTTCTAGCCACCACCCCTTCCAAGGAGAACACGACACCTCCGCCCCCCACCGAGCAGTCGACTCCCACACCTGCTAATCTACAGTCCTCTTCTAGGGCTGCCGACAAGGAAGCATTGGACAACTTCGTCCAAAGGCTCCCTGCCCAGCCTTGTGGTCGGGTCAGCCCGAGAGAGGATATACAAACTCTCAAAGCATAGACACAGTCAGGCCGCCATCACCGACACTACTCTGATGGACGTCGGCCAGGTCGTCAACAGAGGGCTGAATGAGATAGTTAGCGTAAGTAACCTCTTGTTATTTTGCTATTCATATTTGATTTCTTTCCCTTACTTTATTTCATTTTTTTGTCTTCCAGGGGCTGCTAACTTTGACTACTGCTCGCGGTGAATATGTAATATCGAACTGCCCCAGTTCGACTGCCCATTTTAATAAATGCCCAGCCGCCTCTGGTTTTTGGAGGACTTGCCGAAGGGGCTGGTCAGTTAAGACTGTAATGGGATGGGCTTGGAAATAAGGGCATAGCTTCCTTGAGGCCAAGATTAAACAATACGCTAACCTCTCGATGGGAGGATACCTCAGTTCTGCTCCGATTAGCCTCTTGCTTACATAGTAAACCGCTTTTTGTACGCCTTCTTCCTCTCGCACTAGTACCGCACTAGTAGCAACTTCAGTGATCGCCAGGTAAATGAAAAAAGTTTCTCCTTCGATAGGCTTTGATAAAATAGGAGGTTGTGCCATATGGGCTTTTAAGGCCTGAAAAGCTTGCTCGTAGTCTCCTATCCATTCAAACTTCTTGTTGCCCCTAAGTAGATTGAAGAAAGGGACGCATTTATCCGTTGACTTGGAAATAAATCTACTTAGGGCTGCAATTCTCCCAGTTAAAATTTGTACATCCTTGATCTTTTCTGGCAATTTCATGTCGATCAGGGCTTTTATCTTGTCGGGGTTGACCTTGATTCCTCTTGAATTAACAATGAACCCCAAAAATTTCCCTGATCCAACTCCGAAGGAACATTTGAGAGGGTTTAGTTTCATCTGGTACTTGTTCAATACATCGAAACACTCTTGTAAATCCTTCACACGTCCTTCTGCTTTTTTCGACTTTACCAGCATGTCGTCCACATACACCTCCATGTTTATTCCGATCAATTCTTTAAACATGTGGTTAACCAATCGCTGGTAAGTCGTACCTGCATTTTTCAGTCCAAAGGGCATTACTTTATAACAGTATAATCCCGTATCGGTCCAAAAGCTGGTGTGATCCTCGTCAGGGGGATGCATGCTGATCTGATTGTAGCCTGAGTATGCATCCATGAAGGAGAGGATCTTGTGTCCTGCAGTAGCATCGACCAACTGGTCGATCATTGGGAGTGGGAAGCAATCCTTCGGGCAGGCTTTATTGAGGTCTGTAAAATCCACATAGGTTCGCCATTTTCCATTAGGCTTGGGAACCAATACTGGATTAGAGACCCACGATGGATAAAACGCCACCCAGATGAACCCATTCTCCTTTAATCTTTCAACTTCTTCTTTTAAGGCTCTCGACCGATCTTTGTCAAACAACCTTCTTTTCTGTTGCACGGGTGGAAAGCTCTTGTCTATGTTCAGGACATGGCTGAAAACTACAGGATCTATCCCAGCCATGTCTTTGTGTGACCAGGCAAAGACTTCCTGGTTTTTCCGCAAAAACTCCACTAGTGCATGCTTCGTGGTGGGTTCTAAGTTTTTCCCGACCTTCACGAATCTGGTCGGGTCTTTTTCATCAAGTTGGACCTCTTCCAGGTCCTCGACGGGTCCAACATTTTCTTCAAAATCCCCAAAGCGAGGATCTAAATCTCTATCCTCACTTTGGGAAACACCCTATTTGGTGACTTCATCATCGAATTGGGCTTGTGTATCAATTTCCATCTGCAACCTATCTGGGGGAGTGCTCTTTGACGTTCCCTTCTTCGCCTTCATGACTGAGGCGTTGTAGCAATCCCTGGCCTCCCTCTGGTTTCCCAACACGCGTCCTACCCCTGCGTCTGTCGGGAATTTCATGGCTAAGTGCCATATAGAGGTGATGGCCCATAGATCACCTAGTATAGGCCTCCCAATGACGACATTGTACGCCGAAGGACAATCGACTACTATGAAAGTAGCGAGTAATGTCCTGGTAGCAGGTGTTGTACCTGCTGTCACTGGTAGTCTGATTGACCCTGCTGGGGTGAGTCCCTCACCAGAGAAGCCGTATATTGTTTGGTTGCAGGGCTCCAGGTCCTTAACGGTCAACTTCATGCATTCCAGCGAAGACTTATACAAGATGTTCACTGAACTTCCTGTATCAACTAGCACTCTCTTCACCATCATGTTGGCCATTTGGATATCCACGACCAGCGGATCGGAATGTGGGAACCGGACATGTTGGGCATCACTATCAGAGAAGGTTATTTCGCCTTCTTCTGACCGAGCCTTTTTAGGCGTGCGGTCATCCACAATCATCATCTCGATGTCCTGGTCATGGTGTAAAGTCCGAGCATATCGTTCTCTGGCCTTTTCGCTGTTTCCCGCGAGGTGCGAGCCTCCACAAATGGTTAACAATGTGCCAGTTACGGTGCGAGCCTCCACAAATGGTTGCAAAGGTGGCGAGCGTTGGCGTGTGGGCG
Organism: Humulus lupulus; assembly: GCF_963169125.1. Lineage (NCBI taxonomy): Eukaryota > Viridiplantae > Streptophyta > Magnoliopsida > Rosales > Cannabaceae > Humulus > Humulus lupulus. The sequence goes on along the minus strand of NC_084800.1, from coordinate 93,676,817 downwards.
CTTGCTCGTTGCCACCTAGAGCTTCTTGTTGGGAATTTCCCGAGGTCCGTATATATCTTCTCAAGTGTCCTTGTCTAATAAGGAACTCGATCTCATCCTTCAGCTGGTTGCATTCATTGGTATCATGTCCGTAGTCGTTATGATAACGACAGAACTTGGTAGTGTCTCTTCTCGAAATATCCTTTCGAATGGGAGCAAGTTTCTTATAAGGCACATTGGAACTCGTGGCTTGATAAACCTCTCCCCGAGACTCAATAAGGGCAGTATAGTTAGTGAACCGAGGTTCATAACAATTACCCTTGGCTCGTTTATTGTCAGAGGTGGAAGGTTCATTGTGCGGCCATTTCCCCCCATTCTTGCCATTGCCGTTGTTGTTCCCGTTTCCTTTGCCGTTACCGTTGGGCTTGGACCCATTGGCGGCTTTGGCGGGCTCGGCAGTCCCCTTGTCCTTGCCTGGGGGCTTCCCTTCATTAGCGATGGCATCTTCGAGCTTGATATATCGATCAGCTCGATCCAAAAATTCCTGGGTAGTTCTGACCCCATGTTTTCTGAGGCTGTCCCAGAGAGGCGTGCAACGCTTAACCCCCGCGGTTATGGCCATCATCTTGCCTTCGTCTCCCACTGTTTTCGCTCCAGCAGCTGCTTGCATAAAGCACTGGACGTAGTCCTTCAGTGGTTCTCCGTCTTGCTAGCGTATTTCGACCAGCTGATTTGCCTCAGTCGGGTGCACACGACCCGCGTAGAATTGTTCGTAAAACTCCTTTACGAACATTTCCCAGGAAACGATACTTGCGGGAGGGAATTTGAAAAACCACTCCTGTGCGGCATCAGAAAGTGGTGCAGGGAAGATCCTGCACCGAGGGTCTTCGGACACTTTCTGAATGTCCATTTGTATCTCAAACTTGTTGACGTGAGATACCGGGTCACCATACCCGTCAAAGTTCGGAAGCGTAGGCATCTTAAACTTGCTAGGAGTTTCTGCCATAGCTATCCTCTGGACGAAAGGAATGCCTTTTCTCCTATCGTGGTCGATGTAAGATGTTCTTCCCCCGACCAACTGCTACACTTCCTGGTTAAGGGCATCTATCTGGGCTTGCACGGCGCCAGGAATCGCCGTGGCCTCTGGTGCTGGGGGGACGTTCTCGTCTTGCCGCTCCCGGCGATAGTTGAGTACGTCTCTTAAATCTTCATCTCTCCTCCGCTGCTCGCTAGCTCCGAGCCGGTTGAAGACGTTATTTTGTCTGGGCTGCCCCCCAGCGTCCCGTCTATCGGGTTGGTCATCCCTAGGCGGCAGGCTTCTGCCTCCACCCCTTTCTTCATTCCTCCGACCGACATTTCCTCTGCCTGAGTCAGCCTCATTATAACCATGGCCATCTCTGAATCTTGATTGGCTATGGTGGGAGCGACTGTTCCCTCGGTTGCCTTCCCGGGCTGGAACTTCCCGAGCATTAGAGGGTGGCATGCATTGGTCGGTGGGTCCCCATGCATTATCATGTCGTGGGGGGCCCCGGACCGCAGAGCCTGACTCTGAGTTCCTTCTGTTACCAGGAGGACGCTGTCCTCTGCTCGGAGGGTTTGGCTCGTTGCCCCTATGGCGTCTAGGACTGGAAGGCAGCTGCCCGTCCCTATTCTTTCTCTGTTGCAGGGGATTTCCGCGACCAGCTTGGGATAGAGGCTGTGCTTCAGGATCCCTTAGCGGGACATCGTCCTGAGGCGCCGGTGGCTGCTCGGGCCTTTGTGGGCTCGAGGGTTGGATATGCGGGCTAGGATTGGGACCCCTGTGGGGCGGCCCATTCGTAGGTTGATCAGGCTGCGAGGCAGGTGCAACCTAATTCCTAGCCAGTTGTAGGGCTGCCTCGAGGGCTGCCATGGCCTCCCTCTGGCGACGGTCCATCTCCACCTGTCTTTCACTCAACTCCAGGCACTGCCGTTCAATTTCTTGTTGCTACCGCGCCATGATTTCGACAGCACTTTCCTGGCTGGCCCTCAGATTGGCCAGTTCGTCCTGCAATACCCCCAGGGTATTCTTCAGCATCTTGGAGTCCATTTCTTCCTCATCAAATTCCAAATGTGGCTCATCCTCAGCCACGTTTGGAGGAGGAGGAGGCGGGTGAGATGGTGCAGCGCCGGCTGCCTGTCCAGTTTTCTTGGTAGTTTTCTCCATTGATCTTTCAACGATAATGTATCAAGCTCTCAATGAAAGCACCAGAATGTTGACCCTGATTTTGGCCAACTGGCACGGAGTCAAATATACTTGATATGGACAAACACGTTGGAAAGAATATGATGACGAAACAATAAAGAACACAAGAGTTTATAGTGGTTCGGCCCCAGAATCTGGTAATAACCTACGTCCACTTTAATTGTTATTGATATAGGGTTCAAAGGAGTGATCAAAGAACTAGGGTTCAATGAGTTTCACAAACCTCTGAAGAACAAGACAATATATCAAATAGAATCACTCTAATCTCCAGTGATCAGAAAGCAAAAAAGAAGCTGCTCCTTCCCTTGAGCTATCTTTCTCTATTTATAGGCTCAAGGATGATTTACATTAATTTGTTGCAGATATTATTTCCTAAATAATCGGATACTAAATCATGGGAGATAATTTCAGATACTATCATAACTGCATAAGATCTTCTCCGCGTATAACATGCGTACGACCAGGCTGGTCGTATGAAGAGATCGATCGTTGCGACAATAGATGTCTTCCTGGTCGATAGTCGAGCACGAATTCTGCCAGATATTAGCCACGTGTACTAAATGTTTGCCATGTCATTCATGCCAGTTTTTTGGATAACATATTTAATTTAATTTAAATAATAAATTATAAAAGTAAAAATAAAATTAAGAAACAAAATTAGCCGCTTTATTTTAATAATATTAGCCGTATTAAATTTAATAATAATTTTTTCTTATTTCTAAATTATTTTTTTATCATTTTTTTTAAAACACATGTTACTCTAAGAGCACTCCCAATAGACGCTCTACTTCATTTTTTAAAATACCTCCAAAAATCACACATTTTTCTATTTTACCTCTAAGTTTTACATTATACCATACATCAACTTCTCTATATATTTCTCTACATCATTTAAATATTATATCTTTAAACATATTTTATTAATTAAATTAAAATAAAATAATAAAAAAATGAAATAATAAATAATAAATATATATACTAAATGGGAGAGAGGAAACTTATAAAGAAAAATAATAATATTAAAATATTATATAAAAGATATGTAAATGTTATATAAATGTAAATATAGATTAATTGGAGTTTGTGCATAGCTATTATAAATATATGTATAAAGGAGCTGATGGAAAATGTTTTTGTGAGTTTTAGCTAAATATTATAGAGAAAGTGTATTACAAAATACATCACCAAAACATATTTTTTTTTATAATTTACCTCAAACATTTACATTATACCATATATCAACTTCTCTATTTTTTCTCTACATCATTTAAATATTATATTTTTTAAAAATATTTTATTCATTTTAAGAAATAAAATAATTAAATATAATAGTATCACACTCATATATATACAAAAGTTTATAAAAAAATAATAAAATATTTATAGCTTGATTAATTGTGTTTCACTATATATAAAAAAATACTATTCGTAAAAAAATATAACTTTACATCACTTATTAGAAGACTATTTAATAATTTTTTTTCTATATTATAAAAAATAAGATATTTTACCAGATCCATTAGTACTATCTTATATAAATATAGATTCATGTTAATAAATAGGTCCCCGATGTTGTCCCGCCCATACGGAGGTGGGACGGGTCTCTTCAAGGCATCACAATCATTCATCGGCCATAGGTTGCATCATGTGGATATGGAGATTGGTTGGGAGGAGAGGACTAACTGACAATTGATTGACTGCTGATAGTCTACTTTTGTAGGGGCAGGCTAATCTTTATGAATGGGTTTATTAGAGCACTCCTAATAGGAGCTCTACTTCATCTTTTAAAATACATCATCAAAACACACATTTTTCTATTTTACCTCTAAGTTTTACATTATACCATACATCAACTTCTTTATATATTTTTCTACATCATTTAATTATTATATCTTTAAACATATTTTATTACTTAAAGGAAAATAAAATAATAGAAAAATACTATTTGTTTAGATAAAATAATATAACTTTATTTCATCTGTTGAAAACTACTTAACCATTTAAACCATTTTCTATATTACATCATCGTGATGGTCTTACCCACAGCCGGTTACACTCAAAGGCGCGGTAGACTTTTCATATTAAAAAAACGGGTGTAATGCTAAGTGTTTATGTCTTTGTTCATCTACCCCAACTTTTCATTTCTTCCCTTTATTCTTTCCCAAATACTTTATGACCGAATCTGATATTGTGGTCGGAGTAAGATATTTCCCGGGGAGTATTAGACTATGGTGTCCCACATGGAATATGTGTAAGAATATTGAACTATTAATAAGAACATGTGTAACTCCACTAATCACCAATTGGTTTTTAGATGGAGCCTCATGATTCTTGTCATGGTATCAAGAGCCAATTCCCTAGCGGGCATTCGATCCACACCGATCCAAAAGAGTGAGCCAAGCCGCACGAGATCCGCATAGTGCGAAAAAACACTTAAGATCCAAAAAAATAAGCGAGCTGACAAAATGGGCCACTTGTGATCAGGTGATTCAAGATTGGTGAGCGAAAAATCGACACCATCTTGAGGGGGGATATTAGACTATGGTGTCCCACATGGAATATGTGTAAGAATATTGAACTATTAATAAGAACATGTGTAACTCCACTAATCACCAATTGGTTTTTAGATGGAGCCTCATGATTCTTGTCAGGGAGGCCTATGGAAAGGGAAGGTGCGAAGTCGGCTCACCGGTGGAGAGGCTCTTCTAGGTTCTCGGTAAGTTGTTCTTAGCTTGAGTAATTTTTTTTTTTTTGTGGATTTTTATTGAAAATTATAGGGACAATGTATGTTCGGTATGGGATATTTCTGTGTTCTTAGATGGAGGTTTATAAAGATTGCTTTTTTTTTATTTTCATTTTGTTAGTACTGTTTAATTTTTTTATCATAAATGTGAACTTTATAGGTTGCATGTCTTTAAATTTGAACTTTTTTTGCTTATCTTACCCACACTCTCCACATTTTTTCCTTTAAGAGCACTCACATTATGCTCTACAACTAATTTTTTGAAGTTCTTTACATGTTTTTGATTGAAATAGAGATTATTTACCATTTCTCTTGTTTTCTTGAGCTTGTACATAATTTGAAAGGAGCTTATTGTTTTGTGAGCTCTATTATAATATTAATTTGTTTTGTACTGTCCGCTAGTATTTGTAGCTGGATACATTAGTAAACTAATGTAGGTTCGTAAACATATTTTGCTCTAAGCTGGTAGAACAAATGTTTAAGCAGTTTATTATGGAAGAGATATAAGATTTTGAAACAATTTAATCATCTAAGATAGTTGACACCCTTTTAAAAACATACATCCACGTTTGAGATCTTTCTAGTTTTGAGAGGATCAGAGTCTGTCCTTAAGTTATCTAAAACAAATTCAGACACCCTTATCATATACAGAGAATTTCAACACATTAAGAGTTCTGAGGAGTCTACTTGCTACCTCACCGCCTTCGTTTGAATAGTTCTGAGGAGTCTACTTTCTACCTAAACTCTACCTGTTTTACACAACCCCCTAATAAGGGTCCCATAAGTGACAATGTCTAGTTCACACCCATTTGAAGTCATGTTTTGAACAATATTAGCCGCTTTTTTTATATTTCCATTCCTGCAGAAATATGTGAGAAGAGAATTGTAGGTGAACTCGTCAGGGACCAAGCCTTCCATTATCATCTGATCCATTAGTTGAGACGCTGCCTCCACTCCCCTGTTCTGACATAGCCCATCAATTAGAGTGTTGTAGGTCACTGCGTCTCTTGAAATCCCCTGTAGTTTCATCTGATCAAAAATCTCATCAGCTTCTTCTATCCTCTTATTTTTGCACAACCCATTAATCAAAGTATTTTATATTACCACATTTCAAGCGCAATCACTAGATTCCATTTCTTTAAGCAGATTCAAAGCTTCCCTAATCCTCCCTTTAGAACAGTGGCTATCAATCAATATGTTGTAAGTAAACTCATCAGGCTGGCAACTTTTGCTCTTCATCTCCTTGAATAGTTCCATTTCAAGGTCATGTTTACTGGTCAAGCAGAGACCTTGAATCAGGGAATGGAAGGTACAAGCATCCGGTAAAATCCCCTTGCTTGTAAGAACACGAGCAAGTTCAGTTTCCTCTTTGGCCTGGTTCTCCTTACACAAGGTGATAATCAAAGTGTTATAAGTGACAGTATTAGGGAAACAATCTCTTGAAATCATCTGATTGAGAATTTCCTTATCATATCTATGAAAGATATAATATGTGATATATTATTGCTTTTTAATGTTGGGATAAAAATGGGCACTCAGTTGGTGGCTTAGCTTTGCAGGTACAAAAATGTTTTGAGAGAAAGATACAACAACTGCAAGAACTTCAGGGTGACATTTGGGATTAACATCCATGGAATGTCTCGTCTGTCGAGCAGAATAAGTACACAAAGACGTCGTCAGCAGCTGCTTTCCCTCCCCAGGGGTACATTGAATTTCTTGTCTTTGAATTAGAATTAGATTTTTTTTAGTGTAGTGGCAGATATTTGCAGATATTTAGATCTTTGAAACTTGTTTTGAACTTATATTTGTTGTTTATGCTGCAATCTAGTGTAGATTTAAATTTTTTTGCAAGTGAATATCAATTTGGTCTGAGTTAACTCTTATTCTCGTTGTTGGGGTACACATTATTTTTTTTTATGAGAATTACTCATCCATGAGAAAAATCATCAAAATGGAGTTATGTTGTTATGGCCTATTTAACTTTGGTATGAAATGCTTATTCCCCTGTTATTGGTTGTCTACCAAACATAATCTTGCTGCTTATTTGAGAAAAATGTAGGATTTATGCCTTATTCAGCATAATTTCTTAATTTCTTTCCCTCAAACATTCGTTGGTCAATTCTAAAACTAATTATTTATTTTTGTTTTTGTTTATTTATTATTTTCATTATCTGTGTGATTAAATTGCACGAAGAATATATCATTGATAGTCGGACAGAAATCTAGCTCCAGTTTTGTGAAGAAAATTTATTGTAAGGCAAAGAAATAACATTTGGTTGGTTTTAATGTTCTCTCACTACTACAAAAACATCATTTTAGGACATTCACCTAGATGCAAGTCCTAAAAATAACTCCTGGACTTTTTAGGACTCGTGTTGCGAGTTTATAAAGAATTTCTTTAGGACTTGCTCAAACTATGTGTCTTCTAAAAGGTTGAGTTTTTTTTTTAACAAACACCCTCTGGACTTTTTAGGACACTCATTGCGAGTCTTTAAAGAATCTTTTTAGGACACCCATTGCGAGTCCTAAAAACTTACGTATCTTAAAAGTTTGAATTTTAAAAAATTACAAATTCCTTCTAATTTTTTTAACTAAAATTTTATTATATTAAATCACAAAGAAAAATAACACAATAGTCCATTCTCTCTCTCTCTCCTTGCTCTCTTCCCCCATTTCTCTCTCTCTCTCTCTCCTTGCTCTCTTCCCCCATTTCTCTCTCTATCTCTCTCTCTCACGAACTCCACAACCCAGCCACGGATGGCGGTGCTTTGGCCACCCCTTGCCTACACGCGCCGGCCCACGGCGTTCGCCGGCCCCCGAAAACCCCAGCCACGCGAGCCCATGGCCTCACACACCCCCAAGCCTAGTCGATGGAGCCTCCAAGTTCGGAAACTTTTGTAGGTTTCTCTCACGAAACCCCACTGCCCAGCCACTTACGGCGGCTCTCCGGCCACCCACTACCTACACGCGTCGGCGCAATGGACGCAGAAGGTCGGCGACCTTCGAACCCCGCGAGCCTAGCCCCTCACGCGCCACCCTCCTCCACCTAGAGTGGTTTGAAGTCGCGGTGGTGTTATTTTTCCCAAACTCTTCCAAGTGTTTTTCGACTGCCTCGAGCCACCTCGACCCAAACGAACACCACCAGTGCATTCCTTGTGCTTTGGGCATCAAAACCCACTAAAGGATTGATTATTTTCTTGAACCATTACCGTGGGTGGTGGCATTGCCGTTAACGTCGTAGCTCCGGCGGGAGCTTTGGCTATCAATTAATTTTTTAAAAATTAAAAATAAGATGAGTCCTGAAAATAATCTTTTAGGGCTCCTAAAAAACCTCAATTTTTAAGGCTCTCAGGGCACGAGTCTTAAAATGCATTTTTTGTAGTAGCGTCTATGTTAAACTATTCACTTATGTTTATTAATATAGGGAATGTGACTTTGGTGTGTTATTTCTGTTTGCTTTATTGGTTTTAATTGCATAATGATGAGTACAATTTATTTCTTTTTCCATGTTTAAGTTAAAGTTTTTGAAAAATGAAGAGTGAACATTATAAGTCGAAGTTTTTTTGTGGTGTTGTTATGTTTTGTAGTTGCTTTACATTGGAACCTTGAAAATAATTATGCTCATCAATTTTTGTGGATATTAGACCATTATTTTTTGTTGTTTTCTTATTATTATGTTTTGTAGAGACATGACGGTTAAACGAAAACATGAGAATGCTGCTAAGAAGGATGAAGGGGCTGTTAAGAAAGAGAATTTGGAGGATCTCATGTGAGTTTTGTATTTTTAATTGTTGGTGAATTGGTTAGGTCAAACTCATTTGAAAAACATTACGGCTTGTTTTATTTTAAGCATTGCTTATCTATTCTATTGTTAATACAAACTTTGGAAAAAAACTCAATCTGAAAGAGGCGGAATTGAGAGTTTGGTTAGAGAGCAAAATAGGCTTCAAAATGCTAAGGTCTGTGTTCCAATTTTATGTGTTTTAAAAATTTTGCCAACTTATAAATTAGAGTGCTTGAACGCTTCACTGACTTTGGATATTTTTTATTAGATGCAAAGGCTCTTGCTAGGAAGTGGAAGGCTGCATTCAATTTGGTTTCCACAAGTAAGTCTAAGAAGCAGAAGGAGGTTGTTCCATCTGATTTGGAAGAGTCAGATGGAAATGTCAAGGAGGAGATTACTGAAGATGATGAAGGGGCATTTGAAGTTGATTCACGCAAAATGATTAATCAGTGCTCTTTCGAAAGGATTGTGCGGATAGTGGATACATTGACGGATGAACTGAAGGCAATGGTAAGAGAGGATGGATTGGGGCATATTTGAGGGTTGATTACCCCTATATACAGTGAGCTAGTTAAATGGCTCTTTGACTGCGTAGATGTTGGTGGCAACTGCCTTAACTTATATGAGAAGAATGTGCCAATGTCCCAAAAAAAAAAATTCAACAGGTTATGGAGGTTCCTGATGGGAATGTACTGATCGACATTGACACAAAGGTCGGTGATATGGAGTTGGCGGTGCAACTAAATAGTAAAAATAGAATCAGCTTACAGTATTGGAGAAATAATTGTTAGAGTATGGTGAGGTTGGTAGTTTTTTCTTGGCGAGTTTTGTCCTTGTCATCCTTGGGAGCATCCTGGTTCCAGGTACCGAGAACACCATGCATTCTAGTTATATCGGTGCCGTTATTGATCCTGCCAAGATGAAGTCTCAAAACTGGGCAACTCATGCATACAATGAAATCTGTGGGGAAGTATAAAGCTCACCGCTTAATTCATGCAAAAGGTTGTTGTGCCTTTCTACAGGTAGTTAATTAATTTTGTAGGAATACTTAGACCAGTGATGACCATTTATTTTCCTTGTTATTTTATTTTATACACTATGCTCTGTTCATTTCTAATAATATTTTATTTTGGTAGTTGTTGTACTTCAATCATATTGACATTCCGAATATGGTTGTCGACCATAGTGTCTCCCCAATAAGATTTTGGACGGACAACAAGGAAATCAGGAGTCAAGACTTATGTATGTCATAATGGGGAGTATGGTGCCTACAAAACAGTAAGTATATTCCTTTTTGTATTGTTTATTACTTAAAGAAAAATTTTGTAAATTTAAAATTGGAATCTATTTGTTTGCTTTCAGGTTTGTGTTGTTGATGAACTGCATGCAAAATGAGTCATCAATTGGATTCGTTGAATTCAAATGAGGCAAGCAGTGTGAATGAGGATGTCAGGTGCTTAACTAACAAGGTTATGACAATGAGTCATCAATTGGATTCGTTGATGACAACGATTGTAGGATTACCCGTGTCAATCAAGGTTATGATTGCAAGCGAGCTTAAGCATCTTAAAGTCGGCACTTCGGTGGTGGATGCCCCAGTGAAAGAGGGTGATGTGGGTGCGAAAGATATCGAAGGCCAATCTGTGCATGATGCAGGTGTAGATCACATTATGGACGTGACCAATGTTTATGAAGATGTCAATGCTTTTGGAGACTCTTTTAATAATCCAAAGGAACGCCACAAGTGGGGGGACGTTGGTTATGCGAATTTTCAGTCAAAGGAAGGGACTGTAGTTGGATCTTTCAAGCTCTCCATGGTTGTATCCTTGCTGATGTTCAAACTGGTTGAGTTTGTCTACAACACATACCTTCAAGATTTGTAAGTGTCGCTTGGGTATACTCACTTTCATATTAGGTCTTTAACTTGTTTTTTTGGTATATTTCAATATTTTTTTTTATGTTATTAAAAAAAGTTGTGTGGTATTTTCTTATAATTTTTTTTTTCAATGTCAGTTGTGTTAGGTACATTGTGTGTGATTACGGGATCTATTATTGGATTGTGCCTGCATAAGGTCTCTTGAGCCTGAGCAAATGGTGCGGGGAGAGGCAAGTATTCATGATCAAATTTTGTGTAGATAAGTCTTCATTTTTTGTATTCTTTGTTATCTGTGTTTTGAAAGTAAGCTAGTTGTCTTATTTGTCCTCAGATAATATCAGCCTTCGCCAGAATTATGACATTTAAAGAGCGAATGAAGTACCCTAACACCACACCTTTGATTTGGTACATTCCAGCCAACATTTCTGTAAGGACCCTTTTATTATTTTCTTTTTGTATTTATTTTTTTGATTGACTGAAAGAGAGTAGATGTGACTGGTTTTAGATAATAATTTTCAAATTTGATCTTATTGATTAAAATTTTCATTTTCTTATTATAGAATATTTTTTTTAAATTAGAGAGATTGTAGCTGGATTTCCTTAGTTAAACAGATTTCACCATAGGTTATGGCCTTTGTGATCAAAACCCTCTGTACTTTTATCATGTCAGAGTATAAGTTTTTATTTTTGAATTCAAAGGTACTCTGCCTAATTTTTTAACCTTTATTTTATCCCACAAAAATATCTTGGGGATGATTTCCCAGTTCGTAGAGTAGCTTATGAAAACAAATGGAGGGAGTTTCACTATGGTGATTTCCGGAGATGTCAAGGGGTAACAATTTTTTTTTTTATGTTTGCAATTTTCCTTTGAACAAATACATTTGAATGGTAACTTTTTTATTACAAATAACTGCTTCTAATACTTGGTAAAATAATGTGTAGATGTTAATACCCGTTTTCATCAAAGAGGGTCTAAATATGGTTAAGTAGTTCATGGCAAGAGTAAAAATAAGGCCAATAAACAAACAATAATTTGGGACCCTAGAGATACAGATAGTGAGAAAGAAACCAAAGTTGAACATACCCAAGAAATGGTAATGTGCTGCATTTAGTAAAACTTACAAGGGAATATTTATTTTAATATGTGTACTGACTATGATATTTGTTCTATGTTCCTTTGATGGATTTTTTCCGTTGGCCATATTGGATGTGTTGTTCAAATATGAAATTTGTGGCACACAATCCCAAGGCTTCACATTTACTTCCTTTGAAATTGGGTTTGAGAGCGGTTTGCCCCAACATGAGAATGACTTCGACTCCAGCGTACCTGTTTTAAAGTTTATGGGAGCGTTAGGTGATGGGAATGGCATTGTGTACGAGGTAAGATACTCCCCTTATTCCATTATTATAAACCCATTTAGGAATGATCTATCTGTTATTGGCTGAGTCTATTTTTATTTTAAAACAATTTGATGTTGCAAGTACCGTTTCGGTAACGAAATAATATCACACGAGAATAAATGTATGGAGCAAGTAGTACGGGAAATCGATGACCATTTTTCAGTTTGAATTTGGTTCCTCTAGTGAAGCTACAACTACTTCTTTATTGGCCAAAGATGATGCTAAACAGGGACTACTTTGCAGTCCAAGCAAGGACAGCCCTGACAAGAGATTCTCTACAAAGAAAGGCCAGCGCGCAAACATGATACCAGCTGTTTCATCTAGGACAAGAAGTGCAGCCAAATACGTCGTTGCACGTAAGCTCAATGTTGAGGAGACTATTCCTTCAGTCCATTCTCTTTTGATTTGTTTTTCCAAGATTGCAGTTTCTGTTGTGTGGGCAATTTTTTTGGTTCTTTTGGTTGAAGCCTCAATTAATTGGAACCTTTTTAGGTTGTATTGGTTGCAGTCTTTGTCTTTTGGAACTATGTCTCTGTTAGGCAGGATTAGTTTGTTATGTAATTTCGTTTATGTAAGTTTATTACGTTGGCTCCTCAGACTTTGGGAGGGAGTAAACCTTGAGCAAATAGACATTTTTTTTACTATAAGTGTAAGTGGTAGAACTCTAACAAGTTATATGCATCTTAAAAATATCATACAATCAAAATTTATTACTAAATATCATTTTTAATAAATAAAGTTACATTCGTAGATAGACCAATTCGTAAACCTTGATTGTCCATTTATCTAGATTTAGTCTCTCAAATGTGTACTTAAATCCATTATCTCGTACATCAGCAGCTGCTTTCAATAAATAATGTCAACTTTTAAGTGGTATAGAGAAGAGACAACCATTTCAATATCTTTTTTTAAAAAATGACAGCAGTCATCATAAGAATGAGATTTACAAAACTTACAGATATTAACCATATAGTGTGAAGTGAGTTTATTTGAGTTTTGTAGTTTAGGTGTAAAAGAACAAGAAAATAAAGAAATATTGCATAAAATGGTAAATGGGGAGCGGTTTACCCATCACACCATGTGACAAGCTTTTATACATAAAACTCCATATTTATAATAATTATTAAAAAGAAAATCCATGTATAAAAAACCATGATTAGATAAAATAACAAAGGCCGGAAGAAAATCGTCCATGATACTTCAAAGAAATCAAAGGAACAATTCAAGTTACAATACAAAACATGGAACCAATAACTAGTCTTAACTAAACTTAAGTGTTAGGAAGAAAGAGACACAAAAACACTTGGACAAATTAGCTACCAACCCAATAAGCGTTACGTTGGGTTAATAAAACATTAACTTAAACAAATTTGCTAAGGATATAACAGACAAACACACAATGAATGTCTTCAGCATATTGCATGTAACACTCTACTACCCTAAAGTCGTTATCATGTGATTTTAAAATGTGTCATTAGCTCGCTAATCGAAGTATTAGACCAAAAAGTGTGGTTAATTAAAATGAAGACTCATTTAAATAAGATTTTAGTATAAAAGGGTTGGACATTCATTTAAATCATGAAAGTGTTACATTGAGATCCCACAATACTATTTAAAAACATATTTACAACTTAAAAAGTTACTTTACAGTCGACCTAAGCGAAAAAATCAAACATTTATAACCCGCTCCTCAAATACCCCAGCCGTGGCGGCCAGGTAGGTTGAACATGTACGCACCGCTCCATGCCCTCCAACTCATGGTTGATCAACCTTTTCCTTGCCCTTACCTGAACCACAAAATACCCGTGAGCCGAGGTCCAACAACAGAACTTCAAAGCACAACATACAATAATATATTTCAACCAATAAATACTTAATCAAAGATAACAAAAAATTTACAAGTCTCTATTGGAATACACAACATCACAATAGCACAACAGCATAATAACACAATAGTACAGTAGCATAGTAGTGACCTTCGTTGATCAGGGTGCACTATCAGGCACCAAGTACTCGGTCTTAACTGAGTGGGTGTGTACAACACCCTCTAAGGGTCTCATCCTGGCGGCCTGCATTCAGCATGCTTAACGCTGATCCGGACCCTTTGCCGTTTACGACCTCTGTCGCTCCCAGCCTTTGCCGCTCCCGGCCCTTTGCCACTTTCGGCTCTTGCCGATCGGTCGCAATCACATGTATGACATAATATATATAATCACATAATCATTTAATCCTCGTAATAATATAATTGAATCAATTATTGCCCTCTCGACACGCTAATCAAGGCACTAAGCCTTATTAGCAAATTTGAGACATTGCAACTATCCCCTCCTTATTAAAAGTTCATCTTGGAAATTTATTCAAACATCTCGGGGTACTAATTTCGCAAATCTGACTATAACCCCAAAATCAGGCCCTTTACTTTGCCACTACTTGCAACACCTTCACAAGAAAGATAGTCTGAATCTGTATGTCTTTATCCCTTGTGTCCAGAGTTCCACTAGCTTTTCCTTGCACCATAAATTCCCCTGAACTTCCAAGACCTCTCTGCCCGATCAGGGGTGGCACTCACACTTCTTCCCTTAACATTGGCACCAGTAACATCTCATGAGCCTCTACCCATGCTGGGGTAAGGCTAAATTGTAGGCTCCTGGCCTAGCCCTTATTAGGATCTTGCAGATTTATCCAGATCTAGGGTCAAAATTCCTTCTTAGTCCACAATATTCGAAGAAGCACAAAGTCTCCAATCTTGGAACGCTACGTTCCCATACTCAAATTTGCGAACTTTTTTATTCTTTAATAAAGTAGACACTCTGCCCTAACAATCCTTAAATAATTTCACTGGTTCTTCAAACCCACTTTGAACCAGAATACTTCCTTTTCCTAGTTTCATTTTTCGCGGAATAAGTATTTCTCGTTCCCTATCTCATAATATCTTACTCAGAGCCACTTTAGTCATCTATCGGCATTCATCATCGTGACAATCCATTCCAGGGATTGTATTTACCTCAAGGTCCCAAAACTCACATATTCGAAGTAGAACACTCAAGGTCTGAGTTATTCCTTCAGGTTATCCATTGTCTAAAGGTAACCATTAACTCCAAATTCCAACCTTATACTCATCACCCTCTATGACCCCTTTCCCAAACCTGGGAACCTAAGGGTCTCAATATAACATTGTTGACTTTTGTACACACTCCTTCTTTTGATATCTCACTCACGCTAACAATAGTGTGTTAACCCAATAGTTCAAGTCACAACGTTTCGCATCCATTCACCTTATCTGCAATCTAAGGTGATCCACCTTCAGGGTCCATAACTATATTCCTTCATACTAACTTCAGGATACCTGAGAGTCATAATAGCCCTTCCGGCTTTTGATTACCATCTCTCACTTACCAAAAGATTAGGTCATGAGCCTCCCAGTATTCAACTCCATAGATAAAATAACCATAAAGGGGTAACCTAAGGCTTGCTCCGCATCTTCCCCTCAATGCCAGCACCTGTCGGATCACTCATTCGATTCACATATCTTAACTTATCTATGCCCAAGTGGTAGGAGTTTTAATCATTCCTATAAGATCTTCTCTCGGCGTTTCACCATTTATTTATAGAGGTATATCTATTACTTATCAATCGCTGGTTCCAGACCAATCCCGATCATTACTTCACCCTAACCATGGATAACCGACATAACTATCAACTCGACATGCAATGTAGAACACCTAAGTCCTTATCCCTTCATTCATTGTGAGGTACCAACGATCACTCTTCAAGTGTATATACGGGCGCACCCTAATCCTTTATGCACCACACTAATATTCCATGTTCTAAGCAAGGACAAGGTCCACTGCACTGTCCTCCTGTATGAGTTCATCCCGCGCATATCCCAATACCATGGCGTGTGAATCAACCCTTTATTCCAATCTCTGAAAATTTGACACACAACTATCCATTTAGACAAACTTTAGATTTCTATATTACTTTAATCAAGGATATAAAAATCCCTGAAGATGCTTTAGGTAAAAGTTGAGGTGTCTCACCAGTCTCACCGTATTTCTAATCCTTTAAGGCGTTCCTTTAACAATTGACTTGCGGTCTCTATCTTAACTGAATCATATGCCATCCCACCACTTCCCATAAGGTGACCTTGAATATCATCTAGAGAAATCAGAACTTATCCCTTCTGGAGCCTACCGATGATCCCAGCTTCCTGTGCATCAGTAGTATCAATACAGGTATTACTTATATTTTGTTCTTAACCAGAAGTATTCCAAAATATTCATGATCGAGCTAGATAGGACTTATCCAAATAAATCCTTCATTCTTGGCAGTGGATATCTAGTCTTAACAATTACCTTATTTGCCTTTCATATACAGTACGTACTCTCGCAAGTTTGACCTTCTCCTAACCCATAGTGTGATGTGTCCTATGGTAAGAAGCTCTGTTTGATCACCTTTAAGTCAAGTAACTCCTTTGACTGAACCTTTACTTCTAACTGCTCAACTAGCGTCATTCTTCATGATGTTTCTGGTGCTGTTTCTATTCTTGCCTTATTCTCGTAGCACACTCCATTTCCTAGTCGCGACAACAATTTTGACAAATCCTTATAAACCCATCGGAAATCCCATTGACTGACCCAGTTTTCCTCCGGTCTAACTAACATAACCCTAGTGGGACTTACCACCACAGCTAGACATCCCATTATCGCAGGCGAGTCCTCCCTTATTACACTTAAAGGTCACCACTCTCTCTCACACTCCATGGTTGTCCCTTATTGGAAAACTAATCCATACTTAGGACCATACCGAGGTCATCATATAACAATCCCAACCAATTATTATTGTTAATCTCCTACCCGTAATACTCTATCCCATTCCCTAGAAATCACCAACTTTTGGCAAACGTGAAATCTCAAGCCCCATAGCGTAATATTCATCTGGTTAGTATATTATGTCTATATTTCTTCTAAGAGGTATGTAGCACGAAACTCTATCAGTACAATATAAAGGAACGAGAACTAGAAGGCCAACATGTCATTCCCAAGGGACCAGCTTCGGGCTCTGGCTGCCTCCAGGTAGACTCTCGAGCTGAGGTCAAGCTATCTTTACTTCTTTATTCTTCTGTCTTCGATTCCAGACAATGATTTTTGATGTGCCCAACTATTCCACATAGAAAACATGTCTTCGCTTGGCATTTTTCCAAATGGCGTCTCCTAATGCTAATGCCGCTCTTGACTCATAAGTCAATTCTATACGACCAATGCTCGGTATTATTGCCGATCATGACTGATAAATCAAAACTGCCCAACCAGTACTAAACACCATTGTCGTTTCTGACTAATAAGTCAGTGCCATTCATAAATAAGCAACCCTTCCAGGCATTCACAATGCAACCAATGTCCATATATAGAGCATTCAACATGCCACATCAATAATCATGTATGTCACATACTGAGTGCAGTTTTCTTACATCAAACTTGAGCGTAAAATAAATAAAGAGCGACCCTTGAGAACAATCCTATTTTTAGGCCCTTAGCGGTCACCTAATCATAACCAAATATGAAATCCCATCAATAAAATGAGTAATAAAAGGTTCCCGGACCAAGTCCTAGCCTCTGGGACGTCGAATCCTACTAAACCGGGTAGTAGAAACGATCCTGAGGCCTTAGGTTTGAGTTCCCACGATTAAAACACAACTTTGGCCAAATCTTCTCTTAAGCGCTGCGGCCCCACACCCTTGAGCCGCGGCCCACCTCCAAACAGAGGCTCCAGCCCCATTTAGCCTGCACCTCGCGTCGCGGCCCTAACGCCCATCAACCTCTTCTCACTTCTTCGTTAAGCTTGGCCCGCAACACCCAAGAACAGGGCCGCGACCCAACCTGGAACTCAGCCAAAAACCTTTGTTTTTCCCATTTTAAATCATTCCATAACCCCATCCAAACATATCCAAATCCCAAAAGCAACTTTCCCAATCATCTCAGAGACCAAAAACCATCAAAACCCGAGCCTTAAACAATTCAAAAACTCATCAACACATAGAATCCAATTCAAAACTTGAAAACTCAAAAATTAAAGCTTGGATTACCTCTGTTCGAGTCATTTCTCGCTAAATCCTCTGGTTAATAAGATTTTAATCTTCCCTAGAATTGCTATAACTCGGTCCACGCTTGAATCTAAGTCCTAAAACTCAAGTTTCCTTCGAAAATGTGACGAATGGTAAAAAGGAATAACAGAGGAAAGAGAGAAAGTGTTTTGAACGTATTTTCTTTCTGACAAGTTACTTCAAGCTTAAGTAATCTCAAGTAAATCCTAATGCTCGGGGTCCCAAAAATGCCCCCCGATGGTAAAATAGTAAAAATTCCTATAATTCCCTCCCGATCTCACTAACTCCAAATTTATCATCAAATAATCATTCCCATTACCCAATATCCCGGTAATTGACCCCGTTATGACAAAACTGCTAATTTGCTTTCTAGGATCGTCTCATGCCGAATAGCTCAAACATATCCACATAATAATGTGGTCTCACCCTTATATCACATACATGCACATAAATATACAATTATGCCCTCAACAGGCCAAAATTATGAAAATGCCCTTCTAATAAGAAATAGGCCCACATGCATGCAATTATCATCATATAATAATATAACTCACATAATCATGCATATAATCACATAATCGCATATTAAATCAATTATGGCCCTCCTGGCCCCCTTAATCCATGCCCTAAATTTACCGGAACAGCTCGGGATACTGACTCTGTATATTTGACTCTAGCTCCTAGGTCGCTTCCTCAACCTTGTTTTTCGTCCATAATACCTTAACCAAAGGTATATTTTTATTTCTCAGGACCTTGTCCTTCCTGTCTAGTATCTGGACTAGCTGTTCCTCATAGGAGAGATCTGCCTCAATCTCTAGATCCTCGTAACTCAATACATGAGTCACACCTAACACATACCTTCGAAGATCTAAAACATGAAATGCATTATGCATGCCCGACAATGCCGGTGGTAAGGCCAACCTATAGGACACCTGATCAATCCTCTCCAGGATCTCAAATGGACCTACAAATCTGGGGCTCAGCTTGCCCTTCTTCCCAAATCTTCACACACTTTTCCATTGAGAGACTCTAAGGAAGACATAGTACAGAAGGTGATGAGTATACAGTTGGAGTTTAGTACATTTTATTATCCTCGGGCTGATGGTAAATTAGAAAGAGAGAGAGTTATCTAGTTATTGGAGAGGCACCGTATGAGATGTTGTATAGTAGAGAAAGTATATCGCCCATTCATTGTAATGATATGGGTGGGATGTTATATTTGGATCCTGAGGTAGCTTAGGGGATCATTGAGGTTATTAAAAGGTTATAGCTTAGATGCTCACTTCTCAGAGTAAATGGAAAAGTTATGATGATTTGAAATGCAGGAACATGGAGTTCCAAGTGAAAGACTGTATCTTCCTTAGAAGATCACCATGGAAAGTGGGTGAGAAAATAAGGGCAAGTAGAGCCCTATATTAGTAAGACTGTTTGACATCCTGAATAGGATCAGTCAGGTTGCCTTTGGATTGGCCTTATCATTGGCACTACCAGCTGTATATAGTGTATTTTATACCTCCATGTTGAGGACATGGGTTAGAAGAGACTCATGAGTTGAGTTATGAGAATCTGAAGATTGAGGCTAAGTTACCCTGTAAGGAATAGCCAGTCCAGATATGAGACAGAAAGAACAAGGTTGTGATGTAGAGTCCCAGAATGTTTACTTAGTGAGCTAGTTAATAGTAGTTGTAGTATTTTAGATTTCGTGGATTTTGGTTCAAATCGAGACTTAGTTGGAAACTCATAGCAAAAATTATGGATTTTATAAGTTTAACCTATAGTTTAAGAATATTAATTATAACATAAGGTTTGACTAATATTGCTGGTCCTAGATATATTATTTATTATAACCTAAGGTTTATGTTGACGCGGTTCTTCGGCAACAGGTAATTAAAAGAAGAAGAGAAAGGGATTAGTACTGAAAGTTGAACCGTCATAGATATGAAATCTTAGAGAATGAACTAGGTGACTCAAGACACGTTTTTTAAGTGGTTCAAAGGTTAAAATCCTTCTACTCCACTAGTCAATATTATTGATATATTCTGGGTATTTGGTTTACAAAGTATATGGCTCTTCAGAGACTATTTTTCCCAACCCCTATCAACTCCCAGGGTCCCCATATTTATAGGAGAAGGCACCTGGAAGTTGGTAGGGAGGTCATCCCGTGACCTTACCATTTGTCATATCAACTATGTAACATTTATGATTAATTCCTAAACCTGACACATAAGTATGGTCTAATCAGTATGTAAGGAGATAATGGGCCGCACGGCCCAACCCAGCCGTGGGTGTCTGAATGCGCGCGTTCCTGCTGCGTATCCGAGAAGTCAGGGGGATATCGGACACGTGATGTCAGATATATGCACGTTTATCTTGCGTGTGTTGACTTTACAAAGGGTCAGAGATCCATGGCCAGCTCGTACCACGAGCTGCTTCCCTGAACCGGCCTTCAGGCCTTCAGGCCTTCTGATCCCTCGAGCTAAGAAGGTACGATCTGGAAACAGGATCTCCGGCCTGGGGGAGTCCTCGGACTAAACCATGATTAGTCCGAGGCTCGACCTGTTAATCAGCCCGTGGGAAAACCAGGGCGTACAGTTTAGATAGGGCCAATAAGAATATGACACTTGTCATAAGCATGATTATTAAGGAATTAAGTATTTTAATGATAAAATAAAAAAATAGCAGTTTTAGTGCCTACCAGAAACTATTAGGGTCGTATTTTGACTCAATCAAAGCAGTTATCCAACCTTAATTATGCTGAAAAAGTGCAATTACGTGTTTAAAATATTCACGTATGCTGATATATCACAGCTAGGAGCCGATATATCGCCTGACAAAGAATACGGAAAACACGTTGGCATTGCATGATCATACGAATGGAGGCTCGGGATTAGGGCAGAGTCGATATATTGCCCTTAGTAATGTTTTTTTTTTAAATTTTAAAATTAAGCCTTAACTACTTAGACCTACCTCTACACTATTTGACCGAGTCTTCAGCCTCTGATTGACGAAAATTCAATACTTTTTCATTTTAAAATTGTAACACACTGGTTACCCTAGAACAGTTACGGTGATCGGTGAACCGAAAATTTGACCCGCTACCCGAGTCCTTTGGTTAAAAAACGTCATCTAAGTGTTATTAACTGGCTAAGGTGGAAAACCAATAAAAATTAAAGGATATATTTATTTAATGCATAAAACTGTTCATGGGCCCATAAAATATTTTACAAGTTATTCACACTCAAAATGGTCATTACTATTTCAAATTTACAAACCCGCCAACCTAAGTGGCAAAAATAGGGTAAACCCCCTAGTTCCTCTGAGAACTCCTTGGCCGTGGTGGTCAAGTGGCCACATATGTACACATCACCACCTAAGCTCTCCACTCAAGGTTGGGTGAGCTTTTCTTTCCCTTTACCTGCACCACATAGCACCCATGAGCGAAAGCCCAGCAAGAAAACACAATAATGCATATAGATATTATCAGCTGATTATCATTATAATCTTACAGAGCTTATAGCTCTTAAATATATGAGTGAATATCACTTGAGGTTCTAGTAAACCATACTGAGTGACTGACAAGCAAGTCACTAATTTAAACAGATGAGTGACTGCTAGGTAAGTCACTAGCCTTAAACAGATGAGAGACTGATGGGTAAGTCTCTAACTTAAACAGTTGAGTGACTGTTGGGTAAGTCACTAGCTTAAACAGATGAGAGCTGATGGGTAAGTCTCTAACTTAACAGATGAGTGACTGTTGGGTAAGTCACACAAGCGCTTTTAGTTTTCATCGAACTTGAGGTCGGTCTGGCATTAACGCTCTTCTGAGTCAATTAATGCAGAAGTCAATTAGATCTAATGTTTATTGGCTTGTGTTGAACACGCTAAGGCCGTCCTGACTTATAAGTCAGCACTGTGTGACCAGTGCCCAGTACCACTGTTGAACTTGACTAATAAGTCACAGCTTCATAGTTGATACTGACACCTTTGCCAAATCTGACTAATTACTCAGTACCATGCACAAGTGAGCAAGATTTGCTAAGCATTCAATAATCAATCCATGCCCACATTTACACAATCAACATGCCTCATGAACAACCATGCATGTCACATATGGGGTGTAGTTCTCTTACCTCTGGTTCGAGCGAGAATTATAATAAGAACGACTCCTGAGAACGATCGACCTTTGATTCCTTAGCGGTTACCTAATCATAACCAATTATAACCTCCATTAATGAAAATCAACATTGAAAGGGGTCTTAGCCTAAGCATCACTCTCGGGACCTCGAAACATGCCCACACGGTGAGTAGATTCGATCTCGGGCCTTAAGGATTGAAACCCCAAGCCAAAAACCCTTAAAAACACCCAAAATGGGACTTTGAAGGAACAAAGTAGCGCTACAACGCTGCTCCCTAGCGCCCCAGCGCTATTCTCAGAACCCCAAAAATGCCCAAATTCCTCATGTTTAGCGCTGTAGCGCCCTAGGGTGGGCGCTACAGTGCCACCTCCAGACCAGATATCCCCTGAAACCTCCTTCTTCAACTCCTTCGATTCTAACTTGATTCCAATGCTTCCAAATCCCATTTTTTGGTGCCAAATGAACCCAAAAACCATCCTAACATACCCCAAACATCACAACCATAAGAACCCTAGCCAAAACTCCCAACAAAACCAAGTATTCAACCTAGAAATCACAACTACAAAACAGAACTAAAACAGGGCAAACCAGGGAATTCAATGGCTAGAAACTTACCCAAAGCTCAGCTTATGATGCTCTTCAATGGAGGAACACTCTCCCAAACTCCCAAGGCTTACTTCCCAAGCTTGAATCCTCAAGAATGGTTCATAAATCACAAAGAAAATGAAGGAAAAGAGATACGGGAAGGCTCTTGAATATACTCTTTTTTTCTACCTCGATCACAGCTCAAAAATGGTTTATATCTATCCTAGGGGTGAAAAGACCAAAATACCCCTAGGTCAAATAAGGTTTTCCAAAGGCTCCCAAGGGAAAAATTGGAATTCCCCACCTATCTCGTTAATCATAATTAACGCTCTCCAATTCCCGCTATTCTCAATAATCTCAAACACCAATAATTCATATCCTGTTACCCTTTAATTCCCGGTAACGCTCTAATCATTAAAATCACCCCGAGACTCATCCCGAGCCCCGAACTTAAAGATGTTATGACTAGACCGCTAATTAATATTCCAAGATCGTCTCATGCCAAATAGCTCGAAAAAACCCACATTATGATGTGGTCTCAACAATATATCACCGACATGCATACAAATATACAATTATACCCTTAACAGGCCAAATTACCATCACATCCCTGTAATTAACATGTGGACCCACATGCACGCATATAACATCATATTATAATACAATTCACATATACATGCATATTATCAACTAATGGCATAATTAAGCAAGTATGGCCCTCCCGACCTACTAATCCTGCTATTAAACCACATTGATGACATGTATGAGTTTGATTTTATTTTGCAATCATAATAAATAATAAATTTAACAAATAATGACTAAGTTCAGTGAGGGTGGATACACATCAATGAACCAGGGTTCTATATTGAGAGTTAGGGGGCATAGTAGTGGGAACGATTTTACTGATCCCAGCCCTCCCTCAGTATGGTTAACTTTGGAACAACGATGAGTTTCGAGCCTGAGAATTAAGTCATATAGGATAATTAGAAACACACTTAGAAAATAATAAAGATGACTTATTTTTCTAAGTTTAGAAACACACCGTAATTATATAGAAGGCTCATACAATTTTTTTCATAAGAAGTCATAATTAATAGGTCCAAGTTATGTTTGCTTAGATTAATTTTTTGCTTTAGAGTTTATTAGGGTAAGTTTTAACATGTTTTTCTCAACTGTTAGAACTCTTTTGAAGATGTCACTTAAAAGATCTACTCGCAAAAATTTCAATGTCTCCAACGCCGCTCCTGAGAGCAATGAAGCCCTTCCAGTTCGCAGAAGGGGAGTGCGTGCTAATGCCAACCGAAATGCGTCGCCGCCACCACCGGTTGACAATACTGCAGAGATTTCCAGGCTACGACAGCAAGGTGGAGATTTACTACAGTAACAGTGACAACAGGCTCAGACTCAGCCTCAACCTCAGCCTCAACCTCAGCCTCAGCAAATGGCTCAAGCACCCCATCAAGCAGGTCCTTATGGGAGATGACCAATGGCGAACTATGCACCATACCCAGCTCAGCACATGGAGCCAATCTACGAGCGGTTTCGTAAGAAACACGCTCCGAACTTTGAATGGACAACAGATCCCTTCAAGGCAGAAGAATGGCTCAGAAATGTAGAGCCGATCCTATCATATATGAATCTCGGCAACGCGGACCGCATATCCTGCGTTTCATCTCTGCTTAAGAAGGATGCTAGAATATGGTGGGACTTAGTATAGCAGAGTCACGATGTCGCCACCAGGACTTAGATCAGATTTATGGAGCTATTCCACAAAAAGTACTATAATTTGGCTATCATCACTGCAAGAGTCGAGGAGTTCGCTAGTCTAAAGCAGGGCAACTTGACAGTAGTAGAATATGCTCGACAGTTTGACCGACTAGTTAAATTTACACTAGAGCTAGTTCCAACTGACCTTCTAAGGGTGACCAAGTTCGTTAGAGGACTTAGACCAAAGATTGAGCTAGGGGTTAAGCTAGCAAACCTGGGAAATAGTACCTATGCCGATGTTCTAGAAATGACAATAGAAGTAGAAAGGCTTCAGGCGAATGTTAGTAAAGAGGAGGCCAGTAAGCCTAAGCCTGAGCCTAAGCAACAGGGTCAACCTCAGAATGGTCGAAACAACAACAACAACAATCGGTCCAACAATAACAATGGTCAGAAAATAAAGCATCCTGACAACAAGGAATCCGACAATGATAAAAGGGCATGGACAAACAATGGAGGTAATAGGCCGGGTTATGTGGAATAACCACAATGTGCTAAGTGCCAAAAGAAACATCCTGGTGAGTACCGTGCAAACACTAAGGGATGCTACAACTATGCTCAGGAAGGTCATCGGAAGAGAGAATGCCCTCAGCTTAAGCCAGAGGGGAAAAAGGAGGACAAGATGGTTCCTGCTAGAGTATTTACCTTAACCCAAGGAGAAGCTGATGCTAGTAATAAAGTGGTCACAGGTCAGTTTTCTATCCTCAATAGTGTATGTTATGTATTATTTTATTCGAGAGCCACTCATTCGTATATCTCGTTAGGAATGATAGAAAAGCTAGAAAAACCTTGTGAAAGATTTATAACTAGGTTTGAAACAGAATTACCTTCGGGCGAAATAGTCCTATCATCACGGGTAGTACGAGGCGTACCGATCAAGATTGAGGACGTAGAATTAGAAGGAGACCTGATAAAACTGGAGATTAAAGACTTCGACGTAATACTGGGAATGGACTGGCTAGCAAGGCATGGCGCAACCATCGACTGCAGACGTAAGAAAGTAATGTTCGAAAATCCTGACGGTCATAGACTATGCTTTATGGGAAAGGTTTCAGGGCTACGCACACCGCTTATTTCGTCACTCAAATCTCATAAGATGATAGAAAAAGGATGTCAAGCATTCTTAGCCAGCGTCACGGATGTGGTAAAGGAAACACCATTAAAGGTTGGAGACGTGCACATTGTAAAAGAATTTCCAGAGGTATTTCCTGACGACTTGCCAGGATTGTCGCCGACTCGGGAAATTGACTTCACAATCAATCTAGTACCAGGAACCGAGCCTATCTCCAAGGCACCATATCGGATGGCACCTACCGAACTCAAGGAGTTAAAGACGCAGCTACAAGAACTCCTAGACTTGGGTTTCATTAGACCAAGCCATTCGCCATGGGGAGCACCGGTTCTATTTGTGAAGAAGAAAGACAGGAGTATGTGGATGTGCATAGATTACCGCGAGCTAAATAAGGTGAAAATTAAGAATAAGTACCCGATACCCTGGATTGACGACTTGTTTGATCAATTCTGAGGAGCAACCGTGTTCTCAAAGATTGATTTACAGTCTGAGTATCATCTGCTCAAGGTACGGGAAGAGGATGTTCCTAAGACAACGTTTAGAACTCGTTATGGGCATTACGAGTTTCTAGTCATGTCTTTCGGTCTTACCAACGCTCCAGCTGTGTTTATGTATTTAATGAATAGGGATTTTAAGGAATACTTGGATAAATTCGTCGTAGTGTTCATCGACGACATCTTAGTATACTCAAAGGACGAAGTCGAGCACGAGGTGCACTTAAGGTTGATCTTGTTACAACTAAAGGAGCATCAACTATACGCCAAATTCAAGAAGTGCGAATTTTGGCTTTCGCAAGTAGCATTTCTTGGCCCCATAGTATCCAAGGATAGAATTGCTGTAGACCCATCTAAAGTAGAGGTTGTGAAGAATTGGCCAAGACCAAAGAACGCATCAGAGGTAAGAGGCTTTCTGGGATTAGCAGGTTATTATCGGAGGTTTATAGAAGGCTTCTCTACGATCGCCACTCCACTTACCAACCTGACCCGGAAGCAGCAAAGGCTCAACTAGATGGATAAGTGTGAAGAGAGTTTCCAATTGCTTAAAGATAAGTTATGCTCAACACCAGTACTTTGTGTACCGACACCCAATGCCAAATTTGTAGTCTACTGCGATGCGTCGAAGCAAGGATTGGGTTGTGTGTTGATGCAGAATGACAAGGTGATAGCCTACGCCTCAAGGCAGCTGAAGGAGTATGAGCAACGCTATCCAACACACGATATGGAGTTGGTAGCGGTGGTCTTTGCATTGAAAATCTGGCGCCATTATCTTTATGGAGAACGGTGTGAGATTTATATGGACCATAAAAGCCTAAAGTATTTTTCACACAAAAGGAGCTTAACATGAGGCAGTGCAGGTGGTTAGAACTAGTAAAATATTATGACCGCGAAATTTTATACCACCCGGGAAAGGAAAATGTAGTTTCTAATGCGCTAAGTAGGAAGAATTATGGAAGTCTAGCATCATTAGCTGGAATAGAAAAGCCGCTACAGCAGGCGCTGATCAATGCTGGAATAGAAGTAGTCTTTGGTAAACTGGCTAACTTGTCCATTCAGTCAAGTCTATTAGAAGATAAACGGATTGGGCAAGGGCATGATGACACGTTAGTAAAGAATATGGATGCAGTTAGAGAAGGGAAGGCCACAGATTTTTCAATAACAAGTCAGGGGTTATTAAGATATAAGGATCGGGTATGTGTGTCGAATGATCAAGGAATTAAGATGAAGATCTTAGAAGAAGCACACAATACCCCATACTCAGTTCACCCATGGTCGACCAAGATGACTCACGATCTTAAGGAAATGTATTGGTGGCCAGGAATGAAGAAGGATATAGCGGAGTGTGTGTCTAAATGTTTGATATGCCAGAAAGTGAAAGCAGAACATCAGCGGCCTGCAGGCTTATTACAACCACTTAGCATTCCAGAATGGAAATGGGACGACATAGCCATGGATTTCGTGACGGGTTTTCCTCGAACGAATAAGCAACACGACTCGGCTTGGGTAGTAATAGATAGATTAACCAAGTTAGCTCATTTCCTACCTGTTAAGACTTCATATACATCAGAGCAATATGTAGACATTTATGTTCAAGAAATAGTAAGACTGCATGGAATCCTAAGACAATAGTGTCCGATAGAGGATCGGTGTTTACATCGAGGTTTTGGGGAAGCTTGCAGCAAGCCATGGGTACCAAGTTAAGTCTTAGTACAACATTTCATCCTTAAACAGATGGTCAGTCCGAGCGTACCATACAGATTTTAGAAGATATGTTGCGCGCTTGTGTACTTGATTTTGAAGGATCATGGAGTAAGTATTTGCTGCTGATAGAATTCTCCTACAACAATAGCTACCAATCAATGATTGGGATGGAACCTTATGAGTTGCTTTATGGAAGGAGGTGTCGATTGCCGCTACATTGGGACGAGGTAGGAGAAAGGAAATTACTTGGACTCGAAGCTGTTAGAGAAGCTCAGGATGCAGTAGCGTTAATTAGAAAGCGTATGCTCGCTGCTCAAAGTCGTCATAAAAGTTTTGCGGATGCCAAGCGGCGTGATGTGGAATTCAAAGTCGGAGATCAAGTCTTCTTAAGGATATCTCCTATGAAAGGTGTGAAGCGGTTCGGGAAGAAAGGCAAGCTTAGTCCCAGGTTTATAGGTCCTTTTGAGATGTTGGACAAAGTGGGAGAATTTGCATATAGATTAGCCCTACCGCCAGCTCTAGCAGATAGTCACAATGTGCTCCACATCTCGATGTTGCATAGATATGTGTTAGAGTCCTATGGAGAAATAGTTCGGAACGGGAGGCAACGTGGGACTTGGAGGAGGACATGAAAGCTCGGTATCCGGAATTATTTGGTAAGTAAATTTGGGGGACGAAATTCTTTGTAGTAGGGGAGAATTGTAGAGTCCCAAAATGTTTACTTAGTTATCTAGTTAGTAGTAGTTGTAGTATTTTAGATTTCGTGGATTTTGGTTCAAACAGGGACTTAGTTGGAAACTCATAGCAACAATTATGGATTTTATAAGTTTAACCTATAGTTTAAGAATATTAATTATAACATAAGGTTTGATTAATATTGCTGGTCCTAGATATATTATTTATTATAACCTAAGGTTTAGATAGAGCCAATAAAAATATGGCACTTGTCATAAGCATGATTATTAAGGAATTAAGTATTTTAATGTTAAAATAAAGAAATAGCAGCTTTAGTGCCTACCAGAAACTGTTAGGGTCATATTTTGACTCAGTCAAAGCAGTTATCCAACCTTAATTATGCTGAAAAAGTGCAATTACGAGTTTAAAATATTCACGTATGCTGATATATCGTAGCTAGGAGCCGATATATCGCGTGACGAAGAATACGGAAAACACGTCGGCATTGCACAATCGTACGAACGGAGGCTCGGGATTAGGGCAGAGCCGATATATCGCCACATAGGGGTGATATATCACCCTTAGTAATGATTTTTTTTTTTTTTTTTAATTTTAAAATTAAGCCTTAACTACTTAGACCTACCTCTACACGATTTGATCGAGTCTTCAGCCTCTGATTGACGAAAATTCAATTCTTTTTCATTTTAAAATCATTATTTTATTCAAATCGAAATGGGGTTAGTTTCACTCCTTACCTCTATAAATAGGACCTAGCACCAAGCTATTTTCTCTCATTCTTCAAGTTGTGATTAGAGACTCCAAGGTGCTAGTGAGACCATAGAGTGATAAACACTTGGGTTGGGAAAAAGCTTTGGCATTCTTAAGCTTTATAAA
Organism: Humulus lupulus; assembly: GCF_963169125.1. Taxonomy (NCBI): domain Eukaryota; kingdom Viridiplantae; phylum Streptophyta; class Magnoliopsida; order Rosales; family Cannabaceae; genus Humulus; species Humulus lupulus. The sequence continues at coordinate 93,647,383 of NC_084800.1, read as the reverse complement.
ATACTTGGGAAGTGAGGATTAGTGTATTTCGGTATTGGAGTTAGACCAATCCATTAGGTTAACTAAGGAACTCTTATTCTTTAAGTCCAGTTCTTTAAAATTCTTTAGTTTTCTTTAGTTCCTCTTATTCAAATCCTAACTTTTGATATTGGTTCTTGATTAGGTTCTTGAAACTTAAAGATCTTTCTTGGTAAGTTTCTTCTTGAAGGTTTAGTTTCCACATTTATTCTTTACTCTTTAGAAATACTCACCATTCATATTGTTGGTTTTAGGAGTGTTCCAAGTCCCGCATTTGTTCTTAAATATCCCAGTTTTAGTAAGGAAAATAGGATAGATCTTGTATGATTGTATGATATGTTATGTTATCTTATGTTGTATGATTAACATTATGTATAGTATGTTTATAGACCTTGGGCATATGACTTGTCTAGCTAGCAAGCCCCAATAATTTATGGGCATATGACTTGCTTGGCTAGCAAGCCCCACAAATCTAATGGGCATATGACTTTCTTAGTTAAACAAGCCCCAAGTAGTATAATGGTCATTGCAGTAGTATATGACATATGTTATAGTATATGTTTCGATATAGTCTTATGTTTATGTTTTATGATATATGTGTTAGTAGATTTTCCTTGCTGGGCATTAAGCTCATTCCTTTTTCTTTTAGTGTGATGCAGGAAACTAGATACGACAGCGGGAGGATTCTTGGTAGCTTGGCCTGTGTATTGAGGAAGAATGGATTCAGTGGATTGCGTGAACGATTATATGACGACGTTATTTTCAGTCTTTTTAATTATGTTTTTATGTATTTTCTGCACTTAGTTTGTAAACAATTTCATTTAAGTTTGAAGCTATGTTTTATTTTAAAACAATGGGATCCCATACCGTTCATTTATGTAGTTCAACATTTACTTTAGAGTTTTTAATAAAGTTGTGAATGTTTTCTTAAGTATGTTTTATAAAAAATAGAGTCTATGTATAGTAGTTTTAATGGCCTAAAGTCTTAGAAATAGTTGGGTCATTACATCTGAGAAGCAAAGTTATACCTTTAGTTAAGGTATGATAGGGAAACAGTGAGGTCGAGGGAGCGACCTGGGAACTAGAATTAGATATGCGGAATTTATATTCCAGGTTGTTCAGATAAATTTCGAGGATGAAATTTCTGTAAGGATGGAATAGTTGTAATGAGCCAAATTTCCTAATAAGGCTTAGGACCTTTATTAGGAGGCTGGGAGGGCCATAATTGATTTATTGTGCAATTAAATGATTATATACATGTTTAGGTGTATTACATATGCACGTGAACCCATTTCTGATTAATAGGGTGATTTTCATATTTTGGCCATTTTGGGCACATTTGGCATATATGTGGTATATGTGTGGTGCTTCATTATTATTTGGTTATGCTAGGGTTACTCAGCACGAGACGATCATGGGAGGTAAGCTAGTGGGAAAGTCACAACGAGATTTATACTTGACTCGGAGTGAGTCAAGGGGTATTTAGTACATTACTGGGTTATTGGGTAATGGGAATAAATATTTGATGATAAATTGGGAGTTAGTGAGACCAGGGAGAAATTCTGGGAGTTTTGACTATTTTACCCCTGCGGGCGTTTTCGGGACCTCGAGCATTAGGATTTTCTTGAGGCTACTTAAGCTTGAAGTAACCTATTAAGAAATAAAAAGAACGTTCAGAACGTTTTCTCTTCCTCCCGTTCCCTTTTCGTCTCCCGATCGCATTTTCGAAGGAAACTTGAAGTTTTTAAGCTTGAATTGGATTTTATGTTTTGGTGACTTTTTGGATGAATTGGAGCTTGGGTTTTATTTATTTTTGGAGATTAGGATGTTTGGGAACTTTAATTTTGAGATTTGGATAGGTTGGGGTCGGATTTGGAGCTTTGAAGCTTGAAGAACACGAAGCTGAGAACCCAGATTTCTGGGTTGGGTGCTGTAGCGCTACAGCACTAGGTGCCTGTTTAGGGGAGTTGGGTTTGTTTGTAGCACTGTAGCGCCCAAAGGTAGCGTTGTCCCGTTACATAATCTTCAGAATGAGGTTTTTTGGTACTTTTTGGGGTTTGACCCGAGGGCTCGGAGGATGATTCCACCACCTTGTTTGGTGGGATTGGAGGTCCCGAGAGTGCGGGATTGGTCCCGCAATTGGGTTTTAGAACTTGAACTCATAGAAACACCGTTTATGGTTGTGACTAGGTTATCGCTAGGGGCTTGGAATTAGGATCATGCTTGTGGCTCGTTTATTGGTAACTTGTGCTTGGACCAAAGGTAAGAAAATTGCACCCAGTATGTGATGCATGAGATACATGTGATTAGGGCATGACATGAATATTGAATATGAGTTTGATCAGAGCTTGAGTCTCTGTAAATGTGCATGATCATAATTATGCTAGTGGTTGTTGAGTAAGCATGATGAATGCCCTACATTTGGATATTCTACATATGATATATGCCTAGTTGCATTGCTTACTTGTGAATGTAACTGACCTATGAGTCAGGAATTGGCATTGGTGTCAGTATTAACTGTGAAGCTATGACTTATTAGTCAAGTTTGGCAGTAGTACTGAGCATTGGTCGTATGAAATTGGCCTATGAGTCAAGAACGACATTAACGTGTTTAATACAAGCCGAAAAGATTAGATCTAATTGACATAAGCATTGGATGAATCATCATGAACATTAATGCTTGACCGACCTCAAGTTCAATGAAAATTAAAAGCGCTTGTCTAGTCTAAAGGCTAGTTACTTAGAGCCAGAGCACTGCAACGTCACACGGCAATGGGCTACAAGCCCCAACATGATTATCGCAAACTCAAAGTGTTAATCACTCATCTGATTAGGGCTATAAGCCTCAGCATGATTATCAGAATTTCAAGTGTTAATCACTCATCTGATTAGGGCTACAAGCCCCAGCATGATTATCAGAATCTCAAAGTGTTAATCACTCATTTGTTTAGGATTGACTTGATAGTCATCCATACAGGAGGTCAGGATCCACAATCATTATTTGGACTTATTTGCATGCATGAATAGGGCTATTATTGCTAGGCATGCCTATTATGACTTAGTAACATGTTATTACTGTTCATGAGAATATTGAGTTTCTCTGCTGAGCTTCGACTCACGGGTGCTATGTGGTGCAAGTAAAGGCAAAAGAAAGCTGGATCGTCCGTGAGTTGGAGAGCTTAGGTGACGATGTGTACATATGCGGCTGCTCGACCACCACGGATGAGTGTTTAAAGAGGAACTAGGATTAACCCTATTTTGCCGCTTAGGTTGGCTGGTTGTAAATCTTTTGTTGTAATTAACCTTTAAATTATATTTTTGGGATCCAATGTATACAGTAAACGTTTTAGTGAAACATTGTATCTTAACCAAAAATTTTAATCCTAAACTGTTAATCATACTTAGTTACACGATTATGGTCAAATGACTCGATTAGCAAGTTTAGCACTATTTAAAATGCACACCGTAACGGTCCCTAGGTAGTAGGGTGTTACAACTTGGTATCAGAGTTAGCCAAGGTTAAGGGTTCCTAAAGACAAGCTGGGCATGTACACTCGTCACTAAATATATCTTCACTCAGGGTATGGTAACTATTTCTATAGTTAAGTGCTTAACTGCTTACATAGAATGTAAATGCTTTTCCTGCACATTGTATTAGGGAGCATGAGATTCTGATAGAGCCTGGCTATTGACTATTAATAGGATTATATGATTACATGCTCCGTGAATATATATAAATGTGATATTTGCATGCTGGAGTTGGAAGCATGGTGTGGATGTTGGAAGAGCAGGGATTATGATTGATGTATGAATGCTATGGGCATGTTTGTTTAGCACTGTAGCGGTTTGTGATTGTAGTGTGGTATGATTGTTCCCGTGGGGAAAGCTTTTGATATACCCATCATGTTTAATGGGTCAAGTTATTGACTACAGATTTAATTAGCAGGTATGTATCCAAGGCAGATAATGAGACCTGGTGATGGTTATACAGAGGCTGGGAATTTCAGCCAGGGTTTGAGTTCTTCACCTACCCCTCAGAATTTCTAGCAGGTGTTTACAGATGTGCAATTAAGATTGCAGAGGCAAGAGGAAGAGATAAGATGTTTGAAGCAACAGCAGAATCTGTTAGGCAACACCTATTCTTTTGTTATGCCAGGAGTGGCACCAGTTTTGGCTCAGCCTAGGATTGAAGATTCCAGGAGTATTACCCACCAGGCTTTGAGGGAGGCCTAGATCCATTCAGAGCTGAGCAATGGATGGGCATGATCAATTCCATTCTCGACAGTATGGAGCTGGTAGGTCACGATAGGGTGATCTGTGCTACATATGTATTGCGGGATGATGCCTAGACATGGTCGGAAGTAGTATCCCAGACTCGAGACACAGCTGTGATGGACTAGAAAGAATTTAGGCAACTGTTCAATGAAAGATATTACTGTGATGCAGTCAAGAATGCTAAGATGAATGAGTTTCTGAACCTCGTTCAAGGAAATGCAACAGTAACAGAGGCCAAGTTTGCTTTTGATATGCTACCCACAGATGTAGCTTGGAAGGAAAGGTTTATCCAGGGATTGGATCCCAGTATAGCTTGGGGCATTAGAGTTGCCCTAGTGCATGAAATCTCTACCTATGCTCATGTGGTAGGGAAGGCTCTTACTGTTGAGAGCACAGGAAATCAGACTGAAAATGAGAGTGCTGAAGAGCGTGGAGCTCAAGCAGTGATACCTCCATTTATTGGTTCGAACAAAAATAAGAACTGGAAGACTTACCCAGAATGTGCTCGGTGCAAGAGGCATCATCTAGGAGAATGCCGAGCAATGGCATGTTTCTTATGTGGAATGTTTGGGCACTGTAAGAGGAATTTCCCAAGGCAAAGGAAGGATGAGCAAAAGGGGGTGGACAGCTTGACTTCAGCTCGAGTGTTCGCACCAATGCAGCCAGAGTCAGAGACTGAGACTGAGACTGGTTCCTCAGAGGTGGTAGGTCTACTTTCTAGTTTTGATTCTTGTATTATGCTGACTGGTTTTGGTACCATGTTGTTTCTTTGCTTGTTGCATATAGAGAGGCATAGAGTTGTTATGCATATTGCATGGTTATGTTGTGATGGGAATGTGATACTTTATTGGTGATTTTAAGAGATGATGTATGGTGGAAATGACTCATCAGTTGTTTTGATAAAGTTGGTTGTGACTGACTTCAGTATGATCCTGGATATGGATTGGTTAACCAAGTGTGGGGCAATGCTAGATCGCAAGGAAAGGATAGTAACTCTTGGGTTTGAGAGTGGGAAACCCTTGTGGTATCTGGCACTGTGCATGGATTTTGTATTCTTATGGCATCTGTATTTAGAGCTAGAGATTTAATGCAGGAGGATGCATAGAACTCTTAGTTAGTGTGGTGGATACCACTTAGGTTGTGCCAGTGGGATCAGGACAGACTGGATTAGTCAGTGAGTTTCTGCATGTATCTCCAGGGGATTTGTCAGGATTACATTTACATAAAGAGATACAATGGTGATTAGATTGGTGCAGAGATGGAGCCAGGTTTAGGGCACTGTATTTAATGGCTTCAGCAAAGTTGTAAGAACTAAAGGACTCAATTATTAAGTAAGATGGTATTCTCCAAGGTGGATCTTTGATCTGGTTAGTACCAGCTGAAGGTCAGGGAGAAGGATATGCAGAAGACTGCTTTTGTATTAGATAAGGGCACTGGGAGTGCTGAGTATGTTTTGAGGATTTGGTTAATGCCAAGTTGTTTTGATGGAATAGATGAACAGAGTATTCAAAGATTATCTGAATTGGATTTGTGATCGTCTTGATTGATGGTTTTGTGGTATATTCTCGGTTGGAGAGTTGCCAAGGTCAAGGAATGCCTTTAAGGGCAAAAGTCTCCTTGGACGGGCATGATATTATATGTATTTTGTGGAAGATTTCTGAGTCTTCTTACAGATCAGAACCAGATAGTAGGTTGTTATGACACCTTAATGACATGGAAAAGCGATTGCCTATGTATCATGTTATTTGAAGGATATGACCAGAACTAGAGTAGAGTTTCTGGTGGGCCAGGTGGCCAGCTTTATACTTGAGATTATTATTTCAAAAAGGATCAAAGGAAAAATAGTTAAGTGAACCACAGATGGGAGCATTGAGGGGAATGTCTTAGCTGGATTAGCTAAGGATTAACAGTGTCAGGTATGAGTTTATTGTGGTATAAAGATCAGACTTGGGATCTGATGGACACTGAGATTAAATGGGAGATTCTGGATGAATCTTATACTACCTCTTTTTCTCTTCATCCAGGCATCATGGAAGATGTATCAGAGTTAGAAGCTCTATAGTGGTGGCCTGGGATGGAGAGGGACATAATGGAATACATGACAAAGTTCTCAACCTATTAGCAGGTTAAGACAGAGTATCAGAAACCAGTAAGGCTATTGTAGCCTTTGAGTATTCCTCAGTGGAAATAAGGAAACATCACAATAGGTTTCGCGGTGGGGCTGCCCAGGTTAGTGGGTCAGCATGAGTTGGTTTGGGTCATTATGGACCAGAATTTAAAGTTAGCCCACTTCTATCAGTAAGGATGAGTAACATAGTTGATCAGTATACAGATCTCTATGTGAGAGAGGTAGTACGCCTTCATGGAATTCAAGGTTTATCTTACTAGATGAAGACTCTGCTGTTATTTCCAAGTCTTTGGAAAGGTTACAGAAGGCGATGAGTATACAGTTGGAGTTTATTACAGTTTATTATCCTCAGACTTATGGTAAATTAGAAAGAGAGAGAGTTATCGAGTTATTGGAGAGGCACCGTATGAGATGTTGTATAGTAGAGCAAGTATATCACCCATTCATTGTAATGAGATGGGTGGGATGTTATATTCGGATCCTGAGGTATTTCAGGGGATCATTGAGGTTATTAAAAGGTTACAACTTGGATGCTCACTTCTCAGAGTAAATGGAAAAGTTATGATGATTTGAAATGCAGGAACATGGAGTTCCAAGTGAAAGACTGTATCTTCCTTAGAAGATCACCATGGAAAGTGGGTGAGGAAATAAGGGCAAGTTGAGCCCTAGATTAGTAAGACCGTTTGAAATCCTGAATAGGATCAGTCAGGTTGCCTTTGGATTGGCCTTATCATTGGTAATCTCAGCTGTATATAGTGTATTTTATACCTCCATGTTGAGGACATGGGTTAGAAGAGACTTATGAGTTGAGTTATGAGAATCTAGAGATTGAGGCTAAGTTACCCTATAAGGAATAGCCAGTCCAGATATGAGACAGAAAGAACAAGGTTCTGAGAAGCAAAGCTATACCTTTAGTTAAGGTATGATAAGGAAACAGTGAGGTCGAGGGAGTGATCTGGGAACTGGAATCAGATATGTGGAATTTATATTCCAGGTTGTTCAGATAAATTTCGAGGACAAAATTTCTGTAAGGAGGGGATAGTTGTAATGACCCAAATTTCCTAATCAGGCTTAGGGCCTTGATTAGGAGGTCGGGAGGGCCATAATTGATTTGTTATGCAATTAAATGATTATATGCATGTTTAGGTGTATTAAATATGCATGTGAAACCATTTCTGATTAATTGGGTGATTTTCATATTTTGGCCATTTTGGGCATATTTTGCATATATGTGGTATATGTGTGGTGCTTCATTATTATATGGTTATGCTAGGGTTACTCAGCACGAGACGATCCTAGGAGGTAAGCTAGTGGGAAAGTCACAACGAGATTTATACTTGACTCGGAGTGAGTCAAGGGATATTTAGTACATTACCAGGTTATTGGGTAATGGGAATAAATATTTGATGATAAATTGGAGTTAGTGAGACCAGGGGTAAATTCTGGGAGTTTTGACTATTTTACCCCCGGGGGCATTTTCGGGACCCTGAGCATTAGGATTTTCTTGAGGCTACTTAAGCTTGAAGTAACCTGTTAAGAAATAAAAAGAACGTTCAGAACGTTTTCTCTTCCTCCCGATCCCTTTTCGTCTCCCGATCGCATTTTGAAGGAAACTTGAGTTCTAGGACTCGTATTCAAGCGAGGATCGAGGCATAGCGATTCTAGGGAAGATTAGAAGCTTATTAGCCAAAGGATTTAGTTGAGAAATAACTCAATCGGAGGTAATCTAAGTTTGTAAAGTTTTTAATCTTGAATTGGATTTTATGTTTTGGTGAGTTTTTGGATGAATTGAATCTTGGGTTTTATTGACTTGGGAGATTAGTATGTTTGGGTACTTTAATTTTGAGATTTGGATAGGTTGGGGTCGGATTTGGAGCTTTGAAGCTCGAAGAACACGAAGCTGAGAACCCAGATTTTTAGGTTGGGTGCTATAGCGCTAGGTGCCTGTTTGGGGGAGTTGGGTCTATTTGTAGCGCTGTAGCACCCAAAGGTAGTGCTACACGGTCTTCAGAATAAGGTTTTTTGGTACTTTTTGGGGTTTTGACCCAAAGGCTCGGGGGATGATTCCACCACCTTGTTTGGTGGGATTGGAGGTCCCGAGAGCGCGGGATTGGTCCCGGGATTGGGTTTTAGAACTTAAACTCATTGAAACACCATTTATGGTTGTGACTAGGTTATCGCTAGGGGCTTGGAATCAAGATCGTGATTGTGGCTCGTTTATTGGTAACCTGTGCTTGGACCAAAGGTAAGAAAACTGCACCCAGTATGTGATGCATGAGATACATGTGATTAAGGCGTGACATGAATATTGAATATGAGTTTGATCAGAGCTTGGGTCTCTGTAAATGTGCATGATCATAATTATGCTAGTGATTGTTGAGTAAGCATGTTGAATGCCCTACATTTGGATATTCTACATATGATATATGCCTGGTTGCATTGCTTACTTGTGAATGGAACTGACCTATGAATCAAGAATCGACAATGGTGTCAGTATTAACTGTGGAGCTGTGTCTTATTAGTCAAGTTCGGCAGTAGTACTGAGCATTAGTCGTGTGGAATTAGCCTATGAGTCAAGAGCAATATTAGCATGTTTAACACAAGGTGAAAAGATTAGATCTAATTGACATAAGCATTGAATGAATCATCATGAACATTAATACTTGACCGACCTCAAGTTCAATGAAAATTAAAAGCGCTTGTCTAGTCTAAAGGCTAGTTACTTAGAGCCAGAGCCAAAAGGCTCAGGTGACTGCAATGTCACATGGCTATGGGCTACAAGCCCCAACATGATTATCAGAATCTCAAAGTTTTAATCACTCATTTGATTAGGGCTATAAGCCCCGGCATGATTATCAGAATTTCAAGTGTTAATCACTCATCTGATTAGGGCTACAAGCCCCAAAATGATTATCAAAATCTCAAAGTGTTAATCACTCATCTGTGTTAGGATTGACTTAATAGTCATCCATACAGGAGGGCAGGATCCACAATCATTATTTGGACTTATTTACATGCATGAATAGGGTTATTATTGCTAGGCATGCCTATTATGACTTAGTAACATGTTATTATTGTTCATGAGCATATTGAGTTTTCTTGCTGAGCTTCAACTCACGGGTACTATGTGGTGCAAGTAAAGGCAAAAGAAAGCTGGATCGTCCGTGAGTTGGAGAGCTTAGGTGACGATGTGTACATATGCGGCTGCTCGACCACCACGGATGAGTGTTTAAAGAGGAACTAGGATTAACCCTATTTTGCCGCTTAGGTTGGCTGGTTGTAAATCTTTTGTTGTAATTAGCCTTTAAATTATATTTTTGGGATCCCAATGTATACAGTAAATGTTTTATCTTAACAAAAAAATTTAATCCTAAATCGTTAATCATACTTAGTTACACGATTATGGCCAAATGACTCGATTAGCGAGTTTAGCACAATTTAAAATGCACACCGTAACGGTCACTGGGTAGTAGGGCGTTACAATACAACATCTCATAAGGAGCCATCCCAATTGTCCACTGATAGATTTTGTTGTAGGAAAACTCTATCAAAGGTAGATTCTTACTCTAGGACCTACCAAAGCCCAACACACATGCACGCAGCATGTCCTCTAATATCTAGAACGTCCTTTCAGATTGTCCATCTATCTGAAGATGATAAGTAGTACTGAACTTCAACTGTGGACCCATGTCCCTCTGTAAACTTCCCCAAAACTTGGATGTAAAAGTGGGGTCCCAATCTGACACGATCGATCTTGGTGTCCCCACAAAGGCCCACAATCTCTCTCACATAGAGATCTGCATATTGTTCAACTGTATAAGTAGTTATCACTAGTAAGAAGTGAGCTGACTTGGTGCATTGATCCACAATAACCCATACTGAATCATGTTGACTCACCATTCTGGGTAACCCCACCACGAAGTCCATCGTGATGTCCTCCCATTTCCACTCTGGGATGTCCAGAGGCTGTAATAGCCTTGCTAGCCTCTGATGCTCAGCCTTGACCTATTGACATGTCAAGCACTTAGCCACATACTCTGCCACATCCCTCTTCATCCCAGTCCACCAATACAACGATCTCACATCATGATACATCTTTGTGGTGCCTGGATGCAAAGAGTAAGGAGTAGTATGAGATTCATCCAGAATCTCTCGCCTCATAGCAGTGTCCATCGGAACACATATTCGACATTTGTATCTCAACAAGCCCATATCTGACACTGTATAATCTCTGGACACTCCAGCTAAAAAATCTTCTCTGATCTTGGTTAGTTTTGGATCGCCCAATTGACCCTCCTTTATCCTCTCCAACAGTGTAGACGTTAGCGTAATATTGGCCGACTGCCCTACCAGCAACTCTATGCCAGCTCTAGTCATATAATCTACTAACTCTCTAGATATCAGCCTCACACTGAAAATCTATCCTGGTTCCTTCCGGCTTAAAGCATCTTCCACCACATTGGCCTTTCCTGGATGATACAAGATCTCACAATCATAATCCTTCAATAACTCCAGCCAACGCCTTTATCTCATGTTCAGGTCTTTCTATGTGAAGAAGTACTTCAGGCTCTTGTGGTCAGTGTAAATCTCACACTTCTCTCCATAAAGAGAATGTCTCCATACCCTTAATGCAAAGACTAGTGCTGCCAACTCTAAATCATGAGTGGAGTATCTTTGTTCATACTCTTTCAACTGACGTGAGGCATAAGCAATCACCTTCCCTGACTGCATCAGAACACAACCCAAACCCTGATGTAAGGCATCACAGTATATTACAAACTTCTCCTGATCTATTGGAAGACTCAGAACTGGAGCTGTAATCAACCTCTGCTTCAATTCCTGGAAGTTGTTCTCACGCTTTTTTGACCACACAAACCTCTAATTCTTGCATGTCAGTTCAGTCAGTGAAATGGGAATCTTTGAGAACTATTCCACGAAACGCCTGTAATAACTTGCCAACCTAAAGAAACTTCTAACCTCTGAAGCATTCTTTGGCCTTGGCCAATCCATGACCGCCTCTATCTTGATTGGGTCCACCTTAATCCCCTACTTACTGACAACGTGCCCAAGGAAAGTTACCTGAGATAGCCAGAACTCACACTTCTTGAATTTTGTAAACAATATTTGTTCCCTCAGTCTCTGTAGAACCAACCTCAAATGTTGCTCATGTTCTGACTCTGACTATGTAATGCCCCGAAAACCCTAATGCGGTTTAATGGCTGGATTAGTAGGCCGGGAGGGCCATAACTGTTTAATTATGCCATTAAATGAATATATGCATGTTTATGTGAATTATATTATAATATGATGTTATATGCATGCATGTGGGTCCACATTTGAATATTAGGGTGTTTTGATAATTTGGCCCGCTAAGGGTATATTTGTGTATTTGGGTGCATATTGTGATTTGTGAATGAGATTCCATTATTATGGAGATATATTCGAGCTATTCGGCATGAGACAGTCTTATATTATGGATTAGCGGTTTTGTCATAACGGGGGTCTTTTATTGGGATATTGAGTTATGAGAATGTTATTTGATGATAAATTGGGAGTTATTGAGATCAGGAGGAAATTCTGGAAGTTTTGACTATAATGTCCCCGGGGGTGTTTTCGGGACCCCAAGCACTAGGTTTTATTTGAGGTTACTTAAGCTTGAAGTAGCTTGTCAAATAGAACGTACGTTAGAAAACCTCTCGTTCTTTCCCGTTAGCTCATTTACCGTTCGAAGCATTTTCAAAGATATCTCGAGTTCTAGGAGTCGGAATCAAGCGAGGATCGAGGCATAGCGGTCCTAGGAAAGATTAGAAGCTTCTTGGACGAAGGATTTGATGAGAAACAACCTAATCAAAGGTAATCTAAGTTTTAAGTTTTGAGATTTTAGAGTTTCTAAGCTTAGAATTGGATTTTGTGAATCGTTGAGTTTTTGGTTCGTTGGAGCCTTGGGATTTGCTGGTTTTGGATCATTGGGAAGCTTGGGAACTTTGATTTGATGATTTGGAAGTGTTTAGGTATGTTTTTGGGAGGTTTGGGATGAAGGAAAACGTGTTTGGGGATGGCTCTAGGTTGGGGGTCGTGGCCCTGTTCTTGGGCGCCGCGGCCCTAGCTCGAAGAAGCAGGTGGAGCAATTTTTCCCATGCTGGGCACCGCAGCCCTTGCCCCTAGTGTGGCTGGGGGCCGTGGCTCAAGGTGCTAGGGCCGCAGCCCTTGAGCAGGGTTGAGCCCGTTTGAGTGTTTTGGCCCCGGGAACATGGTTTTAGGCCTCGGGATCGTTCCTACTACCTGGATTAGTGGGGATTGATGTCCCGGAGGCTAGATCTTGGTTTAGGAACCTTTGATGTTCATTTTATTGATGGTGTCCCATATTTGGTTATGACTAGGTGACCGCTAAAGGGCTAAAAGTCAGATCGTTCTCAAGGGTCGTTCTTTTATTCATTCTCACTCGAATCAGAGGTAAGAAAACTGCACCCCATATGTGACATGCATGGTTATTCTTGAGGCATGTTGATTGTGTAAATGTGGACATGAATTGATTATTGAATGCTTAACAAATCTTGCTCACTTGTGCATGGTACTGACTAATTAGTCAGATTTGGCAAAGTTGTCAGTATCAACTATGAAGCTGGGACTTATTAGTCAAGTTCGGCAGTGGTACTGGGCACTGGTCACACAGTGCTAACTTATAAGTTAGGACGGCCTTAGCGTGTTCAACGCAAGCCAATAAAGATTAGATCTAATCGACATCTGCATTAAATGACTCAGAAGAGCGTTAATGTCGGACCGACCTCAAGTTCGATGAAAACTAAAAGCGCTTGTGTGACTTACTCATCTGTTAAGTTAGAGACTTACCCATCAGTCTCTCAACTGCTTAAGCTAGTGACTTACCCAGCAGTCACTCATCTATTTAAATTAGTGACTTACCCAGCAGTCACTCATCTGTTTAAATTAGTGACTTACTTGTCAGTCACTCATTATGGTTTACCAGAACCTCAAGTGATATTCACTCATCTGTTTAAAAGCTATAAGCTCTGTGTGATTATAATGATAATCATTTGATAATGTTTATATGCAATACTGTGTTTTCTTGCTGGGCCTTGGCTCATGGGTGCTATGTGGTGCAGGTAAAGGGAAAGAAAATCTCACCCAGCCTTGAGTGGAGAGCTTAGGTGGTGCTGTGTACATATGCGGCCACTTGACCACCACGGCCAAGGAGTTCTCAGAGGAACTAGGGGGTTTGCCCTATTTTGCCGCTTAGGTCGGCGGGTTTGTAAATTTGAAACAGTAGTGACCATTTTGAGTTGTAAATAACTTGTAAATGTTTTGATGGGCCCATGAACAGTTTTATGTATTTAATAAAATATATCCTTTCCTTTTTATTGGTTTTCCACCTTAGCCTGTTAATAACACTTAGAGCACGTTTTTAACCAAAGGACTCGGGTAGCGGGTCAAATCTCTGGTTCACCGTTCACCGTAACTGTTCTGGGGTAACCAGGGCGTTACAACTTGGTATCAGAGCATGCCAAGGTTAAGGTTCCTGTAGACTGGCTGGGCATGTACACACATCACTGAAGTCAAGCTCGTCTCATGATTTGGTAACTATTTATGTAGTTATATGTATACCTGTATGCATGAGACACTATGTTAAACTCGTGCCCTGAAATATTATATCCTCAGCAAATGTGTGCTAATTAGTACTGAGATTGGTGGAACATACTTATAAGTATGGTTGATTATGAATTATTATGTGATACATGCTAAGTGCTAAATGTTATAAACATGTATCTGCCTATACAACTGTATGACTGTGGAATATGATAATTGTCTGCTTGTTCTTGGACCGTAAGGCGGCAAGAGGTTTAGTTATTACTACCTGACTGGCCGTATTGATCAATGTTTTAGCATGGTATAATAGATAAGAATGAATCCAGGGCAGACAGATACTTCAGCTGGCCAGAGTGATCAAGGCCAGAATAATAACAGTCAGGGTCAAGAAAATGACCAGTCATAGATTCCACAGCCAGCTCCTGCAAACTGGCAGCAGTTGTTTAATGATCTACAGGCTACAGTGTTAAGACAGGGAGAGGAGCTTCGTCTCATAAGATAGCAGCAAGCGCCTGCAGTGGCCAGTGTATCAGAGGCACCTCCTGTGTCAGTGCCAGTAGCAGAGCAACTGCCTGAGGTTGGAAATAAATGGGAACCTCTCTATGAAAGGTTCAGGAAGCAACAACCTTCGGTATTTGAGGGCAGTGCAGATCCTGCCAAGGCGGAGCAATGGATGAGTATGATTACCACTATCCTTGATTTCATGAGGGTAACTAGTAATGAGAGGGTGGCCTGTGCCACTTATATGTTTCGGGAGGATGCCCGGATCTGGTGGGAGGTGATTACCCAGACCAAGAATGTAAATGTCTTGAGTTGGGAGGAGTTTCAAACTCTGTTCAACGAGAAATATTATAATGATGCTATTAGAGCGGCGAAGGCTGAGGAGTTCATTAGGCTACTTTAGGGAAGTTTGTCAGTCACTGAGTATGCCTTGAAATTTTATCGTTTGGAAAAGTTTGCCATGGAGCTGGTGCCCACTGATGGGACCAGGAGAGAGAGATTTTTGCAAGGGCTACAGCCCAGATTAGCCTGTGATGTACGTATCACCACTGTGGTTGGGGTCACTACCTATGCACAGGTGGTTGAGAAGGCACTCAGAACTGAGAGTGCAGAGAACAAGATCTGGTGTGACAGTGCAGCCAGAAAGGATTTCAGGAGGACAGGTCCTCCATTTGTGGGTTCTGGTAGGGGTGTAGGCCCCAGTGATCAAAAAAGGAAGGTTCCTGACACCTTCCCAGTTCCAAGTCCTGATAGGCAGTCCCGTGGTATTACAATGGGTCATCCAGGGGGTAGTGAAGCCTGGAAGACTCATCCTGAATGCCCTAGATGCAAGAGCCATCATTTAGGAGAGTGTAGGGCAAAGGCCTGCTATTTGTGTGGAGCAATAGGTCATTTTAAGAAAGATTTCCCTCAGGCAAGAAAAGAAGAATCCAGAAAAGCGGACAGCTCGGCCCCAGCTCAAGTGTTCGCATTGACACGAGCAGAAGCTAAGGCTTCTTCCTCAGTTGTTACGGGTCAGCTTCTTAGTGCCGAAACCCCTTATAATGTATTGATTGATTCTGGTGCTACACACTCTTTTGTTGCTAGTAGTATTATTGATAGACTGTGTAGGCCTTGTGATTTTTATGTTGTGGGGTTTGGAACTCTGTTACCCATTGGAGAGTTAGTGGTATCCAAGAGATGGGTCAGATCTTTGCCAGTGACAGTGGAGGGCAGAGAGTTGTCAATGGATTTGATAGAGTTGGTTATGACTGACTTTGATATGATATTGGGTATGGATTGGTTGGCAAAGTATGGGGCAGCCATTGATTGCAGAAGGAAGATGGTCACCTTTGAGCCTGAAGGTGAGGATCCTTTTGTGTTTGTTGGTGTTGTGCATGGACCTCGCATTCCATTGATTTCTATATTGAGGGCTAGGGATCTATTGCAAGGAGGTTGTATTGGATTCTTAGCCAGTGTGGTTGATACCACTCAGGTCATGCCAGTGAGACTAGAAGATACCAGGTTAGTTTGTGAATTTCTGGATGTGTTTCCAGAAGATTTACCAGGCTTGCCACCGCATAGAGAAATTGAGTTCGTTATAGAACTGGACCAGGGACGGAGCCAATGTCTAGAGCGCCTTATAGAATGGTCCCAACTGAGTTGAAAGAACTAAAAATACAGTTGCAAGAGTTGTTGGATTTAGGTTTTATCAGACCTAGTTTCTCACCTTAAGGTGCGCCAGTTCTGTTTGTGAAGAAGAACGATGGTTCTCTGAGGATGTGTATTGATTATAGAGAACTTAATAAGTTGACAATCAAGAATAAGTATCCTTTGCCAAGGGTAGATGATCTGTTCGATCAGTTGCAAGGTAAGAAGGTATTCTCAAAGATCGACCTTCGTTCTGGTTATCATCAGTTGAGGGTCAAGGAAGGAGATATACCGAAGACTGATTTTCGTACCAGGTATGGGCATTATGAGTTCCTAGTTATGTCTTTTGGATTGACTAATGCCCCTGCTGCTTTTATGGATTTGATGAACTGAGTGTTCAAGGATTATTTGGACCAGTTTGTAATCGTCTTCATCGATGATATTCTGGTATATTCTCAGTCTGAGTCAGAGCATGAGCAGCATCTGAGGTTGGTTCTACAGAGACTGAGGGAACACAGACTGTTTGCAAAGTTCAAGAAATATGAGTTCTAGTTATCTCAGGTATCCTTTCTTGGGCACATTGTTAGTAAGCAGGGGTTTAAGGTAGATCCAGCAAAGATTGAAGCGGTCAGAGATTGGCCAAGGCCAAAGAATGCTTCTGAGGTTAAAAGTTTCCTTGGATTGGCAGGTTATTATAGGCATTTCATGGAAGGGTTCTCAAAGATTGCTACTGCATTGACTGAGCTGACACGCAAAAGCCAGAAATTTGTGTGGTCAGATAAATGTGAGACCAGCTTCCAGGAACTGAAGCAGAGATTGATTACAGCTCCGATTCTGAGCCTTCCGATAGATCAGGAGAAGTTTGTGATTTATTGCGATGCTTCTCATCAGGGTTTTGGTTGTGTTTGATGCAGTCAGAGAAAGTAATTGCCTATGCTTCTCGTTAGTTGAAGAAGTATGAAAAGAGATATCCTACTCATGATTTAGAGTTAGCAGCTGTGGTCTTTGCTTTAAAGATATGGAGGCATTATCTTTTTGGAGAGAAGTGCGAGATCTATACAGACCACAAGAGCCTGAAATACTTCTTCACTCAGAAAGATTTAAATATGAGGCAGAGGCGTTGGCTGGAGTTAGTAAAAGATTATGATTGTGAGATTTTGTATCATCCAGGAAAGACCAACGTGGTAGTTGATGCTTTAAGCCGGAAGGGTCCGGGACATATTCATGGTATGAGGCTGATAGCTAGGGAGTTAGCAGATGATATGACCAGAGCTGGTATAAAGTTACTAGTGGGCCAGTTGGCTAATATTACACTACAGTCTACGCTGTTGGAGAGAATCAAGGAGGGTCAGTTGAGTGATCCACAACTGATCAAGATTAGAGAGGATGTTCTGGTTGGAGCATCCAGAGATTATACAGTGTCTGAGCTAGGTTTGCTGAGATACAAAGGACGGATATGTGTTCCGCTAGACACTGCTTTGAGGCAAGAGATTCTGGATGAATCTCATACTACACCTTACTCTTTGCATCCAGGCACCATGAAGATGTATCAGGATGTGAGATCGTTGTATTGGTGGCCGGGGATGAAGAGAGATGTAGTAGAGTAAGTAGCTAAGTGCTTGGCATGTCAGCAGGTCAAGGCTGAGCATCAGAGGCTGACAGGGTTATTGCAGCCTCTGGATATCCTAGAGTGGAAGTGGGAAGACATCACAATGGATTTTGTGGTGGGCTTAAATAGGATTGTTGGTCAACATGATTCTATTTGGGTGATAGTGGATGGCTACACCAAGTTAGCTCACTTCTTTCCAGTGAGGACTACTTATACAGTTGACCAGTATGCAGATCTCTATGTGAAAGAGATCGTGCGCCTCCATGGAGCACCGAGGTCGATCGTGTCAGATCGGGACCCTACTTTTACTTCCAAGTTCTGGGGGAGTTTGTAGAAGGCCATGGGGACACAGTTGAAGCTCAGTACTTCTTATCATCCTCAAACAAATGGGCAATCTGAGAGGACGATCCAGATATTGGAAGACATGCTGCGAGCATGTGTGCTGGACTTTGGTGGATCTTGGAGTAAGTATCTACCTTTGATAGAGTTCTCCTACAACAACAATTACCAGTCTACCATTGGAGTTGCACCTTATGAGATGTTGTATGGTAGGAAGTGCAAATCTCCCATTCACTGGGATGAGGCAGGTGAAAGGAGATACTTGGGTCATGAGGCAGTTCAGAGGACCAGTGAGGCCATTGAGAAGATTAGAGCTCGGATGCTCGCTTCTCAGAGTAAGCAGAAAAGCTATGCAAATCCTAAGCGCAGGAGCGTGGAGTTCCAAGTGGGAGACTATGTCTTCCTTAGAGTCTCTCCATGGAAAGGGGTGAGAAAGTTTGGGAAGAAGGGCAAGCTGAGCACTAGATTTGTAGGTCCATTTAAGATCCTGGAGAGGATAGGTCAGGTGGTTTACAGATTGGCTTTGCCTCCGGCGTTGTTAGCTGTGCATAATGTATTCCATGTTTCAGCTCTTCGGAGGTATGTACCTGATGTGAATCATATTTTGAGTTATGAAGATCTGGAGCTTGAGGCAGATCTTTCCTTTGAGGAGTAGCCAGTCCAGATTCTTGACAGAAAGGATAAGGTCCTCAGGAATAAGACGATACCTTTGGTTAAGGTGTTGTGGAGGAACAACAAGGTCGAGGAAGCAACCTGGGAGCTGGAGTCAGATTTGCAGAGTCAGTATCTCGAGCTGTTCAGGTAAATTTCGAGGACGAAATTCCTATAAGGATGGGAAAGTTGTAATGCCCCGAAATCCCCAATGCAGTTTAATGGCTGGATTAGTAGGCCGGGAGGGCCATAACTATTTAATTATGCCATTAAATGAATATATGCATGTTTATGTGAATTATATTATAATATGATGTTATATGCATGCATGTGGGTCCGCATTTGAATATTAGGGTGTTTTGATAATTTGGCATGTTAAGGGTATATTTGTGTATTTGGGTGCATATTGTGATTTGTGAATGAGATTCCATTATTATGGAGATATATTCGACCTATTCGGCATAAGACGGTCTTATATTATGGATTAGCGGTTTTGTCATAACGAGGGTTTTTTATTGGGATATTGTGTTATGAGAATGTTATTTGATGATAAATTGGGAGTTATTGAGATCAGGTGGAAATTCTGGAAGTTTTGACTATAATGTCCTCGGGGGAGTTTTCGGGACCCCGAGCACTAGGTTTTATTTGAGGTTACTTAAGCTTGAAGTAACTTGTCAAATAGAACGTACGTTAGAAAACCTCTCGTTCTTTCCCGTTAGCTCATTTTACTGTTCAAAGCATTTTCGAAGATATCTCGAGTTCTAGGAGTCGGAATCAAGCGAGGATCGAGGCATAGCGATCCTAGGAAATATTAGAAGCTTCTTGACCGAAGGATTTGACAAGAAACAACCTAATCAAAGGTAATCTAAGTTTTAAGTTTTGAGATTTTAGAGTTTCTAAGCTTAGAATTGGATTTTGTGAATCGTTGAGTTTTTGGTTCGTTTAAGCCTTGGGATTTGATGGTTTTGGATCATTGGGAAGCTTGAGAACTTTGATTTAATGATTTGGAAGTGTTTAGGTATGTTTTTGGGAGGTTTGAGAAGAAGGAAAACGTGTTTGGGGATGGCTCTGGATTGGGGGCCGCAGCCCTAGCTCGAAGAAGCAGGTGGAGCAATTTTTCCCTTGCTGGGCGCCGCGGCCCTTGCTCCTGGTGTGGCTGGGGGCCGCGGCCCAAGGTGCTAGGGCCGCAGCCCTTGAGTAGGGTTGAGCCCGTTTGAGTGTTTTGGCTTCGGGAACATGGTTTTAGGCATCGGGATCGTTCCTACTACCCGGATTAGTAGGGATTGATGTCCCGGAGGCTAGGTGACCGCTAAAGGGCTAAAAGTCAGATCGTTCTCAAAGGTCGTTCTTTTATTCATTCTCGCTCGAATCAGAGGTAAGAAATCTGCACCCCATATATGACATGCATGGTTATTCTTGAGGCATGTTGATTGTGTAAATGTGGACATGCATTGATTATTGAATGCTTAGCAAATCTTGCTCACTTGTGCATGGTACTGACTACTTAGTTAGATTTGGCAAAGGTGTCAGTATCAACTGTGAAGCTGGGACTTATTAGTCAAGTTCGGCAGTGGTACTGGGCACTGGTCACACAGTGCTGACTTATAAGTCAGGACGACCTTAGCGTATTCAACGCAAGCCAATAAAGATTAGATCTAATCGACATCTGCATTAAATGACTCAGAAGAGCGTTAATGTCGGACCGACCTCAAGTTCGATGAAAACTAAAAGCGCTTGTGTGACTTACCCATCAGTCACTCATCTGTTAAGTTAGAGACTTACCCATTAGTCTCTCAACTGCTTAAGCTAGTGACTTACCCAGCAGTCACTCATCTATTTAAATTAGTGACTTACCCAGCAGTCACTCATCTGTTTAAATTAGTGACTTACTTGTCAGTCACTCATTATGGTTTACCAGAACCTCAAGTGATATTCACTCATCTGTTTAAGAGCTATAAGCTCTGTGTGATTATAATGATAATCAGTTGATAATGTTTATATGCAATACTGTGTTTTCTTGCTGGGCCTTGGCCATGGGTGCTATGTGGTGCAGGTAAAGGGAAAGAAAAGCTCACCCAGCCTTGAGTGGTGAGCTTAGGTGGTGATGTGTACATATGCGGCCACTTGACCACCACGACCAAGGAGTTCTCAGAGGAACTAGGGGGTTTACCCTATTTTGCCGCTTAGGTCGGTGGGTTTGTAAATTTGAAACAGTAGTGACCATTTTGAATTGTAAATAACTTGTAAATGTTTTGATGGGCCCATGAACAGTTTTATATATTTAATAAAATATATCATTTCCTTTTTATTGGTTTTCCACCTTAGCCTCTTAATAACCCTTAAAGCACGTTTTTAACCGAAGGACTTGGGTAGCTGGTCAAATTTTTGGTTCACCATTCACCGTAACTGTTCTGGGGTAACTAGGGCGTTACAGAGTGAGAATAAACAAAAATACCATTGATGAAGACGATCAAAAACTGGTCCAAATAATCCTTGAACACTCTATTCATCAAATCCATAAAAGCAGATGGGGCATTAGTCAACCCAAAGGACATGACTAAGAACTCATAATGCTCATATCTATTACGAAAGGAAGTCTTTAGAATATCTCCCTCCTTGACCCTCAGTTGATGATAACCAGATTGAAGGTATAACTTTAACAATACCCTTTTACCCTACAATTGGTCAAACAGATCGTCTATCCTTGGCAAAGGATACTTGTTCTTGATTGCTAACTTATTCAGTTCTCTGTAATCAATACACATCCTCGGAGAACCATCTTTCTTCTTTACAAATAGAACTGGTGCACCCCACGGTGAGAAACTAGGTCTGATAAAACCTAAGTCCAACCGCTCCTGAAGTTGTACCTTCAGTTCTTTTAATTCTGTTGGGGCCATTCTGTAAGGTGCTCTAGACATTGGCTCCATCCCTGGTGCCAGTTCAATCAAAAATTCAATCTCTCTGTATGGTGGCAACCCTGGTAAATCTTCTGGAAACACATCCAGAAACTCACAGACTAATCTGGTCTCATCTAGTCCCACTTGCATAACCTGAGTGGTATCAACCACACTGGCTAAGAATCCTATGCAACCTCCTTGCAATAAATCTCTAGCCCTCAGAACAGATATCATGGGTGTACAAGGTCCATGCACAATGCCAAAAAACACAAAAGGATCCTCACCTTCAGACTCAAAGGTTACCATCTTCCTTCTGCAATCTATGGTTGCCCCATACGAACATAGTGGTAATACGAACATCCCGGGCTATCCTAGGTTGTAGCCCCTTGAGAAATATCTCATTTCTAGTCCCATCAGTGGGCACTAGTTCCAATGCAAACTTTTCTAGTCTGTCAAACTTTAGAGCATACTCAGTCACTGACAAACTTCCCCGAAACAACTTGCTAAACTCTTCAACTTTTGCAGCCCTAATAGCATCATTGTAGTACTTTTCATGGAACAAAGTCTGAAACTCTTCACAACTCAGGGCATTAACATTTCTGGTTTGGGATATCACTTCCCACTAAATTCATTCATCCTCCTGAAACATATATGTGGCACAAGCCACCCTCTCATTACCAGACACCCTCATAAGGTCAAGGATGGTGGTAACCATGTTCATCCATTGCTCATCTTTAGCTAGATTTGCACTACCCTAAAGAACTGGAGGGTGTTGTTTCTTGAACCTTTCATAAAGAGGTTGCCATTTACTTCCAGCCTCTAGTGGCTGCTCAACTGTTAGCACTGTTATAGGTGGTGCCTCTGGCAAGATGTTCCTTGCAGGAACCTGTTGTTGTCTCAGGAGGCGTATTTCTTCTTCCCGAGTCAATACCCTGGCTTGTAAGTCAACAAGCAACTGCTGCCAATTATCAGGAGCTGGCTGAGGGATCTGACCCTGGTCATTTTCCTGACCCTGTCTATCATTCTGGCCCTGATTTTCCTGGCCAGCTGATAAGTCTAACTGCCTTGGAAGCATACTATCAACTTATATCTTGCTGCAATAATCAATACGACAAGTTATGTAGTGATAACTAAACCTCTTGCTGCCTCACGGTCCAAGATCATGCAGATACTCATCCATGTTCCACAACCATACTAGTAAACATGTTTATTCATGATCATAACAATTAACATTTAGCACTTAACAATTAACAATTTAACGATGCTAATAAGCACGTTCTAGCAATATCAGTGTTAATAAGCATGTTCTTGCTTATCATGAAGCAGTCAAGGGCCAGCCTTATTAGTGTATCTCATACATGTAGGTAAAGCATTTATATTCTATTTAAGCAGTTAAACACATATCCACATAAATAGTTATCGAACCATGAGTCGAGCTTGTCTTTAGTGGTGAGTGTACATGCCCAACTAGTCTATAGGAACCCCAAACCTTGGCATGCTCTGATACCAAGTTGTAATGCCCTGGTTAGCCCAGATCGTCACACTGTGTACTTTAAATAGTGCTTAACTCGCTAAATGAGTCATTAAGCCATAACTGTGCATCTATGTGTTATTAATGGGCCAGGATGAAAATCTCGGTCAAAAGGAATGGATATATTTTATTTAAAACATTAAACTGTACATGTAATCCCATAAAAGTGTTTACAAAGTTATTTACAATCCAAAATGGTCATTACAGTTCAAAAGTTACAATCCGCCGACCTAAGCAGCCAAAATAAGGTTAAACCCTAGTTCCCCTGAGAAACACCTTGGCCGTGGTGGTCAAGCAGCTGCATATGTACACTTCGCCACCTAAGCTCTCCACTCAAGGCTGGGTAAACTTCTCTTTCCCTTTACCTGCACCACATATCACCTGTGAGCCAAGGCTCAACAAGAAAACTTATCACTGCATGTATTCAATATAAATAAATGATCATGTAATCATTATGGGGCTTCAGCCCTAATCAGATGATGACTAGCAATTCAATCTTGGGCTCCTGTGCCCTGAATAGATGACTAATGAGTCTCTCTGGGGTCCTGCGCTCTGAATAGATGACTAATGAGTCATTTTGGGGTCCTGCACCCTATGCCATGTGACTAACAAGTCACCTGAACCTTTTTGGTCCTAACTTTGAGTAACTAGTCATAAACTAGCCAAGCGCTTTAGTTTTCTTCGACCAATAGGTCGGTCAACCATTTAATGCTCATGTTGATTAGATCTAATCATTTTGGCCTGCGGTCAGAATGCTAATGCCACTCTTGACTCATAAGTCAATTCTATACGATCAACGCTCAGTACTATTGCCAATCATGACTGATAAGTCAGAACTTCTCGACCAGTACTAAACATCATTGTCGTTTCTAACTAATAAGTCAGTTCCATTCACAAATAAGCAACCTTGCCAGGAATTCATAATGCAACCAATGTCCATATATAGAGCACTCAATATGCCTCATCAATAATCATGAATGTCACATACTGGGTGCAGTTTTCTTACCTCAGACTTGAGCGTGAAATAAATAAAGAACAACACTTGAGAACAATCATGTCCTTAGGCCCTTAGCGGTCACCTAATCATAACCAAATATGAAATCACATCAATAAAATGAGTAATAAAAGGCTCCCGGACCAAGTCCTAGCCTCTGGGACATCGAATCCCACTAAATCGGGTTGTAGAAACAATCCTGAGGCCTTAGGTTTGAGTTCCCAATATTAAAACACAACTTTGGCCAAGCCTGCCCTCAAGCATCGCGGTCCCACAACCCTGAGCCGTGACCCGCCTCCAAACAGAGGCTACAACCCCATTCAGCCTGCACCTCATGTCGTGGCCTGCCTCCCAGGCGTCGCGGCCCTAACTCCCATCAACCTCTTCTCACTTCTTCGTTAAGCTTGGGCCGTGGCCCGACCTAGAACTCAGCCAAAAACCTTCATTTTCCCATTTTAAATCACTCCATAACCCTATCCAAACATATCCAAATCCCAAAAACAAGTTCCCAATCATCTCAGAGACCCAAAACCATCAAAACCTGAGCCTCAAACAATTCAAAAACTCATCAAAACATAGAATCCAATTAAAAACTTAAAAACTCGAAAACTTAAAATATAAGCTGGATTAACTCTGATCGAATCGTTTCTTGCTAAATCCTATGGTTAATAAGCTTTTAATCTTCCCTAGAATCGCTATAACTTGGTCCTCGCTTGAATCCGAGTCCTAAAACTCAAGTTTCCTTCGAAAATGTGACGAACAGTAAAAAGGAATAACGGAAGAAAGAGAGAAAGTATTTTGAACGTATTTTCTTTCTAACAGGTTACTTCAAGCTTAAGTAATCTCAAGTAAATCATAATGCTCAGGGTCCCAAAAATGCCCTCGAGGGTAAAATAGTCAAAATTCCTATAATTCCCTCCCGATCTCACTAACTCCAAATTCATCATCAAATAATCATTCCCATTACCCAATATCCCGATAATTGACCCCATTATGACAAAACTGCTAATTTGCTTCCTAGGATCGTCTCATGCCGAATAGCTCAAACATATCCACATAATTATGTGGTCTCACTCATGTGGTCTCACTCATATATCACATACATGCACATAAATATACAATTATGCCCTCAACATGCCAAAATTATGAAAATTCCCTTCTAATAAGAAATATGCCCACATGCATGCAATTATCATCATATAATAATATAACTCACATAATCATGCATATAATCATATATTAAATCAATTATGGCCCTCCTGGCCCCCTAATCCAAGCACTAAATGTTCGTGTAAGCACGAGATCGAACCCAAAGGAGTTGTCTAAAATAAAAAAGAAAACTATTTTAAACCAAAATTAATAAATTCTAACCTAGCTCCAAAGATTGATGAGATTTAACATAAAATAAAAGATTTAAAATAAAGATATTAAAGACAATATATATTACTAAATTAATAATTGTAAACAAGATGATAAAATAAGATTATTAAGGATTAAAATCCACAAAATATAAGTTCAATAATATTTATAAGTACATTGATTCCCAAGTTTTAGTGATAGTTAAAATAAATCAAACTATCATTTTCCAAATAGATTTATAATTTTAAGCACAAATTACTTCTAAAAAAAATAACATTTTTCTTTACTTTTCAAAATTATAATTTCAAAACACTTAGTGTAAATCAATCTAATGAAATAACAAATAAATCAATGAACATTATTTAAAAGGAAAAACATAATATTTTTGTTCTAAGCATGGATGTGTACAATTTAATGACACATCTTACACAAAGAATATTATGTTTTTGCACTAATGAAGAACAAAGTGTAAATATGTGCTAACAATCCAAAATACATGATATTTAAGATGAAAGAAGATATTTGAAGAAGAAAATTTCATAAACTTTGTTGCACAAAATGGGAAATCAACATACAAAATAACTACTATCTAGTTACATATTGTTTCATCATCACCTTAATAATCTTAAAAAGATTAGAAACTCATAACTAAAATAGCAAATACAAACTAAAAATTACAAACATAAATAGGAAAATTTGGAGGAGAAACCCCCAAATTTTTCCTCTAAAAACTCATAGGAAAAATGACCAAAAAGAATAAAAAGATGAAGAGAATTGAGAGGTCTTGAAAGTGTAGAACTTGTGTAGTGTAACCCCCCCAAAATGACCACTAAACTCCCTTATTTATAGCCAAAAAATGAGTATTAAAATAATCAATTTAAATTAATTAAATTGATTAAATTAATAAAATATGGCAAATAGGGGTAAATTATAGGGTGTAATGATGATATTATAGGGTAAAATGTGTAGAAAAGTTTAGGTAAAAAGTTGGCATTTTTGGCAATTGTGGGACAAGGGAACATTGGTGCCTTTGATGGGCTCAAGGGAGAAAAAATGGCAGCTTTGTGGGCTGTGGCAGGTGGCTGGGAAGGGGAAACCGTGGGGGCAGCTGCTGGATTGTGGTGTTGGTGCTGGGCCGAAGAAGGGCTGCTGAGGTTGGTGGAGTGCTGGGCGCTGGTGGCGTGGAGGAAGCTGCACGGCTGGGGCAGCTGGTGCTTTGGGTGGGCTGAATGGAGGAGAGGCATGGGCCAAGCGAGCCTCTGGTGGCTAGGCCGAGTGAGTGGCAGGCTGGGCCGACTTGTAACGCCCTACTTCCTTAGAACTGAGTGAGTTTTTAAGACAAAACAGTGTGCAAAGAACTCGCTAACCGAGGTTTTGAAACAAAAGTGTGACTAATTAAAAGTTAAGGCTGTAATCTTAGAAAATGCGTCGTTTCATTAAAACTTCTATTATTAAACATTTGGGATCCCAAAATAAGGTTTGAAAACTAATCACATCTTGAAATAAGGTTACAGTTTGAGAAATCATAAAATCATAGATTATTACAGCCATTTACGAATAAACCCCCAACCAAAGCAGTCGGGCAGGCCAAACATGTACGCGTCGCTTCACGCTCTCCGTACTCATGGTTGGTTGACTCAGTCATTGCCCTTACCTGCAACACAGAGCACCCGTGAGCCGAAGCCCAGCAAGAAAACTCATGCAGAACATAACATATGCAATGTATACAGTTTATCATAACAGATAATCCACAAATAAACAAGTCAACCATTAGACTAAGCAAACACGGCCATGCCGCCCCAGGACCCTTACCAAAGCCCTGGGGTATCGGTTCTCACCGCGAGGATAACTCATGTATCCCTTGGGTCCCACCCTGAATATAGCATCCCATGTGCTAGGTGTTACTTTCGGCCCACGGCCGCCCTGGCTTACGCCGTACTCGGCCCACGGCCGCCCCGGCCTACGCCGTACTCGGCCCTTGCCGCTCATTTCATCATAATCACACATATAGTACATTCGAAATAATCATTCACACACATCATGATTCATTTAAGGTTAAACATTTGCACATAATACAATCTGGGGCCATGCCCTAACCTCGGGTGTTATAGTTTTCTTACCTGCATTCTGAGCCTCCTGATGCACCAAAGCCGCGAGCACGGTCCTCTAGCACGAGCCTCTCAAAGAACCTAGTCACAACACACAAGAAACATCCCTCATTACTAACCAACCCAAAACCACTTCCCGGGACCAATCCCACACTCTCGGGACTCCCAAATTCCTAAAACAGTTCATCGGAAACATCCCCCGAACCCCCGGAGCAAAAGCTGAAAAATGCAAATTTTCCCATCCTGAAAAAGGCGTAGCACCGCGGCGCTACCCGCAAGGGCCGCGGCGCTCAGCGAAGTTAGGGAGCTCCTTGGCTGCAAACAGCCTCGCGCCGCGGCGCCCAAGAACAGGGCTGCGGCGCTCCTTCGCGAACCCAGAAAAACTGGGTTTTTCCCCTGCATTTCCTCAAGCCAAAACACTCCCAAATCAACCCAAACTCACACCCAAGCCCCAAAACCAACTCAAGACTCCAAATAAACCATCCAACAACCCATAACATTACCAAAGACATCTAAACACCCAATCAAATCCCCAAAATCCACATCCTTGATTTCAATTTCAGAAAAATAAAAAAACTCAAACATCAAACTCAACCCATGCTCAAATTCTTAACCCATAACATAATCAAGCCTTAAATGAGTATAAAATTCCTTACCTCATATGGGGAATCCATCCCTAAGCTTCCTTCATCTCCTAGGTCTCCAACTTCTCCTTCTCTTCTTCTTCTTCTTCTTCCTCATGCCCTAGCTTTTCCCTCTCTTTTCTCTTCTCTTCAAACTCTATCAAGACCAAAATGGTTAAGCCCCAAACCGTGTACCCCATAAAACCAGCTGCCATTTATCTAATTTCCCAGCCAAATGACCATTTTACCCCTCCTTGCCTATCCTTTCCCAACTAAACCTCAAGGGCACTTAAGTCCTTTTACTTCTATTTCATTTCTACCATTTTCTACCTAGAACTTGTTACTCTCAGCAGTAACTAATGGTTACCCAGGTTACTAAATCTCCAATAACCATTACCCGCTAAATCTCAATTTAACCTTAAAATTCCCGAGGTACCCCTAGGCTCCTCCCGAGCCGGGTATAGAAATCCCGTTGTGACTCTGAAGTTAACTAGCTCTCTAGGACCGTCTCAGCACGTGCATCACAATAATAAAACCACACTCACGTGGTACAATTCACAGAATACAATTATCACATATCAATACCGTTATGCCAATCATGGCCACAATTACAATTATGCCCTTCTAACACGATCCGGGCCTACATGCATACTAGTAAACATAGCCATGCATCTCAGTTAAACAAATAGCCAAATAACATGCTTTAAATCATAATCACGCATTAAATTCATAAAATCACACATAAACCCCAACCTGCCCTCCTGGCACACTAATCAAGGCCCTTAAGCCTTATTAGCGAATTTGGGTCGTTACACGACTAATGGGTTTGGTTGGAGGCTTGGGTTTGATTGCAAAAATACCACTTTTATTTCTTCTTTTCCTCGCTTTTCAAAGCCCAAAAATACCACAAGTTCTCTACAAAATAAATATAAAATAAATCATAATAAAATATTTTCAACTATAAAATAAATCAATTTAATTATTTGAAAATATTAATTATCACTTAATTTATATTTAACATTTAAGTTCAATAAAATGACATTTTTGACCTATAACTAAACAACAATAATTCAAATGATTAAACTACAACATTTTACAACAAAATAATTATAAAAATACACAAAAATGTATAAAATTAAAATAAACCTAATAAATTCAAAATTACTTTAAAACTTAATAAATCAATTAAAAACTCAAGAATTACGCAACAATTAGCACATAAAAAGTGGTAAAATAACTCTATTTTGTAGAGTTATCACTAAGCCACATTAGGGAATTTAGGACATTACAAATACCCTCCTCGTCATCATCATGTAATTTGTTATTCTAAAATATAGAATCTGTTAACAAAAACCGACTACAACAATTTGTTTCTTCAGTTTTTTTTTTATTGTGTGAGCCAACACCCTACATACCTGCAGATAAGTACACACCCTTGTACGTGTTGGGGTTTTATGCCCTAATTATAACTCAAATTCTTTGTAATCTCATTTTATTATCAATAAAACAATAGAAATCATTTTTTGACTTGGTCAATCACTTTGCTCACATGTTTTATTTTCATGATTATTTGTTTAATATAAATTTCTATTAAATCCCGAGCATGTAGCTAATCTTATTTATAGTGACGTAATCACAGTGGAATATAAATATGATTATATGTTCAAAATAAGTTAGTCCTAAGATTAGTCAGTGTCCAAGATTTACACTGACTTTCCAATCTACGATATGATCTACTTACACATTATAGTGTTATGTTCTTTCCAGAACATTAGTAAAGTAGATAAGATCGGATGTATTTGTTACATCGGACTGGACCGATATTGACAGTTGATAAGATAAGTAAACATACCGTTATTATCTATTCTAGTCATATCATATAGTTGACCATATGTCAATTCAATCTCAATTCTGAGTGGTTAGTATTCTAACTGATTGTATTATTTGAGTTCTTTGACTTGTTCGTTACCAGCTTACCCTACGGACTAGCGCATACTTACATCTTGGGAACTCGGTAGTATAATTGAGTGGGAGTGTTAATCATAGATATGAACATCTATAGCTTCTGATGAAGAAGTGAAATGATGGTTTCCTTTTAGTTTGGTTCCAGATGTTAAATGATAGAGATCTCATTTCAGTAATTAAATTAGTTTACTGAAATATCATTTACAAGGAACTAAGTGTTTTAAGGATAAAATACAATGAGGGGTAAAACGGTATTTTAGTCCTATCTCATTGTAGACCGTCTATAGAGGATTGAGTGACAATTATGGTTGTAACTATGGATAATTAATAGCGTCTCTATATTTGTTATAGAGCGTTTTATGAATTCAAGAGTGTAATTCCGAGTCTATAGTGGAGTCACGAGGAATTAATAAGTTAGTAAATTTATTTGTTAGATTTATGATAACTTATTGGAGCTTGATTTCATAGGCCCATAGTCCCCATTGTACCTTGGATAAAATCATCTAGATAGTCTCAATTAATTAATTTAATCATCAATTAGAATTATCAAAGTTGACCAAGTCAATTTTGGATAGTTTCACAGAGTTGTGTAATTTTGAGAAGAAAAGAAAAATTATGGTAGATTTATTAATTAAGATAAATTGGTATCTAAATTAATAAATAAGTTTAAATCAAGATTAAAATTATAAATAATTAATTTGATAAAGGATTTAAATAATTATTTAATTAATTAAATCAATAAAAAATAATACAGGCCTTGATTTTAAGTCCAATGGGCTTATAATCAAATAAGAAATTTCACGGGCCTATAGCCCATGATAATTTCAACCTAGGGCTTCAAAATGGCTATTATTTTATTGATTTTTTAATTAAATTATATGGCCTAATTGAGTCTATAAAAGGAGTGCTTAGAGAGAAGTCAAAAGATAAGTTTGATAAGTCACAAGTCAGATTTTCTGATAGTTTTAGATTCTCTCCAAACACAAGTCATTTTCTAAGCCACTTTGTTATTTTCTCTTCTTCTCTCTAATCTATCTCATGTGTTGAGAATTGCCAACACTAGTCTAGGTGGTTCTAAGGATACATTGGAAGATTGTGAAGAAAATAGAAGATCGGTTCAGTTTCTGGATAATACTCTGCGACAGAGAGGATACAAGAGTTAGAGAAACTGAATGAATGACTCTTTAATTCCGCTGCGTATACTGTAAGTATTCTATTCTTTGCTTCTCTTTGAATTCAATTTTAAAAACATGTTTTAGGCTATCTCGTATTAATTTGTTTAATATTAGATATATATGAAAATAAATAAAGATCCTGTATAAGCTAATCCAACAGTACCACCAAGTCAATCCAATGTCAGACTAGCCCATTTTTTTAATTAAAATACATGGGTGTTACACATTCCGCCAAAATACAACGTGGTTTGAAATCCAAGTCCTAATAAATAATAAAAAATATATATAAATACATTATATATATATATGTGTCATGTGTACAAAAAATGTAATTGTGTAACTACATAAAAAATATAATAGCATCCCTCTACTATTAAAAATAAACAAGTTTATTCTCTAATTACAGAGATGTGTTTTGAAGAATGTCATAGCCGAATGTTTTCTGCCTTCAATAGATGTAAGTAGGGCAATTTATGAGTTAGAAAGTTATCATATTATTTTTTAAAAAACTATAAGTAATGTTTTGGTTTATTGTTTTTAAAATATGTTTATGTATTTTTTTTATAATGTATGACATTGTTTATTTATTTAAAATTTATATGACAAATGTAAAACATAATAAAAGTAAATTAATATATTTTTTTGAAAAATAAAACTAAGTAAATGTGCATTGCGTGTTTGACATAGTATTTAAAAAGTGTGCAATTTTTTTTAAGAATTTATTTAGAAATGAGTATGGAGAGAGAAAAAAAATTAATATATTATGGAAGAACCCATAAGAAATTTGTGTGTGAGTTGTTTTGATATTATTTGCTTTCACTTCGTCTATTTGTTTTTTTAGAATAAACTTCATCTAATTATTGTTGACTTAAATATGGCATATTTATTAAGTTACTCTTTAACGCCCTGGTTACCCCAGGACAATTACTGTGAATGTTGAACCGTAAATTTAACTCGCTACCCGAGTTCTTTGGTTAAAAACATGCTTCTAGGTATTATTAATAGGTTAAGGTGGAAAACCAATCAAAAGGAAATGATATATTTTATTTAAAACATAAAACTGTTCATGGGCCCATCAAAACATTTACAAGTTATTTACAACTCAAAATGGTCATTACAGTTTAAATTTACAACCCGCCGACCTAAGCGGCAAAAATAGGGTAAACCCCCTAGTTCCTCTAAGAACCCCTTGGCCGTGGTAGTCAAGCGGCCGCATATGTACACAACACCACTGTAATGCCCCAAATTTCCTAATAAGGTTTAGGACCTTGATTAGGAGGTCGGGAGGGCCATAATTTCTTTATTATGCTATTTAATGATATTATGCATGTTTAGGTGTATTAAATATGCATGTGAACTCATTTGTGATTAATTGGGTGATTTTCATATTTTGGCCATTTCGGGCATTTTTGGCATATATGTGAAATGGGCATGGTGCTTTGCTATTATCTGGTTATGCCAGGGTTACCCAGCATAAGAAGATCCTAGGAGGTAAGCTAGTGGGAAAGTCACAACGGGATTTAAGCTTGACTTGGAATAAGTCAAGGGGTATTTAGAGCATTACCGGGTTATTGGGTAATGGGAATTAATATTTGGTGATAAATTGGGAGTTAGTAAGACCAGGGGGAAATTCTGGAAGTTTTGACTATAATGTCCCCGGGGGTGTTTTCGGGACCCCGAGCATTAGGTTTTATTGGAAGCTACTTAAGCTTGAAGTAACCTTTTAAGGAAATAAAAAGAACGTTCTGTACGTTCTCTCTCCCAAAAGTTCCCTTTTCGTTCCCGATCGCATTTTCGAAGGTATCTTGAGTTCTAGGACTCGGAATCAAGCAAGGATCGAGGCATAGCAATCCTAAGGAGAATTAGAAGCTTATTAGCCGGAGGATTTAGTTGGAAACAACTCAATCGGAGGTAATTCAAGTTTAAGTTTTAAGTTTTTAAAAGTTTTTAAGCTTGAATTGAGCTTTGTGAATCGTTGAGCTTTTAGGTTGTTTGAACCTCGGGTTTTGGTGGTTTTGGACCATTGGGGAGTTTGGGAGCTTTGATTTGATGATTTAGGAATGTTTAGACATGTTTTTGGGAGGTTTTAAAAGGTTAAAACGAAGGAAAAATGGCTGCCCCGAAGTTGGGTCGCGGCCCTGTTCTTGGGCGCCGCGGC
This sequence comes from Humulus lupulus, assembly GCF_963169125.1. Classification (NCBI taxonomy): domain Eukaryota; kingdom Viridiplantae; phylum Streptophyta; class Magnoliopsida; order Rosales; family Cannabaceae; genus Humulus; species Humulus lupulus. Next base: position 93,613,821 of record NC_084800.1, on the reverse strand, counting down.
CCTTGCCTCAGAGAACCCTGGGGGCCGCGGCCCAAGGTGCTAGGGCCGCAGCCCTTGCCCTGTTTTGACCCCGTTTGCTCGTTTTGACCCCGGAAACATGGTTTTGGGCCTCGGGATCATTCCTACTACCCGGATTAGTGAGGATTGATGTCTTGGAGGCTAAGTTTTGGTTCAAGGGTTGGTTTTAGAACTTGAACTCATTGGATCACCATTTGTGGTTGTGACTAGGTTTACACTAGAGGCTTGGATCAGGATCGTGCTTGTGGCTCATTTGTTGGTAACCTGTGCTTGGACCCAAGGTAAGAAAACTGCACCCCATATGTGACATGCATGGTTATGATTGATGCATGTTGAATGTTTAAATGTAAACATTGATAGCATAATGAATGCTTGGCAATCTTGCCCATTTGCATATGATTATTGTTGAGGCATGCTGGATGGTTAAGTGTGATGCATGTGATGTACGAGAAACATGTGATTAGGGCATGCCATGAATGATGAATATGAGATTGGTCAGAGCTTGAGTCTCTGTGTTTGTGCATGATCATTATTATGCTCGCAACTGTTAAGTAAGCATGTTGAATGCCTCATCTTTGGATAATTGGCATATGATACACATTGATAACATTGCTTACTTGTGCATGGTATTGACTAATTAGTCAGATTTGGCAAAGGTGCTGGTATCAGCTGTGAAGCTGTGACTCATTAGTGAGGTTCGGCAGTGGTACTGGGCACTGGTCACACAGGGCTGACTCATTAGTCAGAATTGGCAAAGGTGTTGGTATCAGCTGTGAAGCTGTGACTCATTAGTCAGGTTCGGCAGTGGTACTGGGCACTGGTCACACAGGGCTGACTCATTAGTCAGAATTGGCAAAGGTGTTAGTATTAACTATGAAGCTGTGACTCATTAGTCAGGTTCGGCAGTGGTACTGGGCACTGGTCACATTGCGCTAACTCACTAGTCATGACAACCCTAGTGTGTAGTGCAAGCTTTGTCGATTGGATCTAATCGACCCTCTGCATTGAATGACTCAAAGAGCATTAATGCAGGACCGAACTCAAGTTCGATGAATATAAACAAGCATTTATCTAGCCAAGGGCTAGCCATGTAGAGCCATTGCGGGAAATGGGCACTGGGCCCCTAGTGACCTGGTTGTCAGTCACTCAGTATGGTTTACCAGAACCTCAAGTGATATTCACTCATCTGATCAGAGCTATGGGCTCTGCATGATCATTTCGATCATCATGTGCATGGCTTGGGCACTGAGGCCCCAGTGGCTTGCTTGTTGGTCACTCAGCATGGTTTATCGGAACCTTTAGTGTTACGACACTCATCTGATTAGGATTGACTTGATAGTCCTCCAATCAGAAGGCCAGGATTTCTTATCCTGGATACCCCAGCATCTGTTTGAATTCACTTGCATGCTGAGTAGAGCTATGAATGCTAGGCATGCCAGATATGATTTAATATCATGATATGACTGTTTATGAGCATATGAGTTTTCTTGCTGGGTTTCGGCTCACGGGTGCTTTGTGGTGCAGGTAAAGGCAAAAGGAAGCTGGACCATCCTTGAGTTGGAGAGCTTAGGTGATGATGTGTACATATGCAGCTGCTCGACCAATACTTGGGCGAGGTTTGAAAGTGGAACTAGGGCTGAACCCTGTTTTGCCGCTTAGTACGGCTTGTTGTAAATAATCTTTTGTAATAAACTCTGAAATTATATTTTTGGGATCCCAATGTATACATTAAACGTTCTAGTGAAACGTTACATCTTAACCAAAGTTTTTAACCCCTAAACCGCTAATCACACTTAGTTACACGTTTATGGCCAAATGACTCGATTAGCGAGTTTAGCACTGTTTGCAATGTGCACTGTAGCGATCCCTGGAGTTGGGGTGTTACAACCACCTAAGCTCTCCACTCAAGGCTGGGTGAGCTTTTATTTCCCTTTACCTGCACCACATAGCACCCATGAGCCAAGACCCAGCAAGAAAACACAATATTGCATGAATATAATATCAATAATGATCATAATAATCAATCAGGACTTTCAGTCCAAAATAAAGGAGTGACAATTGGAAAAGTCACTAAAGTGGGTTCCGTTCCCATTAGCCATGTGACGATAGGGTCACCTGGGATGTACAAATAAGTGATCCTTTCACTAGCTTATCAAGATAGGTGTTCGATGAACTAGTCACCAATATAACCTACCGCAAGACCATAGAGTCATAACCATGGGATTCTGCTCCCTAGCCATGTGACAAGCAGTCACCTAGGTCTTTGGCCCTGACTCTGAGTAACTAGTCTTAGACTAGTCAAGCGCTTATAATTTTCATCGACCCTAGGGTCGGTCCAGCATTAATGCTCCTAGAGTCATTCAGCACTGATATCGATTAGATCTAATCTTTTATCGGCTCTGCGTTCACGACGCTTATGCCGTTTCTGACTCTCAGGTTAGTAATACGCGACCAGTGCCGATTTCTGAATAATCAGTTCCATTCACAGATAAGCAAGATTTGCTAAGCATTCAATATTCAATCCATGTCCACATTTAAACATTCAACATGCTTCAATAACAACCACGCATGTCATATACACAAGGTGCAGTTTTCTTACCTCTGATTCGAGCGAGAATGAATAAAAGAATGACCCTTGAGAACGATCAACCCTTAAATCCTTTAGCGGTCACCTAGTCATAACCAAATATGGGATTCCATCAATAAAATGAGCAACAAAGGTTCCTGAACCAAGATCTAGCCTCCAGGACATCGAATCCCACTAATTCGGGTAGTAGGAACGATCCCGAGACCTAAAACTGAGTTTCCATGATCAAAACACCCAATTGGCCTCAAAACCCTCCATGAGCCGCGACCCCCAGCCACACAAAATTCACCACCTGCTTCTTCGAGCTTAGGCCACGACGCCCAAGAACAGGGCCGCAGCCCCCACCCGAGAACCTGCCATAACCTCGTTTTTCCCCATTTAAAACCTTCCAAAAACATACCTAAACACCTCCAAATCCAAAAATCAAAGTTCACAAACATCCCAATGATCCAAAATCATCAAATCCCAAGGCTCAAACGAATCAAAAACTCATCGATTCACAAAATCCAATTCAAAGCTTAGAAACTCTAAAAACTCAAAACTTAATGCTTAGATTACCTTTAATTGGGTTGTTTCTCGCTAAATCCTTCGGTCAAGAAGCTTATAATCTTTCCTAGGATCGCTATGCCTCAATCATCGCTTATTCCAACTCCTAGAATTCAAGATTCCTTCGAAATTGCCACGAACGTCACAAAGGTTAACGAGAGAGAGAGAAAGTGTTTTTAACGTACGGTTTCTTTCTGACGAACTACTTCAGGCTTAAGTAACCTCAAATAAAACCTAATGCTCAGGGTCCCAAAAACACCCCCGGGGACAAAATAGTCAAAACTCCTAGAATTTCCTCCTGATCTCAATAACTCCCAATTCATCATCAAATAAACATTCTCATTACCCAATATCCCAATAATTGACTCTGTTATGACAACCGCTAATTTGCAATGTAAGACCATCTCATGCCGAATAGCTCGAATATATCCCCATAATAATGGGATCTCACCCATAAATCACAATATGCACCAAAATACACAAATATGCCCTCAACGGGCCAAATTACCAAAATACCCTAACAATCAAATGTAGACCCACATGCATGTATTTAACATCATATTATAATATAATTCACATAACACATGCATATAATCATTTAATGGCATAATTAAATAAGTATGACCCTCCCAGCCTACTAATCCAGCCATTAAACCACATAATTAAACAATCTACATGTCATGGACCTCGTGCCTCTTTCGCAACCATAGGCTATTATCTCATGCTTCTGTCACTAGTGAAACCCAAACTATATTCTTAACATGTGGCTCTCGCTAGGTCATCTTCTATATGCAGATAAACAAATGTTGTTTTTAAATTTAAGTGGTTAACTATTATTTTCTTTAAAAAAAAAAAGTTTGCTAACTTATATCACCGACCCTAAAAACAAAAAAGTTAAAATTAATTAATCTTATTATCAGATAGGAAATTTCAAATATTTGTATTTCAGTTTTAAAGACAAAAATATCAGGAATTATCATCTTTTGAATTTGGAATATCAGTGGAGTTTTATTTATAATTTAAGTTTTAAAAGGGAAAATTAAAACGGGGTTATTTGTCAAAAAAAATTAAAAGGGAGTCAAAGCTGGCGAATTACGTGGCAGTTGTATCGAATCCTAATATGTCAAGACACAGATAATCAAATCCTATTAGAAATAGTCTATAGGATTGGAAGTTGTATGGAGAGAAAAAAAAATGAATATATTATGGAAGAACCCATAATAAAACTGTGTGTGAGGTGTTTTGATATTATTTGATTTCACTTCATCTATTTTTTTTAAGAATAAACTTCATCTAATTAATGCTCTTAAATATGGCATATTTATTGTGTTACTCTTATAATAAATACAATGATAATTGACATGGAAAAAGTGCGAGCTCGCCAAATCTATTACTGAATTTTCAATTGATAAAACTGTATTTACCCAAATTTTTAAGTTGACGTGGCAGATTGTTGTGCTAATATGTCAAAGGGTGCTCCATTCATTGGTGAAGCTTTACCCAGAGCTGAGGTTTAGGTTGTGGCAGCGTTCGAATGGCATACACTTTCCACGTGTTTCCACAAGCCTTGTATTTTCACCAACTTCCTATCGCCAAAGGGGACCGACCTTTTATTTTTTCACTAATAATTGACTAACGAAAGGCGCTTTTCGAAATTGACTACTATAGATTAGAAAACTTTTGAACCGTTGATTTACAGAGTCATCACTATCAACAGTTACGATTAAAATGGGATTAAAGCGTACGTGTTTTGACGAACCTCGCGTGTGAATGTGCACAAACTCATTAGGACACGTTCTGCATGTCATGGACCCCGTGCCTCTCTCACAACCATAGGCTATTATCTCATGCTTCTGTCACTAGTGAAACCCAAACTAAATTCTTAACATGTGGCTCTCGCTAGGTCATCTTCTATATGCAGATTGTTAGAAATAAGCTGTTAGAGTATTCTCAAGTTAGTTAAATCGTTGTAACAGTTTTCTAACAGCTCCGTATGAGCTTGGCTAATTTGTTATGCTGTAACTAACTCTCTTACACTCATTTATATATATATATATATATATTCAGGAGTATCTCACCGAGTTGGTTGAGCTCCTCATTTTCACATTTTCTTCATTGTGTTACAATCATTCTCTCCAAACATTCTCGATCATTTCCTTGCAACCACATTCAGTTAACTTCTGACTTGGTATCAGAGCTCCGCCATGGCATCCGACGGATCTCACGACTCTGCGATCCATTCAAATCCACCACGAGCAGCTGCTCCTCCACCGGCGATCGATCCTGTTGGCATTCCAAACAATACATTGCTTCCGCTCAACCTCCGTCTAGATCGGTCAAACTTTTCTTACTGGAGAGCCTTGGTTCTTGCTGCTGTGCGCGCGTACAACCTCGAAGGCTACATCCTTGGCACTATACCGACTCCACCACCTATTCTTGCAGGTAACGATCCTAATCCTGCTCATTACAATTAGATCCGTCTCGATCAATTTCGGATGCATTGGCTTATGAACTCTATGACGGAGACGATGCTTTGACACATCATTCACTGTCAAAGCTCTGCTGAGATCTGGAGGACTCTCAATCAGTTGTTCGCAACTCAATCCAAAGCACGGATCCTTCAAGTGAAAGGATTACTACAGTCCACACGTAAAGGAACCTTATCTGTTGATGAATATATACTGAAGATGAAGCAGTATGCAGATTCTCTTGCTCATGCAGGTGAACAATTATCCGATGAGAGCCTTTGTCTGTACATTCTTGGAGGCCTCGGTCCAGAATATGAGGCAACTGTGATCAATTTGACGAACAGATCTGAGACTCTTACCCTCCCCGATCTACATTTTAGTCTACACAACCAAGAAATGAGGTTGCAACAGACCTCCTCTCCCACAGTGGACTCGATTCAAGCCAACTTTGTTGGACTCTCAATGAGAGGTGCTCCTCGTGGTTCATTTCGTGGAAATAGGGGCAATCAGTCGAGAGGCATGCGTAATCACGGCTACGGTCAACGATCGCAAGGACGTGGCCTTAGGGTGATAAGTCAATTATGTGGTAGATCTGGTCACATTGTCCAAAAGTGTTTCCACCGTTTTGATGTCCACTTCTCTGGTCTCTCAGCTCTGCCAGTACCTCCTTCGGCTCCTTCCAACCCCGGATCTCCTCATGCAAATTTATTTGAGTTGAACACCAATGATGAGTCATCTGATGCCTGGTTCCTTGAATCCGGAGCCACAAATCACATGACAAACAACTCTCAACTCCTACACAACAAGACAGATTACAAAGGGAAATCGAAGGTCATTGTAGGTAATGGTGCATCGATTCCTATTTTGCATGTTGGCTCAAATGCTCTTGATTCCATGCACTCTAATCATTCACTATTACTTAAAGATATTCTTCATGTGCCTCACTTAACTAAGAACTTGCTGAGCATTTCCCAATTTACTAATGATAATAACGTTGTGTTGGAGTTTGATTCCTCTTGCTACCTTGTTAAGGACAAGATAACGAGGCGTGTTCTTCTTCGGGGTTCACTTAGTGATGGACTGTACAAAATTGATGTTTCCTCAGCACTTCATGATGGCCAGCCTTTCATTTTTACGCGGCCTACTCCTTCAAATAATGCAATGGCGTTCAATTGCACCACTACTTCGAATCCAGTCCGAGACAAGTCTAAGTTGCTCTCAACGTGGCATTCCCGTTTAGGCCACCCTTCCTCTTCTGTTTTTACTAAAGTCATGAATGTAATAAGTCCTTCAATAAAGGCAACTAATGTACCGTTTTGTGATGCATGTCAGTTGGGCAAAATGCACCAATTTACGTTCAAGAGCTCTACAAATAAAACTACTCATGCTTTTCAGTTGATACACTCTGATGTCTGGGGGCCTTCCATTTATACCTCAAGTGAAGGTTTCAAATATTATTGTAGTTTTGTTGATGACTATACTCGATTTTGTTGGATTTTTCCTATGCAGACTAAAAGCCAAGTTCCTTCGATCTTTAAACAATTCAATACATATGTGGAGCGTGTATTTGAGTCTAAAATCAAGAGCATTAAATTGGATCTTGGCACAGAATACAAACCACTATACAAACTCTTTCAAGATCTTGGCATTGAACGTCGGAATTCATGTCCCCACACCCATCAACAATAAGGAAGGGTGGAGAGAAAGCATCGTCATGTGGTGGACCTCGGCTTAACATTGTTGGCTCAAGCAAACATGCCCCTAACCTTTTGGTGGGAAGCATTCGTCTCTGCTTCATTCCTCATCAATAGATTGCCTACTCCAACGTTAAATTTCATATCACCTTATGAGAAGTTATTTTCTCAACAACCAGACTACAACCTCTTGAAGATATTTGGGTGTGCCTGCTTCCCTTTACTTAGACCGTATCAATCTAATAAGGTTAGTTTTCGGTCTTCAAAATGTATGTTTATTGGATATAGCCTAACACAAAAAGGATATAGATGCTTGCACCCTTCTGGCCGTGTATATACAGCTCGTAGTGTTGTTTTTAATGAGGAAGAATATCCATATTCCAGTATTTTTTATTCGCGTAATACAACTTCTATACCTACTCATGTATGTAAGCTGCATAAGGCATTGTATGGTCTTCGTCAGGCTCCACGGGCTTGGTTCGAGAAGTTGAAACAGTCTCTCATTCACTGGGGTTTCTCTCACTCGAAGTCTGATTCGAGTTTATTTTTCTCTAACAAGCATGGCAAATGTATCTTCTTACTCATATACGTCGATGATATCTTGATTACAGGAGACGAATCCGCACTGATTCATCGCCTCATTGTTGAGTTAAACCTCCAGTTTGCCTTGAAGGTAATGGGGTATGTTCAATATTTTCTTGGCTTCGAGGTATCTCGGGATTCCTCTGGCATCTACTTGGATCAAAAGAAGTACGTTCGGGATCTACTTCTCAAAACCAACATGTCAGCGGCCAAACCCCAGCCTACGCCCCTGTCTCCTGATATAAAACTTAGCTCATCCACGGGGTCTCCACTAGCCGATCCAACAATCTATCGTCAAGTAATTGGTGCTTTGTAGTATTTGACAATGACAAGGCCTGATATCTCCTTTGCCGTGAACCGTCTCAGTCAATACCTTCAGGCTCCTACCACGACGCATTGGATGGCTTGCAAACGTATCCTTCATTATCTCCTTGGCACACCTACGCTTGGCCTTCATTTCAAAGCTTCATCTCAGTTGGATCTTCACGGCTTCACTGATGCGGACTGGGCAAGTAACGTTGATGATCGTCGATCTACGTCCGGCTATTGCATTTTTCTGGGAGGCAACCTCATTAGCTGGAGCTCCAAGATGCAACAAGTCATTGCTCGGTCGAGTACCGAGTCTGAGTATCGCGCTTTAGCCTTGGCTACTGCTGAACTAATGTGGATTGAATCACTTCTTACTGAGCTCAAGCTTCCTGTTGCTCATTGTCCGATTCTTTGGTGCGACAACTTAGGTGCTGCCTCTCTTGCATCGAACCCAGTCTTCCACGCCCGTACAAAGCATATCGAGATTGATATTCACTTCGTTCGTGATCGAGTGATAGCCAAGCATCTAGATATTCGATACGTGGACTCTTCGAATCAAACTGCAGACATTCTGACCAAAGCTCTTCCCATCTCCTCCTTTACTTTTCTGTGTAACAAGTTGTCACTTAGGAGCTCCCCGTGCAACTTGAGGGGGGATGATAGAAATAAGCTGTTAGAGTATTCTCAAGTTAGTTAAACTGTTGTAACAGTTTTCTAACAGCTCCGTATGAGCTTGGCTAATTTGTTCTGCTGTAACTAACTCTCTTACACTCATTTATATATATATATATATATTCAGGAGTATCTCACCGAGTTGGTTGAGCTCCTCATTTTCACATTTTCTTCATTGTGTTACAATCATTCTCTCCAAACACTCTCGATCATTTCCTTGCAACCACATTCAGTTAACTTCTGACTCAGATAAACAAAATGTTGTTTTTAAATTTAAGTGGTTAACTATTATTTTCTTAAAAAAAAAAGTTTGCTAACTTATATCACCGACCCCAAAAACAAAAAAGTTAAAATTAATTAATCTTATTATCAGATAAGAAATTTTAAATATTTGTATTTCAATTTTAAAGATAAAAATATCAAGAATTATCATCTTTTGAATTTGGAATATCAGTGGAGTTTTATTTATAATTTAAGTTTTAAAAGGGAAATTACGTGGTAGTTATACAGAATCTTAATATGTAAAGACAATGATAATCAAATCCTATTAGAAATAGTCTATAGGATTGGAAGTTGTATGGAGAGAAAAAAAATGAATATATTACGGAAGAACTCATAATAGATTTGTGTGTGTTGTTTTGATATTATTTGCTTTCACTTCATCTATTTTTTTTAATAAACTTTATCTAATTATTGTTGACTTAAATATGGCATATTTATTGTGTTACTCTTATAATAAATATAATGATAATTGCCATGTTGATAAAGTGCGCCAAATCTATTACTGAATTTTCAATTGATAAAACTGTATTTATCAAAGGGTGTCAAGTTGATGTGGCAGATTGCTGTGCTGATATGTCAAAGGGTGCTCCATTCATTGGTGAAGCTATACCCAGAGCTGAGGTTTAGGCCGTGGCTGCGTTCGAATGGCATACACTTTCCACGTGTTTCCACAAGCCTTTATTTTCACCAGCTTCCAATCGCCAGGGACCGACTTTCGTCAACCGCAAATTTCTGACTTTTGAGGTTTTATTTAAAAGTTATATATAATCTTGTTTCTCATTGGACAGAGACCTTTATAGAGAGGGAGTAGAAAACAACACGCTTTCCTTTAGTAATACCAAAATTCTCTCTATTCTTTACTTCTACTCCATATCTTCGTATAATAATATTTATCAAGAAAGCATCAAATTCCGACGACATTTGATCCAATCCGATTTCTTGCTCCGCCGTCTGATCATCGACAGATGGCGTCGGCGGCAACCCGTTGCGGAGGCAATCGCAGTCTCCTAGATCAAAAGTTTGGTTTGTTTGAGATTCAGACCAATCGGAATGATCGGCCGTGTTCTTTGGCGATTCGGAACCACGCCAGGGGTATAACCGGGAAAAAATTAACAGCCGCGACGACGTCATTGGAGAAGAATCGTGCGACTCAGCCGGTGACTTGTCATCCGCAGTCGGTGGGAATAGAGAGCGGGTGGAATCGCTCCGATACGGAAGCGGTGGCGTACGAGAAACTAGATGAGTGGATGAGAGATTCGGTTGTTGAGATTGTGAAGAACCTTCGAGAAGCGCCGTTGATGCTCCACGTCTACAATAAGGAGAAGGAGACTGAGAACGATGGCGTTGAGTCAAAGATGGTAATGGAGAAGGCGGCGTCAGCGGGGGATTGGGCGGTGGCGAAGGATAAGTGGGAAGCCGGAGATGCGCCATTACCGGAAGGCCTGATATTCGTGGAAGAGCTTGGGGATGACTCCGAACGACATGAAGAGGAGGAAAACGACAGCTTGGAAGGGATGACGAGGGCGTGGGGGGTGGTCATACAAGGGAAAGGGGTAGAGTGTCCTCCAGCGTGTTATTTGCTCAAGACTAGTACGGCCGGGGCAGGATCGGGTTGCGGACTCGGGTTCGGATGCACTCATTTTTGTTTGGTTCGGGTGAATAGCTTCAGGGAAACGGCGGAGTCTCAACTGAGGAATTGTTGGTTGTAGCAGCCCCAGCCCCAGCCCAAGATCAAGATCTACGTCCGAAGTTTCAACTCAATTGTTGATTTCAGATTCGTTCTTAATTAAAACATTTATGTAAAGATAATTCAACATTTAAACCAAATATTACTCCACAACTGTATGGAATTTCAACTTCAAATACAACATTACCACTATGATTCATGATTCATTATTTTTACTTTTTATTAAATAAAATTAAGAAAATATAACTAGGAAATATATTTTATCTCAGCTTTACAAACATATTTTATTTCATACAATTATATTCAATTCTTGATAACATTTTTTTTTGTCATGTAACAAATTTTTCAATATGCATAAAGTGTCCTCGGTTATTAATTAAATATTTAAAATTAATTTGAAAAAAATTATCTTATGGCATGTTTAAATTGGTAAGTTATATTTTTTTTAAAAATTATAAAAATTAAAACACAACTTATTTCACTGTTCATTATCTTCCTCACTCAAACTAAACTAAGTCACAGCACACAATCATCCAAGTATATTTAAACTCATCACAAATTACACATTAGAATAAAAAAAAAATCCTAAAAACAACGTGCAAACACAAAAATAACTTGAAGAAAATTTGAAAATAACATAAAAAAAAGAATAAAAAAAATTGTTTACCGAGTTTTTCGGAAACTATAATAATAAAAGATAAAAGAGATTCAAGAGAAAGGGTTTAGAAGTTGTAAGCAAGATTTTTATATGGTTGGGACGTTAATAAGCCTTAGTCCACGAGACTGTTCTATTAGAGCTTATGTAACGACCCAAATTTCCTAATAAGGTTTAAGACCTTGATTAGGAGGCCGGGAGGGCCATAATTGATTTATTGTGCTATTATATGATTATATGCATGATTATGTGGGTCATATTATTATGTGATGATAAAGGCATGCATGGGGTTATATACTCTGTTGTGAGGGTATTTTGGTAATTTGGCTCATTGAGAGCGTAATTGCATACTTGTGTGTATATTGGTAGGCTAATGTTGAGACCACATTATTATGTGGGTATGTTTGCAGCTTGAGGCTCGGGGCGATCCTAACAAGCAGTTTAGGGGGAAAGTCACAGCGGGGATGTATCTGGGAATTTGGAGAATATATTGGAGACGATTTGATATTGAGAAATATAATTGGTGATTAGTTGGGTATTGGAAAGTAAGCGGTAAATATTAAAGACATTAACGAAATTAGTGAGAATTGGGAGTAATGACTAAAATGCCCCTAGGATGATTTAAAGGTTTAGTTATTATTGGGAGGGCAAGGTGGTCATTTGGCTTACTAAAGGATAGGCTATATTCTACTTTATTATGCTTAAGGAAAAGAAAAGAAGAAGGAAAGAAAGAAAAACAGGACACTTAGAATTTTCTCTCTCATTCGGCTGGGTCATCTCTTCACCATTCTTTGTGAGTTTTGGAGCTGGAATTCCAGAGTAAGCTCAGGATGGAGCTTAGGGCTAAGGACCTTGGTGAAGCTAGAAGAACTAGCAGGGTTTAGCCAGTCAATTGAGGTAAGTTTTAAGGTTTCCTGATGTGTTTTTCTGGGTTTCAATGAGATGGTTTCTAAGTTTGAGTTTTGGATGGAATAAAGGGATGTGAACCTGAGGAGTTGAAGGGCTTGAGGCTGGTTGGATGCTAGGGATAAACTAAGGTCGAAATTGTAACGCCCTACTACCTTAGAGCCGTTACTATGTGGGTTTAAAATGTGCAATCAACTCGCTGAACGAGGTTTTTGTTGGGTTTTATGCCCTTATAAAACCATGTTGGACATGTAGCACGATTTCATATTATCAATAAAAGTAGTGTAAATCATTTAGTTTGACAACCGTGTTGCTTGCTTGTTTTATTACATAATTATTGAAATAATACAAACATTTATAAAATCCCGAACATATGGATAATTACAATTATAGTGACTAGGTCACAGTGGATTATAGTTGTAATTATATGTTCAAAAGAACGAGTCCTAAGATTAGATCAGTGCATTGGATTTTCACTGATTAGGCAATCTACGATATGATCTACTTACACATTCAGGGTGTGATGTCTTGTCCAAGGCATCGACCAAGTAGATAAGATCGGATGTATTTAGTTACATCGGACTAGGACCGATATTGATTATTGATTGATAAATAAGTATCGTTGTTATCAAATCTAATCAATGTCACAACGTTGACCATATATTAAGTCGATCTTAATTCTGAGTGATAATATTCTGCTAATTATGTTATTTAAATCTTTTGACTTGTTCATTACCAGCTTACCCTACGGTCTAGCCCATACTTGCATCTTGGAGATTTATTAGTGTAATTGAGTGGAAGTATTATTCATAGATACGAAATCTATAACTTCTGTATGAGAAGTGAAAAGATGATTTCCTTAATTGCTTTGTTCAAAAGGTTAAATGATTGAGATCTCATTTCTGTGATTAAGTTCACGAAAATATCATTTATAAGGAACTTAGTGGGAGTTAAGGATAAAATACTGATGAGGGGTAAAACAGTAATTTGCACCCAGCTCGTTAGTAAGTCATCGATAGAGGATTGACTGATTGTAATGGTTATAACAATGGATAACGTATTTATGGTTTTGAAAAATACGTTCTATGAATTTAAGAGTTCAATTCCGAGTCTATAGTGGAGTCACGAGGAATTAATAAGGTAGTAAAATTATTCGTAAATAAATTAACGGTAACTTGTTGGAGCTTGATTTCATAGATCCATGGTCCCTGCATCAGCTTTGAGTAAATCATCTATAATTTCTCAATTAATTAATTTAATTATCAATTAGGATTTTTAAAGTTGACTAGGTCAATTTTGGAAAATTTACAGAGATATGAGATTTAGAGAATAAAATAGAATCTTTGGGTAAATTTATTAATATTGATAAATTGGTATCAATATAAATAAATAATATTAAATCAAGTTTCAAATTATAATTAGTTAATTTGAATAATGATTTAATTAATTACTTAAAAAACAAAGAGATTGAGCCCAAGTCCATTTATGGCAGCCCAAGGCTTTTATTTTTGTTTATTATTTTTAATTAATTTAAATTTAAATAAATCTCATTAAGTTGCCTATATAAGGAATATGATATCTAGGGTTTTCAGGTAAAAGCAAGTCAGTCTCAGTTGATTTGGGTAAGTGAAAACCTAGACACTCTAATCCTTTCTTAGCCACAATCTCTTCTTCTTTTCTAGATCTCTATCTCATGTGTTGAGAACCAGCCCACACTAGTTCTAGGTTGATCAAAGGCTTGGTGAGGAAAACTGTGTTGCTGATCTTGTTCAATCTCTTGATAATACTCTGCTACAGAAAGGAATAAAGGGTTAGAGAGATTGAAGGATGGAGTTGTTCCAGTTCCACTGCATAATGTAAGTTTTTACTTTACTTTATATTTGTATCAATTTCATAGGAGCATGTTCTAGGAATTTGCATGTTTGTTTGATAATATGTAAATTGCATGAAAATAAATAAAGATCCTGCAATGAGTTTTTCCAACAGTTTTTAGAACAAAAGTGTGATTAAATAGAAGTCTAGGCTGTAATCTTTAAAAAGTACTCTATTTCATTAAAAGTTTAAGAGTTTAACATTCGGGATCCCAGAACTCGGTTTATAAAATATTTACAACTCAAAACAAGTTTATAAGTAATTAACCATCAAAACTAGGGTTTGTACAGCCATTTCTCAAAAATATCCCCAACCAAAGCAGTCGGGCAGGCCAAACATGTACGCGCCGCCCCCACGCTCTCCGTACTCATGGCTGGTTGACTTTCTCTTTGCCCTTACCTGCAACACAGAGCACCCGTGAGCCGAAGCCCAGCAAGAAAACTCATACAGCACATAACATATGCATATCATACAATCACTATAGCAAATAACTCATATTTAACCAGACAGTCCATAAGATTTAAACACATACACGGCCATGCCGTCCCAGACGTGTTACCAAAGCCTTGGATCTCGGTCTACACCGTAAGGATATCCCATGTATCCATTGGGGTCTCACCCTAACCACGAGCACTCCATGTGCTAAGTGGTATTCCCGGCCCCACTGCCGTTCTCGGCCTTCGCCGTTCCCGGCCCCTTGCCGTTCTCGGCCCCTTTGCCGTTCACCCTGCTATTACCACGTTTAGCATTCTCAAATAACAATCAAATATATAATCATGCATTTAATGCTACATCCTAGCAATAATACAATCTAGGGTCGCGCCCTGCAACAAAACCATGGGCCCAAGCCCTGCTCTACGGGTGCTACAGTTTTCTTACCTGTATCCCGAGCTTTCCGATGCACCAAGGCCGCGAGCACGGTCCTCTAACCCGAGTCTCTCCAAAGACCTAGTCACAAAACATATAAACACCCTTTAATGCTAACCAATCCAAAACCACTTCCCGGGGCCAATCCCACACTCTCGGAATCCCCAAATTCCTAAAACAATACATCGGAAACATCCCCCGAACCCCCAGAGCAAAAGCTCAAAATTGCAAAATTCCATGTTCTGAAAATGGCCTAGCGCCGCGGCGCTGCCCTAGAGGGCTGCGACGCCCAGTAAGTCAGAGAGCCTTCCCCTGTCCTGAAGCAGCCTCGCGCCGCGGCGCCCAAGAACAGAGCCGCAGCGCTCCTTCGCGAACCCAGAAATCTGGGTTTTTTCCTCTGCGTTTTCCCCGAGCCAAAACACTCCCAACATATACCCAAACCCCAAAATCAGTTTAAAACCCCAAACAAACTGTTTAACAAACTATAAACCTCAACAACAAGCTCACTTACTCACTTACACTCAAAATCCACACTTGAGTTTAAGATTTCAGAAATTTAACATTAGCTCTCCAAACTCAAACCAGAATTTGAGTAGGATGTAAATCAGACCTCCAAATTCCTAAACCTTATTAGATATGAAAATTCAAACATATTTAAAATCCCTACCTCAATCAAGAGTTCAATTTTGAGCTGCTCTTCCCAATCAAGTCCCAAGCTTAAACCACAACCTCCTGCTGAACCTAACCTCAATTTATCCCAAAAGTTCCAAGCAAAGCACATAACTCAGTTCCAATTCCATGATACTCTTAGCTTAATCCCACAACACATACACAGAATTTTACTTACCTCAATTCACTGAGTAATCCTCCAAGTTCCCTTAGCTTAAGTTCTCTTCTTGATCCCAAGAGGTTTGCCCTTGGTTTTCCCTTTCCTCCTCTAGGTTTCCTTTCAATTTCAACAAGAACAAGATAATGCCTAAGTGTAAAATGTGGATGACTATTTTCCCTCAGCTGAAGGTTCTTTACCTTACTAAATTACTATCCTATCCTCCCATAGTTATCCTCTCCTAACTAAACCTCAAGGGCACTCTTGTCCTTTCCCCTATATTACAATTCTACCATTTCTTCCACCTAAACTTGTTACTCCCAGCAGTTGCTAATGGTTACCCAGGTTACTCAATCACCAATAACCATTAACCACAAATCCTCAACTCAACTCACAAAATTCCCCAAAGTACCCCTAGGCTCCCCCTGAGCCGGGTATAAAATCTCGTTGTGACTTTTGAGTTATCTAGCTCTCTAGGACCGTCTCAGCACGTGCATAACATTAATATCACCACACCCACATGGTACAAACCACATAATACAATTATCACATTTATGCCCTCAACAGGCTAAAATTACCAATTTACCCCTATCATGCAAACGGGGCCCACATACATATTTATACCACCTAAACATGCATTCTAATCACATATTCATTTAAATTCATATATTATCATATTAATTCACTTATTGACCTCTAGGCACGCTAATCAAGGTCCTAAACCTTATTAGCAACTTGGGGTGTTACAGAAATCCTCCATAGAAGGTAACAAGTTCTGGCTTTGATATTCTAAGTATCTGAGTTTCTGGTTGAATCTTTCAGTTCTTGGGTTCAATGTTTTTTTTTTCTAGTTTGATGATGCATGAGGTTAAGTCTTGTGTGTATTGAGTTGTATGGGGTGAGATGTAGGTGATGGTCGACTCAATTTGGTGTGTAATTGAGGGTTGGAAGGGTTCTAAGGGGTTTTGGTTCGAGGAAAGTCGAAGAGGGGAAAACAGAGTGCTGCTGGTCTGTGACTAGCGCTAGCCTTTGGGCGCTACAGTGCTATGCTAGGGCTTCCTGGGCGTTTTGGTTCTGTTGGTAGCGCTATAGCGCCCTCCTTAGAGCACTGTAGCGCTACTCTGTCTCCAGAAAGGGGTTTTTGAGTTTTTCCTTAGGGTTTCTGCCTGGAGGCTCGGGGTTTGATTCCACCACCTTGTTTGGTGGAATTAGGGCTTCCAGGGGGCTCGGGATTGGTCCCGAGGCTAGGTTTTGGATTTGAAGTTTGGTGGTGATTCTGATCTATGGTTGTGACTAGGTACGCGCTAAGGTTCAGACGGGATCGTGCTTGAGGATCAATTGAACGAGCTAGCGAGATATAAAGGTAAGAAAGTTGCACCTGATTATGTGGTTAGGTTGGGACTAAGTCTTCCCTATGTTTGTATGCATTATTATGTGAATGTGATTAACCATGTGAACATGATGGGACTAAGAGCTCCCTATATTTGTATATCATGTCATGAGGTGGTATTATGCCATGGGACATGCGATAACCGACCTAAGGGTGTCGGAATCAATATTTGCGCACAGGGCGCGGCTCGGCCACTGGTAGCTGAGGCAGCTTATTTATCACTGAGCTCAATTAAGCTGACCGAAGTCAGTGAGTATTACACTGGGGGCGGTCCAAGTGAGCCGAAGACAGTGTGTTAAATAAAGGGTGCGACCTAAGGGCGCCGACCCTGAATATTATTTGATGGATGTGATAAACTGTTGATTATGAACGTGAATATTGTGTTATGGATATGATTGGTTGACTGTCTAGATGATAAACTGTTAATCTGCTGAGTGTTATCACTGATTGGATAAATGTTCTTAATTACTGAATTCCTGGTTGTGCATTGTGGAATATTTGATTAATAATGTTGATCTTGCTATGATATCATGCTTTCTTGCTGGGCCTCGGCTCACGGGTGCTACGTGGTGCAGGTAAAGGCAAGGGTAGGCTAAGTCAACCATGAATTGGAGAGCTCTGGGGGCGAGGTGTACATTGTCAGCTGCTCGGCCGCCACGGTCGAGGAATTATACAGGGAGGGAAACCTAAAATGTATATTTTGCCATTAGAGTGGCTTGAATTATTTGTAACTCTTGGAATTTGCTGTAACTAAGTCGTTTAAACCCTGTTTTGAATTTCCATGTATTAAACTGTCATTTTTAATGAAAATAGCATGTTTGTGTCCAAAATCTTTTATTCCTAATCCGTTGATGACGTTGAATTCACATTTTGTTTAAACGACTTGATTAACAAGTCTTGCACTGTTTTAAACACACAGTGTAACGGTCTTGGTTATCCAGGGTGTTACAACTTAGAGAATCTATAACAATGGAATTTTCTCTTAGTTTTAGCAGTGTAACTGTATACATGCTCCCAAATGTCCCTTTCTCCAATGCTCTGTTACATGTATTTATAGGTTCACAGGTGCATTGGGCGTGGGCCGGGCTGACCCGGGCCCAATAAAGGTATAAATACCACTGGCTTCTCTATTGGAAGCCCAATACAGAAGAATTAACACACATAAAAGAAAAACATTAACTTGAGCCCATTGGGCTAGCCCAAACCGTATCTATCATCCGACAAATTGGAGTTTTTGGTCTGGGCATCTCGAGTTACGAGACAGATTTAGGGGACAAGATCGGTTAGATCAGTGGCGGCACAGGTCTGAACCAGCGGCATACAATCCCGAGGTGGCCTTTTTCGCAAGTGAAACGTGGGGACAATTCCCACGCTTCATGGGGCGAAGTTAGGCTCACGGATGCTTTACCCTGCCAACCCTGGGGACCCGACCCGGGTTTATTTACCTATGTCCCTCTCTGTTGACCGCAAGCCCGGATCATCCACCAGGAGCCTGGATCGTTACCAGGCTTCGGGACCGTTCGTACCGATCCCGACTATTACCCCCAGCCAGTTGTACCGTCTCCCAGATGACCGTCCCGGACAATACTCCCCCGGGCGCCTTCCGGGCCTAACCCAGAATTGGGCTGTCGATATCCATCGTACTCCTTGCCAATGGGCCCAGACTGGGCCCAACCTTAATTGGCCAGCTAGCGGGCCTGGATCGCGGTCCCGGGCCCACGACAGGAAACAGGTGATAACAAAAACAAACCTGTAAAAATGTAAAAAAAATCTTAAAACTGTAAAATTAAAAAGAAAAAAAAATGTTTGACCGTAAAAACGTAATTTTTACGACCCCAAAAACGCCGCGAGAGTAAATAGTCAAAATTCTCATAATTCCCTCTTGATCTCACTAACTCTCAATTTATCATCAAATAATCATTCTCATTACCCAATATCCCGATAATTGACCCCATTATGACCAAACTGCTAATTTGCTTCCTAGGATCGTCTCATGTCGAATAGCTCAAACATATCCACATAATAATGTGGTCTCACCCATATATCACATGCATGCACATAAATATACAATTATGCCATCAATGGGCCAAAATTATGAAAATTCCATTCTAATAAGAAATAGACTCACATACATGCAATCATCATCATATAATAATATAACTTACATAATCGCATATTAAATCAATTATGGCCCTCCTGGCCCCCTAATCCAGGCACTAAGCCACATTAGGGAATTTGAGACATTACAAATACCCTCCTCCTCATTATCATGTAATTTGTTATTCTAAAATATAGAATCCATTAACAAAAACCGACTACAACAAGTTGTTTCTTCAGTTTTTTTATTGTGTGGGCCAACATACCTGATTCACAGAAGTACACACCCTTGTACCACCAAGTCAGCCCAATGTCAGACTAGCCCATTTTTTTAATTAAAATACATGGGTGTTACACATTCCGCCAAAGTACAATGCGGTTTGGAATCCAAGTCCTAATAAATAATAAAAAATACATAAATACATTATATATATGTGTCATGTGTACAAAAAATGTGATTATGTAACTACATAAAAAATATAATAACATCCCTGTACTATGAAAAATAAACAAGTTTCTTCTCTAATTACAGAGATGTGTTTTGAAGAATGTCATGGCCGAATGTTTTGTGCCTTCAATAGATAGTAGAGAAATTTATGAATTAAAAAATTATCATATTATTTTTTAAAAAAACTAAAGTAATGTTTTGGTTTATTGGTTTAAAAATATGTTTATGTATTTTTTTTTTTATAATGTATGACATTGTTTATTTATTTAAAATTTATATGACAAATGTAAAACATAATAAACCTAAATTAATATTTTTTTAAAAAAAAAGCTAAATAAATGTGCATTGTGTGTTTGATCTAGTATTTAAAAAATATGCGATTTTTTTAAAGAATTTATTTAGAAATGAGTATGGAGAGAAAATATATATATATATATATTATGGAAGAACCCTTAATAAATTTGTGTTTGAGTTGTTTTGATATTATTTACTTTTACTTCATCTATTTTTTTTAGAATAAACTTCATCTAGTTATGGTTGACTTAAATATGGCATATTTATTGTGTTACTCTTATAATAAATACAATGATAATTGACATGGAAAAAGTGCGAGCTCGCCAAATCTATTACTGAATTTTTAATTGATAAAATTGTATTTACCCAACTTTTTAAGTTGATGTGGCAGATTGCTATGCTGATATGTCAAAGGGTGCTCCATTCATTGGTGAAGCTTTACCCAAAGCTTAGGTTTAGGTCGTGGCAGCGTTCGAATGGCATACACTTTCCACGTGTTTCCACAAGCCTTGTATTTTCACCAACTTTCAATCGCCAAAGGGGACCGACCTTTTATTTTTTCACTGATAATTGATTAACGGAAGGCGCTTCTCGAAATTGACTACTATAGATTAGAAAACTTTTGAATCGTTGATTTACAAAGTCATTACTATCAACGGTTACGATTAAAATGGGATTACAACGTATGTGTTTTGACGAACCTCGCGTGCGAATCTCGTGCACAAATTCATTAGGACACGTTCTGCATGTCATGGACCTCGTGCCTCTTTCGCAACCATAGGCTATTATCTCATGCTTCTGTCACTAGTGAAACCCAAACTAAATTCTTAACACGTGGCTCTCGCTAGGTCATCTTATATATGTAGATAAACAAAATGTTGTTTTTAAATTAAAGTGGTTAACTATTATTTTCTTAAAAAAAAAAAGTTTGCTAACTTATATCACCGACCCCAAAAACAAAAGGTTAAAATTAATTAATCTTATGATAGGAAAGTTCAAATATTTGTATTTCAGTTTTAAAGATAAAAATATAAGGAATTATCATATTTTGAATTTGGAATATCAATCAAGTTTTATTTATAATTTAATTTTTAAAAGGAAAAATTAAAACGGAATTACTTGTCAAAAAAAAATTAAAAGGGAATGAGAGTTGGCAGATTACGTGGCAGTTGTATCGAATCCTAATATGTGAAGACATAGATAATCAAATCCTATTAGAAATAGTCTATAGGATTGGAAGTTGTAGAGAGAGAAAAAAAATTAATATATATTGGAAGAACTCATAATAAATATTGTGTGTGAGTTATTTTGATATTATTTGCTTTCACTTCATTTCTTTTTTTTGTAGAATAAATTTTATCTAATTATTGTTGACTTACATATGGCAGTTTTACTCTTATAATAAATACAATAATAATTGACATGTAAAAAGTGTGCCAAATCTATTATTGAATTTTCAACTTTTTAAGTTGACGTGGCAGATTGCTGTGCTTATACGTGAAAGGGTGCTCCATTCGTTGGTGAAGCTTCACCCAGAGCTGAGGTTTAGGCAGTGGCAGCGTTCGAATGACATACACTTTCCACGTGTTTCCACAAGCCTTTATTTTCACCAACTTCCAATCGCCAGGGACCGACTTTCGTCAACCGCAAATTTCTGACTTTTGAGTTTTTATTTAAAAGTTATATATAATCTTGTTTCTCATTGGACAGAAACCTTTATAGAAAGGCTGTAGAAACAACACGCTTTCCTTTAGTAACACCAAAATTCTCTCTATTCTTTACTTCTACTCCATATCTTCGTATAATAATATTTATCAAGAAAGCATCAAATTCTGATCATCGACAGATGGCGTCGGCGGCAACCCGTTGCGGAGGCAATCGCAGTCTCCTAGATCAAAAGTTTGGTTTGTTTGAGATTCAGTCCAATCGGAATGATCGGCCGTGTTCTTTGGCGATTCGGAACCACGCCAGGGGTATAACCGGGAAAAAATTAATAGCCACGACGACGTCATTGGAGAAGAATCGTTCGACTCATCCGGTGACTTGTCATCCACAGTCGGTGGGAATAGAGAGCGGGTGGAATTGCTCCGGTACGGAAGCGGTGGCGTACGAGAAACTAGATGAGTGGATGAGAGATTCGGTGGTTGAGATTGTGAAGAACCTTCGAGAAGCGCCGTTGATGCTCCACGTCTACAATAAGGAGAAGGAGACTGAGAACGATGGCGTTGAGTCAAAGATGGTGATGGAGAAGGCGGCGTCAGCGGGGGATTGGGCGGTGGCGAAGGATAAGTGGGAAGCCGGAGATGCGCCATTACCGGAAGGCCTGATATTCGTGGAAGAGCTTGGGGATGACTCCGAACGACATGAAGAGGAGGAAAACGACAGCTTGGAAGGGATGACGAGGGCGTGGGGGGTGGTCATACAAGGGAAAGGGGTAGAGTGTCCTCCAGCGTGTTATTTGCTCAAGACTAGTACGGCCGGGGCAGGATTGGATTGCGGACTCGGGTTTGGATGCACTCATTTTTGTTTGGTTCGGGTGAATAGCTTTAGGGAAACGGCGGAGTCTCAACTGAGGAATTGTTGGTTGTAGCAGCCCCAGCCCCATCCCAAGATCAAGATCTACGTCCGAAGTTTCAACTCAATTGTTGATTTCAGATTCGTTCTTAATTAAAACATTTTTGTAAATATAATTCAACATTTAAACCAAATATTACTCCACAACTGTATGGAATTTCAACTTCAAATACAACATTACCACTATGATTCATGATTCATTATTTTTACTTTTTATTAAATAAAATTAAGAAAATATAACCAGGAAATATATTTTATTTCAGCTTTACAAACATATTTTATTTCATACAATTATATTCAATTCTTGATAACAATTTTGTTTTTCTTTGCTTGGGTAAACTCCTTTCTTAGCCGCATACTGTAGGTTGGTTTTCTTTTTGGCTGGTATTTTGTGCATATGTTTTTATCCTAGGGGTATCGACCATAGGAAAGAGAATGCTTAGGAACATGACGCATAGGACAAAATTATGGGGTGATTTTTCTGGGTAATCTTTTTGAATGCCTGTTTGGAGAGGGGAAGTCAACAAGTTTCTGGGGTGCAAAAGCCGGGTCTCTTAGGGGCCACGCTTTCCAGGCTGTTTTGCCTTCTGAAACTTTCCCTCCAAGACAAACATTATCCTGACCCTCCTGACACACGGATCCCGAGCAATCGGGGACCCGTTGGGAGCATAGGCGCGTGTTCATAAAACCGCGTGGTCTCACTCGCCGCGGGCTGAGATTACCTCAGCCCGTGTAAAGGAAACCATTCTTCGCACTAGATTCTTTCTTATGCTTAGGTCGCATTTTCTAAACTTTCTTCATCTTTGTTCGTTAGGCGACCAGATGGGACCCAGGAAGAGTATGCCAAAGAAGAGTGCCACCAGCTCATCATCCCAGTAGGCCAGCAAGGGGAAAGAGGTGGCAACAGACTCCCCCATCCCCCACTTCGGTCCCACCGTGGAGAAGGAGGTCGAGGTGGGACCTGACGCCTTCTTCGAGGCTGAGAAGATTGCCTCGAAGGTTACGACCCAAGGGAAAGTCAATAAGATCATGCTTTCCCACAACATCGAGATAAGGAAGGGTGCTCTGGTCGCCCTTCCTCCCCTTGAGGGCGAGCGGAGCTGCGCACCGCTCAATGAGGAGTTCGCGGCCTGGAGCGACGAACACCTCAAGGCCGGGGCCTTTCTTCCCTTGGACCAGTACTTCACGGATTTCCTAGACTTCGTGAAGCTGGCCCCCTTTCAACTCTCCCCTAACTCCTACCGTCTGTTAGCGGGGTTGAAGTACCTGTTCCTGAAGCAGGAATGGGAGGTCCCTACACCGGCGAACATCCTCTACTTTTTCTGCCTCAAAGCCAGCTCGGATCAACGGGAGCGAGGTGACGGGTTCTACTACTTGACCCGTTTTCCTAACTCTGCCCCAGTCATCGAGCTGCCCAGCCACCCCAATGAATTCAAGGATCAATTTTTCATGTCGACGGGGTTCCGCAACTGCGAATACCATTACTTCAACCATCCTCGTAAGTTCTTTCTAACCTCAGCTTGCAAGATCGTCGCTGATTAGTTTCTTTCCATACATTATTGACTTGAGTACTATCGTGCAACTATTTTTGCGAGGACAACTAAATCGGTGACCCTCGGGGGTCAATACGAAACCTTGGCGGGGCTTCCCCTAAGTGAAAAAGACTACCGCCAGCTCGTGTCTGATGAGACGATGTTGGCGTGCAAGTTAATTTCTTCGGGCCAGACTCTGGCCTTGAGGAGGCCGCGGATCATCCCCGCAGCTTGCGAGATGGTGCCCATCCCCGAGGAGGAGGCCGCGAATGACGATGAGGACGAGGAAGATGAGGTGCCCCTTGTGTGCCGGAAGCGGGCTCTAGAGGTCTCCCAAGAGGCCAACGCGGAGCGAACCCAGTCCGGGGCAGCAGCCGGCCCCTCCAGCCAAGGTAACCCTTACTTGTTTAGGGATTTAGACAGGGCCGCCGCAGACCTACGGCTTGCTAGGTTTAACCCCAGCCAACTCGTTCACCGCCATCGAACCGACCCAGATCGTAACATCACTTTACTCCAGTGTGTTGACCAGCTAGTGTTGCATCATGACATGGGTCGCCCTAGGGGCACTGTAGTAGTAGATAATACCCTGGCCTTTAGGTCGGCCTCTTTTGAGGAGTACGGGACCAACCTTAGGTCGTGGCCCTCCCTTCTGGAGGGTGTAGTAGCTCCGAGGCTTAGGAAGTATGTAGAGGAGTCCAGTCCTGAGGCGGATCCAGACCCAGAGCCTCCTCTCATTCGTGAAGTCATTTTCTTAGACTCCCCCGTAGAAGCTCCAGGGCCGGAGGTCTTGACAATAGATTCCTCCTCTAGCTCGGACGGTAGGACCTTTTTCAATACATTAGATTTTTTGTTTTGCAATCAAATATTTTTACATGCATACTGACGATTTGTTTCAGGCGAGGAGATGTCGTAGCCCGGGGACAACGTTCTGCGCTCTATGTTCCAAGGGGGAAATCCTTCCTCAGGGTCGTCCGGGCCCTTGGTGAAGAGGCTCCGGCTAGCCAAGAAAACTCCTGGGACTTCCTCCAAGTCTCCTGCCAAGGGGAAAAGCCAGGGTCCTTCCGCCATAGAGAAGGTGCCTCCACCCCCTCCTGCAGTAGAGAAGATGGCTCCACCTCCTACGCGACCTCCTGTCCCTACCCGGGAACAGGAGGTACCGACCGGAACCTTGCCAGCTCCGACTCCCGCCGTGCGCGTCCCGGTTAACCCTCAGGCCTTGGCGAAAATCCCCAAGGCCTTTCGGGGGACGGTTTACAAAACTGCGACCTACATGGTGGACCACTGCTACAACACCACCCCGAGGGACTTGCGGGAGATCGAGACGAGGAGCCCCGAGAATGTGATGGAGTCTTCACTGTTGATGACCCTCATGATAAGTTTTCTTTACCACTAGTTCTCTTTGCTTTTTCTAAAGCACTTGCCTTATTATCTTTTTATCTTGCAGGCGCCTTTGGCTTTCCATCGAAGCATATCTCGGTCCAGGGCCAGGATTGACAAGATCAGGGGCGAGCACCAGGCTGCCCAGGCCACCCTCGCTTCCGCTCAACAACAGGAGCAGGTTGCCAAAGCTGCCCTGGTGACTGCCCGGGAAAGCGAGAAGGTCGCGCAGGCCGCCTTGGTTGCAGCGCAGGCTGACCTAGAGGCATCCCGGGCCAAGCTGCTGGAGGCTGAGGCTACCAAGGTCGCTCTGGACGTCGCGAAGGTCAAACTTGAAGAGGCTAAGGCCGCCCTTGTGGCGGAGAGGGCATCTTCCAGCTCCTCCATGGAGGTCGTGCTGTATCATTGCTGGGCCTTCAACCAGGATGGTGACTTTTCCTTCCTGGGGCCGGAGGTGTGGGAGTCCTTTTTGGAGAAGTTCAAAGCTCACCTTCAACAAGAGGCGCCCTCTGAGACCGGGGAGACTTCCACTGCAACCGAGCAGGACGCTGAGGGGGTGACTTTGTCGGAGCGGCCTGGCGGGGCTTAGGATTTTTTGCTCCTTTTCTCTTGTTATTTTATTTGTAACTTTACATTACGAGGTTTTTTTATCCTCGAGACAATTGATTTCCTTAGATTTATTTTAATCGATCTATATATATTTGGTTTGAACTTATTGTTACTCCTCTTTAATGCATTTGGTGAGAACTTAGTTTCTCTTGGTGTTATGATTGACATTTCATGCTTTTTGGGAAAAACATCTGTTAATCAATTTGAACCAACTTCTAAGTCTTAGGACCTGGTTGTATCCAGGACATTAATTTTAAAAACTTATTTCGTGTTAATCCTTTATCGATGTCTCGTGCTTTTTAAGAAAAACGTCGATCAATCAATTTGAACTAACTTCTAAGTTTTAGGACCTGGTTGTATCCAGGACATTAATTTTATAATCTTAGTTCGTGTTAATCCTTTATTGATATCTCGCGCTTTTTAAGAAAAACGTCGACCAATCAATTTGAGCTAACTTCTAAGTTTTAAGACCTGGTTATATCCAGGATATTAATTTAAAAACTTAGTTCGTATTAATCCTTAATTGATATCTCGCAGTTTTTAAGAAAAACGTCGATCAATCAATTTGAACTAACTTCTAAGTCTTAGGACCTAGTTGTATCCAGGACATTAATTTTAAAAACTTAGTTTGTGTTAATCCTTTATTGATATCTCGCGCTTTTTAAGAAAAACGTCGATCAATCAATTTGAACTAACTTCTAAGTTTTAGGACCTGGTTATATCCAGGATATATGCCCCCCAAGTAATCAGGAAATGGTCTTTCGTGGTTACTTGACGTTACATCCACATATACGATAATGCAAAAAGATTAATTCTTATTACTTAATAAACAAAGGTGGCTTTTCTAACTAAGCCTTACAAAGATATAACTGGTAATATTTCTTTATGTGTACAGCGTTCCAAGTCCGTGGGACCGCTTCTCCGTTAAGACGAGCTAGCTTGAAGGTTCCTTCTTTCACGACCTCTGTTATTTGATAGGGCCCTTCCCAGTTTGGTCCCAACACTCCGTCCTTGGGATCCTTACTGGCCAGGAAGACTCTTCTGAGTACCAGGTCACCAACGCTAAAGACACGTTTCTTGACCTTTGAGTTGAAATAGCGAGTGATATTTTGTTGATAATGCGCGAGCTGCAGCTGTGAAGCTTCCCGTTTTTCGTCAATTAGGTCGAGGGACGCGCAGATCAATTCGTCGTTCCGGTCTTGGTCAAATGTCTGGACTCTATGCAAAGCTACCTTTACTTCGACAGGAAGGACTGCCTCACTCCTGAAAGCCAGGGAGAAAGGAGTATGGCCCGTCGAAGTTCGGTGCGAGGTTCGGTATGCCCACAGTCCTGGGGAAGCTATTCGGGCCAAACTCCCTTGGCTTCATCCAGTCTTTTCTTAAGGCTTGCTTTTAGCGTCTTATTGACAGCCTCGACCTGCCCATTGGCCTGGGGATAGGCCACAGAGGAGAAGCTTTAACAATGATGTGCCTCTCGCAGAATTCAGTGAAGAGGTCGCTATCGAACTGCATCCCAGTATCCGACACGATCTTCTTTGGCAGCCCGAATCGGCAGACAATATTCTTGACCGCAAAGTCGAGGACTCTCTATGAAATGATCGTCGCCAGGGGCTCTGCTTCTGCCCACTTCGTGAAGTAGTCGATAGCCACCACCGCGTAGCGAACTCCTCCCTTTCCAGTAGGGAGGGCACCAACCAGGTCAATACCCTAGACTGCGAACGGCCATGGGGACGAGATCATCTTCAGCTCGACCGGAGGAGCCCGGGCAATTGCGGCGAATCACTGACACTTGTTACACTTTCAGACGTAGGAGATCGAGTCCTTCAACAGAGTGGGCCAATAATACCCTTGCCTTAGTATCTTCAGGGACAGGATTTGCCCCCCAATGTGATCTCCGCAAAAACCCTCGTGCACCTCCTATAAAATGGTCTTCGCCTCGCTTGGCATAACACACGATAGGAGAGGTAAAGAGTGCCCATGCCGGTATAATATCCCATCTATCACTGTATACCTTGGAGCCTGGTGAAGTACCCTCCTTGCATCATTTCACCCCTCGGGTAACTTTCCTGTTATGAGATATTCGACGATGGGAGTCATCTAAGTCGGTCTAGCGTCAATCATCTAGACCTCCGCCTTGAATTCCTCTATGCTTGGTCTTTCCAAGAACTCTACCGGCATAAGCCCCAACGTCTCTGCCTCCCCAGAGGTAGCGAGCTTTGCCAGGGCAAAGGGCGTCCGCGTTGGCATTTTGCTCCCGAGGTATCTGTTCGATTGAGCCGCGCTCAAATGCGGATAGTTATTTCTTTACCTTGGCTAGGTAAGCAACCATCTTGCTTCCCCGTGCTTGGTATTCTCCTAACACCTGGTTTACCACGAGCTAGGAATCGCTGTAACACTAGATGGAGCTGGCCCTCAGCTCTTGAGCCACCCTTAGCCCCACCAATAAAGCTTCATATTCGGCCTCGTTGTTGGACGCTTTGAATCCAAATCGTAACGCCGAGTGGATTCGATGTCCCTCTGGGGATATCAATATGATTCCAGCCCCGGAGCCATTCTCGTTAGACGAGCCATCTACGAATACCTTCCATGAGGCCTGAGTTGACTCTTCTACAGGATCTTCTCGGAACCCTGTGCATTCTGCCACAAAATCAGCCAGGTCCTGGCTTTTTATTGCAGTTCGCGGTATGTACAATATCTCAAATTGGCTGAGTTTGATAGCCCACTTCAACAGATGCCCCGATGCTTCAGGTTTCTGCAAAACCTGCCTTAAAGGCTCATCGGTTATGACGTGTATTGAGTGGGACTGGAAATACGGCCTGAGCTTTTGGGAGGCCGTAATAAGGCAGAAAGCCATCTTTTCCATCAATGGATACCAGGATTCAGCTCCGAGAAGCCTCTTGCTGATATAATAGACTGGCTTTTGAGATCGGTCTTCTTCTCGGACTAATACGGCGCTAGCTGCATCTTCCGTGACAACTAGGTAAAGGAAAAGAGGCTCTCCTGTTATTGGT
This sequence comes from Humulus lupulus, assembly GCF_963169125.1. Classification (NCBI taxonomy): domain Eukaryota; kingdom Viridiplantae; phylum Streptophyta; class Magnoliopsida; order Rosales; family Cannabaceae; genus Humulus; species Humulus lupulus. The sequence continues at coordinate 93,584,518 of NC_084800.1, read as the reverse complement.
TTGGATAATACCGGCAGCTCGACTAAATGTGTTTTCAGGTCGAGGAAGGCACGTTCACATTCCTCGGTCCACTCGAATTTTTTATTTCCCCGGAGCAGGTTTTAGAATGGCAAACACTTGTCGGTAGATTTAGAAATAAACCGATTAAGGGCCGCCACCCTTCCTGTCAGACTTTGAACGTCTTTTCGCGACCGGGGTGAGGGCATCTCGAGTAGTGACCTGATCTTATCGGGGTTCACTTCTATTCCTCTGGTATTGACAATGAAACCCAAGAATTTTTCCTGACGCGACCCCGAAAGTACACTTTTGGGGGTTTAGCCTCATGCCGTATTCTCTCAAAATCTTAAAGCATTTCTCCAGATCGGAAACATGGTTATCAGTATTTTTTGACTTGACCAACATGTCGTCAACATACACTTCCATATTTTTTCTGATCTGATTGGTAAACATCCTATTTACCAACCTCTGGTACGTAGCTCCTGCGTTTTTCAGCCCTAAAGGCATGACCTTGTAACAATAAACGTTAGTTGGGGTCATGAAGCTAGTGTGTTCCTGGTCTGCTGGATTCATGGCGATCTGGTTATAGCCCGAGTATGCATCCATAAAAGACATGAGCTCGTGCCCCGCCATGGCATCTACCAGCTGGTCAATCCTTGGCAAGGGGAAGCAATCTTTGGAGCAAGCTTTGTTTAGATCGAAAAAGTCGATGCAGGTCTGCCATTTCCCATTGGGCTTTGGGACTAACATAGGATTAGTGACCCAGACTGGGAACTTTGCTCCGCAGATGAAGCCAAACTTTAAGAGCCGAGTTACTTCCTCCTCCAGGGCCTCAGCTCGGGTCGTTCCGAGGCGCCTTTGTTTTTGGGACTTTGCAGGCATGTTTTTATCCAAGTGGAGGGTGTGCATGATGATGCTCGGGCTGATCCCTATCATGTCCCCATGAGACCAGGCGAACACATCTAGATTTTCTCGCAGAAACCTAATCAGCTCCGCCTTCCTTTCGCTACATAGATTTTTCCCGAGCTTTACCACCTTTGAGGGGTCTTGTGGGTCGATAGATACCTCTTCGAGCTCTTCATTGGCCTGAAGCTCAGATCTATCCTCGCCTACTCTAGGGTCGATATCATTATTTAAGATGATATCTTCCTTTCTGGCACTATGAGGTTTTTCAATCTCAGGACTAGGCATAACTTCCTGAGATTCCTCACTCCCGCCCTGGATGGTCATCGTCTGCTGCCCAGGTTTTGATTTTCCCTTCATAGAAATGCTATAGCATTCCCTGGCAGCGAGCTAATCACCTCGGACCGTGCATATCCCTGTGGAAGAGGGGAATTTTAGCGCGAGGTGGCGGATGGAGGTTATGGCTTCAAACGCTATCAATGTAGGTCGGCCCAAAATAACATTGTACGCGGCGGGACAATCGATGACCACAAACTCAAGGAGTTTTGAGACAGTCCGGGGTCCCTCTCCCAAGGTGATCACCAGCTCGATTGTTCCTATTGCTGCCGACCCTTCTCCAGAAAATCCATATAGCATCATGGAGGTGGCTTTCAACTCGATGACAGATAAACCCATCTTTTCCAGCGTAGACCGAAACAGTAGGTTCACCGAACTCCCATTATCGACCAGTATCCTCCTAACTCTCTAGTTGGCGAGCTGGGCGGCTATGACCAGAGGGTCGTTATGAGGGAACTGGACGTGACTAGCATCTTCCTCAGTGAATATGATTGGTTGCCTCTCCACTCGTTGCTGTTTGGGTAATGCTGCTCTGGGACGAACTCCACTCCATTATGAGCTTTCAGTTCGTTGACATATCTCTTCTGGGCACCTCTGCTTGTGCCGGCCAGATGGGGGCCTCCGGAGATCGTGGAGATCTCTCCTCCTATCACAGGAGGAGGGGTGTCCTGATTTATCCGAGACCTGAGCTGACTTATCAGAGCTTCTGGAGCTGGTTGACCGACGGGAACTCTATTCTGCGCATACTGAGCCAAGGGTCCTGCTCTGATGACAGTCTCGATCTCATCCTTCAGATGCCTACAATCGTCAGTGTTGTGGCCAATGTCGTTGTGGAATCGACAAAACTTGGAGGGGTCTTGTTTAGCCTTCTGGTGCTTCAAAGGCTCCGGCTTCTTCAAGGGGAAGCGAGTGGAGTTCGCTAGGAAAATGTTCTCCATAGTGTTTGTGAGCTTGGTATAAGTCGCGTAGACTGGCTTAAACTTTTCTGCGGGCTTGTTCTTCTTCGGGCCGTGCTGGCCGCCCTCGCTGCTCCCTTTTCTCTTGCCTCCACCAAATTGGTTATTCTGTGTAACGGTTTGGGTCGCTGTCACGACATCCGTTCCCACTTCAGCGGGCTGGTCAGAGGCTTGGCTGGTTCCCGCGGACGATGCTTGCGCCTCCTCCAGGTTTATCCATCCCTGGGCCCTATTTAGGAATTTGTTTGAGGTGCTGACACCTTTTCTCTGTATCTCTTCCTAGAGTCCACCTCCAACGAGGATCCCAGTCCTCAAGGCCATAAGCTTGGAACTATCATCTGCGTCTCTGGCTCGAGCCGCGACGTTTGCGAATCTGCTTAGGTAAGCTTTCAAAGGTTCGTCGGGCTATTGTCTTACATTTGCCAGGGTGTCGGATTTGACGTGGGAAGCCTGAGAAGCTCAAATGCCCTCTTGAAGTCGGCAGAAAAGGTTTTCCACGAGCTGATGGACTGCTTTTTATTCTGTTTGAACCATTGCCTGGCCGGCCCAGTCAAGGTGGAAGGAAATATTAAACACCTCAGCTCGGGACCGATGTTGTGGGCCATCATCAGGGTGTTGAACATACCCAAATGATCTGACGGGTCCCCGTCTCCATTGAACTTGGACAAGTGAGGCATACGGAAACCAGGTGGATACGCTGTGGCTGCTATGCTGGGGGCGAAGAGCTCAAGTTCTTCCCTCGAGTCGTACTCATCTTTTTCTTTTTCTGATAAGAGCTTCCTCATCAGCTCCTCCATCTGAGCTAGACGCTCCAGGGTTTGGTCCTTACTTCCTTGGTTGTTCTGGGGTTGTTCAACAGCTCTAGTTCCATTGTATGCGTTAGGCGGGTTATTGTCCCTCCTCTCTTAAGATAGGTTATGTGGGACATTCCCGCTGTCATGTACTTTCGACAGACCCTCCCCTTGGTGAGCACGACTACCATTTCTAGCTGGGCCTCTTCTCTGAGAGTTGAGGCGATCTCGGAGGTCGGCCCTCGGGGTGGCCTGAGGGCTTTGAGCCGAACTCAAACGATGGCGCAGGTCTTCGCCGGACATTCCACTTCGATGACTCCTGGTCCAGTAACTTCCATTTGAAAAGCTCGGAGCCCGCTGCTGAGGGTGAGGATTCGGGATTTCCCCGCGCGCTCGGCTGCGATGGATAGGTCTGGTGGAAGGAGGATTTTTCCTGCTACTCCCATGAGCCGGAACGTCTCAGACTAGACTGGGAGGAGATGGGTATCTTATTGGTGACGGGGGGTGCCTGACTGGTGACGCGATCCTAGTCCTGTCAGGGCAGATTGAGCTAGGTCACGGCCGCTCTGCTCTACCATCCCCCGCGTCCTGCGCTCGGCGGTCTGATCGTGGTGTAGGACGCCTGGCCGGGGCGGGCTGTTGTCGCGTGCCCTCCCCGGATCTCCTTCGCGAGCTACCTCGGGCCCCCCTGGGTGCACTCGAGGGTGGAACTGAGCTAGGAGTTGAAGTCTGGACCGATCAGATGAATTGCAGATCGGCCCTAGGAAGTTCCTCAAATATAGTTTCTTGGTGGTGCGACGTGGGAGTAGAATTCGATGTCGAGGATCTGACCGACCGGCTAGGCCTGGACCAGTTACCCTAGCGGGACTTATGAGTCCCACCATGCCTCTTTCCGACATTAGCGTCAGTTGTAAGAGGGGGTAATCGGGCCAGAACTTCTTCGATCTGCTTGTTTGCTTTCGCCAGCTGACTCCTCAACTGCGCATTTTCCATTTCTACCGTTGTGTAGAAATCTGGGTTCGGATTGGGCGGTCGGGGAGCCGAACTTCCAGTGTCGTCTTGGCCCATTGGCTGCTTTCCCAGTCGCTGCTGAACCTCAAGGTTTTGCTCATCGGATATGGCGGCATGGTGGGCCTCCTGCCCATCACGTTGATCCGCTTCGTTACCATGCCTTGAGCGAGTATCCACCATGGTTGGGTTTCTACAATAGCACCAATCTAAATCCTCTCAATGAAAGCACCAAACTGTTGACGCGGTTCTTCGGCAACAAATAATTATATGAATAAACGGGAATGATTAGTGCTTAATGATGAACCGTAATACGTAAATATTTATGTGTTAAATTGGCGAGAATAGTTTAGGGGGAAGGTTATAACTCTTTTCCTTTTAGGTGGTTCGAAGGTTAAAATCCCTCTAGTCCACCAGTCAATATTATTGATATATCTCTGGTATTCCTTACAGGGTGTTTCTTTACAACTTCGAAGCCAACCCTTTGCAATACCCAGGGTCTTCATATTTATAGGGAGAGGACACTTAGGTGTTGGCAAAGGGGGTCATCCCCTGACCTTCTTACCCATCGTGTCACTTCTGTGACACTTATGATTAATTCCTAAAACGTGACAATGAAGTGTTGTCTAATCAATAGGTAAGGGGGATAATGGGCCGCATGGCCCAAACCAGTCGTGGGGTGCCTAAACACGCACGTTTATGCTGCGTGTCCGAGAATTTAGGAATGGAGTAGACACGTGATGTCTGATATGGGCACGTTTACATTGTGTGGTTGAATTTATAAAGGGTCGGAGGGGTCAGCTCCAGGTCGTACCTCGAGCTTGATGTAGTCCCAGCTCGTGGTGCCCACACTGCTGACCCAATGCCTTCGAGTATTCTTACTAAACCTTTGACCATCTCGAGCTAAAGGGGTAGAGACTCGTAACAGCAGCTCCGGGTAGGTGGCTTCCACGTGGCTGATAAGATTATGCCATTTTCCAGCTCGCTAATAACCCGTGGATGTTTAGGGCGTACAGTTTCTATTTTTTTTCTTCAAAAATACGCACTCAAGTTTTCAAAAATACGATTTTCAAAGTTTCATAATTACGAAACTATGATTTTTAAGAAAAACAACTAAAAAGTAATTTGAAAACAACTAACTGGACCAACTAAACGTCAACCCAAAAAATCCTAAAAACAACATGAAAACACAAAAATAACGTGAAAACAACACAAAAAAAGAAAAAAAAAAAAGACAAGAGACAAACCCGTAAAAATTTCCTTAAAATTTTAAAATTGAAAAGAAAAAAAAATGTTTGACATTAAAAACGTAATTTTTTAGCGAAAATTAATATTTTATTTAATTTTTTTAATTTTTAATGCACATGGGTTGGGTTACCCGGATTGAGTTGGGTTAGAACCCATTTAAAAAATCTATCAAGTTTTTTTTTTAAAATCAATAAGACAATATAAAGAAAAGATAGATCAAATTAAAACCTAAAATGATGAAACTCGTATCTTAGTAGTTACTACTACTAGTTAGTATTTAACAACCGAAATATTACAGTCATCCAAATTCCAAACACAAGTTTTAAAATCATTACAATCATCCATCAAACAAAATAGATAGTTCATATAAATTTAAACAAAGTAAAAAGTTTGAATCTATCAATCAACCATGACAATGGGTGCCTTGGTCTTATCCTTTGTTGCTGCATTGTCCTTAAGTTTGTTGTCTACAATTCAGAAATCAAAATTACACACTTATTGAAAATAAAAGGCGACAAAGAAAGAACATTATTAAAAAGTCATTTTATTTACCTTCTTCTAGAAAATCATAAACTTGTATATCATCCAAGTAATAGAGTATATATTATAAAGTACAATCACATTGAACCTAAACAAATCAGTTCAATTCAATGTTAGTCACTAATTATTAATCTAGAAAAACTACTAAAAGAACCAATATATTAAATATTCAAGAATCACTTATTAATTGAAAAAAATAATAAATATAATATTAATAAGCTAAAATCAGTATATGATAATTCAATAATATTGCTGACTAATAAAACCAACAAATATGAAAAATCAGCATAACACTTAATAAGCCAACAATATTGCTACCTAATAAACTAATAATTCAATAATATTGCTAACTAGTAAATCAAAATCAAGAGAGCACGTAATATATGAAAAATCAATAAATATAATACTAATAGCCAATCTGTACATGAAAAGGCATAATATATTGTACGTTTCATTGTTTATTTTGCAAAACACAATCACACATATGCAGAATCAAATTTTGATGCAAAAATAAAGTATAGTGCTCACTGCTCAGTTCAGAAAAGAAAAAAAAACCAAATCATAGAAAAGACTGAAAAAATACCTGCAAAATAGCAACTGCTTCTGCTTCCCTTTGGAAGTTTCTTTGTTTTGAATCTAATTTCAAAATTAAAAATAACACAAACAACTTTAACCTCGGATGAGAATAAAAAAATAACATAACAGTCCATAACTTTTATAGTCAAAGAAATCAAACCAAAAGTTGGAGAGGAGAGGAAGGAGACTAACACTGGTTGTAACGTCCAAAATTCCCTAATAAGACTTAGTGTCTTGATTAGGGGGTCAGGATGGCAATAATTAGATTAATTATATGTTTATGTGATATATGTGTATATTATTATGTGAATTATATGAGTTGTATTATGATATGATTATGTTTGCATGTTTAGGCATATTAAGCATGCATGTGGGCCAATTTCTTATTATGATGAGTATTTTCATAATTTTGACCCGTTGAGGGTATATTTATAAATATATGTGATTTGTGATTGAGACCACATTATTATGTGGATATATTTGAGTTACTCGGCACGAAAAGATCCTACTAAGCGAGTTAGCGGTTTAGTCACAATGAGGTCAAATACCCGGCTCGGAGTGAGCCTAGGGGTATTTTGGTAATTTAGTACATTATCGGGATTATCGGGTAATGGGGATGTAATGCCCTAGATATCCAAGACTGTTACACTGTGTATTTTAAAACAGTACAAGACTTGCTAATCAAGTCGTTTGAACAGTAATGTGTTCCTAAGTCAACTATCATGTCAGGGTTAAAAGATTTTGGTCATAAACGGTTAATATCCATTAAAATAGACGTTTGGTACATGGGATCCCAAAAATAGGGTTTAAGAGACAATTTACAACTCTCCAAATATTTTATACAACCAAAAGCCACTCTAATGGCAAAACACAAATTTTAAGGCTATGTCCCTGTACTTTCCCTCGGTCGTGGCGGACGAGCGGCTGACAATATACACCTCGCCCCCAGAGCTCTCCAACTCATGGTTGATCCAGCTTCCCTTTTCCTTTACATGCACCATGTAGCTCCCGTGAGCCAATGCCCAGCAAAAAAACCATAAATAGGAACCGCATATACAATAGTAGAATCCAATCAATCTCAGTCCAGTCATTTAGAAATTCAACAGAATATAAGCATCAAGCTAATAATAGTAAACATGTATTTCCAAGAAAATATTTTAACCAGTAATACAGGTGTTTAGGGTCAGCACCCTTAGGCCGAGCCCTCCATTTACAAAGTTGACCCCGACTCGCTTAGACCGAGGCAATTGTTTATTTAGCTGGCCCCATTTCAGTGGCCAAGCCGCGTCCAATGTGCTAATCATCAGCCCCGATCCCCTTAGGCTGTACTTTAACATTTCACATAATAATACAGTTACCTAACACATATATCCAAATACAACGAATCTTAGCCCCGAACACAACCACATGGGTGCAGTTTTCTTACCTTGAACCCCAAGCGGAGGATACAAAACGGTCCCTAGCATGATCCTCAGTCTTGAGCTGTAGCGATAAAGCTGAATTGATAGCTTGAATCTCCCAGCTAGAATCTGTCCACTTCTAGCCTTAACTCCTTAGGTTCTTCTCATTCCAAATTCAGTTCAATTCTTAGCTTGTTCCCTTAGCTTCTCCTTCAAAAATTCATAAATTTCCCCTTAAGCTTCTGGAGAGAAAAACGTGAGATAGAGGGTGTGAGTGGGAATTGAAGGTTCTTAGCACTTGGGGTGATCTTGGCTAAGTCTAGAATCTCCCCCTGAGTTAATCATTTACTCAAAATGACTGAACTACCCCCTTTTGGGTCACTTAGTCCTTTAATTTGTTCTAGGGGTAAAATGGTCATTTTGCTCCCGGTTCCCATTAATTCCTCAAGTGTTCCTACTATGAATCAATTAACCCCCTTCAAGTCCACATAATTAATAAATACTTATTAAATACTCAATAAATCCAAAATATTCTCTAAATTCCCAAAAATACCCCCAGGCTCCCTCGAGCTGGGTATTTAAACCCCGCTGTGACTATTTCACTAATCCGCTCACTAGGACCGTCTCAAGCCATATACTGCAAATATATCCACATAATAATGTGGCCTCAACCATATATCACATAAATCACATTTATGCCCTTAACTGTCCAAGATTACAAATATGCCCTTAAACGCCATAAATGGCCCACATGCATATCTAATACTCATAAACATGCATATAACATACTCACATAATCATATTAATCATGCATGCCACATAGCCACGCATTTAACAAATTTAACATACATATATCCAATTATGTCTTCCTAGCACACTAACCAAGGCACTAAGCCCTATTAACAACTTTGGGTCGTTACAATTATCCCCTCCTACTGAGAATTTCATCCTCGAAATTTACTTAAATAACTCAGGATACTGATCATGCATACCTGACTCAAGCTCCTATGTCACTTCCTCGACCTTACTATTCCTTCATAACACTTTGACTAGAGGAATCGTCTTGTTCCATGGAACCTTATCTTTCCTGTCTAGGACCTGAACTAGTCGTTCCTCATATGTCAAATTTGTCTGCAGCTCTTAATCCTCATACTTCAATACATGAGTCATGTCTGAGATGTACTTCTGAAGCATAGAAATGTGGAATACGTTGTTAACCCTTAATAATGATGGTGGTAGTGCCAATCTGTAGGCCACTTGCCCGATCCTCTCCAGGATCTCAAAAGGTCCTATGAATCTAGGGCTCAGCTTGCCCTTTTTCCCAAACCTCTTCACCCCACGCACTGGTGACACTTGCAGAAATACGTGGTCCCCTACTTGGAACTATACATCTCTACGTTTAGAATCAGCGTAGCTTTTCTGTCTTCTCTACAAAACAAGCATTCGAGCTCGGATTTTCTTGATAGCCTCACTAGTCTTCTGAACCATCTCCAGTCCCAAATACTTCCTCTCACCCATCTCATCCCAATGAATGGGCAATCTACACCTTCTTCCATATAAAATTTCGTATGGAGCTACTCCAATCATTGATCGATGACTATTGTTGTGTGAAAACTCAATCAACAGAAGGTACTTACTACAAGACTCCTCGAAATCCAATACACACACTCTAAGCATGTCTTCCAATACTTGGATTGTCCTCTCAGAGTCTCCACCTGTCTAAGGATGAAAGGCTATATTGAACTTCAACTGAGTCCTCATAGCCTTCTGCAATCCACCCAAAAACTTGGAGGTAAATATAGGATCCCGGTCTGATACTATAGATTTAGGAACCCCATGGAGACGTACAATCTCCCTCACGTACAACTCCGCGTACTGATCCACAGTATAGATCATCCTCACTGGTAGAAAGTGAGCTGACTTGGTATATCTGTCTACTATCACCCACACCGAGTCATGTAACCCCACTGTTCTGGGTAAACCTCCCAAATAAATACATAGTAATGTCTTCCCATTTCCACTCAGGAATACCCAAAGGTTGTAGCAACCCCGCTGGTCGCTGATGCTCAGCCTTCACTTGCTGACAGGTTAAACACTTGGCCACATACTCTACTACGTCCTTCTTCATCCCAGGCCACCAATATAATGTCTATAGATTCTGATACATATTCGTGGTGCCCGGATGGAGTGAGTATGGCGTGGTATGAGGTTCATCAAGTATCTCTTGTCTAATACCCACATCTGTCGAGACACAAATATGATCCTTATACTGTAGCAAACCTGTCTTTGAAATGGAATAGTCCTTAGCCACTCCAGCTATAACATTCCCTCTAACCTCCTGCAGCTGTATATCATCCATCTGACCCTCTCTTATCCTCTCAAGAAAGGTCGACTGTAAGGTAATATTGGCCAACCAGCCCCCAAGCCATCTCCTTTGCCAACTCCTTTAATATTTGTGTAGAGCTGAATAATTGTCTTGGGCCCCTCTAGCTCAATGCATCTGCCACAACATTGGCTTTCCCTGGGTGGTAAAGGATATCACAATCATAATCCTTTACCGATTCCAGCCAACGTCTCTGCCTCATATTCAAGTCCTTTTGGGTGAAGAATTATTTCAAGCTCTTATGATCGGTGTATATCTCACACTTTTCTCCATATAAATAATGTCGCCAAACTTTTAGTGTGAATACCACCGCTGCCAATTCCAGGTCATGGGTAGGGTACCACTGCTCATACTCCTTCAACTGCCGTGATGCATAAACAATAACCTTCTCATTATGCATCAACAAGCATCCCAACCCCAATCTTGATGCGTCACAATATACCACAAACTTCCCTCCCTATGAACGAACTTCATATTCTTCCGTGTCAATTCTGTCATTGGTGTATCAATCTTCGAGAACCCTTCCACGAACCATCTGTAATATCCCACTAATCCAAGGAAGCTCCTAACCTATGAGGCGTTCCTTGGCCTCGGCCAATCTCTCACTACCGCTACCTTGGTTGGATCCACCTTAATCCCATCTCCACCGAAAATGTGTCCAAAGAATGTCACTTCTGGTAGCCAGAACTCACACTTCTTAAACTTGGCATACAATTGATGCTCTCTTAGTCTCTGCAATACCTGCCGGAGATGTTGCTCATGCTCTGCCTCTGAACTGGAGTAAACCAAAATCTCATCAATGAAGACAATCACAAACTGATCCAAGAAGTCCTTGAACACCTTGTTCATCAAGTCCATGAATGTTGTTGGGGCATTGGTCAAACCAAATGACATGACCAAGAACTCATAATGCCCATAACTCATTCGGAAGGTCGTCTTCGGTATATCCTCATCCTTGATCCTTAGCTTGTGATAACTAGATCGAAGATCAATCTTTGAGAATACTGTCTTTCCTTGCAGCTGATCGAACAGGTCATCGATCCTTGGTAAGGGGTATTTATTCTTGATGGTCAACTTATTTAATTCCCTGTAGTCTATACACATTCTCAGAGTCCCATCCTTCTTCTTCACAAACAAAACTGGAGCACCCCATGGCAAGAAACTAGGTCTAATAAACCCCAAATCAAGAAGCTCTTGCAGCTGTATCTTCAACTTCTTCAGTTCCGCCGAAGCCATCCTATATGGTGCCCTCGACACTGGCTCAGTACCTGGCGCTAACTCGATAACGAACTAAATCTCCCTGTGTAGCGGCAGTCCTGGTAAATCCTCAGGAAATACAGCCAAGAACTCGCACACCAATTTGGTTTCTCTCGGCCCCGCTTGCACAAATCTGGTGGTATCCACCACGCTAGCTATAAAATCTATACAACCTCCCTATAACAGGTCCTTATCCCTTAATGCTGATATCATAGGTATGCGGGGTCCATGCACAACACCCACGAAAACAAAGGGATCCTCACCCTCAGGATGAAAGGTCACCATCTTCTTCCTACAATCTATAGTAGCCCCATATCTGATCAGCCAATCCATCCCTAGAATCATATCAAAGTCATCCATACTCAACTCGATCAAATCTACTGATAGTTCCCTACTATCTACCATCACTGGCAGTGCTCTAATCCATCTCCTAGAAACTACCAGTTCTCGTGTAGGCAGTATAGTCCCGAACCCCGTAGTATAATACTCGCTAGGTCTGGACAATTTATCAATTACCTTACTAGAAACAAACGAATGTGTAGCACCAGAGTCAATCAATACAATATAAGAGGAGCTAGCGCTAGAAAGATGACCTGTCACTACCGAGGGACTAGCCTCGGCCTCAGCCTGCGTCAAGGTGAACACTCGACCTGGAGTCAAGCTGTCCACCTTCCCTGGTTCCTCCTTCTTCATTGTTGGGCAATCCTTCTTGAGGTGTTGCACCACCCCGCACAAGTAGCAAGATTTCGTTCAACATTCGCCCAGATGGCGCTTCTTGCATCTCGTGCACTCTAGATAACTTCTCCATGTCTCACCGCCTCCCTGGTGACCACCCTGAGCACCTTGACCCCTCATATTAGGACCAACAGTGGTCAAAGTGTCAAGGGTCTTCCTCTTCAGATCACTAGGGCCTCCACCCCTGCCAGACCCTATGTATGGAGGCACTACCCTGCTAACATCCAGTATCGTAGTGTTCTCCCTCCAGATCTTATTTTCTGCTTCTTCAGTGGTAAAGCCTTCTCAACAGCCTGGGCATAGGTTATTCCCTCAGGTACTATCATAGCATTAAACCCTCAGATAAACCTGTCCTTCCTGGCTGCATCAGTAGGCACTAAGTCTGGTGCGAACCTTGCAAGTCTGTCAAACTTCAGGGCATACTCAGTAACTGTCATACTGCCCTGCACCAACCCAACCAACTCATTCACCTTCGCTGCCCCGACGACAACATTATAATATTTCTCGCTGAACAGATCTCTGAACCCATCCCAACTCATAGCAGTAATGTCTTGAGTTTGTGACATCACCTCCCACCAAATACGGGCATCCTCCCTAAGCATATTAGTGGCACATGCCACCCTGTCACTACCTTCCACCCTCATAAAATCTAGGATGGAGGTGATCATACTCATCCACTGTTTAGCCTTCAGTGGATCTGGTCCTCCCTCAAAGGTTGGAGGATGCCATTTTCTGAATCATTCATAAAATGGCTCCCACCTATTCCCAACCTCAGGTGGTTGTACAACTGGTGCCACAACAGGTGACACAATAGGTGTAGCACTCCCTGACGGAGCCTGCTATCTCAAGAGAGGGATCTATTATTCCTAACTTTGTAATCGGGCTTGCATATCAGCAAGTATTGCTGCCAGTTCTCAGGGACTGGCAGAGGGTTCGAGCCCTGGTCATCATCTAGCCTTGGACCCTATGTCGGCTAGTCATATTGATCGCCTTGGACGCACAGCTATCCAAGTTTATCTGCAATCAACGACTCAGAAATTAAGCAATGATAATAGGTTAACAATCTTTCCATAGTTTACCATTGAAACTCAACCAACCATAAGCAATCAAGATGCAAACAATCATTTAAATATTCATTCACATGTAGCAGCAATCCGCCTCATAATAATAAACAGCAATCAAGGGCCAAGCCCTATCAGTATCTCAAGCTCCCTATTAATCACACAGATAAAAACATTTATATTTCATTTAAGCATGTAATCACATATATACAATTACCAAACTATGAGTCGAGCTTGTCTTTAGCGGCGAGTGTACATGCCCAACCAGTCTTCAGGAACCCTTAAACCTAGATCGCTCTGATACCAAGTTGTAATGCCCTGGATATCCAAGACCGTTACACTGTGTATTTTAAAAAAGTGCAAGACTTGCTAATCAAATCGTTTGAACAGTAATGTGTTCCTAAGTCAACTATCATGTTAGGGTTAAATTTTTTTGGTCATAAGTGGTTTATTTCCATTAAAATAGACGTTTGGTACATGGGATCCCAAAAACAATGTTTAGGAGACAATTTACAACTCTCAAAATGTTTTATACAACCAAAAGCCACTTGACCTTACACTCAACGTGCCTAACGCCGTTCCCGGCCCTTTGCCTTTCTCGGCCCCTGCCGACCTCGGCCTACACTGTTCCCGGCTCTTGCCGATCATTCACATATTTGCACCCATAGCATAATAAAAAAGTACAGAATACTAGCAAATACAACCTAAGGGCTACGCCCTGCAATTCAAACACATTTGGCTCAGCCCTTCATACAAGCTCTATGGGAACATGGGTTTTCTTACCTGAGTCCCGAGCTCACCGAGCACTGATGTCCTGAGCACAGTCCTCTAACTTGAGCCTCGCCGAAACCCTAGTCACAACACAATAACCATATCCATCCATCAAGTTCTAATCCATTAAATAACTTCGAGCCATAACTCTAACCTCCGGGACCTTGAATTCTATCAATCCGGGTGATAAAATCCATCCCGAGCCTTAACCATTGAGTTCCCGAACCTAAACACCCTTCGAAACACAAACTAGCTCTAAGAGCCGCGGCTAGCCTCAAAACAGAGGCTAGCACTTCCTTGCAGCACACACGGGCCGCGGCACGCACACCAAGCGCCGCGGCGCGCATGAGACTTCTCGGCCTCCCATGGCCGCGCGCGTACACGGGCCGCGACATGCCCATCCTAAGGCCGCGGCCCTCACCTCTAACCCAGAAATCTTCATCAACTTTCTACATTTCCCTCAAGCCAATTCACCCAAAACTTAGCTAACAACCCCAGATAATTAACACAAACATTCCAGCTCAATATCAACATCAAAACCCCATTAAAACCTGCTCCAAAGCTCAACTAAAATACCCAAGAACGGATCAAGTTCTACCCACATGCACAACCTAAAAACACAACTAAAATTCAAGCATAATCCCCATAGTTAGAGCTTACCTTTGCTGTGTTATTCTTCTGAACTGGTTCCTCAAATGCCTAGCCCTTAGCTCCTTAACTCCAACAACCCAAAGTCCTTAATTCTTGACTAGTTACACCAAAGTACTCCTTGATATGCCTTAGATAAGAGAAGGTGAGAGAGGGAGAGTAATGGGAAGCTATCCTCAACTGGGAAAGAAAGTATATATCGGTTTCTCTAAGTTTCTAAATAATTCTTCCTTTTTGTTTTATTCAACTTAAGTCTATGTAGTTACCTCAAGGCTCGGGGTACCAAAACGTCCCCGAGGGCAAAATGGTAAATTTCCCCAATATTCCCTCTTAGACATTCTATCCTCAAATATATCTCCAAATATTTATTTTCATAACCCGATAATCCCATAACACACCTAGTACCCAAATTACCCCTCGACTCGCCCCGAGTCTGAATCTCAACCCTGTTGTGACTTTCTGGCTAACCGCTCCCCAGGACTGTCTCGGTTCGTGCTGCACATACATATCACATATATATAGCATTTATCACATTTATGCCCCTAATATCCAGACGGGGCCCACATGCGCATTTGACTCAACTGAACATGCATCATTATCATATATTCACATTAATTCATACATTAACATAATAATCCATTTATTGCCCTCTTAACACACTAATCAAGGCCCTAAGCCTTATTAGCAAATTCGGGTCGTTACAACTATCCCCTCATTACAAAAATTTCGTCCTCGAAATTACTTGAACAACTCAGGGTACCGCTCCCTCATCTCTGACTCAAGTTCCCACGTCGCCTCCTCAACCTTGCTGTTTCTCCACAACACTTTCACCAAGGCGATGGTCTTGCTCCGCAAGACTTTATCTTTTCGGTCAAGAATCTGAACTGGCTTCTCCTCATAGGAAAAATCCTGATCAAGCTCCAGATTCTCAAAATTTAGAACATGCGTTGAATCTGACATATACTTCCAGAGCATGGATACATGGAAAACATCATGAACCCCTAATAATGCTGGAGGCATCACTAGTCTGTAAGCTACCTCTCCAACTCGTTCCAGAATCTCGAAGGGGCCAACAAACCTAGGGCTCAACTTGCTCCGAACACCAAACTGTTTCACACCCCTCATGGGTGAAACCCTAAGGAACACATGGTCACCAACTTGAAATTCCACGCTCCTATGTTTTAGGTCTGAATAACTTTTCTGTCGACTCTAGGAGGCGAGCATATGCGCTCTAATCTTCTCAATCGCCTCATTGGTCCTCTGAACAATCTCTGGACCTAGATATCTCCTCTCACCTGTCTCATCCCAATGAACAGGTGATCTACACCTTCTTCCATAAAGCATTTCGTACGGAGCCACTCCGATGGTCGCTTGATAACTGTTGTTGTACGAGAACTCGATCAAAGGAAGATATTTACTCCATGATCCCCCAAAATCCAGCACACAAGCTCGCAACATATCCTCTAGTATCTGAATCGTCATCTCAGACTGTCCATTCGTCTAAGGATGATAGGCGGTACTAAACCGTAACTGTGTGCCCATAGCCTTCTGCAGACTCTCCCAAAACTTGGAAGTGAAGGTGGGATCTCTGTCGGAAACTATCGACCTCGGAGCCCCCTGAAGTCGAACAATCTCCTTCACATACAACTCAGCATACTGCTCCACAGTATAAGTTGTCTTAACAAGCAAAAAGTGGGCGGACTTGGTATACCTATCCACAATCACCCACACCGAGTCATGCTGTCCCACAGTCCTCGGTAAACCAACCACGAAGTCCATAGTAATATCTTCCCACTTCCATTCTGGGATCCCCAGAGGCTGCAGCAACCCTGCTGGCCTCTGATGCTCAGCCTTAACCTGCTGGCAAGTTAAGCACTTGGCCAATTAATCCACCACATCCCTCTTCATGCCCGACCGCCAATACAGAGCTCTCAAGTCCTGGTACATCTTCGTTGTACCCGGGTGCAAAGAATAGGGAGTGGTATGTGATTCATCTAAGATCTCTCGCCGGATATCAAGATCCATTGGAACACAAATTCGGCCCTTGTACTTCAGTAACCCCATCTCTGAAATGGAAAAGTCCTTTGTCGCTCCGACTAAGGCACTCTCCCTATGACCTCGCAACTGGGAATCTTTCCCTTGCGCTTCCTTGATCCTCTCAAGGAGTGTAGACTGAAGAGTGATGTTGGCCAACTGACCAACCACCAATTCTATACCTGCTCTGATCATCTCCTCAGCTAACTTGTCAGATATCTGCCTCGAACTAAACAACTGTCCTGGGCCTTTTCGACTCAATGCATCAGCCACTACATTAGCCTTCCCAGGATGGTATAGGATATCACAATCATAATCCTTAACCAACTTTAGCCACCGCCTCTGGCGCATATTCAGATCCTTCTGATTAAAGAAATACTTTAGGTTCTTATGGTCGGTGTATATCTCGCACTTCACACCATAAAGATAATGCCTCCAGATCTTGAGTGCAAAAACCACCGCTGCCAACTCCAGATCATGCGTAGGATATCTCTACTCATATTCCTTTAACTATCTCGATGCATAGGCTATCACCTTACCAGCTTGCATCAACACACACCCCAAACCTTGCCTAGATGCATCACAATAAACCACAAACTTTTCATTCTCTGTTGGCAAGCTTAACACTAGCGCAGTGATCAGTCGCCGCTTCAGCTCCTTAAAACTATTCTCACCTCTGTCCATCCAGACATACCTTGTCTTCTTCTTTGTTAGCTCTGTCAATGGCGTAGCTATTCTGGAGAACCCCTTAACACATCGTCGATAATACCCTGCTAAACCCAGAAAGCTTCTCACTTCCGGAACATTGCTCGGTCTAGGCCAATCTCTAACCGCCTCAAGGGTCAACCAGAATCCCCTCCTTACTGACAATATGGCCCAGAAATGTAACTTGTGGCAACCATAACTCACACTTATTGAACTTAGCATATAACTTATGCTCTCTCAACCGCTGTAGAACCAACCGTAGATGATGCTCGTGCTTTGTCTCTGACTGAGAGTACACTAGGATGTCGTCGATGAATACAATCACAAACTTGTCCAGATAATCCTTGAAAACCCTATTCATCATGTCCATGAAGGCTGCTGGGGCATTGGTTAATCCAAAGGACATAACCAGGAATTCATAATGTCCATACCTCGTTCAGAAAGTAGTCTTTGGTATGTCTTTCTCTTTAATCCTTAACTGATGATAACCTGATTGGAGATCTATCTTGGAAAACACTGTTCTTCCCTGTAGCTGATCAAATAAATCGTCGATCCTAGGCAGTTGATACTTATTCCTAATGGTTAGCTTGTTTAGCTCCCTATAATCAATACACATCCTAAGGGATCCATCCTTCTTCTTAACGAACAACATTGGAGCACCCCACGGTGAGAAACTCGGTCTGATGAACCCCAAATCAAGTAACTCCTGCAACTTAATCTTCAACTCCTTTAACTCCACTGGAGCCATTCTATAAGGTGTCCTAGATACTGGCTCCGCTCCTGGTACCAATTCTATAACAAAGTCAATCTCCCGTTGCGGCGGCAACCCTAACAAATCCAGAAACTCTCACACCAATCTAGTCTCATCCGGTCCAACCGACACCACCCTAGAGGTATCCACAACGCTCGCTAGGAGTCCTATGCAACCTTCATGCATCAGGTCTCTAGCCCTCAATACTGAAATTATTGGTACTCGCGGTCCACTAATTGACCCCACAACACAAAGGGTACCTCCCTTTCTGGTGCAAAAGTCACCATTCTGCGCTTGCAGTCAATCGTTGCCCCATACTTTGATAACCAATCCATTCCCAAAATCATATCAAAATCATCCATCTCTAACTCAATCAGATCAACAGACAGTTCCCTACCATCTACCTCCACTGACAATGCTCTAATCCACCTTCTAGAGACTACCAATTCTCCTGTTGGCAACAAAGTCTAAAATCCCCTAGCATACACATCACTAGGTCTACAAAGCTGATCTATCACTCTAGCAGATACAAATGAATGAGTAGCCCCTGAATCAAACAATGCAGTATACAGAGAACCAGCACTAGAAATCTGACCTGTCACAACTGAGGGGCTAGATTCCGCCTTAGTCTATGTCAAAGTGAATACCCTGGCAGGAGCAAGACTGTCACTCTGCTTGTGCTCCTCCTTAACTTGAGGGCAATCCCTCTTCAGATGACTGGCATTCCCACAAACAAAGTAGGCTCTGATCCTGCACTCATCCTGGTGTCGTCGCCTGCACCACAGACACATTGGAAAACTCCTCTAGTTGTCACTGCCACCCGGCGGCCAGTGGAAGAACCCCGTGCCCTCCTATCTGAACTAGGAGGAACAAAGGAATTTGGGGCCTTCCTCTTCTGCTCACTAGAACCACCACCATGACTGAATCCAACAAAATGAGGCACTGTCCTCCTGGCATCATGCCTAACAGCGCTTTCCTTCCAAATCTGATATTCGACCCTCTCAGCTGTAAGGGCCTTATCCACAACCTGGGCATAAGTAGTAGTCTCTGGATCTAAGGTAATATTCACATCGCGGGCAATCATAACATTCAACCTCTGTACGAACTTGTCCCTTCTTGCCACATCAGTCGGCACTAAATCTGGCGCAAACTTCGCCAATCTATCAAATTTTATAGCATACTCCGTCACTGTCGATCGATTCTGAGTCAGGTTGATAAACTCATCAAACTTCGCAGCTCGAACTACCACACTGTAATACTTCTCATTAAACAAGTTTCTGAACTCTTCCCAGGTCATGATTGATACATCCCTTCTCTGAACCACTACGTCCCACTAGATGCGGGCATCCTCTCTAAACATGTAGCTAGCACAGGCTACCCTCTCATTCCCCTGAACTCTCATAAAATCCAGAATTGAGGAAGTCATATTCATCCACTGCTCTGCCCGCAGTGGGTCTGATCCACCCTCAAAGGTGGGAGGATGCTGCTTCCTGAACCTCTCATACAAAGGTTCCCACTTATTCTCCATAGCAGACTGCACTGGCACTGGCGCTGCAACCTGCTGCACTGGCAGCCCAGTAACCTGAGGTGGGGCCTGCTGCCTCAACTGTCGCAACTCTTCCTCTGTTCACTGTAGTCTTGCTTCCATCTCAGCAAACATCTCTTGACAATTCTGTGGGGGCAGGTGGAGGGTCCTGACCCTGGTTTTCATCCTCGGCCCTACAGCCGCGGAGTCTAGCTGATTGTCGAGGCATCTCAACAAATATTCCTGCAACCAACGACGCCGCTCATCAGGCATGATAACAACATCCAAAACCACCTCCCAAACACATCAGTCATCCACGAATAATAACTCATATAACATATAACACACAACGGGCCATGCCATAGCATCATGCATATGTTAACTCATTCATCATGCTCTATATAAAATAAGCAGGCAAACAGGGCATTCAAACACATATTCAAACATATTAGCCAATCTGACCAACCAACCCTGAGTTGAGCCTGTCACTGACAGCGAGGGTACATGTTTGATCAATCTCCAGAACCAATAACCTTGGCTTGCTCTGATACCAAGTTGTAACGCCCTACTTCTTTAGAGCCGTTACTAAGTGAGTTTAAAATGTGCATTTAACTCGCTAATCGAGTTTTTAGGTCAAACAGTGTAATTAAGCCATAGACAGAGGAAAAACTCTAGAAACAATTCTATTTCATTGAAAATCATAAAAGTTTAACACCTAGGATCCCAAAATACAGTTTTGAATCATTTACAACATATAAATTGAACCAAGTCGACTAAACGACAAAATTCAGGTTTATTTACAAACATCTCCCAAAATCCACTGGCTGTGGCAGCCAGGCTGGCCCAACATGTACACGCCGCCTCACGCCTGCTACACTCATGGTTGGTTGGCTTTCTCCTTACCCTTACCTGCACCACAGAGCATATGTGAGCCGAAGCCCAGCAAGAAAACCCACAAACAGATAACATATGCAAAATATACACTAAGCATATAAGCAGGCCACCAAAGGGCTAAACACATACGACCTAGCCATCCCAGGCGCTTACTAGTCCCTGGGTTCGCGGTCCACACCGTGAGGATATCTCAGGTATCTTTTTAGGGTCTCGCCCTGGCAACTCGCACCCCACGTGTTCAACGCTGCTCCCAGCCCATTGCCGTACTCAGTCTTACACTCAACGTGCCTAACGCCGTTCCCAACCCTTTGCCGTTCCCGGCCCCTGCCGACCTCGGCCTACACTGTTCCTGGCTCTTGCCGATCATTCACATATTTGCACCCATAGCATAATAAACATGTACATAATACTAGCAAATACAACCTAAGGGCTACGCCCTGCAATTCAAACACATTGGGCTCAGCCCTGCATACAAGCTCTATGGGAACAAGGGTTTTCTTACCTGAGTCCCGAGCTCACCGAGCACCGATGTCCTGAGCACAGTCCTCTAACTTGAGCCTCGCCGAAACCCTAGTCACAACACAATAACCATATCCATCCATCAAGTTCTAATCCATTAAATAACTTTGAGCCATAACTCTAACCTCTGGGACCTTGAATTCTATCAATCCGAGTGATAAAATCCATCCCGAGCCTTAACCATTGAGTTCCCAAACCTAAACACCCTTAGAAACACAAACTAGCTCTAAGAGCCGCGACCCAACCCTCAAGCGCCACGGCTAGCCTCAAAACAGAGGCTAACACTTCCCGGCAGCACACACAGGCTGTGGCGCGCACACCAAGCGCCACGGCACGCATGAGACTTCTCGGCCTCCCATGGCCGCGCGCGCACACAGGCCGCGGCATGCCCATCCTAGGGCCGCGACCCTCACCTCCATCCCAGAAATATTCATCAACTTTCTACATTTTCCTCAAGCCAATTCACCCAAAACTTAGCTAACAACCCCAGATAATTAACACAAACATTCCAGCTCAATATCAACATCAAAACCCCATTAAAACCTGCTCCAAAGCTCAACTAAAATACCCAAGAACAGATCAAGTTCTACCCACATGCACAACCTAAAAACACAACTGAAATTCAAGCATAATCCCCATAGTTAGAGCTTACCTTTGCTGTGTTATGCTTCTGAACTGGTTCCTCAAATGCCTAGCCCTTATCTCCTTAACTCCAACAGCCCAAAGTCCTCAATTCTTGACTAGTTCCACCAAAGTTCTCCTTGATATGCCTTAGAGAAGAGAAGGTGAGAGAGGGAGAGTAATGGGAAGCTATCCTCAGCTGGGAAAGAAAGTATATGTCAGTTTCTCTAAGTTTCTAAATAATCATTCCTTTTTGTTTTATTCAACTTAAGTCTATGTAGTTACCTCAAGGCTCAGGGTACCAAAACGCCCCCGAGGGCAAAATGGTAAATTTCCCCATTATTCCCTCCTAGACATTCTATCCTCAAATATATCTCCAAATATTTATTTTCATAACCCGATAATCCCATAACACACCTAGTACCCAAATTACCCCTCGACTCGCCCCGAGTCTGAATCTCAACCCTGTTGTGACTTTCTGGCTAACCGCTCCCCAGGACTGTCTCGGTTCGTGCTGCACAGACATATCACATATATATAGCATTTATCACATTTATGCCCCTATTATCCTGACGGGGCCCACATGCACATTTGACTCAACTAAACATGCATCATTATCATATATTCACATTAATTCATACATTAACATAATAATCCATTTATTGCCCTCCCGGCACACTAATCAAGGCCCTAAGCCTTATTAGCAAATTCGGGTGGTTACACTCTCTATGATTGCCTCGTGTCGAGTAACCCAAATATATCCACATAATAATGTGGTCTCACACATATATCACATATATGCCAAATATACCCATAACAGGCCAAATTACGAAAATTTCCCTTCTGATAAAAAAATGGGCCCACATGCATATTTAATACACCTAAACATGCATATTAAGTCATAATATAATATAGCTTACATAATCATACAATGATACATATAAATATCACATAAACACATAATTTTCCATAGTTTTCCATCCTAGCCTCCTAGTCAAGGTCCTAAGTCTTATTAGGTAATTTGGGACGTTACACTTTCTCTTTCTATTATTAAAGGGTCATTTACTGAAGCTCTGTACTAGTCTTATTTAATAATACGAATAAGTACAGTTTGGTCAGTGCCGCGTCAGAAGCATGTTTTTAGGGAAGAGACGTGTTAAAGGCATGCTCCTGAGTAAGTGGGTGTCAACTGAGACCTTACTTAGTGTTAGTAGGTCCCATGGGGTTTTACCATTCATCCTTATGCGTAAGTCCCCATCTTCTTGAGACTCTTCTCAGATATTCTCTTCTCGTGGGGACTTCTAGTGTTGAGGAAAACCTTCGTGATTGGATTTCTCGCCTAAATTCTTCTCGTGGGTCTTTGTCTTGCGACCACTCCTCCCTTTAGGCTTTCATGACAATTGTTACACCCAAATTTCGAGAATAAATAAATAGCCTCGAAATGTTGGCTCGAAAATAACAAGTATTAGCAGTATACTTGTATCTACAAGTGTTAGAAGTACACTTATACGAATTGTCAAATGGTTCTAGATCTGTTATTAGCACCCGAGCATAAGTCGTAGCGTTCGAGCCTGAGCTGCAGGCTCGAAGACACCAACCTTCTTCGAGGAATGAGTTCGATCGAATCACTGGATGAGGAGGAGGCTATAACTGGAATGATGAGCTCGAAGTCAGTCCAATCTCGAAAGCACGTCAGCATAACGATCGAGCTCAGTGACGCGTTTGGCACGCAGAAAGACTGTTAGGAAATCCCTATTGTCATGGGATATTATGTAATTAATGCATTTGTTGTATTTATTTCAAATTTATTTGATTGATTGTAACTTCCTTGAATTAGAGGAATATATTATCATAACCAGGTCTATAAATAGCC
Organism: Humulus lupulus; assembly: GCF_963169125.1. Classification (NCBI taxonomy): domain Eukaryota; kingdom Viridiplantae; phylum Streptophyta; class Magnoliopsida; order Rosales; family Cannabaceae; genus Humulus; species Humulus lupulus. The sequence continues at coordinate 93,560,986 of NC_084800.1, read as the reverse complement.
TGGAGTAATTCATTTGTAGAGAGACACAAAATTGTACTAAAGAATACTCTGCCAAATTGCTTTCCTTCAAAGCTATGAGAGAGTAGTGAGAATAATAGTGACTTGTGGAGTAGGCAGATTTTAACTGCTGAACTACGTAAAAAAACTTCTGAATTCTTCTACTTTTTCTACGTTTTCGTTTAGTGCTCTTCATATTTAAGTTGACGAAAAACGGTGTCAACAGTTTGGTGCTTTCACTGAGAGCATTAAGCAAACCGATGTATTGTTTAATAAAAAACCTCACACATACCATCAATGGCCGCCACGAACATACTTGGAACTGGTGGGTGACCATTACCACAAATCCCCAAGAAGTGAACTCCTCAGACTGAGAACTACCCATGGAGGCCTGGGAAGCAGCCCATGGTATATCAGAGCCTCGATGAGGGAAGTGCATCATCAACCTCCAGGGGGCAACCTGCTCAAACCCCCAAACCTGATGAGGATTTATACTATAATCCTAAAAGGTACGTGCCCATCGTGGAGTTGGAGAATCGCAGATTGCGCGAACAGCTAGCTGAAGCTACACGGTGAAATGAGGAATTGGATAGACAAGCCACTGAAGTACAGGCACTGCCTTGGAGGACCAGAGGATAGCCCCGTGGGAGAACGACCGCCATAATGGCTGAGAAAAGGGCCCAACAAGCCCAACCGAGGCCTAGGACAAATACTAACAACGATCATCCTGGGGAAATGCTCAAAACGCTGCTAGGGGCAACCCGGTAAGTGTAACTGCTAGAATATGGAAAAACCGAGCTCCTTTCGTAGCTCAAAATGATAACGCTGAACATGTTAGGAAGACTCTGGAGCCTGTTCGAGCCAATTCTAGACCTTCTATACCCAATAATGGAAGGCCCCTGCCATCACCAATAAGGCATCCTCCCTCACCAATAAGGCACCGCTCTCAAGCTCAAGAGGCACCCCAGCCAGCTCCCAATGGGAACTGGACGGGGGATCGGGCACTGCAGAGACCCTCTCAGAGTGGGAGCCGAGATAAAAATCATAGGGCTCAACCTGGACAAGGGGGTGAACGAGAGGCTCACTGAGGACATAGAGCATCCCAACCAACGAGAAGTCGTATGTCGAGGTCACAAACGATTGGGGTGAGGTGACAAGCGAAAAACCCACCTCACAACCATCGAGCCACGCAACAATAACCAGAGAGGAATGTCAGCTTCCTCAGTGGAAGTCTGGACCTCAGCGTATCAATGAGTGTATACAACATTCAGCCCAGGAATATTGGAAATTATGAGAATGACTATCTTGGTCTTCGAGATCACTTGAATCAAAACCGGGGGCAGGCTAACTCGTCAAACCCAGATTTACGAACACATTTAAATAGCCAAAAAGAGCCCATGCAACCAGTACACAGGAATCATTATAACCTTGTACTGGAATAGGGAGCTGGAGTTTTCACAAACAACAACTAGCTACCCCAAATGCAAGCTCAACCTCTAATGGACTTGGTCCAAGAAAGAATCAACCAACTTGAAAGAGCATTTAGGCTCCTTCAAGAAGAAAGAAATAAGGACAAGGTGTTGCGAAAATTAAAGTTACGCAAGTATACGTAATCACTTTTGTAGTTTATTTCGGTAAGATCGATATCGTTCCCACGAAGACTGATTGTCAAGTACCAATAGTCTATTTTTATTTCTATTTGGTAATCAAAAATTGGAATTTTTAAATCTAAATAATAAATAACAGAATTAAATGAAAAACAACATAGAACAATAATCTTGCAGCAAACTTGATTAAAATATATATAAGAAATTAGGGATTCTAATCTCCTCTACTATCCGCTTTATTATTCAACAATGCAATCACAGAGATAATTCTTCTCATTAAGATGAAAGACATGCAAAAGTGTTAAATATTCAGGTTAAGAAATATAAAACTCGACCTAATGCAAATTCTCTATATTTCTATGAGAAATTTAAACAATAGGAAGCAATGAACTCAACCCTAAATCACATAGACCAATTTGATACTCTCGTTTTAAATTGAAATCTATGTCTATTCAATTTTAGCATATCCAAATCTCACTTCTCAGATTTTGATTTGAATTCATAAATAGCGTGTAAAAGGTGCGTAAATACAAATTGAATAGATCTTAGATGAAGAAGAAATTATAAACTTGCATTAATTAATAATAAAGATGCAAGAGATTCAATTAAAAACCCTAAATAGAATTTAGTTCATGTTCATCACTAAGAAATCCATAAACATGAAATTAACATAAACTAAAAATAAGAAGAGAAGAAAAAAACTCTAAATGATAGATCCACTCCTCAGCCTCTTCTCCCAGTTTAGGTCTGTAAAAAGTGTCTCCTTTTCTCTCCTTAATCATAATTTAAACCTAATTAGCATTTTTTTAAACATGAAAGGACCAAAACACCCTTAATTAAAAATCTGCATTTTTCTCATTTATAGACGTATCCTGCGGTCGCAGGAATGCCCTGGAAATGCCAATTCTCTTATGGACTTGCGGTCGCAAGACACCTTTCCTGCAGTCGCAGGAAGTGCTCCGAAACACCGTTTTCCACCAATTTTTGTCATTTTGTCAATTTTTCCACCATGTTTCCACACCTAAGTCACCTAAGCCCTTCGACACCTGAAAACATACAAAAACCAACGTAAAATAGAACAAAGCAAAACAAACACCTAATACTTTACCTGGAAAACACATAGATAAACAAGTCTAAAACTCGTTTATCAAACTTCCCCAAACTTAACATTTCCTCGCCCTCGAGCAAAGAAAACAAGACTCAAGATAAACTAAACAAATAAATACAGACACTAAACAAATGAATCAAGATAACCACAATTTTTAAGCCTCAAAATTAATGAAGGACAAGCATAAATAATTTTCGAAAAAAATTCTGACAAGTAATCCAGATTTTCAATCCAACCACTTCTTCAATTCACCCTAACCCATTGATCATTTTTGTCTACTCAATCATGAACAGTAAATAACACATATTTAAAATAATTTACACATGCTGAACTCTTACCATCAATCCATCAAATCCCAAATTTCCATATGCTTGCTAACTTATTATTCTCCACTAATATAAATCAATGCATGTTCAAGAATCAAAAGGTCTTTTAAAGCTTGTATTGAGAGGCTTAGGTAACGGTAGATAAGATAGTCATTTTGGCTCAAATATACCATAAGCACATAATCCAAACAACCCAAACCTGATATCCACATTGTAATTCAAACAACCCCAAATTTCCCTTTATTTTCCAAGATTGAGAAAAATTCACACTAGATGTATCTTTTTTTCCTTTTTTTTTCTTTCTTTTATTTTTTTTAACTACACTTCCCCAAACTTATGTTTTTCAATGTGAACAAACATAATAAGTGTAGTTTATTTTCAATCTATTTTTTTTCTTCTTCGAATTTTCCTCTCAATCTTTCCTTTTATTTTTCTATTGTCACAACCAAATCACAAAATAACACCCATTACAAATAAATCCTCATTTATATGTTTATATGCTCATAGTATAAATCAAAGGAATGGAAAATAATAAAGTGTTCAATTAGGCTCAAAATAAGTGGTTAACAATAAAAAGTTATACTTTTAGGCTCGAAAAAGGGTAACTAAGGATAAATTAATCAAGGATGGATTGAAAGGCTCAAACGTTCCAATAAATTGCCTAAATCACTTTCCTAACACATGCATTGTCTATGATTTCGCCTCAAATAGTAAGCAAGCAAGTTCTAGAATTTTTGATACATTATTTCCACGTTCAAAATTCAGCAAGTGTACATACATTTAAATGCAAGAATTTACCAATCATGATAAAATATTCAATTTTACAATGAATTAGAGTAGCCCAAAGAAGTGGTCAAACCAAGCACACGGTTTTTTTTTTTTTTTTTTTTACAATCAAGTATATTTTTCTCGAATTATATTACAAGTCATTCACGTATTCTCATAGGCTAATCATTGTTATCTTGATTCGACAGACTCTCTAGATACCCTAACACACAACACAATTAACACACAAAACCAAACACAATTTAACAAAACACCAAACTAAACAGAAACTTGACTCAACTAACCTGATACAAATAACTAAAATAAAACCACCTTCCCCAATGTTTAAATAAAAGCTAAGGAAAGGAAACTTACCTAACTCGACTCACGATGAAGGACTTGCCTCGTCACCCCCCTCAGGTGGAGGATACCCAAAGTTGGGTGGTTGTGGATATGGTGGAAATCCACTAGTGTCAATACCAAAATGAGTGGCGAAAGCTTGGTTGTAGGCATATTGATTCTGCACCACATTGACACTCCACTAGTGGTTGACGTTCTGAGTTCTTGGCAGTGGACGAGTAGATTGTCTTGAGGTACTTGCACTAGGAACATCGAAAAAAGTTTTCACATTGTTAAATCATAAACTAGAGGGGGCAATTTTTCCTCTAATTCATTAATGGGGACCCCTGCTTGTAGACATAAACTGGTGATAAGGCTAGGAAAATAGAGCCCCACATAACCAGTGACACAACACTCATTCAAATTGGCAGCAATAATATTGCCGACATCTATGGATTTCCCATGTAAGACAGCATAAAGCAAGACCGCCTTACTAGGGGTGACAATGGTAAAAGCTTCAGTGGGTGTCAAATTTGAACAAATAAAATACAACCACACTCTTTTCTCCCTCGTCAACAAATTGAAGGGGAACCCCACTCGATGAGTGCCATTGAAGGTCCATTTAGTGCCTGGCGGGGGTTAAAGCTTGCAGGATAGTGTCCCAAGTACTCTCCTCACAGAGTTGGTCCTGTAAGTCCCTATACTCATCAGTTTCTAAGGTCAGCAATTTGAAAATTTTTGTAGATATCACGTCTATGAAATTTCACAATTTTGCCCCTAACATTTGCTTCCCATGTATAGTCATGGTGAAAAGCATTAGCGTAAAATTCTCAAACTACAGGGTTGATAGCAGCAATTGGAGGAGCACAAAAATCACGGATGTATACTCTTCAGGGACAATAATTTATCTATGTGATAAACGAGTTTTAGACTTGTTTATCTATGTGTTTTCCAGGTAAAGTATTAGGTGTTTGTTTTGCTTTGTTTTATTTTACGCTGGTTTTTGTATGTTTTCAGGTGTCGAAGGGCTTAGGTGACTAAGGTGTGGAAACATAGTGGAAAAATCGACAAAATGACAAAAATTGGTGGAAAATGGTGTTTCAGAGCACTTCCTGAGACCGCAGGAAGGGTGTCTTGTGACCGCAAGTCCAGAAGAGAATTGGCATTCCCAGGGCATTCATGCGACCGCAGGATACATCTATAAATGAGAAAAATGCAGATTTTTAATTAAGGGTGTTTTGGTCCTTTCATGTTTAAAAAAACGCTAATTAGGTTTAAATTAAGATTAAAGAGAGAAAAGGAGACACTTTTTGCAGACCTAAACTAGGAGAAGAGGCTGAGGAGTGGATCTATCATTTAGAGTTTTTTTCTTCTCTTTTTATTTTTAGTTTATGTTAATTTCATGTTTATGGATTTCTTAGTGATGAACATGAACTAAATTCTATTTAGGGTTTTTAATTGAATCTCTTGAATCTTTATTATGAATTAATGCAAGTTTATAATTTTTTCTTCATCTAAGATCTATTCAATTTGTATTTATTATGTATGTGATTGATTGCGCACCTTTTGCATGCTATTTATGAATTCAAATCAAAATCTGAGAAGTGAGATTTGGATATGCTAAAATTGAATAGACATAGATTTCCATTTAAAATGAGAGTATCAAATTGGTCTATGTGATTTAGGGCTGAGTTCATTGCTTCCTATTGTTTAGATTTCTCATAGAAATATAGAGAATTTGCATTAGGTCGAGTTTTATATTTCTTAACCTGAATATTTAACACTTTTGCATGTCTTTCATCTTAATGAGAAGAATTATCTTTGTGATGCAGTAATGAATAATAAAGTGGATAGTAGAGGAGATTAGAATCCCTAATTTCTTATATATATTTGAATCAAGTTTGATACAAGATTAATTGTAACGCCCTACTACCTTAGAGCCGTTACTAAGTGAGTTTAAAACAGAAATTGTGCGTTTAATTGACTCAAAGTGGTTTCTAAAACCAAAAGTGTGATTAAACCAGAGTTTAAGGCTGTATTCTTTTAAAATGGTCAACTTCATTGAAAACGTTAAATATAAAACATCTGGGATCCCAAAATAAGGTTTACAAAATGTTTACAACACCAAAATAGATTTACACTTGATCATCTATCAAAAGAATGGTTAAATACAGCCATATACAAAATGCCCCCAACCAAAGCAGTCGGGCAGGCCGAACATGTACGCGTCGCCCCCACGCTCTCCATACTCATGGCCGGTTGACTGACTCCTTGCTTTTACCTGCCACACGGAGCACCCGTGAGCCGAAGCCCAGCAAGAAAACCTAAATAACACATAACATATGCAAAACAAATAGCTGGCAATAATTCACTGATACATAGGAAAACCACCATAATAAACAAGTACGGCCATGCCGCTCCCAAGGCCTTACCAAAGCCTGGAGTTTCGGTTCTCACCGCGAGGATAACTCATGTATCCCTTGGGTCCCACCCTGAATATAAGCATCCCATGTGCTGTGTTACTTTCGGCCCACGGCCGCCCCGGCCTATGCCGTACCCGGCCTCTGCCGCTCGTTTCATCATAATAACACATATAGTACATTCAAAATAAACATTCACACACACCATGGTTCATTTAAGGTTAAGCATTTGCACGTAATACAATCCGGGGCCACGCCCTACAATCACACAGTGGGGCCATGCCCTAAACTCGGGTGTTACGGTTTTCTTACCTTTAGATTAAGTAGCCTTGATCAACCTGACTCCTTGAGCACGATCTTATCCGAGCCCTAGCGATTACCTAAGAAAAATCCACAAGTCAAAGTCATCACCAATCCTCAAGTCCAAAACCTAGCCTCGGGACTAATCCCGAGCCCCCGGGAAATCCTAAATCCCCAAAACAAAGTGGCGGAATCGAGCCCCGAACCCTAGGTCAAAATCCCTTCACAAAAGCCCAAAAATCCCCTCTGTGAACAGTGCAGCGCTACAACGCTCAAAAGGTAGCGCTGTAGCGCTACAAGCAGAACCACCCTCACCAGACAAGGGCTAGCGCTACAGCGCCCCCTGCCTAGCGCTGTAGCGCTAGTTGCAGCACAGCAAAACCAAAAATCGCATCTTGCGATTTTCTTCCCCCATTTCGAACCCAAACTTGTCCAACTCTTTCCCATGCCCAAAAACAAACATATATACACCACACACTCATCCCAAGCACCCCAAGAACTCAATCCCGAGCTCAAGCAACCCACAACTCAAAATCTAACCCAATGAACCCCAAAACCAGAAAAATCAATCAAACAACAAGGATAGGGTCTTAGAAATCATACCGTGGGTGGAATTTCGACCTTGAACTGCACCCTAGACCTCCTTGGCTTGCACCTTTACAACCTTGACCTGTTTTCCCCAAAAACCCCATCCATTTAGCTCAAAAACACAGTTCAAAACCAGCAAAACCCTAAAACCGAAAACCTCAAGAACTTACCTCAAATCTCTGATTTGATCTTGCTAATCTCTTGCAAATCCACAAACCTAGCTTACCACTGAGCTTCACCTCAAGAAAAATCAAAGAAAAAGGGTGGGAGAACCACAAACCAAATCTTCAAAGCCAACCCTTCAGCTTTCCCTCTCTTCTTTTCTCTTCTTTCTTTCTTTTCAGCCTAAAATTTTCTCTACTAAATCCACTAAGTATAAAGGCCTCCTTTATTTTATCTCTTGCAAGACTAATGACCAAAATACCCTCTCTTATCAATTCTAAGCCTTTATGTCCATAAAGGGCATTTTAGTCATAATACCCAAATTCCCACTAATTCCTCAAGTGTTCCTAATAATTCCCGTTCGCTACCCAATGCCTAATAAATCACCAAATACATTCCCAAATTCTCGATTAACTCCCCAGGCTTAACCCAAGCCTGGTACAGGTTCCCGCTTTGACTTCCCGCTAACCCGCTCGTTCTAGGATCGTCTCGAGTCATAGATCACAGGTATCAACATAGTCATGCCCAACATGGCCAAATTACAAATATGCTCAATCAGGTCTACATGCATATTAATTCACATAATCATGCACCACAATTAATCACATAATCATAAAACGTGCACTAAATCATAATCATGCATAAAACCCATTAAAGACCCACACAGAATTCCATTATGCCCTCCAGGCACGCTATCTCAGGCCCTAAGCCTTAATACCGAATTTGGGGTCGTTACATTAATGTTCTTTGTTGTTTTTCATTTAATTCTGTTATTTATTATTTTAGATTTAAAAATTCCAATTTTTGATTACCAAATAGAAAATAAAATAGACTATTGGTACTTGATAATTAGTCTCCGTGGGAAGGATATCAGTCTTAACGAAATAAACTACAAAAGCGATTACGTATACTTGCGTAGCTTTAATTTTCGCAACAATTTTTTGGCGTCGTTGCCGGGGACTGAAAATTATCAATATTAAAATAGTTAATTTTATTTCTAATTTGGCTGTCTTTTAAATAATTTCTAGTTTGTTTGGCTGCAGTTGTTCTTTATCTCAGGTACTTTCCTTATATGTGCAGTACAAGGGGAGTTGACAGTCCAATTCCAATTAATCTTGAGATCGAGAAATAGTGCAAGCGAAACCAAAGAAACAAGAGGGATGAAAGTTCCACTGTTGTTGCAGCATATATTAATAACAACAGTGTGGAAAACATGAGCAGGGGAGCACCACAAAATCATAATCCTGCTGGTCAAAGACCTCTACGGGACTATGTATGTAATGACCCAAATTTACTAATAAGGCTTAAGGGCCTTGATTAGTGTGCCAAGAGGGCATAACTGGATTATATGTGATTTAAATGATTATTTGGATATCTGTGATGCATGACTATGTGTATTATTATGCTTGTAGGCCTGTTGAGGCATTAATGTAAATATCTGTGATAAATTTTTGAGACCACATTATTATGTGGATATATTTGTAACTTGTGACTCAAGGCGATCCTAGTGAGCAGGTTAGCGAAAAAGTCGTGGCGGGGATTTATACCCGGCTCGGGGCGAGCCTGGGGGTATTTCTAGGAATTTAAGAAGTATATTGGGGATTATTTGATATTTAAGAATATAATTGGTGATTAGTTAGGTGTCAGGAAGTAAGCGGTAAATATTAGAGACATTCGAGGAATTGGGTGTAATGACCAAAATGCCCTTAGAATGATTTAATGGCTTAGGATTTATGGGAGGGAAAATTGGTCATTTGAGTTAAAAGCAGGGATAATTATTATTTTGCTTTATTGCCTTGGTGGAATGTGTAGAAAGCAGTGGAAGTCTGAAAGAAATAAAAAGAAAAGAAGAAGGAAAAGGAAAGAAGGAAAAACATGAGTCTTTTATTCTCTCTCTCAGTTTGAGGTTTCTTCCCCATTTCTTGAAGGAATTTGGAGCTGTAACTCAGGGAGAGTTTGGGCAGGAGCTTGAGGCTAGGGTCCTTGATTTGGCTTTAGGAGTTAGCAAGAGTAGTTTATCCATTTGACGTAAGGTTCAAGGTTGCTTTTCAGTTCTTGGTTTTTGGTATTGAACTGGTTTTCTAAGTTGAGTTTCTGTGAGAATTCTAGGGAGTTAAGCCAAAGGATTCGAGGAGGTGAAGGCTAAGGAAGTGTGGAGGATAACCTAGGTTGAATTCATCCATCAAAGGTAAGAAGTTCTAGCTTTAAGTTCTGAAGTTTCTGCTATGTTCTGCTGAGTTTTGAGCTTTAAGCTCAACCATGGTGATTTCTATATTTTTGGGTGCATGTGATTGAGTTTCGTGTGATTGGGTCATATGGGTGAGATATAGATGTTGGTGTACTTGTGTTGGAGTTTGGTTGAGGTTTGGAAGGATTTTGGAGGGTTTTGGCTCGAGGAAGTTCGAAGAGATGAAAACAGGGTGTTGTCAGGCTGTGACTAGCGCCGTAGCGCTAGCCTTAGGGCGCTACGCGCTAGGATTGGATGCTTAGGGAATTTTTGGGCTCTGTTTGTAGCAATGTAGCACCAACTTTAGGGGGCTGTAGCACTACCCTGTTTCCAAAAAGGGATTTTTGGGTTATTTCCTAGGGTTTTTGCCCGGGGGCTCGGGGTTTGATTCCACCACCACGTTTGGTGGAATAAGGGCTTCCCGAGGGCTCGGGATTGGTCCCGAGGTTAGGTTTTTGGGATTAAAGTTTGGTGATAATTCTGATCTATGGCTGTGACTAGGTGTACGCAAGGGCTCGGACGGGACCGTGCTTGAGGTTTGAATTGAACAAAGCTATTGGAATCTAAAGGTAAGAAAACTGCACCTGGTTATGTGATTCTGTTGGGACTAAGAGCTCCCTATATTTGTATGATGTCATAGATGGTATTATGCCATGGGACATGTGATAAATGACCTAAGAGTGTCGTAGTAAATATTTGCGCACAGGGCGCGGCTCAGCCACTGGTAGCTGAGGACAACTTAATATTCACTGAGCTCGATTTAAGTGTGCTTGAGTCAGTGGGGTAAATAGAGGGTGTGGCTTAAGGGCGTTGACTGGTTATCATATGGGAATTGGTTATTAGTATGAAATGATGAACTTGGTATGTTGAATACTTGATTAATGTGAATATTTGGAATGTTGAGTATATGATTATACTGTATGAGTTATTTGGTTGTTTGTTTGATGATTATGTTCTGTTGTTGTGTTTTCTTGTTGGGCCTTGGCTCACAGGTGCTACGTGGTGCAGGTAAAGGCAAGGGCAAAGTGGATCGGTTCTGAGATGGAGGGCTTTGAGGCTGAATGTACATAGTCAGCTGATTGGTCGCCACGGCCGAGGAACAATGCAGGACGGGAAAAACCTAAATGACTGTTTTGCCCTTAGGGTGGCTAGTATCTGTACTTTTATCCTGAAATTTTGTAAACTGTATTTTAATGTTATTACTTTTGGGATCCCATGTAAAAAAAAATTATTATCAGAAATGTAGCTTTTATGGCCAAAATCTTTTAACCCTAGTTCAACTACAGTTTTAGTAACACATTTCTAATTAAATGACTTGATTAGCAAGTCTTGCACCTTTATAAACACACAGTGTAACGATCTTGGCTATCCAGGGCATTACAATGTACTCCCTACTGTCACAGGGGTACACTCATGCATCCGTCCACCAGCAGTAGAGGCAAACAATTTTGAGATCAAGTCTGCTATCTTGCAGATGGTCCAAACTGCAGTTCAATTTGGTGGCCTCCCCACTGAAGACCCCAATATGCACATAGCCAATTTCCTGGAGTTGTGTGCCACTTTCAAGATGAATGGGGTGAGTGATGATGCCATTAGATTGCGCTTGTTCCCATTCTCACTAACGGAGCGAGCGAAAAGTCGGCTGAATTCACTTGAGTCCAATACTATCACCACTTGGGATGCTCTAGCTCAGTAGTACTTAGCGAAGTTCTTTCCACCTGCTAAGGCTGCTAAACTGAGAGGGGAGATCAATAACTTCTCTCGACTTGAGGGAGAATCTTTGTATGATGCTTGGGAGAGGTTCAAGGACTTGATCAGAAAATGTCCCCACCACGGTATTGAGAAATGGATGTTGGTCCACAACTTTTACAATGGTTTGTGCGGTACCACTCGCACAATCATTGATGCAGCAACGGGATGAGCATTTATGAGCAAAAGTGCTAATGAAGCTTATGAACTCTTAGAGGAAATGACCACTAATAATTACCAGTGGCCAAGTGAACGGGCGGGCAGTAATAAAAAGGTTGCAGGGGTTCATGAACTAGATGCAATTACAGCTTTCACTGCTCAAGTTGCATCTCTAATTAAGCATTTGCAACAAAATACCATGTCTGCCTAGGTTGTGCAAGCCCAAGTAATGTGTGAATTGTGTGGGGGGCCTCATCCTTTTGACCAATGCCAAGCTGTTTTAGATCCCAACAATGTCCCATTAGATCAAGCTCAAGTCCAGGCTGACGACTCTAATGAGGAGATCGAGCCTTTCACTCCACACATAACAAACACTCCATTTCCTTACGGATTCAAGATACCCCACGTGGAACCCTTTGATGGGACCCCAGACCCATATATCCATCTGAGTACGTTTAAAATAATAATGTGTGCTAGAAATTTTGGATACGAGCTTAGATGCATGCTCTTTCCAACCACACTCACTGGACCAGCAAAAAATTGATTCGTCAAGTTATGAAGGCACTCGATCTCGTCTTGGGAACAAATGGCTAAGGAATTCAAGAAGCAATTCAAGGCCATGGTAGGTGTCAGGCCCAAGGCCTCAGCCTTGACTAATGCTAGACAGCAGCCGGGAGAGTCATTAAAAAGATACCTGGCAAGATTCCACATAGAGGTGGCAAGAGCCCAAAATGTCGATGACAGTGGTCATCTCATGTCAGTACGAGCTGAAGTATTTCTAGGGAGTCCCCTTTGGGACGACATGCAAATGAAACCCGTGAGGACAATAACCGAGTTCAATAACAGGGCTTAGAGATTCGTCAATGTAGAAGAGACCCAATGGACAACTTTTTTCTTTCTGATTTGTTTGGATACAACATTAATTAAAATATATTCTTAATTTTAATTTTTTTTAAGAAAATTATATCCTAACACGTGTCAAGGATATTTTTTAAAAACAATTTTAATTAATTAATTACTTATAACTAATGGTGACTTGGTCACACTAAAAAGTTTGTTGACCAAAAATGAGCTCAAGTTACTATTTTAATATGATTTTGTAAATTAAGGGCACCTAATGAGTATTTTCAAGAACATATGGTACAAATGCTATATTTCGCGAAAATACAAGGTACGAAATGAGTGTATTCCCTTAATTTCATAACATTGAACATTTGATCAAATAACCTTAATTTCAATTAGGCCCAAATATTTTTTAAAAATTACTTTATATTCTAGTTAAGTAAGTGTAACGACCCAAACTCGCTAATAAGGCTTAAGGGCCTTGATTAGTATGCCAGGAGGGCATTGCTGGAATAATTGTGATTTAATGAGTAATTATGTGTTTAATATTGTTTATATGATAATTGATTGTATTATGTGGTAATATGATATGTGATATATGTGAGAACCACATTATTATGTGGGCAGGTTCATTGAGCATGACTCAAGACGATTCTGGGGTCAGATAGCGGGAAAAGTCACAATGAGATTTAAGTTATGACTTTGGAGAAGTCGGGGATATTTTTAGATGGCGGATAGTGATTTGGGTTATCGGGACATGAAAATAAATATATGGAGATATATTTGAGGTTAGGATGTCTAGGTGGGAATAATGAGGGATTTTACCATTTTGGCCTCGGGGACGGTTCCGGCACCCCGAGCCTCGGGATTAACTTAATAGATAAGTTAGACTTAAGGAAGCCTTTAGAAGAAAAATAAACTGACTAAACACTTAGGCTCTTTCTCTCTCTCACGCTCAAGGAAACACAAAGGAAACCAAGGGAAACTAGCTGGGATTTATGAGTTTGGTGGTGAGAGAATTTGAAGGTCTAGCTCAGCGAGTTGTCAAGCACTAGAACAGGGATTAAGGTAAGTATTTAACTCTGTTTTCTGTGGTTGAATTAAGGGTTTTAGCTGGGTATTAGTTAAGTGCTGAAATAAGTTTAGTTGTGATGTTCTAAGGCAGAATTAAGAGGAGAAAATTGGGAGCTTAGCTTGGTCACAACTTGGCAAAGTGATACTACAGTAAAGGTGAGTCTCTACTCTTGGTTTAGAGGTTTTAAATTGAGTTTGATGGCTGGTTTATGTGTGTTTTAGCACTTGGGTTTCAGAAATTGAAAGGAAGAGATTGGAGTGTGTTAGGCTGTGTTTTCTTGGGAATTATGCTATTTAGATCATGCTAAAGAGGTTGGGAATTAATTGGTTAGGAGTTGGGGAGTTTTGGGATGGTTTAAGGTGAGGTTTTGAGCTTTGAAATGGTGTAAAATCTGGGTTCGAAGGGGAGGGCCGCGGCTCTGTTCTAGAGCGTTGTGGCCCTAGCATGCAAAGAAGCCAAGGGGGGCTCGGCCAAGGGGGCGCGCCGCGGCGCCCAAGGCAAGGGCCGCGACGCATGTGTGGTTTAGTGAGGGAGTGGGCTTTGTTTTGAGGAAGGGCCACGGCTAGGTTTTGGGGGCCGCAGCCCTTGGTTGCACACTTCAGATTTTGATGGTTTTAAGCGTGGGGAAGTGGTCTAGTGTGCTTGGGTTTGGTTTCACCACCGTGCTTGGTGGAATTAGGAGTCCTGAGAGTTAGTTTTGTAATTGGAAACCTATATTTGATTATTTATGAAACCCTATGCTTTGGTTGTGGCTAGGTTATAAAAGCTTAGGCTCGGGAACAAATCGTGCTTAAGGGGCGTTGCTCGTAATTCGATAATTGTACAGACTAAAGGTAAGAAAACTGCACCCGGTTGAATATATGTGACAGGACTAAGGGCTCCCTATTGTAGAAGCTTGAAAAAATGGTATTATGCCATGCAAGCCATTTGGTGAACCAACGGCCTAAGGGTGCCAAGGGTTTCACTAGCGCACAGGGTGCGACTCGGACACTAGTATCCGAGGACAGCTTATTATGCACTGAGCTTGGTTTAAGCGGGCCAGAGTCAGTGGGTTAAACAGAGGGTGCGGCCTAAGTCGTCGGCCCTGAATATTATGTGATATGAATGTTATGTGTGATAGAATGTATCATGGATTGAATTGTATATGCTGAATATCTGTTGTGGATTATCTGATAAGTATACATGCTTACTGAGCTACTTGTCTGTTGTTATTGTTTGAGTTACCTGTGATGTTTTCTTGCTGGGCCTTGGCTCACGGGTGCTACGTGGTGCAGGTAAAGGCAAGGGCAAGTTAGATCAGCCCTGACTGGAGAGCTCAGCGAGTGGAATGAACATAGCCAGGTGCTCGGCCGCCACGGTTGAGGTCTAGGCAAGGACGTGGAACCTAAAGACCGTCTGTTTTGCCTTAGTATGGCTAGCAGTTATTTATGTACTTTTGGGAGTCTGTAAACTTATCTTAACTTTGTTTTGTATGGGATCCCATGTTTACCACAGTTTAAATATATGAAATGAGTCTTTTGAGACCAAAACCTTTTTACCCATAGATCTCACATGTTTAGAAACACGTTTTCAAATTAATGACTTGATTAGCAAGTCCTGCACTTTTATAAGTACACAGTGTAACGGTCTTGGCTATCCAGGGCATTACAGTAAGTGTATATTCACATAAAAAATATATTTAATACAGTAAACCTGCATAATGATTATTCAAATAAAAAATGACAAAGTTGTTGAGATTAGTTGAATATAATAGTTAAGTTGTTTTACGCAAAATGGTGTAAAATACTAAACGATTTCACTAAAGTTGAAGTGAAATTATGAATTTTGGTTGTAGGCATCTATAATTGACATTTTTTTCATCTAAATTGATACAATGAGGTATCTAAGCATGCCTAAGAAGTTTGGGAATATTTGGATGTGTTTTAGGTCACTATTGGAGAAGCTGCCTAGGCCAAGAGGCGACACGCCGCGCCTGATTTTTAGGCTAAAGAAACATAGTAGGTGACGTGTTGCTTGCTATGGGGTGACACTCGCCTTCCCGTTCCATACATGTGCATTTTTTAGGCTTCAAATGATATGTTTAAAAGCTCTAATCATATTAGTTAGACTTAATGACGGTGCTTACACTATAAAATGGGTCTTTTAGAGTTGTGAAGTCTTGATCGCACTTTTCAACTCTCTGTCTAACCCCCCCCTCTCTCTCTCTCTCTCTCTAGCTCCTTAAGAATACTCATTTTCTCCAAGAAACCCACCAAGAATTGCTTGACTTGTGTGGGTTTCAAAGGCTTGTGATGTGTGTCGTATGTCGTGTCAAATTTAATTATTTATTTTAATCACTTATACCAGCTACTTTAGTATAGCAGTAAATAAGGGTCAAATCCATAAGGACTGATTCTAATTATTATTCAAAATAAGAAATAAACAGAAATCAACTAGGGGGTTTGGTTTTAAAGATTAATAACATGAAATAAAATAACAATGAAAAAAGTAAATATTGAAGATTAATGATTCAAGAACTAAGGAAACTATGATTTTAAAGAAATAGTCAAGAGTTACTCTCCACGTTCGATAATAAATCTATCAACAAAGATAAATAATATTATCTTATTCCCAATTAAACTATTAACCCCATAAATAACACTTAAGCAGACAATTATCTCAGTTTCTCTATTATAATTAATTAAAGATAAGCGCTCTTAACTAATCTTTTTTACCAAGCAATAAACTCATTAAGCATGCGATCTATTTAACCTAGGAAAATCATTAAACTCTATGGAAATAAGTTAATCTAGGCAACAAATTCATTAAGCATGCAATTCAGTTAACCTAGGTTCTATTTTTCATCACAATCAAGATACTCGTCACAATACCCTAATTGTAATTTATCACTCTACTTAGAATCCTAGACTATTAGGTGAATAGCAATCTTAAGATGATAGTAGAATAATGCAAAACCCTAATTAGTAGCCTTCAAAACAAGATTTTACAAGATCCGTGACATTCAAGTAGAAAATTAGAAGCAATTTAATAAAAGGGAATAGAAAGAATAAGATTTATCAATGCATTCAAGATCTCATGTCTAGGGTTTTGAAATAACCTTCAAATTCAAAGAAAACTACTCCTTAAACAAATTAATATTAACAAATATAAATTTCAATAAAAACAAAGAAGTTTTGAGAAGAAAGAAAAAAATAGATTGAAGAATAAAGATGATGATGTATTTTTCTCCTCTTTTACTGCTCTAGCATCTAAAATTCGCAATCCAAAGTTATTCTAAAAGTTAATCTTAACTCATTTTTTATAGCCCATTGAAAATACATTTGAAATTTAAAATTTAAAACTAGATTTTCTAGAAAATTGGGCGCCGGCCGTGGCCTGGGACATTTCTAGCCGCAACCGCTGGGCTCTATTGGTGTGGCTACGGCCTGGGATGTGGCTAGCTGCGGCCGTAGCATTTTTTTCCGTATTTTGTTTTTCTTTAGCTGAACCCACTAACGGTGTTTTAATCATAACCTCCTTGATATAGCTCTAAATTGGACAATTCAAAAAGCTATGGAAATCTATGAAAGATATCTAAAACTTGTATTTATAGAAATATTTCCAAAAGAGTATTGGAAAATTTTCAAAATCAAGTGTGAAGTTTCAAACTTGTAATTCCGAGTTTAACCATTACTTGTAAAACATCTCAAATTCATTATTTTTCACCCAAATGTCTAGGAAGTTCTAAAAACACAAAATAAACTTATTAAACATATATAAACAAATAATCAAGTGCATAATCATAGAAGAAAAATGAATTAAAAATAGACAAATTCGATACTTATCAGCTTGTTTAAACTCACTTCTCATTTCATCTTGGTGAAGCTTCAAGTAACTTTGGGAAGACTTGTAATAGAGATTTTGGACATCGATACTCCTAGTGTATAAGCCTTTTCATGTTCCACCAAGTTTGAAAGCTCGGTTGTTCAATTCAAAAGTTGTATCTCTTTAAAACCCTAATTATCTGAGATAGGCTAGTTTGATTTCGTTTTTGAGTTTCCCATTATATTTTTTTATTTTATCTTTGATAGTTATATTATATTTTACATGAGAGTTTCATTTATCTAGGAGGTGTAATTTCACTCTCTATTTTACATAATTTTATAGTTTTTGCTTTAATCTTTGAATTTTTAAGATTTGTCTTCATATTATGCATGTGATTCTTGATTAGTCTCTAGGATTTGTATTATTGAATTTATTCTTATTACTCATTGTTGATTTAGAGAGTATAAGTCATAAATTCCCAACATTAAAGTGGAGAGAGATAAATTAATAAATAATGTTTAAAGCATCTACAATGTGTTGTAAATGTGGAGTAATATTGTAGTTAATATTAAAAAAAATATGCATAATGCAATAGTTGATAGATAGGCTTCTTTTTTTTTTTTTACTAATTCTTTAAAATTTTAAATATGGTTGTATTTTACATCATCAGATGTGAGTGTTCTAAATATTGACGAGGCATCCTCAAACAAAACAAGAAACCAAAAAAAAAAACAAAAGGAAGAAACTATTGATGAAAGATAACGATAATAATCATAAAAAGTTAAAAGATAAATTCTAATAAGAGGTTAAAGTTCATGTACACAATTTAGGGATATCAATAGTTGACATCCACAATTTTCTTATTTCAAGAAAAAACAAAAAGTCTTTGATCAAGAGAGAAAAAAAGGCAATATTAATATTATTTTATTAATTTTTTTGAGGAAATATATAAAAAAAAAGGAAATGGGCAAATCTGTGTTTTCTTTCCGGATAAAGGACCGACAGTCATTGACATGAATCAGTAAGTACAAAGATCAGTATACATGGTAAAAAAATTTCTAACCAAGTAAACTCATAATTATCAATTGTAAGTGCATGATTCTCTAGTTCATGAGCGACATTGTTACAAGAATGCAATACATGAACTAACTATACACTTGGCATGAAAGATAACGAGTCTCTAATATTAGTCAAAAGAAAACCCCATTGGGAAAAAAATGAAATGATGAGAAAAAAAATATTGTTAATAATAACTTCTACATCACTATTAACCATCATAACATAGAAACTAAGATCAGCAATCTAATGGAGACTTAAACTAAGTGCCAAAGCTTCAACTTTTAAGTGAAGAATCCCTCAAAACTTTTTAGCAAAACAAGAGAAGGGAAAGCCATCAAAAGCTTGAACAATCTCTCAATGACCAACAACACCGTGTTCTACATATATGGAAATGTCCACATTCAATTTTAGGAAATTTTAAGGTGGAGCAACCCAAGCAATTAGTTTCTCAAGACGAGGCTTCTTGGAATATTTGGGGGTAAAAAAAAGCTACACCTTTTACCAATCCGAATAATAAGTAGAAGCCCAATCAATAAGAATTTAAGTATGTTAGCTAGGAGATCCGTGTTTAACCTTGTTACACCCCCCCTAGATCTGTGTTTAACCTTGTTACCCCCTCCCAAATGATCCAAGTGATATTAAACAGATGGCAAAGTTGCATAGAAGATAGAGAAGAATTAATAGCTACTAACATATTTATTGTAATGCCCCATTTTTCGGGCACCTACTAGTAGCTACATTGGGGTGGTGAAATATGTATGGAATATTATTTCGATTAATAATATATGGTTGAGAAACAAATTTCATATTGTTAATGTTAGAACCAAACTCTTCATTTTTACAATTCGCTTTCTCTCTCAAGGTGAAAATCTCTCTTCCTTCTCTCTATACTTGGCCGAGACCCTCATTCCTCTCTCTGAATTTTTTCTCAACAAATTTCACTCACCGCTCTCTAAAACTCTCATCTCAACCCTCTTTTCTAAACAGCCCTCGACTTCCATATATTCTTTTAGATGTTAGAGAATAATCAAGAGACTACAAGAGGTAATAATCAAGATCTTGTCTTGTTTCTTTAGTTTTAATCTGATTATGGGATTTTCAGGAGTGTATACGTGAAGGTTGGAAGCTTGATAAAAGATCAGAGGAGCTAGAACCAAGCCAAACCACCCTAAGTGACTACAAGATGTATAATGGTCACACTTGTAGAATTTCTGTTAAAATATTGTGTAACTGCCTTGCATGTGTAATTTCGCGTGTTTAAATTCATTATTAGTACTCTAATAAGGTATATTTGATGGGTGATCATGCATGCATGTGCTTTTTGTTGAATGGTTAGAAGAGGAACCCAATATTCCTCTAGGTTCCCATGATTTTATGTACAAAAAGTTTTAGTCTTGACCTCCAAAGGGTCAAACAAAGTCTATATATACTTGTTTTTAATGTCTAGTTAAGAAAGAGTGGATGTTCATAGTGTTTGAAAATATCCAAAAAAAAGTGTAGTATTGACCAAGATATGACTTTTGCAAAAATGTTGTGCAATTTGTAAAAATTGTTTTAAAAATTGTGCATGCAACCAACTTTGGACAACGAGTTTTATAAGCAAAATAATGTATTTTTGGATGATTTTTTAAATGAACACTCTTGATATATTGGTAATAAAACTGGTTAAGTTTCATGAAAAAAATATTGAATAGGCTAGGAGTTTTGTTTTTCCAAAGTTTAGAAAAATAAAGATTTTTAAAAATAAGATCTCTCGGTAGTCATTTTTGTGAACGTTTTTCACCAAGTAAAAATTATATTTTTGACCTAATTTTTCTCATGGACATTCTTAACATACCTAATGTGGACGTAAGAAATTTCAAACCAAAACAATGAAACAATTGGATTTTATGATTTATTAAAGTTTAAGAAAAAGGGATAATGGTAGCAAAAATATCAAATACTTTCACTTATATACCAAATCTGTTTTTTCAACGACAAAAATATCAAATCTTTGTTAATGGTTTCAATTAAGTACCAATTCTTTTATTTTCATGGTAATAATATCAAATCCTTATTAATAGTTGCACTTAAGAACCAAATCTTTTTAAATAATTTTTTGTTATAAATAAAATTGATTTTATATATTTTATAAAAACTATTTAAGTAATATATATGTGGAAATAATACTAAATATCTACTAATTGTGGCACTTAAATATAAATTTAATTTTTTTCTAAATCTTTATATTTCTTTTTTTTTTCTATGCTTTTATAAATTAAAATTGATTTTATATATTTTTTCAAAATAATTTTAGGAATATTTACAACAATAATATTAAATATCTATAATATTTACCCTTAAATATAAATTCAATTTGTTTTATTCTTTCTATTTTTTCCATTAAATTTTTTAGATTTTAATAATTTAAAATTGATTTTATAAAATTTGAAAATTATTCAAGGAATATTTGAAATAATTATCTAATAAAATTAGCAAATGTTTGGTATTATTGTCGTGACAAAAAAAAAATTGATACTTTAGTGCAACTATTAATAAAGATTTGCTATTATTGGCTCAAAAATAAAAGATTTGGTACTTAAGTGAAACTATTAATAAAGATTTGATATTTTTGCTGCCGAAAAAAAATTTGTGTATAAGTGAAAATATTTGAAAATATTTGGTATTTTTGCTGCCATTATCCCTAAGAAAGATTATGATTTCTAGCTCGACAGTTTCAAGTGGTACTTTTTGAAAATAGTTTTCATTAAGTAAGAAATGAGTATTTTCATATAAAAATAAACAAAGAACTTCTTGGTATAGCCAATATTTATTATGCAAAATATGGAAATTTCTAGTGATAAGATTTTTAAAATACAACATCCCAAAGTTAGAAAATTACCACGAAACTTGACAGTTTTCACACTTAGTAAAAAATGGAGACTTTTCTAGAAAAGATTAGATTTTTAGTTTATTTTAATCTTAATAATTATGGTGTTGACGCGGTTCTTCACCAACAGGTAATTAAGAAAATAAGAGAAGGAGATCAGTGCTTAATAATGAACCGAAATAGATAAATGATCCTAAAATGGACTGATGACACAACTAGGTTTTTAGGTGGTTCAAAGGTTAAAATCCTTCTACTCCACCACCCAATGTTATTGCTATATTTCTGGTATTCTTTACAGGATATTTCGTTACACAATAGAATCCAACCCTTTGCAACTCCCATGGTCTCCATATTTATAGGAGAGGGCACCTGGGAATTGGTAAGGGGGGTCATCACGTGACCTTCTGACCCATCATGTCACTTCTGTGACATTCATAATTAATTCCTAAAACCTGACAAATGAAGTGTGGTCTAATCAATAGGTAAGGGGGATAATGGGCCGCACGGCCTAACCCAGTCGTGGGTGCCTGAATACGCACGTTCATGCTGCGTGTCTGAGAATTCAGGGATATATCAGACACATGATGTCTGATATATGCACGTTTATATTGCATGGTTGACTTTATAAAGGGTCACAGCTTCCAACTCTAGCTTGTGCCTCGAGCTGGACGCCTTCTTGGCCTGCGGTCTTTATTTTCCTGACTCGGCCCTTAAATAATCTTGGTAAACCTTTGGTTACCTCGAGCTAAAGAGGTAGGACCCGACGACAGCAGCTCCGACCATGTGGTATCCACGTGGCCGATATAATTAGGCCATATCTCAGCTCGCTAATAGCCCGTGGAAAATCAGGGCGTACATTTGCCCCCCAAGCCCCTGCTCGTGGTACACGACGTTGTTTAGGGCCACAGTAGGGGCTTTTAGGCTTCTCCATGGACTCTCCACATCCCACCTTTTACAC
Organism: Humulus lupulus; assembly: GCF_963169125.1. Classification (NCBI taxonomy): domain Eukaryota; kingdom Viridiplantae; phylum Streptophyta; class Magnoliopsida; order Rosales; family Cannabaceae; genus Humulus; species Humulus lupulus. The sequence goes on along the minus strand of NC_084800.1, from coordinate 93,538,631 downwards.
AGGCGCCGAATACGTGGAACATCGTGGTTGGTGACGGTACGTCTTCCTAGAACCGCATAAAATGGCCTAGTCTATGCTCAGTCGTCGTTTCGCCTTTTGAGTGGAGGGCCTCGGATCCCACATCAGGGCGATCCAACGACCCTCCTCTCATGACCTTTCACGTATATAAAAGGGGTGGCCACCTTACCCATGGGCCACCCGTTTATTTGAAAATTTTCTGAATTTCCCTTCTTCTTCTCCTTCTCATCCTAAAAAAAAAAAACCCTCTTTTTCTCCCGGTTACCGTTCCTAGCATTCCAGAAGATCAGGCGCAAGGGTTCCTTTGAGGTTTTGGAACCAGCCACTCCGTCGAGGCCCCAACCAAGACGACCCCTTCATCTCCCCCACAGCAAAACATTTCGTAAGTTTTCTCACTGTGCATGCTTTAAATTTTCTTTTCACTGTAGCCTAGGTAAATAGTTACTGTAGCTGCATGCAATATTCTGCTGGTTTTTGTAAGTATGAAGGAGTGTAGGCTTTTAGGTTAGGGTATCACTTGTAGAAGAAAACCATTTAGAAGCATGGCTCATAGGGTGCATTTTCTGGGGAAACCTTCTGGGTAGATTTTTAGGTATGCTTGTTCAAAATATCCAGCATTTCGGGTGCAAAACCGGGTAGCTTAGGGGACATGCTTCATAGGTGGTTTTGCAACTCTTGCTTACTGAAACTTTCCTTCTAAGGAAAACTTTTATCCTGACCCTCCTGACACACGAATTCTGAGTAATTGGGGATCTGTTGGGAGCACAGGCGCGTGTTCGTAGAACCGCGTGGTCTCACTCTCCACGTGCTAAGCTTACCTCAGCCTGTGCAAAGGAAACACTTCCCTTCAGATTCTTTCTTATGTTTAGGTCGCCCTTTCTAAAATTTCTTCTTTTGTTCGCTAGGCGACCAGATGGGACCCAAGAAGAACGCTCCTAAGAAGACCACAAGCAACTCGTCCTCCCAACAGTCCAAAGGAAATGAGGTGATGACAGACTCCCCAATCCCCGTCTTTGGGCCAGCCATGGAGCAAGAGCTCGAGGTAGCGCCCGATGCTTTTTTCGAGGCCGAGAGGATCGTCTCGAAGATCACTGACCAGGGGAGAGTGAATAAAATATTCCTCTCCCATAACATCGAGCTGGGGAGGGGCGCCCTGATCGCCCGACCACCCCTAGAAAGTGAGCGGAGCTACGTGCCGCTCGACGAGGAATACGCGGCTTGGAGTGATGAGCACTTCAAGGCTGGGGCCTTCCTTCCGCTGGACCAATACTTCGCCGACTTCCTCAACTACGTGAAGTTGGATCCTTTCCAGCTCCCCCCCAACTCTTACCGTTTGTTGGCGGGGTTAAGATATATGTTCCTGAAATAGGAATGGGAGGTCCCCACTCCGGCGAACATCTTATATTTTTTCTGCCTCAAGGCCAGCCCAGACCAGGGGGAGCGAGGCGACGGGTTCTACTACCTGACCCGCTTCCCAAACACGGCTGCGGTCATCGAGCTGCCCAGCCACCCCAATGACTTCAAAGACCAGTTCTTTATGTCCAAGGGGTTTCGCAACTGCGAACTGCACTACTTCAATCGTCCTCTTAAGTGCCTTTTATTCTTAGCTCGTAAGTTAAGTATTGGTTAGCTCCCCTTTATCAGTTTCTGACTTAGAACAATTCTGCAGCCATTTTCGCGAGGACAGACAAGTCTGTGATCCTCGGGAGTCAGTATGAGACACTGGCAGGTTTGCCCCCCAGTGAAAAGGACTATCGCCAGCTCGTGACAGACGAGACAATGTTGGCGTGCAAACTGATCTCTCCGGGCCAGACTTTGGCCCTGAGGAGACCCCGGGGGCTTCCCCCAGCTCGCGAGATAAGGCCCATCCCCGAGGAGGAGGCCGCGGGGGAAGGAGAAGATGAGGACGAGGAGGATGAGGTGCCCCTCGTAAGGACGAGGAGGAAGCGGGTGCTGGAGGTCGCCCAAAGAACGGACGAGGAGAGGATCCAGTCCGGAGCAGCCACAAGTCCCTCTGGGCAAGGTAATCCTTACATGTTCAGGGGCTTAGATAAGGCCACCGCCGATCCTCGGTTAGCTAGGTTTAATCCCAACCAGCCTGTCCAACGCCATCGAAACAACCCCGACCTTGACGTAACCCTACTCCAGTGTGTCGACCGGCTTGTGCTGGATTACGAGAGTAGTCGCCCTAAGGGTACTGTAGTCGTAGACAACACCTTAGCCTTTAGGTCGGCCCTCTTTGAGGAGTATGGGACTAATCTCCGATCGTGGCCCTCCCTTCGGGAGGGTACTGTAGCTCCGGGTCTTAGGCAGTATGTAGAAGAGTCTAGCCCCGAGCCAGATTCGGACCCAGGACCTGTTCCAGCTTGCGAAGTCATTGTCTTAGATTCCCCGGCAGGAGATCCGGGGCCGATGGACATGACCATAGATTCCTCTTCTAGCTTGAGGGGTAGGATCCCTTTCGATATATATATATACTTGAGTTCCGCTTTTTCCCCCTTATTTTTATTTTTGCATAAATGCTTACTTGTATACTAATGTTGTCTTTGTTTTGCCAGAGGAAATGTCTCAGCCCGGGAACAAAGACCTACAAGCTATGTTCACCAGAGGGAACTCTTCTGCTGGAGCCTCTGGGCCCAAAATGAAGAAGCTCCGGGTGGCAAAGAAAGCCGCTGGGACCCCAACCAAGTGCCCTGGAAAGGGGAAAGACCAGACCCCAGCTGCCCAGGCCAAGGTACCTCCACCTCCTGCCGCAGTGGAGAAGATGCCCCCGCCCCCTCCACGAGCTCCAGCCTTTGTTCAGGATACGGGGACGGAGCCCGGGACTTTGGCAGCTGCCTCCACCGAGGTGCACATTCCGGTGGACCCCCAGGCCCTGGAGAAAATTCGTGACGTCTTTCGGGGGACGGTGTACGAGAGGGCAACCTACACCGTCGACCACTACTACGGGACCACTGAAAAGGACCTGCGGGAAATCGAGACAAGGAGCCAGGAGAACGTGATGGAGTCTTCACTGGGAATGGATCTAACGGTAAGCTGGCTTTGGTCTTTTATACTTTGGTTACCATGCTTCGTCTTGTCTCTTTCTTTTTTCTAAGGCAGTTGCCTCTTTGTTTTGTAGGGCGCTCTGGCTCTTCACCGGAGCATATCCAGGTCTAAGGCTCGGCTCGAGGACATGAGGGGTGAGCACCAGGCGATTTCGGCCGCCCATCAAACGACCTTGGCCGCCCTGCAAGTGGCCCAACAGCAGGAAAAAGAGGCCAAGGATGCCTTGGCGGTCGCGCGAGCTGAGCTGGACGCAGCCCGTCCTAAGCTTTAAGAGGTCGAGGCTACCAAGGCCGCCCTTGCTGCCACAGTGGCCGAGTTGGACTCTGCGAATACTGGAGCTGAGGAGGCCAAGGCCGCCTTGGTAGCGGAGAAGGCAGCTTCCAGCTCCGCCATGGAGGACATGCTCTACCATTGTTGGGTCTTTAACTCGGACGGGGACTTCTCCTTTTTAGGAGCGGACTGGGAGGACTTCCGAGAAGGGTTCAAAGCTCGCCTCCAGCAAGAGGCGCCTTCTGAGACTGGGGAGGCCTCCACAGCGGCCGAGCAGGAGGGCGAGACGGCGACCTCAATGGAGCAGCGCGGTGGAGCCTAGGGCCTTTTTCCTTTTTGAACACATTATTATTATTATTTGTAACTTTTGTATGAGGTTTTTCCACCTCGAGACAATTTGCTTTATCCATTTTTCTTTTTTTTTGGTGCTATGATTGATGCTTTTATACTTTTCTTAGGAAAAACATGTTAACCAATCTTGACCCAACTTCTAAGACAAATCCTGGTTGAATCCCGGACCTTGCTTTAAAAACTTAGTTCGCGTTAATTCTTTGACTAATATCTTGTGCTTTTTAAGAAAAACACTGATTAATCAATTTGAATCAACATCTAAGTTTTAGGACCTGGTTATGTCCAGGACGTTATTTTGAAAACTTAGTTCGCGTTAATTCTTTGACTAATATCTTGTGCTTTTTAAGAAAAACACTGATTAATCAATTTGAATCAACTTCTAAGTTTTAGGACCTGGTTATGTCCAGGACGTTATTTTGAAAACTTAGTTCGTTTTAATTCTTTGACTAATATCTTGTGCTTTTTAAGAAAAACACTGATTAATCAATTTGAATCAACTTCTAAGTTTTAGGACCTGGTTATGTCCAGGACGTTATTTTGAAAACTTAGTTCGCGTTAATTCTTTGACTAATATCTTGTGCTTTTTAAGAAAAACACTGATTAATCAATTTGAATCAACTTCTAAGTTTTAGGACCTGGTTATATCCAGGATAGGACTTAGTTTGTGTTAATCCTTCATCAATATGTCGTGTTTTTTAAGAAAAACATTAACCAATCGATTTGAATCAACTTCTAAGTCTTTAAGGTGACCTGGTTATATTATCCAGGTACCATATGCCCCCCCAAGTAATTAGGAAATGGTCTTTTGTGGTTACTTGAGATTACATTTGCAAATATACACAATAATGAAAGAAGATTTAATTCTCATTGCTTAATACATAAGAAATGGCCTTTCTGAGTAAGCCTTACAAGGGTGTCATTGATAATACTTCTTCAAGTGGATGGCGTTCCAAGATCGTGGGACCGCTTCTCCATTAAGTCGGGCTAACTTATAGGTTCCTTCCTTTATGACCTCGGCTATTTGATAAGGCCCTTCCCAGTTCGGTCCTAGTACTCCATCTTTAGGATCCTTGCCGGCTAAGAAGACTCTCCTGAGGACCAGGTCGCCAATGCTAAAAGCGCGATTTCGGACCCTTGAGCTGAAATAACGCGTAATCTTTTGCTAGTAATGCGCGAGCTGGAGCTGTGACTCTTCTCGCATTTCATCAATCAGGTCTAGGGATGAGCAAAGTAGTTCATGATTGCGATCCTGGTCATATGCCTGGACTCTATGAGAATATACCTTTAACTCAATAGGAAGGACCGCCTCGCTTCCAAAAGCCAAGGAGAAAGGAGTATGCCCTGTAGAGGACTGATGTGAGGTCCGGTATGCCCACAGTACCTGAGGGAGTTGTTATGGCCAGACCCCTTTGGCTTCGTCCAACCTCTTCTTAAGGCTCACCTTTAGCGTCTTATTGACAGCCTCGACCTGGCCGTTCGCCTAAGGATAGGCCACGGAGGAGAAACTTTTCATGATGCCATACCTTTCACAAAATTTGGCGAAGAGGTCGCTGTCGAACTGAGTCCCATTATCGGATACGATTTTCTTCAGCAGCCCAAACCGGCAGATAATGCTCTTGACTACGAAGTCGAGGACTTTCTTGGAGGTGATTGTTGCCAAAGGCTCTGCTTCAGCCCACTTTGTGAAGTAGTCGATAGCCACCACGACGTAGCGGACCCCGCCCTTTCCAGTAGGGAGGGCACCAACCAAGTCGATTCCCCAGACTGCAAATGGCCATGGGGAGGAGATCATCTTCAGCTCGACTGGGGGAGCTCGGGAAACTGTGGTGAATCGCTGGCACTTGTCGCATTTCTTGACAAACGAGATCGAGTCCTTTGATAGAGTGGGCCAGTAATACCCTTGCCTTAAGACTTTTAGGGCCAAGCTTTGCCCCCCAGTGTGATCCTCACAAAAACCCTCGTGCACTTCCTGCAAGATGGCCTTCGCCTCGCTTGGCAGAACACATCGCAAGAGGGGTAGGGAATGCCCACGTCGGTACAACATCCCATCTATCACCGTATACCTTGGGGCCTGGTACAGTACCCATCGTGCGTTATTACGTCCCTCGGGTAACTTTCCTTCGGTGAGGTACTCGAGGATGGGAGTCATCCAGGTCGGTTTGGCGTCAATCATCTCGACCTCTTCCCTGACCTCTTCTATACTTGGTTTTTCCAGGAATTCCACCGGTACTAACCCCAAAGCCTCCGTCTCCCCGGAGGTAGCGAGCTTGGCGAGGGCGTCTGCGTTAGCGTTCTGCTCTCGAGATATCTGCTCGATTGAGCCTTGCTCAAACGCAGACAGTTCAACTTTTACCTTGGCTAGGTAAGCAGCCATCTTGGCTCCCCGTGCTTGATACTCACCTAGCACCTAGTTTACCACGAGCTGGGAATCGCGGAAGCACTGAACGGAGCTGGCCTTCAGCTCCTGGGCTATCCTTAGCCCGGCCAGCAAAGCTTCGTATTCGGCCTCGTTGTTGGAGGCCTTGAAACCGAATCTCAACGCCGAGTGGAATCTATGCCCTTCTGGGGATATCAAAATGATTCCATCCCCGGAGCCATTCTCATTGGATGAGCCATCCACGAAGATCTTCCATGACGTCTGGGTCGAGGTGACCTGGGGTGATCCTTCCACAGGATCCTCCCTGAATCCTGTGCACTCTGCCACAAAATCGGCCAGGGCCTGACTCTTTATAGCAGTTCGTGGGGTGTACAAAATCTCGAACTGACTGAGTTCGATGGCCCATTTCAACAGGCTTCCTGATGCTTCAGGTTTTTGCAAAACCTGCCTTAAAGGTTGATCGGTCATGACGTGTATTGAGTGGGACTGGAAATACGGCCTGAGCTTTCGGGAGGCCGTGATAAGACAGAACACCAATTTTTCCATCAACGGATATCAGGATTTGGTTCCGAGAAGTCTCTTGCTGACGTAGTAGACCGGTTTCTGAACCCGGTCTTCCTCACAGACCAATACGGCACTAGCTGCATCCTCTGTGACAGCTAGGTAAAGGAAAAGAGGCTCTCCTGCCTTTGGTTTGGACAATACGAGCGGCTCGGCCAAATGTGCTTTCAGGTCGAGGAAAGCACTTTCGCACTCCTCTGTCCATTCGAATTTCTTATTTCCTCAGAGCAGGTTGTAGAACGGCAGGCACTTGTCGGTGGATTTTGAAATAAACCGATTAAGGGCTGCCACCCTTCCTGTCAGGCCTTGAATGTCCTTACGCGACCTAGGTGAGGGAAGCTCGAGCGATGACCTGATCTTATCGTGGTTCACCTCGATTCCTCTAGTGTTGAAAATGAAACCAAGGAATTTTCCAGACGCAACCCCAAAAGTGCATTTCTGAGGGTTAAGCCTCATGCCGTAGTCTCTTAGTATCTTGAAGCATTCTTCCAGGTCGGAAACATGGTTATCGACAGTCTTTGACTTGACCAGCATGTCATCAACATACACTTCCATGTTCTTCCCGATCTGGTTGGCGAACATTCTATTCACTAATCTCTGGTATGTAGCACTGGCATTTTTCAGCCCGAATGACATGACCTTGTAACAATAGACGTTAGTTGGGGTCATGAAGTTGGTGTGCTCCTGGTTCGCCGGGTTCATGGCGATCTGATTATAGCCTGAGTACGCATCCATAAAGGACATGAGCTCGTGCCCCACCGTGGCATCCACCAATTGGTCAATCCTTGGCAAGGGAAAGAAATCTTTGGAGCAGGCTTTATTCAGGTCGGAGAAGTCAATGCAGGTCTGCCATTTCCCGTTGGGCTTCGGGACCAGCACGGGGTTGGCGACCCAAGCCGGAAACTTGGCTTCGCGGATAAAGCCACATTTCTTGAGCCGGGCTACTTCTTCTTCTAAGGCCTCAGCCCGAGTTGTTCCCAGGCGCCTTTGCTTCTGGGCCTTTGCAGGAACGCTCGTATCCAAATGAAGGGTGTGCATTATGACATTTGGACTGATTCGCACCATGTCCTCGTGTGACCATGCAAACACATCCAGGTTATCCTGTAGAAATTTGATTAGCTCCGCCCTCCTCTTCCCACAGAGGTTTTTCCCGAGCTTAACCATCCGTGAAGGATTTTGTGGATCGATGTTTACTTCCTCGAGCTCTTCAATAGCTTGGAGCTCGGACTTGTCCTCGCCTATTCGGGGGTCAATATCCTCACTTAGGACAATACTTTCCCCCTCGGCGCTCTGAGGTTTTTCGACCTCAAGATTAGTCAAAGGTTCCTGAGATTCCTCTCCTCCACCTTGGATGGCCATCGTTAGCTGCCCGGGTTTCGATTTTCCCTTCATGGAAATGCTGTAGCATTCCCTGGAAGCAAGTTGATCACCACGAACCGTGCATATCCCCATGGAAGAAGGGAATTTCAGCGCGAGGTGGTGAACGGAGGTGATGGCTTCAAAAGCTATAAGTGTAGGTCGGCCCAAAATGGCATTGTATGCAGCGGGGCAATCGATGACCACGAACTCGAGGAGTTTTGAGACTGTTCGAGGTCCCTCTCCTAAGATTATCACCAGCTCCATCGTTCCTATAGCTGCTGATCCTTCTCCTGAGAAACCATACAACATCATGGAGGTCGCCTTCAGCTCGGGGACAGTCAATCCCATCTTCTCCAGCGTGGACCGGAATAGAAGGTTTACCAAGCTCCCATTATATATCAACACTCTCCTAACCCTCCGATTAGTGAGCTGTACTACTACGACCAGAGGATCGTTATGAGGGAACTGAACGTGGCTAGCATATTCTTCAGTAAAAATGATTGGTTGCCTTTCCAATCGCTGCTGCTTTGGCAGATGCTGCTCGGGGACGAACTCTACTCCATTATGAGCCTTGAGTTCGTTGACGTACCTCTTTTGGGCACCCCTGCTCGTGCCAGCCAAATGCAGACCTCCTGAGATTGTGGATATCTCTCCTCCTATCATTGGAGGAGGGACGTCTTGATCTACCCGAGACTCGGGTTGACTGACCGGGACTTCCGGAGTAGGTCAGCTTGTTGGAACCCTGTTCTGCGCATACTGAGCCAAGGGGCTGGCTCTGATGAGAGTCTCAATCTCATCTTTCAGGTGTCTACAATCATCGGTATTGTGGCCAACGTCGTTGTGGAAACGACAAAACTTGGAGGTGTCTCTCTTCCCCTTCTGGTGCTTTAACGGCTCCGGCTTCTTCCAGGGGAGGCAAGCAGAGTTTGCTAGGAAGATGTTCTCCCTAGAGTGGGTGAGCTCCGTATAGGTCGCGTAGACCGGCTTAAATTTTTATACGGACTTATTCTTCTTTGGGCTGTGCTGGTTGCCCTCGCCGTTCCCCTTTCTCTTGCCTCCACCGAACTGGTTATTCTGTGTAATGTTCTGGGTCGCTGTCACGACCTCCGATCCCACTCCAACGGACTGCTCAGGGACCTGGCTGGTTCCTGCAGCTGAGGCTTGGGCCTCCTCCAAGTTGATCCACCCCTGGGTCCTATTTAGGAATTCGTTTACTGAGCTGACTCCCTTCCTTTGTATTTCGTTCCAGAGTCCCCCCCGACGAGGATTCCAGTCCTCAAAGCCATGAGCTTGGAGCTGTCATCTATGTCCCTGGCCCGAGCAGCGACGTTCGCGAACCTGCTCAGGTAAGCCTTCAAAGGCTCGTCGGGTTGTTGCCTCACGTTAGCCAGGGAGTCGGCCTTGACGCGAGCAGTCTGGGAGGCTCGGAATGCTCTTTTGAAGTCAGCAGAGAAAGTTTTCCAGGAGCTGATTGACTGCTTCTTGCTCTGTTTGAACCACTATCTGGTCGGCTCAGTCAGTGTGGAGGGAAATATCAGACACCTCAGCTCGGGGCCAATGTTGTGGGCCATCATCAGTGTATTCAACATACCCAGATGATCTGACGGATCTCCGTCTCTGTTGAATTTGGACAAGTGCGGCATACGGAAAACAGGTGGGTATGTCGTTGCTGCTATGATGGGGGCGAAGAGCTCAAGCTCGTCCCTCGAATCATATTCGTCTTTCTCTTTCTCCGACAGGAGCTTCCTCATCAGCTCCTCCATCTGAGCCAAGCGCTCAAGGGTTTTGTCCTGATCTCCTTGGTTATTCCGGGGCTGTTCAACAGCTCCGGATCCATTGTATACGTTTGGTGGGTTATTGCCCCTCCTATCTTGAGATAGGTTATTTGGGACATTCCCGCCGTTACGTACCTCGGACAGGTCTCCCCCTGAGCAAGCATAGCTGCCACCTCCTACCGGGTCCCCCCTGTGAGAGTTAAGGCGATCTCATAGGTCGCCCCTCGGGGTGGCTTGAGGACTTTGCGCCGAGCTTAGGCATTGACGCAGGTCTCTGCCAGAAAGGTCACTACGGCGACTTCCAGTCCAGTAGCTCTCATTAGAGAAGCTTGGAGCCCGCCTCTAGGGGTGAGGATCCGGGACTTCTCTAGGCGCCTTGATACGATGGGAAGGTCCTGTTGAAGGCGGGTTTCTCCTGTTGCTTCCATAAGCTGGAAGATCTCGGATAGGCCAAGGAGGAGACGAATATCTTATTGGTGAAGGAGGATGTCTGACCGGGGATGCAATCCTGGTTCCGTCAGGGCGGATCAGGTTAGGTGGGGGCCTTTCGGCCCTGCCAACTTGCGGGCCTTGCGCCTAGCGATCTGGACGAGGCGCAGGATGGCTGGCCGGGACGGGCTGGTGCTGTGAGCCCTCCCCGGATCTCCTTCTAGAATTTCCTTGAGCCCTCCTGGGCGCGCTCGAGGCTGGCAGTGAGCTGGGAGTTGAAGTTCGGACCGAACGGCAATACTGTTGTTCGGCTCTGGGTATTTCTTTGAAGTTTGCCTCTCGGCGGTGCGATGAGGGAGTAGAGTTGGACGTCGGAGGTCTGATCGATAGGCTAGGCCTGGACCGATTACCCCGGCGGGACTTACGAGTCCCGCCTTGCCTCTTTTCGACGTTAGCATCGGTTGTAAGAGGGGGTAGTCGGGCCAACACCTCCTTAATCTGCTGACTAGCTTTCGCCAGTTGACTCCTTAGCTGAGCATTCTCCATCTCTACCGCCGTGTAAAAATCTGGGTTTGGATTAGGTGGCCGGGCTGCCGAACTTCCAGTGTCATCCTGGCCTATCGGCTGCTTGCTCGGCCGCTGCTGGACTTCAAGATTTTGCTCACCGGAGATGGCGGCATGATGGGCCTCCTGCCCATCATGTTGTTCCGCCTCGTTACCGTGTCTTGATCGAGTGGTCACCATAGTTGGATGTTTACGATAGCACCAATCTGACTAGCTCTCAATGAAAGCACCAAACTGTTGACGCAGTTCTTCGCCAACAGGTAATTAAGAAAAGAAGAGAAAGAGATCAGTGCTTAATAATGAACCGAAATAGACAAATGATCTTAAAATGGACTGATGACACAACTAGGGTTTTAGGTGGTTCAAAGGTTAAAATCCTTCTACTCCACCAGCCAATATTATTGCTATATTTATGGTATTCTTTACAGGGTATTTCGTTACACAATAGAATCCAACCCTTTGCAACTCCCATGGTCTCCATATTTATAGGAGAGGGCACCTGGGAATTGGTAAGGGGGGTCATCCCGTGACCTTCTGACCCATCATTTCACTTCTGTGACATTCATGATTAATTCCTAAAACCTGACAAATGAAGTGTGGTCTAATCAATAGGTAAGGGGGATAATGGGCCGAACGGCCCAACCCAGTCGTGGGTGCCTGAATACGCACGTTCATGCTGCGTGTCTGAGAATTCAGGGATATATCAGACACATGATGTCTGATATATGCACGTTTATATTGCATGGTTGACTTTATAAAGGGTCACAGCTTCCAACTCCAGCTTGTGCCTCGAGCTGGACGCCTTCTTGGCCTGCGGTCTTTATTTTCCTGACTCGGCCCTTAAATAATCTTGGTAAACCTTTGGTTACCTCGAGCTAAAGAGGTAGGACCCGACGACAGAAGCTCCGGCCATGTGGTATCCACGTGGCCGATATAATTAGGCCATATCTCAGCTCGCTAATAGCCCGTGGAAAATCAGGGCATACATATGGACTTATATTTTGTACAATAAATAATTATTAGAGGTAATTTGGATATTAGAAATAATATTTTTATAAATTAATGAATTTTTAATTAAAGAAAATAAAAGGGAAATTAACACATATACGATAAATTATAATTTTTTTTTTGAAATATACGGTATCTAAATGTATTTACAAATTTACGGCACCTAAGAGCCCATTATACACGGAGGCCCACCCAAACTCAACTCCCCAACCGAGTCATAAACTGTTTTTTTCTTCAGTAATCAGGTAAAGTTTACGTTTATACTATATTCATGCTTATATATGGTTAAATTTGCATCAAAACTTTATATATGATCTAGTTAAATTATTATGGAATTTATTGTTAAAAAAGTAAAACAAAAAAAAAAAACTTAAATATTTTCTTGAAACAAACTATTACTAATTTTATGATGTAAACAATTAAACAATATGTTAACCATCGTTTACAGACTTAAAAAATTATTGTTACATATAAAAACAATTTTAACATATATTTCTAAAAATATTCACATGAATCTCTTACATAAATATATTCTTAATATAAAATGAATCAATGTAGAATTAAACTTCATATTAAACCAATATTAGCTTGATATTAAGTTTAATTAAGTTGCAGCTAACTTCATGAATTTGTAGCACATTTTTACAAAATCTATCACAGAAATTAAATTTCAAAACTTTTAGTCTATTTAAAAAAAAAAACATTAGCTTTGTTATTACAACTTTTACCTGAAACAAAAGACAGAAACACAATAACCATTAGAAAAAGATTTGTGAATTGTAATTGATAGTTACATAGCCAAATTTAGAAAATTATAAAAATTGTAACCAACATTTTTAGCTAACATACTAACAATAAACATTCAAAAGTTGTAACAAATATTTACAGAAACTAATAGAGTGGCTATGACCTATAGTAGATAACTAGAGTTATCAAGCTATCAACATGACCCTCTATACTAAAACTAGGACCTCCTTGATTTGAATATGAGAGTATAAAATAAACTAATAAAAAGAAACTTTGTTTAAAGGAAAAAGAAAAGTGATATTTCAATTTTTTTTACAAGTGTATGAACAAAAGGGTAATAAAATAATTTAGTCCCCCAATAGATAGAAGTTTATTTTAATTATGAAATAATAAAAAACAACAAAAAAATTTGGAAACAAGTTTTCAAAACTGTAACATATAAAACCAAATCACTCTGCAAATATACTTTACAAAACTGTAACAGCCTGTTACAGATCCACATCAAACAATAAACAGACTTTACAAACTTCAAATAGATGGTTACTAATCTAGAAAATAACATATAATTGTCATCTTTCTTGTATGAGAGTTTACTACAATTATGAAATAATAAGCAACAACAAAAAATTGGAAACAAACTTTTCAAAACTGCAACATATAGAACCAAATCATACTGCAAGCATACTTTACAAAACTGTAATATACTGTTACAGATCCACATCAAACAATAAACAAATTTTACAAACTTCAAACAAATTGTTATAAATCCAAAAAATAACATATATAAGCCATCTTTTTTATACGAAAGTGAAAATTTTATTTGTTTTGAGTCAATGAATTGACATTAAAATACTCAATAATATGACCATGTATACTTATAGAGCTTTGAAATGTTTAGCTTATTTCAATCAAGAAAAATACAGAGAATTGTTTAAATTAACATATAACAAACATCATTTCTTAATAATTGTGATCCACATTGTAAATGGTTATAAAGGTCTATTATAGATCTCAGCACATTTTTTATCTAGTTTTACTTTTCATGATATTAGTGATATAATCGTAGGACCATGATGAGCATGCCATCAGATTTTAGTAACCCTATTACACTCTCAAGCTTGCCATGAGATTCTAAGAATTCAAGCAAAAAATCAAAATAGTAAGCAATTAAATAAAATAGATAAATGCAACAACAAAAATTAATAAGATTGTAAATGTTATTTATAGAATCATAACATGTGCTAACAAACTTGAAATAAATTGTTATAGGACCATAATATAGAATAAAAAAAGTCATGAAAGATCATAATCAAAGCAAGAAAACGTCATAACAGAGTATTTAATTTCATAGCCCCAATGAGCAAGCTGCATGCCTTTTATCAAGAGAACAAGAGTTGTATCGGTGGTAACCGAAGAGCCATATCAATAGTAATCAGTCATTGTAATAAACATCAACTAGATAAATTAAAAAAAAAAATTGACTTTTCTTATGAGAAAGGAGAAGCTTCTCTTTTTATTTTCTTAGCAACACTTAAAGAAGCAACAACGGAGTTCCTTCGGAGCCAAATTTAGTGTAAACACACACACACACATATATACATATATACGAAAAAAAAAATAAGAGCTAAATCGTGTTATAGACATTTTAGGGGCAAATAATTTAAACCAAGGATTCAAACACCAAACCAACAATGGTGAGTAGCCATAGATAGAAACCTGGTAGACAAATGGAAAGAATGAGTTTAATCTTCAAGCCACAAAGATAAATGGGGAGAAAAATAGAGAGGGACGATGAGACCACTGAAAAATTTAGAGAGAGAAACAGTGAGAATGGGTAGAGAGAATCAGTTTACTATGTTTGTGAGAGTGGTGAGAATGAGGGGTAAAAGTTGTAAAAATCTGAAGAAAAAAAGAGAGGGAAAGTTGAGGGGACATGGTCATTGCCTTTTAATGGAAGAGAGAAGTGAGTGTGCTTTTCACCGAATAAAGGGATATAAAATATCCGTATATTTGATATTAAAAATCGTAATTTTAATATAAACCGTATATATCAATTTTTTAAAAAATTTATCGTGAATTGTGTAACTTTCCCAAAATAAAAAGGGTCCAAAGCCTTCATTTTTATGAAATTAGAATAGTTACATTTTTAATCAAATTAGCATTTTCTTAGAATTTTAAAAATAAAATTTAAATATAATCATCTTTAAAAATTATTTTCTCAATCAAATAAAATTAACATATTTTTCAAATGGGTACAAATCAATAAACTCTACAAAAATTATAACTTATTTATAATTTATCAAAAGAAAGGGCAATTTGGTAAAATTAACACATGTCCAAGTTACTTAATCCGGTTAGGTCTGATAGAGGAAATTGGTCGATAAAATATACATATAAGCTGAATTTTAATAACTAGACCCCGTTTTGAGAACTTTTTCCTGGAACTGAGAATATTTGTTTACAGTTTAAATTATGTAAGGATGTTAATACCCTTAGTAGGTATTCGACAATGACCTTAATGCCCAAAGTAGTTTAATATACTATGAATGTCGTAATTAATCCGAGTATACTGTATGCTAACTACAATATTGGCTAATGATACGAGACTGTCCATGGGAGGATTTGCCCACATGCTGCTAAGGGTGACTGGTAAGTCAATCTTTGATTTACGTGACTACAACATGAAATAAACTAGTGTACTGTTTGCTAGAATTAGGACTTTTACACCAGTGAGAGATGACTCATTTAGAGACAATGACTAAAGGGTGCTTATGCTCCAAGTGAGAAAGTTATGGTTTGATTCGCTACTGTGACGAATGGCCAGAAGATAAGTATACTGGTAAAACTTAGGAGTCTTAATGATCTTAGGGGTGCTTATGCTCCATTGTGATATTTTATAGTCCGGTTCAATTCTGTGACACTATTTATTATTGGTCCGGTTAGCTACTGTGACATTTGGCTAGGAGATAAGTATGCTGGTAAAACCTAGGAGTCTCAATGAGCCGATGTGATTTCACCTACCCCTATGATAGTATTAATGCCCTTGGTAACCCGTTGGTCACCCTCGAGAGGGATTTATGGTTGGGATACTAGTATTGAGACTCGGGTCTCCACTATGGATTGAGATGTATGCTAGGGGATATCTTTGACGACTCCCATGTGGGTTTCTAGGGTTAATATTATTGTTATTCTATGTCTGCTTTCTTGTCTGGTTTTTTGTAGAATTGTATTGAATGGTGATTATGTTATCTGGAATAGTTGATATTGTCATGACGCTTAGGTGTTCTTTAATTTATTGTTTAGGGCCCAAATTTATCCGGAACCCTAAGGTTGGTAAGTGATTTGATGTTCTGCTTCGTGTTGTAAGATTGATCTTACTAAGCATAATTGCTTACCTAGTTGTTTCATGTGTAGGTAAGGGCAAGGACAAATTGAGACAGTGAGTGCTAGAGTCTCCTTGCAGGGTGTACATGTGGCCCAACCTTTGGGAGGAGTGCTCTTTTGAAATACTTTTTATTTTAAGTTTAAAACTAATTTGGCTCACTTTAAGACTTTAAAGCTTGTTGTAAATATTTTTAGTGTGGGCACACATTTCTTTTAAAAGATTTTTATAGGATTTTTGAGACATTAAATTAATGAAAATCGTTTAATTTTCGCAAAGTTATATTGGTCTTTTTGGGTCTTTACATCTATAGTGTTTAACCCAATTCTAGACTCGGTGACATGGCATTTGAAGAAGACACATGGCAATAAAACGACATCAAACGTTGGGAGCTGGTCGAAATAAGATAGTTGCTCGAGGAAGCCGTACCACCACAAGGAGTCATAATCTGCTTGATTCAAGTGTACTGCTCGAAGAAAAGCGAGTAAGCACTATCTATTGAAGTTGCTCGAAGACAGACCCTACTCGATATGCACGACAATTTCATCAGAGGATCTAGATTTCACGAGATATTGTGAAATATCCTAAGATATATCTGTAACTGATATTTGAATGTATCTTTCCCATATTATTTGAATTTGTTATCAATTGTAACAATCACACACTAGACGTGTAAGGCTTAGATTAATTTATAAGGGCCCATAGCCAATAAGGGACTCTATAAATAGAGATCTTTCTCGGTCATTATCTCTAAGCTGAATTTGTGTGCACTTTACATAAAAACCCTATTGAATTGTATTTTTTTCTCTCAATCTTAAGAAACTCAGTTGAACATTGTTTCTTCTTGATCTTGAGTTTGAGACTTCTTTGATTAATAAAAGTGCAAGTGGACTTAGGTCATTACCAGCTCTTAGGGTCATACCACTATAAATTATTTGTGTAGTTTACTTTCAGTTTTTTAAATCTATTTCTGTCGTATAAATTGACTTAGTGTCATTGACCAAAACGTTGGTCAACATTTTGGTACTTTCATTGAGAGCTGAAATCCAAGTTCCCATTTTACTAGATCCATTTGAAGCAATGGCTATCACTACTAGAAGCTAGAGTTAAGAACCACAAGGGGGGAACCCTAACACTGCCCATCCTGATCGCCGCTTGAGCAGTCAGATCCCCCCTTAGCGCCCCACTCATCAATTTCTTCCCCTTGGAAACCTGCCTCCACCAGCCACATTTGGGCATGATGAGCCCCATGTGGACTTAGGAGAAGATCTGCACCCCAACCTTGAACATATGAAAGAGGTCGTGGGGCAGATGTAGGAACAATTCGTTGCCATGCCTGAGAGTCAGGCAGCAGCTTAAGAGGATATATCTGAAGCCCTCAATATACAAAGACAAGATTTTCAAGCCTGGTTAGATCAAAGGCAATGAACCCTTGAGGCGTGACAAGAGGAAGCTGACTGTCGCAATGTTGAGGCGTCAAGGTTGCTAAAGGTTGTCTTATCACATAATCAAGCAGCGAGATCCCGACCAGTGAATCATCAGCCTAAGAACATTGGTCAGGCAAATCCTGAATCCCAACGACCAGTTGGTTAGGCTCTAAGACCTGCTCAACCATCATGGTCTCGAGACCAAGTAATTCCCCTGGGCAAACTCAAAGCCAACGGTCCAACAGAGGGGCTCAGCCCAATGTGTAGCGACTGCTTCATCAAGACGAGCAGGTGTTGCCCAATAGAGAGCAAGGCTGCGCCAGACAAGTGTCTGGATAAGTGTCTGGAACTAGCAACCTCTCGGGAAGGCCAGCCTCCTATTGCTGAAGCTAGTTAGCAATTCTGACAACCAAGGAATGAAAGACCAGCTAGCTAGATACGAGGCCAGCCACCTCAACATGCTTGATACAATTATGGCCATCCTCACAGAAGAAATAGGCGGAGGAATGATCAGGAAGCCAGTAGCAGTTATCGAACAACATACAAAGACGGTCATGATAATGATGAAGGGCATAGTCGATACTACCAATCTCGTGATTATCAATATTATAACGACCATCGTAATGATGGACACCTAAGAGGACAGTTTGTTTTGCCAAGGCCACCTGGGCCTCAAGATATCCCACCTAGGAAAAATTTGCAACCTGAAGGACCGTTTGTCCCACCAAGGCAGCAAGAACCAGCAAACTGTCTAGAAAGACAACCTCCTTAATCAGATAGTCAGAATGCAGGGGCGAACCAGAGGAGGAAGTGTCTTTCATAGACTTGGGAACAGAGGGTCGGGTCCGACCTGCATGATGTCCTCAACTAGCTCCGGGAAGGCAATGGATCCAATTTTACAAGACCTATTGGACCAATAATCCCACGTACACCACAAGGAGGAGTTACAACAATCCCAGTCGATGCTCCAGTAGTTGTGCCACTGGTTGCCACGACAATCCAAGCACAACTAGACACCCTGACACAGATGGTTCGGGAGCTAACTGCTCCAAAACTTACTGATATTGATTTAGAGATAATGAAAAGGCCTCCTTTCTTTGACTGAATAAATGCTCTTACCATTCCACCCAAGTTCAAGATACCAACTTGGAAGATGTATACTGGAAAAGAAGATCACATCTCACTTGTCAATAACTGCAAAATACAAACAGATCTTCAAGGGGTGAGGGATGATGTTCGTTGCAAAAATTTTCCTGCAACCCTAGCTAACTCTGCTCAACAATGGTCCTTTAAACTAGAACCTAGAACTATTACCCCCTGGGATACATTTGCAAGGCTCTTCTACTCACAATTCTTTGTTGCTTGTATCCCACCAGTCGAGCTCAAGGAGCATGTGGACATTAAGCAAGGGCCTAATGATTCTCTTAAGGATTATGTGCAGAAATTCATGCAGAAAGTTGCAAGGTCAAAAATGTTCATTGATGATGGAAAGTTGATGGACATCATGGCTGGGATTCAAGTAAAGGGTCCCCTATGGACTAATCTAAGAAGAAAGATTGTCTACTCAACTAGAGAATTTCTAAATTGAGCAGACGAGTTCATTAAGCTGAAAGAGGCTATTCGAAGAGCAGATCAGGCCAACCAAGCAGGCACCAGTACTGCTCCAACCAAAAATACGGGTACATCTCACCAGAACCAGACAACCAATGGTAATGGTAGTCAGAAAAACCAGAATGGTGGGAAATGAAGTAATAACTCCAATGGTGGCAACAATAATGATAGCAAACGTGCAAAAACTAATGATAAACTATAAGGACCTGACTAACTTAAAGACCTCAAACCATTAAAATTACTAAAACATAACTATTATTTTCGAATACATACATAAAATAATAGAACTTTATTATAGAAAATCCAAAATACGGGACCCCATTGTTATTACATAAAATCATAAAGAAAAATAAAACCTTTAATTAAATGTACAAATGCTAAATGCAGAAATCATGAATACATAAATAACAAGACTCGAAACAAAAACGTCATCCTCGGTCAATTCCATCAGTTCATTCCTTCAGTCCTCTCCCAATACACATGCCAAAGCCCACTAGAATCCATCCCGCCTTCCATATTCATTTACCTACACAATCTAAATAAAAAGGAATGAGCTAATGCCCAGTAAGGAAAAACTACTAAAGCATAACATACAACATAAGACGTAAAAACATAAAGCTTAAAACATAAGACTACAAATTAATGGCTATTAAATCATTACTGTAGTATGTGATAGAAACCATCTACGTCCTCTTACTACTATTTAGAGGTAGGTTTAAACACAACTATAGTCTACGATAATGATAAAAATCTCGGGATTTGCTTAATTGCTATCTAAGCAACCATATTTCCCAAACGACTACAAACATAAAAACAACATACATACATACATACATACATACATACATACATACATACATACATACATACATACATACATACATACATACATACATACATACATACATACACATAGCATATAAACATAATCATAACACATAAAATCCAACTTATTTTTCTTACCAAAAACCGAGACACTGGAGACAAGTGCGAGATTAGAAACTCCTAAAACCAAACAGTAAAAACCATAAGTTTCCTAAAGAAAAGAAAATAAAAAGAAGAACTAAACTATCAAGATAAGAACTTACCAAAAACCTTAAGTTTCAAGAAAATCAAACACCTAACCAAAATCCATTATAAGTTAGGATTTGAAGAAAAAGAAAAGAATAAAAGGAACTGCGATGAACTAAACTTGAGGATTACGAGTACCTTAGACAGCTTTGAACTTCGATCTACACCTCAATACCGAAATCACACGCTAACTTACTTCCCAAGTGGTTATAAAAGCTTAGATTTGAAAGCTTTTAACCCCAAAACCCTAGTGTTTCTCTTTAGAACGAATTTAGCAGCTTGGAGGCTCTGAGAAGTGTTTGAATGATGATGCAAATGGCTGAGTGAAGGGTCCTATTTATAGAGTTCAAGGAGTGAAACTAAATCCCATTAAAATGAATAAATAAATGAATAAAAATTGGATTTTCTGCTCAACAGATGCCCAGAACTCGGTCAAAATCGTTCAAGAGCAAGTCCAAGTTGTTGAGGGCTGTTTCTAGCTCAGATTCCATGGACTTTTAAAATATGCAAGTGAAACTGATATATCACCCCCTATAGGCGATATATCGCCTCCCCGATATTCCTGAGGCTCCATTGCTTCATTCGTGCAAAGTCGACGTGTTTTCTGTATCATCATAGGCGATATATCGACCCCTATAGTTGCGATATATCGGCTTACGCTAATATATTAAACACATTTTTTTCACACTTTCAACACACATGAAGTTGTTTAAACCACTTTGATTGAGTAATATGAGATCCTAACAACTAATGGAAGGTTCTAGATATCCTAGATTTATCCTTTATTAATTTAATCATCTAAAATCCTTAAATCCTTAATAAGCATACATGTGACAAATGTCACTTCCTTAATTATTCTATCTAAACCTTGGATTATAATAAATAATATTTCTAGGACCAACTATATTAATCAAAGCTTATGATAAAATTAATATTTCTAAACTATAGGTTAAACTTATAAAATCCATAACTATCTCTATGAGCTTCCAAATAATTCCTGGCTTGAACAAATAACCATGAAAACCAAACTACTACAGCACAAGCTACTACTATTGAACTAAGTAAAATTCTGAGATGCTACAATTCTCCCCTACTTAAAAGAATTTCGTCCCCAAAATTTACTTACCAAACAATTTCGAATACCGTGCTTGGATGTCTTCCTCCAACTCCCATGTTGCTTTTCGTTATGTACTATTACTCCATAAGAGCTTAACTATCGAAATACTCTAGGATGCTAACCAGCTGTTCCTCATAACTTAGGTCTTTCTGAAGTGCTAACGTATCATACTTGAGAACGTGGGATGGGTCTGACACATATCTACGCAGCATCGAGATGTGAAACACATTGTGGCTATCTGCTAGAGCTAGCAATAGGGATAATCTATATGCTGCTGGTCCCACCTTGTCCAATATCTCAAAAGGACCTATAAACCGAGGACTAAGTTTGCCTTTCTTCCCAAACTGCTTCACTCCTTTCATAGGAGATATTCTTAAGAAAACTTGATCCCCGAACTTGAATTCCACATCTCTTCGCTTAGCATCCGCATAACTCTTTTGTTGACTTTGAGAAGTGAGCATATGCCTTCTAATCAGTTCCACTGCGTCTTTAGCCTCTCTAACAGCTTCGGGTCCAAGAAGTTGTCTTTCTCCTACCTCGTCCCAATGTAACGGCGACTGACATTTCCTTCCATAAAGTAGCTCATAGGGTACCATACTGATAGTTGCCTAGTAGCAATTATTTTAGGAGAATTATATAATTGACAAAAACTTACTCTATGATCCTCCGAAGTCTAGTACACAAGCGCGCAACATATCTACTAAAATTTGTATGGTACGCTCGGACTGTCCGTTGTCCGGAGGATGAAATGTCATACCGAGCCTTAGCTTGGTACCCATGGTTTGCTGCAAGCTTCCCCAAAATCTTGATGTGAACACTGATCCTCTATCAGATATTATGGTCTTAGGGATTCCATGCAGTCATACAATTTCTCGAACATAAATGTTTGCGTACCGATCCGCAGTGTGCATAGTCCTGACAGGCAGGAAATGAGCTGACTTGGTGAGTCTATCTACCATAACCCAAGTCGAGTCGTGCTGTTTATTTGTTCGTGGTAATCCTGTCACGAAGTCCATGGCTATGTCTTCCCACTTCCATTCTGGAATACTAAGCGGTTGCAATAAGCCTGCAGGTCGCTGATGCTCCGCCTTTACTTGCTGGCATATAAGGCATTTGGACACATACTCTGCTACGTCTTTCTTCATTCCTGGCCACCAATATAGTGCCTTAAGGTCGTGAGTCATCTTGGTCGACCCTGGGTGAACTGAGTATGGGGTAGTTTGTGCCTCTTCTAAAATCTTCATCTTATTCCCATAGTCATTTGGCACACACACCCGACCCTTATATCTCAAGACCCCCTATTCTGATATGGAGAAATCTGCAATCTTGCCTTCTTTGACTGCAGCCATATGCGATACTAATGTGTCATCATGCCCTTGCCCGATCTGTATATCATCTAGTAAACTTGACTGGATGGACAAGTTAGCCAGTTGACCCATGACTATTTCTATTCTGACATTAATCAGCTCTTGCTGAAGTGGCTTTTCAATTCCGGATAATGCTTCCATATTTCCGTAACTCTTCCGACTTAACGCATCTGGAACTACATTCGCCTTTCCTGGGTGGTATAGGATTTTGCAATCATAGTCCTTTACTAGTTCCAACCACCTGTGATGCCTCATATTGAGCTCCTTTTGCGTGAAGAAATATTTTAAGCTCTTGCGGTCCATATAAATCTCACACCGTTCTCCATAAAGATAGTGGCGTCAGATTTTCAATGCGAAAACCACCGCTGCCAACTCCATATCGTGTGTTGGATAGCGTTGCTCATATTCCTTCAACTGTCATGAGGTGTAGGCTATCCCCTTGTCATTTTGCATCAGCACACATCCTAAACCTTGCTTGGACGCATCACAGTATACTACAAACTTGTCGTTGGGTGTCGGTACGTAAAGTACTGGTGCTGAACACAATTTATCTTTGAGCAACTGGAAGCTTTCTTGACATTTATCCGTCTAGTTGAACTTTTGTTGTTTCTGGGTCAGGTTGGTATGTAGAGTGGCTATCTTAGAAAAGCCTTCTACAAATCTCCGATAATAGCCTGCTAGCCCGAGAAAACTTCTAACCTCTGATGCATTCTTAGGTCTTGGCTAATCATTCACAGCCTCTACTTTAGTTGGGTCTACTGCGACTCCATCCTTGGATACTATGTGGCCGAGGAATGCTACTTGTGATAGCCAAAATTCACATTTCTTGAACTTGGCATAAAGTTGGTGCTCTTTTAGTCGCAGCATGGTCAATCTTAAATGTTCCTTGTGCTCGACTTCATCCTTGGAGTACACCAATATATCGTGAATGAATACCATGATGAATTTGTTCAAGTAATCCTTGAATACTTGATTCATTAAGTTCATAAATGCGACTAGAGCGTTGGTAAGTCCAAAAGACATAACTAGGAACTCGTAATGTCTGTATCAAGTCCTCAAAGTTGTCTTTGGTATATCTTCTTCCCTTACCTTGAGCTGGTGATAACCAGACCGTAGATCAATCTTTGAAAATACAGTCGCTCCTCGGAGTTGATCAAATAAGTCATCGATCCGGGGTAGCGGGTACTTGTTCTTAATTATCATCTTGTTCAGCTCGCGGTAATCGATACACATCTGCATGCTTCCATCCTTCTTCCTAACAAATAGGAACAGTGCCCCCCATGGAAAATGGCTCGGTCTGATGAATCCCAAGTCTAAGAGCTCTTGTAACTGCATTTTCAACTCCTTCAGTTCGGCAGGTACCATCTGGTATGGTGCCTTTGAGATAGGCTCGGTTCTTGGTACTAGTTCGATTGTGAAGTCAATTTCCCGAGTAGGGCGTAACCCTGGTAAGTCGTCTGGAAATTCTTTTATAATGCGGACGTCTCCAACCTTTAAGGGTGTTTCCTGTGCAACATCTGTGACGCTTGCTAAGAATGTGTAATATCCTTTCTCTATCATCCTCTGATCTTTAAGAGATGAGATAAGCGGTGTTCGTAGTCCTGAAACCTTTCCCATGAAACATAGTTTCTAACCCTCAGGGGTTTCGAATGTCACTTTCTTGCGTCTGTAGTCAATGGTTGCGCCATGTTTTGCTAGCCAGTCCATGCCTAGTATTACATCGAAGTCCTTGATCTCTAACTCTATCATGTCTCCTTCTAGCTCCGTGCCCTCGACTTTGATCGGTAGTCCTCATACTATTCGTGATGATAGAAAAATTTCGCCCGAAGTCAATTTCATAACAAACCTAGTTCTAAATCTTTCACAAGGTTTATCTAATTTCTCTATCATTCTTAACGAGATATATGAGTGTGTTGCTCTCGAATCAAAAAATAATGAACATATATTATCGAGGATAGGAAGCTGTCTTCTGGCCACCTTAGTACTGGTTTTGGCTTCTCCCTGCGTCAAGGCGAAGACTCTGGCTGGAACCATCTTGTTGTCCTTCATTTCTTTTGGTTTGAGTTGTGGACAATTTATTTTCCGATGACCTTTCTAGCCACAATTGTAACAACCATTGGTGTTTTCACGACACTCCCCAGGATGTCTAAACTAACATTTGGAGCACTGAGGGCATTCCACATAACCCAGCCTATTATTACCATTATTATTCTGTGCTCTTTTGTCAGTGTCGGCTTTCTTATTATCAGGATGCTTTCTTTTCTACCCATTATTGTTATGCTGGTTGTTGTTGTTGTTTCGACCATTCTGAGTTTAATTTTGCTGCTTGGGTTCAGACTTACTTTCCTTAATAAAATTTGCTTGGAGCCTTTCCACCTCTATAGCCATTTCCAGAACATCGGCATAAGTAGTGGTTCCAGGGTTTGCAAGCTTGACTCCTAACTCAATCTTGGGTCTAAGTCCCCTGGTGACTTGGTAACCATCAAGTAGTCGTTCGGGACCAACTCTGGTGCAAACTTGGCTAGCCGATCAAATTGTCGAGCATACTCAACTATCGACAAATTGCCCTGATTCAGACTGGAAAACTCTTCCACCCTTGTAGCGATGACTGCCGAGTTGTAGTACTTTTTGTGAAACAGCTCCACAAATCTGGCCCAAGTCATGGTGGTGACATCATGAGTCTGTTGTACCAAATCCCACTAGATTTTGACATCCTTTTTCAGTAGAGAAGAAATACAGGATATGCAATCCGTGTTGCCGAGGTTTATGTGAACCAGAATCGGCTCTACATTCCTGAGCCATTCTTCAGCCTCAAGGGGTCGGTTGTCCCTTCAAAATTTGGAGCGTGCTGCTTTTGGAAATGCTCGTAGATTGGCTCTATGTACTGAGTTGGATAAGGCACATAGTTTTCCATTGGCAATCCCTCATACAAATATCCTCCATTTTGCACTTGTTGGGGTGCTTGAGCTGTTGGCTGAGGCTGCGGCTAAAGCTGCAGTTGAGGCTGCGGCTTAGGTTGTCATTGTTGCTGCAGTAATTCTTCCACTTGTTGTCATAATCAGATAATCTCAGTGTTGTTGTCAACTGGAGGAGGAGGATTTCTATTAGTATCAGCAGTGGTAGCACGCGTTCTGCTTCATCAGACTAGAGGGGCCTCGTGAATCTCATTGGCGGTGCTGGGGGAATTTCCATTCGTTCGTGTAGACCTTTGGAGCGACATCTTCAACAAAGTTCTAACAGTTGAGAAAAACATGTTAGAACTTACCCTAATAGTTTCTCGTCTAAGCAAACATAACTCGGATCTATTAGTTATGATTTCTTATGAAAAATTATGTAAGTCTTCTTTATAAATTAGGGTGTGTTTCTATACATAGACTATTAGGCCATCTTTATTATTTTCTAAGTTTGTTTCTAACCACCCTATATAACTTAATTCTCAGGCTCGAAACTTGTCCAAAGATAACCATTGTAATGCCCCAACTAACTCTAAGTCCTTGGGCCATTAAAAATACTAATCATAACTACTATTTTGGAATACATGCATAAAATAATAGAACTTTATTATATAAAAAAAATCCAAAATACGGGATCCCATTGTTATTACATAAAAATATAAAGAAAACTTAAACCTTTATTATAATCGTTCAAATGCTAAATGTAGAAAAACATGAATACATAATTTAAAAAAACTCAAAACATAAACTTCATCCTCGATCTTTTCCAGCAGTCTATTCAATTAGTTTTCTCTTAATACACATGCCAAAGCTGCCACGAATCTGCCCCGCCTTCCAAACTTATTTTCCTACACCATCTAAAATAAAAAGGAATGAGTCTAATGCCCAGTAAGGAAAATCTACTAAAACATACTTTAAATCATAAGACTAAAAACATATATCATAAAAACATATGATGTAAAAACGTATATCATATAAACATATGACTACAATATTTATGGCCATTAACTCATTACCTTAGTATGTGATAAAACCATCTAGATCCTCTGTCTACTAATCAACGTAGGTTAGATCACAAAAAAGTATATGATAAACCATCTAGGTCCTCTGTCTATGATTCAAGGTAGGTTTAATCATAACTCTAATCTACGATAATGATAAAAATCTTGGAATTTATTTGTTGTCTAAGCAACTATATTTCCCAAGTGACTACAACATAAATCATATACATACATATATACATAAACATAACATAGCATATAAACTTATCATAATACATACAATCTAACCTATTTTCCTTACCAAAACTGGAATATTGGAGACAAGAACGGGATTGAAAACTCCTAAAACCAAACATTAAGAATCATAAGTTTCTAAAGAAATGGAGATGAAAAGGAGTCTAAACCATCAAGATAGAAACTTACCAAAAACCTTAAGTTTCAAGAAACTCAAAAACACCTAACCAAAAGCCATAATAACAAGTTTGGATTTGGAAGAAAATGAAATAATAAGAAGAACTATAATGAACTAAATCTGAGCATAAGAATACCTTAGATAGAATAGAACTTCGATCTACACCTCAATACCGAAATGTCACTCTATCTTACTTCCCAAGTGTTTAGAAAAGCTTAGATTGAAAAGCTTTTATTCCCAAAACCCTGGTGTTTCTCTCTAAATGAACTTAGCAGCTTGAAGGCTCTGAAGAATACTTGAATAATGAATGAAATGGCTGAGTGAAAGGTCTAATTTATAGAGTTCAAGGAGTGAAACTAACCCCTTTTAAAATGAATATTAATTGAATCAATTTGAATTATATGTTCAACAGATGCCCAGAACTTGGTCAAAAATGTTCAATAGCAAGTCCAAGTTGTTAAGGCTGTTTCTAATTCGGTTCCAAAAAGTTTCAAAAATACATAAGGGCAGCCGATATATCGCCTATCCCTATATCCTGAGCCTTCGTGGTTTCGTTCGTGCGAAGTCAACGTGTTTTCCGTATCAACCTTAGGCGATGTATCAGCCCGTATAGCTGCGATATATCAGCATACACTGATATTTTAAACACATTTTGCACATTTTCAACACTCTTGAAGTTTGTTAAAAATAGCTTTGACTGAATAAAACGTGATCCTAACACCTGCTGAAAGGTTGTAGACCTTCTAGATCTATCATTTATTAATTTATCATCTAAAATTCTTAATAAACATGCATGTGACAAGTGTCACGTTCTTAATTATTCTATCTAAACCTTAGGTTATAATAAATAATGTTTCTAGGACCAGCTATATTAATCAAACCTTATGTTAAAATTAATATTTCGAAACTATAAGTTGACTTATAAAATTCATAACATACTACTACTACTACTACTACTACTACTACTACTACTACTACTACTACTACTGCTGCTGCTACTGCTGCTGCTGCTGCCACTACTGCCACTACTGCCACTACTACCACTACTCTACTACTACTACTACTACTGCCCCCTAAACTCTCAATACAGAACATGGTTCATTGATTTGTATCCACCCTCACTGAATTCGGTCATTCTACTACTACTACTACTACCCTCACCGAATTCGGTCATTCTACTACTACTACTACTACTACTACTACTACTACTACTACAGCCCCCTAAACTCTCAATACAGAACCTGGTTCATTAATTTGTATCCACCCTCACTGAATTCGGTCATTATTTATTGAATTTATTCCAATTTAATTATGATTAAAAAAACTAAAATTCAAACATGCCCTTCAAAAATAATAAAAAATTCACTTATTACAATAATAATTTAAAATAAATAAAGAAACTATACTAATAATACCTAGGGTAAAATTTCAAAAAATCAAGATCTTCTACATCTGAACCTTCATCTAGCATATCATCAGTTATTTCCTCATAATCATCAGTATCATAAGCCTCGAAACTACCACGAGGAATATTCATTAGGATATTATGATTTTGCTCATTGGTGAATTGAAACTCAAACCTATAGGTAAACCTAAGTATAAGAAAATAATATCTCATGGCTACCAGTAAATCAACTTCATCATCCATAGTCTCCATAATTCTTAAAATTTTGAAACTACAGAAGGAAAATCTTTAAAAATCCTAATTACTAGGACATATTGTTCCATGGCTCTCATCATAATTTGCCTAGTGATTTGAAGGTGAACTATCTCCTTGTGAAATTTGACCAATCTTTGAGTGATTCTTTCCATCACTCCTATTGTATCCCTTGGCTCTCTAACCCTTTTCAATGCCTTAATGGCATGGATATCTTGATAGTTCAAAGATCCATTCATTTTTATTGAAAACATAACGACTAAAATGTTAGCTTTTAACATAAACATAATATTCATAACATAAACACTAACATTGGCGGTTAGATCTGGAGCTTTTGCTTGTGATTCAAGGAGAACTTGATACATATGAACCGTGGCTCTAATACCAACTGTAATGACCTGACTAACATAAAGACCTCGGACCATTAAAACTACTAAGACATCACTATTATTTTCAAATACATACATAAAATAATAGAACTTTATTATAGAAAATCCAAAATACGGGATCCCATTGTTATTACATAAATCATAAAGAAAAACAAAACCTTTAATTAAATGTTCAAATGCTAAATGTAGAAATCATGAATACATAAATAAAAAGACTCGAAACAAAAACGTCATCATCGATCGATTCCAACGGTCCATTCCTTCAGTCCTCTCCCAATACACATGCCAAAGCCCCCTAGAATCCGTCCCACCTTCCATATTCATTTACTTGCACAATCTAAATAAAAAGGAATGAGCCTAATGCCCAATAAGGAAAAACTTCTAAAGCATAACATACAACATAAGATGTAAAAACATAAAGCATAAAACATAAGACTACAAATTAATGGCCATTAACTCATTACCGTAGTATGTGATAGAAACCATCTACGTCCTCTTCCTACTATTTAGAGGTAGGTTTAAACACAACTATAGTCTACGATAATGATAAAAATCTCGAGATTTGCTTATTTGTTATCTAAGCAACCATATTTCCCAAGCGACTACAAACATAAAAACAACATACATACATACATACATACATACATACATACATACATACATACATACATACATACATACATACATAATCAGAACACATAAAATCTAACTGGAGACAAGTGTGGGATTAGAAACTCCTAAAACCAAACAGTAAAAACCATAAGTTTCCTAAAGAAGAGAAAATGAAAAGAAGATCTAAACCATGAAGATAACAACTTACCAAAAACCTTAAGTTTCAAGAAAATGAAACACCTAACAAAAAGTCATTATAGCAAGTTAGGATTTAAAGAAAAAGAAAAGAATAAAAGGAACTGCGATGAACTAAACTTGAGGATTAAGAGTACCTTAGACAACTTAGAACTTCGATCTACACCTCAATACCGAAATCACACTCTAACTTACTTCCCAAGTGTTTATAAAAGCTTATATTTGAAAGCTTTTAACCCTAAAACCCTAGTGTTTCTCTCTAGAATGAATTTAGCAGCTTGGAGGCTCTGAGAAGTGTTTTAATGATGATGCAAATGGCTGAGTGAATGGTCCTATTTATAGAGTTCAAGGAGTGAAACTAACTCCCATTAAAATGAATAAATAAATGAATAAAAATTGGATTTTCTGCTCAACAGATGCCCAAAACTCGGTCAAAATCGTTCAAGAGCAAGTCCAAGTTGTTGAGGGTTGTTTCTAGCTCGGATTCCACTGACTTTTAAAATATGCAAGTGGATCCGATATATTGCCCCCTATAGGTGATATATCACCTCCCCCATATTCCTGAGGCTCTGTGGTTTCATTCGTGTGAAGTCGACGTGTTTTCCATATCATCAGAGGCAATATATCGTCTCCTATAGCTACGATATATCGGCTTACACTGATATATTAAACACGTTTTTGCACATTTTCAGCACACTTGAAGTTGTTTAAACCACTTTGACTGAGTAATAAAAGATCCTAACAACTGATGGAAGGTTCTAGATATCCTAGGTTTATCCTTTATTAATTTAATCATCTAAAATCCTTAATAAACATACATGTGACAAATGTCACATCCATAATTATTCTATCTAAACCTTAGATTATAATAAATAATATTTCTAGGACCAGCTATATTAATCAAACCTTATGATAAAATTAATATTTTTAAACTATAGGTTAAACTTATAAAAACCATAACTATCTCTATGAGTTTCCAAATAATTTCCGCCTTGAACCAATAACCGCGAAAACTAAACTACTACAGCACAAGCAACTACTATCTAACTAAGTAAACTTCTGAGACGCTACATAAACCAAGAGAGTACAATCCGTATTTTACCACCTATTTTACACTCTTGGGGTCACGAGCAGAAGTCTTTCAAGCTACACAGGCTAAAGTGCCTTATAGGAAGCCAAATCCTATTAGGAAAGATATAAGCAAGAGAGACACGAACAAGTTTTGTCATTTTCATAACGACTACGGACATGATACCAATGAGTGTAACCAACTCAAGGATGAAATCAAATCTCTCATTCTACCAAAATTACCAGGCCATGAGAAGGTATGTTCAACATCCTGCCGAACAAAATCAGGTTACTGCACCTAATATGGATGCACTAGCACAACCATTATAGCCAGCCCCTATAGCTGGTCAATTAGACATGATCTGAGAAGGACCAAATATGGTCGGTGAAAGTAGAAAGGCATTGGAACGTTATATTTGGACACTTTTCCATGAACTGGGAAATGAGGTGTTGGCCATCGAGGAGCGTACTCCCAAAAAATCTCGGTATGAATGTAAGCCCATAACATTCACTAAGGATGATGTTGTGCATGTCAAGTTCCCACACAAAGACCCTTTGGTATTAGGGGCCCAGATTGCCAACATGATCGTTGCCAGAATAGTGATAGATAATGGCTCTTCCGTAAAGATCCTTTTCAAAACTACCCTTGAACAGATAAAGTTATCTGTACAAGATTTGGAGCCCTGTACACAGACCCTATATGGCTTTATTGGAGAATGATTGGATCCGGCTGGAACAATTAGACTAGCAGCTACTGTGGGAACTGCACCAACAAACAGTATTGTCATGGCCACGTTTATTTTAGTCGACACTCCCACGATTTTCAATGCCCTACTTGGAAGACCGATACTGGTCAACCTAAGAGCCATTACATCCATATTCCACTTAATGATGAAGTTTCCCACTAATGTCAGAATTAGGTGTGTTAAAGGAAACCAAAGAAAGGCTCGAGAGTGTTATAACTCCTCCATCATAACTACTAAAAAAGGCTTGGCAATGACCAGCATGATATTTTTTGGACCAGTAGAAAGAAAGCCAACAATAGTGATGGGAGTAAGCACCATCGGAGAACAAGCCACAATGTCCTCGGATAAACCGATCAGCTCCAAATAGGGAGTTTCCCAGAGTGAAGGAGAAGATGTAGATCCTCGCTTTGGGGACTTTGTTACTGGAGTGGGACCAATTGAAGACTTGGAGGAAGTTTCACTTGACTAGGACGAACTGACCAGGAGAGTAAAAATTGGAAAAAAAAACTTAATTGAAGAAGTCAAGTCTAAACTTATAAGTTTTTTAAGAAACAACCAAAACGTATTCGCTTGGTCACACAAGGACATGGCGGGCATTGACCCCACTGTTATCAGCCATGCCTTGAATATAAATAAGCATAACTTCAAACCAATACAAAAAAAGAAGAAGTCTACTCGATAAAGAAGGGTCTAAGGCCTTAAAAGAAGAAGTTGAAAGACTAAAAGAAAATGGATTCATAAGAGAAGCAATCTATCTAGAATGGGTATCTAATCCTGTCCTAGTACCAAAGCTCAATGGAAAGTGGAGAACTTGCGTGGACTTCACCAATTTAAATAAGGCATGTCCCAAAGATTTTTTTCCTCTACCAGGAATTGACCAGCTGGTCGATTCTACCGCAGGACATGACATCCTTACATTTATGGATGCCTACTTGGGGTATAATCAAATCAGCAAGCACCTTCCCGACGGGGAGCATACCAGCTTTAGAACCGAAAAAGGCTTGTACTGTTACAAAGTAATGCCTTTTGGACTCTATTGACGCGGTTTTTCGGCAACAGGGGATTTAGAAATCCAACAATAGAGAGATTAGGCTTTTTGTAAACCGAATGTATAAGAAGTAGCAAAACACAAGAATGTAAAATGCACACACAATTTTACATGGTTCAGTGGTTAAAATCCACCTAGTCCATGAGTCACTCTTATTGATCTATTTAGGACTCTTGAATAAATTATTGATGACAATTTTAGCAGATTTTTTGCATACAGAAAGTCGGTCCCTTTTTCTGTCCATTCCCCTTGTATTTATAGGAGATTCTCATGGACAATTTTGGGTAACCGTACATTAATATAGTAATTGAAAATTTTGGGTAACTTCCTATTTACATAAATATATGATTGCCTATTAAATTTATATTTGTTATAGTGGGTAATGAATGCACAATAAAATCTGGGCCTTTATGAGGCGTATAAATAATCTTCAAGTCTTTTGGGATCCTTCATTGTGTATCATGACCAGGCTTTCACGAGCTGAACACTTACTTCAAGCTTCATGTCGTAGGACTATTCTAAACTGACGCTACTCGCATTCAGAGTTTCACGAAGGCGATCTGGGCGATGCATTTCTCGAACTAAGTTGTTGGTGCAAGAAGTGATCTGGAGACTATCTGGTTGTCGTAAGCTGTCTAGTTGACTTAAGTTGCTCACTCTAGAGTTAGCAAGATGCTCTATATGTGTGCTTTCTTCATATGCTTGTCTGGCAGCTGTACCCCGTGCTGAGTAATTCAACTCGTAATTTTGGGATACAACAGACTCAAAATGATGGCACGACATACCAACAATTGGTAAATACGATGTTCAAGAATCAGATAGGCAACAACATGGAAGTCTACGTCAATCATATGTTGGTAAAGTAAAAAAAAAAGGTTGGGGCATGTAGCAGATCTAGCAAAACGCTTCACCATTCTCAAGCATTACAATATGAAGCTTAACCCTTTAAAGTGTTCGTTTGGGGTAAGCTTGGGAAATTCTTAGGCTTTATTGTCAACGCAAGAGGAATTGAGGCTAATCCATAGAAAATCAAGGCTTTAATTAACATGAGATCTCCACCCAAGATAAAAGAAGTGCAAAGCCTGACGGGACGAATCGCAACTCTTAGTAGGTTTGTCTTAAAGTCAACGAACAAGTGAGTGCCATTTTTCAACTTGCTAAAGGGAAATAACAAGTTCAAGTGGACTGAAGAATGTTAAAGAGCTTTCCAAGTAATCAAACATCATCTGGCACAACCACCAGTCTTGTCTAAACCGCAGAACACGCTGTTAGTGCAACCCTTATAAGGGAAGCAGACAGAGTCTAGCATCCAGTGTATTATATAAGCAAAAGGTTGATTGGAGCATAATCGTGGTACCCCTTGATCGAAAAATTAACTTACTCCTTGCAGCAAGAAAGTTAAGGCCTTACTTTCAAGCTCACCCCACCATAATGCTGACCAACAAGCCTCTTAGGCAGGTGTTACAGAACCTAGAAACATCTGGCCGACTACTGAAGTGGGCAATAGATCAAGGGCAGTACAAAATCGCATACCATCCAAGAACTGCTATTAAAGGGTAAGCCTTAGCATATTTTATTGCTGAATGCACTGATATAACAAAGGAAAACGAGCAGACAAAGGAGCCAGAGAATGATAAAGAAATTTTTCCAACATGGAAGTTGTTTGTAGATGGGTCCTCAAAGGAACACAACTCTGGAGCCAAGCTTATTGTTATTACGCCTGAAGGGCATCACATTCATTGCGCACTTAGATTTGGTTTCAATGCTTCAAACAATGAGGCAAAATACGAAGCTCTCCTAGCAGGATTACAACTTGCTAGGGATGTCAAAGCTCAAGCAGTAGACATATTCAGTGATTCACAACTGGCCGTGAATCAAGTATTGAGCGAATATCAGGCTTGAGGCATAAAAATGGCCTCCTACCTTAGTAAAGCTAAAGATCTTCTGGCACAGTTTAAAAAGTTTACCATACAACAGGTGGCCCCTGACCAGAATTCTAACGCAAATGCCTTAGCAATGTTGGCAAGTGCTAAGGATATCGATACTCTAAACATAATACTGGTTGAGCATCTTGCTCAACCTAGTATAAATGAATCGAAAAAAAATGCTACTGCTCAATGACACCACCTCATGGATGACTCTTATTGCAATATACTTTGAGCAAGGAATTTTACCTCAAGACAGAAATAAGGCTCGAAAAATTTCAAGGCAAGCTGCTAGATATGTAATCGTTGATGGAGTGATGTACAGAAGATGATACTTCAGTGCGTTACTAGGGCAGAAGCAGATCTGCTAATGATCGAAGTACATGAGGGATTCTGTGGCAATCACGCAGGGGAGCAAAGTACAGCTAAGAAGATATTGTGATTAGGGTATTTTTAGCCAACAATGAATGAAAACTCTATGGAGTATGTGCGAAAATGTGACAAGTGCCAAAGATTCTCCAAAATACCTCGAGGAACTCCCAACAAACTTAAACATATGCAAATTCCATGGCATGTGCTGTGTGGGGCATTGACCTAATCGTGCAACTACCAACATGGAAGGGTGGAGTCAAATTTGTAGTGGTCGCAGTGGATTATTTTACTAAGTGGATTGAAGCAAAACCAGTGACAACCATTACTTCAAAGAAGGTGCTCAATTTCGTAGTCAAAAATATCATCTACAGGTATGGACTACCAAAGAAAATAGTTTCAGATAACAGCACCTAGTTTGACAGCGATATGTTCGCAGACTTTTGTATTCGACATGGTATCACTAAAAGCATTACAGCAGTGGCACATCCTAAAGCCAATGGACAAGCAGGGGTTGTTAATAAAACTTTGAAGGATTCTGTAACACCCTACTACCCTAGATTAGTTACCATGTGGTTTTAAAATATGTATTTGACTCACTAATCGAGTATTAGACCCAAAAGTGTGATTAAATTAAAGTAAAGACTCATTTAATAAAACTTCCATAAAAGGTTTAAACATTCATTAAGATCATAGAAAAGTTACAGTGCGATCCCAAAATGTTGTTTAAGACATATTTACAACTCAAAAGTCATTATACAGTCGACCTAGGCGACAAAATCAAACATTTACACTGCGTTCCTCAAAACTACCCCAGTCATGGCGGCCAAGTAGGCCAAACATGTACGCACCGCTCCATGCCCTCTAACTCATGCTTGGTTGGCCTTTCCCTCGCCCTTACCTACATTATAAAGCACCAGTGAGCCAAGGGCCAACAAGAAAATCTCACCAACATAGCATATAACAATTCATTTCAATAAGTGCATAACTAAGCAAACATAACAGACAATTCACAACAGCGACCTAAGTAGATCAAGGTGCATTACCAGGCACCAAATTCACGGTCCTAACTGAGCGGGTGAATACAACACCCTTAGATGACCATGCCATAGCGGCCTGCATTCAGCATGCTTATTGCCGATTTCGGCTCTTGCTGATCCCAACCCTTGCCGCTCAGTCAACATATTATAACAAAATAGTTGCAAACATCTACACATAACACTAAGCACAATACAAGCACAGATAATTGGGCCATGCCCTGCTCTATGTGCACAGAAAATTTTCTTATCTGAACTCCACAAGCTCTGGGTAAGCAGCCTAGATACGATCCTCTTCAAACACTTGAATTAGCCCTAAGTCACAATAATATGGAACCTACATCAATCTTAGGAAAATAAAGACTTCCGAACCTAGTTCTAATCCTCTGGGCCTCAAATTCTACTAAATCGGGTAGTAGGACCCTTCCTGAGCCCCTAAGTTTGAGTTCTCGAGCTTAAAAACCCTAATTGGCCAACATTCTCTATTTGAGCCACAGTGCTCCTCAGAGGCGCCGCAGCCTTCTACAAGTCAAAGAGAAAACCTAGGCTTTTTCTTGGACATGCGCCGCGGTACGCCCTGCCCAGCGCCACCGTGCTAAGGCGGTTCAACAAACCCCCTTAGACCTCTGAGTTCAGTCGGGCCGCAACACTCAAGAACAGCTTCGTGGTGTGACCCCATGAACCCAGTTTTCTAGCACTTCTTACGCGTTTTCCCCCAAACCAAAGTCACCTAATCTCACCCCAAGCATAACCTAAAACCAGAATTGATTCCAGAACTCACATTAACACAACATGGGCATCGTAATTACCCCGAAAAACTAACTATAAATCCTATCCCAACTTAGAAACTGAAGCTAACACTAAACTTAGCTAAAACCTAACTTAAATAAAGGAATTCACATAGAAAACAGCTTATAAAGCTTACCTCACAAGTGATTTTGATCATTTAGCTAAATCCCCAATATATTTCAGCCTCCAATCTTCAATTTCCTAAGCCAATTCCTCAAGAACCCAAAGAGCTCAATCAAGCTTAAGGGAGGAGAGGGAGTACATGAGAGAGACAGAAAAAGAGCAGCTAAGTTTGGAAGTGTTCCCTCTCTTTCTGTTTGTTTCCTCAAGATTTTACAGCCTAAATCTATCCTTAACATCGAAAGACTAAAAAGCCACTAGTCTTATCCTTAGCCCTTTAATACCTCCAAGGGGTAAATGGTCATTAGCCATATTTCCCGATAATTTCTCGAGTAGTCCTATACATCCCCAATTAATCACGACATACCTAAATAATCGCCAAATAACTACATGTTACCCGATCAACCTCGGATACGCACTACGTTCCCAAAACACCCCTAAGGTCACCCTGAGCCGGGCATTTGACCCCGTTGTGACTATTTCGCTAATCCGCTCACTAGGATCACCTCTAGCCCAATATTGCAAATATACCCACATAATAATGTAGTCTCAATCATAACACACACATAATTACATTTATACCCTTAACGGGTCAAAATAACAAATATGCCATTTTTAACAAGAACGGGCCCACATGCATATTTAATACACATAAACATGCATATATATATTCATATTATAATATAACTCAAGCAATCAAATAATGATACACATATATCATAATTAATTCACCTAATAATGCAATTAAATCATTTATTGCCCTTCCAACACACCAATCAAGGCACTAAGCCTTATTAGCAAATCTAGGATGTTACAGATACGATGAAAAAATGACTCGAGCAGGCTAAAGGCAGTTGGTCAGACATTTTACCAGAAGTGTAACGGTCATATCGTACTACTGCTCGTACCTCTACTAGCCATACTCCATTCTTTATAGTTAATGGATATGAAGATATGATACCTGTTGAGTTGACTCATTCATCACATCAAAGAAGTACGTACGACCAAGAACAAAACTACCAATTGCTAGCTGAAATACTTGACCTAGTCGATGAACAAAGGGAGAAATCACAATTGTGAGTGCT
Source organism: Humulus lupulus (assembly GCF_963169125.1). Lineage (NCBI taxonomy): Eukaryota > Viridiplantae > Streptophyta > Magnoliopsida > Rosales > Cannabaceae > Humulus > Humulus lupulus. Next base: position 93,500,742 of record NC_084800.1, on the reverse strand, counting down.
TGCTTACCAACAGAAAGTGGCCTGGTACTTTAACTCTCATGTCAAAGATAGAAAATTTGCCCCAGGGGAACTAGTATTGAGACAAGTGTTCCAAAACACTAAAGACCCTGCAGAGGAGTTTTAGGACCCAGTTGGAAAGGACCATACCAAATCGTAGACGTTTTACAACCAGGAACGTATAAACTTGCTCAATTGAATGGTGAACACTTGCAGGAATATTATCAATAAATATTGGTCGAAAGGCACACTTTGCCACTTACTTCGACCAGCATTATTTTAGATTCATTTTACTTGTAAAGGCACGATTATTGCCCAATTATTTAATTTTGGTTGTAAGGCACGTATTGCCCATATTTTTCCACCAATTATTACTTAGATAATTTTTTTATCTATGTGGTTATCAAGCATGTTTTTACCTTTATATGATCAATAACCTCTGATTTATTAAATTGTTAATGTTTTCATTCAAAACATTTATTGCTCGTAGAATTTTTTATCCAATAGACACATTTTGTCCAAGTTATTTCGAGATATTTACAAGGGAGTCTGCTAGACACGCTCACTATTGCCAACTTTTGTTATTATAACAAGTATTGCTTAACATGTGAGATTTTTTAATAACATAAAAGTATACTATTGTATGAAATGGTTTTGAGCAGCTGTGTTAGCTTGACTAGACTGGTTACTTGGCAAGTGACCAAGGACTAACCTCCTCAATCACTTGGGGGCATATAGGGTATAAAGAATCGCACATAAGAAAATGAGAAAAAAAAAGCACAACTGAGTAGGCACTTAGAAAAAAATTCAAAATTTATAAAGTGTTGTGCTATGTTCGTTAAGAAGATGAAAACATATATGTCATTTAAATTGTTATATCAAGTTAAAATTAACAAGAAATATATTGTATATAAGGCAAGAAAATTATTACAAAAGTAACTGAGATTAAAGGCTGCTCGGTCAACACCAATGTTTTTTCACTAAAAACTTGATGGTTCTGGTGACCAACAAAAATATACTACCAAGGACATTTCCTCTCAAGGCTTGACCACCTCGGCATCATCTTACCCGTGCCCCTGGTCTCCATCTGGATTCAAGGAGACTTTCGGGAAAGCAGCAGCCCATTCCTCCTTCTCACGGGCTAAACATTTGGCAATCTCTTTATCCCGAAGGTTGGCGGGCAGATAGTCGAAGTTGGCTCCCTTATTGTTTTTCCAAAACAAGAAAAAACAATTGAAGTCTACACTCCTAAACCTTGTTAGGTCTGAATAATGTGAATCCTTCTCTTTGGCTAGCTCTTCCTTGAGTGCCTTCTTCTCATCTGGTAGCTTATGTTGCTCTGTCTCTAAATGTTTTACGTGCTCCTCAAGGTCTGTCCTTGTCTGCTTAAGCTCCTTGATCTTGCGCTTTTACTTGGTCCCCGCCTCCTCGAGTGCCTTAATCACCTTGCCCTTGTTTTCAACCTCGATGATTTTGTCCTTCAGATCATACTGAAGTTCCTTGCAAAGGTTGTAGTTGATAATGTTTGAATCCTTGAAGTTCTTCACGGGCGCCCGTGATTTCTGTAACGACTCTGCAACCTTGAGGGCTTCAGTTCAGGTATAGGCGAGGTTTATCATACCCAGAGAGAATGTTAGAAGTTAGATTTGAGCAAGAAACTTAACAACAAATTTAAGAATTTAAATGGATACTTATCGAAAGGACCTCAGACATGGTGCGACCTAGTCCCAAGTCCACAGACATGGCGTGCCTCCTTTGGTCGAGGCTAAAGGTGAAGCATATAGGTTGAAGATGTCTAACTCAGACATTGCTCCGAAATTTGATGAATGGACATTAAGAAAAAATTGAAGAAACACAACGAGCAGCAACAAAAAGCTTATGTCAGCATTTAATAGAATTAAACAATTCGGCAACAACCTATATTACATAGAAATTCCTTGTCAAAATTGGAAGAGGAACACGTGTCAAGAGGATCATCCTCCTCCTCCAGCACTTATTTGCCTTTCCCTTTGCTTGCAAAAGGTGCTGGAGCTCTTGGGTGAGGAGCATCCTCTTGCTCCTTAATATTAATCCATGTTGCCCTCCTCCTTTGAGGGACAGGGGTCACTTGAGGTTGTTCGGATCGCCTACCAACTTCCGGGTCGATAGTTATTCTAATAGTCGCACCCTTAGTAGCGCCTCCTTCACAATTTTGGCGAGCTTCGAGCCAAACGACCTCTCTCAAATTGTCCTTCGTCACGAGCAGTCTACAGTTTTTTTGCTCGGAAGAAAGTCTATTCGAGGATATTGCTCGTCTTACCATGTCCAGCATAGGAAGAGTTTTTCCCACTGACCTAAAGTACAGTAAAAGAAATAAAATTAAGCCCTAGTGTCTAGGAGGAATGTGAAAGAGAGAAATTACATATTATCATTACCTCCTCGTTGGAAGGCCAAATTAAGCACTAGTGTCTAGGAGGAATGTCAGTCGTTAGAAAATATTCTTTAAAATAACCACCCACGTTGCTCCTAAACGTGGGCTTTATTGGGAACATCCTGGTCATGTCCCTATGATAGAAATAGAAGAATCTTGTACCTTGTTGGCCTGGGTTTAATTTCAAGTCAAAGAGGTAATGAACCTCATGAGGAGTAGGAGCATCCCACCCTTGGATGCGATAAATGATGTACAATGCTGAAAGTATTAGATATCCATTTGGTGTTATTTGAAATGGGACAATGTCAAAGTAGTTAGTGATGCCACTAAAGTAGTCATGGAGAGGGAGAGTGGCGCCTGCTTGAAAATCGTAGCATGACCAGGCACTAAATGCGCCACCATGAAGGTTAACGCACTGGTCAGCCAGGGAAACAACCATGTTTATCCCCCTGATTCCATACTTGTTGGACTCCCCAAGAGAGCTACTCGTGAGGGTACTAGTAGGAACTATGTATCGGGGAATGTACTTCCTTTTATGAGGCCCCTGCTTGGCATAGAATATTATGGTGTCGGTCACCTACTCTGGTTCTTACTGCTACAGTTGTTGTTGTGGTTCTACACGCTGCCTTGGATGTTGTTGTGGAGCTTGTTGTTGAGGTTGTTGTTGCTGCTATGGTTGTTGTTCATTGGTCGCATGCCTTTCGACCTAGGTATCCGCAGTCAATCTTTGTTTGGTTGTTTGTTTAATTCTAGCCATATTTGGGGAATAGAAAGCAATAGTTACAACCTCTTCAACAAATGTATACCTACTTGTTGCCCTCCTGTTAGTCGGAATCCTGACCAGGAGTGGATCAACAAGTTGTCGATGGACCTCACAGTTGTTCAGGACGAGCTCTGCTTGAGCCTAAAGGAGTCTTCAGCTTACGCTGCCAAGCTGGCCATAGTCTAGAAGGAGGCCGCTAAGACCAAAGAAGAAGTTGTGCACACCGCCTCTCGAGCCGAGAACCTCGCTCGGGAGAACGAGAACCTCCACTCCAAGCAGAGGAGCTGGAGAGGGATCTCAATGTGATGGCAGATGACACCCTATTTATGGCATGGTAGAGCAATAGGGACATGGATCTGTCATTCACTACAGAGTCAACCATACGGATGATGCTCGAGGATGAGGAGGCTAGGTAGCCCGGGTAAAGGAAGATGCATCGGCTAGTTGTGCTCCCGAGGCGGATTCTGTCATCGAGGTGGTGGCAGAAGTTCCTCCAGGCGAGGGATAAGATCACAGTTTTATCTCTTTAATTATTTCTTGTTTCCTTAAGTACCATTAACTTTACTAGTGAATGTTAATTCATAAACTGATTTATGAATTTGAGCTCAATAACCTTTCAGCTCCAAAAGCTAACCCTTAAGGGAACCGTTATTCAATTCCTCTAAAATAAAGGTATAGTTTTCATTTCTGTATATTATGTCCCCAGCCATTCACATCAATGAGTCCCAAAACAAAAGTTCACAGCTTGATCATTTTGACAAACCATAACAACTTAATCAAATGACTTAAATGACATGAACAAGAGTTCATAATAACTTCAGGATTAAGATCAATTTGTATATGATCATCTTATTGATATGTTTAATAAATCAAAAGAGTATTTAGTTAAGTATTAATAGCATATCGAGTTCATGTCTTATAAAACCACATTATGCAAAGTACCTCCATTAAGATGTCTTACTACATCAGTAATTTGGATCTAGATTGCATGTATTCATAATACTAGTGAATTGTACTTGCAGTATTTAATCCAAAGATTCCATATAACTTTGTTTCACTATGAATTATTTAAATTTGTTTCCTACAATCTTAATCCTCTCGTACCAATACAGGATTGTAGTCACAATAACGAATTTGGAAATTTTTTTGATATTCAAATAATAATAGTAAACAATCAATATATGCAAAAATTCATCTTAATTATTTATATCCTACAACATTGTCAAATACATGTGCTTTCAAGGGCACCATTCTTAACAAAAACAACATGAAATTTGATTGAAACTAGTTTTTTCCTTTTAATTTTCTAAATGTCCAAAAGATGACAATTAACATTCTTATAAATGACCATTACTAAATTAAACCCATAATAATTCATATATTATGAATCACTTGCATTTAAACCAATAAGTTTGCGCAATGTGATATACAAGATTGTGGCTAAGTGTTTGATTAATAAGCTTAGAACTTCCTTGAATGATGTTGTTTCTGATTTGGAAAGTGCATTTGTGTTGGGCAAGCTTATCGAAGATAATGATATTATAGGGTTTGAGGGTTTTAATTGTATGAATATATATGGGGTATCCTATTGTTATACAAAAAACACGCATGGATGACATGGCAGACATTTAATACACGTGGCTGACATCTGGCAGAATTCTTGCTCGACTATCGACTAGGAAGATATCTATTGGCGCAACGCTCAATCTCTATATGCGACCAGCCTGGTCGTATACACGCGATATACAGAGAAAATCTTATGCAGTTATGATCAAATCCGAAATTATCTCCCATGATTTCCTGAGTATCCGATTATTTAGGAAAGAATATCTGTACCAAATTAATGTAATCTTCCTTGAGCCTATAAATAGAAAAAGATAGCTCAAGGAAATGGACTCTTTCTTTGGCTTTTTGATTATTTGAGATTAGAGTTTTACAAGTGAATTAGAGCTATCACCTTGGATATATTCTTTTGTTCTTCAGAGGTTTGTGAAACTCATTGAACCCTAGTTCTTTGATCACTCCTTTGAATTTTATATCAATAACAGCTCAAGTGGACGTAGGTTATTACCAGATTCTGGGGCCGAACCACTATAAATTCTTGTGTCCTTTATTTTTGTCATCACATTCATTTCAACGTGTTTGTCCACATCAAGCATTTCTGACTTCGTGTCAGTTGACCAAAATCAGGGTCAACATTCTGGTGCTTTCATTGAGAGCTTGATACAGTATCGTTGAAATATCAATGGCGAAAACTACCAAGAAGACTGGACAGGCGGCTAGCGCTGCACCATCTCACCCGCCTCCTCCTCCTCCAAACGTGACTGAGGATGAGCCACATTTGGAATTCAATGAGGAAGAAATGGATTCCGAGATGTTGAGGAATACCATGGGGGTATTGCAGGATGAACTGGTCAATCTGAGGGCCAGTCAGGAAAGTGCTGCCGAAATTATGGTGCGGTAGCAACAGGAGATTGAACGACAGCGCCTGGAACTGAGTGAAAGGCAGGCAGACAGAGACCGTCACTAGAGGGAGGCCATGGCAGCCCTCGAAGCAGCCCTACAACTAGCTAGGAACCAGGCTGCACCTGCATCGCAGCTTGATCAACCTACAAATGGGTCGCCCCAAAGGGGTCCTAATCCTAGCCCGCCTATCCAACCCTCGAGCCCCCAAAGGCCCGAGAAGCCACTGATGCCTCAGGACGATGTCCCACTAAGGGACCCTGAGGCACAGCCTTAATCCCAGGCTGGTCGCGGTAATCCCCCGCAGCCAAGGCAGAATAGGGCCAGGCAGCCGCCCCGTAGCCCTAGACGCCATAGGGGCAACGAGCCAAACCCTCCGAGCAGAGAACAGCGTCCTTCTGGCAACAGAAGGAACTCAGAGATAAGCTCTACGGTCCGAGGCCCCCCACGGCATGATAATTTACGAGGACCTACCGACCAACGCAGGCCACCCTCTAACGCTCGGGAGGTTCCCGCCCGGGAAGGCAACCGAGGGAACAGTCGATCCCATCATAGCCAATCCAGATTTAGAGATGGCCATGATTATAATGAGGCTGACTCAGGCAGAGGAAACGTTGGTCGAATAAATGAGGAAAGAGGTGGGGGCAGAAGCCTACCACCTAGGGATGACCAACCCGAAAGACGGGACATTGGGGGGCAGCCCAGATAAAATAACGTCTTCTACCGGCTCGAAGCTAGCGAGCAGCGGAGGAGAGACAAGGATTTAAGAGACGTACTCAACGATCGCCAAGAACGGCACGACGAGTACGTTCCCCCAGCACCAGAGGCCCCAGCGATTCTAGGCGCTGTGCAGGCCCAGATAGATGCCCTCAACCAGGCAGTGCAGCAGCTGATCGGGGGAAGAACATCTTATATCGACCATGATAGGAGAAAGGGAACTCCTTTCGTCAAAAGGATAGCTATGGCAGAAACTCCTAGCAAGTTTAAAATGCCTACGCTTCCGAACTTTGACGGGTATGGTGACCCGGTATCTCACGTCAACAAGTTTGAGATACAAATGGACATTCAGAAAGTGTCTGAAGATGCTCGGTGCAGGATCTTCCCTGCAACACTTTCTGATGCCGCACAGGAGTGGTTTTTCAAATTCCCTCCTGCAAGTATAGTTTCCTGGGAAATGTTCGTGAAGGAATTTTACGGACAGTTCTATGCGGATCGTGTGCACCTGACTGAGGCAAATCAGCTGGTCGAGATATGCCAGCAAGACGGAGAACCACTGAAGGACTACGTCCAGCATTTTATGAGAGCAGCTGCTGGAGCAAAAACAGTGGGAGACGAAGGCAAGATGATGGCCATAACTGTAGGGGTTAAGCGCCGCACGCCTCTCTGGGACAACCTCAGAAAACATGGGGTCAGAACTACCCAGGAATTTTTGGATCAAGCTAATCGATATATCAAGCTCGAGGATGCCATCGCCAATGAAGGAAAGCCCCCAGGCAAAGACAAGGGGACAGCCAAGCCCACCAAAGCTGCCAATGGATCGAAGCCCAACGGCAACGGGAATAGCAATGGCAATGGCAAGAATGGGGGGAAACGCCCGCACAATGAGCCTTCCACCTCTGACAATAAACGAGCCAAGGGTAATCGTTATGAACCTTGGTTCACTAACTACACTGCCCTTATTGAGTCTCGGGGAGAGGTTTATCAAGCCACGAGCTCCAGTGTGCCTTATAAGAAACCTGCCCCCATTCGAAAGGATATTTCGAGAAGAGACACTACCAAGTTATGTCGTTATCATAACGACTACGAACATGATACCAATGAATGCAACCAGCTGAAGGATGAGATCGAGTTCCTTATTAGACAAGGACACTTGAGAGGATATATACGAGCCTCGGGAAATTCCCAACGAGAAGCTCCAGGTGGCAACGAGCAAGCGCCCACACGCCAACGCTCACCACCTTTGCAGCCTGATCCCGTCGCTGGCACTTTACTCACCATTTGTGGAGGCCTACACCTTGCGGGAAATAGTGGAAAGGCCAGGAAACGATATGCTCAGACTCTGCGCCATGACCAGGACATCGAGATGATGACTGTGGAGGTTCGCACGCCAAAAAAGGCTTAGACAGAAGAGGGTGAAATAACCTTCTCTGATAGCGACGCCCAGCATGTCCGGTTCCCACATTCTGATCCGCTAGTCGTGGATATCCAAATGGCCAATATGATGGTGAAGAGAGTGCTAGTTGACACAGGAAGTTCAGTGAACATCCTGTATAAATCTTCGTTGGAACGCATGAAGTTGTCCATTAAGGACTTGGAGCCCTGCAACCAAACAATCTATGGCTTCTCAGGCGAGGGACTCGCCCCGGTAGGGTCAATCAGACTTCCAGTCACGACAGGTACAACGCCCTCTACCAGGACATTACTCCCTACTTTTATAGTAGTCGATTGTCCTTCGGCGTACAATGCTGTCATTGGAAGGCCCATAATAGTTGACCTACGGTCCGTCACCTCCATATGACACTTAGCCATGAAATTCCCGACAGACGCAGGGGTAGGACGTGTGTTGGGAAATCAGAGGGAAGCCAGGGAGTGCTACAACGCCTCAGTCATGAAGGCGGAGAAAGGAACGTCAAAGAGCACTTCCCCAGATAGATTGCAGATGGCTATTGATACACAAGCCCAATCCGGTGATGAAGTCACCAAATAGGGTGTTGCCCAAAGTAAGGATAGGGATTTAGATCCTCGCTTTGGGGATTTTGAGGAAAATGTTGGACCCTTCGAGGACCTGGAAGAGGTCCAACTTGACGAAAAAGACCCGACCAGAGTTGTGAAGGTCGGGAAAAAATTAGAACCAACCACGAAGCATGCACTGGTGGAATTTTTGCGGAGGAACAAGGAAGTCTTTTCCTGGTGGCACAAAGACATGGCTGGGATAGATCCTGCAGTTATCAGCCATGTCCTGAACATAGACAAGAGTTTTCCACCCGTGCAACAGAAAAGAAGGCTACTCGATAAGGATAGTTCGAAAGCCTTAAAAGAAGAAGTCAATAGACTGAAGGAGAATGGATTCATCCGGGTGCCGTTTTATCCGTCGTGGGTCTCTAATCTGGTACTGGTTCGCAAGCCTAACGACAAATGGCAAACCTGTGTGGATTTCACAGACCTCAATAAAGCCTGCCCAAAGGATTGCTTCCCACTCCCAAGGATCGACCAGCTAGTCGATGCAACTGTAGGACATGAGATCCTATCCTTCATGGATGCATACTCAGGATACAATTAGATTAGTATGCATCCCCCTGACGAGGATCACACCAGCTTTCGGACCGATACAGGATTATACTGTTATAAAGTAATGCCCTTCGGACTGAAAAACGCAGGTGCGACTTACCAGCGATTGGTTAACCACATGTTTAAGGAGTTGATCGGAGTAAACATGGAGGTGTACGTGGACGACATGCTGGTAAAGTCAAAAAAAGCAGAAGGACATGTGAAGGATTTACAAGAGTGTTTCGATGTGTTGAACAAGTACCAGATGAAACTAAATCCTCTCAAATGTACCTTCGGAGTTAGATCAGGGAAATTTTTGGGGTTCATTGTTAATTCAAGAGGAATCGAGGCCAACCCTGACAAGATAAAAGCCCTGATCGACATGAAATCGCCAGAGAAGATCAAGGATGTACAAAGTTTAACAGGAAGAATGGCCACCCTAAGTAGATTCATTTCCAAGTCAACGGATAAATGCGTCCCTTTCTTCAATCTACTTAGAGGCAACAAGAAGTTTGAATGGACAGGAGACTGCGAGCAGGCTTTTCAGGCCTTAAAATCCCATATGGCACAGCCTCCTATTTTATCAAAGCCTATCGAAGGAGAAACTTTGTTCATCTACCGGGAGATTACCAAAGTTGCTGCTAGTGCGGTACTAGTACGAGAGGAAGAAGGCGTACAAAAGGCGGTTTATTATGTAATCAAGAGGCTAATCGGAGCAGAGCTGAGGTATCCTCCCATCGAGAGGTTAGCCTATTGTTTTAATCTTGGCCTCAAGGAAACTACGTCCTTACTTCCAAGCCCATCCCATTACAGTCTTAACTGGCCAGCCCCTTCGGCAAGTCCTCCAAAAACCAGAGGCGGCTGGGCGTTTATTAAAATGGGCAGTCGAACTAGGGCAGTTCGATATTACATATTCAGCGCGAGCAGTAGTAAAAGGACAAGTCTTGGCTGATCTTATTGTAGAGTTCACTGAGCTCCCAGACAACGAGCAATGCGAAAAGCCTAGTGCGCCTGAGCCCCAAGATGAAGCTCCTTCGTGGAAGTTATTCAAGGATGGATCGTCCAAAAAATCTCACGCAGGAGCGGGAATGATTTTGATAACGCCAGAAGGGCATCGATTTCACTACGCCATTAGGTTCGACTTTGCAGCGTCGAATAATGAAGCCGAATACGAAGCACTCCTCGCTGGATTAAGATTGGCAAAAGACATGAGTATAAAGGTGCTTGATATTTACAGTGATTCACAGCTGGTAATAAATCAAGTTCTAGGGGAATATCAAGCACGAGGCCTCAAAATGGTGGCCTACTTGAACAAAACTAGAGATCTGTTGGCTCAGCTCAAGAAGTATACCCTCCAGCAAATACCTCAGGATCAGAATTCGAACGCAGATGCCTTAGCCAAACTCGCAAGCGCGAAAGATGCTGACACTTTGAATATTGAGCCAGTAGAAAGGTTATGCGAGCCAAGCATACGAGCAGATGAAACCAATATGGAAATCCGGATGGGGGACACATGGATGGCGCCTTGGAATATCTTACAAATGGTGTACTACTGCCAGATAGAAATAAAGCCAGAACCCTCCAGAGGCAGGCTGCTAGGTACATACTGGTTGATGGTGTTCTTTATCGAAGAGGATATTCCATGCCACTGCTTAGATGTATTACACCAGAGAAAGGTAAAGAGCTGATGAGGGAAGTACATGAAGGCTTCTGCGGGGATCACGCTGGGGGGCAAAGTTTGGCAAAGAAGATTCTAAGGCAGGGCTATTTCTGGCCGACTATGAACGAAGACTCAATGGAGTTTGTGCGAAAATGCGATAAGTGTCAGAGATTTTCCAAAATCCCATGCGCAACTCCCAAAGAGTTAAAACAAATGCAGAGTCCTTGGCCTTTTGCAGTATGGGGTATAGATTTGATTGGATCCCTGCCAACGGGAAAAGGCGGGGTGAAGTACGCAGTCGTTGCAGTTGACTACTTCACCAAATGGGTCAAAGCTAAGCCACTAGCTACCATAACGACCAAGAAAGTTCTTGACTTTGTCATCAAGAACATTGTTTGCCGATATGGTTTGCCTCGAAAAATTGTCTCAGACAACGGCACCTAGTTTGACAGCGACTTGTTCATAGACTTCTGCGAGAGGCATGGGATCGTCAAAAGCTTTTATTTAGTTGCACATCCATAAGAAAATGGGCAAGTTGAAGCAGTGAACAAAATTCTTAAGGACACCCTGAAGAAAAGACTTGAAAATGCTAAAGGAGCATGGCCAAAACAGCTGCCTGAGGTACTCTGGTCGTATAGAACTTCTCATCGAACAGCGACAGGTCATACCCCGTTTTCCTTAGCATACGGGTATGAAGCTATGTTGCTTGTTGAGTTAGATCCCCCCTCACATCGACGTATTACATACGACCAGGAGCAGAATAGCCAACTGATGCTGGAGTCCCTAGACTCAATCGAGGAGAAACGAGAAAGAGCCCAACTCCGAGTTACTGCGTACCAGCGAAAGGTCACCCGGTATTTTAACTCAAAAGTGAATGAAATAAAATTCAACGTCGGAGACCTGGTGCTACGACGAGTTTTCTTAAATACCCGCGACCCCACTGTTGGAGTGCTCAGACCAAACTGGGAAGGACCTTACCAGATTGAAGAAGTCCTTCATCCAGGCACCTACAAGCTTGCACACATAAATGGAGATCTCGTTCCACGCTATTGGAACGGTGAACACCTGCGCAAGTACTATCAATAAACAGTCCTTTTTAAAGGACTGGCTTGTATCAATTTTTACTCTTTACAAGTTTCGAAAAAAGGTTAGCCACGTTGTATGGCTAATCGCTTATAAGTGTAAGATCTTTTTAAGATCACTCGTAAAGACATGTTTAGTCCATTTTTAATACGAAATTATAAGGGATTGTGCGAAGCCAGTCATTCTTGCCAACCTTTGTAAATTTATTTTTACAAGTATTTGTTCATTACGTGTGTTGTTTTGCTGTATTATAAGTGTTACATTTCCTATCGAGCAGTAATGTTCGCACAGGTCGTGGTCAAGGCAAGTGACCAAGGACCTAAAGCTCCTCGATCACTTGGGGGGCATATAAGGTACATCGATAGCAAAGCATACCAATAAGTATGTAAACACATGAACAAAATAAGTGAACGCATGCTACGGTACTTAGAGTATTTTTCAAAATTTATATTTTGTTAAATCAAACCAAAGTACTATGCTAAGTTCGATCATGCGAACAGATGTAATAATAGACAAAAATATTATAGTATCAAAAAGCATTCTGTTACACCGCGAGCAGTACTGCTCGGATGTAATTGTTTAATTAAAAGTAAAAGAGCTGCCCTCGCAGCAATAAAAACCAATTGTCTTTACAATACGACCCGTGGGCCATAAAAAACGAAATAAAAGAAAGAAAATTATTGAGGATTAGGAGAAGTGCCTTGGTTGGCCGGAGGACCAGGTTCAGTGTCAGCGGCAGGAACCTTGGCCTTCTCTTCCTCCTCCAGCCGAATGGCGCACTGCGCCAGTAGAGTCCTCTTCCACCGCTCGGACAGGTATTTGAAGTTGGCCTCCCGGTTGTGCTTCTAGAATTCGTAGAAGCAGAGGTGAGTGGCCTCCTTATACTTCTTCAAATTCTTGGCCCCGTCCTCCTCGAGCTCCTGCACTTGTTTCTCAAGCTCCCTCGTCTCCTACCTGCTGGCTGTCAGGTCAAGCCCAAGCTGCTTACATTCTTGAGTGACGAACTTGGCACTCTCCCTGAATTTTTCTCTGGAATCATTGGCTTTCTTCAGGGCATCTTGAGCATCCAGAAGTTCCTGGGTGAGAGTGGCTTGGTCCTCGCACAGTTGTTCGTTCAGTTTGGACAGCTCCTTTTTCCCCTCGAGCAGCTTGTTGTTGTCAGCCTCAAGTGCTTGCTTAGCTTGGGCAAGCCTGCAGTCGAAGTTCTTTCCACGAGAAACCAACGGCCCAACACGGCGCCAGCCAGCAGTTCGAGCTAGCAGCCCCTGAAAGATGAAAAGTGAGATAAAGTAAGGAAAAGAAGTCAGACGTAAATGATAAAGCAGCAGGAGATAACTTATGCTAACTATCTCGTTCAGCCCTCTATTAACGACCTGATCAGCCTCCATTGAAGCGGTTTCGGTGATGGCGGCCTGACTGCGTCTGTGCTTTGAGAGTTTGTATATCCTCTCTCTGGCTGATCCGACCATGAAGTTTGACAGGGAGCCTTCGGGCAAGTTGTCCAATGCCTCCTTGTCAGCGGCCCTAGAAGAAGGCTGTGGATTAACATGTGTAGGAGTCGTCTGCTCGGTGGGGGGTGGAGGTGGTGAGTTCTCCTTGGAAGGGGCGGTGGTTGGAGCATCGTCTGTTCAAGCCTTCTTCGAGGGGGTCTTGTTGCTTTCCCCTCGAGCCCTCTTGCTATCCTTTCTTGGGAGAGAAGAGGCGGCGGCAGCCTGATAGTGCTCGAAGACGTCCTCGGAGTCCATACCTGCACAAAAGGAAGAAACTCAAGCAATAAGACTAAATGGTCCTCCAGGAAACAAGGATAAAAGTAAAAGGATTACAAGTAAAGTACCTGGGCTACAACTACTGGTCGTAGCATTATTTACTGAACTACCTAGTTCCTGGAAGAAATATGAGTTTAAAGAGGGAGCATTCCTAAAGTTGTCATCCCCATCAAATAGATGAGAGGGAATTGGCAAATGATTTAAAAGCAAGATTGTTATACCATTTTCATTCGACGAATCGTCAGAAAGTTTGGTAGGCTCGGCAGCCTTTTGTTTTCCTTTGTCCTCGGGGGCCAAGGGTTTCTCTACACGACGAGGGACGGTAGGTTCCCTGATTGTAACCCTAGTTGGTCTCCTCCACAGAGGAGACGCTTAGAGTTGCTGCTCGGGATCCACTTTGGTTTGGGCATTCCTCGCCGGAGGTTCGCTCGTCGCTGGTTGAGGATTCCAGAGGCCAACTAGCCTAAGGTTAGCCTCAGTAACTAAGTTTTTGACACTCTTATCAGCATTTGGCATGCTGGCTAAGAGTGCTGCCCCTGACTCCATCCCTGGAGTAGGGATTGAACGTAACCATGGGCCTGGAACACAGTGGAATGTCAAGACATTGTGATAGAAAAACACTAAGTGAAAAAGCTACTGGCGTAAGAATTTTTACCTCCTCGAGTGAAGGCCAGGTTTTCTGCAGCTAGGTCAGGAGTAAGGAAGTATTCATGGTGATACCTCCCCGCGTTAGAGATATGAGTAGTGTCGGACAAGAAAGTGCGCCCAGTTTCTTGGTTGCAAAAATGGAAAAACCCCGTGCCATCTTGGTTAGGGTTAGGGTTGGACTTAAGGTCGAAAAGAAAGTTGACCTCGTGGGGAGTAGGCACTGGCCATTTCTTGAGTTTGTAAAGAATATAGAGTGCGGCCAGCATTCTATACCCATTCAGGGTAATTTGAAAGGGGGCAACTCCAAAGTAATTTGCCACCCCCTGAAAGAACGAATGAAGAGGCAACGTGGCACCTGCCTCGAAGTGAAACCGCGACCAGGAGCTGTAGGCTCCACCTGGCAGGTTGGCCCGCTGGTCGATAGAAGGTCTGACTAAGGTCACCCCTGTTAGATTGTATTTATTTAAGTAGTTGGCGATCATCCGTATCGTCACCCTACTTTGGGGAGCGACGTGCCACTCAACAGTCGGCTGGTCAGCATGTCGGGGACGAGCACGCCTTTGAACATTGGTGTCAGGAGAAAATTCACCTCGACCACTGGTCGAGGGGGCATCAGCAGAAGGCTGGCCTGAAGAGTTAGGGGTTTTCCTTTTTTGAGCTTTTGTTTTTGTTCGAGCCATTCTCTGGGTTGGGACTGGAGGAAGGTTTGGGCTAGGGCGAGAAAAAGGGATATCCGGTATCAAAGTAGATGGGTTTTCTTCGCCTTCAAGTAATTGAGCCAAGAGGTCGTCTTCAATGGGTCTTTCTCCTCCCCAAGGGTCTTGCATATGAACTGCAAATAGACAATGGAGGAGGTAAGACACATAGTCTGCGAGGTAACGTGGGAGATTGGGATAACGTTGCTCGCGTCTAAGAGACCAGCAGCATCCTACCCCTACACTAAGTTTGGTGCTAGTGGTTTGAAAAACGGATCAAAAAGGAAATAAAATGTTTTTTGAAAGGGAACTTTTTCAACTCCTAAAGGGCGAGAAAAAACCCAGTTTTTTCAACTAGCTTAAAGATTAAATTTTTACGTTGATCTTACGCCCTAAGCCTATGGTCCTTACTATCAAACTAATTCCTAACTTATACAAAGCAGAAATACGCTCTCTTACCAAGCATTAGAAGGTTTATACAAAAATCCTCATAAAACCCTACTCAAGAACACGGGAAATCACAGAGTACAGTAATTACATGCATGGCATAAAGTAGAGTATAAAAGACGGAGTGATTACCTGGGCAAAGGTGGAGATTCAGAAAAACAAAGGATTTCAAGTCGGAAAGACCTTCGGCAGGACGTCTGAGCAGTTTCAAAAACCTGGGCTCTGAAGCAAAGTTCTTGAGGTTCTTGACGGAAATGGTGAGTAAAAAATCACAAGGAAGAAAAAGAGGTTACTTATAGAGGCTGAGGTATGGAAAAAAGTGGCAATCATTACTTTCCCATTTTCGAAATGTGGGGGAGTGTATAAGCCGTCAAATTGATCTCTTGAAAACCGAAAAGGCTTGATTAGACATAATTATGTCACGGCTTTCAAAAACGCACGGGGATCCTGACAGATTTCGTGGGGCATATGAACGGTTGTTTCCCTAAAGTTTCTTTATTGCGAAGGTATGGATGACGTGGCAGACATTTAATACACGTGGCTGACATCTGGCAGAATTCTTGCTCGACTATCGACTAGGAAGATATATATTGGTGCAACGCTCAATCTCTATATACGACCAGCCTAGTCGTATACACGCGATATACAGAGAAAATCTTATGCAGTTATGATCAAATCCGAAATTATCTCCCATGATTTCCTGAGTATCCGATTATTTAGGAAAGAATATCTGTACCAAATTAATGTAATCTTCCTTGAGCCTATAAATAGAAAAAGATAGCTCAAGGAAATGGACTCTTTCTTTGGCTTTTTGATTATCTAAGATTAGAATTTTACAAGTGTATTAGAGCTATCACCTTGGATATATTCTTTTGTTCTTCAGAGGTTTGTGAAACTCATTGAACCCTAGTTCTTTGATCACTCCTTTGAATTTTATATCAATAACAGCTCAAGTGGACGTAGGTTATTACCAGATTCTGGGGCCGAACCACTATAAATTCTTGTGTCCTTTATTTTTGTCATCACATTCATTTCAACGTGTTTGTCCACATCAAGTATTTCTGACTCCGTGTTAGTTGACCAAAATCAGGGTCAACACCTATCATCGAGGTGATTTTACTTTTCTTTTCTTTGTTTGATTAAGTAGGCCTGCGTGCCTTTGATTATTGGGATATAAACAATTAAATGCTCGATCCCCCGAGCTCAATTGTAAATACCTTTAACCTCTATGCAGCTTGCACTACTTTTCTTGCCATTATTGCTTTATTACTAACATGCTCACACTTAGTAATTATGCAATTTGGTCTCATTAATTTGGCTTGGTTTTCACGCCACTCAACGTAACGTAACGCCACGAGAGTCTGAAACCTCAACCCGTCCACATTTTGTGGGCCTCAAGTCTTAGAGACTTAGTTCTTGCACTCAAATCTTGGTGACTTGAGTCTCTATCGACTTCTCTTAGTATTTGGATAGTTTATGCACTTAGTGTTGTTTCCCAGGCTCGTAGTCCTTGAGAGTAACTCTTAGTGCGATGTCAATTAGGAACACTTAACGCAGTCCTACATCCTCGAGTCCCAACAACTAGAGGCCTAGGCCATCCATTGTACTTAGAGCTTGAAGATTTTCCTTTTAGTGTTTAGACGCTTTGGGTGTTTAGTGTTGTCTCCCAGGCGCACAATCCTCGAGATTAGCTTTAATTCATTATCAAGTAGGACACTTGACGGTCCTACGCTCTCGAGTCTCAACAACTCGGGCCTTAAGAGGTCCTTTACACTATAGGGTTCTAGATTTCCTATCTCAAAATTGACGCTTTGGGCATTTAGTGTTGCCTCCTAGGCTCGGTTTTCTCGGGAGTAACTTTAACGCCATCTGGTATCCTCAAGTGTCAATCACTCAGGTTCTAGGAGGTCAAATGTACTTTGATAATCACGCCCTGGGGTGCACTGTCCCCGAGATGCCATTTTGGGCTTTCCACCCTGCCCCCGAGTATAGTTACTCAGACCTTTTGCCACATGGAAGTCGTGAACTCATTGTCCGTGGGCTCTAAGTCCCTGGAACATGCAACCGAGTTTCACATCCTTAAGTCAGGCCTTGCGATGTTAGATTTTGGTTCACACCTCGAGTTAGTACTCGCAATACTTGGATTTCTCATCATCGGGTGATTGTTTTGGGGTTGTGCCCGAGTAAAAATGACTTAGGACTCTGTTCACATCTTGAGGATTAGGACCTAGTTTTCGTTCCTTGGGCGCGTGCAGTCCTCAGGAGAATACCTTAGGTTTATCCTCATGTTACGTGGATTTTTCTGATGCTGGGAATTTTTCCCAAGGCTTAGCTTAGGGGTCCCATGACACTTAGGTTACTTCGCTCATTGAATAGATTAGCTTCCTAGGCCATTGTTGACGGTGAAATCTCGTCAACGAAATTAGATCGGAAAAATGAAAGGTAAGTCAGGTGATGTTTATATAAGAACTGAGAATAAACTTTAAGGAAAAGTAAACACAGATAAATAATGGAGCAAGTCTTGGTATATTTCTCAATAGCCTCTCCTTACAATGAATTTTCCAACCCCCTTTCAAGTGATCTTAGAGTCCATTTTATAGTGGGCTCTAATGGCCTTAGGTACATGGTGGTCCAGGAGACCATAGGGTACATAAGTACTATGTTAGGGGAGTGGCTTCAGAGGTTGTGGCCGTACATCCAGCACAGGAGCAGGTGTCAGTAGAATGCTTCCACTACTTGTCTGTACCCATGTCTGATGAATGGTGGCAGGCATAGTGGCGCAGGAGGTAGTGGTGTCGGCTCTGACCTATGGCCGTAGACGTATGGACCATGACTCTTACCCCAGTAGTCTCACTGGCACTGGTATCCGTACTCAGTACTAGGTCGTACAAATGTGTCCCATTCGACTCGTACTGGAGCCTCTAAGCATAGGGGTCTCAAGGTGTAAGGAATGGGACCTTGGGTGTGTGTTACGGTCCTGGCATGAGGTGGAGATCTTGGGTCCTTGGCACGAGATGCCTGAAGCCTCCCGAGGTCACTCACGAGTCTGATTGATAGGCATGTGACCTTGATGGATGTCTAAGGATGTGTAGCGAGATGCCCTCCTTGTGGCCCCCTTGGCGATGCGGTTCCCTAGCTGCTTACGAGGCCCTCTTCCTCTTGCGAGGCCACGCGAGGCTAAGCTTGGGCGAAGCCACGCGAGGCCATGCTTGGGCGAGCTTGGGCAAGGCCACGGGAGGACATACTTGGGCGAGGCCACGCTTAGGCGAGGCCATGCGTGGGCGAGGCCACGCAAGGCCATGCTTGGGCGAGCTTGGGCGAGGCCATGTGAGGCCATGCTTGGGCGAGGTCATGCGAGGCCATGCGTGGGCGAGGCCATGCTTGGGCAAGGCCACGCGAGGCCATGCTTAGGCGAGCTTGGGCGAGGCCACATGAGACCATGCTTGGGCGAGGCCATGCGTGGGCGAGGCCACGCGAGGCCATGCTTGGGCGAGGCCATGCTTGGGCGAGGCCATGTGAGGCCATGCTTGGGCGCGGCCACGCGAGGCCATGCTTGGGCGAGCTTGGGCGAGGCCACGTGAGGCCATTCTTGGGTGAGGCCACGCGAGGCCATGCTTGAGCGAGGCCATGTGTGGGCGAGGCCACGCGAGGCCATGCTTGGGCGAGGCCACGTGAGGCCATGCTTGGGCGAAGCCCTCGGATGTGGGGCGGCTGGTGCGAGACAGTGGCATGGGCTTCGCAGTCGGGCCATGACAAGGGTCCTCGCGCATGGTGGCCGAGCGAGGCCATGGGGCGTCGCGCGCGGGTCCAGCGAGGCCAGGGCATCTTCATGTCTACGTCTTGCAAATGGGGTTCATATGGCCACGATCCCATGAGGCACGGGTCTAGATTCGTGGCGTGATAGCATGATGACTTCCCAAGATGGTGGTGGCCCGAGGGCCTCACATAAGTCTCATATTTTTCCTTGGTGGAATTTGGGCGTTCACATCCTGTATTCAAAAAGGACCTACAGGCTCGAGTCCAATTGCATGAGTAAGTGGCCTTTATTCCTCTGTTCTAATCAGGGACTAGAGATTTCTTATTTGGTGGATTTTTGGCATCCACAGCCATTGACTCCCAGTGCTAGGATTAACCTTACGGTGCTCAATTTTTGGCAACTCGAGGCTTTGAGCCCGAGTGGTGATGACTTAAGCTTCCATTCGCATCTCGAGATTTAGGAACTTAGTCATAGCTCCTCGGCTCAATGTCCTCAGGAGGACACCTCAGTTTTCTCTTGCACTACTAGGATTTTTAATCTTCGAATTATTGTGACACTAGGCCTACTCCACTCATGACTAGCTTAGTTTCCTAGGTATTTATGCCCAAGTATGGATGACTCAGGATTTCGTTCGCATATCGAGATCTAAGAACTTTGGTCATGGCTCCTCAAGCTCAATTTCCTCAGGAGATAACCCAAGTTCGCTCTTGCGCTACTAGGATCTTTAAGTCATGGACTTCCTCAAACTTTGATCAGTTCCCTAGATTTTTCTATTTTTTGGGTATTGACACTAAGCCTACTCTGCTTATGACAAGCTTAGTTTCCTAGGTCATCCTCCACGAGACACTATAATATATTAGGCTACCCTAACCCATGCCCCCCAAGTGATCGGAGACTAGTTTGTGTTCACTTGTCCAGGCCTACGAGCGGGTGCTCCACGAGTAGTTCAAATAGAATAAAAAGGAAACTAAAATATAAGCAGATTATTTTAATTTTTTTACCGTGTTTTGTCTACACAGTTTCCATTACTTGAGCTTGGAGGCTACAAAATGATTACATAATTTAACAAAAATACAATGCTCACATCACTGGTAATACCAATGGAGATGCTCAACATTTTAGGCGTAGAGTACTAACTGTTGGGGTTTTATGCCCTAATTAAAACCTAAATTCTTTGTAATCTCGTTTTATTATCAATAAAAGAATAGAAATCATTTTTTGACTTGGTCAAACACTTTGCTCACATGTTTTATTTTCATGATTATTTGTTTAATATAAACTTCTATTAAAACCCGAGCATATAGCTAATCTTATTTATAGTGACGTAATCATAGTGGAATATAAATATGATTATATGTTCAAAATAAGTTAGTCCTAAGATTAGTCAGTGCACAAGATTTACACTGACTTGCCAATCTACAATATGATCTATTTACACATTACAGTGTTATGTTCTTTCCAGAACATTAGCAAAGTAGATAAGATCAGATGTATTTGTTACATGGGACAGGACCGATATTGACAGTTGATAAGATAAGTAAACATACCGTTATTATTTATTCTAGTCATATCATATAGTTGACCATAGGTCAATTCAATCTCAATTCTGAGTGGTTAGTATTCTAACTGATTGTATTATTTGATTTCTTTGATTTGTTCGTTACCAGCTTACCCTACGGACTAGCCCATACTTACATCTTGGGAACTCGGTAGTATAATTGAGTGGGAGTGTTAAACATAAATGTGAACATCTATAGGTTCTGATGAAGAAGTGAAACGATGGTTTCCTTTTAGTTTGGTTCAAGGTGTTAAATGATAGAGATCTCATTTCAGTAATTAAATTAGTTTACTGAAATATCATTTACAAAGAACTATGTGTTTTAAGGATAAAAAACAATGAGAGGTAAAATGGTATTTTAGTCTTATCTCATTGTAGACCGTCTATCGAGGATTGAGTGACAATTATGGTTGTAACAATGGATAATTAATAGCGTATCTATCTTTGTTATAGAGCGTTCTATGAATTCAAGAGTGCAATTCCGAGTCTATAGTGGAGTCACGAGGAATTAATAAGTTAGTAAATTTATTTGTTAGATTTATGATAACTTATTGGAGCTTGATTTCATAGGCCCATGGTCCCCATTGTACCTTGGATAAAATAATCTAGATAGTCTCAATTAATTGATTTAATCATCAATTAGAATTATCAAAGTTGACCACGTCAATTTTGGATAGTTTCACAGAGTTGTGTAATTTTGAGAAGAAAAGAGAAATTATGGCAGATTTATTAATTAAGATAAATTGGTATCTAAATTAATAAATAAATTTAAATCAAGGTTCAAATTATAAATAATTAATTTGATAAAGGATTTAAATAATTATTTAATTAATTAAATCAATAGAAAATAATACAGGCCTTGATTTTAAGTCAAATGGGCTTATAATCAAATGGGAAATTTCACGGGCCTATAGCTCATAATAATTTTGACCTAGGGCTTCAAAATGGGTATTATTTTATTGATTTTTTAATTAAATTGAATGGCCTAATTGAGCCTATAAAAGGAGTGCTTAGAGAGAAGTAAAAACATAAGTCACAAGTCAGATTTTCTGATAGTTTTAGATTCTCTCTAAACACAAGTCCTTTTCTAAGCCTCTTTGTTATTTTCTCTTCTTCTCTCTATATCTATCACATGTGTTGAGAATTTCCCACACTAGTCTAGGTAGTTCTAAGGATACATTGGAAGATTGTGAAGAAAATAGAAGATCGGTTCAGTTTCTTGATAATACTCTGCGACAGAGAGGATACAAGAGTTAGAGAAACTAAAGGAATGACTCTTTAATTCCGCTGCATATATTGTAAGTATTCTATTCTTTGTTTCTCTTTGAATTCAATTTTAGAAACATGTTTTAGGCTATCTCGTATTAATTTGTTTAATATTAGATATACATGAAAATAAATAAAGATCATGTATAAGCTAATCTAACACTAACTCCCCACCCAGTCAGGCAAGCTTGTATGTCCCTAGACATACAACGCTCTGGACTTGGTATGGACCCTCCTAATTAGGGCCCAGCACTCCAGCACCAGGATCTCGGGTGGCTAAGAAAACTCTTTGCAACACCAAATCTCCCACCCCAAATTTTCTATCCTTCACTTTAGAGTTAAAATATCTGGCTACTTTCTGCTAGTAAGACACTACTCGAAGCTGAGAAGCTTCATAGAGCTTCTCCACGAGGTCCAGAGACTTTCAGAGTAAAGTGTGATTTGGGATCGCTCCCTCAACTGGGAGCATGGCTTCATACCCATAGGCCATGGAGAATGGCGAGTGGCCAGTGGAGGTCCTAGAAATGGTGCGGTAACTCCACAATGCCTTAGGCCGCTCCTCGGGTCAAGAGCCTTTTACTTGCTCTAGTCTTTTCTTCAAGGTGGTTTTAAACATCTTGTCGACTGCTTCCACCTGTCCATTTGCCTGCAGGTGAGCTATGAAGGAGAAGCTCTTCACCACTCCATGCCTTTGACATAAATTCATGAACAACTCACCGTCGAACTGTAGGTTATTGTCGAAGACTATCTTCCACGAGAGCCAGTAGCGGCAAATGATATTCATGATGATGAAATCTAACACCTTCTTGGAGGTGATGGTAGCAAGAGGTTCGGCCTCGACCCACTCCATGAAGTAGTTGACTGCCACAATTGCGTACTTCACTCCCCCTCCTCGTGGGCAAGGATCCGATTAGGTCAATGCCCCAGAATGCGAAGGGTCATGGACTTGTCATCTAAGTGAGCTCATTCGGAGGACCTCGGGGTATGTTGGCGAAGTGTTGGCACTTGTCACACTTCTTGATGTAATCCATCGCATTACCATTCATAGTGGGCTAGAAGTATCCTTGTCTCAATATTTTCTTGGCAAGGCTCTGCCCCCCCCCCCCCCCTAGCGTGGTCCCCACATAAGCCTTCATGCACCTCCCGGAGTCTCCCGAATAACTCCGACTTCTGAAGGACTTGTCACAAGGGATGGTTAGTGAGGACCTTGATTGGATGCGCTTGGAAATAGGGCCTTAACTTCTGAGAGGCCACCAATAGACAAAATGTTAATTTCTCCATAAGCGAGTATCTGGACTATGCCTCGAGGAGTCTCTTACTTATATAGTACACGGGGTGCTGAACATGGCCTTCCTCGCACACCAAGGCAGCACTAACGGCACCCTCCAACACAACCATATAAGGGAGGAAGGATTCTCCGTCTAGGGGCTTCAAGAGGATCGGTGGATTAGCCATGTGCGCCTTTAACTGCTTGAATGCATACTCAAACTCCTCCATCCATTCGAACCTTTGACCTCCTTAGAGTATGTTGAAGAACAGTATGCACTTATCAGCTGCCTTGGAGACAAAGCAGCATAGGGCTTTTATCCTCCCAGTGAGGCTCTGTACATCTTTATGCTTGCGAGGGGTTCTTCTCGGAGCTTGCCTCTATTCCCCGGGCACTGACAATGAAACCCAGAAACTTACAAGAGGCAACTCCAAAAGTGCACTTTTGGGGATTCAACTTCATCCCGAACCTAAATGCCTTGAAAACACTTCTGCCAGGTCTTTCACTTGGTCGAGGGCCATCCTAGATTTGACCAACATGTCATCCACATAAACCTCCATGTTCCTACCCAACTGGTTTTTAAACATATGATTTACCAATCTCTGATAGGTGGCACTTGCATTCTTGAGCCCGAAGGGCATCACTTTGTAGCAATACACTTGTTTTCCAGCTCGAAAGTTTGTGTGCTCTTGGTCCGTGACATGCATCGAAATCTGGTTGTTCCTCAAGTACACGTCCATAAAGGACAAGAATTCATATCTGAAGGTGGCATCAACCATTTAATATATCTTTGACAAAGGAAAACAATCATTTGGGTAGGCCTTGTTGAGGTCAGAGAAATCTATACAGGTTCCCCAAGTGCCATTTGGCTTAGGCACTAGGACCGGATTAGATAACCATTTCGGATATTGAGCCTCTCGGATGAACACGTTATTGAGAAATTTATCCACCTCGACCTTCAAAGTTAGTGCCTCGGTTAGGTCGATAGTCCTACGCTTTTGATGAACTGGAACGATGTTGGGATCGATGTTCAAGGCATGGCATATGATATTCGGGTCAATTCTTGTCATGTTAGAGTGAGACCAAGCAAAGACATCTTGGTTGTCCCAGAGAAAGCTCATCAGCGCTTCTTGGACATTCGCCTTGAGGTTCTTCCCGACCTTGGTTTTCCTGTCGAGGAAGGAGGCGTTAAGTGTTACCTCCTCGACCTCCTCCATGGGCTTGACAACCCTCTCTTCTTGAACTCGAGGGTCCAGTTCATTAGACTCCCCTACTTGAACAACTTGTACCTCCATATCCTTAGGGAGAGGCTGCTCGGGGGTCGCTGCCTCAATCACCATTATTGGTTGCTTGAGGGACACTTTGTAGCATTTCCTGGCCTCTTTCTGGTCTCCTTGGATTGTGTAGATTCCCGCCTTTGTGGGGAACTTCATGCACAAGTGGCGAATTGAAGTGACCGCCCCAAATTTTACCAATGATGGATGCCCCAAGATGGCGTTATATGCCGAGGAGCAGTCCATGACGACGAAGGTCTAGTACTTGAAGGCCTAACGAGGCATTTCTCCAAGTGTCACGGGCAGCTTGATTTTCCCCATTGGAATAAGCCCTTCCCCAAAGAACCTGTATATAGTCGAGGTGCATGGAGACAGGTCGTTCATGGTCAGCCTAATCTTCTCATAGGCTGCCTTAAACAAGATGTTCACCGAACTCCTGTTGTCCACTAGGATCTAAGCCACCATCATGTTGGAAATCTGGCTCCCAACCACCAAAGGATCATGGTGGGGAAATGGACCCTCCAAGCATCGTCCTCGGAGAATGTGATGACTTGGTCAGTCATCCTAGGCATCTGAGCTAACGCTAGCACTTTGTCATGATGATTCAAGGCTCGCAGATATCTATTCTGCGAACCCCGGGAGGTGCCCCCCAATTGGGGTCCTCCAAAGATAGTTCCCACTCTCCTCGTCACTGATGGAGGCTCGTGGACTATTTGTTGTTGTTGGGTTATGGGTACTGCGCTCAGATCCTGGGGAGTTTCTTGTTGCGAAGGCACTCCCGCAGTCGGGCCTTGAATCAGGTGTAGTGTCCCAGAATTTTTACTTAGCTAGATAGTGGTAGTAGTAGCTAGTAGTATATTGTAGTATGTTAGTTTCCGTGGATTTTGGTTCAAGCCGGGACTTAGTTGGAAACTCATAGCAACAGTTATGGATTTTATAAGTTTAACCTATAGTTTAGAAATATTAATTATAACATAATATTTTATTAATATTGCTAGTCCTAGAAATATTATTTAATATAACCTAAGGTTTAGATAGAATTAATAAGAGCATGACACTTGTCATAATCATGTTTATTAAGGATTTAAGTATTATTGATAAATAGATTAAATAAAAGAAAGATCTAGAAGCTCTAGAACCTTCCAGGAGCTGTTAGGATCACGTTTTGACTCAGTCAAAGTTGTTTAATCATTTCAAAATATGCTGAAAAAGTGCAAATACGTGTTTGATATAGGGGCCAATATATCGCCTACGGGAGAAACGGAAAACACGTTGTTGACGGTGAGAACTCGTCAACTAAGTTAAGTAAGAAAAATCGCGAAGTAAAGATTATCAAAAGAAAAGTTTTAGAAATCTAAGTGTAAACTCGAAGAACAATTCCAAAAGAACGATGATGAACTCAATATTCATTCAATATGGTGCCCTTGCTACCATAAAATTTCTAACCCCCTTCCATGTGGAATTGGGGTGTATTTTATAGTAGGCTCTAATTGCCCCTGATACAAGGTGGTCCAGGTGTAACGCCCCAACTCCAGGGACCGTTACGGTGTGCCTTGTAAACAGTGCTAAACTCGCTAACCGAGTCATTTGGCCAAAAACGTGAACTAAGTATGATTAGCGGTTTAGGGATTAAAACTTTGGTTAAGATGTAACGTTTCACTATAACGTTTAATATATACATTGGGATCCCGAAAATATAATTTCAGAGTTTATTACAGAAAATATTTACAACAGGCCGTTCTAAGCGGCAAAACAGGGTTCAACCCTAGTTCCACTTTAAACCTCGGCCGTGGCGGACGAGCAGCTGCATATGTACACATCATCACCTAAGCTCTCCAACTCAAGGATGGTCCAGCTTACTCTTTCCTTTACTTGCACCACGTAGCACCCGTGAGCCGAAGCCCAGCAAGAAAACACAATAAAGCATGATATAATATCAACAACGATCATAATAACCATTCAGGACTATCAGTCCAAGCAAATAGGTGACAATAGCCAAAAGTCACAATAATGAGCATCGCTCCTTCTAGCCATGTGACGATAGGGTCACCAGGGCTCAACTGATAAGTGATCCTTTCATAAGTTTGATTAGGACAGGTGCAAGGTGAATGGTCACCAACATAACCTTCCTCCCGACTCTAGAGTCGTGCTATGGACAGCGTCCCTTGTCCATGTGACAAACAGTCACCGGGGTCATATACCTTGGCCATAAACATCTGGTCATAGACCAGGCAAGCGCTTATAAGTTCTTCGACCTTAGGGTCGGTCTAGCATTAATGCCATAGAGCCATTCAATGCGTGATTCTCGACTTAAGCTTGTTTAGGACAGGTGCAAGGTGATTAGTCACCAACATAACCTTCCTCACGACTCTGGAGTCGAAACTATGGACAACGTCCCTTAGCCACGTGACAAACGGTCACCGGGGTCATATACCTTGGCTATAGTCATCTGGTCGTAGACCAGGCAAGCGCTTATAAGTTCTTCGACCTTAGGGTCGGTCTAGCATTTATGCCATAGAGCCATTCAATGCATAATTCTCGACTCTAGAGTTGGTCCCTGACTAGTCAGTGTCTTTCACTAGTAAGACATGCCACCAATCACATATCACATGTTCCACATCCATAAACGAGGCATTTAGCATGCTTACCAAACGGGTAGTAGTGATATTAGGGCCATGCACAAACACAGAGGCTCAAGCTCTGAACAGTATCATACTCAGTATATAAAGCATGTCCCAAACACATGTTTCTCATGCATCATATGCAATAAATCCAGCAATCTAACATGCATCAATAACAGCCATGCATGTCACGTTTAATAACCAACCAACATGCATCAAGAATAGTCATGCATGTCATACATAATAATAAATCGACATTCATCAATAATAACCACGCATGACGTACTCATTAATCAACCAACATGCATCATAATAACCATGCATGTCTCATATACACAGGGTGCAGTTTTCTTACCTCAATGTCGAGCTAGAACGATTAAAAGAACGACCCTTGAGAACGATCAACTTCTAGTCCATTAGCGGTCACCTAGTCATAACCAAATATAAAACCTCATCAAAATGAGTAAATAAATACTTCCAAACCCAACCCAAGCCTCCGGAATATCAAATCCCACTCAACTAGGTAGTAGGTTCGATCCTAGGCCCTTAGAGTTAAGTTCCCATCACAAAACCACCATTTAGTATTTTTTTTTCCCTTAAGGGCCGCGGCCCTACATGGACCATGCCGCGGCGCGCCCCCCTGACAGAACCTCCACCACCTTCTTCAAGCTAGGGCCGCGGCC
Organism: Humulus lupulus; assembly: GCF_963169125.1. NCBI lineage: Eukaryota > Viridiplantae > Streptophyta > Magnoliopsida > Rosales > Cannabaceae > Humulus > Humulus lupulus. The sequence continues at coordinate 93,473,117 of NC_084800.1, read as the reverse complement.
CAACTTCGCACCAGCCATTTTTCTTCGTTTTTCCACTTCTAAAACCTTCCAAAAACCCATCTAAACATCATCAAATCAATATTACCAAACTTCTCAATGGTCCAAAACCACCAAAACCTGAAGCTCAAACCAACCAAAAACTCAACAATTCACAAAGTCCAATCCTAAGCTTAAAGACTTAAGAAACTCAAAACTTAACTAAAAAAAAATAGAGCACACCTTAAATTCATAACTAGAACTCACCTCAAACACGGTTTTGAATCCCCTTTGATGGCTGAAACAAGTCCCCTAGCTGCCACCTTTGATTTCCTAGCTTGAAACCTCTCCTAGAACCCAAGAACACCAAAGGAGAAAGAAGGGAGGAAAGTGTACGGGAAGGGAAGAGGAGGAGAACTCTGTTTTGTTCTGTTCTTTCTACAGCCCTCCTAAGTCATATATATCCTTAGGGTCAAAAGACCATAATGCCCCTAAGCCAAGTAAACCCCTCTAAAAGCTTCCGAGGGTAAAACCGTCCTTTCCCGTTTATCTCGTTAATTATAATTAACGCTCTCTAATTCCCGTTATTCTCAACATTCCCAAATACCAATAAATCATATCCCATTACCCTTTAATTCCCGGTACTGCTCTAATTATTAAATTCACCCCGAGACTCACCCCGAGCCCCGAACTTAAACCCGTTATGACTAGACCGAACACTTACATCTCATGATCGTCTCATGTCGATAGCTCGAACCAATCCACCTTATAATGTGGCTATATTAATTAATCACAACCATGCACCCCAAAATATACAATTACGCCCACAGTGGCCAAATTACCAAATTACCCTCATAATTAACATATGAGCCCATATGCATGCATTCACCATCATATAATAATATAATTCACGTAAACATGCATATAATCATTAAATACTATAATAAATCAATTATGGCCCTCCCGGCCTCCTAATCAAGGTCCTAAACCTTATTAGGAAATTTGGGGCATTACACCAGGGGACCAGGTAGTACGCCAGTACACTGTCAAGTGAGTGGTCTCAGGGGTAGTGGTGTCTGCTCCAGTACATGGTCAGAGTTGGTGGGTGCACCTCCACTTTAGTACTTGATCGTACTTCCACTACCTGCCTGGTACGGGTGTCAGAGGAGTGGCTTTGGACGTAGTGGCACAGGTAGTCGGCTCTGATATACGGTTAGAGATATGCAGGCTATGTCACCACTCCTCGTACGTCCACTACTTGCCAAGGGTGGATGTCAGAGTTGTACACCAATACATACTTCTTACCCGTGCGATCCTTTTGAGCCGCACGTAGGCTTTTGCACTTGTAAGGCGTCTGTCCCTTTTGCCTTTGAAAGTCTCTTTTCCGCTAATATAGTCATTCCTATTGGTGTGAGTCATCGTGGAGTCAGTTGGTGTGCATCGGGGGTGCAGTTATGTGGTGCCCAAAGCGCGCTTTATGAGAGCCTTGCGAGGTGCTAGGCCTAGGCACCTGAGCGAGGTTCGTGAGATGCTGACCTAGAGGCCTTCCCGCAAGCCACTAAATTGGACCCACAAGGCCCTCCTATGCGTCACGGACCTGGGCACGCGAGGCCATCTCGCGAGACACAGTCCTAAGCATGCAAGGCCCTCCTATGCGTCATGGACCTGGGCACGCGAGGCCCTCCTATGCGTCACGGACCTGGGCACGTGAGGCCATCTCGCGGGACACGGTGCTAAGCACGCGAGGCCCTCCTATGTGTCACAGACCTGGGCACGCGAGGCCATCTCGCGGGACATGGTCCTAAGCACGTGAGGCCCTCCTATGCGTCACGGACCTGGGCACGCGAGGCCATCTCACGGGACACGGTCCTAAGCACGCGAGGCCCTCTTACGAGCCATGAACCTAGGCACGCGAGGCTCTCCTATGCGTCACGGACCTGGGCATGCGAGGCCATCTTGCGAGGCATGGTCCGAGGCATGCGAGGCCCTTCCGCGAGCCTTCCGGTGAGGCAAGGATCTAGGCAAGGCTAGGGGAGGCCTTCTCTCACGAGGCCCTCGAGGTGCAGCCTCGGCGAAGCTAGGCGAGGGGTGCATGCGAGGCCGTTGCGAGAGGGCGGTGGCCCGAGCATCTCGTGGCTCAAACATGTATTTAGGCTTTTATGGGACCTTAGCACGCGTCTTGGACCTTCTATGGGCATGGAATATTGAGCATCCACACTTACCCCCTAGTCTAGGAGAGGACCTTTAGGTGCTCTTGTAGACTATTCTCCTTGATTCTTATAAATAGGCCTTCAGGCAAGGCCTATTATTTTCACCTTACTTCCTTGGCTTAGTGGTTTTGAGAATCCTTCTTCTTTCAAGAGGTAAGGGGTTCAATCCCCCACTCCCACATTTTTTCCATAGTTTCCTTCATTTTATTTTTTCATCTCATTTTTTTTTATATGAGCCAATTTCTTGGTATGTCTATTTGGAGGCTAACACATCCTTTTTGTCTATTTTTGCAGACGTGTATTTTCGACGATTTGGTGCTTTTGGCCCTCGACCTCCTTTTTTGGCCTAAACAGCTTCTAATTTCTACATCTTGAGGTATATTCTCTTTTTCCCTAGTTTTCATTGGGTCCAAATTAGCGTTACTTGGGATGGGGTACCATGGCCTGAGCTCGCAGTGAGTTTGCCCAGTTGCATGCCCCTCTTTTTTATACTCTGTAGTGGGTCATTTAGGGCGTTTGCATCTAGAGGTATTAAGCCTATTCCTTTGTGTTTTGTAGCCATCCCCTCGTCTATACGTGAACCCCTTTTTGCTTTTGGGACGAGGTCTCATGGCCAGTGACGGCCCGTCCGACATACCTCCGGGGGTTGAATTTATTGACCTGTCCTCAGACTCAGAGTCCCCTGAGGAAAACCCTTACCAGGACTATGACTCCTTAAGGCAGGCCCGTATCCGCCATCTTGAGTACATGGCTGAACTTAGGCATAAAATTTGGGTGGTGGAAAGCGAAATTGACTCGGTGTCGGGAGGAGACGGAGCACCTTTCCCCCCAGACCTTAGTGACCATGTAGCGAGCTTTAGGGTGACCCTTTTAGAGTTGCAGAGGGAGTTGGAGTTTATGGAGGGACACCTTCCGCCCGAGCCTTCCAGCCCATCCTCGCCTGATGACTGTCATGGGGCTACCTCCGCTTCTCCTTAGCCCCTAGTCTCGGTTTTTCCTAGCTCAGCGCTTCCGCAGTCGCTCCCTCGATGGAAGACTCTTGCTAGGAAGAAAAAATGGAGGGTTAAGTGTTCTGTCTCTTCCTCACATTTTTCTTTTGATTTTGCAGATATGCCGAGGGCACGACGACAGGTATCTATCCAGGAATAGGACGACGCTCCTTTACTGGCGTCCAAGCTGGTGTCGCATGTGTCCGAGAATAAATTGAAAGAAATTGTGAAGCACTATCGTGTTCCCCCAGAATACGCCTTATACGCTCCTCTGGAGACATGCCGGGCTGACCGCCCTGGGACCGGCCTTGTGGCTTTGAGCGAGCACATTTTGAAGTCGGGTGGCACCATCCCCTTGCACCCATTTTTCGTAGCGGTCCTTAACTATTTCGACCTGGCCCCCCTTCAGCTGTCACCCAACAGTTGGTTGACCCTGAGCTGCCTTTTTGTGGTGTTCAAGGAACTGGCTAAACGTGCTCCTACGGCGCAAGAGGTGCACTTCCTGTACAACCTCATGGCCTCTCCCAAGCCCAAGGGCTTCTACTATTTGCAAAAGGCCAATAACGAGCTCCCCTTGATAGAGGGCTCAGTGTCCAATACGGGGTCTTGGAAACAAGAATTTTTCTTCATAGAGGGCCCTCTCTCTGTCCGTGAATACTTCTGCGCCACCCCCAGTAAGTACCCTGGTCTTCCTTTTCTTTTTGTTAGAACTTACTGTTTTGTACTTATGTTTGCATTGACAATGGCGTGGATCATGCAGAGCAATTTCCTGTTCCCGTGGTCGTTGGGTCGGAGGGGGACGCCATGAAGGACCTCATTAATGCTGACCCGGCCATGAAGAAGGCGGCATTCTTATTCACCATGGAAAATCTCAACCTCCACCAGTTGTCCCCGGTTTCGGACCCCAAGTTCCTGTGGTCGATTTCTGGGTCAAAGAAGACAATGGCTGCGCCGGCTGAGCCTTTCTCAGACGAAGGTGAGGCTGAGGAGGAGTCGGGGGAAGCCCCCCTTGAACGCGGGGGACCTCACCAGCGATCCTTGTCCCCCAGGGGATGCCCCCCTTATGACTCCTATGACCAGGACATGGCCTTCCAATCTCGAGACCAGCATGTCGCACCGGGGTGTTATGTTTGCCCTGACCCTGAGGGCTACGATGCCTTCCCTCAGGCTCCTCTCGACCCTGGACCATCGAGGACTTACTACGCCGACCTTCCGGAGCCTCCCTCTGATCTACCAGAGCCTCAGTTTTCCACTTTCACTGCGCCCCCTCCTGCTTCGGCGAGCGGGTCGTCTGTCCTCATCCAGCCAGGTGCCCCTGGTGGGGATGGGGAGCCCTGGGTGACTTGGATGGCAACATCTTACGGGCAGCGATACATCCAACTTGCCTCGAGCCTCCCCATATCTGACTAGAACGGCCTTGGTAATGTGGCTCAGTCGGACCTTGGGGAAAACCTAAGGCGCACCATGACTTGGGTGAGTTCCCGCACCTCGCGTCGGCCCTATTATGTATAGGTGTTTATGCATATATTTTTTGTTTTTTTCACTTATTGTTGCTGTTGTTAACTTTCTTGTGCAGGCCTATACTGTGGCTCTACGGTTTGCCGACTCGGTTGGCAATCTTTTCGCGTCGTGCACCGAGAGGGATCGTCTTGTAGCACGGGCTCAAGAGCTTGAGAGAGAGCTTAATGAAACCAAGGCTAAGTTGTCAAGGGTTCAGACCAAACTTGCCAACTCATTACTAAAGAGGAAGAAAGAGGTTGCCAAGGCCAAGGAGCTACAGGGCCAAGTTACCAGCTTGGAGAGCGAACTCCAGGGGGCCAAGACCATCGCGGTCGCGTCGCAACAGAGAGTTACTCAGTTGGAGGTCGAAGTCGAGGCTACCAGGGCCGAACTCCAGGCTGCTAGGGCCGATGTCGCCATGTTGCAGGAGAGAAATGCTTCCTTGGAGGCAGAGAAGACTGCCATTGAGCACAGGTCCATAGACTGTGCCCTTTACAGCATGTGGAGGCAGGATCCCAATTTTGATTTCTCCTCTTTTGGTGAGCACGTCGTCGCTCGAGCGGCCATGTGGAGTGCCCGCAGTAGGAGGCCCTGAAGTATTTATTTTATAACTTTTGTCAGCTAGCCCACCATGGGTGTACGCTCTTTTTTTGTATTTTGAGCCTTTGTAATATGATTGTCATTACTACTTTTCTTTTGTAACTCTTCTACTGTCTTCAAAACTTTCTTTTTCAATGTATGTATATATGTGTTGCTATTTATCTCTTATTCTACTGCATTTGAGGTCCTTTTGAGCCTGTATGATGGGGTTTGATTGGTTCCCCTCTTTTATTTACCAAGCTGGAGGTCCTTTGGAACCCATGTGAAAGGGTTCACTGGGACCTCTTTGGTGCCTCTTGATTACTTTTATAAGGATATTTTGACCCCTTGGGTTCTAGCGATCCTTTTATATATTCTTGCACGCGCTTATTATTTTTTTGTGAGAAGCGTCCTTCTCGTCGTTATTCATAGTACTATTTTTGCAAGGGTCTCTTTTGGGACCCTTTTTGGCTAGACGGCTTGGTGGCCGCTCTAGACTTATTATTGTCATTACCATATATTTTTTGTAAGTCCCTATGGCCTCCTTGACGTTCACAAGGGTAGCTAATCCTTGTGATCCCAGGAGATGCCTTGTAAGGACTTCGCTTAAGGCCCTGATATAGGGAGTCCCTCTAGGATCCCCCGTTAAAGGGTCCTTTTTAGGGTCACGGTCCCTTTTGGGTCCTCCTGATGGAGGGCCCTTTTTAGGATCCTTCTGGTGCATAGGGTCCTCCTGATAGGGGGTCGTTTTTAGGATTCTCTTGGTAGAGGGTCCCTTTTAGGAGCCTCCTTTTTAGGAGGGCAAGGGGTCCTTTTTAGGATCCTCCGTTAGAAGGTCCTTTTTAGGAGCCCTTTTTAGGTTCCCCTTGCTAGCTGCATGTTTTTGCCTCCTGTCCTGCCCCCCAAGTGTTTGGTGAAATTTATTTCGGCGGGCACTTTGGCTAATGCCCGCGTAGCGAAGGAAAGTAACACATGAAGTTGCAAATAGTTTCATTCATAGAATTCTGGCTACAGTGATACATATAAGATTCTCATAGAAAATAAAAAAACTCACACCTACTCAGGAGGTTATCTAAGTAACCTCTTTGATTATTCTCTGCCATACTAAGATAACATGCAACACTTTTGAGAACCTATCCTTTTAGCACTGGGCGTGAGCGCCTTACTTGTAGTACTTCCTAAGGTGCTCCGCGTTCCATGCTTGAGGTATGATGGTGTCGTCCATGCGCGCCAGCTTATAAGTGTTTGGGGGTATGCACTGAGCAACCTGGTAGGGCCCCTCCCAGTTCGCCCCAAGCACTCCTGCTCCTAGGTCTCGCATGTTGGGGAGTACCTTCCTCAGCACCAGGTCGCCAACTCTGAAAGTTCTCTCTTGCACCCTCGAGTTGTAGTACCTTGTTGCGCGCTGTTGGTATACCGCCACCCTCATTTGTGCTTTTTCCTTTCTCTCTTCTAGCATGTCCAAGCTCTCAGCCAGAGCTACACGGTTGGCCTCGTCTCCATACGCCTGTACCCTGAAGGAACTCACATGCATCTCCACTGGGAGGACAGCCTCGCACCCATATGCTAAGGAGAATGGGGACTCTCCAGTGGTCGTGCAAGGGGTGGTTCTGTATGCCCATAGCACATTCGGCAGCTCTTCCACCCAGGCTCCTTTCATCTTTTCTAACTTGGTTTTCAGGTTCTTTTTAAGAACCCTGTTAACGGCCTCCACTTGCCCATTGGCCTGTGGGTGTACTACTGCTGAAAAACTTCTCTTTATCCCCCTTTCCCTACAATATTTCTCAAAGCCCCCCCCCCCCCTCAAACTGGGTGCCGTTGTTAGAAATGATTTTGTAGGGCACTCCATATCTGCAGACAATAAATTTGTTGATGAATGAGGTGATGTGCTTGGCAGTTATCTTCACGAGTGGCTCCGCTTCAACCTACTTGGTGAAATAGTCCACAGCTACCACTGCATACTTCGCCCCTCCCCTACCCGCAGGAAGGGTGCCGATCAAGTCTATCCCCCAGATAGCGAAGGGCCAGGGGCTGGTCAGGCTAATTAACTCATTTGGGGGCCTCCGAGTGTAGTTAGCGTGTTTCTGGCATTTGTCACATTTCTTGGCAAAGTCGCTTGCATCTTTTTCCATTGAAGGCCAGTAGTACCCTTGTCTTATGGCCTTCCTAGCCGTTGACGGTCCGCTCTCATGGTTACCACACTCTCCTTCATGTATCTCATGTAGTACCTTTAACGCCTCCTCCTTCTCTACACATCGCAGAAGTGGCATTGAGAACCCTCTCTTGTATAGAACCCCATCTATCAAGGTGTATCTAGCTGCCTTATACACCAACCTTCGGGCCTCTTTCTGGTCCACAGGCAAGGTTCCTTCCTCCAAGTATCTTTTAATCGGCTCCGCCCACGACTCCTTTGGGACACTAATCATATGCACGTCCGCGCTTACGATGCTGGGTTTGGGTAAGTACTCCACCAGTATCAACTCCAAGATGTCCCCATCCTTGGTGGAAGCCAGCTTTGCAAGTGCATCAGCATGGGAATTCCTTTCTCTGGGGATCTGCTCTATGGTATATGCTACTAACCGTCCCAGATAGCCTTTCACCCTTTCCAAGTAGGCTGCCATCTTGGGTCCCCTCGCCTGATATTCCCCCTTTACCTGGTACACCACCAACTGAGAGTCGCTAAAAATACGAAGATGCGTCACTTTTAACTCCTGGGCTAAACGCAAGCCAGCTAGGAGCGCCTCGTTATTGGAGGCCTCGAACCCAAACCGGATCGCACAATACATCTTGTGTCCCTCGGGTCCTATCATCATGATGCCTGCTCCAGATCCTCCCTTATTGGATGCCCCGTCCACATGCAGACTCCATTCCTCAAGGTCCCCTCATTCTTCCTCTATGACAGGCTGCTCCCCTTCTTCACTTCTTCCTCCATTCGGCTGACGGGTGAACTCCACTATAAAGTCTGTCAGCACCTGTCCATTGATGGAAGCTCTTGGGGTATACACGATATCGAATTGACTCAACTCGATCGACATTTTCATCAGCCTCCCTGAGGTCTCAGGTTTATGCAAGACCTGCCTTAAAGGACTATCCGTGAGAACTTCAATTGCGTGCGCATGGAAGTAGGGCCTCAACTTCCTCGAGGCCACAACCAATGCATAGGCCAACTTTTCAATCTCTGGGCACCGGTTCTCCGCGTCCACCAAACGCTTGCTGATATAGTACACGGGCTATTGCTGTTTCTTCTTCCCTTTAACCAAGGCTGCGCTTATGGCATGTTCAGACACTGCCAAGTATAGGTATAGCTTCTTGCCTTTCTCAAGTTTCTCCAACAAGGGTGGCTTCCCCAAGTGCTCCTTCAGCTTGATAAAAGCCTCTTCACATTCCTCATCCCAAGCGAACTTTTTTCTTCCTTTGAGGATATTAAAGAAGGGGAGGCACTTATCGGTTGACCTTGAAATAAATCTATTAAGGGTCGCCACCCTTCCCGTTAAGCATTGCACTTCCTTCTTGTTCTTAGGCGGGCTCATCTCTATCAGGGCCTTTATCTTGTCAGGATTGGCCTCGATGCCTCTGGAGTTGACCATGAAGCCCAAGAATTTTCCTGAGGATACACCGAAGGTGCACTTGACGGGATTCAACTTCATTCGGTACTTCCTAAGTGTGTCAAACATCTCACCAAGGTCCTTGTTGAGCTCTGTTGCATTCTTGGTCTTTACTAACATATCATCAACATACACCTCCATGTTACTTTCTATCTGGTTAGCGAACATCTTATTGACCAACCTTTGATAGGTGGCACCCGTGTTTTTCAACCCGAAGGGCATCACCTTGTAACAGTAGAGCCCTTTATCCGTAATGAATGATGTATGCTCTTCATCTGCTGGGTTCATTGGAATCTGGTTGTACCCCGAGTAGGCGTCCATGAAGCTCAGTAATTCATGTCCTGCCGTCGCATCTACTAACTGATCTATCCTTGGGAGCGAGAAGCTGTCCTTAGGACAAGCTTTATTCAAGTTTGAGAAATCGACGCAGGTCCTCCATTTCCCATTTGGTTTTGGGACTAGTACTGGATTCGACACCCACACAGGGTAAAAAGACTCACGGATAAACCCATTGGCCTTCAGCTTGTCGACCTCTTCCTTTAAGGTCGCGTACCTTTCTGGGTCTAGTGCCCGCCTCTTCTGCCTAACGGGCCTCGCTTCATGGGAGATATTCAAATGGTGGCACATAACACTGGGGTCTATACCCACCATATCTTCATGACTCCATGCAAATACATCCAGATTATCCTTCAAAAACCTTATCAACTCCTTCTTCACGTCACTCTGCAAGCTTCTTCCTACCTTCAGTTTTCTCAACGGTTCTTCCACTACTATAACCTCCTCTACTTCCTCCACTGGTTCTGCTCTTGACTCCTCCACGACCTGAGGCCCCGCGGGCACACGTAGCGCCTCATGTATCACCATGGTCATTGGTTCCCGCAGTTTCACAGGCGCACGGAGTGAGGTGTTGTAGTACTCCCTTGCTTCTTTCTGTTCTCCCTTCATACTAGCGACCCCTTCTGGAGTTGGGAAATTGACAACCAGGTGATATATAGAAGTTATGGCTTTCAATTCTCTTAGGGATGGTCTTCCCAATATCGCATTGAAAGCTGACGTACAATCTACTACGACAAAGTTAGCCATGACTATAGTCTGCCGGGGTTGCTCCCCCATTGTGAGTGCCAATTCGATCATCCCTAAGGGTTGCACTGAGTCCCCCGTGAATCTGTATAGGGAAGATTGGCAGGGCTTTAGATGACGAATGCCCAGTCTCATCTTTTCCAAGGCAGGGCGATACAGGATGTCCACCGAGCTCCCATTATCCACTAGGACCCGATGCACACACATATTTGCCAACTGAACTGTCAACACCAGCGGATCGTTGTGGGGAAAATGTACCCCCCGTGCATCCTCCTCAGTGAATGTGATCAAGTCATTTTCCCCCTTGAAGCTTTTTGGGGGTCGTTGATCCAAACTCATGACGCAGGGTGGTAGACTTCGTCGGGCCTCTCTTGCATATCTATCTCGCCCCTTCCGAGAGTCCCCCCCAAATCCTGGACCTCTGAAAATGGTTCGGACCTCTCCCTGTACTTCTGGGGCTCGCCCTTGCATCTGGGGTATCGCAGGCTCGTCCTCTGGCTTCGGCCTTTCCCTCCTGACATAACGGCCTAGATGCCCCCTACGGATGGGCTCCTCAATTTCCTCCTTCAAGTGGATACACTCCGCCGTGGTGTGCCCAATATCCTTGTGGTACTGGCAGTATCTACTGGGATCCCTTTTGGACCGGTCCTTTCTCATTGGTGGGGGCTTCTTGAAGGGAACTCGGTCCTCATTGGTGAGGTAAATATGCTCCTTGGTATCTGTAAGGTTCGTATAGTAAGTGTAAGTCGCTTGCCTATGATCACTCCCCTGTTTGGTCTTTCTCTGCTGATCATCTCTCGACCCATCATACACCCTTTTCTTCTTTGCTACATTCGACCTGTCGTTAGCTGGGGGCTTCGCGTTGGACCCCTCATTTCCTGCCTTTAGGTTTGCGTGGCCATCCTCCACACGAATGTATTTCTGCGCCCTCTCGTAGAAGTCATCTAAGTCGGTGACTTCCCTCTTCAGCATGTTGTCCCATAACTTGCTTCCTGGGCGCACCCCGACTGTAATGGCCATTTTTAACTCTTGGCGGGTTAGGCTCCCCACTTTCGCGGCCTCTATATTGAACCTGTGAATGTAGCTCTTCAGGCTCTCATTTTCCCCTTGCTTCACGTTGGCCAGGCTGGTGTCTGGCATCGTGTAGTCCCGCACGGCGTGGTGCTGTTAGAGGAATTCATCAGAAAACTGCTGCCAAGACCTGATGGACCCCGGCCTTAATCTTTTTAACCATTTGTAGGTGGGTCCTTTCAATGTGACGGCGAAGCAGTGGCATCTGGCTCCACTACCAATTCCTCTCAGTTTCATCAGGTCGTTGAATGCATCCAGGTGGTACTTTGGATCCGTGCTTCCTTCGTAGGGGGTCATATTGGGTTCCTTAAATTTGGCAGGGAGTCGGATGGCCTAAATCTCCCTCACGAAGGGCGATTCATGGTCGAACTCTTCCTCAAAAGCCTGACCGCCAAAGGCAGTGACGATCTTGCTTCGCAGGCTCCTCATTTCTGTGTCCAGGTCCTGCCTCCTCTTGCTTAGAGAGTCCTTCAAAGCAGACGGGTTAAGATCCACCTTTCCCTTGTCCTCTCGAGGCGCCATAGGGGGCGTGGTCCCTTTACCCGCCCTCTTTTTATTGAGCTCCTCCCGTAAATCCGAGGGTGCTCTTTTAGAGGTGACCTCATCCTCGTTGCGAGGGGCAGCGTTGGTCCTTATCTCTGGTTTCTGGGCCTGCTTCGGTGGTTCAGGATGTTCGCGTTGCTTTGCTCGGGGGGTGTTACTGGTGGAGTGTCGGGTCCTCCCATCATCTACCGGTAGAGTGGTCTCCACCCCCTCCTGACCTTTCTCTTTTCTCTTGGGCAAAGTCACGCTCGACTTACCCTACAATAGGCCATTCAGCACCTCTTGCATGTTCTCTAGAGTGGTCTCCAACCATTGGTTCTTACGGTGGAGCTCACGTATTTCTTCTTCATAGAATCAAGATTTCGAACCCGAGCTCACAGAATGGACCCGGGGATGCTTATCATGTCTACGCGTCAAGGGGCCCGGGTCTTGCCGGCAGGAGTTCGGTACTTGTGGCGGTTTAGGGGGCGGGAATTCGTTGGCATTCCCTGGTGGTGCCCTTGGAGGACTCCCTCCGGGCGGGACGGTCGGTGACGAGGCCTCTCTATTACCCTCGTGAACCTCAGGGTCCCTTGGGGGCTCCACATTTCTGGGTGGAGGGGCATCCTTCATGGAGGCCTTCAGCTGGACTCCGTTAAGGTGGACCTCCTCCTCTCGTGGCTCCCTGAGTCGCTTCGAATGTCTTGGCATTTCTTCTCACTAGAAGTAATGGTAGAACAGTAACTTGGAACTTAAGTTCCCACAGACGGCGCCAAACTGTTGACGGTGAGAACTCGTCAACTAAGTTAAGTAAGAAAAATCGCGAAGTAAAGATTATCAAAAGAAAAGTTTTAGAAATCTAAGTGTAAACTCGAAGAACAATTCCAAAAGAACGATGATGAACTCAATTTTCATTCAATATGGTGCCCTTGCTACCATAAAATTTCTAACCCCCTTCCATGTGGAATTGGGGTGTATTTTATAGTAGGCTCTAATTGCCCCTGATACAAGGTGGTCTAGGGGACCAGGTAGTACACCAGTACACTGTCAAGTGAGTGGTCTCAGGGGTAGTGGTGTCTGCTCCAGTACATGGTCAGAGTTGGTGGGTGCACCTCCACTTTAGTACTTGATCGTACTTCCACTACCTGCCTGGTTCGGGTGTCAAAGGAGTGGCTTCGGACGTAGTGGCACAGGTAGTCGGCTCTGATATACGGTTAGAGATATGCAGGCTATGTCACCACTCCTCGTACGTCCACTACTTGCCAAGGGTGGATGTCAGAGTTGTACACCAATACATACTTCTTACCCGTGCGATCCTTTTGAGCCGCACGTAGGCTTTTGCACTTGTAAGGCGTCTGTCCCTTTTGCCTTTGAAAGTCTCTTTTCCGCTAATATAGTCATTCCTATTGGTGTGAGTCACCGTGGAGTCAGTTGGTGTGCATCGGGGGTGCAGTTATGTGGTGCCCAAAGCGCGCTTTATGAGAGCCTTGCGAGGTGCTAGGCCTAGGCACCTGAGCGAGGTTCGTGAGATGCTGACCTAGAGGCCTTCCCGCAAGCCACTAAATTGGACCCACGAGGCCCTCCTATGCATCACGAACCTGGGCATGCGAGGCCATCTCGCGAGACACAGTCCCAAGCATGCGAGGCCCTCCTATGCGTCATGGACCTGGGCACGCGAGGCCCTCCTATGCGTCACGGACCTGGGCACGCGAGGCCATCTCACGGGACACGGTCCTAAGCACGCGAGGCCCTCCTATGCGTCACGGACCTGGGCACGCAAGGCCATCTCGCGGGACACGGTCCTAAGCACGCGAGGCCCTCCTACGAGCCACGAACCTAGGCACGCAAGGCTCTCCTATGCGTCACGGATTTGGGCACGCGAGGCCATCTTGCGAGGCATGGTCTGAGGCATGCGAGACCCTTCCACGAGCTTTTCGGCGAGGCAAGGATCTAGGCGAGGCTAGGGGAGGCCTTCTCTCGCGAGGCCCTCGAGGTGCAGCCTCGGCGAAGCTAGGCGAGTGGTGCATGCGAGGCCGTTGCGAGAGGGCGGTGGCCCGAGCGTCTCGTGGCTCAAACATGTATTTAGGCTTTTATGGGACCTTAGCATGCATCTTGGAACTTCTATGGGCATGGAATATTGAGCATCCACACACGTCGACTTTGCACAAACAAACGGGGCTCGGGATATAGGTCTAGGCGATATATCGCCCAGGGTAGGCGATATATCACCCGTGGAGTGATTTTGGAATACTTGAGGATTTTAAATTTAAAAACAGCCTTAACCACTTAGACCTGCCTTTTAACAATTTTGACCGAGTTCTGGGCATCTGTTGAACGAAAATTCAAATCTTTTTCATTTTATATTCATTTATTTATTCATTCTAAAAAGGGTTAGTTTCACTCTTTGAACTCTATAAATAGGACCTAGTACTCAGCCATTTCCTTCATTCCTGAAGCATTCTCAGAGCCTCCAAGCTACTAAGATTACTATAGAGAGAAACACTTGGGTTTTGGGGTAAAAGCTTTTCCAATCTAAGCTTTTCTAAACACTTGGGAAGTGAGATATAGTGTTATTTCGAGGTGTAGATCAAAGTCATAGTTTTCCAAGGTATTCTTATCCTTAAGTTCAGTTCTTCATGGTTCTTTAGTTTTCTTTTGTTTTCATTCAGATCCTAACTCTTGTTTATGATTCTTGGTTAGGTGTTTAAGTTCCTTGAAAATTAAGGTTTTTGGTAAGTTTCTACTTGGATGGTTTAGTTCTCTTTTCATCTCTTTTTCTTTAGAAACTCACGATTCTTACTGTTGGTTTTAGGAGTGTTCCAAATCCCGTTCTTGTCTCCATATCCCGGTTTTTGGTAAGGAATAAAGGATAGATTATATGTGTTTATATGTTTTGATATGTTTTATGCTATGATATGTGTTATGTATATATGTATAAATATGTTTTGTAGTCACTTGGGGTTTATAGTTGCTTAGATAGCAAACCCCAAGAATTTTTATCATTTTCATGGTTTAGAGTTATGATTTACCCTACCTTGATTAGTAGACAGAGGACCTAGATGGGTTATCATATACTATAGTTGTGATCTAACCTACCTCGATTGTAGACAGAGGACCTAGATGATTTTATCACATACCATGTTAATGAGTTAATGGCCATTAATATGGTAGTTGTAACGACCCGAATTTGCTAATAGGGCTTAGGGCCTTGATTAGTGTGCCTGGAGGGCAATAAATGGATTATTATGTTAATGTATGAATTAATGTGAATATATGATAGTGATACATGTTTGGTTGAGTTAAATGTGCATGTGGGCCCTGTCTGGATATTAGGGGCATAAATGTGATAAATGTTTTATGTATGTGATATGTCTGTGCAGCACGATCAGAGACAGTCCTGGGGAGCGGTTAGATAGAAAGTCACAACAGGGTTGAGATTCAGACTCGGGGCAAGTCGAGGGGTAATTTGGGTACTAGATGTGTTACGGGGTTATCGGGTCAAGAAAATAATATTTGGAGATATATTTGAGGATAGAATGTCTAGGAGGGAATATTGGGAAAAATTACCATTTTGCCCTCGGGGACGTTTTGGTACCCCGAGCCTTGAGGTAACCACATAGACTAAGTTAAATAAAACAAACAGGAAGAACCATTTAGGGGCTTGTAGAAACCGACACCTATTCTTACCTTCCAGCTGAAGATAGGTTCTTATTATTTTCTCTCCTCACTCTCTAAGGAAAACTTTGGGGAAATCAACTTAAAGCTAAGGGATTTCAGCTGGGGATTTAAGGGAGCTTGAAGCTTGAAGATTGGAGCATAGGGGACTGATTCTGAAGCTTAATCCAGCAAGGGTAAGCCTTAATTATAAAGATTAAGTTTAGATTTGCTGTTGGTTTGTTAGAGTTTGCATGTTGGGTAAGTTTGATCTGTCTTGAGTGTTTTAGTTGAGCTTTGGAGCAGGATTCAATGGGGTATTGATGTTGATATTGAGCTGGAATGTTTGTGTTAATTAACTGAGATTGTTAGCTAATTTTTAGGGTCAATTGGCTTGAGGAAAATATAGAAAGTTGGTGAAGAATTCTGGGTTCGGAGGTGAGGGCCGCAGCCCTAAGAGAGGTGCGCCGCAGCCCTAGGAGAGGTGCGCCGCGGCCCGTGTGCGCGCGCGGCCATGGGAGGCCGAGAAGTTCATGCGCGCCGCGGTGCTTGGTGTACGTGTCGCGGCCCGTGTGGGTGTCAGTGAGGTGCTAGCCTCTGTTCTGAGGCTAGCCACGACTGTTGCAAATTTTTACTACTGCGCAAGTATACGCAATCGAATAAACAAGTAATAGTAGTGGAAATATATTATCGTTCCGTCAGGGAATTGATCTAATAATTACCAATAGCAAACTTTTATTTCTATTTGACTAATGAAATTTTAATGACAATTAACAATGATCAATAAACTAAGAAAACACAATTTAATTAACGAAATTTAATATAAGCGAAAGATTAGAGTATTCTAATTTCATCAACCTTCAATTCTATTCAATCAATAATACAACTAATATGTTTCTGTGATCTATGGTTATAGCAAGTTTACTAATGACAATTCTATTCTCTCTCAAGATATAAAATATTCAGTTTACCTGCGAATTTTCTACATGTCTGTGATAAATTCTACACATAAACCGCATTAAGAACAAAAACCTAATTGCTACACAAACCAATTTGATACTTTCGTTCTAAATTGAAATCTATGTCTATTGTCTAAAGCTATTCCAATTCTCACTTTTCAGATATTGAATTAAAACCAATAATCATGCAACAGATGGCCAATCAATTACAAGCATTAAACATAAGAACAATAGATAACCATAAATTCAAAGATTCATAGAAATTGCATTAAAGACGAATAGAATATCCAGTGACTACATTAAAATACTCTAAATATGAATTTAGTTCATAATATTAAACTTCATCATCCAATCTAAAATTCAAAAACATAAAAATAAACACAAACGAAATAAACGTGGATTCTTCTCTGTTTCTTTCCCTTTGCCGTCAGAATGCTTCCTCTCCCTCTGTCCTTTTTTATCTTCCTTTTATTCTTTTTACAAAAATCCCAAAAACCTACGAATTTCCATGAAAATTTCCAAAAATGCCCTCGTGCCGATATATCGCCCAAGACAGGCGATATATCGCCTGGCGAATGTTCTCGATAAAAACGCAAGTTTCTGATGTCGTTTCTATAAAGCCAAAATTTGGAATTCCTCCTTATGCCGATATATCGCCCAAGACAGGCGATATATCGCCTGTACCATATTTCCACATATTGGCCAATTTTCGGCTACTAAAACCAACATTTATCCAAATTCTCGAACAAATCAGAATTATAACGACAAACTGCACAAGTTCACCAAACAGATTAAATAGAAACTTTATCTTGAGAAAAACAACCAAATCAATCTGAAAATGTTATCAATAAGCGTATATTTTGTACGCTTATCACACCCCCAAACTTGACTGATTGCTTGTCCTCAAGCAAACAAAAGAAAGAACAAAGAAACAATCCAAAACTAAAAAAAAACTATTGGATGACTTAACTTCACAGAAAAATTTAAACTTAGACAAGGGGCATAATTTTTCTCAAAAATTCCAATTCCTCTTCAATCGCTCAACCAATGCTTCAGATCATGTGACTAGAATTTCAACATATCAATAATTTCTCCAAATACTGTCATTCATGCACATACATATTTCATTTAACGAATACCATACAAAACATAATTTTACAAGTATCAACATTCATTCATACCACAAACCCATCAAAATTCACCATAAGCTTGCTCAATTAACTTGTCTCCACTAATATAAAATCTGTATCAAGTAGATCAAAAGGACTTTTATAGGCTCATAACATTAGGCTTAGGTAAAGGTAGATAAATAGTCATTTAGGCTCGAAATTACCATAAGTATATAAACCTTAAAACTAGCCAACTTTCTCTTCACCACACCAAAAATCACCCATTTATACAATTAGAGAGAGAGAGAGATTACATACTTTCATCATTTTTTTTTTCTTCTTTTCTTTTTGTATCATTTTTTTTTTCTATACTCATCACTTTTTTTTTTTTCAAATCACACTCCCCCAAACTTAATATTTTCTATATATAATCAAGGAGTGTGACAAAGTGAATTTTTTTTTCTATTTTCTCAAAAACTTATCTCTCTCTTCTTTTTGTACAATCATACTACATTCAAATCATACTAATACCTCCCTATTTTCCATTCCACTTTCCCACAAATTATATGCTTATGATAACAAAGGAAAAGGAAAAATTATGAAGTTAGGAAATTTAGGCTCAATAGTATAATCGATAACAAAAACCAAAGCTTTAGGCTCAAAAAGGGTAACTAAGGATAAATTTTTATGGGTTAGCTAGAAAGGCTCAAACGTTTACAAAGAAAATTGCCTAAATCATCTCTACTCAATACTTCATTTAGCATTTCGTCTCAACAAATCAACTGAGCAAGTTCTAGCTTATTTCAACATCCACCATACATACCAATTCCCACAATACTTATAAACTTATATAATGTAGAGCATAAATTAAATAAAACACATATACTACACAAATGACAATACTCAGATCATTTATCAACAGGTTAAGCACACAGTCTACATATCCAAAGCATCAGTCTAACAACATCAAGGAATTAGCATATATCATCATTGAAGCCCACCTGTCTCAGTCAATAATAGTTTTGTACAGTCATCCAACATTAAAATTAAAAATAAATAAAAAAAATCAAAAGAAAAGTAAATAGTCCCCCAAACTTGAAATAAACAGTGCCCTCACTGTTTCACAAAATCCAAAGGACCTGAACTAAAAGAAAAAAAAATAAAATAAAATAACTAGAAAAAACCTGACAACCGAACAGTTACTCTTCATCATCTGAATCTGGAGGCGGCTGATATGGCTGGCGCAATTCTGAAGGACATTGGGGAAAATCATTGAAGCCCGTATAGCGCGCAAATGCCCCACAAAAATCGGCCATGTAATTCGTCATGTGGAATTGACGATCTCGAATGTCCGCCTGACCATGCAACAACAGCTGTTGTTGTCTCTTCAACTCTTCTATGTCTTGTTGCATGGTACTATACTGTCGAGAACTAGAGCCTTCAGTAGCTCTAGAAGTAGATGGTTTCCGCCCCTTTCTCTTCGGCCTTGTGGTCTCAGGTTGCTCATCGGTCGGTGGCAAGGACAGCAGACTCGGATCAACAGGCTCGTATCCCAAACCAGTGGGTCGAGGAACACCCCCATAATTCTCATCCTGATGTAACACCGATTGATGACTAATGATTGGAGACTGTTCACATACTTCATTAATGTTCATTGGGACGCCTTGATCCTTACAGAGACTGGTAATTAATGAAGCATGCCCATGACCACCAGATGTGGCCCCTCGCGCTATGTAACTGATACTCTCAGTAATAAGCCGCCCAACATTAATCGACTTGCCCGAACAGATACAATAGAGCAAGTAAAGACGTTCAGTGGTCACCTCCATTTGTTGAGTGGAAGGCATGAGAGTACTGATGACAAACCTGTTCCACAACCGCCCATATGGACTCAAACATGTAGCCCTAATTGATCTTGGAGTAATCATGTCACTCCCCATCTTGTAAGTGGAACCAAGCTTCGTCATTTCCCTTAGAAGCAAATCGTAGTCCTTTTCTGCGGCCCCTACACGATAATCATCATCCCAAGGATCATTTAGGCCGTAGAACTGGTTTATGACTTGTGGAGAGTAGCAGACCTTCTTACCCCGAACTAATACTGTGTGGTCATCCCGCTCAACAAAAGCGTTGGCATAAAACTCCCTTACCAAACTAATATTAGCCAAAAGTTTTGGCTCACATAATTGCTTCCAATTCCGATTGATAATCATTTGTGGGAGTATGCCATCCAATTCACTGGGCCTAAAGTGAGACTCTACTATCACTGTTTTATTCTTTACTATCCATTCCTCGAATTTATTTTGCGCAGTGGGATTAACAAAGGTATGGGCAATATTGGCATTGGCTCTTTGGACGGTAGACATGGTTTTTGCTTTCTTGGGAGCCATAGAGGAATTGAAGCACAAAAATACAAGGTATAGTCTCTGAATACACTGAGAACCCAAAATCAACTCAAAAACACACTAGAATATCCAAAATAGTCCAAAACCGTTCACTGAGGAATTTTATCAAACACCTAGTGTGCGATCAAGAAAAAGTGGCCAACAAAACTCAATGAACCCCACAATCTTCCCCAACTGTATAGAATATGCTCCCAATAATAATAAAAACAGTACACAGAAGCCAATCTTGCAATAGATATCAAAAATTCGTCCAAAGCCCAAAACAACTTTAAGTTCTCCAAATTTCTCAATAAAGCATCAAACACACCAAACTGAACAATGTACCTTGAAAATCTTGGAGAATGATGATGATAAAATCGGTGGTGAATCACTGCTTTAATCGGCCCCTTGATTGCTTGATGAAGATGATTGAGAGAAGTTTTGCTTGAGAGGAAAATTGAGTGAAATTTGGGAAGGATTTGAATGAGGGTTTCGGTTCTGGAAGATGGGGTCGAATATGTGGGTTTTAGGACTGATATAACTGATATAAGTGGGTCATGTGCGCCCCACGTGACTGTTTTTTTTCAAAAAATTCATCCAGGCGATATATCGCCTGTAAGTGGCGATATATCGCCACAAGCTATATGCCGAAACCCTCTCTGACTTGCGTGCCGATACTTCGCCTCCACTACCCCCGATATAGCGCATCCCAAATTGCTCCAGGCGATATATCGCCTGTATGTGGCGATATATCGCCACATGCAGTATACCAAAACAGCGTCTCTGACTTCCACGGCGATATTTCGCAACTTGCACCGCCGATATGTCGCCTTCTCATCCACTGATGCCGATATATCGCCATTGATAGGCGATATATCTCCTGGGACCGAAAAAAAATTCCAACTTAAAGCCAAAAATCCCCTCCAAATCGGTTGTCCAGGCGATATATCGCCTGGTTCAGGCGATATATCGCCTGAACACTGTTCAAAATTCATCAACTTTTTTTCAACATTTTTTTTTATTTTTTATTTTATTTTTTTTCACGTTTTTCACGGTTTTACTACACTAAAAGAAATTAAAAATAATAATGTCAAACGAAAACGAAAATAAATTACAAAATAATGAGGTGCCTCTCAAAAGCGCTGTCGTTAACGTCATTTAGCCGGACGCTGCTTTCCTTTCCTTCAAGAATCCACCAGAGTAATATTGACCTTCGTCTCAAGTTCTCCTCCATAGTAATGCTTCACCCGCTGTCCATTAACTTTAAACGGCGAAGAATCACCTTGTTGAATCTCCAAAGCCCCATATGGAAAAACTTTTGTAACATTGAATGGCCCCGACCATCGAGACTTTAATTTTCCCGGAAATAACTTGAGACGGGAATTGAATAGCAGCACCTTATCGCCCACTTGAAAAGTCCGATTGACAATATTATTATCATGCCATTTCTTTGTCTTCTCTTTGTAGATTCTTGCATTCTCGTAGGAATCATGACGCAATTCATCTAACTCATTCAGTTGAGCTAACCTTAATGCTTTCGAAGCGGCCGGATTGAAATTCAACTTCTTTAACGCCCACTGTGCCCTATGCTCCAATTCAAATGGCAAGTGACAAGCTTTACCATATACAAGACGGTAGGGAGAAGTACCAATTGGCGTTTTAAAAGCCGTCCGATAAGCCCATAACGCATCATCAAGCTTATTCGACCAATCCTTTCTATTAACTTGCACCGTCTTCTCTAAAATCAGCTTAATCTCCCTATTTGACACTTCCGCTTGCCCATTTGACTGCGGATGATATCCCAATGCCATCTTGTGCTTAATTCCATATTTCTCCATTAAGGAATCAAAAATCTTATTGGCGAAATGAGTCCCTTCATCACTTATAATCGCTCGAGGTGTGCCAAAACGAGAAAAAATATTCTTTTTCAGAAACTTGACTACCACCTGAGCATCATTAGTTGAAGTAGCAACTGCTTCAACCCACTTACTTACATAATCCACCGCCAATAAAATATACAAATTACAGAACGACGGTGGGTAGGGTCCCATAAAGTCAATACCCCAAACATCGAATAATTCAACCTCCAATATATTAGTGAGAGGCATTTCATGACGTCTTGAGATATTACCTACCCTTTGACAACGATCACACCGTTTCACATAGTCATAGTTGTCTTTATACAGAGTAGGCCAATAGAATCCACATTCAAGGACCTTTGCAGCAGTCCTTGCTCCCCCAAAATGTCCACCAGTCGGCGATGCATGGCAATGAAACAAGATGTCCTTCATTTCTCTTTCCGGCACACATCTTCTGATAATCAAATCTGGACCTTGTTTAAATAAGAAAGGATCATCCCAGTAGTAGTTCTTCACATCAAGATAAAACTTTTTCAGTCTCTGCCCAACAAATTCCGGTGGCACTACGTTGGCTGCCAAATAATTCACATAATCCGCAAACCATGGCACAAACTCATCCTCCACTGCAAATAATTGTTCATCTGGGAAACTCTCATTAATCTCTCCTGCAGCAAGTTCTGACTTATCCCCCAACTCAAGTCTTGATAAGTGATCCGCCACCAAATTCTCTGTACCCTTCTTGTCCCGAACCTCCATATCAAACTCTTGTAAAAGAAGCACCCAACGAATAAGTCTGGGTTTAGCATCTTTCTTAGCAATAAGATGCCTGATTGCGGAATGATCAGTATACACAATAACTTTGTTCCCCATCAAATACGGCCTGAATTTGTCGAATGCATAGACAATGGCAAGAAGCTCATTCTCAGTAGTGGCATAATTCAACTGAGCGCCATTTAGTGTTCTGCTGGCATAATAAATAGTCTGAAATACTTTGTCAACACGCTGCCCCAGAACCGCACCCACTGCAAAATCACTTGCGTCGCACATTAACTCAAACGGCTGGTCCCAATCCGGTGAAATTACTATAGGTGCCGACACCAACTTCTGCTTTAGTATCCTGAAAGCTTCAAGACACTTCTCATCAAACTCAAATGGCACCCCATTCATCAATAATGTCGAGAGTGGCTTAGAAATCCTGGAGAAGTCCTTTATAAATCTTCTGTAAAACCCCGCATGACCAAGGAAACTTCTCACTCCCTTAACTGAAACTGGAGGCGGCAAATTCTCAATAGTAGCAATCTTAGCCCTATCAACCTCAATACCGTTCTTAGACACCTTATGCCCAAGTACTATGCCTTCATTTACCATGAAATGGCATTTTTCCCAATTCAAGACTAGATTCGCCTCTTCACATCTTCTCAGCACAGCCTCCAAATTTGTCAAACAATTGTCAAAAGAAGACCCCATCACAGAGAAATCATCCATAAAGATCTCAATGCTCCGTTCCACCATATCAAAGAAGATAGCCATCATACACCGTTGAAAAGTGGCAAGGGCATTGCACAGACCAAACGGCATACGACGGAATGCAAAAGTACCATATGGGCAGGTGAAGGTCGTCTTTTCTTGATCCTCAGGAGCAATGGCTATTTGATGGTACCCTGAATAGCCATCCAGAAAGCAGTAATACTAATGTCCAGCCAATCTATCTAACATCTGATCAAGGAACGGCAGTGGAAAGTGATATTTTCTGGTTGCTTTATTCAGTTTACGATAATCTATACAAATCCTCCAACCAGTTACAGTACGCGTCGGGATAAGTTCGTTATTGTCGTTTTTCACCACTGTAATCCCTCCTTTCTTAGGGACTACCTGAACTGGACTCACCCAACTACTGTCTGAAATAGGATAGATCACCCCAGCATCTAACCACTTCAAGATCTCCTTCCTTACCACCTCTTTCATTGCTGGATTCAATCAACGTTGTGCTTCAATAGAGGGCTTACTGTCATCTTCCATCAAGATCTTGTGCATAACTGTGGATGGACTTATCCCCTGAATATCTGCCAACGTCCATCCAATTGCCAACTTATGAGTTCTCAACACCCTTAACAATTTTTCCATCTCCTCATTAGAAAGAGAAGAAGACACAATAACTGGTAAAGTCTCCTTCTCACCCAGGAAAACATAGCGAAGATGTGCAGGCAATGATTTCAATTCCAGCTCTGGAGGTTTCTGAACTGATGGTAATGGTCTCTCAGGTCCTTGGCCCAAATCTTCATATTTTCGATTATAAATTGGCCCTTTAGAATTCAACCACTGTACACACTCTTGGACCTCACTGTCTGACTCAGCATCTATATCCCCAATTGTCAAGCTCTTCTGAAGTGAATCCTCTGTAAGATTAATTTCAGCCACCGCTTTCTCTACCAGGTCAACTCTGAAATAGTTGTCATTGACATTTGCAAACTTTAAGGCCTTAAACACGTTGAATACCACTTCTTCGCCCTGAACTCGCAGTGTCAACTCACCTTTCTGAACATCAATCAAAGCCTGCCCCGTAGCTAAAAATGGCCTGCCCAGAATGATTGGTACATCCATATCCTCCTCCATATCCAGAACTATGAAATCTGCTGGAAAAATGAACTTATCCACCTTCACAAGAACATCCTCTATGATTCCTCTGGGGTGTTTCACTGATCGATCTGCTAATTGTAGAGTGACTGTTGTAGGACTAGCCTCCCCCAAACAAAGTCTTCTGAATACAGACAAAGGCATCAGATTTATACTCGCCCCCAAATCACACAAAGCATGCTTACATTCAAATTTCCCAATTGTACACGGTATAGTAAAGCTCCCCGGATCTCTCAACTTTTGGGGCAACTTCCTCTGCAATATCACACTACACTCTTCAGTGAGCGCCACCGTCTCATACTCCTCCATCTTTCTTTTCTTTGACAGAATCTCTTTCATAAATTTGACATAACTAGGCATCTGCTCTAATGCCTCAGGAAATGGAATATTGATGTGCAGCTTTTTGAATACCTCTAAAAACTTAGAAAACTGTTTATCAAGTGTAGTTTTTCTAAGCCTCTGAGGATATGGAACTTGAACTGGCTGACTATCAACAACTGGATGACACTTGTTTGATCCCTGGTGGTCTTTAGTAACCCCATTCGCTTTAGTATCTGATTTCTCACCCAACTCTTCATTCCGAACCACTGACTTTTGTACACTGGGCTGCTCCACTTGCTTACCATTCCTCAACGAAATTGCTTGACAGTTCTCTTTAGGATTTACCACAGTATTACTAGGCAAATTCCCTTGCGGTCTGTTATTAAGCATGTTGGCCAACTGACCCACTTGTGTCTCAAGGTTTCGAATAGAGGATCTGGTCTCAGTCATGAATTGAGTCTGAGTATTAGTGAGGGTCAACAAGGCTGCTTGCAACTCATTAGTCTTTTCTGGTTGATCTTGCGGTCTAGGCTGGTGTGATGATGAGGCCTGATTCATAGGCTGTTGTGGCATGTGCTGCTGGTATGGCCCTTGAAACTGTGACTGTTGGCCCTGATTATTTCTCCATGAGAAATTTGGGTGATTTCTCCACCCAGGATTATAAGTATTGGAGAACGGATTCTGATAAGGCCTCTGAAAATTACCAACTGCCTGTACCTGAGCCTGATTAACTGGCAGATTACCACACATGTTGGCCGCTGTACACTGTTCATATAAATGAGGCCCTCCACATATTTCACACCCTGATTGCATCTGTATAGCCTGGGCTTGAGCTGAGATCTTGTTTTGTTGCAACTGCTTTGTCAATGAAGCAACCTGAGCAGTTAAAGCAGTTATAGCATCTAATTCATGTACCCCGGCTACTTTTCTCTGTGAAGTGTCTCGTTCGGCAGGCCACTGATAATTGTTCATAGCCATCTCCTCTAACAATTCATATGCCTCATCAGCCCCTTTACTCATGAAAGCACCGCCTGCTGCTGCATCTATTATAGTGCGAGTAGTACCGCAAAGCCCATTATAAAAATTGTGGACTAACATCCACTTCTCTATACCGTGATGAGGGCATTTTCTGAGCAGGTCTTTGAATCTTTCCCATGCATCATACAATGACTCTCCCTCATTCTGATAGAAGTTATTGATTTCTCCCCTCAACTTTGCAGCTTTTGCAGGAGGAAAGAACTTTGAGAGAAACTTCTGAGCTAGTTCCTCCCATGTGTTGATTGAGTTGGCCTGTAGAGAAATAAGCCAACTTTTTGCCCTGTCACTTAGTGAAAAAGGGAACAATCTCAACCTTATTGCATCATCGCTCACCCCATTAAACTTAAACGTTGCACATAGCTCAAGGAAATTCACTATGTGCAAGTTAGGATCCTCATTGGGGAGACCACCAAACTGAACAGAAGTCTGGACCATTTGTATCATCGCCGGCTTAATCTCAAAGTTATTGGCAGTAATAGTAGGCGGCCTAATGCACGAGTGTACTCCTGTGACAGCGGGGAGCACATAATCTCTTAATGCTCGCACATTTTGGTCTTGAGCGATATGATTCTGACCATCATTGTTGTTAACCCCGTCTCTTTGGTTGGTAGCCATTGATACTTCCAACCTCTTTTTCCTTCTGTTTTGTCTGCAGGATCTTTCGATTTCAGGATTAACAGGAACAAGATTTGCAAATCCTTCACGTCGCATACAAAAGATTCACCTATTAAAACAGAATGCGGCAACTTGGATTAGTTCAAATAATAAAAACAGCCAAATTAGAATAAAAATTAACTATTTTGATATTAATAGAATATCAATTCCCCGGCAACGGCGCCAAAAACTTGTTGCGAATTTTTACTACTGCGCAAGTATACGCAATCGAATAAACAAGTAATAGTAGTGGAAATATATTATCGTTCCGTCAGGGAATTGATCTAATAATTACCAATAGCAAACTTTTATTTCTATTTGACTAATGAAATTTTAATGACAATTAACAATGATCAATAAACTAAGAAAACACAATTTAATTAACGAAATTTAATATAAGCGAAAGATTAGAGTATTCTAATTTCATCAACCTTCAATTCTATTCAATCAATAATACAACTAATATGTTTCTGTGATCTATGGTTATAGCAAGTTTACTAATGACAATTCTATTCTCTCTCAAGATATAAAATATTCAGTTTACCTGCGAATTTTCTACATGTCTGTGATAAATTCTACACATAAACCGCATTAAGAACAAAAACCTAATTGCTACACAAACCAATTTGATACTTTCGTTCTAAATTGAAATCTATGTCTATTGTCTAAAGCTATTCCAATTCTCACTTTTCATATATTGAATTAAAACCAATAATCATGCAACAGATGGCCAATCAATTACAAGCATTAAACATAAGAACATAGATAACCATAAATTCAAAGATTCATAGAAATTGCATTAAAGACGAATAGAATATCCAGTGACTACATTAAAATACTCTAAATACGAATTTAGTTCATAATATTAAACTTCATCATCCAATCTAAAATTCAAAAACATAAAAATAAACACAAACGAAATAAACGTGGATTCTTCTCTGTTTCTTTCCCTTTGCCGTCAGAATGCTTCCTCTCCCTCTGTCCTTTTTGATCTTCCTTTTATTCTTTTTACAAAAATCCCAAAAACCTACGAATTTCCATGAAAATTTCCAAAAATGCCCTCGTGCCGATATATCGCCCAAGACAGGCGATATATCGCCTGGCGAATGTTCTCGATAAAAATGCAAGTTTCTGATGTCGTTTCTGTAAAGCCAAAATTTGGAATTCCTCCTTATGCCGATATATCGCCCAAGACAGGCGATATATCGCCTGTACCATATTTCCACATATTGGCCAATTTTCGGCTACTAAAACCAACATTTATCCAAATTCTCGAACAAATCAGAATTATAACGACAAACTGCACAAGTTCACCAAACAGATTAAATAGAAACTTTATCTTGAGAAAAACAACCAAATCAATCTGAAAATGTTATTAATAAGCGTATATTTTGTACGCTTATCAATGACGCTTGTGGGCAGGGTCGCGGCTCTTAGTGCTAGTTTGTGTTTTTAAGGGTGTTTAGGCTTGGGAACTCAATGGTTAAGGCTCGGGATGGATTTTATCACCCGGATTGATAGAATTCAAGGTCCCGGAGGTTAGGGTTATGGCTCAAAGTTATTTATTGGATTAGAACTTGATGGATGGATATTGTTAATGTGTGGTGACTAGGGTTTTGGCGAGGCTCAAGTTAGAGGACTGTGCTCGGGATATCGGTGCTCGGAGAGCTCGGGACTCAGGTAAGAAAACCCTTGTTCCCATAGAGCTTGTATGCAGGGCTGAGCCCAATGTGCTTGAACTGTAGAGCGTAGCCCTTTGACTGGTTTTTCTAGAATTTTGTACTTGCTTATCATGTTATGAATGTTATTATGTGAATGATCGGCAAGTGTCGGGAACGGTGTAGGCCGAGGACGGCAGGGGGCCGGGAACGGCAAAGGGCCGGGAACGGTGTTAGGCACGTTGAGTGCAAGGCTGAGTACGGAAAGGGGCCGGGAGCAGCGTTGAGCATGTGGAGTGCGAGTTTCCAGGGCGAGTCCTTAAAAGGATACCTGGGATATCCTCACGGCGTGGTCCGCGAACCCATGGCTTGGTAAACGCCTGGGACGGCTAGGCTGTATGTGTTTAGCCCATTGGTGGCCTGTTTATATGTTTGATATATGTGTTGCATATGTTATCTGTTTGTGGGTTTTCTTGCTGGGCTTCGGCTCACAGATGCTCTGTGGTGCAGGTAATGGTAAAGAGAAGACCAACCAACCATGGGTGTAGTAGGCATGAGGCAGCGTGTACATGTTTGGCCAGCCTGGCTGCCACAGCCAGAGGGTTTTGGGAAATGTTTGTAAATAAACTTAGATTTTGTCGTTTAGTCGACTTGGTCCGATTTATATGATGTAATGTTTCTAAACTGTATTTTGGGATCCTAGGTGTCAAACTTTTATGATTTTCAATGAAGTGGAATTATTTCAAAAGTTTTTCCTCTGTTTATGGCTTAATTACACTATCTGTTCTAAAACCTCGATTAGCGAGTTGAATGCATATTTTTAAACTCACTTGGTAACGGCTCTAAGGAAGTAGGGCGTTACGGTAGTCCTATATGATATACATTTTTATAGTCATATGTTTGATAGTATATGTATATGATATAGTCTTATGTTTATGATTTATGATATATGTTGTTAGTAGATTTTCCTTGCTAGGCATTAGGCTCATTCTTTTTTTTTTAGCTTGATGTAAGAAAATGAACATGGAAGGCGGGAAAGATTCGTGGCAGTTTGGCATGTGTGTTGAGGATGAATGGACTGATGGAAGATCGAGGATGACATTGTTTTTAAGTCTTTTGATTATGTTTTTATGTATTTCCGCGCTTAGTTTTTTAACAATTGATTTAAGTTTATGTTTTATGTTTTTATGTATTAAACAATGGGTACCCATATCGTATTTTGTATTTATTACACTATTTTTGGGTTTTAAATAAAGTTATGTTATTTCTTATGTATTTATTCCAAAATAGTAGCTATGTTTAGTAGTTTTTAATGGTCTGAGGTCTTAGAAATAGTCGGGTCATTACATCGGGCGTGCTCTGCTCCAAGCATACTAGTTTAGATGCCCTAGATTGATGAGGTTCTCAATCTCATCCTTGAGTTGTCGGCACTCGTTGGTGTGGTTCCCCATGTCATTATGGAATCGACAAAAATTTTTGGGTCTCTCTCTCCCTGTCCCTTTGGATGGGTTGTGGTTTTCGGTAATGGACGTGCTGCTTCGTGGCCAAGAATATGTTCTCCCAAGATTCCACCAGGTCAATGTACTCGGAGTACTATGAGACATAGTTCTCCTCGAAGGTCGCTCCTTGTCCTGCCGATCCTGCCCCAGTTCTTTTGGGCTTTCTGCCTTTGCCCTTGCCCCCGCGCCTACTTCTATTGGGGGTCCTGCTTGGTGTAGCCGACTGTGCTAGAGCCACAGTTCCAGCGTTGAACACAGGTTGAAAAGCATTGTCTTTAGTTGGGACGACTCCATATCTCATCAGAGCGGCACTAAAGCCAGCAGGAGGCATGGCACTAAAGCCAACTGACTAGACAGTTGGGCTAAACTGCGGAGCCACAAGCTCGGAGGTAACGGAGCAGGAAAAGAGACTGGTCCGCCAAACACTCCAATCTGGGCATCCCCCCAGTTTATATACTCGTGTGCTCAATGAATGAAGTCGTCGAGCCTACGACATCTCCTCCGCTAGAGGACATCCTACAAAGGAGACCCTACACGGATGCCTGCCTCCAAGGCCATCAACTGCTGTCCATCGTCAACCATCTTGGTCCTAGCAACTTCCTCCTTAAAGTGCTTGATGTAGGCCTTGAAGGTTTCGAGGGGTCCTTTCTTTATGTTGGCCAAGGCATTGACCTCAAAGTTCACCTTCCTAGCCGCTATAAACTGTCTTCGTAATGAGGAGGAGAGCTGGTGCCATAAGTGTAATGCCCTGGTTACCCCATAACAGTTACGGTGAATCAAAAATTTGACCCGCTACCCGAGTCCTTTGGTTAAAAAACGTGCTCTAAGTGCTATTAACAGGTTAAGGTGAAAAACAATACAACGGAAAGGGTATCTTTTATTAAATATATAACTGCTCATGAGCTTATCAAAACATTTACAAGTGATTTACAACTCAAAATGGTCACTACTGTTTCAAATTTACAATTTTTATGCATGTGGGTGAATTATGAATAATACCACATTATATGTGGATTTGTTCGAGCCATTCGGCATGAGACGATCTTTGAATGCAAGTTATTGGTCTGGTTATAACGAGGTTAGTTTCAGGGCTCGGGGTGAGTCTCGGGGTAATTTGAGGATTGGTTCATTGCCGGGAATTAAAGGGTAATGGGATGTGATTTATTAGCATTTGAGAATATTGGGAGTAATGGGAATTGGAGGACGTTAATTATGATTAGCGGGATTAGATGGGAAAGGATAATTTTACCCTTGGGGGCTGTTAAGGAAAGAAGATGAACCTAGGGGCATTTTGGTCTTTTGGACCTAAAGGATATATATCAACTAAGAGGGTTGTAGAAAACAGAGCATTTCTTCTTCCTCTCCTGTTCATCTTCTTCTCCTCATTTCTCTTTGGATTTTGAAGCTCAAGTTGAGGGTTCAAGCTTGGAAATTGATGCTTGAGGTTCTAGGCTTGTGTTCAGTCATTGAAGAGGGTTTAATCTTGAGCTTAAGGTAAGATTCAACCATGAATTTCCTAGTTCCTTACTCTATTTTTGGTGTTAGTTTTGAGGTTTAAGTTTTGATCACATGAATAGGAATTTGATGAGGTTTTGATTGGTTTGAAGCTTAGGTTTTGTTGGTTATATGATAGACAAGTTGTGGCAATAGTTGGGACCTTTGCTTTGTGATGTTGGAAGTGTTTTAGTGAGGTTTTGAATTGAGTTTGAAGAGGAAAAATAGGGGTTTTTGGCTGGGTTTCAGGTGGGGCCGCGGCTTCGTTCTAGAGCGTCGCGGCCCAAGCTTGATGAAGAAGCAGGTGGGTGCTAGAAGGTCGTTGGGCCGCGGCATGGGAAAGGTAGGGTCGTGGCCCGTGTTGGGGATTGAAGGGGGGCCGCCTCTGTTTTGGGAGGTGGACCGCGGCATGGTGGATGTAGGTCTGCGGCCCTTAGTGTCATTTTTGGCTAGAGAAGTGTTTTCATCATGGGAACTCAAACCTTAGGCCTCGGGATCGTTCCTACTACCCGGTTTAGTGGGATTTGTTGTCTCGAAGGCTAGGTCTTGGTCCGGGAACCTTTTATTGATTTATTTTATTGATGGAATCCCATATTTGGTTATGACTAGGTGATCGCTAAGGGATCAAAGGATCGATCGTTTTCAAGGGTTGTTCTTAACATATTTCTCGCTCGAACAGAGGTAAGAAAACTGCACCCAGTATGTGATGCATGTGATGCACGAGAAACATGTGATTAGGGCATGCCATGAATGTTGAATATGAGATTGATCAGAGCTTGAGTCTCTATGTTTGTGCATGATCATAATTATGCTAGCAACTGTTAAGTAAGCATGCTGAATGCCCTACATTTGGATATTTGACATATGATATATGCCTGGTAGCATTGTTTACTTGTGTGTGGCACTGACTAAATAGTCAGAATTTGTAATGGTGTCAGTATTAATTGTGAAGTTGTGACTCACTAGTCAAGTTCGGCAGTAGTACTGAGCACTGGTCACCTGGTATTGACTAATAAGTCAAGAACGGTCTTAGCGTGGTTAATGAAAGCCAACAAAGATTAGATCTAATCGACATCTGCATTGAATGACTCAAATGAGCATTAATGCCGGACCGACCTCAAGTTTGTTGAAAACTAAAAGTGCTTGTCTAGCCTATGGCTAGTCACTTAGAGTCAGGGCCAGAGAGCCCAGGTGACTACTTCGTCACATGGCTATGGGTGTTGACCCCGAAGTGACTTACCCAATAGTCATTCATCTGTTTAGAGCCAGGGCCAGAAGGCCCATGTGACTTTTTCATCACATGGCTATGGGTGTTGATCCCCGTAGTGACTACCCATTAATCACTCACTACACCGTCAGATGGTTGTGGGTGCTGAGCCTCGTAGTAACTTGCTCGTCAATCACTCATTATGATTAAACAGAACCTCGAAGTGATATTCACTCATCTGTTCAGGGCTACAAGCTCTATATGATTATAATGATCATCAGTCACATGGCTGTGGGTGTTGAGCCCCGTAGTGACTTGCTTGTCAGTCACTCATTATGGTTAATGGAACCACAAAGTGTTAAATCACTCATCTGATTAGGATTGACTTGATAGTCATCCATTCAGGAGGGTAGGATTCCTCATCATGAATCCCCCGTCATTATCAGAACTTGTTTGCATGCATGATTAAGGCTATAATTGCTAGGCATGCCAGATATGATTTTGTGATATGTTATTACTGTTCATGAATGTTTACCCAAAAATGTCTCCTGATGATGTGGCAAGAATTTATTACATGTGGTTGGCATGTGTTAGCGATAAAGTGAAGGAATGTTGTTCGCCTATCGACTAGATATCTATTACTTCATCAGATCTCGTGTTTAGATGCGACCAGTCTGGTCACATGCTTCGATTTATTTCCTTTAAGATATACAATCTTGTAATAACTACACTTATTATATTTTCTCTTTATTGTCTTGATACGCTGATATTAAGGATAATTAAGGCCCATTGGCCCATGTAACCCCATTTAGCCTATAAATATACGTGAGAGGGCTCAAGGAAGGGACTTTTGAACCTTGAACTTGAATACTGATAGAGAGAGCATATTGTGATTATTCACAAAAAGTTGTAATCCTCCTAAGGCTTGTGAAACTCAAGAACCCTAGTTTTTTTATCACGGCATTGGGATTCAATATCAATAAGAATACTAAGTGGACGTAGGTTATTACCACACAGTTGGGGTCGAACCACTATAAATCATTTGTGTCACCTTCTTCCCATTTGATTTCATTCTTGATTTCCTTTTTGTTTCTTTGTCGTTATTTTGGTTCCGTGTCGTTGGCCAAATTGAGGGTCAACATTCTGGTGCTTTCATTGAGAGATTAGTCAAAAAGCTTAAAGAAAATCAAATGGCGAAGACATCCAAGAGAGCTGGACAGGCTGCTAGCGCTGCGTCATCTCAACCTCCTCCTCCAAATGTGGCTGAAAATGAACCACGCTTGGATTTTTAGGAGGAGGAAATGGATTCTGAGATGCTAAGGTCAACACTAGGCATGTTGCAGGATGAGTTGGCCAGTCTTAGGGCCAATCAGGAAAATGCGGCAGAGACCTTGGCGCTGCAACAAAGGGAGATTGAGCGTCAGCGCCAGGAGCTAAATGAGCAACAGGCAAAAATGGACTGTCGGCAGAGAGATGCCACAGCCACTCTTGAAGCAGCCATTCAGTTGGCCAGAGGGCATGCTACACTGACCTCTCAACCGGATCAGCCACCAAGTGCACCACTGTAACGGGCCCCTAACCCGAGTCCTCTGATCCAGCCAACAAGCCCACAAAGGCCGGAGCAGCCACCTGTTGCTCAGGATGATGTCCTAATTCGGGATCCCGAGCAACAACCATCTTCTCAAGCTAGTCGCGGCAATCCCCAGCGCCACAGGCAGAATAGGGCCGGGTAGCTGCCCCGTAGCCCTATATGCCAAGGGGACGATGAGCCAAATCCACCGAGCGGGGGGCAACGTCTTTCTGCCCACAGAAGGCATAACGAGTCACGCTCTATATTCAGGGACCCCCCACGGCATAATAATGCACGGGGACCACCGACCAGCACAGGCCTCCCCCTGACGCTCAGGAAATGTCAGCCAGAGGAGGAAACAGCGTGACCAGCCGGTCGTGCCAAAGTCGGCCACAATTTAGAGATGACCATGACTACAATGAGGCCGATTCTGGCAGGGGTAATGCTGGTTGAAGGCATGAAAAAAGAGGTGGAGACAGGAACCCCCCACCAATAGATAATAGGCCTGTAAGCCATAACGTTGGGGGGCAGCCGAGACATCATAACATCTTTGATCGGCTAGGAGTTAGCGAGCAAAGGCGGAGGGATGATGACTTGATAGACGTACTCAACGACAGGCGCGAGAGGCACGATGAGTATGCTCCTCTAGCACCAGTCGCCCCAACAATCCCAGGCGCGGTTCAGGCTCAAATTGATGCTCTGAACCAGGGAATACAGTAGCTGGTCGGGAGCCGGACATCCCACATAGAGTACGACCGGAGGAGAGGCACTCCATTTGTGCAGAGGATTGTTGTGGCAGAAACCCCCAGCAAGTTCAAAATGTCAGTACTGCCGAACTTTGATGGGTACGGGGACCCAGTATCTCATGTCAACAAATTTGAGATACAAATGGATATTCAGAAGGTGTCAGATGATGCCCACTGTAGGATCTTCCCCACCACACTATCTGACACCGCCCAAGAGTGGTTCTTTAAATTCCCTCCTGCTAGTATAGTATCCTGGGAAATGTTCGTGAAGGAATTTTACAGACAATTCTACGCGGGTCGCGTACACCCCATTGAGGCCAACCAACTGGTCAAGATATGCCAAAAGGAGGGAGAACCTTTGAAGGAATACGTCCAGAGTTTCATGCGAGTAGCTGCTGGAGCCAAAACAGTGGGCGACGAGGGAAATATGATGGCCCTAACTGCCGGTGTTAGACGTCATTCTCCCCTCTGAAGCAGCCTGAGAAAGAATGGGGTAAGGAGTGCCCAGGAATTCCTGGATCGAGTTGATTGATACATCAAGCTCGAAGATGCGATCGCCAACGAAGGGAAGTCACCCACGAAAGACAAGGGACCGAAGGAAGATCCCGCCAAGGCCGCCAACGGGTCGGACAAACCCAATGGCAACGGGAATGGAAATGGCAGAAATGGTGGAAAAAGGGTGGGCAATGAGCCATCAACATCTGAAAAATAAACGCCCCAAAGGCAATAGATATGAGCCAAGATTCACCAACTATACGACCCTTGTTGAAAGTAGAGCAGAGGTCTACCAGGCGACCAGCTCTAATGTCCCTTATAAGCGACCAGTACCTATAAGGAAGGATATCTCCAAGAGAGATACGACAAAATTCTATCATTTTAACAACTTCTATGGACATGACACCAATGTGTGTAACCAGTTGAAGGACGAGATCGAGTTCATGATCAGGCAGGGACACCTAAGGAGATACGTACGAGCCACGGGAGGTTATCAGCGAGAGGCTGTAGGTGGCAACGAGCAGGTGCCTGCACACCAATGCTCGCCACCTTTACAACCATCTCATGTGGCAGAAATGTTACTCACCATCTGTGGCGGCCCACACATTGTAGGAAATAGTGGGAAAGCAAGGGAGCGATACGCTCGGACATTACGCCATGACCAAGACATCGAGATGATGAGTGTGGAGGATCGAGCACCAAAGAAAGCTCGAACAGAGGAGTTGATAACCTTCTCTAAAGACGATGCTCAGCACGTTCAATTCCCACACTCCGATCCACTGGTCGTTGATGTCCAAATCGCCAACATGATGGTTAAAAGGGTGTTGGTTGACACAGGGAGCTCAGTCAACATCTTGTACAAGTATTCACTGGAAAGGATGAAGTTGTCCGTCAAGGACCTGGAGCCATGCAACCAAACCATATATGGTTTTTCTGGCAAAGGGCTCGCCCTGACAGGATCGATTAAGCTCCCAGTTACAGCAGGAACTGCACCTGCAAATAGGACATTACTCACTACTGTCATAGTGGTTGATTGTCCTTCAGTGTATAATGTTGTAATTGGAAGGCCAATTTTGGTCGACCTGCAAGATGTTACCTCAATATGGCACCTTTCCATGAAATTACCAACCGACGCAGGGATAGGATGCGTGTTGGGAAACCAGTGGGAAGCGAGGGAGTGCTACAATGCCTCAATATCTAAAGCGAAGAAAGGTGTATCGAGGGAAGCTATTGGGAAAGGGTTGCATACGGCCAGTGATATGCAAACCCAATCAGGTGATTGTGTCACCAAATAGGGTGTTGCCAAAAGTGAGGACAGGGATTTGGATCCTCGCTTTGGGGATTTTGATGAAGAGATAAGATCCACGAGGACCTTGAAGAGTTCCAACTCGATGACGCAGATCCGACCAGGGTTGTGAAAGTCGGTAAAAACTTAAAGACAACAACAAAACAAGAACTGGTGGAATTTTTAAAGAAAAACCAAGAAGTCTTCGCCTGGTCGCATAAATACATGGTTGGAATAGACCCTGTGGTCATTAGCCATGTCTTGAACATAGACAAGAGTTTTCCACCAGTAGAACAGAAAAGGAGGCTCCTCGACAAAGACAGATCAAAAGCTCTAAAAGAAGAAGTCGAGAAGCTAAAGGAGAATGGGTTCATCAGGGTGGCGTTTTATCCATCATGGGTCTCTAATCCCGTACTGGTTCCCAAGCTGAATGGCAAGTGGAGAACGTGCGTGGATTTCACAGACCTTAATAAAGCCTTCCCTAAAGACTGTTTCCCACTAGAATCGACCAGCTGGTCGATGCCACTGCAGGGCACGAGATCCTTTCATTTATGGATGCCTACTCCGGATACAATCAGATCAGCATGCATCCCCCTGACGAGGATCACACTAGATTTCAGACCGATACAGGGCTCTACTGTTACAAAGTAATGCCCTTCAGTTTGAAAAAAGTTGGTGTGACTTACCAGCGACTAGTCAATCACATGTTCAAGGAGCTGATCGGAACAAACATGGAGGTATACGTCGATGACATGCTGGTTAAGTCGAAGAAGGCAGAAGGACATATAGGGGACTTGCAAGAGTGCTTCAACATCTTGAACAAATATCAGATGAAGTTGAATCCCCTCAAGTGTTCC
Organism: Humulus lupulus; assembly: GCF_963169125.1. NCBI lineage: Eukaryota > Viridiplantae > Streptophyta > Magnoliopsida > Rosales > Cannabaceae > Humulus > Humulus lupulus. Next base: position 93,436,165 of record NC_084800.1, on the reverse strand, counting down.
TTCAGAGTTGGATCAGAGAAATTCCTTGGATTTATAGTAAACTCACGAGGAATTGAGGCTAATCCCGAGAAGATAAAAGCCCCGGTCGATATGAAATCGCCAACAAAAATCAAAGATGTTCAAAGCTTGACTGGAGGAATTGCTGCTCTCAGTAGATTTATTTCCAAATCGACAGACAAATGCGTCCCATTTTTTAATCTACTCAGAGGCAACAAGAGATTCGAATGGACGGAGGAATGCAAACAGGCTTTTCAAGCTTTAAAGACTCACATGTCGCAGCCACCAATTCTATCAAAACTAGTTGATAAAGAAACTTTGTTCATCTACTTAGCGACCACGAAATATGCTGCTAGTGTTGTTCTAGTAAGATAGGAAAAGGGCGTGCAGAATGCCGTCTATTATGTAAGCAAAAGGCTAATAGGAGCATAATTGCGGTATCCACCTATTGAAAAATTAGCCTATTGCCTTATCTTAGCCTCCAGAAAGTTGCGGCCGTACTTCCAAGCTCACCCAATCACAGTTTTGACCAACCAACCTCTTCGGCAAGTTCTGCAGAAACCAGAAGCCGCTGGCTTATTATTAAAATGGGCAGTTCGATATCTCTTATCTGCCATGAGCGGCAATAAAAGGACAAGTTCTGGCTAACTTTGTTGCAGAGTTCACTGGGCTCCTAGACAGCGAGCAACCAGAAGGGACAGAAGAGCCTGAGTCTCAAAGCCAAACTCCTTCTTGGAAGTTGTTTACAGGTGGTTCTTCTAATGAGCATCACACTGGAGCCGGAGTGATTTTGATAACGCCTGAAGGGAATCGATTTCACTGCGCGATTAGATTCGACTTCATCACTTCAAACAACGAAGCCGAATATGAAGCGCTGCTTGCAGGATTACGGCTAAACAAACACACGCACATAAAGTCACTTGATATCTACAGTGACTCTCAGTTAGTGGTCAATCAAATCATTGGAGAATACCAGGCCCGAGGTTTAAAAATGGTCGCTTACTCGAATAAAGCGAGGGATCTATTGGCGCAGTTTGATAAGTACATTCTCCAGCAAGTACCTCGCGACCAAAATTCAAACGTTGATGCCTTGGCCAAGTTGTCAAGTGCCAAGGATGCTGACACCCTAGACATAGTGCCGGTTGAGCGACTATCTACGCCAAGCATCGAAGCAGAAGAGGCCTCTTTGGTGATTCAAGCGGCGGTTACATGGATGGCACCTTACATGGAGTACCTGACGAAGGGTGTGTTACCAACGGATAGAAACAAAGCTAGGACCCTTCAACGGTAGGTTGCTAGGTATATCCTGGTCGATGGAATCTTGTACCGAAGGGGATACTCAATGCCACTCCTCAGGTGTATTTCAAGGGAGAATGCCAAAGAATTGATGAAAGAGGTCCACGAAGGCTTCTATGGAGACCATGCTGGGGGGCAGAGTTTATCAAAAAATATCCTAAGGCAAGGATACTTCTGGCCAACAATGAATGAAGACTCGATGGAATTTGTGCGGAAGTGCGATAAATGCCAGAGGTTCTCAAAAATTCTGCGAGCGGCCCCTAATGCACTAAAACAGATGCAAAGTCCATGGCCATTTCACAGTCTGGGGTATAGACCTAATCTGATCTTTGCCCACAAGAAAGGGCAGCGTCAAGTACGCCGTGGTGGCCATCGATTACTTCACAAAATGGGCCGAAGCTGAGCCACTTGCAACCATAACGACCAAGAAAGTGCTGGATTTCGTGGTTAAGAACATCGTGTGTCACTATGGATTGCCAAGAAAAATTGTCTCAAACAACGACACACAGTTTGATAGTGATCTGTTCACAGATTTTTGCGAGTGGCATGGAATTATCAAGAGCTTTTCTTCAGTTGCTCACCCTCAAGAAAATGGACAAGTTGAGGCAGTCAATAAAATGCTAAAAGATGCTCTGAAGAAAAGACTTGAAGAAGCAAAGGGGGCATGGCCAGAGCAATTGCCTGAAGTCCTTTGGTCGTACCGAACGTCCCATCGCACAACAACATGAAATACTCCATTTTCTTTGGCTTATGGATATGAAGCTATGTTGCCTGTCAAGTTAGATTCGCCGTCACACCGGAGAATGACGTACGATCAAGGCTCTAATAGCCAGTTATTGATGGAATCTCTAGATTTGGTCGATGAAAAGCGTGAGCAAGCCCAACTCTGAGTAGCAGCCTACCAGCAAAAGGTTGCCCGATATTTCAATTCTAAAGTACGTGAAAGGAAATTCAATGTAGGAGATCTAGTACTTAGAAGGGTTTTCCTCAACACCCGCGACCAGACTGCTGGAGTACTCGGACCTAACTGGGAAGGACCGTACCAAATTGAAGAAGTCCTCCATCCAGGCACTTACAAACTTGCTCGCTTAAATGGAGATCTCATTCCTCCCTATTGGAATGGAGAACACCTGCGCAAGTACTATCAATAAATAATTCTTCTTAAAGAATTGGCTTGTATTAATTTTACTTTTTACAAGTTATGAAAAAGGGTTAGTCATTTTATGTGACTGATCGCTTATAAGTGTAAGATCATTTTGGTGATCACTCGTACAGACACGTTTTGTCCATTTACTACGAGAAATAAAAGGGACTGTGCACAACCAATCAATCTTGCCAGCTATTGTATTTATTACAAGTATTTGCTCATTACGTGTGTTGTTTTGCTATATTATCGTTTTAAATTCTTTGCTACAAGTAGTTATGTTCGAACAGGTCCTAGTCAAGGCAAGTGACCGAGGACCTAAAGTTCCTCAATCACTTGGGGGCATATAAGGTATCTAGTAAGCAAAGCATATCGAAAGGTATGTAAACACATGAGCAAAATAAGTGAAAGCATGCTAGGGTACTTAGAGTATTTTTCAAAATTTTGTTATTTTGTTAAATCAATCCAAAGTACTATGCTAAGTTCGGTCATGCGAACAGATGTTATAATAAAGTGCAAACATATTATAATATCAAAAAGAAACCTTTTACACCGCGAGCAATCACTGCTTGGATGTAATTGTTTGATTAAAAGGGAAAAAGCTGCCCATGCAGCAATAAAAGTTAAAAAATAAATTGTCTTTACATCACGACCTGTAGGTCGCGTATTTAAAAGATAATAAAATAAAGAGAAAAATAAAAGACTACGAGGATGCAGGATCTTGAGGAGTGTCCTGGTCGACAGTAGTGGCAGCTTCATTGTCCGCACCGTCAATCCCCGTCGCTAAGGAAATTCCTGGGGAAGCAGGAATTTTGGCTCTTTCCTCTTCCTCCAGGTGAATAGTGCACCGGGTTATTTGAGTTCGTCTCAAGTGCTCAGACAGATAGCTGAAGTCGGCCTCACGATTATGCTTCCAAAACTCAAAGCAAAGGTGGGTGGCTTCCCTATACTTCTCCAAGTTTCTAGCGTTCGTCTCCTCAAGCTCCTTAACGCGCCCCTCCAGTTCCTCCATCTCCTTTCTGCTCGCAATCAGATCGAGCTCAAGTTATTTGGCTTCTTGGTAGTTGAGTTTGGCACTCTCTCTGAACCTTTCTTTGTCTTCATTAGATTTGGTCAGGGCAGCCCGACACTCCAACAACTCTTTGGTCAGCTGGGCTTTTTGCTCACGCAGTTCATTGTTCTGGTTGGTCAATTATGTGTTTTTCTCAAGCAGTTCAGCATTCTTCCCTTCAAGCACCTTCACCGCCTCGGTATGCTTAGTGTCAAAGTCTTTGGTCTGGGTGACCAAAGTCCCTGTGCGGCGCCAGCCAGCAGTGATAGTCAACAATCCCTGCGATCAGATAAAAGAGGTAAGATGATGGCAGAAATTGACAAAGTAAAATGACTCAGCAATAGAAAACAACTTACACTGGCTATCTCGTTCAGCCCTCGGTTTATTATTTGGCCGGCCTCCATGGAGCTGGTGCCGACAATGGCCTCTTAGCTGCGTTTGTGCTTGGAGAGTTTGTATATTCTCTCCCTGGCCTAATTGACCACGGTGCTGGTCAGGGTATCTTCGAGTTGAGTGTGGCGTGGCTAATCGGTAGGCGCTGGAGGGGTAGAGTTTCGGTCGAACGGTGCAGTTGGAGATGGCTGGTCGAGTGGAGAAGAAGATGGTGTTGTTTCCTTTGTGGGAGGTGGCGTGTTTTCCTTCGAAGGAGCAGCCATCGAAGGACCCTCAGTCAACTTTGTTGCTTTCTCCGCAGACCCTCTTGCAGTCTTTCTTCCTGCTCGAGGGAGTAGCAGCAGTGGTGTAGTGATCGAACATATCTTCAAACGACATACCTGCAAGTATGGAAGCATCGCGAACAGTTAAACAATAAATATAGATGGAACTGAGAGTAAAGACAAGGAAATTATAAGTAAAGTATATGTGCTATAACTACTAGTCGCTACATTACTTACTGAACTACTGCTACACTCACTCACTGCCTGGAAGAAATCTGAATTTAAATTTGGAGTATACTTAAAGTTGTCGTCCCCGTCAAATAAATGACAGGGAATAGGCAAGTTGTCTAAGAATGAGAAGACAGAATCGTTCTCATCTGAAGACTCGTCGATGGGTGCAGAGGGTTTGGAAGCTTTCTTTTTTCCCTTTCCCAAAGGGGCAGGGGGAACGGCTACTCACGGGGTGCTGTAGGGTTCCCTAATTGTCATTCTAGTTGGTCTCCTCCTTTGAGGTTGCGACACGTCTGGGTGCTGCTCAGGAATTTCTCCACTAGTTGCACTCCCCGCTGTTGACTCCCTCACGTCCTGGTGAGGTGCCAAAAGCCCGACCAGCCTTAGGTTGGCTTCAGTGACTAGTTGTTTAACGCTTTTCTCTACGTCACTCATGCTGGCCAGTAGTGCCGCTCGAACCTCCATTTCTGGAGTGGGAGCCAGTCGCAGCCATGGACCTGAAATGTGCTAATTTTCTAAGGAAAATGCAGGTAAAATACAAGGAAAATAAACGACCAGAAAAATGAAGAAGTTACCTCCTTGGGTGAAGGCTAGGTTGTTGGCGACTAGGTCAGTAGTCAAAAAGTACTCTTGGTGGTACTTTCCTACATTAGACTTATAGGTAGTCTTACTCATGAAGGTGCGGTTTGTTTCCTGGTGGCGGAGATGAAGAACCCCGTACTGTCCTGGTTGGGGTTAGATTTGAGATCGAACAGGTAGTTGATCTCATGAGGCGAAGGGACAGGCCATTTTTTATGGCTGTAAAGGATATAGAGTGCGGAAAGCATTCTATACCCGTTCGGGGTTATTTGGAAAGGAACGACACTGAAGTAATTGGCCACTCCCTGGAAGTAAGGATGAAGAGGTAGGATTGCTCCTGCCTCAATGTGATACCTTGACCAGGCGCTGAAGGTGCCACCAGGTAGGTTTGCCCGTTGGTCGGTGGTAGGAAGGAATAAAGAAATCCCAAAAAGTCTGTACTTTTTGAGGAAATTATTTACCATCCTAGTAGTGATCGTGTTAGGGGGAGCAAGGTACCATTCGACGTCTGGTTGAATGGCATTACGGAGACGGGCATGTGTTTGGATTTCGGGATCAGTGGTTTCAGCTCTACCACTGGTCAAAGGAATCTCAGCCCGAGGAGCAGGCTGATTCTCAGAAGGTTTTGATGGTTTCTTTTTTTTTTGGGCAGTGGATTTTACTCTACCCATTTTGGATGGACTGGAAGGAGGTCTGTTGGGTGGAATTCGAGAAAAAGGGATTTCTGGGATGAGTAGTGACGGCTGTTCTTCGTCCATGAGCAGTTGTGCAAGCAAGTTGTCTTCAATTGGCCTCTCACCTCCCCATGGATCTTGCATGAAAATCTGAAAATAGAGAAGGGTAGATGAGAATCTACGACCTAAAAACTTGTGTTAAAAGTTGGAATAACGTTGCTCACGTATAAAAGTTAAGCTTTTAGACGACCAGCAGCATTCTAGCAAAAACACTATGTTTCATACGAGTAGTTTGGAAAACAGATCAAAAAGCAGAAGTAAAAAAAAATTTCAGGAAAAACCCAGTTTTTCTACAAGCTTAAAAATCGAATTTTTACTTTGATTTTACGCCCTAAATTCGTGATCCTAACTGCCAAACTAATTCCTAACCCCAGCAAGGTGGTATTTTTCTACCATATTTAGCACAGATCAGCGTACCCATTTATCCCAAGACCATTTTGCAAGAACAGACAGAGATATTCAAGAACTCACAAGTCAAAAATGAAGGGAAAACAAGCATTACATGGCACAACGTGACAGAAAAGAATCGATTAGAAGACTTACCTGGATGTAGGATTGAGAAGATTTCAGAAAATCGGACAGGCGCATCGTGGATCAGCAAACTTTTCTGGGTTTAGTTGTGCTTGGTTCTACAGAGTTCTTGAAGGCAAAGGGTTCGGTAAAGGGTAAAAAGTGAAAATGATGGGTTATTTATATTGATCGTAGCACTGTAAAAGAGGTAATCGTGGAATTACTTTTTCAAGGCATGGGGAAACGCAATAGCCATCAGACAACTTTTGGGAAACTGAAAAGACATGATTGGTTGCATTTTTCGAGAAGGCATGGGCGGCTCTGACTGATTTGGTGGGGCATGCGAAGGGTCAATCTCCTAAGTTTACTTTATGTTGGTCACAGTAAAATAAACTTGGGGGGCAAATGTTTACCCAAAATTGGCTCCTGATGACGTGGCAAGAATTTATTACATGTGGCTGGCACATGGCAGCGATAAAGTGAAGGAATGTTGTTCACCTATCGACCAGATATCTATTGCTTCATCAGATCTCGTGTTTAGATGCGACCAGTCTGGTCTCATGCTTCGATTTATTTCCTTTAAGATATACAATCTTGTAATAACTACATTTATTATCTTTTCTCTTTATTGCCTTGATACGCTGATATTAAGGACAATTAAGGCCCATTGGCCCATGTAACCCCCTTTAGCCTATAAATATACGTGAAAGGGCTCAAGGAAGGGACTTTTGAACCTTGAACTTGAATATTGATAAAGAGAGCATAGTGTGATTATCCACAAAAAGTTGTAATTCTCCTAAGGCTTGTGAAACTCTAGAACCCTAGTTCTTTGATCACGACATTGGGATTCAATATCAATAAGAACACTAAGTGGACGTAGGTTATTACCACACAGTTGGGGCCAAACCACTATAAATCATTTGTGTCACCTTCTTCCCATTTGATTTCCTTTTTGTATCTTTGTCGTTATTTTGACTCCGTGTCGTTGGCCAAATCGAGGATCAACAATGAGCATATTGAAATTTCTTGCTGGGCTTCGGCTCACGGGTGTTATGTGGTGCAAGTAAAGACACAAGAAAGCTGAACCATCCTTGAGTTGGAGAGCTTAGGTGACGATTTATACATATGCGGCTGCTCAACCGCCATGGCCGAGGGTTGAAAGATGAACTAGGGTTAAACCCTATTTTGCCGCCTAGATCAGCTTGTTGTAAATATTTTCTTGTAATTAACCTTTAAATTATATTTTTGGGATTCCAATATATACAGTAAACGTTTTAGTGAAATGTTATATCTTAACCAAAAAATTTAACCCTAAACCGCTAATCATACTTAGTTACACAATTATGGCCAAATAACTCAGTTAGCGAGTTTTGCACTATTCAAAATGCACACTGTAACAGTCCTTTGAGTTTAGGGCATTACAGTAATCCTCCTGTACCATCCCCGGGAGGTCTTGTGGAGGTGGACGGTTGGTTTCCCCTCTCTTAGCTCTGGTAAGAGGAGCTGCATCATCTGGTGCATTCCGTCTAGTGGTCACCATGGTCAATTTTCTTCAAGCTTTCTTTAGGCTGTTGACTGCCTTTTTCGCTTTCAACCTAATCTAAGAACTTGACAAAAACTAGAAAAAAATAACACAGAGATTTTACGTGGTTCGGGCTATAAAGAGCCCTAGTCCATGAGTTTTTGGTATTAGTGAGTTTGAAGCTTATTTGAGCAAGCTTCGATGGAGTCTCAAGCAGCGTATATATTGCTCTGAGTTTACAATGCTTAACTAGCTAAAATTCTGAACCTCTTACAAGGAGATATCCCAGCCCTATTTATAGAGACTTGGGTCATTAATGCCCTTTATGGACAATTAATACAACATTCTCCATTATTTGGGGAGTAAGATACTAATTAATTACCTAGGGATGCATTAATGCAGACCATGGGCCCATGCAGATTACACGGGGCCCATTTGTAGAAAGTTGCCTACTAACTTTATGGAGAACAGGTATCTAAGCGCGTCAAGATACGACGCACATTTGCCCATGTCAGGTGGCATTGTGGGAAATGTCGGTTGTTGAGTGTACGATCTCGACACCACTACTCGAGGCTCACCGAAAGTTGTCAGATGATCTTCTGGTAGGCCACAGCTGTGGCGACTGACACCTAGCAGCTACTCCAGGTCTGAGGATGAGAATCCTAGACCTGGGGGATTGGCAAATGAAGAGAATGAGGACCATCTGAATGATCCTCAGAGCGTGACCTTACTTGGAGGCATCCACGCCTTGGAGACGAGTCACGAGACGTGGCTTCACTTGGAGACATCCGCGTCTGGCCAGATCATAGTACGAAACCTCACTAGCACTCGAGGAGCCTAATTACTCTTCTAATGAATGCCACGTTTCCTCTGGTGAAATAGACATATCATGCTATTAAACATATGCATCATATGTACCATAGTATTTTATATACCATAAGAAAAAAAAAATCAATATATCATGATAATAAAATTATATACACTATAAAAGTTTTTTAACAAAAATAAAATTGGTATATTATTACTCAAAAAATGTATATATCATGCTAACAAAAGTATATATCGCCATTAAAATAAATATGTTATTCTAATAAAATTATATATCACCCTTATATATAACAAGATATAAACTAAATATCATCTAAAAAAATAACATATCATACCACAAAAAAAAAACATATATATTGAGTTGGAAATAATATACCAACACTTAAAAAATGAAAAAAAAAACATTACTCAAAAAATATTTATAACATGTTAACAAAATTATATACCACTATTAAAATGTATATATAATGCTAAAAAAATAATATACCACTATTTAATTATATATATACAATAATAACAAAATTATATACCACCATTATATATAAAAAAAATAACAAAATAAATATCATCTACAAAAAAATAATATATCATACCACAAAAAACATATATACTAAGTTGGAAAATTTTATACCAACAATACTTAAAAAATTATTACTAAAAAAATGTATATATCATGCTCCATTATTATATATATATATCACAATTACATATAACAAGATATAACCTAAATATTTTCTAAAAAATAATTATTTATCATATCACAAAATATATATATTGAGTCGAAAATTAATATACTAACAAAACTTATAAAATTATTACTCAAAAATGTATATACTATGCTAACAAAATTATATACTACCATTAAAATGTGTATATCATGATACAAGACTATATACTACCACTATATATAATAAGATAGAAACTAAATATCATCGAAAAAAAATGATATACCATACCATAAAAAATATATACATTAGTTGGAAAATAATATACCAACAACCCATAAAAAATGAAAAAAAAAATCAATATAATTTTAAAATAAAAATTAATTGAACAAAATTAATATACATATACTACTATATTAAAGTCATACGCTTCTAAATAAATAAATAATACAAAATACAAAATTGAAAAAATAAATATATAATAAAACTAAAATTTTGAAAAAATATTATTTTTCTCTAACTTAAAAATAAGGGAAATTTATTAATTATCATCCTAAAAAATTTGAGATAATTTGTTATAGGTATCACTTTAATGAGATGTAAATGAGAGACTTATATGATAATGACAATTTAAGTAATCAACAATGTATATTGATCATTTCTCTACAATTTTTAAAATAAGGACATTAACTTATTGATGTCATTGTTTTGGGCCATTCAAAATTCAATAAGGGGTTTGGTGTAAAATGACCCTTAATGGTGTGTGAAAATAAGTAAATGTCTATGCTTTTAATTTTGTAGTAAAATAGCCTAACCGCGTTCTTAATATTACATATTACCAAATATGTCATTTAGCAAATTACTATTTTATTCTAAATATTTTAATATTATGGTATATGTATATTAGTTTTGTTTAATTAGTTTTAATTTTAAAGTTATTTTGATTTTTTTTTTCGTTTTTTATGGGTTGTTGATAGTATATCATACCACAAAATACATATACCAAGTTGAAAAATAATATACCAACAAAACTTACAAAATTATTATTCAAAAATGTATATACTATGCTAACAAAATTATATACTACCATTAAAAAGTACATACCGTGATACAAAATTATATACTACCATTATGTATAATAAGATAGAAACTAAATATCATAAAAAAAAATGATATACCATACCACAAAAATATATATACACTAGTTAGAAAATAATATACCAACAACTCATAAAAAACTTAAAAAATCAATATAACTTTAAAATAAGAACTAATTAATCAAAACTAATATACATATACCACTATATTAAAGTCATACGCTCCTAACTAAATGAATAAAAATTATAGAAAATTACAATTTAGGCAATCAACATGTAAAATGGTAATTTCTCTTTATGTCATTGTTTTGGGCCATTTATTATAATTTCTCATTCAATAAAGAGAATTTTTAAAAAATATGACTTTTATACCATCACTGTGCAAAAATATGGGAATTATATTTTTCCTAATTTGTATGGGAAGATTTATTAAAGAAAAAAAATAAAGTATGGGAAACACAATTACTAGCTAACTAAAATATAGAAGCTAAATTTCAAATAAAAGCATATCAACCAAACAGAGGTACTATTGTAAATTAGCATTCCACTATTTTCTCTCTCAAACCCCACCCACACAGATCATTTATCTCTCCAAACCCAGTCGCACGGTTCTCTCTCTTCCATATTTCTTCTCTTTCCTTTTGCTCTAGCCGCCACCTCCTTTGTCTTCCACTCGCTTGCCTTACCATCTCCACCATCATCTTCGACCACTCACCCTCACCACTTACGATTCACCTTAGGTGCGCACCTCCGCGAAACCTAGCCCAGAACACCCAGCCGCACCATTGATGAACCCAACCCCAATTCGTGCATCTTTGCGCGATTCCATTCGTGAGCCCCAAATCTAAAACGACAAGGCTAGGCTGAGGCGAGGGATGTGCTGGTGGTGGTCAGAGGTGAGGGAGAAGGGTGGTGCCTGGGTTGAGTGCGATTCATGGTGCTCGGAGCTGCATAAAATGGCGGGGATGGCTAGAGTTGCGACGGGGTTCTGCGCGCAGGGGATGGGGGGTTCTGATGGTGGTCGGAGGCAGGGGAGGAGGGTGGTTCGTGGTGTTTTTTTTTTTTTCTATCTTCAGGTTTGTGGTAACTGGTTACCTTCACGTTCTTTGTGTGTATATTTCTGAGGGTAACTGATTAATTTCACGTTCTGATGTGTGTATATTTCTGGATTCTTTATGGTAACTGATTACCTATGTTATTAAAATCATACTTACTTCTTCTTCCTTTTTAAAAGAAGTGTTCTAATATGAGTGACATGTCATCCCTCTTATGGTAACTGATTACCTCTCTTATGGCAAAATGTTACTCATCTCAAGGTAACTAGTTACCCCTCCTTATACATGTTATTTAACCTAGCTCTAGGAGTTTTTCTTACATAGCTGTAAAAAAATCAATCAAGTAACTGGTTACCTTATCCAGACTTTGAAAAAAAACGTACAGTCTAAAAAAAGGAATATAATGTTTATAATAAATAAAAATAATAATAAACACAATTCATATTAAAAAATAAAATTGCAAAACAACCAAAGAAAAGTTTAATATAAAAATAGTTGTATAAAATTAATATAAAAAAATCAAATAAGCTAAAAAAATAATCAAATTACAAACATACCCTTCCAAATTAATAAAAATTGGTTAAGACTAAAATTATGGTATAAATAAATTTTTATATAAAAATATGGGAAACTAAACACATAAAAGTGAAAATTCTTAATAAAAAAAAACCATAGATTAATTTTTCTTAAAAAAAAGCCATATTTTTTTCAAACTCTATTAAAAATATCATATAAAATGTAATTTATCTTCAATATATGAGAGATTTACATAAATATGGGAAAAATAAACATAGTTTCTATATTTATGGGGAAAAAATAATTGTATAAAATGTGGTAAGTTTTGAAAAAAAAAGTTTAAACTATGGTAATTTCATATAATATAAAAAAATTGATTACCATAATCATAAATACACAAAACTCTCTATTTTCTCATTTCTTCATCTCTCCTCTCCCATTTGGTTCTCTCATCTCAGCCATCCGCCGGCGATCCTACCTCCGCCTCCGCCCGCGATGACGACGACGCACCTTCGCCCCCGCCCCTGACGACGACGTACCTCCCCCTTTGGTTCTTCTTCTTCTTCTTCGTCAAATCTGGTTTTATTCTTATTTTCTTTGTTCTTCTTCTTCTTCTTCTTTTTCACATTTGGTTTCACCATTTTAAATCTGTTTTTGCACTTCATATTTAATTTTTTTTCCCTTCTAAACGTCACTGTAACTAGTTATAGTCACGATCTGTTCTGATTTCTGATATTTTTTTCCAGATCTGTTTAAGTAACTGGGTACAATAGTGGTTGATTCTTTTTATTCATAACTGATATTTTTTTTTAGATCTAGTTGTAACTAGTTACAATAACGATCAATTTATATTTTTTTTGTTTAGATCTAATTTTCTTTCCAGATCTAGATAAAGTAACTACTTACCATCGTAATTGTTTTTTTTTTCAGATCTAACTTTTTTTTTCAAATCTAGCTGTAACTAGTTACGATTATGATCATTTTAGATTTTTTGTTTGGATCATATTTGTTTTCAGGTTTGGCTAGGTAACCGGTTATCATCACAACTAGTTTTTTTTTCATATATTTTTTTTTCAAACCTAATTGTAACCAGTTACCTTCACGATCAATTTAGTTTATTTTTTTCATATAAGTTTTTTTTTTCTCCAAATCTCACTAAGTAACCAGTTACAATTCAACTAGTATTTTGATAATAGTACATTACTAAAAAATCAAAATTATTTTTATAGTTGTAACTAGTTACTACAACGCCACTTAAAAAATAAAACTGATTTTTATAGATATAATCAGTTACCACACATCACTAAAAAAATTGACAGTGGCAAATGATCACTACCACAAAAAAAATATCAAAATTATTATGATAGTAGTAACTAGTTACAACAAAGAAAATGTTGATTGACGAAGATAAAAAATAGAAGAAAAGAAGAAAACAAAACGTTTTTCAATGTCTGAACAAAAAAATAAATTAAAAATAATACCTACAATTACTGAAATACTCTCACAAAAATTCAAAATTAGCCAAAATAACCTTATATAATTAAATATGGTAAAACTAATCAATTATTACACAAATATGAAAAAACAAATCCCATAAAAAAAGTAAGTAAACATAAAATACCATATTTATCAAAGTTTTAAAAAATAATTCATATTTGATGTAAATTCCTCTACATTTGTGGAGGGTAGATAAGAATGGTGGGCTTATGGGCCTAAGTATGTCTAAGAAATTTGAATTTAAAATATTAGATTCCCACTTTCTAATATGCCCAACAAAAATGCAACTTTTAGATGATGTAATGAAGCGGCTTAGCGCGCTTTCCTTTTTTTCTCTGTCTTCGAATTCAAATTTATTATGATTTTTAGTTTTTTTTTTATTAAAACCTACACAGATCTATCTTCTTCTTTCGCTTCTCTCTTCTACTAAAACCCTATTCCCCAATTCTCTATTTCACTCTCATTCTTCTCTCCTGCATCCCCGTCCTTCCATCCCATTTTCCCCTTTTCGCGTTTTAGTTCACTGTTTTTCTGTGCCCATGAACCTGATTCGGGGTTTTCTCGGAAAGGGTTGGGAGTTGAAATTGTTGGATTTGAATTGGGTTTGAATTTTTATGGAGAATGAACGTGAATTGGCTTTTTTTGGACCCGATTCAAAGGTCGATTCATTGTGCTTTTGGGTGGACGGGAGTTGAAATTGTTGGATTTAAATTGGGTTTTGAACGCTTATGGAGAATCAACGCGAGTCGGCTTTCTCTAGACCCGATTCAAAGGTTGCTTCTTTGCGTTCATGGGTGCTTTTCGAGTTGATGAAGTATGATGTTTTCGTTCAATTTTTGTTCTAAAGATTGTTTTTTGTTTTTGTTTTACCTGTGATTAGATTTTGGGCGAGAAGAGAGGCAGTTCAGAACCTGGAGATAAGCACCAGCATGGTCCTCGCAAGCGGATTAAAATGCGGGATCTCAAATCTGTGTGCGGCTCTGATGGTATTTTTATTTTTGGCACAGAAAATTTAATACAATTAGGTGTCTTTTCATTACGAATACAATCTGAGAATTATGTTGGTCTAGCTCGAAATATAACTTCCGTGTTTCATTCATTTTTTTTTGGTTCACTGTTATTTGCTATTCGTGATTATCATAGGAATAATTGTAAACTCAATCACTGTAGATTTTAAGGAATTATGGTTTAATTGGCCCTTCAACAATAATTCCATTTATTTTCTCAAGTACCTCGTTGTTTTGAAATTAGTTTATAATTCACGCATGTTGAAGGAAGAACTTGTTTTGACAGTGAATTATTTGATTTAATGTTGCCTTTCTGCCGTAGGAGTTGATTCTCATCATCCCAAACCTCTGAACAACAAACAATGTGGAGACGAATGTATTTTTGATGAAGAAGACGAGTCTCAACTTTCCGAAGTCCCTGAAATGTTTGAATCAGACGCTTCTCAAGCAGAAAAAGGTGGAAGGAAGACAATTCTATTGGTTGGTAATTCTGCCACTAGTCCTGTGGATCTCAATAGAGAAATGAGCATTCCCAAAGATAAGGCTGATGTCGATAACGAGGACTGTTTTAAGAAGTCTGATAAACTATCGTTGCTCAGGGAGAATGAAAAGGAACGTGATACAGGCTTGGTAACTTCAGGAGGCATTGGGCTGGATCTTAATACTGAAGATGTTTCTAGTTTAATGAACCAAGATTCATTTTTTCCATACAAAAGTTACAAAAAGATGAAGCCAAGAGACATCTCCGAGTGTGGAAGCTCCACTGGCCCATTGGAAGAAAATGAATCACGCAAACAGTGGGAGAAGATGAAGCAAAATGGTTATCTTTCTTCATCTCATGGTGGCATACCGGTTCCAAAGCAACGAGGAAGAAAAAGTAAAAGTGAGAACAACTATAAGAAAAAGATGGAGATTGCAAAGAAGGAGCAGGTTGACAGGTTTACCAAGATTGCTGCTCCAAGTGGACTGCTCAACGAATTGAACCCTGGGATTATAAACCATGTGAGGAATAGAAAACAAGTCCATGACATAATTAAGGCACTTGTAAGATCCGAGAAACATGAAAAAGGAAGTCATACTAAAAGCGGAACTAAAGAAATTGGTTATCGAAAAGACCTGGAGATCACAAATGATTCTGCTATACGGGGCCTTGGTTTGTCTCTTATAGATAGGCCGCCAAGCGCTTTCTCTTGGGAAAGGCAAACAAAAGGGTACCCTACTTCTATTGGTAAATGCCCTTCAATTATGCAAGAAAAAGGTGGAGAAAGTGACCAAACCATGGAAGAGAGGTTTTCCGATAAAACTGGTGTATTGCAATCTACTGTTGTTAATGAGGACGATGAACTAGCACTGAAATTATCATCATCAACTAAGATGTCTGAGAACGAGAGCTCCACCTCTAACGAGGATTCAGCTTCATGTCTTTCTGTCAAAGGTTAGTATTCAATTTATTTATTCATTTTAAGATCTGTTGTTTCTACCCCCACGTCCTTTCCTTCTTTATGAATTGAAATACTGGGGATAGTTTTTAAGTAGGTCTGAAAAGAATCTTTGAAATGTGATTAGGAAAATGGAGTGTAACATAATAAAGTTATTTAGATTGAACATAAAACCAGATAATGGAATGCTTGACTTATCAGTGTCATTTTTGCTTCTATGTTTCACAGCTGCCACTGTTGCTTCTCAGTGGTTGGATCTTCTACAACAAGACATTAAAGGACGTCTTTCTGGTAAATCTTTGTCTAAATCTTTCATAGTGTTATTGCACTTGTGGCAATAAACATATTCTCATGTCTTGAGTGGAATTTACTCTGTTATGTTATTTCAGCCTTGCGACGCAGTAAGAAGAGAGTTCGAGCTGTAATCACTACCGAGTTGCCTTTTTTGCTATCAAAGGAATTTTCATTTGATCAAGAGAATAATCCATATGCAATGAAAAACTCAGCAGATGGATTTTCTAATAGTGCAACTGTCGACATGCATCGAGCAAGGTGGAGTAAGCTGTTCGATCAAATGGATAAAGCTCTTTCTGAAGAAGAGAAACACCTGGTGAGTATTGTGGAGGCGATTGCTTTGTTATTTTCACAACCTTGTTGCTTTCAAAGTTTTATTAACTAGCTTTACTTTCTGTTTGCTTGGAGAAATTGGAATTTGATTTGCCTAAAAGTAAAACCCTCATGTTTCTGTGTATTGTTCTGATACAGGAAAGTTGGTTGAACCAAGTAAAAGAAATGCAAGTGCACTGTGACAAAGGTTTACAACACATTCACTGGAGTACAGCATTGGGTATTCAACAGTTGGGAACATTAGACAGTGAATTCAGATCACAGAAATTGGATAACTCAGAAAGGGAATTGGCTGTAAGGGCTGCTGCAGCTTCCATTTATTCAACTTGCAACTTCCTCAGCACAGAGAATATATCTTGTTTTTGATGCCCTTAATAATATATATTATGTTTTTTTTCTTCTTTGGGGGTACTTTCACCATTCTAATTGCTAACTAGCCAAAAGTCTAAGTAAGTTTCTCACATGGATAAGGCTTCACTGAAACCTAAATCCTGTCTGTAAAATTACATTGACAATTATCATAATTTCAAATTTATTTGCCAGTTTTTTATGGTTGAAATGAATGGTGAAAAGTTTTTACCTTTTTACTTTTGATGTTGAATTATAGCACCTAAACATTTTAAGGTTATGGATAAATATTACTTGAGGTTGTACCAATAGGTCTCCATTTTTTTAAATGCTACAATTTATTTCTTATATCCTATTTACCATTTAAAAACAAATTTAATGAGAAATCTATAATTAGTGTTTTTTTAATAAATTTTTTAAATAGTAAATGAAAAAAGTGATGAATGATAAGAATATAATTTATTTTTATAGATAAACCTCAATTTTTTTTTTATTTTTTATTAATATTCAAACAATTTATTTCACGTAACACTCTATACCGTCATATAACAAAAAACAAAACAAGCAATTGATATATTACACAAATAATACAAAAATGATATAATTATAGTTTTTTCTTTAAATTTAATAATTTTAAAATGGTAAATAAGGTGTAGGGACTAAATTGTAGCATTTAGGGTGTGTTTGGAAAGCTACCGTATAATTGGAATTGTGTGTAATTTAGAGAAATTATTTGATTTAGCGTATTTGTTTGAGCATGTAATTACACAGTAACTATGTAATTGGGGTAATTGAGGGGTCTCAATTTTCACTATCAAATTCTCATAGTCTCCATGAGAATTTGGTGTAATTTCATTGTGTAATTACTAATTACTATCAATTTTAATTAGTATTTATTACATAATATTATTTTGGGATCTTTACAATTATATACATATAATATAAAATAATTACAAAAATCACCTACAAAATTTTATTTACAAAAATACATTGTCATATCATCAAAAAATACCGGATTCTAAAAGTAATATATCTGAATTTGAAATTTTCCGGAAATCCCATTTCTCTAGGTTTTAAAAAGTAATCTTTTAGTTACTTAAAATGTTAATAAGTTACCAATTAGTTACTTTTTCATAAAAATTTTATTTTTAGAGCATATTATTTTATATACATTTTTGTTACCTCCAAAACTTATGTGTTGAACCTTTTTAACTTAAGACACCGATTAGTCATTTTTAAGTAATATTATGGTGTCTTATTATTTAAGATACTTTTATGTTGCCAATTAGTCATTTTTTAGAAACTAATGAGTTACAATAAAGTATAACAAATTACTATATAGCTTATTATTAAAAGTTACTTTTAGTATACTATACAGTAACTTTTTTAATGAAAAGTTTTAATTCAATTTTTACTCACTAATGTAATTTACATGGGAGTAATAATATTTTTTTTATTAATCAAATAAAAAATAAACTTAAAAGTTACTTTCGAATTATAATAATAAATACACATTTTGGTCTTTTATTATTAAGTTTTGTTTGATCAATTTAAAAAGCAATTGCATAGTTACTTTTTAAATACAACACAAAAATGACTTACTCCAATTATTAAGAATCCTTTCTGGTTTTTTTATAAACAAAGCTGAAAAGAAACTTTAATGTTACTTTTCAAACACAACACAAAAATTACTCCATCCCCATCATCTTCTCCGGCGACGCCAAAACACTCATGTTTGTCATATATCAAAATGATCACCTTCAAGAGTAGGTCGTGATGGTACTACTCTTAAGCTCAAACAACCAACAATGTGGTCGGAAAAAGCTTCTAAAGTCGCGGAATACTCACAAACTATCCGGAAAAAAGCTGACATATAGTCAGAGTGAATGGCTGGGTTGTGCTCCTCTCAAAGAGCTCGTTCCAACAGTACCACCCCTGAGACTCTGGGTGGTCGGAGTTGACCGGAAAATGTAGTCAACATGTCACTGACGCTATCTTTGACCGACGCGTGCGGTGGCTTCCGGCAACTGATGACGGCGAAACTTCAGGCGAAGCTTCGTTGGCAGCCACTCTTCCTAGTGGTCCAGCGCGTGTACGAAATGGATGCTTCGGTGGTTGGCGACAGTGAGGATAGAATAGAAGAAGAGAGAGAGAGAGAGTGGATTAAGTTATATGAAGTTTAAAAAATGGTATATTTGTAATTAAAAAAAGTAACAGTAAAACTGCAAATAAAATGCAAAAATCAATACTAGATGTAATTTTTCCTATTATTTTTATGTGTAATTACTACTGTTTTTCCAAACATGACATAGGAATTCATAAGTAATTACTGCGTGATATCCAAACACATCTTGTATTTTAAAATATAGTGTAATTACTCAGATTATTAATTATTTCCCCAGTAATTACACAATTATTTCCAAACACACCCTTAATAAAAATTGGGAACTTAAGTGATAGTGCTGGTATAATAGATGGACCTCAGGTGCTATTTACCATTCTCTTATTGTCTTTCCAAGTGCATGCCAAGCACGTGCTATTTTATTTTTGTTTTTTGATAAACCAAGCAAATACATTTTTTTTTTCTAAAAAAAGAAGAATAAATTTATTAAAATTATATTAATGATAATAAAATAAGAAAAAAAAAGTTATTAAAAAAGGGTTTGACTAAGATTTGTGGAAGGTTAATTTTGGTAAATTTAATAAAAGTAAAATTACCATTTTGGCCCCTCCTCGTTTTATGCCCTATACTAAATTTAATTTTGGGTTTTCAAAAAAACTAAAATTAACAGCCTGATTGGTTTGCCAGTGTACTCAATATTAGTTATTAAATAAAATTGTGTGGGCCCCGATATTAGATTGCATCAATAATAGTATGTCACTTTCATATTAGCATTTTTCTTAATTTTAATGCCCTCATTTTGTTTATATAAATATAAATTATAAAATGGATCAACAATTTATATTTTTTTAACAAATAAATCTAAAATTAAAACAAATAAAAACCACATTCGACATTTATTATGCATTAATATATAATATTTTGTTAAAAAATTAATAAAATCTAAAATTAAATGAATAAAATCCAAAACTAAAAAGAAATGTAGTTTTATTTTTTTTTATTTTGAATTTTAAGTTTAATGAATTTTATAAATTATTTATATGAAATAAATAAATATATTAATAAATTTTAAGTGATGACATTTTTGTCTTTATAAAAAAAATTGACTAAAAAACAAGGGTAGGGGGCATTATTTTATGGGGATTTTTCAAAAATATGGGAAGTAATCTTTTTATAATATGTATTGGAGAAATTTAATTAAGAAAAATTTAGTTTATGGGAAAACTAACTACATAGGCCAATTGAAATTTAAAGAAAAACACATCAGCACAATCAGGGGCACAATTGTAATTAACAATACAATAGTCATCTGCTCAAGCATGAAAGTCGATCAAAGCCTTCTCCAAAACCACGTAAATCTCTGCAATTGCTTCCATCTCCGGCACTCCCTTCTCCGGCGATAGCTGTCTTCTCCGGCGACAACTCCTATCTCCGGCAATTTCCTCAACATTCGATCAATACTAGCAAAGGTTCGACCTCATCTTCTTCAAAAATACTTAACAAAAATCTGTTCATTGTGATAACAAAATTACTGATTCGTTTCTGTAGAAATCAAATAAATTCCAACAATCATACGAGCTGCGATCTTTGCAATTTCTGGCGACTTGCATCTCCGATACACAATCAAGAAACAAAGTTTGCAAAAAATCGTCTCCTCTGGCAATTCTATTCTATTGTCATTTTCTTTTATTTGAAAACTATCTTAAATCTTCTACATAAAACTATATTATTTGCATACAAAATCACAATTATAGATGAACTATTATCTTGATTATAATGATAAAGATCATGATCATGACGTGCTTTTTGAAAAACACAAACAATTTATAAGCTAAAAAATTGAAATTGTTTATCTAAACCTACTGGTTTGTGTACATTGATTAACCAAAAATAGACAAGAAACAAGAACTCTGAAAATAATAGATTCTAATTTTTCTTTACAATAAAAAGAATCATTTGATATTAGTGTGAAATTTAACTGCCAAAACATTTAGTAACAATAGGATAACCAGTTACCTTGAAAAACAATCAATATATTCAACTAAATGTTTCAGTAGGGTATGTGATTACAGATTAAGGTAACCAGTTACCTCCCATCAATATGATCTTTAGCCAACAATGATTGATGATGATCAACTCCTAAAAGTGAGGAAGAAAAATTAAGCACATTTTAAATCAAGAAAGATCTTTAAAATTTGAGAAAACTATTTCATGCATAATCATGCAATGCAAAGATTACTTATATATACCTGCAATATTAGAAGATAATATTAATATGAAAAAAAAGATGGAAATTAGAATATTTGGCCTCTTTACGTAGTTGCTTGATTGCGATGAGACCATGAATTAGAGACTTTGTCTGAGACAATAAAAGGAAAAGACCACAACAGGATTTGCAAAGAAACTCTTTACGATTAAGGAATAGATATATCTAGGAGGTTCACTACTTAGTTACACTAGTGATATTAAACTACCATGCCCTGTTAATTAGCTATATGTCCATATATATAGTACTTCCTTTTTTAAGCAATTCAATGTCATATCTTTAATTGAGTAAAAGGGTTGTTCTCTACTCTTTCTCTGACTGATTTTAGAGTGATTAATAAAATTATTACTATTTTCTTCATATTTTTCTTGGTCGAATTGGATGTGTACATTGATTGACTAAAAATAGACAGAAAACAATAAATCTGAAAATTTTAGATCCTAATTTGTCTTTTCAATAAAAAAATTATTTGATGTTGGTGTGAATTTTAACTGCAAAAATATTCAGTAACAATAAGGTAACTAGTTACCCTGAAAAACAATCAATATATAAAACTAAATGTTTCTGTTGACGCGGTTCTTCGGCAACAGATAATTAAGAGAAGAAGAGAAAGAGATTAGTACTTAAAAGTCGAACCGTCGCAGATATGAAATCTTTGTGGAAAGAACTAGGTGACCCTAAACACGTTTTTAAGTGGTTCGAAGGTTAAAATCCTTCTACTCCACTAGTCAATATTATTGATCTTTTCTGGGTAATTGGTTTACAAAGTATATAGTTCTTACAAGACTATTTTTCCAACCCCTATCAACTCCCAGGGTCTCCATATTTATAGGAGAAGGCACCTGGAAGTTGGTAGGGAGGTCATCCCGTGACCTTACCATTTGTCATATCAAGTCTGTGATATTCATGATTAATTCCTAAACCTGACACACAAGTGTGGTCTAATCAGTATGGAAGGAGATAATGGGCCGCACGGCCCAACTCATCCGTGGGTGTCTGAATACGCACGTTCCTGCTGCGTGTCCGAGAAGTCAGGGGGATATCGGACACGTGATGGCAGGATTATGCACGTTTATCTTGCGTGTTGACTTCCCATATGGTCAGAGCTTCATGAGAAGCTCGCTACCGGAGCAATCCATAACCCGAGCTGATCCGTCAGTGGTCGCCGGATGTTGTTCCCAGCTCCTGGTGCAACAAGAGCGAGCTGGAAACAGGACCCCCTCGAGCTAGAAAGGGCCCGTCTTGAAAATAGAGCCTCTGGCCTGTGGGAGCCTCGGACTAAATCATGTTTAGTCCGAGGCTCGTCCTGCTAAACAGCCCGTGGGAAAACCAGGGCGTACATCTGCCCCCCAAGCTCCTGCTCGTGGTCCATGACGTCAGATATGGGAGACCACAGTAGGGGCTTTTAGACTTCTCCCACAACCCTTCGCATTCCATGCTTTTCGCATGGTCTGATACGTGGAACGCCGTGGGTGGCGACGGTACACTCTACGAGAACCGCATTAAATGGCCTAGCCTACTGTCCAGCCGTCGTTTCATACTTCGAGTGGAGGGTCTCCCAAGGGCCTTTTACACGTGATCCTTCCCGTGTATAAAAAGGGGTGGTCATCCCACGCACGGGCCACCTTACCATTCCAAACCTCTCAACTTTCCTTGTTTTCTCTGACCTTCCGAAGAACAAAACCCTCATTTCCATTGCTCTCATCTTCTTCGTTCACGAAGCTTAAGCGCACGAGTTCCTTCAAAACTTCGGAGACCACTGTGCCAACGAAGCTCCTACCAGCGCAGCAACCTCACTCACCATCTAACCATATACTGTAAGTCTCCTGTCCTTGTTTATTTTTGAAAGCATGCCACTGTAGCTTAGGCAAAAAATTTTACTGTAGCCACATGCAGAGGTTTTCTGGGTCGCGCGGATATGGAGGGTGACAGCCCTTCTTAGATTAGGGCACACTTGCCATGGGACATCGTCTTAGAATATGGGTTCCATGGTTCTCTCTTAGGAACAATTTCTGGGTAGGATCCTTAGAAATTTTGGGTGCAAAAACCGGGTAGCTTAGGGAATACGCCTTAAAAGCGGTTTTGCCACGCCTTGCCTGTTGAAACTTTCCCCCCAAGGCAATTTTTTACTCTGAGTCCTCTGACACACGAATTCCGAGTAATCTGGGATCTGTTGAGGGCATAGGCGCGTGTTCCTTGGAACGCGTGGCACCACTCTCCACGGGCTGGGCTTACCCCAGCTCGTGTACATAATACTTGCTTCACCCTCCTGCTTGGGTCGCCTTTTCTAAAGTGTTTTCTTTTGTTCGATAGGCGACCAGATGGCTCCAAAGAGAAATCTGCCACAGAAGAATGTGGTAAGTTCGTCCTCCCAGCAGGATAAAGGAAAGGCGGTGGTGACCAGCTCGCCAATTCCTCACTTTGGGCCGGCGGTGGAGAAGCAAGCCGAGGTGGCCCCTGACGCGTTTTTCGAGGCGGAGAGAATCGTCTCGAAGATAACCAGCCAGGCAAAGATCACCAAAATCTTCCTCAACCACAACATTCCTCTGGGGAAGACCTCCGTGATCGCCCGACCTGCTGCGGATGGGGAGCGGAGTTGCACGCCGCTCGACGAGTCGTTCGCGGCCTGGAGCGGGGAACACTTCAAGGCAGGGGCCTTCCTCCCCCTGGATCAGTATTTTGCTGATTTTCTGAACTATGTGGGGTTGGCCCCATTTCAGCTCCCCCCCAACTCATACCGTCTGTTGGCGGGATTGAGGTATTTGTTCCAAAAGCATGAGTGGGAGGTCCCCACTCCTGCTGATATTCTATATTTCTTTTGCCTCAAAGCCAGCCCGGACCAGCGGGGGCGAGGCGACGGGTTCTATTACTTAACCCGCTTCCCTAACACAGCAGCAGTGATCGAGCTGCCGAGCCATCCAAACGACTTCAAAGACCAGTTTTTTATGTCAACTGGGTTCCGAAACTGCGATCATCACTATTTCAACCGCCCTCGTAAGTGATCCTTGATTTAGCTCGCCTTTTAACGGTTATCTTATTTTAGCTCGTCCCTTATTCCACTTCTGATTTCAACCAACCTTGCAGCCATTTACGCGAGGACCGAAAAGTCTGTGACCCTCGGGGGTCAATATGATACACTGGCGAACTTGCCCCCCAGTGAGAAAGACTACCGCGTGCTCGTGACGGACGAGACGATGGTATTCTGCAAGCTGATTTTCCCAAATCAGACTTTGAATTTGAAAAGGCCCCGGGGGCCTCCCCCAGCTCGCGACAACAGACCGATCGTCGCGGAGGAGGTCGCAGACGACGAAGGCGAGGAAGAAGGTGAGGAAATTCCTCTGGTGAGGAACAGGAAGAGGACCTTGGAGGTCGCCCAGGGGATGAGCGAGGAGAAGGCCCAATCCGGAGCAGCCGCGGGTCCTTCCGATCAAGGTAACTCTTACTTATTTAAGAACGTAGATAGGGCCACTGCAGACCCCCGGCTGGTTAGGTTCAACCCTAGGCATCTCGTCCATCGTCACCCAAGGAATCCGGACCTGGACACGCTCCTGCTCCACTGCGTTGACCAGCTCGTGCTGGACAACCAAGAGAGTCGGCCTAAGGGTACCGTAGTAGTAGATAATACCCTAGCCTTTAGGTCGTTCATTTTTGAGGAGTACGGGACCAATTTACGCACGTGACCTGCGCTCCAGAGGGGCATCTATGCTCCGGGGATTAGGCAGTATGTAGAAGAGTCCAGCCTCGATTCAGAACCGGACCTAGAACCTTCGCCAGTTCGCGAGATAATCGTGCTAGGCTCTTCCAGCTCGGGGGGTAGGGTTCCCTTAGTATTTGCTTTCTCATTGCCTTTGGACCTTTTGTCTTTATTTCTGCATGATTGCTAATAACCCTGTTTTTTGTTCTTGGCAGAAGAGATGTCTCAGCCCGGGAATAGTCTGCGGGGCGTTGTGTTCGGTGGGAATCCCCCAGTGGGGCCGAGGTTAAAGAGGCTTCGCGAGTCCAAGAGCTCGGCCGGGGCCTCCACCAAATCCCCGGCTAAGGAGAAGGAGAAAGCCCCGCCATCCCAGGTCGCGGGGGCGAACCTCCCTGTCGCCAGGACAGGACTCATGCACCCGCCACCCCAACGATCTCCACTGGCCGCCCAGGACGGGGTAATAGAGGTCGGGAATCTGGCCGCGGCAGCCCCGGACGTGCGTATCCCGGTCGACCCCCGGGCTCTGGAGAAGATGCCCGAAGCATTCCGGGGTACGGTGTATGAGTCGGCTAGCTACGCCGTCAGCCACTATTACAATATCAGGGAGAAGGAGCTCCGGGCCATCAAAACAACGAGCCCGGTCCGAGTTATAGAGTCTGCTATGGACATGACCTTAACGGTAAAGTGCCCCCTTCTTTTAAGGCTTTAACACTCACACGCCGCCTTTTTCCTTCCAGTTTGCTAATTTATCATTCTTCTCTTGCAGGGCATGGCTGCTGCCTATAGAGGCATTGTTAGGACCAAGGCCCAGCTCGAGGGTTTGGAAGCTGATCGCCAGACCGCCCTCCAGGAGTCTCAGGAGGCGAGAGACGCTCTGGCGGCCTCTAAAGCCGAGCTAGAGAAAATTCGCTCCGAGAACCAAGAGCTTAAACACTCCCTGGCCGCATCCGAGCTAGAGAAGATCCGCTCCGAGAACCAGGAGCTTAAAAACTCCCTGGCCGCATCGCGGATAGATCTTGAGGCGGCGAAGGCCGAAGCCCAGGCCTCCCAGGCCGCCCTGAAAGACGAGCGGGTCGTGTCGGAGCAGTCCTTACAAGACCTGTTCTATCACTGCTGGTCCCACAATCCGGACGCGGACTTTTCTTTCATGCCGCCGGACCTCTGGGCATTCTTGTTGCCGCAGCTTCAAGCTCGCCTGAATAAGGAGGTTCCTCCATCGGAGACTGGAGAGGCCTCTGCCGCGGCGGAGCAGGATGAGACCGCGACCTCCAAAGGGCCAACTGATGGGGCTTAGGACACTTCTTGTTTAAGTATTTTGAACTCTTTCTATTGTAATTTTCTTTTTATGTGAGGCGTTTCCGCCTCGAGACAATTTGTTCAGCCAGTTTTACATATATATTTTTATGCATTTGGTCAGAATATATCTCTTTATTTTTATGAACTTAGTTCGAGTTAACTTTATCCGTATCCCGGGCTCTTTAAAGAAGAACCGCGGTCAACAAATTTTTGTTAACCTCTAAGTTTTATGACCTGGTTAAGACCAGGAACTTATTTTGGAAAAAACTTAGTTCGCGTCAACTTTTATCCGTATCCCGGGTTCTTTAAAGAAGAACCGCGGTCAACAAATTTTTGTTAACTTCTAAGTTTTATGACCTGGTTAAGACCAGGAACTTATTTTGAAAAAACTTAGTTCGCGTCAACTTTTATCCGCATCCCGGGCTCTTTAAAGAAGAACCGCGGTCAACAAATTTTTGTTAACTTCTAAGTTTTATGACCTGGTTAAGACCAGGAACTTATTTTGAAAAAACTTAGTTCGCGTCAACTTTTATCCGTATCCCGGGCTCTTTAAAGAAGAACCGCGGTCAACAAATTTTTGTTAACTTCTAAGTTTTATGACCTGGTTAAGACCAGGAACTTATTTTGAAAAAACTTAGTTCGCGTCAACTTTTATCCGCATCCCGGGCTCTTTAAAGAAGAACCGCGGTCAACAAATTTTTGTTAACTTCTAAGTTTTATGACCTGGTTAAGACCAGGATAGGACTTAGTTTGTGATAACTCTTATCCGTAGATAAAAATTAACACCTAAGTCGTTAAGGAGACCTGGATATATCCGGGTACCATATGCCCCCCAAGAAACTGGGAAAGGGTCTTTCGTTGTTACTTTAAAATTACACTTGCAAATAACGAGAAACATTTGATTTTTATTTATACATGGAAGGTGACCTTCTAAGCCTTACAAATGTTCATTGATAATATTTCTTTAGGTGGATAGCATTCCAAGTCCGCGGGACCGCCCCTCCACCAAGTCGAGCTAACTTATAAGTTCCCTCTTTGATGACTTCGATGACCTGGTATGGTCCTTCCCAGCTTGGTCCCAAAACCCCATCTTTGGGATCTTTCCCGGCCAGGAAAAATCTCCTCAAGACCAAATCGCCAACGCTAAAGGCACGTCTTTTGACCTTAGTGTTGAAGTAGCGAGTGATTTTCTGTTGATAATGGGCGAGCTGGAGTTGTGAATCCTCTCGCCTTTCATCCATTAAGTCTAAGGAGTGGCATAGGAGCTCGTGGTTCTTGTCTTGGTCGTAGGACCGGACCCTGTGCGACAGGACCTTCACCTCCACGGGGAGGACTGCTTCACTTCCAAAGGTTAGGGAGAAAGGAGTGTGACCCGTGGGAGTCCGACGTGAGGTCCTATAGGCCCACAGAACTTGGGGGAGCTGTTCTGGCCAGATCCCCTTTGCCTCATCTAGCCTCTTCTTGAGGCTTGCCTTCAGAGTTTTATTGACAGCCTCGACCTGGCCGTTCGCCTGGGGATAGGCCACGGACGAGAAGCTTTTCACAATTTCGTGCCTTTCGCAAAATTCGGTGAACAGGTCGCTGTCAAATTGAGTGCCATTGTCGGAGACGATCTTTTTGGGCAGGCCAAATCGACATATGATGCTTTTAACCACGAAGTCTAGCACCTTTTTCGATGTTATTGTCGCCAACGGCTCTGCTTCGGCCCACTTGGTGAAGTAGTCAATGGCTACCACGGCGTAACGGACCCCGCCCTTTCCGGTGGGCAGGGCGCCTATTAGATCTATCCCCCAAATGGCGAAGGGCCAGGGAGACGAGATCATTTTTAGCTCGGTCGGAGGAGCTCGGGCAACCGCGGCGAACCGCTGACACTTGTCGCACTTTTTTACATATGAGATCGAGTCTTTGGACAGAGTCGGCCAGTAATAACCCTGCCGAAGGATCTTCAAGGCCAGGCTTTGCCCCCCAGTGTGATCTCCGCAGAATCCGTCATGAACTTCTTGCAGGATGGCCTTCGCTTCACTTGGAAGAACGCACCGGAGGAGGGGTAAGGAATGCCCACGTCGGTACAACACCCCCTCGACTAGCGTATACCTCGGAGCTTGATAAAGGACTCGTCGTTGCGTCCTTCGGGTAACTTGCCCTCGACGAGGTACTCAACAATGGGAGTCATCCAGGTCGGCCTGATGTCAATCATCCCAATATCTGCTCGATCTCCGTCTATGCTAGGTTTCTCCAAGAACTCAACTGGCACCAACCCCAGGGTTTCTGTCTCTCCCGAGGTGGCGAGCTTGGCGAGAGCATCTGCATTGGCGTTCTGCTCCCGAGGTATCTGTTCGATCGACCCTTGCCCAAACGTAGACAGTTCGGATTTTACCTTAGCCAAATAGGAGGCCATCTTGGGACCCCGCGCCTGATACTCGCCTAGGACCTGATTCACCACGAGCTGGGAGTCGCTAAAGCATTGGACAGAGCTTGCCTTTAGCTCGCTGGCTATCCTAAGTCCAGCTAACAAGGCCTCGTACTCTGCCTCGTTGTTAGATGCCTTGAACCCGAACCTCAGCGCCGAGTGGAATCTATGCCCCTCTGAGGATATCAGAATGATTCCGGCCCCGGAGCCGTTCTCGTTAGATGAGCCATCAACGAAGATCTTCCACGATGAACCTGCGGAGGTGAGCTGATGCGAGTCTTCTGATGGGATCTCATGGAATCCCGCGCATTCTGCCACGAAGTCGGCCAAGGCTTGACTTTTTATGGTAGTTCGGGGAGTATACAAAATCTCCAACTGACTGAGTTCGACCGCCCACTTTAGCAAGCGTCCCGAGGCTTCAGGCTTTTGCAAAACCTGCCTTAGAGGCTGATCGGTCATGACGTGTACAGAGTGGGACTGGAAGTATGGCCTGAGTTTTCGCGAGGCCGTGATTAGGCAGAACGCCAGTTTTTCCATCAACGGGTACCTTGACTCAGCTCCGAGGAGTCTCTTGCTGATGTAATAAACCGGTTTCTGAGCCTGGTCCTCTTCTCGCACCAAAACGGCACTAGCTGCGTCCTCAGTGACGACCATGTAGAGGAAAAGAGGTTCTCCTACCCTGGGCTTTGACAGCACATGTGGCTCAGCCAGGTGCGTTTTTAGGTCGAGGAATGCGCCTTCGCATTCTACTGTCCATTCGAACTTCTTGTTTCCGCGGAGCAGGTTGTAGAAGGGCAGGCACTTGTCGGTCGATTTGGAAATGAACCGGTTCAGTGCTGCCACCCTTCCTGTGAGGCCTTGGACATCTTTCCGCGACCTGGGGGAGGGAAGCTCGAGCAGTGACCTGATCTTGTCGGGGTTTGCCTCGATTCCTAGGGTATTGACTATGAAACCCAAGAATTTCCCCGATGCGACACCGAAAGTGCACTTCTGAGGATTGAGCCTCATGCCATAATCTCGCAGTATGTTAAAGCATTCTTCCAGATCGGTGACGTGGTTGCTGGAAATCTTTGACTTGACAAGCATATCATCGACGTACACTTCCATGTTTTTCTCGATCTGATCTGCGAACATCCTATTTACCAGCCTTTGGTAGGTAGCCCCGGCATTCTTAAGACCGAACGGCATGACCTTATAGCAATAGACATTAGTCGGGGTCATGAAGCTAGTATGTTCCTGGTCTGCTGGATTCATCGCGATCTGATTGTAGCCCGAGTACGCGTCCATGAAGGACATGAGCTCGTGCCCCGCCGTGGCATCCACCAGTTGATCGATCCTCGGCAACGGAAAGCAATCCTTGGGGCAGGCTTTATTCAGGTCGGAAAAGTCGATACAGGTCCGCCACTTCCCATTGGGTTTTGGAACTAAGACGGGATTGGCAACCCAAATGGGAAATCTGGCTTCGCGGATAAAGCCACATTTTTTGAGCCGGGCCACTTCTTCTTCAAGGGCTTCGGCTCGGGTTGTCCCTAAACGCCTCTGCTTTTGAGACTTGGCAGGGACGCTTTTGTCTAGGTGGAGCGTGTGCATGATTACGCTTGTACTGATCCCTATCATGTCCTCGTGCGACCATGCGAATACGTCCAGGTTCTTTTTCAGAAACGCAGTCAGTTCCGCCTTTCTTCTATCGCAGAGGTTCTTTCCGAGCTTAACCGTCCGTGACGGGTTTTGTTCATCGATGCCTACCTCCTCGAGATCTTCAATAGCTTGGAGCTCGGACCTGTCCTCGGCTACTCGGGGGTCAATGTCCTCGCTTAGGGCGAGCTTTTCGTCTTCGGAAACCCGAGGTTTTTCAATCTCAGGGGCCGCCTTGGGTCCCTGTGATTCCTCTTCATCCTGAATGGCCATCGTCACCTGCCCGGGTTTAGATTTTCCCTTCATGGAAATGCTGTAGCATTCCCTGGCAGTGAGCTGATCGCCCTTGATAGTGCAGATCCCTGTTGGAGTAGGGAACTTCATGGCGAGGTGTCGGATGGACGTGATAGCTTCGAAAGCAACGAGCGTAGGTCGGCCCAAAATTGCATTGTAGGCCGCGGAGCAGTCAATGACTACGAATTCGAGTAGTTTGGACACTGTTCGGGACTCGTCCCCTAGGGTGATCACCAACTCAATCGTTCCTATCGCTGCTGACCCTTCTCCTGAAAAACCATATAGCATCATCGAGGTTGCCTTCAGCTCGGGGACGGTCAGACCCATTTTTTCTAAGGTGGAACGGAATAGGAGGTTCACCGAGCTCCCATTGTCCACTAACACTCTCCTTACTCTCCGGTTGGCGAGCTGGACTGCTACGACCAAGGGATCGTTATGAGGGAATTGAACATGGCTCGCGTCTTCCTCCGTGAAAGTGATCGGTTGTTTCTCTAATCTTTGTTGTTTTGATTGACGCTGTTCCGGGACGAACTCCCCTCCATTGTGGGCCTTCAACTCATTTATGTACCTCTTCTGGGCGCCTCTGCTCGTGCCAGCCATGTGTGGTCCTCCAGAGATGGTGGAAATCTCTCCCTCGACCACGGGGGGAAGGACGTCCTGATCTACTCGAGATCCAGGTTGACTGGCTGGGATCTCCGGAGCGGGTCGACTTGTCGGGACCCTGTTCCGCGAGTATTGCGCCAACGGACCTGCTCGGATGAGAGTCTCGATTTCATCTTTGAGGTGCCTGCAGTCGTCGGTATTGTGCCCGACGTCGTTATGAAAACGGCAGAATTTGGAAGCGTCTCTCTTTCCCTTAGGGTGCTTTATTGGCTCCGGTCTTTTCCAGGGGACTCGCGTAGCGTTGGCCAGGAAAATATTCTCTCTGGTTTGGGTGAGCTCGGTATACGTTGTGAACACGGGCTTGAATTTATCCACGGACTTATTCTTCTTTTGACCGTGCTGGATGTTTTCACCATTCCCTTTTCTTTTACCGCCACCGGGCTGGTTACTCTGCGTGACGTCGGGAGTCGCTACTACGATCTCTGTTCCCGTCCCAGCGGGTTTCTCGAGGACCTGGCTGGTCCCCACGGCTGAAGCTTCAGCTTCTTCCAAGTTTATCCACTCTTGGACTCTGTTAAGGAATTCACTAACTGAGCTGACCCCCCTCCTTTGAATATCCTTCCACAGATCTCCGCCTACTAGGATCCCGGTCCTCATAGCCATGAGTTTGGAGCTGTCGTCGGCGTCTCTGGCTCGAGCAGCGACATTTGCAAATCTGCTCAAGTAGGCTTTTAGCGTTTCTCCAGGTTGCTGTCTCACGTTAGCTAGGGAGTCGGCCTGGACCCTGGTGGCCTGAGAGGCGCGGAATGCCCTCTTGAAGTCAGCCGAAAAGGTCTTCCAGGAGCTGATTGACTGCCTTTTACTTTGTTTGAACCACTGCCTGGCAGGTCCAGTTAGGGTGGAAGGAAAGATCAAGCAACGAAGCTCTGGCCCGATGTTATGAGCCATCATTAGGGTGTTGAACATCCCTAAGTGGTCAGATGGGTCTCCATCCCCGTTGAACTTTGACAAGTGAGGCATACGAAAGCCAGAAGGGTATGCCGTTGCTGCTATGTTGGGGGCGAAGAGCTCCATCTCATCCCCTGAATCATATTCGTCTTTTTCTTTTTCCGATAGGAGCTTCTTCATCAGCTCCTCCATTTGAGTTAAGCGCTCTAGGGTTTTGTCCTGAGATCCTGGGTTATTCCGGGGCTGTTCAACAGCTCCGGACCCGTTGTACATATTAGGCGGGTTGTTGCCCCTCCTATCTGGAGATAGATCATTTGGGGCATTCCCGCCATTACGTACTTCGAATCGGACCCCAACTGAGCGGGCCTGGCTACCATCCCTAACTCGATCCTCTCTGTGAGAGTTGAGGCGATCTCGAAGGTCGCCTCCATGGGTAGTATGGTGACTTTGTGCTGAACTTAGTCGCTGTCGCAGGTCTCCTCCCGAAAGATCACTCCGTGCACTACCGGTCCAGTGACTCCTGCTGGACAGGCTCGAGGTGCGTCTTTGGCGGCTCCGACCTGATCCTTCCCCCGGCACCCTGCTGCGCCGGGAAGGCCCGGCCGATGGCGGGTCTCTCCTACTATTTCCGTAGGTCGGGATGTCTCGGACGGGCTGAGGAGACGGGTATCTGATGGGAGAAGGAGGATGCCTGACCGGAGAGGCGATCCTAGTGCCGTCCGGACGGACTAAATTTGGTGGGGGCCTCTCGGCCCTGCCAGCTTGATGGTTTCGCGCTGGGCGAGCTGGACGAGGAACTGGACGTTCTTCGGGGACGGGCTGACGTCTCCGGATCCCCTCGGCCCTCCTTTGGGAATTTCCTCGATCTCTTCTGGGCGTCCTCGAGGAAGGCTGAGAGCTAGGGGTTGATGTCCTAACCGAACGGCTGTACTGCTGCTGTTCGGTCTGAGGCATTTCCCTGAAGTTCGCCTCTTGATGGTGCGTTGAAGGGGTGGAGTTGGCTGCAGGGAGTCTACCCGAACGGCTATGCCTGGATCGATTACTCCGGCGAGACTTAGGAGCCTCGCCTTGCCTCTCTCCAACGTTACCGTTGGTTGTGAGAGGGGGTAGTCGACTCAGAATATCCTGGATTTGCTGACCAGCTGCTGCTAGCTGGCTCCTCAGCTGAGCATTCTCCATCTCCACCGCAGTGTAATAACATGGATTCAGATTAGGCGGCCGGGGCGCCGAACTACCAGTGTCGTCTTGGCCGGCCGGCTGCTTTCCTGGCCTTTGCTGGACTTCAGGAACTTGCTCATCGGGGAGGGCAACATGGCGGGCCTCCTGCCCATCATGCTGTTCTGTCTCGTTGCCATGTTTGGATCGAGTGGTCACCATAGTTGTATGTTTGTGGTAGTACTAATCGGACTTGCTCTCAATGAAAGCACCAAACTGTTGACGCGGTTCTTCGGCAACAGATAATTAAGAGAAGAAGAGAAAGAGATTAGTACTTAAAAGTAGAACCGTCGCAGATATGAAATCTTTGTGGAAAGAACTAGGTGACCCTAAACACGTTTTTAAGTGGTTCGAAGGTTAAAATCCTTCTACTCCACTAGTCAATATTATTGATCTTTTTTGGGTAATTGGTTTACAAAGTATATAGTTCTTACAAGACTATTTTTCCAACCCCTATCAACTCCCAGGGTCTCCATATTTATAGGAGAAGGCACCTGGAAGTTGGTAGGGAGGTCATCCCGTGACCTTACCATTTGTCATATCAAGTCTGTGATATTCATGATTAATTCCTAAACCTGACACATAAGTGTGGTCTAATCAGTATGGAAGGAGATAATGGGCCGCACGGCCCAACTCATCCGTGGGTGTCTGAATACGCACGTTCCTGCTGCGTGTCCGAGAAGTCAGGGGGATATCGGACACGTGATGGCAGGATTATGCACGTTTATCTTGCATGTTGACTTCCCATAGGGTCAGAGCTTCATGAGAAGCTCGCTACCGGAGCAATCCATAACTCGAGCTGATCCGTCAGTGGTCGCCGGATGTTGTTCCCAGCTCCTGGTGCAACAAGAGCGAGCTGGAAACAGGACCCCCTCGAGCTAGAAAGAGCCCGTCCTGAAAATAGAGCCTCTGGCCTGTGGGAGCCTCGGACTAAATCATGTTTAGTCCGAGGCTCGTCCTGCTAAATAGCCCGTGGGAAAACCAGGGCGTACAGTTTCAGAAAGGTATGTGATTAAAGATTAAGGTAACCAGTTCCCTAGCCCATTTAGAACCAACTAACTGCTTAAAAAATTGCCAAAATTTGCATGTATGGACAATACTATTTCTTTGGTTTAATTTGGAGGCAGGTGGAATGAAAACAACGAGTACCAAGGGTACACAATGACTGGGATATTAATACCACTAAATTGTTCTCTTGACAACTTGATGAATTTGATAAAAAAAGAGATAAAGGAAACAACGACAACTATTGAAGTTTCTTATCAAGTAGACAAAGGAACACCACCAATGAAGGTTGAAATACACAATTCAGTGTTGTTCTACATGGAAATAAAGAAAAAAGTTTCTGTAAAAATAACAGACTTACCATTGTGTGTCATTATAGCTCAAGAATCAAGCAATGAAAATAACCTTCTTCTACTAGCAAATCAAAAAGCTACAGCAGAAGAAATAGAGGTGGGGACATTATTAATGCAAGCAAACCAAGCTTCCATCAATGAACAAATGTTACTTGAAGAAGGAATGTCAAGCACAACAAATGAGGGCATAAATGCGTCATACATACCTCATTTTGCTAAAGAAGTAACTGATTTCATAATTGAAGACAATACAAAAAGAAAAAAGAAGTTGGAGGAAATCCAAAAAGTAATATCTGATTACAAAGTCAACACAATAGAGCAAGGGCAAATTTACACGGATAAGAACACAATCAAATCAGCTCTTAGCTACTATGCAATGCTGCATAACTTCCATTTCAAAACAAAAAGATCAGAACCTAGAGAGTACCTAGTTACCTGCGCAGATGACACATGCAACTGGTTTGTGAGAGCATCTAAGTATAGAAATCAAGATTTATTCAAGGTACAAAAATGAATTCCAAATCACACTTGCTCTGTTGAAATTGTTATGGAAGACCATAGGCAAGCAAAAAACATTGTAATTGGTGAATTAATAAAGAATAAGTACAAGTCAATCAAAAGAAATTACACTCCAAATGACATCATGAATGATATGAATAATGACTTCGGAGTAACCATAGGATACACAAAAGCATGGAGATCAAGAGAGAAATCTTTACGTCTAGTAAGAGGAAACCCCGATGATTCATATCAAAAGTTGCCAATGTATCTTTACATGTTGAAGCAAGAAAATCTAGGAACAATAACACGCCTACTCACAGACAAGGAAGATAGATTCAAATACCTATACATAGCTTTCTCTAACTAAATCAAGGGTTGGAGATACTTGAGGCCTATAATTGTTGTTGATGAAACTTTCTTGAAAAATGCACGTGGTGGTACCCTATTTTCAGCATCAACGTTAGATTCAAACAACAACATTTTTGTGTTGGCTTTTGGAATAGAAGACTCTGACAATGATAACTCATGGCTTTGGTTCTTCTCCAAACTAAGAGACACCTATGGAGAACCCAAATGTATGATAGCTTCAATTATATATTCTTGTTTACAAATAAAAAGGAATTGGTTACCAAAACCAAATACACACATACAAGCTAATTCTTTTAGTATCTAAATAAAGTAACTGATTACCTTCACCAAAAATTAAAAAAAAAAAAATAATAATACCAAATTTTTGTTTTTTATTTTACAATATTTATACTCCACAAGATTGGCTATAGTTTTCGACAGACACAAGAGCATAGACAATACAGTACATATGGTGTACCCAAATGCTTTCCATGGAGCTTGCATGTTTCACTTGCTCAATAATTTGAAAAGCAAGTATGGAAGCCATGGAGAAGAGCTACAATTGAATTACATTGCAGTAGCAAAAGCATACACAAAAACAGAATGTGAACACTACATGAGAGGCCTTGATAGACTTGACAGACGCATTAGACCCTATTTAGAGAAAGCGAAGTATGAAACTTGGGCAAGATCATACTCGCCAACAAAAAGATACACCATGATGACATCCAACATCACAGAATCACTCAACGCTACACTAAAAGCTGCAAGAAATCTCCCCATTGATATCTTGGTTGAATGCCTTAGAAGTTTGGTTCAAAAGTGGGTTTGGAACAACTCAAATAATGCAAACGGAACATTCACAAAAGTCTCTACAGCAACAGAGATTGAGTTGGGACATGACTTTGTTTCAAAAATGAAGTATGAGATATGCAACTAAACTTATTCTTTATTCTGTCAATAGATGGTAACCAGTTACCTTCCATAACAAAAAAAAAAACATTTACACTAGTTACTTTCAATGTTAATTCTAGTTAAAATGTTTATTATCTTATTCCATTTCATGACAAAACTATTTTTAGGTCTTGCCTTTCAACACAATAGAATACCAAGTTTGTGATCAAAAGGAGATAAATTTCATAGTAAATATACATAATAGAACATGTACTTGCAATAGGTTTAAAGAAGATGAAATTCCTTGTGGGCATGAAGTAGCTGTCATTGCAAAGAGAAACTTGAGAGTGTATGATTATTGTGCAAAGTTCTACAAAACAGAAACGTTGAAAGCATCGTATCAAGAAAATGTTCACCCTTTTCCCCATAAAGATGAATGGAATCTCCCACAACACTTGGACATAGTGGTGTTGCCTCCAAAGGCAACAATCCCTGCAGGAAGACCAAGAAAGAAAAGAATAAGATCAAGAGGGGAACCTAAAGTAATAATCACTTGTGGAAATGTGGGCAACCAGGACATAACAGGAAGACTTGCAGGAATCCTCCAATTGAGAAGCCAAACAAACAGATTAAGCCAAAGACATAGATTCATATTTTACTGCAAAACAAACCTTTAATAGATTTATTCATTGAAAGAGTGACTTTCATATTCATTAAGTATTATTCAGTATTTTAATAAAATTATTTCAAATTTAAACACATTGATTGATTATGCAAACTTATAAAATCCTTTCAAACTAATTTCTTGGATTTGTTTACTTCTTATTTATCAATGTCACCATCAGTATAAATACACCAAAAGGAAACAAACATGAACGTAACCAGTTACCCAAAAATAACAACAAAACAGCGATATAGGTAATGGTTACCCTAATATAACAATACAAGATAAATTACCCACTATAACAATCTAAAAGCCAAAAATAAAAAAATAAAACATTTACTTTCTTCTATCACAAACTCCCCTATATATAATATTAAAGTTACTTTAATATTAACTTAATAAACTGGTTGCATTACTATAATAAGACAAACTTAGTGGAAAAATCTCAAAAATACTTAAGTAACCAGGTTCCCTCGGTATATTAGTAAAGAAACAGCCTGAGTACCTGGTTACCCTCAAAATCATTATTGCCCCAATAACACCAGGAAAATTAGTTAAACAACCCAATTGGGAACTAGTTACCCTCAAATAATTCCATAAATCAATGGAAAAAAAATACGAAAACAAATAGAAAACTAGCTACCTACTTTAAAGTGTTATATAAAATATATATTAATAATTGAAATAAAAAAAAACAAACCAATGGGGGAAAAAACACTTAAGTAACCAGTTACCCTCGGTATGTTAGCAAAGAAACAACATGGGTACCTGTTTACCCTCTAAATCATTCTTCCCACCACTTACACCTAGAAAATGAGCTAAACATCCCATTTGGGAACTGGTTACTGTCAAATAATTCCATAGAACAAAGAAAAAAAATACAAAAAAAAGAAAAAAGGAATACTGACTACCTGCTTTAAAGTGTTATATACAATATATATATATATTAATAATTGAATTAAAAAAACAATGAGCAAAAAAATAAAAATAAAACAACAAATGAATTAACAAAAGGCTATACTAATATATATATATATATAATGACCTTAAGAATCCCAATATTTTACATAAGCATAAATTTAAAATAACTAACTGTAAAACTAGAAATTGATCCATCATTCAATAACTATTATAGCAAAATAAAAAAGCAAAAGAAACATAATATCACTAAAAGCCTATGCAGCAATTTTTTCATTATCGCTAGTTAAGTATCCCTCAAGTTCTTTTTTCTTTCCATGATAGTACAAGCTGACAGCAATGTCTTCGCGAAGGAGACAAACTTCAATATGTTTAGGCATCTCATTCTCCTTCCCAAGTATAATTTGCTCAGCAAAATAAGTAGAAAACACCCCACAATCGCTGCATAATGGAAACAGGTAAAAAAAAAAAAACAACTAAGAACATATAAACAAAAAGGACACAAAGAAAAAAAACTAAAATCAAATAAACAAACAAACCAATCAATTTGTTGACGAATCCCTCTAGCAATGCTCAACTTCAAAGCATCATTCTTTGCCACATCATACGGGCTAACATCAATATTAATATCTTGACGATCATAGAAACCAATCTTCTCCAATAGAAGAGGAATCACAGGTAAAGTCTGATTTTCATGCTTTGCACCAGACATTGAATCATACACCGTAAGTGATCTCTGGTGTATATTAAAGTGCAACACAATCCAGTGCATAAGAGCCTTCACATTAACAGGCATGACAATATCATCAAGCAAATTCCAATGAGTTGCACAAAACATGGATTCACCCTTCATTATCTTCAAAGCAACACAACTCTCATCTACTTTAAATGCACCACTACCTTTTTTCTTAAAATCTTAATACATAAACACTATGTTTTGCCCGAAACAAGTGTCAGCCATAGATACTCTCCTCTTCAAATCTTTAGAGAATTTAACATTTCTCCTCAAGTAATACATCATCACATCAATATGCTGCATATTAAAAAAATACATGCTTATAAGATAATATATATATAGAAACCAATCAACTATAACAGACAAGAAAACTTTATTACTCAAGGGTAACTGGTTACCATCATCAACACAAAATAGTTACACAGCTTGGGTAACCAGTTACCCAATGAACTACATCAAAGCAATTAGTAAGGGAACTGGTTACCCAATAACATCATAATATATAGCATTAATAGATCACTAGACTTATTACCTTTTAAAACAAAAAAATAAGTCGAACATGAAAAAATAGATAAAAAAAAGGAAGAATCTCACTAATGAATCAACGAATTGCCCAGAGAAATAAAGGCTATGAAACCAAGTCTTCTCAGAAATAAAGACAAAAGTGAAGTTAATTGGTGAGTCCACGACATTATCATCATATTTCTTGATCCTGAACAATACATTAAAACACAAAATAAAAAAGTTAACAAATTAAACAGACATATTACGCATAAAAAAAGTTAAAAACAATTAATGGTTATACATACTTGTTCGTTTTCTTCAAATAACGTTTAATCCAAGAGTCAAACTCAGAAAATTGTTCTTTAGTGTCATTATGACCAAGTTCATTGGAAAATGGACAAATATTATCCAATATTGTCCTCTTTCTTTTTTGTTTCACTCCGTCTTCAGAAGATCCGAAATTTGTTAAGAAATGAGACTTTACTACAGCGCTCGGCTTCGCTTACCTTTTCTTTCCCAAAATCAGTCCATTATCAACAGCTTGTGCATCATCACACAACACAATCGACCACTTACTTTTATCCTCCAAACAACTACTGTCTTTAAGTAGCCTCTCAACCGATTCATTAATAACTCTCCATATTACATTAGAGACATGAAATGTAGGAGTTCGAGGACTTGAGCATACAGTTGAGTAAACTTTAATTGGCTCCTAAAAAAGAAATAAATATGTATAACCAATAATTTATTACAAACAAGAAAACAAGGGAAAAAAAAACCAATTGCTTAAACAAATAAAAGGAAAGAAAAACTTACTTTATCAGTACTAACAAATTGTGAAGCAATCTGAACAGAATGCTCCAAATCAGCCCCCAACTCCTCACCAATATCAATATTTTGGTAACCCCCAGAAGAATGGTCATAAAAAAAATCCTAAAAATACAAAACCAACAATTTTCACAAAACTTAGAACCAAATTACACATAATAAAGGGAAACACACAAACAATAGTAACCAGTTACCTCAGAAGAAGCATTAACATGCATAGGATCTTCAAACTCTCCACCAACATTATCATTACCAGCAGCCATAGATGCCTTAATACCACCCAACAAAGATATAACAGAAGTAAAATCAGTTGTGAAAGATTTCTTCAATTCAGAAATTGCAAGCAATATACACCTCTGGGAATCTTGCACTTCAACCAATTTTGATTCAATGGCAATAAGATCCTCATGCATATCTGATGGACTATCATCATCATCAGGTGGATTTGCTTTTAAAAACTTACTCTCAAAATACAACCCTCTCAGTATAGGCAGCTTCATTGGTAGGGATTATGACATTAACATCATACTGCAAGAATCAATTTAAAAAAAAAACTACAAAAATAGCTGTAATAAGTAACTGGTTACGAAAATATAAAAAGAACATAATAAAAATAGAATTGAATGACAAAAAAACCAAAAAAAAAAAAAAACAAAATCATTACCTCTTCCTCCAAAAGCACTTTATCAACCAAATACTGGTATGACACACTTCCCCTGCTTGTCCAATTCAAAATCCTTGGAAACAAAAAATTAACCCTTTTACACATGAGAACAAGAAGAATGGTCTCACAAATCCATATAAGGAAAGCAATAGAGAAATCATAACACTTATAACTATGGTTATCAAGTGGCCCATTTGCTTTCCTAGCAACATAATCATACATGGCGTTCCTATCTTTCAATACTGCTCGCATGACACACCTAGTTCTTTGCCACAAAACTTTCCCAAAAGAAAACTTTTTCATCTTAGCGAAATCAGTATCAACCATGGCAAAAAAGGAGTTGTCAACGCGAGTCTCAGGTTGTGTCCTAAACAAAAATCTGGTTAACAAATGAACAATAGCCAACTTAACGACAACCTCATCGCCTTTCTTCTTCAATTATTTATCATTGAACGCACATGCAACCTCATCTTTCCTAAGTTTTTCTTCCTTCCTGGGTTTACCTTCATACAACGAAAAAAGAGATTTCCTAAGCCCTAAATCAACCTCTTTGAACATGCTAAAGTCAACACTGCCCACACATTTCAAACCAGTAATGAGGGCAAACTCATTGATTGAGAACCTAACTAATTTGCCACCCAATTTAAACCAAAACTCGAAATCTTCATTTTTTTGATGAACCTCCCTAAGGAAAACACTATGAAATAACTGTGCCTGAAATGTAATATCAGGTATATCCAAAAAATGACCGAATGGGGTTCTTCGAAACATCGCTTTTTGTTTCGAACTTAAAACTGCCTTAATCTCACTAATAACGCAAGGCTTATTCCATTGTTGTACTTTACTACCAAAACGCCTCTCAGGTTTAATTCTGAAATGCGCATCCTACAAAAAACATGCCAACCTGTTAGTCACTGGTTACTTAACATTGAAAAAGCATAAGAAAAACAGGAAAAACCATTTCAAAGTAACTACAAACCTAAAAAAAACACCAAACATTATTAAGTAACTACATACCTATGAAGATAAAAAATAAATACAAAAAAATAAACAGGGGACAACACAAAGTAAATGGTTACTTAATATTGAAATAACACGTACAATAAAAGCAAAGAAATTCAAGGAAACCAGGGACCACATGAGAGCACACTACAAAACACTAAACATAATAGAGTAACTATGAAATATAAAGGCAGAAAATATGAAAATAAAACAAAGTAACTAGGTACCTATA
This sequence comes from Humulus lupulus, assembly GCF_963169125.1. Lineage (NCBI taxonomy): Eukaryota > Viridiplantae > Streptophyta > Magnoliopsida > Rosales > Cannabaceae > Humulus > Humulus lupulus. Next base: position 93,394,234 of record NC_084800.1, on the reverse strand, counting down.
GAAAAACAGTAAACATCATCAACTAATTGGGTACCTATAAAAGCCATAAAACAAATACAAAAAAAAAAAAAAAGTGGACAACATTCAGTATTTGGTTACTTAACATTAAAAAAACAAAAAATAATAAAAGCAAAGCTATTACAGGTAACCAGGGACCACATGAGAACACACTACAAACCTAAAAAAAACACTAAACATTATTAAGTAAATATATACCTATGAAGATAAAAAATAAATACAACAAAGTAAGCAGTGGATAACACAAAGTAACTAGTTATTTGATATTGAAATAAGACATATAAGATATTGAAATAAGACATACAATAAAAGCAAAGCAATTCAAGGTAACCAGGGGACCACATGAGAATAGACTACAAAACACTAAACATAATAAAGAAACTGTGAAAAATATAAAGTCAAAAAATAAAAAATAAAACAAAGTAACTAGGTACCTATAAAAAAACACTAAACATCATCAACTAACTCGGTACCTATAAAAGCCAAAAAAATATAATAAAAAAAAGAAAAAAAAAAAGAAAAAGTGGACAACATACAGTATTGGGTTACTTAACAGTAAAATAACAAAAAATAATAAAAGCAAATCAATTCAAAAGTAACTAGGGACCACATGAGAACACATTACAAAACACTAAACATAATAAAGTAACTAAACAATAAAAACATACATATAAACATGGAAAACAACATCAAAGTAACTAGGTACCTTAACTCTACTCCCATGATCTTTCTTTGTCCCAGCAGATGTGCTCTTGATCCTTGATGAATCTTTACCTCGAAGGGAAAAACGCAAACCACCATCAACACTTGTCGATGAAGAACCAACATTACCTTCCTGATAAACATAAAATAAAAATAACGAATACCAAAGAAAAAAATATTTGAGAACAACTCTAATTAACAAAAAAAAAACTAATAACCAAACCAAAATACAAATCAAAATTAAAACCAATCGAAATACCTTAATGTTAGGTGCAACATTATTAATAGGTACTGTTGGACTTCGAGGAGAACGACGCAAACTTAAAGAATGCACAACATCATAAGGACTTTTCCAAGGACAAACATTATCTCCCTTTTTAACCATTTCTAATACACAAAAAACCAAGCAAAACTAACAAATATAAAAAAAAAAAAAACAAATTTATAAGAACTAAATACTAAAAATAAAGATTATCATGACAAACTCTATAACAAAGATAGATTAAGAAAAAACCTTCAAAACTTGCACACCACAAAAATATCTGGATGACAATTAAAAATGCAAATAATGAATTTGGAACAATATGCTCATGGCATTACTACGGGACTAATGAATATCTCTTAATTATTTTACACCCTTACCAACCTTAAAATAATAAATACCTTACAAGCAAATTAATACCTCTGATTAAAAACACAACACATTAAAAGTGCTTAAGAAATTACTATGAGACTAATAAATATCTTTTAATTATTTTACACCCTTACCAACCTTAAAACAGTAAATACCTTACAAGCAAATTAATATCGCCAAAATACATTAATAGATAAGAGTTAAAATCACCAAAATGCATTACGCATTACACATTACACATTAACAGTTAATATAGCCAAAATACAAAATCAAAGAAAACAAAAACATGCCGACAACAGTAAACGAATGCCCAAAATATAACAAAAAATGCATACCTCTGCACTCAGTCGTTCGCAAAATAAAACCCCTATTAAACACAACACATTAACAATTAATATCGCCAAAATACAAAATCAAAGAAAACAAACACATGCCGACAAGAAAAACAAATGCCAAAAATAGAACAAAAAACGCATACCTCCGCCGTAGATACGCCGGACAGCCGTTTCAGTCAGTTTGCCGAGACTTTCCGAAAATCTTCCACTCCTTCACGTCCATTCTTCGAGCTTCTAGTCGTCCCCTCCGTTCACTGAGCTTCTATTCGACCACTCCAATCACCCAGCTTCTATTCGACCACTCCGATCACCGAAGATGCAGAACATGGAAACAGAAAAATCAGCTTGAAGGAGGAGAAGAAGAACTGTCGGATAGGGAAAAAAGTGAATGGTAAAGTTAAAAAAATAATATAAAAAAGTTAAAATAAAATAAAATAAAAATATAAAAACTGAAAAGGTAAGTTATTTTCAATGAAAAACGTAGAATAGAAAAGTTAAAAAAATTTAAATAAAATGAAATTACAAAACTACCATTCTACTTGAAAAAAAATTCAATAGTGATAAAGATATGGCTTAATCAGAATTTTTGACAAAAATATAGAAAAAAAAACCATTAAAATGATCAAAAAGTATGAAAAGCCATAAAAAAATTATGTTGAAAAAAAAACCATATTTTTTAAAACTTCAATAAAAACCCCATATAAAATGTAATTTCCACTTATTTTATTTAGACCTTGGTTGACTCCACTTGTGCTTTGGGTTTTTAGCTTATCTAAAAGCACTCTTTCAATAAGCTACTCTAAATAACGTTTTCAAAAATAGCTTATTACAGTAATAAGCCATGTTGGGTATTAAGCCCAACAAGTTGTAAGAGGATATTTTATAGATAAATGATAAAAAATGTTCTTAAAACGTTGTGCCAACCAGCACCTTAAAACAGCAAAATGTCATTTTCAGCTATTCTGAAAACTTAAGATTAATTAGAATTTTTGGGAACAAAAATTTAAATGTGGCATTCAATTAAAATAAGAAGACTAAAATGACATTTTTTAGTGGTATTTTCCTTGTAGTAGTATAATTTATTATATACAAAAATGAAATCTACAATGATTTTTTTAGAAAAGGATATATGTTATTAATTAAGAGAATCCAATAGAACATCAAAAGGGAAACGAAGAGGGTCATCTTCCATTTAAACATATTCATTGTTTAGTACAATAGTATGTTAGAGAACATATTATTCAATGGAAATATGGAAAAATAAAATACAACTCTATGCAAAAAATACAATAGATAAGGTATTTGATAAAGTAATGTTACAACTCAATTGGACAAAATAAGTAAATAAAAAGATGTAGAAGAAGAAGATCACAAACTCAAAACAATAATAATACAAGTAAATAAGAACAAGAAGAATGAATACAAACTCTCACACAACCAAAGTGTAGAGTAGTGGGGATCACCAACTTGAACAAAGTTCAAAACCTTTGTTTTAAAAGCTTATTTCCCCCTATTTTTTAAGCACTAAGGGATCTCACAAGGAAATAGTTCTCTGGAATTATCAAGCATCTATGCTGTATTTTCCAGCCAAATGTTTTGTGGATAGAAAATGATGTGTCTTACAAGTGAGCAATAAGACCCTATTTATAGAGTTTTGAGACACCTTTTGAATTTCAAATTCCACCAACCCCCATGGTTGTTACCAATGTTTAATTGGATGTTTATGGAATTAAAAAGGAGTTTGGGGAGTTACATGAGGTGTTAGAACCGTTCAAGATGAAAAAAGAAGTTGAAGTTGGCTGTCAGCGTCTTTGGCCACGGCCAGATATGTTCCTGATCGCGGCCACTGGCCTCTGTCCCCTAAGCCGCTGTCAGGGATAATCAGTGGCAGCCGCCACAGGAAATTTCAACATCCAAAAATTTAATTTTTCCAAAACGTCGCAAATCATTTCCCACATGATTTTGTAACATTCATACACCTAATGGGAGTTAATAACATGCCTTCAATAGCCATATTACATAATGCCTCTATGAAATTCAAACTCAAAATGTGTAACATATAATCTATACATTATTAGGTAATATTTGGGAGTTACAAATTTGTAACCGATTTTGTAACTTCAAAATATGTAACATTTAGGCACACATGTGTCCAATTTTTTAGCTCTCAATAATATGCTACGAGGTGTGACAAATCAAATTTTGTCACATTATTTAATCTAACATTATATTATTTAAAATAATATAACATTCTCTCGCTTGGATAAAATAATAACTTTTTGTAACACTTATTTAATCAATAAAACATTATATTAAAATATAATATTCTCACACTTGATTAAATAATCACCTTCTATAGAAAAATTTGCATTGGTACATAAAATAAAATGTCTTTCGACTTGAATTTTACCTTAGTGTAATTATCACAAAGTTTGTTGAAATTTTGGTTGCTGAAGGATTGAACCACTTTTCTTTGATAACAAGTCGGTGATAACACACACACCTTTGCTATGTTCACTTGAGACCTCAATGTCTCGCTTTTGCACCATTAATTGTCATGTGCACATTCAATTCATAGACTTTTCTTGAGAATAACTCCCAAGTCTCATGAGGGGCGGTACCACCCCTAGGTCTATATAGGTAGAACTCGTACAGTATTTTGTTATTCTACAATACCTGTCTTTTCAAGACTGAGTTCTATTAAAAAAACCTTTTAGTTTTAACTCTCATTTTGGCAACACACTAGTACTCGTATCTCATATGGGACAACATTTTGAGTATTACTACTGTTCATTTGATTGACTTGTTATTACCCATTGAACCTAATACTAGTTTGGTTACTAGTATTAAGATAGGTTACCATCAACCGTGAATCTCTTTAGGGAGTCTAAGTCTCATCCCTTGAGATGTAGAAATGATTCCATTTTAGTCATTTCTTTTCTCATGCATACTTAATCATTCTCTCATTATCTTTTTCAAACCTTGTTGCTAGCTATAGTTTGATTAAAATAGTTACACCATTAAAGTAGTGAGTTTGACCATAGTCAACACCCCCACTATTTTATACTTCAATATCCAAGATAAACATTTTTCTTGAATATTAATTCTAGAAACCTCTTTGTATCTAAAATTATCCTTTATGTTTTAAATTGATTCATTCTTGAATCAAATATTTTACGAACAATAACTTTAGATATCAAGCATGTCTAGATTTATCCATTCTATACATATATAACCAAAGTAATTTAGAATATGGAATTCCAAATCACTTATTTGATAGGATGACCAAATTAATCAATTATTATCAACAAATAAATTGATTTAACTTTGGAGCATCACCCTCACATTTCTCACATAAAGTGAAAATATCACTTTCAAATAGAAATCTCTTTATTTCTATTAAGTCTTTTATCCTCCAAGATAAATCTAGCTCATAATTCCCAAAGTCCATCATGAGTCCTTTAAGCCACATGATTAACTCTCAATATATCAAGATAAACAAAAACTTCAATGTTTGTTTATTTTGATTTATTTACTTGCTAAAGCAAGACACACTTTTTTTAAAGTAACACTAATTTTCACTTTTAGTTGTCTAAGTAATCTCAAAATTACTTAAACGACTTGTGTGCATCTTCTAAGAGTCTCTTTGGGATTCTTTTGAAAATACAACTTTGACATCCATTGATTTTTCTCACTAAGGTCAAATTTGAAGATGTCAAAACACTTAAATCAAAGAAAATAAATGAACATTGATTTATTTAAATAATTTGATTTCTTATACTTTAAAATTGGTTTTACAATTAAAAATGTCCCCTCATTGAGATTAAATTAATCATATAACTATTTTATTATCTTTAACCAAAATGAACAAAATTATCATCAATTCATTCATTATTTTTAGTTTTAAGATTCAAAATTGTTTCTCCAATTTTGTAATATCTCAAGACATTGAATATTTAAGAATTATTGTCACTAAATAATTCTCAAATATATTTCATTTGACCACACTCTAGACTCCAAGTCTATTGGAAAATATGTTATCTAAAAATTTTGGATCCACCTTGATCCAATATTTTCTTGCAATAGCAAGACACAACCACTAAAAGATGTAACCCTCTTAGGTTCATCTTTTCTTATCTTAATGAGATGCTTATCTCTCAAATGAGAACATTAAAATTCTCAAATAATTCCTTTCATTTACAAATCACATACCAACAATAATATAGGATAAAACCTATTAACATCTTACAAATATATGCATGATTATATTTCAATATAAATTCACATAATTGTCAACACATATGACTTATATCATACTAACATGGTAGATATAAATCACAAATATCATTCACATATGATTTCACATTTTTATCGATTCACAAAATCAATATATTTATACATGTCATATAAAGCTCAAAAAATTGTCATTTTAATACCTTCCCATTATCACAAAGTAAGACATGTCTAACATGCTAGCACATAACTCAATAATCCACTATATGTTAATTAATCACATATAGCAAAAACTCAAGATGTTGAATTATCTTATAATCTAACCACCATATTTTCAAAACCAAAGGAGATTAGAAAACAATGAATCTCATTTGTAAAAAAAATCTTCTTCTCATTTCTATCACTATATGAAAGCCATTAGACCTTCTAAGAAAAAATAAAGAAGAACATTACCTTATCTTACCACTTTTAAAGTTGGATCCTCACAAGATCTCTATGGTTTCTCCTTCCATTGAAAAGAAAAGAATAAGCTTTAGATTGTCAGAGAATATATTATTCAATGAAAATATGCAAAAACAAAATACAATTCTATGCAAAAAATACAATAGACAAGATGTTTGATAAAGTAATTTTATAACTCAATTGCACAAAATACAAGTAAATAGAAAGATGTAGAAGAGGAAGATTACAAACTCAAAACAATAATAATACAAGTAAATAAGAACAAGAAGAACAAAAGAATGAACACAAACTCTCACACAAACAAAGTGTAGAGTAGTGGGGATCACCAACTCGAACAAGGTTCAAAACCTTTGTCCAAAATCTTATTTCCTCCTATTCTCTAAGCACTAAGGGATCTCACAAAGAAATAATTATCTAGAATTATCAAGCCTCTATGGTGTATTTCCAACCAAGTGCTTTGTGAATAGAAAATGGTGTGTCTTACAAGTGAGCAATAAGATCCTATTTATAGAGTTTTGAGACACCCTTTGAATTTCAAATTCCACCAACCCCCATGGCTGTTACCAATGTTTAATTGGATGTTTATGGAATTAAAAAGGATCTTTGGGAGTAACATGAGGTGTTAGAATAGTTCAAGATGGAAAAAATAACTTGGAGTTGACTGTCAGCGTCCCTGGCTGCGGCCATTAGCCTCTGTCCCCTAGGCCGCGACCAGTGATAATTAGTGGTCGCGGCCACAGGCAATTTCAGCATCCGAAAATTCAGTTTTTCCAAAACGTCTCAAATCCTTTCCCACATGATTTTGTAACCTTCATACACCTAATGAGAGTTAAAAATATGTCTCCAACAACCATATTACATAATGGATCTATGAAATTCAAACCCAAAAAAGTGTAACATATAATCTACACATTATTGGGTAATATTTGGGAGTTACAAATTTGTAACTGATTTTGTAACTCCAAAATATGTTACATTTAGGTACACACATGTGTCCAATTGTGTAACTCTCAATAATATGTTACAAGGTGTGACAAATCACATTTTGTCACATTATTTAATCTAACATTATATTATTTAAAATAATATAACATTCTCCCACTTAGATTAAATAACCAATTTTTGTAACACTTATTTAATCAATCAAACATTATATTAAAATATAATATAGTAAATTTAGCTAGATCATGTGTCGCTTTATTACAATTATCGTAGTCATGAAAACCTTTAGCCCTATGGAAGAACAATAAATAAGTAATACCAAGAAGTAAACCACTAAAACAATTTAAAAAAAAAAAAAAAAGATTAGTGTACTATGCCATGAATAGTAGTGAGAGCACTAGTCTCAATAATATCAAGGGAAAGGTCCATATTATGTGCCCAGAGTAAGTCATGGCTGAGAGAAAGAGCTTCAAGAATCTTTGGAGAGAAATGTCTTTGTATTAGTTTGGACATGACAACCATCGCCTATCCTCCATAGTTATAGATAATAGCACCAATACCCATAGAAGAGTTGTTAAGTGAAAGAGATCCATTAACATTCAGTTTGTAACAGTTATAGGGTGAAGTCCAAAGAGAGTTGTGGCATAAGTAAAAGGCTGGAATAAATTGGTTGACTTGGTAAAGGATGTGCTTTGGTGTTAAGGCATGCAAGTTCGGAGCATGAAAAAAATGTAGAAGCATCAAACACAACCATATTATGGGGTTTACACTTACTCTTTGTTTGATCTAAAAGGTTGTCAAATGATTTCATTCCATATTTAAGTGTTGCATATGGAATGAAATCACTTAGAATGAATTGAATCAATAAATTCAATGGATTGAATCAAAAAGTCTTCATAGGTATTGAATGAAGGAAACTCCTGGGGTACCTGCACAAAGGCATTCCGATGCTTAATTCAACAAGGACTCTCTCAAGATCAGCAACAAAATATAGTAATTACATAAGAAATGAATCAATCCAAGGTCTCATTGGGTGCTATTTATAGATTTCTAAAAGTTAGATAAAATATAAAAGACTTATCGAGATTGGTCTACATCATCAATCAAATGGCAGTGGAATTGCCACTTTCAAATAGAATCTGGCAAGATTTGATACCTACCGAATCTGAGGGTTTGGCAAGCTTCTTTTCTTCCAAGGGTCAGACGCTATAAGACCCTTATTCAAATTGTACCTTCCTTTACCAATAAGAAACTACAACTCATACAAAACTATGTGCTTCAACTATGTTGTGTAAATTTGGTTCCCACAAATGTCCATTGTTCTTTGTTTGAGAACTGATATGTGTCAAACGATGAACAATTTTTATTTTCCAAATTCAAAATAAGCTCAACAAAATCCAATTGATTTGTATCATGCAGTAATTTTGCATCCCAAGATCATTCGTGATTAAAAAAATTGGGTACTTCATTCTCTTCTCCTTATAATAACTCTCCTATATTCCATTTTTTTCACCACCTTCTCAATCTTTACATCTTTCATTTTGTAAATCTCTATCCTTTTACTTAATCCCCAACCTTCAAACTCTCAAACACCTTCTCAATCTTCACATCTTTCTTTATGAAACTCTCTATCTTCTTCACTTAATTGAAACACTTATCTTTATTTCTAGATTCCATGGAGATAGTCATTCGGTATAGCTCCTTCTAGATGGACTTATCCTTATTGTCTAAATATATTACACCGATGGTGGTATTATATTCGAATTTATTCTGGTTGACCCTAGCTCTAGGTCTTTTCTCCCATTGCTCTTAGGTCGGCGCAGCTTGATTCCTCTTCTTTTCTTACTTCTCTTTTATCTTAGCTTGCAGTAGGGTGACGGTGTAACTATTGTCAGCATTCTTGGTTTCACTCTCTCCCAAATGTTCAGGATTCTAAAAATCTCTTTGAATCTGGTCAATATCTCACTCATGTTAAAAAGAGGATTTTGAACAAAGTTCTCATGCAACATAGATCCTGGAGTGAGACCTTTGACGAATAGTTTTACTGCAACGATTAAATCAACATCATGAGTTTGATTAAGTATGTCCATAAATCATTACAAATATTGTTTTAAAGTTTCCTTGTAGAATTGATTGATCTGGTACAAATGATCCATTTTTGTTGGGTGTGGTAGATATTGTTGTATTGCTTGATGAAAAGCTTGCAAAGGTCTTTGTTTCCCAAAATATTTGCATGATGACGTGACATGTTTAAGAGGCACACGAACAACACGTGACTATTTATTAGTGAAGGCCTGGTCGACCAACGACCAGAGTATCAAGAGGAAATTAAAGTTATTTGATAGGCGCAAGGAATATGCTGAGCAGTAGGAAAAGAAGGGGTGCAGATGCATGCGACCAGAGCTGCTCGTGGAACCGAGCCAAACGCTCAGAAACGGTTATAAGTTAGATATTCCTGAGATATTTAATTATTTTATTTGTAAATATCATTATTTATGTTACTATTTTGTTGTGCTTGTAATGCAAGTGAAGGACGGCCCATAGGCCCATATGTACATCCATGAGCCTATAAATAGGACTCATAAGAGTCATTTATTTCACGCGCAATATTTTGTATCCAGAGAGAAATAGTGCTTTTATACGCAATATTCGTATTGAGTTTTGAGACTGGTAAAACTCGGTGAACCCTTGTTTGTTGATCTGTCATTGACTAAATCAAGGGTCAGCATTTTGGTGCTTTCATTAAAAGCTGAACTCAAGGATTCTAAGAAAACAATGGCGAAGAACTCCAGGAGAGCGGGTCAAGCTGGTCAGACATCGAAAAATGTGCCAAATCCACCTCCTCCACCAGGTGTAACGGAGGATGAGTCACAGGTGGAATTGGAAGATAAGGAGATGGATGTTGGAACCTTGCAAACAACTTTGGGAGTGTTGCAAGACGAGTTAGCTACCCTAAAAGCTAACCAAGAGAACATGGCTGAAACTATGGTAATGCAACAGATGGAGTTTGACTGACAACGTCAAGAATTGAGCGAAAGAAAAGCAAACACGGATCGTCGATAGAGAGATGCGACATCGGCCTTGGAGGCGACCATTCAGTTGGCTCGAGGACAGCCACCTGCACCAACCTCTCAACCAGATCTACCACTGAATCCTCATCCTCCTCAAAATCTGCAATCAGATCACCCTCAATTTCCTCCAAATCCACAAGACCCAAGGAGTCCACAACGGCCGGAACAACATCCAGCTGCTAAGCAGGAAAGGAAGACTATCCTGCTAGAAATAATGAACAACAACAACCATCTTGTGTTGGTGGAGGTAATACGCAGCAACACATACAACATAGGGACGAGTAGCATCCCAAAAGCCCTAGACGTCAGGTGACAGACGAACAAAACCTTCCTTGCAGGGGACAGCGTCCCTTAGGAAGCAGGAGGCAGACAAACTTAGGTTCTATGGTCTGAGATCCCCCACGACAAAGCAATGTCTGGGGACCCAACGGCCAACACAGGCCTCCTTCTGTTTACCGAGACAGACTAGGGAGAAGAGAGGGGAGCAATGCGTACAATAGGTCGCGTACTCACGGGTCGCAGTACAGAGACGATCCTAATTACAATGAAGGGGACTCCGGTTATAATAGGAGAAATAGTGGTTGAAAACAGGAGGAAAGGAATGAGCAGTGAAACCCTCCTCTAATGGACAACCGACCAACAAGCCAGAACATTGGGGGCAGCCTAGACAACCCAACGTCTTTGACCGACTAGGTGCAAGCGAGTAGAGGCAAAGGGATGAGGACCTAAGAGTCGTACTTAATGGACGAAGGGAAAGGCACAAGGAGTAGTCCCACTTGCATCAGCCGCTCCTGCCCCTGCTATACCAGACGTTGTTCAGACTCAAATAGATGCCCTGAGTCAGGCTGTGCAACAGCTGGTCGGGAATAAAATGTCCCATATTAAGTATGACCGGAGAAAGGGCACCCCATTCATCAACATAATTGTTGTGGCAGAAATCCCCAGAAAATTCAAAATGCCAGTACTGCCCAACTTTACTAGAAGAAAAGACCCGGTATCTCACGTGAATAAGTTTGAGATAGAAATGGACATCCAGAAAGTATCCAAAGATGCTCGATGCAGGATCTTTCCTACTACTTTATCTAATGATACCCAGGAATGGTACTTCAAATTTCCACCAACTAACATAATTTCATGGGAGATGTTCGTAAAAGAGTTCTACGGACAGTTTTATGCTGGTCGGATGCATTCGACAAAGGCCATTTAGTTGGTCGATATCAGACAAAAGGAATGAGACCCTCTTAAAGAGTATATACAGAAGTTTATGCGAGCAGCTGCTCAGGACAAGATTGTTGGGGATGAAGTAAAGATGATGGCCATCACAGTTGGAATGCAACACCAATCTCCCATTTGGAGCAGCCTACGGAAAAATGGAGTCAAGTGTACTAAAAATTTTTTAGATCGAGCAGACAAGTAAATCAAGTTGGAGGAGGCTATCACCAATGAGGGAAAGTCTGCAAAGGCTGACCAGGGCAAGAAGGAAGAGTCGACCAAAGCTTCCAGTGGTTCTGGCTAACCCAACGACACTAACGGCAAAGGTAATAATAAGAATGGAGGAAAAAGGGCAAATATTGAGCAAATGACGTCTGATAACAAGTGCCCTAAACAGAATATATATGAGTCGAGGTTCACTAACTACACAACCCTAGTCAACAGCGGAGTAAAAGTGTATCAGGCCAGTCATACCACGTTCCCTTTTAGGTGACCAACCCCGATCAAAAAGGACATATCCAAGAAGGACACAACCATTTTGTCGTTTCCACAATGACTATGGCCATGATACCAATGAGTGTAACTAGCTATAGGATGAAATCGAGTTCCTTATTTGACATAGACATTTGAGAAGATATGTGTGAGCAGAAGAAATTCCCAGCCAAGGGCTTACGGAGGCAATGAGCAGGCACCTGTACACCAACGCTTGCCTCCTCTGTAGCCAGCCCCAGTCGCTGTAACTTTGCTCACTATTTGTGGGGGACCACATCTATCCGATGATAGTGGTAAGGCAAGGGAAAGATATGCCAAGACCCTACGTCACAAGCAAGACATAGAGATGATAAACGTTGAGGAGAGAACTCCCAAAAAAGCTCGAACAGAGGAAGAGGTAATAACTTTCTCTGAGCTGGACGCACAACATGTCTGATTCCCTCACTCATATCCCTTATTCGTGGACATTCAAATTGCCAACATGATGGTAAAATGAGTGTTGGTAGATACTAGAAGCTCGGTAAACATTCTATACAAGTCTTCACTGGAAAGAATGAAACTTTTAGTGCAAGATATAGAACCATGAAACCAAACCATCTACAGTTTCTCTGGTGAGGTATTATCACCAACAGGGTCGATCAGACTTCTGCTCATGGTAGGAAAGACACCCGGGAACAGGACATTACTCACTACTTTTATAGTAGTTGATTGTCCATCTGCATATAGCATGGTGATTGGAATACCCATCCTGGTAGATATGCGAGCAGTAACTTCAGTCTGGCATCTGGCCATGAAGTTTCCAACTGATGCAGGAGTTGGGTGCATGTTGGGAAATAAGTGAGAGGCCAGATAATGTTACAACTCCTCGATCACAAAGGCAAGGAGGTGTAAATCAGGGAGCGGAACAGAAAAAAGGTTGGTAGAGGTAAATGAGTCATAAGCACAATCAGGTGAACAAGCCACCAAATAGGGCATTGCCAAAGTGAGGATAGGGACGTAGATCCTCTCTTTGGGGGTTTTGAGGAAAGAATTGGACCCGTGGAGGACCTTGAGGAGGTATAACTAGAAGAAAAAGATTCGACCAGAGTTGTGAAAGTCAGTAAAAACTTAGAGACAACAATCAAAGAAAAGCTGGTGGAATTTTTGAGGAAGAATCAGAAGGTCTTTGCCTGGTCGCATAAAGACATGGTTGGAATCGACCCGGTAGTTATGAGTCATGTCCTGAACATAGAAAAAAAATAACCCACTAGTACAACAAAAAAGAAGGTTGCTCAACAAAGACTGGTCTAAAGCCTTAAAAGAAGAAGTCGATAAGCTAAAGGAAAATGGATTCATCAGGGTAGCATTTTATCCATCTTGGGTCTCTAATCTCGTACTAGTTCCTAAACCAAATAGTAAATGGAGGATGTGCATGGATTTCACAGACCTTAATAAAGCCTGCCCGAAAGATTGTTTCCCACATCCAAGGATCGACCAGCTAGTCGATGCTACATCAGGGCATGAAATTTTATCATTCATCGATGCATACTCCGGCTACAATCAAATTAGTATGCTTCCACTTAATGAAGAACACACTAGCTTTCGAACAGATACAGGGCTTTACTGTTACAAAGTAAAGCCCTGTTACTTACCAACGACTGGTAAACCACATGTTTAAAGACCAGATCAGCAATAACAGGGAGGTTTACGTTGACGATATGTTGGTTAAGTAAAAAAAAGTTGGTGAGCACATCAAGGACCTGCAGGAATGCTTCAAAATCTTGAAAAAATATTAGATGAAGCTTAATCCTCTTAAATGTTTCTTTGGAGTTGGATTAGGAATTTTTTTGGGATTCATAGTAAACTCGTGAGGAATCGATACCAATCCCGAAAAGATTCAAGCGATGATCGAGATGCAGTCACTAACCAAAGTTAAAGATGTACAAAACTTGACATGGAGAATCGCGGCTCTGAGTAGATTTATATCTAAGTCTACGGACAAGTGCATCCCATTTTTTAATCTACTTAGAGGAAACAAAAAGTTCGAATGGACAGAAGAGTGCGAGCAAGATTTTCAGGCACTTAAGGACCATATGTCACGACCGCCCATTCTATCCAAGCTGGTGAAGGAGAAACTTTGTACATTTACTTAGCAATTACAAAGTATGTTGCCAGTGATGTTTTAATCAGGGAGGAAGACAACATTCAAAAGGCAGTATACTACATAAGTAAAAGGCCAGTGGGAGCAGAATTACGCTATCCGGCTATAGAAAAATTGACTTACTTCTTAATACTAGCATCAAGAAAACTGCAACCCTACTTTCAAACTCATCCCATAGTAGTTTTTATCGACTAGCCACTACGGCAAGTCCTGCAAAAACCAAAAGCCGTTGGTCGACTACTAAAATGGGCAGTTGAGCTAGGGCAGTTCAAAATTTCTTATGCACCATGAGCAGCCATAAAGGGACAAGCCTTAGCAGACTTTGTAGCTGAATTCACCAGACTCCCAGCTAGCAAGCTAAATATAGAACTTGAAGCTCAAGACCAAACTCCTGCCTGGAGACTGTTCATAGACGGATCATCTAATGAGCATAGCTTGAGGGCAGGGCTGATTTTAATTACCCCCAAAGGGCATCAGTTTCACTGCGCAATAAGATTTAACTTTACTGCCTTCAACAATGAAGCTGAATATGAAGCACTGCTCGCAGGTTTGAGACTAGTCAAAGATATGAATATAAAGTCACGAGATATATAGCGATTCTCAGCTAGTTGTTAATCAAATCATTGGAGAATATCAGGCTAGGGGTCTTAAGATGGTTGTGTATATAAACAAGGAAAAAGACTTGTTAGCATAATTCGAGAAGTATACTCTAAAACAAGTACCTCACGACTAGAACTCCAACGCTGATGCCTTAGCCAAACTAGCAAGCACCAAAGATGCCGGCACTTTGAGTATAGTGTCGGTCAAACGTGTGACAGTTCCCAGCATTCAAATAGAAGAATCCTCCCTAGTAATACAAGTTTCCAACACGTGGATGACTCTCATCATTCAATATCTCGAACAGGGATGGTTACCTGCAGACAGGAATAAGGCGAGGAAAATAAAAAGGAAATTGTCTTGCTTTATCTTGTTCGATGGAATTCTATATCGACGAGGATATTCAATGCCTTTGTTGAGATGTATTTTCAGGAAAAAATCTAAGGAAATGATGCGAGAAGTACATGAAGGGTTCTATGAAGATCATGCTAGGGGGAAAAGTTTGTCAAAGAAGATTCTCCGACAAGGGTACTTCTGGCCTACTATGATCAAGGATTCTATGGAATTTCTTAAGAAGTGTGATAAATGCCAAAGATTCTCCAAGATACCTCGAGCAACCCCAAATGAGCTTAAACAGATGCAATACCCATGTCCCTTCGCAGTTTGGGGAATAGACTTGATCGGATCTTTGCCCACAGGAAAAAGGAATGTCAAGTACACAGTAGTTGTTGTCGACTACTTTATGAAGTGGGCACCGCTCGCGACAATCACGACCAAGAAAGTGCTGGATTTTGTTGTAAAAAACATTGTATGTCAATATGGATTTTCGAAGAAGATTGTATCAGATAATGGCACACAATTTGACATCGACTTGTTTACCGATTTCTACGAGTGACATGGCATAACGAAGTGCATTTCATCAGTTGCCCATCCAAAAGCCAACTAACAGGTAGAAGCTGTAAACAAAACTCTGAAGGACACACTGAAAAAAGGCTCGAAGAGGCAAATGGAGCATGGCTAGAATAATTTCTTGAAGTGCTCTGGTCGTATAGAACAACACACCGAACAACAACATGCCATACACCATTTTCTTTAGCATATGGGTATGAGGCCATGTTACCAGTTGAGTTAGATCCACCCTCGTATAGAAGGATAACATATGACCAGAATATGAATAATCAATTATTAATGGAGTTTCTGGACTTGGTTAGTGAAAGGCGCGAACAAGCCTAACTACGAGTTGCAGCCTACTAGCAAAAGGTCGCTCGATATTTTAACTCTAAAGTACGCGAAAGAAAGTTTGACGTAGGAGACTTAGTACTTAGAAGGGTTTTTCTTAACACTCGTGATCAGGCTGCTAGAGTGCTTGGACCAAATTGGGAGGGTCCGTATCAAATTGAAGAAATTCTTCAACTAGGCACATACAAACTTGCCTGCTTAAATGGAGATCTCGGTCCTCGCTATTAGAATGGAGAATACCTGCGCAAGTATTATCAATGAACATTTCTTTTTAAAGATTTGGCTTCTATTAATTTTACTTTTTACAAGTTTTTGAACAAAGGCTGGCCAGTTAAATGGATGGTCGCTTATAAGTGTAAGATCAATTTTTGATCACTCGTACAGACATGAAATTTTGCCCATTTTTTTACAAGAAATAAAAGCAACTGTGCGCAGCCAGTTATTCTTGCCAATTATTGTATTTATTACAAGTATTTGCTTATTATGTATGGTGTTTTGCTATATTATCATCAATTGTTTATAAGTACGCGAGCAGTAATGTTCAAACATGTATCAGTCAATGGCAAGTGACCGAGAACCTTAAACTCCTCGATCACTTGGGGGGCCTATAAGATACTAAGAGAGCAAAGCCTATTGTATACATATTTAAACACACTAGCAAAATAAGGGAAAACATACTACGATACTTAGAGTATTTTTCAAAATTTTACAATTTACGAAGTTTTGTGAAATAATAAAGTGTTATGCTAGGTTCGGTCATACGAGCAGATGTTATAATAAAAATTGTAATATCAAAACGAAATATCTTTACACTGCGAGCAAATTTTGCTCAGATGTAATTAGAAATATTAAAAGTAAATAAAACTGCCTTAGCCAGAAAATTGTCTTAACACCGTGAATAGTCTGTCCAGGTGTTCTAGTTACATATAAAAAAAAATTATGTTTATTGTGCAGCTGCTGAGGGGGGGGGGGGGGGGGGGTCCTGCTGAGGTTGCTGGTCGACGATTGTTCCAGCTTCTTCTTCTTCAGCTTTGTCAATGCCTGTCGCCAAGGAAAATTCAGGAGACTCTAGGGCATTCTTCTCCTCCTCCAGGCGAGCAGCGCACAAGACAAGTTCAGCATGTTTTACCTGCTCGAGAAGGTAAACAAAATTCCCACCTTGATTGTTCATCTTGAACATGTAAAAGCAGTTGAAGGTGGTTCCTTAGAACCTCTCCAAATTATTGGTGTTATACTCTTTGAGCAGTTTAACCCGATCCTCCAGTCTGTTGACCTCCTTTATGCTTGCGACCAGATCTTCTTGCAGCTTGACTGCCTCCCTATAGTTGGTCTCAGAGGCTTCCTTGAATTTTTCCTTAGCAGCAACAACCTTAGGCAGATATTCTTTACTCTTCTTCAACTCCTCAGTCAAAATAGCAGCTTTGTCCTCAGCTGCTTTGGCTTTGTCCACAGCTGCTTTGATTTTGTCCACAACTGTTTTGATTTTGTCTTTAGGTGCTTTGACATTGGCCTCAAACACCTTGGCATTGGCCTCCTCAGAATGTTTCAAGCCAATCTCCTCGACATGGAGCCAACTGTTGTTCACGGTCAGAAGACCTTGCGAACAGTGAAGAAATGAAGCTGTCAGACCAAATAAAAGGAAATGTTGTTCGATTAAAATAAAATAAAGACAAGAAACTTACGCTAATTACTTTGTTGAACCCAAGAGCAAGGACCTGATCAGGTCTCAGCGAAGGGAGAAAAGCAAAGGCCTCTTGGCTGCGACAGTGCTTGGCTACATACTGGACTGTATCAATTGTTGAGCAAGAAGCGTTGCTCAACAATTCTGTCACCAAAGATACTCCCGCTTGTTCGGTGGAGGACTCAGTGTGAGGAGGAGGAAGAGGAGTGGTTGTCCTGGAAGGAGTAGGAGCTAGAGGGTCTTCTGGTCGAGCCTTTTTTCTCAAAGGTTCCCCACTGGAATCTCCAGCACTTATCCTACTCAATTTCTTTGAGCTCGTAGGTTTGCCCCCGGAGGCATAAATGTCGAACGCAATGTGGCTTTGCATGACTTCAAGAAAAACAAGAAGGAGCAGACATGTCAAAAAATAGTTCTGCATAATAAGGAAGCCAATCAAAAGAAATTCTAAGAACTATACCCGAACTATAATTATTGGTCACTACATTATCTAAGGAACTACATCTACAATCACTATCTTCCTTGAAGAAGTCCAATATAAAACTATTGGTCGGAAATTCAAAGTTGTCCTCCCTATTGAATAGATGATAAGGGATGGGTAATGTATCTAAGTGTGAAAAATATGTATCGTTCTCGTCGGAGGATTCAAATACAAGATCAGCATATTCAGGCAACTTTTGTTTTCCCCTCCCATGTTGGGGAGGGATATTAGTTGTTCGGGCATTGGGGTTGGCCTCATGATTGGTCACTCTTGTTGGACGGCGCCTTGGGGGTTGTGACACATCTTGTTGTTATTCGGGGTTTTCTTGTTCCTCAGCACCATCTCCGGTGGCACTCCCCGCGGTCGATTCCCTCACCTCTCGGTGAGGCTCTAGAAGGCCGACTAGCCTCAAATTGCTTTTCGTGACCAGCTCCTTGACAATTTTTTCCTATATGTGTCATGCTAGCCAGGGTTGCAGCCCTTATCTCCATTTCTGAAGTGGTTCTGGTCGATACCATGGACCTAGACACAGTAAAAATCAACTAAGGACAGAAAAATAAAATAAAAAAGTGACTAGAAGAATGTCGAACAGAGACTAAAGAGTTTACCTCCTCGTGTGAAGGCCAACTTATCTGCGACCAGGTCGGTTGTGAGGAAGTACTTCCCCACATTGGATTTGTAGGTGATATCACTCAGGAATGTGCGACCAGATTCCTGGTGATAAAAATGGAAGAACCCCGCGTTACTTTGGTTGGGGTTGGATTTGAGATCGAACAAGTAATTGATCTCGTGAGGGGTGAGCACAGGCCACTTTTTATGGTTGTACAAGATATAGAGTGTTGAAAGTAATCTATATCTGTTGGGGGTTATTTGCAATGGGGCGACCTCAAAATAATTGGCTACCCCTCGGAAGAATTCATGCAAAGGAAGAATTTCCCCTGCTTCTATGTGATACATCAACCAGGCGCTAAAGACGCCTCCGGGCACGTTTTCCCTCTGGTCGGGTGTAGGTTTATATAAAGTAATCCCAGGAAGCACATACTTCTTGGGATACTTTTCCACCATCTTGGTCGATATGACGCTTGGAGGGGCGATGTACCTGGGTACCTCTGCTTGTGGGCCCTCATGTGGACGAGACTTAGGTTGGATCTCTGGTGGTGCAACGCTTGAGGGTTGAGGGTCATTTGAAAGACCCTCGGTATTAGCTACTGGCTGGCTGTTAGGTGAGTTTGTGGTTTTTCTTTTTCTATGGGAAGTATGTTTGACACAAAACCATGATTGGTTGTTTCTTTGGAGAATTTTGAGGAAGGTTGGTCATAGGAATTAAGGGTGGTGTCGAAGGCTCTGTAAAGGGCAGAGAAGGTTGTTCCTGATCCTAGAATAATAGAGCAAGGAGATCGCTATCTATTGGTCTCTCACCTCCCAAGAGATCATGCATGAATATCTGAGAAGAACAAATGGGAAGTGAGAATCTACGACCAATTGAGAAAGAAGAACAAAAAGGAAAATAAGGATAGTGTTGCTCGTGGATAAAAGTTAAGCTTTATATGACCAGTAGCATCCTAATAAAAACAAAACAAACATGTGAGCAGGTTGGAAAACAGATCAAAAAGTGAATGTGAAAAGTTTTTTCGAAAAAACTTTTTAACTCCAAAAACGGGCGGGAAAAACCCAGTTTTTCCAAAATTCCCAAAATCAAATTTTCACTTCGATTTTGGACCCGAAATCAATGTAAATAAACCCCAATACTCCTTCTAAACATTTTTTTATGCACTACATTGCCTACAATACCTATTTTATCATAGTATTTCTGGGTGTTTTTTGCCTAAACCCGATTTACCCAAAAAATTCATCAAGAACATACAAAATCCAGTTGGGAAAACAGACAAATCATGACTAAAATGCATGAAAATTGCTACAAAGTTAAGAGGATTGGTTCAAAAACTTACTTGGAGTCAGGGTTCTTGAAGAAATCACAAAGATTTTGCTCGGAGTTGCTCGAAGACGCCTCAGATTGTACTGAAATGTCTGAAGTTCTTGGAGGTTTTTTTTTTAATGTTCTTAAAGAGAGAGAATGGTCGAGTAAAAATGAATAAAGGAAGGAGAGGGTTATTTATATCGGATAGGGGTATCTGACATGTAATGATGAAGTTTGAGGGTTTTTGCATAGGAAATAACAACAACTGTCAAATCATTTCTGGGAAACCGAAAAGGTCATGATTACTTACCTTTTCGAGGAAGTAAGTACAGTCGGATGTGATAGGTCAGTAGGAAAGCTAGTCAAGTAAGTTTATTAAATGTTGTTCGCATTAAAATCAACTTGGGGGGCAAATGTTTCCCAAAATATTTGCATGATGGTGTGCCATGTTTAAGAGGCACATGAACAAAACGTGACTGGTTATTAGTGAAGGCCTGGTCGACCGACGACCAGAGTATCTAGAGGAAATTAAAGCTGCTCGATAGGCACAAGGAATATGCTAAGCAGCAGGAAAAGAAGGGGTGCAAATGCATGTGACCAGAACTGCTTGTGGAGCCAAGCCAAACGCTCAAAAATGGTTATAAGTTAGATATTCCTGAGATATTTAATTATTTTATATGTAAATATCATTATTTATGTTACTATTTTGTTATGTTTGTAACGCAAGTTAAGGACGGCCCATATGCCCATATGTACATCCATGAGCCTAAAAATAGGACTCATAAGAGTCATTTATTTCACGAGCAATATTTTGTATCTAGAGGGAAATAATGCTTTTATACGCATTATTTGTATCAAGTTTTGAGGCTGGTGAAACTCGATAAACCCTTGTTCGTTGATCTGTCATTGACTAAATCAAGGGTCAACAGTCTTCAAAGATATTGATCGATTTTTTGGGCGGTTAGAAAAACCACAATAAAGTTGGTCTGGATAGCATTGTAGAAAAAATCTTGTAGTGGATGACTTCATTTTCTTATTGACTGCCATTATTTTTTTAATATGATTGATATGGTCAATCATATTATACTTTCCTTCATACATGGACAGGGTTGGTGCAACAAAATCCTTCAACTTTGGTTTTGCTATGATCCATTTAGCGAAGGGAGATTATGTAATCTTTTTTATGGTCTTTTGGGGAGAGTGAGATTAAATCACCACTTTAGATAAATTATAACTAAGAAATATGATCTAAAGAACCTAGAAATAATCAAAATAACAAAGTAGAAACTGTAAAGTGAAAACCAAACAAAGTTATGTCACAGAACATCGAACTTTGAGGGAGAACACCAAAAGGCTTATACATGAGGAGTATCGCTGTTCAAATTCTCTATTTCCTAATCCACCATTGATGTTTAAGGCTTTTTTTCAAGAGTATAGGGAATTGGGATTGAATAAACCTTTGAAATTCTCAAGACAATTAAGCACTTTCTTTATGAATTTATTGGAGAAAACATATGATCTTAGAGAGCTAGAGAGAAAGTTGAAAAGTATGATCAAGGCTTCAAAACTCTAAGAGACCCCTTATACAGTGTAGGTATCGTCTCAAAGTCTAGCCAATAAGATTATAGCTTTCAAACACATCATTTGGGGCTTAAAAATGACATTGAATGGACCATACAGTCGACATGTTGCTTGACTATAGGTGACATGTTGCCTGCAAGGCATTGGGCGATGTGTTGCCTACTGTTTTCAACATCCCCTTAGTTTTTGTGTAAGATTTGTTACCTCTAACTCCCAAACTTTTTGGGCATACTTAGATACCTCATTGTATCACTTTAGA
This sequence comes from Humulus lupulus, assembly GCF_963169125.1. NCBI lineage: Eukaryota > Viridiplantae > Streptophyta > Magnoliopsida > Rosales > Cannabaceae > Humulus > Humulus lupulus. The sequence continues at coordinate 93,372,240 of NC_084800.1, read as the reverse complement.
CCCAAAAATATAATTTTTAAATGCCTACAATTCAAATTCAAATTTTACACCTCCATTATTTGAAATTGTTAAGGATTTTACCTTAATTTGTGTAATACTACCTAGGCTTTGTATTTTAACCAATCCAAACATGGTCTGGGCAGAAATTTTTGCTGGTGTTTGGGCATGGTATTCGACCATCATATTCATAACTTTTTTTATCATCTCACTTTTCCAGTCTTCAAACTCCTTTCAACTACCATACCCCCCTTCATCATGGTGTGTTCCTCATCTTTCTTCTTCCATGCCTTTTTTATAGTTTTCTCTTCATCAACCTCAACATCGTCGGTGACTTTGTTTTGTTGAAAGTGTGATTGTGCCTAGGAATGTGGTTGTGGCTATGCCAATTGCTTTTTCAGCTCTACATTTTTTTACTCCCAAAGACTTCATCTATTTTCTCATCTTTTCTTGACTAACGAGAATGGCAACCATTTGTTCCCCCTACCTTTGTTGCACCACTTCAAAGAATTGGCGTATCAGTTCTATTTGATCTTTGAAAGCATGCCCTGCAGTAGGGTAGATAAGAGACTACATTTCTTCAACGCTTTTAGTTAATTTCATGCAAGTTGTGTTCTTCTTTGGTGGCATGACTTTTGTTATATTTTCCTTCATTGAATTCTTGCAAAAAGAGAAAAACAACATTAAAAATAATTTATTTCCCATAAATAGCACCAATTGTTCGATCCAAAAAGTTTTCAAATGATTTTATTCTATATTTAGGTTAAGTGTTGAAAATATAATTAAATCACTTAGAATGAATCAAAGCAATAAACTCCATGGAATGAATCAATTAAGTCTTCATCATTTTTGAATGAAAGAAACGTCTCAGGGTTACTTACACAAAGGCACTCAGATGCATAAGTTAGCAAGGATTCTCTCAAGATCAATAATAAAATATAGTGTGTAAGAAATGCATAAATCCAAGGTCATTTTTTAGGTCTCATTGTGTGTTGTTTATAGATTTTTAAAAGTTAGTTAAGATAGAAAAAGACTTATCATGATTGGCCCACATCAAGGATCATATGGCAGTGGAATTTCCACTTTCAGCTAAGGTCTAACGAGATATGATAAATGCCAAACCTGATGGTTTGGTGAGCTTCCTTTCTTCCAAGGGTTGGGCCCCTTCTCCGAACTGTACCTTCCACGATCTTCTAACTTCCTATACCAATTATAACAACAACCCATACAAAACTATGTGCTTCAACTGTCATGTGTAAATTTGGCAATTTGGCTCTCACACTCTTACATAGCCATTTGTTTCTATTCGACCACATACTCAAAACTAGACAAAAAAAAGTTGTTCCATCTCAAATGTAGACAAAGTGTGAGACAATAAATTGATAACATCTCGAAAGGACATGGAATCAAGAGTGACGAGAGGCAAAAAAAAAGTGATGCATGCCATATAGATCTGACATGTTTACAAGAAGAAAAAAAATGTGCAACTTGATTCTCAAGCCATTGAATAGAAGGGGAAAGCATTAAAAGTAAGAACTTTCTTCTTGTGCATGTTCATTGTTGTTGGAATGATATTATTGTTGGGCATGTTGTCCTAAAAGCATGAAGCAAGGTTTTTTTTTTCTTTCTAGAATTAAGAAAAGTGACAATTTTCTATAAAATTGATTGATTATGTTATTTGTTATATGATATAAATAAATAAGAAAAATTATACATTTATTAATGAACTATAATTTTATATTAGTATAAAAGGATTAATATTACATATAATGAATTAAATAGTCCGTAGTAAATTAAAGTAAAGGATCTTTAATTGATTACTGCTAGTACGACCCACTAACATTAATAATACAATTATCTCGACACGGGTCATTGAATGTAGTGACATTAAGGTAAAGATACTTTAAATAATTAGTGTGGATGTGATTTCCTACAATTGATTAATTTGGGCATCAACAACTTGTTGAGAACAAAGAACAAGGCAATAGTTCAATTGGGAGCACTAGTGGGGTGTCAGCCTAAGGGACTCCGACGCTCATGTTAGTTCAATTGCAATAATAAATAACAAGTAGAAATGAAGTATAAAATAATAAATGATGAGTAAGATAAAAATGATGATGACGATGAAGCTTGATGGCAAGGTAGGATGACTAGTTCGACTGTCTTAGTGAAAGTGGTAGGTTTTACCGTTGATTCTTAGATGATCCCAAAGGACTGCCTAGAGTTCACTTTATAAGGTCTTCCCCCAGTCCGACTGTCTTGTTCGAACCATTCAGAGGAATGGTTACGCGAATCTCGCGGGAAGGATAACGTCCTTTTTCACTTAATGTTTGTTTGACTGATTCAAAGCCCATGGCTGACAGGATGAATCCGGATGCAGCTTCCAGTATGGGTTTAAAAATAATGAGTCGTAAGGAATGAGTAGGCCGATTGGTTGTGTGGGCCGGCTGCATGGCCCATCAACAAATATGGGCCTACTCATTTGTATTAGTGTCGGCTCAGTTGGTTTGTCTGATTGTCTTATTGGGCTTTAAGTACATTTGGCGGATTTTTACCTCTAAAATTATATTATATAGGACTAAACCAAACATGAGTAAAACACTTTATTAAAATACCATTTACCATTAACGGTTCTAATCATGTCACTAGATAATCTTATGCAAACCAATCTAAATTCTAAATAGTCATGAACTCTTGTTTATATCTCCTGAGTATTTTGATTCATTGGTCACAAATTGTTTAATAACAAGCTTAAGACTTATGTTTTTGTATATTCATAGGAATAAATGGCTAGGAACATGTTATACATGAAAGGAATTCAATCCTTCTTAACATAAATGAATATTAGTATCATTATTTGTTGATTCTTGTAGTGAACAATTATAGTACTTAAAGATAAACAAATAAATAGACTAGTAAAATAGTAACTTAATCTTGCTTTATTTATGAACCAATAATTGGATAATTAAATTACATTATTAAATCGATGGACTATATAAGAATACTCATTAAATTATTTTATAATTGCAAAAGTGCATACCTAGATTTTGAAACGCCCCAATCTGCCTTTGCAAAAATACCACTTTTAGACTCAACTTTGCAAAAAATATTTTTTTTTGTACTAAACTTAGTAAAATACCAAATTAATGTGAAAATACCTCAGTGGGTTTTATTTCATCATAATAAAATGGAAGGATCCTTCAAAGTGCAAATCAAAACCAACAAGTCTTAATGTAAATCAAATAAAATAACAACCACTGATTCAGAGTTCAAATATAAAATAGTAACTAACGCTTCTTGGCGTCATCATAATAAAATAATGGGTTTTATTTCATCATAATAAAATGGAAGGTTCCTTCAAAGTGAAAATCAAAACCAACAAGTCTTAACGTAAATCAAATAAAATAACAACCACTGATTCAGAGTTCAAATATAAAATAGTAACTAAGGCTTCTTGGTGTCATCCGGACCGATAGCTCGTTCATAGCCCCTCGCAGCATACACACATACTTGGAACCCACTTCACTCACTATCCATGCCAAGCTTATGCCAGTAATTATTACCAGAAGGGGGAAGGGAAAAAGGGGGTGAGTTAAAGCACAGTAAGGAAGTAGCAAACAATACAACAAAACTGTAACGCCCTACTACCCAGGGACCGTTACGGTGTGCATTTAAACAGTGTTATACTCGCTAATCGAGTCATTTGGCCATAATTGTGTAACTAAGTATGATTAAAGGTTTAGGGTTAAATTTTTTGGTTAAGATACAATGTTTCACTAAAACATTTACCATATACATTGCGATCCCAAAAATATAATTTAAAGGTTAATTACAACAAAAGATTTACAACCAGCCGACCTAAGCGGCAAAATAGGGTTTAACCCTAGTTCCTCTTTAAACCCTTGACCGTGGCGGTCGAGCAGCCACATATGTACACATCGTCACCTAAGCTCTCCAACTCAAGGATGGTCCAGCTTTCTTTTGCCTTTACCTGCACCACATAGCACCCGTGAGTCGAAGCTCAGCAAGAAAACTTAATATGCTCATGAACAGAAAATAACATGTTAATAAATCATAATAGGCATGCCTAGCAGTAATAACCCTACTCATGCATGAAAGCAAGTCCAAATAAATGATTATGGGTTCCTGCGTCTGAGTAGATGACTAATGAGTCAATCTTCGTGTTGGTGACTAATGAGTCACACCCTGTATAGGTGGCTAATGAGTCACACTCTGTATAGATGACTAATGAGTTTATCTCTGTTCGATGACTGATAAGTCTATCTCTGAGGTAGATGACTAATAAGTCTCTCTGTATAGATGACTAATAAGTCTACCCTTAAGTAGATGACTGATAAGTCTATCTCTGTATAGATGACTAATAAGTCTATCTCTGTGTAGATGACTGATGAGTCTGTCTCTGAAGAGTTGACTAATGAGTCACTCTCTAGATAGGTGACTAATGAGTCATTCTCTGAGATAGGTGACTAATGAGTCACACCTTATGAGTCACACTCTGTATAGGTGACTAATGAGTCACACTCTAGATAGGTGACTAATGAGTCACACTCTGTAAAGGTGACTAATGAGTCACACTCTGGGCTATCCACCCTAATCAGATAAGTGACTAATGAATGAGTCACGAACTTGGGCGCAGCACCCACAGCCATGTGACGTTATAGTCACCTAAGCCTTTTGGCCCTGGCTCTAAGTAACTAGCCTTTAGACTAGACAAGCGCTTTTGTTTTCATCGAACTTAAGGTCGGTCAAGCATTTCATGCTTATGATGATAATGCTCATGTCGATTAGATCTAATCTTTTTGGCTTGCGTTAAACACACTTATACCGTTCTTGACTCATAAGCCAATACCATACGACCAGTGCTCATTACTACTGCTGATCTTGACTGATAAGTCACAGCTTCACAATCAATACTGACACCAATGTTGATCCCTGACTAATAAGTCAGTGCTTCCTTAATGAGGTAATGCAAACAGACATATATTGTAATGACCTAGATTTTCAAGACTCGATAATGCGGAAATATAAATGTTTTCATTTAACAAAATGTCTCAAAACTCCGTATAAAAAAACTTTTTAAAAGTCGTATGGCCATACTTAACATTTAATTACAAACATATTTTATAAAGAGTAGAGTGAGCCTAGTTTAGGAAAATTACACAACATTTCCAAAAATAAAACAGCTTCCCGAAAGGTCGGTCCACATGTACATTTGCAAGGTAGACTTCAGCACTCACTGCTCTGCCTTGCCCTTGTTCTTACCTACAACAGGTTACAACTAGGTAAGCAAAAACGCTTAGTAAGTTCAACTTTAAAACAAAAGCATGCAGAGAATTAGGGTTTCGGATCCATCTGGACCCTACACAATCAATTTCAAGAATGCAAAAGCGTCCTGGCAAACTTATGGTTATGCCTGATAACCAATGATAAATTATTTCCTATAAACAGATAAATTCCTGCACTCATAAAATCTCATAACAAGCAGATATATTATATCACAACAATATCTTATCAACAAATATATCTCTGCACTTAGAAAATCCCAAACAAGCAGATATATTATATCACAACTATATCTTATCAACAAATATATCTGTGCACTCAGAAAATCCCAGAGCAAGCAAATATATTATATCACAACTATAATTCGAGACCAACGCTCGACAATTTCTAACAATTTGGGTGTAACACGCCCTCCAAAATAAATGCTAATCTATAAGAGAGAATTGAGTCTCAACACTAAGATCTAGCCAATAAATATCCCCATCAAGGGTAACTATCATGTTACCTAGGGCATCGCTACTTATCCAAGAGTAAATCGAATTTACACACTTTTACAAAGACTTCTATGTTAATCAGTGGTGCTGATGAGCAGTTGCCCCTAGGGTGTTCAGCCTCACTCAAACTTGGCAACCCCTAGTATCTCTAGGAACTCTCACTGAATGGCCAATATTCACGGCTGCTATCCGGGAATAACTTATCAGAGCACTTGCTCGGGTTCTAACCATTTACTTATTAAGTAAGCATGAAGGCCCCTAGGTCCCATTCATTTTGGCGCCCCTAGGTTTAACCAGCAATCCTCGCCTATTGACCACTCGTCGCGGTAATGAACCGGACATAATAAAATCAAGCAGTGTGACGGGGATCAGCCGTCTAGGATATGACAGATATCTACCGTTCATATTTTCTAAATCAACACTCACTAGACTAACGTCTCTAAGCAACTTTCTACGACAGTGTATATATGTGCATGTGTCCCTATACTAACATACAATACAATAGTCGTTTCATGTTGCAGTCACACAATATAAGTTGACTTACTTGAAGTCCTTAGCACTCAGCAGGTTTTCACCCTCCAATGTTCAGTCCAGTTACGCTAGCCAATACTGTAGTTATCCATACAGTATACTCGGATTAATTATGACACTCATAATTCTTTATTATTATTTTGGGCAGTTTGGTCATTTTAATGAAAATCATTTGTAAGGATTTATGATCCTTATTTGGTTTTAAACCCATTAAGGAAATTCATTCAAAATATTTGAGACTAAACCCTAAGTCTCGGGGAGACCTATCATATAGTCTCGATACCTAGGCTCGGGTATCACATTAGTATTTTCCCACAATCCGCTAAAAATCTTGTTCTTTAAACGCATCGCTATTGATCCGTACTTTCAACAAGTCGGTTAAAATATATAGAAGATTTTAGCCGGTATTATATCCAGAAAATACTAATTAAATTCCCTAATTATTTTTCAAGAAAATAAACTCTTAATTTTCCTTTTATTTTTTTCTTAAGGTTTTAATCTTTAAAAACTGTTTTAAGAAAATTGCCTAATTTTTCTTAATTAGGAGAAATGTTAAAAATTTCCCATCTTGACTAGTTAATTTTTCAAAATCAATTAATCAAGTTTACTTACTAAAAAAATAATTTACTTGATCATTCTCTCAAAAATAGGGGTTTAAACCCTCTTTTAATTTATTAACTAATAATAAATTAAATCTTTTATTTTTAAAAAGAATAAAAATTCTTTAATAAAAATAATTCACACCCAACTCAAAGTGGTTATTTTAGTGAAAATATGTTTTCAAGACTTACGAAGTTTATATCTTGCAATAAGAAAAATTTTACTTTTTCCTTAAGTTCCAAAATCTCATTTTTTTTACCCTAAGTGTGAAAAGCATATTTTTCACATTTTTAGCTACATACTTTGTTAGTTCATAACTTAATTTACTTACCCAATTGTTACCAAAATTTCCCAATTCCATTTTTGGCATGCGTACGCCCTAAACATCCACACACTATTGGCGAGCTGGAAAAGGGCCTAATTCGATCCTCCACGTGTAAATCGTCCACCTAGAGCTGTTGTTACAGGCTTCCATCTGTCTAGCCCGAGCTGATTAGAGAGTTAACTGCTACTCGGAGGCAGCGGGTCAGCAGTATGGATGTCACGAGCTGGCGCTACGTTGAGCTCGTGATGCGGCAGAGATCTGACACCCGAATCCTTGTAAAGTCAATCACGCAAAACAAATGTGCATATATCAGACATCACGTGTCTATTCCATTCCTGAATTCTCAGATGCGCAGTATAAACGTGCGTGTTCATGCATCCCATGCCTAATTTGGGCCATGTGGCCCATTATCCCTCCTTACCTATTGATTAGACCACACTTCACTGTAAGGTTTAGGAATTAATCATCAGTGTCACAGAGATGACGTGAAGGGTAAAGAGATCACGGGATGACCCCATTGCCAACCCAGGTATCCTCTTCCTATAAATACCAAGATCTGGGCAGTGCAAAGGGTGGGGATATTTTTGTAAAGAAATACTCTGTAAGAAGTAGCCAAGAGATATCAATAATATCAACAGGTAGACTAGAGAGGGATTTTAACCTTCGAACCACCCAAAAAGAAAGGAGTGATCACCTTCCCATGATATTAATTTCTCAAGTCTATAATTTAGCTATTTTCATATTACGGTTCACCAATTAGCATTAATCCATCCTACTTATTCGTATAATTACATGTTGGCGAAGAACCGCGTCAACAGTATGCTATTTAGGTCTTTATAAAATCTTAGGTCAAAATGAGCATTTTTTTATTGGTGAAATTATTTTCCAACAATGAGGTAAAAATGACCTTATTTTCAAGTCCTTATTTTTTTCCAAACTTTGACAGTTAATAACTTTCAAACCGTTTAGTATTTTCTTACCAAATTTTACAGTGGAATACTAGGTTATGCCAATAATATGTCTACCAAATTTTAGAAAAAGCTGGGTTCATTTTCCCTATACAGTGGCTGTCCAAACTTGGTCCCGAAATTAAAAATAATAAAAAATAGTTTTTTACCTAAACTTTGAAATAGCATAAGTCACTCATTTTTAAATATTTTTTAGTGTTTCAAAAGCTCAATTTTATGTAATCAATCTCAAAAACATCACAGTATAATTAAATTTTACAAAATCAATATACAGTTGATGCTTGACCCCTTGGAAGTCACTGCTCAAAACATGTATTTTGTTTTAAGGTTTCTAACAAAACCCTTGGGGGTTTTGGTCCCTATTTTCAAAAATCAACACACAAGAATCATAAAAATTATAAAACAACTACCATAACCTTATTACATCACCAATAAGAAACTTTAAGCATTAAATATACAAAATAATGCTTAAAAATAAAAACCCTACAACAAAATCATAAAAAGTAAACTTTTTACCTCTTTGTTGTTCTTGCTTAAGGTTTGGATCTTCCTATTAGCTTTGGCTCCTTCAAAACCTTTCAAAACCCTAACCAACTCCCCCCAATAAATATAGATAATTAGCTATTTGAAAATCTATGGTTAAAACTTTACAAAAGTCTAGTTCATTGAAACTTTACCTTAGGAAAAAAAAATCCTTCCTAGACCAAGGGTTAGTTTCCAAGCCTCCTTAGTGTTCTTGAGGTTGAAGATTGAGAGAAAACTTGAGAGAGTTTTAAAAAAAAAAGATGAGAGTGAATGAGAGAGAGTGGGGGTCGATTTTGGGGACGGTTAGAAGAGTTTCTACAACTCTTTAATATCTAAAACACTCAAGTGTTTTTACTACCCACTTGACTATTAACCCTAAACTTAAAATGGGATTTAAAAGTTAATTAATTTGGTTCACACCCTTTTAAAATTTCACATGGCCGGCCACCCATTTTATTGTATATATTTTTTTATAATGGTTAATAAATACTTCATAAGAAGAAAAACTCAATTTGACTTTCTATACCTTATTCACTCTTATTAAGTTTTAAAAACAAAACTTATAATAATTAAATTAAATGTCTCTCACATTTAATTTAATTAATCACACAATAAAATTTAACCTAAGGTCCATTTCGGTAAAATTAAGCATTTAACACAAAATGCCCTAAGATTTCCATTTTCCCTTAGGTTTATTATTTGTGACCAAACTTTAATTTTTATGAATGTATTTTATGCCCAAAATATATTTTCCATAGTGTTTCATTTTATTTTCCGAGATTTTTACCCGATCAGGGTTTTTGTGTCGGTCCAAGACCGAAAGTTTTATCTTGACTTTTAAATCACAAAATTCATATTTTGGTTAGCAATAACTCATGGAATAATTTCCAAACAAATATAATATTCTTAACTAGGGGAAAAATCCCAACCCGAGTCATTTAAAGGTACCCGAAAACGCAGGATGTTACATATATCATATGTCAAATATTCAGATATAAGGCATTTAGCATGCTTAATCAATAATCAGAAGCATAATTATAATCATGCACAAATAAAGAGACTCAAGCTCTGATCAATCTCATATTCAACATTCATGCCATGCCCTAATCTCATGTATCTTATGCATCACATACATCACATATTGGGTGCAGTTTTCTTACCTCTGGTCCAAGCACAGGTTACCAATAAACGAGCCACAAGCACGATCCTTTTTCCAAGACCCTAGCGATAACCTAGTCACAACCATAAACGATGTTTCAATGAGTTCAAGTTCCAAAACCCAATCCCGGGACCAATCCCGCGCTCTCAGGACCTCCAATCCCACCAAACAGGGTGGTGAAATCATCCCCCAAGCCCTCGGGTCAACACCCCAAAAAGTACCCAAAAAAACCCATTCTGAAGACTGTGTTGTGCTACAACGCTACCTATAGGTGCTACAGCTCTACAAACAGAATTAAACCCCCCCAAAACAGAGCACCTAGAGCTGTAGCGCTACCACCCTAGCGTTACAGCGCCCAAGCCAGAAATTCTGGGTTTCAGCTTCGTGTTCTTCGAGTTCTTTGAGCTTAAAAACTCCAAATCCGACCCCAACCTATCCAAATCTCAAAATTAAAGTTCCCAAACATCCTAATCTCCCAAAACCAACAAAACCCAAGCTTCAATTCATCTAAAAACTCATCAAAACATAAAATCCAATCCAAGCTTAAAAACTTTAAAAATTAAGAACTTAAAACTTGAATTACCTCCCATTAAGTTGTTTTCTAGCTAAATCCTCTGGCTAATAAGCTTCTAACCTTCCCTAGAATCACTATGCCTCAATCCTCGCTTGAATCCGAGTCCTAGAACTCAAGTTTCCTTCAAAAATGCGATCGGGTGACGAAAAGGGAACGGGAGGAAGAGAGAACGTTCTGAACGTTCTTTTATAATTCTAACAGGTTACTTCAAGCTTAAGTAGCCTCAATCAAATCCTAATGCTCGGGGTCCCGAAAACGCCCTCGGGGGTAAAATAGTCAAAATTCCCATAATTCCCCCCTGATCTCACAAACTCCCAATTTATCATCAAATATTTATTCCCATTACCCAATATCCCGGTAATGTGCTAAATACCCAAAATGCCCCTTGACTCACTCCGAGTTAAGTATGAATTCCGTTGTGACTTTCCCACTAGCTTGCCTCCTAGGATCGTCTCGTGCTGAGTAACCCTAGCATATCCAAATAATAATGAAGCACCACACACATGCCACATATATGTCAAATATACCCGAAATGGCCAAAATATGAAAATCACCCAATTAATCAGACATGGGTTCACATGCATATTTAATACACCTAAACATGCATATCAAGTCATATTATGATATAACTCACATAATCACATAATGATACACATAAATATTACATAATTCCAAGATTTTCCATCCTGGCCCCCTAATCAAGGCCCTAAGCCTTATTAGGAAATTGGGGTCATTACAACTATCCCCTCCTTACAGAAATTTCGTCCTCGAAATTTTTCTAAACCGCCCAAAATATAAATTCTGAATATCTGATTCCAGTTCCCAGGTCGTTCCCTCGACCTCACTGTTTCTATATCATACCTTAACTAAAGGTATAGCTTTGATTCTCATAACCTTGTTCTTTCTATTAAAATCTGAACTGGCTATTCCTCATAGGATAACTTAGCCTCAATCTCCAGATTCTCATAACTCAACACACGAGTTTCATATAACAAACATTTCCTCAACATGAAAATACAAAATACAATGTATACTGCTGACAGTGCCAAAGATAAGGCCAATCCAAAGGCAAACTGACCAGTCCTATCCAGGATTCAAACGGTCTTACTAATCTAGGGCTCAACTTGCCTTTACCTCCTCACCCATTTCCATGGTGATACTTTAAGGAAGATACAGTCTTCCACTTGGAACTCCATGTTCCTGCTTTTCAAATCATCATAACTGTGATAGTCAAAATCTTGTGATGCGTAAGGCGAAAGACCGGGTAAAGCTGTGCAATCCCACACCGCCTGGGTAAGGTCAAGTGTGATGATTCTAATACTGTGTAAGTATGGGACTACACAGTTGAAGAAGGCTTAAATGGATTGATGGGTACTACCTATATCAACAAGATGCATCTTCTTTTCGGAAGCCCATCACTTGAGAACTCCAAAGTTAAGCGTGTTTGACCTGGGGTAATCTCAAGATGGGTGACCTCCTGGGAAGTTTTCCTAGGAAGCGTGCGAGTGAGGACAAAGAACGCTGGAAAGAATCATGTTGGTTTGTAGGGCCAGTCGTCATTCCAAGATGCAGCCATAGTGACGTGGGGCGTTACAATAACTTTTCCATTTACTCTGACAGGTGAGCATCCAAGCTATAACCTTTTCAAAAATCTCAATGATCCCCTGAACTACCTCAGGATCCAGATATAACATCTTACCCATCTCATAAGATGCCCTTCCAATAACTAGATAAGTCTCTCTTTGATTTACCATCAGTTTGAGGATAATAAACTATATTAAATTCCAAGTGTATACCCATCGCCTTCTGCAACCTTTCCCAAAACTTGGAAGTGATAATAGAGTCTTCATCGGATAAGATAGACCTAAAATTCCATGAAAACGTACTACCTCTCTCACAAAGAGATCTGAATACTGATCAGCTATGTTACTTGTCCTTACTGATAGAAGTGAACTCACTTTAAATACTGGTCCATAATGACCCAAACTAACTCATGCTGACCCACTATCCTGGGCAGCCCCACCGCGAAACCTATTGCGATGTTTCCTTATTTCCACTATGGAATACTTAAAGGCTACAATATCCTTACTGGTTTCTGATACTCTATCTTGACCTATTAACAGGTTAAGAACTTTGTCATGTATTCCATTTTGTCCCTTTCCATCCCAGGCCACCACTATAAATCTTTCATATCCTAATACATCTTTCATGGTGCCTGGATGAAGAGAATAAGAGAGTAGTATGAGATTCATCCAGAATCTCCCATTTAATCCCAGTGGCCATCGGATTCCAAATCTGATCCTTATACCACAATAAACCCATACCTGACACTGTATAATCATTAGCTAATCCAGCTAAGACATTCCCCTCAATTCTTCTCATATGTGGGTCACTTAACTGTCCCTTGATCCTCTCTGAAAGAGTAAATCAAACATAATGTTGGCCACCTGGCCCACCAGTAACTCTACTCTAGTTCTGGTCATATCCTTTAACGAACATGATGCATAGGCAATCACCTTTTCCTATCACTGAGGTGTCATAACAACCTACTAACTGGTTCTGATCTGTAAGAAGACTCAGAACTTTTCCACAAAATACATATAATATCTTGCCCGTCCAAGGAAACTCCTGCCCTCTAAGGTGTTCCTTGACCTTGGAAATTCTCCAACCGAGAATATACCACAATAACATCAATTAATATGATCACAAATCCAATTCAGATAATCCTTGAATACTCTATTCATTTAATTCATCAGAACATAACTTAGCACTCTCAGTGCCCATATCTAATATAAAAATAGTCTTCTACATATCCTTCTCCCTGATCTCTAGCTGGTAATAACCAGATCAAAGATCCACCTTGGAGAATACCATCTTACTCAATAATTGAGTCCTTTAGTTCTTACAACTCTACTAAAGTCGTTCAATACAGTGCCTCAGACCTGGTTCCGTTTCTGGCACCAACCAAATTACCATTCTATCTCTTTGTGTAAATGTAATCCTAACAAATCCCTTGGAGACACATCCAGAAATTCACAGACTAATCCAGTCTGTCTTGATCCCACTGGCACAACCTAAGTGGTATCCACCACACTAGCTAAGAGTTCTATGCATCCTCCTAAAATAGATCTCTAGCTCTAAATACAGATGTCATAAGCATACAAAATCCATGTACAGTGCCAACGACCACCAGGGTTTCCCACCCTCAAACCCAAAAGTTACTATCCTTTTCTTGCAATTTAGCATTGCCCCATACTTGATGAACCAATACATATCCAGGATCATATTGAATTCAGTCATAACCAACTTTATCAAAATAACTGATGAGTCATTTCCACCATAATGTACCTCATCTCTTAAAATCACCAGTAAAGTATCACATTCTCATCACAGCATAACCATGCAATCTGCATAACAACTCTATGCCCCTCTATATGCAACAAGAAAAGAAACAACATGGCACCAAAACCAGTCAGCACAATACAAGAAAATCAAAACTAGAAAGCAGACCTGCCACCCCTGAGGAACCAGCCTCAGTCTCAATCTCAGTCTCAGTCTCAGTCTCAGTCTCAGTCTCCGACTCTAACTACTTCAGAACGAACACTCAAGCTAGAGTCATGTTGTCCATCCCCTTTTGCTCATCTACCCCTCGCCTTGGGAAATCCCTCATGAAATTCCCAACTATTCCACATAAGAAACATGCCTTTGCTCAGCATTCTCCCAGATGACGTCTCTTACACTGAGCGCATTTTGGATAAGTCCTCTAGTTCTTATTCTTACTCACTCCAATAAACGGAGGTGTCACTACTTGAGTATTACGTTCTCCAGAACCCTCCTTTATAATCTGATTTCTTGTGATCTCAATAGCAAGAGCCTTTCCTACCACCTAAGCATAGGTAGAGATTTCATGCACTGGGGAAACTCCGATGCCCTGAGCTACTCTGGAATTCAATCCCTGGATAAATCTTTCCTTCCGAGCTACATCTATGGGTACCAAATCAAAAGCAAACTTGGCCAACCCATCAAATCTGTTAACATATGCAGCTACTGTTGCATTGTCCTGAACGAGGTTCAAAAACTCATTCATCTTAGCAGTCTTGGCTGCATCATAGTAATACCTTTCATTAAACAGCTGCCTAAATTCTTTCCAGTCCATCACAGATGTATCTCGTATATGGGATACTACTTCCCACCATGTCCGGGCATCATCCCGCAATACATATGTAGCACAGATCACTCTAACGTGACCTACCACCCCCATACTATTGAGAATGGAATTGATCATGCCCATCCATTGCTCATCTTCGAATGGATCTAGGCCTCCCTCAAAGACTGGAGGGTAATAATCTTGGAATCTTCCAAAAAGAAATTCCCACCTGTTCTCAACCCTAGGCTGAGCCAAAATTGGTGCCACTCCTGGCATAACAAAGGAAGAGGTGTTCCCTAACAGATTATGTTGTTGCTTCAAACACCTAATTTCTTCCTCTTGCCTCTGCAATCTTAATTGCACATCTGTAAACACCTACTGGAAATTCTGAGGGGCAGGTGAAGAACTCAAACCCTGGCTGTAATCCCCAGCCCTGGTATAACCACCACCAGGTCTCATTATCTGCCTTGGATACATACCTGCTGATTGAATCTGCAGTCAATAACTTGACCCATTAAACATGATGAGCATATTCAAAAGCCCTCCCCACGGGAGCAATCATACCACACTACAATCACAAACCACTGTAGTGCTAAAAACATGCCCATAGCATTTGTTCATCAATTCATAACCCTTGCTCTTCCAACATACACACCATGCTTCCAACTCCAACATGCAATTATCATATTCACATATATATATATATTCACAGAGCATGTAATCATATAATCACATTAATAGTCAAGAGCCAGGCTCTATCAGAATCTCATGCTCCCTAATACAATGTGTAAGTAAAGCATTTACATCCTATTTAAGCAGTTAAGCACATAACCACATAAATAGTTACAATACCCTGAGTTAAGTTATCTTTAGTGACAAGTGTACATGCACAGCTTGTTTTTAGGAACCCTTAAACTTGGCTCGCTCTGATACCAACTTGTAACGCCCTACTACCCAGGGACCGTTACGGTGTTCATTTAAACAGTGCTATACTCGCTAATCGAGTCATTTGGCCATAATTGTGTAACTAAGTATGATAAACGGTTTAGGGTTAAATTTTTTGGTTAAGATACAATGTTTCACTAAAACGTTTACCATATACATTGCGATCCCAAAAATATAATTTAAAGGTTAATTACAACAAAAGATTTACAACCAGCCGACCTAAGCGGCAAAATAGGGTTTAACCCTAGTTCCTCTTTAAACCCTTGACCGTGGCGGTCGAGCAGCCACATATGTACACATCGTCACCTAAGCTCTCCAACTCAAGGATGGTCCAGCTTTCTTTTGCCTTTACCTGCACCACATAGCACCCGTGAGTCGAAGCTCAGCAAGAAAACTTAATATGCTCGTGAACAGGTAATAACATGTTACTAAATCATAATAGGAATGCCTAGCAGTAATAACCCTACTCATGCATGCAAGCAAGTCCAAATAAATGATTATGGGGTCCTGCGTCTGAGTAGATGACTAATGATTCAATCTCTGTGTGGTTGACTAATGAGTCACGCTCTGTATAGATGACTAATGAGTCTATCTCTGTTAGATGATTGATAAGTCTAACTTTGAGGTAGATGACTAATAATTCTCTCTGTATAGATGACTAATAAGTCTACCCCTATGTAGATGACTGATAAGTCTATCTATGGGTAGATGACTAATGAGTCTATCTTTGAATAGTTGACTAATGAATCACTCTCTAGATAGGTGACTAATGAGTCACTCTCTGAGATAGGTGACTAATGAGTCACACTCTGTATACGTGACTAATGAGTCACACTCTGAATAGGTGATTAATGAGTCACACTCTGAATAGGTGACTAATGAGTCACACCCTATATAGGTAATTAATGAGTCACACCTTAATCATATAAGTGACTAATGAATGAGTCACAAACTTGGGCTCAGCACCCACAGCCATGTGACGTTACAATCACCTGAGCCTTTTGGCCTTGGCTCTAAGTAACTAGCCTTTAGACCAGACAAGCGCTTTTGTTTTCATCGAACTTAAGGTCGGTCAAGCATTTCATTCTTATGATGATAATGCTTATGTCAATTAGATATAATCTTTTCGGCTTGCGTTAAACACGCTAATACTGTTCTTGACTCATAAGTCAATTCCATACGACCAGTGCTCAGTACTACTGCTGATCTTGATTGATAAGTCACAGCTTCATAATCAATACTGACACCAATGCCAATCCCTGACTAATAAGTCAGTGCTTCCCCAATGAGGTAATGCAAACAGACATATATCATATGTCAAATATTCAGATATAAGGCATTTAGCATGCTTAATCAATAATCAGAAGCATAATTATAATCATGCACAAATATAGAGACTCAAGCTCTGATCAATCTCATATTCAACATTCATGCCATGCCCTAATCTCATGTATCTTATGCATCACATGCATCACATACTGGGTGTAGTTTTCTTACCTCTGGTCTAAGCACAGGTTACCAATAAACGAGCCACAAGCACAAACCTTTTTCCAAGCCCCTAGCGATAACCT
Source organism: Humulus lupulus (assembly GCF_963169125.1). Lineage (NCBI taxonomy): Eukaryota > Viridiplantae > Streptophyta > Magnoliopsida > Rosales > Cannabaceae > Humulus > Humulus lupulus. The sequence continues at coordinate 93,355,100 of NC_084800.1, read as the reverse complement.
AGTCACAACCATAAGCGGTGTTTCAATGAGTTCAAGTTCCAAAACCCAATCCCGGAACCGATCCCGCGCTCTCAGGACCTCCAATCCCACCAAACAAGGTGGTGAAATCATCCCCCGAGCCCTCGGGTCAAAACCCCAAAAAGTACCAAAAAACCCCATTCTAAAGACTATGTAGCGCTACAACCCTACCTATGGGCGCTACAACGCTACCTATGGGTGCTACAACACTACAAACAGAATTAAAACCCCCCAAAACAGAGCACCTAGCATTGTAGCGCTACCACCCTAGCGCTACAATGCCCAAACCAGAAATTCTGGGTTTCAGCTTCGTGTTCTTCGAGCTTCAAAGCTCCAAATTCGACCCCAACCTATCCAAATCTCAAAATTAAAGTTCCCAAACATCCTAATATCCCAAAACCAACAAAACCCAAGCTTCAATTCATCCTAAAACTCATCAAAACACAAAATCCAATCCAAGCTTAAAAACTTTAAAAATTAAGAACTTCAAACTTGAATTACCTCCAATTAAGTTGTTTCCTAGCTAAATACTCTAGCTAATAAGCTTCTAATCTTCCCTAGAATCACTATGCCTCGATCCTCGCTTGAATCAGAGTCCTAGAACTCAAGTTTCCTTCGAAAATGCGATTGGGTGATGAAAAGGGAACGGGAGGAAGAGAGAACGTTCTGAACGTTCTTTTATAATTCTAACAGGTCACTTCAAGCTTAAGTAGCCCCAAGAAAATCCTAATGCTCGGGGTCCCGAATACGCCCCCTGTGGTAAAATAGTTAAAATTCCCATAATTTCCCCCTGATCTCACTAACTCCCAATTTATCATCAAATATTTATTCTCATTACCCAATATCTGGGTAATGTGCTAAATGCCCCTTGACTCACTCCGAGTCAAGTATGAATCCCGTTGTGAATTTCCCACTAGCTTGCCTCCGAGGATCGTCTCGTGCTGAGTAACCCTAGCATAACCAAATAATAATGAAGCACCATACACATGCTACATATATGCCAAATATACCCGAAATGGCAACAATATAATAACAATATTCAATATTCTGACAGATATAACTCATGTCTCAACACTACATCATAGTATTAAACAATTACGCTATAATCATAGCACACAATTTCGATAAACATCTAGAAGGGAAACTCGGCCCCAACTAAATAAGGGATTTAAACCATATCCATCCCTAAGTTGAACCCGACACATCTGCCAATAGATGTCAGGTTGTACACGCATATTAATATGTCTCTTCTTTTCACAAACACATTCAACAATGTCAATATTCTCAATATATTAACCAATGTACATATTCTCAAACAATATAAATATTCTCGTACATTTAAAAATGTCAAAAATTCTAGACTTCCACCAAGTTAAACATAACCACATAAATACTCCCTCACCTTAGGTCCAAGCTGTAATGACCCAACTACTCTAGACTTTTGGACCATTAACGAAACTATACTTACAAATCCTTAATAAAGCTTACATTGCGAAAATACCATATTTTATTAGAAAACTTATAAAAATAAGAGTTACTTACAAAAATATCAAGAAGGATATGGGATCCCATTGTCTTAAAAAAAAACATAATTAAAAATAAAGGAGTTACTTAGAAAGTGAGGAAAAACTACACATAAACCCATAAACAAAAGACTACATCCTCGATATCGAACTCTCGACTCCTTGAATCCATCCACCATCGATACACAATCCCAAGCATCCACGAACCTTACCGCCACTAAAGCTATTTTCCTGCACATAAAACAAAAAGGAATGAGCCTAATGCCCAGCAAGGAAAAATCTAACACATAGTTCATATACATAAATTTCATAAGAAACATAAAAACTTAACATAACACTTTATCATACACATACTATAATGGCCATTATTACTTGGGGTCCCATAGACTAAACAAGTCATATGCCCATTAGATTAATGGGGTCCTACTAGCTAAGTAGGTCATATGCCCATAATCTATTTGGGGTCTTGTTAGTCATATGGGTCATATGCCCAAGCCTACAACATACATATCATAACACATATCATAACATAAGAAACATAAGATAACATATAAGACATATAACATATGCATTTCTATCCTATTTTCCTTATCAAAGTTACCGGGATAAGAGAACAGCGTTGGGACTTTTGGAACACTCCTAAAACCATATATAACAGGGTGAGTAGATTGAAGAAAAAGTAATGAAAAGAATGGAAGGAATGGAATGACTAAACCTTTGAGAAACATACTTACCAAAAACTTATGAGCAAGTTCTTAGATTTCCTAACCAAAATAAGAATGAGGTTAGAAGACTGAGTAGAAGACTATGAGAAAGAAAATAACATAAAACCAATGAACTAGAGTGTGGAAATACCTTGAAGACTTGTAGACCAATCTAAACCTCGAACAGAAATACTATAGAACCTTACTTCCCAAAGTGTTTGATAAGCTTATGATGATCAAGCTTATGATTCCCCAACCCAGGTGTTTACACTCTCACACTCACTTAACACTTGCAGCCTCTGAACTTAGAGCAAAAGATGAATAATGGCTGGGTACTAGGTCCTATTTATAGAGTTTAGGAATGAAAGGATCTTAATTTTACTTGAATAAAAATAATAGCTTTTTAGGTGAAAATAATTTGAATAATCGTTCAGCAGAGGCTGAAGACTCATTCAAAAAGGTGCTGGACTTATCAAGAGGTTGAATGGCTGAAAAGAAAAAGAATTCAAAAACTTTTGAAATATACTTAAGGAGGCGATATATCGCCCCCTGTAAGCGATATATCGCCTGGGCCAGTATGCCCGAGGCTGTCGTGCATCGTCTCATGTTTTCCGTATCTACGTGCTGCGATATATCGCCCCCTATAGCTGCGATATATCGGCACACACTGATTAATTAAACACGAAATTACACATTTTTAGCTAAGTTTGAATGGAGTAAACAGCCTTGACTAAGCCCTCAACGTATTCAAAGCTGCTGACTGACCTTATATCATTCAAAATTTTACCCTTATTAAATTTAATCCTCAAAATACTTAATCCTTAATCATCCATACATAAAATGTGCTTAAAATCCTATTGGTCCTTATCTAAACCTTATGGTATAATAAATATTATCCTTAATATCAGTCATATAATCAAACCTTAGGTTAACATTACTATTCTTAAACTATAGGTTAAACTTAGAAAATCTAAAAGTACTACTATGAGTGTCCAAATAATTCCCGGTCTGAACCAAAAATCCACAGTTACAAAGATAATACTATAATACTACTATCTAACTAGCTAAGTAAAGTTCTTGGACTCTAAACAAGAAATAGGTAAGATAGCAGTCTTCACAATAAGCCTAACATGAATACATAATTCATACAAGTTACAAAACACACTTGTATCCTAAGTCAAGATCTTTTATTTTATCATATTCAGAGCTTTGCTTAACTCGTGTTGTGACAATACATTAACAGATTTATAAACTCTTGGGTTACTTCTATATGTTTTACTTATTTCCAAGCACCAACAATTTAACATATTTTTAGCATGCTTATTACCAATTTTAACATGCTCAATACTTATCTTGATCAACAAAGATTACATTCTAATATAAGACCTATATGGTTGAACCCTATAGGCTATTTTACAAGTACTAACAACACCAATATATGAAGAGAAATTTCTTACCTCCTTGAAACAACCTTGGCCAAAAACCCTAGAGAGTTGAGAGTGTGTTCTTGGTGTTCTTAAGAGCCTAAACACAATACCAAGAACGTAATTATCATGAAGAAGAGGATTTGATCCTTTAGGAGAAGAAGCTTACACTATGGTTTCCCTTTCTTCTTCTTCTTCTTCGAACTATCTCTCTCTCTTTCTCTCTCTAAAATTTTGTGGCCCTCAGTCTCTTTCTCTTCCTCTAGTGACAGAAACCTTAGAATGGTGTGAAGAATGAGAGCTGTTGCTCCTCTATTTATAGGGATTCAAGGCATTGGGGTGCAAGAATGAGTCATCAATCTCATTGATTGTCCTAAGCTAAAATGGTAAGTTTCTATTCCTAATTTACCCCTGTGATTTCTTCATCCCAAAACATTACACTAAGGCCTTGTATCTAGTCTAGGTTCATGATCTACACAAGAATGGAAACTAGTTAGATTTTCGCACCCTTGGTGACCTGACACCTTGCGACCTATTTTTGACCACGTTAGCCTATGAATTCAAATTCGAGCCCTTCATGACATCTGTATATATTTTTGAGAGCTTTCCAACGTATCTCTTATGTACAAATCTGAATCCTCGAGCTTCAGATACGACTCTTACTTTATAGCTGGCTCAAAAGCTACAAATTTCTCTAGTGATCAAGTTACCCAATTTTGTCTATCACCATACTTCTTTTCTTATTTGCACACTCCTTGATTATATTATGATATTTTATTATTTATTAATTAATTTCTTAAAATATTCTATACCTTATTTCTAACTATTCTAGAATTATACAGTTATCATTTAAATAAATAATAGAAAAGATTACTAACTATTAAGGAATCAACAGGCATCACATGTCACATGCCCACACATGTGCCATGCACATACGTGCACCCTAGTTTACACGTTTGCATGCATGCTTACGTACATTACAAGTCACGTAAACTAAAATCATGCAACCAAGTATTTTCACACTATAATTATTTTAATCATATATTTTAATTTCTAACACAACAATATTCACAAAAATTTAATTTATAACGAAAATTTTCTATTTGCTACAGATTTTTAGTAGAGTAATACTTGGATTAATAAATTTTATATATTTGATTGAAGATTTAACTAATAATCTAATTTAATGGAGTTTGGAACTATAAGTCCATAGGTCTCCTAGTGGCCTTTGTAAACACAATATAAGGTTAAAGTGAAAATGAATTAAGTTGAGGGGCACAATAACAAATAAAAAGTTTTCTATCAACTAAAGAGTAATTATGAAATCATTAGTATTGATTAATTAATTAATTAACATTTATAATTTAAAAAAGTGTTTTATGAAATCACAGATTATTTAAATTATAGTAAACTCTCCATCTAATTTTTTTACCTTTGAAGCTAATTTTAAATACCAAAAAGTCTTCCAAAAGGGTTGTTCATGTTGGGCATGGTACCCTTAAAGCAATGACAGTAGTTCCTTATTTATAAAATTTACAAAAGAAATATTTTTATATAATCAATGTTTATTATTATTGAATAATATTTAAATAAATATAAAAAAATTATCGATTCAATAATATAGATAATCTTGTATGCGTACGAGAGGATTAAGATTATAGATAATGAATTAAATAGTCCTTATTTTATATTAAAGTTATGGAATCTTTAATCAAACACTGCTAGTACAGTCCATTTGTACTATAAATACATAAATACATGTGATATAGATTTGGATCACTGATTTAGATAGACATCTCAGTGGATGTGCTTTATATAATAATAAGGGTAGGTAACCATTTGGTACCTTGTGTTTTCATAAAGTATTGTTTTGGTACCATGTGCTTACAATAATGCTCATTTGGTACCCTGTATTTTGAAATCGTACATATTTTGTAACTGTATTTTGAAATTGTACATATTTCGTACCCTAAACTCAAATTTAATTAATAAATTTTTACCAATTTAATCAAATTGCTCTCAATTATAAGAGTTCTAAATTCAATTTTAATTACTTAATTACATATAACTTATAACAATTTGGTCATATTGATTCAATTTTATTTATCAAATCTGGTCTAAGGTACCAAATATGTATGGTTTTAAAATATATGGTACCATATGGACATTATTGAGAAAGAGGGTACCGAAACGATACTTTAAAAAAATACAGGGTACCAAATGAGTAAATTCCCTTTCTAATAATTATATAGGACTAGACCTAATATATATTTAACTCTTTACTGAATAACGTTATTGTCTTATCAATTGTTGATATGCAAAACCTTAATAATCATATCACTCGATGATCATATGCAGATCAATTTGAATCTTGAAGTGATCATGATTCACTTGTCACAATTTGTTTGTAAAATAGACTTAAGACTTTTGTTTTGAAGATTCATTGGCATAGATGGCTGAGGACATGATTTACATTTATGGAATTCAAGCCTTCTCCATAAGAAGATTGAATAATGAGTCATTTAAGTGCTAATTCTAGAACTAAACAGTTTGAGGCCTATAATTCATAAAAGATCTATAAATTAATTGTTGGCTAGTGAATTAATGGTACTTAAGGATAAAGATGTAATTAGAGTGGTAAAACAGTAATTTAACTTGGCTCTAATTATGAACCAATTATTGGAGGACCAAACTGCATGTAGTGATTATATCTATGGACTATTTGAAAGTACTCAATAAATTATTCTATAATTAAAATATTGCATTCTCATATTTTTAGGAGCATATTATGGTAATTAATAAATAAAGATTTATTATATTAAAGAGTTTATTTAATAATCTAATTTATAGAATCTTGAAGTTATAAATCCATAGGTCCCTGACCAGCTCTATAAACATTGTACATGGTAAAAGTAACAATAGAACATATACGGGTATGTTTGTCAAGAAAATTATTTTCGGGCAAATATGTAATTATAATATAATTAAGGAAATATGTATTTATTATTTATTTAATGTAATTTTTGCACTTATTAAATAAATAAATAAAATATTTATTTTTGAAATGACTATATCATCTTATTTAAATTAGTAGAAATTAATTTAATATTTCAATTTTGGAAATTTAAATTCATGTGACTGACCCAAAATTAGTTGTCTATTTTATCTGTAATTTATATTATGATATCAATTTAATGTTTAAATATTATTAATTTAGGATACTTCTACCTTTTATGTTTCCGGTTCATAAACAATTTTCGGTTTGATTTTTTTTATGACTGTATTTATTGTAGTTATTTAGAGTATCCTGCAAATTTTCAAGAAATTCCAAATAATTTACAGTGTCGAAAACTAAGTTCAAACAGGTTGTTGCACGTGTGATTAATTTTTTTTATGCGCGTGTAAAACAACATGTTTGAACCTAGTTTTCGGTACTGTAAATTATTCAGAATTTCCTGAAAATTTGTAGGATGTTCTAAAGAACTACAATATACACAGTCATAAAAAAATCACACCAAAAACTGTTCACGAGTTGGAAAACACAAAAGGTATGCACTACACCATAGAATTTATATTAATTTAATACTCAAATATAACATACTTGAATATGGATTGGTTTTTGAACCGATTTGAATTCAATTAAAAAGATATACTCTGAATATTATCAATAGATAAGATCTATTTTAAGTTAATTAAAAAAATGACTTTGATAACTGGACAAGAGTTACAAACCACCCACTGCCTCTGGATATATCTCTGATAATTGTACAAGAGTTACAAGAACTACCTTTGATAGTGACTGGCCAATCTATAGTGCCCATTTTTTCTATCTTATTTCAACATATAATAACGTGATATTCAATTGTTTCAACCTTCTCTTTATCCAAACTCTTTTGATCTTATGTCTTGAGAATATCAATAGAGTCCTAAGTGTTCGTACCCATCTTGTTGTGCTGAGAATGGTCCAGAATACTTTGGTGTGAGTCTTGTGCACATGGATTGGATGATCGTATTTTATACTAGAAGATAGTGATGACACTTGATAGGCTCCAAGAGATAAATATTTTATTGTTAGATTAATTTATATATAAAAAAAATTATAATTAACTGGGCCAATAAATAGCATTCCGCTGCACACTTTGAAAAAATATTTTCCAATAAATCATTATTGTTAGAATAGGAAGACATGGTATCATGAAGGGAATAAAATAACCAATACCATAATTTTACTGTATAACAATAGTATGATAGTGATTCCAAAAACAAAAGGATCTAATGAAGGATGTAAACTTAAATCAATGCCAAGGATTGGATCAATGTTAGATACTAAAAATCGGTCTTGTATGTGTTGTATATGTTAGAATTATTATATGGACTAATATAATCGCAAACATTATTCCATAATCACAACCATTAACAAAAGTGTCTATCAATTTCCAATAACCATAATGGGATGGTTCACACTTACTAATTGCACTAGAGGCATATGGTGGCACCCTAATGACTATGTGTTGGCCCATTAAGCTTTAGTCCACCACCATTATCCTACTGAGCCCAATTAGCCCACTAATACCCCTTAGGGTAAGAGGGCATAATACATATAGGGTATGTAGTTGTAATTGGGAGTGTGGTGGTATTTTGGTAATGGTTGCTCTCCATTGGTCTTCTATAAACCATTGCACTTGATCTTGTGTATTGTGTGAGATTTTGGCAAATTTCAAAGAGTGAAAATGGCTCAAGATGGGATGAACAATATGGGAGGTATGTTCTTATCATTGCATAATTAATGCCCTAAATAGAATGTGTTCTTGGATTGATTGTGAGCATCTATTAATTGTGTAGAATCTGTTTTGTGCATTAATGATGCTCATATTGTGTTTATGTTGATCCATTTTAACATAATGAAATTGTTGAAAGGAGATATCGCACTCTTCTTGACATGGTGCGATGTATGTTGATCCATTCTAGTTTGCCAGAGTTTTTATGGGGCGAGGCATTAAAGACTACAACTTATATCTTGAATCAAGTACCCAACAAATCTGTCCCAAAGAAGTCTTATGAACTATGGTCAAGTAAGAAACCAAGCTTGCATCATTTTCATGTTTGGGGTGCAAAGCAGAAGTGAGGCCCTACAATCCACAATCTAAGAAACTTGACTCGAAGACCATTAGTGGCTATTTTGTAGGCTACACCATTAGATCAAGGGGGTCTAGATTTTATTGCCCATCCCACACCACCAGAGTTATAGAATTAGATAGAGCTGTCTATTTGAAGATGAATTTGGTTCAAGTCAAGGGTCAAGAGAAATTTTTTTCAAGGAAAAACGCATTTTTATCCATGTACCTGTCGCTTTCCCTCCTATTGATGACCTTATGATTGAACAGGGTCCAGTAGAAACTCATGATGAACCTCAGAATCAACAATGTGAAAATCTTGATGTTGGGGATGATGAAGTTATGGTGAGAAGATCACAGAGACCCCGCAAACCTGCTATTCTTGATGACTTCCTAATCTATTTGTAGGAACATGAGTTTAATGTGGGAGACGCTTCGGAGCCAGTCACTTATCAAGAAGCCATGAGTAGTCTAAATCTGTGCTATAGATGGATGCAATGAAAGAAGAACATGGTTCTATGTCACACAATGAAGTTTGGGAGTTGGTTGAACTACCCAAAGGTTGTAGACCCATTAGATGCAAATGGGTGTATAATACCAAACATGACTCGAATGGGCAAGTGTAAAGGTATAAGGCTAGGCTTGTGGCTAAAGGCTATAGCCAAATAGAAGGTATTGATTTCAAAGAAATATTTTCACCTGTTTCTACCAAAGATTTGTTGCAAATTATTATGGCTATAGTGGCTCATTTTGATCTAGAACTAAATCAAATGGATGTGAGGACCGCCTTCTTGAATGGAGATCTGTCTGAAGATGTTTACATGACCTAACTTGTTGGTTTTGAGATGTCTGGCAAAGAACACATGGTTTGCAAGCTCAAGAAGTCTATCTATGGGCTTAAACAAGCATCAAGGCAGTGGTATCTCAAGTTTGATATGATTGTCACCGCAAATGGCTTCAAGGAGAATGTAGTAGATCAATGTATATACATAAAGGTCGGTGGGAGCAACTTTATTTTTCTAGTATTGTATGTTGATGACATTCTACTTGCATCTAATAATTCTGACCTATTGTCTGAGACAAAATAACTATTATTTAGCAACTTTGATATGAAAGACCTTGTTGAGGCCTCCTATGTGCTTGAGATTTAGATTCTTCGGGATAGGGCTAATGGTATTATTCGTTTGTCTCAAAAGACATACATTGATCAGATCTTGAGAAGATTCAATATGCATGCTTGTTTTCCTGGGAAGGCACCAATAGTGAAGGATGACAAGTTCTCAAAGGCTCAATGTCCACAAAATGATAAAGAGTGAGATGAAATGAAAGTCATTCCATATGCATCGATGGTTGGTAGCTTGATGTATGCTCAAGTATGCACACGCCCTGATATTGCTTTTGCTGTCGGCGTATTGGGTAGATACTTGAGTGATCATGGACTTAGCCATTGGAAAGCGGCTAAGAAAGTCATGATGTATCTTCAGGGTACTAAGAATCATAAGTTGACTTACCGGCAAGCTGACACTCTTGATATAGTTGGGTTCAATGACGCCGATTATGCAGGATGCGTGGATGATAAAAAGTCCACTTCAGGCTACATTTATATGATGGCTGGAGGAGTTGTTTCATGGAAAAGTGTTAAGAAAACACTCATAGCTTCCTCTACGATGGAGGCAGAGTATATGGCGTGTTATGAGGCTACTTGTCAAACAATATGGCTGCATAATTTCATTTCAACATTGAGTGTTGTAGACTCTATTTCGAGGTCGCTGAAATTGTATTGTGACAACTCCGCAGCAGTAGCTTTCTCTAAGAGCACTAGGAGTACTTCTCGCTCAAAGCATATTGATATAAAGTACTATTTTGTTAAAGAGAAAGGCGTTGAGTCCCTCATTTCTATTGAGTATACGCCTACTACTAGCATGTTAGCAGATCCACTAACGAAAGGCTTACCAATATGTGTGTTTTTAGAGCACGTTGCTTGAATGGGATTGTCAGGAGCCTAGCTCGTTGAGCGCAGTGCGAGTGTGGCTATATTAATTAATCACAATCATGCACCCAAAATATACAATTATGCCCACAGTGGCCAAATTACCAAAATACCCTCACAATAATAAATTCTCCCATATGCATGCATTCACCATCATATAATAATATAATTAACGTAAACATGCATATAACCATTAAATACCATAATAAATCAATTATGGCCCTCCCGGCCTCCTAATCAAGGTCCTAAACCTTATTAGGAAATTTGGGGCATTACAACTATCCCCTCCTTACAGAAATTTCGTCCTCGAAATTTACTCAATAGCTCGGAACCAGAATTCCACACAATTGACATAAATCCCTTAGGTCATTTCCTTGACCCCACTATTTCAATAGTTTTACCTTAACCCAAGGTACAGTTTGCTCAATAGAACCTCATTACTTATGTCATCATTTGAGCTGGCTATTCCTTACTGGAATACTTAACCTTAACCTTCAGATCCTCATAACTCAACCCATAAGTTCCTTCGGCCCATGCCCACTGCATGGAAGCACATAACTCGCTGTTACAACTGCCAGTGCCAAAACAAGAGGCTGATCCAAAATCAACCTAACCAACCTATCCAGAATCCAACTGCTGAGACATACTAGGGCTTAACTTGTCTTAATTCCTCATTCCTTTCCCCATAGTGATACTTTAGAGAAGATACATTCTCCTACCTGGAATTCCACATTCCCACTGTCCAGTTCAGTAATATTTCCCATTTATTCCAAGAAGTGACCATCCAAGATTCAAGCTCCAGCAATCTCATAACACCCCTGAACCACCTCAGGATCCAGACACATATACATATTTCCTCACTCATCTTATAAGATGTTCCTCCAATAATAATTGGATAACCCTCTCTCTCTCTGATTTACCATCAGTCTGAGAGTAATAATCTGTACTAAGTTCCATTTATATACTCATCGCCTTCTACTCCTTCCAGAACCTGGAAGTCACAATAACGTCTTCATCTGATAAGACAGACCTTGAGTTCACGAAGGCTCTCTATTCTTCTCACAAGGAGACTCAATTATTGATCAATTTTACTATTCACCTATCCTTACTGATATAATAAACTCACTTGGACTACCAGTCCACAATGACTTAATGCCAATTCCATACTGAACCATCAACTTGGGGATCCCACCGCGAAACCCATCGCGATGCTCACTTATTCCCTCTATAAAATACCCAAAGGCTGTAATGGCCTTGCTGTTCCCTGATACACTGTCTCGACCTGCTAACAGGTAAGAGCTTTACACATGCCTCAGTAAACGCCTCTTCATCTCAGGCCATCTCTATAAAATTTCCATATCATGTTACCCTTTCACGATGCCTGAATGAAACGAATAAAAGAATATCATGAGATTCATCCAGAATCTCCTAGTTAATCTCAATGTCCATCGGATCCCAAGTCCGATCTCTATATCACCATAAATTCATGTCTGTCACTATACAACCTTTAGCTAATCCAGCTGAAGCTTTCCATTCAATCTTGCCCGTCTGTGGCTCACCTAACCATCTTTCCTTTTATCTTTCTTGAGATAATAATCTCAAGCAATAAACTGGCCACCTGTCCCACCAGAAACTCTACCCCAGTTCTAGCCAAATTCTTTAATCAACACGTTGCATAGGCAATCACTTTTCTCTATCACTAGGATGTCATAACAACCCACTAACTGATCCTGGTCTATAAAGACCCAGCACTTTCTCCCCAAGGCACCTGAAATATCTTCACTATCCATGGACACTCCTGTCCCCAAGGCACTCTTCACTCTTGGCAATTCTCCGCAGAGAAAACACCACTACACCATCGTCCAAGACGATCATAAATCCCATTCAAGGCTACCCTTGAATACACTATTCATCTGGTTCACAAACACTTAGTATCAACCCAATTCTCAAGATATACTCAGCACTCACAGTGCTCTAATCTGATACCAGCTCATTCTTTTACATAATTTTTTTCCTTCTCTCTGATCTCTAACTGATCTTAACCAGATCCAAGATCCACCTTAAAGGATTCCATCGTACTCAGCAACTAACTCTTTAATTCTTATAACCCTACTGAGCCACTCGAAACAGTGTTTACATTTGATTCCATCTCTGGTACTAAACCGATCGCCATTCTAGTCTCTTGTTATCACAAGAAGTCCTAGCAAATTATCTGGTAACCCATATTCAGAACCCACAGACTAATCCAGTCTGTCCTGATCTCACCGGTACAACCTGGGTGATATCCACCACGCTAGCTAAGTTCCATGCACCTCCCTGCACAACTCTAGCTCTCACTACAAGTATCACAAACATAAAATACCATATACCAAACCGACTAACACAAGGTTTTCCGCTCTCAGGCCCAAGAATTACTACACTTTCTTTGCCATTCAAGACTGTTCGTTAATATTTAACCAATCCAAACCCTGGATCAAACCCAAGCCTATCATGACCGGCTTTATCAGAATCCCTGACGAGTCCTTGCCATAACTCAACTTATCTCTTAGGTTGCCAATACCGTATTACTTTTCCCATCACAACATAATCATGTGATCCACATATACCATCCACATACCCTTCTCTATATACATACCAACAAAAGAATAACATGGCGCCAAAGCCAAACAACATAATTCACAACTCAGAACTAGATGACTGACCTGTCATCCCCGAGGAGCTAGTCTCGGTCTCAGACTCTGATTGCCCTGGAATAAACACTCGAGTTGGAATCGAGCTGTATATCCCCCTTAGCTCACGCTCTGTCCCTCGACTTGGGCAATCCTTCTTGAAATGTCCAACCATGCCACAAGCAAAGCATGACCTCGCTCGGCATTCTCCCACATGACGCCTCCTACACCGTGCGCATATTGGACGAGTTTTCCTGCTTTCTTTCTTACTTGTTCCAATAAGTGGAGGTACCACTATCTGGGTTCCATGCTCTCCAGCACTCTGCTGCCCAACTACTATACTCTCAACAGTAAGAGCTTTCTCTACCACCTGAGCATAGGTAGAGACTTCATTCACTGGGGCAACTCTAATGCCCTGAGCTATTCCAGGATTCAACCCCTGGACAAATCTTTCCTTTCGAGCCACATCCGTGGGTACCATGTCTAAGGTGAACTTGGCCAACTCATCAAATTTATTAACATACTCGGTCACTGATGCATTACCCTGAGCAAGACTCAGAAACTCATCCATCTTGGCAGTCTTAGTTACATCACAGTAATACTTCTCATTAAACAGCTGCCTAAATTCTTTCCAGTCCATCACAGCTGTGTCTCGTGTCTGGGATACTACCTCCCACCACATCCGGGCATCCTCCCGCAGTACACATGTAGCACAGATCACCCTATCGTGACCCACCAGCCCCATACTATCAAGAATGGAACTGATCATGCCCATCCATTGCTCAGCTCTGAATGGATCTAGGCCTCCCTCAAAGATCGGAGGATAAAACTTCAGGAATCTTCCACAGAGAAACTCCCATCTGTTCTCAACCCTAGGCTGAACTGAAACTGATGCCACCCCTGGCATAGCAAAGGAAGAGGTACTCCCCAACAGACCCCGCTGTTGCTTCAAATACCTGATCTCTTCCTCCTGCCTCTGCAATCTTAATTGCAAATCTGTAAGCGTCTGCTGAACATTCGAAGATGCAGACGAAGAACTGATACCCTGGCTGTAACTCCCAGCCCCTGTATAACTATCACCAGGCCTCATAATCTGCCTTGAATATAAACCTGCTGATTCAATCTGCAGTCAATAACTTGATCCATTAGTCACAATAAGCACATCAAGGGCTTCCCCCACGGGATAAATCTTACCACACCACAATCATAAACCACTTGCAGTGCTCAAACTTGCCCATGGCATACATACATACTCGTAATCCTTGCTCCTCCAATACCCAAACCATGCCTCCAACCCCAGCATGCAAATAACACAGTTATATATTCATGGAGCAGGCAATCATATGATCACAGTCATATATACATATATTTACGGAGCATATAATCATATAGTCAAGAGCCAGGCTCTATCAGAATCTCATGCTCCCTAATACAATATGCAGGTAAAGCATTCACATTTTATTTAAACAGCTATGCACATAGCTACAAAAATAGTCACCATTCCCTGAGTGAAGCTATCTTCAGTGATGAGTGTACATGCCCAGCTCGTCTTCAGGAACCATAAACCTTGGCTCGCTCTGATACCATTATGTGACGCCCCACATCACTATGTCTGCTTTCTGGAATGACGACTAGCCCTACAAGCCAAGATAACTCTTTCCAGCGTGCTTTGTCCTCACTCGCACACTTCCTGGGAAAACTTCCCAGGAGGTCACCCATCCCTATATTACTTCAGGCCAAGCACGCTTAACCATGGAGTTCTCAAGTGATGGGCTACCAAAAAGAAGATGCACCTTCCTGATATAGGTAGTACCCATCAATCCATTTAAGCCATCTTCAACTGTGTAGTCCCATACCTACAGAGTCTTAGAATCATTACACTTGACCTTCCCCAGGCGGTGTAGGATTGCACAGCTTACCCGGTCTTTCCCCTTACGGATCACGGGATTCTGACTGTCACAATCACCCACCCTTACGGGCCCGACGTCCCCGTCGGCCACACTTCCGGCTGGGTCAAGGCTCTGATACCATTATGTAACGCCCCAAACTCCAGGGACCGTTACGCTGTGCCTTGTAAACAGTGCTAAACTCACTAATCGAGTCATTTGGCCAAAATCGTGAACTAAGTATGATTAGCGGTTTAAGGATTAAAAACTTTGGTTAAGATGTAACGTTTCACTAGAACATTTAATATATACATTGGGATCCCGAAAATATAATTTCAGAGTTTATTACAGAAAATATTTACAACAGGCCGTTCTAAGCGGCAAAACAGGGTTCAACCCTAGTTCCACTTTAAACCTCGGCCGTGGCGGTCGAGCAGCTGCATATGTACACATCATCACCTAAGCTCTTCAACTCAAGGATGGTCTAGCTTCCTCTTGCCTTTACCTGCACCACACAGCACCCGTGAGCCGAAGCCCAGTAAGAAAACATAACACTATACATAAGCATTATCAAATGATCATCATTATAATCACACTGAGCGTAAAACTTTCAAACCAATGAGTGAACATCACATGATTCAAGAGGGAGAGTGGCTGCTAGGTAAGCCACTAGCCTCCAAGCACTTATTTTGTTCATCGACCCTCGAGGTCGGTCTGGCATTAATGCTCTTTGAGTCATTCAATGCTAATGGTCGATTAGATCTAATCTCTGTTGGCTTGCGTGATCCACGCTATGGCAATTCTGACTAATGAGTCAGCGCTATGTGACCAGTGTCTAGTATCACTGCCGAACCTGACTAATAAGTCACGGCTTCACAGTTGATACTAACACCTTTGCCAATTCTGACTGACGAGTCAGTGCAACGTGACCAGTGCCCAGTACCACTTCCGAACCTGACTAATGTGTCACAGCTTCACAGTTGATTCTAGCATCTTTGCCAAGTCTGACTAATTAGTCAGTACCATGCACAAGTAAGCAATGCTATCAATATGTATCATATGCCAGTTATCCAGGAATAGGGCATTCAGCATGCTTACTAACAGTTGCTAGTACAATTAGGTCCATGCACAACACAGAGGCTCAAGCTCTGAACAACATCATACCCAGTATACAAAGCATGTCCTAATCACATATTTCTCTTGCATCACATGCATCATACTCAACAATCCAACATGCACCAATAACCGCCATGCATGTCACGTTCAACAATTAACCAACATGCATCAAGAATAGCCATGCATGTCATACTTAATAATCAATCCACATGCATCAAGAATAGCCATGCATGTCACATATACATAGGGTGCAGTTTTCTTACCTCAAAGTCGAGCTAGAATGATTGAAAGAACGACCCTTGAGAACGATCAACTTTTAGTCCTTTAGCGATCACCTAGTCATAACCAAATATAAGATACCATCAATAAAAATGATCAACACAAGTTCCCAAACCAATATCTAGCCTCCGGGACATCAATCCCCACTTAACCAAGTAGTAGGACCAACCCCGAGGCTTATGGCAAGCATCCCTAAGTCAAAAATCCTATTCTGGCCAAACCTGCCCTGATGGGCCGCGGCTCACCCTCAGACATAGGCAAAATCTTGCCCAGAAGCACACTCAGGCCACGGCACGCCATAGCCAGGCCGCGGCACATTACGCAAACCAGCAACAGACAGATTTTTCTCCCCTGCCTTTTCCTCGAAACCAACCATTCAAACCAATCCCAAACCTCAACCTAACATCCAATTTAACCCCTAAACATTATCCACAACTCACCCTCATCAAAACCCAAGATAGACACCATCCAAACTTCCATTAATTCCCAACTAACACATCAAAATCACAAGCTAAAACTTAAAAGAAAACAGAGTATAATCAGACCTTCATGGCTGAGTTTCCTTACCTCAAGCTCGGTTTTCAATCCCCTTCAATGGCTAAATCAAGTCCCTAAGCTCCCACCTTTGATCTCCTAGCTTGTTCCTTCAAATTAGCTCTCAAAATTCCAAAGGAAGAAAGAAGGGAAATGGTGTACGGCAAAGAGAGAAGGATGAGGATGATGATGCTCTGTTTTGGTTCTGTTTTAATTCCACATGCTTCTATAGCCAGCAGCCAATCTAAGTCATACAAATCCAGCCCTAAATGACCAAAATACCCCTAAGTCACTTAAAGCCTCTAAAACCACTTCAAGGGTAAAATTATCCTTTCCAACCTATACCGTTAATCATAATTAACGCTCTCCAATTCCCGTTATTCTCAATATTCTCAAATACCAATAAATCATATCCCATTACCCCTTTAATTCCCGGTAATGCTTTAATCATTAAATTCACC
The DNA here is from genome assembly GCF_963169125.1 of Humulus lupulus. Lineage (NCBI taxonomy): Eukaryota > Viridiplantae > Streptophyta > Magnoliopsida > Rosales > Cannabaceae > Humulus > Humulus lupulus. Next base: position 93,337,382 of record NC_084800.1, on the reverse strand, counting down.
CCGAGACTCACCCCGAGCCCCAAATTTAAACCCGTTATGACTAGACCGAACACTTACATCTCATGATCGTCTCATGTCGAATAGCTCGAACCAATCCACCTTATAATGTGGCTATATTAATTAATCACAATCATGCACCCAAAATACACAATTATGCCCACAGTGGCCAAATTACCAAAATACCCTCACAATAATAAATTCTCCCATATGCATGCATTCACCATCATATAATAATATAATTAACGTAAACATGCATATAACCATTAAATACCATAATAAATCAATTATGGCCCTCCCGGCCTCCTAATCAAGGTCCTAAACCTTATTAGGAAATTTGGGGCATTACATTAATGCCCTAAATAGAATGTGTTCTTGGATTGATTGTGAGCATCTATTGATTGTGTAGAATCCATTTTTTGCATTAATGATGTTCATATTGTGTTTATAATCCAACAGTATATTCCCAATCCTCAATGAGGTAATAAGGTTAGTCACCTTTATATTTTGATTCGTAGCATGAAAAATTGAATGAGTGGAGGAAGAAGAGGCAGGAAACCATGGATAAGATGAGCCTGCAATGTAGTGATCATCACCTACCTTCCAACAAAGATCTCACTCAAGTAAATCTAACCCCAACAAATACTTAGCCATACCAAGGAAGGTTGGCAACCAATAGTGGAATCCTTTAAGCCATTATTTAGAAAATATATGGACTTAAGAAACAACACAAAAGTGATTCTAGAAATTCAATGAATTATCAAGATTGTTTTGCAAGCATAGCTTGATTAAAACACAAGTGATTGAAACCAAGACCACCTTCAAGTTTGAAGTGACACATGAGTTTATAATTTTTCCAATGTACTTTAGAGCCTCTTTTCAAGATTCCTCACCAAAACCAAGCCAAAAGTGATTGTTGTTCACGCAGTGTTGCTATTAGCATATAAGGGTAACTGTGTATTTATATGCATGATATAGTGCCTATCATTTATATAAGACCATAATGGGATGGTTGGTTTATTAATCATACTAGAGGCACATGGTTGCACCCTATTGACTATTAGTTGGCAAGTTAAACTATAGTCCACCACACATAATATAACCCAATCCACCATACATTGTTAGAGGCCCAATCCATTGTAGGACAATGTAACGCCCAACTATCTATAAAACTTAGGTCATTAAACCTACTAGACATAACTATAACTTTGAAGAAACATACATAAGAAAATTAATAACTTTATTGAAAACTTTAAAAAATAATATTTGTAATTCATGAATGAGCTCATTGTTTTAAAATAAAACATAACTTTTAATAAAATTGTTTACAAAGAAAATGTAATTTAAAGAGACTAAAAAAAATGTTGTCCTTGAATCGACACGCAGCCCATCCACTCCATTCACCTCCATACACACACCAAGCTTCCAAGAATCCTTCCGCGTCTGCATCCATTTTCCTGCATCATACTAATAGAAAATGAGTGAGCCTAATGCCCAGCAAGGAAAAACTACTAACAACATAAACATACACATAAAATCATATCATAACATATGCTATAAACATATCACCACATATACTATAAACATAATATAGCATATACTATAAACATATTATAACATATACTATGAACATATTATAACATATTCCATATAAGACTATACTAATAATGGCCATTATGACATGTGATAAACCATCTACGCCCCCTGTCTAATATTTAAGGTAGGTTAGATCACATGTATTGTATAATAACTCATCTACATCCCCTGTCTAATATTTGAGGTAGGGTAAATCATAACATAACATATTAAAACATAAACTTATCATAACATATTATACATAACATATTATACATAACATAACATAAAAGCATAACATATCATACAAACATACAAGATCTAGCCTATTTTCCTTACCAAAACCGGGATATGAGAACAAATGCGGGGCTTGGAATACTCCTAAAACCAGCAATAGAACAGTGATTATTTCTAAAGGAAAGAGATGAAAATAATAGAACTAAACCACCAAGAGAAAACTTACCGAAAAGACACCTTAAGTTCAAAGAACTTAAAAACCTAACCATAAAACCAATCAAAAGTTAGAACCTGAATGAAAACTAAAGAAACTAAGGAATCAAAAGAATAGAACTTAAGAATAAGGGTACCTTTGTTGACCTCAAGGATTGGCCTAGCTCCAATACCGAAATACTCTAATCCTTACTTCCCAAGTGTTTGATAAAGCTTAAGAATGATAAAGTTTTTTCTTTCCCAACCCAAGTGTATCACTCTTATGGTCTCACTAGTACCTTGGAGTCTGATCACAGTTGAAGAGTAAGTGAAAGGGCTGGGTACTAGGTCCTATTTATAGAGGTAATGAGCGAAACTAACCCCATTTTGATTTGAATAAAAATAATGGATTTAATTGAAGATAATTGATTTTTCGTCAATCAGAGGCTGAAGACTCGGTCAAAACTAACAGAGGTAGGTCTAAGGAGTCAAAGGTGGTTTTTAAAAATTAAAACAAAAATAAAAAAATAATGATAATATGGGCAATATATCGCCCCTATGTGGCAATATATCGGCTGGACCCTAATCCCGAGCCTCCGTTCGTACAATCGTGCAACGTCAACGTGTTTTTTGTATTAAGCATCAGGCGATATATCGGCTCTAGTGCTGCGATATATCAGCATACGTGATTATTCTAAACATGTAATTGCACTTTTTCAACATAATTAAGGTTGGATAACTACTTTGACTGAGTCAAATTACGACCCTAACCGATTCTGGTGAAGACTAAGTCTTATATTCCCTTATTTTATCATTAAAATAATAATTCCTTAATAATCATGCATATGACAAGTGTCATAATCCTATTGGCTCTATCTAAACCTTAGGTTATAATAAATATCATATTTATAACCAGCAATATTAATCAAATCTTATGTTATAATTAATATTCTTAAACTATAGGTTAAACTTATAAAATCCATAACTATTGCTAGGAGTTTCCAATTAAGTCCCGGGTTGAACCAAAATCCACGAAATCTAAAATACCACAACTACTACTAGCTAGCTACCAAGTAAACATTCTGGGACTCTACAATTCTCCCCTACTACAAAGAATTTCGTCCCCGAAATTTACTTACCAAATAATTCCGGATACTGAGCTTGCATGTCCTCCTCCAACTCCCACGTTGCCTCCCGTTCAGATCTATTTCTCCATAGGACTTTGACTATCGGAATACTCTTAGACCGTAATTCTTTCATCCCTCTATCTAGGATGCTAATCGGTTGTTCCTCGTAACTCAAGTCTTTCTGGAGTGTTATCGTATCATACTTGAGGACGTGAGATGGGTCTGACACATATCTACGCAACATCAAGATGTGGAACACATTGTGACTATCTGCTACAGCTGGCGGTAGGGCTAATCTATATGCAACTGCTCCCACTTTGTCCAGTATCTCAAAAGGACCTATAAACCTGGGACTAAGCTTGCCTTTTTTCCCGAACCGCTTCACACCTTTCATAGGAGATATTCTTAAGAAAACTTGATCTCCGACTTTGAATTCCACATCACGCCGCTTGGCATCCGCATAACTTTTCTGACGACTCTGAGCAGCGAGCATATGCTTTCTAATCAACGCTACTGCATCCTGAGCTTCTCTAACAGCTTCGGGTCCAAGTAGTTGCCTTTCTCCTACCTCATCCCAATGTAGCGGCGATCGACACCACCTTCCATAAAGTAGCTCGTAAGGTGTCATCCTGATCGTTGACTGGTAGCTATGGTTGTAGGAGAACTCTATCAGTGGCAAGTACTTACTCCATGATCCTCCAAAATCAAGTACACAAGCGCGCAACATATCTTCTAAAATTTGTATGGTACACTCGGACTGACCGTCTGTTGAGGATGAAAAGTCGTACTAAGACTTAACTTGGTACCCATAGCTTGCTGCAAGCTTCTCAAAAATCTTGATGTAAACATCGATCCTCTATCGGACACTATTGTCTTGGGGATTCCATGCAGTCTTACTATCTCTTGAACATAAATATATGCGTATTGCTCAGCCTTGTATGAAGTCTTGACAGGTAGAAAATGAGCTGACTTGGTTAATCTATCTATTACTACCCAAGTCGAGTTGTGTTGCTTATTCGTTCAAGGAAAACCCGTCACGAAATCCATGGCTATGTCGTCCCATTTCCATTTTGGAATACTAAGCGGTTGCAATAAGCCTGCAGGCCGCTGATGTTCTGCTTTCACTTGCTGGCATACCAAACATTTAGACACGTACTTCGCTATATCTTTCTTCCAACCTGGCCACCAATACATTTCCTTGATGTTGTGAGTCATCTTGGTCGACCCTGGGTGAACTGAGTATGGGGTATTGTGCACTTCTTCTAAAATCTTCACCTTAATCCCTTGATCGTTTGGCACGCATACCCGATCCTTATATCTTAATAACCCCTGACTTGATATTGAGAAATCAGTGGCCTTCCCTTCTCTAACTGCATTTATATGTGTTACTAACGTGTCATCATGCTCTTGCCTGTTCCGTATATCTTCTAACAGACTTGACTGAATGGACAAGTTAGCCAGTTTACCAATGACTACTTCTATTCCAGCATTGATCAACTCCTGTTGTAGTGGCTTTTCTATTCCAGCTAATGATGCTAGACTTCCATAATTCTTCCTACTTAGCGCATCAGCAACTATGTTTGCCTTCCTCAGGTGGTATAAAATTTCGCAGTCATAATCTTTTACTAGCTCTAACCACCTGTGCTACCTCATGTTGAGCTCCTTCTAAGTGAAGAAATACTTTAAGCTTTTGTGGTCCGTATAAATCTCACACCATTCTCTATAAAGATAGTGGCGCTAGATTTTCAATGCAAAGACCACTGCTGCCAACTCCATATCGTGAGTTGGATAGCGTTGCTCGTACTCCTTCAAATGTCTTGAGGCGTAGGCTATCACCTTGTCATTCTGCATCAGCACACAACCCAACCCTTGCTTCGATGCATCACAATAGACTACAAACTTATCGTTGGGTGTCGGTACACAAAGTACTGGTGCTGAGCATAGCTTATCCTTTAGCAACTGGAAACTTTCTTCACGCTTATCATTCCAGTTGAACCTCTGCTGCTTCCGAGTCAGGTTGGTGAGCGGAGTGGCTATCTTAGAAAAACCTTCTACGAACCTTCGATAATAACCTGTTAATCCCAGAAAACTTCTTACTTCTAACACGTTCTTTGGTCTTGGCCAATCCTTCATAGCCTCTACTTTAGATGGGTCTACAGCAATCCCGTCCTTGGATACTATGTGGCCGAGAAATGCTACTTGTGAAAGCCAAAATTCGCATTTCTTTAACTTGGCGTAAAGCTGATGCTCCTTTAGTCGCAGCAAGATTAACCTTAAATGTTTCTCGTGCTCGACTTTATCCTTTGAGTACACCAAGATGTCTTCGATGAAAACTACAACAAATTTATCCAAGTAGTCCTTAAAGACCCTATTCATTAAATCCATAAATGCGGCTGGAGCGTTGGTAAGACCGAAAGACATGACTAGAAACTCGTAATGATCATAATGAGTTCTAAAAGTTGTCTTAGGAGCATCCTATTCCCGTACCTTGAGCAGATGATACCCGGACCGTAAGTCATTCTTTGAGAACACAGTCGCTCCTCGGAGTTGATCAAACAAGTCGTCAATCCGGGGTAGCGGGTACTTATTCTTGATCATCACCTTATTCAGCTTGTGGTAATCTATGCACATCCGCATACTGCCGTCCTTCTTCTTTACAAACAAAACAGGTGCTCCCCATGGTGAATGGCTCGGTCTAATGAAACTCAAGTCTAATAGTTCTTGTAGCTACGTCTTTAACTCCTTGTGTTCCGTAGGTGCCATCCGGTATGGTGCCTTGGAGATAGGCTCGGTGCCCGGTACTAGCTCGATTATGAAGTCAATTTCCCGCATCGGTGGCAATCCTGGCAAGTCGTCAGGAAATACCTCTGGAAATTCCCTTACAATATGCACATCTCTGACCTTAGTGGTGTTTCCTTTACCACATCCGTAACGCTAGCTAAGAATGCTTGACATCCTTTTTCTACCATCTTCTGAGCTTTAAGTGATGAAATAAGCCGTGTACGTAGACCTGAAACCTTTCCTATAAAGCATAGCCTCTGGACGTCAGTTGTCTCGAACAGCACTTGCTTACGTTTGCAGTCGATGGTTGCGCCATGCCTTGCTAGCCATTCTATTCCAAGTATCATGTTGAATTCTTTAATCTCCAGTTCTATCAGGTCTCCTTCTAGTTCTACATCCTCTATCTTGATCGGTATGCCTCGTACTATCTGTGATGATAGGACTACTTCACCCGAAGGTAATTCTGTTACAAACCTAGTTTTAAATTTTTCACAAGGTTTGTCTAATTTCTCTATCATTCCTAATGAGATATAGGAATGAGTGGCTCCCGAATAAAATAATACATAACATTTATTATGGAGGATAGAAACCTGACCTGTCACTACTTTATTGCTAGCGTCAGCTTCTCCTTGGGTGAGAGCAAAAACCCTAGCAGGAACCATCTTATCATCTTTTTTCCCCTCTAACTTGAGTTGGGGACAATCTTTCTTTCGGTGTCCTTCCTGACCACAGTTATAGCATCCCTTGGTGTTTGCGCGGCTCTCACCAAGATGTTTCTTTTGGCACTTAGCACATTGCGGGTACTCTACATAACTCGGCTTATTGCCTCCATTGTTTGTTTGTGCCCTTTTATCATTGTCGGACTGCTTGTTGTCAGGATGCCTTCTTTTCTTACCGTTATTGTTGTTGGACTACTAGTTTTTGTTTTTGTGGTTGTTCCGACCATTCTGGGGTTGACCCTGCTACTTAGGCTCAGGCTTACTGGCCTCCTCTTTACTAATGTTTGCCTAAAGCCTTTCTACTTCTATTGACATTTCTATAACATCGGCATAAGTAGTATTCCCCGGGTTTCCTAGCTTAACCCCTAGCTCGATCTTTGGTCAAAGTCCTTTAACGAACTTGCTCACCCTCAGAAAATCATTTGGAACCATCTCAAATGCAAACTTAGCTAATCGGTCAAACTGCCGAGCATATTCTGCTACCGTCAAGTTTCCTTGCTTTAAACTGGAAAACTCCTCGACCCTTGAAGCAATGATAGCTGAATTGTAGTACTTTTTGTGGAACAGCTCCACAAATCTGGTCCAATTCATGGTGGCGACATCGTGAGTCTGTTGTACTAGGTCCCACCATATTCTTGCATCCTTCTTGAGCAGAGATGAAACGCAGGATATGGGGTCCGCGTTGCCGAGGTTCATGTGTGATAGGATTGGCTCCACATTTCTAAGTCATTCTTCTGCCTCGAAGGAGTCAGTTGTCCCTTCAAAGTTTGGAGCGTGTTGCTCACGAAACCGCTCATAGATAGGCTCCATATGTTGAGCTGGGTATGGCGCATAGTTCGCAATTGACCATCCCCCATTAAGACCAACTTGTTGGGGTGCTGGAGCCATTTGCTGGGGCTGTGGTTGCGGCGGAGGTGAAGGTTGAGGCTGAGCCTGCTGTCGCTGTTGATACAGTAATTCCTCAACTTGCGTCGTAGTCTGGTAACTTCTGCAGTGTTATCAACTGGCGGTGGCGATGGCGACGGTACATTCCAGTTGGCATTTGGACGCCTTCCCCTTCTGCGAACTTGAGGGGCTTCATTCATCTCAGGGGCGACGTTGGGTACATTTCCATTGGTGCAAGCAAATCTTCAGAGCGATATCTTTAGCAAAGTTCTAACAGTTAAGAAAAACATGTTAGAACTTACCTTAATAGGCTCTAAGGCAAAAACTTAATCTAAGCAAACATAACTCGGACCTATTAATTATGACTTCTTATTAAAAGAATTATTTAATCCTTCTTTATAATTAGGGTGTGTTTATGAACTTAGAAAAACAAGCCATCTTTATTATTTTCTAAGTGTGTTTCTAATTATCCTATATGACTTCATTCTCAGGCTCGAAACTCATCGTTGTTCCAAAGTTAACTATACTGAAGGAGGGCTGGGATCAGTAAAATCGGTCCCACTACTATGGCCCCCTATCTCTCAATATAGAGAACCTGGTTCATTGATTTGTATCCACCCTCACCGAACTTAGTCATTATTTATTAAATTTATTATTTATTATGATTGCAAAAATAAAATCAAACTCATACATGTCATCAAAAAAACAATGATATTAATTTGGAAAAACAGTTTTCACTAAGTACAATCATAAAGGCAAAATAATAAATAAAATAAATAAATAAACTAATCTATTCTAAAAATTTGGATCTTCTACATCAGATCCTTCATCTAACATATCATCATCTATTTCTTCATAATCATCATTTTCGTGAGCCACAAAAATTCCTCTTGGATAGGGCGTGAGAACTGCTCTCTTCCTCTCCATGTCGAAACGTAAGAAGGCAATTCAGAAGCTAGTTTTTTCATCTTCAGCGGTTGGGATTGATTCATCTAAGGGATTGAATATTGAAGAGGTGACATCTAAGAGTTGTAGTGTTGAACAAGTGGTTGAGGAAGTCTTTACGGATACTGTGGCTGAATTCACTGAGGTTGTCGAAGAAGATGGGTTAGATTATGCTAACGATGTAAAGATTGATGAGAGGACCAGATTGGATGAGTCCATTCAGGCGAAGGATGGAGACAAATTAACTTTTCAAGATCAGGCCAAGGATAAGTGGACTCAATTTCGGGATAATTTCACGCAGCAAAATGGTGTGAAATTGTCCTATGAGGAACCTATGCTCAGGGATGGGAAACTGATAGCTCAATTGGATCTGGAGGAAATCGAAGAGCAGGCATCCTTTTGGAATACAGCTATAGTTTGCATTGTGCTCGGAGCTAACCCACCGATAGCAGTGTTCGAAGGATTCATTCGTAGAATGTGGGGAAAACTTGGCATTGAAAGGGTGGCTAGGATGAATGCAGGGTTTACGATTGTTAAATTTCGGGATATCTCGACTAGGGATTTGATTCTAGAATCTGGAGTGATTCACTTTTATAGGAAGCCAGTTATTCTAAGGCCATGGTCGGCCGACATTGATACGTTAAGGTTAGTGAAATCGATTCCAGTTTGGGTTAGATTACACGACTTGGGTCTTCAATATTGGGGAACAAAATGTTTGAGTGCTCTTGTGAGCACCATTGGTTGACCCATGATGATTGATAAAATAACTAAAGATAGATCAATGGTGAAGTTTGCTAGAGTCCTAGTGGATGTAGAAATATCTGATAAACTTCCCCATAGTATCAGTTTCTTGAATGAGTGTGGTCAACTGATTGAGCAAACTATTGAGTATGAATGGTTGCCTACTAAGTGCTCGATTTGTAAAAGTCTTAGGCATGCTGCTTCTATTTGTAGATGGGAACAGAGGTTAGTTTGGCAACCTAAGAAGGAACAGGAAGAGGCATTAGAGAAGGTAGATGAACACAAGCAGGTTGAGTCTGAACCAGTCCCAGATACAATGGTCTCGACTTCAGCAGAACCTGTGATCACTAAGGAAACATTAGTTGATACTGTGAAGGAGACAAGTCTTTCTACAGAAGATCAGGTCCAGGTCTGGACTACACCCAAAAGAGTGAGTGGAGCTAAGCATATGAACGAGGAAGCCCAACCTAGTAAGAATAATCAATATAGTGTGTTAAAGGATGGCCAATTGGAGGTTCCAAAACATGGTAAGATCACTAAAAAAACTTCTAATGGAAGGAGGAAATATGCTATGCTGGAATGTTAGAGGTCTTAATAATAGGAATAAACAGAAATCTCTTTATGATTTCTGTAGGTCCAATAAAATTGGGTTAGGGGCATTTCTTGAGTCAAAACTCAGGGGTTCTAAAATAGAGGACATGATGAATTCTGTTTTTAGGGATTGGAAGTATTACTCTGTCCCGATTGTAGAGGGGAGAATTCTGCTGGTTTGGAAAGAGGACTTCATTAAAATTTCAGTTCTTGGTGTGGAAGACCAGTTTATTCACTGTACTGTGAAGATCATGGGAGTTTTGAAGCAGTTTTGCTTGACAGTAATATATGGTAGGAACCAAATTGAGGAGAGGAAGAGACTTTGGCAAGCCTTAGAATCTTTGCGGTTTCCTGTCCAACCTTGGCTAGTTGCTGGTGATTTTAATGCTATTTTTTATTTTGATGATAGAATTGGTGGTAGATCTATAACTGACATGGAAAGGGAAGATGCTTGTACTTGGAGAGCTAACTGTTTGATGTCTGAAATATGTAGGATTGGCACTCATTACACTTGGTCTAATAAACAGAAGGAAGGGTCTCGCATTTTTTCCAAATTGGATAGAGCTTTCGGCAATGAAGCATGGACTGATGCCTTCCCTAATTCAGAGGCTCATTTTAACTGGGACGTTATTTCTGACCATTGTTACTGTGTTATTAAACCTGTTCTTAGTCAGATTTCAGGGGTGAAACCATTTAAATTCTTCAACATGTGGACGAAACATGAGGAATTTAAAGAGATTGTTCTTAATAGTTGGTGTACTAAAGGTTACCGTTCTGATCTGCTGGGAATTAGTCAAAAATTGAACATATTAAATTCAATGTTGGTTCAGTTTAATAGGAGGAAAGTTGGGGATATAACAGATAGATATCTTGAAGCCAAGGAAAAATATCAACAAACTCAATTTTTGCTTCAACAGCAGCCCCAATCTATAGAGTTACAGAGAGCAGAACAAGAAGCTTGTACAGAGTTTAATCACTGTTCTAAGATGCATGAGAGCTTCCTTAGGCAAAGGAGCAACATTACTTGGCTGAGATATGGAGATGACAACACAGCTTATTTTTATGCAACTTTAAAACAGAGATCTGCTACTAATCGAATCACTGCTTTTATGGATGAACATGGCCAGATTGTTGATTGTTATGAGGATGTGATTAAGCATTTTGTTAACCATTTTAAAGGGTTTCTGGGTAGTCCTAGCTCTACCACTACTATGATTCAGCTGGAGGGTTTTAAGGTTGGTAATATTTTAAGTTTAGACCAGCAACTCAGTTTGATTAGGCCTTTTTCGAAGAAGCATGTTAAAATGGCCATGTTTAGTATTCATTCTGTTAAAAGTCCTGGTCCGAATGGGTTTGGTTCGGGATTTTTCAAGTATATGTGGAAAGATTTGGGGGATGAGATAGCCTCTGTTGTGCTGGGTTTTTTTTATTCCTGCAGCTTGCCAAAGTCACTTAACAGATCAATTATAGCTCTTATTCCAAAAACTGATTCTCCATCCACAGCAATAGATTATAGACCAATAGCTTGTTGTAACACCTTATACAAGTGTATTTCGAAGATGATATGTGTGAGATTATCTACTGTTCTGCCTTTTCTTACTCATCAGAATCAGGGTACTTTTATTAAGCAAAGATCGTTGGCCCATAATATCTTCATACTTCAAGATCTTCTCAAAGGTTATTCTAGGAAGAATATCTCAAAGAGATGTTTGGTTAAGATAGATCTAAGCAAAGCTTATGATTCTGTTGACTGGTATTTCTTGGAGGATTTACTGAATGCCTATTATTTTCCTAGTCGGTTCATAAGGTGGATCATGGTCTGTTTGAAAGGGGCTTTTTATTCTTTATTATTGAATGGCAGACTTCATGGAGCGTTAAGTGGGATGAAAGGATTGAGACAAGGAGACCCTATATCTCCTCTACTTTTTGTATTGATCATGGAGTATCTAACTCGTTTACTGATTCTAGCTGCCCAGCACAAGGAATTCAGATTTCATCCTCTCTGTAAACACATGAATCTTGTTAATCTTTGCTTTGCGGATGATCTCATGCTTTTTGTAAAGGCTCCTATACTTCAGTTCAGATTTTGTTTGATGGTTTCCGAAGGTTCAGTCAGATTTCTGGTCTTGCTGTGAACTTATCTAAGTCTCACATATATTTTGGTGGAATTCACTTGGATGAAAGGAAAAGAATCTTAGACAGCTTGAAGATTGAAGAGGGATTCTTCCCTTTAAAATATTTGGGATTATGTCTTAGACCAACTAAATGGAAGGCTGAGGATTATGGTTTAATACTTAAAAAAGTCCAAAATCGATTGCATTCTTGGTCTAGTAGACACCTTTCTTTTGCAGGGAGATCTCAACTCATACATTCTGTTTTGTTGGGTATTAGGACTTATTGGATGAGTATATTTTTGCTCCCTCAAAGAGTTATTCAAGAGATTGATAGATTATGCAGGAATTTTCTTTGGGGTGTAAAAGGCTGTTGTAGCAGAGTGCATTTATCATCTTGGGATCAGGTGTGTTTGCCTAAAATTTTGGGTGGGATTGGTTTTAAAGAAGGATATAAGTGGAATATTATATTGATGGCTAAGTATATATGGGTTGTGTCCTCTAAACAGGATTCTCTTTGGCTCAAATGGGTAGCCAATATTTATCTCAAAGGGCAAAGTTTCTGGTCTTATAATCTTCAAACTGATGTTAGCTGGTACTGGAGGAAACTTATTAAGCTGAGAGATCATTTCTCTCATGATGTATTAAAGGCTTCAATTTCCAAAGATAAGTTGAATCTTACAAGTCTTTATATGCAACTGGTTCACAAAGAGAAGGTTCATTATGATAAGGTGGTTTGGTGCAAGCTATCTTTACCGAAGCACAGATTTATACTTTGGCAAGCGATTTTAGGTCACCTTCTTACTCGAGACAACTTGATTAAATGCCATATTCCTCTTGAGTCTTGCCTTTGTCCTGTTTGTGAATTAGACAGGAAATCACATGATCATTTGTTTTTTAGGTGTCCTTTTTCTCAGCAGGTGCTCAATCAAGTTCAGTCCTGGTTGGGGCAACTGATATGGCCTCCTAATTACTCAGACTGGCAGAAGTGGATGGATGGGAGACCTAGGGGGTTACTACAAAAGATTAGTGTTGTTCTTGCTGCTTCAGTATACTACATCTGGTCTAATAGGAACTGGTGTATATTTGAGTCTTATTCTTGTACTGTTTCGAAACTGAATTCTTTGATTCTCTTGGGGCTGAAAGCCAAATTACTTGATATTAGGAGTTCTAAACTTAAGGCCGGTGAGAAGAGTATGGTTGATTTTATTCAATTGTTGTAAAGTTGGTCTGTTTTTTAGTTGCTGAAACAGTCAGTTTGTAAGTTGGTTTGATTTTGTAGAATATATTTCTCTTCTTATCAAAAAAAAAATTCCTCTTGGAAGATTGGTAAAGATTTTATTCTTTTGTTCTTGTGTGAATTGGAATTCCATCTTAGATGTAAATCTAATTATGAGAAAATAATATCTCATAGCCGGTGGTACTTCATCCTCAACATCTATTGTCTCCCATATTTCTTCCAAAGCAACAATTACAACATGAAAATCTCTAAAAAGCCTAATTACTAAAATATATTGCTCTGTAGCTCTCATCATTATTTGCTTAGTTTCTTGGAGATGAACTTTTTGATTATGGAATAAAAGAAATCTCTGAGTGATTCCCTCCAATATTCTTATGGTATTTCTTGGTTCTCTAATCCTTTTTAAGGCTTTAATGGCTCAGATATCGTTATATGATAAAGCTCCATCCATATCTTAACTGAAAACATAAGACTAAAATGTTAGCTATAACACATAAACATAATAACTAAAACATAAATACTTACATTGGCGGTTAGATTCGGAGCTTGAGCGGGTGTATGAAGGAGAATTTCATGTAAAATACACCGTTTCTCTGATACCAACTATAACGACCCAACTATCTATAAAACTTAGGTCATTAAACCTACTAGACATAACTACAACTTTGAAGAAACATACATAAGAAAATTCATAACTTTATTGAAAACTTTAAAAAATAATATTTGTAATACATGAATGAGCTCATTGTTTTAAAATAAAACATAACTTTTAATAAAATTGTTTACAAAGCTAAATGCGGAAAAATACATAAAAATATAATTTAAAGAGACTAAAAATAATGTTGTCCTTGAATCGACACGTAGCCCATCCACTCCATTCACCTCCATACACACACCAAGCTTCCAAGAATCCTTCCGCCTCTGCATCTATTTTCCTGCATCATACTAAAAGAAAAGGAGTAAGCCTAATGCCCAGCAAGGAAAAACTACTAACAACATAAACATACACATAAAATCATATCATAACATATGTAATAAACATATCATCACATATACTATAAACATATTATAACATATACTATGAACATATTATAACATATTCCATATAAGACTATACTAATAATGGCCATTATGACATGTGATAAACCATCTACGTCCCCTGTCTAATATTTAAGGTAGGTTAGATCACATGTATTGTATGATAACCCATCTACGTCCCGTGTCTAATATTTGAGGTAGGGTAAATCATAACATAACATATTATAACATAAAAGCATAACATATCATACAAACATACAAGATCTAGCCTATTTTCCTTACCAAAACCGGGATATGAGAACAAATGCGGGGCTTGGAATACTCCTAAAACCAGCAATAGAACAGTGAGTATTTCTAAAGGAAAGAGATGAAAATAATAGAACTAAACCACCAAGAGAAAACTTACCGAAAAGACACCTTAAGTTCAAAGAACTTAAAAACCTAACCATAAAACCAATCAAAAGTTAGAACCTGAATGAAAACTAAAGAAACTAAGGAATCAAAAGAATAGAACTTAAGAATAAGGGTACCTTTGTTGACCTCAAGGATTGGCCTAACTCCAATACCGAAATACTCTAATCCTTACTTCCCAAGTGTTTGATAAAGCTTAAGAATGATAAAGTTTTTTCTTTCCCAACCCAAGTGTATCACTCTTATGGTCTCACTAGTACCTTGGAGTCTGATCACAGTTGAAGAGTAAGTGAAAGGGATGGGTACTAGGTCCTATTTATAGAGGTAATGAGCGAAACTAACCCCATTTTGATTTGAATAAAAATAATGAATTTAACTGAAGATAATTGATTTTTCGTCAATCAGAGGCTGAAGACTCGGTCAAAACTAACAGAGGTAGGTCTAAGGAGTCAAAGGTGTTTTTAAAAATTAAAACAAAAATAAAAAAAATAATGATAATATGGGCGATATATTGGCTGGACCCTAATCCCGAGCCTCCGTTCGTACGATCGTGCAACGTCAACGTGTTTTCCGTATTCAGCGTCAGGCGATATATCGGCTCTAGTGCTGCGATATATCGGCATACGTGATTATTTTAAACACGTAATTGCACTTTTTCAGCATAATTAAGGTTGGATAACTACTTTGACTGAGTCAAATTACGACCCTAACAGATTCTGGTGAAGACTAAGTCTTATATTCCCTTATTTCATCATTAAAATAATAATTCATTAATAATCATGCATATGACAAGTGTCATAATCCTATTGGCTCTATCTAAACCTTAGGTTATAATAAATATCATATTTATAACCAGTAATATTAATCAAATCTTATGTCATAATTAATATTCTTAAACTATATGTTAAACTTATAAAATCCATAACTATTGCTAGGAGTTTCCAATTAAGTCCTGGTTTGAACCAAAATCCACGAAATCTAAAATACCACAACTACTACTAGCTAGCTCCTAAGTAAACATTCTGGGACTCTACAGACAAAGGCCCATCAATCCATTCAACTATCCTTGTGGTTGAACTATTTATGTGGCTAAGTGTGTTGGAATGGGAGACATATGGGTAGTAATGTTAATATGAGATTAGGGTAGCTGCCATTGGTCCTCTTACACATGTTTTGGAGATTTTGGAAGAGCTCCAAAAGCATCTTCATATAAAAGGTATGTTCTCATCAAGTTGTTTTGGTTGATTGTTTACACTTAACGTGTATTATTTTCAACAATTTTATCAAGAGCCTTCTCATTATGGATTTGAGGCTATCAAGTTTATGTTTGTGAAAAATAATTTTGGCATTTTTGGATTTCTATGGTATTATAATTTTGATAAATTCAAATTTCGAAATAAAGATTTTTACCTCAAATAAATATTGCATTGAGTTTATCTATCATGTGTATGACTTGTGGGTGATATTTTGGTGATTATTGAACCAACTTTTGGCCATAGTTTTACTGATTTTCAAACTTTTTTCAAACAAAATTGGGTTTTCCATACTACGATTTGTAAGCAATGTTTTGGCCAAATACTTGTTATGGTTCAATAGAAAATGAAATTTGGAGCAAAACCCCCCAAAACAGCGTCGAAAACAGAGCTCCGGAGGTCAAAATAAGACTGGTGCGGCTTCCGGGTTAATCCGACCCGTCTAAAGGTCAGGGACGACCTGAGAAAATGACACGTCGTTTTTCAGTGTAAATTGTCATTTTTCTAGCAACAAAACGACATGTCGTTTTCCTTCCAAACTATATGGCGTTTCTGCCAAACTACATGTCGTTTTTCTTCCCAGACTACATGTCGTTTTTGGAGTACAAAGGCAGTTTTGGGCCAATTTTTCAAACCATTTGACTCTAAATTTAATTTCTCAATTTTGGCATTGTTATCACAATATTTTAGTAAATGCATGGCTTATAATATATTTGTTTATGATTTAATTATGTGATTTAAAAGTTTATTTTATGAAACATTTTATTGATTCACATAATTATTTTCATAATCTTAGAAGCATGCATGTTCTCACAATTATTGATTAAATTTGTACTTGTGTATATGAAATATTCATAATTTTAATATTATAATTTGTTGAAACAATATTTCATATTCGTAGATATTGAAAATTGTGAGGTTGTAACAAATTTGGATGCTTATGTACTCACCTATCGTGAGTCTAAGGTAACAAATTTTGGAATCTCATTGATTATTTTAATCTCATACAAGGTCAATCTTGTTTTGATTTCCATAATTTTGTTATATATGTCATTTGTGATTATTTAAATCATGTTATTGTAATATTTGGACATATAGTATGGATAATTTGTGATAAATTATTGATTGTTATTGGCGCATTAACTATGATGATTATTACCTAATATTTTGTGACTATTTTGGTAATAAATTTTGTTAAAAATAATCACATTTGACCTTATTTGATGATTATGGGATTAAAATTATAGATTGAATGTGTTATGCTTACCTATCGTAAGTTTTCTCGTGTCATTTATTGAACATTGTGATTTATTATTTATTTTTCTCTCGTGTCAATCACAATTAATACTAAGATCCATACAAACAATTTAGTTATCATGTCGATGATTTTATTGTTTGGTAGGATGCTTAGATGGTGAAGGAAACACATTAGATGTCAAAAAATCGCACAATTTTTCTATCATGTCGGTAGTAGATTGATGCAATTGGTTGTGACACTTGACACTTGGTGTGGTTGTCTTTACTTGCATATGAGTCATGTGGTTTGTTAGAATTACTCTAGCATGATATGATTGTTTCTACTGATAGATCATTGAGAGAGCTAAGGAAACGAGCACATAACATAATCTTTGTTCTTATATTGCTATTGCTCTTGGATATTTCCTTTAGCTTCAAGAAATCTTAAAATCTCTACCATTTTGACTATTAGACGGGACAATAATTCATATGTTTTTGATATATCGATCTCTCATTAGAAAAATGGAATGGGCCTTAGAATTGATTAACCTTGATGTCATAGTTGATTTTTTAAAAGATGCCAAGTTACTCCTCAATCAGTGGGAGTATTGAGATGGGTGTCAATTAACTATAGTGAGGTGTATATGTGTCGATCGATCCTACTATGATAGCTTTTATGAGGAAGATATTGCTTAGTCATTTCCCAAGGTATTTGAAGTGAAATTCTTATTAATTTTACAATAGTTCAGAAGACTAGTGATTTGGTTTTATGCTTTGAAATAGTTTCAGTGGAACTAGTGAGTCATTTGTTATGATTTCTTTATAATTGAGGCTCATGATATGACATAAATCATAAGTGGACAAATTTTTTATGAATATGACAATGGATGTGTGATGGTCATTGTATATTCCGAGGTGATAATCTTGTTAATTGTGGATGTTCGTAAACACGATGTCTTCAGGATAGTGGAGTGATGCATGCTTACTGAATATATATTGTGATTACAAATGACATTTGAGGATGTTTGAATCACACTTTTAGGATATCGATGTTTGTTTCAAGATATACTGATTGATTAAATTCTAATGGATAGAATATTTCCATATGCTGACATTGATGATTTAGTCACAATTTTGGGTGAGAATTGGAAATATGATGTTAGGTTTTGACTTATTCTGAAGTTAGAAATACACATAATTATCACTATAAAACCACAAAATACCATCAAAGTTGAAGACTTTGACTTGTAATTTGTTTGTCTACAAAGATGGATCTATCATACTATATGAAAGATTTGAGAGATATCGAGTATTTATTACACTTTTGTTAAGATCTCTCTTATGTGGCTATCTTGAGCACGGTCTTTTCAAAGTTTCGACTCATCAAATTTCAAAAAATTTTGTCTTAAGAAAACTTCAAAGTGGAAAACACCTAAAGTGATTAGTCCAAACATGCATAACGATATATGCAGTCACTTATATGTATTGTTTAATGAAGTGACAAATACAAAAGAGGACGAATGCATAGTCTTAGATGTTGTACTACGTGCATGTTGTTTTAATGGTTGTTATTATATTTGAATATCTCTCAGGCCAAATCATGTGTAACATATGTATCCTATTGATATAATGTTATACATGATTCATTTGATTGCATATTGGATAATGGAGATTAATAGGGTGTTTTGATTATATTGGTCCAAGTGGGAGAGAAATTGGAATTTTGTATGGACTAATATAATCACAAACGTAATTACATATTCACAACCATGTTAGGTGTGTTGAAGAGACAATATGGGTCAAGCTCTCAAAAGATTTAGATTAAGTCCTTCATTTCTAATAGCCTGATATAGGTTGCGATTGAATATGGTTTCGTTTTTATGATTTTTTTGGGAGTTTTAGAGTTGCGAGGAAACATAGGACCTTGTGTTTGGAAATCTCGAAGTTTAATCTTGTAAAATAAAGTGATTGCTTCAAAGGTTACTTTTGAGAGTGCTAAGTTTTATACAGTTGTCTCTTCTAGCCACCATCGATAACAAGTAAATAAAGTTGTCTAAGTTATATTTTTCTGTTGGTGTTAATGAGGGGTCAAAATATTATGTATCTATTCTTTATTTAGCTTCTGCTATTACTATTGTTGGCCCTTAGCCAGAATATGATAAGAAACTCCATATAAAGGATCAAAACAGTTGTATAAAATTGCAGTTCTAAGCAGAAAGAAATAAGGTTGGTGGCATGTACCTCTAAATTGTTAATCGAGAGTCATTAGTATTAGGGTTTTATGCCCTAATTAAAACTCAATTTCTTTGTAATCTCATTTATTATCAATAAAAGAATATAAATCATTTTTTGACTTGGTCAATCACTTTGCTCACATGTTTTATTTTCATGATGATTTGTTTAATATAAACTTCTATTAAATCCCGAGTATAGCTAATCGTATTTATAATGATGTAATCACAGTGGAATATAAATATGATTATATGCTCAAAATAAGTTAGTCCTAAGATTATTCTGTGCACAAGATTTACACTGACTTGCCAATCTACGATATGATCTACTTACACATTGTGGTGTTATGTTCTTTCCAAGACATTAGCAAAGTAGATAAGATCGGTTGTATTTGTTACATCAGACAGGACCGATATTGACAATTGATAGGATAAGTAAACATATCGTTATTATCTATTCTAGTCATATCATATAGTTGACCGTAGGTCAATTCAATCTCAATTCTGAGTGGTTAGTATTCTAACTGATTGTATTATTTGAGTTCTTTGACTTGTTCGTTACCAGCTTACCCTACGGACTAGCCCGTACTTACATCTTTGGGAACTCGGTAGTATAATTGAGTGGGAGTGTTAATCATATATATGAACATCTATAGCTTCTGATGAAGAAGTGAAACGATGATTTCCTTTTAGTTTGGTTCAAGGTGTTAAATGATAGGGATCTCATTTCAGTAATTAATATTAGTTTACTGAAATATCATTTACAAGGAACTAAGTGTTTTAATGATAAAATACAATGAGGGGTAAAACGTTATTTTAGTCTCATCTCATTGTAGATCGTCTATAAAGGATTGAGTGACAATTATGGTTGTAACAATGGATAATTAATAGCGTATCTATATTTTTTATAGAGCGTTCTATGAATTCAAGAGTGCATTCCGAGTCTTTAGTGGAGTCACGAGGAATTAATAAGTTAACAAATTTATTTGTTAGATTTATGATAACTTATTGGAGTTTGATTTTATAGGCCCATGGTCCCCACTGTACATTGGATAAAATCATCTAAATGGTCTCAATTAATTGATTTAATTATCAATTAGAATTATCAAAGTTGACCAGGTCAATTTTGGATAATTTCACAGAGTTATGTAATTTTGAGAAAAAAGAGAAATTAGGGCGGATTGGTATCTAAATTAATAAATAAGTTTAAATCAACGTTTAAATTATAAATAATTAATTTGATAAATGATTTAAATAATTATTTAATTAATTAAATCAATAGAAAATAATACAGACCTTGATTTTAAGTCCAATTGGCTTATAATCAAATGGGAAATTTCACGGGCCTAAATCCCATGACAATTTCGACCTAGGGTTGTTAATTGGCTATTATTTTATTGATTTTTTAATTAAATAAATGACCTAGTTGAGTCTATAAAAGGAATGTTAAGTGAGAGTTGAAATTAGATGACAGACACTGGTTTTCTGATAAGTTCAGATTTCTGAAATACAAGTTTCTGATAGGTTTTAGATTCTCTCTAAACATAAGTCATTTTCTAAGCCTTATTGTTCTTCTCTTCTTCTCTCTGTATCTATCTCATATGTTGAGAATTTCTCACTCTAGTCTAGTTGATTCCAAGGATACTTTGGAAGACTGTGAAGAAAATCAAAGATCAGTTCAGTTAATACATTACGACAAAAAGGATACAAGGGTAGTGAAACTGAAGGAAGAACTCATTCATTCCGATGCGTATAATGTAAGTGTTCTTATCATTATTTCTCTTTGAATTCAATTTTAGAAACATGTTCTAGGTTATCTCATATTAATTTGTTTAATATTAGATATACATGAAAATAAATAAAGATCCTGTATAAGTTTCCCAACAATTAGTACTTCCTAATCCTTATTGGTCAAATGATTTTAATAATATCATGATTTCCAAGCTATGTTCAAGCATGAAAGTTTAAGTTTAATTACATGGTAATTGAGATTTTTTATTCTGATGGAAGTTCATGTTATGAACATACTATTTTATAATCAAATTAAGGTGAATTAAAGCCTATAGCTAGTCATTATTCTGATAGAAGAGACTTGTTCATTTTGCACTATTATTTAAGGATGGCTTGGAAATCAATGGTCAAGGATGTGAGAACCAAATTCTTATATAAGAATATCATATGGCTCAATTAAGCCTTGAGATGGTGACCGACAAAGACACCTGAGTTCAATGGATTGAATCCATTGTATGGAAAGGCATCAAGACAATGACTATTAAATTCTCAAAAGGGTCAATTCGAAATATTAGCGTTAGTCAATAATATGTGATAGATCAGTGGGAGTAATGATACTGATCTATTCAAGAGACACTACCAAATGAAGAATCCTTGAGAAACCTCACATAATCTAAGTATTTAGATTCTTCATGATGAGAACAACGGTAGGCTGGATTGTCTCATAGTTTGCATTGACTAACTTTTGTTGAGATTAATGTTTCCATTTCATTGAGAATCTTGGGATAGTGTAAAATGTGTTGCATTATAAAAGGCCTAAAGTCCACGTGTATTGATAATGACGAGAGATCAGATTTGAGATTGTCCCATATATGCTTATTGAAGGCAGTCTCGTGTTTACTCAAGTACACGCACCCTTGTGATATTTTTTTGCGGGCGTGCTGGATTAGTACTTACCATCCTTATGGTACCAAGGATGTGTTAGTAATCGAAAAATCGACATCATGACTTACAATAATTGGTTTTTCTTTTGTGATACCGATTAGACAGGTTGCATGGATGATAAAGTCCATTAATAAGCATTCATGATGGTAGGAGGAGCTATTTTGTGATTAAGTGTCAAATTAAATGAACAACTACAACTTCCTCTCTCATACATAGAGGTATATTGGTAAGAGGAGTTATTTTGTGGTCAAGTGTTGTATGGACACTTACAGCATCCTCATTCATAGAGGTAGAGTGAGTGGCGTGTTACGAGGACATTGATTATATAGTGTAACTGCGATATTTCATGTCAGGATTAAGAGTTGTTGACTCTATTATGAATTTACTGAACGTATGTGATAAATGTCGCATAATATTTTTCTCTCCGAACTTGAGAAATCTTGCTACTCAGATAGTATTGATGACGTTCCGTTGTGATGAGAAAGTAGTGGAGTCCTCTATCAGCATTATGACACACACTTATAGATTACAGGTCAACGACTACACTGACAAGACTTACCTAAATGTATGTAGTACTATGTACTAAGAAGACATTTCTTAGTTGGACTGTTCGGTACTCGAGATGTATTTTGTCAGTGGGAGTTACTTTTCGTCTAATGATGTACATGTTAATGATTGTTATTTGTTGTTGAATACATGCATATTTTGGATCACTCTTTGATATTTTATGAGCACACTTATTGATGCGAGCCAGTGGCTTAGTCTCGGTGTTATGTTTCGAGTGGATCTAGATTAGTAGTTATCCCCATGCTTTATGAATCTCCAATGTCTTGTTATGTATTATATTTGTATGCTATCGATACAATATGTTGCGTACTTGGTTTTATAGACATTAGTGTTTCTTAAGATTCTTGTGTATAGACATTATTGTTCAGTGAACACTTGTTGGTGTAATTATGTAGTCCAAGTGGGAGAATGTTAGAATATTTTATATGGACTGACATAATTAATTGTAGATCACGCAGTGTCGTTATTAGCATATAAGGGTAATAGTGTATTTATATGCATGATATAGTGCCTATCATTTATATAAAACCATAATGGGATGGTTGGTTTACTAACCATACTAGAGGCATATAGTTGCACCCTATTAACTATTAGTTGGTTCGTTAAACTATAGTCCACCACACATAATATAACTCAATCCACCACACAATTTTAGAGGCCCAGTCCATTGTAGGACAAAGGCCCATCAATCCATTCAACTCCCCTTGTGGTTGAACTATTTATGTGGCTAAGTGTGTTGGAAGTAGGGCTGGCAATTTGTGTAAACGTGTCAGATTCGTATCGACACGATTATGACACGACACAATTAAGGTAAACACGAACACGACACGATTATTAAACGTGTCAAAAATACGAACACAAACACAACACGATTATTAAACGGGTCAACACGACACGAACACAATAACACGATTATGACACGATTAATCATAACTATATGAAAAAAATCATAAAACCTATGCAAATTATTCATGTTATCGTGTTTGACACTATTATGACACGACACGATTATTAAACGGGTCAACACAATTATGAGATTAGAGGTGGAGGCATATAGGTAATTGTGGTAATATGAGATTAGGGTAGCTGTCATTGGTCCTTTTACACACGTTTTGTAGATCTTGGAAGAGCTCCAAAAGCATCTTCATATTAAAGGTATGTTCTCATTGATATGCTTCAAGTTCTATGAGTTGTTTTGGTTGATTGTTTGCACTTAACATGTATTATTTTCAACAAAGAAATCTCAGCGAGCATAAAACAATGCCTGGCATAGGTGGGAATGGATTGCACCACAGCTTTTAACAACACTTCTTTACCGCCAACAGAGAATGGATTTTCTTTCCAAGAGCACAATAAATGCCAAATTTTACTTTTGGTGCTGCTATAAAGAATCTTCTTATTCATGCCAGCAAAAGATGAAAGGACTAAATAAGTCTCGTGGCAATCACAAAGTCTCATAAACTAACTTTTAGATGATAATAAGTTGGCCAAATGCACTACCATATATATAGATTAATATATATATATATATATTTATATATTCAAAACTTGCCTCAAAGAGTAACAAGATTGTAGCATGGCTTTACAAAAGATTAGTGTGTCATCAGCAAAGAGTAAATGACACCAGATAATCCATTGAACCTTGAGTAAGCTAGAAAAACCTTCAATCACAAATAAGAAATAGATGGGATGATAAAGGGTGACTTTGAGAGAAATACTATTGGGGTACCAAGAAAGAGCAAGGGTGATATTGTATTGAACACAACTGTTATAGAGAAAGTGTTTTTGGTTTGGGTGAGTGATAGAGTAGATTGAGCGAGACTCTTTAAGAGTATTGTGTAAGAATTTGTTTGCTCAACTGTATTGTACCCATGGTGGTTTTCTTCAACTTGAAGAACCAAGATAGTGTATCAAACTGGATGTAGGCCAAACATTGTGGCTGAACCAGTGTAATCACTAGTGCATTCTCTTTACTTTACTGTTTTTTTTAATTATCTTTTTATATGCGCACACTAAATGTTTGATTCTTTTACTGTGAGAGTTTGAGTATGTTTTGAGCTGTAGAAAACATAAACTTGAGTTAGAACAGAGATTATTCCCACACTTCTCAATGCTTGATGGATGCGAAATAATTAGTGACAACATTCTCCATCTTACTCAACAAAGCTTGTAACATGATTACCATTGGTATCTCGAAGTTTTTTTAAGCGTTTAGTTCTTTTTCTAACATGTAGCTCTATTATGAAGGAACTTAGTATTTGCCGATAATTTTTGTAAAGTTCACTATGTTAGAGGGCCTGATAATGAGCATGGCTTGAATCAAGAATATTAGCAAGAGTTGAAACACGCTCCTGGGATTGCTTTATTTTCCTAGTAAAACCTGTAAAACGCTGGGTAAGCCGGATTGAGAGAATTGTTTAATATTAGAAGTGTCTTGTTGCATATCGGTGAAAGATGGAATTTGTTGCCATGAGACTTGTTACTCGAGATTTGGAAATGATGTCAAATAAATCTTGTTCCTCTAACCACAGACTCAAATATAAATTTGGATTTCAATTTGGAGTTTATATTCAATGTGCGAGAATGGTCTTCTTCCTCTGTGATCTTCTTGTTCTTGTCCAATGGTTTTTTAGATTTTAATATTGCTTTTCAGATCTGATTTTTTTTTTAAAAAAACTAAGTTAAGTAAAGGAACGGGTTTCCATCACATTCAAATATGTATATGATTTCTAGCTTTTCAGACATGCGTCTAATTTGTAGGTAACCAGTTACCCATATTACAACAAAAATAGAAAATCAGTTACTATGCAATTTAAATTAACGGATTACAATTTAATCTAATATTAAGAAAAATGGTAACTAATGTGGAGGCAATTAGTTACCACCTTAAAAAAAATTACTAATGTACCACCAGCAAACTAGTTTTTTCCATACTCACTTGGGCATTAAGTAACTTGTTACCACCTCCAAAATATGTAGAATTAATAAAAGATTGGAACCAAGAGAAAACCATCTTCTTTGGTATATGCGACCGTAACCAGGAAAAAAACCCAGTTCTGAAAAGCAATGGTGATCCTGACAAACTATGAAATTTGGGTAGTTAATCAACCCTCAACTTTATCTTAGATAAGAATTTAAATCAGCCATCCAAAAATCACAATCTACGATATCAAAAAACAAAAAAACAATCTACATATGCTCTTCCATACGAGTCAGAGAATGGAGGAAAATGAAATGTTAAATCAAAGAGAAGGGAGGAAAATGATTGCATATAATGTTAAATTGAAGGATTATTTGCGAATAAACAAATAATAATAATTGGGAAAATTCAAGAGCTTCAATTGGAGATAAATGGCAAGAGCCACCCAATGGGGTTATCTTGTAAAAGTTCATATTGGACCATAATCGGAGTCTCAATGTACCATAACTTAAGCTCAAAGAAGATTACATTGAGACTCCAATTAGGAAGCAAAAAAAAAAAGCATGCAAAGACTAAAGAATTGGAGGAAAGGGCAGATACATCACCGGCCACTGGATCGTATAAACCAAAAAATGATTACATAAGCTTTGCAATTTTTACACGAGCTATACTCAAATACAATGCTGCTCGAATGTTTCAAAACAGAACAGATTACAAATTTTCTTCCTATCTAATTCTCATTCTAGGTTCCTTCAAAGCAGCTATGACAAGGCTTCTATAATTTACAAGGCCTTGGACATCACACCCTGTTTGCTTTGTGAGAAATACAACAGGAAAAATAGGAACCTATTACAAATACAGTTAGTAAGAGCAACTTAAACATGGCAGATTTGCAGCTGAGTGTGAATGAAGACACTAATCTTTACCATATTGTAATTTGCTGTAGGTCTAGAGCCAGTTAGGTGCCATCTTGCTTGACATGGGCTTCTGTACGGGATCCTCTGGAACCTTAGCTAACGAGCGATATTGTAATTTCACACTCTCTGCATTGTCCAATGTTTTTACCACGTACCTGTACATTACCAGTAATTAAGCCTACAGTTCCATCAAAATCAAATATTGGTATACGTACATACATGAGCTTGATTTCTGTATCAAATGCATAATTTACACATGTTTCTACATCATGTTTGTTGTATGTTTCAAACAAAGGACAGTTTCAAGTGTCTACTCATTAAGAGTTGACAAAATTCCTCCTAGTCTTTTGGTCCAACTCATGGTCCGGAGTTCATAATTAATAGCTACTATTATAGGCACCACACAACTTTCAAGTAGAATAAGACAAATAATCATATTAAGGTTAGGTTTAAGTAGTATATTCGATTAAAAATCAACATCAACATAACAAACAATGAGTAGAAATGACTAACCATCCATTTAAGCATTGTGTTGTTACAACAGCCTCACGTCCCACAAAGCGCTGTGGTGTCCTCTTGTTCCCCTGGAACCATTTTCACTCAAATTATCAGTTACCATAAGTAACGTTTTGAATACAAATAGATACTAAGCTTGAGGCTATTCTGACCTTTATGATGACTCGGTCTGTTACAGCAAATGGAAACTGCACACCTCTGCCTCTTGGTAGATCCATGAGAGTAGAGTCGCCATAAACACCCTTGTCCTCCACAAGAGTAAAGAAAAAAACTTAGAAGGAATGTCAACAATGCATTAAAGATCAAAACAGTAAAACTTCTGCACCCATGAGAGAGCACAAATGCAGCATTTGAATGAGACCGCTTTAGTAAGAAGAGAGCCCTAAGCAAATTTTGGTTTTACCCCTTTTCATAGCAACCATAGAGTATGAACAAGAACTTGTAGGTAGCTAAGTCTAGTTCAACTTTTTCCTTTATTTTCTTCCTCTTCTAGTATGCTTTTTGATATTATCGACATAAACTTTTGGGAATGGAAATTGAAATACCTGTTCAAACCTTTCCCTTCTCCTTTTGGATGAGCGATGAAATTGTAATTCTTCTTCCCGGCGGAATGCCTGCACAGCAGCTCTAAGAGCTGCACATTTAAAGCCCTAACATTATAAGAGTAACTTCTATGATATAATCATATAACAGAAGAAATTCTTTTGTTGTCCAATATATTTTCTTATCCATAATTCAGCTATAATTTGATCTTAGTTCTCGCCATTTGCTTATCAATATTCTCAAGGAGCCCTAAGGAAATAGATGTCCAAAATTCTGCATCGGACTTGGTCCATATTCTCTTTAGCATTTCAAATTTTATAAATTTATATCCTCCAAGTCACAGGAAGATCGACAATTTAAAATCCTTCTTAACTAAGAGACCTTCTGGGACATTTAATTAGCAAACCAGCAACATAGTCCAAGAGTCTAAACAATTTTTTTCTCAAAAGTTTCTAAGATCTATAAGAGCATTGACATGATTTTTATAAAGGAAGCGCCTTGCAACTTTGTTAGACATCGGATGGGAATTCATACATTTATATTGCTTCCCTAATATATTTACTCACGTTGCATCACTTTAAGCATAGAGTACACATTAAAAAATTATAACTGAAACAATATCTATTCTCCTCAGTGAAAAACTATCTACTTACAGAGATTTGGAGAAATCGAGGCTTCAGAAATTGAATGAGAACATGTATAGCAAGCTTTCTGTAATAGCATTAGAAAAAAATAATTAAAATTTCACGCTGATGACCATAAACAGAACAAAGCAATAACAGAATAACGATGACCGAACCAATAAAAATAATAATAATAAATAAATGGAATTTCCTAGGAACTTACAAGTCTAAGAACATGCTGTATTCCACCATCTCCAAAAGAATGTCCACAAGGCAATATCATCGCGTCATCCATAAGAGCTCCCCTACATTTTCACAAAACGATATAAAACTAAAAAAAACATGAAAGAAAATAATACATAACTTCTGATCATTAAATCCATAGAAAAATAAACATGAATATTGCATCTTTGTTTGATGGTCATATGAACTTACGTTACAGGGTCTGATAAAATCGTCCTCAAAGATTCCCCTGACTCATTCGAATACAAAACATCTTTTCTTCCACTAAATCCACAACCATTTTCAACGGCCGAATCTTTTTGCCCGGAGGCAGACCCTTCAGGGCCCTGAAAATACTGAGAATAATATCCATCACCATCAGGTTCCGCCACCGTGACCACATTCTGATAATTCCCAACTCTACCTTGCTGATGATGATGATGGTGATGGTGATTCTCACTCGGACTGGCCTTGGTGTTGCCACTCACAGTTTGATGCACAATGCCACCCTCTTTCACTATTACATCTCTACTTGATCCTACCATCATATTCACACCTAATAAACCACTTGAAAATCAACCAAAAATCTCCAGAATTATGCATGTACATAAAAACAAAACAGAAACTGATACAAATAAAATACCCAAAAATTTAGTTTTAAATTCTTACCAAAAGGAGAATGGTGCTGATGCTTCGCTTTCCCATTTCCCATTTTGTTTTCCCCGTTACCCACGTTATTACTGGAATTACCCTTGTCAAGGTTATCATCCGCGCCCACAAGCCCCTCAACCCCGTCATCAACCTCATCATCGTCGTCGACATCGTCTTCTTCGTCGTCGTCATCATCATCCTCGTCCGATCCATCGACGCTCGGCGTCGTCGTTGTTCCATTCCCATTCCAATTTCGTGCCTCCGGTGCCTCCCGCCGGTCCTGCCCATCACCATACATGTTCCGCCGGAAGTCCGCACCCTGAGGCGCGAAAAACCTTTCGTCAATGAAGCCACTGAGATCCCTGGTTTTCGGACCCGGGTCTCCGACCCGCCTCTGAGTCGGGGATCCGCAGTTGAACCGCATGGGGTCTTCTTGGAACACCAGGTGGGAGTTGAGCCCGTTCTCGAGTCTCTGTGACGGAACCAAACCCATGTCTTCAGACGACATTTTTTTTTTGGGGGCGAAAATTTAACACTACAAAACCCTAATCGCGGAAACTGGGCATGATTATAGGGCTTCGAATACGAAGAAAATGAGGTTTGGGTTTGAAGGGTTTCTGAAAATTGACTTAGGGTTTAGTGCAACAACAACAACAACAGTTGCGTGAAAAATGGTTGTGGGACTTGGGTGTATCAGTGTCTGTACTACAGCTGCCCATTTTTATTTTTGTGAGAAAAAGTTAGAACAGAGGCAGTAATTTCAAATTCTGATATTTCTGAGGGGTTAACATGAAATTTTGGGGGAACATCGTTTTTCTAAGCTTTACGTCAGCAACCTCTGACATGAGACAAAATAAAATAGATAGATAACGCTTTTCTTGTATTTTCTTTTCTTCAAAAATACTAAATAAACCTTTAAAACGTTGTCGTTTGGCTACAGTAAGCAGCAAATAGAATCCACGTCTCAATTTGGTAGACAATTGAAATTATCAAGAGAGAGAGAGCTAGCGGAACTTACGAAGAAGATGAAGATTGAAGAATGACATTGACTTTGACAAATTACAACATTGTAATGTATTCTATTCCATTTACTTTTTCTGATTGGTGAAGACGTTGATTCTATGCCTATGCCTGCTTTTCGTTGGGTTCTTTTCTACCCTTTCATTAGCCTCAATACAATATGATACCGATTCTAATATTAAGACTTCATTATTTGAGAGAAGAAGAAGAATAAGAACAGTGATTATGGACAGAACCCCAATCGGGTCAACTGTTGGGATATTGGCGGTGGCTGTGGTGGTGGTGTTTTTAATGGTTTGTAATGGGTGCGAGGCTTCTATTTTCACCAAAGTTCGAAACCTTGAAAGTGTTGACCCAATTCACAAGAGTCTTCCTCAACAGGTTTTTTATTCTTTATTCTTCTTTTTTTTTTGGTTCTTAGTTTTTCTTTGTTATGTTTTGATCACATACTGCTATTTTCTCAATCGGGTGTTTGTCTTCTTAGATTTCCCCTTCGCCTAGTCCCAATTCTGGCGTGGACTCGGGTCCAAGTAGTGCTAACAATTCCGTTTCTCCCGCACCCGGCCCAGTTTCTTATGACCTGACCAATGAGAAGTGCACGAGCTCATTGAGAAGCTGCTCCCATGAAAATCAGATTAATATGATTGCTTGCCTGTTTTCCTCTTCAAATGGTATTGACTCTGATGTTTTATTTATGTTTAAGGGTATATTACATGTTTGTTTAAATGCGTGGTCAGGGTCAAGTTTCCATATTAACGTTTCCACTGAAAATATGGCCCATTTGTCCCAAAACCCAGATAAAAGGAAAAACATCAAGATATAACTATTATCAGTGGACTTGGGCTCATGCATTGATTGTTTATGCTCTTTCTGGGAATTTATAAATGCAATTCTTCATTCATCTTTAATTTAGTAGCGTAGACTTTTTCGTGGTGGTTCATTCAGAAATTTTGAGACCATGTTTCCAGATTTTGAGTCTCGCAACTTATCTTGTGAATATTCATATTATTTATGTGATTGGAGTTTTGCTTTAATTAATTTCAGGCCATGATTATTTCAAAATTTTCAGCTTTTGGTGGGTTCCAACTTCATGTGCACATTTAATCATATTTTGCTGGAAGGATAGAAACACAAACCCAAAAGATTTTATTTCATTTTTTTTTTCATGATGGTAGAAGTTTGCAAACTGATTTTGGTTCACTGCTTTAATGGAAAATATAATTGAAATTCAGTGTGGACCATTTGTTTGTTCCATGTCATGTCAGACATCTGCAGTAATGCCTCCTAGTCGATTACTCAATTGCAAATAGAAAAAGGACAACTTCCTTTTATATTGCTGTTTGTATTTCTCACTCTAAATGTGAAAGGAAAAAAAATCTAACAAATAACTCTGTAAAGTGCCAGAGAAACCATGGGAATTCATCCCAATTGATAGATCATTGTACGTTAAACCTTTTGAATTGTCAACTCAATAATGTTGTTGTTTTTTCTTGTAGCCCACATGGAGTTATTTCTTCTTGTTAAAAATGATGGAGAGAGTCCTTTGGAAGTAAATGTTACAACCAGCAATACTCTGAAAGAAATAAAAATACCTGAACATCACATTAAAGAGGTTTGTCTTATGGTCTATATTGATATTATTTTCTATACCCAATATACCATTATGATAAATGAATCAGCTCATCTTTAGTTGTAAAGCATTTAAAGAACAAGGTGTGTATTGAAAGGTCTAACATTTGAATTAAACTTCAACCATTCTTTCTAAAAGGACTTGATTTGATGTCTGACTTTTATTTCAGATTTTGATCATTGATCTTTCCAATCATGATTCAGGTCAATATCTCATATATAGGAAATTCATCAGTAGAACTAAATGCTGGAAATGGAGCATGTATAATTCACTTGGAATTACCTAAACATAATAATGGTTTCTCTAAGCACTTCTCTAACTACAATGATTATGCAACTCCACTTAATGGAGCCTACTTTTTGTTCTTTACTGCACTGATTATTGGAGGCATATGGACCTGCTGCTGCCTATTGAGGGAAAAGAAACAGCACACTGATGGAATCACATATCAAGAGCTTGAGATGGGACATTCGAGCAACAGCCGTGTGGAAACAGCAGAACGTTGGGATCAAGGATGGGATGACGACGATTGGGATGAAATGAAAGCAGTTAAGTCTCCAAGGGCTCACCGCAATGGAAACGTGTCGACTAATGGCCTTACTTCCAGATCTTCTGATACAGATGGATGGGAAAACAACTGGGATGATTAGGATAAAAGCTCTCATATTGTGTTCAATTCCCAGATAAGCATAGCAAATTAAGAAGCTTATACACATAGAAATAGGAAAACTTTCATTATTTACTTTCATACGTGTGCTCTTTAGCTCATGTAAACACCTGAGGATTAAGAAAACAGTTTTGGTCTGTGGAAATATAGTATTTTCATTCAAAATCGATTAGAAACTAATTTTCAACATTTGTATTTGTATGTACATATTTTGTGTTCTCCCTCCTAGTTCCTACAATGAGAATATTGGAGTTCTTGAAACTATAATTTGTGTATTCAAAGATTTATGGTAGTTATGCTGGATTTTGAATGAGTTTCTACCAAAAGAGAATGACATACAAATTACAACCATTACAACTGATGCATTTTATTATAATTATATCATAATAAGATGGATGATTCAGAGCCAAGACTTAGCTTTTCTATACTAAAAATCTTTGGTATGAGAGTAGTTATTATATTGAAATATATATTTATATATGAGCAGATAACCCAAACCCAGATGGCAGTACTAAGCACTTTGAAGATACTGGTATGAGGCTGCGCATTTCTATACTAAAATACATTTGTTTTACTAAGCACTTTGAAGATACTGGTATGAGGCTGCGCATTTCTATACTAAAATACATTTGTTTTGAGTGTGGGGTCAGTTCAACTTTAAGAGCATACTGGTGTCCACGTTGATAATTGCAACTTTTTTACGTTTTCTTCGGAATAAAGATGTCAAAAAAAGCTTCAAATGTCGCTTTATAATTATCCAAAAGGAATAAAATTTCATACATAATAATTTACTTTATCAGAAGTATTGCCAAATCAAAAGTGGGGAAGGGAATTTGTTGGAAGGGGTGCAAGAATGTGCTTGGCGATTCCCACTCGCTAATCCAACGCCATATGGTATGCTCCCCTGGAATCAACCGCTATATTGCGTGTAATCAAAGCTTTAGTCTGGTGGGTACAATTTTATGTTATTTTTTATAAAAAAAAAATGTCATTACCAAAAATAATAAATAATAAAAAGTGTCACTGTGGAAACTCTTTCTTTAGTTCTTAGAAACATGGCTTATCTGGGCTTTGATTTTATTGAGCTTAAAGCTTAGGTGGTGATCTTTAAATTAATATAGAGACAACTAGAAAAGCCAATGGTTGGTAATATATTAAAAAAATAGACATATGATCAATCAATCAATGACAAAGTAGGTACTTCCTTCTGTCAACCCAGTGATCAAGGGACTCTGATATTCCTTTGCCCAAAGGAAAGAACTTTAGGTTTAATAAAATTAAACGAAGCATGTGCTAGTTTGTGAAAAATAATGCCAAATTCCTATTAATTTTCTTGGGCCCCAAACAAAATGTTTTATAAAAATGTGACTGGTTTACATTGGGGGCAACCTAATTACGACTCGTAGTCTACGCACATGGCTATAGTCATGAAAATCTTCTCTTCTTCGAATACCTCTTTCCTAGGTGGGTTTACTTTTTTTTGCATAAAAATTAACAATATATATTTTTATAGCGCATTGGTATTTGCCAGAAGCATTAAGACAGAGAAACAAATCTACCATAATGGAAAAAAAAAACCATTACAAGAACTTTAAGTATTGAGAATAGTATCGAAATCAATGAAACTAGGTGATAAGAACCAACTGGAGAATATGTGGGATAAAGTTTGCTAAACTATCTAGAAGAGTCTATACCAAAGTTTGCTGAACTATCTAGAGTAATGCTAATTTTGGTCCTGATTATAGTCTGCTAGCCAGGAAGTTTTACCTGCCCAACATATTTTTGTATGTTGATTTCATAAGATATAAATCAACAAAAACAAGTAAGAGAGAGAGAGACAGAGAGAGAATATGGGCAAGGGCAATTGGTATGAGTCAAAATTTTATGAAAAGGTGTTTAGTCTTGTTCATTTCATTGGAACAATAAAACATTACTAGGGCCATGTTTTAGCACTATCGGCTTTAGCTTTTTACTATCCTACTGAGGTAAAGGTCCATCAATTTTTTTCCATACAAGCTGCCCCACCCTATAGTCACCCTAATTAAACAATGTGGAAATCGAAACATAAAGAAAATAGTAAAATATTTAACAACTGGTGCTTCTATTCCGACAACATCAGTGTGTAATATTCTATATTTTCTATTTGCATGATGCCATGCTATCATTATCTTCTATGGATTTTTTTTCTTTAATGTTTCTTTTACACCCCACCAATGACCAATTTCCCTTGTGGGTTTTCCCCCTTTTTATTATTTTACTCAATTTTCTCAAGACTATTTCCTTAAAAGTGGGTGCAAAGATTCTTGGGGTCTCCACTGGCTCTTGAGTCACTTTTTGACATTTTGAATTTGCTTTGACCATTTGCAATTTATGAAGATTACATTATTTGGGCATATGGGACAAGGTCCGTGAATTGAAGGGTATTGTAATAGTCATTTAACAAATTATGCCCTTGTAGAGAAGTACTATACTCTATCTTCAATTTTGGCAGATATTTGAGACAATGGTACGACAAGGCATTAAATGTTGTTTTTTACAATATTATATTGTAAATTATAGGCTCATCTTCCTCGTGTAAACTATCACATCTTGTCTGAAAGATATGAACGAACAAAAACAAAAAACAAGTACATGCATTTTTGGGAGACTCCAGCAAACGAAATTGAAACATAACCCAAACGTTATGTGCTTACGAGTAGTAGAATCAGTTTAGATAAAAGGGCATAAAACTAAGACAGATATAAGTAAAGTACAAAAGATTAGTAGCAAATCTAATCTAATGAGAAACCTGGTGAAGGGGAATCCGGCTATCTGAGATAGTAATACACAGAAGAAAATACATAGTGAACATGAACATGAACATAAACAAGTGAACACAAGATGAATAGGATAAGAAAATTTTGTGAAGTGTTTCTTCTCTAATCTAATGAAGTAAGAAAGAAAACCGGATTCTTCTTCGCCCGATAACCGGATATCCAATCATTCCGGATATCCGATTGTTACATCCCTTTCAATCAATCTCTGAAGATTAAAAACTAATTTGATGATCCCAACTCTTCTTGGTCTTCTGAAGGACATCTGATCAATTCCAATATATTAACAACCTCCCCCATGTCTGGTCGATTTGAGGGCACTTGTGAGGTGCATATCAGACCCAATTTCATCACAGGAATTGCCTCTTCAGCGGGGAAATTCCCTTGGAGCCTTCCATCAACACATTCCTCAACTCCGCCTTCTTCTAGTGCTCCTCTAACCATGTCGCAAAGCACCACCACATCATCTTCCATGTACTCAACAGGCCTTTTGCCGGTCACCACCTCCAAAATCAAAACCCCAAATCCATACACATCACATTTCTCAGTTATCTTCACTGTTTTGCAAGCAAACTCCGGTGCCATGTAACCAAGTGCACTCTGAATCTTGCTGCTCAAGACATAGCGGTCGAGCATTGGCAACAATCTCGCTAGGCCAAAGTCTCCTACTTTGGGTTCACCTGAACTGTCAATCAGAACATTGCTCGACTTTATATTGTAGTGAATAATGTTAAGTTGGTGCAAGTGAGCCAAGCTCTTTGCAGTACCAAGAATTATGTTGAACCTCTCATTCCATGAGAGGAAGTTCCCACCTGATCCTTCATGGAGATGCTTGTACAAGCTACCACCAGAGACAAATTCGGATATGAGCAGCTGCAAGGATGGCGTCCAATAGTAGCCTTCAAGTGCTACAAGATTTTGATGCCTAACTTTGCCCAATTTCTTAACTTCCCTTTCGAACTCTCCTTGTGACTTGACAAGACTTGAAACTGTGAGCTTCTTGATTGCAACAGGACGACCATCACGAAGAACTGTTCTATACACTGCTCCAAACCCACCTCGGCCAAGTTCACAATCCTTGTTGAGCAGAGCATGTGCACCTGTGCTGAAGTCAGGATCGCCCGAAAACATCACGAGCTTGCCAGAATTGTTGTCTGTAGTAGGGGAATGACTGAACTCATCCCCTGCAGAAAATGTGAGGGCTGCAGCTGATCTTGATGAGGAAGACCGGACACGAAGATTAAGTACAGTGATCGCAATCACACCAATGACTATGACAGCAGCTGCGCCAATTGCAATGAGTGCAGAAATGCTGAGAATGATTCTTTTGTGGCCCATAGTTGTAGGTAACTCACCTGGAGCAGAGTCTGAGGAGGAGTTGGGATTCAGGACAATGGGTTTAGGAAGTACAGCGGGACAAGACTTATTGACTGCGGAGCCACAAAGAGATGGGTTGCCGGACACAGAGTAGGGGGATATGGTGTTGAAAAATCCACCGGCTGGCAGTTCACCCTGAAGGTTGTTGTGAGAAATATTGAACGACAGGAGATTGGGTAGATTAGCCAATTGTTTTGGTAGGCCTCCAGCGAGTCTGTTAGAAGACAAATCCACATTTTGTAGGTTGACAAGTTTAGCCATTGCTGCAGGTATTGGACCACTTAGCATGTTCTGTGATAGGATCCTACAGTGTTCAACCAAGACAAAATAGAAATAGAGAAAATGTTAGGATTCTATTAAATGTTTTTTTTTCCAAAAGAACAGAATAAGTAGAAAGACCTAAAAAATGGCTATATCAGGCAACAATGACGAATATTACAGACTCCACTTCCTCGTGATTTTCTATATTAATTCAGTGAGAATCAAAAATCACAAAAAAAAAAAGATAATCATATACCCATATCTTTACACTTCCACAAAACGGTAAACAGCTTGCCAAACTGCAGTTGATAAACAGCATACAATACACCAAAGGGCAGAAAATTATCAACTATCAGTTTTCATATCCAAACATTTTAAATTCATATTATCAAAGTATCAACATCATTTGGCAATTCAATCAACAATTATTCATGCAATGATTTTTTCACTAATATGGGTTAAAAAAAACATAAAATGCAATTGCAACCAAATTCCTTGTGGCAACCAGAGTCTACCCACCTTTTCGGTTGGTGGAAGACTAAAGAATAACCACTTTTCAATAGGAAACCACCTAAATGGAGAAGCAAAGAATTTAGCAAAAAACAAAGATAGAGAAAGAGAACCTACAAAGTTGTTAATGACGAACAATTCTCAATTGAAGTTGGAATTTTTCCTGAAAGCTCATTTTCCTCGAGCCTAAGTTCCTTCAAGGACACAAGTCCACCAACTTCCACAGGAATGCTTCCATTCAGTTGATTCTGACTCAAATCAAGGTTGTCCAAGAACTTCAACTCTCCCACAGTCACTGGAATACGACCAACAAGAGAGTTCCTGGACAATTTCAAAGATTTCAAGCTGCTCAAACCCCCAATAGTTGATGCTATTTCACCGGAAAATGAATTGTAGGATAAATCCAAGACTTGCAGATTTTGAAGCGCAGTCGTCGCTAACAAAGTAGGAGCATTCATGCTTCCACCCCGTTCTTTCCCTGAAAGTGAAACCACTTGTAAACCCGAGTTGAAAATCCATGAAGGAAGATCACCTGTCATTAAATTCTGACTGAAATCCAAAGACAGAAGGTTTGTGCAAGAAACCAGTGACTTTGGCAAGCTCCCAGTTAGACCATTGGTAGAAAAGTTAAGAATCTTTAGGGATTGAAGATTTCCTAAAGAAGTTGGAACAGGACCGGAAAATTTGTTGGCCGAAAGGTCTAAACTCTCGAGGCTTTTCATTTCTCCAATCCACGTAGGAACATCACCAGCGAAAGAGTTCCCGCGCAGGTTTAGATTATTGCAGAGGGAAAGTTTTTGCATTGTCTCTGGAAGGTTCCCGGAGAAGGAATTCTCGCTGAGATCAATGGACCTCACAAGCAAACAACTTCCAATGCCATCTGGAATCTTCCCAGAAAGCTGATTCTTCCCGAGATTGATAGCTCGCAAATTGTTCAACCCTTCAATCCCCTTGGGAACTTCACCCTCCATCAAATTGTCAGACAAATCCAACGATCTAAGCCCATTCAAAGACCAAATTCCAGATGGAAACGACCCTGAAAACTGGTTGGAGGAAAGGTTAATCGAAGCAATGGTTGAACATGAGCTCAAACCCTCCGGAATTTTCCCTGAAAACTTGTTACTGGCCAATGAAAGTACTCGCAGAGACCCGCATTGTCGAAAGAAGTCTTCGGAAATAGTTCCAGAGAGATTGTTCTCGCTTAAATCTAGAACTCGAAGGTTATCGATTCGGGCTATATTGGGGCTTATGGTTCCAGTGAGATTGTTCCTGGCCAGGGAAAGCTTCCTGAGAAACTGCAACTGGAATAGCCCTCTGCCTATCCGACCCGAAAGAGAGAACCCATCAAGGTTAAGCTCAGTGACTCTCTTGGATCTGGGGTTGCATTTTAAGCCCACCCAGCCACATGGGCTGTCATCATCTTCGTTCCAAGTTGCAAGCTTTCCCTTCGGATCTTGGATATCAGCCTTGAACACAATCAACCCCAAAACGTCGTCGTTCAAGGAAGGGTTCAGAGATCTCACGTAAATGGGAGTTAAGACGGCAAGAGTGAATAACCAGAGTAACCTTCTCATACTCATATATGCTCGCATTGTTGAGGACTCTCAAAGGCACTGCAAAGCCATAAAAGAAGTTGCAGGCAACCCAGATGACCCAAAAGCCTAAACTATCTTTACAGTTGGCTCGAAGAGCTCAAAACTCTCAAAACAAACACTTCAGAAAAAAAAAATTAAAGATAGAAAAAAATTGGAGCAAAACAAAGCAGAAAAATGCCAACTTTCTCCAACGGCTAGATTCGGAACCGCCCAAAAAAAATACAAGACAAACCCAGATATGGCGTAGCACCAATAAACAAGAAAAAGTAGGCTTAGCCAAAATGACACACCCTCAAACCCAACTGCCCAAAATGGCAACTCTGTTTTAGAAGAGTCAAATGTACAAAACCCTAGAACTCTCTTCCTCGAAGCAAAAAACTCAGAGCTAGAAAGAGTTCCAACGGTCAGAATTGGAACAAAGAAGAAACTCCGACCGCACCCGAATAAACAAAAGCAGCTAGCGTAACGGTGTATAAAGTCTCGCTGGAGACTACTACTGCACTCGCCGGAGCTCCGACTGCTCCTACAGAAGTACACAAAATCGGCACCGGAAAGAGAAAACTTAGTCAGCGAAAATGCCGGCCGGGAATTTGCCGGAGAACTCAGAAAATAACACTCCTCTCTCCCTCTCTCTCCTCTCTCTCTCTCCAAACGCACTCTGATCTGAGAACTGGGCGCAGTGTTTGGTGTGAACTCTGATAAAGGAGAAAATTAAATTAAAAGCGCTTTATTAACGGCAAAGAGGGACCAGGTAGGTAGCTGCGAGGGACAGTCAATTTAATTAGACAAATTGACACGTGTCGGAACTTTAACGGTGTGATTATCCGACGTGGCGTTGATTGTGCTCGTGTCAGATCTACTTTTGACGTGGATCGCAAAGTGGCAATATGTGGAGCCCGAGGGTAGGGATGGTGACTGGGTAGGGAATTCGGAATCACCCCTGAGATTTCACGAAATTACGGTTTTGACATTCGGATAACGAAATATGACCCATAAACGTTTACGGATGTCGTTGAAAATACAATTGAAGAGAAAGAAAAATAAAATGACGACCTTGTCCTTGCTTTGGGAACAAAAGTCAAAAGTGGCTCTGATACAGAGCCATAAACCAATAACGAAATTTTTTTTTTTTAGTAAAAACCCAAAAACGAATTGAAAATAAATAAATCATGGTCTCTGTTTACCGCTATTTTTCGTGGGAATGAGATATGACCTTTCCGCAGTTTTGTCCTAATGAAACTTAAAAACTGTCTACATATGAAATACATTTATGCACGTTGAATGCTACATTGAATAGTGTCTAAAACAACTTAGCCAATGAAATTGGCTTACTTTGATTGATCCAACTTAACCAATGGTATGACCAGACACTGCAAAATACTTTCACCTCTTCCTCAGCGCATAGCTGCAATTAAACTCATCCCACCTCTAATAGAGGACATTTTGATATATAAACCGACCAAAGATAGAAAATTCACAATCAAAAGTGTGTACTAGATTTTTAACAAGAACCGATTTAATTAAGGAAGTCCCTTGTAGAAGAAGTTGTGGAAAAGCTCAATACATGAGAGAACCAGGTTAATAATGTTATGAAAATATATGATGTATGAATGAAAACGATAAGAAATATATCTCTACATAAAATAATACAAATAAACAAGATTCATTAAATGAAGTTACAACTTTATAACTGAAAATATAAATAAATAAGAGAATGGATAAATACAACTCTAAACAAAAAATACAAATAAAGTAAAAGTGTTTGTAATAAAATAAATAAAAAGAATACAACTCTAAACAAAAAATACAAGTAAATAGAAAATAATAATAAAAATATGAAAAGCAATAGTAGAAAATGTAAGAACAAGAATCAAAGAATAAACAACTCTCACTCACACTACTAAAGTGAAAAGTGTTGGGGATCACCAACTTGAATAAGGTTTGAAATTTTTGTCTAAAAGTTTATTTCTCCCTAACTCAAGCTTAGATCTCTCATAGATTTGGAAATTGTTTTCTTGAATTATCAAGCCAAGTGCTCTAATGGATACAAAAATTGTGTCAAACAAGTGAGCAATAGTGTAATGCCCCAAATTTCCTAATAAGGTTTAGGACCTTGATTAGGAGGTCGGGATGACCATAATTGATTTATTATATTATTAAATGATAATATGCATGTTTAGGTGTATTAAATAAGCATGTGAACCCATTTTTGATTAATTGAGTGATTTTCATATTTTGGTCATTTCAGACATATTTGGCATATATGTGATATGTGTGTGGTGCTCCATTATTATTTGGCTATGTTAGGGTTACCCAACACAAGACAATCCTAGGAGGTAAGCTAGTGGAAAAGTCACATCGAGATTTATTCTTGACTCGGAGTGAATCAATGGGTATTTAGCATTACCGCGTTATTGGGTAATGGGAATACATATTTGATTATAAATTGGGAGTTAGTAAGATTGTTGACGCCGATTTCGTCAACAGTGAATAAAGAGCACGAAAATAATAAATAGTTATAGCCAGAAAAATACAATAAGACAAATAGGATTTTTTACGTGGTTCAGCAGTTAACTATGCCTAGTCTACGAGTCTTTGTTATTAGAACTTAAGATGATTCTTGGAAATTCTTCAAGAATGAATTCTCCAGAGTTTCTCTCAAGATCACAAAATTTCGGTCATTTTCAAAGGTACAGGACTTCTCTATTTATAGAGGAAATCTCAGGATACAATCCCACACCTTTCTGGGAGGTTATCTGTTACATTAATAAATTTAATGACTTTAAAAGCCTGTAACTCCTATATACAAGGAAACGTCCCCTGAAGACCAGGGGGCGTATAACTGACTGATAAATATCCCTTTATTATAAGGAAGTTACAATAATAAATGTAGACTGCGTCTTTCCAAATGATTTACTAAGATGTTCGAAGTCAGCAATCGACATCACCAGCATCGTACCAACCCAGGTCTCTGATTGACTTTCAAGTTGTATTATTCTCTCCAAGACCACATAGTTTCAAGCTCATAGTTATGTCAGGCTCGGGACTTTTGATCCGAGGCCACCCGAGAATAGACGCACTCCGATGTGTGTCTTTCGAACTTGCAGGGCTTCGAGGTCACCCATATTCGAGGTTGCCACCTGCTTTCTAGGATCGACGCCTAGGTTGCGAACATGTATTCTAGTTATTGCGAGCTCACACCTGACGAATCCAGCTTTCGAGATCACAATTCTCAAGGCTCGAATCTGGGTGTAACATTTTGCCCCCTCAAAAGTATTTGTTCGAATCCTATGAGAAGAAAACTTTTGAACTACTTTCTTCGGGAACTGCACCGTCACACATGTTTGAGAATGGACACACGTCAGTTGGGTATTGCTCATCCAAGGTACTCGAGTACCTTAGAAATCTGCCCACGATCGTTCTCCTGCCACCTTTTCGGTACCATCTTGTCATTTGTCCCTCGCCGTCGAATTTTATAAGGATTCTGGCCAATGGTCCAGATCATTCCTTCTATTATCATTTCTGGTAGTCTATATATAAGGCTTCAGTCATCTTCTTCCCCTCATTTCTACGTTTACCAGAGAAAAAAGAAAAAGGATAAAACCAGAAGCCATCCCAGAGAGCTTTTTGCTTTTGCATGTTCTCCCAGCCAAAGAAACAAAGGACCGCCAGCTTGTTCGAGACCATGAGGTTATACCTGCAGCCTCTCCTTCAATCAACGATTTCTCTGCAATCGCCATCACTGTGTAAGTATCTGATGATCTTTACGTTTTTCTTTATGTCGGTTTCTGTCTATGTTGCTCTCTTATTTTTGGGAATGTGCTGGTTTATTTTTTTAGTTTGACACGCTAGGAGGCTTTGACCGATAGGCTTTTAAGTTTAAGTTTCCACGCTAGGTTTAAGTCACTGGTTCCAAATCCAGTTTTGATGTAGAACAAACTCAAACAAGGTCTCTTTTTTCTGGGTTTTCAAAATTTAAAAGCCATATCTTGCACACCAAGATATCGGGTACAAAATCTTGGTTTTGAAGAATGCACGATACCCAAAAATACCATTTGTAAAAAATCGCCACCTTTTTCCCTGATATTTCGAGATTCTAAAAAATTAATTCCACTTCCTTCCCTTTTTCGTGAAATACACGTCATGACATTTAATTGGGTCTCCAGGATCGAACTCGTCTCGTACCCAAGCATTCCCGAGATTGTTCCACCAAGCTCGGTATTCTTAATTCCTTGCTTGCATGGCCCTCACCATTTTTTCTTTCTTGGGGGTCGCTGCTGGCAATTCCGTACTCGCCAAAACTCCAAGCCCAGAATCGTT
The DNA here is from genome assembly GCF_963169125.1 of Humulus lupulus. NCBI lineage: Eukaryota > Viridiplantae > Streptophyta > Magnoliopsida > Rosales > Cannabaceae > Humulus > Humulus lupulus. The sequence continues at coordinate 93,294,244 of NC_084800.1, read as the reverse complement.
GTTTGCTCGGAACCAACGTCTGATTCGTGAATACGATCTCGCGCGCGAACAGGAAGAAACCCGAGCTCACTATCGCCGCCAAATCGTTGAGGTCATAGAAAAGAAGAGGAGAATCCTTCGAGAGGCTCTTTATCCGGAATCTGATTCAGGGCCCAGGCCGATCCCCCTCGACCCTAGGTTAAAAGTGACCATCGCGTACAACCCGGGAGAGCTCCAATTCTCACTGATGGGGGAGCCCTCTACCTCGCAGCCGAGGAGGGAGTTCTTCAAGGCCGAGCACTACTGGAGCTCGGTTACCTCGCTAGGTCAGATAAATGATATCCTGGCCTTCCACGGTCTCAGACTGTCAGGTTCCTTAAGGTGTCGAGCTCCTACTTCTAGCGAGCGAAGCTTCTATGCTCCAGGGGATGGAAATCCTGATAACAAGCTGAGCTACGCAGCTTGGAGCCAAGAGCATATGGAGGCAGGAGCGTTACTGCCTTTGAAGTCTTTCTTCAAGGACTTCACGGACTTTGTTGGGTTGGCTCCATTCCAACTCAACACTAATTCGTATAGGGTTATGTCCGCCCTGAAGTCGATTTACAACGAGCTGAAGTGGGAAGGACCCACGCCAGCAGAGATCTTCTATCTCTTATGTTTGAAAAGCAATCCCTCTCGAGCTCGGGGAGGAGATGGATTTTATTATCTTTCGAGCTACCCGAAGGAGAAAAAGATGTTTGAGGATCTTCCCAGTCAACCTCCTGATTTCAAGAAGGCCTTCTTCTGGACGGATGGCCTGTCTCCGTTACGATGCTATTCGTTCAGACGGATCCGTAAGTGCCCCACCTCCTTTATCTCTGTGCTCGAACATTTATCTACAGGCTTATACTTAGTTGAAATGTGTTTTATTTTCCAGCCAACTATCGTCGTCCCACTCCTTCTGATGACATGAAGGAGTGCAGGGAGATCCTGCTCCGACTCCCTTATGGCAGGAGATCGCTCTCGTACCTTCTGCGTGAAGATAAACTTCGAGCTTGTGGGCTCTTGGGAGATGGTCAGTCCCCCAAGGACTGGTCTAACAAAAAATATGCCCGCTGGGAGCTTGTGCCCTTACCAACAGGCGTCCTCCCCCTGAGGAGAGAGGTGAGGCCCCCGCCTCCAGTTCACCGAAGGAGCCTGCAATCAGGGAACGAGGCCAACGACGAAGCCTCGAGCTCGGGCTTGGATGATCAAGGTACAGTCATCCTAAGCTCGAAAATGTGGTCCCCCACCCTGTTAAAGCACAAACCCGATAGGCTAGTTCTATGCGAAGACGATAAGAACCACTTTTATGTGTGGACTTGGGTAGATGAGCGGGTTCATAGGTTCGATAGTTGGCTCGAGCAATACGATACTATGTATAGCCTGAACGAGGTATGGAACGGAATAGTCGTCCAATACGGGACCAATGATTATAGGGACCTTTCGAGGTTGACATCCACATATAGGGAAGGTACTCCCCCCGCCTCTTCTGAAGATGGGGGAATTTCATGGTCTCCTAGCTCAAGCTCGGGGGAGAATTCCAGTTAGGTCTTTCTCTACTCGTTGGTTTTTTTTTTTATATCTTCCAAGTTTGTTAGCACTATGCTTAACCTCGATTGGAACTGTGCAGGTGCTATAGATTCCGACCTTGACGTCGTGCACTTTAGCGATGAGGGAGCTCAAAAGAGTAAGCGCCCGAGAGGCTCGCGAAAATCTGATCGACCATCTAAAATCCCTAGGCGCACTGAGAAGACCCCATTGGCTCAAACTGCTGCGAGCACAGCTGGGGATCCGAATGCCCAGGTCGATGCATCTGTCTCGACCGCGCCTGCCACGCTTCCTCCAGCCGCAATTCTCCCAACACTCGGCCGACCCCCGAAGAAACCCTCAATCTCAAAGGCATTCCTGCCTTCGGCCCGACCTCATGTTGAAGAGTTCGTGCTTGATGGTACTACTGGGACCCAAGGAGCCGTACTTGGCTAAGACGTCCTTTCTCGAGTGGGTCAGAGTCTTTCAGGATTCGGCGCTAACCACTGGGATTTTGTGAATAACGCCCCAGACTGTAATACTCTCTATGATAACAGTATTGAACTTACTGCCGTGGTAATTTTCGCCACTCACCTTTAATTGCTTATGTCTTGGCTTGTGCTCTAATTTAATCTTTGTGTTTCAGGCCCTTGTCGTCTCGACACAGCTTAATTATAAGCTGACCAATGAGGTGCACACGAGCATGTCTTTGGCCCAAGAGTCGAGGGATCTCCAACTTAAAACGGCTGATCAACTCAAAGACTCGAAGGCCGAGCTTGAAAAGATGAAAACTCGTCTTGTGGAGCTGGAGAAGGCTAATGCCAAACTCGAGGAGGAGAAAGCTGCCACTTTCGAGATAATCAAAAATGACAAGGCCTGCCTCCTTAACGAGTTCGAAGAGAAGAAGGAAAAAGCGGTCGACCAAGCCATGTACAAGATTTGGGTCGATAATGCCGACCTCGACACCAGCTTCCTAGGTCCTCTTGAGGCGAAGTTTGTAGAGCGGTGGAATGCCCAACTTGAAGCGGATGAGGCTGCTCGGGAGGCTGCTTGAGGGGCTGCTCAGAAGGATATTCATGCTATTCATCCTGAGGGGTCTAGCGCCGCTAATGCTGAGAAGGCCAAGGGAACTGCTCCTTCTTGAACCTCACCTCGGGGCTGCGTCCCTTTAATTTTGTAATTGCTTTAATTTATGCCTGTAGGGCTGATACAATTTCTTTTTATTTTAATACATATGCTTTGAAATATTTTGCACATTTTATATTAAAGTCGCGTATGTTTTTTTATCCGCACAAACATAGTCTGGGTTTAGGCTCGAGGTTCAATGCCTTCATGCATAGTTTGCTCGAATTACCCACTTCCGATCTCGTTATTCGTCAAGATCGGATATTACTTTAACCATGAACTTCGAAAGTACTTGTATGGTGTGTAATACGAACGGTTTAGTTATATCTTATTTTTTCTTAGTTACTTTTTCTCGTCCTCGGTTAGCCCACCGAGGTTATGAGTTTGAAACTATTTTTTATAAGATACTCCAGCCTTGATCTCGACTTAACTCGAAGTAGGTTTATGTTCCAACTTATCACCGATTAGTTTTAGCTGGTTTGCTCCAAACCTTTTAAGGTCGTGATTGGTTTGTAATCCATACACTTATATGTTTTTAATGATTTGGTTATATCCAAATTACCTTAGCTCGTGCATTTGGTTACATCCAAACACTTGTACGTTTTTTACAGCTTGGTTATATCCAAACCATCCCAACTGGTGCATTTGGTTATCTCCAAACGCTTGCATGCATTTCGTGTATGTTATTTTATTTTTCAAGCTAATGGTATATATACCAATGATGCCCCATTAATATCCTATGAGTGTGACCATAGGTTATTAAATTAAGAGAGATTGCAAAAATAAAGAAAAACATAACATATTGAACGAAATAAATCTTTATTTGATGAGATCCAAAAGTAGACAAAACAGTACAGATAAACAAGCATGGTTACAGGCAACATCCTTCCTATATTATTGGTAGTAAGGTCTTAGGTGTTCGCCATTCCATGTTCACGGTACCAGGCTCCCATCCAATCTCGCTAACTTGTAAACACTGGGCGGGATGACTAATTCTATCTGGTGTGGTCCTTCCCAATTTGGCCCGAGCACGCCAGCTGCTGGATCTCGTGTTGCCAAGAATACACGCCGTAGCACCAAATCTCCCACGCTGAACTTTCGATCCCGAACTCTCTTATTGAAGTACCTGGTAGCTCGCTATTGGTAGGCAGTGTTCCTCAGCTGAGCTTCGTTTCTTCTTTCCTCGATCAAGTCTAATGTTTCTTTGAGTTGAGTGTGGTTCGAGCTTTGGTCATAAATGTGGGTTCGAATTGTAGGGATTTCAACCTCAATAGGCAACATAGCTTCGCAACTGTATGCCAGAGAGAACGGGGTATGTCCCGTTGATCTTCGAGCTGTACTCCTATATCCCCATAGGACTTGGGGCAATTCTTCGAGCCATCGTCCCTTTGCTTCCTCCAAATTTTTCTTTAGCGAACTCTTGAGAGTTTTGTTTACAGCTTCGACCTACCCATTCGCCTGAGGATGAGCTACTGACAAAAAACTCTTTATTATTCCATTCTTCTCGCAAAAGTTGGTGAACAAGTCGCTATCGAACTGGGTTCCGTTATCGGATACAATTTTCCTCGGCATCCCATATCGGCATACGATGTTCTTTACCACGAAGTCAAGGACCTTTTTGGACGTTATTGTTGCTAACGGTTCAGCCTCTGTCCACTTTGTGAAGTAATCTACAGCGACTACAGCATACTTCACGCCACCCTTGCCAATTGGGAGAGAGCCTATGAGGTTGATTCCCCATACCGCAAATGGCCATGGGGAAGTTATCATGGTCAGCTCGGATGGTGGAGCTCCAGGAATCGTGGCGAACCTCTAGCATTTATCGCATTTCTTTACGTACTCGAAAGAATCCCCTTGGCGTATGATTTTCTTGGACAGGCTATGCCCCCTAGTATGGTCTTCACAGAACCCTTCATGAATTTCTTCAATGATCTTCTTGGCTTCGGGTGGAGTCACGCACCGAAGTAATGGCATGGAATATCCCCTTCTATACAGCTTTCCGTCCAAAATGGTGTAACGGGGAAGTTGATACATTAACTTTCGAGCCTGGTTCCGTTCTTTTGGAAGGACTCCGATCTCGAGATATTTGACTATCGAGGTCATCCAGGTAGGCTCGGACTCAATCATACACACGTCTTCCTCCTCCGGCTCGTTAATGCTAGGTGCCGAGAGGTGTTCTATTGGCACAACGTTTAGCTCATCATTCTCGGCGGAAGTAGCGAGCCGAGCTAAGGCATCTGCATTTGAGTTTTTCTCTCGGGGAACCTGTTCGATCGCATAAAACTCAAAATGTTCCAATGTGGATTTTTCCTTCTCTAAGTAAGCTGCCATTTTTGTGCCACGAGCCTGGTATTCTCCCAAGATTTGGTTAACCACAAGCTGGGAGTCGCTGTAGCAATGTATTGCTTTAGCTTTGAGCTCTTTGGCTACACAAAGTCTCGCCAGTAAAGCCTCGTATTTGGCCTCGTTATTCGATGCATTGAAGTCGAATCTTAAGGCAGAATGAAATTTGCTCCCTGCGGGAGTAATCAAAATGACCCCTGCCCCCGATCCATTTTCATTAGATGACCCATCGACGTAAAGTTTCCACAGCTCGAGGGCCGGGGTTATAACTTCATCGTTGGTCATGCCAGTACATTCCACTATAAAGTCTGCCAATGCATGTGCCCTAATGATCGTCCTCGGGTGGAAGGTGATCTCGAATTGTCCGAGTTCAACTGCCTATTTAAGAAGTCGACCTGAAGCCTCCGGTTTAGACAAGACTTGCCAAAGTGGTTGATCAGTCAATACATGGATGGGGTGCGCCTGAAAGTAGGGTCAAAGTTTACGAGATGAATGAATTATGCTGAGAGCTAGCTTCTCCATCAAGGGGTATCTCGACTCTGCCCCCAGTAATCTTTTGTTGATGTAATATACGGGTCTCTGTACTTTTTCTTCTTCTCGCACAAGCACTGCACTTATTGCGTGTTCGGTAGTGGAAAGATATAAGTACAGTACTTCTCCCGTAATAGGTTTTGATAAGATGGGGGTTCTGCGAGGTGCTTTTTAAGCTCCTGGAAGGCCAACTCGCACTCTTCCATCCATTCAAATTTCTTGCCTCCCCTCAAAAGGTTGAAAAACGGAAGACAACGGTCTGTAGATTTCGAAATAAACCTACTTAGCGTCGCCATCCTGCCGGTCAAACTTTGGACATCTTTGTGCCTTCGAGGTGAGGGCATGTCGATCAGGGCCTGGATCTTGTGTAACTCCCATTTCTTTTTACAAATACATTATAACAATTATGAAAGATAAGAGAATATATTTTTTATTCATACTTTTGATTGCATTACAATGCTAACCGAATGCTAGAGCTATTAAGTAAAGTGGAAGAATAACTAATGAATATGCAACTATAACATTCATGGGCATTTCATTAGTATAATACCCATAGAATGATGCTAAATACAAGCAAACAATCACTAAAGTTATGAAGAATAAAGAGAAATTCATGATTTGATGATGAATTTTATCTAGAAGGTTAAGAGATGAAGAAGTTGTGCAAGTAAATGGTTGAAAGAACAAGTATTTATAGGACAAAAACTAGCAGTTTATGACCGTTGGGGATATAGTTGTTTCCTATTTTGGGATTTTTAACAATTCTAAGTTGTTGGAGTAACTAACAGGTGGGAATAAATAATTTATGGGTGTTAGAGAAACATTTTCAGAAAAGTTTGTGAGTCAAAAATGTTAAACTAAGTAATATAAGAAGATTGGGAAATTTTCATTTTTTTACTATTCATCGAGTAGTATTCATAGTGGGTCCCACAGTGGGGTCCGCAAGGGTCCCATAGTAGGGTCCACATGGGTCCCACAGCGGGGTCCACCCCATGGTTCCCACATGATGATGCAGTAGTGATATAATGATGACTTTAGCAAACCACCATGTTTATATTTTGAATATTTTATTATTCTACTATGCTTTATATTTTAAATATTTTATTAGCATAGTAATCCAAAATTTTCCTATAAATAGCCCTTCCAAAACTCATCTTGAAATCACAAAAACCTCATTTTCCTTTCTCTTACTCTACCCAAAAATCTTCTTAACACCCTTCTAAAGTTCTAAACCTCGGCGAAGTTCTGTCCGAAACGCTAGCCTACGAAAACCTTTTAGGTAAGCTCTTTCCCGAGCCTTTCTTTTCAGTTATTTAGTTATTATATATGTATAGATTATTTTACTATGCCGTTATAATGCCAAAAGTTATATATAGATTATTTTACTATGTCGTTATAATGCCAAAATTTATATATAGATTATTTTACTATGCCGTTATAATGCCAAAATTTATATATAGATTAATATACTATGCCGTTATAATACCAAAAGTTATATATAGATTATTTTACTATGCCGTTATAATGCCAAAAGTTATATATAGATTATTTTACTATGCCGTTATAATACCAAAAAAATTTATATATAGATTATTTTACTATAATGCCAAAATTTATATATGGATTATGTTACCATGCCATTATAATGCCAAAATTTATATAGATTACTTTACTATGCCATTAAAATGCTAAAATTTATATATAGATTATTTTACCATGTCGTCATATTTTACAATGCCAAAAATTGAAATATAAACTATTTTTTTTATGTATCGTTATAATACTAAACTTATATAGGCTATGGTCACACTTTGGACTATTTGGACTTTTATTATATGACCTTATTCCCTATTATTATGGACTGATACTATGACCTGGACATTTCCGTATGACCATAACCACGACTTTTAGACCGGGATCTTGCCATGGACAAATTATAGTATGACCATATGCCTGGACATAAAATAAACAATAAAATAAGAAGAAAAGAAAAAAAAAGAATAACAACAACTATAAACTAAAATTACATCATGTAGATTTTATGTAAGTTAATAGCTTGTGTTTTTATCAGGAAGCTAACAATTTCAGTTGTTTTATCAAGACACAAGGTAAGTAGAATCCTCATCTACAATACAAGTCTTTTATGTGTCTTATGTGCATTTATATGCTTTATATGTTATCCTGCCATGTTCTTATGCATAAGTTATTTTCAAGAATGTTATACTTATTATGCATAAGCACGCTTAATGTTCACAAACAAGTTATTGAAAGCGTTAAAGTAGAGGTGCTGCTTGGGAGACCTACGTCCCAAAAATGTAAGGAGGGAGATGTACTTCCCTATATAATGAATGTTTATGAGGGAGAAATTCCCTATTATCATGTTTATGTTCAGGTGGGAATGTGATTCCCTATGTAATGCCGGCAGCAGCATCCACTAGGGCCCAAAAGAAAGGAAAGTGAAATAAAGAAAGAAAATACATAGTATGTTGCATGTTTATTTTAATGCATATGAGATAGTTATTCTACTTATTGAGCCTTAGCTCATCAAATAATGTTTTGTATTGTAGGTAAGAGGCCCCAAATATAAATTGTTGATGAGTATACGTGGAGCCAACATGATTGTACATATGGGGCTGACCTGAATGGAGTGGAGTTCTGCTATGCTATTTTATAAATAAACGAGAAACTTGATTTTATAATTATATTTCATTAAAAGTATTTTGTGAACTTTATAATTTACTTAAAGCTTTAAAAGTATTTCATGAACGTTGTAATTTACATAAAGCTTTTCAATTTATCGGTTAGATACATCTTCATTTCTACGTTAAGGTGTAGTAACGCCACGAAAATTATTTATAAAAGTATTAAGATTTGTATGTAAGATGAAGTTTTTATTTAGTTGTGAGTATTGTATGTTTTGAAGTTATGAACATTAGTTTATGTATTGTTTAATAAAGTTTTTGTAAATTCAGAATTTCAGTAGTGTTATATTCAGGTAAAACTTTGTTTTTACACTATATATATGTATGTTAAGAAAGGAGGTCGTTACATCTTGTCTGGGTTGGCTTCTATTCCATGAGCGTTTACAATAATGCCCATGAATTTTCCTGATGATACCCCGAAGGAGCACTTCTAAGGATTTAGTTTCATGTTATACTTCTGGAGCACGCCAAAGCACTCTTCGAGGTCGTCAACATGGTTATCGTTAAGTTGAGACTTGACTAGCATGTCATCAACATAAACTTCCATGTTGTTCCCTATTTGCTCCGAAAACATCATATTCACGAGTCGCTGGTATGTGGCCCCAACATTTTTGAGCCCGAATGGTATGACATTATAACAGTATAGCCCCTTGTCCGTTATGAAGCTCATATGTTCCTGGTCAGGGGCATGCATGGGAATCTGGTTATATCCAGAATAGGCATCCATGAACGACATCAGTCCATGCCCCGCCGTGGCATCCACGAGCTGATCAATCCTCGGTAAGGGAAAACAGTCCTTCGGGCAAGCTTTGTTGAGGTCCAAATAGTCAATATAGGTTCGCCACATCCCATTAGGTTTTGGGACCAACACCGGATTGGCTACCCAGTCAGGGTAAAAAGCATCCCTAATGAATCGGTTTGCTTTTAACCTGTCGACCTCCTCCTTCAGTGCCTTTTTCCTGTCGTCATCCAGATGTCTTCGCTTTTATTACTTCGGAGGGAAGCTTTTATCAATATTTAGCGCGTGGCTCGCTATGTTCGGACTTATTCCTACCATGTCCGAATGTGACCATGCGAAGACATCTTGGTTTCTCTTCAAAAAGCAAATTAGTTGCTATTTAGTCTCTTCCTGGAGGTGTTTCCCAACCTTTACCTTTTTCGAGGGATCGGACTCTTCGAGCTGGATCTCTTCGAGCTCTTCTAACGGTTCGATATCAACTTTCTCCTCAACCCTCGGATCGATTTCTTCATCAATCTCCAAGACCGTCCCATCTTTATTCTCAACAATGACGAGTGCCTGTGTGCCCGTCTGTTTCTTTCCTCTTAAGGAAATGTTGTAGCATTCCCTTCCAGCCAACTGATCTCCCTTCAATGTCCCAATGCCACTAGGGGTCGGGAACTTAATGGCTAGATGCCTTACAGACGAGACTGCCCCCAGCCCAACCAAGGCGGGTCTTCCGAGCAGGACGTTGTAAGCTGAAGGTAGGTCTACTACTACGAACTCCATCATCTTGGTTGTTGAGACTGGGTAGTCTCCCAAGGTTACGGGGAGTTCGATGGACCCCATGCAAGCGGTCCCTTGAAACGCCCTGGCTACCCCAGAACAGTTACGGTGAACGGTGGACCGAAAATTTGACTCACTACCTGAGTCCTTTGGTCAAAAACGTGCTCTAAGTGTAATTAACAGGTCAAGGTATAAAACTAGTAAAAAGGTAATGGAGATTTTCATTACAAACTGCTCTGCAGAGCTAAACAAAACATTTACAAGTGGTTCTCAGTACAAAATGGTCATTACAGTTTTAAATTTAAAATCCCGCCGACCTAAGCGGCAAAAGTAGGGTAAACCCCCTAGTTCCTCTGAGAACACCTTGAACGTGGTGGTCAAGCGGCTGCATATGTACACACCACCACATCAGCTCTCCACTCAAGGCTAGGTGAGCTTCTCTTTCCCTTTACCTGCACCACATAGCACCCATGAGCCAAGGCCCAGCAAGAAAACATAACACTTTATATGAACATTATCAAATGATTATCATTATAATCACACTGAGCATAAAGCTTTCAAACAAAGGAGTAACCACCACATGAGGTCCTGATAAACCACACTGAGTGACTGACAAGCAAGTCACTAATTCAAATGGAAGAGTGGCTGATAGGTAAGCCACTAGCCTTCAACAGGTTCTGGTAACCCTACTGAGTGACTGCCATGCATGTCACTAATTTAGGTGGGAGAGTGGCTGCTAAGTAAGCCACTAGCCTCCAAGTGCTTATTTCATTCATCGACCCTCGAGGTCAGTCTGGCATTAATGCTCTCTGAGTCATTCAATGCTGATAATTGATTAGATCAAATCTTACTGGCTTGCGTGACACACGCTAAGGCCGTCCTGACTAATGAGCCAGCTTAACGTGATCAGTGCCCAGTACCACCGCCGAACCTGACTAATAAGTCACAGCTTCACAGTTGATACTAGCACCCTTGCCAAACCTGACTAATAAGTCAGTACCATGCACAAATGAGCAACATATGCTAAACATTCTATATTCAGTCCATGTCCATATTCTCACAATCAACATGCCTCATGAATATCCACGCATGTCACATTTGGGGTGCAATTTTCTTACCTTTGGTTCGAGCAAGAACGAATAAAAGAATAACCCTGAGAACGATCGACTTTTTGGTCCTTTAACGGTTACCTGGTCATAACCAAATCATGGGATTCCATCAATAAAATGAAAAATAAAAGGTTCCCAAACCAAAACCTAACCTCCGGGACCTCAAACACTACTCAACCAGGTAGTAGGTTCAATCCCGAGGCCTTAGGCTTGCATCCCCGAGCCAAAAAGCTAATTCTGGCCAAAAATGCCTTAAGGGCCGCGGCCCTCCTTGGCCATGCCGTGGCCCGCCCCTCAGACAGAGGCGCCTAAACCCAGCAGCCCCCAAGGGCCGCGGCTCACCCCTGCCATGCCGCGGCGCAAGCTCCATTCCAGCCAAAACCCCTGTTTTTCCTCCCTTGCATTTTCCCTTGAAACCAACCCTTCAAACCCAGTTTAAACACCACCCAAACCTCTCTCAAACACCCATTTAAACCTCCAAACATCACCCATAACTATCCCTCATCATAACCCAAGTAAAACATCCCAAGAACTCCCCTTGATTCCAACTTTCCATACCAAAATCTAAAGCTGAAAACTATGAACGAAAACAGAGCAAAACCAGTAAAACAATGGATAAAACTCACCTCAAATTCGAAACCAAACCCTCTTCAATGACTGAGCTATGTCTACAACCTCAACCTCCAAGTTCCCTAGCTTAATTCCACACCTTGAGCTCAAAACTCCAAAGAGGAAGAAGAGAGAAATGAACTTACGGGAAGGAGAAGAAGCAAAACTCTGTTTTGGTTCTGTTTTCTCTACAGCCATCTAAACCATATATATCCAAATCCCAAATGACCATTATACCCCTAGGTCTTTAAAGCTTCTAAAACCAACTCAAGGGCAGTTTTGACATTTTCCACCTACACCGTTAATCATAATTAACGCTTCCCTTTTCCCGCTAATCTCAATATTCTCAAACTCCAATATTTCACATCCCGTTACCCTTTAATGCCCGGTAACACTCTAACCATTAAAACACCCCGAGACTCACCCCGAGCCCCGAGCTTATGCCTGTTATGACCAAACCGATAATCAACATTCCTTGATCGTCTCATGCCAAATGGCTCGAAAAAACCCACATCATAATGTGGTCTCAATCTATATTACCAACATGCGTTCAAATAATCAATTTACCCTTAACGGGCCAAATTACCATCACACCCCTGTATAAAGAAATATGGACTCACATGCATGCATTTCACATCATATCATAATATAATCAACATATACATGCATTTTATCAATTAATAACATAATTAAGCAAGTACGGCCCTCCCGGCCTACTGTTCACACCGTTAGATACATCGGAGAATTTGGGGCATTACATCCCTTCTCCTGAAAAGTCGTACAGTGTTGTTGCACATGCTTTCAGGTCGTGAAGAGTGAGTCCCATTTTCTCCAAGGTGGCTTTATAAAGAATGTTAACTGAGTTCCCATTGTCTATGAGAACCCGGTGAACTCTCTTATTTGCGAGCTGGAGAGTGATGACCAATGGGTCATGGTGAGGAAACTGAACATGGGATACGTCGTCCTCAGTGAAGGTGATTGGCTGGGATTCAATCTTTTGATTTTTTGGAGCTCTAGGTTCGGGTTCATAAGGAGACCCGTCCCCAGTTTTTAGCTCGTTCACATATCTTTCTTGGGCATTTCTACCCATGCCCGCGGGATGAGGCCCTCCCGAGATGGTTATCACGTCTTCTCCATCAATTGGAGGGGGCCTATCTTCTTCCCTAGCTCGGGAATTGTTGTTTTGTGCGGGCTGTGGCGCAGATGCCCTCTGGCTCGCAGACGCTTGATTAGTATTCTGGTTTTCGACATATTGTTTGAAATAACCTCTCAAGATCAATCCTTCGATCTCGCCTTTCAGCTGTCGACATTCATCAGTAGTATGCCCGGTGTCTCTGTGAAATCGACAGTATTTGCTGGAGTCCCTCTTGGAATTCTGATTTCTCATTGGGTCTGGACGCCTGAAGGGGACCTGGTTTTCATTAGCCAGGTATATGTTCTCCCAAGACTCGTTGAGCTCAGTGTACACTCTGTACACGGAGAAATATCTCTCCCCCTTCTATTTCTTTCCTCCCTCGGCCTCGAGGTTACTCCCTTTGTTCTTTTTTCTCTTGGAAGGGTTTTCCGCAGCAGGCTTTGAAGCCAATGGGTCCGTCGAGGTTGAGGCAGAGTTTACGTTTATCATTGTAGTTATGGGCTAAGAAGTCACATTAAGTGTCGACCTTGCTTCCTCTACATTGACAAACCTCTGTGCTCGTTTGTTAAACTCAGTTAGGGACCTCACCGATTTTCTCTGCATGTCGTCCCAGAGAGCACTTCCTGGCATTACTCCAGCTTGGACAGCCATTAGATGACCGCTGTCATCCACATTTCGAGCTCGGACAACTTCCTAGTTAAACCTTGTAAGGTAACTTTTCAATGTCTCACCTAGCTGCTGTCGAACGTTAGTCAGAGTTGATGCCTCAGGTCTAACCCCCATCATGGCTCTAAACTGCTTCTTGAAGTCTTTAAATAGCTGATCCCAAGAAGTTATTGAGTGTCTTCTATATTTTTTGAACCAGCTTTTGGCTGGTCCTGTCAGTGATGTTGGAAATAACATGCGTCTGAGCTCGTAACCCACGTTACTTGCTCTCATTATGGTATTGAATGTACTTAAATGGCTGTACGGGTCGGACTTTCCCTCAAACGTTGGGATGTGAGGGATCTGAAATCCTTGGGGAAACGGAGTGTTGGAAATATGGGGAGCAAACGGTTCAAGCTCCTCGTCAGAATCTTCATATCGACCCTGACCTTGCTCATTTTTCAAAAGCCTGAAGGCCTTTTCTAACTGATCGATTCTTTCCTGGATCGGGTCCGCGAGGGGTCTTGTCTGGAATTGGTTGTCGTCGATCTCAATTCTAGGTTCGCGCCTCCGCAGGGGGTCTTTACGCCTATTTAAGCGATCCCTCAGGTCCTAGTTTGTTAGGTTAACATTACCCCGATTCTGATTCAAGTGTTCCCGCAGGTCAGAACGATTCCTGTGGCTCCCAGTATTCTTTCGACCTCGATCGTGCATACTGACTGATCTGGTATGTCCAGAGTCGTCACTAGTAAGACTTGTCGCATGATTATTTCGAGATGGGTCTTTTTCGTGCCGCCTCATTTCTACAGTGCGAGACCGGGGTGTTTGACTTTTTTCAGATAAGGCGCCTCTCCGCTCCCGGAAAGCCTCTCTGTTCCCTTGTCTCCTCCTCGCACGTCTTTCGTCCTCATCTCAAACTGGTTGAGCATTCCTGCGAGGAGGTGAAGGATATCTTATAAGCAATGGAGGGAACCATATGGGTGACGGTGGCTGCCACCCATTTCGTGGCCTGGACGGTCCGAAGTTTACCCGAGATGGGTTGGTTGCATTCTGTGTGTTCCCAGGGACCTGAGTCCGAGCCTCTGCAGGGGCTCGGTTGTTCTTAGTTCCCGCTGGTACCTCCGCAGGTGGATTAATCGGGGCCCTAGCTCGGGTACTTCTCTGGGGTCTCGAGGAAGCGGATGGCTCTGCTGGTGCCGGAGGTTTTTCCGGCCTTCTTGTGGCAGCATTTTTTCGTGGATGCCCACGAGGCCTACGGGGAGGAACATGCACGTCCCTCGGAGGAGGGGCTTGGTTTTCACATGGAGGCGGGGGCTGAGCCGCCTGCGCCTCTGCAGCTATCCTAGCCAACTCCTCATTCCGCTTGTTGGCATCTGCCAACTGCTGTTTCAGCTGCCGATTTTCAAGTTCCACAATGGGAACGTACCGCTCAGGATTGTAATACATGTCCTCATCCCTTGGAGGTGCGGGTGGTCCACGAGAATCAGAGGACTCACTTCTCTCTTCAGCATCCAGGTTTACCACTGGCTGTTTCCCAGGGCATCTCAGATAGTTTTCTTCAGGAACGTTTTGATCGTTAGCACCCATAACTTGTTCAGGGACTGAATGCTTAAGGCTCTCAATGAAAGCACCAAACTATTGATGCCGTTTTTCGTCAACAGTGAATAAAGATCACGAAAACAATAAATAGTTATGGCCAGAAAAATACAATAAGACAAATAAGATTTTTTACGTGATTCAGCAGTTAACTCTGCCTAGTCCACGAGTTTTTGTTATTAGAACTTAAGATGATTTCTGGAAATTCTTCAAGAATGAATTCTCCAGAGTTTCTCTCAAGATCACAAAATTTCGGTCCTTTTCAAAGGTACAGGACTTCTCTATTTATAGAGGAAGTCTTAGGATATAATCCCACACCTTTCTGGGAGGTTATCTATTACATTAATAAATTTAATGGCTTTAAAAGCCTGTAACTCCTATATATAAGGAAACGTCCCCTGAAGACCAGGGGCGTATAACTGACTGATAAATATCCCTTTATTATAGGGAAGTTACAACAATAAATGTAGACTGCGTCTTTCCAAATGACTCTAAGATGTTCAAAGTCAGCAATCGACATCACCAGCATCGTACCAACCCAGGTCTCTAATTGACTTTCGAGTTGTATTATTTTCTCCAAGACCACATAGTTTCGAGCTCATACTTATGTCAGGCTCGGGACTTTTGATCCGAGGCCACCCGAGAATAGACGCACTCCAATGTGTGTCTTTCGAACTTGCAGGGCTTCGAGGTCACCCATATTCGAGGCTGCCACCTTCTTTCTAGGATCGACGCCTTGGTTGCGAACATGTATTCTAGTTATTGCGAGCTCACACCTGACGAATCCAGCTTTCAAGATCACAATTCTCAAGCTCGAAATCTGGGTGCAACAAAGATCAGGGAAATTTTTTGGAGGTTTTGACTATTTTGCCCCGGGGACGTTTTCGGGACCCCAAGCATTAGGATTTATTTGAGGCTACTTAAGCTTGAAGTAACCTGTTAAGAAATAAAAGAACGTTTAGAACGTTCTCTCTCCTTCAAAGTTCCATTTTTGTCTCCCGATCGTATTTTCGAAGGAAACTTGAGTTCTAGGACTCAGATTCAAGCGAGGATCAAGGCATAGCGATTCTAGGGAAGATTAGAAGCTTATTAAACAAAGGATTTAGTTGGGAACAACTCAATCGAAGGTAATACAAGTTTTAACTTCTAAGTTTTTAAAGTTTTTAAGCTTGGATTGGACTTTGTGTTTTGATGAGTTTTTTATTGAATTGAAATTTGGGTTTTGTTAGTTTTGGATCATGAGGATGTTTGGGAACTTTTATTTTTGAGTTTGGAGATGTTTAGGTAGGTTTTTAGAAGGTTTTAAAATGTTAAAAACGAGGAAAAATAGCTGGTTCGAGGTTGGATCGCGGCCATGTTCTAGGGCGCCGCTGCCCAAGCTTGCTGATGAAGGGGGTAGGCTCTGTCTGGGGAGCGGGTCGCGGCATGGTGTCTGGAGGGCCACGAAACTTAAGGGGAAAAGTTGCCAGAATTGTGTTTTAGTCGTGGGAACTTAACTCTGAGGGCCTAGGATCGATCCTACTACCTAGTTGAGTGGGATTCAACGTCCTAGAGGCTTGGGTTGGGTTTGGAAGTATTTATTTACTCATTTTGATGAGGTTTTATATTATGGTTATGACTAGATTATCACTAGGGGTTTGGAATCAGGATCGTGCTTGTGGCTCATTTATTGGTAACCTGTGCTTGGACCAAAGGTAAGAAAACTGCACCCAGTATGTGATGCATGTGATGCACGAGAAACATGTGATTAGGGCATGCCATGAATGTTGAATATGAGATTGATCAGAGCTTGAGTCTATGTGTTTGTTCATGATCATAATTATGCTAACAACTGTTAAGTAAGCATGCTGAATGCCCTACATTTGGATATTTGATATATGATATAAGTCTCATAGCATTGCTTACTTGTGCATGGCACTAACTAAATAGTCAGAATTGGCAATGGTGTCAGTATTGACTGTGAAGTTGTGACCTACTTGTCAAGTTCGGCAGTAATACTGGGCACTGGTCACATGGCATTGACTAAAAAGTCAAGAACGGTCTTAGCGTGTTTAATTCAAGCCGAAAAGATTAGATCTAATCGACATTTGCATTGAATGACTCAAATGAGCATTAATGCCGGACCGATCTCAAGTTCAATGAAAACTAAAAAGCACTTGTCTAGCCTAAGGCTAGTCACTTAGAGCCAGGGCCAGAGAGCCCGAGTGACTGTTTAGTCACATGGCTAAGGGTGTTGAGCCCGAGTGACTTACCCAGCAGTCACTCATTTGATAGGAGCCAGGGCCAGAAAATCCAAGTAACTATTTAGTCACATGGCTATGGGTGTTGAGCCCGAGTGACTTACCCAGCAGTCACTCATTTGATTTAAGCCAGGGCCAGAGAATCCAAGTGACTGTTTAGTCACATGGTTATGGGTGTTGAGCCCAGGTGATTACTTAGACACATGATTGTGGGTGCCGAGCCCCGTAGTGACTTGTTCGTCAGTTACTCATCTGATTAGAGCCATTGCCAGAAAGCCCAGGTGACTGTTTTGTCACATGGCTATGGGTGCTGAGCCCCATGGTGACTTGCTTGTCAGTCACTCATTATGGTTAAATAGAACCTCAAAGTGATATTCACTCATCTGTTCAGGGCTATAAGCTTTGTATGATCATAATGATCATCATTTGCATGGATGTGGATGCTGAGCCCCTGGTGACTTGCTTGTTAGTCACTCATTATGGTTAACGAAACCACCAGTGTTAAATTACTCATCTGACTAGGATTGACTTGATAGTCATCCAATCAGGAGGGCAGGATTTCTTATCCTTAATACTCCATCATTATCTGACTTTGTTTGCATGCTTGAATAGAGCTATAATTGCTAGGCATGTCAGTTATGATTTTGTGACATGATATTACTGATCATGAGCATATTGAGTTTTCTTGCTGGGCTTCGGGTCACGGGTGCTATGTGGTGTAGGTAAAGGCAAAAGAAAACTAGACCATCCTTGAGTTGGAGAGCTTAGGTGACGATGTGTACTTATGCGGCTCCTCGACCGCCATGACCGAGGGTTTAAAGAGGAACTAGGGTTAAACCCTATTTTGCCGCTTAGATCATTTGGTTGCAAATATTTTCTTGTAATTAACCTTTAAATTATATTTTTGGGATCCCAATGTATACAGTAACGTTTTAGTGAAACATTATATCTTAACCAAAATTTCTAATCCTAAATCGTTAATCATATTTAGTTACACGATTATGGCCAAATAACTCGATTAGTGTTTTTAGCACTGTTCAAATTGCACACCGTAACGGTCCCTGGAATTTAGGGCGTTACAAATAAGCTCCTATTTATAGAGTTTAGAGACACCATTTGAATTTCAAATTCCACCAACCCCATGGCTGTTACCAATGATTAATTTGATGTTTATGGAATTAAAAATGAGATTTGGGAGATATTTGTGTTTTGGAGTTGTTCAAAAAACTTGGAAAAACAGAAAAATTGGTCAGTCAGCCTCTATGGCCGCAGCCAGGAGTTTTAGTGGCCGCGGCCACTAGTCTTTGTTCCCCAGGTCGCGGTCACCAACATCCCTGGCCACGGCCACTGACCAATTTCAACACACAAAAATGTGTTGTTTTTCCAAACGGTTCAAATCCACTCCAAATTGATTTTGTAACCCCCAAAACACATTATTGGGGTTAAAATCATATCTCTAACAACCATTTCATAAATGGCTTTAAGAAATTCATCTCAATGTTGTGTAACTAAAAATCTACACAATAATGGGCAATATTTGGAAGTTACAAATTTGTAACTGAATTTGTAACACCAAATATGTTACATATTTGGATATTGAGATATATATAATATTGTAACTCTATTTTATATGTTACAATATGTGAGACTCTTTGTCACATTTATTTAATCTAAAACATTATATTATAAAATAATATAACCGAGAATTGTAGAAATATCCTCCGAGCTCAGTTAAAAATAGGAGCACTTCTGGGCGGGCCTTCTTGTTGTTGCCTTTGTAATAATGGTCTTGATAGTGGTATCCATGTTCTCTTAAGATGCCCACTGGCCAAGGCAGTTTAGTTTAGATAGAGTTAGAACATTTGATATTCACTACACAAATGGTCTCAGCTGGACGAATGGATTCTTGAGCCCCCAATGTAGTAATAACTAATAAAGTTACATGTATTGGCATAGTTGTAACAATATGTATATTTGAATATATATTTGAGTTATTATTCTTTGTTTGTTATTTGTTATCTTAGTTTTAGGAACAGTTGTTGACTAGCTACTCTTTCGGCTATGATAGTTATACCTCTTCATTTACATGGTGTATATATATATTACTTTGATTAATGAGAAGAAAGAGTGTGGCTTCAATATCTATTATGGTATCAGAGCAATAGACCTTTGTCGTTCTCTTCCCTTTTTTTTTTCTTTTCTCTTTCCTGCTTCACTTTCTCATAATGAGTACACCACCTTCCTCCCATAATTCTTCTCCTTATACCATCATTCACAATACAAATGACTCTCACAAAACACTTATTAGTATAAATGTTGCAGACCAAGCCCATCTAAAGCTCACATCAAGCAATTATATTTCTTGGAAGTTACAGTTCCACACCCTTTTTATCGATTATGATCTTTTTGGTTACATTGATGGTTCAAAACCATGTCCGCCAGCCACCGTTACTCGAAATGGCACCACCACACCAAATCCAGAATATTCCATATGACTTAGACAAGATCAACTCATCCTCAATGCTATTATTGGTTCTCTCTCTCCAACAATAATACCATTCATTACTGCAACAAAAACCTCTAAAGAAGCATGGACCATCATATCCAACACATACGCCAAGCCTTTTCATGGACGTGTTAAGCAAGTTAAAATCCAGTTAAAAAATTTAACTAAAGGATCACAGCCTGTCACCGAGTTTCTCCAAATGGTAAAAGCTCGAGCCGATGAATTATCACTTCTTGGTGCTCCTGTTGATAATGAAGATCTCATTGATAAAATATTTGAAAGCCTAGATACTGAATACTGATTACAATGAGCTGGTGCGAGTTGTTCAAGCAAGAGACACTCTTAATACCTTTGACGAACTACATGAAAAGTTGCTCAATTTTGAGGCCTCACTCCAAGCAACAAATCTAGAGAAGCCTCACTTTCCAGCAATGGCGAATCCGACAACTCACAATCGGCTTCCATTGTCCAACGTTGGAAATAATAACCCAGGTTGGCATCCATCACATAATCCAACCAATCACTCATCACAATCAACCAACACCGACCAACGGCTATCCCAAGGAGAACGTCTACCTTCACGTCTCTATCTAGGTCATTGCCAAATATGTGGGATTCAAGGACACAGTGCTAAAAGATGCCAATCTTTTTGTATAGTACCAGTTGAGCCATCGAACAACTCCATCAAAATAGGTGGCACTACACCATGGCAACCATAAGTTCAATTTGCGACAACTCATGTTAACACTCCATCATGGCTCTTAGATGGTGGGGCTTCTCACCGTGTCACTTCTGACTTGAGCAACCTGTCTCTTCATGAACCATACACTGGCACTGACAACATCATGATTGGAGATGGCACGGGTCTTTCCATCATTCACATCAGTTCCACTTCTCTCACAACTCCAAAACTAAATTTCACCTTACACAATGTCTTATGTGTTCCTAACATGAAAAATAATTTGATATCTATTTCTCAATTCTGTGCCTCTAACAATGCTTCTATTGAATTCTTACCTTCTTTTTTTCATGTAAAGGAACATCGCACCAGGGCAATAATAAAGACGGGTCCAACTAAAGATGGTGCATATGAGTGGCCAATATCTTCCCCATTGATTGCCTTCTCAACCATCAAAACCACCTCATCTCATGGCATCATAGATTAGGACATCTTGCATTTCCAATTTTAAAGCATATTGTTTCCAAGTATCACTTAGGATTATCATCCTCTATGTCTTCTCAGTTTTCTTGTAATGCTTGCCCTTGAATAAGAGTCATAAATTATCTTTTTTTGAGTCCACCATTATGTCATCTCACCCTCTTCAAATAATCTTTTCTGACGTATGGACTTCACCAATTATTTCACATAATGGATTTAAATATTATGTTATTTTTGTCGATCATTTCACTAAGTATATGTGGTTTTACCCTCTTAAACAAAAATAAAAAGTTAAAGAAATTTTCATTTAATTCAAATCCATTGTGGAAAAAAAATTTAGCACCAACATAACCACACTATTGTAACGCCGTACTACCCAGGGACAATTACGTTGTGTATTTTAAATAATGCTAAACTCGCTAACTGAGTCATTTGGCCATAATTGTGTAACTAAATGTGATTAACGGTTTAGGGTTAAAAATTTTGGTCAAACATACAATGTTTCACTAAAACATTTACTATATACATTGGGATCCCAAAATATATTTTTAAAGGTTAATTACAACAAAAGATTTACAACCAGCAGACCTAAGCGGCAAAATAAGGTTTAACCCTAGTTCCTCTTTAAACCATCGACCGTGGTGGTCGAGCAGCCGCATATGTACACATCGTCACCTAAGCTTTCCAACTCAAGGATGGCCCAGCTTTCTTTTGCCTTTACCTGCACGACATAGCACCCGTGAAATGGGGCTGAGCAAGAAAACTCAATATGCTCATGAACAGGTAATAACATGTCACTGAATCATAATAAGCATGCCTAGCAGTAATAACCCTATTCATGCATGCGGACAAGCCCAAATAAATGATTATGGGCCATGCCCCCTGTATAGATGACTAATAAGTCAATATGAGAATAGATGGCTAATGTGTTCATCTTTGAATAGGTGACTAATGAGTCATACACTTGGGCTCTGCACCCTAATCAGATAAGTGACAAATGAGTCACACACTTGGGTTCTGCACCCTAATCAGAGAAGTGACAAATGAGTCACGACCTTGGGCTCCGCACCCTAATCAGATAAGTGATAAATGAGTCATGCACTTGGGCTCCGCACCCTAACCAGATTAGTGACAAATGAGTCAAGCACTTGGGCTTTGCACCCTAAGCCATGTGACGTTACAGTCACCTGAGCCTTTTGGCCCTAACTCTAAGTAACTAGCTTTTAGACTAGACAAGCGCTTTTAGTTTTCATCGAACTTGGGGTCGGTCAAGCATTTAATGCTTATGTTGATTTTATCTAATCATTTCGGCTCTGCGTTCAATACGCTTATGCTGCTTTTGACTCACAGGTCAATTCCATACGACTCGTGTCGTTTCTGACTAATAAGTCAGTACCACTCACAAGTAAACAATGCACACAAACATATATCATATGTCAAATATCTAAATATAAGGCATTCAGCATGCTTACTCAACATTCGCTAGCATAATTATGATCATGCACATTTACAGAGACTCAGGCTCTGATCAATCTCATATTCAACATTCATGCCATGCCTTAATCACATGTATCTTATGCATCACATACTGGGTGCAATTTTCTTACCTTTGGTCCAAGCATAGGTTACCATTAAACAAGCCACAAGCACGATCATGTTTCCAAGCCCCTTGCGATAACCTAGTCATAACCATAACATAAAACCCCATCAAAAACGGGTAAATAAATACTTCTGGACCAAGTCCTAGCCTCCGGGACATCGAATCCTACCAAACCGGGTAGTAAGATCGATCCCGAGCCCTTAGGTTTAAGTTCCCATGACTAAAAACCCACTTTGGCCACTTTTCCCCTTTTGAGCCGCGACCCCAAACACTAGAGTCGCAGCCCCACTCAAGTCAGGCCCAAAGCCCTTCTTTGACTGCATTAGTGCCACGGTGCTCCCCACAGGAGCCACAACTCAAATAGCCCAACAGGCCCATTCACCTACTTCATCAAGCTTGAGCCGTGGCACCCAAGAACAGAGTCGCGGCTCGACCTCGAACCCAACCATAAAACCTCCATTTTTCTCATTTTAAATCCTCCATAAACCTATCCAAACATCTCCAAATCCCAAAAACAAAGCATCCAAACATCCCAATGGCCCAAAATCATCAAAACAAGCCTCAATCAAATCAAAAACTCATCAAAACATAAAATCCAATTCAAGCTTAAAAAATTTAAAAACTTAGAACTTAAAACTTGGATTACCTTCTATTGAGTCATTTCCCAACTAAATCCTCCGGCTAATAAGCTTCTACTCTTCCCTAGAATCGCTATGCCTCAATCCTTGCTTGAATTCGAGTCCTAAAACTCAAGTCTCCTTCGAAAATGTGAACGGGTGTCGAAAAGGGAACATGAGAGAGAGGGAGAGAACGTTTTGAACGTTCTTTTTATTCTGACATGTTACTTCAAGCTTAAGTAACCTCAAGCAAATCCTAATGCTCGGGGTCCCAAAAATGCCCCTGGGGTAAAATAGTCAAAATTCCCATAATTTCTCCCTGATCTCACTAACTCTCAATTTATCATCAAATATTTATTCCCATTGCCCAATATCTCGGTAATGTGTTAAATATCTCTTGACTCACTCCGAGTCAAGTATGAATCTCGTTGTGACTTTCCCACTAGCTTGCCTCCTAGGATCATCTCGTGCTGAGTAACCTAAGCATAACCAAATAATAATGAAGCACCACACACATACCACATATATGCCAAATATACCCAAAAACGGGCCAAATTATGAAAATGGACCAACTACACATAAATGGGCCCACATGCATATTTAATACACCTAACACATGCATATCAAGTCATATTATGATATAACTCACATAATCACATAATGATTCACGTAAATATCATATAATCATATAATTCCATAATTCGCCATCCTGACCCCCTAATCAAGGCCCTAAGCTTTATTAAGAAATTTGGTTCGTTACAACTATCCCCTCCTTACAGAAATTTCATCCTCGAAATTTTATCTAAACATCCCGGAATATCAATTTTTCATAACCGATACCAATTCCCAAGTCGCTCCCTCGACCTCACTGTTTCTGTTTCATACCTTAACCAAAGGTATAGCTTTGTTTCTCAGAACCTTGTTCTATCTGTCTCATTTCTGAACTAGCTATCTCCTCACAGGATAACTTAGCCTCCAATTTTCAGATCCTCATAACTCAACACATAAGTCTCATCTAATACATGTTTTCACAACATGGAAATATGAAATACACTGTATACTGCTGACAGTGCCAAAGCTAAGGCCAATCCATAGTCAACCTGACTGATCCTATCCAGGATTTCAAACGGTCTTACTAATATAGGGCTCAACTTGCCCTTACCTCCTCACCCCTTTCCCATGGTGAGACTCTAAGGAAGATGCAGTCTTCCACTTGGAACTCCACATTCATTCACTTTAACTTAACATAACTTTTCTGCCTATTATGAGAAGCAAGCATCCAAGCTCTATTCTTTTCAATAGCCTCAATGATTCTCTGAACTACCTTAGAATCCAGATATAACATCTCACTAATCTCATTCCATGAATGGGCGATATACATTCCCTACCTTGCAACATCTCATAAGGTGCCTCTCCAATAACTGGATAATTCTCTCTCTCATTTACCGTCAGTATGAGAATAATAAACTGTACTAGACTCCAACTATATACTCATTGCCTTTTGCAACCTTCCTCAAGACTTGGAAGTAATAACAGAGTCCTCATCCAATAAGATAGATCTTGAATTCCATGAAGGCATACTACCTCTCTCACATAGAGGTCTGTATACTGATAAACTTTATTACTCGTCCTTACTGATGAAAGTGAGTTGACTTTGTATACTGGTCCATAATGACTCGAACCAAATCATGCTAACCCACTATCCTGGGCAACCCCACCATGAAACCTATCGCAATGTTCCTTACTTCCACTATGCACTACACAAAGGCTGTAATGGCCTTACTAGTTTCTATTACTCTGTCTTGACCTACTAACAGGTTAAGAACTTTGTCACGTATTCCGTTATGTCTCTCTACATTCCAAGCCACCACTATAGAGCTTTCAGATTCTAACACATCTTTCATGGTGCCTGGAAGAAGAGAATAAAAGGGTAGTGTGAGATTCATCCATAATCCCTCGTTTAATCCCAGTGTCCATCGGATCCTAAGTCCAATCCCTATACCACAATAAACACATACCTGACACTGCATAGTCCTTAGCTAATCCAGCTAAGACATTCCCCTTAATTCTTCCCATCTATGGGTTCACTTAACTATTTTCCTTTTTTATCCTCTCTAAAAGAGTAACTCAAACATAATGTTGGCCACCTGGCCCACCAGTAACTCTACTCTAGTTCTGGTCATATCCTTCAAATAACATGATGTATAAATAATCACCATTTCAGGTCAATGAGGTGTCATAATAACCGACAAACTGGTTTTGATCTGTAAGAACACTCAGAAATCCTCCACCAAGCACATGTAATATCATGCCCGTCCAAGGAAACTGCTGACCTCTGAGGCGTTCCTTGACCTCGGAAAATTTCCAACTGAGAGTATACCACAATACTATCTATCAGGACAATTACAAATCCAATTAAGATAATATTTGAATACTCTGTCCATCTAATCCATCAAAACAACTCGGCACTCCTAGTGCCCTTATCTGATATAAAAGCAGTATTTTGCATATCCTTCTCCCTGATCTCCAGCTGGTACTAACTAGATCAAAGATCCACCTTGGAGAATACCATCTTACTCAATAACTAAGCCCTTAGTTCTTACAGTTCTGCTGAAGCCATCCAATACAATGCCCTAGACCTGATTCTGTCCCTGGCACCAATCCAATTACCATTCTAATTCTTTGGTAAAAGATAATCCTGACAAATCCCCTGGAAATACATTCAGATTCTCACAGACTAATCCAATCTGTTCTGATCCCACTGGCACATCCTAAGTGGTATCCACCACACTAGCTGAGAGTTCTATGCATCCTCCTGCAATAGATCTTCAGCTCTAAATACAGATGTCATAAACATACAAAATCCATGCACAGTGCTAACACATACAAGGGTTTCTCACCCTCAAACCCAATGATCCTTACAAGCTATCATTGTCCCATACTTGGCTAACAAATCCATATCCAGGATCATACTGAAGTCAATCATAACCAACTTTATCAAATCAGCTGACGAGTCCTTTCCACAACTCATCTCTTAAAATTACCAATAGAGTTTCATATTCTTATCACAACATAACCATGTAATCTTCATATCAAGTCTATGCTTCTCTAGATGCAACAAGCAAAGAACAACATGGGACCAATGCTAGTCAGCGCAATACAAAAATCAATACTAGAAAGCTGACCTGCCACCCCTGAGGAACCAGTCTCAGTCTCAGTCTCCGACTCTGACTGCATCTGAGCGAACACTCGAGCTGGAGTCAAGCTGTCCACCCCTTTTTGCTTATCCTTCCTTCGCCTTGGGCAATCCTTCTTACGGTGCCCAACCATCCCACATAAGAAACATGCCTTTGCTCAGCATTCTCCC
Organism: Humulus lupulus; assembly: GCF_963169125.1. Lineage (NCBI taxonomy): Eukaryota > Viridiplantae > Streptophyta > Magnoliopsida > Rosales > Cannabaceae > Humulus > Humulus lupulus. The sequence goes on along the minus strand of NC_084800.1, from coordinate 93,267,929 downwards.
AGATGACGCATCTTACACCGAGTGCATTCTAGGAAAACTTTCCAATCCTTGCCCTTGCCCGATCCAATAAATGGAGGTGTCACTACTTGAGCTCCGCGCTCTCTGACACTCTGCTTCATAATCTGATTTCCTGTGCTCGCAACAGCAAGAGCCTTCCCTACCACCTGAGCGTAGGTAGAGATTTCATGCACTGGGGTGACTCTAACGCCCTAAGCTACTCCAGGATTCAATCCCTGGATAAACATTTCCTTCCGAGCTACATTTGGCATCCCATATCAAAAGGTACCATATCAAAAGCAAACTTGGCATCCCATCGAATTTATTAACATACTCTGTTACTGTTGCATTTCCTTGAACCAGATTCAGAAACTCATTCATTTTAGCAGTCTTGACTGCATCACAGTAATACCTTTCAATAAACAGCTGCCTAAATTCTTTCCAGTCCATCACAGCTGTTTCTCGTGTACGGGATACTACTTCCCACAATGTCTAGGCATCATCCTGCAATACATATGTAGCATAGATGTAATGCCCGGAATTCTCCGATGTGGTTTAATGGCGAGATTAGTAGGCCGGGAAGGCCATACTTGTTTAATTATGCTATTAAATGATTATGTGCATGTCTATGTGAATTATATCATAATATAATGTTATATGCATGCATGTAGGTCCACATTTGTTAATTGAACTGTTTTGGCAATTTGGCCCGTTTAGGGCATAATTATGCATTTGGGTGCAAACTGTGAATTATGAATGAGATTCCATCATTATGGAGATATATTCCAGCTAGTTTACATGAGACGGTCATATATAATGGATTAGCGGTTTTGTCATAACAGGGTCAGATATGGGGTAATAAGAATATTTATTTGACGATAAATTGGGAGTATTTGAGATCAAGAGTAAATTCTGAAGGTTTTGACTATAATGTCCTCGGGAGTGTTTTCGGGGTCTCGAGCACTAGGTTTTATTTGAGGTTACTTAAGCATGAAGTAGCTTATCAGATAGAACGTACGTTAGAAAACCTCTCGTTCTCCTTCGTTAGTTCATTTTTTCCATCTGAAGCCTTTTCGAAGAAATCTCGAGTTCTAGGAGTCAGAATCAAGCGAGGATTGAGGCATAGTGATCCTAGGAAAGATTAGAAGCTTCTTAACCGAAGGATTTGATGGAAAACAACCCAATCAAAGGTAATCGAAGTTTAAAGTTTTGAGTTTTTAGAGTTTCTAAGCTTTGAATTAGACTTTGTGAATCGTTGAGTTCTTGGTTCGTTTGAACCTTGGGTTTTGATGGTTTTGGACCATTGGGAAGCTTGGGAACTTTGATTTTATGATTGGGGAATGTTTAGGTATGATTTTGGAGGCTTTGGAGTGATGAAAACGTGTTTGGGAATGGCCCAGGGTTGGGGGTCGCGGCCCTGTTCTTGGGGTGCCGCGGCCCTTGCTTGAAGAAGCAGGTGGAGCTATTTGTGCCTGCTGGGCGCCGCGGCCCTTGCTTCAGGGAGTGCTGGGGGCTGCGGCCCAAGGTGCTAAGGCCGCAGCCCTTGGTCAGTTTTCGCCCCATTTGCGTGTTTTGACCCCGGAAACATAGTTTTAGGCCTCCGGATTGTTCCTACTACTTGGATTAGTTTGGATTGATCTCACGGAGGCTAGATATTGGTTTGGAAACCTATGATGTTTGTTTTATTGATGGTATTCCTTATTTGGTTATGATTAGGTGACCGCTAAAGGACTTAAAGTTAGATCGTTCTCAAGGGTCATTCTTTTACTCATTCTAGCTCGAATCTAAGGTAAGAAAACAGTGTAAGGAACTGCACCCCCAAATGAGACATGCATGGTTGTATTTTGGTGCATGTTGGATGGTTAAATGTGGACATTGATAGCATATTGAATGCTTTGCAAGCTTGCTCATTTGTATAAAGATATCATTAAGGCATGCCATGAATATTGACTATGAAACTGTTCAGAGCTTGAGTCTCTGTGTTTGTGCATGATCATTATTATGCTAGCAACTGTTAAGTAAGCATGATGAATGCCCATGTTTATATATTTGACCTATGACATATGCCCGGTAGCATTGCTTACTTGTGAATGGCACTGACTCATTAACCAGAGCATTGACTCATAATTCAAGGGTGGTTTTAGCATGCTTAATGCAAACCAACAAAGATTAGATCTAATCGACATCTGCATTGAATGACTCAACTGAGCATTAATGTCGGATCGACTTCAAGTTCGATGAATAATAAAAGCTCTTGTCTAGCCAAAGGCTAGAAATCTAGAGCCAGAGCCGAAAAAGGCTAAGGTGATCCACAGGTCACATGGATAGGAGGGTATGGGACCTCCAGAGCGTGGCTCATTAGTCACCTATCCAGAGCGTGGCTCATTAGTCACCTGTCCAAAGTGTGTGGCTAATCAGTCACCTGTCCAAGGTGTGACTCATTAGTCACCTGTTCATCTGATGGCTAGAGACTTATCCAACAGTCACTCATCAGTTTAGAGCTATAAGCTCGGTGTGATGTAATTACATCATCTAATATTGTTCACATGCAATACTGTGTTTTCTTGCTGGACTTTGGCTCATGGGTGCTATGTGGTGCAGGTAAAGGGAAAGAAAAGCTCACCAAACCTTGAGTGGAGAGCTTAGGCGACGCTGTGTACATATGCGGCCGCTTGACCACCACGGCCAAGAAGTTCTCAGAGGAACTAGGGGGTTTACCCTAATTTTGCCGCTTAGGTCGGCGGGTTGTAAATTTTAAATAGTAATGGCCATTTTGAGTTGTAAATAACTTGTAAATGTTTTGGTGGGCCCATGAACAGTTTTTAATAAAATATATCCTTTTGTTTTTATTGATTTTATCCTTAACCTAATAATGACACTAAAAGCATGTTTTTAACCAAAGGACTCGGGCAACGAGTCAAATTTTCGGTTCACCGATCACCGTCGTGTGTCCCGGGGCAGCCGGGGTGTGACAATAGATCACCCTATCGTGACCTACCACCCCCATCCTGTCAATGATGGAACTGATCATGCCCATCCATTGCTCAGCTATGAATGGATCTAGGCCTCCCTTAAAGACTAAAGGGTGATACTCTTGGAATCTTCCACAAATTAATTCCCACCTGTTCTCAACCCTAGGCTGAGCCAATATTGGTGCCACTCTTGGCATAGCAAAGGAAGAGGTGTTCCCTGACAGAATCGGCTATTATTTCAAACATCCAATCTCTTCTTCTTGCCTCTGCAATCTTAATTACACATCTGTAAACACCTGCTGGAAATTTTGAGGGGCATCTGAAGAACTCAAACCCTGGCTGTACTTTCCAGCCTCGGTATAACTACCACCAGGTCTCATTAACTGCCTTGGATACATACATGCTGATTGAATCTGCAGTCAATAACTTGACCCATTAAATATGATGAGCATATTCAAAAACCTTCCCCGCGAGAACAATCTTACCACACTACATTCACAAACCACTATAGTGCTAAAAACATTCCCATGGAATTCGTACATCAATTCATAACCCCTGCTCTTCCAACATACATACCATGCCTCCAACTCCAGCATGCAAATAATACATTTATATATTCACTGAGCAGGTAAACATATAATCATATCAATAGTCAAGAGTCGGGCTCTATCAGAATCTCATGCTCCCTAAAACAATGTGCAGGTAAAGCATTTACATTCTATTTAAGCAGTTAAGAGCATAACCACATAAATAGTTACCATACCCTGAGTGAAACTTGTCTTTAGTGATGAGTGTACATGCTCAGCTTATCTACAGGAACCCTTAACCTTGGCTCGCTCTGATACCAAGTTGTAACGCCCTACTACCCAGGGACTGTTACGTTGTGTATTTTAAACAGTGTTAAACGCGCTAACCGAATCATTTGGCCATAATTGTGTAACTAAATGTAATTAACGGTTTAGGGTTAAACATTTTGGTCAAAGATACAACGTTTCACTAAAACGTTCACTATATAAATTGGGATCCCAAAATATATTTTTAAAGGTTAATTACAACAAAATATTTACAACCAACCGACCTAAGCGGCAAAATAAGGTTTAACCCTAGTTCCTCTTTAAACTTTCGGTCGTGGTGGTCGAGCAGCCGGATATGTATACATCGTCACCTAAGCTCTCCAACTCAAGGATGGCCCAGCATTATTTTGCCTTTACCTGCACCACATAGCACCCATGAGCTGAGGCTCAGTAAGAAAACTCAATATGCTCATGAACAGGTAATAACATGTCACTGAATCATAATAGGCATGCCTAGCAGTAATAGCCCTATTCATGCATGCAGACAAGTCCAAATAAATGATTATGGGACTTGCCCCCTGTATAGATGACTATCAAGTCAATCTGGGAATAGATGGCTAATGTGTTCATCTCTGAATAGGTGACAAATGAGTCACGCACTTGGGCTCCGCACCCTAATCAGATAAGTGACATATGAGTCACGCACTTGGGCTCTACACCTTAACCAGATAAGTAACAAATGAGTCATGCACTTGAGCTCTACACCCTAAGCCATGTGACGTTACAGTCACCTGAGCCTTTTGGCCCTGGCTCTAAGTAACTAGCCTTTAGACTAGACAAGCGCTTTTAGTTTTCATCGAACTTGGGGTAGGTCAAGCATTTAATGCTTATGTTGATTAGATCTAATCATTTTGGCTCTGCGTTTAATACGCTTATGTCGCTCTTGGCTCATAGGTCAATTCCATACAACTTGTGTCATTTCTGACTAATTACTTAGTACCACTCACAAGTAAACAATGCACTCAGGCATATATCATATGTCAAATATCCAAATACAAGACATTCAGCATGCTTACTCAACATTCGCTAGCATAAGTATGATCATGCACATTTCCAGAGACTCAGGCTCTGATCAATCTCATATTCAACATTCATGCCATGCTCTAATCACATGTATCTTATGCATCACATATTGGGTGCAGTTTTCTTACCTATGGTCCAAGCACAGGTTACCAATAAACGAGCCACAAGCACGATCCTGTTTCCAAGCCCCTTGCGATAACCTAATCACAACCATAATATAAAACCCCATAAAAAACGGGTAAATAAATACTTCTAGACCAAATCCCTTCTGGACCAAATCCTAGCCTCTGGAACGTCAAATCCTACCAAACCAAGTAGTAAGATCGATCCTGAGCCCTTAAGTTTAAGTTCCCACGACTAAAAACCCACTTTTCCCCTTTTGAGCCGCGACCCCAAGACACAGCCCCACTCAAGTCAGGCCCAAAGCCCTTCTCTGACTGCATTAGCGCCGCGGTGCTCCCCACAGGAGCTGCAACTCAAATATCCCAGCAGCCCCATTCACCTGCTTCATCAAGCTTGAGTCGCGGCACCCAAGAACAAAGTCGCGGCTCAACCTCAAACCCAACCAGAAAACCTCCATTTTTTTCATTTTAAATCCTCCATAGACTTATCCAAACATCTCCAAATCCCAAAAACAAAGCTTCCAAACATCCCAAGGGGCCAAAATCATGAAAACCCAAGCCTCAATCAAATCAAAAATTCATTAAAACATAAAATATAATTCAAGCTTAAAAACTTAGAACTTCAAACTTGGATTACCTTCGATTGAGTCATTTCCCAACTAAATCCTCCGGCTAATAAGCTTCTAATCTTCCCTAGAATCGCTATGCCTCGATCCTTGCTTGAATCCGAGTCCTAAAACTCATGTGTTCCTTCGAAAATGTGAACGGGTGTCAAATAGGGAACAGGAGAGAGAAAGAATCATCTGAATGTTTTTTTTTATTCTAACATGTTACTTCAAGCTTAAGTAACCTCAAGCAAATCCTAATGCTCGAGGTCCCATAAACGCCCCCGGGGTAAAATAGTCCAAATTACCATAATTTCCCCCTGATCTCACTAACTCCCAATTTATCATCTAATATTTATTCCCATTACCCAATATCCCGGTAATGTGCTAAATACCCAAAATACCCCTTAACAGCCCTATAGGGTTGTGCCACGGCGCTAGGCCAATTCTAGAAGATGGGAATTTGTGTTTTTACGGTTTTGGCTCAGGGGCTCGGGGGACGGTTTCGCTACCTTGTGTGGGGGGGAAACGGGAGGTTCCGAGAGCACGAAATTGGTTCCGGGGTGCAATTGTGAATTGGTTAGGAACGAGAGTGTTACTTGTTTGTTGTGACTAGGTTTTCAGTGAGGCTCGGACTAGGGGACTATGCTCGGGACATAGATAAGAAACTGTTGTACCCGTAGAGCAGGCGAGGCCCCATAGTTGTGTTGCAGGGCACTACCCTGTATGATTGTGTGCAGGGCGTGGCCCCATTGATTATGTTAATACATGTTTAATTATTTGTTTAATTATGCTATGTGTGCATGTATGTGAATGAATGGCAAGAATCGGGAACGGTGTAGGCCGAGGACGGCGAAGGCCGAGATCGGCAAGGGGGCCAGGAGCAGCGCTTAGCACGTGGAGTGCGAGTTGTCAGGGTGAGACCCTATAGGATACCTGAGATATCCTCACAGTGTAGACCGCGAACCCAGGGCCTGGTAAAGCGCCTGGGACGGCATGGCCGTATGTGTTTAGCCTGTTGGCGGCTTGAATATGTGTTAAGTGAAAGATATGCATATGTTATCTATTTGTGTGAGTTTTCTTGCTGGGATTATGCTCACGGGTGCTCTATGGTGCAAGTAAGGGCAAGGGAAAAGTCGACCAACCATGAGTGCGGAGAGCGTGAAGCGGCACGTACATGTTCGGCCTACCTGGTTGCCACGGTCAGGGGTATTTTTGGGAGATGTTTTGTACTAAATCATATTTTTTCGTTTAGTCGACTTTAATCATATTTTTTAGTTGTAAATATTTATAAACAATATTTTGGGATCCAGAATGTTAAACGCATTATAATTTTCAATGAATGATTACATTTTCAAATTATGTGATTTTATTACTGTTTAGTTACACTTTTGACCTAAATTCTTGATTAGCAAGTTAAATTCACTTAGTAATGGCTCTAAGGAAGTAGGGCGTTACAAAAATGGTGTCAGGATATGTTTGAAGAATATGATGCTCTTGTACGAAAGGGAACATGGGAGCAAGTACCTTATGATTCTAGCCACAATATTCTTGGATGTAAATGGATTTTTAGGACTAAACGTAACTCTAATGGCTCCATGACAAGTATAAAGCTCACTTAGTTGTGAAAGGATTTCATCAGAAACCTGGCATTGACTATTATGATACTTTTAGTCCTGTAGTCAAGCCTACCACTGTTCGGGTTGTTCTCTCTCTTGCTATAAGTCGTGGGTGATATCTACGTCAATTGGATGTCAACAACGCCTTTTTACAAGGACCCCTCTCTGAAACTGTAACGTCCTCCTAATCACGGACCGTTACACTGTGTATATTTTAAATAGTGTTAGGCTCGCTAAACGAGTCATTTGGCCATAACAATGTAACTAAACGTGATTAATGGTTTAGGGTTAAAATTTTTGGTCAAAAGGTATAAATATTTCACTAAAACGGTTACGTTCATATATGGGATCCCAAACTAAATTTTAAAAAGGTTAATTATAATTTAAAAGTTACAACTAATCGACCTAAGCGGAAAAATAGGGTTTTACCCTAGTTCCTTTAAGAAACCCCGGCCGTGGTGGTCGGGCTGTCGCATATGTACACATCTTCAACGAAGCTCTCCAACTTCAAGATGACCCAACTTTCATTTCCCCTTACCCGCACCACAAAGCACCCGTAAGCCAAGGCTCAACAAGAAAACTTAAACATGCTCATAAGCAGTTAATAACACGTTACCAAATCTTAATAAGCATGCCTAGCAGTAATAACACTACTCATGCATGCATACCATTCATATATACGACTACAGCGTCATATGGGCCAGTTGCCCTAGATAAATGCTCAAAGATTCATATTAAGACCCATTACCCAAAATACATGATTAATGAATCATACTGGGGCCCGTTGCCCAAAATACATGATTAATGAATCATACTGGAGCTCAACGCCCTAGGAGATGGGACTAATAAGTCACCCCGAGGCCCATTTCTCTATCCTCTGCATAATCATCCTTGGAGCTGACCCAGTGCACCTGGTGCTTTAGTTTTCCACGACCAATAGGTCGGACAAGTGTATGATGCGCTCCTGATTAGGCGTAACCATATTGACCAATGCTCAGCGCACTATTGCCGCACTAACGCTGTTCTCGACTTATAAGTCAAGTCTAGGACCCAGCCCTATGATATGTGACTAATAAGTCACCCCGGAGCTCATTGCCCTATCCTTTGTATAACCAGCATTGGAGCTGGCCCAACGTACCTGGCGTTTTATTTTTCCACAACCAATAGGTCGAACAAGCGTATGATGCTCCAGATTAGCCTAACCATTCCTACCAATGCTCAGGGCGCTATTGCCGTTTATTTAAATTCAACTAAATTAAAAAGATGACAAAAATTGTTATTTAATTAAAATTTAGTTTTAATTAAATAAATTAATTAGAAAATTTGTTTCTAATTAATAAGTTGGGCAAAACAAAGTTCCTAAAGATTAGCAAGAAATCCTAAAGGAGAGGAAGAGCATTCTTGGAGAGTCTTGAAAGCAACATAGGCTTAGATTGCAATTTTATTTCTAATTTTTCAAAGGGTTGTAAATCTTAAAAATACCCATTAGTACTCGGTTCATCATTTATTGTTATTTATTTATTGCATTTATTTAAATAAATGTTCATTGATATTTGATTGATAACATGATCATGCATTAGTCAATTACATGTCATTCATGAAACCCCACACGGTTTCTCATTAATCATGCATCTTTTAGAAACATGATTATCTAGGATTGTCCTATTTGTTTATATGAATTATTTTGGATAAATCAATTGCATGTAAACTACTAAGTATTAAATTAGTTAAAACTTGGTAACTCACACCATAATAAAGACAATAGATTTTATAGGCCTTTAAGATAACCAACTTTATGTAAAAAGCGCTTTAGTAAAGTTAGATGAATGTAATAGGTAATTATTTAGATCACATTAATTATAGAAACGGGCTCTTTTATAATTATGAATTTTGTAATTAATTATGTTCATAGGGTTATTAATAAACTAATAATTAATTTGAAATTAATTGATTAGTTTAATAAAACACATTTAATCTAAAATAGTAAGTGGGAGAAGGTGAACATCTCAATGTGACCTATGGTCTCCATTATTAGTACAACACTGTGAGATATGAATAGGTCCTCGAGGAGGCTTTGTTTCCGTCCCTCTAAGGAAGGTTTCTAGACATATTAATACCAAGGTTCGCTTCATATGAAGATAGGAGGAAGTGATGTGTTTTAGGTTTGACTGAGCCTAAGGAGACACTCTCTAAGTTAAGTCATGGATTCTAAAATAATGAGCTACACTTACAAAGATGTAATTAAGCTTTTGTGGTGGATAATTGCATCTTGACCAAAGCAGCGGTACTTTATATTTAAAAGAGAAAATAAGAGTTATTTTAAGTTTTTAATTATAAAGATAAGATTGTTTTATAAGCTATCTAAATTTAACTTGACTGACCCTAAGGCGGCATTTTATTTGTTGGGTAGTTTTATCGCGGAAAAGTAAATGTTAATTTATGTGTTTTAATTGTTGCATTCATGCATCGTGTTTACTTTCCAAAACATTGATATTTTTTTTCAAACGATAATATTATTGTTTTTATTTATTTTAGTAATGTCGAACGGTGGCAATCCAATAACCGCTTCACTATCACTTGAAAAACTTAATGGTAATAATTTTATAAGATGGAAATCAAATCTAAATCTTATGTTAATCTGTGAGAACAACAAATTTTTCCTGACTGAGGAATGTCTTGAAGAGCCCACTGCCACGGCCCCAAAGAATGTTCGGGACAAGTATGATGTCTGGATACTGGAATCGCTCACTTCTGCCATTTATGCGTTCATGACCAACTATATTATGAATAAGTTGGAATTCAACATGACTCAGTTGTTGAATGAATTGCAGACATTTGAGTCTCTTAACAAAACCATTACAAATGAGACTGAAGAAAATGTGGTAGAGGAGAAACCTTCAAACTCTGAAAAGAAATCCAAGAAGAGAAATAAGAACAATGATAAGGACAAAGGAAAGGGCAAAAAGTCCAATAAAGGCAAGAAGGCACCAAAAGCCAGGGAGAACAAAAATGACAACAACTCCAAGAAGAAATAACCAAAAGGAAAATGTTTCCACTGTGGAGTTGAAGGTCATTGGAAGAGAAACTGCAAGAAGTATCTCTTGTTGGATTTTATTGATCAAATCAGAGATTATGCGCAGCGGAACAACAATCAAATTGTTAGATTAATCCCATAAGATTTCTAGATCTACTTCTTCACATGCATATATATATTGAATCAAGGACATGAATAGAAAAATTACCTCAGGTCCTTCCTTGCTGCTATCTTTTCGTATGGCTAAATTCCTTGAGATATCACACCAAGATCTTCCAAAATGTTCTCAGGCACACAACGAACGAGTGTGGGCTCGCTATACAAATAATAGGCAATAAACTATTTATCAGATGTTCTCAACACATGAGATCTGATAAAGTTTTGGACCTAGGTTTTGTGAAGAACAATGACTTTTGTTTATGTCACTGTTCTCTTTCTTTGAGATAGATTCCTAGATATTTTTCTATCCCTGAAAAGTTACGTTCTGTGAAAAATTGATATCTATATTTTAATATATCCTATATATTAAAATATTTGTTATTTTAAAACAAATTCAAAATAACTTATCAGTTATCAGATTTTTGTTTAAATAATAATATTTTAATCATATTAAAATATCTCATTATTTATTTTATATTTAAATATCTAAAATTGTGGAATCAAGAGACTGAGTAAACTCTCTTATGCATGTGGCACAGTGCCTGTGCACTGTGCCACACGTGTACCACATGCTTGTGATGGCATGTGATATTTCCCAATTTTTATTATTATTTAAATACCAAAAATCCCAAAAATAAATTAATTCAAAATTAATTATATTTTTGTTAAATCAAATAATTAATTAATTCTTAATTAATTAATTACACATAATTAAACAATAATTATGTTTGATACATAGAAAAATATTTTACTTATCACATAAGTCATTTTTGCCCATTTTTTGTATTTGCCTTTGACAGTGATTGTTTGAGCCATTTCGGGGACCATGGACCTATAACATTAAGCTCCAATAAATTGAAACTAAATAATTAAACTCTTTAATTATAATAATTAATTTATTAATTATGATATTACTCCACTATAAATTCAGAATTGCACTCTTTATGTTATAGATATACTTTTACATAAATATTTTTCTTAAGTCGTCCATTGATATAACCATCTTACAATAGTTCAACCCTCTAATTAATTAGTTCATAAATTAGAATGGAAGAATTACCATTTAACCTTTCTAATTTACTTCTTATTTCTTAAGTACCATTAATTCACTAGTGAATAATTAATCTATAATCTAATTATAGATTTGAGCTCAAAATCATTCAGTTCCAGAATTAACCCTTAAGGGAACTAATATACGATCCGTTAGGAAAGATTAGATTCCGTATTGTTGATACATGTTCCCAGCCATTCATGATATTAAATCTCCAAAACAAAAGTCATTAGCCTCATTCTTTGAAGAGACCTTAACGAATGAATCAAAAGATTTAATAAACATGAACAGGAGTTCATGAACACTTAGGATTTAGGTTGATCTATAAATGATAATCAATTATGATATGAATTACAAGTCTTTATTATTAAATGGTTTTTGGATAAAGACTTTAATTCATATCGGTCCATGTCATATATAATCATATTATATAAAGCACCTTTACCGAGATGTCTTTCCACATCAATAATCCGAATCTAGATTATTTGTATCATTATGATACTTAGTAAACCGTACTTACAACTCCCATTAAAGAATTCCATAACTTTAATTTTTTGTTGTTGACTATTTTTATTCATTCATGTGATCTTAATTCTCTCGTACTAATACAAGATCACATCCTCAATAATGAATATGGAATTTTTCTGATATTTTCAAAATTATTCAAACAATAATTTAATAATCTAAATATAACAATAATAATAAACCATTGTATTTATTTATTCACTAGAAAAAACAAATATCTTTACATGCTTTTAGGCACACTCCTAACATCTCTCTGAGCTGAAAAAGAAAGGTAAATATGATTTGCTTGTACTTGAAGCTTGTGTAATGGAAGACAATATGGCATTCTTGGTTTTAGATTCAGGAGACACCAACCATGTTTGTTCTTCCATGCAGATACTTGAGTCATCAAGGGAGCTAGCAGATGGCGAGGTGACCATGCGAGTTGGAACTCTTCAGATTTGTGAATCTTGTTTATCAATAAAAATGACCAAACGTCCCGTCTTAGTGAAAGGTAATAGAGTCAAAGAACCTTTGGAGCTTGTACACAACAATGTATGTGGTCCAATCAATGTACAAGCAAGAGGTGGGTATGAGTATTTCGTCACTTTTATTGACGATTACTCAAGATATGGTCATACTTACCTAATGCTTAGGAAATCTGAAACCTTTGGTAAGTTTCAAGAATTTAAAACTGGGGCTGAGAAGCAGTTAGGTAAGACTCTAAAGACACTTCGATCTGATCGAGGAGGAGAATATTTGGATTTAGCAATCAAAGATTTCTTGCTGGAGCTTGGTATTCTATCCCAATTCACAGCACCAGGAACGCCACAACGAAATAGTGTTTCTGAAAGAAGAAACAGGACCTTGTTGGACATGGTCAGGTCTATGTTAAGCTACTCTTCACTTCCTCTCTCATTCTGGGGATATGCACTTCAAACGGTGACATACATTTTGAATGTAGTCCCATCTAAGACCATTAGCAAAATGCCACTGGAGCTGTGGAATGGAAACAAACTTAGTTTGCACCATTTCCGCATTTGGGGCTATCATGCTCATGTTCTTAGACCTAAATCAGGGAAACCTGAATCAAGGTCGGAAGTGTGCATTTTTGTTGGCTACGCTCTATAAACAAGAGGTGGTTATTTCTATAGTCCTAAGGATCAAAAGGTGTTTGTTTCCACAAATGCGACCATACTTGAACATGACTATATGAATAACTATAAACCTCGGAGAAAGGTAGTATTGGAGGAACTCACAGCTGATAAGATTCCATCACAATCATCTTCGTCATTAATTGATAAACGAAAAACTGAGGAAACCATGTGTAATGCCCCAAAATCCTTAATGAGGTTTATGGTTGGTTTAGAAGGCCGGGAGGGCCATAATTGATTTATTATGCCATTAAAAGATTATATGCATGTTTATGTGAATTATATTATTATATGATGATAAATGCATGCATGCGGGTCCACTTTTCGTTATAAGGGCATTTTGGTATTTTGGCATGTTGAGGGTATATTTGTATATTTACATGCATGTTGGTGATTTATTGATGAGGCTACATTATAATGTGGATATGTTTAAGCTATTCAGCATGAGACGATCTTTGAATGCAAGTTAGCGGTTTGGTCATAACGGGGTTAATTTCAGGGCTCGGGGTGAGTCTCAGGGTAATTTGATGATTAGTACATTATCGGGAATTAAAGGGTAATGGGATATGATTTATTAGCATTTGAGAATATTGGGAATAACGAGAATTGGAGGACATTAATTATAATTAACGAGATAGGCAGGAAAGGACGGTTTTACCCTTGTTAGCCTTAAGAGGGAATTTAATGACCTAGGGGCATTTTGGTATTTTGACCTAAGGTTATATATCAACTAGAGAGTTGTAGAAAGTTTAAGCAAAAGCAGAGCAACTAGTTTCCTCTACCACTATCATCATCCTCCTTCCTCCTTTGGAATTTTTGAACTCCATTTGAGGATTCAAGCTAGGAGATCAAGGTTTGAACCTTAGAAACTTAGTTCAACCATTGAAGAGGACTCAATCCAAGTTTGAGGTAAGGTTTTCAGCCATGAAACTCTGGTTTTGCTCTGTTTTTCTATTAGTTTTTAGCTGAGAATTTTGAAGTGGATAGTTGAGAATTCACGGAGGTTTTTGGGAAAGTTTGCTTGGGTTTTGATGAGGTTGAGGTATGGATGAAGCTTTGGGGTTAAATTATAGGTTTTGATGATGTTTGAGGTTGATTTTGAAGCTCTTGTTTACAGGGGTAATCGCAGAGGAAAATACCATAATTTTCTGGTTTGTCAGTGGCGCCCCAACGCTAGGCAGACCAGAGAATGGGGTTCTCTCTGACTTGGGGCAGCACCCCAGCACTAGGTCATTTCCAGCAAGACTCGAGTGACTTTGGGGTCTCGTGGGATGGTTCCACTACGTCGTTTGGGTGGATTGGAAGTCCTGAGAGCACGGGATTGGTCTTGAGAGCGAGGTTTTAGATTATAAACCTTTTTATGATTTATTTTATTGATGGAGTTCCATATTTAGTTATGACTAGGTGACTGCTAAGGGATCAAATGATCGATCATTCTCAAGGATCGTTCTTTTATTATTTTTCGCTCGAACAGAGGTAAGAAAACTGCACCCAGTATGTGACATGTATGGTTATTAATGAGGCATGTTGAGTGCTCTATATGTGGACCTTGATTGCATATCAAATGCTTGGTAATCTTGCTTACTTGTGAATGGTACTGACTTATTAGTCAGAATCGGCAATGGTGACAGTATTGACTGTGAAGCTGTAACTCATTATTCAAGTTTGGCAGTAGTACTAAGCACTGGTCGTATGGTATTGGCTTATGAGTCAAGAACGGTATTAGCGTGCTTAATACAAGCCGAAAAGATTAGATCTAATTGACATAAGTATTATCGTCATAAGCATGAAATGCTTGACCGACCTTAAGTTTGATGAAAACAAAAGCGCTTGTCTAGTCTAAAGGCTAGTTACTTAGAGCTAGGGCCAGAAGGCCCAGGTGACTGCATCGTCACATGACTAAGGGTGCGGAGCCCAAGTTCGTGACTCACTCATCAGTCACTTATCTGATTCAAGTTTGTGACTCCATAGTCACTCATCTGGTTTAAGTTCGTGACTTACTCATCAGTCACTTATCTGATTAGAGCTACACTCCCCAGCATGATTATTAGAATCTCGATCTTATTTGATTTGGGCCACAAGCCCAATATGATTATCATATTCATCAAATGATATTGTATACATGCAGTAATGAGTTTTCTTGCTGATTCTTGGCTCACGGGTGCTATCTGGTGCAGGTAAAGGGAAAGAAAAGCTTACCCAGCCTTGAGTAGAGAGCTTAGGTGGCGATGTGTACATATGCGGCTGCTTGACCACCACGACCAAGGTGTTTCTTAGAGGAACTAGGGGATAACCCTATTTTTGCCGCTTAGGTCGGCGGGTTGTATTTTTTACGCTGTAATGACCATTTTGGATTGTAAATAACTTTGTAAACGCTTTTATGGGTCCATGTACAGTTTTATGTTTTAAATAAAATATATCATTTCCTTTTGATCGATATTTTTCACCTTAGCCTATAAATAACACCTAGATACATGATTAGTGCCCAAAAATACACATTTATTAATTTTAATAGTCAAAATATATTAAGTTTTAATTAATATTTTCATCAAATTAATATGATTAAATTTATAAATGAAAATATTTAATTTTAATTTAGTTTGTTTTATTTTGTAGGATTTAATTGATATTTTTGGAACTTGGAAACAAAGAATAAAGAAATAAATAAAATTGAAGAAATGAGGAAAACACTACAACATTTTTTACCAAATATTACGGCAAAATATTACATAACTTTAGAAGTGCTATTAATACATGCCAAAAAAAATACACGGACACATTATCGGCGCCAAATGAAAAGTAACAGGCGCCAAATGAAATTTTACTTCACAAATAAAAAAGCAAAATAAAAAATGAAGGGTTTTCTCTATTCTCTCGTTCTCTCGTCTGAATCCCTAATCTCTAATCTCTCTCAATCTCTTCCCTCTCTCCCTATTCTCTCGTTCTCTTGTTCTCTATTCTCTGAATCCCTAATCTCTCTCAATCTCTTCCCTCTCTCCCTTAGGCTGAGACCCTTCATCTTTGAGCTTCCAACCCATTCCCCTTCATCTTGTTCTGTCCGAATAGTTGAGCCCAAACGTCATTCATCGCTGATTTTAATGGTAAGGTGACGGCGATGAGGTGTATGCCGTCGGGTCGAGGTAGATATGGCGTCTCAGAATTGGATTTCGGGACGAGAAGGTTTGTTTATGGAGGCGGAGATTCGAATTGGAGGGGTTGTAGGATTACGGTGAGTTCTTCGAATAGGGATGCCAATGGCAGAGGAAGAAGGCGGAGCTCGAGTTCGAGTAACGAGTCTAGCTCGTTTCTTTCTCAGAGACAAACTTATGCTCTGTTGAAGCACCAAATGGAAGTGGCAGCAAAATCTAAGGTCAGGGTTCGGGGTATTCTCCACTCTTTCTATTAGGATTTTATCGGATGCCAATCAGAGAGTTATGTATTTATATGTTTTGGAAGTTATAGGACTATGAAGAGGCTGGGAGGATTCGCGACTTGTTGAAGTTATTCGAAGAAGAGGAGCCGGTTTTGTGACTGAGAGAGTTATGTATCGGAGCACGGAGAAAAGGCTCCCAATGTTGTTTACAAAGGCAAGGTTGACGATGAATTTTATATTGCTGTGAAGCGTTTCAATAGGTCGGCTTGGCCCGATGCTGGCCAATTTATGTTTCGTGCTCTATTTACTTTGACTCTTATGGAGAAAGAATGTGCGTGTTTTGATGATATTGTTTGGCTGGTTTTGTTGATCCATTGTGCTTGTTTTGGGTTTTCAGGAGGAAGCCAAGACGGTGGGACAGCTGCGCAGTGAGCGCTTGGCAAATTTGATTGGGTGTTGCTGTGAAGGCGATGAGAGACTCCTTGTTGCCGAGTTCAGGCCTAATGAGACTCTCTCTAAGCATCTTTTTCATTGTAAGGTGTCTCCTCCTTTTGTCTGTTTTTCTTTTTTCTCTCCCTCTTTGAGTTGATCTTGCATTCAAATTTGATGGGTACAAGGTATTTGTCGATGGGAAAACATATCAAATTTAACAATATATGAATGAAGATCATCGATTGGTTTTATAATTGGAGAGAGTTTCTTTATTTCTGGTGCACTTTTTGCTCTAATCAAATTATGCCCGCCCCCTTAGGAATTATCTCAATATAATACATACTTTAGGATCTATAAAAGGGAAATGAATTGAGTCTTTTTTTCTTCTTTATTTAAAGGATTCATTTATGAACCATAGGCATATAATTGATTTTAAAGGTTATCTATTTTGAATTGTAGGGGATACCCAGCCTATGAAATGGGCAATGAGAGTCTGGGTGGCTTTGTATCTGGCACAGGCCTTAGAATATTGCAGCAGCAAAGGGTGAGCACTATATCATGATCTTAATGCTTATAGAGTCTTGTTTGATTAGGTACTCTTCCTTTTCACGCTCTCTCTGTTTCCGAATTGTTTTGTGGCTAGGGTGTCTCTGGTAAGCTATTCCTATTTTCTAAAACCCTGAACTTGACAGGATGGTAATCCAAGACTCTCCTGCTTTGGTCTTATGAAGAATAGTAGAGATGGCAAGAGCTATAGTACCAACCTGGCTTTCACCCCTCGGGAATACTTGAGGACAGGTACTAATCATGGTCACAGAGAGTGCAATCTTCATTCTTATAATATAACTTATGTTTACTTTTGCGAATTTCTAAGTAGCTCATAATTGATTTTGTATAATTTGGACAACCAGAACGATGCCTTTCCCACCACATATATAAATTTTTTACAGAATCTTTCAACATATTGCACAAATTTATTCAAATGGAGCAATAATTAGTTATTCATTTTCCCCTGCCAGGAAGAGTGACATCAGAAAGTGTGGTTTACAGCTTTGGAACCCTGCTACTTGATTTGCTAAGTGGAAAACACATTCCACCCAGCCATGTAAGCTTTCTTTTCTTTACAAAGCTATATTTAAGGGGGATGGTTACACATTGACTTTCAGGTGAAACTTTTGACCAACGATAGTAGTTCATAATGTTTAAGTTCGCTTATAGTTGCTGCTATTATGTCTTTTACAAAGAATGTAGTGAGACAAATTTCTGAAGAAAAAAAAATGTTTCCTACTTGGATTCTGATTATGATGCGAATTATGGTCATATTATCAAAATAATTTTAAGCTAATGAGATATATCTAATTTCTTAATTTCCTTTCCCAACAGGCACTTGACTTAATACATGGTAAAAATATTTCTATGCTGATGGATTCATGCTTAGTCACCTGCCCCCTTCGAAAAAGCTTATTCTTTTAGGATTCAAATTATTAGTTTCTACTTCATTATTTCGTTGGGTTTGAAATAGAATAGTAGTTTTTCGATCCAAATTAGTAGTTTTATACAGAGTTATTGTTTTTCTTAATGTAATTTACGTTTTTCTTATTGTTGGTTGTGTCTGTATCTTTTCCCTTTTTCCTTAAGAATGGAGATTTTGAGCTAATAGTGACATCTAAAAGTTTAAAACCGATTCTGGGATTAGGGGAAATCAAGAAGTTTAAAAGATATACAAACTTAAGCTTGTTGTAAATCATTAAAGCAGAAAGGCAGAAAGAGACCATGGCTTCTCCTTCTCCTTCTCACCTCATAGCTATCCCACAACACCTCTCAAAACCCTCCCTTTCCCAATGTAAGTAAATCTCTCTCTTTCTCTCTATATATATAATATATATATATATACGTATATATATATGACACTACTAGTACCCTTAAGATGAACTAGTATGAGAAATAACTTAAACCCTTAATTTCATTGCTAAATTTGGTAGTAAACTCGAAGCTAGTCGAGCTCTGTGTGAAGTCGAGTTTGGAAAATGAGAGCAGTGGCACTGAGGATTCTGGTCACTCATCATCAAAACCTCTGAAGGTAAGGGCTTCATGCATTTTGGTATCTAGCTAATTATCTCTGTTTATTATCTTTTACTTGCAAATCACTTATGTTTTCTTAAGAACATCGTCTTAGTAGCTAGCATTGGGACATGTAATTGATTAGAAGACTTGCATAATTGTTTCTTTGTGTTTACAGAGAACACTTTGAGGAAAATGGTTTGGAAAAAGATCCAACAAGGAGCTCTCACGATATTTCTCTGACCGGCCTTATCATCAACAAGGTATATTATTATATTGTGATCTCATTTTCATTCTATCCATATTTACACTTACCTTGTGTTGTATGCACAAGCAGTATGTTGCATGCTTCTTTATTCCCCAGATTGTGTGCAAGAGCATTTGTTTTTGTCTTGCTACTACCCACTGAGAAATTATTATATATGATGTGTGTTTCAATTGCTTATAAACATCAATGTTCAACTGAATTGATGTTCAATTATGCCTTTGTTACACTTTTTTTTCTCTATATATCTTTACTGAGTTTAGCTTTCTCTTTTCTATATATATTACTATAATAAATATATGCTCCTAGCTCAACCACTTAAAACAAAAGTAGTAACTTGAGAGAATAGAAAATAGAGATCTCATTTTGTAGTGTCACATATATAGGTGGTGATGGTATAATTTCATTTATTAGATAGAAGGTTCTCACTCACATCCATTCAACAAACACCTTTAAGCTAGTCCTAATGACTTTAGTGCAGACCATTGCGTATTCAAAATCTCAGTGCTCTTATATGATGTATTATTAACTGGTTTTTGCAGGCATTGTTAAAGAAAGGTGCAAAGTATTCAAAATCTCAGTGCTCTTGCTGATCACTTTTCATGCCAGCTACTTCTGAAGTTACCCAGCAAACTGTCGAGTACATCAGAAAGACAGGAACTCAACTTCAAGTGAGAGGAAAATTTGGCTCAAAATGCTCTAAGATTATGAGACTTTAGACACATTAAAGGTAGTGTTTATGGCTGCATGATTTACACCAAATACATGGTTGTGTGTTAATATGCTATGTAGAAAGGTCTTCTAATGCTTTTTAGCTATTACTTCATTTGAGACATATTTATAACAAATGGTTTGTAGAAATTTGCTAAAGCTGATTTACTTCTGTCTATCACCATTCTACTCTAGTGATTGCTTGATTTCCCCAATTGAGTATATTAGGCCAATTCTATTGGTACTGGATTCTCTTTTTAATTTAGCATTAAATGCATATACAGTACAAAAACTTTTTCATGTATGAGGTTCAAGTGGTGGAGTTATTGTTTCTCTTTGATGTTTTTGATGTTTCCCTTCAACTCAGTGGCATTTTATCCTTTTGAGCTCTTGTATCTTTCATTTCATATGAGCATGCTTTTTTGGTAAAAAAAAACTGTGAATGTTTAGACATATACCTGTCCCTCTCATATTAGTGATGTTCATGGGGTCTTGAGGTATGTGCATCACTTGAAATAGATTTTTATCAATTCCAATTCTTAAGTATTTATATTGAAAAATTCAATCTGACTTGGCTTTTAGGTTTTAGTGCTTTTTCTTGAATGAGTTTTCAATTTTGATTTTTACTAATATTATGTGTTTAAGATGTGCACATTTGGATATATAAATATGGAGATTTCTTTATTAATAATAGGACAAATCCATAATTCATGTGTTTTGATATGAAGTTGAAATTCTGCTCTTGTATCCAACTCTAGTTTCTGTTGGTGGTTATAGTTAATTAGTGTTGGAAGATTAGGATAAAATATGTTTGCACATTTTTTGTATATTAGTGCACATTTTTTACAGTATATTTTGGACTTTATTGCAGGCTCTCCCATCGATTGGCAAGGAAATAGTTGAAGTTCTGGATATACTGCCGAGGTGGTTTGATTTACAACACATGTTTGTTGAAGGTATAGTTTATTTATTTATTTTTCAAGATTTTATATATCTTTGATTTTTTGCTCTCTTTAGGTGCATTTCCTTAATATTTAGTTCTGTTTTTGACATGGATAACAGGTGCTGGAATTAAGTATTTGTTAGAATATAATGATATCCTAATTATTTTTGGTATTTTTAATGTTAGATGATAAATTTTAAAGTTCGTAATTAAAAGATGTAAAAAACTTATGATGAAGAGTGCCTAAGTAAAGTAATGCTCTCTTATGATTCCATATATGGTGAAATCAAAGTGTTAGACAGATCTTTCATATGTTAAATTAGTCATGGTTTGTTTTATTATTTGGTTTTGAATAACAAATATGTATTTTATCCGTGTTTTTCTTTTGTTTGAATAAGGTGTCAACCTATTTATATACTCTTGCTATTTACAATTTTCTTTTCTGTTCTATACAGAAGTTGAAAGCTATTGTAGGAATTATCATTGATACATTAATAATGCCATTTTAATCTAAATTAGAGTTTATTTATTTTATATAATTCCTGCTCTAGTTTTTTATACTATTCTTCTTGATTTCTCATGTCTTGATCTGGTTCTGACATAGCAGTCCTTCAAGAAAATAAAAAAGTGAAACTCGAGTAATAAGGTGAGATTTTATTGCTGAAATTTATAGCAGTACTTGTTTTAAAAATCTTATGGTTTGGTATATTTGTGGACTTGCTGGTTTATGAATTCGCTTATCTAGATTTGTTGAAGGTATGGTTCTCCTGTGTTTTCTAAATATACTTGGCAACAACGAGTTGATGCGTGCACACTTCAGGTGTCCTCTTGCTTTTTATCAAAGATTTTCTCTTTGTTCAGTTTCTAGGAAGAAGTATAGTAATGTTTATTTTGCCAGCTTTACAATGGCATGTTGATTTAGCACTAAAGCTTGTGTGTTTGTTATCTATTTTATTTTTTTTATGTATTGTTTCAACTAGTAAATTGTTGAAACAATAAATTGATGCTAGTGTAGATATTTCAACTTAGTAGCTTACATAAGTACCCATGATTTCTCTCACCACTTGTTCTTTTTCTGCAACTCATAAGAACGAGATTCATTGGCAATGACTACTAAGAAACTAAGTTGTGATAGTTAAACTTATTGAGAGGTAACACCTTTGTTCCCATAAGTTTTCTTTCATTTGTAAATCCAGTGTTCTTGATTTTCTTAGTTGTTCGAAGCTTTTTTTTTCTGGTTTTGTTGCTTGTTAATTAGGAATATATATTTTGATTTGTTTTTTGAAATTGATTTGATAATCTGATATGGGAAATTTTGGGGAATTTTAGTTGGCACTTCAGATTTGATTGGCTTACAATATTCTTGTACAGTTAAAGAGTATACAAATTTTGAACTAAAGGGCTTAACTTTCTCTTGGTACTTTAGCTTTAATATGCAAAATTTGAAACCATAGACTTCAATTTGAGTCCAATATGGGCTCCTTTCTGACCACAGGGATCTCAGCCAGCATATTTTTGGTTCATTTTATAGTAGTTAGAATCTACCTCACACAAAAATATGTTGAATAACTTGCAGCATAGCTAGAGAGCTTGATTTGGAGGAATGGACTTCCAGGACTGAAACTGCTAATGTGCTGCATGAGCCAGTATGTCTCTTTTCATCTCATCTCATCTCTTCTTGCAAGTCATTTATAATTTAAGTAGTTTCTTTTTCTCTAGAGTTAATTATGAGCAATTCATAAACATTGTTTGGTAAATGAAAATTGTATTGTTCTGCTTTACTAACTCTGTTAGATCATTCCTTTTATTCTGTTAACTTTCAATTTTATACATATTTGTAAATTTTGGGCTCCTTAATCTAGTGAAACCCAAAAGCTTGACAAGATTGTAATGTTGAAGTTTCAATATCAGTAGAACATCATTAGTGAATTCTTCTGAACCTTGCTCAGAACATATTGAGAGCCTCTTCACTGTCACTTCCTTTCCATCTCTTAGTGCCCCCTGCAAATAACCATTTTGTTTTTGTGTAATCCTATATATGTTGACTTCTTTTTCAGATTGAAAAATAATAATAAAGAAATACTTTATTAATTACCTTGTAAACAGGGCCAAACCACCCTCTCCTAACTTGTTTGAATCAGAAGAGTTGTTAGTAGAAATTTTTATGGAAGCCAAATCAATGTATGGAAACTCCTGATCTGTTGAATCATCTCCATTGATGTTCTTATGAGAAATTTTCCAGAGATTTTCATTATTCCCTGAATAAGGAATCAAGCTGTCGATTAAGTAGAGAACAAAAATAAAAAATAAAAAAGATAAGCAAGTAACTCTTAGATAAGCTTGAACAAAATCTTTATTACTCTTTTTGTGTCTTCTGTTAAGTGCATAATAGCAAGCATATGAACCAAGAACTACTATCACAAGACATGATATAACAACAGCTACCAATGCAAACTAAATCAGTATAATAGCTTTTTGATGCAAGGATAGTAGTTTTAGTTTCTTGTTCCCAGATGTTGTTTCTTAATATTTGAGTTGTTTAAAATATGGTTTGAGTTGCTCCTTTTTGGGCAAGTGTTTTTTCTCTTTAGTGAAGATAAAAAATATTATGAAATGCTTGGTCCTGGTCCTTGGAGCTTGTTTTTTCACCCTGTGCTTTAACTTTGCAGCCTTTGCAGCTTTTGAGGGTTGTGTTCTGTCATGTTAATATGTATTACACATTCTTACAAAAAAGAAAAAACAAAAGGAAAAATTCTCAAACTTTTTATTCCATTAGACCATTCTTTTTTATTTCTTTATTTATTAGCCCAGTTTTCCAAGGTTCCTTCTTTCCTAGTTGGTCCTGGTCTGGTGGTACAAAAAGTGTCTGATTATACAACTTGTTGTAAAGTGTCTGATTAATTGGGTGCTAAAAGATAGGTTAATTAAGATATGTGTCATGATGTATCATTGGTTATTGGTTTAACATTTTTTTTTTTGAATTTATTTTAAGTGGGAATGTTTCTCTGCTTTGTCCCAAGATCTTCTATTCATGTTTAGTTTTGGTATTTGGGAATTTCAGCTATGCTAATGAAATATAAACACGGATAGAGATATGGAGTTTTGCTTTGCATAAGTCATTCATTAGTCTTGTAAATCAAAATGCATTCCATGCCAATCAGATTCGTTTTGTTTATGAATGTCCTAAAATTGTGCCTAAAATATAGCTGCTTATTTGAATATTTGTGGAAAGGGATAATGCTGTTTATTTGATACAATGAAAGACCACATTCTGAATCTCTTTGTAAGATCTTAACAAGTTTTTCTTAAGCTATTTTTGCAGCTAATGTTACTGATTGAGGTTCACTAATTGATTATCATATCTAGTATCAAGAAAGACTACATGCTAACATTTTCTTGTGCAATAGTGACAACTTTTATTTATACATTTTTCTGTTTTGGGAGTTTCCAACTTTCATGTTTCAGCTATATTAGGGTTGATATTTAGTTAAATATAATACTAATATGTTTCAGTCACTACACATTGTATGTATGTATGTACGTGTGTATATGGTTTTTCTCTGTTTTCTTTTGATTAATTTTTAGTCATTTTATTCAGCTCTCATTTTGCTTATTTTTTGTGGAAAAGTTTGTAATTAATATGCAACTTATATGAGCAAAGAAGAGGTCTCTTTGACTCACTGGATTAGAGAGTGATAGATGCCAAGCTTTTGAACTATTACAATACTGTTTATTTGACTAAATTTTGCAGTGTTTTAAAAAATTTCAGAGCCACATCATGAGGAGGTTTGCCTTGGAAACTTGAGGAGATTTCAATTTAGAGAGCTTCAGATGGCAACAAACAACTTCAGCAGCAAGTACTTGGTTGGATGATGAATTGAAGGATGGAGCAAGTTTCATGCATGGTTTACTTTTGTGTATTTTGTAATGTTTCTGTTTTTCATTTTTAAAGTAAAAAATGTTCAAGATTATATTACTTTATTATGTTATGCTTTCAAATTTAAGTTAGAACTAAGATCTCATGAATTAGACATATTCATGGTTTGAATTAGTTATTGATTAATGTAATACTTGTGGTTTATCAATCTATTGAGAATTACATTTTATGATTAATTTTGATTTTTTTTTTATCAAAATACAATAATGAAAATATTTTAATTAAAAAAAAACCTTATAAGTATATTTATCAAAATAAAATTTAAAATATATTATCTACACTAAAGTAACAAAATTTTATTACTAGACTTTTAATATGTTATGATTTAAAAACATATTATAAGCATAAAAAATCGTTATGGTTTATATAATATAACAAACTAAAAATGTTATCAAAATAATCAAATGTAACAGTTGAAAAGTGTTATGAAAAAAGTACAAGATTAAACTTCAAATTTATAATCAAAAACTCTATCTAAATGTTATTATTTGAATATTATAGCACCTAAAAATGTGTTATTGAATAGTTTAAGATAACACCGAACATAACATTCAAAAAATGTTATAGAAAAGACTGGACTTTTAATAACATGGGCTACGTTAGCATTTTCAGAAGTGCTATCAATAGTCCCAGATAGCACTTTTTAAGTGTTATGAATACTGTTTTTTCTTGTAGTGAAAGTTGGCATTTTTGCAACATGGACATTGAAAAAAATTAGCCCGCTGGCCTCTATCTCCACTTTCAGCGCCATGTGGCGCCTTGTCCTTGCGACACGCGCCGCATCCTCTCCTCCAAAGCATCTCCAAGCCCACCTGTCAGCTGCCCCTTCAACACAACTCCTTCAGCATAAAATTCTCCTTCATCCGTAGCAATGCCCAACACAACCTTCAACAACTCTCCAGTGGGCCAACTCCAGCAGCCCAGTCCAAAGACCTCACGGCCCAGCCTTGCCTTTTTCAGCAGTGACCCAACAAGGCCAAGCTTCCTCCACCAAGCCCACCAGACCCAACATTCTCCTCTCCCAACCAGTGCCTACGTGGCACCCTCTCATTGGCTGGAAATGGGTCAAAACCTTCTTGTGTCACCAGCCATGTTTTGTGGGTATTGGGCTTTGTAAATTTCTATATTGAGCTTTAAAGCTCATGTTTTTGTGGTATTTTAGAAAATGGGAAAATGACCATACACCAAAATAGCTAGGTTAATATCAATAATAAGATTTGATTTTTTTAAAAATCATATTTTATTATTAGTATTTCAAATTTATTTTGTAAACCCCATTTTATTGTTTAATTTCTTTTTAGTCCTTCTCTCCCTCTATAAATAGGGAACTCCTTCTTCACACTTAGTATGTAATTTTTAGAGTAAAGAAACTATAGCAAAATTTCTACTCACTTTCTTCTCATATTTTCTTCTTAGAATTTTGTGAGAATCATGAGCATAATGGCCTAATCTTCCTAGGAAGGTTAAGGATGATTCCATATGCTAGTGATGTTATTTTGCTACTTTGATTTACTATGTTCTTAATGTAAAAAATTTGAGTTATTTCTGTTCTTTCATCTCCGTCTTTATTTTGTTATCTTTATTTACTTATGCTAATAGTATATATGATTAGTCATGCTCTTTCTATGTACTTCTAATTAGTAAAAGTAATGTTGATATCTAATTTTATGTCTAATCTTCTACTGCATTATTGCCTTTGGGTATTTTGTCATTTTTAGATTTTTCATAAGATTAACATTGTGCTTTTAAAGTAAAGAACTTTATAACTCAAATGAACTTTTGTTAGAAAAGAAAATGGACTTTAATGTTAGATTTTCCAAGTAAATGTTGGGATGTGAACTATTTACTTGTGTATTTTTGTAAATCAAGTAACCAAGTAACTAAACAAGCATATGGATGATTCTTGAAACCTTTCATTTTCTCAAACTCTTGATTACATCTTACCTTTATTTCACTTATCTCATTTCATCACTTTATCAAAAATACAATACCAAAATCTCAAACATCTTCCCATTTACAATTTTATTTACTTCTTGTTACTAACTTTTTGTGTTATTTTCCACTAATCTTTTGATTTTAGGTTACCTCCTTGTGGATCGATCGCCCAATCTTACTACAACTACCGCTTAGTGGTAGTCACATTTTGGGCGTTAAACAATACATGTTTATAATCAAATGACTCATTTAGCGAGTTAAGCATGGTTTGAAGTTCATAGTAATGGTCTTGGAGTAACCAAGGCCTTACACCATGATTCCTGAAAAAGAAACCCCGGTGCAACGTCGTAGTGGGAGGATTGTGAGACAACCTGTTCGCTATGAATATAAGGCACATTTCCTTGTTTCTGATACAAACAAGGACGATCCATTAACCTTTAAAGAGGCAATGGATGATCTTGAAAATGAGAAATGGCAAGAAGCCAAGAACCAAGAAATGGAATCTATGTATTCCAATTCTGTCTAGGAACTTGTTGATCCACCTGAAGATGTCAGGACCATAAGGTGTAAGTGAATGTACAAGAAAAAAAGAGGTGTAGATGGGAAAGTAGAGACTTTCAAAGTGAGGCTTGTAGCCAAAGGTTACACTCATAGAGAATGTATTGATTATGAAGAAACATTTTCTCCTGTGGCCATGCTCAAATCCATTCGAATCCTATTATCCGTAGTGGCTGCCAATGATTATGAGATATGATAAGGTGACGTCAAGACAACATTTCTGAATAGCTATCTTGATGAAAGTATCTATATGGTACAACCAGAAGGGTTCATAAAGAAATGGGAAGATCAAAAGGTGTGCAAGTTGCTGAAATCCATTTATAGATCTTGGAATATCACTTTTGATGAAATAATTAAAACATATGGCTTCGAACAGAATGTCGACGAGGCATGTGTGTATAAATACATCAAAGGAAAAGTGATGGTTTTCTTAGCTCTATACGTGGATGACATTTTTCTCATTGGGAACAATGTAGAGACATTGTTAAACGTAAAGAAGTGGTTAGCTGAAAAGTTCCAAATAAAAGATTTAGGTGAGGCGAGCTAAGTTTTGGGAATCCAAATCCCAAGGGATAGGGAGAACAAGCTCTTGGCACTTTCTCAGGCTAATTATATAGATAAGGTGCTTGAAATATTCTATATGGAGAATTCCAAGAAAGGTAAATTACCGACCAGACATGGGATTACTCTCTCCAAGGAACAATATCCTAAGACACCTCGGGAGGAAGAGGATATGAGAAAGTATCCTTATGCTTTAGCAGTTGGGAGTTTGATGTATGCTATGTTGTGTACTAGGCCAGACATAGGTTATGCAGTTGGGATTGTAAGTCACTATCAATCAAATCCTGGTTTGGAACACTGGATTGCAGTAAAGCATATTCTCAAGTATCTTAGGAGAATGAGAGACTATATACTAGTATATTCAGAGGGTGAGTTAAACCCTACTTGATACACTGATTTTGATTTCCAATCAGATAAGGACAGTCGAAAATCGACAACTGGGTCAGTTTTCACTCTTGGTGGAGGAGCTATTGTCTGGAGAAGCATTAAGCAATCCATCATAGCTTATTCAACCATGGAAGTCGAATACATAGCGGCTTGTGAAGCAGCTAAGAAGGCAATTTGGTTGAGGAAGTTCTACACTGATCTAGAAGTTGTTCCAGATATGGATAATCCACTAATCATGTACTGTGACAACAGTGGAGAAGTAGCTAATTCCAAAGAACCGAGAAGCCACACGAGAGGGAAGCATATAGAAAGGAAATACCATTTGGTTAGAGAGATTGTACACCGAGGTGATGTGACTGTTAAGAAGATAGCGTCGTAACAGAACCTGGCTGACCCATTAATCAAGGCACTTACTGCAAAGTCGTTCATGGGTAACGTGCGCAATATGGGATTAAGGGAGATGTCTCACTTGCTTTGAGGGAAAGTGGGAGATTGTTAGGATTAATGTCCTAAAAGCATGTAAAAACATTTTATTAGTTTAAATAAAAGTAAAATTTTATTATATTTGAATGTTGTAATTATTGTTTGAATTAATTATATATTAATATCAAGAAAATTCCCTATTCATTCATGAGAATATGATCTTGTATTAGTACGAGAGAATTAAGATCATGTATAATGAATAAAATAGTCAGTAACATATTAAAATAAGGAATCTTTAATGAATGGTTACTAGTACGGTTTGCTAAGCATACGAGAAGCAAGTAATCTAGATTCGAATTACTAATGTGGATAGACATCTTAGTAAAGGTGTTGTATATAATAGAGATTATATATGACATGATCGATGAGAATTAATTATCTTTATAAACTTGCCATTTGAAGTAAAGATTTAATTCTTGTCATAATAGATGATCATTTATAGATCAGTCTAAATCATGAGTATTCCTGAACTCCTATTTATGTTTATCAGATCTTTTGATACACTCGTTAAGGTGTTTTAGAATAATGAGGCTAATTACTTTTGTTTTGAAGATTCAATATCATGGATGGCTGGGAACATGAATTACAATATTGGAACCCATGCTTTCCTATCGGATCGAATATTGGTTCCCTTAAGGGTTGATTCTGGGCTTGAATAGTTATTGAGCTCAAATATATAATTAGATTATAGATTAATTATTCATTGGTGAATTAATGGTACTTAAGGAACAATAGGTAATTAGAAGGGTAAAACGGTAATTCTTGACCAACTCTAATTAACAAACCAATAAGGGAGGACAGAACTACATATATTGATTATACCAATTAGAGTTGGTCAAGAATTACTGTTTTACCCTTCTAATTACCTCTTGTTCCTTAAGTACTATTAATTCACATTCACCAGTGAATAATTAATCTTTAATCATATTATAGATTTGAGCTCAATAACTATTCAGGCCTAGAATTAATCCTTAAGGGAACCAATATTCGATCTGTTAGGAAAGCATGGATTCCATTATTGTAAAACCATGTTCCCAACCATTCGTGATATTGAATCTCCAAAACAAAGTCACTAGCCTCATTATATTAAGAGACATTAACGAATGAATCAAAAGATCAAAAAACATAAACAGGAGTTCATGATAACTCAGGATTTAGACTAATCTACAATGATCATCTATTAAGATATGAATTAAATCTTTATGGAAAATGGTAAGTTTATAAAGATAATTAATTCACATCAGTCCTGTCATATATAATCACTATTATATAAATGTAACGCCCTGGATAACCAAGACTGTTACACTGTGTGTTTGAAATAGTGTGAGACTTGCTAATCAAGTCATTTAAACAAAAACGTGAATCTAATGACATGATCAGGTTAGGCTTAAAAGATTTTGGTTATAAACGAATAATTTTCATTAAAATAAATGTTTGGTACACAGGATCCCAAATCAAGGTTTAAATGACATAATTATAGAATTTCCAAATGTTATAAATAATCAAGACACTCTAATGGCAAAATACACATTTTAGGTTTCCGTCCCTGTACAATCCCTCAACCGTGGTGGCCGAGCAGATGACAACGTACACCTCACCCCCAGAACTCTCTAACCCATGGTCAACTTGTCTTACCCTTGCCTTTACCTGCACCACGCAGCACCCGTGAGACGAGGCCCAGCAAGAAAACATAATAACATAGCATGATCAATATCAATAACCAATTATTCCACAAAGCATAACCAAGTATTCCGCAACTCATAACGTTCACCTGTTCAGTGATAACAATCGACAAATTAACAACTTGTCATCCAGATACTCAACATATCATATTCATCAGATTAACGACAATAGTCATGTTCATAATCAACAGTTTATTGCAACCATTAAACAATATTTAGGGTCGGCTCCCTTAGGTCGCACACTCTATTTAACCCACTGTCTTCGGCTCACTTAGGCCGCCCCCAGTGTTATATCCACTGACTCCGGCCAGCTTAACCGAGCTCAGTGATTAATAAGTTTTCCTCAGCTACCAGTGGCTGAGCCGCACCCTGTGCGCAAGTATTGATTCCAACACTCTTAGGTCGTTTATCACATGTCCCCATGGCATAATACCATCTCATGACATTCATACAATTATAGGGAGCTCTTAGTCCCAACATATTCATATGGTTTATCACAATCATATAACAATGCATACAAATATAGGGAACACTTAGTCCCAACCTATCCACATAAAGGGCTGCAGTTTTCTTACATTTAATTCCAAGTGCTTTTATTAAGAAAGATGACCCCCGAGCACGATCCTGCCCCGAGCCCAAGCGTACACCTAGTCACAACCATGATAAAGGATTCCATCAATAATAAATGATTTAAGGTTTCCGGACCAAGTTCTAGCCTCCGAGACATCAAATTCCACCAAACACGGTAGTGGAATCGATTCCGAGCACCCTAGGTTAGGTTCCCGCGCCTAAAATCTCCATAAGGCCAAAAATGCCCTTAAGAGCTGCAGCCCTAGCCCTCCATGCCGCAACTTGCCCCTAACCAGAGGCCTAGCCTCCCCAAAAAACACACACGGGCTGCGGCACTAAGCTTCCCATGCCGCGGCCCGCCCTCCTTTCTGGCGCACCTCTGTTCTAGAGGGTCGTGGCACACCAAGAACTGAGTCGCGGCCTGACCCCTTCGAACCCAGAAAAAACTCCATTTTCATCCATTAAATCTCAACCAAACTAACCCAAAATCATCCTAATAATGTAATTCAACTACCATAAACATCCTAACATGTTTCCAGCAGTAAAACCCAACAAAAACCTAACTTAGAAACTCACCAATATAACACTTTGATTTTGAAAGCCATAAGCTCATGAAAACCTTAGAACAGGCGGTAATTCCCAAAAATTCAGATTCTAAACCATTATTAAAGGTGTTATCCCCATTTCCTGCCTTGGGCCCGGGACGGTGGTCCAGGCCCATTAACTAAGCAATTGGGGTTGGGCCCAGCCCAAGCCCGTTTGGCAGGAAGTGATTGACATCGACGGCCCAAGTGTGGGTCCAGACCTGGACGGTGTCCAGGAAGAATGATCTGGGATGATCATCCGGGAGAAGTACAGCTGTTTGGGGTTACGGTCGAGATGTATGCAAACGGTCCCGGAGCCTGGTAAACGATCCGGGCTCTATGTAGATGATCCGGGCTTACGGTAAACGAAGAGGGACAGAGGTAAACGAACTCGGGTCAAGTCCTCAGGGTTGGCAGGATAAAGCATCCGTGACCCTGACTCCGCCCCTTGAAACGTGGGAGTTGTCCCCACGTTTCACCTGCGGAAAAGGCCACCTCGGGATTGTACGCCGCTGGTTCAGACCTGTGCCGCCAATACCCTGACTGATCTTGTCCCCTGAATCTGCCTCATAACTCGGAATGCCCAGACCAAAAGCCCCATTTTGTTGGGTGATACATAGGCTTTGGGCTGCCCCAGTGGGCTCTGGTCATTGTTTGTCTTTTATGTTTTTTATCCTTTGTATTGGGCTTCCGATAGAGAAGCCAGCAATATTTATAACTTTGATGGGCCTGGGTCAGCCTGTCCCATGCCCAGTGCTCCTGTGAGCCTATAAATACATGTGATAGAGCATTGGAGAATGGATCTCTCTTTGGCTTGTATACAGTTACTCTGCTAAAAAAAAGAGAAAAACTCCATTGTTATAGACTTTCCAAGCTGTAATACAACTGTCTCGTGGACTAAGGCTCATTAACGCCCCAACCATGTAAAAATCTTGTTTATAACTTCTAAATCCCTTATCATTAATCTCGCTTAGTTTTTATTAATATAGTTTCCGAAAATCTCGGTAAACATTTTGGTACTTTCATTGAAAGCCTGAGAAAGCTAGTGCAAATATCAAGCCTCTAAAACAATGGTGAATACAAGACACACCACTTTCGACCCTACTAACCCAGAGCAGTGCAATGGAGAGCCGCTGCCCTCCCAACCTCTTCCTCAAAGTCCATTTGAGGACGCTCCTCATCAGACGTCCCACCCTGATGAGTCACAAGACTACGAAGGTGGAACAGAGTACGAGGAGGACTATTACGAAGAGGAGGGGAATGAGGGGGAATACCACGACGAAGCTGTGGATCCCGAGATCCCCAGAGTGGACCCCAACCAGGAGGATCTGGAGATGACTAGACTGAGGCAGCAAGTCCTGGACCAGGAGGCCAGGATTGCTGAGCAGGTGGAGGCATCTTGGCGGATGCAGGAGTCCCTCCAAGCCCTGCAGGCATTCATAGCCGCGCAGGGCCCAGCGACCAATCTCCCCGCTGGCCCGCCTCAGGGAGCGCAACATCCCTCTCCGCAAACCAGAACCGGAGCCCCCGATGAGGCCGGCCCCTCCCCCGGAGCAATTTCTTGAGCCATTCCCAGGAAACCCAAAATGGGAGAAAAATAAGGCCGCAGGAAAGACCCGAGAGAAACATAATCCCGTCCCAAAAATCGAGACCCATCCCCGGTCGCTCCCTAGGAAAGGGAAGGTGTGCCCCGTCCCAGGACAGGGCCACCCGACCAATGCGCAAAGGGACGCGACCGCGGGATGCTAGGCCTCGGTATGCCCCAGGGCAAGAGAGATGAGAAAGTTCTTTTCACCCCAGTGCCTCGATGAACAAAAATCACTAGGAACGCCCACGTAGCGAGGATCATCACGTCCTTAGTTCCAGGGATGACACCTCTCGGGTAGACCTGTGCGACGGACTGAACGCTCGAAAAGAGCAAGCCCGTAAGGAGAAGATCCTCCCCCGGGGTGGCGACCTTAGGAACAACATCAACGACAGGAGGAACGAAAGAATCCCCCTGGAGGATGGGATGGCTAGGCAGCTCATTGAGCAGCTGGCCGCTTTGAAAAAGGTCACGGACCGTTTGGTCCACAAGCAGGAAGGAGCGGATACCGACTCCGACGAAGAGGACAAAGAACCTTGTGCGAGGCACATCCTAGACGCTGTGCTCCCCAAGGGGTTCAAGATGCCGAGCCTCACTGCCTATACCGAGAACACCGACCCCAGGGATCATCTGTCCCGGTACAACCAGCTTATGACCGTGGCCCACATTAGTAATGACGGCAAGTGCCTCTATTTTTCGATCACCCTAGGCGGTCCCGCCGAGGAGTGGTGGAAAAGACTTAAGCCCAGATCCATCCAATCCTGGTCAAGGCTACAGTCGGCGTTTCACAAATAGTTCGTGGCCGCCATGAGGATGGACATGCAAATCAATGCCCTCGCCAACCTTAAACAGCTCCCCGCGGAGACACTGAGGGCCTACCTCCAACGTTTTACCGAGGAGGCCTCCAAAACCAAGGTGGACGATGGGCAGCGCCTGGTGGCATTGCAATCCAGGATCTGGCCCGGGTCCCCCCTCTGGGATGACATGCAGTGTAGCAAGGCGGCTACTTTAGAAGAATTCAAAAAGAGGGCCCAGGGTTTTATCAACTGGGAGGAGGCTCAGATACGGGCGTTCGGATGGCCTCCGGCGCCTCAGCCCAGTACCCACGCGTTCCCAGGGTACGGGGGGCCACTCCCAGCGCAGCCCTACATCCCTCCCCCGATTATCCCAGGATCGACGGTTACGCCCGGGGTTACCTACACCCCAACAGTGTACGGTCCTGCCTCTTCAGGGTATGCCCTGATCCAGTCTGCCCCCTTTACCGGATATGGAGCCGCGCAAGCAGGTTACAGCGCTGCCCCCGTCGGGGCCCCGCAGTCGCAGGCGGGGGGAGCGGAGGCAAGTGTAAACCCCTCCTGGGGGAAGAGATCCGGCAAAGGCCAGAATCGTCTTGAGCCGGCTAAGAAAGGAAAAAGGGGCTACGAGCCCCAATATTCAGAATACACCTATCTGGTGGACACCAGGGAGAACATCTTCCTAGCCACAGAAAGGGCGGTTCACTACCGGAAGCCTGCCCCCATGTTCAAAGGAGGGAGGAATCCGAGAGATACCAACAAACGGTGCGCTTACCACAAGGACGTGGGCCACACGACTGACGAGTGCCGGCAGCTCAAGGATGAGATCGAGGATCTAATCAAGCTGGGGCATCTCCACCAGTGGGTCAGGGTGCCCGTGGGAGTCCCGGGCCTGCCAGCAGGTCCCGGACAACCCGCGGTCCCGAGTGCCCCCAGAGCATATCCGCCTCAGGGAGGATATGCACAGGGCCTGGCAGCGAAAAACCCTCAGGGGGTCCCCGTCGCGCAAGCACCTGGTCCTGAAATGCCCTATCCATCCGAGACGGCACCTCCTCGCGTGGACGGACATGTGGCCACCATTTCGGGCGGTCCTCACCTGGGAGGGCCATCCAAGAATGATCAGAAGCGCTACCTGAGCGAGCTCGACCACGATCAGGAGGTATGCGCTATGGTCCAGGCCCCGGCTAAGTGCCCGAAACTGAAGAACCTCCCTATCTCCTTCACGGAGGACAACGTCTGCAACGTCCATTTCCCGCACCATGACCCGCTGGTCATAGATGCCCAGATCGCCAACAAGCTGGTGTCCCGGGTGCTGGTGGACGATGGAAGCTCCGTCAACATCTTGTTCAAGCCCGCCTTTGCTGCAATTGGCTTGACCGAAGCAGATCTGGCATCATGTCCAACCCAGATCTACGGCTTCAACGGAGACGCGTTACTCCCCATGGGAAAGATCTAGTTGCCCGTAACATTGGGGAGCGAGTTGCAGCACTCATTCAAGTTCTGCACGTTCGTAGTGGTGGATTGCCCCACAGCATACAATGTCATTTTCGGCCGGCCCGCACTAGTCGAGTTCGGGGAGATCACCTTCATCCGTCATCTTTGCATGAAGTTCCCTTGCGACAACGGCGGGGTGGGGACAGTCTGGGGAGATCAGAAGAGCGCCCGGAAGTGCTACCACGTGTCCGCCCGACCAATTAACATGGTCCGAGAAGAACCCTTCGAGGAAGTAATTGGCCCGGCTCCTCCTGCCCCCACCGGAAGAGTGATCCGGGAAGAAGATGAGCTGGACCCGAGGATAGGAGACGATTGCGTCCTGGCGCCCATGGACGAGATTGAGGAGGTGTGCATTAGTGACACCGATCCGACCAGGGTAATCCAAGTTGGGAAAAATTGCTGGCCGAGGTCCAAGCTGCCATAATCACCCAAGTTAAGGAGAACCAGGATATTCTGGCCTGGTCACATTCAGATATGACGGGGATCGACTGCAACATCATCTGCCATGTGTTGAACATCAACCTGAGCGCGACCACGGTCCGTCAAAAATGAAGGCCCTTGGGAACGGAGAGGGCCGAGGCCCTAAAGCTAGAGGTAGAGAAGTTGTCGTCAATCAACTTCATTCACGAGGCTGTATACCCCGTGTGGCTGGCCAACCCCGTTCTGGTGCCGAAACTGAACGGGATGTGGAGGACGTGCATTGATTTCATAAATCTCAACAAGGCTTGCTCGAAGGATTGCTTCCCGCTTCCCCGGATCGACCAGATGGTGGATGCGACATCCGGGTATGAGATCTTAAGCTTCATGGATGCTTACTCAGGCTACAATCAGATTTCCATGCATGTAGCAGACCAAGAGCATACCAGCTTCCAAACTGACAAGGGCTTCCAAACTGACAAGGGAATATACTGCTACATCGTCATGCCCTTCGGACTGAAGAACGTCGGGGCCACCTATCAGAGGCTCGTCAACCGAATGTTCCAGGCCCAGCTGGGGTGAGACATGGAAGTCTACATCGACGATATGCTAGTCAAGTCCAAGACATCCGGGAAGCATTCGGACGAGCTGGCCGAGGCCTTCGCGGTCATTCAGAAGTATGGGATGAATTTGAATCCCAAGAAATGTATTTTCGGCGCGGCCTCCGGGAAGTTCCTGGGTTTTATAGCGAGCTTCCGGGGAATAGAAGCCAATTCGGATAAGATCAAGGCACTGATTGATATGCTCTCTCCCCGGAAGCATAAAGATGTGCAAAGTCTGACCGGGCGGATAGCCACCCTAAGCCGTTTCGTCTCCAAGGCCACGAACAAGTATATCCCGTTCTTCAATGTTCTTTGGGGAAGCCAACGTTTCGAGTGGTCAGCCGAGTGCGAAGAAGCATTTCAAAAGCTGAAAGAGCACTCGGCCCAAGCGCCGATCCTGGCAAAACCGGGGGACGAGGAGCCTTTGTACCTCTATCTGGCAGTGATCGAGCATGTAATCAGCGCCGCATTAGTACGGGAGGAGGAAAAGACCTAGCTCCCGATATACTACATGAGTAAAAGATTATTGGGGGCTGAGTCTCGATATCCGCTAATCGAAAAACTGACTTTTTGCCTGCTGATGGCATCCCAAAAGCTCCGGCCGTACTTCCAGGCCCATGCCATAAAATTCCTGACCAACCACCCTTTGCGATAAGTGTTGCAGAAACCCGATTCGTCAGGAAGACTCTTAAAGTGGGCCATGGAGCTAAGTCAGTTAGATATAGCCTACATTCCTAGGGTCTCCATCAAGGGGCAAGCCCTAGCCGACTTCATCGTGGAGTGTTCCGGGATCACCCAGGGGGACGATCCCGCGGCCCCTGCGGCGCCCATATGGAAGGTGTTCGTGGATGGGGCCTCGAATGAGAACGGAGTTGGGGCCGGGATCATCTTGGTATCGCCCCAAGGACACCAGTTGCAAAACGCCCTGCGTTTCCAGTTCAAGGCATCGAACAACAAAGCTCTAAGTTTTTGGCTGAATATTAAGGTGATTATGATTTTGATGTTTAAGGGCTGAATTGAAGATAAGTGCTTGGGTTTTAGCTCAGAGATTGTCAAGGAAGTGGTTCAGCAAAAGAGGTAAGTTTCAACTCGTAATTTAGAGGTTTAAATGTGAGTATTGCATGATTGGTTTTGGTGTTTGAGTTGCTGGGTTTCAGAAATCAAAAATGGAATTTTAGTTGGTTTTTAGACTGGATTTCTGTTGGTTTATGTTGTTAGAGTCGTATTAAAGGCTTTTTGATTAATGGGTTTTGAGTTAGGGTGTTTTGGGATGGTTTTGGATGGGGTTAGGATGCTAAAAATGGTGTATTTTCTGGGCATGAAGGGGAGGGTCGCGGCTCTGTTCTAGAGTGCTGCGGCCCTACGAAGCAAGAGAGCCAGGGAGGCTCGGCCAGGGGAGAGCGCTGCGGCA
Source organism: Humulus lupulus (assembly GCF_963169125.1). NCBI lineage: Eukaryota > Viridiplantae > Streptophyta > Magnoliopsida > Rosales > Cannabaceae > Humulus > Humulus lupulus. Next base: position 93,230,050 of record NC_084800.1, on the reverse strand, counting down.
CGTGTCTACTTGCTGGGGGCCTTGAGCTCTGTTTTAGGGGCGGGTCACGGCTAGGGTTCAAGGGCCGTAGCCCTTAGGTATATTCTTGATCATTTGGGGATTTTAAGCGCGGGAATCTAGCCTAGGGTGCTCGGGATCGAATTCACCACCGTGCTTGATGGAATTCGATGTCTCAGAAGCTAGTATTGTACCCGGAAACCTTTATTTGAATATTAATGGAATCCAATACCTTGGTTGTGACTAGGTGTTAAAGCTAGGGCTCGGGAAATGGATCGTGCTCGAGGAACGTCGCTCGTAATCAGTGAACGTAGAAACTAAAGGTAACAAAACTGCACCCGGTTGTATATTTGTAATGGGACTAAGGGTTCCCTAATATGTATGCTTGAAAGAATGGTATTATGCCATATAGATAGTGAACCAACGGCCTAAGAGTGCCAAGGGTTACACTAGCGCACAGGGCGGGGCTTGGCCACTGGTAGCCGAGGACATCTTATTATGCACTGAGCTCGGTTTAAGCGGGCCGGAGTCAGTGGGGTAAACAGAGGGTGCGGCCTAAGTTGTCAGCCCTGATTATTATGTGACCTATTTGTTAATTGTGATTAGTTGCATTATTGGTTATGTATAAGTGCTGAGTGGTTAATGTGGAGTATTAAGTGTTTGAACATGCTAAAAGAGTTGATTATCTGTTATTGTTGTTTGTGTTGCATATTATGTTTTCTTGCTGGGCCTTGGCTCACGAGTGCTACGTGGTGCAAGTAAAAGCAAGGGCAAGCTTGATCAGCCCTGACTTGGAGAGCTTTGTGAGCTGAATGTATATGACCAGCTGCTCAGCTGCCACGGTTGGGGATTAGGCAGGGGTGTGAGAACCAGAAATGTCTATTTTGCCTTAGTATGGCTGATGGTTGTCTGTATTTTGGAGATTCTGTAAACCAACTTTAAAACTCTGCTTCTTTTTGGGATCTCATGTATAAAACTGTTTAATTATATAAAGTGTAACTTTTGAGACCAAATTTTTTTTTTTAACCCTAGTTCACTCATGTTTAGTGACACGTTTTTAAATTAATGACTTGATTAGCAAGTCCTGCACTTTTATAAGTACAAAGTGTAGCGGTCTTGGCTATCCAGGGCGTTATAGGGCAATTCTTCACAATATGCCCAACCATACCACATGCGAAACATGCCTTTGCTCGGCATTCTCCCGGATGACGCTTCTTGCACCGAGTGCAGATTGGATAAATTTTCTTCCAGCTTTCACTCTTATTTGCTCCAATAAGTGGAGGTACCACTATCCGAGCTCCGTGCTCCCTAGCAGTCTTCTTCTCATCTCTTATGCTCTCAACAGCAAGAGTCTTCTCTACCATCTGAGCATATGTAGAGATTTCACACACTGAGGCAACTCTAATGCCCCGAGCTATTCCATGATTCAATCCCTGAACAAACCTTTCCTTCCGAGCTATATCTGTGGATACCATGTCTAAAGCAACCCTGAACAAGATTCAGAAATTCATTCATCTTAGCGGTCTTAGCTACATCACAATTATACTTTTCATTTAACAGCTGCCTAAATTCTTTCTAATCCATCACAGTTGTGTCTCGTGTCTGGGATACTACCTCCCACCACGTCCAGGCATCATCCAGCAAAAAAAATGTCGCACAAGCCACCCTATCATGACCTACCAGTCCCATACAATCAAGAATGGAATTGATCATGCCCATCCATTGCTCAGCTCTGAATGGATCTAGGCCTCCTTCGAAGACTGGAGGGTAATACTCCTGCAATCTTCCATAGAGAAATTCCCATCTGTTCTCATCCCTAGGCTGAGCCAAAGTTGATGCCACTCCTGGCATAACTAAGGAAGAAGTGTTTCTCGATAGGTTCCGCTGTTGCTCCAGACACCTGATCTCTTCCTCATGCCTTTGCAATCTTGATTGCAAATCTGAGAACATCTGCTGAAAATTCATAGGAACAGATGAAGAACTGAACCCCTGGATGAAACTCCCAGCCTCAATATAACCACCACCATGCCTCATTATCTGCCTTGGATACAAACCTGCTAATTGAATCTGCAGTCAATAACTTGACCCATTAGTCATGATGAGCATATCAAGAGCTTTCCCCACGAGATCAACCTTACCACACCACATTCACAAACCACTTACGGTGCTAAAAACATGCCCATGGCATTCATACATTAATCGTAATCCCTGCTCTTCCAACATTCATATCATGCCTCCAACTTCAGCATGCAAATATTACAATTATATATGTTCGTAGAGCAGGTAATCATATGATCACATTCATATATATATATTCACGGAGCATATAATCATATAATCAAGAGCCAGGCTCTATCAGAATCTCATGCTCCCTAATACAATGTGCAGGTAAAGCATTTACATTCTATTTAAGCAGTTAAGCACATAACGACAGAAATAGTTACCATTCCCTGAGTGAATCTATCTTCAGTGACGAGTGTACATGCCCAGCTTGTCTTCAGGAACCATAAACCTTGGCTCGCTCTGATACCAAGTTGTAACGCCCTAAACTCCAGGGACTGTTATGGTGTGCCTTGTAAACAGTGCTAAACTCGCTAATCGAGTCATTTGGCCAAAATCGTGTAACTAAGTATGATTAGCGGTTTAGGGATTAAAAATTTGGTTAAGATGTAACGTTTCATTAGAACGTTTATTATATTCATTGGGATCCCAAAAATATAATTTAAAGGTCTATTACAAGAAAATATTTACAACCAGCCGATCTTAGCGGCAAAACAGGGTTTAACCCTAGTTCCACTTCAAACCTCGACCGTGGTGGTCGAGCAGCTGCACATGTACACATCATTACCTAAGCTCTCCAACTCAAGGATGGTCCAGCTTTCTTTTGCCTTTACCTGCATCACATAACACCCGTGAGCCGAAGCCCAGCAAGAAAACTCAATGTGCTCATGAACAGTCGTATCATGACATCAAATCATAAGGCACACGCCTAACAAATATAGCCCTATTCATGTATGCAAATGAGTTCACGTAATGATGAATATACAACATCAACCGATGATCATAATAATCATCTAGGACTTTTGGTCCAAAATAGAAGAGTGACAGTTGTAATAGTCACTAAGGTGGGTTCCGTTCCCATTAGCCATGTGACGATAGGGTCACTGGTGCTTTGTAGATAAGTGTAAAGCCCTAGTTACCCCAGAACAGTTAAGGTGAACCGGAAATTTAACTCGCGACCCAAGTTCTTTGGTTAAAAATGTGCTTCTAGGTACTATAACAGGCTAAGGTGGAAAACCGATCAAAAAGAAATGATATATTTTATTAAATACATAAAACTGTTCATGGGCCCATCAAAACATTTACAAGTTATTTACAACTCAAAATGGTCATTACTGTTTAAATTTACAACCCGCCGACCTAAGCGGCAAAAATAGGGTAAACCCCCTAGTTCCTCTGAGAACGCCTTGGCCATGGTGGTCAAGCGGCCGCATATGTACACAACACCACCTAAACTCTCCACTCAAAGCAGGGTGAGCTTTTCTTTCCCTTTACCTGCACAACATAGCACCCATAAGCCAAATCCCAACAAGAAAACACAATATAGCATGAATATAATATCAACAATGATCATAATAATCATTCAGGACTTTTAGTCCAAAACAGATGAGTGACAGTTGCAAAAGTCACTAAGGTGGGTTCCGTTCCCTTTGGCCATGTGACGATAAGGTCACCGAGGCTTTACAAATAAGTGAACCTTTCACTAGCTTAAACAAGATAGGTGTTTGATGAACTAGTCACCAAGATAACCTATCGCATGACCATAGAGTCACAACCGTGGGATTCCGCTCCCTGGTCATGTGACAAACAGTCACCTAGGCCTTTGGCCCTGGCTCTGAGTAACTAGCCTAGACTAGTCAAGCGCTTATAAGTTTCATCGACCTTAGGGTCGGTCCAACATTAATGTCCTTAGAGGCATTCAACGCTGATATCGATTAGATCTAATCTTTTATCGGCCCTGCGTTCAGGACGCTTATGCCGTTTCTGACTCACAGGTCAGTAATATGCAACTAGTGTTGTCCCTGACTAATCAGTGCCATACACGAGTAAGCAAGCTTTGCTAAGTATTTAATATGCAATCAATATCCACATTTATCAACCAACATGCCTCAACAACAATCATGCATTTCATATACACAGGGTGTAGTTTTCTTACCTCTGATTCGAGCGAGAATGAATAAAAGAACGACCCCTGAGAACGATCTGACTTTTAGTCCTTTAGCAGTCACCTAGTCATAACCAAATATGGGACACTATCAATAAAATGATTAACAAAGGCTCCCAAACCAAGATCTAGCCTCCAGGACATCAATCCCCACCAATCCGGGTAGTAGGAACAATCCCGAGGCCTAAAACCAAGTTCCCGAGGTCAAAACACTCAAACGGCTCAAAACCACCCAAGAGCCACGACCTTAGCACCTTGATCCGTGGCCCCCAGCCACACCAGGAGTAAGGGCCGCGGTGCCCAGCAAGGCCAAAACCCTACAGCTGCTTCTTCGAGCTAGGGCTGCGGCGCCCAAGAACAGGGTCGCGGCCCCCCACCCAGAACCAACCAAGAACTCGATTTCCTTCATCCCAAACCCTCCAAAAACATACCTAAACATCCAAAAATCAAAGTTCACAAACTTCCCAATGATCCAAAACCATCAAATCTCGAGGCTCAAATGAACCAAAAACTCAATGATTCACAAAATCCAATTCTAAGCTTAGAAACTCTAAAAACTCAAAACTTAAAACTTAGATTACCTTTGATTGGGTTCTTTCTCGTCAAATCATTCGGTCAAGAAGCTTCTAATCTTTCCTAGGATCGCTATGCCTTGATCCTCGCTTGATTCCGACAACTAAAACTCAAGATTTCTTCGAAAATGCCTCGAACGGTAAAAGGAACTAACGGGAAGAGAGGAAGTGTTTTTTCTAACGTACGATTCTATTTGACAAGCTACTTCAAGCTTAAGTAACCTCAAATAAAACCTAGGGCGCGGGGTCCCGAAAACACCCCCGGGAACATTATAGTCAAAACCTCCAGAATTTCCTCATGATCTCAATAACTCCCAATTTATCATCAAATAAACATTCTCATTACTAAATATCTCAATAAAAGACCCCCATTATGACAAAACCGCTAATTTGAAATATAAGACCGTCTCATGCTGAATAGCTCGAACATATCTCCATAATAATGGGATCTTATCCATAATTCACAATATACACCAAAATACACAAATATGCCCTCAACGGGCCAAATTACCACAACACCCTAATAATCAAATGTGGACCCACATGCATGCATATGACATCATATTATAATATAATTCACATAAACATGCATATTATCATTTAATGGCATAATTAAACAGTTATGGCTCTCCCAGCCTACTAATCCAGCCATTAAACCGCATTAAGGATTTTGGGGCATTACAATAAGTGATCATTTCACTAGCTTAAACAAGATAGGTGTTCGATGAGCTCGTCATCAATATAACCTATCGCATGACCATAGAGTCACAACCGTGGGATTCTGCTCCCTAGCCATGTGACAAGCAGTCACCTAGGCCTTAGGCCTTGACTGTGAGTAACTAGCCTAGACTAGTCAAGCGCTTATAATTTTCATCGACCTTAGGGTCGGTCCAGCATCAATGCTCCCAGAGTCATTCAACGCTGATATCAATTAGATCTAATATTTTATCAGCCCTGCGTTCAGGACGCTTATGCCGTTTCTAACTCTCAGGTCAGTAATATGCGACCAGTGCCGACCCTGACTAGTCAGTGCCATACACAAGTAAGCAATGCTACCAAACATATATCATATGTCAAATATCCGAATATAGGGCATTCAGCATGCTTACTTAACAATTGCTAGCATAACTAGGATCATGCATAAACACAGAGACTTAAGCTCTGAACAATCTCATATTCAATAATCATGGCATGCCGTATTCATATGTTTCTCGTGCATCACATGCATCCCATTTAATCACTTGACATGCATCAAGAATAACCATGCATGTCATATATAAACATCCAACATGCATCAAGAATAACCATGCATGTCATATATAAACATCCAACATGCATCAAGAATAACCATGCATGTCATATATATAGGGTGTAGTTTTCTTACCTTTGGTCCAAGCACAGGTTACCAATAAACGAGCCACAAGCAAGATCCTTACTCCAAGCCTCTAGTGATAACCTAGTCACAACCATAAACGGTGATCCAATGAGTTCAAGTTCTAAAACCAATCCCGGAACCAAGACCTAGCCTCCGAGACATCAAATCCCACTAAACCGGGTAGTAGGAAAGATCCCGTGGCCTAAGGTTTGAGTTCCCATGACTAAAAACCCATGTTGGTCACTTTTCCTCTTTTGAGCCGCAGCCCCACCCAAGTCAGGCCCAAAAACTCTTCTCTGACTGCAATTAGAGCCGCAGCTCAAATAGCCCATCAGCCCCAAACCACCAGCTTCTTCAAGCTTGAGCCGCAGCGCCCAAGAACAGAGCCGCAGCTCAACCTCGAACCCAGCCAAAAAAAACCTCCATTTATTCATCTAAAAACATTTCAAAAACATATCCAAACATATCCAAACATCTCCAAACTCAAAAATCAAAGTTCCCAAACATCCCCATGATCCAAAACCCATAAAACCCAAGCTTCAAATCTAACAAAAACTCATCAAAACACAAAGTCCAATTCAAGCTTAAAAACTTTAAAGAAAATTAGAACTTAAAAATTGAATTACCTCCGATTGAGTTGTTTCCCAACTAAATCCTTCGACTAATAAGCTTCTAATCTTCCCTAGGATCGCTATGCCTCGATCCTCGCTTGAATCCGAGTCCTAGAACTCAAGTTTCCTTAAAAAATGCGATCGGGAGACGAAAGTGGAACTTAGAGGGAGAGAGAACGTACTGAACGTTCTTTTTATTTCTTTAAAAGGTTACTTCAAGCTTAAGTAGCCTCAACCAAATCCTAACGCTCGGGGTCCCGAAAACACCCTTGGGGACAAAATAGTCAAAACCTCCAGAATTTCTCCCTGATCTTACTAACTCCCAATTTATCACCAAATATTGATCCCCATTACCCAATAACCCGGTAATGCTCTAAATACCCCTTGACTCACTCCGAGTCAAGAATAAATCCCGTTGTGACTTTCCCACTAGCTTATCTCCTAGGATCGTCTCGTGCTGGGTAACCCTGGCATAACCAAATAATAATAAAGCACCACGCACATATCACATATATGCCAAATATACCCGAAATGGCCAAAATATGAAAATCACCCAATTACTCAGAAATGGGTTCACATGCATATTTAATACACCTAACACATGCATATAATCATTTAATAACATAATAAATCAATTATGGCCCTCCCAGCCTCCTAATCAAGGTCTTAAACCTTATTAGGAAATTTGGGGCATTACAGGTATGAACTTTTGCATAATTTTTTTATTATTATTGTATTGTTGTGATTAAGTTCTAAGGAGGAGGAAAGGAGAAGAAAGGGAGAGGAAAAAGAAGATTTTTTTTAGCTGGAGAAGAGATCATTGAAGAAAAACAATAATGGAGAAGAAGATGAATTGATTTCTTAAAAATTAATTAAGACTTGGAGATTAATTTTAGGGTTTAAGTTTATTAAACTTTGGATTTAATTTTTAATTTTTTAATTAAATTAATATTTTTAATTAATTTGAATTTTAGATCAATTTTTATTAATTTTTTATTTGAAATTACTTTTTATAATATAAAATCAATTAAAATATTTTTTTGAAAAATTATGAGATGGACCATTCATGAAGTGACGTGTGTCGTCCTAGTGACCATCTAACAGAGTGTAACGGACAGAGACTAACATAATTACTCTTTTACTGGTTTTGAGTACTTTATCCGCTAAAAATTGCGTTCAAACCCCAAACTTTAAGTACTTATGTCGTCGCAAATATCTCATTAATAATATAACTTGCCAAAATTTCAATGCTAAAATACTAAAATTGAGGTTTGAAATCATAGGTGCACAAAAAAACCGCTAATTCGCCTCACCCCCCTAACTCATCAAAATCTGCCCGCTTTGAACCCGCCCATTAAAAAACCCGCTGAAGTTAGGGGTTGAATCCAACCCGCCACAAGATGAGTTGGGTACTGCAATAATATAAAGAGAGTTCAACCCACACCCGCTACTTTATTTTTTGTATATACATTTTTAGTAATAATCTAAATCTAAAAATATAACTCGTAAATGGCTCATTAAAAATTATAAAGTTTGTGACCATTTTAATATATTTGATGAAGATATTGGATTTTAGGATATGAATCATTGTATTTTATATATATATATATATTATGGTAATCCAAATATTGAAAGCTTTCGTTGCTATGAGATTAATGGTAGTAACTTAGAAATTGTATATAATAACTTGTTTAAGAAAAATAGATGAAAAATAAATATTAATGGTTTAATATTAGTGAAAATTTTCATAATAAAACTAAAACTGTTGAAATTATTAATGTGTGGATTGATGAGTTCAATATAATTTATAATTTGTACAATTTAGATAATTTTTTTTTTTTTTTGTAAAGTTTTAGATTCAAATTTAAGATACTATAATATTTTATCAAGTTATTATTCATGATGACATTGATGGGTAAAGATGGTATAAGTTTGAACTTTATAGTCTACAATTTTTGTTTTTTTTTTAAATATCATAAATTGATAATTTTGATATTTAAATCAACTCATAAAAATACATAAATACACCGAGAAAAAAACCGTCCAAACCACAAACTTATTAAACAATTATGGGTTATATTTTTCTCAAATTGCGAAATAAAAAACCCGTACAAATCACCCATAACCCACACAACCCAAACTCCGTGCCCACCTCTTTGAAATATCAAATATTCCTTTCTTGCACAACATTAAAAAACAATATTTCATGTTGGAATTTGATTGCGGCTTGAGATTTTTACTAGGACTTTTGGGGAGGACTGTTCATGTAAAAATTCTAAAATAGAATATGGTGGAAAATGGAGAATGGCAAAATGGGTAAATAGAGGAGAGAGAAGAGGGGTTTAAAGAAAAAGAAGTCAGTGGGAGAGAGAGATTGGTTGGTTTGTTGGATAGGTGATAGAGAAGGGAAAAGGCCAATAATAATAAATAAAGAGAAAGTAAGTAGGTGGTGAAGGTGGGTGTGAGTGTGGATGTAGATGTGGATGTGGATGTGGGTACAATACACAAGTGTAATTAAAGAAAAAGCTGTACTCTCTCTCTCTCTCTCCCTATACTTAGAGGAGGCAATGGAAGTAGTGGTGTGTTGCAGACTACTGGATTTGAGAGGGACTCTACTTTCCAACTTTTAAAGCTTTCTTAAATTCCATCCAATGTGATAAAGCTACCCCACCTAATTTTTATTGTCTTTTCTTTTCTGTTTACAAATATTTTGAATTTATATTTGATAATACCATTTCAACCTTAGTTTATTTGACAGTTATTGAATCATTTATACTTGTTTGTGTAGTTAAAATTAAAAATAAGTAGTCTAGCATTATTTATGGACACTCTTCCTCAAATGCTTTCAATTTTGGGACACCCTCTATCATGATTTACAAGATGTGCTAATTATTATGTTGAAATGGCATCTAATTATTATTAAGGAGGTAGAAAGCCGTGCCTTATTTATTAATTTATTTAATTATAAGTATTAAAATGTAATGAATGACTGGGAGAAAGATCTTTGTCACTGATTTCAATTTGTTGTCCACAGTAATTGATGTGATATTAGTAATTAGTCAAATTTTGTAATAAATATGATTAAAGAAAGCATGTTTAAGGTTTCAAAAGAAAGAAAGCATGTTTATTCAATAACAATTTTTTCTTCTAATTTCCATGTTTTTTTTTCTTAAATGGTTATAACTCATATTGTGAGAACTTTTGTGTAGTAAAATATCACTAGTTAATTATTACTATTGAATTTAAATTGTTTTTTGTGTCAACATCTCTAGCCCATTTAAAAACTATATAGACACACCACATATACTATAATAAAATTTAAAAAAATGGTGGAAGAAAAAACAAAGGTTAAATTAGAATATGAGTTGGATTATCTTGGTGGTTGGAGCAGTGATTCCCTCATTGACCAATCAAGCTATTTTAAACCATGGCCACCCTTATTGGTACAAACCCTTTTTTGAAGGGCTGAGAGGGTGAGCCATTAAGGCTGCATTTTTTACTTTGTCTTTATTTATGGAGGTACATATTTGACTTCACCTCTCCATTTTTGGAACTTTACTTAAAACCCTATTAGAATATATTCAATAATCCAATTTCTTCTACTGAGATTTTTCTATGTAAAGTCTTATATCAAAAAAGCTGGCATTGAAAACACGCACATACATACATGCATGCATACATATGACTATACACAAACAAATTGTAAGAAAGAACCCAACTGTAGGAGTATTTTGTAATGTAAATGATAGGAGTGTTACTATTTTGTTGTAGAGAAAAGGCAAAAAATAAAAATTTCACAGTTACCCTTTTAAGAATATATATATATATATTTTAAGAAGAAAAATAAATAGAAAAAGGGGGGAGGTGAGGTGGGGTTTTGTGCTAGTGCGTCTATTCGGTCTGTTTGAGTCAGTCTGACTTTGGTTTGTATAGATTATTTTAAAGTTTAAGAGAGGAAAAGAAATTCCCTCGTCCCAAGAGTAGAGAAGAGAACTGAAGAGAAGAGAAAATAAAATCCAGACAGTAAAAGGACAAGGCCACCATCACCATGCGTGATTTGGAGTTTACTTGGTTGTTGGTATCTTTGGTTCTTGTCTTTTAACTCATTCTCTCTCTTTTAATTATCCAATTCCATTTCCATGTACAGTTGCACAGGAATTTCCTGGCATTATAATAATAATGTATCACTTCGAAATTGGATCTACAAATAATTAATTATTTACTATATTCTATAAAGTTATATAAAAACTTTGACCATTACGTTGCTCCCGTAACTATTTAAGTACTCGCGAAATTTTATCATTTTATATAATATGAAACAGTGGACCTACAATAATAAGTAATTAGTGAAATAGTTTTGAAAATAAAATTTAAATTAGTATTCTAATTTTATGTTTTAAAATAAAAAACAAAAAAATTACGTTTTCTCTTATTCCACATCATTGTATCCTAAAATTCTACAAATCTATCAATTTTTTATATTTTCAAATTCACTACCAATCATATATTCAGTTTTTTAAAACTCAAAAACAGTTTTCAAATGCTGAACCAATCACATTTTCAAAAACATGTTTTCAGACTATAATTCAAATTTTTATTTCAGAAACACACTTTTTGAAAATGCAATTTTCTAATCGCGAACCAATTAAGCCTAGATTTTTAATTAATTTTATATTTGACCTATTTTTATATAAAGGAAATTTGAGTTTTTATGCTTAATGGGGTGGTGTAATTCAAAAAATGCTAAGTATTTTTATCATTTCAAAATGATGTCAATTCTTTTTAGCATACCGAAAATACCCCTGACACAACTCTCTCTTCTCTTCCCTCTTCTCTTCCTTCTTCTCGTTTCTTCCTCACTCTCTTTCACTCACCTCACCTCACACTGCCACTAAGAGCACCACGGTAGAGATCACTGCACTACCAAAAGTCGAGCCCCCTATGAAGGAAGCCATTTGTAGAGATCAAGACCAAAGTAAGGGTTGAGGAATCTTGGAGAAAAATCTTATGGGTAAGCATTTTTTTCTTAAATACTTGGATTAGTGATGTTTCTGTAATGCCTCAAATTTCCTAATAAGGTTTAGGACCTTAATTAAGAGGCCGGGAGGGCCATAATTGATTTATTATGTGATTAAATGATAATATGCATGTTTAGGTGTATTAAATATGCATGTGAACCCATTTCTGATTAATTTGGTGATTTTCATATTTTGGCCATTTCGGGTATATATGTGATATGTGTGTGGTGCTTTATTATTATTTGGTTATGCTAGGATTACTCAGCATGAGACGATCCTAGGAGGTAAGCTAGTGGAATAGGCACAACGGGGTTTATTCTTGACTCGGAGTGAGTCAAGGGGTATTTAGCATTACTGGGTTATTGGGTAATGGGAATAAGTATTTGATAATAATTTGGAAGTTAGTAAGATCAGGGGGAAATTCTGGAGGTTTTGACTATTTTGCCCCTGGGGACGTTTTCGGGACCCCGAGCATTAGGATTTGTTTGAGGCTACTTAAGCTTGAAGTAACCTGTTAAAAAATTAGAAAAAAAACGTTCAGTAAGTTCTCTCTCCCTCAAAGTTCCATTTTTGTCTCCCAATCGCATTTTCGAAGGAAACTTGAGTCTTAGGACTCGGATTCAAGCGAGGATCGAGGCATAGCAATTCTAGGGAAAATTATAAGCTTATTAACTAGAGGATTTAGTTGGGAAACAACTCAATCGGAGGTAATTCAAGTTTTAAGAGTTTTTAATGTTTTTAAGCTTGAATTGGATTTTGTATTTTGATGAGATTTTGGATGATTTGAGACTTGGGTTTTGTTGGTTTTGGATCATGGGGATGTTTGGGAACTTTGATTTTTGGATTTGGAAATGTTTGGATAGGTTTTTGGAAGGTTTTTAAAAGGAGAAATCAAGGTTTTGGCTGGGTTTCGAGGTGGGGCTGCGGCCCAAGCTTGTTGTAGGTGGGCGGTGGAGCTGAAGGGCCTGGGGGCCGCGGCGCTTGGTGCAGGTGTCTAAGGCTGGAGCCTCTGTTATGGTTGGGGGCCACGGCTTAGTGAGATGGGGTCGCGTCACTTGAGGGCATTTATGGCCGAAGTGATGTTTTGATTATGGGAACTCAAACCTTAGGCTTCGAGGTCGTTCTTACTATCCGGTTTAGTGGGATTCGACGTCCTGGAGGCTAGGTCTTGGTTCCGGGATTGGGTTTTAGAACATGAACTCATTGGATCACTGTTTATGGTTGTGACTAGATTATCACTAGGGGATTGGAATCAGGATCGTGCTTGTGGCTCATTTATTGGTAACTTGTGCTTGGACCAAAGGTAAGAAAAATGCACCCTATATATATGACATGCGTGGTTACTATTGAGGCATGTTGAGTGTTGAAATGTAGACATTGAATGCATATTAAATGCTTCGCAAATCTTGCTTATTTTTAATGCACGATAAACATGTGGTTAGGGCATGCCATGAATGTTAAATATGAGATTGATCAGAGCTTGAGTCTCTGTGTTTGTGCATGATCTTAATTATGCTAGCAATTGTTTAAGTAAGCATGTTGAATGCCATGTATTCGGATATTTGACATATGATATATGCCTGGTAGCATTGCTTACTTGTGCGTGGCACTGACTTACTAGTCAAAATCGACAATGGTGTCAGAACTAGTCGTGAAGCTGTGATTTACTAGTCAAGTTCGACAGTAGTTTTGAGCACTGGTCGTATGTTACTGACCTAAGAGTTAGGAGCGGCATAAGCGTCGTGAATGCAGAGCTGATGAAAGATTAGATCTAATCGACATTTGCATTGAATGACTCATTATGAGCATTAATTCCGGACCAACCCTAAGTTCGATGAAAACTAAAAGCGCTTGCCTAGTTCTATGACTAGTTACTCAGAGCCGGGGCCAGAAGGCCCAGGTGACCGTATCGTCACATGGCTAGAGGGAACGGAACCCACAGTAGTGACTCTATGGTCACTTGATTGGTTTGCATTGGTGACTTGCATATCAATCACTTATTCTATTTAAGCTAGTGACGTGATCACTTATTTGTAAAGGGAACGGAACCCACCTTAGTGATTGTACGCCCTAAATATCCACAGACTATTAGCGAGCTGAGAAATGGCATAATTATATCAGCCACGTGGATGTCATGTACCCGGAGCTGCTGTTACAAGGCCCTACCTCTTTAGCTCGAGGTAACCTAAGTCTTAATGGGATTACTAAGGAGTCGAGTCAAAAGTATGGACACCGCGGGCTGAGACTACATCAAGCTTGAGATACGAGCTTGAGTTGGCACCTCTGACCCCTTATAAAGTCAACCACGCAATGTAAACGTGCATATATCAGACATCACGTGTCTGATCCATCCATGAATTCTCGGACACGCAGCATAAACGTGCGTGTTCAGGCACCCACGACTGGGTTGGGCCGTGCGGCCCATTATCCCCCTTACCTATTGATTAGACCACACTTCATTGTCAGGTTTTAGGAATTAATCATGAATGTCACAGAAGTGGCATGATGGGTAAGAAGGTCACGAGATGACCTCCCTTGCCAACCCCCAGGTGCCCTCTCCCTATAAATATGGAGATCCTGGGAGTTGCAAAGAGTGGGATTCAAATTTGTAAGGAAATACCCTGTAAAGAATATCAAAGAGATATCAATAATATTGGCTGGTGGACTAGAAGGATTTTAACCTTTGAACCACCTAAAAAAGCATTCGTGTTATCATTTTACTTTGAGATCATTCATCTATTATGGTTCATTATTTAGCACTAATCCCACTCCTCATTCTATTAATTATATGTTGCTGAAGAACCGCGTCAACAGTTTGGTGCTTTCATTGAGAGGCTGTTAGATTAGTGCTATTGCAAATACCCAACCATGGTAGTCACTCGCTCAAGACATGGTAACGAGGCGGACCAACGTGATGGGCAGGAGGCCCATCATGCCGCCATGTCTGATGATTAGAACCCTGAGGTTCAACAGCGGCCGGGCAAGCAGCCAATAGGCCAAGATGACACTGGAAGTTCGGCTCCCCGGCCACCCAATCCGAACCCAGATTTTTACACAGCGGTAGAAATGGAAAATGCTCAGTTGAGGAGTCAGCTGGCGAAAGTTAACCAGCAGATTCAAGAGGTTTTGGCCCGATTACCCCTTCTTACAACCAACGCTAACGTCGGAAAGAGGCAAGGGGAGACTCATAAGTCCCGCCAGGGTAATCGGTCCAGGCCCATTCGGTTGGTCAAACCCCCAACATCAAATTCTACTCCCACATCGCACCACTGGGATGCCACTTTTGAGGAACTTCCTAGGGCCGAGCAGCAGCACAACCGATCGGTCCGGACCTCAACTCCCAGCTCACTTCCGCCCTCGAGCACACCCAGGAGGGCTCAAGGAAGCTCGCGAAGGAGATCCGGGGAGGGCTCACAACGACAGCCCGCCCCGGTCAGCCGTCCTGCACCCCGCTCAGACCGCCGAGCACCGGACGCGGAGGATGGTAGAGCGGAGCGGCCGTGACCTAACTTGATTCGCCCTGACGGGACTAGGATCGCATTCTGGTCAGGCATCCTCCTTCACCAATAAGATACCCGTCTCCTCCCCGGCCAGTCCGAGACATTCCGGCTCATGGGAGCAGTAGGAGAGATCCTCCTTCCGCCGGACCTTCCCATCGTAGCCGGGCGCCCAGAGAAGTCCCGGATCCTCGTCCCCAGAGGCGGGCTCCAATCTTCTCAAATGGGAGCTATTGGACCGGAAGTCTTCGAAGTGACCTCTCCGGCGGAGACCTGAGCCAACGCTTGAGCTTGGCGAAAAGTCCTCAGGCCGCCCCGAGGGGCGACCTTCGAGATCATCTAAACTCTCAAAGGGGAGACCCAGTGGGAAACGGCAGCCATGCTCGCCAAAGGGAAGACCTGTCCGAAGTACACGACAGCGGGAACGTCCCATATAACCTATCTCAAGATAGGAGGGACAATAACCCGCCAAACGCGTACAATGGATCCGGAGCTGTTGAACAGCCCTGGAACAACCAAGGAAGTCAGGACAAAACCCTTGAGCGTTTGGCTCAGATGGAGGAACTGATGAGGAAGCTCTTATCAGAAAAATAAAAAGATGAGTATGATTCAAGGGACGAACTCGAGCTCTTCGCCCCCAGCATAGCAGCAACGGCATATCCACCTGGTTTCTGTATGTCGCACTTGTCCAAATTCAACAGAGACGGGGATCCGTCAGATCATCTGGGTATGTTCAATACCTTGATGATGGCCCACAACATTGGTCCCGAGCTGAGGTGTTTAATATTTCCGTCCACCTTGACTGGGCCGGCCAGACAATGGTTCAAACAGAGTAAGAAGCAGTCAATCAGCTCGTGGAAAATTTTCTCTGCTGACTTCAAGATAGCATTCCGAGCTTCCCAGGCTGCCCGCGTCAAGGCCGATACCCTGGCAAACGTAAGGCAGCAACCCGATGAGCCTCTGAAGGCTTACCTGAGCAGATTCGCGAACGTCGCTGCTCGGGCCAGAGATGCAGATGACAGATCCAAGCTCATGGCTTTGAGGACTGGGATCCTCGTCAGAGGAGGACTCTGGGAAGAGATACAGAGGAAGGGAGTCAACACCGTAAATGAATTCCTAAATAGGGCCCAGGGATGGATAAACCTGGAGGAGGCACGAGCATCAGCCGCGGGAACCAGCCAGACCCCTGAACAGCCCGCTGGAGTGGGAACGGAGGTCGTGACAGCGACCTAAACCGTTACACAGAATAACCAGTTTGGTGGAGGCAAGAGAAAGGGGAGCAGCGAGGTCAACCAGCACGGCCCTAAGAAGAACAAGTCCGTAGAAAAATTTAAGCTGGTCTACGTGACTTATACCGAGCTCACCCACTCTAGAGAGAACATCTTCCTAGCAAATTCTGCTCGCCTCCCCTAGAAGAAGCCGGAACCGTTAAAGCACCAGAAGGGTAAGCGAGACCCTTCCAAGTTTTGTCGGTTCCACAACGACATTGGCCACAATACCGATGATTGTAGGCACCTAAAGGATGAGATCGAGACTCTCATCAGAGCCGGACCCTTGGCTCAGTATGCGCGGAATAGAGTTCCCGCCGGTCACCCAGCTCCGGAAGTCCCGATAAATCAGCCCGGATCTCGGGTAGATCAGGACGTCCCTCCTCCCGTGATAGGAGGAGAGATCTCCACAATCTCTGGAGGTCCCCATCTGGCTGGCACGAGCAGAGGTGCCTAAAAGAGATACGTCAACGAACTTAAGGCTCATAATGGAGTGGAGTTCGTCCCTGAGCAGCATCTACCGAAGCAGCAATGATTGGAGAGGCAACCAATCATATTTACTGAAGAAGATGCCAGCCACGTCCAGTTCCCTCATAACGACCCTATGGTCGTAGCCGTGCAGCTCGCTAATCGGAGGGTTAGGAGAGTGCTGGTCGATAATGGGAGCTCGGTAAACCTACTGTTCCGGTCTACGCTGGAGAAGATGGGTTTGTCTGTCACCTAGCTGAAAGCCACCTCCATGATGCTATACGGATTCTCTGGAGAAGGATCGACGGCAATAGGAACGATCGAGCTGGTGATCACCTTGGGAGAGGGACCTCGGACAGTCTCGAAACTCCTCGAGTTTGTGGTCATCGATTGTCCCGCCGCGTACAATGCCATTTTGGGTCGACCTACACTAATAGCGTTTGAAGCCGTTACCTCCATCCGCCACCTCACGCTAAAATTCCTCTCTTCTACGGGGATATGCATGGTCCGTGGCGATCAACTTGCTGCCAAGGAATGCTACAACATTTCTATGAAGGGAAAATTAAAACCCGGGCAGTTAACGATGACCGTCCAGGGTGGAAATGAGGAATCTCAAGAACTTGTGCCTAATCCTGAGATTGAAAAACCTCAGAATGCCGAAGGGAAAAATATCATCTTAAGTGATGATATCAACCCTAGAATAGGCAAGGATAAATCTGATCTCCAAGCTATCAGAGAGCTCAAGGAGGTAAATATCGATCCACAGAATCCCTCACGGATGGTAAAGCTCGGGAAGAATCTATTCGACGAAAGGAAAGTTCCAGCAGGAGAACCTAGTCGTGTTCGCATGGTCTCATGAGGACATGGCGGGGATCAGTCCGAGCATCATCATGCACACCCTCCACTTGGATAAGAGCGTGCCTGCGAAATCCCAAAAACAAAGGCGCCTAGGAACAACCCGAGCCGAAGCCCTAGAAGAGGAAGTAGCCCGGCTATTAAAATGCGGCTTTATCCGTGTAGCTAAGTTCCCGGTCTGGGTTGCCAATCCTGTGTTGGTCCCGAAGGCCAACGAGAAATGGCGAACCTGCGTCGACTTCTCCGATCTGAACAAAGCCTGCCCCAAAGATTGCTTCCCCTTGCCGAGGATCGACCAATTGGCAGACGCCATGGCAGGGCACGAGCTCATGTCCTTTATGGATGCGTATTCGGGCTATAATCAGATCGCTATGAACCCAGCGAACCAAGAACACACTAGCTTCATGACCCCAACTAACGTTTATTGTTACAAGGTCATGCCCTTCGGGCTGAAGAACGCCGGAGCTACATACCAGAGGTTGGTAAATAGGATGTTTGCCAACCAGATCGGGAAAAACATGGAAGTGTACGTTGACGACATGCTGGTCAAGTAAAAAACTGCCGATAACCATGTTTCCAACCTAGAGGAATGCTTTAAGATACTGAAAGAATACGGCATGAGGCTTAACCCACAGAAATGTACTTTCGGGGTCGCATCTGGAAAATTCCTGGGTTTCATTGTCAATACCAGAGGAATCGAGGCAAACCCCGATAAGATCAGGTCGTTGCTCGAGCTGCCCTCACCTCGGTCGCGAAAGGACGTCCAAGGCCTGACAGGAAGGGTGGCGACCCTCAATCAGTTTATTTCCAAATATACCGACAAGTGTCTGCCATTCTTGTGACAGTCAAAATCCCGTGATCCGTAAGGGGAAAGACCGGGTAAGCTGTGCAATCCCACACCGCCTGGGGAAGGTCAAGTGTAATGATTCTAAGACTGTGTAGGTATGTGACTACACAGTTGAAGATGGCTTAAATGGATTGATGGGTACTACCTATATCAGGAAGGTGCATCTTCTTTTCGGTAGCCCATCACTTGAGAACTCCATGGTTAAGCGTGCTTGGCCTGGAGTAATCTAGGGATGGGTGACCTCCTGGGAAGTTTTCCCAGGAAGTGTGCGAGTGAGGACAAAGCACGCTAAAAAGACTTGTCTTGGTTTGTAGGGCCAGTCGTCATTCCAGAAAGCAGCCATAGTGACGTGGGGCTTCACAATTCTACAACCTGCTTCGGGGGAATAAGAAGTTCGAGTGGACCGAGGAGTGCGAACGTGCCTTCCTCGACCTGAAAGCACATTTAACCCAGCCGCCCATATTGTCCAAACCAATGGCAGGAGAGCCTCTTTTCCTGTACCTAGCTGTCACGAAAGATGCAGCCAGTGCCGTATTAGTCCGAGAAGATGATCGGTCTTAGAAGCCAGTCTATTACATCAGCAAGAGGCTTCTCGGAGCTGAGTCTCGGTATCTGTTGACGGAAAAGATGGCTTTCTGTCTCATTACAGCCTCTCGAAAGCTCAGGCCATATTTCCAGTCCCATTCAATGCATGTCATAACTGATCAGCCTTTAAGGCAGGTTTTGCAAAAACCTGAAGCATTGGGATGTTTGTTGAAGTGGGCTATTGAGCTCAGCCAGTTCGTGATTTTGTACACACCGCGAACTGCAATAAAAATCCAGGCCCTGGCTGATTTTGTAGCAGAGTGCACAGGATTCCGAGAAGATTTTGTGGAAGATTTGACCCAAACCGCCATAGCCCAGGCCTCCTTAGTCTAGCTCTCATGGAAGGTCTTCGTAGATGGCTTGTCTAACGAGAACGGCTCAGGGGCTGGAATCATTTTGATATCCCCAAAAGGACATCGATTCCACTCGGCGTTGAGATTCAGATTCAAAGCATCCAACAACGAGGCTGAATACAAAACTTTACTGGCCGGGATAAGGGTGGCCCAGGAGCTGAAGGCCAGCTCCGTTCGGTGTTACAGCGATTCCCAGCTCGTGGTAAACCAAGTGCTATGTGAATACCAGGCACGGGGAACCAAGATGGCTGCTTACCTGGCTAAGGTAAAGACCGAGCTGTCTGCATTCGAGCGTGGCTCAATCGAGCAGATACCTCGTGAGCAGAATGCCAACGCGGACGCCCTGGAAAAGCTCGCTACCTTTGGAGAGACGAAGACTCTGGGGTTTGTGCCGATAGAGTTCTTGGAGAAACTGAGCATAGAGGAAGTCGGGGCAGAGGTCGAGATGATCGATGCCAGACCGACCTGGATGACCCCCATCCTCGAATATCTCACAGCAGGAAAGTTACCTGAAGAGCGAAATGACACAAGGCGGGTACTTTACCAGGCTCCAAGGTATACAGTGGTAGATGGGATATTATACCGGCGTGAACAATCTCTACCTCTCCTACGGTGTGTCTTGCCAAGCGAAGCGAAGACCATTTTGCAGGAAGTGCACGAGGGTTTTTGTGGAGATCATACTGGGGGGCAAAGCTTGGCCCTGAAGATCTTAAGGCAAGGATATTACTGGCCCACTCTGTCAAAGGACTCGATATCCTACGTCAAAAAATGTGACAAGTGCCAGCGGTTCGCCACAGTTGCCCGAGCTCCCCCAGTCGAGCTGAAGATGATCTCATCCCCGTGGCCCTTCGCGGTCTGGGGAATTGACTTGGTTGGTGCCCTCCCTACTGGAAAGAGGGAGGAGTCTGTTATGTGGTGGTGGCTATCGACTACTTCACCAAGTGGGCAGAAGCAGAGCCCTTGGCAACAATCACTTCAAAAAGAGTCCTCGACTTCGTGGTCAAAAGCATTATCTGCCGATTTAGGCTGCCAAAGAAGATCGTATCAGATAATGGAACGCAGTTCAACAGCGACCTCTTCACCGAATTCTGTGAGAGGCATGACATTGTAAAAATCTTCTCCTCCATGGCCTATCCCCAGGCGAATGGGCAGGTCAAGGCCGTCAATAAGACGCTAAAGGCAAGCCTTAAGAAAAGATTGGACGAAGCCAAGGGAGTTTGGCCAGAATAGCTCCCCCAGGTACTGTGGGCATACCGGACCTCACATCGAACGCCGACGGGTCATACTCCTTTCTCCCTGGCTTTCGGGAGTGAGGCAATCCTTCCTGTCGAAGTAAAGGTAGCCTCACATAGAGTCCAGGCATTTGACCAAGACCGCAATCACGAATTTCTCTGCGCGTCCCTCGACCTGATTGATGAAAGACAAGAAGATTCACAGCTACAGCTCGCGCATTATCAACAAAAGATCACTTGTTATTTCAGCTCGTAGACCAGGCAAGCGCTTATAAGTTCTTCGACCTTAGGGTCGGTCCCACATTAATGCCATAGAGTCATTCAATGTGTGATCATCGACTTTAGAGTCGGTCCCTGACTAGTCAGTGTCTCAAACAGGTAATCAGCGTTCACTAGCATTTAAAATGCAATCCATGTCCACATAAATCAACCAACATGCCTCAATATCAAACCATGCACGTCATATACCTATACAGGGTGCAACTGCATTCATACACTATTTTCTTACCTCTGGTTCGAGTGAGGATTATAATATGAACGACCCCTGAGAACGATCAACCTTTAAAATCCTTGACGGTCACCTGGTCATAACCAAATTATAGAATTTATCAATAAAAATGATAACCGAGGGTTCCCAAACCAAATCCCAGCCCCCGAGACATCAAATACTACCCAACCAGGTACTAGGTCCAACCCCGAGGCCTATGGTTTGAATCCCCAAGCTAAAAACCACATTTTAGCAAAATTGGCCTTAAGGGTCGCGGCCCCCTTCTGCTGCGCCGCGGCGCGCCCCCAAACAGAGGGGCTCCCCATCTGCCAGACGCCAAGGGCCGTGACGCTCCCCTGCTGCGCCGCGGCGCTCAGCCCAGAACGGCTAAGTCGGCCACATGAACCAGTTTTTCCCCCCTGTGCTTCTTCCTCTCAAACCAGCCCCTCAACCATCATAAAACCCCTTCCAAACACATATTTAAACCCCCAAACAATACCCTTAGCTCACTCTCATCAAACCCCAATCAAACTAACACTAAAACCCCCTTTGATTCTCACTTCCCACATCAAAATCCATGAATTAAAAACTAAAACGAAAACAGAGTACCAGCTGTGTTATATGACCAAAACTCACCTTGAAACTAGCTTACAACCTCCCACACAAGCTAACACAAGTGCTCCAACCCAGCCTTTCAATTTCCCTTGGTTGAAACTCCACCAAGAACTCAAAACCCTCAAAGAGAATTGAAGAAGATGAAGCAAAGAGAAGGTACGGGAAGAGAAGGGAATTGCCTCTGCTTTTACTCTGTTTATTCTACAGCTTTCTAAGCCTCTTAAGTCACATAAATCCTCCCAAAAAGACCAAAATACCCTTGTGTCACCTTAAACCTCTAAAACCATCACAAGGGCAAAATTGGTACTTTTAGCTTAACCCGTTAATCATAATTAACGCTTCCCAATTCCCGCTAATCTCAAAATTCTCAAACACCAATAATTCACATCCCGTTACCCTAAAATCCCCGGTAACGCTATAATCATTAATAACACCCCGAGACTCACCCCGAGCCCTGAGCTCAAACCTGTTATGACCAAACCGATAAATCATGTTTAAAGATCGTCTCATGTCGAAATACTCGAACCAATCCACATTATAATGTGGTCTCACAATATACCATTAACGCACATTCAAATATACAATTATACCCTCAACGGGTCAAATTACCAAAACACCCCTGTAAACAAATGTGGACCCACATGCACGCATTTAACATCATATTATAATATAATTCTCATAAACATGCATAAACACACTTAATGGCATAATTAAACAGTTATGGCCCTCCCGGCCTACTAATCCAGCCATTAACCATAATAGGGAATCCGGGGCATCACAATCGTCACGTGCCCGCCACGTGTAGGTCAATCCTGCACGTCATCAGGAACCGTTTTTGGGTAAACACCTTATATAATTAGTTAACTACAACAATTTTTTACATATTTCTATATTTTCTTTTTAAAGTACCCAAGTTATTATGTTTGTAGCACTTAAGTACTCAAGATATTTTTTTAACGGTGAAAATACATTCCGTCTATGTTTTGGTACAGTTATAAATAACTGTCAATTCTCACTGCTAAGTTCGATTGTAACACGTAGGTGAAACTACCCAATCAAATTGATATTTGTGGCAAAAGTACCTAATTAAAGGGATATTTGTTGCGAAAGTATCCAATTTAAGAGATATTTGTGGCGAAAGCACTAAAGTTATAAGTAAATTTCATGTCATGGTGGCGGACTTCACGATAAAACAAACAGATGCATTAAACTGCACCAAAACATGGACAGAAGGTACTTTCGCCGCCAAAAAAATAACTTAGGTACTTAAGTGTTGCAAACACAATAATTTAGGTCATTTCGCCACAAATATCCATTTTATTTATATTATTTAAATATTATTTTTTTATTCATAAAAGATTAAAAAAAAAAAGAATAAATTAAAAATCAATTAAAAACGTTTGAAGAATCTATAGTACTTTATAAATGTAGATCGAGTCTAGTGGAGTGGTATTTCTTTGTTGCTTCTACAAAATTTTTGAAAAATAATGCGTCTGTTTGACATTATTTTCTGTATTTTGTTTTCAAAATTGTGTTTCAGAAATGAGAACATAAAATATTTTTTGTAATTTAAAAAAAATAAGTGGTGTTTGGTTAATGTTTTCTAAAACTAATTTTTTAGTTTTTATTTTATTTAAATCTTAAATAAAAAATTAAAAAACATATTTACATAGAGAAAAATCTTTTAAAAGTTTGTACTAAATAATGAAATAAAATAATGTGATAAAAAATTGATGAAGAATAAGGAGTGAAAGTAAAGAGAGAAAATTAGAGGCAAAAAACAAAGTGATGAAAGAGAAAGTGAGGAGAAAATCTGACACAAGAAAAAAGTGAAGACAGAGAAGTGAGGAATGAAGGTGATGAGAAAGAAAATTGCAAGAGAGAAAAAGTAAGGAGAGAGAAAATGATGATATAGTAACTGATGAGAGAGAAAATGAAGATATAGTAACTGATGAGAGAGAAAATGAGGAGATAGAAAGTGATGAGAGAGAATAAAATGATAGAAAATGAGAAGAGAGAAAATGACGAGAGATAGTAATGAGAGAAAAAATAAAGAAATAGAAAATGATGTGAGATAAAATAAGGAAAAAGAAAATAATGTTAAAATAAATGATGTCCCCTAATAATAAAAAATAATAATAATGTGAGAAATATTTATATGTTATTTTCAAAATTTTCTGTTTTCTAAAAATGATGTCAAACAACACCACTTGTTTCAAAAAACAGTTTGTTTTTTAAGTTAAGTAGCCAAATAACTCAATATATTTTAGAAAATTTGCTGCGGTCCTCTTAATTGGAAAGTTTCGTTAAATAGAGTTATGTACACACCATACAAATTTCATTAAAATCCTTCCTTTAAGTTAGATTTATCATCAAAAAATTAAGCTGCAAATCAAATTTCTCGATTAAATAAGAATTATTGAAAATGAAGTTGTAACCGTTAGAAATTAATTATTAGTATTCATGTAAGTACCATGAAGTTAATTATTAGTTTGTAGAACAATAAATT
Organism: Humulus lupulus; assembly: GCF_963169125.1. Classification (NCBI taxonomy): domain Eukaryota; kingdom Viridiplantae; phylum Streptophyta; class Magnoliopsida; order Rosales; family Cannabaceae; genus Humulus; species Humulus lupulus. The sequence goes on along the minus strand of NC_084800.1, from coordinate 93,205,536 downwards.
GCCAAGTAATTAACTTAAAAGTAAATTTAATGAAAAAATATAATTAAAATAATGTAAATTGTATATTAACTTAAAAGTAAATTTAATGTAAAAAAATAAATAAAATAATGTCAATTGTATATGAAATAGTATTACAATAAATATAGCATAACAATTAACACTGTATACATGTACTAAAACTGCACAATACTTAAAATTGGGTTGCATTGAAATTTAATACAGTTCTTGAACTTTTAGATCTGAATTTAAAATGATAAGGCACCTACAGTAGATTTTAGAATATGGTCTAATCAAGTTCTTTAAAATCTAGAGATTTGCTAGTCAATTGTTTCTAACACACGCCAAGAAAAACTGAAAAGAAAATTGCAAAATAAATTAGACACATTGCTTGGAATGTAAACTTTTGAATGGTCCTAATTTAATAATGCTTCATAAGAACCGTTAAATTAAGTACATTTTGACAATTAATTTATTCTATTTAGAAACTTTAAACTAATTGTCATTATCAAAGGAAGAGCGGACTATAAAGCTAAACTTCAAAACCCAACAAGGTTGATTGTGTTTTCTTTCAGTGGAGAAAAGAACAAGAAGAAGAAAAAAGAGTAGTGACGTTCAAGCTTTGCTTCGTTCTTTCCACCTTGTCGTTTGATTGTCTGTCTATACGGAAATTAAACTTGAAAGTAAATAAAGGAAAAAGATTGGTAACGGACGAATTTGGTATAATGAAGGAAACATGGAATATCTAAAAAGAAAATAAAACATAGAATATAGAATATAAGAAAGGAACCTCATTATTTTGTTTTTTAGGTGCTATTATACTATTGCATACTTCATTTTTTTTCCCTCTCCCTACTTCACTTCTAACTAAATTCCATCAAATTCTAATAAAATATTATTAATTATAAAAATAATTATATACAGGCAACGACTATAACGTTTTTTTTTTTTTGCAATACTGGTGCATCTTTTTTCTATTTTGGTACCTGGATAGATATAATCCCAAATTTTTTTATATGACGGTGTACATTGTAGGTATTCATAATATCTTGTAAATTTTTAAGAAATTCTAAATAATTTACGAAGCCGAAAACAGAGTTCAAACTGTCAAACTTTACACGCATACACAAAAAAACAAGCACGTGTGCAACAGACAGTTTACACCCTGTTTCGGTACCATAATTTATTCAGAATTTCTTGAAAATTTGTAGGATATTCTAGATAGCTATAATGTACACCATCATATAAAAAAATTTGGAATTATAATTATTCAAGTGCCGAAATAGAAAAAGGATGCACGAGTATTACAAAAAAAAAAAAAAAACGTTGTATTCACTCCCTATATATATATATTTTAAAAAATTATTTCATATGTACTATAACTTATTTGTTATGTTAGAGCACTCCTAGAAGCTTCTTTATACTTTTCTTTCAAAACATATCACTAAAACTTTTTTTTCTTTATTTTACGTCAAATTTTTACATTACACAAAATATCAACTTCTATATATATTTTTTTATTTCATTTAAATATTATATCTTTAAATATTTTTATTAATTAAAATAATAAAATAAATAGAAATCTAATAAATTTAAAGAGAGAAATAAAGAAAAGTGAATAAAAAAATAGAAAAAATGTTTAGAGGAATTCTATCTAACATCATGAATTTAAAGGAGATGTTGTAAGAGCACTTCCAATGGGTGCTCTACTCCATTCTTTAAAATGTCTTTCCAAAACACACATTTATGTATTGTACCTCTAAGTTTTACATTTTACCATATATCAGATTCTTTATTTTTTTTCTCTATCTCATTTAAATATTATATTTTCAAATATTTTTTATTCATTTCAAATATTTTCTATAACTATCAATACTATTTTTATATATTTTAATATTTACAATATTTACCCATATGTAATATCACATAATTATATTATAATTTAAATTTATCCAAATTTATAAAATAAACTAAAATATCACTTAATCTAAAAAAAAATTACAAATAAAAAATTTTATTATTCTCAAAGTATATTTTGGGAGTATTAATTAGAAATATTTAAATATAATATAATATTTTGAAGATAGAGAGAGGGAGGAGAAGTGAAAAATTAATAAAATATTGTTTTGAAGGATGAATAGTAAACATTAGATATAACTATGTACTATACATATATCTAAAAATATTTGTAAAATGAATCATCCATTATATGTCTCTTTTACTTAGTTTTAGCTATTTTTTTCAATTTGGGGTAATATATCTCACCCATTGTGAGTGCTCTAGGGCTATTTAATTATGATTCTTCAAATTTTTTAAGAAGCAAACTCTTGAAGGAGCTTCTGTGAGTGCTCTTAGTCATCTAAAATTTGATTGAAATATCTATATTTAAGAGCACTCATACTGGTTTTTCTATCCTATTTTTCAAATACATTATCAAAATTTTATTTTTTATATTACATCATTTTATATACTAGTTATTCTATATTTTTCTCTACATTATTTAAATATTATTTATTTATTTTAATATAAAATAATAAATTATAATAAGAATGATAGAGAATAAGTAGGGGAGAAATAATAAAATATTTATGAAGTAGTATACAGTTCCTCTGTGTAGGTAGAGGCTAGAGAGGCTAGAGTAATCTGATGCAAATGTTTATATCTTTCTTTTTAAAAAAATAAAAACTATCATTTGATACAAGCGCCCTCGATAAGTTTAGAGGAACTTGCAACATTTATTAGTTTTTTTAACAAGTTTAGAAAAATATATTTTTTTTTCAAAATAACTTATTATATGGCTTTTTTTTTTTTTTAAAATCAAATTTTATGGATTTAATTTTCTATATTTTTGTATAAAAATTGATTTATGTCATAGTTTTACTCTTAAGTTTATTTTAATTATGATATTATTCTAGTCATTGTTTTTCATTTCATTATTTTTATATTAGTTTCATTAAACAATAGCGACTTAGTATTTTAAGAAGGGAATTTAATCTATTTTATTATTTTTATATTGTTTAATATTTATTTTTCATAATTTTTTGTTACAATTTAAAATCACGAATATATTTTTACTTTACTATTTTTAGTTTTTATCTCTTCAACTTCTCTTCTCGTTGACGTCTTATTTCTCATCCCTCTTGATCATTTTTTGTTTAGAAAGCTTCTTATTAAGTCGTCTCTTCTTCAACTTAAAATATTTTATTATTTATTATAATTTTTTATTGTTGTACTTTTTTTTTATTATACATAAAAAAATAAATCAATTTTTTTGTTCTAACTTTTTTTTAAAGATCATGACTATTTTTTTCTTGTTTGGGTCAAGTAACCAATAACAATCACGTTTTCATATATAATTTTTTTTTTCAAATTTGGATGTTCCCATAAGGGTAACCAAGTACTCATTCACATTTTCATATCAGTTTTATTTTTAAATTTGAATGTTCACATCAGGGTAACTGGTTACTCATTCATGTTTTTTATATATTTTTTTCTCTTTCCAAATTTGGATATTCCTATTAGGGTTACTGGTTACCCATTCAAGTTTTCATATCTATTTTTTTTCTTCCAAATTTGGATGTTTCCACTAGGGTAACGGTTACCCATTCACATTTTCATGAAATTTTTTTATTCTTCAGATTTGAATGCTCTCATCAAGGTAACTAGTTCCCATTCACGTTTTCATATCTATTTTTTTTTCTTTCCGAATTTGGATGTTCCTATTAGGGTTACTAGTTACCCATTCAAGTTTTCATATATATATATATATATATTCCAGATTTGGATGTTCCCACTAGGATAACTGGTTACCCATTCACATTTTTATATAATTTTTTTCTTTCTAGATTTTAATGTTCCCATCAGGGTAACTAGTTACCCATTCATGTTTTCATATTGTTATTGTTTTTCTTTCCAAATTTGGATGTTCCTATAAGGGTTACAATAAAAAGAAAATACTGAAAAAATTCATTTGATTTTTTTTACATATAGTGGAAAAACTATAAAATAGAACAATTACAATAATAAATAATAAAATAGTAAAATAATTATGTAATGTTAAAATATATGTGTGAAAAAAGAAAATGAAAGGAGAAAAGAATAAGTACAAAAAATAAGAAAAAATGGAAGGAAAAAAACAGAGGAAAAAAAACTAAAAAAATATGAAAAACAAAACAAAACAAACGATGAATGAAAAAAAATGAAAATGAGAAGAAGAAAGATAATGGAAAAATGGAAAGAAAAAAATAAGATGAAAGAAAAATTGGTAGAAAAAAATGAAAAAAAAGGTAAAAAAGAAAAAACAAGGAAGAAAAAGATCATATGTGTGAAAAAATAAAAACTAGAAGGAGAAAAGAATAAATACAAAAATGAAGAAAAAATAAAAAGAAAAAAATGATGAAAAAAATTTGAAAAAATATAAACAAAAAACAAACAATGTAAATGAAAGAAAGAAAAATAAATAAATAAATGAAAAAAAATAATGTAGGAAAAAATTAGTAGAAAAAAAAAGTAATGAAAAAATGAGGAAAAAAATTTAAAAAGTTAATAAAAAATGAATAAAAATAAAATTACTTTAAAAAAATATAATAATTATAATAAAAAAATATGACATAATTATATATTTTCAAATTTATGGAAAAAAATTCTCATATGCACGCATTTTTGTAAAAGAACCTTAAAAAAAACCATTAAATATGAAAAAAATTCACAAGTTTATTTCAGTTCCACTTTAATGATTACGTTTATAATCTCCTTATCCTTGAGTAGTGTTGAGGAGCACTATGGGCCAAATCAGCAGGATTTTTTCTTTATTGATTGACTTCCATTTAATTCAAAAGCACCAAATCATATCAACAACTAATCTAGAATTGTCATATGAACTGGTGATAAAAAAATTATTGGGTTGTTTAGAGTACTAACTCTACCTCCATCAAAATGAGATTTTCTCTAAAGTGAGAAGAAAATCCTCATATTTACTTAAAATTAACCATACATCATTTGATGTATTTTATATATATATTTTTAGAGCAATGAATAGTAATTAGTTCACATGTGAAGCAGGATTATTCATTACTCTAAACTTATTTTATTAGTTTTAGAAAATGATGTGTGGTGTAATAAAAAAGATGGGTAATTCTATAGTGCATATATGAAAAGGTATGTGCATATTTTTGTGGTTTTTTGTATTTCTCGGCTCGTGAACAGTTTTTGGCGTGATTTTTTTTATGATTATGTTTATTGTAATTATTTAAAACATCTTGCAAATTTTCAGGAAATTCCGAATAATTTACAATACTGAAATCTAGATTCAAACAGAAATATTTTCCACGCGTATAAAAAAAATTAATCACACGTGCAACAACTTGTTTGAACCTAGTTTTCAGCATTGTAAATTATTCGGAATTTTCTGAAAATTTGAAAGATGCTCTAAATAACTACAATAAACACAATCATAAAAAAAAATCGCGCTGAAAACTATTCACGAGCCGAGAAACATAAAAAATCACAAAAAGTATGCACCGGTGCATACTTTTTTAGGTATGCACCATAGCAATACCCTATAAAAGAGTGATGTAATATAAAAAAAAAATACAATTTTGGTGATGAATTTTGAAAAATTAAAAATATATGTTGATGTGAGCTCTTAGTATTTTTGTTTCTTCTTTTGGTATTTCTCTTTCCTCTAGCAACATGTAAAATTTAGTTAGGTTCTTTAGTAATTTTAGGTGGGATCACATTATTTTGAAATATATGCCATGATTGTATCCAATACTTTTAGGATTTCCGGTATGGGGACTTACAAAATCATTAGAAGAAAATGAAAATAGAAAAAGGGAATACACTAAAACCTCTATACAATTATTATGTTGAGACTAAATTAATTTTATTACTACAAAGATGTTATAATTTATTAAAAATATTTTGATTTTAATAAAAATGTATCAATGTTGTGATATTACATTTTCACAATGTATATTTTTTTTAAATGTAACAACTCTAAATAATAAATCTTTGTCTAAGTATATTTTTTATACTAACTTTTTGATAACTATTAACATACCACTTATTTTTATTACTTCAAGTAGTAGACTAACAAGATGGATAGAGTATTATGGATATTCTACTTTATAATAGGAGAAATTTACATAAATATAGGAAAAAAATATGATTTTTTATAATTATGGACAAAAAAGAAATGCTACAAAATATGGTGAATTTAAGAAAAAAAGCTTAAAACATGAGAATCCCATAAAATATAAAGTTAAATTACTATATTTTTACATAAAACTCTCTCACACTTTCTTATCGTCTCATTTCTCTTCATTTTCTCATTTCTCCATCTCTCCTTCTCCAAATGGTTCTTTCTTCTCAACCCTCCGCCGTAGACACCACATTCGCCCTCCGCCGGCGATGCAGCCCGCCACCCCCCGATGATGATGCAACTCAACCGCCCTTTGGTTCTTCTTCTTCTTCTTTTTCTGTTGCCGCTACCATTGGCGATTTTAATGTTATTCTTTTGGTTGTTCTTGTTGCTGTTCTTATTTTTCACATTTGATTTTGCACTTTATATATGATTTTTTTTTCTTCTAGCCCTAACTGTAACTGGTTACCATCACGATTTGTTTAAGTTTTTTTTGTTTAAATCTGATTTTTTTTTTTCCAGACCTGTTTAAGTAACCAGGTACTATGATGACTGGTTCTTTTTTTTCAGAGTTTGCTGTAACCAGTTACAATAACGATAAATTTATAATTTTTTTTTGTATAGATCTGATTTTCTTTCCAGGTCTAGATAAGTAACCAGTTACCATCGTAACTGTTTTTTTCAGATCTGATTTTTTTTTTCAAACCTAGTTGTAACCAGTTACGATTATGATTATTTTAGATTTTTTGTTTGGATCCCATTTGTTTTCAGGTCTGGCTAAGTAACCGGTTAGCATCACAACTAGTTTTTTTTGTTTATATATTTTTTTTCAAACCTAATTGTAACCAGTTACCTTCACGATCAATTTAGTTTTTTTCTCTAAATCTCACTAAGTAACCAGTTACAATTCAATTGGTATTTTGATAATAGTGCATTACTAAAAAATCAAAATTATTTTTATAGTTGTAACCAGTTACTACAACACCACTTAAAAAATAAAATTGATTTTTATAGTTATAACCAGTTACCACACATCACTAAAAAAATTAACGCTAGCAAATGATCACCACCACACAAAAAAATAAAAATTATTTTGATAGTGGTAAACGGTTACATGAGAGAAAATGTTGATTGAAGAAGATAAAAAATAAAAGAAAATAATACAACAAAACGTTTTTCAATGTCTGAATAAAAAAATATATTAAAAATAATACCTACAATTACTGAAATACCCTCACAAAAATTCAAAATTAGCCAAAATAATCTTATATGATTAAATATGGTAAAACTAATAAACCATTATACAAATATGGGAAAAAAAATCTCATAAAAAAGTAAGATAACATAAAAATACCATATAAAATGCACACACACACAAAATGCCATATTTATCAAAGTTTAGAAAATTTTCTCGTATTACATGTAAACTCCTCTTATAATAATTTGTTATTATTAGAAACCAAGGATGAAAAAGACATGGTGGACAGACAATTGAGAAGGAATGGAAGTAAGGGAGCAAAGTATATTTTGAAATAACTGTAGTATGTGACAGTGAGTGACTCGCTTATCAACAATTTTTGTAAAGCCTCCAATGCTGCAATCTTAGGACTATCAAAGGAAGAATCAGATCTTTTCAAAATAGTAAGAGTAATTAGCGGCAAAACCCCCTATCTTTACCTTCTTATACACTTAACCCATGCTTCTTTATTTTCGCCAGCTAAATCTCCTAGTAGTGGTGAAGACGTCTTGGACGAATACAAACCCAGGAAGAAGGTTCCTAACCTGCTGCAAGCATCCCGTGAGTTTATTTTCTCTTTTTTTTTTAAAAAAAAAAAAAATTGCACTTGTTCTTTGTGATGTTTAATGGTGGTCGTTCTATGAAGGAACTAGGATGTTGTAATTATTGGCGTTGGTTGGACCCAGAAATGTGCCAGCGTTCAAAAGTTGTGATACCCAAGCTGCTTAGAAAGATTCAAGAATTGGAGAGTGAAGTTTCTTCCCTATCCGAAGTTGATGATCCCCCATATTTAATGGACAAAAAACAATCAGTGATGCAGAGCAAGTCAAAGTCTATGGAAAAAAGTCAATCAGATATGGAGAGTTATGGTGAATGCAGCCTAAAATTTGTAATTTCTGAGAACAAATTCAAACAAAGCCTACAAAATGTTCTTCTGATTTGTGTTGGATTTTTCTTTGTGTTATTGTGGTTGAAGTATTGAAATGGTGTTTAGTTTGTACTGTTAGATTTCTATCAAATTCAGCTATGAATGAAAAGTAGCAATTATTTTGAATGAAATAGTTTAACTTTTAATTAATTTGTGTGTATAAAGTAGTGAATGAAATCAACATATTTCATTTAAGTGAGTTTCATTTCTAGAATCAGTGAAATGATAAATATATGGTAATTGTCATTTGTTCATAACACATAAAAGAAGGCAACAATTCTAACATATACCTAGCTGCCCTTTGTTCCCAAACAAAAAGTTGTTGCCTATACGTCCAACATATACACAAGTGTCTTTTTTTCCCAAATCACCCCATTTTACAAACATGTTGTAAAAGTAATCATCTTGGTTCATTTGTCCAGGTGGATTGACAACAACATCAGCAAGGAGATCAGATTCTACTTCCTCGAGGCAGCAAACCAAATTCAAATTTTCAGGACCTGTTTCAGGGATATGTCTTACAACCGTGTCGTCAACCTTCCACTCCACACAAATACATCATTTGGTAACACCATGTATATTTGAACCTCCCTATAGCTTCGGTTCTTCATGTCATCCAAAAAAACTCTAACCTCCTTCTCCCCAACGACCATTATCCCCATATTTAGGCGTTTCCCATAGCGCTTGAACCGAAAACCAAAAGGCAATTTGCAACCTAACCCTTCACCAATTTCATCTAAGTCCTTATTCTTAAACTCACAATTGTCAAAATATGCAACATACCCTCTTTCATATCGCCTGTTTCTAAAAGGAGTAAACCAAATACCCCCATGGTATAGCTTCATGGTGAATAGGTCAGCTTCAGTTCTACAAAGTGGAATTTAGTTTGGATGATCAGTACAAGACCAAAAATTGGGACAAAACCCTTCACCTTTTAATGAAGGGATTGTAAAAACCCATTAGCATTTCACCCCCACAACAAACACACAGACAAAAAAACATGTGCAACTGTACCCCACTGAACATACATAAAAAAATCTAAATCCACATGCAATCGTACCCCATTGAAATTGGCAGCTAGATTCCCAATAACCACTGAACCCTTTGTTTTAAAGCACATTATTCAAACCGAATTTGAACCTATAAAACCCACCCTTAAAGCTCTTGACCAATTTAACCACTCGAACCAACAAGCATTGCAGTATAACCATTTTCTTCTAAAACCTAAAAATCTTAACCAAGAACTCAAGGAAGAAGGTTAGGGTGCTTATCGTAGTCAGGAGGAGCCTCGTCTTCACCGTGAATCCGAAATGCCATTTCTTCACGTGTCCTACTTCTCCTTCCCCTTTTTGTCATTTGTTCTTCTCCTGCTTTCTTCTTCCTCTTTATCGACTTTCTCTGCTTCTTCTTCCTCTTCGCAGTATATAAAAAAAAATTCTTGCTACCTATTTACTTTTTGAACCATGGCCTATACTCGACAGTTGCATTCATTCAAACTCATTTGCCCATTTTTTTTGTTCTAATTTAATTTATTTTCTTTTTCATTTATGAATTTTTTTTATTTCTTTCTCTAATTTAATAATGTACGTGGATATATATGGGTGCGCTGGACAGGTTTCAACATGCCACGTAGGAGGATATGGGGAGATAACGAAAGGAATAAACGTAAACAATAAATATGGTAACGGAACGTGAGTTTGGGAGGTTTAGCCGGCGAAAATAAAGAAGTAGGGGTTAAGTGTATAAGAAGGTAAAGATAAGGGAGTTTTGCCACTAATTACTCAAACAGTAATAATAAAAGGAAAGGGATTGACCCTTTCACTATTGGGTCAATGCCACACCACTTGCCTTTTGGGATTGATATTTAAAATTTGGTATATATTGTTCTTGGGATTTAGAGATTAAATTGGTTAAGTAACCTTTCAACAAAAAAAAAAGAGAGAAAGAGAGAGAGAGAGAGAGAGAGAGAGAGAGAGAGAGAGAGAGAAAGTTTAAGTAGAGTTCATAGAGCTATTTATGCTGAAAAAATTTGTAATAAAAATGATATAAACTCTAATTTCAAAGTTGTTATTAGGACATTGATATTTTGATTGAACACTTAATGATTTAAACCATTATAATTTTTTGTAATTGATTAATATAATTTTTATAGTAAACCACACAACTACATTTTTTAAATATATTAGTTATCTTAATTATAATATAAATTGAGTTATGGTACAAATCTTGAATTATAAATTGAGTTATGTTAATCATAATTTAAGGAAAATAAATGGCAGTGAAATTAATCCTGTAAAATTATAATAAAAAATAATTGTTAGACAATGGAACTAAGATGGGCCATTTGGACATTCAGAGTGTAAGCCCATTCTGACAGTAAATGGCCCATACATAAATACTTGGGAAAATTTACATTTCAAACGGTTTTTATGGTTTTAATTCCAATAATGATTTGAGTTTTTGTATTTACAATTTTACAGTTACTTTCATACCGTATTTGAATTCAATTGTATTGTGTTTGCTTATTAAAGAAGTTTTGGTTTGCTAGTCTCTTCTCCTCTCTCCTCTATCTCTACGGTGATGCTTGCTACACTCCCACATGTCTCCATTCCGAACACATGCCTAGGGGTTGGAAAGGGTAGTCGTCAACGAGCTTGCGAGTTACGACCGGAAGCTCGCTGTCAAAATTTCGCCGGTCAAAGGCAACGCCAATGACATTATGACTGGCTTTTTGGGTGAGTTCCAGCCACCATGGACCTCGAGAGTGGCACCATTGGATCGAGTTTTTCATGAGGAACAAAATCCAACCGCCATTTTCCCCTACATCATCAATTTTCTCCGTCGACTTTGTGGTAAATCTGCCACTTTCTAAGCATTTTCCGGTGCAACCAATGATTGTTTGTATTCAAGAGTGGTATCAACATGATCTACTATTCGAGGATGTCATATTGATATATGAAAAACTTAGGTTTTCTCATTATAATTGGAGAAGGTAACCAGAATTGTTATGCTTCAAAAGTAACATTTTAGTTGCTTTTATATTTGGTTAATCAAAGAGTAACTAAAATTCAAACTTAAACACAATTCAAAATCATATCGCCTTATAAGTTACCAAAATGTGTTTTATTAATTCATAGATAAAACGTTACTTAATATGAATCATAAACAAGCCTCTTTTAAAATAAAACTTCAATAGTTTTCTAAATAACTTATAAAGTAACCAAAGTGTATCTTAATTTACCTTTTATTTCTTTCTGCTGAAATGAAAATAAATTTTTGTAGTTGCTTTTTGAGTTTGTTAAGTAAAAAAGTTAATTTTAAGAATCCTAAAATGTGTATTTTTTTTTACATGAGTTAAAACCCAGCAATCCTAATATTAGTCACATATGAATTTCATAAGTGACCGAAAAGTGTATTTTAATGTTACATTTTAAGATTGCTATATAGTATACCAAATAGTAAATGTTCTAATAAGCTAGAAATTATAATAATTTTTTAATGTAATTCTAAAGTAATTTCTAAGTTTCTTACACTTGGGTAATAATAATAAAAAAAAAAACTACATAATTCACATGCAAATAACATGGGTTACTAAAAAGCATATTATAATTTTTAATTTAAAAGTAAATATGCAGTAACTTGTCAATAAAAGTAAATACACTAAACAGTATCCTTTGTCAATAAGCTATGTATGGTAACTTGTGAATTATATAAATAACTTATTATACTATATAGTAATTCATTAGTTTCTAAAAAAGATTTAAAAAGTAATGTAAAAATATCTTTTAAATAATAAGATACTATAATATAAACTTATAAATAAATTATGTTTTTTAAAAAGTAACTAATTGATATCTTAAAATAACTAATTTTCTACCAATAAATTTTAGAGGTAATTAAAATGTATCCGAAATAATATGATTTAAAAAATAAAACTTTTCAATAAAAAAGCAACCAATTAGTATTTTATCAGAATTATAAGCAATCAAAATGCCACTTTTGAAAATTCAGAAAATAAAAAATTTGGGAAGTGAGATTTTTCTGGTTTTTCTAGATTCTGGTTGAATAAGTTTTGATTATGGTATATTGGTGCTGATGTGACATGTTATATATGTAATAAGATTTTTTAAGGTATTTTTGTAATTAATTTAGATTATACGTGTGTGTATTTGTATATATATAAAAGATGAAATTACAGTTTATATAGAATTTACAAAAATATGACTTTTTAAAAAAATAATTAATCTATGACTTTGTTTAAGAATTTTCACTTTTATGGGTTTATTTCCCATATTTTTGTATAAAAGTTAGTTTATGCCATAATTTGATTCTTAATCAAATTTTATTAATTTTGAAGGGTATGTTTATAATTTGATTATTTTTATATAACTATTTTTAAATTAAATTTTTTCTTTAGCTGTTGTGCAATTTTTTTTTGTGATATGAATTGTGTTTATCGTTTTTTTGATTTATTATAACATTTTTTTCCTTTTTTTTAGATTGTACTGTTTTTTATTCGAAGCATGGATAAGGTAACCAGTTACTTCATAGATTTTTCACAGTTATGTAAAAAAAATCCTAGAACTAGGTTAAATAACATATATCGGGAGGGGTAAACAGTTACTCTGAGATGACTAATCTTTTTTCATAAGAGGGGTAACTAGTTACTATACGAGGGGTGATGAGTTACTTGTAATAAATATGAAAAGAAACATTGAATTTGAAGGGAAAAAAAAGACAAGATTTGATCTTATGACCAAAAAATATACACACATATTAGAATGTGGAGGTAATCGGTTACCAAAAAGAACCTAGACATATACACTCATACCAGAACGTGAAGGTAATTAGTTACCATAAATAACCCATAAATATACACATCTGTAACCAGTTACTTATTGCAAATCTGAAGATATAAAAGAAAATAAAAAAATATACACACATACCAGAGCATGAAGGTAACCGGTTACCATAAAGAATCCAGAAATATACACATAACAAAACTTGATCGACTCAAGTTTCAGTAGAGAAGCTTTTGCAATGTTAATTACCATGATACCCTTCCTTTTACTAATGTGTTTTTGTTTAATTTTGAGTTCTTATAAGTGATTAATTTTTCCATAAATAGATTTTTTGTTAATTAAATTTTTCCATACAAATTAGGAAAAATTTAATTACCATATTTTTGCACAATTATGGCTAAAAGCCATATTTATGAAAAATTCGCTATATAAAATCCCAAATACTTGAGGGGGAATTGAAGTTCAATTGTAAAGCCCAATAGGCCCGCAATGAGCAAAAATATCCTATGAAAGTTCCCCACTTTTTGTATCGACAGCGAGTGGTGTTTGGGACAGGGAAGCAAAGGAAAGCTGAGAAATTTTGAGAAAAGAAGGAAGAAATGGCTTCCAAGGGAAACATCAATCTCAGTAGAAACAAATTGATCCTCTCAGCTCTGTCTGTACAACTTTCTTTAGATTCTGTAAGCTTTTCTCATTTTCTTTAGATGGTCTTTTTCACCCATTTTTCTTTTTCGTGTTTTAAAATCTGCTCGATTGATATACTTGTGGTTTGTAAAGTTTGGTAACTGGGTCTTTTGATTTAGTCTTATTACTTAGGAACTGTAACTTAGTTTCTCATTAGCTTGGATTTCATTAGGTGGGTGTCTTTGACTTCGCTGTTAGAATGGATTACTGGTTCGTTAGCTAGTGTTTTCGCTATTTTATGTGTTTCAATGAAATGGGTAATACTACTTTCATGAAATATTATTTAAGTTTAAAATGCTGGCAAGGTTATATTCGTGTATATATCAAATTGGATTAAGTGTGTTGCTACAAGTTTTACTTTTCAGTTTCAGTGTACCGTTGTTCCACTTTAACCAAGTAAATTTTAGTTTCAAATGGCCGTGTAATGGTACAGGTGCAGCATGTTTATACACCATGAAATGTACAATGGAAAGTTACAACTTTACGTTTCACCTTGTTTTTGGCATTTAGTTGATCAGTTTCAAATTTTCAATATATCTCTGCAGAATCAATTTTCAAGTGATGTTGTCGAAAATGATATCAAGAGCATGTACAATATCTTGAAATCATCAAAAAATGGGACGCCTACGGAAAACAATGACCAGGTTATATGAATTCTTTGTTACAATCTATAGTTTGAAATGTTTCTATGACTTGCTGATTGAAGTGTATAGCCAATATGTACGGAATGTATCAGTGACAAGTACAATTTAGCTGGCCAAGCACTGATCACTTTTTTATTGTTGTGTTGATCAATAATACTTGTGTCAAATTAATCATCATTCGTTCAATTTCTGGTTTTAGATCACAAAGTGGATAGGATTTGCAGAGAGTTTTCCTACAAACTCCAGTGCTTGCTTTGAAGTTCTCAAAGGATTAAATGAAGAACTGGTTTTAACGTCTGTGCTTTTGGGAAATGGATTGAAACCCTCGGAAGCTGATGTTATTGTTTTTTCAGTGATACATTCATATGTGGTACGCATATTACATCATTGCTCAGATGCATTACAAGCACCATTGGAATGTTTTTGACTTTGATTGTAACTTTTTGACAGATTGGCCTTTCGAAGTCAGAAAAGGAAAAGTTGCCTCATCTTATGAGATGGATGGATTACATCCAAGTAGGTCACATTCTAATCACTATATGGCATGTAAAATTAAGTTTTGTAGTTTTGGTTTTCTCTGTACGTACCAATGTTTTCTTGAGTTGATCCCGTGTTTCTCCTGTTTAATTTAGTTACTTCTAGCATTTATATTTTTATGTTATAACATTCATTTCTAGTAATGCGTTGAGCATTAACAATTCATAACCTCAGTGCTATTTGTTTTCTTCTTTCCCCTCCCTTCAGAACAAGGTGGATTTGGGGAATACATTCGAGAAGATTTTGCTTGAGAAGACCCAATTTGAACCTCAAGTACGCAAGCATTGAATTATTACTCTTCATTTTCATAGTCTATATATTTTTTTAATTGCATATGTAGGCAGTATAGTTGAGGATTGTATTGTGCATGTGTAGTTAATGTGAATTTAGTGTGATTAATATTAATGGATACTGAAAGCTGAAGAGAAATGAACAAAAATTTGTCATAATGACTGCAGAAGAGAGAACCTTTTTTTTGTCCATATAAAAAGGATCTGTCTTTTGAGCGAAGTTGTGTACAGTTAGCAAGCAACCCACTTTCGGCTGAACTTTTTGAGATGTATATATATATGTATAATTGTGTATTTAATATTAGTTGCATTTACAGGGAACCAAAGCTGCTGACAAGGTGGAAGTAGAATCAGGTGCCAAAAAAGCTGCAGAAAGCCCTAAAGTTGCAGATAAGCCAGAAGCAGAGGTGAAAACAAAGAAAAATGAAGAGCCAAAGACAAAGAAAAGTGATAATGCGGTATGTCTTTCATAATAGTATTTCGTGAGAGTAAAATTTTTTTGGTTTGGTACCAACAGAAATTCTGTTTTATTTGTTTATTTTGTGAACAAATGTTTAGCAAATTGAAAAAAAAAGGTGCAAGAGAATTCTTGTTGAATAATTTATGGTTACATTTAAGGATTTAAGAAGTTAGGTAAAGGGTTGATTGGATTCATTTCCCTTGTTACATTTAAAATCTGGGACTTGTTAGAGTTCAATCCAATATTTATATGTGTGATACTTTCATGCAAAAGCATGCATCATGTGGTTCTTTAATATACTAGTGCTTGAATGTTGATGGTAACTTGGAAAACTTATACTAGCATCAAAAATTTAATCTGGATAGCATTTCATGATATGTTTATTTTCCGTTTAAACATGTAGGAGGAAAACAGTATACTTTTTTAGCAATTTCATTTTTGTGAGCCTGTTGATAATTTGACTATTTTATCAGGTTGGATTGTCTTGTTCTTAATGTATATATAAAATGTGCTTCTGTAATTCCCGTTGAGTTCGATTGCTGTACTTGTGCTTTCTTTCAAGCTCCTGTGTTGCTTTCCTCTAAAATGTTATTGGACGAAATCATAAAATAGCAGTAGGAAATGAAAGTAGTCATATTACTGAATGGAAGTAGTTTTAGCATTCAGTATTAAAATCTGATAATCATATTTTACTATTATGACAATATTCTTTTGGGATATATTTAAAACATATACAGAAAAAGGTGGCGGGAAATAAGGAAGCTCCCAAGGAGAAGAAAAAAGCACCCGAGCCAGAAACAGTTGAAAAAGACAAAGAAGTCAGTGTTAGTTTGTTGAATATAAAGGTTGGTCTAATTTCGAAAGCGTGGAAACATCCTTCTGCTGATAGGTATGTCGACAAAATGTTCATTTCTTTATTCTCCTTAGTAGCTTTTTGACAGGTAATACTACTCAAAATCTGATCATGATTGCTTGAAAATTGAAATGTCTGATAGAACCCACTGGTTCCATCTCACAATCAGATTAAAACAAGAAGAGAATAGGGCCAAAATAGATATGATATTATTGAATACCAAAATGATTACAGTAACCAGCCAAGAATTTGAGTCTTGGCACTCTCTCAAAGAGCATCAGCTCTGAAAACCCAATCATACAAATCATACCCTTTCCTAATTCCCTCTGTAATATATATACCCCTCCTTCTATTTAAACCAAAATATCAACTATACATAACCTCACTATGATTACCAATACGCTCCTTCACTACATCTATTCTATCAATTTCCTATTTTACCCCCTTTGGATGTCTATCAGTGTCTTAATTGTTTTTCATAATCAGAGGAGGCAAATCCAGTCATTCTTAATATGGAAGTATCTTATATCTTAATTCTATAATATAAGCTCAGGAGGCAAAACCAGTAATTCTTTTTTTGTAAAGTTTGTAGTTTGCAAATTTGTGAACTTATTCTATAACTTTTGTTTGTGCGTGTCTAGTTTACTTGTGGAGGAGATAGATGTCGGAGAAGGTAAACTGCGGCAAGTGGTCAGTGGTTTAGCAAAGTTTTGCACTCCAGAACAATTAACAGTACGTTGTGCTGACCTCTTCTCATTGAAACTACTTGAATAATTTCTTTTAAGCTAATTTCGAGTTTAGTTTATGTCAATTATATACAAATCATAAGGTTACTTTTATTTGGTCGTTCGGGTGTTTTGCAGAATCGCCATGTTGTGCTTATTACAAATGTAAAACCTGGGAAGCTGCGTGATGTGATGTCAGAAGGATTGGTATTTTATACATCTTGTTCCTATTTTTATTTTATTGTTTGATTCTTGCAATACATGGCAATTCTTTATTTGTACATATTCATCTTCTTTTTTAAAGTTTTGTACATTTGACTATATTTTGCTCAGAATAAGATTAAAAATGCTAAATTGTTTATCATATTTTCTATAAGGATGTACATGGTTACGAGTTTGGTTCCAACTCATGCATGCAGGTATTATGTGCTTCTAATGAAGACCACACCATTGTAGAGCCTTTGCTGCCTCCAGAAGGAGCCAAAGTAGGGGAGTGTATTTCATTTTCTGGGTAAGTAAATTTTTCTCAAAGCTATATAGACATAACATGTAGTTCAGTGATGGTAATTATTCTAAATTCAACCAAGAAGGATGAAAGCAGCACTAGCTACATGTGCAAGTTCATAATAAGGGAGAGAGAGAGAGAGAGGAAGGAGGGTTTTAAATTTTAAGTTTTGCACTGCAGAACTAGACTACCAAGAACATTGCAAATGTTTCCTAATTGGCTCTTACTTATTCAAGCAAGCCTCAGTTCTCAATTTCAAGATTATCTTTTTAAGCGAAGTGTAAATTGTAACCTACATTTGAATTAGTCATCCCTCAGTGAAGTTCCAATGAGCGTATTGGCTTAAAATATTCTCTTGAATCTCTTCTAACTAGAACTTTCTTAGATAATATAACAAATCTACCTTAAGTAGGAAGGTAAACGGGAGGTGTCTTGAAGTGGTAAATTCCTTTCTTTTTTTTTCTTCATTATTTTAACAAAATAAATTGCATGTTCTCGCATCCAGCAACAGCTTTTATTTTGTTGCCACCATTGTCGTCATCTGTCGCCTGTCCTTTTCATTATTGTTAGAGTTCCTATCAATCATCTCACATATAACTTTTATTTTTCCTTTCAGGATTGATGGGAAGCCAGAGGATGTTCTTAACCCAAAAAAGAAACAGTTAGATAAGATAACGCCGGTATGTTTTCTCGACAAAACAATGAATTTTCGTAGCATCATCTTAACTCTTCTGGATCTGGTTTGAATATATAGTCAATGTTGATTCATGGATGCAGCATCTTTATACTGACGACAAGGGCATTGCCACATTCAAAGGAATACCGTTTATGACATCTGCCGGGCCATGTTCGTCATCCATTCCAAAGGCAAGCATCAAATAAAAGATCTAATGGCTCATACAACAGCTATAACCCACTGTCCAGAGGAATTCTGCATCATTATATAATACTACTTAATGATAATTTAAATTTAGAAGAATATGCCGTTTGAGTTTCATTTTTGACCCCATTTTTCATAATTTTGTTGAATTGTTTTTTTAATTTCAAGTATCATTTAGAGAAAATATTAAAATCATGATATTACATACCGTGCTTTTGCTGAAAAAAATCTACCTTTGTATGGGGAAATTTTTGGCCTTAAAAAGTATTGTTGATTCAAGATTTCGTATATTTTGCAGAGTTTAGGCAAGGTAATTTCTGTGTTCCGAATTCTTTTTATAATGGATTCTAGCCAAACATCTTTTCTACGATATACAAATAGTTTGTTTTGCTAGACTTTTACTTTAGCTTCAAAGAAGCTATTTTAAAGAAGCTTAAGAGGCGGGATTAGCTTAATCTAAAATGATTTTTTAATTTAAATTCAAAAGCCAAAATATATTGAAAACTTAAGTAACTAGAGTTAAAATAGTTTTTAGAGCTTCAAAAGTGGTTTTAAAAGTCCAACCAACTACAAATAAATGCAGTTGCAACTGATTTTCGGAGTATTCCGCATGTGTACTCGTGATACCGAGCTGATGATGAATATTGATGGGATTGTTCCAACTTTCAAATTATTAAGTCTAACAGTATAGAAGATTAATTAAAAAAAAAAAATAGATGTACTAGCGTTGAGGAAAAAAAATAATTGGAAGGCTTTGATATGATTTGGTGTTTGCTATTTTTCCCAACACATATAAGCATATTTCGTAATGTTAAATCATGAGATGTAGTCTTATTGGAAAATCCATTTTCATAAACCTTTAATAAAAAATGTATCGTATTTTGTTTTCATAACGTTTCTTAATTTTCATTACATTCAAATGGGAGAGGGCACTGGCAAGATCGTAAGCCCAACAGTTACTAAGTCTTAGGAAGTAAATTAAGTGATAGCCTAAGAAATTACTAAGCAAACCGAGATCGGTAGAGTGTGTGTTAATGCATTCCCACAATATGCAATTTTAGAGTTGAAACAATCAAATGACAACTCTTGGAGTCTGGCTTTTACTCAAAGTGGAACTGAATTCCTGGAATCATGTCATCACTCTACTAGTAAGGAGTAGATGATTCAGAATAATATTACTTGTGGACAACAAAGGAACACATACTAACTGAATGACAACTTATCACTACAAATTCACAGAGAAGAAGGAAGATGGATGGTGTTTTTATCTATCCTCTCAACACTATCCACAACCACAAGTAGTTGTGATGTGATAGGGAATTTGGTGGCCAAAACTGATGTTACAGGCAGGCAGCGCATTAATTATGAATCTTATCTTAGGCTTAGCATACCAAAGGTGGGCTGCCTTCAACAATTTCAAATACAACAATGCCTAATCTATTCCCTCCAAAAATATTTTATCTAAAAGTGAGTATTGTATTGAGTTGTCATAACTATTGCACTGGTTCATTGGAAGTGTGTGTGTGTGTGACCGTGACTGCTCGAAATTAATTGGTTCATTGGGAGATCTAGAGACTGGCAAACAAAATAATAGGCATTAATTGATTTAGAGTGTCTGTCTTTCAAATGAGTAAGAGTCAGTCACCCCTGTAAAACAGGAATACAAATTAAATATATTTGGCTACGCCTGTGGAAGCTGATTCAAACAAAACCCCTACTTGGCTAGGTTCTGAGTAGCAAAAATCAAGTGAGCAATATCTATAAATAAATATATCCCAGATAAACAGAAAAGACCAAATTCTTCTGAAATTTTACCAACACAAAAATTGTCATTACAATTAAATTAAAGTAGAAGATAAAAAAATATGTATAGTTTAAAAGCAACAAGAACAATCAAATGGGCAAAGCCGGGTACCTCCCGCATCCGAATTGTTGAGTCCTAATTCCTCTTCAGTGTACACAGCAATCCCATCCTGCGTTTTCTTTCTGGGACGAGAATCCGACTCCCAAAAACCACCTGATTTATCATCATCCTCCTTCCTCCTCGTCCTCTTCTTCTCCTTCTTCTTAGCTCCACCGTCCTTGGCGGGCTTTTGGGTCTTTTCCTGATCGAGCTTCTTCCGCTTTTTAGTGGCGAATATTTCGTCAATCTCGGTAGTGGGCTTCTTCGATGAAGGTTTATTTTCCAATTGCTTCACATCTTTCTCTTTTTCTTGCGGAGAAGAAGTTGTTTTTGATTTGGTCTTCTTTCCCATGAGACTATCTGAAAAGGAAGAGAAGTTGCAGTCCTTGATTTGATCGATAGAGGAGGAAGAGAGACAGTGGAGATGGGCGAGGCTAGGGCTAAGTAATAAGTGATTACAAAATATGCGTGTGAGAGAGTAGATGCTGTGCACGTGACTTTGTATAAACTTTTCCTCCATTTCTTTTTCCAAATTTACATTTTTTTTAATATTTACCTCGTAAATACTAAATTTTGAAGTGAATTTTACATTTATATATCTAGAATACAAATTATTTACAATAATATTTTCAATCAAATTATTTATACAAATATAGATAACATGTTCGCATAACATACTGAATTTTGAAAAAATTTGGAAAATCCTACTTGCCGAAATTTTTTATTTTTTTTAAGTTGTAAAAAGTTACATTTTGGTTGCTTACTATTATGATAGGATATCAATTTGTCACTTTTTTTTTAAGTAAAAACTTTATTTTTAGATCATATTATTTGAGTACATATTGATTATCTTCAAAACTTATTTGTAGACATCTTAATATATCAATTATTTATTTTTAGGTTATATTATGTTATCTTATTATTCAATATACATTTTGGCAACCTTCAAGCTTATTTTAGAAACTAATGAGTTGTCATATAGCATAATTAGTTACCATATAGTTTATTAATACAAATTAATTTAGTATACTACAAAGTAACTTTTAAATAAAAAAATTTAATAGATTTTTTTAATCTATCATATAATTTATGTCTTATTATTTAGAGAAATTATAGTTTATGACCCAAAATAATAACATCAAGAAGCTAAGGGCATGATTGGTATAGGATTCAATTGTGATTTTATGTTTTCAAAATTTAAAAATTGTGGGACCGACAAATAAAACTTGATTGGTTAAACATTTTTGGAAACTAATTCCAAAAACAACTTCAATTCTAATGAAGGATTTTGAAAACAAAAATTTTATGTTTGTAGTATAATCTTACTTTTTAAAAAAATATATATTTTTCTTGCTAATTTTATTTTATTTTTCTTACCGTCTTGATTTTTTTTCTTTTGTCCTTTTTACAAGTCAATTTACTTTTTAAAATTTTTATCTATATAAATTTAGTAAAATAATTAATTATAAAATCATATAACAGAATATAATTTAATTCTAATTTACAATATATTTACTAAAAAAATTCATTGATCAAATAAAAATTACAACAAATAAATAAAAAAATATAGTTTCACTTCAATTATTATTATACCAAAAATATATATATATATATATATTACATATTCAATTTAGATTTTCTACCAAAAAATTAAAAATAGTTAACGGACAATACATTCAATCACATTTTCATAAACATATTTTCAGACACTAAATCTAGATTCTTTTTTTAGAATCATACTTTTTTAAAATACAATTTTTAAATCACTAATCAATCATACCCTAAAAAAATATAACTATAATTTATAAAAAAAACCAAAGTTAATGACAATGCAATATTGTTATGAATTTAATTAATACACTATTATTAAATTTTAATTTATCAATATAATTAAATTTTATTTTCAGCTAAACCAATCACGTATTCAGTTTCTGTTATATTTTCAAATTTAATCCCAATCACAGATTCAATTTTTTAAAACTCAAAAACAGTTTACTGACATTGAACAAATCACATTTTCAGAAACATGTTTTCAGTCACTAAATTCAGATTTTCATTTCAGAATCCCACTTTTCAAAAATATAGTTTTCTAATCGCGAACCAATCAGACCTTAATGTCTTCATTTTTAAAATTGTAGAGAAATAACCCTTTTACATTGTTGATTACCTAAATTGCCATTTTCTATAATTTTATTTATTTATTAAGGAGAGTATAACTTTAATATAGTGGTATATGTATATTAGTTTTATTTAATTAGTTTTTATTTTAAAGTTATATTGATTTTTTAAAGTTTTTTATGGGTTGTTGGTATATTATTTTCCAACTAGTGTATATGTTTTTTGTGGTATGGTATATCATTTTTTTAGATGATATTTAGTTTCTATCTTATTATACATAATGGTAGTATATAATTTTGTATCATGATATATACATTTTAATGGTAATATATAGTTGCGTTACCATAGTATATACATATTTTAGTAATAATTTTGTAAGTTTTGATGGTATATTAATTTTATTATTCAACAATCCATAAAAAAATGAAAAAAAAAATCAAAATAACTTTAAAATAAAAACTAATCAAACAAAATTAATATACATATACTATAATATTAAAATATTTATAATAAAATAATAATTTGTTAAATGACATATTTGGTAATATGTAATATTAAAAAGTTGGTTAGACTATTTTACTACAAAATTAAAAACATGAACATTTACTTACTTTCACACACCATTAAGGGCCATTTTGCACCAAGCCCCTATTATTTTAGATATTTTTACGTTACCTTCAACTCTGTTTTAGAAACTAATTAGTTATCATATAGTATAAAAAATTAATCCTATAATTCCAAGTTACAATGAATAGCTTATTAGAAAATGATACTATTTAGTATACTGCATATGTAGCACCCACATTATTTTAATAGCATATAACCATTAATGACATTATTGCATTACATATCATACAATATTTATAATTTGAACATATGCATATATTTTATAAGTGTTTTCATGCATAAGTATAAAAGTTGTGTATATAGTTGTTATGTGTATGTTCAATATTATTAACCTTGTGACATTTGAGTTGTCTTATTATGGGTGCTTGATGTGCTCAAGATATGAGAAATTATGAAAAGTATATACAAGACATGAAATCAAGTGAGAAAATTGAGATAAAGAAGTCAAAAGATGTTAAATGATGAAATATAGTACAATCCTTATAACTAACATTTCGGGGTAAAATTAAGTATTAGTGGATTTACCAAATGGATTTAAGGTATGATAAGGGTCTCATTGATGTAATAAAAATAGTTTAAGAACCCTTGGATCAAGTCTTGATGGGAAGTATACATAACTAGTGGTGTTTGCACAAAGTCAAAACGAGTTTAACATATGTGCGCAACGCTCAGTCGGGTAAGCAGAACTATTGGGTATGAACTCATAAGGACCTAAAATTTGGTGTGAGTGTTCTACACACAATGAAATGTGTCTATCTGATCATTAGGTCGAAAGTATTGAATTGATAAAGTTTTTATAAGTAAAAAATGTAAGATAAAGTGAAAGGTGTCAAATTTTGATACAATAAGGCCAAATCATTGAAAATAAATGATTATCATCATCCTTACCCATTTACCACGAACTAGACTCTGAAAAACAGAGAGAAAAGAAAATAAAAAACATTTATTGGCTGGCTTGAAGATTTTCTAAGGAGATCCAAATGAAATTAAAGCCAAAGAAGTGGATTAAGCTTAGTTTTGAAATTTTTATAGTAAGCTCTTGTACTTGGGAGTTAGATCACTTTTTTAATTTTTATGAGAACTTAAATATGGTGTTTTATCTTTTTTTATATATTTCTTGGTGGTTTCCAAGACTTTTGATGTTTAAAAAATCTAGAAGAGACTATTTCCGCCGAAAAGTTGCTCGATAAGTGAAATTTTATATTTTATGAGGATTTTGTGGTTTTTGGAGTGCAAACTGATTATTGGTGATTTGATTAAGTTTCTAAGAGTTTTAATATGTTAATAAGTGCTAAAGTATCTGTTGAAACTCATTTAATTTGGTTGACGATCTTGGAAATTAGAATTTTACCAAAATCGGTATATGGTAATTTGTGATAAATTATGTTGGTATTTGAGATATGTGGTTATGCCAGATTACTTGATGATGTTTACTGAGTCATTTAATATTTGGGGATAGGAAAAAGTTAAGGGGAAACTCTGTCAAAATTTATCCAAGTGACTAAGATAAATCTAACGCTCGATCTAAGTGGTTTAATGCATTTTAGGCATGAATTAGATATAAATTTGATATGATGTTTTATGGATATTTTTAAATGATAGTTTAATGCTTTGTTTCCATTATTATGGTATGAAATTGAGTTTTATAAATTGGGTGATAGTAATCTAATTAAGTGTTGAAATTTCTTATGGTCATGATTATGATATTATGATGATTTTTGTAACGTCCCAAATTTGCTATAAAGGCTTAGTGCCTTGATTATTGTGTCACGATGACATAATTGAATGTTTATGTGTTAGTAGGATTTAATCGTGATTATATATGTGCATTTATGAGTTATATTATGATATGACTACTTATGAATGTTTAGATGTATTAAATATGCTTATAGGCCCATTTATGTAAAAATGACATTTTTCGTAATTTTGACTCGCTTAGGGTATATCTGTAATTATGTGTGTTTTGTGAGTGTGACCGCATTATTTTGTGTATATATTTGAGATGTGTGGCACGAGGCAATCCTAGTGAGCAATTTGGCAGAAAAGTCACGTCGATGATTTATACCTGGCTCGGGGTAAGCCTAGGGGTATTTTAGTAATTTGGTGAATTACCAAGGGTATTGGAGTATGAGTTATAAATGAGGGAAAATATTGATTTTTGGAACATTAGTGGGATTAATTGGGAATCTTAAGTGAAATTTGAGGTTTAGCAGGAAAGTGGTGTCAAATGACCATTTTGCCCTTGAGGGCATTAAAGAATTTAGGTAAAGGCTAGGGGTGTTTTAGTATTTTCCCTAGTCTTATAATAGTTTAGTTACTTAGAAGCTCTCAGAAGGGAATTGGATAAACTCACGTTATCTCCCTCTTGTTCTCCCTCTCTCTCACTCTACTTGGTTCCAAGAAGAAGATTCTTGAAGAATTGATCTTGAGGCAACCCTTAGTGGAATTGAAGCTAGTTCTTGAGGATTAGACGCTGCCAAGCTTTGGGAATCCAGTGGGGGAGTTCGAATTCTAGGAGGTAATCTCAGTTTTTCAAAGCTTTTAGTTTTATTTTTGGTGTTTTGATGAAATCCTCGGGGTTTGAGTTTGGTTATGTTTTAGAGGGTTTTGATGGTTGTAGTTTGTGTTTCTGTGTTGCTGGTGTTGTTATGATGGTCAAAATTGGGTTGAGAGTGGGTTTGGATGGATTTTGGATCGGTTTGTGATTTCTAGAATTGCATAATTTATGGGTTCATGGGGTTGCGCTGCGGCGCTATTCTTGGAGCACCACGACCGACATGAACTCAGAGGCATTGGGGGGGGGGGGGGGGTTCCTCTGAGCCGCCTTGGCGCCTGGTAGGCAGTGCCACGACGCATGTCCTGTGCCTTTGCGGTTTGGGCTTCTCTGACTAGAGGAGCGCTGTGACCCTTCAGGGGCGGGTCGCGACTCTAAGTGGGGAAATTGGCCAACTAAGGTTTTGAGTTGTGTGGACGCAAAGCTAAGGGCTCGGGAATGATTCTACTACCCCGTGGATGCTGAAAATCCACCTTGTTGAGGAAAATGAAAATGATCTCACGACGCTCCTAGTGGAAACGTGGGGGCCCACCCGTCTCGCGAGCCTATAACCCACATCTCATGAATGGCACCTAGGGTGCTTCGGGCGTTTCGTGCCAAGGAGGTCATATGGGCGCGTCGAAGGTGTCGCAGGGCCACGTCTCGCGAAATGCCACCTGGGGTGCTGCGGGTGTCTCGCGCCAATGGCCCAAGAGCCCAGTCTTACGCCTCACCATGCCTTGCCCTGCACCTCGCGAGACCCATCATCTCGCACGCCTCCCCTCGCGACACCACCTGGGATGTGCGTGCGCTGGGCCTTGCGACACCACCTGGGATGCGCGCGCGCTTGGCCTCGCGACACCACCTGGGACGCGCGCGCAGGCCTCGCAACACCACCTGGGATGCGCACGCGCTGGGCCTCGCGACACCACCTGGGACCCGTGTGTGGCCTCGTTCCAAAGGGCCTAGGCCGGGAGCCATCTCGCATGGGTGCTCCCACAGCCTCGTGCCCATGTTGCTTCAAGGTATATATGACACCCCACGCCTCGCGGGTGCTCATGGTGCTAGGACCTCCCCATGTCCTCGCGAGACCTCACTAGCCTCATAGCATGCTATACCCACCTCGTTGAAAAGGCCCTACATCACTTGGTGAGGTTGGGGCCCCCAATGAAATACACCCTCTCCAATTAGCCAATTGGGACCACTTACAAGAAAGCCAACCAGACATGTCGTTCAAGGTGGCTCACAAGAGACAAGAAATACGACCAAGGTACCTCTAAATAGGTACATACACGTCTGCAAGGATCAAGGCATAAACCTGACACCTGTACCCGACAAGTAGTGGCGGTAAGGGGTAGTACGAGGAGTGGCAACACCACATCCACGCCTCTGACATGCACTAGAGCCGACCACCACTCTCCCAACACAACTACACCTGATACCACTTTCCTGACAGTGTACTTGTGTAAAATCTGGTCCCCTGGACCACACTGTATCAAGGGCCATTAGAGCCTACTATAAAGGGAACCCTTCTTCAACATTGGAGGGGGTTGGAAAAAACATTGTAGCACCATACCATAATAAATACAAGTTCTTTTCACCATTTGCTTTCTGCAAGTATTATCTAAGTTTCTATTTAGATTTTTGAAGTTCTTCATTGGTAAGCTCTATACTTTGATTTTTCTAATTTAACTTCGTTGATGAGTTCTCACCATCAACAGTTTGGCGCCATCTGTGGGAAGAATAAGTGTCAAGCCATTGTTCTTCCGTCGATTATGATAAGAAAAAGATGCCACGACGTTCTAAACGATTGAAAGAGCTGCGAGAGGTGGAGGTCCATCTCGACGGAGATTAGCTAAAAGCCTCTATGAAGGATCCTCCTCCACTTGCAAACGTGGAGGCCCCAAAGGAGCCTGAGATTCACGGAGATGAAAGGGAAGCCTCATCCCCGGCGGTCCCACCTGAGGAGGATCATCCAAGGCCAACGGCTGCCCCAGCAAGGGGCGTCGGTGAGTTCCTGCCTCCAAGGCCGCCGCAGGCGCCAAGCTTCGATTGGTAGGATCCAGGCCCATCGACGCGCAGGCCTGACAAGCACCCTCGGGTCCACTCTGTGAGCTCGAGTTCTAAGTCTCGATTCTACGAAGACGAGATACGTGAACTTCACCGTGAGAACCAGAGGATAGAAACCACCCTAGAAAACATGCAAGAGGTGCTAAATGGCCTGTTGCAAGGGAGATCAAATGTAACACTCCCTAAGCAGAAAGAGAGAGGCCAAGAGGGGGTAGAAACCACCGTCCCAGCAGACGATGGAAGGACCCGACTCTCCACTAGTAACACCCCTCGAACGAAGCAGCACGAACGTTCCGGACCACCGAAGTAGCCCCAGGGCCTAGAGCCGAAGACCAACGCTGCCCCTCATAAGGATGCCGAGGTCACCTCAAGGAGAACACCCCTAGATTTACGAGAAAAACTCAACAAAAAGAGGGCGGGTAAAAGGACCACGCCTCCTATGGCGCTCCCGGAAGGCAAAGGAAATGGGGATTCTAACCCATCCACGCTGAGAGACTCCTTGAACAAGAGGAGACAAGACCTGGACACAGAAATGAGGAGCATACGAAGCAAAATCATCACCGCCTCTGGAGGACAAGCCTTTGAGGATGAGTTCGACCATGAGTCGCCCTTCATCAAGGAGATCCAAGCCATTCGTCTTCCAGCCAACTTCAAGGAGCCCCATATGACCTCATATGAAGGAAGCACAGATCCTAAATACCATCTAGATGCATTTAACGACCTGATGAAGTTAAGTGGGATTAGTAGCAGGGTCAGATGTCATTGTTTCACTGTCACATTGAAAGGACCTGTGTACAAATGGTTCAAGAGACTTAGACCAGAGTCCATCAGATCTTGGCAACAGTTTTCCGATGAATTTCTCCAGGAACACCACGCCATGCGGGACTACACGATGCCGGGCACCAGCCTCGCCAACGTGAAGAAAGGAGAAAATGAGTCTAAAGAGCTACATTCACAGGTTCAATATGGAGGCAGCCAAAGTAGGGAGTTTGACCTGTAGAGAGCTGAAAATGGCCATCACAGTCGGAGTACGCCCGGGAAGCAAGTTATGGGATAACATGCTCAAGAGGGAGGTCACAGACTTGGACGACTTCTACGAGCAGGCGCAGAAGTATATTCGCGTGGAAGATGGTCACGAAAGCCTTAAGGCCGGAAAAGGCCAGTCGCCACCAAAACCCTCAATCTGAGAAAGCCAAAGTGGTACAAAGAAGAAAATGGTATATGAGGGAACGAGGGATGATCAACCCCAGAAGCATCAGCGCTCTGATGAGCGCAGACAGGGCCCCTACACCTTTTATACTGACCTCACCCATGCGAAAGAGCATATTTTCGTTACGAACGAAAACCAGGCCCTTTTCAGAAGGCCCCTGCCAATGAAAAAAGACCGGTCCAAAAGAGACCCCAACAAATATTGCCAATATCACAAAGATATCGGCCACACCACCACAGAATGCAACCATTTGAAGGTAGAAATCGAGGAGCTTATTCGTAGGGGACATTTGGGAAGATATGTTCGCAAGGAGAACCAAAGGCCAGAAGAAGGAGCATCCTCGTTGCGGGCGCGAGAGGTGGCCCTGGAAGTACAAGGAGAGGTCAGGACCATCTTTGGAGGGCCAGGATTCGGGGGTGAATCAAGGAAGGGACAAGATAAATATGCATGGGAGGCCAGATGAAGTCCACCACCGTGCGTCTTAAGTCTGGAGCAACGCCCTCCGAAGAGTTTTAAGGGTGAAAATGACTCAATAACCTTCACTGAGGAAGACGCCCGGGGTGTACATACCCCCTAGTGTTGACTGTCCAGCTTGCTAACATGAGGGTGCATCGGGTCTTGGTGGATAACGGAAGCTCTGCGGACATCTTATATCGCCCAGCTCTGGAGAAGATGGGACTAAACATCTGACACCTAAAGCCTTGCAGTACCTCTTTGTATGGATTTACGGGAGATTCAATACAGCCCCTAGGGGCAATCGAGTTAGCCATCACTATGAGAGAACAGCCCAGACAAACTACCATAATGGCAAATTTTGTTGTGGTAGATTGCGCCTTAGCCTTCAATGCGGTATTAGGGAGACATTCCCTAAGAGAATTGAAGGCGATAACTTCTATATACCACTTAGCTATGAAATTCCCAACTCCCGGGGGAATAACATGCATGAAAGGAGAGCAGAAGGAAGCGAGGGAATGTTATAACACATCCTTCCGCACGACCACAAAGCCATCAATGCCTATGGCGATGGTTGTGCATGAAGGCGCGAACCCGCACGAATTAGACCCACGAATCGCAGAAGAACCCAGAGCTGAACTAGTAGAGGAGTTGGTGGAAGTCACGGTTATGAATGAGCCATTAAGAAAGTTAAAGGTAGGAAAAAACCTTGTGGGTGACATGAAGGAGAAGCTGGTAGAATTCTTAAAAGCCAACCTCGACGTATTCACCTGGAGTCACGAGGATATGATAGGAATAGACCCAGCGGTCATTTGCCACCATCTGAACATCGACCCAAAAGCAAGGCCGGTGAGGCAGAAAAGGAGAGCATTGGACCCAGAAAGATACGCGGCCCTAAAAGTGGAGGTTGACAAGTTGAAGGCAAATGGGTTCATCCGGGAGGCATTTTACCCACTATGGGTATCAAACCCAGTGCTAGTCCCGAAGCCCAACGGAAAATGGAAGACTTGTGTGGATTTTACTAGCCTCAATAAGGCCAGCCCTAAGGACAGCTTCCCGCTTCCTAGGATAGACCAGTTAGTAGACACCACAACGGGACACGAACTACTTAGCTTCATGGATGCATATTCCGGGTACAACCAAATACCCATGAACCCGGCTAATGAAGAGCACACTTCGTTCATAACAGACAAGGGGCTGTATTGCTATAAAGTAATGCCCTTTGGTTTAAAAAACGCAGGTGCCACTTATCAAAGGCTGGTAAACAAAATGTTTGTAAATCAAATAGGAAGGAACATAGAAGTATACGTGGAAGATATGTTGATAAAGACAAAGAAGGCGGGAGAGCTCACCAACGATCTCATGGAAATGTTCGACACCCTTCAAAAGTTTAGAATGAAGCTGAATCCACTGAAATGCACCTTCGGGGTTTCGTCAGGAAAGTTCCTGGGTTTTATGGTGAATTCCCGAGGTATCGAGGCTAATCCTGAAAAAATCAAGGCCTTGCTGGAAATGAGCCCACCATGAAGCAAAAAGGAGGTGCAGTGCTTAACGGGGAGAGTAGCAACCATCAATAGGTTCATCTCCAGGTCTACTGACAAATGCCTCCCTTTCTTCAACATCCTAAAAGGGAACAAAAAGTTTGCTTGGGATGATGAATGTCAGGATGCCTTCACCAAGCTAAAGGAACACCTTGGAAAACCACCCCTTTTGGCCAAGCCAGAAAAAGGAGAAAAGTTGTATTTGTATCTAGCTGTATCAGAGCATGCCATAAGCGCCGCCTTAGTCAAGGGGGAAAAGAAGCACCAGCAGCCCGTGTACTATGTGAGCAAATGGTTAATAGACGCAGAAGCTCGGTACCCAGAAATAGAGAAGTTAGCATATGCCTTGATAGTGGCTTCTCGAAAGTTGAGGCCCTATTTTCTATTGAGGTGCTCACAAACACCCCCTGCGTCAAGTCTTGCACAAGCCGGGGACTTCAGGAAGGTTGATAAAATGGTCGATTGAATTGAGTCAGTTCGACATCACTCACACCCCAAGGACCTCAATCAACGGGCAGGTACTTGCAGATTTTATAGTCGAGTTTGCATACCGACCCCAAGAAGAGGGAGAAATAGAAGAGAATGAACCGGCGCATGAAGAGGAAAAACACCTTGAAGAATGGAGCCTCCATGTAGACGGGGCGTCTAACGAAGGGGGAGCCGGCGTTGGCATAGTGATGACGAGACCTGAAGGGCACAAGATGTATTATGCCTTGAGATTTGGATTCGAAGCTTCCAATAATGAGGCAGAATATGAGGCGCTGTTGACCGGCCTGCGACTAGCTAAGGAGTTAAAGGTAACCCACTTGCATGCCTTTAACGACTCATAGTTGGTAGTGTTTCAGGTGAAGGGTGAATACCAAGCTAGAGGTCAAAAAATGGCAGCATATCTCGCCAAGGTGAAGGGGTATTTGGATCAGTTAGAAAAATAGACCATAGAACCGATCCTAAGGGAGCAAAACACCAACGCCGATGCACTCGCAAAACTCGCCTCCACACGAGACGAGAACACGCTTGAGTCCATACCGGTCGAATACCTCCCCAAGTCAAGCATAGCAGAAGAAAGAATCAATATGGTCAATAGCACTGATGAGCCATGGTTTGCACCCATCGTAGGTACTTAAATGATGGGACCTTGCCTTTGGACAAAAAAGAGGCCCGTAAACTGACTTACAAGGCTGCTCAGTACACCCTAGTAGATGGAACCTTATATAAGAGAGGTTTCTCTACCCCGCTCTTGCGGTGCGTAGACAAGGTAGAGGCTTTAACAATTTTGCAAGAGATACACGAAGGGGAATGTGGAAATCATGCTGGGGGCAGTCCATGGCAAAAAAGGCCATCCTCCAGGGGTATTATTGGCCAACCATGGAGAAGGACGCGAACGACTTCGCAAGAAGGTGTGACAAGTGCCAGAGACATGTGAATTATCCCCGGCAGTCACCAAATGAGCTGATGAGCATGACCAGTCTGTGGCCCTTCGCTGTGTGGGGGATTGACTTGATTAGAGCACTGCCAACAGGAAGAGGAGGAGCTAAATACGCGGTGGTAGCAGTCGACTATTTCACTAAGTGGGTGGAAGCGGAGCCTTTAGTCAACATAACGGCTAAGCAAATCACCACCTTTGTCAACAAGTATATTGTCTGCAGATTTGGAGTAACTTACAAGATTATCTCCGACAATGGAATGTAGTTTGAAGGAGGAATATTTGAGGAATACTGCAGAGAAAAAGGAATCAATAGGAGTTTCTCCGCAGTAGTACACCCACAAGCCAATGGACAAGTAAATGCCATCAATAAGATCCTGAAAAGGAACTTGAAAACAAAGTTGGAAAAGTTGAAAGGGGCCTGGGTCGAGGAACTCCCCAATGTACTTTGGGCCTACAGGACCACCCCTTGTTCCACCACTGGGGAGACACATTTCGCCTTGGCCTACGGCTACGAGGCTATCCTTCCGATAGAAATGAAGATTAACTCCATCCGCATGCAAGCATATGATTACCAGGCTAATATCACAGCATTGGTCGGGAACTTGGACCTGCTGGAAGCCAAGAGAGAAAGGGCACAACTGAGGTTAGCCACATATCAGCAATGAGCAGCGAGGTACTACAACTCAAGGGTGCGAGAGAGAATGTTCAGGGTAGGAGACTTGGTACTGAGGAAAGTACTCCCCAACACGCGAGACCCAGGGGCGGGGGTGCTAAGGGCGAACTGGGAAGGACCCTACCAGGTCGCTCAATGCATACCACCAAATACCTACAAACTGGTTCGCATGGATAACACCGTTATACCTCGAGCATGGAATGCAGAACACCTCAAGAAATACTACCAGTGAGACTTTTGCACCCGATGCAAAGAAGACCTATGTTTAGTTTGTTCCTTGTTATGTTAACTTAGTGAGTAAGAATCAAAGAGGTTACCTGGGTAACCTCCCAATTAGATATAACCCTTTCATGTATGTCATTGTAACCCGCACGCTATGAATGAAACTGTTCGCAACTTCACGTGTTATTCTTCTTCTCTATAGCATCCGCCAAAGTGCCTGCTGAAGTAAATTTCACCAAGCACTTGGGGGTAGGACAGGAGGAAAAATATACAACAAAGAAGAGGATCCTAAAAAGGACCCCTCATATCAGAGAGAACCTAAAAAGGACCCCCTATCAAAAGGATCCTAAAAGGACCCCTCATATAAGAGGGAACCTAAAAAGGACCCCCTATCAAGAGGATCCTAAAAGGACCCCCTTATCAGGAGAATCCTAAAAGGACCCCTTATATCAGAGGGAACCTAAAAATGACCCCCTATTAGGAGGATCCTAAAAGGACCCCCTTATCAGGAGAATCCTAAAAGGACCCCTTATATCAGAGGGAACCTAAAAAGAACCCCATATCAGGAGGATCCTAAAAGGACCCCTTATATCAGGACCCTAAACGAGGCCCTTATATGTATATATATATAAAAAAAAGTGATGAACCCTTATAAACAGGAAGAAGACCTTGCAAGGCATCACTTGAGTTCACAAGGATTAGCTACCCTTGTGGACATCAAGGAGGCCAAAAGGTCCTACAAGAAAAGCTTCCAAATAAAGGCAGATGCTCCCACGAGAGGAAAGACCTCAGGAATAGCACCCACCAATAAGCTAGAGCAGCCACCAAGCTGTCTATCCAAAAAGGGTCCTAAAAGAGACCCTTGCAAAAATAGTATTATGAATAATGACGAGAAGGACGCTTCTCGCAAGAAATAATAAGTGCGCGCAAAAAATATATAAAATGATAACTAGGACCCAAGGGGTCAATATATCCTTATAAGAACATTCAAGAGGCACCAAAGATGGACCTATTGAACCCCTTCGCATGGGCTCCAAAGGACCTTAAGTCTGATAAATAAAAAAGAGAACATATCGAACCCCATCATGCGAGCTCAAAAGGACCTCGAACACAGAGGAATAGAGATGAATGATCACAAATGTATATATAAAAAAGAGTTTTGATAACATAACAGGACTCGGAGAAATTACAAGCAAAACAGGGCTCGAACGAGCATTCATCCACATTGGACTAACTAGCAAAAATTTCAAAATGATAATCTCAAGGCCTCCTGCCATGGGCGTTCCACTCAGCCACCCGGGCAACGGCGTGCTCGCCAAAGGAGGAGAAATCGAAGTTAGGATCTTGCCTCCATACTCCATAAAGGGCGCGCTCTATGGATCTATACTCAATAGTCACCTTGTCCGCCTCCATAGCTTCCTTGTCCGCCTCTAAGGAAGCGACCCTCCCTTGTAACGCTGCGATAGTAGCCTTGGCACCATCAAGTTCGGTCTCTAAGCTAGTGACCCTTTCCTGCAGCATCGTGGCCTTGGCAATCGCCCTCTTATTCTTTTTTAATGAGGAAGAAGCCTTCGCAAATGCCTTGTCTAGCTTAAGCCTGGTTTCAGCAGATTCCCTCTCGAGCTCCTGGACCTGGACTGTAAGACGGTCCCTCTCAGCATTCGATGTGGAGAGGTCTTGAACCGAGTCGGCAAATCGCATTGCCACTGTATAGGCCTGCACAAGAAAAATAATAATAACGATGATAAGAAACAAAAAAAAAAGAAAGAGAGAGAAAAGGGATAAGGCTGACATAAGATGCATGAACTCACCCAAGCGGTGGAACGCACAAGAGTCTCTGCGAGCTCTGACATAGAAAAACTCTCAAGACCAATCCAATCAGCCTCAGGAAAGTTCATGGTAATCTGGACAAACCGTCGCTCATAAGAGGCTGCCATGCAGCCCACCCAGGGCTCCCCTTGTGAGCCAATGGCGCTTGGCTGAGTAAGGACAGATGACCCGCTCGCCGAAGGAGGAAGGGGCGCAAGAAGATCAAAAAAATGAGCCCCCGATGGACCAGGAGGGGACGCAGAAATATCAGAAAAGTGAGCCCCCGATGGACCAGGGTCAAGGGAAGCCTGAGGAAAAGCATCGAAGTCCTTAGAATAAGGACAAACGAAACTCCTCGACATGGCCTGTTGATCCTGAGAGTGGGAGGCCATGTCACGGTCTGTAGGGGCTAAAGGAGGGCACCCCCTGGGAGACGAAGACGGTTGGTGGGGTTGCTCATGTCCAAGGGAGACCCCCTCTGGCACACGCTCAACCTCACCCCCGTCCGAGTGATGTCCAGCCGAAGCAGCTTTCTTCTTCTTTGATCCAGAAACACTCCACAACAACCCGGGATCCGAAACCGGGGAAAGCTTGTGAAAGTTGAGTTTGTCCACGGTGAAGAGGTATGCGGCCATTTTCTCGGCACGGTTAGCCTCGAGAAATTTATCCACTGCATTCGCCTCTGACCCAACAACTCCAGGCATGGCGAAATTCTCTACACAATCCACACAGTTGCCGACACGAACATGAGTTCCAAAATAGTAAGTTTAAAAAAAAATGGCTTGAAGTACTTACTAGGAGCAAAGCGAAAATTCTCACGAACAGAGAAGGAACCCTTCACAAAGAAAAAGTCCTGCTTCCAAGACCCTGGGTTGGATACAGCGCCCTCTATCAAGGGGACCGAAGTATTGGCTTTTTGCAGGAAATAAAAGCTCTTGGACTTAGGGGAAGGCATGAGATTGTACATGAAATGAACCTCTTGGGCCGTAGGAGCACGCTCGAAACGATCCATATACGAGATGAAGAGGCAACTCAAGGTCAGCCAGCTGTTGGGCGCCAGCTGGAGTGGAGCAAGGTCAAAATAATTGAAAACCGTGACGAAAAACGGGTGTAATGAGATTGCACCACCCGCTTTCAAGATATGCTCGCTCATAGCCACGTAACCTGGATTTGGGCAATCATCCCGACACTTGTTCGAAGGAAGGTATAATGTATATTCTTGAGGAACATGGTAGTTCTCTATTATTTCCAACAGTTTATTTTCGGACACATGGGACACTAGAGTGGATGCCAACAGGGGGCCAGTGTCCTGATCATCAACAGTCACCTGTCGTCACCCTCTCTTCGGCATATCTGCAAAACCAAAAGAAAAATGTGAGATAGAAACAGGGCACTTTACCCTTCATTTTTTCTTCCTAGCAAGAGTCTTCCACCGAGGCACCGGTTGTGAAATCGCTAAGCTAGGGTAGATCGAGAATAAGGGTTAAGGAGAAGACGGGACGGCCCCATAACAGTCATTAGGGGAAAACGGTTAAGGAGGCTCAGGCGGGAGATCTCCCTCCATAAACTCCAACTCCATTTGCAAATCTAAAAGGGTCACCCTAAGATTCGCTACATGGTCGTTAAGGTCAAGGGGGAAAGGGACTCCGTCTTCCCTCAACACCGAGTCTATTTCGCTCTCTACCACCCAAATTTTACGCTCGAAATTAATTGGTTCATTGGGAGATCTAGAGACTGGCAAACAAAATAATAGGCATTAATTGATTTAGAGTGTTTTTCTTTCAAATGAGTAAGAGTTAGTCACCCCTGTAAAACAGGAATACACATTATAAATATTTGGCTACGCC
The DNA here is from genome assembly GCF_963169125.1 of Humulus lupulus. Taxonomy (NCBI): domain Eukaryota; kingdom Viridiplantae; phylum Streptophyta; class Magnoliopsida; order Rosales; family Cannabaceae; genus Humulus; species Humulus lupulus. The sequence continues at coordinate 93,168,420 of NC_084800.1, read as the reverse complement.
TGTGGAAACTGATTCAAACAAAACCCCTACTTGGCTAGGTTCTGAGTAGCAAAATTCAAGTGAGCAATATCTATAAATAAATATATCCCAGATAAACAGAAAAGACCAAATTCTTCTAAAAATTTACCAACACAAAAATTGTCATTACAATTAAATTAAAGTAGAAGATAAAAAAATATGTATAGTTTAAAAGCAACAAGAACAATCAAATGGGCAAAGCCGGGTACCTCCCGCATCCGAATTGTTGAGTCCTAATTCCTCTTCTGTGTACACAGCAATCCCATCCTGCATTTTCTTTCTGGTACGAGAATCCGACTCCCAAAAACCACCTGATTTATCATCATCCTCCTTCCTCCTCGTCCTCTTCTTCTCCTTCTTCTTAGCTTCACCGTCATTGGCAGGCTTTTGGGTCTTTTCCTGATCGAGCTTCTTCCGCTTTTTAGTGGCGAATATTTCGTCAATCTCGGTAGTGGGCTTCTTCGATGAAGGTTTATTTTCCAATTGCTTCACATCTTTCTCTTTCTCTTTTTCTTGCGGAGAAGAAGTTGTTTTTGATTTGGTCTTCTTTCCCATGAGACTATCTGAAAAGGAAGAGAAGTTGCAGTCCTTGATTTGATCGATAGAGGAGGAAGAGAGACAGTGGAGATGGGCGAGGCTAGGGCTAAGTAATAAGTGATTACAAAATATGCGTGTGAGAGAGTAGATGCTGTGCATGTGACTTTGTATAAACTTTTCCTCCATTTCTTTTCCCAAATTTACATTTTTTTTAATATTTACCTCGTAAGTACTAAATTTTGAAGTGAATTTTACATTTATATATCTAGAATACAAATTATTTACAATAATATTTTCAATCATATTATTTATACAAATATAGATAACATGTTCGCATAACATACTGAATTTTGAAAAAATTTGGGAAATCCTACTTGCCGAAATTTTTTATTTTTTCTAAGTTGTAAAAAATTACATTTTGGTTGCTTACCATTATGATAGGATATTAATTTGTCACTTTTTTTAAGTAAAAACTTTATTTTTAGATCATATTATTTGAGTACATATTGATTATCTTCAAAACTTATTTGTAGACATCTTAATATATCAATTATTTATTTTCAGATTATATTATGTTATCTTATTATTTAAGATACAATTTGGCAACCTTCAAGCTTATTTTAGAAACTAATGAGTTGTCATATAGCATAACAAGTTACCATATAGTTTATTAATAAAAATTAATTTAGTATACTACTAAGTAACTTTTAAATAAAAAATTTAATAGATTTTTTTAATCTATCATATAATTTATGTCTTATTATTTAGAGAAATTATAGTTCATGACCCAAAATAATAACATCAAGAAGCTAATGTCTTCATTTTTAAAATTGTAGAGAAATAACTCTTTTACATTGTTGATTACCTAAATTGCCATTTTCTATAATTTTATTTATTTATTAAGGAGAGTATGACTTTAATATAGTGGTATATGTATATTAGTTTTATTTAATTAGTTTTTATTTTAAAGTTATATTGATTTTTTAAAGTTTTTTATGGGTTGTTGCTATATTATTTTCCAACTAGTGTTTTGTTTTTTGTGGTATGGTATATGATTTTTATAGATGATATTTAGTTTCTATCTTATTATACATAATGGTAGTATATAATTTTGTATCATGATATATACATTTTAATGGTAATATATAGTTGCGTTACCATAGTATATACATATTTTAGTAATAATTTTGTAAGTTTTGATGGTATATTAATTTTATCATTCAACAATCCATAAAAAACGAAAAAAAAAATCAAAATAACTTTAAAATAAAAACTAATCAAACAAAATTAATATACATATACTACAATATTAAAATATTTATAATAAAATAGTAATTTGTTAAATGATATATTTGGTAATATGTAATATTAAAAAGTTGGTTAGACTATTTTACTACAAAATTAAAAACATGAACATTTGCTTACTTTCACACACCATTAAGGGCTATTTTGCACCAAGCCCCTATTATTTTAGATATTTTTACGTTACCTTCAACTCTGTTTTAGAAACTAATTAGTTATCATATAGTATAAAAAGTTAATCCTATAATTCCAAGTTACAATGAATAGCTTATTAGAAAATGATACTATTTAGTATACTGCATATGTAGCACCCACATTATTTTGATAGCATATAACCATTAATGACATTATTGCATTACATATCATACAATATTTATAATTTGAACATATGCATATATTTTATAAGTGTTTTCATGCATAAGTATAAAAGTTGTGTATATGGTTGTTATGTGTATGTTCAATATTATTAACCTTGTGACATTTGAGTTGTCTTATTATGGGTGGTTGATGTGCTCAAGATATGAGAAATTATGAAAAGTATATACAAGGCATGAAATCAAGTGAGAAAATTGAGATAAAGAAGTCAAAAGAAGTTAAACGATGAAATATAGTACAGTGCCGATAACTAACATTTCGGAGTAAAATTAAGTATTAGTGGATTTACCAAATGAATTTAAGGTATGATAAGGGTCTCATTGATGTAATAAAAATAGTTTTAGAACCCTTGGATCAAGTGTTGATGGGAAGTATACATAACTAGTGGTGTTTGCACAAAGTCAAAATGAGCTTAAAATATGTTTGCTACGCTCAGTCGGGTAAGCAGAACTATTGGTTATGAACTCATAGGGACCTAAGATTTGGTGTGAGTGTTCTACACACAAGGAAATGTGTCTATCTGATCATTAGGTCGAAATTATTGAATTGATAACGTTTTTATAAGTTAAAAATGTAAGATAAAGTGAAAGGTGTCAAATTTTGATACAATAAGACCAAATCATTGAAAATAAATTATTATCATCATCCTTACCCATTTACCACGACCTAGACTCTGAAAAACAGATAGAAAAGAAAACCAAAAATATTTATTGGCTGGCTTGAAGAGTTTCTAAGGAGATCCAAGTGAAACTAAAACCAAAAAAGTGGATTAAGCTTAGTTTTGACCTTTTTATAGTAAGCTCTTGTACTTGGGAGTTAGATCATGTTTTTGAATTTTTATGAGAACTTAAATATGGTGTTTTATCTTGTTTAATATATTTCTTTGTGGTTTCCAAGAGTTTTGATTAAAAAATTTAGAAGAGACTATTTCCGCCGAAAAGTTGCTCGGTAAGTGAAATTTTATATTTTATGAGGATTTTGTTGTTTTTGGAGTACAAACTAATTATTGGTGATTTGATTAAGTTTCTAAGAGTTTTAATATGTTAATAAGTGTTAAAGTATCTGTTGAAACTCATTTAATTTGGTTGACGATCTTGGAAGTTAGAATTTTACCAAAATCGGTATATGGTAATTTGTGATGAATTATGTTGGTATTTGAGATATGTGGTTATGCCAGATTACTTGATGATGTTTACTGAGTCATTTAATATTTTGGGATAGGAAAAATTTAAGGGGAAACTCTGTCAAAATTTCTCCAAGTGACTAAGATAAATCTAACGCTCGATCTAAGTGGTTTAATGCATTTTAGGCATGAATTAGATATAAATTTGATATGATGCTTTATGGATATTTTTAAATGATAGTTTAATGCTTTGTTTCCATTATTATGGTATGAAATTGAGTTTTATAAATTAGGTGATAGTAATCTAATTAAGTGTTGAAATTTCTTATGGTCATGATTATGATATTATGAGGATTTTTGTAACGTCCCAAATTTGCTATAAAGGCTTAGTGCCTTGATTATTGTGTCACGATGACATAATTGAATGTTTATGTGTTAGTAGGATTTAATTGTGATTATATATGTGCATTTATGAGTTATATTATGATATGACTACTTATGAGTGTTTAGGTGTATTAAATATGCTTATAGGCCCATTTCTGTTAAAATGACATTTTCGTAATTTTGACCTGCTTAGGGTATATCTGTAATTATGTGTATTTTGTGAGTGTGACCGCATTATTTTGTGTATATATTTGAGATGTGTGGCATGAGGCAATCCTAGTGAGCAATTTGGCAAAAAAGTCACATCGAGGATTTAAACCCGGCTCGGGGTGAGCCTAGGGGTATTTTAGTAATTTGGTGAATTACTGAGGGTATTGGAGTATGAGTTATAAATGAGGGAAAATATTGATTTTTGGAACATTAGTGGGATTAATTGGGAATCTTAAGTGAAATTTGAGGTTTAGCGGGAAAGTGGTGTCAAATGACCATTTTGCCCTTGAGGGCATTAAAGAATTTAGGTAAAGGCTAGGGGTGTTTTAGTATTTTCCCTAGTCTTGTAATAGTTTAGTTACTTAGAAGCTCTCAGAAGGGAATTGGATAAACTCACGTTATCTCCCTCTTGTTCTCCCTCCCTCTTACTCTACTTGGTTCCAAGAAGAAGATTCTTGAAGAATTGATCTTGAGGCAACCCTTAGTGGAATTGAAGCTAATTCTTGAGGATTAGACGCTGCCGAGCTTTGGGAATCCAGTGGGGGAGTTCGAATTCTAGGAGGTAATCTCAGTTTTTCAAAGCTTTTAGTTTTATTTTTGGTGTTTTGATGAAATCCTTGGGGTTTGAGTTTGGTTGTGTTTTAGAGGGTTTTGATGGTTGTAGTTTGTGTTTCTGTGTTGCTGGTGTTGTTATGATGGTCAAAATTGGGCTGAGAGTGGGTTTGGATGGATTTTGGATCGGTTTGCGATTTCTAGAATTGCATAATTTATGGGTTCACGGGGTTGCGCCGCGACGCTATTCTTGGAGCACCACGGCCAACATGAACTCAAAGGCATTGGGGGGGGGGGGGTTCCTCTGAGCCGCCTTGGCGCCTGGTAGGCAGTGCCACGACGCATGTCCTGTGCCCTTGCGGTTCGGGCTTCTCTAACTAGAGGCGCGTCGCGACTCTAAGTGGGGAAATTGGCCAACTAAGGTTTTGAGTTGTGTGGACTCAAACCTAAGGTCTCAGGAATGATTCTACGACCCTGTGGATGCTGAAAATCCACCTTGTTGAGGAAAATGAAAATGGTATCACGCTGCTCCTAGTGGAAACGTTGGGGCCCACCCGTCTCACGAGCCTATAACCCACATCTCATGAATGGCACCTAGGGTGCTTCGGGCGTCTCGTGCCAAGGAGGTCATATGGGCGCGTCAGAGGTGTCGCAGGGCCATGTCTCGCGAAATGGAACCTGGGGTGCTGCGGGTGTCTCGCACCAATGGCCCAAGAGCCCAGTTTTACGCCTCACCACGCCTTGCCCTGCACCTCGCGAGACCCATCATCTCGCACGCCTCCCCTCGCGACACCACCTGGGATGCGCGCGCGCTGGGACTCGCGACACCACCTGGGATGCGCGCACGCTGGGACTCGCGACACCACCTGGGATGCGCGTGCGCTGGGCTTTGCTACACCAGCTGGGACGCGCACGCGTGGCCTCGATCCAAAGGGCCTCGCCCGGGAGCCATCTCGTATGGGTGCTCCCACAGCCTCACCCCCATGTTGCTTTAAAGGTATATATGACACCCCACGCCTCGCGGGTGCTCACGGTGCTAGGATTTCCCCATGTCCTCGCGAGACCTCACTAGCCTCATTGCATGCTATACCCTCCTCGTTGAAAAGGCCCTACGTCACTTGGTGAGGTTGGGGCCCCCAACGAAATACACCCTCTCTCCAGTTAGCCAATTGGGACCACTTACAAGAAGGCCAACCAGACATGTCGTTCAAGGTGGCCCACAAGAGACAATAAATACGACCAAGGTACCTCTAAATAGGTACATACACGTCTGCAAGGATCAAGGCACAGACCTAACACATGTACCCAATAAGTAGTGGCGGTAGGGGGTAGTACGAGGAGTGGCAACACCACCTCCACGCCTCTGACATGCACTAGAGCCGGCCACCACTCTCCCAACACCACTACACCTGATACCACTTTGTTGACAGTGTACTTGTGTACCATCTGGTCCCTTGGACCACACTGTATCAAGGGCCATTAGAGCCTCCTATAAAGGGAACCCTTCTTCAACATTGGAGGGGGTTGGAAAAAACACTGTAGCACCATACCATAAGAAATACAAGTTCTTTTCACCATTTTCTTTCTGCAAGTATTAACTAAGTTTTTGTTTAGATTTTTGAAGTTCTTCATTGGTAAGCTCTATACTTTGATTTTTCTAATTTAACTTCGTTGACGAGTTCTCACCGTCAACATACCCAATTTAGCAGAATTAGAGGTCTCAGAGGCTACGACTCAATCTTGAAGCACTTCATTGGTTTATTTCTTAATGGATATCCATTAATATGTTGTGACTAAGGGTACCGCAAGGCTTGGAAAGGAAAGGATCCTGTTCATTGCCGCTTCACCCTATCGTTGAGGACTTGAGGTAAGAAAACCTACACTTGCACTGAGTGTAGGGCGTGCGACCCAATTCTAGGACATGGAAATGGCCGTGTCATGAATCCTTTTACAGTGAAATGTTTGCTTGTTTGAATCTATGTTGTTATACTTGTTTGTACTGATCGCTTTGTAACGTCTCAATTTCCTTAATAAGGCTTAATGCTTTGATTAGGGGGCCAGGAGAGCAATAATTGACTTAATTTCATTATTATGTGATGATATGCATGATTATATGAATTAAATGACTAATATTATAATATGACTGCATTTGCATGCATGTGGGCCCGTTTATTATTAGAAGGGCATTTTTCTAATTTTGGTCATTGAGGGCATATTTTAATATATATATATATATGTTATATGTTTGATACCACATTATTATGTGGATATATTTGGGTTATTCGACATGAGACGATCCTAGGGAGCAAATTAGCGGTTTAGTCATAATAGGGTTAAATACCCGGCTCGTGGTGAGCCTAGGGGTATTTTGGAAATTTAGTAAATTACCGGGATTTATTGGGTAATGGGAAATTATTTGGAATTTTTTGTGGATTCTGGAATTAATGGGAAATTATGAGGCGTTAATTGAGATTAGCGGAAAATGTGGCAAATGACAATACTGTCCTTGAGGGCATTAAAGAGTAAGATAATGGGCAAGGGACATTTTGGTCTTTTTATGCCAAGGGAGTGACTTAGTCACTAGGTTGCTTCAGGGGATGAAAACAGAACACTCAGAAACACAACTCAACTCTCTCTCTCTTTCCTTTACGTTCTCTCTCCCTCTCTCTATGTTGGCTTGGATTTTTGAGGAAACTAGTGGAATTTAAGGCTTGAAAGCTTGAAGTTGGTGCTAGGAATTGAATAACAGCAGTCTAGGGTCATTCTTATCAATTGAGGTAATGTTTTTCACCTAGTAAATTCTGAATTTGTGGAGTTTTAGTGTGTGCTTGAGTTCCTAAACTCAAGAGAGGGATTTTAAGTTTTGGTGATGCTTTAACTTGGTTTTTGGTGTGTTTGTGTTGCCTATGATGTATTGATGGTGTCTTGGGACTCAATTATGGCTTTTGGAGTTCTTTGGGATGGATTTGGGGGAAATTGGCTTGGAGAAAAGCTTACAAACGGGGTTCGTGCGGTTGTGCCGCGACTCTGTTCTTGGGGCGCCGCGATCTGCGTGAACCCAAAGCCCCGGTGGTTCTCTGAATCGCGTAGGCGCACCGCGACCCTTCAAGGGTGCGCCACGATGCGCATCCCTAGGATTGAAGGCAGAGGGCTCTCTGACTTGAGGCGTGCCATGACCCGTCAGGGGTGCCGCAACGCTAATTGGGAGATGATGAGTCAGTTTTTAGCATAGTTTTTAACATGTGTTTAGGGTAAGTTTGAGTCATTTTGGTGGAATGTTATGCGGTATTATGCTTGTTTTGGTATGTTTGCAGGAAATAGAATAAGGAAACATGGAGTTGGGGAAATGAACGAAAAATCATAACAATTTGGGAAATTTATGCTAAAAGTTGACAACAAGACAGTTGAGGATTCATTTGTAGAGAGACTTGTTCATTTTGGAGCTTTGGAATAAATTTTTGGGTCAATATGAAGGGCTACGGCGCTTACATGAAGAGCTGCAGTGCAAGGGAAAAACAGAGAGAGACATTTTCTGGAATTTTCAAGGGCCGCTGCGCATGGGAGAAGGGTCGTGGCACTTGTTGAAGTCAGAGAGCGTGTTTGCGCAAATTCAGAGAGGCGCGCCACGACGCTTAAATGCCAGGGCCGCGACGCATGTATTTTTTCGTGGCTATCAGATGGGCGAAATTGTCATTTACTTGAAAAAAACATTTTAGGGTTTCTATTTAAATACATTTTTAAGAGTTAATTAGGGGGATTCATTAATTTTTGATGTGGAGAAATTATTAGAGACTTTGGAGAACATTGAAGATCTGAGAGTTTGATTTGTTGATCTCTTCTTTATTTCTCTATTCTTGAGTTTATGTTTAATTTTAATTTTATTGATTCCATTATGTTTGTTTTGAACTAATCTTGTTATTAGGGTGTTAGTGGAATCTTCTTAAAGCTTTTGATTTCTTAATGCAATTTTTCTGAATTTCTTTCTCCTATTGTGAATTATTTATCTTTTGCTTAATGCTTGTGAATGATTGATCACCATTTACATGTTTATATGATTTTAGCCTATGCTCTGAAAAGAGAAGGCTAATTATGCTATAGGTAGATAATCACAATTTTATATTAGACGAAAGTACTTCTATGAATTGTGTAGTTTAGGGATTACGTATTTAAAGCCTGCAATATGTTGATTTACCACAGAGATGTAGGAAATAATATGTTGTAGAGAATTATAGATCCTAGCAAGACTATAATATATAGTTGTAATTTGCTATCACAATAGAATTAAGAAATATTGAGAATTTGTTAGTGTTGACCAAGATTTTGGCCAACGACGAGTAGACATAAAAACTACAATAAACCTTAAAGAGAAAAATACGACACTCATAATTTTATAGTGGTTCAGCCCCAATTTATTGGTAATAGCCTAATCCACTTGGAGTTGTGATATATATCCTACACTTAAGATCAGATGAACTTGAGCCAACTGAGTTTCTTAAGTGTAAGTAGAAAAATACATAGTTTCTCTCTCTAAACTCTCTCAGATAATGCCCCAAGAATACCCCAAGTAACATTCCCAAAGTCTCCAAACTAGAGAGTTTTTCTCAGTCTAAAAAGATCAGATCCCTAAAATGATGCCATGAGCCATTTATTTATAGGCTCATGGATCATACATCAGATATTCCGTTTGACCGGGTCCTTTCTGTTACTCTCACAATATTTAATTAATAATAACATTTAAAATACAACAATATGCGACTTCTTTGGAATAAACTGAGAGATTCCCGCGTAGTTACGACTAATTCCAGCCGAAGCCGTTACTGGAACTTCGCTTGCATAATGATGATCTGTCTAGTCGGCCAACTTCACTCCTTGAAGAAAGATCGGTCGGCCAAATACTTCACTGGTCGACCATGCACTCCACCGGTCGACCAAATACTTCACTGGTCCGCCATGCACTCCACCGATCGGCCAAATACTTCACTGGTCGGCCATGCACTCCACCGGTCGGCCAAACACCTCACTGGTTGGCCATGCACTCCACCGGTCGGCCAACACCTCACTGGTCGGCCATGCACTCCACCGGTTGGCCAAACACCTAACTGGTCGGCCATGCACTCCACCAGTCGGCCAAATACTTCACCGGTCGGCCATGCACTCCACTGGTCGGCCAAACACCTCACCGGTCAGCCATGCACTCCACCGGTCTAACATGACACTTCTCTGGTCTAACATGACACATCTCTGGTCTAACATGGCACATTTCTGGTCTAGCACGACACATCTCTGGTCTAACATGGCACATTTCTGGTCTAGCACGACACATCTCTGGTCTAACATGGCACATCTCTGGTCTAGCATGACACTTCTCTGGTCTAGCATGACACATCTCTGGTCTAGCAAAACACTTGACTGGTCAGTAAAAAAATTTCATCGGTCGGACATAAATTCTATTAGATTGGTCAGATCACTTTATCACAACTCCGAAGAGCCAACATATTTATTGACTATTAATGTGCCATTTACTGACCATGCATTGCCACTTGTCACTTCTGATTGCCATGTCATTGAACTGAAATTTTGGGGATAACAGTTAGAAATCATAAGTGGATGGTTGATGAAACTAAAGCCCTAACTTTTACATCCATTGAATTAAATCATATTTTTATCTCTGAATTTCTCTAGTGCTTAATAGTTTCCTTAATTTTAGTAATCATTATTTTACCAATAATTCTGAAATTATTATTTAAATAAATTAGAATTAGAAGTTAATTATTGGTAATTAATATTAGTCTTCGTGGGATCGACACTTTACTTATCATATATTACTTGATTTGACCACGTATACTTGCGTGTTAATTTTAAAGAGATCACGAGAATTGGCCAAAATAGGTTTTGGGTGGCGGGAACTCAAACCTAAGGGCTCGGGAAGGATTCTACTACCCGATCTAGTAGAATTCGAGGTCCCGGAGGCTAGGACTCAGTTCGGAAGCCTTTATTTACTTGATATTGATGAATATCATTTATTATGGTTGTGACTAGGGTACTGCTAGGGCTTGGTAAAGGGTCGTGCTCGGGGGTCGTGGTTAACTAACTTGTGCTTGGACCAGAGGTAAGAAAACTGCACCCAATACGTGATGTATGTGATTAGAGCTTGACCCGATTGTTAAATATAGATTTGATTAGGGCTCGGGCCCTTGTGAATGAGCATGATTATGATTGTGTCTGTGATTGCTTGATTAAGCATGCTTGAATACTCTGTATGTGGATAATTGTTAGATGTTGCATGCATGCTTGTATTATGTGATTGAAAAACATTGACTTATAAGTCAAGGGCGGCAATAGCGCGCTGAGCGTTGATCGATATGGTTAGGCCTAATCAGGAGCATATTATACGCTTGATTGACCTTATGGTCGTTGGAAAACTAAAGTGCCAGGTACGCTGGGCCAGCTTTAAGGCAGGTTATATAGAGGATAGGGCAGTGGGCCCCGGGGTGACTCTACAGTCCCATATCACAGGGCAACGGGCTTTGGTATGACTTATTAGTCATTTATTTATGGCAGTGGCCCCGAGGTGACTCTATGGCCACGTAATTAAGGCAACATACCCAGGTATGACTTATCAGTCACTTATCTAAATAGAATGCATGCACGAGCAAGGTTATTACTGCTAGGCATGCTTATTATGATTCTATGATATGTTATTAATTGCTTATGAGTATGTTTAAGTTTTCTTACAGAGCATTGGCTCACGGGTGTTATGTGTTGCAGGTAAGGGGAAAGGAAAGTTGGACCAGCCATGAGCTGGAGAGCTTCGGTGGCGACGTGTACTTATGTGGTTGCTCGACCACCACGACCGGGGTTTCTCAGAGGAACTAGGGTCAAACCCTATTTTCCCTCTTAGGTTGACTGGTTGTACCTTTTGAACTGTAGTTAGCCTTTTAAACGTTATTTTGGGATCCCATGTATGAACGTAAACATTTTAATGACGTGGTTATTCCTTTTGACCAAATTTTTAACCCTCAACCGTTAATCATGTTTAGTTACACATTTATGGCCAAGAGACTCATTTAAAGAGTCTATCACTATTTAAAACACACAATGTAACCGTCTTGGCTATCCAGGGCATTACATGCTCGGTCGGGAGGCCGTTATCGGCATCACATGCATAATGTATGCCGTAGTGGCGGGGCCATAACGCGGATGTGATATCTGCCATAGTGGCGGGGCCATTGGGAAGATGTGACGTCCATCTACTCAGCATGAGTCGTATATTGTTTGGAAAGTATGTTGTTTGAAAAATCTATGTGAACTAGTTGTGGTTATAGAGTATGCAATACATGTTAATGTTTATCTAAATATCTGTATGATTTGTTTGAGGTTTTCTTGTTGGGCCTTGGCTCATGGGTGCTTCATGGTGCAGGTAAGGGCAAAGGAAAGCTAGACCAACCATGAGTTGGAGAGTTTTAGGGGTGTTGTGTACATACTCAGCCTACTCGGCCACCACGGTCGAGAGATTTTGAGGAGTAGGAGTCATTAGTTAAAAATTTGCCGCTTAGGTCGGCTAAGTCTGTAATCTTGACAAACTTGTATTTTATTAGAAACTTTTGGGATCCCTTGTAACTATTTAACCTTTTTAATGAAAAGTACAACTTTTGACCAAAAATTTTAATACCTAAAATGTTGTTTAACCCTAATTACACTTTTAAGTCCAAATGACCCGCTTAACGAGTTAATCACTATTTTTAACACACGATGTAACGGTATTGACCATTTAGGGCGTTACAATTTTGGAATTTTTCTAAAGGATTAATACAATGAGATAAATTTATAGATATGAGATTAAAGAACCTAAGAAAAATCATATGTTTGAAATGATGTGAAATTCATGCCATTGTCAAGATAAACACATTAAAACCTAAGACACCACTTGTTAAACAGTGAAATATATTTTGGACACAATGCAAGTAAAGTACATGTAATGCCCCAAAATCTCTAATAGAAATGAGTGCATGGATTAGCGTGCCGGGGGGACACGTGAGATGATTATGTGCTAATTAAATGAATTATGTGATTTATATGCTTATTTGATTGAGTAAGCATGATTATGTGTATTAAACGTGCTTAAAGGCCCGTTTTTGTGAAAAATGACATTTTCGTAATTTTGGCCCGTTGAGAGTATATGTGTAATTTTATATGCTATGTGTTTGAGACCACATTATTATGTGGATATATTTGTGATATTTGGCATGATTCGACCCTTTTGAGCAATTTAGCGGAAAAAGTCACAACGAGGATTTATACTCTACTCGGGATGAGCAAGGGGGGTATTTTAGTAACTTTGCGTATTTTGGGAATTTATGGATATGAGATATTATTTGGGGAAAATATTGATGTTTGTAAGAATAGGGGATTACTTGGGAATTTAAGGTGTAATTTGAGGAATAGTGGGAACTTGGATGCCAAATGACCAAAACGCCATTGAGAGTTGTTTAAGGAGTTATCAAAGGGAGGGGAAGAATGGTCTTTTGACCATGAAATTAGGAAAATGGCTAAGTGTTGGCAGCCACCTCCCTTTCACGTTTTCCCATAGGCCTCTCTCTCTATTTGTTATTCTTCTCCCAAAATTTACTAAGAAAGACACTTGAATTGGAGGGGGGAACTCGTGGAATTCACTACAGTTTTCGTCGTTGTAGATCAAGAAATTGACGCCAAAACATCGTCGTTGTAGGTTTGTGTGTAGAGACCTACATCCACAACAAAACATTGTCGTCTCCATAGGGTTTTGCTACAGAGACGATTGTCGGTCGTAGTAGGAAATCCCTTTTTTTAGTTGAACTGGGATATTGCAATGACATGTCGTCGCTATAAGTGTTTGCAGAATTTGAAAAATGTGAATTTCAAAAACTCCTACAACGACCACATGTCGTCGCAGTAGGTCCGTGAACCCCCAACATCTACAGCGACAACATTTCGTCGCTGTAGAGATTCCGGGTTCACGGACCTACAACGACCACATGTCATCGTTGTAGGGTTAAGAAATCTTAGAATTTCATGTTAAACGAGCACCCTACTGCGACGACATGTCGTCTCTGTAGGTATGTAATTTTTTTTAAAAAGTAATTAATTATATTATTTAAAATTTATTTCATGTAATAAAACCAATTTATTTAATGAAATATAATTTAATATTAATAAAATAATATTTAATATAAATTATATTAATATGATATCAAGATAAAAATAAAGTAGTTCATCTTATTACAAACATAAGCAGTATAGTCTCCAAAATGTAAAAAACAACACAAAATATTAATAAATTTAAAATTATAACATAACCAAACTAAATGTCATCTAAATTAGTCCCAAAGTCGTCATCATCGTCGAGTTGCAGTGGCTGCTGTGGTGGAAATTAGCCCGAGCCTAGAAAGTTTGCCATCATGGACCATATCATATTCATGTCCAAGTTCATGGGTTGAAATTGTGGAGCTTGGATGTTCGAATTGAAAGCTTGCATAAATTGTTGCATTTGGAGGAAGTTGTTATTCTGGGTCATAATGGCTTGACTGAAGTGTTGAACCATTGACTAGAAAGCCTCAGTGGGTACCATTGGAGGGCCAACTGTGGTCGATGTAAATGGTGATGCCTCTAACTGTGAAGAGGATCTGGTGGCGCCGAAGGAAAAGGTACTAGTGCCCTTCAACTTGCGTCCAATACCTCAGTTGTGGCCACGACGTTGACCAAGTACCTTCGAGACGAGTTGTGTCTCATCGACAAAGGCACTTCCTACTGAAGATTCAGATTGGGATTGGGATTGAGATTGTGTCTGGACTTCTTGCTGCAAGGCATCCTGCAGTTTAGAAACAAGACAGTTAATACATAATATAATTAAATAATAAACATATATACAAAACTTAGAAAGTTACTTACATATGCATCCTTAGCATTCGTGTTCACCCATCCACGTGTCAAATGATTGTGCATGTCATGGAACGTCTCAATAATGTTGGGAAACTCCTTAGTCTGAGGATTTATCTTTAGAAAACAAAATGTAACAAAATATCGGTTAAATATTGAAATTATTATTAAGATAACTGAAAAATATTTCAAATTATCTACATATTATTGATGGTGAAATCTCGTCAACGAAATTAGGTCGGAAAACTCAAAGGTAAATGCGGCGATGTTTGGATAAGAACTTAGAATTAACTTATGAAAGGATAAACACAGATGAACAATGGAGTCAAAAATGTATATTGCTTAATAGCCTCTCCATACAATGAATTTTCCAACCCCCTTCTCTATGGAAGTGGGGTTCATTTTATAGTAGGCTCTAATGGCCCTGGGTACAGGGTGGTCCAGGGGACCAGATGGTACACGAGTACACTAACAGGAGAGTGGTTCCAGGGGTAGTGGTGTCGGCTCTGGTATAAGGTCAGAGAACATGGGAGCACCTCACCTTCTGTACCTGATCATGCATCCACTACTTGCTTGGTATGGGTGTCAGAGGAGTGGCTGGTGAGGACAACAGATGGTACTTTGTTCGTACCTCCACTACTTATCTGACGTGGGTACTATGTCCGTACTCTAACTCCTTTCAGTTCGTCAGTGGACTCTGTACCTCATGAGATCAATGCCATGTGACCCTCATTTGCAAGGCATAGATGCGAGGTGGTAATGACCCATGCACTGGCCGTGCCTTGTAAGGCTCCTAGTGGTGAGGGGCCTAGCTATACTTGTCTCCTTGCGGCATGGATCCAGAATAGTGACGTGATGGTGCAATGGCCTCCCGAGAAGATGGTGGCCCACGGGCCTCGCTGGGGGCGCGCGCATGAGGGCCTCGCTGGGGGCGCGTGCCTGATGGCCTCGCTAGGGGGCGCGCGTGCAGGAGGGCCTCACTGGGGGCGCACGCGCATGAGGGCCTTGCTGGGGGCGTGTGCCTGATGGCCTCACTAGGGGGTGCATGCCTGATGGCCCAAGGACCCAATGAGAGTGTAGGCGTATGGGGGTCTAAGTGCGTTCTTTGGGTCTTTTATAAGCGTGGAATATTGAACATCCACAGGTGTATGTCCCGGGCGTCTTTGGCAACGTTTTACGCGTATGAGTGCATCTTGACCCGTGAGCATGTCAGCCTTGCGCGGGCACGTCGAACCTCACTATGTGAGGGCCTTGTGCACCTATCCTCTTGCAGTATTCATTGTGGCCCCTTATCTTAGCAGGGCCAAACCATGTGGCTCATAATGTGTTTTTTTCTCATGAGATGATTTCCTGTATTCAACAAGGCCTACAGGCTCGAGCCCAATAGCATGAATTAGTGACCTTTATCCCTATGTTCCAACCAGGGACTAAAGAGTTTTTATTTGGTGGATTTTTGGCATCCACATATATATATTTATTTACCTTCTTAAATCAAGCAGAAGCATAAGAGGTCGATCCTTGGAGACTTGGATACTTATGTTTTGATATGTTGGCAGCATTTGCCTTTGAGCATGCCACGAACTATGGAGTGGTGAAAAGGTTAACCAACTTCTGCTGACTCTAGTTGTCAATGTCCTCTGGTGGATTCTTTCTGGCTATCTCGATATCATCATACCCTCCATGTTCATCGAAGTATTTTTTTCTTGCAACATTTTCTTTCCTTGTAGCAATCCTGAAACTCTCGCTCAATGCCAGTCTCTATCAGTCGCCACTTAGTGAGAGTTTGGGGAAGAATGAAAAATTCCTTCAAAAAAAATTAAAACTTGTTAGCATTTTGAAATTTTAAAAAACATTACCTGTGAATAAGCTGATAACTTTGCCTAAATCTTTTGCATCAATCATATCTTGTGCTCATCCGGAACGCTCTGCCACGAGTCATAATATAACAGGACATGGTGACCAATAAGGTTATCGATAAGTCTCGTGAACAATGTCCCAAAATCACCAGCTGCTTTGTAGGTTCCCTCTTTCAGATCAAATTGTAGAGTCAACAGACCTTTATTTTCATCGACGAGCTGCTGCAAATTTTTGGATCGAGACCCACCTCTTCTTTTCGCGGCAGCTGTTGCATATTTAATTAAACAATAAAATAATAACAATTTATCATTTATTGATAAAACTATACTTACTTGTCTCACAAGAAGTAGGCACCCACGTAGGATCTGAGGGAGGATCACCCACTCCATCACTACCATGAGAACGAGCGACAACATTAGACATATCTTTATAGTTTATATAATTATTACATTTCAATCAGTTATAAAATAATAGTAATAAAATGTTGGACATCCACATTAAAGTCAAATTCTGATTAGAAACTATTGAAATGAAAAGACCCACATTAAAATTTCGGTAATGCATTGGAAACTATTGAGAAACAAACATTGCTGAGAAAAGTCATATATTGATTGAAAAGTCTTGAAATGAAAACATACACATTAAAGACACAATAAGAATATTCACAAGAAAATATTATTCCTCATCAATGTTGATTTCTACATCATCATCTGTATTTTCTACATCATCTTCACTAATTTCGTCATTTTCATCGTCATTGATGAAATCATCATCCACATCCGGTGCAGATCGAGATGTTTCCCCAATTATGCTGGTGTGACTAGGTCGATCCAAAGTCATAACCTTCAACTCTCCTAATTCCATCATGCATGACATCAACCTCGTTATCATCATCGATACTTGGATGATACCAGATCTTTTGATGATTAAATTTTTGTTTCTTGAAGGATTTTCCAAGTAGAAAACATGTTGTGCTTGAGTGGAGAGAATAAACTGATCGTTCTTGTACCATTCAGAATTAATCATGATACTAGTGATGTTATTCTCAGTCACATTTCGACCCTTGTTTACATCGATGTTGAACCATTTACATCGAAACAATACTACCGAGTAACCATGGGAATAACATAACTCTACAATCTCCTCAAGCTGGGCATAGAAAGTGAAACCATCGTTTCCTGGCACCATAACTTTCCGCTATAGAACCTTCAGGGTGCACATTATTCCTGGCATAATTTTTCAACTTTTTCATATATTGCTCAAACAGATACACCAACCTCATGTAAACTGGTCCTCCGAGGATAGTTTCTTGCAATAAATGAAGAATTAAATGAATCATTATGTCAAAAAAGGCTGGAGGAAAAATTAACTCCAACTTGCACAAAATTTGTATCACTTGATCTTCTACGTTCTCCATGTCCTTAACAACCAATGTACGAGCACAAATTTTCTTAAAGAAATTGCAAAACTCAATGATTGTCTTCAAAATAGACTTATCCAAGTAACCTCGAATTCCTATTTGCAATAGACGTTGCATAAGAATGTGACAATCAAGGCATTTCAACCTAACAATGTTGCCATCATTTTCAGTTACTTTCTTAGAGAAATTTGAACTGAAGCCATTAAGAAGTCTAATTCCTTTTATGAACTGACAAAAAAACTGTCTATCATCCTGTGTAAAAGAATATATAGAATGTGGTTTGATCAACTTTGTACTGTCTTCCTTGAGGTGCACCTATTCTCGAATACACCAATTATTCAAGTCTACTTGTGCATTGGTGGTGTCTTTAGATTTCTCATTCATAAGGAAAATATCGAGTAAACCGTCACAAAATTTTTTCTCTACATGCTTCACATCTAAATTATGCTTCAGTTCAAGTTCAGACCAATAATCACGTTCAAAGAAAATACTCTTTTTACTCCAATTAAGCTCTTTTGGATCTCACTTTCTTTTCACACCTCCAAAACTGACATGTTTACCCGGCAAACGATCTGGAACATGCGCTAATTGTTCAAGTATGTTTTGACTACTGAATTTTCTTGAGGGATGTCTGATAACTCTACAAAATAGAGTTATTTTACCACTTTTTATGTGCTAATTGTTGCTTAATTCTTGAGTTTTTAATTGATTTATTAAGTTTTAAAGTAATTTTGAATTTATTGGGTTTATTTTGATTTTATATATTTTGTGTGTTTTTATAGTTATTTTGTTGTAAAATGTTGTAGTTAATTCTTTAAATTATTGTTGTTTAATTTGAGGTAAAAAAATGTTGTATTATTGAGCTTAAATGTTAAATATAAATTAAGTTATAATTAATATTTTCAAAGAATTAACTTGATTTATTTTATGGTTGGAAATATTTTATTATAATTTATTTTATATTTATTATGAAGGGAATGTATGACAATTTTGGGCTTTGAAAAGTAAGGAAAAGAAGGAAAGGAAATATGGCATTTTTAAAATGCCATAAGACAGCAAGCCCACGTCCAACTGGCCCAACTGCCTGCCTCCACGCAAGGCCCACCAGAAGCCTTCAGCCCTTTGCACCCCACGAGTTCCAGCGTCTGCCACCCGAATCTCCAGCCTTCAGCTGCCCATGTGGGCCACCGCCTCTTTCCAAGCCCAACTAAGTCCACCAGCCAGCCACCTGCAACACACCTGCCACAGCCCCCTTGAGCCCATCAATTTCATCATTGTCCCCTTGTCCCTTTGTCCCAAAATACCACATTTTTACCCAACTTTTCTACACATTTTTACCCCAAAATCATCATTACACCGTATAATTTACTCCTACTTGCCATATTATTATTAATTTAATTAATTTAAATTGATTATTTTAATACTCTCATTTTGGCTATAAATAGGGAATTTTCAAGACCATTTGGGAGTGCTTATTTTTAGGGAGAGGTCATACCACAAAATTTTCACACTTGGAAGACCACTCCATTCTCTTCATCTTTTTCTTCTTTTTGGTCATTTTTTCTATGAGTTTTTAGAGGAAAAATTTGGGGGTTCCTCCTTCAAATTTTCCTATTTATGTTTGCAATTTCTATTCTAGTTATGAGTTTCTAATCTTTTTAAGATTATTAAGGTGATGATGAAACAATATGTAACTAGAGAGTATTTATGTTGTGTGTTGATTTCTCATTTTGTGCAATAAAGTTTATGGATTTTCTTCTTCAAATATATGTCTTTCATCTTTAATATCTCACATTTTGGATTGTTAGAACATATTTACACTTTGTTCTTCATTAGTGCAAAACCATAATATTCTTTGTGTAAGACGTGTCATTAAATTGTACACATCCAATGCTTAGCACAAAAATATTATGTTTTGCCTTATAGATGATGTTGTTTGATTTTTTGTTGCTTCATTAGGTTGATTCACATTAAATACTTTGAAATTATAATTTTTGAAAAATGAAGAAAAATCCTATCTTTTTAGAAGTAATTTGTGCTTAAAATTATAAATCTATTTGGAAAATGATAGTTTGATTTATTTTAACTAT
Organism: Humulus lupulus; assembly: GCF_963169125.1. Taxonomy (NCBI): domain Eukaryota; kingdom Viridiplantae; phylum Streptophyta; class Magnoliopsida; order Rosales; family Cannabaceae; genus Humulus; species Humulus lupulus. The sequence goes on along the minus strand of NC_084800.1, from coordinate 93,148,637 downwards.
CACTAAAACTTGGGAATCAATGTACTTATAAATATTATTGAACTTATATTTTGTGGATTCTAATACCTTAATAATCTTCTTTTACCATCTTGATTTCTACTAGTAATTTATTTTTTATTTATTTTCTTAAATTTCTTTATTATTGTCTCTTATTTGATTTTCTTGTCACAAATTCTCATCAATCTTTGGAGCTAGGTTAGAATTTATTAATTTTGATTTAAAATAGTTTTCTTTTTTATTTTAGACAACTCCTTTGGGTTCGACCTCATGCTTACACGAACACTATATTTCATATACGATTCATGCGCTTGTGAGTATAAATTTTCAAAACATACCTGTTTTGGGTCCATCAACGTCCTTTTTCATAATTCCCATCAAACAAGTGACTCTTCCCCCACTTATGCATAGAAGATAAGAATCTTCTATGACCAACATAAGTCGTCTTCCTAATTACTCGACATGAAGGAGTGTCTTCATTGCATGAAGGACATGCCATATATCCTTGGCCACTCCAACCAGACAAACTACTACGGACCGAAAAATCATTGATGGGCCGAAAAGCAAACTGAATATATTGTTCATTGCAGGATCTTTGGTTTGAACTCCTTCATCCCACAACTCATTCAATTCGTCTACCATAGTCCTCAAAATGGCATCCATGTCCTTCTCAGGTGATTTCGGACCGGGAATCAATGATAACTCTTTCATGCACAACCAATAAGGCATATTGTACGAGCAGAATATTACCGGTCATATGCTGTAAGATAGACTCATGTTATCAAATGGATTAAAACCATCAGAAGCCAAACACAATCAAACGTTTCTGGGTTCTTTGGAAAAATCTGGATATTTGGAATCAGATTATTTCCAAGCACCCCCATCAACAGGATGGTGCATCACACCATCTTCTTTTGATTGTATCGTACTATGCCAGGTCATATCCTTTGTTGTATGCCTTGAACCGTAAAGGCGCTTCAGCCTAAGAGTCAAAGGGAAGTACTGCAACACTTTCTGGGTGACTTTTTCCCCCTTTGTGTCTTTGTCAAGCCATCGACTCTCATCACATACAGGACAACTCTATTTTTGGAAATTCTCCTTCCAGAACAAACAATAGTCGTACTTCCAAGCATAAATTGATTGATAACCTAACCCTAACTTCCTCACTTTTTTTCTTAGATTTATAGTATGAAGCTAGAATCTTATTCTCTTTCAGGACTGCAAATTTCATAAACTTCAAAAGTTTATCAAAGGAACTATTTATCCATTTATTCATAACCTTCATGCGCAACATCTTTGCCAAGAAGTTCAAGGAAGACAACCAAGTACAACCAGGGTATAACTCAGCTTCGACCTCTTGAAACAGGTCATCAAATTGATTCTCCGCACTATTTCCACCACCATATGAAATTCCTTCATTTACACCTTCTTCGTTAGTGTCTTGTTCACCAATAACATCATTGATGATGTCAATCATCTCATCAGTCATTGGAGTCCCGTCGTCTACTACTGGAGGCATATCAACTTCATCGTGGTAGGTCAACTTCACATATCGCTGCAGAAACCCATATCTGTGTATGTGAGCCTCCACCACATCCAGTTTCTGACTCAGCATATTGACACACTGAACGCATGGGCACCTAACTTTTCCCGAAGCATTCACATGATTCTTGGCCATTTGTATAAATGCTTGATGACCATTCCAAAACTCATCAGAGTTACACCGTTTATGAGTTATCCAACTCTTGTCAATCATCATAATTGATTCAAGTGGAAAATAAATTATCACAATGTGATAACCATAAAAAACTACATTTATTTAGTAATAATTTTTTTTATCATCAAAGCACTAATTTATTTAAGTAAATTTAATAAATTTTAATAACACTAATTTTAAAAATATTTTGGTATAATTTTCAATTTTTATTTAAAAAAAATAACAATAAAGTTTTATTATTTTAATTTTAACTTAATTTTAAGAGTAAAGTTAACTTCATTACCTATTTGGTCTATATATATTATCAAATTTTATGAATGTTGACTGATATTTTAGCCAACTGATGCGGAGTCAAATTTTTTAGTTCGAGAGCTTTCAGTAGAACAATCAATGAGCAATAAATGAGCCAAGAACCTAATAATAATGAGCAATAAATAATAAAGAACACCGTGATTTATAGAGGTTCGACCCAAAAAATTTGTAATGACCTACTTCCTCTTAGCTTTGTATTAATCTTAAAGGCTTACACAAGATCACAAGGGATTACAAATAGATTTCTATGTGTAAAAGACAACACAATATGGTAGAATCGCTACTAGGTATGAAAATAAGTCACCCGGTGTATATCTAATTACCGATTTAGGAGGCTTGACTGAGTTTTTAGGGATGTTAGGCGCTCTTTGCAGGTGTTGGACGATTCCTGTGGACTGTTAATGGGGAGTGTAACTGCCTTCAGCCGACTGGGTTTATCTGTCTGTCACACTGACCAACAGGTTTTCTGGTGGTCCAGCCGAGTAATAACTATTATATATTATGTGAGTATATGCCGACCAACCTGCCCCGCCTACCACCATGTGTCTAAAGCATAATGCCACGTGTTCAAGATTAGTGCAACTTCAGATATGCCAATTTTTGGGATAACATTTGCCCCCCAAGTTTGCAATGTTGCTAAGTAGCATGGAAAATTTCTTCTGGGGACCATACTGTCCGACCTGGTCAGCGGTATATGCTCCTTGCTACATGGCATAACATCTGGTATAGTTAATAATCTTTGTATTTCTTCAAGTTTCCAAGAAATGAATTTTCACTCTTTCCCGCCTCTTTTTGAAACCATAAAGTGTCATAATGACTTTCTTCAATAGTTGTACCAATGGTTGTGCGGTTACTGAAAGTGGGCTGACGTGGGAGGCAGTTGAGGAGAAGTGATTGGAGGGACGTGCATGCAGATATGCTAACGTGTCTAGGGAGACGTGCCTGCAGCAGCCGAAGGGACTATTGAATGGACGGTTCCATTAATGTTTGGCAGGAGAGAGGATACACTTATTTGCTTATAAGTAAAAGTTTTCATTCCTTTTTTCACTTTACCCTCTTCATTCTTCAAACACATTACACATCCCAAGTTAAACCAAGCTCCAAAGCTTCTTACTCTCGCATGTGCCTAGACACTCATTGACGATGTTCCTCAACTCTGAGCATGTCCCACAAGCTTGCAGCAAGTAAGTTTCCCAACTTTTCCTTTTCTGTTTTGGCCTTGTGCGAAAAATTATTCCTTTTTTTTCTACATTCTTCACTGTTTTCGTAAGTGGTTTTTTGGAAAAATTCTTAGATTTGTTAGATGCATGTATCTTGAATCTGGAAACAAATGATTGTTATGGGTAGTTCTAGGCATGAGTCATGTATATCAACTTCTAATTTTGCTAAAACTAGATTCTTGCTGTCTTTTTTTAGTTGACTTGCATTCGGTGTTCTTGAAGAACACCAAGAACAGTTCTTGGAATTTTTTTTCGAAAACCCTCCGTTGCCTCGGTTTTTCTTGACTTTAGTTCAATCTATTTGTTGGTTGGTACACCATACCATTTATTATTTTGGTATGGTCGGTACAACCCAAGGTCTCTATACCGACCAACACTGTTCAGGGTTCTCACCTCTTCTTTCCCATTTTCCTTGTACGCGCATACTATCGGGGAAGGTGATCACCAGACTGGATTGCAAACTCAACACTTGGGGACAACAATGACACGTATTAAACAAACTACCAGTGGTGTGGATGAGGAAGACCCCCATGTGGCACGTCGTGCCACTGCCGGGGATGTCCAGGAGGTCCCGCCCTCTGAGGAAGAGCCGAGCATCTCGGGGCAGGAAGGGAAACTGAAACAGATTATGCCACGGAAATCTACACTGAGGTTATTCTTAACCCCTCACCAGAGACGGAGAAGGCCCCCATATACGTAGCTCCGGCCAGCACCATCTCTAACAAACAAGTACAAAACGTCAAAGAGCATTTCAAGCTCGGAGATGTTTCAATTCTCAAACCTATTGCCTCTAAGACTGTTGAGCACCCTGGGGCCCAATTCTGTGCCTGGAGCAGGTTTCACATTACTGCTGGCGCCACTCTTCCACTTCTGCCATAGTTCCGAAGTGTGGCAAATTATTTGGGCTTTGTCCCACCAAGATCAGTCCTAAGGGAATCATGTTCCTCTTAGCCCTCTATGTTTTATACAAGCCCTTAAATTGTTAGGGAAACTTATACATGATCTTTATTTATTTTCATGTATATCTAATATTAAATAAATTAATACGAGATAGCCAAAAACATGTTTCTAAAATTGAATTCAAAGAGAAACAAAGAATAGAATACGCAGCAGAATGAAAGAGTCAGTTTCTCTAACTCTTGTATCCTCTCTGTCGCAGAGTATTATCAAGAAACTAAACCGATCTTCTATTTTCTTCACAATCTTCCAATGTATCCTTAGAATCACCTAGACTAGTGTGGGCAATTCTCAACACATGAGATAGATATAGAGAGAAGAAGAGAAAATAACAAAGAGGCTTAGAAAAAGACTTGTGTTTAGAGAGAATCTAAAACTATCAGAAAACCAGTGATTAAACTTATCAGACTTATGTTTTGACTTCTCTGTAAGCTCTCCTTTTATAGACTCAATTAGGTCATTTAATTTAATTAAAAAATCAATAAAATAATAGCCAATTAACAGCCCTAGGTCGAAATTATCATGGCTTTAGGCCCGTAAAATTTCCCATTTGATTATAAGCCCATTGGACTTAAAATCAAGGCCTGTATTATTATCTATTGATTTAATTAATTAAATAATCATTTAAATCCTTTATCAAATTAATTATTTATAATTTGAACCTTGATTTAAAATTATTAATTTAGATACCAATTTATCTTAATTAATAAAACTGCCATAATTTCTCTTTTCTTCTCAAAATTACACAACTCTGTGAAACTATCCAAAATTGACCTGGTCAACTTTTATAATTCTAATTGATAATTAAATCAATTAATTGAGACTATCTAAATGATTTTTTCCAAGGTACAATGGGGACCATGGTCCTATGAAATAAAGCTCCAATGAGTTATCATAAATCTAACAAATAAATTTACTAACTTATTAATTTCTCATGAATCCATATAGACTCAGAATTGCACTCTTGAATTCATAGAATGCTCTATAACAAATATAGATACGCTATTAATTATCCATTGTTACAACCATAATTGTCACTCAATCCTCTATAGACGATCTACAATGAGATAGGACTAAAATATCGTTTTACCCCTCATTGTATTGTATCCTTAAAACACTTAGTTCCTTGTAAATGACGTTTCAGTAAACTAATTTAATTACTGAAATGAGATCTCTATCATTTAACACCTTGAACCAAACTAAAAGGAAACTATCGTTTCACTTCTTCATCAGAAGCTATAGATGTTCATATCTATGATTAACACTCCTACTCAATTATACTACCGAGTTCCCAAGATGTAAGTATGGGCTAGTCCGTAGGGTAAGCTGGTAATGAACAAGTCAAATAACTCAAATAATACAATCAGTTAGAATACTAACCACTCAGAATTGGGATTGAATTGACCTATGGTCAACTATATGATATGACTAGAATAGATAATAACGGTATGTTTACTTATCTTATCAACTGTCAATATTGGTCCTGCCCGATGTAACAAATACATCTTATCTTATCTATTTTGCTAATGTTCTGGAAAGAACATAACACTGTAATGTGTAAGTAGATCATATCGTAGATTGGCAAGTCAGTGTAAATCTGGTGTACTGACTAATCTTCGGACTAACTTATTTTGGACATATAATCATATTTATATTCCACTGTGATTACGTCACTATAAATAAGATTAACTATATGCTCGGGATTTAATAGAAGTTTATATTAAACAAATAATCATGAAAATAAAACATGTGAGCAAAGTGATTGACCAAGTCAAAAAATGATTTCTATTCTTTTATTGATAATAAAATGAGATTACAAAGAATTTGGGTTTTAATTAGGGCATAAAACCCCAACATAAACTGGCCGATGTCGTCTGCGCACGAAGTAAATTACCTTTTTGACCTCAAATCCAATCATTGACAAGGTCGTTCGGGGTATTTCTACTTTAGCCATAGAGACTCTAACGTTTATTTAGCTAATATTGAAGGTATCTCCAAGGTTGGGGAGTATGCCAGCCAATACTTCGTTACAGCGGACATTCCCGCCAATCACCTATCATTTTGAGGTAACGGTCCCTTTAGCTAGCTAGTCCCCACCAGGGAGATGGAGAAGCAGGTCAGAGAATTATTTGCCATGGACCCTAGCTGCAAAGACCTGGTGGCCCTGACCACCGCAGAAAGACTTGCAATTGCCGGGCTCTACCCTAATCCCAAGGCAAAGGTTAAGGTTGCCACCCCCACCAAGCAGTCGCCCATCACCAAGTCACCCAATCAGCCACCACCCAGCAAAAAACCAAAAATGTCGTCTGTGCCCCCGGCCAGGCTTTGCGTTGCCCACCGGACAAGGAGTTCAGCTGGAATCACTATAAGGTCGTTCGAGGTATATCAACTTTAGCTAGTCCCCGACAAGGCTGTTCGAGGTATTTCTACTTTATCCATAGAGACTCTAACATTTATTTAGCTAATAATGAAGGTATCTACAATGTTGGGGAGTATGCTAGCCAATACTTCATTACAGCAGACATTTCTGTCAATCACTTGTCATTTCAACATAACGGTGCCTTCAGCTGGGCGGCCCCCACCAAGGAGATGGAGAAGCGGGCCAGAGAACCAGCTGCCATGGACCCTACCTGCAAAGACTTGGTTGCCCTAACCACAACAGAAAGACTTGCAACTGCTAGGCTCTACCCTAATCCCAAGGCAAAAGTTAAGGGTGTAACCCCACCAGGCAGTCGCCTAGGAAGCAGTCGCCCAACCACCAAGTCACCCAGTCAGCCACCGCCCAGCAAAAAACTAGAAATGCCATCCGTGCCCCCAGCCAAGCCTTGCGTTGCCCACCAGACAAGGAGTTCAGCTGGAATCACTATAAGGGAACCTGTCGAACGCAGCGCTCCCAAGACTGCTGCTGTCCCCTAACCTGGAAAGGGGAAACAAATTGAAGTTGAGCACATAGACTCTGACTCATCAGAGAGCTATGAGGATACCCCAATTGGGGCCACTGGTTGTTCGGAGGGAGCGATAGAGGGTGATTTGACACCGCCTATTTGCACTTATTTGTAGTCTGCTTGTTTATTTTTGCATATTTCGACCCTGCTCATTCTACTTTTTGACCTCTTGTTTTTGTGTTGTATGTCATATCAAATTTTTTGCTTGTGTTGTGTTCCTAAAGTCAAGTATTTCTTGCTTAAGATGTGATATTTTTCACCAATATGTGTGTTGTGTATCTGACATCATGAATTTAACTTGTTGACTTACATTGTTTATGAATATTTTGCTAAATAGGTTTATCAAATTCATAATTAAATTGTCTCAAAGATGTATGTTTATTTTATTATTGGATTCTGTATTTTTTGGAGATTTTTCATTCCATTTGTTATGTAACCTATTTATACATATATTTTGAGACATATAACCATATATGTAGCCTATTAATTTTGGGGGTTCTTAGCAAAATGACTTATTTTTTAAAGTCATTTTGCACTCTAGCCTAGTTTTAATAATTCTTTGCAAAATGTCCTCTCATAATTTAAACAGCTAGTCGAAAAATTAAGACAGGTGGTCGAAAAATTTAGACAAGTGGTCGAAAAATTTAGACAGCTGGTCGAATTTTAGACAGAGGTCATTTTGCAAAAAATTATCAAAAGTAGGCCAGAGTGCAAAATCACTTAAAATAAGAGGTTATCTTCACCAATTTCTCTTAATTTTATTAATAAAGCTAGTGCATCATGTCTTTTTATGTTGTTGAACAAAACAAGTATTTGCAAACAACTTAGATTTCACTTTATTTCATTTCATGGTGAAGATTTCCAATTTATATGTAAATACCTCTTGGAAAAGACTTCTTGTATCTTATTATGCCCAACTCACCCATAAGAACTTGTACAGATTTTATATATTAAATGACATAAGTTCATCTTCTAATAAGACATGAATTAGTTTGTTCTCAAGATATGTCATTTGTAATGTGAAAATTGGACCTTTTATTTGGTTAATGGACTTGAAAAATGATTTGTGCTTTTACTTTTTTTCTTTTTTGATAGGGCATTTGTAGAGAATAATTTCCATGATTTGAAAGTTTATATTTAGTGAAATTTTTTCTTGGTTTGATCCTGGCTAATTTATATTATCTTTATTGTTTATTTCTCGGGATGGAGCAAACCAATCTGCATTAGGAAGACATGGGCAATACAAATCAAGTTTTGTTAAAGATTAAAATATTTATGTACTTTTATCTAGTGATGGAATTCCATTTCATTAAATTTGTTATTGTAATATGATTTTGTAAAACATGTAGTTTATTTAAGTAATATATAAAAATTTACTTATATTAACTTTATTGGTGCAGGCTTAATCTGTTTTTTTTTTTTTTTTTTCATTTTTGTGTAAGTAAAAAAAATGTTATATAAGATAGTATACACCACAATTGAGTTTATCTAATTATCTAGATAATGTCCAAAAATTATTATAGTAAAGTAAAATATAACACTTCTATATAAGTAAACAAAATAAACCCTCTTTAATTTATTAATAAATTAAATCTTTTATTTTTATAAAGAATAAAAATAACTCTCACTAAATGTGAAAATCTCATTTTTCATATTTTTAACTACATACTTTGTTAGGTCAAAACTTGAAATTTACTAACCCAATTGTTACCAAAATTTCTCAATTCAATATTTGATATGCCATTTAGGTCTCTGTAAAATCTTAGGTCAAAAAGAACATTTTTTATTAGTAAAAACATTTTTCAAACATTGAGGTAAAAATGACCTTATTTTCAAGTCCTTATTTTTTCTAAAATTTGGCACTTAATAACTCTTAAACCGTTTAGTATTTTGTTACCAAATTTTACAGAGGCATACTAGGTTATGCCAAGAACATCTCCACTGAATTTTAGCAAAAATTGGATTCACTTGCCCTATACAGTGGCTGTCCAAACTTGGTCCCGAAATTAAGAATACGAAAAAATAGATTTTTACCTGAACTTTGAAATAGCATAACTCACTCATTTCTAAACGTTTTTGAGTGTTTCAAAAGCTAAAATTCATGTACTCCATCTCAATAACATCACAATAAAATTTATTTTTACACAATCAGTAATATAGTGGATGCTTGACCCCTTGGAAGTCAAGGCTCATAACCTTTTTTTTTTGGCTTTAGGGTTTTTCAACAAAACCCTTAGGGATTTTGGGTCCCTATTTTCATAATCAACATACAAGCATCATAAAGATTATAAAGAAACTAACATAGCCTTATTACATCACCAATAATAAACTTTAAGCATTAAATACAAAAATTAATGCTTAAAAATAAAATTATACAAAAACAACCATAAAAAGTAAATTTTTTACCTCTTGTTGGTCTTGCTTTAGGTTTTGATGTTTCTACTAGCTTTAGAACCTTCAAAAATCTTTCAAAACCTTAAACCAACTCCCCCAACAACATATATAGTTAGTTATTGCAAGATCTATGGTTAAAAACTTTATAAAAGTCAAGTTTTTAAAACTTTTAACTTAGGGAAACTCTTCCAAGATCAAGCCTTAAGCTTCCAAGGTTTCTTAATGTTTTTGGTAGTTGAAAAGGGTGAGAAAAATTGAGTGAATTTTTTTGAACAAGATGAGAGTGAGGGAAGATGAGAGGGTCAGTTGGGGAGGGTGGAAGAACATAGACAACACAAAAAAATATCTAAAAATTTTAAGCGTTTTTACTTTATGACATTAACATTAATTTGATGTGATTAAAGCTTAAATCAATTTTCTATAACTTTTTTCACTCTTATAAAGTTTTTTTTAAAAAAAAAAAACATATAATAATTAAATTAAATGTCTCTCACATTTAATTTAATTAACCACACAATACAATTTAACCTAAGGTCCATTGATGGAATACAATTCTACAATTAGGCAAAACTTTAAGCATTTAACACAAAATGCCCTAAAATTTCCATTTCCTTTTAAGTTTATTATTTTTTCACTAAACTTTAATTTTTTGGATGTATTTTATGCCCAAAATGTATTTTCCATAGTTTATCATTTTATTTTCTGAGATTTTTACCCGATTATGGTTTTTGTGTCGGTCCAAGACTGAAAGTCTTATCTTGACTTTTAATCACACAATTCATAATTTGGCTAGCAATAACTCATGGAAATAAATTCCAAACAAATATAATATTATTTAAAATTGTTTACCCAAAATTGGCTATTGATGACGTGGCAAAGATTTCTCGCACGTGGATTGACACGTGGCAGAATTGAAGGGCAAAGGTGCTGTTCGGCTATCGTCCAGAAGCACACCTCATCGTCAATGTTAATTTTTGATACGACCAGGCTGATCGTGAAGCTTGATTTATTTCCTTCTTAAGTTGTAATCTAATATTAACTGCATTTGAATATTTCTTCATAATTATCCTTGATACGCGATTATTGAGGAAAGATAGGACTCGTTAGCATGTGTAACCCTCTTTGAGCCTATAAATATTCATGAAATAGCTCAAGGAATGGACTTTTGGATTCATGAGCTTTTTTGCTTAATATTGAGAGAGAAAGAGCTATTGTGATTGTTCATCGTTCTACTGAATCCTTCCAAGGTTTGTGAAACTCAAAGAACCCTAGTTCTTTGATCACGACTTTGAAGTTCAATAATAACAATACACTAAGTGGATGTAGGTTGTTACCAATCATTGGGGCCGAACCACTATAATTCCTTGGTGTTTTTCCCTTTTTCATTAGATTATCTTTTCAAGTGTCGTTCCATATTTTGTCGTATATTTGACTCCGTGTCGTTGGCAAATTCGAGGGTCAACATTCTGGTGCTTTCATTGAGAGCTTGTGAAAGAATCTAATGGAATAAACATCCAAGATGATCGGACAGGCCGCTGGCGCTGCATCATCCCAGCCTCTTCCCTCAAATGTGGCTGAGGACGAACTGCACTTGGAGTTTGATGAGGAGGAGTTAGATTCTGAAACACTGAAGGCAACGTTGGGGGTGTTGCAGGATGAGCAGGCCAATCTGAGGGCCAATCAAGAGAATGCTGCAGAGATAATGGCATCGTAGCAAAGAGAAATAGAACGCCAGCGTTAGGAGCTGAGCGAGTGGCAGGCTGAGATGGATCGTCGGCAGAGGGATGCCATGGCCGCCCTTGAAGCAGCCATCCAGTTGGCTAGGAATCAGGCTATGCCAGCCTCCCAGCCAGATCAGCCACCAAACGGGCCGCTTCAAAGGGGTCCCAATCCTAGCCCTCCGCTCCAGCCAGCAAACCCTCAAAGGCCGGAGCAGCCACCTGTGGCTCAGGATGATGTCCCACCTAGGGATCCTGAGCAGCAGCCTCCATCTCAGGCTGGTCGAAGCAATCCCCAGCGCCCGAGGCAGAATAGGGCTGGGCAACCACCCCGCAGCCCTAGACACCCAGGGGATGAAGAGCTGAATCTACCAAGCAGGGGGCAGCGTCCTTCTGCCAACAGGAGGAAATCCGAGATATGCTCTGCGGTCAGGGGCCCCCCACGGCATAACAATGCCCAAGGACCCACCGACCAGCGCAGGCCTCCCACTGACACTCGGGAAATGCCAGCCTGAGGAGGCAACAAAGTGAATAGCCAGTCACACCATAGTCAGCCACAATTCAGAGATGGCCATGACTACAATGAAGCCGATTCCGGCAGAAGAAATGCTGGTCGGAGAAACGAAGAAATAGGTGGAGGCAGGAGCCCCCCACCTAGGGAGGACCGACCAGAGAGCCATAACGCTGGGGGGCAGCCTAGGCAGCAGAACATCTTTAGTCGGCTGGGAGCCAGCGAGTAGAGACAAAGAGACGATGATCTGAGGGACCTACTTAACGGCCGCCATGAAAGGCACGATAAGTACGTTCCCTCGACACCGGTGGCCCCAGCAATCCCAGAAGCTATTCATGCTCAGATCAATGCCCTGAACCAGGCAGTGCAGCAACTGGTCGGGGGGCGAACATCCCACAATGAGTACGATCAAAGGAGAGGTACCCCCTTCGTACAGAGGATTGTTGTGGCTGAAACCCCCAGTATATTCAAGATGCCAACACTGCCAAATTTTGACGGGTATGGAGACCCGGTATCTCACGTTAATAAGTTTGAGATACAAATGGATATACAAAAGGTGTCAGAAGATGCCCGCTGTCGCATCATCCCTGCAACACTGTCTGACACCGCCCAGGAGTGGTTTTTCAAGTTCCCTCCTGCTAGTATAGTATCATGGGAAATGTTTGTAAATGAGTTTTACGGACAGTTCTATGCGGGTCGTGTGCACCCCGTTGAGGCCAACCAGCTGGTTGAGATACGCCAGAAAGAGGGAGAGCCCTTGAAGGAGTATGTTCAGTGCTTCATGCAAGCTGCAGCAGGAGCCAAGACTGTGGGCGATGAAGGTAAGATGCTGGCCCTAATTGCTGGGGTTAGGCGCCATTCACCCCTCTGGAGCAGCCTAAAAAAGAATGGGGGTAAGGAGCACTCAAGAGTTCTTAGATCGAGTTGATCGGTACATCAAGCTTGAAGACGCGATTGCCAACGAAGGGAAATCGCCAACAAAATACAAGGGGCCGAGGAAGAACCCGCCAAAGCCACCAACAGGTCAGAAAAACCCAATGGCAACGGCAAAGGCAATAGGAATGGCAATGGTAGAAATGGTGGAAAGCGAGCGAGCAATGAACCCTCGACCTCCGAGAGTAAGCGCCCCAAAGGCAATCAGTATGAACTGAGATTCACCAACTACATTGCCCTTGTCGAAAGCCGAGCTGAGGTCTACCAGGCGACCAGCTCAAGCGTGCCTTACAAACGACCCGCACCTATCAGGAAAGATATCTCCAAGAGAGATACAACAAAGTTTTGTCATTTTCACAACGACTACGGGCACGACACCAACGAGTGTAACCAGCTGAAGGACGAGATTGAGATCCGGATAAGGCAGGGACATTTAAGAAGATATGTGCGAGCCACAGGAGGTTCTTAGTGAGAGGCTCAAGGTGGCAACGAGCAGGTGCCTGCATGCCAACGCTCGCCACCTTTACAACCAGCTCCTGTGGTAGGCAATCTACTCACCATCTGCGGAGGCCCGCATCTTGCAGGAGAAAGTGGGAAGGCAAGGGAACAATATGCTTGAACCCTACACCACGACCAGAACTTTGAGATGATGAGTGTCGAGGATCGAGCACCAAAAAAGGCTCGAACAGAGGAGGAACTGATAACCTTCTCTGACGACGACGCCTAACACGTGTGATTCCCACACTACGATCCGCTGGTCGTGGACGTGCAAATTGCCAACATGATGGTGAAAAGGGTGTTGGTCGATACAGGAAGTTCAATCAACATCCTATACAAAAGTTCCCTGGAAAGAATGAAGTTGTCAGTGAAGGACCTGGAGCCATGCAACCAAACCATTTATGGTTTCTCTGGAGAAGAGATCGCCCCGACAGGGTCAATTAGACTCCCAATTACGGAAAGCACCGCACCTGCTAATAGGACATTACTCACTACTTTTATAGTAGTTGATTGTCCTTCGGCATATAATGCTGTAATTGGGAGACCAATTTTGGTCGACCTACGAGCCGTCACCTCGATATGGCACCTCGCCATGAAATTCCCAACAGACGTAGGGATATGGTGCGTGTTGGGAAATCAGCGAGAAGCAAGGGAATGCTACAATGCCTTGATCACCAAGGAAAAGAAGGGTGTATCGAGAGATGCCACCGGAAAGGAGTTGCAAATGGCGATTGATGTTCAGGCCCACTCAGGTGATAATGTCACCAAATAGGGCATTGCCCAAAGTGAGGAAAGGGACTTAGATCCTCGCTTTGGGGATTTTGAAGAAGAAGTGGGACCCATCGAGGACCTTGAAGAGGTCCAACTCGATGAAGAAAATCCGACCAGAGTTGTGAAAGTCGGTAAAAAATTAGAGACAACGACAAAACAAGCACTGGTGGAGTTTTTAAGGAGGAACCAGGAGGTTTTTTCCTGGTCTCACAAAGACATGGTCGGGATAGATCCTGCAGTCATCAGCAATGTCCTAAACATCGACAAGAGTTTTGTAACGACCCAAAATCACTAATATGGCTTAAGGGCCTTAATTAGTGTGCCGGGAAGGCATAATTGGTTGACGTGTGAGTTTATTGATTTAAATGCATGCTTGTATGATTATATAAATGTAAATGTGGTTAAATGTTATATCTGTGAGAACCACATTATTATGTGGGTAGATTTGCAGAGTGCGACTTGAGGCAATCCTAGGGAGCTAAATAGCGGGAAAAGTCACAACGGGGTTTAATATCCGACTTTGGATAAGTCAGGGGTATTTTAGGTATCGGGTAGTTATTTAGACTATCGGGTTATGGAAATAAATATATGGAGATATATTTGAGGGTATGAAGCTTAGGCGGGAATGTAACGACCCAAATTCGCTAATAAGGCTTAGGGGCCTTGATTAGTGTGCCTGAAGGCCATAAAGGGAATTATGTGTGATTTTAATTATTAAGATGCATGATTATGAGTTAAAGCATGTTATATGATTATTTGAGCATTTGAGATGCATGACTATGTGTATTAGTATGCATGTAGGCCCTGATTAGGTTAGAAGGGCATTATCGTAATTTTGGCCATTATGGGCATAACTGCTTTGATATATGTGATAATTGTCGAGACCACATTATTATGTGGATATATCTGTGATCTGTGACTCGAGACGATCCTAGTGAGCAAAGTAGCAGAAAAGTCATGGCGGGGATTTATACCCGGCTCGGGGTGAGCTTAGGGGTATAAATGGGAATTTAGCGAATATACTGGAGTCTATTTTGACATTGAGGAATATTATTGGTGGTTAATTAGGTATCGGGAATTAAGCGGGAAATATTAGAGACACTCGAGGAGTTAGCGGGAATTGGGTAAAATGACTAAAATGCCCTTAAGTGGATTAAAGGGTTTAGATTTAATAGGTAGAGCATAATGGTCATTTGGCTTACAGGAGTTAAGTATTACCAAGGCTTTATGTTAGTGGGAAGTGTAGAGAAATGTAGAAGTCTGAAAAAGAAGGAAAAGGAAGGGAAAAGAAAGGAAGGAAAACAGAGAGAGTTCTCTAGGTCGGTTTATATTTCCTTCACCTGTTTCTTGAGGATTTCTGGAGTAGAGCTCAGAGGAGAGCTGGGATAAACTAAGCATCAAGGATTCTAAGCTAAGTGTGGGGAATTGGCAGAGGTTTAGCAAGGGTTCATCAACACTTGAGGTAAGACTTTAGAGTTCTTCAGTTTCTATTTCTGGTTTTTGAGCTATGGTGCTTAAGTTGAATTGGATGGAACTTTAGGGAATTCAGGTCTAAGGCTGAGGAGGAGCAAGCCAAAGAAGTCTTGAGGCAACTTGTGGTCGAAATTCCACCAAAGGTATAAACCCTTAACTCCAACTTTGTTGTTCAGCTGGTTTTTACTGAGTTTTAGAGCTTAGGAGTGGCTATGGTGAATTTTGAGTTTGGGGATGCATGTGCTTGAGTTCTAGGTATTTGGGGTGCCTAGTATGAGTGGAGTATGGTCATAAGGTTGTTTTTGAGGTTGGGGAAGATTTGGAAGAGTTTTGGTTGAGGTTGGTTCGAGGAAATCGCAAGAGGGGAAAACTGAAGCTTGTCTGTCTGTGACTAGCGCTACAGCGCTAGCCTTTGGGCGCTGTAGCGCTAGGCCATGATGCTGAGGGGATTTTGGCTTCTATTTGTAGTGCTGTAGCGCCCTCCCATGAGCGTTGTAGCGCTACCCTGTTTTCAGAAAGGGATTTTAGGGTTATTTGTAAGGGTTTTTGACCAAGGGTTTGGGGTTTGATTCCACCACCTTGTTTGGTGGAACTAGGACTTCCTGGGGGCTCAGGATTGGCCCCGGGGCTGGGTTTTGGACTTGAGGGTTGATGATAACTTTGGCCCATGATTGTGTTTGGGTGAGCACTAGGGCTCGAGGGGGATCGTGCTCAAGGAGTCAAGGGATCAAAGCTAGTGAATTGAAAGGTAAGAAAACTGCACCCGATTATATGTTTGTGATGGGACTAAGTGCTCCCTAGAATTGTATCGTGTCAATGATGGTATTACGCCATGGGACATGTAAAGCGGCCTAAGAGTATCGTACATAGTATTTGCGCACAGGGCGCGGCTTGGCCACTGGTAGCCGAGAATATTCACTGAGCTCGGCTTAAGCGGGCCGGAGTCAGTGGGATAACGGAGGGAGCAGCCTGAGAACGCTAGCCCTAGTTATCATTTGTGCAGTGATATGTGATATGAATTGATATGCTTAGTATGTTGAATACTTGGTCATGCTGAATGATTATATGTTTGAGAACTTGTGATACAATGTGAGATATGGGTTTGTCTGTTTATTGCTTATGCTCAGTTGTTGTGTTTTCTTGCTGGGCCTTGGCTCACGGGTGCTACGTGGTGCAGGTAAAGGCAAAGGCAAGCTGGACCAAGCCTGAGACGGAGAGCTCCGAGGTGGAATGTAAATAGCCAGCTGTTCGATCGCCATGGTCGAGGAGTGGATTAGGACACAGATTACCTAATTGTCTGTTTTGCCTTAGTATGGCCTGATATTGTGTATAAACATTGTGTCTTTTGTAAACGATCTTAAAACATGTATCTTTTTGGGATCCCGTGTAAAGGATAATGTTTCTCAATGGAAATGTGGCTTTTGAGACCAAACCATTTTAAACCCTAGTTCCTTTACAGTTTCAGTAACACGATTTTAATTAAATGACTTGATTAGCAAGTCTGGCACTTTATAAACACACAGTGTAACGGTCTTGGCTATCCAGGGCGTTACAGGGAATATTGGGGAAATCTACCGTTTTGCCCTCAGGGACGTTTCCGGTACCTCGAACCTCGGGATTGATTTAACTGGCTAGGATTAGACTAAGTTAATAAAAAACAGAGGACTAAAACACAAACCGACCTCAGCTCTTCTTCTCTCTTCTCTTCTCTTCTTTCTCCTTTCCCTTTCAAGAAACTACAAAAAATTCAAGGAAAACCAGTTGGGAATTTAGTGATTTGGGCTGGAAACCAGTAGGTTGAATCTAGTGCTCAGCTAAGGGAACTCAACCAAGATTAAGGTAAGGGCTGAATCATACCTCTGAGCATTTGAATTTTTAGTTTTGGCTGGGTATTAAGGGTGTTTATGGTTTTGATGTTTAAGGGTTGAATTAAGCTGAGAAGCTTGGATTTTAGCTCAGGAATTTGTCAAGAAAGTGGTTCAGCAAAAGAGGTAAGCTTCAACTCGTAATTTAGAGGTTTAAATTTGAAGTATTGCATGACTGGTTTTGGTGTTTGAGTTGCTGGGTTTCAGAAATCAAAAATGTAACTTTAGTAGATTTTTAGGCTAGATTTCTGTTCGATTATGTTGTTAGAGTCATGTTAAAAGTTTTGTGATTAATGGGTTTTGAGTTAGGGTGCTTTGGGATGGTTTTGGATGGGGTTAGGTTGCTAGAAATGGTGGGTTTTCTGGGCACGAAGGGTAGGGCCGCGGTTCTATTCTAGAGCGCTGCGGCCCTACAAAGCAAATGAGCCAGGGAGGCTCGGCAAAGGGGAGCGCCGCAGCGCCACAGGGCAGGGCCGCAGTGCGTGTCTGCTTACTGGGGGGCTTGGGCTCTGTTTTAGGGGCGGGCTGTGGCTAGGTTTCAAGGGCCACAGCCCTTAAATGCATTTCTGGTCTTTTGGGGATTTTAAGCGCGGGAATTTAACCTAGGGTGCTCGGGATCGATTTCACCACCGTGCTTGGTGGAATTTGATGTCCCGGAAGCTAGTATTATACCCGGAAACCTTTGTTTGAATATTAATGGAATCCATTACATTGGTTGTGACTAGGTATTAAGCTAGGGCTCGGGAAACGGATCGTGCTCGAGGGACGTCGCTCATAGTTGGTGAACGTGGAAATTAAAGGTAAGAAAACTGCACCCGGTTGTGTAATTGTAAAGGGACTAAGGGTTCCCTAATATGTATGCTTTGAAAGGATGGTATTATGCCATTTAACAATAAACCAACGGCCTAAGAGAGCCAAGGTTACACTAGCGCACAGGGCGCAGCTCGGCCACTGGTAGCCGAGGACAGCTTATTATGCACTGAGCTCTGTTTAAGCGGGCCGGAGCCAGTGGGGTAAACAGAGGGTGCGGCCTAAGTTGTCGGCCTTGATAATCTTGTAGCTTGATTGTTATTAACGTTGAATTTCGTCTTTGACTCTGAGTACATGCTATATGGTTAATATGAGTTTTAAGTGTTTGATCATGCCTAAAAGATTAATTGTCTGCTGTTGTTGTTTGTGATGTATATTATGTTTTCTTGCTGGGCCTTGGCTCACGGGTGCTACATGGTGCAGGTAAAGGCAAGGGCAAGCTCGATCAGCCCTAACTAGGAGAGCTCTACGAGCTGTATGTACGTGACCAGCTGCTCAGCCGCCACGGTTGAGGGGAAAGCAGAAACAGGGGAACCAGAAATGTCTGTTTTGCCTTAGAATGGCTAATGGTTGTATGTATTTTGGAGATTCTGTAAACCAACTTTTAAACACTGTTCCTTTTTGGGATCCCATGTGTAAAACTGTTTAATTATATAAAATGTATCTTTTGAGACCAAAACCCTTTTAAACCCTATCACATTCATGGTTAGTGACACGTTTTTAACTAAATGACTTGATTAGCAAGTCCTGCACCTTTATAAGTACACATTGTAGCGGTCTTGGCTATCCAGGGTGTTACAAGTTTCCCACCAGTGCAACAAAAAAGAAGGCTGCTCGACAAAGATAGATCAAGGGCCTCAAAAGAGGAAGTCGAGAAGCTGAAGGAGAATGGGTTCATCAGGGTGACGTTTTATCCATCGTGGGTCTCTAATCCCGTACTAGTGCCCAAGCCGAATGGCAAGTGGCGTACGTGCGTGGATTTTAAAGACCTAAAGAAAGCCTGCCCCAAAGATTGTTTCCCACTCCCAAGGATCGACCAGCTGGTCGATGCCACTGCAGGACACGAGATTCTCTCATTTATGGATGCGTACTCCGGGTATAATCAAATTAGTATGCATCCCCTTGATGAAGATCACACTAGCTTTCAGACTGATACATGGCTCTACTGTTACAAAGTGATGCCCTTCGGTTTGAAAAACGCTGGTGCGACTTACCAGCAACTCATCAACCACATGTTTAAGGAGCTGATCGGCACGAACATGGAGGTCTACATCGACGACATGCTGGTCAAGTCGAAGAAAGCAGAAGGGCATGTAAGGGATTTGCAGGAGTGCTTCAATGTCTTGAACAAATATCAGATGAAGCTAAATCCCCTTAAATGCTCCTTCGGAGTAGGATCAGGGAAGTTCTTGAGATTTATAGTTAACTCAAGAGGAATTGAAGCCAATCCCGAGAAAATTAAAACCCTGATCGATATGAAATCGCCAGCAAAGATTAAGGATGTTCAAAGCTTAACCGAAAGAATTGCCGCTCTAAGTAGATTCATTTCAAAGTCAACAGATAAGTGCGTCCCATTCTTTAATCTACTTAGGGGCAATAAAAAGTTTGAATGGACGGAGGAGTGCGAACAGGCTTTTCAAGCGCTAAAAACACATATGACGCAACCACCCATCCTGTCAAAGCCGGTTGATAAAGAAACTTTGTTCATCTACCTGGCGATCACGGATTATAGTGCTAGTGCCGTTCTGGTAAGGGAAGAAGAAGGCATGGAAAAGGTTGTTTATTATGTAAGCAAAAGGCTTATTGGAGCAGAACAGCGGTACCCGCCCATCGAGAAGCTAGCCTATTGCCTAGTTTTGGCCTCCAGGAAGCTGCGGCCTTACTTTCAAGCTCATCCAATTATGGTCTTGACCGACCAGCCTCTTCGACAAGTCCTGTAAAAACCACAGGCTGTGGGTAGATTGTTAAAATGGGCAGTCGAACTTGGGCAGTTCGACATATCTTACTTACCGCGAGCAGCGATAAAAGGACAAGCCCTGGCTGACTTCATTGCAAAATTCACTGAACTTACGAATGGCGAGCAAATTGAAGAGCCTGAATGTCAAAGCCAAGCACCCACGTGGAAATTATTTACAGATGGTTCTTCTAACGAGTGCCACGCTGGGGCAGGAGTGATATTGATAACGCCGGAGGGGAACCGTTTTCACTGCGCAATCAAATTTGACTTCACTGCTTCTAACAATGAGGCCGAGTATGAAGCACTACTCGCTGGATTGCAGTTAGCCAGGGACATGAATATATAAGTGCTTGACATTTACAGTGATTCTCAGCTGGTGGTGAATCAAGTCATAGGAGAGTACCAAGCCCAAGGTTTAAAGATGGTTGCCTACTTGAACAAAACAAAGGATTTGTTAGCACAGTTTGATAAGTACACCCTTCAGTAGGTACCTCGTGACCAGAATTCGAGCGCTGATGCTTTGGCCAAACTAGCAAGTGCAAAAGATGCTGATACTCTGAACATAGTGTCAATTGAACGACTATCTGTACCAAGCATCCGAGCAGAGGAGACCCCTCTGGTGATCCAGATGGCGGATACGTGGATGGCACCATACGTAGAGTATCTAACGCAAGGCGTGTTACCAACGGACAGAAACAAAGCCAGGACCCTCCAGCAGCAAGTTGCTAGGTATATCCTGGTTGATGGAATCTTATACCGAAGGGGATATTCAATGCCACTCCTCAGATGTATTACAAAGGAGAAAGCCAAAGAATTGATGAAAGAGGTGCACGAAGGTTTTTGTGGAGATCATGCTGGGGGGCAGAGTTTGTTAAAAAAGATCCTAAGGCAAGGATATTTCTGGCCAATGATGAATGAAGACTCGACAAAATTCATGCGGAAGTGTGACAAATGCCAAAGATTCTCCAAAATCCCATGAGCAGCCCCTAATGAGCTTAAGTAGGTGCATAGCCCATGGTCGTTTGCAGTTTGGGGTATCGACCTAATCAGATCTTTGCCCATGGGAAAAGGCGATGTCAAATATGCTGTGGTTGCCGTCGACTACTTCACCAAGTGGGCCGAAGCTGAACCGCTTGCAACCATAACGACCAAGAAAGTGTTGGATTTCGTGATAAAAAACATCATTTGTCGCTATGAATTTCCAAGGAAGATCGTCTTGGATAACGGCACCCAGTTTGACAGTGATTTATTCATGGACTTCTGCGAGTGGCATGGTATTATTAAGAGCTTCTCTTCAGTCGCTCATCCCCAAGCAAATGGACAAGTTGAAGCAGTCAACAAAACGCTGAAGGACACACTGAAGAAAAGACTAGAAGAAGCTAAGGGGGCGTGGCCAGAACAATTGCCTGAAGTACTTTGGTCGTACAGAACTTCCCACCGAACAGCAATGGGTCATACTCCGTTCTCTTTGACTTATGGATATGAAGCTATGTTGCCTGTTGAGTTAGATCCGGTTTCGCATCGCAGAATAATGTACGACCAAGGCTCAAACAGCCAGCTATTGATGGAATCCCTCGACTTGATCGATGAGAAACGCGAGCAAGCCCAACTCCGAGTAGCTGTGTACCAGCAAAAGGTCGCCCGGTATTTCAACTCTAAAGTGCGAGAAAGAAAGTTCAGCGTTGGAGATCTTGTACTCCGAAGAGTTTTTCTAAACACTCGCGACCAAGCTGCTGGAGTATTCGGACCTAATTGCGAAGGGCCATACCAGATTGAAGAAGTCCTTCACCCAGGCACCTATTGGAATGGAGAACACCTACGCAAGTACTATCAATAAACAATTCTTCTTAAAGAATTGGCTTGTATTAATTTTACTTTTTACAAGTTTTGAAAAAGGGTTAGTCATTTTATGTGACTGATCGCTTATAAGTGTAAGATCTTATTGATCACTCGTACATACATGTTTCATCCATTTATTACGAGAAATATAAGGGACTATGCGCAGCTAGTCATTTCTTGCCAATTATTGTATTTATTACAAGTATTTTCTCATTACGTGTGTTGTTTTGCTGTATTACAATTTCAATTATTTTGCTCCGTCGAACAGGTTCTGGTCAAGGCAAGTGACCAAGGACCTAAACCTCCTCGATCACTTGGGGGGCATATAAGGTATCTAGTAAGCAAAGCATATCGAAAAGTATGTAAACACATGAGAAAAATAAGTGAAAGCATGCTGCGGTACTTAGAGTATTTCTCAAAATTTTATATTTTGATAAAATCAAGCCAAAGTACTATGCTAAGTTCAGTCATGCAAACAGATGTTATAATAATATGCAAATATATTATAATGTCAAAATGAATCCTTTTACACTGCGAGCATTTGTTGCTCGGATGTAATTGTTCAATTAAAAGTAAAAGCTACCCACGCAGCAATATAATTGTCTTTACATCACGACTCGTAGGTCGTGTACTTAAAAGATAAAAATATAGAAAAGACAGGCTACATGACTGGAGGATCCTGAGGGGTGCCCTGGTTGACAGCATCTTCAGCATCAGCGTCCCCTCCATCCATTCCAGTGGCCAGGGAGATTTCAGGCAAGGCGGGAGTCCTTGCCATCTCTTCTTCTTCTGCCAGTCGAGCAACGCAACGAGCTATCTCGGCATTCCTCGTGCGCTCAGGAAGGTAGCTAAAGTACGCCCCTTGGTTGTGTTTCTAGAAGTCGTAGAAACACTTGGCTGTGGCGTTCTTGTACCTCTCTAAGTTACTGGCATTAGCTTTTTGAAGCTCCTCAATTTGGCCCTCCAATTTGGTGGTCTCCCGCCTGCTTGCGACCAAGTCCTCCTCGAGCTTTTTGCACTCGCGGAAGTTCACTCGATTGGACTCCCTAAAGTCTTCTCTCTGTTTGATTGCCTTGTCCAGAGAAGCCTGCTTCTTCTCTAACTCCTCGACCAATGCATTTTTCTCCTTAAGCACTGCATCAAGCTGCTCAGCATGCCTCGCCTCGGCAACCCTGAGTTCTTCAGCGTGCCTTAACTCCGAAGCCCTGGACTGTTCGGTGACAACGCCCGTGCGGAGCAGGCTAGCAGTGATAGTCAGCATTGCCTGCAATCAAAACAAAGGTTAAGCCAACTGTAAGACTTGAAAGGGTTGTTACAGAAAAAAATGACTTACACTGGCGAGTTCGTTAAGGGCTCGATTAAGAATTTGGCCGACCCCCATCAACGCAGTCCCCGCCATGGCCTCTTTGCAGCAACCGTGTTTCAGGATTTTTGACATCCTGTCCTTAGCAGATCTTAGGGCGCAGCTCGAAATTTTGCCCTCTGTGACAGTAGGATCAGCCTGCTGAGTCTGGTCGGTTGGGGCAGGGGGCGAAGGTGTCGAACCAGCAGGGGCAAAAGGAATTTCCTGCTCGAGAAGGGAAGGGGTTGGAGTGGAAGGTCCATCCGTCGGCGGGTCCATTGTATGGCTCTTCTTGGGCGAGGGCCCCGTACTGCTTTCCCCAGCATGTCGCTTGCTCGATTTCTTTCTGCTCAGGGGAGCTTCAGCAACCTCGGGAGCGTTGTACCTATCGAACACGTTCTCAGAGTCCATGTCTGTAAAAAAAAAGGCAAACACACGAACAGTGAGACAGTATAAACGAATAAGTATGATATGTCAGGAAAAATTGTAAGTAAAATACCCAAGCTATCATTACTGGTCGCTATACTATATACTCTACTAGTGATACACTCACTCTCTGGCATGAAGAAGTCTAGACCTAAATTGGGAGCATATTTAAAATTGTCGTCCCCGTCAAATAAATGACAGGGAATTGGCAAGCTATCTAATAGCGAAAGAACAGTACCGTTCTCAGCTGAGGACTCATCGAAGAGCTCGATAGGTTCGATAACCTTCTTCTTTCCTTTCCCCGAGGGGGCATTTCAGCTCGAGGGGTGCCAGATGGTTCCCTGATTATCACCCCAGTCGGTCTCCTGCGTGGAGGTGGCGCTGCGGGGTGCTGCTCGGGAACCTCCTCACCCGTGGCACTCCCTGCTGTAGATTCCCTTACGTCCTGGTGAGGAGCCAAAAGCCCTACCAGTCGTAGGTTCGCCTCATTCACCAAATTCTTGACGCTTTTTTTCGCGTCAGACATGCTCGCTAAGAGAACTGACCGAAGCTCCATCTCTGGAGTCGGTGCTGGTCGCAACCATGGACCTGGGAAAAGCTAAAAGTCTAGTGACAATGTGCAGAATATTGAAGAAAAAAAACGACCAATATAGCAAAGAATTTACCTCCTCGTGTGAAGGCCAGGTTGTTCGCAACCATGTCCGTGGTAAAAAAGTACTCCTGGGAATAGTTCCCCACGTTTGATATGAAGGTGGTGTCGGTCAGGAAAGTGCGACCCGTTTCCTGATGACAGAAATGGAAAAACCACGTGTTGTCTTGATTAGGGTTGGCCTTAAGGTCGAACAAATAGTTAACCTCATGGGGCGTGGGGATGGGGCACTTCCTAAGGATGTAAAGGATATAGAGTGCAACAAGCATTCTATACCCATTGGGGGTTATTTGAAAAGGGGCGACCTTGAAGTAATTGGCCACCCCCCGGAAGAAAGAATGAAGAGGCAGGGTCGCTCCTACCTTGATGTGGAACCTCGACCAAGCGCTGAAAGTGCCTCCAGGCAAGTTCGCCCGTTGGTCTTGAGTGGGTTGGACAAGTGTCACCCTCGGGAGTCCGTACCTTCTGATGTAATTGGTGATCATTCTGATCGATACCCGACTAGCAGGGGCAACATACCATTCGACATCTGGCTGAACAGTATTTCGGGGCTGGGCTCGGGTTTGAATGATGGGCTCGGGGATATTTCTTTCCTGGCTGCTGGTCGAGGGAGTCCCAGCTTGAGAATCAGGCTGAGTTGAAGGGTGAGAGGTTTTCTTTTTCTGTACCGTGGATTTGACTCTACACATGACTGGAGAATTTTGCTGAAGTATACTGGGTAGGACTCGGGAAAAGGGAATTTCTTGTATCAGCTGTGACGGTTGCTCCTCGTCATTGAGTAATTGGGCAAGCAGATCGTCATCGATAGGCCTTTCACCTCCCCACGGATCTTGCATCAAGAGCTGCGCACAGAGAAAGGGGGAGGTGAGATCATAAGGACTAAAAATCAGTCGAAGGTTAGAATAACGTTGCTCGCGTATAAAAGTTAAGCTTTTATACGACCAACAACATTCTAACAAAAAACACGAAGTTTTATACGAGCAATTTGAAAAGTGAAAGTAAAAAGTTTTTCAGGAAAAAGCTTTTTCGACTCCGAAAGGGTGGGAAAAACCCAGTTTTTCACCTAGCTTAAAAATCGAATTTTTACTTCGATTTTACGCCCTAAATCTACAATCTCGACTACGAAACTGGCTCCCAACTCCTACGGAACAATATTTCACTACCCTATCAATCATCTGTCAACATGTGAACAATCCCCATACATTTTCAGCCAAGAACACGAAAGGGTTCAGAGATGAAAACGAGCGTAAGGCAGTTTCGTATGGTAACTCAAAAGACAAGAAAGTTCGTGAAACTTACTCAGATAAAGATTGAAGTCCGAAGGTGAAAGCTTTTGAACGTCCAAGCGTAGATGCTTGAAAATTTATGGGCTCTGGAGCACGAGTTCTTCAATGTTCTTCAAGGAGGCAAAAGTAGGTAAAGGGTAAATATGATAACTTGGAGGTTATTTATAAAGACCAAGGCACGTTAAGAGAGGTAATCACGAGTTACTTTTTCTGAGTATGGGGAAGTGAAATGGCCGTCGGACACATTCTTCAGAAACCGAAAAGACCTGATTAGACATGATTGGTCACCTTTTTTGAGAAAGCATGGGTGGTTCTGACAAAGTTCGTGGGGTATTCGAAGAGTCGGTTTCCTAAGTTTACTTATTGCTGGTTGCAATAAATAAACTTGGGGGGCAAATGTTTACCCAAAATTGGCTATTGATGATGTGGCAAAGATTTCTCGCATGTGGATTGACACGTGGCAGAATTGAAGGGCAAAGGTGCTGTTCGGCTATCGACCAGAAGAACACCTCATCGTTAGTGTTAATTTTTTATACGACCAGGCTGATCGTGAAGCCTGATTTATTTCCTTCTTAAGTTGTAATATAATATTAACTGCATTTGAATATTTCTTCATAATTATCCTTGATACGAGATTATTAAGGAAAGATAGGACACGTTAGCATGTGTAACCCTCTTTGAGCCTATAAATATTCATGAAATAGCTCAAGGAAGGGACTTTTGGATTCATGAGCTTTTTTGCTTAATATTGAGAGAGAAAGAGCTATAGTGATTGTTCATCGTTCTACTCAATCCTTCCAAGGTTTGTGAAACTCAAAGAACCCTAGTTCTTTGATCACGACTTTGAAGTTCAATAATAACAATACACTAAGTGGACGTAGGTTGTTACCAATCATTAGGGCCGAACCACTATAATTCCTTGGTGTTTTTCCCCTTTTCATTAGATTATCTTTTCAAGTGTCGTTTCATATTTTGTCGTATATTTGAGTCCGTGTTGTTGGCCAATTCGAGGGTCAACAAAAATAATATTCTTAACTCAGATAAAATAATCCCGACTTAAATCGTTTAAAGGTACCCGAAACACAAGGCGTTACATTTATTTTCCCATATTTTTTTTTATAAAAGTTGGTTTATGTCATAGTTTTACTCTTCATCAAGTTTTATTAATTTGGAAGGGTATGTTTGTAATTTGATTATTATTTTTTTAGCTTATTTGTTTTTATATTATTTTTATATAACTAATTTTATATTAAAAAATTTCTTTGGTTGTTTTGCAATTTTTTTTTTCTTTTTTTTTTGTAATATGAATTATGCTTATTATTTTTTATTTATTATAAACATTTTTCTTTTTTTTTAGATTGTACGTTTCTTTTTTCAAATCCTGGGTAAGGTAACCAGTTACTTGATTGATCTTTGACAGTTATGTAAAAATAAAATCCTACAGCTAGGTTAAATAACATGTACCTGGAGGGGTAACCAGTTAGCATAAGAGGGGTGATGGGTTACTCATATTAAATATGAAAAAAACATCAATTTTGAAGGAAAAAGAGGAAGATCACTTCATTAAAAAAAGGACGAAGAAGTAACTATGATTTTAGTAACATAGGTAACCAGTTACCATAAAGAACCCAGAAATATACACACACATCAAAACGTGAAGGTAACTAGTTACCATGAAGAACCCAGAAATATACACACACATCAGAACGTGAAGGTAACCAATTACCACAGACTTGAAGATAGAAAAAAAAAATAGACCCACCCTTTTCTCCCTCTTCCATCTTCTTCTCTTCCCTCATCAAGAACCCTAGCCGTCGCCTGCCTTTCATTGTCGACCACCTCCTTGCATCACCTCGAAAATAGAAAAAAATTCAGATCTAAAAAATAATTCAGATCCAAAAATGGGCCGGCAGTTGGGGCTGGGACTTGCCTGGGTGTGATGAGGCTAGGGTGGAGCTTTCAGGGTTCTTGGTTCATGGCTTGGAGTGCTGGGTTCGGGGTCGGGTTGCAGATGGGTGGCATTGGATCTCGGGATAGATCACGGAGATGGAGATGAGGAAGGTGGTTCACGTCTAGGTCTGGGTTGTTGTGGGGATGGGCTCAGAGTTACGGCGCGGAGGAGGTGCAAATTCGCAACTGGGTTTGGATGGTGGGGCTCGGGCGGAGCTGGGGTCTCAAACAGTTGGGGCTCTCGAACAGAGGGTCCCCAGTGCTGGATGGGGTCTCGGTTGAGGTCACTGGAGTTGGAAGGGATTACGCCGGCTGGAGCAGAAGGGGATGGTGCAACTAGGGTTTGGAGAGAGAATGAGTTTGTGTGGTTGGGTTTGGAGAAAGAAAGGGTTTATGTGGCTGAGGTTTGAGACAGAGAAGAGTGGAAGATAATTTTACAATAGTACCTCTGTGTTGGCTGATGTGTTTTGAGTTAAATTTAGCTTCCATATTTTAGTTAGCTACTAATTGTGTTTCTCATACTTTAATTTTTTCTTTAAATAAATTTTCCCATACAAATTAAGAAAAGTATAATTCCCATATGTTTGCACATTGATGGCATAAAAGCTATATTTTTAAAAAAATTCCCTTTGTTAAATGATAATTTGGACCTTGTGTTTTACAAAATGGAACAAAATAATACCATAAGCCTAATTTTTGTCAATTTTTTTAATATGACCATAATGCCCTTAAATAAAAAAATTAAGACTATTTAAATAAAAATTAACATAAATATATTAATTACAAAAAAAAATCTTAATCCTAATGTATCAGCCTTAATATTCACTAAACATAGTATCAATCTATCAGCCTCAATCTTATTCTTCAAAGAGCCTCCATCATCATCACCACCACCACCACCATTGTAACGCCCTACTACCCAGGGTCCGTTACACTGTGTATTTAAATAGTGCTAAACTCGTTAAATGAGTCATTTGGCCATAATCGTGTAACTAAATGTGATTAACAGTTTAGGGTTAAAATTTTTGGTCAAGGATACAAACATTTCATTAAAACGTTTACTGTATACATTGGGATCCCAAAATACATTTAAAAGGTTAATTATAATAAAAGATTTACAACCAGTCGACCTAAGCGACAAAATAGGGTTTAACCCTAGTTCCTCTTTAAACCCTCGATCGTGGTGGTCGAGAAGCCGCATATGTACACATCGTCACCTATGCTCTCCAACTCAAGGATGATCCAACTTTCTTTTACCTTTACCTGCACCACATAGCACACGTGAGCCGAGGCTCAACAAGAAAACTTAAACATACTCATAAGCAGTTAATAACGTGTCACCAAATCATAATAAGCATGCCTAGCAGTAATAACCCTATTCATGCATGCATGCAAGTACAAATAAATGATTATGGGGTCCTGCGCCCTAAGTAGATGACTGTTAAGTCAATCTTTTGTCCTGAGCCTTGAATAGATGAGTATTAAGTCACTATGGGGTCCTGCGTCCTGAATAGATGAGTATTAAGTCACTATGGGGTCCTGCTCTTTGAATAGCTGACTATTAAGTCACTCTGGGGTCCTGCGCCCTTAATAGCTAACTATTAAGTCACTCTGGGGTCTTGCGCCCTGAATAGATGACTATTAAGTAAATCTGGGGTCATGCACCCTAAGCCATGTGACGATCCAGTCACCTGAGCCTTTTAGCCCTGGCTCTGAGTAACTAGCCTTAGACCAGCCAAGCGCTTTAGTTTTCTTCAACTAATAGGTCGGTCGAGCATATAATGCTCCTATTGATTAGATCTAATCATATCGACCAGTGTTCAATGCGCTATTTCTACTCTTGACTCATAAGTCAATTCCATACGACCAACGCTCAATACTATTGCCGATCATGATTGATAAGTCAGAGCTTCATGACTAGCACTAAACACCATTGTCGTTTCTGACTAATAAGTCAGTGTGTAGCTCAAATAAACAATGTATTCCAGCATTCACAATGCAACAGATATCCAAATATAGAGCACTCGACATGCTTCATCAACAATCACCAACATAATTATGATCATGCACATTTACAGAGATTCAAGCTTTGATCAATTCCATATTCAACATTCATGCCTTGCCGTAATCACATGTATCACATGCATCAAATACTGGGTGCAGTTTTCTTACCTTTAGCCCAAGCACAAGTTACCAATGAAGGACCCTCGAGCACAATCCTGTCCTAAGCCCTAACGGTAACCTAGTCACAACCATAAAATAATAATCTCATAAGATTCAATCCTTAAAAACAAACTTCGGGACCATTTCCGTCCTCTCGGGACTTCCAATCCACCCAACGGGGTAATGGAACCATCCCCTGAGCCCCCAAAGTCCTTCCAAGCCCTAAAAATGGGCTTTGCTGAAATAGGTATAGCACTAGGGCGCTACCCCAAGTCAGAGAGCACCCGATTGCCCTCCCCTGCCTAGCACTGGGGCGCCAGCTCTATAGCCCATAATGCTATGGTTTTGCCCTGAGTTCCAATCACTAAAACCTCATCTAAACACCATTCAAACTTATAATTTAACCTCAAAACCTCATCAATATATCAACCTCATCAAAACCCAAGTTCCCACTTGATCAAAAATCCATAAACACACAAAAATCCATACTTGAGCCTTGAAGCTCAAGAACACCTTTAAACCCATAACAACTATGAATTAAAACATGGTTTATGGCTTACCTCAATGGTGAAGTTCAGGCCTTAAGTTGTCCTTGACTAAAACCCATCTTCAAGCCTCCAAATTCTCAGCCAACTCTTCTAAAAAATCTAAGTACTTTAAGGCACACCAAAGGGTGAGAAGAGTAACGAGAGAGAGAAAGGGAGAGGCTGAATGATGCTCTATTTTTGTTTGTTTTGGGGTTTCCTTCTGCTGAGGGTAAGGGTGACTAATCACTGTTTTGGCACAAAATGACCATATTGCCCCTTAGACTAAGCTTTGCCCTCAAGGGTAAATTTGTCATTTTCCACTTATCCCGTTAATCATAATTAACGTCTCACAATTCCAGTTAATTCCAATATCCTCAAATAATTACCAAATCATTTCCCCATTACCCGATATCCCTGTAATGTGCTAAATACCCAATATACCCCTTGACTCACTTCAAGTCAAGTATGGGTCCCGTTGTGACTTTTCTACTATCTTGCTCCCTAGGATCGTCTCGTGTCGAGTAACCCAAACATATCCACATAGTAACATACCACATATATGCCAAATTATGAAAATTACCCAACTAATCATGAATGAGCCCACATGCATATTTAATACACTAAACACATGCATATCAAGTCATATTATAATATAACTCACATAATCACATAATGATGCACATATATATCACATAATTTCCATAATTTTCCATCCTGGTCCCCTAATCAAGGCCCTAAGCCTTATTAGGAAATTTGGGACGTTACAACCATCTTCTTCTTCTTCTTGCTAAAACCAAAAATACAATGAAAATCCCTTACCATCTCACTCTCGCCTCTCAGTCTCCATTTCCCCTTTACCTCAGTCATCTCCCTACCTCTATGCGTATGGGTGTAGCGTGGGTTCGCTGTTCTAGGTGGTTAGCGAAGGATTACGACAAGGTGCATGATCGGGGTCATGCGCTTGGGTACGAGATGTCGAGGTCTTCGATTGGGTGCGGGATGTTGTGGTCTTCGACTAGGTGTAGGATATTGAGGTCTTTGATTGGGTGGTATTTAAGAACTGGGTTTGAGATCTGGTGCGAAGTTACAGCTTTGCCGCATCGAAGACTTGGTTTCAAGCCATGCCGATATCCATCTTTCTTCTCGAGCAACGACAACCCCAAAACCACCACTGCACGGGATGAGATAACTTTATTGAGTGATGTTGGCACCGTGAGATCCAAGGTTCCTCGACCCTTCATTTGCGAAGGGGGATTTGGTAGAACAGAGGTGGTTCATGGTTGTTCTTTGTTTGATGATAACTGTTATCCCCAAAATTTGAAAATGATGACGTGGCAATAGAAATGACAAATGGCAAGGAATGGTTGGGTGACCTGGCTTAGGAGTGACCCGGTAGACCGATGAAGAATTTTGACTGGCTAGAGAAGTGTCATTGCCGACCAGGTATGACCTTGTCCGACCAGTCACGTGTTTGTCTGCCCAGGAATGACCTTGTCTGCCCAGGAATGACCTTGTCTGCCCAGGCATGACCTTGTCCGACCAGGCATGACCTTGGCCAATCGGTCATGACCATGTCCGACCAGTCAAGTGCATGTCTGCCCAGCTAAGTGCATGACTGCCCAGTCAAGTGCGTGTCTGCCCAGTGAAGGTGTGGTCGACCAGCTTGAATGAGATATGGATCGACTGGATGGAGCAGGACTACGTCAAGATTCCCATAAACGGCTTCAACAAGAATCAGTCTTGGCATACACGGAAATCTCTCAATTTATCCCACGAATATAGTGTATTGTTACATTTTGAATATTAATGTAATTTAAATGTAATGAGAATAATAAAATATCCCGATTATGGGGGATATCATCTGTACGATCCTGAGCCTATAAATGCAAGGCTTATGGCATCATAAAGGGGACTTTTGGATTTTTGAACTTTTGATCTGAATTTTCTAGAGAGAAAGAGTACTTGTATTTGAGAGAATTCTTGTATTCTTGTAATCTACACTGAAGAAACTCAGTTGACTCAGGTTCATCTGATCTTGAGTGTAGATCTATAATCACAACTCTAAGTGGATTAGGCTATTACCATCACATTGGGGCTGAACCACTATAAAATCGTTTGTGTCGTTTATTTTCTCTTGAAGGTTTCATCGTTTTTGACGTTCACAAGTCGTTGGCCAAAAACGCGGTCAACATTTTGGTGCTTTCATTGAGAGCCTGAAGAGAAAGACAGACAGTCCCTGAAGTATTATGGCGCCTAAGAACACCAATGCGACCTCCAAGAAGACAGGCTCCTCTAAAAAGCCTTCCAGATCGGAAGGTCCTAGCCTTTAAGATCGTGAAACTGAGCCTAGAGTCGTGCTCGAGGACGTAACCCCAGAGGTTGAAGAGCTCCAGGATGCCATGAGCGCCTTCCAAGAGGAGATGGCACAGCTCAAAGCCAGACAGGAGGCGTTCGCTGAAGAAATGGCTAGGCAGAATGCCACATTCGAGCAGCAAAGACGGGAAATGGATGCCAAGAGTGAGGAGATCCGGCGACAGCAGGAGGAGGCCGATAGGCGACATCGCGAGGCCGCACTCGCTCTGGAGGCAGCTACGCAGTTGATCCGGGCCAATGCCCAAGCTGCACCTGGAGTGGCAGCCACCCCAGGAGCAAGGACCACAGAAGCTGGTCGTAAGAACACTGATAGACCCAATTCTCAAGGGCCAAACAGGAGTGGTAGTAACCCACCTGGTCGGGAAAAAGATGGGGTCTGGTCGGGCACTGCCTCAACCCAAAGGGGGAACTCCAGAACCCCCTCAAGAAGCCACCGATCAGAGACTTCTAGATCAGGAAGTCACAAGTCAGGTAGCAAGAAAACTCCTCTTGAGCAGGAGCACAATAGAGCTCCTCGAGGTAAAGAGACTTCCCACTTCAAAGATGGGCATGGTCGTGATGAGGCTAACAGTCATCACACTGACCAGTCGATGGAGAAGAATGATAACAACCATCGAGGAGGAAAAGATCACCCAGCTCAAATAGGAAGGCCACCACTGCATCCCAACTAGCGCAGTGGCAAGGAGCATATTCCGCATAGCAAACCTTCTGAGAAAACTCGGAGTACGGTGTTCGATCGGTTAGGAAAGCACACCACTCAGAAAGATCTAAGAGACGTCATTGCTGATAGAAGCGCTCAACCAGGCGGTCCCGAAAGTGAGTCCCAAGCAGTGGCCCCAGGCATCCAAGCCCAACTTAATGCTCTGACAGCAGCAGTTCAGAGTCTGTCAAAACAACCCTCTACGATTGATCCAGTAGACCACAGTTGTGGCAACCCGTTCTGTGCTCGAATTAGAGCATCCCAACCACCAGCGAAGTACAAAGCACCGGTACTGCCAGTTTATACAGAAAAGGCGGACCCAATAAGGCATGTTGGGAAGTTTGAAGACCAGATGGAGCTGCTCGGGGTGAGTGATGACTATCGGTGCAGAGTCTTCCCCACCACATTGTCCGACACTGCCCAGGAGTGGTATTGGAAGTTTAAGCCTAACTCCATCACTTCTTGGGAAAGTTTTAGAAAGGAGTTTTGCAGGCAGTTTAGTGCTGCTCGGACCCCTCCTGTTTACGCCAATCACTTGGCGGATATTAAGCAAGGAAAGGATGAGTCTCTCAAGAACTACATACAAAGGTTCATGAGAGAAGCTAACCGAGCTACTGCAGTTGGAGATGAGGGGAAGATGGTGGCAATTTCTTCCGGCATTATCTATCGGAGTCCTTTGTGGGACAGCATTCATCGCAATCCAATTTCAACATTACAACAATTTTTGGACCGGGCAGACAAATACATGAAGTTGGATGATGCGATTAAGAAGGGAGAGAAGGGCCTGAATAATCCGAGCGGATCGACTAATCCTCCCAAGAATGGAGAAAATGGTCAAAATGGCAGAAAGAAATGTGGGAATAACGGGTCTGACCGCCATGATGAAAAGAAAGCTAAGACGAATCCGAACGATAAGCCAACCAAGTATGAGCCCCGATTCACAAACTACACAACTCTTTCGGTAAGCCGGGCAGAAATCTATCTCGCTAGTCACCAGGAAGTTCCCTATAAGAAGCCCCCACCGATGAGGAAAGAGACATCTAAGAGGGACATGAACAAATTTTGTCGGTTCCATGGATATTATGGCCATGACACAAACGAATGCAATCACCTCAAAGATGAGATAGAATTTCTTCTCCGGTCGGGCAAGTTGAGGAAGTACCAGGCAGAGACACCCCAAGGATTAGGAAGCAGCAGCAATCCTGGTTTCAAACGACAAAGATCTCCACCTTTGCAGCCCGGACCTGTGGACTTTACCTTAGACACTATATGTGGAGGTCCACACTTAGCTGAGGAAAGCAGCGAAGCAAGGGAGAAGCATGCTGAGCAGGAGTGCTAGGACCAAAAGCCACTGGAGCGATGAGCGTCTATGAATATATTATTTTTAAATATGGCTTTCAGAGGGGTAGTTTAATTTCAAGTTGTTTAACTTGTTATTTAAATTTGTTTTATGAGCTGGTTATTTGCTGACCAGCCATCTATTGTTGAACAATTTTTGTTGTTTAAGACTCGTTATTAGACAAGTTTTGTCCTTTTGAATTTACGAGTAATAAAAGAGACTACGCGCAACGTGGTCGATTCTTGCTACAAATGTGCATGTGTGTTAATTATCCAAACTGTGTTCAACTGGTCGGTAAAATCGGGCAGTGTTCAACTGGTCGATACATTCAAGCAGTGTTCAACTGCTCGAATATTTTCCATATATTCTATGTGTTTCACGAGTGATAAACTGCTCGAATATATTCAGTCAAGTAGCAAGTGACTAAGGATCTCTTAACCCTCAATCACTTGGGGGGCACATAGGGTATATTGGTATAAAATTTAACATAGGCAATAAGAGCACGAGTTAAGATATCTTTTTTTAGGCTGACATGTAAATTTTCGAAGTCCAAAAAGGCCATTAAGCTAACTTGTTTGACAAAGCTTAAGTAACTTGGAATTTTTTAAATTTTAAGTTAGAAGCAGATATTCGTGTGATAATAAACGTTATGCTCATAAAATGTTAAAGCAATAAGAGTGTGAGAAAGTATACTTAGTATGGACTTATGAAATGTTTAGAATTTCTAAGTTAGAAAACTAAGTACTCATACGAAAATATAAGGCGTACATCAGGGTGACTTTGCTATTCAAAATAAACTTGTAATGTTTTAAGTATAAAAAGACTTAAATGTTTCAAGTTAGCCAAAAAAGAAAAAGTAAATTACAAATGCAAAACAGCTCGATCATACGAGCAAGAGTATATAACAAAATACAAAACAAAGTATGCTAGAGAGC
The DNA here is from genome assembly GCF_963169125.1 of Humulus lupulus. Lineage (NCBI taxonomy): Eukaryota > Viridiplantae > Streptophyta > Magnoliopsida > Rosales > Cannabaceae > Humulus > Humulus lupulus. The sequence continues at coordinate 93,113,030 of NC_084800.1, read as the reverse complement.
TGGTAGGATGACAACTTCTCTGGTCGGGCGGAGGCTTCTCTGGTAGGATAAGGGGTCACTGGTCATCTCTGGCAGGTTGATCAACCCCTTCCTCAGCATCAACTGCTCCTTCCGGTTGGAATGATAGCGTAGGAGAAGCAGATGTAGTGCCGACAGGATTAGCCGCTTCCTCAGCAGCCCTGGCCTCACATTTAGCAAGCTCCTCTGCCTTAACCTCCTCGGTGAGAAAGTCGAGCATAAGAGGCTTGTTTAGCTTCCACACTTGATAAAAACAGTTGAAGCAGATCCCCTCGTAGCGAGTTAGATCAGCTTCCTACTCCTGCTTCAGCTCCTCATTCTCGTGAATTAGTCCCTCGTTCTCGCAAGCTAACTCCTCATTCTCATAAGTCAATTTGTCTATCCGATCAGTCAGTCACTTGTTGGCTTGGGTTAGTTTGTCATTCCCATCAGCCAACCCCTTAAGAGACTCCTCTCGCTCAGCCACAGTCTTCTCTGACCGCTCCAACTTGGATTGAAGAGCGTCCACCTTAGCTTAGGCCTCAACTAGTTGGTCATTTAAGACCTTGATCAACTCCTCATAGTCTACTACTCGGTGCTGAGCATGACTGATGGTCATGAGCGTCTGCATGAAAAATAAGAGGTTACTACAAAATATGAACATAAGTAACAAACTATCTTGTGGTAAAGTACTTACATTCGCCAACTGAGCAATCCATCTTTGTAAGACGACATCAACACTGAGTCAAGGGAAGGATTCAAAGCCTTGAATCGTTGAAGCGTCATGAAGAGTCTGATCAACTGCCCCTCTCCCAATGGTACTAGCAGTGCGTAGTGCCTCGCTCGGGCCGGTCGGACGAGTGGGGGTTAGGCTCGCTGAAGGAGGAAGCGAGGAAGGGGTCAATTGCGGGATTGTAACTAATCCCTCGGGTTGTCTCCCTTGGCTGGGTGGCACTGTCCTTGGGACCTTGCTCGGGGGAGTGGAGCCATTTCCTTCTCCAGACTTGCTCTTCGGGGCAGGAGGAGCGTTGTAATGCCTGGACGTCTCTGGATCTGCAAAAGAGGAAAACACAGGATTCGTTAGAAAAAAAAATAAAGCAATATGTGGATAAGTATATTACTACTACAGTTCTATTAATCTCATATCACCAAGTTATCAAACATATTGCTATGACTACTAGACCTGAGTTGAGGATCTGATCGAGGAAGTCGTCCTCGTCGTCGGATGATGAGCTGAGGTCCCTCTCAGGCTGGATGGCATTTCCCTTCCCGAACTGGGTGGGAATAGCATATCTGCGCTGGTCCTCTGGCTGAGGCTCCCTAATGACGAGATCGCCTGGTCTACGGGAGTGAGGAGATGGTCCAGGAGAAAACTGGTCAGTCACCACCTCAGTGCCGGCGTTGGACTGATCAGTTGCATTATTTTCTTCAGTGGTACTCTCCACGGTGATGTTTTGGTTACATGGTAGCAGGCCCACCATCTGAAGGTGATCCACAGTAACCAAAATTTTCACGTCCTTCTCCTCGATACACATGTCAGCCAACTCCTTTGCTCGCTTGAACATCTCTTGAGTGGGAAAGGGTTGCTCGAATGGACCCACATGTGTAAAAGCCAAGTTCTTGGCTTTGATGTCTGATGTGAGAAAATACTCTGTATAGTATTTCCCAGGGTTCGACTTGTGAGCGATGCCACAAAATTATTTAACCCCCTTTTGCCTATGAAAGAGGTGGAAAAAACTTGTGTTCTTATGGCTTGGGTTGGTCGTGAATTCGAAAAAGTAATGTATCTCATGAGGAGTGGGCTCATCCTAGCCTTGCAGATAGTAGAGAATGTACAGTGCAGACAACGCTTGAATCCTATTCGGAGCGATCTGGAAGGGAGAGACGTTGAAGTAATCCGCCACTGACCGGAAGAAAGGGTGTAGCGGGATGGTCGCTCCTGTGAAGATATGGTGCCTGGACCAGGCATAGTATGGTCCGCCGGGCCTGTTGGCTCTCTGGTGAGGGCGCGGACATATCACATTTACCCCACTAAAACCCAAGGCTTGGATGTGTTTGTCGAACATCCCAGGGTTGAGTTTTGTAGGCTTGGCGGTAAACCAGGAAGGTGTTTCTTCTCCTTCCTTCCTTGGTTTTTGGACAGCCAAGTGCTGGACCTCAGTGGTGAAATCCTGGGTGGTTTGTCTCCGAGTCTTGCTTGATTTTGGCACCTGGCAGGGTGGTCTCGAAGAAGTTGCAGTGTGGACCTCACTGCGTTCCACCACTTTTTGCACCGCTCTGCGGGCAACTTGAGGATCCTGGTCCTGTGGGAGTCTATTGGACTTCTTCACCCTCATGGTCGACTGTTCAGCTTGATGAAGGAACTACTCTTCGTGAAGAAGGTACAAGGCTGAACGGGGGAGGATCTGCTTAAAGCGGCGGAGGCGATCCTCAGGAATGCGACTGGTGGGAGACTTTGACGAAGAGTCGCTGCTTTGAGGGGTCTCGATCGACTGTGGGACGGACGTATCGGAATTCGTGTGGTTGTCACCTCCCCTATAGTCAAAGCGATTCATCTACAAAAAATAAAAAATGGGGAGGTGAGTAACCATACAAATATAATTCAACAAGAGCAAAATTTATTTTTCTACTTAGAAAAAATTTATCTAAGTAGTGAAAATGTAGCATGCATGGAAAATAAATAAATTTTGTGCCTAAAAGTGCCTAAGAGTACCTAAAAGTGCCTAAAAAGTGACTCATGTTCGTGCCTAAGTTGGTGTCCGAGGAGTTTGGCATGTGGCCGAGCGGATGCTAGGGCATCCGACCAGCGCCCGTGTGCAACCCTTATCAACTCTGGATAATTGATTACAGGGTATTTCTTACAAGAGAGAATCCAACCCTTATCAACTCCCAGGGTCTCCATATTTATAGGAAAAGGCACCTGGGAGTTGGTAAGAAGGTCATCTCGTGACCTTCTTACCTATCGTGTCAACTCTGTGACATTCATGATTAATTCCTAAACCTGACACATAAGTGTGGTCAAATCAGTAGTTAAGGAGATAATGGGCCGCACGGCCCAACCCAGTCGTGGGTGTCTGAATACGCACGTTTTTGCTGCGTGTCCGAGAAGTCAGGGGCATATCAGACACGTGATGTCTGATATATGCACGTTTACCTTGCGTGTGTTGACTTTACAAAGGGTCATAGCCTCCAGATCTAGCTCGTACCACGATCTGGATACCTAACTCGACCTTCGGCCTTCAGAGTCCGGACTCAATTCTTAGGCAAGCTTGGCGAACCCTTGGGTTACCTAGAGCTAAGGAGGTACGACCTTATGACGGAAGCTCCGGTTTTGGGGATGTCCACAAGATAATTATGATTAGGCCGCATCTCAGCTCGCTAATCAGCCCATGGGAAAATCAGGGCGTACATCTGCCCCCCAAGCCCCTGCTCGTGGTATACCACGTCGTATAAGGCCACAGTAGGGGCTTTTAGGCTTCCCCATGAACTCTTCACATTCCACATCTTGCGCAGGCGCCTGATACGTGGAACATCGTGGTTGGTGACGGTACGTCTTACGAGAACCGCATTTAATGTCCTAGCCTATGCCCAGCTGTCGTTTCCTATTTTGAGTGGAGGGCCTCGGATCCCTCATCAGGGCCATCCAACAGCCCTCTATACGTGACCCTTCACGTATATAAAAGGGGTGGCCACTCTTTCATTTGAAATTTCTCAGAACTTCTTTCCTTCTTCTCTTTTCATCTCAGAAGAAAAAGAAACCCTCTTTTCTGCGACCGCCATTCTCAGTTGTTCAAGAAGCTCAGGCGTAAGGACTTCTTCAAAGCTTTGGAAACAATCACTCCGACGAAGCTCCCACCTTGGTGACACCTTCCTTCACCTCCCAACCAAACACTGTAAGTCTCCTGACCATGCGTGTTTTGAAAATATTTTTCACTGTAGCTTAGGTAAATATTTACTGTAGCCACATGCAAGGGTTTACTGGTTTTTGTGGGTATGAAGGGTGAAAGCCTTTTAGGTTAGGGTATTTTTTGTTGTAGGAAATCGTTTAGGAGTATGGTTTATAGGACGCATTTTCTGGGGAAATTTTCTGGGTAGGAGTTTTGGAATTTTGGATGCAAAACCGGGTAGCTTAGGGGACACGCTTCACAGGCGGTTTTGCAATCCTTGCCTACTGAAACTTTCCCCCCAAGGCAAATTCTATCCTGACCCTCCTGACACACGAATTCCGAGTAATCTGGGATCTGTTGGGAGCACAGGCGCGTGTTCATTGAACCGCGTGGTCTCACTCTCCACGGGCTGGGCTTACCTCAGCTCGTGCAAATAACACTTTGATTCTTCCTCATGCTTAGGTCGCCTTTTCTAAAATCTTTTCTTTTGTTCGCTAGGCGACCAGATGGCACCAAAGAGGAATGCCCCACAGAAGACCGTCGGCAGCTCGGCCTCCCAGCAGGACAAAGGAAAAGCGGTGATGCCTGACTCCCCGATCCCCCGCTTTGGGCCGGCAATGGAGAAGGAGCTCGAGGTGGCTCCTGATGCATTTTTTGAGGCGGAGAGGATCGTCTCAAAGATTACCGACTAGACGAAGATCAATAAGATATTCCTCTCCCACAACATCGCGCTGGGGAGGACGTCAGTGATTGCCTGACCTCCCGCGGAAGTCGAGTGGAGCTGCACGCCGCTCGACGAATTGTTCGCGTCCTGGAGCGGCGAGCATTTTAAGGCGGGGGCCTTCCTCCCGTTGGATCAGTATTTTGCTGACTTCCTGAATTATGTGAAGTTGGCCCCATTTCAGCTCCCCCCCCCCCCTCCCCCCCAACTCTTATCGGTTGTTGGCAGAGTTGAGATATTTATTTTTGAAGCACGAGTGGGAGGTCCCCACTCCAGTGGACATTTTGTACTTCTTCTACCTCAAGGCCAGCCTGGAACAGCGGGGGCGAGGCGACGGGTTTTATTACTTAACCTGATTTCCCATTACAGCTGCAGTCATCGAGCTGCCCAGCCACCCCAACGACTTCAAGGATCAATTCTTCATGTCGACGGGGTTCAGAAACTGCGAGCTCCACTACTTCAATCGTCCTCGTAAGTGTTTTTTTTTCTTAGCTCGGGGGGTAGGATTCCCTTAGTATTCATATACTCGAATTTCTCTCTTTACCCCTTTGTTTTTGTTTTTGTTTTTGCATGATTACTAACTCTCGTACTAACCATGTTTTTGTTTTGACAGAAGAGATGTCTCAGCCCGAGGAGAGCCTGCGAGGTGCGTTCTTCGGGGGGAACCCCCCAGCAGGGGCCGCTGGGCCAAGAATGAAGAGGCTCCGGACGTCCAAGCACACCGCCGGGACCCCCGCCAAGTCTCCTGCAAAGGAGAAGGAGCAAGCCCCAGCTGCTCAGGTCGTGGGAGCGGTTCCTCCTGCTGCAGAGGGAAGCAACATGCCTCCACCCCCTCCGCGAGCTCCGACCGCCGCCCGGGACGGAGGAGCAGAGCTCGGGACTTCGGCGATTGTACCCTCCGAGGTACGTATCCCAGTCAATCCTCAGGACCTGGGGAAAATCCTCGAGGCCTTCCGGGGAATGGTGTATGAGTCGGCGAACTACGCCGTCAGCCATATATACAAGTTCACCGAGAAGGAGCTCCAGGCCATCGAGACAATGAGCCTGGTGGGCGTGCTGGAGTCTTCACTGGGCATGGCCATGACGATAAGCTAACTAACCTTTTTGTGGTTTTTATTACTACACTTTGCCCTGTTTTTCCTCTCTTTTTTCTAAGGCAATTGTCTTTTCACCTTCGCAGAGCGCCGTTGCCCTTCACCGGAGCATCGCCAGGACCAAAACTCAGCTCGAGGACATGAGGAGCGAGCACCAGACTACCCTGCAGGTGGCTAAGGATGCCTTGGCGGCCTTGCAAGTCGAGTTGGAAAAAACCCGCTCGAAGGTCCAAGAGCTCAAGACCTCCCTCTCCACCTCGCGGACAGGCCTAGATGCCGCGAAGGTTGAGGCCCAGGCCGCCCTAGAGGCCGAGCAGAAAACTTCGGAAAAGTCCTTGGAAGACCTATTCTACCATTGTTGGGCCTACAATCCAGACGCTGACTTCTCCTTCCTGTCAGCGAGCCTCTGGGAGCGCTTGCTGGTGAAGTTCCAAGCTCGCCTTGATAAAGAAGCGCCCTCCGAGGCCGGGGAAGGCTCTGGCGCGGCTGAGCAAGGCGAGACGGCGACCTCCAAGGGGCCACCTGGCGGAGCTTAGGGCGTTTCTTCTCTTGTACCCTTCACTATTTTTTAATATATTTTTTTTGTGTAACCTTTGCATGAGGTGCTTCCACCTCGAGACAATTTGATTCAACGCTTTTAATTGATCCTTTTTCTTGCCCTTACGCATTTTGGTTACAATTTTTTGAAAAACTTAGTTCGCGTTAATCTTTTATCCATATCTCGAGCTCTTTAGGAAGAACAACGATCAATAGATTTAAATCAACATCTAAGTTTTATGACCCGGTTATGACCAGGAACTTATTTTGAAAACTTAGTTCGCGTTAACTTTTATCCATGTCTCGAGCTCTTTAGGAAGAACAACGATCAATAGATTTAAATCAACTTCTAAGTTTTATGACCCGGTTATGACCAGGAACTTATTTTGAAAACTTAGTTCGCGTTAACTTTTATCCATATCTCGAGCTCTTTAGGAAGAACAACGATCAATAGATTTAAATCAACTTCTAAGTTTTATGACCCGGTTATGACCAGGAACTTATTTTGAAAACTTAGTCGCGTTAACTTTTATCCATATCTCGAGCTCTTTAGGAAGAACAACGATCAATAGATTTAAATCAACTTCTAAGCTTTATGATTCGGTTATGACCAGGAACTTATTTTGAAAACTTAGTTCGCGTTAACTTTTATCCATATCTCGAGCTCTTTAGGAAGAACAACGATCAATAGATTTAAATCAACTTCTAAGTTTTCTGACCCGGTTATATCCAGGATAGGACTTAGTTAGCGTTAATCCTTATCAATATCTCGCGTTTTTTAAGAAAAACAATGGTCAATCGATATGAATCAACACCTAAGCCATTAAGGCGACCTGGTTATATCCAGGTACCATATGCCCCCCAAGTAACTGGGAAAGGGTCTTTCGTGGTTACTTTAGATTACACTTGCAAACATGTACAAAAGCTGATTCTCATTAATACATAAAAAATGGCCTTCCAGGCCTTACAAGTGAATCATTGATAATATTTCTTCAAGTGGATGGCGTTCCAAGTCCGTGGGACCGTCCCTCCAGCAAGCCGAGCTAACTTATAAGTTCCCTCCTTAATGATTTCGATGACCTGGTACGGTCCTTCCCAGTTTGGTCCCAAGACTCCATCTTTGGGATCTTTCCCAACCAGGAAAACTCTCCTTAGGACCAAGTCACCAATGCTAAAGGCGCGCTTTTTGACTTTGGTGTTGAAGTAGAGAGTGATTTTTTGCTGATAATGGGCGAGCTGGAGTTGCGAATCTTCTCGCCTTTCATCAACTAGGTCAAGGGAATTGCACAGTAGCTCGTGGTTGCGGTCCTGGTCGTAAGATTGGACCCTATGCGAAAGCACTTTAACCTCCACAGGGAGGACTGCCTCGCTCCCAAAGGTTAGGGAAAAAGGAGTATGACCCATAGGAGTCCGATGCGAGGTCCGCTATGCCCATAGAACCTGGGGGAGATGTTCTGGCGAGACCCCCTTCGCTTCATCTAATCTCTTCTTGAGGCTCGCCTTTAGAGTCTTGTTGACAGCTTCGACCTGGCCATTCTCCTGAGGATAGGCCACGGAGGAGAAACTTTTCACAATTCCGTACCTTTCACAAAACTCGGTGAACAGGTCGCTGTCGAACTGAGTACCATTATCGGAGAGGATCTTCTTGGGCAGGCCGAATTGACAGATAATGCTTTTAACCACGAAGTCAAGCACTTTTTTGGACGTTATCATTGCCAAAGGTTCTACCTCATCCCACTTCGTAAAGTAGTCGATGGCTACCACGGCGTAACGGACCCCGCCCTTTCCAGTGGGGAGGGCGCCAACCAAGTCTATCCCCCAAGCGGCAAACGGCCATGGGGACAAGATCATCTTTAGCTTGACTGGAGGAGCTCGGGCAACTGCGGCGAACCGTTGGCACTTGTCGCACTTCTTCACGTATGAAATCGAGTCCTTGGACAGAGTTGGCCAGTAATACCTTTGCCTTAGGACCTTTAAGGCCAAGCTTTGCCCCCCAGTGTGGTCACCGCAAAAACCCTCGTGCACCTCCTGCATGATGGCCTTTGCTTCACCTGGAAGAACACATCGGAGGAGAGGCAGGGAGTGCCCACGTCAGTATAACACCCCATTTACTATAGTATACCTGGGAGCTTGATAGAGTACTCGCCGCGCATCATTACGCCCTTCAGGCAGCTTTCCCTCGACGAGATACTCAAGGATGGGGGTCATCCAGGTCGGCCTGACATCGATCATCTCGACCTCCGTCCTGACATCTACTATGCTTGGTTTCTCCAAGAACTCTACTGGCACTAGCCCCAAGGTCTCCGTTTCCCCAGAGGTGGCGAGCTTGGCAATAGCGTTTGCGTTAGCATTCTGCTCCCGAGGTATCTGTTCGACTGAGCCTCGCTCAAACGCGGACAGCTTAGCTTTTACCTTCGCCAGATAGGCGGCCATCTTGGGTCCCCGTGCCTGATATTCGCCCAGAACCTGGTTTACCACGAGCTAGGAGTCACTAAAGCACTGGACAGAGCTCGCCTTCAACTCCAGAGCTATCCTAAGCCCGGCCAGCAAAGCTTCGTATTCGGCCTCGTTGTTGGAGGCCTTGAATCCGAATCTCAGTGCCGAGTGGAATCTATGTCCCTCGGGGGATATCAAAATGATTCCAGCTCCGGAGCCGTTCTCGTTGGATGAACCATCCACAAAGATCCTCCACGACGCCGGGGGCGAGGTGACTTGGGGTGAGTCTCCTGCGGGGTCCTCCTGGAATCCCGTGCATTCTGCCATAAAATCAGCCAGGGTCTGACTTTTTATAGCAGTTCGCAGAGTGTACAAAATCTCGAACTGACTGAGTTCGATTGCCCATTTTAACAAACGTCCCGATGCTTCAGGTTTTTGCAAAACCTGCCTTAAAGGTTGATCGGTCATGACGTGTATCGAGTGGGATTGGAAGTACGGCCTGAGCTTTCGCGAGGCCGTGATAAGGCAGAACGCCAATTTCTCCATCAACGGGTACCGAGATTCAGCCCCGAGAAGTCTCTTGCTTATGTAGTAGACTGGTCTCTGAACTCAGTCTTCTTCTCATACCAACACGGCACTAGCTTCATCTCCGGTGACAGCCATGTAGAGAAAAAGAGGCTCTCCTGCTTTGGGTTTGGATAATACGGGTGGCTCGGCCAGATGTGCCTTCAGGTCGAGGAATGCGCTTTCGCACTCTTCTGTCCATTCGAACTTCTTGTTTCCTCGGAGCAGGTTGTAGAATGGCAAACATTTATCGGTGGACTTGGAAATAAACCGATTGAGGGCTGCCACTCTTCCTGTCAGGCCTTGGACATCTTTTCGCGACCTGGGTGAGGGAAGCTCGAGCAGGGATCTGATCTTGTCGGGGTTTGCCTCGATTCCTCGGGTATTGACTATGAAGCCGAGGAACTTCCCAGACGCGACTGCAAAAGTGCACTTCTGCGGATTAAGTCTCACGCCATACTCCCGTAATATCTTCAAACATTCTTCCAGGTTGGAAACATGGTTATCGGCAGTCTTTGACCTGACGAGCATGTCATCAACGTAAACTTCCATGTTTTTCCTGATCTGGCTTGCAAACATTCTGTTTACTAACCTTTGGTAGGTAGCTTCGGCGTTCTTCAGCCCGAACGGCATGACCTTGTAACAATAAACGTTAGTCGGGGTCATGAAGCTGGTGTGTTCCTAGTCCGCCGGATTCATGGCGATCTGATTGTAGCCTGAATATGCGTCCATAAAGGACATGAGCTCGTGCCCCGCCGTGGCATCTACCAGCTGGTCAATCCTTGGCAGTGGAAAACAATCCTTGGGGCAGGCTTTATTCAGGTCGGAGAAGTCTATGCAGGTCCGCCATTTTCCGTTGGGCTTCGGGACCAGCACGGGGTTGGCGACCCATATTGGAAACTTGGCTTCACAGATAAAGCCGCATTTCTTGAGCCGGGCCACCTCTTCCTCCAAGGCTTCAGCCCGAGCTGTTCCTAGGCGTCTTTGCTTCTGGGACTTGGCGGGAATGCTTTTATCCAGATGAAGTGTATGCATGATGACACTCAGGCTGATTCCCACCATGTCCTCATGGGACCATGCAAACACGTCCAGGTTATCCCGCAGAAATTTAGTCAGCTCCGCCTTCCTCTTGCTACAGAGGTTTTTCCCGAGCTTGACCATCCGTGATTGGTTATGCGGATCAATGTTCACTTCCTCGAGCTCCTCAATCGCCTGGAGCTCGGATCTGTCCTCGCCTATTCGGGGGTCAATATCCTCACTTAAGACAACATTTTCCCCTTCGGCACTTTGAGGTTTTTCAATCTCAGGATCAGCTAAGGGTTCCTGAGATTCCTCTTCACCATCCTGAATGGCCATTGCCAGCTGCCCGGGTTTAGATTTTCCCTTCATAGAAATGTTGTAGCATTCCCTGGCAGTGAGCTGATCGCCACGAACAGAGCATATTCCCGTGGAAGTAGGGAATTTCATCGCGAGGTGGCGAATGGAAGTGACGGCCTCAAACGCCATGACCGTAGGTCGTCCCAAGATCTCGTTGTATGCAGCGAAGCAGTCGATGACTACGAACTCGAGGAGTTTTGAGGTCCTTCTCCCAGGGTGATCACCAGCTTGATCGTCCCTATGGCCGCCGATCCTTCTACGGAAAAACCATACAGCATCATGGAGGTCGCCATCAACTCAGCGACGGTTAAACCCATCTTTTCTAACGTGGATCGGAACAGGAGGTTCACCGAGCTACCGTTGTCGATCAGCACCCTCCTCACTCTCCGATTGGCGAGCTGAACTGCCACGACCAAAGGGACATTGTGAGGGAACTGGACATGGCCTGCATCTTCCTCCGTAAAAATGATCGGTTGCCTCTCCAATCGCTGCTGCTTTGACTGACGCTGCTTCGGGGCGAACTCTACTCCGTTATGAGCCTTTAGTTCGTTCACGTATCTCTTCTGGACACCTCTGCTCGTGCCGACCATATGCGGACCTCTAGAGATGGTGGATATCTCTCCTCCAACCACGGGAGGAGGGACGTCCTGATCTACCCGAGGCCCGGGCTGACTGGCCGGGACTTCTGGAGCAGGTCGACTTGCTGGAACCCTGTTCCGCGCGTATTGAGCCAAGGGGCGGGCTCGGATGAGAGTCTCGATCTCATCTTTTAAATGCCTACAATCGTCGGTATTGTGGCCAACATCGTTATGAAAACGACAAAACTTGGAGGTGTCTCTCTTCCCCTTGTGGTGCTTTAATGGCTCCTGCCTCTTCCAGGGGACTCGAGTAGAGTTAGCTAGGAAGATATTCTCCCTAGACTGGGTGAGCTCTGTATAAGTCGCGAAGACGGGCTTGACTTTGTCTACGGACTTATTCTTCTTTTGGCCGTGCTGACTGTTTTCGCCATTTCCCTTTCTTTTGCCTCCACCAGGCTGGTTGTTCTGCGTGACGTTTTGGGTCGCTGCCACGACCTCCGTCCCCACTCCAGCGGGCTGTTCGGGGACCTGGCTGGTTCCCGCAGCTTCGGCTTCGGCTTCCTCCAAGTTTATCCACTCTTGGGCCCTGTTAAGGAATTCGTTAACCGAGCTGACTCCCTTCCTTTGTATATCCTTCCAGAGGTCTCCTCCGACGAGGATTCTAGTTCTCATGGCCATGAGCTTGGAGCTATCATCCGCGTCTCTGGCTCGAGCAGCAACGTTCGCAAATCTGCTCAGGTAGGCCTTCAGAGTCTCACCGGGCTGCTGCCTCACGTTAGCCAGGGAGTCAGCCTGAACACGGGCGGCCTGGGAGGCTCGGAAAGCCCTTTTGAAATCTGCCAAGAAAGTCTTCCAGGAGCTGATTGACTGTCTTTTACTTTGCTTGAACCACTGCCTGGCAGGTCCAGTCAGTGTGGAAGGGAAGATTAAACATCTCAGCTCGGGGCCAATGTTGTGGGCCATCATTAGGGTGTTGAACATCCCTAGATGGTCCGATGGGTCTCCGTCCCCATTGAACTTTGACAAGTGCGGCATACGGAAACCAGATGGGTACGCCGTTGCTGCTATGCTGGGGGCGAAGAGTTCCATCTCGTCCCCTGAATCATATTCATCTTTTTCTTTTTCTGACAGGAGTTTCCTCATCAGCTCCTCCATCTGAGTCAGGCGCTCGAGGGTTTGGTCCTGATGTCCGTGGTTATTCCGGGGCTGTTCAACAGCTCCGGACCCATTGTACATATTTGGTGGGTTATTGCCCCTTCTATCTTGAGATAGGTTATTTGGGACATTCCCTCCGTTACGTACTTCGGACAGGGCCCCCCCTGAGCGAGCATGGCCATCTCCTCCTGCTGGTTCCCCCTTATGATAGTTAAGGCGATCTCGCAGGTCGCCTCCCTGGGTGGTTTGATGACTTTTTGCCGAACTCAAACGCTGACGCAGGTCTCCCCCAAAGAGATCACTCCGGCGACTGCCGGTCCATTGGCTCCTGCTAGATAGGCTTGGAGTCCGCCTTTGGTGGTGAGGATCTGGGCTTTCCCTTGGCGCCTTGCTACGCCGGGAAGGTCCAGCTGATGGCGGGTTTCTCCTACTACTCCCATAGGCTGGGATATCTCGGACGGGCCAAGGAGGAGACGGATATCTGATTGGAGAATGAGGATGTCTGACTGGAGAGGCGATCCTAGTTCCGTCAGGATGGATCAAGTTTGGTGGGGGCCTTTCGGCCCTGCCAACCTGCTAGTCCCGCGCCTGGCGATCTGGATGAGGCGTAGGATGGTTGTTGGGGATGGGCTGATGCTGCGAGCCCTCCCTGGATCTCCTTCGGGAATTACCTCGAGCTCCCCTGGGCGCTCTCGAGGATGGTTAGGAGCTAGGTGTCGACATCCTGACCGAACGGCTGTATTGTTGTTGTCTGGCTCCAGGCACTTCTTCGAAGCTTGCCTCTCGATGGTGTGATGAAGGAGTGGAGTTGGATGTCGGAAGTCTATCCGAGTGGCTATGCCTGGACCGATTACCCCGGCGAGACTTAGGAGTCTCGCCTTTCCTCTCTCCGTCGTTAGCGTCGGTTGTGAGAGGGGGTAGTCGGGCTAGCACATCCTTGATCTGTTGGTTAGCTATTGCTAGCTGGCTCTTTAGCTGAGCGTTCTCCATCTTCACCGCCGTGTAATAACACGGGTTTGGATTAGGTGGCCGGGGGGCCGAACTTCTGGTGTCATCTTGGCCCACCGGCTGCTTTCCTGGCCGCTGTTGGGCTTCAGGAACTTGTTCACCAGGGGTGACAGTATGATGAGCCTCCTGCCCATCATGTTGCTCTGTCTCGTTACCGTGCCTGGATCGAGTAGTCACCATAGTTGGATGTTTGCGACAGCACTAACCAAACTTGCTCTCAATGAAAGCACCAAACTGTTGACGCGGTTCTTCGCCAACAGGTAATTAAGAAAAGAAGAGAAAGGGATTAGTGCTAATGTTTAACCGAAACAGATATATGATCTTAGAAATGAAAGGGTGACTCAAGACACGTTTTTTAAGTGGTTCAAAGGTTAAAATCCTTCTACTCCACTAGTCAGTATTATTGCTATATACTGGATATTTGATTACAGGGTATTTCTTACAAGAGAGAATCCAACCCTTATCAACTCCCAGGGTCTCCCGTGACCTTCTTACCTATCGTGTCAACTCTGTGACATTCATGATTAATTCCTAAACCTGACACATAAGTGTGGTCAAATCAGTAGGTAAGGAGATAATGGGCCGCACGGCCCAACCCAGTCGTGGGTGTCTGAATATGCACGTTCCTGCTGCGTGTCCGAGAAGTCAGGGGCATATCAGACACGTGATGTCTGATATATGCACGTTTACCTTGCGTGTGTTGACTTTACAAAGGGTCATAGCCTCCAGATCCAGCTCGTACCACGATCTGGATACCTAACTCGGCCTTCGGCCTTCAGAGTCCGGACTCAGTTCTTAGGCAAGCTTGGCGAACCCTTGGGTTACCTCGAGCTAAGGAGGTATGACCTTATGACGGAAGCTCCGGTTTTGGGGATGTCCACGAGATAATTATGATTAGGCCGCAACTCAGCTCGCTAATCAGCCCGTGGGAAAATCAGGGCGTACAGTATTGGGTTACCCATAGTCCAAACAACATCAAAACAACCACCACACACATTATATCTCTAAGATTCAAAGACAAATTCAAGGAAAAATGCCCTATGGGGTTTCCGCCATCTCATGCATTTTCATGGAGTTTTTTAAAAAAATAATAATAATAACAAGAATATGAGAGCATGGAAGAGAAGACTTACCCAACTTTGAGGAGCCCTTGATTTTCTTGGAGAATGCTTGAAGAAATGAAGAGCTTCACCTTGAAGTCCCTTGAAGTTTCGGCCAAGAGAAGGAAAACTCAAGAAGGTTTCGGCCAAAGAGGAAGAAGAAGATGAGAGGGTTTTTTGATTTTTTAGCTCTCTTGTGTGTGAGTGGAAATTTGTAAGTGTAGAGTCCTATTTAAAGGAAAAAAAGTAGGAATTACCACTTATTTTTGGACCCTTGGAATTCCTGGGATATTTTTTCTCCCCACGATTATGAGCAGTTAATTGCAGTGATCGTGGTCTGTGGAGTTGTGGTCTGCTGCATGGCGGGAAGGTGAACAGTTTTTTTTATATAGTGCTGTCAGCTGTGGAGAAAAAAGTTTATTATGTGAGACATCATATAATAAACTTAGGGGGCAAATGTTATCCCCAAATTTTGAAAATGATGACGTGGCAATAGAAATGACAAATGGCAAGGAATGGTTGGGTGACCTGGCTTAGGAGTGACCCGGTAGACCGATGAAGAATTTTGACTGGCCAGAGAAGTGTCATTGCCGACCAGGTATGACCTTGTCCAACTAGTCACGTGTTTGTCTGCCCAGGAATGACCTTGTTTGCCCAGGCATGACCTTGTCCGACCAGGCATGGCCTTGGCCGATCGGTCATGACCATGTCCAACCAGTCAAGTGCATGTCTGCCCAGCTAAGTGCATGACTGCCCAGTCAAGTGCGTGTCTGCCCAGTGAAGGTGTGGTCGACCAGCTTGAATGAGATATGGATCGACTGGATGGAGCAGGACTACGTCAAGATTCCCAGAAACGGCTTCAACAAGAATCGGTCTTGGCATACACGGGAATCTCTCAATTTATCCCACGAATATAGTGTATTGTTACATTTTTAATATTAATGTAATTTAAATATAATGAGAATAATAAAATATCCCAATTATGGGGGATATCATCTGTACGATCCTAAGCCTATAAATACAATGCTTATGTCATCATAAAGGGGACTTTTGGATTTATGAACTTTTGATTTGAATTTTCTAGAGAGAGAGAGAGTACTTGTGTTTGAGAGAATTCTTGTATTATTGTAATCTACACTGAAGAAACTCAGTTGACTCAGGTTCATCGGATCTTGAGTGTAGATTTATAATCACAACTCTAAGTGGATTAGGCTATTACCATCACATTGGGGCTGAACCACTATAAAATCGTTTGTGTCGTTTATTTTCTCTTGAAGGTTTCATCGTTTTTGACATTCACACGTCGTTAGCCAAAAACGCGGTCAACAATAACAATTATTTTTCATTTTTAGTCTGCGTTTTTTTTTGGACTATTTGAAAGAGTGAGGTTGAAGATGATGATGAAGTAGATAGGTTAGTTTAAGGTTTAAATTTTATTTTTTGTTTGAAGAAAGAAGAAAGAAATAAATTAGAATCTAATTTTTTTTAGAAAAATTGGTATCTATATTATTTTTTATTAAGTTTTATTTTTATTAAATTTGTTTAATTAATTAATTAATGTTTTAAGTTTCAAGTTCAACACTAAAACTAAAGTTTGGACACTAAAATAGTTTAAAATCAAAATTAAATGATAAAACTAAAAAATATTTAAAAAATTGATACATTTTTAACCGTGCTTTAGGTGTGGTTTCAACCATAAATACAAAATTTCAAATCGCACATTGCATCGCACCGTATGAGCTGGTGCAATGTGAGCGGTTTGTGGAATCAAGATTTTCTGTCAAATTAGTGTGTCTTATATTGTGTCAAATAAATCTAATTGTGACACCTCATATTAAAACCTAACTTGGTGTGAAAAGACAGTAACAATTTTTTTTTATAAATGAAATATTAAATATGAGGTGTCACAATTATATTGGTTTGATACAATATAAGACACACTAATTTGACAGGAGATCTTAATTTATAATTTGTGTGGGTTCGGCAGTTTCATGAACACCCTATTTTGTATTATATTTTTAGGTTAATTTTGCCATTTCACACTATTTAATTAAAAGTAAATGTGTAATTCCATATATATTTGTACATTATATACATTTTTTTTATTGAGAAAATATATCAATTGTCTTTAAAGTAGAATTTAAATACTTTAACATCAAATTTCCTTAAACCTAAAATTATTCTGTTAAATATGTATCAAATCAGAATAAGTATCCACAAGATTAGTTCGTTCCTATTTCATGATACAACTGCATAATCGCCCTGTATAATATATCTCTGATCTTGTGAGATTATGTGGAGGATCGTCAGGTTGGCAAATTTGAAAGCAATCCAAGTGCCATGATTCTCTTTGAACCTTCTACTAAACTTCCGTACATGCCATTCCATCCATGAAACTAAATAAAAAAAAGGTCAGACCAGACCAGACCAATAAATCAATTTAATAAGAATACAAGGATTTTGTTTCCTAAACATATCGTTGCTGAAACAAAGCCCAAGGGTGACGATAGCAAATCTAGTAGATTCTGCATAGAAAGTCAATAAAAGATGGAAGAAGATTGTGAAAATTGTGCAGATCATGAGATCTCTTTTTTTTTTCTTTAATAAAAAAATATGTTTTGGTTTTTTTTACCAACTAAACCTTGGAACTAGTACTACCACTGGCCTAGATGAGACAAATTTGATCCCATCCCATAAACATTTTTCCAACTCCAAAGTCCAAACACTTACCGTTTCCTTTCCCGCCCTACAATTTACATACCACAACTTTATTTATTGAAAAAACATCATTAATAATTACATATATTCTTTTACATTTTGAGTAATGATAAAATATCCATTTAAATATTAGACATGGAACTTCTTTTTTAAAATAGTGAATTCCAATTCAAATAAATGTGATTAGTTAATAAAAATTATCATTTGTAGTAATGTTTATGTGATTATTTTAAATAATGCACATACCTCTTATATTTTAATGGCTTCTTATGATTCGGATTTGATGCCTAAATCTTTTTAATATAAATAATTAAAGGCCAAACCCTTTCTTTACCAATATATATTGTCTATTTAAAAAAATATATATATGAGTATGGTATCAGTTTCAACACTAAAAGGGTTTTTTTTTAATAGTAATTTTATTTTATTTCTATTGAAAAAAGAAAAAAGGGTTTTGGCATGTACATACAATACGAAGTGCGTCACGAGATATCCAAAAAGAGAAACAACAGATACTGATACTTACAAATATATTGATTGTTTTGATATTTGATTCCACAATAGAGAGAGAGAGAAAGAGACAGAGATTTGATACGGCTGAAATAATAATATTAATAATAATTGGACTGAATCAAATCCAAAGGAAACCCAAAAATGATCACGAAATGTCTGTGAGTTGGATATTTATTATCTTACTCGATTTCCTCTCTCTTTCTTTTTTCTTTTATATGCATTTACTTACTGCTCTTGATATCTAAAAAAACGAACAGAGCAGAGCAGACCACATTATAAGGTTCATACATATCATGTGAGCTTTCGTTTTGGGGTGTGCTTAAATTTGTTGTCAGACAAAAAAAGAAAAGTGTTTTGGTTCCTCATCTTGTCTTACTGTGCTAGTAGCTTTGTGTAGTAATATTTGTAATAAATTCGATTTCGGCAGCCCACTCTCTTTTATTATTGTCCGTTTATATATATATATACACACATACACATATAGCTAGTGGAGGTGCAAGTATCATAACAGTTATATGCTTTTATGAATACAAGTATATATAGCTTTTCTCTTCTGGTTCTCCTCTTACGTGCGTAGCTTGCTTTCTTATTAATTGTTAATAATTAGAGGAGAGTTCGTTAGAGTAGTGGTGGGTCAAGTGTTGTTGAGTTATTCTTCTTCTTATTATTATTATTTTAATTTCTTGGTAGGGTTTTCAAATATCAGTTTTTAAAGGCTGTATATATATATATGGCTAGTGTTGGTTTTTCTTCTTCTTCTTCTTCTGGTTCTTCAATGTCGTGTTTAATGGAAAATGGAGATCAGTTGCCGCATGTGTTGGCCGTAGATGATAATCTTATAGACCGCAAACTCATCGAAAAGCTGCTCCAGAACTCTTCTTGCAAAGGTATACTTCTTTTTCTTTTCTTTTTTAAAATAATAATTTCTTTGTCTTAAAACCATTTTTATTCTGAGTTTGTTTTGGTGCTGGATTTTGTATATTTGGAAGTTCATTTGAAAAAAAAAAATTAAAAGTTTGGATATGTTTTTGGATGGTGCAGTAACTACTGCAGAAAATGGGGCTAGAGCTTTGGAGTTCTTGGGCCTGGGAGATCGTGGTAGACTCAACTCCCTGGAAGGCAATGTGAGTAAAAGAGAAAGATATTAATTATGTAATAATATTATTATTACAACAACAAAGCATAGATTTAGTAATAAATGATTTTGTTTTTGGGTAATTTTTCTTTGCAGATCTCAAAGGTGAACTTGATAATTACAGATTATTGTATGCCAGGAATGACTGGGTATGACCTACTTAAGAAAATCAAGGTATTATACATATTTCCAGGAATTATTATATAAGATTAATCTTTAGTATTAATGTGGCCATATGATTTTTGAGAACAGGAATCGTCAGTGATGAAGGAGGTTCCTGTGGTTATTATGTCATCCGAAAATGTCCCAACTCGTATTAACAAGTAAATACTCAATTTGGTTTTTGTACTATTTTTTTTCAAGACAATGTTGTTAATTTGTTTAAATAATAATTTGAAAACATAACAATAAACAGGTGCTTAGAGGAAGGAGCCCAAATGTTCATGTTAAAGCCCCTAAAGCAATCTGACATAAAGAGACTGAGATGTCATTTGGTGAATTCCAGAGGCTAAAAACAGAAGCACGTGACAAACTGGAGGAAACCATAGGAATTTGCTTTTCATTCTCACTATGTTTGTGCTAGACTTTTAATTTAGAATTTTACCTTCACATTTATTTTTATGTGCATCAAGAATTTAATCATCAATCTCACACCTTTTTTTTTTGTCCTGTTTCTGTAGATTATGCACTTGAGTTTATTATTTAATTACTGTTTTCAGCCACAAAATGTAAATGTAAGTTCGGAAGTTGAATTTTAGGGAGGAAAAAAAATGTATTTCAAAAGATGTTATTCTTATGTTTGCAGCATTCAACCAAAAAAAAATGTAGAAAAAATAAAACTTAAATTTTGGTATAATTTTATAAAATGTAGCATAATTATAATTATATTTTAAAAAATTTCTTTTCCTACCTTTTTCTTTCAAGAAATTTGTCCTTGGAAAAATTAAGAGAAAAAGAAAAAAAATTGTATCAAATTCTTTAATTTGTTGATTTTGCCGTAAAGCACATCAGATTAGTGAAATTTTTCTTCACAGTTTTTAAAACATTCTACATTTTATCGCCTTACTGCCTGATCAAGTGACACATTTTTCGTTTTTATCCTTATTTAAGATTAACGAACAAATTACAATAACATCAATGATTATGTGGTAACTTATTGATTCAATGAGATTAATTAACTTAATTTTTTTTAATCATATTTCTAGAGTGTAATTTTATATGGGAACAATATGAGCATACAAAAAAAAAGTGACATAGGCCATTTTCAATCACAACTTCATTTTAAATTAACTTTATCTTCATTTTATCACATTTTTTACTTCAAATTACTATTTCATCTCCAATCACATAAATTTTTGTAACAATTGTTGTTTTTTTTATTGTTGTTGGTTTTCTAATTGTTGTTGATTTAATTTGGTAATTTTAAATTTTATAATGTTATTGGTTTTTTATTATTAATGTTTATGTTGTATTTTTTTTATTTTAATTATTATTATAACATAAATTTAAATTTTATAAATGAAATATAATTAAAACCGAGAAAGTAACTAGTTACTTGAAAATCGAGAAAGTTGGTAACTAGTTATTATTACGTCGTTTCAACATTGGAAAAAAAAGTATGATTCAAAACAATTATCCTATTAGGAATAAAAAAATGATAAGAAGTGTATAGTTTATAATAACACCTCAAGAACATTGTGTTAGAGTGAATGAAATATAGGCATATGAACAATTCTAATTACAATCGGAGGTGAATCAGTACAACCAACAAAGTCTGAATTTGAGTAGCCAACTACTTCCAGGTTGTCGGTTCGTCTAAACATGAGTTTGTAATTCTTAGTACCCTGAAGGTACCTCATAACTTTCTTTGCAGCTTTCCAGTGGTCTAACCCCGGATTACTCTGAAAACTTCCTAGCATTCCGACAGCAAAGGCAATGTCGGGTCTTATACACACCTGAGCATACATTAAGCTTCTGACAGCAGAAGCATATGGGATATTCTTCATTTCTTCTTTTTCAAAATTATTCTTTGGACACTGGCTCAAATTTAATTTATCACTCTTAACAATAGGAGGAGCACTTGGTGAACAATTTTTCATCCGAAATCTCTCTAAAACTTTGTTAATGTAGGTTTCTTGAGATAGACCTAATATACCTTTGAATCTATCTCGATGGATCTTAATGCCAATGACATAAGACGCATCACCCATATCCTTCATCTCAAAGTTCTTTGAGAGAAATTGCTTCACCTCATGTAGCATGCATTTATCATTGGTTGCAAGAAGAATATCGTCCACATATAAAACAAGAAAACAAATCGTACTCCCACTGACCTTTTGGTATATACATTGATCCATGACATTCTCTTCAAATCCAAAAGAAGAGATGGCATCAAGGAATTTTAAATACCATTGGCAGGACGCTTGTTTTAAACCATAAATGGACTTCTTAAGCTTGCACACCAAATGATCACCATCACTAGAGGAGAATCATTCTGGTTGTTTCATGTATACCTTCGCCTCTAGGTCACCATTCAGGAAGACAGTTTTCACATCCATCTGCTGCAGTTCTAAATCGAAATGAGCTACTAATGTCAGGATAACTCTGAGGGAATCTTTCTTAGATACTGGAGAAAAGGTCTCCATGTAGTAAATTCCTTCTCTAACTCCTTTGACACCAGTGAGCTTTGTTGATGAGAACTGGTGGATGAGGTTGTTGTAAAGTGGTTTGTTTGAAGTGTCGAACTGCTCATCGATCAGTTTGATCAAGTCCTTAACTTTCTTAGGTTGCTCCACCAATCCACGCATTCCCGTAGGGATCTTGGACATAATGAACATGATACTGAGACGATTGGATCGCTCCCATTTTTCATATAGTGCGATCGCAGCAGCAGTGCTAGTCGCAGTATTTGCAGCAAGTTCGTCCTTCCTTATTGCGTAGTCCATGTCAGCGCAGCCTAAGTGAAGAAGAACTTGTTCCTTCCAAATTTTGAAATTGTCACCCCTAAGCTCATGAATTTCGGTAAGGATTTCAGCGAAACTAGAGGAGGATGAAGAAGCTGCATGAATAGGATTACAAACTTAGATTTTTAAAGATTGAGGTTTAATGAAGTCATGTTTGACCAATGTATAACATACTGAAAGATGAAATTTTATTAAAAAAAAATTTCCTGTGGGCTAAATTTTTAATTTAATAAAATTGGATGTACATGATGATAGATTATTCAAACAAATTATTTGGGATAAATTAAGGTTTGATATTTCTATCTAAATAAACTTTATGATAAAAATATTAAATTAATTATCATAACTCCTGTGGGTAAATTAAAAAAATTAATTTAATATATTATCCTAATTAATTATATAAATATAAGAAAATCACTGTGGGGTAAAATTATTATATTTATATAATCAATCACAATTTATGTCCATTATTTGATCATTTCATATTAATATATAATTTTGAATAATTACAGATGTTGTGGCTACTCCCTAATTATTTAAAATTATACGATTTACTAGACATTATGTTTTAGGCTTTAAGAAAACCTAAGAACAATTTTGTTATAACCTAATAGGCAATTAAAGAAATTAGTGCTCCTAGTGTGGTCGTCCGAAGATCATTAAAAACCTTTCTAGATTGAGCATTTGTCTCGGTTGCATGCTTTCTTATGTCAACCACAAAATTGTTTATGTATTATTCATAATTTTATTCACCCTAAATATTTTATGAATATTAATGTGCTAAATATTATTAAACCTATCTTAATGTTTGAATATAATATAAATATATCTAGCACAATAATGGAATATATAGCATATTTAAAATTATAAAGTCATACATATAAAATTAAAGGTAATTATACTAAGAATAAATTTGCATGAATAATAACAAAATAATCATACAAATTAGCATAATTAATTATATGTACGAAAATAAATACAATAATTCTATATATATACTTAATAGCAGAAAAATTCATGCTAAATAAGACAATAAAATTATTTATTGATTTGGTGAATTAATAAAATAATTGCAAAACAAAAATGTAATTACATTATTAAAATAGCACAATTATTTAATATTGCATCAATAAAATAAATATACCATGCAACAAATACAATAAAATCAATTAATTGCACATTTTAATTAATTTCCAAATATATAATATAAATAATCAAAATTATATTTTTAATTAAATTGGAAAAAAATGAAAAAATAAAATTTATTGTCTAAATGAGTATTAAAATCAAGAAAATAATAAAATTCCAAAAATAAATTAAAAAGGTAATTTTCAGATTTTTGTATGAATTTTTCTTAAATTAAAAAAAAAATTAAATCTGCCCTGGTCGTTTTCTGTGCTGAAGGGTAGCAAACGACATGTCGTTTGCGTTGTCTTCTCCATTGAACCGGGTTGTTTTGACCCGTTTTTCTGGAAGTGGGTCATGCGACCCGGTTTCGAAACTCAGTTGGAAATTCGTATTCCGACGATCAAAAAACGTGTTACAAAGCCCAGATCACATGAAAATTAATAGATAAAGAGATCCATGGCATTAGTTTGATTAAACGACAACGAAAAAACTGTTTGTAATATCAAAAATAAATTTTTGCCATTATCAAGCTCATGAATGTTTCAAAACTGTTGTTGGTTTCTCAAAACACGATTTGGATGCATAGACCATTAGAAAGGATAATCTTAAGGATTTCTAATGGTACTTATATTGAAAATTAGTTTCGAAACAAAAATTCAAAACTTTGAGGCATTAAAACTCTCGGTCAAAACTATAAAAAAAAAAAACTATATTTACAAACCATACTTTATAAGTTTTTTATGCCCAAAAATGTTAGGAATGAAGAAAGCAACGTAAACCAAACAACAAAGGCAATAAAACACAACCAAAATACACTACTACTACAAAAAAAAACCATTTTAGGACACATTTTTAGAGCACTCACCTAGATGTGAGTCCTAAAAACAGCTCCTGGACTTTTCAGGACTGTGTTGCAAGTCCTAAAAACTATGTATGTCATAAAAGTTTGATTTTTTTAACAAGCACCTCCTAGAATTTTTAGGACACTCATTGCGAGTCCTTAAAGAATTATTTTAGGACACGCGGTGCAAGTCCTAAAAAGTTATGTGTGTCCTAAATTTTGAATTTAAAAAATCACAAATTCCCTCCAATCCCTCAAATCACTCAATATTATAAAAAAAATACAAAAAACACTCAAATCACTCTCTCTCTCCCGAAGCTCCCTCTCTCTCTCTCCCTAGCTCGTCTTCGAATAGCCAAACAGCCGCCTTGCCGTCGCCGCCGAACGCCATGCGTTGCCCCACGAGATGCGCCACCCCCCGAAACCTCGAACCCCCGGAGCTCAACCCCTCACACGCGGCCTAAGGCCCTCAAAGTGCATCTCGAAGTTTATGCAATTTTGGGTTTTCCCAAACTTTTTGACCACTTTTCGGCCACCTAGAGCCACCATGAGATAAACCACCACCACCACCACCATATTCCTTGCATCTTGGGCTTCAAAACCCACTAAAAAATTAGAGCCGATGGCCACCGTGGAGTGGTGGCGCCGCCACTTACTCCGACCATTCTTTTAGGGCTTGCGTCAATTTTTTAGAGCTCGCAATGCGAGTCCTAAAAACATTCTTTTAGCAAGTCCTAAAAAATCTCAGTTTTTAAGGCTCTCAAATAGAGGACTTGCGCCTCGCGAGTCCTAAAAAGCCTTTTTTGTAGTAGTGATACAAAAAAAAATTGATGTAAATGGCTATAATAAACATATATATACACGGCCAAAACAAAAACTCAAAATTATATATATACATATGTATATGAACAAGGCAGAGACATAGATTAGGCGACTGATACTAAATGTTAGAGTGAATGAAATATAGGCATATGAACAATTCTATACATGTATGCGGAATTAATATATAGATTGAACATTTACGAAGATATGATAAAAAATATGTATACCTTCAGCCATTGCAATTGATAATCTCGATCTAGTTTTAGATCTACAAAAAAAAAGAGACAGAAATTAGAACGAGTACACAAGTTTCCAAGCTCTTACTAACTCTTTTAGATGGAGTTACTGAAAATCAGAATAAGCAGCGAGCTTGGGGATCGGTACTCTATATTTATAGAGTGAGACCTACCATCAGAGTCTCTGCCACAATTACAAAGGTTGAGATATTCTCTCAACTTAATTAAGATATTCCCTTCATTTAGTTAAGAAATTCAAATTGTGTTTAGTAGATAAATGTTGACCATTATTTTTGATATATTAAATGAATAAAAAATCAATTAGTTATAACAAATTAATTTTTAATATACACATTGATCATTAAACAAACAAGAATAGAATTGAATTAGGATGATGAATAACAGATTTGTAAAATGAAGATTAAAAACAGTAAGAATAGTAATGAGCAAACAAATGGCTTAAGAAACTTTATTGATGATCAAAGATAGTAGCCTTACAATCGAGCTTCACACAGTGAAATCAGAAAAGGATTACAAAACATCTCACATGAGAGATTAGGATCAAATACCCTAGAACTCTTTAACAGCCCTCCAACTCTCAAAATAAAGTTTTCTTTTTCTAAGTTTAAAAAACTCACTGTTACAATGAATAGAGTGGTTAACTCTATTTATAGACATCTAAAACAGAAGAATAACTCTCTTGATCAATTGATTTCAGAATAGTCAAGCCACATCAGCATAAGTGACTTGAATCATACCACAAGAAGAAAGTATTAGTGTCTCAAATGCCAATACATAACTTTGAAATTCTATAATGCAAATTGTAACATACAAGTATAAATTGTTCTATAATTTCTCAAGATCTTGGGTTATGAAGATGTGCTTTTCTATGGCTATCTCCACCCAAGAGTTCGTGATTCCATGATGGCAAATTCAATTTTGATTTGCGAGTTCTTTTCTTTTTTGCTCTAGCTGATTGTGATTATGGTTTCTAATATTAAATTTGTGAGGAAGAAGTTTCCCATAGTGTTTAGCATAGTTTGAAAGGTCAAATTTACTGAATCCATAATTTTAGGCACGTCTTTCTTCAATCCTCCAATATTGAGAAATTGACAGGAATAACTTAATAAAAATCTTAAATTTGCAAAGAGAAATGCTACAGTCAACCTCCTATTATAACCACTTTGCCAACCTCTACCTCCAAAAACATATGTTAGATTTTTTTTCATGGCGGTATTCGTTGTAGTTACGGTATCTTTTTGCCAAATTTTCGAAAAATTATGAATAGTTTACAGAACTGAAAATAAAGTTCATGATATATTTTAATATTCTGATTTACCACACGTGTTCGAAAAAATATAAACATATTTTTCGACATTGTAAATTATTCATAATTTTTTGAGAATTTATAGGAAGGATGTTGTAACTACAACAATCACTGCTATGAAAAAAATTTGAAAAAAAATACAGCGACATGTGTTTTTGGGGGCGAAGTGAGACTAAGAGGTTGAAATAGGAGGTTATTATTAGCACTCCTCATTTGGAAAATAAAATTTTCTTTTCCTTTTTTTAATAAAATTGAAAAGGAATTTGATGTGCCAGTGATTAACATGTTATTAACCTGTCCTGTAGCCTAAATGTTTTTTTTTGTAAATTAAAAAGAAAAGTGAGATCGAATACCCAAGTTGTTTTAAAAAAAAAATTGAAGACCTATGTCTCTCTCCTCTCCCTCATTCGTGACTCTCTCACTCCCCCTTTCTCTCTCTTCTCCATTGCTTCACCATTTGAGTTTTTTGAGCAATCACCAACGACCTTCAACAACAACAACAACAAGACCCACTCCCATAAAGCCCTAACTTACTTTTTTTGTTTGTTTGAAAGAATTCAACAATGGAGGACTCAACAACATTTCCTTAGTCCTCCTCAAATGAACAAGTAAGAATTTTGAGTTTAAGGGATTAGAATACTTTTCATTTTGAGTTTATTGATATACATTTTCAAAAAGAGAAATCACTATAGTTTTAAGTTTATTTGTGTTGTTAGTTTTAATCACTAACTTGAAAATTATATGAATACATATTTAAAAATTAAAAAGAGACCCTATTGATTTTATATTAAATCTTCAAAGATCTTAGGTTCAGAATATCAAAATGTACTGAGAGACCCTCAAAATACACTGAGGATTGCTTGCATCAATCTTTGAAAGACCCTTAAAATGCATTGAGAGACTCTCAGTCGCGTGTACCAATCTTAGTAGAGACCATCAAAATACACTGAGAGACCTTGCATCAATCTTTAAAAAACCCTTAAAATTGCACTGAGAGACCCTGAGTCGTGTGTACCAATATCAGTAAAGACCCTCAAAATACACCAAGAGACTCCTGGGTCTCATCAATCTTTAAAAGATCCTTAAAATGACTGAGAGAATCTGAGTTGTGTGTACCAATCTTAGTAGAGACTTTCAAAATACACTGAGAAACCCCTGGGTCTCTCAGGATTGCTTGTACCAATCTTCGAAAGACCTTTAAAATGCACTAAGAGACCTTTTGGGTCTTAAAGTCCTTTTATAATTTTCTATTTAATGTTTATACTTATAGTTTGTATTAATTTGCATTGTTTTCATTATATTTACAAAATATTTTAGATTTGTAGAACTGTTTTAACAACAGATCTTCCTTGTGAACCGCATATTACAACAGGTGAATATAAACATAGAAAATTAAAAGTGACCTCCAAGAGTCCATTGAGTGTGATTGAAGATATAATTCGTGGCTAACAGACAATCACAAGATTGTTTTTAGAAAATATGCTCAATTGGGTTGTTTGTTGGACCTCCCTACTAAATCTCTCTTTTGTGGGACCTTATCACACCAAATAGTTATACGGAGGATAAATTGTCAAAAAAAAAGCATGAGCTATGGTTTTTAATAAATGGAAAAATTTTGAGGTTCCTTCTCCAAGAATTTGTAATAATATCTGGATTATACACTGGTAGCGGACCAACACCTGAAGAATTGGAAGTGGTTTCATCAAAGAACAATTTAAAGGAAAAGTACTTCGATGATAAGTCAGATAAAAATAGAGGATGTAACCCTTGCCTTAGATAATATACTAAAATAGGAAAGGTCAAAAGACAGAGTGAAGATGTACTTTATCTACATGCTCAGTGCCTTTTTCATTATGTCAAGTCCCAATTCGACAATAGATTCACATTGGCTACAACTAGTGGACGACTTGGCAGTATTTGACAAATATCATTGGGGAAAGCTGGTATACGATAAGATTATAGAGCAAACCACTCATGTAGACTTTAAAAATTTAGCTGCAAATGATCATGATAAAGTTATAAGGTGGAACTTTAATGGTTGTCCTTGGATATTTCAGGTAAAAAAAATATAATTTTTTAAATTTGTATCTAATTTTGGAATAATACTATATATTGTATTTTATTTATTGATTATAATATTTGTTTTGACTATTATGGATATGGATATGTGAAATAATGCCAAAATTGGGAGAAATGATTGGACACATAATTCCAGGAAATCATATTTCACGATGGTTTGGTTGGAAGATAAATAAGAGCCATAAAAGTATCTCATCTCAGTTACAAGAATATCTGACACTATAACAAAAGATGCAGAGATATTTATCCACATAAAATTTCTTATTAATTTTGTTTTTGTAAATATTTGGCTACGGTAACAAATTTTACTATCATTTGTTTTCTTTTGTATTTGTTTGTGCGACCTACTCTAGTTCCAAGTTCAGAAGAAAAGGTGCAACCTTTCTATGAAAGACTTGGTAGCTACATGGACGATGCAAATGACATCATAGATCAAATGTCTTCATTTTTATCGGGTGATGTCATCCTACGTAATAGTCATGACTGAGTTGCAAGAGTTGAGGCAAAGGGCCATCTGGAATCTCCACCATCTCATCTACCATCCTCACAGGGTCCTTCAACATAAGTCTTTTTAGATTACTCTCCGCCACATTTATCTCCTCTAGCTGATGGGGGTTATGTGCTTATGGAATCTCCACCATCTCATCTACCATCCTCACAGGGTCCTTCAACATAAGTCTTTGTAGATTCTTCTCTGCCACATTTATCTCCTCTAGCTGATGGGGGTCATGTGCTTATGGACTCTTTGTTGGGATTTGTGTCCTTAAAGCGTATTTTTGTATAAACGATTACTGTGAATTAAATAAAGTTAATATTTTACACTCATATTTTTATTTAATTATATATGTCATTTATCATGAAGATCTAATATTATTGATGTGGTATTGAATCAAGTATATGTACAATGATATATATACAAGAGGATTTAATTTAAGATAGTAATAAAAAAAATTTTCATAATCGCTAAATAAAGTGAGAGTTTTATTTAATAAAGATTATGAGTACGATCTATCTTTTGTTTAAGACAGAGCAGTCTATTCAAACTGTTAAGTGTAGCAACATAAAAAGATAGAGGTACCATATACAATATAGATTGTATTGGACTGGGACATGATGAAAGAAATAACTTTTGATAATCTCCATTAAAATATATAAGTTCAACATTCATCAATCGATGGTCATTTGAGACTTGACCTCAATCCTAAAGTGAGTAATGAACTCCGATTTGTCCTCTTATGACTTTTGACTTATCAGGTAAGGTTCAATATTCCTACGACCAAATTCTTGATATCTTGGAGTCATAGAACTGCAAGTGGCTGGGAACATACTTTACATATATGAAATCTGCTCCTTACTTAAATAAAAGCAGATTAGTTGTTCCTTTTAGTGTTGATTCGAGACTTGAACATAGAGCACTCAATTTCTGTTGGAGAACAGAAATTTCATTATATAATTAAATGTATAAAATAATGTTCATTAGAGGATCAATGAAACTAATTGATAAAGACATAATTAGAGATGTTAACGGATATTAAGACCTAGCTTTAATTAGGAACAACTAGCAGAGGGTCATAATTCATGCAATGACTAAATTAATAGACGATTTTATAGTTATAGATTATAATACTATGAGACTGTAGTTTTGAGAGTTCAACTATGAATTTCTAGTGGAATAATTTATAGTTAATAAATTAATTAATGGAACTAAGAGTTAGTGAAATTAATTAAATTATTGGAGCTTAGAACTATGGGTCCATATTGTCCCCGTACTAGCTCGATAACACAGAGATAGGATTTTGGTATTAAAAGGAAATAATTAAAAATAATAAAGTATTACTTTTAATCTCACAAAATAATATTATTTGTGAAATAGTATTCAAGATATTATTTATGAAATAATATTTAATGGCAAATAAAATTATATTGATAATTTTGTGAAATTAATTTTTTATTGAAAAATTAATTTAATTATATTTAATTTTGCGGTATAATTGTATACTACATAAAATAATATGATAAATGCCCAACAAATAACATTTTATAGAGATAAAGTACCACAAAACCCAAAGTCGTATAGTTGGCGCCAACCACAGTCTAAATGGACTGTGGCCCACGCAGATGCCCAATGTTATTAGGGCTATGTCTTCTTTTGATTGTTATATTAATAGAATATAACATCATAAGAAAAAGGATATCAAATGCATTTTAACGTTATTTGCCAAGAGAGAAAAATAGAGAACTTTGTTCTCTCTGAATTGAGAAGAACACTCTCTTATGCGTTGAGATTCAAAAGTGTGTTCTTGTGTATCCCACCAAATAGCATAGACATCCACCTATCTCATTCTCTTTGTGCGAGCCATAGTATGGAAGACGGTGGGTTAGGAGGCTAAGACGTTATTTGATCTACACGTGCTCTACGTCTAGAAAATGTATTTGTAAATTTATATTTTATTAAGATTCATGCGCATGAGAAAGATCTCATTCTAGTTATGGTTCCTAGAGTGATTCGTTCTTATGCTTTAATAATTGTTATTATTGTATTGAAATATTATCTCATGCTTCCGCTACACTGTCAATCACATGATCAAAAACCAACACTCTTCACCATCTCATCTACCATCCTCACAGGGTCTGCCACTTCCTCAAGTTACTCCAACTCCTTCTATGCCATCTTCATAGTTTGTCCCAGTTCATGATGTTAATAATGAATTATTAGAGTTACTAAGATGTTTTATGGCTGAGTAAGAAAAGTTGCACATATCGAGATATGAGAAGATGGAACGATTGAATAAAGAGAGGTATGAGGCAATTATGGCAGACAATGTTGAGTGTGAGTTTCTGAATAAAGAGAGGAATATGACATTAATGGAAAAGTTGGATGTCTTGATTGACAGCCTTCGACCTGTGCATGCACACTTTTCTGGGGATGGAATGACCCCATCTAGAGGAGATAAAAATACAATAGATGACCAACAAGGCTAGCATAATATGTATGGTGACGCACATGTTGTTGGAAAAATTATATTTTATATATAATAAATAGCCAATTTAGGCTAATGTGTGAATGGAAAATTGATGCCTTAAATGTGGTCCATTGATAGCTGCTAATAAATGCAGATTTGGTCAAGGATGTAATCACCGTAAAAATGGTGAATATTCTGATCGATATCAGAAATTATGGTAAAGATTGTGATTGATCAATATCACTAATTTTGTGGGATTTTTGGCATTAATTCTCTTGTGTCCACACTTGGTATTCCACCCCATATGAAGCCTATAAAAGGAGGCTTCACCTTTCATTCTAGACACACCAACAAGAAGAGTCACTCACTAAAAAGCTCTCTTGTCTTCTTCTTCTCTGTTTTTCGTAAGTCTTAAGGTGATAGAGTGAATGTATTAATTCGAGTTCGCTGGAGTAGTGAAAGTGGTGTATTCCTCTACTCGTTAGTCGTTGTATCCTGGAAAGTGGTTGCTCACGTATCCTCTAACACCAATCAGGTAGAGGGGGCAAATCTGCTTTAAGGAAAGCGTGTTTTACGTGCCTTGGCTTTCTTTTCACTTATCAGTTTTATAATTTATTATTTTGTAATTATTTTTTCTGTTCTTCAATTAAATATATTACTATATATTTTGTTCTTCTTCACTATATGATTTCTAACACATGTAAATGATATTCCTGCACAACTTTGGTTTTTTTTTTACTATATTTCTTAATTTTTTTTAAATGTCTTGTTACTTCATGGTTGTAAGATACACCTTATGCTCATAAAGAAATTTTAGATGGACTCACCACACCTCACGGAGAGAAGAATATAGATGATGAGCCACATGTAACTGATATTCCTGCACAACCTTCAGCAGAAAAAATCACTACACCTAACAGAGAGGGGAATATAGATGACGACCCACATGTAAGTGATACTCCAAACAATTTTTCGGAGAGCATTGCACCACGCCATCTCATGCACATGCAAATACCTATAAGACACCACCATCAATTATTTATGAAGGGATTAGTAATGAAGAACATGACGATAATGTTAAGAAAATGTGCTGAAACTTGTTATCACCTTTCATATGTTGGCCGAAGAAACGTTGATACTCAAATTCAGAACCTCCTACTTTCGACCCTTTTAGGCTGCCTATCGAGGCAGACGTGGAAGCTTTCTTTAGATGGTATAATGGGGATACAAGTGGCAGATGTAGTTCAATTATATGTTGGTAGTGTGGATCTTGTATCGATCTCGGAGAAACCCCCAAAATGCACTGAGAAACCTGGGTCTCTTAGTGTTATTTGAACCAATCTTGGAGAGACTCTCAAAATGAACTGAGAGACCCGAGTCTTGTTGTGATTGGTTAAATACATGGTGAAATTGGTTAGGCATGAAGATGTGCAAAAATCATAATGATTTCACTAAATTCTACATGTGATAGTTGACTTTTGATATAGGCATTTTTAAATCATCTTTTTGGGTCCAAAGTGTTTCTTTAGAGTATATAAGAGCACCCAAAAAGTTTGGGAGCATTTGTGGATGTTTTGAGACAGGTTTTGAAGCGCCAAGTTAGAGGCATTGGCGTTGCGTCACCTTCTAGAGGTGATGCGTCGCTCGCCATTGAAAAGAGTGTTATATTATTTTATAATATAATGTTTTAGATTAAATAAATGTGACATAGAGTGTCACACATTGTAACATATAATAGAGAGTTACATAATTTGGATATATGTGAAATATCCAAACATGTAACATATTTGGTGTTACAAATTCATCACAAATTTGTAACTCCTAAATATCACCCATTATTGTGTAGATTTGTTGTTACACAATATTGAGATAAATTTCTTAAAGCCATATGAGAAATGACTGATAGAGATGTGATTTTGTAACTTCCATACACAATATTGTGTATGGAAGTTACAAAATCAAGTGGGAATAAATTGGAACGTTTTGAGAAAAACTTAAAAAAATTGGTTGCTGAAACTGACCAAGGGTCGCGGCGCTTGAAACAAGCGCCGCGGCGCTAGTGGCTGACAGATTCATACTAATTCGATTTTTATCCAATTTTGAACGTTTCCAACAGCCAAGTAACTCCCAAATCTCTATTTTAATTCCATAAAACATCCAATTAATCATTGGTAACAGCCATGGGGGTTGGTGGAATTTGAAATTCAAAGGGTGTCTCTAAACTCTATAAATAGGAGCCTAATGCTCACTTGTAAGACACAACATTTCTATCCACTAGAGCACTTGGCTAGAAACACCTTGAGGCTTGATTATTCCAGAAAGCATTTCCAAAATCTGTGAGAGATCCCTTAGTGCTTGAGTTAGGGGGATATAAGCTTTTGGACAAAGGTTTCAAACATTGTTCAAGTTGGTGATCCCCAATACTCTTCACTTTGGTTGTGTGAGTGAGAGTTCTTTGTTCATTGTTCTTATTCTTGTTCTTTTATTCTATTGCTTTTCTTTTCTTCTATTATTCACTCTTTTACATGTATCTTTTGTTTTAGAATTGTAATCTCATCTATATATTTTCATTATACTACTTCTAGTTTATTTGTATATTTTGTCTTAGAGTTGTATTTTCTATTTCTATCATTTTCTACCTCTTTCTTTATATTTACATGTATCTTTTGTCATAGAGTTGTAACACTTTTTAATCAATCTATATTTACTTGTAATATTATTGCATAGAGTTGTAATATTATAATCATTTCCATTGAGGCAAAATAATATTTTCCTAACAAAGAGCACCCCAGGTGTTTAACCCAAATTTGGACATGGTAACGAGGCATTTGAAGAGGACACGTAGCTAAAACGACATAAAATTCTGAGAGCTGGTCAAGATAAGATAGTTGCTCGAGTAGACATCATTAGTGTACAGAGTTGCAGTCTACTTTGTCCTAGGTTGAAAACTTATCTGGATTTGACCTGCCCGGAGAGAAGATAGCTGGTAACATCTCATGAATCTGCTCGAAGATAGAATATCCAGAATTCACGAGATATTATGAAATATCCCAATATATTTATGTAACTGATATTTGAATGTATTTATCCAGTATTATTTGAATTTGTAATCATGTCTAACAATACACTCTACACGTGTAGGGCCTAGATTATTTTGTAAGGGCCCATAGCCCATTAAGAGACTCTATAGATAAGGATCTCTCACAGTCACTATTTTCACAAGCTAAATACAAACTTTAGATACAAAATCCCTATCGATTGTATTTTCTCTCAAGCTTAGGAAACTCAGTTGAACCTTGCTCTTCTTGTTCTTGAGTCTGAGACTTCTTTGATTAATAAAAGTGCAAGTGGACGTAGGTCATTACCAACTCTTGGGGTCGAACCACTATAAATTCTTTGTGTCATTTATTTGATTTCAGATCATTAACTTTTTTTCTGTCGTTTGTATTGACTCAATGTCGTTGACCAAAACGTTGGTCAACATTTTGGTACTTTCATTGAGAGCTAAAATCCAAGATCATACTCTATCAGATTCATCTGCGAGTGGTTAACGCCACCTTGCAGGAGATGGTTAACGCCATGAGGGCCACTCTGGCCACTCAATGGCTGCGAGTGGACCCGCAAGGCCAAGTACTGTCTAGGCAGCCAGCTGGTGTGCCACCCATGCACCCAGCTAGAGTGCCACCTGTTAAAGTAGCAGGTGTGCTTCCCGAGAACCCCACTATCATGGTGTAAGATCTGCCAACTGGAGTGTTGCTTGTGCACTGTAACATCCCAAATTTCCTAATAAGGCTTAGAGCCTTGATTAGGGGGTCAAGATGGCAAATTATGGAATTATGTGATTATATGATATATATATGCAGCATTACGTGATTATGTGAGTTATAGTATAATATGACTTGATATGCATGTTTATGTGTATTAAATATGCATGTGAGCCCATTTCTATTTAAAAGGGCAATTTTCGTAATTTGGCCGTCATGGGTATATTTGGCATATATATGGTATGTGTGTGGTACTATATTACTATGTGAATATGTTTGGGTTACTCGGCACGAGACGATCTTATGGAGTAAGCTAGTGGGAAAGTCACAATGGGACCCATACTTGACTCGAAGGGGTATATTGGGTATTTAGCACATTATCGGGACATTGGGTAATGTGAATGATTATTTGATGATATATTGGGAGTTAGTGAGATTAGGAGGGAATTATGAGAATTTTGACTATTTTACCCCGGGGACGTTTTGTTATATTATTTCATATAATATAATGTTAGATTAAATAATGTGAAAAAATATGATTTGTCACACAAATGTGATTTTTCACACCTTGTAACATATTATTAAGAGTCACAAAAATTAGACACGTGTGTGTGCTCAAATGTGACATATTTTGGAGTTACAAAATCAGTTACAAATTTGTAACTCTTAAATATTACCCAATAAAGTGTATATTATGTATTTCACAAAACCATGATGAAATATGGCTGTTGGAGACATGTTTTTAACTCCCAATAAGTGTTTGGAGGTTACAAAATCATGTGGGAAAGGATTTAAGACGTTTTGGAAAAATGACTTTTTGTGCTGAAAATGGCTTGTGGCCGCGGCCTGGGGACAGAAGCCAGTGGCCGTGGCCAGTGAGGCTGACAACCTATATGATTTTTTTAGTTTTTTCCAAATTGAATGGTTCTAACATCCCAAATAACTCCCAAATCTCCATTTTAATTCCATAAACATAAAATTAAACATTGGTAACAACCATGGGGGTTGGTGGAATTTGAAATTCAAAGGGGTATCTCAAACTCTATAAATAGGAGCCTAATGCTCACTTGTAAGACACACCATTTTCCATCCACAAAGCACTTGGCTAGAAAATACACCATAGAGACTTGATAATTCCAGAGAGTTATTTCCTTGAGAGATCCCTTAGTGCTTAGAGAATAAGGGGAAATAAGCTTTTGGACAAAGGTTTTGAACCTTGTTCAAGTTGGTGATCCCCACTACTCTACACTTGGTTGTGTGAGAGTTTGTCCCTTTTTATTGGTTTTATTTTCATTCTTTTGATCTTGTTGATCTTATTTACTTGTATTATTATTGTTTTGAGTTTGTAATCTTCTTCTTCTACATCTTTCGAGTCACTTGTATTTTGAGCAATTGAGTTGTAATATTTATTTAATCAATTACCTTGTCTATTGTATTTTTTGCATAGAGTTGTATTTTAGTTTTTCCATATTTCCATTGAGCAATAAAACATATATTCTCTAACAATCAAAAGCTTATCTTCCGTTTCAATGGAAAGAGAAACCATGGAGATCATATGAGGATCCAACTTTGAAAAGATGGTAAGATAAGGTAATGTTCTACTTTGATTTTCTTAGAAGATCTAATGGTATAGTGATAGAAATGAGAAGAAGAAAAGTTTATAAATGAGGTTCATTGTTTTCTAATCTCCTTTATTTTTTAGTGGTTAGATTAGAAGATAATATAATATCTTGAGTTTTTGTTATATGTGATTAATATGTAAATAATCTAGTAGATTATTGGGTAATATGCTAGCATGTCATAGAATAGTCTTATTTTGTGTTAATGGGAAATTATTAGAATGACAACTATATGAGTTTTTTATGACATGCATAAATATATTGATTTTGTGAATCAATAAAAAATATGAAATCATAGGCGTATGATATTTGTAATTTATGTTTACATATTAATAAAGAGCCATGCGAGTATGATAAAAGTCATATATGTTGACAACTATGTGAAATTATATTGAAATATAATCATGCAAACATTTGTGAGATGTTAATATGTTTATCATATATTATTGCAATGTGATGATTTACCATTTATTTGGTAAATAAAATTTATTATTTGAGAAATGAAATTTCTCATTTAAGTGTTTACCCTCACTTTATGATATTAGAAAAGATGAACCTAAGGGGGTTACATCTTTTGATAAGTGTCTTGCCATTGCAAGAAAAATGGATCAAGTTGGATTAAAAAATTATGGGATGACATATTGATTCAATAGACTTATAGTCTAGAGTGTGGTCAAATGAAATATATTTGAGAATTATTTAGTGACAATAATTCTTAAATATTCAATGAAGGAGACATTTTCAAAATTGGAGAAGCAATTTTGAATCTTTACACCAATGGTGAATAAAAGAGAACTTTATTCATTTTGGTTAAAGATGGTGATATGTTTAAATTAATCTCAATGACGAGATAATTTTAAACAAAAACATAAGAAATCAAAGTATTTAAATAAATCAATGAGGCTTTATTTTCTTTGATTTAAAGTGTTTAAAAAAATTGACATTTTGATTTTGATTTTGATGAGAAAATCAATGGATGCCAAATTGATGTTTTCAAAATAATCTCAAAGAGACTCTTAAGAAATACACAAAAATTGTTTAAGTGATTTTGAGATTATTTAGACAACTAAAAAATGAAAATTTGTGATTATTTGTTTGAGAAATTCTCACATTACATTTGTGTTCACATTTTGTTTTGTGAAATACATAAAAGAAAGAAACTAAGTAAAAGTTGCTTTGAAAGGAGTGTGCCTTGCATTAGCAAGTAAATAAATCAAGATAAACATTGAGGTTTTATCTTGAGAGTTTATCATGTCGCATAGATGACTCATGATGAACTTTGAGAATCATAGGTCTAGATTTATCTTGGAGGATAAAGTACTTAATAGAAATGAAGAGATTTCTATTTTAAAGTAATATTTTATTATCACTATGTGAGAAATGTGGGGGTGATGCTCCAAAAGTTAATCAGTTTATTTTGTTGATAATAATTGATTAATTTGGTCATCCTATCAAATATGTGATTTGGAATTTCACATTTTAAATCACATTGGCTATATGTGTATAGAATAGACAAATCTAGACATGTTTGGTGTCTAAAGTCATTGTTTGTAATATTTTGATTCAAGAAGGAATCAATTTAAAACATAAAAGAGAATTTTATAAACAAAGATGTTTCTAGAATTAATATTCAAGGAAAATGTTTATCTTGGATATTAAACTATAAAATAGTGGGGGTGTTGACTATGGTCAAAATCACTATTTTAAAGAGACAACTATTTTAATCAAACTATGGCTAGCAGCAAAATTTGAATAAAATAAAGAGAGTGTTTAAAGTATGCATACATGAGAAAATAAATGATTCAAATGGAATCATTTCTACATCTCAAGGAGTGGGACTTAGACTCCCTAAAGAGATTCACGGTTAATGGTAACCTATCTTAATACTAGTGACAAAACTAGTATTAGGTTCAATAGGTAATAACAAGGCAATCAAGTGAATAGTAGTAGTACTCAAATTTTGTCCCATCTGAGATATGAGTATAAGTGTGTTACCAAAATGAGGGTTAAAACCGAAAGGTTTTTTAATAGAACTCAGTCTTGAAAAGACAAGTATTTTAGGGTAACAAAATATTGTAAGAGTTCTACCTTAATAGACCCAGGGGTGGTGCCACCCCTCATGAGAATTGAGAGTCATTCTCAAGAAAAATCTATGAATGGAATGTGCACATGGCCATTAATGGTGCAAAAGCGAGACATTGAGGTCTCAAGTGAACATAGCAAAGGTGTGTGTGTTATCACTGATTTGTTATCAAGGGATAGTGGTTCAATGCTTCGGCAACCAAAATTTCAACAAACTTTGTGATAATTACACTAAGGTAAAATTCAAGTCGAAAGACATTTTACTTTATGCACCAATGCAAAGGTTTCTATAGAGAGTGATTATTTAATCAAGTGGGGGAATATTATATTTTAATATAATGTTTGATTGATTAAATAAGTGTTACAAAAAAGTGATTATTTAATCTAGTGGGAGAATGTTATATTATTTCATATAATATAATGTTAGATTAAATAATATGATTTGTCACACCTTGTAACATATTATTGAGAGTCACAAAAATTAGACACATGTGTGTGCCCAAATGTGACATATTTTGGAGTTACAAAATCAGTTACAAATTTGTAACTCCCAAATATTACCCAATAATGTGTATATTATATGTTACACATTTGAGATTGGATTTCACAAAGCCATGATGAAATATGGCTGTTGGAGACATGTTTTTAACTCTCAATAGGTGTTTGGAGGTTACAAAGTCATGTGAGAAAGGATTTGTGACGTTTTGGAAAAATGACTTTTTTTTGCTGAAAATGGCATGTGGCCGTGACCTGGGGGATAGAAGCTGTTATCTCCAAAAATTGGAGATCGATGACGTGACAATAGAGGTGACAAGTGGCAGTACATGGTCAATAAAAGACATATTAATAGTCAATAAATATATTGGCTCCTCAGAGTTGTGATAAAGTGATCTGGCTTAGGAGTAGCCCAGTAGGCCATTGAAGAATTTTGACTGGCTTAAGAAATGTCATGACCGACCAGGCATGACCTTGTCCAATCAGTCACATGTTTTTCTGCCCAGGAATGACTTTGTCTGCCTAGGAATGACCTTGTCTGCCCAGGCATGACCTTGTCTGCCCAGGCAAGACCATGTCCGACCAGTCATGACCATGTCCGACCAGTCATGACCTGTCTGCCCAGCCAAGTGCGTGACTGCCCAGTCAAGTGCATGACTGCCCAGTAAATGTGTGGGCGACCAGACTGAAGGTGATATGGATCAACTAGATGGTGCAGGACTACGTCAAGATTCCCAAAAACGGCTTCAACAAGAATCGGTCTTGGCATACGCGGGAATCTCTCATTTATCCCACAAATTTAAGTGTATTGTTACATTTTGAATATTGTTGTAATTTAAATATCACGAGAATAATAAAATACCCCGATTATGGGGATATCATTTGTACGATCCTAAGCCTATAAATACAATGCTTATGGCATCATAAAGGGGACTTTTGGTCTTTTGAACATTTGATCCGAATTTTCTAGAGAGAGAGAAAGTACTTGTATTTGAGAGAAATCTTGTATTCTTGTAATCTACATTGAAGAAACTCAGTTGAATCAGGTTCATCTGATCTTGAGTGTAGATCTATAATCACAACTCTAAGTGGATTAGGCTATTACCAACATATTGGGGTTGAACCACAATAAAAATTACGTGTGTTATTTACTTTCTTTTCAAAATCGTCTGTGTCGTTTATTTCTCTTGAAGGTTTTTGTCGTTTTTGACGTTCTCATGTCTTTGGCCAAAAACACGGTCAACATTTTGGTGCTTTCATTGAGAGCCTGAAGAGAAAGACAGACGGTCCCTGAAGTATTATGGCGCCTAAGAACAACAATGCGGCCTCCAAGAAGACAGGCTCCTCTAAAGAGCCTGCTAGATCAGAAGGTCCTAGCCTTCAAGATCGCGAAACTGAGCCTAGAGTCGTGCTCGAGGACGTAACCCCAGAGGTTGAAGAGCTCCAGGAAGCCATGAGCGCCTTCCAGGAGGAAATGGCACAATTCAATGCCATACAGGAGGCATTCGCTGAAGAGATGGCTAGGCAGAAGGCAACGTTTGAGCAGCAGAGACAGGAGATGGAGGCCAGGAGCGAGGAGATCAAGCGACAGCAGGAGGAGGCCGATAGGTGACATCGCGAGGCTGCACTCGGTCTAGAGGCAGCTACGCAGTTGGCCCAAGCTGCAGCACGAGGAGCAGCCACCCCAGGAGCAAGGACCACAGATGCTGGTCGGAGGACCACTGACAGAGCCAATTCTCATGGACCGGGCAAAAGCAGGAGTAACCCCCCT
This sequence comes from Humulus lupulus, assembly GCF_963169125.1. Taxonomy (NCBI): domain Eukaryota; kingdom Viridiplantae; phylum Streptophyta; class Magnoliopsida; order Rosales; family Cannabaceae; genus Humulus; species Humulus lupulus. Next base: position 93,072,120 of record NC_084800.1, on the reverse strand, counting down.
GGTTGGGAAGATGATGGGGATTGATCTAAAACTGCCTCGATGCAAAGGGAGCACTCTAGAACCCCCTCCAGGAGCCACCGATCAGAAACTTCAAGATCAGGAAGTCACCGATCGGGTGGTAAGAAGACTCCACCTGGGCAGGAGCAAAATAGAGCTCCTCGAGATAAGAGAACTTCACAGTTCAAAGATGGGCATGGTCGGGATGAGGCTGATAGTCATCCCGCCGACCAGTCAAAGGAAAAGGAGGGCCATGACCAACAAGGAGGAAAAGACTGTCCGGGACGTACCGAAAAGCCTCCACTACACCCCGGCCAGCAGCGTAGTGGGAGAGAGCAAGTCCTGCGTAGTAAGCCCTCTGTAAAGTCAAAGAGTACGGTGTTCGATCGGGTAGGAGAGCATGCTTCCCGGAAGGATCTAAGGGATGTTATCACCAACAAGAGGAGGACCGTCCCGGTCGAAGGGCAAAATCTGGACCGCCTTGCCGGTCAAGTAGAAATACTTGACGATGGCGTGCCAGATGGTAATGCCCGACCAGGCGGTCAAGACCTTGGAACCTCATCAGTTGCACCAGCCATCCAAGCCCAACTTGACATGCTAACAACTGTAGTGCAAGGTTTGTCAAAACGACCTTCCGAGATAGATGCGATAGACCACCGAAGTGGCAGCCCATTTTGTGCCTGAATTGGAGCAGCCTAGCCACCAGCAAAGTACAAAGCACCGGTTCTGCCAGTATATACAGAAAAGGCAGATCCCATCAGACATATTAGGAAGTTCGAGGACCAGATGGAATTGCTCGGAGTGAGTGACGATTATCGATGTAGAGTTTTCCTGACTACATTGTCGGATACTGCCCAGGAATGGTATTGGAAGTTTAAGCCAAACTCCATTACCTCTTGGGAAGCATTCAGGAATGAGTTTTGTAGACAATTCAACACTGTCCGGACTCCACCAGTTTATGCCAATCACTTGGCAGATATCAAACAAGGAAAAGATGAGTCTCTAAAGAACTATATACAGAGATTCATGAGAGAAGCCAATAGAGCAACTGGTGTAGGATACAAGGGGAAGATGGTAGCCATATTCGCTGGGATAACTGTTAGAAAATATATATTATTGCTCAATGGAATTATGGAAAAAACCAAATACAACTCTATGCAAAAATACAATGGACAAGATAATATTGATTAAATAAGTATTACAACTCAATTACTCAAAATACAAGTAAATAAAAAGATGTAGAAGAAGAAGATTACAAACTCAATACTATAACAGTACAAGTAAATAAGAAGAACAAAAGAATGAAAACACAAACTAACTCTGACACAACCAAAGTGTAGAGTAGTGGGGATCACCAACTTGAGCAAGGTTCAAGACCTTTGTCCAAAAGCTTATTTCCCCTATTCTCTAAGCACTAAGGGATCTCTCTAGGAAATAACTCTCTGGAATTATCAAGCCTTAAGGTATATTTTTCAGCCAAGTGCTTTGTGGATGAAAAATGGTGTGTCATACAAGTGAGCATTAGGCTCCTATTTATAAAGTTTGAGATACCCCTTTGAATTTCAAATTCCACCAACCCCATGGCTGTTACCAATGTTTAATTGGATGTTTATGGAATTAAAATGGAGATTTGGGAGTTATTTGGGATGTTAGAACCGTTCAATTTGGAAAAAACTGAAAATTCACATAGTCTGTCAGCCTCACTGGCCGCGGCTGCGACTTTTCAGTGGCCGCGGCCACTGAAAGTCAGTAGCCGCAGCCACAGGCCATTTTCAGCACAAAAAATTCATTTTTCCAAAACGTCCCAAATCCTCTCCCACATGATTTTGTAACCTCCAAACACCTATTGGGAGTTAAAAACATGTCTCTAATAGTCATTTATCATCATGACTTTATGAAATCCAATCTCAAATGTGTAACATATAATATATACATTATTGGGTAATATTTGGGAGTTACAAATTTGTAACTGATTTTGTAACTCCAAAATATGTCACATTTGGGCACACACATTAGTCCAATTTTGTGATTCTCAATAATATGTTACAAGGTGTGATAAATCACATTTGTGTGATAAATCACATTTGTGTGACAAATCACATTTTGTCACATTATTTAATCTAATATTATATTATATGAAATAATATAACATTCCCCCACTAGATTAAATAATCACTTTTTGTAACACTTATTTAATCAATCAAACATTGTATTAAAATATAATATTCCCCCACTTGATTAAATAACCACTCTCTATAGAAACCTTTGCATTGGTGCATAAAGTAAAATGTCTTTCGACTTGAATTTTACCTTAGTGTAATTATCACAAAGTTTGTTGAAATTTTGGTTGCCGAAGCATTGAACCACTATCCCTTGATAACAAACCGGTGATAACACACACACATTTGCTATGTTCACTTGAGACCTCAATGTCTCGCTTTTGCACCGTTAATGGCCATGTGCACATTCCATTCATAGACTTTTCTTGAGAATGACTCCCAATTCTCATGAGGGGCGGCACCACCCCTAGGTCTATATAGGTTGAACTCTTACAGTATTTTGTTACCCTAAAATACCTGTCTTTTCAAGACTGAGTTCTATTAAAAACCCTTTCGGTTTTAACCCTCATTTTGGTAACACACTAGTATTCATATCTCAGATGAGACAAAATTTGAGTACTACTATCTATTCACTTGATTGACTTGTTATTACCTATTGAACCTAATACTAGTTTGGTTACTAGTATTAAGATAGGTTACCATCAACCGTGAATCTCTTTAGGGAGTCTAAGTCTCATCTCTTGAGATGTAAAATTGATTCCATTTGAATCATTTCTTTTCTCATGTATGCATACTTAGACATTCTCATTATTTTATTCAAACTTTGTTGCTAGCCATAGTTTGATTAAAATAGTTACCCCTTTAAAATAGTGATTTTGACCATAGTCAACACCCCTACTATTTTATAGTTTGATGTCCAAGATAAATATTTGAATATTAATTCTAGAAATCTCTTTGTTTATAAAATTCTCCTTTATGTTTTAAGTTGATTCCTTCTTGAATCAAAATATTACAAACAGTAACTTTAGACACCAAGCATGTCTAGATTTATCCATTCTATACACATATAGCCAATGTGATTTAAAATGTGGGATTCCAAATCACCTATTTGATAGGATGACAAAATTAATCAATTAATTAACAATAAATTGATTAACTTTGGAGCATCACCCCCACATTTTTCACATAGTGATAATAAAATATCACTTTAAAATAGAAATCTCTTCATTTCTAATAAGTCATTTATCCTCCAAGATAAATCTAGACCTATGATTCTCAAAGTTCATTGTGAGTCCTCAAGCTTCATGATAAACACTCAAGATAAAAACCTCAATGTTTATCTTGATTAATTTTCTTGCTAAAGCAAGACACATTTCTTTCAAAGCAACTTTTACTTTTAGTTGTCTAAATAATCTCAAAATCACTTAAACAACTTTTGTGTATTTTCTAAGAGTCTCTTTGAGATTCTTTTGAAAACATCAATTTGACATCCATTGATTTTCTCATCAAAATCAAAATGAAAATGTCGATTTTTTAAACACTTTAAATCAAAGTAAATAAACCCTCATTGATTTATTTAAACACTTTGATTTCTTATGTTTTGTTTAAAATTATCTCCTCATCGAGATTAATTTAAACATATCACCATCTTTAACCAAAATGAATAAAGTTATCTTTTATTCACCATTGATGTAAAGATTCAAAATTGCTTCTCCAATTTTGAAAATGTCTCCTCATTGAATATTTAAGAATTATTGTCACTAAATAATTCTCAAATATATTTTATTTGACCACACTCTAGACTATAAGTCTATTGAGTCAATATGTCATCCCACAATTTTTGAATCCACTTTGATTCATTTTTCTTGCGATGGAAAGACACTTATCAAAAGATGTAACCCCTTTAGGTTAATCTTTTCTTATCTCATAATTGAGATGCTCAACACTTTAATTGAGAATTTTAATTTCTCAAATTATTCTTTTTATTCACAAATTACATACTAACAATAATATAGGATAAAACCTATTAACATCTCACAAATGTTTGCATGATTATGATTTCACATAGTTGTCAACATACATGACTAATATCATACTAATATGGCTCTTTATTAATATGAATTGCAAATATCATGCACACATGATTTCACATTTCTATTGATTCATAAAATCAATATATTTATACATGTCATATAAACTCATAGTTGTCATTCTAATAATTTCCCATTAACACAAAATAAGTTCTATGACATGCTAGCATACTACCCAATAATCTACTAAATTATTTACATGTTAATCACATATAACAAAAACTCAAGATATTATATTATCTTCTAATCTAACCACTAAAAAACAAAGGAGATTAGAAAACAATGAATCTCATTTATAAACTTTTCTTCTTCTTATTTCTATCACCATATGAAAACCAGTAGATCTTCTAAGAAAACCAAAGACGAGCATTACCGTATCTTACCATCTTTTCAAAGTTGGATCCTCATATGATCTCCATGGTTTCTCCTTCCATTGAAAAGGAAAATAAGCTTTTGATTGTTAGAGAATATATATTATTGCTCAATGGAATTATGGAAAAAACCAAATACAACTCTATGCAAAAATACAATGGACAAGATAATATTGATTAAATAAGTATTACAATTCAATTGCTCAAAATACAAGTAAATAAAAAGATGTAGAAGAAGAAGATTACAAACTCAATACTATAACAATACAAGTAAATAAGAAGAACAAAAGAATGAAAACACAAACTAACTCTCACACAACCAAAGTGTAGAGTAGTGGGGATCACCAACTTGAACAAGGTTCAAGACCTTTGTCCAAAAGCTTATTTCCCCTATTCTCTAAGCACTAAGGGATCTCTCTAGGAAATAACTCTCTGGAATTATCAAGCCTCAAGGTGTATTTTTCAGCCAAGTGCTTTGTGGATGAAAAATGGTGTGTCATACAAGTGAGTATTATGCTCCTATTTATAGAGTTTGAGATACCCCTTTGAATTTCAAATTCCACAAACCCCCATGGCTGTTACCAATGTTTAATTAGATGTTTATGGAATTAAAATGGATATTTGGGAGTTATTTGGGATGTTAGAACCGTTCAATTTGGAAAAAAATGAAAATTCACATAGGCTGTCAGCCTCACTGGCCGTGGCTGCGACTTTTCAGTGGCCGCGGCCACTAGCTTCTGTCCCCCAGGCCGCGGCCACTGAAAGTCAGTGGCTGCAGCCACAGGCCATTTTCAGCACAAAAAATTCATTTTTCCAAAACGTCCCAAATCCTCTCCCACATGATTTTGTAACCTCCAAACACCTATTGGGAGTTAAAAACATGTCTCCAACAGTCATATATCATCATGACTTTATGAAATCCAATCTCAAATGTGTAACATATAATATACACATTATTGGGTAATATTTGGGAGTTACAAATTTGTAACTGATTTTGTAACTCCAAAATATGTCACATTTGGGCACACACATTAGTCCAATTTTGTGACTCTCAATAATATGTTACAAGGTGTGACAAATCATATTTTGTCACATTATTTAATCTAATATTATATTATATGAAATAATATAACAATAACTTATCGGAGTCCTCTGTGGGACAGTATACATAGAAATCCAATTTCAACACTACAACAGTTTCTTGACCAAGCAGACAAGTATATGAAATTGGATGATGCAATCGAGAAAGAGGAGAATGGCATAAAAAATCCGGGCAGATCAACTGACTCTCCTAAGGATGGTGGAAAGAAACGTTGAAATAACTGGTCTGACCACCATGTGGAAAAGAAAGTAAAGTTGAGTTCAAATGAAAAGCTAGCCAAGTATGAACCTCAATTCACTAACTACACCACTCTCTCGACCAGCCGAGTAGAGATATATCTCTCTAGTCATGAAGAGGTTCCCTACAAGAAACCTCCACCTATCAGGAAAGAGATGAGGAAGAGAGACATGAATAAGTTCTGTCGTTTCCATGAAGATTATGGTCATGACATGAATGAATGCAATCACCTCAAGGACGAGATAGAATTTCTTCTCCGGTCGGGCAAGTTGAGGAAGTACCGGGCAAAGACACCCCAAGGAGAAGGAGGTAGCAGCAACTCTGGTTTCAAGTGACAAAGATCTCCACCGTTGTAGCTCAGACCTGTGGACTTTACCTTAGACACTATATGTGGAGGTCCACACTTGGCTGAGGAAAGCAACGAAGGAGAAGTATGCTGAGCGGAAGTGCTAGGATCAGAAACCACTGGAGTGGCGAGCACCAAAGGATATATTACTTTTAAATACCGCTTTCAGAGTGGTAGCTTGATTTCGAGTTGTTAGACTTGTTATTTAAGTTTGGTTTATGAGCTGGTTATTTGCTAACCAGTCATTTTATTTTTGAACAATTTTTGTTGTTTAAGACTCGTTGTTAGACATGTTTTGTCCTTTTTAATTTACGAGTAATAAAAGAGACTACGCGCAGCGTGGTCGATTCTTGCTACAAATATGCATGTGTGTTAGTTATCCGAGCAGTGTTCAACTGGTCGATACGTTCAAGCAGTGTTCAACTGCTCAAATATTTTCCGTATATTCTATGTGTTTCACGAGTAATTAACTGCTCGAGCAGATTCTGTCAAGTAGCAAGTGACTAAGGATCTTTCAACCCTCAATCACCTGGGGGGCACATGGGGTATACTGGTATATAATTTAACACAGGCAATAAGAGCACGAGTTAATATATATGTTTTTAGGCTGACTTGTAAATTTTTGAAGTCCAAAAAGGCCATTAAGCTAACTTGTTTGACAAAGCTTAAGTAACTTGGAATTTTTAAAATTTCAAGTTAAGAGCAAATATTCGTGTGACAATAAACATTATGCTCATAAAATGTTAGAGCAATAAGAGTGTGAGAAAGTATACTTAGTATGGACTTATGAAAAGTCTAGAATTTCTAAGTTAGAAAACTAAGTACTCATGCGAAAATATAAGGCATACACCATAGTGACTTTACTATTCACAAAAAACTTATAACTTTTTAAGTCTAGAAGAGACTTAGAAAAGTAAAGTATAAATGCCAACAACTCAGCTATACAAAAATAAAGAGTAAACTACTAGCCAGGTACAAGTTTAGCTGATCAGGTGCAAAGTTTTCCTGCTCAGGAGAGCAGATACAACTTCCCTGGTCGGCTAAGCATGTATCACCGTTCAACTTCCCTGGAGTGAATCAAACAAATACATGCAAAGTAAATACTACATGGTGAAAAAATGTCTTTGGGAAGAGAAGTCAATTTTTCCCAAGATTGATTGAGAGAAATCAATCTATTAAAACTCTAACAAGGTGTTTTAATGGTGTTCGGAGGGATAAGGCATGCTTAAGTAGCTGTGCCATATGCCCGAGTTCGGTCACCGAGATTGTAATCCTAGCACAACCAAATCGAGGATACTCAACAACCTGTCTCTAATACCATGATAATTTTGCAAAATAGACAAAAGGAGAATTAAGAGAGAATCAAAAGGGAGGCTAGGTTTTCATTATATCAAGAAATAGAATTTGAAGAAATCAAAAGACAAGTTCAGTCGTGGGTTTGCGAGAAAGTTATCGACCAAATATGAGCTTTTGAATGACCTCGAGAACATTTTGCTAGAAGAAAAGTTTATCATACGAGAAAATCGTATAATAAACTTGGGGGGCAAATGTTATTCCCAAAAATTGGAGATCGATGACGTGGCAATAGAGGTGACAAGTGGCAGTACATGGTCAATAAAAGACACATTAATAATCAATAAATATATTGGCTCCTCAGAGTTGTGATAAAGTGATCTGGCTTAGGAGTAGCCCAGTAGGCCATTGAAGAATTTTGACTGGCTTAAGAAATGTCATGACCGACCAGGCATGACCTTGTCCGACCAGTCACGTGTTTTTCTGCCCAGGAATGACTTTGTCTGCCTAGGAATGACCTTGTCTGCCCAGGCATGACCTTGTCTGCCCAGGCAAGACCATGTCCAACCAGTCATGACCATGTCCGACCAGTCATGACCTGTCTGCCCAGCCAAGTGCGTGTCTGCCCAGCCAAGTGCATGACTGCCCAGTAAAGGTGTGGGCGACCAGACTGAAGGTGATATGGATCAACTAGATAGAGCAGGAATACGTCAAGATTCCCAGAAACGGCTTCAACAAGAATCGGTCTTGGCGTACGCGGGAATCTCTCATTTATCCCACAAATTTAAGTGTACTGTTACATTTTGAATATTGTTGTAATTTAAATATCACGAGAATAATAAAATATCCCGATTATGGGGGATATCATCTGTACGATCCTAAGCCTATAAATACAAGGCTTATGGCATCATAAAGGAGACTTTTGGTCTTTTGAACATTTGATTCGAATTTTCTAGAGAGAGAGAGAGTACTTGTATTTGAGAGAATTCTTGTATTCTTGTAATCTACACTAAAGAAACTCAGTTGACTCAGGTTCATCTGATCTTGAGTGTAGATCTATAATCACAACTCTAAGTGGATTAGGCTATTACCAACATATTGGGGTTGAACCACAATAAAAATTACGTGTGTTATTTACTTTCTTTTCAAAATCGTCTGTGTTGTTTATTTCTCTTGAAGGTTTTTGTTGTTTTTGACGTTCTCACGTCATTGGCCAAAAACGTGGTCAACAGAAGCCAATGGCCGCGACCACTGAAAAGTCCTGGCCGCAGCCAGTGAGGTTGACAGCCTATATGATTTTTCAATTTTTTCCAAATTGAACAGTTCTAACATCCCAAATAACTCTCAAATCTCCATTTTAATTCCATAAACATCCAATTAAACATTGGTAACAGCCATGGGGGTTGGTGGAATTTGAAATTCAAAGGGGTATCTCAAACTCTATAAATAGGAGCCTAATGCTCACTTGTAAGACACACCATTTTCCATCTACAAAGCACTTGGCTGGAAAATACACCATAGAGGCTTGATAATTCCAAAGAGCTATTTCCTTGAAAGATCCCTTAGTGCTTAGAGAATAGGGGGAAATAAGCTTTTGGACAAAGGTTTTGAACCTTGTTCAAGTTGGTGATCCCCACTACTCTACACTTTGGTTGTGTGAGAGTTTGTCCCTTTTAATTGGTTTTAATTTCATTCTTTTGATCTTGTTGATCTTATTTACTTGTATTATTATTGTTTTGAGTTTGTAATCTTCTTCTTCTACATCTTTCGAGTTACTTGTATTTTGAGCAATTGAGTTGTAATATTTATTTAATTAATTACCTTGTCTATTTTATTTTTTGCATATAGTTGTATTTTGGTTTTTCCATATTTCCATTGAGCAATAAAACATATATTCTCTAACACGTTTTTGGGGCCCCGAGCATTAGGATTTGCTTGAGGTTACTTAAGCTTGAAGTAACCTATCAGAAATAAAAAAAAATGTTCAGAACGTTCTCTCTCTCTTTCCCATTCCCTTTTTGACATTGTTCGCATTTTCGAAGGAAACTTGAGTTTTAGGTCTTGGATTAAGGCAAGGATCAAAGCATATCGATTCTAGGGAATATTAGAAGCTTATTAGTCGGGGGATTTAATTGGGAAATGACTCAATCAGAGGAAATCCAAGTTTTAAGTTTTGAGTTTTTAAGCTTTGATTGGATTTTATGTTTTGATGAGTTTTTGGATGGTTTGAGATTTGGGTTTTGATGGTTTTGGGAACTTTGTTTTTGAGATTTGGATATGTTTGGATAGGTTTTTGGAAGGTTTTAAATGGGAGAAAACATAGGAAATGGTTGAGTTCGGGGTTGGGTCGTAACCTTGTTCTAGCAAGTCGCGACCTGGGTGAACCTAGAACCAGGAGGGCTCTACCTGGGGGGCACGCTGTGACTCAAGAGGGCCAAGTCGCGACCCGCACCCTAAAGCCTAGGCAAAGGGTTCTCTGTCATGGAGGCGTGTCGCGACCCTCAGGGCCAAGTCGCGATCCGCCTGTGCAGTTTTGCCCAGGTTTGGATTATAGTCGTGGGAACTTAACTCTAAAGGCTCAGGATCAATCCTACTACCCCGTTTGGTAGGATTTGATGTGCCGGAGGCTAGGATTCGAGTCAGAAGTATTTATTTACTCATTTTGATAGGATTCTATATTATGGTTGTGACTAGGTTGTCGCTAGGGGCTTGGAAATAGAATCGTGCTTGAGGGTCGTTTATTGGTAACCTGTGATTGGACCAAAGGTAATAAAACTGCACCCAATATATGACATACATGATTGTTGATGAGGCATGTTGAGTGCTCTATATATGGACATTGGTTGCATTGTAAATGCCTGACAGCATTGCTTACTTGTGAATGACACTGACTTATTACTCAGAAACGACAATGGTGTTTAGTACTGGTCGTGAAGCTCTGACTTCTCAGTCATGTCGAAAATAGTACTGAGTGCTGATCGTATGGAATTGACTTATGAGTCAAGAGCGGAAATAGCATATTGAACGCAGGCTGAGAGGATTAGAACTAATCAACAGGAGCATTAAATGCTTGACCGACCTATTGGTCAAAGAAAACTAAAGCGCTCGGCTAGTTACTCAGAGTCAGGGCTAAAAGGTTCAGGTGACTGGAATGTCACATGGCTTAGGGCGCATGATCCCAGAGAGACTTAATAAGTCATCTATTCAGGGCACAAGACCCCAGATTGACTTAATAAGTCATCTATTTAGGACGCACGATCCCAGAGAGACTTAATAAGTCATCTATTCAGGGCGCAAGACCCCAGATTGACTTAATAAGCCATCTATTTAGGGCACAGGACCCCAAGGAGACTGAATAGTCATCTATTTAGGGCGCAGGACCCCAGAGACACTGAATATGTAACATCCTACGTCACTATGGCTATTTCCTGGAATGGCGACGGGCCCTACAAACCAACACGAGTCTTTCCAGCATGCTTTGTCCTCACTCACACACTTCTTGGGAAAAATTCCTAGTCACCAATCATGAGACTACTCTAGGTCAAGCACGCTTAACTTTGGAGTTCTCAAGTGATGGGCTACTAAAAAGAAGATGCATCTTGTTAGCATAGGTAGTACCCATCAATTCATTTAAGCTCTCTTCAACTGTGTAGTGCCATACCTACACAGTCTTAGAATCATCACACTTGACCTTCCCCAGGCGATGTGGGATTGCACAACTTTTACCCAGTCTTTCTCCCTGCGGATCACGAGATTCTGACTGTCACAATCACCCCTCCTTAAGGGTATGACGTCCTCGTCGGCAACACTTTCGGCTGGGTCAAGACTCTGATAAACCTTCTAGGAGGATTTTCTAACTCCTAAACTACTCATACCAATTAAGCGCAAAGAAAGAATGCTTTGACCTTAAATAATGAAACTAAGCATTCCAACAATAAACTTGATAAACCAAAGGAAAAATGTAATCGCGAATTTTCCAAATATTCAAATCATCTTCGAATTAACCTTATCAAGTTTCTAGCTAGAGGCTCACACTTAGCTATCTATCAAGCTTCTCAACCTAGTACTACTATGTGCATAAACTTAAAAGAAAAAATTCACATAAGTAAGAATTTAACACTTACAGTACAGTGAGTTGGGCTCGTCTCTTGGCGATGAACTTTACATTTCTCTGATACCATAATGTAACACCCCACATTACTATGGCTACTTCCTAGAATGATAACTGGCCCTACAAACCAACACAAGTCTTTCCAGCGTGCTTTATCCTCACTCACACCCTTCCTGGGAAAACTTCCCAGGAGGTTACCCATCATGAGACTACTCCAGGTCAAGCACGCTTAACTTTTGAGTTCTCAAGTGATGGGCTGCCTAAAAGAAGATGCATCTTGTTATCATAGGTAGTACCCATCAATCCATTTAAGCATTCTTCAATTGTGTAATTCCATACCTACACAGTCTTAGAATCATCACACTTGACCTTCCCAAGCGATGTGGGATTGCACAGCTTTTACCCGGTCTTTCCCCTGTAGATCACGGGATTCTGACTGTCATAGAATAGTCATCTATTCAGGGCGCAAGACCCAGATTAACTTGACAGTCATCTACTCAGGGCGCAGGACACCATTATCATTTATTTGTACTTGCCTGCATGCATGAATAGGGTTATTACTACTAGGCATGCTTATTATGATTAGATGACATATTATTAACTGCTAATGAGCATGTGTTTGAGTTTTCTTGCTGAGCCTCAGCTCACGGGTGCTATGTGGTGTACGTAAAGGTAAAAGAAAGTTGAACCATCCTTGAGTTGGAGAGCTTAGGTGACGAAGTATACATATGCGGCTACTCGACCACCGCGGTCGAGGGTTTAAAGAGGAATTAGGGTCAAACCCTATTTTGCCACTTAAGTCAGCTAGTTGTAAATCTTTTATTGTAATTAATCTTGTAAATGTATTTTGGGATCCCAATGTATACAGTAAACGTCTTAGTGAAACATTTGTATCCATGACCAAAGTTTTTAACCCTAAACCGTTAATCACATTTAGTTACACGATTATGACCAAATGACTCGTTTAACGAGTTTAACACTATTAAAATACACAGAGTAACAGTCTCTGGGTAGTAGGGCGTTACAATAATATTAAATCAAGTTTCAAATTATAAATAGTTAATTTTATTAAGGTTTTAATTATTTAATTAATTTAATTATAAAATGGTCTTGAATTTGAGTTCATTAACCCTTAACTTTAAGACACGCATCATGACCCCAACCCACATGGTGTGGGCCAGCCATGATAGGGCTTATAAGTAATTTAATGAAGAAAATAAGTCCATGGATGTGTCTATAAATAAAATGTTATAGCTAGGGTTTTCATAAGACAAGTTTTTGGTAAGTGTTCAGTTAAAGAAAACCCTATATTACACTCTTCTAGCCACTTTCTCTTCTTCTCCTTTAAATCTCTATCTCACATGTTGAGAAGATTTCCCACTAGTTAGGCTTGATCAAAGATTGGCGAGGAAGATTGTGTTCGTGTTTAAGTTCTTAGTAATTCCTAGAAATAAAAAAAGGACAAAATGATAGAGAACTGAAAGGATGGAGTCTCATTAATTCCGCTGCACGTAAGTAAGTAATTTACTTTATCTCTATGTTTATAGTTTTAATTTCAAGAGATGCATGTTCTAGAATTGCTATTTATGTTTGATTAAATTAGAAATCACATGATAATATGCAAGATCTTGTGTATGCTTTTCCTACATCTTAGACTATACAAAACAACAAAGACATCTATTTTTGTGTCAAAAAAGCCCTTGGATCTTTTTAGCAAAATAAGCTAGGGAAAATCCATCTTCAGCTCGTATAATTGCCCAATATCGATGATATCCTTCAAAAAATCTAGGGATGCATCAACGTTCATCTTTAGAGCATCTCTAAAGAAGCATTAAATTTGTGATGCATTGCTATAATAACATTTTTTAGAAAAAAACTCATCCAGTAGTGTGCTAAATATTGTACCAAAATTGGTGAATGCTAAAAGTTGTATTAAATTTGGCACAAGATACATCACATACCAAATTTAGCACAACAATAAAAATAATTTTTTTTAATTATAGTATTTTCACTAATCATTAATGATAGACTTTTAACACAGTTTTTTTTAATTACAATATTGTCATTACGCATTAACTTGAGACTTTTTAATATTTTTTATTTAATTAGTTAAATAATCATTGATGATAGTGTATTTTTTTTAATATCAATTTGTATCTTAAAATACTATTGTGTATTGGAACACAATTATAAATCTTGTACTAAATTTCAATTTGCAAGCATTGGAAATGGTCTTAGAAAGCCACAAGCAAATGCCCTCAAAATATGATGTTATGAAATAAGGGGTATTTGCAGAAAAAATACAAAATATTTATAGAATGTAGCATTATTTATCTAAAAATAATTCTATTGAAAAAAAAAATCTAAAGTTATTAAAACATAGCATTTAAATATTCATTTTTTTACAAGAAAAATACTTAAAGTTGCTAGATAGTTGTACCTTTACTACCCAAACAATTAACAAATTAATATAAATTGGTTTTAGATTATAAAAAAGAATTAAAATTGTATAAAAAATAACCTAAATTAATTATAAAATTTTAACTCTAGAATTAGTTTAGGTTATTTTTATATGATTTTAATTATTTTTAATAATTTAAAAGTAATTTATATTAATTTTTTATCAGTTTGGCTAGTTAGGTGCAATGTTTTAGCATTTCTCATTAAAAAAAGTGTAAGTTTGTTTTTGACATTGGTATAGTACTATTAAGCTATGCATGTGACCACAAAAAAGTTGGATATTCAAATGCTATGATTTAGTAATTTTGGGTATTTTTCATGTTAAAGAAATAGATATTTAAATGTTACATTATGAAAACATGTTTTTTTTTTATCACAAATACCCTTAAAAGTAAGACGAATTCTTCAGTCCCTCACATGATTCAGTCCTTCAGTGTGGGGTCCAGTTTTTTGCCAATTGTCCAAATTTTATAGGAGTAAGTCTTTTTTTCACATTTGTTTTTGACTTACAATGACCGGTTGTGTGAACCTGTTGGAAAGTTGCTGGTGATGTGGGTATAAAAAGTAGGGGCAAAAAAGTAATTTCCTGTCCAAAAATATGTACAGTTGATGACTTGATCGTAAACTTAATATGAATTTGAGAGATATTTACGATTTTGGTAACGTAAGCATTGTGCTTCCGCCAAGTGATTTATATGTTATGTTGAATGAGACGCAACAATAACTACGTAAGTAAAACTGATATATATTTTGTAGTTATTTTATAAGATTTTTTAAACTTTTTTCCATGGAGAAGTTTCATTTATTTAATATTGGGATGAATGAATCATTAACTCAATTAGGTATGGAAAAATGTTATCTAGATGGTTGATTAATTATGAGAGTCAGTACTTGCTTGATTGTTGGCGAATAAATGAAACATAATATTGATGGACTGTAGGTCAGACTTAAGGAGAGTGTTCTGGATGTTGGACACATTGTATCTTCTCTCCCATTCGTTCCGCTCGATGGCCAGCCTGACGTTGTCATGCACAATTTGGTTAATGTATTGCATTTGCTCAAGATGATTGTCATCAAACGACGGGAAGTTAACGATGTTATTAATTGGGAAAGGTGTGGAGTCCATTTTAAAGAGAAAAATAGGATAGACAAGTATACATGTAGGGTAGTGGAGATTGAATTGAGGTCAACACGATCCTTACACACATATATATACATATAGAAAACACAAGCATGGAGGAATGGATCAAGTAAGTGTAAGGTGATGTCTTCCTGTAAATGGTGGAGTTGTTAATGCATTGTCACTTATCAAAAATAGGGTTGCACATCAGTCAAAATTACATAAAGTATGCTATTATTAGAAACATAAGGAAACAGTCACGTATTACGTGAGAAGAATTAGAATTTGTGTTTCAGCACGTCATGTTCACGTGAGTTGTGAGTGGTATTATGTGGGAGGACCTTTGGGAGCATAGTACCTGAGAAAAATAAGAATGGAGACGGAATTTACTTCCATTTTTGACGTTTTTTTTTATTCATGTATTTTGACTGAATTGCTATTATAATTTCTCTCAAACAAAAATTCAAACATGAGGTGGTCACCATTATATATGATCGGACACTGAATACTCGAGTGCACCATTACAAAAAAAATGAAGCCAAACAAAATTTGTTGCCTAAATAGCTAAATGGGAGGGAATTTTCCTTCCAAACAGTTATTGTTTGGGTTCGAAGGAACTTTTTCTTTTGAAAGGAGAAGAATGGCTTAAACGGGCAAAAACACGAATAAAAAAAAAAGTGACCGGTTACTAAGGGGTGACTATGAACATAATGGTACTTTGACACTCAATAAACTCAACAACTAAATCTAACCATCTATTTTCTAAAACAATAAATCCAAATATTCAAAATTAACACAGAACTAATTCCTTCAAAACATACTGAAAGATGGAAGAATTCTCCTAAAAGTAAATATATTATATAACAATGTAGTTCTATTAAAAAAAATTATTTAATCAAATAAATATATTTGTATAAATAAATGATAAAATAAAAGTATACAATTTATATCAAATAGATTTTTTTTTTTGAGAACATTACATGTTAGATCAATTACAGTACAATTTAGTATTGAATATATTATGTCAAACCCCATCTTATAATATAACCTCCAAGAACATTGCCCACTAAAAGAGAGGCTTCAATCGACTGCATTTCTGGATGAAAGTAGGGACGAGCAACACATACCGCCCTGAAGGGAACAATATATGATATTATATATAATTTACAAGAGAAATAATTGCACACACAATGATGGTGTAAAAAATGTGTATACAACATTACTCAATTTACAAATATATATATGGAATCCTTATGGGTAACAAGTTATGAGGTAAAATGTATTGCACAAAAATTACCCTTTTTTTTGTTCGTTTATCATACTACTTATTTTTTTTATTCCCTTCGGACCAGTCTAATCTAATCTAATGACAAGGAAAGAAACTACAATTGGGATTGGGAAAAAGGAAAAAGTCAAAATAATAATAATCATAAAATAAAGCAAAAAAAAAAGAAAAAAAATAGAACACATGAAAATCATGGAATGGAAGAGAATAAAAGGAGGATAATTAGCAAAGGTGAATCTCCCTTTCTTCTTGATGCTCAAACTCGAACACCAAATTGTAAAAGAGACCTTTTTTATTCTCTCTCAAACTCGGTAGTCCGTACTAACAATGGCAGCCTTGATGATGGAACCCTCGTCTTCCTCTTTCCTAAACCCCAACTTCCCTTCTAATACCAACACGCACCGTCCTTATCTCACTCTTACAAAGAAACCCACTCTTCTTCACCGCATCCACTCGGCCCCCACTCCCCCACCCTCACTCCGTTGTTCTGCAACTCCTCATTCGGCTTCGACGTCGACGCCGGTTCCCGGAGACCAAGACCCATTTTTGGATCCCTCTCCGGACCGGACAAGGGATCGCCGCAGAGCAGTGCGGTTGGCGTGGGAGAAGCTGGTCCGCTGGTCTCGGTCATGGCGCAACAAGGCCAAGACTGACGTTCTTGAGCGAACAAACAAGGTCTATTTTTCTTTCTTAATGTTCCTCACTCTTTTGCTCACGAGGGTTTTTTTGTTACATAAGCTGCCATGGTTTTGCGTTACATTCATAATGACAATTGCAAGAAAAAGAGGTTCGCAATTATAGTAACCTTATCGGACTTTTGATCTTCTTTTGTTTTCAGTTATAGCTGTCATTACAAAACATAGTTAATGTCATTAGTATTACCCTTTTTGGCCATTTATGGCATTGCTTGTTCGATCAAGATAATCGTCAAATAAAACAATGTTTTGCAGTGTTTGTGACCAAGATTTGATTGTTTTATTATTTCGTTCATGTTTTGGTTCTTTAGATTGTTGTGCTTGGAGGTGGATCTTTTGGTACAGCAATGGCTGCTCATGTTGCTGAAAGAAAGTCTCAACTGGAAGTTAACATGCTTGTACGCGATCCTCAAATTTGCCAATCAATCAATGAGAACCACTGTAATTGGTACACACCATTCTTATGGCACAGTAACGCTATGCTATCTTATCAGTGCATACGCATTTATACAATGTGTCTAAAACTTTTTTATGCTCTTTGTTCTTAGTAAATACTTCCCAAAACACAAGCTCCCGGAAAATTTAATTGCAACGACTGATGTTAAAGTTGCATTGCTTGGTGCTGACTATTGCCTCCATGCTGTGCCTGTGCAGGTTTCTCACTTCACTTTTATTAATAATTTTAATTAATGTATGCCTCAGATTTTTAAATCAATTTATAGCAAGCCCTCAATTCAAAGCTAAAATAAAATAAAATTTGTAGTCCTTAATAAGGTAGTGCTGTTTTAGTCACTGCAAAAGTATTCTAGCCTGTTTTTCATGATACAACATCTTGTATAAAACAGGGGCAGATTCCTGAATATGTCTATGGTTAGTGCAGTTCAGCTCGTCTTTTCTTGCCGGAATTGCTGATTATGTCGATCCAGGCTTGCCATTCATATCCCTCAGCAAGGGCTTAGAGCTCAATACACTAAGGATGATGTCTCAGATTATTCCCCACGCACTGAAGAATCAGCGTCAACCTTTCATTGCATTGTCAGGACCTTCTTTTTCATTGGAACTCATGAATAAATTACCAACAGGTGGGCGATTAGGATTTGTTGGCTAAGCTTATCATCATGGGGACTAATAGGTTGCCTAAAGAAATGTTGAATAAGCTATATAAATGTTGAAGCTTTGCCTTTAAGTCCAAGTAAGTCACATGTTTTAAGATGCTCATCTTACTCTTGTGTAATTCTTTTCAGCAATGGTGGTGGCATCGAAAGACAAGAAATTGACACATGCAGTTCAGCAGCTACTAGCCTCTGATCATCTAAGAATCAGCACTTCAAGGTATTGTTTCTCATGAGATCCACTAAGTTGTGTACCATTTCCTATAACTAAGTTGGTTGTGATAGATAAGCCAGGTTAGCTAGCACAATTGCGTACTCTAATTTCACCATATTTCACGACTCCGCTGTTACGTAATGCCAGAAGAATTGTGTATGCATTTGAGGGGACGGGCCCAGCTCATAACCTCTGATAACTCCAGTGATGTCACAGGGGTGGAAATTGCAGGTGCTCTTAAAAATGTGCTTGCAATAGCTGCAGGAATGGTGGAGGGGATGAATCTTGGGAATAACTCTATGGCAGCTCTTGTTGCACAAGGTTGTTCTGAGATACGATGGTTGGCAACAAAGGTACAGCTTCATGCATGGTTTGAATTTTTTTTTTCAATTAAAGTTTTAGTAGAAGAAAGAACATGCTCTCTCTAACTTAATTCTCATTTTCTGAATAAGCTTTGTTTAAATTGTCCATAGTTATTGGCTTTAGTTCTATTATTACCCTGCTACCATAAGCCTTTTGTTTTTGATTCATTTTCTCAGTTCTCACAACTTTTTCTTTTAACTAATTTCTTGAAGATGGGTGCAAAGCCGGCTACAATAACTGGTCTATCAGGGACAGGAGACATCATGCTTACTTGCTTTGTGAATCTTTCTAGAAACAGAACTGTTGGTGTTCGTCTTGGAGCTGGGGAGAAGCTGGATGATATACTGAGTTCCATGAATCAGGTGTTTTGAGTTGTGGACAAACCTATTATTGATTATTATGATTGTGATAAAGTTATGAATCGTAACTCAAATGATCATATTGAGTAGGTGGCAGAAGGTGTATCAACAGCTGGAGCTGTGGTCGCACTAGCCCAGAAATATAATGTGAAGATGCCAGTTTTAACAGCTGTTGCTCGGATTATTGATAATGAATTGACACCAAGGAAAGCTGTTTTTGAGTTGATGAGCCTTCCTCAGGTCAGGTCATTCTCAACCCCATTTGGTGATATACACTTATTATTATTTTTCCTTTAGGTTGAATTCTACCTGCTTCTGAATAGTTAGGATATCATATTCCATTGTAGGTTGAAGAAGTATAAACACCGGCAATAAGAAGGGGATCTATAAATGGGGGTCGAAGCATATACCGCAGTGTCATCCGACCATACTTTCTTCTTTTTTTTTTTGTTCCTTTCTTCACTCGATAGTTTATCAAGCAATTCATTTGCATAGATTCACGTTACATTCTCTTATTCTTTTCTTTAAAAAACACTGCTCTTCACGGAAAACCGAGCAGGAAAATTTTGCAAGTCAGGCATTAATCTTCTACAATATACAAGGTTTGAATTTTGCTGTCAACTGAAAACGACTACTTATCTCAATGATCATATATTCATGACATGAGCGAAGTCATTTCATCTATATCATTGCAGATCCATTTTTGTCATTCTTTGCTAACTCGGAAAACATTAAAGTTGTAAAATTTGGGTATCCATAGGCCACCACGGTGATTCCAACTACTACAAATCCAAGTCGTGCAACATTCTAAGGTCAACAACAATAAAAAGTATAGCCTGTCTTAAAATCAAAATCTAAAATATAACAGAAATATACACATATTCGTCATATGGTAGCATACCAAAGTTTATACTCAAGTAAGGAAGCGAAAACATATACAAGTTTTGTGCTCAGTTCTCAATCTGTTCGTCAACAACAAGATGAGTGCCTTACCATATAAAAGGTCAGTCAAGATTTGGATATTTCTATGGTAGACATTCCCATCGCAAGCAGATGGCAAGAGTAGGGGAAAACTTCTTATCGTTGTTTACTGCGGCTGCGACTACTACTGGAAGAGAATCCACGCCTCAAACCAAGAATCAGCTGCCTGATGCTGCTATTCGAGGTAGTGTCAGCCAGCCAGCCTTCTTCTTCTTCTTCTTCTTCTTCCCCACTGGAGGACGAAGTCGATGCGGTATTCCCATGGCCGAAGTAAGGCGAAACCAAGCTCTCAAAATAGGCTGTCTCCTGCAAATAATGCTCGGCGCCTCGAATTTCAAGCTGCCTGAAATTGTTCTCAACAGGGTCATAGCTAAGAAACCCTTCTCCTCCTCCAACACTGATCAGCAAAGAGCCACTCTTGGTGAAGCACAGTGGCGTGTACCGTGAGCCATAGACCGACGGACTTGAGCCCTGCGACCTCGGAACTGTGATGAGCTTCGTCCAGGTTTTGTCATCCTTGGTTGCCCATACATCCACATAGCTCAGCCTCTGACTGTGAAGCACGCAAAGCTGGTCTTTCAAAGTCCCAATCCACGAAATATTTCGGTTCAATTCATCCGCCGGTGGCGGCACCACGCTGAACTTCTCAGTCGACAAATCGAATCGGAGAATCACGCAACGGAGCGAATCGCCTTCTTCAGCGAGCCAATAGAGGCCGCCATTGGCATTAGTGGCTTGGAACACATGCTCGACGAAATAAGGAGGGGTGTCCTCATCGGGGAGTTTCCTCCATGAATTGGATTTCACACTGAAAACCTCCACC
Organism: Humulus lupulus; assembly: GCF_963169125.1. Classification (NCBI taxonomy): domain Eukaryota; kingdom Viridiplantae; phylum Streptophyta; class Magnoliopsida; order Rosales; family Cannabaceae; genus Humulus; species Humulus lupulus. The sequence continues at coordinate 93,051,101 of NC_084800.1, read as the reverse complement.
TTAGGGACGAAATTTGGAACCTTTAATCGGCAATACATGGAAGGGATCCTCACGATCTTGTAATCTTCAGTAGAAGCATCAAACCCTAGACCAAAAACCTCCCTAGTGCTCCTGAAATTGGCAGGGATAGGCATTTTCCTGTACTCCCTGATCGAAGCGTTGTACAACAGAAGAAAACCCTGAGATCCATCGTTGACGACACAGCAGATGAGTCCATCGCAGTGACCCTTGACGTAATAAGGGAAGTAGGGAAGCATGGGAAACTCGAGCTCCATAGCTTGTTGAGGACCCTCGTTCTGAGGGTCCATGGACAAGAGAGAATCTCCATAGCGAGAGAGTATAATACTAGTAGCCATACCCAGATGGTACTCGGATCGAATCCTGGCCAGATGGGTTTTGACAAAGTTTGGACTGATAATAAGAATACGCCATGATTTGGAAACGCACTTGAATCTGACCAAGGTTTTGACTGGCAGTCTTCTCAGAATCTCCCTAATGATGTCCTCTGGAAACTCCATAGGGGTTTCGCCGTAACGGTGCCTGGATTGGGTTTGGTGGGTTGTTCTGGTTTCTGGTTTCTGGATTTGGTTTGGGTTGGGTTCAGGTAGGTGAGTGTGCTATTTTTTTTTTCTTCTTTTTCTGTTGGGTTGGGAAAGTGGGTATGGTTTTATTATATGTGGGGCGTAATTTTTCAAAAGCAGCGAGCGAATAGGCATGGGGCGCCTTGCCTTGTGTATGTATGCAGAAGAAAGACTCTCGAAACTTCAAAACCAAGACATGTGGTAGATAAAAAGCCAAGCCAGGCTATTTATCTCTGTCTAAATATGTGTAAAGAAGGTACGGTACACACATGTTGAGTACTACATATGTCGTTTAAGTTCATTTTCTTTTCCTTATTTCTAAATTCATACAGAATGCTTGTAATGAAGGAATTCCTTTCGAGTTATTATAAAATGCTTTGTAATTTTATCCCTCGATTAGGTTTTAACTATATAAAGTTAGAGGCAAAAAAGATTAACCTTAGTGAATTTAGGTTTGTTTATTATTGACTAATTTACTAGCAAGATAGATCAGATTAGATTACGTACTGAAACTTTTTAGTGAGTTGGAGTAGGCGTTGGAAGCACGCCACTCCACTCTAGTCTAAAATAAATCACCCATGAAACCTGAGTGCTTTTATTTCTTTTTAAGGGTAGTGATATGCCCATTCATTTTATACATCCAAAATACATGTTACGAGATGCATTTTAAATCATTTAATCTTTTAAAATGAAAATTTATTATATTTTATGTGTGGTTTAAGATACATGTTACGTGATAAGATGTGATGTATTTTTTGAGTATGTAAAATGCTCTAGCTTTTTTGTTTTTTTTTTTAAATTTTCCTTCGTTCTTTTGTTTGGGACTTTTTTTTGGTTGCTTTTTTCCTGTTTTGCCATCAAAGCGCGTTATGTAAATTTGTGATTATCTTTCGACATTAATTTTATGCACTTATGTTGTAGCCAACTATCTTATATTTATTGACTTTTCAATTACTTGGAATATATAGTTCACGACCAGTGGGCGGACTTAGAATTTTTGTGCAATGAAAGTGTAATTTTAAAAATTATATTAAATGTACAAAATATATGTAATTTATAAAAAAAATTATAATACTAGAAATATATACAAGGACTAAAGTTTAAAAATTATATGTACAATGAAATAAAAAAAATCAGCAATCAAAGGGACAGTTGATTTTTTTAAAAGAAAAAAAAATAGTAGGCATCTGCCCTAATCGTAATATGGGCCCACCACATATGGCGACATGATAACATAATTAAAAATGACAGGAAAATAGTAAAGTTGGATTTAACATAAATAAGTGTAAATCAAAATAGATTAAACCCGATTACATATAATTAAAAGCAAATTTGGATTTAACATAAATATGTGTAAGTCAAAATAGACTAAACCTGATAACCTATAATTAAACTTTAGGTCAAAATCAAACCAATCCACTAAACTTGAAAATAATTAATGGTAGTTAATATGATTAAGTAAAAACAATTTTATAACACTCACCCATCATTATTTTTTGTTAAGCTCAAAAATTGTCAAATAATGTGGCAAGATACCAAACACGACATGATAAGTTGCACTGAGAAAAAATTGAGGAAGAAAAATCTAAAAAAAATTTGTAATTCCAAAATTTTAAAGATTTGTGAGATAGGAATTAAGAAATGAGACTTTTTATTATGTTATGCTTAGTTAGGAATTAAAGATCTTTTAAGTAACAAAAATGATAATTTTGTGAGAAACATTATTTGATGGTGCCATTCTATATTGATATTATAAATCATCCTTTATCCCAACTCAAAGAAGTTCCATTAGATAATAAATATATATATATATATATCCAGTTGTCATACTAGTTACTTACTACTTACTGGTCTAGTCCCAGTCAGGTGGACAGAAGTCAAGTGTGTGAAGTCATCTGTTACAAGGCGAATCAAACCAGTGGGCATTAAGCAACTTGTTATGTTCAAATAATTTCATTAGGTAATCGCTGTTATGAATTAAACCTTTTTCCCGGCAACTACTCAATAATGGAATGGTTCAATCTTTTCTTTATGTTAGCCAAAAGACAATGGTAGGACAAAGCAGGTGGTATCTATCTACAAATCTATTCTAATCTCACCCATCACCCATCACCCATCACCCATCACCCATCACCCAACCTCAGTTGAACTGGATCATCAAACCCATCTAAATGGAGGGCTGAGATCTGTTTGTCGCATAGCCCGTTAGATTATCCAAAGATCATAAATAAAGCAAGTATAGCATACCGTCTCTTTTACCTAAAAAAGTAATATTAATAGCTCTGGTCATGTTTTTCACTTTTCAATTCATGAAGTTATCCCAAACCCCCCAAAAGATGCAACCTAGTTCTGTAAACCTCTTTATGTGGTGACATTAATAGTGTTAACTTAATATCCCCATTGGTCCCACTTCCCACCTCCTTCCTTTCTTTACTTTTTGGCCTTTTTGCAAGGGATATAAGCAATGTAAAAAAAAGACATTCCTCTGTACAGGAACGTTGTTATATGGGTGATTAAGAAAAAAGAAAATAAATATAAGAAGAGAATTCATTACTCCCTCTTGTCCTCTTCAAGATCTTCACTCAGTCCATACACAAGATGATCAGCTGCAGTTAGTGTCTTCCTTTCTTTCCTTTCTACCATGTTTGACAAATCTCCAGCCACCTTAACTCCACTTCCAGTGAGTGGGATACTGTCTTCATCATCGAAATCATCTCCAGTCTCCTCCGAGTAGGCATATCTGCATCGGACTCAGAACATATCAGTTTTACAAAGTCCTTTAGGAGTTGTTGAAAAATATGCCAAAATGCAGCGACTCTTTACTGAATTCTTGACATGTAAAAAAGCCAGTGTCTTGTGACCTATTGAATCTGTATCTTATGAGTCCGGTATTCAGCTGGTCTCACAAGTAGTACTCAAACACAAAATTAACTTAGGGGCACCAAATAAAGAAACAACATATTTGCTAAAGAGGCAAGGGCCAGCTTTATTTCTTCCTGCTTCATTATATATATTTATATCCATACACTTTTCCTTATTTCACATGTTTTCTAAGAATTTGATGATGCACCCCAAATGAAAGAAAGAAAGAAAAAAAAACAGCCAACACTCTCCACACAGAAAAGTTTCGCTTCCTCACATTATTTAAATAAGTATGCTTGACAATGTTAGGGTACAAAAACTAAATTCCGCCTAAAATATCAGAAAGCCATCCTTCATGATAAACAAACCAGTCTCTCAAGAGATGATAGGAAACTAGAGTGAGGGGTAAAGTGGTTAAATAATAGAATATACATAACAGAGGGGTATGTGGGTCATTGTAGTATGAGTAATTGATGAGGTGAATTAGAGTAGTATAAATAAGAATGGAGAAGGAATGAGAGACATCAGGAGAAATATGTTTGTAATTGAGCTTTTGCTCTAGGGAGAGTTGAGGTCTCTCCAATACCTCACTGTTTTTGTTTGTTCTAATCATTTCCTTCATTCAATATCAAATACCAGATTGGCTAGTTATTTCCATTATCTATTATTCTCAATCTTCTTCATCTTGGCCTTTTATTATTGTCAATGTTTGAGGATCCTTATTAAGGCTTATCAAGAGACTAGTAAATGGGTATACAAAATATAGAAACATTCTCTAAGAATGTGTCTAGGGATAAGACCTAGTATAAAATATCTAGTTATGAACAAAATTGATAGATCTTCAAGCTAGATTATGATTCATGTTCTTAATTATATCAAAAGACTCTGCTTTTCTTCCCTGTAAAGCATTTCTTATAGAGAAACTAATAATGTTTAAAAACACACAAGTCTTCAAATGGCTATAATTGATTGTACTACAGAAGCAAATGTTAACTTAAAGGGAAAAAAAATAAAAAATCCAGAAACTACTATTGCATGATGAGGTGAGATTAAGACATACCCTGTTGGGTTATGTGATGGAGCCCATAGAACACATATCACTACCAAGATAATATAAGCGAGCAAAGTCCAGAAAGCAGGGATGATCCAAGCTCTTCGCCACAGTTCACTCAATGGGTCACTGGCATTGAAGTACAGCTGAACCAACAAAGAACAATAGTTTAAACCTCAATTACACAATAGAATAAATCTCTTTTAAGACTGAAAAACAAAAGAAACAGGATTTTCATGTGCAGGAATGTACACAAGTCATTTTCAAACAAGCCCAATTTCATTGAAATCATATTAGAAGTATAAACTCCAACAAAAAACAGTATATATTTTTCATTGCTATTATCTTCTTTTAGTAATAAGATAGGGAAAGGAAACATAGTAATCTTAAGAATGGAACCACTTGCATTTCCTGCTAGCTATGACAAGCCAGTTGAAAAAAAGAAAATTAAAGGGGAAATAAGCAGGACAGATGTGAAAACGAGTAAAAACCTCATAACCAATCCAAACAACAGAGAGAAGCACTGATACTGCAAGAGCATTGGTAAACTTTCTGTAGAGCTCTAGTTTGGCCATACTTCTTCGAATCTGTGCACAAAAGAATCACATAATGATTTTGACAAATGAAAAAAAAAAAGAAAAAGAAAATGAAAATCAGGGAGGAAAATATGCAGTTTAATATAGATCTTGATTCAAGTGCATATTAAATCATTCCTTTCTGTAAGTTTCTAAAGAAACAACATTCTAAGGATGTGAGAATAAACTAGAATCAAGGAAATTGTACTTGATCAAGTTCAGTGTTAAGAAAAGTATTCAAGCAGCGGATAAGTTTTTTTTGTTCTTCCTCCAAATTAAGGTGATACTTTTATAACTACCAAAAGAGATTCAAAAGGAATGCCTAATGCATAGACATTCATTCAATCCTTTTGGAATGAATTATTTCCATCTTTGAGTGCCTCAAACTAAAAGGGATGGGAATAAATTTCAATGATACTTAAAAATGTGAAGAAAAATCACAAGTACCTGAAGTTTCTCCAGAGTTTTGGATAATGATGAAAATATCCAAATAATAAAACAAGCATCCAGCAGAGCTACGGGTAGCACCAGAAAAAGCCTTGCTTTCCCAGAAAAATCATTGATGTTCCCCAAATGTTCAACAAGTTCAAGTGCTTCAGAGGCCACAAAATATGCCAAAGCAAGGAGAATTAATTTAGGGGTTATGCTGCCCAGAGTTGGCCGTACAACACCATAGCCCAAAGAAACCATCAAGAGAAGAAGCCGGGAGATTGTCTTCTTCACAGCAGTGAGGGTTACTGCCCATAAGGTTATCCCCATTGGTCTGCTTCCAGTTGAATTGAAATTTGCGTACTCGAAATACCAGAGTGCCATCTCACACATTCCAAGAGCAATTACAGCAGTTATGTGGTAGTGCAATTGCATTATATCTTTCCAATATTGTACAAAGCGGAGAAACCAAACAAGGCCTAGAACAAGGTAAGCGAAAGACATCAAGCCAGAAAATGTCATCAGGGGTGCCATCTTCCCTGGTAGGTAACCATCAGGATTCCTCCACACTGTTCTTCCACTGATAACCGTGCCAACAAGCTCGGGATCACAAAACATAAAATACAGATAGTACATTCCAGTGCTGTTGATCTCAATAGTCTGAAGGGGCATGGTAAGCTCTTCATTTTTCCCTTCAAAGAAGGCCTGGAGTCTTTTAGGTCCATTTGGGTTATCAAGGTTTTGATGAATGATAACCTCTCCCACCTTGCAGGAACTATCCTTCGCAAGTTCCGGGGTGCAACATATTGCATCAGAGTTCAAGTAAGAACCCCCAATCTTATCCCTGTCTCTAACCTCAAGTATTATTGCCTCGACCAAGCCAGTCCTCTGCTGCATCGCATTCTTCTGCTCAGCAGAATGTTTCGTTCTTCGAAAGGTGACGGATTCAAACCTAAGTATACAAAATGTCATTTTAAATTAAACCTTCTAGACATACCATTTGCACTACAAGCCTCTGAGAAGTTTGATCAACCACAACATGGGGAATTTTCCATGGAACAGAACAATCGATCCCCATCCTTATGTTCATATTGAAACGAATAAAATGCAAACCATACCCAGTCATTCCTTAAATCAACATTTTCCATGAAAGCGATTTTACCGGTACACAACAGTCAATCTACTCAACCCAATCATTAAATCTTAGCACTAACATATAAATTGACACTTCAAAAAAGTCAACTTTACCAAAATCCAACAACAAATACAGAAAATAAAGAATAACCCACTAACTATTTTTCCGAGAACCAAACAGATCAAACACACACACGCCGTTGGTTCCTAAAGAAAAAAGATTGAGTTGTTACCTGATGAAGGACTTGCCATTAATGGGTTTATCTTCAGAAACGAGCTTGTCATTCTCGGAGTGGGGTTTGGAAGCATAGAGACCCTCACTACCGCCATGGAGGAAGAATGAATTGGAGCGACGAATGAAGGATTCGGTGTGGTATTCATGGATCGAAGCACCCACTTGAAGGATTGAGCAGTAGCTCAGGTAAATAAAGGTAACCAAGAGTATCTTATACCCATTTGAGAAAAGATCACAACCAAGGATTAGATGATTCCTCTGAGTCTGACCCATTTTTCTCTTTGTCTGTCTCTAAGTTTCTCTGACAAAGTTTTGGTATGTATTACAGGACGTCGTCGTAGATCAATAGAATTTGGGTAGTAATTTGGTGACAAACGACACTTATCTCATGCTCCAATGGGGATTTTCAATTTTCTTTCTTTCTTTCTTTGAAAAGTAAGTTTTCAATTTTCTTTTATTAATATATTATTGGTTAAGTGCTTCTTCTCTTTTCATTCAATTTTATTTAGATTTGCTTCTAAAAACCATTATTTCGATTTGAGTACTTTTTTAGTTTTAATAAAAAAATTATAATAGTTGGAATTTTTTTTTATAAGTATACTTTTTTTTTCTTCCATATTTTTATTACATTTTTTTGTTGTTGAGATACTAACTTAGTAATTAGCATCGAAAATATGGTCTTTAAAGTTTCTATGACCACTTTTATTATGGTCTTTAAAGTTTTTCTTTTTTACAAAAATATTAATTTTTTTTTCCAAAAATAAGGATATAAGTTTATAAAAATACTATTTTCAATTTTTTTAGCTTAAAAAATACATGATCTTAGTTGTCAACTAGACATTAATACATTACATACTAAAATTTATGGAAAATATACTCTTAAAATACCTTGGAAAAATTAAATGTATACCTAAAATAAACTTAAAAATAACTAAAAAAATGCTTTTATTCACAATCCTCTTAATTAATTAATTCTTTCTAAATACAAATTCATTATAAATTTACACAAATATGTTAATAGTTATTTATTATAACTAATACTAAATCAAAATATATGGGATGTGATACTAAATTGCATCAATAACGTTATATCATGTCAATTGGTGTTGGACACCATTAGTATCCTTTAACATTACTCTTTTAATAAAGTAAATGTTTGGAAAGATTTTGTCTTAATTTTTTTTTTTTAAAAAAGATTTTGTTTTTTAAAATTTATTTATAAAAGAGTAATTTTGTACCAAATGATAATCAAGAAGAGGTGTTAAAAGAATTTTTTTAATTTTATGATGGGTGTAATTAGAAAGAAAAGTGTGGAGTGAACTAAAATGGTATGCCAATATAAGCACCTATAAATAAAAAACATCCAGAAAAAAATTACCAAACAACACAAATTTTTAAAAATATATAAGATAAATGCTTATTTGATACCTTCTGTTTTATCGAAATACAAGTTTAGTACCATCTGTTTCTAATAATTATCAATTGATACTATCTGTTTGTAAAAATTACATAGTTTGATACCCTCCGTGCATTTAAATTTTTAATATTCTCATATTACTCCTCATTTTAGTGATTTGTTTGATTTTAATTATTTTATTATTTTTAAATTATTTAAATATATTTTCAGATTTCATAAAATAAAATAAATGTTCAATTAAATATTTAAAATAATTTTAATAAACAAAACTATTTTTAAATTATATTTAATTAATTAAAAAAATTAAAAACTAATTGAATTTTATTTATTAACTTTAAATAAACTTAAATTTTAATTTAATTAATGAAAAAAACTCATATTTCACTCAATCTCATCCTCACCATCTCAATTTCCCACTCTCCCAGTATCACCCTCATTTTAGTGATTTTATTTGATTTTTAATTGTTTTATTATTTTTAAATGATTTAAATATATTTTAGAATTCACAAAATAAAAAAATAAATGTTTAATTAAAAATTTAATTAATTAAAAACAAAAAAACAAAAATTGGAAATAAAATATTAAAAAAATAATTAAAATATTATTAATTAACTTTAAATAAACCCAAATTTTAATTTAATTAATAAAAAAAACTCAAATTTCACCCAATCTCACCCTGACCATTGTTAGGATTAATGCCCTAAAAGCATGTAAATACATTTTATTGGTTTTAAATAAAAGTACAATTTTATTATAGGAAAAATACCAATTTGACTCCTGTGTTTTGCCCGATTGGCCTATATGTTTTATTAAATGACAAAACGGACCCTGTGTTTTGCAAAAACAAATCAATTAATACCTTGAGCCCGATTTTGGTCAAACTATTTTCAAATATGACCAAAATGCCCCCATATTTTTGAATTAATGAATTTATTAGATAATTAAAAATAGATTTTAAAATAAAAATGAAAAAAAAAACATTTATTTAATTTTCTTTTTCTCTTTCTCTCTCTCTCTCTTCTCTTCCCTCTCCCGATTTTCCTCACCCTTACCTTGAAAAATATGCCTCTCTCCATCTATCTCATCTTCACCTCCACTCATTCTCTCTATTTTCTTCTCAAATCTTAGGCTTGAACGAGGTTGGAATGGCAGTGGCTTGGCAACAACTTAGCCGTCGAGAGGACAGAGGAAGCTCGGCAACAGCTTGCTTCGTCCCTCATACCGTCGAGATCTGTGTTCGTGGATTTGCGTCCCTCACACCATCAAGCGAAGAGTTCCAACTTGAAACCCATGAGCCCATTTCAAAGACAGCCTCTGTCCATCACCTTTTCAAATCTTGTTCATGAGTTTGCAAAATAATTTCGTAAGTTGACCCATTCCCACACTTCAATTTTTTTGGGGTTTTTCAGATCTTGATGCCCATGACTTCATTAACCTAGATTTATCCCGAAAAGAATGTATTGGGGTGATCGAGAACTGGGTTTCTGAGTACCGGGACAATGGTTTTGTGAGAACCAATGGCGATTCCGTAGTTTCGTTAATGAGGATGAGAAGTTACGCAAGGAGTAGATTCAGTGGTGAAGTGGTAAGAGTGACTGGGAGCACGGGAAAGACTACTACAAAGGCTATGATAGCTTTGGCTCTTGGAGGTGTTAGGGTTTTATGCCCTAATTAAAACTCAATTTCTTTGTAATCTCATTTATTTTCAATAAAAGAATAGAAATTATTTTTTTGACTTGGTCAATCACTTTGCTCACATGTTTTATTTTCATAATTATTTGTTTAATATAAACTTCTATTAAATCTCAAGCATATAGCTAATCGTATTTATATATATGATTATACGTTCAAAATAAGTTAGTCCTAAGATTAGTCAGTGCACAGGATTTACACTGACTTCCCAATCTACGATATGATCTACTTACACATTGTAGTGTTATGTTCTTTCCAGAACATTAGCAAAGTAGATAAGATCGGATGTATTTGTTACATCGGACTGGACCGATATTGACAATTGATAGGATAAGTAAATATACCGTTATTATCTATTCTAGTCATATCATATAGTTGACCATAGGTCAATTCAATCTCAATTCTGAGTGGTTAGTATTCTGACTAATTGTATTATTTGAGTTATTTGACTTGTTCGTTACTAGCTTACCCTATGGACTAGTCCATACTTACATCTTGGGAACTCGGTAGTATAATTGAGTGGGAGTGTTAATCCTAGATATGAACATCTATAGCTTCTGATGAAGAAGTGAAACGATGGTTTCCTTTTAGTTTGGTTCAAGGTGTTAAATGATAGAGATCCAATTTTAGTAATTAAATTATTTTACTGAAATATCATTTACAAGGAACTAAGTGTTTTAAGGATAAAATACAATGAGGGGTAAGACGGTATTTTAGTCCCATCTCATTGTAGACCATCTATAGAGGATTGAGTGACAATTATAGTTGTAACAATGGATAATTAATAGCGTATCTATATTTGTTATAGAGCGTTCTTTGAATTCAAGAGTGCAATTTTGAGTTTTTAGTGGAGTCACGATGAATTAATAAGTTAGTAAAATTATTTGTAAGATTTATGATAACTTATTGGAGCTTGATTTCATAGGTCCATGGTCCCACTGTACCTTGGATAAAATCATCTAGGTAGTCTCAATTAATTGAGTTAATTATCAATTAGAATTATCAACGTTGACCAGGTCAATTTTGGATAGTTTTACAGAGTTATGTAATTTTGAGAAAAAAAAAGAGAAATTATGGCAGATTTATTAATTAAGATAAATTTTTATCTAAATTAATAAATAAGTTTAAATCAAGGTTCAAATTATAAATAATTAATTTGATAAAAGATTTAAATAATTATTTAATTAATTAAATCAATAGAAAATAATACAGGCCTTGATTTTAAGTCCAATGGGCTTATAATCAAATGAGAAATTTCACGGGCCTAAAGCCCATGATAATTTCAACCTGGGCTTCAAATTGACTATTATTTTATTGATTTTTTAATTAAATAAATGACCTAATTGAGTCTATAAAAGGAATGTTAAGAGAGAGTTGAAAACAGAAGTCAGACAAATGACAGACACTGGTTTTCTGATAGGTTTTAGATTCTCTCTAAACATAAGTCATTTTCTAAGCCTTATTGTCCTTCTCTCTTCTTCTCTCTATATCTATCTCATGTGTTGAGAAATGCCCACCCTAGTCTAGGTGATTCTAAGGATACTTTGGAAGGCTGTGAAGAAAATTGAAGATTGGTTCAGTTCTTGGTAATACTCTGTGACAAAAAGAATACAAGGGTTAGAGAAACTGAAGGAATAACTCTATTATTCCACTGCGTATAATGTAAGTATTCTTATCATTATTTCTCTTTGAATTCAATTTTAGAAACATGTTCTAGGTTATCTCATATTAATTTGTTTAATATTAGATCTACATGAAAATAAATAAAGATCGTGTATAAGTTTTCCCAACAGGAGGTTGTGGGAAGAAGGTTTATGAGAGCTTTGGGAATCAGAATAATGAAATTGGAGTTTCTCTGTCACTGATTGGGGGCCGAAGTTGTCATTGTTGGGTTGTTGCTGAGACAATGGCTTGGTACACAATTTCTTTGCAATTTTTCTCTTTTCTTAGATGTATTTCAAATTTAGGTGCTTTTATTGATTTCAGATATGTAATTTTTTTCTACTTAACTTTGGATTGTGTATTGCATATGCATCTGAGATTCTATTCCCCCAATTATGGGTAATATTGTTCTAATGGTCTGCAAGTTTGATTTTTTTTTTTTATATAGAAGTTGTATTATTGCTTAAATCCGAGTTTGAATGATGAACTCAAGAACAAGCTTTGATTAATATTTAACAACGAAGCAAGGAGATGAGGGCCACAGTGAAGAAGTAGGTGAGGGGGGAGATGAGGGTTACAGTGAAAGTGAAGGTCACGGTCAAGAACAAAAGAAGAAGAAAGAGGCAAAATTAAAAGTTTTAATTTAATTTTTCATTTTTGTTTGTATTTCTATACAGAAATTAATTTTGGAGGTTTGATGTTAATGTTGGGTGAGTCATGGCATAAAATTATAATTCTGTTTTAATTTATTTATATTTTAATATATATTTTTATTTATTTATTTAATTCATTAGTTGAAAAACTAAGGGTATTTTGGTCATATTTGAAAATAGTTTGACCAAAATCGGGCTCAGGGTATTAAATTGATCCGTTTTGCAAAACACATGGTTCGTTTTGTCATTTAACAAAATACAGGGGCCGATCGAGCATTCGGGGAAAATATAGGGGCCAAATTGGTATTTTTCCTTTATTATATTTGAGTGTTATAATTATTGTTTGAATTAATTATATAATAATATCAAGAAAATCCCCTATTCATTCATGAGAATATGATCTTGTATTAGTACGAGAGAATTAATATCATATATAATGAATAAAATAGTCAGTAACATATTAAAGTATTAAATTTTTAATGAATGGTTATTAGTACAGTTTGCTAAGCATACGAGATGCGACTAATCTAGATTCATATTACTAATATGGATAGACATCTTAGTAAATGTGTTGTATATAATGGAGATTATATATGACAGGACTGATGAGAATTAATTATCTTTATAAACTTGTCGTTTGATATAAAGATTTGATTCTTATCATAATAGAAGATCATTTGTAGATCAGTCTAAATCCTGAGTATTCATGAACTCCTGTGTTGTGTTTATTGGATATTTTGATACACTCGTTAAAGTCTCTTAGAATAATGAGGTTAATGACTTTTGTTTTGGAGATTCAATATCATGGATAGCTGGGAACATGAATTATAATATTGGAATCCATGCTTTCCTAAAAGATCGAATATTGGTTCCCTTAAGGGTTAATTCTATAACTGAATAGTTATTGAGCTCAAATCTATAATTAGATTATATATTAATTATTCGCTAGTGAATTAATGGTACTTAAGGATCAAGAGGTAATTAGAAGGGTAAAACGGTAATTTTGACCAGCTCTAATTAACGAACCAATAATGGAGGACAAAACTACATATATTGATTATATCAATAGACTACAAGAGAAAACTCTGCAAATATAATTCTATAAATACTTAGAGTGCAATTCCATATTTATAGTAGAGTAATTATGAAATTAATAGATAAGATTATTAGAATAAAGAGTTTGATTAATAATCTGATTTATTGGAGCTTCGTATTATAGTCCATATTTCCCAAATCACCTCTGTCCTACACTGTCAAGGGTAAGGATGTCAAAAGAAAGATTTGTAGAGAGAATGACAAAATTGCAAATGAATTAATTTTCCAGGACAAGGAAATAATTATATGATAATTATGGATAATTGATTAATTATTTAACTATATAGTTTTTATTTTGAAAAACTATAGATTATAAATAATATTAATCTTGTTTGGATTGATATATAGAGAGAGAATAATAAATATCTTATTTAAAATATGATATTTATTTATTTAATTTAAAACTGATATTTTAAGACAAAGTTAATTTTGAATTAATTGATATTTATGTTGGGATAAATGTATTGTCTTAAAAGTTGATTAAATAAACAAATGAGAAAATTAGGGAAACCCTAATAGGGTTGGGCGGCACATACTATAGAGCACAGTGTGTGGCGCCTAACTCGGGGATTTTTATGCCTGAGATTTGAATTTTGAATTTCAAATAAATTTGTTTAATCAGTTATTTAATTATTTTTTAAAATATGATTTAAATACATAATTAAATATAAATATCAGATCAGTTTTAATTTTAATTTAAAAAAGATTATTTAATTAGATTAAATAATATGATAAGTCTGATAGTACGTGACTTTCAGAATAAACTTTCATAATTTGCACTCTTTCTCAAAAGCGATAGTTTTCTCTAAACCTGAAAACTATTTTAAATCTCTTCTCTCTGTCAAACCTCTCTAGATCTCATGTGTTGAGTACATCTAGAGAGTCACATAAATCAACATTTTGAATCCTACGTGCCCACACACTTCCTTGTGTGTTTGAGGATTAGTCTGGAAGATCAATGCGTGAGCTTTCAGATTACTTGATAGGAAGATCGTTGATTTTATACAAAAAGACTTAAGGACACTTGATAGGCTACAAGAGGTAATCCCTGATATGTTTTGTATGTGATTTAATGTTTGTATATGTATATGATCATGACTGGTATTAATATTTATTAAAATTGTTCTATATATTGCGCTGCGTACCTTTGATCTGATAGTTTAATACCAACAACCATCTTAGTCCCCTACCTTCCCAATCTCACACACATTTTTTTTGTTTCAAAGTTGGATTGATTTGTTAGTTAAATTAAAATTTAAGTTTATTTAAAGTTAATTAAAAATATTTTCATTAATATTTTTAATTTTTTGATTAATTAAAATGATTTTTAAAGTAATTTTATTTATTAAAATTATTTTAAAGTTTTAATTAAACATTTATTTTATTTTATGAATTCTAAAAATATATTTAAATCATTTAAAAAATAATAAAACAATTGAGAATAAAATAAATCATTAAAATGAGAGGTATTATGGGAATATTAAAAATTTAAACGCACGAAGGGCACCTAACTATATACTTTTGCAAATAGAGGGTATCAATTGATAACTATCAGAAACAGAGGGTACCAAATTTGTATTTCGATAAAACACATGGTACAAAATGTGTAACGCCCTGGATAACCAAGACCGTTACACCGTGTGTTTGAAATAGTGCAAGACTTGCTAATCAAGTCATTTGAATCAAAATGTGTAACTAATGACATAAACAAGTTAGGTTAAAAAGAATTTTGGTTATAAACGATTAAATTTGACTAAAATACATGTTTGATACATGGGATCCCAAAACAGGGTTTAAATAACGTAAATACAAAATTCTCGCTAACAAATAAGTAACCAAGCCACTCTAATGGAAAAATTTACGATTTAGGTTCCCGTCCCTGTACAATCCCTCGACCGTGGTGGCCGAGTAGATGACAATGTACACCTCGCCCCCAGAGCTCTCCAACCCATGGCCAACTAGCATTACCTGCACCACGTAGCACCCGTGAGCCGAGGCCCAGCAAGAAAACATAACATCATAACATAACAGTAACAGCAGCTAAACAGTTCGTTGAGCATAATCCAAATAATTACAAGGCATTAATCAGTTACCAACAAATCATAAAATACACTCAAGGCAGCACACTGGTCAATAACCAATAATTCAACTCCAGATACTCACCAAGTCATACACCAAAATCAACAATAGAACCTATGTCAAGCAATAACTAGGGTTAATGCCCGCAAGTCGCACCCTCTCTTTAATTCACTGTCTTTGGCTCGCTTAGGCCAACTCCAGTGACATACCCACTGACTCCGGCCAGCTTAACCGAGCTCAGTGATTAATAATCTGTCCTCGGATACCAGTGTCCGAGCCACGCCATGTGCGCAAGTATTGATTTCGGCACCCTTAGGCCGCTTATCACATGTCCCAGTGGCATAATACCACCTCATGACATTCATATAGTTATAGGGAACTCTTAGTCCCAACATATTCACATAGCAACACAATCAAATATAGGGAACACTTAGTCCCATCCTATCCACCTACATAGGTGCAGTTTTCTTACCTTAATTCTAAGTGCTTTAATTAAGAAGGATGACCCGCGAGCACGATCCGTTCCCCGAGCCCTAGCTTATCACCTAGTCACAACCAAGATAATGGATTCCATTATTATTCAAATAAAGATCGCCGGGTTTAACATTAACTTTCAGGACATCAAATTCCACCAAGCACGGTGGGGAATTTGTTCCCGAGCACTCTAGGCTAGATTCCCGAGCTGAAAAACCCCAAATGTTCAAGTACACACCTAAGGGCTGCAGCCCTGCCCTTAAACAGAACCAAGGCCACCCTTGGAAGAAGACACGCGCTGCAGCCCTTGCCTTGGGCACCGCGGCGCTCACCCTTGGCCGAGCCCTCCTGGCTCATCTTCATCCTAGGGCCACAGCGCTCTAGAATAGAGCCGCGGCCCTTCCCTTCGAGCCCAGAATTTCCACCATTTCCAACCTCTAAACCTTACCCAAAATCATCCCAAAGCTCCTTATTTCAATATCAATCATTCCCAACACTTTTAAGACAACTTTAACAGCATAATTCAACAGGAAACCCAACCTAAAACTCATTGTAATCCATGTTTCAATCTCTGAAACTCAAGAACTTCAAACACTAAAACCAACCATACAAAACTTAAATTTAAGCTTCTAAATCATAAATTAAAGTTTACCTCTTCAGCTGAACCCCTTCTCTAAGTAGAATCCCAGCTAGTTCCCAAGTTTCTAGCTCAATTCAACCTTAAACATCAAAATTACAATTATCTTATTACTCAGAAAAACTCAGAGTTTCTAACCTCAAAAACACAGTTTGATTCTCACCTTGGCTTTGATTAAATGTTCCTTGGATATTCCTTGAGCTAAGCTTTTAAATCCCCACTGAAACTCTCTGAGATCCCAGCCCAAATCCTCCAAATTTCCTCTGTTTTCCTTGTGTTCTTCCTAGTTTCCTTGGGAGAGAAAAGGGAGAGAGAAAGAAGAGTCGGTCTAATCTTCTTTTTTACTAGCTTCTGTTTTAACTAAGTCTATCCTTTATCCCGTTAAGTCAATCCCGAGGCTCGGGGTACCGGAAACGTCCCCGAGGGCAAAATGGTAAAATTCCCCAATATTCCCGCCTAGACTTCCTAACCTCAAATATATCTCCATATATTTATTTTTATAATCCGATAGTCTAAATAACTACCCGATACCTATAATACCCCTGACTTATCCAAAGCCAACTATTAAGCCCCGTTGTGACTTTCCTACTACTTGCTCTCTAGGATCACCTCGTGCCAAAAGCTACAAACACGCACATATATATATATATATCTACCTATCCACATAATAATGTGGTCTCAACAATTTATCACACACAATCACATTTATGCCCTAACGGGCCAAAATTACGATTAAGCCCTTCCAGCCAAACAAGACCCACCTACTTATCCAGTAACCATATTCATACTTTCTTACCATTAATTCTCTTAACCTCCAATTATCCCCTCCCGGCACACTAATCAAGACCCTTAAACCTTATTAGTAATTTTGGGTCGTTACAAAATGAGTATTTATCCAAATATATATGACTAAAGTACACTAAAATAAACTAAAAATATACTCAAAATAAACCCAAAGTATACGAAAAATCAACCCAACGAATACCTAATATGAATTACAATTTACAAGTACACCCATATATATATATATACACACTCAAAATTAGGGGTGACAATTTAGGTCACGACACGACACGAAAAAAATGAGTTTAGGTGACACGTTTTAATAATTGTGTTCGTATTTGAGTTTTTGACACATTTAATAATCGTGTCATGTTTGTGTTTACCTTAGTCATGTCGTGTCATAATCGTGTAGACCCTTTTAATAATTGTGTCGTGTCATAATTGTGTCAACACGTTAACAAGAATAATTATCATAGGTTTTATGATTTTTTTCATATAGTTATGATTAATTGTGTCAATTTCATGTTTTGTCACGACACATTAATCGTGTCATAATCATATTGTGTCGTGTCCGTGTCGTGTTGACCCGTTTAATAATCGTGTTGTGTTTGTATTTTTGACACGTTTAATAATCATGTTGTGTTCGTGTTTACCTTAATCGTGTCGTGTCATAATCGTATCGAGACGAATCTGACACGTTTACATGGATTGCCGGCCCTACTCAAAATATACCAAATATATAATTTGTTGGAAATGGACTTTATTACTATTTGGATTGACAAAATAAGATTACAAAATAATCTTATTGTCTTGCCAAATGACATGCAAATATGCCATTGGAAAATTAGACAAAAAAGTTTGAAAATAAAAGAAGGAAGCCTGCAAGCTTGGTCCCATCTGAAACTCCCTGAAGAAGTGAATTTTCACCTGAAAAAAAAATTTAGATTTATAAGTTATCATGATATACTTTCTATATATATACAAAATATATTGGATGGGTTACTAACTAATTTACTTGTAGGACTTTCCTTTAGTTAGATGTTAGAAATATCGATTAAAAGAGAAAGTGTCTCTCCTTGAAATGTCAATAAGACACATGTACCATCTTACCAACAAATATAAGAAACTTCTTTTAAATACAATTGAAAAGAAACAAAATTAGTCTAAGGAGGCACAAGAAGCCTAAAAAGGCACAATCCATACTAATAATGGAATAAGACAAATTAATAATGACACAAGAAAAGCTTGAAAAGGCACAAAACTAGCCTTAAAAGACACAATAAAGCCTACAAACATGCATAAAGCAAACTTATACAAAGCACAAGATATGCCAAAGATGGCACAAAACACTCCAAGGTAAATTTACTCAAGACGATCCCACCAGACACCATACATCAATTCTAGAACAGTAAAAAGAAACTTTTTACATTTTAACTATGATTAATTAAAAAATATATCTTAATAAAGTAAATAAATATAATATGTATCTAAAATCACATTTCTAGTTCAAAATTTATGTAATACAGCAGAAGATTGGAAAAATAATCCATCCTATAAATGTGGTATCCTGGCACCTATTTTTAGGAATAAAAACCTTCTACCCCCAATTAGTTGTCCCCCCTCTGTCGTACTAATAATAAACAACCATGTGTCTTCTCTTTTTCTATACTCACTTGATCTACATTTCTCCGTTAGTATTAGTCTTCTCCGTTAGTTTATTCTTCCCAAAAATTTGAAATAATAAATACTTTAAATATATGATAATAAATATATTATGTCTGTCATAAAATATATATCAACTTTCAAATCAGCTTTATTTGCACAAAAAGGGTCAGTTAGTTGTAACGCCCCACGTCACTATGTCTTCTTCCTGGAATGATGACTGGCCTTGCAAACCAACACGAGTCTTTCCAGCGTGCTTTGTCCTCACTCACACGCTTCCTAGGAAAACTTCTCAGGAGGTCACCCATCATGAGACTACTCCAGGTCAAGCACTCTTAACTTTGGAGTTCTCAAGTGATGGGCTACCGAAAAGAAGATGCATCTTGTTCGCATAGGTAGTATCCATCAATCCATTTAAGCTATCTTCAACTGTGTAGTCTCATACCTACACAATCTTAGAATCATCACACTTGACCTTCCCCAGGCGATGCGGGAATGCATAGCTTTTTACCCGGTCTTTCCCCTTATGGATCATAGGATTCTGACTGTCACAATCACCCCCCTTAGGGGTCCGACATCCCCATCAGCCACACTTCCAGCTGGGTCAAGGCTCTGATACCATTTGTAACGCCCCACGTCACTATGGTTGCTTCCTGGAATGACGAATGACCATGCAAACCAACATGAGTCATTCCAAGAAGCAACCATAGTGACGTGGGGCGTTATAAATGGTATGAGAGCCTTGATCCAGCCGGAAGTGTGGCTGACGGGGAAGTTGGACCCCTAAGGGGGGGTGATTGTGACAGTCAAAATTCTGTGATCCATAAGGAGAAAGACGGGGTAAAAAGCTGTGCAATCCCACATTGCTTGGGGAAGGTCAAGTGTAATGATTCTAAGACTGTGTAGGTATGGGACTACACATTTGAAGATGACTTAAATAGATTGATGGGTACTACCTATGCGAACAAGATGCATCTTCTTTTCGATAACCCATCACTTGAGAACTCCAAAGTTAAGCATGCTTGACCTGGAGTAGGCTTATGATGGGTGGCCTCCTAGGAAGTTTTCCCAAGAAGCGTGTGAGTGAGGACAAAGCACGCTGGAAAGACTCATGTTGGTTTGCAAGGCCAGTAGTCATTCCAGGAAGCAACCATAGTGACGTGGGGCGTTACAAATGGTATCAGAGACTTGACCCAGCCGGAAGTGTGGCTGACGGGGATGTCAGACCTCTAAGGGGGGTGATTGTGACAGTCAGAATCTCGTGATCCATAAGGGGAAAGACCGGGTAAAAAGATGTGCAATCCCACATCGCTTGGGGAAGGTCAAGTGTGATGATTCTAAGACTGTGTAGGTATGGGAGTACATAGTTGAAGATAGCTTAAATGGATTGATGTGTACTACCTATGCGAACAAAGTAGTTTGCTTATGATGGTTAACCCCAACAAACATAGCAAAAGGCCTACAATCATGATTTTTTCTATAAGTTGTATCAAAGCAAACAACATCCCCAAAGTTAGAATATGCTTCCATCATTTTTGTATCTGCCCAAAAAGTATTGGTTATCAAATCATCCTTATCTGCTTGCAAGGCATAAAACAAGTAGGATCTTCAGACTTCATGCATTGAAGATATTCAAGAACACCACCTGTATCCCCTGCTCTCATTTGGATTGTTCTTTTAGTGTGTATATAATTACGACAATCATCAAGAATAAATCCAAGATTCTCACGTCCACCAGCTTTTCTAGCCATTAATTCCAAACTACTTTTCGGAGCAATCCAAGATGCCTCAGCCATTTCAATTTCAGTTGCTTGGGCAACAGTTAGTCTCCTTTGGGATCGATGCAAATGACTCTTAATAAGGCTTGAGGTCACATGATTATGCTCTGCTATAAATTCAACAACTTGATATTTTCCTGTTTGATGAGAATTTATCTTCATCCTTGCCAAACAACCAAACCTTGTTTCCGCACAATGGTGTTTCACATTGACATCTCGTTTATCATTTCCAGGAGAACCTTCACAAGAACAACAAAAAGTTCTATCTCTCATTTTTCCATCTTTGTCTTTATGTCCTTTACTCCTTTGAATGCTAAAACCTACATTATATGCATAAGTATTATAGAAGTTGTAGGCTTCTTCTTCAATTTCAAATTCCATACTAACCTTTGGTATTGCTTCATCACGAATGATTGCATGTACCATTTTGACATTTTTCTCACTATCAACTATAGCTTCATCATCTTTCTTCTCATCATGTAATACTTCATCAAATCTCAAAACATGATTTGCATTATTAGTCTCGAACTCTAATCTTCGACGAGAGTAAAAATCTTCTATAGAATTAATATCCATGATCTGATATCAACAATATAAATGATATCAAATGTAAAAGTTATTAGTCTGTGTTTTAACATAATAAAATATTTAGAATAAACAATTAATCAATAACTCAAATCATCATAAAATAAACATTGTATTATAATCATGTATTATTAATTAAGAGTTTGAAAATTTTAATAGTAACTATTGTCCCTGGCCCAAAAAAATATCAAAACATAATTTTGAAACTGCCAAAACTCATACTAAAAAATACGCATTATTAATTTTGATTATAATACTATACCTTTGTTCTCTTTTTTTGATCATAATCTTTATAAAATAAAATATTATAAAAAAATTATCATTCATCTTATATGTTTTTATTCATTCATAAAAAACATACAAAACAAAAGAATAAAGTTAAAGTTTCTAACTTTTAATAAAATTTAAATTTTAGAAACATCAATCAACACATCAAATCAGTAAAATAAAATATTATAACAAATTTATCTATATCAAATATTTATGAAATAAAATATTATAATACTTCTCATGTTCAAGAACTTAGATAAAAGCAAATTAAATAGACCTTTGATAGTAAAACATACAAAAACTCACCGATTGAATGACCCTTTTTTTTTCCTTCAGATTTGGTAATGATGTATTTTCTAACAAAATTTGCAATGTTATAGTCTAAACGTGTCGTACAAAAAGAAAGCAAATGTGTAATTTCTTTTTCTGGTAAAAAAATCTTACATTTAAGTATATGAAAAGTTACTCATTTTAACATCGTTTGTTTTATGAGGTAAATCAAATGATTAGAAAAAAGAGAAGACACATGACTGTTTATTATTGGTGCAACAGAGTGGAGACGACAAATTGGGGGCAAAAGATTTTTGTTCTATTTTTAGAGACTTTGATAGCTTATATAAATAAATGTCAATTAATTAGAAATAATAAAGAAATTAATTTTCTTATATTGTACTGACGAAAAATTCTTTTCCACGTTATAATCTAGAAAATAAAATTAAAAATACTTTTTCAACCAAACATTAAAACTCATTAAATTTAATAAAATATAAAAAGGAAAACATGGTTACATAAATTGAAAATCAATCACTTGTAAAAATAAAATAGGAGATTTACAAATAGAATTTAATTATTTATGAGATAAAAATTGAGAAATAAATAAGAGCAACTAATGGGATGGCCAAATCTGAAAAAACTTGATTAATTCCCCATTAACGAATGGAAATAAAAAGACACTGGGGAATGCTGAAAAAAAAAAAAAGACATTGGGGAAAAACTCAAGGATCATATATTTCTTGTAACGTCCTACTAATCCAGGACCGTTATACTGTGTATTTTAAATAGTGCTTAACTCGCTAAATAAGTCATTTGGACTTTAAAACGTGTAATTAAAACTAACTCAAGAATTATGTATTAAAAATTTTGGCCAAACAATAACCATTTCATTAAAAAAAAATTAGTTCGTACACGAGATCCCAAAAGAGTTTATAAATTGATACCAATCCAAAATGAACACAAAAGACCGACCTCAGCGGCAAAATTAGGGTTCAATCCTAGTTCAAACAAGTGATCTCGGTCGTGGTGGTCGAGTGGGCCGCATATGTACACTCCACCCCTGAAGCTCTCCAACTCATGACTGGTCTAGTTTTCCCTTGCCTTTACCTGCACCATGTAGCACCCATGAGCCAAGGCTCAGCAAGAAAACAAAAACAGATACATAAATGGTTATTCAACAGACTACTGATCATAATTATCATGCTTAACTATTATAATCAATACTCAGACATGCATTCAGTCCATCTAAGCTGCCATAGAGCCACACATATACCCATCGCACTATTCCCTTTGGAAATGGATATAGAGCCAGTCAAGCGTGTACCACACTCCATGTTCCGAGCGACTAATGTCGTCCATGGCCTGTGTTCTGCACGCTATTGTCGACCACGGCTTATAAACCAAGCTTCAATATTGGCCCTGCCATTACGCCCTGCGTTCCGCATGCTAATGCCGTCCACGACTTATAAGCCAAGCTTTTATATTGGCCCTGCCATTTTGGGATGCGTTCCGCACGCTAATGTCGCCCATGACTTATAAGTCGAGCTTCTATATTGGCCCTGCCATTACGGCCTACGTTCCGCATGCTAATGCAGTCCACGGCTTATAAAATGAGCTTTTATATTGGCCTTGCCATTACGTCATGCATTCCTCATGCTAATGCCATCCACGACTTGTAAGCTGAGCTTCTATCTTGGCCTTGCCATTACGACCTGCGTTCCAAACGCTAATGTCCTCCACGACTTATAAGCCAAGCTTCTTAATTAGATATAAATAAATAAGCATCTATTACTTAATACATATATGCACAGTGTACTCAATCATGCTTAATCAAACATATCATACAGGGTTATAATCATGTTCAATAACTGGGGCTCGGGCCGTAATCTTAGACCAGGTACAATTTTCTTACCTCAAGTCTTGAGCGAATAGAGTATAGCGATCCTAAATGTGATCCTTTCCTCCCGAGCCTAG
This sequence comes from Humulus lupulus, assembly GCF_963169125.1. NCBI lineage: Eukaryota > Viridiplantae > Streptophyta > Magnoliopsida > Rosales > Cannabaceae > Humulus > Humulus lupulus. Next base: position 93,027,200 of record NC_084800.1, on the reverse strand, counting down.
CGATATACCCTAGTCACAACCATAACAAGGAATAACCATCAAGAAACGAACCAATAAAGGATTTCGGACCAAATCCTAGTCTTCGTGATCTTTGAATCCTACTAAACTAGGTAGTAGAATCATTCCCAAGACCTTAGGTTTGGGTTCCTACAACCCAAAACCTGATTTCCCCATTTTTCCTCATTTAAGCTGCAGTGTGCCCCTAAAAGAGTTGCGTCACTCAACTAGGCAGAGAGCCCACACCCAAAATGCCTGCACACACACTGCGGTGCTAAGGCAGTTCGAGGCACCCCTGCCTCGACCGAGTTCATATGGGCCGCGACGCTCCAAGAACAGCACCGCGAAGCGACCCTGCAACCCAGAATTTCTTGGGATTTCAGAAATCTCAACTAACCCAAATCCATCCCAAAGCACAATTTTAACCCATTTCAACCACAAGCATGGTCTCAGCAGCTCAAAAACATAGTAAACAACCTTTAAAACTTATAAACAACTCGCCCAAACTCAAAATTCAAACTCTCTTCAAACTCAAAAAGAAAACTAAAAAAAACTTCAAAACTTGAGTTCACCTCTAAAAAATCTCAAATTCCCTACTATTCCCCTAGCTTGACAACTTCTAGACTCTCCCAAAACCACTTCAATCCCCTCCAAGCTTTACCTCCAAGCTTGAGTTCACAAGTTTGTCTCAAAATCCCAAAAACACCCACACAAGGAAGAGAAAGGGAGAAATGGGAGAGAGAAAGTGTGAGAGAGGGATGTATATCGTTCTGCACTAAAGGTTCAGCTCAAGGGTCTCAAATGACCAAACTATCCCTACCTTTTAACTTTTCTCTCAAAGCCCCTATAGGGCAAAAAGGTCATTAGCCACTCTAATCCCACATAACACTTATAATTCCCAATTAATTCTGCCAATCCCGGTATATCACTATTTTCCCAAAATACTACTCATACTCCAAGGAGTCCTGGTAACTCACCGAATTACCAAAATACTCCTCTGCTCAACTCGAGTCGGGTATTAATCCTCGTTGCGACTCTACCACTATCTTGCTCAAAAGGATCGACTCGTGCCGAATATCTCAAATATATCCACATAATAATGTGGTCTCAATCATATAATACAATATAATCACAATTATACCATTAGTTGGTAAAAATTACAAAAATGCCATTTTTAATAGGATCGGACCTATAAGCACATTTAGTACACTTAAAATTGCATAATGAGTGATATCATAATATAACTCATGTAATTCACATAATCACACAATATTCAATAAAATCATGTATAACTCCAGCTATGCCCTCCTGACACCTTACTCAAGACATTAAGCCTTATTAGGAATTTTGGGATGTTACATTTCTCATCAAATAAAAAAAATCACAATAAAACTTAATAAAGGATGGAACAACTTTCTAAACACATTAAATACAAATTCAAAACCAAATTAAACTAATCGAATACAAAAATAACACTTTTGCATCAATTTTAAACTTACACTTCTAAGGTTCAACAAATATCAAAAGAAATGAAATGAGGCTCCTAATTCACAAGTTATGCTAAAAAATAAATATTAAAAACATCATATTAGAAGATAAATGAAAATCACGTTAATGCTATTATCAAATTTATAACATGTTTACAGTGAAAAGGAATAACAATTAAAAAGAACAAAAAAAAAAAAAAAATCACCAACAAGAGAGTAGATCTAAACTAAACCAAAAGTGAAATTAATCCAATAAATTTTAACAAACCAATATAACGGGAAGTAAGAGATCTATCTAATCTTGAACAAAAAATAAAAAATGCAAACACAAAACTAAAGAAGGGAATGAAACTCTAAAACCAAACAAACAAACGAGAACCAAAAACAAAATAAAAGTGCATAACACCCAATTTCTCAATGATAACCATAATTGATTTGTATCTGTTAGTTGTTTTTTTTTATGTGTAATTAGTTGTAAAGTTGTTTTGACTGTTGTGTTAGTTCTTATATTACCTTTGATCTGTTAGTATTCTTTTATTTACACAACTATATAATAAAGGGGTTTCCTCTCAAGTGTTGCTAACTTTGGCAAACTTCTGAGAGTTCTTTGTAATATTCTCTCTAAATAGACATTGCATTCTTAGTTCTTTCATGGTATTAGAGCCAGGTTGTTGAAGACGCCATTGATGACTTTAGTCAGAGGCTCTTGATACCATGAAACATACTTTCCTACTCTTCAAAGTTCCACTACTTCTCAGGTACATGACTTAATTCCTAGTTCATTTTCTTATACTACTTTTCATAATACACCAATAAACTCAGCTACTAATGCCCCTTATACTTGTGTACCTTCTCAAAATGGTGCCGAGGAACTCTTATCACAAGCTCCTTCTACTGTACCAAATGCTCCTGCCGTGACTGCCCATGTTGCGCCTTGTTATGATGTTGTTACATTGCCGTCTAACAATCTCTACAATGATGCAGTCCCATCATTTTCTTCTGCTGATGCTGCTCCCACTATGCAATCACTTCATACACCTTCATCTACCACTCGAGTTCCCACAAGAGAAGAGTCCTCTACTATTGATACTCCACTAGGCAGTTGGACACATGCCATGGATACACGGTTTCAACATGGCATTCATAACCTAAAGCATATTTTGCCACAAAGCATCCCTTGCTCGAGTCTTTACTACCTAGAGAGCCTACTTCAACAAAGCATGCTTTGGCTGATCTTGAGTGCTAAAAGTCTATGAAACATGAGTATGATGCACTTCTCCAAATAGGCACATGGACTCTTGTTCCATACCAATCAGACATGAATCTTGTGGGAAATAAATGGGTGTTTCAGGTTAAATTGAAAGCTGATGGTACACTTGATAGGAACAAATCTCTATTAGTAGCTAAAGGATACCTTCAAATGCCTGGCATAGACTATGAAGATACTTTCAATCCAGTTGTAAAGCCACCAACAATTCAGGTTGTTTTGTCTCTTGCTGTCTCTTCCAATTGGGATGTGAAACAACTTGATGTATCAAATTCCTTTCTCAATGGACATTTAAGTGAAACCGTATACATGCAGCAGCCACACTGCTTTGTTGATCCTGAAAAGCCTACTTATGTCTGTAAGTGTAATAAGGCCATCTATGGGTTGAAACAGGCTCCAAGAGCTTGGAATGATAATATGAAACAAGTGTTATTTCAGTGGGGTTTCACTGCATCAAAGTCAGATAACTCTTTGTTTGTTTTTGGTAAAGGAGACCAGCTAGTGATACTCTTGGTTTAGGTTGATGATATCCTCATTACTAGATCAAATTTCTCTCTTATTTCAAAAGTTATTGTAGATTTAAATACATCATTTTCTCTAAAGATTTGGGTTTGATACACTACTTTCTTGGTGTGGAAATCTGTCAGACTTCTGCTGGTATGTACTTATCTCAAACTAAGCATGTTACTGATCTATTGGTAAAACTTCATATGGATGGCGCTAGGTTTGCTTCTAGTCCAACAAGCTCAGTTCATAAGTTGTCCCTCGTTGAACGAGTTCAATTTGCTGATGTCTCTCTTTATCAAAGTACCTTGGGTGCACTTCAATATCCTACTCTTACAACACTAGATGTAGCTTTCATTATTAACAAGATTAGTCAGTTTATTCATGCTCCAACGAATGTTCATTGGGAGGCTTGCAAACAGCTTATGCGATATCTCAAAGGTATTGTTTCTGATGGCTTATTACTTCGACCTGCTGCAACTATGTCGCTTAATGGTTATTCAGATGCTGATTGGGCTAGCTGCCCTGATGATAGACGGTCCACTAGCGGCTATGCCATGTTTCTAGGTGGAAATTTGGTCTCTTGGTCTGCGAAAAAGCAGCATGTCATTGCCCGTTCTAGCACTACAAGTGAATTTCGTGCATTAGCAAATGCTTCTGCAGAAACAAAGTGGTTGGTCTTGTTATTTTTAGAGTTGCAAATTCGATTAGCTGAGCCTCCAATTTTTGGGTTGATAATCAAAGTGCACATGCATTGGCAGCTAGCCCAGTTTTCCATGCTCGGTCTAAACACATAGAAATTGACCTCCATTTCGTTCGAGATCAACTTGTGGCCAAAACTCTAGTTGTTCATTATGTTCTTTCAGTAGATCAGATTGTTGATGTCTTAACAAATCCATTGCCCATTGATCATTTTCATTACCTTAAGTCCAAGCTGAAAGTAGTTCAAACTCCTTTTTGCTTGAGGGGGATGATAACCATAACTGATGTGTATCTATTAGTTGTTTTTCTTTGATGCGTAATTAGTTGTAAAGTTGTTTTGACATTTGTGTTAGTTCTTGTATTACCGTATTTGCACAACTATATAATAAATGGGTTTCCTCACAAGTGTTGCTAACTTTGGCAACCTTGTGAGAGTTCTTTCTAATATTCTCTCTAGATTGACCTTGCCTTCTTAGTTATTTCACTCAATAAAATTAGGAACCAAAAAACAACATCACAAAAAGAAAATAACAAAAAAGAATTTACCAAAAATATATTTAAAATAAACTAAATACCTAAAATAAGAAAAAGTTACCAAATATAATGTCGTGTGCTAAAATATTACACTAATAGCATGTGATAAGAAATTGATGATGTCAGCAATGTGTGACAAAATAGACGATAAGTTAGTAGTTATTATTCTAAAATATTCCATGTATTATTTAATTGTAAATTAAATTAAATTCAAATCATTTATATTTGAATTTAAATATTTATTATATTATAACAAAATAAAAGATGTTACAAAATATTTATAACTCTCATATTACCAAATCTACCCCTATGATTCACTATAGATAAAGTTGAAGTTCATTTGTAAAAGGGAGGAAAATTCTCATTCACTCTCAGATCTTGAGAAAACTATCTCACTTTATAATCATTTTCCTCCATAGTGAAAATGGTAGATGTTGGATTGAGATTATAGCCGAACCACTAAAATTATGTGTGTTCTTTATTTATTTTGTACAAATTTATTTTAAACTTCTTTACCAGCACAAATATTCTCATATATGTTTGTGTACATCTAATTGACAAATTTGCATGTCAACATATACTCTATATGTACTCAAAATTTACCAAAAGAATATCTAAAATAAATTTAAATTAAATAAAAAAATACCAAAAATCATACTATAAATATGACAAATATATGGAATAAGACACATTTAGATATATATGTTCCTAGTCCATAAACACTACTCCCAAAGCACAATTTCTCATCCCGAGAGTCATCTACATAAATATTTTCTATGTTATAACAAAACATCCATAAACCAAAAATTTATATGCACATAGCAATTATTTAGTGGATCACTTTGATATATCCAAGATCACAAATCAAACTTAAGATTTACAACAAAGACTGCACACAATTTAAAAAAAAACAAGATAAAGTAGGTACCTTTCTGCAGTGGGCCCTGTGGATCTCGCTTGGGCCGTGGTCTCTATTCAATGCAGTCCAATGCATTGAATTGGTATTAATCCCCCAATCACAGGAAGAATGTATATTAATTATAAATGATTAGTATTAATTACCCCAGCCTCTATAAATAGAGCTGGGGGTCTCATTGTAAAAGGTTGGATTTTTTAGAGAGAAAACATCTTGTACTCAGAGCAATCTAAACACTGCTTGAGAATACACCATTGGAACTTGCCTCAACAAGCTTCCAATCTACTTAATACCAGAGACTTGTGAACTAGGGTTATTTTATAACCCGAACCACATAAAAACCTTGGTGTTCTTGATTGTTCATTTCTTTAATCTCTCGTTTTAAGGTTGATAGCGAAAAATACAGTCAACATTTTGGTGCTTTCATTGAGAGGTTGAAGAAAGCATTTGGAACACTTACAACTATGGTGAATACTCGAAGAAACGTTGCAGATGACATGCTCCCTCCTACTAGAGTCGAAGGAAGGGAACCCAGTAGACAGTCGCCTCAGGACGTGCTTGAGATGGTAGAGGACTATGATGAAGACGCCGAGTACGACGACAAATATGACAATGTCGACTAGGGATATTATGAGGAAGAGTACCCTCAGCCCATGGAGGTGGACGAGACATTGGAGGTAGTGATGCTCCATGAGCAGGTGGCCACCTAACAACAAAAGATCGATGCACAAGAGGGTAACATCGCCGCCCTACAGAAGATGGTGCTTGCCATGAAGGTCACTCTTGTAGCCTAGGGGCTGCGAGTGGACCCTAATGGCAATGCACCAGCTGGGTACCCAACTGGCGTGCCACCTGCGCACCTTGTTCAAGTTCCACCTGTTAATGCAAGTGGAGTGCCTCCCAAGCACCTAGATGCAGAGGCACGAGATCTGCCAGCTGAGGTCCCCGCCGGACACCCAGCAGGAGTCGGAACCCCGATGCCACCGTAGGATCGTGGCAAGGGAAAGGCTGACGATAATCCTGCTCCAAAGCAGAATAAGGCTCGTCAAGGGCCCAAAGGCCACCAGGTTCCTCAGCAGGCTGTTAAAGGTAATGGCCCAGGGGCCTGAGGACACCGCCAGGCAGTCAGCACCCATGGAGCTCGGGGCACTCCACCTCGATGCACTCATATGGACCGCGCAAGGCCTAGAGCTGGTGTCCCCTCGGGACCTAAACAACTCCATAGGAATAACAGTATAGGGATCCACCTGAGGAATGCCTCTAAAAACTGAGAATGTGGTGTCAGTGTCTCGGTTAATGAAAACATCGAGTCCGACGGAGAGACTGAAGTGGCTTGTCCCAAGGATAACCGTGCATTTCGAGGTTAGGATGACCTGTGAGCCAACCTTAATGCCCGAAGATGCAACAAGGTAGGAGGACATGAACCCGCTGGAAGAGGTCTGTCAGACCTGGGATAATCTCAACGCTCGGAGAAGAGATGACCCAGCTCAGAGTATCAACCAAGATTGTGACACACTCCGTGCGGAGTTAGAAAGTCTGAAGCAGATAATGCTTAAAATGGCCAGGCGACAAGGCCATGAGTCTGACTCAGAAGATGAAGAAGTGGAGCCATATGCTCTTCACATTGTTGAGGCCCCTCTACCACTAGGCTTCAAAATGCCAACCATACTGCCCTATGACAGTGGCTGGGATCCCACAGACCACCTGTCTAAGTTCAACAAATTAATGTCGGTGCATCGTGTGTTTGACGATGCTAAGTGTCATGTGTTCCCGATCACCCTGATAGGACTGGTAGATGAATGGTTCAATAAGCTGCGACAAGGATCCATTCAATCGTCGCATCAGTTATCATCTTCCTTCTGAAGACAATTCATAGAAGTTCGGAAGGTAATCTTTGAGGTCAACGCCTTGGCCAATATAAAGTAATGGCCCTTCGAGACTCTTAAGGCATACATGAAACGCTTCAAGGAGGAAGAGGTGAGAACCAAAATGGTTGATGATGGCCAGCAATTGATGGCATTACATGCTGACATTCGTGTGGGATCCCCACTTTGGAATGACCTCCAACGGAGGGGATGCCGATGACTTGATGACTTCATTCATCGAGCGCAGGATTATATCAGCTAGGAGGATGCCCAGATTAAGGCATTCAGAGCACCCACCATTTTCCTTACTTCGATCACACCTAGCCCCGTGGCTTTGGGAATCCAATATTCCCCTTTTGCTCCTGTCAAACCGGGCTCAGGGGGAGTCCAACCCAGCCAAAGTGTTTTGCCTTACGGTTATAGCACCATGCCCGCTTCTGGATTCAGTGTTGCTCCAACAGGGTATGAGGCAGCGCCTACTGGATACAGTGCTTTTTAGCCTACATTCAGTGCTGGAGTTGCTGCTCTTTCCCAGCCTACTGAGTCCAGTCGAGCTCCCGACAGTAGTGGACGCAGGGGGAAGGACAAGGGCCAGAATCCCAGGGGAAGCGGAACTGCATAGGCCGAGCAGGGAGTCACATCTAGCGAGAAGTATGTCTCGCAGTATTTCGAGTACACTAACTTGGTAAAATCCTGAGAGAATATCTTCGTGGCCATGACACAACACGTTCACTACAGGAAGTCGCAGCCCACCCAGAGAGACAGGGAAAGGCGGGACCCTGGCAAATTTTGTTGTTTCTACAAGGACATAGGGCACCACACCAATGAGTGCCGCCAAATCAAGGATGAGATTGAGAATCTCATCAAGTTGGGACATTTCCATCAATATGCTAAGGGTGGAGTGCGTCAAGCACGTCCTCTCGTGGCAGGACTAGTGGTACCACCTGCTGCACCAGATGTCCTAGCAGTAACTTTTGTAGTTCCCTAACATCTAGTGGCCCAAGGACCTGCTCCGGTGAATAGGCGGGTAGAAACCATCTCAGAAGGGCCCCAATTGGGTGGCATTTTACGAAGCTCATAGAATAGGTATGCGTGAACTTTGAATCATGATGATGAGGTAATGGCTTTGGCCCAGTTGCCTGCCCAAATGCCACGAATGACTGACCAAGTTATAACATTCTCTGAAGACGATGCGAGGAGAGTGCATTTCTCACATCACGACCCGTTGGTGATTGAGAGCCAAGTCTCCAACAAAATGGTGGCGCAGATCCCAGTAGACAACAGAAGTTCAGTGAACATCCTGTTTAAGTCGGCCTTCGAGAAGATAGGGCTGACCACGATAGACTTGTCCCCGTGCACCTCGACACTCTATGGATTCTCAGGAGAGGCCCTCATCTTGATGGAACAGATAAAGCTCCCGTAACGCTTAGGGAGGTGCCTCGCCAGGCCTTAAAATACACCTTTGTGGTGGTAGGTTGTTCCTCGGCGTACAACGCCATATTGGGATGACCTGCACTGGTAGAGTTCAGAGCTGTCACCTCCATCCGCATCTGTGCATGAAGTTCCCCACAAAGGCAGGAATTGTTACGGTCTGCGAAGACCAGAAAAAGGCGAGACAGTGTTACAATGTCTCCCTCAAAACTCCCGTGATGGTGGTGGAGGAAGGCCCCGAGAAGCCCGAGGCATCAAAGGTACAAGTTTTCCAGGAGACCGGTCCCGGCGAGTTGGACCCGAGGGTTCAAGAAGAGAGGTCCATTGAACCGATAGAGGAGGTGGAGGAGGTAGTTCTTGATGCCTCCACCCCTAATAGAAAAGTTGGGGGAAGCTTGAAAATGAAAGTCCGAGAGGCATTGGTGGGTTTCCTCCGAGAAAATCAAGACGTGTTCACATGGTCAAATTCTGACATGACTGGTATTGATCCAAACATCATACGCCACGCCTTGAATATCGATCCCAGCTTTGCTCCCGTCCAGCATAAACAACAGATGTTTGATCAAACTCGGAAAGAGGCCTTCAAGGCAAAGGTGGACAAGCTCATTTCTAATGGATTTATTCGAGAAGCCCAGTACCCTAGGTGGCTGTCCAATCCTGTTCTCATGCCAAATCCAAATGACACCCGAATGACATGCATTGATTTCTCGGACCTTAATAAGGCTTGTCCTAAGGACTGCTTCCCACTCCTCAAGATAGACCAGATGGTCGACGCGATGTCTCACCACGAACGCAACATTGATGCATACTCAGGATATAACTAGATATCCATGTACATCGCATATCAGGAGCACACTAGCTTTAAAACTGATAAGGGTGTCTATAGTGACATCGTGATGCCTTTTGGGCTGAAAAATGTCGGCACCACCTACCAGAGGCTGGTGAACAAGATGTTCAAGAACCAGTTGGAGCGAAACATGAAGGTTTATGTGGACGACATGTTGGTCAAGTCCAGGACCACCCCTGACCATGTGGGCGACTTGATTGAGGTTTTCAAGGTGCTCCACCGGTTCATAATGAAATTAAACCCCTAAAAGTGCACATTTGGGGTTGCCTCTAGTAAGCTCGTAGGCTTCATTGTTAGTGCTCAGGGAATTGTGGCAAACCCTGAGAAGATCAAGGCTATAATTGAGATTCCATCTCCTCAGAAACATAAAGATGTTCAGAACTTGATAGAGAGGATCACAAATTTGAGTCGTTTTGTCTCCAAGGCAACGGACAAGGCATCCTTTTCTTCAATGTCCTCCGAGGAAGTCAGAGGTTTGAATGGACAAAAGAGTGCGAATAGGCATTCCAATAGCTCAAGGTGCACATGGAAAATCCTCCGATTCTATCCAAGCTAGTAGACAGAGAGCCTATCCTGCTCCACATGGCTGTCTCGGAGGATGCCATCAGTGCCGCATTGGTAAGGGAAGAAAGCCATGTTCAGCACTCCGTCTATTATGTTATCAAAAGACTCATCGAGGCAGAGTCTAGGTATCTGCTGATGGAGAAACTAACTTTTTGCTTAATGATGTCCTCTTGGAAGCTAAGACCCTACTTCCAGGCGCATCGGATTAAGGTCTTGACAAACTATCCCCTCAGACAAGTCTTTAAGAAACCTGAGTCATCAGGAAGACTCTTGATGTGGTCGGTGGAGTTGGGTCAGTTCGACATCACCTACCATTTGAGGACTGCCATAACAGGTCAGGCACTCACTGATTTCATCACCGAGAGCACAGGGAATTAGGAGAAGACCGAGGGTAACCCAGTGGTCAGACCAGTCTGGAAGTTGTTCATTGACGGGTTTTCGAACGAAAATGGTGTCGGGTCTGGACTTATTCTGGTTTCCCCTAAGGGTCATAGAGTGCATAGTGCCCTCTGCTTTGGGTTTAACGCCTCTAACAATGATGCGAAATATGAAGCCTTAATCACTGGGCTCCGCATGGCACTGGAGCTTATAGCCGAGGCCCTCGAGATCTTTAGCGATTCCCAACTCATTGTGAACCAAGTTCACGGAGAGTACCAGGCCTGGGGAACAAAGATTGCAACATACCTGGCAAAGGCTCAAGAAATGCTACATAACTTCCAAAGATTCACTATTCAACAATTGCAACGAGAGCAGAATTCCAATGCTCACACCCTGGCTAAGCTCGCCACGACCAAAGATGTTGAGTTGATCAATGTGGTCCCCATTGATTACTTGGAGTCTCTGAGTATCTCGGCTCCAGATGAGGTGGAGTCTATACAACCCCAAGATGGGTGGATGGAGCCAATAGTCAAATATCTTATCTCTGGGGAGCTGCCCCAAGAAAAGAAGGCAGCTCGGAAGTTGCCGTATCAAGTACCGAGGTACATAATCATGGATAATAGGCTTTATAGGCGAGGTTACTCCATGCCTTTGCTTTGGTGTGTGTCCAAGTAAAAAGCCAGTCTGATACTTTGAGAAGTACACGAGGGATTTTGTGGAGATCAAGCTGGGGGGCAAAGCCTTTCCAAAAAAATCTTAAGGCAAGGATACTTTTGGCTGACCATGAATGGAGATGCGATGGATTATGTCAAGAAATGCGACAAGTGCCAGCGCTTCGCCAACATTCCCTGAGCGCCTCCAAATGAACTTACACATATGACCAGCCCATGGCCTTTTGCTGTTTGGGGCATCGAATTGATCGGGTCCCTACCCACAGGGAGGGGAGGAGTGAAATATGCCATAGTGTCCGTCGACTACTTTATGAAGTGGGTTGAGGTCGAACCACTCCCTACGATCAACTCTAAAAAGGCCTTGGGCTTTGTCATCAAGAACATCGTTTGCCGGTACGGGCTCCCAAGGAAGATAGTCTCCAACAATGGCCAAGTAGATGCAGTTAACATGACACTCAAGTCCACTTTGAAGAAAAGGTGGGAGCAAGAAAGAGGAGCTTGGCCCGAGGAGCTGCCTAGGGCATTGTGGAGCTACCGCACCACTGCTAGGACCTCCACAGGCAATTCTCCCTTCTCGATGGCCTACGGGTATGAGGCTATGCTCCCAGTTGAAGCAGCAATCGCCACACACCGACGGGAGACGTATGACCCAACCACGAACCATGCTTTACTTCGAGAATCCCTGGACCTCGTGGAGGAACTGCGTGAAGCTTCTTATCTTCGAGTAGCATCCTACCAACAGAAGGTAGCCAGCTATTTTAACTCCAAAGTGAAGGATATAAAGTTTGGGGTCGGAGATCTGGTGTTGCAAAGAGTCTTCTTAGCCACTTGAGACCCTGATGCAGAAGTGCTGGACCTGACTGGGAAGGCCATACCAAGTCGAGAGCATTGTGTGTCCAGGAACATACAAGTTAGCCCGACTAAGTGGGGAGCTGATTCCTCATGCCTAAAATGCTGAGTATCTTTGCTGGTATTACAAATAATATGAGCATCAAACTTTGTTATTTCTGTAGTACCCCTTGTAGCCTTCAGGCGTATTTAATGAAAACCATGTATGTAAAACACAAAAATTTATTGTCTGCTTGTATTTTTTGGTTTCCTTTATTCTATTAATGCCATATAAAAGCACCCGATCGCTTGAATAAGTGATCACAGACTAGTCTCCGATCACTTGGGGGGCATGGAGTTAGGGCAACATTACGCCTCACAGGAAACGACCTAGGAAACTAAGCTTGTCAAGGAGTAAGCTTAGCGTCACCATCCCGAGAATAGAAAATCCTAGGAAAATAGTCAAGTCTAGCCTAGAAGGTAGCTTGTTCCAGGCAGAACAGAACTTAGCACCTAGGAGCTAGATAACCTAAGTAGCACGAGAATAGACTTTTGTCACCTCCCGTGGACACCGAGCTCGAGGAGCTCTGACCAAGCCTCTTGATCTTAAGATGCGAACGAGAGGCCAAGTACCCCGTACTTGGCCCTGGGAAATCTGTGACATGGGGAGCTTGGCTAGTCGACGAGTGAAGCACCCCTAGTGTCACTATATCCCATAGCTAGAAAACCTGGAAAAAACCCAATATATCACAAACTTAGGAGCCAAAGAATTTAAGGAAGTCGACATTGTATTGATGCAGTGAGGACACCTGGTTGGAGATGTGAAGCGCTCCAGGACCCAAGCTCGTTAATACTTTTGTGTGCCCTCTCATCCTCCCAAGCTAGGCGCACTAATATTTCATCGTCATCTACCCTGTAGTTGGTGAGTATTTTAGCCAAGGCACCCCGATGCCGTAGCTTACTCGGAATGTTTTCTGCTTTGAATCCTATGACAGGATATGGGGTATCTGACGGTGTCAGGCCATCATTGGACTCTTCCTCCGAGAGGCCATTCTGCGAGGCCTCATCACTGCCGGCTCCGAGCTCTCCCTTACGATAAGAGCCTGGCTGCTGCCAGCCACTTGTTTCCCCTTCTCGGGGCGTTGTTCTTCCTCTCGGGCCATCTGGAGGATTTCATTGTTGAAGGATTAGAACCCTTGTTGGTGGAGCTGATGAAGCTCCTTGGACATCTAAAAACAAACACCAAGCAGTTAGCGCCTTGACCCGAAGAAGGTTGGGCCAAAACGAGACCCTAAGACAACTGCTCGGGGAAGGAGAAAGAAATAGACTAATGACACTAGGGTGTCCTTGGAGCCAAGCACTTGGCACTAGAGACACCACCAGAAAAGATGAATACATTGGAGATGATGAACATCGCTGGAATCTGGAAATTTTCCAGATTCTGGTCGAAGACACAGAATGAGGAAAAACGCCCCAGAACACTTAAATGAGCCATTTAGGCCATTTATGACTACAAATAAGGCAAAAACAACCTCTGAAAGGCTCGAAAAATAACCCCCAAGCATGCATCGTAAATTCTCAAATACACATGAAAATAAAAAAGTCCGCGACCCGACTTGGAACCCAGCCCTTTCCTCCATTTTTCTCATTTCAAAACCCTCCATAAACCTATCCAAACATATCCAAATCCCAAAAACGAAGTTCCCAATCAACTCCATGGCCCAAAACCATCAAAACCCAACTTCCAAACAATTCAAAAACTCATCAAAACATAAAATCCAATCAAAGATTAAAAACTCAAAAATTTAAAACTTAAAGCTTAGATTACCTCCAATTAAGTCGTTTCCCAGCTAAATCCACCGGCTATCAAGCTTCTAATCTTCCCTAGAATCCTTATGACTCTAACCTTGCTTGAATTTGAGTCCTAAAACTTGATTTTCCTTCAAAAATGCTATCGCATGCCAAAAAGAGAACGAGAGACAGAGAGAGAGAACTGAACATTCTCTTTTTATTTATTCTGTCAGGTTACTTCAAGCTTAAGTAACCTTAAGCAAATCCCAATGCTCGGGGTACCCAAAAAGGTCCCCGGAGGCCAAATAGTCAAAATCCCCAGAATTCCCTCCTGATCTCACTAACTCCAAATATATCATCAAATATTTATTCCCATTACCCAATAAATCAGTAGTGTACTAAATACCTAATATACCCCTTGACTCACACCGAGTCAAGTATGGGCCCCGTTGTGACTTTCCCACTAACTTGCTCCCTAGGATTGTCTCGTCCCGAGTAACCCAAATACATCCACATAATGACGCGGTCTCACACATATATCACATATACACCAAATATACCAATAACGAGCCAAATTACAAAAATTTCCCTTTTAATAAGAAATTGGCTCACATGCATATTTAATATACATAAACATGCATATCAAGTCATATTATAGTATAACTTACATAATCATATAATGATACACATATATATTCCATAATCACATAATTTCCATAATTTTCTATCTTGGCCCCCTAATCAAGGCCCTAAGGCTTATTAGGTAATTTGGGACGTTACAGTCGGGCCCCAGTATGACTCAGTAATCATTAGTTAGAGCAGCAGGCCCTGGTGTGACGCTGTGGTCACTTATTTGCATAGAATGCATGCATAAGTAGGGTTGTTACAGCTAGGCATGCTCATTATGATTATATGATATATTATTAACTACTTATGAGCATGCTTAAGTTTTCTTCCTGAGCCTTGGCTCACAGGTGTTATGTGGTGCAGGTAAGGGGAAAGGGAAGCTGGACCAGCCATGAGTTGGAGAGCTTCGGTGGTGGCGTGTACATATGCGGCTGCTCGACCATCACGGCCGGGGTTATCTTGGGGGAACTGCGGTTGTATCCCTTGTTTTGTCGCTTAAGTCGGCTGGTTGTAACTTTTGAACTGTAATAGCCCTTTTAAACATTTGTTTATTTAATTTTGGGATTCCATGTATGAACGTAAATATTTTTAATGAAAAGTCAATGTTTCTTTTTGACCAAAATTTTTAACCCTAATCCTTGTCATTAACCTTAGTTACACGATTATAACCAAGGACTTGATTCGCAGGTCTGGCCTTATTTAAAATACACAGTGTAACAGTCCTTGATTAGGAGGACGTTACAGCACGTAGGATTCAAAAGGTTGATTTATGACTCTCTAGATGTACTCAACACATGAGATCTAGAGAGGTTTGATTGAGAGTAGAGGAATTGAATCGTTTTCAGGTTTAGGAAAACTATTCCTTCTGTCTCAGAGAAAGAGTCTATTTTTAATCACATGAAAAACATTATTGCTAAAAATATCGCTCTATCAGTTTTTATAAAGATAATTAATCTAATTAATTAATATTTATTTTATTAAAAGTAGAATTCAAATTAAAATTGATCTGTTATTACTATTTAATATTTTAATTTAAATAATATTTAAAAATAAAAAATTAAATAAATGATTAAATAAATAATTGGAAATTCAAAATTAAAATCCCAGGGATTGGGGAATCCTTGTGTGTGGCGCTACACTCACTGCACAGTGAGTGTGTCGCCCCACATATTTGGGTTTTCCCTAATTTTCTCATTTGTTTGTTTAATCAACTTTAAGATAATATATTTATCCCAACATAAATATTAGTTAATTCAAAATTAATTTTATCTTAAAATATCAGTTTTAAATAAATAAATATCTTATTCTAAATAAGATAATTATTAATCTATCTTTATATATTAATCCAAACGAGATTAATATTTATTTTAACCTATAGTTTTTCAAAATAAAACTATACAGTTAAATAATTAATTAATTCATATTTAATCAATTGCCTATAATTATTACATAATTATTTCCTTGCCCTGGAAAATTAATTCCTTTGCAATTAAGTTCTTCTCTCTACAAATATTTCTTTTGACATCCTTACCATTGACAGTGTAGGACATAGGTGATCTGGGAACCATGGACCTATAATACGAAGCTCCAATAAACCAGATTATTAATTAAACTCTTTAATCCAATAATCTTATTTATTAATTACATGATTACTCCACTATATATATGGAATTGCATTCTAAGTATTTATAGAATTATATTTACAAAGTTTTCTCTTGTAGTCCATTTATATAATCAATAAATGTAGTTCTATCCTTCATTTATTGGTTCGTTAATTAAAGCTGGTCAAGATTACTGTTTTACCCTTCTAATTACCTCTTTATCCTTAAGTACCATTAATTCATTAGCGAATAATTAATCTATACTTAAATTATAGATTTGAGCTCAATAACTATTCAGTTCTAGAATTAACCCTTAAGAGAACCAATATTCGATCCGTTAGGAAAATATGGATTCCATTATTGTAATTCATGTTCCCAGCCATTCGTTATATTGAATCTCCAAAACAAAAGTCATTAGCCTCATTATAATAAGAAACCTTAACGAGTGAATCAAAAGATCCAATAAACACAAACAGGAGTTCATGAATACTCAGGATTTAGACTGATCTACAAATGATCTTCTATTATGATAAGAATCAAATCTTTAAGTCAAATGGAAAGTTTATAAAAATAATTAATTCTTATCGGTCTTATCATATATAATCTCTATTATATACAAAACATTTACTAAGATGTCTATCCACATCAGTAATTCGAATCTAGATCACTTGCATCCCGTATGCTTAGTAAACCACACTAGTAACCATTCATTAAAGATTCCATACTTTAATATGTTACTGAGTATTTTATTCATTATATATGATCTTAATTCTCTCGAACTAATAGAAGATCATATTCTCATGAATGAATAACAAATTTTCTTGATATTTTCATATAATTAATTCAAACAATAATTATAATATTCAAATGTAATAAAATTGTTCTTTTAATTAATTCAATAAAATGTCTTTACATGATTTTAGGGCATTAATCCTAACAATCTCCCACCTACCCTCAAAGCAAGTGAGGCATCTCTCTTAATCCTATGTTGCATACATGACCCATAAACGAATTTGCAGGAAATGTCTAGGTAAACGGGTCAGCCATGTTCTGTTTCGATGCTATATTCATAATAGTCACATCACATCTGTGCACAATCTCTCTAACCATATGGTATTTCCATTCTATGTGATTTCCTCTCTTGTGTCTTCTTGGTTCCTTGGAGTTAGCTACTACTCCACTGTTGTCATATTATAGGATTAGTGGCTTATCCATATCTGGAACTACTTCCAGATCACTGTAGAACTTTCTCCACCGAACCGCCTCCTTAGCCGTTTCACAAGTCGTTATGTATTTAGCTTCCATGGTTGCATTTGTTATGCTGGATTGCTTAATACTCCTCCAGACCACAACTCCTCCACCAAAAGTGAACACTGACTCAGACATCGACTTACGACTGTTGTTGTCTGATTGGAAATCATAATCAGTGTATCGAGTAGGGTTCAACTCACCCCTGAATATACATGCATATAATCTCTCGTTCTCCTAAGATACTTGAGAATGCGCTTTACTGTAATTCAGTGTTCCAAACAAAGATTGGATTGATAACTACTTACAATCCCTACTGCATAGCATATGTTAGGTTTTGTACACAACATGGCGTACATTAGACTCCCAATTGCTGATGCATAGGGATACTTTCTCATATCCTCTTTCTCCTGAGGTGTCTTAGGACACTGTTCCTTGGAAAGAGTAATTCCATGTCGGGTCAGTAACTGACCTTTCTTGGAATTCTCCATAGAGAATCTTTCAAGCACCTTATCGATATAATTAGCTTGAGAAAGTGCCAAGATCTTGTTCTTCCTATCCCTTAAGATTTGGATTCCTAGAATATAGGCCGCCTCACCCAAATCTTTCATTTGGAACTTTTCGGCTAACCATTTCTTCTTGTTTGACAATGTATCCACATTGTTGCCAATAAGGAGAATGTCATCCACGTAAGGAACTAGGAAAACAGCTACTTTTCCTTTGATGTATTTGTACACACATGCTTCGTCAACATGCTTCATCAAAGGTGATATTCTAAGTATAGATGCTTGCTTTAATCCATAAATGGATTTTAGCAACTTACACATCTTCTTATCTTCCCCATTCTTGATGAACCCTTCTGTTTGTACCATATAGATACTTTCATCAAGATATCCATTTAGAAAGGTTATCTTATAAGAGGATGCAAATGGATTTAAGCATGGCCACAAGAGAAAAAGTTTCTTCATAATAAACTCCTTCTCTCTGAGTGTAGCCTTTGGCTACTAGCCTTGCTTTGAAAGTCTCCACTATCCCATCTACACCTCTTTTCTTCTTGTATATCCATTTGCACCCAATGAGCCCGACTTCTTCAGGTGGATCTACAAGTTCCCAGACAGAATTAGAATAAATAGATTCCATTTCTTGGTTCATGGCTTCTTTCCATTTCTCATTTTCAGGATCTTCCATTGCCTCTTCGAATGTTAATGGATAATCCTTGTCTGTATCAGAAACAAGGACATGTGCCTCATGTTCGTAGCGAACATGTTGTCTCACAATCCTCCCACTATGAAGTTGTACTGGGGTTTCCTTTTTCAGTAATAGTGGTTTCCTCAGTTTGTCGTTTATCATTTAATGATGAAGATGATGGTGATGGAATCTTACCAGCTATGAGTTTCTCCAAAACTACCTTGTTCCTAGGTTTATAGTTATTCACATAGTCGTGTTCAAGGAATGTTGCATTTGTGGAAACAAATACATTTTGATCCTTGGGACTATAGAAGTAATCGCCTCTTGTGTTTGGAGCGTAGCCCACAAAATTGCACACTTAAGGCCTTGAATCAAGTTTCCCTGCTTTAGGTCTAAGAACATGAGCAGGACAGCCCCAAATGCGGAAATGTTGCAAACTAGGTTTGTTTCCATTCCATAGTTACAGTGGTCTTTTGCTTATGGTCTTAGATGGGACTACATTCAAAATGTAAGTCATCATTTGAAGTGCATATCCATATAATGAGAGAGGAAGTGAAGAGTAGCTTAACATAGACCTGACCATGTCTAACAAAGTCTTGTTTCTTCTTTCAGAAACACCATTTTGATGTTGCGTTCCTGGTGCTGTGAGTTGGGATAGAATTCCATGCTCCTGCAAGAAATCTTTGAATTCTAAATCTAAATATTCTCCACCTCAATCAGATCAAAGTGTCTTGAGAGTCTTACCTAATTGCTTCTCAGACTCATCTTTGAATTCTTGAAACTTACCAAAGGTTTCAGTTTCCTAAGCATTAAGTAAGTATGACCATATCTTGAGTAATCGTCAATAAAAGTGACGAAGTACTCATACCCACCTCTTGCTTATACATTGATTGGACCACAGACATCGCTGTGCATAAGCTCCAGAGGTTCTTTAGCTCTATTTCCTTTCGTTGAGAAATGAAGTTTGGTCATTTTTCCTTCTAGACAAGATTCATAAATTGGAAGGGTTCCAACTCTTAGTTCTCTCAAAGGTCCATCTTTTGTTAACCGGTTTATCTTGTCTAGATCTATATGACCAAGTCTAAGATGCCAAAGATATGTGTCATCCTCATTTGAAACTTTTTGTCTTTTGTTTCCTTGCGGTTTTGCTACTTTACATAATTATCAGTTATTAAGCATTCGTTCATTAGGTTTGAGCATATACAATCCGTCGTATGTTCTGCTTGAAATTTTTTGAAACCATTCTTCGAAA
Organism: Humulus lupulus; assembly: GCF_963169125.1. Taxonomy (NCBI): domain Eukaryota; kingdom Viridiplantae; phylum Streptophyta; class Magnoliopsida; order Rosales; family Cannabaceae; genus Humulus; species Humulus lupulus. Next base: position 93,007,502 of record NC_084800.1, on the reverse strand, counting down.
TAACAATCGAATTATTATTAAAAAAATATCAAAAGATTTTTCATGCAACATAGATAAAGAAACTAAATTTCTAGAAAATCCAGGAATAAAAAAACATTGTTCAAAACAAGATAATTGTTCCCAAAATATAAACAGACTGTTCCCTTTGCTCTAGTTGAAATGAGCACTCCACTTCTAACTCGCTTGGTCACCTTGCCATCAGCCAGCTCCCTTGATGACTCAAGTATCTGCATAGAAGAACAAATATGGTTAGTGGCTCTTGAATCTAAAATCCAGGATGACATATCGTCTTCCACTACACAAGCTTCAAGTACAATTAAATTAGATTTACCTTTCTTTTTAAGCTCCGAGAGATACTTTTTACAGTTTCTCTTTCAGTGACCTTCAACTCTACTGTGGAAACATTTTCCTTTTAGTTCTTTCTTTTTGGAGTTACTGTCATTCTTGTTCTCATTGAATTTCGGTGACTTCTTGCATTTCTTGGACTTCTTGCCCTTTCCTTTTTCCTTATCATTGTAATTCTTCCTCTTCTTGGATTTATCCTCAGAGGTTGAAGGTTTCTCCTCTACCACATTTGCCTCAGCCTATTTTGTAATGTATTTGTTAAGAGACTCAAATGTTTGCAGTTCATTCAATAGTTGAGTCATATTGAATTCCAACTTATTCATAATATAGTTGGTGGTGAAAGCAGAAAATGCAGGAGTGAGCGATTCAAGTATGATGCTTACTTGTGTACGCTCATCAACGATGGCCCCTTGTATTTCTGCTTCATGCATCACGTTAGTTATGCTTAAGACATGTTCGCGTATAGAAACACCTTTCTTCATCTTAGTAGTCATGTAGGTTCTAGTAGCCTCATGTCTACTTTGATCAGATTGTTGCCCAAACATGGCCTGTAGATAATCCATTATCTCAAACACAGTTTCCATAGGTTCATGCTTTGTTCTCAGAACATCATTCATGCTTACAAGCATGTAACACTTTGCCTTGTTTAGGATTGAATTCAGGTATCATACTTGTCTCGAACATTCTTCGGGGCAGTGGCAGCGGGCTCTTCAGGACATTCCTCAGTTAGGACAAATTTATGGTTCTCACAGATTAACATAAGATTTAGGTTTGATTTCCATCTTATAAAGTTATCGCCTTTAAGTTTTTCAAGTGAAAGTAAAGCAGTTATAGGATTGCCGTAGTTCAACATTACTGAAAGAATTAAAATACAATAATTTTTGTTTTTTTGATGAAAAGATGAGTACATTAAAAAAGCAAACAAAACAACAGTCCAGGCGAGTTCGGCCAGCCACCAAAATACAATAATATTACTATTTGAAAAATATCAATTATTCGAAAAGTAAATATGATGCATGAATGCAACAATTAAAACACATAAATAAACATTTACTATTCCACGATAAAACTACCCAAAAAATAAAGTGCCACCTGAATCTGAGAACGCAACACTTGGTGCATAGTTGAAGCTACTCCTTGCATTATGTGTACCCAAGGTCTGCCCATGACTGCGTTATAACCAGAATAAGAGTCGATAATCACAAAGTCCACCACCAGGGTACGCTTTGCGGCAGTCACCTTGAACTCAATTGCTCATTTGGTACTATCTTTGTACTATTGAAAGAGAGGATGGGAAATGTTGACGCTCTTAACCTTTCCTCTAGAATTCCCATGGAGTTTAATCACCGGTTATATGTTGCTTCCCCCATCCACTAATATTCGGCTCAAATGAAAATTCTTTACCTGGAGTTTAATCACCATTGCATCATCATGTGGGAGGTTCACATTCTTTAAATCATCCTCAGTGAAAATGATAGGGTGTTCAGGGAAATAACGGTCAGCTGGGCAACATTATTTACTGTATGGTGCAAATAACTCATTCTTTCACCCTTTCTTTTGTTCACTTCTAAAATTTCATCTTTGTTTCTCTTTCTATCAAGGGCTATGCATAAATCAAATATCATTGGGATATGTTTGAGTGGCTACTGTGGCTAGTCTTCAACTACTACCTGCAGCTGGACGTTTTGCTCTACTACTACTTTCATAGGCAACTTTGGCGAAGTTCTGTGCTGTTGAACTACATTCTGTGCATTCTTAACATACTGTGGTAGCCCTCCCGTCCTGAAGATGCTTAGCACTTGATTATACAATGACCTGCACTCAGCAAGAGTATGACCTACATCTTTATGAAAATGACAGTATTTGGTTTGATCTCTTCATTCCATTGGTAAAGTTATTTTGAACTGGTCTCTCCATATCGGCTTGTCTTTGTTTTCATTGTAAATTTGATCCACATGCATTGTAGTTTCAATATGGGGGTATTTATTTTCACTATATTCCCTTGTACGTTTCAGGCTTCATCTGCTACTAGACAGGGGCTGCTCTACTATTCTTTTCTCCCTCTTATCATTCAAAGCTGGATATCATTATGTGGGTTTAGTGATCAGCAGAATGCACCTTTCCTCTTCTTCTCTGATTTGCAGTATTTTAAACACCCCTTCAACCCTTAAATGTATTTCTGTGAGATCTCTTGGTGGATTCATGTAAAGTTGTTCACTCAACAATGACCCCTTATGCAAACTTTCCCTGAATAAGTTCGTTGCTACATCTTTATCAACGTTATTAATTTGGTGCACCAACTTCAGATACCTTTTTAGGTATGTTAGTGGATGCTCATTCACTCCTTGTTGTATCGAATATAAATTGGCCATTGTTTTTGGCAACTCTGTTTTTCCACCATATTGCTGCACAAACAACTCTCTTGGCTCCATGAAGGAGTTAAATGATTTTGACGTTAACTACTTGAACCAGCTTAGCACTGGTCCTGCCAAGGTGGTTGCAAAGGCCTTGCACTACATAGCTTCATTTTCAGTCTCCATCACCATGTTTTATGAAATCGTAGGATATGATTTGATGGATTAATAAAAGAATGACCCTTGAGAACGATCAATCCGTTGATCCCTTAGCGGTCACCTAGTCATAAAAAAATATGGAACTCCATCAATAAAATCAACAATAAAAGGTTCTTGACCTAAACCTCACTCCCGGGACCTCGATTTGTACTCAAACAGTTAGTAGATTCGATCCCGAGCCTTAGGAATTGAAACCCCGAGCCAAAAACCCTAAAAAGTGCCCAAAATAGGACCCTGGAAAAATAGGGTAGCGCTACAGCGCTGCCCCCTAGCGCCTAGGCGCTACAAGCAGGGCTGACTTGCCCTAGACAGCGCTGTAGCGCCCTCCCTTGGGCGCTGTAGCAGTAGAACCAGGGTGATTCAGCCCTGGTTTTTCCCCTTCGACTTCTCCGTTTTACAAACTTCATGAATTGACGCCAAACCTCAATCAAACTCACAAATGAACCAAAATACCCATTCTACAAGTCCTAGGCATCAAAACCCAATCAATCCTTGCTAAAAGCTTCCTTGAATTCTCACTATCCAATTCAAAAACCCCAACTGAAAATCAAAAGAAAAACAGAGCATAACCAGAGTTTTCATGGCTAGAATCTTACCTCAAGCTCAAGATGGAACCCTCTTCAATGGAAGAACACAATCCTAGACCCTCAAGGCTCACTTCCCTAGCTTGAATCCTCAATTGGAACTTCAAAAATTCAAAGGAAGAAGAAGGAGAAATGATGATCGGGAGAAGAAGAAGTAACATGCTCTGTTTTTCTTAAGATTTATACAACTTTCTTAATTCACATATATCCTTGGTCAAATGACCAAAATGCCCCTAGGTCATATTTATTTCCTTAACAACCCCCAAGGGCAAAATCGTCCTTTCCCGTCTATCTCGTTAATTATAATTAACGTCCTCCAATTCCTGTTATTCCCAATATTCTCAAATGCTAATAAATCATATCCCATTACCCTTTAATTCCTGGTAATGTACTAATCGTCAAATTACCCCGAGACTCACCCTAAGCCCCGAAATTAACCCCATTATGACCAAACGACTAACTAGTATTCAAAGATCATCTCATGCCGAATAGCTCGAACAAATCTACATTATAATGTGGCCTCATCCATAATTCACCAACATGCATGAAAATATACAATTATGCTCTCAACGGGCCAAATTAACAAAATTCCCTTATAATGAAATGTGGACCCACATGCATGCATTTATCATCATATAATAATATAATTCACATAAACATGCATATAATCATTTAATGGCATAATAAATCAATTATGGCCCTCCTGACCTTCTAATCTAACCATTAAACCTCATTAGGGAGTTTAGGGCATTACAACTATTCCCTCCTTATAGAAATTTCGTCCTCGAAATTTACGTGAACAACTTGGGATACTGATTCTGCATATCTGACTCCAGCTCCTAGGTCACTTCCCCGACCTTGCTGTTCCTCCATAATACCTTAACCAAAGGTATCGTTTTATTCCTGAGGACCTTATCCTTTCTGTCAAGTATCTAGACTGGTTGTTCCTCATAGGAGAGATCTGCCTTAAGCTCCAGATCTTCGTAACTCAAAACATGAGTCACATCAGATACATACCTCCAAAGAGCTTAAACATGAAATACATTATGCACGGCTGACAATGTCAGTGGTAAGGCCAACCTGTAGGCCACCTGACCAATCCTTTCCAGGATCTCAAATGGACCTACAAATCTAAGGCTCAGCTTGCCCTTCTTCCCAAATCTTCTCACCCCTTTCCATGGTGAGACTCTAAGGAAGACATAGTCTCCCACTTGGAACTCCACGTTCCTGCGTTTGGGATCTGCATAACTTTTCTGTCTACTTTGAGAAGTGAGCATCCGAGCTCTAATCTTCTCAATTGCCTCATTGGTCCTCTGAACTGCCTCAAGACCCAAATATCTCCTTTCCCCTATCTCATCCCAATGAATGGGAGTTCTGCATTTCTTACCATACAACATCTCATAAGGTGCTACTCCAATGGTAGACTGATAACTGTTGTTGTAGGAAAACTCTATCAAAGGTAGATACTTACTCCAGGACCCACCAAAGTCCAGCACACATGCTCACAGCATGTCCTCCAATATCTGGATCATCCTCTTAGATTGTCCATCTGTCTGAGGATGATAAGCAGTACTAAACTTCAATTGTGTTCCCATGGCCTTCTGTAAACTCCCCTAGAACTTGGACGTGAATGTGGGGTCTCAATCTCACACGATCGACCTCGGTGCTCCATGGAGGTGCACGATCTCTCTCACATAGAGATCTCGTACTGGTCAACTGTATATGTAGTCCTCACTGGTAAGAAGTGAGCTGACTTGGTGTAGTGATCCACAATAACCCAAATGGAATCATGTTGATCAACAGTCCTGGGTAACCCCACCACGGAATCCATTGTGATGTCTTCCCATTTCCACTCTGGGATGTCTAGAGGCTGCAATAACCCTGCTGGCCTCTGATGTTTATCCTAGACCTATTGACATGTCAAGCGCTTAGCCACATACTCTACTACATCCCTCTTCATCCTAGGCCACTAATACAATGATCTCACATCCTGATACATCTTCGTGGTGCCTGGATGCAAAGAGTAAGGAGTAGCATGAGATTCATCCAGAATCTCTTATCTCATAGCAGTGTCTAACGGAACACATATCTGACGCTTGTATCTTAACAAACCCATATCAGACACTGTATAATCTTTGGACACTCCAGCTAAAACATCATCTCTAATCTTGATCAGCTGTGGATCACCCAACTGACCCTCCTTGATTCTCTCCAACAGCGTAGACTGTAGCGTAATATTGGCCAACTGCCCCACCAACAAATCTGTTGACGGTGAGAACTCGTCAACGAAGTTGAGTTGGAAAAATTATCAAATCAAGATCACTAATCGGAAAGCTGTAAAAGTTTGAACAATAACTCAAGAACAATGATAGAACAATAATGGAGAATTCAATCTTTCATTCACACTTAAGCCTCTGCTACAGTAAAATTTCCAACCCCTTCTCAGGTGGTCTTAGAGTTCATTTTATAGTAGGCTCTAATGGCCTTAGGTACATAGTGGTCCAAGAGACCAAGTGGTACATATGTACTGTGTCAGGGGAGTGGCTTCAGAGGTTGTGGTCGTACATCCCGTACAGGAGCAGGTGTCAGGAGGATGTCTCCATTACTTGTCTGTACCCATGTCTGATGCGTGGTGGCAGGCGTAGTGGTGCAGGAGGTAGTGGTGTCGGCTCTGACCTATGGCCGTAGACGTACGGACCATGATCCTTGCCCCAGCAGTCTCACTGGCGCTGGTATCCGTACTCAGTACTTGGTCGTACAAATATGTCCCATTTGACTCGTACTGGATCTCCTAAGCATAGGGATCCCAAGGTGTAAGGATTGGGACCCTTGGTGTGAGGTGGAGATCTTGGGTCCTTGGTATGAGATGCTTGAAACACCCCGAAGCCACCCACGGGCATAGGTGATAAGCACGTGGCCTCGCCAGGCGTCTAAGTGGGCGAGGCGAGATGCCTCCTTCGCAGGCCTCCTTCGCAAGGCCTCCCTTGCGTGGCCTCCCTTGCGGTGTGGCTTGGACCCAGATGTGTGGGGTGACAGGGCGACGGCCTCCTGAAAAGACGATGGCCCGAAGGGCCTCTCGAGGGGGCGCGCGCGATGGGCCTCGCGAGATGGGTGGCCTCGCGGGATGGAGGCCTCGCGAGATGTACGGCGCTTGGTGGCCTCACGAGATGGGTGGCCTCGCCCATGCGTTGGCCTCGCGGGATGAAAGGTGGCCGAGGGCCTCGCTTGGTGCTAGACCCTACGTCGGCCTCGCGAGATGCAAGGCGCCTGGTGGCCTCGCGAGATGGGTGGCCTCGCCCATATGTTGGCCTCGCGGGATGGAGGCCTCGCGAGATGTACGGCGCTTGGTGGCCTCGCGAGATGGGTGGCCTCGCCCATGCGTTGGCCTCGCGGGATGGAAGGTGGTCGAGGGCCTCACTTGGTGCTAGCCCCTACGTCGGCCTCGCGAGATGCATGGTGCCTGGTGGCCTCGCGAGATGGGTGGCCTCGCCCATATGTTGGCCTCGCGGGATGGAGGCCTCGCGAGATGTACGGCGCTTGGTGGCCTTGCCCATGTGTTGGCCTGATGCGCGCGGATGATGGCCTCGTGAGAGGGGTGAGGTGAGGTGTGATGGCTTCCGGAGACGACGGTGGCCCAAGGGCCTTGCCTCAGCCTCATATTTTCTCTTGATGAGATTATGAGCATTAACACTTGCCCCCCAGTCTAGGAGAGTACCTTTAGGTGCTCTTGTAGACTATTCACCTTGATTCCTATAAATAGGTCCTTATGCATGGCCTAATATTTTCACCTTATTCCTTTGGCTTATTGGCTTGGAGAACCCTTCTTTCTTCAAGAGGTGAGGGGTTTAATCCCTTACATCCTCATTTTCACCATAGTTCCTTTCATTTGTTTTATATATTTTTTCACTTCATTTTTTTTTTTACATATGAGCTAATTTCTTGGTGTGTATATTTTATGACTAACACACCTTTCTGGTTCATTCTTGCAGACGCGCCTTTTCGACTCTTTGGTGCTTTTCGCTCCCTGACCTCCTTTGGATCCCAACTCCGCTCTCTTAATCGCCCGAGGTATATTTTCTTTCCTTCTCCCTTTTATTTATTTATTTATTTTTTTTATGGGTCCAAACTAGCAGTACTTGGGATGGGGTACATTAGTCTGAGCTTGTAGTGAGTTTGACCATATGCACGCCCCTCGTCTTTGTTTTTTTTTTATACCCTGTAGTAGGCCATTTAGGGCATTTGCATCTAGAGGTATTAAGCCTATTCCTTTGTGTTTTGTAGCCTTCCCCTCGTTTATTCGTGAGCCCCTTTTTGCTATTGGGACGTGGTTTCATGGCCAGTGACGGCCCGTCCGACATACCCCCAAGGGGTGAGTTTATTGACCTGTCCTCAAACTCAGAGTCCCCTAAGGGAAACCCTCACCAGGACTATGACTCCTTAAGGCAAGCCCGCATCCGCCACCTTAAGTGCATGGTCGAACTTAGGCGTAAAATTTGGGTGGTGGAGAGCAAAATTGACTCGGTGTCGAGAGGAGATGGAGGACCTTCACCCTTGGGCCTTAGTGACCACATAGCGCGTCTTAGGACGACCCTTTTTGAATTGTGGTGGGAGTTAGAATTTATGGAGGGACACATTCCGCCAGAACCTCCCACTCCCTCTTCGCCTGATGACAGTCATGGGGCTGCTAGCTCTTCTCCCCAGCCCTTAATCTCAGTTTATCCTAGCTTAGTGCTTCCGCCATCGCTCCCTCGATGGAAAACTCTTCCTAGGAAGAAAAAATGGAGGGTTAAGTGTTCTGCCTCTTCCTCACATATTTCTTTTGACTTTGCAGATATGCCGAAAGCACGCAGACAGGTGTCCGTCCAGGAAGAGGACGACGCCCCTCCACTGGCATCCAGCCTAGTGTCCCGTGTGTCTTCGAATGAATTGAAGGAGATCATGAAGCACTACCGTATTGCGCCAGAATACGCCCTATATGCTCCCCAGGAGGCATGCCGGGCCGATCGCCCTGAGAAGGGTTTTGTGGCTTTGAGTGAGCAGATTTTGAAGGCGGGTGGCACCATTCCTTTGCACCCGTTTTTCGTGGCGGTTCTCAACTACTTCGATTTGGCCCCTCTTCAACTGTCGCCTAACAGTTGGTTGACTTTAAGTTGCCTTTTCATTTGGTTCAAGGGAAACGTCCAACGCGCCCCGACGGTGCAGGAGGCGCATTCTCTGTATAACCTCATGGGAGTGCACAAGTCCAAGGGCTTCTACTACCTGCAGAAGGCCAACAACGAGCTCCCCTTAATAGAGGGCTCAGTGTCCAACACAGGGCCTTGGAAACAAGACTTTTTCTGGGTAGAGGGGCCTCTCTCGGTTCGTGAAGGCTTTCGCGCCGGCCCTAGTAAGTAACCTGGTATTTCTCTTCTTCTTATTAGAACTTACTGTCTTGCACTTTTGCTTGTACTGACATTGGCGTGGATCTTGCAGGGCAATTTGCTGATCCCTCGGTCATTGGACCGGAGGCGGAGGCCATCAACAAACTCATTAGTGAAGACTCCGCCCTGAAGAAGGCGGCGGTCCTATTTACTGTGGCGAACCTCAACCGCTACCAGCTGTCCCTGGTCTCTGACCCCAAGCTTCTGTGGTCAGTCACTGGGTCTAAGAAGGCTATAGCTATGCCGGCTGGGCCGTCCCTACACGACGGTGAGGCCGATGAGGAGATGGAGGATGCCCCCCTCGAATGTGGGGGATCTCATCAGCGCCCCCTGTCCCCCGGGGGATGCCCTCCCTATGGCTCCCATGACCAGGACATGGCCTTTCAATCTCTGGACCCGCAGGCCGCAGCGGGATGTTACGCTCCCCCTATCCTTGATGGCTGTGATGCCTTCCCTCAGGTCCCTCATGATATTGGCTTACCGGATGCTGATTTTGTCGACCTCGCGGAGCCCCCTTCCAATGTACCAGGGTCTCAGTTTTTCTCCTTCCTTGCGCCTCCTCCTGCTTCGGCGAGTGGGTCGTCCGTTCCTGTTCAACCAGATGCTCCTAGCGCGGAGGCGGAGCCTTGGGTGACTAGGATGGCCTCCGCCTATGCGCAGCGTTTCATTCACATTGCCTCGGGCCTCCCTGTCTCTGACTGGAGGGGTCTAGGAAATGTGACTCAACCAGACCTTGGGGAAACCCTAAGGCATGCCGCGGCCTGGGTGAGGTCTTGCACCTTGCGTCGATTAGTATTATGTATAGATGTACATGTGTTTTTCTTTTTGTTACTTATCGCTGACGCCATTCACTTTCTTGTGCAGATCTACATCGTGTCTCTTCGGCATGTTGACATGTCTGGCGTCCTCTCCGCATCTACTGCTGAGAAGGACTGCCTCATGGCTCGGGTCCAGGAGCTCGAAAATGAGCTTAGCGAAACCAAGGTCCAGTTGTCAAAGGCCCGGACTAAGTCTACCAACTTGTTCTCGAAGAGGGAGAAGGCGAAGGCCTGGATCAAGGAACTAAAGGGCAAGGCTAGACGCTTGGAGCGCGAGCTCCAGGGGGCCAAGGCCGCTGCGGCTGCGTCGCAGGAGAGGGTTACTCAATTGGAGACTGAAGTTGAGGCCCTTAGGGCTGAACTACAGCCGGCTCAGGAGAAGAACGCTTCCTTGGAGGCGGAGAGGGCTTCTTTGGAGGTGGAGAGGATCATCACCGAGCGCAAGTCTATAGATCGTGCTCTTTACAATGTGTGGAGGCAGGATCCCAACTTCGACTTCTCCTCTTTTGGTGAACAGGCCGTTGCCCGAGCGGCCTGGTGGAGTGCCCACTATAGGAGGCCTTGAAATAGTCTTGCTCCTTTTTTGTTTTCTTTTTACTTTGTAATATCATTATCAGTGCTACTTTTCTTTTGGTAACTCTTGTACTATCTTGAGAACTCCTTTTTTTTTCTTCTAATGTATAAATACATATGTTGCTGTTTATTTCTTGTTCTATTGCATTTGAGGCCCTTTTAAGCCTGTATGATGGGGTTTGGTTGGTTCCCCTCTTTTATCTATCAGGCTGGAGGTCCTTTGGAGCCCATGCGAGAGGGTTCACTGGGACCTCTTTTGGTGCCTCTTGGTTGCTTCTATAAGGATATTTTGACCCCTTGGGTCTTAGTTATCCTTTTATGTTTTTCTTGCGCGCGCTTATTATTTCTTTGCGAGAAGCGTCTTTCTCGTCGTTATTCATAGTACTATTTTTGCAAGGGTCTCCTTTGGGACCCTTTTTGGCTAGGCGGCTTGGTGGCCGCTCTAGACTTATTATTATTGTCGTCACCGTACATTTTTTTGTAAGTCCCTATGGCCTCCCTTGGTGTTCATAAGGGTAGCTAATCCTTGCAATCCCAAGGGATGCCTTGTAAGGACTTCGTTTAAGGCCCTAGTATAGGGGGTCTCTTTGGTTTTGGGTCACTTCCTCTTGATAGAGGGCCCTTTTTAGGATACTCTTGGTAGAGGGTCCTCTTTTTTTTTTTTTAGGGGCCTCCTTTTTAGGAGGGCTAGGGGTCCTCTTGGTAGAGGGTCCCTTTTAGGGGTCTTGTTTCTAGGAGGGCAAGGGGTCCCTTTTTAGGATCCTTCGTTATAGGGCCTTTTTAGGTTCCCTTTGCTAGCCGCTTGCTGTCGCCTCCTATCCTGCCCCCCAAGTGTCTGGTGAAATTTATTTCGGCAGGCACTTTGGCTGATGCCCACGTAGCGAAGGAAAATAATACATGAGGTTGCGAACAGTTTTACCCATAACATGCAGTTCCATTCATCACATTCATAATAAACAGTCTCATACAAATAGTTGCAACGGTACATATGAGGCTTTCATATAAAACAAAAATAAAAAGACTCACACCTACTTAGGAGGCTATCTAAGTAAACCTCTTTGATTTCTCCCTATCATATTAAGGCAGCGTGCAACACTTGTTCTTTTACCATCGGACATGGTCGCCTTACTGGTAGTACTTCCTCAGGTGCTCTACGTTCCATGCTCGGGGTATGATGGTGTCGTCCATGCGAGCCAGCTTGTAAGTGTTCGGGGGGATGCACTGAGCAACCTGGTAGGGCCCCTCCCAATTCGCCCCCAGCACTCCTGCGCCTGGGTCTCGTGTGTTAGGGAGTACCTTCCTTAGCACCAGGTCGCCAACTCTGAAAGTCCTCTCTCGCACCCTCGAATTGTAGTACCTTGTGGCGCGCTGCTGGTACACCGCCACCCTCATTTGTGCTTTTTCTCTCTTTTCCTCAAGCATGTCTAAGCTTTCGGCCAGGGCTATGCGGTTGGCTTCGTCTCCATATGCCTGTACCCTGTGGGACTTGACTCGCATCTCGACTGGGAGCACGACCTCGCATCCATAGGCCAAGGAGAATGGGGACTCCCCAGTAGTCGTGCGTGGGGTGGTTCTATAAGCCCACATCACATTTGGTAGCTCATCTACCCAGGCTCCCTTCATCTTTTCTAGCTTTGTCTTCAGGTTCTTCTTAAGGACCCTGTTTATGGCCTCCACTTGCCCATTGGCCTGGGGTTGCACAACCGCGGAGAAACTCCTCCTTATGCCCCTTTCCCCACAATATTCATCGAAAGCTCCTCCCTCGAACTGGGCACCATTGTCGGAAATAATCTTGTAGGGTACTCCATATCTACAAACAATGAACTTGTTGACGAAAGAGGTGATATGCTTGGCGGTTATCTTCACAAGGGGTTCTGCTTCTACCCACTTAGTGAAATAATCCACTGCCACCACCGCGTACTTCACTCCACCCCTGCCTGTGGGAAGAGCGCCGATTAAGTCTATCCCCCAGATAGCGAAGGGCCAGGGGCTGGTCATGCTGGTTAGTTTGATTGGGGGTTTCCGAGGGTAGTTGGCTTGCCTCTGGCATTTGTTGCATTTCGTGGCAAAGTCATGCGAATCTTTCTCCATGGAAGGCCAGTAGTATCCTTGTCTCATGGCCTTCCTAGCCGTGGAGGGTCCGCTCTCGTGGTTGCCGCACTCTTCCTCATGTATTTCCTGTAACACTTTCAATGCCTCCTCCTCTTCGACACACTGCAGGAGTGGCATTGAGAATCCTCTTTTGTAAAGGACTCCATCTACCAGGGTGTATCTTGCGGCCTTGTACACCAACCTCCGGGACTCGTTTTTATCCGCAGGCAAGGTTCCTTCTTCCAGGTACCTCTTGATTGGCTCGTTCCACGATTCCCTCGGGACACTAATCATGTGCACGTCCGCGCCTTCGATGCTGGGCTTTGGTAAGTACTCCACGGGTATTGATTCCAAGACATCACCATCCTTGGTAGATTCCAGCTTTGCGAGTGCATCGGCATGAGTGTTCTTTTCTCTGGGGATTTGCTCTATAGTATATGCCACCAACCGTCCCAGATAGCCCTTCACCTTCTCCAAGTAGGCTGCCATCTTGGGTCCCCTCGCCTGGTACTCCCCCTTTACTTGGCATACTACCAATTGAGAGTCACTGAAGATTTGAAGGCGCGTCACTCTCAGTTCCTGGGCTAAACGCAGGCCAGCTAAGAGCGCCTCGTACTCTGCTTCATTATTGGAGGCCTCAAACCCAAATCGGATTGCGCAATACATTCTATGTCCCTCGGGCCCAGTCATCATGATGCCCGCTCCTGATCCTCCTTCATTTGACGCCCCATCAACGTGCAAACTCCACTCCTCTAAACCTCCTAGCTCCTCCTCCGTAACAGGCTACTCTCCTTCTTCATTCCTTCCTCCATTCGGCTGATGGGTGAGCTCTACTATAAAATCTGCCAGCACCTGTCCATTGATGGAAGCCCTTGGAGTGTATACAATATCAAACTGACTTAGCTCAATCGACCATTTCATTAGTCTCCCTGAAGTCTCAGGCTTATGTAAGACTTGTCTCAAAGGACTATCTGTTAGGACTTCAATTGTATGTGCATGGAAGTAAGGCCTAGACTTCCTCGAAGCCACCACTAGCGCATAGGCCAATTTTTCAATCTCTAGATACCGGTTCTCCGCGTCCACCAAACGCTTGCTGATATAGTATACATGTTGTTGCTGCTTCTTCTCTCCCTTAACCAAGGCTGCGCTGATGGCATGCTCAGACACTGCCAAGTACAGGTACAGCTTCTCGCCCTTCTCTGGCTTTGCCAACAGGGGTGGCTTCCCCAGGTGCTCTTTCAGCTTGACAAATGCTTCCTCACATCTTTCATCCCAAGCGAACTTTTTGCTCCCTTTGAAGATGTCAAAGAATGGGAGGCACTTATCGGTGGACCTTGAGATAAACCTATTAAGGGCCGCCACCCTTCTCATTAGGCACTGCACCTCCTTCTTATTCTTTGGCGGGCTCATCTCTATTAGTGCTTTTATCTTGTCAGGATTGGCCTCGATGCCTCTGGAATTGACCATGAAGCCCAAGAATCTTCCTGAGGATACTCCGAAGGTGCACTTGACTGGGTTCAACTTCATCCGGTATTTCCTGAGCATGTCAAACATCTCACCAAGGTCTCTGTTGAGCTCTGCTGCTTCTTTGGTCTTCACTAACATGTCATCCACATACACCTCCATATTCCTTCCTATCTGATTGGCGAACATTTTATTCACCAGCCTTTGATAGGTGGCTCCCGCGTTTTTGAGCCCGAAGGGCATCACCTTGTAATAGTAGAGCCCTTTGTCTGTAATGAATGATGTGTGCTCTTCATCTACTGGGTTCATTGGGATTTGGTTGTATCCTGAGTAGGCATCCATGAAACTTAGTAACTCATGTCCTGCCGTTGCATCTACTAGCTGATCTATCCTGGGAAGTGGGAAGCTGTCCTTAGGACAATCTTTATTCAAGTTCATGAAATCGACGCAAGTTCTCCACTTCCCATTCGGCTTCGGCACGAGTACTGGGTTCGATACCCACACAGGGTAGAAAGACTCACGGATGAACCCGTTGGTCTTCAACTTGTCAACCTCCTCCTTTAATGCTGCGTATCTTGTTGGGTCTAGTGCCCGCCTCTTTTGCCTGACGGGCCTTGCTTCTGGGGAGATGTTCAGGTGGTGGCACATCACACTGGGGTCTATGCCCACCATGTCCTCATGACTCCATGCAAACACGTCTAGATTATCTTTCAAAAATTTCATCAACTCCTCCTTCACGTCACCTTGCAGGCTTCTCCCTATCTTTAATTTCCTTAGGGGTTCCTCCGTCACCGTAACCTCCTCTACTTCTTCTACTGGTTCTGCTCTTGACTCATCCATGACCCGAGGGTCCAACTCCTGCGGACCCCCCGTGGGCATACATAGCGCCTCATGTACCACCATGGCCATTGGCTCACGCGGTTTTGCAGGTGTGCGGAGTGAGGTGTTGTAACACTCCCTCGCCTCCTTCTGTTCTCCCTTCATACTTGCGACCCCTCCTGGAGTCGGGAACTTGACAACCAAGTGATATATTGAAGTTATGGCTTTCAATTCTCTCAGGGAGGGTCTCCCCAATACCGCGTTGAAAGCTGATGCACAATCTACTACAACAAAGTTAGACATGACTGTAGTCTGCCGGGGTTTCTCCCCCATGGTAAGTGTCAATTCGATCATTCCAAGGGGTTGCACTGAGTCCCCTGTGAATCCGTATAGGGATGACTGGCAGGGCTTCAGGTGACGAATGCCTTGTCCCATCTTTTCCAAAGCAGGGCGGTATAGGATGTCCACCGAGCTCCCGTTGTCCACTAGGACTCGATGCACACGCATATTTGCCAATTGGACTGTCAACACCAGCGGATCATTGTGGGGAAAGTGTACCTCCCGTGCGTCCTCCTCAGTGAACGTTATCGAGTCATTTTCCCCCTTGAAACTCTTCGGGGGTCGTTGTTCTAAACTCATGACGCAGGGAGGCGGACTTCGCTGAGCCTCTCTTGCATATCTATCTTGCCCCTTCCTAGAGTCTCCCCCAAATCCTGGACCTCCAAAAATGGTTCGGACCTCCCCCTGTATTTCTGGGGCTCGCTCTTATGCCTGGGGTGCCGTGGGCTCTTCCTCTGGCCTTTGCCTTTCTCTCCTGACATAGCGGCCCAAGTGCCCTCGGCGAATGAGCTCCTCAATTTCCTCCTTCAGGTGGATACACTCTGCCGTGGTGTGTCCGATGTCCTTGTGGTATTGGCAGTATCTACTGGGGTCCCTTTTGGTCCGATCCTTTCTCATTGGTGGAGGCTTTTTGAAGGGCACTCGATCTTCGTTGGTGATGTAAATATGCTCCCTGGTGTCCGTGAGGTTCGTATAGTAAGTATAAGCCGTTGGCCTATGATCACCCCCTCGTTTGGTTTTCCTCTGCTGGTCTTCTCTTGGCCCATCGTAAGTTCTTTTCTTCTTCGCTACATTCGATCCGTCGTTTGTTGGGGGCTTCGCGTGGGGCTCTTCCTTCCCCGCCTTTAGGTTTGCGTGGCCATCCTCCACACGGATGTACTTCTGCGCTCTCTCATAGAAGTCATCTAAGTCGGTGACTTCCCTCTTCAACATGTTTTCCCACAACTTGCTTCCTGGGAGCACTCCAGCGGTAATGGCCATTTTTAACTCTCGGCGCATTAGGCTTCCCACTTTTGCGGCCTCCATATTGAACCGATGAATGTAGCTCTTCAGGATTTCATTCTCCCCTTGCTTCACGTTAGCCAGGCTGGTACCCGGCATCGTGTAGTCCCGCACGGCATGGTGCTGCTGGAGGAATTCGTCAGAAAACTGCTGCCAGGACCTGATGGACCCCGGCCTTAGTCTTTTTAACCATTTGTAGGTGGGTCCTTTTAGAGTAACAGCGAAGCAATGGCACCTGGCACCACTTTCGATCCCCCTGAGTTTCATCAGATCATTAACCGCATCCAGGTGGTATTTCAGATTAGTGTTCCCTTCGTAAGGGGTCATATTGGGCTCCTTAAAATTGGCAGGGAGTCGGATTGCCTGAATTTCTCTCACAAAGGGTGACTCATGGTCGAAGTCCTCCTCAAAGGCCTGGCCGCCTGACGCGGTGACGATCTTGCTCCGCAAGCTCCTCATCTCCGTGTCTAGGTCCTGCCTCCTCTTGCTGAGAGTGTCCCTCAAAGCGGACGGGCTAAGATCCGCCTTTCCCTTGCCTTCTCGGGGCGCCACAGGGGGCGTGGTCCCTTTGCCCGCCCTCTTCTTATTGAGCTCCTCCCGCAAGTCTGAGGGTGCTCTTTTGGAGGTGACCTCATCCTCATCGCGAGGGGCAGCGCTGGTCCTCGGCGTTGGCTTCTAGGCCTGCTTAGGCTGTTCGGGGTGATCATGTTGCTTCGCGCGGGGGGTGTTACTAGTTGAATGTCGGGTTCTCCCATCATCCACCGGTACCGTGGTCTCCACCCCATCCTTGCCCTTCTCCTTCCTCTTAGGCAAGGTTACGCTGGACTTACCCTGCAGCAGGCTGTTAAGGACCTCTTGCATGTTTTCTAAGGTGGTTTCTAATATTTGGTTCTTACGGTGGAGCTCACGTATCTCCTCTTCATAAAACTGGGATTTCGAACTCGAGCTCACGGAGTGGACCCGGGGGTGCTTGTCATGCCTACGGGTAGAAGGGCCCGGGTCTTGCCGGTGGTGCTCTTGGAGGACTTCCTCCAGGTGGAGCGGCTGGCGATGAGGCCACCCTATCACCTCCGTGAACCTTAGGGTCTTTCGGGGGCTCCACGTCTCTGGGTGGAGGAGCGTCCTTCATGGAGGCCTTCAGCTGGACTCCGTTCAGGTGAACCTCTACCTCTCGCGTCTCCCTCAGTCGCTTCGAGCGTCTTGGCATCTTCTTCTTGCTCGAAACAATGGTGGAACAGTAGCTTGAAACTAATGTTCCCACAGACGGTGCCAATTTGTTGACGGCGAGAACTCGTCAACGAAGTTGAGTTGGAAAAATTATCAAATCAAGATCACTAATCAGAAAGCTGTAAAAGTTTGAACAATAACTCAAGAACAATGATAGAACAATAATGGAGAATTCAATCTTTCATTCACACTTAAGCCTCTGCTACAGTAAAATTTCCAACCCCTTCTCAGGTGGTCTTAGAGTTCATTTTATAGTAGGCTCTAATGGCCTTAGGTACATAGTGGTCCAGGAGACCAAGTGGTACATATGTACTGTGTCAGGGGAGTGGCTTCAGAGGTTGTGGTCGTACATCCCGTACAGGAGCAGGTGTCAGGAGGATGTCTCCATTACTTGTCTGTACCCATGTCTGATGCGTGGTGGCAGGCGTAGTGGTGCAGGAGGTAGTGGTGTCGGATCTGACCTATGGCCGTAGACGTACGGACCATGATCCTTGCCCCAGTAGTCTCACTGGCGCTGGTATCCGTACTCAGTACTTGGTCGTACAAATATGTCCCATTCGACTCGTACTGGATCTCCTAAGCATAGGGATCCCAAGGTGTAAGGATTGGGACCCTCGGTGTGAGGTGAAGATCTTGGGTCCTTGGTATGAGATGCTTGAAACACCCCGAAGCCACCCACGGGCATAGGTGATAAGCACGTGGCCTCGCCAGGCGTCTAAGTGGGCGAGGCGAGATGCCTCCTTCGCAGGCCTCCTTCGCAAGGCCTCCCTTGCGGTGTGGCTTGGACCCAGATGTGTGGGGTGACAGGGCGATGGCCTCCTGAAAAGACGATGGCCCGAAGGGCCTCTCGAGGGCGCGCGCGCGATGGGCCTCGCGCGGACTTGCACACGAAGTGCCGTTGACGGCCTCGCTTGGTGCTAACCCCTACGTCGGCCTCGCGAGATGCAAGGTGGCCGAGGGCCTCGCGAGATGTATGGCGCTTGGTGGCCTCGCGAGATGGGTGGCCTCGCCCATGCGTTGGCCTCACGGGATGGAAGGTGGCTGAGTGCCTCGCTTGGTGCTAGCCCCTACATCGGCCTCGCGAGATGCAAGGCGCCTGGTGGCCTCGCTAGATGGGTGGCCTCGCCCATATGTTGGCCTCGCGGGATGGAGGCCTCGCAAGATGTATGGTGCTTGGTGGCCTCGCGAGATGGGTGGCCTCGCCCATGCGTTGGCCTTGCGGGATGGAAGGTGGCCGAGGGCCTCGCTTGGTGCTAGCCCCTACGTCGGCCTCGTGAGATGCAAGGCGCCTGGTGGCCTTGCGAGATGTACGATGCTTGGTGGCCTCGCGAGATGGGTGGCCTCGCCCATGCATTGGCCTCGCGGGATGGAAGGTGGCCGAGGGCCTCGCTTGGTGCTAGCCCCTACGTCGGCCTCGCGAGATGCACGGCGCCTGGTGGCCTCGCAAGATGGGTGGCCTCGCCCATATGTTGGCCTCGCGGGATGGAGGCCTCGTGAGATGTACAGCGCTTGGTGGCCTCGCCCATGTGTTGGCCTGATGCGCGCGGATGATGGCCTCGCGAGAGGGGTGAGGTGAGGTGTGATGGCTTCCCGAGACGACGGTGGCTCAAGGGCCTTGCCTCGACCTCATATTTTCTCTTGATGAGATTATGAGCATTAACAAAATCTATACCAGCTCTGGTCATATCCTCTGCTAACTCTCTGGCTATCAGCCTCGCATTATAAATCTGTCCTGGACCCTTCCGGCTTAAAGCATCAGTTACCACATTGGCCTTTCCGTATGATACAAGATCTCATAGTCATAATCTTTTACTAACTCTAGCCAACACCTTTGTCTCATGTTCAGGTCTTTTTGTGTGAAGAAGTACTTCAGACTCTTGTGGTCAGTATAAATCTCACACTTCTCCCTATAAAGTTAATGCCTCCATACCTTCAAAGCAAAGACCACAGCTGCCAACTCCAAATCATGAGTGGGATATCTCTATTCATACTCCTTTAGTTGACGTGAAGCATAAGTAATCACCTTTCCTGCCTGCATCAAAGCACAACCCAAACCTTGATGTGAGGCATCACAGTATATCACAAACTTCTCATGATCTGTTGGAAGACTCAGGACTGGAGCTGTAATCAATCTCTGTTTTAGTTCCAGGAAGCTGTTCTCACACCCGTCTGACCACACAAACTTCTGATTCTTGCGTGTCAGCTATGAAGTAGCAATCTTTGAGAACCCTTCCACGAAACGTCTGTAATAACCTGCCAATCCAAGGAAACTTCTCACTTTAGAAGCATTCTTTGGCCTTGGCCAATCTCTGACCACCTCAATCTTGACTGGATCTACTTTAATCCCCTCCTTACTGACAATGTGCCCAATGAAAGATACCTGAGATAACCAGAACTCACATTTCTTGAACTTTGCAAATAGTTTGTGCTCCCTCAGTCTCTGTAGAACCAACCTCAGATGTTGTTCATGTTCCGACTCTAACTGAGAATAAACCAGAATATCATCGATGAAGATGATCACAAACTGGTCCAAATAATCCTTGAACACCCTGTTCATCAAATCCATAAAAGCAGCTGGGGCATTAGTCAATCCAAAGGACATGACTAAGAACTCATAATGCCCATATCTAGTGCGAAAAGTAGTCTTTGGTATATCTCCCTCCTTGACCCTCAACTGATAATAACCAGAATAAAGGTCTATCTTTGAGAATACCCTTTTACCCTGAAACTGATCAAACGGATCATCTATCCTTGGCAGAGGATACTTGTTCTTAATTGTTAACTTATTCAATTCTTTGTAATAAATACACATCCTCAGAGAATCATCTTTCTTCTTCACAAACAGAACTGGCACACCCCAAGGTGAGAAACTAGGTCTGATAAAACCCAAATCTAACAGCTCTTGCAACTGTACCTTTAATTCTTTCAACTCAGCTGGGGCCATTCTGTATGGTGCTTTAGACACTGGCTCCATCCCTGGTGCCAATTCTTTCACAAACTCAATCTCTCTGTGTGGTGGCGACCCTGGTAAATCTTCTGGAAACACATCCAAAAACTTATAGACTAGTCTAGTTTCTTCTGGTCTCACTAGCATGACTTGAGTGGTGTCCACCACACTGGCTAAGAATCCAATGCAACCTCCTTGCAATAAGTCTCTAGCCCTCAAAACAGACATCATAGGTATACGGGGTCCATGCACAGTGCCAACAAACACAAAAGGATCCTCACCTTCAGGCTCAAAGGTGACCATCTTCCTTCTGCAATCTATGGTTGCCTCATACTTCATTAACCAATCCATACCCAGAATCATGTCAAAGTCAGTCATAACTAACTCTATCAAATCCACTGACAACTCTCTGCCCTCCACTGTCACTTGCAAAAATCTGACCCATATCTTGGATACTAATAACTCCCCAGTGGGTAATAAGGTCCTGAACCCCACAACATAATAATCACATGGTCTACACAGTCTATCAATAATTCTACTAGCAACAAAATAATCAATCAAAACAGTATAAGGGGTTCCAGCACTAAGAAGCTGACTTGTAACTACTGAGGGTGAAGCCTCAGCTTCTGCTTGAGTCAATGCGAACACTCGAGCTGGGAATGAGCTGTCTGCCTTTCTAGGTTCTTCCTTTCTTGCCTTAGGGAAATCTTTATTGAAATGTCCCACTGCCCCACATAAGAAGCAAGCCTTTGCCCTACACTCCCCAAATGGCGCCTCTTGCACCTAGGGCACTCTGGATAAGTCTTCCAGGCCTCACTGCCACCTTGGCGGCCCATTAAAATACCATGTGGTCGCCTATCAGGACCTGGAGCTGGGAAGGCATCAGGAACCATCCTCTTTTGATCACTGGGGCCTCCACCCCTACCTGAACCCATAAATGGAGGACCTGCCCTCCTCAACTCTCTTCTGGCTGCATTGTCCTGCCAGATCTTGTTTTCTACGCTCTTAGTTGTGAGCGCCTTCTCCACCACCTGTGCATAAGTAGTAACTCCTACCATAGTGGTGATACGAACATCCCAAACTAATCTAGGTTGTAGCCCCTGGAGAAACCTCTCTGTTTTGGTCCCATTAGTGGGCACCAGCTCCATGGCAAACTTTGCCAATCTATCAAACTTCAGAGCATACTCAGTCACTGATAAACTCCCCTAGAGTAATATGATAAACTCTTCAGCTTTAGCAGCCCTGATGGCATCATTGTAATACTTTTCATTGAACAGAGTTTGAAACTCTTCCCAACTCAGGGCATTGACATTTCTGGTCTGGGATATAACCTCCCACCAAATTCAGGTATCCTACCGAAACATGTATGTGGAACATGCCACCCTCTCATTACCAGACACCCTCATGAAGTCAAGGATGGTGGTAATCATGCTCATCCATTGCTCAGCGTTAGCTGGATCTGCACTACCCTAAAAAACTGGAGGTTATTGTTTCCTGAACCTTTCATAAAGAGGTTCCCATTTGCTTCCAACCTCTGGCAGCGGCTCAACTGTTGGCACAAATATAGGTGGTGCCTCAGGAAAAATGTTCCCTACAAACTTGTTGTTGTCTCAAGAGGCAGATTTCTTCTCCGTGCCTCAATACTCTGGCGCCTAGGCACTACCAGCAGGGCTGACTTGCCTTGGACAGCGCTGTAGCGCCTTCCCTTGGGCGCTGTAGCGCTAGAACCAGGGTGATTCAGCCCTGGTTTTTCCCCTTTGACTTCTCCACTTTCCAAATTTCATGAACTTACTCCAAACCTCAATCAAACTCACAAATGAACCAAAATACCCATTCTACAAGTCCTAGGCATCAAAACCCAATCAATCCTTGCTAAAAACTTCCTTGAATTCTCACTATCCAATTCAAAAATCCCAACTGAAAATCAAAAGAAAAATAGAGCATAACCAGAGTTTTCATGGCTAGAATCTTACCTCAAGCTTAAGATAGAACCCTCTTCAATGGAAGAACACAATCCTAGACCCTCAAGGCTCACTTCCCTAGCTTGAATCCTCAATTGGAACTTCAAAAATTCAAAGGAAGAAGAAGGAGAAATGATGATCGGGAGAAGAAGAAGTAACATGCTCTATTTTCTTAAGCATTCTACAGCTTTCTTAATTCACATATATCCTTGGTCAAATGACCAAAATGCCCCTAGGTCATATTTATTTCCTTAACAACCCCCAAGGGAAAAATTGTCTTCTCCCATCTATCTCGTTAATTATAATTAACGTCCTCCAATTCTTGTTATTCCCAATATTCTTAAATGCTAATAAATCATATCCCATTGCCCTTTAATTCCCGGTAATATACTAATCGTCAAATTACCCCGAGACTCACCCCGAGCCCCGGAATTAGCACTGTTATGACCAAACTGCTAACTAGTATTCAAAGATCATCTCATGCCGAATAGCTCAAACAAATCCACATTATAATGTGGCCTCATCCATAATTCACCAACGTGCATGAAAATATACAATTATGCCCTCAACGGGCCAAATTACCAAAATTCCCTTATAATGAAATGTGGACCCACATGCATGCATTTATCATCATATAATAATATAATTCACATAAACATGAATATAATCATTTAATGGCATAAAAAATCAATTATGGCCCTCCTGGCCTTCTAATCCAACTATTAAACCTCATTAGGGATTTTGGGACATTACAAATGAACTAGAAAGAATTTAGGTAGTTGTTTAATGAGAGATATTACTGTGATGCAATTAAGACTGCAAAGACAAATGAATTTCTGAACCTAGTTTAGGGAAATACAACAGTAACTGAGTATGTTAACAAATTCGATGGGTTGGCCAAGTTTTCTCTTGATATAGTACCCACGGACGTGGCTCGGAAGGAGAGATTTATCTAGGGATTGAATTCCAGAATATCTCATGGCATTAGAATCACCCCATTGCATGAGATCTCTACCTACGCTCAGGTGGTAGAGATGGCGCTTGTTGTTGAGGGCACAGGAAATGAGATTTGGAGAGAGAGTGTTGGAAAGCACGAAGCTCAGGCAGTGATACATCCATTTATTAGATCAGGCAAGGGCTGAGGCCCCAGTGATCAGAAAGAAAAGTTATCAATGTATTCGGTACCTCTAGATTAGAAAAGGGGTTTTTAAGTGCTCAAATAGGTCATCAGGTCGAGGATGAGGATTGGAAACTATACCCGAAATTCGCTCGGTGTAAGAGACACCATCTGAGGGAATGCCAAGCAAAGGCATGTTTCTTATGTGGGATGGTTGGGCACCTCAAGAGGGATTTCCCAAGGCCAAAGAAGGATGAACCAAAGGGGACGAAGCTCGACTCTAGCTCGAGTGTTTGCTCTGACGCAGTCAGAGTCAGAGACTGAGACTGAGGCTGGTTCCTCAGTGATGGCAGGTTAGCTTTCTAGCTCTGATTCTTGCATTGTATTAATTGGTACTGGTTCCATGTTGTTCTTTGTTTTGTTGCATTTAGTAGAGGCAAAGACTTGGCATATGGATTACGTGGTTATGAAGTGATGATAATTTGGTACCCTATTGGTAATTTTAAGAGATGGGTTAGATTATTGTGGTAAAAGACTCATTAGTTGATTTGATAGAGTTGGTTATGACCGAATTTGATATAATCCTTGGTATTGATTGGTTAGCCAAGTATGGGGAAATGATAGGTTACAGGAAAATGATGGTAACTCTTGGGCTTGGACCCAATATACCTATGATATATGTACTTAGAGCTAGAGACCTATTGCAGGAGGATGCATAGGAATTTGAGCTAGTGTGGTGGATACCACTTAGGTCGTGTCAATGGGACCAGGATGGACTTGATTAGCCCGTGAGTTTCTAGATGTGTCTCCAGAGGATCTACCAGGGTTACCTTTACACAAAGAGATAGATTTGTGATTATGTTGGCGCCAGGGATGAAACCAATATCTAGGGATTCAGTAGAGCTGTAGGAACTAAAGGTTCAATTATTGAGTAAGACGATATTCTCTAGGATGGATCTTCGATCTGGTTATCACCAGCTGAGGATCAGGGAGAAGGGTATGCAGAAGACTGCTTTTCCTACTAGTTATGGGTATTATGAGTTTTAGTCATGTCTTCTGGATTGTTTAATGCCTCGGTGGAATTTATG
This sequence comes from Humulus lupulus, assembly GCF_963169125.1. Taxonomy (NCBI): domain Eukaryota; kingdom Viridiplantae; phylum Streptophyta; class Magnoliopsida; order Rosales; family Cannabaceae; genus Humulus; species Humulus lupulus. The sequence continues at coordinate 92,983,134 of NC_084800.1, read as the reverse complement.
GATTTGATGAACGGGTATTCAAAGATTATCTAGATTGGTTTGTAATCTCCTTTATCGACGATATTGTGGTATACTCTCAATTAGTGATTGGCCAAGGCCAAGGAACACCTCTGAGGTCAGGAGTTTGCTTGGATTGGAAAGGTATTATATGTGTTTTGTGGAAGAGTTCTCAAGGATTGTTATCTCATTGATTGAAAAGGTGATTGCCTATGCATCATGTTAGTTGAAGGATATGACCAAAACTAGAGTAGAGTTACTGATGGGCCAGTTAGCCAACATCACCCTTGAGTTTACTCTTTTAGAGAGGATTAAAGGAAAACAGTTGAGTGACCCATAGATGGGAAGGATTGGGGGAATGTCTTAATTGGAATAGTTAAGGACTATGCAGTGTCAGGCATGAGTTTATTAAGGTATAAGGATAGGACTTGGAATCCGATGGACACTGGGATTAAATAGGAGATTATGGATGAATCTCATACTACCTCTTATACTCTTCATCCAGGCACCATGAAGATGTACTAGGATCTAAAAGTTTTATATGGGTGGCCTGGGATGAAGAGGGACGTAACTGAGTACGTGGCAAAATGCCTGACTTGGTAGCAGGACAAGGCAGAGTATCAGAAACCAGTAAGGCCATTACAGCCTTTGTGTATTCCATAGTGGAAGTAAGAGAACATCACGATGGATTTCATGGTGGGATTGCCCAGGATAGTGGGCCAGTATGATTAAGTCTGGGTCATTATGGACCTGTATATGAAGTCAACTCACTTTTTATTAGTGAGGATGAATAATACAGTTGACTAGCATGCATATCTCTTTGTGAGAGAGATATTACACCTTCATGGGACTTTGAGGTTTATCCAATCAGATAGGGACCCGTCTTTACTTCCAAGTTTTGGGGAAGGTTATAGAAGGCGATGAGTATACAGCTGGAGTTCAGTACATCTTATTATCCTCAGGGTAATGGTAAATCAGAGAGATTTATCCAGATATTAGAGAAAATGCTAAGAGCATGTGTATTGGACTTTGAAGGGTCTTGGAATGAATATTTTCCTCTAATAGAGTTTTTCCTATAATGATAGCTACCAATTGATTATTAGAGTAGCACCTTATGAGATGTTGTATGGTAGGAAGTGTAAATTTCCCAATCATTGGGATGAGATGGGGTGAGAGGAAATATATATGTCCTAGGTAGTTAAGAGGACCATTGAGACTATTGAAAGGATTAGAGCTCGGATGCTCGCTTATCAGAATAGACAGAAAAGTTATGTTAATTTGAAATGAAGGGACATGGAGTTCCAAGTGGAAGATTATGTCTTCCTTAGAGTATCACCATGGAAAAGGGTGAGGAGATAAGGGCAAGTTGAGCCCTAGATTTGTAGGACCGTTTGAAATCCTGGAGAGGATCGGTCAGGTGGCCTATAGATTGGCCTTATCTTCGGCACTGTCGGCCGTATACAATGTATTTCATACTTCCATATTGAGAAAGCATGTATTAGATGAGACTCATGTGTCGAGTTATCAGGATCTGGAATTGGAGGCTGAGTTATCCTGTGAGGAACAACTAGTCCAGATATGAAACAAAAACAACAAGGTTCTGAGGAACAAAAGTATACCTTTGGTTAAGGTATTATACAGAAACAGTAAGGTTGAGGGAGCGACCTAGGAACTAGAATCAAATATGCGGGATCTATATCCCGGGCTATTTAGGTAAAATTTTGAGGATAAAATTCTTGTAAGGAAGGGATAATTGCAACGTCCCAAATTACCTAATAAGGCTTAGGGCCTTGATTAGGGGGCCAGGATGGAAAATCTTGGAAATTATGTGATTTTGTGATATTTATATGTGTATCATTATATGATTATGTGAGTTATATTATAATATGACTTGATATGCATGTTTAGGTGTATTAAATATGCACGTGGGCCCATTTTTTATTAAAAGGACAATTTTCGTAATTTGGCTCGTTATGGGTATATTTGGCATATATGTGATATATGTGTGGGACCACATCATTATGTGGATATATTTGTGTTACTCGACATGAGACGATCCTAGGGAGCAAGCTAGTGGGAAAGTCACAACGGGACCCATACTTAACTCGGTGTGAGTCAAGGGGTATATTGGGTATTTAGTACATTACCAGGTTATTGGGTAATGGGAATGAATATTTGATGATATATTGGGAGTTAATGAGACCAGGAGGGAATTCAGGGAGTTTTGACTATTTTACCCTGGGGGAATTTTTGGGACCCAAGCATTTGAATTTGCTTGAGGTTACTTAAGCTTGAAGTAACCTGGCAGGATATTAAAAAGAGAACGTACGGTTCTCTCTCTCTCTCTCTCCAGTTCTCTTTTTGGCATTCGATAGCATTTTTGAAGAAAACTCAAGTTTTAGGACTCGGAATCAAGCAAGGTTAGAGTCATAATGATTCTAGGGAAGATTAGAAGCTTGATAGCCGGAGGATTTAGCTGGGAAACAACTTGATTGGAGGTAATCTAAGCTTTAAATTTTGAGTTTTTGATTGGATTTTATGTTTCGATGAGTTTTTGAATTGTTTGGAAGTTGGATTTTGATGGTTTTGGGCCATGGAGTTGATTGGGAACTTTGCTTTTGGGATTTGGATATGTTTGGATAGGTTTATGGAGGGTTTTGAAATGAGAAAAATAGATGAAATGGCTGGGTTCCAGGTCGGGCCGTGGCCCTATTCTTGGGCGTCGCGGCTCAGGCTTGACGAAGGAGAAGCACTTGACTATTGGGCAATTTGGGCCGCGGCGCCTGTTAGGCGAGCCACGACTCAGAGGCTTGGGGTTGCGGCGCTTAAGGGGATTTTTGGCCAAAAATGGGATTTTAGTGATGGGAACTCAAACCTAAGGGCTTGGGATCGATCCTACTACCCGATTTAGTAAGATTCAACGTCCTAAAGGCTAGGACTCGGTCCGGAAGCCTATGTTTACTCGTTATTGACGGGATTCTATATTATGGTTGTGACTAGGTTATTGCTAGGGGCTCGGAACTGGGAACGTGCTCGAGGGTCATTCATTGGTAACCTGTACTTGGACCAAGGTAAGAAAACTGCACTCGGTATGTGATGCATGTGATTTTGGCTTGGCCCGAATTATTGAACAAGAGCATGAATAGGGCATGAACGCCTAAGAATGTGCATGATTATGATTATGCTTGTGATTATTGGTTAAGCATGTTAAATGATTTGTACTTAGATATTTGATATATGATATATACTTGTCTACATTATCTAACTGAGAAAGGCTTGACCTATTAGTCAATGTCGACAATAGCGCCGCGCTGGTAAAAAAGCATTGGCTTATTAGTTAAGGGCGACAATAGTGCATTGAGGGCTGGTCATTTTGGTTAAGTTAATCAGGAGCGCATCATACGCTTGTTCAACCCAATGGTAGTGGAAAACTCAGCACCAGGTACGCTGGGCCAGCTCCAAGGATGTTTATACAAGGGATAGAGAAATGGGCCCCGGGGAGACTTATTAGTCCCATATCCTAGGGTTGAGTCTCAGTATTGGCTTATTAGTCAAGGATGACCTTAGCACGGTAAGCGCTGGTCGAAATGCATTGATTTATTAGTCAAGGACGGCCTTAGCATGCTGAGTGCAGGTCGCAAAGCATTGACTTATTAGTCAAGGACGACCTTAGAACACTGAGTGTTGGTCGTAAAGCATTGACTTATGAGTCAAGGATGACCTTAGCATGCTGAGTGCAGGTCGCAAAGCATTGACTTATTAGTCAAGGACGACCTTAGAACACTGAGTGTTGGTCGTAAAGCATTGACTTATGAGTCAAGGATGACCTTAGCATGCTGAGTGCATGTAACGTCCCAAATTTCCTAATAAGGCTTAGGGGGCCGGGATGGCAAATTATGGAATTATGTGATTATATGATATTTATGTGTATTATTATGTGATTATGTGATTTATATTATAATATGACTTGTTATGCATGTTTAGATGTATTAAATATGCACGTGGGCCCATTTATGTTTAATTGGGCAATTTTCATAATTTGGCCCGTTTAGGGTATATTTGGCATATATGTGATATATGTGTGGGACCACATTATTCTGTGAGTATGTTCGGGTTACTTGGCACGAGACGATCCTAGGAAGCAAGATAGTTGGAAAGTCACAACGAGATCCATACTTGACCTGGAGTGAGTCAAGGTGTATTTTGGGTATTTAGCAAATTACTGAGATATTGGGTAATGGGAATAAATATTTGATGATAAATTTGGAGTTAGATAGATCATGAGGGAATTCTGGGAATTCGGACTATTTTACACTAGGGGCGTTTTTGGGACCCCAAGCATTAGGATTTACTTGAGTTTACTTAAGCTCGAAGTAACCTATCAGAAATAAAAAGAACATTCAGAATGTTTTCTCTCTCTCCCTTTCCTTTTTTGACACGCGTTTGCATTTTCGAATGAAACTTGAGTTTTAGGACTCAGATTCAAGCAAGGATCGAGGCATAGAAATTCTAGGGAAGATTAGAAGCATATTAGCTGGAGGATTTAGTTGGGAAACAACTCAATCAGAGCTAATCCAAGTTTTAAGACTTAAGTTTTTAAGCTTTGATTGGATTTTATGTTTTGATGGGTTTTTGGATGGTTTAAGACTTGGGTTTTAATGGTTTTGGGAAATTAGGATGTTTGGGAACTTTGTTTTTGAGATTTGGATATGTTTGGATAGGTTTTTGGAAGATTTTTAAATGAGGAAAACAAAGGTTTTTGGGTGTGTTCGTGGTCGGGCCGCGGCCCATGCTTGAAGAAGGAGGAGGCTCTCGCTAAAGGGCGGTTAGGGCCGCGGCGCAAGGTAGGCGCACCGCGGCACGAGGCACATGCAGAGAAAGGGCTCGACCTCTGTTTGAAGGCAGGCCACGGCTCAGAGCTGGGGGGGCGGCGCTTAAGGCAGTTTTAGACATTTTGGGTTTTTAGTTATGGGAACTTAACTCTAGAGGCTCGGGATCGATCCTACTACCCAGTTGTGTAGGATTAGACGTCCCGGAGGCTAGGACTTGGTCCAGAAGTATTTATTTACTCATTTTTATGGGATTTTATATTATGGTTGTGACTAGGTTGTCGCTAGGGACTTAGAACATGATCGTGTTTGAGGGTCGTTTATTGGTATCCTGTGCTTTGACCAAAGGTAAGAAAACTGCACCCAGTATGTGATGCATGTGATGCATATGACACATGTGATTATGGCATGGCATAAATGTAAAATATGGAATTGATCAGAGCTTGAGTCTTTGTAATTGTGCATGATTATGATTATGCTTGTGATTATTGGTTAAGCATGTTGAATGCCTTATATCTGGATATTTGACATAGGATATATGTCTGTTTGCATTACCTCATTGTGGAAGCACTGACTTATTAGTCAGGGAACGACAATGGTGTTTAGTAATTGTTGTAAAGTTCTGACTTATGGGTCATGATCAGCAGTAGTACTGAGCACTGGTTGTATGGTATTGGCTTATGAGTCAAGAGTCGCATTAGCGTGTTTAACGCAAGCCAGAATGATTAGATCTAATCAACATGAGCATTAAATACTTGACCGACCTATTGGTCGAAGAAAAGTAAAGCGCTTGTCTAGTCTAAAGGCTAGTTACTCAGAGCCTGGGCTAATAGACTCAAGTGACTGAAATGCCACATGGCTTGGGGCGTAATACCCCAAAGGGACTTATTAGTCATCTATTCAGAGAGACCTATTAGTCATCTATCCTGAGAGACTTATTAGTCATCTACTCAGAGAGACTTATTAGTCATCTATCTAGATAGACTTATTAGTCATCTAGCTCAAAGAGAGAGACTTATTAGTCATCTACTCAAAGTGCATGCATGAATAGGGTTATTACTGCTAGGCATGCTTATTATGATTTGGTGGCACGTTATTGCCTGCTTATGAGCATGTGTTTGAGTTTTCTTGCTGAGCTTAGCTCACAGGTGCAATATGGTGTAGGTAAAGGTAAAAGAAAGCTGGACCATCCTTGAGTTGGAGAGCTTAGGTGACGATATGTACATATGCGGCTGCTCGACCACCACGGCCGAGGGTTTAAAGAGGAATTAGGGTTCAACCCTATTTTTTCGCTTAGGTCGGCTGGTTGTAAATCTTTTATTGTAATTAACCTTTAAAATATATTTTGGGATCTCAATGTATATAGTAAATGTTTTAGTGAAACGTGGTATCTTTGACCAGATTTTTTAACTGTAAACTGTTAATCACATTTAGTTACACGATTATGGCCAAATGACTCGTTTAGTGAGTTTAGCACTATTTGAAATACACAACGTAATGGTCCCTAGGTAGTAGGGCATTACAACTTGGTATCAGAGTGAGCCAAGATTAAGGGTTACTGTAGACAAGTTGGGCATGTACACTCATCACTAAAGACAAACCTCACTCAGGGTATGGTAACTATTTATGTGGTTATGTGCTTAATTGCTTAAATAGGATGTAAATGCTTTACATGTCCACCTTATTAGGGAGCATGAGATTTTTATAGAGCTTGGCTCCTGATTATTGATTTGAATATATGATTATCTGCTCAGTGATTATTTGAATGTCTTATTTGCATGCTCGAGTTGAGAGCATGGTATGTATGTTGGAATAGCAGGTGTTATGAATTGATGTACGAATGATGTGAGCATGTTTTTAGCATTGCAGTGGTTTGTGAATATGGTGATGTGTGATTGTTCCCGTGGGAAAGGTTTTTGACTCATCATGTTTAATGAGTCAAGTTATTGACTGCAGATTCAATTAGGGGTATGTATCTAAGGCAGTTAATGAGACCTGGTGGTGGTTATACCGAGACTGGGAATTACAACAAGGGTTTGAGTTCTTCACCTGCCCCTCAGAATTTGCAGCTGGTGTTTACAAATATGCAATAACATAGCAGAGGCAAAAGGAAGAGATTAGGTGTTTGAAATAACAGCAGGTTTTGTCAGGGAACACCTCTTTCTTTGCTCTGTCAGGAGTGGCACCAGTATTTGTCTTAGCCTAGGGGGTAGAACAGGTGGGAATTTCTTTGTGGAAAATTCTAGGAATACTACCCTCCAGTTTTTGAGGGAGGCCTAGATCCATTCAGAGTTGAGAAATGGATGGGCATGCTCAGTTCCATCCTTGACAATATGGGGGTGGTAGGTCATGATAGGGTGATCTGTGCTACATATGTGTTGCAAGATGATGCCCGGACATGGTGGGAAGTAGTATCCCTCCCAGACACGAGATACAACGGTAATGGATTGGAAAGAATTCAAGCAGTTGTTTAATGAAATATATTACTGTGATGCAGTCAAAACTGCTAAGATGAATGACTTTCTAAACCTAGTTCAAGGACATGCATCGGTAACAGAGTATGTTAATAGATTCGATGGGTTGGCCAAGTTTGCTTTTGATATGATGCCCACAGATGTAGCTCGGAAGGAAAGGTTTATCCATGGATTGAATCTCAGAATAGCTCAGGGTGTTAGAGTCACCCCAGTACATGAAATCTCTACCTATGCTCAGGTGGTAGGGACGACTCTTGCTGTTGAGAGCACAGGAAATGAGATTATGAAGGAGAGTGCTGGAGAGCGTAGTGCTCAAGCAGTGATACCTCCGCTTGATGGACCAGGAAGGGGCGGAGATCCCAGTGATAAGGAAAGAAGAGTTATCAATGTATCCAGTACCTCTGGTTTAGGAAAGGGGTTCCGAAGTGTTGCGGTACGTCATCGGGGCAAGGACGAAAATTGGAAGTTTTACCCAAAATGCACTCAGTGCAAGAGGCATCATCTGAAAGAATGCCGAGCAAAGGCATGCTTCTTTTTTGGAATGGTTGGGCACCTCATTAAGGATTGCCAAGGACTGAGGATAGATGAGGAAAAAGTGGTGGACAACTCGACTCCAGCTCGAGAGTTCGCTCTTATGCAGTCAAAGTCATGGCCTGAGACTGAGACTAAGGCTGGTTCCTCAGTGGTGGCAAGTCAGCTTTCTAGTTTTGATTTTTGTATTGTGCTAACTAGTTTTGGTACCATGTTGTTCTTTGCTTATTGCATCTAGAGAGGTATAACCTGATATGCAGATTACATGGTTATGTTGTGATGAGAATGTGGTACTCTATTGTTAATTTTAAGAGATGGGTTAGGTTATGATGAGATGGGACTCATCATTTGACTTGATAGGGTCGGTTATGACTGACTTTGATATGATCCTGGATATAGATTGGTTAACCAAGTATGGGGCAATGTTAGATTGCAAGGAAATGATGGTAACTCTTGGGTTTGAGGGTGAGAAACCCTTGTATTTGTTGGCATTATGCATGGACCTTGTATGTTTATGACATCTGTATTTAGAGCTAGAGACCTATTGCAGAAGGATTCATAGAACTCTTAGCTAGTGTGGTGGATACCACTTAGGTCGTGCTAGTGGGACCAGGACAGACTGGATTAGTCTGTGAGTTTTCGAATGTATTTCCAGGGGATTTGCTAGGGTTACCTTTACACAAAGAGATAAAATGGTAATTAAGTTGGTTCTGGGGACGGAACTAGGTCTAGGGCACTGTATTGAACGGCTTCAGCAGTGCTGTAAGAACTAAAGACTCAGTTATTGAGCAAGACAATATTCTATAAGGTGGATCTTTGATTTGGTTATTACCAGCTGAAGATGAGAAAGAATGATATGCAAACGACTGCTTTTTATATTAGATATGGGCACTAGGAGTGCTGAGTTATGTTTTGAGGATTTGGTTAATGCCGAGTTGTTTTGATGGATTAGATGGACATAGTTTTCAAAGATTATCTGATTTGGATTTGTGATCATCTTGATCGACAGTATTATAATATACTCTCAGTTGGAGATTGACCAAGGCCAAGGAACCCCTCAGGGGTCAGGAGTTTCTTGGATGACCAGGATATTATATGAATTTTGTGAAGGAATTCTCGAGGGTTGTTATCTCATTGACAGGAAAATGTGATTGTCTATGCATTATGTTATTTGAAGGATATGACCAGAACTAGAATAGAGTTATTAGTGGGCCAGGTGGCCAACTTTATGTTTGAGATTATTATTTCAGAGAAGATCAAAGGGAAAATAGTTAAGTGAACCACAAATGAGAAAATTGAGGGGAATGTCTTAGCTAGATTAGCTAAACTATGCAGTGTCAGGTATGAGTTTATTGTGGTATAGGGATTGGACTTGGGATCCGATGGACACTGGGATTAAATGAGAGATTCTGGATGAATCTAATACTACCCCCTTATTCTCTTCATCTAGGCATCATGAAGATGTACCAGGATCTGAAAGCTTTATATTGATGGCTTGGGATGGAGAGGGACATAACTGAATAGTGCCAACGTTCGTAACCTGTTAGCAGGTCAAGACAAAGTATTAGGAACTAGTAGGGCCATTACAGCCTTTGTGTATTCCAAGTGGAAGGACATCGCTATGGATTTCGCGGTGGGGATGCCCAGGGTAGTGGGTCAGCATGATTTGGTTCGGGTCATTATGGACAAGTATACAAAGTTTGCTCACTTTTATCAGTAAGGATGAGTAATATAGTTGATCAGTATGCATACCTCTATGTGAGAGAGGTAGTACGCCCTCATGGAATTCGAGGTCAATCTTATCAGATAAGGACCCTGTTATTACTTCCAAGTCTTGGGGAAGGTTACGGAAGGTGATGAGTATATAGTTGGAGTTTAGTACAGTTTATTATCCTCATACTGATGGTAAATCAGAGAGAAAGTTATCCAGTTATTGGATGAGCACCGTATGAGATGTTGTATGGTAGAGAATGTATATCGCCCATTCATTGGGATGAGATGGATGAGATGTTATATTTGGATCCTGAGGTGGTCTAGAGGATCATTGAGGCTATTGAAAATATTAGAGCATGGATGCTCGCTTCTCAAAGTAAATGGGGAAGTTATGTTGATCTGAAATGCAGGAACATGGAATTACAAGTGGAAGACTGTATCTTCCTTAGAAGATCACCATGAAAAGGGGTGAGGAAATAAGGGCAGGTTAAACCCTAGATTTGGAAATCCTGGATAGGATCAGTCAGGTTGCCTATGGATTGGCCTTATCTTTGGCACTGTCAGCAGTATACAGTGTATTTCATAATTCCATGTTGAGGAAACGTGTGTTAGATGAGACTCATGTGTTGAGTTATGAGGATTTGGAATTGGAGGCTAAGTTATCATGTGAGGAATAGCCAGTCCAGATATGAGACAGAAAGAACAAGGTTCTGAGCAACAAAGCTATACTTTGGGTTAAGGTATTATACAGAAACAGTAAGGTCGAGGGAGCGACTTGGAAACTGGAATCAGATATGCAGGACTGTGTGTTTATAAAAGTGCTAGACTTGTTAATCAAGTCGTTAAGTTGAAAACGTGTTATTGAAACTATTGTGGAACTAGGGTTAAAAGATTTTGATCTTAAAAGCAGCATTTCTTATAAATAAATATTCTTTGTTTACACGGGATCCCAAAATCGATAGAATTAAAACCATTCACAAAAGATTCAAGATTTAATTACAATATTAGCCATACTAAGGCAAAATAGACAGTTAAGCAATCCCTGTCCTGATCCACTCCTCGGCCATGGCGACCGAACAGCTGACTATGTACATTCTGCCCCGCAGCTCTTCACCTCAGAGTTGGTCCAACTTGCCTTTGCCTTTACCTGCACCACGTAGCACCCGTGAGCCAAGGCCTAGCAAGAAAACACAATAATAGAGCATAAGCATTCAACAAACAATCCAATATCTCATATCATGTAGGCATGTTCTCAATCATACAAGCATTCATGATAATCAAGTATTCGGCATACTAAACATATCAACTCATATCAATCACCAATTTACAAATGATAACTAGGGTTAGTGCCCTCAGGCCGCACCCTCTGTTTATCCCACTGACTCTGGCCCGCTTAAACCGAGCTCAGTGAATATTAAGCTGTCCTTGGCTACCAGTGGCCAAGCCGTGCCCTGTGTGCAAATATTGTATACGACACCCTTAGGCCGTCTATCACATGTCCCATGGCATAATACCATCATTGACATTATACAGATATCGGGAGCACTTAGTCCCATCATAAACATACAACCGGGTGCAGTTTTCTTACCTTTAAGTTTGCTAGCTTTGTTCACTTTGATCCTTGAGCACGATCCCCCTTGAGCCCTAGCGCGCACCTAGTCAAAACCACAGGTCAGAACCTTCACCAAACCTCAAGTCCAAAACCTAACCTCGGGACCAATCCCAAGCCCTCGGGAAGCTCTAATTCCACCAAACGGGGTGGTGGAATCGAACCCCGAACCCTCGGGCAAAAATCCTTGAAAATAACTCAAAAACCCCTTTCTGGAAATAGGGTAGCGTTACAGAGCTCTAAGGAGGGCGCTACAGTGCTACAAGCAGAACCAAAATCCCCCAGACAACCAAGCCTAGCGCTACAACGCCCAAAGGCTAGCGCTGTAGCGCTAGTTACAGAACCATCACCCCTGCATTTTTCCTTCCTGCGATTTCCCCAAGCCAACCCTTACCAAAACTTTTCCAACCTTCAACCAAACTTAAAAACAAGCTTATCAACACACTCCACTCATCCCAAGCATCCAAAATACATAAAACCCAATCACATGCACCCCTAATCTCAAAATTCACCATGGTTGAACCTCAAACTTAGAAACTTCAGCACAGCAGTCAAAACCTCATAATTTAAAGCTTAGAATTTCATACCTTCAGTGGAAATTCGACCCTAAGTCAGCTTCTACACCTCCTTGGCTTACTCCTCCTCAAACCCCTAGCTTGAATTCCCTAGAGTTCCCACCAATTTTAGCTTAGACACCATAGTTCAATACCAAAACCAGAAACTTAAGAAACTTCAAAGTCTTACCTCAACTGGATGGTTTGTTCTTGCTAAACCCTTGCCAATTCTTCAAGCCAGACCAAGAACTCTTGCCTCAAGCTTACTCTGGTTTCCCCCTGGGTTTCTGCTCAAAAATACCTCAAGAACTGGTGAAGAAAACCTAGACCGACCTTGACAAAATGGAATGCTCTTCTTTCCCTTTTCTTTCCTTTTTTTTTTCTTTCTTTCCTCAGACTTCTACTTCATTCTACAAACTCCACTAAGCATAAAGCCTCAGTTATGCCTATTTTTTTAAATGCCAAATGACCACAATACCCTCCCCTTTAATTCTAAATCCTTTAATCCACTTAGGGGCATTCTGGTCATTTTACCCAATTCCTGCTAATTCCTGAAGTGTCTCTAATATTTTCCGCTTACCTCCCGATACCTAGTTAATCACCAATTATATTCCTCAATGTCAGAATAGACCCCAATATATTCTCTAAATTCCCATTTATACCCCCAGGCTCGCCCCGAGCCGGGTATAAATGTAACGCCCTGATTACCCCAGAACAGTTACGGTGAACGGTGAACCGAAAATTTGACTCATAGCCTGAGTCCTTTGGTTAAAAACGTGTTCTAAGTGTTATTAACAGGTTAAGGTGAAAACCAATAAAAAGGAAAGGATATGTTTTATTGATACATAAAACTGTTCATGGGCCCACAAGAACATTTACAACTCAAAAAGGTCACTACTGTTCCAAAATTATAAACCCGCCGACCTAAGCAGCAAAAATAGGGTAAACCCCCTAGTTCCTCTGAGAACTCCTTGGCCGTGGTGGTCAAGCGGCCACATATGTACACATCACCACCTAAGCTCTCCACTCAAGGCTAGGTGAGCTTTTCTTTCCCTTTACCTGCACCACATAGCACCCATGAGCCACAGCCCAGCAAGAAAACATAACATTATATGTAAACGTTATCAAATGATTATCATTATAATCACACTGAGCTCAAAGCTTTCAAACAGATGAGTGAATCTCACTTGAGGTTCTGATAAACCATACTGAGTGACTGACAAGCAAGTCACCAATTCAAATGGAAGAGTGGCTGCTAGGTAAGCCACTAGCCTTCAATAAGTTCTGGTAAACCATATTGAGTGACTGACAAGCAAGTCACTAATTCAAATGGAAGAGTGGCTGCTAGGTAAGCCACTAGCCTTCAACAAATGAGAGACTCATGGGTAAGTCTCTTCTTTAACAAGTGAGTGACTGATGGGTAAGCCACACAAGCGCTTATAATAGTCATCGAACTTGAGGTCGGTCTGGCATTAATGCTCTTTGAGTCATTCAATGCAGAAAGTCGATTAGATCTAATCTTTATTGGCTTGCGTTGAAAATGCTAAGACTGTCCTGACTAATGAGTCAGCCCAATGTGACCAGTGCCCAGTACCACTGCCGAACCTGACTAATGAGTCACAGCTTCACAGTTGATACTAGCACCTTTGCCAAATCTGACTAATGAGTCAGTACCATGCACAAGTGAGCAACATTTGCTAAGTATTCCACAATCAATTCATGTCCACATTTATACAACCAACATGCCTCGTGAATAACCATGCATGTCACATTTGGGGTGCAGTTTTCTTACCTCTGATTCGAGCTAGAATGAACAAAAGAACGACCCTTGAGAACGGTTTAGCTTTTAGTCCTTTAGCGGTTACCTAATCATAACACATTATAGGATACCATCAATAACATGATAATCAAAGGTTCTCAAACCAATATCTAGCCTTCGAGACATCAATCCTCACTAATCCGGGTAGTAGGAGTGATCTCGAGGCCTAAAACCATGATCCCGGGGTCAAAACATGCAAATGGGCTCAACCCTGCACCTGAGCTGCGGCCCTAGCACCTTGTGCCGCTGCCCCCAGAAATTCCAGAGGTAAGCGCCGTGGCGCCCAGCGCAAACAGAACCCCTCCTTCTTCATCGAGCAAGGTCCGCGGCGCCCAAGAACAGAGCCGCGGTCCCCAACCCTGGGCCATTCCCAAACACGTTTTCAACTTCTCAAAACCTCCAAAAACATACCTAAACATCCCCCAATCATCAAAACAAGGTTCCCAAGCTTCCCAATGCATCAAAACCCTCAATACCCAAGGTTCAAACAGATCGAAAACTCAACAATTCACAAAGTCCAATTCAAAGCTTAGAAACTCTAAAAACTCAAAACTTTAAACTTAGATTACCTTCGATTAGGTTGTTTTCTATCAAATCCTTCGGTCAAGAAGCTTCTAATCTTTCCTAGGATCGCTATTCCTCAATCCTCACTTGATTCCGACTCCTAGAACTCAAGATTTCTTCGAAAATGCTTCAGGTGGCAAAAATGAACTAACGAAGGAGAACGAGAGGTTTTCTAATCGTACGTTCTATCTGACAGCTACTTCAAGCTTAAGTAACCTCAAATAAAACCTAGTGCTCGGGGTCCCGAAAATACCCCCGGGGACATTATAGTCAAAACTTCCAGAATTTCACCCTGAACTTAAATATTCCCAATTTATCATCAAATAAACATTCCTATTACCCCCAAATTGACCCCGTTATGACAAAACCGCTAATCCACTAAAAATGACCGTCTCATGCCGAATAGCTCGAATATATATCCATAATAATGGAATCTCATTCACAAATCACATCATGCACCCAAATACACAAATTACCCTCAATGGGCCAAATTATCAAAATAGCATAATATTATAGATGTGGACTCGCATGCATATATCATCATATTATAATATAATTTACATAAACATGCATAAATTCATTTAATGGCGTAATTAAACAATTACGGCCCTCCCGGCCAACTAAACCGCCACTAAACCACATCGGAGAATTCGGGGCATTACAACTATCCCCTCCTTACTGAAATTTCGTCCTCGAAATTTTCCTGAACAGCTCGGGATACTGACTCTGCATATCTGACTCCAGCTCCCAGGTCGCTTCCTCGACCTTGCTGTTCCTCCATAATACCTTAACCAAAGGTATCGTCTTATTCCTGAGGACCTTGTACTTTCTGTCAAGTATCTGAACTGGCTGCTCCTCAAAGGAGAGATCTGGTTCAAGCTCCAGATCTTCATAACTCAAAATATGGCTCACATCAGATACATACCTCCGAAGAGCTGATACATGGAACACATTATGCACGGTAGACAACACCGGAGGCAAGGCCAATCTGTAAGCCACCTGACCAACCCTCTCTAGGATCTCGAATGGACCTACAAATCTAGGACTCAGCTTGCCCTTCTTCCCAAACCTTCTCACCCCTTTCCATGGCGAGACTCTGAGGAAAACATAGTCTCCTACCTGGAACTCCACATTCCTGTGCTTGGGATCTGCATAGCTCTTCTGTCTACTCTGAGAAGCAAGCATCCTAGCTCTAATCTTCTCAATAGCCTCACTGGTCCGCTGAACTGCCTCAGGACCTAAGTAATTCCTTTCACCTGTCTCATCCCAAAGAATGGGAGATCTGCACTTCCTACCATACAACATCTCATAAGGTGCAACTCCAATGGTAGATTGATAACTGTTGTTGTAGGAGAATTCTATCAAAGGCAGATACTTACTCCAAGATCCACCGAAGTCCAGCACACATGCTCTCAGCATGTCTTCCAGAATCTGAATTGTCCTCTCAGATTGCCCATCTGTCTGAGGATGATAAGCTGTACTGAACTTCAACTGTGTCCCCATGGCTTTCTGCAAACTCCCCCAGAACTTGGAAGTAAAAGTGGGGTCCCGATCTGACACGATCGACCTAGGTGCACCATGGAGCCGCACGATCTCTCTCACGTAGAGATCTACATACTGATCAACTGTATATGTAGTCCTCACTGGCAGAAAGTGAGCTGACTTGGTGTAGCGATCCACTATCACCCAAATGGAATCATGCTGACTGGTAGTCCTGGGTAAGCCCACCACAAAATCCATCGTGATGTCTTCCCACTTCCACTCTAGGATATCCAGAGGCTGCAATAACCCTGCCGGCCTCTGATGCTCAGCCTTGACTTGTTGACATGTCAAGCACTTAGCCACATACTCTACTACATCTCTCTTCATCCCTGGCCACCAATACAACGATCACATATCCTGATACATCTTCGTGGTGCCTGGATGCAAAGAGTAAGGTGTAGTATGAGATTCATCCAAAGTATCTCGCCTCAATGCAGTGTCTAATGGAACACAAATCCGCTCCTTATATCTCAACAAACCTGTCTCAGACACTGAATAATCCCTGGATACTCCAGCCAGAACATCCTCTCTAATCTTGATCAGCTGTGAATCAATCAACTGACCTTCTTTGATTCTCTCCAACAACGTAGACTGTAGCGTAATGTTAGCCAACTGGCCCACCAGCAACTCTATACCAGCTCTGGTCATATCATTTGCTAACTCTCTGGCTATCAGTCTCATACCATGTATCTGTCCCGAACCCTTCCGGCTTAAAGCATCAGCTACCACGTTGGCTTTTCCTGGATGATACAGAATCTCACAATCATAATCTTTCACTAACTCCAGCCAACGCCTTTGCCTCATATTCAGGTCTTTCTGGGTGAAGAAGTATTTCAGGCTCTTGTGGTCTGTATAGATCTCGCACTTTTCTCCATAGAGATAATGCCTCCATATCTTCAAAGCAAAAACCACAGCCGCCAACTCTAAATCATGAGTGGGATACCTTTTCTCATACTCCTTCAACTGACGAGAAGCATAAGATATTACCTTCTCTGATTGCATCAAAACACAGCCCAAACCCTGATGAGAAGCATCATAGTAAATCAC
Organism: Humulus lupulus; assembly: GCF_963169125.1. Classification (NCBI taxonomy): domain Eukaryota; kingdom Viridiplantae; phylum Streptophyta; class Magnoliopsida; order Rosales; family Cannabaceae; genus Humulus; species Humulus lupulus. Next base: position 92,966,455 of record NC_084800.1, on the reverse strand, counting down.
AAACTTCTCCTGATCTGTTGGAAGACTCAGAATCGAAGCTGTAATCAACCTCTGCTTCAGTTCCTGGAAGCTGTTTTCACATCTATCTGACCACACAAATTTCTGGCTCTTGCGTGTCAGCTCAGTCAAAGCAATGGCAATCTTTGAGAACCCTTCCACGAAACGCCTGTAATAACCCGTCAATCCAAGGAAACTTCTAACCTCAGAAGCATTCTTTGGCCTTGGCCAATCTCTGACCGCTTCGATCTTTGCTGGATCTACCTTAATCCCCTCCTTACTAACAATGTGTCCAAGAAAGGATACCTGAGATAACCAGAACTCACACTTCTTGAACTTAGCAAACAGTTTGTGTTCTCTCAGTCGCTGTAGAACCAACCTCAGATGTTGCTCATGCTCTAACTCAGTCTGGGAATACACCAGAATATCATCGATGAAGACGATCACAAACTGGTCTAAATAATCCTTGAACACTCTGTTCATCAGATCCATAAAAGCAGCAGGGGCATTAGTCAATCCAAATGACATAACTAGAAACTCATAATGCCTATACCTGGTACGAAAGGCGGTCTTCGGTATGTCTCCCTCCTTGACCCTCAACTGATGATAACTAGATTGAAGGTCGATCTTTGAGAATACCTTCTTACCTTGTAACTGATCGAACAGATCATCTATCCTTGGCAAAGGATACTTATTCTTAATTGTCAACTTATTCAGTTCCCTGTAATCTATACACATTCTCAGAGAATGATCCTTCTTTTTCACAAATAGCACTGGCGCACCCCAAGGTGAGAAACTAGGTCTGATAAAACCCAAATCTAACAGCTCTTGCAACTATACCTTTAATTCTTTCAATTTAGCTGGGGCCATTCTGTATGGTGCTTTAGACACTGGCTCCATCCCTGGTGCCAGTTCTATAACGAACTCAATTTCTCTATGTGGTGGCAACCCTGGCAGATCTTCTGGAAATACATCCAGGAATTCACAAACAAGTCTAGTATCCTCTGGTCTCACTGGCATGACCTGAGTGGTATCAACCACACTGGCTAAGAATCCAATGCAACCTCTCTGCAATAGATCCCTGGCCCTCAACACAGAAATCATAGGAATGCGAGGTCCATGCACAACACCAACAAACACAAAAGGATCCTCACCTTCAGGCTCAAAGGTGACCATCTTCTTTCTGCAATCAATAGTTGCCCCATACTTTGCCAACCAATCCATACCCATTATCATATCAAAGTCAGTCATAACTAACTCTATCAAGTCCACTGACAACTCTCTGCCCTCCAGTGTCACTGGCAAAGATCTGACCCATCTCCTGGATACCACTAACTCTCCAGTGAGTAACAAAGTACCAAACCCCACAGCACAAACATCACAAGGCATACACAGTCTATCAATATTGCTACTAGCAACAAAAGAATGTGTAGCACCAGAATCAATCAACACATTATAAGGGATTCCAGCACTAAGAAGCTGGCCTGTAACAACTGAGGGGGAAGCCTCAGCTTCTGCTTGAGTCAACGTGAACACTCGAGCTGGGGCCGAGCTGTCCACCTTCCTGGGTTCTTCTTTCCCTATCTGAGGGCAACCTTTCTTAAGATGACCCACTGCTCCACACAAGTAGCAGGCCTTTGCCCTACACTCTCCTAAATGGCGCCTCTTGCATCTAGGGCATTCAGGACGAGTCTTCCAGGCTTCACTACCCCCAGGACGACCCATTGTAATACCACGGGGCCTCCTGTCAGGACCTGGAACTGGGAAGGTATCAGGAACCTTCCTCTTCTGATCACTGGGGCCAACATCCCTACCAGAACCCACAAATGAAGGAACTGTCCTCCTGAAATCCTTTCTGGCAGCACTGTCACGCCAGATCTTGGTCTCTGCACTCTCAGCTGTGAGTGCCTTCTCAACCACCTGTGCATAGGTAGTAACCCCTGCCACAGTGGTGATACGCATGTCACGGGCTAACCTGGGCTGTAGCTCCTGGAGGAATCTCTCTCTCCTGGTCCCATCAGTGGGCACCAGTTCCTTGGCAAACTTTGCCAAACAGTCAAATTTTAAGGCATATTCAGTAACTGATAAGCTTCCCTGAAGTAGCCTAATGAATTCCTCAGCTTTAGCTGCCCTGATGGCATCATTGTAATACTTTTCATTAAACTAGGTCTGAAACTCCTCCCAGCTCAGGGCATTAACATTCTTGGTCTGGGTAATCATTTCCCACCAAATCCGGGCATCATCCCGAAACATATAGGTAGCACATGCCACCCTCTCACTACTAGCTACCCTCATAAAGTCAAGGATAGTGGTAATCATGCTCATCCATTGTTCTGCCTTGGCAGGATCTGCACTGCCCTAAAAAATAGGAGGTTGTTACTTCCTAAACCTTTCATAAAGAGGTTCCCATTTATTTCCTACCTCAGGTAGCTGTCCAACTACTGGAACTGACACAGAAGGTGCCTCTGATACACCAACCACTGCAGACACTTGTTGCTGTCTCAGGAGACGAAGCTCCTCTCCTTGTTTCAACACTGTCGCCTGCAAGTCATTAAACAACTACTGCCAGTTTACAGGAGCTGGCTGTGGAATCTGAGACTGGTCATTTTCCTGACCCTGGCTGTTATTGTTATTCTGGCCCTGATCACTCTGGCCAGCTGTAGTGTCTGTTTGTTCTAGATTCATTCTTATCTGATACCATGCTGAAAAATTAATCAATACGGCCAGTCAGGTAGTAATAACTAAACCTCTTGCCGCCTCACGTTCCAAGAACAAGCAGACAATTATCATGTTCCACAGTCATTCAACATTCACAAGCAGATATATGTTAATGGCACTCAGCACTCAGCATGTATCACATAACAATTCATAATATTTCAAGGGCACAGGTTCAACACAGTGTCTCATGCACACAGGTAAAGCATATGCACCACATTTAGGCAGTTATACACATAACTACATAAATAGTTACCAAACCATGAGTCGAGCTTGACTTTAGTGATGTGTGTACATGCCCAGCTAGTCTACAGGAACCTTAACCTTGGCATTGCTCTAATACCAAGTTGTAACGCCCTGGTTACCCCAGAACAGTTACGGTGAACCAGAAATTTGACTCATTGCCTGATACCTCAAGATGACCAACCCAATGGACGGGATGCTGGGGAGCAGCCCAGGCAAAATAATGTCTTCAACCGGCTCGGGGGAAGCGAGCAGCGGAGAAGAGACGAAGATTTGAAAGACGTACTCAACAATCGCCGCGAACGGCATGGCGAGAACGTCCCCCCAGCAACAGAGGCCACAGCGATTCCTATCGCTGTACAGGCCCAGATAGATGCCCTCAACCAGGCAGTGCAACAGCTGGTCGGGGGAAGGACATCTTATATCGACCACGAACGGAGGAAAGGCACTCCTTTCGTCCAAAGGATAGCTATGGCAGAAACTCCAAGCAAGTTCAAAATGCCTACGCTTCCAAACTTTGACGGGTACAGAGACCCAGTCTCTCATGTCAATAAGTTTGAGATACAAATGGACATTCAGAAAGTGTCCGAAGACGCTCGGTGCAGAATCTTCCCTGCAACACTTTCTGAAGCCGCGCAGGAGTGGTTTTTTAAGTTCCCTCCCGCAAGCATAGTTTCCTAGGAAATGTTCGTAAGGGAGTTCTACGGACAGTTCTATGCAGGTCGTGTGCATCCGACCGAAGCAAACCAGCTGGTTGAAATTCGCCAGTAGGATGGAGAGTCGCTGAAGGATTACATCCAGCGTTTTATACGAGCAGCAGCTAGAGCAAAAACAGTGGGGGACGAAGGCAAAATGATGGCCATAACCGCAGGAGTTAAGCGTCGCTCCCCCCTCTGGAAGAGCCTCCACAAGGATGGAGTTAGAACTACCCAGGAATTCTTGGATCGGGCTGATCGTTACATCAAGCTCGAAGAAGCCATTGCCGATGATGGAAAGCCCTCAGGCAAGGATAAGAAAGCAGCTGAGCCCGCCAAAGCCGCCAATGGGTCCAAACCTAACGGAAACGGCAAAGGCAACGGGAACGGCAATGGCAAGAATGGTGGAAAACGGCCGCACAATGAGCCTTCCACCTCCGACAATAAACGAGCAAAGGGTAACCGTTATGAACCTCGGTTAACTAACTACACTGCCCTCCTTGAGTCTCGGGGAGAGGTTTATCGGGCCACAAGTTCTAGTGTGCCTTATAAGAAACCTGGCCCCATTCGAAAGGATATTTTGAAGAGAGACACTACCAAGTTCTGTCGTTATCATAACGACTACGGACATGACACCAACGAATGCAACCAGCTGAAAGACGAAATCGAGTTCCTTATTAGAAAAGGACACTTGAGAAGATACGTACGAGCCTTGGGAAATTCCCAACGAGAAGCTTCGGGTAGCAACGAGCAGGCGCCCACGCGCCAACGTTCGCCACCCTTACATCCTGCCCCCGTGACTGGCACATTATTGACCATTTGTGGAGGCCCGCACCTCGCGGGAAATAGCGGAAAGGCCAGGGAACGATATGCTCGGACCCTGTGCCACGACCAGGACATCGATATGATGACTGTGGAGGACCGCGTGCCAAAAAAGGCTCGATCAGAAGAGGGCGAAATAACCTTCTCTGATGGTGATGCCCAACATGTCCGATTCCCACATTCTGATCCGCTGGTCGTGGATATCCAAATGGCCAACATGATGGTAAAGAGAGTGCTGGTCGATACAGGAAGTTCGGTGAATATCCTGTATAAGTCTTCGCTGGAAGGCATGAAGTTGTCCGTTAAGGACCTGGAGCCCTGCAACCAAATAATATACGGCTTCTCTGGTGAAGGACTCGCCCCTGCCGGATCAATCAAACTACCAGTGACGACAGGTACAGTGCCAGCTACCAGGACATTACTCACTACTTTTGTAGTAGTTGATTGTCCTTCGGCGTACAATGCCGTCATTGGAAGGCCTATACTGGTTGATCTACGGGCCGTCATCTCTATGTGGCACTTAGCCATGAAGTTCCCGACAGACGCGGGGATTAGGACGCGTGTTAGGAAACCAGAGGGAAGCCAGGGAGTGCTATAACACCTCAGTCACAAAGGCGAAAAAGGGAGCGCCAAAGAGCACTACCTCAGGTAGGTTGGAGATGGCAATTGATACACAAGCCCAATCTGGTGATGAAGTCACCAAATAGGGTGTTGCCCAAAGTGAGGATAGAGATCTAGATCCTTGCTTTGGGGATTTTGAAGAGAACGTTGGACCCGTCGAGGACCTGGAAGAGGTCCAACTCGACAAAAAAGACCCGACCAGAGTCGTAAAGGTCGGGAAAAACCTGGAACCAACCAGGAAGCACGCACTGGTGGAATTTTTGCGGAAGAACCAGGAGGTTTTTGCCTGGTCGCATAAAGACATGGCGGGGATAGACCCTGCAGTTATCAGCCATGTCCTGAATATAGATAAGACTTTTCCACCCGTGCAGAAGAAAAGAAGGATGCTCGATAAGGATCGGTCGAGAGCCTTAAAAGAAGAAGTCGAAAGATTAAAGGAGAATGGGTTCATCAGGGTGGCATTTTATCCATCATGGGTCTCCAATCTAGTGCTGGTTCCCAAGCCTAACGGCAAATGGCGAACCTGCGTGGATTTTACAGACCTCAATAAAGCCTTCCCAAAGGATTGCTTCCCACTCCCAAGAATCGACCAGCTGGTCGATGCTACTGCAGGACACGAGATCCTCTCATTCATGGATGCATATTCGGGCTACAATCAGATTAGCATGCATCCCCCTGACAAGGATCACACCAACTTTCGGACCGATACGGGCTTATACTGTTACAAAGTAATGCCCTTCAGACTGAAAAACGCAGGTGCGACTTACCAGCGGCTAGTCAACCACATGTTTAAGGAACTGATTGGAGTAAACATGGAGGTATACGTGGACGACATGCTGGTAAAGTCTAAGAAGGCAGAAGGGCATGTGAAAGATTTACAAGAGTGCTTTGATATATTGAACGAATACCAGATGAAGTTAAATCCCCTCAAATCTTCCTTCGGAGTTGGATCAGGGAAGTTTTTGGGGTTCATTGTAAATTCAAGAGGAATTGAGGCCAACCCCGACAAAATAAAAGCCCTGTTCGACATGAAATCGCCAGAAAGGATCAAAGATGTACAAATTTTAATCGGGAGAATCGCAACCCTAAGTAGATTTATTTCGAAGTCAACAGACAAATGCGTCCCTTTCTTCAATCTACTTAGGGGCAATAAGAAGTTTGAATGGACAGGAGACTACGAGCAGGCTTTTCATGCCTTGAAAGCTCATATGGCATAACCCCCCATCTTATCAAAGCCAATCGAAGGAGAAACTTTGTTTATTTACCTGGCGATTACTAAAGTTGCTGCTAGCGCGGTACTAGTGCGAGAGGAAGAAGGCGTACAAAAAGCGGTCAACTATGTTAGCAAGAGACTGATCGGGGCAGAACTGAGATATCCACCAATTGAGAGGTTAGCATATTGCTTAATCCTGGCCTCTAGGAAGCTGCGCCCTTACTTCCAAGCCCATCCTATCACAGTTTTAACTGACCAGCCCCTTCGGCAAGTCCTTCAAAAACCAGAGGCGGCTGGGCGATTATTAAAATGGGCAGTCGAACTAGGGCAGTTCGATATAACTTATTTGCCGTGAGCAGCAATAAAGGGACAAGTCTTGGCTGATCTTATTGCAGAGTTCACAGAACTCCCAGACAGCGAGCAGTGCAAATCGCCTAGTGCGCCTGAGCCTCAAGAGAAAGTTCCTTCGTGGAAGTTATTCACGGATGGGTCGTCCAACGAATCCCACGCAGGAGCGGGAGTGTGGTGGAAGGGCATCGATTTCACTGCGCTATTAGGTTTGAATTCACCGCATCAAACAATGAAGCCGAATACGAAGCACTCCTCGCTGGATTGAGAATGGTGAAAGACATGTGCATAAAGACGCTTGATATTTACAGTGATTCACAGATGGTGGTGAATCAAGTTCTAGGAGAATATCAAGCGCGAGGCTTAAAAATGGTGGCCTACTTGAATAAAACAAAAGATCTGCTCGCCCAGTTCATGGAATACACCCTCCATCAAATACCGCGGGATCAGAACTCAAACGCAGATGCCTTAGCCAAACTCGCGAGCGTGAAGGATGCTGACACTTTGAACATTGTGCCAGTAGAATGACTGAGTGAGCCAAGCATACCAGCGGTTGAGACCAATATGGAGATTCGAATGGAGGATACATGGATGGCACCTTACTTGGAGTATCTGACGAACAGTGTGCTACCAACAGATAGAAACAAAGCCAGAACTCTACAAAGGCAGGCTGCTAGGTACATACTAGTCGATGGTGTTATGTACCGAAGAGGGTATTCAATGCCACTACTCAGATGCGTTACACCAGAAAAAGCTAAGGAACTCATGAAAGAGGTGCAAGAAGGCTTCTGCGGGGATCACGCTGGGGGGCAGAGTTTGGCAAAGAAAATTCTAAGGCAAGGCTACTTCTGGCCAACTATGAACGAAAATTCGATGGAGTTTGTATGAAGATGCGATAAATGTCAAAGGTTCTCCAAAATTCCACGAGCAGCTCCAAACGAATTAAAACAGATGCAAAGTCCGTGGCCTTTCGTGGTATGGGGGATAGATTTGATTGGGTCACTGCCCACAGGAAAAAGTGGAGTAAAATACGTAGTTGTGGCAGTCGACTACTTCACCAAATGGGCCAAAGCTGAGCCGCTCGCTACCATAACGACCAAGAAAGTTCTTGAATTTGTCATCAAGAACATTGTTTGCCGGTATGGCTTGCCCCAAAAGATCGTTTCAGACAACGGAACCCAATTTGACAGCGACTTATTCACCGACTTCTGCGAAAGGCATGGAGTTATTAAAAGCTTTTCATCAGTTGCGCATCCCCAAGCAAACGGGCAGGTCGAGGCCGTGAATAAAACTCTTAAGGACACCCTGAAGAAGAGGCTTGAAGATGCTAAAGGAGCATGGCCAGAGCAGCTGCCTGAAGTCCTTTGGTCGTATAGAACGTCTCACCGAACAGCGACAGGTCATACCCCATTTTCCTTAGCTTACGGATATGAGGCTATGTTACCTGTCGAGTTAGATCCCCCCTCACATCGACGCGTAACATACGACCAGGACCAGAACAGCCAACTAATGATGGAGTCCCTAGACTCAATTGACGAGATACGGGAGAAGGCCCAACTCCGAGTTGCTGCGTACCAGCAAAAAGTCGCCCGGCACTTTAACTCCAAAGTTAAAGAAAGAAAATTCAACGTCGGTGACTTGGTGGTACGACGAGTTTTCTTAAACACCCGCGACCCCACTGCTGGAGTACTCGGACCTAATTGGGAAAGACCTTACCAGATTGAAGAAGTCCTTCATTCGGGCACCTACAAACTTGCACGCCTAAACGGAGATCTTGTTCCACGTTATTGGAATGGAGAACACCTGCGCAAGTATTATCAGTGAACAGTCCTTTTTAAAGGACTGGATTGTATTAAATTTTACTTTTTACAAGTTTTGCAAAGAGAGTTAGCCACGTTGTATGGCTAATCGCTCGTATATGTAAGATCCTATTTTAGGATAACTCGTAAAGACATGTTTAGTCCATTTTTAATATGAGATTATAAGGGACTGTGCGCAACCATTCATTCTTGCCAACCTTTGTAAATTTATATGTACAAGTATTTGTTCATTACGTGTGTTGTTTTGCTGTATTACAAGTATTACTTTTCCACCCGAGCAGAAATATTCGAACAGGTCATGGTCAAGGCAAGTGACCAAGGACCTAAAGCTCCTCGATCACTTGGGGGGCATATAAGGCACATCGATAGCAAAGCGTACCATGAGGTATGTAAACACATGAACAAAATGAGTGAAAACATGCTAAGGTACTTAGAATATTTTTCAAAATTTATATTTTGTTAAATCAAGCCAAAGTACTATGCTAAGTTCGGTCATATGGACAGATGTTATAGTAAATAAAAATATTATAACATTATAAGGCAATCTTTTACACCGCAAGCATCATTGCTTGGATGTAATTGTTCGAATAAAAGGAAAGTTTCCTACCCATGCAACAAATTCAAAAAAAAAAAGATATTGTCTTTACATCATGACCTGTGGGTCGTGTAATTAAAGAAAGAAAAAATAATAATAAAAGCTCAAGAGGTATTAGGAGCAGGAGGGTCTTTATCAGCATTCTGATTGGTCGCATCCTCAACAAATCCTTCTTCCTCTGCGCCAGCGATGCTTAGGGAAGCAGGGATCCTTGCTTTTGCCTCCTCTTCAGCCAATTGAGCAGTGCAGCGGGCCAGCTCAGCATTTCTAACATCTTCTGAAAGATAACCAAAGTTGGCACCCTAATTTTTTTTCCAGAAGTTGTAAAAACACCGGAGCGTCGCGTTCTTGTACCTTTCCAAATCTTTGGCATTGGAAAGCTTCAGCTGCTCTACTTGGCTCTCAAGAGCTGCGATGGCCTTGTCCTTGGACTGGAGCTCCTCGCCTAGTCTCTTGCATTCTCAATATTGGACTCGACTGGCCTCCTGATACTCCTCCCTCTGCTTCCTCATAACTGCCTTTGAAGCTTCAGCCTCCGATAGCTTTGTCACCGCAGCATCCCTCTGCTGAATGACCGCCTCCAACTCCTTCGCATGCCTGGCCTCTGCAGCCTGAAGCTCCTCGGCTGCTTTCGCCTGATACCTCTCGATAGCCTTCACCCGAGCCTGGTCGATGGTAGCTTGGGCACGGGTGCAGGCGGCAGTTGCAGTCAGCAAAGCCTGTAGACAAAGGATAAAGTTAGAATCTGTTGCAAAGAGTGAAAGACTAAGGCCAAAGAGATACGAAGTGCTTACGCTGGCCATTTCATTTAGGGCCCTGTTCAGAATCTGGTCGACCCCCATGGTCTCTGCCTCAGCCATCGCGTCCTTGCAGCAGTCGTACCTCACGATGTGCGCAAGGTGGTCCTTTGCTGCTCGCAGGGCGTGATTCGAGAGTTTGGCCCCAAGGGCTTCGTCCCGCTGGGTCTGTTCCTTGGCGGCTGCAGGTTGAGGGTTCGTCGTCGCGGGCGAAGTTTCCTTTTCAGCAGAAGCCGAAGGCTGGGTAGGAGTTTGCCCAGTTGGCGCGTCCTTGGAAGGATCTTCTGTTCAACCCTTCTTGGCAGGAGGTCCCTGGCCTGTTTTCGCCGTTGTGTCTCCTAGACGACTTCCGGCAGACCAGAGGAACCTCTACTTCCTCCTCAGCCTGATATAAGTCAAAGACGTTGGGAGTGGCCATATTCGCATACAGGTAAACACATGCAAATGATAAGATAAAGGCAGATAAAAACTCTCGATAAAATAGAAAAGAGGTCACAAAGTTAATACCCGAGCTACAACTACTGGTCGCTACACTATTGACTCTATTAGTCACACACTCACTATCTGGCATAAAGAAGTCTGGCCCTAGATTTGGAGTATACGTAAAGTTGCCCTCCCCGTCAAACAAGTGACAGGGAATTGGCAAGCTATTTAAAAGCAAAATAACTGTACCATTTTCATCAGAGGATTCCCCCAAGTCCACAATCGGCTCTTTTGCCTTTTGTTTCCCCTTGCCTTGGGGAGCAGAAGGCCTTTCTACAGAAGGATTGCCCGTGGGCTCCCTGATTGTAATCCCCGTCAGCCTCCTACGTGGAGGGGATGCAGGAGGTTGCTGCTCGGGAACCCCCTCGGCAGCAGCATCGGCTACCACGGGTCCTCTTGTTTCATGGCGAGGAGCCAGGAGGCCAGATAGCCTCAGGTTTTCATTAGTAACCAGGGACTTGACGCTTTTTTCCACGTCTGTCATCCTGGCCAATGCATTGGACCTCAACACCATGTCTGGTGTTGGGGTTGGACGTAACCATGGGTCTGAAAGACAAAGAGTATTTTAAGAAAAATGAAGGAAAATTCGCTGATGAAAGGTATCGACCAGTAAAAACAGCACTTACCTCCTCGAGCGAAGGCCAGGTTGTTGCTAGTCATGTACGGCGTAAGGAAGTACTCCTTGCTGTACTGCCCCACGTTGGATATGTGCGTGGTGTCACTCAGGAACGTCCGATTGGTCTCCTGGTGACAAAGATGGAAGAAGCCCGTCCCATACTGCTGAGGGTTGGACTTGAGGTCGAAGAGATAGTTGACATCATGTGGGGTAGGTTCTGGCCATAATTTGAGTTTGTACAGGATATAGAGTGCGGCCAGCATTCTATATCCATTCGAAGTAATTTGGAAGGGGGCGACACCAAAATAGTCGGCCACCCCCTAATAAAAAGGATGTAGAGGGAGGGTAGTCCCCGCTTCTATGTGATACCGAGACCAAGCATTGTATACACCTCCGGGAAGGTTAGCTCTTTGGTCCACATCAGGAATTTTAAGATTGACCCCTGTGAGAGGATACTTCCTAAGGTAGTTGGCGAGCATCCGAGGAATCACTTGGCTGGTCGGGGAGAGATACCACTCGACATCAGGCAGATTCTAAAGGCGAGGGCGGGCCCTAGTTTGGATATTGGGGTCAGGAACAGGATTTTCTCGACCGCTGGTCGAGGGAACCCTAGCCTGTGAATCAAGATGGGCAAGAGAGTTTGGGCTATCTTCGGAGTCGGGTCTTTTCTTGCCCAAGGATTTAGAACGGGCCATTTGAGGAGGAGATGGGCGAAGTCTAGGGGAGGATCGTGAGAAAGGGATTTCGTGAATTCTGTCGGTCGGTTGTTCCTCGCCTTCGAGCAGCTGGGCAAGAAGATCGTCGTCGATGGGCCGTTCACCTCCCCACAAATCTGGCATTAAAGTCTGCAAACAGAAGAATGGGGAGGTGAGGATAGAGAATTTTTAAGACTTTTTAGAATAACGCTGGTCGAGTATAAAAGTTAAGCTTTTATACAACAGCATTCTAGCAAAAGTTAAAAAAAAATTCACACGAACAGTTTGAAAAACAGACCAAAGGGTGAAAGCAAAAAGTTTTTCGTAAAAGCTTTTTCAACTCCCCTTAGGGCGGGAAAAACTTATTTTTCGGATGACCTAAAAATTGAGTTTTTACTTCGAGTTTACGTCCTAAAAGTATGATCCCAACTATCAAACTAACTCGTAACTTTTTCACCCACAAGACATTCTATCGATAAACATCTCAACCCAGAAGCAGATAAACTCAACAGTCAACATATAGGAGCATGCATTACCAAAATACAAAACATAAAGATTCGAAGACTTACCAGAAAGAAGATCGTGGAGATTGGTAAAGAGTCTTCGGAAATCAAGGAACTGTCGGGCTGAGTCTTGAAAGCGCAGAAGAATGGTCTTTGGAAGAAGATGAAAGCTCTGGTTTTAGGGTTTCTGGAATGAGTAATGGCATGCATAAAAAGAAAAAGAAAACTTCGGAGATGTTATATAAGTTTGTCTGTGGCATTAAAAAGGTGTAATCATCAGTTTCCCCTTTTTCGAAGTATGGGGAAGCGAGATAGCCGTCAAATTACTACTGGGGAACCGAAAAGTCGTGATTGGACAAGAGTAGGTTGCTTTTTCCAAGAACACACGAAGGGTTCTGACACGTATGGCGGGGTCACCGAAGGGTCGTTTCCTCAAAAGTTTATTTATTGCTCGTAATAAATAAACTTGGGGGGCAAATGTTATCCAAAAAATTGGCATTGATGACGTGGCAAGTGATCCCTGGACACGTGGTTGACATCTGGAGGAACTCTGCTAGTGTATCGACCAGAAGGTACATTGTAAGCAGTAGGCATTCCCGTCTTTCCTGCGACCAGTCTGGTCGATGGTTCCGCATACAACATGATGTTCCTATCAAGATCTTTGTAAATCCCGAAATTAATTCCCACAATCTCTTGAGTATCCGATTATTTAGGAGAGAATATCTGTAACAAAGTCATGTAATACCCCCTTGAGCCTATAAATAGAGAAAGATAGCTCAAGGAAGGGACTTTTTGGCTTTGGAATTATTTGAGACTAGAATAATTCTATCTGAAATATTGTATTGTTCTTCAGAGGTTAGTGAAACTCATTGAACCCTAGTTCTTTGATCACTCCTTTGATTATCACATCAATAACAATCTAAGTGGACGTAGGTTATTACCAGATCCTGGGGTCGAACCACTATAAAATATCGTGTTCTTATTATTTTTGTCATTACGTTCTTTTCAACGCATTCATTCATATCAAGCATATTCTGACTCCGTGTCAGTTGACCAAAATCTGGGTCAACACAATTGATTATGATATTATTATTATATTACTACTATTATTATTATTATTATTATTATTAGGAATAACAAGGTAATAGAATAATCTCTATATATATGATATATAATAATAAGAAGAAAATATGTACAAAAAGAAATACACAAGTTAGTAAGAATTCAAAATTTTGTCAGACAAAATATTATCTTTTTCTTCTTTATTCTAACATTTCTCAGACCATAATCTAATTTCTCATGTGTTGAGAAATACTTGTAATTCCTAAATTACAAACCCATGTTCTCTATGTGCCCACACACATCTTGAGGTGTAGAGAGCGCTCTGGAAGATCTTGGTTTGAGTACTCAAAGCATTGGATAGGAAGATCAAAATATATACGAAAAGACTCAATGACACTTGATAGGCTTCAAGAGGTAAATACTCATGTTCTAGAATATTTATGTATGTGTTTATATGATATATAATATATTGTATATTTATATATATATGTTGCATGATTAATAATATTGTATGTTAATGTTTCTGTTTGGATGTTTTATTGATCATATAAACTGTTTATATGAGAGATGGAATTTTTTTGTTGTTGTATATACAATGGGTCCACCACCCCTATTCCCCTGCGTACTCTGATTATTTTTCCAACAATTGTTACCAGAGCAGGTCATTAATCTATGCATATTATTAAGTATTGTGTGGGATTATGTGTATTTTTATATTATATGTGATATATGTTTGAATGGGTGGATGTTTATTTTCATGATGATAGATTCTTAAGGGTTGTTTAATAATGGTGTTTTTTGGTTTAGGAATTGTTCTTAAAATTTCTAGATGAAAAATTGTAAGCCATTTTGGGGCATAGGAATTTTGTAATTTTCATTTTAAAAATTCTGGGTGAAATTCCAAGATGGCCTCAGACTTGAGCCTGAGCCCGAGCCTCGAGCCATCCCCCTGTGCCAGCCCGCACCTTGCGCGCTTGCACCCCGCGCCCATGGCGCCTGCAGCCACGCGCTCCTATTGCGCCTCCACACCCAGCCGCGCGCCTCTGCCAGCCCCACCCGAGAAATGGCCTCCTCCACCGACGGGCCTCCCTGTCGCCGCCCCACTTGGTACACACCTAGGGTTTGTATCATACAAACCCTAATGTATTGTTACCATAATTGTTTTAAGTATTAAGTTAATTAAAAATAAGAAATTGAATTAAATTGGTTTTAATTAGGAAATTTCTTTAATTTAAATAATATTGATTATTTTCCTTAATTAAAATGTTTTAATTATTATCTTCCACAATTAAAATTGTTTTAATGAAAATATTCAAAATTTAAAGTATCTTGAATTTTAATTCATTGAAATTAAATTGTTTAATTTTATTTTTGAATTAAATCACCCAAATTCAAATTGGGCCTTAGAAACTTTTTGGGTATTAAAACCCAAAGTTTAATTATTTTAAAAGTTTGTTTAAAATACTTGAAAAAGTTGTATAATTCAAAATGGATATGAAAAAAAGGTGACATTGGCTCAACAAAACTACATCTTAATGTTCAAGAATGCCAAGGCATTCGAAATGCCTATGTCAACTACAAGATGTTGAGGTTCGCCTGGACGGAGAACAGCTAAGGGCCTCCAGAAAAGACCCTCCTTCGCCTAAGCTTGGAGGTCATTCAGAGTCACCAGCACACCCACATGCTCGACCCCTGGTGGAACCCCGCTCTGGCCACCGGGACCTGGGTCCCTCTACGCACAGGCCAGGCAAGAGTCCCCGAGTGCACTCGGTGAGTTCCAACTCAAGGAATCGCTTCTACGAGGATGAGGTTCACGAGTTACACAAAAATAATCGAAGGCTGGAAACCACACTAGAGAATATGCAGGAGGTTTTAAATGGCCTTCTGCAAGGAAAGTCAAGCATGCCACTTCCCAAGCATAAGGAGAAAGAGCGTGAAAGAGGGGAAACCATTGTCCACGTAGACGATGGGAGAACCCGACTTTCCACCAGCAACACTCCCCAGAAAAAGTACCATGAGGGACCTAGGTCGGCAAGATACCCTCAGGAGCAAAGGCAGAGGGACGACGCTGGTCGTAAGAACAAAGTCGAAGTCACCTCTAAAGAAGCGCCCACTGACCTAAGAGAAAAGCTCAATGGAAGGAGGTCAAAAGTAAGGACGACACCTCCTATGGCCCCTCCGAAGGGCAGAGAGAAGAGAAAGGCCAACCCTACCGAGCTAAGGGACTCCTTGAATAGGAGACGAGAGGAGCTAGACACCGAGATGAGGTGCCTTCGGAGCAAAATCGTCACGACGTCTGGGGGCACATTACCGATGAAGAGTTTGACTACGAGTCACCCTTCATGCAAGAAATCCAGCTTGAATGACTCCTAACTAACTTTAAAGAACCTCATATGACCCCATATGAGGGCACTTCGGACCCCAAGTACCACTTAGACGCCTTCAATGATTTAATGAAGTTGAGAGTGATCAATAGCAGAGTGACATGTTACTGTTTCGTTGTCACGCTGAAAGGGCCTGCATACAAGTGGTTCAATAGACTGAGGCTGAGGACCATTAGGTCATGGCAACAATTTTCCGACGAGTTTCTCCAACAACATCATGTCGTACGAGATTACACCATGCCAGGCACTAGCCTCGCTAACATAAAGCAAGGTAAAGGAGAAAGCCTGAAGAGCTATATCCATAGGTTCAACATGGAGGCGGCTAAAGTGGGAAGTCTGACCAGGGGAGAACTCAAGATGGCAATCATGGCTGGAGTGTACCCAGGCAGTAAGCTTTGGGATAATATGCTCAAAAGGGAGGTCATCGACTTAGACGACTTCTACGAAAGAGCACAGAATTACATTCGTGTCGAGGATGACCATGACCCTCAGCCCATGAAGGTTCAAATGGTGCAAAAAAGAAGAGGGTATACGAGGGGCTGAGAGATGACTACCAAAGAAGACCCAAACGCGGAGGTGACCCTAGGAAAACGTCTTACACCTTCTATACGAATCTGACAGACACCAGAGAACATATCTACCTCACGAATGAAGGCCAAGTCCTCTTCAAGAGACCCACGCCGATGAGAAAAGACCAATCCAAAAGGGACCCTAGCAAATATTGCCAATACCACAAGGACATTGGCCATACCACAGTAGAGTGTACCCATGTGAAGGTAGAAATTTAGGAGCTCATACGCAGGGGCACCTGAGCAGATATGTCAGAAGGGAAAATAAAAACCGGAGGACGGGTCGGCGTAACCTCGAGCCCGAGAAAGAGCCCTACAAGTACAAGGAGAAGTGAGAACGATCTTCAGAGCCCAGGATTTGGAGGAGAGTTCAGGAAGGGGCGAGACAGGTACACTAGAGAAGTCAGACGAAGTCCACCATCGTGTGTCATGAGCTTGGAGCAATGGCCCCTAAAGAGTTTTAAGGGAGAAAATGACTCAATTACTTTCACGGAGGAGGATGCACGAGGGGTTCATTTCCCCCACAATGATCCTTTGGCACTGACCGTCCAACTGGCCAATATGAGGGTACATCGGGTCCTCATAGACAACGGAAGTTCCGTGGAGATCTTGTATCACCCTGCCTTGAAGAAGATGGGTTTGGGTGTCAGACACTGGGAGAGTAACCCATACAAACTACTATAATAGAACACTTCTTCATGGTGGATTGTGCTTCAGCTTTCAACGCAGTATTGGGGAGATCATCCCTAAGAGAATTGAAAGCAATAACTTCAATATATCACCTAGATGTCAAGTTCCCAACACTTGGGGGAATAACGAGTATGAAAGGGGAACAAAAAGAAGCGAGGGAGTGTTATAACACCTCTCTCCGCACAACTGTAAAGCCACGGGAACTAATGGCCATGATAACATGGAGGCACAAACCCGCAGGAACTAGACCCCCGAGTCACAGAGGAGCTAGGGACTGAACTTGTGGAGGAGTTAGAGGAAATCATTGTAATGGAAGAACCATTGCGAAGGTTAAAGGTGGGAAAAAAACCTTCAAGACGACATAAAGGAGAAATTGGTAAAGTTTCTGAAGGATAATCTCGATGTGTTCGCTTGGATTCACGAAGAAATGGTGGGGATAGATCCTTCCATCATATGCCACCATTTAAATATCAACCCCGAGGCGAGGCCAGTTAGGCAAAAGAGACGAGAACTCGACCCAGAAAGATATGCATCCTTGAAGGAGGAGGTCAAAAAATTGAGGGCAAATGGGTTCATCCGCGAAGCGTTCTACCCCGTATGGGTATCGAACCTCGTACTAGTCCCAAAACTGAATGGAAAATGGAGGACCTGTGTGGACTTCTCTAACCTCAATAATGCTTATCCTAAGGATAACTTCCCACTTCCAAGAATAGATTAATTGGTGGACGCAATAGTCGGACATGAGTTACTTAGCTTCATGGATGCTTACTCTGGATACAACCAGATACTCATGAACCCAGCTGATGAAGAGCATACTTCATTCATAACGGATAAAGGACTTTACTGCTACAAAGTGATGCCTTTTTGATTGAAGAATGCAGGTGCCACCTACCAAAGATTGGTGAACAAGATGTTCGCTAACCAGACAGGAAGGAACATGGAGGTATACGTTGACAATATGTTGGTGAAGACCAAAAATGTCAAAGAACTCAACGGGGACCTAAGTGAGATGTTTGACACACTCCAAAGGTACTGGATGAAGCTGAATCCACTCAAGTGCACTTTCAGAGTCTCTTCGGGAAAGTTCTTGGGTTTCATGGTCAACTCTAGAGGAATTGAAGCTAACCCTAAACAAAATAAAGGCCCTAGTAGAAATGAATCCACCCAAGAGCAAGAAAGAGGTACAATGTCTAATGGGAAGGGTGGTAGCACTCAACAGATTCATTTTGTGGTCCACGGACAAGTGCCTCCCCTTCTTCAACATCTTAAAAGGGAGCAAAAAGTTTGCTTGGGATGGAGATTGTGATGAAGCCTTTGCCAAGTTGAAGGAGCACCTAGGGAAGCCACCCTTGTTGGCTAAACCCGAAAAGGGCAAAAGGTTATACTTATACTTGGCAGTATCCGAGCATGCCATAAGCGCTGCCCTGGTTAAAGGAGAAAAGAAGCACCAACAACCCATGTACTACGTTAGTAAATGGTTGGTAGACGCAGAAACTCGATACCCAGAGATAGAGAAGTTAGCATATGCCTTAGTTGTGGCCTCAAGAAAGTTAAGGCCCTACTTTTATGCCCACGCGATTGAGGTACTCACTAAGAACCCCTTAAGACAGGTCTTGCACAAACTTGAAACCTCGGGAAGACTGGTGAAATGGTCGATTGAGTTAAGTCAATTCGACATCACATATACCCCAAGGACCTCCATCAATGGGCAAGTGCTCGCAGACTTCATAGTTGAATTCACCTATCAGTCAAATGAAGAATGAGATATAGGAGAAAGTGAATCGGTTGGAAAGGAAGAGGAAATAAAGTTTGAGGAATGGAGCCTCCATGTGGATGGAGCATCCAACGAAGGGGGAGCTGGAGCAGGTATTGTGATGATTGGCCCCGGAGGACACAAGATGTATTGTGCGATAAGGTTTGGATTTGAAGCCTCTAACAACGAGGCGGAGTATGAAGTGCTTCTAGTCAGATTTCGGTTGGCCAAGGGGCTAAAGGTAACATATTTACACATTTTTAGCGACTCACAGTTTATGGTATTCCAGGTGAAGGGCAAATATCAGGCGAGGGGTCCTAAGATGGTCGCATACCTAACAAGGGTAAAAGGCTATCTAGAGCAATTGGAGGGGTATAGCATAGAGCGAATCCCAAGAGAAAGGAACACCCACGCCGATGCCCTTGCAAAGCTTGCTTCCACAAAGGATGGAGATATACTCAAGTCTGTACCTGTGGAGTACATATCCAGGCCAAGCATCATTGAAGCGGAGGTTCACATGATCAACACCCCAAAAGAATCATGGGTCGACCCAATTATGAAATACCTGAAGGATGGATCTCTACTGATAGACAAGAGAGAAGCTCGAAGGCTGGCATATAAAGTCGCCCGATACACACTAGTAGACGGAGTCTTGTATAAGAGAGGATTTTCTGTGTCGCTCTTGCAGTGTGTGGATGAAGAGGAAGTGATGAAAGTTCTGCATGAAATACACGAGGGTGAATGCGGCAACCATGCGAGTGGGCCATCTACGGCCAGGAAAGCCATGTGACAAGGGTACTACTGGCCCTCTATGGAAAAGGATGCTAGTGACTTTACAAGAAAGTGTGACATATGTCAGAGACACGCAAACTACTCCCAGAAGCCCCCAAATGAGCTAACCAGCTTGACCAGCCCTTGGCCTTTTGCTATTTGGGGAATAGACCTTATCGGTGCCTTTCCCATAGGCAGAGGGGGAGCCAAGTACGTATTCGTAGCGGTAGATTACTTCACCAAGTGGGTTGAAACAGAACCTCTAATAAAAATAACGGCCAAGCAGATCACCGCCTTTGTCAACAAGTCCATTGTCTGCAGGTATGGAGTGCCTTAAAAAATCATTTCTGACAACAGCACCCAGTTTGAGGGGGAAACATTCGAGGAGTACTATAAGGAGAAATGAATAAGGAGAAACTTCTCAGTTGTTGTGCATCCGCAGGCCAATGGGCAAGTGGAGGCCATTAACAAAGTCCTTAAGAAGAACCTAAAAACAAAGATAGAAAAACAAAAGGGAGCCTGGGTCGAGGAGCTACCCAATGTGCTTTGGGCCTACAGGACCACATCACGCTCAACCACTGGGGAGATCCCATTTGCCTTAGCATATGGATGCGAGGCTGTCCTCTCGGTTAAGATGAAGGTTAACTCCTTCAGGATACATGTTAGGAGTGTGTCCTAAAAGCATGTAAAATACATTTGTTATTTCTATGAATAAATAAATACAATGGTCTATTATTGTTATATTTAGATTATTAAATTATTGTTTGAATAATTTTGTAAATATCAGAAAAATTCCATATTCATTATTGAGGATGTGATCTTGTATTAGTACGAGAGAATTAAGATCACATGAATGAATAAAAATAGTCAACAACAACAAATTAAAGTTAAGGAATTCTTTAATTGGGGTTGTAAGTACGGTTTGCTGAGTATCATGTTGATACAAATAGTCTAGATTCAGATTATTGATGTGGTAAGACATCTCGGTAAATGTGCTTTATATAATATGATTATATATGACATGGACCGATATGAATAAAAGTCTTTTATCCAAAAACCATTTAACAATAAAGACTTGTAATTTATATCATAACTGATAATCATTTATAGATCAACCTAAATCCGGAGTGGTCATTAACTCCTTTTCATGTTTATTAAATCTTTTGATTCATTCGTTAAGGTCTCTTCATAGAATGAGGCTAATGACTTTTGTTTTGGAGATTTAATATCATGGATGGCTGGGAACATATATCAATAATACGGAATCTAATATTTCCTAACGGGTCGTATATTAGTTCCTTTAATGTGATTTTGAGCTCAAATCTATAATTAGATTATAGATTAATTATTCACTAGTGAATTAATGGTACTTAAGGAATAAGAAGTAAATTAGAAAGGTAAAATGGTAATTCTTCCATTCTAATTTATGAACTAATTAATTAGAGGATTGAACTATTGTAAGATGGTTATATCAATGGATGACTTAATATAAGATATCTGTAAAAGTATATCCATAACATAAAGAGTGCAATTCTAAATTTATAGTGGAGAAATATCATAATTAATAAATTAACTATTATAATTAAAGAGTTTAATTATTTAGTTTCAATTTATTGGAGTTTAATGTTATAGGTTCATGGTCCCCAAAATGGCTCAAACAAACACTGACATAGGTAAATACAAAAATGGGCAGAAGGACATATTTGATAAGTAAAATATTTTTCTATGCATCAAACATAATTATTGTATAATTATGCGTAATTAATTAATTATTTGATTTAACAAAAATATAATTAATTTTGAATTAATTAATTTTTTTTGGATTTTTGGTATTTAAATAATAAGAAAAAATTGGGAAAAATTACATGCCTTCCTTGGCATGTGGTGCACGTGTAGCACAGTGCACAGTCACTGTGCTACACGCATAAGAGGCTTTTGGTAGTTTCTTGGTTCCACAATTTTAGTTATTTAAATATTAAATAAATAATGAGATATTGTAATATGATTAAAATATTATTATCTAAACATAATCTGATAACTGATTAGTTATTTTTAAATTGTTTAAAATAACTAATATTTTATTTTTAATATATTGGATATATTAAATATAGGATATCAATTTTTCAGAACGATACTTTTTCAGGGATAGAAAAATATCGTGAAATCTCCCTGAGAGAAAGAGAACAGTGATACAAGCATAGGTCACTGTTCTTCACAAACTTAGGTCCAAACTTTATCAGATCTCATGTGTTGAGAACATCTGATAAATAGATTTTTCCTATTATTTTGTATAGCGAGCCCATACTCGTTCTTTGTGTGCTGAGAACATTTTGGAAGATCTTGGTGTGATATCTCAAGGATTTTTGCCATACAAAAAGATAGCAGCAAGGAAGGACCTGAGGTAATTTTCTATTCATATCTTTGATTCAATATATCTATGCATGTGAAGAAGTAGATCTAGAAATCTTGTGGGATTAAATTAACAATTTTGATTGTTGTTCCGCTGCGTATAATCTCTGATTTGATCTATAAAAACCAACAATTGGTACCAGAGTCATCTTCACATATATATATATTGAATTTGTGTGGGTTTAATTTTATGCATTTATTTATTTTTTGATGAATGAATGGATGGCTTAATATGATTGAATGCATGAGAATGCTGAATCATTAATTGTATGGTGTTTTTGGGTTATTATGATTAGATCATGGTGTAAGCCATTAAAGGGCATAGGAATTATGTAATTTTATTTGATTTTTTACACCATAAAATTGTAATTCCAATCACACAAAAGTCAGAACGGAGCCCGGGATTCAGAATTCAGCCACCGTTCCTCTGAGGCTGCCCTCCGAGCTGCTGCGGGGGACGTCGTACGAACGTCCGTACGGATGGTTCCGTACAAAACGCCCCCCGCAGCCCCATTTGACGCCATGTGTCCTCGTCTTGCTAGTCTAGAAATTTTTTTTTTTTTTTGAAATTATTCTGTTATTTTTTAAAATTTTAAAATGTCAAATATCATATTTATTATAAATTTGATATTTAAATAATGTGAAAATTTTGTTATCCTAACAAACTTTTTTGAATATCTTATTTCAAAATTTAATTTTAAAAATAACAGTTTTTAATTAAACATTTCAGTTTTCAGTTTTAATTAAAAGTTGTTTTAATTAAAAAGAAAAATAAAAATAATAATTTTTTAAAAGTTTTGTTTTAATTAATCAAGATAATTTGAAAATTGTGTTCTTATTATTATTCTGGACAAACAACGACACATATCCTACCGAAAGTAAAATAAAGAAGCCCGATGGAGATCAAGGCAATTTTATTTATTTTTAATTTTATAAAGTGGTTGTAAAATTAGAAATACCCAAAAGCACCCAGTTCAACATTTATTGTTTATTTATTTATTTAAATAATTATTTTCATGTGATTGATAACATGTTCATGCATTTTGTGCCATACATAAAAACCCACACAGTCATAATCATGCATATCATTAGTAGAAACATGATTATTAGGATTGTCCTATATGTTTATATGAATTGTTTTGCGAAACCAATTGCATATAAATTACTTGGTTTTATTTTTGAAAACTTGGTAAAATATCACACCAAATTTTAAGTCTTTATGACTTAATTTCTTTAAACCAACTTTATTTTAAAATTATTTTTAGTAAAGTATAGATGAACGTAATTGGTAATTTAAAATTGGATATGGACCTACAAACTGGCTTTCTTTCCAATTTTAATTATGTTCATAAAGTTTAAAGAATCTATAATTAATTTGGAATGAATTAGGTTAAAAACACTTATTTCAAAATAGTGAGTGGGAGAGAGTTGATAACTCAACATAACCCATGGTCTCCATTATTAATATAACACCGTGAGATATGAATAGCGCCTCGTGACGGCTTTGTTTTCGTCCCCCTAAAGAAGGTGTCTAGACAGTCAATAGCAATGTTATATTTCTTACAAAGATAGGAACTAATGATGTATTTTAGGTTTGACCGACCCTAAGGCGGCATGTCCTAAGTCAAGTCATGAACTCCGAAATAATGGGTTACACTCACAAAGTTATGATTAAGCTTTTGCAGTGGATAATCGTAACTTGACCAAACTAAGTGGTACTTTAATGTTTAAAAGAGAAAATAAAGAGTTATCTTAAGTTTTAAACAAATAAAGATAAGAACTTCTTATAAATTCTCTAAGATTAATTTGACCGACCCTAAGGCGGCACTTTAATTGTTAGAAAGTTTTATCGTAGAAATTAAACTTTATTTTATGTGTTTTAATTGTGCTCATGCATCACGTTTAATTTCTGAAACTTTGATATTTATTTATCTAAATATAATAATATTTGTATTTATTTATTTATTCCTAGCGAAAATGTCTATTGGTGAATTACACACCGATGATTTTCTCAAATCCTTGGTTTTTGAACTTGAAAATATACAACACTAGTTTCGAGGCATGTTGACCACTCTTTCTTATAAAAAGATGATGTCAACAGTCTGTGAAAAACCTCCAATAGAACCACCTCTGGCTACTAGCTATGAAGCAAAAGAAAAATATGCCAATTGGATGAAATCTGATCGCTTGGCATGTTATTGAATGCTTTCAACCATGCCTGACGAAACAAAAGAAAAATATATACACTATAACTCAGCACATGAGATGTGGCGAGCAATGACAAAGGAAGTCTTTGCTGAATGTCATCGTTTGTATCAAACGAAAAAGGTAAATAAGATTTACATATATTTTTCAACTTTGAATAATAGATTCAAATACTATGAATATCATATTCAAAATTTTTGGATAGTAGATTCAAAATATATGCCACTGATCTATTTCTCTTTTTGTTTTCCCTTTTACAGAATCAGAACCCTGAAAAGGAGGAAGAAACTGATGAGGATTAAAATAGCAAGTAAAGAGATGGAGAAGTTGGAGAGTAGTTTTATTTAGAAATTTTATTGTTAGTTGAACAATTTAAATTTCTTTATTTTGTTTTAGAAATTTTAGATTTCTTTAAATAAAGAAGACTACAGTCTAGAAATTTAGTTTATGATTAATGATTTTGATTATTAATGTTTAGAAACTTATTTCTATTTTTGCATAACATTTATTTCCTTATTAATAAAGTAGTTATTATTTAAAGAAATTATTTATTTTCTTGTTATGCAAATTCTTTGGGATAAACAAAGTTTACATACTTATGATGAATGACAAATTTTTTATAATTCTGAATTATTTGAAACAGCTAATCCTAGATCTATTAAACTGATTCCGATAGTGAAACATATCTGTGGCACTTGTGATTGGACCATATTGGTCTAGACAAAATAAATAGGCATGTAAAGGATGGTCCTTTAAGAGAACTATCTATTGGATCTCTCCCTATTTGTAAATCCTGTCTAGAAGGCTAAATGACCAAGAGACATTTCTCTGCTAAAGGCTCAAGAGCCACAGAACCACTTCAGCTAGTACATACGGATGTTGCGATCCACTTAATGTACAAGTAAGAGGAGGTTATGAATATTTCGTCACTTTCATTGACGATTATTCAAGACATGGTTACCTATACTTAATGCAAAGAAAATCTGAAAATTTTGGAAAGTTCAAGCAGAGGCTGAAAAGCAATTAGGTAAATCACTAAAAGCTCTTCAATCTGATCGAGGAGGAGAGTACTTGGATTGTGAATTCAAGGACTATTTGTGTGAGCATGGCATTCAATCCCAACTCACTACACCTGAAATGCCACAATAAAATGGTGTTTCAGTAAGACGGAATAGAACGTTATTAAATATGGTTAGATCAATGATGAGTTTCTCATCATTACCACCGTCATTCTGGGGCTATGCGATTCAATGTGTTCTATACATATTGAATGATGTTCCATCTAAGTCTATCCAAAAGACACCCATAGAATTAAGGAATGGTTATAAACCTAGTTTACACTATTTTTTGAATTTAGGGGTGTCCTGCACGTGTGCTTAAAGGAAAGACTAGGAAGTTGGAATCACGCTCTGAAGTGTGCATGTTTGTGGGATATTCCAAAGAGACTAGAGGTGGAATTTTCTATAGTCCAAAAGAAAATAAAACATTTGTTTTGAAAAATGCAACTTTTCTTGAATATGACTATGTTAATAACCACAAACCTCGCAGAAAGGCTGTTCTGGAGGAGATGATCTCGAATGAAGTTGCAAAGTCACCAGTAATAACCAATGAAAAACGACAACATGAAACTACTAGTTCTAGTCGGAATAGTAGAGAACCTCGTCGTAGTGGGAGGGTTAGTAAGTAACCCACACGCTATGAACACGAAGTTCAAATGCTTGTGTCTGACACAAACAAAGACGATCCATTGACAATTAAAGATGCGATGAATAATTTTGACAAGGAAAAATGGCAAGAAGCCATGAACCAAGAAATAGAATCGATGTATTCTAATTCTGTCTGGGTTCTTGAAGATCCACCTGAGAATATCAAACCCATTGGTTGCAAGTTGATATTCAAGAAGAAAAGAGGAGCGGATGGGAAAGTAGAGACTTTCAAAGCAAGGCCTGTAGCCAAAGGTTACACACAGAAAGAAGGGGTTGACTATGAAGA
The DNA here is from genome assembly GCF_963169125.1 of Humulus lupulus. Taxonomy (NCBI): domain Eukaryota; kingdom Viridiplantae; phylum Streptophyta; class Magnoliopsida; order Rosales; family Cannabaceae; genus Humulus; species Humulus lupulus. Next base: position 92,940,457 of record NC_084800.1, on the reverse strand, counting down.
AACCTTTTCTCCATTAGCCATGCTAAAATCCATTCGTATACTCTTGTCCATAGCTTCATGCATGGATTACGAGATCTGGCAAATGGATGTCAAAACAACTTTTCTGAATGGCTACCTTGACAAAACCATTTACATGTCTCAAGCAGAAGGGTTCAAATTAAAAGATCAAGAGCAAAAGTTTTGCAAGCTTCTTAGGTCCATTCATGGACTCAAACAAGCTTCTAAATCTCATAATCTTAGATTTGATGACACAAGTAAAACATTTAGTTGTTGAACAAAATGTTGACGAACCTTGTGTCTATAAACAAATCAAAGATGGTATAGTAGTATTCCTCATTCTTTACGTTGATGATATATTACTGATTGGAAATGACGTAACATCATTATCAAGGGTAAAGAACTGGTTAGCTGAACAATTCCAAATGTAAGATTTGGGAGAAGCCAAGTATGTTCTCGGCATTAAGATTCTTAGAGAAAGACAGAACAAAAACTTTGGCACTGTCTCAAGCAACTTATATTGATAGATGCTAGAACACTTTGATAAGCAAAACTTCAAAAAGGGTGATATGCCAACCCGTTCTGGAGTATTCCTTTCCAAGGAGTAGTGTCCCAAAACACCTTAGGAGGAGGAAGACATGAGACAGTATCCCTATGCCTCAGTAATAGGCGGTCTGATGTACGCCATGTTGTGTACAAGACCTGACATTTGTTATGCAATAGGGATAGTCAGCCGTTATCAATCTAATCCTAGATTGAGTCATTGGATTGCAGTGAAGAATATTCTCAAGTATCTTAGAAATACTAGAGATTATATGCTTGTATATTCAAGTGGAGACCTGAACCCCACTAGTTACACTGATTCTGATTTTCAATCAGACAGAGATAGTCGGAAATCGACTTCTAGATCAGTGTTTATTCTTGGAGGAGGAGCATTAGTCTGGCAAACTATTAAACAAACTAGCATTGCAGACTCCACCATGGAAGCTAAGTATATAGCAGCATGTGAAGCAGCTAAGGAGGCAGTTTGGCTCAAAAATTTCTACTCCGATCTGGAAGTTATACCAGAAGTGGAGAAACCACTTGTTCTTTACTGTGCAACAGTGGAGCAATGGCCAATTCTAAAGAACCAAGAAGCCACAAGAGGGGAAAGCATATAGAGCGCAAATATCAGTTAGAAAGAGAAATCGTACATAGAGGAGATGTGTCCATTCTGAAGTCGTATCAGAACACAACCTGGCAGACCTGTTCACGAAGACGCTTCCTGCAAAGCAATTCGAGGGTCATGTACGTAATATGAGATTGAGAGAAATGCCTCACTTTCTTTAAGTACAAGTGGGAGATTGTTAGGAGTGTGTCCTAAAAGCATGTAAAATACATTTGTTATTTCTATGAATAAATAAATACAATGGTCTATTATTGTTATATTTAGATTATTAAATTATTGTTTGAATAATTTTGTAAATATCAGAAAAATTCCATATTCATTATTGAGGATGTGATCTTGTATTAGTACGAGAGAATTAAGATCACATGAATGATAAAAATAGTCAACAACAACAAATTAAAGTTAAGGAATTCTTTAATTGGGGTTGTAAGTACAGTTTGATGAGTATCATGTTGATACAAATAATCTAGATTCAGATTATTGATGTGGTAAGACATCTCGATAAAGGTGATTTATATAATATGATTATATATGACATGGACCGATATGAATAAAAGTCTTTATCCAAAAATCATTTAACAATAAAGACTTGTAATTTATATCATAATTGGTGATCATTTATAGCTCAACCTAAACCTTAGTGTTCATGAACTCCTGTTCATGTTTATTAAATCTTTTGATTCATTCGTTAAGGTCTCTTCATAGAATGAGGCTAATGACTTTTGTTTTGGAGATTTAATATCATGGATGGCTGAGAACATGTATCAACAATATGGAATCTAATCTGTCCTAATGGATTGTATATTAGTTCCCTTAAGGGTTAATTTTGGAACTTAATGATTTTGAGCTCAAATTTATAATTAGATTATAGATTAATTATTCACTAGTGAATTAATGGTACTTAAGGAATAAGAAGTAAATTAGAAAGGTAAAATGGTAATTCTTCCATTCTAATTTATGAACTAATTAATTAGAGGATTGAACTATTGTAAGATGGTTATATCAATGGACGACTTAAGATAAGATTTCTGTAAATGTATATCTATAACATAAAGAGTGCAATTCTGAATTTATAGTGGAGAAATATCAGAATTAATAAATTAACTATTATAATTAAAGAGTTTAATTATTTAGTTTCAATTTATTGGAGTTTAATGTTATAGGTCTATGGTCCCAAAAATGGCTCAAACAAACACTGACAAATGTAAATACAAAAATGGACAAAATGACTTATTTGATAAGTAAAATATTTTTCTATGCATCAAACATAATTATTGTATAATTATGTGTAATTAATTAATTATTTGATTTAACAAAAATATAATTAATTTTGAATTAATTTATTTTTTGGGATTTTTGGTATTTAAATAATAAGAAAAAATTGGGGAAAATCACATGCCTTCCTTGGCATGTGGTGCACGTGTAGCACAATGCACAGTCACTGTGCTACATGCATAAGAGGCTCTTGGTAGTTTCTTGGTTCCACAATTTTAGTTATTTAAATATTAAATAAATAGTGAGATATTGTAATATGATTAAAATATTATTATTTAAACAAAATCTGATAACTGATTAGTTATTTTTAAATTGTTTAAAACAACTAATATTTTATTTTTAATATATTGGATATATTAAATATAGGATATCAGTTTTTCAGAACGATACTTTTTCAGGGATAGAAAAATATCGTGAAATCTCTCTGAGAGAAAGAGAACAGTGATACAAGCATATGTCACTGTTCTTCACAAACTTAGGTCCAAACTTTATCAGATCTCATGTGTTGAGAACATCTGATAAATAGATTTTGCCTATTATTTTGTATAGCAATCCCACACTCGTTCTTTGTGTGCTGAGAACATTTTGGAAGATCTTGGTGTGAGATCTCAAGGATTTTTGTCATACAAAAAGATAGAAGCAAGGAAGGACCTAAGGTAATTTTCTATTCATATCTTTGATTCAATATATATATATGCATGTGAAGAAGTAGATCTAGAAATCTTGTGGGATTAAATTAACAATTTTGATTGTTGTTCCGCTGCGTATAATCTCTGATTTGATCTATAAAAACCAACAAAACAGGCATATGAGGACCAAGTCAACCATGCGGCAATGACTGAAAACTTAGATATGTTAGAAGAAAGAAGGGAAATGGCGCAACTAAGAGTTGCAGTATACCAGCAACGGGTAGTGAGATACTACAACTCCAGGGTAGGAGACTTGGTGCTGAGAAAAGTACTTCCCAACATGCGAGACCCAGGGGCAAGGGTGCTAGGGGTGAACTAGGAAGGACCCTACCAAGTCGCCCAGTGCATACCGCCGAACACTTATAAACTAGCACACATGGATGACACTGTAATACCATGAGCATGGAACGCGGAACACCTCAAGAAATACTACCAGTAAGACTTTCATATCCAATGCAAAGAAGATCCTTATTTAGTTTATTTTATGTTATGCTAACTTCAGCAGATAAGAATCAAAGAGGTTACCCAGATAACCTCATAGTAGATGTAATCGTTTAATATATGTCTTTGTAATCTGCCTACTATGAATGAAAGCATTTCCTGCTTCGCATGCTACATTTAATCTCTATGCAAACATTCACCAAAGTGCTTGATGGAATAAATTTCACCAAGCACTTGGGGGGCAGGACAGGAGGCACACATATATATAAAATAGAATAAACTCGGCAAGTTGTCTCTTATATTCAAAAGGATTAGCTACCCTTATGAATATCAAGGGAATAAAATTATTTTTTATGACCTCCAACCAAAAGCTGACACCCCCATAGGGGGTGAGGCTATAAGGAAGGCATCTCCCAATAAGTCTAGAACGACCACTAAGTCAGCTAGCCAAAAAGGGTCCTAAAGGAGACCCTTATAAAAATAGTACTATACATAATGACGAGAATGACACTTCTCGTACAAAATTACAAGCGGGGGCAAAGAATATAAAAAGGATACCAAGAACCTAAAGGGTTAATATTTCCTTACAAGTATAATCAGGGTGCACAAAAAAGACTATTATCATTAGCCCAAAGAAGACATAAGGAATTCATCAAAAAAAGTAAAATAATAAGAGAGACTTATCAAAGTCCCTTACGCTTGATAATCAAAAGAGAATGACAAAGGCTAAAAAGGCCAATGCATCCTCATAGTCAATATAAAAAATAAGCAAGGACTTAGAAATCAAGAGTCCCACATACCATTAAAGACTTATGAGGAGTTCCATAAAAAAAAAAAAAAAAAACAACAACAACATGGAGGGTTACACGACAGCAATATATATGTATACAAATAAGCCTTGAAGAGAAGTCTATGGGTTTCCACTCCGACCTTTCCACTGAACAATTTTTCCAGTCGCATACTCTCCAAAGGGAGACAAGTTGACGTCAGGATTGGTCCTCCACACGGCATGCAACGTGCGATCAATTATGTCGTTCTTGGCATTTACAAGTTCAGCCTCAAGCACGTTAATCTTCTCGTTTATAGTGTGGATAGTAGCTTCAAGTTTAGTATTGAAGTGACAGATATAAGCAGCCTTAGCCAGTGCAGCATCCCTCTAGCAAACTGCTTTAGTAAGTTGGCCCTCCAAATCACGGACCCGTGTGGACAAACTATCCTTCTTTGCCTCAGCCATTGAGAGATTCTTCATTGCCCCCCTCAAGCTCGAGCTATAGCCGTTGTGTGGAGGAGGAGCTTGAGGCAACAAATCAGTGACCCAGGATGGAATCCTAAGTAAGGACAAAGAAACAAAATAAAATATCAATGGTCAGGCGATATCAAAACCGAAAAACATACATTGAGTGTGTTTGACAAGTACCTGCATAGAGGATCGCATATAAGCCTCACCCAACTTGACATTTGGAATGTCATACATAGACCCCCACTCGCCTTCAGGAATGTTGCCCATGTAACGGTTCATGGCCTCTCTGTACTGGCTTGCCAAAGGATGGCCTCCGGAAGTGAAAGTATAAACTCGACGGGGGGAGGCATGTATACCCGTCGAGGCATGCTTAGACAATGAAGGAGACCGAGAAGTTCCTAATCCATCCGTAGAGGCACGAGGGGCAAAGGGGCAAGGAGTCACCTCTTTAGGTAGAGAGGCACCCGAAGACGCCTGCCCTAAACGCCCCCAAGGGTGGAAATGCATCACCAAAAGAAGGTAGGACAAAGTTCCTCTTCGGGATAAAAGGGGCGGAAGCATGGGTGTTGAAAACAAACACGCCACCAAGCACTGACGACGGAACCCGAAAAGTAACACCGTCAGTGTGTCCGTCGTCAGCAATATCCCTAGCCCCGCTGGCCAAGGACCGTAAACATGAATAATTCTCGAACTCCACCTCGACCTCATCTTCCATGTCCATCTTGTCACCTGATGAGTTGCCGTAATCTTTATTAGCTTCCTCATCATAACCATCTTCATCATCACCTGCTACCCACGGGATGGTAGATTTGGACGAGAGGAAACATAAGGAAACAACTTGATCTGGAGACAACAACTTGTATGAATAAAGATTTCCCTCCGTAAAAAGGCCACAGGCCTGTTTGCGCAAGGCCAACACACCCAGGATCTTCGCCACTTGATCACGGGCTGTCGAACTCAAGGTAGGGCCGACAACCCCTTCGAGGCCTACGGTCAAGAAAAAGAAATAACTATAGTTAGATACCAAAAAAGTTAAATAAAAATTTATTATATATGCACCCAAGGTGGGAATAAGCTTACTTGAAGTGTTGAAATGCGTATGTTGAGTGGACACACTGTTAGTGAAGAAAAAGTCACTCTTCCACGAGCCTCTATTGGAAATGGAACCCTCCACGAGGGGATACCCTATAAGAGCCACGAATTTCTGGAGCTAATAGAAGTCAGGGGATGTTGGGTTCTCCCTAAGGGTATAAAGATGGTGTGCACTTGCTTGCTATCTTCTGATCGTGACTAAAAAGAAAGAAAAGAAAGATCCCTACCGTTTGTTTCTGGGTGTATAATACGTATAAACAACTAAGCACAACCCAAGAGTTGGGAGACAGTTGGAGGGGTGCCAACTCAAAATAGTTGAGTACCTTAACAAAAAAGGGGTGAAGCGGCAAGACTCCGCCAGATTTGATTATTGAGTCGCTGAAAGCAACGAGCCCTTCAGGTGGCTCGGATGCAGGGTCCACACGAGAAGGAATGATGAAGTTGATGTCCAGCGACAGTTGGTGGGCCTTCATCATGTTGGCAATCTTAACCCAGGGTAAGAGTGGACATGATGCTCGCATCCTTAGAATTGTCAAAAATCCCCCTTGGCGTGTTTGGTACCTGGACAAAGACAGCGGGCAGTTTGTGAGCAACTGACTTCATCAACCCCCCAGAAGGCCCTCTACATGTCTTACGTCTACCTGCACACTGCTTGACCCTATGACGTACGACCGAGGGCAAGTGAGGAAACATGGGAAAAACCATAGAAAGAAACTCAGGTTTAAATGGATCACAATCAGCACCCCCACAGGCAGGACCCCCATAGCCCGAGGATTCGTCAACATAGAAAGAAGGAGGTTCAGGTGGTAGGTTTTAGATGGGATGATTTTAGATGGGAGACATACATTTCATGCGAAGGGGAGAAACCTAAACCCTCGCCACTAGTAACAGATTCAAGTTCATTTTCAAGGCCTCATGCCTTCTGCCATAGGTAGGATAACCTCTATAGGTAGAGCATTCACACACCCCCATTGTTAGGGGGTTTGCAAACGTCGGCCTCAGAGTCGAAGGATGACAACTCGATAAATTCAACACTAGGTGTACCTTTAGAACACCGCCCAGACGCCATGGGCCAGCTAAGACTCGATGACGTGTGTACGTGAAGACAACCCTATATCTACAACATAAGTATAAGGGGTGTAAGAAAAGGACCCATGCATATGTGCCTAATGAACCATGGGAATAAAAAAAAAAAAAAAAAACCTCTAACGAACCGGTACATACAAACCTATGACCCTACCCTCATATAAAAGATAAAGGAGACATGTGTATCATTGGGGAAACAAGGTATGCCTGGGTACGTATATGTGGATCCGCAGATGTGAGAGGATAAGCTTCTAGGCGTGTAAAGAAGGGCCGAACGACAAGCAAGAGCAGACCTTCAGCAGCGAGAGGACGCCTTACACCACTACAATGCAAACCTGGTGTGAGAGAGAACAAGTAAAAAAAATTAATGAATAAATGAAAAGAGGCAAAAATCACCTCAAAAACACCTCTGTGGGGGATAGAACCTTGGAGCTCCTAGATATAGCTTGAAGGAGATACCAATAGGCTAAACAAATTTTGGTGTGAAGAGGTGAGTTCAAGTCTTGGCGTATTTATCAGGAAAGTAAAAAATTTCTAGCCACTGGATCAAATTTAGATGGATGGTGGAGATCAAGAGCCTTGGCATCCTTGGGATCCGCGTTTGGAAATGATTGGCCCTCATCACATCTTGAGGACATGCTTGGATCACCACCAAAATTAGTTGGTTTTTGTGTTTCTTTATGAATTACAAAAAAACACACCACCAATGCCCATTTTGTGTTTCCTCATTCACTCCAAGATAGCATTCAAAAGGTGAGCCTTCCGCGCCCCTTCAAGGAAAACGAAGCATAAAAGCCATTCAAATCACACAAAGAACATATGAGAGAGTCTACGAACACACTTAAGAGAATGCTCATAGACTCGGAGGCAAGTGTGAATACGAAAAATTTGTTAAAGAAGCAAGGCACTCGAGAAGAAGGCCTCACATACGTAGAAGGCCCCGAGTCTATGCGAGGCCCAACACGCCGCATGTCAACCAAGCATCTCGCGTAGCTCCTCGCGGAGTCCAAATGCCTCACACAGCGAGGCCCTATATGTTGCAGCCAGCCGAGTGCCTCGTGCACTCCTCGCAACGTCCAAGTGCCTCGCACAGCAAGGCCCCACATGCTGCAGCCAGCCGAGTGCCTCGCACACCCCTCGTGACGTCCAAGTGCCTCGCATAACCCTCACAACGTCCAAGTGCCTCGCACAACAAGGCCCCACATGCTGCAGCCAGCTGAGTGCCTAACAACGTCCAAGTGCCTCCTACAGCGAGGCCCCACATGTGCAGCCAGCCAAGTGCCTCATCCAACCCCTCACGAAATCAGGGTGCCTCGCTCCGCTACATCACCCATGTATAAGGCTATGTGCCGAGGATGGTAAGCCCACACAGAAGGCCGCGCAAGGGCTTGGGTCCCTCGGTGTCACAACACACGGAGAGCCACATATAGTGAGGGCCTTCATTGCCTCATCACGTACCATATGTACCAAGCCTCCCAAGTAGAGAAGGAGAACTGGTAAATGTTTCCAACACTTAGAAAAATATTAGAAGGCGATGAGAGAAGATATATCTTGGAAGTGTGAGAAGGACCTTCAAGTACGGGGCATGTGAACATGTACGAGGTGTACAACCCTTTGTGAGGCAAGGGCGTGATTCCGAAATCAGTGCCCGACAAGTAGTGGTGGTACGAATCAGTACAAGAAGTGGTGGCATGACCTGCATACCTCTGACCCTGTACTGACAATCGACACCACAACCCTTTGCTCCTCTACACCATGCACCCCTACTCTGACAGGTACCAACGTACGATCTTGTCCCTTGGGACCACCTTGTATCAGAGGCCATTAGAACCCATCTATAAATAGGCTTCGACCCCTCAAACGGGGGGGGGGGGGGGGGGGGGTGGGGTTTGGAAAAATTCATTGTAGACAGAGATAGTAGAGATTTTCCTCCATTGCTGTTTTGCAAGTTTCTTTCTTAAGTTTTTCCTAAGTTCTTTCTACTCAGTTTTCGTAACAAGCTTTGAGTTTTCTATCCATATATCCTTGAAGAGTTTTCTCCATCAACAAAGGTGCTCTTCATCAGGCCTTAAATAGTCTAGGTCATATTTTCATGTATTTTTTTGCAAGTGTTGTAATTTTTCTAGAAATAGCCAAAAGTTACCATACCCGCTTTTATTTACTTATTACAAATGTTTGAATGTGATTAAAATGTTTAATATTTTTTCATGCATTATAACATGCCATTCATATACCCACACAATATGTAATTAGCATGCATTACATTCGTGTAGAAACATGTTATTAGGAACGTCCTATAATTTTTGTTATATGTTTATATATGATAAATCATAAAATAATAAATTTAGTCTTAATTAGTTAAGATGGTAAATCAAAATTAAAGTTGTTTAAATGAAAAATATTTTATTAAAATAAAAATGATATTCTCTTAATTAAAGCAAAATTAGAATTAGAATTAAGGGTACAATTTTGTTTTGTTTTGCTTAATTGTATTAGTAATTATTAGAATGTCATTTCGTCAAAATAATTAAATTTATGTTTACAACTAAATTAAAAAATATTGATTTTGTGAAAAACACACTTTCCAAAATAGTGAGTGGGAGAGGGAGTTATGACAATAAGTCCCATGGTCTCCATTTGTTGATCCCAAAAGAGGGTGTTTTAATATTTAAACTCGCAAGTGCACGAATCGTTTCGGAATATAATGTTCATGTAAGTACGAGGTCGAACCCATGGGAGTTGACTAACATCAAAAGAAACTATTTCAAACAAAGCAAGAATATTCTAACCTAGTTCCAAATATTTGATGAGATTTTGTTTTAGAAAAATAAAAGACAAGTAATAAAAAGATTTAAGATTAAATAGAAAAATGGTTTTCAAACGAGGTATGTAAAATAAGATTATTAAGATATTAGAATCCACATAATGCAAGTTCAATAGTATTTATAAGTATATTGATTCCCAAGTTTAGATATAGTTTAAATAAATCACACAATATATTTTTCAAAATATATTTTCTATTCAAGCACAAGTTACTTTAAAAAAGGTAGGATTTTTCTTCACTTATATAAGGTATAATTTCTAAGCATTAGTTGTGTTACAACCTAATGAAACTACAAAAAATCAAAGAGATTATGTTTAGGCAAAATATGATACTTATGCTCTAAGAATTAGATGTGAACAATTTAATGAAAAGCATTTAATCAAAGAATATCATATTTTTGCATAATGAAGAACAAAATGTAATATGCTTTAACACTCAATAATAGATGAAAAATGCATATCTTTGATAGAAAAATCCATAAACAATGTTACACAAATGGGAAATCAACATACAATAAAAAAAAATACTATCTAGTTACATTTTGCTTCATCATCATCTTAATAACCTTTGAAAAAGATTAGAAGCTCATAACTAGATTGAAATAAAAATTACAAAATAACATACTTGACATGCTCTTCAAAAGATGAAAATGGTAGAGAGAAAATAGTGAAAAGAAGAGAGAAAAATATGTGTATGGAAGAGGTTGAAAAGATGAAGAAGAAGAGCTTCCCAAATGGTCTTACAAGACTCTATTTATAGGCAAAATATGGAGATTAAATTAATCAAATTAAAATAAATAAATTGATTAATTTAATTGTGTTGGAAAGTGGTAGGATAAATAGAGTAAGTGTAAGAGTATTGGAAAGATGAAATGTTTGGTTGGGTAAAAGATTAGTGAAAAGCTAGGGTAAAAAAATAAATTAGGAATGTTTATTTAGGTAAGAAAAATAGGGAAGAGTAAATTGATATTTGAGTGAAAAATATTGGGAATAAAAACATGGTTTCTTTGGTCTTATTTTTGTGGCTGTGGCAGCTTGGTTGACTGGCCATTTGGGCCTTGGGGTTGGCACAGGCCCACGGTGGGAAGGGAGGCAGCACTTGGGCCTTTACTGAGGAGGCTGGCCCACGTTGGTGGCATATGGCATATGGGGCGATAGCTGAATGCTGGACGTGAGCTTCAGCTGGGATTGTTGTAGATGCTGAAGGCTTGGAATGCTGAAGAAACTTGGGACAGCTAGCGGAGCTGGAGAGAAGTGGCTTCGGTGGAGTGCTGATGCTGAATTGATGTTGGATGTTTGGGGCGCTGAAGGCAGGAGGTGGATGGCTGCTTCAGGAGTGATGAATGGCAGGCGTGGGCCTGAAATGTGGGCTCTAGTGGGCCGGCTGGGCATTTAGAAAAATGCCACTTTTATTTCTTCTTTTCCTCACTTTTCGAAGCTCAAAAATTCCATAAATTCCCTACAAAATAAATCATAATAAAATATTTTCAATTATAAAATAAATCAATTTAATTATTTAAAAATATTAATTATCACTTACTTTATATTTAACATTTAAGTTCAATAAAACAACATTTTCTTACCTCAAACTAAACAACAATAATTCAAATAATTAACTACAATATTTTACAACAAAATAACTATAAAAACACACAAAAATATATAAAATCAAAATAAACCTAATAAATTCAAAATTACTTAAAAACTTAATAAATCAATTAAAAACTCAAGAATTAAGCAACAGTTAGCACATAAAAAGTGGTAAAATAACTCTATTTTGTAGAGTTATCACTATTATTGGTTGAACACCGAGGGGCATAAGAAGGGCTTTGTGTCGCCTCCGTTTGCGGCTCTCTAAGGAAAGGCTTCCGAATATGTTTATTTGATCTCAAGGTTGACTTCTCTTATGAGAATATAATTAGCGATGTATTTCAAGTTTGACTTACTCTAAGGCACACTCTTGAGTTAAGTCATTGATTGAAAACAATGGGTTACACTCCAATGGTGTATCTAGGCTTTCGAGCACGACTAGTGCATCTTGACCAAACTAGCGGTAGTTAATAAGTCAAAAGAGAAAATTGCATTTTCAAGTTTTCACTTATGAAATTAAGATTTGTCTCAAAATTACTTTGGAGATATTCTGACCTACCCCAAGGCAGTCCATTAATATTCAAATTAATTTATTGTGGATTAGTATATATTTTATGTATTTTTATATGTTGCATTCATGCATCATGTTTACTTTTCCAAATAAAATCTGGTATTTATTATATATTGTAATTCATTATATTTTATTTATTTATTTCCAGCAACAATTGTTAATTCTCTTAATCCTGATCAAGAACCTCAAAATGTGAAAGAGCGAGTGAATCCTCGTGACGGCTACCTAAGTACTTTTTATTTAGACTTCAACAATCTTGATGTTTGGTACAGAAACATACATAGTTCTGAGTGAACTAAAAGTGTATGATGCAATCATTGATGTGCCTCTAGATGAGCCATCAACTTTATCTGATTATGATAGTCATAAAAAATATGCAGATTGGATGAGATCTGATTATTTGGCTCGTCATTCCATACTAAAGACTATGCCTGATGATAATAAATCGAGATATTTGAACCTTAGATCTACACACGAGATATGGGAAAGGATCAAAAGTGATTCTTTTGATCACTTGAGAAGTTTGCAAGAAGAAAGGGTAAATATAATTTTCTCATCTCCTTTTAATATATTTGAATAGTTGATTCAAATTTTTATGCCACAAACCATACTTTTGTCTTGTTTTCAGGAACACATTCTTCAAGAAAAGAAATGAATGCGAAAGAGAAATAAGAAAATGATTGCACATTGGTAGACCAAGAGATAACTGACATGGAAATTAGTTTTTTCATTTTCAACTTTGTATTAAGTATTTTTTTTTCTATAAATTAGTTCTAGAATTCTTTCTAGAAACTATGTTTTTAGATTCCTTTATTTGATGAATGAACAAGTTTAATACTTCTTTTGAATAATAAATTCAATTGTTGTTTTTGAAATATGCTTGTTCCACCTATTTCATCAATGAGTATAAATGATAATTATGAATTATTCATTATTGTGCAAATCATAGATTTAATAAATAAGACATCTTATTCCAACCACAATTAAGTGAAACATATATGTGAATTATTTTTGAGATTGACTTGTAATTAATTAGACACATAAAACAAACAAAAGACAGTCTTTTATTGGAACCATTCATTGGTTCTCTCTCTGTTTATATAGTCTGTTAATTAAAGTTAATCAAAAGACCTTTCTCTTATAAAGGCTCAAAAATCACATAATTGTTTAGCTAATACATAGAGATATATGTTGAACCTTTTAATGTTCAAAGCTAAAAGAAATAATAAATAGTAAGTCAATATTGATTGACATTTATTTAAGATATGTTTAACTTTGATTGAATGCAAAGAAGATTTCTAGAAATTTTCGTGCAACATTCAAAGTAAAGTCACTTAGAGACTTGTTTAATCTAATCAAAAGGAAGTCTAAACTCGAATTTGGAATTCTAGTAATTTGCATGTGAACTTGGAATTCAAACCCAACTCACATACAACTAGAATGCTAAGCAAAATTTGTATTTTGGAAATAGAATATAATCATATTAGATAAGATTAAATAGATAATGAGTGATCATTATCGTCTTTATTATTTCTATAATTTTAACACTTGTTATACTCTATACACGTTTGATTGTACAACATCAAAGACTTAGAAGTTGGGATTCACAAGTGATTATGTGAATAAATTGAAAATTTTCCATGAAGTCATTTAGTGAAACAGTTTAATAATCATAAAAGATTACAAAAGAGTTTGTATCTCTTTAATGCTACTTAAAGAAGCATGATTATTATAATCACTATATTTTCTAGTTAAGTTGTACTAGAAATAATGACTACAAGTCAAGTAAGCAAGTTACTAATAATTAACAATGATAAAACCAAAGAATATCACAAATTCTGTAAATCATTATTGTAGTGGGAGCATTAGTTAGTAACTACTCCATTACAAATGTAAAGATAGTTACATTGTGTTACACACAATCTAACTATATTTCATTCACATACTAGTATGAAATGAAAAAGTTTTTACTGAAAACAATGGTTGAAACACCATGAATCTAGAAATGGAATTTGGAATTCTATGACATCTGGATTCTTGAGCATCCAACTAAAGTTCATTGAACTTTAGTTTGAAAAAGGATATTCAAGATGAAGAGGATAACAGAGGAAAGTACAGACTTTTCAAAGTTAGGTTAATAGCCTAAGGCTATGAACAGAAAGAAGAATTTATTACTCGAATAAATATCTTCTATTGTAACCAAACTTAAATCCATTTACATACTCTTATCCACTGCTTTATGCATAGATTGTGAGATTAATTTAAATGGATGTCTAATTAGTCTTTACTTGATGGCTGAGATGACAAAATTATTTGAAGATCTTAACTAGAAAGATTCTGTTGTGATTCTTATTCTTAATATTGACAACGTTCTAATCATTGGGAATGATGTAGATAAATCGTCAATAGAAAAGAAATGGTTAGCTGAACATTTCTAAATATTTGATTTAGAAAAACCAAGAATGTTCTATACATTCAACTCTATAGAGATTGAAAGAACAATCAGTTGGCATTGTCTCAAGCGACTTATATAGATAAGAAGCTTAAATGCTTTAGTTTACAAAAATCAAAGAAAGACTTTTTTCCTTCCCGATCAGGAGGATGTATTATCTAAATAATAATGTCAAATTATTCTCTTACTAGAAAAGGATGACATGATACAATATTCCTACAACTCAGTGATAAACTATTTAATGTATCAAATGTTATATTTTTTAATAAACATTTGTTAAACGGTGGGAATAGTCAACAGTTGTCAATCCAATGATGGATTAAGTCATTGAATAATTATAAGGACTTAATTTTGAGTATCTTGAATATAATAGAGATTATATGTATGTGCATTTAGGCAGTAAACTAAAATCCCAAAGGATGAACTGATTTTAAATCTTCAAAGATTGATATCAGAATCTACTTCCATAACTGTGGAGGAGACACATTAATTTGGAAATATATTCGACATTTCAAATTTGTATGTTTCACCACAAAAGCCGAAATATAACAGCTACGAGCAGTTAAATAGGCTATTTGATTTTGTTGAGTTCTTTGTAATTCTGGAAAGGGTTTCATATTAGAATAAGCAACTAGTATCTCATTGCGAAAGCAATGGAGATGCAACTATTCTAAAAGAACTAGAAATCATCAAAGGGTAAAACACATGAAATGAAGTATCATTTAATTCAAGACAATTTTACATAATTGATGTAATGATCTTGAAAATAGCTTCAAAACAATTTCTTACAAAACTGTTAACAAAGACTTTGTTAGAAAAATTCGGCCAGGAGAATATGACTAAAATATTGAAAGAGATGCCTCAATTTGCTTTAGGGCAAGCGGGAGATTGTTGGGAATAGTGCCCTTAAAGAAATTGTAGTTGACAAATGTTTTAAATGAACTAAATAATTGAATTGAACTATTATATATATAGACTATGTCCGATATTATGTTGATAATATTAAGTAAATATCAGAAAATTCTAAAGTTTATCTATGTGGTCTTAATCTCATATTGGTATGAGAGGATCGAGATTAAGATAATAAACTTAAAACAGTTCCCAGTAAAATAAAGTTATGGAATCTTTAGATTAATTACTGCTAGTATGGTTATGTAGTATTATGAATACAAATGACCTAGATCCGAGTCACTGGTGTAGTAGGACACTTTAGTGAATTTACTTTATATATAGTGACATATAGAACTAGACTAGATGTGATTTGTTAATACTTGTTTAAACACCGTTTCATAGTATTAATCAAATTCATCAAACAATGATCATATACACGATAATAATAATTCTGAGGTTGCTATGAACTCCTATATATGTCATCTGATCCTTTGATTCATGCATTAAGGTTTGTCAGAATGATCAAGTTAAGAACAATTATTTTGGGGACTCAATGATATATATAGCTGGGGACATAGTTTAACAGATATAGAATCTATACCTTCTTATAGATTGAATAATGGTTTCGTATTGGGTTGACTTTTGGAACTGAAAATGTTATGAGCGCTCACGTCGCAAACTTGTTGTGACACAAATTTCATTGGTAAAGTCAATGGTACTCTAGGAACAAGATATAGCTAAAAGGGTAAAATGATAATTTTATTCCCTTTTAATTATGAACCATTAATAGAGGATTAACATTGTATGTAATAATTATATCAATTGACACTTTATTCTTTAATAAAGTACTCTGTAAATATATGTCTATAATTATCAAAAGTTCAATCTCATATTTATAGTGGAGTAATCATGAGATTAATAAATATGATTATTTAATCAAAGAGCTTTGATTAATAATATAATATTTATTAGAGCTTGATATTATAGGTTCATAGGTCCCCAGGGTGGCTTTATCAACACTATATCAAGGTAAGAGTTGATACAATGGTAAAACTGTAATTTTGAAAATTGAGAAGAATTTTATTCTTCGGGTCAAGTATGCAATTATATGATAATTGAGATTAAATAATTAATTTAGAATTAATTATTAATTTAGAATTAATTTAGAATTAATTATTAAATTTTTGAAAAATATGTTTATTAATTTAAATATGTAATTTTCAAAATTCATATATATAAATAAATAAATTTTTTGAAATTAATTATTTTATTTGTGTGGGAGAAAATAAAATTGATAAGTCAAAAATAGTTTTTGATTTATTAAATTTTAAAAGATGATGATAATGATGATCATCAATTTGAATTTTGAAATATGGTTATCATTTTTTCCTTACAAAGATAAATACCTTATTTTGTGGAAGGTTGATTTTAGTTAAATAAATAAATAAAAGAAAAATAAAATATCCTTGAAAATGGAATGTAGCAGTTCACGCATAACACAGTCCAAGGATTGTGCCATGCGTGTAGAACTACACTGATATTGTATCAGTGTTGTTTTTATTTTATTTATTTATTTATTTAATTAATAATTTGAAAATAGATATTTTTAAATTTGGTAAGTTAGATATTTACCTAAATCAATTCATATCACCATTATGATAGTATTATTATATTACTATTATTATTAGGAATAATAAGGTAATAGAATAATCTCTCTGTATATATGATATAAAATAATAAGAAGAAAATATGTACAAGAAGCAATACACAAGTCGGTAAGAATTCAGAATTTTTGTCACACAAAAGATTATCTTCTTCTTCTTTATTCTAACATTTTCTCAAACCATAATCCAAGTTCTCATGTGTTGGTTGGGAAATACTAGTAATTTCTAAATTACAAACCCATGTTCTCAATGAGCCCACACACATCTTGAGGTGTAGAGAACACTCCGGAAGATCATGGTTTTAGTACTCAAAGCGTTAGATAGGAAGATCGAAATATATACGAAAAAGGCTCAAGGACACTTGATAGGCTTCAAGAGGTAAATACTCATGTTCTTGAATATTTATGTATGTGTTTATATGATATATATATATATATAAATATATTGTATATTTATACATATGTTGCATGATTAATAATATTGTATGTTAATATTTATGTCTGAATGTTTTCTTAATCATATAAACTGTTTATATGAGAGATGGAAAATTTTGTTGTTGTATATACAATGGGCCCACCACGCCTATTCCCCTACGCAATCTGATTGTTTTTCCAACAGAATATGAGACTAATAAATCACCACAGGGCCCATTGCCCTATCCTCTATATAACCAGCCTTGGAGCTGGCCTAGCGTACCTAGCGCTTAATTTTCCACGACCATTGGGTTGGACAAGCGTATGCTGCACTCTTGATTAGGCCTAACCACAATGATTGGCGCTTAGCGCACTATTGTCGCCCTTGACTTATAAGTCAATGCTTTCGACCAGCGCTCATCGCTATTGCCATCCTTGACTCATGAGTCAAGCCTTTCTGAATCAGATAATGCGAACAGGCATACATTACATAACCTGTCCGACCCAATGGTCGAACAAGCTTAATCAAACAATTACATTCGTAATCATAATCATTCACATTTTCTGGGGCCCAAGCCCTAATCAAGTTTATACTCAACAACTGGGCTAAGCCCTAATTACGTACATCACATATTGGGTGCAGTTTTCTAACCTTTGGTCCAAGCGTAAGATAAATATAAACGACCATCGAGCATGATCCGTTCCTCAGCCCTAGCGATATCCTAGTCACAATCATAATAAATGATATTCATCAATATTGAGTAAATAAAGGCTTCCAGATCGAGTCCTAGCCTCCGGGATCTTGAATTCTACTAAATTGGGTAGTAAAATCCTTCCCCAGCCCTTAGGTTTGAGTTCCCGTCACTCAAAACCCAAGTTGGCCAAAATTGCCTATGCGCGTCGCGGCGCCCCCCTTATGGGTCGCAGAGCGCCTCTAATCCGAGGCCTCCCCTGCCTCTGACCCAGGAACATGCGCCCCAACTTAACCCTAAGGGTCGCAGCGCGCCTACACCAAACAGAGCCCCTTGAGCCCTAGGTTCACACTGGTCGCGATGCCCTAAGAACAAGGTCGCGATGCAACCCCATAAACCCAGTTTTTCCCCTGTTTTTCCTCAACCAAACCTTACCAAAAAATCACCCAAAACATAACCCAACATCAAAACTCAATCCCGCAACATTATCAACACATTACCAGCACCAAAACCCAACCTTAAACTTGGTTAAAAACCTCCATAAAACTCCAATACAACATATTAAGCCATAATGCTCAAGAACGCCTAAAACCAAAAATAGAAGTGAATCAAAACATGTATTAGAGTTTACCTCGGCTGTGATTCGTATCCTCCTAGTTGCAACTAATCCAACCCCAAAGCCAAGCCTTGAATTCCCTTAGCTTTAGCTTCCAAAGTTCCCTAGTTTCCTCAAAATCCAAACCAAAGATAGAGAGAAAAAGAGAGAGAACGGTTGAGAGAGAGAAAGAGTATTTTAATACCCTGTTTTTAGGGTTTCCTTTTGCTGAAGGAACGAGTGACTAAGTCACTACTTTTGGCACAAAATGACCCAAATACCCTTTTGCCTAAGCCTTGCCCTCTTATGACCTCAAGGGTACTTTGGTCTTTTGTCACATATCTCGTTCATCATAATTAACGCCTTATAATTTTCGTTACTTCCAATATCCTCAAATAATTACCAAATAATTTCTCATTACCCGATCAATTCTGGTAATGTACTAAATTACCAATTACTCCTAGGCTCACCCGAGCCCGGTATTTGACCTCGTTGTGATTCTCCCGTTGTAACGCCCTGGTTACCCCAGAACCGTTACGGTGAACCGAAAATTTGACTCGCTACCCGAGTCCTTTGGTTAAAAATGTGTTTTAAGTGTTATTAACAGGCTAAGGTGGAAAATAAATAAAAAGGAAAGGATATGTTTTATTTAATACATAAAACTGTTCATGGGCCCACAAGAATATTTACAAGTTATTTACAACTCAAAAAGGTCATTACTGTTTCAAAATTACAGACCCGCTGACCTAAGCGGCAAAAATAGGGTAAACCCCCTAGTTCCTCTGAGAACTCCTTGGCCGTGGTGGTCAAGCAGCTGCATATGTACACAACACCACCTAAGCTCTCCACTCAAGGCTGGGTGAGCTTTTCTTTCCCTTTACCTGCACCACATATCACCCATGAGCCAAAGCCCAGCAAGAAAACACAGCATTGAATATAAACATTTCAAATGATTATCATTATAATCACACAGAGCTTATAGCTCTTAAGCAGATGAGTGAATATCACTTTGAGGTTCTAGAAAACCATACTGGGTGACTGATAAGCAAGTCACTAATTAAACAGAAGAGTGGCTGCTAGGTAAGCCTCTAGCCTTAAACAGACAAGAGACTGATAGGTAAGTCTCCAACTTTAAACAGAAGATTGGCTACTACGTAAGCCACTAGCCTTAAACAGACGAGAGACTGATAGGTGAGCCTCTAACTTAACAGATGAGTGACTGATAGGTAAGTCACGCAAGCGCTTATAATATTCATCGAACTTGAGGTCGGTCTGGCATTAATGCTCTTTGAGTCATCCAATGCAGATATCGATTAGATCTAATCTTTATTGGCTTGAGTTGAACACGCTAAGGCCGTCCTGACTTATGAGTCAGCACCGTGTGACCAGTGCCCAGTACCACTGCCGAACTTGACTAATGAGTCACAGTTTCACAGTTGATACTAACACCTTTGCCACTTCTGACTAATGAGTCAGTACCATGCACAAGTGAGCAAGATTCGCTAAGTATTCAATAATCAATCCATGTCCACATTTACACAATCAACATGCCTAAAAAATAATCATGCATGTCACATATGGGATGCAGTTTCTTACCTCTAATTCGAGCTAGAAGGAATAGAAGAATGACCCTTGAGAACGGTTTAGCTTTTAGTCCTTTAACGGTCACCTAATCATAACAAATTATAGGATACCATCAATAAAATAATAATCAAAGGTTCCCAAACCAATAACTAGCCTCTGAGAACATCAATCCCCAATAATTCGAGTAGTAGGAGTGATCCCGAGGCCTAAAACCATGTTCCCGAGGCCAAAACACTCAAACGGGCACAACCTTGCTCAAGGGCTGCGGCCCTGGCATCAAGGGTCGCGGCCCCCAGCCACCTCTGAAACAAGGGTCGCGGCGCCCAACAAGCACAAAATTCCCACCTACTTCTTCGAGCTAGGGCCGCGACGCCCAACCCAGAACATGCCCAAACTCGTTCTCCAACATCCCAAAGCCTCCAAAATCATGCCTAAACATTACCAAATCATCAAATCAAAGTTCCCAAGCTTCCCAATGCTCCAAAACCATCAAAACCCAAGGTTCAATCAAACCAAAAACTCAATAATTCTCAAAAGCCAATTCAAAGCTTAAAAACTCTAAAAACTCAAAACTTTAAACTTAGATTACCTTCGATTGGGTTGTTTCTCGTCAAATCCTTCGGTTAAGAAGCTTCTACTCTTTCCTAGGATTGCTATGCCTCGATCCTCGCTTGATTCCGACTCCTAGAACTCAAGATATCTTCGAAAACGCTTCGAACGGTGAAAATGAGCTAACGAGGAAGAACGAAAGGTTTTCTAACGTACATTCTATCTGATAAGCTACTTCAAGCTTAAGTAACCTCAAATAAAACCTAGTGCTCGGGGTCCCAAAAACACCCCCGGGGACATTATAGTCAAAACTTCCAGAACTTCATCATGATCTCAATAACTCCCAATTTATCATCAAGTAAACATTCTTACTACCCAATAATTGACCCCGTTATGAAAAAACCGCTAATCCACTAAATAGGACCGTCTCATGTCGAATAGATCGAATATATCTCCATAATAATGGAATCTCATTCACAAATCACATTATGCACCCAAATACACAAATTTACCCTTAACTGGTCAAATTATCAAAACATCATAATATTCAAATGTGGACCCACATGCATGCATATAACATCATATTATAATATAACTCACATAAACATGCATATATTCATTTAATGGCATAATTAAACAGTTATGGCCCTCCCGACCTACTAATCCAGCCACTGAACCGCATTAGGGATTTCGGGGCATTACACCCGCTAACTTGCTCCCTAAGATCGCCTCGTGCCGAATAACCCAAATATTTCCACATAACAATGTGGTCTCCCACATATATCACATATATTCCAAATATACCCATAACAGGCCAAATTACAAAAATTGCCCTTCTAATAAGAAACAGGCTTGCATATTTAATACGCCTAAACATGCATTTCTAGTCATATTATAATATAACTCACATAATCATATGATGATACACATATATTCAAATAATTCTCCATAATTTACCATCCTAACCCCATAATCAAAGCCTTAAGCCTCATTAGGTAATTTGGGACGTTACACGTGCCCACACACCTCCTTGTGTGTTTGAGGATTGGTCTGGAAGATCAAGGTGTGAGCTTTCAGAACTTGGATAAGAATATCGTTGATTTTGTAAAAAAAATATTCGAGGACACTTGCTACAAGAGGTAATCTCTAATCTGATTGTATGTGATTTAATATACATATATATATATGTGTATGATCTTGGCTGATATTAATAATTATTAAAAATGGCCCATTCCCCGCTTCATATCTTTGATTTGCTCTTGTAATATGAATATATATAGGGTTTTTTGTACCAATCACTTTTTAATACGTTATATACAATAAATGGAATTCCTACAGAATAGGAAACTAAATAATAACGGGAAACCCAAATAAATGGGATTTGATTTCCATGATTTATTTTTTGTCAACAAAAACCAAGATCGATGTGCCTCACCTGACAGCGTATTTTACAGTTTAATTTGTTCAAATTATTTTGAAGGGGAGGGATGCATATAGAAAGGAGAAAGAAATAATTACATGGCAATGATTCCCACAAACAGTATCGATCATGAGTATTGCCTAGGGCAAAAGGCCTGCATGGCTTGTGCAAACTTCCATCGTGGCAAGAGTATGTATCGAAAACGACTAAACACAATCATAACAAACAATGGAAGCCAAATTGAGATTGCACAGAGAGAAATAACTATTAAGATTACTAGAATAAATGAATGACCATAAGATTCGTCTGAAGTAAATATTCAAACAAGTCAACATTAGTATTGTTTGGATTAGAAGTGAAGGAAGGGAACGCAGAATCAAAATTACAATAAAAAGTACTTAAACTTCTATCTACCATCATCCTCTTGAGGTGCTGCAAATTCTGGAGGAGGGACGTTGGAATAGTCCACAGGTGTAGCACTGGTTGATGGGGGTTGGTTTGGCTCAGTTTCAGCAGTGAGCCTCAACTGCTCGTACCAACATCTTCGATCACATCTACCACTATTGAAGTGCTATTCTTTTCCTGAGCAGTGGATTATGGTACTTGCCTCTCATCACTCTAGTAGGGTACGCCATTTACATTGTATATGAATCCGAGTGGATCTCCACCTTCCCTGAGCACTTGGATGTGATCGGTTGGGTAACTGATTTCGAAGCCTCCCGACTTTTCAATGAAAACATCAGCGCTATATTCACCTACGGTTAAACCATGGTCAGCCCAGTAGGAATGCAACAAATCTTGTTTCTCCTTCAAGCTCTGATTGTCACATTGAATCAGACATTCTAGGTAGTAAGCTACGTCCGTTCATCCTTGAATACTCATTTTTTGCTCAACGTGATACCTGCAAGAAATGTGGGCTCTCGTACATTCTAAGCAGTTTTTCTCCAGTTCCTACACAGTTAGTCAAGTGATGTCTTTAGTATAAAATGCACAACTATTAACAATGCAGAAAATTCACAAGTACAAATATAATATCAAATTCTACCTTTTCTAGGCCTTGAACTTTTATGTTCAATAGCGCAACCTCGTTATTTAATTGTGATGTTTCAACTGCATGATTAGTATGAAGTTGGTCAGCATCCTCGCGGGCTTTTTCCAATTTTGCCAAAGTTGAAGTGTAAAGGTTGTCTTTGCCTTTGATTATAAGTTCGGCTAACCTGTCATCTAACTGTAAGATCTCGATCTCCTTTTTAAGTGTCGTTTTTCGCGATTGGAGACTTTCCAATAGATATTTGTTGTCATCACAGGCAATCCACAAGTTTTTCACAATAACTTTGTGTGCTTCATTGGTCTGCTTCACTGATTCTGTCTATTTCTCGTGCTCTTTGAAGAGCTCCGCATGTTTTTTCTGCTAGTCCTCGTTAGACACCAATTTTGCCTCCAATTCTTGGTACTTTGCTCCCAATTTAGCGCATTTAGTCTGCATTACGCTATAGCTTTGTATTGCATTTTCAACACATTTAAAGTTCATATGTGCTTCGAACATAGCTTTCTTGCTGCTACCAACACAGTCGGGTAAGGTTTTGATGGCTGACCTATGCAGCGCAATGTCCATCTCATAGCAATTTCAAAGTGCAACTACATCAACATCACTCTGGGACTTGCACAGTTCTTGATAATATTTAGCATGTACATATTAACAATTGCAAAATAGTATTAGTTTGCATATTCATCTCTCAACATATCAACTGACGATTACAAATGTTAGTATAATTTGTTCTATGGATAGACAACTAGCAGTACAAATTTTTTACCATGGTCAGTTGAGCATCCAATTGCTCTTGAATAAAAGATGGAGATAACGCACTACCCATTTCAAGGGCGGTAGCTGCGAACTGTGTGCGCGAAAGCTCCAAGATTTTTCTTTCCTCAAATAAGGCTCTGTGTGGCATTCCTGTTGTTTGGATTGCTTCAGCATGCGTATCAGATTGAGAGGCCTTAACTTGTTCGGTGTTACCAGCTCCCAGATTCAAGATTGCATCAATTTCGTTATGCACAAATGATGCATTCGGGGGAGGGATAAGGCAGGATGTATCAACACTGATATCTTTAGGTACATTGGCAAAACCATGAGCAGCGTTAGCAGAAGCAGTGCTATCAGTAGAATCGACTGTGATAGCACCAATTGGAAATGGAGGGAGAACAACACTGTCAAGAGGCTACTCAGTAAAAACTTCAAGAAATGTTGACGCACAGACAATAGTTGTAGTATTGGATGAGTTGTAAAGCTCAGGTAAGTCTTGGGATATATGTAAGTCCTGGAAATCTTCCACGGTCAAGACCCCTGGACTTTTGCTAGAAGTTAAGAGAATGAAGTTGTGAGTGTTAAGAAGGGTTGAACCTAAATGTTGCTTAAGAGCACTGAGAGGAGTTGGGCACTCTACAGGGATTGGATGGGAAGTTTGATAAGACTGAATGGGCTCTGATTGCGAGGAAAGCGCTAGAGCAGTAATGGAATCAAAGGATGAACTAATTGGTAGAGTAATAAGAGGTAACTCAGAAGTGGAGGAAACTGAAGTGTGAGAAGCATAAATGTTGCTGAGTGGAAGGCTGATTGGCTCTGTGGTTATAAAGCTTATTTCGAAAGAAGATGGGTCAGGATGTGGAGCAATCATAGTAGAGATGACAATAGAGTCTGATGCCGTAGTAGGGCTCGGACCTAGAAGCGTAGTTTGAGCTAAACACGTGGGAGGAGGTTGAAGAGAACTCAATCAAGTGTGGGAAGCGATGATGCTTTTAGCCCTGGCTAACATGTCCAAGAGTTTGGGATTGACCTGTCTCTCTTTGTCAGAGCTCGGTAGGAGGGAAGCCAAGGGTGGAAACTTTGGAGATGGAGAACTTGTTAGACTATGAGGTAATGAGCCAGTTAAAGATGCAGAGGAAGAAGAGTCAACGATATGTTTTGGGATTGTAGATTAGAACGCTCTGGGGCAAGTGGAAATTCAGATGCACCAGGATGATTTGATGATATAGATAATCGTTTACTTCTGCTTGAGCTTGAGCTTGAAGTTTTTGAACGCTTATCCCTATGCGCAGTTGTCTTTTTTTTTTTGGACTTACGGATAGTGGGAGAATGG
This sequence comes from Humulus lupulus, assembly GCF_963169125.1. Taxonomy (NCBI): domain Eukaryota; kingdom Viridiplantae; phylum Streptophyta; class Magnoliopsida; order Rosales; family Cannabaceae; genus Humulus; species Humulus lupulus. The sequence continues at coordinate 92,915,088 of NC_084800.1, read as the reverse complement.
GAAACTGTGAAGTCTTCAATTTCAGAATGAGAAGCTCCGCTAGACACAATGGCAAAGGAATGGTCAGTACTGGATGGAGTGATAACTAATGTGTCAAGAAAGGTAGAGGTCATCGCAGGGTCGACATCTTCACTAAACGTATGAGATTGGGAGGGGGAATTGGGATTTTGAGCAGAGCCAACATCAGAACTGTAACGCTCTACTACCCAGGGACCATTACACTGTGTATTTTAAATAGTGTTAAACTCGCTAAATGAGTAATTTGGCCATAATCATGTAACTAAACGTGATTAACGGTTTAGAGATAACTTTTTTTGGTCAAAGATACAAACGTTTACTGTATACATGGGATCCCAAAATACATTTAAAATGTTAATTACAATAAAAGAGTTATAACCTGCTAACCTAAGCGGGAAAATAGGGTTTGACCCTAGTTCCTCTTTAAACCCTGGGTCGTGGTGGTCGAGCAGTCGCATATGTACACATCGTCGCCTAAGCTCTCCAACTCAAGGATGGTCCAACTTTCTTTTCTCTTTACCTGCACCACATAGCACCCGTGAGCCGAGGCTCAGCAAGAAAACTTAAACATGCCCATAAGCAGTTAATAACATGTTACCAAATCATAATGAGCATGCCTAGCAGTAATAACCCTACTCATGCATACATACATGTACAAATAAATGATTATGGAATCATTCTGGGACTTGCAACCCTAATCAGATGACCATAGAGTCAACCTGGGGTCCTTTGCCCTGTCCTTTGTATAACCAGCTTTGGAGCTGATCTAGTGTACTCGGCGCTAAGTTTTCTTCAAACAATAGATCGGTCAAGCATATGATGCGCTCCTGGTTAGGCTAAATCATATGGACCAGCGCTTAGTGCTATCGCTCTACTTGACAAATAAGTCAATGCCTTACGACCAACACTCAGTGTGTTAATGTCGTCCTTGACTAATAAGTCAATGTTTTATGACCAGCACTCACCGTGTTAATGTCTTCCTTGAATAATAAGTCAATGCTAGGATATGGGACTAATAAGTCACCCTGGGTCCCTTAGCCCTTATCCTCTATTTAAGCATACATGGCGCTGACCAGCACTCCACGTGCTAAGGCCATTCTTGACTAATAAGTCACTGCTAGGATATGGGACTAATAAGTTACGCCGGATCCCTTAGTGCTATCCTCTGTTTAAGCGTATAATGCGCTGACTAGCACGCAACATGCTAAGGTTGTTCTTAACTGATAAGTCAATGCTATGATATGGGACTAATAAGTCACCCCAGATTCCTTAGTCCTATCCTCTATATAAGTGTACCTGACGCTTTTGGTTAGCCTAACTGTTGACCGCGTTTTTGGCCAACGACGTGAGAACGTCAAAAACAACAAAAACCTTCAAGAGAAATAAACGATACAGACGATTTTGAAAAGAAATTAAATAACACACGTAATTTTTTAAGTGGTTCAGCCCCAATATGTTGGTAATAGCCTAATCCACTTAGAGTTGTGATTATAAATCTACACTCAAGATCAGATGAACCTGAGTCAACTGAGTTTCTTCAGTGTAGATTACAAGAATTCTCTCAAATACAAGTACTCTCTCTCTAGAAAATTCGGATCAAATGTTCAAAAGACCAAAAGTCCCCTTTATGATGCCATAAGCCTTGTATTTATAGACTTAGGATCGTATAGATGATATCCCCATAATCAGGATATTTTATTATTCTCATTATATTTAAATTACAACAATATTCAAAATGTAGCAGTACCCTAAATTTGTGGGATAAATGAGAGATTCCTGCGTATGCCAAGACCGATTCTTGTTGAAGCCGTTTCTGGGAATCTTGACGTAGTCCTGCTCCATCTAGTTGGTCCATATCACCTTCAGTCTGGTCGGCCACACCTTTACTGGGCAGTCATGCACTTGACTTGGCAGACATGCACTTAGCTGGGTAGACATGCACTTAGCTGGTCGGACATGGTCAAGACCGATTGGCCAAGTTCATGCCTAGTCGGACAAAGTCATGCCTGGGTAGGCAAGGTCATGCATGGGCAGACAAGGTCCCTGGGCAGACAAGGTCATTCCTGGGCAGACAATCATATGACTGGTCGGACAAGGTCGTGCCTGGTCGGTCATGACACTTGATTGGTCAGTCAAAACTCTTCATTGGTCTACCGGGTCACTCCTAAGCCAGATCACTTTATCACAACTCTGAGGAGCCAATATATTTATTGACTATTAATGTGTCGTTTACGGACCATGCACTGCCACTTGTCACCTCTATTGCCACGTCATCGATCTCCAATTTTTGGGGATAACACTAACCAATACGACCAATGCTCAGTGTGGTATTGCCGCCCTTGACTGATAAGTCAATGCTTTTCGACCAGCACTATTGTCGACCTTGACTAATAAGTCAATGCTTTTCGACCAGCACTATTGTCGACCTTAACTAATAAGTCAATGCTTTTCTCAACAAGATAATGCAAACATGCATATATCATATGTCAAATATCCTGATATAAAGCATTCAGCATGCTTAATCAACAATCATACGCATAAGCATAATCATGCACATACTCAGGCGTTCATGTCTATTCAAGTTCCTGTTCAACCATTCGGAATCACAAGCATAATAATAATCATGCACATTTACAAAGACTCAAGCTCTGATTAATTTTATATCCAACATTCAGGCCACGCCATAATCACATGTATCACATACCGGGTCCAGCTTTCTTACCTTTGGTGCAAGCACAAGTTACCAATAAACGATCCTCGAGCAGGATCCTGATTCTGAGCCCCTAGCGATAACCTAGTCACAACCATAATATAGAATCACATAAAAAAAAAAGAGTAAATAAAAGCTTCTGGACTGAGTCCTAGCGTCCGGGACATCGAATCCTACTAAACCAGGTTGTAGGACCGATCCCGAGCCTTTAGGTTTGAGTTCCCGCGCTCAAAACCTCCTCGAGGCCCAAAATCCCTTAAGCGCCACGGCCCCCAACCATTTGAGTCGCGACCCGCTCAAGTCAGAGGCCCGAGCCTCTTCTCTACTTGCCCAAGTGCCGCAGCGCACACTCACAAGCATCGCGACTCAAAAGCCTCACAACTACCTGCTTTTCCTTTGCCTGATTTGAGCCGCGACTCAACCTGCAAAACTCAGTTTTTCTTTGTTTCTCTCATGCCAAATCCCTCATAAACATATCCAAATCCCATAAAAAAATTCCCAATCAACTCAATGGCCTAAAACCATCAAAACCTAAGCTTCAAACAACTCAAAAACTCACCAAAACATTGAATCCAATTCAAAACTTAAGAAACTTAAGGAAACGGAAACTTGGAAATTCAAAGCTTAAATTACCTCTGATTATGTTGTTTCTCGCTAAATCCTTCGGATAATAAGCTTCTAATCTTTCCAAGAATCCATATGACTCGGTCCTTGCTTGAATCTGAGTCCTAAAACTCGAGTTTACTTCGAAAATGCAAACGGACGTCAAATGAGCGAACGAGAAAGAGAGAGAACCATACGTTCTCTTTTTATATATTCTGTCAGGTTACTTCAAGCTTAAGTAACCTCAAGCAAATCTAAAAGCTTGGGGTCCCAAAAATGCCCCTAGGGTAAAATAGTCGAAATCCCCAGAATTCCCTCCTGGTCTCATTAACTCCCAATATATCATCAAATATTCATTCCCATTACCCAATAACCCGATAATGTACTAAATACCCAATATACCCCTTGACTCGCACCGAGTCAAGTATGTGTCCCGCTGTGACTTTCCCACTAGCTTGCTCCCTAGAATCGTCTCGTGTCGAGTAACCCAAATATATTCACATAATAATGTGGTATCACACATATATCACATATATGCCAAATATACCCATATCGAGCCAAATTACGAAAATTGCCCTTTTAATTAGTTTGAGCCCACATGCATATTTAATACACATAAACATGCATATCAAGTCATATTATAATATAACTCACATAATCATATAATGATACACATATATCACATAATCACATAATTTCCATAATTTTCCATCTCGGCCCCCTAATCTAGGCCCTAAGTAAGTAATTTGGGACGTTACAAGAACCTCCCTCAGAATCAAAAGTCACTTCTTGAGCCTCATCAAACTATGCATGATTTTTCAAAACCATGCTTTGAAGCATGATTAAGTTGTTCTCTAGAAAAGGGGCATGATGAATGGAATTAGGATTGCTCTTATAGGAAGATACACATGCGAGATGTTGGTCATAAACCAATTCTCCCTTTTATTGTCGCGTTTAGCAAGGAGGAATGTAGCATGACAATTGATCGAATAAGGAAAACAGAGCCTTGTCATGTAGCTCTTCATTGGGGTTTTGAACATGTCTCCAATGCCAATTGGGTCATCCTTGTGCTCATGAATAATTTTGAATGATCGAAGCTGAGATTTGTAGTTTTCAAATCAAGCGACATCCATAGGCCATTTGATTTCTAGAAGGAATAAAGGGCAAGGAAAACAAAGCAAGAATGAAATTTAAAGTTGATGAATCAACGAGAAAACAAAAAAATGAATTAATACTGAAAAAGAAACTAACCTTCTTGAAACAATCGAGATAGGACAAAAACATATTTAGGAACATAGGGGGATACCAGTCACCCCCAATTACAAAGGGAAGATCGTCCCAGACTTTATTGACCATATGGCGGTCTTTGAACATGAAATGCCTCTTTCTGGGGCAGAGGTAGTAAGCATTGAATGGTCGTTTGTCTTGAGTGCGACCATGTTGAGTTCGGGAGAACCAACAGAAAATGTCTTGAACAGTGATTGTCGTTTTGTGTAATAGACCAATCATAGCGGCTCCACAAATGGATTGAAGAGCATTTGGTACAAGCTTCATCAAGTGGATCTCAGTGATTGCAAGGATATGCATTAGGAGAGAAGGAATTGGGCATTGGAGAAATTCAAGGTGTTTATGTCTGATAACAATCTCTCCAGGGGCACAGATATCTTCATAGCGCCATTTTTTGAGTTCTTCTTCACTTAATTGCCAGATTGTGATGCCTGGGGGAAGTGTGCCTTTGCATTTCAAATCGCTGAACACTTCCACATATCTCTCTTCAAGGGTTTTCAGACTCTTCACAGGTTTGCTGGTGGAAATCGATGACGAAGCCTTGGTGTTACTTTTAGATGAGCATTTAGTATCCATAGATGATCGATTACTTGAAGGAAAAGAAGATTTAGAAGTGAAAAAGGATGGAAGCATACAATATTAGGTTGGATTCGGGAAGAATAAATTGGTGAGTGAAGGAGGCGCGAATTTGGGGAAATGGGAGATATTTCAAAAATAATATGTAAGACAAAATTTCGAAGCGATTAGGGGAGAGGGAAACTTTTTTACGCTTGATTGACTTAGAATTTGAAAAATGTGACTAATAATAAATGCTTGGCAAGAATCCAAGCACGTGCGCGACTTGGGGCAGAATGTTGAGCAGAACAACTCGAGTAAAATGAAAATCTCCTTTATCCATTATTAGACAATGCAAATGGAAAAAGGCGAGGGGCAATTGTACGGGAGTAAATTCTCCTAGATGACGTGCCATTAAATTAAGTCAAGCAAATGATAAAACTGAAGAAGCATCTTGTCAAGGGAATGAAAGTAAGATTGATGTGCTCTGAGCTCAAAATATGATTGAATAAGATTGATGAGTTCTGAGTTCAAAATGATTGAATAAGATTGATGATCTCTATGCTCAAATTGGTTGAATAGATTGATGAGATATGAGCTCAAAGTGATTGGAAAATTTAATGAGCTCTGAGTTCGAAGTGAAGGAAATGAGTCTTGAACTCAAAGAATATGGACCACGTGAAGAGTCGAAGGCTGAGGATTGATTGAATGGATCAATTAGCATTTGAGCTCATAACGAGAAGAAGGGAAAAAGGCAGGAAGAAAGTTAGTGAAGTCGAACACGTGGACCAATCACGATAAGCTTCCCTAACTTTATTCTATGTCGTTTTTCTATAAATAGTAGGAGACAGACCTTTGGGACCCCAGAATTTAGTTAGATTAAAGTTTGAATAGATTGAGAATTGAGTAAGAGAGTATTATGCCGACTTAAGCATCAGAGTATTTTTTGCAGGTACACCCCTTTTGTTCTCTCAACTCAATTCAATGAAGAACACATCTATGCTACTCGTATTGCCAACAGAATGTGTATGATTCAAGTGGTCTTCATCAAAGAAGTACAGTGAGCTGAATTCATTATTAAATGAAATCGAAGGAAAATTTTGGGAGAAAATTTTAACCCAAATAATATATATTTTCTGACATTGAACAAAGCCAATGCACTAAGAAGAATGTGGTATATTGAACAAATCCTCTCGTATATTGTACGAAGTATGAACTCAGAAGACTAAAATTGTATATTCCCTAATTTTATTACAAGATCTAGTGGCTTGTGGAAGAATGTAAGATCGTTGCAAAGGTTCGATGGATCTTAGTTGCGATTGTAAAAATGAAAATAAATAAGCAAGAAAATGTAAAAATAAAAGAAAAATTCAGTCACCCTAAATTTGTAACTTTTGGGTGAAACCCGTGTTTTTTGTAATTTTCTCTAAAAATTGATGTAAAATCTATTTATTTAATAGTAAAAGTACATGAAGTGGAGACTTCACACTCTAGAGTCCATGACTTTCATTAGCAAATGAAAAAGTTGAGGAACTTTTTTTTATCCACTCAAAACTGAAAAAGTTGAGGAACTTTTTTTTATTATATTGAAATAAATTAGGAATTTGGTAAACTACAAAGCTTAGGAAAGCAGATATTAAATGAGCAAATGTGATTACTTTTGAAAATGGGTTACACCTAACATAAAGTACATTGATGAGCTCTAACCTCTAGTTATATTTATGATATCAAACTTTTACCTATCGAAGAGGGTTCCATTACCTAACATGTAGAAAAAGTAACGAACAAGTTGTGATGAAAACTTTTGAAAAACTTTCAACCTAAGTATCCCTATGTTGTAGAGATTTTTATTGGCAGACATTTCTACTGAATTTCTGAACGACAAAATGAGTTAAATTATAGTACTGCTGATGCGGGTGTGAAGCTAATTAACAACCTTGAGGTTTGAACCATTACACATTAAAATATATTACAAGTTACATGAACGTGTGTAAAAGGCTAAGATGGGTTGTTATTGCATAATATATTACACATGCAAAATCTATTTCCCATCTATTTTTTTTAAGGCAAAGAGACCAATTGCAAGCAATAGAACAACACCCAAAAATCATGAGTAACTCTAAACAAAACATAAATCCCATCTCATTATTAGAACACCCTTGGCTTGGCAACAATGGTGGAGTGCTTCAAAATGTGTAAGCTGAATTGCCCACCTTTCTCTGAGGTATCAAGCTTATATTGTCCAGGAGGAGGCAAGAGCTCAAAGTTTTGAACCAAACGACCCAAAGTGATCCCAAGAATGGGTAGAGCCAATATGATTCCAGGACAGCTCCTCCTTCCAACTCCAAAAGGAAGGTACCTAAAGTCATTGCCATTGGCTTCGACTTTCGCTTCCTCTTCCAAGAACCTCTCTGGCCTAAACTCCTCTGGGTTCTTCCATTGAGCCGGGTTGTTGGCCAGCCACCAGGCGTTGACAAGGACCTTGCTCTCGGCCGGAATGTCATAGCCGCCGAGCTTAGCCTCGCGGAGGTTCATGTGAGGTACCAGAAGTGGAATGGCCATCCGTAGTCGGAGAGTCTCCTTGATCACTGCTTGGAGGTAAGGGAGCTTGTTGGTGTCTGGCTCTGTGATCTGCACACCTGGCCCTAGCACAGTGTCTAGCTCATTACGAAGCTTTTGTTGAATCTCTGGATGGTTCACTAGCTCTGCAATGCCCCACTCGATTGACCATAAAGTTGTCTCGATTGCTGTATCATCAATAAATAATATTAAAATACTTCATCTTTTTTTAGCTAACTAAATGGAGCCTCATAATAAACTAAGATACATGATACATTCATTTAAGGATTGTCCTGGATCACAGATGGTTAACTTGAACAAAAAAATGGGTGGTCCCAACCCAACTTATTCTAGGGTGTTTGTGTATCCATTTGTTCAGGTTATAATATATTTTAATTAATTGAATGTAAAAGTTAAAAATTCAACTACAACCTATCAAATTAAGAGGCAATTTGATGAGTTAGCTTGCTTAAATCAATTTTAATTTTGTTTAAAAATATTTAAATAATGAGATTTAACAAACTAAAAATACAGTATAAATATTCTAAAATAGACATATTATTCTAAATTGAAAATTTAATTCATATTGTAATTTCATTATTGAAAATTTTAAAACAATATTTAATATTATATATAATATATTTATATATAATAATTAATATATATGTATAGATGAAAAAAATAGTTAATTTTTTTATTATGTGTATATTGAATGGATTGGTATAATTTTCAAATTGCACAATAGAGAGATTTGAATTTTTGTCGAGATATTTATTTTTATATTTTTGGATTTTATCAATTCGACTTGAGTTGGGCGTTGCATAAACTTTTGCAAACCCCTAACTTATAAAATCCTCCATTAAAAAAGCTGATCTTGCTTACCAATAGCATTTCTATTGCTTACCAATCTTATTACTATTTATACTTTTCAACTTTTACTCTGACTAATTCCAACAATGAATTAAGAACCCACAATCCACCCCACTCTGGGGCCTACTTAACACCTTTTACCTAGCAGTTTACAGTGACACTAAGAAATAGTACAATTTTTAAGAGACCCATATCATTAATTACTTAAAAGCCTGTATATATATATATATACTGCTTGAAGAGTGGCTAAAACTGTGTCCTTCTTTACTTTCAAAAAACAAAAACCAAAAAAAAAAAACTGTGTACTTCTTTTGCTAAATTAAACCACCTATTTAATAAAGCTTAACTTCTCGTAATTTTTTTAAACCTATCTAATTCATTTATTTTTCTCATTCATTTCAAAATTACTTTTAATTTTATAAAATAAAGAGTAAGATAAAAAATGAATATATACATATATATATATATATATACCAGCAACGTTAATGTTTTCAACAATGTAAAGTATATTGTCTTCGTTAATCTCTCCCTTTTGCTGAGCATCAAGAATGTGATCAATGGCGCATTTCAACGCATTGTTATCGGTTCTCGTCGTGCTCGCCAGCTTCCTGAAAATAAAAAAACCATTACATAATGTCACTGTCCAACCCTTCGCTAAGGCAAATTATATTCAAAATAGATATGTAAACAAAATTGAAAATTCTCACTTCCTCTCCTCGAGAAAATAGTCCTTGAAGAGCATAAATCGCCTCTCCTTAATCTCTTTGCAAAGCTTCAAGTAACCTCTCAAGAAAGGCCTCAGAATGGGAATAAAATCGCCATAGTTGTACTCGAAGCTCTGAGCCAAACGACTCCTCTCCCCATTCAGCATCTTCAACTTCACAAACAAAGGATCGTCCTCCCTCTCAAACCTCCGATCGAACATAATTCGATACATGTTGTTGTACATCATGAGCTGGAGTCTCTTCCTCAGCACGATTCCACATCCAGAGGCTTCCGGATTCTTCTTCACGTCATCAACGACCCTCGCGATTTCGTCTTCCCACCCCACCCGGTACTGCTGGACCACCTTGTTTGTAAAGAAAGGCACGGTCATGATCCGCCTCATCTTTCGCCAATGCTCGCCGTAAACGGTAAAAACCATGTCCTGACCTTTCCCTGTAAAGATGTCAAAGACAACGTTTCTTGTTCTGGACCCGAACTCAACGCCCTGGGTGTGGAGGACCTCCTTGGCGAGCTCCAGTGACGAGACCACCACGAGGTTGCGCTGTCCCATACGAAGAAGGAAAATGTCGCCGAACCTTTTGGCGAGGTCGGAGAGGTTGCGGTGGTTGAGGTCATCGCCAACTTGGAGCCAGTTACCGAATATCGGAACCGGTAATGGCCCCGGAGGACGCTTAAATTTCTTGCCACGGAGCTTAGAGACTAATATGGCGGCGAGGAGCGAGAAGAAGAGAGAGAGGAGAAGCTTCTCGAGGAAGAGGAGGTCCATGGCGAATGGCGATCGTTGAGTTTTGGGGGCAATTTTGAGAGTATCAAATATATAGGAGGGAACACGAACTTGAGAGAATAACTGTTCAAATTTTTTGTTATTTTAATAAAAAAAAAAGGAAGAGAGAGTTGGGTAGGTGATGATTTGAGTTAGGTGAAGATTGTGTGAGTAAGAAAAACGTTTGGTGAGAGAGTGTGACGGTCGTTAGTTTTAACGGAGGTTATGAGAGGGTTAGGTAAGTGAGTGTGAGTGAATGAGGATGGAAGAGAACCAAACCTAATTTTCAGCCATTCAATTTTTCATTATTCAATTAGGGATGTTCGTGGTGCGGTTGATGCGGTGTTTTTCTAATTTTTTGGACCACACCACATATGCGATTTGAATAATTTTCCAAACCACAACCCGCATCGTATAGACCTCAAATCGCACCGCAAGAATGAAGTGTGGTGCGGTGCGATTTTGGCGGTTTGTACCTATTACCAAATAATTTAACAATTAAATATTATAATTAAAAAATATTCATAATAAATCTCATAACCATAGAGTGTTTAAAAAAATAATTAAATGTACAACAAGCTAATAAACTTTAAGCAAAACAATAAAAATATAATAAACTAATAACAAATAAAAATATAATATAAACCTAAATATTATTTTAATTAAGGAGAAATAACTTTAGATTGAAGTATAATATGTGTTAGCATCCTATGAAATATTATATTTCTTTCTAGATATTGTGTATATTATTTTATACTATATAAATATTTATGCATTAATTTTAAATATAGTAAAATTAAAAAATATATATATAAAAAGTTAATATATATAATGATGCGGTGCGGTGTGGTTTGAACCGCATTTATAAAATTTAAACCCACAAACCGCACTGCACCACGCGGTTTGACAAAAATACAAACCGCACCGCGAAGGGTTCTAAACCGCAAATTGCGGTGTGGTGTGGTGCAGTGTGGACGGTTTGTGCGGTGTGGGCGGTTTTATGAATACCCCTATCTCCAATTATGAGATGCAGATTAATAGGGCCCTTATGGAATACCTCAGTTGGGTTTGAGTTTTGAGACACCTCAAATGGGACAAAAGTAAATAAACTGTTCATTCATGTGAAATAACTTGGTATACCCAGTTTTATAACCGGTTAACATATTATTTCGTGTTAGAGGTATTATTTATTTATTTATTTTAATTTTAATTTTGAAATTAAGTATACAATTTGGGGTAGATATGTAATTTGGTTTTTTTGGTAAGTTGCATTTACATTTGACAGAATTGCATTTTTCTCGCTAGAGTTTGCATCCATTGTGTCAAATGAGTTTACTGTTGGTGTTGCATGTATTCAGACAGCTCGACCTCAACAAAGCTGGGTCTCTGTAAAATGGTGTTGTCATGGTTTTGATTTTATGGCTTGAGGTGGGTTGCTCATTATTTTGTGATTCGCTCAAGTCCTTCCATTTATTAGGTAAGTTTTTATTGTTTTTGTTCTTCTAATTTGATTGTGGGGGTGTCAGTGGTGGACTCGAAAATGGTTGGTTTAATGTTTAGTTTTGGTAATAAATAGAAGGAAGAGTGGAAGTGAAGGTCTTGTAATGTAGTTTTTAGTTGAGGACCAACTGTTTGATGTTTTGTTTGAACGAAACATTTGTCCAAATTATGGAGCACCGTAGTAGTGGTTATGCTTGATTTATATTATGTTGGAAACTATTTTGTTTGTGCTTATATTCGTATTTTAGGACATGTTTTTCTTTGCTTTATTAGTAGATTGTTGTTTATGTTTGGTATAAGTATAGAAAAACAAGCTGAGAAAAAACAGTTGAAAATTTTTCTGGTTTTTTTTATCAACTTTAAAAAACAATCCTATGGTATTTCGATGTTGCTAATTTTTTGTTTGGTACTACTTTTTTTTATGAGAAATTCATGTAGGGGTGTAGGAAAATTATGAAATAAGGGGTGAATGGAATTGGTTTATCAATTTGGAGTAGTATAGTTGAGTGGATTTGTTGCTACGTAATTATACATGTCATTTAGATTTATCGATTGATATGTATGTATTGCTTGCCATTTATCTTAAACTCTTATTTTAGTTTTAGATAAATAGATTTTACATGGAATAAGATCTCTAAAATTTTGTTAATTTTTATGCTCTTGAGTAACTACTTTGATATAGCATTAAATGGCGAGAAAAGGGACTTTACTAGGTTGTGAAATAGGAGAAATGACACATGAACCAAAATATATTATTGATCTATGTTAAGTGCGTAGGCTAATTATCTTATTAATCAGACTGTAATATCACTTATACGGAAGAGAAATGTGTAGATGTTAACAAATTGTTGCTTATAAGGGGCATTTTCTGAAATCGTTTGTAATATGAACCTAGAGAGCAATGTAAGCTAAAGTCATTGGTTATATCCTTGATTCCAGTTGAGAAGTAAACAGAGGTCAGTTATCCTTCATTTGATTATTCTTCTTTAAATTTTACTAACCTATAAGTTGTTGAAATTTGTTTGACTTGGTATGTTAATGAAGTTTGCGGACTTTTATGTAGCAGCACAGTTTTTCTATTATTGTTTCATGCAATCTTAGAACCGCATGAAACAATAAAATACGAAATTAAAAATTGCCCCTCCACAACACAAGAAAAGTTAACAAAAAAAGGAATTGTCAAAACCACCAAAAATCACCCCTTTGTGTTTATGTTGGCCTGAGTTTGGGGTGTTAAGCCCATTTTGGATCTATAATCTTGTTCAACTCTGTTATGGTTTTTCATTATTGCCCCTCTATTTAAAGGGACTTATTCTAGCAAAAAAAAAAAAACAACATAAATGTGAAAGATGCACGATGGAATGCAAACAAGAAACTCAAAAAATCCACTGTAATGGACCAAATAACTCATGTATTTTTATGCCCATCGGTAATTTCAAAAACCCGTGAAGAGTGAACCCATGTCCATACACTTCAAGTTACCTCAAGAAGCCACAAAAGGGATGTTCCAACTCTATCTTCAATTCAAACCATTCGCCTATATTGCAAACAAAAGATAAAAAATAAACAAAGATGGTGGAGAATTAATGATGATGAAGAATACAACAACAGAACAATAGTTTCTTTACCAAATAAACATCCATGAAAAGGTACTAAAAAAAATTCACAATGGCACAAATAAAAAGAAAAAAACAACCGGTTACCAGTTTCACCAACTTTTTACCCTTACTTTTTATTGAGACCATTGGATTCCAAAAATCTGACATATCCTCCCATCCAACGGCTCACAACATGTTGAGGTGTGTAATCCCTCAAAACCAACCGAGGGATTACATAATTGGCCATACTAGTAGTGATTGTATATAGTAACATTGTTTCTATCCGTACAATGGTAATTTAGTTAGTTTGTTTAGTTATATTAAAAAAAGGGAAATTCGCATATCTCTTCTATATAAAAAGTGGGTGGGTAACAACAATTCTTAGTTTTAACACAGTTATTTTAAAATTATGGCATTTTAACAGATTTAAGTAAACTGACGTTAACTTTAACGATTTTATTTTAATTGAATTAAAAACATGATAAATATGTACACAATTTTTTAGATTAACAGAGTTATTTTAAAATTCTGGCAATTTTAACAGATTTTAATAAACTGATGTTAACTTTAACAGTTTCATTTTAATTGAATAAAAAACATGGCAAACTTGTATGCATTTTTTTGGATTAACGTGCTTAAGTGCTATTATTTTAGTTAACGAGATTAACATCTATCAACCAATTACAAAAAATCTTGAACTTGATATTTTTATTTGGAATTTCAAACTTTAACAATTTTATTTAAAATGTTGAAAAATTGATCCCTTCAACAGTGTCCTATTTTCTAGGCCTTGATTTTTTTAATTTGAAAAAAACGTCAGCCAATATAGTCATAGTGTTTTTGTTGAGATCTTTTCACAAAAATATCAATTTTAAATTTTTTCGAAAATAATATCTAATTTAATAGTAGTCTTATAAAAGAGTTACGTATAAGAGTTACATATGAATTATAGAACTTCTCTCCAAAGCAATATACATTCTCTCCAAAACAGTATCTATTCTGAGTACATTGTAGGTTGAGTTCAACTAGAAAACATAATTAAGGTAAATCATTTTTTTTATCCACACAAAATTAAGTGTCAAATTCTTATTTATGTACATAAATCATAGATTTACTAACAATTTTTTTATTTAATCAGGTAGTCAATCTATGCAATTTTCAAGGTAAATCGACACACAAAAATAATTCAACAAAACAAAACACAAGGTAGCATCTTATACAAATTCATTTATGATTTACTATAACCATCTTATAGACACAAAATTAAGTCTCAAATTCTTTATAACCATACATCATTAATTTACTAACCATTTTTTCTCAAATAACTATGTTTCAAATTTTTTATAAACATTCATCATAGATTTACTAACTATTCTTTTTCTAAATTCAGGTTGTCAATCTACGCAAAATTCCAAAGTAAATAGACACACAAAAGTAATTAAAGTTCAACAAAATAAAACACAAGATAACATCTTATACAAATTCAGTTATGATTTACTCTATTAATCCTGTACAAATTCAGTTATTAATTACTATATTATATTATGCTATGTGAGTAAAAATATTTTAGATGTTTTTAGTTTATGAATTTAGTGAGTTTAAAATAGTAACATTAGAGAAATAAAACTATTAATTGCTATGCTAATAAATATAAAATAGTCAAACAATAAAATAGTAGATAGAGAGAACTATGAAAGAAACCTACAACCATCAACAAGATTTTAAGATTGATTAGATTAACTATCAACATTAAATAATGCTAACCATACATAAATAAAATACTTAGATGTAGGGCATGAGATTGTTAAAATGTAACATAATTTTATTAAAAAATTATGTGGAGCCAATTAAAAAAGAAAACCAAAAACATATAAAACTTATACTTCCATATGAAAAGTAGCACATTAATATTTAATATAATCTTTTAACCCACCCCATATAATAAAATTCATTCTTTTAACCCACCTCATATATGAAATCCATTCTTTTAACCCACCCCTAGAAAACAAAAGTACAAACACATTTCAAAGAAATATATACCACATAAACATAAATCAACCATCTCAAAAACTCAATTCCTATTACTCAAATCTGCACAATACTTAAACATAAACATAAATCAATCATCTCAAAATCATAAACAAAAAAGTATTGTTTCAGAAAAAATCATTTTTGACAATATAATATACTAGGTAACAAAAATATAAACAAAAATGCATATAGAACCTTCCAACGACTTGTCAATTCCTACTGAATTACAAAACTATTTATTAATTACACTCCACAAAACAAAACAAACATAACAATATAGTCAAATAAAAATCAACATCCACATGGTTATAGTCATGCAAACACACGAATAAATAAACAACAGGAAAGTCCAATCAAATATAAACCTGAAAGTAAATAAAACACAAACAAAAAAAAACTGATAATATACCTCAAATAAAATTTTACCAAGCCATTCCAAGCTACAACCTAGACATATAAAACTTATACTTCCATATGAAAAGTAGCACATTAATATTTAATATAATCTTTTAACCCACCCCATAATAATGAAATTCATTCTTTTAACCCGCTCCATATATGAAATTCATTCTTTTAACCCGCTCCATATATGAAATTCATTCTTTTAACCCACCCATAGAAAACAAAAGTACAAACACATTTCAAAGAAATATATACCACATAAACATAAATCAACCATCTCAAAAACTCAATTCCTATTACTCCTTTCTGCACAATACTTAAACATAAACATAAATCAACCATCTCAAAAACATAAATATAAAAGTATTGTTCAAGAAAAACTCACTTTTGACAACATAATATACTAAATAAAAAAAAAAAAATGCATATAGAACATTCCAACAACTTGTCAATTCCTACTGAATTACAAAACTATTTATTAATTATACTCCACAAAACAAAACAAACATAACAATATAGTCAAATAAAAATCAACATCCACATGGTTATAGTCCTGCAAACACACGAATAAATAAACAACTGGAAAGTCCAATCAAATATAAACCTGAAAGTAAATAAAACCCAAAAAAAAAAAAAAACTGATAATATACCTCAAATAAAAATCTACCAAGCCATTCCCAGCTGCAACTTAGACATATAAAACTTATACTTCCATATGAAAAGTAGCACATTAATATTTATGAAATTCATTCTTTTAACCCACCCCTAGAAAACAAAAGTACAAACACATTTCAAAGAAATGTATACCACATAAACATAAAAGTATTGTTTCAGAAAAGCTCACTTTTGACAACATAATATACTAGATAAAAAAATATAAACAAAAATGCATAAAGAACATTCCAACAACTTGTCAATTCCTACTGAATTACAAAACTATTTATTAATTATACTCCACAAAACAAAACAAACATAACAATATAGTCAAATAAAAATCAACATCCACATGGTTACAATCCTGCAAACACCCGAATAAATAAACAACAGGAAAGTCCAATCAAATATAACCCTGAAAGTAAATAAAACACAAACAAAAAAAACTAATAATATTCCTCAAATAAAATTCAACCAAGTCATTCCAAGCTGCAACCTAGTCGTTGCAATCCAAAGCCATGACCCAGCTCACTGCTTCTAAAAAGACACAAATTAAGCATATTTAGTGCACAAAGACTCAGAAAACAACATAATCAGATTTTTAAAAAATAATACCCACTATAAACAAAGAAATAAAAACTAAATACAAAAAATATCTAAAATTCTCAATCCAAAACCTAAATCCAATCCAAACACAATTTTCCTCCAATGAAACCAAAATCCCATGAATAAATTCAAAACCCCATGGAAACTGAGAAAAGCAACCAACAATACAACATATACACTCATACACATAGAAGGACCACAAGGAATGCTAACAACCATTCGCCTATATATCAACAACAAAACACAAAGGCGTAAACTTCTTTGCTGCTTGGAAATAAAATACTCATCTTGTAGAAGCAACAACTATTTCAACAATCAAAGGTCATTGATGAGGACATAGTAACTGCCAGTATTGATTTCCCTCGAGACTTTGCTAACTCAAGACTGAAGGAGATGATTGTTTTCACTCACAGATTCTCCAAGAACATATTTCGAACCAAGGAGCTCTTTGCATGAAGGACTGTTCAAATGTTCAGCTCATTGTTGGACCCGGCCAAAAGAACCACCAAACCTTGAAACCCAAATAATGCAATAAAGATAAGGACATTAATAACAACAAATGGGATATTTAATGATTTAGGGGTCAAACTTTAGGGGAAAATGAAATTGTAAAACTATTTCAACAATACACAAATAAAAAGTGAAAAGAATAGAAGAAAGGCAGAAATCACACCTCCTCTGTCTGGGTTTGGTGTGTGAACAGGCGAGGTGAGGTGGCGCAAGGGTGGTCACATGGTGGTGATGGCTAAGTTCAGGTCACCTAGCTTCAAGGTTGCGCACGAGGGAGGCCGAGATGGGCCTGGTTGATTCGGACACTTGCGCTTGGGTCGTCGAAGATGATGAGGGAGTGACGAC
The DNA here is from genome assembly GCF_963169125.1 of Humulus lupulus. Classification (NCBI taxonomy): domain Eukaryota; kingdom Viridiplantae; phylum Streptophyta; class Magnoliopsida; order Rosales; family Cannabaceae; genus Humulus; species Humulus lupulus. The sequence continues at coordinate 92,897,351 of NC_084800.1, read as the reverse complement.
GGGGGCTGAGTACTTTTGGGTGAGGGGAGATGGACCTAACGCTTCAGTAGCGAAGTCAGGGCAACTTCATCATCACAAGTTGAAAAGGAAGAGTCGATAGCCGTGGGTGGGTGGAGCTGGTGGAGTGGTGGTGGGTTCCTTTGCCGAGAGAGAAAAAGGAGGCTTGGCACAGAGGAGAGGGGAGGGAGACGGCTAGGTTTAGAAATGAAATTAGGTTAAGGGTTTTGGTAGAAAAATATATATTTATACTAGGGTTTGATAGATAAGGTTTGATTATTGGGCTTCAGTTAATTAGTTTGGGTTTGGCCCAATAATGTGTAATTTTTACCACCAATGATGTTAAAATTTACCCAAAATTTATACTACAAAAGATTAATAACTAAAAATTTATACTCAAAATTTATAACTTAGGTAAACAAAATTTTTATTTATATATTTAAATTAATTAAAATTAAATAAGCTAGGTATACAAAATTTGGAATATATTATTATCATCAAATAATATTAATAATTATGTTATTTTGAATAAGAAATTGGATATATATATTAATAATAATATTCATAATATATAAATTGTATATTTTAATAAATATATAAATACTATTGTTATTAATTTCCATATATATATATAACATAGTTTGGTGGATTAACATATTATTATATAAAAAATATAATTACATTAAAAATTTAACTTTATGATTATTATAATTTTACTTTCACGATTACACTCATCTCTATTCACCTTCAACACTTTGAGTGCTACCAGGTTAGTATTAAAATATTAATTATTTATTACTACATAAATAATTTGAAGTTGCTTGGAATATGAAAATTTAGTTAATTAGTATATTTGAAAACATATTTTATCATTTAATTATTTAATCTATACTATGATATGATATATTTGTTATTTTTTTCCTGTAGAAATATATCTTGCAGATGAAACATATACTACATTCATTGACAAAATAGAAAATGGTAAGATTTCATTAAAAATAGTTTAAAAAAATTAGAAACCTAAAAAAAATTATGAACTTTATATTTGAATTTTTTTTCCTTTTTGAAGATCATGACAAACCACCTACAAGAAGAATTTCATATAAAGATTTTCTGGAAGAAAAAAAGGAAGAAATTCATAGAAAACAAAGAGAGAGATATGCTAAATAGAAAACATTAAAAACCAATTCAATTTGTATAAATGATATCGAATCATCAAATAACGATGATTTGGACACATTTGATAATAATCGTACGACAGTATTGATTACTCAACATTCAAATATTGGTGTTCAATACACGAACAATATTGAACATGTTAGTCCTCTTCAAAGAGTATCAAAGAGACAGCGAAATTCTCATACTCATACTGACATCAATGAAGAGGGATCATCTCATGAAGTCTTAATCTATCCCAATCTTGATGGCACCGGGCTAATTCATTCAGAGCCAAATTCATCTATAAATGTATTTATCCAACAGATTTTCCTGAAATTATTTTTCTCAGTAGTCTAATTCAACCATCCTTCTATTCATTTTTTCTTAACATTTCAAATTTTTTTATGAATAGGACCCATATGTTGTTCGACATGATCTAATCTATAAAACAAACATACCAAGACCTTGTAGGGGTAAGGAATTAATATAAAATTAGTTAGTTTTTCAAAATTATTCATCAAAACAATATGGACAGTTTCATTTTGTTTTCTAAATAGTCATTCTCATCAAAATAGGTCAATTTCATACGCGTTCTACTGGATTTAGACAATTTCTAAAAGTAGTGCCATCTGAACCATATTCACTTCCATTAGTGCCTAGCTGTTGACATTGTAAAGCAAAGCGATTCTGCCATGAAACAACTGGGTTTTGTTGTGCTGATGGAAAAAATTCTTTGGCCACAAATAATGTACCAAATGAGCTTTATGCGTTGTTTACATCCAACAATAGTGAATCTCAACATTTCCGAACATACATTCAAACTTATAACAATAAGCTTGCGTTTACATCGTTCGGTGTTAATTTTGATAAAGAACTTTGTCGAAGAAATAGAGGAATATATACTTTCAGAAGCCAAGGACAAATCTATCACTATATCAACGACTTGCTCCCTTCCAATAGTCATCCTTCTTATCTCCAATTGTATTTCTACGACACGGAGCATGAATTACAAAATCGAATTTCTGATTCAAACAAAATGGAGCCATCAATTGTAACCCAGCTCATCAATATTCTTCACATCAATCCTTATTCCATTTTTTTTTTCGTTCACTTGGAGATCTCCCTGATTTGGAAAAACAAATCATTCATATAAAAACAGATGCTGGGCTTGATCAACGTGTATTCAATGCCCCTACATCCTCACAAGTTGCAGTGATATGGGTCGAAAATGATGACGGAGATCAACCAAGAGGACGTAACATTCTTGTGTATAACCATTCTGGTGGAAATCATAAAGTTCAGTATTGCTTTGGGTGTTATGATCCACTGCAATATTTGATATTATTTCCTTTCGGTGATACTAGTTGGCATCAAGGGATTCAAAGGATTAGAAGAAGCAGATCAAAGTACAACGAAACAAACCCATCAATAAATCCTCAAGAATCAGCCACTGCAGAAGTGTTACTTGAAACAAAAGAGCGAGGTTAGACTATAGTATTAAAAATTTAGAAAAATACATTTAGTATATATACATCCACGTTAGTAACATTTCCTTCACATTAAACTTTTGTAGGATTAAACCAACAAAGAAAGTGCCCAATAGTTTCATGTCGCGAATATTATTGCTACAAGTTGCAAATAAGAGAAAATGTCAGATCAATTTTGCTGCTTTCTGGTCGATTATTACAGCAATTTGTAGTTGATAAGATCGAGACCTCAAGACTAGATTATTTTAGAGGCAAGCAACAACATATTCGATCAAAGCTGTATCAAGGTATTGTTGATACAATTACGCTTGGGGAAACAAATCCTTCTAATGTTGGGAAACAGATTATACTCCCATCTTCTTTTATTGGAGGTCCAAGAGACATGAGAAAAATATATATGGAAGCAATGGCTTTAATTCAACGTTACGGAAAACCTGACATTTTCTTAACGATGACATGCAATCCAAATTGGCCAAAAATTACAAATGAACTAAGTCCACACGAGGAGAGTCAAAATCGACTTGATTTGGTTGTTCGAGTCTTTCATGCGAAATTGGAAGAATTAAAGGACCAGTTATTCAAAAGGCAAATATTCGGAAAAGTGTCAGCATATGTCTATGTTATTGAGCATAAAAAAAGGGGTCTTCTGCATGCCCACTTTTTAATTATCTTACAAAATGATTGGAAACTCCATGCACCAAAATCTTTTGATGAGATCGTATCAGCAGAGATACTTGATAAAAATACAAAACATCCACCTCCATAACGCTGTTGTGAAGCACATGATGCATGGACCATGTGGAGTATTGAATCCATCAAATGTTTGCATGAAAGAAAATCATGAATGCAAAAGTAATTATCCAAAGAAATATGCATCTGCAAAAACTGTTGGAAACAATTGCTTCCCAATATATAGGCGCTCAAACAATGGAATGACTATGAAGGTTCGAGGAAAAAATCTAGACAATCTTTGGGTTGTTCCATACAACCTATATCTCCTTGCAACATTTGACTCTCACATTAATGTAGAGATTTGTTCTACAATAAAAGCAGTGAAATATCTTTACAAATACTTTTATAAAGGTCATGATCATGTCGCTTTCAACTTAGTTTCTGAAACAAACAATCAACAAGTTGATGAAATCCAACAATTCCAGTCAACCCGATGGATTGCTCCCCCAGAAGCAATGTGGAAAATATATAGATTTATTATCAATGAGATGTCCCCAGCAGTGTATAGTTTGCATTTACATCTGGAGGATCAACACTCGGTCACTTTCCGAGCAAACGACAATCTAATTAACATCCTCAATTTAGACCATTCTAGAATAACTATGCTAACACAATTCTTTGCATTAAATCGAGTAGATGAAATAGCAAAGAAATTATTGTACAAACAAATTCCAGAATATTATGTTTGGAACCATCAACACAAAGAATGGACTCCCCGAAAAACGAAAACAGTCATAGGTCGTATTGTTACAGCAAATCCATTTGAGGGTGAGTGTTATTTTATGCAGATATTGCTAAACCATGTAAGGGGACCGTTGTCCTTTGAAAATCTTAGAACAGTCGAGGGCATTTTGGCCCCCACATTTCGTGAGGCAGCAACAATGCATGGTTTGTTACATAGAGACAGTAGCTTAGAAGACTGTTTACATGAGGCATCTTTATATCAAATGCCATCCAGTTTGAGGTGACTGTTCGCAACAATATTGGTATATTGTAATCCAACCAATCCAAGAGACTTTTGGGAACGTTTTGAGGAAGATATGTCAATTGATTTCAAATCATCAGAAGATTCTACATCGACTGCAAGATATCATGTATTAAGGTCAATCTCTTCTACAATTGAATCAATGGGGAAAAACATTAACTCTTACCATATTCTTGATGAATACATTTCTTTCGATGGAAATGGATTTCTATCTAGAGAAATCGATGATGAGTTGGGTGTTGAAATTCCAGAAGAAGATATTACATCTTCAAGATCACTTAATAGCGAGCAACAACAAGTGTATAATGTAGTGTTGGAAAATCAAACCAAAATGCAAAACTCTTTGTAGATGGCCCAGGTGGGATAGGGAAAACATTCCTATACAGGGCACTTCTAGCAATAGTACGATCAAGAAACTTGGTAGCACTTGCAACTGCTTCATCAGGTGTGGTTGCATCTATAATTCCAGGAGGTCGAACAACTCACTCACGCTTTAAGCTTCCACTTGATACTGGCGAAAAAACCATGTGTTGTGTGAGCAAACAAAGTGCACTTGCAAACCTTCTTCGTGCAGCAAAATTAATAATATGGGATGAGGCACCAATGAAAAGAAAACAACACATAGAGACATTAGACAAAATGCTACGAGACATCAATGATTCTGACATAGCCTTCAGTGGAAAGGTTGTTGTTTTTGGGGGAGATTTTTGACAAGTATTACCCGTGGTCCGTAAAGGAACTAGACAAGAGCAGGTTAATTCCAGTTTGGTTCATTCTTACTTGTGTCCTACATTGACTAAGTTTCAACTAACTGAAAATATGCAAGCAAGATTAGATCCAATGTTTTCAAATTATGTGTTAGTAGTAGGTAATGGATTGCCACCAACCACAAAAGATGAAATCATAAAAATACCAAATGGGATGATTGTTCCCTATGATGATGACAAGACTTCATTAGATCACTTAATACAAGACGTTTTCCACAACATTCAAGAATGTTAAGGAAATATGTCAACTATGATGACCTGGGCCATACTAACACCAAAGAATAGTTTTGTCGATGAAATAAATGCATTGTTAATACAAAGATTTCCAGGTGAAGCCCATCGATATTACAATGTAGATGAGACATCAGTTATGGAAGATTTCTTAAACACATTAACGCCTAATGGACTTCCACCTCATGAATTATTACTAAAGAAAAATTGTCCCATCATGCTCCTAAGAAGCATTAATCCTTCAGAGGGACTATGCAATAGAACCTGTTTGATTTGTCGAGCTTTCGATCGAAATATCATAGATGCTGAAATTGTCGTTGGACATCATACGGGAAAAAGAGTCTTCATTCCAATAATACCGTTTTTACCAAATGTGGTTGATAATAGTGGTTTTCCGTTTAAGCGAACTCAATTTCCTATAAGATTAAGTTTTGCAATGACCATAAATAAGTCACAAGGCCAAACATTGGATTATGTTGGGATTTATTTACCACAACCAGTATTTTCTCATGGCCAATTATACGTGGCTTTATCAAGGGCAAAGACAACGTCTACAGTGAGGATTTTAATTCGACCAGTGACTACTGATAAACTTGACAAAAACTACACCAAAAATATTGTGTACACAGAATTATTATCATCATCATTTTTAAATTACTGTTTACGTTGGTAATATTCACAGATTTTATTAATCTATTTTCGGTCCATTATTCTATTATTCCATTATTTCATAAATTAATAATTCAAATACATTATATTTATGTGTGTAATATTCTTCTATATTTACAAGGAAAAAATGCCAACAATATGTACCTTGGAAAATCAAGATGATTGTGGCAGACAAATCTCTAAAGCGAACAAGTCGTAACTCAGCAGTCAAATACCAAAATCTAATATTAATCGACCAACAGGTATCATATTTGTTATAATATATATTAGTTTGAAAATTACTAATACTCTCCTAAATGAATGTAGCATACCTCTATTTATCATTTGCAACTCATATAATACAATATTAACCATTATTTCTTAAAATTTTGGTTCAGGGGAATCGAGTCCAATCAATAATTTATGGAACAGATATTGACTCTAGGGAGGACACTTTAAAATTGTTTCACTCTTATTGTATCAGTGACGCCCTTGTCAAAAATGCCAACCCAAGGTACAAGATTGGAACATATGAATATGATTGGAACCTCAACTCAAGAACACTAATAGAAGATGTAGAAGAACAAGACAATCAAATAGAGGCGCGAAAATATAACATCGTTCCATTTACAGACGACACTTTTACAAAAACTCAGCTGAATGAATAAATATTTCAAATTTAATTCTTATACAAATTGATTATCATCAAAATAACCAATTTCTTATTTCAATATGTAGATTTCTTAACTGTTGCAATCCAGATTGAATCAACAAAATAGATAACCACAAAATTTCAACAACAAACAATCCATAAGATATATCTTATCGATGAAAGGTAAAAAAAGAAAAGTATACTTTCAATTAAATTTAGTATTGATATTACTTTACAAAATGTACACTAACATTTTTTATTCAATATAATTTGTCAGCTTCAACCCAATTAAATTGATTATGTGGGGTCGGTTTGTCCAAGACGAATGCCAAACAATAAAAAAAAATTATTGAAGAATACCCAATAATATTGGGAATACAAATAGTTGTTCGAACATATAGAGGTACTTAGAAATACATAACTTATATATTCTTATATCTTCGATATACTTTCATTAATATAAATCTCAATTTGAACACAGGATTGTCCTGTCATCACGTTCATCAAGTACCTTCACAATCAATCCTCAAATTCCAAAGGCAACTGCATTAAAGCAATGGTAATACTCGCATATTAAAATACACATATTGCTCAAATTACATTACATTTAATTATATTATTTTCATACTGTTATCCCCAAAAATTGGAGATCGATGACATGGTGATAGAGGTGACAAATGGCAGTACATGGTCCGTAAACGACACATTAATAGTCAATAAATATATTGGCTTCTCAGAGTTGTGATAAAGTGATCTGGTTTAGGAGTGGCCCGGTAGACCAATGAAGAATTTTGACTGGCCAGTCAAGTGTCATGACCGACCAGGCATGACCTTGTCCGACTAGTCATATGGTTGTCTGCCCAGGCATGACCTTGTCTGCCCAGGCATGACCTTGTCTGCCTAGGAATGACCTTGTTTGCCCAGGCATGACTTTGTCCGACCAGGCATGAACTTGGCTGATCGGTCATGACCATGTCCGACCAGTCAAGTGCATGTCTGCCCAGCTAAGTGCATGTCTGCCCAGCTAAGTGCATGTCTGCCCAGTCAAGTGCATGTCTGCTCAGTCAAGTGCATGATTGCCCAGTCAAGTGCATGACTGCCCAGTAGAGGTGTGGCCGACCAGACTGAAGGTGATATGCATCAACTAGATAGAGCAGGACTACGTCAAGATTCCCATAAACGACTTCAACAAGAATCAGTCTTGGCATACGCGGGAATCTCTCATTTATCCCACAATTTTGGTGTACTGTTACATTTTGAATATTGTTGTAATTTAAATATAATGAGAATAAGAAAATATCCCGATTATGGGGGATATCAGATGTACGATCCTAAGCCTATAAATACAAGGCTTATGGGATCATAAAAGGACTTTTGGGGACTTTTGATTCAAATTCTTGTTTTCTAGAGAGAGAGTACTTGTATTTGAGGGAACTCTTGTATTCTTGTAATCTACACTGAAGAAACTCAGTTGACTCAGGTTCATCTGATCTTGAGTGCAGATCTATAATCACAACTCTAAGTGGATTAGGCTATTACCATCACATTGGGGCTGAACCACTATAAAATCGTCTGTGTCGTTTATTTTCTCTTGAAGGCTTTATCGTTTTTGACGTTTTCACGTCGTTGGACAAAAACTCGATCAACATTTGGTGCTTTCATTGAGAGCCTGAAGAGAAAGACAGACGATCCCTGAAGTATTATGGCGCCTAAGAACACCAGTGCGCCCTCCAAGAAGACAGGTTCCTCTAAAGAGTCTGTCAGATCAGAAGGTCCTAGCCTTCAAGACCGTGAAACTGAGCCTAGAGTCGTGCTCGAGGACGTGACTCCAGAAGTTGAAGAACTCCAGGAAGCCATGGGTACCTTCCAGGAGGAGGTGGCACAATTCCACGCCAGACAGGAAGCGTTCGCTGAAGAGATGGCCAGGCAGAAAGCCGCGTTAGAGCAGCAAAGGCGGGAAATGGATGCCAGGAGTGAGGAGATCCGACGACAGCAGGAGGAGGCCGATAGGCGACATTGCGAGGCTGCACTCGCTCTGGAGGCAGCTATGCAGCTGGTCTAGGCCAATGCCCAAGCTGCAGCATGAGGAGCAGCCACCCCAGGAGCAAGAAATAATGATGCTGGTCGGAGGACCACTGACAGAGCCAATTCTCATGGACTGGACAGAAGCAGAAGTAACCCCCCTGGTCGGGAAGATGATGGGGACCGATCCAGAACTGCCTCGACGCAAAGGGAGCACTCTAGAACCCCCTCCAGGAGGCACCGATCAGAAACTTCGAGGTCAGGAAGTCACCGATCGGGTAGTAAGAAGACTCTACCTGGGCAGGAGCAAAATAAAGCTCCTCGAGAGAAGAGGACTTCACAATTCAAAGATGGGCATGGTCGTGATGAGGCTGATAGTCATCACACCGACCTGTCAAAGGAAAAGGAGGGCCATGACCAACAAGGAAGGAAAGACTACCCAGGACATACTGAAAGGCCTCCACTACACCCCGACCAGCAGCGTAGTAGGAGAGAGCAAGTCCCGCGTAGTAAGCCCTTTGGGAAATCGAAGAGTACGGTGTTCGATCGGGCAGGGAGCATGCTTCTCGGAAGGATCTAAGGGATGTTATCACCAACAAGAGGAGGACTGTCCCAGTCGAAGGGCAAAATCTGGACCGCCCTGCCAGTCAAGTAGAAATTCTTGACGATGGCGCGCTAGATGGTAATGCCCGACCAGGCAGTCAAGACCTTGGAACCTCATCAGTTGCACCAGCCATCCAAGCCCAGCTTGACATGCTAACAGCAGCAGTTCAAGGTCTGACGAAACGACCCTCTGCGATCGATCCAGTAGACCACAGGAGTGGCAGCCCGTTCTGTGCTCGAATTAGAGCAGCCCAGCCACCAGCAAAGTACAAAGCACCGGTTCTGCCAGTATATACAGAAAAGGCAGATCCCATCAGACATATTGGGAAGTTCGAGGACCAGATGGAATTGCTCGGAGTAAGTGACGATTATCGGTGTAGAGTTTTCCCGACTACCTTGACGGATACTGCCCAGGAATGGTATTGGAAGTTTAAGCCAAACTCCATTACCTCTTGGGAAGCATTCAGGAAGGAGTTTTGTAGACAATTCAGCACTGCCCAAACTCCACCAGTTTATGCCAACCACTTGGTAGATATCAAACAAGGAAAAGATGAGTCTCTAAAGAACTATATACATAGATTCATGAGAGAAGCCAATAGAGCAACTGCTGTAGGAGACGAGGGGAAGATGGTTGCCATATCTGCTGGGATAACTTATCGGAGCCCTTTGTGGGACAGTATACATAGAAATCCAATTTCAACACTTCAATAATTTCTTGATCGGGCGGACAAGTATATGAAATTGGATGATGCAATAGAGAAAGAGGAGAATGGCGTAAACAATCCGGGCGGATCAAGTGACTCTGGTGGAAGGAAACATGGAAATAATGGGTCTGACCACCATGAGGAAAATAAAGCAAAGTTGAATTCAAGTGAAAAGCCAACCAAGTATGAGCCTCAATTCACTAACTACACCACTCTCTCGACCAGCCAAGCAGAGATATATCTTGCTAGTCATGAAGAGGTTCCCTACAAAAAGCTTCCCCCCATCAGGAAAGAGATGAGGAAGAGAGACATGAACAAGTTTTGTCGTTTCCATGGAGATTATAGTCATGACACGAATGAATGCAATCACCTCAAGGATGAGATAGAATTTCTTCTCCGGTTGGGCAAGTTGAGGAAGTACCGGGCAGAGACACCCCAAGGAGAAGGAGGTAGCAGCAATCCTGGTTTCAAGCGACAAAGATCTCCACCCTTGCAGCCCGGACCTGTGGACTTTACCTTAGACACTATATGTGGAGGTCCACACTTGGCTGAGGAAGGCAACGAAGCAAAGGAGAAGTATGCTGAGCGGGAGTGCTAGGATCAAAAACCACTGGAGTGGCAAGCATCGAAGGATATATTATTTCTAAATACCGCTTTTAGAGTGGTAGCTTGATTTCGAGTTGTTAGACTTGTTATTTAAGTTTGGTTTATGAGCTGGTTATTTGTTAACCAGTCATTTTATTTTTGAACAATTTTGGTTGTTTAAGACTCGTTATTAGACATGTTTTGTCCTTTTTAATTTACGAGTAATAAAAGAGACTGCGCGCAGCGTGGTCGATTCTTGCTACAAATATTCATGTGTGTTAGTTATCCGAGCAGTGTTCAACTGGTTGGTAAAATCGGACAGTGTTCAACTGGTCAATACGTTTAAGCAGTGTTCAACTGCTCGAATATTTTCCATATATGCTATGTGTTTCACGAGTAATTAACTGCTCGAACATATTCGGTCAAGTAGCAAGTGAATAAGGATCTTTCAACCATCGATCACCTGGGGGGCACATGGGGTATACTGGTATATAATTTAACACAGGCAATAAGAGCATGAGTTAATATATCTGTTTTTAGGCTGACTTGTAAGTTTTCGAAGTCCAAAAAAGCCATTAAGCTAACTTGTTTGACAAAGCTTAAGTAACTTGGAATTTTTAAAATTTCAAGTTAGGAGCAGATATTCGTGTGACAATAAACATTATGCTCATAAAATGTTAGAGCAATAAGAGTGTGAGAAAGTATACTTAGTATGGACTTATGAAATGTCTAGAATTTCTAAGTTAGAAAACTAAGTACTCATGTGAAAATATAAGGCATACACCAGAGTGACTTTACTATTCACCAAAAACTTATAACTTTTTAAGTATAAAAGAGACTTAGAATGTTTTAAGTTAGAAAAGAAAAGTAAAGTATAAATGCCAACAACTTAGCTATACAAGAATAAAGAGTAAACTACTACCCAGGTACAAGTTTAGCTGATCAGGTGCAAAGTTTTCCTGCTCGGGAGAGCAGATACAACTTCCCTGGTCGGCTAAGCATGTATCACCGATCGAGTAGGAAACTCTGTTGTTTAGAATGACTAACATCGATGAGTCTCTAGAGTGAATCAAAAAAACACGAGCAAATAAATGCAAAGTAAAAATATTTACTACACAGTGAAAAAATTTCTTTGAGAAGAGAAGTCAATTTTTCCCAAGATTGATTGAGAGAAATCAATCTCTCAAAACTCTAACAAGGTGTTTTAATGGTGTTCGGAGGGATAAGGCATGCTTAAGTAGCTATGCCATATGCTCGAGTGGTTGTGTCACATGTCCAAAGCTGCATGACTGAGTGGCTCAACAAACACACCGAGGAGTTGTTGGTACATGCGCATCCGAGGAGCTCCATGTTCGAGCGGCCATGGTTGTGTGCGCGCGTCCGAAGGCTGGTGTCCGAGCGGCTGGAGGAGATGCATCCGAGCGGCTGGAGGAGTTGCGTCTGAGCGGCTGTGTCAATCCGAGGAGATGCGCCTGGTCCGAGGAGCCCGTTTGCGTCCGAGCCGAGGAGAGGCAGTGTGGCCCGAGGGGTTCAAATGGCCATGACTGAGCCCATAGCCAAGGGTCTGATCGGATCACATTTTTATAAAGGAAAAAAAAGTGCAACAATGGCCGATTGACCCCAAGTCTCACTACAAACCCATTCTGAAAAGAAAAAAAAAAGAAAAAAGAAAAGCCTAAAATCTCTAACACTAACACCATTTCTCATCCAAAACACATACTACAACAAGATAAAAAAAAATAGAATTTGAAGAAATCACAAGACAAGTTCAGTTGTGGGGGTTTACGTGAAAGTTATCAACCGGATGGGAGCTTTTGAATGACCTCAAGAACATTTTGCTAGAAGAAAAGTTTATCATACGAGAAAATCGTATAATAAACTTGGGGGGCAAATGTTATCCCCAAAAATTGGAGATCCATGACGTGGCGATAGAGGTGACAAGTGGCAGTACATGGTCCGTAAACGACACATTAATAGTCAATAAATATATTAGCTCCTCAGAGTTGTGATAAAGTGATCCGGTTTAGGAGTGGCCCGGTAGACCAATGAAGAATTTTGACTGGCCAGTCAAGTGTCATGACCGACCAGGCATGACCTTGTCTGCCCAGGAATGACCTTGTCTGCCCAAGCATGACTTTGTCCGACCAGGCATGAACTTGGCCAATCGGTCATGACCATGTTCGACCAGTTAAGTGCATGTCTGCCCAGCTAAGTACATGTCTGCCCAGTCAAGTGCATGTCTGCCCAGTTAAGTGCATGACTGCCCAGTCAAGTGCATGACTACCCAGTAGAGGTGTGGTCGACCAGACTGAAGGTGATATGCATCAACTAGATAGAGCAGGACTACGTCAAGATTTCCAGAAACGGATTCAACAAGAATCGGTCTTGGCATACGCTGGAATCTCTCATTTATCCCACAAATTTGGTGTACTGTTACATTTTGAATATTGTTGTAATTTAAATATAATGAGAATAAGAAAATATCCCGATTATGGGGGATATCAGATGTACGATCCTAAGCCTATAAATACAAGGCTTATGGGATCATAAAGGGACTTTTGGGGAATTTTGATTCAAATTCTTGTTTTCTAGAGAGAGAGTACTTGTATTTGAGGGAACTCTTGTATTCTTGTAATCTGTACTAAAGAAACTCAGTTGACTTAGGTTCATCTGATCTTGAGTGCAGATCTATAATCACAAATCTAAGTGGATTAGGTTATTACCATCACATTGGGGCTGAACCACTATAAAATCGTCTGTGTCGTTTATTTTCTCTTGAAGGCTTTATCATTTTTGACGTTCTCACGTCGTTGGCCAAAAACGCGGTCAACACATATAATCTTCCTATATTTATTTACTTTTATTACTATTCCCTTTTTATTCTAAAGGGCGAATAATAATACACTGAAAATCAAAAGTATCATTGAAACATCATTGACACATCCATCTACTACTCTATCATCTATTGGACTTAAAGAAACCATGAAGATTTGTGATATTCCCTGTGTGATGAAGGCTTTGCAATCTATGGAGGTAAATATTACTTTTTTATTTAAATTTAATAACAAAGTACAATTAGTAACTTTCTAAAGAACAATTCTTATTTGATGTAGAAAGAATACTTTTGGATAGAAGCAAAGATAAATATAATTGATTATGCCCAAATGTACTATTACATGTCGTGTGCAACATGCCATAGAAAAATATGACATAAGTATGAAGAAATAATTGTTTGCGAAAATCCAAACGGCAAACAGCAAGACACCTCCACACCACAGTGAGTAGATTTTATTTAAATTTATAAATAAATTATAAAATTTTAAAAACTAGTATTCACATTAAAACTAATATATTTAAATACATTTTAAGTGCTAGGGCATATGTGCAACTAGAAGATGATACTGGAAAGCTCGATGCTGTTCTGTTCGGAGAAGTAGTAGAATAGACATTTGGTAGTTCTGCAGTCCAGTTGATGGAAAATTCTACAAAGGTAAGAATAAATATTACTACATTTCAAAATAATACATATGAAAAAATCCATAATTTCTATAAACTAACTCTAAATTGTTCTTGCAGGAAATTCCTCAACACATTGAAAGTGTTGCGAATAAATTAGCAACAAAAAAATGGACAATCAAATTGTCTGCAGATGAAGAAAAAATGAAGAATGTCAAATACAAGCATTTCACTATTCTCTCCATTGAAGCCGCACAAGATGACAACAAGGATGAATCATCATCCTAAATTACAAACACAAATTAACACCTTTCTTCATTTATTTATTTATTCAAACAAAATCACATTCTTTATTCTTTATTAAACTATAGACAATTTTATTTCTATTTTTTTATTTACAAAGGTCTACCATTTAAAACCGTTCAATAGCAAAATCACTCGTTCGGAAACAAAAATACCAAATATTTATCAACAATGTTATTGTTTGAATTCCAACAATATTTTTTAGTAATATCTTTATGTCATACATTAAATTAAATATTGTCTTTTAAAATATATGACATTGATTATAGGAAATGTATTCATTTGGTACCCGTATTTTTGCAACTATAGGGTACCAAAACGATACTTTACAAAAATATACTGTACTAAATGATTACCTACCCTAGATTAAATAATAAATTTTACTACGAAAGTTAAAAAATAAAACTAAGTTCACACATTTTCTCAATACAACTAAGAAAACTTGCATTGCACGTTGCTTTCTCCTAATACATATATATATATATATATATATACACTGCATGTTAATAAAAAAAGTCCAAATATACGGTAATTGTAGTTAATTACAAATATACGGCACTCAAATGATGCCAATTAATAAATAATCTATTGGTAAATATGACATCTAAGTCCATTCAATAACATGTGTAATTTTTCCTCATAATAAATTATTAATGTTTTTAGAAACTAATAATATAATTATTAATTATTAGTACTATAAAAACAAATCTAATAATTTGAAAACTATTTATTTAATAATATTATAATATGGCCAAATCTATCACCATAAATTAGTTTGTTGGTTTGATTTTTTTTAACGGATTCTCTTTTAACTAAATTAATCAGAATAAAAAATATATTCGCAAAACAAAATGTTACTCGTGAAAACCAATCTACATAAATTTTAGTTTTTTTAACAAACAAATAAATATAGATTTTAATACTTAAAATTTGGTCATCATTAATTTACTAATTTGAAAATTCATTATCACGGTAACAAATTCTTGTATTTTGTTAACATGTTTGTAACAATGATTTACAGAATTAATTTTATAAGTAAAATATTCAATTTTTGTAACTAAAAAATTTACAAAAATATTAGATGTTAGAACAACTAATATTAATATTATAACAAGTAGTAACAAAACTATTACAATTAATAATAAAATTGTTACATACAATAACTAAAACTCATTAAAAAGTATAAATATGCTACAAGATTGTAACAAGTAGTAACAAAACTATTACAATAAGTAAATAATTTTTTACAAATCTGTAAACAACAATTACAGATTAATTCATAACAACAAAAATTCTATTTTTGTAACAAAAGTTTACAAAACTAATTCACAAATAAAATTATATTTTTTAACTAATAGTTGCATAAATAATTTATATATTTACTTAACATAATTGTAATAAAAATTTACTAGTTTTATAATTTTAATAGTTATTCATTCTCCCAATATTATTCATAACACAAAGTTACTAATTTGAAACATCTTGTTATTATTTCAATAATTACTCATCTTTTAATATTATTTAAAGATATTAATTTTAGGGAAATTCACAAAAATACATTAACATTTAAAAAAAATATGTGAAAAATACGGTAGATTACAAAATACGGAATTTTTATGAAAAACACGGAGTGACAAAAGTGTAAATATGGAGTAGCAGTGAAATACAGTTTTTTTTGTTAATAGTCGTTACAAATTTGTAAGCATGTGTTACAAATGCGTAAACCAGTTACATAAAAATATTTTTGTAAACAACATTTACAAATATATAACAAAGTTTTACAGATTTGTAAACAAGTTTTACATTTTTGTAGACAACATTTACAAAATAATTCATTGCTAAATTTATTTATTTTTGTAACAACATGTTACACCCAGATTTTGAGAAAAGAGGTTATGACCCCGAAAACTAGGCTCGTCAAGTCAGCTTGAAATGTATGAAAACATCATATGGTCCAGCCATAAAATCTCTGAAGTAAAACAACAACCTCGAGGATGCGTAACCTCGAATATTCTCTGAGCTCGCGATGGGCAATGGCATGACACTTAAATATATTTTTCATCAATTTCCATCAGGCGAGATAGCTCGAGCTCGGGAAGTGCAAGCTCGGATGTGACAGCTTCGTCAGCACCTACCTATACCGAGCATAGAGTGAAGTTGAGTGGTGAGCTCGTGACTAACCCATAGACTTGACGGACTCAATGCCAATCGCTGATCTTGAAGACCTAATGAATCACCTGGGATAGCCCATTATGTGTGAACATGCAACTGTTATGCAATCCCAATATTTAAGGGATATCATTTAATCTGTTATCCATTCCCGGTCTTCATGGGACGTTTCCGTGCATATAGGAAATAATGCATTTAATATTATTATTTCAAATGATTTATAGAATATCTTCCCGAAATATGTGAGAGTGAATTCTGCAACCTTCTCTATAAATAGAGAAGGAATCACCACTTGTAGGGGATCGATTTTCAGATTTTTGGAGAGAAAACTCTGGGTAATTCATCTCTGAAGAATTTCCAGAATACTGCTAAGTCTTAATAATATAGACTCGTGGACTGAGCAAATTAACTGCTGAACCACATAAAAATCCTCTTTTTTTTTCTTCATCATTCATTCACCTCGTTGTTTCATTGCTCTACAATTTAAGTTGAAGAAAAACGGTGTCAACAGTTTGGTGCTTTTGTTGAGAGCATTAAGCAGTACGTGCATGAGTCCATTCAGTAAAAAAAGCCTCCCTGAATCAACAATGGCCACGAATGATCCCAATGTTTCTGAAGAGGAAATTGTAGATGAAGCTGACTACCCTCGACGCCCTGGAAAGCAGCCTATGGTGAATTCGGACCCTGATGAGAGGAGTGGTTCATCCGAATCTTGGGGACCTCCAACCCCCAGGGACGATGAGGACATGTATTATAGTCTTGAACGATATGTCCCAATAGTGGAGCTTGAAAATCGTCAACTGCGAAAGCAGTTAGCAGAGGCCCAAGCTCCGCCTCAGGCCCCACCTCCGCCAGAGGCCCAAGAAACGTAACGAGGAGCTAGCCAGATTGGCTATTGAGGCACAGGCAGCTCAGGCCCCACCTCCGCCAGAGGCCCAACCTTCGCCTCCGTGGGACGTTCATGTTCCACCACGTAGGCCTCGTGGGCGACCGCGCAAAAACACTGTCACCCGAAGAATGGAGCAACCTCCGCCGCCAGCAGAACAGCCTGCTCCATCAAGGCCCCGGAGAAGTAACTAGGCTAGAGCTTCTGCCAACCCAACTGCAGAGGTACCGGCTGGGGTGGGGAATAACCGAGCCCCCATGGAGGCTCAGACCCAAAATCCAGGTAACGCGCAAAATGTTCCAGAACCAATTCGAGCAAACTCGGGGCCTTCTAGGCCCCGTAATGGATGACAGCCACCATCACCCATAAGGCACCCACCATCGCCAATAAGGTATCCCTCACCAACTCGGAGAAACACACATGCGACTCAGGGTGACAGGGAAAGGCGAGCTGGGCAAAGGCATGGAAATTGGGAGACTACTAGGGAGCATATAGGTACCCAACCCACGAGAAGCGAAATGTCACAGTCTCATACTATTGAGACGAGGCAACCAGCAAGGAACCCATCTCAAAACAACCGCACAATGAGCCATGTCAGTGAAGGCTCAGGAGACACTAGATCGGTCAGTATGTATGACTAGGGATGTAGAAATACTGGAAATCGAAGGGATCACCCAGATTTATGAGAACACCTGAACCGTAATCGGGGGAATGATAATTCGTCGAATCCAGATCTAAGGGATCATCTTAACGGATGCAAGAACCCCATACCAAGGTGCGAAACTAGGGTTGTGAGCAATGATAACCAGTTCCCACTGCTTCAAGTCAGACCCCTTGTGGATCCAGTCCAAGAAAGGATTGAACAACTGGAAAGAGCATTCAGGCTCTTACAAAATGAACGAGGTCGGGATCAGGAAAAAGAGTTCGACGAAGAACTCGAACCCTTTGCCCCTCATATTTCCAGCACCCCGTTTCCTCAGGGATTCCGAATTCCTCATGTCCCACAATTTGATGGGAATTCGGATCCATACAGTCATTTAAGTACGTTCAACACAATCATGCGAGCTAGTAATGTGGGCTACGAGCTCAGATGCATGCTGTTTCCAGCCTCGCTCATGGGGCCAGCAAAAAACTGGTTTGAAAAGTATAAGAGACATTCGATTACTTCTTAGGATCAATTATCTAGAGATTTCAAGAAGCAATTCAAAGCCATGGTCGGAATTAGGCCTGAGGCGTCTGCCTTGACCAATGTCTAACAGCAGCCGAATGAAACATTGAAAAGTTACCTCACAAGGTTTAATTTGGAAGTCGCCCGAGCTCGTGACGTGGATGACAGTGGCCATTTAATGGCTGTCCATGCCGGAGTAATTCCTGGAAGTCCTCTTTGGGATGATATGCAGAGGAAGCTCATAAGGTCCTTAACCGAGTTCAATAAACGAGCTTAGATGTTTGTTAATGTAGAAGAGGCGATGTCAGCATTAAATATGACCTCTCAGCCCATAACTACAACAACAAACACAAACTCTACCTTGACCTCGATGGATCCTACGACCTCAAAACCCCCCAGGGAAAACCCTTCTAAAAGGAAGAAGAATGACGGGAATAACCCTGAGGTGGAAGGGGGAAAGAAGAAGAAAGGGAAAATATATTTCTCCGTATACAAAGTGTATACCGAGCTCAACGAGTCTCAGAAGAATATCTACCTGGCTAATGAAAACCAAGTCCCTTTCAGACGGCCTGACCCCATGAGGAACCAAAAGGCTAAAAAAGACTCCAACAAGTACTGCAGATTTCATAGAGATATCGGACATACAACCGATGAATGCTAGAAATTAAAAGACGAGATCGAAGGATTGATCTCGAGAGGATATTTCAAACAATATGTGAGGAACCAAAACCCCAATCAGGCTTCCACCAACCAGAGGGCAGCCGCAGCACCGCCTGCCCAGAATAATAACTCCCGAGCAAGGGAGGATGAACGACCCCCTCCGATTGATGGAGAAGATGTCATAACCATCTCTGGGGGACCACATATTGCAGGATCGGGCAGGAACGCCTAGAAACAATATGTGAATGAGCTGAAAACTGGTGACGGGTCTCTCACGAACTCGAACCCAGAGCTCCAAAACAACAAAGGGTTGAATCTCAACCCATAACTTTTACTGAGGATGACACATCTCATGTAAAATTCCCTCACAAGGACCCGTTGGTCATCACCCTTCAGCTCGTGAACAAGAGGGTACACTGAGTCCTGTTTGATAACGGGAGCTCAGTAAATGTCCTCTACAAGGCCACCTTAGAAAATATGGGACTCGCGCTTCGCGACCTAAAGGCCTGTCAATGATGTTGTACGACTTTTTAGGAGAAGGGATTGCCTGTATGGGATCCATCGAACTCCCTATAACCTTGGGAGACTTCCTGGTCTCAACAACCAAGATGATGGAATTCGTAGTAGTGGTTCTACCATTGGCCTACAACGTACTGCTCGGGAGACCCGCCCTAGTAGGGCTGGGGGCAGTTTTGTCTGTAAGGCATCTGGCCATCAAGTTCCCGACTTTTAGTGGCATCGGGACTCTGAAAGGAGACCAGCTCACAGGGAGGGAATGCTATAACATTTCTGTTAGAGGAAAGAAACAGACAAGTGCACAAACACTTGTCATAATTTAGAATAAGGATGGGACAGTCTTCGACATAGACAAAGAAATTGATCCGAGAATAGAGGAAAGAGATGATCTCGAGCCGTTAGAAGAGCTCGAAGAGGTTGACCCCCCAAAAAATGTGAAGGTGGGGAAAAACCTTCTGGAAGAAACGAAATAACAATTAATTTGCTTTTTTTTTTAAATGAACCAGGATGTTTTTGTGTGGTCACATTCGGACATGGTAGGGATAATTCCGAATGTGATAAGCCATGCTCTTAATATTGACAAGAGCTTCCCCCCGAAGCAACAAAAATGAAGACTCCTGGGCGACGACAAGAATAAGGCCCTGAAGGAAGAGGTCGACAGGTTAAAGGCAAATCGATTCATACGAGATGCCATCTACCCAGATTGGGTCGCTAACCCGGTGCTAGTTCTAAAACCTAACGGAACATGGCGAACCTGTATTGATTACTCAGACCTCAATTAAGCATGTCCTAAGGACTGCTTCCCCTTACCTCGTATCGACCAGCTTGTAGATGCCAAAACTGGGCATGGACTCATGTCGTTCATGGATGCTTATTCTGGATATAACTAGATTGCCATGCATGCCCCAGACCAAGAGCATATGAGTTTTGTGACAGATAAAGGGCTATATTGCTACAATGGCATGCCGTTCGGGCTCAAGAATGCTGGAGCCACATACCAACGACTCGTAAACATGATGTTCTCCGAATATATAGGTAATAACATGGAAGTTTATGTTGATGATATGTTAGTTAAATCTAAACATAACAATAACCATGTGGATGACCTAGAAGAGTGCTTTGCCGTGCTACGGAAGTACAACATGAAACTCAACCCCCAGAAATACTCTTTTGGAGTATCGTTGAAGAAGTTCCTAGGTTTCATTGTGAATGCCTGAGGAATAGAGGCTAATCCTGACAAGATCCAAGCGTTAATTGACATGCCCTCACCTCGAAAGCGTAAGGATGTCCAGATTCTAACTGGACGGATGACGGCATTAAGTAGGTTTATCTCGAAATCTACAGACCGCTATCTTCCATTTTTCAACCTTTTGAGAGGGGGCAAAAATTTCAAAATGGACAGAAGAATGCGAGCTAACATTTCAGGAGCTTAAAAAGCACCTCGCGGAACCTCCTATCTTGTCGAAACCTATCACAGGAGAAATTTTGTACCTATATCTCGCTACAACCAAGCACGCCATTAGCGCCATGCTCGTCCGAGAAGAACAGAAGGTGCAAAAGCCAGTATACTATGTCAGCAAAAGGTTACTGGGGGCGGAATCGAGATACCCCTTAATGGAGAAGTTGGCTCTCAGCCTAGTCCACTCATCTCGAAAGCTCCGACCTTACTTCCAAGCGCACCCCATCTATGTGCTGACGGACCAACCACTACGACAAGTCTTATCCAAGCCAGAAGCCTCGGGTTGATTACTAAAATGGGTTGTTGAGCTCAGGAAATCAAAGATCACTTATCATCCGAGGACAACCATAAGAGGACAGGCCTTGGCAGACTTCATAGTGGAATGCACTTGAATGACTGACGACAAAGTTATAACCTCAGCCTGTGAGCTGTGGAAACTTTATGTCGATGGTTCTTCCAGCGAAAATGGATCGGGGCAGGAATAATACTGATCACCCCAACTGGGAGTCGATTTCACTTTGCTTTGAGATTTGACTTCGGAGCGTCAAACAACGAGGCTAAATACAAGGCTCTACTGGCAGGACTTTGAATAGCCAAGGAACTCAAGGCTAAGGTGATACATTGCTACAGTGACTCCAAGTTGGTGGTCAACCAAATTTTAGGGGAATACCATGCTCAAGGGACAAGAATTGCTGCATATTTAAAAAAAGCAAAAGTAGCTCTCGAACATTTTGAATTCTACACAATAGAGCAGGTTCCCGGAGAACAAAATTATAATGCAGACGCCCTAGCCAGGCTCACCACATCCACCAAGGTTGATGAGCTGAATGTTGTGCCAATCGAACATCGATCGACACCCAGTATAAGTGAGCCTAAACAGGAAGATGTCTGTATGATTAACTCAGAGCAAACCTGGATGACCCCAATAGTTGAGTACCTTGAAACCGACATTCTCCTAGCTGAAAGGAACAAGTCTCAAAAACTGATGTATCAGATTCCCATATACACTATTGCGGAAGGAAGGTTATATCGAAGAGGTTACTCTATGCCACTACTCTGATGTGTGACTCCACCCGAGGCTAAGAAGATCCTAGAAGAGATACATGAAGGATTCTGCGGGGACCACACTTGGGGGCATAGCCTATCTAAGAAAATTGTACGCCAAGGGTACTTCTGGCCCACAATCAAAGAAAACTCATTTGATTACGTCAAGAGATGCGATAAGTGTCAACGGTTCGCCACAATCCCACGAGCTCCACCTTCCAAGCTAACTATGATGACCTTCCCATGGCCCTTTACGGTCTGGGGAATTGATCTCATAGGCTCATTGCCAACAAGCAAGGGTAGAGTTAATACACAGTAGTCGCGGTAGATTTCTTTACGAAGTGGACCAAGGTCGAACCCCTGACATCAATTACCTTAAAGAAAGTCTTAGACTTTGTGGTAAAAAATATAATCTGCCGATATGGAATGCCAAGGAAGATAGTGTTATATTATTTCATATAATATAATGTTAGATTAAATAATGTGACAAACACAAATGTGATTTGTCACACCTTGTAACATATTATTGAGAGTCACAAAATTAGACACATGAGTGTGCCCAAATGTGACATATTTTGGAGTTACAAAATCAGTCGGAAATTTGTAACTCAAAAAATATTACCCAATAATGTGTATATTATATGTTACACATTTGAGATTGGATTTCATAAAGCCATAATGAAATATGGTTGTTTGAGACATGTTTTTAACTCCCAATAGGTGTTTGGAGGTTACAAAATCATGTGGGAAATGATTTGGGATGTTTTGGAACGATTTGGAAAATGACATTTTTTGGCTGAAAAAAATTTGTGGCCGCAGCCACTGATGATTTTGGCCGCGACCAGTGAGGCTAACAGCCTATGTGGATTTTCAGT
This sequence comes from Humulus lupulus, assembly GCF_963169125.1. Lineage (NCBI taxonomy): Eukaryota > Viridiplantae > Streptophyta > Magnoliopsida > Rosales > Cannabaceae > Humulus > Humulus lupulus. Next base: position 92,874,244 of record NC_084800.1, on the reverse strand, counting down.
TTTTTCCAAATTGAACGGTTCTAACATCCCAAATAACTCCCAAATCTCCATTTTAATTCTATAAACATCCAATTAAACATTGGTAACAGCTATGGGGGTTGGTGGAATTTGAAATCCAAAGGGTATCTCAAACTCTATAAATAGGAGCCTAATGCTCACTTGTAAGACACACAATTTTCCATCCACAAAGCACTTGGCTGGAAAATACACCAAAAGGCTTGATAATGCCAGAGAGCTATTTCCTAGAGAGATCCCTTAGTGCTTAGAGAATAGGGAGAAATAAGCTTTTAGACAAAGGTCTTGAACCTTGTTCAAGTTGGTGATCCCCACTACTCTACACTTTGGTTGTGTGAGAGTTTGTTTTATTTTCATTCTTTTGATCTTGTTGGTCTTATTTACTTGTATTATTATTGTTTTGAGTTTGTAATCTTCTTCTTCTACATCTTTCTAGTTACTTGTATTTTGAGCAATTGAGTTGTAATATTTATTTAATCAATTACCTTGCCTATTGAATTTTTTGCATAGAGTTGTATATTGGTTTTTCCATATTTCCATTGAGCAATAATATATATTCTTTAACAATCAAAAGCTTAAGTTTCCTTTTCAATGGAAGGAGAAACTGTAACATCCCAAATTTCTTAATGTGGCTTAGTGCCTGGATTAGGGGGCTGAGAGGCAATAATTGAGTTATTATGTGGATTATATTATAATATAATTATGCTCACATGTTAGAGACTTATATGTGTATGTGGGCCCGTTTCTTATAAGAAGGGTATTTTAGTAATTTGACCCATTTGGGGTATAAATGCAATTATGTGAATGTGTGATTGTGTGATTGAGACCACATTATTATGTGGATATATTTGAGTTACTTGACGAGAGGCGATCTCGATGAGCAAGTTAGCGGAAAAGTCACAACAGGGTTTTAATACCCGGCTCGGGGTAAGCTTAGGGGTATTGTATTGATTTAGTACATTATTGGAAATTAGTGGTAATGGAAATTGATTGATGACCGTGTGAGAATATTGGAAGTAGCGGGAATTATAGGATGCAAATTGTGGATAGCGGGATTTAAGGCAAATGACAAAATTGCCCTTGTGAACATTTGAGGAATAAGCCAAGGGCAAGGGGGCAATCTAGTCATTTCCACTCTAGTTTAGGACTTAGTTGACTGGGAAATTATCAGAAGGGTTGAGAAACTAAAGGAAAGGGAACTCAGCAACTTTTATTTCTTCTCTCACTCGTGTTCTCTATGTGCCATGGAGCTTTGAGGATTTTCTTGGGAAGTTGAAGAGTAAAGTCTAGGAATCAAGGTGTTAGGCTTTGGGAAAGCAGAGGTTTAGCTCAAGTGGTTCAACTTAGTTGAGGTAAGAGCTCTGAACTAAAAGTTGTTATGGTTAATTATGCTGAATAATTTAGAACTATGGTGTTGATGCATGTTAGATAGTTGGAAGGTTGAGTTTGTGGATTTTGATAAGTTTTATTATGATATATGGGTGGGTTTTGTTTTTGGAAAGGGTTTTGATGATTATGAGAACTGAATTGGAAGGTTAGGGTGGAATTAGATGGGTTTTAGTTGGGTTCGACAAAAGAAAAACCCAGAAAATTCTGGGTTTGTGGGGCTGGGCCGTGGCTCTTTTATGGTGAGCCGCGGCCTGCGAGAGAATTTTGAGCCAGCAGGGCTCGGAGGCAGGGGCAGGCCACGTCGCCTCAGGGGCGCGCCGCGACGCGCGTTGGTTTCCAGGGATGCCGAGCCTCTGGAATTAGAGGCGGGTCGTGGCTCGGGTGTGAGGGGTCGCGGCTCTTAAGGGGAATTTTGGCTTAAATGAGATTTTTAGGTTGGGAACTTAACTGTTTGGGCTCGAGATCGATTCTACTTCCTTGATAAGTGGAATTCGATGTCCCGGAGGCTAAGAGTTGGTCTGGAAGCTTTTATTTACCTGTTGTTGATGGAATTTCCTTATTACGGTTGTGACTAGGTTTTCACTAAAGGCTTGAATCAGGGATTGTACTCAAAGGGCCATCGTTAGTAACTCGAATACGGGCCAAAGGTAAGAAAACTGCACCTGATATGTGAATGCATGATTAGAGCTTAGTTAAGGTGATGATTATGATTATAATTATGTTGCGAATATCTTATTAGGTATGCTGTAACGTGCATAATTATGATTATGCATATGACTATTGTGTGAATGTATTATAATGCATTGTGTGATTATTTGATAAGTATGCTATATGAAACATGTGACTGTCTATTATGACTGTGAAGCTTAGTTTATAAACTAGGGTATTATTAAGGTGTTAAGTGAGGATCAACTTATTAGTTGAGAATATGATGGGCTCTAGGAAACTCGTCTTATTAGCTGAGAGTCCCAAGGCTTCAGCTTATAAGTTGGAGGCACGTGGTGGCTTGACTTATAAGTCAAGGGCATAAGGAACTTAGTTTATAAGCTAAGATTGGCGTAATGCACGTGGAGTGTAGGCCACCATGGCTGGGCCACCCTGGGAGTGCAACATGCACTTGACTGGCTCGGATGCCAACAACTTGAAAGAAAATGCAACATGCACTTGTGTGACTCTATGGTCTCCAATTGGGTTTGATGAATGTACTGGTTTCAGTTATTACTGATTGATAGTTGTTTTATTCAGTGAGCTGTGGATTATGTTTTCTTGCTGAATCTTCTGGCTCACAGGTGCTTTATGGTGCAGGTAAAGGTAAGGAGAAGCTCAACCAGCCATGAGTCGGAGGGCATTAGCAGTGGTATGTACATATGCAGTCCTCTCGACCACCACGGCCAAGATGCTCAGAGGAACTAGGGTTAAACCCAGCTTTTGCCGCCTAGGCCGGCTTATTGTGTAATCTGAGTATTGTAATTAGTTTTTAAACTGATGTTTTTGGGATCCCATGTAAGGAACTGGTTTTTAACTTAATGGAAATGTTTATGAGATGATCAAAAGTTTTTAATACCCAAACCTTAGCAGCTTAATCACATGTTTAGTCCAAATGACTTGTTAGTAAGTCCAACACTGGTTTCAAAACACACATGGTAATGGACCCTAATTAGCAGAGCGTTATAGAAACCATAGAGATGTTGTGAGGATCCAAAGATGGTAAGATAAGGTAATGTTCTTCTTAGGTTTTCTTAGAAGATCTAATGGATTTCATATAGTGATAGAAATGAGAAGAAGAAAAGTTTATAAATGAGATTCATTGTTTTCTAATCTCCTTTGTTTTTTAGTGGTTAGATTAGAAAATAATTTAATGTCTTGAGTTTTATGATATGTGATCAATGTGTAAATAATCTAGTAGATTATTGGGTAATATGTTAGCATGTTAAAGAATTGTATTATTATGTGATAATGATAAGTTATTAGAATGACAATTTTAGGAGTTCTATATGACATGCATAAATATATTGATTTTATGAATCAATAGAAATATGAAATCATATGTGTATGATAGTTTTAATTCATGTTTTCATATTAGTATGATATTAGTCATGTATGTTGACAATTATGTGAAATTATAAAATTTGTGAGATTTTAATAGGTTTTATCCTATATTATTGTTAGTACGTAATTTGTGAATAATAGAATCATTTGAGAATTTAAAATTTTCTCATTTAAAAGATGAGCATCTCATTTTATGAGATAAGAAAAGATGAAACTAAGGGGGTTACATCTTTTAATGGTTGTGTCTTGCCATTGCAAGAAAAATGGATCAAAGTGGATTCAAAAATTGTGGGATGACATATTGACTCAATAGACTTATAGTCTAAAGAATGGTCAAAAGAGAAAATATTTGAGAATTATTTAGTGACAATAATTCTTAAATATTGAATATCTCAATGAGGAGACATTTTCAAAATTGGAGAAGCAAGTTTGAATCTTTACACCAATGGTGAATAAAAGATAAATTTATTTATTTTTATTAAAGATGGTGATATGTTTAAATTAATCTCAATGAGGAGATAATTTTAAACAAAAACATAAGAAATCAAAGTGTTTAAATAAATCAATGAGGGTTAATTTTCTTTGATTTAAAGTGTTTCAAAAATTGACATTTTCATTTTCATTTTTATGAGAAAATCAATGGATGTCAAATTGATGTTTTCAAAAGAATCTCAAAGAGACTCTTAAGAAATACACAAAAGTTGTTTAAGTAATTTTGAGATTATTTAGACAACTAAAAATGAAAATTTGTGATTATTTGTTTGAGAAATTCTCACATTACATTTGTGTTCATATTTTATTTTGTGAAATATATAAAAGAAAGCAACCAAGTGAAGTTACTTTCAAATAAGTATTTCTTGCTTTAGCAAGTAAATAAATCAAGATAACATTGAGGTTTTTATCTTGATCTATTGAGAGTTTATCATGTGGCATAGAGGACTCATGATGAACTTTGAGAATCATAGGTCTAGATTTATCTTGGAGGATAAAGGACTTAATAGAAATGAAGAGATTTCTATTTTAAAGTGATATTTTATTATCACTGTGTGAGAAATGTGAGGGTGATGCTCCAAAAGTTAATTAATTTATTTTGTTGATAATAATTGATTAATTTGGTCATCCTATAAAATAGGTGATTTGGAATTCCACATTCTAAATCACATTGGCTATATGCGTATAGAATGAACAAATCTAGACATGATTGATGTCTAATGTTATTGTTTGTAATATTTTGATTCAAGAAGGAATCAATTTAACACATAAAGGAGAATTCTAGAAACAAATAGGTTTCTAGAATTAATATTCAAATGTTTATCTTGGATATTAAAACTATAAAATAGCGAGGGTGTTGACTATGGTCAAAATCACTATTTTAAAGGGGTAACTATTTTAATCAAACTATGGCTAGCAACAAAGTTTGAATAAAATAATGAGAGTGTCTAAGTATGCATACATGAGAAAAGAAATGATTCAAATGGAATCATTTCTACGCCTCAAGGGGTGGGACTTAGACTCCCTAAAGAGATTCACGGTTAATGGTAACCTATCTTAATACTAGTCACCAAACTAGTATTAGGTTCAATAGGTAATAACAAGTCAATTAAGTGAATAGTAGTAGTACTCAAATTTTGTCCCATCTGAGATATGAGTACTAGTGTGTTACCAAAATGAGGGTTAAAACCGAAAGGTTTTTTAATAGAACTTAGTCTTGAAAAGACAAGTATTTTAGGGTAACAAGATACTGTAAGAGCTCTACCTATATAGACCTAGGGGTGGTGCCGCCCCTCATGAGAATTGGGAGTCATTCTTAAGAAAAGTCTATGAATGGAATGTGCACATGGCCATTAACGGTGCAAAAGTGAGACATTGAGGTCTCAAGTGAACACAACAAAGGTGTGTGTGTTATCACCGGTTTGTTATCAAGGGATAGTGGTTCAATGCTTCGGCAACCAAAATTTCAACAAACTTTGTGATAATTACACTAAGGTAAAATTCAAGTCGAAAGACATTTTACTTTATGCACCAATGCAAAGGTTTCTATAGAGAGTGATTATTTAATTAAGTGGGGGAATATTATATTTTAATATCATGTTTGATTGATTAAATAAGTGTTACAAAAAGTGATTATTTAATCTAGTGGGGGAATGTTATATTATTTCATATAATATAATGTTAGATTAAATAATGTGACAAAATGTGATTTGTCACACCTTGTAACATATTATTGAGAGTCACAAAATTAGACACATGTGTGTGCCCAAATGTGACATATTTTGGAGTTACAAAATCAGTCACAAATTTGTAACTCCAAAAATATTACCCAATAATGTGTATATTATATGTTACACATTTGATATTGGATTTCATAAAGGCATAATGAAATATGGCTGTTGGAGACATGTTTTTAACTCCCAATAGGTGTTTGGAGGTTACAAAATCATGTGGGAAATGATTTGAGACGTTTTGGAACGATTTGGAAAATGACATTTTTTGGCTGAAAAAAGGTTGTGGCTGCGACCACTGTCTTTCCCTGGCCACGGCTTGGGGGACAGAGGCCAGTGGCCACGACCACTGATGATTTTGGCCGCAGCCAGTAAGGCTGACAGCCTATGTGGATTTTCAAATTTTTCCAAATTGAACGGTTCTAACATCCCAAATAACTCCAAAATCTCCATTTTCATTCCATAAACATTCAATTAAACATGGTAACAGCCATGGGGGTTGGTGGAATTTGAAATCCAAAGGGTATCTCAAACTCTATAAATAGGAGCATAATGCTCACTTGTAAGACACACCATTTTCCTTCCACAAAACACTTGGCTGGAAAATACACCAAAAGGCTTGATAATTCCAGAGAGCTATTTCCTAAAAAAATCCCTTAGTACTTAGAGAATAGGGGGAAATAAGCTTTTGGACAAAGGTCTTGAACATTGTTCAAGTTGGTGAGCCCCATTACTCTACACTTTGGTTGTGTGAGAGTTTGTTTTATTTTCATTCTTTTGATATTGTTGGTCTTATTTACTTGTATTATTATTGTTTTGAGTTTGTAATCTTCTTCTTCTACATCTTTCTAGTTACTTGTATTTTGAGCAATTGAGTTGTAATATTTATTTGATCAATTACCTTGTCTATTGTATTTTTTGCATAGAGTTGTATATTGGTTTTTCCATATTTCCATTGAGCAATAATATATATTCTCTAACAGATAGTATCAGATAACGGTACTCAGTTCGATAGTGAACTGTTTACTAATTTTTGTGAAAAAAATGGGATAATAAAGAGCTTCGCCTCTGTGGCCCATCCCCAAGCGAATGGCCAAGTCGAAGCTGTGAATAAAACCCTAAAGAGCTCTATGAAGAAGAAATTGGAAGAAGCTAAGGGAAAATGGCCTGAAGAATTGCCCCAAGTCTTGTGGGGATATTGGATCACAGCTCGTACTTCAACATGACATACCCATTTTTCTCTGGCATATGGATGCGAGGCTATGCTACCAACTGAGGTCGAAATACCCACCCTTCGTAGCCACGCTTATTATCAAGCCTCGAACCAATCCCAGCTTGAAGTAAGTCTAAACTTTATCAAAGAAAGACAGGATGGGGCTCAACTAAAAAATGCAGCATATCAGCAGCGACCTACCCGATATTTTAATAAAAAGGTTCGAGACAGAAAATTCGGTTTGGGAGACTTGGTGCTAAGGCGTGTGTTCTTAGCTATGCGGGACCCGGCTGTTGGCATGCTCGGGCCTAATTGGGAAGGACCTTATCAGATCGAATCGGTTATCCGACCTGGCGTTTATAGATTGACAAGATTGAATGGAGATTTGGTACCATGAGCATGAAATGGCAAACATCTACGACCTTACTATCAGTAGTGTAGGAATGATGTCACTTGTAACTGTGCTTGTCTTTCTTTACTATGCTGTTGTATCCCAAAAGAGGGTGTTTTAATATTTTAAACTTGCAAGTGCACGAATCGTTTCGGAATATAATGTTCATGTAAGTACGAGGTCGAACCCATGGGAGTTGACTAACATCAAAAGAAACTATTTCAAACAAAGCAATAATATTCTAACCTAGTTCCAAATATTTGATGAGATTTTGTTTTAGAAAAATAAAAGACAAGTAATAAAAAGATTTAAGATTAAATAGAAAAATGGTTTTCAAATGATATATGTAAAATAAGATTATTAAGATGTTAAAATCCACAAAATGCAAGTTCAATAGTATTTATAAGTATATTGATTCCCAAGTTTAGATATAGTTGAAATAAATCACACTATCTATTTTTTTCAAAATATATTTTCTATTCAAGCACAAGTTACTCTTTAAAAATGTAGGATTTTTCTTTACTTATATAAGATATAATTTCTAAGCATTAGTTGTGTTACAACCTAATGAAACTACAAGAAATCAAAGAGATTATGTTTAGGCAAAATATGATACTTATGCTCTAAGAATCAGATGTGAACAATTTAATGAAAAACATTTAATCAAAGAATATCATATTTTTGCATAATGAAGAGCTAAGTGTAATATGCTTTAACAATCAATAATAGATGAAAAATGCATATCTTTGGTAAAAAAAAATCCATAAACAATATTGTACAAATGGGAAATCAACATACAACAAAAAATACTATCTAGTTACATTTTGCTTCATCATCATCTTAATAACCTTTGAAAAAGATTAGAAGCTCATAACTAGATTGAAATAAAAATTACAAAATAACATACTTGACATGCTCTTCAAAAGATGAAAATGGTAGATAGAAAATAGTGAAAAGAAGAGAGAAATATGGAGTGTAGAAGAGGTTGAAAAAGAGATGAAGAAGAAGAGCTCCCCAAATGGTCTTACAAGACTCTATTTATAGGCAAAATGTGGAGATTAAATTAATAAAATTAAAATAAATAAATTGATTAATTTAATTGTGTTGGGAAGTGGTAGGATAAATAGAGTAAGTGTAAGAGTTTTGGAAAGATGAAATGTTTGGTTGGGTAAAAAATTAGTGAAAAGCTAGGGTAAAACATAAATTAGGAATGTTTATTTAGGTAAGAAAAATAGGGAAAAGTGAATTGATATTTGAGTGAAAAATATTGGGAATGAAAATGTGATTTTTGGGTCTTTTTGGTGGTTGTTTGGTGCTTGGTCTAGGCTGGGCCGAAATAGGCTTGGGGCTGCTTGATGGGCCTTGGATGTAAGGCTGGCCCGTGCTAAAGAAGAGAGGCTTGGGCCAGGCGGGCTGAAATGGGGCAACTGGTGGGCCTTGAAGCTGTTTCGGTAGAGAGCTGGAGCTGCTTGGAGTGACTTGGGCCGTTTGGGCCTTGAGGGATGAAGATGAGGAAGGCAGCATATGATGATATATATGTTGAAGTGCAACTGCTGCCAGGCGGGCTGAAATGGGCGTGGACTGAGGTGATTGGCAGGTACTATATGCTGAAGAGGATGGCTGGTGATGCTTGTCTGTACGGTTGGGAGTAAATGGCTTGTGATGGCATGATGATATATGCTGAAGAGTGGAGTGGCTGGTGGAGTGACACGGATTGGGCTCCTGGAGCTTGGGCCGAATGGGCCTGGCATGGCCCAAGGTGGCTGGGCTGAAAGTGTTTCCAAAATGCCAACTTTTCTATATTTTCTCCCAAAAATACCACTTTTCTCTCATTTTTCAAAGCTAAAAAATACCATAAATTCCCTACAAAATAAATATAAAATAAATCATAATACAATATTTTCAACTATAAAATAAATCAATTAAATTCTTTGAAAATATTAATTATAACTTAATTTATATTTTACATTTAAGCTCAACATTATATCTTTTTACTCCTAACTTAACAATATTAATTTTAAATAATTAAGCCATAACATTTTACAATAATATAACAATAAAAATACACAAAAATCTATAAAATTAAAATAAACCTAATAAATTCAAAATTACTTAATAAATCAATTAAAAACTCAAGAATTAAGCAACAATTAGCACATAAAAATTGGTAAAATAACTTTATTTTATAGAGTTATCATATGCTTATAGTAATATATGGTTCAATTCCGAATAAAGGTCCATTTTTGTCTCAATATGCTGTATTTTTTGCAAACTCTCTTAATTTAATAACCTATGGTCAAACTCATAGGATATTAAGGGGGCATTAGTGGTATATATACCGTAAGCTTGAAAAAATAAACAATAGCATACACGAAAAGAATAAAAGTGTTTGGATATAACCAAATACGCGAGCTAAGATAGTTTGGACATAACCAAATTATTAAAAGAATAAAAGTGTTTGGATATAACTGAATACGCAAGCTAAGATTGTTTGGACATAACCAAATTATTAAAAGAATAAAAGTGTTTGGATATAACCAAATACGCGAGCTAAGATAGTTTGGATGTAACCAAATTATTAAAAGTATAAAAGTGTTTGGATATAACCGAATACACGAGCTAAGATAGTTTAGACATAACCAAATTATTAAAGAATAAAAGTGTTTGGATATAACCAAATGAGCGAGGCAAGGTAATTTGGATAAAACCAAATGCGTGATCTAGACATAACTAGATCAAAAATATTTGTGTATGGAGTACGTACCAAAAACACGACCTAAATAGGTTTGGAACAAACCAACTAAAACTAATCGACAGAAAGTTGGAATATAAATAAACCTACTTCAAGTTAAGTCAAGATCGAGGTTGGAATATCTTACAAAGAGATAGTTTCGACCTCATAACTTTGGGGAGCTACCCGAGGACGAGGAAAGTAACTAGAAAAGAAGGATATAACTAAACCACCTACATTACACGCCATATAACTACTTTCGAGTGCATGGTAAAAGTAAGTTCCGACCTTGATGTGTAACGAGATCAGACACGGATACATCGAGTAAATTGTGCATGAATGCATTGAAGCTCGAGCTTAAAATCCACCACGTGTTTGTGTGAATAAACAAACATAAGGACACTTTTAATGTAAATTGCTTGAAATATTTTGACTTAAGAAATGTAAAGCAAAAATATTAAAGTCAAACACGGTATTATAACTATCATAAGAAAATAGCTCTTTTACGAGCTATAAATTGTCTTAGCCTTAAGGGCATAGAAAACAGAAGATAAAAACTATTACAAGGGGTTTAAAGGGACGTAGCCCCAGGTCGAGATTTAGGAGGAAGGAGCGCCCCCCTTAGCCTTCTCAGCATCCTCCTTGGCCTTCTCTGCCTCCTCCCGAGTTGCCTCCTCCGCATTGAGCCGAGCCTGCCATTTGGCCACGAGCTCTTCCTCAAAAGAGCCTAGGAAACTGGTATCGAGATCGGCATTACTGGCCCAGATCCTGTACATGACCAGGTCGACCGCCCGATCCTTCTTCTCCTTGAACTCTTCGAGAAGACCAGCCTTTTCGCCCTCCATTATCTCGAAGGTGGCATTTTTCTCCTCCTCAAGCTTGGCATTGATCTTCTCAAGATCCTCAAGCTTGGCATTCAGCTTCTCAAGCTCAACAATCCTAGCCTTCATCTGCCCGGCTTCAGCCTCCATCTCTGCCTTTACGACCTTGAACTCGTCAGTGAGCTTAATGTGAAGATCCTTCGACTGTTGAGCATAGGACATGCTCGACTAGACCTTGTTGTTCAACTTATAATTTAGCTGAGCAAAGGCAGTAAGAGACTAAAAAATAAACAAATCAAGTTAGAACATACACTAAGCACAATTACAGCAAATAATAAGGTGAGAGAGGGTACCACAACAGTGAGCTCGACACTCTTGTCATAAAGAGTGTTGCAGTCCCTAGCATTGTTCAAAAACTGCCACCGGGAAACCTAGAAGCTGCTGATGCTCTGGCCTACCCGAGACAAGACGTCCGAGCCAAGTGGGGCCCCATGAGTCCCAGCAGCATTGTCGATAACATACTCATCAACATGAGTAGAAATCGAGAACAGGCGTGTTTTGGAGGCCAAGGGCTTCTTCGGAGGTGGGCCAAGCGTTGAGCGGACCATGATCGGAGGAGGCAAAGAGGGAACACCTGTGGTGGACGCTTCGACTTGAGGAGTCGGATCCACGGCTGAGCTCGTAAACGTGGGAGTTGGGGGAGGAGGAGTCTTCTCGGTCCTCTTAAGGACCTTGGCAGGCCGATCTAACTTTTGCGAGGCTCTCGGGCGCCTACTCCTCTTGGCCCCCTCGCCACTGGCGAGCACGGTATCGAGATCGGAGTCCATGGTACCTGCACCACCAAATCACATTAGAAAATGATCTCAATAGGTGTAATACAGATAGTCAAGGAGTAAAAGGAAAAGTAATGAGGAACCTAACTGGAACTCTTCCCCGAGCTCGTGCTCGGCGATCATGAAATTCTCCCATCTTTGGAAGAGGCAGGGGGAGTCCCTTCCTTATATGTGGAGGTCAACCTCGACAGGTCCCTATAATCATTCGTCCTGTATTGGACAACTATTCCATCACAGACCTTGTTCAGACTATACATAGTATCATACTTCCTGTAACGCCCTGGTTACCTCAGAACAGTTACGGTGAACGGTGAACCAAAAATTTAACTCGCTACCCGAGTTCTTTGGTTAAAAATGTGCTTCTAGGTATTATTAACAGGCTAAGGTGGAAAACCAATAAAAAAGAAAGGATATATTTTATTTAGAACATAAAACTATTCATGGGCCCATCAAAAACATGTACAAGTTATTTACAACTCAAAATGGTCATTACTGTTTCAAATTTACAAACCCGCCGACCTAAGCGGAAAAAATAGGGTAAACCCCCTAGTTCTTCTGAGAACTCCTTGGCCGTGGTGGTCAAGCGGCCACATATGTACACATCACCACCTAAACTCTCCACTCAAGGCTGGGCGAGCTTTTCTTTCCCTTTACCTGCACCATATAGCACCCATGAGCCAAAGCCCAGCAAGAAAACACAATAACGCATGAATATAATATCAACAATGATCATAATAATCATTCAGGACTTTCAATCCAAAATAGAGGAGTGACAATTGGAAAAGTCACTAAAGTGGGTTCAGCTCCCTTTAGCCATGTGACGATAGGGTCACCAAGGCTTAACAAATAAGTGAACCTTTCACTAGCTTAAACAGGTTAGGTGCATGATGACTAGTCACCAACATAACCTACCTCATGACCATAAAGTCATAACCATGGAACATTGTTCTCTAGCCATGTGACAAGCAGTCACCTAGGCCTTAGGCCCTGGCTTTGAGTAACTAGTCCTAGACTAGCCAAGCACTTATAAGTTTCATCGACCTTAGGGTTGGTCTAGCATTAATTCCTTAGAGCCATTCAACACTGATATCGATTAGATCTAATCTTCATTCGGCCCTGCGTTCAGGACGCTTATGCCGTTTCCGAATCTTAGGTCAGTGATACGCAACCAGTGTCGTCCCTGACTAATCAGTGCCATACACAAGTAAATAACATTCTCTAGCATTTAATATGCAATCAATGTTCACATTTATCAACCAACATGCCTTAACAACAATCATGCATGTCATATATACATGGTGTAGTTTTATTACCTTCGATTCGAGCAAGAAATATAATAAGAACGACTCCTGAGAATGATCGACCTTTTGATTCCTTAGCGGTTACCTAATCATAACCAATTATAACCTCCACTAATGAAAATCAACAATGAAAGGGTCTTAACCTAAACCCCACTCTCGAGACCTCGAAACATGCCCACACGGTGAGTAGATTCGATCCCAGGCCTTAAGGATTGAAACCCCGAGCCAAAAACCCTTAAAAACACTCCAAACGGGATTCTGGAGGAACAGAGTAATGCTACAGTGCTGCTCAATAGCGCCCCAGCGCTATACTCAGAACCCCAAATTGCCCACAGAAAACCTGTGTAGCGCTATAGCGCCCTCTGTTGGGCGCTGTAGCACTACCCCCAGAACAGTTCTCCCCTGAAACCTTCTTCTTCGACTCCTTCAATTCCAACTTGATTCCAATGCTTCCAAACCTCATTTATGATTCCAAATGAACCAAAAAATCATCCTCACATACCCCAAGCATCACAACCACAAGAACCCTAGCCAAAACTCCCAACAAAACCCATCATCCAACCTAGAAATCTCAACTGAAAACTAGAATTAAAACAGAGCAAAGCAGGGATTTTAATGGCTAGAAACTTACCTCAAGCTCAAATTATGATGATCTTCAATGGTGGAACACACTCCCAAGATCACAAGACTTATTTCCCAAGCTTGAATCCTCAAGAATGGCTCAAAAATCACAAAGAGAAAATGGCCAAAAACAGGTACGGGAGAAGCTTGAACTTATGCTCTGTTTTCACTACCTTTCTACAGCCTTAAATGGCTTATATCTATCCTAGGGGTGAAAAGACCAAAATACCCCTAGGTAAAGGCTCCCAAGGGCAAAATTGGTATTTCCCACCTATCTCGTTAATCATAATTAACGCTCTCCAATTCCCTCTATTCTCGATATTCTCAGACACCAATAATTCATATCCCGTTACCCTTAAATTCTCGGCAACGGTCTAATCATTAAAATCACCCCCGAGACTCATCCCGAGCCCCGAACTTAAACCTGTTATGACTAGACCGCTAATCAATATTCCAAGATCGTCTCATGCCGAATAGCTCGAACAAACCCACATTATAATGTGGTCTCACAATAGGTCACCGACATGCATATAGAATACAATTACGCCCTCAACGGGCCAAATTACCAAAACATCCTTGTATTGAAATGTGGACTCACATGCATGCATTTAACATCATATTATAATATAATTTGCATAAACATGCATATATTCATTTAATGACATAATTAAACATTTATGGCCCTCCCGGCCTACTAATCCAGCCATTAAACCGCATTAGGGATTTCGGGGCATTACACTTCCCTAACCAACTATCAAACCTATGAACCCTCTCATCTACCCAGGACCATACATAAAAGTGGTTCCTATCATCTTTACACAAGATTAAGGTATCGGGCTTATACTTAAGTAGCGAGGGAGACCATAAAGTCGAACTAAGGATGACCGTACCTCTATCGCTCGAGCTTGAAGCCTCGTCATTGGCCTCGTTCCTCGAGCACGGACTCCTTGGACGACGAGCTGGGGATTGTGCCTTAGAGCTTCACCTTGGAGGAAGGCTACCGGTTGGAAGAGGCATGAACCCCCAATTGGTGTACTTCTTATTGGACCAGCCATTTGTGGATTGATCCTTCTCCAGGAGACCGCAAGCTCGAAGCTTATCTTCATGAAGAAGATAAGACAAGGAGCGCCTACCGTAGGGTAGTTGGAGCAAGGCTTCCTTGTGCTCCTTCATCTTGTCCGTGGGAGTAGGGCGGTGGTAGTTGGCTGAAGAATTGAATGTTATGAGTGGTTCGAGCTTAAAAAAAAATTCGAGCATGAAAATAAAAGGATCGTATACTTACGGATTCGCCTGAAAGATTAATATCTAGAGGGCGTCAGGTCGTTCGTCCAGAAGAACGCGAGTTTGAAGTTGGGGGGATGGTTCGGCAGGTCTTCAAAGATTTTCTTCTCTCGGGGATAGCTTGAGAGGTAATAGAATCCATCTCCTCCCCAAGCTCAGGAGGGGTTGCTTTTCAAACAAAAGAGATATAAAATCTCCTTTGGTGAAGGTCTTTCCCACTTTAGCTCATGGTAAAGTGACCTCAGGGATGACAAAACTCTGTACGAGTTGGTGTTGAGTTGGAAGGGAGCGAGGCAGACGAAATCCAAAAATTCCTTGAAAAAAGATTTCAAGGGCAATAAGGCCCCTGCCCTCATGTGCTCATTGCTCCAAGCTGTATATTGCAACTTACTGTCGCGATTACCATCTCTCGGGGCGCGACAGCTTCGCTCGTGGGAAGTTAGAGCTTGACACCTCAGCAAGCCTGATATTCCAATTCTATGGAGGGCCAAGATGTCAAAGATCTGCCCTAGTAAAGAAATCAAGCTTCAATAATGCTCGACCTCGAAAAATTCCCCCCTCGAGGTGGGAATAGAGGTTGGCTGCGAAGTAGACGGGGGATTGATGGTTCTCCCATCAGTGAAAATTGGAGATCACCCAGTTTGAATGCGATTGTCACTTTAAGAGTGGGATCGATGGGGATTGGTCTAGGCTCGAGGTCTGGATCTAGGTAAATGGCGACCCTAAGTCTCTTCCTTTTCCTCTCTTTGACCTCGTCAATTTGGTGTCGGAAATGAGCTCAGTTGTCTTCTTGCTCGCACCTAAGTCCGTGCTCCCGTATCAAGCGCTAGTTTTGAGTAAAAGGTGACTCCGAGCTCGGAGTTGCCGGCAAGTAAGGAATTGCAAATTTTGACCCCCGCCGCTCTTCCGAGTTATGCGGCATCTAACAAGAGAACAAAAGGGTGAGGGCTAGACGAACTAGAGATTAAGAATGAAAATCAAGACGACCTAAACTCGAATGATCAAAGCTATGGAACAAGATATATCAAAAGAACGAGATCAGGCTCGGAGCGTGTATTCCACGTAAAGAGGGAAAGGTGGATTTATTTTTGAATATCTCGGATTTTTAGGAAAAAAAGTTGGCGGTTACTCAAAAAGTGATATTTTTGGGAAACGTGCAATTTGAAAACCCTAATTCTATACCCAGTTTCTTGGTCTACACGATATGATACTCAAAATTAAGATAACCCAGAAAAAGAGCCGAATTTGCATCGTTCATGCAAATTCTAGGTTTGGAAAATCCATAATAATAAAAGGGCCTAAAAACTACACGATATTGATTGAAGCATTCTAGTGCGAAACTAGTAAATGTGCCTAACTGCAACAACGTAAGACATGCATGGAAAAAATAAAGTATAAACACGGGTATAAGGGGTCAAGAGGAGATACTTACACAATGTAGATGGTGGATACAGAGAAATTGAAGACCGAAGGAGAGGTTGCAAGAACAATCTCACGGAGTCGAACAAGTCAATGTTGTTTTGTTTTCTTGATTTGCAAAACATGCAAGAAATGGGAAAATTCGAATTCTGGTTTTTCTTCTTTTTCCTCTTAAAACACAAGGTGAGAAAGTGAAATGAGGAAGGCGATGGGGATGTATTTATAGGCCCCTGGGAGTGTCAATGGCCGAGCTGATCTGAGCCATTGGCCAGATTTCGTATCCGATCCGACGGTCAGGGACAAATGAGATGATGGTACCATAAAGTTGGCAAGCGAATGAACGTGGGCATGGTACCAAGGCACCCAAGTACTCTGATTAATCAATACCTGGCTAACGCGTGTCCACACTCAAGTGCAATTGATGGTACAGTTTCCAAGAGGGGCAGTTCAAAAGTTTCCTTCTCATAGGATTCAAACTGATACTTTTAAGGGGGCAAAATGTTACACCCAGATTTCGAGATAAGAGGTTACGACCCCGAAAACTGGGCTCGTCAGGTGAGCTCGAAATGTATGAAAACATCATATGGTCCAGCCGTAAAACCTCTGAAGTAAAACAATGACCTCGAGGATGCGTAAACTCAAATATTCTCTGAGCTCGTGATGGGCAATGGCATGACACTTAAATATATTTTTCATTAATTGTTGTCAGGTTAGATAGCTCAATCTCGGGAAGTGCAAGCTTGGATGTGACAGCCTCATCAGCACCTACCTATCCCGAGCATATAGTGAAGTTGAGTGGCAAGCTCGTGACTGACCCATAGACTTGACGGACTCAATGCCAATCACTGATCTCGAAGACCTAATGAATCACCTGGGATAACCCATTACGTGTGAACATGCCACTGTTATGTAATCCCAATATTTAAGGGATATCATTTGATCTGTTATCCATTCCCGATCTTCATGAGACGTTTCCGTGTATATAGGACATAATGCAAATTAATTGCTGAACCACGTAAAAATCCTCTTGGTTTTCTTCATCATTCATTCGCTTCATTATTTAATTGTTTAATTGCTCTACAATTTAAGTTGACGAAAAACGGCGTCAACACAACAGTTTACATAACTAATTTTATAACTAAAAAAAATTATATTTGTGACTAATATTTTTAAAAAGTAAGTTGTAAATTTAGTTAACATATTTGTAACAAAAATATATAAAACTAAGTTTGTAACTATTTTTTTTTTATAATTAGTATTGTTGACGTGGTTCTTCGGCAATGGATAATTATATGAATAAAGAGACGAATTAGTGCTAAATGATGAACCGTAATATGCAAATATTTATGTGTCAAACTGGCGAGAATAGCTTAGAGGGAAGGTTATAACTCATTTCTTTTTAGGTGGTTCGAAGGTTAAAATCCCTCTAGTCCACCAGTCTATATTATTGATATATCTCTGGTAATTCTCACAGGGTGTTTCTTTACAAATTAGAAGCCAACCCTTTACAATGCCCAGGGTCTCCATATTTATAGGGAGAGGACACCTGGGTGTTGGCAAAGGGGGTCATCCTGTGACGTTCTTACCCATCATGTCACTTCTGTGACACTTATAATTAATTCCTAAAACCTGACAATGAGGTGTTGTCTAATCAAAAGGTGAGGGAGATAATGGGCCGCATGGCCCAAACCAGTCGTGGGATGCCTGAACACGCACGTTTATGCTGCGTGTCCGAGATTTCAGGTATGGAGTAGACACGTGATGTCTGATATGTGCACGTTTACATTGCGCGGTTGACTTTATAAAGGGTCGGAGGTGTCAGCTCGAGCTTGATGTAGTCCTAGCTCATGGTGTCCACAATGCTAAACTGATGCCTTCATGTACTCTCATTAAACCTCTGGCTACCTCGAACTAAAGGGATAGAGACTCTTAACAACAGCTCCGGGTAGGTGGCATCCACGTGGCTAATAGGATTATCCCCTTTTTCATCTCGCTAATAGCCCGTGGATGTTTAGGGCGTACATTTTCCCCCAAGCCCCTGCTCGTGGCATATGACGACATCTGTGGCCATAGTGGGGGCTTTTAGGCTCCCTTGTCGACTCTTCATGTCTCGTCCATTGCGCTGGTATCGGACACGTGGGGCATCGTGGTTGGTGACGGTCCGTCTTCCGAGAACCGTATTAAATGGCCTAGCCTATCTTCGGCCGTCGTTTTGTCTTTTGAGTGCCGACCCTCGTATCCCACATTAAGATGATCGAATGACCCTCATTCTTTTACCTTTTACGTATATATAAGGTTGGCCACCTTCCGCATGAGCCACCTTTTGTTTGAAAATTTCTCTCATCTTCTTTCTTCTCTCTTCTCAGTTTCAAAACCCTTTTTTCTTCCAGTCACTGTTCCAGACGTTCCTGAGTTCTAGACACGAGGGTTTCTCCGTGACTTCGGTTCCAAAGATTTCACCAGGATTCCAACCCCTACGTTCTTTTTAGTTCTTACGCAGCAAAAACTTCAGTAAGTCCTCTACCTGTTGTATGCTTTAAATGTTTCCATTTTTCTTTGCTTAGGTAAACTTCCTTCTTAGCCGCATGCTATAGGTTGTTTTTCTTTTGTTCTTCTTTGCTGGTATTTTGTGCGTAGGTTTTTATCCTAGGGGTACCGACCGTAGGAAAGAGAAATGCTTAGGAACATGACTCATAGGACAAAATTCTGGGGTGATTTTTCTAGGTTTTTTTTTTTTTTTTTTTAAATATGCCTATTTGGAGAGGCGAAGGCAACAAGTTTCTGGGGTGCCAAAACCAGGTAGCTTAGGGGACACGCTTCACAGGTGGTTTTGCCTCTCAAAAATTTGCCTCCAAGGCAAACTTTATTTTGGCCTTCTGACACACGAATCTCGAGCAATCGGGGACCCGTTGGGAGCATAGGCGCATGTTCATAGAACCGTGTGGTCTCACTCGCCGCAGGCTGAGATTGCCTCAGCCCGTGTAAAGGAAACCATTCTTCATGTTAGATTCTTTCTTATGCTTAGGTCGCCTTTTCTAAACTTTCTTCATCTTTGTTCGTTAGGAGACCAGATGGGACCCAGGAAGAGTATGTCCAAGAAGAGTGCTGCTGGCTCGTCATCCCAGCAGGCCGGCAAGGGGAAAGAGGTGGCAACAGACTCCCCAATTCCCCATTTCGGTCCCGTCATGGAGAAGGAGGTCGAGGTGTGACCTGACGCCTTCTTTGAGGCCGAGAGGATTGCCTCGAAGGTTACAACCCAGGGGAAAGTAAATAAGATTATGCTTTTCCACAATATCGAGGTAGGGAGGAGCACTCTGGTCACCCATCCTCCCCATGAGGGCGAGCGGAGCTGCGCACGGCTCGATGAGGAGTTCGCGGCCTGGAGCGACGAACACCTTAAGGTTGGGGCCTTTCTCCCCCTGGACTAGTACTTTGTGGATTTCCTGAATTTCGTGAAGCTGGCCCCCTTCCAACTCCCCCCTAACTCTTACCGTCTGTTAGCGGGGTTGAGGTACCTGTTCCTGAAGCAGGAATGGAGGTCCCCACACCGGCAGACATCCTGTACTTTTTCTGCCTCAAAGCCAGCCGGAACAACGGCGCGAGGGGACGAGTTCTACTACTTGACTCGCTTTCCCAACACTGCAGCGGTCATCGAGCTGCCCAGCCGCCCCAATGACTTCAAGGATCAATTCTTCATGTCAACGGGGTTCCGCAACTGCGAACACCATTACTTCAACCGTCCTCATAAGTTCCTTCTAACTTTAGCTCGCGAGCTCGTCACCGATTAGTTTCTTTTCATTCGTTATTGACTTGAAAACTATCGTGCAGCTATTTTCACGAGGACGGCTAAGTCGGTGACCTGGGGGGGTCAGTACGAAACCTTGGCGGGGCTCCCCCTAAGTGAAAAGGACTACCGCCAGCTCGTGTCTAATGAGATGATGCTGGCATGTAAGTTAATTTCTCCGGGCCAGACTCTGGCCTTGAGGAGGTCGCGGACCATCCCTGCAGCTCGCGAGATGGCGCCCATCCCCGAGGAGGAGGCTGCGAACGAGGACGAGGAGGACGAGGTGCCCCTCGTGCGCCGGAAGCAGGCTCTTGAGGTCGCCCACGAGGTCAACGCGGAGCGGGCCCAGTCCAGGGCAGTAGCCGGTCCCTCCGACCAAGGTAACCCTTATTTGTTTAGGAATTTAGACAGATCTGCCGCGAACCTACGACTTTCTAGGTTTAACCCCAACCAACTCGTTCACCGCCACCGAAACGATCTAGATCGTAACATCACCCTACTCCAATGTGTTGACCAGCTAGTGCTGCGTCACGACATGGCCCGCCGTAGGGGCACTATAATAGTATATAATATCCTGGCCTTCAGGTCGACCTTGTTTGAGGAGTACGGGACCAACCTTAGGTCGTGACCCTCCCTTCTGGAGGGTTTAGTAGCTCCGGGGCTTAGGCAGTATGTAGAGGAGTCCAGCCCTGAGGCGGATCCGGACCCAGAGCCTCCTCTCATTCGTGAAGTCATTATCTTAGACTCCCCCGTAGAAGCCCCTGGGCCGGAGGTCTTGACAATAGATTCCTCTTATAGCTTGGAGGGTAGGACCCCTTTCCATACATTAGATATTTTGCTTTGCAATCATATATTTTTACATGTGTACTCACGATTCATTGTCCTTGTTTCAGGTGAGGATATGTCGCAGCCCGGGGATAACGTTCTGCGATCTATGTTCCAAGGGGGAAACCCTTCCTCCGGGCCGTCCGGGCCCTTGGTGAAGAGGCTCCGGTTGGCGAAGAAAGCTGCTGGGACTTCCTCCAAGTCCCCTGCCAAGGGGAAAAGCCAGGGTCCCTCCGTCACAGAGAAAGTGACTCCACCCCCTCCTGCAGTAGAGAAGATGGCTCCACCTCCCCCGCGACTTCCTGTCCCTGCTCGGGAAAAGGAGGTACCAACTGGGACTTTGCCAGCCCCGACCCCCGCCGTGCGCGTCCCGGTTAACCCTAAGGCCTTGGAGAAAGTCCCCGAGGCTTTTCGGGGGACGGTTTACGAAACCGTGACCTACATGGTGGACCACTACTACAACACCACCCTGAGGGACTTGCGGGAGATCGAGATGAGGAGCCCCGAGAACGTGATGGAGTCTTCACTGGGGATGAGCCTCATGGTAAGTTTTCTTTACCACTGGTTCTTTCTGCTTATTTTCTAAGGCACTTGCTTATATCTTTTCGTCTTGCAAGTGGCTTTGGCTCTCCACTGGAGCATATCTCGGTCCAAGGCTAGGATTAACGAGATCAGGGGCGAGCACTAGGCTGCCCAGGCCGCCCTCGCGTCCGCTCAGCAACAGGAGAAGGATGCCAAAGCTGCCCTGGCGACTGCCCAGGAAAACGAGAAGGTCGCGCGGGCTGAGCTGGAGGCATCTCGGGCCAAGCTGCTGGAGGCCGAGGCTACCAAGGTCGCCCTGGATGCCGTGAAGGTTGAACTTGAAGAAGCCAAGGCTGCCCTTGTGGCGGAGAGGGTATCTTCCAACTCATCCATGAAGACCATGCTGTACCATTGCTAGTCCTTCAACCAGGATGGTGACTTTTCCTTCCTGGGGATGGAGGTATGGGAGTCCTTCTTGGAGAAGTTCAATGCTCGCCTTCAACAAGAGGCGCCCTCTGAGACCGGGGAGACTCCCACTGCAACCGAGCAGGATGGCGAGGGCGTGACTTCATCAAAGCGGCCTGGCGGGGCTTAGGATTTTTTGCTCCTTTCTCTTATCATATATATATTTATTTGTAACTTTACATTACGAGGTTTTTTTATCCTCGAGACAATCAATATCCTTAGATTTATTTTAATCTATTTATATATATTTTTGTGGTTTACCTTTATTGTTGAGAACTTAGTTTCTGTTGGTGTTGTGATTGACATCCTATGCTTGTTAGGAAAACACATCTGTTAATCAATTTGAACCAACTTCTAAGTCTTAGGACCTGGTTGTATCCAGGACGTTAATTTTAAAAACTTAGTTCGCGTTAATCCTTTATCGATGTCTCGTGCTTTTTAAGAAAAATGTCGATCAATCAATTTGAACTAACCTCTAAGTTTTAGGACCTGGTTGTATCCAGGACATTAATTTTAAAAACTTAGTTCGCGTTAATCCTTTATTGATATCTCGTGCTTTTTAAGAAAAACATCGATCAATCAATTTGAACTAACTTCTAAGTTTTAGGACCTGGTTATATCCAGGACGTTAATTTTAAAAACTTAGTTCGCGTTAATCCTTTATCGATATCTCGTTCTTTTTAAGAAAATCATCGATCAATCAATTTGAACTAACTTCTAAGTTTTAGGACCTGTTTATATCCATGACATTAATTTTAAAAACTTAGTTCGTGTTAATCCTTTATCGATATCTCGTGCTTTTTAAGAAAAACATCGATCAATCAATTTGAACTAACTTCTAAGTTTTAGGACCTGGTTATATCCAGGGTAAAACTTAGTTCCCGTTAATCCTTTATCGATATCTCGTGCTTTTTAAGAAAAACATCGATCAATCAATTTGAACTAACTTCTAAGTTTTCGGACCTGGTTATATCCAGGGTATATGCCCCCCAAGTGAGCAGGAAAGGGTCTTTCGTGGTTACTTGACGTTACATTCACAAACATATACGATAATTCAAAAAGATTAATTCTTATTACTTAATAAACAAAAGTGGCTTTTATAATTAAGCCTTACAAAGATATTACTGATAATATCTTTAAGTGAATAGCGTTCCAAGTCCGTGGGACTGCTTCTCCATTAAGTCGAGCTAGCTTGTAGGTTCCTTCTTTCACGACCTCGGTTATTTGATAGGGCCCTTCCCAGTTTGGTCCCAACACTCCATCCTTGGGATCCTTACCGGCCAGGAAGACTCTTCTAAGTACCAGGTCTCCAACGCTAAAGACGCATTTCTTGACCTTTGAGTTGAAATAACGAGTGATCTTTTGTTGATAATGCGCGAGCTGCAGCTGTGAAGCTTCTCATTTTTCGTCAATTAGGTCGAGGGACGTGCAGAGTAATTCGTCGTTCCGCTCTTGGTCAAACGTTTGGACTCTATGCGAGGCTACCTTTACTTCAACAGGAAGGACTGCCTCACTCCTAAAAGCCAGGGAGAAGGGAGTATGACCCATCGACGTCCGATGTGAAGTCCGGTATGCCCACAATACCTGGGGGAGCTGTTCGCGCCAAACTCTCTTAGCTTCATCGAGTCTCTTCTTTAGGCTAGCTTTTAGCGTCTTATTGATGGTCTTGACCTGCCCATTGGCCTAGGGATAGGCCACGGAGGAGAAGCTTTTAACAATGCTGTGCCTCTTGCAGAATTCGGTGAAGAGGTCGCTATCGAACTGCGTCCCATTATCTGACATGATCTTCTTCGGAAGCCCGAATCAGCAGACAATGCTCTTGACCACGAAGTCGAGGACTCTCTTTGAAGTGATCGTCGCCAGGGGCTCTGCTTCTGTCCATTTTGTGAAGTAGTCGATAGCCACCACCGCATAGCAAACTCCTCCCTTTCCAGTAGGGAGGGCGCCAACCAGGTCAATACCCCAGACCGCGAACGGCCATGGGGACGAGATCATCTTTAGCTCGACCGGAGGAGTCCGGGAAATTGTGGCGAATTGCTGGCACTTGTCACATTTTCGGACGTAGGAGATCGAGTCTTTTGATAGAGTGGGCCAATAATACCCTTGCCTTAGTATTTTCAGGGACAGGCTTTGCCCCCAGTGTGATCTCCGCAAAAACCCTCGTGCACCTCCTGTAAAATGGTCTTCACCTCGCTTGGCAGGATGCACCGTAGGAGAGGTAAAGAGTGTCCATGCCGGTATAATATCCCATCTATCACTGCATTCCTTGGAGCCTGGTAAAGTACCCGCCTCGCGTCATTCCTCTCCTCAGGTAACTTTCCTACTGTGAGATACTCGAGGAGGGGAGTCATCCAAGTCGGTTTGGCGTCAATCATCTCGACCTCCGCCCCGACTTCCTCTATGCTTGGTCTTTCCAAGAACTCAACTGACACCAGCCCCAAAGTCTTCGCCTCCCCAGAGGTAACAAGTTTTGCTAGGGTGTCCGCGTTGGTGTTCTGCTCCCGAGGTATCTGCTCGACTAAGCCGCGCCCAAATACGGATAGCTATTTCTTTACTTTGGCCAGGGAAGCGACCATCTTGGTTCCCCATGCTTGGTATTCTCCTAACACCTGGTTTACCACGAGCTGGGAATCGCTGTAACACTGAACGGAGCTGACCCTCAGCTCCTGAGCCACCCTTAGCCCCGCCAATAAAGCTTCGTACTCGGCCTCATTGTTGGACGCTTTGAATCCGAATCATAATGCTAAGTGGAATCAATGTCCCTCTGGGGATATTAATATGATTCCAGCCACGGAGCCATTCTCGTTAGACAAGCCGTCTACGAAGACCTTCCATGAGGCCTGAGCTGACTCTTCTACAGGGTCTTCTTGGAACCCTGTGCACTCTGCCACAAAATCAACCAGGACTTGGCTTTTTATTGCATTTCACGGTATGTACAGTATTTCAAACTAGCTGAGTTTGATAGCCCATTTCAATAGACACCCCGATGCTTCAGGTTTCTTCAAAACCTGCCTTAAAGGCTGATCGGTTATGACGTGTATTGAGTGGGACTGGAAATACGGCCTGAGCTTTCGGGAGGCCGTAATAAGGCAGAAAGCCATCTTTTCCATCACGGATACCGGGATTTAGCTCCGAGTAGCCTCTTACTGATGTAATAGACTGGCTTTTGAGATCGGTCCTCTTCTCGGACTAATACGGCGCTAGCTGCATCCTCCGTGACAGCTAGGTAAAGGAAAAAAGGCTCTCCTGCCGTCGGTTTGGATAAAATGGGCGGCTCGGCTAAATGCACTTTTAGGTCAAGGAAGGCACGTTCACATTCCTCGGTCCACTCGAATTTTTTATTTCCCCGGAGCAGGTTGTAGAATGGCAAACACTTGTCGATAGATTTAGCAATAAACCGATTAAGGGCCGCCACCCTTCCTGCCAGACTTTGAACGTCTTTTCACAACCGGGGTGAGGGCATCTCGAGCAGCGACCTGATCTTATCGGGGTTCGCTTCTATTCCTCTGGCATTGACAATAAAGCCCAGGAATTTCCTTGACATGACCCCGAAAGTACACTTTTGGGGGTTTAGCCTCTTGTCGTATTCTCTCAGTATCTTAAAGCATTCCTCTAGATCGGAGACATGGTTATCGACAGTTTTCGACTTGACCAACATGTCATCAACATACACTTCCATATTTCTCCCGATCTGATTGGTAAACATCCTGTTTACCAACCTCTGGTATGTAGCTCCTGCATTTTTCAGCCCGAAAGGCATGACCTTGTAACAATAAACGTTGGTTGGGGTCATGAAGCTATAGTGTTCCTGGTCTGCTGGATTCATGGCGATCTGGTTATAGCCCGAGTACGCATCCATAAAATACATGAGCTCGTGCCCCGCCGTGGCATCTACCAATTGGTCGATCCTTGGCAAGGGGAAACAATCTTTGTGGCAGGCTTTGTTCAGATCGGAAAAGTCGATGCAGGTCCGCCATTTTCCGTTGGGCTTCGGGACCAACACAGGGTTGGCGACTCAGATCGGGAGCTTTTCTTTGCGGATAAAGCCGCACTTTAAGAGCCAGACTACTTCCTCCTCTAGGGCCTCAGCTCGGGTTGTTCCTAGGCACCTTTGTTTGTGGGATTTTGCGGGTACGCTTTTATCCAAGTGGAGGGTGTGCATGATGATGCTCGGGCTGATCCCTATCATGTCTCCATGAGACCAGGCGAACACGTCTAGATTTTCTTTCAGAAAACTAATAAGCTCCGCCTTCCTCTTGCTACCTAGATTTTTCCCGAGCTTCACCACCTTCGAGGGGTCTTGTGGGTCGATATTTACCTCCTCGGCTCTTCGATGGCTTGGAGCTCAGATCTATTCTCACCTATTCTGGGGTCGATATCATTATCTAAGATGATACCTTCTCTTATTGCACTCTGAGGTTTTTCAATCTCAGGACTAGGCACAATTTCCTGAGATTCCTCACTCTCGCCCTGGATGGTCATCGTCTGCTGCCCAGGTTTTGATTTTCCCTTCATAGAAATGCTATAGCATTCCTTGGGAGTGAGCTGATCACCTCAGACCGTGCATATCCCTATGGAAGAGGGGAATTTTAGCACGAGGTGGCGGATGGAGGTTATGGCTTCAAACGCTATCAATGTAGGTCAGCCCAAAATAGCATTGTACGCGGCGGGACAATCGATGACCACGAACTCGAGGAGTTTTGAGACAGTCCGGGGTCCCTCTCCCAAGGTGATCACCAGCTCGATTGTTCCTATCGCTACTGACCCTTCTCCAGAAAACCCATATAGCATCATGGAGGTGGCTTTCAACTCAGTGACAGATAAACCCATCTTTTCCAGCGTAGACCGGAACAACAGGTTCACCGAGCTCCCATTATCGACAAGTACCCTCCTAACTCTCCGATTGGCGAGCTGGGCGGCTATGACCAGAGGGTCTTTATGAGGGAACTGGATGTGACTGGCATCTTCCTCGGTGAATATGATTGGTTGCCTCTCTAATCGTTGTTGTTTGGGCAGATGCTGCTCTGGGACGAACTCCACTCCATTATGAGCTTTAAGTTCATTGACATATCTCTTCTGGGCACCTCTGCTCGTGCCGGCCAAATGGGGGCCTCCGAAGATTGTGGAGATCTCTCCTCCTATCACAAGAGGAAGGGTATCCTGATTTATCCGAGACTCGGGCTGACTTATCGGAGCTTCTGGAGCTGGTTGACCAGCGGGAACTCTATTCCGCGCATACTAAGTCAAGGGTCCGGCTCTGATGAGAGTCTCGATCTCATCCTTCAGGTGCCTATAATCGTAGTGTTGTGGCCAATGTCGTTGTGGAATCGACAAAATGTGGAGGGGTCTCGCTTAGCCTTCTAGTGCTTCAATGGCTCCGGCTTCTTCCAGGGGAGGCGAGCAGAGTTTGCTAGGAAAATGTTCTCCCTAGTGTTTGTGAGCTCGGTATAAGTCGCGTAGACTGGCTTATACTTCTCTGCGGGCTTGTTCTTCTTCAGGCCGTGTTGGCCGCCCTCGCTGCTGCCTTTTCTCTTGCCTCCACCCCACTGGTTATTCTGTGTAACGGTTTGGGCCATTTTTACGACATCCGTTCCCACTCTAGTGGGCTGTTCAGGGACTGGGCTGGTTCCCGCGGCCAACGCTCGTGCTTCCTCCAGGTTTATCCATCCCTGGGCCATATTTAAGAATTCGTTCACGGTGCTAACACCTTTTCTCTGTATCTCTTCCTAGAGTCCGCCTCCAACGAGGATCCCCGTCCTCAAGGCCATAAGTTTGGAGCTATCATCTGCATCCCTGGCTAGAGCCATGACGTTCGCGAATCTGCTCAGCTAAGCTTTCAGAGGTTCGTCGGGCTGTTGCTTTATGTTTGCTAGGGTGTCGACTTTGACGCGAGTAGCCTGAGAAGCTCGGAAGGCCCTTTTGAAGTCGGTAGAAAAGGTTTTCCACGAGCTAATGGACTGCTTTTATTTTGTTTGAACCATTGCCTGGCCGGCCCAGTCAAGGTGGAAGGAAATATTAAACACCTCAGCTTGGGACCGATGTTGTGGGCCATCATCAGGGTGTTGAACATACCCAAATGATCTGACGGGTCCCCGTCTCCATTGAATTTAGACAAGTGAGGCATACGGAAGCCAGGTGGATACGTCGTGGCTGCTATGCTAGGAGCGAAGAGCTCGAGTTCGTCCCCCAAGTCGTACTCATCTTTTTCTTTTTCCGATAAGAGCTTCCTCATCAGCTCCTCCATCTGAGCTAGCCACTCCAGGGTTTGGTCCTTACTTCCTTGGTTGTTCTGGGGCTGTTCAACAGCTCCAGTTCCATTGTACGCATTAGGCGGGTTATTGTCCCTCCTATCTTGAGATAGGTTATGTGGGGAATTCCCGCTGTCACGTACTTGCGACAGACCCTCCCCTTGGCGAGCACGACTATCGTTTCTAGTTGGGTCTCCTCTCTGAGAGTTGAGGCGATCTCAGAGGTCGCCCCTCGGGGTGGCCCGAGGGCTTTGAGCCGAACTTAAGCGATGGCACAGGTCTTCGCCAGACGTACCACTTCGACGACTCCCGGTCCAGTAACTTCCCTTTGAAAAGCTCGGAGCCCACCGCTGAGGGTGAGGATCCGGGACTTCCCTGGGCGCTCGGCTGGGATGGGAAGGTCCGACAGAAGGAGGATTTCTCCTGCTGCTCCCATGAGCTGGATTTCTCCTGCTGTTCCCATGAATAAAGAGACGGATTAGTGATAAATGATGAACAGTAATATGTAAATATTTATGTGTCAAACTAGCGAGAATAGCTTAGAGGGAAGGTTATAACTCGTTTCTTTTTAGGTGGTTCGAAGGTTAAAATCCCTCTAGTCCACCAGTCTATATTATTGATATATCTCTGGTAATCCTCACAGGGTGTTTCTTTACAAATTAGAAGTCAACCCTTTGCAATGCCCAGGGTCTCCATATTTATAGGGAGAGGACACCTGGGTGTTGGCAAAGGGGGTCATCCCGTGACTTTCTTAACCATCATGACACTTCTGTGAAACTTATGATTAATTCCTAAAACCTGACAATGAAGTGTTGTCTAATCAAAAGGTAAGGGAGATAATGGGCCGTATGGCCCAAACCAATCGTGGGATGCCTGAACACGCATGTTTATGCCGCGTGTCCGAGATTTCAGGAATGGAGTAGACATGTGATGTTTAATATGCGCATGTTTACATTGCGTGGTTGACTTTATAAAGGGTCGGAGGTGTCAGCTCGAGCTTGATGTAGTCCCATCTCGTGGTGCCCACAATGCTGACCTGATGCCTTCATGTACTCTCACTAAACCTCTGGCTACCTCGAACTAAAGGGATAGAGACTCGTAACAGCAACTCCGGGTAGGTGACATCCACGTGGCTAATAGGATTATCCCCTTTTTCAGCTCGCTAATAGCCCGTGGATGTTTATGGCGTACAAGTATATACAAAAATGTTAAATTGCATTAAACAAGTAACATATATTTATATATATATATATTTTAAATTGTAACAACTAATAAACAAATAGATTTTATTGATTAAATATATAATATTTTATGTAAGCATAAATATTTATTTAATATTAATAATTATATTTATTTTAAATATTTATAAGTAAAATAAATTTATTTGTAATTATTATTATCATACCAAAAGTATTTATGAACTAATTACTATTGAAAAAAAAACAAAAAAAATTAAAGTATTGAGACTTTTTTTAAAAATATATAATATGAAAATTGTAATATTTGTATTATAGGAATTAATATAATTAAAATAGTTTAAAATATAAGATCAAAATTGTATTGATTTGACAAAAAAATATTAAAGTGATTTGACATATAATATTTGAAAGAAAAGTTGATTTGACAAAAAAAAATATGTTGGTTCAAAATAACATATCAATAGGATACGTTAGGGAGAAAAAAGCATATGTGTACACATTAGTTGGGAGGAGCACAATAATTTTGTAATTTTTTTAATTTTCCGTATAAAACGATTTTTTAAAATTACTGTGTAACATGTAATTTTCCCTTAAAATAAGGGCAATTCTTTGGTCGCTCGGGATTTGAAGGGCCTAATCCTTCAATTATTTTTCAGCCATTGGATCCATGGTTGACAGTGGGATTGTGGTGTTTGGTTGAGGATGTGTTAAAATACATATATACCCCAACATATCCCTTAGCAACTGGCTACCATTTTGCACATATAATTTTTTTTTTTTTGGTTTTATTTCTCTAAAATACAATGTTCTGAAATCTTGCTCAAAAAAAAAAAATAATCAAAGGATTGGCGGGAGTGTGTGATCGTTTCTATTAAATTTCTTGAAGAATAGGTCGATTGTCGTCGCTGATTGGTGGTACAAGTCAAGTACGCAAAGTTTGGAGGTTCGAACGAGGTGGGTTTCACTAATCATCGTTGGTTCTCAATAGATTTTTCAATCATTTCTTCTAAATCGGAGAATCAGAGAGTGATTGGAGCTCTCTGGCATACTAGTAAGTTGTGAAATTGTTTTGGGCGGGCAATAGTGATTCTCCTTTTCATATACACCATGAATGTGTAATAAATCCACAAATGGAGGAGATAATATATCTAAAAGTAGTTTTCATTGCTGAATTTTTGATGACATTCTCTTGTTTTTGTATTGGGTATTGACGAATGAAAATTTAAAAACTATTTATTTATGTAATAGGATTGAAAGATTGTTGTTAGTGAAGTTTTTAGAAAGAAAAAAAAAACATGTTTCAGAATTATGGAGAAAGCTTATCAAGATTTTATTTCTTTTGTCTGCTTCAGTGAGGCCTTTAGTAAGGTATTTATATTATTTCAAATTTATTCATTTAGTTATATCCAACTTATGCAATTAGCTTAAATTTTTTGAACTCTAGTTCTCAACCCATTTTTTCGTTGCGTTCCCCTTCAGATTGTGAGTCGCTATCGTCCATGGTTGTCTCCGCTAGATTTGAGAGGTACGTGCGTTTGTCTAGTTCTAGTTTTATTAAATCTTTGTCAAAAAAAAATGTTAGTGTTTTAATTTTGATTTATATGTGTTTAAATAAACCTCAGTACTCTAACTAAATTTTTGTTAATTATTGTTGACGCGGTTCTTCGCCAACGGGTAATTAAGAAAAGAAGAGAAAGGGATTAGTGCTTAGGTTGAATCGAAATAGATAAATAATCTTAGAAATGAAATGGTGACTCAGAACACGTTTTTTAAGTGGATCAAAGGTTAAAATCCTTCTAATCCACTAGTCAGTATTATTGCTATATACTGGGTATTTGATTACAGGGTATTTC
This sequence comes from Humulus lupulus, assembly GCF_963169125.1. Lineage (NCBI taxonomy): Eukaryota > Viridiplantae > Streptophyta > Magnoliopsida > Rosales > Cannabaceae > Humulus > Humulus lupulus. Next base: position 92,843,062 of record NC_084800.1, on the reverse strand, counting down.
TTACAATTGAGAATCCAACCCCTTACAACTCCCAGGGTCCCCATATATATAGGAGAAGGCACGTGGGAGTTGGTAAGAAGGTCATCCCGTGACCTTCTTACCTATCATGTCAACTCTGTGACATTCATGATTAATTCCTAAACCTGACACATAAGTGTGGTCAAATCAATAGGTAAGGGGATAATGGGCTGCACGGCCCAACCCAATCGTGGGTGTCTGAATACGCACGTTCCTGATGCGTGCCTGAGAAGTCAGGGATATATCAGACACGTGATGTCTGATATATGCACGTTTATCTTGCATGATTGACTTTATAAAAGGTCATAGCCTCCACCTCCAGCTCGTACAACGAGCTGGATTCTTTCCTCGACCTGTGGTCTTCAGAGTCCAGACTCAGTCCTTAAGCAATCTTGGCGAACCCTTAGGTTACCTCGAGCTAAGGAGGCAAGATCTTATGAAGGCAGCTCCGGTCTTGGGGATGTCCACGTGGTAGCCATGATTAGGCCGTATCTCAGCTCGCTAATCAGCCCGTGGGAAAATCAAGGCGTACAATTATATATATTCAATGACTTTGGTTTCAGTCCTCTTAGCCTTGGTGAAGCACCTGAGAACTTGGAGAGGTTTAAAGAATCTGAGCTTATTCGCTACAGATGGGCTTTGTTTTTTGTTGTAAGACTTTCAGGTTCAACACTTCACCAGTTTGTAAGATTTACTCAACCAAACTTATATGTCATTTTAATGGAAGAAAATCTATAGGAAATTTAAGCTGAATAAAAGTAACACCAGCTTACTGCTATTATATTGTTATTTTCATGAGGTTGGTTTTTAAATTTTGGGTATTGCTTCATGCTAATATTATTTTGCTACATATCATCTTCATGTGATAATATATGAACTGTTTATATTAATTGACAAATAGTTTTATGTATATATATATGTATGAACACACACATAATTAGGTTATCTTTTTTTCTTTTTTCAGGTTCTTGATGTTAATCCATGTTGACCCTTGATTTAGCCAACGACACAGAGTCAAAATAACGACAGGAAATGAGATGAAAACAAGAAGAGAATCAAATAAAAAGTAAATAACATAAATGATTTATAATGGTTCGGCCCCAATAAGATGGTAATGACCTATGTCCACTTAGTGTTCTTGTTGATATTGAATCCCAATAATGTGATAAAAAAAACTAGGATTCTTGAGTTTCACAAGTCTTCGGAAGATTACAATTTCGGTGGATAATTACACTATGCTTTTCTCTCTGAATACAAAGATCAAAAGTTCCAAAGTCCAAAAAAAAGTCCCTTCCTTGAGCCCTCTTTTTCTTATTTATAGGCTCAAGAGGGTTACATGGGCCGATGGACCTTAATTACAATTAAGATCAGCATATTAAGGTAATAAAATGAAACATTATAAATGCAATTATTACAAGATTGCAAATCCCAAAGGAAGTAAATGAGAGTATGCGACCAGACTGGTCGTACCTAATCAAGAGACTTGACGAATCAATAATTATCTAGTCGATAGTCAAACAAGATCCCTTCACTCGAAACTGCCACGTGCCAACCACGTGTAAGAAATCTTTCCACGTCATCGGGAGCCATTTTTGGGTAAACCATCCAATTTAAAGATTTGATGCAATAAAGATGAAACATAAGAGGAATCATACGAATGCTGAGAATAGAGGTGATGAAGCAATGGTGCCAAAAAGGGTTAAACCTCTCTCTTTAAAATATTAGTTTAATGAAATGTTCATTTATTTAATATTCCTATTATTTATGTGATTTGTAATCTTTATAAGTGATATTGTAGGCTTAAGGTGCTTCAATCACTCTTTTAGACCTTCTTTTATTTATTTATTTATTTATTTCTTTTGCATTGTAAGTATAGATCATGGGGAGTTTTGTTGTAACTAATTTTAGGCAATTTATTTCAATGTTTCCAGATTTTTGTGGTTCTAACTTCGAGAGAGCATGTGCAAGTAATCATATTTTGTTGTTAGGAAATAAATAAACACTACTACAAAAAAAAGCAATTGTGTCAGTCAAACGCGTCAGTCAACGCAGTTGACTAACGCTGTTGACCAAGAATTAGCATTTGTGGCAGTTGGGCACTACCACAAATGTTGTGGCAATTGCATCATAACATACACTACCGACGTTAAACGGGGTCGTTTTCGTCAGTGGGCCATTGACGCTAGTAAAGGGAGTGTTTGCGTCAGTGGCCCACTGACGGTAACGCCTCGTTTGCGTCAGTAGGACACTGACGCAAACGCCAAAATAAAACGCGCATTTTACTTTGGCATTTGCGTCAGTGCCCCACTGATGCAAACGGGCCATTACCGTCAATGAGCCACTGATACAAATGGCCCGTTAAATGAATTAAGCCCCTTTCATCCTTGAGATAGCCATTGCAAACCTAAAATCTCAACAACAACAAAAAAATTGAAGAACCAGCAGCGCCCCGAACGAGTTTTCTCTCCTTTTGGTAAGTTTTTATCTTTTTTTCTTTTTCAATTTTAATGTAAAAATGATGATATATATTTATGAACCTTATATATAGATATATTTAATTTTTTGTATAGATTTTGAATTTTTGAAGATTATTATTTGAAAACTCATAAACTTTCTTAGTTTTTTGGGATTTTCTACTTCAAGAACCAACATTGCTCAATAATTACAGGTAAGTGCAATTTTATTAATTTTAATGATTTAAATTTAATTTTTGTGATTTTTTTATAAATTGACTATATTTCTGATTTTTTAATTTTTGGATAGTTTTATATTAATGATTATTTAATTGCTTTAGGTTTAAACTTTTCATTTTAATATTTTATTTTTTAGAATTTTTTTATTATAATTTATTAATTTTATGTTAACTTTTTCAATTTTTTTAAAAAAAAATTAATTCAATTTCGGATTTATTTATTTAAATGAGTATATATATTAATGTATATATTTTGTATAAGTTCCAATTTATTAATTATTTAGTTTGAATATTTTGAGTAATTTTTTGTTTATATTTTGTTAACTTTTTAAATTTTGGGTTAAATTGTTTAAATATGTATATATTAAATTGTTTGTTTTCTTTAAGTTATATTTTATTATTGATTTAGTTAGAATATTTATAGTCGATTTTTCTTTATATGATTTGTTAACTTTTTAAAAAATATATATTTTATTTCAGGTTTATTTAAATGAGTACATATAACAAATTATTTGTTTTCTTTAAGCCATTTATTGTTTATTTAGTTACAATATAGCTTTAATATATTTTTCTTTATATTTTGTCAACTTTTTTATTATTTTTTTGTTTATTGTTATATTTGAGTAGGTATTTTGTTGACAACTTTGTTGGTGAGATCAAGCTTTGGAGGAATTTATATTAGAGGTAATATTTTAAACCTTAATGTATAATTAAGATATTGAACTTAGTGGAATGTATGAATTATAAAATAGTGGAGACAGGTTCTAGGATTGTGTGCTGCGGTGATATAAGGCTGTAATTATGCATGTTTGATTGATTAATTGGTTTGTTGTGTTTATGTGATGAATATAAGTTTATTTAAATTTTGGGAAATATGATAGTAATAGGGGAAATGATGCCCAATTTTTTTGTAAGATTTAGTAATATGAGAATTATGCATGTTTGATTGATTTGTTGAATATTTTTGTGTATATCATGTGTTGTATACATACAAATTTTAAATTTGGGAAATGTGATAGAAATAGGGGAAATGCTGCCCATTTTTTTTGGACATATTGTTTCCTTTATTTACTTGTCAATTAGGTAATTCACGAACTTAATTGTTAATGTTTGTTGCTTTTTTTGTTTGTTTTTTTTTTTGTGTGTGAAGTTTGACATTGGATAGAGATTGGATGTCAGAAGATAGGTTATCCATGAAATATAGGAATGGAGTTGAGTTTTTCTTGCAATTTTGTGCAAAAAATACTCAATCTCCTAATTGTATTCCTTGTCCTTGTGTTAAGTGTGATAACATTGTCAGGATGCCAATTTTTAAAATAAAAGATCACTTATTTAGGAATGGAATAGACAAAAGTTATAAAGTATGGTTTTTACACGAAGAAAGAATGAAAGTCACTGATGAGGGACTATTTAAGAATAATAAGTATTTTGATGTGGATTACGAAGTTGATGATATTGCAGAAATGATTCATGATGCACAATATGAATCACATGTGGATCCAATTAAATTTCAGTCAATCTTAGAAGATGCTGAGAAACCTATTTTCCCTAATTGTACAAGGTTCACTAAATTATCAGCACTGCTTAGGTTGTATAACTGCCAAACATGGGTGGAGTGATAAGGGAATGACAGAGTTGTTAACATTTTTAGGAGAATTATTACCCGAAGGTAATGAAATGTCGTCTTCATTTTATGAAGCAAAGAAGACATTGCGTTCGTTAGGCATGCAATATGAAAGAATACATGCTTGTCCTAATGATTGCATCTTATATCGAAAGAGATTTGTTGATGCAATTGCATGTCCGACATGTGACGAGTCTAGATGGAAAAAGAAAAAAAAATTCAGATGCAGTTAGAAAAGGTGTCCCTGCAAATGTTTTATGGTATCTACCACCGATACCTCGTTTGGTTCGATTGTACCGAAATGATGATTTTATTTGGATGATTTCTAGCTTATTATTTTAAATATTTTCTAATTAGTTTATGAATACAACACCATATTCGACTCACGAAATCAACGAGATACGGGATGAGTGGACTGAATCAATTATGGTGTATCTCAGTTAGCAAATGAGCAAGTTGGTGAGGAAATTTTAGTTTAAGTAGGTTTACTACTTAGAAATTTAGAATACAAGAGTACCTATATACATATATTAACTTTGAAATCTGAATTACTTCTGTAGATTTGATCAAAAAATGTTAACTTTAGATAAATGTTTTAAGAAAATTATACTGTTGTTTTTCTGTTTCTGCTGCTGCTTTTTTTTTTTTATCAAAATAGGCTAGGGAAATTGGCATAAACATTTGCGATTTCCCTGGTTAATATTTTATGTGACAGTTCCCAACTGACGCAAAAAATACTCGTTTTTAACATTTGGGGCAGTGCCCCACTGACGCAAATGCCAGGTGTTTGCGTCAGTGGGGCACTGCCACAAATGCCAATTTGTGACAGTGGCCCACTAACGCAAATGCTAGCTTGGTTTGCGTCATGGGATTCCGCGTCACATATAAAACTGATGCAAAAACTCAATTGTGGTAGTTAGAAACTGACGCAAATGTCATTTTTTGTTGTAGTGAAAAACCCAAGAGATTTTATTGCATATATCTTTTCACAATGATAAAAGTTTGTAGATTGATTTTGGTTCACTGCTTTATGGCATATCAGTTACCTGCAGCTTTGCCTCTTAGTTGATTAATCAATTTCAAATAGGAAAAGTATAAGTTCTTTTTATATTGTTATTTGTGTACAACAATATAGATGGTAGGATTAAGATTTGATCATGAGCGAGCGCATCCCAAGGGATCAAATGTTGATGAGGTTTGTACTTCTCTAACTCATAATCTCATCTTTTTATTGTGTCTATACAATGTATAGATGTGTTTCCCATATAACAATTAGCAGTTTCATAAATATATAGTCACATACTCTTTGTCATGTTAAGTTTCATTTTTTGTTGGTCATTTTTTTTACTTTCCTTTTTATCATTATTATGATCAAGTTTTATATTGTTTAACTAACTTGACTTGAAATTATGTACATTGTGAAATTGTGTTTTGGCTCTTCATAGAGTGTGCACTAATGAACAATTTTGATGTACAAATTATGCAAATTAGATGCACTCTACATTCCTCTACATCAACTTATTGGACTAAAACTCTCATCATAGTATCATGAAAGGTTAAAATCTCTTAACCTATTATTTGCTCCCAAACTTTCTCAAATTAGACTTAAGCACAGTTCAACTGTCACAACAGAAAGCAGTAATAACTGCAGTTTGAGTATTTGGCAATTTTAGTGGTTGAAAACGATCTTTAGACTCAAGTTGGTCAATAGACTATATTAATAGCTTTATAGAGAAAATATGTAACTTAGATCTCATCTTGTATTCAACATTGACAAAGGAAGTTCTGGGTTCTTGTATTATGTTGATGAGAGTTTGAAAAATAAAAACAAAGTTCTTATTTAGATTATATAACTTTGTACTGGTCTCGATTTGTGCTTACTAAAGAGTGTTAGTCCCATCCACTTGATTTAGGTCATACTTGTTTGAACCAAATAAATTTCTTATGTTGTTAACATGTGTATCATTTATTTGATTCTCATTTGGTCTAAAATGTATTATGTTGGGAAAACTTATACAAGATCTTTATTTATTTTCATGTAGATCTAATATTAAACAAATTAATATGAGATAACCTAGAACATGTTTTTAAAATTGAATTCAAAGAGAAACAAAGACAAGAATACTTACAGTATACACAGCGGAATGAAAGAGTCCTTCCTTCAGTTTCTCTAACTCTTGTATCCTCTCTATCGCAGAGTATTATCAAGACACTGAACCGATCTTCTATTTTCTTCACAGTCTTCCAATGTATCCTTAGAATCACCTAGACTAGTGTGGGCAATTCTCAACACATGAGATAGATATAGAGAGAAGAAGAGAAAATAACAAAGCGGCTTAGAATATGACTTGTGTTTAGAGAGAATCTAAAACTATCAGAAAATCTTATTAGTGGCTTATGTTTTGACTTCTCTCTAAGCACTCCTTTTATAGACTCAATTAGGCCATTTAATTTAATTAAAAAATCAATAAAATAATAGCCATTTTAAAGCCCTAGGTCGAAATTATCATGGGCTTTAGGCCCATGAAATTTCCCATTTGATTATAAGCCCATTGAACTTAAAATCAAGGCCTATATTATTTTCTATTGATTTAATTAATTAAATAATTATTTAAATCCTTTATCAAATTAATTATTTATAATTTGAATCTTTGATTTAAATTTATTTACTAATTTAGATACCAATTTATCTTAATTAATAAATCTGCCACAATTTCTCTTTTCTTCTCAAAATTACACAACTCTGTGAAACTATCCAAAATTGACCTAGTCAACTTTGATAATTTTAATTGATAATTAAATTAATTAATTGAGACTATCGAGATGATTTTATACAAGGTACAATGGGGCCATGGGTGTAACGCCCTAAACTCCAGGGACCGTTACGACGTGCCTTGTAAACAGTGCTAAACTCGCTAATCGAGTCATTTGGCCAAAATCGTGTAACTAAGTATGATTAGCGGTTTAGGGATTAAAATTTTTGGTTAAGATATAACGTTTCATTAAAACATTTACTGTATACATTGGGATCCCAAAAATATAATTTAAACGTCTATTACAAGAAAATATTTACAACCAGCCGATCTAAGCGGCAAAACAGGGTTTAACACTATTTCCTCTTTCAACCCCCGGCCGTGGCGGTCGAGCAGCCGCATATGTACACATCGTCACCTAAGCTCTCCAACTCAAGGATGGTCCAGCTTTCTTTTTCCTTTACCTGTACCACGTAGCACCCGTGAGCCGAAACCCAGCAAGAAAACTCAATATGCTCATGAACAGTAATAACATGTCATCAAATCATAAGGCACATGCCTAGCAAATACAACCCTATTCAAGCAGGCAAATAAGTTCAAACAATGAACAAGTGACTGATCAACAAGTCACTAACAGGGGGTCTGTACCTTTTAACAAGTGATTAATTACCAAGTCACTAACAGAGGGTTTGTACCTTTTAACAAGTGACTAATTACCATGTCACTAATAAGGGGTATGTACCTTTTAACAACTGACTAATTACCAAGTCACTAACAGGGGGTCTGTACCTTTTAACAAGTGACTAATTACCAAGTCACTAACAGGGGATTCCGCTCCCTCAGCCATGTGACAAAACAATCACCTAGACCTTTGGCCCTGGCTCTGAGTAGCTAGTCCTAGACTAGTCAAGCGCTTATAATTTTCATCGAACTTAGGGTCGGTCCAGCATTAATACCCCATATGAATCATTCAATGCTACTATCGATTAAATCTAACCTTTATCGGTCTTGCATTCAGGACGCTTATGCCGTTTTTGACTCTCAAGTCAGTAATACGCGACCAGTGTCGATCCTGAATAGTTGGTGCCACACACAAGTACCAATGCTACCAAACATATATCATATGTCAAATATCTGAATATAGGGCATTCAACATGCTTACTTAACAATTGCTAGCATAATTAGGACCATGCATAAACACAGAGGCTCAAGCTCTGAACAATCTCATATTCAATATTCATAGCATACCCTAATCACATGTTTCTCGTGCAACACATGCATCACATTTAATCACTTGACATGCCTCAACAATAACCATGCATGCCCCATTTAAGCATCCAACATGCATGAAGAATAACCATGCATGTCACATATACACATGGTGCATTTTTCTTACCTCTGATTCGAGCGAGAATGAATAAAAGAACGACCCTTGAGAATGGTCAACCTTTAAGTTCCTTAACGGTCACCTAGTCATAACCAAATATGAGACACCATCAATAAAATGAATAACAAAGGTTCCCGAACCAAGATCTAGCCTCCGGGACATCAATCCCCACTAATCCGGGTAGTAGGAACAATCCCGAGGCCTAAAACCAAGTTCTCGTGGTCAAAACACCCAAACGGCCTCAAAACCATGCCTGAGCCGCGGCCCTAGTACCTTGAGCCACGGCCCCCAACCACACCATGAGCAAGGGCCGTGGCAACCACTACCCAGGGTCGCGGCGCCCAGCACGCCCAATTACCTCCAGCTGCTTCTTCGAGCTTGGGCCGCGGCCCCACCCAGAAACCAACCATGAACTCGATTTTCTTCATCCCAAACCTTCCAAAAACATACCTAAACACTTGCAAATCCAAAAATCAAAGTTCCCAAACTTCCTAATGATCCAAAATCATCAAATCCCGAGGCTCAAATGAACCAAAAACTCAACGATTCACAAAACCAAATTCTAAGCTTAGAAACTCTAAAAACTCAGAACTTAAGACTTAGATTACCTTTGATTCGGTTGTTTCTCGTTAAATCCTTTGGTCAAGAAGCTTCTAATCTTTCCTAGGATCACTATGCCTCTATCCTCGCTTGATTCCGACTCCTAGAACTCGAGATTCCTTCGACATTGCCTCGAATGGTAAAAGGAACTGACGGGAAGAGAGACAGTATTTTCTAACATACGGTTCTATCTGACAATCAACTTCAAGCTTAAGTAACCTCAAATAAAACCTAGTGCTCGGGGTCCCGAAAACACCCCCGAGAACATTATAGTCAAAACTTCTAGAATTTCCTCCTGATCTCAATAACTCCCAATTTATCATCAAATAAACATTCCCATTACTCAATATCCCAATAAATGACCCCGTAATGACAAAACCGCTAATTCACAAAATAAGATCGTCTCATGCCGAATAGCTCGAATATATCTCCACAATAATGGGACCTCATCCACAACTCACAATATGCACCAAAATACACAAATATGCCCTCAACGGGCCAAATTACCAAAACACCCCAATAATCAAATGTGGACCCACATGCATGCATTTAACATCATATTATAATGTAATTCACAAAAAACATGAATATAATCATTTAATGGCATAGTTAAACAGTTTTGGCCCTCCCGGCCTACTAATCCAGCCATTAAACCGCATCAGGGATTTCGGGGCATTACAATGGGCCTATGAAATCAAGCTCCAATAAGTTATCATATATCTAAAAAATAAATTTACTAACTTATTAATTACTCGAGACTCCACTATAGACTCAGAATTGCACTCTTGAATTCATAGAACACTCTATAACAAATATAGATACGCTATTAATTATCCATTGTTACAACTATAATTGTCACTCAATCCTCTATAGACGGTCTACAATGAGATAGGACTAAAATACAGTTTTACCTCTCATTGTATTATATCCTTAAAACACTCAGTAAACTGATTTAATTAATGAAATAAGATATCTATCATTTAACACCTTGAACAAAACTAAAAGGAAACCATCGTTTCACTTCTTCATCAGAAGCTATTGATGTTCATATCTATGATTAACACTCCCACTCAATTATACTACCGAGTTCCCAAGATGTAAGTATGGGCTAGTCCGTAGGGTAAGCTGGTAACGAACAAGTCAAAGAACTCAAATAATATAATCAGTTAGAATACTAACCACTCAGAATTGAGATTGAATTGACCTATGGTCAACTATATGATATGACTAGAATAGATAATAACGGTATGTTTACTTATCTTATCAACTGTCAATATCGGTTCTGTCCGATGTAACAAATACATCCGATCTTATCTACTTTGCTAATGTTCTGGAAAGAACATAACACTGTAATGTGTAAGTGGATCATATCGTAGATTGGCAAGTCAGTGTAAATCCAGTGCACTGACTAATCTTAGGACTAACTTATTTTGAACATATAATCATATTTATATTCCACTGTGATTACGTCACTGTGATTATGTCACAGACTATTTTCATGCAGATATGTCGACTCCCAATATCTTTGACATGTACCAGGCCGAAGAGGAAGAAGAAGTCCCTCAACTTCAACGGAGGTCAAAGAAACGAACTGGTGAAACCAGTCGAGGCCCTTCAGCCAAGAAGAGTCGACCAGAAGACCTTCCTCAGGGCATTCCAACTGGGCAAAGTCCTGCGCCAACTGGGCGAACTCCTACCCCTCCTCCAGCTCCTTCTGAACAGCAAAACACCCCTGCTCGGTCCAATCCTCCACCTGCGCCTGCTAGGGAGCATCTTTCTCGCGAAGAGGCTCATGAGGCCAAGCTCGTGAGCCATACCATTCGATCCGCTAAGGATCGAATTGAACGGATTGGCAGAGGTGAGCGTGTTGGGGCTGCCATGATCCAAGCTGTAGAGCTACCAGTCGATCAGATCCTGAACAGGACTCTGAACGAGATCTCCAGCGTAAGTATTTCTTTGTTTCTCGAGTCTTTGTTTTTTCAGTTCTCGCGATGAGTCTTGACTTCTTTTTCTTTCGTTTACAGGCCTTACTTTCTGCCATTACTGCTCGTACCCGAGCCCAGGCCTACTTTGAGCAGATTGAGGTTAAAGTTCTCGAGAAACATCAGGTGAAGGCGGCTGAGGAGCTTTCGGCTGCTGAAGCCAAACATGCTAAGGAGTTGGGGACGGTGGTCCAAGAGCGGGATGCAGCGGTGACCAAACTGTCTGCGGCCGAAGCTGCTAAAGATGCAGCGGTTAAGCTGAGGGAAGAGTATCGGTCGTACAACAAAACTCATCTCCGCGAGATCAAGCATCTGGAGGGGGTAGTCAAGTCTAAGGACGAGACTATTGCCACTCTCGAGGGCAAGTTGCAGCATTCGGAGCTCGACAACTCCAAGAATCTGGAAAAGTATAAGAGGGCGACACTCCGATGTTTCTATAACTTTTGGAAACATAATTGGGGTGCTGACTTTAGCTACCTTTCAGAGGAGGTTAGAGTTGCAGAGTTGGCTCGGTGCGCTGCTCAACTGGCTGAAGAGGAGGCGAGAGCTGCGACTCCTGCAACCCCAAGCGTCGTTGGTTTGGACGAAGAAACCATCGAGGAAGAGACTGACCAGGTTGTTGCCCAGGATCCTCCTGCCCCCCATGCCTCTTAATTTATTTAGCTGTTCTTCTTTCTTTTTAAACACGCGACCCACGGGTCGCCATGTAAAGACAATAATTTCTTTTTAAACTTTGCTGCACGGGCAGTAAATCTTTTTGTTTGAACAATTACATCCAAGCAGCAATGCTTGCGGTGTAAAAGCTTAACTCTTGGTGTTATAATATTTTTACTTATTATAACATTTGTCCGTATGACCGAACTTAGCATAGTACTTTGGCATCATATATTTTGAAAAAATACTCTAAGTACTTGAAGCATGCTTTCACTCATTTTGTTCATGTGTTTACATACCTTGAGAGTATGCTTTGCTATCGATGTGCCTTATATGCCCCCCAAGTGATCGAGGAGCTCTTAGGTCCTTGGTCACTTGCCTTGACCATGGCCTGTTCGAACATTACTGTTCGCGCGGAAAAATGATACTTGTAATACAGCAAAACAACACACGTAATGAACAAATACTTGTAAATGTAAATTCACAAAGTTTGGCAAGAACGACTGGCTGAGCACAGTCCCTTATAATTTCGTATTAAAAATGGACTAATCATGTCTTTACGAATGATTCTGAAACAGAATCTTACATATACGAGCAGTTAGCCATACACTGTAGCTAACCCTCTTTGCAAAACTTGTAAAAATTAATGGGAAAATTTGAACAAGCCAGCCCTTTAAGAAGGGCTGTTTATTGATAATACTTGCGCAGGTGTTCTCCATTCCAGTAACGTGGAACGAGATCTTCGTTTAAGCGTGCAAGTTTGTAGGTGCCTGGGTGAAGGACTTCTTCAATCTGGTAAGGTCCTTCCCAGTTAGGTCCGAGCACGCCGGCAGTGGGGTCGCGGGTATTCAAGAAGACTCGTCGTAACACCAAGTCTCCGACGTTGAATCTTCTTTCTTTAACTTTGGAGTTAAAGTACCGGGCGACTTTTTGTTGATAAGCAGCAACTCGGAGTTGAGACTTTTCTCGTATCTCATCAATTGATTCTAAGGACTCCAGTATTAGCTGGCTATTTTTCTCTTGATCATATGTTAAACGCCGATGTGAGGGGGGATCTATCTCGACGGGTATCATGGCCTCATACCCATAGGCTAAGGAAAATGGGGTACGCCCTGTGGCTGTTCGATGAGATGTTCTATATGACCAGAGGACTTCCGGTAGTTGTTCTGGCCATGCTCCTTTCGCTTCTTCAAGTCTTCTCTTCAGGGTGTCCTTGAGGGTTTTGTTTACAGCTTCGACTTGCCCATTCGCTTGGGGGTGTGCGACTGAAGAAAAGCTCTTGATTACCCCATGCCTTTCGCAGAAATCGGTGAACAGGTCGCTGTCAAATTGGGTTTCGTTGTCTGAAACTATCTTTCTGGGCAATCCATACCGGCACACAATGTTCTTGATGACAAAGTCGAGAACTTTCTTGGTCGTTATGGTTGCGAGTGGTTCAGCTTCGACCCATTTTGTAAAGTAATCGACTGCCACAACTGCGTACTTTACTCCCCCTTTTCCTGTCGGTAGTGATCCAATTAAATCTATTCCCCATATTGCGAAAGGCCACGGGCTTTGCATCTGCTTTAGCTCGTTTGGAGCTGCTCGTGGGATTTTGGAGAACCTTTGACATTTATCACACCTTCGTACGTACTCCATCGAATCCTCGTTCATCGTTGGCCAAAAATAGCCTTGTCGAAGAATTTTTTTCGCCAAACTCTGCCCCCCAGCGTGATCTCCGCAGAAGCCTTCATGCACCTCTTTCATGAGTTCCTTAGCTTTTTCTGATGTAATGCACCTGAGCAGTGGCATTGAATATCCTCTTCGGTACATAACACCGTCGAGCAGTATGTACCTAGCAGCTTGTCTTTGCAGAGTTCTGGCTTTGTTTCTATCTACTGGCAATGTCCCATTTGTCAGATACTCCAGGTAAAGTGTCATCCATGTATCTTCTACTCGAATTTCCATGCTGGCTTCGGCTGCATCAATGCTTGGTTCACTTAATCTCTCTACTGGGACTATGTTCAAGGTGTCAGCGTCTTTGGCACTTGCAAGTTTGGCCAAGGCGTCTGCATTCGAATTTTGGTCTCGCGGAATTTGCTGGAGGGTGTATTTTGTAAACTGTGCTAGCAAATCTTTTGCTTTATTAAGGTAGGCCATCATTTTTAACCCTCGTGCTTGATATTCTCCCAGGACTTGGTTTACGACCAGCTGAGAGTCGCTGAAAATATCGAGCGCTTTTATGTTCATCTCCCTGGCCATTTTCAGTCCAGCGAGGAGTGCTTCGTATTCCGCTTCATTGTTTGACGCTGCGAAATCAAACCTGATTGCGCAGTGAAATCGATGCCCATCGGGCGTTATCAATATCACTCCTGCTCCAGCGTGAGATTCATTAGATGATCCATCTGTGAATAGTTTCCACGAAGGAGTCTTGTCTTGAGGCATGGGCACCTCAGGTTTCTCGCACAACTCGTTGCTGGGGAGTTCGGTGAACTCCGCAATAAAATCGGCTAAGGCTTGCCCTTTTATTGCTGCTCGCGGTGAATAAGTCACGTCGAACTGTCCTAATTCGACCGCCCATTTTATCAGTCGTCCAGCCGCCTCAGGTTTTTGGAGGACCTGCCGAAGGGGCTGGTCAGTCAAAACCGTGATAGGATGGGCTTGGAAGTACGGTCGCAACTTTCGGGAAGCTAGAATTAGGCAATACGCTAATCTTTCGATCGGTGGGTATTTTAATTCTGCACCGATCAGCCTTTTGCTGACGTAGTAAACAGCTTTCTGCACGCCTTCTTCTTCCCGTATCAGTACCGCACTAGCAGCAACTTCGGTAATTGCCAGATAAATGTACAAAGTCTCTCCTTCCATTGGTTTTGATAGGACAGGAGGTTGCGACATGTGAGCCTTTACTGTCTGGAATCCTTGCTCGCAGTCTTCCGTCCATTCAAACTTTTTATTTCCCCTAAGTAGATTGAAGAATGGAACGCACTTGTCAGTTGATTTTGAGATGAATCTACTAAGGGCAGCTATCCTTCCGGTCAGGCTTTGGACATCCTTGATCTTTTCTGGCGACTTCATATCGATCAGGGCTTTTATCTTGTCGGGGTTGGCCTCGATTCCCCTTGAATTCACTATAAATCCCAAAAACTTTCCTGACCCGACTCCGAAGGAACATTTGAGGGGATTCAACTTCATATGGTACTTATTTAACACATCAAAGCACCTTTGCAAATCCTTCACATGTCCTTCAGCCTTCTTGGACTTTACCAGCATGTCATCCACGTATACTTCCATGCTTACCCCGATCAGCTCCTTGAACATGTGGTTGACCAATCGCTGGTAAGTTGCACCTGCGTTCTTCAGTCCAAAGGGCATTACTTTGTAACAATATAAGCCCGTATCGGTCCGAAAGCTGGTATGATCCTCATCAGGGGGATGCATGCTGATCTGATTGTAGCCTGAATACGCATCCATGAACGAAAGGGTCTCATGCCCAGCAGTTGCATCGACTAGCTGGTCGATCCTCGGGAGTGGGAAGCAGTCTTTTGGGCAGGCCTTATTGAGGTCTGTAAAATCCACACAGGTCCGCCATTTGCCGTTAGGCTTGGGGACCAACACCGGATTGGAGACCCATGATGGATAAAACGCCACCCTGATGAACCCATTTTCTTTAAGTCTTTCGACTTCTTCTTTCAAGGCTCTTGACCTGTCTTTATCAAGCAGCCTTCTTTTTTGTTGCACCGGTGGAAAGACTTTGTCTATGTTCAGGACATGGCTGATCACCGCAGGATCTATTCCGACCATGTCTTTATGTGACCAGGCGAAAACCCCCTGGTTCCCTTGCAAGAATTCCACCAGCGCTTGTTTCGCGGTAGGTTCTAAATTCTTCCCAATCTTTACGATTCGAGTCGGGTCTCTTTCATCGAGATGGACCTCCTCCAGGTCCTCGACGGGCCCAACATTTTCTTCAAAATCCCCAAAGCGAGGATCCAAATCTATATCCTCACTTTGGGCAACACCCTATTTGGTGACTTTTCCACCTGATTGGGTTTTGCTGTCTTCCGTCATCTGCAATCGTTCTGGGGTAGCGCTCCTAGATGTTCCACTTTTTGCCTTTGTGATCGAGGCGTTATAGCACTCCCTGGCTTCCCTTTGGTTTCCCAAAACGCATCCTACCCCTGCGTTCGTTGGGAATTTCATGGCTAGGTGCCACATGGAGATGAAGGCCCTCAGTTCAACCAGTATGGGTCTTCCAATAACGGCGTTATACGCTGAAGGACAATCGACCACTACAAAAGTGGCGAGTAATGTCCTTGAAGCGGGCGCTGTACCCGTTGTCACTGGGAGTTTGATCATTCCGGCTGGAACGAGTCCTTCTCCAGAGAAGCCGTATATGGTTTGATTGCAGGGCTCCAAGTCCTTCACGGACAGCTTCATGCGTTCCAGCGTTGATTTATAGAGGATGTTTACTGAACTTCCTGTATCGACCAGTATTCTTTTTACCATCATATTGGCCATTTGGATATCTACGACCAGCGGATCGGAATGTGGGAACCGGACGTGTTGGGCATCGCCTTCAGAAAAGGTTATCCCGCACTCCTCTGAGCGGGCCTTTTTCGGCGCTCGGTCCTCCACAGTCATCATCTCGATGTCCTGGTCGTGGCGCAGAGTTCGAGCATATCGTTCTCTAGCCTTTCCGCTATTTCCAGCGAGGTGTGGGCCTCCACAGATGGTTAAAAGTGTTCCGGCTACGGGGGCAGGCTGTAATGGTGGCGAGCGTTGGCGTGTGGACGTCTGCTCGTTGCCACCTGGAGCTTCTCGTTGGGAAGTTCCCGAGGCCCGTACGTACCTTCTCAAGTGTCCTTGTCTAATGAGAAACTCGATTTCATCTTTTAGCTGGTTGCATTCATTAGTGTCATGTCCATAATCGTTATGATAACGACAGAATTTGGTAGTGTCTCTTTTCGAAATGTCTTTTCGAATGGGCCCAGGCTTCTTGTAGGGCACGCTAGAGCTTATGGCCTGGTATACCTCTCCTCGAGACTCAACGAGGGCAGTGTAGTTAGTGAACCTAGGTTCATAACGATTACTCTTAGCTCGCTTATTGTCGGAGGTGGAAGGCTCATTGTGTTGCCGTTTCCCACCATTCTTGCCATTACCGTTGCCGTTTCCATTGCCCTTGCCGTTGCCATTTGGTTTAGTGCCATTGGCGGCTTTGGCGGGTTCGGCAGCCTTCTTGCCCTTGTTCGAGGATTTTCCATCATCGGCAATGGCTTCTTCGAGTTTGATATATCGATCAGCTCGGTCTAAGAATTCCTGGGTGGTTCTGACCCCATCCTTACGAAGACTTTTCCACAGGGGCGAGCGGCGTCTCACTCCCGCAGTTATAGCCATCATCTTTCCTTCGTCCCCGACTGTCTTTGCTCCGGCTTCCGCTCGCATAAAGCACTGGATGTAATCTTTTAGCGATTCTCCATCTTGCTGGCGGATCTCAACCAGTTGATTTGCTTCGGTCGGGTGGACACGACCTGCGTAGAACTGTCCGTAGAACTCCCTTACGAACATTTCCCAGGAAACTATGCTTGCAGGTGGGAACTTAAAGAACCATTCCTGCGCGGCTTCAGAAAGTGTTGCAGGAAAGATCCTGCACCGAGCGTCTTCGGATACCTTCTGAATGTCCATCTGGATTTCAAACTTATTCACATGCGAGACGGGATCTCCGTATCCATCAAAGTTCGGGAGCGTGGGCATCTTGAACTTGCCGGGAGTCTCTGCGTTGGCTATTCTTTGGATAAATGGAGTGCCCTTTCTTCTATCGTGGTCAATATAAGAGGTTCTTCCTCCGACCAATTGTTGCACAGCCTGATTTAGTGCGTCTATCTGGGCTTGCAAGGCAGTAGGAATAGCTACGTTCTCCGCTGCTGGGGGGATGTTCTCACCATGCTTCTCTCGACGATCATTGAGTATGTCTCTTAGATCTTCCTCTCTTCTCCGTTGCTCGCTACCTCCGAGCCGGTTGAAGACATTATTTTGCCGGGGTTGCCCCCCAGCATCTTGTCTATTTGGCTGATCATCTTGAGGTATTTGGCTCCTGCTCCTACCTTTATTTCCGTTCCTCCCATCAGCATTGTTCTTGCCTGAGTCAGCCTCGTTGTAGCCGTGGCCATCTTTGAACTTTGACTGGCTATGGTAAGACTGGTTGTTCCCTCTATTCCCGTCTCTGGCAGAAACACCTCGAGCGTTAGGGGGTGGCCTGCGCTGGTCGCGATGTCCCTGTGCATTATCATGCTGCTGGGATCCACGGACTGCAGAGCCTAACTCCGAGTCTCTCCTGTTACCAGGAGGGTAGTGACCCCTGTTCGCTTGGTGTGGCCCATCATTCTCGCGGCGTCTAGGACTACGAGGCTGTCGCTCGGCCCTATTCTGCCTTTGCTGCGGGGGATTACCTCGAGCAGCGTGGGATGGTGGATCTGCCTCGGGGTCCAGTGGGACGTCGTCATGGGGCATCTGGGGCTGTTCAGGCCTTTGCGGACTTGAAGGATGGACTGGTGGGCTAGGATTGGGACCTCCCTGGGGTGGCCCAGTTTCAGGTTGATTAGGCTGCGAGGCCGACGCGGCCTGATTTCTGGCCAACAGCAAGGCCGCTTCAAGGGCTGCCATGGCCTCAGTCTGGCGGCGATCCACCTCCGCCTGTCTCTCGCTCAACTCCGCCCTCTGACGATCAAGTTCCTGCTGTTGCCTCGCCATAGCTTCTGCGGCAGTCTCTTGATTGGCTCTCAGACTTGCCAGCTCTTCCTGCAACATGCCCAAGGTGCTCCTCAAAGTCGCATCGTCCATTTCCTCCTCTTCAAAATCTAGTTGCGGTTCATCTTCCGCCATGCTTGCTGGGGGAGGAGGAGGTGGCGGGTTTGACGGTGCAGCGGCAGTCTGAGCAGCTTTCTTCCCTGCTTTCGCCATTAGTTTTATCAACAATGATGAGTCGCCCTCTCAATGAAAGCACCAGAATGTTGACCCTCGTTTTAGCCAACTGACACGGAGTCAAAATATGAATGATATAGGCGAATATGTATAGATAATAACGTAATGACAAAAGTAAAGAAAACACAGTAATTTATAGTGGTTCGGCCCCAGAATCTGGTAATGACCTACGTCCACTTAGAATGATATTGATATGGGAACAAAAGTGCGATCAGAGAGCTTGGGCTCAATGAGTTTCAACACTCCTCATAAACAATCCTCGTTTTCACAGATAATTTCTATATTCCTATGGTTTTTTAGCTGCCAAAAGGACCCTTCCCATGAGCCATCTCTTGCTTTTTATAGGCCCATGGGGGGTTGCCCAATATTGTTACAGATATTATCCCTTGAATCATGGGATATTCAGAAGATTGCATGAAATAAATTCGGGATACATAAGATCTTTCCATAAATGTTGCTTTGCCAGCGGAACCACCGACCAGTCTGGTCGTGGTAAAAACAGGTATGTCCTGCTTCTGGTGTGTCTCATGGTCGATACTCTAGCAGACGCTCCAGGTGTCAGGCACGTGTCAAGAGATTATTCGCCACGTCATAAATGCTAATTTATTGGATAACAAATGTCAATGATGGTATTATGCCATGGGACATGTGATAAACGGCCTAAGGGTGTCGTATACAATATTTGCGCATAGGGCACGGCTTGGCCACTGGTAGCCGAGGACAGCTTAATATTCACTCAGCTCGGTTTAAGCGGGCCGGAGTCAGTGGGATAAACTGAGGGTGCGGCCTAAGGGCGCTAACCCTAGTTATCATTTGTGATTAATTATTGATATGAAATGATATGTTTGGTATGCTGAATACTTGATTATTATGAATGTTTGGTTTAATGAGAACTTGCTTATGTGATATGAGATAGTGGATTGTTTATTGATTGATTATGCTCTGTTGTTGTGTTTTCTTACTGGGCCTTGGCTCACGGGTGCTACGTGGTGCAGGTAAAGGCAAAGGCAAGTTGGACCAATCTTGAGATGGAGAGCTGCGGGGTTGAATGTACATAGTCAGTTGTTCGGTCGCCATGGCCGAGGAGTGGATCAGGACAGAGATTTCTTAACTGTCTATTTTGCCTTAGTATGGCTAATACTGTATTTAAATCTTGAATCTTTTGTAAATGGTTTTAATTCTATTATTTTTGGGATCCCGTGTAAATAGAGAATGTTATTTATAAGAAATGCGGCTTTTGAGACCAAAATCTTTTAACCTTAGTTCCATTATAATTTCAGTAACATGTTTTTAATTAAATGAATTGTTTAGCAAGTCTAGCACTCTTATAAATACACAGTGTAACGATCTTGGATATCCAGGGCGTTACACTTCCTGTCATCGACATTAGTTTGAAAATCTGAATCGGTATAGCCTACATGGTTCAGAACACCACCCTTGTAGCTAACATATAATCCCTAGTCCACCTTAAATACTTCAGGATATGCTTAACTGCTATCCAATGTTTCGGTCCGGGGTTTGACTGATACCTGCTCATTACTCCCACTACATAGTAGATATCTGGTCGAGTACATAACATGGCATACATCAGACTTCCAACTACAGATGCGTAAGGAACTTTTCTCATTGCATCTTCCTCTTTAGGAGTCTGGGAAGACTGCTTCTTTGAAAGATGAATTTCATGGCAGGACGGTAGACGCCCTTTCTTGGAATTTTTCATTGAGAAACGTTCAAGCACTTTATCTATGTAAGCTGCTTAAGATAGAGCTAGGAGTCTATTATTTCTACCCCTAATGATCTGGATACCTAGAACATTACTTGCTTCACCCAAATCCTTCATCTGGAATTGAGTGCTCAGCCAATTCTTCAAATCTAATAATTTCTTAACATTGTTTCCAATGAGTAAGCTATCATCTACATAAAGAACCAGGAATACCACTAATTGATTTGCCTTCAGTTGGTAAACACAGGACTCATCAATATTTTGTTCAAAGCCATAGGTTTTGATTATTTCATCAAACCTAAGATTCCAGGAACGAGAAGCTTGCTTAAGTCCATAGATGGACCTATTCAACTTGCAAACTTTTCCTTCTTGTCCAGCTACTTTAAATCCTTCTGGCTGATCCATATAAATGACTTCATCAAGCTTTCCATTAAGAAAAGCTGTCTTGATGTCCATTTTCCAGATCTCACCGTTGAGAGCGGCTGCTATGGATAGGAGAATGCGAATGGATTTGAACATGGCTACCAGAATAAAAGTTTCCTCATAGTCCACGCCTTCTCTTTGGGTATAACCCTTTGCAACTAATCGAACTTTATAAGTCTCGATATTTCCATCAACACCTCGTTTCTTCTTGTAGATCCACTTGCACCCAATGGCCCTAAAGTCACTAGGTGCTTCCACAAGATCCTAGACGGAATTTGAGTACATGGACTCCATTTCCTGTTTCATGGCTTTGAACCATAGTTCCTTTTCAGAGCTAGCCATTGCCTGTTTGAAAGACAACAGATCATCATCACTAGTGTCACCAACAACCATATTGGTTTCACCATCCAAACCATAACGAACTGGGTTCCTAGAAATCCTCCCACTACGACGAGGCTCTGTGACTGTTTGCTCAGGAACAATGATACTTTCTTCATTTAAATCGACTTGCGTCGGTTGGGCATGAAGAGTGGGAATTTCATCATCAACTTGCGTTGATGATGATGGAACATTGGTTGGAGTCAATTCTTTAACCGTCTCCTCTAAAACTACTTTGTTGCGAGGTTTAAAGTTATGGACATAGTCATTTTCCAGAAAAGCAGCATTTGTAGAAGTAAACACTTTCTTTTCTGAATGACTATAGAAAATTCCACCCCGAGTACCTTTAGGATAGCCAACAAACATGCAAACTTCAGTTCGCGGTTCTAGCTTTCCCTCCTTTTTCCTCAGGACATGGGCGGGACACCCCCAGATTCTATAATGGCGTAAACTAGGTTCACAACCATTCCAGCATTCTAAAGGTGTTTTGGGGATTGATTTAGACGGCACGGCATTGAGAATGTCATTCGCGGTTTCAATTGCATGTCCCCAGAACGAAGTTGGTAGAGTTGAGTAACTAAGCATGCATCTAACCATTTCCAATAAAGTTCTACTCCGGCGTTCCGCTACACCATTTTGTTGCAGAGTACCTGGGGCAGTAAGTTGTGATAAAATCCCAAGTTCAGTTAAATGATCTTGGAACTGCATATCCAAATATTCTCCTCCCCTATCAGATTGCAAGATCTTTAATGTTTTACCTAATTGGTTCTAAGCCATTGCTAGGAATTCCTGAAACTTTGAAAATGTTTCTAATTTCCTATGCATTAGGTAAAGACATGAGTATCTAGAGTAATCGTCAACAAAAGTGACGAAATACTCAAAACCACCCCTGGCTTGTACATTCAAAGGTCCACAAACATCTGAATGCACAAGACCAAGTGGTTCTTTGGCCCTATCACCCTTTGCAAAGAATGGACGCTTGGTCAGTTTGCCTTCTAGACAAGATTCACAGATAGGTAATTCACCTAAGGTGAGTTCCCTCAAAGGTCCGTCCTTTGTAAGTCTTTGAATCATATCATAGCCAATGTGACCTAGTCTCAAGTGCCATAAATACGTCATATTATCGTTATCGATCTTTTGACGTTTATTGGTCCTAGGTTTAGCTACTTTGAATAAATCATTATTAAGAGCGAGGGGTTCATTTGGTCGCAAAATCTAAAGCCTGTTTTTCAAACATGCAATACACAATTGTGATCCATTGAAAGAAATAGATATATTAGAACTTGTGAAAGTCATAACAAATCATTCTAATTGCAACATGGAAACTGAATTAAATTTCTACTAAAATCCGGAATAAAAAATACATCATTTAAAATTAAAATTTTATTTTCGAACTTCAAACGAGCTCTTCCTCTAGCTTGGACCGCAACGAAAGCTCCGTTCCCAACTCTAAGCTTTAAGTCGCCTTCGTTCACTTCCTCTCACGATTCAAGAAGCTGTAAAGAGTTACAAACATGGTTAGTAGATCTAGAATCAATAATCCAAACAGAGTTATCATTCTCTAAAACACATGTTCCCAAGATAAATGAACTATAATCATTGCCTTTGTTTTTATCTGCTAGAAACTTGGGGCAATCCTATTTCCAATGCCCCTTCTCTTTGCAGTGCAAACACCTACATTTACCTTTCTTGTTTTTCTTGTTCTTCCCCTTAGGCGTATGTGCACTTGCCTTTAAAGCCTTTGCAGGCTTGGGGTTGTTGTTTTGTCCACCTTTCCTCTTGTTTCCATCTTTCGAAGACGAAGCTTGGTTAGCTTCAGCCTTAGCTAGATCAGCAGCAACAGCAGTAGTTTTATTTTCACCTCCTTTACTAGGTCCACCTATGATAGGTTCAATAATCTGAAGCTCGTTCATGAGATGCGTCAGACCATAGTTGAGTTGATCACGAACGTGCAGACACGATGCCATTCGAGCATTTACGGTGTCTTCACGTATGTGCGGAGATGGTGCTATCCAAGCATTTACAGTGCCATCACGAGCATTGATGGTGCCATCACAAACGTGCAGACACGATGCTCGTTCTGGGGATTCCTCAATCATAACGAATTCCGAGTTGTCACCAATCAACTCTATGTTGATACTTTGCTCCAATTAAGGAAGTTTTCTCCAGTGAGTTTCTCCATCGAGAGTTGAGAAAGGATGGGAGTATACATAGACTCTACTTAACTTAAAACTACAAATTACCAATAAAATAGAAATCAATCACATTTGCTCAATAAAACTTCTATTCACACAAATTTCAAGAAATAGCACAACATATACCAAAATATGTAAGATATGAGAAAAAAATACCAAAAACAATCATATCTCTATTTCTTTAGGTTTTTAACTAATCTATGATATCCTTGTCCCGGTTGGCGAGAGTAAAAATACTACTAGTTAATTAGAGTTGTAAACTCATTTAATAATGGACACCACTATTAACAGCGTACTATTCGATCAAAATAAGATTATTTTATGAGCTAGACCCACGGTTTTAATAATCATAGATTTAGTCCTAGTAGTCACTGTAGGGGTGAGTCTAGTAGAATTTGACCTATAATTTTCTATCTTTCGAAATCTAACCTTGTTAAAATAACTAATGAACACCTTCTGTAGGGGGACGAATCAAAGCGCCTCGAGGCCCCATTAAGCTATTGACTACGTTAAACCAACGGTGGAGATCGAATAAAATTCTTAAAATAAGCTCATTATTAAATTTTAAAAAATAGTATTTTTATTATTTTTAGAAAACTAATGACTATGGTTTTCCAAAAAAAATTAAACAGATTAAATTTTTTAAAACCAAAGTCCTATAATTTCTTATTAATTCTAAAGTGTCATATTGAAACAAATTCAATTAATGTATAATTAATTTGTTGCTAATCAATATTTAGGTTTAACTAATATAATGAACCTATACAATTAAGTCCAACTCAGGTAAATGAGCCTTAACAATTGGGCTTGTATGGAGGAGGGCTGGGTCCAGTATATTGTTCCCACTACAAAGGCCCATATCTTCCACACAAGGTCCAAAAGACAGGAATTTAAACATTCGTTTTATTAATTGTTATTAATTGATTAGGCCCACTATAGTCATGCAAAGCAAATGGACCTTCACAAGTGGAATCACCCACAAGAGAGGAATTTAAACTTTTACAATTTCTAATGGGCCCAAATAAAACCTATCATTTTATGAATATTTTATTTGGCAAAATACCACATATCTAACAAACATATGGGTCACTATATGCACTAACCATAATTGCAAAAATACCACATATAGTGCAAATAGACATGTTATAATTGGATGCGCCTAATCATGTTACTATATGAGCAATTCTATGAATTTATGCAAAAATAATACAATTAATTTCATTTGCAAAAATACCACAATTAATTATCTAGAATTTTAAAAAAAAATTCAAATTCATTAAATTTTTACAATAAATAAGTCAATTTAAATGTGTTGACGCGGTTCTTTGCCCACAGATAATTACACGAATAAACGGGATGGATTAGTGCTAAACAATGAACCGTAATGTGTAAATAATTATATTCTAAACTGGCAAAATTAATATCATGGGAAGGTTATCACTCATCTCCTTTTAGGTGGTTCGAAGGTTAAAATCCCTCTAGTCCACCAGTCAATATTATTGATATCTCTCGAGTATTCCTTACAGAGTGTTTCTTTACAATCAAAACGCCAACCCCTTGCAACACCCAGGGTCTCGATTTTTATAGGGAGAGGACACCTGGGTGTTGGTAGAGGGGATCATCTCGTGACCTTCTTACCCATCATGTCACCTCTGTGACACTTATGATTAATTCCTAAAACCTGACAATGAAGTGTTGTCTAATCAATAGGTAAGGGGGACAATGGGCCGCATGGCCCAAACCAGTCGTGGGGTGCCTGAACACGCACGTTTATGCTGCGTGTCCGAGAATTCAGGAATGGGGCAGACACGTGATGTCTGATATGCGCACGTTTACATTGCGTGGTTGACTTCACAAATGGTCGGTGGTGCCAGATCTATGTCGCACCTCGAGCTTGGTGTAGCATCAACTCGTGATATCTATACCGCTGACCCGATGCCTTCAAGCATACTTTCTAGTCCTTTGATTAGCTCGGGCTAAAGAGGCAGAGACTCGTAACAGCAGCTCCGGGTAGACGATTTTCACGTGGCGGACTGAATTATGCCATTTTCCAGCTCGCTAATAACTCGTGGATATTTAGGGAGTATAAAATGAAATTTAAATTAACTATTGTTAATTGTTGTTAACAATCAACTTGGTTTTAGGTTAATTTGAAAATAAATATTAATTTAATTTAAATAGGATTTATCAACAATTAACCAAAGTTAATTTAAATCCCATTTATTAAAAAGAATATTTTATTAATTGGTTGAAAAAATGATATTTTTCAAAATTTAACCAATTTTAAAATTTAAAATCAATATCTTAACTATTTTCCAAAATATCTTGTGTTGTTATAACTATTAGCTAATATTTTAACAATTTTAAAAAATATATATAAATAGTTATAATAACCCTAAAATATCTCAAAACAGTTAAACAAATTCAAATATCCATAAAAATATCTAACTAACAATATTCAAATCTCAAATAATTTAAATATTAAAAACTATAGAATAAAAAGATATTTATATTTTCAAATAAAGATTTAATAAAAATAAATCAAGAATTTAAATGAAAATATCTTAAACATCTGATATCATAATTTTAATATTTTAATATATTAAAAGATTTAAAATTAAGTTGTTAGTCTATTTTTAAATTTGAATTTGAATCTTTGTAGAAAATATATAATTATTTAAATCTCAACCAACAAAAATATCTTATTTTTAAAAAAAAAAAAATTTAAATGATAAAACAAAAAATATATTTTTGGTTTTGATTATAAATAAATTATTTCCAAAAATTTTATGTTTCTTTAATTTAAAAAAAAAATTTGTTGGATGAACTGTTCGCCTGGTGGCTGGTGCGCATGGGCACGCACGGGTGTGCGTGGGCATGCGTGCGAGTGGTGTGTAGGTGGCGCGCGGGCGTGCGCGTACGCATGGGTAGCCAAGCCAAATTTTTCCAAAAAAAAATTTTGAGCAATTTTTCAAGCCAAAACCATTTTATAATTAATTTTTAACATATTTTACACAAAATAAAGCATATATAAAAAATTAATAGCATAGAAAACACAACAAAATAACCTAAAAATTGCTAATAATCACATAAAATGAATATACTTCATAAAAACATGAAAACCATCCAAGTATTCAAATATATCAAATAATCCAATTTTAAACATGTTCATGCATGAAAATAAATATTATCAAAGGCTCTGAGGCCAGCTGTTAGGAAAAACTTATACATGATCTTTATTTATTTTTATGTAGATCTAATATTAAACAAATTAATATGAGATAACCTAGAACATGTTTCTAAAATTGAATTCAAAGAGAAACAAAGACAAGAATACTTATAGTATACGCAGCAGAATGAAAGAGTCATTCCTTCAGTTTCTCTAACTCTTATATCCTCTCTATCGCAAAGTATTATCAAGATACTGAATCGATCTTCTATTTTCTTCACAGTCTTCCAATGTATCCTTAGAATCACCTAGATTAGTGTGGGCAATTCTCAACACATGAGATATATATAGAGAGAAGAAGAGAAAATAACAAAAAAGCTTAGAAAATGAATTGTGTTTAGAGAGAATCTAAAACTATCAGAAAATCTGACTTGTGACTTATGTTTTGACTTCTCTCTAAGCACTCCTTTTATAGACTCAATTAGGCCATTTAATTTAATTAAAAAATCAATAAAATAATAGTTATTTTAAAGCCCTAGGTCGAAATTATGATGGCCTTTAGGCCCATGAAATTTCCCATTTGATTATAAGCCCATTGAACTTAAAATCATGGACTGAATTATTTTCTATTGATTTAATTAATTAAATAATTATTTAAATCCTTTATCAAATTAATTATTTATAATTTGAACCTTTGATTTAAATTTATTTACTAATTTAGATACTAATTTATCTTAATTAATAAATCTGTCATAATTTCTCTTTTCTTCTCAAAATTACACAACTCTGTGAAACTATCCAAAATTGACCTGGTCAACTTTGATAATTCTAATTGATAATTAAATCAATTAATTGAGACTATCTAGATGATTTTATCCAAGGTACAATGGGGACCATGTGCCTATGAAATCAAGCTCCAATAATTTATCATAAATCTAACAAATAAATTTTACTAACTTATTAATTCCTCGTGACTCCACTATAGACTCGGAATTGCACTCTTGAATTCATAGAACGCTCTATAACAAATATAGATACGCTATTAATTATCCATTGTTACTAAAATACTGTTTTACCCCTCATTGTATTGTATCCTTAAAACACTTAGTTCCTTGTAAAGGATATTTTAGTAAACTAATTTAATTACTGAAATGAGATCTCTATCATCTAACACCTTGAACCAAACTAAAAGGAAACCATCCTTTCACTTCTTCATCAGAAGCTATAGATGTTCATATCTATGATTAACACTCCCACTCAATTATACTACCGAGTTCCTAAAATGTAAGTATGGGCTAGTCCGTAGGGTAAGCTGATAATGAACAAGTCAAAGAACTCAAATAATACAATCAGTTAGAATACTAACCACTCAGAATTGAGATTGAATTGACCTATGGTCAACTATATGATATGACTAGAATAGATAATAACGGTATGTTTACTTATCTTATCAACTGTCAATATCGGTCATCCGATATAACAAATACATCCGATCTTATCTACTTTGCTAATGTTTTGGAAAGAACGTAACACTGTAATGTGTAAGTAGATCATATCGTAGAGTGGCAAGTCAATGTAAATCCGGTGCATTGACTAATCTTAGGACTAACTTATTTTGAACATATAATCATATTTATATTCCACTGTGATTACGTCACTATAAATAAGATTAGCTATATGCTTGGGATTTAATAGAAGTTTATATTAAACAAATAATCTTGAAAATAAAACATGTGAGCAAAGTGATTGACCAAGTCAAAAAATGATTTCTATTCTTTTATTGATAATAAAATGAGATTACAAAGAATTTGAGTTTTAATTAGGGCATAAAACCCCACCATATTACTTGTGTAATGTTGTCAACATGAGTAGTGCAAGCAATAAGGCTCTCTGTGATGATCATGAGACAACTAAGGCTCATGAGGTGTGCTCATTGGATTCCAATCATTGTTGGCTTTTATTATTATTATTATTATTAAACCATTTTATCAAGCCTCATTCATACATGTTGCTACAGCATAAATCGTTTTAAAATAATTTGCTTTATGATAAAGGCCCAGGTGTAACAACGACTAGACGCTCTAATCAATATGAAATAATTTGTACAAACAAACTTCTACCCTCTGGCATTTGGAATGGAGTAGCAATCACAATGACTGGACGCTCTAATCAATATGAAATTATAACTATGTACACAAACGACTTCCACAAAATTGCTAGATTTGCAAGCTAGGAAGACTGCCCATTCAAATGCCTTTCCGCATATGGACACAAAAATTGTACTAAAAAAACAAACTAACCAGGAAACCTATCACTGCCATGCGACCAGTCAAAATGTATTGTTCTATGGAAACAACGAATATAAATTTATAAAATTGTTTGATATGAGAAATGTGGATATTAAAATGTAGAGCGATGTGAGACTTCCCCTACAACCACTCCTATTCTCAAAACTAATGGGCTGGAGTAGCAACAAATGCATTATACTACACTCTAGGGATGGATTATGACTGTGGGACATAGGTTGGAGTCAAGCCGTTCAATTAAGCCATTTTCCATCAGTGGGAAAGATTATCAACACATTCACAACTATTAAAGATTTCAATGACAACCAAATGGAGTCCCAAAATAGGTACCATTAAGGCCCCAACTTAATCTCAAAGATTCTCGTCAAAAATTCAAAATTCAATTTATAGTCTCCATGAAAAATAAATAGCTAAAGTGTATTATGTAAAACATTGGGAATCAATACAACATATTCGTACACATCTCCATTAGTTGACCCCATCTTCCATGCAATCAATAACAAAATAATAACTTCCTCGTCAATTAAGCCCTCAATGTGTTCTCCAATTTAAACATATGTATTTCACAGTACATGTTAATTGAACTTAAAAAAGTACAGTAGGAATATTTCATCAATTAATCATCTTCTTAATACTTTTTGATTAAATTTTTATTCTCCATAAAATTACACTAACAACTATCACTTGTTGTTATTTATGGCAGAAATATTTCAATCACAAACAAAATTTAAGCAAGTAACGACTCATAATCGAGCAACCATATAATTATTATATCATCATACTTAACTAGGGTACATTTGTTATTATTATTATTATTATTGTTGTTGTTGTTGTTGTTGTTGTTGTTGTTGTTGTTGTACTCTAATTGTGTTACAAAACAGAGGATTATAAAATTACTTATACAAAGGGAAAGTCTTACGTACCAAATACCATAAAATGACCAAGATTAATTTTGAATTAACTATACAATCTAAAGCTACATAATTAATGGTAATTCGTTCTTCTAAGCATTAAACCAGTAAAACAAAATTGAAACCTTTCCTAAGACAATTCATTAATTTGTTACACGCAAAAAAACAAACAATATTTACTTCGGGTTTTTTTACTTTCAGCTATAACGTTATTACTCACCACTCAATTGAATATTACTTACCGGCATAAAAATGTTACTTATACGCAAAAAATAAAAATTACTTCAAGGTTTTTTACTTTCCGATACAACGTTTTTATTGACCATTTCATTAAAAATTACTTAGCGACATCAAAAAATTACTTACCCAATATCGTAAATA
The DNA here is from genome assembly GCF_963169125.1 of Humulus lupulus. Classification (NCBI taxonomy): domain Eukaryota; kingdom Viridiplantae; phylum Streptophyta; class Magnoliopsida; order Rosales; family Cannabaceae; genus Humulus; species Humulus lupulus. The sequence continues at coordinate 92,812,912 of NC_084800.1, read as the reverse complement.
AATTCAAACACAATACTAATTTTACCTTATTGTCCTCGACTATACACTTTTTGGACTACAAATTACTTTATTGTCCTTACTTTTCACAGCCACGCCAGCACAACTTTTCACATCTGGTTTACATAACTGATTCATAAGGTATACATTTTAAAAAAGAAAAACACAAAAAATGTTCATAGCTTGACACTTGGCAAAACATTTTAGGTCCCACTTGGCAAAACATTTGAGGGACTAAAGAATTTGCCTTAAAAACAATGTACTATGTATAATTAGAATTTAAAAAATATATTGTAATAATTCATTCTAGATTATTAATTATTTGAAAACCTAAAATTTTACGACATTACTAATTATATCTATTTTATGTTTTCAATTAATGATTTTTTTTAAAGTTTTAATTAATTAAGATTATTTAAATAATTTTTATTCTTAATTACTATAGGTCATGTAATTATTAGAATAGTAGTAATTACATATTTGAGTAATTACACTATATTTTAAAATATAAGGTGTATTTGGATGTCAAGTGGAATTACGTATGAATTATTATTGTCAGGACAAAACAATTAGTAATTACACATAAAAATAATATTATGTAATAACTATATTTTAAAATTGATAATAATTAGTAATTACACTCAATTCACATAGAGTTTATGAGAATTAGATAGTATAATTAGAACCCCTAAATCATCTAAAATTACATAGTCAGAAAAAACACACAAAATCAAATAATTATTTCGAATTATATCTAATTCTAATTACAGAAGCCTTTCCAAACACAGATTAAAATTTGTTTTTAATATATTGGGATGTTCGTATAATATTGAAAATAAAATTATATTAAAAAATGTACTTTTGTACTCGTCAAATTAATGTCATGATTTTATTTATTAAACCATAAGTGTTGATGTCATGATTTTAGTATTTATAAACCATAAGAGTGTAAGATGATATTGCAGCGAACAAGAGAATAAAATGGTATAATATTTTGGGTAAAAAATAAAAATTGGTACAATATTTTACGTAAAAGAATATAATTCTCTACTTTATAACATCCTATTAACCTAAGGAAAACTTAAAGAGGTATACTTTAAGTTCCCTATATTTCAAAAATATACTTTACCTTTTAAATATTAGAAAAGTATACTTTTGGCACATGAAATGACAACAATATTCCTAATTTATTTTTAAAATCATAATTATTCTTTATTTCTCTCCATAGATCTCAAATATATACGAGTAAAAACTGGTCATTTCTTGGTCAATTTTTATGTTTCAATTGTCTGTTTTTGTTAAAACATGAGAAGATGAGTTTGTACATTGCAATATAAATTGTCAATAACATTCAATCAGTGTCGATGATTTTCAATAGTGGTTCGAAACTTTTGTTCATATTACTATTATTTGCATTGAAATGTTATAAAAATATTCTAAAACAATTGAAAGTGAGTATTTAGATGGCACATAATTTTTTTTTAAAAAATTACTAAAAAAAAACCATCAAAATTCATTGAAGAACATCAAAATTATATCAAGTTATTAAAATTCACTAATATTTGATATACTAGATACAAATAACGTTCAATGTACATTTATTTAGTTTTATTTATAGAATTTATTAATTATTTTTATTGAATTTGTATCATTGTAGTATAAATTTCAAATAAATAAATAATATTATATATAAAAAAATAACATAAATATATTAAATCAAAATATTGTTTATGATTTAAATATATATAATATAATCATATTTTTAAACTCAAATGATAATTTTTTTAATAAAAACTAAGGTTATGTATTATATATTATTATAATGATATTTTTATAATATTTAAATTTATATTAATATAAGTATTAAATATTATTATTATTATTATTTTAATTATATTTTATAAAATTGAAATTTATATTAATATAGTTATTAAATATTTATTTTTGTATTACATATTATTAAAATAATGATATTTTTATAACATTTAAGTTTGAATTTATATTAATATAATTAATAAATATCTATTTTTAATTAATTTTAAAGGTATGTTATGTTAAATATTAATTAATAAATATCTATTTTAAATGTATATTCCGTTAAATATTTAGAATATTCTATTAAGTTAACAAAACAAACCCTTAAAACCAACAATTTCTGTTATCTACGTACTTTTTTTTTACAGACTAGAAGAGATAAGCATCTAAACATATCAAAATACAATTAAAATATCAAAACTTTCAATAATTATTGGGTCTGATGACCCTAAGATTCATTTTGATTAGATTATGATAAAAAACAAAAAACAAAAAAACTCTTCAAGCATAAAAAATTACTTATAACATAGACTAATACAAGATTATTTTAAATTAATACTAATTAGAAAAAAAAAAGTAGAAGTAATTCATTACCCATGCCATAGATTTTTTTAAATAATTTTTAAAATTAAAATATGCTTCTTTTAAATGTTTAGGGGCATTTAAGTCATTTTAACATTAAAAACATATATTTTTAATTGTGAGCATAAAATAATAATTATAGGTCTTATTAAGCATATTTTGTGAAATTTTCCTAACCCAATTACTCAGTTAATGATACCTCCTTATGCACACAATTAGGGATGTGATATCTAGCTAATTAGAAAATTCTAGATATTGTCTTACAAATATAGAGACAAAGTATAAATTTTTGTAAGGAAAATCTTTGAATCTCAATTTTGAATTTATACTCATAACAAAATTATGTTTTCTAATTCCTTTATAAGACAATATATATATATATATATTAATTAAACAATTTAAGAATGTTGCATACAATTTATAAAATTTGTACGGATGGAACATTCTTAAAATAATGACGAGTACTCATAGTAAATATGTGAAGATACAAGTAACACCAGTATTTAGAGTGGTACGACTTAAACTAGTTTGCGTCCATATTTTGCTATTAACCTTTGATAAGAGTTAGTTTAACTTATTTCTAGGTTTATATGTGAATGATAAACATGATTTAGCCATTAAAGTGGTCATTACATAATTATTCATTAAATGAACAATTACAATTTTAAATAAAACATCGACATTCCTTATAAAAGTAATGTTATGAACTTTTTAAACCATTGGTCACAGGTGAAGAGCCGATTTGGTCTGGTTGCACTTCTCTACTACCAACTCATTGTTAGAGAATATATATTTCAATAAAATATTTAAAAATCAAAATACAAATTTAAACAAGAAATACAAATGGATAATAGGGTGGATTAAAATAAAGTTATAACTCTAATACACAAAATACAATTAAAATAGATTTATGAAGAAGTAGAAGAGAAATAGATTACAAACTCAACACAATAACAATTCAAATAAAATAAGAATAAAGAAGAACTAGATAATGAAATCAGAACAATAGAAAATATGAAGAACACATAATACTCACAACATTTCAAGTGAAAAGTAGTGGAGATCACTAGACTTGAACAAAGTTCGAAAACTTTGTCTATAAAAGCTTATTTTCTCCTATTCTCTTAGCACTAAGAGACTCTCAAGTTTAGTAATAGCTCTCTAGAATTATCAAGGCATTTGTTTTTCAACCAAGTACTAAAATGGATGAAAAACTCCTATTCATAAGTGACCAAATTGTCTCTATTTATAGAGTCTTGGAACACCATTTGATTTTCAAACTCCATCAACTCTTTGGCTGTTACAGAATATCAATTAGACGTTCATGGTGTTAAATGTAAGATTGTGGAGTTATATGAGCTGGTTGAGCCTAGTACCAGGCGTCACGTCGCCTATCATCAAGTGATGCATCGCCTGGTGTATAATTTATTACAACAGTACTTGTGATGCGTCGCCTCACAATGGGCGACACAACACATGTACCTCTGTTTTGCTCGCTTTTTTTGGCACTCAAAATTGCAAAAAAAAAAAACGCCAAAATCAATTCTATATGATTTTGTAATTTCCATACACATTATGTCAGTCAAAATCACACCTTAACAACTATAAAATATTATAGCTTTATGAAAATCAAATTCAAAGTATGTAACTCCAAACTACACACTTAAGTATGGTGATTTTTGGGAGTTACAAAATTGTAACCAGATTTTGTACACCCAAATGTATGTTACAAGATTTGACAAAATAGATTTTTCACACACTATTATATTTGTCCCATATATTTAATTAACATTATATTATTTAACATAATATAACATTCTCCCACGTGAATAAATATTTTCTTCATAGTAATAACATTTATTTAATCAATCAAACATTATATTAAAATATTATTGTAACGACCCAAAATTGCTAATAAGGCTTAGGACCTTGATTAGCATGTCGGGAGGGCATAATTGGTATATGTGTGAATAAATGGTTTAACGCATGATTATATGGAAATGTGAAATACATGTTATGAGTGTCAAATATGCATATGGGCCCTGTTTAGCTTATAAGAGCATAATTGTAATTTTGGCCTGTTGAGGGCATAAATGTAATTATATGTGGTAAAATTGTTGAGACAATATTATTATGTGGATATATTTGCAGTATATGGCTCGAGATGGTCCTAGTGAGGGGATTGGCGAAATAGTCACGACAGGGATTTATACCCGGTTCGGGGGGAGCCTGGGGGTATTATTGGGAATTTAGAAAATATATCGGGGATTATTAGACATTGAGTAAATAATTGGTAATTAATTGGATGACATGATTAATTGGTAGATATTGAGAACATTTGAGGAACTAGCATGAACCGGGGGAGAATGACCATTTTACCACTAGGAGTCACTTGAGGACTACTTAATTAGAAGGGTAGTTTGGTCATTTGGGTGTGGAATAAGGATAGGGTCGGTTAGGCTCTAAGGATATTCAGAACATACTGGACATGTGAGGAAAAGGCTCCAATTTCACTCCATCTCTCTCTCACTCTTGTAGACCTTGAAGGAAGGTGAAGCTTTGGAACCAAGGGGATTAAGCTAGGAAAAAAATAGGAGAAGTCAAGGTTTAGGCTGGGTTTGGCTTGGATAAAGTTGAGGGGAAAGCTAAGTTAAAGACAACCAAGATTACCAGGGAGTTGGGATCATCAATTCAGGTAAACCTCTTGTTTCTCACCTTTGAATTCACTAAGTAGAACTGAGTAGTTTGAAGCTTAGAAAATGTGTTAATTCTGAGTATTTGGGTGATAAGAGCTGATGAATTGGGATAGTAATTTTGATATTGTTGCTAAGGTTTTGGTGATTAGAAATATGTGATTTAATCTTGAGTTCGTAACTAGTTTGGTGTAGAATTGAGGAGATTTATTGAGGGGAAAATTCTAGGTAGAATCTTGGTGTTCTTGGTTGCAAGATGCATGAGGAAAACCCAGATTTTCTAGGTTCGAAGGGGGAACGCCACGACCTAGCCTGGGGGAGCCGCAGCGCGTGTGGTCATTTTTACCTGAGGATGCCTCTGACTCGCGGCTCGCCTCCCTTTTTGGCTGAGGTCCTTGCTCTCTGATTTAGGGCAAGTCGCGACCCATTAAGCCAAGTCACAACCCGCCTGGGGAGTTTAGCCTTAGAATTGTTTCAAGAATTGGTAGGGCTCGGGGCTTTGTACCTAGGCGCTGGGGACAATTTCCACTACCTAGTTTAGTAGAAGTAGAGGTCCCGAAGACTAGTTTCTGTCTCCTAAGTATTTTATTTTGATTGGAAGTTGATGGATACCCATTGGCCTTTGTGACTAGGTTTATCGCCAAGGCTCGGGGCTAAGGATCGTGCTCGGAACCATTTCACTTTCTCCGCTCGGAATTAAAGGTAAGAAAACTGCACCCTTTTGTATGGCTGTGTTGGGACTGAGATTCCCTATGATTGAATATAAATGTTGTATAGCTATGATATGCCATGAGAGCATGAAATAAACGGCCTAAAAGTGTTGGGGCTGATATTTGCGCACAGGACGCGGCTCGTTCACTGAGAGCTGGGATCAGCTAAGATTAACACTGAGCTCGGCCTAAGCGAGCCGGAGTCAGTGGGATAAATAGAGGGTACAGCCTAAGGCCGTCGACCCTGAGTATTATTTGATGCTTATGATAAACTGTTGAATAATAATGTGTTTAGTATTGCGAAGCTGATGTTTATGGCTTGTTGAATACTGGGATGATTGGCTTGTGATTTGCTGATTGCCATCACTGATTATATGTCTATCATAACATGCTGAATACCTGGTTAATTGCTTTATGGATCATTTGATTGTCAGTATTGTTTGTGCTATGCTATATTGGTTTTCTTGCTGGGCCTTGGCTCATGGGTGCTACGTGGTGCAGGTAAATGCAAGGGTAAGATGGATCAACCATGAGTTGGAGAGCTCTGGGGGCGAGGTGTACATTGTCAGCTGCTCGTCCACCACGGTCGAGGGATTATATAGGGACAGAAAACCTAAATATGTATTTTTGCCATTAGAGTGGCCTTTACTTATATTTGAATTTTGGGAATTTGTAAATTTGTCCTTTAACCTTGTGTTTGGGATCCCATGTACTAAATGTTTATTTAAATGAAAAATTATCCGTTTATGTCCAAACTCTTTTAACCTTAACTTGTTTATGACTTTAGGAGCACGTTTTCAACTAAACGACTTGATTAACAAGTCTTGCATTACTTTAAACACACAATATAATGTTCTTGGTTATCCAGGGCGTTACAACTTGGAATCAGAGCGGTCTAGGTTTAAGGGTTCCTGAAGACTGGCTAGACGTATACACTCGCCACTAAATACAAGCTCGACTCAGGGTTTTGTAATTGTATACATGTGATTATATGTTTAAGTGCTTGAATGAAATATAAATGTTTTATAATATGATTAATAGGGAGCATGAGATACTGATAGGGCCTGGCCCTTGACTGCTGTGTGATGATAATGAGGCGTGCTTATTAGCATTGCTGGTACATGTAGATGAATATTTGGATAATTGTTTATATCTTGATTGCTTGTGATTGGTTGATTTCCATTGGTGGATCATAGAAAGATTATTACCCTGTCATCATAGTTTGTCTGTCGAGTCATTGATTGCAGATAAACTTGGATAGCTATGCGTCCAAGAAAATATATACAACTAGCAGGCATTGGGTATGAGGTTAGAGATGATGATCAGGGCCAAAACCCTCCGCCAGTCCCAGAGAACTGGCAGCAGATACTTGCAGACATGCAAGCTCGATTGCAGAGTTAGGAAGAATAGATTCGTTATTGAGACAATAAGCTCCGTCAGGGAGTGCTGCACCTATTGTGCCATTTTTTATGGCACCAGCCGTTCAGGCACTTGAGATTGGGAACAGGTGGGAGCCACTGTATGAGAGGTTCATGAGACAATATCCTCCAACCTTTGAGGGGGGACTAGATCCACTGAAGGCCTAACGGTGGATGAGTATGATTACTTCTATCCTGAATTTCATGACGGTGGAAGGTAATGATAGGGTGGCCCGTGCCACCTATATGCTGAGAGAGGATGCCCGCATTTGGTGGGAAGTGGCATCACAAACTAGGGTTGTTTCCACTCTAACTTGGGATGGGTTTAGATACTTGTTTAGCTAGAAGTATTATAACGTTGCCGTCAAGGCAGCAAAAGTAAATGAGTTTGTGGGGTTAGTACAGGGCAACATGACAGTTACAAAATATGCCCTGAAGTTTGACAGGTTTGCGAAGTTCGCACCAGATCTAGTGCCTACTAACGCAGCTAGGTAGGATAGATTTATCAGACTGCTTAATGCGATGATAGCCCGAGATGTGAGGATTACAACAGTACCTGGGGAGACGACTTATGCCTAGGCTGTTGAGAAGGCTCTTACTGCTGAGGAGGTAGAGAATAAGATTTGGAGGGAGAATGCTGCGAAGCGAGAGGTTCGCAGAACGGTGCCACCACTTTCAGGGTCTGGTAGGGGCGGAGGCCCCAGTGATCTAAAGAGAAAGACCCTTGACACTTCGACCGTTGTTGGTCCTGATAGGAGGGATTGAGGTGGTCAGGGTGGGCGTCAGGGAGGCGGTGAAACATGGAGAAGCTACCCGGAATGCACGAGGTGCAGAAGACGCCGTTCGGGCGAATGTCAGGTGAAGGCCTGCTATGTGTCTGGGGTGGTGGAACACCTCAAGAAGGACTGCCCAACAGTGAAGAAAGGTGAAGCAGGGAAGGTGGACACCTTGACTCCAGCTCGAGTGTTCACCTTGACTCATGCAGAGGCCGAGGCTAGTCCCTCGGTGGTGACAGGTCAGATTCTAGCGCTTGCTCTCCTTTAACTGTATTGATTGAATCTGGTGCTACACATTCATTTGTTTCTAGTAAGCTAATTAATAGATTGTGTAGACCTAGTGAGCATTATCTTGTGGGTTTTGGGACTATGTTGCCTACAGGGGAACTGGTGGTGTCTAGGAGATGGGTTAGAGCACTACCGGTGATGGTTGATGGTAGGGAACTATCAATAGACTTGATTGAGTTAGGTATGGATGACTTTGGCATTATTCTAGGGATGGATTGGCTGGTTAGATATGGGGCTACTATTGATTGTAGGAAGAAGATGGTGACATTTGAGCCTGAGGGAGAGGATCCCTTTGTTTTGATGGGTGCGGTATGTGGACCCCGCATACCCATGATCTCAGCGCTGAGAGCCAGGGACCTATTACACGGAGGATGTATAGGTTTCCTGGATAATGTGGTGGATACTACCAGAGTTTTTCCAGCAGGGCCGGGAGAGACCAAATTAGTTCATGAGTTCTTGGATGTGTTTCTTGAGGAATTAGCAGGGCTGTCGCCGCACAGGGAGATCCAGTTCGTCATCGAGTTAGCGTTGGGGACTGATTTGGATTAGCTTATACATGATCTTTATTTATTTTCATGTATATCTAATATTAAACAAATTAATACGAGATAGCCTAAAACATGTTTCTAAAATTGAATTCAAAGATAAACAAATAATATAATACTTACAGTATACGCAACGGAATTAAGAGTCCTTCCTTCAGTTTCTCTAACTCTTGTATCCTTTCTGTCGCAGAGTATTATCAAGAAACTGAACCGATCTTCTATTTTCTTCACAATCTTCCAATGTATCCTTAGAACCACCTAGACTAGTGTGGGCAATTCTCAACACATGAGATAGATATAGAGAGAAGAAAAGAAAATAACAAAGAGGTTTAGAAAAAGACTTGTGTTTAGAGAGAATCTAAAACTATCAGAACACCTGACTTGTGACTTACAAACTTCTGTTTTGACTTCTCTATAAGCACTCCTTTTATAGACTCAATTAGGCCATTTAATTTAATTAAAAAATCAATAAAATAATAGCCATTTTGAAGCCCTAGGTCGAAATTATCATGGGCTATAGGCCCGTGAAATTTCCCATTTGATTATAAGCCCATTGGACTTAAAATCAAGGCCTGTATTATTTTCTATTGATTTAATTAATTAAATAATTATTTAAATCCTTTATCAAATTAATTATTTATAATTTGAACCTTGATTTAAACTTATTTATTAATTTAGATACCAATTTATCTTAATTAATAAATCTGCTATAATTTCTCTTTTCTTCTCAAAATTACATAACTCTGTGAAACTATCCAAAATTGACCTGGTCAACTTTGATAATTCTAATTGATGATTAAATCAATTAATTGAGACTATCTAGATGATTTTATCCAAGGTACAATGGGGACCATGGGCCTATGAAATCAAGCTCCAATAAGTTATCATAAATCTAACAAATAAATTTACTAACTTATTAATTCCTCGTGACTCCACTATAGACTTGGAATTGCACTCTTGAATTCATAGAACGCTCTATAACAAATATATATACGCTATTAATTATCCATTGTTACAACCATAATTGTCACTCAATCCTCTATAGACGGTCTACAATGAGATGGGACTAAAATACCGTTTGACCCCTCATTGTATTTTATCCTTAAAACACTTAGTTTCTTGTAAATGATATTTCAGTAAACTAATTTAATTACTGAAATGAGATCTCTATCATTTAACACCTTGAACCAAACTAAAAGGAAACCGTCGTTTCACTTCTTCATCAGAAGCTATAGATGTTCATATCTATGATTAACACTCCCACTCAATTATACTACCGAGTTCCCAAGATGTAAGTATGGGCTAATCTGTAGGGTAAGCTGGTAACGAACAAGTCAAAGAACTCAAATAATACAATCAGTTAGAATACTAACCACTCAGAATTGAGATTGAATTGACCTATGGTCAACTATATGATATGACTAGAATAGATAATAACGGTATGTTTATTTATCTTATCAACTGTCAATATCGGTCCTGTCCGATGTAACAAATACATCCGATCTTATCTACTTTGCTAATGTTCTGGAAAGAACATAACACTGTAATGTGTAAGTAGATCATATCGTAGATTGGCAAGTCAGTGTAAATCCAGTGCACTGACTAATCTTAGGACTAACTTATTTTGAACATATAATCATATTTATATTCCACTGTGATTACGTCACTATAAATAAGATTAGCTATATGCCCAGGATTTAATAGAAGTTTATATTAAACAAATAATCATGAAAATAAAACATGTGAGCAAAGTGATTGACCAAGTCAAAAAATGATTTCTATTCTTTTATTGATAATAAAATGAGATTACAAAGAATTTGAGTTTTAATTAGGGCATAAAACCCCAACAGACTGAGCCAGTGTCTAGAGCACCATATAGAATGGCTCCAACAGAGTTGAAAGAATTGAAGATACAGTTACAGGAGCTTCTGGATTTGGGGTTTATCAGGCCTAGTTACTCTCCATGGGGTGCTTCGGTTTTGTTTGTGAAGAAGAAGGACAAGACTCTGAGGATGTGTATAGATTACATGGAGTTGAACAAGTTGACCATAAAGAATAAATACCCCTTACCTAGAATCAGCGACTTGTTTGATCAGCTGTAGGGAAAGATGGTATTCTCGAAGATTGATCTTCGATCTGGTTATCACCAGCTGAGGATCAAGGACGAGGATATACCGAAGACGACCTTCCGAATGAGGTATGGGCATTATGAGTTTCTGGTCATGTCGTTTGGTTTAACCAATGCCCCAGCAGCATTCATGGACCTAATGACACAAGGTGTTCAAGGACTTCTTGGACCGGCTTTTGATTGTCTTCATCGATGACATCCTAGTATACTCCAGTTCAGAGGCAGAGCATGAACAGCATCTTCGACAGGTCTTGCAGAGGTTGAGAGAGATCAGTTGTATGCCAAATTTAAGAAGTGTGAGTTTTGGCTACCAGAAGTGACATTCCTTTGACATATTGTTGGTGAGGATGAGATTAAGGTGGATCCCTCTAAGGTGGAGATAGTGAGAAATTGGCTGAGGCCAAGGAATGCCTCAGAGGTTAGGCATTTCCTTGTGTTAACAGGTTATTACGGGCGGTTTGTGGAAGGGTTTTCGAAGATTGCTGCACCGATGACAGAATTGACACGAAAGAATCTGAAGTTTGTTTGGTCAGACAAGTGTGAGAATAGCTTCTAGGAATTGAAGCAACGACTTATTACGACACCAGTGTTGAGTCTTCCTTCGAAGGGAGGAAAGTTTGTGGTATATTGTGATGCTTTGAGGTTGGGCTTGGGATGTGTGCTAATGCAGAATGAGAAGGTTATATCTTATGCGTCACGACAGCTGAAGGAGTATGAGCAGCGGTACCTTACCCATGATCTAGAATTGGTAGCAGTGGTATTTGCACTGAAGGTGTGGCGACATTATCTGTATGGAGAGAAGTGCGAGATATACACCGATCACAAGAGTTTGAAGTATTTCTTCACCTAGAAGGACCTGAATATGAGGCAGAGGCGTTGGCTGGAGTTGGTGAAGGACTATGACTGTGACATTCTTTACCACCCAGGAAAAGCTAATGTAGTGGAAGATGCACTGAGTTGGAGAGGCCTAGGACAGTTGTTTAGTTCTACTCAGATATCAAGAGAATTGGCAGAGGAGATGTTCAGAGTGAAGATCGAATTATTTGTGGGCCGGTTGGCCAATATTACTTTGCAGTCGACCCTACTGGAGCGGATTAAGGAGGGTCAATTAGTAGATACACAGTTGCAGGAAGTTAGAGGGAATGTCCTAGCGGAAGTGGCTAAGGATTATTCTATTTCTGAGATTAGTTTACTACTATATCAGGGATGGATCTGTGTTCTGACTGATATGGGGATTAGACGTGAGATATTGAATGAATCCCATACTACACCGTACTCACTCCATCCAGGCACCACGAAGATGTATCAGGATCTACGGACGTTGTATTGGGGGCCTGGGATGAAGAAGGATGTGGTGGAGTACGTGGCCAGGTGTTTGACCTGTCAGCAAGTGAAGGCTGGGCATCAACGACCAGCGGGGTTGCTATAGCCTTTAGGTATTCCCGAGTGGAAATGGGAGGATATTACGATGGATTTCATGGGAGGTTTACCTAGGACAGTGGGGCTACATAACTTAGTGTGGGTGATAGTAGAGATACACCAAGTCAGCTCACTTTCTGCCAGTGAAGAAAGCCTATACTGTGGATCAGTACGAAGAGTTGTATGTGAGGGAGATTTTGCGTCTCCACGGGGTTCCTAAGTCTATAGTGTCAGACCGGGATCCTATCTTTACCTCCAAGTTTTGGGGTGGATTGCAGAAGGCTATGGGGCCTCAGTTGAAGTTCGGTATGACCTTTCATCCTCAGACTGATGGACAGTCTAAGAGAACGATTCAGGTATTGGAGGACATGCTCAGAGCGTGCGTGATAGACTTTGAGGGGTCTTGGAGTAAGTATCTTCCATTGATTGAGTTTTCGTATAACAACAGTTATCAATCAACGATTGGAGTAGCTCTATATGAGATGTTGTATGGGAGGAGATGTAGATCACCTATTCATTAGGATGAGATGGGTGAGAGGAGGTATTTAGGACCGGACATGGTTCAGAAGACTAATGAGGCTATCGAGAAGATCCGAACTCGAATGCTCGCTTCGCAGAGTAGACAGAAAAGCTATGCTGATCCCAAGCGTAGGGACGTGGAGTTTCAGGTTGGGGACCATGTGCTTCTGCGAGTTTCACCACTACGAGGGGTGAGAAGGTTTGGGAAGAAGAGCAAGCTAAGCCTTAGATTAATTGGACCTTTCGAGATCCTGGAGAAGATCGGGAAGGTGTCTTACAGGTTAGCTTTGCCATCATCGTTGTTGGGAGTTCATGACGTATTCCATATTTCTATACTTTGGAAGTACGTCTCAGATACAACCCACGTGCTGAAGTATGAGGACTTAGAACTACAAACATATTTTTCTTCTAAGGAGCGATCGGTTCAGGTCTTAAGCAAAAGAGAAAAGGTTCTACGGAACAAGACGATTCCTCTAGTTAAAGTATTGTGGAGGAATAACACGGTCGAGGAAGCGACCTGAGAGCTTGAGTCATTGATGCGAGATCAGTACCTCGAGTTATTCAGCTAAATTTCGAGGATGAAATTCTCAATAGGAGTGGATAGTTGTAACGGTCCAAAATTGCTAATAAGGCTCAGGACCTTGATTAGCATGTCGAGAGGGCATAATTGGTATATGTGTGAATAAATGGTTTAACGCATGATTATATGATTATATGGAAATGTGAAATACATGTTATGAGTATCAAATATGCACATGAGCCTTGTTTAGCTTATAAGAGCATATTTGTAATTTTGGCCCGTTGAGGGCATAAATGTGATTATATGTGGTAAAATTGTTGAGACCACATTATTATGTGGATATATTTGCAGTATATGGCTCGAGATGGTCCTTGTGAGGATTGGCGAAATAGTCACGGTAGGGATTTATTCCCAGCTCGAGGGGAGCCTGGGGGTATTTTCAGGAATTTAAAAAATATATTGGGGATTATTAGACATTGGGTAAATAATTGGTAATTAATTGGATGATGGGATTAATTGGTAGACATTGAGAACATTTGAGGAACTAGCGTGAACTGGGGGAGAATGACCTTTTTACCCCTAGGAGTCACTTGAGGACTAGTTAATTAGAAGGGCAACTTGGTCATTTGGGTGTGGAATAAGGATAGGGTCGGTTAGGCTCTAAGGATATTCTGAACATACTGGACATGTGAGGAAAAGGCTCCACTTTCACTCCATCTCTCTCTCTCACTCTTGTAGACCTTGAAGGAAGGTGAAGCTTTGGAACCAAAGAGATTAAGCTGGGAAAAAAAGAGGAGAAGTCAAGGTTTAGGTTGGGTTTGGCTTGGATAAAACTGAGGGGAAATCTAAGTTAAAGACAACCAAGATTACCAGGGAGTTGGGATCATCAATTCAGGTAAACCTCTTGTTTCTCACCTTTGACATCACTAAGTAGAACTTAGTAGTTTGAAGCTTATAATATGTGTTAATTCTGGGAATTTGGGTGATAACAACTGATGAATTGGGATAGTAAATTTGATATTGTTGCTAAGGTTTTGGTGATTAGAAATATGTGATTTAATCTTGAGTTTGTAATTGGTTTGGTGTAGAATTGAGGAGATTTATTGGGGGGAAAATTCTGGGTAAAATCTTGGTGTTCTTGGCTAGGAGATGCATGAGGAAAACCCAGATTTTCTGGGTTCGAACGGGGCGCAGCGCGACCCATCTTGGGGGAGTCGCGGCATGTGTGTCCATTTTGGCCTGAGGATGCCTCTGACGTGGGGGTGCGCTGCGACTCACTAGGCCAAGTCGTGGTCTGCCTCCCCTTTGGCTGGGGTCCTTGCTCTCTGACTTGGGGCAAGTCGTGAACCACTAAGCCAAGTTGCGACCCGCCTAGGGAGTTTAACCTTAGAATTGTTTCAAGAATTGGTAGGGCTCAGGGTTTTAACCTAGGCGCTTAGGACAATTTCCACTACCTGGTTTAGTAAAAGTTGAGGTCCCGAAGACTAGTTTCTGTCTCCTAAGTATTTTATTTTGATTGGAAGTTGATGGATACCCATTGGCCTTTATGACTAGGTTTATCGCCAAGGCTCGGGGCTAAGGATCGTGCTCGGAACCATTTCACTTTCTCCGCTCGGAATTAAAGGTAAGAAAACTGCACCCTTTTGTATGGCTGTGTTGGGACTGAGATTCCCTATGATTGAATACAAATGTTGTATAATTATGATATGCCATGAGAGCATGAAATAAACGGCCTAAAAGTGTTGGGGCTGATATTTGCGCACCATCGCACCTCAGCCACTGAGAGCTGGAATCAGCTAAGATTAACACTGAGCTCGGCCTAAGCGAGTCGGAGTCAGTGAGTTAAATAGAGGGTGCGGTCTAAGGGCGTCGACCCTGAGTATTGTTTGATGATTATGATAAATTGTTGAATAATAATGTGTTTACTATTGCAAAGCTGATGTTTATGGCTTGTTGAATACTGGGATGATTGGCTTGTGATTTGTTGATTGCCATCACTGATTATATGTTTGTCATAACATGCTGAATACCTGGTTAGCTTCTATATGGATCATTTGATTGTCAGTATTGTTTATGCTATTCTATATTGGTTTTCTTGTCGGGCATCGGCTCACGGGTGCTACGTGGTGCAGGTAAAGGCAAGGGTAAGATGGATCAACCATGAGTTGGAGAGCTCTAGGGGCGGGGTGTACATTGTCAGCTGCTCGTCCGCCACAACCGAAGGATTTTACAGGGACAAAAAACCTAAATATGTATTTTTGCCATTAGAGTGACCTTTACTTATATTTGACTTTTGGAAAATTTGTAAATTTGTCCTTTAACCCTGTTTTGGGATCCCATGTACTAAATGTTTATTTAAATGAAAAATTATCCGTTTATGTCCAAACTCTTTTAACTCTAACTTGTTTATGACTTTAGGAGTACGTTTTCAACTAAACGACTTGATTAGCAAGTCTTGCACTTCTTTAAATGCACAGTGTAACGGTCTTGGTTATCCAAGGCATTACAATAATATTCCTCCACTTGATTAAAAAAATTATTCTCTCTATAGAAACTATTTCATTAGTACATAAAGTAAAATGTCTTTCAACTTGAATTTTACTTTAGTGTAATTATCACAAAGTTTGTTGAAATTTTGGTTGCCGAAGTATTGAACCACTATTCATTGATAACAAACTAGTGATAATACAGACACCTTTATTATGCTCACTTGAGAACCACTTGCCTCACTTTGTACCATTAATGGTCATGTGCACATTCCGTTCATAGACTTTTCTTGAGAATAACTCTCAATTCTCATGAGGGGCGACACTACCCTTAGATCTATATAGGTATAACTCTTATATTATTTTGTTACCATATAATACTTGTCTTTTCAAGACTGAGTTCTATTAAAAAATCTTTCGGTTTTAACCCTCAATTTGGTAACACACTAATACTCATATCTCAGATAGGACACTTTTTTAGTATTACTAATATTCACTAGATTGATTTGTTATAACATATTGAACCTAATACTTGTGAAATAACTAATATTATGATAGGTTAGCATCAACCTAAAATTTCTTTAGAGAGTTTTAGTCCCATCCCTCGAGATGTATTAAATCTTTTAGATTTAGCTATTTGTCATGTTTTTACTTCTCAAAAACTTTTCTTATGCATTCATCTCTCATTATTTTTTCAAACTTTGTGCTAGCTATAGTTTGTTGCACGCGTGCATGTTTTAATATTTATACGCGCATGCAATAGACGGTTTGAATCTCGATTTCAGCATCCTAAATTATTTAGAATTTTTTAAAAATTTGTAGGAGATTTCCTGCAACTACATCATACACTGTCATGTTAAAGAATGAAATTGCAACTTATCCATGTACTGAAAATACTAAAATATCTATGGGTATTGATTAAAAATAATCATTACTATAATACCCTTTAATTATGTCCCGAGTTATCTTATTACTAAATATTATTGTATATTATAGATTAGTTTAAATATTTGGCCAAAACATTATTTTTTTTAAATTTATTTAATTAAAAATGTATATTTTGTACTTTCCAGGACCTCTAATTTTAGCATTGTTGTTCCCAGTAGTTATATTCTAACCCCACGTGTATAGTGGTAGCGCTGCAGAGGGTTCTGATTTTTCATCTCAGGAACTTGATTCGGTGAGGAGTATTGCCTTAAGCTGCCAAAGAGGAAATATATACAGAAGCAGAGGTTAATTTAATTCTACATTTCTACTCGTGTCCAAAAGCAGCCTTTTGGTTGCATATTGCTTGTGATTCGATTATACAAATAATAATTAATATTATTGTTGGACAGACTATTGCAGCTTCGAAAGTCAATTCACATCCACACACTACACTGACCAAATTGTTATGAGTTTATCTACTTCCGATTTATTCACGTATTATTGCTTAATGTGGCTACGCCTTCTAAAAACTAGGGGGAGTCACGCCGTTATGGAGGCTTAATTTCAAACTCTTTAATGTTGTTCTTTTAACTGATTTTTACCATACAAGTGGGGATGTACACAGTGTGAAGAATTTTGCCGGCCTCTCATTTATTTAAAAGATAAATTTTAAATTAAAACTTTTTAAAAACTATAGTAAATTACATAAAAATTAAAATATTACAGAATATTTATAATTCAATATACTAAATATAATCTCGAATAAAATTTAATTTTTTAAAAAAATTTATAATTAACTAGAATAATACATAAAGAATGATATAAAATAAATAAAAATTTAAACAAGGTCCCATTAAGACAATGAGTGTCATTCTCACCACGTACTATAAATATTTCCCTATTAGGGGCAAGTCCCCATGAGAAATATGTGTGTATGTGTGCATGTGAACAAGATATATTGTCACTTTCTTGGTCATTTAGAAGTTAGTTCATAATAGAAATAGAAGTACGACGAAGGAAAAAAGATTGTTGTGGAAGTGAAAATTGAAAAAAACAAATCGGGATTTAGAAAATAGGGGAATAGAAGGTTTCTACTTTGACTAAGAAGGTAGGAAGGGAAATAAAAAACTTTTATTTATGATAAAGGTCACAGTTTAATTTTTTGGGACTAGGAGAGAGACAGAAATTAGGGATAAGTGATTTATGAGTGAAAGAAAGTTTGGTGAGAAAGTGTGACAATCCTTAGTCTTGAAAGCTTACAGAGTAGCTTATGTAAATGGCTAAATATATATAAAGGAAATTTATATGGTAGGGGCTAAAAAAAAGCCTCATTGGTAGGGATCTTTTGTGTTCCCGATCTGTGAATGGTTTTCAGCGCAATTTTTTTTTTATGATCGTGTATATTGTAGTTATTTAAAGCATTCTGCAAATTTTTAGAAAATTCAGAATACTTTAAAGTGCCGAAAACTAGGTTCAAATAGGTTGTTGCACACATGATTAATTCCAACTATATATAAATATGATTTCTCTATGGTGCCACTAGTACAAAAAACGCATGGAAGGTCGGTTAGAAACTGACCAATAAACATTCATTGGTCGGTTTAGAATCGACCTCCCATGCAGTGACTTACGATGTCAACTCATGGTAGGTCGGTTGGCAGCTAACCGACCTATAGTGTAACACACGGTAAGTCAGTTCGATAACCGACCTATGGTGTAACACACAATAGATTTGTTCAATAACCAACCTTTGGTGTAACGCACCTTAGGTCAGTTGTACAACTGACTTATGTTGTAACACATGATAAGTCTGTTATAACCGACCTATGGTGTTTTGTATCACAAGTCAATTGTACAACCGAATTGTGGCATTATTATTATTTTTATATATATTATATGCATATGAACATTGTTAATTACAATAATATGACTAAATTTGATTTATATACATACCATTGTGTCTGTACGCAAAGTCAAATAATAGCAATTTTCCATATTTTGTTGTCTAATTATGCAAAAGCAGGTTTTCCTTTTTTACATGATGAATAATTTCTTTAAAGCAAAATCATAACAAAGAAAAAAATGCTATTTTGACGTGGGAGTCAGTGCCAAAGACATACAAATACACACAAATTATGATCAAGTATAAACCGATGAACCAGCAAGCAAAGTGAGGAATTGATAATGTATATAACACACTTTAGTTAAAATATTCAACATACTTGCAGAATTATTTACAATGATAAAGCCAAGCTCGAAAACTTGGCTAGAAGAGACCAAGGTGTATTCATCAGTTACTGCTTTAGTCAACTGGAGGGGCAGAATCTCAATTCCATGTTCAAACTCAATTTCTTTAGTCGAAGTGACTATATCATAAAAGGGGTACAAGTTCACCACCACAACATCAAATGCACCTGTAGAAAATATTACAAAAAATATAAACCAAATGACATGTTGCAAATAATACAAGCATGTCTTTTGTGAGTCAAAGACAA
The DNA here is from genome assembly GCF_963169125.1 of Humulus lupulus. Taxonomy (NCBI): domain Eukaryota; kingdom Viridiplantae; phylum Streptophyta; class Magnoliopsida; order Rosales; family Cannabaceae; genus Humulus; species Humulus lupulus. The sequence continues at coordinate 92,793,594 of NC_084800.1, read as the reverse complement.
AAACTCGTGCAAGTAGAGTGAATAATCTTATAGCATAACTCACTAATTCCAGGTTCATTTAGAGCCTCCGTATGATGCTTTTGGTCTCTTCTAGCCATAATACCCCCATGAATATTTGGGTGTAAAGTTTTTACACGACCATCAAGCTGTAATAGATAACTAGAATTATGTCTTCTGTACATGTTTAAGTATTTACTATTTAAGAATATTTTTCTCAGAAAATACAAGGCTCCTCCCTATATTGTTATCCGTCTGTGAGTTGACAACATTTACACACACATAAGAAACAAAACTTTTATATTATATAAACAAGGGAAGAAAAAAAAAAGGACTGAATCACAGATTAGAGAAGACGATAAGGCAATTGCTACATTCTTGAACAATAAATGTTGATTTATAACAATCATATCTAACAAATGTCTATGACTGTTTCATTAAATTAGGTGGAAGCACTCAGCAACAAATAGAAAGTATCTGAGGAAGCAACTAGAGCTGTAATGTAGGGAGCTTATGAGAAAGGTTTATTTAAAAGTTGCTATGTTGAACACACAAAAAATTTCTTGCAACAACTTAGGTGAATAACAAAACTTAACTAAAAGGAATTGCTATGTATTGTACCTATGCTTCTATGCAACCTTTATACTTAAAATTATGATAGACCCCAAATAGGATGTCCAAATACAGTAGCAAGAACAGTAGGCAAAATAGAAAGATAGTAGTGTGATGAGAGGGATATTATTGAATAAAACACACAAGCTAAAACACATAGGTATTCGAGAGACTTGCACTCTCCCAAAAGTAAATGCTCACTAAGTACAATTTATATACCCCTTTTTCCCTTGACATTTCCCTTATACCCAATTAAGCATATTTTTCAAACTAACTCAACAATCCCAATGCAACTAAGGCCACTACACCTCCCACTGACATTCCCAAACCACCCTCAACGTATATGTGGCACTTTTGTTCCTCCTAGCATAGGTGAATTGTACCAAGGGTCTATTAAAATATTTCAATTTTCCAACAAAACAGACTTCCCCACTAACCCACATTTTAACACAAAACAAAAAGAGAAAGAAAAAGGGGATATTACAGAATCCTTAAACATGTATTGCATACAAGCACAAAACTCTGAAGATGAATAAGAAAAATATAAATAAATAAGGGAGTGAGAGAATGAGTATCATATTAACTTCTTTTGTTACATTTATGAATGATCTGTGAAATGTTGAACATATTTCCATTAAAATTGTGGGAGAAAAAAATTTAGGTACAAAACAAGCACAAAGGCCTCTAATTACTCACAATTTTCAATTGATCATTTAATCAAACACCTTAACTACATTTTCATATTTAATATATACAGTCCACAAAAAAAGTGAACACAGTCCATTTATAACTCTTAAATAAGTTTAAGGCTACCGATATGTATACAGTTTAAAATTTAGAAACAAAATCCAAACTCAAATACCCAATAAATTTACAATCAAAGAACATATGTGTAATTTCTTCATCAAACAAAAAAAAATTCTAAAACAAATATACAACAATTTCTTGTTCCTTATATATATATATATATATATGTAGCATTAGTAAAAAAAATTACCAAGGTCCTCCGTTGTTTCGATAACCCGTGCGCCCATCCCCTAGCGCAAGCCTAGCCCGCCGTCCATCCCACCACCGAGAGCCTTCGACCTAGGCGGAGCGTCACCTTGGACCTAGATGGGGTGAGAGGGAGGAAGAGAGAAAGAGATACGGGTGATGGAGGAGACTGGATTTTGAGAACAGAAAGAAGAAATGGGGAAGAGAGAAGATAACAGAGAAAGAAAAAGAGAGGGAGGCGACTGAGTTTTGAGAGGGAGAGAAGAACGTGTGGGAGTGGGAGAGTGATAAAAAATAGGGATTTAAGTTTTAATAATATTTATAATAAAAATAAAAAGATATATATATATTTATATTTATATATAGAGAAATGAAAATTCTAGTTATTTTTTACATTCAACGTCTCCTACATTTTAATATTTGAAATAATTTATAAATGTTAAAATATATAATTAAGGAAATTCAAAAAAAATATATATATAATTAAGGAAATAGCATCATAGGTCCGTTGTACAACCGACAAACCGACCTACTATGTCATTTAGAAAATTAATATTGAAAATAGAGATATAATTTTCTTAAGTTTTTTTTTTATTATTCGATTATATACATTTTATTAAATTTTGTTCATTTTTATTAAATAGAAACATAAAATATATATTTTTTATTCATATATTTATTAAACTTAAAAAAATTATAAAATAATATATTTTTTAAAATGATTACAATGTAATATTATATTTTTAAAAAAAAAAATACAATATAAGTTAATTAATAAATAATAATAAGTATACTTTAAAAAAAAAATCAAGAAAATAGCTTGGTAGGTCGATTTATAAATGTGACCTACTAAGTAGCATAGTAGATCAGTTCTACAACCAACCTACTAAGTTACATAAAAGGTCAGTTCTACAACCCACCTACCATGTCATTTAGAAAATTAATACTGAAATATAGTTCTTATTAGTTTTTCTTAAGTTTTTATTATTATTCGAATTGTAAATATTATATACATTTTATTAAATTCTTTTCATTTTTATTAAACATAAACATAAAATATATGTTTTTAAACTTATTTTTATTTATATATTTATTAAACTTAAAAAAATTATAATGTAATTTTTTTGAAAGGATTACAATGTAATATTATATTTAAAAAAAATACAATACAAGGTAATTAATAAATAATAATTAGTATACTTTAAAAAAAACATATCAAGAAAATAGACCTACTAAGTAGCTTAGTAGGTCGGTCTCTATTTTCACCGACCTACTATCTTGTATAATATGTCGGTTCTACAATTGACCTATAAGTTAGTTAGACAAACTAACGAATTAATAAACCAAACAATTTCTCACATGGATATGCATGACTTACACACTCCAAATTGCGCGACTTACAATCATAAATGATAGATTGCTAGAGGGTTAATCTAAAACTTATAATAGTAGTTGCCTTCAGATATGATCCATATTGCATACTATCTCTACTTCAAAAATCTCTGAAGGAAGGATTTAGAAGAACATTTTTGACAATAACCACTATAATATTTTATTGCTTTGTAATTCTCTGCCTTACACAAAGAGAGATGATGGCCTAATATAGCCATGTACTCAAACATACAAACTTAACCCACCCCAGTCAAAACCAACCATGGTTGGGACAGGATAAGATTCCTTAGACAAGATAAGGGGTAAGATTCCCCAACACAAGCATAATGACTAAACGAAAAAAGCAAAAAGTAAAACATAAAGATAAGGGATAAGATTCCCCGACACAAGCATAATGACTAAACGACAAAACATGAAGATAAGGGATAAGATTCCCTGACCAAAGGCTAAAAGACATAATATTTATTTAAAGATTGTCTAATGGCTGGCCTCATAGTTAGAGTCATAGTGTGGGTCATCATGAAGTGGGTTTCATCCTGTCGGTTCTTCTTCATCCTGGTCACTGTCAGTTGGAGGGCAGGCGTCGTAGTCTGTATACCCCATGTTCCATTCTTTTCTTGTGTACTGGAAGAGATGAGGGTCTTGCATATCTGGAGTGTCAGCATATGGGTCCTGTGAATCTTCGAAGTAATTATTTTTTCGCAAAATTACCCCTTCAGTGTCGGTCAATTTATACAGTGACAGATATTTTTGCTCTAATGTTTCTTTGAGTTTGGTGGCCTGATTTGTTTCATTTTTTGAAATATGGAAGGCTTCAAGGGCCCTCGTTATTTTGCGAGTATAGTCAGAAGGGAACGTCTCCCGAGGAGAATCTTCTTCTGGCTTGGGCCATAATTCAGGAGGTATAATCTGATTTTTCTCAAACTGACTTTTTTGGATGTCCATGTATTCTTGGCCCCCAAGACCACATAATGGCTCTTCTTTTGACCCGTAGACTTCGAATGCTGGATTGGTAACTATATTTTGTTCTCCATCAAGCTTGGCATTAAGACTAAGAAAGAGAACAGTATAACAGCTCATTAGGTTGGCAACATTTGAGTTTGGTGGGTAGACAAAAGTGGGCCTGTTATTTTGGACCTTTTTCCATTTAGCCGATAGGACCTTTTCTAATTTTTCCAATGGGGTGAACCAGGACAGAATGTCCATTTGGACTTGGTAAGCTGGTTTGAACCTTTCTTGGTCCAATAATGATTTTATGGATGTGTGCAAGGCCATAGTTTGTACCTCGACAGCTATGGTAAAAACACTAGCCAAATACCACAAAAGGTGAGCTACTGTTTTGGTGTGAAGATAGCATCTCGAAGAGGTAGGATTTGGGCAAATGAATACTTTGGATGGATTCCAAAGTTATTTTGTATAGAAGGTCCAAGTTTGGAAATCATATAATTTTGAAGAAAGATTTCTCTGTGAGTTGCTCTTTCTCTGGCTGATTTGTTGGATGTTTTCGAAAGGATATTTTTTGCATCCTAGGGAAAAGATTGGTTGTGTGTGACAGAAGAGGAAGAAGCCATCATGAATATAAACGGGATGGTGTGTGATGATTTTTGGACGACAATGGGAATGGTTCTTGGTGAGTATCCTGAGGCTAGATTTATAGCAGGGGGTGATCTGGATAAGAAATCAACCACAGTGTTTTCTTTGTCTTGAATGCGTTTAATGTCAAAAGAGTAATTGTCAAACCAGACTGCCAATCTCAAAAGTTGGGCATTTGTCGTTTTGCTCTTTTTTAGACCAATCATTCCTTTTGACGCGGCAAAGTCCGTTTCTACCAAAAAATGATGACCTATTAGATGGAATTCAAATTTTTTAATACCTATCTTTATTGCTAATAATTCTTTAAGGGTAGAATGATAATGGAGCTGAGAGTCTTTGAAGTGGCCACTCTTGTATCCACATATTTTTCTTTTCCCTGTCTTGTCTTGTTCAAGTATGACTGCTCCCCAATACCGATCACTAGCGTCTGTTTGCAAGATTCGTTTTCCATCAGAAGGAATCTGCAAAGGTGGCAGTGTCTGCATTATCTCCTTTAGTTTTTTGACTACTACAGTTTGCTCTTGTGACCATGGTGGAGTTTGCTTTTTAAGCATGTCACTGAGTGGTCTTGTCATTTCCGAAAGTCGTGGTACAAAATCCCGTAAATAGTTTACAATTCCTAGGAACTATTGAATTTGGACCTTTGTGAAGTCCTTTTCGGGAAACTTTAACAGCTCTTGGGCTATGTGCGGTTGGGCTTCATATTGGGCTTTAATAAGCTTCATCCCCAAAAAGTAAATTTGGGCTTGTCCAATGATCATCTTTTTTTCGGATAACATGACCCCATGGGCTTCCATGAGAGAGATGAACTGGGCCAAAAGATTTTGATAGGCGTGTTCATCTTGTGAGAAGAACTATATATCATCAATGTAGATTAGGGCCTTATCTAGAATGGGGCCATAGATTTTAGTCATGGCCTTTTGGAACAGTGATGGGGTTGTTTTGAGAGCAAAGGGAAGGACAGTCCACTAATAGTGGTGATTTGGAATGCAGAAGGCCGTTTTGGGCCTATCTTCCTCTTTGATACCCAACTACCAAAATCCCGCCTTTAGATCGTATTTTGAAAATATTTGAGCCTTTGATAGGCTTGCAAATAGTGAATTCTTGTTTGGTAGGGGGAATTTATCATCTACCAAAAATTCATTCAAAGGCTTGTAATTGATGACCAGTCTTTGTTTTCCCCGAGCCTGCTTCGATCTCTTATTGACGTAGAAAGCATGACATGCCCATGAAGAGGTGGTTGGTTCGATTAATCCTTGTTGTTGTAGTTATTTGCATTCCTCAGTTGCCATTTTCTGATGCTCCAGGTTCTTGCCTGGGTGACTTGCCTTGGTAGGGTTAACGTCTTCATTGAGCTTGAATGGTAAACTGATGAAAAACTGATGGTTTTTGTATAGAGAGTGTTCGCATTTTTGGAGGAATTCAGTATGACTTGTGGCACATGAATTTTCTATTAGCCATTGTCTGATCTTGGAGAATGGATCAGGAGGCATAAGAAAATAGTTTGGTATGGATTTCCATGGAGCAAAATGTTGTTTGTAGCCGAGGCCACCAGGAAGGATCCGTAAACCCTTTTTCTTGGTGTAGACATCAAAACCAATAATTAGATCTTTTCCTGGTAATTTTGAACCAATTACCCTATGAATGATAGAGCATCTTGGGAAGAGCTGTAATTTAATTGGTTTACTGATGAACTCCGTACAGAAGATGCTTCCATTTGCAGCGTGGAAGAATTGTTTTTCTTTCCTCTAGTATTCTGGAGGGAGAACATCAGGGTTCATCATGGGGTATGATGCTCCAGTATCGAAGAAGGCTGCTACTTTTACTAGCCGAGCATACTTTGTAGAGAGGATCTACATGGAGATGATTGGCGATGGTTGTTTTGTATTGATAGCTGCCATGTGGTAGAAATCATCTGGAGCTTTCTGTTGTTCGAAGGCACAGAGGGATTCAGGGTTATCTCGTCATCAGTAGAGAAGATGGATTCTTGGTCATTCTCTTCGACAGATATGCCTGTTGTTTGTTGAATGTGAGAGATCAGTTTGGCAGTTTTCCCTTTGGGACATTGCTTGGCATAATGTCCTTTGTCGCCACAGATGAAACATTTGTCGGACTTCTTCCTGAAAGAGTGCTTCCTTCTTAGAAACTTGAATGAGCGGCGTCATTTTTCTTTTGAGGATTTAAAGGTCTTAAAGGTTTTAAACCTTTTGCTGTGTTTCCTTTTTTCTGGAAGACAAGAACATGCTGATTCTGATGGACATTTGATTCGTAGGTCCTTTTGGCTGCAAACCTTTCCAAGCTTCTTGGATTGTTTCATGAATTCTTGGATAAATTTGTGTTGAGAGCACATTTTTTCCAATGCTTTTTGAACTAGCTGATAGATTTCTCCAATCGAAGCATCAGCTATGGTTCTTCTTGTTCCCGAGAGAAGTCTGAATGTTTCTTCTCTTAATGGTTCTGGTATGGAAGAGAGGAAGGCATGTTTTAGATTTGGATCATTAATTCCACCTATTTGGTAGAACTGTTGAGTCATCTTTTTGTAATGCTTTTCCAAATCTCTCTTATCCATTGAACAACATTTGAGTTTAAATAATCCTGCATGTAGTCTTTCAGTGACTTGAGCATCCTGTCCGCAGAATTCAATATACAGATAGGTCAGGGCATTGGTGACAGATGGAAGTTGTAAAAACGTCATTTGCCTGTAATCGCCCAGACTTGTCCACCAGTCTTGTAGGGTGACTGTAAAACGGGAAACAAAGCTGAGGAGAACCATTCATGTCTGTGCTTCTGGTCTTTGTGATTCTAGGCTGAGCTGAGCCTGAAACTCTTGGAACCTTTTGCGCCATTTTGATGGAGAGAGGTCATCTAAAGTAAAAGTTTGAAAATTTGAACCTTTACTTTTCCATTTTTGGGGAACATGTAGTGTTGTTGATTCATTTCCACTTTCGTCTTCACTTGTGATAATTGGTTCAGTCTGTGAGTTTGATTCAGCAGGTTGAACCATCAAATGTGGAAATGCTCCATCGTCATCGCTGGATAAATTTTTACTAGATAAGCTCTCAGGATCACTAGGTATAGTATCATCAAAAGTTGAGCTCATTTCTTCAGACTAGTCATCTGAAGACTTGTCTGAACTAGCCGAAGAGCTTTGATCATCTGAGTCTATTTTTTTTTCCGCGATGTGGAGAGTGCTTGTATGTCAAATCATTTGTGATAGAGGATTTGTGGCTGGATGAACCATAAGTTGCTTGAGTTCGTCTGTTGGTTGGCTTGGTGATTCTTTCTGCTTCCCCTTTTTTATCTTCTGTTGTTGGTTTTCATCAAGCATGTGTCTTAATCTTACAACAGAGTCTTCTTGCACAGATCCAGTAATAGGAAAAGACTGGGAGGTTTTTGGTATTGTAGCAAACTGCCAAGGGACCGGCGTCGTAGTTATACTGAACGGGGATGAGGTTCCCAAATAGCTAGTTGAAGGAGCCTTTGTCGGTTCTTATTGGCAGAACCGGTTCTTGAGGGATTCATATTGAGTTTTAAGGCTCTTCATCTCAGCTTCGTTTGCTAGGAATACTGGCATCGAGACTGAGTTTGCTTTGATGATGGCTAGAAGCTCTTCATGAGTCTGTTGGATCTTTGTAGTGAGTTTATCGATGACAGTAGTCTGAGATTGTTTTACTGCCGTCTCCAATCTGGTATTTTGTAATTCGACTTGCTTTAAGACCTTGTTTTGGGCAATCATATTTTCTGATTGCTAGTTGAGAACTTCTTTGGCCAGAGATACTTTTTTGAGAGACCCATCCACGTTCCTGGTTATGGGGTTTTGAACCTTTGGTTGGTGAGAGACCGTACCTTGGTCGTCTTGTTTATCAAATTTCTTGAGAGGAGGAAAATCTGACTCATAATCAGTAGTAGTCATCATACATACTTGTGGAATTTTTTGTAACTGATTTTGAGCAAGAAAAACTTCTCTATGATATTGCATCCATTTTGCTGCTTTTTTGTAGCATGGAAAAATGTTATGTTGAGGAGCCAAAAGTGGGGGCTCTTGGGAGCCTGTCCCATCCAGTTGGTTCTGGAGGAGAGCCAAGTAAGCCTTTGGGAGCAGAATATTTGACTATATAGTCAAACTTTCCAAAGGGTTGGCCTAACAATCCTATTCCTTTTTCTCCTTGAACTAGCTATTGTTTAAGTTGTTTTCCCGAGCTCGGACGTCACTTTGGCTTTGGGAGGTCTTCTTCCACTTTTAGGCAACTTTTGCAGTCGCAAACATCCCAATACTTATGTCCATCCAAAGATTCGAAAGCATAAATAGGGCTGCCTTGAGAATCGAAGGATTGGATTTCCACATCAGCTGGTGTGACAGAGGTCATCATATGCTGGGTGGTAAAGCAACTGGGAGCCTTTGTTTGAGTTATGTCAAAGATTTTTTCGACAGAGCCATCTTGTTTTTTGTGATAAGATGGTTTAGTAAGAGTCTGGACAACTTTTTGAGGTTGATGGAGCATCTCATAGTTTGGTATCCACGAATTGGGAAAAATCTTCATAAGATCATCTGTAGAGATTTGCCTTGGAATATAAGTGCATGTTGGGACTTGGGTAGAGTTTACCGAGATCAATAATGCTTCTTCAGCTGTTGGCAAAGAAAGATCCAGAGCGTGATCTTGGAGTCTGTATCCCATCTGGTAATGAAGAGTAGCTCCAATGGAAGTAAGATCATGGTCAATTCTAGAAAGTTGGACCTTTACTTTGAAAGCATTAGTCAAGCGGTTGTCTTTGAGAGACATATTAAAGTTAGGAAAGAGTCTAGTTATTATTACTCCTGAGTTCAATGTAGTTTCTATGGTTGCAATGCTTGCATGTTGGTATTTCCTCATTCAGGTGTCAAGCAGACCCATTCGGCAGTCGATTAGAAGGCCCTTTCGGCCATGAAGGGAAATAGCTAAGCGAATGGCACCAAAATGGATATGGGTGAATCCTTGCGCAATCCACTCGAGAATAAATTCATGAAGGATTTGTAAAGTGACGAATTGGACCTCAGGATTAGGTCTCAATTGACACTCACTGAATTTAGAGGCTTGGATATATTCTTTTGGGACTTTGTAGGATGGTTTGATGAACACTTTAACGGACCGGGTAAAAGGAGTAATGGATTTTGGGAAGATTGGTATGGGTTAATCAAAGGAAGGTTGTCATTGGAAATCTTGTTTTCTTCAGGAACATAGGATAGTTCATAAAGAAAGTCAAGTTTGTTGGTTGTGGACTTAAGAAAATATGGAGAAGAAGTAAGTGACAATGGTGATATTATAGGAGCACTAGAGTTTGCAGAACTTGTAGATGAGATTTCGTTTGCCATGATCTAAAATAGAGATTCGTCGGTATGATAGGATAAAGTATGGCTCTGATACCATTAATGGTCGATTTATAAAACTGACCTACTAAGTAGCATGGTAGGTCAATTCTACAACCGACCTACTAAGTTGCATAATAGGTCGGTTCAACAACCGACCTACCATGTCATTTAGAAAATTAATATTGAAGTATAAATCTTATTAATTTTTATTAAGTTTTTTTATATTATTCGAATTGTAAATATTATATACATTTCATTAAATTTTTTTTTTGTTAAATATAAACATAAAATATATATTTAAACTTATTTTTATTCATATATTTATTAAACTTAAAAAATTACAATAAATTACTTTTTTTAAAGGATTATAATGTAATATTATATTTTTTGAAAAATACAATGCATGATAATTAATAAATAATAATTAGTATAATTAAAAAAAACATATCAAGAAAATAGCATGGTAGGTCCGTTCTTCAACCGACCTACTAAGTTGCATAATAAGCCGATTCTACAACCGACCTACCATTTCATTTAGAAAATTAATATTGAAGTAAAATCTTATTATTTTTTCTTAAGTTTTTTTTATTATTCGAATTGTAAATATTATATACATTTTATTTAATTCTTTTCATTTTTATTAAATATAAACATAAAATATATATTTTTTAAACTTATTTTTATTCATATATTTATTAAACTCACTACTACAAAAAATTATTTTTAGGACTCGCGCCCCTTGAGAGCCTTAAAAACTGAAGTTTTTTAGGACTCACATTGTCTTATTTTTAATTTTAAAAAAATTAATTAATAGCCAAAGCTCCCTTCGGAGCTCCGACGTTAACGGCAGCGCCACCACCCCATGGTGGTGGTTCGGGAAAATGATCAATCCTTTAGTGGGTTTTGATGCCCAAAGCACAAGGAATGCACTGGTGGTGTTCGTTTGGGTCGGGGTGGCTTGAGGCAGTCGGAAAACACTCGGAAGATTTTGGAAAAAATAACACCATCGCGACTTCGAACAACTCTAGGCGATGGAGGGCGGCGCGTGAGGGGCTAGGCTCGCGTGGGTCGAAGGTCGCCGACCTTTTGCGTCCATTGCACCGGCGCGTGTAGGCGGTGGGTGGCCAGAAAGTCGCCGTAAGTGGCTGGGCAGTGGGGTTTCGTGAGAGAAACCCACAAAAGTTTCCAAACTTGGAGGCTCCGTCGAGTAGACTTGGGGGCGCGTGAGGCCATGGGCTCGCGGGGCTGGGGGTTTCGGTGGTCGAGGAACGCCGTGGGCCGGCGCGTGTAGGCGGGGGGTGGCCGGAGCGCCGCCGTCCGTGGCTGGGTTGTGGAGATCGTGAGAGAGAGAAACAGAGAGAGAAATGAGGGAAAAGATCAAGGAGAGAGAGAGAGAGAGAGAGAGAGAGAGAGAGAGAGAGAGAGAGAGAGAGAGAGAGAGAGAGAGAGAGAGAGAGAGAGAGAGAGAATGGGTTGTTGTATTATTTTTCTTCGTGATTTAATACATAATGAAATTTTAGTTAAAAAAAATTGGAGGGAATTTGTAATTTTTTAAAATTCAAGCTTTTAGGATACACATAAGTTTTTAGGACTTACAATGAGTGTCCTAAAAAGTCCAGGAGGTGTTTGTTAAAAAAAAAACTCAAACTTTTAGGACACACATAGATTTTAGGACTCGCTCCACGAGCCCTAAAAGAAATTTTTTAAGGACTCACGCGAGTCCTAAAAAGTCCAGGAATTGTTTTTAAGACTTGCATATAGGTGAGTGCCCTAAAAAAATGTTCTAAAATTGTGTTTTTGTAATAGTGACTTAAGAAAATTACAAAGTATTATTCTTTTGAAAGGATTACGATGTAATATTATATTTTTAAAAAAATACAATACAAGGTAATTAATAAATAATATTTAGTATACTTTAAAAAAAATATATCAAGAAATGGTAGGTCGGTTTTACAACCGACTTACCATGTCATTTAGAAAATTAATATTGAAATATAGATCTAATTAATTTTTCTTAATTTTTTTTCGAATTGTAAATAATATTATATACATTTTATTAAATTCTTTTCATTTTTATTCATATATTTATTAAACTTAAATAAATTACAATGTATTATTTTTTAAAATAATATTAATAAGGTAATAATAAATAATTAATATACTTTAAAAAAATATTATAAAGTAAATCACATGGTCGGTTGGTTCTATGTATACTGATCTACCATGCTTATCTTTGACTCACATGGAAGGTCGGTTCTATGTACACCGACTTAGCATGTCTTTGACCAGCATGGTAGGTCAGTTTGCGGGAAAACAACCTACCATGTATGCATGGTAGGTCGGTTCCTTAAAAACCGACCTGTTATGCATCTCTTTGGCTAACATGATAGGTCGGTTTCCCTAGTACCGACTTATGAACATATGTTAAGTCGGTTTCTGCAGAACCGACCTACCAAGACTGATGCCTGATGTCCAGATTGTACCCTAAAAAGGTATGCACTGGTGCATACCCTTCTGTTTTTGGCTCGTGAAGTATTTTTGGTGCAATTTTTTTTATATCCGTGTATATTGTACTTATTTAGAGCATCATGCAAATTTTCAGAAAATTTTGAATAATTTACAATACTAAAAAACTAGGTTCAAATATATTACTTTCCATGCGCATAAAAACAACAGTCACATGTGCAACAAATTTTTTACCCTGATTTTCGACACTGTAAATAATTTGGAATTTTGAGAAAATTTGCATGATACTCTAAATAATTACAATATATATAATCATAAAAAAATTGTGTCAAAAATACTTTATGAGCCGAAAACAGAAGGATATGCACTGGTGCATACCTTTTTGGGTATGCACAAGAGAAGTATCTTATTATTAGTGAGTATATGTTTTTAAGAAAAATATATGATTCTATATTAACATTAACAATTAACTAATATATATATATAAAAAGTAATGATTATTATGTAATTTTAAATTTTGTGTGTGCTGAAATGTTTAAAAAAAAGTAAATAAGACATAATTTAAAAAAAAAATTAGAAAGTGTGGAAAGGAATAACTTTTCCCATTGTTTAGTGTAGGAATAGTGAGTCAATTATATACATGAATGACAATTACTAAGGAATGAATTTTCAAAAATCAAAATGAAACCAAACAATTAAATGTATTTAGTTTAGGAATGTTAATTCCATTCTAATGTCCATCACCAAGAACCAAACACCTTCTTAACTCCGCTGATAATAATATCCACTCTCTATCCATATCAAATAAAGTTATTGTAAATTTCTATCTACTTCTATTAAAAATTCAAAACAAGCATACAAATTTTCAATTACTTATTATTAAACTTGACAGACACATATTTTCAACCTTATTTCACTCATTATGTAACTGTAGAATACAAATTTTCCAGAGCTTATTCTACTTGTTCAAATATTTATAATATCCATCTTTAATCAATTTTACTTTCTTTCCTTTTTCTTCTTCTTCTTCCTTTCTTTTTTGGTTTTTTGTTTTTGGCATACCAGAATTCTCTGACTTCTTGTCCTTATTTTTCTTTTTGGGTAAAGTGAGAATCGGAAACTAGCGTCCCTATTCATTCATTAATTTGTTACAGTAGACTAATAAGAACACGCGGGTACTCATTTTAAAGACTTGAATAAAAAAAAGTTCTATAAAAATGAATCGAAGAAGCAAGACTTTCAATATAAGATTGACACAAAATAATGTTAACACAAGAAAAATGAACTCTAGTTCAACTATTTAGGACAACTTTTTTTTTTCTTACTCTGTCCTCTTATGCCTAGACCATGAAAGTTGCTTGGAACTATGAAGTGATGTAACGTTTCTAATTATATTATTTACTTTATTTTCTTACAACTGCCCAAAATACTTTTTCATGTCGTCCAAAGTATTAATGGGAAAATCCAAAAGAAAATGCCTAATGCTTTCTAATTACAATATTTAATTCCAATAATTTTTATTGTTCAAGCTGTAATTCCAATAATTGAATATTGGAATCTTGACCAGAATGGTCAAAACTCTCATCACATTGCCCATGTCGTAGGGAAAGGGTTCTAATAAGCCAACACCAAAAAAATGGTTTGAAGAAGAAGAATAAGAATAATCCGAATATGACACTATATAGTTGAGTGCAAGTTAATTAGTAAAAAAATTGTTTCTTGGTCATAGTTTCAAACTTCAGAAAAATTCCAACAGGGTTCGACGGGGCAGGTCTTCTTCTAGACCAAAAAGAAATGAGAATTGTTGAAATACTAAGTGGACCGTGACCAAGTCACACGCTCTCTCTCTCTCTCTATATATATATATACACATATTTTAACGAACACACTCATATCTTTGAATAATATATATATACCCCTCGTATTACTTCCAAATATTTCTAATATATATATATATATATAATTATAAGCTTAATTAAGAGCTAGAGTATTAACATCATAGAAGCTTGTTCCAGCTACACCATGTATAAAAATATAAGCTCATCCCTACCCCTTTAAAATTCCTCTCATCAATTCATCAACACAATATATATATATATATATCAAGCCTTCGAAATCATCACAATTATATATAATTAAGTGTAAATTGGAGAATGAAACCGTATATGGAGGAACACAGCAATATGGTTTCGTTGATCCTCCATGGATGCAAGTTAGCCAAAGAACTGGAATCGAATCTGGGCGATCATCAGTCAAACGAGCTAGCGAATCGCTGCGACGAGATTGCGAAGATTTTCGGCTGCGCTAAGGAGCGGCTGCGTCGAGTTACTACAAGTCAAGATTACAACATGTTAACGGCGCTACAAAATAATGCTAGTATTGGCCATGGTGGGAGCTTCCAAGAATTGCTTAGGTCTTGTACTACTACTACTGATCATGATATTATAAGAGGTTTTGCTCATCATGAAAATAGAATTATCCCCAATAATAATATGGCTACAAATATTGAAATTCTTGGCTCATCATCATCGTCATCCTCGTCACAAAGACCACGAAAAAGGTAACTTAATTCATATAATAATATAAATATATATATATATTATTTACATTAATGATCGACCATATATATATGGTCATTTTTATTGAATTTAGACAATGATAAAATATGTTTGTTAGACTTAGGCCCTACCTTGGATTTTGCAGTAGTCTGTATATATAGTCTCTCTCTCTCTCTCTAATTAATTTGTTATACTCAGGCTGCAGCGTTTTTATTATACATACATAGATAGCTAGTTTTGGTTCACATTGATGTTCTTCAATATTTTACTTTTATATATCCTGTGTGAACGCCATGGTTATTTCCTTGTTGGGAATACTTTAATATAAACATAACTACAGGTAGATTATTATTTTGTAATGAGAGATAGAATTGTGTGAGTATATGTATATACATTTATTATATTAAAAAAATTGCTTTCAGGCTCATCTTTATAGGGACGCTATAGATATATTATTACTATACGCTAGCTACAAGACAAGTCTAACAAATTAAAAACAAACCACAAAAGAAAATGTCTAGAAAGCATAAAGTAATTACGAGCATCTTTCTTGGAAAAGTATACCAACTAACTATTAACCTTGGTTTAGGTCAATTGTTTTGGCAGTATCTAATATTGATTTAGAGATATATATATATATATATATATATTTATTAATTATTTTTATTAAATTTATATTAATATCATATCAATTTTAAAATAAATATTTTATTTTAATTAAATAATTTATTTATTTTTATTCTAGATTTTAAATTTGGAAGTGATAATAAGAAATTATATATTATATATTTAATATAATATTAAATATTATATGTAGATTTTAAATTTAAGTTTCTTGCCAGCTTTTTTTTTTTAAAAAAAATTGTTGCTAATTCACAGTAAATTATATTATATGTTTAATATGATATTATTCTAATAAGTAAATTTAAATTTAATTAAATTTTATTTAATTTATAAAACGTATGATTTTATTATTTTTAAATAATTATTATTGTAAAATATCTCAAAAATATCATATTTTAATTTATTTAATTGTTTATTATTTTAAAATAATTATCATTGTAAAATATCTCAAAAATATCATAATTTAATTTGTTTAGTTATTTATGATTTTTAAATAATTATTATAGTAAAATATCTTAAAAATATCATATTTTAAATTTTTTAATTATTTATTTTATTTTATTTAAGTTTAAGGATTTACAAACTAACGTTAAATATAAAAATATTATGTTAAATATAAGAATATTTCATTAAAATTAACATTATAAAAATAAAAAACCGTTAAAATCAAGAATTTCTATTATCTACACACTTATTATATATTATCTCTATAATATATACTTATTTCTTTATTCATATTACGAAAATGGCAGAAAGGATGATCCGGAAATTCGAATAGTGAAGATGGCTGCACCTCAGATTGGAAATACTGAAATCCCACCGGAAGATAACTACACTTGGCGAAAATATGGACAAAAGGAGATCATGGGCTCAAAGTATCCTAGGTATATTATATATATATATAATACTATAAATAACACTTTTTAAAATATAGTTATATCTATGTGGTTTTATAATGATCACTTTTGACGCATAAAAATAAAGAAAGTATGTTAGTGCAACTTGTAACTCTCCACGAAATTTATAGTTCATTAATTAATTAACTAAAAAATATGTAGGATATTGTGTGCTCATTTAAGTCTAGATAGTTTACCTAAAATGAGTCGACCATATATATAGTTTGACTCGGTCCAAATAAATACCAATGCAATTTGACACAATTGTTTGACTGGAAAACGAGAAATCTTTGAGACTTTTCTTCATGCCCATGGCATTGACTTGAGAGAAAGTTCCAATACATAAATGCAGTCAACTACAAATTGACGATCTTCATATTAAATTACTATAAGTAGTTAGAATATTATAATATGTTTATCTCTGTAAGTTGTTATAATATTTTCTCGTTAGAAGAATATATAATATATAATCTACGCTCTAATATTATATACATTATAATAAGTTATAGTTTTGTACGTACACTAACAATAATAATAATAATCATTCTAATATTTTCCCTATATATGTTATAATTAAATTTTAACTTAATGCTGTCTTTAATTTTGGTAGGGGCTACTATAGGTGCACTCACCAGAAGCTGTACAATTGTTCAGCAAAGAAGCAAGTGCAGCGACTGGACGATGATCCTTTAATGTTCGAGGTGATGTACAGGGGTAACCACACGTGTCACATGTCGGCCACAGCTCCGACGTCTGTCTTACCGCCGCAAGGAGGGTTTGTGTCAATGTCACAAAGTATGGTAATAGATCATCCATCGCAACCACTAACAGCAATTACTACTGCCACTGCCACTGCTACTTGTTCAGTTCCTCTAGGGGGGTCATGGCTTTCCATGAAATGTTCCGCCGCCACAGCAGGAGGAGGAAGAGGAGGAGGGAGTACCAGCGGCGGCGGCGGCGGCGGCGGTAGTACTAACAAAGAGATGGTTCATGTTCATGATTTTCATCCGGTGTTAGATCTGGCGGACGTGATGTTTAATTCTGGCAGCAGCAGTAGCAATAGCATGGAGTTTTTGTTCCCTACTTCGATGGAGGAAGATCGTAAATAAGCTGCTATACTACCTGACTAGCTAGCTAGCTAATTATAATTTCAAATGAGAATTTTGATTGTAGCTAACTGATCAATAATCAATCGGTTTGGTTGATTTTTATAATTTTTTTATTCTTTCTCTTCCCTAATCATTAATTATTAACCTCATCTAAAAATAAAAAATAAATAGAATGTTTCTAAGAGGGAAATAACTACGGAAGAACAAATTTAAACCATTTAATTTTAGATCCTTATTGTGTGTATACAGATGTTTTAGTAAGTATTGTGTGCTATTTAATATAGCTCGTAACGTTGTTTATATTTGGTTAGATTAATTATCTTTGAGGGTTACAATATTAACGTAGCACTATTGATGTGTGTTCTTGTGCACAGTACCAAATAATAATATATTTTTTGAAATAATAGTTTTGCCGTATAGCTCTTGTGAAATTAATTACTATATAACTACTAATGATTAATCATTAACTCACAACTTTTTTTAAATCTCTAGTGGCTTTCACTATAAGAAAAAAAGAATTGCTAAGGGGCATCATTAGTGCCCAACATCACAAGTAGCACTACATTAAATGCCTTTTTCCACAACACAAGAAGATAAGACTATTTAAAAAGTATTATAGTAAGGATGACCAAAACCAAATGAAAAAAAGGCGGCACCTTTGGGAACTCCCGCTATATTGAAATAGCAAGCATTTTGGTCTGACTATAATATAGTCTCTACTTTTATCACATGTAAAATAAAATAAAATAAAGAAGAAAGAAACCCTTTCTCCCAACCGATCCTTATACTTTCCTTTCTCCCTCTCTCTATCGCATTTTTTCTGCTAGGCCCGAATGACGACGGCAGAGGCTCGGGGAATGGTGGTCGACGGCGGCAAGGGGGTCGGGGTCGGGCTGTTCGGCGGCAGGGGGCTCGGGGCTAGGGTCGACAACAACGACTGGTGGCTTGAGGGCTTGGCTTGACGGCGGTTGGGGGGGTCTCGGGTCTGGGCTCGACGGCGTAGGGGCTGGGCAGGACGTGGCTGCCATATGTTTGATAAAATTCTTCAATGAGACAAATGAGTTTGGCTTAAGCTACCAGTTGAACTATTTGAGTTTGTTCCAATTGCTATGAAGGTGAGTTATTTTGGCTTAATTTTGGCATTTGAGTCATTTGACCTTAGTCATTTAGGTTGTCTTTGCAATTAACCTTAGTGTTGTATTTTTCCATACTAAAGTCGTCCATGTTAAAAGTCCTCACTCTCTATTTTCTAATTTGTATTTATATATGGCCTCACTTTCTTTTTGCTAATTTGCAGGTGCATCGGTGGGGTTCAACCGTGGCAGAGCTCAGCATAGCTGAAGGGCTCAACGAAGGTAGGCACGGTAGTATGTATCTCTTCTCATTATGCTTTTGTTTTTTTTCTTTCTCTCTCTTCTCTGGTTTTGTGTTTGGCTTAGGGTTCAGGATGTGTGGAGGTCTCAATCGTGAAGTGGTATTATAGAAGTCTTTAAGGATGGTCTTAGTAAAACCAAGGGGACATAGGGAGATCGAATCTTTTTGACAGCAATGGTGAGACCTACTTCAACCTTCACTCTCCAATTTTATTTCATGGTTATATTATTATGCCTCATTCTAGCTACTTCAAGTGGTGTAGTATATATTTTGTCTCTTATAGTGTTAAGATTTTTTTGGCTTCATATTTGTTTAATATAATTTCAAAGTCTTAATAAGTCTTATATAAAATGTACAAGCTCCAATTCACAAGCTTCATTATTATTAGACTAATAAAAAAATTCGAAGTCTTTTTAGAGTTCAAATTATATAGCTTGTTCTAATCAAAGGCTATAATGGATTTAATTTTTAGTACCTGGAAATGATTGTCTTTGAAGATACATATATTTTGATAATGTCTTTTAGTTTTCTATTTGTATTTTCCAGAGTTTGTCTAGATATGTTGTTTAAATTATTTTCTATTTTTTTCTTTCTTATTTTGTTTCTAGTACTAAGATGTGATTAGTTTCCTCTGCTTATATGGATTTTCTAATGTTGTTCTGCATTTGTTTGGACCCAAGCATGTGCTTTGTAGTAGGTTAGCTTAAATAGGCTTCATCTGCTTTTATGCTTTCTCTTGCTTTTTGAAAGTTAATGTATGTAAAGAAAGTAGTGTATTGTCTAAGTTGTATGCTTCTGTGTTGCTGAAAGTTGTATGCTTCTCATTAGGGCACTTCTCGATCATATATCAAATAAGGTGTTCCTCCTATCCATTACAAGTCCTTATTCGCATCCAGTATTTCAAAACAAAATAAATTTTATTTAGCATAATGATCTCTTCCTGCTTGCTTCAGCTAACAACACTTGAACCAATGATCATTGGATTGCAAGAATTATTGCCAAAGTCCATTGGATTGCTTCCTTTTGATGGAGGTGTGGCAGGTATATGATATTATCATACTTGAACTTGAAGACCTTTCTTTAGAGTTTGTTTATAAAATTAAGGTTGCCAGTGTCCTTGCTTTTGTTATAATTTTACTGAAGTCTTCAAAATGAACTGGAGATGCCTGAAACATGATGTATACCATCTAATTGGTTAGTTAAAGTTGAAATAAGTGTTTCTGGCCACTTGAATCTTATTGTTGCCATCTCACATGCTGAACAGAGAGAAGTAGATACCTTACACTTCATGTAAATAGCCCCTTGGCTGCAAGTATTACATTCTCAAAATAGCCCCTTGATATTATTATTACTTGACTTGGTTAGGCCATGCCCTTTTAATATAAATATCTTGGTATATTTGTTGTTTTCAAATATCTGACTATATAGTTTCCTGAGTATATTTTTGGATTTGACATTTGATCTTGTTTGTGATTATGTTTTATGGGTTTGAGATTATTTTAGTTTCAGTTTTTTTATCCTATTTTTGGATTTAAACTTTCAGTGTGCTGAGGTTGTTTTGGTTCTGTATTTGATTTTCTTGTGACTAATTTTTGTTTATGAGTAAATGTTACATTAGATCTTTGACTTTTTTGTGTATAAGTTTTCTGTGTTGAGTTCATGCAAAAAAATTTCAAATTTCACAGCTGCAACTATTCTGTGAAAAAATGATTGTTTGTTAATCAAAATATCCAAAATGTATTGTTATGCTCAATATTTTTGTTTTCGAAATAGAGGTTTAACTAGTGGCTGAAATATACTTTATATGATAAAAATATTGCCAAGGAAGCCTAGATTTAAGATGCTTGTAAGTTGAAAGTGCTTGTTTTTCTTCAAACAAAACAAAGCTCTAATATATCTTAGCATCTTGAATGTGGCTTTGGCTGACCTCTAGCTTTGGACTTTTGTTTTGCTTGTTTCTTAGTTTTAGCTCTCGGACTTGGAAATTGTGATAATCAAGCCGTGACCCAATTTTTGTTTAAATCCTTTGATGCTTTCCTCATATTAATCTATATTCTATTTGTGGTGATATTCCTTATGTTTGGAGGCCTTTGAGCTTTGACTACATTTAAGTTTGCCACTAAAATACTCTAGGGAAGCTATATATTTTTAATTGGCTATTCTTACTGCCAATTTTTTTTTAATATTAAAATATACTCCTCTTATAAAATAGACCTGTTTTGAGTTATCATTTTCAATTTTTGTATGAAAAAAAAAGTCTTCGCTATGATGAGCTCAAAATTATTATTCACTAATGGTGCCTCCTATGTTTGGGATCCAAGAAAATGGTGCTCATTTGGCTATGGTGGGTCCTGGGAGGGAAGCTGCATTTGCAAAGTACTCTGATTGGGTAAGGTTAGTTCACTAGATTTTAGGATTCTCATCTTAAATAGCTGAACTTTTTTTTTTCTTTTGGCAAAAGTGACATGTTTTATGTTATATTTTGGGGCATGTTATTATTCAGTTGAAGGTAAAAGGGTTTGAAATACAAAGAGACTTCCCATTACTAATGGAATAGTAGTCTAATTTGTAATTAAGGCCTTTATATTGCTTCATAATTTACTGTCATATGGGAACAACAACAAAAGGATGAAAGATTTCATAATTTGTAATTTACTGTCATAAGATTTTCTGGTTGTGTTATGCTTCAATGAACTTTGATTTATAATATAATGGAAGAACTTTATTAGAGGCTGAAATCAGACACAAGATGATCTGAACCTCATTTGATAAACTAAAGTTAATACATGATTTTTCTGCTTCTTTGGCACAATTATAGACACCATTTTATTATTTTTTCCAATTCGAAATGTTGACCTTATAGATAATAGAATTGAATCTTAGGGTGACTTGTGATCAACAAGTTGCTTGAAACTGATCTACAAGAGCTGTTGCTGTTCTTTTACTTTTAGTTGTTGCTCTTCTTTGTGTGTACGAACTTTGTGTTGTGTATGTTACAGCTGGTTCAGCAATTGCCTTAGCAATTAACCTGCTCTTTATATGTAGAATGGTGTTTGATGGTACATGCAGTTCTCTTGTCTGAAGTTTTGGTCATTTGTTTCTATGTTTTCTGCCTTTGCAATAGCAATTGAATCTATTATGTGCAAGATTTATAGTTTGCCACCTATTATGTGCCACAGATGACTGTTTAACAAGTCCTAGAAGCTTAACGAACACTACGCTATACAATACTACAGAAAATCTGTTTCCTATTGCAAAGTTTTAATATTGATATTTCTTTCCATGCTTATTTTTGCATGACTAGAGCTAATTTTCAGATTAAGCATGCCCAGCATCTTACACCTGGGACTGCAGACCGGTTTGGTGAACTAGGGATTATTGCTTCAGTACAGGTTCATCACAGCTCTCTGTTGCACTCCAGTAACATACTGTAACATTTAAGGTTGAGTTTTGAATTAAATGTTGGTTTCTGTGTGTGATACTAGATATGCATTTTTTTTTTTTAAGAAACTACATAATTTAACAATGAAGTGTAGATAATCACTACAACAAAGTGAAGTAATTTCCACTTAAGGTTCTTATTTTAATACTTTTCCATAAAAATTGTGTAGAATTTGGAAATATCTTGTCTTGAAAAGAATTTGGATATGAGACTCGGTGTAGTCACCAAAGAAACTGAACCTGGTCTAACTGTAAGTCTTCTATATATCATATTAACTGAAAATCTAGCTTTCTAGAGACTACAGAGATATTGATTACTGCTAAATTATTCATGCTATATTATAGGAAGATGACATGCTATTTAATTTTTTACAGTAACCTTGTTATTATGAACACTTAGAATCTTGTGCAACTGGGATATCTAACTGAAACTAATCTAGATTTATGATGTTTTGACAATACTAATTAACTAAAAGCTTCTGCAACAATACCTGCTAGGCTGGGTGTTTTGCTTTAATGGGCATTGGCAGCTCATTTCATGCTCAAGAAACTGCTGTGAGTGGGCAATTGGAGAGTCGAGTGTGGTAAATATTGTTCTTTTCCTGTGTACTGTGTTATGTTTGTTTCTTGCCACGTTAATGCTCTTGTCTCTTATCATTTGCTCAGGGTTGTTGAGATCATCTGCACTTTGGTCAGGAAATTATCTCCTAAGCCTAATAGTGCTGCTATAATGGCCATGGGTGTTAACATCTTGGCAAAGAGATTGAAATGGTAAGCTAATCCATATTGCATTTTTTTTTTATACTTTTGGGTATAAACTTATATATGACTCTTTCCACCAGCACGTTTCTTATGAGAAGATTTTGTATTCTTCTCTATATCAATTTGTATGCTGACTTGAAAAGTAAAATAAAAAAATTGTATAATTGTGTAATGACCTCTATCGTTATGCTTTTTTTTCTTTCTTTTTCAACTGTCCTTTGTTTATTGATATTTATTTTATTCTTCACTTTATGCCATCTGAAATTTGTACTTATTTTGTTAATTTAGTTGTGCATTGCTTACATTGATACCATTTTGGTAAATATGCAGGAAGGATGCTTTCTCTTCAATCTTGTGATATTTGTGATTGTAGAGTTATTTTGACTGGATTTGGGTAGTATTCGGTGCTTTGCTTCTGTTGTGTTATTATTGTGATTGTTTCTTTTTTAAAGATCACATGAATGTTTTTGTTCATCCTGGTTTTTTCTTCACCCTGTTGAGGACATTTGTTTGTTTCCTTTTTGATTGCAGTTCCCATAGTATCTTTTATTTGATAATTTCTCTAGTCCAATAACCAATTTCATGAACCTTAATATTGTTGTCTTATTGGGTGTTTAGTGTATTATTATGCAAGATTCAATATTAATTTGTTACTGGATGTTCCTTGCCAGTTTTATTTTCATGTTATCTTATCCTGTCTTCATATCTATATGATCAATTTCTTGATGCATATGTCCAAACTTAATCTAATATGTTGAAAAAATAATTTCTTTAAGTTCTTACTTGATTATGAGATTGGATTCATAGTTGAGTTGCTCATTTTAGTTTGAAACTTTATGAAGTTAAGAATAAGTTTTATACAACAATGCTTATGGTTTAAGACAATTAAAAAAAAAAACTGCACTCTATATGTTTTATATATTTCTCTCAAATGGCTGGATCCTTTTTCAAATTGAGGTTCTTGATTGAGTTTCTATCCCATGCTGCCATTGTTGGGTTCATGGGAGGAGCTGCCATTACAATTGCCCTTCATCAGCTCAAATGATTGCTTGGCATAAAAAAGAATTTCACAAAGAAGACTGACATTGTCTCTGTTTTGCACTCAGTGTTTAATTCAACCCACCATGTTGTAATATGATTTCTTAAGCCTAGACTAGTAGACTAAATATTGTAATTACATTTGAGTAATTAATAAAAATCTATTTATGTTACCTTATTTGGCTTCAACTTTCATATTTGTTGTCCTAGTTTTGTGTAAGTAAAAAAAGATTATGTTTCTCTAAGCTAGTATAACACATGTGTTATTCTAAAGTGTAGTATAACACAAAAAATGTGTTATACTAAAGTGTAGTATAACACAAATTTATAAGTATTGAAATGTGTTATATAATCGACTATAAATAACATAATTAAACACTTATTTATTTATTAAAATAACATAGAAATTGTGTTATCGTTGACAGTATAATAACACATCCGTATAACAATGATAAAGTGTTATGTAAAGTTCCCTGACCTACAATAACATAGTCGGTCTTAACACATCAAAAAGTGTTATGGTATGTTTTGATAACACATTTTCGGTGTTATTAAAAGCATTTTTTTCTTGTAGTGTAGGTGTCATATCGCTATTGGTGCAATCTAATATCAAGTCTCACTTATTTGAATTTAATAAGTATTATGGGGTATCGCTAACCAATTATAAGGTGCCACCTCATGTGGTGTTGGACACATTAAGGTGCCAAATAGCAACACTAAAAAAAATAGCATAATTTTGTTCAGCAGGCAAAAACTATAGGCATCGGTGGAGAAACTTAAGCCAAAACCAATGCGCCTTAAATGGTTGGTAGGTTTGTTGGGATATGTATTTTTAAAGCGTATTTTTTCACAATATTTACTGAATATGTACTTAATTTTATTTATATTTGTATTTTATTTACATGTCATTTATTTAGAAAAATTCAATGTTATTTATAATGATTTAAGTATATTTATATATATGTGATTGTACATACAAGATGATTTAATTCAATATAATAACAACATAAATATTGTGTGTAATTGTTAATATTAAAGTGTGAGCTTTTATATTAATTAAAATTATGAGCACAATTTATATTCTGTCTTTGATAGGACAATCAATTTAGATTGTTACATGTAGTTGACACATGAAGATAAGGGTGTTGTATACATTATAGATTGTATATAGGACTAAGGACACGAAGAATGAAAGAACTTCTAAATAATCTCCGTTAAAATATAGAAATTCATCATTCAATTGTCGTTTGATACTTGATACTAAAAGTGATACTTAATCCTGAAGTGAGTAATAAACTACTATTTGTAGTCTTATGACTTTTGATTTATCGGATACAGTTTACGAAAGAAAACATGGTCTTAATTCATGATATTTTGAAGTCATAGGGATATGGTTAGTTGGGAACATACTTCACAAATACAGAATCCACTCATTTCTTGATTGGAAGTAGATTAATTATCACTTCTAGTATTGATAGTGGTACTTGAACATAGAGCGCTCAATTTCAGTTGAAAACATAAATATTATATATATATGACTTACATAAATGTTCATTAGAGTATCAAGGGCACTGATTTATGAATGAGTTTTTTTTTTCCAGTTGCAGTCCTCATTCTTTATACTTTGTAACACTTAGGTCCCGAAAGTTGATTTCGTATCAGTTAGGTTCCCATTATTTTCAAATCATATCATTTAGGTTCCTATATGATATTTTTATTTCTTTTTTATTTCAAAATACATAAATAGAATATAAAAAATGGTGAATCAATCTTAAAAAAATATTGGACCACTTAATTTATAACAATACCAAACATGACATTGAAAAAAATATATATTTTCATGACATTTTAAAAATATTTAATGGTTTTATAAATTAACTTAGTATTTCATTAAAAAAATTCTTATAAATATTTAATATTAATAACTGAACTATTACGAGATAACATAATTATTAATATTAATTATAAAACAACAATGTAAGTAAGAATATTTTTTTAATAAAACATTAATTTAATTTATAAAAATATTAAATATTTTTAAAATTGTCATGAAAATATTTTTCTCATGTCTTGTTTGTTATTGTCATAAATTAAATATCCAAGCATTTTAAGAATGATTCACCATTTATTTTATATTTTTTTATGTATTTTCAAAGAAAAAATAAATAAAATTAGCATTTAGGGATCTAAATGATATGATTTGAAAAGGTTGGAGATATAATTGATGCAAAATTAACTTTTGAAACCTAAGTGTTATAAAATATAAAAAATGAGGACCGCGGCTGAAAACAACCCATTATGAATATATAATTAGAGAAATTAACGGACTATGACCTAGCTATAATTAATTAATGAATGATCATAACTCATGCAATCACTATATCAATGCGGAGAGCCAAGTCGGCAAATCTCACAATTAATGAAGTAATTTATTGAGCTAAGTGTCACGACCCAAAATAGGTCCTGGCTTTTAATTTATTAGTTAATTATATACATAGATTTTATTTTTAAAAGAAAAAGTTTAAAAGGAGGAATTTTACAATAAATAATATATTCTATAGTTAATGAAAATTATTTAGGTTACATAATAATTTTTCATAAATGATCATTTTTAAGTAAAGATTATAATACTAATTGAGTAATTGATAGTGAAGAGAACCTTTTGTTAATACTTTAATAAAAGTCTCGAAACTGATTATATAAATATAAAAAACTTACTTGAAATAATATTAGATACTTTGTAAAAGTCATAAGAAAATTCATAAGATTTACAAATAAATTATTTAGAGAAACATATAGCCTTTTATTATGCCCTCGTACATCCACTTGGTAAGAGTGAATAAATTAAGCAAACTTAATGCATAACCAAATGAGATAGGCCACAATCAACATGGACACTTAGATGGCCCTATTGATTGTGGACCTGAGAGGAGGGGAAATTTTCTAACACCTGAAAGGAGGACGAAAAAAAAAAGGTAAGCTTAAGAGCCCAGTAAAAGTTCATATACCGATTTCCATAAACTCTTATAATAAAATCAATCTCGTATGGATCATTTTTTACAAATGAAAAATCATCATTGGTAGAATACAGTTACTCCAAACCATCTTGTACACTTTTTGATCATCCAGTAATAAACGAATGTATATATATATATATATATATTTATATAAGTAGCATCATAAGCCAACATCCTCTCGTCATGGTCCCATGTAATACCACACCTGAGGTGTGAACCCTAATAGTACCCATCATAGAAGGGGTAGTACGTATTAGATAATATACCCTGCGCAATTACCCACCAGTAGTTCTGGGAGTGGGCAAGCTATGTCACTCTTTACGGGGTATTTGTTTTGAGTAGTTGAATTGTTTTAAAAAGTGTAGAGAGACTTAGGATGGATGTAGCATTAAACTCTTATGTACAAAAGATATTACTTTACCTTTAAAATACATGTGGGGCCTACACAAATTATTAACTTTACCCATTTAAAATTTGAACATAACATAGGAATGATTTTAGATTTTCATTCCCACTTTTACTTTACTCCATACCAAACACCCCTACGTATACATGTATAACCCCATGACTAGGGATAATCTCATTAAAAAACTCAATGTAAAATATATCCATTATATATATATATACAATATACAAGATGCTAATCAAAACCATTAATAATTTATATTTATAGATAGAAAATCATGTTTTAAATTTCTCTTCTTAATAAAAATATTATTTCAAAATCAATTATCTTTCTAATAAAAATTCGACAACATATCCTCTAATTTTCTATAAAAACCCAAAAAATTAAAATTTGTAGTTAAACTCCATTTATACACGTAATAGTCCAGGCACACCACATTTAATCAAGTTCGTAAACTTTAATCATTCACTCAAAAATATATTGAAACTCAAACATTTTATTTTGATATTTTAAAAATTTGAATTCAAAAACTAGATAAAATGAACCCCTACCTCGAATGATGATTATGAACGATCCTTAAGTGAGTCTAGCTTCCCATGAGTTGACCTGAACATTCAAATCAAAATATTCATTGCAAATGTATAACTTAATACTCGTTGCTCTGTAAATCTAAGAGAAAATGAGTGAGAAAAGGGTCTCGGTCACTTAATGACCAAGAGGGCCAAAAAGCCTTTATTTATAGTGAGAAAGATACAAGCGGTGGTAAAACAGATTACAACATAAATGATTTAAAGATAAACCACCTAAGTAACTAACTAATAATTGTTTAGGCTAACATCTTCCCTTAAACTGACAGGCCTTGGAAGAGCAGTCAGTTTGGTACATAAGATGGAAAACCTAGTTGCTAAGAGATTCTTGGTGAGTATATCAACAATTTGATCTTCAGAAGAGACGTGTTGCACTGAGAGTTCCTTGTGATGAACCATGTCCCTAATTAAATGGAAGTCTGTCTTGATATGCTTTGTACGAGCATGGAAGATAGGGTTTGAAGCCAAGTGAGTTGTCGATATGTTATCACACCAAATGATTGGAAGTGAAGGAAGAGCTAGCTTTGTCGATACCAAGAGAGTTCAGCAGTTGTATTGGCAAGTGAACGATACTCAGATTATGTGCTGCTTCTAGAGACTA
Source organism: Humulus lupulus (assembly GCF_963169125.1). NCBI lineage: Eukaryota > Viridiplantae > Streptophyta > Magnoliopsida > Rosales > Cannabaceae > Humulus > Humulus lupulus. The sequence goes on along the minus strand of NC_084800.1, from coordinate 92,764,781 downwards.
CCTTTTTGCCGAGGACTAAGACACTAAGCTATCACCAAGATAAACACAAAAACCACATGTGTTGTGTGTCTGTCATCAAGACTGGAGGCCCAATCGACATCAGTGAAAGTAGAGAGAGGAAGGGAAGAAGAAGCAGTTAGGCTGATGCCATGTGTTAAAGTAACTTTTAGATATCGAAGAATGCATTTTACAGCAAGCCAATGAGTTGTGGTAGGCTAATGCATAAATTCACCAGCTTTGCTGACCGAAAAGGCTATGCCGGGTCTTGTCATGGTCACATATTGAAGAGAGCCAACCACTCGATGATATTCTGTAGGATCATCAAGAGGAGACCCATCAAATTGAGATAGAGGCTTGGCAACGGCACCTGGGGTGGGAGCTGACTTTGAATTGGACATATTAGTCATGGAGAGTATATCTTGAATATACTTATGTTGACACGGGGGAATATGACTAGAAGAGTAGGTGACCTCAATGCCAAGGAAATAGTGGAGCTATCCAAGGTCACGAAGAGCAAACATGCGTTTTAGAGTGGTGATAAGTTCTACGATTTTGCCTCTGTGATTGCCTGTAACAATAAGATCATCAACGTAGACTAGAACATATATGACAAGGGCATCAACATGAAGAATAAATAAATAACTACCAGCTTTAGAACAAGTGAACAATTGCAGAAGCACCTTACTCAGTTTGGAGAACCAAGCCCTCAGAGCTTGCTTGAGACCATAAAGAGCATTGTGTAATTTACAAACATATGAAGGGTTGTTATAGTGTAAAAATCCTGGCTCGTGTAGACATGTTCTTCAAGGTCTCCATTCATAAATGCATTATGCACATCAATTTTCCTAAGAGGCCAACCTCGTGAGAGAGCTATGGTGAGGACCATATGGATTGTGGCTGGTTTTACAACATGGGAGAAAGTATCAAAGTAATCGACCCCTTGAGTTTGAATGAAACCACGCGCAACTATTCTTGCCTTATGTCGATCAATAGACTCATCTGGTTTGTACTTGAGCTTAAATAACCATTTACAGTCGATGACATTATAACCAGTCGGAGGAGGGACAAGAGTCCAGGTGAAATTTCGTTGAAGAACATGTAACTAATATTCCATAGCAAGTTTCCAATGTGGAATTGTGAGAGCCTGCTTGTAAGATTTTGGAGGCAAATTGATGTCCTTTTGTTGATGAGCAACATAGGCCTTTGGCTCGTGAATGCCACGTTTTGCTCTAGTCACCATCGAATGAGTATTCCCTTGAGAAATAACCTGCATAGGTAGCTAAGAAGTAATATTAGTATGCTCAACATTAGAGGTAACCGAGAGTGTTGGAGAAATGGTAGATGTAATAAGTTAAGGGGGAACTAAAGGGGAAGGAGATGGGGAGAAAGAAGAGAGATATTGAGAAGGGGGGGGGGGGGCAGGAGAGGGAGGAGTGACACTGGAAGACATAGTGGGATGAAAGGAAGGAGAGTGAGTAGGTGGCAGAGGAATTGAGAATGGAAGGATAGCTAGAGTAATTGGAGTGGAGTTGTTAGAGGAGTGAGTAATATTAGATGTTATGATTGGTTAAATACAAATGATAAGTGTTAAAATACAAGCAAGGTATAAACACTTAGTAGATTCACATAATGAAGATGTGAATTTGAGCTTCAATTGTAGGCACTTATAAAATGCAAATTTGGGTCCAAAGTGATACATGAGAGTATCTAAGGGTTCCCAAAAGGTTTGGTGTCATTCAGAGCAATTTTGGGACCTTTGGAAGTGTCAAAAGTCAGAGAGGGTAGCGATACATCGCCACCCTAGAGGTGAGACATCGCTTGAGAGCTAGGGTTTCAAGAAACCCTAACAAGCGATGCATCGCTTGCATGCAGTTGACGTGTCGCCTGTTGTATTATGTGAAATATTGTAAATGCTCTAAATGATGTGTTTTTCAAGTCTAATTCTACTAGTTAGACATAATGATGGTGCCTACTCTATATAAGGGTCCAAAATAGTGTTTTGGAAGACTTGATCACTCTCTCCAATCTCAATCTACCCTCTCTCTTCCTCTAGTTCCAAGAATCTCTATGTTTTCTCCAAGAACTCTCCAAGAAAGTGCTTGACTTTGAGAGTTGAAGGCTTGTTCAATCTCAATCCTCATTTCCTCAAGAGAAGGCCTCAAGCATCAATGGTGGTTGGGAAATAGAATATTAGGACAACATTTTGCAACATGTATAAGCCTTGGTTTGTGTTTGGTTTGCTCAAGGATTGCTCAAAGGATTGGCTAAAAGTGGTGATCTTGCTTAGGGTTTTGAATCTTCATTAAATTTGAAGAACACCATTGTTCTACTTGGGTTTTCATGTTCTTTCTCAATCTTTTTCAAGTCTCTGTCAATCCAAATTTTGTGTAGATTCTATTGTGGTGGTGTCATCTCACTCTCCCCCAACAATCTAATACTCTATAATATGAGATAGCATATCATGGAAGAATCTAACTCTCTTTTGGCATTGAAATTCATAACTCAAGACTATTTTAGATTAGATAGATTTGATGGGACTAACTTTGTTCGTTGGCAAGATAAAATTAGATTCTTGCTCACTTCTTTGAAAGTTTTATATGTCTTGGATAAAGACCTAAAGGCCTTGGAAGAGCCCAAGGAAGATGATAAAAAAGAAGTTGTCAAAGAAAGGAAGAAGCGCGAAGAAGATGAGTTGATTTGTAGGGGTCACATCCTCAATTAATGCCCTCTTGGATAGGTTATACGAACTCTACACCAACACCAAGAACGCCAAGGAAGTTTGAGAGGCCTTGGAAAAGAAGTACTCAATATATGGAATTGTATTGCCGGAAGGTAATAAGAAATTCCTTATTACTCAATATATGGAATTTAAATTTTATGATGATAAACCCCTCTCCCCTCAAATTGATGAGCTGCAAATTATTGTGAATAAATTGTCTACTCTTAAAATTGTATTGCCGGAACAATTTCTTGTGGGTGCCATTATAGCCAAGTTACCTCTTTCATGGAGAGGCTATAGGAAAAAGATTCTCCAAAGAAATGAAGAGATTTCTTTGGAGGAAATTCTCAAACACTTGAGAATTGAGGAGGAATCTCGCTCTAGAGATATGAATGAAGAGAAGTCTGATGGAGAGACTTCTAAGGCCAATGTTGTGGAAAGTCCTCTAAAAAAGGGCAAAGGAAATGGAAAGAACAAGGGCAAGGCTCAAAGACACTTGGGGCCCAAAAATAATGAGAGACAATTCAAAAGTTCCAAGGGACCTTGCTTTGTGTGTGGCAAGAATGACCACTTTGCTAGAGATTGTAGGTTCAAGAGGAGCCATAACAATGAGGCAAGAGTCAACTTAGCCCAAGAGGAGCTAGTGGCAACACTAAGTGAGGTTAATGCCATTCATGGAAAGGTGATTGGGTGGTGGTATGATACTTGTGCCACCATTCATGTTACCTATGATAGAACTCTATTCAAGACCTTTGAATCTTCACAGGAAGGGCATGAATCCAAATAGGTAATGAGAAAAGGTCCAAGGTTGATAGAAAGGGAACCATTGACTTGTTCTTCACATCCGGCAAGAAGGTTCTACTCACTAATGTCTTGTATGTACTGGAAATGAGTAGAAACCTTGTGAGTGGCAATTTACTTGGCAAACCGAGAATCAAAGTTGTGATAGATTCCGGCAAGCTTATTTTATCTAAAAACAATGTGTTTGTGGGAAAGGGATATGCTTGTGATGGCATGTTAAAAATTTGTATTTCCATTGACAATGTGAATAATAAAATCTCTTCTTCTTGTTATATGCTTGACTCAAATTCTATTACTTTGTGGCATGTTAGACCTGCACATATAGGATTTAGCACAATTAAAAAGGGCTGTCAAATGTGGATTAATTGATTGTAATAATGTTGAGCATGAAAAATGTCAATTATGTGTTAAATCTAAAATGGTAAAGAAACATTTTCCTAGTGTTGAAAGAAACTCTAAGTTGTTAAATTTGATACATAGTGATTTATGTGAACTTAATGAAATGTTGACTAGAGGAGGAAATAGATATTTTATTACTTTAATTGATGATTGCTCTAGGTTCACATATGTATATTTTATTAAAAATAAAGATGAAGCATTTGATGTGTTTAAAGTGTATAAAGTGGAAGTTGAAAATCAACTTGAAAGGAAAATTAAAATACTCAGAAGTGATAGGGGTGGTGAATATTTTTCAAATGGATTTAACTTGTTTTGTGAAGAACATGGAATAATTCATGAATGTACATCCCCTTATACTCTACAACAAAATGGTATACCAGAAAGAAAAAAATAGAACATTTATTGAGATGATTAATGCAATGCTATTACACTTTAAATTGAATTTTAGTTTGTGGGGTGAAGCCTTGCTATCCGCTTGTCATATTTTGAATCATATTCCCATGAGGAAAAATAATATATCTCCATATGAGTTATGGAAAGGAAATAAACTAAATATTGGTTATGTTAAAGTGTGGGGGTGTCTTGCTTATTGCAAGAGCACCGATCCAAAAATGACCAAGTTGGGTCCAAGAGCTATAAGATGTGCATTTGTGGGTTATGCCTAAAATAACAAAGCTTATAGATTATTAGACTTGGAGTATAATGTCATAATTGAATCTAGAGAGGTTAAGTTCTTTGAGAACATGTCATGCGATGACAACAAGTTATAACCAACTCAAACTAGAGAGCCTCAATAGGAGATTCCTAGAATAGTTGGTGAGCAACCTTAATTGCCTAGAAGGAGCCAACGGCTCAAAAATTGGGATCAAGTGAGAAGTGTTCTCCAATAGAGACACTATACCTTGTTGAAGGTGATAATGAGGAAGTTACTTGGAAATATCCAATAGTACTTCAAATAGAAGATGATCCCAAAACCTTCAAAGAAGCAATGTCCTCAAGGGACTTCGCTTTTTGGAAGGAGGTAATTAATGATGAAATGGATTCAATTATGTCAAACCACACTTGAGAATCGGTTGACCTTCCAAAGGGGTCCTGTAGAGTCCAATAACTTTACTTAGCTAGTTAGATAGTAGTAGTAGTAGTAGTAGCAATGATAGTAGTAATAGCTAGTAGTAGTTATAATATGTTTATGACTGTGGATTTTGGTTCAAGCCGGGACTTAGTTGGATACTCATAGCAACACTTGTAGACTTTATAAGTTTAACCTATAGTTTAAGAATATTAATTATAACCTAAGGTTTGATTAATATGACTGATTATGAAGATGATATTTATTATACCATAAGGTTTAGATAGGCCCAATAAGGTATTAACACTTGTCATGTGTATGTTTAATGAGAAATTAAGTATTTTTTAGGAATAAGTTTATTAAGAGTAATATTTGAAAATCCCAGAGTTTGCCAGCAGCTTTGAAATCGTTAAAGGACTTAGTCAAGGCTGTTTACTCAATTCAAATTAGGCTGAAAAAGTGTAATTATGTGTATAATATTTCAGTGTATGCCGATATATCGCAGCTCTAGGGGGCGATATATCGCCACATGGGGATAAGAAAAACACGTAACTTCGCACGAAAACTTTGACAAGCCTCGGGAATATCAGTCCAGGCGATCTATCACCTAGCATGGGCAATATATCGGCTGCAGTGCATGATTTTTGAATAATTTTGAAACCGAGCTCATTTTAATCCTTAACCTCTTGATAAGTCCAAAATCTTTTTTGACCGAGTCTTCAGCCTCTGCTGAATGATTATTCAAATGTTTTTCAATTAAAAAGCCATTATTTTATTCAAGCTAAATGAAGATCTTTTCATTCTTGAACTCTATAAATAGGACCTAGTACCAAGCCATTTCTTCATTCATCAAGCTGAGTTCAGAGCCTACAAGCTTGCTAGGTTTACTTTAGAGTGTTAAAAACTTGGGTTGGGGTTATAAGCTTTATCATTATAAGCTTATTAAACACTTGGGAAGTAAGGTTCATAGTGTATTTCGTTTTCGAGGTGTAGTTCGGGCATAGCAATTTCAAAGGTATTCCTATTCTTAGTTCTTTTCAGTATTGTTTCATTAGTTTTATAGTTTTTTCTCTACTCAAATCCTAACTCGGTATTCTTTATTCTTGGTTAGGCATCTAAGTTCTTTGAACTTGAGGTTCTTGTTGGTAAGTATCTTCCCGATGGTTTAGTTCATTCTTTTCATCTTTTTCTTTTAGAATACTCACCTTTCTCAATTATGGTTTTAGGAGTGTTCCTAAATCCCGACCTTGTTCTCATCATCCCAGTATTTTTTTGGTAAGGAAAATAGGATAGTTCTTATGTGATTTGTGCTATGTTTATATAAAAGTATTATGATTATGCTATAGTATGACTTTATGTGTTATGATATATGTATGTTTGGGGCTTATAGTTGTTATATAGCAAACCCTATCACTTTTATGTTTTGGGGCTTATAGTTGCTATATAGCAAACCCCAACACTATTATGTTTTTGGGGCTTATAGTTGCTTAACTAGCAAACCTCATTATAGTACGAGGCTTATAGTTGCTTAGTTGCAACCCCAATTGTCACCATGTACATGGGTTGGAATTATGATATATGTGTTATAGTATATGATATATGTTCATAGTTTATGTGTAGGATTATGTTCATGCTTGTAGTAGATTTTCCTTGCTGGGCATTAGGTTCATTCCTTTATGTTTTATATGTGCAAGAAAATAATTATGGTGGCGGGAAGGTTCTTGGCATCTTGGGAATGTGTATTGAGGGAGAATGGAATCAGTGGACTGCGTGAACGATTCAAGGATGAAGTTGTTTCTATTCATTTAAAATTATGTTTTATATGTATTTTTCGCACTTTGTTTTGTAATGAATTTTAAGATTTAAGTTATGTTCTATTTTATTTCAAACAATGGGATCCTATACCCTAACTGCATTTTTATGTATTTAACCTTTGCTTTACAGTTTTTAATAAAGTTATGGTTATTTCATATGTATGTTTTCTTAAGATTAGTTGGGTCGTTACAGTTGGTATCAGAGAAAACAGTTCATTCGTATGAAGTTCTCCTCGATACACACACTCAAAGCTCTGAATCTGACCGCTAAGTAAGTGTTTAAGTTATAGTTATTATATTTATATGTATAGCTAACAATTTTAGCATTTATGTTTCAGTTAAAAATGAACGAAGCATTAACTTATGAGGATATCCGAGCCATTAAGGATTTAAAAAGAATTAGAGAACCAAGAAACACCGTAGGAGTGCTAGAAAGAATCACTCGGAGACTGCTTTTGTTCCATAGAGAAATAGGTCACCTCCAAGAATCTTAGTAGTTCATGATGAGATCAACGGAACAATATGTTTTAGTAATTAGATTATTTAGAGATTATCATACTGTAACAGCAGCCTTAGAGAAGATATGGGAAACAATGGATAATGAAGATGAATTACCGGTAGCAATGAGATATTATTTTCTCTTAATTAGGTTCACTTCAAAAATGGAATTTCAGTTTACAAATGAGCAAAAGCATAGAATTTTTACGAACCTTCCTCGAGGGCATTTTGAGGGACATGATAATGAGGACTATGAGGAGTTAAATAATGATATCCTAGATGAAGGATTAGATATAGAAGATCTCGATTTTTAGAATAATTAGTTTCATTGTTTGTTTTAATTTATTATTTGTTTTCTTTTATGGTTGTAAATAGTGAAAACTTTCTTTCCCAAATTAATATCATGGTTATTTTGTTATCATGTATGAGTTTGATTTTCTTTTGCAATCATAATAAATAATGAATAAGTTCGGTGAGGGTGGATACAAATAAATGAACCAAGTTTCTATATTGAAAGTTAGGGGGCCATAGTAGTGGGAACGATTTTATTGATCCCAACCCTCCCTCAATATGGTTAACTTTGGAATAAAGATGAGTTTCGAGCCTGAGAATTTAGCCATATAGGATGATTAGAAACAAACTTAGAAAATAATACAGATGGATTATTTTTCTAAGTATAGAAACTCACTCTAATAATAAAGAGAACTTATATAATTTTCATAAGAAGTCATAATTAATAGGTCCGAGTTATGTTTGTTTGGATTAAGTTTTTCCCTTAGAGCCTATTAGGGTAAAGTTCTGACATGATTCTCTCAACTGTTAGAACTCTGCTACGATGTCGCTTCGAAGATCTGCTTGCACCAACAGAAATGCCTCCAACACTACTCCGGTGAACAATGAAGCCCCTCCAGTTCGCAGAAGGGGAGTGCGTGCTACTACCAGCCGCAATGCACTGTCGCTGCCAACTGACAACACTGCGGAGATCGCCAGACTACGACAACAAGTCGAGGAACTATTGCAGCAACAATGACAATAGGATCAGCCCTAGACTCAGCCTCCGCCTCCGCCGCAGCCACAACAAATGGCCTTAGCACCCCAACAAGTTGGTCCATATGGGGGATGGCCAGTGGAGAATTATGCGTCGTATTCAGTACAGAACATGGAGCCAGTTTATGAGTGGTTCTGTAAGCAACACGCTCCGAACTTTGAAGGGACTACAGACCCCTTCGAGGCAGAAGAGTGGCTAAGAAACGTGGAGCCAATCCTGACGCACATGAACCTCAACAACGCGGACCGCATATCCTGCATTTCGTCCTTGCTCAAGAAAGATGCTAGGATATGGTGGGACTTAGTCCAGTAGACGCATGATGTTGCCACCATGAATTGGACTCGATTTGTGGAGCTGTTCCACAAAAAGTACTATAATTCGGCTGTACTCGCTTCAAGAGTTGAGGAGTTCGCTGGCCTGAAGCAAGGAAGTTTATCAGTGGCAGAGTATACTCGGCAGTTAGACCGTTTGGCTAAGTTCGCACCAGAAATGGTTCCAACTAACTACCTGAGGGTGTCTAAGTTCATTAGAGGACTTCGACCGAAGATCGAGCTAGGGGTTAAGTTAGCAAACCCAGGAAACACTACTTATGCTGAAGTTCTATAGACGACAATAGAAGTAGAAAGGCTGCAGACTAACGTTAGTAAAGAAGAAGCCAGTAAGCCTGAGCCTAGGTAGCAAGGTCAATCTCAGACAAGTCAGAACAAAAACCACAACAACCACAATCAATCCAGCAATAATAACAACAACAGTAAAAAAAGAAGGCATCCTGACAATAAGCAGTCCGACAGCGATAAAATAGCATGGACAAATAGTGGAGGTAGTAGGTCGGGTTATGTAGAATACCCGCCATGTGCTAAATGCCAAAGGAAACATCCTGGGGAATGCCGGGCAAACACCAAAGGATGTTACAACTATGGTAAAAAGGGACACCGAAAGAAAGAATGTCCTCAGCTCAAGTCAGAAGGGAAAAAGGAAGATAAGATGGTTCTTGCCAGGGTTTTTGCCTTAACCCAAGGAGAGGCTGATGCTAGTAATAAGGTGGTCACAGGTCAGGTTTCTATCCTCAATAATATATGTTATGTATTATTTTATTCGGGAGCCACTCATTCGTATATCTCGTTAGGAATGATAGAAAAGCTAGACAAACCTTGTGAAAGATTTAGAACTAGGTTTGTAACCGAGTTGCCTTCGGGCAAAGTAGTTCTATCATCACGGATAGTACAAGGCGTACCGATCAAGATTGAGAATGTAGAACTAAAAGGAGACCTGATAGAACTGGAGATCAAGGACTTCAACGTGATACTAGGCATGGACTGGCTAGTAAAGCATGGCGCGACCATTGACTACAAATGCAAGAAAGTGACGTTCGAGACTCCTGATGACCAGAGACTATGCTTCATGGGACAAGTTTCCAGACTATGCAACCCGCTAATATCATCTCTCAAAGCCCAAAGAATGATAGAAAAAGGGTGTCAAGCATTCTTAGCCAGCATCATAGATGTAGTAAAGGAAGCACCGCTTAAGGTTGGAGATGTCCGCATTGTACGAGAATTCCAAAAAGTATTTCCCGATGACTTGCCAGGGTTGCCGCCGACTCAGGAAATTGACTTCACAAAAGAATTAGTACCGGGCACCGAGCCTATCTCCAAGGTACCATACTGGATGGCACCTACGGAACTCAAGGAGTTAAAGACGCAGCTACAAGAACTCCTAGATTTAGGTTTCATTAGACCGAGTCATTCACCATGGGGAGCACCGGTTCTATTTGTGAAGAAAAAGGACTGAAGCATGTGGATGTGCATAGACTACCGCGAGTTGAATAAGGTAACGATTAAGAATAAGTACCCGTTACCCTGGATTGACGACTTGTTTGATCAACTTCAAGGTGCGACCGTATTTTCAAAGATTAATTTACGGTCCAAGTACCATCAGCTCAAGGTGCGGGGAGAAGATATTCCTAAGACAGCTTTTAGAACTCGTTATGAGCATTACGAGTTCTTAGTTATGTCTTTTGCCTTTACCAACACACTAGACTTGAATAGGGTCTTCAAGGACTACTTAGATAAATTCTTCGTTGTATTCATCGATGACATCTTAGTATACTCCAAGGAAGAAGTCAAGCACGAGGAACATTTGAGGTTTATTTTGTCATGACTAAAGGAGCATCAACTGTACGACAAGTTCAAGAAATGCAAGTTTTGGCTTTCGCAAGTGGCGTTCCTCGGGCACATTATATCCAAGGACGGAGTTGCAGTGGACCCATCAAAGGTAGAGGGCGTGAAGGATTGGCCAAGACCAAAGAACACATCCAAAGTAAGGAGCTTTCTGGGATTAGCATGTTATTATAGGAGGTTCGTAGAGGGCTTTTCTAAGATAGCCACTCCATTCACCAACCTGACACGGAAACAACAAAGATTCAACTGGAATGATAGATGTCAAGAAAGCTTCCAGTTGCTTAAAGACAAGCTGTGCTCAGCACTAGTACTCTGTGTACCGAAACCCAACGATATGTTCGTAGTCTACTACGATGCGTCGAAGCAAGGGTTGGGTTGTGTGTTGATGCAACATGACAAGGTGATAGCCTACGCCTCATGACAGTTGAAGGATTACGAGCAACGCTATCCAGCGCACGATATGGAGTTAGCAGCGGTGGTATTTATGTTGAAAATCTGGCGCCATTATTTTTACGGAGAACGGTGAGAGATTTATACGGACCACAAATGTTTAAAGTACTTATTTACTCAGAAGGAGCTCAACATGAGGCAGCGCAGGTGGTTAGAGCTAGTGAAGGATTACGACTGCGAAATCCTATACCACTTGGGAAAGGCAAACATAGTTGCCAATGCGCTAAGTAGGAAGAGTTATGGAAGTTTAGCAACACTAGCAGGAATAGAAAAGCCGCTACAGCAGGAGCTGATCAGTGCCGAAATAAAAATAGTTGTCGGTAAGCTCGCTAATTTGTCTATCCAATCAAATCTGCTAGAAGATATACGGATTGGGCAAGGGCATGATGACACACTAGCAGCACATATGGATGTAGTCAGAGAAGGCAAGGCCACAGATTTCTCAATATCAAGTCAAGGATTATTGAGATATAAGGATCGGGTATGCGTGCCAGATGATCAAGGGATTAAGATGGCGATTCCAGAAGAAGCGTACAGTACCCCGTACTCAGTTCACCCAGGGTCGACCAAGATGACTCACGACATCAAGGCAATCTATTGGTGGCCAGGAATGAAGAAGGACATAGTGGAATTTGTGTCTAAGAGTCTAGTATGCTAGCAAGTGAAAGTAGAACATCAGCGGCCTGCAGGCTTATTGCAACCACTTAGCGTACCAGAATGGAAGTGGGACAATATAGCTATGGACTTCGTGATGGGTTTTCAACGAACAAGTAAACAACATGATTCGGCTTGGGTAGTAGTAGATAGACTAACCATGTCCGCTCCTTTCCTGTCTGTTAAGACTTCATACACAGCGGATCAGTATGCAAACATATATGTCCAAGAGATAGTACGGTTGCATGGAATCCCCAAAACATTAGTGTCGGATAGAGGATCGGTGTTTACATCGAGATTTTGGGGAAGTTTAAAGCAAGCCATGGGAACTAAGTTAAGTCTTAGTACAGCTTTTCATCCTCAGACAGACGGTTAGTTCGAGTATACGATACATATTTTAGAGGATATGTTGCGCGCTTGTGTACTTGATTTTGGAGGATCATGGAATAAGTACTTACCGCTGATAGAGTTCTCTTACAACAATAGCTACCAGTCAACGATCGGCATGGCACCTTATGAGTTGCTTTATGGAAGAAGGTGCCGATCACCATTGCATTGGGACGAAGTAGAAGAAAGGCACCTTCTCGGTCCCGAAGCTGTTAGAAAAGCTCAAGAAGAGGTAGCGCTAATTAGACAGCGTATGCTTGCTGCTCAAAGATGTCATTAAAGCTAAGCAGATGCCAAGCAATGCGATGTGGAATTCAAGGTTGGAGATCAAGTCTTCCTGAAGATATCTCCTATGAAAGGCGTAAAGCGGTTTGGGAAGAAAGGCAAGCTTAGTCCCCGATTTATAGGTCCTTTTGAGATATTGGACAAAGTGGGAGCAGTTGCGTATAGATTAGCCCTACTGCCAGCCCTAGCAGATAGCCACAACGTGTTCCACATCTCAATGCTACTCAAGTATGTGTCAGACCCATCTCACGCCCTCAAGTACGATATGATAGCACTCCAGAAAGACTTGAGTTATGAGGAACGACCGGTTAGCATCCTAGATAGAGGCATGAAGCAGTTACAGTCCAAGAGTATTCCGATAGTCAAAGTCCTATGTAGTAATAGTTCTAAACGAGAGGCGGCGTGGGAGTTGGAGGAGGACATGCAAGGCCGGTATCCAGAATTCGTTGATAAGTAAATTTCGAGGACGAAATTCTTTTTAGTAGGGGAGAATTTTAGAGTCCAAGAACTTTACTTAGCTAGTTAGATAGTAGTAGTAGTATTAGTAATAACTAGTAGTAGTTATAGTATGTTTATGATTGTGGATTTTGGTTCAAGTCGGGACTTAGTTGGACACTCATTGCAACACTTGTAGACTTTATAAGTTTAACCTATAATTTAAGAATATTAATTATAACCTAAGGTTTGATTAATATGACTGATTATGAAGATGATATTTATTATACCATAAGGTTTAGATAGACCCAATAAGATATTAACACTTGTCATGTGTATGTTTAATGAGAAATTAAGTATTTTTTAGGAATAAGTTTATTAAGAGTAATATTTGAAAACCCCAGAGTGTGCCAGTAGCTTTGAAATCATTAAAAGACTTAGTCAAGGTTGTTTACTCAATTCAAATTAGGCTGAAAAAGTGTAATTACGTGTATAATATTTCAGTGTATGCCGATATATCGCAGCCCTGGGGGGTGATATATCGCCACACGGGGATACGAAAAACACGTAACTTCGCATGACAACTTCGATAAGCCTCGGGAATATCAGTCCATGCGATATATCGCCTAGCATGGGCAATATATCGGCTGTAGTGCATGATTTTTGAATAATTTTGGAACCGAGCTCATTTTAATCCTTAACCTTTTGATAAGTCCAGAATCTTTTTTGACCAAGTTTTCAGCCTCTGCTGAACGATTAGTCAAATGTTTTTCAATTAAAAAGCCATTATTTTATTCAAGCTAAATGAAGATCTTTTCATTCTTGAACTCTATAAATAGGACCTAGTACCCAGCCATTTCTTCATTCATCAAGCTGAGTTCAGAGCTTACAAGCTTGCTAGGTTTACTTTAAAGTGTTAAACATATTTTGTCATGCATTATAACATACCTTTCATATACCCACATATTATACAATGAGCATGCAATTAGCGAGGGGTGAAGAGGTTTGGGAAAAAGTGCAAGTTGAGCCCTAGATTCATAGGACCTTTTCAGATCCTAAAAAGGATCGGGCAGGTAGCCTATAGATTGGCTCTCCCACCATCATTATCAGGACTTCATGACGTATTCCACATCTCTATGCTTCAGAAATACATCTTAGATATGACTCATATATTAAGATATGAGGATCTGGAGTTACAGAAAGGTTTATCGTATGAGGAGCGACCAATGTAGATCCTAGATAGGAAGGATAAGGTTTTGAGGAACAAGACAATTCCTCTAGTCAAAGTATTATGGAGGAATAGCAAGGTCGATGAAGCGACTTGGGAGCTTGAGTCATCTATGCGGGATCAGTATCTTAATTTATTCAGGTGAATTTCGATGAAGAAATTCTCAGTAGGAGGGGATAGTTGTAACAACCCAAAAATGCTAATAGGGTTTAGTGCCTTGATTAGCGTGCCGGGAGGGCACAACTGGATATGTATATGATTACGTGATTTAATGCGTGACTATGTGGCATGCATGATATATATGATGATGTGAATATATTATATGCATGTTTATGAGTATTAGATATTCATGTGGGCTCTTTATTGTTTATAAGGGCATATATGTAATTTTGGCCCATTAAGGGCATAAATGTGATTATATTTGTTAAATGGTTGAGACTACATTATTATGTGGATATATTTGCAGTATACGGCTCGAGGCAATGTTAATGAGCGGATTAGCGAAATAGTCACAACGAGGTTTAATACTCGGCTCGGGGGAGCCTAGGGGTATCTTGGGAACTTGGAGAATATTGTGGGGTTTTTTGAGTAACGAGTAAGTATTCGATAATTAGTTGGGTAAGACGGAATTAATTGGAAATCGATAGGATGACTTGAGGAAATAGCGGAAATTGGGGAACAAGACCATTGTACCCTTGGAACAATTAACGGAGGCTGAGCTTTTAGAGGGGTATTTATGTCTTTTGGGGTTAAGTATATCCTTAGCCACATTAAGATTTTACCATAATTATTAGGAAACCACAAGAACCTCTCAGCATTCTCACCCTCTCACTCACGTTCACTCTCACTCCCTCTCTTAAGCTTGAAGCTAAGGAAAACTTGAAGGAGAAAACTAAAGAATTTGGGCTGGAAACCAGGGGGAATTAAAGCTAGGATTAGTCAAAGTATTTGCTGAGGATCTAAACTGCAAACTGAGGTAAGGTTTCAAAGTTCTAATCACTAAATTCTGCTGTATTGTTATTAGAGTTTAGAGTTTGCATGAATTCTAGGTTGTGACTGGTTATGGGTGTTTGATGGGTGTAAGGGAATTGTTTATAGACTAGATATGATGTTTAGGTTATAAGGATAAGAGTTCTCAGCTTAGTTCTGAGTTTGGATTATGATTGGGTTTGAATTTTGAGGTTTAGGCTCAAGGAAAAATGCTGGAAAAAGGTTAATTTTCTGGGTTTGGGGGCTCGGGCTGCGGCCTTGTTCTTCAGGCACCACGACCCACATGCTCAAAGAGGCTGGGAGGCCTCTATTTTACCCAGGCGCACCGCGACCCAGGGGGTGCAAGTCGCGACCCGTGTCCTCCAACAAGGAGGGCCTGGCCTCTGTCTGAGGGATGGGTTATGGCCCTAAAGGGCAAGCCGCGACCCTAAATGGAAAATAAAAGGAATATAAGGTTTTTAGGTTCGGGGAGGCTCGAGGATTCAAACCTAAGCACTCGGGATGAATTCTACTACCCAGTTGGGTAGAGTTTGAGGTCCCGGAGACTAGTATTTGTTTCCAAGACATTTAGTTGAATTAGAACTTGATAGTTATCTATTATTTCTTGTGACTAGAATTTCCATTAATGCTCAGGTCTGAGGATCGTGCTCGGGATCGCTCCTTATCCATCGTTCGGGACTCGGGTAAGAAAACTGCACCCATGTGGTTGTATTTGGGACTAAGGTTCCCTATAATTGAACGTGTCTACTGTGTAATTGTATGGTTGTTGTATGCAATATGAAAGTACAGCCTAAGGATGCCGGGGATGATGATAAGCATAGTGAATGCCACTTGGCTTAAGCGAGCCCGGATAAACTAAATAACCAGAGGGCTCGGCCTAAGGACGTCAATACCTAATTGCTTGTATTACTGATCGAAATATATGTTGAAAGTATATGTTTATCATTGTCTAATTTTGTACTTGTATTCTACTGATCAGTTGAATTGATTGGATTGAAGTTGATTATATGCTCTTGTTTCTATCTATGCTTGTTGTTTATGATTTTCTTGCTGGGCCTTAGCTCGCGGGTGCTACGTGGTACAGGTAAAGGAAAATGAAAGTTAGACCAACCATAAGTTGGAGAGCTTTGGAGGTGGAGTGTACATCGTCAGCTGCTCGACTGCCATGGAAGATGGAATTTACAGGAATTAGAGCTCTAAATTGTATTTTGCCATTTAGACTGGATTTTTGCTGCACCAACTTTTGAGAGTTGTATTTCCGCCATGTAAATACTATTTTTGGGATCCCATGTATGAAACACTTATTTCAATGAAAATTAACCATTTACGATCAAAACCTTTTAACCCTAATCTATAGTTGACATTAGGAACACAATTATGTTCAAACGACTTGATTAGCAAGTCTTGAACTATTTTAAAAACACAGTGTAACGGTCTTGGTTATCCAGGGCATTACATATGGAATCTATACCTTCTTATAGATTGAATATTGGTTCCCTATTGGGTTGACTTTCGGAACTGAAAAGGTTATGAGTGCTCACGTCGCAGACTTGTTGTGACACAACCTTAACTAGTAAAGTCAATGGTACTCTAGGAACAATATATAGCTAAAAGGGTAAAACAATAATTTTATTCCCTTTTAATTATGAACCATTAATGGATGATTAACGTTGTATGTAATGATTATATCTATGGGCACTTTATTCTTTAATAAAATACTCAATAAATATATGTCTATAATTATCAAGAGTTCAATATCATATTTATAGTGGAGTAATAATGAGATTAATAAATATGATTATTTAATAAAAAAGTGTTGATTAATAATCTAATATTTATTGGAGCTTGATATTATAGGTCCATGGGTCCCCAGAGTGGTTCTATCAACACCATATCAAGGTAAAAGTTAATATAATGGTATAACTATAATTTTGGAATTTGAAGAGAATTTTATTCTTTGGGTCAAGTATGCAATTATATGATAATTGAGGTTGAATAATTAATTTTGAATCAATTATTAATTTAAAAAATATATTTATTAATTTAAATATGTAATTTTGAATTTCATATATATATAAATAAATAAAATTTTGAAATTAATTATTTTATTTGAGTGGGAGAAAATAAAATTGGTAAGTCAAAAAATATTTTTTTGATTTATTGAATTTTAAAAGATGATGATAATTATTATCATCAATTTGAATTTTGAATTTAAAATTTAAAATTTGAAATATGATTATCATATTTTCCTTAAAAAGATAATTACCTTATTTTGTGGAAGATTGATTTTAGTTAAATAAATAAATAAAAGAAAAATACAATATCTTCGAAAAGGGAATATCAGTACACGCATGGCACAATCGTGTACCAACTACACTCATATTGTATCGGTGTTGTTTTTATTTTATTTATTTAATTAATTAATAATTTGAAAATAGTTTTTTTTTTTCAAATTTGGTAAGTTAGATATTTACCTAAATCAATTCCTATCATTATTATAATATTATTATTATATTACTATTATTATTAGGAATAATAAGGTAATAGAATTATCTCTATATATATGATATAGAATAATAAGAAGACAAGGGAATCAGATATAATTCAGAATAATTCTCAAAAATTTTGTCAGAAGAAAAATCTTTCTTCTTCTTTATTCCAGTCATTCTCAGACCATAATCCAAGTTCTCATGTGTTGAAAAATGCTTGTGATTCCTTGTAAACCCATGTTCTCTATGTGCCTACACACATCTTGAAGTGTAGAGAACACTCCGAAAGATTGTGGTTTAAGTAATCAAAGCATTGGATAAGAAGATTGATAAATATACGAAAAGACTCAAGGACACTTGATAGACTTCAAGAGGTAAAAGTTCATGTTCTTGGATATTTATATGTTATATATAAATATATTGTATATTTATATATATGTTGCATGATTAATAATATTGTATGTTAATGTTTCTGTCTGGATGTTTTCTTGTTCATATAAATTGTTTATATGAGTAATGAAATTTTTTATTGTTGTATACTGCTATGACCAAAATTTTAGTTCGATGATGTGGCAATCAGAAGTGACAAGTGGTAATACATAGCCATCAAGTGACACATTAAAGGTCAATGAATGTGTTAACCAAGGGAAATGCAAGGGTTAGAATATGACCTACAAAGTCATCATGTCACTGGTCATACGAACATTGGCCAAAAAGATGGTTTTACCTGGTTAGGAAGTGATTTACCCGACCAGGTAAGAATTTACCTGGTCAGGAAGTAATTTACCTGACCAGATTTGAATTTGTCTGGTCAGAGAGTATTTTACCCGACCAGCGACATCAAATAGGGGATTTACTCGACCAGCAACATCAGGAAGGAGATTTACCCAATCAGCTACATCAGAAGGAAGATTTAGCCGACTGGGTATGTCAGAGTCTCAAGAGTTAGTTGCCCAGTGACTTCTTTATAGAATCTCGGTAAAAACTACAACCAGAATTTCCCGTAACTACCGCGTGAATCTCTTAGATACCTCGAAGTAATAGCTATATTGTTATAATTTGAATTTGTTTATTACTTTATTAATTAAAATTGTTTAAAAAAACCAAGGACTCTGTCAAAACGGGAGTTTTTTCATGTACAATTCATGACCCTATAAATAAAGAGCTCATGGCATCATTTTACGGGACTTTCAGAAAACTTTAGCGTTTGGGACTTTTGGGAATTCTTGGGGCATTTTTTCAGAAAGCTTAGAGAGAGAAAGCTTGTATTTTCTAGATAAACACTCTGTTTTTACAGCTTATACTTAAGAAGATTAGTTGGCTCAGGTTCATCTGATCTTGAGTACAGGTTGATATATATCACAACTCCAAGTGGATTAGGATATTACAACCAAATTGAGTTTGAACCACTATAAAATTGGTCGTATTGTTTTTATTTTCTTTTCAAGGCTATTGTCTTCATTGTCGTGTTCGCGTCTACTCACCGTTGGCCAAAATCATGGTCAACATTTTTGGTGCTTTCGTTGAGAGCCTAAATAGAAGAAACACATTACCATTCTACCATTATGGCGCCCAAGAAGCCTAGTACGTTAACTACAAAAGGAACAGTTAGACCAGAAGGTCCTGCACCTAAAAACCCTGACACTGAGCCCAGGGTCACTCTCGAGGAGATAACCCCAGAGGTCGAACAACTCCAGAAAGCCATGGGGGCTTTTCAGGAAGAGATGATGCAATTCAATGCCCGACAGGAGTGTTTCACTGAAGAAATGGCCAGGCAGAAGGCTACGTTCAAGTAGCAAAAGCGGGATATGGATGCCAGAAGTGAAGAGATTAGATGACGGAAAGAGGAAGTCGATATACGACATCGCGAGGCACCACTGGCTCTAGAAGCGGCTACCCAGTTGGCCCAAGCCAATACTCAAGCCATAACAAGAACTGCTGCCCATGAAGCATGAAACGACAATGCTGGTCGAAAGTCCCCTGCTAGGAAGATGACCTCTCGAGGACCTGATCAGAGTCGAAGTAATCAGACTAGTTGGAAAGATGATGGCACCAACTATAGAATTGGGTCAACACAAAGAGAGAATTCTAGAACCCCTACGATAAGCCACCGGTCAGAAACTTCCCGATCAAGATGTCATTGGTCGGGTAGTAAGAAAACCCTTCCCAGGAATAACTACACCAGAGCTCCTCAAGATAAGAAAACTCCCCAATACAAAGATGAATATGGTCAAGATGAGGCTGGTAGTCATCAAATCGGCCGATCAAAGGAAAAAGAGGGCAACGACCAACGAGAAAGAGGAGAAGACCGCCCAGTTTGCCCTGAAAAATTGCCGCTACATCCCGGCCAGCAATGTAGTGGAAAAGAAGTTGGTCCTGCGCAATAAACTGTCTGATAAGGAAAAATAAAAAAAGTGCAGTGTTCGACCGACTAAGAGGACATGCTTCCGGAAGGATTTGCGAGTTGTCATCAACAAAAAAAAAAAACCCCCCTTGGTCGAAGGGCAAGGTCCTGTCTGCCCTGCCAATCATGTAGAAAAACTTGATGGAAGTACACCGGTTGGGAATGCCCAACTAGTTATTCAAGCTCATCTTGAGGCACTGGCGGCCGCAGTGAAGAGCTTGACAAATTGATCTACCGGGATGGATGGTATCAGCCATAGGATTGTTAGCCCTTTTGGTAAAATCGAGCAGTGTTCAACTAGTCGGCAAAATCTAGTAGTGTTCAACTGGTCGGTAAAATCAGGTAGTGTTCAACTAGTCAGTAAAATTGAGTCGAGTTCAGTTGGTCGGTAAAATCAGATAGGGTTCAACTGGTCGATAAAATTAGGTAGTCTTCAACTGGTCGGTATAATCGGGCAGTATTCGACTAGTCGGTAAAATGGAGTAGAGTTCAACTAGTCGGTAAAATTGTCCTGCATTCAACTAGTCGGTAAAATTGGGTAGTGTTCAACTAATTGGTAAAATCGTAATGTTCGCTAGTCGGTAAAATCGGTCTGATTGGTAAAATCAAGTAGCGTTCAACTGGTTGGTATACTTGAACAATGCTCAACTGGTCGGTAAAATCGAGCAGTGTTCAACTGGTCGGTAAATCAAGTAGTGTTCAACTGCTCGACATACTTGAATAGTGTTCAACTAGTGAGTAGATTCGATCAATGTTCAACTGTTCTGTAAAATCAGGCAGTGTTCAACTGCTCAAAAAATTTCCATATATTCCCATGTGTTTCACGAGTAATTAACCCTTGATCACTTGGGGGGCACATAGAGTATATTGGTATATAAAGTATCTCGCTACTTCAATTCCGGGGTGAAAGATTGAAAGTTCTTGGTCGACGATTTGGTCCTGAGAAAGGTGTTCGTCAAAGACCTAGCAGCTGGAGTGTTAGGACCAAATT
Organism: Humulus lupulus; assembly: GCF_963169125.1. Lineage (NCBI taxonomy): Eukaryota > Viridiplantae > Streptophyta > Magnoliopsida > Rosales > Cannabaceae > Humulus > Humulus lupulus. Next base: position 92,743,943 of record NC_084800.1, on the reverse strand, counting down.
GGGAGGGACTTTACCAGATCAAGCAAGTTTCTCCTCCCAATACTTACAAACTTTCTTGGCTGAACGGACATTGATCAGGAACTACTGGAATGAAGAGCATTTGGGGATATATTATCAATAAATACCACTTTTAGAGTGGTAGCTTAGTTTGAAGTGTTCAACTTGTTCTTTAAGTTTGTTAAGGAGCTGGTCATTAGTTTGTTAAGGGGCTGACCAATCGCTTATTTTTTAGTTAAGACTCGTTTTTAGACACATTTTCTCACTTTTATATTATGAGTAATAAAAGAGACTACGCGCAGCATGGTCGATTCTTGCTACAAATATGCACGTGTGTTAATTATTCAAACAATGTTCAACTGGTCGGTAAAATCGGACAATGTTCAATTAGTCAATACGTTCTAGCAGTGTTCAACTGCTCGAATATTTTCCATATATTCTATGTGTTTCATGAGTAATTAACTGCTTGAACAGATTTGGTCAAGTAGCAAGTGACCAAGGATCTTTCAACCCTCGATCACTTGGGGGGCACATGGGGTATACTGGTATATAATTTAACACAGGCAATAAGAGCACAAGTTAATGTATTTGTTTTTGTTGGTATTAAATGATCAAATCAAAGGTACGTAGTGGAATATATGGGCCCATTTTAATAAATATTAATACCAGCTAGAATCATATACATATATAAATATTAAATCACATACAAATAGATTAGGGATTACCTTTTGTAGCCCACCAAGTGTCCTTGAGTCTTTTTGTATAAATCAACGATCTTCTTATCTAGTGTTCTGAGATCTCAGACCTTGATCTTCCAAACCAATCCTCAAACACACAAGGACATGTGTGGGCACGAAGGATTCAAAATGTTGATTTATGTGACTCCCTAGATGTACTCAACACATAAGATCTAGAGAGTTTTGATAGAGAAAGGGTTTAGAATAGTTTTTAGGTTTAAAGAAAATTATCGCTTTAGAGAGAGAGTCTGATTATCCATCACTTTTTGAATATCACGTATATCAGATTTATAAGGATATTTAATCTAATTAAAGAATCTTTATTTAATTAAAATATAATTCAAATTAAAACTAATTTGATATTTTCATTTAATTATCTATTTAAATTGTATTTAAAAAGAATAATTAAATAACTGATTAAACAAATTTATTTGAAATTCAAAATTCAAATCCCAGGGATAAAATCCGTGATGCTAGGCGCCACACACTATACAATACTGTATAGTGTGTGTCGCCCAGCCTATTAGGGTTGCCCTAATTTTCTCATTTGTTTATTTAATCAACTTTTAAGACAAGATATTTATTCTAAGATAAATATCAGCTAATTCAAAATTAAATTTATCTTAAAATATAAGTTTTAAATTAAATAAATAAATATTATATTATAAATAAGATATTTATTATTTTATATCTTTATATTAATCCAAACAAGATTAATATTAATTTTAACCTATAGTTTTTTAAAACAAAAACTATATAGTTAAATAATTAATTAATTCACAATTAATCAATTACTCATAATTATCAAATAATTATTTCCTTGTCCTAGAAAATTAATTCCTTTCTCTTAACAAATCTTTCTTTTGGCATCCTTACCCTTGACAGTTTAGGACAGAGGTGACCTGGGGACTATGGACCTATAATACGAAGCTCCAATAAACCAAATTATTAATTAAACTCTTTAATCTAACAATCTTATTTATTAATTTCATGATTACTCCACTATAAATATGGAATTGCACTCTAAGTATTTATAGAATTAAATGTACAGAGTTTTCTCTAGTAGTCCATTGATATAATCAATATATGTAGTTTGTCCTCCATTATTGGTTCGTTAATTAGAGCTGGTCAAAATTACCGTTTTACCCTTCTAATTACTTCTTGATCCTTAAGTACTATTAATTCACTAGTGAATAATTAATTTATAATCTAATTATAGATTTGAGCTCAATAACTATTCAGTTCCAAAATTAACCCTTAATAACCAATAATCGATCTGTTAGGAAAGCATGGATTCCAATATTGTAATTCATGTTCCCAACTATCCATGATATTGAATCTCCAAAACAAAAATCATTAGCGTCATTATTCTAAGAGACCTTAAATAGTGAATCAAAAGATCCAATAAACATAAACAGGAGTTCATGAATACTCAGTATTTAGACTAATCTACAAATGATCATCTATTATGACAAGAATTAAATCTTTACGTCAAACGACAAGTTTATAAATATAATTAATTCTCATCGGTTCTGTCATATATAATCTCTATTATATACAACACATTTACTAAGATATCTATACACATCAGTAATCCGAATCTAGATTACTTGCATCTCGTATGCTTAGCAAACTGTACTAGTAACAATTCATTAAAGATTTTTTACTTTAATATGTTACTGACTATTTTATTCATTATATATGATCTTAATTCTCTCGTACTAATACAAGATCATATTCTCATGAATGAATAGAGAATTTTCTTGATATTATTATATAACTAATTCAAACAATAATTATAACAATCAAATATAATAAAATTGTACTTTTATTTAAAACCAATAAAATGTCTTTATATTCTTTTAGGGCATTAATCCTAACAGTTTGTAGGCTGACTTGTAAATTTTTGACATCGAAAATGACCATTAAGCTAACTTGTATAACAAAGCTTAAGTAACTTTGAATTTTTCTGTCTTTAGAAAAAATGAAGTTAGAAACAAACATTTGTGTGAATATAATTATTCTACTCACAACTATTTAAAGCAATAAGAGTGTGAAGATGTATACTTAGTAAGAACTTGTGAAATGTATATAAGTTAAATAAAACTAAGTACTTATGCGATAATATGTAAGGCATACATCAGAGTGACTTTATTATTCACAAAAAACTTATAATGTTTAAAGTCTAAAAAGACTTAAAATGTTTTAAATTAAAAAAAAAATAAAGTATAAATGCCAACAACTTTTCCCTACGAGCAAACCATCTTGATAAGTAGCAGATGTCATCACAAAAGTATAAGAAAAACAAGTAAACTACTGGCTAGGTACAATTTTTTTACTAGTCAGGTAGGAGGCTCCCTGGTCGGCTAAGCATGTTTACTGGTCGGGTAAACTGGTCCCTGGTTGGTCAACACCATTGTCAACATCCGGAACCTCCTCTGGTTGGAATGATAGAGCAGAAAAGGCAGGCACAACACCAGTTGGAAGGGCAGCCTCCTCGGTGGCCTTGGCTTCACATTTGGCAAGCTCTTCTGACCTTTCCTCTTTAGAGAGAAAGTCGAGGTTGAGAGGCATGTTTAACTTCTGTATCTGATAGAAGCAGTTGAAGCAGATTTCTTCGTAACGAGCCAGATCAGCCTTGTCTTGTTTCAGCTCTTCATTCTCTTGAGTTTTTTCCGCCAGCTGGTCTGTCAACGTCTTGTTGGCCTGGATTTGCTTGCTGAAATGATCAACCAACTCTTTTAGAGATCTATCCTGGTCAGAAACTGCTTTTTCTGCCTGCTCAGTCTTTTCTTGGAGATCTTTCTCAAACTTAGTCAGAATTTCAATCTTTGCTTGGGCTTCCACCAATTGATCATTTAAGACCTTGACTAGCCTCCTTATAGTCAACTGCTTGGCGTTGAGCATGACTAATAGTGATGAGTCCCTGAAATAGATAACAGAAAGAGTATTCAGAATAAGAACAATCGATAAGAAAGTAAGTGCTTTTTATGATAAGATACTTACACTCATTATTTCAGCGAGGCCTTTGTGAAGGACAACTTCAACGCTTTGCCGGGGTAGAGTCTCAAAGGTCTAAGTTTTCATTGGATGGTTTAATAACTCTTTGCCATACTCACCAGCAATGTGAAGGGGCTCACTCAAACTGGCTGGTTGGGTAGTTTTTAGGCTGGCAGAAGGTGGAATAGACGGAGGAGTCAAGCATGGGATAGTGACTAACTAGTTAGATGGTCTCCCCTAGTTGGGTGGTATATTCTTCACAATCTTTCTTGGAGGATTCAAGCTGCTACCTTCACTAGTTTTCCTCTTTTGGGCAGAGGAAGTTTTGAACTGCTTGAACATGGCAGGATCTGCAAAAAAGTAAAGCAAAAACTTGAACAGTTGAAACAAGAAATAAATATAAGTGAATGAAAATTTTACTGTGAGTACATGACTCTACAAACTTTCATCATAATCATTTTCAAAATGTAACTGTGGTTACTGTTAGTGGAGAATCCTGAGTTCAGAATTTCATCGAAAATGTTGTCCTCATCTTTCGACGATGAGTTGTCTTCTCTGAGGAGCTCAGTGCTTTTTCATTTCCCAAGCCTGGTAGGGAAGGCGAGTCATGAGGATTTTTAGGAATATGTTCTCTAATGATAAGATCACCTAGTCGACGTGGCTAAGGAGATGGTTTAGGAGATAACTGGTCAATCACTACTTTGGTATGTGCATTTGACTGGTCAATCATGTTTGCTTCATCAGTAGTGCTGCCCACAACAATGTCTTGGTTGTTCTATAACAACCCCACCAATTGAGGATTCTCCAAGGTGACCAACTGCTCAACATCCATCTCCTCAATGGGCATGTTAGCGAGATCCTTTGCCCGGGAATGCATTTCCCTTGTCGGGAGAGGTTGATAAAAAGGGCCCGCATATGTAAAAGCCAGGTTGTTGGCTTTAATGTCTGGAGTAAGAAAGTATTCTGTATAATACTTTTAAGGGTTTGATTTATGGGTAATACCATGAAGATACTTAACCCCTTTTTCCTATGAAATAGGTGGAAAAACCTTGTATTCTTATGCCTGGGATTGGTCCTAAAATCAAACAAATAGTGTATCTGGAAGGGAGAAACATTAAAGTGAACCGCTATTGACCGAAAGAAAGAATGCAAAGGGATAGTAGCTCTTGCATAGATGTGATATCTAGACCAGGCGCAATAGGCTCCCCCAAAATTATTGGCTCTATGGTGAGGGTGCAGACATATCACGTTCACTCCTTCAAGGCCCAAAGTCTGAATGTGTCTATTGAGCATTTTGGAGTTCATCTTGGAGGCTTTAGCTACAAACCAAGTAGGCACACGATCTTCTTCCTTCCTCGATTTGAGTGTAGTAGTTTGTTGGATCTCTGTTGAAAAAGTCTGGGTAGCCTTTTTTCTTGGGTTTACCAGCTTTTCGAACTTGGAGGGGAGGCATTGAAAAGGATTCAATCCTAGCTTCTTCTACTGAATGCTCTCCTGCGAGGGGTTCTCGTTCCACTACCTTTTGTGTCACTCTACGAGTTACTTGGGGATCTTGGTTATGAGGAAGTCGATTGGACTTTTTCACCCTCATTGGTTGATGTTGACACTGTTGCTTAAGGAACTGATCTTCCTGAAGGAAATATAAAGATGACCGATGAAGGATTTTCTTTAGATGATGAAGATGGTCCTCGAGAGTTCATTTACTCTGAGATTTTGATGAAGAATAGTTGCTCTGAGAAGTGTCACTTGACTTGGGAGATGAAGAATTGGATTATGTTTGGTTGTCACCTCCCTTATAGTCGAAACGATTCTTCTAAAAAAAATACTGGGAGGTAAGTAAACCAAATAGAAAATTAATGCAAAGTAAAAATATTTACTGCCTAGTGAAAAATTTCTCTGAGCAGTGAACATGTTTTGCTGCTTAGATAAAAGTGTATGTGAGCAATGGTGACAATTCTAAGTAGTTCACAAGAGAAAAGGAAATTTTTTTGGTACTATGTGTTCGGGGGCATAAGGCTTAGATTTTGTGTGCTAAGTTTTTTTTTATGCTCAGCTATGTACACAAACCCGGGTGGCTAAAAGCGCACAAATCCGAGTGGGTTTGGCGTTGGTTCCTAGGAGCCTGGAATGCCCGAGCGGCTTGTAAGATTCTGAGGAGCCAGGGCAGCCAAAGCTACCCGAGTGGCTATGAGGTGGTGTATACTCGATCAACTAAAATGTGACCAAGTAAGGGGTTTCTGAGCGACTAAAGCCCATGTCGATTGGCTTGGAAGATCTTTGAGGAGAGAAGGTAGCAAAAGCTACTTGAGCAACTGGGGGTTCTGAGGAGTCAAGTTACCCCAAGGTACCCGAGTGGTCAGGGAGTTTCGAGGAGCTAAGCGGGAAAACCGAGGGGATAAACGGGTAACCTAATCAGCTAGAAGGTTTCCAAGGAGGTAAGTGGCTAGGTGGAATCTGAGTGGCTACGAGGTTTACAAGGGGCTAAACACGAATCCAAAAAACCCAAAAGGCGTAATTGACTAAGGTGAAATGAGCAGCTCACAAGTGTTCTGAACAGCTTACAAGGAATACCCGATTGGGTTTACCAAAAGATTTGAGCAGCCGAGGCCTTTTTAAACATATCTGATTGGCTAAAAATGTGGGGCACGAACACGTTTTCCTATTCATGGGGCACACAAACAAGATCAAAGAGGGAATTTCAAGGGTTTCAAAAAGTTTCAAGAAAACTTCAAAGTTCATACAAACCCATGAACCCGAAAGTGCAATGGAAGATGAGAAATTATTTTTTCTCTAAAATTTCATGAAATTGAAAGTGAAATTGGCTAACCCAAAGCCTAAACTATATCAAAACAACAAAAAAAGCACTATCCTTCATAGATTTATCACAAAAAGTCCAAATAGAGCATTCCAAAATAAGGTTTCGACTACCACAAGTTCTAGCAAAGTTTGTGCAGAATTTAAAAGCTTCAAAATGTTTACAAGTGAGGATAAAGGAGAGAAAACTTACGCAAATGGATGGAAGAGCCTTTGATTTCTTGAGAGATTCCTTTGATTTACTTGAAGAAAATGGAGCACTCTTGGGAACTTTGAGGGAGAATCGACTAAGACAAGGAGGATTTATTTTTGTGATATATTTTTTGGCTTGAGAAGGATAGGCATGCATGGGCTTATTTATAGGGAAAGAGGGAAAACCTCACTTACTGTACAACTCCTAGTATTTCTTCTCTCCCATTATCCCATTATCCCACTATTTGGGAAACTGATAACTACCATTTTCATGGACTAAAAAGTTCAATTGTGAGTCTATTTGAAAATGTGGGAGAATAGAGAAAGTCATTTTTGGAATTTTGAGACACAGGAAATATTAAATTTTCTGGTGAGTCACCACGTGGAGGTAACTACTGTGGTATTCATTAAATCTCTTATTCAATTTTCAATTTTTTGGATTTAACTGGTAGGACCTTTATTATTTAAGAAAGTTACTGACTAGGCACATGCTTTTGGATGACCTGAATAATTACCAGTTAGAGAAAAAGTTTATCATATGAGAAAATCATATAATAAACTTGGGGGCAAATGTTATCCCCAAAATTTCAGTTTGATGACGTGGCAATTAGAGGTGACAAGTGGCAATGCATGGTCATCAAGTGACACATTAATGGTCAATGAATGTGTTGACCAAGGGAAGTGCAAGGGTTAGAAGATGACCTACAAAGTTTTCATGTCACTGGCGAAAGAACATTGGCCGAAAAGATGGTTTTACTTAGTCAGGAAATGATTTACTTGACCAGGTAAGAATTTACCTGGTCAGGAAGTGATTTACTTGACCAAGTAAGAATTTACCTAGTCATAAAGTAATTTACCTGACCAGATATGAATTTGCCTGGTCAGGGAGTGTTTTACCCGACCAGCAACATCAGAAATGAGATTTACCTGACCAGCTACATCAGAAGGAAGATTTAGCCGACCGGGTATGTTAGAGTCTCAAGAGTTAGCTGCCCAATGACTTTTTTAGAGAATCTCAGTAAAATCTACAACCAGAATTGCCCGTAACTACCGCGCGAATCTCTCAAATATCCCGAAGTAATAACTATATTGTTGTAATTTGAATTTGTTTATTACTTTATTAATGAAAATTGGTTAAAAAAACCAAGGACTTTGTCAAAATGGGAGTTTTTTCATGTACGATCCATGAGCCTATAAATAAAGAGCTCATGGCATCATTTTAGGGGGCTTTTGTAAAACTTTAGCCTTTGGGACTTTTGGGAATTCTCGGGGCATTTTTTCAAAAAGCTTAGAGAGAGAAAGCTTGTATTTTCCAGATAAACACTCTGTTTTTTACAGCTTATACTAAGAAACTCATTTGGATTAGGTTCATCTGATCTTGAGTATAGGTTGATATATATCACAACTCCAAGTGGATTAAGCTATTACCAACAAATTAGGGATGAACCACTATAAAATTGGTCGTGTCATTTTTATTTTCTATTCAAGGCTATTGTCTTCATTTTCATTTTTGTGTCTACTCGTTGTTGGCCAAAATCATGGTCAACATATACCATGGGCCCACCACGCCCATTTTGCTGCATGCTCTGAATGTTTTTCCAACAAAAACGACATTCCTAAATGGGGATCTCAAGGAGGAGGTTTATATGGAACAACTGGAAGGTTTTGTTCTTCAAGGAAATGAACATAAATTGTGTAGACTTGTCAAATCATTATATAGTTTGAAACAAGCTCCAAAACAATGGCATGAGAAGTTTGATATATTCATTGTTTCTAATGGATTTAGACACAACAACGCAGAAAAGTGCTTATACTCTAAGATTTGTCGTGACTATGTAATACTTGTGTGTCTATATGTAGATGATATGTTGATTTTGAGTAATGACATGAAAGGAATAATGGAAACGAAAAGGTTTCTATCTTCTAACTTTCAAATGAAAGACCTTGGAGAGGAGGATACCATTCTAGGTATCAAAGTTAGAAGGAATAGTGGGGGTTTTGTGTTGCGTCAAACCCACTATGTTGAGAAAGTGCTCGAAAAATTCAGTCATCTCAAAATCAAAGAGGCGCATACACCATTTGTTTCAAACATGAAGTTTGAAAAGAATGAAGGAAGAGCGGTGGCTCAATTGGAATATGCAAGTGCAATAGAAAGTCTAATGTATGCCACTCATTGCATAAGAGCGAATGTTGCATATGCAGTTAGTAAACCTAGTAGGTTTACTAGCAATCAAAGTATCAAGCATTGGAAAGCTATTGAGAGAATTATTGGATATCTTAAGGGTACCAAAGAGTATAGTCTTCCCTATACAAATTTTCCAAAGATACTTGAAGGATATTCCGATGCTAATTGGATATCAGGAGTTGGAGATAATCTCTCCACCACCAATTGGGTGTTTACTCTTGGAGGAGGTGCAATCTTAGGGGGCTCCAAAAAGCAAACATGTATATCACACTCAACCATGGAAGCAGAGTTTATAGCTTTAGTGGCAACCGACAAAGAGATCGAGTGTCTTAGGAGTCTCATGATGGATATTCCTATAACCTCGGATATGGTATCAACAATTTCAATACATTGTGATAGCCAATCCGCACTTTCTAGAGCATATAATAGTGTGTATAATGGAAAGTCTAGACACCTTAGTCTAAGACATGAATATGTCAAACAATCGATTCAAGGTGGAATCATATCGATCTCATATGTTAAGACAAATGAGAACTTAGCGGATCCATTTACAAAACCTCTTGTGAGAAGGTTAGTAAGTTCTACTTCAAAAGGGATGGGATTGAAACTCCTACAACAATAGATTCACCAATGATGGAAACCAAACTATCAACTTGTACAAATCAAGGGAAAGAGTTCAATGGGTAAGAACAAGTCATTGATAAGTGAATAGTTTCAATACTAAAATTTATGATGAGTTCCATCCGAGATGTTGTATCTATAAAGGTAGCAAAGATGTTGTAGGAAATTCACCTATGTGGACTTAGAGGTGGTGTCGCCTTTCGTGGGAGTTGGAGTTTCTCCTCGGAAAGTGCATGAAGAGATGAGCACATGGCCATGATAGTGCTAACCGAGAAAGTGGGAAAACAAAAGATGTGGTGGAGGTGTGTGAGGTATCATCAGTGTTACCATATGGAATAAGGTTCAAGCTTTAAGCAACTAATGATTTCAATAATACTTTGTGGTGTTTTCACTAAGGTAAAGTTCAAACCGAAAGACACTTTATTTTATGCACCAAAATTATTTAAGCTAGAGAATGTGGCTTGTATTTAACCATGTGGGGGATCGTTATGATTGGTTAAATACAAATGATAAGTGTTAAAATACAAGCAAGGTATAAACACTTAGTAGAATTCACATAATGAAGCTGTGAATTTGAGCTTCAATTGTAGGCACTTATAAAATGAAAATTTGGGCCCAAATTGATACATGAGAGTATCTAAGAGTTCCCAAAAAGTCTGGTGGCATTTAGATCAATTTTGAGACCTTCGGAAGTGTCCAAAGTCAGAGAGGGTGGCGATACGTCGCCACCCAAGAGGCGAGACATCACCTGAAAGCTAGGTTTTCAAGAAACCCTAACAGGTGACGCTTTGCTTGCATGAAGGCGACACATCGCCTGCTATATTACATAAAATATCGTACATGTTCTAAATGATGTGTTTTTCAAGTCTAATTCTATTGGTTATACATAATGACGGTGCCTACTCTTTATAAAGGTCAAAATTAGTGTTTTGGAAGACTTGATCACTCTCTCCAATCTCTCTCTACCCTCTCTCTCTCTCTCTAGCTCCAAGAATCTCTAAGTTTTCTCCAAGAAAGTGCTTGACTTTGAGTGTTGAAGGCTTGTTCAATCTCAATTCTTATTCCCTCAAGAGAAGGCCTCAAGCATCAATGGTGGCTGAGAAATAAAGTATTAGGACAGTGTTTTGCAATGTGTATAAGCCTTGGTTTGTGTTTGGTTTGCTCAAGGATCGCTTAGAGGATTGGCTCAAAGTGTTGATCTTGCCTAGGGTTTTGAAGCTTCATCAAAGTTGAAGAACACCATTGTTGTACTTGGGTTTGCATGTTCTTTCTCAATATTTTTTAAGTCTCTGTCCATCTAAATTTTGTGTAGATTCTATTTCTTATGGTGGTGTTATCTCACTCTCCCCCAACATTAGAAATATTAGAGAATGCAGGAAAAAAGTTTTCATAAAAAATGATATGTCTGAATATATATATCTAATGGGTAAGTGTACTAAGAATAAATAGCCCTTGTGATTAGTGCTATAACCCAAAAATATACAAGAGGCAGATCTATATTGAAGTTTATTGGCATTATAGGGTCGTAGACAAGGAAAACAAAGACATCCAAATGTTCTAAGTAAATAATAATCTGGAGTTTTGTTATAGAGACGTTGAAATGGTGATTTGAGGTTTAATACCTTAGTGGGAAGCCTATTGATTGTGTAGATAGCATCTCAAAAAGTATAAAGCCAATATTGGAGAGGAAGGGAGGCATGGGCAAGGAGTGCTAGTCATGTCTCGATAATATGATGATGCTTGCGTTCCACACACCCATTTTGGGTAGAGGTATAAGGACCAGAGAATCTATGGGAGATGCCACCTAAGTTGAGATAAGAAATAAATGATTTGTACTCACCCTCATTATCAGATTGAACCTTCTTTATAGAGGTATTAAAATGACTTTCAGTTAGTAATTTGAATTGCTTGAAGGATTGGAGAGCTTGATCTTTGGTATGAAGAGGTTAGAGCCAACTACACCTAGAAAAATAATCTAGGAATAAAATAAAGTAACGTGACCCATCAGATGCAGGAGTAGGAGAAGGACCCCAAAGATCTGTATGAATGAGCTACAAAAGTTGTGTGGCACAAGTATCAGATAGGGAAAAAGGGAGTCGATGGCTCTTGGCACATTGACAAGCAGAACAAACAATATCTATATTCTTATTATATGAAAGAGAAGATTTACATTGTTGTAGGACATTATTAACAATGTCAGAGCGCACATGACCTAACCGTGCATGCCAAATAGCTGCAGGTGATCGAATTGCAGTTTCAAACTGAACAGAAAAATCAAAACAAGACGGGGTTTGTAAAACTGTAGTGTGAAAAGCTTTCTTGGAGGCATGTGTTGTTGATGATGATTTGAGGTAGTTGGTTGCTTGAAGAGTGTAAAGGCCTTGATCAAGGGTACCTTTATGTAGCACCTTCTTCGATTTGAGGTCCTTGATGTTATAGATGTTAGAATAGAATTCGATGGAAACATTATTGTCAAGGAAAAATTTGGAAACAGAGAGCAAGTTAGTAGACAATTTAGGAACATGATACACATTTTGCAATTGAAAAGTATGAGTAGAAGTAGGTAAAGAAGACCGACCATAGGAAAGAACAGGAAGAGTATTACCATTACCAACTATGACATATTCAGAGCCATTGAAAGATGAGTGGGAGTCAAGATTGGCTGAGTTGGGAGTAAGATGGTGAGAAGCATCGAAGTTGAGCAACTAGGAATCATCATCTATCACAGAAGAATTAGCAATCGTGGCAGTGATAGGTGAAGATGATGTTGTGGCGGCGACATTCGGAGCAAGGCGATTGTGGTCAAAGCGCCTATAACAATGGTAGGCATTGTGACCTGGTCGAAGACATAGCTGACAAGTGATTCTTGAAATTGAAGATTTGTTCTTGCCAAAGAAAGAGCCACAAGTGACACCATCGTTGGAAGAATTTCCACGAGTAGGTGGTGTGCGATTCTAGGGGCGATGTGAGGTTTGACGATAAGAAACATGGGCAACTTTCGGAGTTGTATCGTCAATGGAATTATATTGCTCAAGATGAGACTCGTGAGCAAGACGAAGACTTGTGACATGTTTGAAGGTGATACCTTTGGATTTCAAATTGACGGAGACAATAAAGGAATTGCAATCAGCACTGAAGCCAACAAGGAGATGGAGAACTTGTTCACGATCGGAGACTCAATCTGAAACTGCAGCAAGTTGGTCCGTAAGGCTTTTAACCTTGAGGATATAGTCCAACATGGGAAGAGCCCCTTTCTAGATCGTTTGTAGCTGTAAATGAAGCTGCATAATTCGAGCATTGGAGGTAGAGGAATAGATCTATTGGAGGGCAGCCCAGGCAGTGGCTCTTGTTTTGTGACCCACAATCTGAGACATAATCTCCATAGTTAGAGAAGAGTAGAGCCAGCTTAGGATTAGTCGATCTTTCCTACGCCCAGTGATGAAATTGGGATTGACAACAGAGGTGTCCCCCATTTGTTGAGGAGGAGAAAGATTAGTGCCATCAAGGAGATCTTCTATGCCATTTTCCAGTATGACGTTTTCCATAAGAGGAAGTTAGATCGATCCAATTTGACTGGAAGTGTGTGCTTCAAGGCTTGAGACAGAGCCATAAATTGTTGTTGTTGAATTGAAAGAGAAGAGAATGAAGATGAAGGTGCTGGGGATGACAACGTTGTGGACTGAGCAGGAGAAGTCGAGTCTTGAGAAGTATTGGTGTTGTCCGCCATTGGAGGAGCTCAGAGAAAAGAAATCAAGAAGGAAAATTGGAAAGGATCTTCAAACTTCTGATACCATGTAAATCTAAGAGAAAATGAGTGAGAAAAGGGTCTTGGTCACTTAATGACAAAAAGAGGACCAAAAATTATTCATTTATAGTGAGAAAGATACAAGTGGTGGTAAAACAGATTACAACATAAATTATTTAAAGATAAACCATGTAAGTAACTAACTAATAATTATTAATATGATTAATACTCTCATTCAACTCATAAAAATGCCTTTAATGACATTGTTGTACCCTAATCTTAGCACGAGTTCATTCACTCAGCTCAGGTACAGCTGGCAGATAATTACGTGGAAAAGTAGTCAAGAAGAGTATCTGATTATTATCTATACAGACAACTCGAGGTTCGTAATGGTCAGACATGGTGTTAGGCGTTCTGACTTTACCACAAACTACGAATAAGATAAGTCATCAAAGCACTAGCTCAGGGTTGGATAGCTGTCAGAATACAAGCCCGTGGAAGATATGCAACTCAGGTGATTCAAATATAACGCATACTGCATACTAAAGGATTCCCAAAGATTCGGGATTTGCTTATACGCTTATTCATGACCAGGCTGTCATATTTATTATCCAAGATAACATGACATATTAACTTTGTGATCAAATCATATCCAAATATAAATGGGAATTATTTGTATGAAATGTAGACATTATGTAAATGCGTGATTGACTCACGCGGTTACCCAAACCTGTCCATAAAATTCCCCTATAAATGCTGGGAATATTGGATAGGAAAGGGGGGATGATTCTGAAATATCAAAACTCTGCCAAAATTGAGAGAGAAACAACAATAATAATGACTCGTGGACTAGGTGGATTTTGACTACTGAACCACGTAAATTTTATGTGTTCATGAGTGAATTTTGATTATTTTCCATTACGGTTTACTGTTAAGCACTAATTTGCCTTATTATTTTTTAATACACTATTACCAAAAAACCGTGTCAATAGTTTGGTGCTTTCATTGAGAGAAAATTAGTGCTTCATCAAAATCCCAGTCAATTCTCATCATGGTGCTCACTCGCTCAATGCATGATAATGAGATAGAACAGCCTGGTGGGCAGGGGGGCTATCATACCACTGTTCTGGATGAACGTGGCCCTGAGATTCAGCAATGTCCGGGAAAACAACTGGCAGGACAAGGCGACACTGGGAGTTCGACTTCATTGCCGCCGAATCCAAGTCCAGACTACCTAACTGCCGTCGAGATGGAAAACATGTAGTTGAGGAGCCATCTCACTAAGGCAAACAGGCAGATTGAGGAGGTTTTGGCTCGGTTACTATAACACCCTACTACCTTAGAGTCGTTACTAAGTGAGTTTAAAAGGTGCAATTAACTCGCTAAACGAGGATTTTAGAACAAAAGTGTGATTAAACAAAAGTCAAGGCTGTAATCGTTGAAAATACTCTATTTCATTGAAAATTTCAAGTGTCTTACATTTGGGATCCCAAAATATGGTTTATAAAATATTTATAATTCAAAATAGGTTTACAGTTAATTAACCATCAAAATCACAGTTTAATACAGCCATTTCTCAAAATGCCCCCAACCAAAGCAGTCGGGCAGGCCAAACATGTACGCGCCGCTTTATGCTCTCCGTATTCATGGCTGGATGACGTACTCTTTGCCCTTACCTGCGACACAGAGCACCCGTGAGCCGAAGCCCAGCAAGAAAACTCATACAAAACTTAACATATGCATATTATATAATCAACATATTAGATAATCCACAGGTAAACAGATAGTATACCAGACTAAACAAATGCTGCCATGCAGTCCCATAAGCGTTACCAAAGCCTGGGGTCTCGGTTCTCACCGTAAGGGTATCCCATGTACCCATTGGGGTCTCACTGCCGTTCTCGGTTCACACCGTAAGTGTTATTCCCGGCCCCACTGCCGTTCTTGGCCTTCGCCGTTCTCGGCCCTTTGCCGTTCTCGGCTCCTTGCCGTTCCCGGCTCCTTGCCGTTCACTCTACTATAAACACATATAGCATAACTCAAATAACATTCAAGCATATAATAATTCAATCAAGGGATACGCCCTAAAAAACAATACAATCTAGGGTCGTGCCCTACAACAATACTATGGGCTCATGCCCTACGCTACGGGTACTACAGTTTTCTTACCCGTATCCCGAGCTTCACAATGCACCAAAGTCACGAGCACGATCTTGTAACTCGAGCCTCTCTGAAAACCTAGTCACAACACATATAAAACACCCTTTAATACTAACCAATCCAAAACCATTTCCCAGGACCAATCCCGTACTCTAGGGACCCCCAATTTCCCAAAACAATGCAACGGAAACATCCCCCGAGCCAAAACACCTCCAATTCAACCAAAACACATACCTAAACCCCAAAACCAATTTAAAACCCCAAATGAACCATTTAACAACCTATAAACACCAACAACAAGGTCAAACACACAATCACACCCAAAATCCACACTTTGTTTTCAAACTTTAGAAACTTAAACCATAGCTTTCAAAACTTAAACCGAGGCTTGAAAAATGTAAACCATGCTTCCAAATTCTTAAACCACATCAGATACGAAAATTCAAAGATGTTTAAAACTCTTACCTCAATCAAGAATTCAACTTGGAGCTACTTTCCCAATCAAATTCCAAGCTCAATCACAAACTCAAGCTGAACCTAACCTCAATTCATCCCAAGAATTCACCAAATAAAACACACAGCTCAATTCTCAATTCCATGATATTCTTAACTGAATTCTACAACATATACACAGAATTTCCTTACCTCAATATACTGAGTAATCCTTTAAGTTTCCTAGCTTCAATCCCCTTCTTGATCCCAAGTGATTTGCCCTTCTTCCCTTCCTTCTTGTCCTTAGTTTTCCCTTTTCTCCTCTAGGTTTTCTTCCAATTTCAACAAGATCAAAATATGACCAAGTATAAAATGTGAATGATCCCTTTTCCCTCAGCTGAAGGTTTCTATAACCTTCCAAAAGACCATTTTACCCCTCCATGTATTTCCCTTCCTAACTAAACCTCAAGGGCATTTTGCCATTTCACCTTTCCTACAAATTTACCACTTTCTCATCTAAAATCTGTTACTCTTAATTGTCACCAATGGTCACTCAAGTTACTCAATTACCATTAACCATTAACTCACAAACTCAAATTATAAAATTCCTAAAATACCCCTAGGCTCCTCCCGAGTCGGGTATTTAATCCCGTTGTGACTTTTAAGCTAATTAGCTTCATAGGACCGTCTCGGCGTGTGCATCACAATATTATCACCACTCACACATGGTACTAATCATATAATACAATTATCACATTTATGCCCTCAGCGGGCTAAAATTACCATTTTACCCCTAACATACAAACGGGGCTCACATGCATATTTATTCCACCTAAACATGCATTCTAATCACATATTCATTTAAATTCATAAATTAACATGTTAATTCAATTATTGCCCTCCAGGCACGCTAATCAAGATCCTAAACCTTATTAGCAAATTGGGGTGTTACAGTTACCCCCTCTGGCAACTGACGCTAATCTCGGAAAGAGGCAGAGTGGGTCTCATAAGTCCCACGGGAATAACCTATCCAAACTGAGTCGATCAGTCAGAACCGCAACTCCAAGTTCTAAACCTACGGGGCAAGATCGCCAGAATTCTCGAATTAGCAATCATCATAGGGGTCGTCAGCATGCTTGTCGATTGGTTAGGAATGCAACCCCAAGTTCGGTGCCTTCTTCACCAACCCCCAAAAATGCCCATGAAAATCCATGAGGGGTGGTTGGGACAGGCTCACAAAGACAAAATACTCCAACAAACCCTCCTACGTCGCGATTGGATCACCAGGCACAAAGAACTAGAGACATTGGAGTAGACAATAGGCGGGCTAATTTAGTCTGCCCTGATGGAACGAGGATAGCCTCATCAATAAGGCATCCTCCATCACCGATAAGACATTCGACACCACCTCATCCTCAATGGGACATTCTAGCTTATGGAGACAGTAGGAGAAATCCTCCCCCATCTGCCAATACTTACGTCCCACGAACACGTGTAAAAAATCCAAATCATCGCCCCCAACATCAAGCTGTAAGCTTCACAAATGGGAGTTATTGGACTGAAAGTCATCATAATGGTAGGTCTGAGGGCGACCTAAGAAATCAATTGAGTTCAGCATAGAGCCCTCGGTATGATCCACAACCTGATTTGCGCGATCGTCTGAATTAGCAGAGAAAGAATCCAGCTCGAAATGAAGATATTAGCTATACTCGATAAGAAGGAGGTTCATCCATTATATGCGATAACGGGAATGCCCCACAAAACCAAGCTTGAGCTTGGAGGGACAATAACCCATCAAACGCTTATGATAGGATGGGAGCTGTTGAACAGCCCCCAGGTAACCTAGGGACCGGAGACCAAACCCTCGAAAGACTAGCCTTAATGGAAGAGCAAATGAAGAGGCTTTTATCGAGAAAAGAAAAAGACGATTGCGACTCAGATGAGGAGCATGAGCCTTTAGCTCCAAATATTGCAGCGACCATATATCCGGTAGGCTTTAGAATGCCACACCTGTCAAAATTTGATGGAGATGGAGATGGAGATGGAGATCCATCAGATCACCTTGGAATGTTTAACACCATGATTATGGTCCATAATGTCGGGCTCAATCTAAGGTGTATTTTATCCCCTGCAACTCTATTCGGGCCAGCCAGGAAATGGTTTAAGCAATACAAGAGGCATTCCATAAGCTCGTGGAAGAAGTTTTCTTCTGATTTCAAAAAAGCATTACGAGCTTCACAGTCAACTCGGGTTGATACTAATTCATTGGCCAATAAAAAGCAGCAACCTGGCGAGACGTTGAAAGCATATCTAAGTAGATTTTCCAATGTCGATGTAAGAGCTAGGGATGCTGATGACAGCTCTAAGCTAATGGCAATAAGGAGAGGAATCCTCGTCGGGGGCGAACTGTGGCAGGAACTCCAAAGAAAAGGAGTTAAGAGTGTGGACGAATTCTTGACCCGAGCTCAAGAATGGATTAACCTAGAGGAGGCACGAGCTTCTGTTGCGGGAACCAGCCAGACCCCTATTCAGCCCGTTGGAGCGGTAACAAATGTTGCAACTACGACTAAAACCGTTACCCAGAATAACCAAGGGGGGAATAACAAAATGAAGGGAAATGGTGAGGGTAACTAGAATGGGATGAAGAAAAATAAGTCTGTGGAGAATTTCAAACTTGTTTACACTACTTATACCGACCTAGCAGACACTAGGGAGCACATCTTCCTGGAAAATTCTAATCACCTTCCATGGAAGAAGCCAGAATTGTTAAAGCACCATAGGGCGGAGAGAGATTCATCAAAGTTCTACTGATTCAACAATGACATCGGTCATAACACTGATGATTTCCGGCAAATAAAGGATTAGATTGAAACCCTCATTAGGGCGGGACCTTTGGTCCAGTACACCTGAAATTGGGTGAATCTAAGTCAGCCTGTTGGTCAGACCCTGCTGCCTATTCCAAAATCTCTGAATAACCAACCTGTAGCTCAGGCAAATCAAGTCGACCCACCTCCAATAGTAGGGGGAGTTATAACCATCATTTTAGGAGGACCTCATTTGGCAAGCACGAGCAACGGGGCCCAAAAGAGGTACATTAACGAACTGAAGTCCCATAACAGGGTGGAGTTCGTCCCAGAACAATGGTTATCGAAACAGCAGTGATTGGAAAAGCAACCAATCATTTTCACAGAAGAGGATGCTAGCCACATCCAATTCCCACATAACGATCCGTTGGTCATAACCGTTCAGCTCGCCAACCAGAGGGTCCGTAGAACACTAGTGGATAACAGAAGTTTTGTGAATCTACTTTTCAGGTCCACCCTGGAAAAAATGGAGTTATCTGTAATTGATTTGAAGGCGACCTCAATGACTCTGTACAGGTTTTTTGGTAAAGGGTTGGCAACCATCAAGAAAATCGGATTGGTGGTGACATTGGGAGAAGACTCGTGAACTGTTTCAAAGTTACTTTAATACATGGTGATCGATTGTCCGACTGCATACAATGCGATTATGGGTCGACCTGCACTGATGGCGTTTGAAGCCATAACCTCTATCCACCACCTGGCAATGAAATTCCCCTCACCCGCGGGAATATGCACCATCAAAGGTGATCAGATCGCTGCCAGGGAATGCTATAGCATTTCTATGAAGGGAGAATCACAACCCAGGCAGCAAACGTTGGTCATAAATGACGGAGGTGAGGAGTCCCAAGAAGTAGAAGTTACTCGCGGGACGGAAGAACCTCAGCAAAAAGAGGATGCTGATGTCACCCAATGTGATGACATTGACCCACGGGTAGGCGAAGAAAGATCAGAACTCCAAGTCATAGAAGAGCTCGAGGAAGTAAACATCGACCCCAAAGATGCTTCAAGAGTCGTAAAGATTGGGAAGAATCTTGATGATAAAAGAAAGAAGAAGCTGGTTGATTTCTTACAAGAAAACCTGGACGTTTTTGCTTGGTCACGTGAAGATATGGTGGGAATAAATCCAAATGTACTCGTGCACACCTTAAATTTGGACAAGAATGTGCCTGCAAAATCTCAAAAATGGAGACGTTTGGGAATTATTCGAGTTGAAGCCGTTGGGAAGAAGTAGCTCGATCATTAAAATGCGGGTTTATCCAGGAGGCAAGATACTCGATTTGGGTTGCCAATCCTATGCTGGTCCCGAAGCCAAACGGGAAGTGTAGGACCTGTATTGACTTCTCCAATCTAAATAAAGCTTTTCCCAAGGATTGTTTCCCACTGCCAAGGATTGATCAGTTGGTAGATACCACGGCAGGTCACGAGCACATGTCCTTTATGGACGCGTATTCTAGATATAACCAGATCGCGATGAATCTTGCAGACCAAGAACATACTAGCTTCATGACCAAACATAACATATATTGTTATAAAGTTTTGCCCTTCGTGCTAAAGAATGCCGGGGCTACATATCAACGCTTGGTCAACAAGATGTTCGCTAGTCAGATCGGGAAAAGTATGAAAGTATATGTCGATGACATGCTTGTCAAATCAAAAAATGCCAACAACCATGTGTCTGATCTAGAAGAGTGTTTTGGAATATTAAGGAGGTATGACATGAAGCTGAATCCCCAGAAATGCACTTTCAGAGTGGCACTAGAAAATTCATGGGGTTCATAGTCAACACGAGGGGGGTCGAGGTGAATCCTAAAAAAATCAAATCGTTGTTAGAAATGCCCTCACCCAGGTCGCGTAAAGAAGTTCAAAGTCTAACTGGAAGGGTGGCAGCTTTTAATTGTTTCATTTCAAAATCCACTAACAAGTGTCTACCATTCTACAACTTGCTTAGAGGATCCAAAAAAATTGAGTGGACCGAGGAGTGCGAACATGCATTCCATGATCTAAAAAGGCATCTGGCCGAGCCCCCCTTATTATCTAAACCTATGTCTGGAGAATCTTTGTTTCATTATTTGGTCGTGACAGAGAATGCAGTCATCGCCTTGTTAGTTCGAGAAGAAGACTGTGCTTAGAAACCAGTTTATTATGTAAGCAAGAGACTTCTCGAAGCCGAGTCATGATATCTAATGATAGAGAAGCTAGCCTTCTGTCTGATATTGGCTTCCAAAAAGCTCCGGCCCCGTCTTGACCGACCAACCTATAAGGTAGGTTTTGCAAAAACCTAAAACGTCGGGACGTCTTTTAAAATGGGCAATCGAACTTAGCCAATTCGAGATATTGTACGTGCCATGAACCTCAATTAAAAGTCAGGCCCTTGCTGGTTTTATGGATGAATGCATCGGTTTTCAAGAGGAGCTCTTGAGGGAGCTGGTGCATGAATTATGGAAAATCTTCATTGACGGATCGTCAAACGAGAACGGATCATGAGCTGGGATCATCTTAATCTTACTAGAAGGGCATCAATTTCATACAGCTCTAAGGTTCGGATTTGAGGCATCCAACAACGAAGCCGAATATGAGGCCTTACTAGCAGGACTGAGGGTAGCAAGAGAACTCAAGGTGAAAGCCATCCAATGCTATAGCGATTCCCAACTCGTGGTCAATCAGGTGTTGGGAGAGTATCAAGCCCGAGGTACCAAGATGTTGGCCTACCTAGCTAAGGTAAAGGGAGAACTGTCAGAATTTAAGTACAACTCTGTTGAATAGATACCCCGCGACCAAAATTCTAATGTTGATGCTTTGGCACGACTTGCTACCACAAAAGAGGCTGAGACATTGAATGTGGTGCCAGTGGAGTTCTTGGAGAGCCCGAGCGTGATAGGAGAAGTGATAGAGGTCGGAATGATCGACATAAGGCTTACATGGATGACTCACATAATGGAATACCTCGCAACTGGAAAGTTACCTGACGACAAAAAAGACGTGAGAAAAATACTTTATCAAGCTCCACGGTACGTAATAGTAGATGAAACCTTATATCAGCGTGGTCATTCGTTGCCTCTCCTATGATGTGTTCTACCCGAGGAAACCAAAACCATCTTTCAAGTAATACACGAAGGCTTTTGTGGAGATCATGCTGGGGGGCAGAACCTGGCACTGAAGATACTAAGGCAGGGCTATTTTTGGCCCAATTTAACGAAAGACTTAATCTCGTATGTTCAGAAGTACGACAAATGCCATCGTTTTGCCATGGTTTCCCGAGCTGCTCTGGTCGAGCTAACGATGATTTCATCCCCATGCCCATTTGCGATATGGGGAATCGACCTAATTGGCTCCCTACCTATGGGAAATGGGGGAGTTCGTTACACGGTGGTGGTAGTCGACTACTTCACGAAGTGGGTAGAAGCTGAGCCTCTGGCAACCATCACTTCAAAAAGAGTCTTGGACTTTGTGGTAAAGAATATTATATGTCAGTTTGGGCTTCCTAAAAAGATTGTGTCAGACAACGGGACACAGTTCGACAGTGATCTCTTCACTGACTTCTGTGAAAAATATGGCATCACAAAGAGTTTCTCGTCAGTAGAATATCCGCAAGCCAATGGGCAGGTCGAGGTTGTAAACAAAACCCTTAAGGAAAGCGTGAAGAAGAGGATAGACAAAGCCAAAGGATTATGGCCCGAACAACTCCCGCAAGTACTTTGGGCCTACCGAACTTCTCACAGGACCTCGACGGGGCATACTCTTTTTTCCTTAACTTGTGGAAGCGAGGTCGTACTTCCAATCGAAGCCATGGTAGCTACGCACAGGAAAATGACATTTAATCAATAATGATGGACTACTTAACGCATCTCTCAATCTAATTGAAGAAAAAAGAGAGGAGTCGCAGTTACATCTCACCCATTATCAACAAAAAACCACTCGCTATCTTAATTCTAAAGATAAGGAGCGCAAAATTGAATTGGGCGACCTAGTTCTCCGAAGGGTCTTTTTGGCAAATAAAGACCCCAAGGATGGTGTATTGGGCCCAAACTAGGACGAACCATACCAGGTCGTAGAAGTTTTGTGTGAAGGAACTTTCAAGATAACATGACTGAATGGGGAAGTAGTCCCACTAACCTGGAATGCTCTGCATTTGAAAAAATATTATCAATAATACAACCATCAATGTAAGGCTTATTTATAAAATATGTTTTTATTAAATAATAGATGGATTGTTAAATAACTATTTCTTAATGTTGTTATTGCAAGCTCGTGTTCTCGTATTTGTAAAAGCAACCAAGAAAGTTTATACATTCTGGTTACTTGGGGGACACATAACCAAAGTTGGCAAAATTAAGCCTGCTCGGATCAGATCAAAAACTTAGAAGATTGGAAAAGTTGACTATTCAAGGGCTTTTTAAAGCTCGAGTTTTCAATAAACCTAGCGCGAACTAAGTTTAAATCATTTAAAACCCTGGACATAACTAGGTCCGAAACATAGAAGTTTGGAAAAATTGATTATTCAACGACTTTTTAAAGCTTGAGTTTTCAATAAACCTAGCGCAAACGAAGTTTAAATCATCAAAAACCATGGATATAACTAAGTCAAAAACTTAGAAATTTGGGAAAATTGATTATTCAACGGATTTTTAAAGCTTGAACCAAGTTTAAATCATTGAAAATCTTGGATATAACCAGGTCCGAGGCCTGATTCTTAACAAGTATGATACAAATAAGGAAACAAAAACTTGGTTATAACCAAGTTCGATAAGATCTATCTCGATTTAAAATTCGATTCCTAAAATATCGAATGTATAAGATTATAAGAATTCATAAGCATGAGAAGTTAATAAAGGAAAGAATAATGGATCAAAAGTTAGAAATATATTACAATATGACAAACAAATATATTGTCACATCGAGGACTCAAACTACGCTCGAAGGCAATTGTTTAACATCAAAATAATGTTAGACAAATACAAATAAAATTACAAATGAGATCATTGGGTTCCGTTAGCTCACCCCACCGAGGTAACTTCCTCACCATCTCCCTCCACCGCACTGGAGGCCTCACCCGTCTCTGAGGGTTCTTGCAGAAGCCAAGCCTTGAACTTAGCAAGGTATAGATCCCACAACTCGGGTTCCATGAAGGAGAAGTTCCCATCCTAGTTGAAGGCCCATCAATGGTACAACATCTCTTCCATGGTTGATGATGACGACGCCTTTTCCTCCTTAGCTTTAACTTCGGCCTCGAGTAGTTTCGCTTTGAGCTCACCTATCTTGACTTGAAGTTGTTCAGCTCGGTGGTTCGCTTCTGCGGTCTGAGTTTGGGAGGCAAATAATGCAGTCTTTGCGGCCTACTCATTTTCTTAGGAAGAGATAAGAGCAGCCTTGACAGTAGCCAACTCAACTCGGAATTTCATTTCTAGCCTTGGCACGAGCTATGCTCTGATATTGGGCTAGGATAGACTACAAAATAATAGGATAAGCTCAGAGATATATAAAAAAAAGAGAGGAAAAACATATTAAACAAAAAAAAGAGAAAAAAAAATCAGCTATGGAAGGACTCACTGTGAGGTTCATCCCCATGGAAGATTCAAAAACATCCTCTGGGTTGTGCTCTTCTATAGCCCTCAAGTCCCCCGTACTGGCTTTGTATGCGTGGCTCTCCATATGAGTCGTCATCTCATATACTATACCCCGAAAGGCCTCGGGGATCTTTTCTAGGTCTTGTGTTTCCACCGGTATTTGGATGATGGGGCGGCCTTAGCTTGAATAACTTGGGGAGGTGGAGGCATGTGTTGAGAGGGGGGAGGAGGAAGTTGCTCAGAAACGACATTAGCCACCGGAGCTAGCTCCCGAGTTGAGACTTTGTCCTACCTTTAGTATGGGATTTTGAAGTATTCCCTATTGCAGGGGTGGTCTTCTTTGCCACCCTGGACCTCTTCACAACGGAGCCCACTCCAGGCTTTTTAGCCTAAAAAATGGTCCTTAGGTCGGGAGCTCTTGTTTGTTCCATTTCTTTGCCTATAAAGAACAAAGGGGGTTAGTTCACAAAAATTTTCGAAAACATATACAAAGAAAGATGAGATAAAGATCCTACCATCCGGGCTGGGGGAGGAATCTATAATCACCAGCTCGGGTGTATGAACCAGGCTAAGCATTGTGACCTCCGGCTCTGGGAGTAATGGAGAGGAGAGGGAATCTAGGGGGTACAATCTCTAAAATCTTGGGGGTTCAGGTCCCTCCTCAAGGCTAGATTCGTCTACATACTGCCTAAATCCATGAGCAAATGCCCCTTTGGAACAGAGAGGGCTAAGTCCTAAGGTTGGTTCCATATTCTTCGAAAATAGATGACCTAAAGTGCAGTGTATTGTCAACAACAATGGTGCCTTTGGGGTAGCTATGGTTGTAGCGCACCACCAAACGGTCCACGCATTGGAGGAGAGTTATGTTTAGGTTCAGATCGGTGGGGTGGCGACTAACTAGGTGGTTGGGGTTGAAACGAATTAACCTAATGCTAGCAGCAGCCCAATCTAATTCCCTAAAAGGGTATGGGTTACCTTGCCCGGAGGGG
Source organism: Humulus lupulus (assembly GCF_963169125.1). Taxonomy (NCBI): domain Eukaryota; kingdom Viridiplantae; phylum Streptophyta; class Magnoliopsida; order Rosales; family Cannabaceae; genus Humulus; species Humulus lupulus. The sequence continues at coordinate 92,718,643 of NC_084800.1, read as the reverse complement.
CCGGTTTCTGCCCCATAAGCAGCTCGGTCAGGATTAGGTCTCTAGTCTGCTTTGGGGGCATGCCTTTTTCGCATGAGAGGCACCTTGTCCTCTTCCTCCTCAGTGTAATCGGTGGCTGGCAAGGCCTCTTGAGTGGAGGGAAGCTTAGGGATCACCGGAAGAGGAGCTTGGGTCCTCAAGGCCAGTGTTTGACCCTCACCGATCAACTTACAGGCTAGCATCGTGACGTTATTCATGACCTAGCGATAGTCCTTTTAACTGGGGGGAAGTCTGGACAGCTTCTCATACTGACCCCCGAGGGTCACAGATTTTCCCGTCTTGGCAAATATGGCTACATGAAAAGCAAATTAAATCAGGACGTGTACACGAAAAATATTTTAAGTAAAAGAAATAAAAGTTCTCGAGCTTTATTTACAAAGATGGAAGACTTAGGAGGTCGGTTGAAGTAACGGTGTTTGCAATTCCTGAAGCCATTTGACATAAATAATAATCTTTATAGTCGTTTGGATGGCTGAGGAGCTCAATGACGGAGGCGGAGTTTGGAAGTCGCGTGAGGTAGTAGAACCCGTCACTATGTCCCCTCTGGTCGGGGCTTGCCTTGAGGCAGAAAAAGTATGATATGTCTGTCGGGTGAGGACCTCCCACTCATGTCTCAAGAACATATATTTCAACCCCGCCAAAAGTATATATGAATTTGGGGGGAGCTGGAAAGAAGCCAGTTTTACGTAGTTTAGTAAATCTACGAAGTACTGGTCCAAGGGAAGGAAAGCACCAGCCTTCAAATGCTCATCGTTCCAGGCCACGTAGTCATCTTGGAAAGGGGCATAACTCCTTTCCCCTTCGAACGCAGGTCAGGCGAAGAGAATCCCAGCTCCAATCTCTATGTTGTGGCTCAACATAATCTTATTCACCTTCCCCTGAGTCGTGATCTTTGAGATGATGTGCTCGGCCTTGAAGAACGCATTGGGGTCAACGAGAACTTCCTTCTCCACTACCGGACCAAAGTGCGAAATGGGAGAGACAAGGACGCCTGCTTCCCTTTGTCCTTGCATTGGGTAGATGAACTCGCGAATTTCTTCTTTGGGGTGGCCATCAAATTGCCTGACGACAAAGCGGCCTAGTTAGTAGGCGACCTAAGATGATCTATAACTATGTCACGAGGGTACAGATGAAATGAGTTATTTTTGTTATACGAGCTAAAGTTAGCCGAAACCCATCGTGTGGTGCCACGCGATACCCAAAGCTACGCTCCTTGATTTCTTAATAGTCCCCTGATATTTAGGGATCCGTGTGTCAGAAATGTCAGACCACTACTTTTCTTGGGAAGCGGTTTAGTGCAAAACCACCTAAGAAAATGTAACCACTAAGCTATCTGGTTTTAAACCTCAAGACCCTTCAGTTTCTTTACCCCGAATGGGTATTCTTTAAACTGATTCACCATTAGGGTTACCCAGATTTACCCAGAAATTTCCCCAGTTTTATGAACGTCTTATTTATAAAAACATGTTTGGACTCACCCATTGAACCTAAATCGAAACCTATTCCCTATGAACATTTAGAAATATCCTAATGGTAACTACAATGAGTGTTGTGGACGAACATGGTTAAGAACATAAATTTCATTGGATAAAAAAAAAAGAGGGGAAAACTTTTCAAACCAAGGGATGAGATACTTACAGGAAATACGTTCACTGATTAGAGGGAGTAGACTCGGCAATGGGAAGCTCCTAGAAAGCTTCTGAATGTCTGGGCACGATGAACAATTTTGGGGATTCTTAGGAAGAAGGGAAGCTTGGAAGTTCAAAAAAGGGAAGTTTTGAAATGCAAAGGTTGTGAGGTTTGAATCTAGTCATCCTATTTGTACGTAAATTACGAAAATTAATTTGAGCCATCCAATTGGGTTAGCTCAAGATCCATGGGCCAAGATTAAATAGATCAAATGGCGGCAAAAAGTTTACAAGACAATTATTGCAGTCCTCGAAACCCAAACAGACGCCAATTGCAGTACACCACGTGTTCAGTACTTGAGCAGTAGGCATGCATGATTTTATGTAGCAGAAATTTAAAAGCCCCTACTGTGTAGGTCAGAAAATGATGACGTCATACACGAGCAGGAGCTTGGGGAGAAAATGTTGTACCCTAATCTTAGCACGAGTTCATTCACTCAGCTCGGGTATAGCTGGCAGATAATTACGTGGAAAAGTAGTCAAGAAGAATATCTTATTATTATCTATACAGATAGCTCGAGGTTCGTAATGGCCAGACCTGGTGTTAGGCATTCTAACTTTACCATGAACTATGAATAAGATAAGTCATCAAAGCACTAGCTCGGGGTCAGATAGCTGCCAGAATACAAGCCTGTGGAAGATACGCAGCTAACGCATACTGCATACTAAAGGATTCCCAAAGATTTGGGATTTGCTTATACACTTATTCATGAACAGGCTGTCATATTTATTATCCAAGACAACATGATATATTTACTTTGGGATAAAATCATATCCCAATATAAATGGGAATTATTTGTATGGAATGCAAACATTATGCAAATGCGTGATTGACTCACACAATTACCTAAACCTATCCATGGAATTCCCCTATAAATGCTGGGAATATTGGACAGGAAATGGGGAATGATTCTGAAATACTGAAAGTCTGCCGAAATCGAGAAATAAACAGCAATAATATTGACTTGTGGACTAGGTGGATTTTAACTACTGAACCACATAAAAATTATGTGTTCTTGAGTGAATTTTGATTATTTTCCATTACGGTTTACTATTAAGCACTAATTTTCCTTATTATTTCTTAATACACTGTTGGCGAAAAACTGCATCAACAGACATATATAATGAAAGGAAAATTTAGAGCTTAGGATTGTCGAAGAGTACCTAGGCCTTGTATACGACAACAAACAATGACATTTGGCAGCATTGCTGCGTGACGATGAACTAGTGGGCTGTGGGTTAGTGGATCTCAAAAACTTTGAGGAGGGCAATGGTGGTGGCGTTGAGACTCATCGTCGTTCATGGTGGTCAGATTAGGGTTGAGAAACCACGAATATGGCAGGGTTCAGTCACACTCTCTTATGGAACCCCGATGCATTTCCATGGTGTTTTGCCTTCCTCTTGGTGAGAGGAGTTCACATCGTGTATCATCACCATCAATGGAGCTCCAAACCAACATTAATGGCGAAAGGAAATGGCATGGAACACATGTTCTTGGTTCGAGCAACGAAAAATGAGGTTGGTGGTGGTCATGGCTCGCTAGCTTCACCATCAATGGTGTGACTAAGGTGGTGATGGTGGTGGGTGGTCTGTCGTGAGTGAAGAAGAAAGGGAAGAGTGAGAGAAATATGGTATTGTGGAGAGAGAAAGTGTAAAAGGAGGGATGGGTTTTGTTAATTATTATTATTATTGCTACTTTTAAAAATTATGTTTTTGCCCACTTTTAGAATCTTGTTACATTTTCAAGAATCACCACTTTTAATTAATTTAACATTTTGATCCCACATCTCATTTAAATATTCTTTTGACTTGACATAAAAATAAGAATTTATTTATTATTAAGAAAAATTAGGATTTGAAAACTTATTATTATTTTCTTTAGTAGAATATAATTTACCAATGGATTGTATTTAAAATAATTAGAGTTGACTTAGACAAAAAAGTTACTAATTTTTAATTTATTTTACATAATGATATTAAAATATAGGTTTCGACGCCAAGAGTTAGTGAGATAATTGATTTATTGGAGCTTAGAACTACGGGTTCATTTGTCCCCATGCTAGCTTGATAATACTGACAAAGTATGTTGCGAATTAAAGACATAATAAGAGTATTATTTCATTATAAAAATAATAACGTATTTTTTTAATTAAATAAAGAATAGAATATTATTTCAACATGAGAAATAATAAAGTATTATTTCAAATTATTATTTATGAAATAATAAAATGGCTTTTCATTATTATTTATGAAATATTAAAATAGAGAAATAAAATATATTGATATTTTATGAATATTAATTAATTATACATATTATTTATAATGTATATATAAAGTGATATAATTGAAATATAAAAGTAGAAACATGTGTTTTGGGAAACACATGTTGGACACCCAACACAGTCTACTGGATTATGATGGGCGGACAAGCCCAAGCACAGTGAGGGTTAGGGTAAGTTCTCATAAGCTCTCTTAGAGACAAAGCCAGTCTTAATGTTTTTTTATTTTATTAAAATTATAAAATGAAAAAAGCTCTCTTTTTCTCTCTTCCTTATTCCCCATGCCATACACAAAAGCTTCAAGCATTGTGTGTTGATTTCTACAACATACAATAACATACATACTATCATGACTTGAGATACGAATGTGTAAATTTAAAAATTTAACATTGACCAAAAAAACCACACATCCTATTTGTATTGTTCAAGTCATAGCTTGCAAGACTAGTGGTCAAGGAGCTTTATTCAATCTCAAGAAAAAAAATTGGTACTAAATCTGTGCTACAAGAGGTAAAAATTCAAATCTATATTTTATGTAATTTTTAATAGATCTACATACATGAAAAATATCATAATCTAGTTATGTTTGCCAGAGTGTAATCTTTCTCATGTAAAAATATATAATTTTCATTATAAATATATCTATATGAGATATTTTCTTCTGCTGCACTCACTTACATGTAATAAAAAACTAATAATTTGCGCCAGAGCCAGATTAATGATTAATGTATTGTGGATCTATATTTCATGTTTACAATTGTTATAATGCTTGTACACATTGAGCACAAGCATGTGGGTTTAGAATTTTATTTTATTTTGCATTTTTTAATAAATAGATGTGATGAATAGGTGTGAATCGTTAATTATATGGTACTCTTAGTTTTTAGGGGTTTGTTTTTGATATATGTAATTTTATTATTTTCTAGATCTATTGTAAACTCAATTTGTTTAGTATAGATTTTTAATGTAAAAAAGTTTGACTTTTATTGTGCAATATGTGATATTGATTTTGAATGATTTGTTAATTAGATTGAATAGTGCATGTTGGCTAAATTTGTGTACACCAATGCATATCACTCAAGGTTTCATAGCCTTGAGTGTGCATGTAATGTTCGCAGTGTTAAGGTTGAGTGACTGTGCCAAGGACTAAAGGTTGCGACGCTGCACCAGGCTGCACATGAGGCATCTCTACAACCCTGCATGAGGTGCATCGGCCACCAGCCATAGCAGCCAGTGACACCTATATGTGGTGCACTCCATGGGTAGGACGCTTGGCAATGTGCCGAGCACAAGCATGCAAGCACACGACACCATGCCGTGTGAACCAAGTTAAGGTTTCCCATTTTGGGAAGCTATGGCACATTAAGGTTTGTTTTTATTTATTTTTAATTAATTAATTAATGTAATTAATTGATTGAAAATTTTCAAAATGGGTAACAATTTGATTTGTCAATTAATTAGATTAATTACTATTTTAAATTGAATATCAAGTAATTTCTTTTTTTACTTAATATCTTTGACATTTGAATTATTTATTGTAAATAATTCAATTATCTTATTAAGGTAATAGCAGTTGTGTCGAAGGCTGGGAAAGTTGGCGACCTATCAGCTCACCATGTATGTCTTTTGGCGAGGTCTTTTCCGGATTGCATTGGCGAGGTCGCAATTGGCAAGCCTGGGTGTTCTGATCTCTCGAGTTCGAGTAATTAGCTAGTTTGTGACACATTAGTTGCCATGTCATTGTTATATTATATATAATAACATAATTTGAGAGTTACAAATAAGTGGGACAAATGTGTGTCCGAATTTATAACATACTTTTGAAAGTTACACATCTTACAAAATCGATAACCATTTGTCACCTTCAAAAGTTCATCTAATAATGTGTAAAATGAGAGTTACACATTTCTAAATTGAATTTCATGAGCTATTGTGTTGAATAGATGTTGGAGATGTGATGTTGACTCCCGTTAGGTATATGGAAGTTACAAAATCAAAATGGAAGAGTTTAAACGTTTTTGGGGCAAAGTACAAAATTTGGGAGGTTACAGGCGCTCTAGGCTGCGACCTAGGACGCTGAAATCCAAATCTCATTTTTGCATTTTCAACAATTTTAATGTTTGGAACACTTCAAACAACTTCCAAATCCTCCCTTTAATTTCATAAATACCCAATTTAACATTGGTAACAGCCAAGGGGTTGATGGAATTTGAAATTTAAAGGGTGCCCCAAACCTCTATAAATAGAGACCATTTGGTCACTTGTGAATAAGAGTTTTCATCCATTTTAGCACTTGGATGAAAAAAAATATGACTTTATAATTTCAGAGAGTTATTTCCTAAACTTAATAAGCTTTTAGCCTAAGGTTTCGAACCTTGTTCAAGTCTAGTGATCCCCACTACTCTTTACTTAAGGTTATGTAAGTGTGAGAGTTTTCTTCTTTATTCTTGTTGTTTGATTTGTAACTTTTGTTTTGATTTTGTATTCATCTTCTTCTATATTTATTTGTATTTTAAGTAGAGCTGTAAATGTGGGCTAATTCGGCCCATATTTTCGTGCCTCTAGAAAATTCATGTCGTGACGTGCCGTGCAAGGGTGGGCCCGTATATAAATGTGGGACATGTCGTGCCAGCCCACTTTTGAAAGTATAGGCCCAGGACGTCCCATAGGCATGACCCATTCGTGTCGTGCCTTGTGCCGGGCCAACCCCAAGGTCAAGTCAACCCATTTTACTTATTCGGTCCACTTTCAAGCCCATTTCATTATTGCTAAAAAAGTGTGATGCTGGGGATATGAACCATCTACCTTCACTTTAACAATTAGTGAGATAAATGTATTTCTTAGTTTAAATTATAGTTTTTGTTATTTTTATATATTTTCAACCATACTTTTCAAGTAACTATATTAAAGATATTCATTAGTTATTATAATTTGAATACCTACTAATAAATACTTAAATTTTAACTTACAAATCATAAAACATATAAATAAAGTTCTATTTATTGAATTATATAAAAAAAATTATGATTTTTTAATTTACATATAGTTGACAAGTAAAAATTTATCAATATTGTTTATGTAAAAATACCGGGTTTTTTACCATGTCATGCCTTTGGGCTAGTCTGTTCGTGCTTTTCGTGTCGTGCCTTCGGACTTGTCATGTCGTGTGTCGTGCATGCTAATTTCAACATTGTGTCATGCCTGACTCAAGCCCATATTTTTTTGTTTCGCGTCGTGCTATGCTCATGCTTATGCCTTCCGGGTTCGTGTCGTGCCAAAAAACCCGATCCGTATTTACAGCTCTAATTTTAAGCATAATGTTGTAATTTTATTTTATCAATCACATTTTTCAATTATATTTCTTGTCTAGAATTGTAATACGGTTTCTATTATTTCCATTGATATAATATTCTCTAACAGTTACCCTGTCCAAAATTAGGTATAAAAAAATGTAAAGAAAAAAAACTAAATGAAAAAAAATCTATAAAAAAGAAAAAGAAAAAGCGAACTTGAAAAAAAATGAAAAAGAAATAAAATGAAAATAAAAAAAAATATAGAAACAAACTATACGAAAAGAAAAAAAATTGTAAAAGATAAAAAAGGACATGTTTGTATTAAATTTATAGAGTTTTATACAAATTAAGAAGCTAATTGGTGGTAGATTCAAAAACATTTTTATCATTTTGGGAACTTAAAAAAAAGTAGAAACTCCCAAATAGAAACTTAATTAGTACACCTATTTTGCAAAGATTAAAAAAAACTATTTTTGAAAGCTTAGTCAAATTGTTTCACTGAAAGGGAAAAAGATAAATAATCTCTCTCTCTCTATTCCAAAGAGTTTTAAATATAAAATATAGTCAAGATTTATAAAATGTATAACTTATTTTTAAATTTAGTATTTTCAAAAAGAATGATTTGAATCTAATTTTCTAAAATTATAATTTCTCAATCAACTACCAATCACACCCTTAGTTATTCTTATTTTAAATTTCTAAAAATCTTTAGATTTATAAAAATAATCTATTTTCCTTTTTTTTTTTGAGAAATTAAATAAAATTCAAATTCTATATTTAGTATAAATTCTAAAAAATATATATATACCATTTTTCCAAATACTTCATAATTATAAATAAAAGCTTAGTTTGAGAAGTAGTTAGCACTGTTGAAAATTTGGCATATGCAAGAATTGTAGTGTGTGGAAAACAAAATCCAAGTATAACATTGTAATTGTATAGTTTGACAAATGTAGTTCAACTATGTAACAATAATAATGTTTAGTATTATGAGTAAAATTTGATAGTAATTAAAGTGACAAAAGAGGATACAAATGAGATTAATTAGAAGAGGATACAAATGAGATTAACTAAAAGAGGATATACATGTGATATGATATAAGTTGGACCACAAGTGGCTATAAGAGTGAGTAATGGACGGTATTTATTCAGCTGGGCATCATGTCATTATCCGGCCGACCAATTTTCAGAATTTCTTTTAAAAACCCTTGTCGTTATTTGGCCTTCTTTATTAGCTTTTGAAGATATAAATGTCCCCACTTCATAGCTGTTTCCTGCAATGCTTATAAATAATTTTCACAATGTGGTTTTATCTATTAACCCTCTTTTTTATATTTAGCATGTGGTTTTAATGAGATGACACAGCTAAAGACTAGGGTCACATACATGCCCACAACCTTTTTCACATGTGCACTAAAACCTCTGTGTATTTGAATAACTTTCGTACAACAAGTTTTAGCCCAAATTTGTGAGTTGTTATAAATAAAAATAAATTTTATATTTTTAGGAAGTTGTAATATTTCTTGACCACCCTCATAAAAATATATCTCCATATAATAATAATTATCTTAATATTAAATATATTTATACATATATATATTATTTTATACATACTAAAAATTTATAATAAAATTAATTATTATTTTAGACTTCTAAACTAATTTTATATATTTTTAACATTATATAAATATGTACATTATAGTTATACATTTATGTTATTTTTGTTTATCAATTATTATATATTGAATTTGACATGTTTTACTAATAATTATTTAATTTAAATTTAAATATGTATATTTAAAATATTTTATAAATAATTTTATTAAATTACAAACTCTTCCTAGTAATAAAATATGTTGATCTAAACATTATTACTGTAGAAAAGTTTTCCTGAATATATAATTGAATTTGAATATGTATGTGTATTAGTTTATATTGCATTTCAAAAAACATCTCTAGATCTATTTAATTTCTTTTGTATTATTTTTTATTTATTTGTATTGTTGATAACATGTTATGAATTTAAAAGTAAATATGTTAAAATACCTCATATTTATAGTTTACTGCATTTTGTATACTTAATCCTTTTTTTTAATAGCGAAAATACTTAAAGATCTATTACCAGAAAAAATCATTACCGCTATAAAATTTGCAGATGTGGTGGTATATAGTATATATGTGACCTATTTTAAAATAAAAATCATTAAAATTAATTTTTAATATAAAAAAGAATTATTAATAAAATATTTTATTGAATTAAATGCAAGAGATAAAATTTACATAAAAATAAAATATATATATAAAAATAACTTTTTAAAATGAATAAAAATTTAAAATAAAATAAATTTATTAAAAATATATAATTTTTTTCTTTCTTGGATTTTCTCACCATCCAAACAAAATTAATCTCAAACTTCATCTTACTCTTCTTTTTCATCATCATCAAATTATTTATACCCAATATACACATATCAAAACATTTCAAGCCAATCAATAACAACACACTAGGGTGTACAAAAAAAAATCGCAATATGTAGTTAACTGCCAGACCACACCTAATCGCACCACCAAAAATCGTAATCTTTCAAATGGATGGTTACTAACACGAGTGCTTGTTGGTATTTATATTTATACTAGGTAATAAAAATAGAAAAAAGTTATAGAATAGATAGTAACATATATGCATAAATTATTTTTAGTTTCTAATATATTTCACAATATTCTTTGGTGAATTTGATGAAGAAAAATATCTCCAATCACTTGATAAAAAACAAACTATCACACAAATTTATAAGAAAAAAAATATGTATGCATTTATTATTTTAAAATAAATATGATTTAATTATTTAAATTATCATAAAATATCTTAAAAATATCATATTTTAATTATTATTTTTTGTTTAAGTTTAATTAATTTTATTTAAGTTATAAAATATATGGTGAAGTCCTCATAATTTTCTTGAGTGTAGATAAACCTTTAAGTAAAAGGAACTTGATTAAGAAATTCTTCCCTAAGGTTATCTGATAACTGATGAACCCTTTCTCCTATTTCTCCATTTGGTAATATAATATCCTCGAATATTTTTAAATTTTGTGCAAATCTATCCATAAATGTCATATTTATCTTCAATAGGTACATCATTAATTATCAAATAAAACTTCATTCCATGCTATCCTTAAGCTTGGTTCTGCTAACGACAGTTTGACTGAGTGCATGAGAACTATGAACTTCTCATGTGATTTTAAAAGGGTTGTATGACTACCAATAATCTTTCCTACTTCCTTGTGAATTCGGTTGAATTCTAAGAAATAGTCTCTCGAACTCATTATCACACTCAGGGTCTGGTATTCGTTTTATAGCTTTAACCTTTCTAACCACACTTGAGGCCATTGATGTAATTTCTGAAAATAACACAAGAAAGGCATTACAAACATATTTTGAAAACAATGTGTATACTTACTTGGTAACGAGTTGGTCCTTTTGTAGCTGTTGTGTGTATTTCGTGGGAACGTTCAGGACCAATATATCAGTGTCTCTGATATCACTTGTAATGCCATAAATTCTCATAAAGTATCGAGAACACAGCGTTGGATCATAATCATAAACATTGCTCTTTTATAGAATGAAAACTTAAAAATAAATATATGGATCCATAATATTACAAAAATAAAATAATTGTCTTTAACATATTAAAATGAGCAACATTTAAATAAACTTTAAAAGAAAACATTCTTTTAGTAAAAATAAATATGTCTGCTTGATCTTCCTCGACTATATGGTCCCCACGATTACATCATGAAGCCCCTAGGCCCCACTCGCCACCGACCTTTCCATCTTTAATTTGTTTGAAATAACATCATAAGGGGTGAGCTTCTACGCCCGGTCAGGAAAATACAAACAAGAGTTAGTAATATAATCATTTAATCAACATATCATAAATTTCACAAGAGTCATAACAAAACTTATTTATACTAATCATACAACATCATAAAACCCTAGGTCATATCATAGCCTAAGTTATATTCATAAATAAGTCATAATCATAAATCATAATCTAAGTTATAGTTCATAGTCATAGGTCATAAGTCATAATCGTAACTATAGGTCATAGATCATAATAACAAGTTAGATATAATAAAAGGATAAGTGCTTATACAGGGGTGTCAATTAAGCCTCGAACACAAGTCTGTCATACACCGGACATCGACTTAGGTCTGTCATAAAATTTTGGCAACCGAGCCTACCGGACATAAGTTTGTCATACATCATTGGACACCTTAGGTCCAGACACACTTACTCCTTTATTGTACCTGAAATGTTAGGCCATACAAAACATAAACTAGATCATAAACTAAACTACCTAATTTTCTGTAACGCCCTGGTTACCCCAGAACAGTTACGGTGAACGGTGAACCGAAAATTTGACCCACTACCTGAGTCCTTTGGTTACAAACGTGATCTAAGTGTCATTAACAGGTTAAGGTATAAAACCAGTAAAAAGGAAAGAGCACTTTTCATTAAGTAAATACACTGCTCATGAGCCTTTTTAAAATGTTTACAAGTAGTTCAAGCTACAAAAGAGTTGCTACAGTTCATATATACAATTCCCGCCGGCCTAAGCGACAAAAATAGGGTAAACCCCTAGTCCCTCTGAGAACTCCTTGACCGTGGCGGTCAAGCGGCCCTGTATGTACATCACATCGCCCAAGCTCTCCACTCAAGGTTGGCCAAGTTTTTCCTTCCCTTTACCTGCACCACATAGCACCCATGAGCCGAGGCCCAGCAAGAAAACACAATATAACATGATATAATATCAACAATAATCATAGTTATTCCTTCAGGACTATTAGTCCAACAAATAGGTGACAATAGCCAAAAGTCACAATAATGAGCATCGCTCCCTCTAACCATGTGACGATAGGGTCACCAGGGCTTAATCGATAAGTGTTTCATTTATAAGTTTGTTTAGGACAGGCGCAAGGTGATTAGTCACCAACATAACCTTCCTCACGACTCTAGAGTCAAAACTATGGACAACGTCCCTTAGCCTTGTGACAAACGGTCACCGGGGTCATATACCTTGGCTATAATCATCTGGTCGTAGACCAGGCAAGCGCTTATAAGTTCCTCGACCCTAGGGTCGGTCTAGCATTAATGCCATAGAGCCATTCAATGCATGATTCTCGACTTTAGAGTCGGTCCCTGACTAGTCAGTGTCTTAAGCAGATAATCAGCGTTCAATAGCATTTAATATGCAATCCATGTCCACATATATCAACCAGCATGCCTCAAATATCAAACCACGCATGCCATATTTCTATACAGGGTGCAACTATATTCATACACTGTTTTCTTACCTCTGGTTCGAGTGAGAATTATAATATGAACGACCCCTGAGAACGATCAACCTTTAAAAACATTGACGGTCACCTGGTCATAACCAAATATAGGATTTATCAATAAAAATGATAACTGAGGGTTCCCAAACCAAATCCCAGCCCCCGAGACCTCAAATACTACCCAACCGGGTGCTAGGTCCAACCCCGAGGCCTATGGTTTGAATCCCTAAGCTAAAAACCTTATTTTAGCAAAATTGGCTCTAAGGGCCGCGGCCCCCTCTGCAGCGCCGCGGCGCGCCCCCCTGACAGAGAAGCTCCCCATCTGCCAGGCGCCAAGGGCCGCGGCGCTCCCCTGCTGCGCCGCGGCGCTCAGCCCAGAATGGCTAAGTCGGCCACACGAACCAGTTTTTCTCCCTGTGAAATTCCCTCTCAAACCAGACCTTTAAACCCTCATAGAACCTCTTCCTAACACATAATTGAACCCCCAAACAACACCCTTAGCTTACTCACATCAAACCCCAAACAAACCAACACCAAAACCCCCTTTGATTCTCACTTCCCACATCAAACTCCATGAATCAAAAGCTAGAACAAAAACAGAGCTTAATTTGAATTCAATGGTCAAAGCTTACCTTAGAACCTGTTTTGAACTTCCCACACAAGCAGAACCAAGTCTCCAACCCAGCCCTAAGTTCCTTTAGCTTGAATCCACAACTAGAGCTCCAAAACCTCAAAGAAGCAATGAAGAGGGTGATGTACGGGAATGGAGGAGGCAAAACTCTGTTTTTACTCTGTTTTATTCTACAGTCTTCAGCCACTTAAGTTCATATATATCCACCCCTAAAAAGACCAAAATGCCCCTATGTCATCTTAAGCCTCCAAAGCCACCCCAAGGGCAAAATTGGTACATTCCGCTAAACCCGTTAATTATAATTAACGCTTCTGAATTCCCGCTAATCTCGATATCCTCAAACACCAATATTTCATAACCCGTTACCCTAAAATCCCCGGTAACGCGATAACCTTTAATATCACTCCGAGACTCACCCCGAGCCCCGAGCTCAAACCTGTTATGACCAAACCGATAAATCTCGTTTAAAGATCGTCTCATGTCGAAATACTCGAACCAATCCACATTATAATGTGGTCTCACAATATATCATTATCGCACATACAAATATACAATTATACCCTCAACGGGCCAAATTACCATAATACCCCTGTAAACAAATGTGGACTCACATGCATGCATTTAACATTATATTATAATATAATTCTCATAAACATGCATAAACACATTTAAATGGCATAATTAAACAGTTATGGCCCTCCCGACCTACTAATCCAGCCATTAACCATAATTGGGAATCCGGGGCATTACAACTATCCCCTCCTTACAGAAATTTCGTCCTCGAAATTTACCTGAACAGTTCGGGAAACTGACTCCGCATATCAGACTCCAGCTCCCAGGTCGCCTCCTCGACCTTGCTGTTCCTCCACAATACCTTAACCAGAGGTATTGTCTTGTTCCTGAGGACTTTATCCTTCTGATCAAGTATCTGAACAGGCTGCTCCTCAAAGGAGAGATCTGGTTCAAGCTCCAGATCTTCATAACTCAGAACATGTCTCGCATCAGATACATATCTCCGAAGAGAGGACACATGAAACACATCATGCACGGTTGACAACGCCGGAGGCAAAGCTAGCCTGTAAGCCACTTGACCAATCCTCTCCAGGATCTCAAATGGACCTACAAACCTGGGACTCAGCTTGCCTTTCTTCCCAAACCTTCTCACCTCTTTCCATGGCGAGACTCTAAGGAAGACATAGTTTCTTACCTGAAACTCTACGTTCCTGCGTTTGGGATCTGCATAGCTCTTCTGTCTACTCTGAGAAGTAAGCATCCGAGCTCTAATCTTATCAATAGCCTCATTGGTCCTCTGAACTGCCTCAGGACCTAAGTATCTCCTTTCACCCGTCTCATCCCAATGAATGGGAGATCTACACTTCCTACCATATAGCATCTCATAAGGTGCAACTCCAATGGTAGACTGATAACTGTTATTATAGGAGAACTCTATCAAAGGCAGATACTTACTCCATGATCCACCAAAGTCCAGCACACATGCCCGCAGCATGTCCTCCAATATCTGGATCGTCCTCTCAGATTGTCCATCTGTCTGAGGATGATAAGCTGTACTGAACTTCAGTCGTGTACCCATGGCTGTCTGTAAACTCTTCCAGAACTTGGAAGTGAATGTAGGGTCCCGATCTGACACGATCGACCTAGGAGCACCATGGAGACGCACGATCTCTCTCACATAGAGATCTGCATACTGGTCAATAGTATAGGTAGTCCTCACCGGTAGAAAGTGAGCTGACTTGGTATAACGATCCACTATCACCCAAATGGAATCATGCTGACCAACTGTCCTAGGCAAGCTCACCACAAAGTCCATTGTGATGTCTTCCCACTTCCACTCTGGGATATCCAGAGGCTGCAGTAACCCTGCCGGCCTCTGATGCTCAGCCTTGACCTGTTGACACGTCAAGCACTTAGCTACATACTCTACTACATCTCTCTTCATCCCTGGCCACCAGTACAACGATCTCACATCCTGGTACATCTTCGTGGTGCCCGGATGCAAAGAGTAAGGAGTAGTATGAGATTCATCTAGAATCTCCCGCCTCAACGCAATGTCTAACGGAACACATATCCATCCTTTGTATCTCAATAACCCCAAATCAGACACTATATAATCCATGGATATTCCAGCCAAGACATCCTCTCTAATCTTGATCAGCTATGGATCACTCAACTGACCCTCTTTAATCCTCTCTAGCAGCGTAGACTGTAGCGTAACATTGGCCAACTGGCCCACCAGCAACTCTATACCAGCTCTGGTCATATCATCAGCTAATTCCCTGGCTATCAGTCTAATACCATGAATCTGTCCCGGACCCTTCCGGCTTAAAGCATCAGCTACCACGTTGGCTTTCCCTGGGTGATACAGAATCTCACAATCATAATCTTTCACTAATTCCAGCCAACGCCTTTGCCTCATGTTCAAGTCTTTCTGAGTGAAGAAGTACTTCAGGCTCTTGTGGTCTGTATAAATCTCACACTTCTCTCCATAGAGATAGTGCCTCCATATCTTTAAAGCAAAAACCACCGCTGCCAACTCTAAGTCATGAGTGGGATACCTCTTCTCGTACTCCTTCAACTGACGAGAAGCATAAGCTATAACCTTCTCTGATTGCATCAAAACACAGCCCAGACCCTGATGAGAAGCATCACAGTATATCACAAACTTCTCCTGGTCTGTCGGAAGACTCAGAACTGGAGCTGTAATCAACCTCTGTTTCAACTCTTGGAAGCTGTTCTCACACTTGTCTGACCACACAAACTTCTGACCTTTGCGTGTCAGCTCAGTCAACGAAGTAGTAATCTTTGAGAACCCCTCCACAAAACGCCTGTAATACCCTGCCAATCCAAGGAAACTTCTAACCTCAGAAGCATTCTGTGGCCTTGGCCAATCTCTGACCGCTTCAATCTTTGATGGATCCACTTTAATCCCCTCCTTACTGACAATGTGCCCAAGGAAGGACACCTGAGACAACCAAAACTCACACTTTTTAAACTTTGCAAACAATCTGTGTTCTCTCAACCTCTGCAGAACCAACCTCAGATGATGCTCATGCTCTGACTCAGTCTGAGAATACACCAGAATATCATCGATAAAGACGATCACAAACTGGTCTAAATAATCCTTGAACACCCTGTTCATCATATCCATGAAAGCGGCAGGGGCATTAGTCAACCCAAATGACATAACTAAAAACTCATAATGCCCATACCTAGTACGAAAAGCGGTCTTCGGTATGTCTCCCTCTTTGACCCTCAACTGATGATAACCAGAATGAAGGTCGATCTTAGAGAATACCGTCTTACCCTGCAATTGATCAAACAGATCATCTATCCTTGGCAAAGGATACCGGTTCTTAATTGTCAGCTTATTCAGTTCTCTGTAATCTATACACATCCTCAGAGAACCATCTTTCTTCTTCACAAACAAAACTGGCGCACCCCAAGGTGAAAAGCTAGGTCTGATAAAACCCAAATCCAACAGCTCTTGCAGCTGTTGTAACGCCCTGGCTACCCCAGAACAGTTACGGTGAACGGTGGACCGGAAATTTGACTCATTGCCTGAGTCCTTTGGTCAAAAACGTGCTCTAAGTATGATTAACAGGTTAAGGTACAAAACCAATAAAAAGGAAATGGAGATTTTATTACAAACTGCTCTGCAGAGCTAAACAAAACATTTACAAGAGGTTCTCAGTACAAAATGGTCACTAGTGTTTGAAATTTACAATCCCGCCGACCTAAGCGGCAAAAATAGGGTAAACCCCCTAGTTCCTCTAAGAACGCCTTGGCCGTGGTGGTCAAGCGGCCGCATATGTACACAACACCACATCAGCTCTCCACTCAAGGCTAGGTGAGCTTTTCTTTCCCTTTACCTGCACCACATAGCACCCATGAGTCAAAGCCCAGCAAGAAAACATAACATTTCTCATAAACATTATCAAATGATTATCATTATAATCATACTGAACATAAAGCTTTCAAACAAGCAAATGAACATCACATGATTTTAGCAGGAGAGTGGCTGTTGAGTAAGCCATTAGCCTCCAAGCTCTCTTTTCTAGCGGGAGAGTGGCTGCTAGGTAAGCCACCAGCCTCCAAGCTCTCTTTTGTAGCGGAAGAGTGGCTGATGGGTAAGCCACTAGCCTTCAAGCTCTGTTTGTTCATCGACCCTCAGGGTCGGTCAGGCATTAATGCTCCTTGAGTCATTCAATGCTAGTAGTCGATTAGATCTAATCTCTGTTGGCTTGCGTAATTCACGCTAAGGCCATTCTGACAAGTAAGTCAGCGCTTCCTGACCTGTGTCCAGTAACACTGCCGAGCCTGACAAATAAGTCACAGCCTCACAGCTGATACTAACACTTTTGTCGATTCTGTATTCAATCCATGTCCATATTTATACAATCAACATGCCTCACAAATATCCATGCATGTCACACTTTGGGTGCAGTTTTCTTACCTTTGATTCGAGCTAGAATGAGCAAAAGAACAACCTCTGAGAACAGTTTAGCTTTTAGTCCTTTAGCGGTTACCTAATCACAACACATTTGGGATACCATTAATAATCAAGATAATCAAGGGTCTCAAACCATTATTTAACCTCCAAGAGATCAATCCAAGCTAATCCAGGTAGCAAGGACACTCCCGAGGCCTAAAACTAGGTTTTCGGGGTCAAAACGAGCAAACGGGGCGAAAACAGGGCAAGGGCTGCGGCCCTAGCACCTTGGGCCGCGGCCCCCAGGGTTCCCAGAGACTAGGGCCGTGGCGCCCAGCAGGCACAAGGCCTCCACCTGCTTCTTCAAAGAAGGGCCGCGGCGCCTCAAGAACAGGGCCGCGGCACTCCACCCTGGGCCATTCCCAACCGCATTTCTAACACTCCAAAGCCTCCAAAATCATCCCTAAACATTCCCCAATCATCAAGACAAAGTTCCCAAGTTTCGCCATGCATCAAAACCCTCAAAACCCAAGGCTCGAACGAACCGAAAACTCAATAATTCACAAAATCAATTCAAAGCTTAGAAACTCGGAAAAACTCAAAACTTAAACCTCGATTACCTTCAATTGGGTTGTTTTCCGTCGAATCCTTCGGTTAAGAAGCTTCTAATCTTCCCTAGGATCGCTATGCCTCGATCCTCACTCGATTCCGACTCCTAGAACTCAAGATTTCGTCAAAAAGGCTCAAACGGTAAAACGAACTTTGAAAAGGAAGAACGGAAGGTTTTCTATCGTATGTTCTATCTGATAAGCTACTTCAACCTTAAGTAACCTCAAATAAAACCTAATGCTCGGGGTCCCGAAAACACCCCCGGGGACATTATAGTCAAAACCTCCAAAATTTCACCCTGATCTCAAATATTCCCAATTTATCATCAAATGAACATTTCTATTACCCCAAAATTAACCCCATTATGGTAAAACCGCTAATCCACTAAAAATAACCGTCTCATGTTGCTTAGCTCAAAAATATCTCCATAATAATAGAATCTCATTCGCAAATCAAGTTATGCACCCAAATACACAAATTACCCTCAACGGGCCAAATTATCGTCATACCCCTGTAATTGTAAATATGGACTCATATGCATGCATTTCACATCATATCATAATATAATCAACATATACATGCATTTAATCGATTAATAACATAATTAAGCAAGTATGGCCCTCCCGGCCTACTATTCATGCCGCTAAACTCATCGGAGAATTCGGGGCATTACAACTATCCCCTCCTTACTGAAATTTCGTCCCCGAAATTTACCTGAACAGCTCGGGATACTGACTCTGCATATCCGACTCCAGCTCCCAGGTCGCCTCCTCGACCTTGCTATTCCTCCACAATACCTTAACCAAAGGTATTGTCTTATTCCTGAGGACCTTGTCCTTTCTATCAAGTATCTGAACTGGCTGCTCCTCAAAGGAGAGATCTAGCTCAAGCTCCAGATCATCATAACTCAGAATATGGCCCACTTCAGATATATATCTCCGAAGAGCTGATACATGGAACACATTATGCACGGCAGACAACGCCGGAGGCAAAGCCAATCTGTAAGCCACTTGACCAATCCTCTCCAGGATCTCAAATGGACCTACAAATCTAGGACTCAGCTTGCCTTTCTTCCCAAACCTTCTCACCCCTTTCCATGGTGAGACTCTGAGGAAAACATAGTCTCCTACCTGGAACTCCACGTTCCTGCGCTTAGGATCTGCGTAGCTCTTCTGCCTACTCTGAGAAGCAAGCATTCTAGCTCTAATCTTCTCTATAGCCTCACTGGTCCTCTGAACTGCGTCAGGACCTAAGTACCTCCTTTCTCCTGTCTCATCCCAATGGATGGGAGATCTGCACTTCCTACCATATAGCATCTCATAAGGTGCTACTCCAATGGTAGACTGGTAACTGTTGTTGTAGGAAAATTCTATCAAAGGCAGATACTTACTCCAAGAACCACCGAAATCCAGTACGCATGCTCTCAGCATGTCCTCCAAAATCTGAATCGTCCTCTCAGATTGCCCATCTGTCTGAGGATGATAAGCTGTACTGAACTTCAGCTGTGTCCCCATGGCTGTCTGTAAACTCTTCCAAAACTTGGAAGTAAAAGTGGGGTCCCGATCTGACACGATCGACCTAGGTGCACCATGGAGCCGCACGATCTCTCTCACATAGAGATCTGCATACTGATCAACTGTATATGTAGTCCTCACTGGCAAGAAGTGAGCTGACTTGGTATAGCGATCCACTATCACCCAAACAGAATCATGCTGACCAGTAGTCCTGGGCAAGCCCACAACAAAATCCATCGTGATGTCTTCCCACTTCCACTCAGGAATATCCAGAGGCTGCAGTGACCCTGCCGGCCTCTGATGCTCAGCCTTGACCTGTTGGCATGTCAAGCACTTAGCCACATATTCTACTACATCCTTCTTCATCCCCGGCCACCAATATAACGATCTCACATCCTGGTACATCTTCGTGGTGCCTGGATGCAAAGAGTAAGGTGTAGTATGAGATTCATCCAGAATCTCTCGGCTCAATGCAGTGTCTAACGGAACACATATCCGTCCTTTGTATCTCAACAAACCTACCTCAGACACTGTATAATCTCTGGATGCTCCAGCCAGAACATCCTCTCTAATCTTGACCAGCTGTGGATCACTCAACTGACCTTCTTTGATCCTCTCTAACAATGTAGACTGTAGCGTAATGTTAGCCAACTGGCCCACCAGTAACTCTATACCAGCCCTGGTCATATCATCTGCTAACTCTCTGGCTATCAGCCTCATACCATGAATCTGCCCCGGACCCTTCCGGCTCAAGGCATCAGCTACCACATTGGCTTTCCCTGGGTGATACAAAATCTCACAATCATAGTCCTTCACTAACTCCAGCCAACGTCTTTGCCTCATATTCAGGTCTTTCTGGGTGAAGAAATACTTCAGGCTCTTGTGGTCTGTATAGATCTCACACTTCTCCCCATAGAGATAGTGCCTCCATATCTTCAAAGCAAAAACCACAGCCGCCAACTCTAGATCATGAGTAGGATACCTCTTCTCGTACTCCTTCAGCTGCCGAGAAGCATAAGCTATAACCTTATCTGATTGCATCAAAACACAACCCAAACCCTGATGAGAAGCATCACAGTAAATCACAAACTTTTCCTGATCTGTCAGAAGACTCAGAATCGGAGCTGTAATTAACCTCTGCTTCAGTTCTTGGAAGCTGTTCTCAGACTTATCTGACCACACAAACTTCTGGCTCTTGCGTGTCAGCTCAGTCAAAGCACTTGCAATCTTCGAGAACCCTTCCACGAACCGCCTGTAATAACCTGCCAATCCAAGGAAACTTCTAATCTCAGAAGCATTCTTTGGCCTTGGCCAATCTCTAACCGCTTCAATCTTTGCTGGATCTACCTTAATCCCCTCCTTACTGACAATGTGTCCAAGAAAGGATACCTGAGACAACCAGAACTCACAATTCTTGAATTTTGCAAACAACCTGTGTTCTCTCAGTCTCTGTAGAACCAACCTCAAATGCTGCTCATGTTCTAACTCAGTCTGAGAATACACCAGAATATCATCGATGAAGACGATCACAAACTGGTCTAAGTAATCCTTGAACACTCTGTTCATCATATCCATGAAAGCAGCAGGGCCATTAGTCAATCCAAACGACATAACTAGAAACTCATAATGCCCATACCTGGTACGAAAAGCAGTCTTTGGTATATCTCCCTCCTTGACCCTCAACTGATGATAACCAGAACGAAGGTCGATCTTAGAGAATACCTTCATACTTTGCAGCTGATCGAACAGATCATCTATCCTTGGCAAAGGATACTTATTCTTAATTGTCAACTTATTCAGTTCCCTGTAATCTATACACATTCTCAGAGAACCATCTTTGTTCTTTACAAACAGAACTGGCGCACCCCAGGGTGAGAAACTAGGTCTAATGAAACCCATATCCAGCAGCTCTTGCAACTGCACTTTCAATTCTTTCAACTCAGCTGGGCCCATTCTGTATGGTGCTCTGGACACTGGCTCCGTCCCTGGTGCCAGTTCTATAACAAACTCAATCTCCCTGTGTGGTGGCAATCCTGGCAAATCTTCTGGAAACACATCCAGAAACTCACATACAAGTCTAGTATCCTCTGGTCTCACTGGCATGACCCGAGTGGTGTCAACCACACTGGCTAAGAATCCAATGCATCCTCTCTGCAAAAGATCCCTGGCCCTCAACACAGAAATCATAGGAATGCGGGGTCCATGCACAGTGCCAACAAACACAAAAGGATCCTCATCTTCAGGCTCAAAGGTGACCATCTTCCTTCTGCAGTCAATAGTTGCCCCATACTTTGCCAACCAATCCATACCCAGTATCATATCAAAGTCAGTCATAACTAACTCTATCAAGTCCACTGACAACTCTCTGCCCTCCACTGTCACTGGCAAAGATCTGACCCATCTTCTGGACACCACTATCTCTCCAGTGGGTAACAAAGTACCAAACCCCACAGCATAAAAATCACAAGGTCTACACAACCTATCAATAATGCTACTAGCAACAAAGGAATGCGTAGCACCAGAATCAATTAACACATGATAAGGGGTTCCTGCACTAAGAAGCTGACCTGTAACAACTGAGGGGGAAGCCTCAGCTTCTGCTTGAGTCAACGTGAACACTTGAGCTGGGGTCGAGCTGTCCACCTTTCTGGGCTCTTCTTTCCCTATCTGAGGGCAATATTTCCTAAGGTGACCCACTACTCCACACAAAAAGTAGGCCTTTGCCCTACACTCTCCCAAATGGCGCTTCTTGCACTTAGGGCATTCAGGACGAGTCTTCCAGGCTTCACTGCTCCCAGGACAACCTACTGTAATACCACGAGGTCTCCTGTCAGAACCTGGAACTGGGAAGGTGTCAGGAACCTTCCTCTTCTGATCACTTGGGCCAACACCCCTACCAGAACCAACAAATGGAGGAACTGTCCTCCTGAAATCCTTTCTGGCTGCACTGTCATGCCAGATCTTAATCTCCGCACTCTCAGCTGTGAGTGCCTTCTCCACCACCTGTGCATAAGTAGTGACTCCTGCCACAGTGGTGATGCGAACGTCACGGGCTAACCTGGGCTGTAGCCCCTGGAGAAATCTCTCTCTCCTGGTCCCATTAGTGGGCACCAGCTCTTTGGAAAACTTTGCCAAACGGTCAAACTTTAAGGCATATTCAGTAACTGATAAGCTTCCCTGCAATAGCCTCATAAACTCATCGGCTTTCGCCGCTCTTATAGCATCATTATAGTATTTCTCATTAAACAAAGTTTGAAATTCCTCCCAGCTCAGGAGATTAACATCCTTGGTCTGGCCAACCACTTCCCACCAAATCCGGGCATCTTCCCGAAACATATAGGCAGCACAGGCCACCCTCTCATTACCAAATACCCTCATAAAGTCAAGCATAGTGGTAAGCATGCTCATCCATTGCTCAGCTTTGATAGGATCAGCGCTGCCTTCAAACACTGGAGGTTGCTGTTTCCTGAACCGCTCATAAAGAGGTTCCAATCTGTTTTCAACCCCAGGCTGCTGCCCAATAATTGGCACTGACACAGAAGGTGCCTCTGGTACATTAACCACCGCAGGCACTTGTTGCTGCCTCAGGAGACGAAGCTCCTCTCCCTATTTCAACACTATAGCCTGCAAATCATTAAACAACTGCTGCCAGTTTGCAGGTGCTGGCTGTGGAATTTGGGATTGGTCATTCTCTTGACCCTGACTGTTGTCATTGTTCTGACCCTGACCACTCTGGCCAGCTGTAGTGTCTATCTGCTCTGGGTTCATTCTGTCACTGATACCTTACTGAAACAACAATCAATACGGCCGGTCAGGTAGTCATAACTAAACCTCTTGCCGCCTCACGGTCCAAGAACAAGCAGACAATTATCATATTCCACAGTCATTCAATATACACAAGCAGATACATGTTTATGGCACTCAGCACTCAGCACTCAGCATGTATCACATGACAGTTCATAATATCTCAGGCTTACAGGTAAAGCATTTGCACCACACTTAGGCATTTATAAACATAACTACGTAAAGAGTTACCAAACCAAGAGTTGAGCTTGACTTCAGTGATGTGTGTACATGCCCAGCCAGTCTACAGGAACCTTAACCGTGGCATTCCTCTGATACCAAGTTGTAACGCCCTGGCTACCCCAGAACAGTTATGGTGAACGGTGGACCGGAAATTTGACTCATTGCCTGAGTCCTTTGGTCAAAAACGTGCTCTAAGTATGATTAACAGGTTAAGGTACAAAACCAATAAAAAGGAAATGGAGATTTTATTACAAACTGCTCTGCAGAGCTAAACAAAACATTTACAAGAGTTTCTCAGTACAAAATGGTCACTAGTGTTTGAAATTTACAATCCCGCCGACCTAAGCGGCAAAAATAGGGTAAACCCCCTAGTTCCTCTGAGAACGCCTTGGCCGTGGTGGTCAAGCGGCCGCATATGTACACAACACCACATCAGCTCTCCACTCAAGGCTAGGTGAGCTTTTCTTTCCCTTTACCTACACCACATAGCACCCATGAGCCAAAGCCCAGCAAGAAAACATAACATTTCTCATAAACATTATCAAATGATTATCATTATAATCATACTGAACATAAAGCTTTCAAACAAGCAAATGAACATCACATGATTTTAGCGGGAGAGTGGCTGTTAAGTAAGCCACTAGCCTCCAAGCTCTCTTTTCTAGCGGGAGAGTGGCTGCTAGGTAAGCCACCAGCCTCCAAGCTCTCTTTTGTAGCGGAAGAGTGGCTGATGGGTAAGCCACTAGCCTTCAAGCTCTGTTTGTTCATCGACCCTCAGGGTCGGTCAGGCATTAATGCTCCTTGAGTCATTCAATGCTAGTAGTCGATTAGATCTAATCTCTGTTGGCTTGCGTGATTCACGCTAAGGCCATTCTGACAAGTAAGTCAGCGCTTCCTGACCTGTGTCTAGTAACACTGCCGAGCCTGACAAATAAGTCACAGCCTCACAGCTGATACTAACACTTTTGTCGATTCTGTATTCAATCCATGTCCATATTTATACAATCAACATGCCTCACAAATATCCATGCATGTCACACTTTGGGTGCAGTTTTCTTACCTTTGATTCGAGCTAGAATGAGTAAAAGAACAACCTTTGAGAACAGTTTAGCTTTTAGTCCTTTAGCGGTTACCTAATCACAACACATTTGGGATACCATTAATAATCAAGATAATCAAGGGTCTCAAACCATTATTTAACCTCCAAGAGA
Source organism: Humulus lupulus (assembly GCF_963169125.1). Taxonomy (NCBI): domain Eukaryota; kingdom Viridiplantae; phylum Streptophyta; class Magnoliopsida; order Rosales; family Cannabaceae; genus Humulus; species Humulus lupulus. The sequence continues at coordinate 92,693,566 of NC_084800.1, read as the reverse complement.
TCAATCCAAGCTAATCCAGGTAGCAAGGACACTCCCGAGGCCTAAAACTAGGTTTCCGGGGTCAAAACGAGAAAACGGGGCGAAAACAGGGCAAGGGCTGCGGCCCTAGCACCTTGGGCCGCGGCCCCCAGGGTTCCCAGAGACTAGGGCCGTGGCGCCCAGCAGGCACAAGGCCTCCACCTGCTTCTTCAAAGAAGGGTCGCGGCGCCTCAAGAACAGGGTCGCGGCACTCCACCCTGGGCCATTCCCAACCGCATTTCTAACACTCCAAAGCCTCCAAAATCATCCCTAAACATTCCCCAATCATCAAGACAAAGTTCCCAAGTTTCCCCATGCATCAAAACCCTCAAAACCCAAGGCTCGAACGAACCGAAAACTCAATAATTCACAAAATCAATTCAAAGCTTAGAAACTCGGAAAAACTCAAAACTTAAACCTCGATTACCTTCAATTGGGTTGTTTTCCGTCGAATCCTTCGGTTAAGAAGCTTCTAATCTTCCCTAGGATCGCTATGCCTCGATCCTCACTCGATTCCGACTCCTAGAACTCAAGATTTCGTCAAAAAGGCTCAAACGGTAAAACGAACTTTGAAAAGGAAGAACGGAAGGTTTTCTATCGTATGTTCTATCTGATAAGCTACTTCAACCTTAAGTAACCTCAAATAAAACCTAATGCTCGGGGTCCCGAAAACACCCCCGGGGACATTATAGTCAAAACCTCCAAAATTTCACCCTGATCTCAAATATTCCCAATTTATCATCAAATGAACATTTCTATTACCCCAAAATTAACCCCATTATGGTAAAACCGCTAATCCACTAAAAATAACCGTCTCATGTTGCTTAGCTCGAAAATATCTCCATAATAATAGAATCTCATTTGCAAATCAAGTTATGCACCCAAATACACAAATTACCCTCAACGGGCCAAATTATCGTCATACCCCTGTAATTGTAAATATGGACTCATATGCATGCATTTCACATCATATCATAATATAATCAACATATACATGCATTTAATCGATTAATAACATAATTAAGCAAGTATGGCCCTCCCGGCCTACTATTCATGCCGCTAAACTCATCGGAGAATTCGGGGCATTACAGCTGTACCTTTAATTCTTTCAACTCAGCTGAGGCCATCCTGTATGGTGCTCTAAACACTGGCTCCGTCCCTGGGGCTAGTTCTATAATGAACTCAATCTCTCTATCTGGTGGCAACCCTGGAAAATCCTCTGGAAACACATCCAGAAACTTACACATAAGTCTAGTATCCTCTGGTCTCACTGGCACGACCTTGGTGGTATCAACCACACTGGCTAAGAATCCAATGCAACCCCCTTGCAATAAATCCCTAGCCCTCAATGCTGAAATCATAGGAATACGGGGTCCATGCACAGTACCAACAAATACAAAAGGATCCTCACCTTCAGGCTCAAAGGTGACCATTTTCCTTCTGCAGTCAATGGTTGCCCCATACTTGGCTAACCAGTCCATACCCAGTATCATATCAAAGTCAGTCATAACCAACTCTATAAGATCCACTGACAACTCTCTGCCCTCCACTATCACTGGCAAAGATCTGACCCACCTCCTGGATACAACCAGCTCCCCAGTGGGTAACAAAGTACCAAACCCCTCAGCATGGAAATCACAAGGTCTACACAATCTATCAATAACACTACTAGCAACAAAAGAATGTGTAGCACCAGAGTCAATCAATACATTATAAATAGTTCCTACACTAAGAAGCTGACCTGTAACAACTAAGGGGGAAGCCTCAGCTTCTGCCTGAGTCAATGCAAACACTCGCGCTGGGGCCGAGCTGTCTGCCTTCCTGGGCTCTTCCTTCCTTGCCTTAGGCCAATCCTTTTTCAGATGACCCACTGCTCCACAAGAGAAGCAGGCCCTTTCCTTACACTCTCCCAAGTGATGCCTCTTGCATCTAGGACACTCGGGATAGGACTTCCAGGCTTCACTGCCCCCAGGACGACCTATTGTAACACCACGAGGTCTCCTGTCAGGACCTGGAACTGGGAAGGTATCAGGAACCTTCCTCTTCTGATCACTGGGGCCAACACCCCTACCAGAACCCACAAATGGAGGACCTGGCCTCCTGAAATCTCTTCTGGCTGCATTCTCACGCCAGATCTTAATCTCTGCAGTTTCAGCTGTAAGTGCCTTCTCTACCACCTGTGCATAAGTAGTCACTCCTGCCACAGTGGTGATGCGCACATCTCGGGCTAACCTGGGCTGTAGCCCCTGTAAGAAATGCTCTCTCCTGGTCCCATCAGTGGGTACCAACTCCTTGGCAAACTTTGCCAAACGGTCAAACCTTAAGGCATACTCGGTTACTGATAAGTTCCCCTGAAGTAGCCTCATAAATTCATCAGCCTTCGCTGCTCTAATGGCGTCATTATAATACTTTTCATTAAACAAAGTCTGAAATTCCTCCCAGCTCAGGAGATTAACATCCTTGGTCTGACCAACCACTTCCCACCAAATCCGGGCATCTTCCTGAAACATATAGGCAGCACAGGCCACCCTCTCCTTACCAAAAATCGGCATATTGGAGACAAGACTAGGATTGGAAACTCCTAAAACCAAACAGTAAAAATCATAAGTTTCCTAAACAAAATAAGATGAAGAGAAGATATAAACCATCAAGATAAGAACTTACCGAGAACCTTAAGTTTCAAAGAAATCGAACACCTAACCAAAAGTCATAATAACGAGTTAGGATTTGGAAGAAAAAGAAAAGAATAAGAGGAACTATAATGAACTAAACCCGAGGATAAAGAATACCTTGGATAGATTAGAACTTCGATCTACACCTCAATACTGAAATATCACTCTATCTTGCTTCCTAAGTGTTTATAAAAGCTTAGATTGGAAAGCTTTTAACCCCCCAAACCCTAGTGTTTCTCTCTAGAATGAACTTAGTAGCTTGGAGGCTCTGAACTGTGCTTGAAAGATGATGAAAAATGGCTGAGTGAAAGGTCCTATTTATAAAGTTCAAGGAGTGAAAATAACTCCTTTTAAAATGAATAAATAATTGAATAAAAATTGAATTTTCTACTCAATAGATGCCTAGAACTCGGTCAAAAATGTTTAGGAACAAGTCAAAGTTGTTGAGGGTTGTTTCTAGTTTCGGATTCCACGAAAATTAAAAAATGGTCACTAGAGCCGATATATCACCTCCTATAGGCGATATATCGCCTCCTATAGGTGATATATCGCATGCACCATAATCCTGAGGGTCCGTGTTTTTTTTTCATGCAAAGTCGACGTGTTTTTCCGTAAAAGCATAGGCGATATATCAGCATATGCTGATATATATCAAATACGTTTTTGCACACTTTCAGCATACTTGAATTTGTTTAAACTATTTTGATTGAGTAAAACGTGATCCTAACAGCTGAAAGAAGGTTCTAGACTTCCTAGACTTATCCATGATTATTTATATTCATCAAAAACTTTAAATCTTTAATAAACATATATGTGAAAAATGTCACATTCTTAATTATTCTATATAAACCTTAGGTTGTAATAAATAATATTCTTACGACTATCTTCATTAATCAAATCTTATGATAAAATTAATATTTCTAAACTATAGGCTAAACTTATAAAATCCATAACTAGTTCTTTGAGTTTCCAACTAAATCTTGGCTTGAACCAATAACTACGAAAACTAAAATACTAAGCTACTACTACTACTACTATTATCTAGCTAAGTAAAATTCTGAGACACTACAATTCTCCCCTACTTAACAATTTCGTTCTTGAAATTTACTTACCAAAAATCTCGGGATATCGCTCCCTCATATATTCCTCCAATTCCCAAGTTGCCTCTCTTTCTGTACTATTGCTCCATAAGATTTTAACCATAGGGACATTTTTGGACCTTAACTCCTTAGTTCCCCGCTCTAGAACGCGTACTGGCCATTCTTCATAACTGAAATCTTGTTTTAACTCCAGAGTCGTATTCGAGCACATGGGATGGATCTAATATGTATTTTCTCAACATCGATACATGAAAGACGTTATGCGTTTCAGCTAATGATGGCGGTAAAGCTAATCGCTGTGCTACATGCCCTAATTTGTCGAATATCTCAAAAGGACCTATAAACCTCAATCTGAACTTGCCTTTCTTTTCGAAACACATAATCCCCTTCATTGGAGAAAATTTGAGAAAGACTTGATCATCTACTGAAAATTCAATAGTTCGCCTCTTAGCGTCGGCATAGCTCTTTTGGCGACTTTGAGCGACAACCATTCGTTTTCTTATCTTTTTTATTGCCTCAGTAGCTTCTCTTACAACCTCGGGTCCTAAATATCATCTTTCACCAACCTCATCCCAATGAAGTGCTGATCGACATTTTTGTCCATAGAACATCTCATAAGGTGCCATGCCTATCGTTGCTTAATAACTGTTGTTGTAAGAGAATTCTATTAATGGAAGATACTTGCTCCATGAACCTAGGAAGTCTAATGCACATGCCCTCATCATATCTTCTAATATTTGTATGGTATGTTCTGACTGACCATTGGTTTGAGGGTGAAATGTCGTACTTAGTTTTAACTTAGTGCCCATTGCACACTGTAGACCTTCCAATAAATTTGATGTGAATATTGATCCTCTATCATAGACTATCATCTTTGGAACTCCATGTAGTCTCACTATATCTGCCACGTAAAGCTCTGCGTACTGCTCAGCGTTATAAACTGTTCTTACTGGCAAGAAGTGAGCAGATTTTGCAAGTCTGTCTACTATCACCCAAACAGAGTCATGCTGCTTGATAGTCCTTGGTAATCCCGTCACAAAGTCCATCACTATATCTTCCCATTTCCATTTGGGAATCTTTAATGGTTGCAAAGTTCCAGCGGGTCTTTGATGTTCGGCCTTAACTTGTTGACATGTAAGGCATTTTGCTACAAATTCTGCTATATCTTTCTTTATCCCCGACCACCAGTATATTTTTTTGACATCGTTGTACATCTTGGTCGATCCCAGGTGAAGTGAATATGGAGTAGTGTTTGCTTCCTTCGTAATACTTTCTCTTAATTCACCACTTTCGAGCACAAATACTCGATTCCTATATCGTAACATGCCATCTTTTGTGAAGGAGAAATCATCATTCTCTGAGCTTTGTAGTGTTGCCTTCATCTTAAGAAGAAACTCATCCTCTTGTTGTTTCTCTTTTATTTCCTCCATTAGTGTTGACTTGATTGTGAGGTCAGCTAGTTTTCCAATTATTAGCTCAATTCCGGACCTCTTAATATCTTCTTGTAAATGTTGAGCTATCCCCTTAAGTATTGATAAGCTTCCATAACTCCACCTATTAAGTGTGTCTGCCACGACATTAGCCTTTCCTGGATGATACAAGATCTCACAATCATAGTCATTTACTAACTCCAGCCACCTTCGTTGCCTCATATTGAGCTCTTTATGCGTAAAGAAGTACTTTAGACTTTTGTGGTCCGTATAGATTTCACACTTTTCTTTGTACAGATAGTGCCTCCAAATCTTTAGAGCGAAAACCACTGCTGCTAATTCTAAGTCATGGGTCGGATACCGCTGTTCGTACTCCTTTAGTTGTCTCAAGGCATATGCGACCACTTTTTCATCTTACATCAAAACGTATCCAAGTCCTTGCTTCAACGCGTCGCAATACACTACAAACTTGCCCTTATCATTTGGGACGCATAGAACTGAGGCTGATATGAGCTTGTCCTTTAACGTTTGGAAGCTTTTTTGACACTTCTCCTTCCATACAAATTTGTGTTGCTTTTGTGCCAAATTTGTTAAGGGTGTAGCTATTTTGGAGAACCCTTCAACAAATCGTCTATGATATCCTGCCAACCCCAGAAAGCTTCTCACCTCCGTGGCACTCTTTGGTTTGGGCCAGTCCTTCACTGCTTCGATCTTGGTTGGGGCTACTTCTACGCCATTTTTAGACACAATGTGTCCTAGAAATGCCACCTTCTCTAGCCAGAATTTTCATTTCATAAACTTAGCATATAATTGATGACTTTTGAGTTGTTCCAACGCCAATCGTAGGTGCTCTTCATGCTTGGCCTTTGTCTTTGAGTAGATCAATATGTCGTCTATAAACACCACAACGAACTTATCTAGGTAATCCTTAAATACTCGGTTCATAAGATCCATGAAGGCGTCTGGTGTGGTTGTTAAGCCAAAAGACGTTACCAGGAATTCGTAGTGTCCATATCTAGTTCGAAAAGCCATCTTTGGGATATCTTCTTCTCGTAATTTTAACTGATGATACCCTGACCGCAAATCTATCTTCGAGAATACCGTAGATCCTTGTAGTTGATAAAAAATATCGTCTATTCGAGGCAAAGGGTATATGTTGTTAATCGTCACTTTATTTAGTCCTTGATATTCGATGCACATCCTCACACTCCCGTCCTTCTTTTTGACAAAAAGCATTGGTGCTCCCCAAGGCGAATAGCTCGGTCAGATGAAACCTTTGTCTAAAATCTCCTGCAATTGTATCTTTAACTCATTTAACTCGGTAGACGCTATTCTATAGGGAGCTTTTGAGATTGGTGTTGTCTCAGGTGCCAATTCTATTTCAAACTCAATTTCCCTACTCGGAGGTAATCCTAGTAGATCTTTTGGAAACACCTTGGGAAATTTGCATACAATATGTACATCCTCTGGTTTGAGCCATGTCTCTCGTGTTTTGTCCACCACACTAGCTTGAAACGCTTGGCAACCATTATTGATTAACTATTGAGCTTTGAGAGCTGAGACTATCGGTTTACGAGTTCGGGAAACTTCTCATTTGAAGGTGAATTGTTCTTCGCCTTTTGTTTGAAAGTTGATTGTCTTATCCTTACAATCTATCGTTGCCCCATATTTTTTTAACCAGTCCATGCCTAAAATTACATCATAATCCTTAAGGTATAACTTGATCAAGTCTACTGGTAATTCTTTTGCTTCAATTCTAACTATAATGCTACGCACCCTTCTACTAGATAACATTCTTTCCCCCGAGGGTAACTCCGTGACAAACTTATCTCTAAAAATTTTGCATGGTTTATCGAAGCTATCAATCATATTCATAGAGACAAAAGAATATGTAGCTCCCGAATCAAATAAAACATTTCATATTTTACTAGAGATAGTGACCTGGCCTGTTACCACTGTATTACTAGTTTCTGCTTCACCTTTAGTAAGAGCAAAAACTCTGGCTGGCACAAACTTGTCATCTTTCTTTTGGTCTTTCATCTTTAGGAAATCCTTTTTAATGTGTCCTTCTTCTCCACAATTCAAACAACCTTTTGTCTTATATCAGCATTCTCCTGAATGCTTCCTCTTGCAGATAGGGCACTGGGGATATTCCACATAGGGCTTCTTATTCCCGTTACTTTCTGATGCAGACTTATTCTTCTTGTCGGCTTTTTGATTTTGACCATCGTCATGTTTTCGTTTGTGGTCGTTATGTTCATTGTTATTCTTTTTTGGAGTCCCTACTGGCTACGCATTCCTTCCAGATCCTTTCTTCCGCCTGCTCAGCTTCCAAGGCTACCTCTAATGTTTCGGCATAAGTTTATTGCTCGAATCAACTTTACATCACGGGCTATCATAGGTTTCAGTCCCTTCATGAATCTTTGAATTCTTAGCGTCTTGGTGGGTACCATGTCTGCCGCGAACTTAGCCAACCTATCAAACTTCCCGGCATACTCTGTCGCAGTCGAATTCCCTTGAGTAAGCGCGATGAATTCGTCCACCCTTGTGGCTAGAATCGCAAGACTGTAATACTTCTTATTGAACACTTGGATAAAATCATCCCATTTCATAACATTCACATCTCTAGTTTGCTTCACTATATCCCACCAGATGCGGGTGTCTTTCTTTAGCAAGCTTGAAGCACATGAGACTCGATCTTCGTTTCCTAGCCGTATGTGTTATAATATGGAATCCACCGATCGAAGCCATTCTTCTACTTCTATTGGGTCAGATCTGCCGTCAAAGTTTGGCGGTTGCTGCTTTCTAAAGCGTTACACTGCCTCGTAGCGAGGTTCTGCCAATTGTAGTAATTGTGCTAGAGGAATGACTTACTGCGTCACTTGTTGTTATTTCCCTGAATTTATTTGGAACTCTTTTTCCCTTCTCCTTAGCTCTGCCCTAAGATAGGCATTTTCTCTTTCCAAATTTTCTTGAGTAGTAGCAGCTACCGGTTCTTCCACTACATTGGGTGCATCTGGCACTCCCGTGGCTGCTGGAATTTCTTCATTTATGGGGGTGGTAGCTACTCCTCTTCCTCGCCCCCTTCCCCTTCCTCGGCCTCTGCCTCGTCCTTTTCCCTAGCCATTTAGTCTTTCAAATCTTCTTGGTTCCTGCTCCATGTGTCTTTTTTATTTCTCCAAAAGAGAAAAGTTGTAAAGGCTAAGACAAATAAACAAGTAGAGGTTATAACATATCCTATTGTACTACTGTCTATTAGGTCCATCTAAATAAAACTATCCTATTACAATTAAGTCCAACTTGGGTAAATGGGCCTTAACAATTGAATCTTCGATGGAGGAGGGTTGGGTTCAGTATATCGTACCCACTACTAAGGCCCCCTAACTTCCACTTGGATCCAAAAGACAGGAATTTAAACCCTTGCTTTATTAATTGTTATTCATTTTAATTAGATCCAATCTAATAATGCAAAGCAAATGGGCCTTCACAAATGGGCTAACCCATAAGAGAGGAATTTAAACTTACACTTTTAATTGAATCCAAAAATTTTAACACTTACTAAAAGAATGAAACAATAACAAAAGAAAATAACATGTTTCATTAAAATAAGAAAATAATTAAAAGCTAGTGAAAAATTCTAAAACAACACAAAATAAAATTTAACGATTTGTTCCTATATACGTCTAATCCTTCACATTGGATCTTTCTTATAGCATATCTTGAGTGAAGTCCTCATAATCCTCTTGAGTGTAGAAAAACCTTGAAGTAAAAGGAACTTGATTAATAAATCTTTCCCCAAGGTTATCTGATAACTGATGAACCCTTTCTCCTATTTCTCCATTTGGTAATATAATATCCTCGAATATTTTTAAATTTTGTGCAAACATATCCATTAATATGTCATATTTATCTTCAATAGGTACATTATTATCAAATAAAACTTCATTACATGTTATCCTTAAGCTTGGTTTGGCTAACAGTAGTTTGACTGAGTGCATGAGAACTATGAACTTCTCATGTGATTTTAAAAGGGTTGTATGACTATCAATAATCTTTTCTATTTCCTTGTGAATTTGGTTGATTCTAAGAAACATTATCTCAAACTCATTATCATACTCAGGGTTTGGTATTCTTCTTATATCTTTAACACTTCTAACCACATTTGAGTCCATTGAGCTAATTTCTGAAAATAACACAAGAAAGACATTACAAACATATTTCGAAAACAATGTGTATACTTACTTGGTAACAAATTGGTCCTTTGTAGCTGTCGTGTGTATTTCGTGGGAACGTTCAAGACCAATATAGTCGTGTCTCTGATACCACTTTTAATGCCCTAAATTCTCATAAATTATCGAGAACACAACGTTGGATCATAATCACAAACATTGCTCTTTTATTGAATGAAAACTTAAAAATGAATATATGGATCCATGTGTTGACCCTCGAATTGGTCAACGACACGGAGTCAAGTAAAAAGATAGAAATGAGATGAAATCAAGACAAAACAATAAACGACACAAAAATATTTATAGTGGTTCGGCCCCAGTAAAATGGTAATAACCTACATCCACTTAGTGTTCTTATTGATGTAGAATCCCAAGAATTATGATCAATGAACTGGGTTCATGAGTTTCACAAGCCTTAGGACGAATACAAGTATGGTGGATAAAAACACTATATTTCTCTCTCAGAATTCTGAAGCTCAAAAAGTCTCAAAGGAAAGGTCCCCTCTCTTGAGCCCTTTGATTCTCATTTATAGGTTCAAGGAGTTTTACATAGGCCGATGGGCCTTAATTACATTTCATACAGGCATATCTAAATAATAATAGAAATTGCAATCATTACATAAATGCAAAATTACATATCTGAAGGAAATAAATGAAATGCTGTGACCAGACTAATTGCCCATAAAATATGCTATATGCTGAGTGGATTCTCTTCTGGTCGATGGTCGAACAAATCATACTCACTTAAATAGTCACGTGTATCCCACGTGTACGTCAATTCTTCCATGTCACCAGGTAGTCCTTTTTTGGGTAAGCATTTGCCCCCCCCCCCCCCCCCAAGTTTATTTTATTGCGACTAGCATATAATAAACTTAATCGACTGACCTTTCGCCTAACCTATCACATCTGTCAGTGCCTTTTCGAAAAAGTAGCTAATTATGGCCATTGCAATTTCCCAAAAGTGTTTTGACGGCTAACACAATTCCCCACGATTCATCTCTGCTATACCATGCAACATTTATTTCTCTAGTTTTCTGATATTCAGGCTTTGAGTTTTTGAATGTTCTTGAAGAAAAACGATTTTAGGATAATCAGGCTCGTAGGTAGTAACATGATAGGATAGGAGTTTTAATTAGAAAAAACACTAAACGAGGCTTAGAAATTGGTATGGGAAGTAGGAATATTGATTTAGGGCGCAAAATCGAAGTAAAAATTTTGATTTTTATACTTTCAGAAAAATCTGGGTTTTCCCTGCCTATTTTCAGAGTCAAAAAGTTTCCCTGAAAAAAAAATTTCACTTTTGCTTTTTAATACGCTTTTCCAAACTGTTCAAATGTTTTTAGTGTTTACGTTAGAATGTTGGTGATCGTATAAAAGCTTAACTTTTATACACGAGCAAAGTTATCCCAACGTTTCCACTTCTTCTATCTGTTGGCCATAGATTCTCATCTCCCCTTTTCTATTCCCAGATTTTCATGCACGATCCTTGGGGAGGTGAGAGGTCGATCAACGACGATATGCTCACACTACTGTTCGAGGATCAAGAACAACTGTCACTGCCATTTTCAGAGGTCCCATTTTCTCAACAAAACTCAGCGCTAGACCTTCGACCAGTACACTGAACATGGGTCGCATAAAGTATACTGCTCATAGAAAGAAAAAGACAGCCAACCCTTATCCTAACCAACCTGCCCCTCGTACTGAAGACTCTTCTACAAGTCCCCAGCCTATAAATACTATACCACCTGAAATCCAAACTAAAGCCCAACCTCGCGACAGCCTTAGGCCAGAGGTCGAATGGTACGTAGCGCCTCTTAGCATCATATCAACTTGAATGGTGAATAACTATCTCAAGAAGTATAGTCTTCTTGGGATAACCCTAATCAATCCTTCACCCGACCAGAGGGCAAACGTGCCCAGAGGTGCCTTCCGCGCCTGGTCGAGGTACCATGTCGAGACAGGGGCTATCTTGCCTCTACATGAATTTTTTCAAGGGGTGGCCAATTATTTTTAGGTTGCCCCCTTTCAAATTACCCCCAATGGATATAAAGTACTGTTTGCACTCTATATCCTTTATAACCATAAGAAATGGCCTGTACCTACACCACACGAGATCAACTACCTGTTCAATCTCAAATCCAACCCCAACCACAACAACACGGGGTTCTCCCACTTCTACCATCAAGAGTCTGCTCGTACCTTCCTGAGCGACATCACCTACGAATCCAATGTAGGGAATTACTTCCAAGAGTCTTTCTTACAATGGACCTGGTCGCTGATAATCTGGCCTTCACCCGAGGAGGTATATCTTTTTCTCACTGGTCGTTTAATTTCTTCTAGGTTTTCTATACCGTATTTAGAACTTTGGTGTTGTTTAGGTCCATGGTACTGTTGACGCGGTTCCTCGACAACAGATAATTAATAAAATAAATAGCGGGATTAGTGCTGGAAGTGAACCGTAATAGATGAATGATCTTAAAATAAAATGATAACTCGAATAATTTTTAGGTGGTTCAAAGGTTAAAATCCTTCTAGTCCACCAGCCACTATTATTGATATCTTTATGATATTCTTTACAGGGTATTTCTTTACAGATTAGAATCCAACCCTTTGCAACTCCCAGGGTCTCCATATTTATAGGGAGAGGGCACCTGGGGGTTGGCAAGGGGGGTCATCCCGTGACCTTCTTACCCATAATGTCACTTCTGTGACATTCATGATTAATTCCTAAAACCTGACAATGAAGTGTGGTCTAATCAATAGGTAAGGGGGATAATGGGCCGCATGGTCCAACCCAGTCGTGGGTGCCTGAGCACGCATGTTTATGCTAAGTGTCCGAGAATTCAAGGATGGATCAGACACGTTATATCTGATATACACGTTTACATTGCATGGTTGAATTTACAAGGGGTCAGAAGTGCCGAGCCAAGCTTGTACCTCGGGCTTGATGTACTCTCAGCTCATGGTGTCCATACTTCTGACCTGACTCCTTAGTAATCCCATTAAGCCTTTGGTTACCTCGAGCTAAAAAGGTATGACCTGGTAACAGCAGCTCCGGGTACGTGACATCCACGTGGCTGCTATAATTAAGCCCTTTCTCAACTTGCTAATAGCCCATGGATATTTAGGGCGTACAGGTACTGACGAGACCCTACTCCAGAGATGAAGATTAGGGCAGCAGCCTTGGCCAACATGATGAACATCGAGAAGAGTGTCAAAGAGCTGGTTATTGAGAACAACTTAACGATGGTCGGCCTTTTGGCACCTCACCAGGATGTGAGAAGTATACAATAGGGAGTGCTACTGGAGGAGAGATCCTCAAGCAGCACCAAGATGTTTCACAGCCCCCGAGAAGGCGGGCAACAGGAGTGACCATCAGGGAGCCCTTCAGCATCCCACGAGTTGCTACTGCTCTAACCTAACACGGGAAGGGAAAGCAGAACTTCCAGAATACCTTTAGCCCATACTCGAGTCTTCTGATGAGAACGGTACTGAATTCTCACTTTTAGACAATTTTCCCATTCCCTGTCTTTTATTCGACAGGGACGACAACTTTAAATATGTGATCAATAGTTTAAATTTAGACTTCTTCGAGGCAGAGAGTGAGTGTAGCAGTAGTACCATAAATAATGTATCGACCAGTAATAATAGCTCGGGTATACTACTTATAATTTTTCTTGTTCTTATTCTCTTGCTCTTTCAAGTAACTTAATTTATATTGTCTGATCATTTGTTTCCATCCTGCAGTCATGACTTCTGGAGAGGAATTCAACTTGTACAACAAACCGAAAGCCACGGCTCCTGCGAGTAGGAGGAAAGAAAGCAGGCGGCACCCTGGGGAAGGCAGAGTGACCCTTCTAAGAAAAAGGCCTGGACTGAGGATCCTCTTGCACCACCACCTTCTAAGGAAAGGACTCCACCTTCCAAGGGGTGGCCAATTATTTTGAGGTCGCCCCCTTTCAAATTACCCCCATTGGATATAAAGTACTGTCTGCACTCTATATCCTTTATAACCATAAGAAGTGGCTTGTACCTACACCACACAAGATCAACTACCTGTTCGATCTCAAATCTAACCCCAACCACAAAAACATAGGGTTCTTCCACTTCTACCATCAAGAGTCTGCTCGTGCCTTCCTGAGCGACATCACCTACAAATCCAATGTAGGGAAGTACTTCCAAGAGTACTTTTGTACAACGGACCTGGTCGTTGATAACCAGGCCTTCAACCGAGGAGGTATATCTTTTTCTCACTGGTCATTTAATTTCTTCTAGCTTTTCTATACCGTATTTAGAACTTTGGTGTTGTTTAGGTCCATGGTACCAACCAGACCCTACTCCAGAGATGGAGATAAGGGCAGCAGCCTTAGCCAATATGATGAACATCGAGAAGAGTATCAAAGAGCTGGTTATTGAGAGCAACTTAACGCTGGTCGGCCTTCTGGCACCTCACCAGGATGTGAGAAGTCTACACCAGGGAGTGCTATTGGAGGAGAGATCCCCGAGCAGCACTAGGATGTTTCACAGCCCCCGAGAAGGCGGGCAATAGGAGTGACCATCACGGAGCCTTTCAGCATCCCACGAGCTGCTACTGCTCTAACCTAACACGGGAAGGGAAAGCAGAACTTCCAGAATACCCTGAGCCCATACTCGAGTCGTCTGATGAGAACGGTACTGAATTCTCACTTTTAGACAATTCGCTCATTCCCTGTCATTTATTTGACGGGGACGACAACTTTAAATATGTGATCAATAGTTTAAATTAAGACTTCTTCGAGGCAGAGAGTGAGTGTAGCAGTAGTACCATAAATAATGTATCGACCAGTAATAATGGCTCGGGTATACTACTTAGGATTTTTCTTGTTCTTATTCTCTTGCTCTTTCAAGTAACTTAATTTATATTGTCAGATCGTTTATTTCCATCCTGCAGTCATGACTTCCGGACAAGAATTTGACTTGTACAGCAAACCCAAAGCCACGGCTCCTGCGAGCAGGAGGAAAGAAAGCAGGCGGCACCCTGGGGAAAGCAGTAGCGACCCTTCTAAGAAAAGGGCCTAGACTGAGGATCCTCCAGCACCGCCTCCTCCAGCTCTTCTCAACCCAACGCCTCTTGATCAATCAAGAAAGACTCAGGCTGAGGTTGTCCTGAACACAGCCTACAACTCGGCCTATGACAAGCTGAAGAAACTATCAAGACACCGGCACAGTCAGGAAGCCTTCAGCAATGTCTCCTCCATGAGGGTCGAACAAATTCTTAGCCGTGCGCTGAACGAAGTACTTAGTGTAAGTTGTCATTTTTGATGTTCTTTAGTTGTCTCTCTTGCCCTTTTATTCATACTAACAACTTTACTTTTTCTCTGATCGTAGGGAGTTTTGACCTTGAGTACTGGTTGGCGTCATTCAGGGGAGATTTCTGCCAAGCATGCTGAAGAGATTAAGATTGTCAAGGAAAGACTTGTTGAGCAGCTTCAGGCAGCCGAGGCCATACATGCTGAGCAACTCAAGGCGGCTAAGGAGAGAAATGTCAAATTAGGCGAGGAGCTAAAGCAACATAGGAAGCCTTGGTCAAAGTCACTGAGTCCAAAGAGATGTACAAGGAGGCTTCGGTGATTAATTTCAAAGAGGCCTCCAAACTCCAAGATGAACTGGCGATCAGCAGGAAAGAAATTGCTAAGCAGGAGGAGTGAGTCAAATTGCTCGAAGCAACCAACGCTAGTGACCTGGAGAGGTTCCAAGGAGCAACATTCAACTGCTTTTATATGTTTTGGAAAAGCAACCCCAATGAAAACTTTGATTATTTTCCAGAGCATATGAAGTAGGCTAAGCTAGCCAAGTGTATTTCTCGTCTGGAGGAAGAGGAGAAAGCTTAGGGATCCCCCGAGATCTCTTTGGTGACAAGCATTGAAGGCGTCGACGAGGATGTTGGGACCTCTGTTGACCAGCAGCCCCAACAAGATCCTTCATCTGCTCCTGCTACTCAATAACTTTGTTTCCTTTATTTTATTTATTTGTAACTAAGACATACGAACTACAGTTCGTGATGTCAAGACAATTTTTTGCTGTGTAGAGCAGTTTTTCTTGTAATTAGTAATTACATCCGAGCAATAATTTCTTGCGGTGTAACACATTTCTATTTTGATATTATTATATTTGCAATTTATTATAACATTTGTTCGCATGACCGAACTTATCATATAACTTTGATTTTATTTGACAAAATTTAAACAAAATTAAAATTTGAAAAATACTCTAAGCACCGTAGTATGCTTTCCCTTATTTTTCTCGTGTGTTTACATATGCCTGCTGATATTCTTTGCTTACTTAGTACCTTATATGCCCCCCCCCCCAAGTGATTGAGGAGCTCAAGGTCCTTGGTCACTTTCCATGACCAAGACCTGTTCGAACATTACTGCTCGTAACAAATACTTATAAAAATGATAATATAGCAAAACAACATACGTAATGCGCAAATACTTGTAATAAATACAATAATTGGAAAGAATAACTGGCTGCGCACAGTTCCATTTATTTCTTGTAATAATGGACAATTGTGTCTATACAAGTGATCAAAAATTAATCATACACTTATAAGCGACTAGTCATATGACTGACTAACCTTTGTTCATAAACTTGTAAAAAGTGACATTAATACAAGTCAATTCTTTAAAAAAAAATTATTTTATTGATAATACTTGCGCGGGTGTTCTCCATTCTAATAGCGAGGAACGAGATCTCCATTCAAGCGAGCAAGTTTATAAGTGCTTGGTTGGAGGACTTCTTCAATTTGATACGGACCTTGCCAGTCAGGTCCAAGCACTCCGGCAGCTTGATCGCAGGTGTTAAGAAAAACTCTTCTAAGTACCAAATCTCCCACGTTAAATTTTCTTTCGCGTACGTTAGAGTTGAAATACCGAGCAACCTTTTGCTGGTAAGCTGCTACCCGGAGTTGAGCTTGCTCGTGCCTTTCATCGACCAAATCCAAATACTCCATCAATAACTAACTATTAACACTCTGATCGTATGCCAACCTTCTATGTGATGGTGGGTCTAATTCAACATGCAACATGGCTTCATGTCCATAGGCCAAAGAAAATGGAGTATGACCCATTGTTGTTCGATGGGACTGTCTATACGACCAAAGGACTTCTGGTAGCTGTTCTGGCCATGCCCCCTTCGCTTCTTCAAGCCTTTTCTTCAGGGTATCCTTCAGGGTTTTGTTGACAGCTTCAACCTACCCATTTGCTTGCGGATGAGCCACTGAAGAAAAACTCTGGATAATCTCGTGCCTCTCGCAAAAATCTGTGAACAGATCACTGTCAAATTTCGTGCCATTATCTGAGACAATCTTTCTTGGCAACCCATATCGACACACGATGTTCTTCACTACAAAATCTAGCACCTTCTTGGTCATTATAGTTGCAAGTGGTTCATCTTTGGCCCACTTTGTAAAGTAGTCAACAACAACTACTGCATACTTGACATTGCCCTTTCCTATGGGTAATGACCCGATCAAATCTATTCCCCACACTGTGAATGGCCACGGGCTTTGCATCTGTTAGCGCTCATTGGGGGTTGCCACGGTATTTTTGAGAATCTTTGGCACTTGTCTCATTTCCGAAAAAAAATTCACAAAGTCCTCATTCATCGTTGGCCAGAAGTATCCTTGCCTTAGGATCTTTTTTGATAAACTCTGCTCCCCAGCATGAGCTCCGCAGAAACCTTCATGGACCTCTCGCATTAGTTCCTTGGCCTTTCCTTTGAAACACACCTTAAAAGTGGCATCGAGTACCCTCTCCTATATAAAACTCCATCGACCAGAATGAATCGAGCCGACTGCCTCTGGAGGGTTCTTGCTTTGTTTTTGTCCGCCGGCAGCACTCCTTGCTCTAGGTATTCAGTGAACGGTGTCATCCATGTGTCTGTTGCTTGAATTACCAGGGAAGACTCTTCTGCTTGAATGCTTGGTGCGGAAAAATGCTCAACTGGTACTATGTTTAAGGTGTCAGCATCTTTCGCGCTTGTTAACTTGGCCAACGCATCGACATTTGAGTTCTGGTCGCGAGGTACTTGCTAGAGAGTATATTTTTTTAACTGTGCCAATAAGTCCTTTGCTTTGTTCAAATAAGCAACCATTTTAAGACCCCGGGCTTGATATTCTCCAATAATATGATTAACCACTAATTGGGAATCACTGTAGATCTCAAGCGATTTTATATCCATGTCATTGGCAAACCTTAATCCTGCGAGCAGAGCTTCGTATTCAGCTTCGTTATTGGACGTTGTGAAGTAAAATCTGATTGCACAATGGAATCGATGTCCTTCGGGTGTGATTAAGATCAAACATGCTTTGGCATTGTGCTCGTTGGAAGAGCCATCTACAAACAAATTCCAGGAAGGAGTTTGATTTTGAAGCTCGAGCTCTTCTATTGGCTCGGTATCCTGGATCCCAGTAAATTCTACGACAAAGTCTGCTAGAGCCAGTCCCTTCACAGTTGCTCATGGTGAATAGGAAATATCGAACTGCCCATTTCAACAATCGATCAGCGCCTTCTGGTTTCTGTAGGACTTGCCGTAGTGGCTGGACAGTGAGTACTACGATGGGGTGAGCTTGGAAGTATGGTCGCAACTTTCTGGAGGCCAAAATCAAGCAATAGGCTAATTTCTCAATGGGCGGATACCGCAACTCTGCTCATACTAGCCTCTTGCTTATATAATACACAAAATTTTGAACATGGTCCATCCTCTCTGATCAGGACAGCGCTAGCAGCATATTCGGTGACTGCCAAATAAATGAACAAAGTTTCTTTCTCGACCAGCTTGGATAAAATTGGTGGTTGAGACATATGAGACTTTAGAGCCTAGAAAGCCTACTCGCACTCTTTCGTGCACTCGGATTTCTTGTTGCCCCTGAGTAGATTAAAAAATTGAACACATTTATCCGTTAACTTAGAAATGAATCTACTCAAAGTGGCAATCCTTCCGGTTAGACTTTGAACATCTTTAATTTTGACAGGTGACTTCATCTCAATCAGGGCCTTGATTTTTTCGGGATTAGCTTCAATACCTCACGAGTTTACTATGAATCCCATTTCCCGATCCAACACCGAATGAACACTTGAAGGGATTTAGCTTCATCTGATATTTGCTCAAGACGCTGAAGCATTCTCGCAGGTCCCCGATGTGCTCTCTTGCCTTCTTCGACTTGACCAGCATGTCATCGACATATACCTCCATGTTAACATCGATCAGCTCTTTGAACATGTGGTTTACTAGTAGCTGGTAAGTCGCACCAGTGTTTTTCAAACCGAAAGGCATTACTTTTTAACAGTAAAGCCCTGTATCAATTTGAAAGCTAGTGTGATCCTCATCCGCTGGGTGCATACTGATCTGATTGTATCTAGAGTATGCATCCATGAATGAAAAGATCTCATGCCCTAACGTGGCATCGACCAGCTGGTCGATCATTGGGAGTGGGAAACAATCCTTCGAGGAGGCTTTATTGAGGTCTGTGAAATCCACGCATGTCCTCCACTTGCCATTCGGCTTGGGAACCAGTACAAGATTAGAGACCCAAGATGGATAAAATGCTACCCTGATGAATCCATTCTCATTTAGCTTCTCGACTTCCTCTTTTAACGCCTTTGATCTATCTTTTTCAAGCAACCTCCTTTTTTGTTGTACTAGTGGAAATTTTTTATCTATATTCAAGATGGCTGATAACTGCTGGGTCAATCCCAACCATATCCTTATGCGACCAGGCAAACACCTCCTGGTTCTCCTTTAAAAATTCCACCAGTTTTTGCTTTGTTGTTGTCTCTAAGTTTTTATTGACTTTCACAACCTTGGTCGGATCTGCCTCATCAAGTTGGACCTCCTTGAGGTCCTCCACTGGTCCTACATCTTCTTCAAAATCCCCAAAGCGAGGATCTAAATCCCTATCATCACTTTGGGCAACACCCTATTTGGTGACATGTTCACTTGATTGGGCTTGTAATTCATTCGCCAACAGCAACCTTTTCTCATTTCCCTCGATCCGCCCCTTTTCCCCTTGGTGATCGAGGAATTATAACATTCTCGCGCTTCTTGTAGGTTTCCCAACACGCATCCTACCCCTGCGTCTGTTGGGAACTTCATGGCTAGGTGCCAGACTGAGGTAACGGCTTGCAGGTCGACTATAATTTGCCTCCCAATCACAACATTATATGCAGAAGGACAATCAACTACTATAAAAGTAGTGAGTAATGTCCTGTTCGTTGGTGCAATTCCTGCTGTGACTGGGAGCCTGATCGACCCTGTTGGCGCGAACCCTTCACTGGAAAAACCATAAAAGGTTTGGTAGCATGGCTCCAAATCTTGCACTGTAACTTCTTTCTTTTTAGCAAAGATTTATACAGAATGTTCACTCAGCTTCCTGTATCCACCAATACTCGCTTAACCATCATATTAGCGGTCTGGACATCTACGACCAATGGATCCGAATGGGGGAACAGACATGCAGAGCATCAAGCTCAGAGAAAGTTATTGGTTCTTCCTCTGTTCGAGCTTTTTTGGGAGTTCGCTCCTCTACGTTCAACTTTTCAATGTCCTGGTCATGACGTAAGGTTCGGGCATACCTTTCCCTTGCCTTACCACTATCTCCCGCCAAGTGTGGGCCACTGGAAATGGTCAGCAATGTACCAGCAACTGGAGCTGGCTGTAAATGAGGCGAGCATTGGCATACAGGTGCCTGCTTGTTGCCTCCTTGAGCCTCTCGTTGAGAACCTCCAGGGGCTCGTACATATCTTCTCAGGTGTCCTTGTCTGATAAAGAACTCAATCTCATCTTTGAGCTGTTGGATTCGTTGGTGTCGTGACCATAGTCGTTATGAAAACAACAAAACTTGGTTGTATCTCTCTTGGAGATATCTTTTCTGATTAGGGCTGGTCGCCTGAAGGGAACAATGGTGTTAGTGGCCTGGTACATTTCTGCTTTGCTATCGACTAGGGCCATGTAATTGGTGAACGTCGGCTCGTATCTGTTACTTTTGGGGCGCTTGTTCTCAGATGTTAATGGCTCATGGTTTGCCCTTTTTCCTCCGTTTTCCCACTATTTTTGTCATTGCCATTGGGTTTCCCAGACCCACTAGCGGCTTTGGTGGAATCTACTTTCGGCCCCTAGTCGTCTGCTGGCGCCTTCCCTTCATTGGCAATGGCCTCTTCGAGCTTGTTGTATCGGTACGCTCAGTCCATAAATTCTTGGGTGCTCTTTACCCCATTCTTCCGCAAACTATTCCAGAGGGATGAATGGCCCCATACTCCAGCAGTAAGTGCAATCATCTTCCCTTCTTCACCAACTGTCTTAGCCCCAGTAGCAGCTCGCATAAAACGCTGGACATACCTCTACAAGGTTTCTCCCTCCTTCTGCATATCTCGACCAGTTGGTTAGCCTCGGTAGGATGTACACGACTAGCGCAAAACTGTCCGTAAAATTCCTTCATGAACATTTCCCAAGACACTATGCTGGCAGGAGGGAATTTAAAAAACCACTCCTAAGCAGTATCGGACAAGGTGGCTAGGAATTCTCCATCGAGCGTCATCTGACACCTTTTGGATGTCCATTTGTATCTCGAATTTATTTACGTGAGATACTGGGTCTTCTAATCCGGTGAAGTTGGGTAAGACCGACATTTTAAATTTGCTTGGAGTCTCGATCATTGCTATTCTTTGTACAAATAGAGTGCCTCTTCTCCGTTCGTATTCAATGTGGGATGTCCGGCTCCCCACTAGCTGCTGGATGACCTGATTCAACACATCGAGTTGGGCCTGTACAACGTCTGGTATTATTGGGGTGATCGGCGCTGGAGGTGCATACTCATCATGCCTTTCTCTTCCGTCATTGAGAACATCCCTCAAATCCTCATCCCTACGCCTTTGCTCACTAGCACCCAGCCGATCAAAGACGTTAGGTTGTCTAGGCTGCCCCCCAGCATTCTGACTTGTTGGCTGGTTCTCTCTTGGTGGAGGGTTCGACTCCCTTCCCCTCTCTTCTTGCCTTCGACCAACATTTCCCCTGTCGGAATCTACCTCGTTATAGTCATGGCCATCTCTAAAGTGCGACCGACTGTGGTGCGACCTAGTGATCGCACTATTTCCCTCTCCCCTTGCTAGCATGTCTCGACCGTCAGGTGGAGGCCTGCATTGGTCGGTAGGTCCCCGGGAATTATTATGTCGTGGGGGGCCCCTGACCGCAGAGCCTGATTCAACTTGGCTTCTGCTAGCAGAAGGACGTTGTCCCCTACTCGGTGGGTTTGGCTCCTCGGCAGTCTGGTGTCTAGGGCTTTGGGGAGGCTGTCTAGCCTTATTCTGCCTTTGCTTGTGGGGATTGCCTCGACCAGTGCGAGAAGGTGGCTGCTACTCAGGATCCTGAAATGGAGTATCTTGTTGAGCAGCAGGGGATTGATCTGGCCTCTGAGGACTTGACATTTGAGGCAGAATGTGGTGATGTTGTGGATGGCCTGAATGTGGACCTTGTTGTAGTGGTACATTGGGTGGCTGATCTGGTTGGGAGGCAGGTGTAGGCTTTCCTCAGGCCAACTGGATGACTACCTCCAAAGCGGCAGTGGCGTCCCTCTGCCGGCGGTCCATATCGGCCTGCCGCTCATTCAATTCTTGGCGTTGCCTATCAATTTCTCTCTGCTGCAACGCCATCGTTTCATCCACATTTTCCTGATTAGCCTTCAGATTGGCTAACTCCTCTTGCAACACAATCAGCGTCGTCCTCAAGGTTTCAGAATCCATTTCCTCATCGTCAAACTCCACTTGTGGCTCATCCTCGGCCACATTTTGCGGAGGAGGTTGGGTTGGTGCGACACCAGAGGTTTGTCTAGCTTTCTAGCTGTTTTTTCCATTTGATATTTTTGGAGGTCTTGAGTTTCGCTCTCAACGACAACACCAAAATGTTGACCCTCGAATTGGTCAACGACACGGAGTCAAGTAAAACGATAAAAATAAGATGAAATCAAGACAAAACAATAAACGACACAAAAAGATTTATAGTGGTTCGACCCCAGTAAAATGGTAATAACCTACATCCACTTAGTGTTCTTATTGATGTAGAATCCCAAGAACTATGATCAATGAACTAGGGTTCACGAGTATCACAAGCCTCAGGACAAATACAAGTATGGTGGATAAAAACACTATATTTCTCTCTCAGAATTCCGAAGCTCAAAAAGTCTCAAAGAAAAATTCATTTCTCTTGAGCCCTTTGATTCTCATTTATAGGCTCAAGGAGTTTTACATGGGCCGATGGGCCTTAATTACATTTCATACAGGTGTATCTAAATAATAATAGAAATTACGATCATTACATAAATGCAAAATTACATATCTGAAGGAAATAAATGAAATGCTGCGACCAGACTGATCGCCCTTAAAATATGCTATATGCTTAGTGGATTCTCTTATGGTCGACGGTCGAACAAATCATACTCACTTAAACAGTTACGTGTACGTTAATTTTGCTACATCACCAGGTGGTCCTTTTTTGGGTAAACACCATGGTTTTACAAAAATAAAATAATTTTCTTTAACATATTAAAATGAGCAACATTTAAATAAAACTTTAATAGAAAACATTCTTTTAATAAAAATAAATAGGCCTGCTTGATCTCCCTCGACTATATGGTCCCCCCGAGTACATCACAAAGCTCCTAGGTCCCACTCGCCACCGACCTTTCTATCTTTAATTTTCCTGAAATAACAACATCATAAGGGGTGAACTTCTAAGCCCAGTGAGGAAAATACAAACAAGAGTTAGTCATATAATCATTTAATCAACATATCATAAATTTCACGACAGTCATAACAAAACTTATTTATACTAATCATACAACATCACAAAACCCTAGGTCATATCATAGCCTAAGTTATAATCATAAATAAGTCATAATCATAAATCATAATCTAAATTATAGTTCATAGTCATAAGTCATAGGTCATAAGTCATAATCGTAACTATAGGTCATAGATCATAATAACAAGTCAGATATAATAAAAAGATAGCTGCTTATACATGGGTGGCAATTAAGCCCCAGACATAAGCCTCTCATACATCGAACATCAACTTAGGTCCGTCATAAAATTTTGGCAACCAAGCCTACCAGACATAAGTCTGTTATACATCATTGGACACCTTAGGTCCAGACACACTTACCCATTTATTGTACCTGAAATGTTAGGTCATACAAAACATAAACTAGATCATAAACTAAACTGCCTAATTTTCCTTACCAAAAAACGGGATATTAGAGACAAGACTGGGATTGGAAATTCCTAAAACCAAACAGTAAAAATCATAAGTTTCCTAAACAAAATAAGATGAAGAGAAGATCTAAACCATCAAGATAAGAACTTACCGAGAACCTTAAGTTTCAAAGAAATCGAACACCTAACCAAAAGTCATAATAACGAGTTAGGATTTGGAAGAAAATGAAAAGAATAAGAGGAACTAAAATGAACTAAACCTGAGGATAAAGAATACATTGGATAGATTAGAACTTCGATCTACACCTCAATACCAAAATATCACTTTATCTTACTTCCCAAGTGTTTATAAAAGCTTAGATTGGAAAGATTTTAACCTTAAAACCCTAGTGTTTCTCTCTAGAATGAACTTAGCAGCTTGGAGGTTCTGAACTGTGCTCGAAAGATGATGAAAAATGGATGAGTGAAGGTACCTATTTATCGAGTTCAAGGAGTGAAACTAACTCATTTTAAAATGAATAAATAATTGAATAAAAATTGAATTTTCTACTTAACAGATGCCCAAAACTCGATCAAAAACGTTCAGGAACAAGTCAAAGTTGTTGAGGGCTGTTTCTAGTTTCAGATTCCACAAAAATTAAAAAATGGTCACTAGAGCCGATATATCTTCTCCTATAGGCGATATATCGCCTGCACCATAATCCCGAGGGTCCGTGGTTTTGTTCATGCAAAGTCGACGTATTTTTTCGTAAAAGCATAGGCGATATATCGACACTTATAGCTACGATATATCGGCATACGCTGATATATATCAAACACGTTTTTGCACACTTTCAGCATATTTGAATTTGTTTAAATCATTTTGACTGAGTAAAACGTGATCCTAACAGTTGAGGGAAGGTTCTACACTTCCTAGACTTATCCATGATTATTTTTATTCATCAAAAACCTTAAATCTTTAATAAACTTATATGTGACAAATGTCACATTCTTAATTATTCTATCTTAACCTTAGGATATAATAAATAATATTCTTAGGACTATCTTCATTACCCAAACCTTATGATAAAATTAATATTTCTAAATTATAGGCTAAACTTATAAAATTCATAACTAGCTCTACGAGTTTACAACTAAATCTCGGCTTGAACCAATAACCACGAAAACTAAAATACTAAGCTACTTCTACTACTATCTAGCTTAGTAAAATTATGAGACACTACACATGTTTGGTGCATTTTGGACCCGTTTGGCATGCGGGACTGGACTGTATTATATTGGACTATGAATTAGGACTGGATTGTACTATACTGGACTAAATTATATTTGTATTTTACCATGTTTGGTCCAGTAACAAACTAAACAAAGCATAAAATATATTTTTAATAAATTTGTAATTTTTTTAAATGAAAAATTATTTTAATAATAGAAAATAATGTCAAATAATATTTAGTACTCATAATTAAAAATAAATTATATAAATATTTAATATCACATATTTTATTTATTATATATTTTAAAATTTAAATTAAATAATTTTCAGTAATAATAAATTTAAAAATAATATAATATTTAATAAAAAATGGTAACATAAATATATTATTTTGAAAATTAAAAATTATTATATTTAAAATTTAAAGCAATTAATATATACCATAAACAAAATTAATAATAGAAAATGAAAAAACTAGAAAATATTGTGATATACATAAATTAAAATGTTTAAAATATTTATATATTATATATTGTAGAAAAAAAAACAGATAAAGATTATATTAACCCACCACCTTTTTGGTAGGTTAAAATAGTCCCCATTCTATAGAATAAAATTAGGGAATGGCCAAGTGTATCCAATCCCCCGTCAAGTCTAGTTTTGACCCAAATAATTAGTCAATCTCATGTGCTTAGCCTTTGAAACAAACCAGCCCTATAGGGGTTAGCCAATTTTGTTTGTGTGAGACTTTTTTTAGTCATCAATAAGATGGGTTAAAATAGTGCGATGAGACTTTTTTAGTATAAAAAAATATTTTTAATGTTATATATTTATTAATATTAATATATCTTACTTTTTAAATTTACTTTTTAATAGTGTTTATATTAATATATTTTTAATGTTATATATATTTTTAAATATTTGATTTTTTTTAAAAAAAGATTTATTTGATTTTGTAATAAAAATGTATTTGATAAAATTTTAAATATATATATAAGTTTTAAGTTTATTTAGTCCCATACACTATTAATACAATTCATCCTTATTCAATCAAATTCAGACTCTACTAATAATTCAATGCAATCCATTCTAGATTTGTGTGTCAAACGAGTCATTTATGTGTTTATGGTTTGAAATTATGTGATGATATTAATGTCAATTTAGAGAAGGTTACATTTGTAATTAATTAATTATAGAGAATGAGTTATATGTATTTACACTTTTCTTTTAAGAAAAGCTATATTCACCAAAAGAGAACTACAAAGCAGAAGCTAACATATCAGCTGCAGCAGCTAATTTTACCTTTTCTAGAATATAACCAACCAACACAGAAGAGATCCTATTTCCAAGAGCCCAATTGGCTAACAAATGAGCAGGAGTATTAGCTTTACCTATTTACATAACCAAATCCTTCAATAACTAAACCATGTACGTGCCTAAGAATATAATTCATAATAACCCCATAATCACACAAAAAAATGAGTATGATTCTGAAGCAAATTAATTCCACTGAGACTATCATATTCAATTTGAAATCGACTAAAAGGCGGGGCTGATTGGTAGTTAATTCAAAAATATAATTTTATAAAATTATTTTCAAATGAAATTATTTGAAAATATTAAATTTAAAAATAAACTATAAATTTTTTAAATCTTGAATGGTTGGGTGTTTTTTAAATTTAAAATTCTTGAAATAGAAAGAAAACAACAAATTATTGTTTTCTCTTTTATTGAAAGATTTTGGCTCAGTCTTCAAAAATAGTTTTTTCTATTTTCTAAAACAAGTGTACCAATTAAATTTTCATTAAGAGTTTTCATTTTTTAAGTTCTGAAAATGATAAAACTATTTTTGAATCTACTACCAATCATCAGCTAGTTGAACTCCTAAAAGAATTGTCTTGGCTTCAACTGCTGCTGCTGATAAAGGGAGAGGAATCTACTCAACTGAAACTCCAGTGATATCTCCTTTATCACCTCGAATGATTTCCCCCAAGCCTATCTCACCTTTGCTAGCATCCACAACTGCATCCACGTTGATTTTTATGCTTCCACTAGGAGGCTTCTTCCATATAATTTTGCTACCCTTGATGTTCCAGCTGCCCTTGATGTAGATAGAGCTTCAGAAATTCTACTACCCCTTCTACTATCTGGTTCGCTTCTAGAGCTGCTTTCCCATGAATGACTCTATTGCGAATGTTCCACAATTCCCAGGAAAGAACAACAAAGTGTTCAAACTGACTAAGAGAAAGACTTTTGATAACTCTACAAAATAGAGTTATTTTACCACATTTTTTTATGTTAATTGTTGCTTAGTCTTTGAGTTTTTAATTAATTTATTAAATTTTTTACAATAATTTTTAATTTATTAGTCTTATCGTGATTTTATTGATTTTGGTTGTTTTTATAGATATTTTATTATAATATATTGTTTAATTATTTGAAATTAGTGTTTTTAGATTAAAAGTTAAAAATGTGATTTTATTGAGCTTAAATGTCAAAGTAAAGCAAGTTTTAATTAGTATTTTCATGAAACTTATGTTGAATATTTTATTATTGGAAATATTGTATTTATTTTGCAGGAATTATGATGTATTTTTGGGTTGATAATTCAGAAAAAAGAAAAGAAAAGAAAAGAAAGTAATGTGAAAAAGAAAGGAAAAAAAATGACATTATTGAAATGCCAAAAGAAAAGCATATAGGCCCAAGCTCCCAAAGTCCAGCCGAAGCCTCCACCTGGGCCTGATGCCTCCACTGGGCCGTTCTTCTCCAGCTGCTCCCAAGTCCGTGGTCCAGCTGCAGCCCTCAAGCCTCCACCTGGGCCCGACGCCTTACAGCCAGCCCGCCTCCCAACAGCACCAACCCAACCTAGCGCCCAACAGCACCGGCCCAGCCGCGTGCTAGCACACCAGCCACCTGCCATTTTTTCTCTTGAGCCCATATTTTCTCCTTGTTCCCTTGTCCCTCAAATACCAAATTTTACCCAATTTTTCTACACATTTCACTACAAAATCCATCATGACACCCTAGAATTTACCTCTACTTGCCATATTATTATTAAATTAATTAATCTAATCAATTTAATTAATTTAAATTAATTAATTTAATGATCTCATTTTGGCTATAAATATGTAATTTCAAGACCATTTTTTGTGTGCTTAATTTTTGTTACCATCATCTTTTCTACCATTCTCTCCTCTATTTTAGTGTTTTTCAAGAGCATTTTTCAAGTATGTATTCTCCTTGTTTTGTAATTTTTATTCTAGTTATGAGTTTCTAATCTTTTTTAAGATTATTAAGGTGATGATGAAACAATATGTAACTAGATGATATTTATTTTGTATGTTGATTTCTCATTTATGCAACAAAGTTTATGAATTTTTTTCTTCAAATATTTTCTTTCATCTTAAATATCATGTATTTTTTTATTGTTAGCATATTTTTACACTTTGTTCTTCATTAGTGCAAAATCATAATATTCTTTGATTAAGATGTGCCATTAAATTGTGCACATCAAATACTTAGAACAAAAATATTATGTTTTGCCTTATAAATAATATTCATTGATTTATTTGTTGGTTCTTTATATTGATTCACACTAAGTATTTTGACATTATATTGCTAAAAGTGAAGATAAATCCTATATTAATATAATAACTTGTGCTTAAAAAGAATATCTAAATTGAATAGGTGATAGTTTGATTAATTTCTACTATTAAAACTTGGGAATCAATGTACTTATAGATGTTATTAAACTTATATTTTGTGGATTCTATTATCTTGATAATCTTTTTCTTACAACTTGTTTACAATTCCTATCTTGTTTATTTTTCTTGCTTGAATATCTTTATTATTATCTAATTATTTTATTTTCTTGATACAAAAATCTCATCAATCTTTGGAGTTAGGTTATAGTTTATTAATTTTGGTTTAAAATCGTTTTCTTTTTATTTTAGACAACTCATTTGGATTCGACATCCTTGCTTATACGATCACTATTCTATATGAACGATTCGTGCTCTTGCGATATAAATATTTAAAACATACTCATTTTGGGTCCATTAACTTTGCTTAACCTAAGAGAAATAAACATAAAGATTATGAAACAAAAACAATTAGAAACTATGAACTCAAAGCAAATAATGCTAAAGACAATTAATTAATGGATGAAAAATTAAGGAATTTAATCTCGTCATCTTTCCACTCTCTATTTCCATAATGCAATATTCTCACAAATATTTTCTTCTAATTGAGATAGCAAGTTACAAAAGCATTTTATACTTAAGTTGAGATATATAAAACTCAACATTTACGTGAATTTTCTATATTTCTATGACAAACTCAACATATAAGAAACATTAAGCATGAGAACTCATAAGCTACATAAACTGTATTGATATTTTCATTCAATATCGAAATCTACGTCTAATTAAATATAGCATGTTTGAATCTCACAGTTTAGATTTTGAATCAAATTCATATAATTATGTAATAGATGACCAGCCAATCACAAGCAATAAACATAAATTGAAAATATCTCAATAATGAAGAACAAAACATAAAATTTGCATTAATTCATAGTAGAGTTTTAAGAGACTCAATTAAAAATCCTAAAACTAGATTTAGTTCATAGCTAGATTCATAACATTCATTAACTCAAAAAATAACATAAGAAAAAGAAATTAAAGAAGAAGAAAAGAAAAAGTCTTGATGAATTCCAGTCTTGATCTCCAAGCTCCTCTTGATTTCCAACGGCCAAAAGTGATTTGAATCGATCAAAATTAAGTTTTTATAGTAACCCCAGCAATTCTATGTGAAAAGACATTCTTGCCCCCATAAAAATGTAATTTTCTTACTTTTTACGAAAATCATACGGATCATAGCGCTGTAGTGCAACTTTATAGCGCGGGGGCGTTCTTGGTGTTAGGAATAATTTTTAGTGCACACTGAAAAATTGCGATAATGGTAGTATTGTATACAACAGATTTTTTTTATATAAACAACTTTATATGAGGATCTTTTAATATGCGATATGTTAATCAATATATAATATGTATATGTAAAAAATAATACGAAATGATTTACCTCTTGTAGCCTATCAAGAATCCTTCAATCTTTTCGTATATATTTCGATCTTCCTATTCTCACTAGAGTACTCACACCTAGATCTTCCAAGATGTTCTCTACACCTCAAGATGTGGGTGGGCACATAGAGAACAAAAATCAATTTTTTGAATCAAAAGTATTCTCAACACATGAAACTCTTGATTATAGGCTAGAGAGAAAGGTTTTTCTTTTTGTGAAAAAAGATGATAGTTTTTCTTCTGTGTAAAAACTTGTTTTTTTTTTCTATCATATAGAATATATAGACATTATTATCATAATAATAATAAATAAATAACTAATAATAATGATAAAAGACAAAGTCTTACATTCCATTTTAAAACCATTTTTAAAATATTTTGTTAATTAATTAAAAATAAAATAAAAAACCAATAATGGATCACATCAGTAGTGCTACATGCATAGAGCAGTCCAAGCCCTATGCGTGTGGCATTATCCCTGAAAATAAGATTTGATTTTTCATGTGTTTTTATTTTAGTTAATTAATAATTAGAAATTCAAATAAGATATCATATTTTTAAGGAAAAGATAACAACTTAAATTTCAAATTTCAAAATTTGAATTTCTATTATCATCTTTTTATTAATTAAATAAATATAATAATCAAAACCAATTTTGATTATCCATATTTATCTATTCACACTTAAATAAATTAATTCATTAAAATAAATTTCTTCTATTTCTACACAATTTCGAAAATTGCACAAATGTAATAATAAATTATGCAACTTCAATTATCACATCATTGCACATTTATTTCAAAGAATTAATATTCTCTCAAATAGCTCATTTACAGTTTGACCATTGTATAAACTCTTACCTTGATTAGTGTTGATAGTGCCGCCCTGAGGACCTATGGACCAATGATTCCAAGCTCCAATAAATAAATGAGTATTAACCAAAACTCTTTGATTCAATAATCATATTTATTAATCTCATGCTTATTCCACTATAAATATGAGATTGAACTCTTGAGAATTAAAGACATATATTTACTGAGTACTTTATTGTAACCATAAAGTGTCCATTGATATAATCATTACATAAAAATTAATCATCTATTGATGATTCATAATTAAGTGGGAATAAAATTACTATTTTACCCTTTTAATTATATCTTGATTCCTAGTATACCATCGACTTTACTAGTGAAGGTTAATTCATAATCTTATTATGAATTTGACGTCATTAACATTTTCAATTCCAAAAGTCAACCCAATAAGGAATCATCATTCAATCTATAAGAAGGTATATATATTCCATGTTTGTTAAGTTATGTCCCCAGCCATATACACCATTGAGTCCCCAAAACAATAATTCTTAGCCTGATCATTCTCAAAAACCATAACGCATGAATCAAATGATCAAATGACATATATAGGAGTTCATAGTAACTTCAGGTTAAGATCAGTTTGTCTATGATCATCAATTGATGTGTTTTATAATACGACGAAATGATATTTAAACAATATTATTATATCACATCTGGTCCAGTTCTACATACTCTCAACATGCAAAGTACCTCAACTAAAGTGTCTTATTACACTAATAACTCAAATCTAGGTCACATGTATTTATAATACTAGTGGATCGTACTAGCAGTAATTAATCTAAAGATTCCATAACTTTATTTTACTACGAATTATTTAAGTTCATTATCTCAATCTCGATCCTCTGATACCAATATGAGATTGAGACCAAATAGATTAACTTGAGAATTTTATGATATTTACTTAATATTATTAACAATAATCTAGTACAAAAGCTACATATATACAATAATTTAATTCATTCATTTATTTCATTAAAACCATTGTCAACTACAATTGTTTTAAGGCCACAATTCCCAACAATCTTCCACTTGCCCTAAAGCAAATGAGACATTTCCCTTAACCCCATGTTTCTTACATGACCCTAAAAAAGATTTAATAGATAAAGTCTCTGTGTATAGATCTACAAGATTATCTTCAGATGCAATCTTCAAGACATCAACAACTCCTCGGTTGACTATCTCTCGGATCAAGTGATATTTCCTCACGATGTGCTTTCCCCTCTTGTGACTTCTAGGTTCCTTTGAAATAGCTACTGCCCCCATTGTTATCACTGTACAGAACAAGTGGCTGATCCATGCCTAGAACAACTTCCAGATCAATATAGAACTTCTTGAGCCACACCGCCTCTTTAGCTACTTCATAAGCTGCTATGTATTTGACTTCCATGGTGGAGTCTAAAATAGTGGATTGTTTAATACTTCTCCAAGCTACAACTCCTCCAAGTGTGAAAATTGATCCAGATGTCAACTTTCGACTATCTTGGCTGATTGAAAATCAGAATCAGTATATCCAGTAGGGTTCAGGTTTCCACCTGAATACACAAGCATGTAATCTCTAGTATGTCTAAGATACTTGAGAATATTCTTTACTGCTATCCAATGACTCAATCCAAGATTGGATTGATAACGGCTGACTATCCCTACTGCATAGCAGATATCATGTCTGGCGCATAACATTGCATACATTAGACTGCCTATTGTAGAGGCATAGGGATACTGTCTCATGTCCTCCTCTTCATAAGGTGTTTGTGGAAATTGTTCTTTAGACAATTTAACTCCTAATCAGGTAGGCATGGTGCCTTTCTTTGAATTTTGCATGCCAAAGCGTTCTAGCACCTTATCAATATAAGCTGCTTGAGACCGTGCAAAAATTTTGTTCTTTCGATCTCTACAGATCTGAATTCCCAAAATATATTTGGCTTTTCCCAAATCTCATTTGGATTCTCCCAAATATTTCATTTTGAATTGCTCAGCTAACCATTTTTTTTACTTTTGATAATGTTTCTATGTTATTCCCAATGGGTGGAATACCATCAACGTAAAGAACGAAGAATACCACCATTTTATCTTTGATTTGTTTGTAAACACAAGGTTCATCAACATTTTGTTCAAAACCAAACGTTTTGATTGTTTCATCAAATCTAAGATTCCAAGATCTCAAAGCTTTTTTAAGTCCATAAATAGACTTAAGAAGTTTGCAAACTTTTTGCTCTTCACCTTTAACATCAAACCCTTCTGGTTGAGACATGTAAATGGTTTTGTCAAGATAGCCATCCAAAAAAGTTGTTTTAACGTCCATTTGTCCAATCTCATAATCCATGCATGCAGCTATGGATAATAGTATGCAGATAGATTTAAGCATAACCATAGGTGAAAAATTTTCTTCATAATCAACTCCATCTTTCTGTGTGTAGCCCTTTGCTACTACCTTTGCTTTGAAAGTCTCTACTTTCCCATCTGCTCCTATCTTTTTCTTGAATATCCATTTGTAACCAATAGGTTTAACATTCTCAGGTGGATCTTCAAGAGTCCAAATAGAATTGGAATACATCGATTCCATTTCAAGGTCCATGGCATTTAGCCATTTGTCTTTGTCAGAATCTTCTATTGTATCTATATAAGTCAATGGACCATCTTTGTTTGTGTCAGACACAAGTAGCCGAACTTCATGTTCATAGCGTACTGGTTGTTTACCAACCATCCCACTACGACGAAGCTTTCTATTATTCTGACTAGAATTGGCTTTATCCTCTCGCCGTTTTTCTCTTGCCATTGCTGGTCATTGGTCTTGTTTATTTGAGACCAATTCCTCAAGTATGACTTTACTTTAAGGTTTGTGGATATTTATATATTCATGGTCTAGAAAAGTAACATTTGTAGATACAAACGTTTTGTTATCTTTAGGACTATCAAATACATCACCTTTTGTTTCTTTGGAATATCCTACAAACATGCACACTTCAGTGCGTGATTCCAACTTCCCAGTCTTTCCTTTAAACATGTGTGCAGGACAACCCCATATACGGAAATGGCGTAAAATAGGTTTAGTACTATTCCATAATTCCAATGGTGTTTTCCAAATAGACTTAGATGGAACAATATTGAATATGTATAGAGCACATTTTATTGGATAACCCCAGAATGTCAAAGGCAATGATGAGAAACTAATTATCGATCTAACCATATCCAATAAGGTTATGTTCTGCCTTTCTGAAACACCATTTTTTTGTGACGTTCCAGGTACCGTGAGCTGGGATTGAATTCCATGCTCATGCAAATGGTCCTCAAATTCATAATCTAAGTACTCTCCACCTCGATCTGATCGAAGTACTTTTAGTGATTTACCTAATTGTCTTTCATCTTTTGTTCAGAATTCCCTAAACTTATCATAGGTTTCAGATTTCCTTTGCATTAAGTATAGGTAACCATATCTTGAATAATCGTCAATGAAAGTGAAGAAATATTCATAACCTCCTCTAGCTTGGACATTTAGTGGACCACAAACGTCTGTATGTACAAGTTGAAGGAGTTCTGTGGCTCTTGAACCTTTAGCAGAGAAAGGTCTCTTGGTCATTTTGCCTTCTAGGTAGGTTTCACAGACTGAGAGAGAACCAATAGATAGTTCTGTTTAAGGACCATCCTTTGTTAGTCTGTTAATTTTGTTAGACCAATATGTCCCAATTTCAAATGCCACAGATATGTTTCACTATCAAAATCTGTCTTTTGTCTTTTAATAGATCTGAGATTTGCAGTTTTAAATAATTCAAAATTATAAACATGCTCGACATTGGACTCTAATTTGTAAAGTCCACCTTCAGACTTTGCAGAACAAATGTCAAAGCCATATTTCGAAATAATAATCGAATTATTATTAAAAAGAAATATTAAAACCATGTTCATGCAAATTTGACAAGGAAATCAAATTTCTAGTAAATCTATGAATAAAATAAACACTGTCCAACATGATAAATTTATTATTATAAAAAACTAGGCGATCTTTTCAAACTTCAGCTGCCGAGATCTCCTGTCCACTTCCAACTCTCATGGTCACCTCTCCATGAGCCAGCATCCTCAAAGTACTAAGACTCTGCGAAGAAAAACAAACATGATTAGTGGCTCCAGAATCAACTATCCAAGATGAAATATCACCTTCCACTAAACAAGATTCTAAAACAAGCAAATCAAATTTACCCTTCTTTTTGTCTTTCAGTTCAGCCAGGTACTTAGGACAATTCCTTTTCTAATGACCGTCAACTCCATAATGAAAGCATGCTCTTTTCGATGCCTTCTTTTTGGAGTTCTTTGCAGAATTATTCTTCTTGGAAGACTTGTTGGTCTTCTCTGGTTGTTTGTCCTTTTTCTTGTCCTTTCCTTGGCCACCCTTCCTTTTCTTTGAATTACCATTTGAAGAGGAAGGCTTGGATTCAACAACATTTTCCTGCTCAACTTTAGTGGAACTTTTGTTTAGAGATTCAAAAGTTTGCAACTCATTCAACAGTTGGGTCATGTTGTACTCCAACTTGTTCATAACATAGTTCGTAGTAAATGCCGCAAAAGCTGGTGTGAGAAATTCAAGTATAACACTTACTTGAGTTCTCTCATCGATGGTCACACCATGGATTTCTGCATCATGCAATATGTTGATCATGTCTAGGACATGTTCTTTGACAGAAATATTTTTCTTCATTTTCATATTCATGAAGCTTCTAGTAGCATCATGTCTGCACTTATCAAATTGATGGCCAAACATGCCTTGTAGAGATTCCCAAATCTCATAGGTTGTTTCAACACTTTCAAACTTCTTTCTAAGCACATTGTTCACACTAGCAAGCATATAACATTTGGCCTTGTTGTTAGATAAGATCCAATTGTCATACTTCTCTCTAGCAGTTTTGGCACCAGTGAGAGCAGAAACCTCAGGACATTCCTCATTAAGGACAAACATGTGGTTTTCACATATCAAAACAATGTTCATGTTTGATTTCCATTTCATGTAGTTATCACCAGTCATATTTTCATTAGCAAGTAAAGCAGTTAGAAGGTTTGGATTGACATATTTCTTAAAATCAAATAAATAAAATATAATGAATTAATGCATATAATAAATATCAATTTATATTTGGAATAGTAAATATGATGCATGAATGCAACACATAAAATAACACACAAAAAATAATTACTAGTCCACGATAGATTAATTTGAAAAATTAATGAACCGCCCTAGGGTAGGTCAAACTAATCACAAATTAATCTTGAGACAAGATCTCAACTCCTTAAGTGAAAACTTAAAAACTCATTTTTCTCTTTTGACTTATGAATTACTGTTAGTTTGGTCAAGATGCATTAGTCATGCTCAAAAGCCTAGATACATCTTCGGAGTGTAACCCATTATTTTTCGGTCAATGAATTAACTCAAGAGTGTGTCTTAGGGTCAGTCAAACTTGAAATACATCACATATCTTATTCTCTTATGAGAAGTCAACATTGAGATAAAATACACATATTCGGAAGTCTTTTCTTAGAGAGGCCGCAAACGGAGGCGACACAAGGCCCTTCCTATGCCTCTCGGTGTTCAACCAATAATGGAGACCATGGGACTTATTGTCATAATTCCCTCTTCCACTCACTATTTTTTTAAAAAAAAAATTTCTCAAAATCAATATTTTTCAATTTGGTTGTAAAACTAATGAAATTAATTTTACCAAATGATATTCTAATAAATACTAATCCAATTATGTAAAATAAATAATCGTGCCCTAGATTTTATTTTTCCTCTTTAAATAGAATACAATTTTATTAAATAAGAAAATAAACAACTTTAAATTCTTTTTACCATCTTAGCTAATTAAGACTACATTAATTATATAAGTTATCAAATAAAAACATATAATCAATCATAAACATGTTTCTAAAAAAATGCATGCTTAATATGTACTATGTCGGTAATATGTATGATATGTTATTATGCATGAGAAAGTATTAAACAATTTAATCATGTTCAAACAAATAAATAAATGCGTGTTGGGTGCTTTGGGTATTTCTAGAAAATTACAACACTTGCAAAAAAATACACAAAAATAATTAAACAAACTAAGGCCTAATGAAGAGCAACTCCTTTGGTCTTGGACCTTCTCTTTTAGTATTTGGGTCATTACCATTTTAATTATCCATTATGAATTAAATAACCTTTTAACTATTTTAAACAAATTTAAAATAATCAAACTTTGTGTTTTAATACCCAACAAGTTATTGAGACCCAATTAAAATTTGGACTCATCACAATTAACTCAAAAATTATAATTAAAATATTTTTAATTATATTGCACTTAAACAGGCCAAAATGGATAATTACACATCCATTAGGGTTTGCATGACACAAATCCTAATGGGTGTGTCAATGGTGGGCAGTGGCAGTAGGTCGTGGGTGGCTAGCAAGGGTGCGGCTGGCAAGTGCGCTGGGGCGCAGGGGTGCAAGCGCGTAGGGTGCGGGGCCACGAGGTGCGCAGGGATGCTGGGCGCGGGGCAACAAGGTACATAGGTGCGCTGGACAATAGGGTGCGCAGGCACGCTAGGCGCGGGGTGCGTAGGGATGTATGCAGGCTACAAGGCCAGGAACTTAGGCCTCGAGGTTTTTCCTCGGGGCTCGGGCCATTACAGAATTTTATCCATAATTTTAAAGAAATTTACAAAATTTCTATGCTTCAAAATGCCTTGCAATTTTTTTATATCTACAAAAAATTAAGAACTTTTCCTAACCCAAAAACACCATGAAAACCAACCCTTAAGAACATAAACGATTCATACATAAACATCCATCCATTCATATATTACACATAATATAAAAATGTATATGATACACACACAGTAATTAATATATGCAGGGATTAAAGATGGCTCTATTACTAATTTTTAGGAATAGTTCCTAGTGCGCAATGGAAATTGCGGTAATGGTAGTAACAACAAAAAAATTTCATATAAACAACTTTATATGAGGATCTTTTAATATGCAATATGTTATTCAATATATAATATGAATATGTAAAAACTAATAAGGAATGAATTAGCTCTTGTAGCCTATCAAGAATCCTTAAATCTTTTCGTATATATTTCGATCTTCATATCCTCACTAGAGTACTCACACCTAGATCTTCCAAGACGTTCTATACACCTCAAGATGTGGGTGAGCACATAGAGAACAAGAATAAATTTTGTGAATCAAAATTATTCTCAACACATGAGACTCTAGATTATAGGTTAGAGAGAAAGATTTTTCTTTTTGTGAAAAAGATAGTATTTTTTCTTCTGTGTAAAAACTTTTTTTTATTTTCTATCATATAGAATATATATACATTATTATCATAATAATAATGATAAATAAATAACCATCTTTAATAATAATAATAAAGAAAAAAACAAAGTCTTACATTTGATTTTAAAACCCTTTTGAAATGTTTTATTAATTAATTAACAATAAAATAAAAAATAAATAACTGATCACATCAGCAGTGTTACACGCATAGAGCAGTCCAAGCCCTATGCGTGTGGCACTATCCCTAAAAATGGGATTTAACTTTTCATGTGTTTTTATTTTAATTAATTAATAATTAGAAATTCAAATAAGGTATCATCTTTTTAAGGGAAAGATAACAACTTAAATTTCAAAATTCAAAATTTGAATTTCCATTATCATCTTATTATTAATTAAATAAATATAATAATCAAAACCGATTTTGACTATCCATATTTATCTATTCACACTTAAATAAAACAATTCATTAAAATCAATTTCTACACAATTTCGAAAATTGCACAAATGCAATAATAAATTATGCAACTTCAATTATCACATAATTGGACATTTATCCCAAAGAATAAATATTATCTCAAATAGTCCATTCACAGTTTGACCATTGTATAAACTATTACCTTGATTAGTGTTGATAGAGCCACTTCGGGGACCTATGGACCAATAATTCCAAGCTTCAATAAATAAAAGATTATTAACCAAAACTCTTTTATTCAATAATCATATTTATTAATCTCATGATTATTCCACTATAAATATGAGACTGAACTCTCGAGAATTAAAGACATATATTTACCGAGTACTTTATTGTAACCATAAAGTGTCCATTGATATAATCATTACATACAAATTAATCCTCTATTGATGATTCATAATTAAGTGGGAATCAAATTACCATTTTACCCTTTTAATTATATCTTGATTCCTAGTGTACAATCGACTTTACTAGTGAAGGTTAATTCATAATCTTATTATGAATTTGACGTCAATAACATTTCCAATTCCAAAAGCCAACCTTATAGGGAATTATCATTCAATTTATAAGAAGGTATAGATTCCATGTCTGTTAAGCTATGTCCACAACCATATACATCATTGAGTCCCCCAAAACAATAGTTCTTAGCTTGATCATTCTGAAAAACCGTAACACATGAATCAAATGATCAAATGACATATATAGGAGTTCATAGTAACTTCAAGATTAAGATTAGTTTGTATATGATCATCAGTTGATGTGTTTTATAATACTACAAAATAATATTTAAACAAGTATTATTAAATCACATCTGGTCCAGTTCTACTTACTCTCAGCATGCAAAGTACATCCATTAAAGTGTCCTACTACACTAATAACTCAGATCTAGGTCACATGTATTCATAATACTAGTGGATCGTACTAGCAGTAATTAATCTAAAGATTCCATAACTTTATTTTACTACGAACTATTTAAGTTCATTATCTCAATCTCGATCCTCTCATACAAATATGAGATTGAGATCACATATATGAACTTGAGAATTTTCTGATATTTACTTAATATTATTACAATAATATAGTACATAAGCTACATATATACAATAATTCAATTCATTCATTTATTTCATTAAAACTATTGCCAATTACAATTGATGTAAGGGCATAATTCCCAACACCTGGAACTCTGCTTTCTAATATCGATAGCACAGGGGTGCTATATATTAGCGTTGGGGCGCTAATTGTACAAAACAAGACTGAAAATCATTTCGAACACCCTGCAGCGCCATCTCATCGTATGTTGATCATAACTCCCTCGATATAACTCTGAATTGAATTATTCAAAAAAGCTATGGAAAGCTAAGAGAAATATCTAAAACTTCTATTTCTAGAAGGTTTTCCAGAAAGTGAAGAAATCATGGTCAAAATGCGGCTTAAAGTTTCATACTTGCGTTATAGAGCATAAACGACGCGTGTTGAGTAACTTCAATGTAGTGTTTTTCACCCATAATGTCTTGAAATTTCACAATCAACATTAAATTCATCATATTTAACTTGTTTCTTCTCATTTCACTCCATATTATGTACTTAACCATTAAAACCTGAAACAAGAAGAATACAAGCGTAAATCTACACAATCCTAAATAACTAAAACATAACCTAAAACAATCTCTAAAACAAATTGTAAAATGAACCTAACAAATCACAAAAAGGAATTTGTTGAAGCAATCTATAGTGAGAGTAGGATTTCCATCATTGTTTTGCAAAAGGGCATGTCCACTAGCTATGACTAACTATCTCAAAACCTAAACCACACCTAAAGCACCAAGTATCAATCTTCAAACATCTTAGAGCTAAATTATGCCGAACTGGAATCCAATTCTAACTTCCCCCCCCCCCCCCCCCCAAAAAAAAAAACGAGCCACGATACCCTCTGCCTCTTTTAGAAGACCCTTAGAAAGACAAAAATAAGACATTGAATAACTCTAGATAGATTGAACTACTGCTTGAATAAGAATAGCTTTCCCAGCTGATGAGAAGACACTATTAGACCAACCATTGAGCTTAGCCCAAATTCTATCCTTGATATAACGAAATAACTCCTTTTTCTGTCGTCCCGAACATGAAGGAATCCCCAAATATCGTTCATGGCACTCCACCTACCTAAATCAAA
Source organism: Humulus lupulus (assembly GCF_963169125.1). Taxonomy (NCBI): domain Eukaryota; kingdom Viridiplantae; phylum Streptophyta; class Magnoliopsida; order Rosales; family Cannabaceae; genus Humulus; species Humulus lupulus. The sequence continues at coordinate 92,652,754 of NC_084800.1, read as the reverse complement.
AAATATGTTGAATATTTTGCCCCAAATCCTCACGGACCAGCTTTCCAAAACAAATTTATAACTTCGTATAATTGATAATATACCCATAAATTTTTTCATATTGAGCTAGGATAGTCTTGATGGTCTCACACTCCTCAATTGTAGCTTCACAAAAAAACATGTTGTCATCTGCAAAAAACGGATGTGAAACAGCCACATTCCCTCTTCCGAACTTAAGGCCACTACTTTTCTTTTGATGCTATGTTGCCTTTAGATTACATGAAAGCCCTTCCGCACAAAAAAGAAAAAGGTACGGCGAAAATGGATCCACTTGACACAAACCTCTCTTAGGAATACAATAGCCTCTAACTTCTTCATTTAACAACAGAGAGAATGAAACTGAGTTGAAACAATGTTGTATCTTAGTAACCTCTTCATTACCTCTTCTACAAAGCACCATTCGACCCTATCATAGGCTTTATACATATCCAACTTCAATGCTACCGAATGCCCATTTCCATGCAACCCCTTCTTCATAGAAAATAACCCTTCAAACCCAATGATAGAATCATCATGAATGTGCCTTCCTCCCACAAAAGCTCATTGGGTGTCAAAAATCACCATGTCCATAGAGTTTTTAAGTATATTCGTCAAACTTTTTGCCATTATTTTCTATAGAAAGTTACATAATCTAATAGGTCTATAATCATTCACAATTTCAGGATTCTTCACCTTCGAAATTAGCGCAATAATAGTCTTATTCACCTCTGTAAGATCTGCCCCTTTATTTGGAACATTCAGACACACCTTTAGAACATTTGACCCAATTTGCTTCCAAAATTTTCTATAAAACAAATTGCGGAACCCATCACAACCAGGAGCTTTAGATAAATTAAGATCCATAATAGCCCTATGCACTTTTTCTTTAGTTAAACTCAGAAGTAACTTTGCATTCATCTTAGCTGTAACTTTCTGCTGTAAAAGAGCCAAAAAAATGTCTAATCTTCTCTATTGAAAGAGAAGATGTAGAGAAAATATCCCAAAAATAAAAGGAAAATATACCTTCTACCATCCCATTATCAATTTTCCAGTAACCATTCAAATCCTTGATAGCTTTGATTTCATTTTTAGCTTGCTGATCAGTGGCCTTCCGATGAAAAAATTGGTATTTTTATCGCCACCTGTCATCCATTGCACTCGACTCCTCTGTCGCCAATGGCCTTCCGATAAAAACCCAACCCGGTCCCTCTATTAATGACGATAGGTCTACCAAAAGTTGTTTCTTCTGATGCAAAATCAACCCTTCTTGCTTCCTTTTCTCTCTGCCCCATCTTTGTAATAGACTTCTGCATCTATTAAGACAACCAAGAAAATTATTAAGCTTCCCACCTCCACCCATTTTACGTCATTTCTTCTCAACTATACAAATACAATGTTCATCTTCTACCCATGCCTTTTCGAAGTGAACTCTCAAATTCTGACAGAAAGAACCACAATATTTACCAAAAGTCACAGCAGAAAAATAAAAAAGCAATGGGAAATGGTCGGAACCTTATCTACTTAAATGATTTTCTATGGCTCTAAGGAATAACTCCTTCCATTCTTGATTAAAGAAGCCCTTGTCCAACCTTTCAAACACTAAATTTCCAGCTTTTTGATAACACCAGGTAAATTGGTCTCCCTCTGTCCTAAACTCATTTAAGCCACAATCAACAACTACTAGTTGAAATTTTTAATAAGATAACTAGGATTTATCCCCCCCCCCCCCCCCCCCCCCCCCTTATTTTCTTATATCCTTAAGGATCTCATTGAAATTCTCACAACAAATCTAAGGAGATTTGACATCAAAGCATAACTTTCTCAAAAGAGACCATGAATGTATCATTTTCTTAGCTTCTAGATGCCAATAGAACCTCGTAAATCACCAAGGTGGAACATTAGGAGTCAACACATATGCATCAAAATGGGAGATCGAGAAAGATCTCAGGTTGACCACCACTTATTCACGCCATAATAGAACTAAACCTCCTGCTAAACCCTGTCTTCCCACCACCAAACCACAACTAAAACCCATCGTTCTTTTTAACATATCAAATTGAAAACTATTCATTTTAGTTTCACACAAAAAGATCATATCTAGCTGATAATCATTTATATGGGAATTCAAAGTGCGGATCGTATAGGGATTCCCATTCCATGTACATTCCAACTAAAGATTCTCATTGTGGTTGGCGACCCTAAACCTCAGAGTGCGCCGCTTGAATCTATATCCCAGTAGACCAAGAATCTCTTATTGTAAAAACTTGTGCTTCCGATATCACTTCTGCTATCATCTAACCCTCATCCTTTTCTAGACAGTCGCCCTTTCTTATTCCTTCAACAATCTTATTTCTTGCCATATCTTTGACCTTCTTGCGACCTCTAGTGCTCCCTGCAGCCGTCTTGCTTCCATGTTCTTGCTGCCCACCCTTCACATAATCTTCACTGAGCTTGGCAGTATACTTGGCTTCTTTTATAAAACATTTATCTTCCACACTGGCTCCTTTAGAGTCGTCTCCCTTCTCCTGTAGTTGTGGAGTTTTTCTCTTTGGTTCTAGCAAAATTCCTGAACCTATTTCAGTCACTGCTCGAGTTCTCTTATGTATAGAGCATATATTCTTATCAAGATTAGGCCTTTCTTCCACCGCAACAGTAAGAAGCCTACCATCAAATATCATTTCTCTTTGTAAACAAGGTTCCTGTAATCCCATTTTCCTTTGTACTTTCCCCCAATTTGCTTGGGTGTCATTGTTCACTAACATGGAGATGTTTCCCATCCACTTCTCTTCCATTGCTTGCTACTAAAATGTCATCATTCACGTCATGCCCTCTTTTCCTTTCTGTCTAATCAGAAGCTAACATCTTCAAGAAGCCTTCAAAGCAATCCTTTACAAGATTATCAGCTTTCATCCAAGACCTATAATCGGTACCTTATCTCCATTCTCATTATACTCAACAATTTCTTTCTCCTTACACAATCCGACTTCATGGTCTATTATACCACATTTGAAACATAAGAAAGGGAGCCTTTCAAACTTAAAAGGAATCTAGATATATTTATCTTCCCCCAGAAAAAATCGGTCCGATCGAAAACCTGCCTCAACCAACATCTCTACTTGAACCCTCACATATCCTTGAAGAACAACCTCTTCCAAATCAACCATCTAAATCTTCACCACTATCCCTGAAATTCCAGCAATCTTTTCGACATTACGGAATGTACGTAGTTTGAATGGAATTCCTAATACCTAGACCCAAAACTTATAAGAATCTACTCTCACCTCTTGCCATTTTGCGTTGTTCGGCCATTGCTCACGTTAAAAATCCAAGGAGATCTATCCAAGATACTAGACCACTTCTTTTCCTCTGCACATTGAATCCCAATCATTATCTTGCCTACTTCTTGATGCAAGACTTTCACCTTCCAACCTATAAATCGACTCCAAACCCGATTCAAAAGAGTATCAAGGAACTTTCTTGATACAACTTTTATGGAAACTAGCCTCCCTATCAAGAAGATCTTATTTTGGGGATCCATACTATTGTTGCTTTCCCAATCCCCTTCCTCTTCCACAAGTAAATTGGTTGTTGTCCGAATTGATTCCTCCACCAAATCCATGGCGTAATCAAGCCTTTGCCATGAACCCTAAACAACTTCAAGAGAAGAAAATAAGGAAATCTAACATAGAACACCTTCTATCAATAAACGAAGTCAAATAAGAACGAAAGAACAATGGATAAACACGAAATAAACAAAAGAACGAGAAGAAAACTGTAGCAATGAACAAGACTGAAAGCCTCAAAGGAAGCTCATTCAGAGAGAAGTTCTTAGAGCTTTAGTGGGCTTATATATATTTATACTTCATAAATATATAATTTTATCTCTTTTTTTGCTGAAAATATTATTAAATATTTATATTAATTAAAATGAAAAAATGTACTATTTTAAATCTTTAATTTTATTTATAAATTTTAGGCTTATTTAATACACTTTATTTATGATAAAATTAAAACTCTATTTTTTTTTCTTCATTTTAGTATAAGTCTTTCTAATATCTAAATATTATATAATAACACAATAATAAAAAGATATTCATTACAAAACTCATGTAATATAAAAAAAGTTTATTCTATTTTTTAATTAATTTTTATAAATTTATATTTAAGATTATATTAAAATTTTATATATTTTTATGTAATTAAAAAAATATTCAAATTTATAATTTAAAAGTTATAACAGTCAATTTTTAATAAATGATGTGTAATGGCTTAATTTATTTTTTGTTATTTTTTTATAAAGAAATTTACCATTCAAACCTAATATAAAAAATATAGTTATAAATATATATATTTTTTTATTTATGAATTATCTTGTATTTAATGTGGAGTGTATTTATATATGTATATGGTATAATTACAAAGGACTAAAGAAGAAAAAAAAAGTTGCCGACAGAAAGCAAAGCACCCATTTATTTAATGATAATAATTGCTATACATGTATAGCAGTAACCCCACTTGTATAAATTCCGAATCCGTCACTGTTTTATAACTTTTTTTTTTTTTTTTAAATGTACAGCTATTACTAGAAAAAAAAAGGTATGTATTTGTATAATATATAATATATTGGGTATATTCAACCTCCCGTCTCATCTATACATATGATAAATACATATTTTCTTTGATCGATGCGGTCAATTCAATATTAGTCGGCCCCGGCTCCTTTAATGAAGATAAATAAAAGGAAAAAACTGTTCTCATATAAATATTTTTTTACAATCCATAAATAATAAACATGCTTATTAATTCCAAATGATCACCATGATGATAATCCATAAATAATAAACATGCTTATTAATTCCAAATGATCACCACGATGATAATCCACACTAAGCACTTCATGTTCATATATTGTTTTCTAAAATATATATACTGTGCAAACATCACTGTTAATATTATTCTAATTTGATTATTTCACTACAAGTTGGCAAAGGATTTCGTTTACACGAAAATACAAATGTCAAAAGTACATACATACATACATACATCTATATAAAAGTAGTAGTACACACTCTGAAATTACTCTCTTCTTCTTCTTCTTCACAAGGATCCTAGATTCCTAGGTGAAACTCATTCTCATCAAACTCAAAATCACAGCTGCGAAAATCTATGGACGTGTCTACAAACTCATCCATGTCAAAACTCTGAGAAGTAGCACTAGTACTACAAGTTGTACGGTCCCCAAATGAGAACATTATAGAAACATGATTATCATGATCATGACTACCAGACCCGCCTAGCCTCGGACACAAGAAACCCATTGAAGGATCTGACAACTCAAGATCCTTAAGCTCCGAGGGCCACAGATTAATAATCTCATTATGATCATCCAAGGAAAGTTTGTCTGATAAACATGAGTCGGTGGTAGTAGTACTAGGTTCCCTAATTGGCTTGACATCCTGAGCAGCATCATCAGATTCTTTAACAATGGATTTTGAGGCATTATTGTAGTGATGAGAAGTAGTAGTAGTGACCACATTGAGATTATTAGGTGCAGAATCCCAAGTATACTCCGAATCTTTGATCATTTGGGGTTCTTTAAGAATGTTTTTACATGTGTGCTCACCGATGTATGTGGTTTGGTACAGTTTAGGATTGTCTTGTATCTGTTGGACTTGTCTTGTGGCTCGGCAACCTTGATCATACTTGCGTGTGCACCTAAAGTAAGCCCTGTGTGTTCACACACCAACCACTAAATTTTGTGAGCTTTTTATTTAAATAGATCTCTTTTTCTTTTACTATACCAAACAAAAACTATACAACACCTTAACCACATTTCTTAATTAATGACCTAATTAAACTACTAAAGTAATTAATTTATGGGTGCAATCCTAATCCAAATTATGTCTACTATGATTATGATTCTTCCTTTTTTTCCATTATATATGTTTTCTTGACCAATATTGGTTTTCCATACCTTTTTCCAAAAGACGGGGTTAGCCATTTTAACTTTATTTTGCTTGTAAATAACGTCAAAAATGAAATCTTAGAATTATATGGTAATAATGAAGATGCAAAGATATTCCATCTTTTAAAAGGTTGTTCCTTCTCCACATAATTAAATTATATATGTCGTACGTCCTTGTAGCTTATAATAAGAGATTCAAAACAATATATATGAATCCTATTTTATATACCTAAATAGAAGTGTAAATTAATGGATATAACCTTGGGTATTCAGCATTAAGGATGTCCTTTTGGCCATACTTTCTCCAAGCCTGACCATCTTCTAGTGTGGATACAGTGGTGGTCCATGATTGAGAGTTCTTTCTGCTACCACAATGAAAAAAAAAAAAAAAAAATTCAGACTACCTATAATGCTACCTATCAGTTCCCAATAATACTACAAAAACAAAATAGAAAAGTATAATACATATACCTATGTCTATTTATCCATGTGATTCAATTCATATATCCAAGTGGGATTTATTATTATGATATTTTATCCATGAAATGACCACAAAAACAAAAAGACTAGTACTGACCATATAATGAATGATCCACATTTACACATAGGGCTTTCTTTCAATTATTGAGATAGAAAGAAAAAAAAAAAGCTATATCATGATGATATTATATATATATTAATTAACAATATGAAAATAATAATAATATATATATGTACCTTCTCTTATAACATCCTCTCCGATCTTTGATAGCCGAAGATGATCTCTTTTTACTCTCACCGGAATCATCAGAACTCGGCTCATCACAATGTGAAGCCTGGTCAGGGTTGACCTGAGAAGTCTGATCTGAAGAGTTGCTATTAATAATAATATTATTAATGTTGTTATAGCCAGCCACCACAGAAAGAGTTTGTGTAAAAGAGTTATAAATCTTTGAAGCAAGCTCTTCAGCTGATGATGATTTGACCGACCCACCACCATGTTCTCCAAAAGGAGGCTTATGAAGCATAAGCTGAAGCTGGGTCGCCATCTCCCTGCCTTGAATCAGCTCCTCAACCAATCTCTTAGACAAATTTTGAGGCCAAATACAAGTACCCATTTTGGTCACTACTCACTGATTAACTCTCTGTGGAGTACAAATTTTGTAATTTTCTATATATATATAGATATAGATTTAGATCAGCCACCACTCAATCTGTCATTTCATTTTTTTTATTTGAGAGATATTTTTGTGTTTTATGATTTTGGGTGTGTGGAAATGTTTTGAGGATGGGATTTGATTATATATGGTAGTTGCTGAGAGAATAGGACTTCAGAAAATGAGGGCATAGGGTGGAAAGAGAGGAGCAATTATCTGGAAGATGGAAGGAAGGAGAGTATGGTATAATTTTAAATGTTTCCAAAGGAAAATTCCACTAAATTGCTTATTGATGCTTACAACGTTTTGATGACGTTGCAGTGCTTACGTAAGCATTCATAATTTTCTTTTGAAAAAAATAAAAATCCGTTCAACTCTTCTGGTGTGGAAAAGGGCTTTATTATTTAATTTTTGGGGGACGGGGTTTATGGAGGTATGTGAACCCCACATTGTATATTCAATTGATTCCTTGTGCACATCCACTTCTACAGTTCTACTATTCCCCATCAGGCCCCATTGTTTTGTATATTTATATATGTGTGTGCATATTTTATAAAGATTAGGTCTAGAATAATCACCACTTTCACTTTGCAAGTATTAGAATTCATATGATGGAGTATGTTGAAAGAACATGTTTTATTTAATGTGTTCATCACTTTACTTGATAATTAATTTAGTAAAATGTCATCTTTCAAGTTTGCTTATTAGATAAAAATTCAATAAAATGTCACACCTTGCTGATATATTATTTGATTTTTCACACTCGTTTTAGATAACTTACCAAGCTAGTTAATAATAATAAGTAACTATAAATTCTTACTACCAATTTTTTTTAAGAACACATGTCACAATAAAATGAATTGGAAATTTTATTAAAATAATAATTCTATAACATACTGACAAATTGTACAATAACAGCTACTCTAACATCAATTTTAGTTTAAGTTTGATTAAAAAAAACATTGCAATTATATATGTTTTACAGTGTTAATTTATATCATAACATGCATATTTTTGGAAATAACATGGTGTAAGTATTTAAGTCGACTGTGGATTTCTGAGGAGGGTTCGTCTTTCCTGGCCATTTGGTTGCTCGGGTGTCTTGAACCCTTCGGCTTCTTGGTTGTGGCTCGTCTATGAGTGGTGGTGGATCGGGTCATGGTGCTTTGGCATTTTCCAACATTGCTTCGATGCACTTGATTTGGTTTTAATGGTTTTTTTTTTACTGTCTTTGTTTTGTTTGTTTTTCTTGTCTTTGATATTGTAATAATGGTGTTCATCTCCCTCTCGTATGAGATTTTTGGCATTTTGTGCCATTTTTGTATGACCTTGCCTATTTGGATGGTCTCGCCTATTTGGGTTTGGAGCATCATCACCTAAATGGTAGATTTTTAAAAGGCAACCATCCACTTTGTGAGTCTAGTCAGGGCTCTAGTTGGTTCATCCTTCGGGGTTTTGATTATGTGCGTGTTCTTAGTGGGGTCAGTGTTGTGCTTGTCACATTTGCTCTAAATTTGTAATTGGATAGGTTTGTCGTATATAAATCATCTCTATTATGAGATTTGTGCAATTTTGATTTTGCCTGAACTTTGGATTATGTCCGTTGAACCATTGTTTGAATGCAAGTTCTTCCCTCAAAAAAAAAAAAAGTTACATTGTCAAAAGACTTAAGACATACGACAAATCCAACAATTATTAAATGATATTAGAACCATTTTTAGATATATTGACAAAACTATTACTTGTCCAAAGTTTTTCAAAAGAATGCAAAAAGGATAGAAGTCAAATATTAAAACTTAGAAAGTACCTTGTAATTAACTAGTTAGAATAATAAATAATTCATTTTTATTTCGTCTTTTAATAACGAGTGTAAAAAACATGCCCCGCAATTAAATCATATTAATTAGAGCTTTATTTTAGAGAAATTTATAATTGACTTTTCAATTTTATTTATAAAAAAATCAGAACCAATTTTAATTAAAAAATACTATAAAAAAATAAAAAATGATACATACACAAAATCTGAGTTTGTCCCCTATTTTTTTGTTTGTGATTTTTTACACTTTTATTAGTCGTGAATTATTTTCTCTCTTCTTTCTTTCTCTTTCTCCCTTTTTCATGCAAATTGTTGCCAGGTACCAAACGCCAATAATGGGAGCTCTACCTATCACACACACCACTCACCGTGGAAGAGAGTCGACCTACGACCACACTGCCCAAAGCGTACCACCAATAAAACATAACACAAACAAGATTTTGACTGTATTTTTCAGTGAGCTTTGATCACTCGAAGGTCGGAGGTTAGTATCATTGGAATGAGCACTTCGAAAGGGTGATAAACAAGTTTTCGGCTCGTTTATGGTCTAATTTTTAGGAAGGTTTTCATTAGTTTAGGGCTATTTTATTGTAGATTTATGTTTGTTTGTTCATGTTTCAGATTTTTGATGTTAAGACGGTGAAAATAGATGAATGAAGTAAAAGTGGGAGAAAATGGAGCAACTTTGGAGAAAATCGAGTCATTTTGCATTTTGGAAGCAAGAAGTCCGACTTACACTACTGTGATTAGTGCCCCAGTGCTAGCACAATAGCGCTATAGCGCTAATTGAATGTTTTTGAAGGCTTTTGTTTTTGTAAATAGCGCTATTTATGTAGCGCTAAGAGAAATTCATTGGGGGTCTGATTGTAGTGTTACAACGCTACAAGCCTAGCGCTACAGCGCTAGTTGACGAGTTTTTACTAGAATTCGACTCTGTTATAAGTGTCGTAGTGCCCAAAACCTAGCGCTACGGCGCTATCATCATGATTTTGCAATTTTAAGCCACTTTTAGAAGGAAAAAATGATCTTTTCACTTGGGAGCATTGGAAAACTATTTAAGACACATTATTCTGCGAATTTTAGTAGCCTTGTTAGTTTTGTTAACCCTAGATTAAGAAAATACGACTTGCTTATTGTTTTCTAGATTTTTTCTTCATCTTAATTCCTTAGGTTATTTTCTATGAACAATTATCTGAATGTTATTGTCATTATGTTATCTATGAACTAAATCCTCTATTTAGGGGTCAATGTAGTCGCTTGAATTTCAATATAATTTTATTATGATGTTCTATTGATACTTCTTCTTTATTCTAATCTATATGATGTTTGTCTAATGCTAGTAAATACTTGATCACTATTTGCTTGATTTATGATTTTGATTCAAAACTCGAAAGATGTGAATTGAATATGATATCGTTATATAGAATAGGAAGAAGAGATTTAGAACTGATTAGTGAAATTAATAGAATGAAAAGTTGATGACATTAATTCCCTATGCTTTTTGTTATTGATTTTATCCTTTAATTCATTGTTATGTTTACAATTATTTAAATTGTGTTCGTCGTTTATAATTATTCATCTTAATTTTAATCACCAAGTAGAAAGTAAAAAGAAATTATTTGTAGTTGGTTAATAGTCTTTGTGGGACGATATCCATTCTTACGGAATTTATTACTTGACACGACCATGTATACTTGCGTGCATATTTTACCGATCAAGTTGTTGGCGTCGTTGTCGGGGACTAATAACCAATATCAAAATTAATTGTTTTTCGTTCTATTTTGGTTTTATTCTGACGTTTTCTAATTTGAGTTGCTTTTAAAATTCTCAATTTCAAGTGATCTAGTTTAAGCGACGTCAGGGTTCGAATGTATTAGTGCATGTTGATCCTAAGATTGAGAAGACCTGCAAAAGAAAAAGAAAACAGAAAATACTAGAAAGAATGGTGCAGAATGTTAATAATGTTGCCAACAACAATCTGAATCAGGGTAATAGGGTAACGATGCAGCTGAGGCAAACCCACCACTGAGGGACTATGTACTTCCTACTGTTACAGGGATACACTCTAGCATTCGCCCACCTACTGTCGAGGCAAATAATTTTAAGATCAAGCCTTCGATTATCCAAATGGTTCATAATTGCGTTCAATTTGGGGGATACCTAATGAGGATCCAAACCTCCATATTACCAACTTTTTGGAGCTATCCACTACTTTCAAAATGAATGGAGTATATGTAATGATGCAATTCGTGTAAGGCTATTTCTATTTTCTTTGAGAGACAGAGCTAAAAGTTTATTGATTTCGCTACAAGCCAACTCCATTTTAACATAGGAGGACCTTGCCCAAAAATTCCTTGCTAAGTATTTTCCTCTCGCTAAATTAGCCCGTATTAGAGGTGAAATAAATAATTTCCATCAGTTGGAGGGGGAGTCTCTATACAACGCTTGGGAAAGGTTTAAGGAGTTGCTTCGGAAGTGCCCACATCATGGGATAGAGAAATGGATGTTGGTGCACACTTTTTACAATGGTTTGGGGGGAAACACCAGGACCATAATTGATGCAGTAGCGGGTGGAACATTTATGAGCAAATATGCTAATGAGGCCTATGACCTATTAAAGGAAATGGCCATGAATAATTATAATTGGTCTACAGAGTGTGAAAACAAGAAAGTGGCAGGAGTTTTAGAAGTTGATCCTATTGCTCTGCTTACGACGCAAGTTGCATCTTTGACCAAGAAACTAAAGCAGAATAACCTCACAGCTCAAGCCATGCAATTACAAAGTGTGTGTGAAATATGTCGAATGGCACATTCGCCTAACCACTGTCCTACAATGGATTTAAATAATTTCCCTATGGAACAATTTCAACCCATAGGAAACTTCCAAAGACCTGCTAATAACCCATATTCCATGACCTACAACCAAGGATGGCAGAATCACCCTAACTTTTCTTGGAAAAATAATAATCAGAGTGTTCAACAGCCTTTCCAACAGAGCCAACAATAATTCCAACATCCTCCTCCTAGGTTTTATCAACCACAAAATAGACCACCACAACATCCAATACCCATGAAGCAACCTGAAGCACAACCTCATGTACTGAACCAATTTATGACTGAGACAAGGGCATCTATTCAAAATTTGGAGACTCAAATAGAGCAGTTGGCTGCTTTGAAGACAAACCATGCTCAAGGGAATTTACCAAGCTACACTGAGGTAAACCCAAAAGAAAAATGCAATGCAATATCTTTAAGGAGTGGTAAGAAGTTGGAAGAGCCAAGTAAGAAGCTTATTCAGTTACCAAAAGTGGTCGATGAGAAAAAGGGTAAAATTGAAGAAGAGGTTAATGAAAACCTTGAGAAAAAAGGAGCTAGGAATAAGTATAGAGCATCACATTAAGATCCCATATCCTCAGAGGCTTCAAAAGAAGGTATTGAACAAGCAATTTTCTAAGTTTTTAGGTGTTTTTCGGAAGCTTCACATCAACATTCCCTTTGCCGAAGCACTTGAACAGATGTCGAGATATGTGGAGTTTATGAAAGAAATTTTGATGAAGAAAAATAAACTAGAGGATTATGAGATAGTGACACTTACTGAGGAGTGTAGTGCGATACTTCAAAAGAAGCTACCTCCCAAGCTTAAAGAACTTGGTAGTTTCAATATTCCATGCTCTATAAGGGGTTCAGTAGAAACCAAGGTGTTGACCACGATTTTGGCCAACGACGAGTAGACGTCAAAACTACAATGAACCTTCAAGAGAAAAATACGACACAAATAGTTTTATAGTGGTTCAGCCCCAATGTGTTGGTAATAGCCTAATCCACTTGAAGTTGTGATATATTTAGCCTACACTTAAGATCAGATGAACTTGAGACAACTGAGTTTCTTAAGTGCAAGTAGAAAAATGTAGAGTTTCTCTCTCCAGAGAATATAGGCTTTATCTCTCTAACCTCTCAATAAATGCCCCAAGAATGCCTCAAGTAACAGTCCCCAAAATCTCAAAATGAGAGAGTTTTCTCAGTCTAAAAAGATCTGATCCCCCAAATGATGCCATGAGCCCTTTATTTATAGGCTCATGGATCGTACATAAATATCTCCCTTTTACTGGGTCATTTGTTCTTCCAACAGACTTTAATTAATAAAATATAAACAAATCTAATATTACAACAATATGGGTATTATTCCGGGATATCTAAGAGATTCTCGTGCATGTATGACCGATTCTTGTTGAAGTCGTTACTGGGATCTTTTACGTAGCCCTGTTCTGTTTAGTCAGTCCACATCACACCCAGGAGGAAAACTGAAGGGCCAAAATACCTCACTGGTCGGCTAAGACAAGTGACTGGTCGGCCAACACATGTCTGGTCGGCCAAACACTTAGCTAGTTGGACATGCACATGACTGGGCGGACAAGCACATGACTGGGCGGACAAGCGCAGGACTGGGAGGACAAGCACACGACTGAGCGGACAAGCGCATGACTAGTCGGACAAGCACCTGACTGGCCGGTCATGACTCTTGGCTGGTCGGTCATGACACTTGACTTGTCAGTCAAAAATCCTTATCGGTTTGACAGAAACTCTACCAGGTCGGTCAGATCACTTTATCACAACTCCGAAGAGCCAACACATTTATTGACTATTAATGTGTCATTTACGAACCATGTATAGCCATTTGTCACTTCTGATTGCCACATCATCGAACTCCAATTTTTGGGGTTAACATTTGCCCCCCAAGTTTATTATATGATTTACTCGTATGATAAACTTTTTCTCTAGCAAAATGTTTTTGAGGTCATCCAAAAGCTTCCATCCGGTTAGTAACCTTCACTTTTGTAATAAACCCACGATCAAACTTTTCTTTTGATTTCTTCAAATTCCATTCTTTGAGCTTGTTTAAATAGCTGATTTGAAATGCCTATTTGGTCCCCGGGACCCAAATAATTTCTTAACTGCTAACCCTTGGGTGTATTGTTTCCTGTTGCTCAGAGGCCTGCCTGGCTCTTCGGACATGCACCCTAAATATATGCTCAACCTCTCGGACATGTAGCCTTGGATGTGCCAAGCTCCTTGAGAATGCTTCATCCGCTCGGCATGCCTGGCCAGCAGCTCCTTGAACGCATGCAGCCGCTCGGATGCCTACGCTGCTGCTCGGACACATGCAGCCGCTCGGACGCATCAGCTCCTCGGATGCCCAGCCAGCCGCTCGAACATGCCAGCCTCTCGGATGCGCGTGCGCACCTGCAGCTGCTCCTCGGCGTGCCTGTCTCCTCGGATGCACACCTGAAGCCAACTGATCAGACGTGCTCAATCTGCTTGGACACACTGCCAACATCCACTCGGATGCACCACCACCTTCCACTCGGCGCGCACATGACTGCTCGGATGCAGACCCCAAGCTGCTCGGACATGCATGCCAGCCCCTCAGATGCTCCTCCATCCATTCGGGCACTGACGCTCACCGCCCGGACGCAACCTCATCTCGCTCGGACACACACGCTACCCGATCGGACGTGCCACCATCTGCTCGGATGCTAGGGTACAATCACTCGGATGCTAGAGCCTGATCGCTCGGCTCTCGGTTCTGAATGCTCGGATACCACCCAACTGATCGGGCATATGGCATAAACACTTAAGCCTATGCCTAAGACTTATCCCTCCAAAAACCATCAAACACCTTGTTCGAATCTCCCAAAAGTATTTTGAGAGATTGATTTCTCTCCATCAATCTTGGGGAAAAATTGACTTCTTTTCTCAAAGACATTTTTTCACTATGTAGTATTTATTTTGCATGCAATTGTTCGTGTTTATTTGATTCACTCCAGGGACTCATCGTTGTTAGTCATGCTCAACAACAGAGTTTCCTACTTGACCAGTGATATATGCTCAGCCGACCAGGGAAGTTGCATATGCTCTCCCGACCAGGAAAACTTTGCACCTGATCAACTAAACCTTGTACTTGGCTAGCCGTTCACTCTTCCTTCTTGTGAAGACAATTGTTGCTTAGCAGCCTTGATATTTTTCTCGTACAGCCAAGCTGTTGGCATTTATACTTTACTTTTCTTTACTAACTTGAAACATTCTAAGTCTTTTTAGACTTAAAAAGTTATAAGTTTTTTGTGAATAGTAAAGTCACTCTGACGTATGCCTTATATTTTCACATGAGTACTTAGTTTTCTAACATAGAAATTCTAGACATTTCATAAGTCCCTGCTAAGTATAGTTTCTCACACTCTTATTGCTCTAACATTTTATGAGCATAATGTTTATTGTCACACGAATATTTGCTTCTAACTTGAAATTTTGAAAAATTCCAAGTTACTTAAGCTTTGTCAAACAAGTTAGCTTAATGGCCTTTTTTTTACTTCAAAATTTTACAAGTCAGCCTAAAAACAAATATGTTTACTCGTGCTCTTATTGCCTGTGTTAAATTATATACCAGTATACCCCATGTTCCCCCCAATCAATCGAGGGTTGAAAGATCCTGGGTCACTCGCTACTTGACCGAATCTGTTCGAGCAGTTAATTGCTCGTGAAACACATAGAATATATTGAAAAATATTCAAGCAGTTGAACACTGCTTGAATGTATCGACCAGTTGAACACTGTCCGATTTTACTGACCAGTTGAACATTGTTCGAATAATTAACACACATGCACATTTGTAGCAAGAATCGACCATGCTGCGTGTAGTCTCTTTTATTACTCGTAAATTAAAAAGGACAAAACGTGTCTAATAACGAGTCTTAAACAACAAAAATTGTTCAAAAATAGCTGACTGGTTAGCAAATAACCAGCTCATAAACCAAATTTAAATAGCAAGTTAAACAACTTGAAATTAAACTACTACTCTGAAAGCGGTATTTAGTGATAATATATCCTCCGATGCTCACCGCTCCAATGGTTTCTGATCCTAGCACTCCCGCTCAGTATACCTCTCCCTTGATTCGTTGCTATCCTCAGCCAAGTGTGGCCCTCCACATATAGTGTCTAAGGTGAAGTCCACAGGTCCGGGCTGCAAGGGTGGAGATATTTGTCGTTTGAAACCAGGATTGATGCTGCCTCCTTCACCTTGGGGAACACCCTAAGTTGCTAATAAGGTTTAGGACCTTGATTAGCGTGCCTGGAGGGCAATAAGTGAATTAATATGCTAATATGTGAATTTAAATGAATATGTGATTAGAATGCATGTTTAGGTGGTATAAATATGCATGTGGGCCCCGTTTGCATGATAGGGATAAATTGGTAATTTTAGCCTGTTGAGGGCATAAATGTGATAATTGTATTATGTGGTTTGTACCACATGGGTGTGGTGATTTTAATGTGATGCACGTGCTGAGACGGTCCTAGAGAGCTAGATAACTCAAAAGTCACAACAGGATTTTATACCCGGCTCAGGAGGAGCCCAGGGGTACTTTGGGGAAATTTCATGAGTTGGGTTGTGAGTTTGTGGTTAATGGTTATTGGTGATTAGGTAACCTGAGTAACCATTAGTAACTGCTGAGAGTAACAAGTTTGGATGAAAAATGGTAGAATTGTAATATAAGTGAAAGGACAAGAGTGCCCTTGAGGCTTAGTTAGAAGAGGAATTAGATGGAAGGGTAAGATGGTCTTTTGGCAAGGATTTAGATAACTTCAGCTAAGAAGAGAATTCATTCACGTTTTAACACTTAGGTATATTTTGTTTTGGCTGAAAGTTTGAGGAGAAAACTAGAAAGAAAGGAAAGGAAGAAGGGAGCTGAAACTTGAGGGATCTAGGAGGAGAATCAAGTGGTTGGAGGCAATTAAACTTGATCATAAACCAAGACTTTTCTGAGGTAAGGATTTATCTCTGTTTTGTTAAGTTTCTAAGCTTGATTTTCTTAGAATGTTAGTATGAAAATTGGAAGTTGATGTGTGGCTGTTTGGTGGATTCTTGGGGATGAGGCTTGCTTAAATTCAGTTTGGGAATAAGGGGGATTTGCTTGGAGCTGGACTTGGAGAAGACTCAGGGGCGAATTTCTACTTAAGGTAAGGGTTTTATGCATCTCTGTTATGTATTAGCTGATGTGAATCAAGTTGCTAGTTTGTTAGTTTAAGTTTCATAAAGTTTCAAGCCAATTGGTGAATTGGGGATTTGATTGTGTGTTTGGGTTTACTGTTGATGTTTTTGAGTTGTTAGATGGTCTATGTGGGGTTTTGAATTGATTTTGGGGCTTAGGTACTTGCTTGGGATGATTTGGAGTGGTTTTAGCTCGGGGAAAACGCAGGGAAAAAACCTAGAAATATGGGTTCGCGAAGGAGCGTCGCGGCCCTGTTCTTGGGCGCCGCGGCGCGAGGATGTTTCTGGGCAGGGGAAAGTTCTCTGACTTGCTGGGCGCCACGACCCTCTAGGGCAGCGCCGCGGCGCTAGGCCAGTTTCAGGGCATAGAAATTTTGCAATTTTGAGCTTTTGCTCCAGGGGTTCGGGGGATGTTTCCGATGAATTGTTTTAGGAATTTGGGGATTCCGAGAGTGTGGGATTGGTCCCGGGAAGTGGTTTTGGATTGATTAGTAATAAAGGATGTTTTATATGTGTTGTGACTAGGTCTTTGGAGAGGCTCGAGTTAGAGGACCGTGCTCGCGGCTTTGGGGCATCGGAAGCTCGGGATACAGGTAAGAAAACCACTGTTCCCACAGAGCTTGTATGCAGGGCTGAGCCCAATATGTTTGAATTGCAGGGCGTAGCCCTTTGGTTGAATTTGTTAGTACTTGGTATATGTTTGTCATGCTATGATTACGATTATGTGAATGTTCGGCGAGAGCCGGGAACGGCGCAGGCCGAGGTCGGCATGGGCCGGGAACGGCGTTGGGCTCGTTGAGTGCTAGGCCGAGTACAGCAAGGGGCCGGGAGCAGCATTGTGCATGTGGGGTGCAAGTTGCCAGGGGGAGAACCTAAAGGATACCTGGGATATCCTCACGGTGTGGACCGCGAATCCAAGGCCTGGTAAAGCGCCTGGGACGGCATGGCCGTATGTGTTTAGCCCATTGGTGGCCTGAATATATGCTAAGTGTTTGTTGTGCATATGTTACCTGCTTGTGAGGGTTTTCTTGCTGGGCTTCGGCTCACGGGTGCTCTGTGGTGCAGGTAAGGGCAAGGGAAAAGTCAACCAACCATGAGTATGGAGAGCGTGAAGCGGCGTGTACATGTTTGGTCTACCTGGCTGCCACGGCCAGTGGTTTTGGGAGATAGTTGTATTAAAACTTAGATTTTGTTATCTAGTCGACTCAAACATGTAAATTATATGTTGTAAATATTTCTAAATAGTATCTTGGAATCCCAAGTGTCAAACACTCAACGTTTTGTAGTAAATGGAATTATTTTCAAAGTTTATTTCATTGTTTATGATTTAATTACACTTTTGACCTAAAAACCTCGATTAGAAAGTTAACTGCACGTTTAAAACTCACTTAGTAACGGCTCTAAGGAAGTAGGGCGTTACAGGGTGTCTCTGCCCGGTATTTTCTCAACTTGCCCAACCGGAGAAGAAATTCTATCTCATCCTTGAGGTGATTGCATTCATTCGTGTCGTGACCATAATATCCATGGAAATGACAAAACTTATTCATATCTCTCTTCCTCATCTCTTTCCTGATGGGTGGAAGTTTCTTGTAGGGAACCTCTTCATGACTAGCAAGATATATTTCCGCTCGGCTGGCCGAGAGAGTGGTGTAATTAGTGAACTGAGGCTCATACTTGGTTGGCTTTTTATTTGAACTCAACTTTGCTTTCTTTTCCTCATGGTGGTCAGACCCGTTATTTCCATGTTTCTTTCCACCATCCTTAGGAGGGTCAGTTGATCCGCCCGGATTGTTTATGCCATTCTCCTTTTTCTCGATTGCATCATCCAATTTCATATACTTGTCTGCTCGATCAAGAAATTGTAGAAGTGTTGAAATTGGATTTCTATGTATACTGTCCCACAAAGGGCTCCAATAAGTTATCCCAGCCGATATGGCAACCATCCTCCCCTCGTCTCCTACAGCAGTTGCTCTATTGGCTTCTCTCATGAATCTCTGTATATAATTCTTTAGAGACTCATCTTTTCCTTGTTTGATATCTACCAAGTGGTTGGCATAAACTGGTGGAGTCCGGGCAGTGTTGAATTGTTTACAAAGCTCCTTCCTGAATGTTTCCCAAGAGGTAATGGAGTTCGACTTAAACTTCCAATACCATTCCTGGGCAGTATCCGACAATGTAGTCGGGAAAACTCTACACCGATAATCGTCACTTACTCCAAGTAATTCCATCTGGTCCTCAAATTTCCCAACATGTCTGATGGGATCTGCCTTTTCTGTATATACTGGCAGAACCGGTGCTTTATATTTTGCCAGCGGCTGGGCTGCTCTAATCCGGGCACAAAATGGGTTGCCACTCCGGTGGTCTATCGCATCTATCCCGGATGGTCGTTTTGACAAACCTTGCACTGCAACTGTTATCACGTTAAGCTGGGCTTGGATGGCTGGTGCAACTGATGAAGTTCCAAGGTCTTGACCGCCTAGTCGGGCATTACCATCTGGTGCACTGTCGTCAAGTATTTCTACTTGACTGGCAGGGCGGTTCAGATTTTGCCCTTCGACCGGGACGGTCCTTCTCTTGTTGGTGATAACGTCCCTCAGATCCCTCAGATCCTTCCTGCCCGATCGAACACCGTACTTTTTGATTTTTCAGAGGGCTTACTATGTGGGACTTGCGCTCTCCCACTACGCTGCTGGGCGGGGTGTAGTGGAGGCCTTTCGGTACGCCCCGGGCAGTCTTTTCCTCCTTGTTGGTCATTGCCCTCCTTTTCCTTTGACTGGTCGGTGTGATGACTATCAGCTTCATCACGACCATGCCCATCTTTGAATTGTGAAGTCCTCTTATCTTGAGGAGTCTTGGTCTGATCCTGCCTGGGTGGAGTCTTTTTACTGCCCGATTGGTGACTCCCTAATCTAGAAGTTTCTGATCGGTAGCTCCTGGAAGGGGTTCTAGAGTGCTCCCTTTGCGTCGCGGCAGTTCTGGATCAGTCCCCATCATCTTCCCGACCAAGGGGGTTACTCCTGCTTCTGTCCGGTCCCCAAGAATTGGCTCTGTCAGTGGTCCCTCAACCAACATTATTATTTCTTGCTCCCTGGGTGGCTGCTTGTGCCGCGGCTTGAGCATTGGCTTGGGCCAATTGGGCAGCCGCTTCTAGAGCAAGTGCTGCTTCACGATGTCTCCAGTCAACTTCCTTTTGTCGCTGTCTGAGCTCTTCGCTTCTGGCCTCCATATCGCGCCTTTGTTGCTCTAACACAGCTCTCTGCTTGGCAATCTCTTCAGCGAAAGACTCATGCCGAGCATTGAATTGTATCATCTCCTCTTGGAAAGCGCCTATTGCTTCCTGGAGTTGTTCAACTTCTGGAGTGGTCTCCTCGAGAAACACCATGGGCTCAGTCTCTGGGTTTTGCGGTCCAGGATCTTCCGATCTAGTAGGCTCTTTTGACATGCCTGACTTTTTGGATGCCACATTGCTATTCTTGGGCGCCATTTCGATATGATAGTCGTGTGTTTCTTCTCTTCAGGCTCTCAATGAAGGCACCAAAATGTTGACCACGATTTTGGCCAACGACGAGTAGACGTCAAAACTACAATGAACCTTCAAGAGAAAAATACGACATAGATAGTTTTATAGTGGTTCAGCCCCAATGTGTTGGTAATAGCCTAATCCACTTGAAGTTGTGATATATTTAGCCTACACTTAAGATCAGATGAACTTGAGCCAACTGAGTTTCTTAAGTGCAAGTAGAAAAATATAGAGTTTCTCTTTCTAGAGAATACAAGCTTTATCTCTCTAACCTCTCAGTAAATGCCCCAAGAATGCCTCAAGTAACAGTCCCCAAAATCTCAAAATGAGAGAGTTTTCTCAGCCTGAAAAGATCCGATCCCCCAAATGATGCCATGAGCCCTTTATTTATAGGCTCATGGATCGTACATAAATATCTCCCTTTTACCGGGTCATTTGTTCTTCCAACAAACTTTAATTAATAAAATATAAACAAATCTAATATTACAACAATATGGGTATTATTCCGGGATATCTAAGATATTCTCGTGCATGTATGACCGATTCTTGTTAAAGTCATTACTGGGATCTTTTGCGTAGCCCTGTTCTGTTTAGTCAGTCCACATAACACCCAGTAGGAAAACTGAAGGGCCAAAATACCTCACTGGTCGGCCAAGACAAGTGACTGGTCGGCCAACACATGTCTGGTCGGCCAAACACTTAGCTAGTTGGACATGCACATGACTGGGCGAACAAGCACATGACTGGGCGGACAAGCGCAGGACTGGGCGGACAAGCACACGACTAGGCGGACAAGCACATGACTGGTCGGACAAGCACCTGACTGGTCGATCATGACTCTTGACTGGTCGGTCATGACACTTGACTGGTCAGTCAAAAATCCTTATCGGTTTGACAGAAACTCTACCAGGTCGGTCAGATCACTTTATCACAACTCCAAAGAGCCAACACATTTATTGACTATTAATGTGTCGTTTACGGACCATGTATTGCCACTTGTCACTTCTGATTGCCACGTCATCAGACTCCAAATTTTGGGGATAACACAAGGCTTTATGTGATTTGGGGGCTAGTATAAATTTAATGCCTCTATCTATTTTTAGAAATATAAAATTAGGAGAAGCTCGAACTACTACTGTGTCTTTGCACATGGCAGATCGCTCAGTAAAGCATCCTAGGGGTATTATTGAGGATGTTCTAGTAAAGGTGGACAAATTCATTTTCCCTGCAGATTTTATTATTCTTGATATGCAGGAAGATGAAGATATTCTAATTATTCTTGGAATGCCATTTTTAGCAACTGGTAGGGCCTTAATAGATGTGCAAAAAGGTGAGTTGAAGTTGCGAGTGCAAAAAGAAGAGGTAACATTTAATGTTTTTGCAGCAACAGAGGTTCCAATTTGTTGTAGAATTGATGTGGTGGAAATTGAGGGTGATAAGCTGGAAGTTACTAAGAAGAAATCTATGGTGAAAGGTGGAAAACGAGGAGTTCGTCAGAAAGTGAAAATGATCTTCAATGAGAAATCTTGATTGTTTTATGAGCGGTGGAAAGTTCCAAAATATGCAATATCAAGAGAAGAACATCTTCTCATGATACTATGGCTCTCAAGGACATGAGGGGTGGTCTGGATCTAAGTTTATTTTGAAGAGGAAGTTCAAAGTCTGGCTAAAAGACATTAAAGACAATGCTCGTAGGAGGCATTCCTATGTTTATTTTTAATTTTATGTTATGTTATGTTATTTTCTTTTATTTTTGTTTGGAACAATGTTTTTAGAGATTTTCTTTTAGTTTTTTTTAGCTTTAATTTGGGAAAATTGTGTTGTAACTCGTAAACCGTGAAAAATTAAAGTTTAGATGGTTATAGCACCCCAGCACTACATTCCAAGTGCTACAAGCAGAGACTTTTGGGGTCATTTATCGAAGATATAGCGCTACAACGCTGTAAAAATGGCGCAATGGCGCTCCTTGAGGTTTGAATTTCCCAGAACAGGTAGCACTACAACGCTATACACACGGTGCTACAACGCTGTTTACAGAACCTTCAGGGTATCAAGTCCCCAAGCAGCGCTACAACGCTACACACATAGCGCTACAGCGCTTTAAGCCCTTAAAAAATTTAAAAGTGATGGTCTTGAAATTTTTTTCCACAAATCACATTCTCCTATTCTCCAACTTCGTTTTTCCCTTTTTCTCTCTACCGAAACCGCCGCCCACTACCCCCACCTCCACCATTTGTTAGATTCTGCCTGAGCAGCCGCCGCCATATCAACCATTTGAGGGACCTTCGTTCTAGCCTCCACATTCTCCATACTGATGTGGTCGCTAAGGTAAGTTTTTTTTCTCTTCCTTATGCACTTGAACATTGGGGAAAATGTTAAGTTTTAAGTTTGAGGAGGGGGGGGGGGTTTATTTTTAGTTTTATGCTATTTGATGTGTTCTCAGTATGGTTTGCTAGTTAGTTTGTATTGAGTCATGTTCTAGAGTGTAAACTAAGTTGATGATAATTGCCATTTTGATGTGATTGACTGTTATGATGTATAATCTAAAGGAAAAGTTGATATGCTTCTTTAAAATCTATGTGCTTGGTTAGAATACTTTGTTTTTTTTTGCTGTGATCTGTTGATATTAGAGATCTATTGCTCATGATTTGCAAATGTTATAATTGAGTTATTTTATGCATGTCGAATTTGGATTGTGGATTGAAAAAGATGGAAAAAAATTCTAGAATCTGTTTGTTTACTATTTGAGATGAAATTTGAAACAATGCACATTTAGGAAAAGGTTATAGGAAAATCTTTGACTGGTTGTCCCTTTCGAGCTATCCCTATTAAATTTTATCCTTAGTTAGCCTTTTTGAGCCTTATAACTGTTTTCTTGTTAACACATTTTTTTGTGCCTACCTGTGAATTTGATTATCGTTTATTCTTTTGACCTATACCATGAGCATGAAAACTATTATGTGTGGGGAGTGAATGTGTAATGGGATGTTATGTGTCATGTGTTATTTAGAAAAATTCCTTGGGATTGAGAAAGTTAAAGAAATAAAAGGAAAAAAAAAGTGCGAAAGGATTATACTCCCGAACAATTATCTATTGAAAAATCTGAGTTTGAGGGAGTGTAATATTAGAAAGAAAAAAAAATGAGTTGGTTTGTATAATTTTCTTAATCATTGAACAGAAAAAAGGGTAACAAGGGATGAGTGGTTTGAAATTGTTGGGAAGGATTGTTTTGTTGGAATGCTTGTGGTATGATTAAGCCTAAAATATATTTTTTTATCTACCTGTACCTAAGCCTTTATTACAACATTTGTAAAGTCCTATTGATTCTTATTTGTGCAGTTGTTTATATTAATGGAGAATAGTAAGTAATGCATGCATATGGAATAACTTGATTATGTGGTTAGTTGGTGAGAATTTGAGGTGCATAAAGTGGTTCAATTGTTTTATTTGCGAGTTATGAGTAAATGAGCTTTGGCGTTAATAGATTGCAGTGAAGGGGTGAAGTATTTTGACTGAAAATCTGGATTAATATTTTAAATAGCATGTTGCTTTCTTGAGAATTATATGTGCATAGCAGTCTTGAGTGTTGGAATTTGTTAGTTATGTCAACTTGGTTTTTTTAAGTTTGAGTCTAGTTAGATTCTTTACTCGAGGGCGAGTAAATGATTAGTTTGGGGGAGTTTGATAAATGAGTTTTAGGCTCGTTTATGGTTTAGTTTTTAGGAAGGTTTTCATTAGTTTAGGGCTATTTTATTGCAGATTTATGTTTGTTTGTTCATGTTTCAAGTTTTTGATGTTAAGACGGTGAAAAGGGATGAATGAAGTAAAAGTGGGAGAAAATGGAGAACCTTTGGAGAAAATCGAGTCATTTTGGAAGTAAGGAGTCCGAGTTATGCTACTGTGACTAGCACGCGCTAGCACAATAGCGCTAATTGGATGTTTTTGAAGGCTTTTGTTTCTGTAAATAGCACTACAACACTATTTATGTAGCGGTGCAGCACTAAGAGAAATTCATTGGGGATATGATTGTAGCGTTCTAGCACTACAAACCTAGCGCTACAACGCTCGTTGGTGAATTTTTAATAGAATTCGACTCTGTTATAAGTGTCGTAGCGCCCAAAACCTCAATTTTGCAATTTTAAGCCACTTTTAGAAGGACAAAACAATATTTTCACTTGGGAGTATTGGAAAACTATTTAAGACACATTATTCTGCGAATTTTAGTAGCCTTGTTAATTTTGTTAATCCTAGATTAAGAAAAGACTATTTGTTTATTGTTTTCTAGATTTCTTCTTCATCTGAATTCCTTAGGTTATTTTCTATGAACAATTATCTTAATGTTATTGTCATTATGTTATCTATGAACTAAATCCTTTATCTAGGGGTTAATGTAGTCGCTTGAATTTCAATATAATTTTATTATGATATTCTATTGATACTTCTTCTTTATTCTAATCTATATAATGTTTGTCTAATGCTAGTAAATACTTGATCACTATTTGCTTGATTTATGATTTTGATTCAAAACTCGAAAGATGTGAATTGAATATACTATCATTATATAGACATAGGTTACATATTGGACGAGAGTACATGTATGACTTGTGTAGTAATTAGGTTGTCATTCTTAATGCCTGCTATGTATTTAAGTTTATCACAGAGATGTAGAAAATTTGCATATAGGTTGAGATCTTGTATCTTGAAAAAGAATAGGAATTGATTTTTGTTAACCTGCTATTAGAATAGGAAGAAGAGATTTATAACTAATTAGTAAAATTAATAGAATGGAAAGTTGATGAAATTAATTCCCTATGTTTTTTGTTATTGATTTTATCATTTGATTATTCATCTTAATTTCAATCACTAAATAGAAAGTAAAAAGTGATTATTGGTAATTGGTTAATAATCTATGTGGGACAATATCCGTTCTTACGAAATTTATTACTTGACATGACCATGTATATTTACGTGCATATTTTACCGATCAAAGGGACAAAATCCAACAACCCATTTCTCATATATTGTCAATGTTTGCCATATATCCATCATTTTAGAAGTATTTTCTAACACCATCAATGATTTTTTTAGGTTCAAGGGTGGTATCAATGCAACTTACTCTTTGAGTATGTCATTTTTATATATGGCAAGTATAGGTTTCTCATCATCCCGGAATAAGATGATTTGAAAGGATAGGTTTTGTGATATGATTCAAAAGTAACTTTTTAGTTTCTCTTCTACCAAAATTAACTATAATTCAAATGTAAATTTACTTTAAGAGAACTCAATCTAATGAGTTATCAAAAAGTGTAGTTTTATTTTATATTTAAAATTTACTATATATTATCCTAAACAACTGTAAAAGCTATTTTAGAAGCCTATCAAAGTAACTTCTTAAAAGTGATTTGTTTCCTATACTATTTAGTATCATTTAACTAAAAAATAATAAGACGCTCTTTGGTAACTCATTAGGTTAGTTGTTTTAAAATTGTACTATAACCCAAAAATTAAGTTGAGTTTTAAATGGTAATCAAAATCAATATTAAATAGTTTTTAAGCACAAGGAAACCACTATGATTATCTTAAATAGTTGTAAAAGTAACCAAAAATAACTTTAGTATTTTTGTTATTATTTTTTATAAATGTTGGTATTTGTGTTAGTTTTGATGTTATTTTTTTGTAATTATATTTAGGCTGGTATAATATAAATATATATATAGGTGCACTTTTAATGGTTACAAGTAACGTGCAATGCACGTTTACTTAGTTTTATTTATAGAATTTATTAATTATATTTAGTAAATTTGTATAATTGTTATATAAATTTCAAATAAATAAATTATATATAAAAGAATGATACAAACATATTAAATAAAATAATTAAACAAAAATATTGTTTGCGATTTTTTAAAAATATATATAATATGATAATTTTTTTAAACATAAATGATAATTTTTTTAATAAAATTTAAGATTATTTATTATGTATTATTATAATGATATTTTATAATATTTAAATTTATATTAATATAAGTATTAAATATCTAATATTGTATTGTATATTAAAAAAATATTTGAATTCATATTAATATAATTATTAAATATTTAGTTTTGTATTATATATTATTATAATAATGATATATTATAACATTTGAATTTAAATTTATATTTAACAATTGAATTTGAATTTAAATTAATATAATTAATAAATATTTATTTTTAATTAATTTTAATTTATATTTCGTTAAATATTTAGAATATTTTATTAAAGTTAACAAAACAAATTGTTAAAACTAGGAATTTATGTTATCTAAACACTTTTTTTTTATATAAAAGAGACATATATTTATATTATTTTTTGTTTTAGGTATACTTTTGAAGAAAAAAAATATCTTTATTTTATCATCGAAAGGCATCAAATCAAATATTAAGATATTTACATCCAGTATGATCTTTTATAAAAAAAAATATATATTTTATGATTTTTGTAAAAGTATCTTTTATACAGTTTTATTTTTTTACATTTTCATAGTTTTTGGTATTTGTGAGGTACATGATTAGTATATCTGTAACAGATACAAAGACTGTATTTTCTAAAAAAATAAAAGATAAGAAATATATCATATATTTTTAAAAAATCTAATAGAAGTTGGTCAATTTTTTAATAGAAATCTCCTTAAAATCTAATAAAGAAGAGGAACAAACTATCAGAGGCCCTAAAAATATTAAAACATATACATAAGTTGGTCAATTTTTTAAAAGAAATCACCTTAATATATAATAATAAATATGTTAATCTTAAGCTAGTTTATTAAATTGAAATTTAATAAATTATTAGATTTCCTTGTCCTGATAGAGAGATTGTAACGATGTTTGTACAATCTTCATGTTGCTAAATTTATGGCTTTTTTTTTTTTTCATTCTTCTTTTTTTTTGTTTTTCTAATTAGAGGCATGTGATCTTAAGCTACATATCTAATATAAATGTAAGACTCATATGAGAATTTAATGTTGCTAAATTAAGGTTTCATTTGGCTAAGTTTATTTTAAGTTGTTTTTAGCCTTTTAAGGTTAAAGAAACGCTTTTAAGAATGTTTGGGTAAAAAATAAAAAATAAATTTTTTAATTTAAAAGGATTTTGAAGAAGTTAAGACTGCTAACTGTTTTTTTTTAAATACTTTTTAAGAAATTATTTTTTAAATTAGAATAATTTTATTATTACTAATTTACTTATAAAATATCTTTTCTAATTAATATCTAAATACTTTTAAAAATAAACTATTACCCAAACATACAAAATAAGTCAAAAAATTTCCTTTTCATATGTTCTTAAAAGTCAAAACAGAAATTTGGTCAAATCAGGCCTAACTTATATTTGTGTCTGGTGCCTAATCTAATACTACATGTACCTCGTAGCAACCCTCTTACATTATGGGTTTAGTACTAAAATTTAAATGGACTAAAATAAATTCATACGAATACAAAATATAATTAATATACGTTTGAGAGTGAGCACCTCAACACTAAGATCTTTTTTGGTAGCACCTCACTTGTAGAATTTTAAAAGGGAAATTTGAGTATTAATGCAATAAGTGACACTACATTTGAAAAATACAATATCCCTATAAGACTCTCGTTTTGATGCTACTAATGGCGTTACTACCCAAAATACCCCTGGCATAATTTTCTCAAACTCTCTGTATTCTCTCCCAAAATACCCGAACCAAGCAAACTTTGAAATCGATAGGCCTCGATTGAATCTGTAGAACCCAACCTTCATTGTCTTCCACGACCACGAACAAGGGCTCGCAAAAGGTCGGACTTGACGATCGGAGAAGGGGAAGGAGAAAACGTCGAGCAAGCCAACCAAACTTTTAGGAAACAACCTCAAAGAAAGCGAAGGTGAGGGATTTCATTTTTAATCTGCAATATGTGTATGTGCCTGGTTTTTTTTGTTGATTTTTGTTCATAGGATAGATCGGGGCTGGGAATGAAGAAATCTGGGTTTTTTTCTATATTTTTCATGAAACTCGATAAAAATCGATAGAAATCGGTAGGACTCGATAGTATAGGATAGGGACTGGATTAGATTGTGCCTCGATAGGCCACGATAGGAATCGATAGGACTCGATGATACAAGGCTTTGGGAATTTTTAGAACCTACCTCGATAGGACTCGATGATACACGGCTTTGGGAATTTTTAGAACCTACCTCGATAGGACTCGATGATACACGGCTTTGGGAATTTTTAAAACCTACCTCGATAGGAATCGATAGGAATCGATAGGACTCGACGATACACGGCTTTGGGATTTTTAGGACCCACCTCGATAGGAATCGATAGGCCTCGTTAGGACTCGATATTACTAGACTTTGGTTTTTTTTGGCCTTACCTCGATAGGCCTCGATAAGACTCGATAGTAACCCGATGATATTATTCTTTGTGATTTTGGACCCACCTCGATAGGCATCAATAAGACTCGATAGAACTCGATAGTTTCCGCCTCGATAGGTCTCCATAATAACTACCTTACCATATTGTTTTACATTTTTAACATTTTTTTTGTTTTTTTTTCCAAATGCCTGACCTTATTGTGCCGTTGGAGAAACACTTTCCTGGCCGTGTCACTTATAGGGGTAGTGCGTACTTGGATACCCTTATAGAGCAGTTTAAGAGGCATGGTCTTATTGAAAGGGCACAGGCATGCCCGTTGGGACAGTTCTTTAAGGCGAAGCCGTTTAGTTTTTCTGGGGTTCTGCTGCATCAGCTAATGTTGTGTAAGGTAGAAAGTAAGAAGCCTGAAGAGGGTCAGTTCTACCTGGGCAACACTCTGTGTAGATTTGGTATTGCAGAGTTTGCCCTAGTTACCGGGCTAAATTTTGGGAAATCACCGTCCCCGGATGAATTGAAAGAACATCTTTCAAGTGATCGGATCATCCAGGAATATTTTAATGGTGATTCGAAGGTTAGTTTTGGTAAGTTGGAAGATGCATTGAAGGCCTCCACAAACCCAGAAGATGCATTTAAGCTGGGTTTGTGCTATTTGATAGAGGGGGTACTGAATGCCCCAGAGAAGACAACAACGATATGAGGAGATTCCCTGAGGGTGGTTGAGGATATTGATTACTTTTTCAAGTATCCTTGGGGGAAGTTGTCATTTAAGAAGGTTAGCAAAGGAGTTCAAAAGGACATGAAGAAGCAATTGAAACACTACGAGGAGAAGAAGAAAGAGGGGTCAAGCAAAAAACAGAAGGAGGCGAAGTATAGTTTCAATTGCTATGCACCAGCACTTCTTTATTGGGCTTTTGAGGCCATGCCTTCTCTCGGGAGTAAGTTCGGTGAGAACAGTGGGAATCAGATTCCGAGGATGCTTAGCTGGGCTACGAAGACTGATATCACTATTTCGACAGCTCTGTTGGTTCCTATATTCACCAATCATCGAGTAAGTTCCATTTTATCTTGTTAAATGTCGCAAATTAATAGATTAACGATTTATTTTATTAAAGTTTTTCTGACACATGTTATTCAACCATGCAATTAGTGGTATTTTCCATGCTGAAGCCACGTCCTGGTGAGGTAGTCTACTACAATAGCCTCCTAGAGGTTGATTCCAGGTTATTCCCTGAGTTGGAATCAACTGTGGGGGAGGCTGGGACTGCAGTGGATGAAGTAGTGGTACCTGAGAAGGAGGCAGAGAAGCTAGCAAAAGTTGCAAAGGAAGCCTCCATTTTTTATGAGGATGTCCCGAGGGTTGAGGAGGGCACTTCACAGGCATGTGCAGCTTCATCTAGTCAGGTTGCCCAGCCTGATTATGAGCAATTGATGTAGAGGCTCAAGAGGGTTGAGGAGGGCCAGGAAACCTTACTACAGAATCATACCACGATCATGGCTCAGTTGGCGCAGCTGCTTTCACTGGTCTCAGGTCGATCCACCGACGTAAAAGCAAATACAGAGTCTGATATCTTGCCTGCAGACTACAAGCGTAGTGATCAACCCTCCACTCCACAGGCCCAGACATCTGTAGCTGCCAGTGATGCTGACAGTCCCAGCGTCTGAGTACTGTAGCCTGAGGAGGTAGCTGGCCTTGAAGTTTTCAGGAAGAAACGCAGGCCCACACATTTTGATGACTTCACCGACCCAACAAAGAAGATCAGACTAGATAAACAGGGGCTAGTTGCTGAACCACTGAGGAAGTGTGACCCACAGCAGGAGAAGAGCTTCCATAAGTGGATCATCAGGAAGATCGACAATAAGAGAGACCAGAACGTGTATACTGGGATGCACGGTGTGGCATGGTTCTTACAGTTGCACACAATCCAGACTTGGCTTAGGGATTTGGTATGTAAATTACATTAATGTTTTCAATTCAATCTTAAAATATATTGATGGTACTAACAAATTTTTATGTTTTTTTAGCATATTGATGCCGCTTTGCACATGCTACGCCGCCGACGCCACTTTTACCATGCTGCATTTCGGCAGGATGCTGCGATCATGAACACCACCTTCCCCCAGGTGTGCCTAGGTCGTTGGAATCATTTCAGAGAGACCTACACTAAGTATACAAGGGATGACGATGTGCTGAGAATGTTGAAGGGCGATGATAATCAATTCCTTGTATCATGGCAAAATGTGAGTGAAGCATATTTTGCCTTGCACGTCGAGAAAGCCGCACATTGGATCGCCATTGAAGTCTCCATTCCAACGTGGTGCATCAACATTTATGATTCCAACCATAGCGTGCTCAGTCCCACTCTGATGGAGGAAGCGATCAAGCCTTGGTGCTTATTGTTGCCTTCGTTGTTATGGTGTTCTGGCATGTTTGACGACCATGAGGACCTCCAGGTATATCCTAAGCAGAATGCAAAGCCTTTTTCATATTGTCGTATTCCTCCAGAGGAGTGTCCTCAGACTAAGACAAGGTATTCCCCTATTTAATTAGTGTATTTTGAAATCTGAAAATTAACGTTATTTTTATCTTCAATTGACACAAAATCAATTATATGTAATGGGGATTGTGGTATGTTTGCCATCAAACAAATCGAGCATCTGGTTGCCAGGCTACCACTCGATACTGTTATCGATGAGAACATCCAGCATTTCAGGACTAAGTGGTGTGTGGACCTGTTCTATCAGAATTTGGCCCCGTGATGCTCTTTACATTTTTGTCTTACACATCTTGTATAATATAGCATATAGTTAGTTTTGTATATTATTTTTTATCAAACAATATTTTTTGAAAAAGTTATTAAATAAAAAAGTATTAAATTCACATAATATGTCTGCCTCGACATCCAAACCAGCAAAGTATTAGAAGAAGTATTCCATATAATAAATGCAGCAAAATCAATTAAATAATTACATAACACAATATTTTAAATCCTAGCCTTACATGACTTCCTATTGTGCCCACTACCACCACATTTGCTACACTTACGTGGCTTGACAATCTTTTCCCCGCATGAAGCATAGTGATTTGTCTTTCGCCTACCCACTTTCTGTTTCCTGGGCCTTCCTACAGGGGTTTTCTCAATGGGGACGCCGACAACCGTATCTCTGATGTGATCAGGGATTACCCATTCATCCTCATTCCCAACAGGGTAAATAGTATCTTTATAAGTGTCCTTCAATGCCTCGATTCTATAGTAAGGGGAACACAATGAGTAAATGTTTATGCTTCTTTTTCTGGCTGCAGCAAAAGCATGTACACAGGGTATCCCAATGGTTTGGAACATGCCACAAGAGCATGATTTTGTGGCCAAGTTCACCTCACCATCACCATTACCATCGACCACAAGAAATTCGTGATGACCAAGGACTTGGACATCTAAAAAAATTGCTTTATCACCTATTTGCTTCAAATGCTTTTCCATCTCAGGTGATAACACAGTTGTTGCTTTTGCAGCTCTTTCACGTCTGTCTACAAACCAAGATTGAAGAGTGAATCTTATGAATTCAAGAAAAGTGGCGACTGGAAAGCTCCTTGCCTCCTTGGTCTTATTGTTAAAGCTTTCTGCGTAGTTACTCGTCATGATATTGTATCGGTTACCAGGAAAATAAGCGCTACTCCACCTTTCAAAGCCAATTCCCTCTAGATATTGAGCAATGGATGGATCAATTACCTTAATGTTGTCTAAGAACTTGTGAAATTCCGTTCTTCGAAATGCGTACGCTGCACACCCCATGATGTCTTGCACGTGGTCAGTTTTGAATTTTGCCACAACATTCATACAGATATGATGGTAACATGCACCGTGATACGCATCTGGGAACACAAGCTCCAAAGCATGATTAATGCTTTTATGCCTGTCCGATACAAAAGCAACGTTCTCAACGTCCCCTATGGCTTCCTTCAATTTTCTCATGAAATAAGTCCAAGAGTTATGGTTCTCACTATCCACCAATGCAAACGCAATTGGAAACAACTGGTTGTTTGCATCCAACGCAGCAGCACAGAGCATGTGGTCACCATACTTATTCTTCAAGAATGTGCCATCCACACAAATTACAGGACAACAGTACTGGAAACCACGCCTAGAAACACTGAGGGAAAAGAAGCAATACAAGAAACGACCATCTTCTGCTACAAAATCAGTAATTGTACCTGGGTTCTTATGCTCCAAATGACACAGGTATCCAGGTAACTTGGAGTATGATTCCTCAGGTGTCCCTCTGATATACATAAGATCCTTTTCTCTGCATCTCCACACCTTCTCATAGCTCATTTCGACCCCAAAATGGTGCTTCATGTCCTCCCTTATATTGTTTGCCATGTACCGAGTACCATCGGTAGCAAATTTCCTCTTGATTAGGTGCCCAACAACCCACGGTGATGCTTGACGGTGGTCCTTATCTCGAATTTCTTGTGAGCAAGTGTGTACTTCGTTGTATACAGTAATCTCGAACATTTCAGATCGCATTTTTTTCTTACCCCTCAATCTCCAACCATAATTAGGATCCTTACAGGTAATGTACCACACATCAGTCCCAGATTTCTTCACCATAAACTGAAAATTATTCTTCATTGCAAATATGGATGCTTTGGTTTTCAATTCAAGCTTGTTCTGAAAGAACTTCCCAAGGTGCAATTCTCCTGAAGCTTTGCTGGTTGAGGAATGATGTTGATGTGAGGCCTCTATATCCTCTTTGGTGAACATGGGAGCACTCCATGTTCTACGATCTTCACCTAAGTCCAATGGAGAACTCCATCTAAAACTATCATCGGTTCTACTTGGACCTGGACGACTACTGCTGGTCCCAGGTGTTTGCCGGTCTTCTATTCTGCGCTCCTCATCTCCCATAACATCTGAACTCTGTGTTGGAAAATCTGCCCTAACATCTGGCCCACCAAGATCTGTTGCATCAGCAACAGGATCGTCGTTGACATAAGGTTCGTAGCCATAGGGATCATACTCCGCCGTGTCATGCACATATGACGGATCTTTAACCGGGATATCATCATGGATTATGACATCTGGATTTGTCTCGGGAACACATGTTCCAACGTCACCTTGAGTTCCTTTGAAACCATGACATGGAGGAGAAATGTTCTCTTCAAATCGAACTTCTTTATTAACGCTGGAAGAAGCCGATGCATTTCTTACACCTCCCTTCTTAATCAATGTCACACATAGAGGAATGAGCTTCTCTACAGATTTCGATGTTAACCCAATGAATGCACGCACATGCCTATCATTTTTTATAACGGTAGGTTTGACGAATTGTGATAGGCATGTGTACGGGATCTCAATTTTCAAGTCATGCACACATTTATCCACTTCAAGCTCATCGTACAGAATGTCAAGCAGTTGCTCATATGTCACACCCTTCTCCATGGGCAGAACTTGATTTTCAGCATCTCTGAAAATCCAATCCCTATTTTCGAGTTCCCAAACACCATTGAATGCAACAAATACGGAAACAGTTGAATCTGCAACAAAAAAACAAAAAAAAAAGGTCAAAAAGTTAAACTACAACATAAAACAGAAAATATCGATTTCTATCGATATATGTCGAGTCCTATCGAGGTCACACATATCGAGTTTTATCGAGTATAGTCGAGGACTATCGAGGCAAACAATCCAATAAAATTCTTATACACCTATCGAGTTTTATCGAGTATAATCGAGGACTATTGAGGCAAAAAATCCATTTAAACTCTTATACACCTATTGAGTTTTATCGAGTACAATCGAGTTATTAAATCCAATTAAACTCTTATACACCTATCGAGTACAATCGAGGACCATCGAGGTATTAACATCCTAACACTATCGAGGGACGTCGAGGTCCATCGAGGACCATCGAGCCAGCA
This sequence comes from Humulus lupulus, assembly GCF_963169125.1. Taxonomy (NCBI): domain Eukaryota; kingdom Viridiplantae; phylum Streptophyta; class Magnoliopsida; order Rosales; family Cannabaceae; genus Humulus; species Humulus lupulus. The sequence goes on along the minus strand of NC_084800.1, from coordinate 92,617,946 downwards.
TGCATGCAACATATCAAGACCTATCGAGTTTCATCGAAACTCATCGAGGCAGGAAAAAAATCCAGAAAAAAACGCACGAAGTATCCAAAATTCATTCCGACAGTGAAAAATTGCAATAAAACATGAAGGCATACACAGATCTATTCGAAATAAGACAAGTAATGTAACCAGACAAATTTCCTCACTACATATAACAAATATATACTTACCCATACGATTTTTCCCCCTAGATCCGAAATCCAAAATGAAGTTTCTTGACTTGAAAGGACTCACAACTTGCCCCTAGATCCGAAATGCAAATTAATGGTGGCTGGCTTTTTTTGTGTGCACAAGAGTTTGAGAGATAGAGAGGGAAAACATAAGAGATAGAGAGTGAAGACTATGAGAAAAAGAGAGGAAAAATTATGTCAAGGGTATTTTGGGTAGTAACGTCATTAGTAGCACCAAAACGAGAGTTATATAGTGATAGGGTATTTTTTAAATGTAGTGTCACTTATTGCATTAAAAAAAGCTCATACATTGTGTGTTACTTACATATATTTAAACTAATAAAAAATAATATAAATTAATTTTAAAATAACTAAATTCAAATAAAAATAAAATTAAAAAATCATTTTAATCTTACATTATTAAAAAATTTAAACCTAATTTAAAACAAAATTAAGCACTAAAATATATTTAACAAAATTAAACACTAAAATCTAACTTAAATATAAAGTAGCTAGAAAACATAATCGCGCTTCGCGCAATATTTTGTAATAATTAAAAAATATAAAACATTTAAAAAAAATTGGGAGATTTTGTGGTAGGAAGTATTTTTCACCTTACCAATACAACACACTCCTTATATGGACACATTGGGGGGTCTTGACCTCATTTTTTTCATGATAATATTCATTGTATAACGAACCTTCCGGAGGTTTTCAAGAAATTCCAAATAATCTACAGTGCTGAAATCAAAGTTTAAATAGATTATTACACACTCTTTTTTTTAGCGTGATTCCTAATAAAAAAGTCTAAATTATGTATATAGAAATTTATGTTTTGTGTAAGGGTTCATACTATTTTGAACCTTGCATTTTACTCGATTATGCGTTTGGACTCTTTATTTTCAAAAATTAACTTTTAGACCTCATATTTTGTCTAAATGTTAAAAAATATAAATATATAGATAGATTATTTGAACCATATATTTTGGTTGATTACTTTGTACGCCTTGATTTTCCCATGGGCTGATTAGCAAGCTGAGCTGCGGCCTAATCATGATTATCTCGTGGACATCCCCAAAACCGGAGCTGCCGTCATAAGATCATACCTCCTTAGCTCGAGGTAACCTAAGGGTTCGCCTGTGATAACTTAAGGACAGAGTCCGGGCTCTGAAGGCCGAAGGTCGAGTAAAGTATCCAGCTCGTAATACGAGCTAGAGTTGGGGCTGTGACCTTTTATAAAGTCAGCCACGCAAGGTAAACGTGCATATATCAGACATCACGTGTCTGATATATTCCTGACTTCTCGGACACGCAGCAGGAACGTGTGTATTCAGGCACCCACGACTGGGTTGGGCCGTGCGACCCATTATCTCCTTACCTATTGATTTGACCACACTTATGTGTCAGGTTTAGGAATTAATCATGAATGTCACAGAATTGACATGATAGGTAAGAAGGTCACGGGATAACCTTCTTACCAACTCCCAGGTGCATTCTCCTATAAATATGGAGAACTTGGGAGATAATAAGGGTTTGATTCTCTCTTGTAAGAAATACCCTGTAATCAAATATCCAGTATATAGCAATAATACTGACTAGTGGAGTAGAATGATTTTAACCTTTGAACCACTTAAAAAACGTGTCTTGAGTCACATTTTTCATTTCTAAGATCATATATCTGTTTCGGTTCAACATTAGCACTAATCTATTTCTCTTCTTTTCTTAATTACCTGTTGGCGAAGAACCGCGTCAACATACTTGTTTGGACATTTTATTTTTAAAAATTAACTTTTGAATTTTGTATTTTGTCAAAATGTTAAAAATAGGAATATATATTATATATTATTTATTATTATTACCCATTTGGACCAGTTATTTATACATTGCCGATGTATTTAAAAATATGAATAGATATATTATTTATTATTATAAATATTTTAATTAACATATATTATAATTATTATTAAAATAAAAAAATGGAAAATAGATAGAGTTTCTCCCTTAATTAATTATAGCCATAAATTAGAAAATATATAATAAATTAGGGTTTTTATTCTTAATTTTATTGTTTTCTTAAAATAGATATTGGTGATAAATATTATAAAAATTGAAAACGTTAATGAAAATATAGTAGAATAGAGAAAAAGTGATTGAAAATGTATGAAAATAAAGTGAAATAAAAAACTAAGAAAATTTATTTTATTAAATACGTATTTAGTTAAATATCTAATTAAATTGGAATTCAAATTAGATTGAAATTTTTTTATCTTTAATTATTAGTTAATAATAAAATTTGAAAAGTTCTATTTTTTTAATTTTTTAAAAATTAGATAGATATTTTTGTTTTTTATAATAAATTTATAAGAGAATTTTTTTTTTTAAATGTCAAAAAGGAATATGAATTATACATATTTTGAAAAAGTTTTTTTTGTTTATTATATATATTTAGGGTGAGAAATTTATAAATGATGATTTTTTGCAGTTTGGAATCATCTATTTTTTAAAAATAAATATATTTATTTATTTAATTAATAATGTTGCTTTATAATAAGCACATTTGTAGTTATGATTTTTTAGATGATAGATAATTGATGATATTCTTTAACATAAATAATTTATATTTGTGTATATCTTATCAGTACCAGCAATAAAAATACCATAAGTTGTTAAAACATTTTCACAGAAATATTATATTATCTTGGCCTTAGCAACTCAATTCATTTTCACATCCAAAAAAATGTTAAATTAAATGGCTAAAAAATAATTCATAATAAATACATCAATATATATATATGAAAAGAATTACTATGTTATGCTACCGAAAATTTTAAGCTCTTATTTTACTGAATTTGATGGGAAACAAAAATTCACTTGTATATTATCAAACCTTTTTTTAAAAAAAAAATACACACACATCAAGTGCATTCTAGAAACTATCCATCTCAATACAATACAATTTAATACAATACTAAAGAACTAAAGTTGAAAATGACTTCAAATACTCATTCAAGTGGTCATCAATTCCATGATCAAAATTGTGGAAGAACATTCATTTATGGATATATATTTCATCATTAAAAGACTAAAATTAGAGGGAATATAAAAGAATGAGAAAAATGGCACACAAAAACATTGAAATGGTTTCACCATATGAAAATAAAGGAAACGAAAAGAAAGGAAAGGAAAGGAAAAAAACTAATTGAATAAAAGAATTGTCAAGATTCACTACTACAATGTGAGATAGGGGAAGAAAGAATCAAAACCAGAATTAGAGAAAAAAAATTCAATTGTAACGTGATAGTGGTAGTAAAGATAGACAATGAGCTCTCCTATGAATATACTTTCATATGTAGCAAAGGAAAACAAATCAATAATGCTTTTAAAAAAATCAATGATGCTCTTATTTTAATAATAATAAATTGATAAAAAATTCTGCCATTGTAACCGAATTAATAAATTTTGTCATTAATTTATTTTGTTAATTATGAGTTGTTACTCTAACCGATTGTATATAGGTAATTAGCTAAATATTTTTTAATAACTCGTTGTTAATGTTTTTTAATTAATTATCAAATGTTACCATAACTGATTGTACATAGCTAATTAATTAGATATTATATATTTTTAATAATATTAATATATAGAGAGATTTTTATAATTAGATATACATAACTGATTAATTAATTAGATATTTTTAATAATATAATACATAGTAACTAAAATGTTTATAGATATTAAGTAGTTTATATATAATTAGACATTTCAACTTGTTGATGCCGTTTTTCGTCAACAGTGAAATAAGAGCACGAAAACCATAATTGGTTATGGTCAAGAAAAATATGATAACACAAATGGAATTTTTTACGTAGTTCAGCAGTTAACTCTGCCTAGTCCACGAGTTTTTGTTATTAAAACTTAAGATGATCTCTGGAAATTCTTCAAGAATGAATTCTCCAGAGTTTTCTCTCAAGATCACAAAATTTCGGTCATTTACGATGGTGCATGACCTCTCTATTTATAGAGGAGGTTTTCAAAATACTCTCCCACACATTTCGGGAAGTTATTCTGTATATGTAAATAAATTTAATGGCATTAAAAGCCTGTAATCATATATACAAGAAAACGTCCCCTGAAGATCAGGGGGCGTATAACTGCATAATAAATATCCCGTGATTATAGGGGATTTACAGCAATGAATGCAGACTGCGTCTCTCTTAGATGATTCACTAAGATATTCAAAGTTATCAGCTTATATTGTCAATACCACGTTCACCAAGGTCTTTCAACGACTTTCGAGCTATAGTATTTTCCCGAGATTATGTGGCTTCGAGCTCATACCTATGTCAGGCTCGGAACCCCTGATCCGAGGTCATCCAAGAACAGACGCACTTCGATATCTGCCTTTCGAGCTCGTGAGGATTTCGAGGCTATCATCTCCGAAGTCACCCTTGCTTCCTAGGCTTGGTGCCTAAGTTGTGGACACGTGTTCCAGACATTACGAGCCCATCCCTAACGAATCCAGCTTTCGAGATCACAATTCTTAAGGCTCGAAATCTGGGTGTAACATTTTGCCCCCTCAAAAGTATTTGTTCGAAACCTATGAGAAGGAAACTTTTGAACTAATTTCTTCGGGAACCGCACCGTCATACACTTGAAAATGGACACGTGTCAGTTGGATATTGCTCATTCAAGGTACTCGAGTACCTTGGAAATCCGCCCATGATCGTTCGCCTGCCACCTTTTCGGTACCATCATGTCATCAATCCCTGACTGTTGGATTTTATAAGGATTCTGGCCAATGACTCAGATTAATCCTTTTTTACCATCTATATATAAGACCCCAGTCATCGTTTTCCTCTTATTTTACACGCATCAGAAACAAAAGAAAAGGGACGAAACCAGAAGCCATCTCAGAGAGCTTTTTGCTTGTGCATGTTCTCCCAGCCGAAGAAACAAAGGACCACCAGTTTGCTCGAGACCGTAAGGTCATACCTGCAGCCTCTCCTTCAATCAACAATTTCTCTGCAATCGCTGTCATTGTGTAAGTATCTGGTGATCTTTTCGTTTTCTTTTATGCCGGTTTCTGTCTGTGTTGTTCTTTTTTTTTTTTCTGAGAATGCACTAGTTTATTTTCCTAGAATGATACGCTAGGAAGTTCTGACCGATAGGCTTTCACATTTAAGTCTCCATGCTAGGTTTAAATCACTGGTTCTAAATCCAGTTTTGGTGTAGAACAAGGTTTATTTTTTATGGGTTTCCAAAGTTTAAAAGACATATCTTGCACACCTAGATATCGGGTACAAAATCTTGGTTTTAAAGAACGCACGATACCCAAGATTACCATTTCTGAATAACCGTCACCCTTTTTCCCTGATATTTCGGAATTTTCAGAAATTTTATTCACTCTCCTCCTTTTTCTCGTAGAATACACGTTCCGACTCTTTAATCAGGTTTTTAGTATTGAGCTCGTTTCGTACCCAAGCATTCTCCGAGCTTGTCTTGTCAAGCTCGCAAGTCTTGAACCCTTGCATGCATGGCCCTCACCATTTTTTCTTTCTCGCTAGATGTCACAGAATCTAGAAAGACGGTGGGGGTCGTTTCTGGCAATTCCTTACTCGCCAAAAACCCCGAGCCGAGAGTCCTTGTTTGCTCAGAATCAACGTCTGATTCGCGAATACGTTCTCACGCGCGAACAGGAGGAGACCCGAGCTCACTATCGCCGCCAAATCGTTGAGGTCATAGAAAGGAAGAGGAGAACCCTTCAAGAGGCCCTTTATCGGGAATCTGATTCAGGACCCAGGCCGATCCCCCTCGACCCTAGGTTAAAAGTGACTGTTGCGTATAGTCTGGGAGAGCTCTAATTCTCACTGATGGGGGAGCCTTCTACCTCACAACAGAGGAGGGAATTTTTTGAGGCTGAGCACTGCTGGAGCTCGGTTACCTCGATAAACCAGGTAACTGATATCCTGGCCTTTCACGGTCTCAGGTTGTCAAGCTCCTTAAGGTGTCGAGCTCCAACCTCCAGCGAACGAAGCTGCTATGCTCCAGGGAATGGAAACCCTGACAATAGGCTGAGGTATGCGGCTTGGAGTCAGGAGCATACGAAGGCAGGAGTGGTACTGCCTTTGAAGTCTTTCTTCAAGGACTTCACGGAATTTTTTGGGTTGGCTCCGTTCCAGCTCAACACTAATTCTTACAGGGTTCTGTCTGCCCTGAGGTCGTTATACCACGAGTTGGAGTGGAAAGGACCTTCACCAAAGGAGATTTTGTATCTCTTCTGTCTGAAAAGAAATCCCTCCCGAGCTCGGGGAGGAGACGGCTTCTACTATCTCTCGAGCTACCCCAAAGAGAAAAAGGTGTTCGAGGACCTCCCTAACCATCCACCTGACTTTAAGAATGCCTTCTTCTGGACAGATGGCTTGTCCCCGTCTCGATACTACTCATTCAGACGGATTCGTAAGTACCCCAACCTTCTTTATCTCTGTGCTCGGACTTTTCTCTATAGGTTGTACTTAGTTGAAATGTGTTTTGTTTTCCAGCCAAATTTCACCGTCCTACTCCCGATGACGTAATGAAGGAGCATAGAGAGGGCTCTGCTCCAACTCCCTTATGGCAGGAGGTCTCTCTCATATCTTTTGCATGAGAGTAAGCTCCGAGCCTGCGGGCTTTTGGGAGATGGCCAGTCCACCTCGGATTGGTCCAACAAAAAGTACGACCACTGGGAGCTCGTGCCTTTGCCAACAGGCACCCTTCCTCCAAAGAAAGAGGTGAGGCCCCCGCATCCAGCTCGCCGAAGAAGCCCGCAATCGGGGAACGAGGCTAACGATGAAGCCTCGAGCTCGGACTCGGATGATCAAGGTACAGTCATCCTTAGCTCGAAAATGTGGTCCCCCACCCTATTAAAACACAAACCCGATAGGTTAGTATTATGCCCGAATGATAGGGACCACTTCTATATATGGACTTGGGTAGATGACCGGGTTCATAGGTTTGATAGTTGGCTCGGGAAATATGACACTATGTACAGTCTGAACGAGGTGTGGGATGGGATAGCCGTCCAATATGGGACCAATGACTATAGGGACCTTTTGAGGTTGACGTCCACCTATAGGGAAGGTACTCCCCTCGCCTCTTCTGAAGATGGGGGAATTTCGTGGTCTCCGAGCTTAAGCTCGGGGGAGAGTTCCAATTAGGCCCTTCTCTACTTGTTTTTTTATTTTTATCTTCCAAGTTTTGTTAACATTATGTTTAACTTCGATTGGAACTGTGCAGGTGCTATGGATCCCAACCTCGATTCCGTGCTCTTTAGCGATGACGGAGCTCAAAAGAGTAAGCGCCCGAGAGGCGCGCGGAAATCCGATTGGCCATCCAAGGTCCCCAGACGCACCGAGAAGACCCCAACAACTCAGACTGCTGCGAATACAGCCGTGGAGCCGAATGTCCAGATCGATGCTTCAATTTTGATCGCACCTGCTACACTTCCTCCAGCCACAACTCAGCTAATAACCGGCCGACCTCCGAAGAAACCCTCAGTTTCCAAGGTCACCCTGCCGTCGGCCCAACCACATGTTGAAGAGTTCGAGCTTGATGGTACTGCTGGGACCCAGGGAGCTGTACTTAGCTCGGATGTCCTTTCTCGAGTGGGTCAGAGTTTTTCAGGATTCGGGGCTGACCACTGGGATCTCGTGCATAAGGCCCCAGACTGTAATACTCTTTATGACAAGAGTATTGAACTTACTGCCGCTGTAATTTTCGCAACTCTCCTTTAATTGCTTATGTCTTGGCATGTGATCTAATTCATCCTTTGTGTTTTAGACCCTTGTCGTTTCAGCACAGCTTAATTATAAGCTGACCAACGAGGTGCATACGAGCATGTCTCTGGCCCAGGAGTCGAGGGATCTCCAGCTTAAAACGGCTGATGAACTCAAAGACTCGAAGGCCGAGCTTGAGAAGGTGAAGGCCGAGCTTGATCAGGGGAAGACTCGTCTTGCAGAGCTGGAGAAGGTGAAGGCCGAGCTTGAACAGGTGAAGACTCGTCTTGCGAAGCTGGAGAGGGCTAATTCCAAGCTCGAGGAGGAGAAAGCTACCACTTTCGAGATCATGGAAAGCGAGAAGGCCCGCCTCCTTGACGAGTTCAAAGAGAAGAAGGAAAAGGCAGTCGACCAAGCCATGTACAAAATCTGGGTCGACAATGCCGACCTCGACACTAGCTTCCTGGGTCCTCTTGAGGCAAAGTATGTAGAGCGGTGGAATGCCCGACTAGAGGCGAACGAGGCTGCTCGGGAAGTTGCTCGGGAGGCTGCTCGGGAGGCTGCTCAGAAGGATAGTCATGCTATTCGTCCTGGGGGGTCTAGTGCCGTTGATGCTGAAAAGGCCAAGGGAACTGCTCCTTCCTGAACCTCACTTCGGGGCTGCGTCCCCTTATTTTTGTAATTGCCTTAATTTATGCCCATGGGGCCGATACAATTTCTTTTTATTTTAATACATATGCTTTACATTTCTTGGTTTGAAATATTTTGCACATTTTATATTAAAAAATCATATATGTTTATTTATTCGTACAAACATAGTTTGGATTTAGGCTCAAGACTCAATGCATTCATGCACCGTTTGCTCGAATTATCCGCTTCCGATCTCGTTATTTATCAAGGTCGGATATTACTTTCACCATGAACCCGAAAGTACTTGTATGGTGTGTAATGACAATGGTTTAGTTATATCTTATTGCTTAGTTACTTTTTCTCTTCCTCGGTTATTTCTCTGAGGTTATGAGTTCAAAACTATTTTTCCATAAGATATTCCAGCCTCGATCTCAACTTATCTCGAAGTAGGTTTAGAGTCCAACTTATCGTCGATTAGTTCTAGCTGGTTTGTTCCAAACCCTTTAAGGTTGTGATTGGTTTGTAATCCATTCACTTGTATGTTTTTAATAATTTGGTTATATCCAAATTATCCTAGCTTGTGCATTTGGTTACATCCAAACACTTGTACATTTTTAACAGCTTGGTTTTTAACAGCTTGGTTATATCCAAACCGTCCCAACTGACGCATTTGGTTATCTCCAAACGCTTGCATGCATTTCGTGTATGTTATTTTATTTTTCAAGCTAATGGTATATATACCAATGATGCGCCCTTAATATCCTATGAGTGTGACCATAGGTTATTAAATTAAGAGAGATTGCAAAAATAAAGAGAAATATAACATATTGAACGAAATAGATCTTTATTTGATGGAATTCAAAAGTAAACAAAATAGTACTAATAAACAATCATGGTTACAGGAAACATCCTTCCTATACTATTGGTAGTAAGGTCTTAGGTGTTCGCCATTCCATGCTCGCGGTACCAGGCTCCCATCCAATCTCGCTAGCTTGTAAACACTCGGTCAGATGACTGATTCTATCTGGTATGGTCCTTCCCAATTTGGCCCGAGCACACCAGCTGCTGGATCTCGTGTTGCCAAAAATACGCGTCTTAACACCAGATCTCCCACACCGAACTTTCGATCTCGAACCCTCTTGTTGAAGTACCTGGTAGCTCGTTGCTTGTAGGCAGCGTTCCTCAACTGAGCTTCGTTTCTTCTTTCTTCAATCAAGTCTAAGGTTTCTTCGAGCTGAGTGTGGTTCGAGCTTTGGTCATAAATGTGAGTTCGTATTGTTGGGATTTCGACCTCGATAGGCAGCAGAGCTTCGCAACCGTATGCTAGCGAGAACGGGGTATGTCCCGTTGATGTTCGAGCTATAATCCTATATCCCCATAGGACTTGGGGCAATTCTTCGGGCCATCGTCCCTTTACTTCCTCCAACTTTTTCTTTAGTGAACTCTTGAGAGTTTTGCTTACAGCTTCGACCTGGCCATTCGCCTGAGGATGAACCACTGACGAAAAACTCTTTATTATTCCATTCTTCTCACAAAAGTTGGTAAACAAGTCGCTATCAAACTGGGTTCCGTTGTCGGATACAATTTTCCTCGGCATACGATGTTTTTTACCACGAAGTCAAGGACCTTTTCGGAAGTTATTGTTGCCAACGGTTCAGCCTCCGTCCACATTGTGAAGTAATCAACGGCGACTACAACATATTTCACACCGCCCTTGCCAGTTGGGAGAGAGCCTATGAGGTCAATTCCCCATACCGCGAATGGCCATGGGGAAGACAACATGGTCAGCTCGGATGGTGGAGCTCGAGCAATCGTGGTGAATCTCTGGCATTTTTCGCATTTCTTTACGTACTCAAAAGAATTCGATTTAATGGTAGGCCAAAAATATCCTTGGCGTATGATTTTCTTGGACAGGCTATGCCCCCCGGTATGGTCTCCACAGAATCCTTCATGAACTTCTTGGCTTCGGGTGGAGTTACGCACCGAAGTAATGGCATGGAATACCCCCTTCTATATAGCTTTCCGTCCAAAATGGTGTAACGGGGAAGTTGATACATTAACTTTTGAGCCTGGTTTCGATCTTTTGGAAGGACTCCGGTCTCGAGATATTCAACTATCGGGGTCATCCAGGTAGGCTCGGACTCAATCATACACACGTCTTCCTCCTCCGGCTCGTTAATGCTAGGTGACGAGAGGTGTTCTATGGGCACAACGTTTAGTTCATCACTCTCGGCGGAAGTAGCGAGCCGAGCTAAGGCATCTGCATTTGAGTTCTTCTCTTGGGGAACCTGTTCGATTGCATAAAACTCGAAATGTTCCAATGCGGATTTTGCCTTCTCCAAGTAAGCTGCCATTTTCGTGCCACGAGCCTGGTATTCTCCCAGGATTTGATTAACCACAAGCTGGGAGTCGCTGTAGCAATGTATTGCTTTAGCTTTGAACTCTTTGGCTATACGAAGTCCCGCCAGTAAAGCCTCGTATTCGGCCTTGTTATTCGATGCTTTGAAGCCGAATCTTAAGGCAGAATGAAATCTACTCCCTGCGGGGGTAATCAAAATGACCCCTGCCCCCGATCCATTTTCATTAGATGAACCATCGACGTAAAGTTTCCACAGCTCGTGGGTCGGGGTTATAACTTCGTCGTTGGTCATGCCAGTAAACTCCACTATATAGTCTGACAATGCCTGTGCCCTAATGGTCGTCCTCGGGTGGTAAGTGATCTCAAATTGTCCGAGTTCAACTGCCCATTTAAGAAGTCGACCTGAAGCCTCCGGTTTAGACAGGACTTGCCTAAGTGGTTGATCAGTCAGCACATGGATGGGGTGTGCCTGAAAGTAGGGTCGAAGTTTACGAGATGAATGAATTAAGCTGAGAGCCAGCTTTTCCATCAAGGGGTATCTCGAATCTGCCCCCAATAACCTTTTGCTGATGTAATAGACGGGTCTTTGTACCTTTTCTTCTTCTCGCACGAGCACTATACTTATTGTATGTTCGGTGGTGGAAAGGTATAGGTACAATATTTCTCCTGTAACGGGTTTTGATAAGATGGGGGGTTCTGCGAGGTGCTTTTTAAGCTCTTGGAAGGCCAGCTCGCACTCCTCCGTCCATTCACATTTCTTGCCTCCCCTCAAAAGGTTGAAAAACGGAAGGCAACGATCCGTAGATTTTGATATGAATCTACTTAGGGCCGCCATCCTGCCGGTCAAACTTTGGACATCCTTGTGTCTTCGAGGTGAGGGCATGTCAATCAAGGCCTGGATCTTGTTAAGGTTGGCCTCTATTCCACGAGCGTTCATGATAAAGCCCAGGAATTTTCCTGAAGATACGCCGAAGGTGCACTTATGAGGATTTAGTTTCATGTTATACTTCCGGAGCACACCAAAGCATTCTTCGAGGTCATCAACATGGTTATTGTTAAGTCGAGACTTGACAAGCATGTCATCAACATAAACTTCCATGTTGTTCCCTATTTGTTCTGAAAACATCATATTTACGAGCCGCTGGTATGTGGCCCCAGCATTTTTGAGCCCGAATGGCATGACATTATAGCAGTATAGCCCCTTATCCATTATGAAGCTCGTATGTTCCTGGTCGGGGGCATGCATGGGAATTTGGTTATATCCAGAATAGGCATCCATGAACGACATCAGTCCATGCCCCGCCGTAGCATCCACGAGCTAGTAAATCCTCAGTAATGGAAAACATTCCTTCGGGCAAGCTTTGTTGAGGTTCGAATAATCAATACAGGTTCGCCACGTCCCATTAGGTTTTGGGACCAACACCGGATTTGCTACCTAGTCAGGGTAAAAAGCATCCTTAATGAATCGGTTTGCTTTTAACCTGTTGACCTTCTCCTTTAGTGCCTTCTTTCTGTCGTCATCCAGCTGTCTTCGCTTTTGTTGCTTCGAAGGGAAGCTTTTATCTATATTTAGTGTGTGGCTTGCTATATTTAGACTTATCTGTACCATGTCCGAATGTGACCATGTGAAGATGTCCTGGTTTTTCTTTAAAAAGCAAATTAGTTTCTATTTTGTCTCTTCCTGGAGGTGTTTTCCAACCTTTACCTTTTTCGAAGGATCTGACTCCTCGAGTTGAATCTCTTCGAGCTCTTCTAAGGGTTCGAGGTCAGCTTTCTCCTCAACCCTTGGATCGATTTCTTCATCAATCTCTAAGACCATCCCGTCTTTATTCTGAACAATGACGAGTGCTTGTGCGCTCGTCTGTTTCTTTCCTCTTAAGGAAATGTTGTAGCATTCCCTTCCGGCTAACTGATCTCCCTTCAACGTTCCGACGCCATTAGGGGTCGGGAACTTAACGGCCAGATGCATCACGGATGAGACTGCCCCCAGCCCAACCAGGGCGAGTCTTCCGAGCAGCACGTTGTAGGCCGAAGGCAGGTCTACTACCACGAACTCCATCATCTTGGTTGTTGAGACTGGGTAGTCTCCCAAGGTCACGAGGAGTTCGATGGACCCCATGCAGGCGGTTCTTTCTCCTGAAAATCCGTATAGCGTAGTCGCACATGCTTTCAGGTCGCGAAGGGAGAGTCCCATCTTTTTAAGGGTTGCTTTATAGAGAATGTTAACTGAACTCCCATTGTCTATGAGAACTCGGGGGAACCTTTTATTTTCCAGCTGGAGAGTGATGACCAGCAGATCATGGTGAGGAAACTGAACATGGGACGCGTCTTCCTCAGTGAAGGTTATTGGTTGAGATTCAATCCTTTGACTTTTTGGAGCTCTAGGTTCGGGTTCATAGGGAGACCCGTCCCCAGTCTTAAGCTCGTTAACATATCTCTTTTGGGCATTTCTGCCCATGCCTGTGGGATGAGGCCCTCCCGAGATGGTTATCACGTCTTCTCCATCTACGGGCGGGGGCCTATCCTCTTCCCTAACTCGGGAATTATTGTTTTGTGTGGGCTGCGGCGCGGCTGCTCTCTGGCTCGCGGTCGCTTGATTAGTACTCTGGTTCTTGACATATTTTCTGAAGTAACCCCTCGAGATCAATCCTTCAATCTCGTCTTTCAGCTTTCGACATTCATCAGTAGTATGCCTGGTGTCTCTGTGAAATCGGCAATATTTGCTGGAGTCCCTCTTGGACTTCTGATTTCTCATTGGGTCCAGACGCCTGAAGGGGACCTGGTTTTCATTAGCCAGGTATATGTTCTCCTGAGACTCGTTGAGCTCGGTGTACACTCTATACACGGAGAAATATCTCTCCCCCTTCTTTTTCTTTCCTCCTTCGGCCTCTGGTTTACTCCCTTCGTTCTTTTTTCTCTTGGAAGGGTTTTCCGCAGCAGGCTTTGAAGCTGGTGGGTCTGCCGAGGTTGAGGCAGAGTTCACATTTATCGTTGTAGTTATGGGCTAGGAAGCCACATTAAGTGTCGACCTCGCTTCCTCTACATTGACAAACCTCTATGCCCGTTTGTTAAACTCGGTTAGGGACCTCACTGGTTTCCTTTGCATGTCGTCCCAGAGAGAACTTCCTGGCATAACTCCAGCTTGGACAGCCATTAGGTGACCGCTGTCATCCACATTCTAAGCTCGAGCAACTTCCAAGTTAAACCTTGTAAGGTAACTTTTCAATGTCTCTCCTGGCTGCTGCCGAATGTTAGTCAGGGTTGACGCCTCAGGTCTAACCCCCATCATGGCTCTGAACTGCTTCTTGAAGTCTTTAGACAGCTGATCCCAAGAAGTTATTCAGTGTCTCTTATATTTTTCGAACTAGCTTTTGGTTGGTCCTGTCAATGATGCTGGAAATAACATGCATCTGAGCTCGTAACCCACGTTACTTGCTCTCATTATGGTGTTGAACGTACTCAAATGGCTGTACGGGTCGGACTTTCCCTCAAACGTTGGGACATGAGGGATCCAAAATCCTGGGGGAAATGGAGCGTTGGAAATATGGGGAGCAAACGGTTCAAGCTCCTCATCAGAATCTTCATAGCGATCGTGACCTTGCTCATTTTTCAAAAGCCTAAAGGCCTTTTCTAATTGATCAATTCTTTCCTGGACTGGGTCCGCGAGGGGTCTTGTCTGGAATTGGCTATCGTTGATCACAATTCCAGGTTCACGCCTCCGAAGGGGGTCTTTACGCTTATTCAAGCGATCCCTCAGGTCTGGGTTTATCGGGTTAACATTACCCCGACTTTGATTCAAGTGTTCTCGTAGGTCGGAGCGATTCCTGCGGCTCCCAGTATTCTTTCGACCTCGATCATGCATGTCGACCGATCTGGTATCTCCAGAGTCATCACTAGTAAAACTTGTCGCATGGTTATTTCGAGATGGGTCTTTTCCATGCCGCCTCGTTTCTGCAGTGCGAGATCGGGACGTTTGGCTTTTTTCAGAGGGGGCGCCTCTCCGCTCACGGAAAGCCTCCTTGTTCCCTTGTCTCCTCCCCGCACGTCTTTTGTCTTCACCTCAAACTGATTGAGCATTCCTACGAGGGGGTGAAGGATATCTTATAGGTGATGGAGGGAACCGTAAGGGTGATGGTGGCTGCCACCCATTTCACGGCCTAAATGGTCCGGAGTTTGCCCGAGATGGGTTGGTTGCATTCGGTGCGCTCCCAGGAACTTGAGTTCGAGCCTCTGCAGGGGCTCAGTTGTTCAAGGTTCCCACAGGTACTTCCACAGGTGGATTAACTGGGGCCCTAGCCCGGGTACTTCTCTGGGGCCTAGAAGGGGCCGACCGATCTGCTGGTGCAGGAGGTTGCTCCGGCCTTCTTGTGGCAGCATTCTTCCGTGGACGCCCACGGGGTCTACGGGGAGGAACATGCACGTCCCTCGGAGAAGGGGCTTGGTTTTCGCGCGGAGGCGGGGGCTGAGCCGCCTGCGCCTCGGCGGCTATCCTTGCCAACTCCTCATTTCGCTTGTTGGCTTCTGCCAACTGCTGTTTCAACTGTCGGTTCTCAAGTTCCATAATGGGAAGATATCGTTCAGGATTGTAATACATATCCTCATCTCTTGGTGGTGCGGGTGGTCCCCAAGAATCGAAGGATCCGCTTCTCTCTTCAACATCTGGGTTTTCCATTGGCTGTTTCCCAGGACGTCTCGGATAATTTTCTTCAGGAACGTTCTGATCATTAGTAGCCATAACTTGTTCAGGGACTGAATGCTTAAGGCTCTCAATGAAAGCACCAAATTGTTGACGCCGTTTTTCGTCAACAGTGAAATAAGAGCACGAAAACAATAATTGGTTATGGCCAAGAAAAATATGATAACACAAATGGAATTTTTTACGTGGTTCAGCAGTTAACTCTGCCTAGTCCACGAGTCTTTGTTATTAAAACTTAAGATGATCTCTAGAAATTCTTCAAGAATGAATTCTCCAGAGTTTTCTCTCAAGATCACAAAATTTCGGTCCTTTACGATGGTGCATGACCTCTCTATTTATAGAGGATGTTTTCATAATACTCTCCCACACATTTCGGGAAATTATTCTGTATATGCAAATAAATTTAATGGCATTAAAAGCCTGTAATCATATATACAAGGAAACGTCCCCTGAAGATCAGGGGGCGTATAACTGCATAATAAATATCCCGTGATTATAGGGGATTTACAGCAATGAATGCAGACTGCGTCTCTCTTAGATGATTCACTAAGATATTCAAAGTTATCAGTTTATATTGTCAATACCACGTTCACCCAGGTCTCTCAACGACTTTCGAGCTATAGCATTTTCCCGAGATTATGTGGCTTCGAGCTCATACCTATGCCAGGCTCGGAACCCCTGATCCGAGGTCATCCGAGAACAGACGCACTTCGATATCTGCCTTTCGAGCTCGTGAGTATTTCGAGGCTATCATCTCCGAAGTCACCCTTGCTTCCTAGGCTTGGTGCCTAAGTTGTGGACACGTGTTCCAGACATTACGAGCCCATCCCTAACGAATCCAGCTTTCGAGATCACAATTCTTAAGGCTCGAAATCTGGGTGTAACACAACTATTGTTGCTTAACTTGTGGATGAGGGAGGTTCCATGGTTCTTAAGTAGTTAATAGAGACCAAACTAATGAAATAAAAAAATAAAATAAAAAAATACAATGCACAATAATATTTCTTTAGTAATTTTTAATTATTAAGTAGTTAAGAAGTAGAGTTATAATTAATTAATATTATTAAAATTATTAATAAAAATGAATTAAAAAATTAGATTAAAGGAGAAAATAAATAGAGTGGTTTGAAGAGATTTTAGAGTGTCACATCATCTCCTTTAAGCTAATTAATTAATATTATTATAATTATTAATAAAAATGAATTAAAAAATTACATTAAAGGAGAAAATAGATAGAATGGTTTGAAGAGATTTTAGGATGTCACATCATCTCCTTGAAGCTCTCCTTATATATAGATATAGATTAGAAATATTAAACTAAAAAAAAAAATACCAAAACGAGATTCACCATATCCTGTTCTATTGACATAGAGAATTTAGTACCTCACTCATCATCATATTTGAGCAAAAAACATGTTAACAATCAAGGTTCAAGCAAAATTAAATTATCAATAGCAAACCTAGATTCAAGCATATTGTTTTACCCTAAAAATAAGCGTGAATTCAATCAATCCGCTAGGGGGTACAACTAACAAATAAACACATGGAAAGAGCAGGCGAGTAGAACATCTAGCTAACATTGATATGAGCAGCTCGAGTTACGACTTGGCAATGCGACATGTAGATAATCTCCAGATCGCCTCTCAAGACAATAATCTAGTTCGAGACATGTTGTGGCAAGATCGCCTTCAGAATGCTCTGAACCTAATTCGAACAAAAGTCTGTTCACTCTTCGATCTCCAGGTCGAGGAAGATGTTAAGCTCGTGGAAACCTAGTCATGACGCACAGTGAAGGATCCCGAAAGACTTGGAGGTTCCTTATACGCTCATTAATGCCCAGACTGTATTACATATTTATTGTCTGAGATAAAGGGAGTAATTTACATAGGGAATCATATCCCTATGTAAATGGGAATTATCATAGTTGATTGTTTACCATATTTATGTATGCGGTTTCCCAAACTTGTCTAAGAATATTCACTATAAATATCAGGGACAATGGACAGGAAATTGGACTGCTTTTATGATACAGAAACTCTGCAGAAATTGTAAAAGATTAATAATATCGTCTCGTGAACTAGGTGGATTTTAACCACTGAACTATGTAAAATTGTGAGTGTGAGAAGTTGTTCGTATAGTTCATTACGGTTTAGAAAGAGTGCTAATATCTTTGTTATCGGATTTCTTAATCCATTATTGGCAAAAAATCACATCAACAGTTTGGTGCTTTCATTGAGAGTTCATTAGTGCTTAATCCCTTACAAGTTTTACTCAACGTTCATCATGGTGGTCACCCGATCAATGCACGAAAACAAAATGGAGCAGCCTGGTGACCAAGAGGCGTATCATACGACCATTCCCACTGAAAAAAGGCCTAGACATTCAACAAATCCTTGGAAAGCAACCTGTGGCCCAAGAAGATACTGGGACTTCAGCGCCACACCCACCAAATTCTAATCCAAGATATCTAACAGCCATTGAGATGGAGAATGCCCAATTAAAGAGTCATCTTGCTTGGGCTAATAGACAGATCAAGGAGGTCCTAGTTCAGTTACCCCTTCTTGCAACCGACGCCAATGTCGAAAAGAGGCAAAGTGGATCCCATAGGTCCCATAGGAATAACTAACCCAATCCCAGTCGTTCTGTCAGAACCGCAACTCCGAGCCCTGTACTTTCAGAGCGAAATCACCGGAGTGCTCAACATTCTAATCATCATAGGAACCACGTCCGCATGTGAGTCGATCGGTCAGAACTGCATCCCCCAGCTCCGTGCTTTCCAAAAAAATTCCAAGGAATGTTCACAACAACCCAACGGAGCGAGTTGGGACCAATTTACGGAGACAAAACACCCCGGCAAATCCACCTGCACCACGATCAGAACCTCTGGTATAGAGGACCCGGGAGATCAGGGTAGAACCGAGGTGAGCACATCTGGTGCACCTAGAAGGAACGAGGATAGTGTCGTCAATAAGGCACCCGTCATCACTAGTTAGACATCCAACACCACCGCACCCGCAGAGGAATGCTTCAGTTAGAGGGGATAGCAGGAGAAATCCTCCTCCCTTAGTGGATATCTATGTCCCACGACCTCGGGCTGATAATCTAGGTTCTTGATCTCAGCCGCGAGTTGTGAGTTTTTCTAATGGAAGTTACTGGACGGGGAGCCATCATGAAGGTAGGTCTGAAAGTGACCTGAGGAATCATCTAAGTTCCGCACAAAGTTCTCATTTTGATCCACATCCTGACTTGCGTATCATCTGAATTCACAAATGAGGTTTCCAGCTTGTAATGATGATATGAGTTATACTCAACATGGGGGAGGTTCGTCTATCGTGCACAACAATGGGAATGTCCTACCTAACCAAGCTCAAAATTGGAGAGAAAACAACCCATCTAACGTGTGCAATAGGATGGGAGCTGGCAATCAGCCCCCAACTAACCTAGAGACCAAAGATTCAACCCTTAAGCGACTGGCCTTGATGGAGGAGCATATGAAGAAGATTTTATCTGGAAAAGGACTTGATGATTATGATTTTGATGAGGAGCTTGTGCATTTCGCTCCAAACATTGCAGTAGCTTTGTATCCTGTTGGATTCAGGATGTCGACCATGCCTATGTTTGATGGAAATTCAGATCCATCCAACCACCTCGGGACGTTCAATACACTGATGATGGCCCACAATGTCGAGTTTGACCTGATATGTATTTTGTTCCCTGCAACTCTGACTGGACCCGCCAGACAGTGGTTCAATAAATAAAAGTTGTCTTCTAAGTTTAAGAGAGCGTTCTGGGCTTTGAAGGAAACTCGCGTTGAGTCCGACTCATTGAACAATATAAAATAACAACCTGGTGAGTCCTTGAAAGCATATATGAGCAAGTTCACCAACATTGTGGCACGATCTAGAGATGTTGATGATAGCTCCAAGCTCATGGCAATGAGGACGAGAATCACAGTAGCAGGCAATTTATGGCATGAGCTTCAGCGAAAAGGAGTTAAAACTGTAGATGAGTTCTTGGCTCGGGCTTAGGAATGGATA
Organism: Humulus lupulus; assembly: GCF_963169125.1. Taxonomy (NCBI): domain Eukaryota; kingdom Viridiplantae; phylum Streptophyta; class Magnoliopsida; order Rosales; family Cannabaceae; genus Humulus; species Humulus lupulus. Next base: position 92,598,264 of record NC_084800.1, on the reverse strand, counting down.
AATTTGGAGGAGGCACAATCTGTTGTCGCAAGAACTAGTCAGGTCCCTATTCAGCCCGCTGGAGCAGTGACAGATGTTGCAGCTATGGCTCAACCTGTTACCCAGAATAACCAAGTGGGAAACAATAAGAGGAAAGGTAATGGTGAGGGCGACCAAAGCGACACAAAGAAGAATAAGCCCGAGAAGAAATTTAAGCCCATCTATGCCACCTACACTGATCTGACTGATACAGGGGAACATATTTTCCTGGCAAACTCTAACTGTCTTCCATGGAAGAAACTAGAGTCATTGAGGCACTAGAGGGCGAAGAGAGATCCCTCTAAGTTTTGCCGATATCACAATGACATCGGCCATAACACTGATGGCTACCAAAAACTGAATGATGAAATCGAAACTCTCATTCAAGTTGGACTATTAGCTCAGTATGCTCGAAACCGAGTAGTTCCCAATCAATTGACCGGGCATAATCTCGTCCAGCTCTAGAAACTCCAGTTGGTCAACCCAGAGCTCAGACAGATTAGGGCCACCAAGTTAACCCTCCTACAATAGTAGGAGAGGATATAACCACTATCGTCGAAGGACCCCATTTGGCGGGCATGAGCAATGAAGACCAAAAGAGATATATACAGGAGTTGAAAACCCACAACAACTCTGAATTTATCTCGAAGCAACATTATCAAAACAACAGCGGTTGGAGAAACAACCAATCATTTTCACGGAAGAGGATGGTAGCCACGTTCAGTTCCCACATAATGATCCGTTGGCGGTGACAGTTCAACTTGCCAACCGAAGGGTATGAAGGATATTGGTTGATAATGGGAGCTTAGTAAATGTGTTATTCAAGTCCACCCTAGAAAAGATGGGATTGTCCGTAATGGATCTTAAGGTGACCTCAATGACACTATACAGATTCTCAGGTGAAGGAACACCAGCCATAGGGACAATTAGACTGGTAGTTACGCTAGGGGATGATACAAGAACTGTTTCTAAAATACTTGAGTTTGTTGTAATCGCTTGTCTGATTGCGTATAATGCGATTTAGAGACGACTTGCGCTAATGGTTTTTGAGGCCATCACCTCGATCTGACACCTAGAGATGAAGTTTCCCTCAACTTCAGGTATATGTATCGTGAGAGGAGACCAGCTCGTTGCCAGAGAATGCTACAACATTTCCATGAGGGGAATATCACAACCCAAGCAACAGGCAATGATCATAGTTGAGGGAGGAAAGGAGTTCCGGGTAATGGAAGTTATCCACAGGGCCTGAAGAACCTCAAGAAGGAGATAACGAGGTCTCCCAACAAGAGGACATTGATCCTCGATTAGGTGAGGACAGGTCTCAGCTCCAAGTTGTGGAGGAGGTCAAGGAAATTAGTATTGACCCAAAGACACCTTCAAGTGTTGTAAAAGTTAGGGAAAACCTTGGAGCTGAAAGGAAAAATGAGCTGGTTGAATTCTTGAGAAAGAATTTCGACGTCGTTGCTTGGTCGCACAAAGATATGGTGGGAATCAGTCCGAGTGTAATAATGCATACATTAAATTTGGACAGGAATGTGCCTGCAAAGTCTAAAAAATGAAGGCTTATGGAGAGAGAATGATCATAAGCTATAGAAGAAGAAGTAGCTCGCCTACTTAAATGCAGATTTATTAGGGAAGAAAAATATTTGACCTTGGTTGCTAACCCCATTTTGGTCTCGAAACCAAATGGGAAGTGGAGAACTTGCATTGACTTCTCCGATCTTAACAAAACCTGTCCTAAGGACTGTTTCACATTACCTAGAATTGATCAATTGCTAGACGCAACAGCCAGTCACAAGCTCATGTCTTTCATGGGTGCATATTCTGGATATAACCAGATCGCGATGAACCCTATGGACCAAGAGCATACCAGTTTTTTGACTGAGCATAACATATACTGCTACAAAGTTATGCCATTCGGGATAAAGAATGCTGGTGCAACATACCTATAGTTAGTCAACAAAATGTTCATTAACCAGATTGGAGAAACACATGGAGGTGTATGTCGATGATATGCTCGTTAAATCAAAGACTGTCAGTAGCCATGTGTTCAACCTGGAAGAGTGTTTTGGCGTAATAAGGAGGCACAACATGAAGTTAAACCCCTATAAGTGCAGTTTTGGAGTCTCACCGGGAAAGTCTTTGGGGTTTATAGTCAAACATAAGGGGGATAGAGGTGAATCCAGAGAAAATCCTATCGTTATTAGAAATGCCTTCACCTAGGCCACGTAAGGAGGTACAAAGTTTAACTGGAAAAGTGGCGGCCCTAAACTATTTTGTTTCATAGTCCACTGACAAGTGTCTCCTATTTTACAACTTGCTCAGAGGAAACTAAAAGTTCGAGTGGACCGAAGAATGCGAACAAGCATTTCAGGACCTAAATACTCACCTAGCTGAAACCCCCGTACTATCGAAACTGGCAGCTAGAGAATGCTTACTTCTATATCTGGCTGTGACGGAAAATATGGTCAGTGCTGTGTTAGTTCGAGAGGAGAATTGGGCGCAGAAACAAGTGTACTACGTAAGTAAAAGACTTATGGGAGATGATTCTTGATATCCTTTAATAGAAAAGCTCGCATTCCGTCTTATTTTGGCTTCAAGGAAGCTCATACCGTACATTCAGTCCTACACCATTCACGTCTTGACCGATCAACCTTTAAGGAAGGTTTTGCAAAATCCTGAAACATCGAGACATCTACTAAAGTGGGCCATCAAACTCATCTAGTTTGAGATATTGTATATGCCACGCACAACGATCAAGAGTCAAGCCCTTGCTAAATTCATGGGCGAGTGCACAGGTTTGTAGGCCGAGTCGATGAGAGAACTGATGCAGGAGTTATGGAAAATCATCGTTGATGGATCCTCTAACGAGAACGAATTAGGAGCCAGGATAATTCTGATATCACCTGAGGGGCATCAATTCCATACAACCCTCAGGTTCGGGTTTGAAGCATCAAACGACGAAGCCGAGTACGAAGCCCTATTGGCATAATTAGGGTGGTGAAAGATCTGAAAGCAAAAGTGATCCAATGTTATAGTGATTCCCAGCTCGTGGTTAATCAAATATTGGGGGAGTATCAAGCTCGCGGTATCAACATGGCGACTTACTTAGCTAAGGTTAAAAGCGAGTTGTCTGAATTCGAGTTCAGCTCTGTTGAACAGAATTCCAATGTTGATGCTTTAGCTCGACTTACCACCACTAGAGAGGCAGAATCCTTGAATGTAGTCCCAGTGGAGTTCTTGGAACAACTGAGCATAAGGGCATAGTCGCTTGAGGTTGGAATGATTAACATGAAACCAACCTGGATAACCCCCATAATGGAATACCTCACAACCATTAAACTGCCAGGAGATCGGAATGACGCAAGAAAATTTCTATATCAAGCTCCATGGTATATTATGGTTTAAGGGACTCTATATCGACGGGGGCATTCGCTACCTCTCTTGTGGTGTGTTTTGCCTGAGGAAGTACAGACTCTCTTGCAAGAGATACACGAAGGCTTCTGTGGAGACCATGCTGAGGGGTAAAGATTGGCTCTAAAGATATTGAGACATGACTATTTTTGGCCCACGCTGAAAAAGGACTTGGTCTCATATGTGCAGAAATGCGACAAGTGTCAACGCTTCGCCACCATTGCCCTGGCAACGACCATTGAGTTACCCATGATCTCATCCCCTTGGTCATTTACAGTATAGAGAATCAGCTTGATTGGTTCTTTACCAACAGGAAAAGGAGGAGTTCATTACGCTTTTGTCACCATCGAATACTTCACGAAGTGGGTTGAGGCCGAGCCTTTGGCGACCATAATTTTGAAGAGAGTCTTTGATTTCGTCATAAAAAAATCATATGTCGATTTGGGCTCCCAAGAAGGTCGTGTCTGACAACGGAACTCAGTTCGATAGTGATCTCTTCACAAGCTTTTGTGAGAAATACAGTATAACCAAGGGTTTCTCGTCGGTAGCATACCCGTAGGCTAATGGGAAGGTCGAGGCTATAGACAAAACCCTAAAGGCAAGCTTAAAGAAGCAGTTAGATGAAGCTAAGGGATTATGGCTCGAGCAGCTCCCACAAGTGCTATGTGCCTATAGGTCCTCACATCACACCTCCACAGGACATACTCCCTTTTCTCTGGCCTTTGGAAGTGAGCATATGCTCTAGATTGAGGTATTGGTAACAACCCATAGACAAAAGACCTTTGATCAAGATCAAAACCACGAGCTACTCAGTTCATCCTTGGATCTGATTGAAGAAAAAAGAGAAGAGTCACAATTGTAGCTCGCCCAATATCAATAGAGAATCACTCGCTACTTCAACTCGAAGGTAAAGGATGTAGACTCAGACTCGGTGATTTAGTGCTTCAGAGGGTGTTTTTGGCAAATAAAGATCCCAAGGATGGTGTGTTAGAACCGAACTGGGAAGGGCGATACCAGATCATGGAAATCCTACGAGAAGGGACCTTTAAACTATCTCAGTTAAATGGAGAAATAGGCTCCAAAACCTGGAATGCCTTGCACCTTAAAAAATACTATCAGTAATAGTTGACATGGTTACTTTTCTTTAATGTTCTTGGCACTGTCCCATGTAAGACTTATCTATAAAAGTCATTCCATCTAAATAACATTGGATCTTTCCGTAGTCAATATTTTCATCTTATTATTGTAAAGTATCACATGCTTATTTTGTAAAACCGACCTAGAACATTTATAATTTCTGGTCGCTTGGGGGGCACATAACTGAAGAGAGCTTTTAAAAGAGTTTAGCATATTCGAATAAAGTTTGAAACTTAGAATTTGGAAAATTTATTATTCAGCAACTTTTTAAAGCTTGGATTTTCAAATTAGTTTCAAATACGAAGTTAGTTGGGAAATTTCTAAGACAAAAAAAACCTAGAAGACAACTAGGAAACCCTCGATATAACCAGGTCTGAGGTTGATTCTTAACAAGTACAATGCTATTAAGTAGACAAAACTCCTGGACACAACCAGGTCCAAGGCTTGATTCCTAACAGGCACAATGCAATTAGGCGGACAAATTCATGGGTATAACCAGGATGTCGACTAAAATTGTTTAGTCAAGCCACTAAGAACCTATCTCGATCTAAAGACAACCCATACGATTTTGAGTGTGCAAGAATTCAAAATTCATAAACACGAGAAAAAAAATAGATTAAGGGGAACAAAAATAGATCACAAATTAACATACATGTACTAAAAAGTATATAGTTATCTCGAGGAGGAAAAAACCTCGATTTGAGCCCGAAGGTGATTGTTTCAGCCCTTGAGGACTTAATTACAAGATAAAGAAATTAAAATAAGCAAAAAAAAAAGGGGGAATCATTGAGCTCTGTGAACTTGCTCAAATGATGTCACCTCCTCCCCATCCCCATCAGCAGCTCTGGAAGCATCGACGGTCTCAGCAGGTTCCTGTGAGAATCGAACCTTGAACCAAGGAAGATAAGGTTCCCAAAACTCTGGCTCCATGAAGGAAAAATCTCCATCCTGGTTGAAAGCCCAACACCGGTAGAGCATCTCCACCAGAGAATTTGTCAAGTTTGCAATGTCTAGCCTCGCATTCTTAGACTCCTCCTTGGCCTTGGCCTTGACCTCAGATAGCTTTTTTTTAAGCATATCCACCTCATCAAGCTTCTTTTTGAGGTTATCAATCTCGCCCTACAGCTGGTCCCATCGTTGGCTCACTTCCAATACCTAGTCTTTGGCAATCCATTCATTCTCTTGGGAGGTGGCCAGGGCAGCCTTGGTAGCCAGCTCGTTCTCCTAGGAGGTGGCCAGAGCGGCCTTTGAAACTCGTTCGTCCTCTTGGGAGGCGGCCAGGGCGGCTTGGAGCTCCTCATTTCTATCTAGAACACGAGCAATACTGCGGAGTTTAGCTAGGACCGACTGCAAAGGTGTTGGGAAAGCTTATATAGGATCTTAATTATTTTCATGTAAATCATATATTAAACACATTAATATAAGACAACCGAGAACATGTTTCTACAATTGAATTTAAACAGAGATAATGATAAGAACACTTACATTATACGCAGTGGAATGCATTAGTCCTTCCTTTAGTTTCTCTAGCCCTTGAATCCTTTCTGTCGTAGGGTATCATTAAGAAATTGAACCGATCTTCAATTTTCTTCATAATCTTCCAAACTATCCTTAGAATCACCTAGACTAGAGTGAGAAATTCTCAACACATGAGATAGATACAAGAAGAAGAAGAGAAGAGAATATTGAGGTTTAGTAAAGGACTTCTGTTATAGAGAGAATCTAAAACCTAGAGCATCAAGAATAGATCTTCTGATGTTCTCAAAACATGTGATTCAAAAATCTCTGATTTCAACTCTCACTTAGCATTCATTTTATAGACTCAATTAGGTCATTTATTTTAATTAAAAAATCAATAAATTAATACATAATATCAACCATTGGGTCGAAATTCTCATGGACTTTAGGCCCGTGAAATTTCCCATTTAATTATAAGTCCATTGGACTTAAAATCAAGGATTGTATTATATTCTATTAATTAATTATTTAAATCATTTATCAAATTAATTATTTATAATTGGGACCTTGATTTAAACTTATTTTTTTAATTTAGACACCAATTTCTCTTAATTAACAAATCTCCCCTAAAATCTTTTTTCTTCTCTAAAATGTATAACTCTGTGAAACTATCCAAAATTTACCTGATCAACTTTGATAATTAAATCAATTAATTGAGACTATCTAGATGATTTTATCCAAGGGACAGTGGGGACCATGAGCTTATGAAATCAAGCTCCAATAAGTTATCATAAATTTAACAAATAAATTTACTTACTTATTAATTCCTCATAACTCCACTAAAGACTTAGAATTACACTCTTGAATTCATAAACACTCTATAACAAATATAGATACGTTATTAATTATCCATTGTTACAACCATAATTATCACTCAATCCTCTATAGACGGTCTACAATGAGATGGGACTAAAATACCATTTTACCACTCATTGTATTTTATTGTCAAAACACTTAGTTTCTTGTAAATGATATTTCAGTAAACTAGTATTAATTACTGAAATGAGATCTCTATCATTTAGCACCTTGAACCAAACTAAAAGGAATCCAGCATTTTACTTCATCATCAGAAGCTATAGACGTTCATATCTATGATTAACACTCCCACTCAATTATACTGCCGAGTTCCCAAGATGTAAGTATGGGCTAGTCCATAGGGTAAGCTGGTAACGAACAAGTCAAAGAACTCAAATAATACAATCAGTTAGAATACCACTTAGAATTGATATTGAATTGACATATATTCAACTATATGATATGACTGGAATAGATAATAACAGTATGTTTACTTATCCTATCTACTGTCAATATCAGTCCTGCTGATGTAAAAAATACATCCGATCTTATCTACTTTGCTAATGTTCTGGAAAAAATATAACACTGCCATGTGTAAGTAGATCATATCGTAGATTGGCAAGTCATTGTAAATCTTATGCACTGACTAATCTTAGGGCTAACTTATTTTGAACATATAATCATATTTATATTCCACTGTGATTACGTCACTATTAATATGATTAACTATATGCTCATGATTTAATAGAATTTTATATTAAACATATAATCATGAAAATAAAACATGTGTGCAAAGTGATTGACCAAGTCAAAAAATGATTCTATTATTTTATTGAAAATAAAATGAGATTACAAAGAAATTGAGTTTTAATTAGGGCATAAAACCCCAACAAAAGGGAAAATGCAGGTCAGGATTAGTTGAAAAAAAAAAGGAAAAGAAAAAGAAGTACTATAGGAGGAATGAAGGTGGCTCACAGTGAGGTTCATTCCCATGGCGAACTCGAGAACATCTTCGGGAGAACGCTCCTCCATAGCTCTCAGGTCCTTAACATTGGCTCTATATGTGTGGCCCACCATATGGCTCACCATCTCATACAGAGTACCTCAGAAGGCTTCTAGAATCCTTGCCAGGTCAAGTGGTATTACTGGGATCTGAACGGAGGGGGCTTCACCCTGAATAACCCAAGGAACCGAGGGAGGTGCATGTCGAGGAAGAGGAGGAGGAACCTCAAGGATGGTAACTATCGTTACTGGAGCTGGGGGCTGAGTCTGTTGTTGCTATTCTCGAGTGGATCTGGCACCTTTATCTTTGACAGGATACTTGGTGGAAGTTCCAGACTTGGAGGCATTTTTCTTTGACACTCTAGCCCTTTTAATCACGAGTCCTGCTCCGGCCCCACCAGCCTTAAAGGCACCCTTTAAACCCAAGGCACCCTTCAGATCCATCTCTTCACCTACAAAGGAACAAATAGAGGATTCTGATACAAGAAATAGTTAGTCAAAATAATGCAAGGAAAAGAAAAGAGCAAGAACCCTACCTTTCGAGCTTGAGGAGGAAACTATTACGATTGGCTCGGGGTTATGAACTGGATTGGGTAAAACCTCTAACTCCTGGACTATCGGGGGTGGGGGAGACTCTAGAATTATTACACCCTAGGTCCTAGGGGGTTTAAGATCTTCTTCTGAGTTGGATTCATCAATGGGTTGCCTAAAGCCAAGGGAAGATATACCCTGACGTAGGGAAGGCCACATCCTATGATTCGTACCATACTCCTAAAATATGGTGGACCTAAAGTGGAGGATATTATCTATGATGATAAAGGTACGGTGACCCAAGGGTTTGAACACGATTTATTTAATTAAAAATCTACGCGAGCTAAGCTATATCCTAGCACCAACACGTGTTTCCACGCGCAGTCGTAGGCCACACACGATAAACTCAGAAAATCCATTGATACTTTGGGATTTGCGTGTCAGACCAACTACCTTTTTCGAAGGCGGTTTAATGTTAAACTGCTAAGGGAATCGTAGCCCTTAAGCTACCCAGTATTGAACCTAAAAACCCTTAAAATTCCTACGCATAAACAAGCAACCTAGATGCTAAATCATACGCCACACCCTTTCAAAACCCAAAAATCTACCCATTACTTACGCACATTATTTCTAACCAAGCCTAATATTGTGTTCTTGGCCTATCACCAATCTCTATTAAGCTCAAACATACCCAAAATAAGAGACTGTATTGAAAAAAAAATCGAAGTAAAAGGAACTTATTGGAAATAAGAGTGAGAAATTTAAACAAAGTATGTAAACACTTATAGTTCAGATGATTGATCAAGGCAAATAGTGATAGTTCCGATGAGAGTTTCCTGAGAACTTCTGAAGAATGGAAGAATGGTGAAGGGTTTTGAAGGTTTTGAGAGAAAAAGGGAAGTTTTGTTTCTGAAAGGAAATGTTTTGAATGCAAAGGTAGTGACGTTCAAGCCTGATCTTCTTATTTATATGTAAGCTTCGGGAATTAATATGGGTCATCCGATCGGGTCAGCTCGGAATCCAAAGGCCAAGATTAAATGACTCATGCGCTAGCAAAAAGTTGACAGGACAGTTGTCACAGTCCTCAAAATCCAAACACATGCCAATTACAGACGGCCACATGTTTAACACTCGAGTAGTGGATGAGCACGATTTCACACGACGGAAGCCTAAAAGTCCCTACTGTACGTGTCATAAAATGACGTAATGAACGAGCAGGAACTTGGGGGGCAAATGTTGTAACCTAAAAATAAGTCTGGATTTAATCACTCAGCTAGGGGCTACAACTGGTAGATAAACACATGGAAAGAGCAGGCAAGTAGAACATCTGGTTGATGTTGATGTAAGCAGCTCAAGTTACGACTTAGAAGTGCGACATGTAGATAATCTGCAGATCACCTCTTAGGACAATGATTTAGTTCGAGACATGTTGTGGCTAGATCGCCTTTAGAATGCTCTGAACCTAATCTGAACTAAAGTTCGTTCACTCTTTGATCTCCAGCTCGAGGAAGATGTTCAACATGTGGAATCCTGGTCATGACACACGGTTAAGGATCCCGAAAGACTTTGAGGTTCCTTATATGCTCATTAATGCCCAGGCTGTATTACATATTTATTGCATGAGATAACGGGAGTAATTTCCATAGGCAATCGTTTCCCTATGTAAATGGGAATTATCTTAATTTATTGTTTACCATATTTATGTACGCAGTTACCCAAACTTGTCCAAGAATATTCAATATAAATATAAGGGACAATGGACAAGAAAATAGACTATTTTTATGATACAGGAACTCTGCAGAAATTGTAAGAGATTAATAATATTATCTCGAGGACTAGGTGAATTTTAACCACTAAACCACGTAAAATTGTGAGTGTGAGAAGTTGTTCATATAATTCATTATGATTTCGAAAAGAGCACTAATATCTTTGTTATCAGATTTCTTAATCCGTTATTGGCGAAAAACTGCGTCAACACATACCAAAACCAGATTCAAGAACAATTTAATAAAACTTGTATTCAAGTAAGAATATCAAACCTAGATCCAAGAAAAAATCCAAAAATAAAAGAAGAAGAAGAAGAAGAAGAAGAAGAAAAAGAAATCATGGGATCTTCATCCACACCTGGATCCAACCACAAAGTCGCCTACCTCACATTCTCATGTAGTGTCGTAGTCTTTGTCAGTGACGGATAGTAGAGGCTGAAGCCCCACCTCAAAATTTTCACTATTTAATATATTAGTAAAAGTTTAATTAAATATTGTAATATATTTAAAGAAAATAATATATAAAAGCATCTCCAATAGAGTGACAAATTGATGATGTAGTGTTAAAATATAGCTCTTTAAAAAATAATTGTTCTGCCAAAAGTTATATCAAAATTAACACATCATTAAATAATTACTTTTTTATTTACTTTTATGTCATTGTTATTATTATTTTTTTACTATTAAATGTAAATTCATCTTTTTTATTTCTTTAAAAAATAAAGTTATTAGTTTTTATATTTTCCATATATATTACATAATCCTTTATTTAATATTTAATTTTGCATCAATTTTATATCTAAGTCCATTGGAGCATAGTTGTAAAAGTTGTGTTAAATATGTCCTGTATTGATTTTTTGTGCTAAATTTAGCACGATTTTACATCTCTTATTGGAAATGGTCTAAACCTTCACAGAAAGTCAAAATTTATAAATAGTTCAGCCTTTTTGAGAAGTCTGGCTTCATCACTGACTTTTGTCCTTGCCCATATCTAGACAATAAGTCTCTTGATCTTCGTCCTCGCTAGATCTAGCCATGGTCTCCATTCTCGTCATGGTCTCTGTCCCAATTTTTCGTCCCATTCATGAAAGGTGCTAGGTGCATGTTGCGAACAAGTAGATTTGGGGAAGAAGATGAACTATTTTTAAATTTTTTTTTTTACTTTGATTTAATTTGTTTAATAATAATTTTAATCTATTTAAATTTTATTTTAAATATATTTTCAATTATTATCAATTAAAATATATATTTTTAAATTCATGAGTTAAACTAACAATATTATGACACGATCCAATTATTACTTAATAGAAGTAATAGAGGAGATATTAACGGAAGTAAAATTTTGAGCAACCGTATTAATCCCACAAAAAAAATATAGGGAAATTACCCCAAAATACGGTAAGTTCCATTTTCTTTTCATTTTTACGTACTTTTTTATTTTGTTTCAATTTTATATGTGTGTTTTTTCAATTTTACGTTAATCTATTTTTTTTTTAATTTTATTAATACAATTTATATGGTGAAACCTCTATCTCACTTTCTTCCCTCTCTTCGAGGTCGCCCACTTTTTTCCCTTTCTCCCAACATGTTTGGTTCAAAGGCCAATAAATTAATTTGTTTATAAATATGTAAGTATTAAGGAAATGGTCTTTATGTGTTTGTTTTCTTTTCTTTTCTCTCGTGTGTCATGTGTGTCTTTTGTACTACATCTTCGTGTAAAACTGAACAATGGTACTTATAAATGGCATACATATACTTACTTCTGTGCATTTTATTAAATGCATCATTATATTGACAAGACGGAAGAGTCTATATCTACCATAAATTTATATATGTCCTCCAAATACTTCCTACTCCATCCAACTATCATTTGATTAAATAAACCTTTAAATTGTCAAGTCATCCAAAGAATGAAAGAAACAAACCTCTTTTGTCACATTTTATTTTTCGATTTATAACAAGCTAAAATAATCTTATTTGTACTAGAATCTAGCTAGAATATCATATGCAATCATGTGTTATATTTATTGATTCTAATTATGATCTCAAGGTATCAGCATAATTTATTTTATATATGTTCATATAGTTTTTATACTAGAACAAAAGTATGTTGCCCCTATGTAAATAAAGATAAAAGTCATTTTCTTTGTAGCCAGCTATAACATGATGATTGTGACTCTTTGGACTTCACTATAAGAATGAAAACACATACATTCATTCATCTCAGCCATGCTCCAATAACCAATGTGTCATATACTTATATAAATGTTATAAACAAAGTAAATGATAAATTATAATTATATACACCATAAGAAAAATACTTTATTGCGGTAAAAAACCACCGAGATATGGATATCTTGGAGGACCAATTCTAAATCGCAAATTGCGGTGCGGTGTAGTCGGTTTGTGCGGTGTAGGCAGTTTTATGAACACCCCTACCACTAATATGTCCTTTTTTATATATAAAATTTCTATCATGGTAGGCTATGTTTTTGTACCCATAGCCGATAAAGAGTTCTTTTTTTTTTTTTTAGCTAGAGTTATTTTTGGATGGAAATGACATTTTGAAATTAGTTCAGCTTTATTATAAAAATACCAATTCTTAGGCCATGAAGCCCTTCCATGTAGGTCTTATTTTTTGGCAACACATGGCTAGTCCAAGTGCAACCCACTGCAACTCCTAATGTGAGTTATACATATGAATTACGAATGCAACCACATGCAACCTAAAGCAACCCATGGCTAGTCCAAGTGCAACCCACTGCAACTGCTAATGTGAGTTATACATATGAATTATGAATGCAACCACATGCAACCTAAAGCAACCCATGGCTAGTCCAAGTGCAACCCACTGTAACTCCTAATGTGAGTTATACATATGAATTACGAATGCTACCACATGCAACATATGGCTAGTCCAAGTGCATCCCACTGCAACTCCTAATGTGAGTTATCCATATGAATTACGAATGCAACCACATGCAACCTAAAGCAACACATGGCTAGTCCAAGTGCAACCCACTACAACTCCTAATGTGAGTTATACATTTGAATTACGAATGCAACCACATGCAACCTCAAACAACTCACTGCAACCTCAAATGCAAGTCCAATGCAACTCCATGCAATCTAAAGCAACCCAATGTAACGCAAAGCATCTTTTAAAAAATCTCCTTTGCAAATTTCATCACTATGCAACTCATGCAACCTGAAGCAAACTCAAATGAAAGTCCAATGCAACCTAAAGCAACCCACTGCAATCTCAAATGCAAGCCAATACAACCCAATGCAATTTTAAAAACTCATTTGCAAATTTCATCTTTATGCAACTCATGCAACCAAAAGTAACATCAAATGTAGGCTCAATACAACCTAAATCAACCCATTGCAATCTCAAATGCAAGCCCATGCAACCTAGTGCAACTTTAAAAACTCATTTGCAAATTTCATCTTTATGTAACAAAAGCATCATCAAATGCAAACCTAATGCAACGTAAAACAACTCACTGCAATCTCAAATGTAAGCTCAATGCAACCTAAAGTAACTCACAACAATCTCAAATGTAAGCTCATGCAACTTAATAACTTATATGTTAATTTCATCCTTATTTAACTTATACAACCTAACTCACTATCTATATACATATAATGCACGTATATAATATATGTTGTAGTGAGATAGACATGCATCCTTATTGTTGTCACCATTTTAGCTTTAATTTGCCATCATTCCATGTGCATCACAGCCAGCCAATTCCTTTCATTGAGCCATTCAAGCTAATCGATGCACTAAATATAATACAAAAGAAAAAACAAGAAATGGAAAGGATCGATGCATGCATGTGTACAAGAAATGTGATGAGAATATACTTGTTCATAAAAATCAAAGTGGAGAGTCAACAACACTAGGCAGCTAGGCTACAGGAAACAAAGCTAAGTAAATGAGAAGGAGAAGCAAGAAAACCAAAATGAAAAGAGCATCAACGGCAGAAGTGCCAGCGGCGCCAACAAGATAAGCAGGAGCACCAAAAATGACTTCCTTATCAATTTCCTCCATCAAAATCAATGGCAACCCAATAATATATTCAGTTTCACAACCAAAACCCACCCAACTTTTCTTCTTCTTCTTTCAGATCCCATATGGGTCTGGCTCTAACCGGAATAAATGACAACAATAATTGATAGAGGAGATACCGTATATTTGAAAAAAATACTTAAGATTATATATTAATGAAATATACTTTTAGAAACCGTATAAATGAATAAAATGTTTTCAATATATGTATTAATAAAAAAATCCCAAATATATATTATTTAAGTGTAACAAATAATAAGTATTGTCCTTTTTTACCTTATATATAATGAGCCAGGCATTGAAACAACTATAATAAATACACCCCGTAAAAGTCAAATATTTTGATGTAAAGTGGTTTAATGGAAAGGGGTTTGGAATGGAAAGACTTTTCCAAAGTGGGGCCATGCTTTATATAAATTTGAAAAGTGATTCCAATGGGAATTGTAATTATGTTATATGACAGAATCATTTTTCCTAAATTAAATGAGTTGAAAGCTAATTCATTTCCAACAATACTGACATTTTACCGTATTTGTCACTTCTCTAGCTATAACGTCCTAGCTTCAGACAGAGGTTATTTTATAGTAATCAAATCTAATAAAATTCAATAATAAAGTGATTCTTACATTTTTTTATATTAAAAAATTCGATTCAATTAAGTATTATACTCATTTTTTTTTGGCATGCCGACGTCTCTAAGAATAACAATATTAATAATCTCGGACCTGCTAGTTATTTTCTTCAAAGGAAAAATGAACAGAACTTATAGCATGTTTGTTCTCACAAGTATGGCTTGCCTGCGCTAACGGACAAGTATAGTGTGCATGTTCGCTTATGTCAAGTCATCATGCAGAGAAGTTCTTCTATCTCTGTTCGCACAAGGCAATCCATCACACGCTAACAGGAAGATTTTGGTCGCCCAGTAACACACTCTTTTTCTGGTTTGTTCATGAGTGCCTGTAGGACGCTAACAGAGATGCCTGATCGCAGAGCCTGGAGTAATTGCATTCATGTTCTCACAAAACACAAAGTAAACTACTAAACGGTAACATAAGGGGTCTGGTCGCCTAGCCATATTCTTCAACTCTTGTCCGCTCAAGGAGGTGGTAATTCGCTAACAGAGATATGTGTTCGTATCTCTTAGTTATTTTATGTATGTTTGTTCAAGACAGACTATCTACGCTAACAGAATTAGCAACAGATGACAAAGTCGACATTTATAAAAATCTAACTATATTTGTGTTATTATAATGTGTGTGTATTATTTACAGGCCAAGTCCAATAGCTTAGTCCCATGATTTATATGTAACCCTAAACTCCTCACTTTAAATAAGAGGAGATGGGATACAAATAGGGGAGACAATTCATAATGTTGAAAATCTATTCTTGTATAAATAGTTCTTATGTAATGTAAAAGTGAAGGAGAAATATAAAACAACCAGCAACGTAAGTTTGCCAAAAACTATGGTTTTTCAAGCTTAAATATCAATAAAAGTGACTAAGTGGACGTAGGTTATCTTTTTTGGGTCGAACCATTGTAAAATATGGTGTTATTTATTTTATTATATCTCAATTCTTGAATCCATGACACATTTTATTAATGAGATTTTACCAAAAAAAAATATAAATGATATTATTGTATGAGTATATTTTTACATAAAACTTTGTATGTGATAATTAATAACTAGAATTTCATTATTACTTATTTGTTTATTTTTTATATGAGAGTACTTTATTAAAAAAATTATAATTTAAAATAAAATGATAATTTGGTATATAAGTTGTAACGCCCTAGTTACTCCAAGACCGTTATGGTGAACTTTGAACTGTGAATTTAACTCGCTAACCGAGTTCTTTGGTCAAAACGTGATTTTAGGTGTTATTAACAAGTTAAGGTGGAAAACCAATAAAAAAAGAAATGATATATTTTATTTAAAACATAAAATTGTTCATGGGCCCATAAAAACGTTTACAAGTTATTTACAATGCAAAATGGTCATTACAGTATAAAATTTACAACCTGCCGATCTAAGCGAAAGAAATAGGGTAAACCCCCTAGTTTCCCTTTGAACTCCTTGGCCGTGGTGGTCAAGTGGCAGCATATGTACACATCACCACCTAAGCTCTCCACTCAAGGTTGGGTGAGCTTTTATTTCCCTTTACCTGCACCACATAGCACCCATGAGCCAAAGCCCAACAAGAAAACACAATAATGCAAGTATATAATATCAAATGATGATCATGATAATCATACAGAGCTTATAGCCCTGAACAGATGAGTGAATATCACTTTGTGGTTACATCAACCATGAAGGAGCTTATAGCTCTTAATCAGATGAGTGATTTAACACTTGAGGTTCTGGTAAACCATAATGAGTGATTGGCGAGCAAGTCACTAGCATAAACAAATGAGTGACTGATGGGTAAGTCACTAGCTTAAACAAATGAGTGACTGATGGGTAAGTTACTACGGGGCTCGACACCCATAGCCATGTGACTAAACAGTCACTGGGGCTCGGTAGCCCTGGCTCTAAATGACTAGCCTTTGGCTAGACAAGCGCTTTTAGTTTTCATCGAACTTGAGGTCGGTCTGACATTAATGCTCATTTGAGTCATTCAATGCAGATGTTGATTAGATCTAATATTTGTCGACTTGCGTTAAACACGCTAAGACCATTCTTGACTTATGAGTCAATATCATGTGACCAGTGCTCAGTACCACTGCCGAACTTGACTAATGAGTCACAACTTCACAGTTGATACTGACACCATTGCCAATTCTGACTATTTAGTCAGTGCCATACACAAGTGAGCAAGATTTTCTAAGCATTCGATGTTCAATCTGTTGACCCAAACTCTTAAGTCTCCTTGTTTTGATGATTAACAAATATTTGATTATTATTTGTTACTAATGATTTGTTGATTTTGTAGCAAAAACCAAAGTGAATTAGCAATTCAAAGTCAAACTTATGACCAAGGGCACAATGGTCATTTTACCAAATTTTCTGGAAATGACCCGAAATGGATTTCAAGACTCAAGAAACTCAAGATAAAGGTTTAATTTCATTTCTTAGTCTTGTTAAGTGATTGCAAGTTTACTTTAAGTCATAAGTATAAAATTTGGCTCATTCACGTGCTAAAAATGGTGATTTTTCAAAATGAGAACTAGACATCCTAAATTCACTTTTAAGAAAATACATCCCGATACGGTTGTAACGCAATTGGAATTTTTGAAATCGGATAAACGAGCTAAAAGTAATAAAGAATTGAAAAACGGGAAAATATGCATATTTTGAACTTTTGCTCACTGCCTGCCATCCGGAATTCCGGTTGCTCCCAGACCGGAATTCCGGTTCCCCATCCAGACTTCCGGTTCGTGGCAGGCAGCTTCAAAAAGTAACCCCCAACGGCTATAAACGGCTAGTTTTTCCCAAACTCTATATAAACTCGTTTTTCACTCAAAATTAGGTGTTGGCTGAGCATTTATTACATATATCAAACCTAATCCATTGATTTCAAAGAGCTCCCAAAGTTTAAAATCATCCAAACACATATTCACACACTTGAGCCAAAATTTGTATTTATTTATTCTAAGTGTGCTTGCTAATCACTCTAGGTTTCTCATTGTATCATCATACTTCTAGAGTGATTTTTGCTTGTAATATCAAACACATTCCCATATTGTGATTGAGGTGAGGTTGGCACAGGTTTTGTAAACAACCCGGTTAGAGTGATATTGGCACTTCAACAATCCGAAAAAGAGGTTGATAGTCCTTGGTGGTGGAAAACTATTGTAAGAGGTTTGGAAATACCTTGGTGAAAAATTCCCGATTGTAAGGGTTAGTCAAGCCCGTTAACTTGGCTCGATAGTGGAACTCAAAGCTCGGTCCATAGCTTTGAAGACCAAGGACGTAGGTGGCTCAGTTCTACCGAACCTTGTAAAATTCGAGAGTTTGCAATTTCTTAACCTTAAACTCTTTACATTACAAGTTTGATTATTTGCTATATCTATTTGATTGCCATATTATTTGCTTTTACTTGATAAATTTGATTTATTGCATAATTTGGCATATTAAGTTTTAAATTTCCGAAATTAGTTTAAATTTCCAATTCACCCCCCCTCTTGGAAACATATCTTGGGTTAACACAATCCACGTCCACATTTAAACATTCAACATGCCTCATGAATAACCATGCATGTCACATATGGGGTGCAGTTTTCTTACCTCTGGTTCGAGCGAGAATGAGTAAAAGAACGACCCTTGAGAACGATCAACCTTTTAGTTCCTAAACGGTCACTTGATCATAACCAATTATGGGATTCCATCAATAAAATGAATAACAAAGGTTCCCGAACCAAAACCGAGACTTTGAGACATTGAATCCTACTAAACCGGGTAGTAGGATCGATCCTGAGACCTAAGGCTTGAATCCTCAAGCCAAAAACCTACTTTTGGAAAAATGCCACTAAGGGTCGGGACCCTCCCTTACCATACCGCGGCCTTACCTCTCCATGCCGCGGCCCTTCGGCCTTACAGCTTCTTTCTCCCTCTTCCTCAAGCTTGGGTTGCGGCGCTCTAGAACAGAGTCGTGGCTCCACCTGAAACTCAGCCAAAATCCTAGTTTTTTCCCCTTCAAACTCATTCTAAAACCTCATTAAATCTCCCCCAACATCACCAAGCAAAGCCACAAATTTCTACTACAACTTACGCACCATACAAGCATCAAAACCCAAGTGAATTTCCTAAAAAACTTCCATTAATTCTCAACTAAACACTTTAAATTTCTCAACTGAAAACCATTAGAAAAACAGAGTATAGATAAGGTTTCATGGATGAATTCTTACCTCAAGCTGGATTTAAGTCCTCTTCAATGGATGAACTAAAGTCGTAAGCTCCAAACTTTGATTCCTAGCTTGGTTCTTCAAATTGAGGTTGAAAACTTGAAAAGAAGAAGAGAGAGGAGTGATGATCGGTTGAAGGAATGAGAAAGCTCTGTTTTGGTAAGCTTCTACAGTCTACATGCTTGGTATATATCTTAGGGGTGAAAAGACTATTTTGCCCCTAGGTCATTTAAAGGTTTCTAAAGACTCCAAAGGGTAAAATCGTCATTTTCCACCTATTTCGTTAATCATAATTAACGCCCTCCAATTCCCTTTATTCTTGATATCCTCAAATACCAATAATTCATATCTCGTTACCCTTTAACTCTCGGCAACGCTCTAATCACCAAAATACTCCGAGACTCACCCCAAGCCCTAAGCTTAAACCTGTTATGACCAAACCGATAATTTGAATTCAAAGATCATCTAATGCCGAATAGCTCGAACAAATCCACATTATAATGTGGTCTCAACAATTAATCACAAGCATGCACCAAGATATACAATTATGCCCTCAACGGGCCAAATTACCAAAATGCCCTTATAATCAAATGTGGACCCCACATGCATGCATTTTACATCATATTTTAATATAATTCACATAAACATTCACATAATAGTTTAATGGCATAATAAAACAATTATGGCCCTCCTGGCCTACTAATCCAACCATTAAACCACATTAGGGATTTTGGGGCATTACATAAGTGTTGACTCATTTGTTCGTCAACTTGCACAGAGCAATAAATAAAGAGTTGTTTTCTGTGTAATATCTTAAAGCGGAACATAATGATGAACCGTGAACCATAGAAAAAGAGGAATAAATGCAGTAATAAATAAATGAGACAAAGAATTATAGTGGTTTGACCCAAAAAAGATGACCTATGTCCAATTAGTATTATTTATGATGAACTTATTAGAACCCTTAAGAACAAGTACAATGAGTTTGAACTTGTTCTTGGGGTAGTTACAGTGATGGAGAGTCGAAGCTCTCTCTGAAAATGAACATGTACTGACTTATTTTTCGACCGACCTTTGTTACATTTCGATTTGCACTATTTATAGTCGCGGAGATGGGAAGAGCTATTGGTGGCAACTTGTTTCCCTATCACGATAAATTTTGGTACACTTGGCTGGAGACAGGTTTCTGTCTCACCAAAAATTGTAATTTGATGTGTTCTGTTCATTTAAAGGTTGAAGGCGCACTTTGGTGAGAAAGAAGTCTCGAGCACCCTTACGACTAGCTATGACTAATGTCGACTTAGCTGGTGCTTGTGACGTGTGTTAGTCCGACTTGTGCTTCCGAATAGGGTGATTGGCTTGGTCCTTTTTCTTCTTACGATTGTTGTTGGTGTGGCCATCTGGGGATCATTTGGCTTCACGTGATGGGAGAAGTAGGTCGGCTGTGGCAAGTTTTATCTCTTCTTAAGTGTTGGGAGAGTAGCGAGTGGCACTTCTCTCGGCAGCTGGTGGTGGCTGTTGTGTCTTGCCACTTTGTCTTGACACGTCATCACTTTGCGGGCCGCCAAGTGGAAGTGCCGTATTTTGGGTATAACATTTTCCCCCCAAGTCAAGCTCCATGCTGGTTTGGGGCTGACTTGCATATGCGAGGGGCATTCTGCTTGATGTAGTCTATCACTTTGTTGTCTTTGGGGTAATTCTGGCTTTGACTCCTTCGGTTGGGGAAGTCGTCGAGCGGGATGAGGTTGAATTGAATCTCTGGGTCTGAGTTGCTCGTCCTTATCAATAGTCATTAGGAAGCTTAGTATGTGAGTATCTTTTCATCCTATTAGGGCTGACTCCCGTCGGCTATCTTCGCCTTCTCTGCCACACCTTCTTCATTCTTTGGTGAAAGGAAATAGGGCACCTCTGGTGTGATGAGAGCCTCCGAAGAACTTCAGGGGCAGTGGAAGCCTTCTTTCCCATAGCTGCCTCTGCTTGGCGACTGTACTGGGGCTAACCTTGAACATCCTCCTGATTGGGATGATGCCTAGGGAACAACCTATCCCTACCGCATGCTCGGACCTAATTGGTCTTCGCATTGGCATGAACGTTGATCCCTAAGCTTTTTCATCACCGATTGCTCTTCATGGAGGGAGTTGGATTCTCATCCACATTCACTTTCTAACTCATGCTCGTATTCTGTTCATGCCTTTTGAGAGGGATTGCATGAGTTGTGTAGTGTTAGATGATAGATTTCTTGGGCAGAGCCTCCTTTCTGGTGGTGCATGGGTACCATGTATTTATAGGCACTGGATCTCTGATCACTATAGACTTGTACCATTGTTACTGCGCGAAGTTTGGTGGCTGATCAATGCTTTAATGTTTATGTTTGATGACGGGACGAATACTCAGCCCGTATGCGCGTGGTCTGACCCAGAGTTAGAGAATCTGATTCTCACATCTTTTCATTGTAATTGGGCTCGGTCGCCATAGACGAGGTGCCCAACAATGACCAGCGACGGGAGCTCGTGCGACTGATATAGGAGTCTATGCATTGTCTCCTTGTTGGCGCCATTTGCAGTTTTTCCAAATTTAATAGTTGTAACACCCAGGATAACCCATACCATCACACTGTGTATTTTAAAAAGTGCTTAACTCGCTAAATGAGTCATTAGGCCATAAACATGCATCTAAGTGTTATTAATGGCATGAGTTAAAATTCTCGGTCAAAAGGAATTGATATTTTATTAAAAACGTTAAAATTTACATAGGATCCCATAATAGTGCTTACAAAGTTGTTTAAAATTCAAAAGTTACAATCCCGCCGACCTAAGCGGCAAAAATAGGGCTAAGCCCTAGTTCCCCTGAAACACCTTGGTCGTGGTGGTCAAGCAGTCGCATATGTATACATCGCCACCTAAGCTCTCCACTCACAGCTGGGTAAGCTTTTCTCCCCCTTTACCTGCACCACATAGCACACGTGAGCCAAGGCTCAGCAAGAAAACTTATTACTACATGTATACAAGTATTAATAAATGATCATGGGGTCCTGTGCCCTGAATAGATAACTTTAAGTCATCCTGAGGTCCTGCACCCTGAATAGATGACTATTAAGCCATCCTGGGGTCCTGCGCCCTAAATAGATGTCTGTTAAGTCATCATGGGGTCCTGCGGCCTGAATAGATGGCTGTTAAGTCATCATGGGGTCTTGCGCCCTGAATAGATGACTGTTAAGTCATCCTGGGGTCCTGTGCCCTGAATAGATGATTGTTAAGTCATCCTAGGGTCATGTGCCCTAGCCATGTGACTATCAAGTCAATCTGGGCCTTTTAGCCCTAGCTCTAAGTAACTAACCATAGACTTGCCAAGCGCTTTGGTTTTCTTCGATCATGGGGTCGGACGAGCGTATAACGCTCTTTTGATTATATCTAATCATATCGACCAGCACTCGCTGCGCTATTTTTGCTCTTGACTTATAAGTCAATGACATACGAACAATGCTCAGCACTATTGTCGTTCCTAACTGATAAGTCAGAGCTCCACGACCAACACTCAGCACTATTGTCGTTTCTGATTGATAAGTCAATGCGTTTCTCAAGTAAACAATGCAACCAAGCATTCATGATGCAACAGATATCCAGATATATATAGAGCACTCAACATGCTTCATCAATAATCATGTATGTCACATAATGGGTGCAGTTTTCTCACCTCAGGCTTGAGCGTAAAATAAGTTAAGAACGACCCTTGAGCACGATCTTGACCTTGGGCCCTTAGTAGAAACCTAATCATAACAAAATATGAAATACCATCAATAAAATGAGTAATAAAAGGTTCTCAGACCAAGTCCTAGCCCTTGGGACCTCGAATTATACCAAACCGAGTAGTAGATTTGATCCCGAGCCTTAAGGTTTGAAAACCAACTCTTAAAACCAAGCCTGGCCAAAAAGGACCAGGTGGGCCGTGACCTGCCCCCAAGGGTCGCGACGCGCCTCCCAGACAGAAAGTCCCCTATCTGGGTGCTAGGGGTGGGCCGTGACTTGCCCTTGAGGGTCGCGGCGCGCTATGCAAACAAAGCCCCAACAAAGCTCTGGGGTTCGCTCAAGTCGCGGCGCCCAAGAACTCAGCCGTGACTTGACCCCGTGAACCCAACTCCCCTGCATTTCCTTCAATTCAAACTTAACCAAAAATACTTCTAAACAATCCTAGAATCAATACCAAACCTCAACACAATATTACCACCAATCCAGCAATAAAACCCAAGCTTAAAAACCCTTAAAACACTACCAAAAACCCTAAAATCAGAGGAAAACTTCAAAGTTCAAGCTTAGAATCATTACCTCAACTATGAATTGAATTCCTCTAGCTGCTGCAATTCAATTCTAAATCCTCAAGCTCTAGAACTCCAAGCTTGAATGCCTAACCTTAGCCTCCAAAAATTACACCGAGAGAGAGAGAGAGAGAGAGAGAGAGAGAGAGAGAGAGAGAGAGAGAAGGGAATGGTCGAAAGGGAAGAGAAAGAGTGCCCTGTTTTTCTACTGCCTTGGTTCTTCTACAACCTTCCTTTGGCTAAGTTTATCTCATTTAACCTAAAATGACTAAAATTCCCCTAGGGCCAACCTACTCCCTCAAAGCCACCCAAGGGCAATTTTGTCATTAATACCTATCCGGTTAATCATAATTAACATCCCTCAATTCTTGTTACTCCCAATATCATCAAATAATTATCAAATCATTTCCCATTACCTGCTCATCCTGGTAATGTACTAAGTACCAAACTACTCCTAGGCTCACCCCGAGCCCGGTAATTAATTCTGTTTTGACTGAACCGCTAGCTTGCTTCCTAGGATCGTCTCATGCCGAATAGCTTAAATATATCCACATAATAATGTGGTCTCACCCTTATATCACATACATGCACATAAATATACAAATATAACCATATAATAATACAATGCACATAATCATCCATATAATCACATAATAACACATTAAATCAATTATTGCCCTCCTGGACTCCTAATCCAGGCACTAAGCCATATTAGAGAATTTGGGACGTTATAGTAGTCGTTGTGGATGCCAAAAATCCACCCAGAAAAAAATCCCCAGAACATGGTGAAAATACAAGGCTAAAGGTCACTTAGTCACATTATCAAGCTCAGACCTATAAGTCTTGTGAAACCGGGAGATTGTCCCAAGGGAAGCATCACCTAGTGAGCCGTGAAGTATGGCCTTTTTGGATGCTCAATATTCCATGCTTGTTGTGGATGCTCAATATTCTGCGCCCGTAAAAGATCCAGACGCGTGCTAAGGTCCCATGAAGGCCTAAATGCGTGTTTGAGCCGCGGGACGCTTGGGCCATCGTCCTTTGGCAGCAGCCTCGCATCAACTCGTGATGCGTGAGGTCCCAGCCGCATCACCACAACCTCGCTCGGATGCGCCTAGGCGCGAGGCCCGGCCTCGCTCGGCCACGCCCCAGGCGCGCGGCCCACCTTGCGTACATGCATCACCATGGCCTCGCTCAGCCATGCCCCAGGCGCGCGGACCGCCTCGCGCGCACGTCTGCGGCCTCACTCGGCCATTCCCCAGGCGCGCTGCCCACCCCGCGCGCGTACCACCACGCCTCGCTCGGCCACGCCCCAGGCGCGCGCACCACCATGGCCTTGCCCCAGGCACGCAGCCCGCCTCGCGTGCGCGCATCATCACAGCCTCGCTCGGCCATGCCCCAGGCGCGCGGCCCGCCTCGCATGCGCACATCATCATGGCCTCGCTCAGACACACCTAGGTCCGAGGCCCCTACCTCCATCTCGGCATCTTGGGGGGAGCCTGTATAACCCGCGAGGCCATGGCTCGGCCATGCCTAGGCAAAGCGCACCATCTCGCGTGCAACGTCTTGGAGCGCCCCGTAGCCTCGCCGGGGGCGTCTCGTGGGAGCCTCTCTCACGATATACGCCTATATGGCGACCTCGCTCCAATGAGTCTCGTCTCGGGGCCCCGCTTGCATGATGCCAGTTTTCAAGGTGACCCACAAGAGACAAAAAGAGTACGAACAAGGTACCTCTAAAGGGGTACGTATATGCCTGCTAGGATCAGGGGATAGGTCTGACACCTGTGCCCGACAAGTAGTGGCAGTTGGGAGTAGTACGAGGAATGGCAACACTTCCACGTCTCTGACACCCGTACAAGGCAAGTAGTGGAGCCATGACTGGGTGAAAAAGCTGAGGTGCTCCCACGAACTCTGACCATGTACCAGAGCCAACACCACTACCCCTGGAACCACTCTCCTGTTAGTGTACTCGTGTACCATCTGGTCCCCTGGACCACCATGTACCCAGGGCCATTAGAGCCTACTATAAAATGAACTCTAGCTCCACCTGAAAGGGGGTGGGAGAATTCATTGTATGCAGAGGCTATTGAGAAATATACAGAGGCTTGCTCCATTGTTGATCTGTTTTTACTTGTCCTTAAAGTTTATCCTAATTTCTTATATAAATATCACCAAACTTACCTTTGAGTTTTTCGATCTAATTTCGTTGACGAGATTTCACCGTCAACAGTCGTCTTGAACACTGAGCATTTCATCGAATGTGTTGGCGATGGCAGGGAGCCACCTAGCCGCTCCCTTTTTATAAGGTGGTGACCGAGGGGGGGGGGGGGGGGGGGCTTGTATGCCAACTCATTTCACTCTTTGGCTTAAAAGAAGCAAGAACACTCTCTCTTCCTCTTCCTCCTTCTCCTGGAGCAACTTAGTCATTGGAGTATTGAGATTAATCTCCGAAGACAAGTCAAATGAGCCTAAGTTGGCCATTCGTCCACCACATTTGGGATTCACTCAAGAATTTTGCCATTTTCTCTATCACAACTAGCTAGCCGCCGCCTTGGGTTCATCTCCATTGTTGAGCTCGCACCTCTCGTCCTTAGGCTCATTCCCACAAGCGTCTTCTTTGTCTTGGTAAGCTTCCATGTCCATCAATTTCGCACATTGTGAGAACCTTACTTGATTCTTGTTGAATGCTTGTGCTCTTGAATGTTGTTGGATGATTTCTCCATTTCTAGCTTGATCCATGAATTAGTGGTAGAAATTGATTGGGCTAGGTAGATTTAGGAAAGTTCTTGGCAAAATTCCTTTTTGGGTTTCCCACTTTTGCCATAAGGCGATTTGTGTCATGTGTAGGGGCCTTGAAATGGAAATGGACACCGATCGGGCTTGCCCCTTGGTAAGCGATGGCGAATAGGCGAATGGGCCTCGTTGTCTTGGTGATGGGGTGATGACTCAGTGCCTTGGCAATGGGTTGGTGATTGGGCCTTGGTGCCTTGGTGAGGAAGTGGCGACCGCACGAGGGGCAGATGAAAACTGCCCGAGGGGCGATTGTGCGCGCTAGAGACAAATGGCGACCGCGTGAGGGCCTTGGCGGCCGGGCCATCCTCTTCGCCGCTAGTAACGGTCCATTTGTTCTAGCCTTTGGCTCTTAAATTCATCATTTTTTTTGTGTGACGAAGAGAAAACCATTCTCAGCTCCCAAAACTCAGCCTTTGTCGGGAGAGGTTTTTCCGCTATCCAAGGGTGTCATACCTCGGTCAAGCCACCGAGGTCTCGGGCCCCCTCGCCAACCTTCAAGAATGATGGGTGAGGTAATTTGCATATTTTCGTGAATTTTCTTTCACAGGTTGTTACGTTTTTCACTAGCAGAGAGTGTGTAACATCCCGAATTTCCTAATAAGGCTTAGGACATTGATTAAGGGCCAGGATAGCAAATTATGGAATTATGTGATTATGTAATATTTATGTGTATCATTATGTGATTATGTGAGTTATATTATAATATGACTTGTTATGGATGTTTAGGTGTATTAAATATGCATGTGAGCCCATTTCTATTTAATTGGGAAATTTTCATAATTTGGCTCGTTTTGGTTATATTTGGCATATATGTGGTATGAGTGTGGAACTGCATTATTATATGGTTATCTTTGGGTTACTCAGCACGGGACGATCCTAGGGAGCAAGCTAGTGGGAAAGACACGACGGGATTCATACTTAACTCGGAGTGAGTCAAGGGGTATATTGGGTATTTAGCACATTACCGGGATATTGGGTAATGGGAATAAATATTTGATGACAAATTGGGAGTTAGTGAGATCAGGGGGAAATTCTGGGAATTTTGACTATTTTACCCCAGGGGGCGTTTTTGGGATCCCGAACATTAGGATTTGCTTGAGGTTACTTAAGCTTGAAGTAACCTGTCAGAAATAAAAGAACTTTCAGAATGTTCTCTCTCTCTTTCTCTCTCTCTCTCTCTCTCTCGTTCCCTTTTCGACTCCTGTTCGCATTTTCGAAGGAAACTCGAGTTTTAGGACTCAGATTCAAGCAAGGATTGAGGCATAACAATTCTAGGGAAGATTAGAAGCTTATTAGCAGGAGGATTTAGTTGGGAAATGACTCAATCGGAGGTAATCCAAGTTTTAAGTTTTAAAGTTTTTAAGCTTTGATTGGATTTTATGTTTTGATGAGTTTTGGATGGTTTGAGACTTAGGTTTTATTGGTGGATAATTGGGATGTTTGGAAACTTTGATTTTGGAATTTGGATATGTTTGGATAGGTTTTTGGAATGTTTTAAGTAGGAAAAATCGTAGAAAATGGCTAGTTTCGTGGTCAACTCGCGACCTTGTTCTTGCAAGTCGCGACCGGGATAAACCAGGAGCCAGGAGGAATCTTCCTGGGGGGCGCGTCGCGACCAAAGAGGGGCTAAGTCACGGCCCGCACCCTGAAGCCCAGGCAAATGCTCTCTATCTTGTGGGAAAGTCGCGACCCTCAGGGCCAAGTCGCGACTGGCTTGGGCATTTTTTCCCAGATTTGATTTTTAGCCGTGGGAACTTAATTCTAAGGGCATGGGATCTATCCTACTACCAAGTTGAGTTGGATTCGACGTCTCGGAGGCTAGGTTTTCGTTCGGAAGTATTTATTTACTCATTTTTATGAGGTTTTATATTATGGTTGTGACTAGATTATCGCTAGGGGCTTGGAAACAGGATCGTGCTTGAGGATCGTTTATTGGTAACCTGTGCTTGGACCAAAGGTAAGAAAATTGTACCCAATATGTGATGTATATGATACATGTGATTATGGTATGGCATGAATATTGAATATGGAATTGATCATAGCTTGAGTCTCTGTAAATGTGCATGATCATAATTATGCTGGTGAATGTTGAGTATGTATGTTGAATGCCTTATATTTGGATATTTGACATATGATATATGCCTGGCTGCATTGCTTACTTATGAGTGGCACTGAATCATTAGTTAGAACGACATTGGTGTTAGTCCTGGTTGTGAATTCTTCATTTATCAGTCATGATCGGCAATAGTACTGAGCGTTGGTCGTATGGAATTGACCTACGAGTCAAGAGCGGCATTAGCGTATTGAATGCGGAATCAAAATGATTAGATATCATCAACAGGAGCATTAAATGCTTGACCGCACTTAAGGCCAAAGAAAACTAAAAGCGTTTGTCTGGTCTAAAGGTTAGTTGCTTAGAGCTAGGGCCAAAAGGCTCAGGTGACTGAAATGTCACATGGCTTAGGGAGCATATTCCCAGAGATGGACTCATTAGTCATCTATTCAGGGAGCGGATCCCCAGAGATGGATTCATTAGTTATCTATTCAGGGAGTGGATCCCCAGAGATGGACTAATTAGTCATCTATTCAGAGAGCGGATCCCTAGAGATGGACTCATTAGTCATCTAATCAGGGAGCGGATCCCCAGAGATGGACTCATTAATCATCTATTCAGGGAGCAGATCCTTAGAGATAGACTCATTAGTCATCTATTCAGGGAGCAGATCCCTAGAGATAGACTCATTAGTCATCTATACATGGCGCTGGGCCCCATAATTATTTATTTGGATTTGCCTGTATGCATGAATAGGGCTATTATTGCTAGGTATGCTTATTATGATTTACTAACATGTTATTATTTGTTTATGAGCATGTTGAGTTTTCTTGTTGAGCCTCGGCTCACGTGTGCTATGTGGTGCAGGTAAAGGCAAAAGAAAGCTGGATCATCCTTGAGTTGGAGAGCGTAGGTGACGATGTGTACGTATGCGGTTGCTCGACCACCACGGCCGAGGGTTTAAAGAGGAACTAGAGTTAAACCCTATTTTGCCGCTGGTTGTAAATCTTTTATTGCAATTAACCTTTAAATTATATTTTAGGATCCCAATGTATACAGTAAACATTTTAGTGAGACGTTGTATCTTTGACAAAAAAATTTAACCCTAAATCGTTAATCACATTTAGTTACACGATTATGGCCAAATGACTCGTTTAGCGAGTTTAACACTGTTTAAAATGCACAGCGTAACGGTCCCTAGGTAGTAGGGCGTTACAACTTGGTATCAGAGCGAGCCAAGGTTAAGGGTTCCTGTAGACAAGCCGGGTATGTACACTCGTCACTAAAGACAATATTCAATCAGGGTATGGTAACTATTTATGTGGTTATGTGCTTAACTGCTTAAATAGAATGTAAATGCAATACATGTACACTGTATTAGAGAGCATGAGATTTTGATAGAGTTTGACTCTTGACTAATGATGTGATTATATGATTACCTGCTCAGTGAATATATAAACGTGTTAGTTTTATGCTGGAGTTGAAAGCATGGTGTGTATGTTGGAAGAGAAGGGGTTACAAATTGATGTATGAATGCTATAGACATGTTTTTAGCACTGCAGTGGTTGTGAATGTAGTGTGGTATGATTGTTCCCATGGGGAAGGATTTTGAATGTGCTCATCATGTTTAATGGGCCAAGATATTGACTGCAGATTCAATCAGAAGGTATGTATCCAAGGCAGTTAATGAGACTTGGTGGTTGTTATATTGAGGCTGGGAATTACAACGAGGGTTTGAGTTCTTCACCTGCCCCTTAGAATTTCCAGCAGGTGTTTACATATATGCAATTAAGATTGCAGAGGCAAGAGGAATAGATTAGGTGTTTAAAACAAAAGCAAGTTCTGTTAGGGAACACCTCTTCCTTTGTTATGCCAGGAGTGGCACCGGTATTGGCTCAGCCTAGGGTTGAGAACAGGTGGGAATTTATTTGTGGAAGATTTCAGGAATATTACCCTCTAGTCTTTGAGGGAGGCCTAGATCCATTCAGATCTGAGCAATGGATGGGCATGATCAATTCCATCCTCGACAGTATGGGGGTGGGAGGTCACGATAGGGTGATCTGTGCTACATATGTATTGCGGGATGATGCCCGGACATGGTGATAAGTAGTATCCCAGACACAAGATACAGCTACGATGGACTGGAAAGAATTTAGGCAGGTGTTTAATGAAAGATATTATTGTGATGTAGTTAAGACTGCTAAGATGAATGAGTTTCTGAACCTAGTTCAGGGAAATGCAACGGTAACCAAGTATGTTAACAGATTCGATGGGTTGGCCAAGTTTTCTTTTGATATGGTACCCACAGATGTAGCTCTGAAGGAAAGGTTTATCCAGTGATTGAATCCTAAAATAGCTCAAGGCATTAGAGTTTCCCCAGTGCATGAAATCTCTACCTACGCTCAGGTGGTAGGAAAGGCTCTTGTTGTTAAGAGCATAGGATATCAGATTAAGAAGGAGAGTGTTGGAGAGCGCGGAGCTCATATAGTGGTACCCCTATTTATTGGATTGGGCGAGGACAAGGATTGGAAAGTTTACCCAGAATGCACTCGGTGTAAGAGGCGTCATCTGGGAGAATGCCGAGCAAGGGCACGTTTCTATTGTGGAATGTTTGGGCACTGTAAGAGGAATTTCCCAAGGTGAAGGAAGGATGAGCTAAAGGGGGCGGACAACTCGACTACAGCTCGAGTGTTTGGTCTGATGCAGTCAGAGTTAGAGACTGAGACTAAGACTGGGGCTAGTTCCTCAGTAGTGGCAGGTCAGCTTCCTAGTTCTGATTTTGTATTATGCTGACTAGTTTTGGTGCCATGTTGTTCTTTGCTTGTTGCATCTAGAAAGGCATAGACTTGATATGCATATTACATGGTTATGTTGTGATGAGAATGTGATACTTTATTGGTAATTTTAGAGATAAGTTAGATTATTGTGGAAAGGACTCATCAGTTGACTTGATAGAGTTGGTTATGAATGACTTCGATATGATCCTGGATATGGATTGGTTCGCCAAGTATGGGGCAATGATGGATTGCAAGGAAAGGTTAGTAACTTTTGGGTTTGGGGGTGAGAAGCCCTTGTATTTGTTGGCACTGTGCATGGACCTTATATGCTTATGACATCTGTATTTAGAGCTAGAGATCTAGTGCAAGAGGAAGCATAAAGCTCTTAGCTAGTGTGGTGGATACCACTTAGGTCGTGCCAGTGGGACTGGGACAGACTGGATTAGTCTGTGAGTCTCTAGATGTATCTCCAGGGGATTTGTCAGGGTTACCTTTACGCAAAGAGATAAAATGGTGATTAGGTTGGTGCCAGGGACGGAACTAGGTCTAGGGCATTGTATTGAATGGCATCAGCATAGTTGTCAGGACTAAAGACTCAGTTATTGAGTAAGATGGTATTCTCTAAGGTGGATCTTTGATCTGATTATTACCAGCTGAAGATCAGGGAAAAGGATATGCAAAAGACTGCTTTTATATCAGATAAGGGCACTGGGAGTGTTGAGTTGTTTTGATGGATTAGACGAATAGAGTATTCAAAGATTATCCGAATTGGATTTTTGATCGTCTTGTTCGACGGTATTGTGGTATATTCTCGGTTGGAGATTTACCGAGGTCAAGGAACACCTTAAAGGTCAGGAGTTTCCTTCGACAGGCAGGATAATATATGTACTTTGTGGAAGAGTTTCGAGTCTTCTTACAAATCAGAACCAGTTTGTAGGTTATTATGACACCTCATTGTCAGGAAAAGGTGATTGCCCAAGCAACATATTAGTTGAAGGGTATGACCAGAACTAGAGCAGAGTTACTAGTGGGCCAGGTGGCCAACATTATGTTTGAGTTACTCTTGTAGAGAGGATCGAAAAACAGTTGAGTGAACCACAAATGGAAAGAGTTAAGGGGAATGTCTTAGCTGGATTAGCTAAGGAATATGCAGTGTCAGGTATCCGTTTATTGTTGTATAGGGATCGGACTTGGTAATTTGACGGACATTGGGATTAAACAAGGGATTCTAGATGAATCTCATACTACCCTCTTATTCTTTTCATCCAGGAATCATGAAAGATGTACTAGGATCTTAAATCTTTATAGTGGTGGCCTGGGATGGAGAGGGACGTAACAAAATATGTGGCTAAGTTCTTAATCCACCAGAAGGTCAAGACAGAGTATCAGAAACCAATAGGGCTATTGCAGTCTTTGTGTATTCTGTAGTGGAAGTAAGAAAACATCGCGATGGATTTCGCGGTGGGGTTGCCCAGGATAGTGGGTCAGCATGATTTGGTTCAGGTCATTATGGACCAGTATACAAAGTCAGCTCACTTTTATCAGTAAGGACGAGCAATGCAGTTGATTAGTCTACAGACCTCTATGTGAGAGAGGTAGTACGCCTTCATGGAATTCGAGGTTTATTATATTAGATGAGGACCATGTTATTACTTCCAAGTCTTAGGGAAGGTTACGGAAGGCGATGAGTATATAGTTGGAGTTTAGTACATTTTATTATCCTTAGACTGATGATAAATCATAGAGAGTTATCCAGTTATTGGAAGGGCACCTTATGAGATTTTGTATGGTAAGGAATGTTTATCACCCATTCATTGGGATGAGATGGGTGAGATGTTATATTTGGATCCTGTGGTAGATTAGAGGATCATTGAGACTATTAGAAAGGTTAGAGCTTGGATGCTCGTTTCTTAGAGTGAATAGGAAAAGTTATGTTGATATGAAGTGTAGGAACGTGGAGTTCCAAGTGGAAGACTGTATCTTCCTTAGAGTATCACCATGGAAATGGGTGAGGAAATAAGGGCAAGTTGAGCCCTAGATTAGTAAGATCATTTGAATCCTTGATAGGATCAGTCAGGTTGCCAATGGATTGGCTTTAGCTTTGGTACTGTCAGCAGTATATAGTGAATTTCAGATTCCTGTGTTGAGGAAACATGTGTTAGATAAGACTCATGTGTTGAGCCATGAGAATCTGGAATTGGAGGGCAAATTATCCTATGAGGAATAGCCAGTTCATATTTTTGACAGAAAGAACAGAGTTCGAAAGAACAAAGCTATACCTTGGGTTAAGGTATGAAACAGAAACAGTAAGGTCGAGGGAGCGACCTAGAAATAAGAATCAGATATGCGGAATCGATATTCTGAGCTAGACAGATAAAATTTCGAGGACGAAATTTCTGTAAGGAGGGGATACTTGTAACGTCCCAAATTTCATAACAAGACTTAGGGCCTTGATTAGGGGGCCAGGATGGCAAATTATGGAATTATGTGATATTTATGTGTATCATTATGTGATTATGTGAGTTATATTATAATATGACTTGTTATGCATGTTTAGGTGTATTAAATATGCATGTGGGCCCATTTCTATTTAATTCTGCAATTTTCATAATTTGGCATGTTTTGGGTATATTTGGCATATAAGTGGTATGGGTGCGCTATTGCATTATGTATGGTATGGGTTACTCGGCACGAGACGATCCTAGGGAGCATGCTAGTGGGAAAGTCACAACATGATTCGTACTTGACTCGGAGTGAGTCAATGTGCATATTGGGTATTTAGCACATTACTAGGATATTGGGTAATGGGAATATATATTTGATGACAAATTGGGACTTAGTGAGATCAAGGGAAAATTTTGGGAATTTTGACTATTTTACCCCTGGGGGCATTTTTGGGACCGCGAGCATTAGGA
Source organism: Humulus lupulus (assembly GCF_963169125.1). Taxonomy (NCBI): domain Eukaryota; kingdom Viridiplantae; phylum Streptophyta; class Magnoliopsida; order Rosales; family Cannabaceae; genus Humulus; species Humulus lupulus. The sequence goes on along the minus strand of NC_084800.1, from coordinate 92,564,318 downwards.
TTTTCTTGAGGTTACGTAAGCTTGAAGTAACCTGTCAGAAATAAAAGAACGTTCAGAACGTTCTCTATCTCCCGTTCCCTTTTCGGCACCCATTTTCATTTTCGAAGGAAACTCGAGTTTTAGGCCTCATATTCAAGCAAGGATTGAGGCATAGCGATTCTAGGGAAGATTATAAGCTTATTAGCTAGAGGATTTAGTTGGGAAATGACTAAATCAGAGGTAATCCAAGTTAAGTTTTTAAGTTTTTAAGCTTTGATTGGATTTTATGCTTTGATGAGGTTTTGGATGGTTTAAGCCTTAGGTTTTATTGTTTTTGGATAATTGGGATGTTTGAGAACTTTGATTTTGGAATTTGGATATGTTTGGATATGATTTTGGAAGGTTTTAAGTGGGAAAAATCGTAGAAAATGGTTGGTTTCATGGTCAAGTCGCGACCTTGTTCTAGCAATTCGCGATAGGGATGAACCAGGAGCCAGGAGGAATCTGCCTGGGGGGCGCACCGCGACCCAAGAGGGGCCAAGTCGCAGCCCACACCTTGAAGCCCAGGTAAATGCTCTCTGTCTTGGGGGCAAGTCGTGACCCTCAGGGCCAAGTCGCGACTGGCTTGTGCATTTTTGCCCAAATTGGTTTTTTGCTGTGGGAACTTAATTCTAAGGGCCTAGGATCGATCTCACTACTTAGTTGAGTAGCATTCGACATCCCAGAGGCTAGGTTTTGGTCTGAAAGTATTTATTTACTCATTTTTATGAGGTTTTATATTATGGTTGTGACTAGGTTATCGCTAGGGGCTTGGAAACAGGATCGTGCTTAGGGTCGTTTATTGGTAACCTGTGCTTGGACCAAAGGTAAGAAAACCGCACCCAGTATGTGATGCATGTGATGCATATGGTACATGTGATTATGGCATGGCATGAATATTGAATATGGAATTGATCAGAGCTTGAGTCTCTGTAAATGTGCATGATCATAATTATGCTGGTGAATGTTGAGTATGTATGTTGAATGCCTTATATTTGGATATTTGACATATGTTATATGTCTGGTTGCATTGCTTACTTGTGAGTGGCACTGATTCATTACTCAGAACAACATTGGTGTTAGTACTGGTTGTGAAGTCTTGACTTATCAGTCATGATCGGCAATAGTACTGAGTGTTGGTCGTATGGAATTGACCTACGAGTCAAGAGCAGCATTAGCGTATTGAACGCGGAGCCAAAATGATTAGATCTAATCAACATGAGCATTAAATGCTTGACCGAACTTAAGGTTGAAGAAAAATAAAAGCGTTTGTCTGGTCTAAATGCTAGTTCCTTAGAGCTAGGGCCAAAAGGCTCAGGTGATTGAAATGTCACATGGCTTAGGGAGCATATGCCCAGAGATGGACTCATTAGTCATCTATTCAGGGAGTGGATCCCCAAAGATGGACACATTAGTCATCTATTCAGGGAGCGGATCACAAGAGATGGACTCATTAGTCATCTATTCAGGGAGCGGATCCCCAGAGATGGACTCATTAGTCATCTATTCATGGAGTTGATCCCTAAAGATAGACTCATTAGTCATCTATTCAGGGAGCAGATCCTCATATTGACTTGACAGTCATCTATACAGGGCGCAGAGCCCCATAATAATTTATTTGGATTTGCCTGCATGCATGAATAGGGCTATTACTGCTAGGCATGCTTATTATGATTTAGTGACATGTTATTATCTGTTTATGAGCATGTTGAGTTTTCTTGCTGAGCCTCGGCTCACAGGTGCTATGTGGTGCAGGTAAAGGCAAAAGAAAGCTGGGCCATCCTTGAGTTGGAGAGGTTAGGTGACGATGTGTACATATGCGGCTGCTCGACCACCATGACCGAGGGTTTAAAGAGGAACTAGGGTTAGACCCTATTTTTTCGCTTAGGTCGACTAGTTGTAAATCTTTTACGGTAATTAACCTTTAAAATATATTTTGGGATCCCAATGTATACATTAAATGTTTTAGTGAAACGTTGTATCTTTGACCAAAATTTTTAACCCTAAACCATTAATCACACTTAGTTGCACGATTATGGCTAAGTGACTCGTTTAGCGAGTTTAGCAATGTTTAAAATGCACAGCGTAATGGTCCCTGGGTAGTAGGGCGTTACAAAGTGGGCCCGTCTTGTGGATTATCGTTGTGGCTATTGGTATTGACTATCTGCATGTTACTTATTTCGAGTACCCTTTTGAGACAACGGTCCTCCAACCAGCTGCGTTATCATGGCTCCCCAACAGCCTCCTCGGGATCAAGCTCGCCTGAGGTGAGGTGTGGTTTGTCCCGCTATTGTGTGTTGGGAATTTATGACTTTACACTTTCTTAATCAACAATGCATAATAGGTATAGTTCAATACCACAAACCCTAGATGTTAATCAATAACCTTATTCAAAGTATGAATGCAAACCTGGATCATCAAAAAACCATATTCATGATTTGAATGCGAATCTTGAAAATAAAGGATTAAGTGATTAAATGATTATAAGATGAACTTAGAAATATTTAATCATTAATACTAACAACATAAACACAGTAGAATGACTCAAATACAAGGTTAGGGTTTAGAGAGATACATCATTTTACTTTTATCAACTTGAATCTTCAAAGTTGGGAAACATCTATGGCTTATACACAATAAGAACATTGTTGTCCAAAATCTCTATTCCAAGTCTTCCCTTATTGATTGAAGCTTTCAACCAAGTAGAATGAGATTTGGGATTTAACAAGCCTTGAAACTCATGCAAGTCAAGCAATGCTTTATGAGTTTCTTGGAGAAAACTAGTAATCTTGAGAGCCAGAAAGAGATAGTTTCAGCGAGAGATAGGTGAGTGATCAAGTCACCAATTTACTCAAATGAACCCTTAAAATAGTATGTGAACCTCATTATACTCAACCAATGAGATTAGAGCATTTGAATTTTAGAGACAAAACACGTCACTGTACGAATTCGTACAGATAGCCTAGGCAACACGTTGCCTGGATGCTTAATCCACAAACGAGCAATGCGTCGCCTCCTAAAAGTGACACATCATTGATGCCTCTGACTTGGTGCTTCAAAAGTTGTCTCAAAACATCCTTAAATGCCCCCAAAATTTTTGGGTACTCTCATATACTCCAAAGAAATACTTTGGACCCAAAATGATGATTTATAAATGCCTATATCATAAGTCAACTCTCACATGTTGACTTTAGTGAAACCGTTATGGTTTTAGCACATATTCGTGCCTAACCAATTTCCCCATGTATTTAACCAATTATAACATTGTGGAGTCCAGATCATCTTCCAGCAAGGATCCTACCATAGTTGTTGTAATGATTCGGATTTTCAAGAATCGATAATGCGAAAATATAAACGTTTTCATTTAACAAAATATTTTAAAAACCCGTATAAAAAAAATCTTTTTAAAAGTCGTATGGCCATACTTAACATTTAATACAAACATAGTTTATAAAGAGTAAAGTGAGCCTAGTTTATGAAAATAACACAACATTTCCAAAAAAACAAAACAGCTTCCCAAAAGGTCGGTCCACATGTACATTCACAAGGTAGACTCTAGCTCTCAATGCTCTACCTTGCCCTTGTTCTTACCTACAATAGGAAACAACTAGGTAAGCGAAAACGCTTAGTAAGTTCAACTTTAAAACAAAAGCATGCAGAGAAGACAGGTGGTCACTAACCAAGTTACTGTCCCCATATAACAATAGCTCAACAAAATTAGGGTTCTGAATCCATCCAGACCCTACGCAATCAATTTCAAGAACGCAAAAGCATCCTGACAAACTTATGGTTATGCCTGATGACCAATGGCAAACTATTTCATATAAATAAATAAATCCCTGCACTCAGAAAATCCCAGAGCAAGCAAATATAATATATCACAATATAATTCGAGACCAACGCTCGACAATTTCCAACAATTCGGGCGTATCACGCCCTCCAGCATAATTGCTAATCTGTAAGTGAGAACTGAGTCTCAACACTAAGATCTAGCAAATAAATATCCCCATCAAGGGTAACTATCGAGTTACCTAGGGCATCACTACTTATCCAATAGTAAATCCCTCGCAAGGTTAACCATCAAGTTACCAAGGGCATTGCTACTATCCAAGAGTGTAATCAAAGTTACACGGGTTTATAGAGACTTCTATGTTAATCAGTGGTGCTGGTGAGCAGTTGTCCCTAGGGTGTTCAACCTCACTCAAACTTGGCAACCCCTAGTATCTCTAGGAACTCTCACTGAATGGCCAATATTCACGGCTACTATCCGGGAATAACTTATTAGAGCACTTGCTCGGGTTCTAACTGTTCAATGATTAAGTAAGCATGAGGGCCGCTAGGTCCCATTTATTTTGGCGCCCCTAGGTTTAAACCAGCAATCCTCACCTCTTGGCCACTCATCACGATAGTGAACCAAACATAATAAAATCAAACAAGCAGTGTGATGGGGATCAGCCGTCTCGGATATGACGGAAATCTACCGTTCATATTTTCTGAATCAACACATACTAGACTAACGTCTCTATGCAAACTTTCTACGACAATGTATATATGTGCATGTGTCCCTATACTAACAAACAATACAATAGTCGTTTCATGTTGTAGCCACACAATTGAAGTTGACTTACCTGGAGTCCTTAACTCTCAGCAGGATTTCATCCTCTAATGTATAGTCCAGTTATGCTTAGCCAATACTGTAATTATCCATACAGTATACTCGGATTAATTATGGCACTTCATAATTCATTATTATTATTTTAGGCAGTTTGGTCATTTTAAAAAATCACTTGTGAGTATTAAAGATCATTTTTTTGGTTTTAAACCCATTCAAGAAATTCGTACTCAAAACTATTTGAGACTAAACCCTAAGTCTCAGGGAGACCTATCCTATGGTCTTTATACCTAGGCTCATGTATCGCAATAGTATTTTCCAACAATCCGCTAAAAATCTTATTCTTTAAAAGTATCGCTATTAACCCGTACTTTCAACAAGTCGGTTAAATATATAGAAGATTTTAGACGGTATTATACCTAGAAAATACTAATTAAATTCCTTTATTATTTTTCAAGAAAATAACATCTTAATTTTCCTTTTATTTTTCTTAAGGTTTTAATCTCTAAAAATCATTTTAAGAAAATAACCTAATTTTAACTTAATTAGAAAAATTGTTAATATCTTCTAATCTTGAGTAGTTAATTCTCCGAAGTCAATTAATCAAGTTTACTTACTAGAAAAATAATTTACTTAATTATTTTCTCAAAATATAGGGTTTTTAAACCCTCTTAATTTATCAGCTTATTAATAAATTAAATCTTTTATTTTTAGAAAGAATAAAAATTCTTTAATAAAATAATTCTCACTTAAACTCAAAGTGGTATTTTAGGTCAAAATCTTTTTAAGACTTACCAAGTTTTTATCTTGCAATAAGCACAAATGTACTTTTTATCTTAAGTTCCAAAATCCCATTTTTTTTTTACTAAGTGTGAAAACCTCATTTTTCTCATTTTTAACTACATACTTTGTTAGGTCATAACTTGAAGTTTACCTACCCAATTGTTACCAAAATTTCTCAATTCAATATTTGGTATGCAATTTAAGTCTTTGTAAAATCTGAGGTCAAAAGGAGTATTTTTTATTGGTGAAAATATTTTCCAAACATTGAGGTAAAAATAACCTTATTTTTTCCAAATTTTGGCACTTAATAACTCATAAACTGTTCATTATTTTGTTACCAAATTTTATAGTGGAATACTAGGTTATGTCAATAATATATCTACAAAATTTTAGAAAAAACTGGGTTCATTTGACTTATACAGTGGCTGTCCAAACTTGGTCTCGAATTTAAGAATACGAAAAAAAAACAGTTTTTTACCTAAACTTTGAAATAGCATAACTCACTCATTTCTAAACGTTTTTGAGTGTTTCAAAAGCTCAGTTTTATGTACTCCATCTCAACAATATCACAGAACAGTTTAATATTACAAAATAAATATACAGTGGATGCTTGACCCCTTGGAAGTCACAGCTCAAAACTTATACTTTTGTTTTAGGGTTTTCAACAAAACCCTTGAGGATTTTGGTCCCTATTTTCAAAAATCAACACACAATCATCATAAAAATTATAAAGAAAATACTATAGCCTTATTACATCACCAATAAGAAACTTTAAGCATTAAATATACAAAATAATGCTTAAAAATAAAAACCATACAAAAACAACCATAAAAAGTAAACTTTTTACCTCTTGTTGTTCTTGCTTTAGGTTTTGATGTTTCTACTAGCTTTGAATCCTTCAAAACTCTTTCAAAACCTTAACCAACTCCCCCAATAACACATATAGTTATCTACTGAAAGATCTATGGTTAAAAACTTTACAAAAGTCAAGTCTTTGAATCTTTACCTTAGGGAAAAAAACTCTTCCAAGACCAAAGCTTAAGCTTCCAAGCTTTGTTAGTGTTCTTGGTAGTTGAAAATGATGAGAAAACTTGAGAGAGAATTTTTGAACAAGATGAGAGTGATATGAGATAAGAGGGTCAGTTATGGGAGGTTGGAAGAGCTTAGACAACTCTAAATCTAAACACTTAAGTGTTTTTTTTTTACTTTATGTCTTTTGTGCCATTAACATTTATTAAATATGATTAAAAATCTTAATCAATTTGAACCACCAATTTAAAACCTCACATGGCCGGCCACCATTATTTATTTATTTATTTATATATACATATAAAGATTAATAAACATTTCCTAAGAATTTGTCTTTTTTTTTTCTAAAAATCCAAAAATGACTTCCTATAACTTTTTTAACCCTTATAAAGTTTTAAAAAAAATAAAAATGAACACATAATAATTAAATTAAATTTCTCTCAAATTTAATTTAATTAATCACACAATAAAATTGAACCTAAGGTCCATTCATGGAATAAAATTCCTCAATTCGGTAAAATTAAGCATTTTAACACAAAACGCCCTAAAATTTCCATTTCCTCTTCCGTTTATTATTTTTTACCAAACTTTAATTTTTATGAATGTATTTTATGCCCAAAATATATTTTCCATAGTTTTTCATTTTATTTTCCGAGATTTTTACCCGATTAGGGTTTTTGTGTCGGTCCAAGACCGAAAGTCTTATCTTGACTTTTAATCACAAAATTCATAATTTGGTTAGCAATAACTCATGGAAATAAATTAAAAACAAATATAATATTATTTAAAATAGTATCTTAACTCGGGAAAAAATCCTGACCCGAGTCGTTTAATGGTACTCGAAACGCAGGGCGTTACAATTGTTAGGTGGATTCGCGATACACCGCCCTCATCAGTTGAGGGTAACTTATTTGCCACCCTAACTATCATGAGTGAGGCTCAATCGGAGCAGGTGATTTCTCATCACGTCATTCTAGATACAGTTGAGTGCTAGCTTCCTAGGCTTAATGAGCGTGCAGATCTCCCTCCTGAGGGCTGGTAGGCATGGGTTATCCTTCCACTACATGATTTCTTGACTAACGTTGCCAACTACTTCAAGATGGCGCCATTTCAGTTGATGCCTAACACATATCGAGTTGTCTTTGGGATTCACGTACTACCCCGGATCATAGGCTGGGAGCCTCCTTTGCCGTGTGAGATTCACTACCTATATCACCTCTAGTTCAACCCGGAGCGGAAGACATACAGATTTTATCACTTTCACGTTTAAATTGAGGTGTCAGACTTGGTGATCAGTGGGAAGTCCAACACTGAGGAATATCCTTATAGATACTTCTTCACCAAAAACATCAACTCCACTAACAGGGCCTTCGGGAGAGTTGGTAAGTCCCTTGATCCTCTTCCTTGTGAGACATTATTTTGGAGTGTTAGGGCGTTATTCTCACCAACCAATGTGGTAGTCCTCGCCACTGGTGACTAGAAAGCTCCTCCACATGGGTGGTGAGTGTCACCTAACCATTCCTCGCTTGCCTTCTTCTAACGCTTGTGTTATTTTTGACAGGTGCCTATACTCGTCCAACAACATGGCCCAGATACCAGGAGTACCTTGAGTCTCTACAGACACAAGTTGCGGCAAAGTATAAGACCCCACATTTCCTCCTCACTAACCAAAACTTATGGGCTTGCAGCTTTTTTGATGCTTATCAGTTTCTGAAATCGACGAACGCTTCTCCACCTCCTGAGGGCGTTGATTCAAGGGCCTTTCCTATCATTGAACTTATGATGATAATGCCATGAGACATGGAGTCTTGGCAACCCCTGAGGCATGTGGAGGGGCGAACAACAATGGCGAGCCTGTCGTGGGTGGCGACAAGCAAGTAGCGACTCTTGAGGTGGGAGGCGCCTCAGCTCCTAACCTGACGTACTCATCAACCCAAGACTTGTGTGATACTCTAGTGCCTCCAGCAGTCGACGTCTGCGGGACCTCCTCTGGGGCTGGTCCTTCTAGGCCTACTCGGGTACATGGGGATTCTTCGCGATCTTCACTACACTGTTAATTTCCAACTCGGTGGGACGATTTTTCGTCGCTACCCCGGCAGATCTTGCATCATTGCTCTCTTTCTTTTGCATCGATCTAGATGGCCACAGGCTTAATATAGAGGATGAAGCATCAGTGGGGTCCCCTTAGGGGAACTGGGCTAATTCGTGCTTCTTAGACCCTCATCCGAGTGGAGGGGCGTCTTCTAGTGTTCCTTCTTTCATGGACTTGTTGGGTATTTAGTGCCCACCTACTGCCAAACCAATTTATTTAAGCATATTTATGTAATGATAAAATTTCACTTATGCCTTGTCTGATTGACTGTTTGATTTTAGAATTGCAAGAGTTATGGACCATCAATGTATTTTTCCCAACCCTAGACTATTTAGGAGAAGTTTGGGAAGCAGAAGAAACAGCCTTCGCCCCAAGGCTAATCATACGGGAAAGTTAAGAGAGTTCAGATTCGTCCTCAGGTTGTCACATCTACTGGTCTCACTTCATCAGGCCCTCTCTTGGGGGGTGCTCCATTCCCTGCAGCATCATCGTGCATTTTTCCCCCTGCTTCACCGACTCCCTCGAAGTTGCCACCTGTCGCGCCTCTTCAGGCGGACATCAACATGACAAGGGGGATGTTAAAGTCCATAGCGTTGGGCCCTCACATTCTCTATCTCTGCCGCTGGCCATTGGTGACCATAGACTCCTCTATCGAATTGTCCCACCAATAGATGGAGAATAATGTTATGGTAACCACTTTGACTCGTCTCCATTTGTTCATGTTTTGTATATGTTCTCACAATTTTCTTTGCTTTTCAGGCGGCACCGACCATGGTGAACCTTCATCACCAACTCAAGTGAGAGTCCAAGGATCTCTAGAAGACTTGGTTGGACCTCTATAGTGCCTTTTCGGACGTTGATAACGCTTGATTTTCACTTGTTGCTTCAGGGCATGAGCTTGCAAAGGCTCGTTCTGCCTACAACAATGCCACCAGAGTTGTGAAGGGTGCCCAGTAAAATGTTGCTGCTTGGAAGGTCTAGCACTACGCCACCGACGAAAATTAATGTGTTTAAGTGATAAGGCAAAGAAGGCAAGTAAATAGTGCAAGCAAATTTCATTCTTGAAAGCTAAAATTTTATACAATTATGCTCGGGGGCTTGAGCCTCAGATTGTTTATACCCCAACAAAAGAAATGGCATGCAGGTCTACTTACATAACCGAATAAAAAGGAAAAATTACAAGGGCCTAGATCTCGCCCGAGGGAACCTCCACTATTAGGTCGATCACACGATCAGTCTCGGGAGCCCAACCTGCTTTCGCTGCAGCAGCGTCATCCTCCCAGAGACATTCCTCGAATAGCATCCTTATGTTAGGGTCATCGGTGAAGGTCAAGTCCATATTTTTGTTGCTTTTCCATGCAACATAGAGGGTGTCCTTCACTAGCTGATCGACCTCCTTGTGTAGGGCGGAGACCTAGTCATTCAACTCCTGGACTTGACGCTTCAAGCCCTCCACTTCAACAGCGACTGCTTACGCCCTTGAAGCTGCCTGTGTGATTTCTTCTCGGGCCCTAGCTGCATCCTCAACATGTCGCGAGGCTTCCTTGTGAGCAGTCTGGGTCTTTTCTCCCGCTACCCGGGTGTCAGTCATGGCCTTTTCAACGGCCTCCTCAGCGGCCTTAGAATGGCTCATGGCTTCCTCCACTAGTTTCATGGAAATGTCCTCGAGGACTTGAAGCCTAGACTGCTCCCTCGCTAAGCGGGTATCCACCTTCGAGGCATGAATCTTCTCGTCCTCAAAATCCTTCTAAAGCTTGGAGTGCTCCTCGAGGGAGACCGATGCCTCCCTGAGTTCCTTCAGCTCAAAGGGGCTCGTGGTCACGATGTCCCCAAGCCTTTGGCACTAGGCAGCAGTCTATATAATAATGCAAAGTTAGTACGCAAGAATGCCATACTTAGCTACAAATTCGAATTATAGTCTAAGACTTACTCGCGTCCAGGAGTAGCGGTATGCTGCAATGAGGGATATTTTTTCAACCTCTCCGATGTGAGCATAGCAACGAGAAGGCATCTAACAGAGAGATCCACTCAGTCTCTGCAAAAGCTCTGAAACTAGTGGAGCTTACCTACTTCCAAACCTCTCAGCAAAAAGAGACTCTAGCTCCTCACGGATGGGAGGTGGCAGTGGGGTTCCGCTCCGAGGCCTATCCTCACAAATATACTCTTCTAAGGCCTTGAAATTTTTGTCCCATTCCTCCATATGGTTTTTTAAGTGCTCTACGACCAGATTTTGCCTCTCAAGCTCTTCCCCTTCGTAATGCTCGGGAAAGATTACAAGCCAACGTATCTTGGCTTGAGGACCGCCAGATGCCTTAAGGGAAAGAAGTTATTTTCTTGTGCCTGAAGTCTCCACATCGAGGAATGGAGACCCCTTGCAAAGGTTGATGACTTCCCCTATTGCCAACGGTCTCGGGGGAATGGTTTTCGGAGCTCCAGGGACCACCGGAGTAGCACAAACATCTGTCAGAGCCTCGAGGACAACGGGTGTTGTGCTAGGGACTTGGATTTGCGAGGGCCACATAACACTCTAGCATTTGGTCTGGATGGAGTTAGCCAAACCTATGTGACTTGCAAAGGAAAATAATGAGTGTTAGTCTTCACCAAGGGCATAATAAAAGCGAATAAAATGCATGAAAAGGAAGTTCTAGCTCGACGCTTGTGAGCTCCTCGAGAGGCCAACCACTAGATGGCTCCTCCAGTGTAAAATGGAATGGGCAAATTCCCTCGCAAGCCTGCCTATCTTCTGAGTGGTGTTCATCTCATATTGACAGATCCACCTCGCGTGTGTAGACATCACCTCATCCAATGGTACGAAACCCTAGGGGTGTAGCCTTCTCTTTGGGTGGTGGAGGAATGTGTCAATTAAATCTTGGTAGTCTTGGAACTCATCTGCAGTCCAATGATGATTCGAGATCTGTCCGCTCCAGAGGAGCGAAGGCGAGGCCCACATATGCTCAGGGACTACTCTTTCTCCTACTTTCCTAGCGTGATATAAAATTATGGGATATTTACCTTGGTCACACGACGAGGACTCAACCCCCACCTGGAGCTCATCCTCGAGCTCCTGGTCTTCTTAAGGCTCAGCAGCAACTTGGATTGCATGAACATTATCAACACATTCTTCTTGCATTCTTTGGTTGTACAGGAGGAGTACCTGACCGTCCACGTACTCATTGTGGAGGGAAACTTCTTCTCGGGACTTTTTCGAGTTCCAGAATGGAGAGAGGTCCATGAAGCCTAAGTGTTGACCCTCTTGGAGAAGGCCAAACTTTCGAAGGTGAACTTCTGTGACAAGGAAGCTGAGCTCCATCTCTGCGTTCGGGAGACTGTTCATATTCTGGAGTCGGTCATCATACGCCTCGACCAACAGAGTACAGTGGAAGTGGCCTATTAAGAAAATATTTCTAAGTACGGAATGACTAACCTTGGAGAACTAAGCTAAAGATGAGGTTTGAGACACTTACCAACCTTGGAAAATTCCAGGAGAAGGGTAGGCTTAGTCTGCGTGGGAGAGCCATTTGTGAAGAAGAAATGATATTTGTAGTCCCGCGCGTGGCTCTCGTTGTGGAAGGGAGCCTTGTACACCAGCTCCAGATAGGTGTACTTCATTATGGTGTAATACGCATTGAACCTTGTCTTCCGGGACAAGCCAGAAAACTGTAGACGTACAGTATTTCGGCTAGAGAAGGCATATGCCAATTCTATCTTCGTAAGAACACATACAATCCAGCAAGGACCCAGTACCCATTCAAGGACAACTTGAAGTAGGCTATGCCGATGTATTTAAGGAAGTCGACATAGTACTGACGTAGAGGCAAGGTCGCCCCTGCTTGGAGGTGTGAAGCACTCCAGGCCCCGATGCCGTTCACACTCTGGTGCACCATTTCTGAGTCCCGGGATAGGCACGCAAGGTTGTCCCCTTTGACTTCGTAGTGAGAGGATTTTTTTCAGCGCCCTTCGATGCCTCAACTTGTTGGGGAGATGCTTCACCTCGAAGTCATCTACTTCATAACGTGTGTCCTCATTTATGGGACCCATGTTTACCTCTTCCTGTTGGGGGAGAGTGAGATAACACCACCTAAAAAAATTAAATCTATACAAAAAATGGATTGACAAAGACTAAATAAGGATTGAGAAAGAACTTTCAAACCCAAGTAGATCAATGGTCTTCTTCAACTTTGATGAACCTTTAAAAACCCTAGGCAAAACCATCACCTTAAGCAAACCCTTTGAACAAACTAAAAAAACACAAAACCAAGGCTTATATACGTTGCAAAACGTTGTCCTAATACTCTATTTCCTAGCCACCATGGATGCTTGAGGCTTTTTCTAAGAGGAAATGAGGATTGAGATTTACCAAGCCTTAAACTCTCAAAGTCAAGCACTTTCTTTGACTTGGAGAAAAACTAGAGATTCTTGGAGCTAGGGAGAGAGAGACAGGGTAAAGAGAGATTGGAGAGAGTGATCAAGTCTTCCAAAACACTATTTTGATCCTTATATAGAGTAGACACCGTCATTAGGTCTAAACAATAGGATTAGACTTGTAAAACACGTCATTATGAGCCTTTCACGTAACTTGTACGTACTACAGTAGGTGACGCGTCACCTGCCAGGCGATATGTTGCCTTCACGCAGGCGATGCTATGCCACTTGGGTGGCGACATCGCCACCCTCGCTGTTTTTGGACACTTCCAAAGGTCCAAAAATTTCTCCAAATGCTAACAAAAGTTTTGGGAACCCTTAGATACCTCCATGCTTCACTTTGGACCGAAAAACGCATCTTTAAAGTGCCTACAATTGAAGCTCAAATTTCACATCTTTACTGTAATGCTCTGGATAGCCAAGACTGTTACACTATGTATTTAAAATAGTGTTAAACTCTCTAAACTAGTCTTTTGGCCTTAAACATGTAACTAAACGTGATTAACGGTTTAGGGTTAAATTTTTTTGTCAAAAGGAATAACCATTTTATTAAAACATTTAATTCCATACATAGGATCCCAAAATAACATTTAAAAGGTTAATTACAACTCAAAAGTTACAACAAGCCAACCTAAGTGACAAAATAGGGTTTGACCCTAGTTCCTTTGAGAAACCCCGGCCGTGGTGGTCGAGCAACCGCATATGTACACATCGCCACTGAAGCTCTCCAACTCATGGCTGGTCTAGCTTCCCTTTCCCCTTACCGGCACCACAAAGCACCTGTGAGTTAAGGCTCAGCAAGAAAACTTAAACATGATCATAAGCAGTTAATAACATATTACAGAATCATAATAAACATGCCTAGCAGTAATAACCCTAATCATGCATGCATTCTATTAAGATAAGTGACTATAATGTCACACCGGGGTCTGTTGCCCTAGATACGTGACCATAGAGTCACACTGGGCCCATTGCCCTAGGATATTGGACTATAGACTCACCTCGGGCCCATTTCCCTATCCTCTGTATAACCAGCCTTAGAGCTTGCCCAACATACCTAGCGCTTTATTTTCTAAATGACCATAGGGTTAGTCAAGCGTATATCATGCTCCTAATTAGGCCTAACCATATCGACCAGTGCTCAATGCACTATTGCTGCCCTTGACTTGTAAGTCAATGCTTGTGACTAGTGCTCATCGCGCTATTGCCGCCCTTGGCTTATAAGTCAAGCATTTTCAATCAGATAATACAGACAAGCATACATCCTTTAACAATTACCCAGATACAGAGCGTTCAAACATGATTAACCAAACAATCACAAGCATAATCATAATCATGCTCATTCATAGGGGCTCTAGCCCTAATCATAACTATATTTAACAACTGGGCCAAGTACTAATCACATATATCACGTATTGGGTACAATTTTCTTTCCTCTGGTCCAAGCACAAGTTAATTAACAACGACCCCCAAGCACGACCCCGTCCTGAGCCCTAGTGGTACCCTCTCGAATTCCAAGCTTCTCAGTTGTATATTCATGACCCTAAGCTGTCTTAATCAAACTCTAGCTCCAATTCCCTTCAATTCCAAGCTTTTCCTCCTTAAAAAGATCAAAATTCATCAAAAGCTTTAAGAGAAAGAGATAGGAAGGAGAGAGAGAGTGTGTTTGAGGTGTTATTTTGGTCCTCTGATTTCTCCTAAGCTGCTAAGTGACTAAGTCACTACCTTGGCACAAAGACCAAAATGCCCCTTGCTCAATCCTTACTCATTTAATACCCTAAGGGCAATATTGTCATTTGCCACACTTCCCGCTAATCTCAATTATTGCCTCATAATTCCAGTTACGTCCAATATCCTTAAATAATCATTAAATAACTTCCCATTACCCGATAAATTCCAGTAATGTACTAAATTGCCAAAATACGCCTAGGCTCACCCCGAGTTGGTATTTTGACCCGACTATGACTAAACTGCTAACATGCTCCCTAGGATATCCTCGTGCTGAATAACTCAAATATATCCACATAATAATGTGATCTCAGTCATAAAACATGCATATATACAAATATGCCCTCAACGAGTCAAAAGTATAAAAGTGCCATTTTGATAAGAAACAGGCCCGCATGCACTCTTAATACACCTAGACATGCAAATACAGTCATATTATAATTTAATTCACGTAATAATTCAATTATTTCTTTGTTGTCCCCCTAATCAAGGCACCAAGCTTTATTAGAGAAATTGGGACATTACAATTATCCCCTCTATAAATCCCTGGTTACTCAAAGACCGTTATTGTGAACTTTAAACTATGCTTTACTCGCTAAACGAGTCATTTGGTTATAAACGTGCATCTAGGTGTCATTAAAAGGCTAAGGTGAAAAATCTCGATCAAAAGGAAAGGATATATTTTATTTAAAACATAAAATTGTACATGGGCCCATAAAAGTGTTTTCAAGTTATTTACAATCTAAAATGGTCATTACAGTGTAAAAATTACAACCCGCCGACCTAAGCGGCAAAAATAGGCTTAACCCCTAGTTCCTCTGAGAAACACCTTGGCTGTGGTGGTCAAGCGGCCGCATATGTACACATCGCCCCCTAAGCTCTCCACTCAAGGTTGGGTGAGCTTTTCTTTCCCTTTATCTGCACCACATAGCACCTGTGAGCTAAGGCTCAGCAAGAAAACTTATCATTGCATGTATACAATATCAATTGATGATTATGATAATCATACTGGGCTTGTAGCCCTAATAAGATAATATCAAGATTTTAATAATCATGTTGGGGCTTGTAGCCCTAATCAGAAAAGTGACTGATGAGTAAGTCATGAACTTAAACCAGATAAGTGACTATGAAGTCACGAACTTAGATCAGATAATTGACTAATGAGTAAGTCACGAACTTGAATCAGATAAGTGACTAATGAGTAAGTCACGAACTTAAACCAGATAAGTGACTATGGAGTCATGAACTTGGGCTTCGCACCCTTAGCCATGTGACGATGCAGTCACCTGGGCCTTCTGGCCCCGACTCTAAGTAACTAGCCTTTAGACTAGACAAGCGCTTTTGTTTTCATCGAACTTAAGGTCGATTATGCATTTCATGCTTATGTTGATAATGCTTATGTCGATTAGATCTAATCTTTTCAGCTTACGTTAAACACGCTAATACCATTCTTGACTCATAGGTCAATCCCATACGACCAGTGCTCAATATTACTGTCGAACTTGACTAATAAGTCACAGCTTCATAGTCAATACTGACACCATTGCCGATTTTGACTAATAAGCCAGTACCATTCACAAGTAAGCAAGATTTCTAAGCATTTAATATGCAATCAAGGTCCACATATAGAGCACTCAACATGCCTCAATAATAACCATGCATGTCACATACTGGGTGCATTTTTCTTACCTCTGGTTCGAGCATGAAATAATAAAAGAACGACCCTTGAGAAAGTTCAATCCTTTGATCCCTTAGCGGTCACCTAGTCATAACCAAATATGGAATTCCATCAATAAAATGTTTATAATCTAAAACCTCACTCCCGGGAGCAATCCCATGCTCTCGGGGCTCCAAATCCACCTAAACGGGGTAGTGGAATCATCCCCCGAGCCCCCAAAGTCATCCCGAGCCCTAAAAATAGGTCTTGCTAACAATGACCTAGCACTGGGGCGCTTCTAGGTAGTGCTGAGGCGCTGCCCCAAGTCAGAGAGAACCCCATTCTCTCCTCTGCCTAGCGCTAGGGCGCCACTGACAGACCAGAAAAATTCTGGTCTTCTCCCCTGCGATTTCCCCTGAAAACCAACTTTAAAATCAACCCCAAACATCATCCAAACCTATAATTTAACCCAAAAAATTCATCCATACCTTAACCTCATCAAAACCCAAGCAAACTTTCTCAAAAACCTCAGTTGAAAACTAATTGAAAACAGGCCAAAAACCAGAGTTTCATGGCTGAAAACCTTACCTCAAACTTGAATTGATTCCTCTTCAATGGTTGAACTAAGGTTCTAAGCTTCAAACCTTGATCTCCTAGCTTGAATCCTCAAATGGAGTTTCAAAAATTTAAAGGAAGAAAAAGGAGGATGATGATTGTGAGAGAGAAAGAGAGTCTTTGTTTTCAGCTGCCTAAAGCTTCTACAACCAGCCTAATTTGAGTATATCCTAAGGTCAAATGACAAAAATGCCCCTAGGTCATAAGTTTCCTCTCAAGGCTAGCAAGGGCAAAATCGTATTTTCCCGTCCATCTCATTAATTATAATTAATGTCCTCCAATTCACATTATTCCCAATTTTCTCAAATAATTATAACTCATATCCCATTACCTTTTTAATTCCCGGTAATGTACTAAATATCAAATTACCCTGAGACTCACCCCGAGCCCGGTAAATAATCTTGTTATGACCATATCGCTAACTTGTATTCTAAAATCGTCTGATGCCGAATAGCTCGAACATATCCACATAATAATGTGGCAGCATCCATAAATCACCAACATGCATGAAAATACACAAATAAGCAACAACGAGCCAAATTACCAAAATACCCTTATAATGAAAAGTGGACCCACATGCATGCATTTATCATCGTATAATAATATAATTCACATAAACATGCATATAATCATTTAATGGCATAATAAATCAATTATGGACCTCCCAGCCTCCTAATCCAACCATTAAACATCATTAGGGATTTTGGGGCATTACACCATCCTTACAGGAATTTCATCCTCGAAATTTTACCTGAACAGCTTGGGATACTGATCTAGCATGTTGGAATCTACTTCCTAGGTCGTCTCCTCGACCTTGATGTTCCTCCATAATACCATTCATGGACGTTCTTGAGAATACTCCCAATTCTCATGAGAGGCGGCACCACCCCTAGGTTCATATAGGTAGAACTCTTACAATATTTTGTTACCAAAAAATACTTGTCTTCACAAGACTGGATTCTATTAAAAAACCTCTCAGTTTTAACCCTCAACTTGGTAGCTCACAAGTACTCAACATCTAAGATGGGGCTTGTTTTGAGTACAATTAATATTCACTTGACTAACTTGTTGTTACCTATTGAACCTAACACTAGTTAAATAACTAGTGTTAAGACATGTTACCATCAATCGTAAATCTTTTTAGGGAGTTTAAGTCCCATCCCTCGAGATGATACAACCACTAAATCCCTTGTTAGTGGCTTAGTGAAAGGATCCGCCAGGTTTTCACTTGTTCTCACATAGGATATTGAGATGACTCATCTTTGAATCAATTCTCTTACATATCCATGTCTTAGACTAATGTGTCTAGACTTCCCATTATACACTCTGTTATATGCTCTAGCCAATGTCGCTTGGCTATCACAATGTATCGATATAGTGGATACACTCTCTTTGATTAGGGGTGTCTCTATCAATAGATCCCTTAACCATTCGGCCTCTTTGCTGGTATGCTTCAATAGTGGAATGAGATATACAGGTTTGTTTCTTGGAACCCCAAGAAATTGCACCCCCACCAAGTGTAAATACCCAACCATTTGTGGACAAGTTGTCCCCAAGATTGGATATCAAGCTTGCATCTATATATCCTTTTAAGATTGAAGGAAATTTGGAGTAGTGAAGGCTTAGTCCTTTGGTTTTCTTGAGATAACCTAGGACTCTTCCAATAGCCTTCCAGTGATCCACGCTTGGATTACTTGTAAACCTACTAATTTTACTTACCGCAAATGCTATATCAGGTCTAGTACATTGGGCAGTGTACATAAGACTCCCTATAGCACCAGCGTACTCCAATTGATCCACCACTCTTCCTTCATTCTTCTCTAGTTTTACACTATGATCGAATGGAGTATTGGCATCTTTAATCTCGAGATGGTTAAATTTTTTCAATACTTTCTTCACATCGTGGGCTTGCCCCAACACAAAACCTCCACTATGTTTCTTCACTTTGATACCAAGTATGGTGTAAACTTCTCCAAGATCTTTCATCTTGAAGGTTGATGATAGAAACCTCTTCATTTCTTCTACCCCTTTCATGCTATCACTTAGAATAAGTATGTCATGAACATATAAACAAACGATGACCACATATCCCTTACAAGTTTTGGAATACAAACACTTGTCTCCATTATTGTGCCTAAACCCATTGGACATGATAGCTTGATCAAATTTCTCATGCCATTGCCTAGGAGCTTATTTCAATCCATATAAGGATTTTACAAGTCTACATACTTTATGTCATATTTTCGTAGGACAAACCCCTCGGGTTGTTCCATATAGACCTCCTCATTGAGGTATGCTGTTTTGAAATCCATTTGATGAACATACAAGTTGTGTATAGAAGCCAGGGGGAACAAAATTCTTATAGAAGTTGTTCTTGCAACAAGCGCATAGGTATCGAAATAATCGATACCCTCTTTTTGCCTAAACCCTTTAGCTACTAATCTAGCTTTAAAGGTTTAAATAGTGTCGTCAGTGTGGTATTTTCTCCTAAATACCCACTTACACCCAATTGGCTTAGACCCTGGTGGGAGGTCTACTAATTCCCAAGTGTTGTTGGAAAGAATGGAATCCATCTCATCATTGATGGCTTCTTTCCAAAATGCACTATCTCTTGATTTCATAGCTTCTCTATAAGTCTTAGGATCATCCTCAACAAGAAGTACAATAGGAATTTTCCTAATGACTTCCTCTCTATTTCCTTCTACCATGCAGAAAGAAATTCGTTGAGAATCTATCTCATCCACTACTAGACTTTTCTCCTTTCTAAGCCTTTGACTTCTTCTAAGTTCAATGGGTTGCTTTACATTCCTTTGAGAATTCTCCACTTGAGAATCATTTTTGGATGTAGAAGCTTGAGAATTGTTCTCATATAACAAATTCTCCTTTAGAGATGTTGAAGCTTGAGAATTGTTGTCACATAACATGTTCTCAAAAAATTAAACTTCTCTAGATTCAATCACAATATTAGACTCTAAGTCTAATAGCCTATAAGCTTTACTATTGTTGGCATAACCAACAAAAGCACATTTTATGGCTCTTGAACCTAACTTTGTTCTATTAGGTTAGTTTTTCTTGCAATATGCAAGACACCCCCACACTTTGAAGTACCCTATGTTGGGTCTTCTTCCTTTCCATAACTCACATGGAGATATCTCATTTTTCTTCTTTGGTATTCAATTAAGAATGTGACAAGCGGTTAACAACGCTTCACCCCATAAGTTGAAATTCAACTTAGAAAACACCAACATATAATTTATCATCTCTAGATAAATCCTATTTTTCCTTTTGGCAACACCATTGTGTTGTGGTGTATAAGGTGCGGTGCACTCATGAATTATACCATTTTCTTCACAAAATGTATTGAATTCATTAGAGAAGTACTCTCCTCCTCTTTCACTTCTTAGCACCTTACCTTTTTATTAAGTTGATTTTCAACTTCTAATTTATATACTTTAAAAGCATCAAAAGTTTCATCTTTATGATTTAAAAGAAACACATAGGTATATCTACTAAAATCATCTATAAAAGTAAGAAAATATCGTTTACCACCTCTAGTTAAAATACCATTTAATTCACAAAGATCACTATGGATTAAATCTAGTAAATTAGATGATCTTTCTACACTAGGAAATGGTTTCTTAATCATTTTTTCCTTAACACATGTTTCACATTTTTCATAGTTTTTAATATTGCATGCAATCATACCACATTTTACTACTCTTTTCATGGTCGAAAAACCTATGTGAGATAGTCTAAGATGCCACAAAAATAAAGAATCATACTCAAATATATAGACGAAATTTGCATTTTTATTGATAACATTGAAAATTACATCATTGGTGCACAACTTAACCATACCCTCACAAGAGTACCCCCTTTCCCAAAAATACATTAGATTTGGTAAGAATAATTTTACTGGACTCAAAAACGGCTTTAATCCCGGGCTTTCCAAGCAAATCACCACTTACCAAGTTTCTACTCATTTCGGGAACATAAAGTACATTCACTAATGTTACTTTCTTGCCGGAGGTGAAAAAGACTTCAATGGTACCTTTGCCAAGTACCTTGGATTTGCCCTCATTGCCCATTTGAATCTCATGGTTGCCTTTTGACTCTTTAAAGGTCTTGAACAATGAATTGTCATAGGTAACATGGACGGTGGCACATGTATCATACCACCACCCTTTCACCTTTCCTTGGACCACATTCACCTCACTAAGGGTAGCAACTATGTTTTCCTCTTGAGTTGCGTTTACCTTAGGTCCTTGTTGGTATTTTCTATGCCTACACTCTCTAGCATAGTGACCCTTTTTCCCACACACAAAGCAAGGACCTTTCTCGCCCTTAAACTTGTTTGAGTTGGTTCTTGGACCCAGGGATGTCTCGTTACCCTTCTTGCATTTCCCTTGGTTTTGGGGATGTTTTGGTTGTGACACCGCATTTTCTTTGGAAGTCTCTCCATTAGACCCCTCCACAAGTTTATCTCTACATAGCGATTCCTCCTCAATTCGAATATGCTTTTGGATTTCCTCTAAAGAATAATCCTCATTTTTATGAAGGATTATTTTCCTATAGATCTTCCAAGTTGGTGGTAATTTAGCCACTATAGCACCAACTTGAAAGGCCTCGGGAAGCTCAATCTTCAAAACTTTCAATTTTTAACAATTATTTGCAATTCATGTATTTGAGGAAGAATATGTTTATCACCAAAATACTTGAAATCAAAATATTGAGATATCAAAAGCTTTTTGGCACCTTCCTCTTTCGCCTTGAATTTTTTCTCAAGTTCATCTCATATCTCCTTTGCCAATTTAGTCTCGGTGTAGAGGTCATAGAGCCTATCGGAAAGGGCGTTGAGGATATGACCCCTACAAAGGAGATTGTCCTCCTCCCTCTTCCTTCTTTTCTCCACCTCCTCGGGAGTGTCCTTGTCGGATGGCGTTGGGAGAGATTCTAGAGTGGACTCTAGAATGTAGGCAATTTTGAGAGTGGTCAAAAAGAATCTCACCTTGTCTTGCCTTCTAGTGAAATTGGACCCATCAAACCTATCCAACCTTACTAGGTCTTGATTCATAATCTTGATAGTCTCACCTTCCATTGAAACAAGCAAACAGTAAGTTTTTGAATGTTAGGAAAATGAAATTTGCCTCAATGGAAAATTGGTAAGAAAAATACAACTCTAGAAAAATATTATAAATAAATAATTATCGATTAAAAAGTGTTACAACTCTATAACTAAAAATACAAATAAACAATAGAAGAATTAGAAGAAGAGAATAGAGAAATACAACTCTAAGCAAAATGATACAATAAAGTAAAAGTGTTTGAAACAAAAGGTATAAAAAGATTACAACTCTAAACAAAGATACAAGTAAATAGAACAAGAATAATGAGAAGAAAAGCAATAGAAGAAAAAGAAAGAACAAGAACAAAAACCAAGAAACTCTCACTCACACAACCAAAGTGAAGAGTGTTGGGGATCACCAACTTGAACAAGGTTTGAAACCTTTGTCCAAAAGCTTATTTCCCCCTAACTCAAGCACTAAGGGATCTCTCATAGATTTTGGAAATGCTTTCTAGAATAATCAAGCCTCTAGGTGTTTTCTAGCCAAGTGCTCTAATGGATAGAAAAATTGTATCTTACAAGTGAGCAATAGGTTCCTATTTATAAAGATTAAAGACACCCTTTAAATTTCAAATTCCACCAACCCCATGGCTGTTACTAATGATTAATTGGATGTTTATGGAATTAAAAATGAGATTTTGGAGTTATTTGGGTTTTTGGAGCCCTTAAAAAATGTTGGAAAAAACTGAAAAAAGTTGGTCAGTTATGCACCTGTGGCCGCAGCCAGGAGCATCAGTGGCAGCGGCCATTGGTCTCTGTTGCCCAGGCCGCGGCCACTAACCAATTTATGCACACAAAAATGTGTTGTTTTTCCAAACGGTTCCAATCCACTCCCAATTGATTTTGTAACCGCTAAAACACATTATTGGGGTTAAAATCATATCTCCAACAGCCATTTCACATATGGCTATAAGAAATTCATCTCAATGTTGTGTAACATCAAATCTACACAATAATGGGCAATATTTGGAAGTTACAAATTTGTGACTGAATTTGTAACAACAAATATGTTACATATTTTGATATCCACACATATCTAAATATTGTAACTCTCTATTATATGTTACGATATGTGACACTCTTTGTCACATTTATTTAATCTATAACATTATATTATAAAATAATATAACACTTAGTTGGGTCCACCTTGATTCTATCGCTACTGACAATGCGACCAAGAAATGTCACCTACAGTAACCAAAACTCACAATTCTTCAACTTCACATACAGTCTGTGTTCCCTCAGCCTCTGTAGAACCAACCTAAGATGTTGCTCATGTTCTGCCTTTGATTGAGAATAAACCAGAATATCGTCGATGAAGATGATCACAAACTAATCTTGATAATCTTTGAAGACCTTGTTCATTAGATCCATAAAAGTTGTTGGGGCATTAGTCAACCCAAATGACATAACTAAAACTCATAATGCCCATATCTGGTGCAAAAAGTAGTATTCGGTATATATTCCTCCTTGATCCTCAGTTGGTGATAACCAGATTGAAGGGCTATCTTCGAGAATACTGTCTTACCCTGCAACTAATCAAACATGTCATCTATCCTTGGCAGAGGATACTTGTTCTTAATAGTTAACTTTTTCAGTTCCTTGTAACCAATGCACGTCCTCAAAAAACCGTCCTTCTTCTTTACAAATAGGACTGGCACATCCCATGGAGAGAAACTGGGCCTAATAAAACCCAAGTCTAACTACTCTTGTAACTGTACCTTCAATTCTTTCAACTCTACTGGGGCCATTCAGTACGGTGCCCTAGACACTAGCTCTGCTCCTGGTGACTTGTCACTACTGAGGGACTAGCCTCAGATTCTGCCTGCGTCAATGCGAACACTCGACCTGGAGTAGAGATTTTTTCCTTCCTTGGTTCTTCCTTTCTTGCTCTCGGGAAAAATTTGTTCAAATGTCCCATTATCCCGCACAGAAAGCAGGCCTTTGCCCGACACTCTCCACTATGGCCCCTTTTACATCTAGCACACTTTGGGTAGTCCAAACCTCATTGCTACCCTAGCGAACTCTCTGAATACCACGTGACCTCCTATCAGGGCCTAATGTTAAAAATGTATTTGGAGCCTTCCTTTTCTGGTCACTAGGGCCTCCGCCCCAACTTGAACCCATAAATGGAGGCCCCATCCTCCTAGTATCTATCCTGGTCACGTTCTCGCGCCAGATTTTGTTCTTTGTACCCTTAGCAGTAAGGGCTTTCTCTACCACTTGAGCATATGTTGTCACCCCAAGCATGGTGGTAATGCAAACATCTTGGGCTATCATAGGCTGTAGGCCCTAAAGGAACATTTCCTTCCTTGTCCCATCTGTGGGCACTAAGTCTGCGGCAAACTTGGCTAATCTGTCAAACCTCAATGCATACTCTGTCACTGACGTATTCCCCTGCAGCAGCTTACTGAATTCCTCTGCCTTTACATCCCTAACTGCATCATTATAGTACTTTTTATTGAATACCCTTTTGAACTCCTCCCAGTCTATAGTATTCACGTTCCTGGTCTAGGATATTACTTCCCACCAAATTCGGGCATCCTCCTGAAACATATATGTGGCACAGGCCACCCTCTCATTACCTATTACCCTCATAAAATTTAGGATAGTGGTAATCATGCTCATCCATTGCTCGGCCTTGGCCAGATTTGCACTGCCCTCAAAGACTAGAGGGTGCTGCTTTCTGAACCTTTCATAAAGAGGTTCCCATCTGTTCCCAGCCTCAGACGGTTGTACTATTGTCGGTACCAATGCAGGTGGCACCTCTGGCTGAACGTTCCCCGTTGAAACTTGTTGTTGTCTCAGGAGGCAGATCTCTTCTTCCTACCTTTGTAGCCAGGCTTACATATCAGCAAACACTTGTTGTCAGTTCTCTGGAGCTAGTAGATGGGTATACCCTGATTATCATTCTCGGCCTGTATTCCCTGGGCGGTTTACAGATCTGACTTCCCTGGAAGCATACTTCCAAGATTATACCTTGTTGTGGTAATCATTCGGCTACTTAGGTAGTAATAACAATACCTCTTGCCCCACTGTGATCCAAGGCCACACAAACAAGCATTCACACTCAACAGTCATGCTAATGAGCATGTCGATTCAAATTCATTCAAAAACATGGTGCTAATAAGCATTTCTTGGCATTTATAAGCAAATAACGATGCTAGTAAGCATTTTCTGACATTTATTAACAAACAACGATGCTAATAAGCACTTCCTAGCCTACGCATATGTATAATAGCGCTAATAAGCTTTTCTTTCACATTCACAAGCAATATCAGTGCTAATAAGCATGTCTTTATAAATCATACAACAGTCAAGGTCCAGGCCCTATCAGAATATCTCATGCTCCGTAATAAGGCAGGCATATAAAGCATTTATATCCTATTTAAGCAATTAAACACATAACCACATACATAGTTACCAAACCCTGAGTCGAGCTTGTCTTTAGTGGCGAGGGTACATGCCCAGGTAGTCTACAGGAACCCTTAACCTTGGCACACTCTGATACCAAGATGTAACGCCCTGGATATCCAAGACTGTTACACTATGTGTTTGAAATAGTGTTAGTCTCTATAAACGAGTCTTTCGGCCTTAAACGTGAAACTAAATGTGATTAACGGTTTCAGGTTTTAAATTTTTGTCAAAAGGAATAACCATTTTATTAAAACATTTAAATCCATACATGGGATCCCAAAATAACGTTTAAAAGGTTAATTACAACTAAAAAGTTACAACAAGCCAACCTAAGCGGAAAAATAGGGTTTGACCCTAGTTCTTCGGAGAAACCCCAGCCGTGGTGGTCGAGCAGCCGCATATGTACACGTCACCACTGAAGCTCTTCAACCCATGGCTGATCCGACTTCCCTTTCCCCTTACCTGCATTACAAAGCACCCGTGAGCCGAGGCTCAGCAAGAAAACTTAAACATGCTCATAAGCAGTTAATAACATATTACAGAATCATAATAAGCATGCCTAGCAGTAATAACCTTACTCACGCATGCATTCTACTTAGATAAGTGACTATATTGTCACATCGGGGCTCAATTCCCTAGATACGTGACCATAGAGTCATACCAGGGCCACTGCCCTAAATAAATGACTAATAAGTCAAACCGGGGGCCATTGCCCTAGGATATGGGACTATAGAGTCACCCCCGGGACCCATTGCCCCATCCTCTGTATAACCAGCCTTAGAGCTGGCCCAACGTACATGGCAATTTATTTTCCAAATGACCATAGGGTTAGTCAAGCGTATATCACGCTTCTAATTAGGCCTAACCATATCGACCAACGCTTATCACACTATTGTCGCCCTTTACTTATAAGTCAATGCTTGCAACCAGCGCTCACCGCGTTATTGCTGTCCTTGACTTATAAGTCAAGCCTTTTCAATCAAATAATACAAACAAGCATACATCATTTAAAAATTACCCAGATACAAGGCATTCAAACATGATGGTGACGCTATCCATGTGGTTTCCATTGACAGTGACGATGTTACTACGATCACCGCTGGTGGCGATACTGTCCTTACAGTTGCCGTCGGTGACCATGCCGGGGGTGGCCTCGCCTCCCACGATGCCTACTTCTGTGGCCTCGCCCATCAGGGCCACGCCAACCTCGACCTCACCTATCAAACTTATCTTTGACGTCACGATGGTTATCTCGTCGAATAACTCCTTTATACCTTGAACTCCTTGGTCATAAAAGATTATATTGGCACAAGCGATGCTTTCCTTTCTAGCTTTGCTGGTCAACGCATTGTACCATTCACGCACCTCTCATTGGTTTCCTCTTACATAGTCGATACCTTCTCTCGTGGGGAGCTTAATGGTGAGGTGCCAAATGGGCGTTATGGAATGCAGATCAATGAGTACGGGACACCTTAGCATGACGTTATATACCGATGGGCAATCAACAAGTACGAACGTCGCCATGCAAGTTGCTCTCTGAAGGGGATCACCTAGAATCACCAGGAGCTTGATGGATCCAATAGGGGACAAACCCTCGCCATCAAACCAATAGATCATGGTTGAAAACAGTGCGAGGTCACAAACGAAAATTTTCATTTTATCCAGGCATGACTTGTACAAGATATTGATGGAACTGTTGTTGTCAACTAGAACCCTTAGCACCTTTAGGTTAGCGATTTGAGCTGTGATGACCATTGGTCGTTATGTGGGTAGTGAATGTGTCTCGAGTCTTCGCTTGTGAAGGCGATATCTTCGGCATCCATGCATGTGACCTTGCTTGATCTCTCTTCGTTCGCCGTCACTTTGTCTATCTGATGTCGCATCTCACGCGCATACCTCTCTCAGCACTTGTTACAGTCCCTTGCGAGATGTGGTCCTCCACAAATTATGACGACGATAGCTATCACTTTTGGCACCTCGACTATGTGGGTTGGCAACTGCAACACATTTTGCGGTGACTACTACCTTTGTCTCCTGCCATTTTTACCATCGTTCTGTTTCTGGCCTTGGCGACGATCAAAAAAATGAGCCATATGTCCCTTTCTAACCAGGAATTTTATCTCGTCCTTTATTTGACGACATTCTTTAGTGTCGTGACCATGGTCCTTATGGTAACGACAGTACTTGGTATGGTGGTGCCTCCTCGGATCTTTCTTTATTGGGATTGGATTTCTGTATGGCTCCTGATTCTTGGTCGCTACGAAGATTTCTTCATGCGTCCGGCCAAGGCGATGTAGCTGGTGAAGCATGGCTCGTACGCAGGCTGTCTTCCCTCATTCTTGTGATATTTGAGTTATTCGCCCTGAGCCAGGTATCAATCCCCGTTGTGACTAAATCGCTAATTTGCTCACTTGGATCATCTCGTGCGGAATAACTCAAATATATCCGCATAATAATATGGTCTAAATCAGAAAACACATACATTTACAAATATACCATCAACAGATCAAAATTACGAAAATACCATTCTAATAAGAAACGGGATGGACGCCCTGGTTAACCAAGACCGTTACACTCTGTGTTTAAAATAGTACTTAACTCGCCAAGCGAGTCATTTGGACTCAAATGTGTAATTAAAGACTAAGTCAAGGCCATGTAGTAAAAAGTTTGGTCAAAAAGATGATTATTTTTCATTAAAATATGAAGTTTATACATGGGATCCCAAAATTAGTTTACAGATTTGAAAAAAAAAGCAAATAGAATACAACTTAGCCATCCTAAGCGGCAAAACAAGGTTCGACCCTAGTTCCTCCTAGATATCCTGGCTATGGCGATTGGGTAGGTTGCATATGTACACACCGCCCCTGAACCTCTCTAACCCATGGCTGGTCCGGCTATCTCTTTTCCTTACCAGCACCCGTGAGCCAAGGATCAACAAGAAAACTTAAGTCAACATGCACAACTAGGCAATAACATAACAGTGGTAAATATAAATCATTAGATCCAATCAATAACAAGATATAAACAATCAACCTAACAGTAACATTTAGCTCGGTCAAATGCATAAACCAAACTCATCAATCAAATAGAAATAGTGAAGTGCAAACCACACTTGTAATGACTCAAAAATGCTACTCGGGTTTAGTGCCTTGATTAGCGTGCCGAGAGGGCATAATTGGATATGTGTGTGATTAATTTATTAAATGTGTGACTAATGTGGCATGCATGATATATATGATGATATGAATATATTTATATGCATGTTTATAAGTATTAGATATGCATGTGGGCTCGTTAGTGTTTATAAGGGCATATATGTAATTTTGGCCTGTTAAGGGCATAAATGTGATTATATGTATTATATGATTATAGTCACATTATTATGTGGATAAATATATATTTGCAGTACATGGCTCGAGGCGATCCTAGTGAGCGAATTAGCGGAATGGTCACAACATGGTTTAATACTCGGCTCGGGTAAGCCTATGGGTAATTTGGGAACTTGGAGAACATTTTGGGGTTTATTGAGTAATGAGTAAGTATTTGGTAATTATTTGGACATGTCAGGATTGAGCAAGGATTTATAGGAATACTCGAGGACTTAGCGGGATGTGGCATATGACGAAATTACCCTTAGTGGCACTTGAGGATTTAGATAGACTTAAGGGGCTGTTATCCCCATTTCCTGCATGGACTCGGGGCCTTCTTCCAGGCCCATTGTCAGGGACCATGTAAGCATGCGGGCCCGGCCCAAGGCCTCTTGGTGCGGAAATGTCTGCATGGGGGGGTATGGACCGGGGGTGCATGTCCGGGCCCGGTTGAGTGATCCGGCATGGCCCTTCGAGTCCCGTCCTCCGGGACGGTCGTCCGGGTGATGTACAGACCATTCGGATCCTCCACGACCTACGCGTCCTAGTCCCGGACCCTGTTACGGTCTGGGCCCGTGGTAAATGAAGAGGGACGAGGGTAAACGGACCTGGATCACTTCATCCCCGGTTGGAGAGGTCAAGTGTCTAGGACCCTGAAGCCGCCTCACTCCGCGTGGGCGTTGTCCACACTTTTCACCTGCAGAAAAGTCCACCTCGGGATTGCACGCCGTTGTTTCAGGTCTGCGCTGTCAAGTACTCTGACTGGTCTTGTCTCCTGAATCTGCCTCGTAACTCGAAGTGGCTAGACCAAAAGCACTGTTTTGTCGGGCGAGATATAGCTCTTGAGTCAACTTATTGGGCCTTAGCTGGTCCGGAATTCATGTATGTTGTATCTTTTGTATTGGGCTACCACTAGCAAGGCCAAGAATATCCGTATCTCTGATGGGCCCAGGTCGTACCTGGCCCAAACCCAGTGTTCCCATGAGCCTATAAATACAAGCTATAGAACACTGTAAAAAGGATCGATCTTCAACTAAGATACAGGAACCCTGTCAAAATACAGATAGAAACTCCATTGTAAAAGGTTTTTCAAGATCTAATACTACAGACTCGTGGACTAAGGCTAGTTAACCCCCCAACCACGTAAAAACCCCATGTTGATCTTCAGCTTTCATTATAAATATCCTTAAATAATATTTGTTAATATAGTTACCGAAAATCTCGGTTAACAGTTTGATGCTTTCATTGAGAGCTGAAGGAAGCTAGTGCTAACGTCAGGCCTTTACTACAATGGTGAACACACTACATACCACCTTCGACCCTAGCAATCCAGAGCAGGGCGACAGAGACCCGCTGCCTTCACAGCATATCCCTCAGGATCTACCCGAGAATGCGCCTCCTCAAACATCTCACCACGGTGAGTCACAAGACTACGAGGGTGGGACAGAATACGAAGAGGAGAACGAGGAGAAATATTATGAAGAGGAAAATGAGGGGGAGTACCACGACGAAGCAGCAGATCCCGAGACCCCCGAAGGAGGACTCGACCAGCAAGACTTGGAGGTGACCAGACTATGGCAACAAGTCCTGGATCAGGAAGCCAGGATCGCTGAGCAAGCGGAGGCGCATCGACGGATGCAAGAGTCTCTCCAAGCCCTGCAGGCACTCATAGCCGCGCAGGGTCCGGCAGCCAATCCCGCAACTGGCCCACTTCCAGAAGCGTAGCAGCCTGCTCCACAAAAGTGAACCGGGGTCCCCGGAGGAGCCGGCCCGGCCCCTTCCCCGAAGCCTTTTCCTGAGCCGGCTAAAGGAAACCCAGGCAGAGAAAGAGAAAAGGCCGGTGGAAAGACCCGAGAAAAGACCACCCCCGTCGCAAAAGCTGGGACCTATTCTCGGCCGCTCCCTAGGAAAGAGAAGGTACGCCCCGTCCCAGGACGAGGCCACCCGATCGATCTGCAGGGGACGCGGCCGCGGAATGTACAGCCCTGGCACGCCCCAGGGCGAGACGGGCGGGAAAGATCTTTGCACCCAAGTGCCTCGGTTAACAAGAACCATCGGGAATGGCCTCGCCGTGAGGGACGTCATGCCCTCAGTTCAGGGGACGACACTTCCCGGATAGACTTACGCGATGGACTGAACGCTCGGAAGGAGCGGGCCCGCAAGGAATAGATCCTCCCCTGAGATGGCGACCTCAGGAACGACATCAACCACAGGAGGAACAAGAGGATCCCCCTAGAGGATGGCACGGCCAGGCAGCTCATGGAGCAGATGGCCGCATTGAAAAAGGTCACGGATCGCCTGGTACGCAAGCAGGAAGGCGCGGACACCGACTCCGACGAAGAGGATAAAGAGCCCTGCGCAAGGCACATCCTGGACGCCAAACTCCCCAAGGGGTTCAAAATGCCAAGCCTCACTGCCTATACTGGAAACACCGACCGCAGGGACCATCTGTCTCAATACAACCGACTCATGACAGTGGCCCATGTCAGCGACGATGGCAAGTGCCTCTGCTTCTCGATCACTTTGGGTGGTCCCGCCGAAGAGTGGTGGAAGAGACTTAAGCCAGGGTCCATCCAATCCTAGTCCGGGCTGCAATCGGCGTTTCAAAAGTAGTTCGTGGCCGTCATGAGGATGGATATGCAAATTAGTGCTCTCGCAAATGTTAAGCAACTCCCCGCAGAGACACTGAGGGCCTACATCCAGCGCTTTACTGAAGAAGCCTCCAAGACGAAAGTAGACGACGGGCAGCGCCTGGTGGCACTACAGTCCGGAATCCGGGCCGGGTCCCCCCTTTGGGATGACATGCAGCGTAGCAAGGCCGCCACCTTGGAAGAGTTCATCAGGAGAGCCCAAGGATTCATCAACTGGGAGGAAGCCCAGATCCAGGCCTTCGGGTGGCCCTCGGTTCCGCATCCCGTCCCCCAAGCGTTCCCGAGATATGCGGGACAGTTCTCGGCACAGTCCTACACCGCACCCCCCGTTGTCCCGGGACCGTCCGTCGCGCCCGGAGTCAGTTACACCCCTACGGTGTACGGCCCTGCCACTTCAGGATACGCCCCGGCCCGATCCACCCACTTCTCCGGTTATGGCGTCGCGCCGGCAGGACACAGCATGGCCCCTGTCGGGGCCCAGCAGTCACAGACAGGAGTAACTGAGGCAAGCGTGAATCCCTCCCGAGGGAAGCGGTCGAGCAAAGGCCAGAACCGGCCTGAGCCGGTCAAGAAGGGAAAAAGGGGATACGAGCCCCAATATTCAGAATACACCAACCTGGTGGACACCAGGGAAAACATCTATCTGGCGACAGAAAGGGCGGTTCACTACCGGAAGCCTAGCCCCATGTTTAAAGGAGGAAGGAATCCAAGAGACACTAGCAAAAGGTGCGCCTATCACAAGGATGTGGGCCACACCACCAATGAATGTCGGCAACTCAAGGATGAGATCGAAAATCTCATCAAGCTGGGGGCACCTCCACCAGTGGGTAAGGATGCCCGTGGGAGTCCCGGGCCTGTCAGTAAGCCCCGGACAACCCGCGACCCCAGGAACGACTCGGCCATACCCCTCTCAGGGAGGGTATGCCCAGGGACCTCCGGCGCAGGCCCCTCAGGGGGCCCCCGCCACACAAGTTCCCGGTCTCGGAATGCCTTATCCCTCCGGGGCAGCACCCCCTCGAGTTGACGGACACGTGGCAACCATCTCGGGCGGACCTCACCTGGGAGGGCCATCAAGAAATGACCAAAAGTGCTACCTAAGCGAGTTGGACCACAACCAGGAAGTTTGCGCCCTAGTCCAGGCTCCGGCTCAGCGCCCTAAGTTGATAAATCTCCCCATCACCTTCACGGAGGACGACGCCCGCAACGTCCATTTTCCGCACCACGACCCGCTGGTCATAGATGCTCAAATCGCCAACAAGTTGGTGTCCCGCGTGTTGGTGGACGACGGAAGCTCCGTCAACGTGTTACTCAAGCCTACTTTCACCGCCATTGGCTTGCCGGAAGCAGATCTGGCATCGTTCGTAACCCAGATTTACGGCTTCAACGGAGATGCACTTCTCCCCATGGGAAAGATCCAGCTGCCTGTTACGCTGGGGAGTGAATTGCAGCACTCATTCAAGTTCTTTACCTTTGTAGTGGTGGACTGGCCCACCGCTTACAACGTCATATTTGGCCGGCCCGCACTGGTCGAGTTCGGGGCCATCACCTCCATCCGCCATCTTTGCATGAAGTTCCCATGCGACAACGGAGGGGTAGGGACCGTCCGGGGAGACCAAAAGAGCGCCCAGAAATGCTACCATGTGTCATCCCGACCCATATACATGAACTGGGAAGAGCCCGTCGAACCAGTTCCCCTCCCGCCTGCTGAGAGGGCGGTTCGGGAAGAGGACGACCTGGACCCGCGGATAGGGGACGACCGTGTCCTGGAACCAATGGACGAGATAGAAGAGGTGTGCATCAGCGAAACTGATCCGACCCGGATCATCCAAGTCGGAAAAAGCCTACCGGCAGACATTCGGGCCGCCATCATCGCCCAAGTCAAGGGAAACCAGGACCTTCTGGCCTGGTCCCACTCCGACATGACCGGGATCGACCAAAATATCATTTGCCACGCGTTAAGTATTGACCCAAACGCGACCCCGGTCCGCCAGAAACGCAGGCCTTTGGGGACAGAGAGGGCCGAGGCCCTTAAACTGGAGGTTGAGAAGCTGTCTTCCATCAACTTCATATGCGAGGCTGTGTACCCCGTGTGGCTGGCCAATCCCGTCTTAGTGCCGAAACCGAACGGGACCTGGAGAACGTGCATTGATTTCATGGACCTCAACAAAGCCTGTCCGAAGGACTGTTTCCCGCTCCCCCGGATCGACCAAATGGTGGATGCTACATCTGGATACGAGATCTTGAGCTTCATGGACGCTTACTCCGGTTACAATCAGATCTCTATGCACGTGGCGGATCAGGAGTACACCAGTTTCCAAACCGACAAGGGAATCTATTGCTACATAGTCATGCCTTTCGGACTGAAGAATGCCGGAGCAACTTATCAAAGGCTTGTCAATCGGATGTTTCAGGCCCAGTTAGGGCGAAACATGGAGGTATACATCGATGATATGCGGGTCAAGTCTAAGACATCCCGGAACCACTCGGACGACCTGGCGGAGGCTTTTGCAGTCATTCGGAAGTACGGGATGAAGCTGAATCCCAAAAAGTGCACTTTCGACGTGGCTTCCGGGAAGTTCCTGGGCTTCATAGTGAGTTTTCGGGGAATAGAAGCCAATCCAGATAAGATCAAGGCACTGATCGACATGGCCTCTCCTCGGAAGCACAAGGACGTGCAAAGTCTGATGGGGCGAGTGGCCGCTTTGAGCCGTTTCGTTTCCAAAGCCACGGACAAGTGCGTCTCGTTCTTCAACGTCCTTCGGGGAAGCCAGCGTTTCGAGTGGTCACCTGAATGCGAAGAGGCCTTTCGAAAGCTGAAAGAACACTTGGCCAAAGCCCCAATCCTGGCGAAACCGGTAGAGGGGGAGCCCCTGTATCTATACCTGGCCGTGACCGAGCATGCGATCAGCGCCGCGTTGGTGCGAGAGGAAGAAAGGACACAGCTCCCGATATACTATGTAAGCAAGCGATTGCTGGACGCTGAGTCTCGGTACCCATTGATTGAAAAGCTGACTTTCTGCCTACTGATGGCATCCCGAAAGCTTCGACCTTACTTTCAAGCCCACGCCATAAAGGTCCTAACCAACCATCCCCTGCGGCAGGTGTTATAGAAGCCCGAGTCATCGGGAAGACTCCTAAAATGGGCCATGGAGCTGAGCCAGTTCGATATATCCTATGTCCCTAGGGTGTCCATCAAGGGACAGGCCCTGGCCGATTTCATCGTTGAATGTTCTGGTACGCCTTCGGAAGACAACATTCCCGAAGCCCCCGCAGCGCCCGTGTGGAAAGTCTTCGTGGACGGAGCCTCGAATGAGAACGGGGTCGGGGCCGGGATCATCTTGGTATCACCGCAAGGGCACCAGTTACAAAATGCCCTCCGTTTCCAGTTCAAGGCATCAAATAACGAAGCGGAGTATGAAGCTGTCCTAGCCGGCTTGCGCTTGGCCCGGAAGGTAGGGGCAGCGAACCTGGAAATTTACAGCGATTCCCAGCTAGTTGTCAGAAAAATCTCGGGAGAATATCAAACTAAAGGCTACGTGACTCAAACAAGGTAAATGCTACAGGCATTCGCAGCACATTCCATCCGCCAGATCCCCCGGGAGCAGAATGTCTTCGCGGATACACTAGCAAAGCTTGCCACCGACGCAGAGGCCGAGCTGGCCGAACTGGTCCCCGTCAACCATCTCCCCGTCCCGAGCATCAGAGCCCCCGCCGTCCACACTGTTGACCACTCCCTTTCCTGGATGGGACCGCTCATCCGCTACCTGTCTACCGGGGAAGTTCCAAATGACCGGGCCGCAGCCAGAAAACTCTTGTACCAGGTCCACCGGTACGTCATGATGGACAGAAAACTCTATCGCCGAGGTTTATCCATGCCTTACCTCAGGTGTGTGTCCGGGACTGAGCTGAGCGCCATCATGCATGAAGGTTTCTGCGGAGATCACACTATCGGTCCCAGCCTGTCCAAGAAGATCCTGCGCCAAGGATACTTCTGGCCAACCATGAAGAAAGACTGTATTGACTACGTCCGCAAGTGCGAGCAGTGCCAGAGGTATGCAAAGGTCCCACGGGCCCCCCTGACAGAGATAATCTTGATGAATAGCCCCTGGCCCTTCGCAGTGTGGGGGATCGATCTCGTCGGATCCCTCCCGACCGGGAAAGGAGGGGTAAAGTATGCCATCATGGCTGTGGACTATTACACGAAGTGGGTTGAGGCGGAGCCCATGAACACAATCACTTCCGAAAAGGCCTTAGATTTCATCATCAACAACATAGTGTGTCGGTATGGCCTCCCTTACAAAATCGTGTCCAACAACGGGAAGCATTTCGACAGCGCTCACTTCACGGATTTTTGCAAAAGACACGGTATAGTGAAGAGTTTCTCCGCAGTTGCCAGACCCCAGGCAAACGGGCAGGCAGAATCCGTGAACAAAATCCTAAAGGGGACACTGAAGAAAAAGCTCCAGGCCTGTAAGAGCAAATGGCCCGAGGAACTCCCCCGCGTACTATGGGTTTACCGGACGACCGAGCGGACGTCAACCGGACACACCCCCTACTCTATGGTCTATGGATGCGAAGCCGTCATCCCAATCGAAACGACCGTCTCATCCCACCGACGTGACACGTACGATCCCACCCAGAACCACGCCTTACTCCAAGAATCACTAGATCTCATCGAAGAGATCTGGGAAGAGTCGCAGGTGCAGTTGAAGATGTACCAAGGCAAGATCGCGCGGCACTTCAACTCCAAAGTCAAGAGCCGTAAGTTTGGAACCGGCGACCTGGTCTGGCGAAGAGTCTTCCCTGCTACTCAAGATCTGGGAGTGGGGGTTTTGGGCCCAAATTGGGAGGGGCCATATGAGATCCAACATGAGGTGTGCCCCGGAACGTACAGCTTAAAGCGGCTCAATGGCTCGGAACTCCCGCAAGCCTGGAATGCGAAGCATCTCCGTAAATACTATCAGTAGTCAGGGAGCCTTTCCCAAGTTAATATTTTTGTTGCAAACAATGTACGCCTCAGGGCAAACCTTTTTCAAACAAAGGAAATGACATGTGCAAAACGTCATAAAGAAATATTGCGAAACCATGCTAATCTTTCTCAAGTGACCCCAGACCCGTCTCCGCTCACTTGCGGGGAGTATCCCGGGTGTAGGCAAACCCCTGGCGGGGCGCAAGCTTAGGCTAGTCCCGGCTTGGACCACCAAGGTCCGAGCGACTCAAACACCCCGGTCCCACCCCGGACGAACGATGTCCAGGGGTATAAAATAAAGAGGACCGAGCCAAGGCCGGTCCCACCCTGGAAGAACGATGTCCGGGGGCATAAAATAAAGAAGACCGAGCCGGAGGCCGGTCCCACCTCGGACGAACGATGTCCGGGGGTATAAAATAAAGAGGACCGAGCCGGAGGCCGGTCCCACCCCGGACGAATGATGTCCGGGAATATAAAATAAAGAGAACCGAGACAAGGCCGGTCCCACCCCGGACGAACGATGTCCGGGGGCATAAAATAAAGAGGACCGAGCCGGAGGCCGGTCCCACCCCGGACGAACGATGTCCGGGGGCATAAAATAAAGAGGACCGAGCCAAGGCCGGTCCCACCCCGGACGAACGATGTCCGGGGGCATCAAATAAAGAGGACCGACCCAGAGGTCAGTCCCACCCCGGACGAACGATGTTCGGGGGTATAAAATAAAGAGGACCGAGACAAGGCCGGTCCCACCCCGGATGAACGATGTCCGGAGGTATAAAATAAAGAGGACCGAGTCGGAGGCCGGTCCCACCCCGGACGAACGATGTCCGGTGGTATACAATAAAGAGGACCGAGCCGGAGGCCGGTCCCACCCCGGACGAACGATATCCGGGGGTATAAAATAAAGAGGACCGAGCCGGAGGCTTGTCCCACCCCGGGCGAACGATGTCCGGGGGTATAAAATAAAGAGGACCGAGCCGGAGGCCGGTCCCACCCCGGACGAACGATGTCCGGGGGTATAAAATAAAGAGGACCGAGCCAAGGCCGGTCCTACCCCGGACGAACGATGTCCGGGGGCATAAAATAAAGAGGACCAAGCCGGAGGCCAGTCCCACCCCGGACGAACAATGTCTGGGGGTATAAAATAAAGAGGACCGAGCTGGAGGCCGGTCCCACCCCGTACGAACGATGTCCGGGGGTATAAAATAAAGAGGACCGAGCCAAGGCCGGTCCCACCCCGGACGAACGATGTCCGGGGGCATAAAATAAAGAGGATCGAGCCGGAGGCCGGTTCCACCCCGAACGAACAATGTCCGGGGTTATAAAATAAAGAGGACCGAGCCGAAGGCCTGTCCGACCCCGGACGAACGATGTCCGGGGGCATAAAATAAAGAGGACTAAGCCGGAGGCCGGTCCCACCCCGGACGAATGATGTCCGGGGGTATAAAATAAAGATGACTGAGCCGGAGGCCGGTCCCACCCCGGACGAACGATGTCCGGGGGTATAAAATAAAGAGGACCGAGCCAAGGCCGGTCCCACCCCGGACGAACGATGTCCGGGGGCATAAAATAAAGAGGACCGAGCCGGAGCCCGGTCCTACCCTGGACGAACGATGTCCGGGTGTATAAAACGAAGGACCAAGCCCAAGGCCAGTCCTACCCCGGACGAACGATGTCTGGGGATATAAGATAAAGAGGACCGAGCCGGAGGCCGATCCCACCGTGGACGAACGATGTCCGGGGAGATAAAATAAAAGGACCGAGCACAAGGCTCATCCAGTTCGGACAATTAATGTCCGGGAGATAGAAGCATCTGGTTTGCCCCAGGGCAAAGCCATGGCCTAAAACTGATAAAAGGAGAACAAAGCTCCAAGTTAAACCAAGCCCGAGGGCCTTGGACTTGGTGCCAGGATTAAAAACATGGAGAGTTAAGTCGTTGGGTCCAGTCCAGGCCGTTGGAACCGGAACTGAACCCTCACAGTAAATTAATTGCGGCAACAGAATGAAATTTCTACTTGGAACAACGAAAGGAAGCCTACATAAAAACCAAAGAAGGTAGCAGTGTTCTAAATTTAATTACAAGCCAAAAACACTAATAAAATTACAAGGCAGGGGTTCAAGCCTACAGCTCATCTGCCCGGAGGTCCGCATCCTCCCTTTCCTTGGTCTCGAATTCGGCCCGCTTTGACTCCGGATCAGGGAAGACAAGGAGTTTCATACTCTTGTCCTTGCACCAGGCCATGTAGATGACCTCGTCAAAGGTGACATCCACCAAGCCCTCGGCCTCCTCCTTTTCGCGACGGGTTATTTCGTGCGCCGCCTTCTCTTGAAGCAGAGAATTGCTCAGTTCGCAGACACGGGCCTTCAGGGCCTGGATCTCCTCCTTGTCCAAGACGTACTGAGCCGCGGCCGTCTCCAAAAGCGTCGCCCGTTCATCGGCCTCCTTTGATTTCCGGGACAACTCCTCCTCCAACCCGGCCTTGGCGCGGTCGAGCTCCTCGCGCTTTGTCTTTGCGCGGGCCACCTCAGCCTGTACACGGGCCACCTCTCGGCCAAGAGCCTCCTTGGCGGCCTCCCTCTGGTTCACGGCCGCCTCCAACTCCAGCTTGGCCGTCTCCATCTTTATGGCCAGCTCGACCACCAGATCGGCACTCCTTTGGGACAACAAGTCAACCTGGAGCAAAGAAAAGTTAGAAAATAAAACCCTCATCGACAAATAAGGGAAGGAATGTAAGAGAAGTGAGAGTTACCGCGGTGGCCTGGTGGCGGAGAGCCTGGGAGATGAACAGTACGTCCGGGTTGGCTATCATGGCGTATCTCTTAAGCTGGAGGTTGGACATGGTGCTCCCAACCTGGTCTAGCAGATCAGCCGCCAGAGGGGCAGTGTCCTGGCCGAGTTTAGGGCGGAAGCCCGCTTCGGCGCCAGGCCGATCCACGATCGGCTGAGGAGCGCTGAACCCGACAGGACGCTCCGCGAATTCAACATGACGACGGATCGTCAGGGCCTTGTAAATTTCGTCCCTCCAGCACCGGCCGTTTTCCCAGGTCTGGTTGATCAGCCGGGACTGCTCATCCCACAGGGCTGACTCCCCCTCCTCAAGAAGAGTCGGGCATAGGGGGAGAATAGGCGGTGCATGGATTTCCTTCGCAGCCAGCCGACTCTCACCATGTGACTCTTCAGGCGAGCCAGCTCGCCTCATCTGGGGCCTCTTCCCGGTGTTGTGCTCTATGGCGCCAGCATCCGGGCCCCTCTTCCCCGAGCTTCGGCTAACAGCCGCGCCCGCCTCCAAGTCAATCACCGGGGGCTGGGCGGAGGCGGAGATTGCTTCAGGCTCCATGGCCTAGAGGGGAACTGCGGCCAGAACTCCTTCGCCGGGATGGAGCTCCGTCCCGGACAATTCCTTGGTAAGGTGGGGATCCGGGCCCGTCACCTCGCTGTTCTTCCTGGCCGCCTTCTTGGCCGCCCTGTCCTTGATGAGCCGCCTCATTTCGCTGGCAGGGGTTGACATACCGGAGTCCCCTGCAATAGTACAGAAAAAGGAGTTAGGACGATAAACCAAACAGATGAAAACACGCAAATCAAAGTTAGAAATGAAATGACCCGGGACGAACCCTCATCTAGGCCCCGGGCGTGACTCAATTCCTCTAAAGAAAATGAATGGACCCGATCCCCTATGTCGTCCGGGTTCAGGAAGCCCCCGTACTGGAGGAACCCGGATAAGAACATGAGGACCTCCGAGCCTACGGGGATGGGAATTTAAGGTTTCATCTCCCCGTCAGCCCCAAATGCAGGGCCCGGGGGTACTAGCCTATGCCTAGCTAAGTCCCCGACTCGGGGAGCATAAGTTAAGATTAAAGAGGAGTTACCTCGCCCCGATACGCTAGCCCCGGGAGTCCCGACGTTTGGTAGGGCATCTTGGAAGAGCTCCTCCAGCTCCTCTGAGGTTGCCGCTTCTGCCGGGGCCTGGTCCTTCTTGCGCCGGGCCGCGTCGGCTCGCACCACTCTTACCACACTGGCAATGTGATCCAGGGCCATCTACTCCCGGACGACGGCGTTCTTATCGCAGGGGATGCCCTGAAGGTTCGGGATAACAATGGTCTGGGTGGCCGCGAGCATCCCGACCAGTCGGAGGTTGTCATCCGCGACGTAGCCACCCACGTCCAAATCCTCCGCGCTCATCTCGGAGTAAAACCTCCTCCTCTCCATGATGAACTCAGTGAGTTTGAGCGAAAGGCCCTGCCACCCGGAAGATATGGTAAAGGACGACTAAAAAGGATAAGGAATAAAAGAGAGGACTAGGAAAATACTTACCCACTCGCTGGAAGTCCAGCAGCAGTGTGGGGTTTTTGTCCACGAGGAACCCAGACGTCAGGAACCAATAATGTCTGACATCCGGGGGATGCCTCCAGGAGCTGGTAGGAGCGGGATAACTACTCTGCGGCTTCAGTCTATAGAAGTCGTCCAGGGTCTTGTCCTTGACGTTAACCTGCGGCTCTAGCTTGAAGAAGTACAGAATCTCCGCAGGGGTGGGCTCCGCGACCTCCTTTGCGATGAAAAACACCCGCCATCCAGCAAGTATCCGGTATGCTTGGGGCAGAAGCTGGAACGGTGCGATTCCCACGTATGTCAGGAACCGCACGAAATAGTCGTGAAGCGGGAGCGTAGCTCCCGCGCTGATGTGACCGGTGCTCCAAGCCCCAAAACCTTCCACAAACGTATGCGCCCGCTCCTCGATCCTGGCCAGGCGGTTGTGAAAGAGTCCAGGAGTTGATTCGATGCCCAGACGCTGCTCCAGGAGTAGCATCATCCGGTAATTCCGGAACAAGTTGGGTGTCACGTCCATTTCCCACCTATTGCCCTTAGGCGTCTAGGATCCAGGAACGACGACAGGGGCCCTATTGACCTCTTCTTCAGAATGGAGCGTAACGCCCGTTGCCATAGCTGATGATCTGGGAACAAAGAAAAAAAGCCAAGCAGTTAGTACCTAAACCCAAGAAAGTCGGTCAAGGTACGGGGGGTCTCCTAAGGACTGCTTGGAGCCCCGTCGGATCAGGTCCAGGACTCCGAAGAGCCCTGGGACCCTGATCGGGAGAGAAGGAGACTACTAATACCCGCCCTCTGTCCAGGAAGCATCTGGATGCAGAGCAACCCAAACCAGGCGGCCTTCCTAATAACTCCTAAGCATAAGGCCTAAACGCACGCATTTAAAGAACATCAAAAGTTCATAACGTTGTCAAGAGAGTCAGGAGGACTTACTGTGAGTTGTCGGCCATAGAAGATGGTGATTGTCCGACTGTAAGGATGACAGAACCTCGTTCTTGAAGTGGTGTAGCCGACATAGCAGTTCATCGACAGGACAGACCCGAGGCGCGACTTCAGGTAGAAGGGCAGAAGTTGGGGTTATGGGGAACAAGCGGCGACGCAGAGTCAACAGATGGTGATGAAGGCCGTCGGCGATGTCGAACATGCAAGGCTCGAGTAGTGCTTATCAGTTCTTAAACTAGTTCGAAGGTGTAAAAGTGCCAAAGTGGTTTTCGTGGGGTATTTATACTGGCCCTAAGTCCTGGTCCCCGATCCAACGGACAGGTGTCTCTTCATCGGACGGTCAGGAGTCGCGCAGGGACATTTATGAGTCCATTCAGGTTGGATCCTCGTCATCTCAGATCTAACGGCCCAGAAGGGGCGGATGCCAAAGGTCGCCCCATCCTACGGTCCACCTCGTCCCAGGGACATTAATGATGGACCCCCGTGCGAATGGGACGCTTCGTGATGTGCGCTGACACACTAGCCTAGGCCTAGCGACCCTTGGGAGGGCTAGGTGACCTTTCAAGACCTGTGCAGCAATCGCCTAATGACACGTGTATCCTTGCCATGAAGCGGGACAAAGGTAAACATCCCCGGATAGTGGTAAACGATCCTGGCCAAACATACGGCCAGTGCCATGGCCCACTGTCACGGACCCGCGATCTCGGGCAGGAACTGGGGAGGTGACCATGCGAGCATCCTGGGAACGATGCAACCCTCCTCCTGGCAGACCTAGGAGAAGGCTTGGGGGGCAAATGTTATCCCCATTTCCTGCATGGACTCGGGGCCTTCTTCCAGGCCCATTGTCAGGGGCCATGTAAGCATGCGGGCCCGGCCCAAGGCCTCTTGGTGCGGAAATGTCTGCATGGAGGGATATGGACCGGGGGTACATGTCCGAGCCCGATTGAGGGATCCGGCATGGCCCTCCGGGTCCCGTCCTCCGGGACGGTCCTCTGGGTGATGTACAGACCATTCGGATCCTCCACGACCTACGCGTCCTGGTCCCGGACCCTGGTACGGTCCGGGCCCGTGGTAAATGAAGAGGGATGAGGGTAAACAGACCTGGATCACCTCATCCCCGGTTGGAGAGGTCAAGTGTCCAGGACCCTGAAGCCGCCTCACTCCGCGTGGGCGTTGTCCCCA
Source organism: Humulus lupulus (assembly GCF_963169125.1). Lineage (NCBI taxonomy): Eukaryota > Viridiplantae > Streptophyta > Magnoliopsida > Rosales > Cannabaceae > Humulus > Humulus lupulus. The sequence goes on along the minus strand of NC_084800.1, from coordinate 92,521,384 downwards.
CTTTTCACCTGCAGAAAAGGCCACCTCGGGATTGCATGTCGTTGTTTCAGGTCTGCGCTGTCAAGTACTCTGACTAGTCTTGTCTCCTGAATCTACCTCGTAACTCGAAGTGGCCAGACCAAAAGCACCGTTTTGTCGGGCGAGATATAGCCCTTGAGTCAACTTATTGGGCCTTAGCTGGTCCGGAATTCATGTATGTTGTATCTTTTGTATTAGGCTTCCACTAGCAAGGCCAAGAATATCCGTTTCTCTGATGGGCCCAGGTCGTACCTGGCCCAAACCTAGTGTTCCCATGAGCCTATAAATACAAGCTACAGAACACTGTAAAAAGGATCGATCTTCAACTAAGATACAAAAACCCTGTCAAAATACAGATAGAAACTCCATTGTAAAAGGTTTTTCAAGCTCTAATACTACAGACTCGTGGACTAAGGCTAGTTAACGCCCCAACCACGTAAAAACCCTGTGTTGATCTTCAGCTTTCATTATAATTATCCTTAAATAATATTTGTTAATATAGTTACCAAAAATCTCGGTTAACAGGGGCAATTTGGTCTTTTTCGGGTTAAGAGATATACTTAATAAGTTTTTAGGAAGTACCTAGAACCTATCAGAACACTTTCTCTCCATCTCACTCACGTACTCTCTCTCTCTTCCTTTCTTGTGTTTTAAAACTGAAGGATTTTGAAGGGGAGAAAGCTTGGTTTAGGCTAGGAAAAAGGTTTGGGAATTGAAGCTTAGGGGTTGAAGAATCAAGCTAGGACAACTAAGTAATTGCTGAGGACTGAAGCTTCCAACTGAGGTAAGAATTCAAGTTCTAAGCTGTTCTTGAAGGAGGATTCTGATTGTGGCATTTAGGGAAAATTGAATTAATATTCAAGGCTTTAGATGTTGTTTCTAAGGTGATATTTGAAAATCTGAACTTGGTTTTGACTAGGGTTCATATTAAGGTTGGATTTTGGGGCTGAGAGTTGGGGAAAATGCTAGAAACCTAGGGATTTATGGGTTAGCAGGGGTGCGCCGTGACCCAGTTCATGGGCGTCGCGGCTCGCGTGCCCAGAAGGCCCTAGGATGGCTTGCTGTCTTGTGGGCGCACTGTAACCCTAGGGGCAAGTCGTGGCCCGCCTCCCCCCAAGAAGCAAGAGGCTGCACCTCTGACTTGAGGCGCGTCGTGACCCTTAGGGCCAGGTCGCGGCTCGCTTAGGCAACCATAGCCTAGGTTTGTTTTTAGGCTCGGGGAGGCTTGAGGATTTAAACTTAAGCGCTCAGGACGAATTATACTACCCGGTTTAGTAGAATTCGAGGTCTAGGAGGCTAGTATTTGTTTCCAAAACATTTAATTAGATTATACTTTGATAGTTACCCATGATTGCTTATGACTAGGATTACTGTTAAGGCTCAGGACTGAGGATCATGCTCGAGACCACTCATAATCCATCGCTTGGGACTCAAGGTAAGAAAACTGCACCCATGTGATTGTGATTGGGACTGAGATTCCCTATAATAAAACATGTGTGCTCTTTGAATTATATATTTGTTATATGATATGTGAAAATACGGCCTAAGGGTGCTAGAGCTGAAGATAAGCGTGTTGAACGTAGCTCGGCCTAAGCGAGCCAAGACCAACTGAATAACTAGAGGGCTCGGCCTAAGGGTGCCGACACCTAAATAGTTGTATTACATATTGAATTATATATTTTAAAGTATATGTTTAGTGTTGCCTAGCTTAATACTTGTATTACGTTGCTATTGAACTGATTGATTTGAGGTTTGCTATTTAGTTTTCTTGCAGGGCCTTGGCTCACGGGTGCTACGTGGTGCAGGTAAAGGCAAAGGAAATTTGGACCAACCATGAGTTGGAGAGCTTCGAGGGTGGAGTGTAGATCGACAGCTACTCGACCGCCACGATCAAGGGAATCAAAGGAACTAGAGCTCTAAACTATATTTTTCCATTAGACTGGCTTCTGTTGTATTAACTTTTGAGAGTTGTTTCCGCCATGCAAACCTTATTGTTGGGACCCATGTATCAAACCTTTATTTTAATGAAAATCAATCATTTTATGATCAAAATATTTTAACCCTAACCTGTCAGATGACTTTCGAAACACATTTATATTCAAACGACTTGAGTATCAGGTCTTGCACTATTTTAAACACAGTGTAACAGTCTTGGTTACCCAGGGCTTTACAACTTGGTATCAGAGCAGTCTAGGTTTAAGGGTTTCTGAAGACTAGCTGGGCATGTGCACTCACCGCTAAAGACAAGCTCGAATCAGGGTTTGGTAACCATATATGTGATCATATGCTTAAATGGTTAAATTAAATATAAATTCTTTAGCTGCATGATTAATAGGGAGCATGAGATATACTGATAGGGCCTGGCCCTTGACTGCTATGTGAATATGTTAGGGCGTGATTATTAGCATTGCTTCTATATGTGAATAATTGTTTAAATGCATGTTTGCATCATGATTGTGCATTGTGGCCTGGATATTGGCCTTGGACCATGGAACGAATATGAACATGTTATCATTGCTTGACTAGCCGAGTCGTTGGAAATAAGTGGGAGCCACTTTACGAAAGATTCAGAGACAACATCCTCCAATATTTTAGGGAGGACTAGATCCACTGAAGGCTGAACAGTGGATGAGTATGATCACTTCCATCCTGGACTTTATGAGGGTGGAAGGTAATGATAGGGTGGTCTGTGCCGCCTACATGCTTCGTGAGGATGCCCACATTCAAAATGAGGTGGCATCATAGACTTGAGATGTTTCTGCTATGAGTTAGGATGGGTTCAAAGATCTGTTCAACCAGAAATATTATAATGTTGTTGTCAAGGCGGTGAAAGTGAATGAGTTCATTGGGTTGGTTCAAGGCAGCATAACACTTACTGAGTATATGCCCTGAAATTCGACAAGCTAGCGAAGTTTGCACCAGAATTAATGCATACTGATGCAACTAGGCAGGACAGGTTCGTTCAAGGGCTTAATGATATGATAGCCCGAGATGTGAAGATCACATTAGTACCAAGGGAGACATGTTATGTCCAGGTGGTTGAGAAGGCCCTCACTGGTGAGGAGGCAGAGAACAAGATTTGGAAGGAGAACGCTGCGAGACGGGATGTTCGCAGGCCAGTGCCTCCATATACAAGGTTTGGTAGGGGTGGAGGCCCCAGTGATCAGAAGAGGAAGACCCCTGACACCTCAACTACTACTGGTTTTGATAGGAGGGGTTGGGGTGCCCAGGGTTCACGCGGGCCGCAGCGCCAAAGAACAGGGTCACGACGCGCCCCTACAAACCTAGAATTTCCAACTCCTTCTTGTGTTTTTCCCAAAGCCAAAGCCACTAGAATTCACCTCACACATGTGCTAAAGCTAGAATTGAGCCTAGAACTCGCAATAACACATCTTAAACAGCACATGTGACCTATAATACCAGCTCAAACTACCTTAAATTCCAAAATCATAAGCTAACTAAGCATCATTAAGCACACCCAAAACCAACCCATAATTTGGCAAATCAAGGTTTATAATCTTACCTCAGCAATAACTTGATCCCTCTTGAGCTGGTCCACTCCAATCCTAGCTTAAATCCTTAATTTTTTAGCCTCAATTAGCAAGCCCTCCTTCCCAAAATCCTAAGGCTTGTGCAAAGCTCCAAGAGAGAGAGAGAGAGAGAATCGTGAGAGAGAAAAGGAAAGATCCGAGAGTGTTAATCCTTTAGCTTCTGGTTTCATCTAGGCTTCCTAAGGCCTTTAGGCAGCTTGAGTAGTCCAAGGGTGAAATCTATCCTTATGATAAAAAGACAATAATGCCCCTTAAGCATACTCTTATCCTTTAATAGCCCCAAGGGCAATATCGTCATTAACCTCAACTCCCACTAATCCTCAATTTGCCCTATAAATTCCCAATTAATCCTGACATGCCCAATTAATCACCAAATAATTTCTCGTTAACTAATAAATCCCAAATAGGCACTAAGTCCCGAAGTACCCCTAGGCTCGCCCCGAGCCTGGTATTGGACCCTGTTGTGACTATTCCGCTAATCCGCTCACTAGGATCACGTCGAGCCGAATACTGCCAATATATATATATCCACATAATAATGTGGCCTTAATCATTTAATGCATATAATCACATTTATGCCCGCAACGGGCCAATATTACAAATATGCTCTTATAAACAAAAACGGGCCAACATGCATATTTAATACTCATAAACATGCATATTAATATGCTCATATTATCATATAAATCATGCATGCCACATAGTCGCGCATTTAATCAATTAATCACACATACCTCTAATTATGCCCTCTCGGCACGCTAATCAGGGCACTAAACCTTATTAGCATTTTTGGGACGTTACACTTGCCCACATGCATACTTAATACACCTAAACATGCTATGATAGTAATATCATAATATAACTCACATAATTCTTATAATCATGCATATAATCATAATATGCACATAATATCCGTGTATGCCCTCCCGACACACTAATCAAGGCACTAAGCCAGATTAGCAAATTTGGGATGTTACAGAAACCATGAGAGAGAAAGGAGGAGGTGAACTTGAATGAGCCAAGTGCTCAGCACTTGGTCCCCAGCTGCCTATACTAATGGTCAAAAGACCATTTTTCCCCTAGCTTTGACTTACTCTCAAAGCTAAGAGAAGGGCATTTTTGTCATTTTACCTAAATCCCCACTAAACCTCAAATTGAACCACTAATTCTAAATTAAATCATTAATCCTAATTTTCCCCCAATTAATTCCATTTACTCATAATCCTAGTAATTTTCCAAATTACCAAAATACCCCTAAGCTCACCCCGAGCCGAGTATTTATCATCGTTGTGACTTTTCTGCTAAATTGCTCAAAAGGATTGTCTTGTGCCGAATATCTCAAATATATCAACATAATAATATGGTCTCAAGCACATAGCATATAAAATTGCAATTATACCATCAATGAGTCAAAAATTACGAAAATGCCTCTCTTTAACAAAAGTGGGTCTTTAAGCACGTAAACATGCATAAGCAGTCTGTAATGCCCCACATCACTATGACTGCTTCTTGGAATGACGACTGACCCTGCAAACCAACACGAGTCTTTCCAACATGTTTTGTCCTTACTCGCACGCTTCTTGGAAAAACTTCCCAGGAGGTCACCCATCATGAGACTACTTCAGGTCAAGCACGCTTAACTTTGGAGTTCTCAAGTGATGGGCTACCGAAAAGAAGATGCATCTTGTTGGCATAGGTAGTACCCATCAATCCATTTAAGCCCTCTTCAACTATGTATTCCCATACCTACACGCTCTTAGAATCATCACACTTGATCTTCCCCAGGCGACGTGGGATTGCACAGCTTTTACCTGGCCTTTCCCCCTGCGGATCACGGGATTCTGACTGTCACAATCATCCCCTTAGGGGGTCCAACGTCCCCATTAGTCACACTTCCGACTAGGTCAAGGCTCTAATACCATTTGTAATGCCCCACGTCACTATGGTTGCTTCCTGAAATGGCGATTGACCCTGCAAACCAACACGAGTCTTTCCAGCGTGCTTTGTCCTCACTCGCACGCTTCCTGGGAAAATTTCCCAGGAGGTCACCCATCATGAGACTACTCCAGGTCAAGCATGCTTAACTTTGGAGTTCTCAAGTGATGGGCTACCAAAAAAAAGATGCATCTTGTAGGCATAGGTAGTACCCATCAGTTCATTTAAGCCCTCTTCAACTGTGTAGTCCCATACCTACACAGTCTTTGAATCATCACACTTGATCTTCCCCAGGCGATGTAGGATTGCACAGCTTTTACCCGGTCTTTCCCCCTGCAAATCACGGGATTCTGACTGTCACACAGTCATATCATAATCTAACTCATATAATTTATATAATCACGTATACATAGTCAATTAAAATCACTTAATTCCAATTATGCCCTCATGACATACTAACCAAGGTACTAAACCTTATTAGGAATTTTAGGACGTTACACTCTTACTTCTATGTTTGAGTTTTTTTTTTTTTTTTTTGCAAACACTAGGATTAGAAGACAAACATTTTGCTAGAAAATATTTAGTGTTATACCACAATCTTTTAATAGGTCAAAAAAGCTTTCCTTTTCTATTATTTAAGATAAAATAATGTCTCTTTTAAATAATTGGAACAACAATTGCTATTTAGGGTTGGTAAAGAAGTGTTGTTGAAAGTGGTCATTCAAGCAATCCCCTCTTTTGCCATGTCCAGTTTTAGGTTGCCTGTCAGCTTGTGTCATCATATTGAATGCCTTATGACAAAATTTTGGTGGGGATCATTGAGTCAAAAATCTAAAATTCACTGGAAAAAATAGTCCTCTCTTTGTTTTTCTAAGTTTTTTGGGGGTTTAGGTTTTATATCTCACACTCATTTTAATCGAGTCATGTTAGCCAAATAGACTTGAAGAATTTTTAATCACCCAAATTCTCTTTTAGCTAAACTTCTTAAGGCTAGATATTTTAATCATTCAAGTATTTTAGATGCTAAAAAGGGTCATTCTCCTCTGTTCACATGTCATAGTATACTTTGGAGAAGAGAGCTTCTTAAGCGTAGTCTTATTTGGAAAATAGGTAATGGTAACTCCATCAAAATTCTCCATGAATACTGGATCCCACATTTCCAATTTATCTCATATAACTCTAATATTATTCATTCTTCTTATGTCGTTTCTTTTTTATCTCTACTTCTGGATCCTGGGATATTAAGTTAAGATCTTTTTTTTATCTAAATATGTTATTAATGCAATTCTTACTATTCCCTTAACCTCTTTAGGAAAACTTGGCTGTATGATTTGAAGTCTAACTTCCTTAGGGAAATTCACTGTTAAATCTGCTTATCATTTGGCCTTTTCTACTAGTGTCGTACCCTCTCCGACCAATACTCACTTAATTAAAAAATGGTACTATTCTCTTTGGAAATATAAAACTCCTCCTAAGGTTAAACATTTAATTTGGAGAAGTTATCACCGTCTTTTACCTTCTGCTTCTAACTCATTTTCTAGGAAAATTATCCCAATGCCTTCTTGTTCTTTCTGTAATTCCATCCAAGAAATAGTTTTCCATGTCCTACTGCATTATTCTAGAGCTCAGAATATTTGGAAACGTTCATAATTTATTAATTTCTATAATGTACACTGAAACTTTGATATTTCAGATTTTATCTTGTGCTTTTGATTCTCTAAATTGTTCTCAGTTAAAATTTTTCCTATGCTTACTTTGGCCTATTTGGAAGAATCAGAATGCATTATTATTTAGGAATCTATTTCCACACAAAGAACTAGCTAATTGGGTCATATCTTTTTGCAAGAATATAAATTTGCTCGACAGTATCACTTGAACTTTACATATGGAAAAGCTTCAAATTGTAAAGTTGTTTGGTCTCCTCCTCCACCACAATGTTATAAGTTGAATGTAGATCTTGTTTGTGATTCAAATTCTAACAAAATTGGTTATAAAGCAGTTGTGCGTGATAATAAAGGTCGGGTGGTGGCAGGTTTAGTGGTTCCTGCAAAAGGAAATTTTATTTCTTCTATTTAAGAAGGATAAGCTTTGCTTGTGTCCTTAATTGGTGTAGTGTTGAGATAGATTTTAATTGTAGCTAAGAGAATTTTATCCACTTCTAGTGATCTATCTCCACTTTTAGATATAATTAGATATATTAAAAATTCATCATCTTCCTTTCCTAATGTAGTTTTATCTTATGTAACAAGACAAACTAATGAAATGGCTCACAAGTTAGCTATAAAAGCATTAGGGTTAGATAATGAGTGTGTTTAAAATGGTTTGATTCCAAACTTTCTCCAAATCTTGTAACTTCTGTACTTGTTACTGGTTTTCTATTAATCAAAGTTATAGATTTCATAAAAAAAAAAAAATATATATATATATAGATATGTATGAACGATTTAAGATGACACTAATGTTAGATATGAATAAAATATAGGCATATGAAAAATCCTATATATGTAGGCGGAATTAATATATAGATTGAACATATACAAAGAGAGGATCGAAATTGTATACCTCCAGCCATTGATTTGGTGAACCTCGATCTAAAAGCTTTAGATCTACAAAAGAAAAAGAAAAAGAAAATAATTAGAACGAGTACTCGGGCTTCCAAGCTCTCATAAACTCTTTTAGATGAAATTACTGAAAGTGAGAATGAGCAGTGAGCTTGGGGACCGGTACTCTATATTTATAGAGTGAGACCTACCATCAGAGTCTCTGCCACAGATTGAGATATTTTCTCAATCAGTTGGGATATGCAAAATCAAGTAACAACAAAATCAGGTAACAAATAATGTTGACCATTAATTAGAATATTTTGTCAATAAATAAAATATTGACTCTGATATATTAAATCAATTAGTTGTAACAAATTGATTTTATATACCATTTAAATAAATATTCTAACATTCTCCCACTTGGTCAGCATTTAAATTAATGTATTACTTAAGCCTGACGATTATCTCTATTAGATAATAAATACATGAATCATGGCGATATGTCCTCTTTTAATGGCGAGTATTATCTTCCATGTATTACAATATATTTATTACATAACAATGTAATTTATGTGGCTATGTACTTAAACGAATAAACCTTATGTTTATTCAGATCCTATGAAGATAAAACTTTCTCAAATAAAATTAAGATGCACATAAATATGAGAAAACATCAAAATAAGAGTTTCATTGATAATAACTTTAGTTTGTACAATAAATTTACATAAGGGAACCAAGTCCCATGTTCACTACATGATCCTTGAATTTATGAGGTGGCAAGCCCTTCGTCATTGGATCAACAATCATAAATTCAGTGCTAATGTGTTGAATGGCCACTTTATTTTCTTTAACACGTTCTCTTACGGCTAAGTACTTGATGTCGATGTGCTTGCTTCGACTACCACTCTTGTTGTTCTTAGCCATGAATATAGCAGCTGAATTGTCACAAAACATTTTCAATGGCCTAGATATGGAATCTACTACTCTAAGGCCTGAAATGAAACTCTTTAGCCATACACCATGTGATGTAGCCTCAAAACACAAAACGAACTCGACTTCCATAGTAGAAGTAGCAGTCAATGTCTGTTTGTTACTCCTCCATGATATAGCTCCACCGACAAACATAAACATGTAACTAGAGGTTGATTTACATGAATCAGTACAACCAGCAAAGTCTGAATCTGAGTAACCAACTACTTCCAGGTTGTCGGTTTGTCTGAACATGAGTTTGTAATCCTTAGTACCCTGAAGGTACCTCATAACTTTCTTCGCAGCTTTCCAGTGGTCTAACCCCGGGTTACTCTGAAATCTTCCTAGCATTCCAACAGCAAAGGCAATGTCGTGTCTTGTGTACACCTGAGCATACATCAAGCTTCCAGCAGCAGAAGCATATGGGATGTTCTTCATTTCTTCCTTTTCAAAATCATTCTTTGGACACTGGCTCAAATTTAATTTATCACCCTTAACGATAGGAGCAACACGTGGTGAACAATCTTTCATCCGAAATCTCTCTAAAACTTTGTTAATGTAGGTTTCTTGAGATAGACCTAAGATACCTTTGAATCTATCTCGATGGATCTTAATGCCAATGACATAAGACGCATCACCCATATCCTTCATCTCAAAGTTCTTTGAGAGAAATTGCTTCACCTCATGTAGCATGCCCTTATCATTGGTTGCAAGAAGAATATTTTCCACATATAAAACAAGAAAACAAATCTTACTCCCACTGACCTTCTAGTATATACATTGATCCATGACATTCTCTTCAAATCCAAAGGAAGAGATGACATCATGGAATTTTAAATACCATTGGCGGGATGCTTGTTTTAAACCATAGATGGACTTCTTAAGCTTGCACACCAAATGCTCACCATCACTAGAGGAGAATCCATCTGGTTGTTTCATGTATACCTCCTCCTCTAGGTCACCATTTAGGAAGGCAGTTTTCACATCCATCTACTGCAGCTCTAAATTGAAATGAGCAACTAATGCCAGGATAACTCTGAGGGAACTTTTCTTAGATACCGAAGAAAAGGTCTCCGTGTCAATTCCTTCTTTTTGAGTGAATCCCTTAGCAACGAGTCTCGCTTTATGTCTCTCAATGTTGCCTAATGAGTCTTTCTTTGTTTTGAAGACCCATTCACACCCAATAGCCCTCTCCCCATTAGGCAACTAAACAAGATCTCAGACTCCGTTGGTCTTCATAGAATTCATTTCTTCATTCATGGCATTGTACCACAGTTTCGATTCTTTGCTATTCATAGCTTGTGAAAACGTTTGGATCATTTTCGGCTCCAATATTGTAGTCAGATTCTTGTAAATACACAATTTAGTCACTGGGTATCGCTGATTTTGTTGTCCTAGTGGATCTTCTTAAGGCTACACCAGCAGGCTCTTAGGGAGCAGGTGGTTCAGCTTGTTGTTCAACAATTATAGGAAACTCTTGAACAACTTGATCCATTTGAACTTCATCATTGACTTGTGGATCTTCAACAATTGGTTGTAGTGGTTCAACATCCATTTGGATTGCAGGGGTGTTATCAACCATAATCAATCTTGCTCTTGAGGAGGAGGGTTCTGAAGGATCTTTCTCATAACCTAAGTCCTTGGATTGATCACTCCCACTAATCAAGGCATTTTCAAGAAATTTTGCATTCCTTGATTCCACAATCCTAGTGCTATGAGATGGACAATAAAATTTGTAACCTTTAGACCTTTCAGCGTATCCAATAAAGTATCCACTTATGGTCCTTGGGTCCAGTTTCTTTTCTTATGGATTGTATACCATAACTTCAGAAGGGCATCCCCAAATGCGTACATGTTGCGAACTCGGTTTCCAACCTTTCCATAATTCAAAAGGAGTTTTTGAGACTGCCTTGGTTGGAACTCGGTTTAATATGTACACGGATGTCTTTAGAGCTTCATTCCACACGGATTTAGGAAGTGTAGGGTTGTTGTTAAGCATACTCCACACCATTCCATCAATGTTCGGTTTCTCCTTTCTGCAACACCATTTTTCTTGGCTGTATCGGGCATGGTATAATATCGGGAAACAATCCCATTTTCTTGAAGAAACTTTGTAAAAGGGCCAGGTGCTTGTCCATCTTCAGTGTATCTACCATAATATTCTCCACCTCTATCTGATTTCACTATCTTAATTTGCTTGTTGCATTGTTTCTCTACTTAGGTGGCCATGTGAGCACTTTCACCCTGTTCCTGCAGGAGCCTTGCTTCTTCTTGAGCACACATGGTTATTAATTCATTGATACTCCATTTTTCCTTATGTGTGTTGTAGGAAATTTTGAAAGGCCCGTATTGAGGTGGAAGATTGTTAAGGATGTAGTGGACCAGGAAGGTTTCAGGAATGACTACATCGAGTTTCTTCAGTTGAGCAGAAATGTCCCTCATCTTTGAAGTATGTTCTCTAACTCCTTTGACACCAGTGAGTTTTGTGGATGAGAACTGGTGGATGAGGTTGTTGTAAAGTGGTTTGTCCGAAGTGTCGAACTGTTCATCGATTAGTTTGATCAAGTCTTTGACTTTCTCAGGTTGCTCCACCGATCCATGCATTCCCAGGGGAATCTTGGACATAATGAACATGATGCTGAGGCGATTGGATCGCTCCCATTTTTCATATAGTGCGATCTCAGCATCAGTGCTAGTCGCAGTGATTGTAGCAGGTTCATCCTTCCTTATTGCGTAGTCCATGTCGCTGCAACCTAAATGAAGAAGAACTCGTTCTTTCCATATTTTGAAATTGTCACCCCTAAGCTCAGGAATTTCGGTAAGGATTTCAGCGAAACTAGAGGAAGATGAAGAAGCTACATGAATAGGATTACAAACTTAGATTTTGAAGATTGAGGCTTAATGAAGTCATGTGTTTACCAATGTATAACATGCTGAAGAATAAAATTTTATTAAACAAAAATTGCATGTGGGCTAAATTTTTAATTTAATAAAATTAGATGTATAGGATGATAGATTATTCAAACGAATTATTCGGGATAAATTAATGTTTGATACTTCTATCTTTATTAAACTTTATGATAAAACTATTAAATTAATTTTCATAACTCCTGTGGGTAAATTAAGAAAATTAATTTAATATATTATCATAATTAATTATATAAATATAATAAAATCTTTGTGGGGTAAAATTATTATATCTATATAATCAATCACAATTTATGTCTATTATGTGATTCTTTCAAATTAATATATAATTTTATATAATTAAAGATGTTGTGGCTACTCCCTAATTATTTAAAATTATATGGTTCACTAGACATTATGTTTTAGGCTCTAGGAAGACCTAAGAACAATTTCATTATAACATAATAGGCAATCACAGAGAGTAGTGCTTCTAGTGTAGTCGTCCGAAGATCATTAAAAACTATTCTAGATTGAGCATTTGTCTCAGTGTCATGCGTTCTTATGTCAACCACAAAATTGTTTATGAATTATTCATAATTTTATTCACCCTAAATGTTTTATGAATATTTTATGAATAAATTATGAATATTAATGTGCTAAATATTATTCAACATATCTTAATGTTTGAATATAATCTAAATATATCTAGCAAAATTATGAAATATACAACGTATTTAAAGTTATAAAGTCATATATATAAAATTAAAGATAATTATACTTGGAATAGATTTGCATGAATAATAACAAAATAATCATACAAATTAGCATAATTAACTATATGTACGAAAATAAATACAATAATTCCATATATATGCTTGGCAGAAAATATCCATGCTAAATAAGATAATAAAATAATTTATTGATTTGATGAATTAATAAAATAATTACACAAACTTAATTGTAAAAAAATGTAATTACATTCTTAAAATAGCACAATTATTTAATATTGCATGAATAAAAGAAATAATTATACAATAAATACACCAAAATCAAGTAATTTCACATTTTAATTAATTTTTAAATATATAATATACCAAAATTATATGTTTTAATTAAATTGGAAAAAGAATTAAAAATGAAATTTATTGTCTAAATAAGCATTGAAATCAAGAAAATAATAAAATCCCAAAATAAATCAAAAATATAATTTTTCAGAATTTTCTTCAATTTTTCTTAATTTTTTTTTTTAAAATCACCATGGGGAACTCATTTTCCCCTTAGAATTGTCGTAAGACCCGTCAAACGATGGGTCGTTTGTCTGCAGCAAGACCAAAAACGACATGTCGTTTTGGTCATCTTCTTCAGCCAACCGGGTCGTTTTGACCCTTTTCTCTGAAAGCGAGTCACGCGGCCCGAATGAAAACCTAGCTAGAAAATCCCATTTTGACGTCGATTTTCAATATTTTAAAGGACAGAACATACTTAAATGAGTTGATAAAGAGATTCATGGCTTTATATTTATTAAATAACAACTAAAAATCGATCATTAATATAAAAAAAAATTGCCATTATCGGGTTCGTAAGATTTCAGCGACATTGATGAGTTTGAAAACTCGTTTTTAATGCATAAAATCATTAGAAAAATATAAGCTAAAGGGTTTCGAATAGCATTTAGATTAAAAATGCTTTTGAATAAAAAAACCAAAACATATAAACCTTTGAGTATTACACAAATGAATATATATGTGTGTATATGTGACCAAATTATTATGCTTATATTGCCCAAAAACATGTTAGATATGAACATAATAACATATACTTAACCATAAAAGCAATACAAACACAATCAATAACAAATAAAATTTTGACATACACGACTAAAACGAAATCTGAAATTTAGATATATATATATATATATGTGTGTATATGTACAAAAATTAAACACACATGTATGTATATATATATATATATAATTCATGGTAGAGAATATAAATCAAGACAGAGGTAAACCTGGCTCTTAATACCAAATGTTAGATTAAATGAAATGTATACATATGAATAATTATATACATGTAGGCGAAATTAATATATAGATTGAACATATACAAAGAGAGGATCGAAATTGTATACCTCCAGCCATTGATTTGGTGAATCTCAATCTAAAAGCTTTAGATCTATAAAAGAAAAAGAAAATAATTAGAACGAGTACTCGGGCTTCCAAGCTCTCATAAACTCTTTTAGATGGAGTTACTGAAAGTCAGAATGAGTAGTGAACTTGGGGACCGGTACTCTATATTTATAGAGTGAGACCTACCATCAGATTCTCTGCCAAAGATTGAGATATGCAAAATCGGGTAACAACAAAATCAGGTAACAAATAATGTTGACCATTAATTAGAATATTTTGTCAATAAATAAAATATTGACTCTGATATATTAAATCAATTAGTTGTAACAAATTAATTTTATATACCATTTAAATAAATATTCTAACAACTAAAGAATGGGAAGTGATCGCTATTTATAAATGTTTTTATTTTATATATCAAATTGAATTTGAAATAATTCCATAACCTTCAATCAGTTAATTCAACTTTATTTTAAAAAAAACACCATTACATAATCGTGATAAGATTTTCCATCGATAAATCATCGTTTTGGCAAAACAAAAAGTTTTCATGATTGCATCGCAAGAGCAGGGTGTTTCGATGCTCTTGCGGTGCAATCATGAAAACTTGATTTTTGGCCAACACGATGCTTTTTTTATGCAAAATTGATGGTTTTCGATGCTCTTGCGATGCAATTATGAAACTTGATTTTTGGCCAAAACGATATTTTTCGATGCAAAATCGATGGTGTTTCGAAACTTTTGTGATGCAATCATGAAAACTTATTTTTTGGCCAAAACGATGCTTTTTCGTTGTAAAATCGATGGTGTTTCGATGCTTTTGTAATGTAATCATGAAAACTTGATTTTTAGCCAAAACGATGCTCTTTCGATGCTCTATACTGAAATTTGATGAAAACTTTGGAGGTTTATGTTTTTTTAACTCAAATATCCATTTTAGATGATGTTTTTTTAATTTTTGTATTTTTTTCAAGATCTACAAAATTAAAATGAGAGGGAGAGTGAGAAAATGAGAGACGCTAGAAAGAGAGTATTCAGATTAAGAGAAAAAAAAAGTGTATAAATATTATAAGTATTTTTATCTAATTTTTTTGAAATTATCATATATTTAAAATAATAATTTATATTTACATGTTAAACAAATTCACTAAATTATTATGCATAAAAACATAAAATTTCTCTTTAACAAGCGTTCATGACAGTTTAAAAATTGAACGTTTATATAACAAGTCGCCTAGACCAGTCAAAATGACTCTTTTGACTCTTAAAAATTCCCAAAACGTCTGTGTAACTTTAATTAGCTATACATTATTTAATAATAAAAAAACCTGATAATTACATGAGATCAATCTTTCAAATTCAATTAGAAGATTTGTAGTATTATGCTAACTCCATTTTACACAATAATATCTTAAGCCACAAAATAGTTTTATAACCTAACTTTTTCAACACCTGAGTTTACTTTTTTAATTTAATTAAACAAATATTATATTGTAATAAAAATATAACATTAATGTCAGACCTTTGGCCATAAATATATAATCTTATATTTATTTGGGATATCGATAGGGTAGGGTGCTTGACACCTAATGACCAGAGAGTATGGCAGTTATCCATAACAGATGCAATGCACCTTGCATATCGTACTCTTTTGTTTCACATGTAAATAAAGTTGTTGGGTTTTAAAAAGTACCAAGTGGAAAATGTTATTATTTCATAACTCATTGGATAATGGGTTTGACTTGTCTTAACATACATATAACTAAAGTAACAGGCCAATACATTAACACTATGTTTGGCATGAGATATTTTTGGAGGGATTTAGAGAGTAATAGTAGGAAGAAAAGGAGTAGGAGAAGAGCAAAAAAAAAAAAGAAAAAATTAATTGTTTAACAAGAAAGAAAAATGGAAGGAGAGGAAAGATGAATGAATAAATTCTCTCTCCAAAACCTCAATGATAAATCCTTCCAAAAATGAGAGAATAAGACAAAAAAAAAATATATATGAAGAAAATGATATGAATACCCTTCAAATAATTTAAACACATATATTTTATAATGTATAGTTGATTTAATAATTTTGATATTAAACTTTATTTGTATCCATCATTCCTACCCTCTTCTCGTTACCAAACAATATATATAAAAAAAAATTATCCACTACATCTTCCTACCAAACACAGCCTAAGAGCACTCACATTGGGTAATCTACTCTATCTTTTAAAATACTTTATCAAAACACACATTTTTCTATTTTACCTCTAAGTTTTACATTATACCATATATCAGCTTCTCTATATATTTCTGTTAACCGAGATTTTCGGCAACTATATTAATGAATGATATTTACTAGTAATAATAATGAAAATGGAAGATCAATACGAGGTTTTTACGTGGTTGGGGCGTTAACTAGCCTTAGACCACGAGTCCATATATTAGAGCTAGAAGAAGCTTTTACAATGGAGTTTTCTAATTATATCTTAACAGAGTTTCTGCCTTCTCCCCCCTCTTTCTTTTTTTCGCACGTTGTTCTACATCTTATATTTATAAGCTGAGGGGAACCTCGGGTCTGGGCCGGATCCGACCCGGGCCCATCAGAGAAATGGGTAGAAGGGGCCTTTCTAGTGGAGGCCCAATACAAAGAGGTATACAATACACAAAATTCAGACCAGCTAAGGCCCAATTGGTTGACCTGAGACACAAGCCTCCGCCCGAAAAAACGGCGCTTTGGCTCAGACCACTTCGAGTCACGAGGCTGATTCAGGAGACAAAAACCGGTCAGAGTACTTGGCTGCGCAGTTCTGACACACCAGTGGGCAATCCCGAGGCGACCTTTTCTGCAGGCGAAAAGTGGGGGACAATGCCCACGCGAAATGAGGTTGTTTCAGGATCCTGGACGCCTGGCCCTTCAATTGGGGAGGAGGTGACCCAGGTCTGTTTACCTTTGGCCCGCTCCATTTACCTCGGGCCCGGACCATACCAGGCTTTGGGACAGGAAATGTGTAGGCCGCGACGGTCCGGGCGCTATGGACATCGCCGGGACCGTCAGGATGAAGATGAATCCGGAGGGACGTCCCGAACCCCTCCAAGCGGGCCCAGTCTAGAGTCCATGTCCGTACCAGTCCCCTTGGGTGATAGTCAAACCAAGGGACCCTGGGCCAGGCCCAAATGCCGAACCGGTTCTCTGACCGTGGGCCAGGGCGAAGGCCCAAAGCCCTTCCAGGAAATGGGGATAACAATTTCTTTACATCATTTAAATATTATATCTTTAAATATATTTTATTACTTAAAGTAAAATAAAATAATTGAAAAAGAAAAAAAAATAATAAATATATACTAAATAGAGAGAGAAAAGTTATAAAAAAATATTAAAATATTATATAAAGGATATGTAAATGTAGATATGAATTAATTGAAGTTTGTGCATGGCTATTATAAATATATGTATAAAGGAGCTGATAGAAGATGTTTTTATGAGTTTTAACTAAATATTATAAAGAAAGTGTAGTATAAAATATATCACAAAAACATATATTTTTATAATTTACATCAAAACTTTTACATTATACCATACATCTGCTTCTTTACATTATTTATATATTATATTTTAAAAAATATTTTATTTATTTTAATAAATAAAATAATTAAAATAATAATATCACACTCATATATATACAAAAGTTTATAAAAAAATAATAAAATATTTATAGCTTGCATATAAAGAAATATTATTCATTTAGGTAAAAAAATATAACTTTACATCATCCAATGGAAGACTACTTAACTATTGTTTCTCTATATTATAAAGAATAACACATTTTAGCTAATCCAATATAAGTGCTTTAAGTACATGTATTAATATAACTTGAATTTAAAATTTGAAAATGGCATAATTTTAATTTATTAACTTAATTATCTATAGCATATGTAGCTGTCACATAGACCACATGTAGAAATATTTAATATGGGCCGGATTCCTAGCTAGCTTCATTATTTTCTCTGTAATAATATATAGAGATAGATATGTTTAGCAAATAGTGGTACATATTAAATACATTGCAGAGTACATTGAAGTAAGGTGTCTCATTTACAAAAATGTCAACTTGGCTCTTTTGCAAGTTGGGCACATCGTCTTTGCTTCGTACCAATTTATTTGACACCAAAACTATGAGGGAAAAAAATAGTTTCAAAGTTTAAGAAAATAATTGTAATTATATATGATATGTCCATCACATTTATGAATTGCAACAAACCTTTTCAATTTATTAGTCTTTTTTTTTCTTCTTCTTCTTATTATTGTTAAATGATTAAAATCGTATTGTTTACTTTGAATGCTTGCTTTCAGTATACCAAAATAAAGAAATGATTCAGAACCAATAATCAGGTAAAAGGATGACATAACTGTTTAAATTTTGGGCATAATATATATAAGCGGTCAAGTAGGACAATTTTTAAAAAATAATAAATAAATGAAGTTGGTATATATAAAATTAAATTATTAATATGATTAAAAATTTATCTGATTATACCTATTTATATGAAGAAAAGCTAGGTGAGGCAGCAGCTCATACTAGTCCATGTGTGCTCCGCTTATAGGTAAGGTAAGGTTCTTGTACAAAGAGGAGCTTAGGCCCCCAAAATTTTGAATAACATATTTTTGGGATTTTTTCCAAAAGTAATCTAAAAAAGAGTTATTTACAAAAATCACTTTGGTTAAAAATAATGATAAAAAAATAATTACAAAATTACTTATTTTATTTAAAAATAATACCCTTTATGTACCTTCAATTAAAAAATAATTCATTATACAAAAGGTGAACATTTTGCCGGCTTAACACAAAAAAAAGAGCAATTTGGCTACCTAGATTTTTCTGTTTTTATAGTTTTTCAAAAGCAACTATTTGGTTACATATAATACTGATAAGATATGGGAAATTTGATTAATCATGTTTATATTAGCTTAATAATTAAAATTTGAACCAAAATTAATTAGCATATGAAACCAATGCTCATTTTTCATTTAATACCAAAAATACCCTTCTCATAACACATTTCCTTTCTCTTCACCATACATTCTTCTCTCACTCTCTCTTCACCATACATTCTTCTCTCACTCTCTCTTCACCATAAGTTTTACACACAAGATTTCCATACTAAAATCTTGCAAGAAAGATACACATTCGGACATTGAGGATTGTTTGAGGAGAAACACTAAGCTTTGTGTTATTTTTGCTCATAGTGAAGAGATTAAATGGGTAAGTGATTTTCTTTGATCCTTGTTGTTGTTGGTTGTTTTTATGGTTTAGAATGCTGTTTAGATGTTGGATATGTAGTTTGTTGGTATTTTTTGCTGTTTCTTGGGTGAAAATCATGTTCTGTGAAAATCTGCGTTTTTTTTGGGTTCCCTAAGTTTTTTCTAAAATGCCCAATAGTGTCCGATAGATGCCCGATATGGGCACGAAAGTTGTTGAGTTTCAAGGTTAGGGACGAAGTTCCGATGACAACCCGATGGTTGCTCGATAGTTTTGGTTACTTGATGGTCATAAAGGTCCGATGGCTACCCGATGGTTGCCCGATTATTAGTTTGAATCTATACGCCCTTTAAATACGATAATGGATCGATAATAGTCCGATATATGCCCGATTTTTGTTTTTAAGCTACTGCAGACCTAATAGTATGATGGTACACGATGGTACCCGATACTGGCCCGATATTAGTGTTTTAAGTGATCAAAAACATAAATAAACCATTGCCCGATACCGTCCGATATGGCCCGATACTGGTACGATGATAAAAAATGTCGAACTAAATTTCGACATTTTGTTGCCATTTACTGATTTTTTTTTCTTTGTACATGATAGGGTCAACTTTGTTCGCGTACTTGATGTATAATGGTGTTTGGGAGCGTGAAGGTAGAGATTGGGCTTTTAATGGAGCCAAAAATTTAACGTTCGAGTTGGAGAAGGACATAACTTACTCACAACTTGTTGAACTCTTGTATTCAGAGCTGGAGGTTGACAAAGTGCAGTATGACCTGAAATTAGAAGTGAATTATAAGTACATGAAAGGGCTAATGTATCGGCCTGAACTTATAAGGAATGACAAGGGTGTAAGCTTATATTTGTCAATGCTTTTGAAGAAGCCAGATGAATTTGTTCCCCTTTTTGTGACTTTGGTGGAGAAGAATATCATTGTTGATCGTAATCCTCCACCAAGTACTGTTAAGGATACTCGTAGTGAGGTTGGGACTTATGTTCCAGAAACAAATCCGGAGGTGCTGGTAGCCACTGCTGTACCTGAATCAAACCCTTTCATACCGACAGTTGATCATGTAGCACAGATGCCATTTTCATGATGATTTTCCTAATTGTCCTGACCCTGAAGATGATTTTGATTGCAATGATGATGTAAGAGACAACCAAGAAACAGAGGTCCGTTCTCAAGCTTTGAGCCTGAGTCCATTGTCGTACCAAATACCGAGGCAAACAACATGTAGAAGTAGACCCTGTAGAGAAGATCGCCAAACACCTGGTACTAGTAGTAGTCGTCCAGACGGAACAAATGATGCTAGAGAATTTAGTGATCCACTCTCTTCTTCGACATATTATAGTAAATTCAAAGCTCAGATGTTTACAAGAGAAGACATTGAGGATAATAGTCACTATATATCTATGGGTGGCACATCGGGCGGGGAGATTCATTTAGGAAAGTTTTTCAGAGACAAGGAACATTTAAAGAAGGTTGTTGGCTTGTTTGCAATGAAGAAGGGATTTGACTTTATAGTTAAGAAGTCTGGTACTGATGTTTGGTACATTACATGTAAGGATCCTGATTGTGGGTGGAGGTTAAGAGGGAAGAAGAAATAACTTTCTAACATTTTCGAGGTGACAGCATTTGAAAATGTACACACATGTTCCCTCGATATTCGAAAAAAAGATAACCGTCAAGCATCACCTTTGGTAGTTGCCGAACTGATCAAGGATAAATTCTCAGTTAACGGTTCAGATTATTTAGCCTCCAAAATAAGAGAAGATATGAAGAATTCTTTCGGGATCGAAATGAGTTATGAGAAGGCTTGGAGATGCAAAGAGAAGGCACTCCACATAGTTAGGGGTACGCCTGAAGCTTCATATTCGAAGTTACCTGGGTACTTGCACATACTACAGTTGAACAATCCTGATTCCATTATTGATTTCAAGGTAGACGAGGGTCGCTTCAAGTATTGCTTTTTTTCTCTAGGTGCTTGTAGGCGGGGATTCAAGTTTTGTCGACCTGTTATATGTATTGATGGGTCCTTCTTGAAAACTAGGTATGGTGGCCAAATGTTGTGTGTCGTGGCATTGGATTCAGACAGCCACATATTTCTGATTGCTTTCGCAATAGTTGACAGTGAGAACCACGACTCTTGGACCTATTTCATGAGGAAGTTGAAACAAGCGATTGGTGATGTTGAGAACTTAGCATTCGTATCGGATAGGCATCAAAGCATTGTTCATGCTTTGGAACTTGTCTTCCCTGATGCACCCCACGGCGCATGCTACCACCACATTATTATGAACGTGGCTAGCAAGTTCAAGACTGATTGATTCACGGATCATATTTACAGTTGTGCATACTCGTATAAGAAGACAGATTTTGAAAGAGAATTTGAGAAGATAAAAACAATGGATGTTGGAGTTGCACTATATCTTGAGGGCATTGGATTTGAAAGATGGGTTCGTGCGTACTTTCCAGGGGACCGTTACAATGTAATGACAAGTAATTGGGCTGAAAGTTTCAACAGCAAAACTAAGGACGCAAGAGCCTTCCCGGTCACTGCTTTTGTTGAATTCATCAGGTTTACTATTCAAACATGGTTTGCTACTCGAAAGGAAAACGCTGAAAAGTGTAGCACGTCTCTATCACCAGTTATGGAGGGGGACTTGTCATGTCAATTTGAGAAATCTCGGTTCTTAAGCGTCGATAGAGCTGGACCTTATACATTTAATGTCCACCCCGGAGGAACAGTTCAGAGCGGTGGTATAGTTGATTTGGAGGCACGAACATGCAGTTGCGGCCTATTCCAAATCATGAAGATTCCTTGTCCACATGCATGTGCTGCTGCTCAAGAACGAAATATTAGCATGTACGCATTGTGCTCTTAATATTACACAAGAGAGTGTTGGAAGAGCACATATGAGGGGACAATTATGCCAGTTGGTGATGAGGATGATTGGGAATTGCCTGAAGACATTAAGAACATCCAAGTTGGAGTACCGATTGAGAAGAAACCTATAGGCCGACCGAAGAAGCAAAAGGTCGGACGAATTAGGAAAAATCGATATCCTTCTAATGGAGACAAGGTTGTGATACAACGATGTTGTAGCAAGTGTGGTGGTAAAGGGCACAACAAAGCGTCTTGCAAGTACCGAGGTTAAATTGTTTTGTTTGTATTCTAGTTGACCTATTATGTTTTATTTCTGCTTGAACTAGTAATATTTGTTATGTGCTGGATTTTGCAGGTATTTTTTCTGTTTTTTTCTCCATTATGAAACTCTTAAATATGTAATAATCCAGTGTTGGTCCGATAGTGCACGATGTCGGTACGACAATGCACGATATCGTTTGTTGTATGATTATTTAAATGTATCTTACAATATGGTACGACGTTGCTCGATGTAGTACGATAGTTAATGTACGACATTAGGGTACGATAATGTACGATAGTGGTCCGATAGTGGTACGATGGTATGGTTTCAGTACAGTTTCGTGAAATTTGTGAGACATGTGAGGGTACGATAGAGTACGATAGTGATCGATGATAGTACGATGCAAAGATTAAACACATTAAAATGTAGTAATTACAAAAAGAGCAATCAAAAAAATTAAGACCGTTCAACATAAATTTTGGTAGAATAAGTCTACACACCACCTTTGCCTAAAAAGTTTCATATTATTGTCAGTTACATTATCAAATGGTAGTTGTAGAAGCTTATGTTCAATATGCTCAATTACGTAACATCTGCAATCGCCACTGCATTAGAAAATAAACAATAATTTAATAAAGTTTTGTAATTAAGAAATAATAATTAATATGTGATATTTAATAAAGTTCACCTGGATTTTGTTTGCGGTACGAATTCACGTGGAGTGAGTTTCCAATCGAAGGGTCTGACCTGGCTCTCTGATGCTGTCAACTGAGGCGCGAGTATAACGTCATGGTTCTCAAATAAACCGGACTGTCGCAAGACCGACGGGAAAATGGTACACCAGTCAACCATCAAGCTGATCAAATCGTTTTCGGAAATTGATCCAATACTGGAATCAAAGATGTTGAGCATCCACCCATTCAGGTCTGCCTCTACAGCTACCCAATGCAATTGGTCTTTCAAGAAGAGGGCAAAATAAATGAACTCCTTGTTCTGCCAACTCAGTAAGAACTGGACTGCATCACCCCTAACCAGGTCCAATATACTGTCATCCCAACTAAAGCTAGAGTAGTCAGAACCTGGAAAAGCGTCCCACCGAGCCTTCAATGATTCGGGAAAAATTGTAGGCATAACAACACAGTTCTGAGGGTACACGTTAGGATAAAATTCTAGACACCTCCTCATGAGATGGAATGATGCATCTAAATGCTACATTAAAGGAAAATTAAGTCAGTAACCACATTATCGTACCAAAATAAATAAACAAAAAACTATCAAACATGAATATAGTCACTATCGTACCCCAATCGTACCATAATCGTACCCCAATCGTACATGAATATATAGTAACTAAATAACAACAATAAAACCTTCTATCGTACCCATATCGTGCTAATGTCATACCATCATCGTAACTTTATGGCAAAAACTACGGTAGTATACACCATCGTACCCACTAGCGTCCCACTGTTGTACCAGCATCGTACCATTGACAAAGTAAGTTAACATATAGAAACTAACTATTATCGTACTACCATCGTACCTATATCGTCCCACTACAAATTCTAAAATTACGATGTTAATAGTAACTACTTAACAAATTATATCGTACCCCTATCGTGCTAGTGTCGTACCACCATCGTACCATTGACAATATAAATAGTTTATAATTTGACACTTATAAATATCGTACTACCATCGTACACTCATCGTACCTATATCGTACCACTACATATAGAAACATTTAAATAAATTTTCAACATTTTTTAATTATGAAGTTATAGAAAACTTACAGAGTCAGAAAGCCATGTCCTCGGAGTATGCAGTTTCAGGAACCAAGCAGCATCATGTGTCCCTGAGAAGCATTCCCTCAGATATTTATTCCCAATAGTGCCAAGCAACCACTTGTGAAAGGTCATAAGTAATTTTCCATCAACAACCCTCAATGGATCCACATTCACTACTGTCTTCGTTTTCTTATTCCTTTTCTTCATTGCAGTGTACTCATCGAACCACCTAGGCCTCTTTCTTTCTCTCCTCTTCTCCGGTGCTGGTGGAGCTATGTCTAAGAATTGTACCTCAGAATCTTCAGTATCTCCGATTACAGTAATTTGCATATCCTCTGGTGTGCGAAAAATGTGATCATCTACATCATCAGGTCTGTAATCGTTAGGGAGAATGTCTTCATCTACAGGAGACTGAGGGCCTTCTTGAGTGGACTGAGGGTGTGGATCTGGAGCTGGCCTACTAAGATCTTCCATCATTGTCACCAGCTTCTGCAATTGACCCAAGATCTCGGACTGACCTTTAATAAGGGCACTTTGTTGCCGTTCAACCTTTTCCAACCTGGCCAAAATCATAGAGTAGCCTGGTTGCTCAGCTTGGGAGGAGGTGCTGGCATGAGGTGCTGATGGGGGAACCTCAGGTGCCTCAGGTGCTGGAGGTGGTGAAACCTCCTTAAAAATATTTGCTGCTTCTGCTTGCTCAGCTAACTTTTCAGCAAGATTTTCAGCCTGGCTCTGTAAGGCTTCCTGTGTAGGCTGTCCATCGGCACCCACCTCTAGTTCCTCTAACCCCATGTACACATACAATGGGGCTTCATTGTCTGTAAGGGTCCTCACATACTGTTCTTCAGCAGGTCGGGCACACAGGTAGGGGTTTACTGTCAACTGCCACAAAAAACAAGGAATATTTAGATTGGAAAGTAAAACAATATAAAAAATAAGTAATTGTCATCGATGAACAATGGTAACCTATCGTACCCCAATCGTACCTCAATCGTACCATATCGTACCCATATCATGCAAATATCGTACCAATATCGTACCCATAACATAACAATATCGTACCCGTAAGTGAGAATTACTTGATAACTATCGTACCATCATCGTACTACATCGTACCATTATCGTACCTATACAACTACTTTAATAAAGAATACAGAATACATATCGTACCCCCATCGGACCATCATCGTACCAAATCGTACCCCTTAGCCAGTTTTCAAACAGTTGACAAAAAACCACAAAATAACCCTACAATCGTACTCAAATCGTACCCTATCGTATTCCTATCGTGCAGTACCCATAGAATTTCATATCTAGAACAAAATATAGAACATTCAAAATATTAAAAAAAGTAAAGTAAAAGCTCACCTTTTTGGCAAACAACTTAATAAGTTGCTCTTTGTGTATCTCTACTTTCTCCTTGCTCTGCCAGTTGATCATTCTTGGAATGCCTTGGCCCAATCTCACAGCATAATCCTGACCCAACTCAATGATGGACTCAAAAGCCCAATACTGTAATGCTGCAGCATACCCATAAATAGAGTACTTGGCCTCCTTCTGAGTCTTTCCTTTCTCAATCTTCTTCTGTAAATGCTTCTTCATTTCTACAAAGTCTTTTTGACAAGTTTGTAACAACTTCTGGTATGATATCTTCCCCCACGGGTACTGGAAAAAGAAGTCAACGTCATCTACCATCTTCAGCATGTCAGTCCAAACCATCAACTTCTCCTCACGACCTTTCAAAACACCCTCTACTAATAAACACAAACCCATCTTGTACACATCATCAACTATTTGACAACTCTCAAAAGTTTTGCGCAGTTGCCCTATGCTCACTGGGGAATGACCATTGAAGTACTCAAGAATCAACCGATTCAAAGTGGTCTTCGCTTTAATCTCAGCTTCAGACGGTCCGACCTCGAAATTTAAACCAATAACTAAAGCGAACTCCAATTGGCTAAATCTACATCGTTTTTTCCCAATATAAAACTGGACTTCGTCAGTCTTCTCCCCTCTGAATTTGTGCAACAACAGCTGATGGACTAAGGCACCAGAAAAATTTAATGGTTCCGCCATGAAGAACTGTTTGAAAGGGGATTCCTTCACCCTATCCAATAAACCACACTGTATAAATTTTGCTTTAATCTTTGGAAAGTACCAATTGCCGCGCCAAGTGATAAGTCCCGTAAAATGTTCCTCTACTGGAACTATCAGTTGTGGAGGTCTTAAGTTCTGCATAAAACAAATAAATACCCAATTAAATAGAATAACAAAAAAAAAACATCAAATTTTATATTATGCAATCTACTATCGAGCAACTATCGGACACTATCGCACCATATCGGACACCAATGAAAAAAAAATAAAAACTGGAACTATGACATTATCGTTCACTATCGTACCTCACATCGTACACCATCGGATTATAACAACACAACAATTTGTTCCCAATATCAGGCACACATCGTACCGAATATCGTACCCTATCGTACCTTCATCCTCAACCTCAAGTTATCAGAAAACACAAAACTATCGTACCCCTATCGAACCACTATCGTACCCCTATCGTACAATCATCTTCAACCTAAAGTTATGAGAGAACACAAATACTATCGTACCCCTATCGACCCATTATCGTACCCTATCGTACCTCTAAAAAATCCAGAAAATTTTTTCAAAATTTTACGGTTTACCAGATTTCACACAGTCAGATTTCACACAGTCAAATTCAATAATACATACTATAACATTTTCCAATGGAAAAGAAATTGAAAAAAACACACACCCTAGACATTTTTGCGTAATGGGGTGTCGGTTTTTCTTCGGGGTTTGAGTTTTCCTTCGTCTTCGTCTCCGGTGAGGCTTGGTCTCCGGTGGTCTAGGTTTTCCTTCGTCGGGTGGTGGGGGTTTTTCAGACCGTCGGGTGAGGGGAGAGATGCGTCGGGTGAGGGTGGGTGAGGGAGAGAGATGCGTCGGGTGAGGGTAGTTATGGGTTGCTCGATGGTTTTGTGGGAGTGAAGTTTTGGTAGAGAGAGGGAACGGGAAATGGGCAGGGGAAAAGTTACAGTTTTTATTTATGTTTTTTATCACTATCGTGTACCATCGTGTACTATCGTGTACCATCGTACGATCGGGCATGTATCGGGCACGTATAGGTACCATCGTGTACCATCGTACTATTAGGTCCGCGGTAACTTAATACCAACAATCGGGCATATATCGGACTACTATCGTACCATTATCGTACTTAAAGGGTGTATATATTCAAAATAATTATCGGGCAACCATCGGGTAGCCATCAGACCTGAATGACCATCGGGTAACAAAACATATCGGGTAACCATCGGGTTGCCATCGGACCTTCACCCCTAACCTTGAAACTCAACAACTATCGTGCCCAAATTGGGCCTCTATCGGACACTATCGGGCTTTTAATCAAGGAACCAAAAAAAACGCAGATTTTCACAGAACAAGATTTTCACCCAAAAAACAGCAAAAAATACCAACAAACTACAGATCCAACATCTAAACAGCATTCTAAATCATAAAAACAATCAACTACAACAAGAATCAAAGAAAATCACTTACCCATGTGTATCTTTCTTGCAAGATTTTAGAGAGGAAAGGTATGAGATTTTGTTATGAGAGGGGTATTTTTGGTATTAAATGAAAGATGAGCATTGGTTTCATATGGTGGTTAACTTTGGTTCAAATTTTAATTATTAAGTTAATGTAAGCATGATTAATCAAATTTCCCTAAGATATTGACCATTTATCTTTTCACAAAAAGACTTAATTTTTAGATCATATTATTTCATAAATCATAGTTTTATTTTTAGGTTATATTATGGTATTTTATTATTTAAGATACTTTTACATTACCTTCAAACCTATTTTAGAAATTAATTTGTTACCATATAGCTTATTAAAAAAGGGTAATGTTTAGTATACTATATAATAACTTTTAAATTATGTACAATTTAGTCACTTATATTATTTACATGTGAATTATAATAGTTTTTTATATTAACAAAGCATAAAAGAAACTTAGAAGTTACTTTCAAATTATGAAGAAAAAAAATACATATTTTGGTGACTCTTAATTTTTTTTTAAATTAAAAAGTAACTACTAGAGTATTTTTCAAACAAAACACAAAAATGACCCATTTCGATTATTCAAAATACATTTTGGTTTTTTGATTAACCAAGTAGAAAAGAAACTTGCAAGTTACTTTTCAAAACACAAAAACAACTCATTTCATTCATCTTATCCAGCAACAACAAGAAGTCTATGCTTGCCATATACCAAAATGACTCTCTCGAAGAGCTCGTTCTAACAATACCACTCCCGAGAGTTAGCTGGAAAATGTTGTCAAATTCACATCTTTGGCGACTTTGACAGGCATATACGACCTCAAAAGGCGTTCTTCAGGCGGTGAACTCACCAGCATTTCCTTTACCTCATTGTCCAATGTGTTTAGTAGGTGGGTGGTCGGAAGTTGACAGCTAAATTTGACAATTCGAAGGGAGAGAGAGAGAAAGAAAGAAAGGGTGGGGATATTATTTATATTTCATTATATTGAATCTTGTATTATTGTAAAAAGCTAAGTTATATTTGTAATTAAAACTGTTTTAACCATGCCAATGTAAATATTCTAAAAAATTTCCTAGTTGTTTCCAAAATTTGTGTATTTGGTCTCTTCTACTTTTCTTGCATTTTGTCTCTCCAGTATAATTTTGACTTTATTCGTGCATATAAATATACAGGGAGCGACTACAACGCATTCCCTTTTTTTGCAACACCGGTGCATCTTTTTTCTATTTCGGCACCTAAATAGTTATATCCCAAAAAATTTATATGATAGTGTACATTATAGCTATCTAGAACATCCTACAAATTTTCAAGAAATTCTGAATAAATTATGGTACCGAAACAGGGTCTAAATTGTTTGTTGCACACGTGCCTGTTTTTTTGTGTACGCGTGTAAAAGTTGACAGTTTGAACTCTGTTTTCGGCTTCGTAAACTATTCAAAATTTCTTGAAAATTTGCAGGATATTCTAAATATATACAATGTACACCGTCATATAAAAAAATTTAGGATTATATCTATCTGAGTGCCGAAATAGAAAAATGATGCACCAATGTTGCAAAAAAAAGGATGTGTTGTAGTCGTTCCATATATATATATATATATATATCTTTATGTATAAAGAGTGTGTATCCAACAAAATTTTCTTTGTTTTACAAATTTGATTTATTTTCTATTAAAGTTAACGGTTAAAACTAACACCATTACAACAATTAATTATTTATTTTTAAAAAATTACTTTACTTAAAATATCTAAATTAAATTCTTTAAGTAATTTTTTATATTATTGATTATATATTTTATGTATAATTTTTTTAGATTTGAAATTTCTTGAGATAAATAATTAAAATATCTAAATTAAATTCTTAATTTCATTACTTATATTATTGATTATATATTTATATATAATTTTTATTAGATTTAAAATATTTTGAGATCAATAATTAAAATATAATTAACTCAAAATATTAAGTTTATAACTTCATATATTTTGAATATTTATTTAATTGAAATGTATAGGAACTTTTTAATATAATACAAAATATTTAATTTAAAATAAAAAAACCACATATCATATGAATTATAATATAAAAGTATTGAAAGTTATGCAAATAATTTAAACTGTAGCTTTCTTTCAAGTATATTTTCAATAAGCATTAATAATTATATTGATTTTTTTTTTCTAGTTTGCATATTGTGCATTGGAGTACATGTTAAATATAAAACAATACTATGAGCATAAATCCATAAATCAGATTCAAATCAATATAGTATGCTCATACAACAATCCAGGAACGCATTTTATTTAGAGCATTGAATTGAATACATATAGATGAAACATACCTGACATTGAGTCTCCAATATTCATCCTTGAATCTCTCACGATCTACACAAAACAATATTAGAAAAACAATACAAGAGAGATCTTATGGAGAGCAACCCTTACCAAACCATATGCCACTATATATTTCCCAACAACATATATGTTCAATATATATGTCTCATATGCCTTCTTACCCTAAGGGGTATATTGGGCCTATTGGGCTTATATTATCAGATATGGTGGACTATGATTTAATGGGCTAACCTATAGTCTTTAGGGTGCTACCATGTGCCTCAATTGCAATTAGATTAATATTAACCATCCCATTATGGTCTTTAACTATTCGTAGGCACTCTAGAAAATGATTGTGATAATGGAATTATGTTTGTAATTATATTAGTCCATATAAAATTCTAACATTCTCCCACTTGGACAATATAATCAAACCACCATAATATTGTCCATCACAAAAGACAGTCTAATAAATCATATATAATATCATATCGATAGGATACATATATTATTTATGATTCGGTCTTGAAGACATTCAAAAACAATAACAATCATTAAACCAAACATGCATGTGGTACATTAATTTGAGACTATGCGCATTCATCTCCTTTTGTACCTGTCACTTCGGTGAACAATAGTATATACTTATATAAACATATATACGTAACAGCAACAATAAGAAGTGACTTCAATTATCATTATGCATGTTCATAACAAAACACAAGCTATAAGCAATCCATACAAAATACTAGCATGTTTGATACATAATAACAAAACTCCCACTGAGCTCAACAAGCTAGGCTCCTAACAATCCCATTCGAGCAACATGCTCCAGAAATACACATATGGGTAAGCCTTTCGTTAGTGGGTCTGCCAACATGCTAGTGGTTAGCGTGTACTCAATAGAAATGAGGGACTCA
This sequence comes from Humulus lupulus, assembly GCF_963169125.1. Lineage (NCBI taxonomy): Eukaryota > Viridiplantae > Streptophyta > Magnoliopsida > Rosales > Cannabaceae > Humulus > Humulus lupulus. The sequence continues at coordinate 92,490,292 of NC_084800.1, read as the reverse complement.
GCGACTTTCTCTTTAACAAAATAGTACTTTATATCAATATGCTTTGAGCGAGAAGTACTCCTAGTGTTCTTAGAGAAAGCTACTGCTGCGGAGTTGTCACAATACAATTTCAGCGGCCTCGAAATAGAGTCTACAACATTCAAAGCTGAAATGAAATTTCGCAGCCATATTGCTTGACAAGTAGCCTCATAACACGCCATATATTCTGCCTCCATCGTAGAAGAAGCTGTGAGTGTCTGCTTGACACTTTTCCATGAAACAGCTCCTCCAGCCATCATATAAATGTAGCCTGAAGTGGACTTTTTATCATCCACGCATCCTGCATAATCAGCATCACTGAACCCAACTATATCAAGAGTGTCAGCTCGCCGATAAGTCAACATATGATCCTTTGTACCCTGAAGATACCTCATGACTTTCTTAGCCGCTTTCCAATGGCTAAGACCAAGATCACTCAAGTATCTACCCAACACGCCGACAACAAAAGCAATATCAGGGCGTGTGCATACTTGAGCATACATCAAGCTACCAACCAATGACGCATAAGGAATGACTTTCATTTCATCTCTCTCTTTATCATTTTGTGGACATTGGGCCTTTGAGAACTTATCACCCTTCACTATCGGTGCCTTCCCAGGAGAACATGCATGCATATTGAATCTTTTCAAGATCCGATCAATGTAAGTCTTCTGAGACAAACGAAGAATACCATTAGCCCTATCTCGAAGAATCTGAATCCCAAGCACATAGGAAGCCTCACCAAGATCCTTCATATCAAAATGGCTAAACAAAAGTTGTTTTGTCTCAGACAACAGATCAGAATTATTAGATGCAAGCAGGATGTCGTCAACATACAATACTAGAAAAATGAAACTGCTCCCACTGACCTTCATGTATATACATTGATCTACAACATTCTCCTTGAAGCCATTTGCAGTGACAATCATATCGAACTTGAGATACCACTGCCTTGATGCTTGTTTAAGCCCATAGATAGACTTTTTGAGCTTGCAAACCATGTGTTCTTTGCCAGACTTCTCAAAACCAATAGGTTGAGTCATGTAAACATCTTCAAATAAATCTCCATTCAAGAAGGCAGTCCTCACATTCATTTGATTGAGTTCTAGATCAAAATGAGCAACTATAGCCATAATGATTCGCAACGAATCTTTGGTGGAAACAGGTGAAAATGTCTCTTTGAAATCAATACCTTCTCTCTGGCTATAGCCTTTAGCCACAAGCCTAGCCTTATACCTTTCCACTTGCCCATTCGAGTCACGTTTGATCTTATACACCCATTTGCATCCAATGGGTCTGCAACCTTTGGGTAATTCAACCAACTCCCAAACCTCATTTTGTGACATAGAATTTAACTCATCTTTCATTGCATCCATCCACAACACAGATTGAGGACTATTCATAGCTTCTTGATAGGTAACTGGCTCAAAAGTGTCTCCGACATCAAACTCATGTTCCTGTAAATAGACAAGGTAGTCATTAGGAATAGCAGACCTACGGATCTTCTCACCATAGCTTCATCATCCCCAATATCAAGATTTTCATCTTGGTCTTGATTTTGAGGTTCATCATGAGTTTCTACCGGAATCTGTTCAATCACAGGGTCATCAACAGGTGCGGAAGCGGAAGCAACAAGTACAGGGACATAAACATGTTCTTCCCTGAATACAATTTCTCTTGACCCTTGACTTGAACCAAATTCTTCTTCAAAATAGACAGCTCTATCTGATTCTATCACTCTGGTGGTGTGAGAAGGACAATAGAACCTGGAACCCCTCGATCCAATAGTGTAACCTACAAAGTAGCCACTAATAGTATTCAGATCAAGTTTCTTAGATTGTGGGTTATAGGGCCTTACTTCAGCTTTACATCCCCAAACATGAAAATGACGCAAACTTGGTTTCTTACCCGACCACAACTCATATGGTGTCTTTGGGACAGACTTACTAGGTACTTGATTCAAGATATAAGCAGCAGTTCTTAATGCCTCACCCCATAAAAATTCTGGCAAGCTAGAATGAATCAACATACAGCGCACCATGTCAAGAAGTGTGCGATTTCTCCTTTCAGCGATTCCATTCTGTTGGGGCGTCCCTGGCATTATATATCTTGCATCAATACCACATTCCTGCAAGTATTTGGCAAAAGGCCCGGGGTTCCTTCCAGTTTCATCATAACGTCCATAATACTCTCCACCTCTATCAGAGTTGACAATTTTAATCTTCTTTCCCTTTTGAAGCTCAACATTCGTCTTGAAAATCTTAAAAGCATCCAAAGATTCAGATTTTTCACGAATGAGCTCAACATGACAATACCGGGAAATCAAGATTCAGATTTCACAAATCAGAGAAATCAAGATCCTGAAGTACACCATCCTTCACCAATCTCTCCATTCTATCTCTAGAAATATGGCCTAAACGTTTATGCCAAAGCATAGAAGATTTCAAATCTGATCTTGCACGTTTTGACCCAACAATAGCATTAAGAGAAGAAGAACAAGAAGAAGTAGAAGTAACAGGAAAAACATCATGTAAATCAAGCTTATATAAGTTTCCACATAAAGTTCCATTTCCAACCAACATAGAGTCACGTTACAAAGTCAGTTTTCCAGTTCCAAAATGAAGACTATAACCTAGTCTATCCAAAATAGATACATAAATCAAATTCCTCCTAATAGAGGGTAAATAAGCAACATCATGCAACTCCAAAAAATGCCCAGTATTTAGCTGCAGTCTAACAGTCCCAAAAAATTCAACTCTGACTTTAGTATCGTCTCCCATGTATACATGCTCCTCCAACCTACTCGGTCTTCTTCGGTTTGTCACTGCCTGCAAGGAATTAGTAACATGAATTGTAGCTCCAGTATCTAACCACCAAGTGTTTGAGGGCACATCAATAATATTGGACTCTAAACAAACCATCACAAGAAAATTACCTTTCTTCTCTAAGTGAGCTTTGAGCTTTCGACAATCAGCTTTCTTATGCCCAAAGCATTGACAAAAGTTGCACTTCCCTTTGAAAAACTCATTCTTATGACCAGTTGAAGATGAGCTAGCTTGCCCATTTCCTTTAGGATGGTTGGCTTTCTTCTTAGGATGCTTTTGGTCACTAGAGTTGTTGGAAGTGAATTTTCTCTTGTGAGGATTGTTTGGGTTCGTCACCATGGAGATACTTCTTGCCCTACCTTTTCTCATGTCCTCCTCTTCCTTGGCAAGAATAGCAGACATCTCCCCAACAGTCCATTGCTCCTTCTGAGCATTGTAGCTTGATCTGATTGAATCAAACTGAGATGGAATGTTCTCCATCACTAACCACACCATGTAATCCTCACCAAGGTCCATATCCATGGCCTTAAGTTTATGATAGTGGCCCATGAGCTTGTCAATGTGAGCCCTGATGTCACCTGAACCATCGTAAACAGTGTGATGCAGCATGTTCAAGTGTTCATTCTTCTCATTCTTTGAGAATTTCTTATACTTTTGCTTAATGGCAGCAAGAAAATCCAATGCATTTTTATACTTGGGAATACTATCACGAATGGATTCATCCATGTGATATCTCATAAGCATCAAGCAACAACGATTGGAGTGTTTCCAGTCCTCGTAAGATTTCTTATCCTTCTCAGTAGCATCATCAGCAGGCTTAGATGGTGCATCAATTCTCAAGGCCAAGTCCACTTTCATGAAGGTCAAGTTCATCGTGATATTTTCAATCCACTGCTTGTGGTTGGTTGCATTCAGCGTCAAGATGGCAGGAGATCTAGGAATGCTTACAGCTGAATGAGAAATAAGAGCAATAACTATTAAATACATGTTATGATAAACCATGTCATTTGTGCTCTTTTCTCATCAATATATGATCGCAAAATAACAAATGATTATTATGTATGCTAGAGTTCTTAGACAAACACACAAAATAGAACTCATACACAGGTAAGAACAATCTATTAAACATTATAATCAAATACATTAATTTACTATCGAAAGGATAGATAAATTGTGATTCATAATGTTTAATTAATTTTCTTCACCATATTAAGCATCATTACCAAGCAATTATTATCGATAGGATAATTAATTACTTATATAGATCTTAATGTAATTTGGAGGAAAAAACACAAAATTTAAATAAATAATTATTTAAATGTTCCTCTTTACTAAACAATTCACATGCTTATTCTTACGACAGGCAAGAAAATAAACAATAATTGTTGACAATATATAATAAGATTTATGCCACAAAAGATTAAATACAAATACAATTATGAATAGAATTCATGGATTAATCTCGTGCATAAACATATATAAAATAAGGTATAAGAATAGGAGTGAAATGGTAAAAATTTGGCCAAAAAAGACCCCTCACGCGCCCCAATTTTTTTTTTTTTTTTAAAACGTTTCAAAAACGACATGTAGTTTACAAAAAAACGACATGTAGTTTTCCAAAAACGACATGTAGTTTACCAAAAACGACTTGTCGTTTGTCACTATAAAATTGACACTCACACGTCAAAACGACATGTCGTTTTCAAAAACGATGTGTTGTTTTTAAATATAAAACGACCCCTTTCTTCAAAACGACGTGTCGTTTTACAAAAAACGACTTGTCGTTTTTCATATCAAAAACGACCCCATACGTCAAAAACGACGTGTCGTTTTGGGAAAGAAACACAACTCCTTTTTTGAATAAACGACACGTCGTTTTTGTCTGACAGAGACAAAACGACATGTCGTTTTCTTCGTCACTGACCTTGATTTTTCAGCATACGGGTCGCCTCGACCCGGTTCAGTCCGTGGGTCCGACCCGACTGAAAAAGGTGGTTCCGGCCACTGTTTTGGCCATCGTTTTGAGGGGTTTTCCTCCACTCACTGTCGCCGACCACTCTACCATATCCATTCTCCTCGTTTCACAACAAAAAGGGTCAAAACAACATGAAAACCAAAATGGGTTTCCACCATTTTTGAGTTCCATGAAGAGCTCGGTTTCACAACAACAATAGATGAAATTTTTGCCCAAAAAATAGCTAAAAAATCCAATACTCATTATCAAAGCCAATTTCCCATTAACAAAGAATGATTTCGAAATTTCTTGTGAAAAATTGGGTATATATCAAAATTTCAAGCCCTAAAATCAAATAACCTGGCTCATGATACCAATTGTTAAATATAAAACAATACTATGAGCATAAATCCATAAATCAGATTCAAATCAATATAGCATGCTCATACAACAATCCAGGAACGCATTTTATTTAGAGCATTGAATTGAATACATATAGATGAAACATACCTGACATTGAGTCTCCAATAGTACAAATACAAAAAGTTGGCCAAATATAGCATTATTATGGCACAAAATATACACCATACATTGGAGATGATCTTAGTTAGTAGTGTTTAACACCGTATGTATTTCGTAACATTGTTCTTATTAATTAAAATAGCTAAAATAATACTTGAATTTGTATTTATTATAACTTTAATAGACTTATTCAATTTTAACTTTTTTATTCTAAATTTAAAGTGTGAATTATATTTTATCAAAAACATGTTAGACTTTTATTTGAGCTTGCATTATTTACTTTCATGTGTTTATAAAATATGGGTTGATAAATAGTTCTTTGCTGAGCTAGCCCATTTAATTTTAGTGATATCTTGTTTATGGGCTTAGTATCTATAATAGTCTAGTTCAGGCAGAAGTGTGAGCTTTCTAGTTAACTGAAGCCTTGGATGAGGAGGCACAGTTCAACTAGGTTAATATAAGCTAAGCCCCGGCCCTAACTCTATATACATGAATAGTCTCATCGTTATTCTGTAGTCTGATAATCTACTTCAGAAATAGAGATCATAGGGAGGAAGGCTTAGTTAGTTAGTATTGCACTAACAATTCACATTTTCTCCATGGTTGAATCATGTATGTTTACTATATTCTCTAATTGTTTATTGCGTTCTAAGTTGTATGCAAAATTATTAATAAGACGTTGTATGAATTTTATAACATGTGGTATCAGAGTGCCAATTGTATATGATTTAGGACCTATAATTTTTTGTTTAACCTAAATTGAGATTAATCAATGATGAACCCTAAATAATTTTTTGAATCACAGAAAATTATTTGGGTATTTGTTCGTTCCTTTAAACATACTCACTCTCTAGAACAACCTTTGTTTTTCCTATACTCTCTACTCAAATAATAGGTTTTAATTTTCATAAATAAATCCTACATTCTTTGTTGTTCTAAAGTGCCAAACTTGATTATTTGATGACTAAATATTGTGTTATGGTGGGACACATTGTTTTGATCATTCATTTGATTAATGAGCAATATTTTTGTTGGGGGGGAATTTGGTTGAAAATATTATAATTATTATCATCAAAGTGATTTAATTATATTATTTTTCAATGATTTTTTTATCACAAAATTTCATCAGTTTATAGAAAATATTTTTCTTGGATAATTGATATGTATAATTACTTACCCAAAGGAGGTAATTATATATATTAATGGGATATTTGTGGCATAAGTACCCAATGTTTGGGTTTTGTACGCGGCATAGACCCAATGTTTATTTTTAGTGGCAAAAGTACCCAAAGTCAGTAAAACTGTATTTCCGTCAGCCTCCTCCGTTAGGTTCCGTTTCGTGATGACTGAACCAACACGTGTCACTTCGTGATTGGTCCAACTCAATAATATATTAGGGATATTTGCGGCATAAGTACCCAATGTTTGGGTTTTTTACGCGGCATAAGTACCCAATGTTTAAAAATAATTATGATTTGGACCAATAAAAACGTGACACGTGTCTGCCTAACAAAGTCTAACGGAGGAGACTGACGAAATTACAGTTTTACTAACTTTGGGTACTTTTGCCACTAAAAATAAACATTGGGTCTATGCCGCGTACAAAACCCAAACATTGGGTACTTATGCCACAATTATCCCTATATTAATTAGTGTCTCATGAAGTGTGTTGATTATAATGCATGTTTAAAATTATTTGCCCAAAGGTAATAATTTTTCATGTTTATTTTGTTTGGTTTGAATTAATATATATGCTTTGAAAATTATTTTCCCAAAGGTAATAAAATTTTCATTTATATATATTTTTTCTATTTAATTTCATGGAAATAGATCATATGTGTGTTATATTCTCACCCCAAAGGGGAGTTTGTGATGACCATCTTGACTCTATTTATATATTTTCTTGATATGCTCATAGTTTAATCAAGTTTTGTCATTTTTCTTTTATCTTGTAGTTTCTTTTTCTATGAACAATAACAAATCTTCAATTCAAATTTTGACTGGGTACAACTACAAGAAGTGGAAACGAGATGCAGATTTTAGTTTGGGAATCATGGACTTGGACCTATGCATGCGTGAAGATCAACCTGCTGCTCTTACTGATGCGAGCACTACTGCCCAGAGAACTCTCCATGCACAATGGGAAAAGTCAAATCGTCTCAGCCTTATAGCTATGAAAAGATCGATTCCTAAACATCTTTTGAGTGGTCTGCCTGAGACAACTAATGCCAAAGAGTTTTTAACTAATGTGGGAAAATTGTATGACACTGGTGAGAAAGCTGAAACTGGATCTCTTATGGATGAGATTCAAACCATCAAGTATGATGAAACTAAAGGAGTGAGGGACTTCATTATGAAAATTGTCAATGTTCAGTCAAAGCTAAAAGATCGTAAGGTTCCTTTACCTGATTCTTATATTATTCATCATACTCTCAATGCTCTTCCTGCATCTTTCAGTCTCATTAAGACAGCCTACAACAATTATAATCAAACATGGAGCATAAATGACCTAATTTCGAAGTGTATTGCTGAGGAAAACAAGCTGAAAAAGGAGAAGAATGAGTCAGCTCATTATGTTTCTCAACTCAAGCCAAATAAAGGAAAATGGAGATTCAAAAATCAGAGGAACAACACTCCTAAGAACACTGATAATAACAATGGACAAAAAAAGGAGGATGCTCAATCGAAGTATGCTAATGTTAAGTGTTTCTTCTGTGATAAAATGGGCCATAAAAGAACTGATTTTCACAAATTTAAGATTTGGCTAGAAAAGAAGAAAAAAAACCAGGTACTCCTTTAACTTGTGTTTGTTTTGAATCTAATCTAGTTGATGTTCTCATTGATTCTTGGTGGTTGGATGGTGGTGCCACAGTTCATGTTACTACTACCTTGCAGGGGCTAAGGGATCTCAGGAAACCAAATAAGAGGGAGTCAAAACTTAAAGTAGGAAATGATGTTGGAGTTGAAGTTTGTTATGTTGGCACCTCTATTCTTGAATTACAGAACAATTTTAAGCTTGTTTTGAACAATACTTTTTATGTTCCTACTTTTAAGAAAAATTTAGTTTCGCTTCCGCTTTTGGATAAAAAATGATATTCATTCTTTTTGCAAATTCTAAAGTTGACATATGTTTGACTCTAAAGTTATTGGAAATTAATTTTATTCTGATGGTCTCTACAAATTATCTTTGGCTCATTTGGTTTCCTCTTTTAATGTTGAGAATACTGTGGCTAAGAGATCTCGTATAAAGGAACATTCTTTACTTTTGTGGCACAAACGGTTAGGTCATATTTCCAAAGAACGCATTGATAGATTGATTAAAGTTGATATTCTTCCTCCTCATTATGCTTTTGATTTGGACAATTGTGTTGATTGTGCTCGAGGGAAGTTAATCAAAACTCATAAGAAAAGTGCCACTCGTAGTCAGCATCTATTAGATATTATACACACCGATATCAGCGGGCCTTATTCTACAACTCTTTGTAAAAAGATATATTTTATCACTTTTATTGATGACTTTTCTCGATATGGCTTTACTTATTTGATTAAAGAAAAATCAGATGCTCTTGATAAATTCAAAGTATTTTGGACTGAGGTTGAGAAACAATTAGGAAGAGTTATCAAGATTATACGTTCGGATCGTGGAGGTGAGTATTATGGCAAGTACACTGAGACTGGACAAAACATGGGGCCTTTTGCTAAATACTTACAGGATTGTGTTATAATTGCATAATACACTATGCCTGGTACTCCTGAACAAAATGGAGTTGCTGAAAGAAGAAATCGCACTCTTATGGATATACCAGAAGTATGATGAGTAGATCTAATATGCCAAAGTTCTTATGGGGTGTAGCTATTTTGACTGCTACTTATATCCTGAATCGAGTTCCAAGTAAATCTGTACCCAAAACTCCTTTTGAGTTATGGACTGGTAGAAAGCCTAGTTTGAACCATTTTTGCGTATGGGGTTGTCCAGTTGAAGTGAAGATTTATGATCCTAACTTAAAAAAGTTAGACCCCTGAACAGTTCCCTGTTTTTTCATTGGTTATCCAGATCATTCAAAAAGTTATAGATTTTACTGTCCTACTCACGGTACTAGAATTGTTGAATCTCAGAATGCCAAATTTTTGGAATTTGATATTGCTGAGAAAGTTTCTACTCCATCTCTTGAAACAGGAGAGTCATCTGGTGGAATTTTCATTCCTTTATCTCTTTCAAGAGATGATATAATACATACAGATGATACTCATAATGATCCTATTCCTGCTCCTGTTTTTTATGCTCCCATTATGGATGAGGCTCCTGTCTTTGAAGAAGTTCCAGTTGCTGAAGACGTCATTCAAGATGGCATTCAACAACAACTAGCAATTCCAGAAATAATTCCTCTAAGAAGATTTTAGAGGGCAAAGAGGTCAGCAATTTCTAATGATTTTTTGGTTTATATTGGAAAATGAGAATATGATATTGGTCATGTTGTTGATCCTGTAACTTATAGTATAGCTCTTAAAAGTGAACAATCTTCTAAATGGATGGAAGCCATGAAAGATGAAATTGAATTCATGAAGAATAATGATGTGTGGGAATTGGTTGAGTTACCTGTTGGTTTAAAACCAATAGGATGTAAATGGATTTTCAAAACCAAAAATGATAATAAGGGTAAAATTGAAAGAGACAAAGCACGTCTAGTGGCAAATGGCTTTACTCAAAGAGAATGTATTGATTACACTAAAACCTTCTCACCTGTTTCTACAAAAGATTCATTCAGGATTATTATGGCCTTAGTTGCACATTTTGATTTAGAGCTGCATCAAATGGATGTAAAGACTGATTTTCTGAATGGGGAGTTGGATGAGCAGGTCTATATATCTCAGCCTGAAGGTTTCAAGGAAAGTGGAAGGGAGAACTTGGTCTGCAAATTGAAAAGGTCTATTTACGGTCTCAAAAAAGCACCTCGTCAATGGTACTTGAAGTTTGATAAAGTTGTGACATCATTTGGTTTCATAGAGAACACGTTTGATCAATGCATTTATATGAAGTTCAGTGGGAGTCGTTATATTTTTCTTGTTCTTTATGTGGACGACATTTTACTAGTGAGTAGTGACTTGGGATTACTAAATGAGACCAAACTTTTCCTGTCTACAAATTTTGATATGAAGGATCTTGGAGAAGAATCTTTTGTTTTGGGGATTGAGATTCATCGTGACAGGCGAAAAGTTCTTGGTTTATCTCAAGAAGCTTATATCCATCGTGTGCTGAAAAGGTTTAACATGGATCTATGTAAACCTGGTTCTGTCCCTATTTTGAAAGGGGAAAAATTTAGTAAGCAACAATGTCCTAAGAACAACTTAGAGAGAGAAGAAATGTCAAACGTCCCTTATGCAAGTGTGGTAGGGAGTTTGATGTATGCTCCGGTTTGCACTAGACCTGATATTGCTTTTGTGGTAAATGTTCTTGGGCGATATTTGTCTGATCCTAGGCATGATCATTGGGTTGCTGCAAAGAAATTTTTAAGATATTTACAGAGAACCAAAAATTTTATGCTTATTTATAAGCAAGTTGAGAATCTCCGAGTTATGGGTTATTGAGATTCTGATTTTGGTGGTTCTGTGGATGATTTAAAGTCAACTTCTGGATATATTTTCACTTTGGCTGACGCAGCTATTTCTTGGAAAAGTATAAAATAGACTTTGATCAAGTTGTATGGCTAAAGAATCTGATTATAGAGATACAAGTAGTTGATTCTATTTCCTTACCTATGCTGATCTATTGTGATAATAGTGCTACCTTTTTCTTTGCCAAGAATAATAAGATCAATGGTGCTTCAAAGCATATGGAGATCAAGTATCTTACTGTCAGAGACCTAGTCAAGAAATGAGATGTTATTATAGAGGATTTCAAGACAAAATTGATGTTAGCAGATCCTCTAACCAAAGGATTAAGTGCGTCATTATTTTATAAACATGTTGTTGATATGGACATTTTAGAATCCTTTTGTAATGACCCAACTACTCTAGACTTTGGACCATTAACGACAACTATACATAGACACTAATTTTTAATAAAACTTACAAGTGAAATAATCATTACTTCATTAAAAACTTGTAAAACAAATGTTAAACTACATAAAATTTAAAGTAGGATATGGGATCCCATTGTTTTAAAAAGAAAAACATAACATAATTTTAAATAACATGGATTACATAATAAAGTGCGGAAAAATACATATAAAATTTAAAGAGACTTCATCCTCGAATCGAACTCTCGGTCCATCGATTCCATCCCGCCTCAATACACATCCCCAAGCTTCCAAGAACATTTCCCGCCACCAAAGCTATTTTCCTGCACACATTAAACATAAAGGAATGAGCCTAATGCCCAGCAAGGAAAATCTAACACATAAATCATATACATAATATTCATATCAACATATACTAAAACATATCATAACATATGTCACATATACTATAATGGCCATTATTACTTGGGGTCCCGTAAACTAAACAAGTCATATGCCCATTAGATTTGTGGGGCTTGCTAGCTAAGCAAGTCATATGCCCATAAATTTATTGGGGCTTGTTGGTTATACAGGTCATATGCCCAAGTCTACAAACATACATAATATAACATATAACATATACATAACACTTAAATCATAAGATAACACATAACATAATATATAAAATCCTATCCTATTTTCCTTACCAAAAGTACCGGGATATGAGAAAGGTTTGGGACTTTGGAACACTCCTAAAAACCATCAATGAAAGGGTGAGTATACTGAAGAGAAAGGAATGAAAAGAATGGACGAACTATACCACCAAGAATATACTTACCAAAAACCTTATGTTCAAGATCTTAGATTTCCTATCCAAAAATAAAGAATAAAGTTAGGGTGCTGAGTAGAAAACTATAAGAACTTAAGGAAAACAATACCAAAATGAACTAGAGTTTGGAATACCTTGAATGCTTCTATGAACGATCTAAACCTTGAACCAAAATGTGCTATAAACCTTACTTCCCAAGTGTTTGGTAAGCTTATAATCTCCAACCCAAGTGTTTACACTCTAAAAAATAACCTAGCAGCTTGCAGCCTCTGAACTTAGCTTAATGAATGAATAAATGGCTGGGTACTAGGTCCTATTTATAGAGTTCAAGAATGAAAAGATCTTCATTTAACTTGAATAAAATAATGGCTTTTTAAGTGAAAAATATTTGAATTATCGTTCAGCAGAGGCTGAAGACTCGGTCAGAAAGAGGCTGGACTTATCAAGAGGTTAAAGATTAAAATGAGAACGTTTTAAAAAACATTCAAAAATATACCAAAGGAGCCGATATATCGCCCCTTGTAGGCGATATATCGCCTGGGCCAACATGCCCGAGGCTCATCGAAGTGATCGTGCGATGTTACGTGTTTTTCGTATCCCTGTACTGCGATATATCGCCCCTATAGCTGCGATATATCGGCATACGTTGAATATTTAAACACGAAATTGCACATTTTCAGCTTAATTTGAATTGAGTAAACAACCTTGACTAAGTCCTCTAACGTTTTCAAAGCTGCTGACAGACCCTAGGATATTCAAATATTAATCTTAATAAACTTATTCCTCAAAAATACTTAATTATCATTAAACATATACATGACAAGTGTTACTTTCTTATTGGGTCTAACTAAACCTTATAATATAATAAATATCACCATCAATATCAGTCATATTAATCAAACCTTAGGTTAAAATTAATATTCTTAAACTATAGGTTAAACTTAGAAAATCTACAAGTGTTACTACGAGTGTCCAATTAAATCCCGGTCTGAACCAAAATCCACAGTCATAAAAATACTACTACTATTACTATTATTACTACTATCTAACTAGCTAAGTAAAGTTCTTGGACTCTACACCTTTGATTTTTTTTGTTAGTGAGAGTTTTCTTTTCTGTTTTCTTATATCCACCAGCTATGATTATTTGTAATTTCTTTATTGAACTTATGAACTACAAAGTTTATTTTTTTGGTTTCTTTTGATCAATGAATAGTTATGCTTTTATTTATGTTTTGTTATATTCTCGAGAATGTTGAGTTGAAAGCATGTAGTTCATAATATTGTTGTGATCGTCATTTAAGTTTATTTGCTTAATGGCGTGAATATCATACTGTTTTATGCACAGTTAATGATATAACACTAACTTATTTATTAAGCAGTGTTTTGGTTATTTCACTGGCTTATTTATTAGGCATCACGGTAACAGTGAAATGATGACCAATAAAGAGATTATGTTATATAACTGATCACATGTTGGACATATTCTCTTACCACACTACTAGACTTATTGACCATGTCGATTTAATACTTTGATATTTGTAATTATGAATGTTTTTTGTTGATTGGAAAGAAAATTGATAATTATAGTACAATATCAATGATTAAATTGGATCGGTTGTTTTAGATACTATCAAAGAACTATTGTGTTTTTAAAAGTGACCACAATATTTTCTTGTTACTCAACCCATGATTCTTTTTTAAAATAAAATTATTTTAATATATATATATATATGTATTACAAAATTAATGTAGCCCAAGTGGGAGAATGTTAGACTTTTATTTGGGCTTACATTATTTATTTTCATGTTTTATAAAATATGGGTTGATAAATAGTTCATTGCTGATCTAGCCCATTTAATTTTAGTGATATTTTGTTTATGGGCTTTGTATCTATAGTAGTCTAGTTGAGGCAGAAGTGTAGGCTTTCTAGTTAACTGCAGTCTTTGATGAGGAGGCACAATCCAAGTAGGTTAATATAAGCTAAGTCTTATCCCTAACTCTCTATATATGAATAGTCTCATCGCTATTTTGTAGTCTGATAATCTGCTTTAGAAATAGATGTCCTAGGGAGGAAGACTTAGTTGGTTAATATTGCACTAACAATTCACGTTTTCTCCATGGCTGAATCAGGTATGTTTACTATACTCTTTAATTATTTATTGTGTTCTAAGTTGTATGCAAAATTATTGATAAGATGTTGTATGAATATCTAACATGTGGTATCAGACTTTATTTATTTATTATTAAAGTTAAAATAAATAACATTTTGTAAAAACCAAGAATTTTGTATTTATTATAACTTTAATAGACTTATATTCAATTTTAACTTTTTTATTCTAAATTTAAAGTGTGAAATATATTTTATCAAAAACATATATGGAGAAGGAAAAAAGAAGAAGAAGAAAGTTAATTACATTAAATTGAAAAATTATTAAAATGATATGTGCTAGCTAAATTAAAAAGTATGATGAAAGAGGATCACACAAAATATATGTAAAATTTTAGTTATTTTACTTAAAAGATACAAAATATAAACTAATATAGACCATTAAACAAATGGAAAATATAATTTAGGCTCTAATATTTTGTTAAATGATTATTTGAACCTTGTGTTTACAAAATGGATCACGATAGTACTCTAGACCCGATTTTGGTCCAAATATTTTTTAATTATAAGAGCAATTCTTGGGTCGTTGGTGATGTGATGGATTTAGAGAAGTCAAGAGTGAAATATTATATTTGAAAAATATTTTGAACAGAATCGAGTCTGGGATACTATTTTGATCTATTTTGTAAAACACATAGTCTGAATTGTCATTTAACAAAACACAGAAATCGATCGGGTATTTGAAAAAAATACAATGGCCAAACTAGTATTTTTCCTTAAACAAATTTATATTTTAATGATGATAAATAAATTAAGGATCCATTATCAAAAATAGATAAATAAATGAATAAAGGATATACGTATATGCTTTATTAAATTTTACTCTAATAGCTCTCATCTTTTCTTGCTAGTGTCTTGTTATCAACGACTCCAGAATGGTTTTATCATGGAAACATTCTTGGAACACACACATTTGCCAGTTTCCATTTGGATTTCACATACAATATATTGATCAACTTGTGAATGTTACTTCAAGCTACAAGAGCCTCACAGCCAACGTGGACTTATTTTGCTACAATGTCACGTCATTTGTGTACAGGATGCAGGAGCAATGTACAAACTCCTTGTTAACAAAATGTCTATAAACTAGATTGTTCATGAAGATGTACATTGATGATATGATCGTTAATTCGCAAATGACTGAGAGGCACATGCAGGAATTGACAAAAGCATTTTCAGTCCTAAAGTTATATGAAGCTAAACCCCTAAAAGTGCTGGTTTGGGGTAGCCTAAGGAAATTTTTTGGGTTTCATGATGAATTCGCATAGAATAAAACCTAATCAAAAGAAGATTAAAGCTGTGATTTGTATATAATATTTAAAAAAGACATAAGGACATGTACAGTTTGATTAGGAGAATCGCAGCTTAGAGAAAGTTTGTCTCGTGGGCTATTGACAAAATGTGTTCCTTTGTTCAGTTTAGTTAATTGGAGCAAGAAGTTTAAATGGTCCGAGAAGTGCGAGTAGGCATTCTAGCAGCTAAAGAAGGAACATGCTCGTTCTCTGAATTTTCAAAGCTTGTTGATGGAAATTGTTAAGGTTGGTGTCCTAAAAATATGTGAGAAGACATTTTTATTAATTTAAATAAAAGTACAATTTTATTATAGTTTATTATTGAAATTATTGTTTGAATATTATATATAAATCTCGAAAAATTCCATATTCATTTATGAGAATATGATCTTGTATGTGTACGAGAGAATTAAGATCATATATAAGAAATAAAATAGCCAGCAACATATTCATATATAAGAATTAAGTTTCTCCAATAGTGTGCCAAAAGTTGTGCGAAATTTGGCACACAATATAGCATGATGTATATTTTGCATCACCATAAATGCTACACTTTTTAATTTACTTTTGTATCATTTTTATTATTTTTAATAATCTCCATTAAATGCTAGACTTTTTACATTATTATTTTATTATTATATTTAATTATCAACAATAAAATTTAAAGAAAAATTATTACTTTTGGTATATTTTCAATAAATATCAAATAAGCATTAATGCATGATTGGTTATAACGTCAACTTTTACATGTTGATTTTTTGTGCCACATATAGCACAATATTTACATCTCCCATTGGAGATGGTCTGAGAGTGCAATTCTATATTTATAATAGAGTAATAATGGAATTAATAAATAAGATTATTTAATTAAAGAGTTTAATTAATAGTCTAGTTTATTGGAACTAAGTATTATAGGTCCATGGTCCCATAGTCGCTTCTGTCCTACACTGTCAAGGATAAAGATGTCATAGGCAAGAGTAATGGAGAAAAATAACTAAATTTAAAAGGAATTAATTTTCTAGGGCTTAGTGATAATTATGTGCAATTAATTTATTATTTGACTAATTAGTTTTTATTTGAAATTTTTTATATTAGTTGAAATTAATATTAATGAGAGTTAAATATTATCTTAGTATAAGATCATTATTCAAATTGATAAGTTGAGATAATGTTAATTTTGAATTAACTGGTATTTATTTTGAAAAAATATATTGTCTTAAATTTAATTAAACAAACAAATGATAAAAGTTAGGGACACAATAATTGGCGCCACACTCAGTGCCACTTGTCCTTGGGATTTAAATTTTGAATTTCAAATATTATTTGTTTATTTAATTATTGTTTTAATTTGATTAAAATAAACAATTAAAATAAAAGTATAACAGATCGGTTATGAATTAGTTAAATTAAAAAAGAAAATAAAGTTGTTTTATAATCCTTATAAGTTTAAAAAGCTACGATCTTTTAAAAGGATGTTGAATCAAACGCATCAGTCAGATAAGTCGATATAAATTTTCTAAGCCAGAAAAAATTCTAGAGCTCTCTAAAGTCTTCTCTCTTCTCCAAACTCTCTAGATCTCATGTGTTGAGAATATCTAGAGAGCCTAAATAATCAAACCGGTGAATCTTACGTGCACACACACACGTCTTTGTGTGTTTGAGGAACTACTTGGAAGAATGCGGTGTGAATTTTCACTGGATAGGAAGATCATTTGATTATACAAAAAGTGTAACGTCCCCAATTTCCTAATGTGGCTTAGTGCCTGGATTAGGGGGCCAGAAGGGCCATAATTGATTTAATGCGTTATTATGTGATTATATGCATGATTATGTGCATTGTATTATTATATGACTATATTTAATATTTATTTGCATGTATGTGATATATGGGTGAGATCACATTATTATGTGATTATGTTTGAGCTCTTCGGCATGAGACGATCTTAGAAAGAAAGTTAGCGGTTTAGTCATAACGGGGTCAATTATTAAGATATTGGGTAATAAGAATGATTATTTGATGATGTATTGGGAGTTAGTGAGATCAGGAAGAAATTATAGGAATTTTGACTATTTTACCTTCGGGGGCATTTTTGGGACCCCGAGCATTGGGATTTACTTGAGATTACTTAAGCTTGAAGTAACCTGGCAGAAGGAAAATATGTTCAAAACACTTTCTCTCTTTCTCCTGTTATCCTTTTTTATCATTCGGCACATTTTCGAAGGAAACTTGAGTTTTAGGACTAGGATTCAAGCAAGGATCGAGTTATAGTGATTCTAGGGAAGATTAGAAGCTTTTAGCTGGAGGATTTAGCTGGGAAACGACTCTATCAGAGGTAATCCAAGTTTTAAGTTTTGAGTTTTTGAGTTTCTAAGCTTTGATTGGATTTTATGTGTTGATGAGTTTTTGAGTTGTTTGAGGCTCAGGTTTTGATGGTTTTTGGCCTTTGGGATGTTTGGCAACTTTGTTTTTGGGATTTGGATATGTTTGGGTAGGTTTTTGGAAGATTTATAAATGGGAAAAACGAAGGTTTAAGCTGGGTTCCAGGTTGGGTTGCGGCCCTGTTCTTGGGCACCGCGGCCCAAGCTTAACGAAGAAGAGAAGAGTGGCTGATGGGCATTAGGGTCGCGGCACCTGGTAGGCGGGCCACAATGCAAGGTGCAGGCAGAATGGGGCAGGGGCCTCTGTCTGGAGGTGGGCTGCGGCTCAAGGATGTGGGGCCGCGACACTTAAGGGCAGTTTTGGCCAAAGTTGTGTTTTAATCATGGGAACTCAAACCTAAGGACTCGGGGTCGATTCTACTACCCGGTTTAGTAGGATTCAAGGTCCCGGGGCTAGGTCTTGGTCAGAGAACCTTTTATTACTCATTTTATTGATGGGATTTCATATTTGGTTATGATTATGTAACTGCCAAGGGCCAAAGGTCAGGATCGTTCTCAAGGGTTATTCTTTATCTATTTTACTCTTAAGCTTAAGGTAAGAAAGCTGCACCCATTGTTATATTATTTTATAATATAATGTAATGTTATATTATATTATATTATAATATAATATTTTAGATTAAATAAATGTGACAAAGAGTGTCACATATTGTAACATATAATAGAGAGTTACAATATTTAGATATATGAGATATATCCAAATAATGTAACATATTTGATGTTACAAATTTGTAACTTCCAAATATTATCATTTATTGTGTAAATTTGGTGTTACACAATATTGAGATGAATTTCATAAAGCCATATGTGAAATGGCTGTTAAAGTATGATTTTAACCCCAATAATGTGTTTTGGGAGTTACAAAATCATTTGGGAGGGTTTGGAACCGTTTAGAAAAATAGCACATTTTCAAGTGCTAAAACTGGGCTGTGGCCGCGGCCACTAAATGATGGTGGCCGCGGCCTGGGGGACAGAGAGCAGTGGCCGCGGCCACAGGTGCATTTCAGGCCATTTTTTCAGTTTTTTCCAAATGTATTAAACGGCTCCAAAAACCCAAATAACTCCCAAATCTCATTTTTAATTCCATATTAATCCAATTAAACATTGGTAATAGCCATGGGGGTTGGTGGAATTTGAAATTCAAAGGGTGTCTCTAAACTTTATAAATAGGAGCCTATAGCTCACTTGAAAGACACAACATTTCTATCCATTAGAGCACTTGGCTGGAAACACCTTGAGGCTTGATAATTCCAGAAAGCATTTCCAATATCTGAGAGAGATCCCTTAGTGCTTGAGTTAGGGGAAATAAGCTTTTGGACAAAGGTTTTAAACCTTGTTCAAGTTGGTGATCCCCAACCCTCTTCACTTTGGTTGTGTAAGTGAGAGTTTACTTGTGTTTCTGTTCTTCATTTTATTCTATTGTTTTCCTTCTTATTCTCTTGTTCTATTTACTTGTATATTTTGTTTAAGAGTTGTAATCTTTTCCTTTGGTCCAAACACTTTATTTTACTAGTAATCTTTTGCTTAGAGTTGTATTCTCACTATTCTCTTCTTCTTCATCATCTTCTTTCTTTTCTTTGTTTATTTGTAATTTTCAGTTATAGAGTTGTAACCTTATTTAATCAATCTATATTTATCTGTAATATTATTGCATAGAGTTGTAATATTCTTACCCATTTCCATTGAGGCAAATACATATTTTCCTAACACCCATTATGTGACATACATGATTATTGTTGAAGCATGTTGATTGCTCTATATTTGGATATCTGCTGCATTATGAATGCCTGAATGTATTATTTATCTGAGCAATGCGCTGACTTATTAGTCAGAAACGACAATGGTGTTAAGTGCTGGTCGTGAAGCTCTGACTTATTAGTCAGGATCGACAATAGTACTGAGCACTGGTCGTATGGAATTGACTTATGAGTCAAGAGCGGCAATAGCATATTGAACGCTGGTTGATATGATTAGATCTAATCAACAAGAGCATCATATGCTTGTCCAACCTATTGGTCAAAGAAAACTAAAGCGTTTGGCTAGTCTATGGCTAGTTACTTAGAGCCAAGGCTAAAAGGCTCAGGTGATTTGATGGTCACATGGCTTAGGGCGCAGGATCCCAGGATGTCTTATTAGTCATCTATTCAGGGCGCAAAACCCCATGATGTCTTATTAGTCATCTATTTAGGGTGCAGGACTCCAGAATGACTTAGTAGTCATTAATCCAAGGTGTAGGACCCAAGAATGACTTAACAGTCATGCTCTTATTAGGGCTGCAAGCCTCATAATTATCATTTATTAACACTTGTATACATGCAGTAATAAGTTTTCTTGCTGAGCCTTGGCTCACGAGTGCTATGTGGTGTAGGTAAAGGGAAAGAAAAGCTTACCCAACCTTGAGTGGAGAGCTTAGGTGGCGACATGTACATATGCGGCAGCTTGACCACCACGACCAAGGTGTTTCTCAGGGGAACTAGGGGTTAACCCTATTTTTGTCGCTTAGGTCAACAGGATTGTAACTTTTGAATTGTAATGACCATTTTGGATTGTAAACAACTTGTAAACACTTTTATGGGATCCCATGTACAGTTAAACGTTTTAAATAAAATATATCCATTCCTTTTGACCGAGATTTTAACCCTGGCCAATTAATAACACTTAGATGCATGTTTATGGCCTAGTGACTCGTTTAGCAAGTTAAGCACTATTTAAAGTACACAGTGTGACAGTCTTGGCTAACCCGGGCGTTAAAAAAAGGCTCAATGACTCTTGATATGCTACAAGAGGAATTGTTATTCTATTTTTCTTTATAGATTTAATATATATATGTATTAATCATGGTTCGATATTAATAATTTTTAAAACCCACCACCCATTTCTACTACGTCCCTGATTTTATTCAAATTAGTACCAACAGAAATGTGGTTTATATTTATTGTAAAACGCCATTTTTACTATCCTTTGCAAACAACCACTAATTGTTACTTATTTGAAAAAATACCAAAATTTTCAAAAAATTTCACCGGAGCCTTGTTAAAACATGCATTAAGGGCCCATTTGTTAAAAATAAAATACAAAGTCTTTCATCCAATTTTAAAATAAAATAGTAAGGTCCCACTGAAATTATAATTAACATAATAAACTCTTAAAACATTTATTGGTGTTTTCTAGATCGTTTTTCGTTCATCCGCACCCTATGACATACATACTTAGACACGGAATGCCCCACATCACCACGTGTGCCAAAGAGAAACTAACATCTACCTGAAAGGGGGAAAGTAAGAGGGTGAGCTAAAAGCCTATTAAGGAAGTACAAACAAAGAAAGGAATTACAACTATAAAAGCATAAAAGAAATTCTTTACATGCTATTATTATAGTAATCATTATCAACGTAAGTCATAAACCTAAGATTTATTCACAACATAAACATAATCATACCTCATTAGATCATAATCATAAACATAAGATTATAGGCAACATAATCATATCATACATCTCAAGAACATATTCATAGAGATACAACCTAAGCATAATTATACAACATAAGTTCATGGCACTCCTATTGTCCAATATCACATGATAAACATTCAACATAATTTATAAGTAACTTAAGCATAACCATACATCATAAAATCATAAGCAACAGAAGATAATGGCTCTCCTATTGTCCAATGATCATCACATTAGCATACAACATAAGATCATGGCTCCCCTATTGTCCAATGATCACAACATAAGCATACAACATAAGATCATGGCTCCTCTATTGTCCAACGATTACATGCGACTCCTATTTGGTCACTTCCATGGCACCCCTATTGTCCATGATTTACCTGGCACCCTCATTGTCCATAATCTTAGGCACGTCTGCCTTTATAATGCTGCAGCACTAGGTTAAGCAAACACAAACACATCCATACATATCTCATAACGAGAGTTCATTCAGAAACATAACAAAAAATCTAGCTAACTTTCTTACATTTATAACACCATTTCGGTAACTTTTATGACACCCTTTTTGGTGTACCCTTAGCATCAGTCACACAACATATACCTTATCATAAAACATTAGTAACATTATAAAAATTCAAGAATAAGTATTATCTAACTTCCTTACCTCAGTCCAAGCTTACAATATGAGAGATGATTTCACAACGCCTAGAAAAGTCAATCAAATACTTGTCTTAATATCCAATAAAAATAAACACACCTTATAAATATACCCCACGTGTGCATGGGTCATGTACACGTGACACAAGTCGTACCACAATTTAATCATACAACAAAATCACATAAAATCATAAAGGAATTATCTCAATTCTACTAGTAAATCCTCAATGTTTCCAAAACAATAATCATGCATATAATCAAATGATGTATAATTGAACGCAAAATTAAGCTTGCATGTAACATGCATACGTTGGAAAACATACATTGAAGTTGATAAATTGTATCCCTTTATTTGTTATATTATTTTATAATATAATATTTTAGATTAAATAAATGTGACAAAGAGTGTCACATATTGTAACATACAGTTGAGAGTTACAACATCTTGTATAGTGCGTAATACAAATGTGGAACATATTTGAGAGTTACAATTTCAGTAACAAATTTGTAACTCCCAAATATTACCCATTATTGTGTAAATTGTTGTTACACAATTTTGAGTAGAATTTCTCAAAGACATAAATGAAATGGTTGTTGGAGATTTGGTTTTAACCCCAATAATGTGTTTGGTGGTTAAAACTCAATTTGAATTTGTTTGAAATCGTTTGGAAAAAATAGCACAAAATTGTGTGCTGAAAAGGGCCAGTGGTCGCAGCCAGAGGCATTGGTGGCTGCAGCTTAAGTGACAAAGAGCCACGGCCACGGCCAGGAGACCTGGCTGCCAATTTTCAGTTTTTTCCAATTTTGTTGAACGACTTTAACAACTCAAATAACTCTCGAATCTCATTTTTTTTAATTCCATAAACATCCAATTAATCACTGCTACAGGAACCTGTTGTTGACTCAGGAGGCGGAGTTTTTCTCCCTGCCTCAATACTGTAGCCTGCAGCTCATTGAATAACGGCTGCCAGTTCTCAAGAGCTGGCTATGGAATCTGACCCTGGTCATTCTCTTGACCCTGATTATTATTCTTGATCACCCTAGCTAGCTGATGAATCTGCCTGTTCTGGATTCATTCTTATCAACTTAAACCTTGCTGCAATAGTCAATACGACCAGTCAGGCAGTGATAACTAAACCTCTTGCCGCCTCACGATCCAAGAACAAGCAGATAATTATCATATTCCATAGTTGTACAAGTATACAGATGGATACATGATCATAGCATTTAACATTTAACATGTATCAAATAATAATTCATAATGAACAATACTAGTAAGCATGCTCTGGCAATATCAGTACTAATAAGCACGTTCTTGTTGATGATGCAGTATTCAAGGCACAGTCTTATCAAGGTATCTCATGTAAACAGGTAAAGCATTTATATTATATTTAAGCAGTTAAGTATATAACTACATAAATAGTTACCAAACCATGAGTCGAGCTTGACTTCAGTGACGAGTGTACATGCCCAGCCAGTTTACAGGAACCTTAAACCTTGACACGCTTTTATACCAAGTTGTAACACCCTGGTTACTCCAAGACCGTTACTATGAGCTTTGAACCGTGCTTAACTCGCTAATCGAGTTATTTGGTTATAAATGTGCATCTAGGTGTTGTTAATAGGCTAAGGTGAAAACCAATAAAAAGGAAAGGATATATTTTATTTAAAACAGAAAATTGTTCATGGGCCCATAAAAGCATTTATAAGTTATTTACAATACAAAATGGTCATTACAGTGTAAAATTTACAACTCGCCGACCTAAGCGGCAAAAATATGGTTAACCCTTAGTCCCTCTGAGAAACACCTTGGCCGTGGTGGTCAAGCGGCCACATATGTTCACATCGCCACCTAAGCTCTCCAGCCAGGGCTGGGTGAGCTTTTCTTTCCCTTTACCTGCACCACATAGCACCCATGAGCCAAAGCTCAGCAAGAAAACTCAATACTATATGAATATAATATCAAATGATGATCATAATAATCATACAGGACTTATAGCCCTAAATAGAGGAGTGACAATTGTAAAAGTCACTAATGTGGGTTCAGTACCCTTTACAGATGAGTGATCGAGTCACTAGCTTAAATAGGATAAGTGACTGATGAGCAAGTCACCAATGTAAACCAACTGAGTGACCATGGAGTCACTAATGTGGGTTCTATACCCTTAGCCATATGACGCTACGGTCACCTAGGCCTTCTGGCCCTGGCTCTGAGTAACTAGTCATGGAACTAGGCAAGCGCTTTTAGTTTTCATCAAACTTGGGGTTGGTCAGACACTAATGCTCATGATGATTCATTCAACGCTGATGTCGATTAGATCTAATCTTTATCGGCTCTACGTTCATGACGCTTATGTCGTTCCTGACTCATAGGTCAGTAACATACGACCAGTGCTCAGTACCGCTTTCGAACTTGACTAGTAAGTCACAACTTCACAGACGGATCTGACACCATTACCGATTCTGACTAGTAAGTCAGTGCCATTCACAAGTAAGCAAGATTTGCTAAGCATTTGATATACAATCATTGTCCACATTTAAACACTCAGCATGCCTCAATTATAACCATGCATGTATCATATAGGGTGCAGTTTTCTTACCTCTGGTCCGAGCACGAATTAGTAAAAGAACGACCCTTGAGAACGATCAACCTTTTAGTTCCTTGACGGTCACCTGGTCATAACTAATTATGGGATTCCATCAATAAAATGAATCACAAAAGGTTCCCGAACAAAAACCTAGCCTTCGGGACATCGAATCCTACTAAACCGGGTAGTAGGAACGATCCCGAGGCCTAAGGTTTAATTCCCTAAGCCAAAAACTCAATTTTGGCCAAAATGCCACTAAGGGTCGTGGCCCTACACCACCATGTCGCGACCTGCCTCCTCAAACAGAAGCGGCCACCCTTCCAAACCCTAACACAGGCCGCGACCCTCCTTCACCATGCCGCGGCCCAATGGCCCTGCAACTCCTCCCTTCTTCTTCAGCAAGCTTGGGCTGCGGCGCTCTAGAACAGAGCCGCAGCCCCACCTGAAACTCAACTAAAAACTCTTGTTTTCCCCCTTTGAACTCATTTCAAAACCTTATTAAAACACTCCCAATATCCCAAAGCAAAGCCAACAACTATTACCATAACTTATCTACCATATAACCATCTAAACCTAAGCCTTAAACCAATCAAAACTTCATCAAATTCCCATTTCGAGGATCGAAACTCCAATCTCAAAACTAACATAAAAATAGAGCAAGGAACCATAAACTTGAACTAAAACCTTATCTTAAGCTTAGGTTGAATCCTCTTTAATGGCTGAACACTAGCCTAAGACCTCAAGCTTCAATCTCCAAGTTTGAATCCCCAAACATGCATAAAAAATTCCAAGGAAGGAGAAGAGAAATGATGATCGTGAGGAAGGAAGAAAGGAGTCTCTGTTTTGGTTCTATTTTCTACAACCTTCATCTTATATATAGCCTAGGTCAAATGTCCAAAATACCCTCCATGCTTAATTCATCTCTTAACAGCTCCCAAGGGCAAAACCGACCTTTCCCCTATCTCGTTAATCAAAATTAACGCCCTCCAATTCCCGCTATTCTCAAATACTAATAAAATCATATCCCATTAGCCTATAATTCCCAGTAATGCTCTAATCATCAAATCACCCTGAGACTCACCCCGAGCCCCGAATTCAACCTAGTTATGACCAAATCGATAATGTGTATTCAAAGATTGTCTCATGCCGAATAGCTCGAAAAAAATCCACATTATAACATGGCCTCAACAATAGTTCACCAACATGCATGAAAGTATACAAATATGCCATCAACGGGCCAAAATACAAAATTCCCTTATGATGAAATGTGGACCCACATGCACGCATTTATCATCATATAATAATATAATTCACATAAACATGCACATAATAGTTTAATGACATAATAAATCAATTATGGCATTCCCGGCCTACTAATCCAACCATTAAACCGCATTAGGGATTTTTGGGCATTACAACTATCCCCTCCTTACTGAAATTTCATCCTTGAAATCTACCTGAACAACTCGGGATACTGATTCTGCATATCTTACTCCAGCTCCCAGGTCGCTTCCTCGACCTTGCTGTTCCTCCACAATATCTTAACAAAAGGTATCGTCTTATTCCTAAGGACCTTCTCATTTCTATCAAGTATCTGGACTAGCTGTTCCTCATAGGAGAAATCTGCCTTAAGCTCCAGATCTTCACAGCTCAAAACATGAATCGCATGGGATACATACCTCCGAAGAGCTGAAACGTGAAACACATTATGCACGGCTGACAATGCCTGAGGTAAGGCCAACCTCTCCAGGATCTCAAATGGACCTACAAATCTAGGGCTCAGCTTGCCCTTCTTCCCAAATCTCCTCACCCCTTTCCATGGTGAGACTCTAAGGAAAACATAGTCTCCCACTTGGAACTCCACATTCCTGTGCTTGGGATCTGCATAACTCTTCTGTCTACTCTGAGAAGTAAGCATCCGAGCTCTAATATTCTCAATGGCCTCACTGGTCCTCTGAACTGCCTCAGGACCTAAGTATCTCTTTTCCCCTGTCTCATCCCAATGAATAGGAGATCTGCATTTCCTACCATACAACATCTCATAAGGTGCAACTCCAATGGTACACTGATAACTATTGTTGTAGGAAAACTCTATCAAAGGTAGATACTTACTCCAGGATCCACCAAAGTCCAGCACACATGCTCGAAGTATGTCTTCCAATATCTGGATCGTCCTCTCAGATTGTCCATCTGTCTGAGGATGATAAGTAGTACTGAATTTCAATTGTGTTCCCATGGCCTTCTATAAACTCCCCCAGAACTTGGAAGTAAAAGTGGGGTCCCGATCTGACACGATCGACCTCGGTGCTTCATGGAGGCGCACAATCTCTCTCACATAGAGATATGCATACTGATCTACTGTATATGTAGTCCTCACTGGCAAGAAGTGAGCTGGCTTGGTTTAGTGATCCACTATAACCCAATGAAGTTTCTGGACAAACAACTACCAATTAGCACCTGTATACACCTTAGTTACATTGAAGTTTTCTAATGAAAAGCTGGTGTTGAAAAGAGATCTTCCTATTATTAACAGTGTATAATCTATACTTGACTATATTTATAACTTCCTTTGCTATACTACTAGCTGTCAAAGAATAACCATAAAAAACACATCTATTCCTATTCCGCCAAATGCTATAGATCACAGCTGCTAACACCAAGCTCAGTATAGAATCAGTGATACCAATCCGCCCATAGTTAAGCCAAACCACCTAGCCATTGAAATTACTAGGCCAGGATTTAAACCCAATCCAAGTAAAGATGAGGTTAAGTGTCATCTTGGACAGGCAGCACTCAAAAAAGAGATGAGTGTGACTTTCATTTTGATCTTCACAAATTGGACATAAGAGGATGTTCAACTGAAAGTTGATTCTAGATAAATTGTCTCTAGTGAGAAGGTGAGCATTGACCACCTGCCAAAGGAGAAACTAGTGCTTAGGGAGAGTCAACTTACACCAAACCGCATGCTTATAACCCACTAGCTGTTGTTTTAAGGTATTGTTAAATAATTTCGAAGGCTTAAACTTCCCTGAAATCCCAGCAGCAAGTAACTCTGTCTTACTGAATTCGCTCCTTAAATGGCACAATTTCCTCCAATACTAGCTACTATCTGGTTTCATAACATAACTCCAGAAATTAACTCCCTTCAGATAGATTTCCTTGATCCATTTGACCCAAAGAAGGTCCTGTTTTTCTGAAACAACCCAAATGTACTTAGCTAATAAGGCTCTATTCCAGTTCGCCCCATCCCTAAACCCGAGACCTCCATAAGCTTTAGGGAGACACACCTGATGCCACGAAGCCATATGAAGCTTACTTCTGTTCCCTGAAGCTCCCCACAGGAAAACTCGGCATAACTTCTCTACCTCCTTAACAATACTCTGAGGCAAAATAAAGACACTCATTCAGTAATTCCTAAGACCAAAAAGAACTGAGTGTATAAGAAGCATTCAGCCTGCATATGACAGATGCCTACTGGTCCAAGACAACAGTTTCAACTTGATTTTATGAATAATAATCTCACAGTCCTCATGTCTCCACTTAGTTGGTCTCATAGGTACCCCAAGATACCTAAGAGGAAAGGATCCCTTAGGCAGCTGAATATCTTGAGCAATAACCCTTCTCTCTGTTGCATTGACTCCTCCAAAGTAAATATGAGACTTGTTAGTATTGATAGATAAACCAGTAGCCGCACTAAACTTTATTAGGACCTCTTTAAAAATGCTCACTGCAGAAAGGGTTCCTTTACAAAAAAGAATCAAGTCGTCAGCATAGCACAAATTGAGTAGCTTAAGGCTCTTACACATAGGGTGATATCTGAAAGTAGAAGCCTGAGTAGCAAGTTGAAGGCTTTTAGTCAGATACTCCATAATAAGCACAAATAGAAGGGGAGACATCGGATCACCTTGTCGCAGCCCCTTTTTACCCTTAAAACTACCTTGAACTCTACCATTCATAAGTAAAGAGTAAGAAGTATTTCTCACACAGACCATTATCCAACCAATAAATTTCACAGGGAAACAAAAGGCCCTCAAAAGATCTTCAAGAAACTGCCAATCAACCGTGTCATATGCTTTACTAAGATCTATTTTAATTGCACATCTAGGAGAAGTTGAAGCCCTCCCATAGTTCTTGATTAGGTCCTAGAATATCATGATGTTATGAGCAATTGACCGACCCCTAACAAAAGCACCCTGGTTCGGCTGAATGAGGACAGGAAGGACTAAAGCCATGCGAGAACATAACAACTTAGCCATACATTTGTACAAAGTGGAGCTGCAAGCAATAGGTCTATAGTCAATAGCCCGAGCTGGATTAGAGACTTTAGGAACCAAGGAAAGAGTGGTCTCATGAAGTTCAGAAGGAAATTGTCCTGTGGCAAAACTCTGAACTATCGATGAACAGACTTCTTTCCCAATATCCTGCCATAGATCTTTGAAAAAACCAGAGCTGAATCCATCTGGTCCTGGAGACTTAGTGATGTGAATTCCAAAAAATGCAGCCCTGATTTCCTTACTAGAAAAGGGTTTTAAGAGAAGTAGTTGCTGATCTATGGAGAGCTTGGAACCCATCTCAATACACTGCAAATCTATTCTGCCAGTAGCCGAACTTGGACTGCCTAAGTAGCTTTTAAAATGGTCAACAAAGTGAGCCACTACCTCCTGAAAATCATCAATCAAATTTCCTTGCTCAGTAATATATGTAGCAATACTGTTATCTGCTCTTCGTTTTTTCAAACAGGCATGGAAATAAGAAGTGTTCATATCCCCCTTTCTAATCCAAGTAAGTTTACTACACTAAACAAGGAAGCTATGGTACATATGCTCCTTAATAGTGAACTCAGCAGCAGTCACCTTAACTGCCTCTTGCAAGCTGTGATCTTGGGGATAAAATTGAGCTTGAAGTTGAGCTTCCTGATAAGCCTCTTTAGCCGAATAGTAGTTCAAACCTATATCTCCAATAGCATCTCTATTGAATTTCTTTAGCCTATGCTTCAGCCTCATAGTCTTTAAGTATATTGCTCTCAACCCAGTAGCCTTAATAGGGGTCCTCCAACTACTCATAACTACTTCTTTGAAATCTGGATGGGCAGTCCAAAAATTATAAAATCTAAACAGCTTGATTCCCATCTTCTCCATAGGCATGTTAGTGACAACACAAGAGTAATGATCCGAGACTACCTCCCATCTAAATACAGGCAATGAATGAGGAAATAGATCAAGCCACTCCTCATTCATGAAAACATGGTCAATCTTAGAGTAAATCTTAGCTGAACCTTCTTGGTTGTTTGTCCAAGTAAAATAGGAACCAATGCTTTTAAGAGCCAACAAAGAGGATCTGCCAACTCTAAACCAGAAACTGGTTTTCCTCCTGATCTGTCTAAACTAGAGAAAGGGGCATTGAAGTCCCCCAACACAATCCAAGCTCTAACAGAAAGAGAAATCCTGTTAAGACCTTGCCATAAACTCCTCCTTCCCTCCATCATATTGTACCCATAGACAAAAGTAACATAGAAAATTTCCCTCTAACCAGCCATTTTGACCATACAATGAACAAACTGATGTGATTGTTCCAAAATAGTCATTCTCACAAAGATTCTCCTCCACACTATCAAAAGTCTACCCTCAATAGTCGAACTAGAGTAAAACTCCCAATTAGGAAGTTTATGCTCCATGAACTCAACAATTTTATTCCCCCTCATTTTAGTTTCTAACAAACCTCCAACTCCAATTTTATTCCTACTACATATATCTAAGACTGAAATATGTTTATTAGAACTATTCAGCCCTCTCAAGTTCCAACTCATAATATTACAATTATCCATTGGAAGAACTAGGTCCAATATTACCTTCTTTGCCAACCTTCTTCTGCTCTTGAAGCACTACAAACTTATTTGACTGTTTTTGAACTTGAACAGGAGGAGGAGTACTACTACCAGTTGTTAGTCCCTGCCTAGCCTGTGTTGCCACACGTCTTGGTGTTTGCCATTGCTCACCCTTATTTGTTTCCTTCAAATGATCAGACTTAGCCAAAACTGGAAGCTGTAACTCCTTAGAATTCTGAACCGAACTATCCTCTGCAGCAGTAGCTCTAGATAAAACTTCAGGTGTCTCTTCATTAAGCTCCTCAAAATCTTTATTCTTCTATTCTATTGCCTCTGTTTTAGCCACAGCTTCTTTTTTCACCCACTGAGTTTTGTGCTCCTTACGACAGTCCACCATAGAATGCCCAAACCCAGAGCACACCTTACATTTAGTAGGTAACCATTCATATTCTACTCCCTGTTCCATAATATGGCCATACTCATTGATAAACTGAAGACTTCTAGGAGGATTATCAATTATCTCCATTTCCACAAGAACCAGAGCAAATTGAATTCTTGAACGCTCCCTAGTAAACTTGTCTACCATAAGCAGTTTGCCAATAGTGCTCACCAGTGCACTGATACACTTACTACCCCAATACTGAAGCCCAAGGTCATGTAAACGAATCCATAATGGAACTGAGCGAATTAACCGGATTGCACTGAGATCCGCTGTCCATGGCCTAATAATAACAGGTTTTTTGTCGAATTGAAGCACACCATTCTCCAATACATGATCTCTCGTAGCTTCATCGTTAAATTTGACCATGGTTAGCCCCATCGTCATTCTAGCGATTTGAGCAATCCCTAGATGGCCCCAAACTCTTTTGATGAACCCTTCAAAAACAGCCATTGGAGGGTTAGCACCAAGCACCATGAAAATCACTGCCGAACTCCAATTCGCAGATTGAACTTTAACCTCTTCAATATCTACCTCAGCAAACTTCTGCCCATCTCTAAACAATGGTTCAGTAAATTCTAGTTTCTGGTCAGAAAAGGAGAACTTACTCGCCGTGAACTGCTGGCATTGATGATGGGCCGAAGTCTGAAAATCCCCTTCATCTACCTTATCCGCCCAGGATGCACCAGTCAGACCTGTACCAATTCCATCTCCCTTAGCATCAGACCCCTGGGTGTTAATATTCAGTCGATCAGCTTCACATGCGAGATTCAAACCCCCAGACCCAGTCGCATCTAGAGTAATCAGACCATCATTCGCCTGGCCTACATTTTCCAATCCCTCAGGGCATGAAACAATAGACACCTGCACATCGTGTATCAACAACTCAACATGTTCTTCTTCATGAATTTCAGGCCTACGTACCGGCTTCTTCTTCTTCACCATGGAAGAGAACAACCTGAGACTCAGCTCTTTTCAGTCATAATCTTTTACTAACTCCAACCAACGTCTTTGTCTCATATTCAAATATTTCTGCGTAAAGAAGTCTTTCAGGCTCTTGTGGTCTGTGCAGATCTCACACTTCTCCCCATAAAGGTAATGCCTCCATACCTTTAAAGCAAAGACCACAGCCGCCAACTCTAAATCATGAGTAGGATATCTCTGTTCATGCTCCTTCAGCTGGCGTGAGGCATAAGCAATCACCTTCCCTGTCTGCATTAGAACACATCCCAAGCCTTGATGTGAGGCATCACGGTAAATCACAAACTTCTCCTGGTCTATTGGAAGACCCAGAACTGGGGCTGTAATCAACCTCTGCTTCAGCTCTTGGAAGTTGTTCTCACACCTGTCTGACCACACAAACTTCTGATTCTTGTGTGTCAGCTCAGTCAATGAAGTAACAATCTTTGAGAACCCTTCCATGAAACGCCTATAATAACTTTCCAATCCAAGGAAACTTCTAACCTCAGAAGCATTCTTTGGCCTAGGCCAATATCTGACTGCCTCGATCTTTGCTGGATCTACCTTAATCCTCTCCTTACTAACAATATGCCCAAGAAAAGATACCTAAGATAATCAGAACTCACATTTCTTGAACTTTGCAAAAAATTTGTGCTTCCTCAGTCTCTGCAGAACCAATCTCAGATGTTGTTTGTTGACGGTGAGAACTCGTCAACGAAGTTAAGTTGGAAAAATTATCAAATCAAGATCACTAATCGGAAAGCTGTAAAAACTTGAACAATAACTCAAGAACAATGATAGAACAATAATGGAGAGTTCAGTCTTTCATTCACACTCAAACCTCTGCTACAGTAAAATTTCCAACCCCCTTTCAGGTGGTCTTAGAGTTCATTTTATAGTAGGCTCTAATGGCCTTAGGTACATAGTGGTCCAGGGGACCAAGTGGTACATACGTACTGTGTCAGGGGAGTGGCTTCAGACGTTGTGGTCGTACATCCCGTACAGGAGCAGGTGTCAGGAGGATGTCTCGACTACTTGTCTGTACCCATGTCTGATGCGTGGTGGCAGGCGTAGTGGCGCAGGAGTTAGTGGTGTCGGCTCTGACCTATGGCCGTAGACGTATGGACCACAACTCCTACCCTTGCATACCCACTCCTGGCGTTCCCACTATTTTTCTGGTAGGGGTACTATATCCGTACTCTGACTTCTTTAGGTTTGTAGGTACATTCCATATTCATGCGTGTACCTTGCCCCTTGTGAGTATTCTCACCTCCAAGGCCATGGGGCGAGGCCATGGGCGAGGCCATGGGCGAAGCCATGGGGTGAGGCCATGGGCGAGGCCATGGGGCGAGGCCATGTACAAGGCCATGTACGAGGCCATGGGGGCGAGGCCATGGACGAGGCCATGGGGCCGAGGGCATGGGCGAGGCCATGGGGCGAGGCCATGGGCAAGGCCATGGGCAAGGCCATGGGCAAGGGCATGGGCAAGGCCATGGGCGAGGCCATGGGGCCGAGGCCATGGACGAGGCCATGGGGCGAGGCCATGGGTGAGGCCGTGGGGCCGAGGGCATGGGCGAGGCCATGGGGCCTAGGGCATGGGCGAGGCCATGGGCAAGACGGGCCTCGCGAGGCTACTGAGCCTTGGCATCTATGCCTTGCCAACGTGGGCCACTTGGCATCGACTCCACGAGAAACGAACCCAGACTCGTGTTGTGATGGCGCGATGGCTTCCCGAGACGATGGTGGCCTAAGGGCCTTGCCTCGGCCTCATACTTTCCCTTGACGGGATTATGAGCTTCAACACTTACCCCCCAGTCTAGGAGAGTACCTTTAGGTGCTCTAGTAGACTATTCACCTTGGCTCCTATAAATAGGCCCTCGTGCATGGCTTAATATTTTCACCTTACTCCTTTGGCTTAGTGGTGCATAGACCCTTATTCCTTTCAAGAGGTAAGGGGTTCAATCCCCCACAACCTCACTTTCACCATAGTTCCTTTCATTTGTTTTATATATATTTTTTTTCACTTCACCTTTTTTTTTTTTTTTTTTTACATATGAGCTAATTTCTTGGTGTGTATATTTTATGACTAACACACATTTCTGGTTAATTCTTGCAGACGCTTTGGTGCTTTTCGCTCCCCGACCTTCTTTGGACCCCAACTTCGTTCTTTTAATCACTTGAGGTATATTTTCTTTCCTTCTCCCTTTTATTTATTTATTTTTTATCGGGTGCAAACTAGCAGTACTTGGGATGGGGTACGTTAGTTTGAGCTTATAGTGAGTTTGACCATATGCACGCCCCTCCGCTTTGTTGTTTTTATTTTTTTTATACCCTGTAGTAGGCCATTTAGGGCGTTTGCATCTAGAGGTATTAAGCCTATTCCTTTGTGTTTTGTAGCCTTCCCCTCGTTTATACGTGAGCCCCTTTTTGCTATTGGGACGTGGTTTCATGGCCAGTGACGACCCGTCCGACATACCCCCAAGGGCTGAGTTTATCGACCTGTCCTCAGACTCAGAGTCCCCCAAGGGCAACCCTCACCAGGACTATGACTCCTTAAGGCATGCCCGCATCCGCCACCTCGAGTGTATGGCCGAACTTAGGCATAAAATTTGGGTGGTGGAGAGCGAAATTGACTCGGTGTCGAGAGGAGATGGAGGACCTTCACCCCTGGGTCTTAGTGACCACATAGCGCGTCTTAGGACGACCCTTTTTGAATTGCGATGGGAGTTAGAATTTATGGAGGGACACATTCTACCAGAACCTCCTACTCCCTCTTCGCCTGATGACAGTCATGGGGCTGCTAGCTCCTCTCCCCAGCCCCTAGTCTCAGTTTATCCTAGCTTAATGCTTCCGCCATCGCTCCCTCGATGGAAAACTCTTGCTAGGAAGAAAAAATGGAGGGTTAAGTGTTCTGCCCCTTCCTCACATATTTCTTTTGATTTTGCAGATATGTCGAAAGCACGCAGACAGGTGTCCGTCCAGGAAGAGGACGACGCCCCCCTACTGGCGTCCAGTCTAGTGTCACACATGTCTCCGAACAAATTGAAGGCAATCGTGAAGCACTACCGAGTTGCTCCAGAATACGCCCTGCATGTTCCTCAGGAGGCCTGCCGGGCCGACCGCCCTGAGAAGGGCTTTGTGGCTTTGAGTGAGCAGATTTTGAAGGCGGGTGGCACCATTCCTCTGCACCCGTTTTTCGTGGCAGTTCTCAACTACTTCGATTTGGCCCCTCTTCAACTGTCGCCCAACAGTTGGTTGACTTTAAGTTGCCTTTTTATTTGGTTCAAGGGTAACGTCCAACGCGCCCCGACGGCGCAGGAGGTGCATTCCTTGTATAACCTTATGGGAGTGCACAAGTCCAAGGGCTTCTACTACCTGCAGAAGGCCAACAGTGAGCTTCCCTTAATAGAGGGCTCGGTGTCCAACACAGGGCCTTGGAAACAAGACTTTTTCTGGGTAGAGGGGCCTCTCTCGGTTCGTGAAGGCTTTCGCGCCAGCCCTAGTAAATATCCTGGTCGTTCTCTTCTTCTTATTAGAACTTACTGTTTTGCACTCTTGCTTGTACTGACATTGGCGTGGATCTTGTAGGGCAATTTACTGATCCCTTGGTCATTGGGCCGGAGGCGGAGGCCATAAACAAACTCATTACTGCAGACCTCGCCCTGAAGAAGGCAGCGGTCCTATTTACTGTGGTGAATCTCAACCGTCACCAGCTGTCCCTGGTCTCTGACCCCAAGTTCCTGTGGTCAGTTACTGGGTCTAAGAAGGCTATGGCTATGCCGGCTGGGCCGTCCCTACGCGACGGTGAGGCCGATGAGGAGATGGAGGATGCCCCCCTCGAATGTGGGGGGTCTCATCAGCGCCCCCTGTCCCCCGGGGGATGCCCTCCCTATGGCTCCCACGGCCAGGACATGGCCTTTCAATCTCTGGACCCGCAGGCCACAGCGCGATGTTACGCTCCCCCTGGCCTTGATGGATGTGACGCCTTCCCCCAGGTCCCTCATGACATTGACTTACCGGATGCTGATTTCGTCGACCTCGCGGAGCCCCCTTCCGATGTACCAGGGTCTCAGTTTTTCTCCTTCCCTGCGCCTCCTCCTACCTCGGCGAGTGGGTCGTCCATTCCTGTTCAACCAGATGCTCCTGGCGCAGTGGCGGAGCCTTGGGTGACCAGGATGGCCTCAGCTTATAGGCAGTGTTTCGTTCAAATAGCCTCGGGCCTCCCTGTCTCTGATTGGAGGGGTCTAGGGAATGTGACTCAACCAGACCTTGGGGAGACCCTAAGGCATGCCGTGGCCTGGGTGAGGTCTTGCACCTTGCGTTGATTAGTATTATGTATAGATGTACATGTGTTTTTTCTTTTTGTTACTTATCGCTGATGCCATTGACTTTCTTGTGCAGGTCTACATCGTGTCTCTTCGCCATGCTGACACGTTCGGCGTCCTCTCCGCATCTACTGCTGAGAGGGACGACCTCATGGCCCAGGTCCAGGAGCTCGAAAATGAGCTTAGCGAAACCAAGGTTCAATTTTCAAAGGCCCGAACTAAGTTTGCCAACTTGTCCTCGAAGAGGGAGGAGACGAAGGCCAAGATCAAGGAGCTAAAGGGCAAGGCTAAACGCTTGGAGCGTGAGCTCCGGGGGGTCAAGGCCACCGCGGCTGCGTCGCAGGAGAGGGTTGCTCAACTGGAGACCAAAGTTGAGGCCCTTAGGGCCGAACTCCAGTCGGCTCAGGAGAAGAACGCTTCCTTGGAGGCGGAGAAGGCTTCCTGGGAGGCGGCGAGGGCTTCCTGGGAGGCGGCGAGGGCTTCTTTGGAGGTGGAGAGGATCACCACCGAGCGCAGGTCTATAGATCGTGCTCTTTTCAATGTGTGGAGGTAGGATCCCAACTTCGAATTCTCCTCTTTTGGTGAACAGGCCGTTGCCCGAGCGGCTTGGTGGAGTGCTCACTATGGGAGGCCTTGAAGTAGTCTTGCTCTTTTTTTGTTTTCTTTTTATTTTGTAACATCATTATCAGTGCTACTTTTCTTTTGGTAACTCTTGTACTATCCCGAGAACTCTTTTTTTTTCTAATGTATAAATACATATGTTGCTATTTATTTCTTGTTCTATTGCATTTGAGGCCCTTTTAAGCCCGTATGATGGGGTTTGGTTGGTTCCCCTCTTTTATCTATCAGGCTGGAGGTCCTTTGGAGCCCATGCGAGAGGGTTCATTGGGACCTCTTTTGGTGCCTCTTGGTTGCTTCTATAAGGATATTTTGACCCCTTGGGTCTTAATTATCCTTTTATGTATTTCTTGCGCGCGCTTATTATTTGTTGCGAGAAGCGTCCTTCTCGTCATTATGCATAGTACTATTTTTACAAGGGTCTCTTTTGGGATCCTTTTTGGCTAGGCGGCTTGGCGGCCGCTCTAGACTTATTATTGTCGTCACCATATAATGGCTAGACTTATTATTGGCTAGACGGCTTGGTGGCCGCTCTAGACTTATTATCATTGATACCATATATTTTTTTGTGAGTCCCTAAGGCCTCCTTGATATTCACACGGGTAGCTAATCCTTGTGATCTCAGGAGATGCCCTGTAAAGACTTCGCTTAAGGCCCTGATATAGGGGGTCCCCCTGGGATCCCTGTTGAAGGGTCCTTTTTGGGGTTCTCCTGATGGAGGGTCCTTTTTGAGGATCCTCTTGGTAGAGGGTCTCCCTTAGGAGTTAGGAAGGCAAGGGGTCCTTTTTAGGATCCTTCGTTAGAGGGTCCCTTTTTAGGAGTTAGGAGGGCAATGGGTCCTTTTTAGGATCCTCCGTTAGAGGGTCCCTTTTTAGGAGCCCTTTTTCTGGCTGCATGTTCTTGCCCCCTGCCCTGCCCCCCAAGTGCTTGGTGAAATTTATTTCGGCAGGCACTTTGGCTGATGCTCGTGCAGCGAAGAAAATAAACACAGGAAGTAGCAAACAGTTTCATTCACAGAACGCAGTTTACATCTAACTTCGAAAATAAAAAAGGGGGGGGGGGTACATCTAACTAGGAGGCTACCTAGGGCAGTTTCTTTGATTCTTACTACAATAACGAAGAACAAGCTAAACATAGGTTCTTTTGGCATTAAGAGCCGAAGCCTTGCTGGTAGCACTTCTCGAAAGGCTCCGTAGCCTGTCCCATCTTGTGCGGATCTAACTTGTGTGAGTCGCTTCTTCATGCACAACCATCGTCATTGACATGGATGGTTTGGTGGCTACGCGGAGGGACATGTTATAGCATTCCCTCGCTTCCTTCTGCTCCCCTTTCACACATGCTACTCCCCCAGGGGTAGGGAATTTCATGGCTAGATGATACACAGAAGTTATCGCCTTCAATTCTCTCAGGAACGGTCTCCCTAATACTGCATTGAAGGTTGAGGTGCAATCTACCACGATGAAGTTAGCCTTTACGGTGGTTTGCCTGGGTTGCTCCCCCATGGTGAGGGCCAATTCGATTGTCCCCAGGGGTTGCATCGAATCTCCCGTGAACCCATACAAAGTCGTAGTGCAAGGCTTTAGGTGACGGAGGCTCAACCCCATCTTTTCCAGCGCCTGTCGATACAAGATGTCCACGGAGCTCCCGTTATCCACCATGACCCGATGTACCCTCATGTTAGCTAGCTGGGCGGTTAGCACCAGGGGGTCATTATGAGGGAAGTGCACCCCCTGTGCATCTTCTTCAGTGAAAGTTATTGAGTCATTCTCGCCCTTGAAGCTCTTCGGGGGGCATTGTTCCAAACTTAAAACGCAATGTGGTGGACTTCGTCGGGCCTCCTTGGCATACCTGTCTGGCCCTTTCCTAGAATCGCCTCCAAATCCTGGTCCTCCAAAGATGGTCCTGACCTCTCCTTGCACTTCCGGGGCCACCTCACATGCCCGCGGCGGGGACACTCCTCCTTCTGGCCTCTGGTTATCCTTGCGCACATACCTGCCCAAATGTTCCCTGCGGATGAGTTCCTCAATTTCTTCCTTCAAATGGATACACTCTGCCGTGGTATGACCGGTATCCTTGTGGTACCGGCAGTATCTACTAGGGTCCCTTTAGGACCGGTCCTTTCTCATTGGTGGGGGCCTTTTGAAAGGAACTCGATCTTCATTGGTGAGGTAAATGTGCTCCCTGGTATCTGTGAGGTCTGTGTAGTAAGTGTAAGCCGCTTGCTTGTGATCATTCCCATGTTTGGTTTTCCTCTGGTGGTCATCTCTTGATCCATCGTATGCCCTTTTCTTCTTTGCTACATTCGACCCGTCATTAGTTGGGGGCTTCGCGTGGGGCTCCTCCTTTCCCACCTTTAGGTTTGCGTGGCCATCCTCCACACGGATGTACTTCTGCGCTCTCTCATAGAAGTCATCTAAGTCGGTGACTTCCCTCTTCAACATGTTGTCCCACAACTTGCTTCCCGGGAGCACTCCAGCGGTAATGGCCATTTTTAACTCTCGGCGCGTTAGGCTCCCCACTTTTGCGGCCTCCATATTGAACCGGTGAATGTATCTCTTCAGGCTTTCATTCTCCCCTTGCTTCACGTTGGACAGGCTGGTACCAGGCATCGTGTAGTCCCGCACGGCATGGTGCTGCTGGAGGAATTCGTCAGAAAATTGCTGCCAGGACCTGATGGACCCCGGCCTTAGTCTTTTGAACCATTTGTAGGCGGGTCCTTTCAGAGTAACAGCGAAGCAATGGCACCTGGCACCACTTTCGATCCCCCTCAGTTTCATCAGATCATTAAATGCGTCCAGGTGGTATTTCAGATCAGTGCTCCCTTCGTAAGGGGTCATATTGGGCTCCTTAAAATTGGCAAGGAGTCGGATTGCCTGAATTTCTCTCACAAAGGGTGACTCATGGTCGAAGTCCTCCTCAAAGGCCTGGCCGCCTGACACGGTGATGATCTTGCTCCGCAAGCTCCTCATCTCTGTGTCTAGGTCCTGCCTCCTCTTGCTGAGAGTGTCCCTCAAAGCGGACGGGCTAAGATCCGCCTTTCCCTTGCCTTCTCGAGGCGCTACAGGGGGCGTGGTTCCTTTGCCCACCCTCTTCTTATTGAGCTCCTCCCGCAAGTCTAAGGGTGCTCTTTTGGAGGTGACCTCATCCTCATGGCAAGGGGCAGCGTTGGTCCTCGGCGCTGGCTTCGGGGCCTGCTTAGGCGTTTCGGGGTGATCACGTTGCTTCGCGCGGGGGGTGTTACTAGTTGAATGTCGGGTTTTCCCATCATCTACCGGCACAGTGGTCTCCACCCCATCCTTGCCCTTCTCCTTCCTCCTAGGCAAGGTTACGCTGGACTTACCCTGCAGCAGGCCGTTAAGGACCTCTTGCATGTTTTCTAAGGTGGTTTCTAATCTTTGGTTCTTACGGTGGAGCTCACGTATCTCCTCTTCGTAAAACCGGGATTTCGAACTCGAGCTCACGGAGTGGACCCAGGGGTGTTTGTCATGCCTACGGGCAAAAGGGCCCGGGTCTTGCCGGCCGGAGTTCGGTGCCTGCGGCGGTTTTGGAGGAGGGAACTCATCAGCGTTTACCGGTGGTGCTCTTGGAGGACTCCCTCCAGGTGGAGTGGCTGGCGATGAGGCCACCCTATCACCTCCGTGAACCTCAGGGTCTTTCGGGGGCTCCACGTCTCTGGGTGGAGGGGCGTCCTTCATGGAGGCCTTCAGCTGGACTCCGTTCAGGTGAACCTCTACCTCCCACGTCTCCCTCAGTCGCTTCGAGCGTATTTGCATCTTCTTCTTGTCGGAAACAATGGTGGAACAGTAGTTTGAAACTAACGTTCCCACAGACGGCGCCAAACTGTTGACGGTGAGAACTCGTCAATGAAGTTCACTAATCGGAAAGCTGTAAAAACTTGAACAATAACTCAAGAACAATGATAGAACAATAATGGAGAGTTCAGTCTTTCATTCACACTCAAACCTCTGCTACAGTAAAATTTCCAACCCCCTTTCAGGTGTTCTTAGAGTTCATTTTATAGTAGGCTCTAATGGCCTTAGGTACATAGTGGTCCAGGGGACCAAGTGGTACATACGTACTGTGTTAGGGGAGTGGCTTCAGAGGTTGTGGTCGTATATCCCGTACAGGAGCAGGTGTCAGGAGGATGTCTCCACTACTTGTCTGTACCCATGTCTGATGCGTGGTGGCAGGCGTAGTGGCACAGGAGTTAGTGGTGTCGGCTCTGACCTATGGCCGTAGACGTACGGACCACAACTCCTACCCTTGCATACCCACTCCTGGCGTTCCCACTACTTGTCTGGTAGGGGTACTATATCCGTACTCTGACTTCTTTAGGTTTGTAGGTACATTCCATATTCATGCGTGTACCTTGCCCCTTGTGATTATTCTCACCTCCAAGGCCATGGGGCGAGGCCATGGGCGAGGCCCTGGGACGAGGCCCTGGGACGAGGCCATGGGCGAGGCCATGGGAGCGAGGCCATGGGCGAAGCCATGGGGCGAGGCCATGGGCGAAGCCATGGGGCGAGGCCATGGGCGAGGCCATGGGGCGAGGCCATGGGCGAGGCCATGGGGCGAGGCCATGGGCGAGGCCATGGGGCGAGGCCATGGGGGCGAGGCCATGGGCGAGGCCATGAGGCGAGGCCATGGGGCGAGGCCATGGACGAGGCCATGGGCGAGGCCATGGGCAAGGCCATGGGCGAGGCCATGGGCGAGGCCATGGGGCCGAGGGCATGGGCGAGGCCATGGGGCGAGGCCATGGGCGAGGGCATGGGCGAGGCCGTGGGGCCGAGGGCATGGGCGAGGCCATGGGGCCGAGGGCATGGGCGAGACGGGCCTCGCGAGGCTACTGAGCCTTGGAATCTATGCCTTGCCAACGTGGGCCACTTGGCATCGACTCCACGAGAAACGAACCCAGACTCGTGTTGTGATGGCGCGATGGCTTCCCGAGACAATGGTGGCCTAAGGGCCTTGCCTCGGCCTCATACTTTCCCTTGACAGGATTATGAGCTTCAACATTGTTCATGCTCTGACTCTGACTGAGAATAAACCAAGATATCATCGATGAAGACGATCGCAACTGGTCCGGATAATCCTTGAACACTCTATTCATCAGATCCATAAAAGCAGTTGGGGCATTAATCAATACAAAAGACATGACTAAGGACTCATAATGCCTATACCTAGTACGAAAATCAATCTTCGGTATGTCTCCCTCCTTGACCCTCAACTGATGATAACCAAAATGAAGGTCTATCTTTGAGAATACATTTTTACCTTGCAACTGATCAAACAGATCATCTATCCTTGGCAAAGGATACTTATTCTTGATTGTTAACTTATTCAGTTCTCTGTAATCAATGAACATCCTCAGAGAACTATCTTTCTACTTTACAAACAGAATTGGCGCACCCCAAGGTGAGAAACTAGGTCTGATAAAACCTAAATCCAACAGCTCTTGCAACTGTACTTTCAATTCTGTTGACTCAGCTGGGGCCATTCTGTAAGGTGCTCTAGACACTGGCTCCGTCCCTAGTGCCAGTTCTATCACGAACTCAATTTCTCTGTGTGGTAGCAACCCTAGCAAATCTTCTGGAAACACATCCAGGAATTCACAGACTAGTCTGGTCTCACTGGCACGACTTGAGTGGTGTCAACCACACTAGCTAAGAATCCAATGCAACCTCCTTGAATTAGATCTCTAGCCCTCAAAATAGAAATCATAGGTATGTGATGTCCATGCACAGTACCAACAAACACAAAAGGTTCCTTTCCTTCAGGCTCAAAGGTGACCATCTTCCTTCTGCAATCTATGGTTGCCCCATACTTCCCTTACCAATCCATACCAAGAATCATGTCAAAATCAGTCATAACTAACTCTATCAAATCCACTGACAACTCTCAGCCCTCCACTGTCACTGGCAAAGATCTGACCCATCTCTTGGATACCACTAACTCCCTAGTGGGTAATAAAGTTCCAAACGCCACCGCATAAAAATCACAGGGTCTACACAGTCTATCAATAATTCTACTAGCAACAAAAGAATGTGTAGCACCAGAATCAATCAAAACATTATAATGGGTTCCAGCACTAAGAAGCTGACCTGTAACTACTAAGGGAGAAGCCTCAGCTTCTGCTTGTGTCAATGCGAACACTCGAGCTGGGGCCGAGCTGTCCTCTTTTCTGGGTTCTTCTTTTCTTGCCTTAGGGAAATCTTTCTTGAGATGACCCACTGCTCCACATAAAAAGTAGGCACTTGCCCTACATTCTCCCAAATGACGCCTCTTACTCCTAGGGCATTTGGGATAAGTCTTCCAGGCCTCACTACCACTCTGGCGGCCCATTGAAATACCACGGGGTCGCATATCAGGACCTGGAGCTGGGAAGGTGTCAGGAACCTTCCCTTTCTGATCACTGGGGCCTCCACCCCTACTAGAACCCATAAATGAGGAACCTGTCCTCCTAAATTATTTTCTAGCTGCATTGTCTCGCCAGATCTTGTTCTCTACACTCTCAGCTATGAGTGCCTTCTCAACCACCTGTGCATAGGTAGTAACCCCAGCCACAGTGGTAATGTGAACATCTCGGGCTAGTCTAGGCTGTAGCCCCTGGAGAAATCTCTCCCTTCTGGTCGCGTCAGTGAGTACCATTTCCATGGAAAACTTTGCCAATCGATCAAACTTCAAGGCATACTCAGTCATTGACAAACTCCCCTGAAGTAACCTGATAAATTCCTCAGCTTTTGCCGCCCTGATGGCATCATTATAGTACTTCTCGTTGAACATAGTCTGAAACTCTGCCCAACTCAGGGCATTGATGTTTCTGGTCTGGGAAATAACTTCCCACCAAATTCGGGCATCCTCCTGAAACATATACGTGGCACAGGCCACCCTCTCATTACCAGTCACCCTCATAAAGTCCACGATGGTGATAATCATGCTCATCCATTGTTCTGCCTTTGCGAGATCTGCACCGCCTTAAAAAACTGGAGGTTTCTGCTTTCTGAACCTTTCATAGAGAGGCACCCATTTGTTACCAACCTCAAGCAGCTGCTCAACTGCTGGCAGCGATACAGAGGGTGCCTCGGGTACACTGGTTACTACAGGAACCTGCTGTTGACTCAGGATGCAGAGTTCTTCTCCCTGCCTCAATACTGTGGCCTGCAGCTCATTAAATAACTACTGCCAGTTCTCAGGAGATGGATGTTGTATCTGACCCTGGTCATTCTCTTAACCTTGATTATTATTCTGGCCTTGATCACCCTGGCCAGCATATGAATCTGTCTGTCCTAGATTCATTCTTATCAACTTAAACCTTGCTGCAATAGTAAATACGGCCAGTCAAGTAGTGATAACTAAACCTCTTGCCGCCTCACGGTCCAAGAACAAGCAAATAATTATCATATTCCATAGTTATACAAGTATACAGATGGATACATGATCATAGCATTTAGCATTTAACATGTATCAAAAAATAATTCACAATGAACAATACTAGTAAGCATGCTCTGGCAATATCAGTACTAATAAGCACGTTCTTACTGATGACGAATTATTCAAGGCACAGTCTTATCAAGGTATCTCATGTAAAC
Organism: Humulus lupulus; assembly: GCF_963169125.1. Taxonomy (NCBI): domain Eukaryota; kingdom Viridiplantae; phylum Streptophyta; class Magnoliopsida; order Rosales; family Cannabaceae; genus Humulus; species Humulus lupulus. The sequence continues at coordinate 92,445,796 of NC_084800.1, read as the reverse complement.
AGGTAAAGCATTTATACTATATTTAAGCAGTTAAGTATATAACTACATAAATAGTTACCAAACCATGAGTCGAGCTTGACTTCAGTGACGAGTGTACATGCCCAGCCAGTCTACAGGAACCCTAAACCTTGGCACGCTTTGATACCAAGTTGTAACGCCCTGGTTACTCCAAGACCATTACTGTGAGCTTTGAACCGTGCTTAACTCGCTAATCGAGTTCTTTGGTTATAAACGTGCATCTAGGTGTTGTTAATAGGCTAAGGTGAAAACCAATCAAAAGGAAATGATATATTTTATTTAAAACATAAAACTGTTCATGGGCCCATAAAAGCATTTACAAGTTATTTACAATACAAAATTGTCATTACAGTGTAAAATTTACAACCCGCCGACCTAAGCGGCAAAAATATGGCTAACCCCTAGTCCCTCTGAGAAATTCCTTGGCCGTGGTGGTCAAGCGGCCGCATATGTACACATCGTTACCTAAGCTCTCCAGTCAGGGCTGGGTGAGCTTTTCTTTCCCTTTACCTGCACCACATAGCACCCATGAGCCAAAGCCTAGCAAGAAAACTCAATACTGCATGAATATAATATCAAATGACGATCATAATAATCATCCAGGACTTATAGCCCTAAATAGAGGAGTGACGGTTGTAAAAAACACTAATGTGGGTTTCGTACCCTTTACAAATGAGTGATCGAGTCATTAGCTTAAATAGGATAAGTGACTGATGAGCAAGTCACCAATGTAAACCAACTGAGTGACCATGGAGTCACTAATGTTGGTTCCGTACCCTTAGCCATGTGACGATACGGTCACCTGGGTCTTCTGGCCCTTTCTCTGAGTAACTAGTCATGGAACTAGGCAAGCACTTTTAGTTTTCATCGAACTTGGGGTCGGTCTGGCACTAATGCTCATGATGATTCATTCAACGCTGATATCGATTAGATCTAATCTTTATCAGCTCTATGTTCATGACGCTTATGCCGTTCCTGACTCATAGGTCAGTAACATACGACCAGTGCTCAGTACCGCTTCCGAACTTAACTAGTAAGTCAGTGCCATTCACAAGTAAGCAAGATTTGCTAAGCATTTGATATGCAATCACTGTCCACATTTAAACACTCAACATGCCTCAATTATAGCCATGCATGTCACATATAGGGTGCATTTTTCTTACCTCTTGTTCGAGCGAGAATTAGTAAAAGAACGACCCTTGAGAACAATCAACCTTTTAGTTCCTTGACGGTCACCTGGTCATAACCAATTATGGGATTCCATTAATAAAATGAATTACAAAATGTTCTAGGACCAAAACCTAGCCTTCGGGACATCAAATCCTACTAAACTGGGTAGTTGGAACGATCATGAGGCCTAAGGTTTGATTCCCCAAGCCAAAAACTCAATTTTGGCCAAAATGCCACTAAGGGTCATGGCCCTACACCACCATGTCGTCGCCCGCCTCGTCAAACAGAAGTAGCCACCCTTCCAAACCCCAACACGGGTCGCAGCCCTCCTTCTCCATGCCGCGGCCCAATGGCCCTGCAACTCCTCCCTTCTTCTTCAGCAATCTTGGGCTGTGGCGCTCTAGAACAGAGTTGCGGCCCCACCTGAAACTCAACTAAAAACTCATATTTTTCCCTTACTATTAGCATAACTTATCTACCATATAACCATCAAAACCTAAGCCTTAAACCAATCAAAACTTCATCAAATTCCCTTTTCAATGATCAAAACTCCAATCTCACAACTAACATAAAAACAGAGCAAGGAACCATAAACTTGAACTGAAACCTTACCTTAAGCTTAGGTTGAATCCTCTTCAATGGCTTAACACTAGCCTAAGACCTCAAGCTTCAATCTCCAAGTTTGAATCCCCAAACTTGCTTCAAAAGTTCCAAGGAAGGAGAAGAGAAATGATGATCGTGAGGAAGGTAGAAAGGAGTCTCTATTTTGGTTCTACTTTCTACAGCCTTCAGCTTATATATAGCCTAGGTCAAATGACCAAAATACCCTCCATGCTTAATTTATCTCTTAACAACCCCCAAGTGAAAAAACCGTCATTTCCCACCTATCTCGTTAATCATAATGAACACCCTTCAATTCCCGCTATTCTCAAATGCTAATAAAATCATATCCTATTATCCTATAATTCCCGGTAATGCTCTAATCATCAAATCACCTCGAGACTCACCCCGAGCCCTGAATTCAACCCAGTGATGACCAAACCGATAATGTGTATTCAAAGATCGTCTCATGCCAAATAACTTGAACAAATCCACATTATAACGTTGCCTCAACAATAGTTCATCAACATGCATGAAAGTATACAAATATGCCCTCAACGGGCCAAATTACCAAAATGCCCTTATGATGAAATGTGGACCCACATGCACGCTTTTATCATCATATAATAATATAATTCACATAAACATGCACATAATAGTTTAATGACATAATAAATCAATTATGGCCCTCCTGGTCTACTAATCCAACCATTAAACCGCATTAGGGATTTTGGGGCATTACACCGTTAGTGCTTGAGTTGGGGGGAAATAAGCTTCTGGACAAAGGTTTCAAACCTTATTCAAGTTGGTGATCCCCAACACTCTTCACTTTGGTTGTGTGAGTGAGAGTTCTTTGTTCATTGTTCTTGTTCTTTTCTTTTTATGCTACTGCTTTCATCTTCTTCTCATATTCTCTATTTACTCTTTTACTTGTTTATTTTGTTTTAGAGTTGTAATCTCATCTATATCTTTCATTCTACTGCTCTTAGTTTATTTGTATCATTTTGTCATAGAGTTATATTTTTATTACTCTCTTCTTCTACCATTTTCCATATTTACATGTATCTTTTGTTATAGAGTTTTAACTTTATTTAATCAATCCTTGTTCATTTATATATTTTGCTTAGATTTGTAAAGGTATTTTTACCATTTCCATTGAGGCAATTTTATATTTTCCTAACATTCAAAAGCTTCCCCTTTTTTTTGTTTCAATGGAAGGTGGGACTATCAAAATCATGAACCAAGACCTAGTGAGGTTAGATAGGTTTGATGGATCCAATTTCACTAGGTGGCAAGACAAGGTGAGGTTTCTCTTGACCACTCTCAAGATCGCCTACATCCTAGAGCCCACACTTGATCCTTTCCCAACGCCATCCGACAAGGACACTCCCGAGGTGGTGGAGAAAAGAAGGAGGAGGGAGGAGGACAATCTCCTTTGTAGGGGTCATATCCTCAATGCCCTACCCAATAGGCTCTATGATCTCTACACTGAGACCAAGTCGGTAAAGGACATATGGGATGCACTTAAGACGAAATTCAAGGCAGAAGAGGAAGGTACCCAAAAGTTTTTGATTTCTCAATATATCGATTTCAAATTATTTTGGTGATAAACCTATTCTTCCTCAAATACATGAGCTAAAAATAATTGTTAACAAATTGAAAGTTTTGAAGATTGAGCTTCCCGAGGCATTTCAAGTTGGTGCTATAGTGGCAAAATTACCACCAACTTGGACAAGCTATAGGAAAAGAATCCTTCATAAAAATGAGGATTATTCTTTGGAGTAAATCCAAAAGCATATTCAAATCGAGGAGGAATCGATATGTAGAGACAAACTTGTGGAGGGGTCTAATAGAGAGACTTCCAAAGCAAATGTGGTTTCACAACCAAAACATCCCAAAAACAAAGTGAAAGGCAAGAAAGGTAATGAGACATCTTTGAGTCCAAAAACCAACCCAAACAAGTTTAAGGGCGAGAAAGATCCTTGCTTTGTGTGTGGGAAAAATGGTCACTATGCTATAGAGTGTAGGCATAGAAAAGACCAACAAGGACTTAAGGTAAATTCAACTCAAGAGGAGAATATATTTGCTACCCTTAGTGAGGTGAATGCGGTCCAAGGCAAGGTGAAGGGATGGTGGTATGACACATGTGCCACTGTCTATGTCACCTATGACAAATCATTGTTCAAGACCTTCGAAGAGTCAAAGGGCAACCGTGAGATTCAAATGGGCAATGAGGGCAAATCCAAGGTACATGGCAAAGGTACCATTGAAGTCTTTTTCACCTCCGGCAAGAAAGTCACATTAGTGGATGTGTTTTATGTTCCCGAAATGAGTAGAAACTTGGTAAGTGGTGATTTGCTTGGCAAGCCTGGCATTAAAGCCATTTTTGAGTTCGGTAAACTAATTCTTACCAAATCCAATGTATTATTAGGAAATGGGTACTCTTGTGAGGGTATGGTTAAGTTGTGCACCAATGATGTTACTTTCAATGTTATAAATAAAATTGTTAATTCTGCTTATATTGTTGAGTATGATTCTTTATTTTTGTGGCATCTTAGATTATCTCATATAGGTTTTTCAACAATGAAAAGAGTAGTAAAATGTGGTACGATTGCATGCAATATTAAAAACTATGGAAAATGTGAAACATGTGTTAATAAAAAATGATTAAGAAACCATTTCTTAGTGTAGAAAGATCTTCTAATTTACTAGATTTAAGCCATAGTGATCTTTGTGAATTTAATGGTGTTTTAACTAGAGGTGGTAAAATGTATTTTCTTACTTTTATAGATGATTTTAGTAAATATACTTATGTGTTTCTTTTAAAACATAAAGATGAGACTTTTGATGCTTTTAAAGTATACAAGTTGAAAATCAACTCAATAAAAAGATTAAGGTGCTAAGAAGTGATAGAGGAGGAGAGTACTTCTCTAATGAATTCAATACATTTTGTGAAGAAAATGACATAATTCTTGAGTGCACCGTACCTTATACACCACAACACAATGGTGTTGCTGAAATGAAAAATATGACTTATCAAGAGATGATACATTCTATGTTGGTGTTTTCTAACATCAACTTATGGGGTGAAGCATTGTTAATCGCTTGTCACGTTCTTAATCGAATATAGATGAAGAAAAATGAGTTATCTCCACATGCCTTATGGAAAGGAAGAAAACCCAACATATGTTACTTCAAAGTGTGGGGGTGTCTTGCATATTGCAAGAAAACCGAACCTAATAGAACAAAGTTAGGTTCAAGAGCCATAAAGTATGTTTTTATTGGTTATGCCAACAATAGTAAAGCTTATAGGCCATTAGACTTAGAGTCTAATATTGTGATTGAATCTATAGAAGTTTAATTCTTTGAGAACATGTGTGACAACAATTCTCAAGCTTCGACATCTCTAAAGGAGAATTCGTTATATGAGAACAATTCTCAAGCATCTACATCCAAAAATGATGCTCAAGAGGAGAATTCTCAAAGGAATGTAAAGCAACCCATTGAACTAAGAAGAAGTCAAAGAGCTAGAAAGGAGAAAAGTCTATGATTGGATGAGATAGATTCTCAACGAATTTCTTTCTACATGGTAGAAGGAAGTAGAGAGGAAGTCATTAGGAAAATTCTTATTGTACTTCTCGTTGAGGATGATCCTAAGAATTATAGAGAAGCCATGAAATCAATAGATAGTGCATTTTGGAAAGAAGCCATCAATGATGAGATGGATTCCATTCTCTCAAACAACACTTGGGAATTGGTAGACCTCCCACCGGGGTCTAAGCCAATTGGGTGTATGTGGGTATTTATGAGAAAATACCACACTGACGTCACTATCCAAACCTTTAAAGCTAGATTAGTAGCTAAAGGGTTTGAGCAAAATGAGGGTATCGTTATTTCCATACCTATGCACATGTTGCAAGAACAACTTCTATAAGAATTTTTTTCGCTTTGGTTTCTATACACAACTTGTATGTTCATCAAATGGATGTCAAGACGACATTCCTTAATGGTGACATCACTATATGGAACAAACCGAAGGGTTTGTCCTACCAAGATATGAACATAAAGTATGTAGACCTAATATGTATTGAAACAAGCACCTAAGCAATGGCATGAGAAATTCGATCAATCCATCATGTCTAATGGGTTTAACAATGGAGACAAGTGTTTGAATTCCAAACTTGTAAGGGATATGTGATCATTGTTTGCTTATATGTGGATGACATGCTTATTCTAAGTGATAGCATGAAAGGGATAGAAGAAACGAAGAGGCTTCTATCATCAACCTTCAAGATGAAAGATCTTGGAGAAATTGACACCACACTTGGTATCAAAGTGAAGAAACATAGTGGGGGTTTTGCGTTGGGACAAGCTCACTATATTGAGAATGTATCGAACAAATTTAACCATCTCAAGGTAGAAAATGCTAATACTCCATTCGACCATAGTGTAAAACTAGAGAAGAATGAAGGAAGAGTGGTGGCTCAATTGGAGTACGCAAGTGCTATAGGGAGTCTTATGTATGCCGCCCTTTGTACTAGACTTAATATAGCATTTGCGGTAAGTAAACTTAGTAGGTTTACAAGTAATCCAAGTGTGGATCATTGGAAGGCTATTGAGAGAGTCCTATGTTATCTCAAGAAAACCAAAGGACTAAGCCTTCACTACTCCAAATTTCCTTTAATCTTAGAAGGATATACAGATGAAAACTGGATATCCAATCTTTGGGACAACTAGTCCACCACTGGTTGGGTATTTACACTTGGTAGGGGTGCAAGTTCTTGGGACTCCAAGAAACAAACATGTATATCTCATTCTACTATGGAAGCAGAGTTCATAGCTCTAGCTGCTATCGACATAGAGGCTGAATGGTTAAGGGATCTTTTGATGGAGATACCTCTAATCAAAGAGAATGTATCCATTATATCAATACATTATGATAGTCAATCAACATTGGCTAGAGCATACAACAGAGTGTATAATGGGAAATCTAGACACATTAGTCTAAGACATGGATATGTAAGAGAATTAATTCAAAGATGAGTCATCTCAATATCCTATGTGAGAACAAGTGAAAACTTGGTGGATCCTTTCACTAAGCCACTAACGAGAAATTTAGTGGCTACATCATCTCGAGGGATGGGACTTAAACTCCCTAAAGAGATTCACGATTGATGGTAGCCTCTCTTAACACTATTTACTTATCTAGTGTTAGGTTCAATAGGTTATAACAAGTCAATCAAGTGAATGTTAGTTGTACTCAAAACAGTCCCATCTGAGATGTTGAGTACTTGTGAGTTACCAAATTGAGGGTTCAAATTGAGAGGTATTTTAATAGAATTCAGTCTTGTGAAGACAAGTATTTTTGGTAAAAAAATACTGTAAGAGTTCTACCTATATGGACCTAGCGGTGGTGCCGCCTCTCATGAGAATTGGGAGTATTCTCAAGAACGTCCATGAATGGAAAGTGCACATGGCTATTAACGGTGCAAAGCGAGACATAGAAGTCTCAAGGGAACATGGCAAAGGTGTGTGTGTTATCATCGATTTTTTATCATGGAAAGATGGTTCAATGCCTAGAACAACCAAATATTCAACAAATTTTGTGATAATTACACTATAGTAAAGTTCAAGTTGAAAAACACTTTACTATATGCACCAATGAAATGGCTTATATAAGAGAGAGTTATTATTTAATCAAGTGGGGCATATGTTATATTTTTAAAATATAATGTTGATTGATTAAATAAGTGTTACAATAGATAACTATTTAATCTAGTGAGGGAATGTTATATTACTTTATAATATAATATTTTAGATTAAATAAATGTGACAAAGAGTGTCACATGTTGTAACATACAAATGAGAGTTACAACATCTTGTATAGTGTGTAATACAAATGTGTAAAATATTTTAGAGATATTATTTTAGTAACAAATTTGTAACTCCCAAATATTACCCATTATTGTGTAAATTGTTGTTACACAATTTCAAGTTGAATTTCTCAAAGCCATAAGTGAAATGGTTGTTGGTGATTTGGTTTTAACCCCAATAATGTGTTTCGGGGTTACAAAATCAATTTGGAATTGTTTGAAACCGTTTGGAAAAAAATAGCACAAAATTGTATGATGAAAAGGGCCAGTGGTCGCGGCCAGGGCCATTGGTTTTCGTGGCCTAGGTGACAGAGAGCCACGACCACGACCAGATATGCCCGTGGCCGCGACTAGGAGGGTTGGCTGCCAATTTTTAGTTTTTTTCCAATTTGCTTGAATGGCATTAACAACTCAAATAGCTCTCAAATCTTCTTTTTAATTCCATAAACATCCAATTAATCATTGGTAACAGCCATGGAAGTTGGTGGAATTTGAAATTCAAAGGGTGTCTTAAAACTCTATAAATAAGAGTCTATTGCTCACTTGTAAGACACAACTTTTCCATCCATTAGAGCACTTGGCTAGAAAACACCTAGAGACTTGATAATTCCACAGAGCTATTTCCAAAATTGTGAGAGTTCCCTTAGTGCTTGAGTTAGGGGGAAATAAGCTTTTGGACAAATGTTTCAAACCTTGTTCAAGTTGGTGATCCCCAACACTCTTCACTTTGGTTGTGTGAGTGAGATTTCTTTGTTTGTTCTTGTTCTTTTCTTTTTATGCTAATGCTTTCATCTTCTTCTCATGTTCTCTATTTACTCTTTTACTTGTATCTTTTGTTTTGGAGTTGTAATCTCATCTAAATCTTTCATTCTACTACTCCTAGTTTATTTGTATCATTTTGTCAGAGTTGTATTTTTATTACTATCTTCTTCTACCATTTTCCATATTTACATGTATATTTTGTTATAGAGTTGTAACATTATTTAATCAATCTTTGTTCATTTGTATGTTTTCCTTAGAGTTGTAAAGGTCTTTTACCATTTCCATTGAGACAATTTATATTTTCCTAACATTATTTTTTGTCGATTTCATAAAAATTCAGCAAGCATACATGCTTTACCAACTTGATCAATACTATATTACTTCTTCAAATCATAAAATTTCATTTTTACAAAAAGATATCTTATTTTAGCTATAGTTGTACCAAATAATATTTTTATTTATTTTTTAATATTCATAAAATGTGACAATATTATAATTTCTCATAAAATAATAATTTGAAAAAATTAATTATTTTGATAAAAGTATTCCTTTTATTTTGGAAATTTTGAATAAATAGAACCAAAGAAAAATATGACATAAATTAATATGATTTCTAGATCAAGAAATTCACATTATTTTATATTTTTCTAAAAGTTGATAAAATAATTGATAATATTCATATTTTTAATAACACAATTTTCTAAACACCTTTTAAAATAGTATTTCTCAATCTTAAACAAATAAAAATCTGCAAATATTTATTGAAGAAAAATACATAGTTAACGTGTGAAAATCATCATTTTTCTTGTCTTAGTTTTAAAATATGAACTTTAAGACATAATTATTCTCTCGTTAAATTATCTATAAATTTCCATAAAATATAAAATAAAATCAGCAAGCGTCATTTATTTAAATATTCTCATAGTCATTTTAACCCATTATCCTAGCATGTGTTCTATAATTTCATGCATTCCAACAAATTCAATTAGCATGCACCAATAGCTTAAACCATTTTCAAGACACAAACCCAATTATAAAGCTTTGGTCAAATCTACTATCAAACATAAAATACAACTAATCATGCTTCCTTTTAAAATCAAATACATCAATTCATCATGCTTATCAATGAACAAATAAACAAAAAAAAAAAAAAAAACCCTAAGTCTATAACAAGACATGGCTGAATCTTCTATAACATTTTCTAGTGTCAATTTGCATTCTTTCATTATTACCATACCAAGATTGTTTATCTATCAATCCTTAATCTCAAAATAATGATAAACATTTTAAAAGATTTTTGAATAATCATATTTCAATATTAATCCAAAACTCAAATTAAAACTCTTTAAAATCCATATGAACCATAAATAGCAAGTTAAAGGTACTCGAGCTCGGGCCGTAGGGCTGGCGCGCGACTGGCTTATTGCTGAGGGGCTTGGGCCGTGTGCCTCCATGGTGCATGGCTTGAGTCCCTTTCTTGTTGTGTACAAAAATTTTCAGATTTAAAATTTCAAAAATAAAAATTTACAAAAAATCCTATGCCCTTTATGGCTTATCTAAGAAAATCAAATTCCTAACTCAATAGCATCATATAATTAACGATACATCATTCAAACATACATTCAAAAAATACATTCATCCATTTAATAAACATGTCAACATACATATAAAAAATGCAAGAAACCCACACATCATTTAATATATATATATATATGTAGACTGCTCTGGTACCAATTGTTGGTATTACATATTAAAATCAGAATAGATAAAATATTACCTCTTGAAGCCTATGAAGTGTCATTGAATCTTTTTGTATAAATCAATGATCTTCCTATCCTTATTCTGAAAGCTCACACCTTAGTCTTCCAAGCCAATCATCAAACACACAAGGATGTGTGTGGGCATGTAGGATTCAAATGTTGATTTAGACTCTCTAGATGTACTCAACACATGAGATCTAGAGAGGATTGAAAAGAGAGGGGCTATAGAAATTTCTAAAATTTCAGGTTTAGGAAATTTTATCATTTCTTTTTTTTGAGAGAGAGTGTGGAAGTAAAAAAAACTTCTAAAAACTTCAAGTGAAAGTATCGTTTCTTTTAGGTTTATAAAGATAATTAACTAATTTAATTAATCTTTATTTTATTTAAAATAAAACTGATCAGATACAACTTATTTAATTATTTAATTTTAAATCATATTTAAAAAGAATAATTAAATATAAATCATAGAAAATATCCATGGGTAGCGCCACTCACTGTACAATACTGTGAGTGGCGTGAGCACACATTAAGGATTTCCCTAATTTTCTCATTAGTTTGTTTATTTAATATTTAAGGCAATATATTTATCCCAAATAAATATTAGTTAATTTAAGATTAATTTTATCTTAAAATATCAGTTTTAAATAAATAAATATCTTATAATATGATAATTATTAATCTCACTCTATATTAATCCAAACATGATTAATATTTATTTTAACATATAGTTTTTCAAAATAAAAACTATATAGTTAAATAAATAAATAATTAATTAATTCACAATTAATAAATTTCCCATAATTATCACATAATTATTTCCTTGTCCCGAAAAATTAATTCTTTTGCAATTAAGTCATTCTCTCTAGAAATCTTCCTTATGACATCCTTACCCTTGACAATGTAGGACAGAGGTGACTTGAGACCATGAACCTATAATACGAAGCTCATATGAACCAGATTATTAATCAAACTGTTTAATCTAATAATCTTATTTATTAATTCCATGATTACTCCACTATAAATATGGAAATGCACTCTCTAAGTATTTATAGAATTATATTTACAGAGTTTTCTTTGTAGTCCATCAATATAATCAATAAATGTAGTTATGTCCTCCAACTGTTGGTTCGTTAATTAGAGCTAGTCAAAATTACCATTTTACCCTTCTAATTACCTCTTGTTCATTAAGTACCATTAATTCACTAGTGAATAATTAATCTATAATTAAATTATAGATTTGAGATCAATAACTATTTAGTTCCAAAATTAACCCTTAAGGGAACCAATATTCGATCTGTTAGGAAAATGTGGATTCCATTATTGTAAATCATGTTCGCAGCCATTCATGATATTGAATCTCCAATAAAAAAAGTCATTAGCCTCATTATACTAAGAAACCGTAACGAGTGAATTAAAAGATCCAATAAGCAAAAATAGGAGTTCATGACTACTCAAGATTTAGATTGATCTACAAATGATCATCTATTATGATAAGAATTACATCTTTATGGCAAACGGTAAGTTTATAATGACAGTTAATTCATATCGTTCTTGTCATATATAATCTCTATTATATACAATACATTTACCAAGATGTCTACCCACATCAGTAATTTGAATCTAGACTACTTGCATCTCGTATGTTTAGTAAACCATACTAGTAACCATTCATTAAAGATTCCTTACTTTAATATGTTACTGACTATTTTATTCATTGTATATGATCTTAATTCTCTCATAATAATACAAGATCATATCCTTATAAATGAATAAAAAAATTTCTTGATATTCAAATAATAATTATAACATTCAAATATAATAAAATTGAACTTTTATTTAAATCAATAAAATGTCTTTACATGCTTTTAGGGCATAAATTCTAACACTTGGCACCTAGGATTTTTCGAACACCATAAACAAAAGAAAGAAAAGAAAACTTAGAATTGCGGAGGAGAATCTTATACTTAGGGGAATCAAAATCAAAATCCAAGATCAAATCATACCATGTAATTTCGAACCCATAGCCTTTTTCTCCTTCTTCAAATCTTTCTTTCTTTCTTCCTCTTCTTATCTCATGCTCTCCCCTTCTCTTTATTCCTCTCTACTTAGCAACCACTCTAAGAGTCCTTCCAGCTCTCATTTTTCTATTTAATGGCCTAATGGTTGAACCCTAAGTGTAGGTGGGAAAAGGGAACTTTCCTAAATTCTATTTTCCTTTGATTTTTCCTTCAAATCCAAATAATCAAATAAGGATATGTCAACCAAGCTAAATAAGGAAACCATTCATTCTCTTGGTCTTCACTTCCCACACGCCTACACACACACACTCTCTCTCTCTATCTTTCTCTTGTTTTCAATCCTCCACTTTCTCAAAATGTCTCAAACAAATCTCCTCCACCTCACTTATCCATATCCCATTATTTATTTTCCTCTAATTTCTATCAAGAAAAATAATACAACTAAATGAAAAGTTTCCCACTCTAATCTCTTCTATAGCTCACGCCACTCTATCTCCATTCTTTCTTAATATTCAATTTTACACTTGTGTGAACACTAGAGTTCGAGATTTATCTCTTCATATAATTTCCTTTTCTTTAAATAAAATAGGGAAATTAATATGCATGGAAATCTAATGCATGCTCACCATGCATACCATGCACATGCCCATAAGCAAGTACACAGGTCTACCTCTACTAATTATGCACTCTCATGCGTCCAATCAAAACTCATAAATTAATTCACAAAATAAATCAAATAAATAAAAAAAAATCAATTCACACAATTAACTCTAAACATTCAAAATAATTAAATTAAAATTCCTAATACTTAACAATTAAAAAATAAAGTAATTAATAAAATAAAATAAAAAATGGGTGCACTACTTGCACGCTCTAAATAGTCAGGACAGTTACACCATGTGTTAAAAATAGTGTTTAACTCATTAAGCGAGTCATTTGGACTTAAAAGTGTAATTAATGTTAAACAACGGTTTGGTAATAAAAGTTTTTGGTCCAAAGTTGGACTTTTCATTAAAAGGTTTGAATAATTACAAGGGATCCCAAAAGTTTCTAAATAAAATACAAGTTTAACACAAATTACAGCTTAGCCGACCTAAGTGGCAAATTTTCAACTAAAGAATCATGTTTCCCCCCAAATATCTCGATCGTGGCGGCTGAGCAAGCTGAGTATGTACACCCCGCTCTCCAACTCATGGTTGGCTCAGCTATCCCTTACCCTTACTTGGACCACGAAGCACCCGTGAGCCGAGGCTCAACAAGAAAACCCAAACAATCATACAAATGATCAGATAACATTAACACATATTGCATACTCTATAACCACAACCTATTCACATAGATTTTCCAAACAATAACACATTTTGAACAATATACGACTCATGCCGAGTAGATGGATGCCACTTCCTTACAATGGCCTCGCTACTATGGCGGATACCGCATCTGCATTATGGCCCCGCCACTACAGCATACATTACACATGTAATGCCGTTAACGGCCTCCTGACCGAGCAATTAGTACAAACAATTATATCAGCATAAATTCAAACATAATAAACATTCAAGTATAAACGGTTTCATGACGCGGTCTTTCTCGTGCCCTACAATTGAGGCACCCGACCAATCCTCTCTAAGATCTCAAATGGTCCTACAAATCTAGGGCTTAGCTTGCCCTTCTTCCCAAACCTTTTCACCCCTTTCAGTGGTGAAACTCTAAGGAAGACATATTCTCCCACTTGGAACTCCACGTCTCTATGCTTCAGATCTGAATAACTTTTCTATTTAATCTGTGATGCAAGCATCTGAGCTCTAATCTTTTATACGGCCTCATTGGTCCTATGAACTACTTCAGGACCCAAGTATTTCCTTTCACCCATCTCGTCCTAGTGAATGGGCGACCCACACTTCCTACTATACAACATCTTGTAAGGGGCCACCCCAATGGTCGATTGATAGCTGTTATTGTAGGAAAATTCTATCAAAGACAAATACTTACTCCAGGACCCTTCAAAGTCCAAAACACATGCCCGAAGCATGTCTTCCATTATCTAAATTGTCCTCTCCAACTGACCAGATACTGAATGTCCTTTTTCCCATCTGAGGATGGTAAGCTGTACTGAATTTCAACTGGGTTCCCATAGCCTTCTGCAGACTTTCCCAAAACTTAGAAGTGAAGATGGGGTCCCGATCTGACATGATAGACCTAGGATCCCCATGGAGACGTACTATTTCCTTCACATAAATATTAGAATACTGGTCCACTGTATAGTTTGTTCTTACTGGCAAGAAGTGGGCTGATTTGGTATATCGATCCACAATCACCCATATTGAATCATGCTGACCCACGGTCCTGGGCAAACCAACCACAAATTCCATAGTGACATCCTCCCATTTCCATTCAGGAATACCCAAGGGATGAAGTAACCTTGCTTGTAACACCCCAATTTCCCTAATATGGCTTAATGCCTGGATTAGGGGGCTGGGAGGCAATAATTGGATTAACTAGATGCTTATGTGTTATGAGCATGTTATTATGTGAATTATATTATGATATGCTTATCCTAGCATGTTTAAGTGTATTAAATATGCATGTGGGCCCGTTTCTTATTAGAAGGGCATTTTTGTAATTTTGACCTGCTGAGGGTATAATTGTAAACATGTGAGATTTATAATCGTGACCACATTATGGATATATTTGAGTTACTCGACACGAGGCGATCCTAGGGAGCCACTTAGCAAAAAAGTCACCACGGGGTAAAATACTTGGCTCGGGGTGAGCTTAGGGGTATTTTGGTAATTTAGTAAATTAACGAGAATTAATTGATGGATATTTTGGTTTGTTGGATTATTTGGGATTTTGTGAGGTAATTTAGGATTAACGCAAATCTTGGGGAAAAGACTAAAATGCCCTTGGGTATGTTCTTGGACTAAGTTAAGGGCATTTTGGTCACTCCCCTTGCCCATAGGTTAGTTTGATCAGCTGAGTAGGGACCCTTTTGAAGTCACAAACACAAATAGCAACCACATTTTTCTCTTTCACGTTACTCTCTTGGCCTCTTGATGCCTTTGGTGGTTTTGTGATCTTTGGAGGGGGAAAAGCTTGAAATGGAAGTTTGAAGTTAGGTTTGAAGAAGAAGGCAACTTGGGATCGAGTTTAATCTGAGGTAAGCTGCCATTTCCTTATGATTTTTTCTGAGTTTTCAGTAGTAATGGTGTTCTTGAGCTCTTTGGGTGGTGATTACTAGAGATTAGCTTTTGGATGTGTTTATGATGGTTTGAATGGTGGGTTTTATTGCCTAGGCCTAGTGGTAGGTTCTTGTAGCTGGAATCATGTTGAAAATGTCTGGTATAATTGAATTTGGGGCTTGAAATTGGCTAGAAATCGTGGGGAAGAACACCATGTTCTGGGCAAATTTTTAGGTTATGGGGACCTAGCGCGATCGCGCTAGTGTCCCAGAAAGGGCTGAATTGGGTTTCAATTGGGGAGCTCGAGTTGAGGGACGCGACCACGCCAGGGGTTTGTACGACCATGCAAATGGCCCAGAAGCCCCAAATTTTCTATGGGCGCGACCGCGTAAAAGGACCTGTAATGCTAGTTTGCTAAGTTTTTAGGGCTAGGCTCGAGGGCTCAGGGATTCGATTTAGAAGCCCACTTAGGGGCTCAAGGGACATTTCTAGTGCCCAGCTAACTAGGAATAATGGTTTTGAGAGTTAGAGTTCAGTTTGGAACTCGGGCTCTAGGATTGATTCCTGATGAGCATATACTTGTGTTGTGACTAGAGTTTCCACCAGAATCGGGTCAGGGATAGCGCTCTGGGTCGTTTCAGTATTCACACGAGGATCGAGGTAAGAAAACTGCACCTGATGCGTGAGATATGTGATTAGGGCTCGATCCAGTTGTCAAATGTAATATGATTAGGGCTTGGCCCCATTATTGAATATAATATGATTAGGGCTCGGCCCAACTGCCAAATGTAATATGATTAGGGCTTGGTCGCATTATTGAATGTAATATGATTAGGGCTCGGCCCAACAGTTAAATAAAAGCATGATTAGGGATTGGCTCTATTGTTGAATGTAATATGATTAAGGCTTGGCCTAACTGTTAAATGTAAGCATGATTAGGGCTTGGCCCCATTGTTGAATGTAAGAATGATTATGGCTTAGGCCTAGTTAATGAGCATGATTATAATTATGCATGTGTATATCTATTTAAGTACACTATAATGTGTTTTATCTGTGTGTATGATGAATGTATTATATGGATGTTTGTTCATGATTGGAAAGCTCAAATTATAAGCCGATGATATGTTTACTGTGCTTAACTAAAAGCTCGGTCTATTAGTCGAGGGAATATTTGGTTGAATAGGGCTCGACTTATAAGTCAAAGGTTTGCGAGGCTCGACTTATATGTCGAGGTCTTACAAGACTTGGCTTATAAGCCGTGGTCGACACTATGCGCACTGAGTGCTGGCTGCTATGGCTAGGCCACGCTGAGAGTGTATTATGCACTTGATTGTCTCGGATGCCATATGAATAAATGGAAGTGCGACACGCACTTGTGTGACCCTATGTTCACTTACCTTTACAGTGTGTATGCTTGGTTTTAGTTAATATGTTAAGCATATTGTTATATTCTGTTGACTATTTGAATCTATTAATATGTTTTCTTGCTAAGTCTTTTGGCTCACGAGTGCTTTGTGGTGCAGGTAAGGGTAAGGAGAAGCTTGGCCAGCCATGAGTTGGAGAGCATTAGGGGCAATGTGTACATATGCAGTCAGCTCGACCGCCACGGCCAAGGTATCGCAGGGGAACTAAGGTTGGACCCTATTTTGCCGCTTAGGTCAACTTATTTTGTAATCCCTGAGTTGTAAACACATTTTTAAACTTGTATTTTGGGATCCCATGTAAAGACTAAAGTTTTCTTTTAATGGAAATGTTTATTCTTTGACCAAGATTTTTAATACATGAAACCTTCGTGGCTTAATCACATGTTTTAGTCCAAATGACTCGCTTAGCAAGTCCCACACCAATTTAAACACACGTGGTAACGGACCCTAATTAGCAGGGCGTTACACTACTGGTCTTTGGTGTTCAACCTTGACTTGCTGACACGTTAGGCACTTAGCCACATATTTAGTCACATCTTTCTTCATCCCTAGCCACCAATATAAGGTTTTCAGATCATGATACATATTTGTGGTGCCTGGATGAAATTAATAAGGTGTCGTGTGAGATTCATCTAGAATCTCTTGTCTGATAGCAGAGTCCATCAGTATACCCATCTCTGAAACAGTATAGTTCTTAGCGACTTCAGATAGAACATCCCTTCTATGCCTCATGAATTGAGGATCACTAAGCTGGCCCTCCTTTATTCTCTCCAAAAGAGTAGACTGCAAGGTGATGTTGGCTAACTGACCCACCACCAACTCAATCCTGCTCTAGTCATATCTTCTACCAACTCCTTCGAGATTTGCTTCAAACTGAATAACTGTCCCTAACCTCTCCGGATCAAGGCATCTTCCACCACGTTGGCTTCCCTAGATGGTAAAGAATCTCAAAATCATAATCTTTCACCAACTCCAGCCAACGCCTCTATCTCATGGTTAGATTCTTTTGGGTAAAGAAATAGTTTAAGCTCTTGTGGTCAGTGTATATCTCACACTTCTCCCCATAAAGGTAGTGTCGCCAAATCTTCAATGCAAAGACCACTGCTGCTAACTCCAAATCATGCATAGGGTATCGCTATTCATATTCTTTCAATTGTCGTGAAGCATAAGCGATCACCTTCCCTGTCTGCATAAGAACACATCCTAACCTTTGCCTTGAGGCATCACAGTAAACCACAAACTTCTTCTGATCTGATGGAAGACTTAGTACTGGAGCTGTAATTAATCATCGCTTCAACTCTTGAAAGTTGTTCTCACATCTGTCTGACCATACAAACTTCTGATTCTTGCGTGTCAACTCTGTCAGTGGTGTAGCGATCCTTGAGAACCCTTCTACAAAGCGTCAGTAGTATCCTGCCAATCCAAGGAAACTCCTGATCTCTGAGGCATTTCTGAGCCTTGGCCAATCTCTCACTACCTCAATCTTAGCCGAATCAACTTTAATTCCATCTTTGCTAACAATGTTACCAAGGAAGGTCACCTGAGGTAACCAGAATTCGTACTTCTTGAACTTGGCATACAACATGTGCTCCCTTAACCTCTAAAGTACCAACCAAAAGTGTTGCTCATGTTCTACTTCTGTCTGAGAGTAGACTAGGATGTCGTCGCTGAAGACAATCACAAACTTGTCGAGGTAGTCCTTGAACACCCTGTTCATCAGAACCATAAAAGTTGTCGGGGCATTGATCAGTCCAAACAACATGACCAAAAATTCATAATGTCTATACCATGTGTGAAAGGCCGTCTTTGAAATATCCTCATCTTTGATCCTTAGCCGGTGATAACCATATCGAAGATCGATCTTTGAGAATATCGCCCTACTCTACAACTGGTCAAACAAGTCATCAATCCTTGGCATCGGGTACTTGTTCTTGATAGCCAGCTTTTTCAACTCCATGTAATTGATACCGATTTTCAACGTCCTGTCTTTCTTCTTAACAAACAACACTGGCGCACCCAACGGTGAGAATCTAGGTCTAATGAATCCCAAATCCAATTACTCTTGTAAATGTACCTTCAACTCCTTCAATTCTGTTGGAGCCATTTTGTATGGTGCTCTAGATACTGGTTCTGTCCCCGGTGCCACCTCTATAACAAACTCAATCTCTTGCTACAACGGTATCCCCAGTAGGGCCTCGAGGAACACATCCAAGAACTCAATGACCAATCTGTTCTCTTCCGGCCCAACTGACACATCTCATGTGGTATCTACTACGCTTGTTAGGAATCCTATGCAACCTCCGTGCAATAGGTCTCTAGCCTTCAGTGCTAAGATCATCGGAATACGAGGCCCGCTCACCGCACCCACAAACACAAACGAGTCCTCTCCCTTGGGCTCAAAGGTCACCATCCTCATTTTACAATCTATGTTTGCCCCATACTTGGCTAACCAATCCATGCCCAGAATCATGTCAAAATCATCCATAGCTAGCTCAATCAGGTCTACTGACAACTCTCTACCATCTAGTTCTACTGGTAAGGATCTAATCCATCTCCTAGAACTACTAGTTGCCCCATAGGCAACAAGGTCCCAAACCCCACAACATAGAAATCACAAGGCCTACACAATCTATCAACCACTCTATTAGAAACAAACGAATGTGTAGCACCATAATCAATCAATACAGTGTAAGTAGAGCCAACGCTAGAAATCTAACCTATCACTACTGAGGGACTAGCCTTTTCCTCTGAATAGGTCAGTGAGAACACTCAGGCTGGCGTCAAACTATCGCCTTTCTTCTATTGCTCTCTCTTCAGTTGTGGGCAATCCCTCTGAAAATTTCCCACTACCCTGGAAAGGAAGCATGCCTTAGTGCAACGCCCTGCTAATTAGGGTCTGTTACCATGTGTGTTTAAATTAGTGTTTGACTCACTAAATGAGTCATTTAGACTAAAACATGTGATTATTCCACTAAGGGTTCATGTATTAAAAATCTTGGTCAACGAATAAACATCTCCATTATAAGAAAACTTTAGTCTTTACATGGGATCCCAAAATACAAGTTTAAAATTTGTTTACAACTCATGGATTAGAAAATAAGCTGACCTAAGCGGTAAAACAAGGTCCAACCCTAGTTCCCATGTGATGCCTAGACCGTGGCAGTTGAGCAGACTTCATATGTACACATTGCCCCTAATGCTCCCCAACTCATGGTTGGCCATGCTTCTTCTTACCCTTGTCTGCACCATAAAGCACCCGTGAGCCAAAAGACTCAGCCAGAAAACATATTAACAGACTCAGACAGTCCGCAGAACATAAAAGCATGCTTAATAGTAATAACTAAAGCCAAGCATACACATTGTACAAGTAAGTGACCATAGGGCCACACAAGTGCGTGTCGCACTTCCATTCATTCAAGTGGCATCCAAGTCAGTCAAGTGCATAATGGACTCCCATGGTGGCCTAGCCATAACGGCATGCGCTTAGCGCGCATAATTCTGACCATAGCTTATAAGCCAAGCCTTGCAGACCCTTGACTCATAAGTCGAGTTGTGTAAACCCTTGACTTTTAAGCCAAGCCTTGTAAACCCTCGACTTATAAGTCGACCCTTGTAAACCCTCGACTTATAAGCCAGCCTTGTGAACTCTCAACTTATAAGATGAGCCTTGTAAACCCTCGACTTATAAGTCATGCCTTGTAAACCCTCGAATTATAAGTCGGGCCTTGTAAACCCTCTACTTATAAATCGGGCCTTGTAGTCCCTCGGCTTATAAGCTGGGTCTTGTAAACCCCCGACTTATAAGCTGGGCCTTGTAGTCCCTTGACTTATAAGTTGTAACGCCCTACTTCCTTAGAGTCGTTACTATGTGAGTTAAAAATGTGCCATCAGGTCGCTAATCTAGGTTTTAGGTTAAACGTGTGACTAAATTGAAATAAAACTCGTTTAATGACATTAATTATAAAAATTTGGGCATTCATTGAAATCATAAAAGTTATACAGTTGGGATCCCAAAATACTGTTTAGAAAATATATTACAACTCAAAAATATAATTATAGTTGTCCTAAGCGACAAAGCAGTTCATTACTATACATTCCCCAAAATAACCCTGGCAGTGGCAGCCATGTAGGCCGAACATGTACTCGTCGCTCCACACTCTCCATTCATAATAACCATCCATCAAGTCCTAAACCAATAAATAACTTCATAATATTAATCTAGCCTCTGAGACCTTGGATTCTACTAAACTGGGTAGTAGAGTCCTTCCCGAGCCTTAACATTTGAGTTCCTAAGCTTTAAAACCTCCATTTCCCCTTTCTTCCTATTTAGGGCCGCGACATGCCCTCTAGGGTCGCGGCCCACTACTAATCAGAGGGCAAAGCCCTCCCTGCTGGAGGACACGGGCCGCAGCGCACTATACCCTGCGCCGCAGCGCCTGGGCAGATTCCTGAGGCCCCCAGACCTCTAAATTCAAGAGGGTCACGGTGCATGATGAACAGGGCCACGACTCGAGCCTCTAAACCCACAATTTCCCATGCATTTCATAAGCCAACCTCCCTGAAACTCACCAATTACGAGTCTTAATCCTAGAATTCAGCCTAGGATTCATATTCAAACAACATAACTGATTCAAACATCCAAAAGCCTCAATAAGACGTCATCACAACCTAAGCTTAACACCTAAATTCAATCACACTAGAACGTAGGCCATCATACCAAAACTTACATCAAACTATTTAGAGAATTCATTAAGGAATCCTTACCTTTGTTATATCTTCACCCTTGAGCTAATTCCCCAAGTTCTGCATGCCTCTAAACTTCAATTCCTTAGCTTAGATCCTCAAGAATTCTTCAGCCTTCGAGTACCAAAAGAGGGAGAAAAAACTGAGAGGGAGAGAGAGAGAGAGAGTTTCTATTTCTGTCTTTTTTCTTAATTCTAGAGATGTCTTCTTGTGATCAGTTTCAGCCTATCCTCAGCCACCTAAGTCTCAAAAATGCCCAAAAAACCCTTAAGCCTATCCTAATCCTTTAGTGCCACCAAGGGAAATTTCATCATTTGCCACATCCCGCTAAATCCTCGGGTGTTCCTATAAATTCTCGTTTGATCCCGACATGTCCAAATAATTGCTAAATTACTACTTGTTACCCGGTAATTCCCGAATACTTACTATATTCCAGAATTCCCCTAGGCTCCTCCCAAGCCAGGTATTCGACCCCATTGTGACTATTTAACTATTTTGCTCCCTAGGACCATCTCGGATTGCACATCGCAAAAATATCACCACACCCTCCTGGTAACAATCACAATACACACATATATCACATTTGTGCCCTCAACGAGCTAAAATTACAAATATGCCCCTAATAACCAAATGGAGCCTACATGCATATTTAATTCACCAAAACTAGCATTTCTAATCATATAATCATTTAATTTACATATTAACATAATTAAATAAATTATTGCCCTCCCGGCACGCTAATCAAGACCCTAAGCCTTATTAGCAAATTTGGGACGCTACATAAGTCGAGTCCCTTTTTAATCAAATATACCCTTGGCTAGCAGGCCGAGCTTTTGGTTTGGTGCAATAGACAGAATCCTGACTTATAAGTCGAGTCTCCTAGTCGGGAACACACATACATATAATACATTCATCATACATAGATACAACGCATTACAATGCACTTACACAGGTATACACATGCATAATTATAATCATGCTCATTAGCTGGGCCCAAGCCCTAATCATGTTTACATTTAATAGTTGGGCCAAGCCCCAATCATGTTACATTTAATAGCTGGGCCAATCCCCAATCATATTACATTTAACAGTTGGGCCAAGCCCCAATCATAATACATTTAATAGTTGGGCCAAGCCTTGATCATAATACATTTAATAGTTGGGCCAAGACCCAATCAAAATACATTTAATAGATGGGTCGAGCCCTATTCATAATACATTTGATAGCTGGGTCGAGCCTTAATCATAATACATTTGACAGCGGGGTCAAGCCCTAAACATAATATATTCAACAACGGGGATAATCCCTAATCACGTATCTCATGAATCGGGTGCAATTTTATTACTTCGATCCTCGTGCAAATAGTGAAACGACCCTGAGTTTTAATCCTGACCCGAGTCTGGCAGAAACCCTAGTCACAACACCAATATATGTTCATCAGGACTCAACCCTAGAACCCAAGTTGCAAACTGAACTCTAACTCTTACAACCATTGTTTCCAGATAAGGAGGCACTAAAAATGTCCCCCGAGTCCCCAAGTGGGCTCCCAAATCAGATTCCCCGAGTCCTCATGCCTAGCCCCAGAAATCAACATTTCAGCATTTCGGGGCCCCTGGCGCAGTCACACCCACAAAAATATTGGGACTTCTGGGCCATTGGCGCGGTTGCACCCGTCAACTCAAGCCCCCAAATTGAATTCCAATTTCCCTTTTTCTGGGAAACTAGTGCGGTCACGCCCGACCTAGCACGATCATGCTAGGTCGCCAGAAACTAAAAATCTGCCTAGAACTTAAGTATTCTTCCCCAAATTCCATTCTTGCAATTTCCAGCAATTCTATTCCTCCAATCCGACCAAATACAGTGTTTTCTAACAAGATTCCAGCCACAGAAAAATTATAGTAGGCCTATGCAAAAATACCCACTAACCAACTCATCACAAACACCCCTAGAATCTCAAACTAGGATTCAAAACCAAAATGACTCAAGAACATAATTTGGAAAAAAGAAGGACCAGAGAATTACCTGAATTCCCTCTGCCCAAATTTGAAAATCATGGCAAGACCCTTAGTTTAACAGCCCCTAATCTCGAAATAATTCTCCAACCTACACCACAATTAAGCTTGGCTTGAATTCTAGATAAGAATCCCTTAAGAGCTCCTAAGTCATAACCAAGAGAGGGAGAGATGAGTTGAAACGTAAATGATCCCAAAACCTTTAGCTAAGGTCACCCCTTACTCTAGGTATAGGGTAATTGCCTATTTTATCCCAAGCCAAAATGATGTCCCGTATCCAAAGCCAAGGGGATTCTAGTCTTTTGGCATAGTTCCCACTAATCGTCAATTTATCTCATATAATCCCAATTAATCCATCAAAAAAATATTTCACCAATTAATTCCCGTTACTCTATAATTCCTGGTAAGTTACCAAATTACCAAAATACCCTTAAGCTCGCCCCGAGCTGGGTATTTTACCTCTTTGTGACTTTTTCGCTAACTGGCTCCCTAGGATCGCCTCGTGCCGAGTAACTAAAATATATCCACATAATAATGTGGTCACAATTATGTATTACACATATTTACAATTATACCCTCAACAGGTCAAAATTACGAAAATGCCCTTCTAATAAGAAACAGGTCCACATGCATATTTAATACACTTAAACATGCAAGCATAATCATATCATAATATGATTCACATAATAACATGATCATAACACATAAGCATCTAATTAATTCAATTATTGCCTCCTGACCCCCTAATCCAGGCACTAAGCCATATTAGGGAAATTGGGGCGTTCTGATTGGTTAAATACAAAAGATAAGCATTAAAATACAAGAAAGGTATAAACACTTAATAAATTTCACATAGTTAAGATGTGAAATTTGAGCTTCAATTGTAGGCACTTTTACAATGCATTTTTGGGTTCGAAGTGATGAATGAAGGTATCTAAGGGATCCCAAAATGTTTGATAACATTTAGAGCATTTTTAGGACCTTTGGAAGTGGCCAAAAATAGCGAGGGTGGCGATGCGTCGCCACCCAAGTGGCGTAACATTGCCTAGTGCTTAGGGTTTCAAGAAACCCTAACATTCAATGCATCGCCTGCATGCAGGCGACGCGTCGCCTACTGTTGTACATACAAGTTATGTGAAATGCTCTTAATGACGTGTTTTACAAGTCTAATCCTATTGGTTATACCTAATGACGGTGCCTACTCTATATAAGGGTCAAAATAGTGTTTTGGAAGACTTGATCACTCTCTCCAATCTCTCTCTACCCTCTCTAGCTCCAAGAATCTCTAGTTTTCTCCAAGAACTCTCAAAGAAAGTGCTTGACTTTGAGATTTTAAGGCTTGTTAAATCTCAATCCTCATTTCCTCTTAGAAAAGGCCTCAAGCATCCACGGTGGCTAGGAAATAAAGTATTAGGACAACATTTTGCAACGTGTATAAGCCTTGGTTTTGTGTTTTTTCTTTATTCAAAGGGTTTGCTCAAGGTGGTGGTTTTGCCTAGGTTTTTTTTTTTTTTTTTGAAGCTTCATAAAAGTTGAAGAAGACCATTGATCTATTTGGGTTTGCAAGTTCTTTCTCAATCTTTATTTAGTCTCTATCATTCTATTTTTTGTGTAGATTCTATTTTTTTAGGTGGTGTTATCTCACTCTCCCCCAACATTCTAATACACTATAATCTAAGATAGCATATCATGGAAGAATCTAACTCTCTTTCGGCATTGAAATACATGACTCAAGACTTTGTAAGATTGGATAGGATTGATGGGACTAACTTTGTTCATTAGCAAGACAAGATTAGATTCTTGCTCACCACTTTGAAAGTTGTCTATGTCTTGGATAGTGACCTAAAAGCCTTGGAAGAGCCCAAGGAAGATGATACTTAAGAAGTTGTCAAAGAAAGGAAGGAGTGCGAAGAAGATGAATTGATATGTAGGGGTCACATCCTCAATGCTCTTTCGAATAGGATCTATGATCTACACCAACACCAACACCAAGACCGCCAAGGAGATTTTGGAGGCCTTAGAAAAGAAGTCCAAAGAAGAATAAGAAGGTACTAAGAATTCCTTATTACTCAATATATGGAATTTAAATTTCATGATGATAAACCCCTTCTCCCTCAAATTCATGAGTTGCAAATTATTGTGAATAAATTTTCTACACTTAACATTGTATTGCCGGAACAATTCTTTGTTGGTGCCATTATAGTCAAGTTACCTCCTTCTTGGAGAGGCTATAGAAAGAAAATTCTCCATAGAAATGAAGAGATTTCTTTGGATGAAATTCTCAAACACTTGAGAATTGAGGGAGAATCTTGTTATAGAGATATGAATGAGGAGAAGTCCAATGGAGAGACTTCTAAGGCCAATGTGGTGGCTAACCCTCCTAACAAGGGCAAAGGAATCGGTAAGAACAAGGGCAAGGGTTAAAAACCCTTGGGGCCAAAGAAGAATGAGGGACAATTCAAATGTTCCAAGGGACCATGCTTTGTGTGTGGCAAGAATGGACACTTTGCTAGAGATTGTAGGTTCAACAGGAACCAAAACAATGAGGCAAGAATCAATTCAACCTAAGATGAGCTAGTGGAACACTAAGCAAAGTTAATGCCATTCATGGAAAGATGAGTGGGTGGCAGTATGATACTTGTGACACCATTCATGTTACCTATGATAGAACTCTTTCTAAGACCTTTGAATCTTCAAATGAATGGCATGAGATACAAATGGGCAATGAGAAAAGGTCCAAGGTTGAAGGAAAGGGAACCATTGATTTGTTCTTCACATCTGACAAGAAGGTTCTACTCACCAATGACTTATATGTACCGGAAATGAATAGAAACCTTCTGAGTGGCAATTTACTTGGCAAGTCAGGAATCAAGGTTGTGATAGAATCTGGCAAGCTCATTTTATCTAAAGACAATGTTTTTGTGGGAAAGTGATATGCTTGTGGTGACATGTACAAACTTTGTACATCTATTGATCATGTGTACAATAAAGTTTCTTCTTGTTGTTGTTATATGCTTGACTCAAATTCTATTAATTTGTGGCATATTAGACTTGCAGATATAAGATTTAGCACAATTAAAATGGTTGTCAAATGTGGATTAATTGATTGTGATAATGGTGAGCATGACAAATGTGAATTATGTGTTAAATCTAAAATGTTAAAGAAACCTTTTTCCTAGTGTTGAAATGAACTCAAAGTTGTTAGATTTGATACATAGTGATTTATGTGAACTTAATGGAATGTTGACTAGAGGAGGAAGTAGATATTTTATTACTTTCATTGATGATTGCTCTAGGTTCACATATGTATATTTGCTTAAGAATAAATATGAAGCATTTGATGTGTTTAAAGTTTGTAAAGCAGAAGTTTGAAATCAACTTGAAAGGAAAATTAAAGTGCTTATAAGTGATAGGGGTGGTGAATATTTTTCAAATGAATTTAACTTATTTTGTGAAGAGCATAAAATAATTCATGAATGTACAGCAGTTTACACTCCACAACAAAATGGTATAACGGAAAGAAAAAATAGAACAATTATTGAGATGATTAATGTTATGTTATTACACTTTAAATTAAATTTTAGTTTGTGGGGTGAAGCCTTGATATTTTGAATTGTATTCCCATGAAGAAAAATAATATCTCTCCATATGAGTTATGGAAAGGAAAGAAACCAAACACTGGTTATCTTAAAGTTTGGGGGTGTCTTGCTTATTGCAAGAGCACTAAAAGGACCAAGTTGGGTCCAAGGGCTATAAGATGTGCATTTGTGGGTTATGCCCAAAATAGCAAAGCTTATAGATTATTAGACTTGGAGTCTAGTGTAATAATTGAATCTAGAGAGGTTAAGCTCTTTGAGAATATGTCATGCGATGACAACAAGTTCGGACCAACTTAAACTAGAGAGTAGCAAGAGGAGACTCTTAGAATAGTGGGTGAGCAACCTCAATTTCCTAGAAGGAGCCAAAGGCTCAAAGATTTGGGATCAAGCGAGAAGTGTTCTCAAATAGAGACACTATACATTTTTTAAGGTGATAATGAGGAAGTTACTTGGAAACATACAATAGTACTTCGAATAGAAGATGATCCCAAAACTTTGAAAGAACCAATGTATTTAAGAGACTCTTCTTTTTGGAAGGAAGCAATTAATGATGAAATGAATTGAATTATGTCAAACCACACTTGGGAATTGGTTGACCTTCCAAAAGTGTCCAAACCAATTGGGTGCAAATGGGTATTTAGAAAGAAATTCCATACCGATGGCACCATACAAACCTTCAAGGCTAGGTTAGTAGCCAAAGGATTCAAACAAAGAGAGGGAATAGATTACTTTGACACATATGCACCGGTAGCAAGAACTAATTTTATAAGATTGTTGTTTTCCTTATCATCTATATATAACCTCTATATTCACCAAATGGATGTCAAAACAACATTCCTAAATGGGGATCTCTAGGAGGAGGTCTATATGGAACAACCAGAGGGTTTTGTGATTCAAGGAAATGAACATAAAGTGTGTAGACTTGTCAAATCATTATACGATTTGAAACAAGCTCCCAAACAATGGCATGAGAAGTTTGATAAAGTCTTTGTTTCTAATGGATTTAGACACAACAATGCGGACAAGTGCTTATACTATAAGACTTGTGGTGACTTTGTTATACTTGTGTGTCTATATGTAGATGATATGTTGGTTTTGAGTAATGACATGAAAGGAATAATAGAAACGAAGAGGTTTCTATCTTCTAACTTTAAAATGAAAGACCTTGGAAAGGTGGATACCATTCTAGGTATCAAAGTTATAAGGAATAGTAGGGGTTTTGTGTTGAGTCAAGCACACTATGTTGAGAAAGTGCTCAACAAGAGGCACATACACCATTTGATTCAAACATGAAGTTTGAAAAGAATGAAGGAAGAGCAATGGCTCAATTGGAATAGGCAAGTGTAATAGGAAGCATAATGTACGCCGCTTATTGCACAAGAGTGGAAATTACATATGCGGTTAGTATACTTAGTAGGTTTACTAGCAATCCAAGTATCAAGCATTGGAAAGCTATTGAGAGAATTCTTGGTTATCTTTAGGGTACCAAAGATTATAGTCTTCACTATAGAAACTTTCCAATGATACTTAAAGGATATTCCGATGTTAATTGGATATCGGGAGTTGGTGATAATCTCTCCACCAACGGTTGGGTGTTTACTATTGGAGGAGGTGCAATCTTATGGTGCACTCAACCATGGAAGCGGAGTTTATAGCTTTAGCAGCAACCAACAAAGAGGCCAAGTGGCTTAGGAATATCATGATATATATTCCTTTAACCGCGGATATGGTATCAACAATTTCAATATATTGTGATAGCCAATTCACACTTGCTAGAGCATATAATAGTGTGTATAATGGAAAGTCTAGACATATTAGTCTAAGACATGAATATGTGAGACAATTGATTCAACATGGAATCATATCGATCTCATATGTTAAGACAAGTGAGAACTTAGCAGATCCATTTACAACCCCTCTTGTGGGAAGGTTAGCAAGTTCTACTTTAAAAGAGATGGGATTGAAACTCCTACAATAATAGATTCACCAATGATGGCAACCCAACTCCCAACTTGAAAAAGTCAAGGGAAAAAGTTCAATGGGTAAGAACAAGTCATTGATAAGTGAATAGTTTCAACACTAAAATTTATGATGAGTTCCATTCGAGATGGTTAGTGTTGGTTGCTACCAAGTTACAGTTAAGCCTAGGGCTTTTAGTGAAGTTCAATTGAGTGTAACAAGCATCTATAAACGTAGCAAAGAAGATGGAAGAACTTCACCCATGTGGACTTAGAGGTGGTGCCGCCTCTCATGGGAGTTGGAGGTTCTCCTCGGAAAGTTCATGAAGAGATGAGCACATGGCCATGATGGTGCTAAGCGAGAAAGTGGGAAAACAAAAAATGTTGTGGAGGTGTGTAAGGTATCACCGATTTTATCATATGGAATATTTGGTTCAAGATTTAAGCAACTAATGATTTCAATAAGACTTTGTGGTATTTTCACTAAGGTAAAGTTCAAACTGAAGGCACTTTATTATATGCACCAAAACTGTTTTAAGCTAGAGAATGAGGTTTGTATTTAACCAAGTGGGGGATTTTTAAGATTGGTTAAATACAATAGATAAGTGCTAAAATACAAGCAAGGTATAAACACTTAGTAAATTTCACGTAGTGAAGATGTTAAATTTGAGCTTCAATTGTAGGCACTTTTAAAATGCGTTTTTGGATCTAAAATGATGCATGAAGGTGTCTAAGGGTTCCCAAAACATTTGGTAGCATTTATAGCATTTTTAGGACCTTTGGAATAGTTTGAAAATAGCGAGGGTTGCGATGTGTCGCACCCAAGTGGCGTAACATTTCCTAATTCTTAGGGTTTCAAGAAACCTTAACAGGCGATGCATCGCCTACAAGTAGGCGACGCGTCGCCTACTGCTGTACGTACAAGTTACGTGAAATGCTCTTAATGACATGTTTTACAAGTCTATTCCTATTAGTTAGACCTAATGACGATGCCTACGCTATATAAGGATCAAAATAGTGTTTTGGAAGACTTGATCACTCTCTCCAATCTCTCTCTAGCTCCTAGAATCTCTATTTTTCTCCAAGAACTCTCAAAGAAAGTGCTTGACTTTGAGAGTTTAAGGCTTGTTAAATCTCAATCCTTATTTCCTCTTATTAAAGGCCTCAAGCATCCGTGGTGGCTAGGAAATAGAGTATTAGGACAACGTTTTGCAACATGTATAAACCTTGGTTTTGTGTTTTTGCTTTGTTCAAAGGGTTTGCTCAAGGTAGTGGTTTTGCCTAGGTTTTTTTTTTTTTTGAAGCTTCATCAAAGTTGAAGAAGACCATTGATCTACTTGGGTTTGCAAGTTCTTTCTCAATCTTTATTTAGTCTCTATTGATCCATTTTGTGTGTAGATTCTATGTTTTGAGGTGGTGTTATCTCACTCTCCCCCAACAAGGGATAGATCTGAGAAAGAAAGAGAGTTTGAGAAAGTTTAAGGTTGGGTATGGGTATGGATGTTAAATGTAATTCTAAATCTAATAGTCAAGTAATTCATTTAATGTTGGTTACACTACTATATATACCATCATATTGATCAAACATAATAATCTTTTCATTACATCTCATTCCCTTCGATTAGTGATATTTTTTTTTTTCAAATTACATAACAATGGAAGAAGCTCTCACTAGGCTCAGTGGTTCTAGTACCACTACTGTAATGCCCTACTAATGAAGGACCATTACGACGTGTGTTTAAAATAGTGCTAGACTCACTAAATGAGTCATTTGGACTTAAACGTGTGTTTTAAGTAACTAATAGTTCCGGTATTAAAATTATAACGACCCAAATTAACTAATAAGGCTTAAGGGCCTTGATTAGTGTGTCGGGAGGGCATAATTGGAATATATGTGATTAATGATTAGAAGTATGCTATATGACTATTTAAATATCTGAGATGCATGACTATGTGTATTAGTATGCATGTAGGCCCTGATTAGGTTAGAAAGGAAATAATTGTAATTTTGGCCCGTTGAGGGCATACTGTATATATATGTGATAATTGTTGAGACCACATTATTATGTGGATATATTTGGAATATGTGATTCGAGACGATCCTAGTGAGCAGGTTAGCAAAAAAGTCACGACAGGGATTTATACCCGGCTCGGGGCGAGCCTTGGGGTATAAATGGGAATTTAGAGAATATATTGGGGTTAATTTTGATATTGAGGAATATAATTGGTGATTAATTAGGTATCAGGAAGTAAGCGGAAAATATTAGAGACACTCGAGGAATTAGCGGGAATTGGGTGAAATGACCAAAATACCCCTAGATGGATCAAAGGAGTTAGAATTTAAGGGGAGGGTATTGTGGTCATTTGGGCTTATAAAAGATAGACATAACTGAGGCTTTATGTTGAGTGGAACTTGTAGAAAGAAATAGAAGTCTGAAGAAAGAAAGGAAAGGAAAGAAATAAAGGAAGGGAAAGGAAAACAGGGTATTTTCTCAAAGTCGGCTTGGTTTTTCCCCATCAATTTTTGAGGTATTTTGGAGCAAAAACTCAGGGGAAGCCAGGGTAAAGCTTGAGGCAAGATTCCTTGGTCTGGCTTGAAGAATTGGCAAGGGTTTAGCAAGAACAAACCATTCAGTTGAGGTAAGACTTTGAAGTTTCTTCAGTTTCTGGTTTTGGTATTGAATTAAGGTGTCTAAGCTGAATTTTATGGGAATTCAAGCCAAGGAGGTGTAGAGGCTGACTTAAGGTCGAATCCCCATTGAAGGTATGAAATTCTAAGCTCTAAATTCTGAGGTTTTGAATGTTGTGCTGAAGTTTCTGAGTTTAGGTTCAACTATGGTGAATTCTATGTTTAGGGGTGCATGTGTTTGGGTTTTGTTTATTTGGGATGCTTGGGATGAGTGGAGTATGTTGATAAGCTTGTTTTTAAGTTTGGTTGAAGATTGGAAAAGTTTTGGTAAGGGTTGGCTCAGGGAAATCGCAGGAAGGAAAAATGCAGGGTAGCTGGTTCTGTGACAAGCGCTACAACGTTAGCCTTTGGGCGCTGTAGCGCTAGGCTAGGTTGTCTGGGGTTTTTTGGGTTCTGCTTGTAGCGTTGTAGCGCTACCCTGCCTCCAAAAGAGGGTTTTTGAGTTATTTTCAAGGATTTTTTCCTGGGGGTTCGGGGTTCGATTCCACCACCCTGTTTGGTGGAATTGGGGCTTCCCGAGGGCTCGGGATTGGTCCCGAGGCTAGGTTTGGACTTGAGGTTTGGTGATGATTCTAACCTATGGTTGTGACTAGGTGTGCACTAGGGCCCTAGAGGGATCATGCTCAAGGATCAAAGTGAACGAAGCTAGCGAATCTAAAGGTAAGAAAACTGCACCCGGTTATATGTTTGTGATGGGACTAAGTGCTCCCGATATCTGTATAATGTCATAGATGGTATTACGCCATGGGACATGTGATAAAAGGCCTAAGGGTGTCGTATACAATATTTGCACACAGGGCGTGGCTTGGCCACTGGTAGCCGAGGACATCTTATTATACACTGAGCTCGGTTTAAGCGGGCCAAAGTCAGTGGGATAAACAGAGGGTGCGGCCTAAGGGCGCTAACCCTAGTTATCATTTGTGAATTGGTGATTGATATGAGTTGACATGTTTTAGTATGCTGAATAATTGCTTATCATGAATGCTTATACGGTTGAGAATATGCTTATGTGATGTGAGAAATTGGATTGTTTGTTGGTTTCTTATGCTCTGTTATTGTGTTTTCTTACTGGGCCTTGGCTCACGGGTGCTACGTGGTGCAGGTAAAGGCAAAGGCAAGTTGGACCAATCCTGAGGTGGAGAGCTGCGGGGCTGAATGTACATAGTCAGCTGTTCGGTCGCCATGGTCGAGGAGTGGATCAGGACGAGGAATGCCTAACAGTCTGTTTTGCCTTAGAATGGCTAATTACTGTATTTAAATCTTGAATCTTTGTAAATCGTTTTAATCTTGTTATTTTTGGGATCCCGTGTAAACAGAAAATGTTTATTTAGTTTTTGAGACTAAAACCTTTTAACCCTAGCTCCATTATAGTTTCAGTAACACGTTTTCAACTACATGACTTGATTAGCAAGTCTAGCACTTTTATAAACACACAGTGTAACGGTCTTGGCTATCCAGAGCGTTACATAAATTTTGGTCAAATAAATAAACATTTTCATAAAAAGTTTCAGTCTGTACATGGCATCCCAAAATAGAAGTTTAAAAGTTATTTACAACTCAAAGAATTACAAAATAAGCCAACCTAAGTGGCAAAAAGGGCCCAACCCTAGTTCCTCTGTGATATCTCAGTCGTGGCGGTCGAGCAGACTGCATATGTACACACCACCCCTAAGACTCTCCAACGCATGGCTAGCCAAGCTTCTCCTTACCCTTACCTGTACCACATAGCACCCGTGAGCCAAGGCTCAGCAAGAAAACTTAATTAAGCATATCAACAATATGTGTAACAATAATAACTATACTCAATCAGATACATTATACAAGTATGCGACCACAAAATCACACAAATGCATAGTGCACTTCTATTTATTCAAGTGGCATCCGAGCCAGACAAGTGCATATCGCACTCCCGGGGTGGCCTAGCCATAGCGACCCGCGTTCTACACGCTTAGTGCCGACCACGGCTCATATGTCGAGCTTCCCAATCAGGGGAAATCAAACATACAAATTATCTATCATTTAATCAAACACAGCCCATTTAAATATGCTTAATCAGATATTCTCATGAATAATTATAATCATGCTCGTTAACAGGGGTCTGAGCCCTAATCACAACCTATGGTGCAGTTTTCTTACCTCAAGTTTCGTGTGAATGATGAAACGACCCCAAGCGCTATCCCTGACCTAAGCCTTGCAGAAACCTAGTCACAATACAAATATAAAGTCATCAGGAATCAACCCCAGATCTCGTGCTCCCATCTAGACTCTAACTCTCAGAACATCTGTTCCTAGTTAACGAGGTGCTAAGAACATCCCCCGGGCCCCCAAGTGGCTCCCAAACCGGATTCCCGAGCTCTCAGGCCTTACTCTCACAATTCAAGAAAACAACTTTTTGGAGCACCTGGCAAAGTCGCGCCTGCCCCTTGCACGGTCGCGCCCACAAAAAAATTGGGCTTTCTAGGGCATTCATCTCGAGACCCAAATCCTAACTCCAATTTCACCCTTTCTGGGACACTAGCGTGATCGCGCTAGGTCGATACAAACCCAAAAATGGCCCAGAACATAAGTGTTCTTCCCCAATCTTCCAATTCCCGATCCCCTGCAAAACCAGTCCAAAAATTTGACCAAAATAGGTACTTCCACCAAGATTTTGATCATCATTTCACCCCAAAACACTAGCACAACCTATCCCAATACTCATAATACACACAACTAACTCAACCAACAATTCATGATGCAAAATCATAAAAGCCTCTAGAACACCATTGAAATACCAAAAGAAGGGGTCTTACCTCTAAAATTTCGAATTCCTTGGGTTGGTGATGATCCAACAACCTCTAATCCCATTCCAGAGTTATTAATTCACAAGAATTCCACCGCTAGATCACTTGGCCAAGCTTAGTGCCCTTGCTTTCAAACTTTCTTCAAAAGGGAACCAAGAGAGAAGGAGATATAAACGTGTATGAGCCACAATGCTCAGCTGCTGGCCTAGCCAAGTGGCCAAATTGACCAATTTGCCCCTACTTTAATCTTATCCTCAAAATAAACTCAAAGGCACTTTAGTCATTTGCCAAAATTCCCGTTAATTTCAAATTACCCCACATATTCCCAAATAAATCTATCAAACCAAATATTCACCAAGTTAATTATCGTTGCTTAATAGATCCCAGTAATTTACCAAATTACCAAAATACCCCTAAGCTCACCCTGAGTCGGGTATTTTACTTCGTTGTGACTTTTCTGCTAACTTGCTCACTAGGATCGCCTCACGTCAAATAACCCAAATATATCCACATAATAATTTGGTCTCAATCATAAATCATATATATTTACTATTATACCATCAACGAGTCAAAATTATGAAAATGTCCTTCTTATAATAAACGAGCCCACATGCATATTTAATACACTTAAACGTGTAAACATAGTCATATCACCATACTATTCACATAATAATATACCCATACCACATAAATACATAATTAACTCAATTATTGCCCTCCCGACCCCCTAATCAAGGGACTAAGCCTTATTAGGGAAATTAGGACGTTATAATTATCCCATTCTTACAAAAATTTCGTCCTCAAAATTTTCCCTGAACAGCTCGGGATACTGATCCTGCATATTTGACTCAAATTCCCAGGTTGGTTCCTCGACCTTGCTGCCCATAATACCTTAACCAAAGGTATAGTTTTATTCCTTAGGACCTTATCCTTCCTATCTAATATATGGATTGGATGTTCCCCATAAGACAAGTCTGTCTACAACTCCAGATCTTCATAACTCAGCACATGAGTCTCATCAAACACATACTTCCGGAGCATCGAAATATGAAACACATTATGTACGACTGAAAATGCCAGAGGTAAGGCCAACCTATAGGTCACCTGAGCAATCCTCTCTAGGATCTCAAAAGGACTTACAAATCTAGGGCTCAACTTGCCCTTTTTTCCAAAATCGCTTCACCCTTCTTAATGATTAAACACGGAGGAAAACATAGTCCACAGCTTGTAACTCTATATCTCTATGCTTAAGATCAGCGTAGCTCTTCTGTCTACTCTGAGAAGCAAGCATCCAAGCTCTAATCTTCTCAATAGCCTCATTGGTCCTTTGAACTGCTTCAGGACCTAGATATTTTCTCTCACCCATTTCCTCCCAATGGATGGGTGATCTGTATTTCCTACCATACAACATCTCATAAGGATCCATTCCAACAGTCGACTGGTAGTTGTTGTTCTAGGAAAACTCAATTAATGGTAAGTATTTAATCCAGGACCCTTCAAAGTCCAGCGCACATGCTCGCAACATGTGATCTAATATCTGTATCATCCTCTAAGATTGTCCATTTGTCTAAGGATGATAGGCGGTACTGAACTTTAGTTGTGTACCCATAGCTTTCTGAAAACCTCCCCAGAACTTGGAAGTAAATTTTGGGTCCCGATCTGACACAAACGACTTCACAACCCCATGAAGACGCACTATCTCTTTCACATAGAGATTTGTATACTGGTCAACCGTATAAGTCATCCTCACTGGTAGAAAGTGAACTGATTTGGCGTATCGATCTGCAATAACCCACACCGAATCATGTTGATGCAAAGTCCTAGGCAACCCGACCACAAAATCCATTGTGATGTCCTCCAATGTCCTCCCATTTCCACTCTGGGACATCCATTGTGACATGCTCCCATAGCCCCGATGGTCTCTGATGTTCAGCCTTGGCATGCTGACACATCAGGCAGTTAGCCACATACTCAGTTATATCTTTTTTCATCTCAGACAACCAATATAAAGTCTTCAGATCATAATACATCTTCGTGGTGCCTGGATGCAAATAGTAAGGGTTAGTGTGAGATTCATCCAAAATCTTCCATTTGATAACATCATCCATCGGAACACAGATTTGACCTTTGTATCTTAGTAAACCCATATCTGATATTGTATAGTCCCTAGCCACTCCAGCTAGGACATCCCCTCTAATCTTCATCAGTTGTGGATCATTCAACTGACTTTCCTTTATCCTCTCTAGAATAGTAGACTACAGGGTAATGTTGGTTAACTGGCCCACCACTAACTCTATTCCTGCTCTAGTCATGTCCTCTGCCAATTCCTTGGATATCTGCCTCGAACTATATAATTGTCCCGGACCTTTCTGACTTAAGGCATCTACCACCATGTTGGCTTTCCCTAGATGATACGGGATTTCACATTCATAATCCTTTACCAGCTCTAACCAATGCCTCTGCCTCATGTTCAAATCCTTTTGTGTAAAGAAGTACTTCAGACTCTTATGGTCAGTGTATATCTCACACTTCTCTCCTTAAAGTTAATGCCTCCATACCCTTAGTGCAAAGACCACAGCTGCTAACTCCAGATCATGCGTATGGCACCTTTTTTCATATTCTTTCAACTAACGTGATGCATAAGCAATCACATTCCCTACCTGCATAAGGACACAGTCTAACCCTTGTCTTGAGGCATCGCAATAAACACCGAAGTTCTCCTGGTTTGTTGGAAGACTCAAAATTAGAGCGGTAATCAAACACCTCTTCAACTCCTGAAAGTTGTTCTCACATCTATCTGACCATGAAAACTTCAAGTTCTTTCGTGTCAACTCTGTCAATAGGATAGCTATCCTTGAGAACCCTTCCACAAAGCGCCTGTAATAACTTGTCAATCCAAGGAAACTTCTAATCTCAGTAGCATTCCTTGGCCTTGGCCAATCTTTGACCGCCTCAATCTTAGTTGGGTCCACTCTAATTCCATCTCTACTAACAATGTGACCAAGGAAAGTCACCTGGGGTAACCAGAACTCACACTTCCTGTACTTCACAAACAATTTGTGCTCTCTCAGTCTCTATTAAACCAACTTGAGATGTTGCTCATGCTCTTCCTCTAACTGGGAATAAACTAGAATATCATTAATGAAGACGATCACAAACTGATTCAGTAATCCTTGGACACCTTGTTCATAAGATCCATAAAATTTGTTGGGGCATTAGTGAAACCAAATGACATGACGAGAAACTCATAATGCTTATATCTGGTGTGAAAAGTTGTCTTTGGTATATCTTCCTCCTTAATCCTCAACTAGTGATAACTAGATCAAAGATCTATCTTTGAGAATACCATCTTACCATGAAATTGATCAAACATGTCATCTATCCTTGGTAGATGATACTTGTTATTAATGGTTAACTAATTCAGTTCCCTGTAATCAATGCACATCCTCATAGAACCATCTTTCTTCTTCACAAATAGAAATGGAGCGCCCCATGGAGAGAAACTGGGTCTAATAAAACCCAAGTTTAACAATTCTTGTAACTGTACCTTCAATTATTTCAACTCTGCTAGGGCCATTCTGTATGGTGCCCTAGACATTGGATCTGTCCCTGGTGCTAGTTGAATAACAAACTATATCTCTGTGTGTGGCAACAACCCTGGCAATTCCTCTAGAAATACATCTACAAACTCGCAGACTAGCCTAGTCTCTTTTGGTCCCATTGGCATAACTTGGGCGGTATCCACCACACTGGCTAGGAATCCTATGCAACCACCTCGCAATTGGTCTTTAGCCCTCAATGATGACATCATGGGTACACAAGGTCCATGCAAGGTGCCAACAAATACAAAAGGATCCTCACCCTCAGGTTCAAAGGTTACCATTTTCTTCTTGCAGTCTTTGGTTGCCCTATATTTAACTAACTAGTCCATTCCCAAAATCATATCAATGTCATTCACAAGTAACTTAATCAAATCAACTTATAGTTCTCTGCCATCCACTGTCAACGGTAGTGATCTGACCCATCTTCTAGAGGCTACCACTATAACGCCCTGCTAATTAGGGTCCATTACCACGTGTGTTTCAATTAGTACGTGACTCGCTAAACAAGTCATTTGGACTAAAACATGTGATTAAGCCACTAAGGGTTCATGTAATGTCCCAAATTCCCTAATGTGACTTAGTGCCTGGATTAGGGGGCTAGGAGGGTCATAATTGATTTAATATGTGATTGTGTGATTATATGCATGATTATGTGAGTTATATTATTATATGATGATAATTGCATGCTTGTGGGCCCACTTCTTATAAGAAGAGCATTTTTGTAATTTTGGTCATTGAGGACATATTTGTATATTTATGTGCATGTGTGTGATATATGGGCGAGACCACACTATTATGTAGATATGATTGATCTATTCGACATGAGGCGATCCTAGGAAGCAAGTTAGCGGTTTGGTCATAATGGGGTTAATTACTGGGCTCGGGGTGAGCTTAGGGGTAAATTGGTGTTTAGTACATTACTGGGAATGAGCGAGTAATGGGATATGATTTGATAATTATTTGAGAATATTGGGAGTAACTGGAATTGGAGGACGTTAATTATGAATAACGGATAAGTGGAAAATGACAATTTTGCCCTTGGGTGGCTTTGAAGGCTTTAGATGGCCCTAGGGGAAATTTGGTCATTTAGACCATTGGATATGTTCAACCAAGGGTAGGTTGTAGAAGGAATTGGGCAAAAACAGAGTTTTTCTTTTCTCTCTCTGGATTACTTCTCTCTCTTTCTTTTGGTTGAATCTTGAGGCAAGCTAGAAGATTAACTTGAGGATTTAAGGCTTGAGAGCTTAGGATTGTATTGTAGCAACTGAATGTGTTAATTATGGGATTGAGGTAAGGATTCTAAGTTTGAATTCCAAGGTTTTTACTCTGTTTTTAGGTGGTTTGAAAGCTTGATATTTTAATCTTAGGATTGGGTATTTTATGGTGTTTTAGGTGTTGAGAGGTTTAGGTTTTATAGCTAGATTGGTGATAATGTGATTTTGATGTTTGGTTTTAATATTGGGATTTGTTTGCTAAGTTTTGGATGAGTTTGATTTGAGGAATATGTAAGGGAGTTGGGTTCGCAGGGTCAAGTTGCGACCGAGTTCATGCAAGTCGTGACTTGATTGAACCCCAGAGCCTTCACTGGGCTCTGTTTGGCAGGCGTGCTGCAACCCTCAGGGGCGAGTCATGGCCCACCCCTGGCACCCAGACAGGGGGCTCTCTGTCTTAGGGGCACGCCATGGCCCTTGGGGATAGGTCGTGAACCGCCTATCCTTTTTGAGCCAGGCTAGGTTTTAACTAGTTTTAAGCGCGAGTTTTCAAACCTTAAGGCTTGGGATCGAATCTACTAACCGTTTTAGCAGGATTCGAGGTCCCGGGGCTGGGTTTTAGTCCATGAACCTTTTATTACTCATTTTATTGATGGGATTTCATATTTGGCTATGATTAGGTGACCGCTAAGGTCCTAAGGTCGGGATCGTTCTCAAAGGTCGTTCTTTATTTTTTTCACGCTTAAGTCCGAGGTAAGAAAACTGCACCCAGTATGTGACATACATGATTATTGATGAGGCATGTTGAGTTCTCTATGGACATTGGTTGCATTGTAAATGCCTGTCAGCATTGCTTACTTGTGAATGACAATGACTTATTAGTCAGAAACGACAATGGTGTTTAGTACTGGTCGTGAAGCTCTGACTTATCAGTCATGATCGGCAATAATGTTGAGCGCTAGTCGTATGGAATTGACTTATAAGTCAAGAGCGGCAATAGCATATTGAATGCAGGTCGAAATGATTAGATCTAATCAACATGAGCATTAAATGCTTGACCGACCTATTGGTCGAAGAAAACTAAAGCGCTTGGCTAGTCTATGACTAGTTACTCAAAGCCAAGGCTTAAAGGTTCAGGTGACTTGATAGTCATATGGCTTAGGGAGCAGGACCCCAGAAAGACTTATTAGTCATCTATTCAGGGCGTAGGACCCCAGGATGTCTCATTAGTCATCTTTTAGGGCATGGGGCCCCAGAACGACATAATAGTGATCTATCCAGGACGCAGGACCCCAGATGATTGAATATTCATCAATCCAAGGCACAGGACCCCAAATTGACTTAATAATCATCATCTGATTAGGGTTGTGAGCCCCAGAATGATTTCATGATCATTTATTTATATTGTGTACATGCAGTAATATATTTTCTTGTTGAGCCTTAGCTCACGGGTGCTATGTCGTGCAGATAAAGGGAAAGAGAAGCTTGCCCAACCTTGAGTGGAGAGCTTAGGTGGCGACATGTACATATGGCGCCGCTTGACCACCACGGCCAAGGTGTTTCTCAGGGGAACTAGGGATTAACCATATTTTTGCCGCTTAGGTTAGCGTATTGTAACTTTTGAATTGTAATGACAATTTGGATGGTAAACAACTTTGTAAACACTTTTATGGGATCCCATGTACAGTTTAATATTTTTAGTAAAATATATCCATTCCTTTTGACTAGGGTGTTCATAAAACCACCCACACCGCACAAACCGCCTACACCGCACCACACCGCACCGCAATTTGCGTATCACAACCCTTCACGGTGCGGTTGCGGTTTGTATTTTTGTCAAACCGCGCGGTGCGGTGTGCGGTTTTAAATTATATAAATGTGGTTCAAACAACACCGCACCGCATCATTATATATATTAACTTTTTTATATATTTTTTTTAATTTTACTACATTTAAAGTTAATGCATAAATATTTTATTTAGTATAATATAATATACACAATACGTAAAAAAATATATATAATGTTTCATAGGATGCTAACACATATTCTACTTCAATCTAAAGATATTCCTCCTTAATTAAAATAATATTTATTTTTATATTACATTTTGTATTTGTTATTAGTTTGTTATATTTTTATTGTTTTGCTTAAAGTTTATTAGCTTGTTGTACATTTAATTATTTTGTTAAACACTCTATGATTATGAGATTTATTATGAATCTTTCTTAATTATAATATTTAATTGTTAAATTATTTGGCGATAGGTATAAACCGCCCACACCGCACCACACCACATTTTTGCGGTGCAGTTTATGCGGTTTGAGGTCTATGCGGTACGAGTTGCGGTTTGGAAAATTGTTCAAACCGCATATGCGGTGTGGTCCAAAAAATTAGAGAAAAACCGCATCA
Source organism: Humulus lupulus (assembly GCF_963169125.1). Classification (NCBI taxonomy): domain Eukaryota; kingdom Viridiplantae; phylum Streptophyta; class Magnoliopsida; order Rosales; family Cannabaceae; genus Humulus; species Humulus lupulus. The sequence goes on along the minus strand of NC_084800.1, from coordinate 92,403,981 downwards.
CCCGCACCACGAACACCCCTACTTTTGACTGAGATTTTTACCCTAGCCCATTAATGATATTTAGATGCACGTTTATGGCCTACCGACTCGTTTAGCGAGTTAAGCACTATTTAAAGTACACAGTATGAAGGTCTTGGCTAACCAGGTATTTACAGTTCAAGTATTAAAAAAATCTTGGTCAACGAATAAACATTTCCATTAAAAGAAAACTTTATTCTTTACATGGGATCCAAAAATACAAGTTTTTTTTTTTTTTTTACAACTTAAGGATTACAAAATAAGTTGACCCAAGCGGAAAAATAGGGTCCAACCTCAGTTCCCCTGCGATACCTCGGTCGTGGCGGTCGAACAGACTGCATATGTACACATCGCCCTTAACCCTCTCCAACTCATGGCTGGCCAAGGTTCTCCTTACCCTCACCTGCACCACAAAGCACCCGTAAGCCAAGAGACTCGACAAGAAAACACATTAACAAATTGAGATAGTCCACAGAATATAACAGCATGCTGAACAGTAATAGCTGGAACCAAACATACACGCTGTACAAGTAAGTGACCATTGGGTTACACAAGTGCGTGTCGCACTCCCGTTCATTCCTATGGCATCCAAGCCAATCAAGTGCATAATGCACTCCCATTCATTCCTATGGCATCTAAGCTAGTCAAGTGCATAATGCACTCTCGTTCATTCCTATGGCATCCGAGCTAGTCAAGTGCATAATGCACTCTCGGGGTTACCTATCTATAACAACCTGTGCTCAATGCACATAATGCCAATCACGACTCATAACCCAAGCCTTGCAAGCCCTCGACTCATAAGTCGAGCCTTGTGAACCCTCGAATTATAAGTAGACCCTTGTAATCCTTCGACTTAAAATCCAGCCTTGTAAATCCTCAACTTATAAGTCGAGCCTTATAAATCCCTCAACTTATAAGTCAGCCTTGCAAATCCCTCAACATATAAGTCGGCCTTGTAAATCCTCGACTTATAAGTCGAGCCTTGTAAATCCCTCGACTCATAAGGCGAGCCTTGTAAATCCCTCGACTTATAAGTCAAGCTTTGTAAACCCTCAACTTATAAGTCAAGCCTTGTAAACATTCGACTCATAAGTCAAGCCCTTTTTAATCCCTCGGCTTATAAGTCGAGCCCCTTTTTATTAAAGTATACCCTCGATTAGCAGGCTGAGCTTTTGGTTAGGTACAATGGACAGACTTTCGACTTATCAGCCGAGCCTCCCAATCGGTGACAGACATACATATACTACCTTTATCATACACAGAAACAACGCATTACAACGTACTTACACGAGTATACACATGCATAATAATAATTATGTTCATTAGCTGAGCTTGAGCCCTAATCGTGTTTACATTTAACAGTTGAGCCAAGCCCTAATCATATTACATTTATCAGTTTGGCAAAGCCCCAATGATAATACATTTAATAGTTGGGACAAACCCCAATCATAATACATTTAATAGCTGGGTCGAGCCCCAATCATAATACATTTGATAGCTGGGCTGAATCCCTAATCATAATACAGTCAACAATGGGGCCAAGCCTTAATCATGTTACATTCAACAACGGGGCCAAGCCCTAATCACATATCTCACGCATCGAGTGCAGTTTTCTTACCTTTGGTCCAAGCACAAGAAAATAAGCAAGCAAGCACTACCCCCGAGAGCGATCCTCTCCCGAGCCCTAGCGGTAACCTAGTCACAACCCACAAATAACATTCTCATTACTATTCGATTCCATAATAGAATCTCGAGACCGATCTCGTGCTCTCGGGACCTCCAATTCCCCTACATGGAGTGGTGAAATCGTCCCCTGAGCTCCTGGGCCTATGCTCTAAAAATGGCTTAGCATCGCGACACACAGCCAGGGTCCCCTGCCTTGGATCATCCCAGCGCTGCGGCTCGGAAGAACAGGGCTGCGGCGCCCCTATGCGAACCTAGAAAAACTGGCTTTTTCCACCATTTTTCCCTGAGCCAAAGCTCTCAAATCTTGCCTCAAACTTGTCTAAAAGTCCCAAATGAGTTTAAAACTATAAATAACATATCATAAGCAGTACCAACACCTCAAAAACTAAACTCAATCTCTTATTCAAATCAAAACCCATCCCTTGGTTTAAAATTATACAAAAACTTAAACAACAGCTGAGATTTATCAAGAAAACAGAGCAATACCTTACCTTAAAGAAGAATCACGACCCTTATGCTCCTACTACTTGAATTCCTGGCTCAAACTTAAAATTCCAAGCCTTTCCTTCTCCAAAAATCAAAACCTCCCCAAGTGGAAAAATGAGAAAAGAGAGCAACGGGAGAGAGAGGAGAGCTGAGTATGCTCCTGAATGTTCTGAGAAGATCCAAGTGACTAAGTCACTACCTAGATAGGAAAAGACCATTATACCCCTTGCTCCCTAATGCCCTCTTTAATGCCCTGAAGGGCAAATGAGTCTTTTACCCCTCCTTTTTCCCGTTAATCATAATTAACGCCTCATAAATTCTCGTTATCTCTAATTTCCTCAAATGATTACCAAATAATTCCCCATTACCCGATAGTTCCTGGTAATGTGCTAAATTACTAAAATATAGGCTCACCCCGAACCAGGTATTTGACCCCGTTATGACTAAATCGCTAACTTGCCCCCTAAGATTGCCTCGTGCTGAATAACCCAAATATATCCACATAATAATGTGGTCCTAATCATAAAATACACATATATTCAAATGTGCCCTTAATGAGCCAAAATTACAAAAATGCCCTTCTAATAAGAAATGGGCCCACATGCATGCTTAATACACCTAAACCTGCCAATATAGTCATGTTATAATATAACTCACATAATTCATATAATAACATGCTCATAACACATAAGCACTCCATTTATTCAATTATTGCCTCCCGGCCCCCTAATCCAGACACTAAGCCATATTAGGGAATTTGGGGCGTTACAGTTATCCCCTCCTTATAGGAATTTTGTCCTCGAATTTTACCTGAATAGCTCGGGATACTGATCCCCCCTATTGGACTCTCATTCCCAGGTAATCTCCTCGATCATTCTGTTCCTCTAGAATACCTTAACGAAAGGTATGGTTTTGTTTCTCAAGACCTTGTCCTTCTCGTCTAGTGTCTGGTCTGGCTATTCCTCATAGGAGAGATCTGCCTGAACCTCCAGACCCTCGTAACTCGATACATGAGTCACATTTGACACATACTTCTGAGGTGTCAAAATATAAAGTACATTGTGTACGGCCTACAACACCAAAGGTATGGCCAATCTATAGGCCCCCTGGCCGATCCCTTACAGGATCTCATATGGACTCACAATTCTAGGGCTTCGCTCGCCCTTCTTCCCAAATATCCTCACCTCTTACCATGGTGAGACTCTAAGGAAGGCAGTCTCCCACTTGGAACTCCACGTTCTTGCACTTCAAATCAGCTTAATTTTTCTGTCTACTTTGAGAAGCGAGCATCTAAGCTCTGATCTTCTCATTAGCCTCACTGGTCCCCTTAACTGCCTCAGGACCCAAGTATTTCATTTCTCCTGTCTCATTCCAATGGATGGGCGATATGCATTTCCTACCATACAACATCCTATAAGGAGCCATCTCAATGGTCAACTGATAGCTGTTATTGTAGGAAAACTCTATCAAAGGAAAATACTTACTCCAGGACCCTTCAAGGTCCAGCACACATGCTCGCAGCATGTCTTCTAATATCTAAATCGTCCTCTTGGATTCTCCATCTGTTTGAGGATGATAAGTTGTACTAAAGTTCAATTGTGTACCCAACGCTTCCTGTAAACTTCCCCAAAACTTGTAAGTAAATGTAGGGTCCCAATATGACATGATCGACCTTGGAGCTCCATGAACGAGTACTATCTCTCTTGCATAGATATCTGCATACTATTCAACTGTATAAGTTGTCCTCACTGGTAGAAAGTGAGCTGATTTGGTGTATTTGTCTACAATAACTCACACTGAATCGCGTTGACCACCGTCCTGGGAAATCCCACCAGAAAATCCATGGTGATGTTTTTCCATTTCCACTATGGGATATCCAAGGGATGTAGTAGCCCCGCTGGTATCTGATGTTTAGCCTTGTCTTACTGACACGTCAGACATTTGGCTACATACTCAGTTACATCCCTATTCATCCCAGCCACCAATACAAGGTCTTCAGATCCTGATACATCTTTGTGGTGCTGAGATGAAGAGAGTACGGGGTAATGTGAGACTCATCCAGAATCTCCTGTCTGATAATAATATCCATCGGAACACATATCTGACCTTCCTTTATTATCTCCAACAGTGTAGACTGTAGCATAATGTTGGACAACTAGCCCACCAGCGACCCTATTCCCTGTAATTGATCAAACAGATCGTCTATCCTTGGCATATTATATCTGTTCATAGTGGTCAACTTATTCAGTTCTCTGTAGTCTATGCACATCCTTAGAGAACCATCCTCATTCTTAACCAATAGGACTGGCACACCCTATGGTGAGAAACTAGATATGATCTCTCTGTGTGGCGGCAACCTTGGTAATTCCTCTAGAAATACATCTGGAAACTCGCAGATTAGACTAGTCTCTTTTGGTCCCATTGGCACGACTTGAGTGGTATCCATCACACTGGCCAAGAATCCTATGCATCCTCCTCGCAATAGGTCCCTAGCCCTTAATGCTGAAATCATAGGTACGCGGGGTCCATGCAAAGTGCCAACAAATACAAAGGGGTCCTCACCCTCAGGCTCAAAGGTTACCATCATTTTCTTGCAATCTATGGTTACCCCATACTTCTCTTAACCAATGCATACCCATAAACTATGTCAAAGTCATCCATAACCAACTCTACTAGGTATACTGACAACTTTCTATCGTCTACTATCACTGATAGTGATCTATCTTGCCTCCTGGATACTACCAACTCCCCCGGATGACATCTTTTACATCTGGCACACTCTGGATATGTCCTCTAGTTCCTGTTGCCACTCTAGGAGCCAATCTATACACCTCGTGGCTCCTATCAGGGCCGGAGGCCAACACAGTATCCGGGGTCATCCCTTTCTGGCCACTAGGGCCTCCGCCTATACCAGATCCTGTAAAGGGAGGTTCCATTCTCCTAGTATCCTTTCTGGCTGTACTATCATGCCAAATCTTGTTCTCAGTGCCCTCTGTAGTAGGGGCTCTTTTCACTACCTGAGCGTATGCCATCACTCCATGTACTGTTATAATTCTAACATCTCGGGCCACTACTAAAAAATTGTACTTAGACGATGCACATGAGACGACGTTTTTAGCAGAATAGTCGTCTCATGTTAAAAGTAGAGATGGGACGACAGACTCTCTAGAACTGTCGTGCCATTCAAACTGAAGATTACATTAGATGATTGTTCTATAGAGACTGTCGTCACGTATCTACCTTTAACACGAGAAGACAGTTCTAATAAAAACGTTGTCTTAATGCAACCCAATTTTTTTTTTTGCATTAATTAAATTTTTATATATTTTAATATGAATTAATAAATATACTTAATATATTATGCAAATATATTTATAAAAAAGAAATAATAATTAATAATTCAAATTTAAATTTAAAAGAGTTATTTAATATTAGTTGTTAAATTATTTAATAATATTAAATTAATAATACTTTTAAGATAAAAATAATTAAAAAAATATTATATTAATAATACTTTTAAGATAAAAATAATAAAAAAATTATTATATTAATAATACTTTTAAGATAAAAATATTATATTAATAATAATTTTAAGATAAAAATTAATAAAAAAAATGTCATACTTCTATTAGTTATATATACTATTTTATTAACGTGCGTTACTTCTAAATTATAACAATAATGTCTTTAAGCTAATAAAATATAATATATAAAAAGAAATTAAATAAAAAAACTAATGACCCAGTATCTTCAAAATAGAATTAGGGAATTAGGGGTACAGTTTTACCATTTCTCTTCTGCATAAGTCGATAGCACAACCCTATGCTATAACAGCTACCGGCGACAACTGCAATCCAGGAATCTATGACAACTAGGGAGTACGACGACAACCCAGGTGACGGCGGCGACGACGGCTCCTTCCTCGGATACAGGCAAGCCCTAATCTGCTCGTGGTCCAGCCCATCTCCGGCCTAAAGCTCCGGCGTCTTCGCGCCTAACTCTCACTCCGACCGTTCGATCGCTGCCCTCCACCCATCTCCGGCGTAAAGCTCTTCTCGCTGCCGTGTTCCTGCTTCTCTTTCTTCTTCACAGTGATAGCCACAAGACTTTGGGTATTTTCTTTTTTTTCTTTCTTTCTCTGCACTGAGTTTTTTGGTTTAAATACTAAAGATTTGATTGAATATGTGTTTCTTTGAATGGGATGTTCCATTATCATGATTCAATTTTGTGAATAAGATTCATTTTTGAGAATAGAAGGGTTTATAAAATATTCATTTTAGTTGTATAATTTATGTAATTAAGGTGTTTGGTAATTATCACATTAGCAATTATAGAAGAGAATGTTGGCTGTTAGCTTATATGATTTTTTGAATTTGGGTTCGAAGGTTCATTTCTTATTTAACATATGTTATTAGTCAACTGAAGGAAAGGGACATTTGTGGAAGATAAATTCTACCTGAGAAAACATACAAAAATGGCACAACTTTATATTTCAAATATAATAGATGCATATTTCACTGGAATAGAAGCATATTCTCTTTCAAAGCATTTAGTAGGCAAAAGGCACCATTTGATTAAATGTGAAGTATATAGTCTACTAATTATCTTTCTATAGAAGTCTGGTAGATGTAGAACCAACGAATAATCAACCTAAAGTTAGTTATAACATTAGATTCTATAAGTTGGGTCCAAAACATCTAATGTAGATTACAATGAGATCATTTAAGGAACCTTGCTTTTTGATCCATACTTACAACTTAAGCTACAACATTTTTGTAAATATATATTTTTTTTAGAGAATTTTGACTAATTTGATCCGCTCGGAGTATTTTTTTTGCGAGTGTCTTTTATAAGTTTTTATAATTATGTTCAATACTTGAATGATTTAAATATAAGAAGAATTTATTGTCAGAACTTTTGGTCTAACAATAGCTCTTTCGAAAGTTTATCTTCTTTTATTAAGAATAGGCAAACTTTCCTCGATTGAAAGGACCACCTTTCCTTTTTTTGTTTTGCCATACTAGCTAATTTGTTACATCTTTTTTTTTTTTGTAAGAATATAGAGGTAAATATGCTTTTGACACATGGGGTTTGAATCAAGCTATAAGTTGATTTATCTTAAATGATAAAATAGTTAGCCTTTCCCTTTTATACCATAAAGTACCAATTAAAGATAGATATTCTTAGTATTCTCCACTTAGACTTAAAAATATTGTATAGTATTAAATGTAGGTACCTTTATAGAAGCTTAAAGCTTTTTTTTTGGAGTTATTATGTATACATATTTGTATTTATATATAAATGGGTTATATTATAGATATAATTTAAGTGAAAAACTTGTTCTTGTTCTACGTTGAATATTTTGTTTAAGGTACGTATTTGTTAATTTTCAAATGGGAATGTACTTTTCGATAGATGTTTGTCTTCCTCACTTTGGTACTTGGAACTCTTTTTTATATTATTTAAACACATTTTTTGTTGGGTTTTCTTTATTTATTATTTTGATTCATTATCAAGGTAATATTATATAGTTAGAGTTATAGAAAGCCAAAGTAAGACTAACCAATTATAGCACAAAAATATAATGAAGTTAAATAAACTGAGTCATCATTAAAGTCCTTTTACGAAGAAAAGAATCAGTTAAAAAGTTGATTACTTCTTCTTAAGATATGTTGTTAGTTTATATCTATATGTATACATGCATGCGTATGACAATCCTCCATGTACCGTATATGTATTCAGTGTTACTCATAGATATTATTATTATTATTATTATTATTATTATTATTGCTAGAATTGAAATAGTGAAACATACTGGGGTTGATGATCCAAAGAATCCCAAGTGGAGTTTCAAAACTTCTGCAAACAAACAAGCTAATTTGAAATACAAAGAGCTTGTTAGGTTGCCAATTCTGAATATTGAAATACAAGCTCATCGGAACAAATGACATCCTAACACATGTTTTAGGTATTGCTGAGTGTCACGGGCCGCCAACTTCGATACTCGAATGGGCGGAACGTGCGGCACTTGTTAGCACTTTTCACTAGCAAGTCAGCCTAGAATTCACACCTGCGGCAAGCAAACTCAATGGTTAGCCACGTTACAAGTCTCACACAAGTAAGGGCAATTATGAAGCGGGAGCAAACACGAGGCAAGCTATCCAGAGGCAACATCCCACACCACAATCAGAGACAACAACACATTCAAGTGGCACGCAATGGCCCAACGAAGGTAACAAACAAGCAACACATAGACTATGAAGAATGCATACACAAAGGGACATAGCAAAGCATCATTTTATTCATATAAGGCCTTGATAGGGCAAGGGAGTACACAGCTTAATTCCCTATCTGCTGGTGGCCATGGTACTTCCTTAAGTCACCAGGTCACCCCCCCCCTAAGGAGCATTCTAAGCAAATGAAGTCTTCCCAGGAACATATATGATTTTTGTCTGGGAGACATATGCATAATTACAAAAGTGCCATTCCCTACCCCTGAGGTTACTTGGTGCAAGACTTGACTAATGATCAAGCACCAAGGCATGCTCATACATACAAAATGGCCCCCTGGAGATGTGCCATGACGCAGCACGTCACACTCTCCCCCACTTAAATCTTCGGCGTCCTCGACGAACTTACCCCATGCTGATCTTCATTCCTCTGCGTATGCTTGTGCAAGTCCTCCGCCCTTTCCCAGCAAATTTCTTCATCTCCGAGCCCTTTCCACTTCACCAGAAACTCTTTCTTCTTCTTTCTGTCCACGACCACGGTCCTCTCTGCTAGGATTTCTTCAGGTTGTCTGCTGCTTCGTGGCTTGACGCTGACTCCTTCTCTGGTAGACTGGTTGCGCGCTGGCTCTTCTGGATCTTCGTGATACGGTTTGAGGTTGCTGACGTGCAAGACCGGGTGTATCTTCATCCATTCTGGTAAGCTGACTTTGTAGGAGGTCAGGCCCACTTTCGAGATGACTGGAACAGGACCCTCGTATTTGCGGACGAGTCTGATGTCCTTATTCCCTCGGAATCTCAGTTGTTCGGGCCTCAGCTTGATCATCACTAAGTCGCCTGCTTTGAACTCCAGCGGTCGTCTCTTCTGATCTGCCCATTTTTTCATTCTCTTTGATGCCTTCTCCAGGTAGGCTCGGGCAATCTCGGTTGTTTTCTTCCAATCTTTTGTGAAATTGAAGGCTCTCGGATTTCTTCCGCGATACTCATCCACTGTGTGGGGTAACAGCGGTTGCTGACCGTTAACAACTTCAAAAGCGCTCTTGTTCGATGAAGAACTCTTCTGAGAGTTGAAACAAAATTGAGCTACATCTAGTAGTTGCGGCCAATTCTTTTGGTTAGCACTGACGAAGTGCCGCAAATACTCTTCTAGCATCCCATTGAATCTTTCAGTTTGTCCATCAGTTTGAGGATGGTAGCTCGAGGAAATATTTAGTTGTGACCCCAAAAGGTTGAATAACTCCGACCAAAAGGTCCCTGTGAATCTCCCATCACGGTCACTAACTATATTTTGGGGTACTCCCCAATACTTAACTACATACTTGAAGAAAAGTCTCGCTGTCTCTTCTACCGAGCAATATTTTGACACCGGTATGAAGGTTGCATACTTTGAAAATCTGTCCACGATCACTAAGATCGCACTCAAGTCTCCCGTCTTCGGTAAACTAGTAATGAAGTCAAGCGACACACTCTCCCATGGTCGGCTTGGGACTAACAAAGGTTCTAACAACCCTGGCGTCTTGTGTCTCTCCACTTTGTCTTGCGGGCAGGTGAGACAAGTTTTGGTATACTCCACGATATCATCGCGCATTTGTGGCCAGTAGTACCCCTGCTTCAACAAGGCATGGGTTCTCTGCCACCCTGGATGACCCGCCCACAAGGTGTCGTGACACTCACTCATTAGTGTCCTCCGCAAATCTCCCGTCTTTGGAACATATAAGCGGCCACCCTTGGCCCACAAAAGATCGTCCTCTACCCAAAATTGGCGAGTCTTCCCCTCTTTTGCGAGATTCATGATGGTCTTCGCCACCGGGTCTTTCACCAGGTTCTCCTTAATGCGCTCCCGAAGGGGAGTGGTCACCATGCTAGCTGACATATTTGCTAGCAATTTTAGAGCCGCTAACTCAGCTTTGCGACTCAGGGCATCAGCTGCCTGGTTTAGACGGCCCGCCTTGTGTTCGAAGTGAAAGTCGAATTCTGCTATGAACTCCTGCCATCGTGCTTGTTTAGGGGAAAGCTTTGGCTGGGTGAGGAAATGACTCACCGCCGCATTATCTGTTTTCACCACAAACTTCGACCCCAACAAGTAGTGCCTCCACACTCGTAGACAATGAATTACTGCGAGAAGCTCCTTCTCTTGTGCAGTATACCGCCTCTCTGCCTCTGTGAGTTTGCGGCTTTCATAAGCTACGGGGTGGCCCTCTTGTACAAGCACCCCTCCCAAAGCATAATCAGACGCATTGGTCTGCACTTCAAAGGGCCTACCAACATCTGGTAAGGCGAGGACAGGATCTCGCATCATGGCTTCCTTCAGACTCTTAAATGCTTCGACGCACTTATCGGTCCACGTCCAAATTACACCCTTCTTCAACAACTCGGTTAAGGGTGCCGCCCTTCTTGAATAGCCCTCCACAAATCTTCGATAATAGTTGGCTAAACCAAGGAAGGAGCTTAATTCTTTCAAATTTGTGGGGTTCTTCCATTCTTGAATGGCCCGCACCTTCTCTAGATCCATGTGGATCCGACCACGTTCTACTATGTGGCCTAGGAACTTGATTCTCTCTTGTGCGAAGGAGCATTTCTCTCGCTTCACATAGAGTTGGTTCTCTCTCAATTTCTGAAACACTTGAGAAAAGTGTCGTTGATGTTCTTCTATTGTAGAGCTATAGACCACAATGTCATCCAAGTAGACTACCACGAACTTGTCTAAGTATTCTTGGAAAACTTGGTTCATCAACGTACAGAATGTGGCTGGTGCATTTGTCAACCCAAACGGCATGACTCGGAACTCGTATGCCCCATATCGAGTCACGCACGTTGTCTTCGGCTCATCCCCTTCTGCTATCCGCACTTGATAGTAGCCTAATCTTAAGTCCAGTTTCGTAAAGAATTTCGCTCCACTCAACTGGTCGAATAAGTCGGCGATCAAGGGAATGGGGTATGTATTACGCACAGTCACCTTATTGAGAGCCCGATAATCAATACATAGTCTCAAGCTCCCGTCGTGCTTTTTCTGAAACAGCACGGGTGCACCATATGGTGCCTTCGATGGCCTGATGAAGCCTGCCTCTAGTAAATCCTTCAACTGCTTCCTCAGTTCTGCTAGTTCGGGGGGCGCCATTCTATAGGCCGCCTTTGCAGGTGGTTTGGCTCCCGGCACCAGCTCAATCTGGTGATCAATCCCCCTTCTAGGTGGTAAGGCTTTGGGGAGTTGGTCCGGCATCACATCCCCATACTTCTTCAAGACCATTCGAATTTCTGGTGGGATGACTTCATCCACCGTATCCTCGTATATTGTGGGTAGGATAATATACGTGGGCTCTTGTCTTCTCACGCCCTTCTTCAACTGCAAGGCTGACAGCAGCTTGGTTTCTGGGGGCTGCTCTACTTTAGCAGGCACCACTGCAGGTGTCTCCCCCATTATGAGTAAGCTTCCCGTAGCTGGGATGGGAATTGCTCCCTTTTCCGTAAGGAAGTCCATACCCAAGATCACCTCAAAGTCGTCCATTCGCACGACCACCAAGTCAGTCTGCCCCTCCCACGAGCCAATCTTCATGTTTACCTTTTTAGCCACGCCGGTTGTGGCCAAGGCTTCTGAGTTAACCGCTTTCATGCGGCCATGGTCGTTCTCCCATTTTAGTCCCAAACGTTTAGCTTCGATCTCCGAAATGAAGTTGTGAGTGGCGCCCGTGTCGATCATCACACTTCCGACCATCTTACCGTTTAGGGCGGCATCCACATACATTAGTCCCTTTCCGGGGGTCTTCTTCACTTTCGCACCGTGTTTCTTGAGAGCATTCAGCATCCGGAGGGCACCCATGTGCGTATACTCCTCCTCCTCCTCCTCTGCGTTGTTTTGTTCTGCTTGGGCAAATGTCGCCTGAAGGGCACTCATCTGGCCTTTGTGAGGGCAATCTATTGACTTATGAGGCCCGGTACAGATCCAACATGTAAGAGGCTTCTTGAACTGGGGGTTGCCACCTTTGCTAGGAGCGTTAGACTCCACAATCCTTTTCTCTCCTCCCCCGCTCTTGCTCTGCCAAGACTTCCCAAACTTTTTACTCCCAGCATTACTTCCACTAGTCGACGGATTGGTCTTCTTGGATTGAATGTTCCCTGATGAGTAATCAGTTAATCGTTCGGCAGCAGCCTGAGCAGTGGCTAGGTCAGCCACTCTCTGTCTCTCGAGCTCTTGCTTTGCCCAAGGCTTCAGACCCTCTAAAAACGCGAAGAGTTTGTCCACTTGGAACATGTCTTTTATATCTAACATCAATCCAGAGAATTTCTTAACATATTCTCGGATTGTGCCAGTGTGCTTCAGCTCTCTCAACTGGCGTCGAGCGATGTAGGCAACATTTTCGGGGAGAAACTGCGTCTTCAACTCTCGCTTGAGATCTTCCCAAGTTGTTATGGTGCATCTGCCGTTCTGAATATCGTCATACTTTGTCCTCCACCACACTTTGGCATCCCCAGACAAGTACATCGTCGCCATGGCCACCTTGCCATCTTCCGATTCAGCTCTCACGGCTCGGAAGTAATGCTCTATATCAAAAAGGAAGTTCTCCAAGTCCTTTGCGTCTCTAGCCCCACCATAGGGCCTCGGCTCCGGGACTTTTACTCTGCCATATTCCATGCCAATGGGTCCAGTTGCAGGCTGGCTCCCAACTGCCCTCATGGTGAGGTTCAGCTTGGTGTTCATCTCCAACATTTCCTCTTTAATTGCCTCAACCGACACCCTGCAATTCTCTACAAGGTCATTAAATGATTCTTGTAGGTCCTTCATCGCTCGTTCCATTGCCTCCATACGTTCCTCCCTTGGAGGACTATGGGATGTGCTTGAAAGGTTTTCTCTCCTCTCGATTGCTGTTATGCGGGCCAGCAGATTGGTCGTATCCCGCTCCAGCACAGCCACGCGGTTTAGTGCGTTAGTCGTCTCTGGTTCTAGCCTGGCAGATCTGAGATCCCTGACTCTTTCGTCCAGGCCATCAAGCTCTCCAACGCGCCTCTCCAGCGCTTCAATCCGTTGAGTGTTGCCCACCATCCTGCAGGGTCCCCAAGCTTTCTCAAACTAAGCTCTGATACCAACTATCACGGGCCGCCAACTTCGATACTCGAATGGGCGGAACGTGCGGCACTTGTTAGCACTTTTCACTAGCAAGTCAGCCTAGAATTCACACCTGCGGCAAGCAAACTCAATGGTTAGCCACGTTACAAGTCTCACACAAGTAAGGGCAATTATGAAGCGGGAGCAAACACGAGGCAAGCTATCCAGAGGCAACATCCCACACCACAATCAGAGACAACAACACATTCAAGTGGCACGCAATGGCCCAACGAAGGTAACAAACAAGCAACACATAGACTATGAAGAATGCATACACAAAGGGACATAGCAAAGCATCATTTTATTCATATAAGGCCTTGATAGGGCAAGGGAGTACACAGCTTAATTCCCTATCTGCTGGTGGCCATGGTACTTCCTTAAGTCACCAGGTCACCCCCCCCTAAGGAGCATTCTAAGCAAATGAAGTCTTCCCAGGAACATATATGATTTTTGTCTGGGAGACATATGCATAATTACAAAAGTGCCATTCCCTACCCCTGAGGTTACTTGGTGCAAGACTTGACTAATGATCAAGCACCAAGGCATGCTCATACATACAAAATGGCCCCCTGGAGATGTGCCATGACGCAGCACGTCACACTGAGCACCCCGGCCGAGTTTGAGGCCAGAGTCGAGGTGTCATACAAAGAGACTACTTTCATAAGCCTGTTGGGGGGGGGGGTCTAAGAGGCTTGTAGAAAAAACAAATTGAGTTCAAACGACAATCAAACATGCGACATAGGGAGGAGATTGAAAAGTTGAAAGAATCGTTCTTGTCCAAGCAACCAAGATGGCACATATGCAAGCTAACTTTGGTAATCAGTCTAGCTTTGGTATCCATTCTAGAGTCAATACAATAGAAGTTGAGGCACCAATTGACACTGCTCCAGAAGTTGAGGCACTGATGGACACTACTCCAAAAGTTGAGGCATCGATTGACACTAGTACTTTGTATGAGACACCTACACCTTCACCTTCTATTCATCCTAAGCCACTGAAGGTAAATTCTCTTATATTGTTTAAGAAATGATTATTTAACTTATACTAACTATAACATCATTGTAGAAAGATGTTAAGTGCAAATTATACATTGGGCAAGGTGGTTGTAACGACCCGAATTTGCTAATCGGGCTTAAGGCCTTGATTAGTGTGCCTGGAGGGCAATAAGTGATTTATTATGCTTTAATGTGTTATAGGTGGATTAATGAGAATATATGATAGTGCATGTTTAGTGAATTAAATGTGCATGTGGGCCCCGACTGGGTATTGGGGGCGTGAATGTGATAAATGAAATATATGTGGTATATGTGTGATATGTCTGTACAGCACGATCCGAGACAGTCCTGGGGAGCGGTTGGCCAGGGAGTCACAACGGGGTTGAAATTCGGACTCGGGGCGAGTCGAGGGGTAATTCGGGTATTAGTTGAGTTACGGGATTATCGGGACATAGAAATAAATATTTGGAGATATATTTGAGGATAGAATGTCTAGGCGGGAATATCTGGGGAATTTACCATTTTTGCCCTCGGGGACGTTTCGGTACCCCGAGCCTTGAGGTAACCTTTAGACTTAAGTTATATAAAACAAATAAATGTGTGGAATTGTTTAGAAACCTTGAGAAACCGACCATACTCTTCCAAGAACTGAAGTTAGCCTTTTGCTCTCCTTTCTCTTACATTCTCTAAGGTGGAACTCAAAAGAATTGGCTAGAATTAAGGGGATTTCAGCTGGGATGATTTAGGAGCTTGAAGCTTTGGGATTGAAGATCAAAATTCTGGGACTAAGCTCAGCAAGGTAAGCTCTAAACACTAAGGTTTAGTCTTTAATTTTCTGCTGGTTTTAGAGGTTTGCATGTAGTTAAGCTTGCTTAATCTTTGGGTGTTTTAACTAAGCTTTGGAGCACACTTTGATGAGGTTTTGATGTTGTTTCTGTGCTGGAGTAATTATGTTGAATATCTAGGAGTCTTAGCTTGATTTTGGTGGAAATTGGTTTGAAGAAAGGATGAAAAAACTAATGGAAAATTTGGGTTTACTGTTATTGCCGCGGCCCTAGGAGGGGTGTGCCGTGGCCCGCATGCGCGCCGCGGCCCGCGTGGTGGACAGTGGAGAGCTAGCCTCTGTTTTGAGGCTAGCCGCGGCTCTAGAGAGTGGGGCCGCGGCCCTTAGTGTCAGTGAGGATTTTAATGATATTTTTGACTTGGGAACTTAAAGGGTAAGGCTCGGGATGGATTTTATCATTCGGATTGGTAGAATTCAAGGTCCCAGAGGTTAGGGTTATGGGTTGAGGTTATTCATTGGATTAGAACTTGATGACTGAATATTGGTGATGTGTTGTGACTAGGGATTTCGACGAGGCTCCAGTGTGAGGACTGTGCTCGGGACATCGGTGCTCAGAAAGCTCGGAACTCAGGTAAGAGAACCCTTGTTCCCATAGAGCTTGTGTGCAGGGCTGAGCCCAATGTGTTTAAATGAACTGATATGCAGGGCTGAGCCCAGTGTGATTGAATGGATTAATATGCAGGGCCGAGCCCAATATGTTAGAACTGTGGGGCGTAGCCCTTTATCTGATTATGTTAGAACTCTATGTATGCTTGTTATGCTTTGTGAATTATGATGTGAATGGTCGGCTTGGGCCGGGAACGGTGTAGACCGAGAACGGCGAAAGACCGAGAACGGCGAAGTGCCGAGAACGGCGTTGGGCACAATGAGTGCAAGGCCGAGAACGGCAAAGGGGCCGGAAGCAGCGCTGAGCACGTGGAGTGCGAGTTGCCAGGGCGAGTCCCCAGAAGGATACCTGGGATATCCTCACGGCATGGTCCGCAGACCCAGGGCTTGGTAAATGCCTGGGATGGCTAGGTCGTACATGTTTAGCCATTGGTGGCATGTTTATATGTTCAATATATGTGATGCATATGTTATCTGCTTGTGGGTTCTCTTGCTGGGCTTCGGCTCACAAATGCTCTGTGGTGCAGGTAAAGGGTACAGAGGTGATCAACCAACCATGAGTACAGCAGGCGTGAGGCGATGTGTACATGTTCGGCCAGCCTGGCCGCCACGGCCAGAGGATTTTGGGAGATGCTTGTAAATAAACTTTGATTTTGTCGTCTAGTCGACCTAGTTTAATTATTATGTTGTAAACATTTCTAAACTGTATTTTGGGATCCCAAGTGTAAACCTTTTATGATTTTCTATGGAAGTTGATATTTCTAAGGTTTCCTCTCTGTTTATCGCTTAATTACACTGTTTGATCTAAAACCTCGATTAGCGAGATGAAAGCACGTATTCAAACTCACTTAGTAACGGCTTTAAGGAGGTAGGGCGTTACAGTGGTGATGTTGTTGCTCTTGGACGAGTGGTGGCTACCAAAGGCAATGTACATGAGAAAAGTTTAGCACCTGGTAACTATCACGTGGTTGTTGATAAATGTCTAGATGGGAGTGCGAAACTACCTATTTCATTTGGGGATGAGATGACTCTTGTGGTTCATGCGGTCAATAGTTATGTTGCTTGGCCATCGCATCTGATCATTACTTATGATCATTAACAGGTAACAAAAGCTTTGATAGAAAATTGAATGTATTTTGTGATTTTTTTATCTAACCTTTCTATGTTTATTGTGAAGGAACCCAAGTGACTAATGAGAAAGTGGATTTCACCAGCTTGTCTGACAACACAAGACCCAAAACATCCTCCACAACAGCTTCCCACTACTCAAGAAGTGGTAGGATCAAGTATGGCTTGTAAGTCGCCGATTATCTTCAAGGTTCCCACTAGACTTCCCATGTTTTTTAAGATACTTCTGGGTTCAGTTAAGTATGTAGAACCAGGATTCATGATTGACATTCTTATGGAGACCAATATTATGGGCGAACAATATACCTTATATATCTCACATGAGGATATAATACACTTTGGACTTATGGAAGAAATCGGCGCGTCTTGCATTTCATTCTATATTAGGTAAATTTTAAATTAATAAACATTATATAATTTAGTTTCTTTTTAAGTATAAATATAATATCATTAACTTTCATGTATGTAGTATAATATATTCTGAGTTGTGCGATAGAGAGATATCACACTTTTTTAGTTTCATTGAGCCATCGTGGTCATCGAGAATTGGGGCAAATATGGATAATCAGGCTGAAATTATCTCAGAGCGTATCAATAACACAGTGATGGGTCAAACTTGGTTAATGCCATACCATTTCTTGTAAGTAAAATTTTCATTTAATATTAATATTACTTATACCATATGATGTTTGTTTTAATAACTTTGTTTTAAATCCAGACGTCACTGGATGTTAGTGATCATTGATCCAGATGACCATACATGTTACTATCTTGATCCACTTAGAAAATCTCCTCCAAATGATTTGAAGAACCTTATGAACAGGTAATATATTTGAAACTTATTTTAGAATATAATATGGTCATTTGATATGGAAATAAAAAATTAATATGGTCTTCATATTGATGTATATATAGTGTCTTTTCACACATTAAACGAAAGACATGAAAGAATGAAAAAAAATTACAAGTGGAAAATAGTCAATTGCCCTCGTCAAACATCGTCAGTAGAGTGCGGATTTTATATCACAAGGATGATGAAGGACTATTGCTTGAATGAGACACTCATGTGATGGCTAACTAGTAATTTAATTGTATTTATAATTATTGAACTATAATTCTATTGAATTTAATTTCTGATTTAGTTTTTTATTTTGTGTTTTGTAGTGTGGTGGGAAGAATACATACACTTGGTGAAATTAATGAAACTCGAAATGAATGGGCAGCCAAGCTTCTTGAGCGGGTGAGTCATAGCTAGAGTGGCTTTTGAAATCAGAATTAAAAAATATACTAATTGTAGTTATTAGTTAGCACTTACATAGTTATTGTAAGTGTATATTCTGATCTTGTAATTTTTAGATTTGGAACATATTGAGTTCTATTGATTTTGTCCGCCTGTTGATCCTGTCTGGACTATGTTGTAATTAAACAAGAAATTATGAATGAATATAGTGGTTGAAAATAGAGAAATGAAAAAAATTTCATATACTACATGGGACGTCGGTTTCCACAAAACTGTTATCTTATGTATTGCAGGGATAATGCTTGCACATAAATTGTCATCTCATGTATTGCAAGAGAACAACGCTTGAGTAGGAACTGTCGTCTCATTTACTGTAGTGGATGACGCTTGCACAGAAACTATCGTCTTATGTACTACAAAAGACAATGTTTGTATAGGAATCATTGTCTCATGTACGACAGGAGATGACACTTTTATTTAAACCGTTGTTTCGTGCTTTACATGGCATGACATTGCATGAGATGACGGTATTAGAACCGACGTATGAGAGTCCATACGACGGTTTAAAACCATCTTCCCACGTCAATTTTGTAGTAGTGGGCTATCATAGACTGCAACCCCTAAAGGAATCTTTCCTTCCTTGTCCCATCGGTAAGCACCAAGTCTGAAATGAACTTGGCTAATCTACCAAACCTCCGTGAATACTCTGCCACTATCATATTCCCTTGCAGCCATTTACTAAACTCTTTAGCTTTTGCAGCCCTAACTGCCTCATTATAATATTGTTCATTGAACTGAGTTTTAAACTCTTCCCAAGCCAAGGTATTAATGCCCTTAGTCGGGCATACTACCTCCCACCAGTTTTGGCCATACTCCTAAAACATATACGTGGCACAGGCCACTCTCTCGTTGCCCACAATCCTCTTGAAGTCTAGGATGAATGCAATCATGCTCATCCACTGCTCTGCCTTGAGGATCTACGCTACCTTAAAAAATCGGAGGGTGCTACTTCCTGAATCGTTCATATAACAACTCCCAATGGTTCTCTGTCCCTGACTGATGTTGTACGGCTGGTACTGCAATAGCAAGTGGGGCCTCTGACACAGCGTTCCCTGTTGGAACTTGTTGTTGCCTAAATTGGCAAATCTCTTCTTCTTGCCTTTGCAGCCTAGCTTGCATATCAGCAAGCACCTGTTTCCAGTTTTCAGGAGCTGGCGGAGGGGTCTAACCCTAATTATCATTTTCAGCCTGTATTCCCTGGCCAGCTTACAGATATGACTGCCCTAGAAGCATACTTCGAACATGCACCTTGTTGCAGTAATCAATTCGTCCAATTAGGTAGTAATAACTAAATCTCTTGCTGCCCTACGACTCAAGACCGAACAAACAAACGTTCACACTCAACAATCATGCTAATAAGCATGTCAATCCATATTCATATCCAAACATGGTGCTAATAAGCACTTCCTAACATTTATAAACAAGTAACGGTGCTAATAAGAATTTTTTGGCACTCATAAACAATTAACGATGTTAATAAGTCTATTCTGACATTTACAGACAAATAGCAATGCTAATAGGCCTTTCGTTAACATTTAATAGGGCTGATAAGCATTTCCTAGCTTACATGTATCTATAATTGCACTAATGAGCATGTCCTGACCTACATGTCCATATAATATTGCTAATAAGCGCTTCCTTTTTCATTCACAAGCAATGTCAATGCTAATAAGCATCCTAATATTCTCACACATATACAGTCATGCTAATAAGCATGGTGATTCATATTCATGCTCAAAAAAAGTGCTAATAATCACGTTCTTAACATTCACAAGCATTAACAATGCTAATAAGCACGATCCTGACTTTCATACATAACATAATGCTATTAAGCATTTCTAACATTCAAAAGCAATAACAATGCTAATAAGCATTCCTTTTAACATTTTAATGGTGCTAATAAGTAGCTCCTGGCATACATGCACATATAGCAGCGCTAATAAGCATTCCTGACATTCAAAAGTAATAATGAGGCTTATAAGCATTCCTACAACATTTACTAGTGACTTTTGTGCTTATAAGCACATCTTTAACGTGCATGCAGTAGTCAAGGGCCAGACCCTATCAAAATAGCTCATAAATTCGATTTAAATAAGTAGATAATGCATATATTGTAATGCCCTGGTTAACCAAGACTGTTACACTATGTGTTTAAAATAGTGCTTAACTCGCTAAGCGAGTCATTTGGACTTAAATGTGTAATTAAATACTAAGTCAAGGTCAAATATCAAAAGGTTTGGTCAACAAAATGATTATTTTTCATTAAAAATATTAAGTTTATACACGGGAACCCAAAAATCGATTATAGCCTGATAAAAGATAAATGTAATACAATTAGCCGTCCTAAGCGGCAATACAAGGTTCAACCCTAGTTCCTCCCAGGCTATCCCTGTCATGGCAATCGGGTAGGCTGCATATGTACACACCACCATTGAAGCTCTCCAACTCATGGCTGGTCCGGCTATCCCTTTCCCTTACCTGCACCACGTAGCACCAATGAGCGAAAGCTCAGCAAGAAAACTTAGACCAACATGCACAACTAGGCAATAGTATTAAATCAATAAACATAAATCATTAGATTCAATCAATACAGGATATAAGAAACCAACCGCCAGTAACATTCAGCTCAGTCAAATGCATAAACCAAACTCATCAATCAATAGAAATAGTTAAGTGCAAACCACACTTATGTTTATTGTATAATTTCCAGGCCCGGTGCCCTTAGGTCGAGTCCTCTTGTCTTATAGTCGACCCCGGCACCCTTAAGCCGGGCTGCGTTCCGCACACTTGCTATTTGTTAGGAGTGTGTCCTAAAAGCATGTAAAAGACATTTTTTATTTCTGTGAATAAATAAATACAATGGTTTATTATTATTTTTATATTTAGATTGTTAAATTATTGTTTGAATAATTTTATAAATATCAGAAAAATTCTATATTCATTATTAAGGATGTGATCTTGTATTAGTACAAGAGAATTAAGATCACATGAATGAATAAAAATAGTCAACAACAACAAATTAATGTTAAGGAATTCTTTAATTGGGATTGTAAGTACGGTTTGCTGAGTATCATGATGATACAAATAATCTAGATTCGGATTATTGATGTGGTAAGACATCTCGGTAAAGGTGCTTTATATAATATGATTATATATGACATGGACCGATATGAATAAAAGTCTTTATCCAAAAACCATTTAACAATAAAGACTTGTAATTCATATCATAACTGATGATCATTTATACATCAACCTAAATCCTGAGTGTTCATGAACTCATGTTCATGTTTATTAAATCTTTTGATTCATTCGTTAAGGTCTCTTCAAAAAATGAGGCAATTGACTTTTGTTTTGGAGATTTAATATCATAGATGGCTGGGAACATGTATCAACAATACGGAAACTAATCTTTCCTAACGGATCGTATATTAGTTCCCTTAAGGGTTAATTCTAGAATTGAATGATTTTGAGCTCAAATCTATAATTAGATTATAGATTAATTATTCACTAGTGAATTAATGGTACTTAAGGAATAAGAAGTAAATTAGAAAGGTAAAATGGTAATTCTTCCATTCTAATTTATGAACTAATTAATTAGAGGGTTGAACTATTATAAGAGGTTATATCAATGGACGACTTAAGAAAATATTTCTATAAAAGTATATCTATAACATAAAGAGTGCAATTCTGAATTTATAGTGGAGAAATATCATAATTAATAAATTAACTATTATAATTAAAGAGTTTAATTATTTAGTTTCAATTTATTGGAGCTTAATGTTATAGGTCCATGGTCCCCGAAATGGCTCAAACAAACACTGACAAAGGTAAATACAAAAAATGGGCAAAAGGACTTATTTGATAAGTAAAATATTTTTCTATGCATCAAACATAATTATTGTATAATTATGTGTAATTAATTATTTATTTGATTTAACAAAAATATAATTAATTTTGAATTAATTTATTTTTGGGATTTTTTGTATTTAAATAATAATAAAAATTGTGAAAAATCACATGCCATCCCTGGCATGTGGTACACGTGTAGCACAGTGCACAGTCACTGTGCTACACGAATAAGAGACTCTGAGTAGTTTCTTGGTTCCACAATTTTAATTATTTAAATATTAAATAAATAATGAGATATTGTAATATGATTAAAATATTTTTATTTAAACATAATCTGATAACTTATTAGTTATTTTCAAATTGTTTAAAATAACTAATTTTTTATTTTTTTTTAATATATTGGATATATTAAATATAGGATATCAGTTTTTCAGAACGTAACTTTTTAGAGATAGAAAAATATATTGAAATCTCTCTTAGAGAAAGAGAACAGTGATACAAGCATCGATCACTGTTCTTCACAAACTTAGGTCCAAACTTTATCAGATCTTATGTGTTGAGAATATCTGATAAATAGATTTTGCCAATTATTTTGTATAGCGAGCCCACACTCGTTCTTTGTGTGCTGAGAACATTTTGGAAGATCTTGGTGTGAGATCTCAAGGATTTTGTCATACAAAAAGATAGCAGCAAGGAAGGACCTGAGGTAATTTTCTATTCATGTCTTTGATTCAATATATATATGCATGTGAAGAAGTAGATCTAGAAATCTTGTGGGATTAAATTAACAATTTTGATTGTTGTTCCGCTGCGTATAATCTCTGATTTGATCTATAAAAAACCAACACTATCGGCCCCCAGCACCCTTAGGTCGGCCTGTAAACAGATATAATCACAAATGCACAATGCACAACAAGTAATCAATGGCAGCGTATACAAGCATGCCTATCCAGATATTCTCAGATACAGATATGTTCACATTCATAACATATTTATTAATAGGGGTTTATGCCCCAATCATAACCCGGGTGCAATTTTCTTACCTCGAGTCCCAAGTAGCTAGTGTATGGCAGCCCCGAGTACGATTCCTGTCCTTGAGCCCTTGCAGTATAACCTAGTCACAGCGTATTAATAAATAACCATTAAAACCTAAACCGATTACAACCTTCAAAATAACATACTAGCCTCCAGGACCTCGAATTCTACTAAACCGAGTAGTAGAATCCTTCTTGAGCACTTAGGTTTGAGTTCCCAAGCTTAAAGATCTATTTTGGCTACTTTTTTAATTAGGGTCGCGGCCTAGCCCCATAGGGTCACGGTGCGCTACAGATCAGAGAGCTCCGAGGCTCTCTTCTGGGGGACGCGGGTTGCGGATCGCCTCAACTTGTGCCATGACGCTTGGCCAAAATCAGAATCTCCCAGCCTTTTCGCATACACGGGTCGCGACGCCTGAAGAACAGAGCCGCAGCTCAAGCCCAAAAACCCATAATTCCCCACCATTTTCCTACATTTTTCCAAGCTTATCCCACCAAAATTCATCACAGTTCCAAACCTAAAACAAAACTTGTTAGGAGTGTGTCCTAAAAGCATGTAAAAGACATTTGTTTTTTCTGTGAATAAATAAATACAATGGTTTATTATTATTGTTATATTTAGATTGTTAAATTATTGTTTGAATAATTTTGTAAATATCAGAAAAATTCCATATTCATTATTGAGGATGTGATCTTGTATTAGTACGAGAGAATTAAGATCACATGAATGAATAAAAATAGTCAACAACAACAAATTAAAGTTATGGAATTCTTTGATTGGAGTTGTAAGTACGGTTTATTGAGTATCATAATGATACAAATAATCTATATTCGAATTATTGATGTGGTAAGACATCTCGGTAAAGGTGCTTTATATAATATGATTATATATGACATGGACCGATATGAATAAAAGTCTTTATCCAAAAACCATTTAACAATAAAGACTTGTAATTCATATCATAACTGATGATCATTTATACATCAACCTAAATCCTGAGTGTTCATGAACTCATGTTCATGTTTATTAAATCTTTTGATTCATTCGTTAAGGTCTCTTCAAAGAATGAGGCTATTGACTTTTGTTTTGGAGATTTAATATCATGGATGGCTGGGAACATGTATCAACAATACGGAAACTAATCTTTCCTAACGGATCGTATATTAGTTCCCTTAAGGGTTAATTCTGGAACTTAATGATTTTGAGCTCAAATCTATAATTAGATTATAGATTAATTATTCACTAGTGAATTAATGGTACTTAAGGAATAAGAAGTAAATTAGAAAGGTAAAATGGTAATCCTTCCATTCTAATTTATGAATTAATTAATTAGAGGGTTGAACTATTGTAAGATAGTTACATCAATGGACGACTTAAGAAAATATTTCTATAAAAGTATATCTATAACATAAAGAGTGCAATTCTGAATTTATAGTGGAGAAATATCATAATTAATAAATTAACTATTATAATTAAAGAGTTTAATTATTTAGTTTCAATTTATTGGAGCTTAATGTTATAGGTCCATGGTCCCCGAAATGGCTCAAACAAACACTGACAAAGGTAAATACAAAAATGGGCAAAAAGGACTTATGTGATAAGTAAAATATTTTTCTATGTATCAAACATAATTATTGTATAATTATGTGTAATTAATTAATTAAGAATTAATTAATTATTTGATTTAAAAAATATATAATTAATTTTGAATTAATTTATTTTTGGAATTTTTGGTATTTAAATAATAATAAAAATTGGGAAAAATCACATGCCATCACTGGCATGTGGTACACATGTAGCACAGTGCACAGTCACTGTGCTACACACATAAGAGACTGAGAAAGTTTCTTGGTTCCATAATTTTAGTTATTTAAATATTAAATAAATAATGAGATATTGTAATATGATTAAAATATTATTATTTAAACAAAAATCTGATAAATGATTAGTTATTTTCAAATTGTTTAAAATAACTATGATTTTATTTTAATATATTGGACATATTAAATATAGAATATCAGTTTTTCAGAACGTAACTTTTCAGGGATAGAAAAATATATAGAAATCTCTCTCAGAGAAAGAGAACAGTGAAATATACAAAAGTCATTGTTCTTTACAATACTTAGGTCCAAACTTTATTAGATCTCATGTGTTGAGAACATCTGATAAATAGATTTTGCCTATTATTTGTATAGCGACCCCACACTGGTTCTTTGTGTGCTGAGAACATTTTGGAAGATCTTGGTATACGATCTCAAGGATTTTGCCATACAAAAAGATAGCAGCAAGGAAGGACCTGAGGTAATTTTTCTATTCATGTCTTTGATTCAATATATATATGCATGTGAAGAAGTAGATCTAGAAATCTTGTTGGATTAAATTAACAATTTGATTGTTGTTCTGCTGCGTATAATCTCTGATTTGATCAATTAAAACCAACAAATGGTATCAGAGCTATCTTCACGTATATATATATATATATTGAATCTGTGTGGGTTTACTTTTTTGCATTTATTTATTTTGATGAATGAATGGATGGCTTAATATGATTGAATGCATGGGAATGTTGAATGGTTAATTGTATGGTGTTTTTGGGTTAGGATTTGTTTATGATTAGATCATTATGTAAGCCATTAAAGGACATAGGATTTATGTAATTTTATTTGGTTTTTGACACCATAAAATTGTAATTTCGATCACACAAAAGTCATAATGGAGCCCAAGATTCATAATTCAGCCACCGCTCCTCCGAGGCCGCCCTACGAGCCGCTGCCGGGACGTCGTACGGACGTACGTATACGGACAGGTCCGTACATCCTGGCCCCCGCCGCCCCGTTTGACGCCACGTGTCCCCGTTCTGCTGGTCCAGAATTTTTTTTAATTTTTCTAAAATTATTCTGTTATTTTTTTAAAAATTTTAAAATGTTAAATATCCTATTTATTATAAATTTGATATTTAAATAATGTGATAATTTTGTTATCCTAACAAACATTTTTTTTTAAATCTAATTTCAAAATTTAATTTTAAAAAATAACAGATTTTATTTAATTATTTCAGTTTCTAATTTTAATTAAAAGTTGTTTTAATTAAAAATAAAAAATAAAATAATGATTATTTAAAAGTTTGTTTTAATTAATCAAAATAATTAGAAAATTGTTTTCTTATTATTATTCTGGACCAATAACGACACATATCCTACCGACAGTAAAGTAAAGAAGCCCGATGGAGATCAAGGCGGTTTTATTTTATTTTTAATTTTATAAAATAGTTGTAAAATTAGAAATACCCAAAAGCACCCGGTTCAAAATTTATTGTTTATTTATTTATTTATTTAAATAATTATTTTAATGTGATTGATAACATGTTCATGCATTTTATGCCATACATTAAAACCCACACAGTCATAATCATGCATCTCATTAGTAGAAACATGATTATTAGGATTGTCCTATATGTTTATATGAATTGTTTTGCGAAATCAATTGCATGTAAGTTACTTAGTTTTATTTTTGAAAACTTGGTAAAATATCACACCAAGTTTTAAGTCTTTATGACTTATTTTTTTTAAACCAACTTTATTTTAAAAAGTGTTTTTTTAGTAAAGTTTAGATGAACATGATTGGTAATTTAAAATTGGATATGGACCTAGAAACTCGCTTTCTTTCCAATTTTAATTTTGTTCATAAGGTTTAAAGATGTTATAATTAATTTGGAATTAATTAGGTTAAAAACACTTATTTCAAAATAGTGAGTGGGAGAGGGTTGATATCTCAAACATAACCCATGGTCTCCATTATTAATATAACATCGTGAGATATGAATAGCACCTCGCGACGGCTTTGTTTTCGTCCCCCTAAGGAAGGTGTCTAGACATATCAATAGCAAGGTTGTATTTCTTACATAGATAGGAACTAATGATGTATTTTAGGCTTAACCGACCCTAAGGCGGCATGTCCTAAGTTAAGTCATGAACTCTGAAATAATGGGCTACAGTCACAAAGCTATGATTAAGCTTTTGCAGTGGATAATCATAACTTGACCAAACTAAGTGATACTTTAATGTTTAAAAGAGAAAATAAAGAGTTATTTTAAGTTTTAAACAATAAAGATAAGAATGTCTCATAAATTCTCTAAAATTAATTTGACCGACCCTAAGACGGCACTTTAATTGTCAGAAAATTTTATCGTGGAAATTAATCTTTATTTTATGTGTTTTAATTGTGCTCATGCATCACGTTTAATTTCCGAAACTTTGATATTTATTTTTCTAAATATAATAATATTTATTTGTATTTATTTATTGCCAGCAAAAATGTCTATTGGTGAATTACACACCGATGCCTTTCTAAAATCCTTGGTTTTTGAACCTGAAAATATGCAACACTGGTTTCGAGGCATGTTGACTATTTTTTCTTATAAGAAGATGATGTCAACTGTCTGTGAAAAACCTCCAACAGAACCACCTCTGGCTACTAGCTATGAAGCAGAAGAAAAATATGTAAATTGGATGAAATCCGATCGGTTGGCACGTTATTGCATGCTTTCAACCATGCCTGACAAAACAAAGGAAACATATATACACTATGACTCAGCACATGAGATGTGGTAAGCAATGACAGAGGAAGTCTTTGCTGAGTGTCATCGTTTATATCAAACGAAAAAGGTAAATAAGATTTACATATATTTTTTCAACTTTGAATAGTGGATTCAAATACTATGAATATGAGGTTCAAATTTTTGGATAGTAGATTAAAAAATATATGCCACTAATCTGTTTTTCTTTTGTTTTTCCTTTTGTAGAATCAGAACCCTGAAAAGGAGGAAGAGACTGATAAGGATTTTGAATAGCGAGTAAAGAGTTGGAGAAGTTGGAGAGTAGTTTTATTTAGTAATTTTTATTGTTAGTTGAACAATTTAAATTTCTTTATTTTGTTTTAGAAATTTTAGATTTCTTTAAACAAAGAAAACTACGGTCTAGAAATTTAGTTTATTATTAGTAATTTTGATTATTAATGTTTGGAAACTTATTTCTAAATTTTTCATAACATTTATTTCTTTTATTAATAAAGTAGTTATTATTTAAAGAAATTATCTATTTACTTGTTATGCAAATGCTTTGGGATAAACAAAGTTTACATACTTATAATGAATGACAAATTTGTTTTAATTTTGAATTATTTAAAAACAGCTAATCCTAAATCTATTAAACTGATTCCGATAGTGAAACATATATTTAGCACTTGAGATTGGGCCATATTGGTCTAGACGGAATAAATAGGCTTGTAAAGGATAGTCCTTAAAGAGAACCATCTATTGGATCTCTCCCTGTGTTGTAAATCCTGTCTAGAAGACAAAATGACCAAGAGACCTTTCTCAACTAAAGGTTCAAGAGCCACAGAACCACTTCAGCTAGTACATACGGATGTTACGATCCACTTAATGTACAAACAAGAGGAGGTTGTGAATATTTTGTCACTTTCATTGACGATTATTCAAGATATGGTTACCTATACTTAATGCAAAGAAAATCTGAAACTTTTGGAAAGTTCAAAGAATTTTAAGCAGAGGCTGAAAAGCAATTAGGTAATTCACTAAAAACCACTTTGATCTAATCGAGGAAGAGAGTACTTGGATTGTGAATTTAAGAACCATCTACATGAGCATGGCATTCAATCCCAACTCACAACACCTGGAACGCCACAGCAAAATGGTGTTTCAGAAAGACAGAATAGAACGTTATTAGATATTGTTAGATGAATGATGAGTTTCTCATCATTACCACTGTCATTCAGGGGCTATTCGATTCAATGTATTCTGTACATATGAATGATGTTCCATCTAAGTCTATCCAAAAGACACCCATAGAATTATGGAATGGTTGTAAACCTAGTTTACACCATTTTCAAATTTAGGGGTGTCCTACACGTGTGCTTAAAGGAAAGACCGGGAAGTTGAAAACACGCTATGAAGTGTGCATGTTTGTGGGATATTCCAAAGAGACTAGAGGTGGAATTTTCTATGGTCCAAAAGAAAATAAAAGATTTGTATTGACAAATGCAACTTTTCTTGAATATGACTATATTAATAACCACAAACCTCGCAGTAAGGTTGTACTGGAGGAGATGGTCCCAAATGAAGTCGCAAAGTCACCAGCAAAAATTAATGATAAAACAACCAAAGAAACCACAATTCCTAAAAAGGAAAAACCAGTGCAACGTCGTAGTGGGAGGATTGTGAGACAACCTATTCGCTACGAACATGAGGCACACGTTCTTGTATCAGATACTGAAAAGGACGATCCATTGAATTTTAAAGAAGCAATGGAAGACCTTGATGTTGATAAGTGGAAAGATGCCATGAATCAAGAAATGGAATCAATGTATTCCAATTCAGTCTGGGAACTTGTAGATCTGCCTGGCAATGTTAATGCCATTGGATGCAAATGGATCTACAAGAAGAAAAGGGGTGCAGATGGAAAGCTAGAGACCTATAAAAGCAAGGCTTGTGGCCAAAGGCTACACACAGAGAGAGGGTTTGGACTATGAAGAAACATTTTCTCCTGTGGCCATGCTTAAGTCCATTCGCATACTTTTATCCATAGCTGCCATCTATGATTATGAGATATGGCAAATGGACGTCTAGACAGCCTTTCTGAATGGCCACCTTGATGAAACCATTTATATGGAACAACCAGAAGGGTTTATAAAGAAGGATCAAGATCAAAAAGTATGCAAGTTGAAGAAATCCATATATGGATTGAAACAAGCATCAAGATCTTGGAACTTAACATTTGATGAAACTATTAAAACATATGGTTTCGAACAAAATGTTGACAAAGCATGTGTTTATAAATACATCAAAGGAAAATTTGTGGTTTTCTTAGTTCTTTATGTTGATGATATCCTACTCATTGGGAATGATGGAGAGACATTATCAAATGTAAAGAAATGGTTGGCTGACAAATTCCAAATGAAAGATTTGGGAGAAGCGAGCTATGTTCTAGGCATTAGAATTCTAAGAGATAGAAAGAACAAGCTCCTAGCACTTTCACAAGAAAATTATATTGATAAAGTGCTTGAAAGATTCTCTATGGAGAATTCCAAAAAGGGTCAATTGTTGATAAGACATGGAATTACTCTTTACAAAGATCAGTGTCCAAAGACACCACAAGAGCAAGAGGATATGAGAAAGTATGAGCCTAATGTATGCAATGTTATGTACTAGACCTGACATATGTTATGCAGTAGGGATTGTCAGTCGTTATCAATCAAATCCAGGTTTGGAACACTGGATTGCGGTGAAACATATTCTCAAGTATCTCAGGAGAACGAGAGACTATATGCTAGTATATTCGGGTAGTGACCTCGAACCTACTGGATACACTGACTCAGATTTTCAATCTGACAAGGATAGTAGAAAGTCTACTTCTGGGTCAGTATTCACTCTTGGTGGTGGAGCAGTTGTCTGGAGAAGCATTAAGCAATCTAGTATAGCAGATTCAACCATGGAAGCTGAATACATAGCAGCTTGTGAAGCAGCTAAGGAAGCAGTTTGGCTGAAGAAGTTCTACACAGATTTGGAAGTAGTTCTAGAAGTGGAGAAACCACTTGTTCTTTACTGTGACAACAGTGGAGCAATGGCCAATTCTAAAGAACCAAGTAGCCACAAGAGGGGAAAGCATATAGAGTGCAAATACCACTTAGTCAGAGAAATCGTACATAGAGGAGATGTGTCCATTCTGGAAATCGCATCAGAACACAACCTAGCAGACCCGTTCACGAAGACGCTTCCAGCAAAGCAATTCAAGGGTCATGTACGTAATATGGGATTGAGAGAAATGCCTCACTTGCTTTAAGTACAAGTGAAAGATTGTTAGGAGTGTGTCCTAAAAGCATGTAAAAGACATTTGTTTTTTCTGTGAATAAATAAATACAATGGTTTATTATTATTGTTATATTTAAATTGTTAAATTATTGTTTGAGTAATTTTATAAATATCAGAAAAATTCCATATTCATTATTGAGGATGTGATCTTGTATTAGTACAAGAGAATTAAGATCACATGAATGAATAAAAAAAGTCAACAACAACAAATTAAAGTTATGGAATTCTTTGATTGGAGTTGTAAGTACGGTTTACTGAGTATCATAATGATACAAATAATCTAGATTCGGATTATTGATGTGGTAAGACATCTCGGTAAAGGTGCTTTATATAATATGATTATATATGACATGGACCGATATGAATTAAAGTCTTTATCCAAAAACCATTTAACAATAAAGACTTGTAATTCATATCATAATCGATGATCATTTATAGATCAGCCTAAATCCTGAGTGTTCATGAACTCCTGTTCATGTTTATTAAATCTTTTGATTCATTCGTTAAGGTCTCTTCAAAGAATGAGGCTATTGACTTTTCTTTAATATCATGGATGTCTGGGAACATGTATCAACAATACGAAATCTAATCTTTCCTAACGGATCATATATTAGTTCCCTTAAGGGTTAATTCTGGAACTGAATGATTTTGAGCTCAAATCTATAATTAGATTATAGCTTAATTATTCACTAGTGAATTAATGGTACTTAAGGAATAAGAAGTAAATTAGAGAGGTAAAATGGTAATTCTTCCATTCTAATTTATGAACTAATTAATTAGAGGGTTGAACTATTGTAAGATGGTTATATCAATGGACGACTTAAGAAAAGATTTCTGTAAAAGTATATCTATAACATAAAGAGTGCAATTCTGAATTTATAGTGGAGAAATATCATAATTAATAAATTAACTATTATAATTAAAGAGTTTAATTATTTAGTTTCAATTTATTGGAGCTTAATGGTATAGGTCCACGGTCCCCGAAATGGCTCAAACAAACACTGACAAAGATAAATACAAAAATGGGCAAAAAGGACTTATGTGATAAGTAAAATATTTTTCTATGTATCAAACATAATTATTGTATAATTATGTGTAATTAATTAATTAATTGATTTAAAAAATATATAATTAATTTATTTTTGGGATTTTTGGTACTTAAATAATAATAAAAATTGGGAAAAATCACATGCCATCATTGGCATGTGGTACACGTGTAGCACAGTGCATAGTCACTGTGCTACACGCATAAGAGATTGAGAAAATTTCTTAATTCAACAATTTTAGTTATTTAAATATTAAATAAATAATGAGATATTTTTATATGATTAAAATATTATTATTTAAACAAAATTTTGATATCTGATTAGTTATTATCAAATTGTTTAAAATAACTAAGATTTTATTTTAATATATTGGATATATCAAATATAGGATATCAGTTTTTCAGATCGTAACTTTTCAGGGATAGAAAAATATCTAGAAATTTCTCTCAGAGAAAGAGAACAGTGAAATATACAAAAGTCATTGTTCTTTACAATACCTAGGTCCAAACTTTATTAGATCTCATGTGTTGAGAACATCTGATAAATATATTTTGCCTATTATTTGTATAACGAGCCCACACTCATTCTTTGTGTGCTGAGAACATTTTGGAAGATCTTGGTGTGAGATCTCAAGGATTTTGCCATACAAAAAGATAGCAGCAAGGAAGGACCTGAGGTAATTTCTATTCATGTCTTTGATTCAATATATATATATGCATGTGACGAAGTAGATCTAGAAATCTTGTGGGATTAAATTAACTATTTGATTGTTGTTCCGCTGTATATAATATCTGATTTGATCAATTAAAACCAACAAAACTATACCTCACAAACATTTCCAAACATTGTAAGCAGCATATAACCCTCAAAAATCAAACCAAACCATTACCGCAGCCTAAAATCCAAACCTTGAGTTTAGAACTCAAGAACACCAAAACCAAGCTTACAATTCAATAAAGAACGGAGAAATTCACTTACCCCTACTGCAGATCATGACCCTGAGTTAATCCTTCAGTGATCCTAGCTCCAATTCCAGCTTGAATCACAAATTCTGAAGATTTTCCCTTCCCAAATGATCAAACTTACCAAGGCACCAAAGAGAGGAGAGGAAACCGAACATAGAGAGAGAGAGAGTTCTGCTTGTTTCCTTGTTTCTATAGGCTTCGAGTGCCTAAACTATCATAAGGTAAGTAAGTCCCCAATAAATCCTAAATACGCACTAAGTCCCCAAAAATACCCCTAAGCTCGCCTCGAGTCGGGTATTGGACCCCGTTGTGACTATTCCACTAATCCGCTCACTAGGATCGCCTCGAGCTGAATATCGTAATATATCCACATAATAATGTGGTCCTCAATCATTTAACACATATAATCACATTTAAACACTCAACGGGCCAAAATTACAAATATGTTTGTATTGGTAAGAACAAGCCCACATGCATATTTAATACACATAAACATGCACATATATCCATATTATCATTTAAATCATGTATGCCACATAATCATACATATATTCCATTAATTCCACATACAAATCCTATTATGCCCTCCAGGCACCATAACTCATAGCACTTAGCCTTAATAGCGAATTCGGGGACGTTACATATGTACTTCATTTAAGCAATTACACACATAACTATATTAATAGTTACCAAACCCTAAGTCGAGCTTGTCTTTAGCGGCGAGTGTACATGGCCAGTCTATCATCAGGAACCCTTAAACCTTGGCAGCTCTGATACCAAGTTGTAACGCCCTATTAATTAGGGTCTCAAGTGTGTTTAAATTAGTGTGGGACTCACTAAATGAGTCATTTGGCCTAAAACGTGTGATTAAGCCACTAAGGGTTCATGTATTAAAAAAATCTTGGTCAACAAATAAATGTCTCCATTAAAAGAACACTTTAGTCTTTACATGGGATCCAAAAATACAAGTTTAAAATTTGTTTACAACTCAGGGATTACAAAATAAGTCAACCTAAGCGGCAAAACAGGGTCCAACCCCAGTTCCCCTGCGAAATCTTAGCCGCAGCGGTCAAGCAGACTGCATATGTACACATCACCCTTAACATTCTCCAACTCATGGTTGGCAAAGGTTCTCCTTACCCTTACCTATACCACAAAGCACCCGTGAGCCAAAAGACTCAGCAAGAAAACACATTAACAAATTCAGATAGTCCATAGAATATAACAGCATGCTCAACAATAATAACTGGAACCATGCATACACATTGTACAAGTAAGTGACCATAAGGTCACACAAGTGTGTGTCGCACTCCTGTTCATTCCTATGGAATCCGAGCCAGTCAAGTGCATAATGCACGCCCGTTCATTCCTATGGCTTCCAAGCCAGTCAAGTGCATAACGCACTCTTGTTCATTCCTATGGCATCAAAGCTAATCAAGTGCATAATGAACTCCTGGGGTGGCCTAGCCATAACAGCCCGTGCTCAACACGCATAATGTCGATCATGGCTCATAAGGCGACCTTGCGAAGCCTCGACTCATAAGTCGAGCCTTATGAACCCTCGACTTATAAGTAGAGCCTTGTAATCCTTTGACTTATAAGTCGGCCTTGTAAATCCTCGACTTATAAGTCAAGCCTTGTAAATCCCTCGACTTATAAGTCGGCCTTGTAAATCCCTCGACTTATAAGTCGGCCTTGTAAATCCTCGACTTATAAGTCGAGCCTTGTAATCCCTCGACTTATAAGTCGAGATTTGTAAACTCTCAACTTATAAGTTGGGCCTTGTAAACCTTCGACTCATAAGTCAAGCCTTTCTTAATCCCTAGGCTCATAAGCCATGCCCATTTTTATTCAAGTATACCCTTGACTAGCAGGCCAAGCTTTTAGTTAGGTACAATAGACAAACTTTTGACTTATCAGCCGAGCCTCCCAATCGGGGACAGACATCCATATACACCTTTATCATATGCAGATATAATGCATTACAATGTACTTACACGAGTATAGACATGCATAATTATAATAATGTCCATTAGTTGGGCTTGAGCCCTAATCATTGTTTACATTTAACAGTTGGGCCAACCCCCAATCATATTACATTTAATAGTTGGGCCAAGCCACATCATATTACATTTAACATTTAGGCAAAGCCCCAATCATAATACATTTAATAGCTGGGCCGAGCCCCAATCATAATACATTTGATAGTTGGGCCAAGCCGTAATCATAATACATTCAACAATGGGGCCAAGCCCTAATCATGTTACATTCAACAATGAGGCCAAACCATAATCACGTATCTCACGCATCGGGTGCAGTTTTCTTACCTTTGGTCCAAGCACAAGCAGAGAAGAAAGCAAGCACTACCCCTGAGAAGGATCCTCTCCCGAGCCCTAGTGAAAACCTAGTCACAACCCACAAATAACATTCTCATTACTATTCGATTCCATAATAGAACCCCAGGACCAATCCCGTGCTCTCAGGACCTTCAATTCCCCCACACGAGATGGTGAAATCGTCCCCCGAGGCCCTGGGCCTATGCCCTAAAAATACCAAAATCAAGGGCACTGAAAATGGCTTAGCACCGCAGCACAACCTTATAGGCGTCGCGGCACACAACCAGGGTCCCCTGCCCTGAATCATCCCAGCGTCACGGCTCTCCTCCGCGAACCCAGAAAAATTGGGTTTTTCCACCATTTTTCCCCAAGCCAAAGCTCTCAAATCTTGCCTCAAACTTGTCTAAGCGTCCCAAATGAGTTTAAAACTATAAATAACATATCATAAGAAGTACCAACACCTCAAAAACTAACTCAATCTCTCATTCAAATCAAAACCCATCCCTTGGTTTAAAATTCTACAAAAAACTTAAACCACAGCTGAGATTTATCAAGAAAACCGAGCAATACCTTACCTTAAAGAAGAATCACGACCCTTATGCTCCTACTACTTGAATTCCCAGCTCAAACTTAAAATCCCAAGCCTTTCCTTCTCCCAAAATCAAAACCTCCCCAAGTGCAAAAATGAGAAAAGAGAGCAACGGGAGAGAGAGGAGAGCTGAGTATTTTCCTGAATGTTCTGAGAAGCTCCAAGTGACTAAGTCACTACCTAGATAGGAAAGGACCATTATACCACTTACTCCCTAATGCCCTCTCTAATGCCCTCAAGGGAAAATGAGTCTTTTACCCCTCCTTTTTCCCG
Organism: Humulus lupulus; assembly: GCF_963169125.1. Classification (NCBI taxonomy): domain Eukaryota; kingdom Viridiplantae; phylum Streptophyta; class Magnoliopsida; order Rosales; family Cannabaceae; genus Humulus; species Humulus lupulus. The sequence continues at coordinate 92,367,612 of NC_084800.1, read as the reverse complement.
TTAATCATAATTAACGCCTCATAAATTCTCGTTATCTCTAATTTCCTCAAATGATTACCAAATAATTCCCCATTACCCGATAGATCTCGGTAATGTGCTAAATTACTAAAATACCCCTAGGCTCACTCCGAGCAAGGTATTTGACCCCGTTATGACTAAACCGCTAACTTGCCCCCTAGGATCGCCTCGTGCTAGATAACCCAAATTTATCCACATAATAATGTGGACTTAATCATAAAACACACATATATTCAAATATGCCCTTAACGGACCAAAATTACAAAAATGTCCTTCTAATAAGTAATGGGCCCACATCCATGCTTAATACACCTAAACATGCCAATATAGTCATATTATAATATAACTCACATAATTCATATAATAACATGCTCATTACACATAAGCACTCAATTAATTCAATTGTTGCCTCCCGGCCCCCTAATCTAGGATCTAAACCATATTAGGGAATTAGGGGCATTACAACCAGCTCCCCTGTAGGTGATAAGATTCCAAACCCAACAATATAATAATCACATGGCCTACATAGTCTATAAATTATTCTTCTAGAAACAAATGAGTGTGTAGCATCAGAATCAATCAGTACAATGTAAGAAGTGTCAGCACTAGAAAGCTGACATGTCACTACTGAAGGGCTAGCCTCAGCCTCTACTTGCGTCAGTGCGAACACTCAAGTTGGAGTCAAGTTGTCCGCCTTTTTCGGCTCCTGTTTCTTCACCCTTGGGTAGTCTTTCTTGAGATGCCCCACCATTCCACATAAAAAAGCAAGCTCTATCCCTACACTCTCCCAGATGACGTCTTCTACATCTAGCGCATTCTGGATATGTCCTCCAAACCTCATTGTCACCCTAGTGGCCAATCTGTACAACCCGTGGCCTCCTATCGGGGCCTGAAGCTAAAACAATATCTGGGGTCTTCCTTTTCTGGTCACTAGGGCCTCCGCCCTACCAGATCTCGTAAAAGGAATCTCATTCTCCTAGTCTCCCTTCTGGTCGCACTCTCATGCCAGATCTTGTTCTCTGCCTTCTACAGTAAAAGCTCTCTCTACCACCTGAGCGTATGTTGTCACTCCAGGCACTGTAGTAATTCTAACATCTCGAGCTATCATAGAGTTCAGCCCCCTAAGAAATCTCTCCTTCCTAGTCACACTGGTAGGTACCAAGTCCAAAGAAAAATTGGCTAGTTTATTAAACTTCAGGGCATATTCTGTTACTGACATATTTTCTTGAACCAAACTATTGAATTCATCTGCCTTCGTAGCTCTCACTACATCATTATAGTATTTTTCATTAAATACATCTCTGAACTCTTCCCAATTCATTGTGGTCACAACCCTAATCTGAGACACCACCTCCCACCAGATTTGGGCATCCTCCTGTTGACGGTGAGAACTCGTCAACGATATAGGATCGGAAAACTCAAAGTGTATTGCAAAAATTATGTAGAAAAAAGATAGAAAGAACTTGAAGAAGAAAGATGCAGAACTACAATGGAGCAAAAATCGTATATTCCTTAATTGTCTGAGCATATAAAGAATTTTCCAACCCCTTAGTCTCAGGGGTGGGAGTCTATTTATAGTTAGGCTCTAATGGTCCTTGATATATGGTGGTCCCAGGGGACAAGAACGTAGCAGGTGCATTGTCAGGGTTGTTGTGCAGGATGTTGTGGTGTCGGCTCTGGTACATGGTCGGGGGTGCTCGGGTAGTGCCTCCACTCTTTGTACGGGTTCATACCACCACTACTTGTCGGACACAGATGTCAGGTTCATGCCTCTGTCCTCCTCAGGGTTGTACACCCCGTACTCATATTCGTACCTTGTACTTGATGGTCCTTCTATCATTTCCAAGATATAAATTCCCTCCAAGCTTCCTTATATTTTGCTAAGTGTGGGAAAGCATTTTTTGAGAGGTCGAGATGCGAGGCCCTTATCCGAGGGGGGTGGTACATCTATGTGCCTACCTAAGTGTCTTCACACAAGGAGTCTGAAGGCATGCGCATGAGGATTGGGCCACGCTATGCGGGGCCCTTGGCCAAGGGAGATGTGCGCCTAGCGTCTTCGTGTGAGAAGCATGAAGGCATGCACATGAGGATTGGGCCTCGCGCGCCTAGCACCTTCGTGCGAGAAGTCCAAGGGCATACACACGGGGATTGGGCCTCATCGAAGGAGATGCACGCCTAGCGTCTTCGCCTGAGAAGTCTGAAGGAGATGCACACGAGTATTGGGCCTCGCTATATGAGGTGAGGCCCTTGGCCGAAGGAGATGTGCGCCTAGCATCTTTGCACGAGAAGTCTGATGGAGATGCGAACGAGGATTAGGCCTTGGCTGAAGGAGATGCACGCCTAGCCTCTTCTCACGGGAAGTCTGAAGGAGATGCGTACGAGGATTAGGCCTCGCTGTGTGAGGCCCTTGGTCGAGGAAGACGTGCGCCTAGCATCTTCGTACTTTCACCGAGGGATGCTTTAAGGGAAATTATTCCATATTCACACTTGCCCCCGAATCTATAAGTATACTTTTAAGTGTTCTTGTAGACTTCTTCTTATGCTCCTTGTGTGATATGAATGGCATTTGAGCTTTGTTTTATTTTAGGAGGTTTGGAAGGCTCGCCTTTTGAATGATATCTTGTGGTGAATGAGGAAACACAAAATGGACCTTGGTGGTGTGTTTCTTTGTAGTTGATAAAGAAACACAAAAACCAACTAACTTTGGTGGTGATCCAAGTTTGTCCTTAAGATGGAATGAGGGCCAATCGTTTCTAAGCACAGATCCCAAGGTTGTCAAGACTCTTGATCTCCACCATTCATCTAGATTTGATGTAATGGCTAGGAAGTCGTGAATTTCCTTATAAATACCCCAAGACTTGGATTCATCTCTTCACGCCGAAACTTGCTTAGCCTAGTGGTATCTCATTTAAGCTATTTCTAAGAGCTCCAAGGTTCTATCCCTCATAGAGGCATCTTCGAGGTAATTTTCACCCCTTTTCATCAGATTCATCTTCCTTTTTTATTTATTTATTTTTTTACTTATTCTTCATCATACCATGTTTGCATTGTAGGGGTACAAGGTGTTCTCTTGTTGCCAAAGGTTCACTCTTGTTTATCATTTGATCCTTCTTCACATGCATAAAAGCCTGTCCTCGCACATCTGTGGATTCACATATACGCACCCAGATATACCTTCCTCCCCAAGTGATACACATGTCTCTTTTATCTTTTATATGATGGTAGGGCCATATGTTAGTATGTACCAGTTCCTTAGGGTTTTTTTATTCTCATGGCGCATTAGGAGCATATACATGGGTCTTTTTCTTATACCATTTACACTCATGTTGTAGATATAGGGTTGTCTTCATGCACACACGCCATCAAGTCTTAGCTTACCTATGGCGTCTAGACGGTCTTTTAAAGGTTCGCCTGGTGTTGAGTTTATCGAGTTGCCATCCTTTGACTCTAAGGCCGACGTTTGCAAACCCTCTACAAATGGGGGTGTGTGAATGCTCTACCTATAGAGGTTATCCTACCTTAGGTAGAAGGCATGAAGTCTTGAGAGTGAACTCGAATCTGTTACTAGTGGTGGGGGTATAGGTTTCTCCCCGTGGCATGAAACATATGTCTCCCAACTAAAATCAACCCTTCAAGATTGTATAGATGAAATCACTTTCCTAGAGGAAAACCTGCCACCTGAACCTCCATCTTCTTATGGTGATGGAGCCCCAGTCTATGGGGGTCCTATCCGTGGGGGTGCTGATTGTGATCCATTTAAACCTAAGTTCATTTCCATGGTTTTTCCCACCTTTCCTCATTTGTCCACGGTCATATGTCATAGGTTCAAGCAATATGTGGGTAGACGTAGGACATGTATTGGGCCTTCTAGGGGGTTGATGAAGTCAGTCGCTCACAAACCGCCTGTTATCTTTATCCAGGTACCAAACATGTCGAGGGGGATGCTTGATGATTTTGGAGGATGCAGGCATCGTGTCTACTCTTACCCAGGTTAAGATTTCCAACATGCTGAAGGCCCAACAACTGTCACCGAACATCAACTTCATCATTCCATCTCGCAATGACCATGCGTCTGAGCCACCTGAGGGGCTTTTAGCTTTTAGCGACACAGTAATCAAGTCTGGATGTGTCTTGCCGCTTCACCCCTTTTTCGTCAAGGTACTCAACTATTTTGAGCTGGCACCTCTCCAACTGTCTCCCAACTCTTGGGTTGTGCTTGGTTGTTTGTTCGTGTTATATAAGCAAGTGCACTCTCAGGGGCCCTCCATGAGTGAGTTCCATCATTTGTACACTCTTAGGGCGTACCCAAAATCCCCTGGCTTCTATCAGCTCCAGAAAGTCGTGGCTCTTACAGGGTACTCCATAGTATGGGTTTTACTCCATACTAGGTCATCAAATAACTTGATGACAACCTAGCATTTCACGTTACGATTCTATTTGATTTTTGGACGGAAGTTGATGGAAGAATTAGTTTTGAATAGTCTCAGTTATTTAAGGGGGATTTCTAATAAATAAATAAAATTAGGGCACAAAAATAGGTAGTACTAACAATTCAAGACTTAGAAAGATATTAAATTGACACTTAGGAATAAGATACAATAATGGATAACACTTGTTTGTCATTAATAAAAAAAATTGATGTTGGTTAGGCTTTCACAAAAGAAGAGAATAACATTTAGGAAAGGAGAGACGATGACAATACTTTTGTAAATTATTATTTTTATAATTATTTATGGTTATATATTTATAAGAAAAATAATATACATTTTAGTCAAAATGATGTCATATATTCTTTTCTTTATTTTTTTTAAAGTCAAAATTGATGTTAAATCAAGAGACAAGGCAAGTATGAACACTTTAAGAAGGCACATTAACATTCTAAAAAGTAAAATCCTATTGATTGTTCAAATTGGCTCCATCAAGATGCTTTTATTAGGGAAATTTAAAATTTTATGCTTAATGAGGGGTATTAAATCAAAATAAATACTAGGCTCTTTGATCATTTCAAAATGATGCCAATTTTTTATATAGTACCCAAAATGCCCCTGCCACAACCCCCCCCCCCCCCCCCATTTTTGATTCTCCTCTGTCTCTCTCCACTCTTTCACTCGCACTCTCTCGGTTCAGCTCTCCCCCGCCCGAAACCCATCAAACCCAGCCCGTCTCGCCGTCGTCGAACCACCGTGCCTCCATCGACCTCCCTTCAAGATCTCTGTCGAACCCCCATGCCATAAAAACTAAAGGGCCACATCTCCCTTTCTCCATTAACCGAAGGGTCGAAGCTTCCATTAAAACAAAGTCTCCATCTCTTCGTCTCCGTTGACCTCAACCAAAACCCACGAGATTCAAGTGTACAAAGGTAAGTTCTTGACATATTTTTTATTTGATTTGTTAGTGTTAAAGTATAGGATTGTTTGTGTTTTTTTTTTTTTTTTTGGTTTTGTGTATGGATTGTTGTTTGTGGTTGGGATTTTTGTATGGAATGTAGTGGGAATCTTAGAATGAACTGTTGGGCATTTAGCTAGGTTTCATGAGGTTGCTTGATAGGGGTTTGATGCTGGTTCGATGGGGGCTTGGTTTAGCATTTAAGGGATCTAGGTGCATGCTCGATGGTGATTCGATGCATGCTTAATATTGGTTCAATAGGATGGCATTAAGGGGTTCCAGATGCATGGTCGATGGGGTTCGATGTGTGTTCAATTTGGGTTCGATGGGGTTCGATGTATGTTCAATTTGAGTTCGATGGGGTAGGCATTTAGGGGTTCCAAGAGTGGGATCAATGGTGATTCAATGCATGCTCAAGGTTGGTTCGATAAGATGGGCCTTCGGGGTTCCAAGTGCGTGGTAGGTAGGGTTTGATGCATTCTCGATATTAGCTCGATTGGGTAGGCATTTAGGGGGTTCGATGCATACTCGATGGGTCTTCGATGGGGGTGTTGTCTGGGTTCGATAGGGTAGGCCATCTGAGGTACATGATAATGTTGTAGTGGTTCAATGCAAGCTCGATAGTGGTTTGATGGATATTGTAGGCTGGTTCGATAGGGTATTTTTTTTTTATGGAAATGTCCAGTTTTTCGATTCGATGGGTACTCGATAGGGGTTCGATGGTTGCATTTATGTTTATTGATGGATTTTCATGTCATTCTGTTTAACTGTATTATATATATATTTTTTTTGCAGATGCTGAAGTTTCTGTTTCCCTTGACAAGTCACTTTCCCAGTCAAGTCACATACAGGGGTAATGGTTACTTTAAAACAATCAAGGACAAGTTTGAGGAGCTCGGGTTGACAGAAAGGGTGAAGGAATCCCCTTTCAAACAATTTTTTGTGGCTGAGAAGTTGGACTTCTCTACATCTCTCATACAGCAATTAATGTTGTGCAAAATCCAGTGCAACAAAGAGGATGAGTTGCATTTCCATTTGGGATCTAGACCCTATAGATTTGGTAGAGGCAAGTTTTCTTTGGTTACGGGGTTGAACTTTAGTGCTGGGCCATCTGAGACTGATTTGAAGAATCACCTTATTAGTGACCGCTTGATCAAGGAGTACTTTAATAATGAAGAATCGGTGAAGATAATGCATTTGGAGGCTGCTTTAAAAAACTGCATTGTAGTTGAAGATGCCTACAAGTTGGGCCTATGTTTGTTTGTTGAGGGGGTTTTACTTACACGAGAGGGCAAGCTAAATGTCTTTGATAGATTCGGTGAAGATTGTGGAGGACACTAAGTAACTCTTTACTTACCCATGGGGGATTGTGTCTTATAACAAGCTTATGGATGCATGTCAAAAAGACATGCATCATCAGAAGAGGAACTATGAGAAGAAGAAGAAGAAGAAGAAGAAGAGAAGGAAGTTAGGGGGAACAGAAAGAAGCAAAATACAGTTTGTATGGTTATGTCCCTGTATTGCAGTATTGGGCATACGAGGCCATCCAGCAATTTGCATGTGAGTATGGTATTAACAATGGAAACCGGTTTCCAAGGATGCTCAATTGGTCGAGCAATAAGGAGCGTCCTATTTCAAAGGCCGACCTTGCACCGATGTTCAAGAAGATGAGTGTAAGTTCTTCTATATTATGTCAAAATACATTATTCTTTGGTGGTTTCAACTAACTTAATGCTTTGTGTTTGATGCAGTTGGTTGTGTTGTCCATGTTGAAGCCCTTGCCTTCGGAGATAGATTATTATAACGCTCTGACTGAGGATGATGCTCCCTTTTATCCTGGGTTGGGCCAAGAAGAAGAGGATGAAACTCCCACTGATTTTGAGAAGGTGGTGGAGATAGTTGCTGAGGTTGCGAAGGCAGCCAATATTTTTGTTGATGCTGGCCCTGATGATGAGGATACCCCAGTCCCCATTAGCACCACACCCTCGGCCCTGGCCCCATTGGTATACCTTAGTCATGATCAACCTGATTTATGGGAGGTGTTGGAGAGGTTGGAGCGAGTCGAGAGTCATCATGGTACCGTCCTACAGAACCAGTCGGTCATCATGGATGTTGTCAATAATATCTTGACATTTGTACAAGATCTTAGCATAGACACGACAGAGAATGATTTTGATTTCGACTCACTTGACCTCCCAGATGATTTTTCCATACATGACATAGGCACCCCTCCGCCGATAGCACTCACAGCAGATCCTGAGACCCCAAGTGTTGCTATTGTAGAGCCCAGGGATGTTGCTGGGGTAGAGTTTGAATTGGCCAAGAGGAAAAGACACAAACCTAAGAAATTTGAAGACTACACCGACCCAACCAAGAAGAAACCTCATATGGATGAGATTGATGACATGCCATTAGTCCTCGGCCCTCTAAAGAAGCCACTTGCTAGACAGTACAGGATGGTCGACAAGTGGTTGCTTGGAGATATTCTGAACAAGATAAAGAGGGGTGTCCAAACTGGGATGCATGGTCCGAGTTGGTTTCTGACGCTGAAGACACCACAGTTTTGGATCGATGATGGGGTAAGTAATTTTTTTAATATCTTTTAGCTTGTATGTATTTCCAAAATTTGGGTTCGATAGGGTTTGATGTTGGTTCGATGGGTAGAGGCAGATGTTTTGGTTCTAGTAGCTTCAAATTTGGTTCGATAGGATTCGATGTTGGTTCGATGGGTAGAGGCAGATGGTTTAATTCTAGTAGCTTTAATTTGGGTTCGATAGGGTTCGATGTTGGTTCGATGGGTAGAGGCAGATGTTTTGGTTCTAGTTTCTTCAAATTGGGTTTGATAGGGGTTTGTTATGGTTTGATGTTGGTTCGATGAGTAGAGGAAGATGTTTTGGTTCTAGTAGCTTCAAATTGGGTTCGATAGGGGTTCGTTAGGGTTCAATGTTGGTTCGATTGGTAGAGGCAAATGTTTTGGTTATAGAAACTTCAAATTGGGTTTAATAGAGGTTCGATGTTGGTTCGATGGGTAGAGGCAGATGTTTTGGTTCAAGTAGCTTCAATAGGGGTTCGATAGGTTTCGATGGGTAGAGGCAGATGTTTTGGTTATAGTAGCTTCAAATTGAGTTCGATAGGGGTTCGCTAGGGTTCGATGTTGGTTCAATAGGGGTAGAGGCTGATGTTTTAACAATTTCTTTCCTATTATTTTTGCAACATATTGATGCGGCCAAGCATATGCTACATAGGAGTCACCAATTCTATCCCGGGGCGTATCAGTAAGATGTTGTTGTGATGAATATTATGTTCTCACAAGTGGTACTGGCCCATTATGACGCATATCAGAATGCCAAGGAAGAGGATAAGAAGAGGTTTTTGTGGGATTTGGATGTGATGTCAATGGTTACGGACATTGAAAGTCAATTTTTAGAATCGTGGAAAGGGATAGACACTGTATATTGGTGCCAAAACTACCTTCAAGTGCATTGGTTTGCAGTTGAAGCATCAATTTCTACTTGGACTCTGAATGTTTATGAATCAGACGTGACGGTGATAAGTGATGAACAATTTCAATCCTTTATGAAGTCATGGTCTACTTTGTTCCCATCGCTGTTATTACAGTCACATCTTTTCAAGGACAACCCTCGGTTGACGATTCCACATGGAGCTAAAAGGTACAAAGAGTTCGATGGGGGTTTGATGGGGGGTTCAATGTATGTTCAATAGGGTTCGATGGGCTGATTTGCACCTTTTTATTATTCAAGTTTTTTAAATTAAATTTTATGTATGTTTCGCTCACAGTGGAGATTATGGTGTGTATGCCATCAAGTACATCGAGCACTTATTAGGTAGGCTACCACTTCACACAATTTGCGATGACAACATGGAGTTGTTTAGAAACAAATGGACAGTTGACTTATGGTATCAGAATGTTAGGCATTGAACATTCTCTTCTTGTTATATTTCTTTGCTTAAAATTTAAGTTATTAAAAAAATTGTTATATTTCTTGCATCGAGCTTACATTCAACTTAGGAATATGGAGTAGCATCGAACATACATTGAACAGGCATCGAGCATGCATTGGCTGCCATCGAGCATGCAAATCATTAATGATAATTAGCAGTAAAAATCCAAGCGTCGAGTAGTCGTCGAGCATGCATCGAGTTTTATTCATTAACGACAATTAGCACTAAAAATTCATTAATGACAATAAAATACAGAAAAAATAACCTAACCAATCCAGTTTAAATAAAATACAACAAACTTTATACTCAGAGTTACGCTTTGCATTAGGACTTATTGTGGCCACAATGTTTTTCCCTGCCAGATGGCCAACAGTTTGTCCTTGGTCTTCCTAGCTTTGGCTTCTTTGGATGACCAACTTGTTGTTTCTCTACGAGTACACCAACTACCATATTCTTAATGTCATCTGGATGTATCCAATCATCCTCGTTCCAAGTTGGGTAAATGGTTTCTTTGTACGAATTCCTCCATGACTCAATGGTGTAAAACTATGAACACAAAGAGTAAAGGTTCACCCCGCGCTTTATAGTTGCTGCAGCTGCATGGGGACAAGGTATGCCTATGAGCGGAATACCCCACATGAGCATGATTTTGTCATCAAATTCACCTCAACATCAACGTCTGCACCAGTTACATGAAACTCGAATTGGCCAAGGGCATAGACGACATTCCTTCCTTTGTCAGCATTGTTCGATACATCTGCCTTCATCTGGGTGGATAATTTGGTGGTAGTCTTCTCTGTCACACTATGTCATTTAGAAAAACAAGATTTTAGTGTGAACCAAATGAATTCCAAAAAAATTGTAATTGGAAAGGTTCTTGCATCCTTGGTCTTGCTGTTGAAGCTTTCAGCATAGTTGCTTGTCATTATATTGTATCGTTTCCCATGAAAGAAAGGACGAGACCACTTATCGAAATCAATTCCCTCCAGAGAGGCAGCTATGGGAGGATCCATTAGCTTAATATTTTCAAAATGCTTTATACATTCGGTCTTCTTCCATGCATAGGTTGTTGCCCACATCTCATTGTGACAGTGATCAGTCTTGAACTTAGCTTTCACATTCATACTGATGTGATGGTAGCATACGACGTGGGACACATCAGGAAAGACACCCTCTAGAGCATGAATAATGCTAGCGTGCCTATCTGACACGAAAGCCAGGTCATCAACGTCCCCAGTGGCTTCCTTCAACTTCGTCATGAAATATTTCCACGAGTTTTGGTTCTCACTATCCACCCACTCGAACGCAATTGGATATAAATGACTATTCGCATCCAAAGCAACGATACATAGCATATGGCCACCGTACTTGTTCTTCAAGAACGTGCCATCCACACATATCACAGGATGACAAAATCTGAATCCCCTCCTACAAACTCCAAGGGAAAAGAAGCAATATAGGAAACGACCATCTTCAATGACAAAATCAGTAATTGTACCTAGATTCTTTTACTGCAACATGTGCAAATAGGATGGAAACTTACAATATGAATCTTCATATGTCCCCCTAACATACGTAAGTGCCTTCTTTCTACATCTCCATGCCTCATATCAATACCAAAAAATTTCTTCATATCCTCATTTATGTTGTTTGCCATGTAGTTGGCCCCATCAACTACGTATTTATTCTTTATGAGGTGCCCAACGACCCATGGTACAGCTTGACGATGACCTTTTTGTCGCACTTCTAGTGAGCATGTGTGTACGCACTTGTACACCGTGATCTCAAACATGGGGGACATTGGTAGTTTTTTCCCTCTCAGTCTCCAATAACAATCAGGATCTTTGCATATGATATACCACACGTCAGTACCAAACTTTTTCACCATATACTAAAAGTTATTCTTCATTGCAAATAGAGCAGCTTTTGTTTTTAAATCAATCTTGTCCTCAAAAGTCTTCCCACCATATATTTCTCCCATTTGTACACCAGATGATGAGGAATGGGTTTTAGTATATGCCTCAATATCTTTTTTTGTAAACATTGGGGCACTCCATTTGGTGTGATCTTCTCTTGATACAATTGTCTCCTTCCACCTAGTGTTATCTTTTGTCCTAGCAGGACAATTACTGTTTCTGGAAGGTGTTCGGCGTCCTTGAGTTGGGAGGTGTGCTTGTGCAAGAGGCTGTCCTGACTCTTCTTATACTAGTTGGGCTTGGGAAATGTCTAACTCCTCATTTGAAACATCTGCACTATAATACGAGTCATCCTTGGAACCATCATCATTATCTTCAAAGAAATTACCAACTTTATCATCATTCACATAGGGATTGTACTCATATGCCTCAAGCACATCTATGGGACCTCCATGTGGTATATCAAGCGGAACAGTAGCCATCGGATCAATAACTGGAACAAAAGTGCCCACCTCGCTAAGATGCTTGTAACTGCTACCTGCAGGAGATGGATCGACATTGGTCGTGTCTTTTTTGTTCACACTAGGAGAAGGATTTGATATGACATTCTTCTTAACTAGAATCACGCATAAGGCTATCCGTTATTTCAAGCTTATTCCTAAGAATACACGAACTTGACGATCATTCCTCAATTGAACCGGTGCAAATGGTTGGTTTCCGCATATGTACGGCACCTCGAGTTTCAATTCATACACTTCTCTATCCACCTGAAATGTCTCGTGCAGTATGTCAAGTAGTTGCAAGTAAGTGACATCATTCCTATTAGTATCACTTCACCTTTATCATCCTTAAAAAAACATTTCCTACCATCTGTTTCCCTAACACCGTTGTAAGAAACAAATATGTAAACAATAGAACCTGAAATAAAAAAAAAAACACAAATACAATTAGGTGAAAAACTAGAAAAAAAATCCCCAAGCATGCATCGAGGATGCCATCGAGTATGCCTCGATGGCCATCGAGCAAGAAACAATACCCATTGAGCACACCAAAAAACATAATGAAAATGCATACCATCAAGCCTGCATCGAGTAAACATGAGCATGCATGAAAACATGCAAAATCATACTACCATCGAGCTTATATTGAGCAATCATCGAGTAACAATCGAGAATGTATGAATTGTGATAATGTACATGACCATCGAGTCATCATCGAGTAGGCATCGAATAACCATCGAGCATGCATGCAATCATGAGAATGCACATTACCATCGAGCTTGCATCGAGCAGGTATCGAGTAACCATCGAGCAAGCATGTAACCGTAAAAAATGATGTGCCATCGAGCCTGCATCGAGCAACCATCGAGCACAACTCAAACCCAGAAAAATTGCAAAAAAAACAGATAAAAAAAACAAACAAAAAAACTAATAATATGTGCAATTTTTTCTCAGATCTATTCGAAATGCCCAAAAAGTTTAAAGGAAACATAAATAATTCAAGTATTTAAGAAAAAATTGCTTACCCATAAGTTTTTACTCCAAGATTCCTCAAAACTTACTTTGATCTTGATCTCTACAAATGGCTTCCTCTTAGGGAGGAGCTCAGCTATTGGTAGTGCTCGGATCTCTACCCGTGGTGCTCTTAGTGGTTCTGTGAGGTGAGATGAGTGAGAGAGAGTGAACCAAGAGAAAGAGAGGAGGAAACGAGAAGAGGGAAGAGAAGAGGGTAGGGAATTGTGGCAGAGGCATTTTGGGTACTGTAAAAAAATTTGGCATTATTTTGAAATGATCAAAGAGCCTAGTATTTTTTTTTACTTAATGCCCTTCATTAAGCATAAAAATTCAAATTTCCCTTTTAGTATTAGTATTTTAATGAGTGAACTTATACATCATTGCACATTAAAAATTTGTGGGCATGGCATTACGCACACACTACCAAATATCTTATAGTGACGATCACATTATCTCAAAACCATGACAAATTATAAACTAATGATACAACACAAACCTCTCTAAATCCTTTATATATAAACTTAGGAAACTTGGGACCAAAAATATTAAATCTTTTAAAAAAAATTGTATTTGTAGGTTAAAACAAAAAATTTGGCGACAAAAATATCAAACATTATATTTTAAGTTATGTTAGTAAACCTTTTTTATAAAAATATATATATATATATATAAATATATATATATATTACAAATTCTATTTTGTTATAAGTACCTTGGAACCTTTTAATTAATGAAAATTCCTTATAATAAAATAAAGTTTAAAATATTTTTTAAAAAAAAACACTAAAAGTTTAAGATTCTTTAATATATCATATTCGATTTTTTTTTTCAATTTTTTTAAATTAAAAATTATAGAAATTATAAAATTAAAATATTCATTAATCAATTTTAATTTATTAAAAAATATTTTAAAAAATTGGTGTTTTTTTTTAAATATTTCAAACTTTATTTTATTAAAGGGATTTGGAACTTTATAATTAATTTTAATCTATTTTTTGTTAGATTTTTTAATTAATTTTTTTAAATAAAAAATAAAATTCATTAAACTTCTTTCGTTAGATTTTTTAATTTCATTTTTAAAAATAAAAATATTCATTTAAACTTAAAAATATTCATTAATTACAAGTTCCAAGTCCTTATAATAAAATAAATTTTGAAATATATATTTTTTTTATAAAAAAACCACAAAAAATATACCTTTTTTAATAAATTAAGAGTGGGTAGACAAGTGCAACTCTTTTGAAATATATTGTATTTTCACTGCCAATTCACCATAAATTAAATCCACTTAATGAATTGATGCTAACATGTGTACCAAAAATATAACATTTGGTATTTTCACCTCTAATTTTCTTTTAGTTTTTTTAGCAAAAAAAAGTCAGAAAGTAGCCTAAGAGGTTGCAGTTAAGTTACTAAGAAGTTTTTTTGGCAGCATAAATCAATAAGTAGTCTAAAGTTGTGTACTTAAGTTACTAAGTAGTTTTTTTTTTGCAAAAGTTACATTTTACACCAATTTTTTTTCTTATGAATTTTAATTAATGAATGAAAATCTAAAAATATTTTTCTAACATTAAACAATTATTTGAAATTTGTTCTAAAAATAATATAAAATTTCCAACATAAAAAAGTTATTTAATTTTTGATAAAGAATTAAAACGAGAAAGAAATTGAAAGTGAATAGCTCAAAATTGAGAGCTACGAGAGGCAAAGTTTTATATACTGGCAAAACTTAAAAAGAAGAGTGAGTACATTGTTACAAGTCTGTTAAAGATAAGTTAGATTTAACAAAACAAAACTAACAGACTTAACAATCACTCTTAACATCCCTCCTCAAGTAGAAGGGTCTTGGAAGAACATTCAACTTGGCTCTGAGTTGCATAAATCTTAAAGAAGAGAGATATTTATTTAGTTTAAATATCAGCAAGTTGGTCTTCACTTGGAACATGTTTAGTAGAATTTCTTTCCGATGAACCATGTCTCTAATGAAGTGCAAGTTAATCTCAATTTTCTTTGTTTTGGTGTAAAATAGAGGATTTGAAGTCAAGTGAAGAGAATTGAGATTGTCATATTTTATCAACAGAAGACAAGGAATGTAAATATGGATTGCTCACTGGACAACGACTTGGACCATGTCAGTTTCCCAACAACAAAGGCTAAAGCTCTATATCAGACTTGGTGCAGCTCCACGAGATGACCTTCTATTTGGCAAAAGACTATGAGACCAATGAGTCTCCAAAGAAAACATAGTGACCCGAGGTGTGTAACGTCCTCCTAATTCAAGACTGTTACACTGTGTAATTAAATAGTATTTAACTCACTAAATGAGTCATTTGGACTTAAACCGTATAATTGAAACTAACCACATGTATGGGTACTAAAATTTTTGGTCAAAAGTCAACCATTTCATTAAAGACGTTTAATCTCAATACATGGGATCCCAACAAAGTTTAAAGCGTTTACAAACCCAAAAATGTATACAAAAGCCGACCTAGACGAAAAAATCAAAGTCCAACCCTAGTTCCAACTGATAACATCGACTATGGCGGACAAGCAGGCCGCATATGTACACTCTGCCCCTGAAACTCTCCAAATCATGGCTGGTCCAGCCTTTCCTTTCCTTTACCTGCACCATTTAGCACTCGTGGACCAAGGTTCAAAAGGAAAACATAAGAAGCACCCATGAGCCAAGACTCATAAGCCGAGCTTTATCACCTTCAACTTATAAGACAGGTCCTTTCACCCTTCGACTAATAAGCCAAGTTTTTTATCCTTCGACTGATAAGTTGAGTCTTTTAACCTTCGACTGATAAGTCGAGTCTTTTAACCTTCGACTGATAAGTCGAATCTTTTAACCTTCGACTGATAAGTCGAGTCTTTCATAACAGGTATATCCTTGACTATTAAGCCAAGCTTTTCATCAGATAAACAGATGAATCCTCGACTTATAAGTCGAGCTTCACAACTAGATAACCAGATAAGTAGCTATTATTTAACACAAGTAAACACAGTGCAATTAACATGTTTAATAAAACATTCTCAGCATAGTAATAATCTTGTACTATAACCGGGCCAAGCCTTGAGCACAGACTAGGTGCAATTTTCTTACCTCAGGTCTTGAGTAAATAGTATTTGATGTCCCCTGAGTATGGTCCTTTCCTCCCAAGCCTAACGGTTCTCCCTAGTCGCAACCATAACAATGAATAATTATCAAGAATGAACTAATAAAGGCTTCTAGACTCAGTCCTAGTCTCCGAGACCATGCATTCTACTATCTCGGTAGTAATACCATTCCCAAACCCTTAGATTTGGGTTACCAGCTCCCAAAACCCATTTTTTTCTCTTTTCCCCAATTAGAACCATGACGCCCCCCAATTAGGGCGGTGGCGCGACAAATTAGAGAGCCCCGAACCCAAAACCACAGGGCACGCACCGCCCAAGAACAGAGTCGTAGTGCGACATGGTGGACTCAAAAAACAAGTGATTTGCAGAATCGCCAATCCTCCAAATACCATCCCAAAACGTGATTTTCACCTGTTTCGACCATAATAATGGTCCCAACAGCTCAGAAACACAGTAAACAATCTTAAACTCAATCAAAATCCCTTCAAACTAAGAATTCAATATAACTTTCAAGAAAATTATAAAAACCAAAACTAAACTCAAATAATTGAGTTCCTTCTGATTGAGTTCAACCCCGGCTATGCTTCCTTAAGCCTATAAGCTTTCAATCCACCAAAAGTCTGCCTCAAACCTCAAGGATCAAGTGTTCTTATTTAAAAAAAAAATGAATTCCTTAGAAAGAAAGAGAGTGTGTTATACGCTGTTTTCTCCTATCCCCTGAGTTGATAAACTCAGCTACCAAAATAGCCTAAGGGTCAAAATGACAAAAGTGCCCCTAAGGCCAATTTCTCTCTCAAGGCCTACTAAGGGCAAAACCATCATTTGCACTCCCGTTTCTCATTACACTTAAAATTCTCAATTAATTCTGCTAAACTCGGAATATCACTAATTCTCCCAAAATATGACTCATACTCTCATGAGTCCTTGTAACTCATTGAATTACCAAAATACCCCTTGGCTCATTCCAAGCTGGGTATAAATTCCCCGTTGTGACTAGATCGTTATCTTGCTCGAAAGGACCGAATTCTGTCGACTATCTCAGATATATCCACATAATAATGTGGTCCCACTCACATAAAATAATATAATTTCAATTAGACCCTCAATGGGTCAAAATTACAAATATGCCTCTTTAGATAAAACCGGGCCTGTTTCGCACATTTAATACACATAAACATGCATAATCAACTATATAATAATATAACTCATGCAGTTCACATAATCACATCAATATCCAATTAATTCACATAATATTCCAATATTGCCATTCTGGACCCCTAATCAAGGCACTAAGCCTTATTAGGAATTTTGGGACGTATCAACTATCCCATCTTGATAGAAATTTTGCCCTCGAAATTTACCTGAACAACTCGAGATACTGGTCCTAGTTGTCTAACTCTAATTTTCAGGTGGCTTCCTCGACCTTGTTGTTCCTCCATAATACCTTAACCAAAGGTATGGTTTTGTTCCTCAATACTTTTTCCTTTTTAACCAAGAGTTGAACTGGTCGCTCCTCATAGGACAAATCGGTATGTAATTCCAGATCCTCATAACTCAATACATGAGTTACATCTAACACATATTTTTTAAGCATCAAAATATGGAATACATTATGAACCCCTGACAATAGGGGTAAAGCCAACCTAGAGGCCACCTGACCAATCTTTTCCAAGATCTCAAAAGGTCCCACGAACCTAGGGCTCAGCTTGCCCTTCTTCCCAAACCACTTCATCCATCTCAATGGTGAAAATAAAGGAAAACGTAGTCCCTAGCCTGGAGCTCTACATCCCTACGCTTGGGATCAGCGTAGCTCTTCTATCTACTCTGAAAAGCGAGCATCCAAGCTCTAATCTTCTCAATAGCCTCATTGGTCCTATGAACTACTTCAAGACCCAGATATTTCCTCTCGCCCATTTCATCCCAATGGATGGGCGATCTACATTTCCTACCATACAACATCTCATAAGGAGCCACTCCAATAGTCGACTGGTAGCTGTTGTTGTAGGAAAACTCAATCAAAGGCAAATATTTAATCTAGGGCCCTTCAAAGTCCAACATACATGCTCGCATCATGTCCTCTGATAGCTGTATCATCCTCTCAGATTGTCCATCTGTCTAAGGACGATAGGCGGTACTGAACTTCAATTGTGTACCCATAGCCTTCTGCAGAACCCCCCAAAACGTGGAAGTAAATATGGGGTCCCGATCTGACACAATGGACTTAGGAGTCCCATGAAGGTGCACTATCTCTTTCACATAAAGATCAACATACTAATCTACTGTAAAGTTTTTCCTCACTGACAAGAAATGAGATTCATCCAGAATCTCTCGTCTGATAGCAGAGTCCATCGGAACATAAATTCGCTCCATGTACCTTAGTAAACCCATCTCTAAGACAGTGTAATCCTTAGCCACTCCAGCTAGGACGTCTTCTCTGTGCCTCCTCAACTGAGGATCATTCATCTGATCCTCTCTAATTCTCTCCAAGAGAGTGGACTGCAAGGTGATGTTAGTTAACTGGCCCACCACTAACTCTAAATCTGCTCTAGTCATCTCCTCTGCCAACTCCTTTGATATTTGTTTCAAGCTAAACAGTTGTTCTGGACCTCTCCGGCCCCCAGGCATCAGCCACCACATTGGCTTTCCCCGGGTGGTAAAGAATCTCACAATCATAATCTTTCACCAACTACAGCCAATGCCTCTGTCTCATATTAAGATCTTTCTTAGTAAAGAAATACTTCAAGCTATTGTGGTCACTGTATATCTCACACCTCTCCCCATAAAGGTAGTGTCGCCATACCTTCAAAGCAAAGACCACCACTGCTAACTCCAGATCATGTGTAGGGTACCGCTGTTCATAGTCCTTCAACTATCGTGATGCATAGGCAATCACATTTCTAGTCTGCATAAGGACACAAACTAACCCTTGCTTCGACACATCGCAGTAAACCACAAACTTCTCCTGATCTGAAGGAAGACTCAGAGTCGGAGCAGTGATCAATCGGCGCTTCAATTCCTGTAAGTTGTTCTCACATCTATTTGACCACACAAACTTCAAGTTCTTGCGTGTCAGTTCTGTCAATGATGTTGCAATCTTTGGGAACCCTTCCACATAATGTCTATAATATCCTGCCAATCCAAGGAAACTTTGAATCTCTAAAGCACTCCTTGGCTCTAGCCAATCTCTGACCGCCTCGATCTTGGCCGAATCCACCATAATTCCATCTCTATCGACTATGTGACCAAGGAACGTCACCTGAGATAACCAAAACTCGCACTTCTAGAACTTTGCATACAATCTATGGTCCCTCAACCTCTGTAATACCAATCGGATATGTTGCTCGTGTTCTAACTCCGACCGAGAATAAACTAGAATGTCGTCGATGAAGACTATTACAAATCTGTCCAAGTAATCCTTGAACACCCTGTTCATTAGATCCCTGAAAGTTGTCAGGGCATTAGTCAATCCAAACAACATGACTAAGAACTCATAATGCACATACCTCGTACGAAAGGTCATCTTCGGAATATCCTCAGCTGGTGATAACCAGATCAAAGATCAATATTTGAAAATATAGTCTTACGCTGTAGCTGATCAAATAAATCATCAATTTTTGGCAACGAATACTTGTTCTTGATAGTCGGCTTGTTTAGCTCTCTGTAACCAATACTCATCCTTAGAGAGTCATCTTTCTTCTTCACAAATAAGACTGGCACACTACAACAAATATGGGTTTTAGGGGCGACGCATGTCGCCCCTAATAACCCTAAAAGTCGCCCCTAATACATATCAGGGGCGACATGTCGCCCCAGATCTGTCGCCCCTGATAAAATGTGCCTAATATGGTACATTAGGGGTGACTCAATGGGTCGCCCCTCATATTCAAATATCAGGGGCGACATGTCGCCCCTAAAAGTTGAAATATCGCCCCAAAAATTTGAACATTTTGCATAATTTTTGTCGATGTGTCGCCCCTGATATGTCACTAGTCGCCCCTAATACCATGAGATGTCGCCCCAAATGTTTACACGTGGCATTAATATTAGTCGATATGGCGCCCCTGATATGTCACTAGTCGCCCCTGATACTTGATTATTAAAAATATTTCATTTATAAAAAATAATTAAATAAAATTTTAATTAATTATTAATCTAAATTTAAATAATTGAAAATAAAATATTAAAAATAAAAATAGTATATTAAATATTCAAATTAGTTTATTAAGATAACAATTATCTATATTCTTAATACATTAAGATAACAAATATTTATATTGTTCATATAATTTAACAATAATTAATAATAAAATAAACCTAATCTCCTAAATCAGTTGCCTCGTCCTCCCTATTGTCTTCTTGTTGCGGTTGTGGTTGTTGCGGTTGCTGTGGTGGCAGCATCGACCAAGGATATTGGGGAGGTAATGTGGACGATCGAGCTCCATACATGTAGGGATACGGCGGCTGCGACGACGGTGGAATCGACCACAGACCTCGACCCCTTCAATTTGCGGCCCACTCCTCGCTCATGTCCACACCTTTGGCCCAATACTTTTTGGTAGTAGTATGTTAGTTTTTACTCTAATAATCGTTGTGTAACGTTAATTGTAGTAAGATCAGTCCTATAATGTAATATTATTGAATAAAAATGAATATGATATGTAGTCTATCTCGTATCATATTCTACGTTTCCCGTGTTATATTATTAATTATTTTAAATTATGACTATATTTTCATTCTCAAATACCATACAAATCAACATGTAGTAGTTATGATATTATAACTAAAGTCAACCTCAGACATTAGAAGGAAAAAAGTAGCTTTGAAAAATTATAGGAAACAAAAGTATGTACAAAAAGGAAACAAAGAACGTTTTATTTAAATGAGTGCATATCATTTAATACAATGTCACCCCTGATAAGAGTGGGGCGACTTAATATTTTTATTTAACCTAAACCTACATCTTATTTTCATCTCCCCTCTAGACAGCCCCATACTCCTACAGTCGCCTCCTCTCCATTTCCTTCCTCAATCTCTCTCTAAACATCTCCCAATCTCTCAATATTTCATTTCAATAAATATTAATAACACTAATATTACCTAAACCTAAACACATATTAACACTAATAATTCTAATATTTCAAACATTTCAAATATAAATATATTTTTTATCAACAAAATTAAACTAACTAAAGCAACTTTGGTGAAAAAATTATCACTAGGTGATAATATAAAAAACTTTTATCCTATTTTTGGTGATCAAATTTTATCACCAAAGAAAAGCAACAAAAAATGAAATATTTTTTAACACTAGCTGTTTTACGATGTCTTATAAATTAATTATAGGTAATTATTTCATAATTAGTTATTTTTTTAACTATCAAACTTATTTTTAAATTATTTATCTACAAATTTAATTTATTTTTAAATTATTAAATTTGTTAATATTATTTATCTAAATTTTAATTTTATTGTTAAATTATTTATCTAATTTTTAATTTATTTTTAAATTATTTAATTTGTTAATATTAAATAAAAATATAATTATTTATTTTATTTTTAAATTATTTATCTAAATTTTAATTTATATTTAAATTATTAAATTTGTTAATATTAAATTAAATTATAATTTTTTTAATTTTTTAAAATTATTTATTAAAAAATATAATTTATTTTGTAATTATTAAATTTGTTAATATTCAATTAAATTATTTATCTAATTTTTAAAAACATTAAATTTGTTAATACTAAATTACATTATTTATATAGTTTTTTAATTTATTTTAAAAATATTAAACTTGGTAATATTAAATTAAATTATGTTTTTTTGTTAATTCAAATTATTCAAAAAAAATTGTATTATTTAATTCTCGCAACTCTACCAAAATTTCAGCAGCATAACGACTATATTGTAAGCTATCCCAAAAATTTAAAAGCCTGCAATTGACATTCAGAAAATTCCCAGAACATTGACAATATATTATACATTTTTCTACATATATTCACAATATATATTTTTCTACACACATATTATTATTAAATTAGAATTATTTATTTATTTATTTTCTTACTTACATATTAACAATACTAAAAACATAATACGTTTTACACAAATTCACATATTAATTAAAAAAATTAAGCAAAATTATAAAATTTATAAATACCTTGATGCCACAAAATTAGAGATATCCTAATCACAAATTTTCCAAAAGATACTCCTTCAATTTCTACACAAACATAATATACATAGTTATCAAAAATAATATAAATAAATAAATGAACTATAAATATATATAAATATACATACACACCATGACACACATTATATATATATATATTTATAAAATAAATAAATAATAAACTATATAAATATATAAACACAGACACACATTATATATATTTATAAAATAAACACATAAATAAATAAAAAACTATAAATATATTATACACACACTGGCTTATTATATATATAATACATAAATAAATAAACTAATTTATATATATATACATACATATATATACATATATATACTTACAGAAGTGGTGGAGGCGGCTCTGAGGCGATGCCGATGGAGAAAAAGACGGAGCCGAGAGAGAGAGAGGGAACGGAGCCGAGAGAGAGAGGGAGACAGAGCCGAGATCGAGGAGACGGAGAGGGAGAGAGAGGGAAGAGTGAGGGAGTGAGGGAGAGATCGGGGGAAGAGAGAAGGAGTGAGAGAGAGATCAGGGGAAGACTGTGTGTTTTCGTTTTTTTTGTTTTGTTACAGATCTGGTGAGGGGCATGGAAAAAGATGAGTATATAAAATTATTAGGGGCGACGGGTCCCATTATTAGGGGCAACGTGTCGCCCCTAATACTTTTCACAATTAAAATACACCGCCAAAATTTCCCTCTTAAATTTGGGCAAAATATCTGATTATCAGGGGCGACGGCTCCAATATTAGGGGCGACATGTCGCCCCTAATAATGTTCCATAATATTAGGAGCGACTTACAACGTGTCGCCCTTGATATTACTGTATTAGGGGCGACATGTCGCCCCTAATACTTTTCACCAATTTTAAAATGGCGCCCAAATTTCACGTAAAATATCTCACTATCAGGGGCGACGTGTCGCCCCTAATATTGCATTTTGTGGCCCCTAATAACTTTCCATAATATTAGGGGCGACTTACAACGTGTCGTCCATGATATTGCAATATTAGGGGCGACAATATGTCGCCCCTAATATTGTCGCCCCTAAAAGTGGTTTTTCTTGTAGTGGCACACCCCATGGAAAAAGATTGGGCCTAATAAAACCCAAGTCTAGTAACTCCTGTAACTGAACCTTAAGTTCCTTTAAATCTGCTGGATCCATCATGTATGGTGTTCTATATATTGTCTCTGTCCTCGGTGCCAATTCAATGATAAATTATATCTCTCTATGGGGCGATAACCCTAGTAATTGTCCTGGGAATACATCTAGAAACTCGCAAACTAACTTGGTATCCTCGGGTCCAACTAGCATAACCCTAGTGGTATCTACCACACTAGCTAGGAATCCCATGCACCCACCTCGCAATAGGTCTCTAGCTCTCAACAATGATATCATAGAAATCTGGGGTCCGTGCATAGTTCCCACAAATACAAACGGGTCCTCGCCCTAAGGTTCAAAGGTTACCATAATTTTCTTACAGTCTATGGTTGCCCCATACTTAGCTAGTCATTCCATACCCAATATCATATCAAAATCTTCCATGACCAGCTCAATGAGATCTATTGATAGCTCTTTGCTATTCACTTCCATCATTAATGATCTGACCCACCTCCTAGAGACTACCAGATCCCCAGTAGGCAATAAAGTCCCAAATCTCACTGCATAGTATTCACATGGTCTACACAACCTATCAATCACCATACTATATACAAAGGAATGTATAGCCCCAGAATCAATCAAAACAGAATAAGAAATGTCAGCACTAGAAAGCTAACATGTCACTACTGAAGGTCGAGCCTCACCCTCTGATTATGTCAATGCGAACACTCGAGCTGGAGCCAAGCTGTCCGCTTTTGGTTCTTCCTTCTTCACCCTTGGGCAATCTTTCTTAAGGTGGCCAACTATACCACATAAAAAGCAGGCCTTCGCCCGGTACTCTCCCAGATGACGTCTCATGCATCTGGCACATTCTAGATAAGTCCTCCAGCTCTCATTTCTACCATGGCGGCTAACCTGTATACCCCATGGCCTTCTGTCTGGGCCTAAAACTGTAATGGTATCTGGGGTCTTTCTCTTCTGGTCATTAGGGCCTCTGCCCCTTCTAGATCCAATAAAGGGAGGTCCCACCCTCCTAGTGCCCCAATTGGCCACGTTCTCACGCCACATCTTGTTTTCAGCGCCCTCAGCAGTAAGGGCCTTCTCCACTACCTGAGCATAAGTCGTCACTCCAGGTACTGAAATAATTTTAACGTCCTGGGCTATCATAACATTTAGCCCTCAAACAAATCTCTCTTTTCTTATCACATTAGTTGGCACCAAGTCTGCAATGAACTTGGACAACCTATCAAAATTTAGGGCGTACTCTGTAACAATCATGGAGCCCTGCACCAGATTACTGAACTCATCTACCTTTGCAGCTCTTACTGCATCGTTATAGTATTTCTCATTGAATAATTCTCTGAACTCCTGCCAGCTTAGAGTCTTTACATCTTTAGTCAGGGATATCACTTCCTACCATATTCAAGCGTCCTCCTGAAACATAAATGTGGCACAGGCCACTATGTCATTACCTGCCGCCCCCATAAAGTCCAGGAAGGAGATGGTCATACCCATCCACTGCTCAGCTCACAGCAAATCTAGCCCTCCCTAAAAGGTAGGAGGGTGTTGCTTCTTGAAGCGCTCATAGAGAGGCTCCAACCTATTTTCAGCCCCTGGCTGTTGCTGTAATACTAGTGCCACATCAGGTGGCACGACTGGTGCAACGTTCCCTGCTGGAACCTGCTGCTATCTCAGTAGGCGGATCTCTTCCTCCTTCCTCTGTATCCTAGCTTGCATATCAGCAAGCACCTATTGCTAGTTCTCAAGAGCTGGCAGAGGGTTCTGACCCTAGTCGTTGTCTCTAACCTTACTTCCAACACCAACTGGTTCATTTGATTGCCCTGGAAGCATACTTCCAAGTCTATCTACAATCAATGACTCGACACATCAGGTAACAATAACTGTGCCCAACACCACCCCACGGTCCAAGACTAAGCAATTAAGCATACACATGTAAAAATAGTGCTAATAAGCAGCTCAATAGCTTTCACATACAGCAGTCATGCTAATAAGCAAGTCAGTTCGTATTCATATTCAATCAAGGTGCTAATAAGCACATTCTTCAATATTCATTGCAATAATAGTGCTAATAAGCACATCCTTTATCATCTACATAACAGTCAAAGGCCAGACTGTAATGCCCCAAAATCCCTAATGCGTTTTAATGATTGGATTAGTAAGCCGAGAGGGCCATAATTGATTTATTATGCCATTAAATTATAATATGCATGTTTATGTGAATTATATTATAATATGATGTTAAATGCATTCATGTGGGTCCACATTTCATTATAAGGGCATTTTGGTAATTTAGCCCGTTGAGGGCATATTTGTATATTTTGGTGCACGTTTGTGATTTATGGATGAGATCTCATTATGATGTGGATATGTTTGAGCTATTCGACATGAGACAATCTTAGGATGCAAGTTAGCGATTTTGTCATAACGGGGTCATATTGGATAATGAGAATGATTATTTGAGGATATATTGGGAGTTAGTGAGATCAGGAGGAAATTATGAGAGTTTTGACTATTTTTCCCCCGAGGACGTTTTTGGGACCCCGAGCATTAGGATTTACTTGAGACTACTTAAGCTTGAAGTAACCTGTCAGAAGGAAAAAACTACGGTTAAACACCTTTTCTCTGGCACCCGTTATCCTTTTGACCGTTCGTCGCAATTTCGAAGGAAACTTGGGTTTTAGGAGTCGAAATCAAGCGAGGATCGAGGCATAGTGATCCTAGGAAAGATTAGAAGCTTCTTAATTGGAGGATTTAGCGATGAACAACTTAATCAAAGGTAATCAAAGCTTTAAGTTTTGAGTTTTAGAGTTTCTAAGCTTTGATTTGGATTTGGTGTATTGATGAGTCTTTGATTTGTTTGAGCCTCGGGATTTGATGATTTTGGATCATTGGGATGTTTAAGAACTTTGATTTTTTGATTTGGAGATGTTTGGGTAGGTTTTTAGAAGGTTTTAGAAGTGGAAAACCGGGGTTATGGCTGAGTTTCCAGGTGGCGACGCGGCCCCGAGCATGGTGCAGATGGGTGGTGGAGCTTAAGGGCTTGGGGGTCATGGCACTGGGGAAGGAGGGTCGTAGCGCTTGGTACAGGCGCCTTTGTCTTGGCTGGGGGCCGCGACTCAGAAAGGTGGGGCCGCGACACTTGAGGGTTTTTGTGGCCAAAGTGGTGTTTTGTTCATGGGAACTCAAATCTTAGGCCTCAGGATCATTCCTACTACCCAGTTTAGTAGAATTCGATGTTTGGGAACCTTTGTTATTCATTTTATTGATGGAATCCCATAATTGGTTATGACCAGGTGACCGTCAAGGAACTAAGAGGTTGATTGTTCTCAAGGGTCATTCTTTTATTAATTCTCACTCGAACTAGAGGTAAGAAAACTGCACCCTATATATATGACATGCGTGGTTATTATTGAGGCATGTTGAGTGTTTAAATGTGGACATTGATTGCATATTAAATTCTTAGCAAATCTTGCTTACTTGTGCGTGGCACTGACTTACTAGTCAGAATCGGCAATGGTGTCAGAACTAGCAGTGAAGCTGTGACTTACTAGTCAAGTTCGGCAGTAGTTTTGTGCACTAGTCGTATGTTACTGACTTAAGAGTCAGGAATGCCATAAGCGTCAAGAACGCAGAGCCAATGAAATATTAGATCTAATCGACATCTGCATTAGATGACTCACTATGAGCATTAATGCCGGACCGACCCTAAGTTCGATTAATATTAAAAGCGCTTGCCTAGTTCTATGACTAGTTACTTAGAGCCGGGGCCAGAAGGCCCAAGTGACCATATCGTCACATGGCTAGAGGATGTGAAACCCACAGTAGTGACTCTATGGTCACTCGATTGGTTTGCATTGGTGATTTGCATATCAATCACTTATTCTGTTTAAGCTAGTGACATGATCACTTATTTGTAAAGGGAACAGAACTCACCTTAGTGACTTTTACAATTGTCACTCTTCTATTTAGGGCTAAAAGCTCTGGATGATTATTATGATCATTGGTTGATGTTATATTCTTGCAGTATTGAGTTTTCTTGCTAGGCTCTGGCTCATGGGTGCTATGTGGTGCAAGTAAAGGGAAAGAAAAGCTCACCCAGCCTTGAGTGGAGAGCTTAGGTGGTGATGTGTACATATGCAGCCGCTTGACCACCACGGCCAAGGAGTTATCAGAGGAACTAGGGGTTTTACCCTATTTTTGCCACTTAGGTCGGCAGGTTGTAAATTTTACTATGTAATGACCATTTTGGATTGTAAATAACTTGTAAATGTTTTTATGGGCCCATTAACAGTTTTATGCTTTAAATAAAATATATCATTTCCTTTTTGTTGGGTTTTCACCTTACCCTATTAATAACACCTAAATGCACATTTATAACCAAAGAACTCGATTAGCGAGTTAAGCACGGTTCAAAATTCACAACAACGATCTTGGAGTAACCAGGGTGTTGCAACTTGGTATCAGTGCGTGCCAAGGTTTAGGGTTCCTGTAGACTGGCTGGGCATGTACACTCACCACTGAAGGCAAGTTCGACTCATGGATTGGTAACTATTTATGTGGTTATATATCTAACTGCTTAAATATAGTATAAATACTTTACTTGTTTACATGAGAAACCATGTTAAGACTGTGCCTTGAATACTATGTTATTAGCAAGAACATACTTATTAGTACTGATATTGCCAGAGCATGCTTAATAGTAATGTTTATTGTGAACTATTATTTGGTACATGTTAAATGATAAATGTTATATTCATGTATCTATCTGTATGTTTGTATGACTATGGAATATGAGAGTTATCTGCTTGTTCTTGGACCGTGAGGCGGCAAGAGGTTTAGTTATCACTGCCTGATTGGTCGTATTGACTATTGCAGCAAGGTTAAGTTGATAAGAATGATTCCAAGACAAACAGATTCATCAGCTGGCCAGGGTGATCTAGGCCAGAATAATAATCAGGGTCAGGAGAATGACCAGAGTCGGATTCCATAGCCAGCTCCTGCGAACTGGCAGCAGTTATTTAGTGAGCTGCAGGCTACAGTGCTGAGGTAGGGAGAAGAACTCCGCCTCCTGAGACAACAGCAGGTTCCTGTAGTAGCCAGTGTATCTGAGGCACCTCTTGTATCGGTGTCAGCAGCTGAGCAGCTGCCTGAGGTTGGTAACAAATGGGAGCCCTCTATGAAAGGTTCAGAAAGCAGCAACCTCCAGTTTTTGAAGGCAGTGCAGATCTTGCTAAAGCTAAGCAGTGGATGAGCATGATTACAACCATCCTGGACTTCATGAGGGTGAGTGGTAATGAGAGGGTGGCTTGTGCCACGTATATGTTTCGGAAGGATGCCCGAATTTGGTGGGAGGCTATATACCAGACCATAAACATCAATGCCCTGAGTTGGGAAGAGTTTCAGACTCTGTTCAACGAGAAGTATTAAAACGATGCTATCAGGGCGGAAAAAGCTGAGGAGTTTATTAGGTTACTTCAGGAGAGTTTGTCAGTGACTGAGTATGCCCTGAAGTTTGATCAATTGGCAAAGTTTGCCATGGAGCTGGTGCCCATTGATGGGACCAGAAGGGAGAGGTATCTCTAGGGGCTACAACCTAGACTAGCCCGAGATGTTCGTATTACCACTGTGGCTGGGGTTACTACCTATGCACAGGTGGTCAAGAAGGCACTCACTACTGAGAGTGCGGAAAACAAGATTTGGCGAGATAATGCGGCAAGAAAGGAGTTCAGGAGGACAGGTTCTCCATTTGTGGGTTTTGGTAGGGGTGGAGGCCCCAGTGATCAGAAGAGGAAGATTCCTGACACCTTCCCAGCTCCAGGTCTTGATAGGCGACCCCATGGGAGAGTGTAAGGCAAGAGCCTGCTTTTTGTGTTAGGCAGTGGGTCATCTTAAGAAAGATTGCCCTAAGGCAAGAAAAGAAGAACCCAAGAAAGCGGACATCTCGACCCCAGCTCGAGTGTTCGCATTGACACAAGCAGAGGCTGAGGCTTCTTCCTCAGTAGTTACAGGTTAGATTCTTAGTGCTAGAACCCCTTATAATGTTTTGATTGATTCTGGTGCTACACATTCTTTTGTTGCTAGTAGTATTATTGATAGACTGTGTAGACCCTGTGATTTTTATGCTGTGGGGTTTGGAACTTTATTACCCACTGGGGACTTGGTAGTATCCAGGAGGTGGGTCAGATATTTGCCAGTGACGGTGGAGGGCAGAGAGTTGTCAGTGGATTTGATATAGTTGGTTATGACTAACTTCGATATGATTCTGGGTATGGATTGGTTAGTAAGGCATGGGGCAACCATTGATTGCAGAAGGAAGATGGTCACCTTTGAACCTAAAGGTAAGGATCCTTTTGTGTTTGTTGGTACTGGGCATGGACCTCGCATACCTATGATATCTGTATTGAGGGCTAGAGATTTATTGCAAGGAGGTTGCGTTGGATTCTTAGCCAGTGTGGTAGACACCACTCAGGTCCTGCCATTGAGACCAGAAGAGACCAGATTAGTTTGTGAATTCATGGATGTGTTTCCAGAAGATTTGCAAGGGTTTCCACCACATAGAGAAATTGAGTTCATGATAGAACTGCCACCAGGGACGGAGCCAGTGTCTAGAGCACCTTACAGAATGACCCCAGCTGAGTTGAAAGAATTAAAGGTACAGTTGCAAGAGCTATTGGATTTGGGTTTTATTAGACCTAGTTTCTCACCTTGGGGAGCGCCAGTTCTGTTTGTGAAGAAGAATGATGGTTCTCTGAGGATGTGTATTGATTACAGAGAATTGAATAAGTTAACAATCAAGAACAAGTATCCTTTTCCAAGGATAGATGATCTGTTTGATCAATTTCAAGGTAAAAAGGTATTCTCAAAGATCGGCCTTCGTTCTGGTTATCATCAGTTGAGGGTCAAGAAGGGAGATATACCAAAGACTACTTTTCGTACCAGGTACGGCCTTATGAGTTCTTAGTCATGTCTTTTGGATTGACTAATGCCCCAGCTGCTTTTATGGATCTGATGAACAGAATGTTCAAGGATTATCTTGATCAGTTTGTGATCGTCTTCATCGATGATATCCTGGTTTATTCTCAGTCAGAGTCAGAGCATGAACATCATGTGAGATTGGTTCTTCAGAGACTAAGGGAGCATAGATTGTTTGCAAAGTTCAAGAAATGTGAGTTCTGGTTATCTCATGTATCTTTTCTTGGGCACATTGTTAGTAAGGATGGGATTAAAGTAGATCCAGCAAAGATCGAGGCAGTCTAAGATTGGCCAAGGCCAAAGAATGATTCTGAAGTTAGAAGTTTCCTTAGATTGGTAGGTTATTATAGGTGTTTCATGGAAGGGTTCTCAAAGATTTCTACTTCATTGACCAAGCTGACACGCAAGAATCAGAAGTTTGTGTGGTTAGACAAGTGCGAGAACAGCTTCCAGGAACTAAAACAAAGGTTGATTACAACTCTAGTTTTTAGTCTTCCAACAGATCAGGAGAAGTTTGTGATTTACTACGATGCTTC
Source organism: Humulus lupulus (assembly GCF_963169125.1). Classification (NCBI taxonomy): domain Eukaryota; kingdom Viridiplantae; phylum Streptophyta; class Magnoliopsida; order Rosales; family Cannabaceae; genus Humulus; species Humulus lupulus. The sequence goes on along the minus strand of NC_084800.1, from coordinate 92,336,877 downwards.
TCATCAGGGTTTGGGCTGTGTTCTGATGCAGTCAGGGAAAGTAATTGCTTATGCCTCACGTCAGTTGAAGTAGTATGAATAGAGATATCCCACTCATGATTTGGAGTTGTGATGGACCCAAAACGGGTATGTTTTAAATATTTATAAATCGTAAGCGCACGAATCGTTCATATAGAATAGTGATCGTGTAAGCAAGGATGTCGAACCCAAAGGAGTTGTCTAAAATCGAAAAGAAAACTATTTTAAACCAAAATTAACAAATTCTAACCTAGCTCCAAAGAATGAAGAGATTTTTTAATAATGAAAATAAAAATAAAAGACAATAATATAGAAATTAAAGACATTATATATTACTAAATTAATAATTGTAAACAAGATGGTAAAATAAGATTATTAAGGATTAGAATCCACAAAATATAAGTTCAATAATATTTATAAGTACATTGATTCCCAAGTTTTAGTGATAGTTAAAATAAATCAAACTATCATTTTCTAAATAGATTTATAATTTTAAGCACAAATTACTTCTAAAAAGATAAGATTTTTCTTCACTTTTCAAAATTATAATTTCAAAGCATTTAGTGTAAATCAATGTAATGAAATAACAAAAAAATCAATGAACAATATTTATAAGGCAAAACATAATATTTTTGTTCTAAGCATGGATGTGTACAATTTAATGACACATCTTATACAAAGAATATTATGTTTTTGCACTAATGAAGAACAAAGTGTAAATATGTGCTAACAATCCAAAATACATGATATTTAAGATGAAAGAAGATATTTGAAGAAGAAAATTCCATAAACTTTGTTGCACAAAATGGGAAATCAACATGCAAAATAAATACTATCTAGTTACATATTGTTTCATGATCACCTTAATAATTTTAAAAAGATTAGAAACTCATAACTAGAATAGCAAATACACACTAAAAATTACAAACATAAATAGGAAAATTTGGAGGAGAAACCCCCAAATTGTTCCTCTAAAAATACATAGAAAAATAACCAAAAAGAAGAAGAATATGAAGAGAATAGAGAGGTATTGAATGAGTAGAACTTGTGTAGTGTGGTAACCTCCTCTAAAATTGACACCTAAATGGTCTTCAAAACTCCCTATTTATAGCCAAAATGAGTATATTAAAATAATCAATTTAAATTGATTAAATTGATTAACTTAATAATAATATGGCAAATATGGGTAAATTATAGGGTGTAATGATGATTTTGGGGTAAAATGTGTAGAAAAGTTTGGGTAAAAAAAATGTCATTTTTAGACACAAGGACAAAGAGACATTGTTGGGCTCAAGAAAATTGGAGGCATGGCAGCTTGGTGTAGGCCTAGGGGCTGCGTGGGCCTGGCTGTTCGGTGGTGGGCCTGGTGCGTTGGGCCTTGCTGGTGGGATCGGGCCTTGCTGCTGAATGGAGGACACGGCTTGGGAAGGACTTTGGCTGAAGGAAGGGGCAGCTGGGACAATTGTGTGGAGGAAGCTTGGGCGTGGCTGAAGAGGCATGGAGCAGCTTGGTGTCTTCAGTTGGGCCTTGGTGGTGGCCCTTTTCCAAGGCTTATGACATTTTTAAAATGCCATATTTCCTTTCTTTCTTTAGTTTTTTATCTTTTTTTCCAAACACAAACATACCACAAATTTCCTAACAAAATAAACATAAAATAAATCATAATAAAATATTTTCAACTATAAAATAAATCAATTTAATTCTTTGAAAATATTAATTATAACTTAATTTATATTTAACATTTAAGTTCAATAATACAACATTTTTTCCTCAAACTAAACAACAATAATTCAAATAATTAACTACAACATTTTACAACAAAATAACTATAAAAACACACAAAAATCTATAAAACTAAAATAAACCTAATAAATTCAAAATTACTTAAAAACTTAATAAATTACTTAAAAACTCAAGAGTTAAGCAACAATTAGCACATAAAAAGTGGTAAAATAATTCTATTTTGCAGAGTTATCAAGTTGGCGGCTGTGGTCTTTGCTATGAAGGCATTACCTTTATGGGGAAAAGTGTGAGATTTATACAGACCACAAGAGTCTAAAATACTTCTTCACATAGAAGGATTTGAATATGAGACAAAGGCGTTGGATGGAGTTAGTAAAAGATTATGATTGTGAGATTTTGTACCATCCAGGAAAAGCCAACGTGGTAGCTGATGTTTAAAGCCGGAAGGGTCCGGGGCAGATTTACAGTGCGAGGCTAATAGCCAGAGAATTAGCAGAGGATATGACCAGAGCTGGTATAGAGTTGATGGTGGGCCAGTTGGCCAATATTACGCTACAGCCTACACTGTTGGAGAGAATCAATGAGGGTCAGTTAGGTGATCCACAACTAATCAAGATCATAGAGGATGTTTTGGCTGGACCATCCATAGATTATTCAGTGTCTAAGATGGGCTTGTTGAGATACAAGGGGCAGATATGTGTTCCGTGAGACACTGCTTTGAGGCGAGAGATTCTGGATGAATCTCATACTACACCTTACTCTTTGCATCCAGGCACCACGAAGATGTATCAGGATGTGAGATCGCTGTATTGGTGGTCGGGGATTAAGAGGGATGTAGTGGAATATGTGGCTAAGTGCTTGACATGTCAAAAGGTCAAGGCTGAGCATCAGAGGACGGCAGGGTTATTGCAACCTCTAGATATCCTTGAGTGGAAATGGGAGGACATCACGATGGATTTCGTGGTGGGGTTAACCAAGACTATTGGTCAGCATGATTCTATTTGGGTTATAGTGCATCACTATACCAAGTCAGCTCACTTCTTGCCAGTGAGGACTACATATACAGTTGATCAGTATGCAAATCTCTATGTAAGAGAGATAGTGCGCCTTCATGGAGCGCCGAGGTCGATTTTGTTAGATCGTGACCCCACTTTTACTTCCAAGTTCTGGGGGAGTTTACAGAAGGCCATGGGAACGCAATTGAAGTTCAGTACTGCTTATCATCCTCAGACAAATGGGCAATCTAAGAAGGACGATCCAGATATTGGAAGACATGCTGCGAGCATGTGTGCTGGACTTTGGTGGATCTTGGACTAAGTATCTACCTTTGATAGAGTTTTCCTACAACAACAGTTATCAGTCTACCATTGGGGTTGCACCTTATGAGATGTTGTATGGTAGGAAGTGCAGATCTCCCATTCATTAGGATGAGTCAGGTGAAAGGAGATACTTGGGTCCTGAGGCAGTTCAGAGGACCAGTGAGGCCATTGAGAAGATTAGAGCTCGGATGCTCGCTTCTCAAAGTAGAAAGAAAAGTTATGCAGATCCCAAGTGCAGGAACGTGGAGTTCCAGGTGGGAGACTACGTTTTCCTTAGAGTCTCGCCATGGAAAGGGATGAGAAGGTTTAGGAAGAAGGGCACGCTGAGCCCTAGATTTGTAGGTCCATTTGAGATCCTGGAGAGGATTGGTCAAGTGGCTTACAGGTTGGCCTTGCCTCTGGCATTGCAGCAGTGCATAACATGTTTCACGTTTCAGCTCTTTGGAAGTATGTATCTGATGTGACTCATGTTTTGAGTTATGAAGATTTGGAGCTTGAGGCGAATCTTTCCTTTGAGGAACAGCCAGTCCAGTTACTTGACAGAAAGGATAAAGTCCTCAGGAATAAGACGATACCTTTGGTTAAGGTATTGTGGAGGAACAGCAAGGTCGAGGAAGCAACCTGGGAGTTGGAGTCAGAAATGCAGAATCAGTATCTAGAGCTATTCAGGTAAATTTTGAGGACGAAATTTCTATAAGGATGGGATAGTTGTAATGCCCCAAAATCCCTAATGCAGTTTAATGATTGGATTAGTAGGCCTGGAGGGCCATAATTGATTTATTATGCCATTAAATTATTATATGCATGTGTTTTGTGAATTATATTATAATATGATGTTAAATGCATGCATGTGGCTCCACATTTCATTATAAGGGCATTTTGGTAATTTGGCTCGTTGATGGCATATTTGTATATTTTGGTGCACGTTTGTGATTTATGGATGAGATCTCATTATTATGTGGATATGTTCGAGCTATTCGGCATGAGACGATCTTAGGATGCAAGTTAGCGGTTTGTCATAATAGGGTCAATTATTAGGATATTGGATAATGAGAATGATTATTTGAGGATATATTGGGAGTTAGTGAGATCAGGAGGAAATTATGAGAGTTTTGATTATTTTTCCCCTGGGGACGTTTTTGTGACCCCGAGCATTAGGATTTACTTGAGACTACTTAAGTTTGAGGTAACCTGTCAGAAGGAAAAAACTACGTTTAAACACCTTTTCTCTGGCACCCATTATCCTTTTGACCGTTCGTCGTAATTTTGAGGGAAACTTGGGTTTTACGAGTCGGAATCAAGTGAGGATCGAGGCATAGTGATCCTAGGAAAGATTAGAAGCTTCTTAACTGGAGCATTTAGCGAGAAACAACTTAATCAAAGGCAATCTAAGCTTTAAGTTTTGAGTTTTAGAGTTTCTAAGCTTTGATTTGGATTTTGTGTGTTGATGAGTCTTTGATTTGTTTGAGCCTCAGGATTTGATGATTTTGGATCATTGGGATGTTTGGGAACTTTGATTTTTGGATTTGGAGATGTTTAGGTAGGTTTTTGGAAGGTTTTAGAAGTGGAAAATCAAGGTTATGCCTGAGTTTCCAGGTGGGGTCGCGGCCCTATTCTTGGGCACCGCGGCCCCGAGCGTGGTGCAGATGGGCGGTGGAGTTGAAGGGCCTGGGGGCAGCAGCGCTTGGTACAGGCACCTTTGTCTTGGCTGGGGGCCGCGGCTCAGAAAGGTGGGGCCGCGACACTTGAGGGTTTTTGTGGCCAAAGTGGTGTTTTGATCATGGGAACTCAAATCTTAGGCCTCAAGATCGTTCCTACTACCCGGTTTAGTAGGATTCGATGTCCTGGAGGCTAGGTCTTGGTTCAGGAACCTTTGTTATTCATTTTATTGATGGAATCCAATAATTGGTTATGACCAGGTGACCGTCAAGGAACTAAGAGGTTGGTCGTTCTCAAGGGTCGTTCTTTTATTAATTCTCGCTCGAACTAGAGGTAAGAAAACTGCACCCTATATATATGACATGCGTGGTTATTATTGAGGCATGTTGAGTGTTTAAATGTAGACATTTATTGCATATTAAATGCTTAGCAAATCTTGCTTACTTGTGCGTGGCACTGACTTACTAGTCAGAATCGGCACTGGTGTCAGAACTAGCAGTGAAGCTGTGACTTACTAGTCAAGTTCGGCAGTAGTTTTGTGCACTAGTCGTATGTTACTGACTTAAGAGTCAGGAATGGCATAAGCGTCAAGAACGCAGAGCCAATGAAAGATTAGATCTAATCGACATCTGCATTGGATGACTCACTATGTGCATTAATGTCGAACCGACCCTAAGTTCTATTAAAATTAAAAGTGCTTGCCTAGTTCTAGGACTTGTTACTCAGAGCCGAGGCCAGAAGGCTCAGGTGACCGTATCGTCACATGGCTAGAGGATGTGAAACCCACAGTAGTGACTCTATGGTCACTCGATTGGTTTGTATTGGTGATTTGCGTATCAATCACTTATTCAGTTTAGGCTAGTGATGTGATCACTTATTTGTAAAGGGAGCAGAACTCACCTTAGTGACTTTTACAACTGTCCACTCTTCTATTTAGGGCTAAAATCCCTGGATGATTATTATGATCATTGGTTGATGTTTTATTCTTGCAGTATTGAGTTTTCTTGCTGGGCTATGGCTCATGGGTGCTATGTGGTGCAGGTAAAGGAAAGAAAAGCTCACCCAACCTTGAGTGGAGAGGTTAGGTGGTGATGTGTACATATGCGATCGCTTGACCACCACGGCCAAGGAGTTCTCAAAAGAACTAGGGGGTTTACCCTATTTTTGCCACTTAGGTCGGCAGGTTGTAAATTTTACTATGTAATGACCATTTTGGATTGTAAATAACTTGTAAATGTTTTTATGGGCCCATTAACAGTTTTATGCTTTAAATAAAATATATCATTTCCTTTTTATTGGGTTTTCACCTTACCCTATTAATAACACCTAAATGCACATTTATAACCAAAGAACTGGATTAGTGTGTTAAGCACGGTTCAAAGTTCACAGCAACGGTCTTGGAGTAACCAGGGCGTTACACAGACCCTATCAATATAACTCATGCTTCCTAATCAAGCATGCAAATAAGACATTCATGTGTCAAAAAGGCAGGTAAACAAAGCTTAACATAAATAGTTACCGAACCCTGAGTCGAGCTTGTCTTTAGCGACGAGTGTACATGCCCAGCCAATCTTCAGGAACCTTTAAACTTAAACCGCTCTAATACCAAGTGTAACGTCCTCCTAATCCAGGATCGTTACACTGTGTAATTAAATAGTGCTTAACTCGCTAAACGAGTCATTTTGGACTTAAAACTGTGTAATTGAAACTAACCACATGTATGTGTACTAAAATTTTTGGTCAAAAGTCAACCATCTCATTAAAGATGTTTAATCTCAATACATGGGATCCCAACAAAGTTTAAAATGGTTACAAACCCAAAAATGTATACAAGAGCCGACCTAGACGGTAAAATCAGGGTCCAACTCTAGTTCCAACTGATAACCTCGGTCGTAAGGGACTAGGAGACTGCATATGTACACAAAGAAAATATAATCATGCTTATAAGCAGTACATTATCATATCACAGATTCATAATTAGCATGCCTAACATTAATAACCCTACTCATGCATGCAACTAATCCAGATAAGTGACCATAGAGTCACATCAGGGCCTATTGCCCAATTCCTTATACAACCAGCCTTAGAGTTGGCCAAGCCGGTCTAGCGCTTAATATTTCAGACGACCTTAGGGTCATTCAAGCATATATCTCACTTCCCAGTTAGTTTAACCACAACGGCTAGTGTTCAGCACACTATCGCCGCCCTCGACTCCTAAGTCGAGCCTTTAAACCCTTGACTCATAAGCCGAGCTTTATCACCTTCGACTTATAAGCCGAGTCATTTTACCCTTCGACTAATAAGTCGAGTCTTTTATCCATCGACTGATAAGTCGAGTCTTTTAACCTTCGACTGATAAGTCGAGTCTTTTAACCTTCGACTACTAAGTCGAGTCTTTTAACCTTTGACTGATAAGTCGAGTCTTTTAACATTTGACTGATAAGTCGAGTCTTTCAATCTTTGACTGATAAGTCGAGTATTTCATGATAGGTATATCCTTGACTATTAAGCCAAGCTTTTCATCAGATAACACAGATGAATCCTCGACTTATAAGTCGAGCTTCACAACTAGATAACCAGATAAATAGCTATTGTTTAACACAAGTAAACACATTGTTGTTAACATGTTTAACAAAACATTCTCAACATAGTAATAATCTTGTACTATAACCGAGCCAAGCCCTAAGCACAAACCGGGTGCAGTTTTCTTACCTGAGGTCCTGAGTGTTATATTATTTTATAATATAATGTAATATTATATTATATTATAATATAATGTTTTAGATTAAATAAATGTGACAAAGAGTGTCACATATTGTAACATATAATAGAGAGTTACAATATTTAGATATATGAGATATATCCAAATAATGTAACATATTTGGTGTTACAAATTTGTAACTTCCAAATATTACCCTTTATTGTGTAAATTTGTTGTTACACAATATTGAGATGAATTTCATAAAGCCATATGTGATATGGCTGTTAGAGATATGATTTTAACCCCAATAATGTGCTTTGGGAGTTACAAAATCATTTGGGAGGGTTTGGAACCGTTTGGAAAAACAACACATTTTTTAGTGATGAAAATGTTCGGTGGCCGCGGCCACAAGCCAAAAACTGACCAATTTTTCAGTTTTTTCAATCTTTGTTGAACGGCTCAAAAAACCCAAATAACTCCCAAATCTCATTTTTAATTCCATATTAATCCAATTAAACATTGGTAACAGCCATGGGGGTTGGTGGAATTTGAAATTCAAAGGGTGTCTCTAAACTCTATAAATAGGAGCCTATATCTCACTTGTAAGACACAACATTTCTATCCATTAGAGCACTTGGCTAGAAACACCTTGAGGCTTGATAACTCCATAAAGCATTTCCTATAATCTGTGAGAGATCCCTTAGTGCTTGAGTTTGGGGGAAATAAGCTTTTGGACAAAGGTTTCAAACCTTGTTCAAGTTGGTGATCTCCAACACTCTTCACATTGGTAGTGTGAGTGAGAGTTGTTAATCTTTTGTTTCTTGTTCCTTTCTTTCATTCTATTGCTTTTCATCTTTATATTGTTCTTCTCTATTTACTTGTATTTCTTGTTCAAGAGTTGTAATCTTTTCTTTTCTTTTGTTTCAAACACTTTACTTTATTTGTAACCTTTTGCTTAGAGTTGTATTTTACTATTCTCTTCTCCTTCTTCATCTTCTTCATTTTCTTTGTTTATTTGTAATTTTCAGTTATAGAGTTGTAACTCTTTTTAATCAATCATTATTTATTTGTAATATATTTCATAGAGTTGTAATTTATTATTATTTCCATTGAGGCAAAATACATATTTTTCCTAACACTGAGTAAATAGTATTTGACGACCTGAGTACGATCATTTCATCCCAAGCCTAACGGTTCACCCTAGTCACACCCATAACAATGAATAACTATTAGGAATGAACTAATAAAGGCTTCTGGACTCAGTCCTAGCCTCCGGGATAATGCATTCTACGATCTCGGTAGTAGAATCATTCCCAAACCCTTAGATTTGGGTTCCTAACTCCCAAAACCCAATTTTTTTTTCTCTTTTCCCCAATTAGAGCCGCGACCCCCCCCCCCCCAATTAGGGTCGCAGCGCAACAAGTCAGAGAGCCCCAAGCCTAAAACCTCAGGCCACGTACCGCGACGCAATTTGCCTAGCGCCGCGGCGCCAAGGCGGTTCGAGGCACCTGCTTGTACCTCTGAGTTCATAAGGGTCGCGACGTGACATGGCAAACTTAGAAAACCAGCAATTTTTAGAATCTCCAATCCTCCCAATACCATCCCAAAACATGATTTTCACCTGTTTCGACAATAATAATGGTCCCAGCAGCTCAGAAACACAATAAACAATCTTAAGCTCAATCAAAATCCCTTCAAACTAAGAATTCAATATAACTTTTAAAAAAAACTATAAAAACCAAAACTAAACTCAAATAATTGAGTTACCTTTGATTGAGTTCAACCCTAGCCATGCTTCCTTAAGCCTATAAGCTTTCAATCTACCAAAAGTCGGCCTCAAACCTCAAGGATCAAGTGTTCTTATTTAATAAACAAAAATTAATTCCTTTGAGAGAGAGAGAGAGAGAAAACGTAAGAGAGAGAGAGAGAGAGAGAGAGAGAGTGTGTGTTATGCTCTGTTTTCTCCTATCTGCTGAGTTGATAAACTCAGTTGCCAAAATAGCCTAAGGGTCCAAAAAGACCAAAGTTCCCTTAAGGCCAATTTTTCTCTCAAGGCCTACTAAGGGCAAAACCGTCATTTGCACTCCTGTCTCTCATTACACTTAAAATTCCCAGTTAATTCCACTAAACCCGAAATATCACTAATTCTCCCAAAATATGACTCATACTCTCGTGATCCCAGTAACTCACCGAATTATCGAAATATCCCTTGGCTCATTCTGAGCTGGGTATAAATTCGCTGTTGTGACTAAATCGCTATCTTGCTCGAAAGGACCGACTCCTACCGAATATCTCAAATATATACACATAATAATGTGGTCTCACTCACATAATATAATATAATTATAATTAGACCCTCAACGGGTCAAAATTACAAATATGCCCCTTTAGATAAAACCGGGCCTGTTTCGCACATTTAATACACATAAACATGCATAATTAGTTATATAATAATATAGCTCATGCAATTCACATAATCACATCAATATCCAATTAATTCACATAATATTCCAATATTGCCCTCCCGGACCCCTAATCAAGGCACTAAGTCTTATTAGAAATTTTGGGACGTTACAAGGTGCTTCAATGATCAACGAGACACGACACCTAATTTGTATATGTAATGCCCCAAATTTCCTAATAAGGTTAAGACCTTAATTAGGAGGCCGAGAGGGCCATAATTGATTTATTATACTATTAAATGATAATATGCATGTTTAGATGTATTAAATATGCATGTGAACCCATTTCTGATTAATTGGGTGATTTTCATATTTTGGCCATTTCGGGCATATTTGGCATATATGTGATATGTGTGTGGTGCTTTATTATTATTTGGTTGTGCTAGGGTTACTCAGCACGAGACGATCCTAGGAGGTAAGCTAGTGGGAAAGTCACAACGAGATTTATTCTTTACTCAGAGTGAGTCAATGGGTATTTAGCACATTACTGGGTTATTAGGTAATGGGAACAAGTATTTGATGATAAATTGGGAGTTAGTAAGATCAGAGGGAAATTCTGGAGGTTTTGACTATTTTCCCCCTGGGGACATTTTCGGGACCCCGAGCGTTAGGATTTATTTGAGGCTACTTAAGCTTGAAGTAACCTTTTAAGAAATAAAAAGAACGTTCACTAAGTTCTCTCTCCCTCTAAGTTCCATATTTGTCTCCCGATCGCATTTTCGAAGGAAACTTGAGTTCTAGGACTCGGATTCAAGTGAGGATTGAGATATAGCGATCCTAGGGAAGATTAGAAGCTTATTAGCCGGAGGATTTAGTTGGGAATAACTCAATCGAAGGTAATTCAAGTTTTAAGTTCTAAGTTTTTAAAGTTTTTAAGCTTGAATTTGATTTTGAGTTGATTGAATTGAAGCTTGGGTTTTATGGGTTTTGGATCATGGGGATGTTTGGGAACTTTGATTTTTGAGTTTGGAGATGTTTGGGTAGGTTTTTGGAAGGTTTTTAAATGAAGAAATTGAGGTTTTCTGGCTGGGTTCGAGGTTGAGCCGCGGCTCTGTTCTTGGGCACCACAGCTCAAGATTGAAGAAGCTGGTGGTTTGGGGCTGCTGGGCTATTTGAGCTGCGGCTCTAATTGCTGTCAAAGAAGATTTTTAGGCCTGACTTGAGTGGGGCTGCGGCTCTAATGTTTGGGGCCGCAGCTCAAAATGGGTTTTTAATCATGGGAACTTAAACCTAAGGGCTCGGAATCGATCTTACCTGATTTGGTAGGATTCGACGTCTCAGAGGCTAGGACGTGGTCCGAAAGTATTTATTTACTCATTTTGATGAGGTTTTATATTATGGTTGTGACTAGGTTATCACTAGGAGCTTGAAATCAAGATCGTGCTTGTGGCTCATTTATTGGTAACCTGTGCTTGGACCAAAGGTAAGAAAAACCGCACCCCTGACATGCATGGCTATTCTTGATGCATGTTGGATGTTTAAATGTGATGCATGTGATGCACGAGGAACATGTGATTAGGGCATGCCATGAATGTTGAATATGAGATTGATCAGAGCTTGAGTCTTTGTGTTTGTGCATGATCATAATTATGCTAGCAACTGTTAAGTAAGCATGTTGAATGCCCTACTTTTGAATATTTGACATATGATACATGCCTGGTAGCATTGCTTACTTGTGCGTGGCACTGACTAACTAGTCAGATTTGGCAATAGTGTCAGTATTAACTGTGAAGCTGTGACCAACTTGTCAAAGTTTGGAGTAGTACTGAGCACTGGTCACCTGGTATTGACTAATAAGTCAAGGATGGCCTTAGCGTGTTTAACGCAGGCTGATAAAGATTAGATCTAATCGACATCTGCATTGAATGACTCAAATGAGCATTAATGCCGGACCGACCTCAAGTTCGATGAAAACTAAAAGCGTTTGTCTAGCCAAAGGCTAGTCACTTAGAGCTAGGGCCAGAGAGCCCCAGTGACTGTTTAGTCACATGGCTATGGGTGTTGAGCCCGAGTGACTTACCCAATAGTCACTCATCTGATTAGAGCCATTGCCGGAAAGCCTAGGTGACGGTTTTGTCACATGGTTGTGGGTGCTAAGCCCCGTAGTGACTTGCTTGTCAGACACTTATTATGGTTTAACAGAACCTCAAAGTGATATTCATTCATCTGTTCAGGGCTATAAGCTATGTATGATCATAATAATCATCATTGGCATGGCTGTGGGTGCTGAGCCCCGTGGTGACTTGCTTGTCAGTCACTCATTATGGTTTAGCAGAACCTCTAGTGTTAAATCACTCATCTGATTAGGATTGACTTGATAGTCATCCAATCAGGAGGGCAGGATTTCTTATCCTAGATTCCCCAGCATTATCTGAATTTATTTGCATGCTTTAATAGAGTTATATTTGCTAGGCATGCCATATATGATTTGATGACATGATATGACTATTCATGAGCATATTGAGTTTTCTTGCTGGGCTTCGACTCACGAGTGCTATGTGGTCCAAGTAAAGGCAAAAGAAAGCTGGACCATCCTTGAGTTGGAGAGCTTAGGTGACGATGTGTACATATGCGGCTACTCGACCGCCACGGCCGAGGGTTGAAAGAGGAACTAAGGTTACACCCTGTTTTGCCGCTTTGATCGGCCGGTTGTAAATATTTTCTTGTAATAGACCTTTAAATTATATTTTTTGGATCTCAATGTATACAGTAAACATTCTAATGAAACGTTATATCTTAACTGAAATTTTTAATCCCTAAACCGCTAATCATACTTAGTTACATGATTTTGGCTAAATGACTCGATTAGCAAGTTTAACATTGTTTATAAGGCACACCGTAACGGTCCCTGGAGTTTAGGGCGTTACAGTATCTATGTAGGTCGTGAGAGAGAAATTGGAAGTGTCATGAATGGTGAGACCATGATTTAAGGTGCCACGAAGGTAACACGTGATCCTCTTGACAACAATCTAGTGAGAAGAAGTAGAGTGCTGCATGAACTGGCACGCACGATTAACAGTAAATGAGATCTTTGGTCTGGTGAAAGTATCATATTAGAGGGCTCCAATTGTAATGTCCCAAAACTCATAATGAGGTTTAGCACCTTGGTTAGTGTGCTAGGAGGGCATAATTGGAATTATTTGTGAATTTTGTGATTTTAATTGAATATATGTGATTATTTGGATTATGTAAGTTATGCTATGATATGACTTCTTATGAAGGTTTATGTGTATTAAATATGCTTAAATACCCTCTTTTGTCAAAATGGGCATTTTTGTAATTTTGACCCGTTGAGGATATAATTGTAATTTGGTATGTTAAGTGCTTGAGACTACATTATTATGAGAATATATTTGTAATATTTGGCATGAGTCGATCCTTTTGAGCAGTTTAGCGAAAAAAAGTCACAATGGGGATAAATACCCGGCTTGGGGTGAGCCTAGGGATATTTTGGTAATTCGACAAAACTATTTGGGTTTAGTGGATTAGTGGATTTAATTGGAGATTAGAGTTACAATTTAAGGTTTAGTGGGGTTTTAAGCCAAATGACCAAAATTCCCTTGGCAGACTAATTGGAGGGTAGTGTGAGCTAGGGGAAAAATGGTGACTTAGCTAAGTTTGCAGCTCAACTCTTATTCACGTTTCTTTTTCCCCTTGTTCTCTTCTTTGTTCCAAGCCCAAAACACTCAAAAGTTAAGGCAAAAATTGGAGGGAGTCTCTAGTGGATTTGGAGTGTTTGGGGAGACTAGAGGCCGCTCTATCATACCTACTCAAGTGGTTTCGAAATTCAGAGGAGGTAAGGGATTTAATTTCTCTGTTTTTCATTTCAATATTTTGGGTGTTCTTGAGTTTTGAGGTTTTGGTTTACTTTTGAGTTTGAGTGGCTTTGGAAGGTTCAGTTTGACGTTTTGAGGATTGAGGAAACAATTGCAACCTGTTTAGAGGTTTGATCATAGCTGGTTTCCTGAGATTAAAATTGGAATTTCAGAATTTTTGAGGTATGTTTCAAAGTTTAAACTCAAATGGTGAATTATGATAATTATGTGTTTTTGGGTTGTTTGGGGTGTTCTTATGTTGTGTTGGAGTTATAGAGTTAATATATGGTTGTGAAATATGGACTGGAATCGAGTTATGATTGGGATTTAGGGTCTGAAATTGTAGGGGAAAAACACAGTTCTGGGTTTTTTCGCAGTAGCGCCGCGATGCTTGGGAAGAGCACCGCAACCCGCTTGAGTTCCTTGAGGGCAGGGTTTGCCCTTTAATCGTCGTGGTGTTGCGACCCTATCCGAGAGTGCCTCAGTGCTAATGTGGGATTTTTGGAGAGTAAAAGCTCTATGTTTGGTGGAGCACCGCGACTCAAAATGCACGAGTTTTACATGAGGGCTTCTCTTTTTTTTTTTTAAAGTCGCGACGCTGTAGGAGTGTGTCGCGACACTAATGCGGTTTCCAGGCACCTTTGCTTAGGGTTTTTGGGAAACCAAAGTGAAGGGCTCGGGGATACCCGATCTCGTGGAATCTGAGGTCCTGGGATATAGGGCATGGTCTTGGAGCCCATTATCTGAATTAGCCCTGATTAATGTACCATTGATGTTGTGACTAAGGTTTTTTGCAAGGCTTAGATGAAAGGGATCGTACTCAGGGTTGCTTCGTTAAGTTGCTTAGGACTTAAGGTAAGAGAACTGACACTTGCACCATGTGTTGGGCACTAGCCCTACTATCTGAAAATAGTCATGACTGTAATTGAATTATGAATAATAGTTGTGTGAAACTATATGGTTTTGTATGTTGCATTTGGTTGCTGTATAATTAATTGTGGATGATCGGCACTGGCCATATTCGACAAATTACATGTGTAATGCAGGTCGAGATGGCAGGGCTACTTAAAAGGTTATGAACCCATTGGTTCAACACAGGTCATATGAATGAATATTAGATTGTCATGAATTGTGTTATCTGTTGTCATGCTTATTATGAGTTTTAAATGTCATGATAGTTCTCTTGTTGGGCCTCGGCTCACGGGTGCTTTTTGGTGCAGGTAAAGGTAAAAGAAAGTTGGACTGCCATGAGTTAGAGAGCTGTAGGGACGGTATGTACATACTCAGTCTGCTTGACCACCACGGTCAAGATATTTTGAGGAACAGTGGTTATTGGCTCGATTTTTGCCGTTTAGCTCAACTCATTCTGTAATTTTTTTGTAACTCTATTTTTTATTTAAAACCTTTGGGATCCCTCTTGTTTAGTCAAACCTTTTCAATGAAAAGTTTAACTTCATTAACCAAAAGTTTTAATACCAAAACTCTTGTTTAACCCTAATTACACTTTTGAGTCCAAATGACTCGCTAAACAAGTTAAACACTATTTGTAACACACGGGGTAATAGTCCTGGAATAGTAGGGCGTTACACCAATTGTACTTTTATAGTGTGTGGGATCAAATAAAGAATCACCGCTATATAAAGAGACCAATTTTCCAGTAGGGTCAAGTGTAGTGACAGATTTACAATCAAACATTTCTTCTCAATGGAGAATATCAGCAATGTATTTAGTTTGTCACAAATGGAGTAAAATGTTAGATTGCAAAAGTTCAATACCTAATAAGAAATGAGATATCCAAGATCACACATATGCATCGTCTGCATGTAGGCAACGCGTTGGAAGACTTGATCACTCTCTCCAATTGTAACGTCCCAAATTTCCTAATAAGGCTTAGCGCCTTGATTAGGGGGGCAGGATGGCAAATTATGAAATTATGTGATTATGTGATATATATGTGCATCATTATGTGATTATGTAAGTTATGTTACAATATGACTTGATATGCATGTTTTGGTGTATTAAATATGCATGTGGGCTTATTTCTGATTAATTGGGTAATTTTCATAATTTGGCCTGTTATGGGTATATTTGGCATATATGTGGTATGTGTGTGGTACTACATTACTATGTGGATATGTTTGGGTTACTCGGCACGAGACGAACCTAGAGAGTAAGCTAATGGGAAAGTCACAACAGGACCCATACTTGACTCGGAGTGAGTCAAGGGGTATATTCGGTATTTAGCACATTACCAAGATATTGGGTAATGGGAATGATTATTTGACGATATATTGGGAGTTAGTGAGATCAGGACGGAATTCTCGGAATTTTGACTATTTTACCCCGGGGGCTTTTTTGGGACCCCAAGCATTAGGATTTGCTTGAGGTTACTTAAGCTCGAAGTAATCTGTCAGAAATAAAAAGAACGCTCTCTCTCTCTCTCTCTCTCTCCAGTTCCCTTTTTGACATCGTTCGCAAATTCGAAGGAAGCTCAAGTTTTAGGACTCGGATTCAGGCAAGGATCGAGGCATAACAATTCTAGGGAAGATTAGAAGCTTATTAGCTAGAGGATTTAATTAGGAAACGACTCAATCAGAGGTAATCCAAATTTTAAGTTTTAAGTTTTAGAGTTTTTAAGCTTTGATTGGATTTTATGTTTTGATGAGTTTTTGGATGGTTTGAGATTTGGGTTTTGATGGTTTTGGGCCATTGAGATATTTGGGAACTTTGTTCTTGGGATTTTGATATGGTTGGATAGGTTTTTGGAAGGTTTTTAAATGGAGAAAATATAGAAAATGGTTGGGTTCGAGGTTGGGTCGTGACCTTGTTCTAGGAAGTCGCGACCTATGTGAACCTAGAACCAGGAGGGCTCTGCCTGGGGGGTGTGTTGCGACTCTAGAGGGCCAAGTCGTGGCCCACACCCTGAAGCCCAGGCAGAGGGCTCTCTGTCAAGGAGGCACGCCACAACCCCCTGAGTCAAGTCATGACCCACCTGTGCAGTTTTGGCCAGGTTGGGTTTTTAGTCTTGGGAACTTAACTCTAAGGGCTCGAGATCGATCCTACTACCCGGTTTGGTAGGTTTTGATGTCCTGGAGGCTAGGACTTGGTCTGGAAGTCTTTATTTTCTCATTTTTGAGGGGGTTCTATATTATGGTTGTGACTAGAGGATTGCTAGGGGTTCAGAATCACGATCGTGCTTGAGGGTCGTTTATTGGTAACTTGTGCTTGGACCAAAGGTAAGAAAACTGCACCTAGTATGTGATGCATGTGATACATGTGATTATGGCATGACATGAATGTTGAATATGGAATTGATCAGAGATTGAGTCTCTGTAAATGTGCATGATCATAATTATGTTGGTGATTGTTGATGAAGCATGTTGAGTGCTCTATATTTGGATATTTGTTGCATTGTGAATGCTGGAATATATTGTTTATCTGAGCTACGCACTGACTTATTAGTTAGAAACGACAATGGTGTTTTGTGCTGGTCGTGAAGCTCTGACTTATCAACCATGATCGACAATAGTATTGAGCGTTGGTCGTATGGAATTGACTTATGAGTCAAGAGTGGCAATAGCGCATTGAACGATGGTCGATACGATTAGATCTAATCAACAAGAGCATTATATGCTAGTCCGACCTATTGGTCGAAGAAAACTAAAGTGATTGGCTAGTCTAAGGCTAGTTACTCAGAGTCAGGGCTAAAAGGCAACGTCACATGGCTTAGGGCGCAGGACCCCATAGTGACTTAATAGTCATCCATTTAGGGTGCAGGACCCCAGATTGACTTAATAGTCATTTATTCAGGGCACAGGACCCTAGATTGACTTAATAGTCATTTATTCAGGGAGTAGGACCCCAGAGTAACTAAATAGTCATCTATTTAAGGCGCAGGACCCTAGATTGACTTAATAGTCATTTATTCAGGGCGCAGGACCCCAGATTGACTTAATATTCATTTACTCAGGGTTTAGGACCCCAGATTGACTTAATAGTCATTTATGCAGGGTGCAGGACCCCGGACTGACTTAACAATCATCTACTCAGGGCGCAGGACCCCATAATCATTTATGAGTACTTGTCTGCATACATGAATAGGGTTATTACTGCTAGGCATGCTTATTATAATTTGGTAACATGTTATTATCTGCTTATGAGCATGTTTGAGTTTTCTTGCTGAGCCTCAGCTCACGGGTTCTATGTTGTGCAGGTAATGGTAAAAGAAAGTTGGACCATCCTTGAGTTTGAGAGCTTAAGTGACGATGTGTACATATGTAGCTGTTCGACCACCATGGCCGAGGGTTTAAAGAGGAACTAGGGTTAAATCCTATTTTGCCGCTTAGGTCGACTGGTTGTAACTCTTTTATTGTAATTAACCTTTAAAATGTATTTTAGGATCCCAATGTATACAGTAAACGTTTGTATCCTTGACCAAAACTTTTAACTCTAAATCGTTAATCACATTTAGTTACACAATTATGGCCAAATGACTTGTTTAACGAGTTTAGCACTATTTAAAATACACAGCGTAACGATCCCTGGGTAGTAGGGCATTACACCAATCTCTCTCTACCCTCTCTAGCTCCAAGAATCTCTAGTTTTCTCCAACAACTCTCCAAGAAAGTGCTTGACTTAGAGAGTTGAAGGCTTGTTCAATTGCAATCCTCAATTCCTCAAGAGAAGGCCTTAAGCATCAATGGTGGCTGTGAAATAGAGTATTAGGACAATGTTCTACAATGTGTATAAGCCTTGGTTTGTATTTGTTTGCTCAAGGTTTTGTTCAAGGGATTTTCTCAAAGTGGTGATCTTGCCTAGGGTTTGAAGCTTCATCAAAGTTGAAAAACGCCATTGTTCTACTTGGGTTTGCATGTTCTTTCTCAATCTTTTTTTAAGTCTTTGTCAATCCAAATTTATTGTAGATTCTATTTTTTGTGGTGGTGTTATCTCACTCTCTCCCAACAATAGTTGCATAAGGAGGAGTTGGGATAAGTGTCCAGGTGTTGTTGAGCATTAATGCTTGATATTCTGAGTACATGGTAGCTTTCTAATGAGAATCTTGTAGTGCTTGTTTATATGAATAAGGTGTAATCTTACTGGTGATAACAACATCATATGATTTTGGTTTATATATACCCCTCTTAGACCGTGTTAGCATAGGATGAATGTTGATTGGAAGGGGGTTGTTGGTGAATGTTGATTGGAAGAAGAGATTGTTGGTGAATAGGTTCAGAAGGAATAGTTGGGGTGGGAATGGAAACCAATGGTAGGACTAGATCTTAAGGTAATGTAGATGATGTAGGAGTGGTGGACAATGAATATTAGATTTGGGAAGAGAAGAAGATGATGGAGGGATGGTGAGAAATGAGAAGTTGATAAGGTGGGAGAAGTGGGTGGAGGAAGATGTGGAGTTGGCCAAAAAGGAGAAGGAGAAAAAGAATGGTAATTTACATTCAGTGGCTGAGAATGAAGTGAGAGTTGAGTAGGGGGGCCAAGAAATGGTGAAAGAAGGGAAGGGGAAGATGAGTTGGAAGTCGAGAAATGAAATATTGATTTACCAAACACCACATGAGATGTTATATAGAATCTGTTGGAGACACAATCAAGGTAGACATAACCTTTATGATTTGTACTATAATCCATGACCACATATGGGGTGGATCGAAGTTGCAACTTATGCTTGTTGTGTGGTCTTATGAAAGGAAAATAGAGGTAGCCAAATGTTCGGAGTATAGAAAATTTTGGCGCTTTATTATAAAGCAATGTGAACGAAGTTGCCATGTTGAAGGCAAAAGTGGAAAGACGTTTGATTAAATTTGTACCAATTTATAATGCAAAATGCTAATATATTAAGGGAATTGAAGTAGAGTAAGCATGGCAAGCCCCATTTCTACAACTTGACAATTTTTATGTTCGACTTGTCCAATTTGTGGAAGAGTATAAGGGCAAGAATTGAGAAGTTCAATGCTAGACTATGCAAGAAAATACTTCAGGGCCTTAGATTCCCCACCTTCATCACTGTGAAAGGCCTTAATTTTAGTAGAAAATTGGTTTTCAACCATGGCTTTTAATTGTTGGAAAACATGAAGAACCTGATCTTTTGTCGTTATGGGATAGAATCATAAAAAATAAGACTAATCATCAACAAACAATAAGAAACAACGATTTCCATTAGAGGCTAGTATAGGGAAATTGCCCCATATATTAGCATCAATCAGTGCTAGAGGTTGGAAAGCACAAGATAATGATGGGGGAAGGGGATTTATGTGATTTTAGCTAATTTACATGAAAAGAAAATATGAATACTGGAAATTGGAGTTTTATATTAATTGAGTACATGAGAAATAGACTTAATATGAGCATATCTGTAATGCCCCAATATCCCTAATGAGGTTTAATGGTTGGATTAGTAGGCCGGGAGGGCCATAATTGATTTATTATGCTATTAAATGATTATGTTAGTTATATTATTATATGATGTTAAATGCATGCATGTGGGTCCACATTTCATCATAAGGGCATTTTGGTAATTTGGCTCGTTGAGGGCATACTTGTGTATTTTGGTGCATGTTTATGATTTATGGATGAGATCCTATTATTATGTGGATATGTTCGAGCTATTCGGCATAAGACGATCTTAGGATATAAGTTAGCGGTTTTGTCATAACAAGGTCAATTATTGGGATATTGGATAATGAGAATGATTATTTTATGATATATTGGGAGTTAGTGAGATGAGGAGGAAATTATGGGAGTTTTGACTATTTTTCCCCGGGGACGTTTTTGGGACCCCAAGCATTAGGATTTACTTGAGATTACTTAAGCTTGAAGTAACCTATCAGAAGGAAAAACTACGTTCAAACACCTTTTCTCTTTCTCCCGTTATTCCTTTTGACCGTTCGTCGTATTTTCAAAGGGAACTTGAGTTTTAGGACTTGGAATCAAGCGAGGATCGAGGCATAACGATTCTAGGAAAGATTAGAAGCATTTTAATTGAAGGATTTAGCAAGAAACAGCTTAATCAGATGTAATCCAAGCTTTAAACTTTGAGCTTTTGAGTTTCTAAGCTCTGATTTGGATTTTATGTGTTGATGATTTTTAATTTGTTTGAGTCTCAGGATTTGATGATTTTGGATCATTGGGATGTTTGGGAACTTTGATTTTTGGATTTGGAGATGTTTGGTAGGTTTTTGGAAGGATTTAAAAGAGGGAAATCGAGGTTTTGGCTGGGTTTCCAGGTGGGGTCGCGGCCCTGTTCTTGGGCGTCGCGGCCCGAGCTTAGTGCAGGTGAGCGATGGTGCTGAAGGGCCTTGGGGTCGCGACGCTTGGTGCAGGTGCTTGAGGATGGCACCTCTGTTTAGGCTGGGGGTCGCGGCTAAGTGAGGTGGGGCCGCGACGCTTGAGGGCATTTGTGGCCAAAGTGGTGTTTTGATCATGGGAACTCAAACCTTAGGCCTCGGAATCGTTCTTACTACCCAATTTAGTAAGATTCAATGTTCCGGAGGCTAGGTCTTGGTCCGAGAACCTTTTATTACTCAATTTATTAATGGAATTCCATACTTGGTTATGACTAGGTAATCGCTAAGGGATCAAATGACTGATCGTTCTCAAGGGTTGTTCTTTTATTATTCACGCTCGAACCAGAAGTAAGAAAATTGCACCCCATATATGACATGCATGGTTATTCATGAGGCATGTTGAGTGTTTAAATGTGTACATTGATTGCATATCAAATGCTTAGAAAATCTTGCTTGCTTGTGAATGGCACTGACTTACTAGTCAGAATCGACAATGGCGTCGGTATTAACTGTGAAGCTGTGACTTACTAGTAAAGTTCGGCAGTAGTACTGAGCACTGGTCGTATGGTATTGGCTTAAGAGTCAAGAACGATTTTAGTGTGTTTAACGCAAGCCGAAAATATTAGATCTAATCAACATAAGCATTGAATGACTCATCATGAGCATTAATGCCTGACCGACCCCATGTTCAATGAAAAACAAAAGCGCTTGTCTAGTCTAATGGCTAGTTACTAGAGCTAGGGCCAGAAGGCCCAGGTGACTGCATCGTCACATGGCTAAGGGTACAAAACCCACATTAGTGACTCCATGGTCACTCATTTGTTTTAAGCTAGTGACTCCATGGTCACTCATTTGGTTTACACTAGTGACTTATTTATTAGTCACTCATCTGGTTTAATCTAGTGACTCCATGGTCGCTCATTTGCTAAGGGTGTGGAACCCACATTAGTGACGTATACATCAGTCACTCATTTGTTTAGGGCTATAAGCTCTGGATGATTATCATAATCATCATCTAAAATTATATACATGCAGTAATGAGTTTTCTTGCTGAGCCTTGGCTCACGGGTGCTATGTAGTGTAGGTAAAGGGAAAGAAAAGCTCACCCAGCCTTGAGTGGAGAGCTTAGGTGGCGATGTGTACATATGCGGCCGCTTGACCACCACGACCAAGGTGTTTCTCAGATGAACTAGGGGTTAAACCTATTTTTGCCACTTAGGTTGGTGGGTTGTAATTTTACACTGTAATGACCATTTTGGATTGTAAATAACTTGTAAACGCTTTTATGGGCCTATGAACAGTTTTATGTTTTAAATAAAATATATCATTTCCTTTTGATCGAGTTTTTCACCTTAGCCTGTTAATAACACCTAGATGCATGTTTATAACCAAATGACTCGATTAGCAAGTTAAGCACGGTTCAAAGCTCACAATAACGGTCTTGGAGTAACCAGGGCGTTACAACTTGGTATCAGAGTGTGCCAAGGTTTAGGGTTCTTGTAGACTGGCTAGGCATGTACACTTGCCACTGAAGACAATCTCGACTCATGGTTTGGTAACTATTTATGTGGTTATATATTTAACTGCTTAAATAAAGTATAAATGCTTTATATGTCTACATGAAATACACTGATAAGGTTGTGCCTTGACTACTGCATCATGAGCAAGAACGTGCTTATTAGTACTGATATTGCTAGAACATGCTTATTAGTATTGTTCATTGTGAATTATCAATTGATACGTGTTAAATGCTAAATGCTATGATCATGTATCCATCTGTATATCTGTATAATTGTGGAATATGGTGATTATCTGCTTGTTCTTGGACCGTGAGGCAGCAAGAAGTTTAGTTATCACTACCTAACTGGTTGTATTAACTATTGCAGTAAGGTTTTAAGTTGTAAGAATGATTCCAAGATAGACAGATTCATCAGCTGGCCAGGATGATCAAGGCAAGAATAACAAGCAGGGTCAAGAGAATGACTAGAGTCAGATTCCACAGCCAACTCCTGATAACTGACAGTAGTTGTTTAATGACCTGCAGGCCAGAGTATTGAGGCAGGATGAAGAAATCTGCCTCCTGAGACAACACCAGGTCCCTGTAGGAACCAATGTACCAGAGGCACCACCTGTATCGGTGCCAACAGTTGAGCAGCTACCTATGGTTGGAAACAAATGGGAGCCTTTTTATGAAAGGTTCAGGAAGTAGCAACCTCCAGTATTTGAGGGCAGTACAGATCCTACTAAAGTGGAGCAGTGGGTCATCTCAAGAAAGATTACCCTAAAGCAAGAAAGGAAGAACCCAGGAAAGTGGACAGCTCGGTCCCAGCTCGAATGTTCACATTGACACAAGCAGAGGCTGAGGCTTCACCTTAGTAGTTACAGGTCAGCTTCTTAGTGTTGGAACCCCTTATAATGTTTTGATTGATTCTGGTGCTACACATTCTTTTGTTGCTAGTATAATTATTGATAGACTGTGTAGACCATGCGGTTATTATGCTGTGGGGTTTGGGACTTTATTACCCACTAGGGAGTTAGTGGTATCCAAGAGATAGGTCAGATCTTTGTCAGTGACAGTGGAAGGCAGAGAGTTGTCAATGGATTTGATAGAGTTAGTTATGACTGACTTTGACATGATTCTGGGTATGGATTGGTTAGTGAAGTATGGGGCAACCATTGATTGCAGGAGGAGGATGGTCACCTTTGAGCCTGAAGGTGAGGATCCTTTTTTGTTTTTTGGCACTGTGCATGGACCCCGTATACCTATGATTTCTGTTTTGAGGGCTAGAGATCTAATGCAAGGAGGTTGCATAGGATTCTTAGCCAGTGTGGTTGATACCACTCAAGTCATGCCAGTGAGACCAGAAGAGACCAGACTAGTCTATGAGTTTCTGGATGTGTTTCTAGAAGATTTACCAGGGTTGCCACCACACAGAGAGATTGAATTTGTGATAGAACTGGCACTAGGGATGGAGCCCGTGTCTAGAGCACCTTATAGAATGGCCTCAGCTGAGTTAAAAGAATTGAAAATACAATTGCAAGAGCTGTTAGATTTGGGTTTTATCAAACCTAGTTTCTCACCTTGGGGTGCGCCAGTTC
Organism: Humulus lupulus; assembly: GCF_963169125.1. Taxonomy (NCBI): domain Eukaryota; kingdom Viridiplantae; phylum Streptophyta; class Magnoliopsida; order Rosales; family Cannabaceae; genus Humulus; species Humulus lupulus. Next base: position 92,312,763 of record NC_084800.1, on the reverse strand, counting down.
TATTTGTAAAGAAGAAGGATGGTTCTCCAAAGATGTGCATTGATTACAGAGAACTGAACAAGTTAACAATTAAGAACAAGTATCCTCTGGCAAGGATAGATGATCTGTTTGATCAGTTGCAGGGAAAAAGGGTATTCTCAAAGATAGAATTTCGTTCTGGTTATCATCAGTTGAGGGTTAAGGAGGCAGACATACCGAAAACTTCTTTTCGCACCAGATATGGGCATTATGAGTTCGTAGTCATGTCTTTTGGATTGACTAATGCCCCAACTGCTTTTATGGATTTGATGAACAGAGTGTTCAAGGATTATCTAGACCAGTTTGTGATCGTCTTCATCAATGATATCCTGGTTTATTCTCAGTCAGAGTCAGAACATGAACAACATTTGAGATTGGTTCTACAGAGACTGAGGGAACACATGCTGTTTTCAAAGTTCAAGAAATGTGAGTTCTGGTTATCTCAGGTATCTTTTCTTGGGCATATTGCCAGTAAGGAGGGGATTAAGGTAGATCCAGCCAAGATTGAGGCAGTCAGAGATTGACCAAGGCCAAAGAATGCTTCTGAGGTTAGAAGTTTCCTTGGGTTGGCAGGTTATTACAGATGTTTCGTGGAAGGGTTCTCCAAGATTGCCACTTCATTGACTGAACTGACACGCAAGAATAAGAAGTTTGTGTGGTCAGACAGGTGTGAGAACAGCTTCCAGGAACTGAAATAGAGGTTGATTACAGCTCCAGTTCTGAGTCTCCCAATAGATCAGGAGAAGTTTGTGATATACTGTGATGCCTCACATCAAGGTTTGGGTTGTGTTCTGATGCAGTCAGGAAAGGTGATCGCATATGCTTCACATCAGCTGAAGGAGTATGAAGAAAGATATCCCACTCATGATTTAGAGTTGGCAGCTGTGGTCTTTGCATTAAAGGTATGGAGGCATTACCTTTATGGGGAGAAGTGTGAGATTTACACTGACCACAAGAGCCTAAAGTACTTCTTCACGCAGAAAGACTTGAATATGAGACAAAGGTGTTGGCTGGAGTTAGTAAAAGATTATGACTGTGAGATTTTGTATCATCCAGGAAAGCCCAACGTGGTAGCTGATGCTTTAAGCTGGAAGGGTTCGGGATAGATTTATAGTGCGAGGCTGATAACTAAAGAGTTAGCAAATGATATGACCAGAGCTGGTATAGAGTTGCTGGTGGGCCAATTGGCCAATATTACGCTACAATCTACACTGTTGGAAAGAATCAAGGAAGGTCAGTTGGGTGATCCACAGCTGATCAAGATTATAGAGGATGTTTTAGCTGGAGTGTTCAGAGATTATACAGTGTCTGATTTGGACTTGTTGAGGTACAAGGGTCGAATATGTGTTCCGTTAGACACTTCTATGAGGCGAGAGATTCTGGATGAATATCATACTACACCTTACTCTTTGCATCCAGGCATCACGAAGATGTATCAGGATGTGAGATCGCTGTATTGGTGGCCCGGGATGAAGAAGGATGTAGTGGAATATGTAGCTAAGTGCTTGATGATTCAACAGGTCAAGGCTGAGCATCAGAGGCCAGCAGGGTTGTTGCAGCCTCTAGATATCCCAGAGTGGAAATGGGAGGACATCACGATGGATTTCGTTGTGGGTTTACCCAGGACTGTTGGTCAACATGATTCTATTTGGGTTAGTGTGGATCGCTACACCAAGTCAGCTCACTTCTTACCAATGAGGACTACATATACAGTTGACCAGTATGCAGATCTCTATGTGAGAGAGATCGTGCGCCTCCATGGAGCACCAAGGTCGGTCGTGTCAGATTGGGACCCCACTTTTACTTCCAAGTTCTGGGGGAGTTTACAGAAGGCCATGGGAGCACAATTAAAGTTCAGTACTGTTTATCATCCTCAGACAGATGGACAATCTGAGAGGACGATCCAAATATTGGAAGACATGCTGCGAGCATGTGTGCTGGACTTTGGTGGATCTTGGAGTAAGTATCTACCTTTGATAGAGTTTTCTTACAACAATAGTTATCAGTCTACCATTGGGGTGGCACCTTATGAGATGTTGTATGGTAGGAAATGCAGATCTCTCATACATTGGGATGAGACAGGAGAAAGGAGATACTTGGGTCCTGAGGCAGTTTAGAGGACCAGTGAGGCCATTGAGAAGATTAGAGCTCGGATGCTCGCTTCTCAAAGCAGACAGAAAAGTTATGCAGATCCCAATCGCTGGAACATGGAGTTCCAAGTGGGAGACTATGTCTTCCTTAGAGTCTCGCCATGGAAAGGGGTGAGAAGATTTGGAAAGAAGGGCACGCTGAGCCCTAGATTTGTAGGTCCATTTGAGATCCTGGAGAGGATTGGTCAAGTGGCTTACAGGTTGGCCTTGCCTCTGGCATTGTCAGCAGTGCATAACATGTTTCACGTTTCAGCTCTTCAGAGGTATGTATCTGATGTGACTCATGTTTTGAGCTATGAAGATTTGGAGCTTGAGGCGAATCTTTCCTTTGAGGAACAGCCAGTCCAGTTACTTGACAGAAAGGATAAAGTCCTCAGGAATAAGACGATACCTTTGGTTAAGGTATTGTGGAGGAACAGCAAGGTCGAGGAAGCGACCTAGGAGCTGGAGTCAGATATGCAGAGTCAGCATCCCGAGCTGTTCAGGTAAATTTCGAGGACAATTAAGGAGAGGATAGTTGTAATGCCCCAAAATCCCTAATGAGGTTTAATGGTTGGATTAGTAGGCCAAGAGGGCCATAATTGATTTATTATGCTATTAAATGATTATGTGTATGATTAGGTGAGTTATATTATTATATGATGTTAAATGCATGCATGTGGGTCCACATTTCATCATAAGGGCATTTTGGTAATTTGGCCTGTTGAGGGCATGTTTGTATATTTTGGTGCATGTTTGTGATTTATGGATGAGATCCCATTATTATGTGGATATGTTCGAGCTATTCGGCATGATACGATCTTAGGATACAAGTTAGCGGTTTTGTCATAACGGGGTCAATTATTGGGATATTGGATAATGAGAATGATTATTTAATGATATATTGGGAGTTAGTGAGATGAGGAGGAAATTTTGGGAGTTTTGGCTATTTTGCCCCCGGGGACGTTTTTGGGACCCCGAGCATTAGGATTTACTTGAGATTACTTAAGCTTGAAGTAACCTGTCAGAAGGAAAAACTACGTTCAAACACCTTTTCTCTTTCTCCCGTTATTCCTTTTGACCATTCGTCGTATTTTCGAATGGAACTTGAGTTTTAGGACTTGGAATCAAGCGAGGATCGAGGCATAACGATTCTAGGAAATATTAGAAGCATTTTAACCGAAGGATTTAGCGAGAAACAACTTAATCAGAGGTATTCCACGATTTAAGTTTTGAGCTTTTGAGTTTCTAAGCTCTGATTTGGATTTTATGTGTTGATGAGTTTTTAATTTGTTTGAGTCTCAAGATTTGATGATTTTGGATCATTGGGATGTTTGGGAACTTTGATTTTTGGATTTGAAGATGTTTGAGTTGGTTTTTGGAAGGATTTAAAAGAGGAAAAACGAGGTTTTGGCTAGGTTTCCAGGTGGGGTCGCGACCCTGTTCTTGGGCGCCGCGGCCCAAGCTTAGTGTAGGTGAGGGATGGTGCTGAAGGGCCTTGGGGTCGCGGCGCTTGGTGCAGGTGCTTGAGGCTGGCGCCTCTGTCTAGGCTGGGGGCCGCGACTCAGTGAGGTGGGGTCGCAGCGCTTAAGGGCATTTGTGGCCAAAGTGGTGTTTTGATCATGGGAACTCAAACCTTAGGCCTCAAGATCGTTCCTACTACCCGGTTTAGTAGGATTCGATGTCCCGGAGGCTAGGTCTTGGTTCGGGAACCTTTTATTACTCAACTTATTGATGGAAATCCATACTTGGTTATGACTAGGTAATCGCTAAGGGATCAAAGGATTGATCGTTCTCAAGGGTCGTTCTTTTATTATTCACGCTCGATTGCACCCCATATGTGACATGCATGGTTATTCATGAGGCATGTTGAGTGTTTAAATGTGGACATTGATTGCATATCAAATGCTTAGCAAATCTTGCTTGCTTGTGAATGGCACTGACTTATTAGTCAGAATCGACAATGGTGTCGGTATTAACTGTGAGGCTGTGACTTACTAGTCAAGTTCGGCAGTAGTACTGAGCACTGGTCGTATGGTATTGGCTTAAGAGTCAAGAACAGTTTTAGCGTGTTTAACGCAAGCTGAAAAGATTAGATCTAATCAACATAAGCATTGAATGACTCATCATGAGCATTAATGCCTGACCGACCCCATGTTTGATGAAAAACAAAAGCGCTTGTCTAGTCTAATGGCTAGTTACTAGAGCTAGGGCCAGAAGGCCCAGGTGACTGCATCGTCACATGGCTAAGGGTACAGAACCCACATTAGTAACTCCATGGTCACTCATTTGGTTTACACTAGTGACTCATTTATTAGTCACTCATCTGGTTTAATATAGTGACTCCATGGTCACTCATTTGCTAAGGGTGCGGAACCCACATTAGTGACGTACACATCAGTCGCTCATTTGTTTAGGGCTGTAAGCTCTGGATGATTATTATAATCATCATCTGAAATTATATACATGCAGTAATGAGTTTTCTTGCTGAGCCTTGGCTCACGGGTGCTATGTGGTGCTAATAAAGGGAAAGAAAAGCTCACGCAGCCTTGAGTGGAGACCTTAGTATTATATTTTAATATAATGTTTGATTGATTAAATAAGTGTTACAAAAGGTGATTATTTAATCTAGTGGGGGAATGTTATATTATTTCATATAATATAATGTTAGATTAAATAATGTGACAAAATGTGACCTGTCACACAAATGTGATTTGTCACACCTTGTAACATATTATTGAGAGTCACAAAATTGGACACATGTGTGTGCCCAAATGTGACATATTTTGGAGGTACAAAATCAATTACAAATTTGTAACTCCCAAATATTACCCAATTATGTATATATTATATGTTACACATTTGAGATTGGATTTCATAAAGCCATGATGAAATATGGTTGTTGGAGACATGTTTTTAACTCCCAATAGGTGTTTGGAGGTTACAAAATCATGTGGGAAAGGATTTGGGACGTTTTGGAACGTTTTGGAAAAATGATTTTTTTGTGCTGAAAATGGCCTGTGGCTGCTGCTACTGACTTTTAGTGGCCGCAGCCTGGGGGACAGAAGCCAGTGGCCGCGGCCAGTGAGGCTGACAGCCTATATGGTTTTTTAGTTTTTTCCAAATTGAACGGTTCTAACATCCCAAATAACGCCCAAATCTCCATTTTAATTCTATAAACATCCAATTAAACATTGGTAACAGCCATGGGGGTTGGTGGAATTTGAAATTCAAAGGGGTATCTCAAACTCTATAAATAGGAGCCTAATGCTCACTTGTAAGATACACCATTTTCCATCCACAAAGCACTTGGCTGGAAAATACACCATAGAGGCTTGATAATTCCAGAGAGCTATTTCCTTGAGAGATCCCTTAGTGCTAAGAGAATAGGGGGAAATAAGCTTTTGGACAAAGGTTTTGAACCTTGTTCAAGTTGGTGATCCCCACTACTCTACACTTTGGTTGTGTGAGAGTTTGTGTTTTCCATTGATCTTTTCATTCTGTTGTTCTTCTTGTATTATTAGTGTATTGAGTTTGTAATCCTCTTCCTCTATTTCTATTTACATATTCATTAGTATCTTTTGTTTTAGGGTTTTAGTTCTTATAATTCTCTTTCTTCTCTTATTTCTATTTACTTGTATTTTGAGCAATTGAGTTGTAATATTTATCTAATCAATTACCTTGTCTATTGTATTCTTTGCATAGAGTTGTATTTTGGTTTTTTCCATATTTCCATTGAGCAATAAAATATGTTCTCTAACACTTAGGTGGCGATGTGTACATATGCGGCCGCTTGACCACCACGGCCAAGGTGTTCCTCAGAGGAACTAGGGGTTAAACCTATTTTTGCCGCTTAGGTCGGCGGGTTGTAATTTTACACTGTAATGACCATTTTGGATTGTAAATAACTTGTAAATGCTTTTATGGGCCCGTGAACAGTTTTATGTTTTAAATAAAATATATCATTTCCTTTTGATCGAGTTTTTCACCTTAGCCTGTTAATAACACCTAGATGCACGTTTATAACCAAATGACTCGATTAGCGAGTTAAGCACTGTTCAAAGCTCACAGTAACGATCTTGGAGTAACCAGGGCGTTACAATATCCTAATCAATCATGCAAATGGTAGCTAAACTAAGTTTATAAGAAGAGCAGGAAACACCATTAGCAAAAGCAAAATGACCATGGATTGAGCTCCAAGGAAAAGAATTTAAGAGGCAACCTGGAATTTATACAAGCCACAATCATGATGCCTGTGATGAAGAGTTTTCTTCAACTTGAGGTCTTTGATAATGAAAGAATTTGCAAAGAATTCAATAGAAACATGATTATCATAACAAAATCAAGAAACACTATTGAGATTGGAAGAGGTAGGGAGACATGATAAACATTTTTTAAACAAAACTTAGGGGTGAAATAACAATCACCAATAGAGTGAATTGGGATGGTTTCATTATTTGCTATTGTAACACCTTCAGAACCTTGAAAGGGAAGAACACTGTCAAGATTGTTGACATTAGAGGTGAGATGATGAGAAGTTCTTGAGTTGAATAACCACACATCATTTCATTTCAAGGCTGAGTGACCAGGGTGATTGCAAAGCTAACATATTATCTTGGAGCCACGACCAGAATTATTTGGACTGGGATAAATGTATATGTATTTCAATGCCTCTGTACATATGTGAATACATTATGAGACAAATTTGATCATCTAATTAGTGTTTGTATTCATTTTTTTTACAAATTGTTTGAAGTAATATTTACTCTCTACATTGTTTTTTCTTATATGTGTAACATTTATGGGGTATGGCTATAATGGTGCATGCTTTTGTGCACTACCATGGCGAATCATACATTTTAATACATGTAGACCCCAATTTTTTTACTGTGTTCATTGTAGTCACGACAAACCTTTTGCAAATTTTCAGAAAAATCTTAATAATTTAAGGTACCGAAAATAGGGTTTAAAATAATATTTGTGACCGCGACGATGTTAAAAGTTTGAAATTATGTTTCGACATCTTAAATTATTTAGGTTTTCTTAAAAATTTGAAAGAAGTTCACTATGAATACAATGAACACTGTGATGTAAACCTATATAAGTGTATAAAAATATAAGATTCATGAATAAAAAGTATACACTATCGTCAGGGGCAGACCCACATGTATAATAAGCACTAAAAAATTAAACATGGCATTTTGTCTCTGCCAGGTAGGGGTGTGCACGGTATGGTTTGGGCGGTTTGAACACTTTTTAATACACCACGCCACAAGTGCGGTGTAGTAGCTAGAATACACCGTGCGGTGTGATTTCGTTGCACCAAACCGACCAAACCAAACCATTTTTTGCGGTGTGGTTTGGGTGGTTTTCCACGGTGTAAGTGTGTTTTAATTTTTTTTAACATATTTGTAAGTATATGGTGCGGTGTGGTGCAAACCAAAATTTCACACCGCCAAACCGTGCACCGCACCGCACCGCGCGGTTTAGCTAAGATACAAACCATACCGAACCATTTCACTTTTGACACTGCGGTTTGCGGTGTAGTGTGGTGCGGTGCGGTCGGTCGCCGCGGTTTGCCGATTTAGATGCTCACCCCTACTGCCAGGATTCAAACCTGCGCTAGATAGAGAAAAGAGAACAACATTACCACCTCAACTAACTAACCCAAGTGACATTGGTGGTTTTAGTTTATATTTAATAAGTATTATTTAGCACGTTTTTCTAAAAAAAATGAGAGAAATGAAATGTTTGTCCAATTTCTAAATCAATTTGCTATAATTACCATTAGTATATAATGAACTATTTGGTTATCTTCTCATCACTTAATTACTTTTTTTGAAACTTTTATAGTTGTAGAAGTATAGTTTATATCTACTTGGTAAAAAATTTATGCCCGTGCCACTAATTCCTGACACCCATATATTGCAGTAATTGATTTTCATTGTTTTATCTAAAAAAAAAAGTTTTCATTATTGATTTTGTATAATAAAATATCATATTAAACGACGTAGTTTTGGGAATGGCTGAGATTCTAAACCCTTAAACCCCTTCGCCGCATCACTCACTCGGTCTTCTCTTTGCTCTTCTCGTTGTCTCACAATTTCTCCCCCGTGTGAGTCGCCTCCTCTCCGCCGTGAATTATTGCTTCATGTTGAGTTGGGTATGTGTGCTTTGCACGTTAAGTGTGGTTGTGCTCTAGTGTGGCAAAAGTTTGATTTATTCTTTTGTTTCTATTTGTGTTTTAATGGTTAATTATATAAAGATAGATATATATATATATACTATATACAAGCAACGTGCAATATGCACATTTGCGTAGTTTTATTTATAGAATTTATTAATTATTTTTATTAAATTTTTGTTAATGTCATATAATTTTGAAATAAATATCCTATCTTAATTAAATCATTTTTTTAAGTTTATGTTTGTTCTAATTTTTTAATTTGGAAGTGACAACAAAATATTATATATTATATATTTAATGTAATATTAAATATTATACGGGGATTTTAAATTTAAGTTTCTTGCTAGTTTTAAAAAAAACAATTTATTGCTAATTCACAGTAGATTATATTATATGTTTAATTTGATATTATTCTAATGAGTGAGTTTAAGTTTAATTAAATTTTATTTTAAGTTTATAAAACGTATGATTTTATTATTTTTAAATAATTATCATCGTAAAATATATAAAAAAAATATCATATTTTAATTTGTTTAATTATTTATTATTTTAAAATAATTATTATTGTAAAATATCTTATTTTAATTTTTTTAATTATTTATTATTTTTAAATAATTATTATTGTAAAATATCTCAAAAATATTATATTTTAATTTTTTTAATTATTTATTTTATTTTATTTAAGCTTAAGTGTTTATAAACTACTGTTAAATATAAGAATATTCTCTTAAATATATGTTTACCGAAAAACGGTTGCTTATGACGTGGCAGGTATTTTTCACACATGGATGACACGTGGCAGAATTGAAATGAGGCGGTACTGTTCGATTATCGACCAGCTACACATCACTTCGTCAGGCTTAACTATTAGATACGACCAGACTGGTCGTATAATTTGGTTTATTTCCTTCTAAGATTGTAATCCTATAATAATTACGTTGATTATTTCATCTTTATTACCTTGATACACAGTTATCAAGGAAAGTTAAGGCCCATTGGCCCATGTAACCCTCCTTGAGCCTATAAATATGCATGAAATAACTCAAGGAATGGACTTTTGATCTTTGAATCTTTTCCCTGAATATTGAGAGAGAGCTATAATGCGATTATCCATCGTTATATTGTAATTCTCCCAATGTTGTTGAAACTCAAGAACCCTAGTTCTTTGATCACGGCTTTGAGACTCAATAGTAATAACAACACTAAGTGGACGTAGGTCATGACCATTCTTTGGAGCCGAACCACTATAAATCGTTGGTGTCTTCTTCTTTACCATTAGATTAAACTCTTAATTGTCGTCTCATTTCTTGTCGTATATTTGACTCCGTGTCATTGGTCAAATCGATGGTCAACAATATAGAATATTCCGTTAAAGTTAACATTAAAAAATAAAAAACAGTTAAAACCAAGAATTTCCATTATCTGCACACTTATTATATAGAAAAAATATATATGGAAATTAATAACAATAATATTTATATATTTTTTAATGTATATAATTTATATATTATGAATATTATTATTAATATATATCTAATTTGTTATCCAAAATAACCTAATTATTAATATTATATGATGATAATAATATCTTCCGAATTTTGTCTACCTAACTTATTTAATTTCAATTAATTTAAATATATATATAAATAAATAATTTATTTACCTAAGTTATAAATTTTGAGTATAAATTTTGAGTTATTAATCTTTTGTAATATAAATTTTAGGTAGATTTTAAAAAAATTATACATTATTGGGGCCAAACCCAAACAAATATGGGATTTTTTCATAAATATGACTTTTTAGCCATTAATATGCAAAAATATAGTAATTAAACTTTTATTAGTTTGTATGGACAAATTTAAATAAAAAAAATCAGATTATGGGAAAAAAAAAATAGCGTAATAATGATTTTTTACAAAAATATAGCATAATAATTATTTTTTTACAAAAATATGGAAAAAAAAATCTAATAAAAAGGAATACAAGTTTTAAAAAACTATAAAATTATACTTATAAAAAAAAAAACCATATTTTTTAAAACTTTATTAAAAAAACCCTATAAAATGTAATTTTCACACCAAATGAAGTGAAACCAATAAACAAACCTTACCTATCAAACCCTAGTTTCCTCCCCTCTCCTAATATAATAGCACAACAAGACAAAAAGAACTCATATATCAACTATAAAGTGAACTCATAATGCGGCACTGATCGTGGCATCGGTTCTGTCCGTCCTGTACTTGGGTTTACATGCCAGACAGAGCTTGCCTAAGCTCTCCCATGGCCGCTCTTATATTATGATTGCAGATTACGCGTGCCTTTGGGTTGTCAGTTTGCTCAATCTTGGTTGGTGCCTTTTTCAGGTTCGCCCTTCTTTCGATTTCTTAACTAAGTTGTGTTACTGTGATTTCGAATTCTTGCTTTGATTACTTTTTTCTCTCTTTAATTTTAGATTTTATTCTTTAATATAGCATCAACATGACAGTAGGTTTACGTTACACAAATTAGAAGCTCAATTCTTTAATAAGAAATAGGATAAATTTTACAAGTCAAGGATTTCACTATAACCTTAGGAATAGGGTACGATTCAAGTTTGGCATCAGATAGAAAGCCCCTTTATAAGTTTAGGCAATTACTGAATCACTAAATATATTCTATCTAGCTTAGTTTATTACAAAGAAACTGCTTAGAGGTTCGAAGTTGTTTTAGGGGTTAGAGCTTAGAGGTTGGTTGGTCCCACTGCGACCAAAATTCTCTGCAGAAATGAGTAATTTTGAGGCTCAATGATTCAGTTCATGAGTTGTTAGTTTTCTAATTCATAAATTGCCCAAGATAGTCTTATGCTTAAGGTGTCAGCTTCAAGCAGACAACTTTCTTTCTTTTCAAAGTGTATCCAATAAGCATCATTAGATGGGGGCAGAAGTTAAGGAACAAAGCTTCAATCAATCGTTCATTTATGCTTGACTCTTTTTTTCGGACTCTAACACCATGTGAATCAATGCGTATAAGCTTGGATTTTCTTAACATGGCTTAGACAACTCAGTACATGAATGTCACAAGTCTATTAATATGTAATATGAAATCTACTTTACATAACTTCTTTATATAAAGTTACATAAGTCTATTAATTGTGGCGCTGGCTTGATCTGGATGGCGGAATTGGCATTTTTTAGACCTTTGAAAATAATGGACTTAGCTAAAGAGAGGAGAATAACTGAAAAATATATGTATTACCCCAAAATAAACATCTAATATTCACATTTAGTGCATATTTCCTGCTTTGTTGATAGGAAGTGAATAACCATCTTTTTTTTATGAAGGTGTCTTCCTTAATGAAAGGAAGAAATTCAATCTTGTTGAGTTCTTAAAGTAAGAAGATTAGGCTAGGCCTTGTAAAGGAAGTTCTTATTCAATTAAGATTTTCGATGTTTGAGATATATCTTCACCGATTAATTTTAGAAGCCGGGGATTTCACTATAACCTTAGGAGAATTCTTGCTTCACCATTCTTTGCTCACTATTAGTATGATGTCCGATAGAATGCCTCTTTATAAGTTTATGCAATTACTGAATTACTAAAAATCTTCTTTCTAGCATAGTTTATTACAGAGAAACAACTTTTTGAACTTGTTTTACGGGTTAGAGCCAAGAGGTAGGTCCCACTCCATGACCACAATCTTTGCAGAAATGAGTAATTTTGAGGCTCAACAATTGAGTTGAGGAGTTTCGAGCTTTCTAATTCATAGTTTTTCAAAGAGATTAAGTTATCCATGATTGGTAGGTTGTTGGATTAGTTTTTCCAATATCCTTTCTAATTTCATAACCAAATTACATAATAAAAATAATCCAATCCAATTTAACTTTCCAAACATGACCTTAGTTTGCTCTGCTTTAATTAGAAGAAATTGACATTAGCTTTCTAGGAAGTTATAATTAGTCCGTCATTACAAATTAATGTAGTGTTTTGTTTTAGTACATATTTTCTATTATGTTATTTTATGTTCACTTTATAGTTGATATATGAGTTCTTCTTGTGTTTTGTTGAACTTGAATTACTTTTGTGTGTCGATTTACCTTGAACTTGCGTAGATTGACCACCTGATTTTATAAAAAAAAATGGTTAGTAAATCTATGATGTATGTACATAAAGTAGAATTTGATACTTAATTTTGTGTGATAGAAAAATGATTTACATTATTATCTTTTCTGGATAGGAGAACTATTAAATTAGATATTATTTTTAAAAAAAATTAAACTTGAAATTTTTATGAAAAGATGTCAACAAATTAAACACACGACTATATAAACTGATGTTTTTTTTTTAAATAAAAATATCAAGTTCAAGATTTTTCTTAATTGGTTAATAGATATTTTTCCTGTTAACTATAATAATCTTGTTAACAGATATTTTAGCACGTAAACCGAAAAAATTCCGTACACGTTTATCATATTTTTTTATTTAATTAAAATAAAATCGTTAAAGTTAATGTCAATTTACTAAAATCTATTAAAACTGACAGAATTTTAAAATAACTCTGTTAAAAGCAAAAATTGCCAAAATAGGGTTAAAATAAATTTAGCACGTTGATCAAGCCTATTGCGTACACGTTTATCATGTTTTTTATTCATTTAAAATAAATCTGTCAAAGTTAATGTTAAAATTGACAGAATTTTAAAAAACCTCCGTTAAAACCAAAAATTGCCATTATCTTCACACTTTTTATTATATAGAAGAGTATATACTGTCCTGGGCTAGTAGAAAAAGTATGGTACAATTATTCTTAGGGTTTTGATTCTCTCTGATTGCAATTATGGGAAAAGAGTTGATATTTATGTTTTAAGAGAAAGTCACAGTCTTTAATTTGGCTTAAAAGAAATAAATATTTATTTGACTGAGCTCATTGAACCTTTCACCAGTAGTTACTATGGCTTCTCACGCTACTGGGTTCTCGGCGGAATCCATTATGGCATCGGGTAGAGGCTCGGAGAAGTTGAGCTTGCCCTTGCTACAATCAAAGATGAAGTGTGACCCAGAAGGGTATGAATCGGAACTGGCAACTGTGTACAGCCAGTTCAAGTCGTTCTTGGAGATGTTTAAGCAGCAAGCAGCTTTCAAATTCACATCCATCAGTGGTGTTGGTAATGACCCAACTGTGGCTAAGGATCTGGGCGATTGGGCCATGTTCTTAGCTCACGTTACACCTTTCTACCCTAAGCAACTCGCACAATTCCCAAATCAGCTTGCTGAGTTGCTCCGTTCCTCTGCGCGAACTCTCCCTTCAGGCCTTCGTTGCCACCTTGTTCAAGCTCTCATTCTTCTGATTAATAGGAAGGTAATTATGATGCTAATTTAGTGCATCTGTGCTTGTGAAAAGAGTTTTCTGTTTTGTTTTTTAGATTCTTAAAAAGTTTCGATATAATTTAATTGTAGGTGAATTTTTCCTTATTCATTTGAGTTTGATGCGTGTCTTTGTTCTTAGATACTTGATACTGGAGAAAATCTTGCTTTGTTCATGGAGCTACAGACTCTAGGAGACAGGAATTTAAGAAAATTGGCATTCTCTCATGTAGTTCAATGCATTAGGCGAATGAATCAGAAACACAAGAATGAAGCTAAAAATCGAGCACTTCAGAATATTATATTTCCCATGCTCCAGGTTTTTACCCATTCTTTTTATTTAGTAATTTCTTTTCTTCATTGTTGGTTGTAAGCTCCTATGTTTTTGGAAATTTTGTTTTAATTAATGCCTGAATATGAATATGTCCACAGCAAGAGGACGAAGCCAAAGCCAAGAGAGCATTTATCACACTATGTGAGCTTCACAGGAGGAAGGTGTGGTTTGATGATAGAACAGCCAATGCAATTTGTACGGCATGTTTCCATTCCTCGTCCAGGTACCTTTTCTATTGGTGATTTACTATTTTATTTCATATATTGTGATTGTAATTTCATTGCTATGCCTCAGGATCATGATTGCCTCTTTATCCGTTCTATTGGATTATGAGAAGATTGAAGATGAGGATGATAGTGATGCCTCAAGTGATGAAGATGAGAAGACTCCTCAAGTAGCACATGCTGTTCTTAGTAGACAGAGTGTTTACAAGGTTTTACACTATATACTCATAATTGTTTAGCATAAAATTTCGATCATATAAATGTATGTATTTTAATACTTTTATACATATGTGAATACATTATGAGACTTCATTATTCTATTTTTGTAAGATCTATGCCCTATGTTGGGGCAACAAGTTGTTTGATAGATGCAAAATTGCTATGAAGAATTTGTGCCATTTGCTTAAGCTTAATTAATGGATTGGTGTTTGTTTTGAATGTTTAGGCACACCATGCAGGTACATCTTCTAGCAAGAGGAAAAAGCAAGCCAAATTGCAACGTGCTATGCGTAGCATGAAAAAGCAACAACGCCTTTCGTCAGATAAGACCACTTCAAATTATTATTCACCACTTAGCCATTTGAAAGATCCACAGGTTTGTTCAATAGCTATTTTGCTTTTCCTACACGAAAATATATTAGTTATGATTAAATCTGATGACATAATCTCCACTTCAGCCAATTCTAGACTTTTTTTGTTTGTGATTTAATAATTGTGTTTATCAAACAGGGGTTTGCTGAGAAGCTGTTTTCCCGCCTTCAGACGTGCAATGAACGATTTGAGGTGGGTGTTTCAGGTTTAGGATTGCTTTTAAAGTTTTTTGTATTAGATGTTAATGAATAATGTTGGGGATTTTGTAACCTTTACTTGAGTTTAACTTTCAATTTTATTTGTTGTTTTACTTATCAGTTCACTTCATTAAGTTAGCATTCTTTGCTTTTAAACTATTGCTGATTTTTTTAATTGCATATCTAATTCCTTTTGATCTCTACTCGTCTATCTGCAGGTTAGGATGATGATGTTGAAAGTTATTGCTCGGACAGTTGGGCTTCATCGCCTAATTTTATTGAACTTTTATCCGTATCTACAGAAATATGTTCAGGTAGTTTATTTAGCTGCTGCAATTGAAGTTTTTGTCTTCTTGATTGTTGATTATGATTATATGATTGAATGATGGCATTATTGGTACACACAGCCTCATCAACGTGATATTACAGATTTGCTTGCTGCTGGAGTTCAGGCCTGCCATGATATGGTACAGCCTGTTTTTCCCATGAAACTTGATTAATATATGTCTACTTAAATTCTGGCCTTTTCTACCACGCTTAAGTTAAAAAATTTATCTCTACTGGTACCTTAAGAGTCTTCATTGTGTCCAGGTGCCTCCTGATGCAGTTGAGCCATTGTTCAAACAAGTAGTAAATCAATTTGTACATGATCGTTCGCGTCCTGAGGTGTGGCTTATAACTTTAGTTTGATTATTTTCTCAAGTTTTTTTCCCATGTTTTTGATCCCTCTGATTTCTCCAGGCCATTGCTGTTGGACTCAATGTAATAAGGGAAATATGTCTTCGAATCCCTTTGGTAACTATATTTATTTTATAATTTTTATCTGGTTCCCGAGTTTTAGGAATTTTCTAGTGTTGTTTTATGGCATATTTTTTTAATTCACTTTTACAATCTCTACTTTTCATATTTAGATTTATTTATACTTATATAAGTCTGCTTTCACAGCCTTACTCATAAACATTTTTGTTCTTCAATCTTAGTTGATGTCAGAAGAGTTGCTGCAAGATCTTGCATTGTACAAAAAATCTCATGAGAAGGCAGTTTCTATAGCAGCACGTTCACTTATTGGCCTATTTAGAGAGGTCTCTCTTTCCCTCTTTCTTACCTATATATTTTATATGAATCTATCAAATAATACTTAGAGACTAAACTTTGTCAATATGCAGATTTGCCCTTCACTTCTGGTTAAGAAGGACCGTGGGCGAACTACTGACCCAAAGGCAAAGCCAAAAGCATATGGAGAAGTCAATGTGCTCAGCAATGTTTCTGGTGTTGAATTATTGGATGATGATGATGAAGATAATAGTGATGATATGGATGGTCTTGCATCCAGTGGCTCTGACGATGATGACAGTGACGAGGAGATGGTTGCATCCGGTGATGATGATGAAGACAATAAGGAATCTACTTATGGCACTGAAGGTGAAGATGATGACAATTGTCCAAGTGACAGTGATTGTGATGTCAGCATTGATGATGATGATGAGGACGAGGATGAAGATGAAGAAATGGAACAAGTTGATGATGATGATGATTGTACCAAACATGGTGGAAATGGACAGGAGTCTAAAGGAAAAAAGAGAAAATTGGAACAGGATGACGATGATGATGTTGATGAAAATGGCGCCAAACATGGTGGAAGTGGACATAAGGATTCTAGAGGAAAAAAGAGAAAATTGATTGATTTTGATAGACAACTAGTTGCTGCTGATACAAGTCTTCGGACTCTGAAGAGATTAGCAGTAGCAACAACAGCGGATGTGTCACCTGATCTAGAGGATGGTATTCTTTCTAATGAGGACTTCCGAAGAATCAAGGAATTAAAGGTAAGCTATTTTGTTTGGACCCTTTTTTTCCTCTTCTGCGGTTATCTTGATGCCAGATGTAATATGCATACCTATGCCCTTTATTTTATTTTATACCCTTTGGTCCAGTGTATTTCTCTTCCGGGATGTCACTAAATCAAACATTGATTGTTGGTACTATTTTGGCTAGGCTAAGAAGGATGCCAAAGAAACCTTGGCTAAGTATGGTTTGTTAAGAAAAGGGGCAGATGCTAAAGCAACACAGTTCAGTATTCCTAATTCTGAGCAACTAACTGTTAAGCGAGTGGATCCAGCCAACCTTGAAGTAAGTTCTGCACCTTTTACTAAGCATTTCAACTTTCAGCCTGTCCATGTGGCTTTCAGTAGTTTGTCCAAATCGAATAATACAATGCATACCTTAAGATCTTGGCTTTCTCTTATTTATATTTGCTTTTGGTATCATTAGTAAATATCAGTCAATTTTACAAAGCAAAGAAATGTGCTTTTGGTATCGTTGGTAAATATCATATACTGAACCGTGGCTGTGTACCTGATAGGCCCACGTCCGGAAAAAGCTAAGCAAAGAAGAGAGATTGGCGATGGTTAAGATGGGAAGAGAGGATAGAGGAAAGTACCAGTCTCGCACTGCAGTAAAACAAAAGAAGGTACACACATTTTTATATTTTTCATCATCTCCCTTCATCCTGAATTCTAGACCTTTGTTTTGGGATTATTCTTCTTTGTTTGTAAGCTTTTTATAGAGCCTCTTTGGTTAGCTACGAAATCAATATAAGCTTTGAAAAGGACGCTCCTTTTGCTTTTTAGACTTGAGGATCCTATGATTTGTATGTAAAAAGCTCCACTTATCATGGGAAAGTAAATAAATTTTGCCTTGTCAAAGATGATGCCACCAGTTTGTGTTTATGGTAATTATGTTTTTTATTGTTTTGGTATGATTTTACAGACGGGAGGTTTGAGCAATCGACAGAAGGAACACAAGAAGGCTATGCCCCTGGCTGCAAAGAGAGATAAGATTGTAAAAACCAGAACTGAGAAAAAGAGAAAACAACAGCGTTCTGGAAAACAGTTCAGAGGAAAGAAAGCATGGAAATAGTCACACTTCCTCAAATTACACACTTTTTTTCTTTCTTTCTTTTTATTTTTCTTGTATCAATTTAGATCTCAAGCCTCATTGAAAGTTAAATGTAGGGTGATATAAGCCTTATCTCAATTTATGAGGGAAAATTTTGTTAGTTCTTGCGGGATAAACTCTATTTATACATTCATTTTTGGATCCAAGATATAGGTCAATTAAAAGCTGTCTCATAGATGTCAGTTTTTTTCGAGTTTGAGGTCAGTTAAGGCGTATTTAGATTATAGAGAAATTATAGGAAATGGTCCAAAATAAAGCCATCAAAAAGATAATGTCCTTGTTTTTTAAATTGTAGATAAATGATCTTTTTATATTATTGATTACTTAAATTGTCATTTTTTATAATTTATTTATTTATTTAGGACTTTATGACTTTAATATAGTGGTATATATATATGTATATTAGTTTTGTTTAATTAGTTTTTATTTTAAAGTTATATTGATTTTTTAAGTTTTTTATAAGTTGTTGGTATATTATTTTCCAATTAGTGTATATGTTTTTTGTGGTATAGTATATAATTTTTTTTTATATTTAATTTCTATTTTATTATACATAGTGGTAGTATATAATTTTGTATCATGGTATATACATTTTAATGGTAGTATATAACTTTGTTAGCATAGTATATATATATTTTTAGTGATAATTTTGTAAGTTTTGATGGTATATTATTTTTCAACTCAAGTATATATATTTTGTAGTATGGTATATCATTTAACAACCCATAAAAAATGAAAAAAAATTAAAATAATTTTAAAATAAAAATTAATTAAACAAAACTAATATACATATACTATAATATTAAAATATTTAGAATAAAATAGTAATTTTGTTAAATGGTGTATTTGGTAATATGTGATATTAAATAGATCATTAGACTATTTTACTATAAAATTAAAAATATGGACATTTACTTACTTTCAAATAATATTAATAGTCATTTTGCATTATGCCCCTAAATTATAAGGCAATTGAGCCCAAAAAGAAAAGTAGATAAAAGATTCCGCCACCACAATTGAAAGAGCCTTTTATAAACAAGCATTGAACAAATAATACACCTTGTGGGATGAGTTCCTTTATATAACTTGTCTACACTAAACTCGCATTATGGGAAGAAAACAAGAAAATAAATAGATATAAAATTGAAGAAACCAAAATATTGTAATGAGGTCTAGCCAAAATTACTCTTCTTGCTCTCCTCCTGAACATGAAGGCATATAATTACACTAGCCAAATTAGGGATGACGATATAACATATGGCTATGGGTACCATGGTTGTTCAATCCGAATGGGACTGGGAAAAACCATTCAAGCGGGGAAAATGACTGGGATGGAAAATAACTGCCCTGAATATATACAAGTATGGTGTGGGTACGGTATTAGTATAATCTGCTCCATACCCGCCTCAATATATATAATAATTTATTTATTTATTTATGTAATTTTATATTTTATATTTTATAAATATATAATTTTAGGACAATTCTTTTATAGGGGCTTCACTTTAAGCCCTACTGGTGGGGTTCTCAGTGTTTCTCGACCCGTGAATAGTTTTCGGTGAGATTTTTTTTATGACCGTATATATTGTAGCTATTTAGAGCATCCTGCAAATTTTCAGAAAATTCTAAATAGTTTATAGTACCGAAAACTATGCTCAAACATGTTTTCCACTCGCATAAAAAAAATTAGTCACGTGTGAACATGTTTGAACCTAGTTTTCGGTACTGTAAACTATAAGGAATTTTATAAAAATTTGTAGGATGCTCTAAATAGCTACAATATACATGATCATAAAAAAAAATCGCGCCGAAAACTGTTCACGGGTCGAGAACACTAAGAGCCCCACCGGTAGGGCTTAACGTAAAGTCCTTATAAGATAATTTCCCTATAATTTTATTGTACTTATTGTTTACCGAGATTTTCGGAAACTATATTAACGAAAAGTAAGCGAGATTAATGATATGGAATCTAGAAGATATAAACAAGGATTTTACGTGGTTGGGGCGTTAATGAGCCTTAGTCCACGAGACAGTTGTATTAGAGCTTGGAAAGTCTTTTACAATGGAGTTTCCCTCTATGTTTCAACAGAGTAACTGTATATAAGCCGAAGAGAGGTCCTTTTTTCAGTGCTCTATCACCTGTATTTATAGGCTCACAGGAACACTGGGCTTGGGCCGGGCATGACCCGGGCCCATCAAGGATATAGATGCCCTTGGCTTCTCTGTCGGAAGCCCAATACAAAGGATAAAAATACAAAAGAATGAGAATGACCGAAGCCCACTGGGGCAGCCCAAAGCCTATATTTCGCCCGACAAAATGGGGCTTTTGGTCTGGGCATTCCGAGTTACGAGGCAGATTCAGGGGACAAAATCAGTCAGTGTACTGGCAGCGCAGGTGTGAACTAGCGGCGTGCAATCCCGAGGTGGCCTTTTCCGCAGGTGAAAAGTGGGGACAACCCCCACGCGTTACGGGGCGGCTTCAGGGTCACGAATGCCTTTTCCTGCCAACTTGGAGGACTTGACCCGGGTTCGTTTACCTTTGTCCCTCTTCGTTTACCGCAGGCCCGGATCGTTTACCAGGCTCCGGGACCATTTTGTGTACACCTCGATCGTATCCCCAACTGGCTATACGTCTCCCAGACGATTGTCCTGGACCTTCAATCCTGGACACCTTCCGGGTCTGGACCCACACTTGGGCCGTCGTTCTCGGTCACTCGCCTGCTAAGCGGGCCTGAGCTGGGCCCAAATCCAATTGCCCAGACTGTGGGCCTGGACCACCGTCCCAAGCCCAAGGCAGGAAATGGGGATAACATTTACCCCCCAAGCCTTCGCCAAGGTCTGCGAGGTGGAGGCTTGCCTTGCTCCCGGATACTCCACAGTTGCCTTCCCAGTTCCTACTTAGAATCGTGGGTCCGTGGCAAAGGGCAGTGACACTAGGAGCACGCGGAGCCCGGACCATTTACCAATGTCCGGGTCCGTTTACTGAAGTCCCGCTTCGTGGTGAGGGATACACGTGTCGCCAAGCGACTGCTGCCACGATGGCACTTGACCTCGAAAGGTCACCTAACCACCTCAAGGGTCGCTAGGCCTAGGTTAGTGCGTCAGCACGGATTCCGAAGCTTCCCATCCGCACGGGGGTCCTTCATTAATGCTTCTACGCTGAGGTGGACCATAGGATAGGGCGACCTTTGAAATTCGCCTCTCCTGGGACGTTGGATTGAAATGGTGAGGATCCAGTTCTTGAGTGCTCATTAATGCTCCTGCACGATTTTGGACCGTCCGATGGGGGAATTTCTATCCGCTGGATCAGAGACCAGGATTTGGATCTCTATAAATACTCCTCAGACATTCATTTGAAACTTTTACACTCTCGAGCCATTTCAAGAACTGAGGATCTGTTTATGTCCGATCTCGCCGACGACATCTTTCACCGCCTGCTCACTCTGCGCCGTCGCCTTTTTCCAACAGTCCCAGTGTCTGCACCTCCGCCTGAGCGAACGTCCTGGGCCTGCCCTATCGATGAGTTGCTGAACCGCCTTCACCAGTTCTAGAACGAGATTCTGCCGTCCTTATCGTCGGACAACCACCATCTTTCACGGCTAGCTATTCACAGTAAGTCTTTATGTCTTTCTTCTAGGTAAATACATGAACGTAGGCTGTCCTTTTGTTCATATGCTTAGGCTGCTAGAACTTGCTTACGCTTAGGAATACTGCTAGGAAGGCCGCCTGGTCCAGGTTGCTCCGGGTCCAAATGCAACCTGGACAGACGGTGGAGCCTATTTAGTAGCCCATTTTTCGTTCCCGATCTGGGTCTCGTGGTTCTCTGGTGAACCCGGACCTGATCCGGAGGGGACTCCAAGCAGTCCGTAGGAGGCCCCCGTACCTTAACCGACTTTCTTGGGTTTTGGTATTGACTGCTTGGTTTCTTTTCTTTGTTCCCAGATCATCAGCCATGACGTCGGGCGTCACCCTTCATTCAGAGGAGAAAGTCAACAGGGCCCGCGTCGCCCTCCCCGGGTCCCAGACCCCCGAAGGCAACAGGTGGGAGATGGACACGGTGCCGAATCTGTTCTGGAACTACCAGATGATGTATGTCCTGGAGAAGCGCCTGGGCATAGAGTCCACTCCTGGACTCTTCCACAACTGCCTGGTCAGGATAGAGGAGCGGGCGCATACTTCCGTGGAAGGGTTCGGGGCCTGGAGCGTTGGCCACATCAGTGCGGGTGCCACACTCCCGCTTCACGACTACTTCGTGTGATTCCTGACATACGTGGGAATCACACCCTTCCAGCTTCTGCCCCAAGCCTACCGACTGCTTGCAGGATGGCGCGCCTTCTGCGCCACGAAGAAGATCGCGGAGCCGACCCCCACAGAAATCTTGTATTTCTACAAGATGGAACCGCAGGTCAATGCAAAGGACAAGACCTTGGATGGCTTCTATAGGTTGAAGCCGCGAGGTAGCTACCCCGCTCCCACAAGCTCCTGGAAGCATCCCCCGGACATCCGGAATTACTGGTTCATGACGTCCGGGTTCCTCGTGGAGAAGAACCCCACACTGCTGCTGGACTTCCAGCGAGTGGGTAAGTGCTTCCCAGACCCTTAGCTGGCTGGTTTTTCTTTTTGTTTCTCATCGTGACTTCGGGTGGCAGGACCTTTTGCCCAGACTCCTCTCACCCAGTTCATCTTGGACCGGAGGAGGTTTTACTCCGGGCTGAGCGTAGAAGACCTGTACGTAGGAGGCTACGTCAACACAGACAGCCTCCGACTGGTCGTGATGCTCGCGGCCCACCAGACTATCGTCGTCCCGAACCTTCGGGGAATTTAGTGCTAGAAGATTGCCGTCATCAGGGAGCAGCTGGCCCTCGAGCATATCATGGAGGTGGAGATTATGGCGCGAGTGGACGTGGCCAAGCGAAAGAGGGACTTGGCCCAGACGGAGGCGGCCGCTTCAGAGGAGCTGGAAGCCCTCTTCGAGGACGCCCTGCCGAACACGGGTACCCCCGGGGATAGCGTATCAGGGCGAGGTAACTCACCTTTGATCTTAACTTATGCTCCCCAAGTTGGGGACTTAGCTAGGGATAGGCTAGCACTTCGAGGCCCCGCATTCGGGGTTGACAGGGAGATGAGACCTTCGTCTCCCGTTCCTGTAGGCTCGGAAGTTCTCATGTTTTTGTCCAGGTTCCTTCAGTACGGGAATTTCTTGAACCTGGACGACATGGGGGATCGAGTCTACTTTTTCGCACTAGATGAGTTGAGTCACGCCCAGGGCTTAGATGAGGGTTCGTCCCGGGTCACTCTTAGTTTTGATTTTGATTTTCCCGTTTAATTGTACTAACTCCTTTTCACTTGCACTTGTTGCAGGAGACTCCGACATGTCTACCCCCGTGGACGAGATGAGGCAACTCCTCGAGGCCCGGGCCGCGAGGGCGGCCAAGGTCGCGGCCAAAAAGGCTGCCAAGAAGAATCCAGAGGCGTCGGGCCCGGACCCCTCCCTTAACAAGGAGACGCCAGGGGAGGAACCTCGACCCGACGAGGGTGCAATTGTTGCGGTCCCTGTCATGGCCGTGGACCCGGCTGCCGTCCCCAGCCTTGCCAAACCCCCGGTGATCGATTTGGAGCCAGAACCCGCGGTAAGCAGGAGTTCCGGGAAGAGGGCCTTGGACCTGGGCGTTGCGTAGGCCGACACCAGGAAAAAGAGGCCCCAGACGAGGCGGGCTGGCTCAGCTGGTGAGTCGCATGGGGAAAGCCGCCTCACCGCGAAGGAGATTCCCGCCTTATTTCCCTCCCCATACATCCGGCACTACCCGAGGAGGGGGAAGCCGTCTTGCGAGACGAGCAGTCTTGGCTAATTTCCCGAACCTGAGAGAGTGGCCGGGACTGGAGAGATGAGATATACAAGGACCTGACGATTCATCGTCAGGTTGAGTTCGCTGAGCGCCTAGCGGCTTTTAGCGTGCCCCAGCCGATCGTGGATCGGCTAGCTGCCGAGACGGGCTTTCCCCCTAAGCTGGGGCAGGACACGACCCCTTTTGCGGCGGACCTGTTGGACCAGGTGGGGAACACCATGTCTAACCTCCAACTCAAGCGGTATGCCACCATCACCAACCCGAACATGTTGTTCATCTCCCAGACTCTTCGCTATCAGGCCACCGCAGTAAGTTTACTTCGTGTCTTTTTCTTCCCCCTTTTTATTCGTTTGTAAGGATTCTTCTAACTGTGCTTTGTTCCAGGACGCTCTGCTCTCCCACTGGAATGCTGACTTGGTGGCCGAGGCGGCCATGAAAATGGAGACGCTCCAGCTGGAGCTGGAGGTGGCCGTAAATCAAAGGGAGGCCGCCAAAGAGGCCCTGGCCAGGGAGACGGCCCAGGCTTGGGAGACTTTGAGCAAAGCGGTTGCTCAAGCAGATGCGGACCGCGCAGAATTCGACTGAGTCAAGGCCGGGCTTGAAGAGGCATTGTCTCAGAAAGAAACCGACGCCAACGAGAGGGCAGCCCTTCTGGAGGTGGCTGCGGCTCAGTCTGTCCGGGACGAGGAGAAGATCCAAGACTTGGAGACCCGAGTTCGCGAGCTAGACGGCTCTCTTCGTGAGGAGATGACGGCGCATGAGGAGACCCACCACGGAAAGGAGCAGGCGGACAACTTGCTGCACGTCACCTTTGAGGAGGCCATCAACATGGCTTGGCACAAGGACAAAAGCATGAACCTCCTGATCTTTCCCGACCTGGAATCGAAGAGGGCTGAATTCGAGGCCAAGGAGAAGGAAGACGCGGAGCTTCTGGACGATGAAGCCTAGGCCCGGATCTTCGCCTTGCCTCTTTTTTCTTTATTTTTTATAATTTTGTAATAACTTTTTCGAACGCGTACGCGTCCAAGACAATTTGTATTGCCTTGCCTGGTTTATGTCATTTATGTTTTTTTTATCACCGTGCACGACTGGTTCTGAGGGTTTGGTCCTGGTTCCAACGGCCTAGACTAGACCAACTCTAACTTTAGCTTGTCAAATTGTCTCAGTCCTACTCGCCTAACTTTTAACTTCGAAAACCTGATGGCCTGGGCCAACGGGGTTCAGAGAGTTTACCGCGAAACTTGGTTCCCTTACTCTGCAAGTCGTAGGCCACGGCCTTGCCCTGGGGCATACCGGATGCATTATACCCCCGGACATCGTTCGTCCGGGGTGGGACCAGCCTGAGGCTTGATCCTCTTAATTTATACCCCCGGACATCGCTTGTCCGGGATGGGACCATCCTAAGGCTTGGTCCTCTTAATTTATACCCCCGGACATCGTTCGTCCGGGGTGGGACCAGCCTGAGGCTTGGTCCTCTTAATTTATACCCCCGGACATCGTTCGTCTGAGGTGGGACCAGCCTAAGGCTTGGTCCTCTTAATTTATACCCCCAGACATCGTTCGTCCAGAGTGGGACCAGCCTGAGGCTTGGTCCTCTTAATTTATACCCCCGGACATCGTTCATCCGAGGTGGGACCAACCTGAGGCTCGGTCCTCTTACTTTGTACCCTCGGACATCGTTCGTCCGGGGTGGGACCAGCCTGAGGCTCGGTCCTCTTACTTTATACCCCCGAACATCGCTCGTCCGGGGTGGGACCAGCCTGAGTCTGGGTCCTCTTAATTTATACCCCCAGACATCGCTCGTCTGGGGTGGGACTAGCCTGATGCTTGGTCCTCTTAATTTATACCCCCGGACATCGCTCGTCCGGGGTGGGACCAGCCTGAGTTTGGGTCCTCTTAATTTATACCCCCGGACATCGCTCGTCTGGGGTGAGACCAGCCTGAGTCTGGGTCCTCTTAATTTATACCCCTGAACATCGCTCGTCCGGGGTGGGACCAGCCTGATGCTTGGTCCTCTTAATTTATACCCCCGGACATCGCTCGTCCGGGGTGGGACCAACCTGAGTCTGGGTCCTCTTAATTTATACCCCTGGACATCGCTCGTCCGGGGTGGGACCAGCCTGATGCTTGGTCCTCTTAATTTATACCCCCGGACATCGTTCGTCCGGGATGGGACCAGCCTGAGGCTTGGTCCTCTTAATTTATACCCCCGGACATCATTCGTCCGGGATGGGACCAGCCTGAGGCTGGGTCCTATTAATTAATACCCCCGGACATCGTTCATCCGGGATGGGACCAGCCTGAGGCTTGATCCTCTTAATTAATACCCCCGGACATCGTTCGTCTGGGATAGGACCAGCGTGAGGCTTGATCCTCTTAATTTATACCCCCGGACATCGCTCGTCCGGGGTGGGACCAACCTGAGGCTTGGCCCTCTTAATTTATACCCCCGGACATCGCTTGTCCGGGGTGGGACCAGCCTGAGTCTTGGTCCTCTTAATTTATACCCCTGGACATCGCTCGTCCGGGGTGGGACCAGCCTGAGGCTTGGTCCCACGGGGTTTGTATCCCTCGAACATCGTTGGTCCGGGCCGGGACTAGCCTGAGGCTTGCGCCCCGCCTGGTATTTGCTCATACTCGGGATACCCCCCACAAGTGAGCGGAGACTGGTCTGGGGTCAGTTGAGTAAGATTTTCATTGATTGATAACGTTTCTTTATGGCGTTTTACACATGCCATTTTTATTATTCAAGGGATCTCCCTGAGGCGTATATTATTTACAATGAAAATACAAAATTGGAACACCTTCTCCTGACTACTAATAGTATTTACGGAGATGCTCCGCGATCTAGGCTCTTGGGACTTCCGAGCCATCGAGTCGCTTTAAGCGGTACGTCCCAGGGCACACTTCATGTTGGATCTCGTACGACCCTTCCCAATTCGGGCCCAGAACCCCTACTCCCGGATCTTGAGTAGCAGGGAAGACTCTTCGCAGGACTAAGTCGCCGGTTCCTAACCTTCGACTTTTTACTTTTGAGTTGAAATGTCGTGCGATCTTGCCTTGGTACATCTTTAGCTGCACTTGTGACTCCTCCCGGATCTCCTCGATGAGATCTAGTGATTCCTGGAGTAAAGTGTGGTTCTGGGCGAGATCATACGTGTCTCTTCGGTGAGACGGGATGGTCGTTTTGATGGGGATGATGGCTTTGCATCCATAGACCATGGAGTAAGGAGTGTACCCGGTGGACGTCCTCTCGGTGGTCCGGTAAGCCGACAACACGTGGGGCAACTCTTCGGGCCATTTGCTCTTGCAGGCCTGGAGTTTTTTCTTTAACGTCCCTTTCAAGATTTTGTTGACGGCTTCCGCCTGCCAGTTTGCATGGGGCCTGGCGACCGCGAAGAAGATTTTGACGATGCCATGTCTCTCACAAAAATCTGTGAAGTGGATGCTGTCGAACTGCTTCCCGTTATCGGATACAATTTTGTAGGGGAGGCCGTACCGACACACTATATTGTTGATGACGAAATCCAGGGCCTTCTTCGAAGTGATTGTGTTCATGGGCTCCGCCTCAACCCACTTGGTATAGTAGTCGACGGCTATGATGGCGTATTTCACTCCTCCTTTCCCGGTCGGGAGCGATCCCACCAAATCGATCCCCCACACCGCGAAAGGCCAGGGGCTAGTCATCAAGGTTATCTCTGTCGGCGGGGCCCACGGGACCTTCGCGTATCTTTGGCACTGTTCGCACTTGCGTACGTAGTCAATACAATCTTTCTTCATGGTCAGCCAGAAATATCCTTGGTGCAGGATCTTTTTGGAAAGACTGGGTCCGGCTGTATGATCTCCGCAAAAGCCTTCGTGCACTTCATGCATGATGGCGCTTAGTTCTGTCCCGGACACACACCTGAGGTAAGGCATGGACAACCCCCGGCGATAGAGTTTTCCGTCCATCATGACATATCGGTGGACCTGGTACTGAAGCTTCCGGGTCGCGGCCCTGTCTGCTGGCGCCTCACCGGTTGTCAGATAGCGGATAAGAGGTCCCATCCAAGACGTGGAGTGGTCAATGGCGTTGACCGTGGGGGCTCGAATGATTGGGATGGGTAGATGGTTAACGGGGACTAGTTCGGCTAGTTCTGCTTCGGCGTCGGTGGCCAGCTTTGCTAGTGTGTCTGCAAACACATTTTTCTCTCTGGGGATCTGGCGGATGGAGTGCTTTTTTAACGCCTGCAGCATCTCTCTCGTCTGAGTCACATAAGCCGCCATTCTCTCTCCTTTGGTTTGATATTCCCCCGAGACTTGTCTGACGACTAGCTGGGAATCGCTGTAGATCTCCAGGTTCGCGGCCCCTACTTCCCGGGCCAGGAGCAGCCCGTCCAGCACGGCTTCGTGCTCAGCTTCGTTGTTCGATGCCTTGAACTGGAAACGCAGGGCGTTTTGCAACTGGTGTCCCTGGGGTGATACCAAGATGATCCCGGCCCCGGCCCCATTCTCATTCGAGGCCCCGTCCACGAACACCTTCCACACGGGCGCCGCGGGGGCCACTGGATCGCCTTCCTGGGATATCCCAGAACACTCCACGATGAAGTCGGCTAGGGCTTGCCCTTTGATGGAGACTCTAGGAATGTAGGCTATATCGAACTGACTTAGTTCCATGGCCCACTTTAGGAGTCTTCCCGATGATTCGGGCTTCTGTAACACTTGCCGCAGGGTATGGTTGGTCAGGACTTTTATGGCGTGGGCCTGGAAGTAAGGCCGAAGTTTTTGGGACTCCATCAGCAGGCAAAAGGTCAGCTTTTCGATTAGCGAATATCGAGACTCAGCGCCCAATAATCGTTTACTCACATAGTATACCGGGAGCTAGGTCATTTCCTCCTCCCGTACCAATGCGGCGCTGATCGCGTGTTCGGTCACTGCCAGATAGAGGTACAGAGGCTCCCCGTCCACCAGCTTTGCCAAGATCGGCGCTTGGGCCAGGTGCTCTTTTAGCTTTCGAAAAGCTTCTTCGCATTCGACTGTCCATTCGAACGGTTGGCTTCCTCGAAGGACGTTGAAGAATGGGATGCACTTGTCCGTGGCTTTGGAGATGAAACGGCTTAAGGCGGCTATCCGCCCGGTCAGACTTTGCACGTCCTTATGCTTCCGGGGAGAGGGCATATCAACCAGTGCCTTGATCTTATCTGGATTGGCTTCTATTCCCCGGAAGCTCACTATGAAGCCCAGGAACTTCCCGGAGGCCATGCCGAAAGTGCATTTCTTGGGATTCAGCTTCATCCCGTACTTCCGAATGACTGCAAAAGCTTCGGCCAGGTCGTCCGAATGCTTCCCAGATGTCTTGGACTTGACCAGCATATCGTCGATATAGACTTCCATGTTTCGCCCTAGCTGGGCCCGGAACATTCGATTGACAAGCCTTTGATAGGTTGCCCTGGCATTTTTCAGTCCGAAGGGCATGACGATGTAGCAGTATATTCCCTTGTCGGTTTGGAAACTGGTGTGCTCCTGATAGGCCACATGCATGGAAATCTGATTGTAACCGGAGTAAGCGTCCATGAAGCTTAAGATCTCGTACCCGGATGTCGCATCCACCATTCGGTTGATCCGGGGAAGCGGGAAGCAATCCTTCGGACAAGCTTTGTTGAGATATGTGAAATCGATGCACGTTCTCCACGTTCCGTTCAGTTTCGGCACCAGGACGGGGTTGGCCAGCCACACGGGGTATACAACCTCGCGTATGAAGTTGATTGATGACAGCTTCTCTACTTCCAGCTTGAGGGCCTCGGCCTTCTCCGTTCCCAAGGGCCTGCGTTTTTGGCGGACCGGGGTCGCGTTAGGGTCGATACTCAACGCGTGGCAGATGATATTGCGGTCGATCCCCGTCATATCCAAGTGAGACCAGGCCAGGATATTTTGGTTCTCCTTAATTTGGGCGATTATGGTGGCCCGAACATCTGCCGGCAGATTTTTCCCGACTTGGATGACCCTGGCCAGATCAATGTCGCTAATGCACACCTCCTCAATCTCGTCCATGGGCTCCAAGACGCGGCCATCTCCTATCCTTGGGTCCAGTTCATCTTCTTCCCAGATCACTCTCTCAGCAGGTGGGGGAGGAACTGGGTCGATGAAGTCCTTAAAGGGCTCGTCCCGGACCATGTATATTGGTCGGGCGGACACGTGGTAGCACTTCCAGGCGCTCTTCTGATCTCCCCGAACAGTCCCCAACCCTCTGTTGTCGCAAGGGAACTTTATGCAAAGATGACGGATGGAGGTGATAGCCCCGAACTCGACTAATGCGGGCCGGCCGAAAATGACATTGTAAGCAGTGGGGCAATCCACCACCACGAAGGTGCAGAACTTGAACGAGTGCTACAACTCACTCCCCAATGTTATGGGCAACTGGATCTTCCCCATGGGCAGTAACACGTCTCCTTTGAAGCCGAAGATCTGGGTTGGACATGATGCCAGATCCATTTCAGTCAAGCTAATCGCGGTGAAGGCGGGCTTGAACAAGATGTTGACGGAGCTCTCGTCATCTACCAGCACGCGGGACACCAACTTGTTGGTGATCTGCGCATCTATGACCAGCGGGTCATGGTGCGGGAAATGGATGTTGCGGGCGTCGTCCTCCGTGAAGGTGATAGGGAGGTTCATCAATTTCGGGCGCTGAGCCGGGGCCTGGACCAAGGCGCACACCTCCTGATCATGGTCGAGCTCGCTTAGGTAGCGCTTTTGATCGTTCCTGGACGGCCCTCCCAGGTGAGGTCCGCCTGAGATGGTGGCCACATGTCCGTCCATGCGAGAGGGTACCGTCCTGGATGGATAAGGCATTCCAGGGCCGGGTGCTTGCGCGACGGGGGCCCCCTGAGGGGTTTGCACCGTCGGACCTTGCGCATACCCTCCCGGAGGCAGATAAGCCCTGGGCGCACCCTGAACCGCGGGTTTTCCGGGACCTGCTGATAAGCCCGGGACTCCCACGGGCATCCTGACCCACTGGTGGAGATGCCCCAGCTTGATGAGATTATCGATCTCATCCTTGAGCTGCCGGCACTCTTCGGTTGTGTGGCCCACATCCTTATGGTAGGCGCACCGTTTGATGGTATCCCTCGGATTTCTCCCCCCTTTGAACATGGGGCTAGGCTTCCGGTAGTGAACTGCCCTTTCTGTGGCCGGAAGATGTTCTCCCTGGTGTCCACTAGATTGGTGTATTCTGAATATTGGGGCTCGTAGCCCCTTTTTCCTTTCTTAGCCGGCTGGCCTTTGCCAGATCTCTTCCCCCGGGAGGGGTTTACGCTTGCCTCCGTCATTCCCACCTGCGACTGCTGGGCCCCGACGGGGGCAACACTGTGACTCACTGGCACGGCTCCATATCCGAAAGAGTGGGCGAACTGGACTGGGGCATTCCCTGAAGAGGCAGGACCATACACCGTAGGGGTGTAGGTAACCCAGGCGTAATGGGGGATCCCGGGGTGATCGGGGGCGTCACATAGGATTGAGCCGGGAACTGCACCCCGTACCCCGGGAACGCCTGGGCACTGGGCTGTGGCGCCGGAGGCCATCCGAAAGCCTGGATCTAAGCCTCTTCCCAGTTGATAAATCCTTGGGCCCTCCTTATGAATTCTTCCAAGGTAGCCGCCTTGCTACGCTGCATGTCATCCCAGAGAGGGGACCCGGCCCGGATTCCGGACTGCAATGCCACCAGGTGTTGTTCGTCGTCCACCTTAGTCTTGGAGGCTTCTTCAGTGAAACGCTGGATGTAGGCCCTCAGTGTCTCTGCAGGGAGCTGTTTAATATTGGTGAGGGCGCTGATTTGCATATCCATCCTCATAGCGGCCACGAACTGCTTGCGAAACGCCAACTGCAGCCCTGACCAGGATTGGATGGATCCTGGCTTAAGTCCCTTCCACCACTCCTTAGCGGGACCACCTAGAGTGATCGAAAAACAGAGGCACTTGTCGTCATCACTAACGTGGGCCACGGTCATAAGCCGGTTGTACCGGGACAGATGATCCCTGGGGCCGGTGTTTCTGGTATAGGCGGTGAGGCTCGACATCTTGAACCCCTTGGGGAGCACAGCGTCCAGGATGTGCCTCGCGCAGGGCTCTTTGTCCTCTTCATCAGAGTCAGTATCTGCTCCTTCCTGCTTGCGGACCAAACGGTCCGTGACCTTTTTCAAAGCGGCCAGCTGCTCCATGAGCTGCCTGGCCATGCCATCCTCCAGGGGATTCTTTCGTTCCTCCTATCGTTGATGTTGTTCCTAAGGTCGCCACCTCGGGGGAGGATCTTTTCCTTACGGGCTCGCTATTTCCGAGCGTTCAGTCCGTCGCGTAGGTTTATCCGGGACGTGTCATCCCCTGAACTAAGGGCATGACACTCTTCGCTACGTGGGCGTTCCCGATGATTTTTGTTTACCGAGGCACTGGGATGCAAAGACCTTTCCCGTCCGTCTCGCCCTGGGGCATGCCGGGGCCACGCATCCCGCGGCCGCGTCCCTTGCGGATCGGTCGGGTGGCCCTGTCCTGGGACGGGGCGCACCTTCTCTTTCCTAGGGAGCGGCCGGGAACGGGTCCCGGTATTCGCGACGGGGGTGTCTTTCTTTCGGGTCTTTCCCCCGGCCTTATTTTTCTCCCGGTCCGGGTTTCCTGGGGCTGGCTCAGGAAATTGTTCCCGGGGAGGAGCCGGCCTCACGTCTTCGGGGACTTCGGCTCTGGCTTACGGAGCGGGCTGTTGCGCTCCCGGAAGCGAGCCAGATGGGAGATTGGTCGCCGGACCCTGCACGGCTATGAATGCCTGTAGGGCCTGGAGGGATTATTGCATCCGCCGATGTGCCTCTACCTGCTCAGCAATCCTGGCCTCCTGGTCCAGGACTTGCTGCCTCAGTCTAGTCACCTCCAGGTCCTGCTGGTTGGGATCTCCTCCTGGGACCTCGGGATCCACAGCTTCGTCGTGGTATTCCCCCTCATTCTCCTAGCTCCTCTTCGTAATATTCCTCCTCTTTCTCCTCTTCGTACTCTGTTCCACCCTCATAGTCTTGTGGCTCGTCAAGGTGAGACGTCTGAGGAGGAGCGTTCTCAGGCGGATTCTGAGGAAGAGGGTGGGAAGGCAACGACTCTCCATTGCCCTGCTCTGGGTTAGTAGGGTCGAAAGTGGTGTGTCTTGTATTCACCATTGTATTAGAGGTTTGACGTTAGCACTAGCTTTCTCAGGCTCTCAATGAAAGCACCAAAATGTTTACCGAGATTTTCGAAAACTATATTAACGAAAAGTACGCGAGATTAATGATATGGAATTTAGAAGATATAAGCAAGGTTTTTACATGGTTGGGGCGTTAATGAGCCTTAGTCCACGAGACAGTTGTATTAGAGCTTGGAAAGTCTTTTACAATGGAGTTTCCCTCTATGTTTCAACAGAGTAACTGTATATAAGCCGAAGAGAGGTCATTTTTTCAGTGCTCTGTCACCTGTATTTATAGGCTTACAGGAACACTGGGCTTGGGCCGGGCATGACCCGGGCCCATCAAGGATATAGATGCCCTTGGCTTCTCTGTCGGAAGCCCAATACAAAGGATAAAAATACAAAAGACTGAGAATGACCGAAGCCCACTGGGGCAGCCTAAAGCCTATATTTCGCCCGAAAAAATGGGGCTTTTGGTCTGGGCATTCCGAGTTACGAGGCAGATTCAGGGAGCAAAATCAGTTAGTGTACTGGCAGCGCAGGTCTGAACCAGCGCGCATGCAATCCCGAGGTGAAAAGTGGGGACAACCCCCACGCGTCACGGGGCGGCTTCAGGGTCACGGATGCTTTTTCTTGCCAGCATGGAGGACTTGACCTGGGTTTGTTTACCTCTGTCCCTCTTCGTTTACCGCAGGCCCGGATTGTTTACCAGGCTCTGGGACCATTTTCCGTACACCTCGATCATATCCCCAACTGGCTATACGTCTCCCCGACGATCGTCTTGGACCTTCTTTCCCGGACACCGTCCGGGTCTGGACCCACACTTGGTCCGTCGTTCCCGGTCACTCCCCTGCTAAGCGGGCCTGGGCTAGGCCCAAATCCAATTGCCCAAACTGTGGGCCTGGACCACCGTCTCGGGTCCAAGACAGGAAATGGGGATAACACTTATTTATTATTAAATATATAATATACTTATAGAAATATTAATAAAAATTAAAATAATGTTTTTATGTTTTACTATATTTTACTTAAAATTTTGAATATGAAATTGTTGACTGCGTTTTTAGCCAACGACGTGAGAACGTCAAATACGACAAGCCTTCAAGAGATTTTAAACGATACAGACGGTTTAATAAAGAAAATAAAGAACACACAAGAGATTTTATGGTGGTTCAGCCCCGATTGTCGGTAATAGCCTAATCCACTTAGAGTTGTGATATATAGATCCGTACTCAAGATCAGATGGACTGAGCCAACTGAGTTTCTTCAGTACAGATTGCAAAAATACAAGAATTCTCTCTTATTTCAGCACTTTCTCTCTCTAGAATACTCAGACCCAATTTTCTCTCTCTAGAAAGAGGAAGCAGAAGAAGCCCCTCTTTCATCCCATAAGCCCTCTATTTATAGGCTTAGGGTCATACAACTGATATCCCTTAGAATCGGGATATTTTATTATATTTATTACATTTAAATTACAAAGAAACATTCAAAATTCAAAATGTAACAAACCCCCCATTTGTGGGAAGAATGAGAGATTCCCGCATATCTTGTTGAAGTTGTTTCTGGGAATCTTGACTTAGTCTCCTCTAGCTAGTTGATCCACCTCCTACTGACCACTCATGCAAGTGTTGGTCGGACGTGCATGGTGGTAGGACATGTTTTTGTGGGTCGAACGTGCATGGTGGTAGGACATGCACTTCTCTCCTCTAACATGACACTCTCCTCTAGCATGCCATGTTTCTCCTTGAACCAATCTCCTTGGCTTCTCACCTCGGATAGGTCCGAGGCAACCTCCTTGGCATCTCATCCTTGGGGTCTCCTAGGACCACTTTCTTGAGTTCTCCTCTGACCTCATTCTTGGGGTCTCCTAGGATCACTCTCTTGGGGTCTCCTAGGACCACATCCTCCTTGAGGTCTCCTCGATGCACTCTCCTTAGCTCTCCTAGGAGGCACTCTCCTTAGCCTCCTAGGATGCACTCTCCTTAGCCTCCTAGGATGCACTTGGCTTGGTTATGACATCTTTCAAGCAGTCCAAATTCTTCGTCAGTCTACCGGGTCCTTTATCACAACTCTGATGAGTCAATGTATTTATTGACTATTTAATGTGTCTTTTACGGACCATATACTGTCATTTGTCACCTCTATTGCCACGTTATTGATATCCAATTTTTGGGTATAACAGAAATATTTTAAGATTATAAGATTTTAATTACTAAAAGAAATGATTATTAGATTTTAAGTTTGATACTATTTAGTATTTAGTATGTTATTTTACTTTCGCATCTAAATTGTAAAAATATAAAATTAAATTGATGATCATTTCATTTAATCAACAAGATTTTTTTTTCATTTTATTATTATCAACGGGTACGGATAATTATGGTTATTCCTCATTATTTATTGGATAATACCCGCACCCTATCCCCAATGATTAATGGAGCGGGTATGGTTGTATAATTGACATCCGCACCATTGCCATTCCTAGGCCAAATACATCAGGAATTCCGTCCCAATTCCTTTGCACCCTAGTTTCCCAGTACCCACCCTTGTAAAGATAACATCCATCCTCATCCCTCTAAAACCATCTTGGCTGCCATACTCTCCCTTGCAATTTTCTAGCCTATACTAACAGGAGCGAAGAATCGAAATTAATTCAAGACCCCAAACTCAGTAAATGATCATGTGATTTTTTAGCATAAACATAGCAAAAACACCTTTAAAGTCAATTCCATAAACTAGCAATACACCGGTGAAAAGACTAAGAAATCTTGTACTCTATTGATAAATGTATACCTGTCTTTGTAGTTGTTCAAGAGTTAACTTTTCTGCATTAGCCAATTCATATTTCCCATTCTCAAGATATCTTTGATCTGGTCTAAGTCTCGAGTCAGTCAGAGGCTTAGAAATGATGCATGGTAAGAAGTATGAGGTTCCATTTCAAAATCAATTGGTGAAGAGTAGAGTAACATATGCTTTTATAAATGGTTTGATGATTCCACATAATTCTATTCTCTAATATATCCAACTGGCCCACTAACATTGCCACATTTTAGTCACTTTCTCAAAAAAAAAAAAAAAAAAGAGAAAAGAAAAGAACAATCATTAAAATCAGTGCAAAGGACAACCTCATATGCCTTTTGTCCCTAACCACTATGAAACTAACCTGATATGGATTACGGTCTATGATAGACTGCTCCTTGAATTTGAGTTTGCGTGCCACTGCCCTAGATGCTCATAGTGCCATAGTGATGACAATAAAAAAACTCAAGTATGATATTGCATATAGAAGTGGTAACCTTGCTCCACTGAAATGTCTCGCTGTTATCAAACTGTAGCGTAAGGACACCAACAAGATCCAGTTAGACAGAACATCCCCAAAATTTCCTTTTTGAGATAGGAGTCTGCCCAGAATTCCCAGCCTTGTCCTTCACAGTGACAAGCAACAACCATAGGGGGTGGTGACTCACCTGATCGCAAACTACTTGTTAGAAAAAAAAAATGTGGTTCCCTAAACATGTTGCTGTTAAATACTTCAAACTCGAGACAGAATAACGAGGTACAAGAAGATGATGACTTGATTTAATCAAATGCTACTATCAGATATCAAATGTCCAAATGTTCTGGTGAGAAGAAAGATACTAAGGTGGCTTTTGGATAAGTGGAATGAAATAAGAATGGTAATAGGAATGGTAATGTAATGGAATAAGATTGGTAATGAGAATGATATTAGGATGTTTGGCTTTTTTTTGTTTAGTTTGGTGCATGAAGGAAATGAAATAAGTGGTATATTGATAAAAAAAATATAACTTTTATTTTTTTTTAAATATTCAATAAAAATATTTGTAACAAAATGGTCATTTTACATTTTTTTACTAATATTATTTTGGAAATGTTTATTACCCTTGTGGTTTCTTCGTTGGTGGGCAAACCGTGACCCAAATGTTAAGATTATGCCTGAGGACCTAGACCTACAGAATTTGGTTAAGTTCTTATCTTCAAAATTCAAGGTCAACCAATCAAGAGCCCTTTTTCCAACTATACTCCATTTCACGGCCAAATACAAAGTGCCATGGATTCTCAAGTGGCACTACAAAATTGAGTCTGAGAATGTCACGTGTTACTTCCTAGTCAAATGGTGGGATAAATTCAACCAACAACGAATCATTACCCAAGTAAAATATGAGTTTCTTGAAGATGGTAAACCACCAAGCATTGCCATAACAAAAAGCAGAATCAAGTAGTTCTTCTCTTTCTAAAGGGAAGTCCAAGCAAGAACTGAAAGAGTTAACGAGGCAATTAATGTTACGGGCCTCTTAGTTAAGTGATAATGAAGAAGAAGAAGATCGTGATACATCCAATTCTTCATATGGTATTTCTAGTCCAAAAGGTAAAACGAAGACAAAAAGTCCTCCAAAATGGTATGACTACCCAGAAAGTCAAGATCCATATGAATTTTAGTCAACCTCAATAATCCCAAAAAAAAAAGTGTGTTGAACACTAGTAAAAAGTAAAAAAAAAATATTGTTTTTCAAATAATAAAACCTCAGTCAAAACACCCCTTGTAATATTCCTCAATAGTAAAATCGCAGTAAAAACACCCCTCATGATATTCCTCAATAGTAAAATCCTCATTAAAAAATCCCCAATAGTAAAAAACCAGTCAAAAAATTCCCCGTGATATTCGCCAATAGTAAAAGCTCAATCAAAACATCCTTCATGGTATTCGTCAATAGTAAAATGCTCAGTCAAATATCTCTCATTTTTTCCACAACAGTAACATCCACCAAGTCAAAATACTTGTGGTTATTACCCAAATTACCTTCGCGTTTCAACCATTCACTCTTTTGTCATTTACCCACACTTTGTCATTTTCCATTAGTCAAAAACCCATCATAAAACCCAAGACCAACAATCCAATATTGTCATCTTCCCATTAGTCAACAAATCAATTATGAAAACCAAAATCAAATGGATAATTCCTCATCTTCATGACCACATTGCATATAAAAGGACTAACTCTTCAACAAAAGGAGGAGATTTTTTGGGCAAGAAGTTTAGAGAAGAGCATAAACATTGCAGTATAAATTTCTCTCATTCTTACTTTCCAAAGTTAAAAGATTTAGCACAATTCTTATAATATCCTTGAAATATCAAACTTTTGAGATATTCACGAGTACTATCAGAATCAATCTATTTCTTTAGTATCTTTCTTAATTAACTTTGTAAAAGATTTAGTAAGATTATTCTAGTATTTTTGAGATATCAACTTTTGTGATATTCATGAATACTATTATTTTCCAACTATTTCTTCATTGAACTTTCAAGTAACAAAGTAAGTATTTATCATTATTATATTTTTGTTTGTACTGGTCCATTATCAGCTTATACTGGTCTCTAGTTTATATTATTAATATTTTTTATTGTATTGGTTCATCATCAGTTTATACTGGTCTCGAGTTTATAATTATTCATATTTTAGATTGTACTAGTCTATTATCTGTTTATACTGGTCTCCAAATTATATTGCATTACATTATATTATACTTTGTTATCATTTGTTCTATTTTTGTTATATTCTCGGTATCACCCTTCCTCTACTCTATTCATCACTCCACTCATTCCCTCTTGGTATTAGTTGCCAAAATCCTATTGATTATCTATTGTTCTCCTTCACCTTTTCTCCAAAATCAAACAGTAAGGCCAACAACTGAACAATAAGTCCTAGGGTAGGCGTGAGAGGTTTGGTGTGAGCGACTTAGAGAAATGTTTTAAGAAAAACTAGTAAAAAAAAATCTCCATCTTAGAAACCTCTTTCGTTTTAAAAAAATTTATAAATGCGTCATTTTCACTTTATAACTTAAAGTACAACTTTCCAATTAGCTACTATTATAGACCTTCTTGAATATTTTCTTACAAGATAACAACTTTTAAGACAAACTAACAACCCTTCTGAAAGTTATATTAGTGATTTAGAATGGAGCATAGGAGATACAATTACAGAGATTAGCAAACTCAAAAAGTTAAGATCGAGTTACCACGATTAGTCACAATGAGTAGATTCTTTAGATCCAATTCATCAACTAGTAGTTCTAGATATTACATCTCTATCAATATGCTTAATTTTATACCCGATATAATAAACTAAGAGCATGTAGAATATGAATCCAACAATCCGATAGATTATAATGATTGGAATATACCTAATATCTCTACTAGTGAAATTTATAAGAAAAATTGGTCATTAGCATCTTTTAAAGGTGAACATCATATTAAAACAATTGAACAAGTATATGCATAAGTAAGGAACATGAAACTTGTCAACTTCTTTAACCCAATGCCATCAAAAAACATTGAAAAGATTGTCATAATTTCCTTCATGTAGGATTAGTCCAAAGTGGTATCAAACCATTAGCAAAAAAGGGTTAAATGTCTCAATTCTATTATGCCTTAGAAATGCAAGCTTTACAAATTTTAGTGATAGTGCCTTAGGTATAATAGAGTCCAACCTACACTGTAACGCCCTAGTTACCCAAGACCGTCACACTGTGTACTTTAAATAGTGCTTAACTCGCTAAACAAGTCATTAGGTCATAAACGGACAACTAAGTGCTATTAATGGGCGAGGGTTAAAATCTCGATCAAAAGGAATGGATATATTTTTTATTTAAAACATTAAAATGTGCATGGGATACAATAAAAGTGTTTACAAAGTTATTTACAATCCAAAATGGTCATTACAATTCAAAAGTTACAATCCCACCAACCTAAGCAGCAAAAATAGGATTAAACCCTAGTTCCCCTGAGAAACACCTTGGCCGTAGTGGTCAAGTGGCCACATATGTACACGTCGCCACCCAAGCTTTCCACTCAAGGCTGGGTAAGTTTTTCTTTCCCTTTACCTACACCACATAGCACCCATGAGCCAAGACTCAACAAGAAAACTTATTACTGCATGTATACAAGTATTAATAAATGATCATTATGGAGCTTGCAACCCTAATCAGATGATGACTTTCTAGTCATTCTAAGGTCATGTGCCCTGGATTAATGACTATTAAGTCATTCTGGGGTCCTACGGCCTGGATAGATGACTAATAGGACATCCTGGGGTCCTGCGCCCTGAATAGATGACTAATAAGACATTCTGGGGTCCTACGCCCTAAGCCATGTGACTATCAAGTCACCTGAGCCTTTTTGCCCTAGCTCTGGGTAACTAGCCATAGACTAGCCAAGCGATTTAGTTTTCTTCGACCAATAGGTTGGACGAGCATATAATGCTCTTGTTGATTAGATCTAATCATATCGACCAACATTCAATGCGATATTGCCGCTCTTGACTCATAAGTCAATTCCATACGACCAGCGCTCAGTACTATTGCCGATCCTGACTGATAAGTCAGAGCTTCACGACCTGCACTTAACACCATTATCATTTCTAACTAATAAGTCAGTGTGTTGCTCAGATAAACCATGCATTCAATCATTCATAATGCAACAGATACCCAAATATAGAGTAATCAACATACTTCAACAATAATCATGTATGTCACAAAATGGGTGCAATTTTCTTACCTTAGACTCAAGCGTAAAATAAGTTAAGAACGACCCTTGAGAATGATCATGTCCTTAGGCCCTTAGCGGTCACCTAATCATAACCAAATATGAAATCCCACCAATAAAATGATTAATAAAAGATTCCCGGACCAAGTCCTAGCCCCCATGACCTCGAATCCTACTAAAACGATTAGTAGATTCGATCCCGAGTCTTAAGGTTTGAAAACCCACGCTTAAAACCAAATAAAACTAAGCCGAGCCAGCAACAGACAAGCGGGCTGTGACCTGCCCCCAAGGGCCGCAGCGCGCCTCCCAGACAGACAGGCCCCCTGCCTCGGTGCTAGGGGCGGGCCGCGACTTGCCCTTGAGGGTTGCAACCCGCTTGCCAGACAGAGCCCAGTGAAGGCTCTGGGGTTCACTCAAGTCGTGACACTCATGAACTCAGTCGCGACTTGACCCCACGAACCCAACTCCCCTGCATTTTCTTCAATCCTAACTCAGCCAAAACTTCAACCAAACAATGCCAATATCAAAACCAAACCCCAACACAACATAACCACCAATTCAGCAATAAAACCCAAGCTTAGAAACACTCAAAACACTATCAAATACCCAATTCTAAGATCAAACTCTCAAGCTTATAAACAACCTTAAAAATAGAGTAATACTCAAGGTTTAAACTTAAAATCATTACCTCAACAATGAATTAACACCTTCAATTGTTGCAACTCAATCCTAAACTCTCAAGCCTCAAATCCTCTAGCGTTAATCTTCTAGCTTAGCTTCAAGATCCAAACTGAGTGAGAGAGAGAAGGTGATCGAGAGAGAAGAGAGATAAACTCTATTTCTGACTGCTGCCTTGGTTCCTTCTATAGTTTCCCTTGGCTTAATCAAGTCTATCTAATGGCCTAAATGACAAAAATGCCCCTAGGGCCATCCTAATCCTCCAAAGCCACCCAAAGGCGATTTCATCATTTTCACCTACCCTGTTAATCATAATTAACGTCCTCCAATTCCCGTTACTCTCAATATCCTCAAATAATTACCAAATCATATCCCATTATCTGCTAAATCCCGACAATATACTAATCACCAAATTACCCCTAGGCTCACCCTGAGCCTGGTAATTAACCCTGTTATGACCAAACCACTAGCTTGCTTCCTAGGATCATCTCATGCTGAATAGCTCAAATATATCCACATAATAATGTGGTCTCACCCATATATCACATACATGCACATAAATATATAAATATAGCCATATAATAATACAATGCACATAATCATGCATATAATCACATAATAACGCATTAAATCAATTATGGCCCTCCTAAACCCCTAATCAGGCACTAAGCCATATTAGGGAATTTGGGACATTCAACTATCCCCACCTTATAGAAATTTCATTCTCGAAATTTACCTGAACAACTCGGGATACTGACTCCAGCTCCCAGGTCGCTTCCTCGACCTTGTTGTTCCTCCATAATACCTTAGCCAAAGGTATAGTTTTATTTCTCAGGACCTTGTCCTTTCTGTCTGGTATCTGGACTTGCCATTCCTCATAGGAGAGAGCAGCTTCAAGCTCCAGATCCTCGTAACTCAACACATGAGTCACATCTGACACATATTTTTGAAGAGCTAAAATGTGAAATACATTATGCACGGCTGACAATGCCGGAGGTAAGGCCAACCTATAGGCCACCTAACCAATCCTCTCCAGAATCTCCAATGGACCCAAGAATCTAGGGCTAAGCTTTTCCTTCTTTTCAAATCTTCTCACCCCTTTCCATGGCGAGATTCTAAGGAAGACATAGTCTCCCACTTGGAACTCCACATTCCTGCGTTTGGGATCAGCATAACTTTTATGTCTACTTTGGGAAGCGAGCATCCAAGCTCTAATCTTCTCAATGACCTCATTGGTCCTCTAAACTGCCTCAGGACCTAAGTATCTCCTTTCTCTTGTCTCATCCCAATGAATGGGAGATCTGCATTTCCTACCATACAACATCTCATAAAGAGCCACCCCAATGGTTGATTGATATTTGTGTTGTA
This sequence comes from Humulus lupulus, assembly GCF_963169125.1. Lineage (NCBI taxonomy): Eukaryota > Viridiplantae > Streptophyta > Magnoliopsida > Rosales > Cannabaceae > Humulus > Humulus lupulus. Next base: position 92,270,165 of record NC_084800.1, on the reverse strand, counting down.
GGAAAACTCTATCAAAGGTAGATACTTACCCCAGGACACACCAAATTCCAGCACACATACTCGCAACATGTCTTCTAGCATTTGGATCGTCCTCTCAGATTGTCCATATGTCTGAGGATGATAAGTAGTACTGAACTTCAACTGTGTACCCATGGCCCTTTGTAAACTTCCCCAGAACTTGGAAGTGAATGTGGGGTCCCGATCTGACACGATCGACCTCGGCGCCCCATGAAGGCGCGCAATCTCTCTCACATAGAGATCTACGTACTAGTCAACTGTATAAGTGGTCCTCATTGGTAAAAAGTGAGTTGACTTGGTGTATCGATCCACGACAACCCACTCTAAATCATGTTGACCTATAGTCCTGGGTAATCCCACCATGAAATCCATCGTGATATCCTTCAATTTCCACTCTGGGATGTTCAGAGGCTGTAATAGCCCTGTTGGCCTCTATTGCTCAGCCTTGACCTGTAGACATATCAAGCACTTAGCCACATATTCTGCCACATCCCTCTTCATCCCAGGCCACCAATACAGCGATCTCACATCCTGATACATCTGCGTGGTACTTGGATGCAAAGAGTATGGAGCAGTATGAAATTCATCCAGAATCTTCCGTCTAATAACAGTGTCCATCAAAACACATATCCGACCATTGTATCTCAATAAGCTTATATCTGACACTGTATAGTCCCTGGATATTCCAGCTAGGATGTCCTCTTTGATCTTTGTCATTTGTGAAACGGTTATGTTTTAAATATTTATAACTCGCAAGTGCACGAATCGTATATGAAGTATAGTGTTCGTGTAAGCAGGAGATCGAACCCAAAGGAGTTGTCTAAAATAAAAAAGAAAACTATTTTAAACCAAAGTTAATAAATTATAACCTAGCTCCAAAGATTGATGAGATTTAATGTCATGAACATAAAATAAAAAGATTTAAAGTAAAGCTATTTAAAAGAATAAAAATAAACCAATTATGATTTAAAAATAAGCTGTAAAAGAAAGATTATTAAGATACTAGAATCCACAAAATATAAGTTTAATAATACTTATTAGTATATTGATTCCCAAGTTTTAGTGATAGTTAAAATAAGTCAAACTATCATTTTCAAATAGATTTATAATTTTAAGCACAAACTATTTCTAAAACGATAGGATTTTTCTTCACTTTTTAAAAAAAAAAGCATAATTTCAAAGTATTTAATGTGAATCAACCTAATGAAACAACAAAAAATCAAATAATATTATTTATAAGGCAAAACATAATATTTTTGTTCTAAGCATTGGATGTGTACAATTTAATGACACATCTTACACAAAGAATATTATGTTTTGCAAAATGAAGAAAAAAATGCAATATTATCTAACAATCCAAAATATGAGATATTAAAGATGAAAGACATATATGAAGAAGAAAAATCCATAAACTTTGTTGCATTACAAGGGAAATCAACATACAACATAAATATTATCTAGTTACAAGTTGCTTCATCATGATCTTAATAATCTTATGAAAAAGATTAGAAGCACATAACTAGAATAGAACTTACAAAATAAATAAAATACATACTTGAAAATGCTCTTGAAAAACACTAAAATGGAAGAAACAATGGTAGAAAAGATGATAGTTACCAAAAATTAAGCACCCTAAAATGGTCTTGAAATTCCCTATTTATAACCAAAATGAGAGCATTAAAATAATCAACTTAAATTGATTAAATTAATTAAACAAAGTAGATATGGAATGTAGAAGTAAATTATAGGGTATAATGATGATTTTTGTGGTGAAATGTGTAGAAAAATTGGACAAAAATTGGCATTTTAGGGACAAGGGGACAAAATGGGCTCAAGAGGAGAGGAGGGTGGCTTGGTGGGTGGTGGCAGGCGACTGGACCAGGGAGTGGTTGCTGGGCTCGGTGGGCTGGCTGGGCAGCTTCGGGTGGGCCGAACTGGGCAGGAGGTTGTTGGGGCGTGATGGGTCGTGGGGCAGGCGGGCCCATGTGAGGAGAAGGAAGGTTGGCTTCGGGCCTTGGGCTGGGGCAAACGCAGGCCCAGGTGGCTGGGAGGGCAAGGAGCAGGCAGCTTTGGGCCTGGGTAGGTGTGGGCCTGGGCAACTCCTTTCCCTTCTCAAAAATGCCATATTTTGCTTTATTTCTTCTAGTTTTATTTCTTTTTCCTTTCCTTCATTGATCTTGTTTTTCAAGAGCCCAATAATAAAAAATATTCCCTATAAAATAAACATAAATTAAATTAAAACTAAATATTTTCAATAATAAAATATACAACATAAGTTTCTTGAAAATACTAATTAAAACTTAATTTATTTTAACACTTAAGCTCAAAAGTTCAGCTTTTTACTTCCTACTTAACAATACTAATTTCAAATAATTTAAACTACAACATATTATAATAAAATATCTATAAAAACACACAAAAATATATAAAATCATGATAAGACTAATAAATTCAAAATTAGTTAAAAACTTAATAAATTATTAAACACTCAATAACTAAGCAACAATTAGCATATAAAGTACGGTAAAATAACTCTATTTTGTAGAGTTATCAGTTGATCACCCAACTAACCTTCCTTTATTCTTTCCAACAATTTAGACTGTAGCATAATGTTGACCAACTGGCCTACCAACAACTCTATGCCAGCTCTGGTCATATCCTCTGCTAACTCTCTGGCTATCAATCTCGCACTAAAAATTTGTCCCGGACCCTTCCGACTTAAAGCATCTGCTACCACGTTGGCCTTTCCTGGATGATATAGAATTTCACAATCATAATCCTTCACTAACTCTAGCCAATGCCTTTGTCTCATATTTAGGTCACTCTGTGTGAAAAAGTACTTCAGGCTCTTGTGGTCAGTATAAATCTCACACTTCTCCCCATAAAGATAATGTCTCCATACCTTTAATGCAAAGACCACTGCTGCCAACTCTAAATCATGAGTGGGGTATCTTTGTTCATACTCTTTCAACTGATGTGAGACATAAGCAATCACCTATCCTAACTGCATAAGAACACAACCCAAACCCTGATGTGAGGCATCACAGTATATGACAAACTTCTCCTAATCTGTTGGAAGACTCAGAACTAGAGCTGTAATCAACCTCTGCTTCAATTCTTGGAAGTTGTTCTCACACTTGTCTGACCACACAAACTTCTGATTCATGCGTGTCAGTTCAATCAATGAAGTAGCAATCTTAGAGAACTCTTCCACAAAACGCCTATAATAACTTGTCAATCCAAGAAAACTCCTAACCTCTGAAGCATTCTTTGGCCTTGGCCAATCTCTGACTGCCTAAATCTTGGCTGGATCCACCTTGACCCCTTTCTTACTAGCAATATGACCAAGGAAAGTTACCTGAGATAACCAGAATTCACACTTCTTGAATTTTGCAAACAATCTGTGTTCCCCCAGTCTCTGTAGAACCAACCTCAGATGTTGCTCATGTTCTGACTCTGACTGAGAATAAACAAGAATATCATCAATGAAAACAATCACAAACTGGTCCAAATAATCCTTAAACACTTTGTTCATCAAATCCATAAAATCAAATGGGCCATTAGTCAATCCAAAGGACATGACTAAGAATTAATAATGCCTATATCTGGTTCGAAAAGCAGTCTTCGGTATATCTCCCTCCTTGACCCTCAGCTGATGATAACCAGATTGAAGGTCTATCTTTGAGAACACCCTTTTACCCTGCAATTGATCAAACAGATCATCTATCCTTGGCAGAGGATACTTGTTCTTAATTGTTAACTTATTCAGTTCTCTGTAATCAATACACAACCTCAGAGAATCATCCTTCTTCATAAACAGGACTAGTGCACCCCACGGTGAGAAATTAGGTCTAATAAAACTCAAATCTAACAGCTCATGTAGTTGTACCTTCAGTTCATTTAATTCTTCTTGGGCCATTCTGTAAGGTGCCCTCGACACTAGCTTCATCCATGGTGTCAGTTCAATCTCTCTGTGTGGCGGAAACCCTGGTAAATCTTCTGGAAACACATCCAGAAATTCACAGATTAGTCTGGTCGCCTTTGGTCCCAATGGCATAACCTGAGTGGTATCAACCACATTGGCTAAGAATCCTATGCAACCACCTTGCAATAAATCTTTAGCCCTCAAATCAGATATCATGGGTATATGGTGCCCATGCACAGTGCCAACAAACAAAAATCAAAAGGAATGGATATATTTTTATTTAAAACATTAAACTATGCATGGGATCCCATAAAAGTGTTTGCAAAGTTGTTTACAATACAAAATGGTCATTACAATTCAAAAGTTACAATCCCACCAACCTAAGCAACAAAAATAGGGTTAAACCCTAGTTCCCCTGAGAAACACCTTGGCCGTGGTGGTCAAGTGGTCGCATATGTTCACGTCACCACCTAAGCTCTCCACTCAAGGCTAGGTAAGCTTTTCTTTCCCTTTACCTGCACCACATAGCACCCGCGAGCCAAGGCTCAGTAAGAAAGCTTATTACTGCATGTTTACAAGTATTAATAAATGATCATTCTGGGGCTTACAGCCTTGATCAGATGATGATTGTTAAGTCATTCTAGGGTCCTATGCCCTTGATTAATGACTACTAAGTCATTTTGGGGTCCTACGCCCTGGATAGATGACTAATAAGACATCCTTGGGTCCTGCGCCCTGAATAGATGACTAATAAGACATCCTGGGGTCATGCGCCAAGGATAGATGACTAATAAGACACCCTGGGGTCCTACGCCCTAAGCTAGGTGACTATCAAGTCACCTAAGCCTTTTTGCCCTAGCTCTGGGTAACTAGCCAAGCGCTTTAGTTTTCTTCGACCAATAGGTCGGACGAGCATATAATGATCTTCTTGATTAGATATAATCATATCGACCAGCGTTCAATGCGCTATTACTGATCTTCACTCATAAGTCAGTTCTATAAGACCAGCGCTCAGTAGTATTGCCGATCCTGACTGATAAGCCAGAGCTTCACAACCAACACTTAACACCATTGTCGTTTCTGACTAATAAGTCAGTGCGTTGCTCAGATAAACAATGCATTCAAGCATTCATAATGCAACAAATATCTAAATATAGAGTAATCAACATGCTTCAACAATAATCATGTATGTCACATAATGGGTGCAGTTTTCTTACCTCAGACTCGAGCGTAAAATAAGTTAAGAATGATCCTGTCCTTAGGCCCTTAGCGGTCACCTAATCATAACCAAATATGAAATTCGACCAATAAAATGAGTAATAAAAGATTCCCAAACCAAGCCCTAGTCCCCAGGACCTCAAATCCTACTAAAATGGTTAATAGATTCGATCCTGAGCCTTAAGGTTCGAAAACACGTGCTTAAAACCAAATAAAACAAAGCCTGGCCAACAAGAGTCAGGCAAGTTGCAACCTACCCCCAAGGGCTACGGCGTGCCTCCCAGACAGACAGACTCCATGTCTAGGTGCTAGGGGCGGGCCACGACTTGCCCTTGAAGGTCACGGCGTGCCTGCCAGACAAAGCTTAATGAAGGCTCTGGGGTTCACTCAAGTCGTGATACCCATGAACTCAGTCGCGACTTGACCCCGCGCGAACCCAGCTCCCCTGCATTTTCTTCAATCCTAACTTAGCCAAAACTTCAACCAAACAATCCCAATATCAAAACCAAACCCCAACGCAACATAACCACCAATTCAGCAATAAAATCCAAGCTTAGAAACACTCAAAACACCATCAAATATCCAATTCTAATATCAAACTCTCAAGCTTATAAACAACCTTAAAAACAGAGTAATACTCAAGGTTTAAACTTAAAATCATTACCTCAACAATGAATTAACACCTTCAATTGCTGGAACTCAATCCTAAATTCTCAAGCCTCAAATCCTCAATCTTTAATCTTCTAGCTTAGCTTCAAGATCCAAACCGAGTGAGAGAGAGAGAAGGTGATCAAGAGAGAAGAGAGAGAAACTTTGTTTCTGATTGCTGCCTTGGTTCCTTCTACAGTTTCCCTTGGCTTAATCAAGTCTATCTAATGGCCTAAATGACAAAAATGCCCCTAAGGCCATCCTAATCCCTCAAAGCCACCCAAGGGCGATTTCGTCATTTTCACCTACCCCGTTAATCATAATTAACGTCCTCCAATTCCTGTTACTCCCAATATCCTCAAATAATTACCAAATCATATCACATTACCTGTAATATCCAACATTTTCATTATACATTTTTTTTATTATAAATCAGAGTTTTAATACATAAAATGTACAAGTTTACAAATTTAAGAAATAGTAATGGAAAAATAGTGTTTAAAATATCATTTTATGTTTTTAATGAGATTAAAGAGAGAGAAACTTGAGTAGTCAAGTATTGGACCCGAATGTCATATAATTTTAATTGGGGATTTTTATAAAATTAAGAAAGTTTTGCTAAAGGACTTATTTGAAAAGAATTTTAGTATTTTGGGTCCAAGTGTAATTTTTAAAAAAAATAATAATAAATAAATAAATAAAATAAAATAAAAGGCTTCATCCTTTCTTTTTACCCGAGCCCCTCTCTCTCTCTCTCCTCAGAAACTCTCTCTCTCTCTCTCTCTCTCTCTCTCTCTCTCTCTCTCTCTCTCTGCGTGTTACTGTTGCCGACGACGCAGGAGTACTTTCCGGCCACCACTTTTAGCCACGCACCGGACCGTTGGATTCAAAGGCCTCCGAACTATCGACCTACGCGGGAATCTAGAGCTCACTCGCCGATTAAACGCCTCAACCACTCGATTTAAGTTCGGCCACCCCGCGACTTCAAAGTTGCGATTCGGCCACCTCGGGCATCCGTTTGCCGATCCATCACCACCATCGTGCTCCTCATGTTGTGGGCTTCAAAACCCAATAACTTGTTCCTACATCTATCATAGTTGGGTGGTGGGCTCACCACGAGCCACCGCGATCCATCGTAGACCGACGGTCGAAACTTAGTGTTCGAGGTTCCGAAGTACGTTTTGAGTCTCAGAAAATCATCGTTTGACTTGTTGTGGAACCCGATCATTTTAGTATAATTTCTTTAACCTATATATTGTGATTTAATTGTGTTTGATTAGAGTAATTGTTATTATGTGTATTTATAGTATATAATTATATATTATTGATATATGGAATATTTTCTGTAATTTACTGGCTGTCTGTGATTATATATATTTTTGATACAGGTTTGGATTTTGGAATTGTCCACTTTATAGCCGTTGTGCTGTCCAATTTTCTAGAAAATATTAGATATTAAATAAAGTATAAAAATACATATTTAATTGATTTTATATTAATATGGAAATTATTATGATTAAGTAATTTTAATTATTATTGTTATTATTTTGTAAAGTAAATCAAGAATACAAATTCATATATATATATATGAAAAGTATGATTTATAGTAAACCTATTATTTAACCATTACTATTGTATATTAATATTTGAATATTAAAATAATATCAAATATTAGTTTCTTACATTTATTGATATTTGTAAGACCAGTGAATTTTGGAGAAAGTATATTTATTATATCACTAGAATTGATATTATGACTAATTAATAATAATATAAATATTTATATTTATATTATTATCATTATATTGATTATTACAACTTTATGTTAAAAATATGATTTCTTTTATAAAATGACTATTTGAATATATACATCCATATACGTATTGCTATTGAAGTATTTTGTTATTAATATCGAAATAAGTTTAATTATAGACGATAATTATTATTTTTGTTGGGATTATTATTATTATTATCATAAGAGTACATTATCTTATGAGCAAGGTTTAAATCATGGTTTTATATGAAGAGTTATTTGCATTACGTTGATAATAATTATTATTATCATTTATATAGTTTCTGGTATTATTAATATACACTATCAATAGTGTATATTTATGATTTTGATATAATTTAATAAATGATGTGCCTTGAATAGGATTTGTATGGATTTGATTGATTGACTCTTGGTGAGGAATTTTAAAATAAGCTAAGGACCTAAGGTAAGTAAATCTCACCTTTTGTGCTTAAGTGTAAGATGCATGACTACATTGATTGTGTACATCTGATGAGTTAAGTATGGTATGATGATGATGCATATGATAAGTATGTGAAAAATGGTTATATGAACACCATAAGGGTGTTGTGTGATATGTAATTGATGAATTCTGTGATATGTGAAAGATGTCTTACTTGGTTAAGAATGATATGAATTATGTGCAAGTATGTGTTCTTATGTTGATGGATATGTGGATTACTCTATGTTCATGATTTGTTATATGTTATGATATATGAAGCGTTTAAGTTTTTAGGTTGGAAACCTTAGACCTGAGCCATAGCTCTACGTTAAGGTATAACAACGCCACCAACCCAAAGCTTCATGTATTATGACTAAAGATGTTTTGAGTTATATGAGATGTGATACAATGCCTTGATTGAATACCATCAACACGAATCATGAACATGAACATTGGCATTTCAGCATCAGCATGTATGCATGGCATGTACAGTTATGTGATACATTATTATGTGATATAAAACCATGCATATGAATATGAGAAAAGTTATGAAATGCCTTGAAAAGTCTTATGTAAAGTTAAACATTTTAATGACACAAGGCTTAAGCAAAGTGATAATAAGATGTTTAAAAAAGGTGCCACTGTTTTGATGAAGCAATCAAGTAAGTTCAGTAAAGAAGACGGAAGTCTATAAGACTTATAGTGGCTGCCCACTAGTGTGGGCTAGGTCAGAGTTGACCATCCAGATATGTTTTCCATATTTCCGTCTTTCTCCTCCATATGTGTAATAAGTATGGCAGCTATGGCAACGATGAAATGAGTGTTATGATGAGCCTAGCTGAGATGATGGCTAGCCGGAGGAGAACCCATGGGATTCTATATGATATGTGTAACAAGCCCTGCAGGCATTGGCTGAATCAAACAGTGTGCACAAGTGATATTGGGCCCATAAAAATGTGAAACTAAAAGAAAGAGCATAAAAGTAAAGTTTGAAAGTGCTTGAGCAATAAATGAAATGCATAAGTATATAAGTCAGCATATTAGTATATGTGCACTACAAACTCACGACATTCATGTGTATGTGTATGCATGAGATTTGCTTACTGAGCGTTAGCTCATTATGTTATTTTCCAACATTTTTCCAGGTGTGGCTTTAGCTGTTGAGCAACTTGTGGAGCACGGACTCAGTAGCAATGCAATAATGGTTTGGAGTTTTCATATGGCTGCCTTAAATTTAAAGTATTCATACGTGTAATAATTTCTACTAATAAGTTTATATAAAAGTTTTAAATTTTTCTGTATTTCTTCGTATCATTTTATTTAATCATTTTAGTCAAGTGCCTAACATACTCGTAAACTCTAGAATTACGAGTATGTGGCGAACGTACCCTACCTTAGGGACGTTACATTACCTGCTCAATCCCGGTAATATACTAAGCACCAAAGTACCCCTAGGCTCACCCTGAGCCTGGTAATTAACCCCGTTATGACCAAACCTGTAACGCCCCAATTCCAGGGACCGCTACAGTGCACATTTCAAACAGTGCTAAACTCGCTAGTCGAGTCATTTGGCCATAAACGTGTAACTAAGTATGACTAGCGGTTTAGGGGTTAAAAACTTTGGTTAAGGATATAACGTTTCACTAGAACGTTTACTGTATACATTGGGATCCCAAAAATATAATTTCAGAGTTTATTACAAGAAAGTGTTTACAACAGGCCGTTCTGCGCGGCAAAACAGGGTTCAGCCCTATTTCCACTTTCAAACCTCGCCTAAGTATTGGTCGAGCAGCTGCATATGTACACATCATCACCTAAGCTCTCCAACTCAAGGATGGTCCAGCTTCCTTTTTCCTTTACCTGCACTACAAAGCACCCGTGAGCCGAAGCCCAGCAAGAAAACTCATAAGCTCATAAACAGTCATATCATGATATCAAATCATATCTGGCATGACTAGCACTCATAGCTCTATTCAGCATGCAAATGAATTCAAACAGATGTTGGGGTATCCAGGATAATAAATCCTGGCCTTTTGATTGGAGGACTATCAAGTCAATCCTAATCAAATGAGTGCCGCAACACTTGAGGTTCTGATAAACCATGCTGAGTGACCGACAAGTGAGTCACTAATTCAAGTGGAAGGGTGGCTGTTGGGTAAGCCTCTAACCTTCAATAGGTTCTGGTAAACCATACTGAGTGACCAACAAGCAAGTCACTGGGGCCTCAGTGCCCAAAGCCATGCATATGATGATCAAAATGATCATACAAAGCTCATAGCTCTGATCAGATGAGTGAATATCACTTGGAGGTCCTGGTAAACCATACTGAGTGACTGACAACCAAGTCACTAGGGGCCCAGTGCCCATAGCCGTGTAACAACACCGTTACCTAGGCTTTCCCGCAATGGCTCTTATCAAATGAGTGACTAACAAGCATGTCACTAAGGGGCCGGTACCCGTAGCCATGTGACCTAACAGTCACGGGGCTCGCTGGCCCTGGCTCTAAATGACTAGCCTTTGGCTAGATTAACGCTTGTTTATATTCATCAAACTTAAGGTCGGTCCTGCATCAATGCTCTTTGAGTCATTCAATGCAGAGGGTCGATTAGGTCCAATAGACATAGCTTGCACTACACACTAGGGTTGTCATAACTAGTGAGTTAGCACAATGTGACCAGTGCCCAGTACCACTGCCGAACCTGACTAATGAGTCACGGCTTCACAGCTGATACTAACACCTTTGCCATTTCTGACTGATGAGTCAGCCCTGTGTGACCAGTGCCCAGTACCACTGCCGAACCTGACTGATGAGTCACAACTTCACAGTTGATACTAGCACCTTTGCCAAACCTGACTAATTAGTCAGTACCATGCACAAGTAAGCAATGCTATCAATGTGTATCATATGCCAATTATCCAAGAACAGGGCATTCAGCATGCTTACTAAACAGTTGTTAGCATAATTATGATCATGCACAAACTCAGAGACTCAAGCCCTGACCAATCTCATATTCATCATTCATGGCATGCCCTAATCACATGTTTCTCGTGCATCACATGCATCACACTTAATCATCCAGCATGCATCAATAATAATCATATGCAAATGGGCAAGATTCCCAAGCATTCATTATGCTATCAATGTTTACATTTAAACATCCAACATGCATCAATCATAGCCATGCATGTCACATATGGGGTGCAGTTTTCTTACCTTGGGTTCGAGCAAGAATTAACAAAAGATACGGCCTTTGAGAACGATCAGTCCTTTGATCCTTTAACGATCACCTAGTCATAACCAAAAATATAGGATACCATCAATAAAAAAAAAATGAAAGCAAAGGTTTCCAAACCAATATCTAGCCTCCGGGACATCAATCTACACTTAACCGGGTAGTAGGATCGACCCCGAGGCCTTAAGCTAGCATCCCCAGGTCAAAAACCTATTTTTGGCCAAATCTGCCTTGATGGGCCGCGGCTCACCATAGCCATGCCGCGGCTCATCTCCCTGACAGAGGCATAATTGCCTCAGAAACCACCTTAGGCCGCGGCACACAAAAGCCAGGCCACGGCTCATTACCCAGATCAGCCAAAAACCAGCAACGCACCAGCAAACTCCCCTGCGTTTTTCCTCTCAAACCAGCCCTTCAAATCAACTCAAAACCCCTTCCAAACACTCATTTAAACCTCCAAACATCATCAACATCTCACCCTCATCAAAACCCAAGTTTCCAAACTCAAGAACTTCCATTAATTCACAACTAACACATCAAAATCCTCAACTGAAAACTTAATAGAAAAACAGGGTATACCATGAAACTCATGGTTGGAACTTACCTCAAACTTGATTTTGAATCCCCTTTGATGGCTGAATCAAGTTCCTAAGCTCCCACCTTTGATCTCCTAGCTTAACTCCTCAATTTGGCCTCTCAAAATTCAAAGGGAAGTGAAGGGAGGAACATGTACGGGAGAGAAGAAAATGATGAGGATGAGACTCTGTTTCTGTTCTATTTCTACAGCTTTCTAAACCCCAAAAGCTGATATAAATCCTTAAGGTCAAAAGACCATAATGCCCCTACGCCAATTTAAAAGCTTCTAAGCACTCCCAAGGGTAAATTCGTCATTTCCAACCTATACCGTTAATCATAATTAACGCTCTCCGATTCCCGCTAATCTCAATATTCTAAAATGCCAATAAATCATACCCCACTACCCTTTGATTTCCAGCAACGTTCTAATTACCAAATTACCCCGAGACTCACTCCGAGCCCCGAACTTAATCCTGTTATGACTAGACCGAAAACTTGCATTCCCATGATCGTCTCATGTCGAATGGCTCGAACCAATCCACATATAATGTGTTAAAATTATAATTCACCCATATGCATAAAATTACACAATCACGCCCCCAACGGCCAAATTACCAAAATGCCCTTGCAATTAAAATATGAGCCCATATGCATGCATTCACCATCATATAATAATATAATTCACATGAACATGCATATAATCATTAAATACCATAATAAATCAATTATGGCCCTCCCGGCCTCCTAATCAAGGTCCTAAACCTTATTAGGAAATTTGGGGCATTACAAAACTGCTAACTTGCTTCCTAGGATCGTCTTATGTCGAATATCTCAAACATATCCACATAATAATGTGGTCTCACCCATATATCACATACATGCACATAAATATACAAATACAGCCATATAATAATACAATGCACATAATCATGCATATAATCACATAATAACGTATTAAATCAATTATGGCCCCCTGGCCCCCTAATCAGGCACTAAGCCATATTAGGAAATTTGAGACATTACATACACGATGGACCAATTCATTTTAATTGTTACCCTAATTTCACAGTAAGTCTTAGTGACCTTCATATTTTAAAAATCTTAATTTTAAACATTAAAACATCAAGTTTAAATGTCCTTGCATGAAGACAACCTCTAGCCGTAATCTATAGAATTCATAACAAAGTAACTGGTACAAATATGTACTTTCAAGCTATAAATAAAATCCCAAAAGATCAAAAATTTCTCACGCCTGGAGTTCATATTGTTGGGGATTTATGACTTACACTTTCTAATCCAACAATGAATAATGAAAATTAATTCAATATTTCATACTTTAGAGACAAATCAAGAACCATATGCATAGTATGAATGCAAATCTTTATAATTAAAGAAACATATTCAAAGTATGAATGCAAATCTTGAAACTTAAAGAAACATATTCAAAGTATGAATGCAAATCTTGAACCTTAAAGATTAAATCAATATAACATTAATTTAGAAATAAAACAACACAAATAATATCAAATGATAGAATGGACCTTTGAGTTGTAGAAACTTAGTTACATAAAATCATAAGTCTATGATTTTATGTGAATCAATGGATGTTACATGGCTTGACACAAATTGAGATTTGTTGTCCAAAAATCTCTATTCCTAGCCTCCCCTTTGAGATTGCTTTGAAGCTACTGCAATGGAATGAGATTGAGGTTTACAAGCCTTGATTCTTCAAGCAAGTCAAGCTTTTTTGATGAAGATCTTGAAGAAAACTAGTAACATTGAGAGCTAGAGAGAGAGAGAGAATGTTTTTAAAGAAAGAGAGAGGTGAGTGTTCAATTCACCAATTAACTCAAATGACCCCTTTAAATAATATAGGAACCTCATTAAACTCAACCAATGAGATTAGAGCATTTTAAATTGAATTTTGGAGCTAAAACACGTCACAGTACGGAATTATATGGACAACCCAGGCGATACATAGCCTAGCACCAGGCAACACGTCGCCTAGTCTATTGTTTCTTGGCTGAGCGACGCATCACCGATGCCTCTGATTTGGCACTCAAAAACTTGTCTCAAAACATCCTCAAATGCTCCCAAACTGTATGGGTACTCTCATATACTCCAAAGAAACAATTTGGACCCAAAAAATATGATTTATAAATGCCTATACCGAAAGTCAACCCACTCATGTTAACTTTAGTGAAATCGTTATGATTTTTGCATCTCTTCGTGCTCAACAATTTTACCATGTATTTAACCAATCATAACACATATTTGTACTAGTTTAGGCATGCGAAATGTTTGATCTTTTGGGCTTTTATTTAGGGCTTGGAAGTTCATATTTGTACAAGCTATTTTGTAATAAATTCTATAGATTATGGTCAAAGGCTTTCTTGTTGCAAGGAGATTTAAACTTGATGTTTTAATGTTTAAAGTAAAGATTTTTAAAATAAGAGGGTCACTAAAGCTTATTGTGAAATCAGAGTAACAATCAAATAAATTGGTCCATCACGTAGGCTGGACTCTATTATACCTAAGGCACTATCACTAAAATTTATAAAGCTTGCATCTCTAAGGCATAATAGAATTGAGGCATTTAACCCTTTTTTGTTAATGGTTTAATACCAATTTGGACTAATCCTACATGAAGGAAATTGTGATAATATTTTCATTGTTTTTTGATGGCATTGGGAGTTGACAAATTTCATGCTCTTTACTTATGTCATATACTTGTTCAACTGTTTTAACATGATGTTCACCTTTAAAAGACGCTAACGGCCAATTTTTCTTATAAATTTCACTAGTAGGGATATTAGGTATATTCCAATCATTATAATCTATCGGATTGTTGGATTCATACTATGTCTGCATGTTCTTGGTTTACTATATCGGGTATAGAATTAAGCATATTGGTAGAGTTGTAATATCTAGAACTATTAGCTGAGGAATTGGTTCTAAAGAATCTACTCATTGTGACTAATTGTGGTAACTCGACCTTAACTTGTTGAGTTTACTAATTTCTGTAATTGTATCTCTTATGCTTCATTCTAAATCACTAATGTAACTTTCGGAAGGGTTGTTAGTTTGTCTTAAAAGTTGTTATCTTGTAAGACAATATTCAAGAAGGACTATAATAGTAGCCAACTAGAAAGTTGTACGCTAAGTTATAAAGTGAAAATGACACATTATAAAAAAAAATTAAAATGAAAGAGGTTTCTAAGATGGAGATTTTTTTTTTTTACAAGTTTTCCTTAAAATATTTCTTTAAGTTGCTCACACCAAACCTCTCACACCTACCTTAGGACTTATTGTTTAGTTGTTGGCCTTATTGTTTAATTTTGGAGAAAATGTGAAGGAGAACAATATATAATCAATAGGATTTTGGTAACTGATACCAAGAGGGAGTGAGTAGAGTAGAGTAGAAGAAGAGTGATACCGATAATATAAGAAAAATAGAACGAATGATAGCAAAGTATAATATAATGTAATGTAAAAAAAATGTGGAGACCAGTATAAACTGATAATGGACCAGTACAATCTAAAATATGAATAATATAAACTCAGACCAGTATAAACTGATGATGAACCAATACAATAAAAAATATGAATAATATAAACTAGAGACCAGTATAAGATGATAATGGACCAGTACAAACAAAAATATGATAATGGTAAAATAGATTTGATAAATACTTACTTTGTTACTTGAAAGTTCAATAAAGAAATAGTTGAAAAATAATAGTATTCATGAATATCACAAAAGTTGATATCTCAAAAATACTAGAATAATCTTACTAAATATTTTACAAAGTTAACTAAGAAAAATAAGTTTACTAAAGAAATAGATTGATTTCGATAGTACTCATGAATATCTCAAAAGTTTTATATTTCAAGGATACTATTAGAATTGTGCTAAATCTTCGAACTTTAGAAAGTAAGAATGAGAGAAATTTCTACTAGAATGTTTATGCTCTTTTCTAAACTTCTTGTCCAAAAAAAACTCCTCCTTTTGTTGAAGAGCTACTCCTCCTTTTATAGGCAATGTAGTCTTGAAGATGAGGAGTTATCCATTCAAGAAAATGACTTTTGGACTTGGTTTTTATAATTGATTTGTTGACTAATGGGAAGACAACAATATTGGATTTTTGGTCTTGGATTTTATGATGGGTTTTTGAATAATGGGAAGATGCCAACCATGAGAGCTGACTCCTCATGATACACAAGGTGTTGCGATAAATGCCAAAGGTTCGCTCAGGTATCTCATTAACCTCCAGAGCTTCTGATATCCATCGCTTCCCCATTGTCGTTCATGAAATAGGGGATGGACATAGTTGGCAAGCTTCCAACCACACCATGTCAAAAAGTTTACATGGTCATGGTGACAGACTACTTCAGTAAATGGATCGAGGCAGAAGCCTATCACCAAGTGAGGGACATGGAAGTCAAGAACTTCATTTGGAAAAGTGTAATATGCTGGTTTGGAGTACCTAAAAAGTGTGACAAACAATGGATCTTAGTTCATCAGCCTCAACTTCCAAGAATTTTGCAAATTTTTTAACATCAAGCTTAGCTTCTCGACGCCAAGATATCCCCAAGCAAACGGACAAGCAGAGTCATCCAACAAGACAATCATGAACACCATCAAGAAATGCCTTGAAAAGGCTAAGGGAAGGTGGGCCGACGAGTTGTAGGGAGTCTTATGGTCTTATCGAACCACAACCAGGACTTCAGCAGGAGAAACACCATTCTCGCTAGCCTATGGGATGGAAGCAGTCATCCTTACCGAAAGTGAAGTTCCAACAACCAAATATGAATTGACAACTGACAAATAAAACTGGGAGAACATGTGCCATGAGCTCAACAGCATCGACGAAAAAAGAGAAAAAAAACTCTTGAGAATCTCAGCCTACCAGCAAAAGCATTGCTACACATTACAGCAAGAACATCCACACTCAAATGTTCAAAGTGGGAATAGTGTTCTAGAACACTAGGGAAGCAGGTGCAGGTAAGCTCGCCCTAACCTGGGAAGGTCCCTACCTAGTCACTAAGGTAGTCAGGCATGGGGCATACAAGCTACAAACTCAAGATGGTGGAGACATCAACAACAGTTGGAACATTGTCCACCTAAAACAGTATCACCCTTAACTCTACTTAGTCTTCTTTCATATACTTTGTTCAACGATCTTACGAGACCATCATCCAAGCTACATACTGACACTATCATGCATGAAGTATCAAAACTACATTCGGGCTTAATCCCTGAAAAGGGTACGAAGGCAGCTCTACGAAGGGCAACCCCAATTATATCGATTTTTTTAACTAGTCATCAACCAAGAAGGTCAAGAGGACAAGCTAGTCTGATCATACATTCGTCGAAGTACAAGAACAAACATGTTAAAAATCAAAGTATAAGTCTAACATAACAATGATATTACTCTTAGGCTGAGGGACAAACATAGGGTAAATCACCAGTCAATCAGCCATCCTGAACGAAAGGAAAATATGAGCTAAGTTAATCAACCATCCGGACAAACAGAACAACCAACCAGACAACTATTCAGACAAGGTAAAATACAAAAAGTAAGATAATACAACCAGTCATCCAGTCATCTAAAAACAAAAAAAGAAGAAAAATACACGAGAATAAGATTGTCTTGAAACGAAACATAAAAGGCTTACAAAACACCAAGATTTTTGCCCATTCAATCAAGTTAGAATTACTACCGACATATATATATAAAGATACGATGACTTATAAAGAAGTTCGTATAGTCATCCAACAAAATACTCCTACAATAGAGTCACAGACAGAAGTCAATCATCCACAAGTAAATCATCAGTAGAAAGATGTCCGAGGGAGGCAACCAGCCCGTCCGCTTGAGCTGACTCAGCAGCCTTCATCCTCTCACACTCCTCATAATCTGAGATGAACTTGGAGATATTCCACTCCTCATCCTTCCCATCGCGATACTCCATGGACATCGCTCACTAAGCTGGATCTCAGTTTCTAGAGACGAGACCTCCAAACAATCCTCCAACATGGCGACCCGTGCCTTAGCTCCCTCAAGTCGACTAAGGTAGCATTCAGGCAGGCAACATCAGTTGTGTTTGTATTGAGTTGAGTCTGCAACTATTCTTGAAGGCGTTTGACTTTGTCCTAAGATGCCTCGAATTTTGTGCGGAATTCATTGCGTTCACCCGTCATCTTCTTCAGAGACTTTTGCATCACTGTCTGCCCGTCGTTGGCATACATCATCCTTTGAAGACCCAGTCATACACAAACAAACAAATAAAAACAATTTAGCAAATCAACTGAGACTAACAACCATACCAGACGATTTAAATAGAAGTATGAAAATCAATCATACCTGAAATGAGTGGGAGATAGTTGAGTCTATCGATCCCTCCAACCCGACCACATCCATCATACTCCTATCCTCAGGCCACAATATCTTCCCTAACTCCCCAAGGTGAGGACCCATGTTAGAATAAGTCGCAGCAGATGAAGGGAAGGACAACTCAGTCGCATCGGTGAAAGGATCAGTTGACTCAGCAGGAGTAGATTTCCTCTTCTTCTTCTTCTTCTTTTTTGTGGGGCTAAGGGAGGAACCATAGGTACGACATCCTGTTGCACACTTGAGCTGCTTTTAGCCGACGCCTTACGATGGCGCAAGTGCTCTAAGGAATTTGAATCAAATAATGGAACCCTGAATGGTTGAGAAATGTCTTGGTCTGCATACAACCATTCATTCACTCACTTGTCAGTCGACAAAGTAGGCTCTTAGCCCAAATTTTCAAGACATTTCCTGAGGAGCACAATACGCGTGTGGACTCGATTCTCAAGAAGAGGAATACCTTCAGGAATCGGAGGAACGAAACGCCACAAAGATGATGAACATAACACCGGTTCAGATAGAAGATACCTCCACTCACGATCTAAGACAGAAGGACGGCGCACCTGAGCGACTCGGTCAGCTGCCCCCTTGAATCCCAAAGGTACCCAATGGAAATCCTACCTACAAAATATAAAGAGCAAGTCTATGAGACAAAGTATAAAACTTGTTCATAATCAAAAGCAAAACAAAACAACTACTCACATCTAGGAGTCCAAGAAAATGGAATCTCTAAGTCAGCTGGTAACCCCAGCTGGTCAAGAGAAACAAAGAAATAACGTTGCTTCCTTCCCTTATCACTAGACTTAATGTCGGGAATTAACGACCCTTTATCCCCCTTACAAGTCAATTGGTACCTACCCTTATCATGAACATGCTCTTTCAAATAGTAAGCTTCCAACAATTCAGCCACCCCAAAAGTAATATTATGCCTTTCACAAGTCACTTCAAGAGCCACTATCACCCGCCAAGCGTTAGGCATCAACTGGCCAGGGGAAATCTTACGATAAGAACATAACTCTAATACTAGCCTAGGGATAGGGAGCCGAAATCCTTCCTTAAAAGAGAGTTCATATAGACAAACCCAGCCTGGCAAGCTCCAGTCAGCCCACTCAGGAGGGTCAGGAGCATGAAGATCAAAATAAGGAGGGATGTTAAAACATTGACGAATAATCGGTAGCTCATTTAGGCGAACTAAAGAATGGGGATTGGAATTTGTAAGAAGGAAGCCAGGTTTACCACCATTTATGGGCTCACCAATATCGCACCTTACCCTATTATAATAATCTCTTAAAGCATCATCTCCATAGCCTGCAGCGTTCACAGGGCTACCCTCACTCTCTAACTAGTCTCTAAGGTCTTCATCACTAGACAAGTAAGATAGTTAGCTTGAGCTGGCAGCACAACTACCACGATTGCTGGAAGACACAGTGAAGATCACATAGAACAAAACGCTAACTAAGTTCTGGGAAGTCACAAATAATACAAAAACAAACTTAATCAAGCACATCAGGACTTAGACAATTTTACACAAACAAGATAGGAACCATCCAGTCGGCCAACAAGGCACATTTTCAAGAAAGCAAATTGATTCATCTAGTCAGTCAGACCCGCTTTCAGCAAAGTATACCAATGAAAATAACAAGCATATTTAATGTAATGCCCTAAATTTCCTAATAAGGTTTAGGACCTTGATTAGGAGGCCGGGAGGGCCATAATTGATTTATTATAGTATTTAATGATTATATGCATGTTTACGTGAATTATATTATTATATGAGGGTGGATGCATGCATATGGGAGTATTTACTATTATAAGGGTATTTTGGTAATTTGGCCACTGTGGGCGTAATTGTATATTTTGGGTGCGTGATTGTGATTAACTAATATAGCCACATTATAAGGTGGATTGGTTCGAGCTTTTCGACATGAGACGATCATGAGATGTAAGTGTTCGGTCTAGTCATAACGGGTTTAAGTCCGGGGCTCGGGGTGAGTCTCGAGGTGAATTTAATGATTAAAGCATTACCGGGAATTAAAGGGTAATGGGATATGATTTACTGCTATTTGGGAATATTGAGAATAGCGGGAATTGGAGAGCGTTAATTATAATTAACGAGATAGGCGGGAAATGACGGTTTTACCCTCGGAAGCTTTTAGAGGGATTTATTTGGCTTAAGGGCATTATGGTCTTTTGACCTTAAGGATTTATATGACTTGAAGGCTGTAGAAAATACAGAACCAAAACAGAGACTTATCCTCTGTAGTGCCCCAAATTTCCTAATAAGGTTTAGGACCTTGATTAGGAGGCCGGGAGGGCCATAATTGATTTATTATAGTATTTAATGATTATATGCATGTTTACGTGAATTATATTATTATATGATGGTGGATGCATGCTTATGGGAGAATTTATTATTGTGAGGGTATTTTGGTAATTTGGCCACTATGGGCGTAATTGTATATTTTGGGTGCATGATTGTGATTAATTAATATAGCCACACTATAAGGTGGATTGGTTCGAGTTATCGACATGAGACGATCATGAGGTGTAAGTGTTCGGTCTGGTCGTAACAGGTTTAAGTTCGGGGCTCGGGGTGAGTCTCGGGGTGAATTTAATGATTAGAGCATTACCGGGAATTAAAGGGTAATGAGATATGATTTATTGGTATTTGGGAATGTTGAGATTAGCGGGAATTGGAGAGCGTTAATTATAATTAACGGTATAGGTTGGAAATGACGAATTTACCCTTGGGAGGGTTTAGAAGCTTTAAAATTGGTCTAGGGGTATTATGGTCTTTTGACCTTAAGGATTTATATCAGTTTTTGGGGGTTTGGAAGGCTGTAGAAACAGAGCAAAACAGAGCCTAACCTCATCCTTTCATCCTTTCTCTCCCGTGCAAACTTTCCTTCGTCCTTTTCTTTGAATTTTGAGAGTCACCTTGAGGAGTTAAGCTTGGAGATCAAAGGGGGAAGCTAGGGAACTTGTCATCCATTAAAGGGGATTCAAAACCTTGTTTGAGGTGAGTTCCAGTTACGAATTTAAGGTGTGCTCTGTTTTTTTTAGTTAAGTTTTGAGTTTCTTAAGTTTTTAAGCTTAGGATTGGACTTTGTGAATTGTTGAGTTTTTGGTTGGTTTGAGCTTCAGGTTTTGGTGGTTTTGGACCATTGAGAAGTTTGGTAACATTGATTTGATGATTTGGAGATGTTTAGATGGGTTTTTGGAAGGTTTTAAAAGTGGAAAACGAAGAAAAATGGCTGGTGCGAAGTTGGGCCGCGGCCCTGTTCTTGGGTGTCGCGGCATGGTCCATGTAGGGCCGCGACCCTTAAGGGAAAAATTGCCCAAAAGTGTGTTTTTGTGATGGAAACTTAACTCTAAGGGCCTAGGATTGAACCTACTACCTAGTTGAGTGGGATTTGATATTCCGGAGGCTTGGGTTGGGTTTGGAAGTATTTAATTACTCATTTTGATGAGGTTTTATATTTGGTTATGACTAGGTGACCGCTAATGGACTAGAAGTTGATCGTTCTCAAGGGTCGTTCTTTTAATCGTTCTAGCTCGAATCTGAGGTAAGAAAACTGCACCCTGTGTGTATGAGACATGCGTGGTTATTATTGATGCATGTCGGTTGATTATTATGTATGACATGCATGGCTATTATGATGCATGCTAGTTGATTATTGAGTATATGACATGCATGGTTATTATTGATGCATGTCGGTTGATTACTATGTATGACATGCATGGCTATTCTTGATGCATGATGGTTGACTATTAAACGTGACATGGATGGATGTTATTGGTGCATGTTGGATTTCTTGATATATTGCATGTGTTGCATGGGAAACATGTGATTAGGACATGCTTTGCATACTGGGTATGATATTGTTCAGAGCTTGAGCCTCTGTGGTTGTGCATGGTCCTAATTGTACTGGTATCCGTTTAGTAGGCATGCTAAATACCTTGTTTATGGATATTGAACATGTGGTATACGATTGGTGGCATGACTTGCTTGTGTATGGCACTGACTAATCAGGGACCGACTCTAAAGTCGAGAATCACGCATTGAATGGCTTTATGGCATTAATGCCAGACCGACCCTAGGGTCGAAGAACTTATAAGCGCTTGCCTGGTCTACGACCAGATGACTATAGCCAAGGTATATGACCCCGGTGACCGTTTGTCACATGGCTAAGGGACGTTGTCCATAGTTTCGACTCTAGAGTTGTGAGGAAGGTTATGTTGGTGACTAATCACCATGCACCTATCCTAATCAAACTTATGAAAGGATCACTTATCAGTTAAGCCCTGGTGACCCTATCGTCACATGGCTAGAGGGAGCGATGCTCATTATTGTGACTTTTGGCTACTGTCACCTATCTGTATGGACCGTTGGTCCTGAATGGCTGTTGCAATTACTGTTGATATTATATTATGTTATCTGTTGGTATTATACCATGTTATCTGTTGATATTATATCATGTTGGATTGTGTTTTCTTGCTGGGCTTCGGCTCACGGGTGCTACGTGGTGCAGGTAAAGGCAAGAGGAAGCTGGACCATCCTTGAGTTGGAGAGCTTAGGTGATGACGTGTACATATGCAGCTGCTCGTCTGCCACGGTCGAGGTTTAAAGTGGAACTAGGGTTGAACCCTACTTTGCCGCTTAGAACGGCCTGTTGTAAATGTTTTCTGTAATAAACTTTGAAATTATATTTTCGGGATCCCAATGTATATATTAAACGTTCTAGTGAAACGTTACATCTTAACCAAAACGTTTAATCCCTAAACCGCTAATCATACTTAGTTCACAATTTTGGCCAAATGACTCGATTAGCGAGTTTAGCACTGTTTACAAGGCACACTGTAACGGTCCCAGGAGTTGGGGCGTTACATCCTCATTCCCTCTTCTTCCTCTCCCGTACATGTTTTCCCCTTCACTTTTCTTTGAATTTTGAAGAGCCCAAATTGAGGAGTTAAGCTAGGAAATCAAAGGTGGAAGCTTAGGAATTTGGTTCAACCATTGAAGGAGGTTCAAATTCGGATTTGAGGTAAGTTTCAACCATTAGTTTCTGGTTTATACTCTGTTTTAGTTTAAGATTTCAACTTGTGAATTCTTGGTGGTTGATTGGAATTAATGGGAGTTAGGTTGATGTTTGATTTGGGTTTTGATGAGGGTTTGATATAGATTTTGTTTGGAGGTTGAATTGAGTGTTTGGAGAAGGTTTGGAACTAATTTTATGGCTTGGTTCTAAGGGATTATGCAGGGGAGGTCGAGCTGGTGTGTTGCTGATTTTTGGCTGATCTGGGTAATGAGCCGCGGCCTGGCTTTTGTGTGCCGCGGCCTAAGGTGGCTTCTGAGGCAAATATGCCTCTGTCAGGGAGATGAATCGCGGCCCATCAGGGCAGATTTGACCAAAATTGTGTTTTTAGCTTAGGGATGCTTACCATAGGCCTCGGGGTTGATCCTACTACTTGGTTAAGTGGGGATTGATGTCCCGGAGGCTAGAAATTGGTTTGGGAACTTGTGTTGATTATTTTTATTGATGATATCCTATATTTGGTTATGATTAGGTGACCGCTAAAGGACTAAAAGTTGATCGTTCTCAAGGGTCGTTCTTTAAATCATTCTAGCTCGACTTTGAGGTAAGAAAACTGCACCCTATGTACATGTGACATGCGTGGCTATTCTTGATGCATGTTGGTTGACTGTTGAACGTGACATGCATGGCTATTGTTGGTCCATGTTGGATTGTGGAATATTATTCATATGATGCATGAGAAACATGTGATTAGGACATGCTTGTATACTGTGTATGATATCGTTCAGAGCTTGAGCCTTTGTGTTTATGCATAGTCCTAATTGTTCTAATACCTGTTAAGTAAGCATGCTGAATACCTTGGTTATGGATATTGGACATGTGATATATGTTTGATGGCATAGCTTACCTATGTATGGCGCTGACTTATTAGTCAGAATCGACAATGGTGTCAGATCCGTCTGTGAAGCTGTGACTTATTAGTTAAGTTCACAACGGGCTGGGCACTGGTCGTGTTTCACTGACCCAAGGGTTAGAAGTGGCAGTGCGTTGTGAACGCCGGGCCAAATAAAGATTAGATCTAATCGAGGTTGGCATTGAATGACTCATATGGGGTATTAATGCTGGACCGACCGGAAGGTCAATGAGAACTATAAGCGCTTGCCTGGTCTAAGACCAGATGATCATCAGCCAAGTTATATGACCCCGGTGACTGTTTGTCACATGGCTGGGGGACACTGTCCTTAGTTACGACTCTAGAGTCAAGAGGATGGTTATGTTGGTGATTATCACCATGCACCTATCCTGATCAAGCTTATGAAGGAACCACCTATCAATTGAGCTATCTGTTGATATTATATCATGTTACCTGATAATATTACATCATGTTATTTATTGATATTACGTCATGTTATCTGTTGATATTATATCATGTTATACGGTGTTTTCTTGCTAGGCTTCGGCTCAGGGGTGCTACGTGGTGCAGGTAAAGGAAAGAGGAAGTTGGACCATCCTTGAGTTGGAGAGCTTAGGTGATGATGTGTACATATGCAGCTGCTCGTCCACCACGGCCGAGGTTTAAAGTGGAACTAGGGTTGAACCCTGTTTTGCCGCTTAGAATGGCCTGTTGTAAATATTTTCTGTAATAGACTCTGAAATTATATTTTCGGGATCCCAATATATATATTAAACGTTCTAGTGAAACGTTACATCTTAACCAAAAATGTTTATTCCCTAAACTGCTAATCATACTTAGTTCACATTTTTGGCCAAATGACTCGGTTAGCGAGTTTAGTGAGTTTAGCACTGTTACAAGGCACACCGTAACGGTCCCTGGGGTTTGGGGTGTTACATTTAACAAGTCAATTAGATAAGCATGGCATCCAGATATGAAAAACAGACATATCATTTAGAAACAACCAACTAGTAAATTCTTACCAAGGCTGTAACGTCCCAAATTCCCTAATAAGCTTAGTGCTTTGATTAGGGGGCCAGGAGGGCAATTAGTGATTTAATTTTATCATTATGTGATTTGATGCATGAATAAATAAATTAGGTGAGTTATATTATAATATGATTGTATTGCATGCATGTGGGCCCGTTTCTTATTAGAAGGAAATTTAGTAATTTTGGCCCGTTGAGGGCATATTTGTATATATGTGTGTGTGTGTGTGTTATATTTTGGGACCACATGCATATGTGTTATATGTTGGTACCACATTAATGCGAATATATTTGGGTTATTCGGCACGAGACAATCCTAGCGAAAAAAGTAGTGGTTTAGTCATAACAGGGTCAAATACTCGGCTCGGGGCGAGCCTAGGGGTATTTTGCTAATTTAGTATACTACCCGGGTTAATCGGGTAATGGGAAAATTATTTTATGACTATTTGGGATGTTGGAATTAATTGGTTAATTATGAGATAGTTTGGAGATTAATGAGAAGTGGTGGTTAATGATCACTTTGCCCTTGAGGGTATTAAAGAACCTAAGCTTGACTAAGGGATATATTGGTCATTTCCTAGCCTAAGGAAGGATATACTCAGAACCTAGTAGAAGCAAAGCACTCAGAAACTCTCAGCTATCTTCTCTCTCTATCACGTTTCTCTCTCTCTCTCTCTCTCTCTCTTAGCACTTGGATGGATTTTTGGAATTTGGAGGAGGAAAGGCTCAAAAACTTGGAGGATTGAAAGCTTGAGCCAGGTTTGGGTTATCTGCAGCTAGGAGAACACAATTCACCACTGAAGTAAGGCCATAAACCCTGTTTTGATTCAAATTTGTTTGGTTTAAGGGTGTTCTTGAGCTTCAAAGCTCAAGATGTGGATTTTTTATTTTGATGGGATTTTGATCTAGTGTAGGCTTGGGTTTTGTTGATGTTGGTGTGTTAATGATGTTCTGAGGCTGAATTTTGAGTTTAAAGTGTGTTTAGATTGGATTTTGGGGGTTTAAATTCAAAGATTACATAGGTGGGAAAACTCAGAATTCTGGGTTTGTAAGGGAGCTCCCTAGTGCTAGAATTGGGCACCCCTGCGCTATGCAGGGGAAGCCTTAAGGGGGCTCTCTGACTTGGCTGGCGCCCTAGGGCTACCCTTTGGCGCCCCAGCGCTACGCATAGGAAGCCCTAGGGGGGGCTCTCTAACTTGGTTGGTGCCCTAGTGCTACCCTTGGGTGCCCCAGCGCTAGACCAGTCTCAGCAAAACCCATTTTTAGAGCTTGGGAAGGCTTGGAGGCTCGGGGGATGGTTCCACCACCTCGTTGGGTGGGATTGGAAGTCCCGAGAGCACGGGATTGGTCCCGGAGTTTCTTTTTGGGGATTGAATCTTAATGAGGTTATTATTTGTGGTTGTGACTAGGTTACCGCTAGGGCTCGGGGCAGGACCGCGCTCGAGAGTCGTTCATATCTTACTTGTGCTTGGACCAAAGGTAATAAAACTACACCCTATACGTGATGTACGTGATTAGGGCTTGGCCCGATTGTTGAATATAGTCTTGATTAGGGCGTGGGCCCCCTGAATTGTGCATAATTATGATTATGCCTGAGATTGTTTGATTAAGCATGATGAATGCTCTGTAACTGGATATTTTCTATATGATATATGCTTGTCTGCATTATCTGACTGAAAAGACTTGACTTATGAGTCAAGAACGGCAACAGTGCGCTCAGCGTTGGTCGAAAGCATTGAATTATAAGTAAGGCCAGCAATAGAATGCTGAGCGCTGGTCAATATGGTTAGGCCTAATCAGGAGCGCATCATACGCTTGTCTGACCTAATGGTCGTGGAAAACTAAGCGCCAGGTACGCTGGGCCAACTCCAAGGCTGGTTATATAGAGGATAGAGCAATGGGCCCCGGGCTAACTTATTAGTCCCATATCCTAGAGTTGGGCCCTAGTATGATTTATTAATCATGTATTTTGGGAAACGGGCCCCGATATGATTCATTAATCATTTGATTAGGGAAATTGGCCCCCATATGACTCAGTAGTCATTTATATGAGTGGTATACATGCATAAGTAGGGTTATTACTGTTAGGCATGTTTATTGTGATTTGGTAACGTGTTATTAACTGCTTATGAGCATGTTTAAGTTTTCTTTCTGAGCCTTGGCTCACGGGTGCTATATGGTGCAGGTAAGGGGAAAGGGAAGTTGGACCAGCCATGAGTTGGAGAGCTCCGGTGGCGATGTGTACATATATGGTTACTCGACCACCACGGCTAGGGTTTCTTAGAGAAATTAGAGCTAAGCCCTATTTTGTTGCTTAGGTCGACTATTTGTAATATTTTGGGTTGTAATTACCCTTTTGGAACTATAAACAACTTGTAAATGTTTATTTTGGGATCCCATGTACAAACTCAATATTTATTGAAATAACTATTCCTTTTGAGCGAAATTTTTAACCCTAAACCGTTAATCACGTTTAGTTACATGTTTAAGGCCAAATGACTCGTTTAGCGAGTCTAGCACTATTTAAATACATAGTGTAACGATCTTGGCTATCCAGGGCATTACAACTTGGTATTAGAGCGTGTCAAGGTCGAGTAGTGGTTTAGCATGGTTACCACCATCCTGGATTTCATGAGGGTGGTTGGTAATGAGAGGTTGGCTGGGGCCACATACATGTTTTGGGAGGATGCCTGAATTTGGTGGGAGGTGATATCCTAGACCAGGAACGTTAATACCCTGGTGTGGGAGGAGTTTAGGATTCTATTCAATGAGAAGTATTACATTGATGCAGTAGGGAAGCAAAAGCTGAAGAGTTCAATAAATTGCTTTAAGGGAATACGCCAGTGTTAGAGTACACAGAGAGGTTTGATAGAGTAGCCAAGTTCGCTGTCGACTTGGTGCCCACTGATGGGACAAGGAAGGAAATATTCCTTCAGTGGCTACAGCCAATGATAGCTCGGGATGTTCGCATTACCATTGTGCCTGGTGTGACAACATATGCACAGGCGGTAGAGAAGGCCCTTACTGTTGAGGGAACAGAGAACAAAATCTGGTGTGAGAACGCGGCCAGGAGAGACACTAGGAGGACGGGACCTCCATTCATGGGTTCAGGTGGGGGCGGAGGCCCCAGTGATCAGAAAATGAAGACTCTAGATGTCTTTCTAGCTCAAGTTCCTGACATGAGACCACGTGGTATACAGATAGGTCGCTAAGGCGGCAATGAGGGTCGAAAAACCTTCCCAGAGTGTGTAGATGTAGGAGGTGCCATATAGGAGAGTGTCGGGCAAATGCCTACTTTTTGTGCGAGATGGTGGGACACTTAAAGAAAGATTGCCCAAAAGCAAGAAAGGAAGAACCAAGGAATGTGGACAGCTCGACCCCAGCTCGAGTGTTCGCACTGACTTAGGCAGAAGTTGAGGTTAGTCCCTCAGTAGTGACAGATCAGTGATGGAACCTCTTATACTGTTTTGATTGATTCGGGTGCTACACACTCTTTTGTTGCTATTAGGATTATTGATAGACTGTGTAGGCCATGTGATTATTGCGCTGTGGGGTTCGAGACCTTACTATCCACTGGGGAGTTAGTAGTATCCAAGAGATGGGTCAGATCATTGCCAGTGACGGTAGACGGCAGAATGTTGTCAATTGATTTGATAAAATTGGTTATGACCGAAGGCGAATCGAATAAAAGCTACAACCTCAAAACATAAATCATAACATGAAGACTAACAAGAACGAACAAAGAAGAATATAAGGAAGAAAACTTACCTCTTGAAGCTCTCTTCCACCACTCTTAAGATCCACTCTCCCAATGCCTCCAAAGAATGACCAAATATGAAAACAACATCCCTTATTTATAGAAAGAAAGAGACCACAGATGAGTGACAAGTGTCATTCATCAAAAGTACTCATATTTACAATATGCAAAATATTTCAAAGGCAAGTTCGGCCTTGTCAGGCCACCAGGTCAGTCGACCAAGGCATCATTCCATCAATACGACGTAGAGCATGCACACTTCTTTTAAGGAGATAAAAATACCTTAAAGCCCTATTTGGATAAGGAAAACACTAGGTCCTTAGTACCTTATAAACTCTTACTTAGGATGCCATTAAGTAAACTAGCCTTTTACATAATGCATTGACTAAGTAGGCCACTCAACCAATTGACAAGCTGAGGGCTATAAACGCCTGATAGCACACAGGCACACATCACGTGTAAAGGCACGTGGCCATCAACGCACACAAGCACACGCATGCACATACACACCCTGCGCTCAGCCGACCATCCAGAGACCCCTCGCGTACGCACCACTCAACCCAGCTGCGCTCCACTCGGCTAGCCTGTCACTCGCGCACGCTCACTTGGCCCAGGCGCACTCTCTCGTGCACGAGCCACTCAACCCCAACCGTGTGCACCTCTAGGACCGAGTGCTAGCTCGCGCACACGCCACAAGGCCCTAGGGTGCCACACGGCCTGTCGGAAAATCGTGTGCCTAGGCACATGATAACTCTACAAAATAGAGTTATTTTACCACTTTTTATGTGATAATTGTTGCTTAATTCTTGAGTTTTTAAATAATTTATTAAGATTTTAAGTAAATTTGAATTTATTAGTCTTATCATGATTTTATATACTTTTGTGTGTTTTTATAATTATTTTGTTGTAAAATATTGTAGTTAATTATTTGAATTATTATTGTTAAGTTAGTGGTAAAAAAATATTGTATTATTGAACTTAAATGTAAAATATAATTAAGTTATAATTAATATTTTCAAAGAATTAAATTGATTTTTTTTATAATTAAAAATATTGTATTATGATTTATTTTATATTTATTTTGTCGGGAATTTATGCTCTTGAAAAATAATGAAAAATGAGAGAAAAGTGATATTTTTGGGAGAAAATATAGGAAAGTTGGCATTTCTGAAAACTTTCAGCCACAAGGCCCAAAGCCCACCACGAAGGCCCAATTGAAGACCAAGCTTCTCTCAGCCACGTCGAAGCTCTCTCCACCAAGTCACATATCCTTCCTCAGCAAAGCAACTCAGCCATCAACAAGACCAAGCCTTCAGCTCTCCACCAGCCTTCTCAAGACCTCTCCACGCCAGCAGGCCCAAAGCCTCCTCACGCCAGTGCACGGAGCCACCTGCCATAAAGCATCCCCGAAGCCACCAAACCTTTGCATGCTATGTTGTTCTTGAGCCCAACAAAAAATACTTTTGTACCATTTGTCCCCTATGACAAAAATATCATATTTTTATCTCACTTTCTACACTTTTTACCCCAAAACATAATTATTACACCCTATAATTTATCCATATTTGCCATATTATAATTAATTCAATTAATTTAATCAATTTAATTAATTTGAATTGATTATTTTAATAATCATTTTTGGCTATATATAAGGGATTTGTGGAGTCCATTTTAAAAGGGAGGTTACCATACCAAAAACTCTACACATTTCAAACCTCTCTATTCTCTTCATCTTTTTCTTCTTTTTATTTTTTTCTATGTATTTTTAGAGGAAAATTTTGGGGGTTTCTCCTCCAAATTTTCCTATTTATGTTTGTAATTTTTAGTTTGTATTTGTTATTCTAGTTATGTGTTTCTAATCTTTTTAAGATTATTAAGGTGATGATGAAACAATATGTAACTAGATAGTATTTATTTTGTATGTTGATTTCCCATTTTGTGCAACAAAGTTTATAGAATTTTATTCTTCAAATATCTTCTTTCATCTTAAATATCATGTATTTTGGATTGTTAGCATATATATACACTTTGTTCTTCATTAGTGCAAAAACATAATATTCTTTGTGTAAGATGTGTCATTAAATTGTACACATCCATGCTTAGAACAAAAATATTATGTTTTGCCTTATAAATAATATTCATTGATTTATTTGTTATTTCATTAGATTGATTTACACTAAATGCTTTGAAATTATAATTTTGAAAAGTGAAGAAAAATCTTATCTTTTTAGAAGTAATTTGTGCTTAAAATTATAAATCTATTTTGAAAATGATAGCTTGATTTATTTTAACTATCACTAAAACTTGGGAATCAATGTATTTATAAATATTATTGAACTTATATTTTGTGGATTTTATTATCTTAATAATCTTTATTTTACTATCTTGATTTCTATTATTAATTTATGTTTATATATTGTCTTTAATTTCTTTATTATTACCTTTTAGTTTATTTTCATTATACAAAAATTTCATCAATCTTTGGGACTAGGTTAGAATTTATTAATTTTGGTTTAAAATAGTTTCCTTTTCGATTTTAGACAACTCCTTTGGGTTCGACCTCGTGCTTACACGAAAACTATTCTATAAATACAATTTGTGCACTTGCGAGTATAAATATTTAAAACATACCCGTTTTGGGTCCATCAGCACACAAGCCCCGCAAGTGTGCCATTAGGCACCACACGCCCAGGCAACCAGCCAGGAGGCCATGGACACGTATCAGCAGGCCACACACTGAACGTTTTGCATACCCCGCACGTAGTCGGCCAGCAGGCGCGCGCGCAGCCAGCCAGGTGCCCATGCTCATGCGTGCAAGCAGGATGGCGCACCACGTGTAGCCAACCACTCGGCCAGCAGGCCCATGCGCACACAGGCGGTATTTAGCTTCCGGATTCCGTTTTCTCTCAGTTTTGAGACCAAAGTAAAATTTGATAGAATTAATTTTTTCCTATTATTTAATTATAATGAATTATATACCAAAGAGTGATGGACAAATTGTAGTGGTAAAAAACTAAGCACTATTTCTACAATCGTATCAAACCCAATAAGAAAGACAAACGAGTCAGTATGGCCCAAAGTGACATAGAGTCTGTGTTACTAGAGCACTTAAGGCCTAAGGTAGTCAGACGAGCTAACCAGGCCCAAACCACAAAATAAACCCACATTCACATAACGGGATAAACAAATAACTTATCTGCACTTGAGCCTAAATATACCCAGTCAGCCAAATGGGTCAAAGAACAAGAAGTCAAGAAGAATGAGTCAAGAGGGACGTTCTCCAGCTGGCGAGATTCTAGGACGAGACCTGGGAACGAGTCAGGAGGAACATCACCTGAGAAGACTTTATAAGAAAAATGAGAGGGAGTCCTCCGGTCAAGAGATATCGAATATTGAAACTAATCACTCATATCGAGCAAACCTGACGAGTCTACTGATCCAATCATCGCCCTCAAGCTCTGCCGTCACCATTGTTTATTTTACTTATTGTTTATCCATATTGGTTTCTTTACGTATTTTTCCATCTTATTATTCTCTAGCAATCTGACTGACTTGAGTGTTGGAGTCCCTTTGGCTGGCACCCACCGGTGCTCCCAATTGAACTCTTGCATCTCTCTTTGTTCTTTTCAGGTTACTAGTCCCCGTCTAATTAATTGTAGGAAATCTCCTCTATAAGAACAAATAAGAAAATTAATCTTATAAATTAAAAAAAAAAACTTGTTCTAAACATCAATCATCAAGACAAACAGCGTTTTTTGATTCAATGTTTATATTTCCAACAAAAAAAAAAAAAAAACTCATCAATCATCATTCTCAAACCCTTCTATTGAATCTTACACAAACTCAGAAACTCTTCTCAGATTTAATTTTCTTACAACAAACACTCAATATTATAAAAGTCATTCAAGTCTCACACTCATTGTCAGATCCATCTCCGCAAGAACACTAAGAAAAAAAAAATGAATATCAACTCTGAAAATTCATCCAAAAATACCCAAAAATTTCGAGTTTGACCACTGCGTCTGGATCCATTGCAACCCCTACACCTAGATCCATTGCAACTCCTGCACCTAGATCCATTGCAAACCACCCCTTGCTGAAGTCCTTCTTCTCTATCAACCAAACCCCACACCTAAACCTATTGCAACCCTTCGTCGATTCCCTTCGACCTTGTCAAACCACCACTGGAATCGAAGCCAACTGATAATGAAACCACGATGAAAACAAAGCTTCAAAGCTCTGTCACTTGCCTTCATGTTTCTGTGCCTTGCCATTGCCAATCGCTGGTCTCCAAAGCTCCCCAGAAAAGTAACCTAGATCCAATAGGCCCCCTATCGCAACAACCCAGATCTGAGAGGCTCCTTCTCACACACGCACAATAAGCCATGTCTAACAGCCCCGTTGACTTTGTAGCTTGTCGTCTGCCTCCAAGGTTGTAGCTTGTCGTCTGCCTCCAAGGTTGTCGTCTGTTGTCTGCCTCCAAGTTTGTCGTTGATGCTGATGGAAGAAGAAGAAGTTAAAAAATAGTTTTATTATTTTCAAAACTTAAAAAATAAAAACTCTCATGAAAACTTGATTGGCACACTTGTTTTAAAAAATAAAAAAAACTATTTTTGAAAACTAAGTTAAAATCCTTCAATAAAAGAGAAAACAATAATTTGTTGTTTTCTTTCTATTCCATAAATTTTAAATTTAAAAAACACTCAACCATTCAAGATCTTAAAAATTTATAGTTTATTTTTAAATTCAATATTTTCAAATTAATTTATTTGAAAATAATTTTCTAAAATTATATTTTTGAATTAACTACCAATCAGCCCCTAAAGATCCAATGAAGTCAAAGATGCAATGGGTATAACTTTTAGTTTTTTAATTTTAAATTACAATTTTATTAATTTTTTTCTATCTTAAATTTTTTTTTTTAAATGTGGTTTTAACTTTAATTTTTTAATTATTTTTTTAATTTTAAATTGATTTAATTATTTTTCTTGTTATTTTTAAAATTTTAAATGTATTTTAATTAAAATTTTATTTTAAAATTAATTTTTTAAAAAAATTATAAATGGACGTATTAAAATGTGCCACATGTACATTTAGTCAGCATTAAACAAACATTAGGAAGGGTACCGACGGAATTTGAAATTGGATATTTTGCCAAAAAAATAGGATACTAATTCACAAATTTTCTAAAATATTAAGTACTTTTGACACTAATTCCCCTATTTAATTTGTCATTTCACATTAAGTCATGTTGGCCAATAACAATTTGAATTTTTTTTTAAATAAAAATTAAAAATTCAAAGACATAATTATGTGAGAAAATGAATTCAAAGGCATAATTAATAAATTTAAAATTTTAGAGAACTAATCATAAATCATAATAATCCGAGGATATTAACGTCAATTGCATCTACCAAAAGAAAGAAAGAGAGGGTCCTGAATACAGTCCCATAGGGAGTACCGTATGCCTCTCAATGCTCAGGTGTAGAGCACCTTCTTTACTTCCCATGAGGATGATATCATCATCGTCGTCTTCGTCGTCGTTGTTTTCCATAAACCCTAACCCTAAATTGAACTACCCCCTGAAGCCCCCCTCTCGAAAACCCAAACTCTCTCGTTCTTCTCCATTTACCGGCTCTGTTAGCTGTTCTCTCTCCGGCTACCGGAACCATCTGCGAAGCATGACCCTTACTTCCAGAAGCCTATGTGGACACACTAACCCCATTCCCGTTTCGACCGTGGCCGGAACGAGAAATCCAGAGCTTGAATTGGTTGGGTCCGATTCAGAGTCTCTTGTGGTGATCTCCTTCTACAAGTTCGCTGATTTTCCTGACCATGCCCATTTACGACAACCCTTGAAAGAACTCTGCGAGGAATTGGTACTTGTTTTTCTTTTCTACCCGTTTATTCATAATGTTCCCTCTGTTGTATTTGTAGTAAGCTCTAAAGAATGATGTCGGTAAAGGAAGTGACTTTAATCTTTTGACATTGTTTACTTGCAATTGCAAAATCCCAAAGATATGTTTGTATGAGGGTTTGAGTTTAATCAACATGTAGCTATTCATGTGTTCATAAATTGGTCTATTTCATTTATTTTTATTGGGATTGAAGCAACTTAATCTTAATGTGTGGCAATTTATTTGTTCATGAATTATGGTGCATTTATGTAATTACGACCATTTACATTTCTTACAATGTATTGAGATGATTGATGAGCGAGGTTAGGAAGTTTTTTGTAGATATTGACTAATGTTTGGTTTGCTAGAAATCAGGCTCACGAAATTCTGTTAGCTGCTGAACTTTTTAGTTCTTAGGCATTTTCAAATTCTTCATTAGTATGTTGTGTTGTTTTATTTCTCATTATTTTGTCTGTCATCATCTGTATTTCTTGCTATCATAGTATTCATATGTTTGGTTGTCTATCCTCTAGTTAATGCCTCACAAGCTGATCCTGTTCAGCGTGTTTCAGGAGGTATCATTCTTGCATCAGAAGGAATCAATGGCAGCATATGTGGGACTCGGGAATCAGTGGAAAGAGTTCTTGGGTTCATTCAAGGCGACGATCGGTTAAAGGGGTTACGACGAATAGAATCTCCTGTGAGTCCCGAGGAAGAAGCTATCCATCATGGGCACACTAGCAGTTCTCCTCTTGCAGCTGGGGAAGATGCACCTTTTCGATGGGATCATGTCAGAGTGAAGTTGAAGAAAGAGGTACTTTTTTACTTTCTAAGAAACAAAATGAATTTTTTCACAAACTATGTGGAGTGTTCTTGATGTGGTGTTGTTGTTTATTTATTTATTGTTCCTAACATGATTTTGTTTTCTCTTTATTTGTAATGGAGCAGATTGTTTCTCTTGGAATGCCTACTGTATCACCTATTGAAAAGGTTGGGAAGTACGTGAGCCCAAGGGAGTGGAATGAATTGATTAGCGATCCAGATACTGTGAGTAGCTGTTCTTTATTCCAATTTAAGTGTTTATTTTCTTATTCCATTCTGACTAATGTTAATTGAAGTTATAACGTTATTTTTGGTAAAAAGTAACGAGTTTTTCACTTCAATCTGAGCTGGTAATTTAATCCATTTTTAGTGTTTACTAATGGTGAAATACTGGAAGTTTTCTTGATTCATTCTGGAATCGGCAGTAAAATGAAGATGAGAATCTCAAATTTCTATATCTGGAATATATATGGCCATGGTAAAGCACGTAAATAAGGTGGTCTGAATGTGCCCTACTCGGTTTTGAGTTTAACTCATTCACATTTTTAGGTTGTGATTGATGTGCGCAACCACTACGAAACTAGAATTGGGAAGTTCAAAGGAGCAGTTGATCCATGTACAACAGCGTTTCGTAAGTTCCCATCATGGGTAGAGGATGAGTTCAAACTTTCCGAACCGGATAATGAGCATTCAGAGATTGAGAACGCGAGTTCAAATGAAAGAACTTCAAATCAAGTGGGAAGTCCAAGAAAGAAAATGCCTCCACGGGTTGCCATGTACTGCACAGGAGGAATTCGATGTGAAAAAGCATCAAGTTTTCTCCTCAGTAAAGGTTTCAAAGAGGTGATTCCTTCTGCTGCTTTAAACCTTCCCATTTCTTCTAATAATTATGGTCACCACTCTATTCTAGGAATGTGTATGTGCAAAAAGTAGCAATTTCGGGTTTTATGCACACAATTATAAGGTCTCTTTGTCATCTTTTCACCTGGTTATTAACTTGAAACATGATTGTTTAATAGATCACAAACGGATTTAAAGAATTACCAACTGGAGCAAACTCTTCTGCCAAAAACATTTACGCAGAGAATTCATAAAAAGCGGTATATTATAATTTCATCTGACTTGATGCTTTTCTTCACATCTTTCTTCTTCCTTCCCAGGTTTATCATCTTGAAGGTGGAATTCTTAAGTATCTTGAAGACATTCCCGAGACAGAGAGCCTGTGGGAAGGAGAATGTTTTGTATTTGACAAGCGGGTCTCAGTGGAGCATGGTTTAATACCAGGAACTTATAAGCTGTGCTATGGGTGCAAACAACCAGTGAGTGACGCCGACATGGAATCCCCTCTATGGGAGCTCGGAGTTTCTTGTCCTCACTGTTACTCATCAAAATCTGAAGAAGAGAAGGAGAGGGCAAGAGCCCGCCAAAGGCAATTTGAGACATGGGGAATAATTGGTGGTCCACACAAGGGCCGCCGGCCAATAACTGATTCGGAGGGTGTTAAGAGTCCTACTCGGCTCTCAAGTTCAGCCTGAAATAGTCACGTTAACAAAGGATAATGCAGTTGAATAGGAGCTTTTGTTTTCAGTCAAGTGGGTTGGATCAATGAACAGTGTTCGACCTTTCCTTTAATTAGTATGTATTGTTGGGATCTGTTAATGGCATGTAAAACAAATCCTCAAAGGGTCATTATACTCTCTTTGGGACATTTTTGTGATGAGATTTTGCTGTATTGCCGAAATTTGAGCGCTTTTGAAGTAAAAATATGTCTATTGCAAAGTTATACCATAAACATGGCGGGCATGATATAAATAATTGGCAAGTATACAATGTATAGATGAAGATTGTGTTCCAAATAATATGATACATATTTATATGACAAAAAGAATTGAGGTTATATTAACTTGCAATGAGTCAATGACTAACAAGGCTTTCAACATGGTATTTTTGATGTCGTAAATTTTAGGATAGTGCGAAGAGGTAGGCAATTTGGAAGGTGAAAAAAATACAGCTAGAAAAGTAACCTTTACATTTTCCTTTATTATTTTTTGAGAAATTATCATTACGTCCTTTTCATATCAAGCCAATTATTAAAAAAAAAAATTGTCGGGTTTTATTATGTTAGAAGTTTAGAAAAAAAATTAAAAGTAACCTTGTCATTTTAAATATTAAAAAATGATCATTTCCACTTATTTTTAGTATTTTTTTTTTTGAAAAAAAAGACAAAATGTTCTCACTGAACATTCATTAATATATTTATAATTTTCAGATAAATCTTTGCCACAAAAATTTAAAATAAATAAAATCTATAATAAAAAAATAACTCTATGTATATATATATATATTTAGTTTATTAGTTTTTATTAAATAATTTAATAAATTTTTACACCATATTATCAATATATTACTGCATAAAAATGTCAAATATAATTTTATATGCTTAATATTTTTAAATTATGTATTTTTTTTTATCAATTTTATAAATTGTATTTATATAAAAAAAAATATTATTACATTTTAAATGAGAGTATTTTTGTCTTTTTCATGAAAGATTTGGGTAAAAATATTTATAAAAAGGCCATGTTTTAGTTTTTGTAAGAGTTAAACGTGATAATAAACTTATAGTGACAAAAATGATCATTTTTTTTAGAAGGAAAGAAAAAAGAGCCAAGATGCAATATTCAAAATATGTAAACTATAGTCAAGCCAAATTCGTGACCTAAGTCTTTCTCCTAGGGTTTCAAATATTTTCTTCTTGTTCTTTCCCATTGGTGCACTGCCAGAGTGCCACCATGGATTGTGGTAATGCTCTGGCCGATAGATGGATCATTTAGGGCAAATGATGGAAACAGAAGGTTCTTTCACGCGCTGGCCAAGCTTCTCCCCTCTTGTGGTTGGTGGATTTCCTATGCATCTCACTAGCTCCGGTGCGGTCGTCAAACATGAATGGCAACAACGGATCAAAAGTTATAGATACTAGGCTTCATGGGTCTAGAACTATCTCCGGTTCCTTTCTATGGTGCGAGATCAAGCATTTGCGATCG
Source organism: Humulus lupulus (assembly GCF_963169125.1). Taxonomy (NCBI): domain Eukaryota; kingdom Viridiplantae; phylum Streptophyta; class Magnoliopsida; order Rosales; family Cannabaceae; genus Humulus; species Humulus lupulus. Next base: position 92,231,421 of record NC_084800.1, on the reverse strand, counting down.
TTCTCTCGACGCCGTGATCTTAGATTTGGGGTTGTAGAGTTCATATCATAGTGGTTTTTCCAGTGGGCTCTAATGGGGATGTGACTAGAGTGCCAAGTAGATTGGTTGTTGTCGCTGAGACGGGTCTTTGAGTTTGTCCTTGTTTTTATTTGTCTTTTTTGTTTAGTTTGCTTTAGCTTTGTTTAGATCCAATAATTTTGGCTGATCCTTGTAGTGTGCTCCTATTTGGATTTTGTATGAGTTTTGTTTCATTTTTTGTATGGTATGGTGGTTCCGTCATTTTATTCTAATGGTTGGAGTGTTGGGATACTTTATACAGGATCTGTATTTATTTTCGTGTAGATCTAATATTAAACAAATTAATATGATATAACCTAGAACATGTTTCTAAAATTGAATTCAAAGAGAAACAATGATAAGAATACTTACAGTATACGCAACGGAATGAATGAGTCATTCATTCAATTTCTCTGACACCCTTGTATCCTTTCTGTCGCAGAGTATTATCAAGAAACGGAACCGATCTTCTATTATCTTCACAGTCTTCCAAAATATCCTTAAAATCACCTAGATTAGAGTGGGAAATTCTCAACATATGAGATAGATACATAGAGCAGAATAGAAAATAACAAAGAGACTTAGAAAAAGACTTCTGTTTAGAAAGAATCTAAAAACTATCAGAAAATCTAACTTGTGACTTGTGTTTTCTTCTCTCACTTAGCACTCCTTTTATAGACTCAATTAGGTCATTCAATTTAATTGAAAAAATCAATAAAATAATAGTCAATTAACGGTCCTAGGTCGAAATTATCATGGGCTTAAGGCCCGTGAAATTTCTCATTTGATTATAAACCCGTTGGACTTAAAATCAAGGCATGTATTATTTTCTATTGATATAATTATTTAAATCCTTTATCAAATTAATTATTTATAATGTGAACCTTGATTTAAACTTATTTATTAATTTAGATACCAATTTATCTTAATTAGTAAATCTGCCCTAATTTATCTTTCATTCTCTAAATTACATAACTCTGTGAAACTATCCAAAATTGACCTGGTCAACTTTGATAATTCTAATTGATAATTAAATCAATTAATTGAGATCATCTAGATGATTTTATCCAAGGTACAATGGGTCTATGAAATCAAGCTCCAATAAGTTATCATAAATCTAACAAATAAATTTACTAACTTATTAATTTCTCGTGACTCCACTAAAGACTCGGAATTGCACTCTTGAATTCATAGAATGCTCTATAACAAATATATATACGCCATTAATTATCCATTGTTATAACCATAATTGTCACTCAATCCTCTATAGACAGTCTACAATGAGATAGGACTAAAATACCGTTTTACCCCACATTGTATTTTATCCTTAAAACACTTAGTTCCTTGTAAATGATATTTCAGTACACTAATATTAATTACTGAAATGAGATCTCTATCATTTACACCTTAAACCAAACTAAAAGGGATTCATATCTATGATTAACACTCCCACTCAATTATACTACCGAGTTCCCAAGATGTAAGTATGGGCTAGTCCGTAGGGTAAGTTGGTAACGAACAAGTCAAAGAACTCAAATAATACAGTCAGTTAGAATACTAACTACTCATAATTGAGATTGAATTGACCTATGGTCAACTATATGATATAACTAGAATAGATAATAACAGTATGTTTACTTATCTTATCAACTGTCAATATCGGTCCAGTCCGATGTAACAAATACATCTGATCTTATCTACATTGCTAATGTTCTGGAAAGAACATAACACTACAATGTGTAAGTAGATCATATCGTAGATTGGCAAGTCAGTGTAAATCATGTGCACTGACTAATCTTAGGACTAACTTATTTTGAACATATAATCATATTTATATTCCACTATGATTACGTCACTATAAATACGATTAGCTATACACTCGGGATTTAATAGAAGTTTATATTAAACAAATAATCATGAAAATAAAACATATGAGCAAAGTGATTGACCAAGTCAAAAAAAATGATTTCTATTTTTTTATTGATAATAAAATGAGATTACAAAGAAATTGGGTTTTAATAAGGGCATAAAACCCCAACATGGAGATCTTTTGGCAATCCATGTGTGTTGCCTTGTAGCTTAGTAGTAGTTTTTTGTGCTACTAATTTGGCAATACATGCTTCACTGTTATTGTAACACCCTCACTCATTTTAGTTAAAACCATATCTGAGGTGTTACTTTTTAAAACTATATCATAATTACTTTCAGCAGAAGTCTGAATTTTTTTAAAAAATTTATTTCACATTATTTACATCAAACATAAAGTGTATCTCAAACATATTATACATAAGCATTAAATAACCCAATTTGTTTTCAAAACATAACTTCACACTTTATTACAAACATACACACTGATAAACTGAAATAACCCACAAAAGGTCGATATGTTCATATATACAAATCAGGGTCAGGACCATGCTTCAGTTCTCCTTTATCATTCACTCATTTCTTTCTCTACCTGCAACACAAGACAACTATGAGCCTGAAGCTCAGTAAGCAAAGTAATGCATGCAATGCTCTTACCCAATGTCAATATACATACACAACTTCTTTTTAAATTTTAGGCCCCTTAATATTGTGCACACTATTTGATTAGGCCAATGCATGCAGGGCTTGTTACACATATAATATAAAATCACATGGGTTCTCCTCTAGCTAGCCATCACCACAGTAGGGCGCATTAAAAACCTTATTCCATCGTTGCCCCGTCGGGCTCAAGAGTTAAGGCGGCCACACACTGTGGTGTCAATACATATAACAATAATTCATATGGAGGAGAAATAAAAACGGGAACATGGAAAACAATATAATTGGTTCACTAAAACCTAGCCCTAATTATTGGGTTGCCAGTATGAGCCTAACTATAGGCCTCCATTTACACTTACTTACATTCTCATTTTCCTTTTCAAAACAGTGGCATTGAACTTAAACTTCTTATTACAACTTACTCTTATGTTGCATAAAACTTGCCAAGTCATCACATAATTAATCATCACAATATCATGCATGGTCTTATATCATACAATAATTCACCATATCACTATTATGTCATGCATACAAATTTATGATGAAGTGTCAATGTATGTTAATACCACTTACTCACAACATATTCATATAATGCATACTTTCACATAACATACAATTCTTGTGTTGCAGTTGAGTACTTTACTTACCTTCTGTCCAAAATATATTTCACCGTGTAACAAGTGGTGTCTTAGGTGTTGATGTGCTTATCCTGACAATGACATGAATTTCACATCATGATGATGGCAGTAAGGCATTGAACTATCATTTAAAATATCCATAAAACATTATATCAAATTTCATATCCAAATCATGCCTAAAATGTCTTAAACCACTTAGATCGAGTGTTAGATTTATCTTAGACACTTGGATAAATTTTGACAGAGCTTACCCTTAATTTTAGCTATCCCCAAATATCAAAATCAATCAGTAATCAACATCAAATAACATGCCATAACCATATATCCCAAATACCAACATAATTCATCACAAAGTTATCATATACCGATTTTTATAAAATTCTAATTTCCAAGATCATCACCCAAATTAAATGAATCTCCACATCTATTCAAACATTTATAAACATATCTACCCTCTTATAAACTAAATAAAATAATCAAAAATCAGTTTGTACTCCAAGAACCACAAAAACCTCATAAAACACAAAATTTCACTTACCGAGCAACTTTTCAGCAAAAACAATCTCTTCTAGCTTTTCTAAACCTCAAACCACTTGAAAACCACCAAGAAATATCTTAAAAAAGATAAAACACCATAGATAAGCTCTCAAAAAAATTCAAAAACGTGGTTTAACTTCCAAGTACAAGAACTTACCATAAAAATGCCAAAACTAAGCTTAATCCACTTCTTTGGCTTTGATTTAACTTGGATCTCCTTAGAATCTCTTCAATCCAGCCAAGAAATGTTTTTAGTTTTCTTTTCTCTCTGTTTTTCAGAGTCTTTGGTCGTGTAAAGTGATAAGGTTGATGACAATCCTTTATTTTCAATGATTTGGCCTTATTGTATCAAAATTTGACACCTTTCACCTTATCATTACACTTTTTGACTTATGAAAACCTTATCACTTCAATAATTTCAACTTAATCATCTGCTATGCCCATTATCCTTATGTGTGAAGCACTCACACCAAACCTTAGGTCCATATGAGTTCATACCCAATAGTTATGCTTACCCGATTGAGCGTATTAAGCTCGTTTTGACTTTGCGTCAACACTACTCATTATGTATACCTCCCATCAAGACTTGATCTAATGGTTATAAAACTATTTTAACCTCATTAATGAGACCTTAATCATACCTCAATTATATTTGGTAAATCCACTAATACTCAATTTTACACCGAAATACTAGTAATCGACATTGTACTATTTTTCACCGCTTAGCATATTCTGCCTTCTATATCTCACTTTTCTCACTTGATTTCATGCCTTGTCCATATATTTCATCCTTTATTATATCATGAGCACATAAAACACCAATAAAAGACAACTCAAACTCCACAAGGTTAATAATGTTGAACATACACATAGACATTACATACACAACTTTTATACTTATACATGAAAACACTTATAAGAATATGCATATGCTCAAATTATACATACTGTATGATATGTAATGCAATGCAATCATGTGATTATCGGCTATATTATATCAAAATAATGTGGGTGCTACAGTTATCACTTCTGGTGCAATATGTGAAAGTATTGAGGTACTTTTTGATGTCCTTTCGTCAATTCCATTAATTGGAGGTAGTATATGTTGTCATATTCTTAAATCTATGAATATGGTTGCTTATGTAGTAGCAAACTTTGGGTTGGGTTCTGGTATTAGAGGAGTTTTAGATTCTATTCCCAATCATATTCATGATGTTATCTCTTATTAGACTATTTGATAATATTAATATAAGGGTAAATACTATTTTGGACCTTGTGTTTTGCAAAAGTTATCGATCGGACCCCGTGTTTTGTTAAATGAGAATTTGGACTCTGCATTTTGCAAAACGGAACAAAATAATACTTTGAGCCCGATTTTGGTCAATTTTTTTTAAATATGATCAAAATGCCCTCAAATTTTATTAATTAATGAATTATTAAAATACTTCAAAATGTATTTTTAAATAAAAATAAATTAATTTTTAAATAATTAAAAACTCAATTCTCTCTCTCCTCTCTCCTCTCTCCTCTCCCCTCTTTCTTCTCTTCCTCTCTCTTCTCTTTCCCACACCAGCCCTCGGCCCCATCCACTAGCCCCATCCCTGGTCGTCACAGACCCCACGTCGCCAAGCCCACCCTTGGTCGTCATAGACCTTGCGTTGCTTAGCCCACATCGTAGACCCTGCGCCGCCGCCCATCACAGAAAAGAAAACGTCTTCGGCAGCCTCATCCCTCGCTTTGAATCCTGCTACAGGTGGATCTGGTTAGTAGCGACTTCGATCTTCTTCCCATCTCGATCTTCTTCTTCTTGGTGTTGTGCTTCATCTCTTCTTCTCCTTCTTATTATTCTACTACTTGTTCTTGAGAAGATCTAGAGCGACGGGGTGGCGTCTGGTGCGACAGGGAGGGCGAATATCCATCTACTGCGACGGGGTGACGTCTGAGTTGGGAAGATCTAGGCTGAGTCCAAGTTCGAGGCTGAGGTTCTTGGGTGTTGGCTGGGTATAGCAAGTTTTATGTTTAAGGAAGAAGATGAAGAACAAAGTTGAGTTTTTTTAAGTTGTTATCCCCAAAATTTGAAAATGATGATGTGGCAATAGAAATGACAAGTGGCAAGGAATGGTTGGGTGACCTGGCTTAGGAGTAGCCCAATGCATCAATGAAGAGTTTTGACTGCTTGAGAGGTGTCATGACCAACCGGGTAAGTTGATACATCCGACCAGTAATGACTTTGCTACCCAGTAATGACTTTGCTGCCCAGGAACGACTTTGCTGCCCAGTAGTGACTTTGCTGCCCAGGAGTGGACTTGGCCGATCGGGCATGCACATTTTCGACAAGCATGTTCATGTCCCACCATCATGCACATGTCCTACCAGCAAGTGCATGACTGTCCAAGTAGAGATATGGCATGCTAGGCCAGAGTGCCATGTTAGACGAGAGACATGGCATGCTAGACTAGAGTGCCATGTTAGACGAGAGACATGGCATGCATGCTAGACCAGAGTGCCATGTTAGACGAGAGACATGGCATGCTAGACCAGAGTGCCATGTTAGACGAGAGACATGGCATGCTAGACCAGAGTGCCATGCTAGACCAGAGTGCCATGTTAGACGAGAGACATGGCATGCTAGACCAGAGTGCCATGTTAGACGAGAGACATGGCCTGCTAGACTAGAGTGCCATGTTAGAAGAGAGACATGGCATGCTAGACCAGAGTGCCATGTTAGACCAGAGGAATGCGTGTCCTACCAGCCAAGTGCGTAACTGGTCAGTAGAGGTAAGGCCGACCAGAAGGTGATATTCATCAACCAGGTAGAACAGACTATGTCAAGATTCCCAGAAACGGCTTCAACAAGTATCGATCTTAGCATACGTGGGAATCTCTCATTCTTTCCACGAATTGGGGGTTCTGTTAAATTTTGAATATTTTTGTAATTTAAATATAATGAAATATCCCGTATCTAGGGGAGAGCAGGTGTATGATCCTAAGCCTATAAATATATGGCTAATGGGATTAGAAAAGGACTTTTGGAAATTTTGAGTTTTGGTCTGAACTTTCTAGAGAGAGAAAGAGCTTTTTCGTGAGAGAACTCTTTTATTCTGAGATTTTACACTGAAGAAACTCAGTTGACACAGGTTCATCTGATCTTGGGTGTAAATATATAATTGAATCTCTAAGTGGACTAGGCTATTACCAACATATTGGGGCTGAACCACTATAAAAATCGTGTGTGTTATTTACTTTCTGTTCAAAACTGTCTGTGTCGTTTAATTTCTCTTGAAGGCTTTATCGTTTTTGACGTTCTCACGCCATTGGCCAAAAACGCGGTCAACACAAGTGTAATGTTGAAATTTGTGATTGATTTTTAATGTTGATTTTGAAATGTGTTGAGAACTTTTGATTTGATTTTGAGTGTGAATTTTAGGTTTGAAATGTGATGACGAAATGTGTATGCATATTGTTAGTTTGGTTTGATTTTGTATATGAATTTTTTTTTCTTAAAATTTGATTATGGGTTTAGAAGAAGAAGAAGAAGGGTTGAACATTTAACCCGCAAAACCCGACGAACCCGACCGACCCGAGCTTGCAAAACCCGGTTTTAGCCGAAATCTAAAATTTTCGGGTGACCCGAACACATTCGAGTTCGGGTTTAATATTGTGATTGTGTGTGGGTTCGGGTTAAACCCGAAACCTGATCTAAAAAAAAAGCCAATTTTTTATTTTTTATTTTCCTTTACCTAAAAAGTCCCAATTTTGAAATCAACTCTCTCTCTCTCTCTTTCTCTTCCCCGAACCCCAGCAGCAGCCACGGCCAACCACCCCACGCCCCATCCCCAGCCAGCCACCACCGTACCCCACCCGCCCCTCTCCGACCCCTCTCTCTCTCTCTCTCTCTCTCTCTCTCTCTCTCTCTCTCTCTCTCTCTCTCTCTCTCTCTCTCTCTCTCGTGACCTTCTCTTCTCTTCCCCGACCCCAACCCCAGCAGCAACGCCCAACTAGCCACCCCACCCCAGGATGGCCTGAGGCAGCCCCTCCAGCAGCCAGCTCCTAGGCTCCTCTCCGTTCTTGCAAGACCCCAGCCGCCCCTCCAGCCTGAGCCAGCCTCGGCCCACCTTTCTTTGTCTCTCACACTCAGCTTGGATAGCACCACCACCACCACTGTCAGCAGCGGCTCCGGCTCGGATTCAAGCAAGTATACACTCTCAAACTAATATTAAATTTACATATATTATTGTTTGATATATGAGTGAATATTAATAGATTATGTTAATGGTTTGAAAGTTTTTTTTTGTGTAAATATTAAATAATATATGCAGCCATTATTTGTGTGATTCAAATCAAATCAAATCAAATAGATACATGCATATTAGTATTTGTGTGTTTAAATCAAAGGCAGCGACTATAATAGTAGTCATATTATTAAATTATTATTGCATATTATTATTTGTGTGTTTAAATCAAATAGACATATCCTAAAAAAATTTGTTTTGGATTTATTTAATCTGCTTAATTATTTGGTATGTATATATTTTATATATATATATGTCTGAGGCCATATGCTAAAAAATGTATGTTTATTTTTGTAGTGAGTTTGAGAAGAAGGTGAGTGTCGAGTGGTCGATAAATTTGAAGAAGTCGCGACTCGCTTCTACTAAAAAGCTTTAGGTAAATCTTAATCTATTATCTTTCTTTTAGTGGATTATAGGCTTGCGTGTGAATGTGTGATGCTCAATTGTAGTGGATTTTAGGCTTGTGTGTGAATGTGTGCTGCTCAATTATAGTGGATTCTAGGCTTGTGTGTGAATGAGTGTTGCTCAGTTGTAGTGGATTCTAGGCTTATGTGTGAATGTGTGCTACTCAGTTGTAGTGGATTATAGGCTTGTGTGTTGTTCTGTTGATTAGATTTAGTTATGTATTTTTGTTAAATCATTTGTATTTGGTGATGGATACTGAGGAAGTTGATGAAACTCATGCGGAAGATAATCAAGATCAACCTCCTCCTCCCATTGATAACCCCACAGATAAAGGTCAACTTAGGGGTAAAAGGAATAGGGGTAAACCTTCTTCTAGTACTAAGCCTCCCCTCCCTTCAAAAAAGACAAAAGGGTCTTCCATTTGGGAGCATTTCACCAAGGAAGACCCTCCTCCTCCCCCACCCCCATCAACAACCAATCATTTGAAAGAGCCTCATTCGCCTAAATGTATGTGTAACTATTGTGGATCTGGTTTTTTTTTTTGTGACACGAGAAAACATAGGACAAGTCATCTATGGAACCATTTTAGGAACATTTGTGAGTTTAGTCCATGGAGGATAGATGACCAAAAATAGAAGATTTTAAGTTTTGAAAGTTAAGGGAGGAAATAAGGGGGAAACAAGCTTAGTAGCATTGACTTATAACAAAGAAGCTTGTAGGATAGCTCTTACACAATATATTGTGTTAGATGAGTTACCATTTAGACATGTTGAGGGTGAGGGCTTCAAAAAAATTGTGAAAAATCTTCAACCTAGGTTTGTGATCCCTTCTTGAATGACCGTTGCTAGAGATGTTTTGAAGTTATATGAAGAAGAGAATGTGACATTGAAAAAAGTTTTGAGAAATGAGAGGCTCTCTATTACTACAGACACATGGACTTCCATCCAAAATATGAATTACATGGTCATCACAGCTCATTGGACTGATAATAATTGGGCATACCAAAAAAGAATTATTACCTTTTGCAAAGTGATAGATCATAAAGGGGAAACTATTGGCAAAGAGATTGAGCGATGTCTAAATGATTGGGGTATATCTAAGTTGTTTATCATTACGGTAGACAACACTTCCTCTAATGATGTTGCCATTAGGTACTTGAAGAGGAAGTTCAGAGAGAAAGTGAAAGGACTTATTTTGGAAGGAAAATTCTTACATATAAGGTGTTGTGCTCATATAGTAAACTTAATTATCAGTGAAGGATTGAAGGAAAAACATGAGTCAATTGCTGCAATTAGAAATGTTATGAGATATGTTAGGTCTTCCCATTCTAGGCTTATAACGTTTAAGGAATGTGTGAAAGAGGAAGGGATCGAATGCAAGGGACTTCTCTGTTTAGATGTACAAACAAGGTGGAACTCGACATTCCTCATGCTTAATTGTGCACTCAAATTTTGAAAGGCATTTGAAAGAATGGAAGGCATTGGAAATTATTCAAAATATTTTAATGAGGCTGACAAAGATGGGAAGCCAAATGAGGGACCACCATCCGAAAAACATTGGCAGGATGCATCAATTTTTGTAAGATTTCTTGAGACATTTTATGATGTAACATTGAAGTTTAGTGGGTCCACATACATCACTGCCAATAAGTACTTCATTGAAATATGCAACATGCAACAGGATATGAATGACTTAACACTTGATGATGAAGAGGATGAGTTATTGCGTGGCATGGAAAAGAATATGAAGCAGAAATATGACAAGTGTTGACGTGGTTCTTCGGCAACAGGTAATTATATGAATAGGGAGAGAGATTAGTGCTAAATGATGAACCGTAATAAATGAATGATCTCAAAAGAAGACTATAACTCGAATACTTTTTTTAGGTGGCTCAAAGGTTAAAATCCTTCTAGTTCACCAGCCAATATTATTGATATATCTCTGATATTCCTTACAGGATATTTCTTACAAATTAGAAGCCAACCCTTTGCAACTCCCAGAGTCTCCATATTTATATGGAGAGGATACCTGGGTGTTGCAAAGGAGGTCATCCCGTGACCTTCTTACCCATCATGTCACTTTTGTGACATTCATGATTAATTCCTAAAACCTGACACAGAAGTGTGGTCTAATCAATAGGTAAGGGGGATAATGGGCCGCATGGCCCAAACTAGTCATGGGGCGCCTGAACACGCACGTTTATGCTGCGTGTCCAAGATTTCAGGAAAGGATCAGACACGTGATGTCTGATATATGCACGTTTACATTACGTGGTTGACTTTATAAAGGGTCGGAGGTGCCATCTCAAGCTCGTACCCCGAGCTTGATGTAGTCTCAGCTCGCGACATTCCCACTACTGTTTTGATACCTTCATGCATTCTTACTGAGCTTCTCGCTACCTCGAGCTAAAGAGGTTGAGATTTGTAACTGCAACTCCGGATAGGAGCTTCCACGTGGCTGAGAGGATTAGGCCCTTACCCAGCTCGCTAATAACCCGTGGATATTTAGGGCGTACATTTTCCCCCCAAGCCCTTGCTCGTGGCATATGATGTCACCTGCGGCCACAGTGGGGGCTTTTAGGCTTCCTTGTGGACTCTTCGTATTCCGCCCATTACGCTGGCATCTGATACGTGGAGCCTCGCGGTTGGCTACGGTCCGTCTTTCAAGAACCGCATTAAATGGCCTAGCCTATTGTTGGGCCCAAAATGTTCGGCCCGAAAACACTTGCCTCATTTATCAAATATTCAAAACGGAGCATTTTAACAAAGAGAGGTTCCGAAGGCAGAAGCTGTAGGTCAGAGGCAATCCGCGCCTCTGACCCCTGAGCGAGACATTTTAAAAGTCGGTATTTTTGGAGGGAAATTTAGTTATTCTCCTTCCACCTTTTCAGGGTTCACTTGAACCAACTAACAACTTTGTATATTTCATCCTATAAATATGAGATTTTGAAAGGAGAAAGGGATCGGACTTTGAACTGACTTAAGCATCGGAGTGTCTTTCTTGCAGGTGATCCCGACGAGTCAAAGGCAAATCACATCACCGGAATAGTAGCAATCCATCATTCATCGTTGGGTTTACCTCCAGATATAGAAGGACAAATTATTGCTCCAACAATTGGCGCCGTCTGTGGGAAAGATAAACATATCGGCCTTAGCCACGTCGTCGAACCAAGAAATCAAGATCCACTACGAACCCAGAAATCATGCCACCAAAAGGCAACGGAGTTTCGGGCCCAGTCGCACAAAGCGTCCCTCCGACGGACATGAGCGATCAGATCGAAAGAATGTGTCGTCTATTGGAGGCGAGCCAGCAGCGGTCCGAAGAGGCAATCAAGACATTAACCGAAGCCCAAGCTAGGCTCAAAGCCGAGATTGCTGAGCTGCGCAGGTCCGCTGACATGACTCGCAACACCCAAGCCCACGAGAATCTTGATTCTAACAGATCTGACGTTCTAGTCGACCGTGTTAATTCCCCACATCAAAACATGAACCCAGGTAATGGGCGATCCCAAGGCATCCCGCCATCCTCCGGGGCCGAAGAGCGACAAGCCCCAACCTCTGACACGCATGGGCGGGCAGAAGCAGAACCCACGGGACCCATCCAGCCAGCAGCCGAAGTCTGGCCCCAACGCACCATACCTCAAGTCGCACACAATTCTCCCTCTGAAGGTCGCGTTCCCTCGATCCGTTTCTTGGACAGCTGGAAAGAAGACATGATGAGGGAAATGATGCAGAAGTTCTCAGATGGGCGATCCGCCTACGCTACCAAACATATGGATCTAGTATCAAGAACCACTGAGAAATCGCCTTTCTCGGAATGGATTCAGAATGAGCCAAAGCCTCGGGACTTCGTCATCCCTTCCCTGCCTGCGTTCAATGGAAAAGGAGACCCACTAAACCACCTATTTCAATTTCAACAAAAGATGGCATTAGAAGCTAATAACGAAGCCATACAATGCAAAGTCTTTTCAACGAATTTCTCTGGGCCAGCTCTGTTATGGTTCCGACAGTTAAAGCCCATGTCACTTAATAGTTTTAGTGATCTCTGATGGACCTTCTTACAGCAGTACAGCGCGAATCGAGAGGCGCCCAGAACAATGGCCGATCTCTATCAAATTGAACAGGGGGAGAATGAACATCCAAAAGCATACTTACAGCGTTTCATTGACCTCGTACATCAAATCCACGACGTCGACCCACTCACCGCAGCAAATATTTTCGTCAAAAGCTTGCAGGTGGGGTCACTCTTGCATGAGAATCTCACTATGACACCACCATATGACATGGCAGACGTGCAGACCCGAGCCGAGGGCGTCTTCAGGGTATTAGAATTTCGAGAGCGCGCACAGAAGAAGACTGCACTCATCTCTGCTCCCCCAACAAATAATCCTCCACCACCTGCCAGGGATGACAAGAGGAAGCGGAACCAAACAGATCATACGGAGGAAGGAAAAAGGCCAAGACAGGATCAACAGCCATCACGATACCCATCCTTCGAATACACCGTCCTGCAAGAAGTCATTTATGAAGAAAATAAAGACAAGCCTATCTGGCGAGAGCCCTACAAAATTACCACTCCATCTGACAGAAGGGATAAAAGCAGATACTGTCTCTTCCACAAAGATCACGGTCATATGATCGCTGAATGCTACAATTTGAACAATCAGATCCAAGCCCTCATGAGAATTGGGCAGCTTACCCAATACATCAAGGAGACAGGCAGACCAGGCGCCTCGCGGCAGAATCCAGCTTCTGCCCCGGCTCCGCAGGCGTCAGACCCCGTACACACAGCCTCTAACAGCACCCTGGAGCCTCTTAAGCAAGTCCCCATGATCCACGGGATCGTAGAGCCCACTGATAATCAAGAACACAACTAAAATCCATAAAAGGATGGAAGAACGAGTGAAGCGATACAAATCATTAGGCCACGTGGTCAATCTCGTCACTTCAGAAGACAGAAGCTACCTAGCCTCTGCTATCACCTTCACTGATGATGACCTGAAGGGCGTCCACCTGCCTCATGATGATCCACTCGTCATTTCCTTACAAGTTGACCACTGCCAGCTGGGCAGAGTTCTGATCGATGGGGGCAGTGGGGTCGACATCCTCTACTGGGAAGCCTTCCAGAAGATGGGGCTGGAGGAGAATCAGATCCGACCCTCCACCATGCCCATTTTAGGATTCAATAGCCAAAGAGTCTATCCAAATGGCGTCATTCGATTAACTGTGGTAGCTGCAGAACGCGCCCTGCCAGTAGACTTCCTCATTATAGACTCCACCACAAGCTACAACGCCATCATGGGGAGAAGTTGGATCCACCGGATGCAGGAGGTAGTCTCAACTCTACATCAGGTGATGCAGTGTCAATCACTTAACGGGCGATACACCGTCGACATCAAAGGCTGCCAGAAGCAGGCCAAAAAGTGCTTCCTTACCTTAAAAGAAATAAATAGCTTTGCCTCTGCTGACTTTTAAAATCTCTCCTGACTTATAGAAATTATAGCAGGACCTACCAGCGTGCCTAAAAGGAATCAATCTAGAAGAAGACCAAGAAAAACCCCAAGTTACACTAGATACCTTAGAACAAGTGGGTCTAGACGACGCTGACCCTTCTAAAACGGTCCTGGTAAGTACCAAGCTCTCTGAAGATGAGAGGCAGACCCTCGTACGATTTCTTAAAACCAGAATGAGAACTTTTTCCTGGACTCCACATGACATGCCCGGAATAGACCCTTCTGTCATGAGCCACAGCTTGAATATCTCCAACAACTTCCCACCCGTCAAGCTAAAGCAGAGGAGGTTCGCTCCAGAGGTAAATCAAGTCATACAAGAGGAGGTCCAATGGCTCCTCAGCACAGGGGCAATCGAAGAATGCTTATACCCCAGTTGGATTGCCAACCCCGTTGTGGTCCCGAAGAAGAATGGGAAAAAGAGAGTGTGCATAGACTACACAAATTTAAACAAAGTGTGTCCCAAGGATAGCTACCCTCTGCCAAAGATCGATCAGATGATAGATGCCACGGCAGGATATGAAAGGATGAGCTTCCTTGACGCTTACTCCAGATACAATCAGATCCCCATGAAATCAGAGGATCGAATTCATATGGCTTTCATAACAGAGGGTGGTTTATATTGCTACAAAGTTATGCCCTTCGGGCTAAAGAATGCAGGCGCAACGTACCAGAGGCTGATGCACAAGCCGTTTTCCCCATTACTCGGGAGAAATATGGAGGTTTATATTGACGATATGGTCATCAAGTCCAAACAAAGCTCTTCACATATAGACAACTTGACTGAATGTTTCGACATCCTTGATGCTTATAAAATGAAATTAAACCCCTCAAAATGTGTCTTTGGGGTGTCCTCTGGACATTTCTTGGGATACGTCGTCAGTCAGAGGGGCATCGAGGCGAATCTAACCCAGATTGCGTCCCTCTCAGAAGTTAAAGAGCCTCGAACCATCCGTGATATACAGGCTCTTACCGGCAAAATAGTAGCGTTAAGTCGATTCATATCACGAATGTCTGACCGTTGCCAACCTTTCTTACAATGTATAAAGAAATCTACCAACACCACCTGGGGACCAGAGCAGAAAAAAGCATTGGAAGAGCTGAACACTTATTTGAGCTCTCCTCCTATATTGAGCTCTCCCATTGCTAATGAAGAATTATTCTTATATTTGTCTGTCTCACAATTCGTTGTAAGTTCTGTTCTCTTTCGAGAAGAAGCCAATCGTCAGAGGCCAGTGTTCTACTGCAGCAAGATGATGTTAGACGCTGAAACCCGATACAGTATGATGGAAAAATTGGCACTCGCACTCCTCACGGCCAAGAAGAAGTTACGACAATATTTTGAAAGCCACACCATCGTTGTATATACGGACTATCCATTGAAGCAGGTATTGAGTAAGCCCGACCTCTCTGGAAGACTATCTAAATGGGCCATTGAGCTAGGGACATACGATATTCAGTATTCGCCACGAAAAGCTAAAAAAGGACAGGTACTCGCCGACAACCTGGTTGAAATTCAGTCATTCACCCCTGACGCTTTGCCAGAATTGTTAGAATCAGAAGATCAGTGGGTGTGGACGATGTATACTGACGGAGCATCCAATTCCCAAGGGGCAGGTATTGGCGTCGTATTAGAAGCTCCCTCGGGCCTCAAAATCGAAGAAGCCATTCGTTTAGAGCAACCCACAACGAATAATGAAGCAGAATATGAGGCACTAATCTACGGTTTGGAACTCTCACGAGAAATAGGAATCCAATGTCTGAACGTCAAAGGCGATTCGTAGCTTATGATAGAGCAAGTGGCTGGAAATTTCGATACCAAAGCACCCCATCTGACTAGCCTTCTACAGAAGGTAACTGACTTATGATCGCATTTTCGCCAGTTCGAACTCATACAAGTACCCAGGGAGCAAAATCAGAAGGCCAACACCCTTGCCAAATTAGCTTCTGCAGGAAGATGCACACGCCAGTCCTCCATATCTATAAGTCGATCAAGCAGAGACAGGGAAGTCTATTTGACCTCATCAGAACCTGAATGCTGGATAGATCCGATCATAAAATACTTGACCACCTCTGAACTCCCACTTAATCCGAAAGATGCAAATCTTCTGCGCCTTCGGGCACAACGCTATTCCATGATTAATGGGACGTTGTACCGAAAATCCTTCAACGGCCCTTACCTACGGTGTTTGTGCCCATTAGAAGATAAAAAATTATTAGAGGAAATACATGAGGGGACATGTGGAAATCACACAGGGGAACGGAGCTTGGCACACAAGGCACTTACAGCAGGGTATTACTGGCCATACATGATGACAGAAGTGCGGGATTATGCCAAAAAATGCGACAAATGCCAACGATTTGCACCCACCATCCATCAACCTGCTCAAACCCTACACTCCATCGTTGCACCATGGCCTTTTGCAAAATGGGGTATGGATGTAGTAGGTGAACTACCTAAGGCTGCTGGTGGAAAATGGTATGCTCTTGTAGCCACTGATTACTTCACAAAATGGGTTGTGGCAGAGGCATACGTCACGGTCAGCAAAACAGACACTATGTCCTTCATCTGGAAGCATATTATATGTCAATTTGGAATACCCTGGGAGATAGTCGTGGACAATGGGACTCCGTTCCAAAATGCGAAGGTACAAGAACTATGCGACATGTACAAGATCAAGCTAAGCTTCGCCTCTGTCACTTACCCACAGGGCAATGGACAAGCAGAGGCTTCCAACAAAGTTATCTTTACCAACATCAAGAAGAATTTGGAAGACAAAAAAGGAGCATGGGTAGAAGAATTACCGAAAGTGTTATGGGCATATAGGACAACAAGAAGGTCCTCCACGGGGGAATCTCCCTACGCCATGGTATATGGAACAGAGGCCGTCATCCCAACAGAAGTCGGTCTACCTACACTTCGGACAGAGATCACATCTGACCCAACAACAAACAACATTCAACTGCTGCACAACCTAGATCTTCTAGAAGAAGCACGTACAATGGCGCAATTACGACTAGAGAATTATCAAATGGTCACAGAACGCTACTACAACAAAAGGGTCCACTCACGCACATTTCGAGAAGGTGATTGGGTTCTGCGTAAGGTCACAGGCAACAAGAAGAAGCTAGAGCCTAATTGGGAAGGGCCTTTCCAAATCATTAAAGTACTAGGCTGAGGGTCTTACACTCTAAAAAATGTACGAAGTGGGAAAATCATACCTCGTACTTGGAACTCAATGTCTTTGAAGCAATATTATTGCTAATAGCTGTACTGTGCAATTCAAAAGTAATACAACAACTTTCCATTTTTTCACATTCTTTTAAATTTCTCTTATGTATTCAATTCCTTGGCATTATTATCAACCATATTTCACCAAGTCAGACGCGTGACAATTAACTTTTTATTCGAAAGGGTTCCTCAATAATAGCCTCACCTAACTTTGTAACATTATTCACGTGTACTCAAACACCACCTACCACAATGGCTATAAATAAACAATCATATAATGTTTTAAGTTGCCAACATCCCCTGGCAATACACCGTAGGTCTTTGATCTCAAAACATACACCTACAATTCAATAAACAAAGAGCAATGATAAAATATAGCGAGGATCACACCCCACACGTTGGAACCAGGCTGAATCTCAACAGTTCGTGGCAACAAGGCCACTACACACAGTCTGCGTACAAGATCCTACCGCTTCTGCATGCACGTTCCATTGAATTTTGTACCGCATTCTAATCTGACTTGACTAAGTTCACAAGGAGCTACGGCCAGCCATTTTGCAGTCTAATCTGCCCTGACTACGCTGATCTGGTCGTCCAACGGAGGTGCACTGCAAACCCTACCCTCTTACCCGCATAAGAGGAGCTGTCATGCTTTGGATTCCTCTCCAACGTTCCCCAACTGGTTTGGCAATCCAAGGCTGGGAGGAACTTTTCCCGCAGTCGGACCCATATCCTGCACAATGGGTGCCTTTGATAGGATACGCGGCAGCCTAAACGACCCCTCACCACACTACACGGTATGGGTGCATTGGAAAGATACATGCCTCATAATCTTGACCTCTTTGCATCTACTTCGATGCCCTACTCTACGCTTTCTCCTCCGCGTTATTCTGGATAACATCAACCCCTCTGACCTAGTGGGAAAGTTTCCATCACAAGGGGCCGGACCAGTCCCGAACAAGACCACTACAACAACTTCGTATGCGTAAGAAGGTCTGCCACCCAGCAATAATGGCAACATCGCAGGAGTATGACACACTTATCACTACAACTTAAATTGGCAGATGCTAAGTATGGGCACACGTATTTGCTCAATTCCTTTCTCAATAAACAAAAATGAATATTTGTACAGTAAATTAAACTGACAGATGCTAAGCATGGAATCAGAAGGCAATGTATACTCAAAAATAGCAATAAATCAGAAGTTATTATTTATAAGTTATGTTACATTAACGGTAATATTCACTCCTGATTCCATAATTGCTCTATTTTCTTGCCCATAATTAATCCCACTCAATACGACGCAAATACTCTGCCATCGCACTCTCTAGCTTCGGATGGCCTAACCCATAACGTTCACATGATATGTAGTACGGGATGCCACTTCTGATAAGCTCTTCCATAGCCCAAGTTGAGTAAAGCCACTGTGGGTTGTCAAAGATTCTCCTCAAAAAGGGAACCTTCGTCCACTCACGGTGCTCACCTGCAACGACAATGTTGTCAGCTCCAACCCATCACCAAAACACAAAGATGCATCAATCACACAACACTTAACTGGGCATCCTCTCCCACCATCTGTATAATCTTTCGTTGTATTTCGCATGCAAAGGCCTAAAGGGTCTATGAAGCCTCTGATCCGAGTGCACCATACGACATACACCTGTCATCGCGCCTTCAATTAAGTCCTAAATAACAACAAACCCATACAGCACACACACCAAGACAACCAACATGAAACAAAGTTCTACTTGTATTGATAATTTGCTCTATTACAATCAACTACAAACTGGCAGCCTGAAGAGCCCAAAGAATGCATATACAGAAGTTAATTCGAAAGCAAAACATGACAAAAGTTAACAAAACAATAGTGTGTCGTTCATTCTACGACACCTCTTTCACCCCCTGGCTTGCCCTCTGCTACAGACGAAGAACCTGATGCCTTATGATCAGAAGCCACACTGGCAACAATATCTTCAACAGCTTCCCCGTTGGCATTATACATCGACCCCAGCGCATCGCCCCTCAGCTTCAACTTCTCCAGATGACATGGCGGATAAGAAATCTGCAAATCACCAAGCTCATTCAAATATTTGTCGACGTCATACTCTCCTATTTTTACATCAACACTCTTACAATACATCTCCAGTTTTGCCCATTTCTCCTCTGGGGTCTGCTTCTTATTACGTAATGCCAAATCCAGATACTTGGCAGTATCTACCTCAGCCACTCTCACAAGCTTGCGTTCGGTGATCTCCCGATCTCGAATACGCTGCCTAGTGGCTTCAACAACCGCCTCTACTGCCCTCTGCAAAAACAAAAACATTACGGAATCAACACACGTGTTTTATGGGCCCATTAATTTTCTAATGCATCAGTAACAAAAGAAGAGTCACATACCTCTTCTGCTTCTTTCAACTTTTTCCCTAAAAGGAGTTCAGCCTCCAACTTCCGCTTCTTGGCGTCCGCTGCGCTGGCCTCAAGACTGTTTACCCTTCGCTCCAGCTCTTTTTTCTCTTTGTCTAAGGTCTCCTTATCAGTCTGCAACGACACAATATCTTCTTTAAGGTCGTTCATCATACTGTTAAGCTTCTCCATGCAGGCTTCATGCTGAACGCAGAATTGGCTTTTCTCCATCCACTTATTGGTCATATCCACCAAGTCAGCTTTCAGTTTGTCTTGCTCTACTTCAAGCCCGACAATGCTTACCAGCTTCTCCTCCGTGGCAGCCACCCTCTTTTTTGCCTCTGCCAACTCTGTTTCTAACCTCTTGATGGCCTCCACAAGCACGTCCCGATTCGCCTCGGCCATCTTTCTCCCTGACCGCTCCTCTTCTAATTTCGCCATCTGCTCCGCCAGTTTGGCTCCATTCTGCATAGCCGCCGCATATTCTCGCCTTGCAGCAGAAGCACATACATAGCTCTGTGACAAATCAATTATGCCCATTACAAATAACATTACACACATATCACGAAATATAAAAAGAGCCTAATTTTTTAACCAACTTACCATCCAGATATGGTCTGATACTTGCTGCAACAAATCACCTTGACCGCTCAAGGACCCAATTGCTTCCGTGGGTAGATGGGGTCTGCTTATGCATAGCATTTCCTCCATAACTTCGTTAGACGCAGAGGGGCCATATTCTGACATTACTCCTGTTCTGTCACTTGCTTCTCCCCCTGCAGATGCAGCCGCAGAAGCAACGGGGGCAACTGGCTTCTCACCTTCTGCTAACGTCGATACCATAATGCTATCAGATGCCAACGCAACTGCCCCCGCGCCAGAAGAATATGTCTTCAAAGGGCGTACAAACAAGCTGTCATCCTCACCCAAATCACTGGGGAGGTACACTGGCGTCTGCACGGCAGAAGACGTGAGCTTCTCCAAGAAAGCGCTAGGAGATTCAAAAGTGTTAGTACCCTTCGGGGACACAGCAATGACATCTCCTGGATGAGACTCGGAAGTGGTAGGCGGTAATGAAGAAACGTCAACACCAAGACTGTCAACACCTGTTACTTTGACAGCCCCTGATTCCTGGCCCCCAGGGATAGTTTCAGACTCAACGGCCTTACTTGCCTCAACTGGCAGAGGAGTGGTATCCGTAGTCTCAAAACCCTCTCCGAAGGCATCCTCTAGAAGCTTGTTTTTACGAGAGGCAGAGGAAGGGCGTCTCCCCTCTGAGCCACGTTTATGGCCAACGGCAGACCCTTCAGCCAAATCATAAGCAGAGGCCAATGCCTCTGATGGCTTCGCACAGACAGCAGGCGACTTCACCTCCAACGGTAAGCCATCCTGCACTCCAGCTCCAGTCGCCACTCCTGATAATTTGGACGGAGAAGAGGAAACTCCCTCTGCTTGAGCCACCCCTTCTGAGCCTGTTGTCAAGGAAGACCCAATTACATGTGAAGTAGAAGACGCCCCAGGAAAATGCCCAACGGGGGAAGATCCCCGTGGCTTCTTGCACAACGATAGAGCCTGGCCCGTTGGTAATTTTCCTGGGGTAAGTTTGGGGATTGCAAAGGGAGATCCTTGAGTAGTGGGGGCATAACCTTTTGGGATCCGAAGCTTCGACAAAATGTACTTCCCGTCGTCCGAATCTTCGGAAGAGGACTCCTCACGCTCCTTTCTTTTTCCCAAGGCGTCTGTAGGCAAAGGCACTTGCTAAAGAGGCTTAATTTGTAGAGCGTCAGAAGGCGTGGACGACCGCCCTTGAATGTGAGAAGACCTGCGCGATAAGCTGGACTTGTCAGGGGAAGACTCTGCAGCCAGGCCAGAACCCTCCTTCTTTTTACCCTGTGGGACCCTTGACGCTTGGCACATGCAGCGAAGGTTTCAGAACACGCCCTTTCGAACTCAGCCTTCGTCAGTGACAGAGTTGAAGGAGTAAGAGGAGATTTCTTCAGGAAAGCTCCCAGCTGCTTCGCGCATGTTGCGGTAATCTTGCCTAGAGTCATGTCACCCTTCTGCGATCTAACCCGCACAGCTCCATGGTCGACTCGATCCGTGAAACAAAGTCGAGTCATAATCTGTATACAGTAGGAGTTCAATACACCCCTGATACTAATGGCATTCTCCTTAGATTCGTGAAGAAGCCCCTTCTCTGTTAGCTTGCTCTGTCGCTCAGAACTCATGCTGACCTGAGGCCAAGAAAAGTCTGATACAAAGAACCGAAGCAGCAGTGCAGAGAGTTAAACTAGTAGACAATCATCCAGATATGATTAATTCACATTAAAATTAATGAAAAACAGAATAAAAAGCATGACTCACCTTTTATAAACACCCTGGCCAGAGGAAAAATTTCCTGAGGCACGAACTCAGGGTACCACGCTCCTCCAACAGCGAAGAAATATTTATCCCAATTTCGATGGGAGCTATCGAAGTCGGTGAAGATTGCCCGATCCTTTTTGGGAGAAAGGTAGAAAGTTTTCCAAGGCTTTCCCTCTATCACCTTGTTCGTAGACTTAGTGAAGCACGCGTAAATGTCGTCTGATTGAATATTGACATTCCTAAGGCTCCCTATCATCTGAGCCCCGACTATAGACTAAATAGCATTTGGGAGAAATTGCGAAATGTGAGCCCCGGAGTTTGAAATTATCTGAACAAGCAGAGCCGGGAGAGGGAAGCGGAGCCATTCGATGTGTCTCAAACTCATGACTATCTCAGTAGGCTTCACTACGTCCTTAAATCGCCATTCTCGAAGCTCAGCCTCCAAGAGCATCCTCACCGTGACATTGTCTGGAATGTCGAACGATTTACGCATGTGTTCGAATGCATTTTTGTATCCGTCACGATCCATGGGGTCGGGAGATGAACGAGAAGACATTATCGCACTGAATAAGATGATTGTTGAAAGTTTGAGCTGAAGGAAATCTCTAGGGTTTCTTCGAAGCTTCTCTCTAGAAGTTGGAACAAAGTTAGGGAATTTGAATGAAAATTATTTTTAAACAAAAACTACTTAAATGAGAGGTAAAATTTTGAGCCAAACGTTTTACTCGATAACCGTGTTCGCATTAAGTATAACTTGTCAGGTAATCAAATAATCATGTACCTACGAATTGCCTCGGTTTACGGAAAATGACAGCTTTAGGCGAACCTTTTGGTGTTGAAGAGTCGGCCCAAGATTCTAATAGAATAACACACCACGCCTGTCCGAAGCTTGGGCCAGGGGGCATCTGTTGGGCCCAAAATGTTCGGCCCGAAAACACTTGCCTCATTTATCAAATATTCAAAACGTAGCATTTTAACAAAGAGAGGTTCCGAAGGCAGAAGCTGTAGGTCAGAGGCAATCCGCGCCTCTGACCCCTGAGCAAGACATTTTAAAAGTTGGTATTTTTGGAGGGAAATTTAGTTATTCTCCTTCCACCTTTTCAGGGTTCACTTGAACCAACTAACAACTTTGTATATTTCATCCTATAAATATGAGATTTTGAAAGGAGAAAGGGATCGAACTATGAGCTGACTTAAGCATCGGAGTGTCTTTCTTGCAGGTGATCTCGACGAGTCAAAGGCAAATCACATCACCGGAATAGTAGCAATCCATCATTCATCGTTGGGTTTACCTCCAGATATAGAAGGACAAATTGTTGCTCCAAAACCTATCTTCGGCCGTCGTTTCGTCTTTCGAGTTGTGATCCTCGTATCCAACATCAAGACAATCGAACGGCCCTCATCTTCTGGCATTTTACGTATATATAAGGTTGGTCACCTTTCGCATGAGCCACCCTTTTATTTGAAATTTTTCTCTTCTTTCATCTTTCTTCCCAGTCTCAAAACCCTTTCTTTCTTCCGGTCATTATTTTCGACGTTCCTGAGTTTCAGATTCGAGGGCTTCTCCGTGACTCTGGTACCAGCGATTCCGACGGGACTTCAACCCAGATGCATCCTTCAATCTTTACACAGCAAAACTTTCTGTAAGTCCTCTGTTTGTTGCATGATTTTAAAAGTTTTCCCTTTTGCCTGTTTAGGTAAACTTTCTTCTTAGCCATATGCAGTAGGTTTCTTGTCTTTTGTTTTGCTTTACTGGTATTTTGTGGATAGGCTTTTGCCCTAGGAGTATCGACTGTAGGAAAAGGAATGCTTAGGAGCATGACTCATAGGATACAACTTCTGGGGTGATTTTCTGGGTAAAAGTTTTATTTTTTTTATGCCTGTTTGGAACAACAAGCTTCTAGGGTGCAAAAACCGGGTAGCTTAGGGGATATGCTTCACAGGCGGCTTTGCCTTTCGAAACTTTCCTTCCAAGGCAAACTTTATCCTGACCCTCCTGACACACGGATCCCGAGCAATCGGGGACCCGTTGGGGGCATAGGCGCGTGTTCATAGAACTGCATGGTCTTACTCACCGCGGGCTGAGATTACCTCAGCCCGTGTAAAGGAAACCCTTCGCACTAGATTCTTTCTTATGCTTAGGTCGCCCTTTCTAAATTTTCTTCTTTGTTCGTTAGGCAACCAGATGGCACCCAAGAAGAGCACATCCAAAAAGAATGTTGGCAGCTCGTCTTCCCAGCAAGCTAACAAAGGGAAAGAGGTGGCAACGGACTTCCCCGATTCCCCACTTTGGCCCCATCGTAGAAAAGGATGTCGTGGTGGGGCCCGACGCCTTTTTCGAGGCCGAGAGAATTGTCTCGAAGGTCACCACCCAAGGGAAAGTCAACAAGATAATGCTTTCCCACAACATCGAGATGAGGAAGGGCGCCCTGGAAGCCTAACCTCCCTTTGAGGGGGAGCAGAGCTGCGCGCCGCTCGACGAGGAGTTCGCAGCTTGGAGTGACGAGCATCTCAAGGCTGGGGCCTTTCTTCCCCTGGACCAGTATTTCGCGAATTTTTTAAACTATGTGAAACTGGCCCCTTTCCAGCTCCCCCCTAACTCCTACCGTTTGTTAGCGGGGTTGAAGTATTTGTTCCTGGAGCAGGAATAGGAGGTCCCCACACCAGCGAACATCCTTTACTTCTTTGGCCTCAAAGCCAGCCAGGAGCAACGGGGGCGAGGTGACAGGTTCTACTATCTGACCCGTTTCCCTAACACTGTAGCGGTTATCGAGCTGCCTAGCCACCCCAATGACTTCAAGGATCAATTCTTCATGTCAAAGGGGTTTTGCAACTGCGAATTCCATTACTTCAACTGTCCTCGTAAGTTTCTTCTAACCTTTAGCTCGTAATCTGGCTGCTGATTAGTCTTTTTTCATTCGTTGCTGACCTGAAAATCATCGTGCAGTGATTTTCGCGAGGACGTCTAAGTCGGTGACCTTTGGGGGTCAGTACGAAACCTTGGCGAGGCTTCCCCCAAGTGAAAAAAATTACCGCCAGCTCGTGTCCGATGAGACGATGCTGGCGTGTAAGTTAATCTCCCCTAGCCAGACTCTGGCTTTGAGGAGGCCGAGGGCCATCCCCGCTGTAACGACCCAAAATCGCTAATAAGGCTTAAGGGCCTTAATTAGTGTGCCTGGAGGGCATAATGGAATTTATGTGTGATTTTTATGAGTAAAATGCATGATTATGATTTAAAGCATGTTATATGACTATTTGAGATGCATGACTATGTGTATTAGTATGCATGTAGGCCCTGATTGTGTTAGAAGGGCATAATTGTAATTTTGGCCATTTTGGGCATAACTGTGTTGTTATGTGATGATTGTTGAGACCACAGTGGTATGTGGATGTATCTGTGATTTGTGACTCAAGACGATCCCAGAGAGCAGATTAGCAGAAAAGTCATGGCGGGAATTTATACCCGGCTCGGGGCGAGCCTGGGGGTATAAACAGGAAATTTAGAGAATATATTGAGGTTAATTTTGATAATGAGGATTACATATTTGGTGATTTAGCAGGTATTGGGAAGCAAGCAAGAAAATATTAGAGACACTTTAGGAGTTAGCGGGAATTGGGTAAAATGACTAAAATGGCCCTGTGTGGACAAAAGGGTTAAGAATTAATAGGGAGGGCATTTTGGTCAATTGGCTTCTTAGAGATTAGTATATTGGGGCTTTATATACTTAGCGGGATTTATAGAGAGAGTGTGATGGCTGTGGAGAAAAAGAAAGAAAAGAAAGAAAAAGGAAGAAAAGAAAAGAGAGAAAAACATAGGGTTTTCCTAAAATGGGCGGTTTGAGGATTCTAGCACCACTTCTCTTCAAATTTCTTGGGGCAAAGCTCAGAGGAGAGCTAGGATAGGCTGAGCATTAAGGATCCTAAGCTAGGCTTGAATATTTGGCAAGGGATTAGCAAGATCACATCAATGTTTGAGGTAAGTTTTTTAGAGTTTTCAATTTTGGGTTTTGACTGGTTTGGGCTGTGCATCTAAGCTGGATTGATGGGAATCTTAGGGGAATTTCTGGGCAAGCTTTGAGAAAGAGCAAGCTAAGGAGGTCTAGGAGTTGAATCAAAGTCGAAATTGCATCAAAGGTATGAATTCTAAGCCTTTAACTTGATGTTTGACTGAATTTCTGGGTTTAGGGTTCATCTATGGTGAATCTTGAGATTTGGGATGCATGAGCTTGGGTTTTGAGATTTGGGGATGCTTGGGATGAGTGGAGAGTGTTTATAATCTTGATTTTGAGTTTTGTGAAGATTTGGAGAAGTTTGGGTTGGGATTGGCTCAAAGAAAACGCAGAAAAAGAAAACTGGTGTTGCCTGCCTGCAACTAGCGCTACAGCTCTAGTCTTTGGGCGCTGTAGCGCTAGGCCCTGTTTCTGGGGATGTTGATTCTGCTTGTAGTGCTCCCTTTAGAGTGCTACCCTGTTCCCAGAAAGGGGTTTTTGGGTTATTTTTTAGGGATTTTGACCTAGGGTTCGGGGTTCGATTCCACCACCTTGTTTTGTGGATCTAGGACTTCCCGGGGGGCTCGGGATTGGTCCCAAGGCTAGGTTTTCGGACTTGGGGTTCGGTGTTGACTTTGACCTATGGCTATGTTTAGGTGTGCGCTAAGGCTCGAGTGGGATCATGCTCAAGGAGTCAAGTGTTGAAAGCTATCAAATTTACAGGTAAGAAAACTATAGCACCCGTAGGACAGGGCATGGGCCCATAGTGTGATTGCAGGGCACGGCCCTATATTGCATTACTTGTTAGGGTGTAGACCTAATTGAATTGATATCAGGGCACGGCCCTATATTGCATTACTTATTATGGTGCAGACCTAATTGAATTGATATCAGGGCACGGCCCTATATTGCATTACATGTTAGGGTGTAGACTTAATTGAATTGATATATGTTTGAATGTTATTTGAGTTATGCTATTTGTGATTATAGTAAGAATGAATGGCAAAGTAGCCGAAACGGCAAGGAGCCGAGAACGGCGGAAGGCCGAGAACGGCAGTGGGGCCGGAAGTAACACTCAGCACGTGAAGTGCTTGTAGACAGGGTGGGACCCCAATGGATACAGAGGATATCCTTACGGTGAGGACCGAGACCCCAGGCTTAGGTAATGCCTCTGGGACGGCATGGCCGTGTTTGTTTAGTTTGATGGAATACTTATTTATCTGTGGATAATCTGATATGTTAACTATATAATCCGCATATGTTATATACTGTGTAGGTTTTCTTGCTGGGCTTCGGCTCACGGGTGCTCTGTGTTGCAAGTAAGGGCAAAGATTGAGTCAACCAGCCATGAGTACGGAGAGCGTGAAGCGACGCGTACATGTTTGGCATGCCCGACTGCTTTGGTTGGGGGTTTATTTGAGAAATGGCTGTAATAATCTGTGATTTTAATAATTAATCGACTGTAAACTTATTTTAAGTTGTAAATAGTTTTCAAACCTTATTTTGAGATCCCAAATGTTAAATACTAGATGTTTTCAATGAAACAACGCATTTTTAAAGATTACAGCCTTAACTTTTGCTTAGCCACACTTTTGTTTTAAAAACCTCGATTAGCGAGTTAATTGCACAAAGTTTCTTTTAAAAACTCACTTAGTAACGGCTCTAAGGAAGTAGGGCATTACACCCGCTGCTCGCGAGATGCCGCCCATCCCCGAGGAGGAGGCCACGGACGAGGACGAGGATGAGGTGCCCCTCGTACACCGGAAGCGGGCTCTGGAGGTCGCCCAGGAAGTCAATGCGGAGAGGACCCAGTCCAGGGCAGCAGCAGGACCCTCGGGCCAAGGTAACCCTTACTTATCTAGGGACTTAGACAGAGCCACCGCAGACCTAAGGCTTGCTAGGTTTAACCCCAGCCAACTCGTTCACCGTCACCGAACAGACACAGATCGCAACATCACTTTACTCCAGTGTGTTGACCAGCTCGTGTTGCGTAATGACATGGGCTGCCCTAGGGGAACTGTAGTAGATAATACCCTAGCCTTTAGGTCGGCCTTCTTTGAGGAGTACGGGACCAATCTTAGGTCGTGGCCCTCCTTTCTAGAGGGTGTAGTAGCTCCAGGTCTTAGGTAGTATGTAGAGGAGTCTAGTCCTGAGGCAGATCCAGATCTAGAACCTCTTCTCACCCGCGAGGTCATTACCTTAGACTCTCCCATAGAAGCTCCGGGGCCAGAGGTCGTGACAATAGATTCCTCCTCTAGCTCGGAGGGTAGGATCTTTTTCCATACATACTTTAGTTTTTTTGTGATCAAAGTATTTTTACATGTATATTAATACTTTGTTGTCTTTGTTTCAGACGAGGAAATGTCGCAGCCCAGGGATGACAATTTATGATCCATGTTCCAGGGGGAAATCCTCCCTCCGGGCCCTTGGTGAAGAGGCTCCGGATGACGAAGAAGGCTGTTGGGACATCCTCCAAGTCCCCGACCAAGGGGAAAAACCCAGGTCCCTCTGCCTCTGAAAAGGTGCCTCCACCCCCTCCTGTTGTAGAGAAGATGGCTCCACCCCCCCTGCGACCTCCCGTTCCTGCCCGGGAAAAGGAGGCATCAACCGGGGCCTTGGCGACTCCAGCTCCCCTGGTGCGCATCCCAGTCAACACCCAGGCCTTGGAGAAAATCCTCGAGGTCTTTCGGGGGACGGTTTACAAAACTGCGAGCTATACAGTGGACCACTATTACAACACCACCCCGAGGGACCTGCGGGAGATCGAGACGAGGAGTCCTGGGAACGTGATGGAGTCTTCAATGGGAATGACCCTCACGGTAAGTAAGCTTTACCATTTGTTTCTTTTTATCTGCTTTATTTCTAAGGCATTCGCCTCACACATTTTTTCCTTCTTGCAGGCGGTTTTGGCTCTTCACCGGAGCATATCCCGGTCCAGGGCCAAGCTCGAAGAGATGAGGGACGAGCATCAGGCTGCCCTCGCGTCCACCCAAAAGCAGGAGCAAGATGCCAAAGCCACCCTGGCGACTGTGCAGGCTGAGCTGGACGCATCTCGACCCAAGTTGCTGGAGGATGAGTCTACCAAGGCCGCCTTAGACGCCGCGAAGGTGGAGCTTGAAGAAGCTAAGGCTGCCCTTGTGGCGGAGAAGGTGACCTCCAACACCTCCATGGAGACCATGCTGTACCATTGCTGGGCCTTCAACCTGGATGGTGACTTTTCCTTCCTGGGGACGGAAGTATGGGAGTCCTTCCTGGGGAAGTTCAAAGCTCGCCTCCAACAACAGGCACCCCCTGAGATCGGGGAGACTCCTAGTGCAACCGAGCAGGATGGCGAGGGGATGACTTCATCAGAGCGGCCTGGCGGGGCTTAGGATTTTCTCCTCTCTCTCTCTTTTTTATTCTTATTTTTAATTTTATATTATGAGGTTTTTCATCCTCGAGACAATTGATTTTCTTATATTTATTTAATCTATTTATATACTTTTTGTGGTTTAACTTAGTTTCTGCTGGTGTTATAATTGGCATCTTATGCTTTTTTTTTAAAAACATCTGCTGGTCAATTTGAACCAACTTCTAAGTCTTAGGACCTGGCTGCGTCCAGGACGTTAATTTGAAAACTTAGTTCGCATCAATCCTTTATCAATATCTCGTGCTTTTTAAGAAAAACATCGATCAATCAATTTGAATTAACTTCTAAGTTTTAGGACCTGGCTATATCCAGGACATTAATTTGAAAACTTAGTTCGCGTCAATCCTTTATCAATATCTCATGCTTTTTAAGAAAAACATCGATCAATCAATTTTAATTAACTTCTAAGTTTTAGGACCTGGTTATATTCAGGACATTAATTTGAAAACTTAGTTCGCGTCAATCCTTTATCAATATCTCGTGCTTTTTAAGAAAAACACCGATCAATCAATTTGAATTAACTTCTAAGTTTTAGGACCTGGTTATATCCAGGACATTAATTTGAAAACTTAGTTCGCGTCAATCCTTTATCAATATCTCGTGTTTTTTAAGAAAAACATCGATCAATCAATTTGGATTAACTTCTAAGTTTTAGGACCTAGTTGTATCCAGGACATTAATTTGAAAACTTAGTTTGCATCAATCCTTTATTGATATCTCGTGCTTTTTAAGAAAAACATCGATCAATCAATTTGAATTAACTTCTAAGTTTTAGGACCTGGTTATATCCAGGACATTAATTTGAAAACTTAGTTCGAGTCAATCCTTTATCAATATCTCGTGCTTTCAATATCTCGTGCTTTTTAAGAAAAACACTGATCAATCAATTTGGATTAACTTCTAAGTTTTAGGACCTAGTTATATCCAGGACATTAATTTGAAAACTTAGTTCGTGTCAATCCTTTATCAATATCTCGTGCTTTTTAAGAAAAACACTGATCAATCAATTTGGATTAACTTCTAAGTTTTAGGACCTGGTTATATCCAGGGTATATGCCCCCCAAGTAAATAGGAAAGGGTCTTTTCATGGTTACTTGAGTTTACACCCACAAACATACACAATGATGTAAGAAATAACTATTTTTACTGAATATACAAAAGATGGCTTTTTCAATTAAGCCTTACAAAAACATCACTGATAATATTTCTTTAAGTGAATGGCGTTCCAAGTTCGCGGGACTGCCTCTCCATCAAGCCGAGCTAGCTTGTAGGTTCCTTCTTTCACGACCTCGGTTATTTGGTAGGGCCCTTCCCAGTTTGGTCCCAACACTCCATCCTTGGGATCTTTACTGGCTAGGAAGACTCTTCTGAGTACCAGGTTGCCAACGCTAAAGACACGTTTCTTGACCTTTGAGTTGAAATAACGAGTGACCTTTTGTTGATAGTGCGCAAGCTGAAGCTGTGAATCTTCTCGTTTTTCGTCAATCAGGTTGAGGGACGTGCAGAGCAACTCGTCATTCCATTCTTGGTCAAATTCCTGGACTCTATGCGAGGCTACCTTTACTTCGACATGAAGGACTGCCTCACTCCCGAAAGCCAGGAAGAAAGGAGTATGACTCGTCGGCGTTGATGTGAGGTCCGGTATGCCCACAGTACCTGGGAGAGCTGTTCTGGCCAGATCCCCTTGGCTTCGTCCAGTCTTTTCTTAAGGCTTGCCTTTAGCATCTTATTGACGGCCTCAACCTGCCCATTGGCCTGGGGATAGGCCACAAAGGAGAAGCTTTTAACAATGTCGTGCCTCTCACAAAACTCGGTGAAGAGGTCGCTATCGAATTGCGTTCCATTGTCCAACACGATCTTCTTTGGCAACACGAATCGGCAGATAATGCTCTTGACCACGAAGTCGAGTACTCTTTTTGAAGTGATCATTGCCAGGGGCTCTGCTTCTGCCCACTTGGTGAAGTAGTCGATAGCCACCACCGCATAACGAACTCCCCCCTTTCCAGTAGGGAGGGCACCAAACAAGTCAATCCCCCAGATCGCGAATGGCCATGAGGACGAGATCATCTTTAGCTCGACCGGGGGAGCTCAGGAAATTGTAGCAAATCGCTGGCACTTGTCACATTTTTTGACGTAGGAGATCGAGTCCTTTGACAGAGTGGGCCAGTAATACCCTTGCCTTAATATCTTCAGGGCCAGGTTTTGCCCCCCAGTGTGATCTCCGCAAAAACCCTCATGCACTTCCTGCAAGATGGTCTTCGCTTTGCCTGGCAGAACACACCGCAGGAGAGGTAGAGAGTGTCCACGTCGATACAATGTCCCATCTATCACTGTATACCTTGGAGATTGGTAAAGTATCCTCCTTGCGTCATTTCGCTCCCCGGGTAACTTTCCTGATGTGAGATACTCATCCAAGTCGGTCTGGCGTCAATCATCTCGATCTCCACCCCGACTTCCTCTATGATGGGTCATTCCAGGAACTCTACTGGAACCAGCCCCAAAGTCTCCGCCTCTCCAGAGGTGGCGAGCTTCACGAGAGCGTCCGCGTTGGCATTCTGCTCCCGAGGTATTTGCTCGATTGAGCCACGCTCGAATGCAGATAGCTCGCTTTTTACCTTGGCCAAGTATGCAACCATCTTGGTTCCCCGTTCTTGGTATTCCCCCAACACTTGGTTTACCACGAGCTGGGAATCGATGTAACACCTGACCGAGCTGGTTTTTAGTTCCTGGGCCACCCTTAGACCAGCTAGTAGAGCTTCATACTCAGCTTCGTTGTTGGATGCCTTGAATCTGAATCACAACGCCGAGTGGAATCGATGTCCTTCCAAGGATATTAATATGACTCCAGCTCCGGAGCCGCTCTCGTTAGACGAGCCATCTACGAAGATCCTCCACGAGGCCTGGGGTAAGGAGGCCTGGGTTGACTCTTATGCAGGATCTTCTCGGAATCCTGTGCAGTCAGCCACAAAATCAGCCAGGGCCTGGCTTTTTATTGCAGTTCGTGGTATGTACAATATCTCAAACTGGCTGAGTTCAATAGCCCACTTCAACAGGCATCCCGATGCTTCAGGTTTTTGCAAAACCTGCCTTAAAGGCTAATCGGTTATGACGAGTATTTAGTGGGACTGGAAATACGGCCTGAGCTTCCGGGAGGCCATAATGAGACAGAAGGCCATCTTTTCCATCAACGGATACTGGGATTCAGCTTCGAGAAGCCTCTTGCTGATGTAATAGACTGGCTTTTGAGATCGGTCTTCTTCTCGGATTAATACGGCGCTAGCTGCATCTTCCGTGACAGCTAGGTAAAGAAAAAGAGGCTCTCCCGCCGTTGGTTTGGACAATACAGGCGGTTCGGCTAAGTGTGCTTTCAGATCGAGGAAGGCACGTTCGCACTCCTCGGCCCACTCGAACTTCTTATTCCCCCATAGCAGGTTGTAGAATGGCAGACACTTGTCAGTAGATTTAGAAATAAACCGATTAAGGGCCGCCACCCTTCCTGTCAGACTTTGAACGTCCTTTCGTGACCGGGGTGAGGGCATCTCGAGTAGCGACCTGATCTTATCGGGGTTTGCTTCTATTCCTCGGGTATTGACAATAAAATCCAGGAATTTTCCCGACGCGACCCCGAAAGTACATTTTTAGGGGTTAAGCCTCATGCCATATTCTCTCAATCTCTTAATGCATTCCTCCAAGTCGGACAAATGGTTATTGGCAGTTTTCAACTTGACCAGCATGTCGTCAACATACACTTCAATATTCTTTCCGATCTGATTGGTAAACATCCTATTCACCAACCTTTGGTATGTAGCTCCGGCGTTCTTCAGCCCGAAGGGCATGACCTTGTAACAATAAATGTTAGTCGAGGTCATGAAGCTAGTGTGTTCCTAATCCACTGGGTTCATGGAGATCCGATTGTAGCCCAAGTACGCATCCATAAAGGACATGAGCTCGTGCCCCGCCGTGGCGTCTACCAATGGTCGATCCTTGGTAAGGGGAAGCAGTCTTTGGGGCAGGCTTTGTTCACATCGAAGAAGTCGATGCCGGTCCGCCATTTCCCATTGGGCTTTGGAACAAGCACAGGATTGGCGACCCAGATCGGGAATTTCGCTTCACGGATAAAGCCGCACTTTAAGAGCCGGGCTACTTCTTCTTCTAGGGCCTCAGCTCGGGTTGTACCTAGGCGCCTTTGTTTCTGGGACTTTGCATGTGACGTCCCACGTCACTATGGTTGCTTTCTAGAATGACGACTGGCCCTACAAACCAAGACAAGTCTTTCCAGCGTGCTTTGTCCTCACTCGCACACTTCCTGGGAAAACTTCCCAGGAGGTCACCCATCCCTAGATTACTCCAGGCCAAGCACGCTTAACCATGGAGTTCTCAAGTGATGGGCTACCGAAAAGAAGATGCACCTTCTTGATATAGGTAGTATCTATCAATCCATTTAAGCCCTCTTCAACTGTGTAGTCCCATACCTACACAGTCTTAGAATCATTACACTTGACCTTCCCCAGGCGGTGTGGGATTGTACAGCTTACCCGGTCTTTCCCCTTACGGATCACGGGATTTTGACTGTCACATTGCAGGTACGCTTTTATCCAAATGGAGAGTGTGCATGATGATGCTCGGGCTGATCCCTACCATGTCTTCATGAGACCAGGCGAACACATTTAGATTCTTCTGCAGGAACTTAATCAACTCTGCCTTCCTTTCGCTACATAGGTTTTTCCCGAGCTTTACCACCTTCGAGGGGTCTTGCGGGTCGATGTTTACCTCCTCAAGTTCTTCGATGGCCTGGAGTTCAGATCTATCTTCTCCTACTCTGGGGTCGATATCATTATTTATGATGATATTTTCCCCTACGGCGCTCTGAGGTTTTTCAATCTCAGGATTAGGCACAAGTTTCTGAGATTCCTCATTTCCGCCCTGGATGGTCATCGTCAACTGCCCGGGTTTTGATTTTCCCTTCATAGAAATGTTGTAGCATTCCCTCGCAGCGAGCTGATCACCCCAGACCGTGCATATCCCTAAGGAAGAGGGGAATTTCAGCGCGAGGTGGTGGATGGAGGTTATGGCTTCGAATGCTATCAATGTAGGTCAGCCTAAAATAGCATTGTACGCGGCGGGACAATCGATGACCACAAACTCGAGGAGTTTTGAGACAGTCCGGGGTCCCTCTCCCAGGGTGATCACCAGCTCGATTGTTCCTATTGCTGCCGACCCATCTCTAGAGAATCCATATAGCATCATGGAGGTGGCTTTCAACTCGGTGACAGACAAACCCATCTTTTCCAGCGTAGACCGGAACAGCAGGTTCACCGAGCTCCCATTATCGACCAGTATTCTTCTAACTCTCCTGTTAGCGAGCTAAGCGGCTACGACCAAAGGGTCGTTATGAGGGAACTGGACGTGATTGGCATCTTCCTTGGTGAATATGATTGGTTGCCTCTCCAATCTTTGCTATTTGGGTAGATGCTGCTCAGGGATGAACTCCACTCCATTATGAGCCTTGAGTTCGTTGACATACCTCTTCTAGGCACCTATGCTCATACCAGCCAGATGGGGGCCTCCGGAGATCGTGGAGATCTCTCCTCCTATCATGGGAGGAGGGACGTCCTGATCTATCCGAGATCCGAGATGACTTGTTGGAACTTCCGGAACTGGTTGGCCGGCGGGAACTCTATTCCGCACGTACTGAGCCAAGGGTTCGGCTCTGATGAGAGTCTCGATCTCATCCTTCAGGTGCCTACAATCATCAGTGTTGTGGCCAATGTCGTTGTGGAATCGACAAAACTTGGAGGGGTCTTGCTTACCCTTCTGGTGCTTCAGCGGTTCCGGCTTCTTCCAGGGAAGGCGAGCAGAGTTTGCTAGGAAAATGTTTTCCCTAGTGTGCGTGAGTTCGGTATAAGTCGCATAGACTGGCTTAAATTTTTCCACGGACTTATTCTTCTTTGGGTCGTGCTGGCCGCCTTCGCTGCTCCCTTTTCTCTTGCCTCCACCCCACTGGTTGATCTGTGTAACGATTTGGGCCGTTTTTACGATGTCCGTTCCCACTCCAGCGGGCTAATCAGGGGCTTGGCTGGTTCCCGCTGCCGATGGTCGCGCCTCCTTCAGATTTATCCACCCCTGGGCCATATTCAAGAATTCGTTCACGGTGCTGACACCTTTTCTCTGTATTTCTTCCCAGAGTCCGCCTCCAACGAGGATCCCAGTCCTTAAAGCCATAAGTTTGGAACTGTCATCTGCATCCCTGGCCCAAGCTGTGACGTTCGCGAATCTGCTCAACTAAGTCTTTAAAGGCTCGTCGGGCAGTTGCTTTACGTTTGCTAGGGTGTCAGCTTTGACGCGAGCAGCCTGAGAAGCTTGGAAGGCCCTTTTGAAGTCGGTAGAGAAGGTTTTCCACGAGCTGATGGACTGTTTTTTATTCTGCTTGAACCATTGTCTGGCCGACCCAGTCAAGGTGGAAGGAAAAATTAAACATCTCAGCTCGGGGCCGATGTTGTGGGCCATCATCAGTGTGTTGAACATACCCAGATGATCTGACGGGTCCCCGTCTCCATTGAACTTGGACAAATGGGGCATACGAAAACCAGGTGGATATGTCGTAGCTGCTATGCTGGGGCGAAGAGCTCGAGCTCGTCCCCTGAGTCGTACCCGTCTTTTTCTTTTTCTGATAGGAGCTTCTTCATCAACTCCTCCATCTGAGCTAGACGCTCAAGGGTTTTGTCCTGACTTCCTTGGTTATTCCGGGGCTGGTCAACAGCTCCGGTTCCATGGTACGCATTAGGCGGGTTATTGTCCCTCCTATCTTGAGATAGGTTATATGGGATGTTCCTGCTATCACGTACTTCGGACTGGCCTTCCCCTTGGCGAGCACGACTGCCATTTCCAACTGGGCCTCTCTGAGAGTTTAAACGATCTCGAAGGTCGCCCCTCGGGGCGGCTTGAAGGCTTTGCGCCGAGCTCAAGCGATGGCGCAGGTCTCCGCCGGAGATGTTACTTCGACGACTCCCGGTCCAGTAACTTCCATTTGAAAAGCTTGGAGCCCGCCGCTGAGGGTGAGGGTCCGGGACTTCCCTAGGTGCCCGACTATAATGGGAGGGTCCTACGAAAGGAGGGTTTCTCTTGCTGCTCCCATGAGCCGGAATGTCTCGGACTGGACGGGGAGGAGACGGGTATCTTATTGGTGAAGGAGGATGCCTGACTGGGGATGCGATTCTAGTCCCGTCAGGGCGGATTAGGCTAGGCCGCGGCCGCTCTGCTCTACCATCCTCTGCGTCCTGCGCTTGACGGTCTGACCGGGGTGCATGACGGCTGGCCAGGGCAGGCTGTCGTTGCGAGCCCTCCCCGGATCTCCTTCACGAGCTTCCTTGAGCCCTCCTGGGTGCACTCGAGGGTGGAAGTGAGCTAGGAGTTGAGGTCCGGACCGATCGGTTGAATTGCTACTCGGCCCTAGGGAGATCCTCAAATGCGGTTTCCTAGTGGTGCGACGTAGAAGTAGAATTTGATGCTGAGGGTCTGACCGTCTGACTAGGCCTGGACCGGTTACCCCAGCGGGACTTATGAGTCTCACCGTACCTCTTTCCGACATTAGCATCGATTGAAAGAGGGGGTATTCGGGCCAATACCTCTTGAATCTGCTTGTTTGCTTTCGCCAGCTAACTCCTTAACTGTGCATTCTCCATTTCTACCGCCGTGTAGAAATCCGGGTTTGAATTGGGTGGCCGAGGATCCGAACTTTCAGTGTCGTCTTGGCCCATTGGCTGCTTCCCCGGCCGCTGCTGAACCTCAGGGTTCTGTTCATCAGACATGGCGGCATGGTGGGCCTCCTGCCCATCACGTTGGTCCGCCTCATTACCATATCTCGAGGGAGTAACTACCATGGTTGAGTATTTGCAATAGCACCAATCTAGAAGCTCTCAATGAAAGCACCAAACTGTTGACGCGGTTCTTCGACAACAGGTAATTATATGAATAGGGAGAGAGAATAGTTCTAAATGATGAACCGTAATAGATGAATGATCTCAAAAGAAGACTATAACTCAAATACTTTTTTTAGGTGGTTCAAAGGTTAAAATTTTTCTAGTCCACCAGCCAATATTATTGATATATCTCTGATATTCCTTACAGGGTATTTCTTACAAATTAGAAGCCAACCCTTTGCAACTCCCAGAGTCTCCATATTTATAGGGAGAGGATACATAGGTGTTGCAAAGGAGGTCATCCCGTGACCTTCTTACCCATCATGTCACTTCTGTGACATTCATGATTAATTCCTAAAACCTGACACAAAAGTGTGGTCTAATCAATAGGTAAGGGGGATAATAGGCCGCATAGCCCAAACTAGTCGTGGGGTGCCTGAACATGCACGTTTATGCTGCGTGTCTGAGATTTCAGGAAAGGATCAGACACGTGATGTCTGATATATGCACGTTTACATTGCGTGGTTGACTTTATAAAGGGTCGGAGGTGCCAGCTCAAGCTCGTACCCCGAGCTTGATGTAGTCTCAGCTCGCAACATTCCCACTACTATTTTGATACCTTCGTGCATTCTTACTGAGCTTCTCGCTACCTCGAGCTAAAGAGGTTGAGATTTGTAACTGCAGCTCCGGATAGGAGCTTCCACGTGGCTGAGAGGATTAGGCCCTTACCCAACTCGCTAATAACCCGTGGATATTTAGGGCGTACACAAAGTATTGGGGAAAGCTTGATGAATGTAATAAGACACTTCTGATTGCCTTGATTCTTGACCCCAGATACAAGCTTGATTATCTCCATCATTACTTTAGTGATATTCATGATGATGTAACATGCACTATGATGGTTAAAGGGGTGGAGCAAACTATACGGGCAATGTTTGATCAATACCACAAGTCAATTGATAAACATGTTGATCAATCAATGCTCAGTCTCAAGCTATTATTTCTGGTTCGTCCTCATATGTCATGTCTGCTCAGCCTACCACCAGTAATACAAGTAGCAAGAGTAAGAGGTCACGTAACTTGCATGATGAGTATGTGCGCGAAAAATGGAGAAGAAGGATGGTAAGACAAAAAATGAGGTCGATAAGTATTTGGAAGAGGCAGTTTAGCTACCAAGTCAAAATTTTGATGTTTTGGGATGGTGGGCGAGTAGTGGATGCAAATACAAGATCTTGTCAATCATGACTCGTGATATGTTAGGTATACCAGTTACCAAAGTTGCTTCTAAGGTGAAATTTTCAACTGGGGGTCGAATTTTGGATCCTTTCAGGAGTTCACTGAGCCCAAGGATGGTTGAAGCATTAATTTGTCTCAACGAGACTACATGGATAAAGCAGAAGTGCTTCAAACCTCTGATGATCTTTAGTCTGGTAATTTTATTAGGAATTTTCATTATTTCAATTCAAGTGTCTAAGTGTTTTATATTCTAATATTTATATTTATTTTAATAATATTTACAGAGATGATGACCGATGCTAGATATTGACGCGGTTCTTCGCCAATAGGTAATTATACGAATAAGTAGGATGGATTAGTGCTAATTGATGAACCGTAATATGAAAATAACTATATTCTAGACTTGAGAAACTAACATCATGGGAAGATGATCACTCCTTTCTTTTTAGGTGGTTCGAAGGTTAAAATCCCTCTAATCCAACAGTCGATATTATTGATATCTCTTGGCTATTTCTTACAGAGTATTTCTTTACAAAAATATGCCAACCCCTTGCACTGCCTAGGATCTTGGTATTTATAGGAAGAGGATACCTGGGTTGGAAATGGGGTCATCCCATGATCTCTTCATCCCTCACGTCATCTCTATGACACTGATGATTAATTCCTAAAACCTTACAGTGAAGTATGGTCTAATCAATAAGTAAGGATGGGTAATGGGCCGCCTGGCCCAAATCAGATACGGGATGTCCAAATACGCACATTTATACTGCGCATTCGAGAAATCAGGAATAAAACAAACATGTGATGTCTGATATATGCACATTTATATTGCGTGGTTGACTTTACAAGGATTCGGGTGTTAGATCTCTGCCTCATCACGAGCTTAATGTGGCGCCAGCTCACGACTCTCATACTGCTGACACGATGCCTCCGAGTAGCAGTTAACTATCTAATCAGCTTGGGCTGGACAGATGGAGGCCCGTAACAAATAGCTCCGCGTGGACGATTTACACGTGGCAGATCGAATTAGGCCATTTTCTAGCTCGCCAATAGTGCGCGAATATTTAGGGCGTACATTTGTCCCCCAAGCCCCTGCTCGTGACCCATGACGTCATATGTGACCTTCACAGCGGGGGCTTTTAAGTTTCCCTTTCGACTATTCATGTCCAGCCCACTGTGTGGGTATCGGACACGTGGAGCACCGTGGTTGGCGACTGTTCAATTTTCGAGAATTGCATTAAATGGCCTAGCCTGCCTTCAGCCGTCGTTTCGCTTCTCGAGTTATGACCCTCGTATCTCGCATTAATTTGATCGAACGGTCCTTGTTCCTTTGTCTCTTACGTATATATAAGGTTGGCCATCTTCCGTATTAGCCACCCTTCATTTGAAAGTTTTTCCTCATTTTCTCTCCTTTTTAGTCTCAGAAGTTTTTCTTCTTCCGGTTATCATTCCAGAGTTCCCTACGCTCTTGCCAAAAGAGTTTCTTCGTCAGTCCAGCTTTAAAGGCTCCACCAGGACTCCGATTCCTACGCTTTTTGGGACTTTCACACATAAAAAACACTGTAAGTCCTCTGCCTGTTGCATGTTTTGATCTTTCCATTTCTCTGTTAGGTAAACTTCTTTCTTAGTCGCACACTGTAGGTTGTTTTTGGCTGGTTTTTGGTGCATAGGTTTTGATCCTAGGTATATTGACTATATGAGAACATGTCTAGGAATGTGATGTTTAGGACAAGATAAATTCTGGGTAATATTTCTAGGTAGCTTTTCTGGGTAGCTTTAGAGAATGCCTGTTTGGAAAGGGGAAGGTGAGAGGTTTCTAGGGTGCAAAATCGAGTAGCTTAGGGGTCATGCTTCCTAGGTGGTTTTGCTTTTTAAAAATTTCTCTCCAAGGCAAGCATTATCCTGACCCTCCTGACACACAGATCCCGAGCAATCGAGGATCCGTTGGAAACGTGGGTGCGTGACCATGGCAACACGTGGCTTCACACATCGCGAGCTGAGATTACCTCAGTCCATGTACGAAAATCACTTCTCGCGCTATATTCCCTTTTCTATTTTTAGGTCGCTTGTTTAAACTTTTCTTCATTCTTGTTCGTTAGGCGACCAGATGGGGCCCAAGAAGAACATACCCAAGAAGAGAACGACTGGCTCATCATCCCAGCAGGCCAACAAGGGGAAAGGGATTGCTGTGATTCTCCCATCCCCCACTTCGGTCCCATAGTGGAGAAAGAGGTCGAGGTGGGACCTGATGCTTTCTTCGAGGCAGAGAGGATAGTCTCGAAGATTACGACCCAAGGAAGGGTCAACAAGATCCTGTTTTCCCATAACATTGAAATTGGGATAGGCGCTTTTGTTGCCCGACCTCCCGTCGAGGGCGAGAGGAGCTGCACGCCTCTCGATGAGGAGTTCGCGGCTTGGAACGATGAACACCTCAAGGCCGGGGCCTTCCTACCTCTGGACCAGTACTTCGCGGATTTCCTGAATTACGTGAAGCTGGCTCCCTTCCAACTGCCCCCTAACTCCTACCGTCTGATAGCGGGGATGAGGTACCTCTTCCTGAGGCACGAGTGGGAGGTCCCTACACCAGCGGACATCCTTTTCTTCTTCTGCCTCAAAGCCAGCCCGGATCAACGGGGGCGAGGTGACGGGTTCTACTATTTGACCCATTTTCCCAACTTTCCTGCAGTCATCGAGCTGCCTAGCCACCCCAACAACTTCAAGGACCAGTTCTTCATGTCGACGGGGTTTCGCAACTATGAATACCACTACTTCAACCGTCCTCGTAAGTTCTCTCTAATCTCAGCTCGCAAAATCACCATATTGCTTTATTTCTTTTCACGCGTATTGACTTGAACATCATCGTGTAGCCATTTTTGTGAGGACAACCAAATCGGTGACCCTTAGGGGTTAATACGATACCTTGGCGGGGCTCCCATCAAGTGAAAAAGACAACCGCCAGCTCATATCTGTTGAGATGATGCTTGCGTGTAAGTTAATTTCTCCGAGCTAGACTCTGGCCTTGAGGAGGTTGTGGGCTATCCCAGTAGCTCGCAAGCTAGTGTCTATCCCCGAGGGGGATGCTGCGGATAGTGACGAGCAGAACGTGGAAGATGAGGTGCCGCTCGTGTGACGAAAACGAGCTCTCGAGGCTGCTCAGGGCCTCGACGTGGATCAGATTCAGCCCGGGGCAGCAGCCGGCCCCTCCGACCAAGGTAACCCATACCTGTTTAGGGACTTAAATAGGGCTGCTGCATACCTAAGGCTTGCTAGGTTTAACCCAAGCCAGCTCGTACATCGTCATCAAGATGACCCAGACCTTAACATAACCCTACTCCAGTGTGTAGATCAACTAGTGTTGCGCCATGATATGGGCCGTCCTAGGGGCACTGTAGTAGAAAACACTTTGGCTTTTAGGTCGACCTTTTTTGAGGAGTACAGGACCAACCTTAGGTCGTGGCCCTCCCATCTAGAGGGTGTAGTTGCTCCAGAGCTTAGGCTGTATGTAGAAGAGTCCAGTCCTGAGGCGGATCCGGACCCAGAGCCCCCTCTCATCCGTGAAGTTATAAACTTAGACTCCCCCATTGAAGCTTCGAGGCCGGAGGTCGTGGCAATAGATTCCTCCTCTAGCTCAGAGGGTAGGACCTTTTCAATACACCTTTAGATTTTTCTTGTAATAAAGTAACCTTACATGTATACTAACATTCCCTTCTTTTTGTTTCAGGCGAAGAGATGGCACACCCCGGAGACAACATCCTGTGATCCATCTTCCAGGGGGGGAATCCTTCCTCCGGATCATCCGGGCCACTAGTCAAGAAACCCCGGGTGACCAAGAAGACTCCTCCTCCTGGGACCACCTCCAAGTCTCCTGCTAAGGGGAGGGGCCAGGTCCCCGCAGTTGCAAAGAACATG
The DNA here is from genome assembly GCF_963169125.1 of Humulus lupulus. Lineage (NCBI taxonomy): Eukaryota > Viridiplantae > Streptophyta > Magnoliopsida > Rosales > Cannabaceae > Humulus > Humulus lupulus. The sequence goes on along the minus strand of NC_084800.1, from coordinate 92,188,996 downwards.
CCCCCACCTCCCCCATGACCTCTAGCCCCTACTCGGGAATAGGAGGCACCGGCTGGAACCCCGCCAGTTCCCACTCCCACCGTGCGGATCCCAGCTAACACCCAAGCCCTGGAGAAAATCCCTGAGACCTTCCGAGGGACGGTCTACGAGACCGCGAGCGATACGGTGGATCATTACTACAATGCCACCCCGAGGGACTTGCGGGAGATCGAGACGAGGAGCCTCGAGAATGTTATGGAGTCTTTGCTGGGGATGACCCTCACGATAAGTTTACTTAGTTAAATTTCTTTGCTTTCTTCCCAGCACATGCCTTACCATCTATGTCTTTGCAGGCGGCTTTGGCTCTACACCGTAGCATAGCTCAGTCCAAGGCTAGGATTGACGAGATCAGGGGGTGAGCTCGCGTCTCCCCAACAGCAAGAGCAAAGTGCCAAGGTTGCTCTGATGGCTACCAAAGAAAATGAAATGGCCGCATAGGTTGCCTTGGCCGCTGTGAAGACCAAGCTCGAGGAGGCCAAGGCTAAGCAGTTGGAGGCCGAGGCCGCCATCGTGGCAGAGAGGGCATCTTCCAGCTACTCCATGGAGGCCATGCTCTACCATTGCTGGGCCTTCAACCAAGATGGCGACTTCTCCTTTTTGGCGCCGGAGGTGTGGGAGCCATTCCTCGAGAAGTTCAAAGCCCGTCTACAACAGGAGCCGCCTTCTGAGACTAGGGAGACTTCCACTGCTGGCGAGCAAGAGACCGAGGGGGTGACCTCGTCGGAGCGTCTTGGGGGGGCTTAGCCATTTTTTTTATATTTACTTGTAATATTTTACCACAAGGTTTTTTCTCCTCGAGAAAATTGATTTCAGTTACCCAGAATTTCATCATTTATTTTTTCTTTTTAATATGATGTGATTGATAACAAACCTAGTTCACGCTAGTTTATTGACCTTTTCTTCGCAACTACAAAGCATTGCCAGTCAATTTCAACCAACTTCTAAGTTTTAGGACCTGGTTATGTCCAGGACATTAATTTTTAAAAAGCTTAGTTCGTGTTAGTTTTATCGACATCCCATGTTCTTTAGGCAAAACACTAAATTAATCAATTAACTAACTTCTAAGCTTCGAGACCTGGTTGCGTCCAGGACATTTATTTAAAAACTTAGTTCGCGTTAGTTTTATCGACACTTCGTGCTTTTTAGGAAAAACATTGATTAGTCAATTTAACTAACTTCTAAGTTTTTAGGACTTAGTTGGTATCCAGGACATTGATTTAACAATTTAGTTTGCGTTAGTTTTATCGACACTTCGTGCTCTTTAGGAATTTCACTGATTAGTCAATTTAACTAACTTCTAAGTTTTAGGACCTGGTTGGAATCCAAGATATTTATTTAAAAAATTAGTTCGCGTTAGTTTTATCGACACTCCATGCTCTTTAGGAAAAACACTGATTAGTTTCTTTAACTAACTTCTAAGTTTTAGGACCTGGTTGGTATCCAGGATATATGCCCCCCAAGTAAATAGAAAGGGATCTTTCTTGGTTACTTGGAACACGCTCTTCTAACACTACCCGCACACGGAAACATACAACGATATACAAAAGTACTTCTCATTTTTTAATAAAACAAGGCGGCTTTCATAATTAAGCCTTACAAAAGTATGACTATTGATAATATTTCTTTAGGTGTATAGCGTTCCATGTCCGTGGGACTGCTTCTCCATTAGGCCGAGCTAGTTTCAAGGTCCCTTCCTTTACAACCTCTATTATCTGGTAGGGTCCTTCCCAGTTTGGTCCCAAAACTCCGTCCTTGGGATCCTTACCAGCTAAGAAGACTCTCCGGAGCACTAGGTTGCCTAAGTTAAAGATGCGTCTCTTGACCTTTGAGTTGAAATAACGAGTGATATTTTGTTGATAATGCGCGAGCTGTAGCTACGAAGATTCTCGTTTTTCGTCAATTAGGTCGAGGGACACGCTAAGCAATCTGTCGTTTTGGTCTTGGTCAAACGCCTGGATTCTATGCGAGGCTATCTTTGTTTCGACAGGAAGGACGACCTCGCTCCCAAAAGTCAGGGAGAAAGGAGTGTGACCCGTCGAAGTTCGGTGCGAGGTCTAGTACGCCCACAACACCTGGGGGAGCTGTTCAGGCCAAACTCCCTTAGCTTCATCCAACCTCTTCTTAAGGCTCGCTTTTAGTGTCTTGTTCACAGCCTCGACCTATCCATTAGCCTGGGGGTAGGCCACGGAGAAAAAAATTTTAATTATGCTGTACCTCTCCTAGAATTCGATGAAGAGGTCGCTATCAAACTGGGTTCCGTTATCCGACACGATCTTCTTTGGAAACCCGAATTGGCAGAAAATATTCTTAACTACAAAGTCGAGGACCCTCTTTGATGTAATCGTCGCCAAGGGCTCCACTTCTACCAATTTTGTGAAGTAGTCAATAGCCACCAACGCATAACGAACTCCTCCTTTTCCCGTGGGCAGGGCACCAACTAAGTCAATTCCCCAGACCGCGAACGGCCACGGGGACGAGATCATCTTAAGCTTGACTGGAGGGGCTCTGGCAACCGTGGCGAACCGCTGGCACTTGTCGCACTTTTGGACATAAGAAATCTAATCCTTCGACAGAGTGGGCTAATAATATCCTTGCCTTAATATCTTCAAGGCCAGGTTTTGCCCCCCAGGGTGATTGTAATGCCCCAAATTTCCTAATAAGGTTTAGGACCTTGATTAGGAGGCCGGGAGGGCCATAATTAATTTATTATGTTATTTAATGAATATATGCATGTTTACGTGAATTATATTATTATATGATGGTGAATGCATGCATATGGGCGTATTTATTATTATGAGGGTATTTTGGTAATTTGGCCACTGTGGGCGTAATTGTATATTTTGGGTGCATGGTTGTGATTAATTAATATAGCCACATTATGAGGTGGATTGGTTCGAGCTTATCAACATGAGACGATCATGAGAAGTAAGTGTTCGGTCTAGTCATAACGGGTTTAAGTTCGGGGCTCGGAGTGAGTCTCGGGGTGAATTTAAAGATTAGAGAATTACCGGGAATTAAAGGGTAATGGGGTATGATTTATTGACATTTGGGAATATTGAGATTAGCGGGAACTGGAAAGCGTTAATTATGATTAACGGGATAAGTGGAAAGTTCCAATTCTACCCTTGAAATGGTTATAGGGATTTTAAGTGACTTAAGGGCAATTTGGTCATTTGGGGTTTGGATATATATGACTTAGGAGGGCTGTAGAAAGAACAGAGCCAAAACAGGGGTTTTCATCTTCAACCCGTACACCATCCCTCACCATCTATTCTTTGGTGTTCTTGAGGCCATCTTGAGGTTTTGAGCTAGGAAATCAAAGGTGGTAGCTAGGGAACTTGTTTCAGCCATTAAAGGGGATTCAAAACCGTGTTTGAGGTGAGTTCCGCCATAAGTTTCTGGTTCATACTCTGTTTTGAGTTTTGGTTTTTAATTTGTGAATCTCTTGTAGAAAGTTTGAATTAATGGAAGTTTGGGTGATGTTTACTTTGGGTTTTGATGAGGGGGAGTTATGGGTGATGTTTAGAGGTTTAATTGATTGTTTGGAGAAGGTTTGGGACTGGTTTGAAGGTTTGGTTTCGAGGAGAAACGCAGGGGAAGCAAGCCGGTGGCTTACTGGTTTGCGTAATGTGTTGCAGCCTGTCTATGGTGTGTCGTGGCCTGAGTGTGCTTCTGGGCATGATTATGCCTCTGTCAGGGAGATGAGTCGCGGCATGGCTGTGGTGAGCCGCGGCCCATCAGGGCAGATTTGGCCAGAATTGTGTTTTTAGCTTAGGGATGCTTACCATAGGCCTCGGGGTTGATCCTACTACTTGATTAAGTGGGGATTGATGTCCCGGAGGCTAGATATTGGTTTGGGAACTTGTGTTGATCATTTTTATTGATGGTATCCTATATTTGGTTATGACTAGGTGACCGCTAAAGAACTAAAAGTTGATCGTTCTCAAGGGTCGTTCTTTTAATCGTTCTAGCTCGACTTTGAGGTAAGAAAACTGCACCCTGTGTATATGTGACATGCATGGCTACTAATGATGCATGTTGGTTGATTATTGGGTATGACATGCATGGCTATTATGATGCATGTTGGTTGATTATTATGTATGACATGCATGGCTATTCTTGATGCATGTTGGTTGACTATTAAACGTGACGTGCATGGCTGTTATTGGTGCATGTTGGATTGCTGGATATATTGCATATGATGCATAAGAAACATGTGATTAGGACATGCTTTGTATACTGAGTATGATATCGTTCAGAGCTTGAGCCTCTGTGTTTATGCATGGTCCTAATTGTACTAATACCTGTTAGTAAGCATGCTGAATGCCTTTTTTATGGATATGGAACATGTGATATATGATTGGAGCATGACTTACTTGTGTATGACACTGACTAGTCAGGGACCGACTCTAAAGTCGAGAATCACGCATTGAGTGGTTCTATGGCATTAATGCTAGACCGACCCTAAGGTCGATGATCACGCATTGAATGGCTCTATGGCATTAATGCGGGACCGACCCTAGGGTCGAAGAACTTATAAGCGCTTGCCTGGTCTACGACCAGATGACTATAGCCAAGGTATATGACCCCGGTGACCGTTTGTCACATGGCTAGGGGACGTTGTCCATAGCTTCGACTCTAGGGTCGAGAGGAAGGTTATGTTGGTGACTAATCACCGTGCACCTGTCCTGATCAAACTTATGAATGAACTTCTTATCAGTTTAGCCCTGGTGACCCTATCGTCACATGGCTAGAGGGAGCTATGCTCATTATCGTGACTTTCGGCTACTGTCACCTATTTGCTTGGACTGATAGTCCTGAATTGTTATTATGATCGTTGTTGATATTATATCATGCTTTATTGTGTTTTCTTGCTGGGCTTCGTCTCACGGGTGCTACGTGGTGCAGGTAAAGGCAAGAGGAAGCTAGACCATCCTTGAGTTGGAGAGCTTAGGTGATGGCGTGTACATATGCAGCTGCTCATCCGCCAGGGCTGAGGTTTAAAGTGGAACTAGGGTTGAACCCTGTTTTGCCGCTTAGAACGGCCTGTTGTAAATATTTTCTGTAATAAACTCTGAAATTATATTTTCGGGATCCCAATGTATATATTAAACGTTCTAGTGAAACGTTACATCTTAACCAAAGTTTTTAATCCCTAAACCGCTAATCATACTTAGTTCACGATTTTGGCCAAATGACTCGATTAGCGAGTTTAGCACTGTTTACAAGGCACACCGTAACAGTCCCTGGAGTTTGGGGCGTTACAACTTGGTATCAGAGCGAGCCAAGGTTTATGGTTCCTGAAGACAAGCTGGGCATGTACACTCATCACTGAAGATAGCTTCACTCAAGGAATGGTAACTATTTCTGTAGCTATGTGTATAGTTGTTTGTATAAAATGTGAATGTTTTACCTGCACATTGTATTAGGGAGCATGAGATTCTGATAGAGCCTGGCTCTTGACTATATGATTATATGCTCCGTGAATATTTATATGACTGTGATCATATGATTGCCTGCTCCATGAATATATAACTGTGTTATTTGCATGCTAGGGTTGGAGGCATGGTTTGAGTATTGGAAGAGCAGGGATTATGAGTAATGAATGAATGCCATGGGCATGTTTGTAGCACTGCAAGTGGTTATGATTGTGGTGTGGTAAGATTTATCCCGTGGGAAAAGCCCTTGATATGGTTATTGTGACTAGTGAGTCAAGTTATTGACTGCAGATTGAATCAACAGGTTTATATTCAAGGCAGATTATGAGGCCTGGTGATAGTTATACTGGGGCTGGGAGTTACAGCCAGGGTATCAGTTCTTCATCTGCATCTTTGAATGTTCAGCAGACTCTTACAGATTTTCAATTAAGGTTGCAGAGGCAGGAAAGAGGAGATCAGGTATTTGAAGCAACAGCGGAGTCTGTTGGATAGTACTTCTTCCTTTTCTATGCCAGGGGTGGCATCAGTTTCAGCTAAGCCTAGGGTTGAGAAGAGATGGGAATTTCTGTGGAAGATTCCTGAAGTTTTATCCTCCGATCTTTGAGGGAGGTCTAGATCCATTCAGAGCTGAGCAATGGATGGGCATGATCAGGTCCATTTTTTATAGTATGGGACTGGTAGGTCACGATAGGGTGATCTGTGCTACATGTGTACTGCGGGATGATGCCCGGACATGGTGGGAGGTAGTATCCCAGACACGAGATACAGCTGTGATGGACTGGAAAGAATTTAAACAGCTATTTAATGAGAAGTATTATTGTGATGTGGCTAAGACTGCCAAGGTGAATGAGTTTCTGAGTCTTGCTCAGGGTAATGCATCAGTGACCGAGTATGTTACTGAATTTAATGGGTTGGCCAAGTTTGTCTTAGACATGGTACCCACAGATATGGCTCGGAAGGAAATATTTATTCAGGGGTTGAATCCTGGTATAGCTCAGGGCATTAGAGTTGCCCCAGTGCGTGAAGTCTCTACCTATGCTCAGGTGGTAGAGAAGGCTCTTGCTGTTGAGAGTATAGTAGTTGGGCAGCAGAGTGTTGGAGAGCATGGAGCTTAGATAGTGGTATCTCCACTTATTGGAACAAGTAAGAAAGAAAGTTGGAAAACTCGTCCAATATGTGCACGGTGTAGGAGGCGTCATGTGGGAGAATGTCGAGCGAGGTCATGCTTTGCTTGTGGCATGGTTGGACATTTCAAGAGGGATTGCCCAAGTCGAGGGACAGAGCGTGAGCTAAAGGGGATAGACAGCTTGATTCCAACTCAGTGTTTGTTTCAGAATAGTCAGAGTCAGAGACAGAGACTAGCTCCTCGGGGATGACAGGTCAGTCTTCTAATTCTGAGTTGTGAATTATGTTGTTTGGCTTTGGCGCCATGCTATTCTTTTGTTGGTATGTATATAGAGAAGGGTATATTGATGGTATATGAAGATCACATGGTTATTATGTGATGGGAAATGTGATATGGTATTGGTAATCTAAGAGATGAGTTGGGTTATGGAAAGGACTCATCGTTGGTTTCATGAGCTGGTTGTGACAGGCTTTGGTTTGATCCAGGGTTTGGATTGGTTAAGTAATTAAAGAGCAGTCCTGAATAGCAAAGAAAGTGTAGTAATTCTTGAGCTTGTAAGCGAAAATTCTTGTGACAATTGGCACTGTGCATGGAACTCTTAGCTAGTGTGGTGGATACCACTTAGATTGTGTTAGTGAGATCAGGACAGACTGGGTTAGTCTGTGGGTTTTTAAATGTGTTTCCAGGCGGACTGCCAGGCCTTCTTTTTATTAAAAGAAGATTAGAGCGGTGATTGGTTTAGTACCAGAGATGGAATTGGATATAAACACTGTTTCGAGTGGCTCAGTGGGGTTATAAGAATTAAAGGGTTAGTTGCTGAGTAAGATGAAGTCCTCTAAGGTGGATCTTGGATCTGGTTAAGACCAGTTAGAGATCAGAGTGAGAAAATCAGGTAAAGGATTGTGCTGGTATCAGATTAGAGCACTGCGAGTGCTGAATATATATCTTAAGAATTGGCTTGATGCTAAGTGTTTGTGAATCAGATTAATAGTGCATTCAAGGGTAGACTTGAATGGGATTTGTGATCGTCTTGGATGATGGTATAGTGGTGTTTTCTCTGCGGAGAATTGCCAAGAGTGAAGAGTGCCTTGGGGACAGGAGTGTCCATGGACAGTAACGATATTTCAGGTGCCTTGGGGAGAAAGTGCTGGGTCTTTATAGACCAGGATCAGTTAGTGGGTTGTTATGACATCCTAGTGATAGAGAGAAGTGATTGCCTATGCAACATGTTGATTAAAGAATTTGGCCAGGACTGGGTAGAGTTTCTAGCGGGCCAAGTAGCTAGTTTATTGTCTGAGATTATTATCTCAAGAAAGATAAAAAGGAAAGATGGTTAAGCGAGCCACAGAAGGGCAAGACTGAATGGAAAGCTTTAGATGGATTAGCTAAAGGTTGTATAGTGATGGACATGAATTTATGGTGGTATAGAGGTCGGACTTGGGATCCGATGGACATTGAGATTAACTAAGAGATTCTAGATGAATCTCATGCTATTCTTTTATTCATTTCATTCAGGCATCGTGAAAGGGTAACATGATATGGAAACTTTATAGTGATGGTCTGAGATAAAGACGCATATATCGAGGCATGTGTAAAGCTCTAACTTGTTAGCAGGTCGAGATAGAATATCAGGAAACAGCAAGGCCATTACAGCCTTTGAGTATTTTATAGTGGGAATAGGAGAGCATTGCGATGAGTTTCGCAGTGGGATTCCCATGTTGATGGATCGGTATGAAATGGGTATTAAGTCATTGTAGACTGGTAGTCCAAGTGAGTTTATTATATCTATAAGGATAGGTGAATAGTACAGCTGATCAATATTTGAGTCTCCTTGTGAGGAGGATAGAGAGCCTTCGTGAACTCAAGGTCTATCTTATCAGATGAAGACTTTATTGTGGCTTCCATGTTTTGGAAGGGTTAGAAGGCGATGAGTAAATAAATGGAACTCAGTATAGTTTATCACTCTCAGACTGGTGGTAAACCAGAGAGAGATGGTTATCCAATTATTATTGGAGGAACATCTTATAAGATAAGTGAGGAGATGTGTATATATATATATATATATATGTCTGGATCCTGAGGTGGTTCAAGGGATTTATGAGATTGCTAGAGCATAATTTTGGTTGCTCATGTCTCAGAATAGACGGAACAGTAATATAGAACTGGAAAGTAGGAATGTGGAATTCCAAGTAGGAGAAGGTATTTTCTCTAAGGTATCACTATGAAGAAAGGAGTGAGGAAACCCCAGTTCAAGTTAAGCCCTAGTTTGTTTCAGCAGTTGGATCCTGAATGGGTCTGAACAGGGTGACTCTGAATCAGTTTTACTTTTGGCACTGGTAGTTGTGTACAGTGAGTTGTGTGCTTCCATGCAGTGGGCATGGGCCGAAGGAACCTATGAGTTGAGTTATGAGAATCTGAAGGTTAGGTTAAGTATTCCGGTAAGGAATAGCCAGTTCAGATTGTGACATAAGTGATGAGGTTCTATTGAACAAAATGTACCTTGGGTTAAGGTAAGACTATTGAAATAGTGGGGTCAAGGAAATGACCTAAGGAATTTATGTCAAGTAAGTGGAATTCTGGTTCCGAGCTGTTGAGTAAATTTCGAGGACGAAATTTCTGTAAGGAGGGGATAGTTGTAATGCCCCAAATTTCCTAATAAGGTTTAGGACCTTGATTAGGAGGCCGGGAGGGCCATAATTGATTTATTATGTTATTTAATGAATATACGCATGTTTACGTGAATTATATTATTATATGATGGTGAATGCGTGCATATGGGCGTATTTATTATTATGAGGGTATTTTGGTAATTTGGCCACTGTGGGCGTAATTGTATATTTTGGGTGCATGGTTGTGATTAATTAATATAGCCACATTATGAGGTGGATTGGTTCGAGCTTATCGACATGAGACGATCATGAGATGTAAGTGTTCGGTCTAGTCATAACGGGTTTAAGTTCGGGGCTCGGGGTGAGTCTCGGGGTGAATTTAAAGATTAGAGAATTACCGGGAATTAAAGGGTAATGGGGTATGATTTATTGACATTTGGGAATATTGAGATTAGCGGGAACTGGAAAGCGTTAATTATGATTAACGGGATAAGTGGAAAGTTCCAATTCTACCCTTGAAATAGTTATAGAGACTTTAAGTGACTTAAGGGCAATTTGGTCATTTGGGGTTTGGATATATATGACTTAGGAGGGCTGTAGAAAGAACAGAGCCAAAACAGGGGTTTTCATCTTCAACCCGTACACCATCCCTCACCATCTCTTCTTTGGTGTTCTTGAGGCCATCTTGAGGTTTTGAGCTAGGAAATCAAAGGTGGCAGCTAGGGAACTTGTTTCATCCATTAAAGGGGATTCAAAACCGTGTTTGAGGTGAGTTCAGCCATAAGTTTCTGGTTCATACTCTGTTTTGAGTTTTGGTTTTTAATTTGTGAATCTCTTGTAGAAAGTTTGAATTAATGGAAGTTTGGGTGATGTTTACTTTGGGTTTTGATGAGGGGGAGTTATGGGTGATGTTTAGAGGTTTAATTGATTGTTTGGAGAAGGTTTGGGACTGGTTTGAAGGTTTGGTTTCGAGGAGAAACGCAGGGGAAGCAAGCTGGTGGCTTGCTGGTTTGCGTAATGTGCTGCAGCCTGTCTATGGTGTGCCGTGGCCTGAGTGTGCTTCTGGGCATGATTATGCCTCTGTCAGGGAGATGAGCCGCGGCATGGCTGTGGTGAGCCGCGACCCATCAGGGCAGATTTGGCCAGAATTGTGTTTTTAGCTTAGGGATGCTTACCATAGGCCTCGGGGTTGATCCTACTACTTGGTTAAGTGGGGATTGATGTCCCGGAGGCTAGATATTGGTTTGGGAACTTGTGTTGATCATTTTTATTGATGGTATCCTATATTTGGTTATGACTAGGTGACCGCTAAAGAACTAAAAGTTGATCGTTCTCAAGGGTCGTTCTTTTAATCGTTCTAGCTCGACTTTGAGGTAAGAAAACTGCACCCTGTGTATATGTGACATGCATGGCTACTAATGATGCATGTTGGTTGATTATTGGGTATGACATGCATGGCTATTATGATGCATGTTGGTTGATTATTATGTATGACATGCATGGCTATTCTTGATGCATGTTGGTTGACTATTAAACGTGACGTGCATGGCTGTTATTGGTGCATGTTGGATTGCTGGATATATTGCATATGATGCATAAGAAACATGTGATTAGGACATGCTTTGCATACTGAGTATGATATCGTTCAGAGCTTGAGCCTCTGTGTTTATGCATGGTCCTAATTGTACTAATACCTGTTTAGTAAGCATGCTGAATGCCTTGTTTATGGATATGGAACATGTGATATATGATTGGAGCATGACTTACTTGTGTATGACACTGACTAGTCAGGGACCGACTCTAAAGTCGAGAATCACGCATTGAGTGGCTCTATGGCATTAATGCTAGACCGACCCTAAGGTCGATGATCACGCATTGAATGGCTCTATGGCATTAATGCGGGACCGACCCTAGGGTCGAAGAACTTATAAGCGCTTGCCTGGTCTACGACCAGATGACTATAGCCAAGGTATATGACCCCGGTGACCGTTTGTCACATGGCTAGGGGACGTTGTCCATAGCTTCGACTCTAGGGTCGAGAGGAAGGTTATGTTGGTGACTAATCACCGTGCACCTGTCCTGATCAAACTTATGAAAGAACTTCTTATTAGTTAAGCCCTGGTGACCCTATCGTCACATGGCTAGAGGGAGCTATGCTCATTATCGTGACTTTCGGCTACTGTCACCTATTTGCTTGGACTGATAGTCCTGAATGGTTATTATGATCGTTGTTGATATTATATCATGCTTTATTGTGTTTTCTTGCTGGGCTTCGTCTCACGGGTGCTACGTGGTGCAGGTAAAGGCAAGAGGAAGCTAGACCATCCTTGAGTTGGAGAGCTTAGGTGATGACGTGTACATATGCAGCTGCTCGTCCGCCACGGCCGAGGTTTAAAGTGGAACTAGGGTTGAACCCTGTTTTGCCGCTTAAAACGGCCTGTTGTAAATATTTTCTGTAATAAACTCTGAAATTATATTTTCGGGATCCCAATGTATATATTAAACGTTCTAGTGAAACATTACATCTTAACCAAATTTTTTAATCCCTAAACCGCTAATCATACTTAGTTCACGATTTTGGTCAAATGACTCGATTAGCGAGTTTAGCACTGTTTACAAGGCACACCGTAACAGTCCCTGGAGTTTGGGGCGTTACAGTGATCTCCACAAAATCCCTCATGCATCTCCCGTAGAATAGTTTTTGCTTCGCCTGGCAGAACACACCGCAAAAGAGGTAAAGAAAGACCACATCGGTACACATCCCGTCTACCATTTTATTCCTCGGAGCTTGGTTAAGTATCCTCCTCGCGTCGTTTCGCTCTTCAGGTATGATGGACCCAAAACGGGTATGTTTTAAATATTTATACTCACAAGCGCACGAATCGTATTTATAGAATAGTGTTCGTGTAAGCACGAGATCGAACCCAAAGGAGTTGTCTAAAATCGAAAAGAGAAAACTATTTTAAATCAAAAGTAATAAATTCTAACCTAGCTCCAAAGATTGATGGGATTTTTGTATAATAAAAATAAAATAAAGATAATAATAAAGAAATTAAAGACAATATATAAAAATAAATTAAAAATAGAAATCAAGATAGTAAAAGAAAGATTATTAAGATAATAGAATCTACAAAATATAAGTTCAATAATATTTATAAGTACATTGATTCCCAAGTTTTAGTGATAGTTAAAATAAATCAAACTATCATTTTCCAAATAGATGTATAATTTTAAGCACAAATTACTTCTAAAAAGATAGGATTTTTCTTCACTTTTCAAAATTATAATTTCAAAGCATTTAGTATAAATCAATATAATGAAATAACAAATAAATCAATGAACATTATTTATAAGGCAAAATATAATATTTTTGTTCTAAGCATGGATGTGTACAATTTAATGACACATCTTACACAAAGAATATTATGTTTTAGCACTAATGAATAACAAAGTGTAAATATGTGCTAACAATCCAAAAAACATGATATTTAAGATGAAAGAAGATATTTGAACAAGAAAAAATCCATAAACTTTGTTGCACAAAATGGGAAATCAATACACAAAATAAACACTATTTAGTTACTTATTGTTTCATCATCACCTTAATAATCTTAAAAAATTAGAAACTCATAACTAGAATAGCAAATACACACTAAAAATTACAAACATAAATAGGAAAATTTGGAGAAGAAACCCCCAAATTTTTCCTCTAAAAATACATAGAAAGTAACCAAAAAGAAGAAGAAGATGAAGAGAATTGAGAGGTTTTGAATGTGTAGAAATTAGGGTATAGTAACCTTCTCCTCCAATTATGACACCAAACTCCCTTATTTATAGCCAAAAAATAAGAATTTAAATAATCAATTTAAATAATTATAATATGGCAAATAGAGGTAAATTATATGGTGTAATAATGATGTTTTTGGGTAAAATGTGTATAAAGTAGGGTAAAAAAATTAGTATTTTTGGCAAAGGGGACAAGGAGACAAAATGTATTTGTTGGGCTCAATACAAATGGCATGGAGGCTGCTTGTGGCTGCTGCATGGCTGGTGGCAGCTGGAGCTTGGTGGGCTCTGGTGTGGGGGAAAGATGGAGCAGCTGACTTTGTGCTGACTTTGGTGCATCAACTGAAGGAAAAGGTGAGAGGCACGGCTGGGTGAAGGAGTTGCTTCAGGAGGACATGCATTGGGCCTGGGCTGGGAGAAGTTGCTGATTGCTTCATGGGCCTGATGTGGTGTGGAGCGTTGGGCCATTGACCTTGAAAAAATGCCAAGTTCCTTATAATCTCTACAAAAATGCCATAGTTCTCCTATCATCATAACTTTAATTTCTTTTCTTTATTTTTCTACTTCAAGCACCTTAAAATCAATAATTTTTTTTCAAAATAAATCATAATAAAATATTTTCAACTATAAAATAAATCAATTTAATTCTTTGAAAATATTAATTATAACTTAATTTATATTTAACATTTAAGTTCAATAATACAACATTTTTTTACCTCAAACTAAACAACAATAATTTAAATAATTAAACTACAACAAAATAACTATAAAAACACACAAAAATATATAAAATTAAAATAAACCTAATAAATTCAAAATTACTTTAAAACTGAATAAATCAATTAAAAACTCAAGAATTAAGCAACAATTAGCACATAAAAAGTGGAAAAATAACTCTATTTTGTAGACTTATCAAGGTAACTTTCCTGTTGTGAGGTACTCGACTAGGGGAGTCATCCAGGTCGGCCTGGCATCGATCATCTCAACCTCCCTCCTGGTTTCCTCTATGCTTGGCCTTTCCAAGAATTCCACTAGTACCAGGCCCAAGGTTTCGGCCTCCCCAGAGGCGGCGAGCTTTGCTAAGGCATCAGCATTGGCATTCTGTTCCCGAGGTATCTGTGTTAGGAAAATATGTATTGCCTCAATGGAAATGGTAAGAAAATATTACAACTCTATGCAAAATATTACAATAGACAAGGATTGATTAAATAAAGTGTTACAACTCAATTGCTCAAAATACAAGTAACTAGAAAGATGTAGGAGAAGAAGACTACAAACTCAATACTATAATAATACAAGTAAATAAGAAGAACAAGAGGAACAAAAGAATGAAAAACACAAACAAACTCTCACACTACCAAAGTGTAGAGTAGTGGGGATCACCAACTTGAACAAGGTTTAAAACCTTTGTCCAAAAGCTTATTTCCCCCTAACTCAAGCACTAAGGGATCTCTCACAGATTTTTGGAAATGCTTTCTGGAATAATCAAGCCTCAAGGTGTATTTTCCAGCCAAGTGCTTTGTGGATGAAAAATGGTGTGTCTTACAAGTGAGCATTAGGCTCCTATTTATAGAGTTTAGAGACACCCTTTGAATTTCAAATTCCACCAACCCCCATGGTTGTTACCAATGATTAATTTGGTGTTTTATGGAATTAAAATAGAGATTTGGGAGTTACTTGGCTATTGGAATCGTTCAAAATTGGATAAAAACCGAAATTGTATGAAGATGTCAACCACTAGGGCCGCGGCGCTTGTTCCAGGTGCCGCGGCCCTCAGTCAAGTTCAGCAAGAAATTTTTTCAGTTTTTCCAAAACGTTCCAATTTATTCCCACTTGATTTTGTAACTTCCATACACAATATGGGAGTTAAAATCACATCTCTATCAGCCATTTCTCATATGGCTTTAAGAAATCCAATCTCAAATGTGTAACATATAATATACACATTATTGGGTAATATTTGGGAGTTACAAATTTGTAACTGATTTTGTAACTCCAAAATATGTCACATTTGAACACACACATGTGTCCAATTTTGTGACTCTCAATAATATGTTCCAAGGTGTGACAAATCACATTTGTATGACAAATCACATTTTGTCGCATTATTTAATCTAATATTATATTATATGAAATAATATAACAATCTGTTCAACTAGGTTGTGCTCAAATGCGGACAACTCCTTCTTTACCTTGGCCAGGTAGGCCGCCATCTTGGTTCCCCGTGCTTGGTATTCTCCTGACACCTGGTTTACCACGAGCTGGGAATCGCTATAGCATTGGATGGAGCTGGCCTTCAGCTCCTGGGCCACCCTTAGCCCAGCCAATAAAGCATCGTACTCGGCCTCGTTGTTGGATGCTTCGAATCCGAACCGCAACGCAGAGTGGAAACGATGTCCCTCCGGGGATATCAAAATGACTCCAGCTTCGGATCCGTTCTCGTTAGACGAACCATCCACAAAGACTTTCCACGAGGCTCGTACCGATTCTTCCACTGGTTCCTCTTGGAATCCTGTGCACTCTGGTACAAAATCAGCCATAGCTTGGCTTTTGATCGCAGTTCGCGGAACGTACAGTATCTCGAATTGGCTGAGCTCGATAGCCCACTTCAAAAGACACCCCGATGCCTCAGGTTTCTGCAAAACCTACCTTAAAGGTTGATCGGTTATGACGTGGATTGAATGGGACTGAAAGTATGGCCTGAGCTTTCTGGAGGCCGTGATAAGGCAGAACGCCATCTTTTCCATCATCGGATATCTAGACTCGGCTCTGAGAAGCCTCTTGCTAATGTAGTAGACCAGCTTCTGAGATCGGTCCTCCTCACAAACCAGCACGGCGCTGGCTGCACCTTTCGTTACAGCTAAGTAAAGAAAAAGAGGCTCTCTGACTGTGGGCTTAGATAACACGGGTAACTCAACTAAATGTGCTTTTAGGTAGAGGAAAGCACGCTCACACTCATCGGTCCACTCAAATTTTTTATTTCCCCGAAGCAGGTTATAGAATGGAAAACACTTATCGGTTGATTTGGAAATGAACCGATTAAGGGCTGCCACCCTTCCTGTTAGACTTTGGACATCTTTTCATGACCGGGGTGATGGCATCTCGAGTAGTGACCTAATTTTATCGGGGTTCGCCTCTATTCCTCTGGTGTTGACTATGAAACCCAGAAATCTTCCTGACGTAACCCCGAAGGTACACTTTTGGGGATTCAGCCTCATGTCGTACTGTCTTAAAATCTTAAAACATTCCTTCAGATCGGGGACATGGTTATCGGCATTTTTTGACTTGACCAACATGTCGTCAACATACACTTCCATGTTTCTCCTGATCTGATTAGTAAACATCCTGTTGACCAATCTCTGGTAGGTAGCTCCTGCATTCTTCAGCCCGAAGGGCATGACCTTGTAACAATAAACGTTAGTTGGAGTCATGAAGCTAGTGTGTTCCTGGTCCGCAGGGTTCATGGCGATCTGGTTATAACCTGAGTATGCATCCATAAAGTACATGAGCTCGTGCCCCGCAGTGGCATCTACCAATTGATCAATCCATGGCAAGGGGAAGAAATCTTTGGGGCAGGCTTTATTCAGATCGGAAAATTCGATGTAGGTCCGCCACTTCCCATTGGGCTTCGGGACCAAAACAGGATTGGTGACCCAGATCAAGTATTTTGCCTCACAAATAAAGCCACACTTTAAAAGTCGAGCTACTTCCTCTTCTAGGGCCTCAGCTCGGGTCGTGCCCAGGTGCCTTTGTTTATGGGACTTCGCAGGCACGTTCTTGTCCAAGTTGAGGGTGTGCATGATGACACTTGGGTTGATCCCTATCATGTCTTCATGAGACCAGGCGAGCACATCTAGATTCTCTTGTAAAAATCTCAGTAGCTCCGCCTTCCTCTTATTACACAGGTTTTTCCCGAGCTTCACCACCTTCGAGGGGTCTTTCGGATCGATGTTCACCTCTTCAAGTTCTTCAATGGCCTAGAGCTCAGATCTATCTTCACCTACCCTGGTGTCGATATCATCATTCAAGGTGATACCTTCCCCATAGGCTTCCTGAGGTTTTTCTATCTCAGGAATAGGTCCTACTTCCTGAGATTCCTCATTCCCGCTTTGAATGGTCATCGTCTGCTGCCCAGGTCATGATTTTCCCATTATGGAAATACTATAGCATTCCCTGGCAGCGAGCTTATCACCTCGGACCGTACATATCCCCGTAGAGGATGGGAATTTGACTGTGAGATGGCGGATAGAGGTTATGGCCTCAAATGCCATCAACGTAGGTCGGCCCAGAATAGTGTTGTAGGTGGTGGGACAATCGATAACCACGAACTCGAGGAGCTTAGAGACAGTTCGGGGCCCCTCTCCCAAGGTTATTACTAGCTCGATTGTTCCTATCGCTGCCGACCCTTCTCTAGAAAATCCATACAACATCATGGAGGTGGCCTTTAGCTCGGTGACAGACAATCTCATTTTCTCCAGCGTAGACCAGAACAGCAGGTTTACCGAACTCCCATTATTGACTAGTATCCACCTAACTCTCTAGTTGGCGAGTTGGGCAGTTATGACTAGAGGATCGTTATGGGGGAACTAGACGTGACTTCCTCCTCGGTAAAAATGATTGGTTGCCTCTCTAATCGTTGCTGTTTGGGTAGATGCTGCTCCGGGACGAATTCCACTCCGTTGTGAGCCTTCAACTCATTAACATATATCTTCTGGGTACCTTTGCTCGTGCCAGCCAAATGGGGGCCTCCGGATATTGTGGATATCTCTCCTCCTATTATAGGAGGAGGGGTATCCTGACTTATCCGGGGCCCGAGCTGATTTACCGGAGCTTCCGGAGCTGGCTAACTAGTAGGAACTCGGTTCCGCACATATTGAGCCAAAGGTCCGGCTCTAATGAGTGTCTCGATCTCATCCTTCAAATGCCTACAATCGTCAGTGTTGTGGCCAATGTCGTTGTGGAATCGACAGAACTTGGAAGGGTTCCTCTTAGCCTTCTGGTGTTTCAAAGGCTCCGGCTTTTTCCAAGGGAGGCGGGCAGAGTTTGCTAGGAAAATGTGTTCCCTAGTGTTGTGAGTAGCGTAGACTAGCTTAAATTTTTCCACGGGCTTGTTCTTCTTCAGACCGTGCTGGCCGCCTTCGCTGCTCCATTTTCTCTTACCTCCACCCCCTTGGTTATTTAGTGCAACGGTTTGAGTCATTTTTACGACATCCGTTTCCACTCCAGCGGGCTGATCAAGGGTTTGGTTGGTTCCTGCAACCGATGCTCACGCCTCTTCCAGGTTTATCCATTCCTGGGCCTTGTTCAGGAATTCATCCACGGTGCTGACACCTCTTCTCTGTATCTCTTTCCATAGCCCGCCTCCAACAAGTATTCCGGTCCTCAAGGCCATAAGCTTTGAACTATCGTTTGCATCCCTAGCTCGAGTCGCGACGTTTGTGAACCTACTTAGGTAAGCTTTCAAAGGTTCCCCGGGTTGTTGCTTCACGTTCGCCAGGGTGTCAACTTTGACGCGGGCAACTTGAGAAGCTCGGAACGCCCTCTTGAAGTCGGCAGAAAAATTCTTCCACGAGCTAATGGAATGCTTTTTACACTGCTTAAACCACTGCCTAGCTGGCCCAGTCAAGGTGGAAGGGAATATCAAACACCTCAACTCGGGGTCGATATTATGGGCCATCATCAGGGTATTGAACATACCCAAATGATCCGACGGGTCTCCGTCTCCATCGAACTTAGACAGGTGGGGCATCCGGAAACCTGGCGGGTACGTTGTGGATGCTATGCTGGGAGTGAAAAGCTCGAGTTCGTCCCCCGAGTCATACCCGTCCTTCTCCTTTTCTGACAAGAGCTTCTCCATTAACTCCTCCATCTAAGCTAAACGCTCTAAGGTCTGGTCCTTAATCCCTTGGTTGTTCTGGGGCTGTTCAACAGCTCCAGTTCCATTGTACGCGTTAGGCGGGTTATTCTCTCTCCAAGCTTGAGCTTGCTTAGGTGGGACATTCTTACTGTAACGTACTTCGGAAAGACCATCCCCTCGGTGAGCATGACTTTCATTTCTAACCGGATCCCCCCTCTGCGAGTTGAGGCGATCTCGAAGGTCGGCCCTCAAGGTGGCCCGAGGGCTTTGTGCCGAACTCAAGCGATTACGCAGGTCTCCACCGGATCTACCACTTCGGTGGCTCCCGGTCCAGTAGCTCCCGTTGGAAAATCTTGGAGCCCGCTGCTGGGGGTGAGGATCCGGGACCCCCCCGCGTGCTCGGTTGCGAAGGGAAGGACCGGCGAGAGGAGGATTTTTTCTGCTGCTCCCGTGTGTCGGAATGTCTTCAACTGGATGTGGAGGAGATGGGTATCTTATCGGCGACGGGGGAAGCCTAACTGGCGACGCGATCCTAGTCCCATCCGGGCGGATAAAATTAGCTCGCGGTCGTTCTACTCTACCATCTTCAGTATCTTGCGCTCGGCGGTCTGACCGCGGCACGGGAAGGCTGGCCGGAGCAAGTTGTCTGCGTGAGCCTTCCCCGAATCTCCTCCGTGAGCTTCCACGAGCCCTTCTGGGGGCGTTCGACGATGGAATCGAGCTAGGATTCGAGGTTCGGACTGATCGGCTGAATTGTTGATTGGCCCTGGGAAACTCCGCAAACATAGTTTCCTGGTTGTGGTGTGACGTAGGTGCAGAACTCGAGGTTGAGGTTCTGACTGATCGACTGGGTCTGGGCTGATTATCCCTGTAGGACTTGTGAGTCCCACTTTTCCTCTTTCCGACGTTAACATCGGTTGCAAGAGGGGGTACCTGGGCCAAGACTTCTTCGATTTGCTTACTTGCTCTGGATAGTTGACTCCTCAACTGTATGTTCTCCATCTCTATTGCCGTCAGGAAACCCGGGTTCGGATTTGGCGGTCGGGGCGTCGAACTCCCGGTGTCGTCCTGGCCCATCGGCTGCTTTCCTGATCGCTGCTGGATCTCGGGCTTTGGTTCATCGGATATGGCGGCATGGTGGGCCTTCTGCCCATCATGTTGATCCACCTCGTTACCATGCCTCGAACGAGTAACCACCATGATCAGGTTTTTGCGATAGCACCAATCTAAATCCTCTCAATGAAAACACCAAACTGTTGACGCGGTTCTTCGCCAATAGATAATTATACAAATAAGTAGGATGGATTAGTGCTAATTGGTGAACCGTAATATGAAAATAACTATATTCTAGACTTGAGAAACTAACATCATGGGAAGATGATCACTCCTTTCTTTTTAGGTGGTTCGAAGGTTAAAATATCTCTAGTCCACCAGTCGATATTATTGATATCTCTTGGCTATTTCTTACAGAGTATTTCTTTACAAAAATATGCCAACCCCTTGCACTGCCCAGGACCTTGGTATTTATAGGAAGAGGATACCTGGGTTGGCAATGGGGTTGTTCCGTGATCTCTTCATCCTTCACGTCATCTCTGTGACACTAATGATTAATTCCTAAAACCTTACAGTGAAGTGTGGTCTAATCAATATGTAAGGATGGGTAATGGGCCGCCTGGCCCAAATCAGATACGGGATGTCCGAATGCGCACGTTTATACTGCGCATCCGAGAAATCAGAAATAAAACAGACATGTGATGTCTGATATATGCACATTTATATTGCGTGGTTGACTTTACAAGGATTCGGGTGTCAGATCTCTGCCTCATCATGAGCTTAATGTGGCGCTAGCTCGCGACTCTCATACTCCTGACACGATGCCTCCGAGTAGCAGTTAACTCTCTAATTAGCTCGGGTTGGACAGATGGAGGCCCGTAACAAACAGCTCTGGGTAGACGATTTACACGTGGCAAATCAAATTAGGTCATTTTCTAGCTCGCCAGGATATTTAGGGCATACACTAGCGTTCCTCTGTTCATGCTCCATCTTCAGTTTTAGCCTCAGCAGCCTTATTGTTTGCACAACAATCCGGGAATTTAAGTTTGTTTAGGGAATTATGGTTGTATTTTTTGGACTTTATGAACCAAATCTTTTAGTGTTTATTATTTAGTATTTACTAGTTGGACGTTTGTACCTATTTTGGACTTTGGACTTTTTGACTTCTTTTATTTTCTTATGTTTGTATTTTTGAATTTGAACTTTTGATGGACATTAGTTAGGAAAGAGACTTTATGAAGTTTCTAACTTTCTATAAATTGTGTTGAAATTATGTTTGGCATGATGAAAATGTGGTATGTAAATTATATTTGTTTTTATACATTATGTTCAAATTAAGTTTCTAAAACAACATGACAAATGTAAAAAAAATACAAGACAAAAGTAAAAAAAAAAAAAAAAAAACTCAAAAAATGACATTTTTGCAACAAAAAAAACTGTCAAAGCCCATTGAAGGCCCAAACTCGAAACTTGACCATTTGACACCCGAACCCGAGCCCACCCGACACCCAAAACCCGAAAACCCTATAAATACGAAATTATTTCAGACGGGTTCGATACCATTTTCTTACACTTGAAACTGACCAAACCCGGAGTACCCGAAAACCTGTCGGATGTTCAGCCCTAAGAAGAAGAGGAGAATGATGAAGATAAAGTTTAGAGAGTTAGGTTGGTTCAAATTTTATTTTTGATGTATTTTAGGTTAAGAATTTGTTTTAATTTTATTTAACAAATAGAATTGTTATTGTGTTTTTTTTTTTTTTTTTGTTAATAATGTTGTGGTTTCTAATTTTTTATTTTATATCAAATTTTATTAATTTTTTATTTAATAATATTTGATTATATAAATTTTAAATGATTTTTTATATTTTTTAATATTTAAAATTAATTTAATATAATTCAAAATTTATTAATTAATAAAATTTAAGAGTATTTTGATCATATTTAAAAAAGTTTGATCAAAATTGGATTCATAATATTATTTTATTTTATTTTATAAAATACAAAATCTAAATTATCATTTAATCAAAATATAGCTCCATCAATCAATTTTACAAAACATGAATACTAAATGATATTTGACCTTGATATAACTATAAGGATGAAATTTAAAAAAATATATATCAGGTAATTCGGGTCCCACTGTAATTGTGGCAATCAAACGATCGAAATTCGTTCATAATTGGTTCTGTGGACCCACACCTACTGGATTTAAAATAGGGCACTTTCTTTCTTCTTTCATGAACGTTGACGCGTGCTGTGAGAAACAAAGATTCGGTTTCATTGATTTGGATCGTAGGTTTTAGCGATTTCGATCAGAAAAAATGGCAGGTGAAGCGGGTTTGCTCAAATCCTTGAGGCCAAGGATTCGTATCCAATCGGACGACATCAAATCCGCCGCCTTATGGGGCGTCGCTGCTACCACTACTGCTCTTTGGGTCGTCCAGGTTTCCTTCTTCACTTTATATTCCATTAAGGTTTTCCTTTTATTCGTTCCAGAAGTTTTTGCTTTGTGCCCCATTGATCTGAATCCGCTATAAATTTGAATTCGATTTTAGTTTAGGTATGGTTTTCTTGTTGGATGCAGATGTTTCCATGTTAAATTTGTTTATTATATCCAAAGGGAATTGCATAATTTCATTTTAATGATGAATAAGTTGATAGATTTCAGTAAAATTTGAATTATACCGACACAGATTGGATTCACAATCATAGTGTACTGGTAAAGATGTTATGCTGAACAAAAGAAAGGACCTTTCTCCTAATTTCATAGATTGGATTCGTTCTTTAACGTCTCTGCTTATTATTATTATTATTATTTAGGAGTTTTGATAGAGAGTTAATAGTTTTCCATGTTCCCTTTTCTTCCCAAACTATGTGAAACAAATTTTGTTGCACCACAAAATGAAAAATCATAGATAGTATTGAAAGGCATGTTTATCGCAAGTTGTAATCTGCAAAAACTAAAATTTGAGAACTTGGGAGTAAGGAATTGCCTCTGCAGAAAGAGTTAGAGTAGGAAATAAGTTTTAGTATCATTCATCGAGCAGTTTAAGCTTCTAGCTAGCATATATATTTTTTTCATTTGCTTTCCTATATAATTTAACTATTGCAAGAAAAACACTAGGATTCTCTTTTAATCTGCATGATTGAGCTTTATTTTTATTTTTTGTTTTTCAATTGTCTAAAGGGATTTAACCTTGATGCACCATAAGAATCAGTTAACCCCATGCTTGACCTTAGCATTCTCTCTTTCCTTGCAGCCGTTCAATTGGTTGAAGAAGACCTTCTTGGAGAAGCCAGAGCCCGAGAAATGAACTGGGTTTTGATTATTTTTCTTGTTTAACTCTCTTTACATCCATAAAAGAAAAGGCTGAATTGACCAGACAATTGAATAATGGTGTAGTTTCATTTTCTTGCTGCGTTGCTATTTGGGTTACCTATATTGCAATTTTTCTCATCATTTGCAATACTCTACATTCTACACTTTTACCATTGATAAAAACATTTGTCTCCGGAGAGAGAATCTCAGCTTTTTATATATATATGTATGTGTGTGTTTGTTTGCACGTTCTCTGGATTGATGTTATCCTTTCAAGGCTTCATCTTGGTGATTTAACCAAAGAGCCTTAACTTTCCAAAAAAAACAAAGAGCCGTAGAACACTCCCCTGCCCAGGGCCGGACTTTCCTATATTTGTTGTCGTCTTTTTGGGCTCTACTTGGCCATTTTTCGAAATAATCGGGATTATTTATTGACCATTTGCTAATAAACTTGCTGGGTTGATTCTGTTTATGCCTAAACTTGTTTAGCAGTGATTTTTTTCTTACTCGTGAATCTAAGTCCTGATTGTGACAAAATTATCCTTGATGATCTAACTCAACCCGACCGAGTGGCACCCAAAAAAAAAACTCAGTAACACTTTAAGCCAATTACATTAGTGGGCCTATTTTGGGCTTATGAGAAAATGGGCCATATGTAAGTTGGAAAACAAAACATTTTTAGGCCCCTTTAAACGACGAAAGGAAGAAGCAACGACAGAAAAATATTAGGAAAAAAATTAAACAATCTAGAAAAGATAAAAGTATAGTTGGAATAGGACAAGTAAAGTATATATAAAAACGTAAATTCTTAAGTAAATATCAGAAAAAAGTGATCTCAATACTCATTAAAGACCACAAGTGAGTAACAAACCCTAAGACCGGTTCTCTACAAGACTAGCCTACTCACCCAACCCATATCTCCTCCCTCCATTCTTACAGGTGCGCCAAACAACAGCCGTGCGATCACACGTGCCTCAGCTTCTTCCTTCCGTGGATACATATATACTAGTCACGGCAACCACATTCTCCCCCTTTTTTCCCTCTTTTCAACCAAATTCAGCGCCAGAATAAGATAGAGAGGACGAACACAGCTGCCTCAGTCACTCTCCCCCTCACATAGATCTCTCTGTAAGTTTTTATTTGTTTTCTTTTATTGATTGATTTTCTTTTGTGTCCTTGTAAATACCGATCATTGATTTCGTTGGAATAATTCTAATTGCTCCTTCAGTCAAATTTATGCAAAAATATTAATTTTATTTTGGGTTTTGTTGAAAATTTGAGGTAATCTGATTTATCGTTATGAATATTAGAGGGAGAAAATAAATGGAGTCAGAACTGGTGGAGCTGTTTGAGGCGGCGAAGAAAGCCGCTGACGCCGCGGCGACGTTGACGGAATCGGGCGCTGAGGAAAGCCGATGCCTTGATGCATTGACACAGCTTAAGAGTTTTCCCGTCACTTATCAACTCCTTGTCTCCACTCAGGTGAATTTGCGATGCTTTGTTTTTTTTGCTCAATGCTTGGCTAGAAAAACGGTCTCTGCGGTGGGTATATATATAATGGAGTTTGTATAATTAGGCCAATTGAAATGGTTATGCTCCTACTTTACGAGATTAGTTAAAAGAACCAGAATTCAGATCTGAAACATTGTGTTTTTTCCCTTAAATTATTAAAAATATTTTTTTTTAAATTTATTACTAGGGTTTTTTTTCTTTTCTTTTCTTTTGTTTTAATTAAAGATAATTTTGATAAGATTTTGATTTTAATTGATGGAAAACGTTTTGGGGTACGTGATAATGTTGAGGACTTGCTGAAAAAGAGGCAATTTTCTTTGTCTAGGAGAATGTTTTGATAGATTTAGGGCTTTGAATATTTGAGCATCACGCGTTCACTTAAATCTCACCATGAGAAGGAAAAGAAAATCGGATCTATTAGGGTAAAGGTGCAAAATTAGGTAATTATTCTTAAGAGACTTTTATGTTTATTTGTTTATTCATTCTGTTGAGATTTCATGAGAAAGTTATTTAGCATATGATTTTTTTCCCTGGCTGTTGCTTCCGTATTATACTATTGAACATTGAAAGAATATATCATGCTGTTAAATTTATATGTTTATTTATTTATTTGCGTGTTAATGATTTTTTTTTTAATGGTCATCTAACGTTGCTTCTTTCAATTTAGAATTGGATTTTGGTCTTTCAATTTAGAATTGGATGTTCGATTTGATTATTAACATGCTCTCTTTCAGGTTGGGAAGCGTCTTCGACCTCTCACGAAACATCCTAGGAAGAAAATACAGACTCTTGCAACCGGCCTGATTGAGATATGGAAGGACATTGTTATTAAAGAAACAAGCAAAGATTTAAAGAATGGAACGTTGGAAACTAAACCTTCTTTCAAACTCGAATCTCCAAAAGCTGAGAGTCCCAGGCCTGAGAAGTTTCAAAAGACTTCCTCTGGGAAGATTGAGAAGGGTTTCAAGGCAGAACCTGTTAAGGTTGAGAAAGTTGAGCGCAATGTAGCAGAAAGAAAGGTTCATATTGAGAAAAAGTCATCCGTGGATAATGTCAAGATTGAAAAAAACCGAGATGTGAAGAAACCAGCAGCAGTGGGTGCTTCTTCAACTCCCAAGCTCACATCTATGATCAAATCTCATGACGCTTCACGAGATCGAGTGCGGGACATGCTTCATGAGGCTTTGTCTAAGGTCTCAAGCGAGGCAGACGAAGTTATGGTGGATGATGTCAATGCCTGTGATCCGATTCGAGTTGCGGTGACTGTGGAATCAGTGCTGTTTGAGAATTGGGGTGGTGCTACTGGTGCACAAAAGGTCAAGTATAGATCCTTAATGTTTAATCTTAAGGATCCAAAGAACCCTGATTTCCGCAGAAAAGTACTTCTTGGACAAGTTAAGGCAGAGAGTCTTGTGGACATGAGCACGGCGGAGATGGCAAGTGATGAGAGGCAGCAGCAAAATAAGAAGCTCGAAGAGAAAGCGTTGTTCGATTGTGAGCGCGGTTTGCAAAGAGAAGCAACAACCGATCAATTCAAGTGCGGTCGATGTGGTAAACGGAAGACCACATACTACCAAATGCAGACGCGAAGTGCCGATGAACCTATGACAACCTACGTAACATGTGTAAACTGCAATAACCGTTGGAAGTTCTGTTAGTGAGGGAGTTCTTTTTTAGGTGTTTCTGACTGGCCATTGTTGTCAATTTGATTCATCCGATGAGATAAGTGGCAGAGCTGCCCCAATTAGATGTGTATGTCTCAGTCAGTGTGACTTTATTAGAGATTCATCATATGTAGAATTTTTTATGAATGCTTTTGTATTTTTTTTATTTTCATTTAGTGCTTTGTAGGATAAATTTGTTCGGAGTATTTCTTTTTTTAATTGATTTATCTCCATATTTACTTACATTTCTAGTTCCATAATGGAATCATGTACTTAATGTTGATTTCTGACCAAACAAGTTCAATGTGTGGCACTGTTGAGCTTTGTATCTTGATACTAGAAACTCTGTTCTAATCTATATTTATAAATAACTAATAAAGTTCGACAATCTGCATGAAACTTCTTTCTGGTAGGAGCCGTATGGTCTCTTGAAGTAAACTCAACTAAAGTTACAGAATAATACATCAACAATCAGAATAGTTTTAACCTTTTTCTTTTCCTTATTACATAATCACAATAGGGGAAAAAGAAAAAAAGAGCATCATCATAATGCATGGCTGCCATGCCTTTACAGCTAGACCAAAGATTCAAGATTGTTGGACATCATCAGCAGCAGAAGCAGTACTGTCACGTTCCCTGAGAGCCTGGAAAACTCTAGAACTTCTATCGAAGATCTGAGCCCTCCGATTGTAATCATTTGGTTCCCTCCCATGGTCTTCCCCCATGATGGCCTCTCGCTCCAAGCACTCGAGCAACTCCACCACTCCTCTCCCTCCGCCGCACTTCTCCTTCAACCTCCCAGATTTCATCCATTCCGCCACTTCTTCCACGCCCATCTCGTCCTCGAACTCTCTCGCCACCGCCCCAGGTCCCAAACTGGCACACTCCGTGGCCATTTTCACTCTCATTCTCCCTCCCTTGGCGGGGGTTGAGGGCAGTGCTCTCGAACATCTTATACCACAGTGGATAACGCTTTGGCAGCAGGAAACAGAAGGACGTGAGGATGAAAGAAAGGTCTGACGAAGAGGGAGGACTTCCATGGCTACTCGAAGAAGATTTTGGGCTGGTCGTGGTAACGAACTAAGCAATAGCACTATTATGAGTCCAGTACATATGTATAGTATATATATATATAGTATAGGGTTGGAATTGGAGGATGAAAATGGGACCAAGTCCACTACTCCACGTAGCAAAAGGATGATCCCACCGCGCACACGTGCATGGGTAGAAGGGCACGTGTGAAGAAGTGAATGAGAGCGTTCAAGAAGATAGGCATGGGCGAGGGACACGTTATGTGTCTTTGTGCGAGATTGTCTTCATGTCATACGTAGATTCCCTTGTCTTAGTGTACTATCAAGGAAAGTGTCGGGTAAAGGGTGCCGTACTACCTACCCGAAGAAGCTAGTAGTAGTAGTAATGTGAAACTCTTTCTGTGGGCCTAAAATTGGGTCCAATTTTCGTTGGATTACGTTACACAACACAAGATCTTTGCTCAACTTGTCAATGTTCACTTCAGCCCCAATTTTAGTGGTTAGTAGTGGTCCAAATTTCTAGTTGAACTTTCAAAGTAAGGATTCTCAGCGTCTTTGATTCAAAATTTATCCAATACAATTCATATTGAGAATGAGAAAACCATTTTTTTCAAACTGTAATTCCATAAATGTGACACAACATTTGTTACGTAGAATTCAGCTGAAAATTTGGAAGTCTTTGTATATAAATATTTATATATTTAAACTTTTAATTAAGGCCATACATTTTGCTCAACTAAATTTGTGGATAACATCATACTTTTGTCATTGACGTAAATTTCATGATTTTGGCGTGTGTTTTTTTTGGTTAAATGATCGAATTTATTTTCATTCACAATTTTATTCCTACACTACTTGATAACCGGTCTTATGCAATATGATAGTTGACTTGTTTCCTTAACAAATAACCACAAATAACGATGATGGTGTTATAAAGAAAAAAATATCACAAATCACATCATAATATGTGTCCACATAAATATCACCTAAACTGTCTATCATACTTGTTTATTCTGTAGAATATACTTGAGTACCCTTTCATGAACTCTTTGCGATAAGTAGGGCTCTAAATTCTTGTAATCGTATCATACTCGTATCGATATAATTATAATACGACACGATTAAGGTAAACACGAACATGACACAATTATTAATTATGTCAAAAATGTGAACACAAACAAGACATTATTATTTTAGTAGGTCACTCGACACGTTAACACGATTATGACACGATGAATGTGTCATGATACAGCACGAAATTAACACAATCAATCTGAATTATATAAAAAATTATGAAACCTATGATAATTATTTATGTTATCGTGTCAACACAATTATGATACGACACAATTTTTAAATATGTTGACACGATTTAATTATTAAACATGTCACCCAAACTCATTTATTTTGTATCATTTTCTAATCGTGTCAAAAATTGTCAACCCTAGCGATAATGTCTCACTTGGGTACCTTGCCACAAGAACCTCACAGGATGTACCAACTTAAAAATCCCTATTTAGGGAGCAACTTCCTATTTGTAAATGACAGTTAATATTTTATTGTAACAAATATTAACTATCAAACATAATGATAAATCTCATATTTGTGAATTATGTCATTTTTTTGACAGAACCATGTTAAAAATATCTATGCAAGTGTTTGTATTTACATTTCATTTATTAATTTTTATTTACACCAGCATATATTTTATTAGTTGACTAAAACCTCTATGAACAAATAACAATAAAAAAAAAACCTTGATATGCTTTTCAGATTTGAAAGATTAAATAATGTATTCTTATGGTAGTTGGCATGAGTGGCAAGGTTGTATCTTAAAAATAAGGAAACAAACTCAACCTATGACATTATTTATTAACTTTCTCATACTTATAACCAATAATTGCAGGATTATATTGTCACAACTTTCTGTCCCGCCTCATTAAAGATTTATTTGCTTAAGTAAAAATTAATCCAAGTCATACACA
Organism: Humulus lupulus; assembly: GCF_963169125.1. Lineage (NCBI taxonomy): Eukaryota > Viridiplantae > Streptophyta > Magnoliopsida > Rosales > Cannabaceae > Humulus > Humulus lupulus. Next base: position 92,159,574 of record NC_084800.1, on the reverse strand, counting down.
GATAATTGTGTGTTTTGCAATGTCAAGCCGTACCAAGGAAAACCAGAAAATAGTGTACAAAAGAAAAGAAAAGAAAACATAACATAACATGATCAATGGAAAATCATCACTAGAGTGATCCTAAACTCTCAATATAAGTTTGACCATGAAATGCCTATCTAAGACTAAGATTGGAAGTAAAAGAAAAGAGAAATGGTGCGGAAGATAAACACAAATTCTTTGAGAGGGAAATAAAGGGTTCGGAAGATTAGTGTAGATTAGATAAAGTCTTTTTTTTTGTCGTGCAAGTTTTAGTTTTTCATTTTCTTTCCACATGATCATAGATAAATGTGGACTTTTCCTATTAATTTTTTTATTTTATGTGTTGGTATGTTGAATATTTAGTTTAATATTTGTATGTGTGATTTGTCTATATGAAATATGAAATATCTATAATATTTTTTGAGAGTTTTTTAACTAATTGGAGCTGAGTTCGTTTGTTAATTAGGTTGAATTCATCATGTAGTATTTTTGATGAAAAACTATGTATAACGTAAAGTCTTCATAATTATAAATATGCTTCTGTTGACTTTTTTTTTTAAAGAAATTATTCTCATTAATTAGCTTTACTGATAAACTCTGGCATGTAACCTAGCTATTTTTTGTTCTCATTTTTCTCTTGTCGTGTAAATTTGTTAATAGTTGCTTTTATATTGGCACCCACTTTTTTTTCTCATTTCACATTTTTATAATTAATTAATTAATTATAAATATAACCTTGTATAGATTGACTTAAATATTTTCGTATAATTTTAAAATATAAATCATATTTCTTAATACACTCTTCTCTAACACATTAGGTATTCAAAAAAAATTATAAACAATATAGCTAATGGATAAAGAAAATATGGATGTCGGTATAGAAGATTGTGATTCTATTATTAATGTTTTTAACTTTCATGAGGTAATATATATATATATATATATATTAAATTTTATTATTAATATTTGTATTTTATTATATATGATATATATATAAACTCTTAAAAAAATATTGTAGTGTGTTTTTTGATTGAATTTTATAGTTAGAATTGTTTATTGGATGTGTAAGTATTTTTTTAGAAATCATTGAAGATTTTATAAGAATTAAATAATAATGTAGAGGGGTGGAAAAAGAAATTTTTTTAATAGGTCATTTTGTATTTACTAAAAATTTAAGAAAAGTGTAAAAAGAAACTTTATAATTTTTTAAATTCTGTAGGGAGTTTAATTATAAAAAAAAAAGGCGAGGAGAGAAAAAATGAGTGCAAATAGGAGCACCATTTGTTAATTCATGCTCTTTTTTCATATTTTATTTGAGATATACATCTTCTTCATATAATTGAAACTAATTTTGTTATATTTTAATAAATTTTGGATGAAATTTCTTTCGAGATTTTACTTCTTACAGTATTATTAATACGCAATATTAATCATCTATGTAAATTTACTAGAAAAGTTTAAAGAATAAATAGCATTTTTGCCCTCCGAACTATGACCACTGTATGATTGTGCCCCCTGAATGATTTACGATGTTAAAAATTCCCCCTGAACTATACACGTTACTAAAATATGAGACTTCTGTTAGATTTCGTCCTATGTAGCTAAGGAATTGATGACGTAGCATTTTGTCTGTTGATGTGGCATGCCATGTGTAGAACAATTATCAATTTTGCCCCCCGAACTTTGACCACTACCAAATTATACCCCTTTTATAAAAAAAATAAAAAATTCTTAAAAATAATAATTAAATCCTTAATAAGTAAAAATTTTAATTATCAACAAATAACTATTTTTTACTTTTTCTTTTACAATATTAATTAAAAATATTTTAGAATGAATATTTAAAATAAATACTAAAACAAAAACAAAAAATTTAATTAAAAAGATGGACAAAAGACTTAAATAAATAAATAAAAATTTTAATTTAAGAGGAGGAGGAAAAAGGGGAAAAAACTTTGTTTAAGGATTTATTTTTTAATTTTTATATTAAAATATATTTATTTTATATTGTAAAAGTAAAAAAAAAAGTTATTTGCTATTAATTAGATTTTTAATTTTTGAGTATTTGAATTTTATTTAATTAATTTGAAACTTTTAGTATTGCTTATTTTCTTAATCTTTTAAAATGATTTTTTTTTTAATTTTTAAGGATTTAATTATCATTTTTAAAAAGAAAAAAATTAAATTAGTCTTAATAAAAATGGCACAATTTGGTAGTGGTCAAAGTTCGGGGGGGGGGGGTAATTTCTAATTATTCTACACATGACACTGCCACATCAAGAAACAAAATGCTACATCATCAATCCGTTAGCCACTTAGGACGAAATTTAACAGAAGTCTCATATTTCAATAACGTGCATAGTTCGGAGTGAATTTTTAATATCGCGAATTATTCATGGGGCACGATCATACAATGGTCATAGTTCGGGAGGCAAAAATGCTATTTATTCAAGTTTAAATAACAATTAGACACTTTGCCCCATCATTTTTGCTAGTAGTATGAATTTGCCCTCTCACTTTTGATATTGTCTTCAAATGCCCCCTAAATGGAAAAATTAGTATTTTTTTTTACCCGTAACTACTTCTCTTGGTATGATTTTAGTAATTTACCTCCAAACTTTTATTCTATTATTAAATATCACATACATGATGAAGTTATTTCAATTTTACCTTCAAATTTTGTTATAAATTTGACCATAGATTGATTTCATTTTAATTCAACTGTTACATAAATTAAAACAAAAAAGAATTCATTTATTTTTTTACCTATAATTTATGTGATTTGATTATGTAATTTTCTCTTGGATTATATAACTAATTAAATAGCTAGAAAAAATTGAATAAAGATAAATTATTTATAATAATGTTATTAATGTATTTGTTAGCTATTGGTTAAAAAAAATTGGGAAATTGTTGATTTGGGAAAAACTTAAAGAATTTCCAAATTTATTTAGTTTTGTTATGTTTTTGTGTTATTCATTTATTTTTAACAATAAAACTAAATGAAAGTTTGTTAAAATATTTATTTATATTTCCAAAAAAAAAATATTATTAATTGATGAAAATAAGAATTCAAAAAAAAATTAAGAAATTTTAAAAAGAAAAATTATATTATTTATTTGGCTATTTATTAATTTAGTTTTGTATGGTAAATTATTTACTTTTATGATGGTTAATAAAATTATAATCAATCTAATATGTTTCATATTTTTAATCAATTTTACTCAATCATACATTGTAACATAAGTCAGGTAAAAATTTCTAATAGCATGTTTGTTTTGAGTGAAAAAATAAAAAAAAAATTAATATTTAAATAATACTTGAATATAACAAATCAAGACTAAAAAATTAAATTAATAAGAAAAGTCAAATTTAAGGGTAAAAATGTGTTGGAGAAAATCAAACTATTTTAGGAAGTTTTCTAATTTTAGAAGGGATAATTGTGGCACAAGTACCCAATGTTTGGGTTTTGTACGCGACATAGACACCCAATGTTTATTTTTAGTGGCAAAAGTACCAAAAGTTAGTAAAACTGTAATTCCATCAGTCTCATCCATTAGACTCCGTTAGGCAGACACGTGTCACGTTTTTATTGGTCCAAATCATAATTATTTTTAAACATTGGGTACTTATGCCGCGTACAAAACTCAAACATTGGGTACTTATGCCACAAATATCCCTAATATATTATTGAGTTTGACCAATCACGAAGTGACACGTGCTGGTCCAGTCATCACGAAACGGAACCTAACGGAGAAGGTTGACGGAATTACAGTTTTACTGACTTTGGGTACTTTTGCCACTAAAAATAAAAATTGGGTCTATGCCGCGTACAAAACCCAAACATTGGGTACTTATGCCACAAATATCCCATTTTAGAATAATTGTTTAAGCTGTAAAATAGCTAATTTGTTTGCTGATTTTATTTATTTTAGGAAAGTTTTTAAATAGGGTGATTTGACATTAAAGTAGAATATTATTGTATTGTTTTAGGGCAACCTCTTACATGTGTATATATTGTATCATTCACGATTAAAATAATATATTAGAAAATTTTCCTATTTTTGACTTGGTATCAGAGACAGATTCTAGTCTCTTTCTCTCATCACGATGTCAGATACCTCCCATGAGCCCACTACTATCCCACCAACCAAACCTATCAACCTTAACACCCCTGAATCCTCTAAACATGTTTCTGAATCCCATTCTGTTCAGACTACCACCATTCGTCTTAATGGTGATAATTTTTTGCGTTGGTCTCAATCGATTCGAATGTACACGAGGATGCGAAAAGATGGGCTATTTGCGGGTGATAAGAAGGCACCTAAGGAGGATGACTCGGCTTATGCTACATGGGATGCAGAAAATTCCATGGTTATGACTTGGCTGGTTAATTCTATGGAGGAGGAGATTAGTTCAAACTATATGTGTTATCCTACTGCTAAGGAATTATGGGATAATGTTCATCAGATGTATTCTGATTTGGAGAATCAATCTCAAATTTTTGAGTTGAATCTCAAACTTGGTGACATAAAACAAGGTGAGGACAATGTTACCAAATACTTTACTGTGTTGAAAAGGATTTGGCAAGATCTTGCTCTTTTTGACACATATGAATGGGAATCTGTTAAAGATGGTAAACATCATAAAAAGACAGTCGAGGATAATCAGATTTACAAGTTTTTGGCTGGTCTTAATGTTGAGTTTGATGAGGTGAGGGGGAGAATCATTGGTCACCCACCTTTGCCTTCTATTGTTGAAGTCTTCTCGGAGGTTAGAAGAGAAGAAAGTCGAAGAAATGTCATGTTGGGAAAGAAGGTTGTTGGAGCAGCTGTTGAAGGATCAGCTTTAGCTACTACTAATGGAGGAGGCTATAGTAGATCCACTTGAAATAAATCTGATGAAAAGCCACAAGTCTGGTGTGATTTTTGCAACAAGCCTCGTCACACTCGTGAGACATGCTGGCGCATTCATGGGAAACCAGCAAACTGGAAACCACGCGAGAAATATGGGTGTAATGTTGCTGCCAATGAGGCTAAAGCTCTTCCCTTTACAAAAGAGCAGATGGTTCATCTTCATGAGGTGCTGAAATCCAATCCGCAATCATCTGGTATTTTTGCTGCATTTGTGGCACAAACAGGTATTGAAAAATATGCTCTCCATTCCTTTTTAAATTTTACTCCATGGATAATTGATTCTAGAGCTTCTGACCATATGAAAAATTCTTCTAAACTGTTTGAATCCTATATCCCATGTTCAGGTAATAAAAAGATTAGGATAGCCAATGGAACTCTCGCACCTATTGCGGGAAAAGGCCTTGTTAAAATATCTGAGGGAATAGATCTTAAATTTGTTCTCCATGTTCCACAACTTCATTGTTATCTTTTATCTGTTAATCAACTATCTAGAGATTCTAATTGTTGTGTTGTTTTCTATGAATCTCATTGTATTTTTCAGGACCAACACTCGGGGAAGACGATTGACAGTGCTAGGATGATTAATGGTCTCTACTATTTTGAGGATACTCTATCTATTAATAAAATTGCTCAAGGACTTAGTAGTATCAGTTCTTTTTCTGTTTTTGATCAAATAATGATATGGCATTATAGGTTGGGTCATCCTAGTTTTTCCCATTTGAAACATTTGTTCCCTGGTTTATTTAAAAAATTAAATCCTTTATCTTTTCAATGTGAAAGTTGTGTATTGGCCAAGAGCCATAAAAACACTTATGTTAAAAAATCTTATTATCCTTCTCAACCTTTTTACCTTTTTCACAGCGATGTTTGGGGACCCTCCAAGGTCACCACATTTTCAGGTAAGAAATGGTTTGTTACTTTTATCGACGACCATACTCGTCTTTATTGGGTCTATTTAATGAAAGAAAAATCTGATGTGACTCAAATTTTTAAAGACTTTTACTGTATGATTGAAACACAATTTCATAGTAAAATCAGTATTTTGAGATCTGACAATGGAACAGAATATTTTAATAAAACATTAGGCAGTTTTTTAAAGGAAAAAGGAATTATTCAGCAATCTTCTTGTCTTGATACACCTGAACAGAATGGCTTAGCTGAACGAAAAAATAGACACATATTAGAAGTGGCTAGAGCTATGATGTTTTACATGAATATTCCAAAAATACTTATGAGGAGATGTTGCTCTTACTGCTTCCTATTTAATTAATAGGATGCCTACTAGAGTCTTACAATATACTACTCCTCTTGATTGCTTGAAAAAATTACTTCCAGGGTGTAGAATTAATTCAGATATTCCTTTGAAAATATTTGGTTGTAATGCTTATGCTCACACTCCAAAAAGGTCTAGGTCCAAATTAGAACCAAGAGCTGAAAAATGTATTTTTATTGGATATTTACCTAATCAAAAAGGTTACAAGTGCTTTAATCCTGTTACCAAACAATTTCATATGACTATGAATGTTACTTTTTTGGAACAAACCCCCTTTTTTACCAAAAAAATTATTCAGGGGGAGACTTTAGTGGAATCAAATTTTTGGGAAATTGATCATCTCCCTAATATCATTCTAGAAACAGCTCAACCTACTGAATGTGAATCTAAAATTGGTTTGTCATAAATAGAAATACTACGATTTATTAAAAATAGTGAAAATCTTGAGCCTTTGGTTTATTCTATGAGAAATGTACGTGAAAGAAATAAAGACCAGGTAATCATCCCAGCACATGGTCAAACGGAAGCCCTAACCGATGGTCTTTCAAATATTTCAGGTAATTCTTCTCCTACTTCTACTTCTCTTACTGAACCTGAATCTAGTCTAGGAGTAATTCCAGAAAATACCAATTTAGATCTTCCTATTGCCTTAAGAAAAGGAACATGTACTTGCACTAAGTATCCTATTGCTAAATATATTTCTTACAATCATTTGTCAAAAAACCATAGAGCATTTATTGCGAATATTTCAGAACTTGTTGTGCCTAGAAATATACAGGAAGCATTGGATGATCCGAATTGGAATTTGGCAGTTATGGAGGAAATGAATGCCTTGATTAAAAATGGTACTTGGGAGATTGTAAGAGTACCGAAGGGGACAAAGATTGTTGGGTGCAAATGGGTTGTTACAATAAAAACCAAAGCTGATGGGAGTGTTGAAAGGTATAAGGCTAGGCTTGTCGCAAAAGGGTTTACTCAAACCTATGGAATTGATTATCAAGAAACTTTTGCTCCGGTTGCAAAAATAAATTACATTCGGATTTTACTTTCTCTTGCTGTTAATTCTAGTTGGCCTTTATACCAATTAGATGTTAACAATTTTTTTCTTAATGGGGATCTGGAAGAAGAAGTGTTTATGAGTCCTCCGCCTAGTTTTGAAAATGGTGTTGGTTTTGGGAGAGTTTGCAAACTTAAAAAGTCCTTGTATGGGCTTAAGCAATCTCCTAGAGCCTGGTTTGAGCGCTTTGGTAGAGTGTTGAGGCGCCATGGATATACTCAGAGTCAAGCAGATCACACCATGTTCTATAAACATTCAAAAGAAGGAAAGGTAGCTATCTTAATAGTGTATGTGGATGATATTATTTTAACTGGAGATGATCATGATGAACTTGATGAGTTGAAAAAGAGACTTGCTCAAGAGTTTGAGATCAAAGACTTGGGTACTTTAAAATACTTTCTTGGAATGGAATTTGCTAGGTCCAAGGAAGGAATCTTTGTTAATCAACGTAATTATGTTCTTGATCTGCTTAAAGAGACTGGTATGCTAGAGTGTAAACCTGTTGAAACACTCATTGAACCAAATGTCAAATTGCAACCCACATAAGCTGAGAATGTGAAAGATCGGGGACGTTATCAACGTTTAGTAAGGAGACTAGCTTATCTATCACACACACGACCAGATATAGCATTCTCAGTGAGTATGGTGAGTCAGTTCATGCATGCACCTGGACCTAAACACTTCGAAGCAATCTACAAAATCTTAAGGTATCTAAAAGGAACACCTGGAAAAGGACTCATGTTTAAGTCAAGAGGCCATTTACAAATTGAGGCCTATACAGATGCAGATTGGGCTAGGAGTATAGTTGATAGAATATCTACCTCAGGTTATTGTTCATTCGTTGGAGGTAACTTAGTCACATGGCGGAGTAAAAAACAGAATGTGGTTGCCAGAAGTAGTGCTGAGGCTGAGTTTAGAGTTGTTGCTCATGGTATGTGTGAGATATTATGGATAAGAAGGTTACTTGAAGAGTTGAAGGTATCTCAAGCATCCCCTATGAAACTTTACTATGATAACAAGGCTGCTATCTCGATTGCACATCATCCAGTTCTGCATGACCGTACAAAGCATGTAAAAGTGGATAAACATTTCATCAAAGAAAAGATAGAGGAAGGCCTGATTTGCATGATTTATGTTCCAACCGAAGAGCAAGTAGCAGACATTTTTACAAAGGGATTATTCAAAAAGTAGTTTGATTTTCTGAGGAGCAAGTTGGCTATGGAAGACATCTTTACACCAGCTTAAGGGGGAGTGTTGGAGAAAATCAAACTATTTTAGGAAGTTTTCTAATTTTAGAATTATTGTTTAAAGCTGTAAAATAGCTGATTTGTTTGCTGATTTTATTTATTTTAGGAAAGTTGTTAAATATGGTGATTTGACATTAAAGTAGAATATTATTGTATTGTTTTAGGACAACATCTTATATGTGTATATATTGTATCATTCACGATTAAAATAATATATCAGAAAATTTCCTATTTTTGACTTGGTTGGCGCTAGAATAGAGAAAAAAACAACTTTATGTGATATTTAATGATAGAGAAAAAATTTAGGGTATAAATTTATATTAAGAGAAGTAGTTAAAGAGTAAAAGAAGACTAATTTAGCAATTGAAGATAATGTCCAAAGTGAGGGTGACAAATGCATATTACTAGCAAAGGTGAGGTAAAATGACTAATTGTTCAAGTTTATAAGAAAAACTTAAAAGTTGCTATATAAAGTTATTTTATGTTTAGATTCCACTAAAATGTCTCATATTTTAATATCACATTACTTCTTTAATACAATTAAAAGAAAAACTAAATAAACAAATACATAAAAAGGAATAAATTATTATTAAAGTTCATACGTCAAAGCTCTACCAATTTTACCTAGATTTTGATAATGAAGAGCACAAAGCTTGAAAATAAACTGTAGTTGTGTTGTGTATCATCTAGACTATGAGCTTTCCAAGTATATATTCTCAGTTTTTTATTCAAAATTTACACTATCTGTTACAATTGGATAACCAGGATTAAAAAGTCAAAAACAAAGAAAACTCCCTTTTCAAACAATTGACTTTTAGCTCTAGATGAGACTGAACATTTACCATTTTCACATGTATATTATTCAATTACAATTCTAAATTAGTCTCCGCAGAGCTCTAATACAACGACTACTAAAATGGTATACAGGGCGTGATTAGTCTGTTATGTATGACTAAAAATAACTCAGAAAAATGGTTAGAGCTAAGGACTTACACAATCAGTAAAAAGGAATAATTTACTGTCATTCTTCTTTACAACTACTGTTGCGTGACTGAGTTATGATGACAATGTATGCTTGTTGAGTCTCCTCTCAGCTGCTATAGCGGCTGCTGTAGAAGGTGGCAAATGTCTTAGATTATTGGCTGTTTCATCTTCATTTTCTGGTGCTGGAACAGCGGATGGTGCTGCTGCAAAAAGGGATTCAATGTCTTTTAGTGTCAAAAAGGGCTGATCTTGATTCTTTGTGTTCCCACTAATGAATGTTGTTGTGTTCCTGCTTCGATTGAGTTTATATATACTCTCCTCAACTGTGTCTTTCACCTGAAACCAAGAAAATGAATACATAATATTAAGTAGTTCATGCATGTGAATTGAGAATAAAAGGATGCATGCATGGAAAACATACTTATCATGACCCATATCAAAATCTAAACCAGGAGTATATTAGTTTTAATTTGTTATTAGCTTATGAACCAATAGTAGTAATTGAGCAAAGAGTATGAAAGGTACACATACAATGAAACGGTGAACTAGTGTCCTGTTTTCCTGCCCAATTCGGTGTACCCGACTGATTGCTTGTGCCTCTGCCGCTGGATTGAGTAGAGGCTCAACAAGAACAACATGCTGTGCTTCTAAAAGATTGAGGCCATTGGCTCCATGTTGAATTAAGAGCAACAGCACTTGAATAGATTGTTCTGGTTTTTGTGTAGGTTTCTTTTTCTTCCCTTTTGGGCTGCTCTTTTGTCCTCTAAATTCACTAATTGCAACATGTGATTTCCTGCATTTTTCAGATAATTGAAGTCAGATGCTTATATTTATTCACTCGTAACATTTTTTTTAATGACAAGTGTTGGCCAACTGTAGTCCATGTAATCAGGGTTCAGGCATATAGAAGATACAGTTATGACGCTTGATAATTATCTTACCTGCCTCCTTTCATCCGAATATAGGTAATAGAATTAGAGGTTAATGCATGTTCTATTACATCAAGGACATCATGCCAACTTGAAAAAACAAGTACTTTTGCTCTTGGATCTTTGGACTTGATCCACAATATTCTTCTTGTCACTGCTTCAATCTTGAAAAACATACCACATAATGTGAATATATAGCATTATAAACTTGCTACCAGAAATAACAAACACATTTTTTTCTCGGTAAAAAGGAGAGAGAGAGAGACTAGAATGTAGGGGTAAACACTAAAAAGTTAGTGTATAAAAAGCACTAGGGTCGAAATTCACATGATCAGTATGTGAATGATATGTACCCAATCTGACAACTAACATAGTGTATGCCCCCATGACCAAAGCATAGAATTAACTAAGTAAAAGGTGGAATTATGCTAACTCACTTGTATAATATTGGCACTTAAATCCAGTATCTATGTTTTCTAAATTCTTAAAATACAATACAAGGAATATACCTTAGTTCCATATGAACCTTGAACCACAATAGATGCCGCACTATTTTCAAGACCTTCAATTGTATGAATCATAGAAGAATTACTAGATTCACTTTGACTATCATCAACATACGCAATATTTCCGACATCAGTATGCTGTCGACAAGTAGGGCACTTTACCCACTTATCGTGAACCTTGTTATCCCGAAGTATTCTCTGTTCAGTCATTGCAAATAAACCTAATGAAATGAAATAAAAAATTACATTTAGTTTAGCATGTGCTATAGATTCTGAGAACTGAATACAGAAGTTCTTTCTCTTGGTCAATTGTCTGACATTTATTGTCTTCTACAATATACATATATATATATATATATATATTGCCTTTTGGAAATTACCGCTAATGCAAACAATATTTTGAAGAGAAATATTGAAGGTGTCAAAAGAACATACATTTACAGCACGTAATATGCCCACATTGGAAAACCATCTTTTTAGTGCTCAATGTCTCTTGACAAACTGGGCATGATTCATCAACTTTAGGTATGCATTCACTTTTCTGTTCAGTGTTAGCTGATGCAGAAGCTGCTGCTGCCTCTTCAGTTAATGAGGAGCTATTTGGACTTTCTAATGGCAGTTTCTGTTTAGCTTGCACCAAACCCTGGTTTTGATTTGAAGAGAATTAGGAGTAAGTAAAGCCAATATGAAGGAAATTTTGTATACAGCAGAGTAAATCAGAACAAGAGAATTATTCCATTATTGTTTACAATTGCTAGATTAAAGTAAAATAATAGGACACGAACACTAATTATATGGAAACACAAGACATGTACAAATCAGGCACCCACAGTTCTGCCTTTGGGCCTGAGTTCGATTATTGGAAGTCCCAATACTTCATAATGGTAAATTATACTCTAAATATGAACTGCAGAAATAATACTTGGTGTATGTACCTTTAAATAACGAAGTTTCCCTTTAATACATGATAACAAGTGCAAGGCCATGAACTTGTCACTGGAGTACTGCACGCTAGCTGAAGGTAATTCTTCTTTAGTCAAAGCATTCAAGGATTTATCATCTTCATTCACTTGTAACTGCAACCTTGTAGTAGCCATCTTGATTTCATCATGAGCTTGCAGAACTTGAGCTTGAGAAATTGCCAAAGCCCTCGCATGAGCATACTCCTTTCTCATGCCCTTAACCAGGTACAAGAATAAAAACAATTAGATATGAATAGTTAAATGCAATAATCTAACCTGAATATCCTGTAAAATCTGAGATAGCTAGCATCCAAAAAAAAAATGATCATATGATAAATGTCACAAATTCTAGTCAAATCAGTCAACCAAAGAGGAGACTTTGCCATAAGTAGCTGCTGCTAACAACAGTATTAGTAATGCAATACCTCAAGAATGTGTAGGTGCTTGGTTGCTGCTGACAAACCATCTCTTCCCAAGTGAGTCTTGCAATAACTCTTTATAACTCCAAGAACAACCTCCAATTCAGACGGAGATTTTGAAACCTACAAATCCAATACCAAAAACAACAAGTCAGAGAAGATGAGTTTCAAATTGGCACAATTCCGTCCATTATACTGTCAGGTTTATTCAGCAGGGGGTAAAGTTTTCAAAATAAATCAATCACATTTTTGCAGATGCAAATGTAAGAAAATAAATTATCAGTAATGTTCTTTTTACTTCTGAAATTTTTTGTGAGCATACCAAGAACCTTATTTTCCAAAAAGAGCAGTTACTAATGATTTTTATGTTGACAAAGTCTTTTTTTCCTCGTTATTATGAGTTGTCAACTCATTAATAGCAACAAAAACTAACTCTACTAATATACTTGGGATGAAAAAAAAATCAACCCCTGAAATATCGACAACTTTAACCCCTATATGTGTTTCATTTAGGAAAGCAAACAAAAAATATACTCTTGCCACGTGTATTATATGTAAATAAAAGTGAAGGCATCACATGAGCGGGAGTGGGAAAAGAAAAAGGTGAGTAGAGAAAAATGATCTCCAATCTAAAATAAGGAAAGTAAAGATCAGATTCTTTACTTTTGAATCATGCAATCAAGTCAACCAAATAGAGGATGTTTCAGTAAAACCAATAAGTGATGTATCTGCTTAAGGTACAAACTAAATAAATAAACTACATTACTCTGCTTCTAAGATATACAAAAGATAATATGTGTCAGGGTAACTGACCACCACTTTTTCTCGAACATCTCTTTTTCTTGATTCTTCATAATCATTGGAAGCTGATTTTGATGTTTTATTTTGCTGTGACAAATTCCAATAGAATCGATTGAGAGCAGAGTTCTTTTTCTGCAGATCTACAGCCTCTTCAGCAGATGAAATTATCCCACCATGTGCTTTATTGAGACGAAAAAGCCTTGCTTCATAATGCTGGTGAAGAGCATAAATAAGTTGATACGGATAAATGAACAAAAAAACTATATAAATCAAACTTTCAAAGTTACTTTGTTGCAAACCTGAAACAATTCGTCTAGTTCACACATAACACATGAAGGGCCATCACCATTGATCTGGCAGTTTTGACAATATCGTACGCGTTCAATATCCTCCTCCCTTGGATTTTCCATCGTCTGATCAATTTCCAAAAGTTGATCAAGTAAAACTTTCCTAGAGGCTTCCAGCAGGTCCAAACCACTCTGGATATGATACTTTAGGCCACTTATGGATCGGAAACTAGATCAAAATTATTTGATACTAATCAATGTCCATACAGAAAACTCAAAATCTATTATCAAGTTGCAATTCAAGAAAAATTCTTGTCAGGGTTACATCTATGGTTCCGAAAGAATTAATGTCCAATTTATGAGTATTAGAAAATTCCAAAAAGTGACACTGAGACTCATGGGACACATCCATTACATGTAGCTTGCAGTACATTTCTAATAACTATAAATGGTAAGTTTCTTAATTCTCAAAGATTGCCGAGTTCAGCAGGTTGAAATATATATTTATATAAATCTAAAAAACAAAAACATATTCACTTACCCAGATGGCATCTTCGAAGATCTTGAATTGTTTAGAGTTCCTGATATGGCTTCTTCAATCTTTCTGATTAAATCAAATGAAAAATCTTTGTTCTGCTCAGCATCAATAAGGGCTTCCATCCACCAATCTGAGTGTTGATTTTTTCTTTCACTGATTCCAGAACAAACCTTCAACAAATAACATTTAGTTTAAATTAAAAAAAAAAAAGGCAAAAAAAATATCAGCAGGGAGACTTCAAGTGAATTGACTTGGTATAGTTAGATGAGAAAGAATATAGTCTTAATTGATTTTACACATGGATCTGTCCCACCAAATGAGAAATCTGTAAGGATATATCACTTAACACATACGAGAAAAATATTGTGTGTTGCATGCCATAAAAATTGAGATCAAATAGTCCTTTTTGTAGCCTAATATACAGTGCTACATATTGTTCTTGTGGCCATAGTAGAGTAGACGAGATTTACCTGCATATATGACTTTTTAAATTCTTCTTGAGCACTGTAAAGTCTTGAACTAAATGCAGATAAGTATTTCTGTTTCATATTCTCGCAGGTGGATTTCAGAGATTCATCACCAGAGGAACTGCATGATGTGTGGGGTACACTATCACCTTCTAGGTTGACATTTACGGCATTTTCTTTAATGTCAAAAGTAATATCCTGTAAATTCCCAGCATCAATTGTAGAGTTGTCTTTCCTACAAACTTTCCGCCTCTTGAAAACTAGTTGCTCACACTTTTCATTGTTCTGTCTCTTGAAGACCACCCTCCCGGGGTTTACTGGTAGGTGCTCCCCATTTAGGGAACACTGTTCCAAGCATTTCGCTTCCAGTGGGAGTATCTCAGAAAGATTATGAAGAATGTGAATATTCAACAAAGGGTCCAAGCGAAAATCTTCCGCGTGCTCCTCAGCTAAAGCCAATGCTTCCTTGTATAATGATACAGCTTCAGTAGAATTTTCCTCAATTACAGCTATTCCTGCAAGCCCATTTAATGCAAGAACTAATCTCCTAAGAGCTTCTTCTCCTTCTACTTTGGTCTTATTTATGAGAACCTACAAAACAAATGACTTTTAGCAGGCAGTCCATTGGTTACAAGTGCTAGGAAATATGCTGAAGTATTTAAGATAAAAATGTAAACAACCATTAATATTTCCTCCATAGTCATAGGAGACTGGTGCAAAGAGCGAAGCCCAGAACTTCCCACTTGAGGATGGCAGCAGGCTTGACGAAGCTTCAGGAGTGTGTTCAGAAGCTTTCCAGCCTCCACATGGGTGATAAAAGGATCGGATGAACCATCAGATGCTACAGAACAGCATGAAATTACTTTAAAATCTGAAGATATCATCTCCTACTTGAAACTTTTGGTTTTAGAAACAAACTCTTGACTGATGGCGAAGCAAAAAAAACAACCTGAAACATTTCTTTTGAGAATTTCATCTTTTAAACTTTCAATGACTTCCTGAGCAACAGTTACACAAGTCTCATGTTGCCTCTGGTAAAAGTGCTCTTCAATTGGTGAGAAAGTGAGCCAAGAGGTGTACTCCTCCTGAGGAGGAAGTTGCAACTCATCTGCAACATGCACTTTTGATGAACGCCACATTATTTGTTTGAAGAATTGGTGAGTAAATTCAATGGCTCCAGCATCTCCTCTCTGCCAAAAACAATGATCAAAGTTGAGAAAATGATGTGATATATACAAACCTGGCTTTCAAATTAAGACAAGAGAAGACAGCCAAAATACACATCATTAGAAGAAAACAGAATAATAATGTGAACAGATAAGCACAGCTCACAGGAAAATAAATTAAAGTTATTGGTTTATGGGACTAGCAGCAATGTGAGTTACTGGCTTTTGACAGTACAGTATTAAAATAATTTTTTCTCAGGGCCCATCTGCATAAAAAGAAGTCAAATGATGCAGAAAGCCATTCATAAACTGAGTTTCTACCACAAAGAAAAAATTAAATGTGAGTTTTAATTTTTATTTGTTTATATTTTGTTAGACTCCAAATTCTATATCCATTTGCATATTAAAATTCCACATCTTGATGATGTCATGACTGCTTGTCACTAGCAGCTTGAAAGAAAATTTTCAAAGACAGATAAGTTCTTACTTCCACTATGTAGTACACAATGGATTTCCCATACACAAATCAATCCTAACATTATAACCTTGAATCTCCCCTCTTGCCTATATGAAGTACGCACTTCATAACATGTAGTTAACCATAATTTATTTAAAAGCTTAATAAAAAATAAAGAGGAAGCTTAAAAAACATAATAAAACCTTCTTTAAATTCTCTTATTGGTTAATTTCAAAGACATAACAAACACTGTCCAACTGGTTAATTAATAATTCTGTACTCCAAGTTATTATCAAGTTTCCCAAGTCTATAGTCACATATAAATTTGAAGACCAAAGCCGACAGACAGAAAAAGTTCAAATGAGCTTGTTTAAGTAATTGACACGTCCTTTAAAAAAAAAGTAATTGACATGTGACGACTTCTAAGCGAACTTGTAAATAAGAATATAAAAAATTGAATATGTGTAATTCAGTACTCCATATAAGACTTATTAATGTTTTCTAGAAATCATAACCTAAAACCATCATCAGTCTGCTACCTGATATGGATCTCGCATAACTTCAATCCACCATCTAGAAACATCAAAAGGACTAGCTTTGAGAAACCGAAGAAGCCCATATAGGTCATCAAGTTTGCGTTGTATGGGGGTCCCTGTTATGCACCAGCGGTACTTAGCGTGTAAGCGTAATGCCATTTCTGTCGCAGAAGTCGCATTACTCTCCACCATTTGGGCCTCATCCAAACAAACCCGCCACCATAATATCCTTGTCAAATAAGTAGGAATAACTGGGTACCTACAATAAATGAGCTGCCAATGTCTTGAAAACTTTCATATCCATCAAACTTTTTTTTCATTTTGGGGGAGGGAGGATTAAAAAAACAAAATCTATTAAAGAAAAACCTTACAAAATGCTATACTAAATTGCCACAATCATCCATACCCAAAATAAAACCTACGATAAGTCTATAACAGTTGCATTATAAAATTTCTACATCCATGGAATGATATTTATAAGACAAACCTAACACGAATAAGCAACATTTAAACTATTTGCTATTTTACGACCAAAAGAACTATATATTCCCAGAAAATTGTTCTGCGCTACAATTTTACATTATAGAAGATCCTTGCAAACTTTATTTCAAACTTTAGCCCCCACATTATTGTAGAAGCATATTTTGAGAAACTAAATTTTAAGGAAAAATGTCAGAAGTTCTGAAAGAACCTCTTTTGAAATCTCATGATGCGCCTATCCCCTTCGTGCCTATCTGAATCATGTGACAGATCCTCCTTAAGTGTGTCATAGGTTGTTAAGACAATGTCAGCACTGACAAGTTCATTGATGTCAATTATAGACTTATTTGAAAGAGATGTGTCCCGCACTCCTTCGTAGATATAAGTTTTCAAGGAACCTGGGCGGGTATGGCTGTGGCGACAAATAATAGCAAACTTGTCAGTGTCATAGCAAATACATTACGAGAAATATTAGAAGTAACAGAATCCTGAAACAATTTAAAAATGAAATATCATCTTTTTTTATTTATTAATAAGATATATTATGGGAACTTAAACCTCACACCACTCACATACACTCACCTCCCCAACCACTTATGTTAGTCTCAAATGACTTGGCATTGGTTAGATCAATAAGATTCTAAAAAGAACTATAACTAAGCAATTAATATCCAGAGCATTTACAATCAGGATTGTTGAATATTTTTCCTTATGAACTAAAGAAACGAAATATCAAGAAATTAGTAAAGAACTGTAACAAAAAACTTATACTCCTTATTTGGATTTCAAGAACTGTAACTAAGTAATTAATATACAGAGCATTTACAATCAGGAGTGTTGAATATTTTTTCTTTTGAATTAAAGAAACTAAACATCAAAAAATTGGTAAAGAACTGTAACAACCAATTTATACTCCTTATCTGGATTTCAATTTCTGCAGTAAGTATTCACTGGATTTTTTAAGAGATCATCAAAGTGGTAACGGAAAACTCAAATAAATCACGCCACTTTATGTCTCTGTTTTTTTCATACAATACAATTAAAGGTTTGCCTCACAAGAGTTGTTGACAATGTTTGCAATATGTAATTGATACAATTTCCATTATGAGCAAATGTGAATTTTGACCATTTAATCAAATGCATTAGAAAGTCAATGTCTTAGCAGATACAAAAATAAGAATAAAAAAGGAACCAATCCAGGGAAGTTCAGAAACATTAGCCAAACCAAATTAACATCAAGCCAGATAAAAAGTCAAATTTAGTCTTTTAGAAGTGATATCTCTAAATGCAGGATACTAGCATAGTGTAAAAAGAAGAGATACCGTATGATTTCAGCATGCCACTGGGGCAATATAGGAGCAGGGCACACTATGAGAGTGGCGCCAGTAGCTACAGGAGAGTCAGTAGCTTGTATCAGTTCTGAACAAGGCGGACATATATACTCTCCATCTCTTTCTACTATTGTGGTTGCATTCTTCTTTCTCTTGTTAGCTGACGATCTCTCTTGATGTCTTTGTCCATCAGAAACTTCTCTGGATTTTACATTTTTTCCTCTAGACGAATAACCAACACACTCCGCATGTTGCCATGCATCACATACGTCACACTGTACCCATATTCCTTTATATCTCCAATTTTCGCTCACAGCTCCACATACACACTCCACACGCTCCTTCTTCAATCTTCTAAGACATATGGTAGCTTGGGATTCAGTATCAAGCAAGAGGCTGTCTTCAGATGCTCCATTGCGGTGCGCAAAGATGCAAGCAAGCAGTTCAACAGTTTTCCCCAAACCCATTTCATCTACAGTAGTGGCCAGGGAAAAAAATGGTCAAAGAAGTTGGAGAACTATCAATCTACTTTAGTAATACGGCTATTTCTGGGCATTGACAAGCAAAACCTTTCAGCTTAATCATTAAACCAAAGAGAAGAAATATTGTGATCCTTAAATTTCCCTCGATGCACCGGCAAAGCCAACAATTTTGAAGAAAAGTAAAGCAGCAAATTAATAACAAAACAAGCATAGAAGAACTCCGACCAGTGATGCCAATTTAGTGTGTAATGTTACTCTGGTGCATCATTGTGTCCAAATTATTTGTCGATGCTCCACAACAATGAATGTCAACACACACCGCATATCGAGTGGCTTGCATGACGTTTGAGTGATTTGTAAAAGACTACGAAGTTCTACACATATTTATTAAAATGCTGCTCTTAAAACTACAAAATCCATTTTGAGAGTCATACTAATAAAACTACAGCACTCTACCAAGCTGGAATCTAAACCTAATAGTGTAACTAAATACATTCACCTGATATTTACAACAACATGATAACTAGCAAGCATAAGTATTGTGGGATTATAAGATTACCAGCAAGAATACCACCAAAAACGTATGCTGAAGATGACACAGGCTGCAACGACATGTTTCCACTGAAGATGATCCATTAGCATATCAACAAGCATATTTGAAAATAAATGTATACATATGCTACCTAGATATATTTCTATATGTATGTGTGTGAGCGCATATAGAGAAAGTGGGAGGGCGGAAGAGGAAGGGAGAAAGCTACCAGGATGAGCACACAAAAGAAAAAATTTAATTCTTTATTTGTCTCATTAACTTCCACACCCTTATGAGAAGGCCATACCTGAATGGGTTGTAAAACATTTTTGAATGAGTATTCAGAAATTCGACAGGCAAACATAGAGGGGAAGAAAACTTGCTTTCTCCACTTCTCAGTGTGCTTTGTAAACCTCCTTTCTCTCGTTGCACCATCCAGTAAGCAGCCCGGCGTTGATATGGTCTCAACTCAGGAAGCAAATCAGGAAAGTCTTCCTCAAGCATTGCATCTGTTCTACACAGAAATCACACCAGCGGCTTTCACACAAGGATTCAAAGAGAAAAAATATATTGAATTCTGAAAAGAGAAAATGGCTCCTTATCAACACGTATACAAAATCTTGACAATGAAAAATCCTGATACTCACTTTGGAGGCTTAATGGCTTCATAAAACCCAACAACATCAAACCTTCCACTTTTCTTAGGGTTGGAATTTGCATCAGCTATCTCTGTATGCACATCAAAATCCATTTCTGCACATTTTCTGATGCCATATCGAGCCTCTGAAGTAACCACTTCTGGACGCAACCATGCCATGGCATTCATTATACTCTTCTTCCATATCTCCCTTGTATTATCAAGAAGTGACTTGCAAGCATCAAAAGAACTTCTAAGCATCTCCACTCTCATCCTGAGCGATGTCGTATCATTTGACAGTCCAACCTCCATAAGTGGCCTCAATGTCATAAACTTCAAACTTGTCAAATGAACAAGACCAGTTATTCCCTCATCACACCCATCAAAACTGCCTGATAAAATCACTGAGCAAGCTCCCGTCTCCTCCATGGCAGGTTTCTCAATTAACTCAAGAAATATATCTGTTGAGGATAAAATAGGCCAATGGCCTAACTTTATTCGATCAACATACTTGTTCACATTGCATAATCGAAACCTTAACGAATACTTCTCATCCCCAAAAAACTCTGCACTCAATTCATGACCGGAAAATCCATCTCTGAAATTCAAATTCATCAGAACAACTTCGGAAATATCAAGGTGGTCGTCCAAAATCCAACCAGACCGATCAACTTCAACGAAATAAGGCTCTTCAACTTCATTCTTATTTGCTTCCCCAGAATTTAAAGATCTCTTTCTTTCCAATTCTGTCTGCTCAGCAGTCTCATTACTATTCAAAACTATCCCAACAGAACGATGCGGCTTGCTCTTCCTTCTACCCATTATAACTACAGCCGAAAAAATAAGTAATTATATACTTTTATGAAAATTCAACGATAACCCACATCGTAACCATCATCAAATACAAAGCTTAACATGGATTTTACATGTGAAAAAGCAATTTAAGATGGTATACTAGTAAACCCAGATAAGAAATTTCACAATTTAGAGAATACGAAACTTAAATTATGGACGAACGTAAGTTTAACACAGTGGAAAGAAACCAAGAACAATAATACCACCACAATTTATAGCAGTTGCAATATATTGCAGAATTTTACTATAAGGATTCAGAAAAGAAAGTGAATAGGAGCAAAAGAACGTGAAAATATCTTACTTTGTGTGATTTCGAATCAAGAGCAGGGAATGGGGCTACTCTCTCGACTGCCGAAAATGAAACTTGAAATTCACGCGCCACCACACGTTATCTGAACAGTTTGCAGAAAAACGGGGGATAAATATTTCCGTTACTTGAGCTTGAAGTGGGATTTGGGAAGTAGGAAAAAACAATATACGAGAAAGGCAAACATATAAGGGGAGAATTGCTGCAAAAAAAATATGTAATGATGTTTAATGTTTGCAACACAAATACTTTAATTGATATTTTAATACAAATTTTGGAGTTATATATGTATGTAAAAAATTTGACCATTAAACTACTCAAGTTACAATTCTCTCACTTAAATACCTATATAAATTTTTTTACGGCAAAACTAAATTTTCACTTAAATACTTTAATTGATAGTCCTTCTTGTTAAGTCTCTTAAAACACACGGCAAAAGGTAATCTCCAATTCATCTAAAATATTAAAAAAAATTATTTTAATTTCTAAAGTTTAATTTTTAAATATTTTAAAAATAATTAAAAATTCAGAAAAAATAAAATAAAATATTTTAAATTCCAAAAAATTAACACACCTATTTTTAAAACTAAAAACATTAATTTAATGAAAAATCTAAATAAAATCATAAAAATTTCATTTTGATTTTGATTAAAATCTAATTTCAAGTTGATTAAAAATGAAATTTTTATGATTTTTATTTAGATTTTTCATTAAATTAATGTTATTTTTTTAGTTTTTAAAATACATGTTTTAATTTTTTATGAATTTAAAATATATTATTTAATTTTTTTCCTAAATTTTTTATTAATTTTAAAATATTTAAAAATTAATAAAAATGGATAAATTGGAGACTGTCACGTGTCTCATAGTGTTAGTTTTAATAATTAACTTAACAACAGCATGGAGTTAAGTGTAAGAAAATTCACTATTTAAGCAATTTATCAGTCAAATTTTTTACATAAGTATTTAACTGTAAGAATTGTAACTACTCGAGTAATTTTGCCGCCATTATCCCTTATTTTTATAATAAACTTTTAGAATGTCTCAATTTTGTATGTGTATCCTCTATTTCATAATGCTCTATGCAATAGCACAAGTTTAAAACTTAAATGTGAAGACCAATTGTACTAGGTTGATCATTAATTTGAACCTATGCCCCACTAACTACTAATTAAGTTATTTTAGTTATACCACTCGATGTTGAGCCCGACGACAAGACAGTTCAGGCGGCAGCGAAAGATACACTCGATCTTGGCAATCCATGAATCAACCATGCTTGGGCTATTGGTCACTAGTGTCTGAACGGTGTCGTCTCCGATTTCGATGTTGTAATTGCAATAGTGGTTTACATCAGTGGCTTCACAATGTTTCTGTAGGATATGCATATTACATGATCTTTGTTTATTTTCATGTTGTTAACCGAGATTTTCGGCAACTCTATTAATGAATAATTTTTGCTGGTAATAATAATGAAAGTAGAAGATCGACACGGGGTTTTTACGTGGTTGGGGCATTAACTAGCCTTAGTCCACGAGTCTATATATTAGAGCTAGAAGAAGCTTTTACAATGGAGTTTTCTATCAATATCTTAACAGAGTTTTTTGCCTTTTTTTCCCTCAGAAAAAACTTCCTTTACATTGTTCTACAGCTTATATTTATAAGCTGAGGGGAATACCGGGTCTGGGCCGGATCCGATCCGGGCCCATCGGAGAAATGGGTACAAGGGGCCCTTCTAGTGGAGGCCCAATACAAAAAGGTACAAAGTTCGTAAATCCAGAACTAGTTAAGGCCCAACAGGCTGACCTCGGAGCTGTATCTCGCCCGACAAAACGACGCTTTTGGCCTGATCGCTTCGAGTCACAAGGCAGATTCAGGAGACAAGACCAGTCAGAGTACTTGGCTGCGCAGTCCTGACACATTGGCGTGCAATCCCGAGATGACCTTTTCTGCAGGTGAAAAGTGGGGGACAACGCCCACGTGGAGTGAGGCGGCGTCAGCATCCTGGACGCCTGGCCCTTCTACCACGGGTGAGACGATCCGGGTCCATCTACCTTCGTCCTGCTTCGTTTGCCATCGGCCCGGACCGCGTCAGTTGACCGGGAAGGGGATCCGTGGGACCCGGCGGTTGGAATGCTCTGCTCGCCTCCCGGACGATCCTTGCCGAGTATGGACCCGGAGGGACACCCTGGACACCACCCATGGGCCCAGTCAAGAGTTCCTGGCTCGCGCCCTTCCCCTTGGGCCTTCTCCATATCAAGGTACCTTGGGCCGGGCCCGCGTGCAGAACTGGCCCCCGAAAATGGGCCAAGACGAAGGTCCTGAGCCCATGCAAGAAATGGGGATAACATTTACCCCCCAAGCCTTCGTCCGGGCTCGCCGAGAGGAGGATTGCACTGCCCCCTCGCCGCTCGCTAGGTCGTCTCCCCAGTTCTTGCCCGAAGTCATGGGTCCGGGCAGAGAGCCGAGGCATTGGTTGGATGCTTAGCCCGGATCGTTTACCACGATCCGAGGACATTTACCCTCGTCCCGCTTTATGAGAAGGACACACGTGTTGCCAGGTGACTGACGCAGGGGTCTTGAAGGGTCTCCTAGACCTCCCAAGGGTCGCTAGGCCTAAACTAGGGTGTCAGTGCAACTCTCGAGGTGTCCCATCCGCACGGGGGGGCTATCATTAATATCCCTGGAACGAGGTGGACCGCAGGATGGGGCGACCTTCGGCCTCCGCCACTCCTGGGCCGTCGGATCTGAGACGGTGAGGATCCAACCCGAAAAGGACTCATAAATGTCCCTGCGCGACTCCTGACCGTCTGATGAAGAAACACATGTCCGTTGGATCGTGGGCTATAATTTGGGGCTAGTATAAATACCCCAAGAGAATAACGTTTGGCACTTTCCCCTCTTCGAACCAGCTTAAGAAAATGCGAAAGCTATTCAAGCTTTGCATGTCCGACCTCGCCGACGACATACACCGTCGCCTGCTGGTTCTGCGCCGCCGTCTGTTTCCCAGAACCCCAACTTTTGTTCTTCTACCTGACGGCGCTTCTCGGGTTTGTCCCGTCGACGAACTACTGCACCGGCTGCGCCACTTCAAGAACGAGGTTCTGCCCTCCTTACAGTGGGAAAACCATCATCCTCAACGGTCGACGCCGCACAGTAAGTCTTTTCTAACCTTCTTGCCAACTTGGTGAACTTATGTTCTCTAGGTGCGTGCGCTTAGGCTCTGGGCTTTAGAAATTGCTAGGAAGGCTGCCTAGTTCGGGTTTCTCCATATTAGGATGCTTCCCGGACAATGGGCGGGCCTTAGTAGCCTCCTCTCCCGATCAGGGTCCCGGGGCTTTTCGGGGTCCCGGGCCTGATCCGACGGGACTCCAAGCAGTCCTTAGGAGACTCCCTGTACCTTGACTGACTTTTTTGGGTTTAGGTACTGACTGCTTGGTCTTTCTCTTTTGTTCCCAGATCGTCAGTCATGGCAACGGGCGTTACACTCCACCCTGAAGAAGAGGTCAATAGGGCCCCTGCAGTCGTTCCCGGATCCAAGACGCCCACAGGCAATAGGTGGGAAATGGACGTAACGGCCAACTCGTTCCGGAACTACCGGATGATGCTGCTCCTGGAGACGCGACTGGGCATCAAATCAACTCCGGGCCTCTTCCACAATCGCATGGCCAGGCTTGAGGAACGGGCGCATACGTCCGTGGAAGGATTCGGGGCCTGGAGCGCTGGTCATATCAGCGCGGGAGCAACGCTCCCGCTTCATGACTATTTCGTGCGGTTCCCGACGTATGTGGGGATCGCACCGTTCCAGTTGTTGCCGCAAGCGTACCGCCTGCTTGCTGGGTGGAAGGTGTTCTGTGTCGCGAAGGAGATTGCGGAGCCTACCCCTGCGGAAGTCTTGTACTTCTACAAGTTGGTTCCGCAAGTCAACATCAAAAACAAGAGCCTGGACGGATTTTACAGGCTGCAGCCGCGAAGCGGCTACCCTGCTCCTACCAGCACCTGGAGGCACCCCCCGGATGTCAAGCATTACTGGTTCATGACATCCGGGTTCCTTATTGACAAGAACCCCACATTGCTGCTGGATTTCCAGCGAGTGGGTAAGTATTCCTCCGGACCCCTCTCTTTTATTCATCTTTTGCTCTCGTCTCTTATCGTGTCTTCGGGTCGCAGGGCCCTTCATTCAAACCCCCCTTACCGAGTTCCTCCTGGAAAGGAGGAGATTCTACGCCAAGCTGACTGCGGAGGAGCTGGACGTTGGGGGCTATGTCAGGGATGAAAACCTCCAGCTAGTTGGGTTGCTCGCGGCCACCCAGACCATTGTTATCCCGAACCTTCGGGGCATCCCCTGCGAGAAGGACGCTGACATCCGGGAACAGTTGGCCCTCGACCACATCGTCGAGGTGGTGAGAGCGGCGTGGGCCGACGCAGCCCAGCGTAAGAAGAACCCGCTTACGGCGGAAGCGGCCACCTCGGAAGAGCTGGAGGAGCTTTTCGAAGATGCCCTACCAAACGCCGGGACTCCCGGGGCTAGTGTATCGGGGCGAGGTAACTCCCCTTTAATCTCAACTTATGCTCCCCAGGTCGGGGACTTAGCTAGGGATAGGCTAGAACCGACGGGCCCCGCGTTTGGGGCAGATGGGGAGATGAGGCCTTCATCTCCCGTCCCTGTAGGATCAGAGGTCCTAATGTTCCTATCCGGGTTCCTCCAGTACGGGGGGTTTCTGACCCCGGGCGACGTAGGAGATCAGATCCATTCATTTGCTTTGAGGGAATTGAGTCTCGCCCGGGGCTTAGATGAGGGTTCGTCCCGGGCCATTTTTTACTGCTGTGTATTTTCCTCTGTTTGGCTTACCGTCCTAACTCCTTTTTTTCTATACTTTTGCAGAGGATTCTGACATGTCTAACCCGGCCAGCGAGATGAGGAGACTCATCAAGGAACGGGCGGCCAAGAAGGCGTCCAGGAGAGCAAATGATATAACGGGCACGGAGCCCCTCCCCACCAGTGAAGCACCCGGGATAGCGCCCTGTCCAGGCGAAGCTCTGGCCGTGGTTCCCTTCCAGGCCGTGGAGCCTGCTGCAGACGTCACTTTCGACCAGCCCCCCGTGATTGATTTGGAGGCGGGCGAAGCCGTCAGCCGGAGCTCTGGGAAGAGGGGCCCGGAAGTCGACGCTAGGGAAGGCAACCTCGGGAAGAGGCCCCAGATGACGCGGGCAGGCTCAACTGAGGAGTCGCACGGGGAAAGTCGGCTAACTGCGAAGGAAATCCCTGCTCCGCCCGTCCTTCCCCTCCGCTCAACTCTTCTCGAGGAGGGGGAGTCCGCCCTGCGGGACGAGCAGTCCCGGCTGATCAACCAGACCTGGGAAAACGGCCGGTGCTGGAGGGACGATGCTTATAAGGCCCTGACAATCCGTCGTCAGGTCGAGTTCTCAGACTGTTCTGCCGAGGCGGGCTTCCGCCCCAAGCTCGGCCAGGACATCGCCCCCATGGCTGCTGATCTGCTGGATCAGGTTGGGAGCACTATGTCCAACCTTTAGCTGAAGAGGTACGCCACGATAGCCAACCCGAACGTGCTGTTCATCTCCCAGGCTCTCCGCCACCAGGCCACCGCGGTAACTTTCACCTTACTCATGCTCCTTCCATCATTTGTTGGTGGTGGTTTTATTTTCTAACTTTTCTTTGCTCCAGGTTGATTTGTTATCCCAGAGGAGTGCTGATCTGGTGGCCGAGCTTGCCATAAAGATGGAGACGGCCAAGCTAGAGCTGGAGGCGGCTGTGAACCAGAGGGAGGCCGTCAAGGAGACCCTTAGCCGGGAAACGGCCCACCTCCAGGAAGAAGTGGCCTGTCTGAAGGCGGAGCGCGAGGAGATTGGCCGCACCAAGGTCGGGTTGGAAGAGGAGTTGTCCAGGAAGACAAAAGTTGCTGACGAAAGGGCGACGCACTTGGAGGCAGCCGCGGCACAGTCCGCCCTGGACAAGGAGGAGATCCTGGCCTTGAAAGCCCGAGTCTGCGGACTGGGCGACTCCCTGCTTCAGGAGAAGGCGGTGCATGAGACGACCTGTCAGGAGAAGGAGGAGGCCGATAACTTACTAGATGTCACCTTTGACGAGGCCATCTATATGGCCTGGTGCAAGGATAAGAACATGAACCTCCTTGTCTTCCCTGATCCTGAATCAAAGCGTGCCGAGTATGAGGCCAAGGAGAGGGAGGATGCGGACCTCCGAGCGGATGCGCTGTAGGCCCGAGCCCCGGCCTTGTACTTTTGTTAGTGTTTTTGGCTTGTAATTAAATTTAGAACCTTGCTACTTTCTTTGGTTTTTTAGAAGGCTTCCTTCCATTGTTCAGTAGAAATTTCGATTTGTTGCCGCGACTAACCGATTGCAGGGGTTTAGTTATGGTTCCAACGACCGAGACTAGACCCAGCGACTTAATTATCCAAGTCTCTAGCCCTGGCGCTCGGTCCAGGACTCTCCGGGCTTGGCTCAACTTGGTGTTTTGTCCTCCTTTTTAGTTTTGGGCCCCGGCTTTACCCTGGGGCGAACCGGATATTTTTATATCCCCGGACAATGTCCGGGCGGGACCAAGCTTAGGCGTGGCCCCTTTTTATACCCCCGGACGTCGCTCGTCCGGGGTGGGGACCGGCCTTGGGCTCGGTCCTCTTCATAATATCCCCGGACGTCGTTTCGTCCGAGGCGGGGCCGGCGTTGGGCTCGGTCCCTTTTTATATACCCGCGGACATTGTTCGTCCGGGCGGGACCGGCCTTGGGCTCGGTCCTCTCTTTTTTTTTTTTTATAACCCCGGACATCATTTGTTCAGGGTGGGACCTGCCTTGGGCTTGGTCCCTTTAATTATACCCCCGGACATCGTTTGTTCGGGCGGGACCGTCCTTGGGCACGGTCCTCTTAATAATATCCCCGGACGTCGTTTCGTCCGGGGCGGGACCGGCCTTGGGCTCGGGCCCTTTTTATATACCCCTGGACATTGTTCGTCCGGGCGGGACCGGCCTTGGGCTCGGTCCTCTTTTTTAATAACCTCGGACGTCATTTGTTCGGGGTGGGACCTGCCTTGGGCTTGGTCCCTTTAATTATACCCCCGGACATCATTCGTCCGGGCAGAACCGACCTTGGGCGCAGTCCTCTTAATAATATCCCCGGACGTCGTTCGTCCGGGCGAGACCGGCCTTGGGCTCGGTCCTCTTTTTTAATAACCCCGGACGTCATTTGTTCGGGGTGGGACCTGCCTTGGGCTTGGTCCCTTTAATTATACCCCCGGACATTGTTCGTCCGGGCGGGACCGGCCTTGGGCGCGGTCCTCTTAATAATATCCCCGGACGTCGTTCGTCCGGGCGGGACCGGCCTTGGGCTCGGGCCCTTTTGATATACCCCCGGACATCGTTCGTCCGGGCGGGACCGGCCTTGGGCTCGG
Source organism: Humulus lupulus (assembly GCF_963169125.1). Classification (NCBI taxonomy): domain Eukaryota; kingdom Viridiplantae; phylum Streptophyta; class Magnoliopsida; order Rosales; family Cannabaceae; genus Humulus; species Humulus lupulus. The sequence continues at coordinate 92,130,962 of NC_084800.1, read as the reverse complement.
TCATCTTTTTTAATAACCCCGGACGTCATTTGTTCGGGGTGGGACCTGCCTTGGGCTTGGTCCCTTTAATTATACCCCCGGACATCGTTCGTCCGGGCGGGACCGGCCTTGGGCACGGTCCTCTTAATAATATCCTCGGACGTCGTTTCGTCCGGGGCGGGACCGGCCTTGGGCTCGGGCCCTTTTTATATATCCCCGGACATCGTTCGTCCGGGCGGGACCGGCCTTGGGCACGGTCCTCTTAATAATATCCCCGGACGTCGTTTCGTCCGGGCAGGACCGGCCTTGGGCTCGGTCCCCTTTTTTAATAACCCTGGACGTCATTTGTTCGGGGTGGGACCTGCCTTTGGCTTGGTCCCTTTAATTATACCCCCGGACATCGTTAGTCCGGGCGGGACCGGTCTTGGGCGCAGTCCGCTGGGTATTTCGTTTGTACCTAGGATGATACCCCCCGCAAGTGAGCGGAGACGGGTCTGGGGTCACTTGAGAAAGAAATCCGAAAGGAATTCGCCCTGAGGCGTACATTTCCATGACGTTTTGCACACGTCATTTTCATTGTTAAAAAGGGAATTCGCCCTGAGGCGTTCATTGCTTACAACGAACACATTAAACTGGGACTAGTTCTAGGACTACTGGTAGTATTTACGGAGATGCTCCGCGTTCCAGGCTTGCGGAACTTCCGCACCATCGAGCCGCTTCAAGCGGTACGTTCCGGGGCAGACCTCGTGCTGGATCTCATATGGCCCTTCCCAATTAGGGCCTAGAACCCCTACTCCTGGATCCTGAGTGGCAGGGAAGACTCTCCGCAGGACTAGATCTTCGGTTCCAAACTTACGGCTCTTGACTCTGGAGTTGAAATGTCGCGCGATCTTGCCCTGGTACATCTTCAACTGCACTTGCGACTCTTCCCGGATCTCTTCGATGAGATCCAGCGATTCCTGGAGTAAGGCGTGGTTCTGGGTGGGATCATATGTGTCGCATCGATGGGACGGGATGGTCGTTTCAATTGGGATGACGGCTTCGCATCCATAAACCATCGAGTAGGGGGTGTGCCCCGTTGACGTCCTCTCGGTCGTCCGATAGGCCCACAGTACGCAGGGGAGTTCCTCGGGCCATTCGCTCTTGCATGCCTGGAGCTTTTTCTTCAGTGTCCCTTTTAGGATTTTGTTCACGGCTTCTGCCTGCCCGTTCGCCTGAGGTCTGGCAACCGCTGAGAAACTCTTCACTATACCGTGTCTTTCGCAAAAATCCGTGAAGTGGAGGCTGTCAAACTGTTTCCCGTTGTCGGATACGATTTTGTAGGGGAGGCCATACCGACACACTATACTGTTGATGACGAAATCCAAGGCCTTTTTGGAAGTGATCGTGTTCATGGGTTCTGCCTCAACCCATTTCGTGTAATAGTCCACAGCCACAATGGCATACTTTACCCCTCCCTTCCCGGTCAGGAGAGATCCCAGAAGATCGATCCCCCACACTGCGAAGGGCCAGGGACTGTTCATCAAGGTTATCTCTGTCGGGGGGGCCTAAGGGATCTTCGCGTATCTTTGGCACTGTTCGCACTTGCGGATGTAGTCTGTACAGTCTTTCTTCATGGTGGGCCAGAAGTATCCTTGGCGCAGGATCTTCTTGGATAGACTGGGCCCGGCCGTGTGATCTCCGCAAAAGCCCTCATGGACCTCATGCATGATGGCACTCAGCTCAGTTCCGAACACGCACCTGAGGTAAGGCATAGACAGTCCCCGGCGGTAGAGTTTCCCGTCCATCATGACGTATCGGTGGGCCTGGTATAGGAGCTTCCTAGCCGCGGCCCGGTCGTTTGGAACCTCCCCTGTGGATAGGAATCGGATCAGCGGTCCCATCCAGGAAGCGGAGTGGTCGACGGTGTGGACGGCGTGTGCCTTGATGCTCGGGACGGGGAGATGGTTGATGGAAACCAATCCGGCCAGCTCGGCCTCTGCGTCGATCGCCAGCTTCGCTAAGGTATCCCCGAAGACATTTTGCTCTCGGGGGATCTGGCGGATGGAATGCGCTGTGAACGCTTAGAGCATTTCCCTCGCTTGAGTCGTGTATGCCGCCATCCTCTCTCCCTTGGTCTGATACTCCCCTGAAATTTGCCTGACGACCAGCTGGGAATCGCTGTAAATTTCCAGGCTAGCTGCCCCTACCTCCCGGGCCAGGCGTAACCCGGCGAGGACAGCCTCGTGCTCCGCCTCGTTGTTCGACGCTTTGAACCGGAAATGGAGGGCATTTTGCAGCTGGTGCCCCTGTGGTGACACCAGGATGATCCCAGCCCCGGCCCCATTCTCGTTCGAGGCTCCGTCCACGAAGACTTTCCATACGGGCGTCGCGGGATTCTCGGGGACATGTTCTTCCGGGGAAATCCCGGAACATTCGACGATGAAGTCGGCCAGGGCCTGTCCCTTGATGGACACTCGGGGCACGTAAGATATATCAAACTGGCTCAGCTCCATTGCCCACTTCAGGAGTCTTCCCGACGATTCGGGTTTTTGCAACACCTGCCGCAGGGGATGGTTGGTGAAGACCTTTATAGCGTGAGCCTGAAAGTAAGGTCGAAGCTTCCGGGACGCAATCAACAGGCAGAAAGTCAGCTTTTCGATCAATGGGTATTGAGACTCGGCGTCTAGTAGCCGCTTGCTCACATAGTATACCGGGAGTTGCGTCTTTTCTTCTTCTCGCACCAGCGCGGCGCTAATCGCGTGCTCGGTCACGGCCAGGTATAGATACAGTGGTTCTCCTTATACGGGTTTCGCCAGGATTGGGACTTTGGCCAGGTGTTCTTTCAGCTTTTGGAAAGCCTCCTCGCACTCGGGCGACCACTCGAAACGCTGGCCCCCCCGAAGGATGTTGAAAAAAGGGACGCACTTGTTCGTGGCTCTAGAAACGAAACGGCTCAGGGCGGCCACCCACCCCGTCAGGCTTTGCACGTCCTTGTGCTTCCGGGGAGAGGCCATGTCGATTAGTGCCTTGATTTTGTTTGGGTTGGCTTCTATTCCTCGGAAGCTCACAATGAAGCCCAGGAACTTCCCGGAAGCCACATCGAAAGTGCACTTCTTAGGGTTCAGCTTCATCCCGTATTTCCGGATAACTGCGAAAGCCTCCGCCAAGTCGTCCGAATGGTCCCGGGACATCTTGGACTTGACCAGCATATCATCGATGTACACCTCCATGTTTCGCCCTAGCTGGGCCCGGAACATTCGATTGACGAGCCTTTGGTATGTTGCTCCGGCATTCTTGAGTCCGAAAGGCATGACTATGTAGCAGTAGATGCCCTTGTCGGTTTGGAAACTGGTATGCTCCTGATCCGCCACATGCATGGAGATCTGGTTGTAGCCGGAGTAAGCATCCATGAATCTCAGGATCTCGTAGCCGGACGTGGCATCCACCATCTGGTCGATTCGGGGGAGCGGGAAACAGTCCTTCAGACACGCTTTATTGAGGTCCGTGAAGTCAATGCAAGTCCTCCAGGTCCCGTTAGGTTTCGGCACCAAGACCGGATTGGGCAGCCACACGGGATATACAGCTTCGCGTATGAAGTTGATAGAAGACAACTTCTCCACCTCCAGCCTGAGGGCCTCGGCCCTCTCCGTCCCCAAAGGCCTGCGCTTCTGGCGGACTGAAGTCGCGTTCGGGTCGATACTTAAGGTGTGGCAGTTGATATTGCGGTCGATCCCGGTCATGTCGGAGTGGGACCAGGCCAGGAGGTCCTAGTTTTCCTGTACTTGAGCGAGAATGGCGACCCGAACGTCTGCCGGCAGGCTCTTTCCTACTATGATGATCCTGGTCGGGTCAGTTTCGCTGATGCACACTTCTTCTATTTCGTCCATTGGCTCCAGGACGCGATCGTCTCCTATTCGCGGGTCCAGATCATCCTCTTCCGGGACTACTTGCTCGGCAGGAAGGAGAGCCGGCTCGATGGGCTCCTCCCGGACCATGTATATGGGACAGGCAGAGACATGGTAACACTTTCGGGCGCTCTTTTGGTCTCCCCGGACAGTCCCTACCCCTCCGCTGTCGCATGGGAACTTCATGCAAAGAAGGAGGATCGAGGTGATGGCCCCGAATTCGACCAGCGCGGGCCGTCCAAAGATAACGTTGTAAGCGGTGGGGCCATCCACCACAACAAAGGTGCAGAACTTGAACGAGTGCTGCAATTCACCCCCTAGCATCACCGGCAGCTGGATCTTTCCCATGAGGAGAAGCGCATCTCTGTTAAAGCCGTAAATTTGGGTCGGGCAGGACGCCAGATCTGCTTCCGTCAGGCCAATGGCGGAGAAGGCGGGTTTGAACAACAAGTTGACAGAGCTCTCGTCATCCACTAACACGCAGGACACCAATTTATTGGCGATTTGGGCATTTATGACCAGCGGATCATGGTGCTGAAAATGGACGTTGCGGGCATCTTCCTCCGTGAAGGTGATGGGGAGGTTCATTAGTTTAGGGCACTGTGCCGGGGCCTGGACAAGGGCGCAAACTTCCCGGTCGTGGTCTAGCTCGCTCAGGTAGCGCTTTTGGTCATTCCTCGAAGGTCCTCCTAGGTGAGGTCCTCCCGAGATGGTCGCCACATGTCCGTCCACTCGAGGGGGTGCTGCCCCAGAAGAATAGGGCATTCCGGGGCCAGGGGCTTGCGCAGCGATGGTCCCCTGAGGGGCCTGTGCTGGAGGTCCCTGTGCATACCCTCCCTGGGGTGGGTATGCACGAGTCGTCACCGGCGCCGTGGATTGCCCGGGGCTTGCTGACATGCCCGGGACACCCACGGGCATTCTTACCTACTGATGGTGGTGCCCTAGCCTGATGAGGTTTTCAATCTCATCTTTGAGCTGCCGACACTCGTCGGTGGTGTGGCCCATGTCTTTGTGATAAGCGCACCTTTTGCTGGTGTCTCTCGGATTCCTTCCCCCCTTAAACATGGGGCTAGGGTTCCGGTAGTGGACCGCTCTCTCTGTCGCCAGATAGATATTTTCCCGGGTGTCCACCAAGTTGGTGTACTCCGAATATTGGGGCTCGTAGCCCCTTTTCCCCTTTTTGGCCAGCTCAGGCCGGTTCTGGCCTTTGCCCGATCGCTTCCCCCGGGAGGGATTCACGCTTGCCTCAGTTACTCCCGTCTGCGATTGCTGGGCTACGACGGGGGCCATGCTGTGCCCTACTGGCGCGACGCCATAACCGGAGAAGTGGGTTGATTGGGCTGGGGCATACCCCGAGGCGGCAGGGCCGTATACCGTAGGGGTGTAATTGATGCCGGGCGTGACGGCCGACCCCGGGACTATGGGGGGTGTGGCGTAGGACTGCACAGGGAACTGTTCCGCGCCTCCCGAAACCGTCTGAGGGATGGGGTGAGGAGCTGGGGGCCATCCGAAGGCCTGGATCTGAGCCTCCTCCCAGCTGATGAATCCTTGGGCCCTCCTGATGAATTCTTCCAAAGTGGCAGCTTTACTGCGCTGCATGTCATCCCAAAGTGGTGATCCGGCCCGGATCCCGGACTGCAGTGCCACCAGGCGCTGTCCGTCATTGACCTTTGTCTTGGAGGCTTCTTCAGTAAAGCGCTGGATGTAGGCTCTCAATGTCTCTGCGAGTAGTTGCTTAATGTTGGCGAGGGCGCTAATTTGCATGTCCATCCTCATGGCGGCCACGAACTGCTTCCGAAATGCTGACTGCAGCCCGGACCATGATTGGATGGACCCCAGTTTAAGCCTTTTCTACCATTCTTCGGCAGGACCGCCCAACGTGATGGAGAAGCAGAGGCATTTGCCGTCGTCGCTAACGTGAGCCACGGTCATGAGTCGGCTGTACCGGGACAGGTGATCCCTAGGATCTGTATTTCCAGTATAGGCAGTGAGGCTCGGCATCTTGAACCCCTTGGGCAGTACAGCGTCCAGGATGTGCCTCGCGCACGGCTCTTTATCCTCTTCGTCGGAGTCAGTGTCCGCGCCTTCCTGCTTGCGGACCAGGCGATCAGTGACCTTTTTTAATGCGGCCATCTGTTCCATGAGCAGCTTGGCCGTGCTATCCTCCAGGGGTATTCTCTCATTTCTCCTGTCGTTAATGTCGTTCCTGAGGTCGCCGCCTCGAGGGAGGATTTTTTCCTTGCGGGCCCGATCTTTCCGGGCATTCAGTCAATCGCGTAAATCTATCCGGGAAGTGTCGTCCCCTGAACTGAGAGCGTGACGATCCTCGCGACGAGACCGTTCCCGACGGTTCTTGTTGACCGAGGCACTTGGGTGCAAAGACCTTTCCCGCCCGGTTGGCCCTGGGGCGTTCCGGAGCTACTCGTTCCGTGGCCGCGCTCCCTGCGGATCAATTGGGCGGCCTCGTCCTGGGACGGGGCGCACCTTCTCTTTCCTAGGAAACGGCCGTGAACGTGCCCCAGCTTTCTCGACGGGGGCGGTCTTCTCCCGGGTCTTCCATCGCTCCTTGTTCAGGACTCTCGGAGCAGGATCGGGAAAAGGCTCTGGGGGATGGACCGGGCTAGCACCCCCGGGGCCCCCAGCTTGCTCTGGGGGAGCGGGTTGTTGCGTTTCTGGAAGAGGGCCAGCTGTGGGGTCGGCTGCTGGGCCCTGCGCGGTCATTAGCGCCTCCGCCTGCTCAGCCATCCTGACTTCCTGATCTAGGATTTGCTGCCTTAGTCTAATCACCTCCGAGTCCTGCAGATCGTCGCAGGGGATCTCGGGATTCGCGGCTTCGTCGTGATACTCCCCCTTGTTTTCCTCCTCGTAGTAATCTTCTTCGTTTTCTACTTCGTACTCTGTCCCACCCTCGTAGTCTTGCGACTCGTCTTGGTGAGACGTCCGAGGAGGCATGTCCTCGGGCGGGTCCTGAGGAATATTCTGAGAAGGCGGCGGGTCCCCGTTGCCCTGCTCTGGATTGGTAGGGTCGAAGGTGGTGTGTCGTGTGTTCACCATCGTAATAGAGGCCTGACGTTGGCGCTAGCTTCCTTCAGCTCTCAATGAAAGCACCAAACTGTTAACCGAGATTTTCGGCAACTCTATTAATGAATAATTTTTGCTGGTAATAATAATGAAAGTAGAAGATCGACGCGGGGTTTTTACGTGGTTGGGGCATTAACTAGCCTTAGTCCACGAGTCTATATATTAGAGCTAGAAGAAGCTTTTACAATGGAGTTTTCTATCAATATCTTAACAGAGTTTTTTGCCTTTTTTTCCCTCAGAAAAAACTTCCTTTACATTGTTCTACAGCTTATATTTATAAGCTGAGGGGAATACCGGGTCTGGGCCGGATCCGATCCGGGCCCATCGGAGAAATGGGTACAAGGGGCCCTTTTAGTGGAGGCCCAATACAAAAAGGTACAAAGTTCGTAAATCCAGAACTAGTTAAGGCCCAACAGGCTGACCTCGGAGCTGTATCTCGCTCGAAAAAACAGCGCTTTTGGCCTGATCGCTTCGAGTCACGAGGCAGATTCAGGAGACAAGACCAGTCAGAGTACTTGGCTGCGCAGTCCTGACACATTGGCGTGCAATCCCGAGATGACCTTTTCTGCAGGTGAAAAGTGGGGGACAACGCCCACGTGGAGTGAGGCGGCGTCAGCATCCTAGACGCCTGGCCCTTCTACCACGGGTGATACAATCCGGGTCCATCTACCTTCGTCCTGCTTCGTTTACCATCGGCCCGGACCGCGTCAGTTGACCGGGAAGGGGATCCGTGGGACCCGGCGGTTGGAATGCTCTGCTCGCCTCCCGGACGATCCTTGCCGAGTATGGACCCGGAGGGACACCCTAGACACCACCCATGGGCCTAGTCAAGAGTTCCTAGCTCGCGCCCTTCCCCTTGGGCCTTCTCCATATCAAGGTACCTTGGGCCGGGCCCGCGTGCAGAACCGGCCCCCGAAAATGGGGCAAGACGAAGGTCCTGAGCCCATGCAAGAAATGGGGATAACACATGTAATTTACATATTATCAAACAAACATGTAAATTTGTATGCCCTAACTTCTCATATTATTACTGAGAACACAACATTGGATCATAAATATAAATATTGTTATTTATTTAAGAAAATAAGATAAAGCAAAGGGATCCCATGTATTTTTTTTTCACAAATAAAATAAGGTATTTAGCAATATTAAATAAGCAACTGTAACGCCCTGGTTACTCCAAGTCCATTATGGTGAACTTTGAATCGTGCTTAACTCGCTAATCGAGTTCTTTGGTTATAAATGTGCTTCTAGGTGTTATTAATAGGTTAAGGTGGAAAAACAATCAAAAGGAAATGATATATTTTATTTAAAACATAAAACTGTTCATGGGCCCATCAAAACATTTACAAGTAATTTACAATCCAAAATGGTCATTACTGTTTAAATTTGCAACCCGCCGACCTAAGCGGCAAAAATTAGGGTTAACCCCTAGTCCCTCTAAGAAACTCCTTGGATGTGGTGGTCAAGCGGCCGCATATGTACACATCACCACCTAAGCTCTCCACTCAAGGTTGAGTGAGCTTTTCTTTCCCTTTACCTGCACCACATAGCACCCATGAGCCAAAACCCAACAAGAAAACTCAATAATGCATACAAATATTATCAAATGATTATCATTATAATCATACAGAGCTTATAGCCCTAAACAGATGAGTGAATATCACTTTGTGGTTATGTTAACCATGAAGGAGCTTATAGCTCTAATCAGATGAGTGATTTAACACTTGAGGTTTTGGTAAACCATAATGAGTGACTGACGAGCAAGTCACTACGGGGCTCGGCACCCATAGCCATGTGACTAAACAGTCACTGGGGCTTTCTGGCCCTGGCTCTAATCAGATGAGTGACTGATGGGTAGTCACTACGAGCTCAGCAGTTAGTGGGGCTCTCTGGCCCTGGCTCTAAGTAACTAGCCTTTGGCTAGACAAGCTCTTTTAGTTTTCATCGAACTTGAGGTCGGTCCGGCATTAATGCTCATTTGAGTCATTCAATGCATATGTCGATTAAATCTAATCTTTATCGGCTTGATCTAAACACGCTAAGACCATTCTTGACTTATGAGTCAATACCATGTGACCAGTGCTCAGTACTACTGCCGAACTTGACTAATGAGTCACAGCTTCACAGTTAATACTAACACCATTGCCAATTCTGACTATTCAGTCAGTGCCATGCACAAATGAGCAAGATTTTCTAAGCATTCGATATGCAATCAACGTCCACATTTAAACATTCAACATGCCTCAAGAATAACCATGCATGTCACATATGGGGTGCAGTTTTCTTATCTCTGGTCTGAGCAAAAATTAGTAAAAGAACGACCCTTGAGAACAATCTGTCTTTAATTCCTTAGTGGTCACCTAGTCATAACCAAATATGGAATTCCATCAATAAAATGAGTAACAAAGGTTCCCGAACCAAAACCTAGCCTCCGGGACATCGAATCCTACTAAACCGGGTAGTAGGAACGATCCTAAGGCCTAAGGTTTGAGTTCCCATGATCAAAACACTTATTTGGCCACAAAAACCCTCAAGCGTCGCGACCCTACCTCTCTGAGCTGTGACCCCCAGCCAAGACAGAGGCGCCTGAAGCAAGCGCAACGACCCTCCTTCCCCAGTGCCGCGACCCCCAGGCCCCTTAACTCCACCGCCCATCTGCACCATGCTCGGGCTGCGACGCCCAAGAACAAGGTCGCGGCCCCACCTGGAGATTCAGCCATAACCCCAATTTTCCACCTTTTAATCCTTCCAAAAACCTACTTAAACATCTCCAAATCCAAAAATCAAAGTTTCCAAACATCCCAATGATCCAAAATCATCAAATCCCGAGGCTCAAACAAATCAAAGACTCATCAACACACAAAATCCAAATCAAAGCTTAGAAACTCTAAAACTCAAAACTTAAAGCTTGGATTACCTTTGATTAGGTTGTTTCTTGCTAAATCCTTCGGTCAAGAAGCTTCTAATCTTTCCTAGGATCGCTATGCCTCGATCATCGCTTGATTCCGACTCCTAAAACCCAAGTTTTCTTTGAAATTGCGATGAATGGTAAAAAGGAATAATGGGAGAAAGAGTCAAAGTGTTTGAACGTAGTTTTCTTTCTGACAGGCTACTTCAAGCTTAAGTAACCTCAAATAAATCATAATGCCCAGGGTCCCAAAAACGCCCCCGGGGACAAAATAGTCAAAGCTCCTAGAATTTCCTCCTGATCTCACTAACTCCCAATATATCCCCAAATAATCATTCTCATTATCCAATATCCCAATAATTGACCTCAAACACGTTATGCACGGCCGAAAATGCCGGAGGTAAGGCCAACCTGTAAGCCACCTGAACAATACCTTAAATATTAGGATCATATAAATCACTTAAATGTCATAACTAAAACTATCTAATTTTCCTTACATTGAGTGTGGAGAAAGAGAAGAAAAGAGAGATTGCTTTGCTAGTAAAAATCGCTCAAACCTTATATATATAACATAAAAAACTAAAATTAGAGACTATAATAACAACTAAACTTCCAAAAATTATAAACCTTATAAAAATTATACCTTCACCCTAAAACGAAATCTCAAGACCTCCAAAATCCAAAGCCTCCAAAAATGTCTATTGTAATGCCCCAAAATCCCTAATGCGGTTTAATGGTTGGATTAGTAGGCTGGGAGAGCCATAATTGTTTTATTATGCCATTAAATGATTATATGAACGTTTATGTGAATTATATTATATAATGATGTTAAATGCATGCATGTGGGTTCACATTCGATTATAAGGGCATTTTGGTAATTTTGCCCGTTGATGGCATATTTGTATATTTTGGTGCATGCTTGTGAATAATTTTTGAGGCCACATTATAATGTGGATTTGTTCGAGCTATTCGGCATGAGACGATCTTTGATTATAAACTATCGGTTTGGTCATAACAAGCTTAAGCTCGGGGTTCGGGGTGAGTCTCGGGGTGTTTTGGTGATTAGAGCGTTACCAGGAATTAAAGGGTAACAGGATATGAATTATTGGTATTTGAGAATATCGAGAATAGCAGGAATTGGAGGGTGTTAATTATGATTAATGAAATAGGTGGGAAATGACGGTTTTACCCTTGGGAGTCCTTAGAAACCTTTAAATAACCTAGGGGCAAAATAGTCATTTCACCCCTAAGATATATATTAGCTTTGTAGATTGTAGAAGCTTACCAAAACAGAGCAAGTTCTCCCCTTCTCCCGTACATCCCTTCTCTTTCATTTTCCTTTGGAATTCTTGACCTCAATTTGAAGAACAAGTTAGGAAATCAAGGATTGGAGTTTATAAACTTAGTTCATCCATTGAAGAGGACACAAACCCAGCTTGAGGTAAGAATTCACCCATGAATTTAAGCTATACTCTATTTTTCTTATGGTTTTTAGTCAAGAGATTTTGATGTGGTTAGTTGGGAATTCATGGAGGTTTTTGAGAAAATTTGCTTGGGTTTTGTTGTTGGTATGTTGATTGTGTTGTGGTAATACTTGGTTTTTGATTTGGAGATGTTTGAGTAAGTTTTTGGAAGGATTGAAAGAGGGAAAAAACGAGATTTTAATGGGAGAAAATAGGGGTTTTTGGTTGTTGGAAGGCAATGCCGCGGCGCTTGGGAGGTGGGCCGCGACATGGTGGAAGTAGGGACGCGGCCCTTAAGAGTTTTTTTGGCCAAAAATGTGTTTTTGTCATGGGAACTCAAACCTTAGGCCTCGGGATCGTTCCTACTACCCGGTTTAGTAGGATTCGACGTCTCGGAGGCTAGATCTTGGTTCGGGTTCATTTTATTGATGGAATCCCATATTTGGTTATGACTAGGTGACCGATATGGGACTAAAAGACTGATCGTTCTCAAGGGTCGTTCTTTTATTAATTCTCGCTCGAACCAGAGGTGAGAAAACTACACCCCATATATGACATGCGTGGTTATTATTGAGGCATGTTGAGTGCTTAAATGTGGACATTGATTGCATATTAAATGCTTGGAAAATCTTGCTTACTTGTGCATGGCACTGACTATTCAAAATCGGCACTGGCTGCGTGTTACTGACCTAAGAGTCAGGAACGGCATAAGCGTCATGAACGCAAAGCCGATAAAAGATTAGATCTAATCGACATCAGCATTGAATGACTCATATGGGGTATTAATGCTGGACCGACCCTAAGGTCGAAAAAAACTAAAGCGCTTGACTAGTTACTCAGAGCCAAGGCCAAATGCCTAGGTGACTGTTTGTCACATGGCTAAGGGAACGAAATCCCACCGTTGTGACTCTATGGTCACTCGATAGGGTTATGTTGGTGACTATTTCATCAAATACCTATCTTGTTAGTGAAATGATCACTTATCTGAAAAGGGAACGGAACCCACCTTAGTGACTTAACAACTGTCACTCCTCTGTTTTGGACTAAAAGTCCTGGATGATTATTATGATCATCGGTTGATGTTATATTCTTGCAGTATTGAGTTTTCTTGCTGGACTTTGGCTCATGGGTGCTATGTGGTGCAGGTAAAGGGAAAGAAAAGCTCACCCAGCCTTGAGTGGAGAGCTTAGGTGGTGCTGTGTACATATGCGGCTACTTGACCACCATGACCAAGGAGTTCTCAGGGGAACTAAGGGGTTTACCCTATTTTTTTGCCGCTTAGATCGACGGGTTGTAAATTTTATAATGTAGTGAGCATTTTGCATTGTAAACAACTTGTAAACATTTTTATGGGCCCATGAACAATTTTATGTTTCAAATAAAATATATCATTTCATTTTGATTGGTTTTCCACCTTAACCTGTTAATAACACCTATAAGCACGTTTTTAACCAAAAAACTCGAGTAGCGAGTTAAATTCACGGTTCAAAATTTACCGTAACTGTCTTGGGATAACCAGGGCGTTACATCTATCCTCAACAACAATGTATAGAGTTAGTCTTAGGGTAATTTCAGCTATATCAAGGGTTGAAAAGCTTAGAGTGTTTCAGCTATATAAAGGTTGTATAGTGGTTGTGGTGTTTGAGGCTTTATAGAAAAATAGAATAAAGAAAATTCTGATCATTATAAGTGTTATAGTGAGCTCGGCTATGTAGTATTTTATGGAGCAAGAGATGAAGCTTTTGGGAGATAGCAATTTTTGAAAATATGAGAGCACTTGTATGCTTTTTGAGTGTGAAAAATAATGAGGGGAAATGCTCTATTTATAGGCTTCAAACTCAACTCATTACCTTATTCTTCTCCATCTCCGTTCAACTACAATTTTTAAAATTCAAACCTTCCCTCTCTAATGGTGGTTTTGGCCGGCCTATATTGCGCATTCAAAGTGCTACAAACACTCTCTTGATGACACACACACATGTAACCAAAGTAGTCAAAAGTCATCACTTGCTTCCCCAAACTCATGCCGAGGCCTACACCTATGCATCTTTAAATTCAAATGTTTTCAAAAAGCTTCAACTATCACCAACTTAGTTACTTAGTTCAAGCTTAGAGTGACACCTATCTTGTAAGTTCAAGAAATGAGTCAAAACCTAGCCTAATTCTATGCCATAGGCCTATGACTAGTTTGGTCTTCAACTTGGTTCTTCAATTTAAACTTTGTCACTCATTTATTAAATCATATGACTAGTTTGGTCTTCAACTTGGTTCTTCAATTTAAACTTTGTCACTCATTTATTAAATCATGAAAAATTTCACCTATTTAATCTATAAGAAATTTTGGCTATGCATGGGAAATTCAAACCTTATGTGACTTATTTTGATGCTACATGTACATTTCTTAAATCACAAAATAATATGTGTACATTTCCTTATAAATGTTTATTTCTTTAAAGCAACTATATACTAACTTAATCCATGACGCCACAATTTCTTGAAACCATTCTTACAATAATTAGTTCTGAAATAAAAACATCCTTTAATAAAAAATCCAACGTGAATAACAACCGACCAAACATTTTTAAAATAATGAAACTCCTTAATCTTTTTTAATAAAAAAATAATAAAATTTAGGGAATATACTCATTTGGTACCCTGTGTTTTTGCAAAGTATTATCTTGGTACCCTCTGTTTTCAATAATGCTCATATGGTACCCTGTATTTTAAAATTGTACATATTTTGTACCATAAACTCAGATTTGATAAATAAAATTTTGTCAATATGATCAAACTGTCATCAGTTATATGTAATTATGTAATTAAATTTAAATTTGTAATTTACATAATTGACAGCAGTTTGATTAAATTGACAAAATTTTATCTATCAAATCTGAGTTTAGGGTACTAAATATGTACGATTTTAAAATATAGGGTACCATATGAGCATTATTGAAAATAGTTTGCAAAAACATAGAGTACCAAATGAGTATATTCCCTAAAATTTATTTATTAATTATTGAACTTTTATACTGTAATTATATGATTTTATTATAATATTTAATCAGTATGGATATTAATTTCAACTATCATTTTTATTCAAAACTCAACGAAAATTTTAATTTTTATTCCATTTTAGTTAGCATCATGTAAAATCTTAATTACACGTTTTTTTTTAAGATCGAATATAGAGATTAATAACGCAGAAGGATTAAATTTAATTTAAGGCTATATCCATAACATACGACATGTCATTCTTTTTTTAAAACTATAACATTTATATGGTTTCAAGAGAAGTACGACATGTCGCTTCTGCCTTCTGCTATCATCGTTTGAACAATAAACGACATCCAGATATTTGCTTCCAGCTGTGCTACGTGGCATCATCTCTTACACGAAACGCTTTCCTAGATGTCGTCGTCTATTACTCTTATAAAACTGTAAAATGAGAAGGAAACGTTGTCGTTTCGTTTCAGTCCAACAACCAATCCATGACCATCTTCATTCTCTGCTGAAAAATACAAAGCAGTGGAAGAAGCTGAAGCTGAAGCTGGGTACTGGAAAGTATGGCGGTTGTATCAGCACTAAGAGGAGGTCGTTTGCCTCTGTTCCACCATGGTCATCGTCAAATGGGCAGTTGGGGCCCTTCAAGATTAAGGAAACAGCTTAACTTGCGCTCTAACTCAAGGAGTGTCACTTTTTTCGCTCGCTATTCACAACCTCAGGATCTTTTCTCTTCTCGCTTCCAAGGTCTCCTTTTTTTTTCTTTCTGAATTTTATCCTCTATTTTCTTCTATATGTTCTTCAAACGTGGTCTACTACTGTTCTGGATTCTGGGTTTTAGCTCATTTTTCTTTTTGAACGAAAGAGACCCATATCTAAGCTTTTCTTATTTGATTAATTCGCATGTCAAGTCTTATTGTTCGGGTTTCAGCAATAATATATTATGCTCTAGTTTTAAGCTCATACTTTTTATTCTATTTTTCAGATAGTATAGAGAACTTGCCTAAACTGGTTGAGGATATAGTCCAAACATCAATAAACACAGGTCCAAGGGGTGCCCTGAGGATGGTTCAAGGAATTCAAGCTGTTGTAGGAGTAGGCGGGGAGTGGCTTGCAGACATTTCAAAGGTAATTATAGCAAACTGAATTCTGATATTATATTCCCATAACAGGTTGAATGTTTACTTATCAAGGATTTGGTTTCAACAAGTAAAAAAAATTGTTATAGAGAAACTAGAAAGTCAAAAGACCAAGACTTGGTTGTGATACCATTACAAATAACAAAACAAACATACTTAATCTTTCCTTCCCTTAAAGAGGCTGATGCTGGTATCAAAATTCTTGAGATCAAGAGTGGAGAAAGAAAGATAGAACCACTCAATCAAGTAAAGAGTAGTGGATTCTTTAATGTTGAGTTCTATTTTTTCTTAGGCATTCTGGTTTCTTTTTCTAGCTTTAACTTGAAATGGTTCCATCCAAGGCTTTAAATTAGGGTGTTCTTTCATTATGCAATAAGGCATTCAATTTGATTAGTTAATTTAAGAAGAATGAATGGATTTTTTAGAATAATTTATGTTCAATCACCATAGTTACGGTTCTAAGCTAAGACTCTAGTGGTAGAACTATATTGGTATTCTCAGCTAAAACAAGCATTGTAGATTGGGCAGTTTATGTCCATCACATTACTAGGGCCTCATCTTTTTATTCTATTTTTGTTCTTTGGATTTCTATTGCCATAAAATAAACAAATAACACACTGGTTTACTATGCATGTGCTTAATCTATTTATCATATTTGATCTCATATACCTTGTATTATGGATGCACTTTCTTTTTTCAGTCAACAAATTCATCCACTGGATTGCCAACTGAAGTTCAGCTTGGATTGCTTTCACCCGTGTATCTGAGGAAACTGTTTGAACGCATGGGAGCAACCTATATCAAGTTAGGTCAGGTAAATGTTGTTCTATTAAAAAAGTAAAATGTGTTACTATAAATATATATTAATTTTATATTTGTTTAGTCTTTAACCATTTTCATCATGCATTATACGTAGTCTCTAATAATACACTTGCCTGTCCTCTGTAGTTTATTGCTTCTGCCCCCACATTATTCCCTCCAGAATATGTTCAGGAATTCCAGAATTGCTTTGATAGAGCTCCTGCAGTTCCCTTTGATGATATCAAAAAAATACTGCTTGAGGAACTAGGGAGACCAATAGAAAGTGTTTATGAGTATGTTGATCCAATTCCAATTGCTTCAGCCTCAATAGCCCAGGTCTGTACCTTGTTTCTGTATCCTCTTTATTTCTTTTTGAATTTAAACTTCACAGCACAACTGAAAATTTGACATTGCAATTAGGTTCATGGTGCAAAGCTCAGAGGCTCCCAGGAGGATGTGGTTATTAAGGTCTTAAAACCTGGAATAGAAGATATATTGGTTGCAGATCTGAACTTTGTTTACGTTGTTGCTCGTCTTCTGGAGTTTCTGAATCCTGAATTAAGCCGTACATCACTGGTATAATGTGGATAGAATCTACTCTGTTTGCACTTAATAACTTGAATGCATATTCTAACGAGTATAAATCCCTCTCTGATTTAGCTTTGAATTGTTTCCACTTAGCAAAATTATTAAACTTAATTTAGGTGTCTTTTCAGTTTTCTGAGGAACTTAATGTGATTGGAGAACTATGAGGTTCCTCCTACTGTGGCAATGTTAATGTTTATCCATTTTTTTTTCAAATCGATAAGTGTTGCTGTTTCACATGTTAGTATGGCCATAGCTTGAAGTTTCAGTTAATGTACTCATCCTTTCAGTAGGCTGGTATCGTAAAAGACATACGGGCGTCCATGCTTGAAGAGGTTGACTTTCAAAAGGAGGCTGCAAACATAGAGTCATTTCGAAGATATTTGGAAGCAATGGGACTGACACAACAGGCTACAGCTCCGAAAGTGTATTACCAATGCAGCACACGGCGTGTTTTGACCATGCAGAGGTTATATGGTGTTCCTCTTACTGACCTTGACACGATAAGCTCTCTTGTTGCTAGTCCAGAGACCAGTCTCATAACTGCTCTTAACGTATGGTAAGACAATTATATTACTTAGTACATGGCTTTTCACCTATTTGTTTATAAGTTTTACAACATTGGTCTGTAAATATTCTGCAGGTTTGGCAGTTTGCTTGCATGTGAAACCTTTCATGCAGATGTACATGCAGGGAATTTGTGGCTGTTACGTGATGGCCGCATTGGGTTTCTTGATTTTGGTACATTTTTTCCCCATGATTATATTTGTCAAATTTCCATTGATGGATTTTTTTTACCTGCGTCTCTTTTTGAAGCATGTGTTTACTAAGCTGTATGAAAACGTAACCACATTAACATTGGCACTCAAAAAAGAAAAAGAATGATAGACATTTACATCAACCGAGTGTTTTTTTTTTGTTGTTGATATTTGTATTTTATGTTCTGTGCTTGGTAGAGTTTGATATTGAACTCACTTTTTCGCATTTAATTTCCTGGTGATTTTCTTAGTAACCATCTGTGCCTCGTATCTTTGTACGGTACCTCGCATGCATGAAAGTTTGTAAGGCTACAAAAAGACTATAATATTTCTTTTTAATAGGAATTGTTGGCCGTATAGCCCCCAAAACATGGGCTGCAATGGAAGTGTTTTTGGCATCAATTGCAACTGAAGAATATGAATCAATGGCTTCTGCCTTGATTGAAATGGGTGCTACAAACACAGACGTAGATTCCAAGGCCTTTGCAAGAGACTTGGAGAAAATATTTTCATCAATTAAGGCAAGCATTACAAATTATGCATGCAAGGCTTGATGTTCAATGACATTTAACTTGATGTCCTTTTCTCACAGTTCAACTAACTATCTTTTATGCAGGACTTGGATACAGAAGTAGTTGTAGCAACAGCTAGGGGGACAACTACCGGGGCAACTGCTGTCTCTGCTAATGTCATTGTTGATGAGAGGCAGATGAATGCACTTTTCCTTGATGTGGTGAGTTGTTCTTCTATTCTAAATGCTAAATAAGAAGAGCCTCTGTTTCATAAGCAGTCAAATTGCTTTATATCTATTAAGTGCATATTGCTCTCATTCCCCGAGACCCATAGATTGCAATGAACTTCTGCGACAGGATTATGTGATGCGTAAAAGGCAGTTGAAATGATATAGATTCCAAGTTCATTCTGCTATAAGGAGAACGAGTTGCCACATTGAAAAGCAATATGCACTTCTAAGAATGCCCAGTTGGTCAGTTTGTTGACTGCCTTAGGTGGTCATATTTGCAATACATTTAAATGCTGCATCATTGCATCCTTTACTAAAACTATATAAATTTGGACCAGTAAGGGGTTTTATCAAGAAACAAATTAAAAATGGTAGGATTAATAATCTTATTATTTGCAGTAATGGATGTGGTCATTTTGTCATAAGCTAAATGATGTGTTCACTTGTTCGACAGGTTCGAGTGAGTGAATCATATGGATTGAAATTTCCAAGGGAGTTTGCACTTCTGATGAAGCAGTTGCTGTATTTTGACCGGTATACCCGATTGTTGGCACCAAACTTGAACATGCTTCAGGACCAGAGGATCTCCATTGCTTCAAATCGAAGGGCCAACTACAGGGACAACTTCAGATGAGAAGTTGTGAATGCAATGCAGAGACATATTTGTAAATACAAATAAATTTACTTGGAGAGTTGGAAATAACATACCATAGGAACATAAATACAGCAGGAAAGCCATGTACTTGCATGCTTTTGGCAAAGAGGACATAATTATTTGAGTTATGAACTGGTTAGTACTAGTAATATAGTTTAATTAAGTACATTCCAAACTACATTACTATTTTAATGCCCTTGAACTTGTACTACATTATTCAATATGAGAAAGCGTTCCTTATAAAATCTCTCATTGGTCTAAACATTTCGATATAATAATAATGCTCCATCTGTTTTAAAGAGCAAAATGCTATTGTAAAATGTTCTACAGTTAAGTTACCAGCCAAAGATAAAATTAAAAAAATAAAGTTGCGACAACCTGCTTCATTATATGAAAGTAGGATGGTAGCATCTATACTGTCAGTTCTCATTGGTAACTTAAAACCATAAACAAACTGTTCATGAACAGAAAACAAGAAAGTATCATTTACACTATAAAGGATGTAAGTGTAATTAACAATTATTATACACAAACAAATAAATTAAATCGGAGTCTCTAGCGCATTTGTATATACAAAATTGAAACTCTTTCTTTAACTCATTTATCACGTCTTGCACTTCTTAGTAAAAATCACAACGTGTCAGTTCACCCAAATGTAGTCGGCAGAAGAAACCCTGGCTCCATTCGAATTCCCAAAAGCCATAGTCCACAAGAACTAGATACAAAATCTTCCACTACAGCAAGTTGAGTAGTAAATCTTTCAGTTCTTGGCTCGCTTTTCTTTCTGCGTAGAGTATGAAGTACCTGTCCCTCGACCAGATGTAACTGACCCAAATATCACGTCACTCGGAGAAGAGTATCCCATGAGTCGATGAAGTGGTGAAGTTGATCTTTGTGGCAGCTCCTCAATTTCTGACGAGAAATTTTGTGACCTGGGTGTGTTAGGGGAAGGCCCAGAGAATTCATTTTTGGACTTATTTTTTCCTTGAGACTGTGTGGGAATGAACTCCACTCTATCCCTCGAAAGATCAAAAGAATCTTGTGACATTCTCTTGTCAACTGTGCTTCCACTCGGTGTGTGAAAAGGTGTGGTGGAGCAGCTTTTGCAGTAAGAGAGTCCACAATCATCAGAACATGTCACAGGACCGGTAAGTGGAGTTTGAGAAGATGAAGCCATACTTCTCCTATCTATATCGTCACCATAATCCTCGGCTTCACTTGGTGGTGGAGGGTCAATAACATTAGCTTCATAACGAACCAAACGAGATCCATTATGCAGTGAAAACTTAAGTACCTCCGAACAAGCACCACACCTCAACCGATGGCACTTCTTTTTAAAGAGGAAAAAATCTGCAGGTATCTGCAGGATTTTAGAGCACTTGTAACAAACCATGATAGGGGCTCCACCTGCAAAGGGCCGGAAATGGCGCTTGGCTAGACGTTGTGGACGTTGTTTCTCCCTCAAATAATTTGTCAGGTCTTGACTTCTCCGCCGCTGATCATCAGACTGCATTTCACGTCCCCACGGAGGATATTCAGAATCCATACTCCACTGAGGGCTTGGTGGGCAAGAGCTATAGCATGTGCAGTAGTTGTGACCAGGATGGGTTCTGCATGGCCCGCTATTGTTGTAATGTGAGGGTGGAGGTAGCTGAGCTGAGCGCTGCCATTTTGGTGGACAGCAATGGGAACAGGAGGGATCAAATTGGTGACTACTACTGCTAGTTGCCTCACCTGAAAAAGGTATCTTCTTGAACCTACGCCGATAAGAACTGTTGCTTCCAGTGCTATATCCTCCAGAGTATCTAGGATAATTTGGAGGATTAAGACGTTCCTCCATAGGAGCTTCATAATTATGGTACCTGCGGTTGTATCTTGCATTTGCAGGGAGTCCTGAAATCCCCTCGTTCTCATTATCATGCAAATGGGTTTTATTAAGCTGATCAAGAACTAATGCCAACAATTTCATCTTGACTTGTTCAGGATCCTCAGACCACTCATGCGACTGAAAGCTGGAGTTGCGGTGAAACTCATCGTGGAATTGACCGGAAGGACGCCCATTCTGATAGCTAGCTCGGGAATTTACTCGTTCGAAAACCGAACTAGATGGATGATGTCCATGTCTCCCTAATCTCCAATTTCGAACACTTCGATCATGCCTTGCAGGTTCTAGAAATTCATCTCGACCCCACTTGCTGTTTTTCATTGTATGATTCTTGTCTGACCGGGAAGACCTTGCTGGATGTTGCAACTCAGAATCACCATTCATCATAGGTCGCGCCAGGAATTTGTCTCTTCTTGAACGTTCTTCAGAATGTCCAAAGTTTTCAGCCTTGTAACCATTTTCAAATGAAGGCAAATGGTCGTTAGGGAATTGATCATCCATTCCATCGTAAGATGAGATACTGCCTTCGTATGCATGAGAGCTTCTTGTTGGGGACTTGGACAAATCACCGAAAGTACCACTGAGCTCAGAGCTGGGGTCGAATTCTTTGGACCTAGGATGACTAAAGCCATGCTGTTCAACACTTCTCCGGGGTGGTTTCAGTTTACTAGGAGAAGATATAATAGAATCGGATGCAGTCCTTTCTTTTACAGCCGTATGATAAGAGGGACTTGAACCATTTTCACTTGTAGCCACATAGTTGACAGCAATAGAGCTACTGATATTAGACTCAGGGACAATCTTCTTGCCGGTGTCTTCTGTATTTGCTTCTGCTAATGGAGAGCTCTCATCATTGACTGGTACATCTACATCCACTCCGACCAAAGCTAAAGACTCGTTCTCCTTACGAGAAAAATTCTCACTTTGGTTTTGAGTGCATTCATCATTTTGTTTTTGAGAGAATTCCTCAATCTCATTACGAGCAACTTCCCGAGTAAAGTCCTCATTTTCATTACAAGGTAAGTCCTCACTCTCGTTATGAGCAAATTCCTCACTTTCATTGCAAGGAAATTCCTCGGTATCATTGTGAGCAAGCTCCTCACTCTCATTATGAGCAAATTTCTCAATTTCACTGTGAAAAAGCTCCCCATTTCCACTAGAATCACACTCCTCAATCTCATTATGAAAAATCTTATCCTCATTATCAGCTAGCTCCTTGTTCTCATTTTGTTCAACCTCTTCATTCTCATTACTAGCAAACGCCTCCTCCTCGTTATTAGTAAGCTCTTCATTCTCCTTCTCCTGACAAGCAAACTCCTCATTCTTACTATCAACAAACTCCGTTGGTGAAACGACTTCACTGGAAGCTTCAGATTCATCAACATCACAGTCTGAAGACTCGCTGAAATGATTAGCCCCATTGTTCTGTTTTTCACTAGGTAGATTCACAACCCCAAGCTGCTCACCATCAAACTCCTCAGATATACTTCGATTCCTCTCACTGTTTTGGGATGAAGAGCATTCTTCTGGGCCAGGAAGAACCTCTTTATTACCTGATTCGGGTTCTTTATCTTCACAAACACGGCTTGTTTGATTTTCCCGAGCAGCATCAGCAACATTTAAACTAGATACCACACTTCTGGTACCACGACTTTTTGCTGCAAGCAGAAAATTATAAATATAAATTAATCAATGCAATTCAACAATTTAGATTGCTGACACTATAAATTAAACAACATCAGGTCTTGTTAAAAGAAGAAAAAGAAACAAGCAGAGTAAGGTCCATGCTGCGTCAAAGTATCAAACAACTCGCTACTTTTTGTTCTAAAAATTCTCTATGTCAAGTACTATGTGCAATCACCAAGACCATATACATATGCTTGCTTAGATTTTCATAAGATAAAGTACCTTGGAGAGTTGCGCCACATCCACCACACTTGTACACATTAAATTCAGGCAACTCAGGAAGAACCAACCGACACTTTGGACATCTAACTAGCCGAACTTTGGTAGTGCACTCACTCGCCATGCCTGCCCAAATATGTCGCAGTAACCAGAGACAAAAACTGAGCTTCCACTGCTAAACTTGCAAGTATTAATAATAACAATCAATGATTGGATCCGACCACAAAAATAAAGGCAGTATCTTGTTGAGGAACTATGATATGAAGAAGCTCAAACGACCTGCAAATAGAAAGGCATACTCATCAGAAACTAAAAACATAAATGACTAAATTAGACTAGATTTAAGAAATTGAGAGGGGAAAAGAACATATAAACCCAAGATTTATATCTAATTTTTGTGGTTATCTTTGAGCGATACCATTGTGACCCTTTAAAAAATAGCCACAATTCCATTTGATCAATTATTTCTTCTTGATATATTTCCAAAGGATAAAGAGAAAAATAAATAAATAAATAAATAAAAATTAGATAGGTTTGTGTAATAGGTTTATCTTCCCAACTAGATGGTATAAATAGCATTCAATTTTCCCCTTTTTATACATATATATATATATTTCTTAAAAATCCTATTAAATTCAGGTATTTGGAAACTGTGCACCCAAATAAAAACAACAAATTAATTATCTTTGTTTATTACTAAATTACTTAGTTGATAAGAATAATAACAAACATGACTCCAAATATATAGCAAGGCAAAAAATGTTGGTTGCAATTTTAACGTTTACCCATATAAAAATTTAAAGTGATGAGATTATATACATACATATATAACTATATACACATATATAAAACCTTGAAAGAACCAAATCTAATGTGAGAAAGAATTTGGAGAAGAGGAGAAAATACCTTTAAAAAAAATGAAAAAAAAAATTGCAGTTTAGATCAGAGACCAAATATAATGCACTCTGATTAATTATTATAATAAAAATAAAATTCTCAAAGAACTAAAATAAAAATGCAAAAGAGACTAGGGTGGAGATATACGTAAACAATCATTGAAAATTGAAACTTACCCTTGTATTCTTGCTCAGAAATTACAAAGAGAGCTACGAGTCAAATCTCAATCTCATAAAAAATTATCTTTCTTTCACGGCAAAAGTTTAGGGCTTCTCACCCAAAAAAAAATGCTACTGTTCCTCATCGTCTTCCTCCTCCAATTTCTTCAAATCCATCTTCTTCTTCTTCGTCTCGGTTCGCATATAGAACGGTATCTGCCGTGCTAAAGAAACTTCGACATGGTCAACGGTCAACTCATCCCACTGTATATAACCACAAGACCCAAAATTTCAGCTCAGAGAGTTCTTCTCTTTCTACACTGACCAGACCACTTTCCAGTCGTAGCTTCAAAGACAAGAAAATAATAATTAAAATTAAAACTGAAAATAAATTTAAGAGAACAAAATCGAAAACAGAGCAGCTGAAGTCGGCGCTATGTAATTAAAAGCTACGTGATGACGTGTCGTATTACGTGTACCTCTCGTTCTCTCTCTACTGTTGACCATTCTATTGTTCGGGTCAACTTTTTTGTTTTTTAAAAATTGAAAATTATAAAATAATTTTACAGGTAATAATTAATTTAATTAGGCTTTTTCAAAAAATGTTGGTATTAGTTGGAATTAAAAATTCTGTCCCAAAATTCTAAGTCAACCATGAAAATGTCTTACGTTGTGGGGTCATGCGACAGGTGGCACCATGGCTGTGATTAAGTGGGGCCCACTAGTTAGGGGTAAATCGGTCACAATCGTGGCAAACAAAAGCTGCGGTGACCGAAGAGTTAAAGTAACTACAATGTGACCGCTCCTAATTTTCAAAAGAAATTTGTGAACAAAGTTCAATGATTTGGTATGAAAAAAATACCACCTGTTTTTTTTAATAGTGTTGCGTATGGGTTTTGCTAATGCCACCATGACTGTCACGATTCACTCTATTAGCGTTCGTTTCAAACCAGCTTCTTGGCAGTTTGTATGGGAAAAGATCGAAAGCCCAAAATTTGATGCTACCTTTTAGTCAAACACCAAATCTTCTTCGATTCTCTTTCTTTATTGTCATTTCCTGGTAATTCCTTAAATAATTAACGATAAATAAATAAAGAATTTAAAATAAAAGGTGGCAAAAATAGAATAATATATGTGATAATTAGTGTCGAATGTGGGACCAATGAGTTAGGTCTATAGCATGGCATGTAAATTACGTGGTCCATATTTTTCTATAATTGGCTTTCTTTGACAAAATTTATGAAATTAAAATGTGTGATTTGTTTGTATGACTATCACACACTAGTTTAAGTTTTAAAAAGAAAAATGACTTAAGGTTTTTTTAAAAATTAATTTATGTTATAGTTGTTTTTAGATTATGTGTCCAACTTTAATGTAAACAATATCCACGTGATTGTGATTTATATAGATGATCTTAGTTTTGTAGTTCTTACTAGATAGAGGTATAGCTACTTTTAAAACCCAAATAATTGTTATGACTAACATTTATTCTCTAATTTGTATTATTATTTTTCTCAAATACCCTTTTATTTTTATTAATAAATTAATATATGTCTTTTTGCCAAAAGTGGTTATTAATTATATATTTATTGTTTTTCTTTTTGACAAAAGTTATTTATTTATTGTTAGCTTTAATTAGTTGGCTACTTAACCTTATCCAAAGATGGAAATAAATAGAATTGATATAAAATGTGTATATTTTATGATCATGCTATATTAAAAAAAGTTATAATCATATCTTATGAATGTTGGTAATACTCCAAGGTCACTTTTAGATAGTAAAATTGGAATAACACAATATGATAATTTTTATTATGTGATTTTGTTATGAAATTGAAAAGAATATTAAAATAAAGAATAGACCCAAATTTAAATAATCCCTTAACATGGGATAATATCCTATTGAAAAATTTAAAATAATTTTATATTATCCGATGGTTCATCTTTATGCATTTTAATAGTAAGAAAAAGAATTACAACTTCATATTTAGCTTATTTACTTTTTTAATTTAATATTGACAAATGATGAACTTATTCATTTTTTTAATATTTTTTAATTCAATCATCTCCCGTTACATCTCACTTTCTAAATGTGATGTAATAGATATAAGGTATTTGTGGATATTTATATTTTATTAAAAATTAACATAAAATAATTTATAATTTAAATGACATGTATTGATATAATATATAGTAGCTATTATTATAATTTTTGTGTGTGTATAATATATATATTTATATAAATTTGGGATTACAATAAGTAAGGTGTCAACACCTAAGCTCTCTTTTCCATACTTTTTATTTAGATTTTAATTTTTTTATTATTCTTTTTTCATTCATTTATATATAAGCAATTTAATGTTTTTTTATTTATTTATTACATTTATTGTATTGATAACTATTTTTTCATAAACTATTTTGTATATATAACAAATATTATTTTATTATATTTAACTCTTACATATTACCATTACAAATTATAAATAAACACATATGCTCTCTTTTCCATATTCTTTGTTGTTATATTTTTTTAAATTATTGATAAATAAGTAAATGAAAAACGTTTTATTTTTTGTATTTATTATTTTAATAACTCTTATTTATTTATTAACCATTTTTGTATTTATTGCAAATATTATTTTTATTACATTTAACTCTTGTTCATTTGTAGAGGGTCTCTACCAATTTGCCATCCTATGTTTTATAACAAAATACAGATTTTGTAATGCCCCAAAATTTTATACTTGTGAACTTACTAGGGTTCGAAATACTTTGAATAACAACTTAACACTTTAAAGCTTGAAAACTAGATTCTTTGATGAAACTCATTTAAAACATTCAATTATCTGACACAATTTTAAAGTACACAGTGTAACGGTCTTGGATTAGGAAGACGTTACACTATACATTCTTATAGATTGAATAATGGCTCCCTATTGGGTTGGCTTTTGGAGCTGAAAATGTTATGAGCGTTCACGTCGCAAACTTGTTGTAACACAACCTTCACTAGTAAAGTCAATGGTACTCTAGGAACAAGATATAGCTAAAAGAGTAAAACGGTAATTTTATTCCCTTTTAATTATGAATCATTAATAGAGGATTAACGTTGTATGTAATGATTTTATCAATGGACACTTTATTCTTTAATAAAGTACTCGGTAAATATATGTTTGTAATTATCAAGAGTTCAATATCATATTTATAGTGGAGTAATTATGAAATTAATAAATATGATTATTTAATTAAATAGCTTTAATTAATAATGTAATATTTATTAGAGCTTGATATTATAGGTCCATAAGTCCCCAGGGTAGCTCTATTAACACCATATCAAAGTAAGAATTGATACAAGGGTATAACTGTAATTTGGGAATTTGAGAAGAATTTTATTCTTCGTGTCAAGTATACAATTATATGATAATTGAGGTTGAATAATTAATGTGGAATTAATTATTAATTTTTGAAAATATATTTATTAATTTAAATATATAAATTTTTGAATTTCATATATATATAAATAAATAAATAAAATTTTGAAATTAATTATTTTATTTGAGTGGGAGAAAATAAATTTGGTAAGTCAAAAATAGTTTTTGATTTATTGAATTTTAAAAGATGATGATCATGATGATCATCAATTTGAATTTTGAATTTAAATTTTAAAATATGATTGTCATCTTTTCCATTAAAAGATTAACACCTTATTTTGTGGAAGATTAATTTTAATTAAATAATTAAATAAAAGAAAAATGCAATATCCCTGAAAATGATATTGCAGTCCATGCATGACACAATCCAAGGACTGTGCCATGCGTGTATGACTACACTGATATTTTTATTAGTGTTGTTTTTATTTTATTTATTTAATAATTTAAAAATAGTTTTTTCAAATTTGGTAAGTTAGATATTTACCTAAATCAAATCCTATCATCATTATGATATTATTATTATTATATAACTATTATTATTAGGAATAATAAGGTAATATAAATATCTATATATATATATGACATAGAAGAAGAAGAAAACAAAACAAATAATAGTTCTCAAAGTTTTTGTCAGACAAAACTCTTTCTTTTTCTTTTTTATTCTAGTCATTCTCAAACCATAATTCAAGTTCTCATGTGTTGAGAAATACTTGTGATTCCTAAAATTGCAAACTCATGTTCTCTATGTCTCACGCACATCTTGAGGTGTAGAAAACACTTTGGAAGATCGTGGTTTGAGTGCTCAAAGCTTTGGATAGGAAGATTGATAAATACACGAAAATACTCAATGACACTTGATAGGTTTCAAGAGGTAAAAGTTCATGTTTTTGTATGTTTATATGTTATATATAAATATATTGTATATTTATATATTTGTTGCATGATTAATATACATTGTATGTTAATGTTCCTGGATTGTTTTTTTTGTTCATATAAAATGTTTATATGAGTGATGGAATTATTTTATTGTTGTTCTTAAAAACAATGGGTCCATCACGCCAATTTCACTGCATACTCTGAATGTTTTTCCAACACCGTCACCCTTAGGCTGGCTTTCGAAATAGTTATCATCACAAATATGCATCGCACATCAAGCAACCAAATGTTAGGAAACTTATACAGGATTTTTATTTATTTTCATGTATATCTAATATTAAACAATTAATACGAGATAGCCTAAAACATGTTTCTAAAATTGAATTCAAAGAGAAACAATGAATAGAATACTTACAGTATACGCAACGTGATGGACCCAAAACGGGTATGTTTTAAATATTTATACTCGCAAGCGCACGAATCGTATTTATAGAATAGTGTTCGTGTATGCACGAGATCAAACCTAAAGGAATTGTCTAAAATAAAAAAGAAAACTATTTTAAACCAAAATTAATAAATTCTAACCTAGCCCCAAATATTGATGAGAATTTGTGACAAGAAAATAAACTAAAAGATAATAATAAAGACATTAAAAACAATATATAAACATAAATTAATAATAGAAATCAAGATAGTAAAATAAGATTATTAAGGATTAGAATCCACAAAATATAAGTTTAATAATATTTATAAGTATATTGATTCCCAAGTTTTAGTGATAGTTAAAATAATTCAAACTATCATTTTTCAAATAGATTTATAATTTTAAGCACAATTTACTTATAAAAAAGATAGGATTTTTCTTCACTTTTCAAAATTATAATTTCAAAGCATTTAGTGTAAATCAATCTAATGAAATAACAAATAAATCAATGAACATTATTTATGAGGCAAAACATAATATTTTTGTTCTAAGCATGGATGTGTACAATTTAATGACACATCTTATACAAAGAATATTATGTTTTAGCACTAATGAATAACAAAGTGTAAATATGTGCTAACAATCCAAAATACATGATATTTAAGATGAAAGAAGATATTTGAAGAAGAAAATTCCATAAACTTTGTTGCACAAAATGGGAAATCAACATACAAAATAGATACTATCTAGTTACATAATGTTTCATCATCACCTTAATAATCTTAAAAAGATTAGAAACTCATAACTAGAATAGCAAATACACACTAAAAATTACAAACATAAATAGGAAAATTTGGAGGAGAAACCCCAAAATTTTTCCTCTAAAAATACATAGAAAATAACCAAAAAGAAGAAGAAGATGAAGATAATTGAGAAGTTTTGCATGTGTAGAAATTATGGTATAGTAACCTCCCCTCTAAAATAGACACCCCAAATCCCTTATTTATAGCAAAAAATGATTATTAAAATAATCAATTTAAATTAATTAAATTGATTAAATTAATTTAATTAATTATAATATGGCAAATAGGGGTAAAATATAGGGTGTAATAATGATGTTTTTGAGTAAAATGTGTAGAAAGTGGGGTAAAAATGTGGTATTTTTGGACAAGGGGACAAATGGTACACTTATACAATTGTTGGGCTCAAAATGGGGAAAAAGCAATTATGTGGCTGCTGGTGGCAGGCGTTGGGCAGGTGGGCCGGCTGGGTGGCAGGAGGCGCAAGAGGAGATGCACGGCTGGAAGATACTTGGATGTTGCTGCTGGGTGAAGGCTGAATGGAGGAGCTGCTGGGTGATGGAAGCATGCATCTGGTCACGGCTGAGAAGTGTTGGTGGTGGTCTTGTGATGCCAGGCGGGGAGCTGCTTGGGAAGGCTGGTTGGGAAGTGGCTGGGCCAGGCGGGCCTGGGCCTTGGAGCTGGTGTGGCTGAAGAGGAAAATGCCACAATTCAAGCTATTTTATTTCAAATTTGCCACTCTTTTTTTTCCTTTCTTTTCTTTACTTTTTTCAAAAAATACAACATAATTCCTACAAGATAAAAATAAATTAAATAACAATCAAATATTTTCAAATATAAATAAATCATATTAGTTCATTGAAAATGTTAATTATAACTTAATTTATATTTAATATTTAAGTTCAATAATACAACATTTTTTTACCACTAACTTAACAATAATAATTCAAATAATTAACTACAACATTTTACAACAAAATAACTATAAAAACACACAAAAGTATATAAAATCATAATAAGACTAATAAATTCAAAATTACTTAAAAACTTAATAAATTAATTAAAAACTCAAGAATTAAGCAACAATTAACACATAAAAAGTGATAAAATAACTTTATTTTGTAGAGTTATCACAACAGAATTAAAGAGTCATTCCTTCAGTTTCTCAAACTCTTGAATCCTCTCTGTCGCAGAGTATTATCAAGAAATTGAACCGAACTTCTATTTTCTTCACAGTCTTCCAATGTATCCTTAGAATCACCTAGACTAGTGTGGGAAATTCTCAACACATGAGATAGATACAGAGATAAAAAAGAAAATAACAAACAGGCTTAGAAAATGACTTGTGTTTAGAGAGAATCTAAAATTATCAAAAAACCAGTGATTAAACTTATGTTTTGACTTCTCTCTAAGCACTACTTTTATAGACTCAATTAGGCTATTTAATTTATTAAAAAATTAATAAAATAATAGCAATTTTAAAGCCCTAAGTCGAAATTATCATGAACTTTAGGCCCGTGAAATTTCCCATTTGATTATAAGCCCATTGGACTTAAAAACAAGGCTTGTATTATTTTCTTTTGATTTAATTAATTAAATAATCATTTGAATCCTTTATCAAATTAATTATTTATAATTTGAACATTGATTTAAACTTATTTATTAATTTAGATACCAATTTATCTTAATTAATAAATCTGCCATAATTATCTTTTCTTCTCAAAATTACATAACTCTATGGAACTATCCAAAATTTGACCTGGTCAACTTTGATAATTCTAATTGATGATTAAATCAATTAATTTAGACTATCTAGATGATTTTATCCAAGGTACAATGAGGACCATGGGCCTATGAAATCAAGCTCCAATAAGTTATCATAAATCTAACAAATAAATTTACTAACTTATTAATTCCTCGTGACTCCACTATAGATTCGGAATTGCACTCTTGAATTCATAGAACGCTCTATAACAAATATAGATACGCTATTAATTATCCATTGTTACAACCATAATCGTCACTCAATCCTCTATAGACGGTCTACAATGAGATAGGACTAAAATACCGTTTTACCCCTCATTGTATTTTATCCTTAAAACACTTAGTTCCTTGTAAATGATGTTTCAGTAAACTAATTTAATTACTGAAATGAGATCTCTATCATTTAACACCTTGAACCAAACTAAAAGGAAACCATCATTTCACTTCTTCATCAGAAGCTATAGATGTTCATATCTATGATTAACACTCCCACTCAATTATACTACCGAGTTCCCAAGATGTAAGTATGGGCTAGTCCGTAGGGTAAGCTGGTAATGAACAAGTCAAAGAACTCAAATAATACAATCAGTTAGAATACTAACCACTCAAAATTGAGATTGAATTGACCTATGGTTAACTATATGATATGACTAGAATAGATAATAACGGTATGTTTACTTATCTTATCAACTGTCAATATCGGTCATGTCCGATGTAACAAATACATCCGATCTAATAAACTCAATCAAATCACCAAAAAATCAGTTTGTACTCCAAGAACTACAAAATCCTCATAAAACACAAAACTTCACTTATTGAGTAACTTTTTGGCGAAAACAATATCTTCTAGTTTTTCTAAACCTCAAACCACTTGGAAACCACCAAGAAATATCTTAAGTAAGATAAAAGACCATAGATAAGCTTTCAGCAAAATTCAAAAATGTGATATAACTTCCAAGTACAAGAACTTACCATAAAAATGCCAAAACTAAGCTTAATCCACTTCTTTAGCTTTGATTTCACTTGGATCAAGCCAGCCAAGAAATTTTGTTGGTTTTCTTTTCTCTCTGTTTTTCAGAGTCTTGATCATGGTATAAGGTTGATGATAATCCTTTATTTTCAATGATTTGGCCTTATGGTATCAAAATTTGACATCTTTCACCTTATCATTTCACTTTTTGATTTATGAAAACCCTATCACTTCAATAATTTCGACTTAATCATTTGCTAGGCCTATTATGTTGGGGTTTTATGCCCTAATTAAAATTCAAATTCTTTGTAATCTCATTTTATTATCAATGAAAGAATAGAAATCATTTTTTGACTTGGTCAATCACTTTGTTCACATGTTTTATTTTCATGATTATTTGTTTAATATAAACTTCTATTAAATCCCGAGCATATATTTAATCTTATTTATAGTGACGTAATCACAGTAGAATATAAATATGATTATATGCTCAAAATAAGTTAGTCCTAAGATTAGTCAGTGCACAGGATTTACACTGACTTGTCAATTTACGATATGATCTACTTACACATTACAATGTTATGTTCTTTCCAGAACATTAGTATAGTAGATAAGATCGGATGTATTTGTTACATCGGACATGACCGATATTGACAGTTAATAAGATAAGTAAACATACCGTTATTATCTATTCTAGTCATATCATATAGTTGACCATAGGTGAATTCAATCTCAATTCTGAGTAGTTAGTATTCTAACTGATTGTATTATTTGAGTTATTTGACTTGTTCGTTACCAGCTTACCCTACGGACTAGCCCATACTTACATCTTGGGAACTTGGTTGTGACGCCCCACATCACTATGGCTGCTTTCTGGAATGACGACTAGCCCTACAAACCAAGACAAGTCTTTCCAGCGTGCTTTGTCCTCACTCGCACACTTCCTGGGAAAACTTCCCAGGAGGTCACCCATCCCTAGATTACTCCAGGCCAAGCACGCTTAACCATGGAGTTCTCAAGTGATGGGCTACCGAAAAGAAGATGCACCTTCCTAATATAGGTAGTACCCATCAATCCATTTAAGCCCTCTTCTACTGTGTAGTCCCATACCTACACAGTCTTAGAATCATTACACTTGACCTTCCCCAGGCGGTGTGGGATTGCACAGCTTACCCGATCTTTCCCCTTACGGATCACGGGATTTTGACTGTCACAATGAGTTGTAACGCCCTGGCTACCCCAGAACAGTTACGGTGAACAGTGGACCGGAAATTTGACTCATTGCCTGAGTCCTTTGGTCAAAAACGTGCTCTAAGTGTGATTAACAGGTTAAGGTACAAAACCAATAAAAAAGAAATGGAGATTTTATTACAAACTGCTCTGCAAAGCTAAACAAAACATTTACAAGTGGTTCTCAGTACAAAATGGTCATTATAGTTGTAAAGTTACAGCCCCGCCGACCTAAGCGGCAAAAATAGGGTAAACCCCCTAGTTCCTCTGAGAACTCCTTGGCCGTGGTGGTCAAGCGGCCGCATATGTACACAACACCACATCAGCTCTCCACTCAAGGCTAGGTGAGCTTCTCTTTCCCTTTACCTGCACCACATAGCACCCATGAGCCAAAGCCCAGCAAGAAAACATAATACTTTTCATAACATCATCAAATGATTATCATTATAATCACACTGAGCATAAAGCTTTCAAACAAATGAATAACACATGATTTTAGCGGGAGAGTGGATGTTAAGTAAGCCACTAGCCTCCAAGCTCTCTTTTCTAGCGGGAGAGTGGCTGCTAGGTAAGCCACTAGCCTCCAAGCTCTGTTTGTTCATCGACCCTCAGGGTCGGTCAGACATTAATGCTCCTTGAGTCATTCAATGCTAGCAGTCGATTAGATCTAATCTCTGTTGGCTTGCGTGATTCACGCTAAGGCCGTTCTGACAAGTAAGTCAGCGCTTCCTGACCTGTGTCCAGTAACATTACCGAGCCTGACAAATAAGTCACAGCCTCACAGCTGATACTAACACTTTTGTCGATTCTGTATTCAATCCATGTCCATATTTATACAATCAACATGCCTCACAAATATCCATGCATGTCACACTTTGGGTGCAGTTTTCTTACCTTTGATTCGAGCTAGAATGAGCAAAAGAACAACCTTTGAGAACAGTTTAGCTTTTAGTCCTTTAGCGGTTACCTAATCACAACACATTTGGGATACCATCAATAATCAAGATAATCAAGGGTTCTCAAACCATTATCTAACCTCCAAGAGATCAATCCAAACTAATCCAAGTAGCAAGGACACTCCCGAGGCCTAAAACTAGGTTTCCGGGGTCAAAACGAGCAAACGGGGCAAAAACAGGGCAAGGGTTGCGGCCCTAGCACTTTGGGCCGCGGCCCCCAGAATTTCCAGAGGCAAGCGTCGCGGCGCCCCACACAAGGACCGCGGCACCCAGCAAAACAGAAAGGCCACCTGCTAACTCGAGCTAGGGCCGCGGCGCCCAACCCAGAACCATTCTCCCACGTGTTTTCAACACTTCAACGTCCCCAAAAACACACCTAAACATTCCCCAATCATCAAAACAAAGTTCCCAAGCTTCCCCATGCATCAAAACCCTCAAAACCCAAGGCTCGAACGAACCGAAAACTCAAGAATTCACAAATTCAATTCAAAGCTCAGAAACTCGGAAAAAATTCAAAACTTAAACTTCGATTACCTTTAATTGGGTTGTTTTCCGTCGAATCCTTCGGTTAAGAAGCTTCTAATCTTCCCTAGGATCGCTATGCCTCGATCCTCACTTGATTCCGACTCCTAGAACTCAAGATTTCGTCAAAAAGGCTTAAACGGTAAAACGAACTTTGAAAAGGGAGAACGGAAGGTTTTCTTATCGTATGTTCTATCTGATAAGCTACTTCAACCTTAAGTAACCTCAAATAAAACCTAATGCTCGGGGTCCCGAAAACACCCCCGGGGACATTATAGTCAAAACCTCCAAAATTTCACCCTAATCTCAAATATTCCCAATTGATCATCAAATGAACATTTCTATTACCCCAAAATTGACCCCATTATGGTAAAACCACTAATCCACTAAAAATAACCGTCTCATGTCAAATAGCTCGAATATATCTCCATAATAATGGAATCTCATTCACAAATCACATCATGCACCCAAATACACAAATTACCCTCAACGGGCCAAATTATCATCATACTCCTGTAATTGTAAATATGGACTCATATGCATGCATTTCACATCATATCATTATATAATCAACATATACATGCATTTAATCAATTAATAACATAATTAAGCAAGTATGGCCCTCCCGGCCTACTATTCATGCCGCTAAACTCATCGGAGAATTTGGGGCATTACATTGGTAGTATAATTGAGTGGGAGTGTTAATCATAGATATGAACATCTATAGCTTCTGATGAAGAAGTGAAACGATGGTTTCCTTTTAGTTTGGTTCAAGGTGTTAAATGATAGAGATTTCATTTCAGTAATTAAATTAGTTTACTGAAATATCATTTACAAGGAACTAAGTGTTTTAAGGATAAAATACAATGAGGGGTAAAACGGTATTTTAGTCCTATCTCATTGTAGACCGTCTATAGAGGATTGAGTGACAATTATGGTTGTAACAATGGATAATTAATAGCATATCTATATTTGTTATAGAGCATTCTATAAATTCAAGAGTGCAATTCTGAGTCTATAGTGGAGTCACGAGGAATTAATACGTTAGTAAATTTATGATAACTTATTGGAGCTTGATTTTGTACGCCCTGGTTTTCCCACGGGCTGTTTAGCAGGGCGAGCCTCGGACTAATCAGGTTTAGTCCGAGGCTCCCGCAGGTCGGAGGCTCTATTTCCAGGACGGACCCTTGTCAGCTCGAGGGGGTCCTGTTTCCAGCTCGCATTTGTTGCCCAGGAGCTGAGAATGACATCCGAAGGCCACGGACGGGAGCAGCTCGGGTTACGAACTGCTCCGGTCACGAGCTTCTCAGGAAGCTCCGACCCTATGGGAAGTCAACATGCAAGATAAACGTGCATATTCCTGCCATCACGTGTCCGATATCCCCCTGACTTCTCGGACACGCAGCAGGAACGTGCGTATTCAGACACCCACGGACGGGTTGGGCCGTGCGGCCCATTATCTCCTTCCATACTGATTAGACCACACTTGTGTGTCAGGTTTAGGAATTAATCATGAATGTCATAGATTTGATATGACAAATGGTAAGGTCACGGGATGACCTCCCTACCAACTTCCAGGTGCCTTCTCCTATAAATAGGGAGACCATGGGAGTTGATAGGGGTTGGAAAAAATAGTCTTTGAAGAACTATATACTTTGTAAACCAAATACCCAGAGGAGATCAATAATATTGACTAGTGGAGTAGAGGGATTTTAACCTTCGAACCACTTAAAAACGTGTCTTGAGTCACCTAGTTCTTTCCAAAAGATTTCATATCTGCGACGGTTCTACTTTTAGTACTAATCTCTTTCTCTTCTTCTCTTAATTATCTGTTGCCGAAGAACCGCGTCAACAGTTTGGTGCTTTCATTGAGAGCAAGTTCGATTAGTACTACCACAAACATCCAACTATGGTGACCACTCGATCCAGGCATGGCAACGAGACAGAGCAGCATGATGGGCAGGAGGCCCACCAGGTTGCCCTCCCTGATGAGCAAGATCCTGAAGTCCAGCAGAGGCCAGGGAAGCAGCCGGCGGGCCAAGACGACACTGGTAGTTCAGCGCCCCGGCCGCCTAATCCGAATCCATGTTATTACACTGCGGTGGAGATGGAGAATGCTCAGCTGAGGAGCCAGTTAGCAGCAGCTGGTAAGCAAATCCAGGATATTCTGAGCCGACTACCCCCTCTCACAACCAACGGTAACGTTGGAGAGAGGCAAGGCGAGGCTCCTAAGTCTCGCCGGAGTAATCGATCCAGGCATAGCCGTTCGGGTAGACTTCCTGCAGCCAACTCCACCCCTTCATCACACCATCAGGAGGCAAACCTCAGGGAAATGCCTCGGACCAGACAGCAGCAGTACAGCCGTTCGGTTAGGACGTCAACCCCTAGTTCTCAGCCTTCCTCGAGGACGCCCAGAAGAGATCGAGGAAATTCCCGGAGAAGGGCCGAGGAGAGCCAAAGACGTCAGCCCGTCCCCGAAGGACATCCAGTTCCTTGTCCAGCTCGCCCAGCGCGGGACCAACAAGCTGGCAGGGCCGAGAGGCCCCCACCAAATTTAGTCCGTCCGGACGGCACTAGGATCGCCTCTCCGGTCAGGCAACCTCCTTCTCCCATCAGATATCCGTCTCCTCAGCCCGTCCGAGACATCCCGACCTACGGGAATAGCAGGAGGGGCCCGCCGTCAGCTGGACCTTCCTGGCGCGGCAGGGTGCCAGAGGAAGGATCAGGTCATGGCCGCCAAAGACGCACTCCGAGTCTGTCCAGCAGGAGTCACTGGACCGGCAGTGCACGAAGTGATCTCTCGGGAGGAGACCTGCGCCAGCGACTAAGTTCAGCACAAAGTCACCATACTACCCAGGGAGGCGACCTTCGAGATCGACTCAATTCTCACAGAGAGGGTCGAGTTGGGGATGGTAGCCAGGCCCGCTCAGTGGGGGTCCGATTCGAAGTACGTAACGATGTAAATGCCCCAAATGACTTATCTCAAGATAGGAGGGGCAACAACCCGCCTAATATGTACAACGGGTCCGGAGCTGTTGAACAGCCCCGGAATAACCCAGGATCTCAGGACAAAACCCTAGAGCGCCTAACTCAGATGGAGGAGCTGATGAAGAAGCTCCTATCGGAAAAAGAAAAAGACGAATATGATTCAGGGGATGAGATGGAACTCTTCGCCCCCAATATAGCAGTGACGGCATACCCTTCTGGCTTTCGTATGCCCCACTTGTCAAAGTTCAACGGGGATGGAGACCCGTCTGACCACTTAGGGATGTTCAACACCCTAATGATGGCCCATAACATCGGACCGGAGCTTCGTTGCTTGATCTTTCCTTCCACCCTAACTGGACCTGCCAGGCAGTGGTTCAAGCAAAGTAAAAGGCAGTCAATCAGCTCCTGGAAGACCTTTTCGGCTGACTTCAAGAGGGAATTCCGCGCCTCTCAGGCCGCCCGAGTCCAGGCCGACTCCCTAGCTAACGTGAGACAGCAACCTGGTGAGACGCTGAAAGCCTACTTGAGCAGATTTGCAAATGTCGCTGCTCGAGCCAGAGACGCTGACGATAGCTCCAAACTCATGGCTATGAGGACCGGAATCCTAGTCGGCGGAGACCTGTGGAAGGATATTCAAAGGAGGGCGGTCAGTTCGGTTAGTGAATTTCTTAACAGAGCCCAAGAGTGGATAAACTTGGAAGAAGCGGAAGCTTCAGCCGCAGGGACCAGCCAGGTCCCCGAGAAGCCCGCTGGGACGGGAACAGAGATCGTAGTGGCGACTCTCGACGTCGCGCAGAATAACCAGCCCGGTGGTGGCAAAAGAAAAGGAAATGGTGAAAACAGGCAGCACGGTCAAAAGAAGAATAAGTCTGTGGATAAATTCAAGCCCGTGTTCACAACATATACCGAACTCACCCAGACCAGGGAAAATATTTTCCTGGCCAACGCTACTCGAGTCCCCTGGAGGAGGCCGGAGCCATTGAAACACCCTAAGGGAAAGAGAGACGCTTCCAAATTCTGCCGTTTTCATAACGACGTCGGGCACAACACCGACGACTGCAGGCACCTCAAAGATGAAATCGAGACTCTCATCCGAGCAGGTCCATTGGCGCAATACTCGCGGAACAGGGTCCCGACAAGTCGACCCGCTACGGAGGTCCCAGCTAGTCAGCCCGGACCTCGGGTAGATCAGGACGTCCTCCCCCCCGTGGTCGAGGGAGAGATATCCCCCATCTCTGGAGGACCACACATGGCCGGCACGAGTAGAGGCGCCCAGAAGAGGTATGTGAATGAATTAAAGGCCCACAACGGAGCGGAGTTCTCCCCAGATGTGCGTCAATCAAAACAGCAAAGATTAGAGAAACAACCGATAACTTTCACGGAGGAAGACGCAGGCCATGTCCAATTCCCTCATAACGATCCCTTGGTCATAACAGTCCAGCTCGCCAACCGGAAAGTAAGGAGAGTATTGGTGGACAATGGGAGCTCGGTGAACCTCCTGTTCCGATCCACCTTAGAAAAAATGGGTCTGATTGTTGCCGAGCTTAAGGCAACCTCGATGATGCTGTATGGTTTTTCAGGAGAAGGATCAGCAGCGATAGGGACAATCGAGCTGGTGATCACCCTAGGAGAGGAGTCCCGGACAGTGTCCAAACTACTCGAATTCGTGGTCATTGACTGCTCCGCTGCCTACAATGCCATTTTGGGCCGACCTACACTCATAGCCTTCGAGGCTATCACTTCCATCCGGCACCTCACCATGAAGTTCCCCACTTCAACAGGGGTCTGTACTATCAAGGGCGATCAGCTCGCTGCCAGGGAATGCTACAGCATTTCCATGAAGGGAAAATCTAAACCCGGGCAGGTGACGATGGCCATTCAGGACGAAGGGGAATCTCAGGGACCAAAGGCAGCTCCTGAGATTGAAAAACCTCAGATTTCCAAAGATGAAAAGACCGCCCTAAGTGAGGATATTGATCCCCGTGTAGGCGAGGACAGGTCCAAGCTACAAGCTATTGAGGAGCTCGAGGAGGTGAGCATCGACAAACAAAACCCGTCACGGACGGTTAAGCTCGGAAAGAACCTCTGCGATAAAAGAAAGGCGGAGCTGACTGCGTTTCTGCAAGAGAACCTTGACGTATTCGCGTGGTCGCATGAGGACATGATAGGAATCAGCCCGAGCGTCATCATGCACACGCTCCACCTAGATAAAAGCGTCCCTGCCAAGTCTCAAAAGCAGAGACGTTTAGGGACGACCCGAGCCGCAGCCCTTGAAGAAGAAGTGGCCCGGCTCAAAAAGTGTGGCTTTATCCGCGAAGCCAAATTTCCCGTTTGGGTTGCCAATCCTGTGTTAGTTCCAAAGCCCAACGGGAAGTGGCGGACCTGTATTGACTTCTCCGACCTGAATAAAGCCTGCCCTAAGGATTGCTTTCCATTGCCGAGGATCGATCAATTGGTGGATGCCACGGCAGGGCACGAGCTCATGTCCTTCATGGACGCGTACTCGGGCTACAATCAGATCGCGATGAATCCAGCAGACCAGGAACATACCAGCTTCATGACCCCGACTAATGTCTATTGCTATAAGGTCATGCCGTTCGGTCTGAAGAATGCCGGAGCTACCTACCAAAGGCTAGTTAACAGAATGTTCGCGGACCAGATCGGGAAAAGCATGGAAGTGTACGTCGATGATATGCTCGTCAAGTCAAAGACTGCCAGCAGCCACGTCGCCGACCTGGAAGAATGCTTTGACATACTGCGAGAATATGGCATGAGGCTCAATCCTCAAAAGTGCACTTTCGGTGTCGCATCGGGGAAATTCTTGGGTTTCATAGTCAATACCCGAGGAATCGAGGCAAACCCCGACAAGATCAGGTCACTGCTCGAGCTTCCTTCCCCCAGGTCGCGGAAAGATGTCCAAGGCCTCACAGGAAGAGTGGCAGCACTGAACCGGTTCATTTCCAAATCGACCGATAAGTGTTTGCCCTTTTACAACCTGCTCCGGGGAAATAAGAAGTTCGAATGGACAGTAGAGTGCGAAAGCGCATTCCTCGATCTGAAGGTGCATCTGGCTGAACCGCCTGTGCTATCAAAGCCCAAGGTAGGAGAACCTCTTTTCCTCTACATGGCCGTCACTGAGGACGTAGCTAGTGCCGTTCTTATGCGAGAAGAGGACCAGGCTCAGAAACCGGTATATTACATCAGCAAGAGACTCCTCGAAGCTGAATCAAGGTACCCAATGATGGAAAAACTGGCGTTCTGCCTAATCACGGCCTCGCGAAAACTCAGGCCATACTTCCAGTCCCACTCTGTGCACGTCATGACCGATCAGCCTTTAAGGCAGGTTTTGCAAAAGCCTGAAGCATCGGGACGCTTGCTAAAGTGGGCAATCGAACTCAGTCAATTCGAGATTTTCTATACTCCCCGAACTACCATAAAAAGTCAGGCCTTGGCCGACTTCGTGGCTGAATGCGCAGGATTTCAGGAGATTCCATCAGAAGACTCATCTCAGGTCGCCCCCTCACGCTCATCGTGGAAGATCTTCGTTGATGGCTCATCTAACGAGAACGGCTCCGGGGCCGGAATCATTCTGATATCCCCAGAGGGTCATAGATTCCACTCGGCGCTAAGGTTCGGGTTCAAGGCGTCTAACAACGAGGCAGAGTACGAGGCCTTGTTGGCTGGACTTAGGATAGCTAGTGAGCTAAAGGCGAGCTCTGTCCAATGCTTCAGCGATTCCCAGCTCGTGGTGAACCAGGTTCTAGGCGAATATCAGGCGCGGGGGCCCAAGATGGCCGCCTATTTGGCAAAAGTAAAGTCCAAACTGTCTGCGTTTGTTCGAGGATCAATCAAACAGATACCTCGGGAGCAGAACGCCAACGCAGATGCTCTCGCCAAGCTCGCCACCTCGGGCGAGACGGAAACTCTAGGGTTGGTGCCAGTTGAGTTCTTGGAAAATCCTAGCATAGACGAGGATCGGGCGGAAATTGAAATGATTGACATCAGGCCGACCTGGATGACTCCCATTCTTGAGTATCTCATCGAGGGCAAGTTACCCGAAGGGAGCAACGACGCCCGGCGAGTCCTTTATCAAGCTTCGAGATACACGCTAGTCGAAGGGGTGCTGTACCGACGTGGGTATTCCCTACCTCTCCTCCGATGTGTTCTTCCAAGTGAAGCGAAGGCCGTCCTGCAAGAAGTTCATGAAGGATTCTGCGGAGACCACACTGGGGGGCAAAGCCTGGCCTTGAAGGTTCTCCGGCAAGGTTATTACTGGCCGACTCTGTCCAAAGACTCGATCTCATATGTAAAAAGGTGCGACAAGTGTCAGCGATTCGCTGCGGTTGCCCGAGCTCCTCCGGTCGAGCTAAAAATGATTTCGTCTCCCTGGCCATTTGCCGTTTGGGGGATAGATCTGGTAGGCGCCCTGCCTACCGGAAAGGGCGGGGTCCGTTACGCCATAGTAGCCATTGACTACTTCACCAAGTGGGCCGAAGCAGAGCCGTTGGCGACAATAACATTGAAAAAGGTGCTAGACTTCGTGGTTAAAAGCATCATATGTCGATTTGGCCTACCTAAAAAGATCGTCTCCGACAATGGCACTCAATTTGACAGCGATCTGTTCACCGAATTTTGCGAAAGGCACGGGATTGTGAAGAGCTTCTCATCCGTGGCCTATCCCCAGGCGAACGGCCAGGTCGAGGCTGTCAATAAAACTCTGAAGGCGAGCCTCAAGAAGAGGCTAGATGAGGCAAAGGGGGTCTGGCCAGAACAGCTCCCCCAAGTCCTGTGGGCATATAGGACCTCACATCGGACTCCCACGGGTCACAC
Organism: Humulus lupulus; assembly: GCF_963169125.1. Taxonomy (NCBI): domain Eukaryota; kingdom Viridiplantae; phylum Streptophyta; class Magnoliopsida; order Rosales; family Cannabaceae; genus Humulus; species Humulus lupulus. The sequence goes on along the minus strand of NC_084800.1, from coordinate 92,088,328 downwards.
TCCTTTCTCCCTAACCTTTGGGAGTGAAGCAGTCCTCCCCGTGGAGGTTAAATTTCTGTCACATAGGGTCCAGTCCTACGACCAAGACAGGAACCACGAACTCCTATGCCATTCCCTAGACGTGGTAGATGAAAGGCGAGAAGATTCACAACTCCAGCTCGCCCATTATCAACAGAAGATCACTCGTTACTTCAACACTAAGGTCAAAAGACGTGCCTTTAGCGTCGGTGATTTGGTCTTAAGGAGAGTTTTCCTGGCCGGGAAAGATCCCAAAGATGGGGTTTTGGGACCAAGCTGGGAAGGACCATACCAGGTCATCGAAGTCATCAAAGAGGGAACTTATAAGTTAGCTCGACTTGGTGGAGGGGCGGTCCCGCGGACTTGGAATGCTATCCACCTAAAGAAATACTATCAATGATCCACTTGTAAGGCCTAGAAGGTCACCTTCCATGTATAAATAAAAATCAAATGTTTCTCTTTATTTGCAAGTGTGATTTTAAAGTAACCACGAAAGACCATTTCCCAGTTACTTGGGGGGCATATGGTACCTGGATATAACCAGGTCTCCTTAACGACTTAGGTGTTAATTTTTATCCATGGATAAGAGTTATCACAAACTAAGCCTTATCCTGGTCTTAACCAGGTCATAAAACTTGGAAGTTAACTAAAATTTATTGACCGCGGTTCTTCTTTAAAGAGCCCGGGATATGGATAAAAGTTGACGCGAACTAAGTTTTCAAAATAAGTTCTTGGTCTTAACCAGGTCATAAAACTTGGAAGTTAACTAAAATTTATTGACCACGGTTCTTCTTTAAAGAGCCCGGGATATGGATAAAAGTTGACGCGAACTAAGTTTTCAAAATAAGTTCCTGGTCTTAACCAGGTCATAAAACTTGGAAGTTAACTAAAATTTATTGACCGCGGTTCTTCTTTAAAGAGCCCGGGATATGGATAAAAGTTGACGCGAACTAAGTTTTCAAAATAAGTTCCTGGTCTCAACCAGGTCATAAAACTTGGAAGTTAACTAAAATTTATTGACCGCGGTTCTTCTTTAAAGAGCCCGGGATATGGATAAAAGTTGACGCGAACTAAGTTTTCAAAATAAGTTCCTGGTCTCAACCAGGTCATAAAACTTGGAAGTTAACTAAAATTTATTGACCGCGGTTCTTCTTTAAAGAGCCCGGGATATGGATAAAAGTTGACGCGAACTAAGTTTTCAAAATAAGTTCCTGGTCTCAACCAGGTCATAAAACTTGGAAGTTAACTAAAATTTATTGACCGCGGTTCTTCTTTAAAGAGCCCGGGATATGGATAAAAGTTGACGTGAACTAAGTTTTCAAAATAAGTTCCTGGTCTTAACCAGGTCATAAAACTTAGAAGTTTAACTAAAAATTTATAGATCGTGGCTCTTCTTTAAAAGCCCAGGATATAAATAACGGTTAACCCGAACTAAGTTCATAAAAACAAAGGGATGAATTGTAGCCAAATGCATAAAAATATATATGTTAAAATTGCTGAGAAAATTGTCTCGAGGTGGAAACACCTCATAAAAAAAAATGTTTACAATAGAAAGTAAGAGTTCAAAATACTTAAAAGAGAAGTATCCTAAGCCCCATCAGTTGGCCCTTTGGAGGTCGCGGTCTCGTCCTGCTCCGCTGCGGCAGAGGCCTCTCCAGTCTCAGAGGGAGGTACCTCTTTATTTAGGCGGGCTTGGAGCTTCGGTAGCAAGAATGCCCAGAGGTCCGGCGGCATGAAAGAAAAGTCTGCGTCTGGATTATGGGCCCAGCAGTGATAGAACAGGTCCTGCATGGACTTCTCCGAGACGGCCCGCTCGGCTTCCAAGGCGGCCTGGGCCTCGATCTTGGCCACCTCGAGATCTGTCCGCGATGCGGCCAGGGAGTTTTTAAGCTCTCGGTTCTCGGAGCGGACCTTCTCTAGCTCGGCTTTAGAGGCCGCCAGCGCGTCTCTCGCCTCCTGAGCCTCCTGGAGGGCGGTCTGGCGCTCAGCTTCCAAACCCTCGAGCTGGACCTTGGTCCTAGCAATGCCTCTGTATGCAGCAGCAATGCCCTGCAAGAAAGGAAGGATAAATTAACTAACTGGAAGAAAGAAAAAAAAAGGGGGGCGGCGTGTGAATGTTAAAGCTCTAAAAGATGGGGCCATTTACCGTTAGGGTCATGTCCATCGAAGACTCCATAACTCGGACCGGGCTCGTTGTTTCGATGGCCCAGAGCTCCCTCTCCCTGAGATTGTAGAAATGGCTGACGGCATAGCTAGCCGACTCATACACCGTACCCTGGAATGCTTCGGGCATCTTCTCCAGAGCTCGGGGATCGACCGGGATACGCACATCCGGGGCTGCCGCGGCCAGATTCCCGATCTCTATTACCCCGTCCTGGGTGGCTAATGGAGATCGTTGGGGTGGCGGTGGCATGGGCCCTGTCCTGGCAACAGGAAGGATCGCCCCCGCGACCTGGGATGGCGGGGCTTTCTCCTTCTCCTTAGCCGAGGATTTGGTGGAGGTCCCAGCTGAGCTCTTGGACTCGCTGAGCCTTTTTAACCTCGGCCCCGCTGGGGGATTCCCACCGAAGACCACGCCCCGCAGACTACCTCCGGGCTGAGACATCTCTTCTGCTAAGAACAAAAAACATGGTTATTATAAGGTAGCAATCATGCAGAAATAGAGAAAAGGTTTAAAGGCAATGAGCAAGCGAATACTAAGGGAGCCCTACCCCCCGAGCTGGAAGAGTCTAAGACGATTGTCTCACGAACTGGTGCAGGTTCTAGGTCCGTTTCCGACTCGGGGCTGGACCCTTCTACATACTGCCTAGTCCCCGGGGCATAGATGCCCCTCTGGAGCGCCGGCCACGTGCGTAAGTTGGTCCCATACTCCTAAAAAAGGATCGACCTAAAAGCTAGGGTGTTATCTACTACTACGGTACCCCTAGGCCGACTCTCTTGGTTGTCCAGCACGAGCTGGTCAACACAATGGAGCAAGAGCGTGTCCAGGTCCGGATTCCTCGGGTGACGATGAACGAGCTGCCTAGAATTGAACCTAACCAGCCGGGGGTCTGCAGTGGCCCTATCTACATTCTTAAATAATTAAGGATTACCTTGGCCGGAGGGACCCGCGGCTGCTCCAGATCGGACCCTCTCCTCGCCCATACCCTGGGCGACCTCCAAGGTCCTCTTCCTGTTCATCACGAGAGGGACTTCGTCACCCTCCTCCTCGCCTTCGTCGTCAGCAATCCCCTCCGCGATGATCGGTCTGTTGTCGCGGGCTGGGGGAGGCCCCTGAGGCCTCTTCAAATTCAAAGTCTGATTTGGGAAAATCAGCTTGCAGAATACCATCGTCTCGTCCGTCACGAGCACGCGGTAGTCTTTCTCACTGGGGGGCAAGTTCGCCAGTGTGTCGTATTGACCCCCGAGGGTCACAGACTTTTCGGTCCTCGCGTAGATGGCTGCAAGGATGGTTGAAGTCAGAAGTGGAATAAGGGAAGAGCTAAAATAAGATAACCTTTAGAAGGCGGGCTAGATCAAGGATCACTTACGAGCACGGTTGAAGTAGTGATGATCGCAGTTGCGGAACCCAGTTGACATAAAAAACTGGTCCTTGAAGTCGTTCGGATGGCTCGGTAGCTCGATGACCGCTGCTGTATTAGGGAAGCGGGTTAAGTAATAGAACCCGTCGCCTCGCCCCCGCTGGTCCGGGCTGGCTTTGAGGCAAAAGAAGTATAGAATGCCAGCAGGAGTGGGGACCTCCCACTCATGCTTTTGAAACAAATACCTCAACCCCGCCAACAAACGGTACGAGTTGGGGGGGGAGCTGAAATGGGGCCAACCCCACATAATTCAGGAAGTCAGCAAAATACTGGTCCAGGGGGAGGAAGGCCCCTGCCTTGAAGTGTTCGCCGCTCCAGGCCGCGAACGACTCGTCGAGCGGCGTGCAGCTCCGCTCACCCTCTGCAGCAGGTCAGGCAATCACTGAGGCTTTCCCCAAGGGAATGTTGTGGGTGATGAAGAGTTTGGTGATCTTGGCCTGCTCGGTTATCTTCGAGACGATTCTCTCCGCCTCGAAAAACGCGTCAGGGGCCACCTCGGCCGGGCCAAAGTGGGGAATCTGCGAGCTGGGCATCACCGCCTTTCCTTTATCTTGTTGGGAGGCCGAGCTTCCCACGTTCTTCTGGGACAGGTTCTTCTTTGGGGCCATCTGGTCGCCTATCGAACAAAAGAAAACACTTTAGAAAAGGCGACCCAAGCAGAAGGATGAAACAAATGTTAATTACACGAGCTGGGGTAAGCCCAGCCCGTGGAGAGTAGAACCACGTGGTTCAATGAACACGCGCCTAGGCCCTCAACAGATCCCAGATTACTCGGAATTCGTGTGTCAGGGGGCTCAGAGTAAAAATTTTCCTTGGGGGGAAAGTTTCAACAGGCAAAACATGCAAAACCGCTTTTGAGGCGTATTCCCTAAGCTACCCGGTTTTGCACCCAAAATTCCTAAAGGTCCTACCCAGAAATTGTCCCTGAAGAAACACCATGAACCCATACTCTAAGACGGTGTCCCATGGCAGGCGTTCCCTAACCTAAGAAGGGCTGTCACCCTCTGTGTTCACGCAGCTCAGAAAACCCCTGCATGTGGCTACAGTAATATTTTTTACCTAAGCTACAGTGGCATGCTTTCAAAGTGAACAGGGTCAGAAGAACTTACAGTATATGGTTGGATGGTGAGCGAGGTTGCTGCGCTGGTAGGAGCTTCGTTGGTACAGTGACCTCCAAAGCTTTGAAGAAACTCGTACGCTTAAGCTTCGTGAACAGAGAAGATGAGAACAGCAGAGATGAGGGTTTCGTTCTTTGGAAGGTCAGAGAAAGAAGAAGGAAATTTGGGAATTTTTTGAATAATAAGGTGGCCCGTGCGTGGGATGACCACCCCCTTTTATACAAGGGAAGGATCACGTGTAAAAGGCTCTTGGGAGACCCTCCACTCGAAATGTGAAACGACGGCTGGACAGTAGGCTAGGCCATTTAATGCGGTTCTCGTAGAGTGTACCGTCGCCACCCACGGTGTTCCACGTATCAGACGCCTGCGAAAAGAATGGAATGCGAAGGGTTGTGGGGGAAGTCTAGAAGCCCCTACTGTGGTCTCCTGTATATGACGTCATAGACCGCGAGCAGGAGCTTGGGGGGCAGATGTACGCCCTGGTTTTCCCACGGGCTGTTTAGCAGGGCGAGCCTCGGACTAATCAGGTTTAGTCCGAGGCTCCCGCAGGTCGGAGGCTCTATTTCCAGGACGTACCCTTGTCAGCTCGAGGGGGTCCTGTTTCCAGCTCGCATTTGTTGCCCAGGAGCTGAGAATGACATCCGAAGGCCACGGACGGGAGCAGCTCGGGTTACGAACTGCTCCGGTCACGAGCTTCTCAGGAAGCTCCGACCCTATGGGAAGTCAACACGCAAGATAAACGTGCATATTCCTGCCATCACGTGTCCGATATCCCCCTGACTTCTCGGACACGCATCAGGAACGTGCGTATTCAGACACCCACGGACGGGTTGGGCCGTGCGGCCCATTATCTCCTTCCATACTGATTAGACCACACTTGTGTGTCAGGTTTAGGAATTAATCATGAATGTCATAGATTTGATATGACAAATGGTAAGGTCACGGGATGACCTCCCTACCAACTTCCAGGTGCCTTCTCCTATAAATAGGGAGACCCTGGGAGTTGATAGGGGTTGGAAAAAATAGTCTTTGAAGAACTATATACTTTGTAAACCAAATACCCAGAGGAGATCAATAATATTGACTAGTGGAGTAGAGGGATTTTAACCTTCGAACCACTTAAAAACGTGTCTTGAGTCACCTAGTTCTTTCCAAAAGATTTCATATCTGCGACGGTTCTACTTTTAGTACTAATCTCTTTCTCTTCTTCTCTTAATTATCTGTTGCCGAAGAACCGCGTCAACAGATTTCATAGGCCCATGGTCCCCATTGTACCTTGGATAAAATCATCTAGATAGTCTCAATTAATTGATTTAATCATCAATTAGAATTATCAAAGTTGACCAGGTCAATTTTGGATAGTTTCATAGAGTTGTGTAATTTTGAGAAGAAAAGAAAAATTATGGTAGATTTATTAATTAAGATAAATTGGTATCTAAATTAATAAATAAGTTTAAATCAAGGTTCAAATTATAAATAATTAATTTGATAAAGGATTTAAATAATTATTTAATTAATTAAATCAAAAGAAAATAATATAGGCCTTGATTTTAAGTCCAATGGGCTTATAATCAAATGGGAAATTTCACGGGCCTAAAGCCCATGATAATTTCGACCTAGGGCTTTAAAATGGCTATTATTTTATTGATTTTTTTAATTAAATTAAATGGCCTAATTGAGTCTATAAAAGGAGTGCTTAGAGAGAAGTTAATACATAAGTTTAATCACTGGTTTTCTGATAGTTTCAGATTCTCTCTAAACACAAGTCCTTTTCTAAGCCTCTTTGATTATTTTTTCTTCTTCTTCTCTGTATCTATCTCATGTGTTGAGAATTGCCCACACTAGTCTAGGTAATTCTAAGAATACATTGGAAGTCTGTGAAGAAAATAGAAGATCGGTTCAATTTCTTGATAATACTCTGCGACAGAGAGGATACAAGAGTTAGAGAAACTGAATGAAGGACTCTTTCATTCCGCTGCATATACTGTAAGTATTCTATTCTTTGTTTCTCTTTGAATTCAATTTTAGAAACATGTTTTAGGCTATATCGTATTAATTTGTTTAATACTAGATATACATGAAAATAAATAAAGATCCTGTATAAGCTAATCTAACATATTATCCTTATGTGTGAAACACTCACACCAAACCTTAGTTCCATATGAGTTCATATCCAATATGTATTATGCTTACCCGATTGAGCGTAGCGCACTTATGCTATGCTCGTTTTGACTTTGCGTCAACACCACTAATTATGTATGCCTCCCATCAAAACTCGATCCAATGGTTCTTAAACAATTTTTATTTCATAAATGAGACCTTAATCATACCTCAAATATATTTGGTAAATCCACTAATACTCAATTTTACACTGAAATACAAGTAATTGGCATTGTACTATTTTTAACTGCTTAACATCTTTTGCCTTCTATATCTCACTTTTCTCGCTTGATTTCATGTCTTGTCCGTATTTTTCATACTTTCTTATATCTTGAGCACATCAAACACCCATAATAAGATAACTCAAATGCCACAAGGTTAATAATATTGAACATACACATAGCAATCATATGCACAACTTTTATACTTATGCATGAAAACACTTATAAAAATATGCATATGCTCAAATTATACATATTGTATGATATGTAATGCAGTGCAATCATGTCATTATTGGCTATGTGATTTCAAAATAATGTGGGTGATACACAAACATACCACCACCATAAATTTTCAAATTTAAACACTAAACCCCCAATTCCAAACACTAAGATGAATATTCAAGAACACATACCTCGAGTCAGAATTCTTAGCTTCCAATGGTTGAAACAAGTTCCTAGCTGCTATAATGCATTCCCTTGATGCTTAATTCCTTCCAAAATCCCCAAAAATCCAAGAAATGGGTCTCTAGCTTGCCAATTGTATGTGTGTTTTTGGTGAGTTGAAGAAGAAAAAAAAATCAAGCAAGAGAAAGAGAATTAACATGAGAATGGGCTCACTCCAAGGCTGTTGCTCATTTGTCTAACTTTATGGCCAAATGACCATTATACCATTGCCTTAAAAACTCCTTCCTTAAGCACCTTAAGGGGAAAAATGGTCAATTTCCTATAATTCCCACTAAACCTCAAATTTACACTACTAATCTCCAAATCTATCAATAAATCCATCAAAAATAACTATTTCACCAATTAATTTCATTTACCAATAATCCCAAAAATGTAAAAATTCCTAAAATACCCCTAGGCTCAACCTGAGCCAGGCATCTATCCTCATTGTGACTTTTCCTGCTAAAACCGCTCAAAAGGATCTACTCATGCTGAAAATCACATATATTCACGTAATAATGTGGTCTCAAGCACATAGCACATAAAAACGGGTCTTTAAACACATTTAATACACATAATCATGGATAGTTAATCATGTAGCAATAAAATTCACATAATTACCCCACTTGCCCTCCTGACACACTAATCAAAGCACTTAATTCTATTAGAAGTTTCGGGACGCTATACTTCAACTCTAATATCAGAGCCTACATCCTCGTGAGCTCTTCAGAGGAACTCAGTTTGCACTATGATGAATCAATGGAGTGCAAACAGATCAGCCAATTAATGGAGGTTCCAACCACAGCTTGGAAGGTAACCTCAATCCCTCCATTTCAACTCTCTTATTTTCTTTTTCTTTCTTTTCCGCTCTCTCTCATAAACACTCTCTCACAAAAAAACACAGTAGGCAAACATACGATCTCTCATATCTCACTTAGAATTTCTCTTCATCCCCTTTTTGTTCTGAGGACACACCATATATATATATATATGTATGCAAAAATAAGATAGAAAGAAAGAAAAAAGAGTTCTAATGTGGAATAGGTAGTTGATTTTTTTTGGTGTAGATTCTGTCTTGATTCTTGATCTGTTGGATATAACTCCTTTAACTAATTGGGTGTCTATTTTCTTTTGAATGCAGCTCGTGTGAAGACTTATATCAACAATCTACTTTTTTTTATTGAATAAATAACTAGAATTATATATATGATATATTTTTTTTTATTAAAAAATCAAAAAAATAAAATAACTTTAAGGATAGATTTATTTTGCTGAACATGAAGATTTGTAAGGATAAATTTATGAAAAAATTGCATCTCATGCTTGTTTTCGCATTTTAATTCTAAAAATCACCTACAATTTTTTATTTACATAAATATCAGGTTTGAATACCGGAAAAAAATGAATACCCAAAGTCATTCCTCTCTTTCCTATCTCTCATCTCTATCTCTTCGTGGTGAAGCTTGCAGCGCCGACACAAGAACTCTATTTCGTACACGCGTTAGACGAGTGGAAAGCTAGGCAACCAATGATGCTTCGATTCAAGTTTATGCACTAGTTAAAGGCGGCCCTGACAACATTTTGATTTGGCTTTTTCGGCAATCTCTGGCCTCCATGGACCTCAAGGGTAGCACCGTTGGAACAAGCTTTTCGAGAGGAACAAAACCTAGCCACCCACTTGCCTATATAGTCGGCATTTTTGACGAATTCAAGGGTATATCTGTGGCTTTAGAAGCTTTTTTCAGCGACGTCGTTGCTTGTTTGGGCTCAAGAGTGATACCATCGCAATCTATTCTTTGAGGATGTCATTTTGGTATATGGCAAGCATAGGTTTCTGATAACTCTACAAAATAGAGTTATTTTACCACTTTTTATGTGCTAATTGTTGCTTAATTCTTGAGTTTTTAAGTAATTTATTAAGTTTTTAAGTAATTTTGAATTTATTGGGCTTAAGTTAATTTTATAGATTTTTGTGTGTTTTTATAGTTATTTTGTTGTAAAATATTGTTGCTAATTATTTAAATTATTGTTGTTTAGTTTGGGGTAAAAAATGTGTGTTTTATTAAAACTAAATGTTAAATTAAATTGAGTTTTAATTAATATTTTCAATGAATTAATATGATTTATTTTATAATTGAAAATATTTTATCATCACTTAATTTATATGTATTTTATAGGAATTATATGGATTTTTAGTTCTTGAAAGCAAGAAAAATGGTAGATTTGAAAAGAAATAAAAGAAAAGAAGTAAAACAAAGGAAGTCTTCAGCAGGCCCAAGGCCCAATGCCATGAAGCCCAGGCGCTAGAAGCTCTTCCAGCAGCATATCCCAGCCACGATTCCTCTTCAATTCAGCATCATCCATGCACTCACACTCTAGCCAGCTGTCAACCAAGCAAGCACCCAGCTGCATCAATGAAGCTCCTGCCCTTCATGCTCCAAATAGCCGAATTCCCCCAGCAACAAATCCTCCCATCCGCCTGGCTCACCTCACCAGCTCCTTGCATCACGCCTACCATCCATTTCGGCCCAAGTGAACCGAGCCCCTTCCACATCTGCCAAGCCCGGCTGCCAACATCCACCTATTTGCATGCCATTTTCTCCTTGAGCCCAACAAAGGCTCACTTTTGTACTTTTGTCCCATTTTGCAAAAAATATCATTTTTTACCCAAACTTTTCTACACATTTTACCCAAAAACATCATTATTACACTCTATAATTTACCCATATTTTCCATATTATAATTAATTAAATTAATTTAATCAATTTAATTAATTTAAATTGATTATTTTAATGCCCATTTTTTTGGCTATAAATATAGAGTTTTGAAGACCATTTAGGGTGTCCATTGGAGGAGAGGTTACTATACCATAATTTCTACACATTCAAAACCTCTCAATTCTCTTCATCTTTTTCTTCTTTTTGGTTACTTTCTATGTATTTTTAGAGGAAAATTTTGGGGGTTTCTCCTCCAAATTTTTCTATTTATGTTTGTAATTTTTAGTTTGTATTTGCTATTTTAGTTATGTGTTTCTAATCTTTTTAAGATTATTAAGGTGATAATGAAACAATTTATAACTAGATAGTATTTATTTTGTATGTTGATTTCCTATTTTGTGCAACAAAGTTTATGGAATTTTCTTCTTCAAATATCTTCTTTCATCTTAAATATCATGTATTTTGGATTGTTAGCACATATTTACACTTTGTTCTTCATTAGTGCAAAAACATAATATTCTTTGTGTAAGATGTGTCATTAAATTGTACACATCCATGCTTAGAGCAAAAATATTATGTTTTGCCTTATAAATAATGTTCATTGATTTATTTGTTATTTCATTAGATTGATTTACACTAAATGCTTTGAAATTATAATTTTAAAAAGTGAAGATAAATCTTATATTTTTATAAAAATTTGTGCTTAAATAGAATATCTAATTTGGATAAGTGATGGTTTGATTTATTTTAACTATCACTAAAACTTGGGAATCAATGTACTTATAAATATTATTGAACTTATATTTTGTGGATTCTAATCCTTAATAATCTTATTTTACCATCTTCATTTCTATTATTAATTTATGTTATATATATGGTCTTTAATTTATTTATTATTATCTTTTATTTTATTTTTATTGTTACAAATTCTCATCAATCTTTGGAACTAGGTTAGAATTTATTACTTTTGATTTAAAATAGTTTTCTTTTCGATTTTAGACAACTCATTTGGGTTCGATCTCGTGCTTACATGAACACTATATTCCATATACGATTCGTGCGCTTGTGATTTATAAATTTTTAAATATACCCGTTTTGGGTCCATCAGTTTCTTGTCGTCGCCATAGAAGATGATTGGAATGGGTTGTTTTTGTGTTGTGTATGAAAAGTAACTTTGTAGATGATTTTTATTTGGTTACGTAAAATTAAAGAGTCCAAAAAATGTGTATTATTTTCTATGAATTTAAAGTAATAACTTCTAAGTTTCTCTTTTACTTGGTTAATCATAAAATTTCATAATTCGCCTGCAAAAAAACATGGGTGACTAAAATGTGTATTATACTTTTTTATTTAAAAGTTACTATGTTGTATATTAAATAGTATCATTTGCAAAATATGGTAACTTGTTATGTTATATAATAACTAATTGGTCTCTAAAATAGGCTTGAAGGTTACGTAAGAATATCTTAAATAATAAGACAACAATATAATCTAAAAATAAAGGCATGTTTTTTTAAAGATAATTAATCGGTATCTAAAGATAATCAATTTTTTCAACAAATAGGCTTGGGGGCAATTAAAATGAATCTGAAATAATATGATAATAAAATAAAGTTTTTTATGAAAATGTGACCAATAAGTTTCTTTTCGGTATCGTAAGTAACCAAACAGTTGTCTTTGAAAAACAAACAAAAATGGAAAAATATTGGATTTCATACTTAGTTGTCAGAAATCCGCTTTTCCATTTTTGATACATGATATTTTTTGGTGATGTGACAATGCATTTTTGTAAATAAAATTTATTAAATTATTTTTATAATTATTTTATATTATATGTATATAAATAAAAAAATCTAAAAATGTATTACTTGATTTTACTAGTTTTGGGTTAATATTTGTTCAAGCCCGAGGGCCCGCTCTAAACTTAGGTGGGTTAGGCTTTTACCTAGAGCTCCAATTAAAAAGATGCAAACTTAGAAAAATGCAATTTTTTTTTCTTACATAGAAGATCCTTAAATATTAATATTTAATATATAAATAAATTTTTCTTTGGACCCCTAATACTTAAGGGCGAGGCTTGGTTCAAGCCCTAATTGAGTACAATTTTTGGCTCCATTACTGATGTCAACACCTATTTTTTTCAATATATTTTTTAGATCATTATTATTTTTAAATCATTTTATATAAGTAATTAAAAAATATTTTATATATTTATGACATTTATTGTATTAATAACTCTTTTTTTATCGGCATTCTTTGTATTTATTGCAAATATTATTTTATTACATTTATTATGATTTGAACAAGTTGATTGAAAATTAAAATATAATATTTTTAAATTTTGATTTGATTAGTTATTTTTTTTTAATAAAATTAGGCGAAAACAATAAAAGTGTATTTTCAATTTTTTACGAAGGAATTGGATACATGCTTTTGGAAATAAGTTTTAGTATGTTAAAAACAAGCAACCAATCGAATTTTTAATGAATCCCACAATGTTTAATGTTTTTGAATTTGTAAAATCATTTCCAAATACTAAACCAATCAACCCGTAATCTTATTTCCAAAACTTTGATAGGAGTCCTTCTTACACTTCATTTAACTCCATGTCCTTTTTATATCTATAGCTAAATCTTGGTGCCTATTAAATGTTTTCAATAGTTTTTATATATAAAAATATAGATCATTTTATAGTAAATATAACATTGATATGTAATTAATTTTAGCTACGTGATAACACATTATTTTGAGTTGTCATGAGTATAGTTTTTGTATGTAACATTAGTGATCATGGATGTGCTAACAATTTTGTTATTAAATTTGAAATGAAGGCATTCACTTAGACTAAAAAATGCATTATTTTGCTAAGATCCCCATAAACATGCAAAATCCCCAAATGACCCAGGCCTCTATTGATGGGTCGGGCCCACTAACTCGTAGCTTGCATATGCCCACCACTGACCGAACCATTATTTATTCTAATAACTAACATTACTGATACATAGGGGTATTCATTGAATCACATCCAATATTTTTAGTTCTATTCGTTCCGATCAAATTATTTATTGGATTGGATCGTTTTTATCCATTAGATGTGTCCCATTGCTTATGTATTTAATCGGATTAGATTTATCCAATATTTTGTAGCATTTATTTAGCTTAATTTGTTCAAATAATTCATAATATTATAAATAGAAAAACTAAGGGAAATTTGAGTTATTATGCTTAATGAGGTATCATAAATTAAAAAAAAAATGCTAGGCCTTCTAATCATTTCAAAAAGATGTCAAATCTTTTGACAATACCCAAAATACCCCTCCTATAATTTCCCATCCACTTCCTCTTCTCTCTTCCCTCTCTCTCCATCAACCCATTCCTCTCAACTCTCTCTCTAAAAAAAATAATCCATAGGTAAGGCAAAATATAAGAGAACTCAATGTAATAGCAACTATTCCTTACTTAGGACATTAAAATAATGCATTTCGAACATATATGTGCATGATTTTTGGATTTTTTTGCGATTTTTTTTTTCAGATTTGAAACTTTGAAATCTGCAGAAAATCGACGTGGTTCGATAGTGCTCGATGCCAGCTCGATGAGGCCTTCAAAATCAAGATTTTCATGAAAAAATCGATGTTGCTCAATGGTAGTTCAATGATGTTCGATGCGATTCTTGCAAGATACGTAATTGTTCACTCGGGTGTCCGTTTGGAGTGATTTTTTTTTTATTTTGGGTTTTTTTTTAAATCTACACATTTGAGATGTGTATATACACATTTGGGAAATATAAATCTTGAAAAAAATGAAAAATGCAAAACATACCTCATGTTCAAGATATACTTTAGTATGTTTTCAAGTTCTAAACTTTGAAAATGTGTATGTGAACATCTTAAATGAGTAGATCTAAAAAAAATACCCAAAATAAAAAAAATCACCCTAAAAGGGCACCCGAGTGAAAAATTATGTTTCTTACAAGAATTTTATCGAACCACCATCGAGCAACGTCGATTTTTTCATGAAAATCTTGATTTTGAAGACCCCATCGAGCTGGTGTCGAGCAAAGTCAATTTTCTACATATTTCAAAGTTTTAGATCTGAAAAATAACTCAAAAATCATGTCCAACTCGATGGTTGCTCGATGCTACCTCGATGGGGCCTTCAAAATCAAGATTTTCATAAAAAAATCGACGTTGCTCGATGGTTGCTCGATGGTGGTTCGATGCAATTCTTGTAAGATACATAATTTTTCACTCGGGTGTCCGTTTGGGATGATTTTTTTATTTTGGGTATTTTTTTTGAGATCTACATGTTTTAGATATTCATATACACATTTTCAAAGTTTAAAACTTGAAAACATACCAAAACATATCTTGAACATGAGGTATGTTTTGCATTTGTCATTTTTTTCAAGATTTAAATTTCCCAAATGTGTATATACACATCTTAAACGTGTAGATCTTGGAAAAATACCCAAAATAAAAAAAAATGACCCAAATGGACACCTGAGTGAAAAATTACGTATCTTGCAAGAATCGCATCGAACCACCATCGAGCAACATTGATTTTTTCATGAAAATCTTGATTTTGAAGGCCCCATCGAGCAGGCATCGAGCACCATCGAACCACGTCAATTTTCTACGGATTTCAAAGTTTCAGATCTGAAAAAAAAAATCGCAAAAAAAATCCAAAAATCATGCCCAGATCCATTCGAAATGTAGTATTTTAGTGTCCTAAGTGGGAATACTTTTTGTTACATTGATTTCTATTATATTTTTAGCTTACCCATGGATGTTTTTTCTAGAGAGGAATGAGTTGAGGGAGAGAGAGAGAAGATAGAAGAGGAAGTAGATGAGAAAAATTATGAGGGGTATTTTGGGGATTGATATCGCCCAATAACTCCTAAGCGGTCGCAGTAGTAATCGGGCTATGTCTTATCCACAGAGAGGTAAAATACAAGTAAAAAGAAAGATTAGTAAATCAGAAATAATAAACTTTGAAATAATGTAACTTTGAAAAAGAATATAAACATTTAATAAACAAAATCGAAGAATTAGAATCAGAAAGAAAATATGGAAAACATAAGTTTCATTCATGCAAACATATATATATATTTTAATAAAATTGATTCATTCTACTCAACTATAATTCTACACCATTAATTATAGTTGGAAAATATATATAATAAAGCTCACCTTAAAATATGTTCTTTAATTAAATTATACTAACTTCTAATTTTAAAAACCTATTATATGATGTGACTCCCCACGTCACTATGACTGCTTTTTGGAATGACGACTGGCCCTACAAACCAAGACAAGTCTTTCCAGCGTGCTTTGTTCTCACTTGCACACTTCCTAGGAAAACTTCCCAGGAGGTCACCCATCCCTAGATTACTCAGGCCAAGCACGCTTAACCATGGAGTTCTCAAGTGATGGGCTACCAAAAAGAAGATGCACCTTCCTAATATAGGTAGTACCAATCAATCCATGTAAGCCCTCTTCAACTGTGTAGTCCCATACCTGCACAGTCTTAGAATCATCACACTTGACCTTCCCCAGGCGATGTGGGATTGCACAGCTTACCCGGTCTTTCTCCTTACGGATCACGGGATTATGACTGTCACATATGATATACCTTAGAGCGACAAAATACCAATGACAGAATACAGTAAAAAGCATATAATATAACATATATCCTAAATTAAGTTAAGAGCCTAAATTACATAAGAAAACCATGACTAGACTTATGTAAAAGACACTAATAAATTTAGAATAAAAATTAGAAGAAAATAAATTTAATTGTAAAAAAGATATAGAAATGAAGAACAAAATAAAGAATCAATATATTAAAAATATAATGTAAAACATGAACTTCACTCTAGCCTTTCCATAAGAGAATTTAGCCTAAAATAGGCATTGTTTTCACTCAAAGTAATGTAAAATAAATGAAAGAAAATTAAGAAATAGTGTTTTTCTCTCCAGCAATACTCTCTACACTTCCTTCCACACTCTGATGCTTTTTTTTTACTCAATTTGGTTCTCTATTTATAGTGGAAATAGGACCCAAAAATGTGCAAAATCGTGTACTAAAGAGTGGGAAAAATGGCTGCAAAATAGGTGCAAAGTGGGACAAGTGGGAGACAAGTGCAGTAGACGTTGGGCACGTGTCAAGCAGTGATTGGCTCGGCAGAATGGTGGCAGTTGCTTTGTTGGGGCGTGGGGAGCAGCCGCCAGGCAGTGGGACGCGTGGCGTCCCTTGGTTGGCTTAGCAGGGATGCGTGGTAGGCGGCGTGGGACCGTGGCGTCAAATGCGTCAGTCCTGGCAGGCGTGCGTCAAGTGTGTCAGCAGCTTGGCTTCGGCACGGCTCGGCTCGGCTTCGTCAGGCGGCCTGGAAGGGACACGTGTCGGCTGCTGGAGGAAAGGCTCGGCTCCTGTCAGACTCGGCTTGGCTTGGCTGAGCGAATGGCAAGCTGCCATGTGGCAGCGTGGGGAGCAGCTATTGGCTTGGCCCTAGGCTGTTTGGGCTTGGTTTTGGGCCTAGTTTTTGTCAAAAATGTCATTTTCTTAAGGATTTCTTCATTTTTAATTATTTTTTTTTTTGTGTCAAAATACATTTTATTTCCTAAAAATTAAACACAAATTAAATTAAAATTAATATTTTCATATATAAAATATATAACAATAAATCCATGAAAATATTAATTAAAACTTAATTAATTTTAAACTTTAAGACTAATAAAATGATACTTTTGGACACTAATCAGGTATTGTCAAAAGAATTAGCATTTTTTTTAAAATGATTTAAATGCCTAGCATTTTTTTGACTTAGAACCCCTCATTAAGCATAAAAACTCAAATTTCCCAAAACTAATATGTTCAAAATAATACCACACCATATAAATACAACATAAATTATAAGCATAATCCTAAATAAATATACAATTGGATCGATTCGATTTTATTAAATTTTTGCATATGGCATTCAACAATCGATCCTATCCAACTTGGGTCTTTAAAATCTAATCTAATCTAATTCAATCATAATTGAATATTCAATTTTTGGCAGTAAGATGTAATTAGATTGGTCAGTTCTACCCTCAAATATTATTGTCAATTAGAAGTTATTCAATTTTATTCCTTTTTATTTGTTTTAATATCAACTGCCCTGTAATTTTATTAATATCAAAATACCATTCTGTATTTTACAAATCAGTATAAAAATTTACGAACACAATGTTGATTAAATGTATTTTCAATATTATCAAAATATATTTATTTTAATTACATATTAAAAAAATCAATTTTCAATAATTTAAATTAATTAAAAAACCTTAAATTTTATAACATTTATAATTTAGTTTTTTTTTTCTTTGCGTTTTTAAATTTTCAGTTCAAAACACAAAGCCTTTCCTATGGCTAAATGGTTTACAGACATTGATTGTGATCCAATTCATTTTGCCAAATAGTAAGAGATGGAACTGTAAACGACTACAAACTTGAATTTACTGCTCAACTTCTATTGGATGAGAAAACAGGCTTGAAAATACAAAGCAAAATCCAAACACGCTTATGAACAACACACTACTATATACCAATGAATGATTAAAATTATGATATATAAAATGAATAAAATGACTTAGCTACATTTTGATCCTTCCCAGTCTCTTACACACTCTATTTACTAAACATAAACATTCAATCATATCAAACGGTGATCAAAAGGTTCAAATCGAACAGAATACAAAGTAGAGATTCTCCAAACCTACAACAAACCATGCAAAGATGAACAGCACAAAGAAACTTTCACATATTATGCAGCCATAACAGCATTCTGCCTGTGTCCAATAAATGCTTGACGAAGTTCTTGATACCCACTTCTATAATGCTCCAGTGAAAAACATAGCTGCCTTATCACTTCTCTTTTCTCCTCAGCTCCATCAGAGATCACAGCTCTCTGCCTATCAACCTCTTTTTGCAGCTCACCTACCCTTAGTTTCAGTTCATCAATAAGTTTTTGTGCATTTTGGTACTCACCAGTTTTCTCCTCAGTTTGGTTGCGAAGCTGAGACAGGTGCATCTCTATTGCCTGAATCTGATTGTCCCGGGCACTCACATTTGCCATGAGTGTGTCAACTTCAGCAGTTAAGCCATCTTTTTCTGCCACTAACATGTCATACTTCAGTTTGAATTTTTCGAACTCTTTGTTCAAAGCTACGACATGTTCTCTTCGCTCAGAAAGTTCTACCTGCAGCTGATTGATCTCAGCCTTTAAAGCCATCTCTTCTGCAACACGCACTCTTTGCATTTCAATCTTCTCAACTTTAGATATCAGTATATTTTCTTCTAACTCCTCGATCCTCGATTCCCTTTCTTTAAGTTTCATATCAAGAAGGGCTTGTCTCTCAGTCAAACTTAAAACGTCAGTTTCCAACTGTGCTTTCTCTTGAGAGAATAGTTGCTCCGCATTACACAATGCAACTTCCAGTTCCCCAATCGTATGTTCACGGTCAGATACATTGGCATTGTACATTATAATCCTCTCCTCCAGTTCAGAAACAAGTCTTCTCTCTGACTCAAGCTGCACTCCAAAAGTTATTATGTCTTCTTGTGCTGACACAAGCTGATTTTGCAACCGATGACCTTCAGATTCTCTCTCATTAAGTAAATGCTTCAGCTTTGTAATCTCTTCAACTGACCCCTTGAGCATATTTCTAGTTACTTCCAACTCTTCCTCCAACATTCCAGTCTTATAATCTGTATCCGAAACATGATTCTCCAACTCAAAAATCTGTCTTTGCAAATCCAATACTCGTTTTCTCTCAGCTTCAAGATCAGCCTCTCTTGTTTGTAGCTTGTCTTTCAAAGCAGAAAGTTCATTTTCCAGCTCAATAGTCTTCTGGTGCAGTGACTGGCTACTGATGCTCAGAGGCGTACGCAAGTAATTGTTGACAAAAGATTCTGACTCGGAGTCTGATGATGATAAGGAGGACGATTCATTGCCCTCCTTTAAAGAAAAAACTGAGCCACCACCAGGGGAGCTTGGAGATGTATCCAAACCAGCAGCAAGATGACCAGATTTGTGCAAACCAACTTTAACATCAGGAGTTAACAGTGGAGAGTCTTGGTCATATCCAGACTCGGAATTTCCAGAGCCTTGCATTTGGAGATCAGATGATATACTTTTATATGATTCTTTTGTCACATGATCATAGCGCTCAGCCAATGATCTATACAGTTGGTGAAACTCTTTCACATTAGTAATCAACTCTGCTTTCCTTTGAAAATACATTTCAACATTCAGTGTCAAAGAGCCATCTTCTTCAATCAGATATAGCATCCGCCTTACACTCTGGTCCATCTCTGTGAAGGAGAATCTTTTAGTTACTCCACTTTTGTCATTGAGTACATATATATATATGTATATATTAATTTATATTGACAAACTTCCAGCAATCGAACAATCTCAGAATAAATGAGCAAGCATACTAGGAAGATCATCATGTTGGACATGCTTTGTAGAAGTGATTGACAAATTAAACACATTACAACTATAAGATGGCTGCTTACCCTTAAGATTGTCTGCCAGCCATTTTGAACTATTTGGATTAATCTCCCAACTTGAACCAGGAGTGTTTGATTCAGTGATATTCATATTAACCACAAGCAAAGCTGACTTCAACTACTGTGTACTGCACAACACAAAATCAGAAGTCAATAAAAAAAAAAAGGTAATGGCTCTGTTATTTGGTTTTACTCAGAAAATGGTAAATCCTGAGAAAAGCAAACAAAAAATAGATATTATCATATATCAAAATAAATGAACATAAACAAGAGAGAAAAAATAACTCTCTACCCAACCCAACTAATCTAGATCTAGAAATAAATTGTTTCTGGATCACAACTTTAATGGGTAATTAAACCAGAGTAATGAATAAACATTTATTTCTCATAGTGGTTGAATAGCTTCAGGATTAGAATCTCCTAGGTAGTTTATCACTTCTTCTGACTAATTAAAAAGTTTTATGATTAAAATAAAGCTACTTTGTGATATACTTTTTCCTCGCACATTGGTGTCAGAAAATTCAGTATACCAGGCTTAAAAATCTACTTTTTTGGCCATTCTGCCGACACAATGTTTAGTACTCCATCACACCTACTAATACCACATGTGTGAAACGCTTTCATCAGAAGAGCCCATCTCACCACCCATGAAAAGCAAAAAAGTTGTGTTCATGACAGATGAAAACAAGCAAAACCCACCACCCACCTGGCTTGTTTTTCAATAAATATACCAACAAAGCACTCATTCCCATAGTAAACAGAGGCAACTGCTTGTTATAAACGCTACATGCATATTTGTATCATCACCAAAGGTTCTATTCACTTAATGATTAAGTCATGTTCATCCTCAACAGCCAAACGCACCAAAACTTTTCAATATTTTCGTAAAACCACCTAAAAAAATCCAGCCAAAAATGACTCAAGCTAAATCCTGAAAGCAAAAGTTTAAAAAGAGAGTTTAATGCATCAAACAAAAACTTTACTTTATAAACCAAATCAACCGAACTCAAAAAACCCAGAAAGCGAATAAAAAAGAAAAAGTCAAATGAAGCAACATAACACAAGAACCATATAAGTAAACATATATACACAAACGCAATGATATGTGAAAAGAATTTCGAGTGGAAAGACCTTGAGAAAGGGTGAGTAGGTTTGAATGAAATCTACTCCAAATGAAAGAAGAATAAACTGGAGTTTGAGGAAGGAGACGACGAAAAGGGCCTCCTTCACTTCACTACACTTCAAGGCAAGTAGGTTATTGGGGTTTCAGGACAAGAAGAAAAGGCTGAAACTTTGGTTTTGATAGCTATCTTCCATAATTGAAATTTGAAATGATAGTGAGACAGAGTGGAGGGCAGTATCCGAAGTTTAGGTCTCGGGCCATCCGCCCATTCATAAGCAAGCCCGCCTTTTTTTTCTTGTATTATTACTAAAATGTCCTCAGTCTTATATTAATTTTCAATTTTGGTCCTTTCCCTCTCTCCTCTTTTGTATTTCAAAATTTACCTTGGAGTCCCTATCCATAATCTGGACCCTGCATCTATACATGATAAGGTTTAATAAGATTGTGGGGCCTATCAATGTATATTTATCTAATTGTTCTATCAATGATAAGCTTTAATCTAAAACCGGGTCACTTTCTTCTTTAAAATAAAAAAATAAGTCATTTTCCTTTCCAACTAAATAATAATAATATCAATTTTATCACTAGTTTCAACTTATATTTACTGACAAAAAACAAAAAGGAAATAAATTATAATAATTAGCATTAGTGTTTTAAATTTACTAGGTTCCGGGACACTAAATGAAATGTCTTAGAATTCTTTATCTGCTTACCATTTCAAAGAAGAAGAAAAAACTTTAAAACATCCTTCTAAATTTATAAATTATTTGTTTTCTAAATTAATTATATTGATAACTTAAAAAATAAATTTGTAATAATTTAAGGTGTTGTTTGGTAATAATTAAATATTTTTTTTATTTAATTAATTAAAAATTTGAAAATTAAACATAAAATAGTGTTTAGTAACTTTATTTTTATTTATTAATTTTAAACAAAATTTATTAAATTTTGAAAATAGAAAATTTTCACTTTCAAAATTTTTTTAAACCATTTTTTACTTTTAGTTTTTTTTATTCTCTTCTTCAAATTAGCATTTCATTTTATATTGTTAAACAAAAAATAAAAATAAAAGTTATCAAAAACATTTGTTATTTTTTGTTTTTAAAAACAAAAAACAAAAATAGTTATTAAACATATTTTTATTTTTTAAAAATAAAAAAACAAAAATTCAAAAACAAAAATTTTAGCAAACACAACTTAAGTTTTCAATAAAATTTATAATATTTTTAGAGTTTTTAATAATCAATATTGTTTAAACATAAATGTCCAAAAGAAGAATGTAAAAAGTATATTACAATTATTGTTCTTATATTATTACTAATTTATTAAAATAATTTTAAAGAGGTATTTTCTAAAAAAATTCTGGACTAAATTGTCAGCAACTTAAAAATTCAGTGACCCACCAACCTAAATTACGAATTTAATCTTTCAATATTATTTTAGAAAAATTATCTTTTAATTTTCCACAACAACAATAAGACTATAGAGAAATAAATCTATAATTGAATTTTGTGATTTAGGTGGCCTTTTAACAAAATTTAATAGACAACCCACCATTTATTTTCATATAAATTTTCTATTAGTTTTTTTGTTGGAAAAAATCGAATTATGAATTTTTCAATATTTTTAGTCGATAGAAAATTTATGACCTCGGTAATACTTGAAGGAGGCATGGGTATTTTGGGAACTCAAAAGAATAGAAAGGAGTGAGCCAACAGTGGCTGAAGAGATAGCCAATGAGACACAGTGAATGTGGGTCCATCGCCGAACAACCAAATTTTTGTGGCGGGGAAAAACATTACGGACTGTGATGTATTTCAAATTAAATGAATAAATAAACAAAATTCAACATTGATAATACCCAATAATAATAATAATTAACCAAAGATTCATGCTTCCTTACCTACCAAGCCAAACGGTTGATTTCTGCGTTGATATTAAATTTTCTCTAAATTAACAACATGACTCAATCAAACTATTAATTTAACTAACAAACAATCAGAAACGACAACACACTTTTATACTACTAGCGACAAGTCGTTCTGCCTTAAATTAAACGACAGCTACTCTAGGGCTAATGATTCCACTCTAATCATGTACAAAACTATTTTCATTCAATGATTTTTATTACATCTCCTTTAACATCCTCACAAAAAAAAGACTTATATTTTGTGAAATAATTTAGCAATTTCACTCTTTGTAACACTTTTCTCTCCAATTTGGACATTACTAATTTTTCAATGCCAAATAATAACATATATCATTAAAAGATAATGATATTAAAACCAAAAAAAAAATTGGTTGTGAATGTCTCAAACATGATTTCACAAGTATCAACCGCCCTTTGCGCATGATACCTCGAACTATTCACTTAATATCCCTTTTTACAATCGGTGGATGGATGGATGGATGCACCTCCTCCTTGAGGCCCTTCTCGTTATTCACAATAGGTAATCATGCTATTATTTTCTCTCAATTATTTATTTTTAAAGATAGGTGAAAATTTAAAGAAAAAATATTGTTCCTTAGAAAATGAATGATGCATGTTATGGGGTAAATACTCATTTGATAACATGTGTTTTATCGAAATACATACTTGATACCTTATGTTTATAATAATGATCATTTAATACCATTTGTTTGTAATTCGTACCAATTTGGTACCCTTCGTTGGAATGTGGTCAACTCATATTTCAAATATGATCATATTGTTCTTATTTTTCATGATTTATTTGATTTGATTTGATTTGATTTTTGTTATTTTAAAATGATTCAAAAATATATTTTAAATTAATAAAACAAAAATTGTTTTATAAAATTAATCAATTAAATGTAAATTTTTAAATAAAAATATAAATTAATTTTAAAATAAAAATAAATTTGTTTAATTCCAAATATAAATTAAAAAAACTAAAACCAATATTTTAAATTAATTAAAGTAAACTAAAAACTTAATAATTTTTTCAAGTTTTATTTAAATTATTTTTGTTTGAATTTAGTTTAAATTTTGGCTTTTAAATTTAAGGTGTTGATTTTATTTAAGTTTAGGGCTTAGATTTAATTTTAAGTTTTGTTTATTTAAATTATTTCAAAGTTTTTAATTATACGTTTTTTTGTTTTATTAATTTAGAAAATATTTTAAAAACATTTTAAAATATCTAAAACAAATAAAAAAAATCATTAAAAATAGGAGTAATATAGTCATATTTGAAATATGAATTTACCAGATTGCAGCAGAGGGTACCAAATTGATACGAATTGTAAATAGAGGGTACTCAATGATTATAAT
Organism: Humulus lupulus; assembly: GCF_963169125.1. NCBI lineage: Eukaryota > Viridiplantae > Streptophyta > Magnoliopsida > Rosales > Cannabaceae > Humulus > Humulus lupulus. Next base: position 92,064,096 of record NC_084800.1, on the reverse strand, counting down.
TATAAACATAAGGTACCAAGTGCGTATTTCGATAAAATACAAAGTATGAAATAAGTATTTACCATTTAGAATCACTTAAGATTTTTTTCATATATTCTATAATATTTTTTTAGTTATTAACACATACTATGTAATATTATTTAGCATAGCACAATAGTCATGTAATATTGAGATGTGTAAGTACACATAGGAAATTCATTATACTAAAAAAATTTATATCCTCGTCGTTATTCAAGGAAAACAATAAATCAGCCATCCGAAAAAGAAAAAAAAATAGCAATACAATTACAAAATATTATTTAAATTTACTTAAGATTGTATCATGTACTCTGTAATATTTTTGTTATTAAACACATAATGTCACGTTGAGAAATATGGGGAATTGAGTCATGATATTAAATAATAAAAAATGAAACACTATCCTTGTTCTAAAAAACACTACAACAACACTGGACGTCAGCCATCAGTCATGAGAGGTCGATTCTTTTAAAATCGATTTAACATATGTCCGTAAGTTAGTTTACAAAGAATCGACATATTATATAGACATGGTAGGTCGGTTCTGTGTGAATCGATCTCCCATGCTTGTAGAAGATGGTGGCAATTCGTGTCATCATGTCGTGTCATGGCGAGATGACTTGTCTAATTGGTCAACCCTAACCCGATCTGTTTATGTTTCCTATCAAAAAATCTCAACTCTAACCAGACCCGTCATGTTCTCTTGTCGACCTGTCGTGTTAACGTGTCGACCAAACTCATCCCACCCTACGGTAGATCGACATGATTAGTATCACATATTTGATTTCTTTTACATATTTTATTGCATCAATCTATTTTACTCATCTGACTAATACACTACACAAAAATATATAAAGTTTCTAATAAACAAAATTGATGAATTAAATAATTTATCACAAAATATCAACACAATAAATAAATTTTAAATATCAATTAATTATAAAGTGTGGATAAGTTATGCTATATTATTTTAAGGAATTTTCTTTCTACTTTAGATTTATCTTTTATGAAAAATAAATTATTTTTAACTATAAATTTATAATTTTAATGATATATTGAACATAAACGGGTCAATTCATGTCAGTATTGTGCCACATGGGTTTACCCTAACCCGACCCAAAAAAATGTCATGTCAAACAAGTCCAACCCGTTTTCGACCTGCACTTAATTTTCTGAACCCTAACCCGCAAAAATCATGTCATTTTCGAGTCAAGTTATCGTGTCGAAACCTGTTTTTCGACCCTTAAGAAAATACAATAGGACGATTCCCACAAAACTGACCTACTATGCTACCATGGTAGGTCGGTTCCTGCAAAACTAACATACCATGTTGCCATGGTAGGTCGGTCCGTCGATTCTGTGTGGACCGACCTACCATTTTGACATGGTAGGTTGATGACATGTGAATTGACTTATCATGTCACATTATTAAATATTTTATATAATTTAAATTTTAAAATATTAATTTTTTAAAGTATAAATATATATAGGTTATTAGTGTATGAAAAAAATGTAAAAAAATTATATTTATTAATGTTACATTATATTATTTTGAAATATAAATAAATGAAATAAATTAATCAACTATTTGTAATTTAAAAAATTAATTATATCTTAACTATTGTATTTTGTAAATAAGAAAATATTTGAATTTAATAGTATTTACAATTCAAAATAAATAAATAAATAAAAAACTTGATAAAAAAGTAGCATCTTAAATAATTTTTTTAATGTCATGGTAGGTCGGTTGTAGGAGGACCAACCTACCATGTCATTATAAAAAGGGATATTTGCGGCAATAATATTTATGTAGTGAATTTTGTTGCACTTAAATGCTTATGTAAAAAAATTGGCGGCAATAATGCCTACCGTTACGAATTTAGTGCAGACGTTGGTCCCTGGCCATCAACTCTGATTAGGGACCAACGTGGAGCCATGTGGCAACACCTGATTGGCCCAATCATTTTTTATTTTAATAAAATATTATAAAAATATTTTTTTTTTAAATTTAGTTGATTAAAATTTTAATTTAAAAATATAAAAATATATTAAAAAAATTAAACTAAATGTAAAAAAAAAAAGGTCATCTTCATTAGATTTCTTGCAAACAACATACAAATGACTAGAAATCTCACTCTTGTTGCTCCTCCTAATATTATAGCCACAACTTTTCCTGTATTTGCTCCACCCACATAATCAAAAAATCAAACCCCATTACAAAAAACCAAAAACAAAAAAAAACCCTTAAATATTATTGTGAAAAAGCAAGAACCTTTATTAAGTTTATGTAGATATATGTTTGTTTGTATATACCTGATGAAGATATATACCCGACCACGTTGGTACTCCCACAAGTCTTGAAGAGCATCTCCATGCCTGAAATCTGAGTAAAACTATAGACCTCATAGGGCAAATAGCAGCCATAGAGCTGGACTCTTGCAGCTACAGTCTTTCCACAGAGATTGTCAGCCATGGAAGGTAGCTTGCTCACACAGTTGTAACAGTCGGCATTGCTGAGATCTCCTTTGCATTGAAAGAGATCAGTGAATGAGGTCTGGCCACTCCCATATGAGGTTTTGAAAAACTTGGTCTTTGAAGATTGTTGAACTAGAGAACCCTAAAGAGCCGAGAGGGTTTGAGAGTAAACCCAAAAAATTAAACTGAATATATAAAAAAAATTGATGGGAATAGTGGGCTTTATGGGAAGCCTTTGGGAAAGTGTGGTGGGTTGACTAAGAAGAGTCTTGCCATAATCATAGTTGCTGAGATTTTTGGTGTTGCAGTGTCGTTGTTGTTGGCTTTTGAGCTTTGGTGGTGGTACCATTTGATCGGAGCTTGTCGAGGGGGTCGAGACTCTACCCATGGCGTCGACCGGAGCTTGTCGCAAGGCAAGGGTTGGGGGGAGATGAGGTTGAAGAAGACCTGTAACGCCCTACTTCCTTAGAGCCGTTACTAAGTGAGTTTAAAAACGTGCTTTCATCTCGCTAATCGAGGTTTTAGATCAAACAGTGTAATTAAGCTATAAACAGAGGAAAAAAAAACCTTAGAGATAGTAATTTTCATAGAAAAATCATAAAAGGTTTACTCTTGGGATCCCAAAATACAGTTTAGAAATGTTCACAACATATTAATTAAACCAAGTCGACTAGACGACAAAATCAGAGTTTATTTACAAGCATCTCCCAAATTCCTCTGGCCGTGGCGGCCAGGCTGGCCAAACATGTACACGCCGCCTCACGCCTGCTGTACTCATGGTTGGTTGATCACCTCTGTACCCTTTACCTGCACCACAGAGCATCTGTGAGCCGAAGCCCAGCAAGAGAACCCATAAGCAGATAACATATGCAACACATATATCAAACACATAAACATGCCACCAATGGCTAAACACGTACGGCTTAGCCGTCCCAGGCATTTACCAAGCTCTGGGGTCGCGGACCATGCCGTGAGGATATCCCAGGTATCCTTCTGGGGACTCGCCCTGGCAACTCGCACTCCACGTGCTCAGCGCTGCTCCCGGCCCCTTGCCGTTCTCGGCCTTGCACTCAACGTGCCCAACATCGTTCCCGGCCCTTTCGCCGTTCTCGGTCTACACTGTTCCCGGCTCAAACCGACCATTCACATTATAGCTCACAAAGCATAACAAGCAAGCATAGAATTCTAGCATAATCAGATAAAGGGCTACGCCCCGCAGTTTTAACATATTGGGCTCGGCCTTGCATACTAATCCATTCAATCATACTGAGCTCAGCCCTGCATATCAGTTTATTCAAGCACATTGGGCTCAGCCCTGCACACAAGCTCTATGGGAACAAGGGTTCTCTTACCTGAGTTCCGAGCTTTCTGAGCACCGATGTCCCGAGCACAGCCGTCAAATTGGAGTCTCGTCGAAATCCCTAGTCACAACACATCACCAATATTCAGTCATCAAATTCTAATCCAATGAATAACTTCGAGCCACAACCCTAACCTCCGGTACCTTGAATTCTATCAATCCGGGTGATAAAATCCATCCCGAGCCTTAACCATTGAATTCCTAGGTCTAAACACCCTTAAAAACGCACACTAGCACTAAGGGTCGCGGCCCCACCCTCAAGAGTCGCGGCTAGCCTCAAAACAGAGGCTAGCACCCCACTGACCCCCACGCGGGCCGCGGCGCACATGAACCTTCTCGGCCTCCCATGGCCGCGCGCGCACACGGGCCGCGGCGCACCCCTCCTAGGGCTGCGGTGCTCCCCACCGAACCCAGATTTTCCACCATTTTTCCTCACCTTTCCTCAAGCTAACTCACCCAAAACTCACCTATCAAACCCATATATTTAACACATACATACCAGCTCAGTATCAACACTAAAACCCCATCAAAATCTACTCCAAAACCCAACTAAGATACTCAAGAACATGTCAAATTTAACTAGCATGCATACTCTAGCAAACCAGTAGCAATTCTCAACTTAATCCCAGTAATTAATGCTTACCTTGCTGAATTCAATCCCTGTAGTTGATCCTCAAGCCTTAAGCTTCAAGCTCCTATAGTATCATAGCTGAATTCCCCTAGACCTTCAAGTTGATTCCCTTAGTTTTCCTTGTGCTTTCTTAGAGAGTGAATGAGGAAGGAAGAGGTAAAACTATCCTTAGCTGAAAGAAGAGAGAGCAAGTCTGTTCCTATAACTTCTAAACTATTCCTCTATTTTGTTTTACTTGACTTAAGTCTATATGGTTACCTCAAGGCTCGGGGTACCAAAACGTCTCCGAGGGCAAAATGGTAAATTTTCCCAATATTCCCGCCTAGACATTCTATCTTCAAATATATCTCAAAATATTTATTTTCATGCCCCAGTAATCCCATAACACTCCTAGTACCCAAATTACCCCTCGACTCACCCCGAGTCAGAATCTCAACCCCGTTGTGACCCTCTGGCTAACCGCTCCCCAAGACTGTCTCGGATCATGCTGCAAGGACATTTCGCATATATACAACATATATCATATTCATGCCCGTAATATCCAGACGGGGCCCACATGCACATTTAACTCACTAAACATGCATCACTATCATATATTCATATTAATTCACCCATTAACACATTAAAGCATAATAAATCATTTATTGCCCCTCCAGGCACACCAATCAATGTCTTAAGCCCGATTAGCAAATTCGGGTCGTTACAAGACCCATGGGGTTGAGGGGAGAAGAGGTTGAAGAAGTCCCATGGGGTCGGCAGTGAGGTTGAAGAAGACCTTATTTTTTTTTTACAATCAGTTTAATTTTTTTAATATATTTTTAAATTAAAATTTTAATTAACTAAAAATTTAAAAAAAATTTTATAATATTTTGTTAAAATAAAAATGATTGGGCCAATCAGGTGCTTCCACATGGCTACCACGTTGGTTCCTAATAAGAGTTGACGGCTAGGGACCAACGTCTGCACTAAATTTGTAACGGTAGGCATTATTGCCGCCAAAATTTTTACAGAAGCATTAAAGTGCAACAAACTTAACTACATAGGCATTATTGCCGCAAATAACCCTTATAAAAATATATTATCAAAGATACTCTAATTTATTTTTATATAATTTTAATTTTAAAATATGTTAGTATATTTTAATAATACATATATAATTTATTTGAGTATGAAATAAGTATTAAAAAATTATTAATATTACATACATTAAAAATTTTGAAATATAAATTAATTAATTAATTATTTGTAACTAAAAAAATTAATTTATTTTTTATAAATAAAAAATATATTTTAGTTTCATAGTATTTATAATTTAAAATCTAACACTAATAAATAAATATTATGCTATGTGAGTTCTAAAATTTTTTTGGTACCAACCTTTAACTTTATCATTTAATAGCCTCCCATAGGCGACCCAACGCAGATGCCTCTGCAACAACACCCCAAACGTGACCCCCAAAATGTCTCTAAATGTCTCCAAAATTTTAGGGAATGTTTAATACATCAATGTATCACTTTAGACCCATAAAAGTCAATTATAGATGCCTACTACACAATCTCATGTTTTCACTTCAACTTAAGTAAAAATCGTCAAGTGTTTTGCACCTCGTTGTGCAAACAACTTAACCATTATATTTAACCAATTTCAACATCGACTGTTGCCTATAGCCTCTCCGAATAAATAGCCTCTGAATCGAGCTCATCCTCGTCTCCTCTGGTGGGTCAATTGAAGTTAAGCGTCACCTTTGCTTGCTAGGGACGCCGCCTCCCTCGGTCCCGTCGCCCCCACTGGTCGAGTTGAAGAGCTAGAGTTCTGCCTCTGCTGTCAAGGTCGAGGAAGTTGTCCATAGATCGGTCATACAACTGACATACCATGTTGTACACCATAGGTCAGTTTGGCGCCAACAGACCTACCATGTGTTTACATGGTAAGTCATTGCATGAGATGTTGGTTCCAAACCGACTTATGAACGTTTATAGGTCGACTTTTAACTGACTTCTCATACAATTTTTGTAGTAGTGAAAAGGAAATACATTTACCAAATAACCTTATTTGACATAAATTTTTTAAAATTTGAAAAATAAAATAAGGATATAATGGGAAGAAAATTTTAATCAAGAGTTTCTTATTCGTGCTTAGTGTATGGTCCATTTGGCAAAGCTTCTCCTTAAAAGCATAAGATAAGTAAAAACTTTGACTTTTTTTGTTTGTTTGTGTTTACCCAAAAAACAGATGTTGATGACGTGGAAAGTCTTTTGACACGTGGCAGAGATACTGCTCGCCTATCGACCAGAAATATTTCCACATGCGAAGTTCAAGTTTTATATACGACCAGCCTGGTCGTATACTCCGTTTATTTATGTAAATATCTGTACAGTTGTAATGATATCTGAGAATATCTCTTCATTATGACTTTGGTATCCGTATATTAAGGAAATATATGACTGATTAATTCATGTAATCCTCCTTGAGCCTATAAATATGCAAGATATAGCTCAAGGGAGGGGACTTTTTGATCTTTGGATTTCTTTCAGAATTGCATTACTATTATCCACAACTTGTATTGTTCTCTTCTTCTAAGGTCTGTGAAACTCAGGAACCCTAGTTCTTTGATCACACCTTTGAAGCTCAATATCAATAATAGTATCAAGTAGACGTAGGTCATTACCAATCACTGGGGCCGAACCACTATAATCCTTTGTGTTCTTACTTTCCATTAGATCATTTTGTCAAGCTTTGTATTATTTCTTGTCGTTTATCTGACTCTGTGTCGTTGGCCAAAACGAGGGTCAACATTCTGGTGCTTTCATTGAGAGTTGAACTCAAGACGATCTAATCGCGAAAACTACCAAGAAGACTGGATAGGCTGCCGCTGCACCATCCCAGCCTCCTCCCCCAAATGTGGCTGAAGACGAACCTCATTTGGAGTTTGATGAGGAGGAGTTGGATTCTGAGACCTTGAAGACAACACTGGGGGTGTTACAAGACGAGTTGGCCAATCTGAGGACCAATAAGGAGAATGCTACCGAGATAATGGCATTGCAGCAAAGGGAGATAGAGCGCCAGCATCAGGAGCTGAGTGAGTGGCAGGCTGAGATGGACCGTCGGCAGAGGGATGTCATGGCAGCCCTTGAAGCAGCCATCCAGTTGGCTAGGAATCAGACTGCGCCAGCCTCGCAGCCTGATCAACCCTCAAGCGGGCCACCTCAAAGGGGTCCTAATCCTAGTCCCCCGCTCCAGCCAACAAGTCATCAGAGACCGGAGCAGCCACCTATGCCTCAGGATGATATCCCACCTAGGGATCCTGAGACGCAGCCTCTGTCTCAGGCTAGTTGAGGCAATCCCCCGCGCCCAAGGCAGAATAGGTCCGAGCAACAACCCCGCAGCCCTAGACGCCTAGGGGGTGAAGAGCCGCATCCACCGAGCAGGGGGCAACGTCCTTCTGCCAACAAGAGGAACTCAGAGACAGGCTCTGCGGTCAGGGCCCCCCCATGGCATGACAATGCACAGGGACCCACCGACCAATGCAGGCCTCCCCCTAACGCTCGGGAAATGCCAGCCCAAGGAGGCAACAGAGGAAATAGTCGGTCGCACCATAGCCAGTCACGGTTCAGAGATGGCCACGGCTACAATGAGGCCGACTCAGGCAGAGGAAATGCTGGTCGGAGGAACGAAGAGAGAGGTGGAGGCAGGAGCCCCCCACCTAGAGACGACTGACAAGCAGGTCATAACACTGGGGGGCAGCTCAGGCAAAATAACGTCTTTAGTCGACTCGAAGTCAACAAGTAGCGGGAAAGAGACGATGATTTGAGGGATGTACTCAATGACCGCTAAGAAAGGCACGATGAGTACATTCCCCCGGCACCAGAGGCCCCAGCAATCCCAGAAGTCGTTCAGGCTCAAACCGATGCTCTGAACCAGGCTGTGCAGCAGCTGGTCGGGGGGCGGACATCGCACATTGAATACGATCGGGGGAGAGGCACCCCTTTCGTACAAAGAATTGTTGTGGCAGAAACCCCCAGCAAGTTCAAGATGCCAACTCTGCTAAATTTCAACGGGTATGGAGACCCTGTATCTCATGTCAACAAGTTTGAGATACAAATGGACATTCATAAAGTCTTTGAAGATGCTCGCTGTAGGATTTTCCCAGCGACACTTTCTGATGCCGCCCAGGAGTGGTTCTTTAAGTTCCCTCCTGCAAGTATAGTATCCTGGGAGATGTTCGTGAAGGAGTTTTACGGACAGTTCTACGCAGGTTGTGTGCACCCCACCGAGGCGAACCAACTGGTCGAGATATGCCAAAAAGAGGGGGAGCCCTTAAAGGAATACGTTCAGCGCTTCATGCGAGCCGCATCAGGAGCCAAGACTATGGGCAATGAAGGCAAGATGATGTCCCTAACTGCTGGGGTTAGGCACCATTCTCCCCTCTGGAGTAGCCTCAGAAAGCATGGGGTTAAAAGTACCCAGGAGTTTTTGGATCGAGCTAATCGGTACATCAAGCTCGAAGACGCGATTGCCAAATAGCTACAATATACACGGCCATTTAAAAAATTCGCGCCAAAAACTATTCACAGGTCGAGAACATTGAGAGCCCTACCGATAGGGCTTAAAGTGAAACCCCTATAAGAGAATTCTCCAATATATTTATATTTTCATAATAATAGTAGTAATTCATTATATTTTATTTTATCTTCTATATTAATAATAGTAGTAGTAATTAATTTTGTAGCGTCCCAGAATTTTACTTAGTTAGCTAGATAGTAGTAGTTGTAGTATTTTAGATTCTGTGGATTTTGGTTCAAACCGGGACTTAGTTGGAAACTCCTAGCAATAGTTATGGATTTTATAATTTTAACCTATAGTTTAAGAATATTAATTATAACATAAGATTTGATTAATATTACTGGTTATTAATATGATAATTATTATAACCTAAGGTCTAGATAAAGCCAATAAGAATATGACACTTTTCATGAGCATGGTTATTCCTAAGGTTTAGATAGAGCCAATAGGATTATGACACTTGTCATATGCATGATTATTAAGGAATTATTATTTTAATGATAAAATAAGGGAAATATAAGACTTAGTCTTCACCAGAATCTATTAGGAGCATGGCATTTGTCACAATTTTATTTATTTGTGGATTAGGTTGTTATTTAGATAATTAAATAGATTTTCCGTAACTTTAGGGTACTGTAATTTTTCATCTATTTTTGACTCAGTTATGTTATGAATTTCGAAAAATAGTATTTCTAGAAAGTTGTAGATAATTGAATTAGCTTTCTAACGGTATAAAGATGATCTAAATCGAAGTCCTATAGCTCAAGTTATATTAATTTTACTATAGGTGATTTTAGAGTTACGAGATTTAGGAAGTTAGAGGTTAGGATTCTATTATTTTTTATTTTTAAAAACCAACTTTGACTCCTTAGACCAACCTCTGATAGTTTTGATCGAGTCTTCAGCCTCTGATTGACGAATATTCAAATATCTTCAATAAAATTTATTATTTTTATTCAAGCCAAAAAGAATATTTTTATTCCTAGAACTCTATAAATAGGACTTAGGACCCAACCCTTTCACTTACTCTTCAGCTGTGATCAGACTCCAAGGTGCTAGTGAGACCATAAGAGTGATAAATACTTGGGTTGGGAAAAAGCTTTTCTATTCTTAAGCTTTATAAAACACTTTGGGAAGTGAGGTTAGAGTGTTTCAGTATTGGAGTTAGACTAATCCATAAGGTCAACTGAGGTACCCTAATTCTTAAGTTTCATTCTATTTGATTCCTTAGTTTCTTTAGTTTTCATTCAGGTTCTAACTTTTGTTATGATTTTGTGGTTAGGATTTTAAGTTCTTTGAACTTAAGGTGTCTTTTCGGTAAGTTTCCTCTTGGTGGTTTAGTTCTATTCATTTCATCTCTGTACTTTAGAAATACTCACTATTTTTATTGCTGGTTTTAGGAGTGTTCCAAGTTCCGCATTTGTTCTCAATTATCCCGGTGTTGGTAAGGAAAATTAGATAGTTTAGTATTATGATCTAGTTTATGTAATGTATGATATAGTTTATGTTTGTATGACCTAACATTTCAGGTACAATAAAGGGGTAAGTGTGTCTGGACCTAAGGTGTCCAATGATGTATGACGGACTATGTCCGGTAGGCTCGGTTGCCATTACTTTATGACAGACCTATGTCCGGTGTATGACTGACTTTTGTCCGGGGCTTAATTGCCACCCCTGTATAAGCACTTATCTTTTTATTATATCTGATTTGTTAATTTTAGTTATGATTATGATATATGACCTATAGTTATGATGTGTGTCCTATGATTTATGATCTATGACTTATGACCTATGACTTATGACTTAGAGTATGATTTATGATTTATGACTTAGATTATGATTTAGAATTATGACTTAAGATATGATATGATCTAGATGTTGTGTTTGTATGACTTTGGTGAATATATGTTATGTTTGATTATATGACTAACCCTTGTTTGTATTTTCCTTACTGGGCTTAGAAGCTCACTCCTTATGATGTTGTTATTTCAGGAAATTAAGGATAGAAATGTCGGTGGCGAGTGGGACCTAAGAGCTTCGTGATGTATTCGTTGGGGACCATATAGTCGAGCAAGATCAAGCGGGCCAGATCATTTTTAAAAAAAAAATTATTTTAAAGTTTGTTTTTTTTAAATGTTGCTCATTTTTATGCTAAAGACAAGTATTTTATTTTTATAAAACCATGGATCCATGTATTTATTTTTATTAAATAAAAGAGCAATATTTACGATTATGACCCAATATTGTATTCTCGGTAATCTATGAGAAATTAGGGCGTTACAGGTGGTATCAGAGACATGGCTATATTGGTCATGAACGTTCTCACGAAATACACGCGATAGCTACAAAGGACCTACTCGTTACCAAGTAAGTATATACATTGTTTTCCAAATATGTTTGTAATGCTTTTCTTGTGTTATTTTCATAAATTAGCCCAATGGACAAAGGTTAAAGCTATAAGAAAAATACCAAACCCTGAGTATGATGATGGATCCGATGTGGAAGATTAGATGCATATAAGAACACATCGTTAAATTTTATTATATGTTGTTAGTTTTTTTTACATGTTATTTGCTTTTATTATTGTTTCATTGTTTAGTAAGTGTTAAGAAAATTTTGGATTCAATTGAAAGTGTAAAGTTTAAATTCCTCTCTTATGGGTTAGCTTATTTGTGAAGGCCCATTTGCTTTGCATTATTAGATTGGATCCAATTTCAAATAAATAACAATTAATAAAGCAAGGGTTCAAATTCCTGTCTTTTGGGTCTAAGTGGAAGTTAGGGGGCCTTAGTAGTAGGTACAATATACTGAACCCAGCCCTCCTCCATGGAAGATTCAATTGTTAAGGCCCATTTACCCGAGTTGGACTTAATTGTAATAGGGTAGTTTTTATAGATAGATGGACCTAATAGATAGTAGTGCAATAGGCTTAGTTGTACCCTCTTTTGTTTTGTTTGTCTTAGTTTTTCAATTCTTTTCTCTTTTGGGGAAACAGAAAAGAAATATGGAACAAGAACCAAGAAGATCTGAAAGACTAAATGGCCATGGAAGAGGCCGTGGAAGGGGAAGGGGGCAAGGAAGAGGAGTAGCCGCCACCCCTTTATATGAAGAATTCCCAGTAGCCCCAGGAGTGCCAGAGGCACCCAATGTAGTGGAGGATCCGGTAGCTGCTGCTACTTGAATAAATTTGGAAAGAGAAAATGCCTGTCTTATGGCAGAGCTAAGGAGAAGGGAAGAAGAATTCCAAATAAATTCAGGGCAACAACAAGTGGCGCAACAAGTCATTCCTCTAGAATAATTACTACAGTTGGCAGAACCTCGCTATGAGGTAGTGTATGAACGCTTTAGGAAGCAGCAACCACCGAACTTTGATGGTGGGTTAGACCCAATAGAAGCAGAAGAATGGCTTCGATCGGTGGACTCCATACTAGAACACATGCGATTAGGGAAAGATGCCCGCATCTGGTGGGATATAGTGAAACAGACTAGAGATGAAAACGTTATGACTTGGGATGAGTTTATCCAAGAGTTCAACAAGAAATACTACAGTCCTGCAATTCTAGCCACAAGGGTGGACGAATTCATCGTGCTTACTCAAGGGAATTCGTCTATGACAGAGTATGCTAGGAAGTTTGATAGGCTGGCTAAGTTCGGGCGGACATGGTACCCACTGAGATGCTAAGCATTCAAAGATTTGTGAGGGGACTGAAACCTATGATAACCCGTGATGTGAAGTTGATTCGGGGGATAACCACTTATGCGAAAACATTAGAGGTAGCCTTGGAAGTTAGGCAGGCTGAAGAAAGGATTTGGAAAGAAGGCATGGCCAGAAGGGATGCCAAAAGGAATAACAATGACCAGAATGACCACAAACGAAAACATGACGGTGGTCAAAATCAAAAGGCTGATAAAAAGAATAAGACTGCGTCATAAAGTAATGGGAATAAAAAGCCCTATGTGGAATATCCCCAGTGCCCTATCTGCAAGAGGAAGCATTCAGGAGAATGCAAATATAAGATGAAAGGTTGTTTCAACTGTGGAGAAGAAGGACACATTAAAAAGGATTGCCCAAAGTTGAAGGATCAAAAGAAAGATGACAAGCTCGTGCTAGCCAGAGTTTTTGCTCTTACTAGAGGTGAAGCAGAAACTAGTAATACTGTGGTAACAGGTCAGGTCATTATCTATGGTAAACTATGCAATGTATTATTCGATTCAGGAGCCACACATTCTTTTGTCTCTATAAATATGATCGATAGCTTAGATAGACCATGCGGAATTTTTAGAGATAAGTTTGTCACGGAGTTACCCTCGGGGGAAGAATGCTATCTAGTAGAGGGGTGCGTAACGTTGTGGTTATAATCGAAGGAAAAGAATTACCAATAGATTTGATCGAGTTAGACCTTAAGGATTATGATGTAATTTTAGGCATGGATTGGTTAGCAAAACATAGGGCAACAATAGACTGTAAGGGTAAGACAGTCAACTTTCAACCAGAAGGCGGAGAGCATTTCACTTTCAAAGGAGAAGTTTCTCGAACTCGCATAATGATAGTCTCGGCTCTCAGAGCTCAGCGATTAATCAATAGTGTTTGTTAGGCATTTCTAGCTAGTGTGGTGGAGAAGTCACGAGAGACACAGCTCGAACCAAAGGATGTACCTATTGTATGCGAATTTCCCGAGGTGTTTCCAGAAGATCTACCGGGATTACCTCCGAGTAGGGAAATCAAGTTTGAAATAGAATTGGCACCTGAGACGGCACCAATCTCAAAAGCTCCCTATAGAATGGCACTTACTGAGCTAAAGGAGTTAAAGATACAACTGCAGGAGCTTTAAGACAAGGGTTTCATCCGACCGAGCTATTCGCCTTGGGGAGCACCGATGCTTTTTGTCAAAAAGAAGGATGGGAGTATGAGGATGTGCATCGACTATCGAGAACTTAATAAAGTGAAGATCAAGAACAAATACCCTTTACCTCGAATAGACGATCTTTTTGATCAACTACAAGGATCGACATTATTCTTGAGGATAAATTTGAGGTCAGGGTATCATCAGCTAAGAGTATGAAAAGAAGATATCCCAAAGATGACTTTTTGGACTAGATATGGACACTACGAGTTTCTGGTAATGTATTTTGGCTTAACAAACGCACCAGCAGCGTTCATGGATCTTATGAACTATGTATTTAAGGACTACTTGGATAAGTTCGTTGTGGTGTTTATAGACGACATATTGATCTACTCAAAAACGAAAGCCGAGCATGAAGAGCACCTGAGACTTTTGACGTTGGGACGAATCAAAGCTCATCAATTATACGCTAAGTTTAAGAAATGCGAATTCTAGTTAGAGAAGGTGGCATTTCTAGGACACATTGTGTCTAAAAATGGCGTGGAAGTAGATCCAGCCAAGATCGAAGCAGTGAAGGATTGGCCCAAACCCAAGACTGCCATGGAGATGAGAAGTTTTCTGGGATTGGCAGGATACTATAGGCGATTTGTTGAAGGGTTCTCCAGAATAGCTACACCCTTAACAAATTTGACACGGAAGCAACATAAATTTTTATGGACGAAGAAATACGAAGAAAGCTTCCAAACGTTAAAGGACAAGGTTATATCAGCCCTAGTTCTATACGTCCCAAGCGATAATGGAAAGTTTGTAGTATATTGCGACGCGTCGAAGCAAGGACTTGGATGTGTTTTGATGCAAGACGAAAGAGTGGTCGCCTATGCCTCAAGACAACTAAAGGAGTACGAGCATCGGTATCCGACCCATGGCTTAGAGTTAGCAGCGTTAGTTTTCGCTTCAAAGATTTGGAGGCACTATCTGTATGGAGAAAAGTGTGAAATCTATACGGACCACAAAAGTCTAAAGTATTTCTTTATGTAGAAGGAGCTCAATATGAGGCAGCGAAGATGGTTGGAGTTAGTAAAGGACTATGATTGTGAGATCTTATATCATCCGGGAAAGGCTAACGTCGTTGCAGACGCACTTAGTAGGCGGAGTTACGGAAGCTTGTCAACACTTAAGGGGATAGCTCAACACTTACAAGATGATATTAAGAGGTTCGAAATTGAGCTAATAAATGGACAACTAGCTGACCTCATGATCAAGTCAACTCTAATGGAGGAAATAAAGGAGAAACAACAAGAAGACAAGTTTCTTCTTAAGATGAAGGCAGCACTACAAAGCTCAGAGAATGATGATTTCTCCTTGACAAAAGAAGGCATGCTACGATATAGGAATCATATATGTGTGCCCGATAATGGTGAATTAGGAGAAATTATTATGAAGGAAGCGCACACTACTCCATATTCACTTCACCCAGGATCGACCAAGATGTACAACGATGTCAAGACAATGTACTGGTGGCCGGAGATGAAGAAAGACATAGTAGAATTTGTAGCGAAATGCCTTACCTGTCAAAAAGTTAAAGCCAAACATCAAAGACCCGCTGGAACTTTGCAACCATTTAAGATTCCCGAATGGAAATGGGAAGATATAGCGATGGACTTCGTGACAGGATTACCAAGGACCACCAAGCAGCATGACTCTGTTTGGGTGATAGTAGATAGACTCACAAAATCTGCTCACTTCTTACGAATAAGAACAGTTTATAATGTTGAGCAGTATGCAGAGCTTTACGTGGCGGAGATAGTGAGACTACATGGAGTTCCAAAGATGATAGTCTCTGATAGAGGATCGGTTTTTACATCAAATTTCTGGGAAGGTTTACATCGTGCAATGGGCACTAAGTTAAAACTAACTTCAACATTTCACCCTCAAATCGATGGCCAGTCAGAATGCACCATACAAATATTAGAAGATATGCTGAGAGTGTGTGCTTTAGACTTCTCAGGATCATGGAGCAAGTATCTTCCATTAATAGAATTCTCTTACAACAATAGTTATCAAGTGACGATAGGCATGGCACCTTATGAGATGCTATATGGACGGAAGTGCCGATCACCACTTCATTGGGATGAGGTGGGTGAAAGATGATACTTAGGACCCGAGGTTGTAAGAGAAGCAACAGAGGCAGTAGAAAAGATAAGACAACGAATGGTTGCCGCTCAAAGTTGCCAGAAATACTATGTCGACGCGAAGAGACGAAATGTTGAGTTTTCAGTAGGCGACCAAGTCTTTCTCAAAATTTCTCCGATGAAGGGGATTATGCGTTTCGGAAAAAAAGGAAAGTTAAGCTCGAGGTTTATAGGTCCTTTTGAGATATTGGACAAAGTAGGGCATGTAGCATATCGGTTGGCTTTACCACCATCATTAACTGAAACACATAATGTTTTTCATGTATCGATGTTGAGAAAATACATATCAGATCCATCCCATGTGCTCGATTACCAGGCTCTAGAGTTAAAACAAGATTTTAGTTATGAAGAACGACCAGTATGCGTTCTAGAACCGGGAACTAAGGAGTTAAGGTCCAAAAGTTTTCCTATGGTTAAAATCTTGTGGAACAATAGCACAGAAAGAGAGGCCACATGGGAATTGGAGGAATGTGTAAGGGAGCGGTATCCCGAGATGTTTGGTAAGTAAATTTCGCGGACAAAATTCTTTTAAGTAGGTGAGAATTGTAGCATCCCAGAATTTTACTTAGTTAGCTAGACAGTAGTAGTTGTAGTATTTTAGATTCCATGGATTTTCGTTCAAACCGGGACTTAGTTGGAAACTCCTAGCAATAGTTATGGATTTTATAAGTTTAACCTATAGTTTAAGAATATTAATTATAACATAAGATTTGATTAATATTGCTGGTTATTAATATGATAATTATTATAGCCTAAGGTTTAGATAGAATCAATAAGAATATGACACTTGTCATGAGCATGGTTATTCCTAAGGTTTAGATAGAGCCAATAGGATTATGACACTTGTCATATGCATGATTATTAAGGAATTATTATTTTAATGATAAAATAAGGGAAATATAAGACTTAGTCTTCACCAGAATCTGTTAGGAGCATGACATTTGTCACAATTTTATTTATTTGTGGATTAGGTTGTTATTTAGATAATTAAATAGATTTTCCGTAACTTTAGAGTACTGTAATTTTTCATCTATTTTTGACTCAGTTATGTTATGAATTTCGAAAAATAGTATTTCTAGAAAGTTGTAGATAATTGAATTAGCTTTCTAACGGTATAAAGATGATCTAAATCGAAGTCCTACAGATCCAGTTATATTAATTTTACTATAGGTGATTTTAGAGTTACGAGATTTAGGAAGTTAGAAGTTAGGATTCTATTATTATTATTTAAAAATAAAAAAACCAACTTTGACTCCTTAGACCAACCTCTGATAGTTTTGATCGAGTCTTTAGCCTCTGATTGACGAATATTCAAATATCTTCAATAAAATTCATTATTTTTATTCAAGCCAAAAAGAATATTTTTATTCCTAGAACTCTATAAATAGGACTTAGGACCCAGCCCTTTCACTTACTCTTCAGCTGTGATCAGATTCCAAGGTGCTAGTGAGACCATAAGAGTGATAAATACTTGGGTTGGGAAAAGCTTTTCTATTCTTAAGCTTTATAAAGCACTTTGGGAAGTGAGGTTAGAGTGTTTCAGTATTGGAGTTAGACTAATCCATAAGGTCAACTGAGGTACCCTAATTCTCAAGTTTCATTCTGTTTGATTCCTTAGTTTCTTTAGTTTTCATTCAGGTTCTAAATTTTGTTATGGTTTTGTGGTTAGGATTTTAAGTTCTTTGAACTTAAGGTGTCTTTTCGGTAAGTTTCCTCTTGGTGGTTTAGTTCTATTCATTTCATCTATGTACTTTAGAAATACTCACTATTTTTATTGCTGGTTTTAGGAGTGTTCCAAGTTCCGCATTTGTTCTCAATTATCCCGGTGTTGGTAAGGAAAATTAGATAGTTTAGTATTATGATCTAGTTTATGTAATGTATGATATAGTTTATGTTTGCATGACCTAAAATTTCAGGTACAATAAAGGGGTAAGCGTGTCAGGACTTAAGGTGTCCAATGATGTATGACAGACCATGTCCGGTAGGCTCGGTTGCCAAAAATTTATGACAGACCTATGTCCGGTGTATGACGGACTTTTGTCCGGGGCTTAATTGCCACCCCTGTATAAGCACTTATCTTTTTATTATATCTGATTTGTTATTTTTAGTTATGATTATGATATATGACCTATCACTATAAGAAATTCGTCATTTACCTACTAATTTTTTACCTACGAATATTTATTGGTAGATAAATATGGTTTTTACCTACGATTATATTTTCGTAGCGACTATTGGTAGGGGATTCTCCAATAAAATGGGTGGGGTTATAAATTTTATTATTACCTACCATTAGTAATCGTAGGTAAAAGATTTACCTACGATTATGTTTGGAGGGAAATCTTTTGCTGATTCCCGCTTATTTTTCCCTCCAATTTTTACATAATAATAATAAAAAAAAACACGTGGCTGCTGACATGTGAGAAATCTAGTGACATGTCAAGTGAGTAATACACGTGGATGTATTACTAAGTGACACATGACACAAACATTATATTTTAAAAAAATTATATAAATTAAAATTTAATTATTATTAATTTTAAATTAATATATTTTTTTTTTATATAAACCTAATCCTATTATAACCCTAACCTAACACTAACTCTCATATCTACTCTCTGCCGCCTCCCACATGTGCCCTCGTCTTCCCCTTCTCCGACTGCCTCTCTTCCCCATTTCCGATTCCCTCTCAACAGATCCCTCCCATTTCAGACCCCCTCTCCCAAGATAGCTCTATTTTCGGGCTCCCTCTCATACACGTGTATGCTTGCTTCAATCTCTGAGGCGCTGCCATTTTTCTTCGAATCTCTGAGCCGCCACCATTGTCCTCTGAATCCCAGAGCCGCTGCCATTTTTCTTTGAATTTCTGAGCCCCCGCCATTGTCCTCTGAATCACTGAGCCGTTGCCTACTGGTCTTCGCCTTCATCTATGTTGCCTCACTTCAACAAAGCTTGGAGCTATTGCCTCATTCCAGAAATTAGTGAGTGACTGCCTCTTTCGAGAACAATATGAGCCACCACCATCATTCCATGACTCTTGTGAGCTTGATCGAATCCTTCGACGATCTGACCCACCGCCATTGTTTTACGCCTCTCTCAGCCTTCGTTGGTAAACCATAAACCTTTCTTAGCCTCTCTAATTTTTTTATTTGATTAAAATTGTTTCTATTGGCTTTGTGATTTCATGAAGATTATGTTGGCTTTGCTCTGATTGCTGTTAGTATTTTAGGTGAATTGATTCATTAGGTTTTGATTTGTTTAGAGGACTTGTGATTTCAGGTTGGTTTCATTTGCTTTAAGAGTTTTTGGTTGGTACTGGTGGCTTTGAGTTTTCAGATTAAGCTTGGTGGGCCTTCGATTTTTGGATTAGGCTTGGTTGCTTTAAGTTTTTGAACTGGTGGCTTGGAGGTAAATGTGTATGATTTTTGTTGATTAAATCCCCAACAATCTGAAGGATTGATGATGAATCATTGTTCTGAGGCATTTTGTTATATTTTTTAAGTCGTTCTTATATATTATATCTAATTTTGGCTATTATTAGAGTTATGGTTTTTTCTTATATATATTCTGATTTGGGTCATTATGTGTTTATAATCTAATTATTATTATGTTGGAGATTCTATATTAACTTTGAGATTAGTGACATTACAACTTTTGTTCTTCAATTGTAATTTGATTTTTGTTTTTACCATGATCGACTTTCTGGTTTGAATTATGTTCATCAGTATTTCATTTTGGCTTTGGATATTCTAGATTACAAGCTTGGTTTGATTATATATAGTAATGTTGCTTATTGTTATTTAATCTTAATCTGTTACTTTTTGTGACTATAATCTGGATTACAGCTTGATTGTGCCTAAAATACCATATTAGTTTTAGATTTAGTTTATTTTTGTGTTTCTAATCTGTTTTGTGTTTTTCTATGTTTATTTTGCAGTGTGTTATACTGCTTTGTTTTGTATATTTCCATGTTCATACTAAAAGACCAAAAGAATTTCTTGTACATGGGAGTTTTGCAAGTTATTTCCTTAGAAAAAGTATATTCTTGAAAATATAGAGATAAAGCATCGATCCTTTTTGTTGCTCTGGTTTGTTGTGTTTGAATCTAATCTAAATGTGTGCCTTTGGTTTGCATGTCTGATTGGTTGATATATAAATAAATTGTTTCAATTCTAGAAACTAGAAACCATTCATAATTTTATTTTATTTTTCTATAGTTTCTAATCAATGTTTTTCTTTCTTTGATTTGATTTTAAAAATATTGTGGGTTCTATGTCCTTTCTAAATTAGTAACTTGTAACTTGTATGCTCTGGTTTCTTTGATTCTTTCTAACTTGTATAACTATTAGCAGTTTTTCTAAGTTGTAAGTTAGTCACACTGAAATAGAAGCTTAAAGTTTATGCAAACAAACTAAGAATTGTTATTAGGGACTAGACCTTCATTTTGTAATGATTGTTTTGTTTCTATTTTGTTTTGTTTTATTTGTGCCTTAGTGTCTCTCTGTTTTTGTTTTGGCTAGTCCTTGCTGGCTTGTTTTTGTTTGCTTTGGAAAATGGTTTATGATCTATTTTGAAGATTAATGTGTATTTTAGTTATTTTGCCAATGATATTTGAATAATAAGGTATGATCAGTTTATGTTGGTGATTATGAGACTTGGTGTGCTCATATGTTTTTAATATATGTTGCTAACCAAGTGTTGTAAATGCCCATAAAAAGTCATATTATTTTCTTTTTTCTGAAATCATTATGATGATTAAATTTGGGGATATTTTATTATTTGTTTTTTGTAGCACCCTTGGCCTCTAGCTCTCTCCATTTATTGAGTCAATCTGCCTTAAGTTTTGAGGTATATTTGTATGATTATTATTGATTTAATCTCCACGTGTCTGAAGGATTTATGATGAAAAATTTTCCCGAGACTTTTTTTTATTTTCTAATTTTTTGAGATGGTTCTGAGATGTCTTTGTGAAGAATATGTGATTTGTTAAAGCTTGTAATTATTGTTGAATACTTTGGGGAATTTCTGTTCTACTTTGATGTTCAAGAATTGAGTAGTTTTCTTGTTTTTTTGTTCACTGAGTCTATTTATTTATTTTTGTCCAATTTCAAAAGTTTTGCATTAATCTAAAAAATACCTTATTCATTTAGTTTGAGTGAATATGGATTCAAATTCTGGTTTGTTTGTTAGTTAATCTTAATCTGTCATTTTTTGTGTCTATAATTTGATTTTTAGTTTGTTAGTTAGTTTAGGGTCTGGTTCTATTAACACCTTTCACCAGCTACATTTTTATTTCTCTTTGCTTGTAGGTTCTGGTTCTGTTTTGAGGAAAGAATCTGTTTTAATATCTATATATGGAGGGATCTCTTTTGAGCTAGGATATGTTTTAGTATATTTTGTTTGGTAATTTGTTTATGATATTTGTATTAAGATTTAGTGTTGCTCTTTGGCTGTAGGGTCTGGTTTTGTGTCTATAATCTGATTTTTAGTTTGTTTGTTAGTTTGTGGATTTATACCATTGTTACTTTGAATTTATTTTGCCTATGATGTTCAAGAATAAGTGTACTTATTTTATGTTGGTGATTATGAGATTTGATGTGCTCATATATTTGTTTTTAATATATGCTGGTGTGTCAAGTGTCATAAACGCCCATAATAATAAGTCACATATTTTCTGAAATCCTTATGATGATTAAATTGGGGATATTTATTGTGTTGAAATTAAACTCTCCACCTCTGCCACAAGTATCCAATCTAACTCTTTACTCTGATTCGAGACCACCAAACATTCAAAGGTATTCAATATGTTGCTTATCATGATGGAGAGTGGGAAGATCCTTTCTTATTGACAAGTTATTTGATTTCCTTTTGCATATGATGACATTTCTCTAATTGGAACTTGGTTTTTAGTTTGTGTAGTTGGAGAAAAGGTGGGAAAGTTATAGTTCAGAAGACTAAGAACATGAAGAAATAAAACCAAAACTGGTTACATTGGCAAAGGAAAAGAAAGAGAGACTTTTGATTTAAAGTTGAGAATTAGGGAGATTCTCTGTATTTACAAAGATTTATTATACTATTCATTTTTAATTTGAGAATTTATATTATTGTAATTTTGTATTTGTTTTTAAGCTTCCATTTTTATGAAATTTCAAATTAATGTAATGTACATTATGTATATTTATTTTTATTGTTAGCTTTTATGAAAATTTTAAAATTATTAATATTGTAAAAAAAATAAAAAGTTGCTATTTACTTAAACATTAATAAAAAATTTATTCAACCTAACTAGAACAATTCATGTATTTAATCCATAAAAAAATCATGTAGACCAATGAGAATATGCCATGTGGCCTAATGATCACGTCACATGACCCTTTGAGAGCACGCCACGTGGCCCAATAGGTTACTGCCATATGTAAGAAAATGACCACTAAGCCATGTCACGTGCCACATTGGATGACAAGTCATCCTTTATCTGACACATAATTGTTGCGTCAGGTGCCACGTTAGGTGCCACATCACTTGCCACGTATGATGCCACGTCAAACACTATCTCATGGCAGCTGACTCATTTTTGTGGGGCCCACGTGGTTTTTATCTACCAATATACTATTTGTAGGTAATAATACATTTCTCGACTAACTATTACCTACCAATAGGTTATTGGTCAAAATATGTAGGTAAAGACATTTACCTACCAATGCAACATTTTTACCCACAAATAATATTGGTACGTAAATGCCGAATTTCTTATAGTGTATAGTTATGATTTATGATCTATGACTTATGACCTATGACTTATGACTTAGAGTATGATTTATGATTTATGGCTTAGATTATGATTTAGAATTATGACTTAATATATAATATGATATGATCTAGATGTTGTGTTTGTATGACTTTGGTGAATATATGTTATGTTTGATTATATGACTAACCCTTATTTGTATTTTCCTTACTGGGCTTAGAAGCTCACTCCTTATGATATTATTATTTTAGGAAATTAAAGATAGAAAGGCCGGTGGCGAGTGAGACCTAAGAGCTTCGTGATATATTCGTTGGGGACCATATATTCGAGCAAGATCAAGCAAGCCAAATCATTTTAAATTTTTTTTTTTTAAAGTTTAATTTAAAGTTTTTTTTTTTTTTTTAAATGTTGCTCATTTTTATGTTAAAGACAAATATTTTATTTTTATAAAACTATGGATCCATGTATTTATTTTTATTAAATAAAAGAGCAATATTTACGATTATGACCCAATGCCGTGTTTTCGGTAATCTATGAGAAATTAAGGCATTATAAATTTATTCTATATTATTTAATTTTTTATATTAATAACAAGGTCAATATGTGATGGAGTAATTCAATTATATTTTAGTTTCTATATTAATAGTAATTAATTTTATTATTTTTATGTTAATAATAATGATGATGATGATGATAATTACTTAAAACAATAAAAAAATATATACTCCTAGCTCAACCGTTTTACTTCTAATTTTTTCATTATTATTCCATTTAATGAAAATAAAAAATAAAAAATAAAAAAACACATAATATTTTGAGGTTGTTGTATCACATAAATTTATTAGATTAAAATTAAAATTAATATAATATCTCTAGAGTTGCAACTTACTTTTTTAAGACTATCATGTTTTATTTTTGTGTTTCTCTTACATTATTAACTTTAGTTAATGTTAAAAATTTGTAAAACTACCGTGAGAAGCGCGGATCTATTACTTATTAGTAATCAATGCATGAAAAATTCATGTTTTATCAATGCATGAAACATGAAAAATTGAGGCATGCGCCAGGGCAATTATCTTTAATTAAATATAAAAATTGGATTGATTATAGATGGCTATAATTAATATACATTAATAAATTACATCTTCATGTTAATTTATATTTTTGAAAAAAATATTAAAATAACAAATTAAAGAGTAAATCAAAATCATATATAAAATTATATTTTGCAATGAAATGAACGTTGTTAAATGGATAAACTCAATATATTTGAAAGGCTCAAACTTCTGGTCTTATAAGTTACCTCCGGATACTAGCTAGTATTGGAGGAAATTATGCAATTTGAGAGACAAGTTCAGCTGTGAAGACATCAAATCTGCTGGTTTTTCTCGGAAATTTCAAGCTTCAATTCTATACAACAGTTCTCTTAGCCAGCAACCAATTGGTTATCATCGAGCTGTTTGGTGTAGATTGTTTATTCCTAAGCACATATTTCTGTTATGGCAAGTAGTTAACTCCCAGCTACTTACTTGTGACAACTTGATCCGATTCAATGTTCCACTTGACTCTCTTATGTGCCCTGTTTGTGGGAGATATGCAGAAAGTCACTCTCATATTTTCTTTGAATGTATTCTTTCCAAACATATTTTGGAGCTTATGTTTGATTGGATGGCTTTTAGAGCCTGGCCTACTGAATATGATAGCTGGAGGATATGGCCCTCTAGCAGAAGCCAAAGTGGTCTTTTTCTTCTAACAAACATGATTTTGGCAGCTGTGGTGTATAGCATATGGAGGAATCGGAACAGTTGTGTTTATGACACTTATTCTAGATCTGCTGTTGGTATTGCAACTGACATAAAAACTACCATTCAACACAGGCTTTACCTTGTAATAAACAAGAAGTTGAACACACAGGAAAAGAGATTTTTAACTAAGATAACATTGTAATTAGTTGGGTGGACTGGTTAGGAGCTGTTGGAGCTAGTTTTTTTATCTTGTTTTAGGCAAGGCTGGCTGAGTTTTGAAGCCTCTGTTTGTAGACCGGTTGGTTTGTGTAATTTGCCTGTTTGATTAATGAATTCAATTCTTCTTCTTGATCAAAAAGAAATGAGCGTTGTTTATCCAAAAATGAGCCCTGATGACGTCACAAGAATTTCTTACACGTGGCTGGCATGTGACAATTCTGAGTGAAGGGATTCTGTTCGACTATCGACCAGATAATTATTGCTTCATCAAGTCTCGCAGTTAGGTGTGACTAGTCTGGTCGTATACTTTCATTTACTCCCTTTGGAATGCGCAATCTTGTAATAATTATATTTATAATGTTATTTTTTATTACGTTGATACGCTGACTTTGATTGTGATTAAGGCCCATCGGCCCATGTAACCCCCTTGAGCCTATAAATAAGGATGAGAGGGCTCAAGGAGGGGACTTTTTTTGGATTTTTAATCTTTGGATTCAGAGAGAAAAACATAGTGTGATTATCCACTGAAATTTTAATTCTCCTAAGACTGGTGAAACTTGTTATACCCAAAAATTGGAGAATGCATCCTAGGAGGCTAAGGAGAATGCATTCTAGAAGAGCTAAGGGGAGTGGTCCTAGGAGACCCCAAGGAGGATGTGGTCCTAGGAGACCCCAAGAGAGTGGTCTTAGGAGACCCCAAGGAGAAAGTGGTCTTAGGAGACCCCAAGGAGAAAGTGGTCTTAGGAGACCCCAAGGAGGATGTGGTCCTAAGAGACCCCAAGGGTGTGTAGGAGGCAAGCCTCCCAAGGTTTCCTAAGTGTTGGCTTGAACGTGTCCAAGGTAAGTAGCTAAGGAGGAGGAGTCTCATGCAAGAGGAAGGAGACTTAGATTTTGATAAGGAGAGCCTATACAATGTTCGATCGGACGTGTTTGGAAGATGTTAAAGGAGAATGCCTTGATCTTGTCCAAGGTGAGATGTTATGGAGGAGGTTGCCTCAATGTTGTCCAAGGTAAGGTGCCAAGGAGGTTGCCTCAATGTTGTCCAAGGTGAGGTGCCAAGGAGGTTGCCTCGGACCACCTTGGTCCGAGGAGAAGCCAAGGAGATTGGTTCAAGGAGGAACATGGCATGCTAGAGGAGAGTGCCATGTTAGAGGAGAGAAGTGCATGTCCTACCACCATGCACATCCGACCAACACTTGCATGAGTGGTCAGTAGAAGGTGGATCAATTAGCTAGAGGAGACTAAGTCAAGGTTCCCAGAGGCAGCTTCAACAACATACGCGGGAATCTCTCATTCCTCACTCAAATTGAGGAATTAGTTATATTTTAAACATTTATTGTAATATAAATATAAGATGAATAATAAAATATCCCGATTGTAAGGGGATATCAGTTGAGGATCCCAGGCCTATAAATAGAGAGCTTATGGGATGAGAGAAGGGTCTTTTTGAGCTGCTTATTTCTAGAGAGAGAAAATTGGGACTGTCTATTCTAGAGAGAGAAAGTGCTGAAATAAGAGAGAATTCTTGTATTTTTGCAATCTGTACTGAAGAAACTCAGTTGGCACAGTCCATCTGATCTTGAGTACGGATCTATAAATCACAACTCTAAGTGGATTAGGCTATTACCGACAATCGGGGCTGAACCACTATAAAAATCTCTTGTGTTATTTACTTTTCTTGTTTATACCGTCTGTTGTCGTTTTTATTTCTCTTGAAGGCTTGTCATTATTGACGTTCTCACGTCGTTGGCTAAAAACGCAGTCAACAAAACTCAAGAACCCTAGTTCTTTGATCACAGTATTGAGATTCAATATCAATAAGAACACTAAGTGAACGTAGGTCATTACCACCTAGTTGGGGCCGAACCACTATAAATCGCTTGTGTCACTTTCTTTCCATTTGATTCTCTTCTTGATTTCCTTTTTGTTTTTTGTCATTTATTTGACTCCGTGTCGTTGACCAAATCAAGGGTTAACAAACATTAACATTTATTTTTTAATAATTATACTAGTTAAAAGTAGGGCTGTTCATTGGACCATATCCAATGTTTTAGGACCCATCCAGATCCAATCCAATTATACATTGGATGTTGGATTTCTCTAACCGATCCAATCCAATACTGTATGCTCAACCGAACCGATCCAATAAGTCATTGGATTGGATCGGCCCCATCCAATGGATATGAATCCCTGTATTGGATCGGATCCATCCAATATTTATTAGATCGGATTGGATCCATCCAATATTTTTGATCCAATATTAATTGGATTGATTGGATCCATCCAATCCGATCCTTAGAAGAGTTAAACCTGATTTTTCACATAAACGACTAATATATTAGTTCAAAACATTACAAACCCAACATAAATCCAATGATATTTTAACTTTTAAAAAAATATATAATATATTTTTTATCTGAATATTAATTGGATGGTATTGGATCATTATTGGATTGGATCGGTCGGTTGGATCCATTGGATTTACATGTCATCCAAGAATCGACTGATCCAATATTGGATTTTTAAAAATGTCATCCGATCCAATCCAATCATGATTGGATATCCAATTTTTAGCGGTTGGTTGACATTGGATCGGTCGGTTTGTTATTGGATCGGATCGTTTCTGCACAGCCCTAGTTAAAAGCAATGTGCAATGCACTTTTGCATAGTTTTATTAAAAAAATGTATTAATTTATTCTTATTATATTTTTTAATTGTTATTTAAATTTTAAATAAATAAACATTGTCATATATTATAAAAAATGACATAAGCATATTGTAAAAAATTAAGCCAAAATATTGTCTATATATTTTAAAAAATAATATAATTATTTTTATATATTAAAAAAAAACAGTTAAATCAAGAATCCGTTAGAGGCTAATGTAAATTATTTGATGTTGTTTATTAGTTTGAAATTTAGTGTTTATAATAGTTTAAATTTTGGTATTTTTTTATGTTTTGATTTACATATTATATATGGTGATTCTAGTTTTAAAATTAAAAACTTTTTTTTTTCTAATTTTTTCTTTCAAGAATATTTAAAAATTATAAATTAAAACCAAGAATTTAAAAATTTTTATTTCATTTTATTTTAATTATTTAATTTAAAAAAATTTAAAAAGCAACAAAATGCTATATATAAATATATATCATTTATATTTATGTATATTTATATCTTATGTCACTATTACGTATATGTTTGGATAAACAAAATATATTAAATGACAAAATAAATAATTAATAAAAGAAAGAAAAAAAATTAAACACATATATATTTTTTCATTATAGTTATTTATTTATTTATTTTTTAAATTTTATTTACCTTATTTAGATGACTTTAAAATTAACAATGTTAGAAAATAATAAAAAAAATATTAAATCTAACATAAACCAACAATTCCAATTAAACTCATATTTATAATATATAAATATATATAATTTATTAATTAAATATTGTATTATATGTGGACCGGTAACTTGGAGGCATACATGTGATATTTTATACAATAAATATAAAATATATTATTAGATTAATAATTTTATCACTTAAAATTAATAAATTTTCGCAAATAAAATAAGCTGAAACACAAAAAGAAAATTTATTTGAATATATATGTAATGTTAGACATTTTTCTAAGTAAAAGGGAAAATAAGAAAAGAAAAATATCTATTTGATAGATATAATGCCTATTTTTTACTGTCCCCTAAAAACAACTCCAACCCATTACACAGATTTGGTATTGAGCCAACACAAAAATTGTGAAATTTTGATATTATATATATTTTTTTTCATTCCAATTATAACACTAAAAATGTATTCTCTTTATTTTTTGTATTATTTTATTTAGTTATAACAATTTTTTTTTATCAAGAAAAAGGAAATTTATTGATCAACACACAACCAATACAGCTAGCAAACCAGAGCAAAAAAGCTCTCACTCAATACAGAGTATACATAAACTGAATCATTTGATTAGCTCTAGAAGCCACAGACTTAGATCTAAGCTTAAAGCCAAGAATTCTAGCTGAAACAGATGATTTAATTAGCCTAGTTACAGAAGAAATCATAAGACAACTACTGTCAAAATGGCATCTATTCTGAGTATACCAAATGTAATAAACTGAAGCTGCTAGAACAGCTAGAGTGATCCGGTCTTTGAAGTTCTTCCTGTCTGCCTCCAGCCAATTACACCAGTCTGAAAAGTTAGAGGGCCAACAGAGACCTTGCAACCAATAAAAAATAGACTGCACTACTCTCCTAGAAAAAACACACTGAAAAAATAAATGAGAGTGATTTTCAGGCAATAGATCACAAATCGGGCACATCAGAGAGGGAAGAGGAATATGACAGTATAATAACATATCCCTGGTTGCCAGCTTTTGAAGAACAGCTTGCCAAAGAATGAACTTATGATTAGGCACTGAAATAGAACACCAAACTGATTTCATGATAGGCTTTGGGCTGCTAGTCAAAAACAGATGATAAAGTCTAGACAAAACCAATTTCCCATTAGCTGAAGCAGAAACCAGTAAAGAAAAAGAGAGAGCTTTGCTAATCTTGATCAGTTTTTTCCAATACCAACTGGAATCATGGTGCAAATTGTAATCCCAAATCTGAGTCCCCTTCAAGTAAATACAGTTAACCCATTTAACCCAAAGCAAATCCTGCTTAGAAGATATAACCCAAATAAATTTAGATAACAATTATTATAATAATTGTTATAATAATATAACAATTATTATATTAGTATTTTTTGACCCAAGATTTGGCCAACTGACACGGAGTCAGAATATGCTTGATATGAATGAATGTGTAGAGAAGAACGTAATGACGAAAAGTAATAACAACACGATATTTTTATAGTGGTTCGGCCCCAGAATTTGGTAATAACCTACGTCCACTTAGATTGTTATTGATATGAGAACCAAAGGAGTGATCAAAGAACAAGGGTGCAATGAGTTTCACTAACCTCTCAAGAACAATACAATTTCACTAGGAGAATTACTATAGTCTCTAATGATTCAAAAGCCAAAAGTCCCTTCCTTGAGCTATCTTTTGCTATTTATAGGCTCAAGGGGGATTACAAAAGATTGTTACAGATATTCTCTCCTGAATTATCGGATACTCAGGAGATTGTGTGAGTTAAATTCGGGATTTACAAAGATCTTCTCATTAATGTTGCTTTGTATGCGGAACTATCGACCAGACTGGTCGCAGGTAAGACTAGGCTGCTTACTGCTCCTAATGCGTCTTCTGGTCGATACTCTAGCAGAGCTTTTCCAGGTGTCAGCCACGTGTCCAAGGATCACTTACCGCGTCATCAATGCTAACTTTTGGATAACAGTATTAATATTAATATGTTTATCAGTTAATAATAATACATTAAATAATAAAAATTATATTAAAAGGCAATATGACACTGTCTACAGTTGCCATCATAGCACTGTTGATGACAACAAATTTGATGTTGTATATATTTGTAATGTCTCGAAATTCTTAATAGAATTAAGTGATTTGATTAGAGTGTTGAGAGGGCATATGGAATAATTATGTGTATTAAATGTGTTTGAAGACTCACTTTTGTTTTGACCCGTTAATGGTATATTTATAATTTCTATGTGCTTTGTGCTTGAGAACACATTATTGTGCGGATATATTTGTGATTTTCGACATGAATGGATCTGTTCAAGCGGTTAAGCGAAAAAGTCAAAACGATGATAAATGTTCGACTCGGGTCGAGCCTAGGGGTATTTTGGGAATTTTTTCATATTTTGAATTTTTTTTGTAAATGAAATAAATTGGTGGAATAATTGAATTTGATGGATTAGTTTGTTGACGCCTTTTTTCGTCAACTTAAAATGTACAGCAATTAAACAATAGGAACTTTGGCGCAGATGAATAAGATGGTAAAACAACAAGAATTTTACGTGGTTCAGCAGTTAACCCTGCCAAGTCCATGAGTCTATTTTATTAAGACTTGGAGTTTTCTGGAAATCCTTCAGAGATGAATTCTCCAGAATTTCTCTCAGTACATCAAAGATCCGTTGTTTACAAATGTTCATGAACTCTCTATTTATAGAGAGTTTTCAGAGTTCATTCCCACATATTTCGGGAAGATACTTCTGCTTATTAATTAAAGTAATGACATTAAATATTGTAACTCCTATATACTATATACAAGGAAACGTCCCCTGAAGACCAGGGGGCGAGTAACAGATTTGTTAATATCCCTTTAATGTTGGGATGTTACAACAATAAATATCCTTAATCGTTCGGAATGCGTAACATCAGATGACCCATTAAATCTTTCGAGGTCGGTAACCAGCATCATGTCAGTCAAGGTCTATAGATAAGTTACGAACTAACCGCCTTACTCCAAGACCAGCTCGGAGCGGGTAGATACCATCGAGGTTGTACATTCCGAGCTTGTACTCTTTTTTAAGCTCGGGCTACTTGATCCGAAGACACCCGACAACGGATATACCCCGATGCTATGTTCCTTCGAGCTTAGATAGAATTTTGAGGCTACATGTCTTCGAGGTTGCCGTCAGGCTTCGAGGGTTCGACATCTGGACCACGAACATACGTTTTAGATATCTCGAGCTCACACTTGACGAGTCTAGTTTTCGAGGTCACAATCTCTGGTCTCGAAATCTGGGTGTAACATTTTGCCCCCTCAAAAGTAATAGTTCGAATCCTATGAGAAGGAAACTTTTGAACTACTTCCTTGGGGAACCGTTCCTTCACACACTCGATTATGGACACGTACCATCTGGGCATTGCTCACTCAAGGTACTTGAGTGCCTTGAAACTCTGCCCATGTCTATCCGCCTGCCCTCCTTTTGTGTACTATCATTTCACTAGTCCCTGGCCGTTAGATCTGATA
This sequence comes from Humulus lupulus, assembly GCF_963169125.1. Lineage (NCBI taxonomy): Eukaryota > Viridiplantae > Streptophyta > Magnoliopsida > Rosales > Cannabaceae > Humulus > Humulus lupulus. The sequence goes on along the minus strand of NC_084800.1, from coordinate 92,032,412 downwards.
CGGAATCTGGCCAATGGCCCAGATTAGTTCAACTTTTAACACCCCATGGGCCTATAAATAAGCTTTTCGGTCATCTTCTTCATTTTTCCTTCACGTTTAAACTCTCAGAGAGAAAAAACCAGAACCTTTCTTGTCTAGTTCTTGTATGTTCTCCAAGCCGAGAAGACAAAGCACCATTGGACTTTTTGACTCAGTAAGATCACACTTGCAACCGCTTGTACACTCGTCCATTTCTCTGTTTCCACTGATCACACTGTGGAAGTTTTCGGTTCATGGCTTCTTTGCGTTATATATACATTTTTTGTGTGTATGTTTATGCTTCTTTTACACCGTGGGCACTAGGATTTATTTTGGACCCATTCATTAGTTTAATGCACTAGGATTAGGGTGCTTCGACTGATAAACATTAGGTTCAAACCCAGCTTTTGCGAAAAAGGGTCCAAATATGGTTCCTTTTTTTTGGGTTTTCAAATTTTAGAGACCATATCTTGCACACCAAGATATCAGGTACAAAATTAGGGTTTTTTTTTTAAGGAATGCACGATTCCCAAAAATATCACCTTTTAAATAATTGCCATCTTTTTTCCCTAATACTTCGGGATTTCCCATAATGTATCCACCCTCTTTCCTTTCGGTGGAATACACGCTCTGAAATTGGCCTCATCCTTTGGACTGAGCTTGCCTTGTAGCCTTGATCATTCGAGATTAGGTACTTTTTGTCTCTTTATTTCTTGCTCGCTTGGCCCTCACCCTTTTGCTTTCTTGTTAGATGCCACAGAATTCAAGAAAGTGGTGGGGGTCAAAGCTCGCGATTCCTTACTCACCAGTAGCATCAAGCCCGAAATCTCCTTTTACTCGGAACCAACGCTTAATTCGGGAGCACGAACTGCGGCGTGAGGAAGAGGACACTCGAGACCACTTCCGACGTCAGATAGACGAGGTCGAAGAAGGGAAGAGGAAAAGACTAAGGGTCGCCCTTTATCCGGATCTGGACACCGAGCTTAGACCGATTCCTCTTGACCCTAAGCTCAAAGTGACTATCGCCTTCAAGCCGGGCGATCTTCAATTTTCCCTGATGGGGGAACTCTCTACCTCGCAGCCGAGGAGAGAATTCTTCGAGGCCGAGCATTACTGGAGCTCGGTTACGTTGCTAGGTTAGATAACTGATATTCTAGCTTGTCACGGCATAGGACTATCGGGCTCTCTGAGGTGTCGAGCTCTGACCTCCCACGAGTGGAGTTGCCGCGGTCCAGGAGATGGAAATCCTGATAGCAAGCTGAGATACGCAGCTTGGAGCCAAGAGCATATGAAGGCAGGGGCGATTCTACCCTTGGAGTCTTTTTTCAAGGACTTCACAAACTTTGTTGGGTTGGCTCCCTTCCAACTCAACACTAATTCTTACAGGGTTCTGTCTGCCCTGAGGTCGCTGTACCATGAGCTGAAGTGGAAGGGACCTTCACCTGAAGAGATCTTATATCTCTTTTGCCTGAAAAGCAATCCTTCCCGAGCTCGGGGAGGATATGGCTTCTACTATCTCTCGAGCTATCCCAAGGAGAAGAAGATGTTTGAAGATCTTCCCAACCACCCTCCTAATTTCAAGAAGGCCTTCTTCTGGACAGATTGCCTAGCCCCGTCTCGATTTTACTCATTCAGACAGATTCGTAAGTATCTCAACTTCCCTCTATTTTTTTGCTCGAACTTTGTTTTAGGCTCGTGCTTAGTTGAAATGTGTTTATCTTCCAGCCAATTACCATCGCCCTACCCCCACCACGAAGATGAGGGAGCACAGAGAAACTCTGCTCCAACTTCCCTACGGCAGGAGATCCCTCTCCTATCTCCTTCATGAAGGCAAGCTCCGGGCATGTGGTCTCTTGGGGGAGGATCAGTCTACATCCGACTGGTCCAATAAGAAGTACAACCGGTGGGAGCTCGTGCCTCAGCTGACTGGCAACCTCCCCCCAAGGAGAGATGCGAGGCCTCCATCTCCAGCTCAACGTCGAAGGAGTCCACAATCAGGGAATGAGGCCAACAACGAGGCCTCGAGCTCGAGCTCAGATGAACAAGGTACAGTCATCCTTAGCTCGGATTTGTGGTCTCCCTCACTACTAAAACATAAACCCGATAGATTAATATTGTGTGAGGACGATAGGAACCATTTCTATGTATGGTCTTGGGTAGATGAGAGGGTCCACAGGTTCGATAGCTGGCTCGGGAAATACGACACCATGTATAGCCTGAATGAGGTATGGAACGGAATAACCGTTCAATACGGGACTAACGACTATAGGGACCTTTTGAGGTTGACGTCCACCTATAGGGAAGGTACTCCCCCCGCCTCTTCTGAAGATGGGGGAATTCTGTGGTCGCCGAGCACAAGTTCGGGGGAGAGTTCCAGTTAGGTTTCTCTCCACTTGTCTTTTTATCCCTTGTATGTCTGCATTATGCTAAATTATTTTGTTTTACGATAACTCATAATGTGGTGTAAATGTGCAGGCGAGATGGACTTCGACCTTGACAACATCTTGGTCAGTGGCGGAGCCAAGTGAAGTAAGCGCCCGAGGGGCTCACGGAAGTCTAACCGACCTGCCAAGGTCCTCAAGAGGACTGAGAAGACACCTCCTCCACCAGCTCCAGCTACCACGAGCCTGGCTGTGGATCCGACTCCTCAGGTCGAAGCGTCCACTCCGGTCAAGCTCCAATCCCCTCTAATCATGGTTCACTCAACACTCGGCCCACCTCCGAAAAAACCCTCAGCTTCCACAACACGCATGTTGTCGGTTTCTACTCACATCGATGAGTATGTAATCGACAATGCTGCCGGATCCCATGGGGCTACACTCGGCTCGGACATTTTGTCTCGAGTGGGCCAGAGCTTTAGTGGCTTTGACGCCCCTCATTAGAAGTTTTTGAACAATGCTCGAGACTGCAATACACTTTATGAGAAGAGTATCGAGCTCACCGTTGCGGTAAACTTTCATCTTCTCGCTATTAACTGTATTTACACTTGGTCCATATGCTAATTTGATTTCTTTGTATGCCAGACTCTTGATGTCTCTGCCCAGCTCAATTATAAGCTGAACAATGAGGTCCATTCGAGCATGTCCCTTGCTCAGGAGGCAAAGGATCTCCAGCTCAAACTGAGTGACGAGCTCAAGGCGACAAAAGAAAAAGTGGAGGCAGGAGCTGAGGAGCTAAAGGCCAAGACTTCTGAGCTTGAAAAGCTGAATGCCCAGCTCGCAGAGCTTGAGAAGGAAAATGCTCAGGTCAAGGAGACCAATGCTAAGCTTGAGGAAGAAAAGGCCGCCACTTTCGAGATCATGGAGGGTGAAAAGGCTCGTCTTCTCGAAGAGTTTAAGGAGAAGAAGGATCGGGCAGTCGACTTGGCCATGTACAGAATCTGGGCCAACAATGTCGACCTCGATACCAGCTTCTTAGGCCACCTTGAAGCGAAGCTCATGGCCAAATGGCAAGCTCGGCTTGATGAGGCAAAGGGAGCCGAGGAGGATGCTGACGCTAAGAAGGCCAAGGAAGATGTTGAAAAGGCCAAGGAGAATATTGAGAAGGCCAAGGAGAATGCCCCTCCTTCTTAATTCTTGCCTCGGGGCTGCGTCCCTCTGAATCTTTTGTAATAGCCTTTTTTGTTTTTTTTTTATTATTTATGCCCATAAGACCAAGACAATTTTATAGCTCGTAAAAGAGCTGCCCTTTTTGATATTTGAGACACCAATTTTTTGAATTTACTTTAATACATTTGCTTTACATTTCTTGGGTCGAAGTATTTTGCACAATTTATATTAAAGTGTCATGTATGCCTGTTTATTCATACAAACATAGTTTGGATTTAAGCTCGAGGTTCAATGCATTCATGCACAGTTTGCTCGAATTATCCGCTTCCGATCTCGTTATTTGTCAAGGTCGGATATTACTTTTACCATGCACCCAAAAGTACTTATATGGCGTGTAATGCAAATGGTTTAGTTATATCTTACTTTTTTAGTTACTTTTTCTCGTCCTCGGTTAGCTCCCCGAGGTTATGAGGTCGAAACTATTGTTTTGCAAGATACTCCAGCCTCGATCTCGACTTAACACGAAGTGGGTTATGCTCCAACTTACTGTCGATTAGTTTTAGCTGGTTTGTTCCAAACCTATTAAGGTCGTGTTAGGTTTGTAATCCATACACTTATATTTTTTCTTGATAATTTGATTATGTTCAAACTTTCTTATCTTGTGCACTTGGTTACGTCCAAACACTTGTATGTTTTTGATAGTTTGGTTATATCCAAACTATCTTAGCTCGCGCATTTGGTTATATCCAAACACCTGTATGTTTTTGATAGTTTGGTTATATCCAAACTATCTTAGTCCGCGCATTTGGTTAGCTCCAAACACTTATATGTTTTTCGTATATGTTTTTTTATTTTTTTCAAGCTGATGGTACAGGTACCACTAATGCTCCCTTAATATCCTATGAATTCGACCATAGGTTATTAAATTAAGAGAGATTGCAAAAAATACAGCATATTAAAACGAAATCAAAATTTATTTGATAAATCCAAAAATAGAACAATACAGACAAACAAGCATGGTTATAGGCGACATCCTTCCTACACTATTGATAGTAAGGTCGTAGGTGCTCTCCATTCCATGCTCGTGGTACCAGACTTCCATCCAATCTCACCAACTTGTACACGCCGGGTTGGATGAATGATTCTATCTGATAAGGTCCCTCCCACTTTGGCCCGAGCACACCAGCTGCTGAATCCCGAGTTGCCAAGAATACACGCCTTAGCACCAAATCTCCTACACCGAATTTTCTATCTCGAACTCTTTTGTTGAAGTACCGGGTAGCTCACTGTTGGTATGCAACATTTTTTAATTGAGCTTCGTTCCTTCTTTCTTCGACCAGGTCCAAAGTTTCTTCGAGCTGAGAGTGGTTCGAGGTTTGATCATAAGCGAGGGCTCGAATTATGGGAATTTCAACCTCGATTGGCAACATAGCCTCGTAACCGTACGCCAGAGAGAATGGGGTATGTCCTGTTGATGTACGGGCCGTGGTCCTATATGCCCATAAGACTTGGGGCAATTCTTCGGGCCATCTTTCTTTAGCTTCTTCCAACTTTTTCATTAGCGAACTCTTTAGGGTCTTGTTTACAGCTTCGACCTGGCCATTCGCCTGGGGATGGGCTACTGATGAGAAGCTCTTTATTATCCCATTTTTATCGCAAAAGTTGGTAAACAGATCGCTGTCGAACTGGGTACCATTATCGGACACAATCTTCCTTGGCATCCCATATCGGCATATGATGTTCTTCACCACGAAGTCAAGGACTTTCTTCGAGGTTATTGTTGCCAAAGGTTCGGCTTCAGTCCACTTCGTGAAGTAATCTACAGCGACCACTGTGTATTTTACTCCGCCCTTGCCAGTTGGAAGGGAGCCTATGAGGTCAATTCCCCAGACCGCAAATGGCCACGGGGAGGTCATCATAGTTAGCTCGGATGGTGGAGCTCAAGGAATTGTGGTGAACCATTGGCACTTATTGTTGGGGTTTTATGCCCTAATTAAAACCCAAATTCTTTGTAATCTCATTTTATTATCAATAAAAGAATATAAATCATTTTTTTGACTTGGTCAATCACTTTGCTCACATGTTTTATTTTCATGATTATTTGTTTAATATAAAATTCTATTAAATCCCGAGCATATAGCTAATCTTATTTATAGTGACGTAATCACAGTGGAATATAAATATGATTATATGTTCAAAATAAGTTAGTCCTAAGATTAGTTAGTGCACCGAATTTACACTGACTTGCCAATCTACGATATGATCTACTTACACATTACAGTGTTATGTTCTTTCCAGAACATTAGCAAAGTAGATAAGATTGGATGTATTTGTTACATCGGACAGGACTGATATTGATAGTTAATAAGATAAGTAAACATACCGTTATTATCTATTCTAGTCATATCATATAGTTGACCATAGGTCAATTCAATCTCAATTCTGAGTGGTTAGTATTCTAACTTATTGTATTATTTGAGTTCTTTGACTTGTTCGTTACCAGCTTACCCTACGGACTAGCCCATACTTACATCTTGGGAACTCGGTAGTACAATTGAGTGGGAGTGTTAATCATAGATATGAACATCTATAGCTTCTGATGAAGAAGTGAAATGATGGTTTCCTTTTAGTTTGGTTCAAGGTGTTAAATGATAGAGATCTCATTTTAGTAATTAAATTAGTTTACTGAAATATCATTTACAAGGAACTAAGTGTTTTAAGGATAAAATACAATGTGGGGTAAAACAGTATTTTAGTCCTATCTCATTGTAGACCGTCTATAGAGGATTGAGTGAAAATTATGGTTGTAACAATGGATAATTAATAGCGTATCTATATTTGTTATAGAGCGTTCTATGAATTCAAGAGTGCAATTCCAAGTCTATAGTGGAGTCACGAGGAATTAATAAGTTAGTAAATTTATTTGTTAGATTTATGATAACTTATTGGAGCTTGATTTCATAGGCCCATGGTCCCCATCGTACTTTGGATAAAATCATCTAGATAGTCTCAATTAATTGATTTAATTATCAATTAGAATTATCAAAGTTGACCAGGTCAATTTTGGATAGTTTCACAGAGTTGTGTAATTTTGAGAAGAAAAGAAAAATTATGGCAGATTTATTAATTAAGATAAATTGGTATCTAAATTAATAAATAAGTTTAAATCAAGGTTCAAATTATAAATAATTAATTTGATAAAGGATTTAAATAATTATTTAATTAATTAAATCAATAGAAAATAATACAGGCTTTGATTTTAAGTCCAATGGGCTTATAATCAAATGGGAAATTTCACGGGCCTATAGCCCATGATAATTTCGACCTAGGGCTTCAAAATGGCTATTATTTTATTGATTTTTTAATTAAATTAAATGGCCTAATTGAGTTTATAAAAGGAGTGCTTAGAGAGAAGTCAAAAGAAGAAGTTTGATAAGTCACAAGTCAGATTTTCTGATAGTTTTATATTATCTCTAAACACAAGTCCTTTTCTAAGCCACTTTGTTATTTTCTATTCTTCTCTCTATATCTATCTCATGTGTTGAGAATTGCCCACACTAGTCTAGGTGGTTCTAAGGATACATTGGAAGATTGTGAAGAAAATAGAAGATCGGTTCAGTTTCTTGATAATACTCTGCGACAGAAAGGATACAAGAGTTAGAGAAACTGAAGGAAGGACTCTTAATTCCGCTGCGTATACTGTAAGTATTCTATTTTTGTTTCTCTTTGAATTCAATTTTAGAAACATGTTTTAGGCTATCTCGTATTAATTTGTTTAATATTAGATATACATGAAAATAAATAAAGATCCTGTATAAGCTTTTTCCAACACTTATCACACGTCTTGACGTAGTCGAACGAGTCTGATTTGATGGTAGGCCAGAAGTATCCCTGACGTATGATCTTCTTGGATAGGCTATGCCCCCCAGTATGTTCTCCAGAGAACCCTTCATGAGTTTCTTCCATGATTTTCTTAGCTTCGGGTGGGGTCACACATAGAAGTAGCGGTATGGAATATCCTCTTTTATACAGCTTTCCATCTATAATGGTATACCTCGGGATTCGGTACATCAACTTTCGAGCCTTGACCCGTTCTTCTGGGAGAACGTTGGTCTCAAGGTATTCAACTATCAGAGTCATCCAGGTTGGCTCGGAATTGATCATACACAAATCCTCCTATTTTGGCTCATCAATATTGGGAGTCGCGAGATGTTCGATTGGCACGACATTCAGTTCATCATTCTCGGTAGAGGTAGCGAGCCTGGCTAAGGTGTCCGCGCTCGAGTTCTGTTCTCGGGGGACTTGTTCTATCACATAGAACTCGAAATGCTCCAATGTCGATTTTTCCTTTTCTAAATATGCCGCCATCCTCGTACCACGAGCCTGGTACTCTCCCAAAATTTGGTTAACCACCAGCTGGGAGTCGCTGTAGCAATGTATTGCTTTGGCTTTTAGCTCCTTGGCTATGCGAAGTCCCGCCAGTAGAGCCTCGTACTCGGCCTCATTATTCGACGCGTCGAGGTCAAATCTTAAGGCAGAGTGAAACTGGCTTCCTGCAGGGGTGATCAAAATTACTCCTGCCCCTGATCCATTTTCATTAGAAGACCCGTCAACGTAAAGTTTCAGTTGACGTGGTTCTTCGGCAACAGATAATTATAAGAATAAGGAGAGGGATTAGTGCTAAATAATGAACCGTAATAGATGAATGATCTCAAAGTAAAATTATAACTCGAATACTTTTTTAGGTGGTTCAAAGGTTAAAATCCTTCTAGTCCACCAGCCATTATTATTGATATTTTTCTGATATTCCTTACAGGGTATTTCTTTACAAATTAAAAACCAACCCTTTGCAACTCCCAGGGTCTCCATATTTATAGGGAGAGGGCACTTGGGCGTTGGCAAAGGAGGTCATCCCGTGACCTTCTTACCCATCATGTCACTTCTGTGACATTCATGATTAATTCCTAAAACCTGACAATGAAGTGTGGTCTAATCAATAGGTAGGAGAATGGAGGACTATGAGACTGTAGCACTCACTGAAGAGTGCAGCGCTATTTTACAAAGGAAGTTACCCCAAACAACTGCTCATCAGGAAAATGATCATTGATTTGCACTGCTTTCTTATTTTCAGTCTCCTCCACCTCAAGTCTAGAGAGATGATCAGCTACCACATTCTCGCTGCCCTTCTTGTCACGAATCTCCATGTCAAATTCTTGAAGGAACAGAATCCATCTAATCAAGCGGGGCTTGGCATCTTTCTTTGACATCAAGTATTTAATGGCAGAGTGATCAGTGTAGACAATCACCTTGTTACCAATCAGATATGGTCTGAATTTATCGCAAGCAAACACAATAGCTAGCAACTCTTTTTCTGTAGTGGCATAATTAAGCTGAGCATCATTTAGAGTCCGACTAGCATAGTAAATAGACCTGAATACCTTATCAATCCGCTGTCCCAGAACTGCCCCCACTGCGTAATCACTGGCATCACACATCAACTCAAAAGGCAATTCCCATCTCGGAGCTATCACAATTGGAGCAGAAATAAGCTTTTCTTTCAAGAAATTGAACGCCCTCAAACATTCGTCATTAAAATCAAAGACAACTCCATTCATAAGCAGATTCGAAAGAGGCTTAGACACCTTTGAGAAATCTTTGATGAATCTTCGATAGAACCCAGCGTGACCAAGAAAACTTCTAACTCCTTTGACTGAAACTGGTGGAGGCAGCCTTTCAATGGTAGAAATTTTCGCTCTATCTACCTCAATTCCCTCACTTGAAATTTTATGGCCAAGAACAATCCCCTCTTTCACCATAAAATGGCATTTCTCCCAATTCAACACCAGATTAGCCATCTCACAACGACGCAGCACGTTCTTCAAATTACCCAAACAGAGGTCGAATGATGAGCCAAAAACAGAGAAATCATCCATGAAAATCTCAATACATCGGTCTACCATGTCTGAAAATATGGCCATCATGCACCGTTGAAATGTTGCAGGGGCATTGCATAGTCCAAATGGCATTCTCCTGAAAGCAAATGTGCCATAAGGACATGTGAAGGTTGTTTTCTCTTGATCCTCTGGTGCAATAGCGATTTGATGATACCCAGAATACCCATCTAAGAAACAGTAGTAGCTGTGGCCTGCCAATCTGTCAAGCATCTGATCAAGGAAAGGCAAAGGGAAATGATCCTTCCTTGTTGCCTTATTGAGCTTGCGGTAATCTATACAAATCCGCCACCCGGTTACAGTTCTTGTTGGAATGAGTTCATTGTTCTCATTTTTCACTACAGTCATTCCACCCTTCTTAGGTACCACTTGCACAGGACTCACCCATGCACTGTCAGAAATTTGGTAGATCACCCCAACATCCAACCATTTAAGAATCTGGTCCAATACTACATCCTTCATGGCTGGATTGAGTCTTCTCTGGGCCTCTATGGATGGCTTGCTATTCTCCGCCAATAAGATTTTATGCATCACTGTCGCTGGGCTTATTCCTCTAATATCTGCCAAGGTCCACCCAATGGCCAATTTATGCTCCCTTAGAACCCTCAAAAGTTTCTCCAATTCTACCTTTGACAGGTCAGCTGACACAATGACCGGTAAAGTTTCATTCTCTCCCAAATAAGCATATTGCAAGTGATCTGGGAGAACCTTTAATTCCAACGGTGGTGGCTGCTGAATGGAGGTTAGCGGTTTTTCAGTCGCATCCGCTAATTCTTGGAACTTTTTCCAATATGGTAAGAAAGAATTGATCCAGTTGACACATTCTCTGATCTCAGCGTCCTCATCATCATCGCCCTCATCACCCAATAATACTGCCTCTAAGGCATCACTGCTCATCCTTCTCTTGGAGACTGCCTTTTCTATCACATCCACACTAAAGCAACTGTCACTAGCCACTGGATACTTCATAGACTTGAAGACATTAAAGACCACCTCATCTCCTTGAACTCTAAGCTTAAGCTCTCCTTTTTGAACATCAATAAGAGCTTGGCCTGTGGCTAGAAATGGCCTACCAAGAATAATAGGGACATCTGTGTCCTCCTCCATGTCCAGAACAATAAAGTCAGCGGGAAATATGAACTTATCCACTTTCACAAGAACATCCTCAATAATTCCTCGTGGATGTGTTAACGATCGGTCTGCGAGCTGTAAAGTGACAGTTGTTGGTTTTGCCTCCCCCAAACCAAGTCTTTTAAACACAGATAAGGGCATCAGATTGATACTTGCCCCCAGATCACATAAGGCGTGCTTGCATTCAAACTTGCCAATGGTGCAAGGTATGGTGAAACTCCCCGGATCTCTCAGCTTTTGGGGTAACTTCCTTTGTAAAATAGCGCTGCACTCTTCAGTGAGTGCTACAGTCTCATAGTCCTCCATTCTCCTTTTCTTTGACAGAATCTCCTTCATGAACTTAACATAACTGGGCATCTGCTCCAAGGCCTCCGCAAAAGGAATGTTTATGTGCAGCTTTTTAAACACCTCAAGAAACTTAGAAAACTGTTTATCAAGGGTAGTCTTTCTAAGCCTCTGAGGGTATGGAACTCTAACTGGCTGCTCAATGACAACTGGGGGACTCTGATCTGACTTCTGATGGTTTTCAGTAACCCTTTCTGAATTAGACTGTGCACCCATCTCTTTTTTCTGAACTACTGCCTGTGGAGGTCTAGGCTGCTCTGTTTGCTTCCCACTCCTCAGAGTAATTGCCTGAACTTGCTCCTTGGGGTTGACTTCAGTATTACTAGGCAAGTTTCCCCGGGGTCTGTTATTGAGCATATTGGCCAACTGCCCAACCTGTGTCTCAAGGTTTCGAATGGAGGATCTTGTCTCAGTCATAAATTGAGTCTGAGTGTTAGTAAGAGTCAACAGGGCAGCTTGCAGTTCATTAGGTCTCTCAGGTTGAGGCATTGATTGTGGAGGCCTAGGCTGCATTGATGACGAAGCTTGATTCATAGATGGCTGAGGCATGTTATTCTGAAATTGTCCCTGAAACTGAGGTTGTTGGCCTTGATTATTCTTCCACGAAAAATTTGGATGATTTCGCCACCCAGGATTGTAGTTGTTGGAGAATGGATTATTGAGCGGCCTTTGAAAGTTTCCCACCGCTTGAACTTGAGCATGATCCATTGGGGTGTTATTATTACAGATAGGGCACTGATCGAAAGAATGAGCACCACCACACATTTCACACCTCACTGCCATCTGAACCGCATTAGTAGACACACTACTCTGTTGCAACTGCTTGGTCAAAGAGGCTACTTGCGCTGTTAAAGCAGTAATTGCATCTAGCTCATGCACCCCAGCTACCTTTCTAACTCCTGATGATCTTTCCTTTGACCACTGATGGTTGTTTGTAGCCATGTCCTCCAGCAGCTCATAAGCGCCAGTTGCGCTCTTGCTCATAAAAGTGCCACCCGCTGCAACATCTATAATGGTTCTGGTTGTCGGACATAAACCATTGTAGAAGTTCTGTACTAGCATCCACTGTTCAATGCCATGATGATGACATCTTCTAAGGAGTTCCTTAAACCGTTCCCACGCCTCATATAATGACTCTCCGTCATTCTGGCAAAAGTTATTTATCTCTCCCCTTAATTTAGCAGCTTTGGACGGAGGGAAGAATTTGGACAAAAACTTCTGAGCTAGATCTTGCCAAGTGACAATGGAGTTTGGCTGCAGAGAATTCAGCCAACTTTTAGCTCTGTCCCTTAGAGAAAATGGGAAGAGCCTAAGCTTGATTGCGTCATCACTCACCCCATTATATTTGAAGGTTCCACACAACTCCAGAAAGTTGGACAAATGGGTGTGAGGATCTTTAGAGGGCAACCCATTGAATTGCACAGAGGACTGCACCATTTGTAAAATAGCAGGCTTTATTTCGAAGTTGTTGGCCTCTACAGTTGGTGGGCATATACTATTTTGTACTCCCGTCAGAGTGGGTAGCACATAATCTCTCAGACTCCTCTCAGCGTTGGTCTGAGCCTGAACCCCTTGGACAACTCCTGGATTTAGACCATTCCTGCCATCCCCATCATTCTGTGCCATCTTCACAGAATTCTGGGTCTCTCTCTTATTCTTTCTGATTTGATTGCAAGACTTTTCGATCTCGGGATTCAGAGGAACAAGTGTGGCTTTTCCTTTTCTGCCACGCATATACCAAAATTCACCTGAGATAGAAAAATTAAGCAACTAAACAGATTAGAAACGAGAGAAATTAAAATCAAATTAGAATAAAAATTAATTAGACTGATATTGATAATTTTCAGTCCCCGGCAACGGCGCCAAAAACTTGTTGCGATAATTTTGCTATGCAAGTGCACACAGTCGCGAACTTGTAATAAAATGGTAAAACCAAGTATCGTCCTCAAGGACTGAGTTATCAATTACCAGTCAATTAATCTCTTGTTCTATTTGATGAATTAAAACTTCTTGATTTTTGTAAAATACAGCAAAAGAACCGATAAAGTGCAGAAATAATAATCGACAATTAAATAGAATAATAACTAATAGTAAAAACTCTTAATTCAATCACTGAGAAACAATTAGGATATTCAATCTCATCAACTATCCTTCCTATTATTCCCTAACGCAAAGTATGAATTCTTCTTATTTTTACCTAATTCAATTAACAAGTTGAAACAACAGTCTATAATCATACTATGAATTATAAACTCAACCTAGGTGACAATTTCCTATATTTCTATGGTAAATTGAACCACAAAGGTAGCATTAAATTCCACAACTTAATAACAGCTACACAATTAATTCAGATACTTTCGTTCTAAATTAGAATTATGTCCAATATAACCAAGGCATAATTAAATCTCACTTCTCAGATTTTGACTTAAAAACATATGAATATGACTAAAGATGGCCAATCAATAATCACTCTATAAGAACAGATTATATGGAATTGAAGAAGATTGAAGAAGAGGAAATTAAAATTGCATTAGGTCATAACAGAAATTCAAGAGATTCAATTGAACATCCTAAACAGAAAATTAGTTCATAGTCATAGTGCTAATCACAACAGAAATTAAAAATAACATCAGGAAGAAAAACATGTAAAAATACTCTAAGCTTGAGCCTTCAACACCAGAACTCCTCCCTTCGTCCGTACGTCCTTCTCTCTTCTTTTTCGTCCTTTAAAACCTAGGATTTTTAGATTTTAGAGAGGCGGGCCGCGGCTCTACATACACTATGCCGCGGCCCGTGTCAAAATTTCTGGGCAGACTATCCTTTCAATGCCGCGGCTCTCTGAAACCATGCCGCGGCCCGCATCGTTGTTTTCTGGGCAGAGTGCCCATCCATGCCGCGGCCCTATCTAGCCATGCTGCGGCCCGAAGATGTCCTCAAAAAAACATGCTTCTGTTTCTCCCCCTAGCCGCGGCCCTACTTTGATCATGCCGTGGCTCTTAAGGAATTCTTCAATTCTTCAAGTTTTCATCCCAAAATTTCACCAACACTTCCAAATGGTATTGAGAACCATTCTTGATCAAAATATGATGAAAAACTCGATTATTTCTTCCCTTTCTTTGGCATTTCCTTCCACATGCTCAATTCTTCCTGATATTCACAAAAACAACCAAACAAAGCGTAAACCCGCGCTAAAACAAGGAAAAACAAAATAAAAGACTACTAAAAACATCACCAAAACATCATAAAAACTAGACTCATCAGTAGCGGTATGGAATATCCTCTTTTATACAGCTTTCCATCTATAATGGTATACCTCGGGATTCGGTACATCAACTTTCGAGCCTTGACCCATTCTTCTGGGAGAACGTTGGTCTCAAGGTATTCAACTATCGGAGTCATCCAGGTTGGCTCGGAATTGATCATACACAAATCCTCCTATTTTGGCTCATCAATATTGGGAGTCGCGAGATGTTCGATTGGCACGACATTCAGTTCATCATTCTCGGTAGAGGTAGAGAGCCTGGCTAAGGTGTCCGCGTTCGAGTTCTGTTCTCGGGGGACTTGTTCTATCACATAGAACTCGAAATGCTCCAATGTCGATTTTTCCTTTTCTAAATATGCCGCCATCCTCGTACCACGAGCCTGGTACTCTCCCAAAATTTGGTTAACCACCAGCTGGGAGTCGCTGTAGCAATGTATTGCTTTGGCTTTTAGCTCCTTGGCTATGCGAAGTCCCGCCAGTAGAGCCTCGTACTCGGCCTCATTATTCGACGCGTCGAGGTCAAATCTTAAGGCAGAGTGAAACTGGCTTCCTGCAGGGGTGATCAAAATTACTCCTGCCCCTGATCCATTTTCATTAGAAGACCCGTCAACGTAAAGTTTCAGTTGACGTGGTTCTTCGGCAACAGATAATTATAAGAATAAGGAGAGGGATTAGTGCTAAATAATGAACCGTAATAGATGAATGATCTCAAAGTAAAATTATAACTCGAATACTTTTTTAGGTGGTTCAAAGGTTAAAATCCTTCTAGTCCACCAGCCATTATTATTGATATTTTTCTGATATTCCTTACAGGGTATTTCTTTACAAATTAAAAACCAACCCTTTGCAACTTCCAGGGTCTCCATATTTATAGGGAGAGGGCACTTGGGCGTTGGCAAAGGAGGTCATCCCGTGACCTTCTTACCCATCATGTCACTTCTGTGACATTCATGATTAATTCCTAAAACCTGACAATGAAGTGTGGTCTAATCAATAGGTAAGGGGGATAATGGGTCGCACGGCCCAACCCAGTAGTGGGTGCCTGAACACGCACGTTTATGCTACGTGTCCGAGAATTCAGGAATGTAGCAGACACGTGATGTCTGATATATGCACGTTTACATTGCGTGGTTGACTTTATAAAAGGTCAGAGGTGCCAACTCAAGCTCGTACCCCGAGCTTGATGTAGTCTTAGCCCGTGGTGTCCACACTGCTGACCCGATGCCTTAATAATCGCAATAAACCTTTGGTTACCTCGAGCTTAAAGAGGTAGGACCTTGTAACAGTAGCTCCGGGTAAGTGTCTTCCACGTGGCTGATATAATTATGCCCTTTCTCAGCTCGTTAATAACCCGTGGATATTTAGGGCGTACAATTTCCATAGCTCGTGGGCTGGGGTTATAACTTCATCGTTGGCCACGCCCATACACTCCACTATGAAGTTTGCCAAGGCTTTTCCCCTAATGGTCGTCCTTTGATGATAAGTGATCTCGAATTGTCTGAGTTCAACAGCCCATTTGAGTAGTCGACCTGAAGCTTCTGGCTTGGACAAGACTTGTCTTAGTGGTTGATCAGTAAGTACATGGATGGGGTGCGCCTGAAAATAGGGTCGGAGCTTTCGAGATGAGTGAATTAGGCTGAGAGCTAGCTTCTCCATCAAGGGGTATCTTCATTCTGCCCCAAGTAATCTTTTACTGACGTAATACACGGGCCTTTGCACTTTTTCTTCTTCCCGCACAAGTACCGCGCTTATGGCGTGCTCGGTCGTAGCAAGGTACAGGTATAGAACTTCTCCCATAATGGGCTTTGACAAGATGGGGGGTTCTGCGAGGTGCTTCTTGAGCACTTAAAAAGCCAACTCGCATTCCTCCGTCCATTCGAATTTCTTGCCTCCCCTCAAAAGGTTGAAAAATGGAAGACAACGGTTTGTAGATTTTGAGATAAACCTACTTAGTGCCGCCATCCTACCAGTCAAACTTTGGACATCCTTATGTTTCCGAGGTGAAGGCATATCGATCAGAGCCTGGGTTTTGTATGGATTAGCTTCTATCCCCCGAGCATTTACAATGAAGCCCAGGAATTTTCCTGAAGATACTCCAAAAGAGCACTTCTGAGGGTTAAGTTTCATGTTATATCTCCGTAACACGGCAAAGCACTCTTCGAGGTCATCCACATGGTTATTGTTAAGTTGAGATTTAACTAACATATCGTCAACACAAACTTCCATGTTATTCCCTATTTGTTCGGAGAACATCATGTTCACGAGTCGCTGGTAAGTGGCTCCAACATTTTTGAGCCCGAATGACATGACGTTATAACAATACAACCCTTTGTCAGTTATGAAGCTCGTATGCTCTTGGTCAGGGGCATGCATGGCAATCTGATTATATCCAGAATAGGCATCCATGAATGACATGAGTCCATGCCCTGCCATGGCATCCATGAGCTGGTCGATCCGCAGTAAAGGGAAGCAGTCCTTAAGACAGGCCTTATTGAGGTCCGAGTGGTCAATACAGGTTCGCCACATCCCGTTAGGCTTTGGGACCAATACCGAGTTGGCTACCCAATCAGGGTAAAAAGCATCCCTGATGAATCGGTTTGCTTTTAACCTGTCGACTTCCTCTTTAAGGGCCTTTTTCCTATCGTCATCTAGTTGTCTTTGCTTTTGCTGCTTCGGCGGGAAGCTTTTGTCAATATTTAACGCGTGGCTCACTACATTTGGACTTATCCCTATCATGTCCGAATGTGACCATGCGAAGACATCCTGGTTCTTCTTCAAAAAGAAAATTAATTGCTATTTGGTTTCTTCGTGGAGGTTTTTCCCGACCTTTACCGTTTTCGGGGGGGTTTGATTCTTCGAGCCTGATTTCTCCAAGCTCTTCCAATGGTTCGAGATCAGCTCTTTCCTCCACTCTTGGATTGATTTCTTCATTTATCTCCAAGACTGTTTAGTCCTTAGTCTAAATAACGACGAGCACTTGTGCGCTCGCCTGCTTCTTTCCTCTTATGGAAATGCTATAGCATTCCCTTCCGGCTAACTGGTCTCCCTTCAGCGTCCCGATGCCACTAGAAGTCGGGAACTTGATGGCCAAATGCCTTATAGACGAGACTGCCCCCAACCCTAGTAGGGCGGGTCTCCCGAGAAACACGTTGTAGGCTGATGGCAGGTCCACTACTACAAACTCCATCATCTTAGTTGTTGAGACTGGGTAGTCTCCCAAGGTCACAGGGAGTTCAATGGACCCCATATAGGCAATCCCCTCTCTTGAAAAACCGTACAATGTCGTAGCACAGGCTTTTAGGTCACGAAGCGCGAGTCCCATCTTTTCTAAGGTGGCCTTATAGAGAATGTTCACTGAACTCCCATTATCAATGAGAACTCGGTGAACCCTCTTATTTGCGAGCTGGAGAGTGATGACCAGTGGGTCATTGTGAGGAAACTGAACATGGGACGCATCATCCTCAGTAAAGGTTATAGGCTGAGATTCAACCTAATTTTCAGCTTGTTCACGTATCGCTTTTAGGCGTTCTTGCCCGATCCTGCGAGGTGAGGCCCGCCCGAGATGGTTACCACATCTTCTCCATCAATCGGAGGGGGTTTCTCTTCTTCCCTAGCCCGGGAATTGTTGTTTTTGGCAGGCGGCAGCGCAGCTGTCCTCTGGCTGGTAGAAGCCTGGTTATTGTTCTGGTTCCTGACATACTGCCTGAAGTATCCTCTCGAGATCATCCCTTCGATCTCGTCCTTCAGTTGCCTGCATTCATCAATAGTGTGCCCAGTATCTCTGTGAAATCGATAATATTTACTGGAGTCTCTCTTGGACTTTTGATTTCTCATGGGGTATGGATGCCTGAAAGGGACCTGGTTTTCATTAGCTAGGTAAATATTCTCCCAAGACTCGTTGAGCTCGGTGTACACCTTGTACATGAAGAAATACCTTTCCCCTTTCTTCTTCTTTCCTCCTTCTGCCTCGAGGTTACTTCCTTCATTCTTCTTCCTTTTGGAAGGGTTTTTTGCAGGGGGTTTCGAGGCTGAAGGGTCTGCCGAGGTCGAGGCAGAGTTTATGTTTGTCGTTGTAGTTATGGGCTGAGAGGTCATATTTAGTGTTGACCTCGCCTCTTCTACATTGACAAACCTCTGAGCTCGCCTATTAACCTCAGTTATTGATCTTACAGGCTTCCTTTGCATATCTTCCCAGAGGGGACTTCCCGGCATTACCCTAGCTCGGACGGCCATTAAATGACCACTGTCGTCTACATCCCGAACTCGGGTGACTTCTAGATTGAATCTTGTAAGGTAGCTCTTCAACGTTTCATTCGGTTGTTGTCGGACGTTGGTCAGGGCCGATGCCTCGGGACTTATCCAGATCATGGCTCTAAACTGCTTCTTGAAATCTTTTGAAAACTGATCCCAAGAAGTGATTGAATGTCTCTTATATTTTTCGAACCAGTTTTTCCCTGGTCCTGTACTCAAATGACTATACAGATCAGATTTCCCTTCAAAAGGTGTGACATGAGGAATCCGAAACCCTTGAGGAAACAGAGTGTTGGAAATGTGGGGAGCGAATGGTTCGAGCTCCTCATCAGAATCTTCATCCCAATTCCGACCTTGCTCATTCTGTAAGAGCCTAAATGCTCTTTCTAGTTGATCAATTCTATCCTGAACTGGGTCCACAGGGGGTCTTGCCTGAAATTGGTTATAATTGATCACAATTCCAGGCTCGCGCCTCCGCAGGGGATCCTTGCGCCCATTTAGACGATCTCTTAGATCTGGGTTCGAGGGATTACCACTACCCCGATTCTGATTTAGGTGTTCCCGCAGGTTAGGGTGGTTCCTTTGGCTCCCAGTATTTCTACGTCCTTGATCATACATACTGACTGATTTGGTGTCCCCTGAGTCGTCGCTGGCGAGGCTCGTCGCATGATTGGTTCGAGATGGATTCCTTTCAGGCTGCCTCGTCTCTGCAGTGTGAGACTAAGACATTTGGCATCTCGTAGGCTGGGCGCCTCTCCGTTCTCTAGCCGCTTCTCCATTCCCCTGCTTCCGTCCAGTCTGCCTTTCCCTATCACCCTGAGTCGGTTGTGTGTTCCTCCGAGGTGGTGAGGGATATTGTAACGGCCCCAAATTCGCTAATAAGGCTTAAGGGCCTTGATTAGTGTGCCGGGAGGGCATAAATGTGATTAGAATGAATATTATTGATTTAAATGCGTAATTATGTGATTAATAGTGTTTATATGATAATTGATGATAATATGAAATATATATGTGATATATGTGAGAACCACATTATTATGTGGATAAATCTGCAGCCGGCGACTTGGGGGCGATCCTAGGGCTAGATAGCGGGAAAAGTCACAACGGGGCATTATGATTGACTTTGGACAAGTCAAGGGTATTTTAGGTATCAGATAGTGATTTAGACTATCGGGTTATGAAAATAAATAATTGGAGATATATTTGAGGTTAGGATGTCTAGGCGGGAATACTGGGGAAATTTACTATTTTGCCCTCGGGGACGTTTCCGGTACCCCGAGCTTTGGGATTAGCTTAATAACCTAAGGATAGACTTGGGAAGATTTTAGAAAACAGTAGACACAAAGTTACAACCGACTCTTTCTCAGCTTTTCTCTCTTCTCTCTCTTAAGGAAGAAAAACACTGAAATTCTAAGGGAAAATTAGCTGAAGCTTGGTGGATTGAGGGAATAATCTAGAGGTTTAGCTCAAGAACCAATCAAGAACTAAAATAAAGCTAATGTAAGCAATGATTTTCGTTTTTGTGGTTAGGAATTTTGAGAAAATGGCTGAGTTTTTAATGGTTGTGGTTTTGGTATTCAAGGTGGAATTTGAGGCTGAAACTTTGAAGATAGGTCAGGGAACCCCTGGAGAAGTGATTCTGCAGTTGAGGTAAGTTTCAATTCAAGGTTTAATGGTTGAATTTTAGAATCTCCATGGCTGGTTTTGAGTTTTTAGGTTGGAAATCTCAGAGATTGAAATTGGGGTTTTGGTGAGTGTTAGGCTGGATTTTTAGTTGAATTGTGTTGTTTAAATCATTCTAATGATGTTGTTATTTATTGGTTTTGAGTTGGGAGCTTTGGGAAGGCTTAAGGTGAGGTTTAGAGATTGAAAATGGTGGATTTTTCTGGGTTCGAAGGGTCGGGCCGCGGCATGGTTCTTGGTGAGCTGCGGCCCTTCGAAGCTGATGGATGCTGAGGAAGGAGGGCGGGCCGCGGCATGGTTTATGCAATGCCGCGACCCTTACTTGTTTTTGGGCATTGAGTGGTCTCTGATTGGGGCCATGCCGTGGCATGGTTGGCTAATGCCGCGACCCTTAAGGGATTTTGGGATTTTGAGATTCTAGGCTTGGGAATTTAACCTAGGGTGCTCGGGATTGAATCTTTTACCATGTTTGGTGAAATTCAATGTTCCAAAGACTATAACTTTGTCTAGAAGCTTATTTAAGATTGTTAATGGTATCCTTTATCTTGGTTGTGACTAGGTGCTAAGCTAGGGCTCGGGGATCGGATCGCGCTCAAGAAGCGTCGCTTGTAACTAGTTCACTTGGAAGCCAAAGGTAAGAAAACTGCACCTGGTTGAAGATATGTGATGGGACTAAGAGTTCCCTATTGTGCAAGCTTGAATAGATGGTATTATGCCATGCCAGCTAATTAGTGAACCAACGGCCTAAGGATGCCAAGGGTTACACTAGCGCACAGGACGCGGCTTGGCCACTGGTAGCCAAGGACAGCTTAATATGCACTGAGCTCGGTTTAAGCGGGCCGGAGTCAGTGGGGTAAACAGAGGGTGCGGCCTAAGTTGTCAGCCCTGATTAATATGTGATATGAGTGTTATAAGTGTTTGATTGCATCCATGATTTTGAGTTTATGCTGAGTGGTCAATGTTGATTATATGATGAGAGTACATGCTTAGTGTGTTTGCTATCTGTTATTACTGTTTATGTTGCACATGTTTTCTTGCTGGGCCTTGGCTCACGGGTGCTACGTGGTGCAAGTAAAGGCAAGGGAAAGCTTGACCAGCCTTGATTGGAGAGCTCTGCGAGTGGAATGTACATGGCCAGCTGCTCAGCCGCCACAGTTGAGGATTAGGCAGGGACGCGAGACCCAAAGATTGTCTATTTTGCCTTAGTATGGCTAATATTTGTTTATGTACTATTGGAAGTCTGTAAACCTACTTTTAACTCTGTTTCTTTTGGGATCCTGTGTACATAACAATTTTAATTTTATAAAATGAAACTTTTGAGACCAAAACCTTTTTAACCCTAGCTCATACATGTTTAGTATCATGTTTTTAAATTAATGACTTGATTAGCAAGTCTTGCACTTTTATAAGTACACAGTGTAGTGGTCCTGGCTATCCAGGGCGTTACAAATATATTATTGGTGATGGAGGGAACCGTATGGGTGATGGTGACTGCCACCCATTTCGGGGTCTGGATGGTCCCGAGCTCGCCTGTGCCGGCTCAGTAACATTCTGCCTGTTACCAGGATTTTGAGTCCGAGCCTCTACAGGGGCTCGGTTATTCCCAATTTTAGCTGGTAACTTGGTAGTTGAGTTAACTGGAGCTCTAGCTCGGGTGTTTCTTCGGGGCCTCGAGAGAGCAGGTTGCTCTGCCGGTGGCGGGGGTTGCTCCGTTCTTCTTATGGCAGCATTTTTGCAAGGTCGCTCACGAGGCCTACAGGGAGGAACATGAACGTTCCGCGGAGGTGGGGCTTGGTTCTCAGGCGGAGGTTGAGGCTGAGCGGCCTGCGCCTCCGCAGCTAACCTGGCCAGCTCCTCATTCCGCTTTTTGGCCTCAGCCAACTGTTTTCTTAACTGTCGGTTCTCGAGTTCCACAATGGGGACATACCGGTCGGGATTATAATACATGTCCTCATCGTCCCTGGGAGCCAGAGGTACTGGAGGTCCTCGAGAATCGGAGGACTCACTTCTTTCTTCTGGTTCTGGATTCGTCATCGACTGCTTCCCAGGGCGTTGTGGATAGTTTTCTTCAGGAATATTATGATCATTTACGGCCATAGCTAATCAGGGATTGTACTTCTTAAGGCTCTCAATGAAAGCACCAAACTGTTGACATCGTTTTTCGTCAACTTAAAATGTAGAGCAGTTAAACAATAGGAACTATGACGCAGATGAATAAGATGGTAAAACAACAAGAATTTTACGTGGTTCAGCAATTAACTCTACCTAGTCCACGAGTTTATTTTATTAAGACTTGGAGTTTTCTGGAAATTCTTCAGGGATGAATTCTCCAGAATTTCTCTCAGTATATCAAAGATCCGTCGTTTACAAATATTCATGAACTCTCTATTTATAGAGAGTTTTTAGAGTTCATTCCCACATATTTTGGGAAGATACTTCTGCTTATTAATTAAAGTAATGACATTAAATATTGTAACTCCTATATACAAGGAAACGTTCCCTGAAAACCAGGGGGCGAGTAACAGATTTGTTAATATCCCTTTAATGTTGGATGTTACAACAATAAATATCCTTAATCGTTCGGAATGCGTAACATCAGATGTCCCATTAAATATTTCGAGGTCGGCAACCGGCATCATGTCGGTCAAGGTTTATAGATAAGTGACGAACTAATCGCCTTACTCCAAGACCAGCTCAGAGCGGGTAGATACCATCGAGGCTATACATTCCGAGCTTGTACTCTTTTTTAAGCTCGGGCTACTTGATCCGAAGACACCCGACAACGGATATACGCCGAGGCTATGTTCCTTCGAGCTTAGACAGAACTTCGAGGTTGCCGTCAGGCTTCGAGGGTTCGACATCTGGACCACGAACATGCGTTTTAGATATCTCGAGCTCACACTTAACGAGTCTAGTTTTCGAGGTCACAATCTCTGGTCTCGATATCTAGGTGTAACATAGTTGATTAATTTGGAGATTAGTGATGTAATTTGAGGATTAGTAGGAATTATAGGCTAATGATCATCTTGCCCTTGAGATTTATTAAGGCGGGTAATGTTTGGGAAGGGTATATCGGTCATTTGATCAATTTGGTTAAGTTGTGGACAACAACTCACTTTACACGTTCAAGCTTACCTCTCCCTTGAGGTTTTCTCTCCAAGCATACTCCAAGTTTCCACTTAGGCCTAAGGGTCATGTTTTTAAAATTTTAAGAAGCTTGATTCAAGATTTAAGCTTCAAGGAGGAGTTAGGAGTTGTCTAGGATCACCACTGACTATAGGATTTGAAATTTTAAGCAAGGTAATCATCCTTTTTGAGTGTTCTTGAGCTAAGTTGGTTTTGTTGGTTTCAATTTCGTAATTGGTATCTCTAGGGTGTGTGGGTGTAGTTGTTGATGTTGTGCACCATTTAAACTACTGAATTGATGCTCGAATTTGGGTTTAAAACATGAAATTTGGTTAGGATCTTCAGATTTTGAGTAAAAGCTTGAGTTTACAACTCAAAGTTTCAATTTATTGTATGATTGTGTTTTGGGGATGTTTTGAGGTGCCTTGATGTTATATGTGGGTTATGCTAGTTATATTAAGGTTCGTTTTGTGTAAAACTGGCTGGAAATCAAGATTTGGATCAATTTTGGAAGTGGGAAATCGCACGGAAAACGTAGATTCTGGGTTTAACGGGGTGGCACCGTGACCCCTTTGGGTGTGCGCCGTGATGCGGTTGTGTTTCCACTTGAGCAGAGTTTTCTCTTTGACTTCAGTGGCGCTGTGACCCTTTAGGAGGGCGTCGCGGCTCAAAGTGGGTCTTCTTTAGGTGCTGAGGCGCCAATCCTGATTTAGGTCACGATTTTCTAGTTTCGTAATTATACCATAAATTTTGACCTCAATGTTGGATTTGGACATTCTTATGTGGTTGGAAAGCTTGTGAAAAGATCTACGGTCTAGAACTAAGCCAAGTTTAGATGTGATTATTTTGTAGTTTGTATTGTGAACTAAGCTTAGTGTTAATTGATTTCGATCAATTTTGTTTAGGTTTGGCCAAAGACGCTTGAATGGAATCACACTTGGGTCATTCTATCTCCATTGCTGGAATCCAGGTAAGAAACCTGGCATATGCACATAGATCAGGTTGTTTGCTATGCATATTAGCATTGATTTGTCTGTGGATGATCAATACGATCTATATTCATTCTTCAATCGTGGGAAACGTGGGCCGATCGGCAATCGTGCGAAATGTGGGCCGTGAAGACGGGGTAAAGTTAAGGGTGTGATACCCACTCGCCTGGCATGGACCGTAAGCTTGGTGCCGGGAGGCACACCTCACTCGGTTGAGTTGTAACGTCCTAAAACTCCTAATAAGGCTTAGTGCCTTGATTAGTGTGTCGGGAAAGCATAATTGGATTTATTTGTGAATTTTATGATTTTTATTGAATATATATGTGATTATGTGAATTATATGAGTTATATTATGATATGACTGCTCATGTATTATTATGTGTATTAAATATGCTTAAATGCTCGCTTTTGTTAACAAAATGACATTTTCGTAATTTTGACCCGTTGAGGGTATATTTGCAATTTTATATGTTATGTGTTTGAGACCGTATTATTATGTGGATATATTTGAGATATTCGGCACGAGTTGATCCTTTTGAGAAATTTAGCGAAAAAGTCACAACGAAGGTTAATACCCAGCTCGGGGTGAGCAAAAGGGTATTTTGGTAATTTGGCACATATTTGGAATTGATTAGTAAATGGAATTAATTGAGAGAAATATTTTGGATTTAATGGATTAGTGTATCAAATTGGGAATTAGTAAGGAAATTTGAGGTTTAGTGGGGATTTAGGCAATTGACCGAAATACCCTTGGGGTTAATTAAGAAGCTTATGGGAATGAGGGGTATAATGGTCTTTTGACCATTGGCTTAAGCCAAGCTAGTCAGCAACCTCTCATTCACATTCTAGGCGTTTCCTTGGTTTTCCTTTGGTCATCTTGAAGGCTCTCCCAAGGACACCACCTCTAAATCAAGTTTTGGCTTGAAGTTGAAGGGGATTTATAGGGAGATTTGGAAGACTTGAGGAGATTGGGAGCTGTGGGAGTCTTAGCTAGCTAAGGGATTCTAATTTTTGAGCTGAGGTAAGGATCTTTTAAGTTTCTTTGTGTTCTTCACGTTTTGAGGAAAATAGTTTAGGTGTGCTTAATTTTTCGAAATCCTTGGTGTTTCCAGGGAGTTAGGGTGGTGTTGATGGTGGTTAGATACTAGCAAACCCTTTTGAGGCTCGGAATCAGGCTTGAAACTCAGAAATAGACTTGAATTTTTGAAATTTTGGGTAAGTTCTTATTGTTCAAGCTCAATGGGAATTTTGTCAATTTTGTGTGTTTTGATTGTCTTAAGTGTATTTGATGTTGTACTAAGGTTATAAGATCAGTCTATGGTTGTTTGGTTGTGAACGTTTGGCTGGAAATTGGGTTAGAGTAAGATTGGGGATTTGAAAATACAGGGGAAAAATGCAATTTGGGTTTTCTTCGCGGTAGCGCTGTGATGTTTGGGATGAGCGTTGCGGCCTGCTTGAATGTCTTTGAGGGTGGGTTTCCCTCGGCCTATTGTGGGGTCGCGGTGCAGCTAGGGGGAACCGCAGCACTAAATGTGATTTTAGTGTATGTTTGTTTTAGTGGAATCTGTGGTCCCGAGGACTAGAGCTTGGTCTTTAAGCTCTTTATTGGTGTTAATTCTTGATGGAGTTTCTCAATGTGTTGTGACTAGGGTTACCGCTAGGCTCGGGAGGAAAGGATCGTACTCGGGATCACCTTATTAAATCACTGAGGACTCGAGGTAAGAAAATTGGCACCTGCACTGAGACTAGGGCATTGGCTTCGGTTATTGAACGCGATTATAACCACACTTTGTATATCTGTTTAAATGTGAATGCTTTTGGATTATGTCTAGTTATGTTGTATGTGAGGTGCATATCTGTTTGTATTTGTCTGGAAAGCTTGGATAATGAGTCGTGGTCGGCAATATGTATATTGAATGGATAGATGTGTTTTTTGAATGTATGGTTGAATGATGGATCGTTAATTATATGATGTTATTGGGTTAGGAATTTGAATTTTATTTTCTAGAACTTGTGAAAGCCATAAAATGGCATAAGATTTTTGTAATTTTTAATTTTTGAAATTCAAATTAAAAATTTTTGGACACAAGAAGAAAGGGGCTCGAGCCATGCACCTTGGAGGCACACAGCCCGAGCCCCTTGGCCAAAAGCTAGCTGTGCACGCACCCCAAGCAAGCCGAGCTCCTTGCGCGACCAACTGCACCTGCCCACGGCCCCAGCCGCCCCTGCGCACCCGAGCTTTCGGCCCCAGTTTCCCCTGTGCACATGAGCCTCTGTGCCAGCCGCACCCGAGCCCCATGTCTCACCTTGCCGCCGACCCTAGATCTCTAGGGCACCATTCTTGGTGCCCAATCCAGATCCTATTTTTGTGCGAAAAATCTTTTATTTAATTATTTTTAAATTATTTGAATTTAAAAGGATAATTATCTCATTTTATTTTTGTTAGAAAAATAAAATATCTTTTAGTTGGTTAAGATCTTATCTTAAGTTTAAATAATTATTTGAATTTGATTATTTAATTATTTAAATTCAACTAAATTAAATGGTTATTTAATTAAGACAAATGGAAAACTACTATGGTACAATAATATAATGCTCTTATGTCTAATAACACATAGGATCTTGTTCCACCTGATCCTTCATATAATATAGTCGGTAACAAGTGAGTTTTTAAGCTAAAGTTCAATCCTGATGGCACCATTCAGAAATATAAAGCATGCCTTGTAACAAAGGGGTTCACCAAACTCTTGACATTGATTTCTATGAAACATTTAGCCCTGTCATTAAACAAACTACAATTCGTATTATTCTCACTGTCGCAGTGTACTATGGAAGGGATATTCAACAACTGGATGTTAATAATGCATTTCTAAATAGAGTTTTGCAAGAGTGTTTATATGACCCAGCCATAGGGTTTTGTAGACTCTGCTCATCCTCATCATGTTTGTAAGCTGAATAAGGCTTTGTATGGCCTTAAACAAGCACCCCGTGCTTGGTTTGATTGTCTCAAGTCAGCTTTAGTCTTGTGGGGTTTTGTTCCTCCAAAAGCAAATGTATCCCTCTTCATATACCATAAGAATTCTTAAATGTTGCTCATTCTTGTGTACGTTGATGATATTCTTATCATGGGTATGAATCCTTCTCTTATTTCTCAGCTTGTCATTAATCTCAATGGTACTTTTTCTCTCAAGCAACTAGGTTCTCTTCATTATTTTATGGGAATTGAAGCATATGGAGACTTGTTTGGCCTTTATCTCTCTCAGTCCAAATATATAGCTGATTTAATTTCTAAGTTGCATATGACTGGTGCCAATGGCTGCTCCACTCCTGCTGCACCTCGACAGACCCTATCTTGCAGGGAGGGGAAATCTATGGCTAATTCGAGCTTATACTGGAGTACTATTAGGGCTCTCCAATACTTGACAATAGCTCGACCAGACATTGCCTATATCGTGTCCAAGCTTAGTCAATTTCTAAAATCCCCTACAACAACACACCGGCAGGCGTGCAAAAGGGTCTTATGATATCTCAAGCATAAAGTCACTTATGGAGTGAGTTTTAAAGCTCAACCAACTATGACACTTGCTCTACAGGGGTTTTCAGATGCCATGGCTAGTTGTCCAGATGACAAGCGTTCTGGAGCGTCTTGTGTTTATTTTGGTTCAAGTTTGATATCATGGAGTTCAAAAAAACAAACTGTGGTGGCACGTTCAATACCGAGTCTTACACTACTACAAAAACACCCTTTTAGGACACTTTTTTAGGGCACTCACCTAGATGCGAGCCCTAAAAACAGCTCCTGGGCTTTTTAACAAACACCTCCTGGACTTTTTAGGACACTCATTGCGAGTCCTTAAATAATTTTTTAGGACACGCGGTGCAAGCCCTAAAAACTTATGTGTGTCCTAAAAGTTTGAATTTTAAAAAATCACAAATTTTCTCCATTCCCTCAACTCACTCAATAATATAAATAAAACACAAAAATCACTCAAATAATCATACACTCTCTCTCTCCTTGGTTCTCTCTCTCCCGAAGCTCCCCTCCTCTCTCTCTATCTCGTCTCTGCCAAGGCCAAACGATTGCCTTGCCGTCGCCGCCGAACGCCACGCGCCGCCCCAATCGACGCGCCACCCTTCGAAACCTCCAACCCTCGGAGCTCAGCCCCTCACGCACGGCCTAAGGCCCTCAAAATGCTTGTCGAAGTTTCTGCGATTTTGTGTTTTCCCAAACTTTCCGACCACTTTCCAGCCACCTCGAGCCACCACAAGATGAACCACCACCACCACCACCACCATATTTCTTGCATCTTGGGCTTCAAAACCCACTAAAAAATTAGACCCAATGGCCACCGTGGAGTGGTGGCGTCGCCACTTACTCCGGCCATTCTTTTAGGGCTCGCGTCAATTCTTTTAGGGCTCAATGTAAGTCTTGCGAGTCCTAAAAAATCTCAGTTTTTAAGGCCTCAAATAGAGGACTCGTGCCCCGCAAATCCTAAAAATCTTTTTTTTGTTGTAGTGTTAGTATAGAGCATTAGCTCGTGTAGCACTAAAGATTATGTGGTTGAAAGCTCTCATAAAAGATATGCAAATTCCTATTCAGACCACACATATAATATGGTGTGATAATCTTGGTGCAACATCACTTGTAGCAAACCCAGTCCATCATGCTAGGACTAAGCATATAGAAATTGATATTCACTTTTGTTAGAGATATGGTGTTACAAAAGTTAATTGACATATATGTTCCAACATATGAGCAAGTTGCTGATGCATTAACTAAAGGTACATTTTTCTCATATTCAGAGACAAGCTTCAAGTGATGGTATCTCCTTTTCGCTTGAGGGGGAATGTTGAGAAACCGTTACACAAAAATGCTGAAGCTGATAGTGAGCTGGAAGTTGGTTAGACCAGTATAACCACCATTTGTACATTTTCCTATTTTACAGCATTCTGTTGTAATCAGTTGGTGTATTGTTAGACTTTCAATATAAATAACACCTCTCTACTCTCACGATTATTATCTGAGAGCTTATTCATTTCACTGCTAGTTTTTTGCTTTTAACGATTTTCCTTTTCTCTCACTAGCATCAACAAATGAGATTAAATTAGATAATCTTTTATCTTAATACTATTTCCAAACACCAAACAAGATCAACATCATATAAAAATTGACAATTTAAGTGAATTATCAACTTAATATGATCGCACCTTACAAATCATTTAATTTCTTTGAAGGAAACTAAATTAGGTGGAGCAATGACGAAGAGAAAAACAATGTCATCTTCAAAAAAGACAATAAATTATTTTCATAAATTCTATAAAATAAATATCAGCTAGAATATTCAACTGAAGCTGCAGCTTTGATAAGCAAGCCGAAGAGTAGAAATGGATTTGAGAAGTTTGGGCAATGATCACTGTCTAAAGCATACACATCCAACGGTCGCCATCTCTTAATCATAGCCTCTTGTTGCCCTGGTTTCACCACTCTGTCCTGCAATGTTTTGATGTAGACACGTGGCACCTTATCCACGTCATCACTCTCAGTGAATCTGGCCGATTGTAGTGCTAGGATGGGCCCTGGTCTCGAAAGCATGGAAGCTAATGTGGAATCCTGAATATATACAGAAGAAGAAAAAAAAAACTACAGATATAACTAGGTTGGACTATAACAAAATTTAAAATTTTAAAATAATTGAAGGAGACATTATTATAATGTGTACGAACATATAAAAATAATTAAATTACTTTCGTTGAAGAATAATGTTACAAGTGAGTCTCATTTGCACATTTACTTCATATCTGATGAGGAACAGATCAGCATAGTAAAAGAGTGTTGCAAAGTGAATGAAAACATGTGGGGTGTTGATGATGATATAAAAAAAATTAAAAATAAAATAAAATCCCTAATCAATTATACAATGAGGGCTGTCACGCAATGTACATAATCTACATGAATTTTTTAATTATTTTTTAATACATGGGTATAAGATATATTATATACATATGTGTGGTGTGTGTGGTGAAATTACCTCTAGAGGGCTCATGGGGAATGAAATTTTGCGTTGAAACTCTTTCTTGATGATTGCACTTGTTGGAGGCTTATCAATTCCCAGCCCAAATCCTAAGTCATACACATCTCCAAATTCAGATAAATCTGGTACTCCCTGTTTCACCACAAACAGATAATAAAAAGAAAGCCAAATTTTTCATTGAGTTATCAAATAAACAAATATTTGAATCATTGAGTTAATATTTAAATACTGTTGACCCAACAATGATCTCAATGATTGAAGGTACAAATAGCAAAAGGCACTGTTTTTCTTGGTGAGCCTAGTAAATGTGAGTGTATATGAGTAATAAAGTGCTCTTAGTTATTTCTTATTGAAAAGACAAAGCTTTGGTGATGATTTGGATAACAAAAACATGCCGACAATGGAAGCCCAAAAAATTATTGAAAAGATGATTGAATAAATTAAGATAAGGGGACCAAAAAAGTTACTAATTATTTTGGTAATTATGTGCCTGGCTTTCCTAAGAGGTCAATTCAATTTGAATGACCAGCAGGCCTAATCCATCTATCTCCATTCTTTATGGAGATTTTCAAATTAAAAAAAGAACATCCTGTATTATCTTCTGGTTAATAATATAACCCAGATTCTCCCCATTAGTGCTCTGCTCTCTTAGCTACAAAAGCCTAAAAAACAAAGCTAGAGTTAACCTTT
Source organism: Humulus lupulus (assembly GCF_963169125.1). Taxonomy (NCBI): domain Eukaryota; kingdom Viridiplantae; phylum Streptophyta; class Magnoliopsida; order Rosales; family Cannabaceae; genus Humulus; species Humulus lupulus. Next base: position 92,001,386 of record NC_084800.1, on the reverse strand, counting down.
ACAAAATCCTCAATTTTCAACACTCTTTTCGTTACTTTATGTCTAAACAATCAGCCCCAGCTGGTAAATTCCTTCACAAATAAACACATAATTATCTCTCTAGAATAGTTTTGAAATCACCCTCTTGCCAATTCAAACCAAAAAACCAAAACAGCATAGAAAACAGAGTAAAGTGAAGAAAGGAAACAGTTTACATCTTTGATATCTTGATCAGTCCAAAACCCCAGTTTGAGCATCGTTGCAGCTATATACACAGCCAAACGAATTTTCTTTGCAAACTTATGAGTGGCCCAAGTTACACTAATTCCACCGGCACTGTGTCCCACCAATATCACCTGGAAAAAAAAAGTGAAATAAACATCATCATCATCAAGATCATCATAAATCATAATCATATAGTAAGATATGTAACAAGTAATAAATAACAAAGATTGAGCTAGGCACTAGACATTTTCTCATGACTTACCTGTTCATCTTCAGGCAAAGTAGACATGAAGTTGAGTAAGGGCTCATTATAATCTTCAAAAGTGTGGACGGAATCGGCATCGGACTTGTCGATTCCGCAGGCTTTGAGGTCAACACATGAGACCTTATAGCCGGAATTTTCCATTAGGCACCGGACTTTGTACCAACACCAACTCCCTCCACTTATACCATGGACCAAAACAAAGTGTGCCTTCAATGGTGCTACTTCAGATTCTGGCATATTTGCTCTTCTTTTTCTTGATTGCTTCACTATTTTTTGTTTTCTTAGCTACCTTCATTTGTCCACACATACATATATGATGTATATATACATACACATGTATGCGTTTCGAAGTTGGAATTAGTCTTAGTGAGTCATGATTTTTTTGCTACTCTCACTAATTTGGCATTATTCAGAGATGGGATAATTTCAATATGGGCTCACGTCCATCATAAGCTCATTGAATACCCTTTTCACAAACTCAGCCAATCAATTCGTTTGGTCAAACTTTTGAAAGTCAACCCTCTCCACTGAACCTGAGAAAAGAGTGGTTTATTACACCTTCCCTAATAAGCGTTTCGTATGAGGCAAAATCACGCGTTGGACATGTTTGTAAAACATAACATATATATATATATATGGACTGTACATTTAAACCTAAATAATAATAAAAAAGATTTTTACTAAAAATGACGTTATATGACTGTAATAACCACTTGTTTTTATACAAATAAGAATACATCCAAAGTCGACATATTGTTCGTTTATATATATTTATGTGTAGAGAGTTCCAACAGTGAAAAAGGAGTTATATATATATATATATATTATATCCTTGGAAATGGAGATTTGTCTCTCAATTTAGTAGCATGAAACTTGAACATTTGTTATATATATATATATATATATATATATATACAAAATAAACTGATTTTAAAATTTGGGTTTGTCCGATATTTTGCTTTTATTTGGGCTGATCTATTCAAATTCAAATATATAATTTTTTTGTCTGGGTTTCTAGTACAAACTAAAAACTGCAGGCCAACAATATCCTTTTCAGCAATTTAAATTAATCAAGTAATATTAGTTGGAAACCAATTATAGTGAGTCCTCTTATCTTGTCTTAGGGATAAGGTCTCTTAAATTTATTTAATTAAAAAAAAATGCTTGCTTAGTCTACCAAAATATAATACAGTTGAATTGGTAAGCAGGAAATTTGTTGAGGCAAACAAAAAAAAAAAACCTTTTAAGGACCAAACATTTAGTATTATTCTTAGTATTTTTTTAATCAAAAGAAATATAGTGAAGTTCTCACGCTTCAAACTTAATATTGTTTTAGAAATCTATTAGGATCACAGGTGATGAAATATAAAGAATCTAAAAGACCCGTTTTATACTTTCTTGGTAGCTATTTAGGATTATAATTTATTATATTTTTAATTTGGGTTTTATCAAATTAATTAGTTAAGCCAATATAGTTTGGATTGGAGTCACCTTGAACTTGGGGCTTGATATGCATAGAATAGAACTGCAGCTAAGAGGTGAAGAGGGTCACAATGGAACAGTGGCATATAGGTCTCCATGATTTAATTAAGGAGATTTTACTTTCCATAGAAATAAATAAATATATAATTAAATAATAATAATTCAGAAAGTACCAAATTGCCAATAGTGAAAATGATTAGCAAAGCAATAATTAAAAAAATAATAAAAATTATTAGTGAAAATGAGAAAGCTAATATGGTCTCTTGCATTTGGAATTGAGCCTTTTGGTTTGGAGTTTGGACAATGACAGTGTTACATATGCATAAAGATGTACAACCGCCAGCTAATTGTCAATTCTTACTTTATAGTAAATTGTATTATAATCAACTAAATAAACTATAGTAATTAGCGCAATTTATTATATCATAAAAACTATCGAAAAATTAAGAACTTCTTGATATTAGGTAGATTAGATTTCAGGTGGGGTGTAGCTTTTAGATGTGAAAATTATCTACTTCAATTTACTTAGCAATAGACCCCTCATCGACTATATATATATTTATGGATATATTGCTATGTTCATAAGTTTCTAATTTTGAAATTGTTTGATTTAGCTTCTTTTTAAGTAATATTGCTATACAGAAGTTGATGTACCTGAGAGGCTGATATAAGCAATATTGTGCATTATTATTCAAAATTTGATTGAAAAGAAAAAGAAAAGTAATAATATGTTATCTTAATTTGGAAACATATATATATACATGTATATATATATATCATTTCGTATTGAAATGTCAAAAATTAATATTCTGGATGATAAGAAAACTGGCGAGCACTAAGTGCCAATGGGGCATATAATTTTTCCCACTTACAGTTACTTGCAAACACTATTTTGCTTACGTTTCAATTAAACGAATATATCAACCGGTAATATCTATCCTTGTTGAAATGCATTTTGCTTAGTTTTAAAGTTGTAAAAATTAATTTATTATTATTTTTTAAATAAAATAAATTATAGTTCCACAGTATATATAAATATTTATATCAATAATTTCTACATATATGAAATTTAAACACAACGTTAATATATATATAATTACATGACTACATAACATATATACTAAATACAATAATATTTAAAAAGAAATTAATAATAGAAAAAAGTCTTAGGGTAGACAGTAGTATCTCATAATGTCTTTTGGTGAATTCGATAAAGAAAAAAAAACTTAAATCACTTGATAAAAAATAAATTATCACACAAATTATAAGATAAAAAATTGATATGTATGCATTTATGTTTTTAAATAAATATGATTTAATTATTTAAATAATCATAAAATATCTTAAAAATATCATATTTTAATTAATTTTTTTTGTTTAATTTTATGTTTGTTCTAGTTTTTGAATTTGACAATTACAACAAAAGATTATATAATATATGTTTAATATAATATTAAGTTTAAGTTTAATTAAATTTTATTTAAGTTATAAAATATATAGTTCTATTATTTTTAAATAATTATCATTGTAAAATATCTCAAAAATATCCTATTCTAATTTGTTTAATTATTCATTTATTTAATTTTATTTAAGTTTAAGTTATGTTTACAATCTACCGTTCAATATAAGAATATTCTGTTAAAGTTAACAGGAAAAAATAAAAAATTGCTAAAACCAAGAATTTCCATTATCTACACACTTTTTATATAGAAGAGATAAGACCCTGATGTCGTCAATCTAATATTTTACAGGCCCTGATTTTACATATAATATTTCTCAATCTAACGGCTAATAATGATTTGACTCACTTTATAGTTATTTGAATTTAAAATAATAAAAATAATTAGGGTATTTTTAGAGAGAACCGAAAAGTATAGAAAAACTAGAATTGGAAATGACATTTGTCAGATACTAACCAACACCTATGATCAAAGACCCATATTTACTCTCTTCTCTCTCATTTTGTAACCGTTAGAATCCCGTGATCCGTAATGGGAAAGAGCGGGTAAAGCTGTGCAATCCCACACCGCCTGGGGAATGTCAAGTGTGATGATTCTAAGACTGTGTATGTATGAGACTACACAGTTGAAGATGACTTATATGGATTGATGGGTACTACCTATATCAACAAGATGCATCTTCTTTTTAGTAGTCCATCACTTGAGAACTCCAAAGTTAAGCGTGCTTGATCTGGAGTAATCTCAAGATGGGTGACCTCCTGGGAAATTTTCCCAGGAAGCGTGCGAGTGAGGACAAAGCACGCTGGAAAGACTCGTGTTGGTTTGTAGGGTCAATCGTCATTACAGGAAGCAGCCATAGTGACGTGGGGCGTTACACATTCACTCTCTTCCCTCTCATTCATTTACATTTCAGAACGAAAAAGCCCTAATCTACGGCGTTCGTGAGCACATTTGGACATCTGTTAAGGTGAGCTAGTTTTGTTCTTCAATCATCATCATCATCAATGTCATTATCTTTTGCTTCAAAATTTTATTTCCTAATTTCGTTCTTAGTAAAGTTGGGTTTTTCGTGAGTTATTACAAAAGTTAGGGTTTTTAAGTTCTTTATATTTCAAGTGATTTATTTAAATACTGTGATTTCTTGATAAGATCAAGTTTCGTGACTGTGGAAGCATGATGAAAAGTAAGGTGAGATCACGGTTAAGGTGAAAAGGGCTTCCTCGAGCACTATTTCAAGCAATAATCTGTTAAGGAGAGATCTCAGTTATTTTTGACAAAATTTGGGTTTTTTTTTTCTTTTTTTTTTTGTTTGAATTTAGTGATTTCTTTGCATGATATGATCGGTGTATAAAGTTAATTTTTTTTTCCTTTCTTGAGTTTGTCTTGTTTAAGCATTTTGTGTGTTTTATCCCAAATAAAATGTGTTAGATTTATGAATTTAAGGTTTCGTTTACATGGTAAATTAGTCTATGCAAGCTCGATTACTTGTGAGATTTTTAAATTTAAAACCAATTTCACTCAAAAGTTGAAAACAAATTTTGCATAGTAATCATCAGAAATCTAACTTATAAATTGCACTCATCCTTCTCATTGAAATCTAATTTTAAATTAAATTTGAAATCAAAGTTGAAAACATAATACAAAATTTGATTAAAAAATTTATTTTGGATTGAGAATGCATTGTTTTTGTTTGATAAATTGATTTACCTATCCTATAAATTTGTCACCCCCTTTCATAAAGCATACATGGAAAGTTTAAAAAATTGTAAATTAAATTTGAAACCCATTACTGAAAACAGAAAACAAAATTGATGCTTGGTGAAGTATTTATATGGTTAAGAAAAAGTACTTAAGAAAAATTGTAAGAAAAAGTTGTTACACCCAGATTTCGAGCCTTAAGAATTGTGATCTCGAAAGCTGGATTCGTAAGGGATGGACTCGTGATGCCTAGAACGTGTTCGCAACCTAGGCACCGAGCCTGCGAAGCAGAGGCAACTTCGAAAATGGTAGCCTCGAAACCTTCACAAGCTCGAAAGACAGACATCGAAGTACATCTATTCTCGGATGACCTCAGATCAGGGGTTCCGAGCTTGATAAAAGTATGAGCTCGAAGCCGCATGATCTCGGGAAAATGCTATAGCTCGAAAGTCATTAAGAGACCTGGGTGAACGTGGCATTGACAATATAAGCTGATAACTTTGAATATCTTAGTGAATCACCTAAGAGAGACGCAGTCTGCATTCATTGCTGTAAATCCCCTATAATAAAGGGATATTTATTATTCAGTTATACGCACCCTGATCTTCAGGGGACGATTTCCTTGTATATAGGATTACAGGTTTTTAATGCCATTAAATTTATTTACATATACAGAATAACTTCCCAAAATGTGTGGGATAGTATTCAGAAATCTTCTCTATTAATAGAGAAGTCATGCACCATTGTAAAGGACCGAAATTTTGTGATCTTGGGAGAAACTCTGGAGAATTCATCTCTGAAGGATTTCCAGAAATTTCCTAAGTTTTAATAACAAAGACTCGTGGACTAGGCAGAGTTAACTGCTGAACCACGTAAAAAACTCTTATTGTTTTATCGTATTTTTCTGGCCATAACTATTTATTGTTTTCGTGCTCTCATTTCACTGTTAACGAAAAACGGCGTCAACAGTTTGGTGCTTTCATTGAGAACCTTAAGCATTCAGCCCCTGAACGAGTTATGGCTGCTAACGATCAAAACGTTCCTAAAGAAAATTATTCGAGACGTCCTGGGAAACAGCCAATGGTAAACCCGGATGTTGAAGAGAGAAGCGAGTCCTCCGATTCTCGGGGACCCCCCGCACCACCAAGGGATGAGGATATGTATTACAATCCTGAGCGGTACGTTCCCATTGTGGAACTTGAAAATCGGCAGCTGAAACAACAGTTGGCAGAAGCCAATAAGTGGAATGAGGAGTTGGCAAGGATAGCCGCCGAGGCGCATGTGGCTCAGCCCCCGCCTCCGCGTGAAAACCAAGCCCCTCCTCCGAGGGACGTGCACGTCCCTCCCTGCAGACCCCGTGGGCGTCCACGGAAGAATGCTACCACAAGAAGGCCGGAACAACCTCCTGCACCAGCAGATCAATCGGCCCCCTCTAGGCCCCAGAGAAGTACCCGAGCTAGGGCCCCGATTAATCCACCTACGGAAGTACCTGCGGGAATTGAAACAACCGAGCCCCTACAGAGGCTCGGACTCAAGTCCTTGGGAGCGCACAGAATGCAACCAACCCATCTCGGGCAAACTCCGGACCATCTAGGCCGCGAAATGGGTGGCAGCCACCGTCACCCATACGGTTCCCTCCATCACCTATAAGATATCCTTCACCTCCTCGCAGGAATGCTTAATCAGTTCGAGGTGAGGACGAAAGACGTGCGGGGAGGAGACAAGGGAACAGGGAGGCTTTCTGGGAGCAGAGAGGCGCCCCCTCTGAAAAAAGCCTAACGTCCCGATCTCGCATTACAGAAACGAGGCGGCATGAAAAAGACTCGCCCTGGTTGGGCTAGGGGCAGTCTCATCAATAAGGCATCTGACCATTAAGTTTCCGACCCCTAGTGGCGTCGGGACATTTAAGGGAGATCAGTTAGCTGGAAGGGAATGCTACAACATTTCCTTAAGGGGAAAGAAACAGACGAGCGTACAAGCACTCGTCATTATTCAGAGTAAAGACGGGACGGTCTTGGAGATTGATGAATCAATCAATCCAAGGGTTGAGGAGAAGGTTGACCTCGAACCCTTAGAAGAGCTTGAAGAGATTCAACTCGAAGAGTCCGATCCCTCGAAAAAGGTAAAGGTTGGAAAACACCTCTAGGAAGAAACCAAATAGCAATTAACTTGCTTGTTGAAGAGAAACCAGGACGTCATCGCATGGTCACATTCGGACATGGTAGGAATAAGTCTGAACATAGCAAGCCACGCGCTAAATATTGATAAAAGCTTCCCTCCGAAGCAACAAAAGCGAAGACAGCTGGATGATGACAGAAAGAAGGCACTGAAGGAGGAGGTCGACAGGTTAAAAGAAAACCGATTCATTAGGGATGCTTTTTACCCTGACTGGGTAGCCAATCCGGTATTGGTCCCAAAACCTAATGGGACATGGCGAACCTGTATCGACTATTCGGACCTCAACAAAGCTTGCCCGAAGGATTGTTTTCCCTTACCGAGGATTGATCAGCTCATGGATGCCACAGCAGGGCATGGACTAATGTCGTTCATGGATGCTTATTCTGGATATAACCAGATTCCCATGCATGCCCCCGACCAGGAACATACAAGCTTCATAACCGATAAGGGGTTATACTGTTATAATGTCATGCCATTCGGGCTCAAAAATGTTGGGGCCACATACCAGCGGCTCGTGAATATGATGTTTTCGGAGCAAATAGGGAACAACATGGAAGTTTATGTTGATGACATGCTAGTCAAGTCTCAACTTAACGATAACCATGTTAACGACCTCGAAGAATGCTTTGGTGTGCTCCAGAAGTATAACATGAAACTAAATCCTCAGAAGTGCACCTTTGGGGTATCATCAGGAAAATTCTTGGGCTTTATTGTAAACACTCGTGGAATAGAAGCCAACCCCGACAAGATCCGGGCCCTGATCGATATGCCCTCGCCTCGAAAACACAAGGATGTCCAAAGTTTGACCGGTCAGATGGCGGCACTAAGTAGGTTTATATCAAAATCTGCAGACCGTTGTCTTCCGTTTTTTAACCTTTTGAGGGGAGGCAAGAAATTTGAATGGACGGAGGAGTGCGAGCTGGCCTTCCAGGAGCTTAAAAAGCACCTCGCAGAACCCCCCATCTTGTCAAAACCTATTACGGGAGAAGTATTGTACTTGTATCTTTCCACCACCGAACATGCAATAAGTGCAGTGCTCGTGCGGGAAGAAGAAAAAGTACAAAGACCCGTCTATTACATCAGCAAAAGATTACTGGGGGCAGAGTCGAGGTACCCCTTGATGGAAAAGCTGGCTCTCAGCTTAATTCATTCTTCTCGTAAACTTCGACCCTACTTTCAGGTGCACCCCATCCATGTGCTGACTGATCAACCACTTAGGCAACTCCTGTCTAAACCGGAGGCTTCAGGCCGACTTCTTAAATGGGCAGTTGAACTCGGACAATTCGAGATCACTTACCATCCAAGGACGACCATTAGGGCACAGGCATTGGCAGACTTTATAGTGGAATGTACTGGCATGACCAACGACGAAGTTATAACCCCGGCCCACGAGCTGTGGAAACTTTACGTCGATGGTTCATCTAATGAAAATGGATCGGGGGCAGGGATCATTTTGAATACCCCTGCAGGGAGCAGATTTCATTCTGCCTTAAGATTCGGCTTCAAAGCATCGAATAACGAGGCCGAATACGAGGCTTTATTGGCAGGCCTTCGTATAGCCAAAGAGCTCAAAGCTAAAGCAATACATTGCTACAGCGACTCCCAGCTTGTGGTTAATCAGATCATGGGAGAATACCAGGCTCGTGGCATGAAAATGGCAGCGTACTTAGAGAAGGCGAAATCCGCATTGGAACATTTCGAGTTTTATGCGATCGAACAGGTTCCCCGAGAGAAAAACTCAAATGCAGATGCCTTAGCTCGGCTCACTACTTCTGTCGAGAATGATGGGCTAAACGTGGTGCCCATAGAACACCTCTCGACACCTAGCATTAACGAGCCGGAGGAGGAAGACGTGTGTATGATTGAGTCTGAGCCAACCTGGATGACCCCGATAGTCGAATATCTCGAGACCGGAGTCCTTCCAAAAGATCGGAACCAGGCTCAAAAGTTAATGTATCAAACTCCCCGCTACACCACTTTGGATGGAAAGCTATATAGAAAGGGATATTCCATGCCATTACTTCGGTGTGTGACTTCACCAGAAGCCAAGAAGATCATTGAAGAATGCATTGTTTTTGTTTGATAAATTGATTTACCTATCCTATAAATTTGTCACCCCCTTTCATAAAGCATACATGGAAAGTTTAAAAAATTGTAAATTAAATTTGAAACCCATTACTGAAAACAGAAAACAAAATTGATGCTTGGTTAAGTATTTATATGGTTAAGAAAAAGTACTTAAGAAAAATTGTAAGAAAAAGTATTTATATGGTTAAGTATTTTTTGTTTGAGTGTCACTTGGTTGCTAGTAGTAATTATTATAGAATAGTAATTAGTACTATTCCTTTTTGTTTGCGTGTTATATGGTTATTTACACCACTTAGGGATGCACATTTTCCCCATCTGGGACCCGCCATTAATGGGGTAGGGAATCCCCATCTAAATGGGGAATGGGGCGGGTACAAGGGTACTTTTAAATCCCCGAATGTTAAATGGGGCGGGGGCGGGGGCAGGGACGACACTCCCCGCCCCAACGAGCCCCCGATTAAATTATTATATATTTTTGTAATATTTTATATATATTATATATTTTTCTTTATGTGTTATTGTAGTATATTAGTAACTTTTTTAATATTTTAAATTTTATTTGGGATCATGTTTAGTATTTAAAATCATAAATATTGTGTAATATTTTAATTTACATATAATTTACTATTTTTTATTTTAAAACTTTAATCTAAAATTAATTTTTCAAATAAAAGGGTTCTCTGTGGGGGTTCCCCACCCCATCCCCAATGGGGAATAAGTGGGGATGGGGCGGGGACGAGGATTAAAATTATAAATGGGGATGGGGACGGAGGGAGCACTCCCTGCTAATTCCCTGCCCCGTGTGCATAAGATTCTACACCATCGGACCCTTGTAATTCTTGAATTTCCTCTTATCATTTCTTCCTGTAACCATGAGTCCTTCAACACTTGACTAAGCATTTTCTTCAGAAGACAAAAGTAGAGTATCAACACCTATGGTCATCCTCTCATTCAATATTGACTAAATATGTAACGACCCAAAATTGCTAATAGGGTTTAGTGCCTTGATTAGCGTACTGGGGGCATAATTGGTTTATATATATGTTTAATTGATTAAATGTGTGACTATGTGGCATGTATGATTAATATTATTATGTGAATATATTATATGCACGTTTGTGAGTATTAAATATGCATGTGGACCCTATACTGTTCACAAGGGCGTATTTGTAATTTTGGCCCGTTAAGGGCATAAATATGATTATATGTGATAAATGGTTGAGACCACATTATTATGTGGATATATTTGCAGTATTTGGCTCGAGACAGACCTAGTGAGCGGATTAGAAAAATAGTCACAGTGGGGTTTAATACTCGACTCGAGTGGAGCCTAGGGGTATTTTGGGAATTTAGAGAATATTTTGAGATTTATTGAGTAATGGATAAGTATTTGGTAATTAGTTGGATGTGATAGGATTAATTGGTAAAACACTTGAGGAATTAGCGGGAATCGAGAAATAACCATTATACCCTTAGAGGTAAGTGGAGGACTGGGTTAATAATAAAGGGCAATTTGGTCATTTCTAATTAAGTTATATACTCAGTAAAACTCTAAGGAACAACCAGGATGTAGTGAAAGACTCTCAACTCTTTCTCTCTCACCCTCTCACTCATGTTCACTCCTTCTCTCCCTTTTGTGTGGAGGCTTTGAGTTTGCTGAAGGAAAAGACTTGGTTTAAGCTGGATTGGAGCTGAGTTTGGGCTGGGTTAAACTGAAGAATTAAGGCTGAAAGTGGGCAGAGGATAGCTGGAGAAATTCAGGCCATAAACTGAGGTAATTTCAAATTCAATTGCTGAATTCTGTTGGAGATTATATTAAAGTTATAGTGCATGAGTTTTGGTTTGTTAGCTGGGTTTGGGTGTTTGATGGTGCAAGAAAAGGGTTATTAGTAAGTTGTGATGGTTGGGATATAAAGATAGGAATTTTGGGCTTGAATCTGAGTGTGGCTCGTCATTTGGGGTGTGAATTTGGGGTTAGGCTCGAGGAAAAAAATGCAGGAAAGTGTTGCTTTCCTAGGTTTGGGGGCTCGGGTCGCAGCCTTGTTCTTCAAGCACTGCGGCCCGCATGCTTTTGGAGGTTGGGAGCCTCTATTCGCTAGGTGCGCCGCGACACGGAGGGGTAAAAGTCACGGCCCGTGTCCTCCATCAGGGAGGAATGGGCCTATGTCTAAGGGGTGGGCCATGACCCTTAGGGGCAAGTCGCGACCCTAAATGGGGAATTAAGGGAAGACAAGGTTTTAGGCTTGGGGATTCAAACCTAGGTGCTTGGGATGAATTCTACTACCTGGTTTAGTAGAATTCGAGGTCCTGGAAGCTAATATTTGTTCCCTAAGTATTTATTTGGATTAGAATTTGATAGTTACCCGTTGTTGTTGTGACTAGGTTTATCGCTAAGGCTCATGACTGAGGATCATGCTCAGGACCATTCTTAATTCTCCACTCGGGATTCGAGGTAAGAAAACTGCACCCATGTGGTTGTGTTTGGGACTAAGGTGCCCTGTATCTGGATATATGTGTTGTGTAACTATATTGTTGTTATGTGAAATGTGAAAGTATGACCTAAGGGAGCAAGGGCTGACGATTAGTGCATTGGATACGACTTGGCTGATGTGAGCTGGGGTCAGCTAAATAAACAGTGGACTCGGCCTAAGCAAGCCTGGGTCAGCTTAATAAACAGAGGGCACGGACTAAGGGCGCCGACCTTGAGTATTTTTATTACTGATTAAAATATATGCTTGAAAATAAATGTTTACCATTATTAGCTTGATACTTATATTCTGTTGAATTTCTGAATGACTTGTATTAAGATTGATTGAATACTACTACTACTATATGTATTTGTTGTTTATGGTTTTCTTGCTGGGCCTTGGCTCACAGGTGCAACGTGGTGCAAGTAAAGGCAAAGGAAAACTGGACCGAACATGAGTTGGAAAGCTTTGGGGGCAGAATGTACATAGTTAGCTGCTCGTTCGCCACGGTCAAGGGAAAGTACAGGGACAGAGCCCTAAAACTTGTATTTTGCCATTAGAGTGGCTTTTGGTTGTATGAACTTTTTGGGATTGTAAACTACCACTTATACCCTGCTTTTGGGATCCCATGTATCAAACATCTGTTTTAATAAAAATTAACTATTTATCACCAAAATCTTTTAACTCTAACCTGATAGTTGACTTTAGGGTCACAATATTGTTCAAACGACTTGATTATCAAGTATTGCATTATTTTAAAATACACAGTGTAACTGTCTTGGTTATCCTAGGCGTTACAACTTGGTATCAGAGCGGTCTAGGTTTAAGGGTTCCTGAAGACTGGCTGAGCATGTACACTCGTTGCTAAAGACATGCTCGACTCAGGGTTTGGTATCTATAGATGTGTGATTGTATGTTTAAGTGCTTACATGAAATATAAATGTTTTAATCTGCATGAATTAATAGGGAGCGTGAGATACTGATAAGGCCTGGCTCTTGACTGTAGTGTGGTTATGATGAGGCGTGCTTATTAGCATTGCTGCTGCATGTGAATGAATGTTTAAATGTTTGTTTCATCTTGATTTCATATCGTTGGTTGAGTTTCAATGGTGGATCATGGAAAGAACATTAAACTATCATCATTGCCTGACTGTCGAGTCATTGATTGTAGATAAACTTGGATAGATATGCGTCCAAGACGATCAATACGACTAGTCGACACAGGGATCGAGGCTAGAGATGATGAGCAGGGCCAGTTTTCTTTGCCAGTCCCTAAGAACTGGTAACAGATACTTGCTGATATGCAAGTCCGGTTACAAAGTCAAGAAGAGCAGATCCGTCTCTTGAGACAACAGGCTCCGTCAAGGAGTGCTGAACCTATTGTGTCACCTGTTGTGGCACCAGTTGTATAGCCACCTGAGGTTGGGAATAGGTGGGAGCAACTTTATGAACATTATAGGAAGCAGCACCCACCAACCTTTGAGGGGGGACCAGATCCACTCAACTCTAAATAGTGGATGAGTATTATCACCTTTATCCTGGATTTTATGAGGGTGGAAGGTAGCAACAGGGTGGCCTGTGCCACCTATATTCTTCGAGAGGATGCCCGTATTTGGTGGGGGGTGGCATCACAGACTCAGGACATTATTGCCATGAGCTGGGATGGGTTCAGAGACCTGTTTGGCCAAAAATATTATAATGTTGCCATTAGGGCAGCGAATGTGAGTGAGTTTGTTGGGTTGGTGTAGGGAAGCATGTGTTATATTATTTCATATAATATAATGTTAGATTAAATAATGTGACAAAATGTGATTTGTCACACCTTGTAACATATTATTGAGAGTCACAAAATTAGACACATGTGTGTGCCCAAATGTGACATATTTTGGAGTTACAAAATTAGTTACAAATTTGTAACTCCCAAATATTACTCAATAATGTGTATATTATATGTTACACATTTGAGATTGGATTTCACAAAGCCATGATGAAATATGGCTATTGGAGACATGTTTTTAACTCCTAATAGGTGTTTAGAGGTCACAAAATCATGTGGGAAAGGATTTGGGACGTTTTGGAATAATGACTTTTTTGTGTGAAAATGGCCTGTGGCCATGGCCACTGACTTTCCCTGGCTGCGGCCAGTGAGGCTGACAGCTAACTTGATTTTTCAATTTTTACCAAATTGAACGATTCTAACATCCCAAATAACTCCCAAATATCCATTTTAATTCCATAAACATCCAATTAAACATTGGTAACAGCCACGGGGGTTGGTGGAATTTGAAATTCAAAGGGTATCTCAAAATCTATAAATAGGAGCCTAATGGTCACTTGTAAGACACACAATTTTCCATCCACAAAGCACTTGGCTGGAAAATACACCATAGATGCTTGATAATTCCAGAGAGCTATTTACTAGAGAGATTCCTTAGTGCTTAGAGAATAGGGGAAATAAGCGTTTGGACAAAGGTTTTGAACCTTGTTCAAGTTGGTGATCCCCACTACTCTACACTTTGGTTGTGTGAGAGTTTGTTTTTTTCATTGATCTTTTCATTCTGTTGTTCTTCTTGTATTATTATTGTATTGAGTTTGTAATCTTCTTCTTTTAAATCTATTTACATATTTATTGGTATCTTTTGTTTTAGAATTTTAGTTCTTATAATTCTCTTATTTCTCTTATTTCTACATTTACTTGTATTATTGGTCATTGAGTTGTAATTCTATTTAATCAATCATCTTGTCCATTGTATTTTTAAATAAAGTTGTATTTGGTTTTTCCATATTTCCATTGAGTATAAAAATATATTCTCTAACAGCATGACAATTACCGAGTATGCCCTGAAGTTTGACAGGCTTGCGAAGTTTGCACCAGATTTAGTGCCTACTGATGTAGCTAGACAGGATAGGATTATTAGAGGGCTTAATGCTATGATAACCCGAGATGTGAGGATCACATCAGTACTTGGGGGAACGACCTATGCCCAGGTTGTTGAGAAGGATCTTACCACTAAGGAGGTAGAGAATAAGATCTGGAGGGAGAACGCTGCTAGACGAGATGTTTGTAGGGCAGTGGTCTGGTAGGGGTGGAGGCCCTAGTGATCTGAAGAGGAAGACCCCTGACACTTTGACCACTGCTGGTCTTGATAGAAGGAGTCGGAGTGCTCAGGGTGGCCGCCAGGGAAGTGGTGAGACATGGAGAAGTTATCCAGAGTGCACGAGATGTAGAAAGTGCCATTTGGGAAAATGTCAGGCAAAGGCTTGTTATTTGTGTGGGGGTGGTGGGGCACCTCAAGAATTGCCCAACAGCGAAGAAAGAGGAACCAAGGAAGGTGGATAGCTTGACTCCAGCTCGAGTGTTCACCTTGACGCAGGCAGAGGCCGAGGCTAGTGCCTCGGTAGTGACAGGTCAGCTTTATAGTGCTAGCTCTTCTTATACTGTATTGATTGACTCTGGTGATACACATTCATTTGTTTATAGTAAGGTAATTGATAAATTATGTAGACCTAGTGAGTATTATACTGTGGGGTTTGAGACTATACTGCCTATAGAGGAACTGGTCATTTCTAGGAGATAGATTAGAGCACTGCCAGTGATGGTAGATCGTAGGGAACTATCAGTAGATTTGATCGAGTTGAGTATGGATGATTTTGATGTGATTCTAGGGATGGATTGGTTAGTCAAATATGGGGCTACTATAGATTGCAGGAAGAAGATGGTGACCTTTGAGCTTGAGGGTGAGGATCCCTTTGTTTTCGTGGGTAATGTGCATGGACCCTGCATACCCATGATATCAACATTGAGGGCTAGGGACCTATTATAGGGAGGTTGTATAGGTTGTCTAGCTAGTGTGGTGGATACCACCAGAGTTATGCTAGTGGGGCCGGGAGAGACCAGATTGGAATATGAGTTCTTGGATGTGTTTCTTGAAGATCTACCATGATTGCTGCCATGCAGGGAGATTTAGTTCGTCATTGAGTTAGCGCCGGGTACAGAGCCAATGTCAAGGGCACCATATAGAATGGTTCTGACAGAGTTAAAGTTATTGAAGATAAAGTTGTAGGAGCTTCTAGACTTGGGGTTTATTAGACCTAGCTTCTCGCCATGGGTGCTCCGGTTCTGTTTGTGAAGAAGAAGATGGGACCCTGAGAATGTGTATAGACTACAGAGAGTTAAACAAGTTGACCATCAAGAACAAATACCCCTTACCAAGGATTGATGATTCGTTTGACCAGCTGCAGGGAAAGACGATATTCTCGAAGATTGATCTTCGATATAGTTATCATCAGTTGAGGATCAATGACGAGGATATTCTGAAGACAACCTTCCAAATGAGGTATGGGCATTATGAGTTTTTGGTCATGTCGTTTGGTTTGACTAATGCCCCAGCAACATTCATGGATCTGATGAACAAGGTGTTAAGGACTTCTTAGATCAGTTTGTGATTGTCTTCATCGACGACATCTTGGTTTACTCCAGTTCAGAGGCAGAGCATGAACAACATCTCCGACAGGTATTACAGAGATTGAGAGAGCATCGATTGTATGCTAAGTTTAAGAAGTACAAGTTCTGGCTACTAGAAGTGACATTCCTTGGATACATTGTTGGTGGAGATTGGATTAAGGTGGATCCAGCTAAGGTTGAGGTGGTTAGGGATTGGCTGAGGCCAAGGAATGCCTCGGAGGTTAGGAGTTTTCTTGGATTAGCAGGATATTATAGAGGTTCGTGGAAGGGTTTTTGAAGATTGCTGCACCGATGACAGAATTGACATGGAAGAATCTTAAGTTCGTCTGGTCAGACAAGTGTGAGAATAACTTCCAAGAACTGAAGCGACAGCTGATTACTGCTCCTGTGTTAAGTCTTCCTTCGGAGGGAATGAAGTTTGTGGTATATTGTGACACAACGAGATTGGGATTGGGATTCGTGTTGATGCAGAATAAGAAGGTTATTGCATATGCATCACGACAGCTGAAGGAGTATGAGCAACGATACCCTACCCATGATCTGGAGTTGGCCGCAGTGGTATTACTTGTATGGAGAAAAGTGGGAGATATACACCGATCATAAGAGCTTGAAGTATATATTCACCCAGAAGGACTTGAATATGAGGCAGAGATGTTGGCTGGAGTAGGTGAAGGACTATGATTGTGATATCCTTTATCACCCAGGGAAAGCCAATGTGTTGGCAGATGCATTGAGCCGAAGGGGCCCGAGATAGTTATTTAGCTTTACACAGATATCAAAGGAGTTGGCAGAGGAAATGACTCGAGCAAGGATAGAGTTGGTAGTGGGCCAGTTGGCCAATATTACCTTACATTCAACCCTTCTGGAGAGGATAAAAGAGGGCCAGTTGGATGATACACAGTTGCAGGAGGTTAAAGGGAATGTCCTACTTGGAGTGGCTAAGGATTATTCCGTTTCAGAGACAAGTTTACTACGGTATAAGGGTTGGATTTGTATCCCAGCAGATGTGGGTATTAAAGAAGAGATACTTGAAGAATCCCATACTACACCATACTCACTCCCTCCAGGCACCACAAAGATGTATCAGGATCCACGAACTTTATATTGGTGGCTTGGGATGAAGAAGGACGTAGTAGAGTATGTGGCCAAGTGTCTAACCTGTCAGTAGGTGAAGGCTGAGCATTAGCAACCAATGGGGTTGCTACAACCCTTGGGTATTTTCGAATGGAAGTGGGAAGACATTACTATGGATTTTGTGGGAGGTTTACCCAGGACAGTGGGCAAAGCATGACTCGGTATGCGTGATAGTAGATAGATACACCAAGTCAGCTCACTTTCTACCAGTGAGAACGACCTATATTTTGGATCAGTACACGGAGTTGTACGTGAGGGAGATTATACGTCTCCATGGGGTTCCTAAATCTATAGTATCAGACTGGGATCCCATATTTACCTCCAAGTTTTGGGGTGGTTTGTAGAAGGTCATGGGGACTCAGTTGAAGTTCAGTACAGCCTTTCATTCTCAGACGGATGGACAGTCTAAGAGGATGATTCAGGTGTTTGTAGACATGCTTAGGGCGTGTGTATTGGACTTTGAGGGATCTTGGAGTAAGTGCCTTCCATTAATTGAGTTTTCATACAACAACAGTTATCAATGAACGATTGGAGTAGCTCCATATGAGATGTTGTATGGAAGAAGATGTAGATTGCCCATTCATTAGGATGAGATGGGTGAGAATAAATATTAGAGACCGGAGATGGTTCAGAAAACTAATGAAGCTATTGAGAAGATTCGAGCTCGAATGCTTGCTTTGCAGAGCAGACAGAAAAGCTACACTGATCCTAAGCGTAGGTACGTGGAGTTCCAGGTAGGGGACCATGTGTTTCTGCGAGTCTCAACACTACGAGGAGTGAGGAGGTTTGGGAAAAAGGGTAAGCTGAGCCCTAGATTCATAGGACCTTTTGAGATCCTGGAGAGGATCGGGTAGGTGGCCTACAGATTGGCTCTGCTACCATCGTTATCAGGGGTTCACGACGTATTCCACATCTCTATATTTCGGAAGTAAGTCTCAGATACGACTCATGTGTTAAGATATGAAGATTTGGAGTTACAAACAGATTTGTTATATGAAGAGTGACCAGTTCAGATCCTAGACAGGAAAGACAAGGTTTTACAAAATAAGACGATTCCTCTAGTTAAAGTATTATGGAGGAATAAAGAGGTCGAGGAAGCAACCTGGGAGCTTGAGTCATCTATGCAGGATCAGTATCTCGAGTTATTTAGGTAAATTTCGAGGACAAAATTCTCAGTAGGAGGGGATAGTTGTAACGACCCAAAATTTCTAATAAGGCTTAGTGCCTTGATTAGCATGCCGGGAAGGCATAATTGGTTTATTTATGTGTTTAATTGATTAAATGCATGACTATGTGGCATGCATGATTAATATTAATATGTGAATTTATTATATGCATGTGGGCCCTCTACTGTTCATAAGGGCATATTTATAATTTTGGCTCGTTAAGGGCATAAATGTGATTATATGTGATAAATGGTTGAGACCACATTATTATGTGGATATATTTGCAGTATTTGGCTCGAGACGGTCCTAGTGAGCGGGTTAGCAAAATAGTCACAGTGGGGTTTAATACCCGGCTCGGGTGGAGCCTAGGGGTATTTTGGGAATTTAGAGACTATTTTGGGATTTATTGAGTAATGGATAGTATTTGGTAATTAGTTGGGCGTGACAGAATTAATTGGTAAATGGTAGGAACATTTGAGGAATTAGCGGGAATCGAGAAATGACCATTCTACCCTTAGAGGTAATTGGAGGGATGGGTTAATAATAAAGGGAAATTTGGTCCTTTCTAATTAAGTTATATAATCAGTAAAACTCTAAGGAACAACTAGAATGTAGTGGAATACTCTCAACTCTCACTCTCTCTCACCCTCTCACTCACGTTCACTCCTTCTCTCCCTCTTGTGTGGAGGCTTTGAGTTTACTGAAGGAAAAGACTTGGTTTAAGCTGGATTGGAGCTGAGTTTGGGCTAGGTTAAACTGAAGAATTAAGGCTGAAAGTGGGCAGAGGATAGCTGGAGAAATTCAGGCCCTAAACTAAGGTAATTTCAAATTCAATTGCTGAATTTTGTTGGAGATTATATTAAAGTTAGAGTTGCATGAGTTTTGGTTTGTTAGCTAGGTTTGGGTGTTTGATGGTGCAAGAAAATGGTTATAGGTAAGTTGTGATGGTTGGGATATAAGGGTAGGAATCTTGGGCTTGAATCTGAGTTTGGCTAGTCATTTGGGGTGTGAATTTGGGGTTAGGATCGAGGAAAAAAATGTTGGAAGGTGTGGTTTTCCTGGGTTTGGGGGCTCGGGTTGCGACCCTGTTCTTTAGGCACCGCGACCCGCATTGTAACGCCCTACTTCCTTAGAGTCGTTACTAAATGAGTTTAAAACCGTGCTTTCAACTCGCTAATCGAGGTTTTAGATCAAACAGTGTGATTAAGCTATAAACAAAAGAAAAACTTTAGAAAATAGCCATTTCCATAGAAAATCATAAAAACTTTACACTTGGGATCCCAAAATACAATTTAGAAATATTTACAACACATAACCTGAACCAAGTCGACTAAACGACAAAATCTAGGTTTATTTACAAACATCTCCCAAAACTCTCTGGCCATGGCAGCCAGGCTGGCCAAACATGTACACGCCGCCTCACGCCTGTTGTACTCATGGTTGGTTGACCTTCTCTTTACCCCTACCTGCACCACAGAGCATCTGTGAGCCGAAGCCCAGCAAGAAAACCCACAAACAGATAACATATGCAACATATATAACAAGCATATAAACAGGCCACCAATGGGCTAAACGCATACGGCCTAGCCATCCCAGGCGTTTACCAAGCCCTAGGTTCGCAGACCACGCCGTGAGGATATCCCAGGTATCCTTTTAGGGACTTGGCCTGGCAACTCGCACTCCACGTACTCAACGCTGCTCCCGGCCCCTTGTCGTTCTCGGCCTTACACTCAACGTGCCTAACGCCGTTCCCGGCCCTTCGCCGTTCTCGGCCCACACCGTTCCCGGCTCTTGCCGACCATTCACATCATAACATACATAGCATAGCAAGCAAGTACAAAATTCTAGCATATTCAGTTAAAGGGCTACGCCCCGCAGTTCTAACATATTGGGCTCAGCCCTGCATACCAATTCTATTCAAACACTTTGGGCTCAGCCCTGCACACAAGCTCTATGGGAACAAGGGTTTTCTTACCTGAGTCCCAAGCTCTCCGAGCACTGATGTCCCGAGCACAGTCCTCTAGCTTGAGCCTCTCCGAATCCCTAGTCACTACATATTAACAATATCCATCCATAAAATTCTAATCCA
The DNA here is from genome assembly GCF_963169125.1 of Humulus lupulus. Lineage (NCBI taxonomy): Eukaryota > Viridiplantae > Streptophyta > Magnoliopsida > Rosales > Cannabaceae > Humulus > Humulus lupulus. Next base: position 91,980,689 of record NC_084800.1, on the reverse strand, counting down.
ATAAATATCTCTGAGCCATAACCCTAACCTCTGGGACTTTGAATTCTATCAATCCGGGTGATAAAATTCATCCCGAGCCTTACCCATTGAGTTCCCAAGCCTAAACACCCTTAAAAACTCAAACTGGCACTAAGGGCCGCGACCCCACCCTCAAGAGCCGCGGCTAGCCTCAAAACAGAGGCTAGCACACCCCTGCAACACACACGGGCCGCGACGCGCATGAACTTCTCGGCCTCCCATGGCCGCGCGCGCACACGGGCCGCGGCCCTCCCCACCGAACCCATATTTTCACACCATTTTTCTAAACCTTTCCTCAAGCCAATTCATCCTAAACTTAACTAATAATCCCAGATAACCAGCACCATCATTTCAGCTCAATAACAGCACCAAAACCCCATTGAATCCTACTCCAAAGCTCAACCAAAATACTTAAAACAGATCAAACTTAACCAACATGCAAACTCTCACAAACCAGCAGCAAATCTAAGCATATTCTTATAACTAAAGCTTACCCCTTGCTGAATTCAATCCCAGAAGTTGATCTTCAATCCTCAAGCTCCAAGCTCCCCAAGATTTATCAGCTGAAATCCTTCTAGTTTCTAGCCAATTCTTCCAAGTTCTCCTTAATTCTCCAAAGAGAAAAACATCCACTTGCTTAGAGAGAAAATGAGTCAGTTCCTTAAGTGTTCTGAATAGTTCTAAGATTTTTCTTATTCAACTTATGTCTATATGGTCACCTCAAGGCTCAGGGTACCAAAACGTCCCCGAGGGAAAAATAGTAAATTTCCCCAATTCTCCTGCCTAGACATTCTATCCTCAAATATATCTCCAAATATTTATTTTCATGTCCCGATAATCCCATAACACACCTAGTACCCAAATTACCCCTCGACTCGCCCCGAGTCGGATTCTCAACCCCGTTGTGACTTCCTGGCTAACCGCTCCCCAAGACTGTCTCGGATCATGCTGCACAGACATATCACATGTATAACATTTATCACACTTATGCCCCTAATATCCAGACGGGGCCCACATGCACATTTAACTCAATTAAACATGCATCATTATCATATATACACATAAACCCACGTATTAGCATATTAAATCATTTATTGCCCTCCAGGCACACTAATCAAGGCCCTGAGCCTGATTAGCAAATTCGGGTCGTTACATGCATGCTTTTGTTGGCTGGGAGCCTCTGTTCGCCAGGCGCGCCGTGACACGACACGGAGGGGTGCAAGTCGTGGCCCGTGTCGTCCATCAGGGAGGACTGGGCCTCTGTCTAAGGGGCAAGTCGTGACCCTAAATAGGGAATTAAGGGAAGACAAGGTTTTAGGCTTGGGGATTCAAACCTAGGCGCTCAGGATGAATTCTACTACCCGGTTTAGTAGAATTCGAGGTCTCGGAGGCTAATATTTGTTCCCTAAGTATTTATTAGGATTAGAAATTGATAGTTACAAATTGTTGTTGTGACTAGGTTTATCGCTAAGACTCAGGACTGAGGATTGTGCTAGGGACCATTCTTAATTCTTTGCTTGGGATTCGAGGTAAGAAAACAGTACCCATGTGGTTGTGTTTGGGACTAAGGTTACCTGTATTTGGATATATGTGTTGTGTAACTGTATTGTTGTTATGTGAAATGTGAAAGTACGACCTAAGGGAGCCGGGACTGATGATTAGCGCATTGGATGCGGCTCGGCCAATGTGAGCCGGGGTTAGCTAAATAAATAATGGACTCGGCCTAAGCGAGCCGGGGTTAGCTTAATAAACAGAGGGCTCGGCCTAAGGGCGTCGACCCTGAGTATTTGTATGTTTGATTAAAATATATGCTTGAAAATACATGTTTACCATTATTAGCTTGATACTTATATTCTGTTGAATTTCTGAATGACTTGTATTAAGATTGATTGGATACTACTGATGCTATATGTATTTGTTGTTTATGGTTTTTTTGTTGGGCCTTGGCTCATGGGTGTTATGTGGTGCAGGTAAAGGCAAAGGGAAACTGGACCAACCATGAGTTGGAGAGCTCTGGGGGCGGAATGTACATAGTCAACTGCTCATCCGCCACGACTGAGGAAAAGTACAGGGACATAGCCCTAAAACTTATATTTTTCCATTAGAGTGGCTTTTGGTTGTATTAACTTTTTGGGATTGTAAATTACCACTTATACCCTACTTTTGGGATCCCATGTATCAAACATCTGTTTTAATGAAAACTAACCGTTTATGACCAAAATCTTTTAACCCTAACTTGATAGTTGATTTTAGGGTCACAATATTGTTCGAATGACTTGATTAGCAAGTCTTGCACTATTTTAAAATACACAATATAATGGTATTAGTTATCTAGGGCATTACATAATAACTCATCACCCCTAGATATATATAAATAATTATAAGATAAATGCTACTTTATTATAATGTACTCCTACATTTTATATTTCTTTACCTTATTATACTAGAAATAGAAAAGAAATAAAATAGGGCTTTAGGCGTAATTGAGACGTTGTATTTCTATTAGTGAGAATGATAAAATGATTGAGTTCTCATTTGTATTATTTATGTCTAAAATTGATCTATTTTATATTTTTGCTTAAATATACTAACTTTGATGAGTGTTTTTTGTTCTGTGTTTGATGATGATTATTTTAAAATAGTATAGTAATGTTGGAACAGAATATAAGGTTCAATTTAGATCTCAGACTTGGTCAAGCATATATACCAACTATAGTTCATACGTGAAACACGAAGATTAATTGTTACAATATTAGCTTGATTCATAATTTGGTGATTCTTTTTGCCTCTAATAGCAAAGTAATTAATAGTACAAACTATATACTCAACTATTCTTGACAAATAAATTTAACAATATGAAAGCTAAAATTAAAAGTAGAACTTAAATGAGCACTAGATTTACTATACTACTACATAAAAAGCTTAACTTTGTCTTTTTGTTTAGCACTCATTGGAATTAATCTATTACTTTGGTTTTATTGAAGATAAGTAGAACGGAGCTTTTAACTTCGGTTTTTAAAAAAAAAATCGAAGTTGAAGGTCTTTAAAACCGTATTCCACTTGCACGTTTCCTTATTCTGAAACACAAAACAGACCCGAAAACCTCCATTACCACCGTGAGAGAAAAAATGGTTTCACCTATTTTCCATCATTTTTTTTGTTTTCTTCCATCATTTTTGCTAAAAAAAACTCATCTAGATCATAGAAAACTGGTTATATTTAGTTTAGAGAGGAAAAAGTTATTAATTTTATAATGGGTATGGGTGGTGGTCGAAAATACCCATTGTTTTGAGTTTTTGAATGGATTTTCAACATCCAAACACGTTTTTGAGCTTTGAAATATGTATGGATCGTTAAATATTTGTTTGTATGATTTTTTATATATTTTTTGCTTATTATTTTGGATTTATTATATTTTTACTAATATATTAATAATGTATAGGTTTTTAAGGTTGATAATTTTGATTTGGAGTTGCATTTGACTATTTAAAAATGTATGAATCTTCCAAACATGTGTTTATGCTAATTTTCTTTATTAATCCGAATTCAATATTATTATATTAATAAATTTATAATTTTTGTTATTTTATAAAATATTATTATTTATAATAATTATTTGGTGTATTAATCAAGTTAATATTTTGTTGTTGAAAAAAAACAAATTAATATGTTGTTGTTGTAGAAAAAAATCAAGTTAATATTTTGTTCAAAGAGTCATTTGTATAAATATGTTTTAATGTTTAGTATGTATTAAATATCAAATACGTTTGGTACTAGTTATATATAAACTCAATAAATTTAATACTTTATTTTTGTTTAAACTTTTTATGACTATTATTGTTTTGGCGATATTTTGGTTTTGAATTGACGGTTACTAACTTGAAGATTAATTTGAATGTGAGTATTTATGTTAGTTTTATTTATTACTATTGCACATATTTATAGAATTATAGTTAAATCATATTGAATTTAGTGCAAATTAAGTTTGAAAATTAGTGAAGTAGGTTCTGGAAAATTTGTGTGTTGCGGTGGTATAAGGATGGAATTATGTATGTTGATTATTTTTTTTTTCTTTGTATTGAATTAATATGTACTTATGAAATTGAAATGTGTTATAGAAACAAAGGAAACTCTGTCCAATTTTTTAAGATTTATTAATTGAACATGTTTTTAATATGTAGTATTTATTCATAGAGTTATAATTTAAATTTTTTAGGTTTGGCGGTAGGTTTTGAATAGGATATCGGTAATTTGTGTGCTGCGGTGATAACCATAAGTCCCTAGTTTGAAGTAACCTTATCATTCCTCTTGACTAAATATTGTTGCTTTGAACTACGAGCCTTATGGATACCGTCAAAATTCAAGGCAAACATTCAAGATGGAAAATGAATTAACATGAGTTATATTGTAATTGGAGACTAAGCTTTGCTTTTTGGTATGAGGTATTCCTCCAATTTCTGATAAACTTGACATGATTATGCTTATCTGCTTTGTGAAGTGTTGCAAATTTTAGTTGTAAATTCTATTTATAGGGAAAATTCTGCTATTTTAAAAAAAAAAAATATTTAATACTTAAGAAATATCAATATTTCAAATAGTTTCTTAGGTGAACTTCACATGTTTAGTTATATGGACCCTTTAGATGGTTGGTACTTAACTTTTATTTATGTATGAATGTGTATATATATGTACATTAATTCTATATAGTTTGTAAATTTTATTTTATTTTAAGTTTATTGGAATGGTCAAATATATTTATTAATATTAAAATAATTACAAATTAGAATTAAAAAAATAGTTATTAAAATATTTTATAAAAAATCAAAATAATAATACAAATAAAATAAATATTTTTCTTTTAGAAAAAAATACCGTTAACTTCAGTTATTATGTAAAAACTGAATTTAAATGGTACCATTTAACTTTGGTTATTATGTAAAAACCGAAGTTAAAGCCCTTTAACTTCGGTTTTTACATAATAACCGAAGTTAAAGAGCACCCTTTAACTTCAGTTTTTATATAATAACCGAAGTTAAAGGGTACCCTTTAACTTCAGTTTTTAGATACTTTTAACTTTGCTCTGATTAACTTCGGTTAATATCTCCACAAGATTTGAAAAATAACAAACGAGAAAATTGAAGTTAAAACCTATTTATGTAGTAGTGCTAAGGTACAATCACTAAACCCATATTCAGTCCACATCTCATGAGCCCGAGCCTCCAATACTAGCCTTAAAAACTCCATCTCTCAATAAATTTGATCATCAATATCACCTTCTTAGACAATTGATTCAATATCATACTTCCACTCATCTCTGAATAAATTTAATCATCAATAACATGAATAATCAGTTAGCAAAGTAGCTAACTGAGTGATCTTCAACTAAATAAGAATGCAAAAAAGGAATTTACCTACATATAATTGCAAAGATATGGTAGTTTCTACCTTCCATCAAATCGACGACGATGTTGAAGAGTTTCGTTCACCAAGAATTCTGAGATGCAATGCATGCAGAGCGGCGGTGATCTTCAGCCCCGCCAAAAAAAACCAAAAGAATTTTTAACTTAAACAATAACTAAAAGAGTGATCTTCAACTTCATGAGAGATAAAAAAATGAAAATACTTATTCCAGAGTTTCAGTAGATCATAATGTAGAGCACCATATTGCAGAGATTTGGTATATTAGACCGGGGAGCAAAGAGACGACGTCGACTTGCTGTGACCAGATGCCCAAAATCTCTTCCAAATGACAGTGAAAATTTCACCACTCCTTCAAATTTTTTTGACTCTTAGATAGAAATGGGGACAAACAAACACTAAAGATTCATATGAGAAATCAGGAAGAGCAAGTGCACTCGGTTAGAAGAATTTAACTGGCTATAGTCGGTCAAAAGGGTAATTCAGAGAGTTGCATGTGTCAGTCATAGGCATATCTCTATTTATTAAAGTGAAACAAACCCCAACTATTGATTCAAATGTCCAACACATATAACAGACACAATTGATCAACATTCACTATGACTGCTTCCTGGAATGACGACTGGCCCTACAAACCAACACCAAGAGTTCTGAGATGCAATGCATGCAGAGCGGCGGAAATCTTCAGCCCTGCCAAAAAAAACCAAAAGAATTTTTAACTTAAACAATAACTAAAAGAGTGATCTTCAACTTCATGAGAGATAAAAAATGAAAATACTTATTCCAAAGTTTCAGTAGATCATAATGTAGAGCACCATATTTCAGAGATTTGGTATATCAGACTAGGCAGCAAAGAGACGATGTCGACTTGCCGTGACCAGATGCCCAAAATCTCTTCCAAATGACAGTGAAAATTTCACCACTCCTTCAAATTTTTTTGACTCTTGGATAGAAATGGGGACAAACAAACACTAAAGATTCATATGAGAAATCAGAAAGACAAAGTGCACTCGGTTAGAAGAATTTAACCGGCTATAGTCGGTCAAAAGGGTAATTCAGAGAGTTGCATGTGTCAGTCATAGGCATATCCCTATTTATTAAAGTGAAACAAACCCCAACTATTGATTCAAATGTCCAACACATCTAACAAACACAATTGATCAACATTCACTATGACTGCTTCCTGGAATAACGACATGTAATGCCCCAAATTTCCTAATAAGGTTTAGGACCTTGATTAGGAGGCTGGGAGGGTCATAATTGATTTATTATGGTATTTAATGATTATATGCATGTTTACGTGAATTATATTATTATATGATGGTGAATGCATGCATATGAGAGTATTTATGATTATAAGGGTATTTTGGTAATTTGGCCACTGTGGGCGTAATTGTATATTTTAGGTGCATGGTTGTGATTAATTAATATAGCCACATTATAAGGTGGATTGGTTCGAGCTATTTGGCATGAGACGATCATGAGATGTAAGTGTTCGGTCTAGTCATAACAGGTTTAAGTTCGGGGCTCGGGGTGAGTCTCGGGGTGAATTTAATGATTAGAGCATTACCGGGAATTAAAGGGTAATGGGATATGATTTATTTGTATTTGGGAATATTGAGAATAGCGGGAATTGGAGAGCGTTAATTATAATTAACGAGATAGGCGGGAAATGACGGTTTTACCCTCGGGAGCTTTTAGAGGGATTTATTTGGCTTAAGGGCATTATGGTCTTTTAGCCTTAAGGATTTGTATCAGCCTTGGGAATTTTAGAAGGCTGTGGAATGATAATAAAACAGAGCCATCCTCATCCCTTCTTCCTTTCTCTCCCGTACAAGCTTCTTCCTTCACTTTTCCTTTGGATTTTGAGAGCCCAAATTGAGGAGTTAAGCTAGGAGATCAAAGGTGGGAGTTAGGGAACTTGATTCAGACATTGGAGGGGATTCAAAATCGTGTTTGAGGTAAGTTTCAACCATTAGTTTATGGTTTATACTCTGTTTTGATTTAAGATTTCAGTTTGTGAATTCTTGGTGGTTAATTGGAATTAATGGGGGTTAGGTTGATGTTTGATTTGGGTTTTGATGAGGGTTTGATATAGAAGTTGATTAGAGGTTGAATTGAGTGTTTGGAGAAGGTTTGGAACTAGTTTGGAGGCTGGGTTCTAAGGGAATATGCAGGGGAGGTCGAGCTGGTGCGTTGCTGATTTTTGGCTGATCTGGGTAATGAGCCGCGGCTTGGATTTTGTGTGCCGCGGCCTAAGGTGGCTTCTGAGGAAAATATGCCTCTGTCAGGGAGATGAGCCTCGGCATGGCTGTGGTGCGCCGCGGCCCATCAGGGCAGATTTGACCAAAATTGTGTTTTTAGCTTAGGGATGCTTACCATAGGCCTCGGGGTTGATCCTACTACTTGGTTAAGTGGGGATTGATGTCCCGAAGGCTAGATATTGGTTTGGGAACTTGTGTTGATCATTTTTATTGATGGTATCCTATATTTGGTTATGACTAGGTGACCGTTAAAGGACTAAAAGTTGATCGTTCTCAAGGGTCGTTTTTTTAATCGTTCTAGCTCGACTTTGAGGTAAGAAAACTGCACCCTGTGTATATGTGACATGCATGGCTATTATCGAAGCATGTTGGTTGATTATTGAGTATGACATGCATGGTTATTATTGATGCATGTCGGTTGATTATTATGTATGACATGCATGGCTATTCTTGATGCATGTTGGTTGACTATTAAACGTGATATGCATGGCTGTTATCGGTACATGTTGGATTGCTGGATATATTGCATATGATGCATGAGAAACTTGTGATTAGGACATGCTTTGTATACTGGGTATGATATTGTTCAGAGCTTGTGCCTCTGTGGTTGTGCATGGTCCTAATTGTACTAGTATCTGTTTAGTAAGTATGCTGAACACCTTGTTTACGAGTATTGGGTATGTGATATATAATGGGTGGCATGACTTACTTGTGTATGGCACTGACTAGTTAGGGACTGACCCTAAGGTCGATGAATCATGCATTGAATGGCTCTATGGCATTAGTGCTAGACCGACCCTAAAGTAGAGAATCATGCATTGAATGGCTCTATGGCATTAATGCTAGACCGACCCTAAGGTCGATGATCACGCATTGAATAGCTCCATGGCATTAATGCAGGACCGACCCTAAGGTCGAAGAACTTATAAGCGCTTGCCTGGTCTATGACCAGATGTTTATAGCCAAGGTATATGACCCCGGTGACTATTTGTCACATGGCTAGGGGACGCTGTCCATAGCACGACTCTAGAGTCGGGAGGAAGGTTATGTTAGTGACCATTCACCATGCACCTGTCCTGATCAAACTTATGAAAGAATCTCTCATCAGTTAAGCCCTGGTGACCCTATCGTCACATGGCTAGATGAAGCTGAGCTCATTATTGTGACTTTTGGCTATTGTCACCTATTTGTTTGGACTGATAGTCCTGAAAGGTTATTATGATCGTTGTTGATATTATATCATGTTATATTGTGTTTTCTTGCTGGGCTTCGGCTCACGGGTGCTACGTGGTGCAGGTAAAGTCAAGAGGAAGCTGGACCATCCTTTAGTTGGAGAGCTTAGGTGATGATGTGTACATATGCAGCTGCTCGTCCGCCACGGCCGAGGTTTAAAGTGGAACTAGGGTTGAACCCTGTTTTGCCGCTTAGAACGACCTGTTGTAAATATTTTCTGTAATAGACTCTGAAATTATATTTTCGGGATCCCAAAGTATAAATTAAACGTTCTAGTGAAACGTTCTATCTTATCCATAGTTTTTAATCCCTAAACCGCTAATCATACTTAGCTCACGATTTTGGCCAAATGACTCAGTTAGCGAGTTTAGCACTGTTTACAAGGCACACCGTAATGGTCCCTGGAGTTTGGGTCGTTACACGAATGGCCCTACAAACCAACACGAGTCTTTCCAGCGTGCTTTGTCCTCACTCGCACGCTTCCGGGGAAAACTTCCCAGGAGGTCACCCATCTTGAGATTACTCAAAGTCAAGCACGCTTAACTTTGGAGTTCTCAAGTGATGGGCTACCGAAAAGAAGATGCATCTTTTTGATATAGGTAGTACCCATCAATCCATTTAAGCATTCTTCAATTGTGTAGTCCCATACCTACACCGTCTTAGAATCATCACACTTGACCTTCCCGAGGCAGTGTGGGAATGCATAGCTTTTTACCCAGTCTTTCCCCTTGCAGATCACGAGATTCTAACTGTCACAATCACCCCCCTTACCGGCCCGACGTCCCCATCGGCCACACTTCCGGCTGGGTCAAGACTCTGATACCATTTGTAATACCCCACGTCACTATGGTTGCTTCTTGGAATGACGACTGGCCCTACAAACCAACACGAGTCTTTCCAGCGTGCTTTGTCCTCACTCGCACGCTTCCTGGGAAGTTTTTCCAGGAAGCGTGCGAGTGAGGACAAAGCACGCTAGAAAGACTCGTGTTGGTTTGTAGGGCCAGTCGTCATTCCAGGAAGCAGCTATAGTGACGTGGGGCATTACATATAATAGAATGTATTATAGTTCTATAGTATATAAATATTTATATCAATAATCTCTACATATATGACATCTAAACAAAACATTGACATAGATATATATTTACATGACTATATGACATATATATAAATTACAATAATATTTAAAAATTAATTAATAATAGAATAAACTAATAATAGAAAGAGTCATAGTGTAGAGTAGTATTACATGCATCAGCTATTTTTAGTTTCTAACGAAGAAAAAGAGCTTCAATCACTTCATAAAAATAAACTATCACACAAATTTATAAGAGAAAAAAAATTATATGTATGACTTTATTATTTTTAAATAAATATAATTTAATTATTTAAATGATCATAAAATATCTTAATTTAATTTAATTAATTAATTTATTTTTTCTATAAGTTTATGTTTGTTCTAGTTTTTGAATTTGACAATGGCAATAAGAGATTATATAATATATGTTTAATATAATATTAATATTATACATGGATTTTAAATTTAAATTTGTTGCTAGTTTTTTTATGTTTTTAAAAGAAGTTTGTTGCTAGTTGATAGTAGATTATATTATATTATATGTTTAATATGATATTATTCTAATACGTGAAGTTTAAGTTTAAATTTAATTAAATTTTATTTAAGTTATAAAACTTATGATTTTATTACTTTTAAATAATTATTATTGTAAAATATCTCAAAAATATCTTATTTTAATTTGTTTAATTATTTATTTAAATTTAAATTATGTTTACAATTTACAGTTAAATATAAGAATATTCTATTATATATAGAATATTCCGTTAAAATTAATGGAAAAAAATAAAAAACTGTTAAAACAAAGAATTTCTGTTATCTACATATTTTTGTATCTATATCCCTTTTATATAATAATATAATGAATTTGTTGACGCCGTTTTTCGTCAACAATAAATATAGAGCACGTAAACAATAAATAGTTATGGCTAGAAAAATACAATAAAACAAGGAGGATTTTTACGTGGTTCAGCAGTTAACTCTGCTTAGTCCATGAGTCTTTGTTATTAGAACTTAGGAATTTTCTGGAAATTCTTCAGAGATGAATTTTCCAGAGTTTCTCCCAAAATCACCAAAATTCCCTCCCTTACAAAGCTACAGGACTTCTCTATTTATAGAGGAAGTCTCAAGATACTATCCCACACGTTTCTGGGAAGTTATCCTGTACATTAATAAATTTAATGGCTTTAAAAGCCTGTAACTCCTATATACAAGGAAACGTCCCCTGAAGACCAGGGGGCGTATAAATGAATAATAAATATCCCTTTATTATAGGGAAGTTACAACAATAAATGTAGACTGCGTCTCTCCAAGTGACTACTAAGATGTTCGAAGTCAGCAATCAACATCGTCAGCATTGTACCAGCCCAGGTCTCTGAGTGACTTTCGAGTTGTATTATTTTCTCCAATACCACATAGTTTCGAGCTCATACTTATGTCAGGCTCGGAACTTTTGATCCGAGGCCACCCGAGAATAGACGTACTCCGATGTCTGTCTTTCAAGCTTGTAAGGACTTCGAGGCTACCCATCTTCGAGGTTGCCACCTACTTTGTAGGTTCGACGCCTAGGTTGCGAACACGTATTCTAGATATTGCGAGCTCACACCTGACGAATCCAGCTTTCGAGATCATAATTCTCAAGGCTCGAAATCTGGGTGTAACATTTTGCCCCCTCAAAAGTATTTGCTCGAATCCTATAAGAAGGAAACTTTTGAACTACTTTCCTCGGGAACTGCACCATCACACATGTTCGAGTATGGACACGTGCCAGTTGGGTATTGCTCACTCAAGGTACTCGAGTACCTTGGAAACCTGCCCACGATCGTTCGCCTGCCACCTTTTCGGCGCCATCTTGTCATTTGTCCCTGACCGTCAGATTTGATAAGAATCCTGACCAATGGCTCAGATTAATCCCTTTTTTCCACCTCTGATTGTCTATATATAAGGCCTTAGCCATCTTCCTCATTTTACTTTTACGTTCATCAGAGGAAAAAAGAAAAGAGAAAGAAAAAACCAGAGGCTATCCCAGAAAGCTTCTTGCTTTTGCATGTTTTCCCAGCCAAAGAAGCAAAAGACCGCCAGCTTGCTCGAGACCGTGGGATTATACTTGCAACCTCTTCTTCAATCAACTATTTCTCTGCAATCATCATCTTCATTGCATAAGTATATGATATATATATATATATTTTATCAGTTTCTGGCTTTGCTGTTTTTTAGTTCTTGGGAATGCACTGGTTCATCTTGTAGTTTTGACATACTAGGATGCTTTGACCAATAGGTATTTAGGTTTAGGTTTTCCCATTACTGGTTCTAAATCCAGTTTATATGTAGAACAAACCCAAACATGGTCTCTTTTTTCTGGGTTTTCAAAATTTAAAAGACGTATCTTGCACACCAAGATATTGGGTACAAAATTTTTGTTTTAAAGAATGCACGATACCCAAGAATACCATTTTTGAACAACCGCCACCTTTTTCCCTGATATTTCGGGATTCTAAAAAATTAGACCCACTTCCCTCCTCTTTTTTCGTGGAATACACGTCGTAACCCTTAATCGGGTTTCCAGGATGGAGCTCGTCTCGTACCCAAGCATTTCCGAGCTTGTTTCACCAAGCTCGCTATTCTTGATTCCCTGCATGCATGGCCCTCACCATTTTTTCTTTCTCGCTAGATGTCACAGAACCTGGAAAGACGGTGGGGGTCGCTGCTTGCCATCCCGTATTCGCTAAAAACTCCGAGCCCAGAATCGTTGTTTGCCCGGAACCAGCACCTGATTCGTGAACACGAGCTAGCTTGCGAGCAAGAAGAAACCCAAGCTCATTATTGCCGTCAAATCGTCGAGGTCATAGAAAAGAAGAAAAGAATCCTTCGAGAGGCTCTTTATCTAGAACCTGATTCAGGGCCCAGACCGATCCCCCTTGATCCTAGGCTAAGAGTGACAATCGCGTACAACCCAGGAGATCTTCAATTCTCACTGATGGGGGAGCCCTCTACCTCGCAGCCGAGGAGGGAATTTTTCAAGGCCAAGAATTATTGGAGCTCGGTTACCTCGCTAGGTCAAATAAACGACATCTTGGCCTTTCACGGTATAAGATTGTCAGGCTCATTAAGGTGTCGAGCCCCTACTTCCCACGAGCGAAGCTGCCACGCTCCAGGAGATGGAAATCCTGAAAACAAGCTGAGGTATGCGGCTTGGAGCCAGGAGCATATGAAGGCAGGAGCAATACTGCCTTTGAAGTCTTTCTTCAAGGACTTCACGGACTTCATTGGGCTGGCTCCATTCCAGATCAACACTAATTCATACAGGGTTCTTTCTAACCTGAAGTCGATATACCACGAGCTCAAGTGGGAAGGACCGACACCAGAGGAGATCTTGTATCTTTTCTGTTTGAAGAGCAATCCCTCCCGAGCTCGGGGAGGAGACGACTTCTATTACCTTTCGAGCTACCCGAAGGAGAAAAAGATGTTTAAGGACCTTCCCAACCATCCTCCTGATTTTAAGAAGGCCTTCTTCTGGACGGATGGCCTATCTCCGTCTCGATTTTATTCATTCAGACGGATTCGTAAGTACCCCAACCTCCTTTATCTCTGTGCTCGAACTTTTGTCTATAGGCTTGTACTTAGTTGAAATGTATCTTATTTTCCAACCAATTATCATCGTCCCACTCCTTCTGATGAGATGAAGGAGCGTAGGGAGACCCTGCTCCAACTCCCTTATGGCAAGAGATCGCTCTCATACCTTTTGCACGAAGGTAAACTTCGAGCTTGCGGGCTCTTGGGAAATGGCCAGTCCACCTCAGACTGGTCCAACAAAAAATACGACCGTCGGGAGCTCGTGCCCCTGTCGACATGCATCCTCCCCCGGAGGAGAGAGGTGAGGCCCCCGCCTCCAGTTCTCCGAAGGAGCCCACAATCAGGGAACGAGGCCAACGATGAAGCCTCGAGCTCGGGCTCTGATGATCAAGGTACAGTCATCCTAAGCTCGAAAATGTGGTCCCCCACCCTGTTAAAGCACAAACCCGATAGGCTAGTTCTGTGCGAAGACAATAGGAACCACTTTTATGTGTGGACTTGGGTAGATGAACGAGTTCATAGGTTCGATAGCTGGCTCGGGCAATACGATACTATGTATAGCCTGAACGAGGTATGGAACAGAATTGCCATCCAATACGGGACCAATGACTATAGGGACCTTTTGACGTTGACGTCCACATATAGGGAAGGTACTCCCCCCGCCTCTTCTGAAGATGGGGGAATTTCATGGTCTCCGAGCTCAAGTTCGGAGGAGAGTTCCAGTTAGGTTTTTCTCCACTTGTTTTTTTTTTTTAATATCTTCCACGTTTGTTAGCACCATGCTAAACCTTAATTGCAACTGTGCAGGTGCTATGGACTCCGACCTTGACGCCGTGCTCTACAGTGGCGAGGGAGCTCAAAAGAGTAAGCGCCCGAGAGGCTCGCGGAGGTTAGACCGACCCTCTAAAATCCCCAAGCGCACTGAGAAGACTCCACCGGCTCCAACTGTTGCGAGCACAGCCGAGGACTCGAATGCCCAGGTCGACGCATCTGTCTCGACCGCACCTGCCACGCTTCCTCCAACACTCGGCCAACCCCCGAAGAAACCCTCAACCTCCAAGTTACTCCTACCGTTGGCCTGACCTCATGTTGATGAGTTCGTGCTTGATAGTACTGCTGGGCCCCACGAAGCTGTAATTGGCTCGGATATCCTTTCTCGGGTGGGTCAGAGTCTTTCAGGATTCGACGTTGATCACTGGGAGTTTGTGAATAAGGCTCGAGACTGCAATACTCTTTATGATAAGAGTATTGAACTTACTGCCGCGGTAATTTTCATAACTTACCTTTAATTGCTTATGTGCCTTGGCTTATGTTCTAATTCAATCTCTTTGTGTTTCAGGCCCTCGTCATCTCGGCACAACTTAATTATAAGCTGACCAATGAGGTGCATACGAGCATGTCTCTGGCCCAGGAGACGAGGGATCTTCAGCTTAAAACGGCTGATGAACTCAAGGACTCAAAGATAGAGCTTGAAAAGGTGAAGGCTCGTCTTGCGGAGCTGGAGAAAGCTAATGCCAATCTCGAGGAGGAGAAAGCTGCCACTTTCAAGATAATCTAAAATGAAAATGCCTGCCTCCTTAACGAGTTCAAAGAGAAGAAAGACAAAGTGGTCGACCAAGCCATGTACATGATTTGGGCTAGCAACGCTGACCTCGATACCAGCTTCCTAGGTCCTCTTGAGGCGAAGCTCGTAGATAAGTGGAATGCTCGTCTTGAGGCAGAGGAGGCTGCTCGGGAGGCTGCTCAGAAGGATAGTCATGCTATTCGTCTTGGAGAGTCTAGTGCTGCTGGTGCTGAGAAGTCTAAGGAGACTGCTCCTTCTTGAATCTTATCTCGGGGCTGCGTCCCTTTATTTTTGTAATTGTTTTAATTTGTGCCTGTAGGGCTGATACAATTTCTTTTTTCTTTTCTTTTAATATATATGCTTTACATTTCTTGACTTTGAAATATTTTGCGCATTTTATATTAAAGAATCGCGTATGTTTGTTTATTCGCACAAACACAATTTGGATTTAGGCTCGAGGCTCAATGCATTCATGCACAGTTTGCTCGAATAATCCGCTTCTGATCTCGTTATTCGTCAAGGTCAGATATTACTTTAACCATGAACCCGAAAGTACTTTTATGGTGTGTAATGCAAACGGTTTAGTTATATCTTATTTTTTAGTTACTTTTTCTCGTCCTCGGTTATTTCTCCGAGGTTATGAGTTCGAAACTATTGTTTTATAAGATACTCCAGCCTCGATCTCGACTTAACTCGAAGTGGGTTTATGTTCCAACTTATCGTCGATTAGTTTTAGCTGGTTTGCTCCAAACCTGTTAAGGTTATGACTGGTTTGTAATCCATACACTTATATGTTTTTGATAATTTGGTTATATCCAAATTACCTTAGCTCGTGCATTTGGTTACATCCAAACACTTATATGTTTTTAATAATTCGGTTATATCCAAATTATCTTAGTTTATTTTTCAAGCTGGTGGTATTATATATATACCAATGATACCCCCTTAATATCCTATGAATGTGACCATAGGTTATTATATTAAGAGAGATTGCAAAAATAAATCATATCAGATGAAATAACTCTTTATTTGATAAAATCCAAAAGTAGGCAAAACAGTAGAAATAGACAAGCATGGTTACAGGAAACACCCTTCCTACACTATTGATAGTAAGGTCTTAGGTGTTCGCCATTCCATGCTCGTGGTATTAGGCTCCCATCCAATCTCGCTAGCTCGTAGACACCGGATCGGATGACTGACTCTATCTGGTAGGGTCCTTCCCAAT
Source organism: Humulus lupulus (assembly GCF_963169125.1). Taxonomy (NCBI): domain Eukaryota; kingdom Viridiplantae; phylum Streptophyta; class Magnoliopsida; order Rosales; family Cannabaceae; genus Humulus; species Humulus lupulus. The sequence goes on along the minus strand of NC_084800.1, from coordinate 91,964,319 downwards.
TTGGCCCGAGCACGCCAGCTGCTGGATCTCGTGTTGCCAAAAATACACGCCTTAGCACCAAATCTCCCACACCGAACTTTCGATCTCGAATCCTCTTGTTGAAGTACCTGGTAGCTCGCTGCTGGTATGCAGCATTCCTCAACTAAGCTTCGTTTCTTCTTTCTTCAATTAGGTCTAAGGTTTCTTCGAGCTGAGTGTGGTTCGAGCTTTGGTCATAAGTGTGGGTTCGAATTGTAGGAATTTCGACCTCAACAGGCAACATAGCCTCGCAACCGTATGCCAAAGAGAACGGGGTATGTCCTGTTGATGTTTAGGCTGTAGTCCTACATCCCCATAGGACTTGGGGCAATTCTTCGGGCCATCGTCCTTTTGCTTCCTCCAACTTTTTCTTTAGTGAACTCTTGAGAGTTTTGTTTACAGCTTCGACCTAGCCATTCGCCTGGGGATGAGCTACTGACGAAAAACTTTTTATTATTCCATTTTTCTCGCAAAAGTTGGTGAACAAGTCGCTATCGAACTGGGTTCCGTTGTCAGATACAATTTTCCTCGGCATCCCATATCGGCACACAATGTTCTTTACCACGAAGTCAAGGACTTTCTTGGAAGTTATTGTTGCTAACGGTTCAGCTTCTGTCCACTTTGTTAAGTAATCTACGACAACTACAGCATACTTCACTCCGCCCTTGCCTGTTGGGAGAGAGCCTATGAGGTCGATTCCCCATACCGCAAATGGCCATGGGGAAGTCATCATGGTCAGCTCGGATGGTGGAGCTCGAGGAATTGTGGCGAACCGCTGGCACTTATCGCACTTCTTTACGTATTCGAAGGAATCTGATTTGATGGTAGGCCAGAAATAACCTTGGCGTATGATTTTCTTGGACAAGCTATGCCCCCCAGCATGGTCTCCACAGAACCCTTCATGAATTTCTTCAATGATCTTCTTAGCTTCGGGTGGAATCACACACCGAAGTAACTACATGGAATATCCCCTTCTATACAACCTTCCATCCAAAATGGTGTAACGGGGGATTTGATACATTAACTTTCGAGCCTGGTTCCGATCTTTCGGAAGGACGCCGGTCTTGAGATATTCGATTATCGGGGTCATCCAAGTAGGCTCGGAATCAATCATACATACGCCTTCCTGCTCCGACTTGTTAATACTTGGTGCCGAGAGATGTTCAATTGGCACAACATTCAGCTCATCATTCTCGGTGGAAGTAGTAAGCCGAGATAAGGCATCTGCATTTGAGTTTTGCTCTCGGGGAACCAGTTCGATCGCATAAAACTCGAAATGTTTCAATGCGGACTTTGCCTTTTCTAAGTAAGCTTCCATTTTCGTACCACGAGCCTGGTACTCTCCCAAAATTTGGTTAACCACAAGCTGGGAGTCGCTGTAGCAATGTATTGCTTTAGCTTTGAGCTCTTTGGCTATACGGAGTCCCGCCAGTAAAGCCTCGTATTCAGCCTCGTTATTCGATGCGTTGAATTCGAATCTTAAGGCAGAATGAAATCTGCTTCCTGTGGGTGTAATCAAAATGACCCCTGCCCCAGATCATTAGATGACCCATCGACGTAAAGTTTCCACAGCTCGTGGGTCGGGGTTATCACTTCATCGTTGTTCATGCCAGTACATTCCACTATAAAGTCTTCCAAGGCTTGTGCCCTAATGGTCGTCCTCGGGTGGTAGGTGATCTCGAATTTCCCGAGTTCAACCACCCATTTAAGAAGTCGACCTGAAGCTTCTGGCTTAGACAAGACTTGCCTCAGTGGTTGATCGGTTAATACATGGATGGGGTGCGCTTGAAAGTAGGGTCGAAGTTTACGAGATGAATGGATTAAGCTGAGAGCTAGCTTTTCCATCAAGGGGTATCTCGACTCTACCCCCAGTAATCTTTTACTGATGTAATATACGGGCCTCTATACCTTTTCCTCTTCTCGCACGAGCACTGCACTTATTGCGTGTTCGGTAGTGGCAAGATATAAGTATAGTACTTCTCCCGTAATAGGTTTTGATATGATGTGGGGTTCTGCGAGGTATTTTTTAAGCTCCTGGAAGGCCAGCTCGCACTCTTCTGTCCATTCAAATTTCTTGCCTCCCCTCAATAGGTTGAAAAACGGAAGACAACGGTCTGTAGATTTCGAGATAAACCTACTTAGTGCCGCCATCCTGCCGGTCAAACTTTGGACATCTTTGTGTCTTCGAGGTGAGGGCATGTCGATTAGGGCCTGGATCTTGTCTGGGTTAGCTTCTATCCCACGAGCGTTTACAATGAAACCCAGGAATTTTTCGGATGATACCCCAATGGAGCATTTCTGAGGGTTAAGCTTCATGTTATACTTCCGGAGCACGACAAAACACTCTTCGAGGTCATCAACATGGTTATCGTTAAGTTGAGACTTGACTAGCATGTCATCAATATAAACTTCCATGTTGTTCCCTATTTGCTCCGAAAACATCATGTTCACGAGCCACTGGTATGTGGCCCTAGCATTTTTGAGCCCGAACGGCATGACACTGTAACAATATAGTCCTTTGTCTGTTATAAAACTCGTATGTTCCTGGTCAGGGGCATGTATGGGAATCTGGTTATATCTAGAATAGGCATCCATGAACGACGTCAGTCCATGCCCTGCCGTGGCATCCACGAGCTGGTCAATCCTTGGTAAGGGAAAACAGTCCTTTGGACAAGCCTTGTTGAGGTTCGAATAGTCAATGTAGGTTCGCCACGTCCCATTTGGCTTCGGGACCAACATCGGATTGGCTACCCAGTCAGGGTAAAAAGCATCCCTAATGAATCGGTTTGCTTTTAACCTGTCGACCTCCTCCTTCAGTGCCTTTTTTCCGTCATCCAGTTGTCTTCGCTTTTGTTGCTTCGGTGGGAAGCTTTTATCGATATTTAGTGCGTGGCTCACTATGTACGGACTTATTCCTACCATGTCCAAATGTGACCATGCGAAGACATCCTGGTTTTTCTTCAAGAAGCAAATTAATTGTTATTTAGTTTCCTCCTGGAGATGTTTCCCGACCTTTACTGGTTTGGAAGGATCTGACTCTTCAAGCTTGATTTCTTCGAGCTCTTCTAATGGTTCGAGGTCAGGTTTCTCCTCCACCCTTGGGTCGATCTCCTCATCTATCTCCAAGATCATGCCATCTTTGTTTTGAATAATTACGAGTGCTTGTGCACTCGTTTGTTTCTTTCCTCTTAGGAAGATGCTATAGCATTCCCTTCCAGCCAACTAGTCTCCCTTCAACGTCCCGATGCCACTAGGAGTAGGGAACTTAATGGCCAGATGCCTCACAGACGAGACTGCCCCCAGCCCTACTAGGGCGGGTCTTCCGAGCAGCACGTTGTAGGCCGAAGGCAGGTCTACTACCACGAACTCCATCATCTTGGTTGTTGAGACTGGGTAGTCTCCCAAGGTTACGGGGAGTTCAATGGATCCCATGCAAGCGGTCCCTTCTCCTGAAAAATTGTACAGTGTTCTCGCACATGCTTTCAGATCGCGAAGAGTGAGTCCCATTTTCTCTAGGGTGGCCTTATAGAGAATGTTAACTGAGCTCCCATTGTCTATGAGAACTCGGTGAACTCTCTTATTTGCCAGCTGAAGAGTGATGACCAGTGGATCATGGTGAGGAAACTGAACATGGGATGCGTCGTCCTCAGTAAAGGTTATTGGCTAAGACTCAATCTTTTGACTTTTAGGAGCTCTAGGTTCGGGTTCGTAAGGAGACCCGTGCCCAGTTTTTAGCTCGTTCACATATCTTTTTTTGGCATTTCTGCCCATTCCCGCGAGATGGGGCCCTCCCGAGATGGTTATCACGTCTTCTCCATCAATTGGAGGGGGCCTATCTTCTTCCCTGGCTCGGGAATTGTTGTTTTGTGCAGGTTGTGGCACAGCTGCCCTCTGGCCTGTAGATGCCCGATTAGTATTATGGTTTTTGACATATTGCCTAAAGTAGCCTCTCGAGATCAATCCTTCGATCTCGTCCTTCAACTGTCGGCACTCATCAGTAGTGTGCCCGGTGTCTCTGTGAAATCGACAATATTTGCTGGAGTCCCTCTTGGACTTATGATTTCTCATTGGGTCTGGACGTCTAAAGGGGACCTGGTTTTCATTAGCCAGGTATATGTTCTCCCGAGACTCGTTGAGCTCGGTGTACACTCTGTACACGGAGAAATATCTTTCCCCCTTCTTTTTCTTTCCTCTTTCGGCCTCGGGGTTACTCCCTTCGTTCTTCTTTCTCTTGGAAGGGTTTTCCGCAGCAGGCTTTAAGGCTAGTGGGTCCGCCGAGGTTGAGGCAGAGTTTATGTTTATCGTTGTAGTTACGGGCTGGGAGGTCATATTAAGTGTCGACCTCTCCTCCTCTACATTGACAAACCTCTACACTCATTTGTTAAACTCAGTTAGGGACCTCACCGATTTTCTCTGCATGTCGTCCCATAGAGCACTTCCCGGCATTACTCCGGCCTGGACAGCCATTAGATGACCGCTGTCATCCACATTTCGAGCTCGGGCAACTTCCAAGTTAAACCTCGTAAGGTAACTTTTTAATGTCTCACCTGGCTGCTGCCGAACATTAGTCAGAGTTGATGCCTCAGGTCTGACCCCCATCATGGCTCTGAACTTCTTCTTGAAGTCCTTAGATAGCTGATCCCAAGAAGTGATTGAGTGTCTTTTATATTTCTCGAACCAGCTCTTGGCTGGTCCCGTAAGTGATGCTGGAAATAACATACACCTGAGCTTGTAACCCACGTTACTTGCTCTCATTATGGTATTGAATGTACTCCGATGGCTGTATGGGTCAGACTTTCCCTCAAAATTTGGGACATGAGGGATCCAAAATCCTTGAGGAAATGGAGTATTGGAAATATGGGGAGCGAACGGTTCGAGCTCCTCGTCAGAATCCTCATGCCGACCTCGACCTTGCTCATTTTGCAAAAGTCTGAAGGCCTTCTCCAACTGATCAATTCTTTCCTGGACCGGGTCCGTGAGGGGTCTTGCCTGAAATTTGCTGTCATTGATCACAATTCCAGGCTCGCACCTTCGCAGGGGATCTTTACACCCATTTAGGCGATCTCTCAGGTCCGGTTTTATCAGGTTAACATTACCTTAATTCTGATTCAAGTGTTCCCGCAGGTCGAAGTTATTCCTGCGGCTCCCAGTATCCTTTCGACCTCGATCATACATACTGACCGATCTAGTATCTCCTGAGTCGTCATTGGTAAGACTTGTCGCATGATTATTTCGAGATGGGTCTCTTTCATGCTGCCTCGTCTCTGCAGTGCGTGACTGGGACATCTGACTTCTTGTAGATTGGGCGCCTCTCCACTCCCTGAAGGCTTCACTGTTCCCTTGCCTTCTTCCTGCACGTCTTTCCTCACCATCTCGAACTGGCTGAGTATTCTTGCGAGGTGGTGAAGGGTATCTTATAGGTGATGGCAGGAAGCGTATGGGTGAAGGTGGCTGCCACCCATTTCGAGGCCTAGATGGTCCGGAGTTTTCCCGAGACGGGTTGGTTGCATTCAGCGTGTTACCAGGGATTTGAGTCCGAACCTCTGCAGGGGCTTGGTTATTCCCAGTTCCCGCTGGTAACTCTGCAGTTGAATTAACCGGAGCCCTAGCTCGAGTACTTCTCTGGGGTCTCGAGGGAGCGGATGGCTCTGCTGGTGCCGGAGGTTGCTCTGGCCTTCTTGTGGCAGCATTTTTTCGTGGACGTCCATGGGGCCTGCGGGGAGGAACATGCATGTCCCTTGGAGGAGGGGCTTGGTTTTCACGCGGAGGTGGGGGCTGAGCCGCCTGAGCCTCTGCGGCTAACCTAGCCAACTCCTCATTTAGCTTGTTGGCTTCAGCCAATTGCTGTTTCAGCTGTCGGTTTTCAAGCTCCACAATGGGAACGACCGCTCAGGATTGTAGTACATATCCTCATCCCTTGGAGGTGCTGGTGGTCCCCGAGAATCGGAGGACTTGCTTCTCTCTTCAGTATCCGGGTTTACCATTGGCTACTTCCCAGGGCGTCTCGGATAGTTTTCTTCAGGAATGTTTTGATCGTTTGCGGCCATAACTTGTTCAGGGACTGAATGCTTAAGGCTCTCAATGAAAGCACCAAATTGTTGATGCTGTTTTTCGTCAACAGTAAATATAGAGCACGTAAACAATAAATAGTTATGGCTAGAAAAATACAATAAAACAAGGAGGATTTTTACGTGGTTCAGCAGTTAACTCTGCCTAGCCCACGAGTCTTTGTTATTAGAACTTAGGAAATTTTTGGAAATTCTTCAGAGATGAATTCTCCAGAGTTTCTCCCAAAATCACCAAAATTCCCTCCCTTACAAAGGTACAGGGCTTCTCTATTTATAGAGGAAGTCTCAGGATACTATCCCACACGTTTCTGGGAAGTTATCCTGTACATTAATAAATTTAATGGCTTTAAAAGCCTGTAACTCCTATATACAAGGAAACGTCCCCTGAATACCAGGGGGCGTATAACTGACTAATAAATATCCCTTTATTATAGGGAAGTTACAACAATAAATGTAGACTGCGTCTCTCCAAGTGACTCACTAAGATGTTTGAAGTCAGCAATCAACATCGTCAGCATCGTACCAGCCCAGGTCTCTGAGTGACTTTCGAGTTGTATTATTTTCTCCAAGACCACACAGTTTCGAGCTCATACTTATGTCAGGCTCGGAACTTTTGATCTGAGGCCACCTGAGAATAGACGTACTCCGATGTCTGTCTTTCAAGCTTGTAAGGACTTCGAGGCTACCCATCTTCGAGGTTGCCACCTGCTTTGTAGGTTCGGCGCCTAGGTTGCGAACACGTATTCTAGATATTGCGAGCTCACACATGACGAATCCAGCTTTCGAGATCACAATTCTCAAGGCTCGAAATCTAGGTGTAACATAATTAATTACTCGTGGGACATCTCCTCTACATAATAAGTGTGTAAATAACAGAAATTCTTGGTTATAACGGTTTTTTATTTTTTTTTTCGTTAACTTTAACGGAATATTCTTATATTTAATGGTAGATTGTAAACATGATTTAAACCTAAATCAAATTAAATAAATAAATAATTAAACAAATTAAAATAAGATATTTTTTTAGATATTTTACAATGACAATTATTTAAAAATAGTAAAAATCATACGTTTTATAACTTAAATGAAATTTATATAAATTTAAACTTAAACTTCACGTATTAGAATAATATCATATTAAACATATAACATATAATATAATCTACTATCAACTAGAAACAAATTCTTTAAAAAAAAAAGCTAGCAAGAAACTTAAATTTAAAATCCATGCATAATATTAATATTATATTAAACATATAATATATAATCTCTTGTTATCAGTGTCAAATTAAAAAATTAGAACAAACATGAACAAAATTAATTAATTAAAATAGAATATTTTATGATGATTTAAATGATTAAATAATATTTATTTAAAAATAATAAAGTCATACATATCATTTTTTTATCTTATAAATTTGTGTGATAGTTTATTTTTTATCAAGTGATTGTAGCTCTTTTTCTTCATCAAATTCACCAAAGGACATTGCGAATTACATTAGAAACTAAAAATAGTTGATGCATGTATACTACTCTACACTATGACTTTTTCTATTCTTATTTTTGTTACACCCAGATTTCGAGAATGGAGATTTTCGATCTCGAAACTCAGGCTCGTAAGGTGTAAGCTCGAGGTAAGCATACCCGTCACATGATCAGCATTAATGAGAAAGTCAAAGACAGTATTCCTAGCAGTAAATACGACAACATCGAAATTGGTGAGCACGGAAACTATGTGGTTTCGGAGGAGTTCCGGGGTTATAAGTCAGGCTCGAAGCCACAGTGACGATAGTTCAACACTTGTATAAATCTCCTACCATCAGACAAAACAGTTCAAGCTCAAGCGTCGTGAGCTCGGAGAGGATGATCTCGACAACGTTACTTGTTGAGAACGTAGGCGACTCGAGGAGTCGAGCTCGAAATGGGAGAACGATCTCGAAGGCGTGTGAGTCTAGTATCCAATCTTGTAAGCTGTATGTGAACGTGTTTATTGTTGTAAAATTCCTATGTTTAAGGGATTAGATGTAGTCTGTTATTAAATCCCAAATATCAGGGGATATATATGCGTACGTAGTAACTGTATGTATTTAATTGCATTTATTTTAATTGATTTGTATCATATCTTTCCGAAATCTGTGGGAAGATATTCGGTAAACCCTTCTATAAATAGAGTGGAACGATTCCTTTGTAGAGACTAAAAAACTGGTATTGGGAAAATTCTGTATAATTGCTTCCAGAAAGCTTAAGAGAATCCCAGAAAGTGAATAACACAGACTCGTGGACTAGGCAGATTTTAATTGCTAAACCACGTAAAAAATCGTATCTATATTATATGTTTCCTCTGGTATTTTTTGTTTAATTGCTCTTCATTTCTAGGTTGACGAAAAGCGACATCAACAGTTTTATTCTATTATTAATTTCTTTTTAAATATTATTGTAATTTATATATATGGCATGCAGCCATGTAAATATATATCTATCTCAATATTGTGTTTAGATGTTATATATGTAGATCTTCCACTTGGGTTTTTTTTTCATGGTTTCTTTCTATTGCAAAAGGTGCTTATATAAAATGACTTAATTTGCAAGCTTACAATGAATTTGATTAAGATTGATTAATACCAAGTGCAGTGGAGTTCCGGCACTTTGTTATTGGAAAAGACAGAAAAAGGATGAACAAAAAGCTGAAAGAATGGCTCCATTCACTACAAGTTAAGTAGTCCAAAACAGCCAGCGTTAATGAATATTATGAAGAATATATTGCATATACATGTCTAAATGTATGACGAAAGATTAATAAGCACTTATATATAATCGATTTCAACTATGCATTAATCCAATTTCTACGTATAGTATAGACCATTAAAAAGTTAGAATAAGGAACTTATTGTTAAGTACTCAAAAATGTAAAGTAATTTTTCTAAGAACTAATATTTAATGATATATATAAATAAATAAAAAATCAGATCCTTTGTAGGATTATTACTCATAAGTAAATGATATATAGAGTAATTCGATCGAATATGAGTTAATGATTAGAATTTGGAGAGTGACTTGACCATATAATTTATTAAAATAGAAAAAACATCTTTACACATATTTATATATGTGATTTAAAGAAAGGGCAGTATGTACTTGGAGATTAGACTTAAAAGTATTATTTGATAATTACAACTTTATGTTACGAGAAAGTGATCAGATTTTGGTATAAGAATAGTACTATTAAAGATGCATGTATGTATGGCTATGGATCTTATCACTTTTTTTTTATCTTTTTTTTCTTTTCTTATTGTCATCCCAAAAACGCTTTATTATTCATTCTTTTTAAACGCACAAAATTAAAGGAAGGCAATGCTGTCGATCAGTGAGTCCCCAATTGATCTCCGTGTAAAGTTGTGAAAAATGCATGTCATATATGGTGGTGTGTGTTGGAAAATAAATACTATTTTAAAATATTATGTTGATGCATGATTTTTATTGAGACTAGCTTGTTATAAGTGAGATGTTTTTGTATGTGTAAGTTTTAAAAAAAAAAAAAAAAGTTTGGGGCTATTTTAAGAAATTACTTTCTAAATGGCTATTCATAAAGTTTACAGGTAACCACTTCAACTTAAGAATGGTGTGACCATAGAAGAGATAATAATACTTGATTGGTAGAACTTGATTTTAGATAACTTGAATGAGAGTTTTGATAGTTTTTTTTTTTGTTTTGTCACCAAGCCACCACCTATGATTATGGTTATGGTTATGTGTAGTGGTGATATAGAATAGAATATAGAAGAAAAATAGGAATGAATAGAGAAAATATAGCAATATTAGAGCGATTTCGAGTGACTACTGATCTAGTCCACGTTGGGTTGTCTCCAAAACGTCATTTGACTAGTGCGTGACAGATCATGCAACTCTATTATTAATTCATTCCTTCCCTACTTCTTTTATATAAATATAAAAGTTGCAACCATTTTACATATCATTCCCTTATGACTATCATATATATATATATATATATATATATGTAATTTACATAAAAAATTATTCTACTAAATATATATATATCATTTATATAAAAAGTGTGTACATAACATAAATTATTAGTTTTAACGGTTTTTTTTTTGTTAATTTTAGCAAAATATTTTAAATATTTAACAGAATATATATTTAAAACTAATTAAAAATAAGTATTTATTAATTATATTAATATAAATTCAAATATTATAAAATATCATTGTTATAATAATATTTAATATAAGATTACATATTTAACAATCATACTAATATAAATTCAAATGTTATAAAATATTATTATGATAATAATATATAATCCTAATTTTTTCCTATTTATATTAATTTGAATTTAAATATTATAAAATATTATATAAGTTTTGTGTGTATATTATATTATGTATATATAATCTTAATTTTTATTAAAAAAAATTATAATTTATATTTAAAAAGAAAACATGTTATATTTTTTATTTGATCTACACTACAACAAAAATGATTTTTACAAGCGGAATTATTACCGGCAGAGAAAGTCCGCCGGTATTAATCCGTTTTTTATTTTAATTTTAATATTTTAAATTATTTAATTATTACCGGGGGGAAATTTATTATTACCGGCGGACAACCCACCGGTAATAATCAGAATTTATTAAGGCGACAAAACTGCCGCGCAATAAATATTTCAATTTATTACCAGCGGATTATTACCGGCGGGCTCCGCCAGTAATAATATTTCGACTATTACCGGCGGGCTCCGCCGGCAATAATAATCTATATATTTGTGCAACCCGATTCCCCTCCTCCATTTCCTTCTCCTCCATTTTTTTGTTCTTCCGATTCTCTCTTCTAATCCGCCGAGTGCTCTCTGCCGTGGAGTTTTTCGGCGTTCTCGAAGATATTCCGGTGGCCGGCAACTGTAACAGCGAATGGGGTATGTCTATATATTGTTCTATTATAGTTTTATATAAAGAAAATAATTATGTTATTGTTTATATAAAAAAAAACTCTATTTTATTTTATTGTTTTTTTTAACCATTCAAATTCCTCTCTGCCTATCTTAGTGGACTCCGTTCTTTGAAAAGAGATTGGCCATTATTACTCTTTAATCCAATGGAGTCTGGATTCTCAGCAAGTCATCGTTCAAGAAGGTCGAAAGAGAGTTGTACGTAATAATAATTTCAATCGGATTAGACAGAGAGAGTATATACGTGTAAAATTATAAACACGAGTTTTGTCAATTCAAGCAAATTAATTAATGCCAAAGTTTTTTTGCTTTATATGACTGTGACAGCTGATAGATTAATTTTAGATAAATTTACCATTTTTTTTAGCACGTGATCAGATGATGATCATGATTATCTTCGACAATATTTTTCAATATTTTTTTATATATATAAAATTATAATTATTTTTTTTAAATATGTTATTACCGGCGGAAACCACCGGTAATAATGTGTCAGATATGAATTCCGACCAAATTATTACCGGCGGGAGGCTAGTTCCGCCGGCAATAACGACCTTTTACCGACCGGTTTTTACCGGCGGATTTTTGCTGGCGGAGCCCGCCGGTAAAAGTATTACCGGCGGTTTTCCTGACTATTGTCGGCGGTTTTCTCCGCCGGTAATAAGCGTTTTTGTTGTAGTGCTAACTCATATAAATATATTTATATTGAATAACAATAAATATTATAAATATATTATATATATGTGTAGTGTGTTATAAATAGTATAGATGTGTAACTACATAAGAAATTAGAATAACATTTATCTTCTATAAAAAATAAATAAGTTTATTATTCAATCATTAAGGTGGAATTTGAATAATATCATGAATATTTTATACCTTAAATATGATTTTTTTAAGGGTATCTATCAAATCATGGTATACATACCAAATTACTATAGACACCAAAGATACTTCATATAATTTCAAATATTCTCTCTTTCATATTATTTAAAATGTTAATATTGTCATTCAACAGTCTATTATCCTCGATAAAAAAAAAATCCATGTTGGTAAAAAAAAAAAAAACCAGCCTGATTATAAAAAATAAGCTTTTAATACTGTTGCCTGAAATTGTTTTTCATTAACAAATATATTATAGCAAATAAGCTTCTAATAGTCTTGCCCTAATGTTTTTTTTTAATTGTCTTGGTAAACAAATATATTTAATCTCCCTTCTACTAAACATAACTCTATTTCAAATGAAAAAATATATATTTTGATTACGGGTAGCAAAATATATGCCTAAATAAGCCTAATCCCGCACACTGCACTTATTTTTGTTTGTGCTTTGTGGTGTATGTTGGAGGTCAATTTTTCTCTACCGTTGCGGTGGAGTGTACTCCAATAGAGTTCTGTGTGAGATTTTGATCCAAACCGTATTAACAGCGCCACACCTTATATATTTAATAATTTTTTTTGGGTTTATAAGTTTTTAGACTCTCAGTTTTGCTTCATTATTTGTTTGAACACTGTGTTTTGACAAATTATTTTTTGGACCCTATGTTTTGTAAAATAGTTCAAATAGGTATCTAAATCTGATTTTGATGAACAAAAAATTGAATATAACAACACAGTTCTTAAGTATAAAGACTGTATTTTTGTTCTGAGTTGTTAGTTTGATGAATTATTTGTGATTTTAGTTCAAAAAACTTTGATCAAAATCGGATTTAGGGGTCTATTTGAACTATTTTAGAAAACATAGGGTCCAAAAAATAATTTTTTAAAACACAAGATCCAAACAAGTAATGGGCCAAAACACAGAGTCTAAAAATGCATAAACTCTTTTTTACATGTGTCACTTGCATGACATAAATTATAATATCACAAAAGTCACCTAAATTATAATATAGATAAAAATAATATCACTTATAATTTACTAAATTTTTATGTATTTGTTTATATAAATATTCAGATTCTATATATATATCTATATTCTAGGTAGAAGCAACGTGTAATGCATGTTTCTTTAGTTTTAAAGTTGTAAACATTGTTTATAATTTTAATAAAAATGAGTTCCCTGTTTTTTTAAATATATATATATAATATAATGAATTATAGTTCTATAGTATATATAAATATTTATATCAATAATCTATACATATATAACATCTAAACACAATATTGACATAGATATGTATTTACATGGCTACATGATATATATATATATATATATATATAAATTACAAAAATATTTAAAAAGAAATTAATAATAGAAATAAAATAAGAATAAAAATAGTTATAGTCTAGACAGTAGTATACATGTATCAACTATTTTTAGTTTCTAATGTTTCTCGCAATGTCATTTGTTGAATTTGATGAAGAAAAAGAGTTCCAATCACTTTATAAAAAACAAACTATCACATAAATTTATAAGATAAAAAAAATGATATAAATGTATTTATTATTGTTAAATAAATATGATTTAATTATTTAAATATTCATAAAATATCTTAAAAATATCCTATTTCAATTAATTAATTTTTGTTTAAGTTTAAGTTTATGTTTTGTTCTAATTTTTAAATTTGACAGTGACAATAAGATATTATATATTATACGTAGATTTTAAATTTAAGTTTGTCACTAGTTGATAGTAGATTATATTATATTATATTATATATTTAATATGATATTATTCTAATACGTGATGTTTAAGTTTAATTAAATTTTATTTAAGTTATAAAATATATAGTTTTATTATTTTTAAATAATTATCATTGTAAAATATCTAAAAAAATATCTTATTTTAATTTGTTTAATTATTTATTTATTTAATTTGATCTAAGTTTAAGTCATGTTTACAATCTACAGTTAAATATAAAAATATTCTGTTATGTATAAGAATATTCTGTTAAAGTTAATGAAAAAAAATAAAAACCCGTTAAAATCAAGAATTTTTGTTATCTACACACTTTTTATATAGAAGAGATATATTTATATATTTATATAAATGAAAGCTTTAAGGAGGTGATGTGACACTCTAAAATCACTTCAAAGCACTCTATTTATTTTCTAATTTTTTCTAATTTTTTTATTCTACTATTTTTTAATTTTAAATAAGATATTTGTGAATAACTATTTTTCTAATAATTATATTATTATTAATATATATTATATTTTTTCTAATTATTTTATAGATTTATTTATACATAATTTATAATTTTACAAAAAATCACTCAAAGCTTATAATTAATAACAATCTATATATTTATATAAATGAGAGCTTTAAGGAGGTGATGCGGCACTCAAAAATCACTCCAAAACACTCTATTTATTTTCTAATTTTTTTATTCTACTATTTTTTAATTTTAAATAAGATATTTGCGAATAACTATTTTTCTAATAATTATATTATTATTAATATATATTATATTTTTTCTAATTATTTTATAGATTTATTTATACATAATTTATAATTTTTAACCGTATAATTAATAACAATAATAAAAATAACAATAAATAAATAAATTTAAATTTATAACAAGTTGTTTGAATTTTGTTTTTGAAACTTTAATTATTTAGAATTTCTTAAAAAAAAATTAAAAAATATATTTTAATCAAAAGTTGAGCTTACAGCATTGAGATGGCAGCTTAGAGCATCTCCAATGCAAACTACCCCAACCATTGCCTAAAATGTCTAAATCAATTAAAAAATATAATTTTTTATTTTCTCTCTCATCTACATCACTTTTGGCAACTTATTTCTTAAAAATACTCCAATTCAAGCTACCCTAAAAATTGCCAACCATGGTCCCCACATATTATTATTTAATATATCATTTTATAATTATAAATATTATCATACTAATTTTTTTAAATTCATATATTAATATAAATAAATAGTACATGATATTTAAATTAGACTAAATTTAAAAAAAACTTATAAAATGAATAATCGTAATTAATCAATCTAACATAATTAAAAAAAAACTAATTAAAATGATTTCCATATTTTGACCATATGTGTTCCACCAAGTCTGCTTGAAGATTGCGATGAATATTTCTATCACGAATTTCAGCATTTCTTTGCAGCATTGTTGGGAAGTCGGAAATAGGTCCATGCAATACTTCAACTGTTGGGGTGTCTGTAGGGCCGTCATCATAATTAAAATCAATCAAACTCTCATATGCATCTCTTTCATCCTCGACAATAATATTGTGCAATATGATGCATGCATACATAATATCTTTGAGAACATCTCTTCGCCAAAAACGTGCTGGTCCTCATACAATAGCAAAATGAGATTGAAGTACTCCAAATGCTCGCTCAACATCTTTACGTACCGCTTCTTGGCATTGAGCAAATAATTTTCTTTTCTCTCCTTGAGGTAGTGGGATAGTTTTAACAAATGTACCCCACTCTGGATAGATACCATCTGCTAGATAGTACCCCTTGTTGTATTGTGTGCCATTTATTATAAACTCAACTCTTGGAGCTTGCCCTTGTAAGATTTCAGTGAATAATGGGGATTGATTTAACACGTTTAGATCATTATTGGATCTCAGAACACCAAAAAATGCATGCCATATCCAGAGATCTTGTGATGCAACTGCTTCGAGCATGATTGTTGGCCTGCCGTGATCACCTTGCGTGAATTGTCCTTTCCATGCAACTGGGCAATTTTTCCATTCCTAGTGCATACAATCAATGCTTCCCAACATTCTTGGAAAACCACGCACCTCCCCTATTTGAAGTAAGCGACGAATGTCCCCATCATTGGGTCGTCTCAAATATTTAGCACGAAAAATCTCATTCACTCCCCGAACGAAATTTACTAGACATTCAATAGCGGTGGTTTCACCAATTTGAACATACTCATCAACATAATCAGCAGGCGCTCCATATGCTAATATTCACATTGCAGCGGTGCACTTCTGTAATGGTGAAAGCCCTCTTCTACCGACTGCATCAAACCTCATCTGGAAATACTCCGAATGATTTTCTAGAGCTTGCACTATGCATAGAAATACGTGTCTATGCATTCTAAATCTTCTTCTAAATTGATAGTCTGTATACACCGGTTCATCAGAAAAGCAGTCATCGAACAAACGTTGATGTCCTTCTACATGACCCTTATCAATATGGGCTCTCTTTCTTCCTTGCCTTGTTAAGCTACCCCCATCCATGAAAGCTTTGAAATATTGATCATCATGATCGTCAGTACAATCTGCAATTATGATATCCTCTAGACTCATATTATCGTATGAATTCGCAGAATTTGGCGAATCCATTGTCGAACTTAGAGTATATGATATTTGAGAATGAAAGATAAATGAGAGAGTAAAATGAAGGACAGAATGATCAGTTGAGTAAAAAGATGATTGAAATTTTGTATTTATAGACATGGTGACATATATAGCCGTTAAAATATAGCCATTAAAATGTAGCCGTTAAAATATAGCCGTTAAAATGTAGCCGTTAAATATAGTCCTTAAAATGTAGCCGTTACTAAATAATAAAGGATAGTTTATTTAAATAAATCAAAATACATAATAATGCCATTGATGAAAATACAAAGCAATTACAACTTTAGGATATTAGTCTTAATATAAGTACACATGGCTTCGTGATTTTTCTTTTGCTCAGGAGTGATATGCGACGTGTCCATGATGAGATAATCCATATATCCTTTAATCTTATTATCTTCTGCCTCTTTCTCCTTTATCGCCACCAATTTCTCTAATGCAACTGTTTTTCGTTCACTAATCTCTATAAATCTAGCATGTGTGTCTTTTTTTTCCTTTCCTTTTCTCTTTGTTGCCTTTTGGCCAGTAGAGCGCACTTCACGTACTTCATCGTCACTGATGTCTGCATTAGAAGATGAAGTAAATGCCCCTGATTCTGACACCTTTGTTCTCTTACCACATGTTGGTTGGTACATTGTATTCCATTTCAGCTCAACCTTTAGCAATCTCCAACAGTCCACAAATAAAAAATTTGAGTTGTTATTTTCAGATTTGTACAATTGATGTGCATTATCAAGAATTTGCTCATCAGACCAACCACTTTGATGTGCTAATTGAACTCGTTTATAACATCCATTGAATCGCGCCACCTTTTGATTCATCTTGTTCCAATGGTCTTTGCATTGCCTTCCAGTCCTTGCTTGCTCACCTTTTTGGTTGGTGTTGAAGTAATCTGCGATTCGAGCTGAGAAATATGTAGAAGTCTGGCCATTCCCCACAATGGCATCCTTAGATGTATTAAGCCATCCACTTATAAGAAGTATAGTTGCTTCCTTGCTCCATTTGACTTTACCTTTATGCCTTGATTCATCTTCATTGTGTAGAATAATATTTTCCAACCCTTCAGCACAATGTTCAGGTTGGGTTTCAGAGATAGATGTTGACGATGTTTCGCGATTTAAATCAATACTAGACTTTTCTATACTAGGCCTATAATTTCTTGAAACCATTTCAGGTTGGTGTAGGGAAGGCATATGAAAGGCATGTGGTAGTGAATTTGTTGGTGTGAAGAATGGAGCTTGTTGGGGCGTCTCAAAAGAGCCAAAATTTTGGTAAGGGTAAGAGGACATTGGATAATTTTGAGAATTTAGAAAACTTTGGTTAAATTGAGAATATTGGAAATTTGGATTTAGGGGATTAGTAGATTGAGTATTTCGAAAATTTTGATTGAAATGGGAATATTGAAAATTTGGATTTTGAGGGTTGGTATGTGGAGAATATGATGAATTTTGAAAAACTTGAGAATATTGAAAATTTGGATTTTGGGAATTGGTACTTGGAGAATTTTGGAAATCCATTGATAGGATTTTTTTTTTTGTGATATTGATAATTTAGAAGAAAAATATAGTGTGAAAATGAAATTAAGTAAGTGAGTATTTATAGAAAAAAAATAAATTCTAACGGTAACAAAAAAAATATGTATATATATATTTATATAAAAAACGGTAAGAAAATAAATATATGTATATATATATATAAAATTATATGTATATATATATTTATATATAAAAAAAAATGAAAAAATGAAAAAGGACCGTTGCCTCTGTGAGGCAACTAAGTTAGGCAATGGTCAAAATTTTTAAGAGCTCCAATGCATAAGTTATACTTTGTGTCAGATTTTGGTCAATGGCTACTGCTATAGCTCCCCCCATTGGAGATGCTCTTATATGATCTTTCTTTTTTATTCTCTTTTTTTATTATTTAATAATAGTATTTTCAATTGGGTTTATACTTTTTTGGACTTTGTGTTTTTTCTCATTACCTGTTTGGACCTTGTGTTTTGAAAAATTACTTTTTGGACCCTATGTTTTGTAAAATTCTTAAAATAGAACCCTAAACTCAATTTTGATGAAGAAAAAATTGAATATAACAATACAGTTTTTAAGCAGAATGATTTTATTTTTGTTCTAAATTGTTAGTTTGGTAAATTATTTGTGATTTTAGTTGAGAAAACATTGACCAAAATCGGGTTTAGGGTTTTATTTTAACTATTTTATAAAACATAGGGTCCAAAAAATAATTTATCAAAATACAGGGTCCAAACAGATAATAAGAAAAAATAAATGGTCCAATAAGTATAAACCTTTTTCAATTTATTAGTTGGTGGAAGGGACAATTGTTTCTCATGTTAGTGTTATTTTGCTGATCATAATTAGTTTGTCGACCCTTTAACTAGATAACGAATTATTTAAATAGAAGAATTGATCTACCGTGATATATATAATAAAAAAATAATTTAAGTTATTTATATATAATAAAACAAACTACTGTTAAATCTATTTATTCATCATTAATATTTTTTTTGGTATTAATATAATGTAAAAATACCAAATTTAATATTTTTTTTTGTAA
The DNA here is from genome assembly GCF_963169125.1 of Humulus lupulus. NCBI lineage: Eukaryota > Viridiplantae > Streptophyta > Magnoliopsida > Rosales > Cannabaceae > Humulus > Humulus lupulus. Next base: position 91,945,410 of record NC_084800.1, on the reverse strand, counting down.
AATTAAAATTTTTTATTATTTCACTAAAATTGCTAACGTTTTCTGTGATTTTGGTAATGCATTTATATCAATTTATTTTAAAATATAATGTAAACGGTTCCTAAATTAATATAAATGTTTATAAGTTATTACATTATAAAGCTATATAACAAATTGGGTATGATTAGTTCGCGATTGGAAAAATATATTTTTAAAAGTGTGTTTCTGAAATAAAAATCTGGATTTATAGTCTTAAAACATGTTTTTTAAAATGTGATTGATTCAAAATCTGTAAACTATTTTTGAATTTTAAAAAACTGAATATGTGATTGGTGGATAATCTGAAAATATAAAAAAGTGATAGATTTGTAGGATTTTAGGATATAATGATTTGGATTTGGAAAAAACGTGAAAATAGTGATTTTTATTTTATAACTTAAAGTTAGAATCAGTATTTGGATTGAGAATTTGAAAACAAATAGCCAATCAAATATTCATGTGGGTACTACCATTTCTTAGTTTTAGAAATCATAAAATTGAATTTGGATTCACTACTAATCTTTATGTTTATCCTGTTTTTGTGATGAGAGGAATAATCTATATCTATATCTATATATATTATAAATGAGAGCTTCAAGAAGATGATGTTACACTCTAAAATTGCTCTAAAAAACACTTTATCTATTTTCTTCTTTAATCTAATTTAATTTTTTATTCATGTTATATTTTCTCATTTAATATAATCTATATATATATATAAAGGAGAGCTTCAAGGAGATTACGTGGCACTCTAAAATCTCTTCAAAACACTTTTTCTATTTTCTCATTTAATCTAATTTTTTAATTCATTTACAAAATCCATTATATATATTTTTAAAATTTTTAAATTCATATATGTTAATAAGGACATCAAGACTAACGATCCAATTCAAGTTCCAGTTGGTCCGGTGACGAGGGCGCGAGCTAGGAGATTCAAAGAAGAGCTTAACAACTTAGTCCGGAGAATTCTACAACAAGAAGAGGTCGAGTTCACTACTGAGGGTGAACAAAGGCTTGTGCTACTCATCAAAGTTGATTCAGTTTAGGAGCTTGATTCCTTACTTTAATTATTTGTTTTAGTTTGAACTATATTTTCATGTTTTATTAGAGTCTTTGTTGGAGTCAAAGACATGTCGTTTTGGGCTTTTTCATTATGGGTATTTTAGGGTTTTTTTTATATGTTTAAAAACCCTCTTTGTAATTTTTTATATGTTTAAAAACCCTCTTTGTAATTTTCGGCTATATTAGGCCTTGTGGACGGTTTGGAATTTAGATAGTTGTGGTTAATGAAAAACATTGTGAGTTTTCTTCTTGAGTTCTTGAAGAAACTTTCGAACTTATCAAGGGATTCCTTGTGGCGTTCAAATCTGACTTATCAAACGAATAATCCATCCCTGTTTGTGGCGTCTTCACCATACCAAGGTTCGTGTTTTGCTAAGCATTGGGTCGCGATTTCCATTCCAAATTCGAGTATTCTTGGGTTGTTTTTCCAGATTTGGTTCGGGTTTCGTCACAATTGTTGGCGTGGTTCGTATCAGTTGGTATCAGAGCCTAGGTTCATACGGTTTGGCCTATCCTTTTCCTTGTTTTTCTTTTCGTTTCTTTGTTCAATTCGTGCATTTGAATTAGGGTTTATGAAAATCCCTATAATTTTTTTTTCTGAAATCGTGAATTAGGGTTCTTATTGTGAAATCCGAATTTGCATTGAGTTTCTCTTGTTCTTATTGTGAAGTCCGAATTTGCATTGAGTTTCTCTTGTTCTTATTGTGAAATCCAAATTTGCATTGAGTTTCTCTTGTTCTTTTGTGAAATCCAAGTTGTTCTTGTTTTCGAATCGTTCTAGTTCTACAAATTCTGATTCCCTTGTTTCTTGTAACTGCGTTTGAGAAATCAAAAACAAAAAAAAAACAAAAAAAACAAAACAAAAGAAAGAAGAAGAAAAATCAAGGGGATCTGAAAAGAAAAAAAAAAGAGTCTAGAAACCTAAATTTTTTTGTTATAATCTTGTTCTTTATGGCCTAGAGGCTCTTTTGCCAAATCCTTACGCAAGTGTATAAAAATCATCAGTTTTTGCTATATTCGTTTGGTTTGTTGTGGTTTGATTTGCTACTAGAATCCTCCATATTATCGTTTGATTAGTTTTGAAAGAGCTTAAAGAAGAATACGAGTGGAAAAAGGCAGAGGTGCGAGCTTATTTGAGGGTAAAAGCCATTGAAATTGAGTGAAACACGAGTGGATTTGAGTGAAAATATTGTTCGAGTGAAACACGTGAGGGAGTGTGGTGAGGTCTCTTCTCCATATTGTTCTAACCTTATTTTGGCAAAGTTCCATCACGGCACAAAATCCAGAGGGAAATACAAGCAATGAGAATCCACCACCTGTGGTTCCGAATCTATAAATTCAAGCATTAATTGGGGAGATGCGAAGGATGATGACAGCAGAGTGTGAACAAATACATGAGACGTTGGATAGGGTAGAAGAGGGAACGCAACGGGGGGCACGGAGGAACAGGGTGCAACAACGAGATGTTGAGGGTGAAAGATAGTTTGAAGGGGAAGATTTAGATAAAGAGTTTGATAGGGTGTCAGAGGATAACCATAGGAGGTATGGCCGAGATAGAGAAGCTAGGAACTGGGTAGATAATAATTTGGGAAATATCAAGATGAGAATCCTCGCATTTCAAGGGAAGAGTGATCCCGAAGCATACCTTGAGTGGGAAAAGAAGATGGAGTTGGTTTTTGATTGTCACAACTACTTCGAAGTGAAGAAGGTAAAACTTATTGCAATAGAATTTACTGATTATGCTATTGTTTGGTGGGATCAGTTGTGCATCAACAGGAGGCGAAATGTAGATCGTCCTATTGAGACTTAGGATGATATGAAGAGGGTAATGAGGCGACGTTTTGTACCAGCTCATTACTATCGGGATCTATACCTTAAGTTGCAGGGTCTTCATCAAGGTTACAAGAGTGTTGATGAGTATTACAAAGAGATGGAGATGGCTATGATTAGAGCCAATGTGGAAGAAGATCGAGAGGCGACAATGGCAAGGTTTTTGAATGGGTTGAACCAAGAGATTGCTAATACAATTGAGCTACACCATTATGTGGAATTGGAAGATTTGGTGCATATGGCAATGAAAGTTGAGAGGCAGCTCAAGAGGGGTAGTACAAGTTCAAATCCGAGACAAATCCCACAAAATCCAAGTGCAGCACCTTGGCGGTTGAACTATCCAAAGAAAGAAGAAAACCCTTTTACTCACAAGCCTAAAACCGAGTCAAAACCAGTCACCACAACCACAACCTCTTAAGGTAAAACAACCCCTACTTCATCCAGTTCTAGTGAGATTAAGTGTTTCAAATGTCAGGGGAGAGGACACATAGCTAGCCAATGCCCAAACAAGCGAGTTATGGTTATTCGGGATAATGGCGAGATAGATTCCGAAGATGAAGATGATCTTAATGACATGCCACCATTGGAGGATGCTTCTATGGATGGTGAGGAGTTTGGGGCAGAATATTGTGAGATGCTTGCACTAGTCACACGACGAGCCTTAAATTTGCAAGCAAAAGAAGAGGAAGAAGAGGTACAGCGGGAGAACATCTTTCACACTCGTTGTCATGTGAAAGACAAGGTATGTAGTGTTATTATTGATGGTGGTAGTTGCACTAACGTTGCTAATTCTTCCATGGTTGAGAAGCTGGGGCTCACAACACTTAGACATCCTTGTCCATACAAGTTGCAATGGTTGAATGATAGTAGTGAAGTAAGGGTTACAAAGCAGGTTGTTGTATCATTTCGAATTGGCAAATACGAGGATGAAGTATTGTGCGATGTGGTTCCAATGCATGCTGGACATCTCCTTCTAGGAAGACCTTGGCAATTTGATCGGCGGGTGCAGCATGATGGCTTCACCAACAAGTACTCATTCACGTTCCGTCAACGGATAATCACTCTAGCTCTGTTGACACCAAAACAAGTATATGAAGATCAAGTGAGGTTGCAAAAATTGAGTGATCAAAAAAATTTGAGTGAGCAAAAGAAAGATAGTGAAAATATGAATGAGAGTGAGGGAAAAGAGAGACAAATAGAGAGCAGGGTCGAATCAAGTGAGAGAGAAAAGTTCGGCCAATGAGGGAAAATCAGAGAGAAAACAAAGAAATTTTTATGCAAAAACAAGTGAGGTTAAGCGAGCATTGATTGCAAAACGGCCGATGATTGTACTCATGTACAAGGAGGCTCTTTTAAACACTAACCAACTTGATTCTTTGCTGCCTAGTGTTGTTGTTTCTATTTTGCAGGAGTTCGAGGATGTGTTTCCTGAGGAGGTACCACATGGTTTACCACCCATCCAAGGGATTGAACATTAAATTGATTTTGTTCCCGGTGCTTCTATCCCAAACCGACCAGCATACAGGAGCAATCTGGAGGAGACGAAGGAACTTCAAAGGCAAGTTGAAGAATTGATGGAGAAAGGGCATGTGAGAGAAAGCATGAGTCCTTGTGTTGTTCCAGTGATTCTAGTTCCCAAGAAGGATGGGACATGGAGAATGTGTGTTGACTGCCGAGCCATCAACAACATAACGGTAAAATATCGACACCCCATTCCTCGTTTAGATGATATGTTGGATGAGTTGCATGGTTCTTGTGTGTTTTCTAAGATTGATCTTAAGAGTGGGTATCGTCAAATATGAATGAAAGAAGGAGATGAATGGAAGGCAGCGTTTAAAAATAAACATGGATTGTATGAGTGGTTAGTCATGCCTTTTGGATTAACTAATGCACCTAGCACTTTCAAGTGCTTAATGAATCATGTTTTGCGTGCTTTCATTGGAAAATTTGTTGTTGTGTATTTGATAATATTCTTATTTATAGCAAGAGTTTGCATGATCATGCCTCACATTTCCTTTCGGTTTTGGATGTGCTTAGGAAAGAGAAGTTATATGCTAACCTCAAGAAGTGTACTTTCTGCACTGATAAGCTTGTTTTCCTAGGTTTTGTTGTGAGTGCTACAGGTATTGAGGTTGATGAAGAGAAGATCAAAGCCATCCAAGAGTGGCCGACCCCCTCCAATGTAGGTAATGTTAGAAGTTTTCATGGACTTGCTAGCTTTTACAGGAGGTTTGTGAAGGATTTTAGTACCATCGTCGCACCACTTACCGAAGTTATCAAGAAGAATGTTGCATTCAAATGGGGTGAAGCACAAGAGGAAGCATTCCAGCTTATTAAACACAAGCTTACTCACGCTCCTTTACTTGCTTTGCCTAACTTTCTAACACGTTTGAAGTCGAATGTGATTCTTCTGGTGTAGGTATTGGCCCTGTTCTTATGCAGGATGGGAGACCACTTGCGTACTTTAGCGAGAAGCTAAGTGGGGTTGCACTTAACTACCCCACTTATGACAAAGAGTTGTACGCATTGGTTCGAGCTTTAGAGACATGGCAGCACTATTTGTGGCCGAAGGAGTTTGTGATTCATACGGATCATGAATCTTTGAAACATTTGAAAGGAAAACATAAGCTGGACAAGAGACATGCACAATGGGTTGAGCACATTGAGACATTTCCTTATGTCATTCGGTATAAACAAGGTAAGGAGAATGTGGTGGATGATGCACTTTCACGCAGGTATGCCTTAATCTCTACTCTTGATGCTAAATTACTTGGTTTTGAGCACATTAAGGAACTTTATCATGTTGACCACGACTTTGGGGAGATTTATGGTGCTTGTGAAAAATCTGCTGAGGGAAAGTTTTATAGGCATGAGGGTTTCTTGTTTAGGGAGCATCGGTTGTGTGTACCTAATTGGTCGTTGAGAGATTTGTTAGTTCGGGAGTTCCACGGTGGAGGGTTGATGGGGCATTTTGGAGTCGCTAAGACTCTAACTATGTTATAGGAGCACTTCTATTGGCCACACATGAAATGAGATGTTGAGCGAATTTGTGGTAGGTGTGTCACTTGTAGGCAGGCTAAATCGAGAGTTCAGCCAAATGGTCTTTACACACCCCTACCTATTCCTAGTTCACCCTGGGTTGATATTTCGATGGATTTTGTTTTGGGTTTACCTAGGAGTTAGCGTGGGAGGGATTCAATCTTTGTGGTTGTAGATCGGTTTTCTAAGATGGCTCACTTTATACCTTATCATAAAACTGATGATGCTTCTAATGTTGCAGATTTGTTCTTTAGGGAGATTGTGAGATTACATGGTATGCCTAGGACAATTGTGTTAGTTCGGGATGCTAAGTTCTTGAGTTACTTTTGGAAGACGTTGTGGGGTAAACTTGGAACGAAACTGTTGTTTTCTACTACTTGTCATCCTCAAACTGATGGTCAAACAGAAGTAGTTAATAGAACTTTATCCACTTTGTTGAGGGATATCATTAGTAGGAACATTAAGACTTGGGAGGATTGTTTACCACATGTTGAGTTTGCTTATAATCGTTCCATGCATTCTGCTACTAAGTTTTCACCGTTTGAAATTGTTTATGGTTTTAACCCTTTAACTCCTTTGGATTTATCACCTTTACCTGTTTCTGAGCATGTGAATTTAGATGGCAAGAAGAAGGCAGAATTTGTGAAGCAATTCCATGAGAGGGCACGCCTCAACATAGAGAGGAGGACAGAGCAATACATCAAGCAAGCTAACAAGGGATGTCACAAGCAGGTTTTTGAGCCCGGTGATTGGGTGTGGTTGCACATGAGGAAAGAAAGATTTCCAGCACAAAGACGTTCCAAGTTGCTACCTCGAGGAGATGGTCCGTTTCAAGTGCTAGAACGGATCAATGACAATGCCTACCGACTAGATTTACTAGGTGAGTACAATGTTAGTGCTACTTTCAATGTTACTGATCTGAGTCCTTTTGACATAGGTGACGATTTGAGGACAAATCCTTCTCAAGAGGGGGGGAATGATGAGGACATCAAGACTAACGATCCAATTCAAGTTCCAGTTGGTCCGGTGACCAGGGCGCGAGCTAGGAGATTCAAAGAAGAGTTTAACAACTTAGTCCGGAGAATTCTACAACAGGAAGAGGTCGAGTTCACTACTGAGGGTGAACAAAGGCTTGTGCTGCTCATCAAAGTTGATTCAGTTTAGGAGCTTGATTCCTTACTTTAATTATTTGTTTTAGTTTGAACTATATTTTCATGTTTTATTAGAGACTTTGTTGGAGTCAAAGACATGTCGTTTTGAGCTTTTTCATTATGGGTATTTTAGGGTTTTTTTTTATATGTCTAAAAACCCTCTTTGTAATTTTCGTATCATATGTTATCTTTGATTTTAACACCTAACAAACTTACAAAAATTTAAATAAGATATTTATATAAGAATTTTTTTTAATTTATCTTTGTTTTTATTATTAACAAAGAATGGTAGCAGCTATACTATTAATTATTATTATTATAAATTAGATGGCTTTTATGTATAATAATTTAATTATTATTATAGATATTAATTATTAGAAAGAGGTTACATGTATCGGTTACACATTAATTTTTTTTTATTAATATATGTTAAAAAATTAAAAAAATCTATAAATTAGATTATCGGTTACATATTGATTTTTCTATTAATATATATTAAAAAATTAGAAAAAAATATTTTATTATAATGATAAAATGAATATACAAACTGATTTATGTAAAGTATTAAAGTGCTGAAATAATACTTTATGTTGACGGTGAAATCTCGTCAACGATTAAAGGTTAGAAAACTAAGATTTTTATACTAAGGGTAGCTTAGAATCAGGAGGAAAGAACTTCAATCAATAGAAAAAACCAGAGCAACAATGGAACAAAGATCATGTATTTCTTTAACGTCCCTTCATACACTCAGTTTTCCAACCCCTTAGCCTGAGGGGTTGGGGCCTATTTATAGGGGGGCTTTATTGGCCCTGGATACAAATAAGTCCCAAACGACAGGGACGTACACAGGTCCTCTGATAGTGTAGTGGCTCAGGGCGTAGTGGTGTCTACCCTGATGGTGTCAGAGTTGTGGCCGAGGACATAGTACTGTCGGTTCTGGCGTATGGTCGGGGGTGTCCAAGTGGTACCACTACTATTCGTACAGGTCTGTACCGCCACTACTCCTCAGATGCAGATCACAGGGCCGTGCCTCTGTTCTTCACAACCGTACGCCCCGTGTCAGCGCACATGTTCCGTACTCGATCCTCCTCATCAATCCCCGTTCAATGCCCCATGTTCGTTTGGCATATCAATAAGGTTCCTCCAAGGGGTCCCCGTGCCTATGTCAAGGAGGCTTCAACCTATGCGTGTCCTGGGAAGCCAAGGCGCCAGGGGTCAGGGCCGGCTTATGCAGGTCACATGGACACGAGGCTCGCAGCATGGGCGTTGTAGCAAGGCCACACCCTCGCATAGCGAGGGTACCTCGCGTAGCGAGGCTGGCCCTTTTCCCTTGGGTGTAGGCATGGCTCGGGGTACGGGCGCCGCAACAAGGCAGCACCCTCGCATAGCGAGGTTGCCTCTCCTCTCTCCGGGTGCAGACGTCGCGAGGCTAGGGGCACGGATGCCACAACAAAGCCTCACCCTCGCATAGCGAGGGTGCCTCGCGCAGCGAGGCTGACCTTCTTCTCCCGAGTGCAGGCGAGGCTCGATGCCTGATGGAACGGGGCGCACGCGGACGACCAGCTGGGGACCCTCGCATAGCGAGGGTGACGTTTGGATTTGGCAAGCGGCCGAAGGCCCTCGCCTAGTGAGGGTGACTCTCTTATCCCAACTCCCTCACCATCATGTGACACCCTTTTAGGATGTCTCGTAGTATAGAGCTTCACCCGTGAATAGAATTCACAAGGAATAATTTCCACATTTACACTTCCCCTCGAGTCTATAAGTACACTTTTAAGTGTGCTTGTAGACTTTCTCTATTTCTCTTGCTTGACAGGCACGACCAACCTTGGGGGACTTAGCCTTAGAAATTTTCCCAACGTCGCTCGAAGAAGTATGAGGTGAGGCTTGGAATTGTGTTTCTCCTTGGTGTTCAAAGGAACACAACAGCCACCTAACACTTGGGGGATCCATGAAAGTTCCTAAGATTGCATAAGGACCAATCATTCTCAATCGCGGATCCCAAGGTCACTCGTACTCTTGATTTCCACCACTCATAGGGAGGTAGATCTGACGGCTAGGGAGCATTGTCTTTTCCTATAAATACCCCCAAGGCTTGAAGCCACTTCTCCACGCCAAGATTTGCCTAGTCTAGTGGCATGCTCTCCAACTTGTTTTCATGAGTCCAAGGGTTCTACCCTCCTCCAAAGCATTCTTGTGGTGCCCTTTCTTTTATTTTTCTCTTCTTTTTTTTTTTTTCAAACTTAAGGGGCTCTGGTAAGTCCCTCTTATTACTGCCGTTCGTGGATTACATACTTTTCTTTGATCTAATGGCGATAATCTTTCTGGTGCACCTTGATTATACTTGTAAGGACACATTAACCCGTTGGGCTGTTGGGGTCCTTTTATATTTATTGCGCGCGCTTGTTGCTTTTTGCGAGAAACGTCCTTCTCGTCCTTATACATAGTACTATTGTTTTTCCAAGGGTCCCTTGTAAGACCCTTTTTGGGCTAGCCGGCTTAATGGCCGATCTAGACTTATCGGGTGATTCCCTCCTTATGGCCTCACCTCTTGGGGTGTCGGCCTTTAGTTAGAGGTCATCCTTTTAAGCTGTTCCCTTGATATTCATAAGGGTAGCTAATCCTTTTGAATATAAGAGATTTTTTTTTTTGCTCATGCCTCCTGTCCTACCCCCCAAGTGCTTGGTGGGATTTATTTCAGTAGGCAGTTCGGTTGATGCTCGCATGAAAAAAAAAATCACATGTGAAGTTGTGAACACTTTTATTCATAGCAGTCAGATTACAACGATATGTATATAAAAGGCTTACGTCTACTTGGGAGGTTGTGTAGATAACCTCTTTGATTCTCGTCTACTAAGATAGCCAACCTGCAACAAACTAGACACAGCTATTGCCTGCGCTGGGAGTGGGAGTCTTACTGGTAATACTTCCTAAGGTGTTCTGCGTTCCATGCTCGAGGTATGACGGTGTCGTCCATGCGCGCCAGCTTATAGGTGTTCGGGGGTATGCACTGAGCAACCTGGTAGGGCCCCTCCCAGTTCGCCCCCAGCACTCCTGCTCCTGGGTCTCGCGTGTTAGGGAGTACTTTCCTTAGCACCAAGTCGCCGACTCTGAAAGTTCTCTCTCGCACCCTCGAATTGTAGTACCTTGCGGCACGCTGTTGGTATACTGCCACCCTCATTCGTGCTTTTTCTCTCTTCTCTTCAAGCATATCCAAGCTCTCGGCCAGAGCCACGCGGTTGGCCTCGTCTCCATATGCCTGTACCCTGTGGGACTCAACCTGCATCTCGACCGGGAGTACGACCTCGCATCCATAGGCCAAGGAGAATGGGGACTCCCCAGTAGTCGTGCGTGGGGTGGTTCTGTAAGCCCATAGCACATTTGGTAGTTCCTCTACCCAGGCTCCCTTCATCTTTTCTAGCTTAGCCTTCAAGTTCTTCTTAAGGACCCTGTTTATGGCCTCCACTTGTCCATTGGCCTGTGGGTGTACCACCGCGGAGAAACTTCTCCTTATGCCCCTTCCCCTACAATACTCTTCGAAAGCTCCCCCCTCGAACTGGGTACCATTGTCAGAAATAATTTTGTAGGGTACTCCATATCTACAAACAATGAATTTGTTGACGAAAGCGGTGATGTGCTTGGCTGTTATCTTCACGAGGGGTTCTGCTTCTACCCACTTAGTGAAGTAGTCTACTGCCACCACCGCGTATTTTGCTCCACCCCTGCCTGTAGGAAGAGCGCCGATCAAGTCTATCCCCCAGATAGCTAAGGGCCAGGGGCTGGTCATGCTGGTCAGTTCACTTGGGGGTTTCCGAGGGTAGTTGGCGTGCCTCTGGCATTTGTCGCATTTCGTGGCAAAGTCATGTGCATCTTTCTCCATGGAGGGCCAGTAGTATCCTTGTCTCATGGCCTTCCTAGCCGTGGAGGGTCCGCTCTCGTGGTTGCCGCACTCCCCCTCATGTATCTCATGTAACACTTTCGACGCCTCCTCTTCTTCCACACACCGCAGGAGTGGCATTGAGAATCCTCTTTTGTAAAGGACCCCATCTACCAGGGTGTATCTTGCGGCCCTATACACCAACCTCCGGGACTCGTTTTTGTCTGCAGGCAAGGTTCCTTCTTCCAGGTACCTCTTGATTGGCTCGGTCCATGACTCCTTTGGGACATTAATCATGTGCATGTCGGCGCCTTCGATGCTGGGCTTGGGTAAGTACTCCACGGGTATTGACTCCAAGATATCACCATCCTTGGTGGACGCCAGCTTCGCGAGTGCATCGGCATGGGTATTTGTTTCCCTGGGGATTTGCTCTATGCTATATGCCACTAGCCGTCCCAGGTGGCCTTTCACCTTCTCCAAGTAGGCAGCCATCTTGGGTCCCCTTGCCTGGTACTCCCCCTTTACTTGGTACACTACCAATTGAGAGACGCTGAAGATACAGAGGCGCGTCACTCTCAGCTCCTGGGCTAAACGCAGGCCAGCCAGGAGCGCCTCATACTCTGCCTCGTTATTGGAGGCCTCAAACCCGAAATGGATCGCGCAATACATTTTGTGTCCCTCGGGCCCGGTCATCATGATGCCCGCTTTGGATCCTCCTTCATTAGACGCCCCATCAACATGCAAGCTCCATTCCTCTAAACCCCCTCGCTCTTCCTCTATGACAGGCTGCTCCCTTTCTTCATTTCTTCCTCCATTCGGCTGATGGGTGAACTCTACTATAAAGTCCGCCAGCACCTGTCCATTGATGGAGGCTCTTGGGGTATACACAATGTCAAATTGACTCAACTCGATCGACCATTTCATCAGCCTCCCTGAGGTCTCAGGTTTATGCAAGACCTGCCTCAAAGGACTATCCGCCAGGACTTCAATTGTGTGCGCATGGAAGTAAGGCCTCAACTTCCTCGAAGCCACAACTAACGCATAGGCCAATTTTTTGATCTCCGGATATCGGTTCTCTGCGTCCACCAAACGCTTGCTGATATAGTACACGGGTTGTTGCTACTTCTTCTCCCCTTTAACCAAGGCTGTGCTGATGGCATGCTCAGACACTGCCAAGTATAGGTACAACTTCTCGCCTTTCTCAGGTTTCGCCAACAGGGGTGGCTTCCCCAAGTACTCCTTCAGCTTGACAAATGCTTCTTCGCATTTTTCATCCCAGGCGAACTTTTTGCTCCCTTTGAGGATGTCAAAGAAGGGGAGGCATTTATCGGTGGACCTCGAGATAAATCTATTAAGGGCCGCCACCCTTCCTGTTAGGCACTTCACTTCCTTCTTATTCTTTGGCGGGCTCATCTTTATTAGTGCCTTTATCTTGTTAGGATTGGCCTCGATGCCTCTGGAATTGACCATGAAGCCCAAGAATTTTCCTGAGGATACCCCGAAGGTGCACTTGACCGGATTCAACTTCATCCGGTATTTCCTGAGTGTGTCGAACATCTCACCAAGGTCTTTGTTGAGCTCTGCTGCTTCTTTGGTCTTCACTAACATGTCATCCACATACACCTCCATATTCCTTCCTATCTGGTTGGCGAACATTTTATTCACCAACCTCTGATAGGTGGCTCCCGCGTTCTTGAGCCCGAAGGGCATCACCTTGTAACAGTAGAGCCCTTTGTCTGTAATGAATGACGTGTGCTCTTCATCTGCTGGGTTCATTGGGATTTGGTTGTATCTTGAGTAGGCGTCCATGAAACTCAGCAACTCATGTCCTGCCGTCGCATCTACTAGCTGATCTATCCTGGGAAGTGGGAAGCTGTCCTTAGGACAAGCTTTATTCAGGTTCGTGAAATCGACGCAAGTTCTCCATTTCCCATTCGGCTTCGGCACGAGTACTGGGTTCGATACCCACACAGGGTAGTAAGACTCACGGATGAACCCGTTGGCCTTCAGCTTGTCAAACTCCTCTTTTAATGCTGCGTATCTTGTTGGGTTTAGCGCCCGCCTCTTTTGCCTGACGGGCCTTGCCTCGGGGGAGATATTCAGGTGGTGGCACATCACACTGGGGTCTATGCCCACCATGTCCTCATGACTCCATGCAAACACGTCTAGATTATCTTTCCAAAATTTCATCAACTCCTCCTTCACGTCACCTTGCAGGCTTCTCCCTATCTTCAATTTCCTTAACGGTTCCTCCGTCACCGTAACCTCCTCTACTTCCTCCACTGGTTCTGCCCTTGAATCATCCACGACCCGAGGGTCCAGCTCCTGCGGACCCCCCGCGGGTACACGTAGCTCCTCATGTACCACCATAGCCATTGGTTCCCGTGGCTTCACAGGTGCACAGAGTAAGGTGTTATAGCACTCCCTTGCCTCTTTCTGTTCTCCCTTCATACTAGCGACCCCTCTTGGAGTCGGGAACTTGACAACCAAGTGATATATTGAAGTTATGGCTTTCAATTCTCTTAGGGATGGTCTCCCCAATACCGCATTGAAAGCCGATGCACAATCTACTACGACAAAGTTAGCCATGACTGTAGTTTGCCGGGATTGCTCCCCCATGGTGAGTGTCAATTCGATCATTCCTAGGGGTTACACTGAGTCCCCCGTGAATCCGTATAGGGATGATTGGCAGGGCTTCAGATGATGAATGCCCAGTCCCATCTTTTCCAAGGCAGGGCGATATAGGATGTCCACCGAGCTTTCGTTGTCCACTAGGACTCGATGGACGCGCATATTTGCCAACTGAACTGTCAACACCAGCGGATCATTGTGGGGGAAGTGTACCCCCCACGCGTCCTCCTAAGTGAAAGTGATCGAGTCATTTTCTCCCTTGAAGCTTTTCGAGGGTCGTTGTTCCAAACTCATGACACAGGGTGGTGGACTTCACCTGGCTTCTTTGGCATACCGGTCTCGCCCTCTGCGGGAGTCTCCCCCGAGCCCCGGACCTCCGAAAATAGTTCTCACTTCTCCCTGAATCTCTGGAGCTCCTCTTTGCGTTTGAGACGTCATCGGTTCTCCCTCTGACTTCGGCCTTTCTTTCCTAACATATCGGCCTAGGTGCCCCCTGCGGACAGTAGGAGGGGTAGTCCTCTTATCCGCCCTCTTCTTGTTGAGCTCCTCTAGTAGATCCGAGGGCGTCCTCTTTGAGGTGACCTCGATGTCGTGGCGGGAGCCACCATTGTTCCCTTGCCTTGGCCCCTGGGGTGGCCTCGATAGTCCGGGACGCTCATGCAGCTTCTCCCTGGGGGTGTTACTGGTGGAGTGTTTGGTCCTCCCGTCGTCTACTGGGACAATGGTTTCCCGACCCTTCTCTTTCCTCTTGGACAGGGTCACGTTCGACTTACCTTGCACCAGGCCATTCAGCACCTCCTGCATGTTCTCCAGGGTAGTCTCCAGTCTTTGGTTTTTACGATGCAACTCACAAATCTCCTCTTCATATAAACGAGATTTAGAACTCGAGCTCACGGAATGGACCCGGGGTTAATTATCATGTCTACGCGTCGAGGGGCCCGGGTCTTGCCGGCTGGAGTTTGGTACCCGTGGTGGTTTGGGATGAGGGAACTCGTTGGCATTCCTGGGTGGTGCAATAGTTGTCCTTGGAGGATTTTCACCGGGCGGGATGGCCGGTGACGAGGCCTCCCTGTCATTCTCGTGAATCTCAGGGTCCCTTGGGGGCTCCACATCTCGGGGTGGAGATGGATCCTTCATGGAGGCCTTCAGCTGGACTTCAGTAAGGTGGACCTCCACCTCCCGAGGCTCTCTGAGTCGCTTCGAACGTCTTGGAATTTCTCCTTGCCGGAAGTAATGGCAGAACAGTAGCTTGGTGCTTACGTTCCCACAGACGGCGCCAAACTGTTGACGGTGAAATCTCGTCAACGATTAAAGGTTAGAAAACTAAGATTTTTATACTAAGGGTAGCTTAGAATCAGGAGGAAAGAACTTCAATCAATAGAAAAAACCATAGCAACAATGGAACAAAGATCATGTATTTATTTTACGTCCCTTCATACACTTAGTTTTCCAACCCCTTAGCCTGAGGGGTTGGGGCCTATTTATACGGGGGCTCTATTGGCCCTGGATACAAATAAGTCCCAAACAGCAGGGACGTACACAGGTACTCTGATAGTGTAGTGGCTCAGGGCGTAGTGGTGTCTACCCTGATGGTGTTAGAGTTGTGGCCTAGGACATAGTACTGTCGGTTCTGGCGTATGATCGGGGGTGTCCAAGTGGTACCACTACTATTCGTACAGGTCCGTACCGCCACTACTCCTCAGATGCAGATCACAGGGTCGTGCCTCTGTTCTTCACAACCGTACGCCCCGTGTCAGCGCACGTGTTCCGTACTCGATCGTCCTCATCAATCCCCGTTCAATGCCCCATGTTCGTTTGGCATATCAATAAGGTTCCTCCAAGGGGTCCCCGTGCCTATGTCAAGGAGGCTTCACCTATGCGTGTCCTGGGAAGCCAAGGCGCCAGGGGTCAGGGCCGGCTTATGCAGGTCACATGGACACGAGGATCGCAGCATGGGCGTCGTAGCAAGGCCACACCCTCGCATAGCGAGGGTACCTCGCGTAGCGAGGGTACCTCGCGTAGCGAGGATGGCCCTTTTCCCTCGGGTGTAGGCATGGCTCGGGGTACGGGCGCCGCAACAAGGCATCACCCTCGCATAGCGAGGTTGCCTCTCCTCTCTCCGGGTGTAGACGTCGCGAGGCTAGGGGCACGGATGCCACAACAAAGCCTTACCCTCGCATAGCGAGGGTGCCTCGCGCAGTGAGGCTGACCTTCTTCTCCCGAGTGCAGGCGAGGCTCGATGCCTGATGGAACGGGGCGCACGCGGACGACCAGCTGGGGACCCTCACATAGCGAGGGTGACGTTTGGATTTGGCAAGCGGCCGAAGGCCCTCGCCTAGTGAGGGTGACTCTCTTATCCCAACTCCCTCACCATCATGTGACGCCCTTTTAGGATGTCTCGTAGTATAGAGCTTCACTCGTGAATAGAAATCACAAGGAAAAATTTCCACATTTACACTTTACAAACTAATTTAATAATATACAAACTTATTTATTTTGTTTACATCTTATATATATAATGCTGAAATTTTAGGATGCCACCTCACCATCTTTAAGTTTAAATAATATTTTTTTATTAATATATTTAAATAAGATATTTTTTTCAACTGCATTACAATTAATGCAATTTTAAATAATAATGATTGTACCTGTTGTGCAATACAGTACAAGTAACGTCAAACTAACTTTCAATTTTTTCATTAAATTAATCCAAAAAATATAAATATGATTTCAAATATAGTTTCGGTGACAATTAAAGAATATAGTTTTAGTACATATATTTTTCATAAATATATAATAATAAAAAATATAAAGAAGAACTAAGCATTATTTATCATAAATATCTCAAATATGAAGTACCTGATATTATTATGGTATATCCATATTTCATTTTATTCATTTTTTACCATTTAATTATTATATAAATTAATAATATTATATATAAATTTCTCTTCATGATTTCATATATATTCTAAACCTTCTCTATAACTCTCGTATTTTCTTCTACTATAATTATTTTTTTTCTCTTATTCTCTCTATACTCATTCAATTACAATTTTCATATTCAAAATGCAATATTCTTTTCTTCCCGACTTAAACAATGATAGAGATGATTGGATGATAACGATAAGAGTTTGTAGAGTGTGGGAGTCTCTCAATACTAAGAAGAATGGAGAATTAATTAGTATGAATATGATTTTTATAGATGAGAAGGTTTAATCAAAATTTCTTTTCTCAGTTTTCTTTATATTATCAATTAATTTATATTTAATTAATATATTATGTATTTTTGTCACAGGCTAATCTAATGCATGCAACAATTAGGAAAATTTTAGCGTCGACGTTCAGGTACCTATTGAGTGAGGGTTCTTTATATAGTGTAAATAATTTGAAAGTTATTGCAAGCATAGGGCCGTATAGACCACTTTCAAATGACAATAAAATTATTTTTTTTGGTTTCAACTAAGCTTAAGAGGCTAGAAGAAGGAATGGTGAACATTCCAATCAATGAATTCCAATTCATGTATCCAAGTTTGATTGATTCGCGTGTTAATGATAACACAATCCTCTCAGGTTCTTTAATTATTAATGTTTGTTATTTTTTAAAGTTTTAATTTTAAATTATTGATATTTATATTCTAACATTTTCAACTTATTTCTCTATCATGTTTTAGATGTTGTCGGATGTTTATGTGATCTGGGTGATATTGAGATTGTTGGAGGTGGTTGGAAAAAAAAGAGATATCAGAGCTTTAACAAATTAGTAAGTATAAGTTAATGCATAAAAGTAATATTACAAATATATATATTTTTGTTATTGTAGTTTTTTTTAAAAAAAAATATCATATATATTTTTTTCTATTTATTGCATTATTAACTTTTGTAAAATTTATGTATAGTTCGGTCACATCAAATATTATTTTGTGGGGAAACTTGGGGGAGACGTTCAATCCATATTGTACAATAAAGATGATGGTCCATTTATTGTGATAGTAACTTTTACAACCATTAAAATTTTTTGAAGTAATTATTTATTTAGATCCCAATGTTTAATATTTAAAAATTTAATATATATGGTAATTTACATTTACCATAAATTGGTGAAGTTAGCTTCTCTACCACAAGTGCAAGTAAAATTTACATAAATCTTCAAGTAGATTATGTAACATCATTAATCGAAAGATTTTCCACCATCTCTAATGGTGTGAAAACTATTGCGAGTTCTAATATGAATAAGACTACTCTTGAGGAAGACATGTTCGTGAACAGGATGACCATTCAAGAACTATTACAAACTGATTGGAGTGGTGAATTGAAGGTTTTTTCTCCCCTTGCCTTTCTCTTGTATTCTTCATTCATTATGTCCTATAATTTTAATAAATACTAATTGTTTCATTGTAGGAATATATTGTTACTCTAAGAGGCAAAATTATACAAATAGACAACTCATTTGGATGGTACTATGTCTCATACAAAATTTGCTTAAAAAAGGTTAAATCTACAAAGGGTTTATACTTTTTTGGACCCTATGTTTTGTCTCATTACATGTTTGGACCCTGTATTTTGACAAATTACTTTTTGGACCCTATGTTTTGTAAAAATTGTTCAAATAGAACCTTAAACCCAATTTTTGTCAAAGTTTTCTCAACTGAAATCGCAAATAATTCACCAATCTAACAATTTAGAACAAAAATAAAATTATTCTGCTTAAAAAATGTGTTGTTATATTCAATGTTTTCTTCATCAAAATTGAGTTTAGGGGTCTATTTGAACCATTTAAAAAAATATAGGGTCCAAAAATAAATTTTTTAAAACACGGGGTCTAGACAGGTAATCGGAAAAAATACAGGGTCAAAAAAAGTATAAACCGATCTACAAATGGTGCTTATATGTGTCACACTTGCAAAAAAGAATGTGATTACCCTATTGTGATGTAAGAAAATTATATTAGATTTTATTCTAATAAAAAAAATAACTATGTTATTTGTTTTTTTTCTAATTTATTTTTCTAATGTAGGTACAAAATACATATAAAAGTCATTGACAAAACTGCAAACATTACTTTGCTCTTATTTAATGTTGTGGCTGAAAACTTACTAGATACATCAGCGTACAAATTGTTTAATGAATTGTCTTCAAATAATAATGATGTTCCTGCAGAGATTCAAAGCCTTTGTGGGAAATATTTTGTTTACAAGTTGAGGTTGAATGACTATAATTTAAAAGAGGGAATTGAGAATTTCCTGTATCAAAAGTTTTTATGCCAGATGAGAAATTGGAACGACAACATCAATTGAAGAAAGGAAAAAAATAAGGTAATGTTATTTATGCTGAGTTCAATTTGTAAGCAAAATATGTAATGGAAATAAATTAATTATTTGTTTAATTATTTTATACAGGATCATCATAATGTCAATGATTTAGAAGATTTTGATGGAGATTATCACAAGAAAAATAAGAGAAGAAACCAAATGGTTGATGATCATGATGAAGTTAGTGATGATGGAAATACTCAATAAAGAAAAAATATATATTTTTTTTAGATACATTTTTTAGTTTTTAGTGTTATTTCTATTTTTTATTTTTTTATTATTCAACGATGGAATTTAAAATATATTTTTATTAATTAGTTTATTATTTAATAAGAAAATAGACTACACTCTTATTCTTGTGCGAAAAAATAGATATTTTATCATTTACACATATAGTTTATGATGATATGATCATGTGCAGTTTTTCTTGGATTGACAATAGACTGTTTAAGGCTGATAAGTTAGATGCTTTAGAGCAAGATTCGTCAGGTTTTATCCCCAATTGTATTTTAAGACTCCAGAACTACCATTAAAATTTAATCGTTTACCACACTTTCAAACAAAAAATGGGTGCTTTTATTAGTTGGTTTCCTTTTGTATATACTGGGTTACCTTTCAAGAGTAGGAATCTTGTGGGCATGCTCCTTCTTTCTTCTAGGACATGATGGTCCCCACTTCAAATTCTTACCTTACAAGGTATAAATTTTAATGTTGTATAATTTAATAAAATAAATTCTCCATTCTTGTTGTTGTACATAGTTCAATTCTATCTTTAGCAATATATATATATGTCACACCTGCATTTATGCAATAAAATCACATAATAATTTAAGCGTATAATAATAATAATAATAATAATAATAATAATAATAATAAACGTTGCCCTTTTTATTATGAACAATGCAATAGGGTACCCAATCAAAAGAAAATATACTTTAGAATCGTTAATGTATAAAGTAATGTAAAATGAAGCAACATTTATTAATCTCTTATTTAAAATAAATAAAAACTAAAAACCGCACGTGCCCCTTTTTGACCACCATCAGCTATATGATCCTCACTGATACACACACTGCTGGTTGGAATCAACTTGTACTCAACTGTCTAACATTCTACCTGGCTTTATCTGCATATATAAAACATAAGGAGTGAGCTTCTAAGCCCAGTCAGGAAATACAAACAAATACATAAGCATAACAATCATATAACACATAGCAGAAAGTTACTTAACAAGTTTTATATCACATTCATATACCTATTCAACAAAGCCATACCAAATTATACATAACCTTACTAATATCATAGCTTAATCCAAGTGATTCTAGAAAGACCAAAGATATCCTTACATACATAATAACGAAACATACAGTTTATGAGGGTAGAGATAACCGTAATAGGCAAACTAGAGCCACATTACCTCACGTAAAAATCCATCATGTCCCTGCAACGTTAGTCATACATATTCCCTACAAACATATCACACAGGCATATTCTAACATAAATAACTACCTAATTTCCTTACCTCGAAATCTCGGGAATATGAGTGATTGCGAACTAAAACTTTTAAAATGTTATAGCAGAAGCGCCACCTTAAGAGTATCGTTTCCTTAATTAAATCATAACCATGAAAAAACCTAATTAGAAGATGAGCTAAATCAAGAATTTTTAACCCATAAAATATTTATGCAAAAGTACCTTATCTTTTTGATAGAACACTACTAGAAACCTCGATAGAAGGTGCAATCCCAAAATGATTCTCTAATCCTCTCTCACATTCTCACTCTCTCATTGCATCAATATTTTGAAAGAAATAGTATAGTAGCTTAGATCATTCAACCAAACCCATTTAGTCTATATATATATATAAGGTTCTAACAATATTTCCTAATCATTCTATAGTTAAGTCTACCTTAAATTCAAATTTCAAAAGAAAATCTAAACTAACTTTCTTTGAGTCTTTCATAACTCCATCCCGCGTATCATTGGGCTGCTATTTATTATTTTAATTAACATTATTTGTTCCATAACTATCTTAACAGACCACACACATATCACACAAAGATATCAAACCAATATATTATTATATCCCTTATTTTGAATTTACAAGACTAAAGCTACTTTTCTTAGTTTCTCTCCCTTTTTGTATGGCTAATGCTATCATTAAATTATTATTTTTATTCATTAATAATCCTTCTATATATTTCAAAACCTACCATTAACCTCCTTTGGTTATATAACTTCTCTAACCAACGTGGCCTTCTCATTTCTATGCCACCTTTTATATATATACACACACACGTCCTTCATACTTTTTTTTTTCTCAACTTAGGCATAAAGTCTAAACCTCTAAGAATCTCATAATATCCATTTATATATATATATATAAATATATATATCTTAGAAAATAAATAATTAAATCTTAATTAGAAACTATAGTCTAAACTAAATTAAATAGCTTAATGTTTTGGTACCCCATACTATAGCCCAAAATAAATTTATATGCTTTTATGTGTATTTCCAACACATAGAATTATAGTCTAATGTTCCCATAAAATATTGTCAAATAATTATTTAGAAATATTCTAAGGCCCTACTTATGAAATCTTGCTCAAACTTCTATACTAAAATAAACATTTCCTTACTTAATATTTATTTTATACTAAAGTCTCCAAACTTATGCAATCATCTCATATCCACATCAAAACTAACAAAACATAAATAATTTAAAAAATAACTTGGTTATTACAATCTTTCCTCCTTAAAGGAATTTCGTCCTCGAAATTTAACTTACCAAGTAATTCAGGATATTGTTCCTTCATGTCCTCCTCCAACTCCCACGTTGCTTCTCTATCTGAACAATTACTCCACAGGACCTTAACTAGAGGGATACTTTTGGACCTTAACTCCTTAGTTCCCTTCTCTAGAACGCGTATTGGCCGTTCATCATAACTCAAGTCCTACTTCAATTTTAAAACATCATAGTTCAGCACGTGAGATGGATCTGACACTTATTTCCTTAGCATCGAAATATGGAACACATTATGTGTCTCAGCTAATGCTGGTGGTAGTGCTAATTGATTGGCCACCTGTCCAACCCTGTCCAGAATCTCAAATGTACCTATATATCGTAGACTTAGCTTACCCTTCTTTCCAAAACGCATAACACCATTCATAGGTGATACTTTAAAAAACACTTGATCACCTATTGCGAACTCAATATCCCTTCGCTTGGGATCTACATACACTACAACAATTTTTAGTATATATTACATTAAAAAATAACACATATTTAAAAGTGTTATTAATAAGCAATTAAAAAAAACATGACCCTATATGTGAAATTTCATTTGGCGCCATATGAAATATATAACTAGGCACCAAATGAAAATAAGAGACACGGAAGCACACTATAAACTAGTCTCAGCCTCCGAACCCCTAAGCCTCCATTGAATCCCTAATTTCTGGTTTCGTCTCTTTGCCTCTCTTTCTTTCTTTCTTTCTTTCTTTCTTTCGTCTCTTTGCCTCTCTTTGCTTCTCTTTCTTTCTGGTTTCCTAGTCTCTTTCTTTGCTTCTCAACTTCTCTTTCTTTCTCTTTTTTTTTCGTCTACACAACCACGTTATTCTCCTCCACTCACTCTCGTCTACACAACCACTCACTCACTAATTTCTGGTTTCGTCTCGTCATTCTCTGCCTCACGCAAGTCTCTGGAGCACACGACGTCGGTGAGAGCTTCCGGAGGACACAACGAAGGTCATTTTTCTGGTTGTCTCATCTATCTCTGCCTCACATAATGATTCTCCCCTGCTGGAAGCAAGAACATCTTTGTGAGGTGAGTTTTTTTTTATACAAATTTCATATAATCAATATATAAATATAGGGTGAACTTCTAGGGTGATTTATAATCTGATTTCATTTTTTTTATATTATATTCAAAGCTAGAGAAATAACAAAACCTTTGTGCATACAACACATATACATATATATATAGTAGCATTTCTTTCTTTTAGATTATTGAGCAGGTAAACTTCTATGCCATGAGCCATAGATTTCTTTGTGATGCAGAACAGAAAAAACAAAGAAAAGGGCTAAAAATACCATAGTCCACTGTAGGATTGGTAATGAACATGGTAGATTTATGATTTGGGATGAACATACAAATTATAAATGATGAATAAAATAAATATATATGTCGTCATGACCGAGAATTTTATACAATTGAATATAGTTTATGTAAGTAATAAATTTGAATATTGAATATTGTCCGAGCCAATCAATTTTTGTCAAGACACATTACAAATTTCAATTGAGTGTTTGTTTAAACTTGATTTATTAATAGAGCTCACCATGATGAAGTGAATCTTCTCTATACGTATAACCTTGATCTAGCTTTCTATGTTTGTTATTGAACCAACAATATACTTATCCCTACTTTTAATAGACTTGTGAAACCCATGTCTGTACATTGTCTTATACATATACATAATTCCTCTTGTTTTAATCTTATTGTGCTGTGAACTCATTTTCCCTTGCTTATACTCTTTATGCCTGACATAATTTTTCTTTTATCATTTCATCTCTTTAGGTACAATGTAGCAATTAAGTGTGCAGCTATTACTCTTGCTGGGCACTCCTAACCAAAGTAGAATTATGAATATAGATTACTCTTTGTCATTTTAGATTTTTCTCTTAGAAATCCAAGTCTCTCATCTTTTTTTTCTGCAATTTTGGGTAAAATCTGAATCTTTCTATTTTATTTCAATCTCTTGCCCTAACTTCTCTATATTCAATTCTATTTCAGATTTTGTTTTTAGAAATTAGAAAATGTTGTTGAGCTGTGGGGTAAGCTCTTTCTTCCTTGGCTTTCATTCATTAGAGTTGGTGTTTGATTTTTTTGGGGTTATTTCAGTTTTACTTGAACAAATATACTTATCTTATCAATTTATTTAGTTCTTACTTCAACAAACAGCTTTAATACAAGTAAATGATTTATGGGTTGTTGGGGATTAGTTGGATGATTTATATATACATACATGTGTGTTCTTAGCTTCAGGTTGAGCATTTTTCTTAAATAGTCACTGTTTGTTCTTGTTTGGAATCAAAATCCCTACTATGTATCTTAATAAGTATGGATGAATCTCAATGAGTCATATTTATATAATTATTTTTGCATCTTATGTATGCTCATTCCCATATATTGATTTGTTCAGGCACTAATTGAAGTTGTTAAAAATCATGTGTCAAGTTTTTTTTGTTTTTTTTTGATGAAAAAAGGAATATATTGCACCAAAACAAATAAATACAACCAGTTCAAAACCAACTCAAAAGGCTAACAGATTATAGACATTTAATAAGAGCAGCTAGAGAACAATTCTGCCTTAGGACTTTTTGACTCAGCCTACCATTCAATCTATACTTCACAGCCTGCTTAATCAACCTCACTATATACAAAGGAGTATAGGAACAGACAGAAAAAATGCAAGAGTTCCTATTAAACCACACACCATAAACCGCAGCAGCCAAAACAGCAATAGAAAAGCTGTGCAGAAAACTCTTAGGCTTCCTATCTAACCACTCTTTCCAGCCAACATACTGAAGAGGCCAAATACCAGAACCCAGCCACCCTTTGAGCAGAGCCCAAACTTGCTGGGAAAACCAGCAATCAAAGAAAAGGTGCTGATGCAATTCCTCCACCTGCTCACAGACTGGGCACAACACAGAAGCAATAGAAACCTGGCACCTCACTAAGTCTTGCACTTTTGAAATATGGGGTTAATCTCACTTTAATCTCATTGTAGGTGGATTTACTTTTGGCTGCTTATGGCTACTGCTTGTGGTCTTTTCATCAGTGAAGAAGCTTTAAATATCTGGGTCTGTCTTCTGTTCTGGTACTTCTGTTTCACAAGCTCAAGAAATTTTCTTGCTCCTTTTAGTAAAATTTGTGTGTTTCATGGTTCCATTGTATGCCTAAATTCTTATTTATAGTAAATGATTTAGGTTGGCATATCTAAAGCAAGGATGCTAACTTTGGATGAGTCATGGAAGTCTCTTGCTGAGTCCTTTTCTAGGAATGCTGGATACATAACATTGACGATTTTTTGGGTGTACTGGTTAGCTTCCTAATTCAATTAGTTATTTTTATTAAACATGTTTGATGAAGCTTTTCACTTGTAGCTCTTTAGCCATTACCATTTTAGGTGATATTCTTATATTGAAAAATCAATCTGACACTGTATAGTTATTAGGGGAGTGTGCATTAGTGACTTGATACCATTTTATTTTGGAAAGCTTTTCAAGCAATCTGGGGCATCTGATGATGTTTGTTCAATGGTTAGTTCTGGTTGGTTTCAACTTCTATTACATTAATAATGTATTCTAATCTTGATGGTGACTGCAGTTAGGGATTGGAAAAGAGAAAGCTTTGAGCATAACTCGTGTTGTTCAAAAATATGGCAATCTCATTGGTTTTGGTGAGATCTCAATTCTTTTCATCCTTGACATTGTTTGATAAAAACTAATCAATATTATGGATATTGTAACATGGTTGTTCATTTATATGGTCTGAAGTTGAACGATTTTCCCTTGGAGTAAGAAATCCAACAGCATTTTGGCCGGGGCATCGGTTAGTGTTCAATGACTAATTTACCATTTGAACTTGTTTTTTATATGGTTTTACAAGCTTATCTGTTTTAATTTATAACTAGAAAATATTACTATATTCCATATTGAGCTTTTTCTTGATCTCACTTTTATTTATTCTTATAATTTGAACTTGTGTAATGGCATACAAGCTACTGGTTTAATGGTTTCTTGTTATCTATATCGTGTGTAATTTTTAGAATTTTTGTTTCCTGTTACATAACTTCTTCTTTAAATACAATAGTTTTACATGACTTCCTAGCAATCTCACTTTTTGTTTTCATATTGATACAGGCGCTAATAATGGGAAACCGTGACAATATTGACGAAATGCCTAGCACAAATAGCTCTGTGCTTCTTTCAATTCTTAAGTTGATTGAAAAATATGATCTATATAGTCAAGTTGCATATCCTAAACGTCATAAGCAATCTGATGTCCCTGAAATCTATTGTCTAGCAGCAAAAACAAAGGTACATATCATATGTGTGCATGTGTCCCTGAAATCTATCACTTCTTTTATCTAGGAGGTATGTTTTTCAACCTGATTTGAGTATCTCTGTTTTGGTAGGGTGTTTTCATAAATCCAGCCTTCATTGAGCCATTTGGACTTACTTTAATTGAGGTGATTATTTTTAACTTTGGTTTCAGATATTGATTAATGTGAAGTCCAACATGATCTCTTTTATTTATTCTACAAAAGGGAAATAAATTACTAATACAGAAATAAAAAAGTTAAATAATGCAATTTGGTGGTGCTACTGTTTTGTGTTCTCATTAACAGTTGCAAAATATTTTTTTTATTAATCTAGACTTATTTTTTTTGTCTCTGTTACAGGTTATTACTCTTGAGGGTGTAATAAAGGGAATTAAGGTATAAAATTGCTTGAACTCTTATTTATTGTGGCAACTTTCCTTAACCAAATTTCTATGGTCTATTATTGTTGCAGATAATGAGGGAGACTTTGATATATTTGTCACATCTTGATCATGAGGACACGGAAAAGCTGGTATGGGTTTATGGAAAATAAAGTAGTAAATGTATTGAAATATTTTTCATGTTTTCTATTTGTACCAAAGTTAGTACAAGCTTGTGTTAGTTATAGTTTTTATTTATATTTATGTCTAATAATATTTCTGTTATGATGTGACCTATTTTGAGTGGAAATTTCTTTCAAGTCATGTGGCTGCAGCTTGGGGGCTGCTGATAGTGAATAGTTTGAGGAAAAATATGAGTGGGGAATTTCTTTTATTGGCCATTCAATTGAAATTATTTTCTGCATGTATAATTATAATGGAACACCTTGTTTCTATCTTGTCAGACACTTGCAAAGAAAATGTGTCATTTGATTGTGTTATATATTATTTTCATTATAAATTCTATCTTATGCTGTCTATTCTTCTTGTATGATGCAGATGCTAAAGAAGCTAAGCAAACAATTAAGTGGCGAGGATTGGAATTGGAACAACTTAAACACATTATGTTGGGCAATAGGGTCTATATCTGGTTCGATGATGGAAGAACAGGTACATTTTTAACTTACCTTATAAATGTTATTTCTACTCATTTTCTATTTGTGGTCACTGCTTATACTTTCTGATTCAACTATAAACTCATCATTTACTTCTTGAGATATTGTCTACGTCCCACCTCCCTAGTTGTGATAATAGTTTACTTGGCATTTCTGTTTTGACTACAAAAAAACGTTTATTCTGATCAAAGATAGTCACATGTGTCAGTGTAAGCTTGTACTTTATCTCCTTGTAAATGTTAGTTGCACCACATATTGTTATGAGTTTGTGAGGGCAATGTCCATGCATCTGTCATGTGGTGTTAGGGATCTTGATGTAGAACCTAGAGATCACTATTACATGCCCCTCTCATTTGGGAAAATATGTGGGTTTGAATAGGTTTTTTCTTTTTAAAATTATTTATTTATTTATTAAAATGTTATACATGTTTCTTGATAATGTGTTTGCATCATCAAATGCATAAGAAACAGTACTTTAATTGAGTAAATTTGAGAACTATGAGAAACTTGGTTGGAGGTATACAACCAGTACTTTTTTGAAATCTTGTACATAATCCTCCTCTCTTTCTGCAGGTATGTTGTTGGACAGTACCCGGGGTTTCTAAGAGCTCACTGGAAGTTCCTAAAAACTGTTGTGAACAAATTGTTTGAGTTCATGCATGAGACACATCCTGGTGTTCAGGTTTTTGTTCTGTTGTTGTTTTCTTGTCTCATTAACAGTTGCAAAACATTTGCTTGAACTCTTATTTATTATAGTGTCACTAAGTGTTTTTATTTGCTATAGCTAGCTTATTAAGTATATTATAATTAAGGAATCCTGAATGGTGTCTCACATTCTTTGCAGCAGCACTAAAGGCCTCTCTGTGGCTTATATCTAGCTTTAAAGTTGGCTTTAAAGTTGGGGTTAGAACAAGGGCTATAGACACCAACAGGTAACTAGTACAAGATCAAGAAACTAAGGCATATTTATAATAATGAGTAATACTATGTACAGCAATTAATAAAAACACATTAAGTAATATTATTAGTGAATCTTTCTTTTTCAATACTACATATATATGGATCTGGCACAATGCTTCCTGTACTTCTAGTGGCCTTTTGACCTTGTTTGGCTGTAGGCATGTGTTAATTTCATTAACATGTGTGTATAGATTCTTGGCTCCTACTTCACTTCTGTGATGTATGTGGAGCATTGGTGTGAGGAGAATTTCAGGAGCCTAACACTGGGCAGCCCAGATTTTTCTGACATTGAAATGGTTAGTCGCTAAAAAAATACTATGTCATATACCTTTTTTTATTGAGTTTCAGATGATCTTCAGAATATATTGTTTACAAATTGGTGCAACATAATTTGTTTTTTTTTTGAAACAAAACTACCTGCATTATTACTTAAGAAAAATACAAGTAAAGAAGGAAAACTCCATCAAAACAGAAATAAAAGACAGGGAAATAATCATTTCTGAATGATAAATTAGAAGGAAACAAGTTGGGTATAAAGTTGTAATTTTTTTTTCTTATCATTGAAATATATGAAGACGGGGATTAGATAGATTGAAATGATCTCAATATCTTACTTTGTGCATTTGATTTCTTGTTATTTTCTATTATTGGGTATATATTAATGTATTCATTATTGATGAGATTTAAGTGTTGATCATATGTAATTATTCCATTTAATTGATACAATGTAAACCATGTCTAGCCACTGCTTAACTGGCCTTTTCTTTTTATTTGCTCATAAGCAGTTGCTTCAACTAAATTGAGGAAGATATTGAACTCCTATGCCATATTGGCCATGAAAATGTAAGGACTGTTAAGAATTAGAGTAGCTCCTTAAGCTCTTAGCCATTTGAACTCATAAAGCGATTTTCACCTTCTTTACTAATTTTGACCTCATTACTAACTAGTTCAGAAGAGAATTTGGGTTTAGTTTTACACTAATGAACATGACTATTTCATATATGTTTCATATCTTGCAAAGCTGCTTTGTTATGGTTTATACTGTACATATTTTTGTTTAATCTAACATTACTTACTTAAGTAGTGTTGGGTTTCATTGCTTTTTTCTTTTCATATATGTTTCATTGCAGAGTTAAATTTTTTGACAATAAGAAGAGATTAACAGTTGTAGGCTTTAAAAAATTTCAGAGCAACATCATGAGGAGGTTTGCCTTGGAAACCTGAGGAGATTTCAATTTAGAGAGCTTCAGATGGCAACAAACAACTTCAGCAGCAAGTACTTGGTTGGATGATGAATTGAAGGATGGAGCATGTTTCATGCATGCTTTACTTTTGTGTATCTTGTAATGTTTCTGTTTTTCATTTTGAAAGTAAAAGATGTTCAAGATTATAAAACTTTATTATGTTATGCTTTCAAATTTAAGTTAGAACTAAGATCTCATGAAGTAGACATATTCATGGTTTGAATTAGTTATTGTTTAATGTAATACTTGTGGTTTATCAATCTATTGAGAATTACATTTTATGATTAATTTTGATTTTTTTTTATCAAAATACAATAATGAAAATCTTTTAATTAAAAAAAAACCTTATAAGTATACTTATCAAAATAAAATTTAAAATATATTATCCACACTAAAGTAACAAAATTTTATCACTAGACTTTTAATATGTTATGATTTAGAAATATATTATAAGCATAACAAATCGTTATGATTTATATAATATAACAAACTAAAAATACTATAAAAATAATTAAATGTAACAGTGGAAAAGTGTTATGCATAAAGTATAAGATTAAACTCCAAATTTATAATCAAATAATCTAACTAAATGTTATTATTTGAATATTATAGCAACTAAAAATGTGTTATTGAATAGTTTAAGATAACATCGAACATAACATTCGAATACTGTTATAGAAAAGACAGGACTTTTAATAACAGGGGCTATGTTAGCATTTTCAGAAGCGTTATCAATACTCCTGGTTAGCAGTTTTTAAGTGTTATGAATATTGTTTTTTTCTTGTAGTGATAGCTCTTTTGTCAACTCTGAGCAGTTATCATTCGCTTCCTAATCTTTTCTATCGCTTCACTGGCCTCTCTTACTGCTTCCGGGCCTAAGTATCGCCTTTCACCAACCTCATCCCAGTGTAAAGGTGATCTACATTTTCGTTCGTACAACATCTCATAGGGTGCCATCCCTATAGTAGACTGGTAGCTATTATTATAAAAGAACTCTATCAACGGTAGATATTTACTCCAAGACCTTGTGAAGTCCAAAGTGCAGGCTCTCAACATGTCTTCTAAAATCTGTATTGTGCGTTCCGACTGTCCATCTGTCTGGGGATGAAATGCCGTACTCAACTTAAGATGTGTACCCATTACACGTTGCATACTTTCCCAAAACTTTGACATAAAAATAGAGCCTCTATCTGGCACTATCATCTTGGGTACCTCATGTAGTCGTACTATTTCTCTGACATATAACTCTACATAATTCTCAGTTGTGTATGTGGTTTGTACAGGTAGAAAATGCGCTGACTTGGTGAGTCTATCAATTACGACCCAAACTGAATCGTACTGCTTTGTCGTTTTGGGTAACCCCACTACAAAATCCATAGCTTTATCATCCCATTTCCATTCGGGAATTTCTAGCAGTTGGAGTGGTCCAACAGGTCTTTGATGTTCTGCTTTCACTTGCCGACAAGTAAGGCACTTGGCTACATATTCCGCTACATCTTTCTTCATTCCTGGCCACCAGTACATAGTTTTCAAATCATTATACATCTTGGTAGACCCTGGATGTAACGAATAGGGCGTAGTATGCACTTCCTGCATTATACACCACTTAATATTATCATCATTTGGCACACACATAAGTGCTTTATAACAAAGCAAGCCCCCTTTTGACATTGAGAACTCCCCATCCTTGTTATCTTGTAGCAAATCCATCTGCTTGAGCAAGGCATCATCTTCACCTTGTTTTCCTTTAATCTGTTCCAATAGAGTTTACTGAAATGTGAGATTTTCCAAACTTCCTGTTACCAATTCGATTCCAGCTTTTACAATCTCCTGCTGTAATGTCCATTCTATACCTTTTAAGTTAGACATATTTCCATAACTTCGTCTACTTAAAGCGTCTGCCACAACATTGGCTTTACCAGGGTGATATAAAATCTTGCAGTCGTAATCCTTCACAAGTTCCAGCCATCTCCTCTGCCTCATATTCAATATCTTCTGGGTGAAAAAGTACTTCAAGCTCTTGTGGTCCATGTAGATTTCACACTTCTCTCCATATAGATAGTGCCTCCAAATATTTAACGCGAAAACCACCACTGCTAGCTCAAGATCATGAGTGGGGTACCTCTGCTCGTACTCCTTCAACTATCTTGAGGCATAGGCTACTACCTTTTCATTTTGCATTAACACGCACCCCAAACCCTGTTTGGATGCATCACAATATACCACAAACTTATCCTTACTGGTGGGTACACATAGCACTGGCGCAGATATTAATTTATCCTTCAATGTTTGGAAACTCTCCTCACATCTGTCATTCCAAACAAACTTTTGCTGCTTCCATATCAAATTTGTTAAGGGTGTGGCTATCTTTGAGAATCCCTCAACAAACCTCCTATAATATCCAGCCAATCCCAAGAAGCTTCTTACTTCTGTTGTGTTCTTAGGTTTTGGCCAATCCCTTATAACTTCGATTTTTGTAGGATCCACTTCCACTCCATCTTTAGACACTATATGACCTAAAAAGGCTACCTTCATTCGGTCAAAAATTTTGTCTAACAAATCGATTCTTCAACCACACTACCCAAACTCTGGCTACCACTTCCACCTATGGCAACATCCATCAAGATACGATCAAGAAGAACAGATAAAAAAAAATTCTAGCATAAAGCGGTAACCCCCAGCCAACTCAGATTGAAACACCTCCAGCAATATCCGATTTGTTTTGGTGCACTCTTTAGCACCTCCGGCGACGTGCACCTCCGTGGACTTGCTTCTGCGGTGTCCAAAGCATCCAAGAAACAAAGGTTTGTAAAATCTTGCTCTACCGAAACCTATTTTACTCTAATTTTCTTCAACTTCAAATCTATTAAATTCCTAATTATTCTACATATTATGGAACCATTAATTTCATAAATATTTCATAGCTATTTTATCGATTATAATGATAATGATGAAGTTCATGATTGTTGGGGTTTTATGCCCTAATTAAAACTCAATTTCTTTGTAATCTCATTTATTATCAACAAAATAATAGAAATCATTTTTTGAGTTGGTCAATCTCTTTGCTCACATGTTTTATTTTCATGATTATTTGTTTAATATAAACTTCTATTAAATCCCAAGCATATAGCTAATCGTATTTATAGTGACGTAATCACAGTGGAATATAAATATGATTATATATTCAAAATAAGTTAGTCCTAAGATTAGTCAGTGCACATGATTTACACTGACTTGCCAATCTACGATATGATCTACTTACACATTGTAGTGTTATGTTCTTTCCAGAACATTAGCAAAGTAGATAAGATCAGATGTAGACTGGAGTGATATTGACAATAGATAGGATAAGTAAACATACCGTTATTATCCATTCTAGTCATATCATATAGTTGACTATAGGTCAATTCAATCTTAATTCTGAGTGGTTAGTATTCTAACTGATTGTATTATTTGAGTTCTTTGACTTGTTCGTTACCAGCTTACCCTACGAACTAGCCCATACTTACATCTTGGGAACTCGATAGTATAATTGAGTGAAGTGTTAATCATAGATATGAACATCTATAGCTTCTGATGAAGAAGTGAAACGATGGTTTCCTTTTAGTTTGGTTTAAGGTGCTAAATGATAGAGATCTCATTTTAGTAATTAATATTAGTTTACTAAAATATCATTTAAAAGGAATTAAATGTTTTAAGGATAAAATACAATGATGGGTAAAACGGTATTTTAATCTCATCTCATTGTAGGCCATCTATAAAGGATTGAGTGACAATTATGGTTGTAACAATGGATAATTAATAGCGTATCTCTATTTGTTATAGAGCGTTCTATGAATTCAAGAGTGCAATTCCGAGTCTTTAGTGGAGTCACAATAATTTAATAAGTTTGTAAATTTATTTGTTAGATTTATGATAACTTATTGGAGCTTGATTTCATAGGCCCATGGTCCCCACTGTACCTTGGATAAAATCATCTAGATAGTCTCAATTAATTGATTTAATTATCAATTAGAATTATCAAAGTTGACAAAGTCAATTTTGGATAGTTTCATAGAGTTATACAATTTAGAGAAGAAAAGAGAAATTAATGCAGATTTATTAATTAAGATAAATTGATATCTAAATTAATAAATAAGTTTAAATCAAGGTTCAAATTATAAATAATTAATTTGATAAATGATTTAAATAATTATTTAATTAATAAAATCAATAGAAAATTATACAGGCCTTGATTTTAAGTCCAATGGGCTTATAATCAAATGAGAAATTTCGCGACCCTAAAACTCATGATAATTTCAACATAGGGCTGATAATTGGCAATTATTTTATTGATTTTTTAATTAAATAAATGACCTAATTGAGTCTATAAAGGGAATGCTAAGAGGGAGTTGAAAACATAAGTCAAGACCAGATTTCTAAAACACAAGTTTCTGATAGGTTTTATATTCTCTCTAAGCATAAGTCCTTTTCTAAGCCTCATTGTTCTTTTCTCTTATTCTCTCTGTATCTATCTCATATGTTGAGAATTGTCCACTCTAGTCTAGGTGATTCTAAGAATACTTTGGAAGGTTGTGAAGAAAATTGAAGATCGGTTCAGTTTCTTGGTAATACTCTGCGACAGAAATGATACAAGGGTTAAAGAAACTGAAGAAATGACTCATTCATTCTGCTGCGTATAATGTAAGTATTCTTATAATTATTTCTCTTTGTTCCATTTTCGACACCTGATCACATTTTTTTTAAAGAAATTTGAGTTTTAGGACTCAGATTCAAGCGAGGATTGAGGCATAGCGATTCTAGGGAAGATTAGAAGCTGCTTATTAGCCGGAGGATTTAGTTGGGAAAGAACTTAATCGGAGGTAGTCCAAGTTTTTAAAAAATTTTAAGCTTGAATTGGATTTTGTGTTTTGATGAGTTTTTGAATGAATTGAAGCTTAGGTTTTGTTGGTTTTGGATCATGGGGATGTTGGGGAACTTTGATTTTGGGATTTGGATATTTTTGGGTTGGTTTTTGGAAGGTTTTTCAATGAAGAAAATGAGGTTTTTGGTTGGGTTCGTGGTCAAGCCGCAGCCTTGTTCTTGGGTGTCGCAGCCCAGGTTTGACGAAGAAGGTGAAGGTTGCTGATGGGCAGTTAGGGCCGCGACACAAGGTGGCGCATCGTAGCACTAGGAACATGCAGAGATGGGTTCGACCTCTGTTTGGAGGCGGGCCGCGGCACAGGTTTGGTGTGAAGTCGCGGCGCTAGAGGGCAGTTTTGCCTAGATTTGGTTTTTAGTCATGGGAACTTAACTCTAAGGGCCTGGGATCGATCCTACTACCCAGTTGAGTGAGATTCGACGTCGCGAAGGCTTAGGTTGGGTCTGGAAGTATTTATTTACTCATTTTGATGAAGTTTTATATTATGGTTGTGACTAGGTTATCGCTAGGGGCTGGGAAACAGGATCGTGCTTGTGGTTCGTTTATTGGTAGCCTGTGCTTGGACCAAAGGTAAGAAAACTACACCTAGTATGTGATGCATGAGATACATATGTTTAGGGCATGCTATGAATATTGAATATGAGATTGATCAGAGCTTGAGTCTCTGTAAATGTGCGTGATCATAATTATGCTAGCGACTATTAAGTAAGCATGCTGAATGCCCTACATTTGGATATTTGACATATGATATATGCTTGGTTGCATTGCTTACTTGTGAGTGGCGCTGACCTATGAGTCAGGAATTGGCAATGGTATCAGTACTAACTGTGAAGCTGTGACTCATTAGTCAAGTTCGGTAGTAGTATTGAGCACTGGTTGTATGGTATTGGCTTACGAGTCAAGAACAGCATTAGCATGTTTAACGCAAGCCGAAAACATTAAATCTAATCGACATAAGCATTGAATGAATCATCGTGAACATTAATGCTTGACTAACCTCAAGTTCGATGAAAATTAAAAGCGCTTGTCTAGTCTAATGGCTAGTTACTTAGAGCTAGGGCCACAAGGCCCAGGTGAGTGCATCGTCACATGGTCATGGGCTACGAGCCCCATCATGATTATCAGAATCTCAAAGTGTTAATCATTCATTTGATTAGGGCTACAAGCCCCAACATGGTTATCAGAACCTCAAAGTTTTAATCACTCATCTGATTTGGACTATAAGCCCCAGCATGATTATCAGAATCTCAAGTGTTAATCACTTATCTTATTAGGGCCACACGCCCCAGCATGATTATCAGAATCTCAAGTGTTAATCACTCATCTGATTAGGGCTACAGGCCCCAGGATGGTTATCAGAACCTCAAAGTGTTAATCACTCATCTGATTAGGAATGACTTGATAGTCATCCATACAGGAGGGCAGGATCCACCATCATTATCTGGACTTATTTGCACGCATGAATAGGGCTATAATTGCTAGGCATGCCTATTGTGATTTAGTAACATGTTATTACTGTTCATGAGCATATTGAGTTTTCTTGCTGAGCTTCGGCTCACGGGTGCTATGTGGTGCAGGTAAAGGCAAAAGAAAGCTGAACCATCCTTGAGTTGGAGAGCTTAGGTGACGATGTGTACATATGCGGCTGCTCGACCGCCACGGCCGATGGTTTAAAGAGGAAGTAGGGTTAAACCCTATTTTGCCGCTTAGGTCGGCTGGTTGTAAATCTTTTGTTGTAATTAACCTTTGAATTATATTTTTGGGACCCCAATGTATACAGTAAACGTTTTAGTTAAACATTATATTTTAACCAAAAATTTTAATCCTAAACTGCTAATCATACTTAATTACACGATTATGGTCAAATGACTCGATTAGTGAGTTTAGCACTGTTTAAAATGCACACCGTAACGGTCCCTGGGTAGTAGGGCGTTACATACACCATGATGACATCCAACATTGAAGAATCGCTCAACGCTGAACTAAAAGATGCAAAAAATATCCCTATTGATATCTTGGTTGAATGCCTTAGAAGTTTGGTTCAAACGTGGGTTTGGAACAACTCAAATAATGCAAACGAAACATTCACAAAAGTCTCTACAACAATAGCAAATGAGTTGAGACATGGCATTGTTTCGAAAATGAAGTATGAGGTATGTAACTAAACCTATTCTTACTATTCTTTAATTTGTCAGTGGATGGTAACCAGTTACCTTGCATAACAAGAAAAAAAAAACAATAAACTACACAGAGGGGGAACAAGTTACCTTCAACGTTAATTGTATATAAAATGTTTATTATTTAATTCTAATTCATGACAAAAATATTTTCAGGTCTTGCCCTTCAACCCAATATAATATCAAGTTCGTGATGAAAATGGGACCAATTTCACAGTAGATATACACAATAGAACATGTACTTGTAATAGGTTTCAAGAAGGTGAAATGCCTTGTGGGCATGCAGTAGCTGTAATTGCAAAGAGAAACTTGGGAGTGTATGATTACTTTGCAAAGTTTTACAAAACAGAAATGCTAGAAGCATTGTATGAAGAAAATGTTCAACCTTTGCCCCATAAAGATGAATGGAATCTTCCACAACACTTAGACATAGTGGTGTTCCCTCCAAAGGCAACAATCCCTGCAGGAAGACCAAAGAAGAAAAGAATAAGATCAAGAGGGGAACCAAAAATAATAATCACCTGTGGGAAATGTGGGCAACCAGGACATAACACGAAGACTTGCAGGAATCCACCAAATGACAAGGCAAACAAGCAAAAAAAATAAAAACAAAAGACATAGCTTGATATATTACAACAAAACAACCCTATCATACCTTTATTCATTAAAGGAGTGACTTTCATTTTCATAAATTGTTATTGAGTATTACTATAAGTCTGTTAACAATTCAAATACATTGAATGATTACACAAGCATATAAAATTCATTTTAGAATAAATTGTTGGTTTTTTTGTTGTTTGTTATATATTTATGCCACCAACACCCGAAAAATATGTTTTTCAAAAATTAAACATAACATTCTGGGTAATTGGTTACCAAAGGTAACCAGTTACCACTTTGTATATAACATGAGGACCCAACACATTTTACGATTTATTACATTTATTTTTCAATATCTTTATTTCTACAATTATAGCTAGAATTTAGGGTGTTACAAAACCTATGCAGCAGTCTTCCTCCTCTTCTACCTCCTATCCAAAAGCTTCTCACTAAACTCATCGCTAGTCAAGTATCCATCTTCTTGTTTCTTCTTCCCATGAAAATACAAGCTAGCAGCAATGTATTGGCGAAGCAATTGAGCATCAAGTTCTTTTGGCATCTCATTTTCCTTTCAAAGAATTAATTGTTCGGCAAAATACGTTGTAAAAACCCCCACAGTCGCTGCAATTTTACAAACACATACAAAAACTAATAACATAAAAACAAAACCAGAAACAAACAAGATAAAGAACTTAAAAAAAAAAAACTCACCACTCAACTTGTTCAGTAATGCCTCTAACAATAGTCAATTGCAAAGCATCATTCTCAGCGACATCATAAGGACTAAGATCAATATTTATATCAGGACGATCATAAAAACCAATCTTTTCCAATAGAAGAGGAAGAATTACAGCAAATGCTTCAATTACAGGTAAACTCAAATTTTCATGCCTCGCCCCCGACATGGAATCATAAACAATGAGCAACCTCCTCTTTATGTCAAAATGTAGCAAAAGCCAATGAGCGAGATCCTTCACATTAACAGGCATAAGAACATGATCAAGTAGATTCTAGTGAGTGC
The DNA here is from genome assembly GCF_963169125.1 of Humulus lupulus. Taxonomy (NCBI): domain Eukaryota; kingdom Viridiplantae; phylum Streptophyta; class Magnoliopsida; order Rosales; family Cannabaceae; genus Humulus; species Humulus lupulus. The sequence continues at coordinate 91,907,400 of NC_084800.1, read as the reverse complement.
TGCAAAACAATGGCTACGCCCTCATAATCTTCAAAGGAACACAACTATCATCAATGTTAAATGTACCAGTGGCTGATTTCTTAAACTTCTCATACATGAACACAATATTTTGGCCAAAACAACTATCAGCAGTAGAGACTCTCCTCTTCAAACCTTTGGACAACTTAACATTTATCCTCAAATAATACATCATGACATCAATATGCTGCATTTTAAAAAATAAATACTTATAAGACAAACTATGAAGAAACTTGTTACCACTTACAACATAACATATTTGAAAAACAAAGGGTAACCAGTTCCCATTACCTACACAACAAATTATAAATTTTGGGTAACAAGTTACCATCAGCTAAACATCAAAATTATACATTTGGGTAACTAGTTACACATATCATTGAAACACAAAAAATGACTGTGGGAACTAGTTACCCCATCACAACATATTATAGAATTGAAGTACATCAATGTAATTTAAAAAAAAATAATTGAAAAATGATGAACACAACATAAAAAGAAAGAAACTCACAGATGAATCAACAAACTGCCTAGGATAATACAAACGGTAGAACCAAGTCTTCTCATCAATAAAAATAAAAATGAAAGTGAAATCAATTGATGGCTCAACCTTGTTATCATCCTATTTCATAAACCTAAAATAAAAAATAAGCCAAACAATTTTTAGAAAATCAAACAAACAATTTCAACAAAGCCAAAATTAAAAAAAAAAAATTGTACATACTTGTTATTGTGCTTGACTTTAGTTTCAATCCAACTATGAAACTCAGAAGCTTGTTTTTCAGTGTGATTATGACTAAGATCATTAGAAAAAGGACATATATTATCCAATACAGTCTTCTTTCTTTTTTGTTTAGCTTCATCTTCAGAAGACCCAAACTTTGTCATGAAAGGAGACTTCACCACAACACTCGGCTTCCCCTCTCTTTTCTTAGGCAAAATAGCCACAAGATCAGCTACCCTTAAAGAATCATAAACAACAATCGACCAATTGCTTTTATCCTCCACATAACTGCTATCTTTTAATGGTCTCTCAGCAGACTCATTTATAACATTCCACATTTCATTTGACACATGAAATGTAGGAGTAGAAGAAGTCGAGCATAGCAATGGGGCTTCTTTAGATTGACTCTACAAAAACAAAAGAGGACATATAATTTATAACAAATATAAAAAGCAAACTACTTCCTTATACAATATATGATTAAAACAATATACCTTAACAGGAGTAACAAAATCTGGAGCAATCTTCACAGAATGCTCCAAATCAGCCCCTAACTTTTCACCAACTTCAACATCTTGGTACCCTCCCACACAAACATCATCAAAATAATCCTAAAGAAAACAATAAAATATTTAAACAAGATAGACAACAAATATTATATGAAAAGACAATTACACAAGCAACTTGTTACCTGAGAAACATGGTCAAGGTCTATTTGATTTTGAGAATCTAAATCTCCACCATCAGTTTTGACAGGCACGGTAGACTTAATTTCTACAAGCAAACTGATCGCTGTAGCAAAATCATCTTCAAAAATTTTCTTCAAAGAACCAACTTCACCAATAAGCAAATTTTGGGAAGCTTGGGCTTCAGTCAGCTTTACATGTAACTCCTTGATTTGATCTTGGAACCCCTTGTTATAATGAACCTACATAAAATTAAACAAGATGACAAAAACATTAAAACATAATCACACATACAAAGTGTTTAAAAAAAAAAGAAACGATGAAAAAAAACAAAAACAAACCTCCAAACACTTCTTTGGAAGAAAAAGTCCAAGCCTCAACAAATGCATCTCCGATAGTGGGATGTCCTCATCTATAGGTGGTGGTGCTGGGCAGAATACACTTTCAAATGATAAATTTTTCAAAATACCCAATTTCTTTTCCTCCGCATTAGGAACGACAATATTGCCATTGAACTGCATTAAATTAAAAAGAACAAAGAGAATCAAATAAAAAGAACATAAATAGCAACAAAATGCTTCAATAATTAAATATGAAATTTAAAAAAAAAACTATAAAAATGACAAGTAACCAATTACTTACTAATATAAAACAAACATAATAGATACAAAAATACAACACAAAACAAAAGAGGAAAAAATTACCTTTTCATCTATAAAGACTTTCTCAAGAACTTCTCGATAACTCACATTATCCTTGCTATGCCAATTCAATATCCTTGGAAATGAAGAGCCAATCCTCCAACATAAAAACGATGAACGAATTGGAAATGTCTCGTAAATCCATATAAGAAATGCAAGAGGTAAACCAAAACACTTGTAACTCCGATTATTAAGAGACCCATATGCTTTTCTAGGAATCTTCATATAAAGAGCATTCATCTCTTTTAAAGCTGAGCGCATATAACACCTAGTTCTTTGCCATAAAAGTTTGCCAAATGCAAACTTTTTCAATTTGGAAAGCTCACAATCAACCATACCAAAAAACTTGTTGTCTGCCCTTGTCTCATTCTGGGTCCCAAACAAAAAACCAGCCAAAAAGTGCACAATCCCCAACTTCACAACAAGGTCATCCTCCATAGCATTAAAATTCTCTGAATTAAAAAGATTACTAACTTTATTTTTGCTAACTTTAACACCAGGGAAAAAATATTTCCTAAGACCTTTTTTACCATCAGCAGACATACTTAAATCAACACTACTAGCACAATCTAGCCTAGTAATTAATCCAAACTCACTAATAGAAAACCTCACTACCTTATCACCAAGCTTAAACCAAAACTCAAATTCTTCTTTTTCCTAATGAACTTCCATCATTAAAACACTATGCACAAGCTGTGCTTGCCATGCCGTACTTGGCAAATCCAAAAAATGACCAAAAGGAGTTCTTCTAAACATAACCTTCTGCTTATTGGTGATAACTTTTTTCAAATCAGCTATAACCTCTTGTTTATTCCATTGTTGAACCTTACTTCCAAATCGAAACTCTGGTTTGACCATATAATGCACAACCTGAATAAAATAGAACATAATTACCACAAAAAGGAAAATCAAAATAAATAATAACTACAACATTAAAAAACCATACACATCTAAGGAAACCAGTTACTTTAAAAGTCAGCTACATTACAACATATAAAATACAAAAACAAATCAAAATTAAAACAAGGACACTTAAAAATCACAAATAAAAATGATTATGCATCAGAATTAGAAACAGACAATCACAAACAAACAAAAAAAAACACAGTTACATCCAAAAAGTAACCACTTACCTTGAACATTAAACAACACATGAAAATGCATCCTCTAGTAGGGTAACCAGAGTTACATGTAGACTTATCAAGCTACATTACAACCTATACAAGGCAAGAAAAAAACAACTATAAAACAACAACAACTAAAATCAAACTTTAAGTGATTACTTGCAATCATCATAAACAAAACTCACAAAAGATACCAATTACATACCAAAAGTAACCAGTTACCTATAAAATTACACAACACATGAAGAAAGCATACAACCTATACAAAGAAAAAACATATCAAATATAGAAACAAGAACACTTAAAAATCACAAATAAATGATCACTTAGCATCATTAAAAACAGACACTCTAAAAAATGAACCAATTACTTACTAAAGTAACCAGTTACCTTAACAATTAAACAACACAGTTAAAATATGAATAATCTCAAAGTAACTAGTTACCTATAACCGAAAGAGACATAAAAAAAGCACAATAAACAAAAAATATAGTAACCAGTTACTGAGCATATAAAAATTTGTTAACTATAAATAAACTAAACAACCTACTAAGAAAAAAAACAACATTAAAATATGAAAATAAGATACTAAAATACCTGATTGTTAGTCTCATCGATAATCACAGATCCACAAGGCTTCAATCCTCCCCCAGGACTTCGAGGAGAACGTCGCAATTTTACTGACGGTCCAGCCTGATCAGTGGACTTAGAAGGGCTAGCATCCCCTCCCTTTTGAACCATTTCTACACAAACACAAAAAAAAAAAAAAAACATTGAAACAACATACACGATATAACTTCTAACTCAATAAAAAATATGTGTATAAATTCAGTGTAACTACTTTAGTTCAGAACACAACATACAGAAACACAAAGCTTTTGATTAACAGTTAAAGTTCACATTCTTTGTGGACTTTTATCAAACATGTAGCATGCAAATACTAAAAATGCAGTACCCAACCTTCAAACATGAATCAAATTTGATCAAACATGTATTTTCAAATATGATAGAAAAATGCACTACAAAAAATGAGGAGTAGGGAAACAACATACCTGAGGCTGAGAAATAGATAATGGCGGTGATCTAAGAGTGGTGTGAGTGTGGACTAGTATGCCAGGAGAAATACCATTGATCGCCAACCTTGAGACCACTGTTTGACTCCGATCACCGCACTTGAAGACCATTGTTCGCCTTCATCCTTCGTTCGCCGATGTTGCTGAGATCGGCAACGCTGAAAATTGCCACAACCGCCAAACAGAAGAAGAAATCGCAGAGAGAGACAGGAGAGGAGAGAGGAGAGAGGACAAAGGACAGAGAAGGAGGTAAAACTGAAATCGAAAAAGTTAACTTTTTTTGGTAAAAAGTAATAAAAAGAAAACATAAAAACAAACAACAAAATGTAAAAAATTGAAAATATAAATTTTTTGAATGAATAATAAATAAAATAAAAAAGCAATTTACATAACTACCCTTCTACTTTAATAAACTCTAATTAGTAATAAAAATATGACATAATAAGGATTTGTTACAAAAATATGGTAAAAAAACCCATAAAAGTGATTAAATTTATAAAAACTCATAAAATAACTTTTTTTGAAAAAAAGCCATATTTTTGCAAAGTTTGTTAAAAAAACCCATATAAAATGTAATTTCCACATAAAAGATTCAAACGGGTAATCAACCAAATTATACATGGTTCAAATAATCTATCTTTATATTCTTATTTTTAACACTTTGACAAAACACAAGGTCCACAAGTTAATTTTAAAAAATAAATGGTCCAAATGGGTAAACGGCTAAAGTACAAGGTTCCAAATTGTGTGAACCCTTATAGAAAACATAAATTATATATATTTATATAATTGACTTTTTATAAATAATTTTTATCCTTTTGAATAAATATATGATCAAAATGTTAATTTTAAAAATAAAGAATCAAAACGAGTAATCGACCAAAATATAGTGTTCAAATAATCGATCTATCTATTCCTATTTTAACCTTTTACAAAACTTGAGGTCCACAAGTTCATTTTTAAATATAAAGGTTCCAACGGGTAATCGACTAAAATATAATGTTAAAAAAGGTGTGAGCCCTTACAAAAAACAAAAATTATATAAATATATAATTGAATATTTATAAGAAGTTTGAACCTTTTGAACAAATACATGGTCCAAAGGTTCATTTAAAAAAAATAAAGGATCAAAACAGGCAATCGACAAAAATACAATGTTCAAATAATCAATCTATCAATTCCAATTTTTAACATTTTGACAAAGCATGAGATTTAAAAGTTAATTTTAAAAATAAAGGCTTCAAACAGGTAATCAGCCAAAATAAGTCTTAGACAAAATATAAATTTACTTATACATAATTTAGACTTTTTTATAAAAAAAACCACGCAAAACATATAATAATAATAATAATAATAATAATAAATAAATAAATAAAAGCACATGTACAATAAGTTTTTTGAACTTTGTTTTTGGTACTTTAATTTGTCAGAATTTTCCAAAATCCTATAGGAGGTTTGCTATACAAGGAACAGTGAACACCATCATGAAAATAAATTATGGTCAAAATATCTTCATGTGTCCATATAAAGAACATGTTCTACGAGTATGGTCAAAATGAATCACCACCCCACACTCTCCCAAAAAATATTTTAAAATATATATTTTTTAATAATTACAAAAGACTGTGCGAAACCCGGTTATGTTTTCTAGTATATAAATAAATGAGAGCGTCAAGGAGATAATGTGACACCCTAAAAACTCTTCAAACCACTCTATCTATTTTCTCATTTAATCTAATTTTTTTATTCATTTTATAGATTATAATAATAATAAATGTAATTTTTTAAATTTTAAATGAGATATTTATAAGATATTATTTTTTAAATATAGATAAATATTTCTTTGTAAATTTATATATATTCTAAACATTCTCTATTAATCTCATATTTTCCTCTACTCTAATTTTTTTTTCTCTTCTTCTCTCTAAATTCTTTCAATTTCAATTTTCAATGAATTCCAATTCATATCTCCAAATTTGATTGATTTATATGTTAATGATAACACAATTCTACAATCCTCTCGGGTTTCGAGTATTTATTCAATTATTAAACATAAATAATACCTATAAAGTTCATAGTCAAATATATTTTAAATGACAATATCAAAATTGGAAAATGTCACACGTTTTTTTTAAATAAAAGGAGAATTCAAGTCAAAATCTCTAATCTATTTCTAATTTTTCTACATTTTTTATTTTATTTTATTTCATTTATGATTATTAAATAATTAAAAAACAAAATATCTAAAATCATCAATAACGACAATACCTCTTCTGAAACTCTTTTTTTTTAATATTTATTAATAACTAATTTTCTAATAATTATTATAATAAATCAACCATATATAAATTCACATTTATCTAGATTTAAAATATGTTAATTTATTTATAAATAACTAATTTTTTTAATAATTATAATCCTATATAATTTTTTTAAATTTATTTATAAATAATCATATATAATTGACATTTATTTTAAAAATTTCCATTTGTATTTATTTTTATTGTTTCGACATTTCAAATTTAAAATAAAAATATTTTATTTATATTTGAATAAAATATTTAGAAATAAATACTTTTTTAATAATTATAATAAGAAATGAATCATATATAAACTGACCTTTATCTTCAAGATTTATTGTTTTGATATTTCAAATTTAAAACAAAAATATCTTAACAATTAAAAATATCAACATATATACACATGATATTAATTTGATTAAGAACATTATTAATTAAATTAATAAAAGTATTTATTTTTTAAAAATGAATGATTGTGCAAAAGGTCATGACTTATAAATTTTCTAAAATAAAAATATAAAACTCTTAAAAAAATTATATAATAAACAAAAAACAACGCAAAGCATATAAATATTAAATAAAAACATACGTACAACAAGTAGTTTGGATTTTATTTGGGAAATTTGACTTTTAATGCATAAACGAAGATCGTATGTAAAAAAATATCCTATTACTATACAAATCTCATTTTGATCCTATTGTTTACCTTAGATCCCAAAATACCCCTCCCATTTGTTCCCACACACTCTCTCTATTCTCTCTCGGTCTCTTTATTCTCTCTCTCACTCTCGGTCCCGAAGCAAAAAAACCCTCAAAACCCACATTTGAATCCGTCGGAACCCAACAAAATCGGATAAGAGAAGCATTGTCGGAGAAGGTCTTTAGTCAGAACCCACACTTGACCATCGAGGAAGGCACCAGAAGCACCCAGAGGCAACGAAACAACTTCGAAGTAGGCAAAACAACTCCCAAGTATGCGAAGGTGAGGGTTTTCTTTTTAATCTGCAATGCCTGGTTTTTTGTTGATGTTTTGTTCATAGGATAGATCGGGGCTGGGTAACTGAGAAATCAGGGTTTTTTTTTCAAAATTTTTGACCCACCTCGATAGAAATCGATAGGCCTCGATGTACAGACCTTGATAACAGTCGATAGACCTCGATTAGCCTCGATAGTATATGTTAGGTTCTGTTTTGAATCTACCTCGATAGGACTCGATGCTATTAGATTTACTCAATTTGAGTGTGCCTCGATAGACCTCGATGGGTCTCAATAGGCCTCGATTAAACCGAGATGTGAGACTTTTCAAAAATTTAACCCACCTCGATAGGCCTCGATGTCTAGACCTCAATTAGCCTCAATAGTATATGTTAGGTTCTGTTTTGAATCTGCCTCGATAGGCCTCGATGCTATTAGATTTACTCAATTTGAGCGTGCCTCGACATAAGTGTCCAACCTTAATAATTTGTGAGACCTCGATATGCCTCGACAGTCCTCGATAGGCCTCGATGTTTTAGTCGCCTCGACATGCCTCCATTGTCCTCGATGGATCCCAGATTGTTTAAAATTGTATTTTTAACAAAATTTTTTTTTCAAATGCCTGACCTTATTGTGCCGATGGAGAAGCACTTTCCTGGCCGTGTCACTTATAGGGGTAGTGCTTACTTGGATACCCTTATAGAACAGTTTCAGAGGCATGGTCTTATTGAAAGGGCACAGGCATGCCCGTTGGGATAGTTCTTTAATTTTTCTAGGGTTCTACTGCATCAGCTAATGTTGTGTAAGGTAGAAAGCCAGAAGCCTGAAGAGGGTTAGTTCTACACGGGCAACACTCTGTGTAGATTTGGTATTGCAGAGTTTGCCCTAGTTACCGAGTTGAATTTTGGGAAATCACCGTCCCCAGATGAGTTGAAAGAGCATATTTCAAGTGATTGGATCATCTAGGAATATCTTAATGGTGATTCGAAGGTTAGTTTTGGTCAGTTGGAAGATGTTTTCAAGGTCTCGACAAACCCAGAAGATGCATTTAAGCTGGGTTTGTGCTATTTGATAGAGAGGGTACTGAATGCCCCAGAGAAGACAACGACGATATGGGGTGATTCCCTGAAGATGGTTGAGGATCTTGATTACTTTTTCAAGTATCCATGGGGGAAGTTATCATTTAAGAAGGTTATTAGAGGAGTTCAGAAGGACATGAAGTAGCAATTGAAACACTACGAGGAGAAGATGAAAGAGGGTTTAAGCAAAAAATAGAAGGAGGCGAAGTATAGTTTCTATGGCTATGCATCCGCACTTCTTTACTGGGCTTTTGAGGCCATGCCAGCTCTCGAGAGTAAGTTCGGTGAGAACAGTGGGAACCAGATTCCGAGGATGCTTAGCTGGGCTACGAAGACCGATATCACTATTTCGACAGCTCAGTTGGTTCCTATATTCGCCAACCGTCGAGTAAGTTCCATTTTATCTTGTTAAATGTCAAAACTTAATTGATTAATGATTTATTTTATTAAAGTTTTTCTGACACATGTTATTCAACCATGCAGTTAGTGGTATTTTCCATGAAGAAGCCACGTCCCGGTGAGGTAGTCTACTACAATAGCCTCCCAAAAGTTGATTCCAGGTTATTCCCGGTGGGGGAGGATGGGACTGCAGTGGAGGAAGTAGTACCTGAGAAGGAGGCAGAGAAGCTGGCAAAAGTTGCAAAGGAAGCCTCCATTTTTTACGAGGATGTCCCGAGGGTTGAGGAGGGCACTTCACAGGATTGTACACCTTCCTCTAGTCAGGTTGCCTAGCCTGATTATGAACAATTGATGCAGAGGCTCAAGAGGGTTGAGGAGGGCCAGGAAACCTTACTTCAGAATTAGACTACGATCTTGGCTCAGTTGGCGCAGCTGCTTTTAGTGGTCTCAGGTCGATCCACCCACGTAAAATCAGATACAGAGTCTGATATCTTGCCTGCGAACTACGAGCCTTGTGATCAACCCTCCACTCCCCAGGCCCAGACATCCGTCATTGCCAGTGATGCCGACAGTCCCAGTGTACGAGTGCTACAACCTGGGGAGGTAGCTGGCCTTGAAGTTGTCAAGAAGAAATGCAGGCCCAAGCGTTTTGATGACTTCACCGACCCAATGAAGAGGATAAGACAAGATAAACAGGGGCTAGTTGCTGAACCTTTGAGGAAGTGTGACCCGCAGCAGGAGAAGAGCTTCCATAAGTGGATCATTGGGAAGATCGACAACAAGAGAGATCGAAACGTCCATATTGGGGCGCACGGTGTGGCATGGTTCTTGCAGTTGCACACAGTCCAGACTTGGCTTTGGGATTCAATATGTAAATTACATTTATGTTTTCAATCCAATCTTAAAATATATTGATAGTATTAACGATTTTTCATGTTTTTTTAGCATATTGATGCCGCTTTGCACATGCTACGCCGTCGACGCCACTTTTATCATGCTGCATTTCGGCAGAATGCTGCGATCATGAACACCACCTTCCCCCAGGTGTGCCTAGGTCATTGGAATCATTTCAGAGAGACCGGCACTAAGTATACATAGGACGACGATGTGCTGAAAATGTTGAAGGGCGATGATAATCAATTCCTTGTATCATGGCAAAATATGAGTGAAATATATTTTTCCTTGCACATCGAGAAAGCTGCACATTGGATTGCCATTGAAGTCTCCATTCCAACGTGGTGTATCAACATTTATGATTCCGACCATAGCGTGCTTAGTCCAACTTTGTTGGAGGAAGTGATCAAGCCTTGGTGCTTATTGTTGCCTTCGTTGTTATGGTGTTCTGGCATGTTTGAAGACAATGAGGATCTCCAGGTATCTCCTGAGCAGAACGCAAAGCCTTTTTCATATTGTCGTATTCCTTCGGAGGAGTGTCCTTAGACTAAGACAAGATATTCCCCTATTTAATTAGTGTATTTTGAAATCTAAATATTAAAGTTATTTTTATCTTCTATTGACACAAAATCGATTATTGCAGTGGGGATTGTGGTATGTTTGCCATCAAACATATCGAGCATTTGGTTGCTAGGCTACCACTCGATACCGTTTTTGATGAGAACATCCAGCATTTCAGGACCAAGTGGTGTGTGGGCCTATTCTATCAGAATTTGTCCCCGTTGTGCTCTTTACATTTTCTTGATACACATCTTGTATAGTATAGCATACAGTTAGTTTTGTATATTATTTTTTATCAAACAATATTTTTTGAAAAAGTTATTAAATAAAAAAAATACTAAATTCACATAATGTGTCTGCCTCGACACCTAATCTGCCTTGATAGCTAAATAATAATAAAGGCATATATTTAGATCAAAACCAACAAAGTATTAGAAGAAGTACTCCATATAATAAATGCAGCAAAATCAATTGAATAATTACATAACACAAATTTTTAAATCCCAGCCTTAGATGACTTCCTATTGTGCGCACTACCACCACATCTGCTACACTTACGTGGCTTGACGATCTTTTCCACGCGTGAAGCATAGCGGTTTGTCTTTCGCCTACCCACTTTCTGCTTCCTGGGCCTTCCTACAGGGGTTTTCTCAACGGGGACGCCGACAACTGTATCTCTGATGTGATAAGGGATTACCCATTCATCCTCATTCCCAACAGGGTAAATAGTATCTTTATAATTGTCCCTCAATGCCTCGATTCTATAGTAAGGGGAACACAATGAGTAAATGTTTATGCTTCTTTTTCTGGCTGCAGCAAAAGCATGTACACAGGGTTTCCCAATGGTTTGGAACATGCAACAAGGGAATGATTTTGTGGCCAAGTTCACCTCACCATCACCATTACCATCGATCATAAGAAATTCGTGATGACCAAGGACTTGGACATCCAGGAAAGTTACTTTATCACCTATTTGCTTCAAATCCTTTTCCATCTTAGGTGATAACACAGTTGTTGCTTTTGCAGCTCTTTCACGTCTATCGGCAAACCAAGACTGAAGAGTGAATCTTATGAATTCAAGAAAAGTGGCGACTGGAAAGCTCCTTGCCTCCTTGGTTTTATTGTTAAAATTTTTTGCGTAGTTACTCGTCATGTTATTGTATCGTTTACCAGGAAAATAAGCACTACTCCACCTTTCAAAGCCAATTCCCTCTAGATATTGAGCAATGGGAAAATCAATTACCTTAATCTTGTCAAAGAACTTGTGAAATTCTGTTCTTCGAAATGCATACGCTGCACACCCCATGATGTCTTGCACGTGGTGAGTTTTGAATTTTGCCACCACATTCATACAGATGTGATGGTAACATGCACCGTGATAGGCATCTGGGAACACAAGCTCCAAAGCATGATTAATGCTTTTATGCCTGTCTGATACAAAAGAAGGGTTCTCAACGTCCCCTATGGCTTCCTTCAATTTTCTCATGAAATAAGTCCAAGAGTTATGGTTCTCACTGTCCACCAATGCAAACACAATTGGAAACAACTGGTTGTTTGCATCCAATGCAATAGCATAGAGCATGTAGCCACCATACTTATTCTTCAAGAATGTGCCATCCACACAAATTACAGGATGACAGTACTGGAAACCACGCCTAGAAACATCGAGGGAAAAGAAGCAATACAAGAAACGACCATCTTCTGCTACAAAATCAGTAATTGTACCTGGGTTCTTATGCTCCAACTAACACAGGTATCCAGGTAACTTGGATTATGATTCCTCAGGTGTCCCTCTGACATACATAAGAGCCTTTTCTCTGCATCTCCACGCCTTCTCATAGCTCATTTCGACCCCAAACTGGTGCTTCATATCCTTCCTTATGTTGTTTTCCATGTACCGAGTACCATCTGTAGCAAATTTCCTCTTGATTAGGTGCCCAACAACCCACGGTGATGCTTAACGGTGGTCCTTATCTTGAATTTCTTGTGAGCAAGTGTGTACTTCATTGTATACAGTAATCTCGAACATTTCAGATCGCATTTTTTTCTTACCCCTCAATCTCCAACCACAATCAGGATCCTTGCAGGTAATGTACCACACATTAGTCCCAGATTTCTTCACCATAAACTCAAAATTATTCTTCATCGCAAATATGGAGGCTTTGGTTTTTAATTCAAGCTTGTTCTGAAAGAACTTTCCAAGGTGCAATTCTCTTGAAGCTTTGCTGGTTAAGGAATGATGTTGATGTGAGGCATCTATATCCTCTTTGGTGAACATGGGAGCACTCCATGTTCTACGATCTTCACCTAAGTCCAATGGAGAACTCCATCTAAAACTATCATCGGTTCTACTTGGACCTGGATGACTACTGCTGGTCTCAGGTGTTTGTCGATCTTCTATTATGCGCTCCTCATCTACCATAACATCTGAACTTCATGTTGGAAAATCTGCCCTAACATCTGGCCCACCAAGATCTGTTGCATCAGCAACAGGATCATCGTTGACATAAGGATCGTAGCCATAGGGATCGTACTCCGCCTTGTCATGCAAATATGATGGATCTCTAACCGGGATATAATCATGGACTATGACGTTTGGATTTGTCTAGAGAACAAATGTTCCAACCTCACCTTGAGTTCCTTTGAAACCATGACATGGAGGAGAAATGTTCTCTTCAAATCGAAATTCTTTATTAACGCTGGCAGAAGCCGATGCATTTCTTATACCTCCCTTCTTAATCAATGTCACACATAGAGGAATCAACTTCTCTACAGATTTCGATGCTAACTCAATGAATACACGCACATGCCTATCATTTTTTATAATGGTAGGTTTGACGGATTGTGATAGGCATGTGTACGGGACCTCAATTTTCAAGTCATGCACACATTTATCCACTTTAAGCTCATCGTACAGAATGTCAAGCAGTTGCTCATACGTCACACCCTTCTCCATGGGTAGAACTTGATTTTCAGCATCCCTGAAAATCAAATCCCTATTTTTGAGTTCCCAAACACCATTGAATGCAACAAATATGGAAACAGTCGAATCTGCAACAAAAAACAAAAAAAAAAGGTCAAAAAGTTAAACTACAACATAAAACAGCAAAATATCGATTTCTATCGATATATGTCGAGGCTTATCGAGGTCACATTATCGATGTATATCGAAGGAAATCAAGGCCTATCGAGGCAAACAATCCAATTAAATTCTTATACACCTATCGAGTTTTATTGAGTACAGTCAAGGCACATCGAGGCATACTGCCCAAAAAAATTCTTATGAACCCATCGAGTCCCTATATATTAAGTTCTATGTCTCTTTCGAGGTCAATCGAGGCATATCAAGGTATCCATTGGACATCACCGAATGGGGGTTTATCGAGGTCCATTGAGGACCATCGAGCCTGCATTCATGGAACCCATCAAGGCCTATCGAGTTTCATCGAAACTCATCGAGGCAGGCAAAAAAACGCACGAAGTATCCAACATTTATTTCAACAGTGAAAAATTGCAATAAAACATGAAGGCATACACATATCTGTTCGAAATAAGACAAGTAATGTAGACAGACAAGTTTCCTCACTACATATAACAAATATATACTTACCTATACGATTTTTGCCCCTAGATCCGAAATCCAAAATGAAGTTTCTTGACTTGAAAGGACTCACAACTTGCCCCTAGACCCGAAATCCAAATTGAGCTCGGAAATTAGTATACATTAAGATAATGGTGGCTGGATTTTTTTGTGTGTATGAGAGTTTGAGAGATAGAGAGGGAAAACGAAGAGATAGAGAGCGAAGACTGAGAAAAAAGAGAGGGAAACTTATTTCAGGGGCATTTTGGGAATTCAGGAAAATACTTGCATAAAAATGTGATGTTTTTTAAGCTTGGTATTATTTTGTCATTCGATCCCCTTATATGCATCAAAAGTAAAATTTCCCTTTTATTTTTGGCACTTTAATTATTCAGGATTTCTCGAAAAACATGCAAGAGCTCACTATATAATGAACATTATCATGAAAAAAAAATTACGGTCAAGACGCCCTTACGTATCCATATAAGGAAGGAACATGTTGTACGAGTAGGGTGAAAAAGAATCTCTTACGCACAATCTCCCAAAAAATATTTAAAAATATATTTTTTTAATCATTATAAAAAACTGCGTGAAATGCGACTATGTTTTTTAGTATATATTATAAAGGAGAACTTCAAGGAGATGATGTGACACTCTAAAATTGCTCTAAAACATTCTATCTATTTTCTCCTTTAATCTAATTTTTATTCATTTTATAGATTATAATAATATAGTAATTAAAAAAAATGTAAGTAGTTACATATCTTTTAAATTTAAATAAGATATTCTCTATATTTATATATATTATAAATGAAAGCTTCAAGAAGATGATGTGACACTCTAACTTTTCTCTAAAACACTTAATCTATTGAGAAATTTGACTATTGATGCATAAAAGGGGCCCATATAACAAAATGATACCAAGCTAAAAAAAACTATACATTTTTATCCTAGTATTCCCCTAGATTCCCAAAATGCCCCTATCATAAATTTCCCTCTCTTTTTCTCCTAATGTCTTCTCCCTCAACATCTCTTACATTTTCCCTCTCTATCTCTCAAGCTCCCATACACAAAAAAAAAAGGCAACCATCATTATCTTAATCTGTACTAATTTTCGAGCTCATTTTGGATTTAAGATCTAAGGGCAAGTTGTGAATCCTTTCAAGGCAAGAACTTCATGTTGGATTTCAGATCTAGGGCAAAAATCATATGGTTAAGTATATATTTGTTATATGTAGTGAGGAAACTTGTTTATCTACATTGCATGTGCTATTTCGAACAAATCTGTGTATACCTTCATGTTTTATTGTAATTTTTCACTGTCGGAATGGATTTTCGTTCCTTTCTTGGTTTTTTTTTGGGTTTTTTGTCTGCCTCAATAAGACTCGATGGTCCTTGATGGACCTCAATAAAACCCTCATATGTTTATATTAATTGGTTACCTCGATATGCCTCGATGAGACTCGATGGTCCTTGATGGACCTCAATAAAACCCTCACACATTTATGGAAAATGGCTACCTCGATATGACTCGACGGTCCTCGATGGACCTTGACAGAGGCATAGAACTTAATGTATGTAGTATATGCCTCGATGGGGCTCGATGATTTCATAAGAAATTTTTTGGGTAGTCTGCCTTGATGTACATTGATTGTACTCGATAGGCCTCGACATATCTCGATAGAAATCGATTTTTTGCCGTTTTATGTTATAGTTTTAATTTTTGACCTATTTTTTTGTTTTTTGAAACAGATTCGACTGTTTTCATATTTGTTGCATTCAATGGTGTTTGGGAACTAGAAAATAGGGATTGGATTTTCAGAGATGCTGGAAATCAAGTTTCGCCTTTGGAGAAGGGTGTTACGTATGAACAACTGCTTGACATTCTATACGATGATCTTAAAGTGGATAAATGTGTGTATGAATTAAAACTTGAGGTCCTGTACATATGCCTCTCACAATCCATCAAACCTAGCATTATCAAAAATGATAGGCATGTGCGTGCATTCATTGGGTTAGCATCGAAATCTATAGAGAAGCTGATTCCTTTATGTGTGGCATTGGTTAAGAAGTGAGGTATAAGAAATGCATCGGCATCTCCCGGCGTTAATAAAGAAGTTCGATTTGAAGAGAACATTTCTCCCCCATGTCATGGTTTCAAAGGAACTCAAAGTGAGGTTGGGACATTTTTTCCCAAGACAAATCTAGACGTTATTGTCCATGATGATATCCATGTTAGAGATCCGCCATATTTTCATGACACAGCGGAGTACGATCCCTATGGCTACGATCCTTATGTCAACGACGATCCTGTTGCTGATACAATAGATCTTGGTGGTCTAGATATTAGGGCAGATTTTCCAACACAGAGTTCAGATGTTATGGTAGATGAGGAGCGCAGAATAGAAGACCGGCAAACACCTGGGACTAGCAATAGTCGTCCAGGTCCAAGTAGAACTGGCGATAGTTTTAGATGGAGTTCTCCATTGGAATTAGGTGAAGATTGTAGAGCATGGAGTGATCCCATGTTCACCAAAGAGGATATAAAGGTCTCACATCAACATCATTCCTCAACGGGCAAAGTTTTAGGAGAATTGCACCTTGGCAAGTTCTTTCAGAAAAATCTTGAATTGAAAACCAAAACATCCATATTTGCGATGAAGAATAATTTTGAGTTTATGGTGAAGAAATTTGGGAATGATGTGTGGTACATTATCTGCAAGAATCCTGATTATGGTTAGAGATTAAGGGGAAAGAAAAAAATGCGATCTGAAATGTTTGAGATTACTGTATACAACGAAGTACACACTTGCTCATAAGAAATTCGAGAAGGACCACCGTCAAGCATCAACGTGGGTTGTTGGCCACCTAATCAAGAGGAAATTTCCTACCGATGGTAATCGGTACATGGAAAACAACATAAGTGTAACACCCTACTTCCTCAGAGCCATTACTATGTGAGTTAAAAAGGTGTCATTAGCTCACTAATCGAGGTTTTAGGTTAAACGTGTGACTAAATTGAAATAAAACCTGTTTAACAACATTAATTATATAAATTTGGACATTCATTGAAATCATAAAAAGTTATACAGTTGGGATCGCAAAATGTTGTTTAAAAAAATATATTATAACTCAAAAATATAATTATAGACGACCTAAGCGACAAAGCAATTCACTACAGTGCATTTCCCAAAATAACTCTGACCGTGGCAGCCAGGTAGGCCGAACATGTACTCGTCACTCCACGCTCTCCGTACTCATGGTTGATCGATTTTCCCTTTGCCCTTACCTGCACCGTAGAGCACTCGTGAGCCGAAACCCCGCAAGAAAACTCAACATATAACATCTAACATAACAATCCATAGTATACAATAAAACAACAAACAGTCTAAACACATAGCGGCCTACACCATCCTAGGCGCTTTATCAGGCCCTGGGTTCATGGTCTTCATCGAGCAGGTGGATTCAGCACCCTAGGAGGGTCTCGCCCTAGTAGCCTGCATTCAGCGTGCTTAATGCCGATCCTGGCTCCTTGCCGTTCTCAGCCTTCGTCGTTCCCTCACAAACTTGCATAACGTAGCATAATAATCACAAATATCCACACATATATTTGGCATAAACAATAGAGTCGCACCGTGAAACACAAAAAATAGGGTCGTGCCCTACTCTACGGGTACAACAATTTTCTTACCTGTGTCCCGAGCTGATAAGCCAATGCGATCCCCAGCACAGTCCCCTAATCCGAGCCTCGTTGAAAACCTAGTCACACCGCATTCATAATAACCATCCATCAAGTCCTAAACTAATAAATAACATCAGAATATTAATCTAGCCTTTGAGACCTTGGATTCTACTAAATCAGTTAGTAGAATCCTTCCTGAGCCTTAACATTCGAGTTCCCGAGCTTAAGAATCTCCATTTCCCCTTTCTTCCTATTTAGGGCCGCAACATGCCCTCTAGGGTCGCAACCCACTACTAGCTAGAGGGCAAAGTCCTCCTAGCTGAAGGACATGGGCCGCAACGTGCTAAGCCCTGCGCCGTGGCGCCTGAACAAACTCAGGGCTCCCCAGGCCCCTTTCGCACACACAGGCCACGACGCCTATAAAACAGGGCCGCGATACGAGTCCTAGAAACCCAGAAACCACCATTTTCTCTGCATTTTTTCACGAACCTAAATCAATAATTCTCGCTCCAAACATCATTTAAACCCAGAATTAAGCCTAGAATCCTTAGTCACATAGCCTAAACATCTTAATAATCCCCTAAACAATTCCATAGAATCATCAAACACCCAAAACCAAACTTAAAGCTTAACTCTCATGCAACTTCCAATCCATGGCATAATTCAATAGAAAAGATTGAGTTTAGGATCTTACCTTCAAGATGTGTTCAACTTTGAGCTAATCCCCAAGCACAACAAGTCTAATCCTTCAATATTTTAGCCTAGAATTCTCAAAGCTTCATCAAGTCCTCGAGCACCAAAAGAGGGAGAGAGAATTGAGAGATTGAGAGTGAGTAAGAGCTAAGATTGTTTTCTATTTCCTTCCCTTTTTCTTTTCCTTTTTTTCCACTGTTTTCTTAAAGTTACTCGGCTGCCTAAATGACCAAGATGCCCCAATGTCTGTCCTCACTCCTTTAATGCCACCAAGAGAAATCCCATCAATTGCCACATCCTGCTAAATCTTCTGGTGTTCCTATAAATCCCCGTTTAATCCCGACCTGTCCAAATAATTGCTAAATTACTACTTGTTACTTGGTAATTCCTGAATACTTACTATATTCCAAGAATACCCCTAGGCTCCTCCCGATCCGGGTATTCGACCCTGTTGTGACTATTTAACTATTTTGCTCCCTAGAACTGCTCGAATCGCACATTGCAAATATATTACGACACCCTCGTGGTAACAACCACAATGCACACATATATCACATTTATGCCCTCAACGAGCTAAAATTACAAATATGCTCGAGTCCACATGCATTTCTAATCATAGAATTATTTAATTCACATATTAACATAATTAAATCAATTATTTCCCTCCTGACATGCTAATCAAGGCCCTAAGCCTTATTAGCAGAGTCGGACTAAGCACACTATGGTTGGAATCATAAATGTTGATGCACCACAATAGAATGGAGACTTCAATGGCGATCCAATGCGCAGCTTGATCGACGTGCAAGGAAAAATACACTTCACTCACATTGTGCTAGGATATGAGGAATTGATTATCATCGCCCTTCAGCATTTTCAGCACATCATCGTCCCATGTATACTTAGTGCCGATCTCTTTGAAATGATTCCAATGACCTAGGCACACTTGGGGGAAGGTGGTGGCCATGATCGTAGCATCCTGACGAAATGCGACATGATAAAAGTGGCATCGGTGACATAGCATGTGCAGAGCGACATCAATATGGTGTAAAAGCATGAAAATTTGTTAGTACCATAAACTTATTTTATGATTGAATTATAAACATAAATGTAATTAACATACTGAATCCCAAAGCCAAGTTTGAACCGTGTGCAATTGCAAGAACCATGCCACACCATGCGTCTCAGTATGGATGTTCTGATCCCTCTTGTTGTCGATCTTCCCGATCATCCACTTATGGAAGCTCTTCTCCTGCTGCGGGTCACACTTCCTCAAAGGTTCAGTATCTAGCCCCTATTTATCTACTCTTATTCTTTTTGTTGGGTCAGTGAAGTCATCAAAACACTTGGGCTTGCATTTTTTCCTGACAACTTCAAGGCCAGCTGCCTCCTCAGGCTGTAGTACTCGTACACTGGGACTGTTGGCATCATTGGAAACAAGAGATGTCTGGGCCTGTGGGGTGGAGAGTGGATCACCGGGCTCGTAGTCAGCAGGCAAGATATCAGACTCTGTATCTGATTGTAAGTGGGTGGGTCGGCTCTATTTCATGGATCGATCTGAGACCACTGAAATCAGCTGCTCCAACTGAGCCATAATCGTAGTCTGATTCTGAAGTAAGGTTGCCTGGCCATCCTCAATCCTCTTGAGTCTCTACATCAACTGCTCATAATCAGGCTGGGCAACCTGAGTAGAGGAAGGTGCATAGGCCTGTGAAGTGCCCTCCTCAACCCTCGGGACATCCTCGTAAAAAATAGAAGCTTCCTTTGCAACCTCTGCTAGCTTCTCTGCCTCCTTCTCAGGCTCTACTTCCTCCCCTATAGTCCCAACCTCCACTACATTTGATTCCAACTTAGGGAATAACCTTGTAACGACCCAAATTTGCTAATAGGGCTTAAGGGCCTTGATTAGCATGCCGGGAAGGCATAAATGGGATTAGAGTGGATACTGTTGACTTAAATGTGTGAATATGTGATTAATGTTGATTATATGATAGTTGATGATATTATGTGATAATATGAAATAAATATGTGATATATGTGAGAACCACATTATTATGTGGGCAGGTTCGCAGAGCATGACTCGAGACGATCCTAGGGTCAGATAGTGGGAAAAGTCACAACGGGATTTAAGATATGACCTTGGGCAAGTGAGGGGTATTTTAGGTATCGGGTAGTGATTTGAACTATCGGGTCATGAAAATAAATATATGGAGATATATTTGAGGTTAGGATGTCTAGGCGGGAATATTGGGGGATTTTACCGTTTTGGCCTCGGGGACGGTTCCGGCACCCCGAGCCTTGGGATTGACTTAGCAATAAGATAGACTTAAGGAAACTTTTAGAAGAAAAGATAAACCGACCAAAACTCTTTTCCTCAGTTCTCTCTCACTGTTAAGGAAAAATAAAGGGGAAGGAAAACACTGAAATCTTAAGGGAATCAAGCTGGAATTTCTGAGGATTGAGGTGGGGTTTTGGAGGCTTAGCTCAGGGATTAATCAAGAACTGAGTCAGGGTTAAGGTAAGCAATTTAATCTTCTCTTCTATGGTTGGAAATTCTGGTTTTTGGTTAAGTTTTGAGGCAAACATGGTTTTGATGTTTTAAGGCAGAATTGAGGAGGAAACTTGGGGACTTAGCTTGGCTTTGGCTTGGTGAAGTGGTTCAACAGAAGAGGTAAGTTTCAACTCATGATTTAGAGGTTTTAAATTGGATTTAAATGGCTGGTTTAAGTGTTTATAGCTCTTGAGTTTCAGAAATTGAAAAGAGAAGATTAGTGTGTGTTAGACTGTGTTTTCTGTGGAATTATGTTGTTTAAATCATGCCAAAGGAGTTGGGATTAATTGGTTATGAGTTGGGGAGCTTTGGGATGGTTTAAGGTGAGGTTTCAAGCTTAGAAATGTTGGGTTTTCTGGGCATGAAGGGGAGGGCCGCGGCTCTGTTCTAGAGTGCTGCGGCCTTAGGATGAAAAAGGGCCAAGGAGGCTCGGCCATGGGAGGGCGCTGTGGCGCCCAAAGCAAGGGCCGCGGCGCGTGTTTTTGTTCAGGATGGGCTTGGTTCTGTTTTGAGGCTGGGGCTGCGGCTAAGCTTCAAGGGCCGCAGCCCTTGGGGGTGCACATGAGTTTTTGAGGGTTTTAGGCACGGGGAAATGGTCTAGTATGCTCAGGATTGATTTCACCACTGTGCTTGGTGGAATTCGGATTCCCGGGAGTTAGTTTTATAACCAGAAACCTATATTCGAGTATTAATGGAACCCTATACTTTGGTTGTGACTAGGTGATAAAGGCTTAGGCCCGGGAACAGATTGTGCTTGAGGGGCGTGGCTCGTAATCAATAACCGTACAGATTAAAGGTAAGAAAACCGCACCTGGTTGAATATATGTGACGGGACTAAGGGCTCCCTATTGTAAACACTTGAAAAGATGATATTATGCCATGCAAGCCATTTAGTGAACCAACAGCCTAAGGGTACCAAGGGTTTCACTAGCGCACAGGGCGCGGCTCGGCCACTGGTAGCCGAGGACAGCTTATTATGCACTGAGCTCGGTATAAGCGGGCCGGAGTCAGTGGGTTAAATAGAGGGTGCGGCCTAAGTTGTTGGATCTGAATATTATGTGATATGAGAGTAATATGTGATTGATTGTATCTTGAATTTGAATGTACGTGCTGAATATCTGTTGTGGATTATCTGATGGGAATACATGCTTAATAAGCTAACTGTCTGTTATCATTGATTGAGTTGTATAAGATGTTTTCTTGCTGGGCCTTGGCTCACGGGTGCTACGTGGTGCAGGTAAAGGCAAGGGAAAACTAGACCATCCTTGATTGGAGAGCTCAGTGAGCTGATTGTACATAGCCAGCTGCCCATCCGCCACAGTTGAGGTTTAGGCAGGGACACGAGACCTGAAGATTGTATGTTTTGCCTTAATATGGCTAGTGATTACTCCTATACTTTTGGGAGTCTGTAAACTTATTTTAACTCTGTTTTCTTATGGGGTCCCGTGTTTATAATAGTTTAAATATATGAAATGAGTCTTTTAAGACCAAAACCTTTTTAACCCTAGCTCTGACATGTTTAGTGACACGTTTTT
The DNA here is from genome assembly GCF_963169125.1 of Humulus lupulus. NCBI lineage: Eukaryota > Viridiplantae > Streptophyta > Magnoliopsida > Rosales > Cannabaceae > Humulus > Humulus lupulus. The sequence goes on along the minus strand of NC_084800.1, from coordinate 91,884,828 downwards.
AAAATAATGACTTGATTAGCGAGTCTTGCACCTTTATAAGTACACAGAGTAACGGTCTTGGCTATCCAGGGCGTTACAAACCTGGAATCAACGTCTAGGAGGCTATTGTAGTAGACTACCTCCCCAGGACGTGGCTTCAACATGAAAAATATCACTAACTGCATGGTCGAATAACATGTGTCAGAAAAACTTTAATAAAATAAGCTGTTAATCAATTAATTTGTGACATTTAACAAGATAGAGTGGAACTTACTCAACGGTTGGCGAACATAGGAACCAACTCAGCTGTCGAAAGAGTGATATCGGCCTTTGTAACCCAGCTAAGTATCTTGGGAATCTAGTTCCCACTATTCTCACCGTACTTACTCTCGATAGCTGAGATGGCCTCAAAAGCCACTAGCCATAGAAACTATACTTCAACTCCTTATGTTTTTTGCTTGAACCCTCTTTCTTCTCATCCTCATAATTTTTCAATTGTTTCTGCATGTCCTTTTGAACTCCTCTTATTAACCTTCTTGAAGGACAACTTCCCCCACATATACTTGAAAAAGTAGTCAAGATCCTCAACCATCTTCAAGGAATCACCCCATATCTGTGTTGTCTTCTCTGGGGCATTCAATACCCCCTCTATCAAATTGCACAAACCCATCTTAAATGCATCTTCTGGGTTTTTCGAGGCCTTCAAAGCATCTTTCAACTGGGCGAAACTAACCTTGGAATCACCATTAAAGTATTCCTGGATGATCCGATCATTTGAAAGATGCTCTCTCAACTCATTTGGGGACGGGGTGTTCCCAAAATTCAGCCCAGTGACTAGGGCAAACTTTGCAATCCCAAATCTGCAAAAAGTGTTGCCCAAGTAAAACTAGCCCTCTTCAGGCTTCTTGCTTTCCACCTTTCGAAACATAAGCTGATGCCGTAGAACCCCAGAAAAACTAATGGGCGTAGCCTTGAAGAACTGTCCCAACGGGCATGCCTTTGCCCATTCAATTAGCAGTGCCTCCTAAACTACTCTATAATGGTATCCAAGTAAGTACTGCTCCTATAGGTGACACGACCAGGAAAATGCTTCCCCAGTGGTACAATGAAATCAGACATCTGAAAAAACAAAATAGAAAAAATTGTTAGTAAATATATTTTAAACAATCTGGTAACTATCGAGGACCGTCGAGGCATGTTGAGTCCCATTGAGGTTTAAAAAATCAAACAACAGATAAACTATCAAGGCCTGTCGAGGTCTATCGAGGCATAGGTAAAATCAGAAAATACCTAATTCTATCGAGGCAGATTGAGGCCTATCGAGGCCCATGCAAAATCAGAAAATGCCTAATTCTATCGAGGCCTCAAACAATATTGATGCTAGGCACCACTGTTGAGGCCTATCAAGGCACATGCAAAATCAGAAATATGCATTATTCTATCGAGGCCTATCGAGGCCCATGCAAACCCAGAACCTAACAGATACTATCGAGGCCTATCGAAGCCTAACATTTTCTATCGAGGAGAATAAAAATCTAAAAAGAACCCAGATTTCTTCATACCCCATCCCCGATCCATCCTATGAACAAAAAATTAACAAATAAACCAGGCCCAGACAATTTATTCCAGAATAAACAAGTAAATCCCTCACCCTTTGCCTATTTTGGGGTTGTTTCGTCGATCTCATGGGTTTTCTCGCCTACCCACCTACTCCGACAATGATTTCTTGCCACTTTCTGTGCTGTTGTGGTCGTGGAAAACAAAACCACAGTGAATGCGCGAAAGGAGAGTGGGAGATTTCGGTTTCAGGACCGAGAATAGAGAGAGTCCGAGAGAGTAGAGAGAGAAAGTGGGAAACAAATGAAAGGGGTATTTTTGGAACTAATGGAAATACTATGATCAAATGCATATGTATACAGTGGGTATAGTATTTTTGTTATGTTACCCCATTTAATGCATCAATAGTCAAATTTCTCTATCTATTTTCTCCTTTAATCTAATTTTTTATTAATTTTATAGATTATAATAATATAGTAATTTAAAAAAAATGTAAGGAGTTACATATTTTTAAAATTTAAATAAGACATTTACAAGATATTATTATTTACTCTATCTATTTTACACATTTAAAAAGCTAAAATTTCCCCCAAAGTTCTTAATCTATTTTCTCCTTTAATCTAATTTTTTTCTTCATTTTATAGTTTATAATAATATAGTAATTTAAAAAGAAAATGTAAGCATCTACATGTTTATATGTTATATAAAAAAGAGCTTCAAGGAGATGATGTGACACTCTAAAATTGCTATAAAACAATATATATTTTCTCCTTTAATCTAATTTTTTATTCATTTAATAAATTATAATAATATAGTAATTTAAAAAAAGTAAGTAATTACATATTTTTTAAATTTAAATAAGATATTTACAAGATATTATTATTTACTCTATCTATTTTACACGTTTAAAAATCCTAAAATTGCTCCAAAGTACTTTATCTATTTTCTTCTTTAAGCTAATTTTTTTATTCATTTTATAGATTATAATAATATAATACTTTAAAAAAAAATGTAAGTAGTTACATGTTTTTTAAATTTAAATAAGATATTTACAATATATTATTATTTACTCTATCTATTTTACACGTTTAAAAAACTAAAATTGCTCCAAAGCACTCTATTTATTTTCTCCTTTAATCTATTTTTTTATTCATTTTATAGATTATAATAATGTAGTAATTTAAAAAAAAAAATGTACCGTACACGTTCTAAAAAATATATAGTTACATGTTTTTTAAATTTAAATAAGATATTTACAAGATATTATTATTTACTCTATCTATTTTATACGTTTAAATAAATGTAGTAATAATAAAAAAAACGTAACTACTAACTACACCCATATATAAATTAATACATTCAAAAAATATATTTTATAAATTAATGTAGTAATGTATTTTACGTAAATGTTGTTTTATTTTAGATATATGTGTTTTAAAAAATGTAGTTTAATAATAGCTTCTATCTATAGATAAAAAAAATGCAAATAACTATTGGTTATTACTCACTTGAGTAATTGAGAGCCAAGCAATGATACTAAATAAATTCACCTAGTGTTTCCGCAATTGAGAGTAAAAAATTCACTTTGATTTCAGGCCCTAAAACAGTATTCCTATTTCCCACATTAATTTCTAAACCTTACCTAGTGTTTTTTATTACCTAAAAGTCCTATTCTATCATGTTTCTACGTATATTTGTACGAACCTGCTTACCCAAAGATTTTTTCTTAAGAACATTAGAAACCCAAATAAAAAAACTCACGAAATTTATTCTAGATTGTATAACAGAGAAGATGGCTTTAGAACTTACTTGGATTGTGGTTTTCAGAGAAATCACGAAGGTTATTGCTCTGGGTTGATCGAACGTGTTGCGGATCACCGAAGCATTCTAGGTTTTTCATGGGAAGTTCTTCTGAGTTCTTGAGGAGAGAGAAGGATACTGTAAAAAGTGAAAAGTGGGAAAAGAGATATATTTATACTGATCGTGGTGCAGTTAAAGAGGTAATGATGTGAGTAAGATTTCGATGCATAGGAAATCGCATTAGCCGTCGAAATATTTTTGGGAAATTGTAAAGGTCATGATTGCTTAGTTTTTCGAAAAGGTGTTGACAGATGTGACAGGTTAGACGAATAGCTGGTCGAGTAAGTTTATTAAATGCTGGTCGCATTAAAATAAACTTGAGGGGCAAATGTTTACCCAAAAAAGTTTTACTTGATGACGTGGCAAGATTACTTGATGACATGGAGATACGCCAGCAAGAAGGAGAGCCACTGAAGGATTATGTCCAACGCTTCATGCGAGCAGCGGCTTGAGCTAAAACAGTGGGAGATGCGGGCAAGATGATGGCTCTAACTGCAGGAGTTAGGCATTGTACACCTTTGTGGAGTAGCCTCAGGAAGTATGGAGTTAGGACTACCCAAGAATTCTTGGATCGAGTTTATCGCTACATCAAGCTCGAAGATGCCATCGCCAGCGAGGGAAAGCCCCCGGGCAAAGATAAAGGGACGGTCGAACCCACCAAAGCCGCCAATGGGTCGAAACCCAACGGCAACATCAAAGGCAACGGGAACAACAATGGCAATGGTAAGAATGGGGGGAAGCGGTCTCATAATGAACCTTCCACCTCTGAAGACAAACGCGCTAAGGGCAATCGTTATGAACTGCGGTTCACTAACTACACTGCCCTTGTCAAATCTCGAGGAGAGGTGTATCAGGCCACGAGTTCTAGTGTGCCTTACAAAAAACCTGCTCCCATTCGAAAGGATATTTCGAAGAGAGATACTACCAAGTTCTGTCGTTATCATAACGACTACGGACACGATACAAACGAGTGCAACCAGCTAAAGGTTGAAATCGAGTTCCTTATTAGACAAGGACACTTGAGGAGATACGTACGGGCCTCGGGAACTTCCCAACGAGAGGCTCCAGGTGGCAACGAGTAGGCGCCCACACGCCAACGCTCGCCATCTTTGCAGCCTGATCTCGTAGTTGGCACCTTACTCACCATCTGTGGAGGCCCGTACCTTGCGGGAAGCAGCGGAAAGGCAAGGGAACGATATGCTCGGAACCTATGTCATGAATAGGACATCGAGATGATGACTGTGGAGAACCGAGCATCAAAGAAGGCTCGGTCAAAGGAGGGTGAAATTACCTTCTCTGATAGCGACGCCCAGCATGTCCGGTTCCCACATTCCGATCCGCTGGTCATGGATGTTCAAATTGCCAACATGATGGTGAAGAGAGTGCTAGTCGATACAAGAAGTTCAGTAAATATCCTATACAAGTCTTCGCTAGAACACATGAAGTTATCCGTCAAGGATTTGGAGCCCTACAACTAAACAATTTACGGCTTCTCTGGTGAGGGACTCGCCCCAACGGGGTCAATCAGACTTTCGGTAACAGCAGGTACATCACCTACTACCAGGATATTACTCGCTACTTTCATAGTAGTTGATTATCCTTCGGCGTACAATGTTGTAATCAGAAGGTCCATACTGGTTGACCTTCAGGCCGTCACCTCCGTATGGCACTTGGCCATGAAATTCCCGACAAACGCAAGGGTAGGACGCGTGTTGGGAAATTGGAGGGAAGCAAGGGAGTGCTACAAGGCCTCGATCACGAAGGCAAAGAAGAGAACATCGAAGAGCACTCCCCCAGAGAGGTTGTAGATGGCCATGGATACACAAGCCCAATCTGGTGATGGAGTCACCAAATAGGGTATTGCCCAAAGTGAGAATAGGGATTTAGATCCTCGCTTTGGGGATTTTGAGGAAGATGTTGGACCCGTCGAGGACCTTGAAGAGGTCCTACTTGACGAAAAAAGATCTGACCAAAGTTGTAAAGGTCGGTAAAAATTTAGAAGCAACAACGAAGCACGCACTGGTGGAATTTTTGAGAAAGAACCAGGAAGTTTTTGCCTGGTCACATAAAGACATGGCTAGGATAGATCCTGCAGTTATCAGCCATGTCCTGAACGTTGACAAGAGTTTTCCACCCGTGCAACAAAAAAGAAGGTTGCTCGATAAGGATATATCGAAAGCCTTAAAAGAGGAAGTTGAAAGACTAAAGGAGAATGGGTTCATCAGGGTGGCGTTTTATCCATCGTGGGTCTCTAATCCAGTACTCGTTCCCAAGCCTAACAGAAAATGGCGAACCTGTGTGGATTTCACAGACCTTAATAAAGCCTGCCCGAAAGATTGCTTCCCACTCCCAAGGATCAACCAGCTGGTCGATACAACTGCAGGACATGAGATCCTCTCTTTCATGGATGCATACTCAAGATTCAATCAGATTAGTATGCATCCCCCTGACGAGGATCACACTTGCTTTCGGACTGATACAGGGTTATACTGTTATAAAGTAATGCCCTTCGGACTGAAAAACGCTGGTGCGACTTACCAGCAATTGGTTAACCACATGTTTAAGGAGTTGATCGGAGTAAACATGGAGGTGTACGTGGACGACATGCTGGTAAAGTCAAAAAAGGCAGAAGGACATGTGAAGGATTTATAGGAGTGTTTCAATGTTTTGAACAAATATCAGATGAAGCTAAATCCTCTCAAATGTTCCTTCGGATTAGGATCAGGGAAATTTTTGGGGTTCATTGTTAATTCAAGAGGAATCGAGGCCAACCTCGAAAAGATCAAAGCCCTGATCGACATGAAATCACCGGTGAAAATCAAGGATGTGCAAAGTTTAACTGGAAGGATTTCCACACTCAGTAGATTTATTTCAAAGTCGACAGATAAATGCGTCCTTTTCTTTAATCTACTTAGAGACAACAAGAAGTTCGAGTGGACTGGAGACTGCGAACAGGCTTTCCAAGCCTTAAAAGCCCACATGGCACAGCTTCCTGTTTTATCAAAGCCTATAGATGGAGAAGCTTTGTTCATTTACCTGGCGATCACCGAATATGCTGCTAGTGCGGTGCTAATACGTGAAGAAGAAGGCGTACAAAAGGCAGTTTATTATGTTAGCAAGAGGTTAATCGGTGCCGAATTGAGGTATCCTCCCATCGAAAAATTAGCCTATTGCTTAATTTTGGCCTCAAGGAAGTTACATCCTTACTTCCAAGCCCATCCCATCACATTCTTAACTGACCAGCCCCTTCGGCAAGTTCTACAAAAGCCAGAGGCTGCTGGACGTTTGTTGAAATGGGCAATCGAACTCGGCCAGTTCAATATAACGTATTCACCGCGAGCAGCAGTAAAGGGACAAGTCTTGGCTGATCTTATCGCTGAATTCACTGAGCTCCCAGACGACGAGCAGTGCAAAAAACCTAATGCGCCTGAGCCCCAAGTTGAAGCTCCTTCGTGGAAGTTATTCACGGACGGATCATCCAACGAATCTCACGTACGAGCAGGAGTGATATTGATAACGCCAGAAAGGCATAGATCTCACTGCGCCATTAGATTCGATTTCACGGCTTCAAACAATGAAGCCGAGTATGAAGCACTCCTCGCTGGACTGAGATTGGCCAAAGACATGAGTATAAAAGTGCTGGATATTTACAGCGATTCACAGCTGGTAGTGAATCAAGTCTTAGGGGAGTATTAAGCACGAGGTCTGAAAATGATGGCCTACCTGAACAAAACCAAAGAAATGTTGGCGCAATTCGAGAAGTATACCCTCCAGTAAATACCTCGAGATCAGAATTCAAATGCAGATGCCTTAGCCAAACTCGTGAGTGCGAAAGATGCTGACACTTTAAATATAGTGCCAATGGAGTGACTACGCGAGCCGAGCATACGAACATATGAAGAAAATATGGAGATCCGGTTAGAAGATACATAGATGGCACCGTACTTGGAGTATCTCACGAATGGTGTACTACCAGTAGATAGAAACAAAGCCAGGACTCTTCAGAGACAGGCTGCTAGGTACATATTGGTCGATGGTATTCTATACCGAAGAGGATACTCCATGCCACTGCTCAGATGTATTGCACCAGAAAAGGTTAAAGAGATGATGAAGGAAGTGCATGAAGACTTCTGTGGGGATCACACTGGGGGGCAGAGCTTATCAAAAAAGATTCTGAGGCAGGGTTATTTATGGCTGACTATGAACGAAGACTCAATGGAGTTTGTGCGGAAATGTGATAAGTGTTAGAGATTTTCCAAGATCCCGCGCGCAGCTCCCAACGAGTTAAAGAAAAATGGAAAGTCCATGGCCCTTCGCAGTATGGGGTATCGATTTAATTGGGTCCTTGCCAACAGGAAAAGGTGGAGTAAAATACGCAGTTGTAGCAGTCGACTACTTCACCAAATGGGTCGAAGCTGAGCCACTCGCTACCATAACGACAAAGAAAGTTCTTGAATTTGTCATCAAGAACATTGTTTGCCGGTATGGATTGCCTCAGAAGATTGTCTCAGACAATGGCACCCAGTTTGACAGCGACCTATTCATAGACTTCTGCGAAAGGCATGGAATCGTCAAAAGCTTTTCTTCAGTCGTGCATCCACAAGAAAATGGGCAAGTCGAAGCAGTGAATAAAAACTTAAGGATACCCTGAAGAAAAGGCTCGAAGAAGCTAAAGGAGCATGGTCGGAACAACTGCCCGAAGTACTCTGGTCGTATAGAACTTCTCATCGAACAGCAACAAGTGATACCCCGTTTTCTTTAGCATACGGGTATGAGGCTATGTTGCCAGTTGAGTTAGATCGGCCCTCACATCGAAGAATCACATACGACCAAGACCAGAATAGCCAACTGTTGGTGGAGTCCCTAGACTCGCTTGAGGAGAAACGAGAAAAATCCCAACTCCGAGTAGCTGCGTACCAGCAAAAAGTTTCCCGGTATTTTAACTCAAAAGTAAAAGAAAGAAAGTTCAACGTCGGAGACCTAGTACTTCAACGAGTTTTCTTAAACACCCGCGACCCAGCTGCTGGAGTACTCGGACCAAACTGGGAAGGACCTTACCAGATTGAAGAAGTCCTTCATCCAGGCACATAAAAACTTGCATGCTTAAATGGATGTCTCGTTTCGTGCTATTGGAACGGAGAACACCTGCACAAGTATTATCAATAAACAATCCTTCTTAAAGGACTGGCTTGTATTAATTTTTACTTTTTACAAGTTTTGAAAAAGGGTTAGTCATGTTATATGGCTAATCGCTTATAAGTGTAAGATCTTTCTAAAAGATCACTCGTAAAGACATGTTTAGTCCATTTTAATATGAGAATTATAAGGGACTGTGCGCAGCCAGTCATTCTTGCCAACCTTTGTAAAATATTTTACAAGTATTTGTTCTTTACATGTGTTGTTTTGCTGTATTATAAGTGTTGCATTTTATACCGAGCAGTAATGTTCGTACAGGTCGTGGTCAAGGCAAGTGACCAAGGACCTAAAGCTCCTCAATCACTTGGGGGGCATATAAGGTACATCGATAGCAAAGCATACCAAGAGGTATGTAAACACATGAAAAAAAATAAGTGAAAGCATGTTACGGTACTTAGAGCATTTTTCAAAATTTATAGTTTGTTAAATCAAGCCAAAGTACTATGCTAAGTTCGGTCATGCGAACATATGTTATAATATGCAGAAATGTTATAATATCAAAGGGAATTCTTTTACACCGCAAGCAGTACTGCTTGGATGTAATTGTTCAAAAGTAAAAGTAAAATATGCTGCCCATGTAGCAAAATTAAAAAGAAAATCAGTCTTTACATCACGACCCATAGGTCATGTAATTAAAGAAAAACAAAAGAAAAAACTTTATGGAGCTTGAGGAGCAGGAGGATCCTGTGGAGCATTCTGTTCGACCATGTCCCCAGCAGCTTCTCCTCCCTCCACTTCGGCGGCTGGCGGAATGTTTGGGGAAGTAGGGATCCTAGCTCTCTCTTCGGCAGCCAACCGATCAGTGCAACGAGCTAGCTCAGCCTTCCTAGCGTCCTCTGGCAGGTAACTGAAATCGACACTTTGGTTGTGTTTCCAAAAATCATAGAAACACCGAAGTGTCACATTCTTGTACCTCTCCAGATCCTTGGCATTGGTAAGCTTAAGCTGCTCCCCCTGGCTCTGAAGAACAGCAATGGTCATGTCCTTAGCAAGGTTCTCTTCCCTAAGTTTGTTGACTTCACGCCATTGGATTCGGCTAGATTCCTGGTAGTCATCGCTCTGCTTTCTGGCAGTTTCCAAAGAAGCTTGCTTCTCTGCCAGCTCTACCACCAAGGCATCCTTCTGCTAGGTGACCACCTCCAACTGCCCAGCATGCCTAGCCTCGGCGGCTTGAAGCTCCTCGATGACCTTCGCCCGAGACTACTCGATGCTAGCACCAGCGCGAGTACGAGCAACGGTCATTGTCAGCATGGCCTGCAGTCAAAGAATAAGAGTTATGCTATATTACAAGAAGAAAAAATAAAAACCAAGATCGCAAAAAGAGAAAGAGTGCTTACACTGGCCACTTCATTAAGAGCCCTATTGAGGATCTGATCGATCCCCATGTTCTCAGCCTCAGCCATTGCCTCCCTAAAACGGTCATGCTTTGGGATATGAGCAAGGCGATCTTTAGTTGACACAGGGAGCGACTCAAGAGTCCGACCCTAGGAAGTTCGGCTTGCTGGGCCTGTTCTTTTGGAGCCGCAGGTGAAGGATTTGTGGCAGCAGGCGGGGCCTCCTTCTCAGCAGGAGCAGATGGTTGAGCAGAAGGTTGGCCAGAAGGCCCATCCTTTGAAGGATCAGCTGCTCGACCCTTCTTGGCCGAGGGTGCTTTGCTAGACTCGCCATCTTGTCTCTTGGCCGATTTCCTCCGTCGGACCAGGGGAACTTCCTCCTCCTCCTGAGTCTGGTACAAGTTGAAAACGTTGGGGGAGGCCATTTCTGCAGAAAAAGATAAGCATGCAGATAGTAAGACAAAAATAGATGACAGATTATGGCACATCAGAAAAGAAGTAAGGAAAATCACAAGGTCCAATACCCGAGCTACTACTACTTGTCACTACACTACTGACTCTACTAGTCATACACTCACTCTCTGGCACGAAGAAGTCTGGCCCTAGATTTGGAGTATACGTAAAATTGCCGTCCCCGTCAAATAAGTGACAGGGAATTGGCAAGCTATTTAAAAGCGAAATAACAGTACCGTTTTCTTCTGAAGACTCATCCAAGTCTACGACGGCTTCTGTTGCCTTTTGTTTCCCCTTCCCTTGGGGAGCAGAAGGCTTTTCTGCTGAAGGGGCGCCAGTCGGTTCCCTGATCGTAACCCCAGTCGGTCTCCTTCGAGGAGGGGACGCTGGGGGTTGCTTCTCGGGATGCCCCTCGGCAGTGGCGTCTGCCACTACGGGTTCCCTCATTTCTTGATGAAGGGTCAGGAGGCCAGAAAACCTCAAGTTTTCATCAGTGACCAGAGACTTAACACTTTTTTCAGTGTCAGTCATCCTGGCCAATGCGTTGGACCTTAACACCATGTCTGGTGTTAGGTTTGGACGTAGCCATGGTCCTGAAAAACACAAGATACTTTAGAGAAGTACAAAGAAATTTTCTAAGAAAAAGTAGCGACCAGTGGAAAAGGACATTTACCTCCTCGAGCGAAGGCCAAGTTGTTCATAGTCAAGTCCGGCGTGAGGAAATACTCCTGACTGTATTTCCCCACGTTGGAGATATGGGTGGTGTCACTCAGGAATGTTTGGTTTGTTTCCTGGTGACAAAAATGAAAAAAGCCCGTCCCGGACTGTAGAGGGTTGGACTTAAGGTCAAAAAGGAAGTTGACCTCGTGAGGAGTAGGCTCTGGCCATTTTTTGAGTTTGTAAAGGATATAGAGTGCAGCAAGCATTCTATATCCGTTTGGAGTAATTTGAAAAGGGGGCAACACTGAAGTAGTTTGCCACCCCCTGAAAGAACGGATGTAGAGGAAGGGTAACCCCCGCCTCTATGTGGAACCTCGACCAGGCGCTGTAGATGCCCCTAGGCAAGTTAGCCCTCTGGTCAGCAGCAGGGATCTTGAGATTGACCCCAGTGAGAGGATACTTCCTAAGGTAATTGGCAAGCATCCTGGGAGTCACCTGGCTGAGGGGAGAAAGATAGCACTCGACATCAGGAAGGTTTGAATGCCAAGGGCGAGCCCTGACCTGAATGCGAGGGTCCGGGGCAATGTTTTCTCGACCACTGGTCGAGGGAACCCTAGCCTGCGAATCAGGCTGGGCAGGAGGATTTGGATTGTTTTCAGGGTTGGGTTTCTTTTTTCCTGGAGATTTAGAGTGAGCCATTTTAGGTGGTGATGGTTGAGGTCTAGAAGAAGAAAGTCTTGAGAATGGAATCTCGTGAACATGTTGAGCCGGCTGTTCTTCGCCTTCAAGCAGTTGCGCAAGAAGATCGTCCTCGATTGGCTGCTCACCTCCCCACAAATCTGGCATTAAAATCAGCGAACAGAAAAATGGGGAGATGAGGATGGAGAATCTAGAAAGTCGGTTAGAATAACGTTGGTCGTGTATAAAGGTCAAACTTTTATACAACAACATTTTAACAAAAAACCAATTTTCACACGAACAGTTTGAAAAGTAGATCAAAAAGTGAAAGTAAAAAGTTTTTGAAAAAGCTTTTTCAACTCCTTTAAGGGCGGGAAAAACTCAGTTTTTCAACTAGCATAAAAATCGAATTTTTACTTCGGTTTTACGTCCTAAATTTATGATCTCGGTTATCAAACTAACTCATAACTCCTAAATGGCAAAGAAACATCATCCTATCAAGTATCACTCGACAAATCCCCTACTTTCATGCGTCTCAACCCAGGAACACAGACAACACCAGAACTTAACAGTTAACTCACAGAGGCATGCACGGCAAAAATAAAGAGCAGAAAGGTTCTGAAACTTACCAAAGCAAAGATCGTGGAGGTTTGAAGGAGTTTCAAGCGTAGGCAAATGGAAGGATGGTTCTTGAAATGTTGAAAGATGGTCTTCATAAAGAATGATGGTTCTGATTTAGGGTTTCTTGAAGGAGAAATAACTTGCGTAAAAAGGAAAAGAAGACTCTGAGAAGGCTATATATATTTTTTGTCCGTGGCATGAAAGAAGAAGTAATCATTAGTGTCCTTTTTTCGAAGCATGGGGAAGGGTGATAGCCGTCAATAGGTTACTTGGGAACCGAAAAGTCGTGATTAGACAGGGGCAGGTTACTTTTCCCAAGGATGCACGAACTACTCTGACAAATCTGGTGGGGTAATCGAAGAGTCATTTTTCTTAAAGTTTATTTATTGTTGGTCGTAATAAATAAACTTGGGGCGCAAATGTTATCCAAAAAATAGGCACGGGTGACATGGCAGGCGTTTTTAAACACATGGCTGACACCTGGCAGAGTTCTGTTCGAACATCGACCAGTAAGACCTTCCTGGCGTGGCAGTTGAGTTTTCCTTACGACCAGCATGGTTGTACACTCCGCATATTTAAAGATGATCTTGTGGAGATCATAATCAATTCCGAGATTATCTCCAATGATTCCTTATTATCCGATTAATTAGGAGAGAATATCTATAACAAATTCATGTAATCCTCCTTAAGCCTATAAATAGAAGAAGATAGCTCAAGGAAGGGACTTTTTGGCTTTTGGTTAATTGAAATTATACACTTACGAGAGAATTAGAGCTATTGTATTACGATTATATTGCTTATCCCTCTCAGGTTTGTGAAACTTAGAGAACCCTAGTTCTTTGATCACTCCTTTGAGATCTCATATCAATAATAGCTTAAGTGGACATAGGTCATTACCAATTCCTGGGGCCGAACCACTATAATTTCTTGTGTTCTTTACTGTTTATGTCATTATATTCATTCCAACACTTCTATCCACATCAAGCGTTTTGACTCCGTGTCAGTTGACCAAAACAAGGGTCAACACTGGTATTTCGGTAAGGAAAATAGGTTAGTTCTTATGTGATATGTGCTATGTTTATATAAAAGTGTTATAGTATGGTTTTATGTGTTATGATATATGCATGTTTTGGGGCTTATAGTTGTTATATAGCAAACCCTAACATTTTTATGTTTTGGGCTTATAGTTGTTATATAGCAAACCCCAACATGTTTATGTTTTTGGGGCTTATAGTTGCTTAACTAACAAACCTCATTATAGTACGAGGCTTATAGTTGCTTAGTTTAGCAAACCCCAATAGTCACCATGTACATGGGTTAGAATTATGATATATATGTTATAGTATATGATATATGTTCATAGTTTATGTGTATGATTATGTTTCATGCTTGTAGTAGATTTTCCTTGTTGGGCATTAGGCTCATTCCTTTATGTTTTATATGTGCAAGAAAATAGTTATGGCGGCGGAAAGGTTCTTGGCAGCTTGGGAATGTGTATTGAGGGAGAACGGAATCGGTGGACTGTGCGAACGATTCGAGGATGAAGTTGTTTAAGTCTTTCAATCATATTTTCTATGTATTTTTCCGCATCTGAGTTGTAATGAATTTTTAAGATTTAAGTCATGTTCTATTTTCAAAACAATGGGATCCCATATCCTAATCTAAATTTTATGTTAACCTTTATTTTACAGTTTTGATAAAGTTATGGTTATTTCATATGTATGTTTTCTTAAGATTAGTGTCTGTATATAGTAGTTAATAATGGTCCAAAGTCTAGAATAAATTGGGTCGTTACATTACATGATTCTTGAAATCTTTCTATTTCTCAAATTCTTGATTACACCTTACTTTTATTTCACTTATCTTATTTTATCATTTCATCAAAAAGACAATACCAAAATCTCAAATCTCTTTTCATTTCCATTTTTTATTTATTTCATGTTACTAACTTTTTGTGTTATTTTCTACTAATATTTTCGTTTTAAGTTACCTCATTGTGGATCGACCACCCGATTTTACTGTGATATGTACCGCTTAGTGGCAGAACAATGGAGAGCTGGGAAATCTAGACTTGTAAAGGATATTATCAATGCAAAAAATGAGAGTGAATGACTAGCCTTAAAGCCGGATTGCATAAAAAGTGATGTAGAATGGAGAGCATTTGTTGCCAAAAAAATTAGTAAAGAACATTTGGTAAGAAATATGATGTAAGAAGTGATGTTGCCGCCTCTTTTATCTCTGTTGGTGTTAAATTAAATATAGTTATGCCTCTTTTACTTATTTATTAAATAGGATATAAGGGTCAAATACCAAGAGAGAAGAAAGAAAGCTATTCCACACACCTTAAGTCGAAGAGGATATGCTCGAACAATCAATGATATGGTAATAATAAAGTTTTATACTGTTTGTATTTTTGCTTCCATTATTGTAGTCTCTATTTTATAATCTCTATTGATGTATTGTGTAGAAGAAAGAAAATGAGGATGTTAAAATATCTAGAATCGATGCTTTTCGGAGAGCCCATACCAAGAAGAATGGTGAACCTGTAAACCCAACGACATTTGATATTTTTGTGAGTATTAGTCATTTAATTTTTGTGAATTTTTACTTATTTTCCATAATGCATACATTAGTTATACTAATTTATATGCAAGGTTCATTGAATGAGATTCTCCTTGAAGACCCAAAATCTGGAACTACAGACAACGCTGATGAGGATGCCTTGACAAAATTGTTTGGTAACCCAAAATCTGGTCGTTTAATCGGACAAGGAAGAGGCGTAACAAGGTCAAAGCTAACTGTTGTTAATATGTGTAATAGCAAGATCTCCAAGTTAGAATAAGAGCAACATAATATGAAGCTCAAAATGACTGAAATGATGAATCTACTTAAAGAACACTTGGTGGTATTTCTATCTTGCACTTATAAACCTTAGTTTTCTTTTCTTCCAATGAAACTTATCTTGGTTTTATATTTAGGTTGGTGGTAAAGTGACACCAAGCGAAGGACAATCTCGCAATGTACCGCAGTCAAACAATATTCAGTCCCCTAAGGTAAATTATAAAGTTGTTATTGTTTTAAATTTTCATTTTATAAGAACAATTATAGAAACTAATATATTGTCTTTAAAATAAATTTGGTAGAGTATTGCACTAGAAAAAAGACATAACTTTACAGAAGGGAAGAATGCTTGCTACTTGCTTGACTGGGTAGATGTAATTGTTGCTGAAGGTCGTTGGGATTCTAGTGATCCAAAGATAACTGTACATGGAAAGCCTCTTGGACCAGACTTTATGCGAGTATGGGTTGATGTTGCTATTGTACCAGAATCTTACTTATTTCATCCTAATCATGCGATGCTTACAATACAAGAAGCAATTGGTTCCACAGTTGCATGGCCTTCTAAAAAAGTTATTCCAAGAGGTACATTTTCATACTCAAAAAATAACCAATGTCTTATAATTTAGTGTTTGGTTTCTTTGTTTGCTTTGGTGTAGTTGTGAATCCATTATTTTGTATGTGGTGTCCTTTCTTGGATATAATTTCCATAGCATTTTTATTGAAGTAACTTGTGATGCTAGATAATAACAATAAAATATTTCTTTGTTTATTTTGCGGATGTGACAAGCGAAGTAGAAAAGGATACTCAAGACTCCTTGAAAGTAGTAACTTTGTTTATTTCTTTGTGTTGAAAGTAGTAACTTTTAGACTCCTTGAATACTTAAAGAACATTTTGTTGTTGATGACATTGTTGAATGTTGTAAACTAATTTGTGGATTGTTAATACAATGTTTAATGTTCTTACTTTTTGTTATTTGAAAATCAAGTTCATTTGATGATGCTAGTATATATTAGAAAGCTAATTTTAATTATATAAAAAAATTAAAATATAATAGAATAAATTAGTGTTATATAAATAAAATATATAATGAGAATTTAAACATATCTAAATATAACAATAATACAAAAATTGAGTTATAATATCTATTACAATAACACTTTTTATGCAAAGAATTATGTTATGCAAACTTCATTATATAACACAAATAATGTGTTATACTAAAGTGTAGTATAACACAAAAAAAGTGTTATACTAAAGTGTAGTATAACACAAATTTATAAGTATTGAAATGTGTTATATAATCAACTATAAATAACATAATTAAACACTTATCTATATATTAAAATAACACAGAAAGTGTGTTATCGTTGACAGTATAATAACATATCTGTATAACACTGATAAAGTGTTATGTAAAGTACCCTGACCTACGATAACATAGTCGATCTTAACACATCAAAAAGTGTTATGGTATGTTTTGATAACACATTTTCGGTGTTATTAAAAGCATTTTTTCTTGTAGTGAGTGTTCCAAAATCCCGACCTTGTTCTCATCATCCCGGTATTTTGGTAAGGAAAATAGGTTAGTTCTTATGTGATATGTGCTATGTTTATATAAAAGTGTTATTGTATGGTTTTATGTGTTATGATATATGCATGTTTTGGGGCTTATAGTTATTATATAGCAAACCCTAACATTTTTATGTTTTGGGCTTATAGTTGTTATATAGCAAACCCCAACATGTTTATGTTTTTGGGGCTTATAGTTGCTTAACTAGCAAACCTCATTATAGTACGAGGCTTATAGTTGCTTAGTTTAGCAAACCCCAATAGTCACCATGTACATGGGTTAGAATTATGATATATGTGTTATAGTATATGATATATGTTCATAGTTTATGTGTATGATTATGTTTCATGCTTGTAGTAGATTTTCCTTGCTGGGCATTAGGCTCATTCCTATATGTTTTATATGTGCAGGAAAATAGTTATGGCGGCGGAAAGGTTCTTGGCAGCTTGGGAATGTGTATTGAGGGAGAACGGAATCGGTGGACTGCGCAAACGATTCGAGGATGAAGTTGTTTAAGTATTTCAATCATATTTTCTATGTATTTTTCCGCATCTGAGTTGTAACGAATTTTTAAGATTTAAGTCATGTTCTATTTTCAAAACAATGGGATCCCATATCCTACTCTAAATTTTATGTTAACCTTTGTTTTACAGTTTTAATAAAGTTATGGTTATTTCATAATAAAGTTATGGTTATTTCATATGTATGTTTTCTTAAGATTAGTGTCTGTATATAGTAGTTATTAATGGTCCAAAATCTAGAATAAGTTGGGTAGTTACATTACATGATTCTTGAAACCTTTCTATTTCTCAAACTCTTGATTACACCTTACTTTTATTTCACTTATTTCATTTTATCATTTCATCAAAAAGACAATACCAAAATCTCAAATCTCTTTTCATTTCCATTTTTTATTTATTTCATGTTACTAACTTTTTGTGTTATTTTCTACTAATATTTTAGTTTTAAGTTACCTCATTGTGGATCGACCGCTCGATTTTACTACAATTACTGCTTAGTGGTAGTCACATTTTGGGCGTTAAACACTCTTACAGAAAACATAAATTATATATAATTTAATTTTTATAAAGAATTTTGAATCTTTTGAATAAATACATGGTCCAAATGTTAATTTTTAAAAAGAAAGGGTCAAAACGAGTAATCGGCCAAAATACAATGTTCAAATAATCGATCTATCAATTCTTATATTTAACTTTTTGACAAAACACGAGGTCTAAAAGTTAATTTTTAAAAATAAATTAAAAATTATGTTTTATACAAAACATAATTTTCTTATACATAATTTAGAATTTTTGTATAAAAAAATCACACACAACGTATAATAATGATATTAATAATAAAAAATAAAAACACATGTTCAACAAGCTTTTTGAATTTTATTTTCGGAATTGTAATTTTTCAGAATTTTTCAAAATCCTACAAGATGTTTGCTATACAATGAACACCATTATGAAAAGAAAAAAAATTGTGGTAAAGACGCCATGGCGTGTCCATATAAAGAACATGTTGTACGGGTATGGTGAAAAAGAATCCTTATCCTACAATCTCTCAAAAAATATTTTAAAATATGTATATATTTTAATAATTACAAAAGACTGTGCGAAGTGTGGTTATGTTTTCTAGTTAGTGATAAAATAGATAAAATATTAGTAATATCATGTAATTCATATTTGAGATATTTATAATAAATAATGCTTAATTCTTCTTTATATTTTTTATTATATATTTATGACAAATATATGTACTAAAACTATATACTCGCATTAACTATACTGCATCGCACAATAGGTACAACCTAGTTTACCGTTAATGCAGTTGAAAATTATACTTAATCGCCACTTTGTAGATTGATGAATCTTTTTTTTATTATTATTTTAATTTTTATATTTTTACTACCCAACTGCACCACTCTTACTATTCTCATTTAATATTTATTAAAAATTAAAAACAATGTTCTTTTTATTTTATTATTTTTTAAAAATCTAATTATATATATAAAAAATTCATTTTCATTATACTAAAATAATAATAAAACATTAATAATGGTATAAGAGTAAATAAAAAAGTAATTAATTAATGTTGCTCCAAACATACATCATGTTATATATTGTGTGCTAAATTTAGTACCAGATTCGGCACAATTTTTGTCACACCATTAAATCAACTTTTTTTTTTTGTAAAGTGTACCATATTTGAGCACTGCATCACCAACTTGACACTCAATTAGACCATCTTCAATGCAAGATAAAAAAATGAGTTAATACTATATTTGACTCAATATTTACAATTATGTTTCAATACACAAGATGCAAATTAACAAAAAAAAAATTAACAATTCATTTAATATTTATTGATAATATATAAAAAAAAAAATTCATTTTTATTGTAAAAAAAATGAATAAAAAAGTAATATGGTTAGTCATTAATTGTTAACTAATAAATTAGTAGCAATATAGTAAATAAAAAAGTGACATTTATTGTTGGGTCAAATTTGACTTATACTATATATATTGTACCAAATTTAACACACTTTTTAGAATGCTATTGGAAATGCTTTAATAAACTTTTATTTAAAATGTACTATATTTTAACAATGCATCCTAGATTTACATCTCCATTCGTATGCTGAAAGCTAATATCACTATTGCTCATGGTAATAATAATAAATGACAAGAGTAATATATATTTTTTAGACTTATACGTAATATACTTGTAACCCATTACGTTACTCTTACTTATATAGAGAACTATATACTTTGCTATATCACTTGCATAGAAAACCTAGATACTTTGTTATGCAGCTTTGGGTAAAGATAGTAGCTCGTTTGGTTACTCAAAGAGTTACTTGAATGATTTATAAGGGTTACCAATAAATTATAAAAAGTTACCTACTTAGTTACTATTGCTCAATAATTCTAATAAATTATTAACAGAAGTTACCATTTTGTTTACTCTAGGAAACATATGATAACTCATTTTGTTACTCAATGATTGAAGTATGTTCAAGTGACCTAGGAGAGTTAGATTTAGAGATGCAAACGAGGTGGAGAATTTAGATCCCTAAATAGACTTGTTGATGGTTACCAGATTTTAGTATAAGTATCAATGATTCTAATAAGCTACTAACAAAGTTATCATGACTATTTTAACGATACCAACTTTTGATATAAACTTTGAAAAATTGCACAATTTTTAAAGAGCATTTTAAATCCCATCAAATTTTCAATTACATTTAAAAAAATGCCATATAAGGTCATTTAATGACTTTTATAATTTCATTTTTATAGTACAATTTGAAATAACATTCTTATTGTATTGTATGATGACTTTTAATATTTTCAAAAGTACCACACCTAACAAGCACGTTTTGAAAATAACATCTCGTGGAGAACATATTGTATATGGTGCAGCTTAACCATTTATCCCACTCCTAATATTGAGCTGGTAATCTATTTAAAAGTCCAATTGCCATCTTATAGGTTTGTTAAATATTTCTATTTTTGCGTTAAAAATATTTAAAAACAAGCCTATGCATTTGTTTCATTATTAATTTTTTTTTTAAAATTTGAATTGCAACAAAGACAACTTTTTGTGAGAGAAAAGATAGGATTTGATTCTTTTATTTATTTATTTTTAATTCATAAATCATATTAAATTAATAAATTATACACTTATTTTATTTTTAAATTCAAATAAGAAAAAAAAAATAGCACTTTTTTTCCTTCCTAAAATATAAATTGCAGAAGTAAAAAGATGAAAGATCTCCCAAAATTTTATTTTATTATAACAAAGTAGGTTTATTCAATTGCTAGCTAATTGGAGTATCAGTATAGGACTATGATTATTATCGTTATATATATATATATATGTGTGAACATTTTGCTGTTAATTTATATTGAATAATTAACAAATTGTATATGAACTACTTTCCATATGGACCAATAACTGAGATTAGAAGTAATGGAATTTTGGGGAATGATTAAGATTATGGATACATTTTTTTGAAAAATAAAGAGTGTTAGGGTTTGAATGAACCTATTAACACGGGACGGGATAAATTCAAAGTGTTATTAATGGTAAAACTGAGCGTATTCATGAAAATTCTTTTATGCCTAAAAATAAAGAAAAGAAAAAAAGACATTTATGTTTAATTGGGGAATAGAGTATAATGAATAGAAAATAATTAATTTTTATTTTTTAGTTATAATTTTAACAAATTAAAATAATAATATAACAACTTTTCTACCGTTTTAGTAAAATAATTAATTTTCCGAAAAAAATGAGAAGAAATATAACTTCATTGTAGAATAATTTCTTTAAATTTTATTTTCAACTTATTGTTATTTTTTTTTTTTGAAAAAGGTTAGTTTTAAATCTCTATTTTCATTATTCTCAACCGAAACTTAATAGCTAACAAAAAATAATAAAAAAGAGAAAAGATATTAATATAATTATTAAGATATTTTAAAATTATTAGATATTATTCATTTGTTTAAAATTGCATTTGATATTTGCTTTGACAAATTTTATTACTTTCAAGTATTTATATATTTTTATTGCTGTGACTTTTTTTTACAGTGTACTGTTCCCTACAATATATTCAGTCAAAGTGAAGATAATTAAAAAAAAATTCAAGGATCTGCAAACGCAAACTAGGTCCAAGATGGTGTTGAATCCAACTAGTTGGGAGAAGTTTCTTTTTGTTGAAGATTTTTCTGATAGATTTGGTCCTCTTCCAGGTCAATTATCTTCACCAGATTCAATCTATGAGGACTCTTATGTTATCTGTAGCCATTCTCTGAACCTTAACAATCTAGCCTTATTAAATGAAATTGACACACACGAACATGTTTCTAATGATGATGATGATCATGATCATGATGATCATAGTGTGGGACTTGAAGATTTTGAAATTCTCAAGGTTGTTGGGCAAGGTTCTTTCGGGAAGGTTTATCAAGTGAGGAAGAGTGGTACTTGTGAAGTATATGCAATGAAGGTCATACGTAAGGATAAGACTTTGGAGAAAAATCATGTTGAGTACATGAAAACTGAGAGAGATATACTCACCAAAGTGAATCATCCTTTCATAGTGCAACTCAAATACTCTTTTCAGGTACTTTCATACCAAAGTAAACTAAGGCAAAAGTTGATTTAGATTTGGTATTATATAAAGATTGTAGCATGAAAACTTTTCTCTCAATCGTATTGCAGACCCAGTATAGATTGTATCTTGTGCTCGATTTCATCAATGGTGGCCACCTTGGCTATCATCTTTATTGTCAAGGCTTGTTCAGGTATAGAATATTCTTTATTGTTTTTAAAATATACTAATTTAGTACTCTGTTGTTTGTGCATGCAACAGTCAACTTAGAATCTTGTACTTTAATTAATATTATTTCAATATATTGTATATGGTAAATTAGTTCAAAATTGTTTACTCCCACCAGTTGTGATAAATATTATTTTGATTTTTTTTTTAATTTAAACTATTTCTAGATTTAGAACATATTTATATTTTTTTTATTGTATACAAAGCATTAAAACTATATTAATTAAATGATAGACTACTAATTTGGTTCGAAGACAGATAGTGAAGTCGTAAAACAGTATATTCCCATGCTTCTATTACGATTTCAACATAATAAAGCTGTGTTAAATATTTGACATTTTCTTCTTTCCAGAGAGGATTTGGCTCGATTTTATACTGCTGAGATCGTTTCTGCTGTTTCCTATCTTCATGAAAATGGCATAATGCACAGAGATATAAAGCCTCAAAATATTCTTCTTGATGCCGAGGGCCATGTAAGATCATGAAACTTTAGTAAACTTATATGTGGCCTAATCCTAATGTGTGGTCCGTTAGTTACTTTGATTATATTAAGTTTACATGTTCTGTTTTTCTGTTCGTACCAGATAATGTTGACTGATTTTGGCCTGGCAAAACAATTTGATGAGAACACAAGATCAAGTTCTATATGTGGAACCCTCGAATACATGGCGCCGGAGATTGTTCAGGGACGAAATCATGACAAGGCTGCAGATTGGTGGAGTGTGGGAATTCTCCTTTATGAAATGCTCACTGGGAAGGTTGTCATTATTCTTGAATAATTCCTAAACCATAATGCTTTTACCATTTTAAGTTAAAAACATGTTCCTGGTCACTTATCTAGACTTTGTTGCTATCTTTTGCAGCCTCCATTTAATGGTGGAAAGAGACAGAAAATCCAGCAGAAGATAGTAAAAGACAAGATCAAGCTGCCTGGATTTCTGTCTAGTGAAGCACATTCATTATTGAAAGGAGTAAGTAAATATTATATCAAGTACTCAAACTATGCCTTTTGATAAGATAATTAACAATGTTCTATTTAGTTCTTCTATTTATTTTGTGTGTATGTTTTTGGGTTACAGCTTCTTAAAAAAGATGCAAGCATGCGCCTTGGCAGTGGACCAAATGGGAGTATTGACATAAAAAACCACAAGTGGTTTAAGACAATCAATTGGAAAAAATTGGAGGCAAGAGAAATTAAGCCAAGTTTTCTTCCCAAAGTTGAAGGAGATCTTTGTGTGGCCAATATTGATGAATACTGGACCGAAATGGCCTTAGTGGAATCACCAGCTTCAACTCCAAAATTCACTAGTGAAAACCCCTTTAAGAAATTTAGTTATGTCAGGAAAAGGGATGCCTCGTAGGCCAATATTGGACAAGAAAGAAGTATCATGATTGTAATTACACAAGGAATTTTTAATATGATAGAAAATGAGAAAAATACTGGCTTTGGTGGCTATGGAACATTAAAAAACTATGAATTATTAATTTTTTATTTTTTAGAGTTAATGACTATCAAATTTTATGAACATTAGGATATGATATGATTCATGAAATAGTGATCTTGTTGGTATCTCAAGCAAATATCTGCCACACTATAATTACATTAATGACTGTTTTATCTTACTACAGTGGGAGTTTGTAACTTCATATAGATCAGAGAAATACATATGGAGATTAATGATAATTCATGTGAATATTAATGGCCAAATATGTTAATCATGCTCATATTAGCACCGACATTAATTCATTTGTTCTCTTTGACTTGAATGTATTATACTTATACATTGCAAAGATAAAGATAGCTATAGTAGAAAGTTTAAAGAGACCCAACTTGAGAAGAGGACATTTCCAACTATAGGCTTTACCATCATATGCCAAATAAGATTTCATTTTCTACCTATGATTAAACTGAGAGAGGAAATAACAGGAAAATGGTAACATCGATACAACCCTTTCATGGGTAACAATCAAGTGCAATCGGACCATTGATAAAATTTTTGCCAAATCCTTCATGTATTGAATGAGGCTGTAATGCCCAAAAATCGCTAATGAGGTTTAATGGCCGTATTAGTAGGCCTGGAGTGCCATAATTGATTTATTGGCTCGGGGTTTCAATTCCTAAGGCTCGGGATCGAATCTACTAACCGTTTGGGTACAATTCGAGGTCCCGGGAGTGAGGTTTAGGTCAAGAACCTTTTATTGCTCATTTTCATTGATGGGAGTTATATTTGGTTATGACTAGGTGACCGCTAAGGAATCAAATGATCGATCGTTATCAAGAGTCATTCTTTTACTATTTCTCGCTCGAACCAGAGGTAAAAAGATTGCACCCCATAGTTGACATGCCAGGTTATTAATGAGGCATGTTGAGTGTATTATATGTGGACTTTGATTGCATATTAAATGCTTAGCAATCTTGCTTATCTGTGAATGGCACTGACCTATGAGTCAGGAATTGGCAATGGTGTCAGTATTGAATGTGAAGCTGTGACTTATTAGTAAAGTTCGGCAGTAGTACTGAGCACTGGTTGTATGGTATTGGCTTATGAGTCAAGAACGATATTAGCGTGTTTAACGCAAGCCCAAAAAGATTAGATCTAATCGACATAAGCATTATCATCATAAGCATGAAATGCTTGACCGACCTTAAGTTCGATGAAAAAAAAAAGCGCTTGTCTAGTCTAATGGCTAGTTACTTAGAGCCATGGCCAGAAAGCCCAGGTGACTGCATCGTCACATGGCTAAGGGTGCGAAGCCCAAGTTAGTGACTCGCTCATCAGTTAATCATCTGATTCAAGTTAGTGACTCACTCATCTGTCACTCATCTGATTTAAGTTAGTGACTTACTCATCAGTCACTCATCTGATTAGGGCTACACGCCCCAGCATGATTATCAGAATCTCGATATTATTTGATTAGGGCTACAAGCCCTAGCATGGTTACTAGAATCTTGAAGTGATATTCACTCATATGTTTAGGGTTATAAGCCCTGTATGATTATCATGATCATCATTTGATATTGTATACATGCAGTAATGAGTTTTCTTGCTGAGCCTTGGCTCACGGGTGCTATGTGATGCAGATAAAGGGAAAGAAAAGCTCACCCAACCTTGAGTGGAGAGCTTAGGTGGCGATGTGTACATATGTGGTCGCTTGACCACCATGTCCAAGGTGTTTCTTAGAGGAATTAGGGGTTAACCCTATATTTTGCCGCTTAGGTCGGCGGGTTGTAATTTTTACACCAGCCACCATGTGGTGTTTGATGAGTCATCCTTTCCATCTATTCCTTCCCACACTACTTCTATATTTCCCTTTGCAACTTCATTCACTCCAGCCATTGTCCCCAACCTTCTTCCCCAACCCAATCTTTCCATTCCAACACTCTCCCCTACCACTTCATTGCTTCCTTCTGTCCATTCACCCCCTCTCCTCCTTCATCTCCGCTGTTATCCATACCCATTCCCTCTTGTATTATAGTTGTTCCATCTGTCCCACCTCTTGAGGCGTCAACTAAGTAATTATTAGATTCTAGCCAAGTTTCTGTGCAGGATGTTTCTAGGGCTAATACTCACTTGTGCAAAAAGTGGAATTCAGAAACCCAAGGCCTACACTGCTTCTCTTGATACAACCTCAGTTATTCCAAAGAACTACAAGGCTACTATGCAAATACCAGCTTAGAAAGCTGCCATTGAATCCAAATTAGCTGCTCTTTATAAAAATGGTACTTGGCACCTTGTTCCTCCTCCTTCTACAACTCATGTAGTAGATTGCAAATGACATTTCGAACTCAAATACCACCCAGATGGTAGTATTAACCGACACAAAGTAAGGCTTGTAGCTCTCGGGTTCAATCAAATACAAGGCCTAGATTACTTTGACATTTTCAATCATGTGGTGAAACCTTAGACAATTCGTGTTATTCTCACAATGGTTCTCTCCAAAGGCTGGTTTCTAAGGTAAATTGATGTACACAATGTCTTTCTCAATGGAGACATTTTCGAGGACATCTATATGGCTCAACCACCAGAATTTTTAGATGCTACTCACCCTACATATGTGTGCAAGCTATCCAAAGCTCTCTGCGACCTCAAACAAGCCCCTAGAGCATGGTTCTCTAAGCTAAGCACTGCCTTATAGCATTGGGGTTTCACTTGTGTTGACGCCATTTTTCATCAACTTAGAAAAGAAGAGCAATAAAACAAAATATATGAGAGGAAACAAATAATATAGACGTGATTTCTTACGTGGTTCAGCAGTTAAAATCTGCCTAGTCCACGAGTCTGTATTATTAACTTCTTGGAATTATCTGATAGCTTTCTGGAAGCAATTGTACAGAGTTTTCCCAATATCCATGTCCTCCTACAAATGAATTATCCTGCTCTATTTATAGAGTGGTTTACCGAATCTCTTCCCACAGATTTCGGGAAGTTATTCAACAAATCAATTAAAATAATGCCATTAAATGCATTAGTTACTACGTATGCAGTAATATCCCATGATATTTTGGATTTAATAAAAAATTACATACAATCCCTTAAACATAGGGATTTTACAAAAATAAACACGTACACACACAACTGACAAGCTTGGACGCTAGATTCACACGCCTTCGAGACTGTTTACATATTGCGAGC
Organism: Humulus lupulus; assembly: GCF_963169125.1. Lineage (NCBI taxonomy): Eukaryota > Viridiplantae > Streptophyta > Magnoliopsida > Rosales > Cannabaceae > Humulus > Humulus lupulus. The sequence continues at coordinate 91,858,094 of NC_084800.1, read as the reverse complement.
TCGTCACCTTGGTTCGCTTAAGTTCCCAACAAGTGATGTTGACGAGACCATTCTCTTCGAGCTTACAATACTCGAGCTCGAATTGTCTTGTCTGAGGGCAGGAAATGAATCAAGAAATTTATACAAGTGTTGAACCATTGCCATTACGAGTTGCGAGCCTAACTTATAGCCTCGGAACACCTCCGAGACTACGTAGTTCCCGAGCTCACTAATACGACGTTATCACTTACTGCTTAGCGAGACTGTCTCTGATTTGTTGATCACATGACGACTGTGCTAGTCTCGAGCTTACACCTTATGAGCTTGAGTTTCGAGATCAAGATTCCCATTCTCGAAATCTGGGTGTAACATTTTGCCCCCTCAAAAGTATCAGTTCGAATCCTATGAGAAGGAAACTTTTGAACTGCCTCTTTCGAAAACTGAGCCACTTAATATACTCGAGTGTGGACACGTGTCAACCATGGGTTGCTCAATCAAAGTACTCGAGTACTTTTTCACCATACCCAAGTCTATTTACCTGCCAACTTTTTTTCGCCATCGCCACGTTTGCACCAGATCGTTCGATCAGATACCGAATCTAGCCAATGGTCCAGATTAGTTCGACCCTTGACATCCCCTTGGGTCTATAAATATGCCCACTTCGTCTTCCTCATTTTACTTTTACACTCTTCATAGGAACAAAACTTGCACCAGAGAAACAGAGCTTCATTTTTTATCAAATTTTCATTGCATGTTCTCCAAACCACGAAAATAATCTACCTCCAACATATTCGATTCGGTGAAGTCCTTCTTGTTGCCAACATTCCAGTCGGCGATTTCTCTGTACCCGCAGACGTTTGTGTGTAAGTTCCCGTTCTTCACCCTTGCTCTGTTATTTACGTGTTTTTACATGCTTTTCTGTTGTATGAATGTGTTTACTAGTTTCTACTTCTAGCTTTTGCAAAGTGGCTTATCTGATATTACACAAACTTTTGATTCAAAATTTTTGAAATCATAGATTTAAGACCCATATTTAGTGCAAAAAATGAAAAAATAGGGTTTTTTAGATTACGGGTAGTGTATCGTGTAAGCCAAGAAATGGGGTTCTGAATTAGGGTTTTTAATTGCACAAATCCCAAAATTATCACCTTTTTGGGTAACCGTCAACTTTTTCCCTGAAAATTTGGGATTCTTAAAATGAACCCACACTTTCCTACTCTCGCATCAAATACACGCTCGAAGCCCGAACTTTACAATAGTTTGGGGTTCTTCCTCGAATTCGATCTGTCCTTTCGAGACCTCGATCTCGATCGAGCTTACTCTGTGATCTCGAGCCTTCGAGCTGGAAGCACAAAAACTATACTCTGATTTCTTATATGCCTGGCCCTCACCATTTTCTTTCTTGCTAGATGTTGCAGAACTCTGAGAATCGGTGGGGGCCAGTGCTCGCAATCCCTTATTCTCCCTCAACTCCCAGTCCAGAATCCCCCTTCACCTGGAACCAATGACCGATACGCGAGCACCGCGTGAGGTGCTAACAAGAGGATATCCGAGCCCATTTCCGACGTCAAATTGACGAGGTCGAGGAAAGAAAAAGGAAGAAACTTTGGGTTGCGATATATTCAGATCCAGACCCTGAGCTCAGACTTATCCCTCTCAATCCCAAACTCAAAGTCACCATTGCTTATGAGCATGGTGCACTTTCCTTTTCTCTGATGGAGGACTCTTCAAACTGCCCTTCTACCTCACAAGTTGCTACCATTCCTACCTCCAGTGAGGAATTCTTCGAGGCCAAGCATTATTGGAGCTCGGTCACTTTGACAGGCCAAATTTCTAACATTCTAGCTCGCCATGGCCCGAAGCTCTCTGGCACACTGATGTGTCAAGCTGCAGCTCTGAACGAGCAGAGCTGCTATGCCCCGGGTGATGGTAGATATGATAACAAGATTAAGCTCATGTCCTGGAGTCGCAAGCATATGAAGGCAGGGGCTCTTCTTCCCCTGAAATCCGTTTTTAAGGATTTTCTGGACTTTGTTGGGCTCACGCCCTTCCAACTTCAGACCAATTCATACATGGTTCTATTTGCCCTTAGGTCGCTATACCACAATCTAAAGTGGGAAGGACCCTCACACAAAGAGATTCTCTATCTATTTTGTTTGAAAAGCAACCCCTCCCGAGCTCGGGGATGAGATGGCTTCTATTATCTATCGAGCTACCCAAAGTCGAAGAATATCTTTGAGGACATGCCGAACCATCCTCCAAACTTCAAGCTAGCCTTCTTTTGGACGGCCGGCCTTGCTCCTTCAAAATTCTATTCGTTCCAACGAATTCCTAAGTACACATACTCATTTCTTTCTTGCTCGATTAATGATTAGGCTCGAACTAATGACACGTATCCATTTCTTCAGCCAATTATCACCGTCCCACACCCTCAGACTCAATGATGAAGCACAAGAAGGCTTTGCTCCAACTGCCATATGGTAGGCACTTCCTGTCCTATCTCCTTCATGAAGAAAAACGCCGAGCCTGTGGCCTTTTGGAGCAAGATCAGTCGACAGACGATGTCGCTTACCGCAAGTACCTAAAGTGGGAGCATGTGCCTCTTCCCACTGAGAAGCTTCCTCCAAGACAGAGGTCTTCGAGCTCACGGGCCTGCTCTCCAGTGGCTCGCCATCATGAACGCCCGTGATTGGGAAACAAAGCCTAAGACGAGGCCTCGAGCTCGAGCGGTGGAGGTAAAATCATTCTTAGCTCGGATATGTGGTCCCCCTCTCGGCTAAAGCATAAGCCCGATACCCTGATCCTATTTCCGGATTCCAGGGATAATTTTCATGTTTGGTCTTGGGTAGATGAGAGGATTCATAGGTTCGATAATTGGTTAGGAAAATTCCAAAATATGTATAGTTTAAATGAAGTCTGGGATGGGGTCGCCGTTCAGTACGGTACCAACGACTATAGAGACCTTTCGAGGCTATCACCCACGTATAGGGAAGGGACTCCCCCAGCCTCCTCTGAAGATAGGGAAATTACTTGGTCACCGAGCACAAGCTTGGGGGAGAGTTCCAGTTAGGTTTCTTTTGACTTTAACCTTTGTTTCTTTTTCTATTTTAATCTCGTTAACTAATGTGTAACTTGTGTGTATGCAGGCGACATGGAGTCTGATCTTGATAGCGTGCTCAGCTGCTGCTCTAGAGCGAAGCAAAGCAAACGTCTGAGGGCGTCGCAGAGAGCGGGACGCCCTTCTAAGATCCCCAAAAGAATCGAGGCGACTCCTCCAGCCCCGGACTCCAAAGACCCAAGCCAAGTTGCTGCTGCAGACCCCGAGGTCAGGGTATCTACCAAGGTCTTGCTCCCCCCGCCTCCTCCTGTCGTTTAGACTTCTCAAAAGACTGCTCTAGTCTCAGAAAAGCTGGCTCCCACTGAGGAACGCTTGTTGTCGGTTTCAACTCATTCCCCTGAGTACGTGATCGACAGTGCCGCGGGGACACATGGAGCCACTCTGGGCTCGGATGTACTGTCCCAAGTTGGCCAGAATTTCAGCAATCTTATGCCCCTCAATGGAAATTCATGAACTCCTACCGAGACACCAACACCCTTTTTGACAAGGGTAGCGAGCTAATCTCTTCGGTAATTCTTTTTACTCTGTCATGCTACCTGTTCGAGTTTATTCTGTATGTGTTCTAACCCATTTTGTTTATGTACAGGCCCTTGCTGCATTTGCTCAGCTTAACTATAAGCTAAACAACGAAGTCCACTCGAGCATGACCTATGCTCAGGAGTCGAAGAACCTCCAAATTTAGCTCGCAAACGAGCTTAAGGCCACAAATTCTGAGCTCGAGGAAAAGTTGGAGGCTAAAGATTCTGAGATTAAGGAGAGGGACTCTAGAATCAAAGAGCTTGAAGTGCTGAACGCCAAGCTCGAGGAGGAGAAGAAAGCCACCTTTGACATAATCGAGGGTGAGAAGGCTCGCCTTCACGAGGAGTTCAAGCAGAAGAAGGTTCATGCAGTTGATATGGCCATGTACCGAGTCTGGGCCAACAATGGTGATCTCGATACTAGCTTTCTTGACACTCTTGAAGAGGATTTCCTAGAGAGGTGGCAAGCTCGACTTGATGAGGAGGACGCTAGGGAGGAGGTCGAAATGGCGGCGGAGAAGCCCGATGCTGCTAAGGAGGATGCACCTGCTTCTTGAAGGCGAGATCATGGGCTGCTTCCCATTAAGTTTTTGTAACTAACTTTTTTTTTATTTAAGCCCTTGAGGCAAAAACAATTGATAGCTCGCTTATAGGCTATTTTATATTTGTTCAAATAGTAACTTTAATGTATGATTTTCTTTGCTCGAAAACCTTCGTACCCTTAATTTTACACTCAACTTTTACTTTAATAATTTTTGCTTTACATTCCTGGGTCAAAATATTTCAAGCATCTTATATTAAAAGTTTGCTTTTATGCTTGTTTATTCGTACAAACACATCTGTTGGATTTAAGCTCGAGTTTCAATGCATTCATGCACAGTTTACTCGATGTATCCATGTCCGATTTCGTTATTTTTCAAGGTCGGACCTTACTTTTACCATTCTCTCGAAAGTACTTATATGGCAGGTAAGATAGGTAGTTTAGTTATATCTTGCTTTTCTAGTCATTTTTCCTCTTCCTCGAGTAGCTTCCCAAGGTTGTGAGGTCGAAACTATCTTTTTGCAAAATATTTCAGCCTCGATCTCAACTTAACTCGAAGTAGGTTTATTTATATTCCAACTTTCTGTCGATTAGTTTTAGCTAGTTTGTTCCAAACTTATTTAGCTCGTGTCTGGTTTGTAATCCATACACTTGTAACTTTGGTAATCTGGTTATGTCTAGATTATATTAGCTCATGTATCTGGTCATATCCAGACTTATAATTTTGATAATCTGGTTATGTCCAGATCATCTTAGCTCGCGTATCTGGTCAAATACAGAAAACTTTAGCTCGCGTATACACTTATAACTTCTATGTTGGGTTAATAATCCATACATTTTTGTTAGTTTACATGTATACTTAACATTTTTATGTTGGGTTAACGATCTAGACATTTTTATTCTATGTTATTTATTTTTTCAAACTTATGGTATTATTGTATACCACTGATGCCCCCCTTAATATCCTATGAGTGTGACCATAGGTTATTAAATCAAGAGAGTTTGCAAAAAATACAACATTTAGTAAAGAAAATAACTTTTGGTCAAAGTTGAACACTTTATTAACAAAAAGTCTGAAAAATAAACAAGCTTGGTCACAATAAAACGTCATTCCTACACTATTGATAGTAAGGTCATAGATGTTCTCCATTCCAAGCTCGCGGTACCAATTCTTCCTTCAATCTCACCAATTTATACACCCCAGGTCGAATAATGGACTCGATCTGGTAAGGTCCTTCCCAGTTAGGTCCGAGTACTCCAACAGACGGGTCCTTTGTAGCCAGGAATACACATCTTAATACCAAGTCTCCCAATATGAATTTTCTATCTCGAACCTTTTTATTGAAGTATCGAGCAGCTTGTTGCTGATATGCGACATTTTTTAGTTGAGCTTCATCTCGTCTTTCTTCAATAAGGTCTAGACTTTCTTCGAGCTGGGATTGGTTCGAGACTTGATCGTAGGCATGGCTCTGAATTGTAGGTATTTCGACTTCAATTGGCAACATGGGCTCACATCCATATGCTAGGGAGAAGGGAGTGTGTCCTGTTGAAGTTCGAGATGTGGTTCGATAAGCCCTCCTCGGGCCACCTTTCTTTAGCCTCCTCCAACCTTTCCGTCATTGAGCTTTTAAGGGTTTTGTTGACTACTTCGACCTAGCTGTTTGATTAGGGATGGGCGATGGAGGAGAAGCTTTTTATTATCCCATTCTTTTCGCAGAAATGGATAAACAATTCACTATCGAACTAGGTACCATTGTCTGACACTATCTTTCTGGGCATTCCGTATCGACAGATGATGTTTTTTACCACAAAGTCTAAAACTTTTTTTGAGTTAATTGTTGCCAGGGTTTCGGCCTCGGTCCATTTTGTGAAATAATCGACCGCGACCACAGTATACTTCACTCCACCTTTGCCTGTTGGTAGTGAGCCTATAAGATCGATTCCCCACACCGCAAATGGCCATGGGGAGGTCAGCACGGTCAGCTCGGTAAGTCGAGCTCATGGAATCGAAGCAAATCGTTGGCACTTATCACATCTCTTGACATACTCGAATGCGTCTGCCTTGACTGTAGGCTAGAAATATCCTTGTCTTATCACCTTTTTGGACAGACTATGCCCCCAGTGTGATCTCCACAAAATCCTTCATGAATTTCTTCCAGAATTTTCTTTGCCTCGGGTGGAGTTACACATCGGAGTAGTGGCATAGAATACCCTTTTTGATACAACCTTCCTTCCACAATAGTATATCTCAAGATCTGATACATCAATTTTCGATCCTCATTCCGTTCTGCTGGGAGAATGCCGGTTTCGAGGTAATCAACTATTGGGGTCATTGAGGTAGGTTGAGAATCGATCATGCATACGTCTTCTTCGTCAGGTTTGCTGATACTCGGGGTCGATAGAAACTCTATTGGGACCACGTTCAGTGTATCAACCTCGCTATTTGTAGCGAGCCTAGCCAATGCGTCCGCATTTGAATTTTGTTCTCGGGGAACTTGCTTTATAGTGTAGAACTCGAACTGTCCAAGTGCAGCCTTAGCTTTCTCTATATATGCAGCCATAATTTTTATTCCACGAGCCTGGTATTCCCCTAAAATTTGGTTGACCACCAACTGTGAATCACTATAGCAGTGTATAGCCTTTGCTTTGAGTTCCTTGGCTATTCGAAGTCCTGCCAATAATGCTTCGTATTCAACTTCGTTATTAGATGATTCGAAGTTGAACCTTAAAGCGAAATGAAATTGACTTCCCACTGGAGTGATTAGTATGATACCTTCCCCTAATCCACTTTCGTTGGAGGATCCGCCGACATAAAGTTTCCACAGCTCGCGGGTTGGGGTTATAACTTCGTCGTTAGACACTCCAGTACATTCTACGATGAAATCTGCCAGGGCTTATCTTTCTATGGTCATTCTCGGGTGATATGTGATCTCGAATTGTCCGAGTTCGACCGCTCACTTTAACAATCTTACAGAGGCTTCTGGTTTAGATAGGACTTGTCGCAGTGGTTGATCAGTTAACACATGAATAGTGTGTGTGTAATGTCCCAAAATCCCTAATGCGTTTAATGGCTGGATTAGTGGGCCGGGAGGGCCATAGTTGTTTTATTATGCCATTACATGATTATATGCATGTTTATGTGAGTTATATTATAATATGATGTTAAATTCATGCATGTGGGTCCACATTTGATTATAAGGGCATTTTGGTAATTTGGCCCGTTGAGGGCATATCTGTGTATTTTGGTGCATGTTGTGATTTATGGATAAGATCTCATTATTATGGGGATATATTCGAACTATTCGGCATGAGACGGTCTTATATTGCAAATTAGCGGTTTTGTCATAACGAGGTAAATTATAGGGATATTGGATAATGAGAATGATCATTTGATGATATATTGGGAGTTATTGAGATCAGGAGGAAATTCTGAGAGTTTTGACTATTTTTCCCCCAGGGATGTTTTTGGGGCCCCGAGCATTAGGATTTATTTGAGGTTACTTAAGCTTGAAGTAGTCTGTTAGAAGGAAACCTTACGTTAAAACACTTTTTCTCTCTCCCGTTAACCTTTGTGACCATTCATGGAAATTTCAAAGAAATCTTGAGTTCTAGGAGTCAGAATCAAGCGAGGATCGAGGCATAGCGATCCTAGGAATGATTAGAAGCTTCTTGACTGAAGGATTTAGCGAGAAACAACCCAATCAAAGGTAATTCAAGCTTTAATTTTTGAGTTTTAGAGTGTTTAAGATTTGATTTGGATTTTGTGTGTCGATGAGTTTTTGATTCGTTTGAGCCTTGAGATTTGATGATTCTAGATCATTGGGATGTTTGGGAACTTTTATTTTTGGATTTGGAGATGTTTGGGTAGGTTTTTGGGAGGATTAAAATGTGAGAAAACGGAGTTATGGCTAGTTCCCGGGTGGGGGCCGTGGCCCTGTTCTTGGGCGGCGCGGCCCGAGTTGGGTGCTGAGGGCAGTGGAGTTTTGTGTGTGCTGGGGGCCACGGAACTGAGTAGGGTGCACCGCGACGCTTTCCCCTGGTGCTCCTGGCTTGGCTGGGGGCCACAGCTAAAAGGTTTTGGGGTCGCGACTCTTGAGGGCTTTTGAGGCCAAATGGGTGTTTTGATCATGGGAACTCAATTTTAGGCCTCGGGATCGTTCCTACTACCCGGTTTAGCTGGGTTTGATCTCCCGGAGGCTAAGTCTTGGTTTGAAAACCTTTGTTATTCATTTTATTGATGGTATCCCATATTTGTTTATGACTAGGTGACCGCTAAGGAATTAAAAGGAAGATCGTTCTCAAGGGTTGTTCTTTTACTCATTCTCGCTCGAACCAGAGGTAAGAAAACTACACCCTGTGTATATGACATTTGTGGTTGTTATAGAGGCATGTTGGTTGTTAAATGTGGACATTGATTGCTTATTAAATGCTTAACAACTTTTGCTTACTTGTGTATGGCACTAACTATTTAGAATCGACACTGGTCGCGTATTAGTGACTGATTAGTGCCCAAAAATACACATTTATTGATTTTAATAGTAAAAATAAATTAAGTTTTAATTAATATTTTCATCGAATTAATATGATGAAATTTATAAATGAAAATGTTTAATTTTAATTTAGTTTTTTTTTTATTTTGTAGGATTTAATTAATATTTTTGGCACTTGGAAACAAAGAAAAAAGAAATAAATAAAATTGAAGAAGGAAAAGGAAATGTGGCATTATTGAAAGAGGGAAGCCCAAAAATAGGCCCAGGCCCGCCAGCCTTTTTGCACCCCAGCGCGCCACTTCTCACGCTCCTCGCCTGCCACCTGTCCGCATGCAACTGTGACCCAACGTGAAGCACCTCTGACACAAAACTCCAGCTCTTTCCTCTCTTCCCTTCAGCCTCACGCCCAAGCAAATTTCAAAACATTCCCATCAACTCCCAACCAGCGGCCCAAACGCATGCCAGGCCCAGTTCGGCCCAAAGAGCCCAGCCTCACTCCAACGTCCTTCAGCATCAAGCCCAATCTGAAGCCTTCCCAATAGCCTGCCTACGTGGCACATTTTCATTGGCTGGAAATGGATCAAAACCCACTTCTGCCACCAGCCACCTTCTACTCATATTTTGTGGGTATTGGGCCTTGTAAAATTGCCATTTTGAGCTTTAAAGCTCATCTTTTTTTGGTGTCTTTGAAAAAGAGCATATTGACCATATACGAAAATAACTAGGTTAATATTTATAATAAGATTTGATTTTTCAAAATCATATTTTATTATTAATATTTCAGATTTATTTTGTAAACCCCAAATTATTGTTTAATTTCTTTTTAGTCATTTTCTCCCTCTATAAATAAGGACTCTTTCTTCACATTTTCTATGTAATTTTTAGGTAGCAAAACTCTACCAAATTTTAGTCTCATTTCTCATATTTTCTCTCTAGAATTTCATGAGAATGTCTAGCATAATAGGCTAACCTTCTTAGGAAGGTTAGGATGATCCTATATGCACTATGACTTTGTTTGGTATTTTTTATTCACCATGTGCTTAAAGTTTATATATTTTAGTGATTTATTTTCTTTCATCTCTACTTCTTCATCTTATTATCTATATTTATGTTTACTAATAGTATATAGATTTTGTCATGCACTTTCTATGTATTATCAAATTAGTGAAAATAATATAGATAATATCTTTACCATTTTCTCCACCTCACTATATATATGTACTTTTGCTAAAATCTATATAGAATTAGTCATGCTCTTTCTATGTATTTTATAAATAGTAAAAGTAATATTTGTGTTAGGTTTTATGTCCAATTTTTTATTACATTATTGCCAATGGTATAATGTCATTTTTAGATTTCTCATAAGATTTATCTCATCATTCCATAGTAAAGAATAATAATCACTTGAATACATTTTTTATAAAATATATTTGTGCTTCAATGTTAATCTTCCAAATGAATAGTTGGGATGTGAACTATCTATTTGTGTAATTTTTGTGAATCAAAGATCCAAATAAATAAGTATGCATATTGGTGACTCTTGATCCTTCCTACTTGTTACCTATTGTTATATCACACTTTATTCTATCTTTATTTCTAATCTTCAAATTTCAAAAACAACAAAAATATCACTTGTTCTATTTTCTTCACATTATTTGTCTCTAACATTTATTTATTGATTAATTTATTTCTTTACCTTCTTGTGGAATCGACCGCCCATCTATACTACGACTACCGCTAAGTGGAAGTCACGTTTGGGCGTTAAACAAATTTTGGCGCCGTTGCCGGGGAGGTAATAGTGAAAAAAAAGAAGGTTTTTTCAATAAATTTTGTAAAAGAGGTAAGTAATTCTATCATTTTCTTTTTGTGTATATTTCTCAAGGATTTTTTTTTAGATTTATCTTATTTACTCTTAAAAAAAATCACTATCATTATTTTTTTTATTGTTCATTTTTAGTTAGTTTTTTTTTTTTTTGTCATTGTTGTGCCAAAAAAAAAAAAGGATTTGTTATCCTTTATTTTCTTAGTTTATTTATTTATTTTTGTTATTTTTCTTAATTTATTTTGTTGTTATTTTATTAGTTTTCTTTTTCTCTTTTTATTTATTATTGTTGTAAGAAATTTTTTTTTAAAAAATTATAAAAAAAAAGCTTGTTGTGTGTTTATTTAGTCTTTTTCCTTGTATCTTATTTCATTTTATTTAGTTTTTTCTCTTGTAACTTATTTTATTTTGTTGTTATTTTTCTTTCTCTTTTTTTTATTATTGTTGAAAAAAAAACTTGTGTGTGTTTAGTTTCTTTTTTTTTAATTTATTTTTGGTATCTTATTTTATTCTATTTTTCTATTTTTTCATTGTAGTAAAAAAAATAATAAAAAAAAACAAACTTGAAAAACAAATATAAAGTGGTTGCTTATATTTTCTTAGTTTAGTTTTCATTTATTTATTTTTTTTAATTATTTGTGTTTATGATTAGTTACATTTTTTTTTATTTTCTATCTTACTTTGGTACTATTTTTTTATGTGTTTGTAAGATTACTTTTTTTTTTGTTACTTAGTTAGTCTTTCTTCATCTTTGAAAAAAAAATGTTACTTTCTTAGAATTTATTAGTGTTTTTCTTTTCCAAAAATTTCTTTTTCGGTTTTCTGAGCATTTTGTTTCTTTTGTTTAAATATTTTTTTTTGTTATTTTCTATTATTAGATTTGTATCTTTATTTATTTATTTTCTATTTTTTGTTATTAGTTTTTTTTAGGTTTTAAATCTTAAAAAAAAATTCATAAAATACAAATAATAATAATAATAAAAACAAAGCTTGTTTTGTCAACATAAGCAATTTTTGCTTAAAGGCCAATTTGAGTAAAGTTCCATCCTTGTTTACTTAGTAACCTCGGGGAGTTCTAGTAAGTATTGGTTGTAAGAGGACCATTTTTATGAATTGTGACCCCTCCACAATTATCTAGCAACCTCGGGAAGTTCTAGATAAATTGTGGGTCTTAAGTGGGACCGTTCTAAAAACCTCAAATCGACCTGGAAACAAGTAAAACAAAAAAAAATTAAAAAAAATCATAAATTTTTAAAAAAAAAAAATGAATGATGAAGAGAAGAAACGTTTCGAGCTGTATTTTCCGATGTATTATCCTTCAGTTAGAAATAACCATAATTCTAGTGCTACTGATGTTACTAGCCATTTTAGGAGTGCATGCAAACTTAGTGTAAGAGAATACCGAGAACTTGAGGTCTTAGAAACTAAGTTTGAAAGATAAAATTACGAGGTTCCCGAGGTAGATTATGATAAACGTTATTGTAACTTTGAAAGAGTCGACCATAGGAATCATAATTCTAGTTGGACCAACCCCGTAGATTTTAGTTGGAAACCTGAGTACAATTACCATGCACCGCCTCCCATGAATTTTGAGCAAAATTTTCATAACTTCCCACATGAACCTCCATATAATGTCTACACTAATACGACTTCTTTAGAGGACACTTTACACACATTTATAGAGGAGCAAAGAGAATTCAATAAAAAATTTGTGGAAGATTTTAGGGAAACTAGTACTCAACCTTCAGAATTGACCAACGCTATTATTTCACGTAATTTAAGTCAATTCCCGTCCCAACCTGAGGCCATAACACCATCCCCTACTCTCAGTTCTAAACCCGATGAGGATGATGCTATTACCATTTGGAGTGAACCTTTTTCCTGTACCGAAATTCTTCCAAGCACTCCAAAGAAAAATGAGAGCTATATACTGATGTGATAGACTTAATCATTGATGAAATCATACACATATTTTCAATGAAACAATCACCCAATTTCCTCCACGATTTTGAACTCAAACATTTTCTTTATCTTGAAAATGTTACTAACGCTTCTATTTTTGAGACGCAGGATAAAATAAAATTCATTTTCGACATAGGATAGCATGCAAACATGCAGTTGGTAGACTCACCTGAGAGCGATGCTTTTGTCTACCAAAGACTGATCATGTTTTATCTTTCTTTTTAGTGTGTTTTATTTTAATTTGTGTCTTTATCTTATGTTGCGAATTTTACTTTTTGGGGTTTTGTTTTTTTGTTGGTAATCATATTCCCTTTTTCTCGCACAATGAGCTTAACGTTAGACATTGAGCACAATGTCTCAATTAAAGTTGGGGGTAGTATGCATATTCATGCGTTGCCATATACTTTGATTACCATTTTAAAATTTTGAGTTAAATGTTTGCAAAACTCATGACAACATAATTTTTGTGAGATAGTTTTTGCTATTTTTACTATTAAGAAGTAATTTTTTAGAGTAATTTCATGCACAACCAAACATTGAAAAAAAATACACACATTCAATTGAGAAAAATCCTAAAGTTTAAAGCTTTTAATTTTTGTGAGATGTGAGAATGAGAAAATAACTTTGAAAACTTCTATTGATCATTTGAGTTGGTAAAATTAATTTTTGGGATTTAAAACATGACAATTACTAGAGGGATAATTTTTGTGTTAAAGAGCCTTTGTTGTATTTTATTGTAATTTTCCTTTTAATTTCATGTAATTTTTTTTCTTATGTTGTCTCTTGTCAAAAAAAATATATATATATGAAAAAAATTATAAAAAAAAAGAAAAAAAATGTAAAAAAAAATGAATGAAAAAAAAAAGAACAAGAGCAACATTTTTCATCTTCATCTTTTGTAGTTTTGTTGAAGGAAAAAATTGTCAAATAAAAAAAATCAACATTACTACATTTGTTTTCAATTTATGTCATAAAAAAAAGTTTGTGTATTTTATTTTTGTTTTGTTCTTTATTTTGGCTCTTAATATCATTTTGTAAATCCCGAAGGTTCTAATGTCATTTAGGTTCCAATTAATTGATTAACCTATCTTTTGATCAATATTCGTTAATATTGTTTGTCCTAAAACGATAATATCCATTTTTTAGTGTTAATTGATAAATTTCCAACTCCAAAAGTGTCAACCATCTTCCATAAAAATACCTTCAACTCCCTTGTGAGGATTTGAAGTTGAGACTTTATTCTTTGGTGATTTTTCAAAATTGTTTGTGTTAATTTTGGAAAGAACGATATGGTTTGGTGCACACATACAAAACTCTTGAATTACAACTTTGATAGTTTTAAATAGCATTTTATAAATTCTCACTAAACATTTTGCTAAATGATTTTGTATAATTTAGCTCACTAATTCATCTTGGCAATAATTTTTATTTGCTTGAATTGCTAGGGACTAGCAATAAACTAGTTGGGGGTTGGATTAGTGCCAAAAATACACATTTATTGATTTTAATAGTAAAAATAAATTAAGTTTTAATTAATATTTTCATCGAATTAATATGATTAAATTTATAAATGAAAATATTTAATTTTAATTTAATTTGTTTTATTTTGTAGGATTTAATTAATATTTTTGGCACTTGGAAACAAAGAAAAAAGAAATAAATAAAATTGAAGAAGGAAAAGGAAATGTGGCATTATTGAAAGAGGGAAGCCCAAAAATAGGCCCAGGCCCGCCAGCCTTTTTGCACCCCAGCGCGCCACTTCTCACGCTCCTCGCCTGCCACCTGTCCGCATGCAACTGTGACCCAACGTGAAGCACCTCTGACACAAAACTCCAGCTCTTTCCTCTCTTCCCTTCAGCCTCACGCCCAAGCAAATTTCAAAACATTCCCATCAACTCCCAACCAGCGGCCCAAACGCATGCCAGGCCCAGTTCGGCCCAAAGAGCCCAGCCTCACTCCAACGTCCTTCAGCATCAAGCCCAATCTGAAGCCTTCCCAATAGCCTGCCTACGTGGCACATTTTCATTGGCTGGAAATGGATCAAAACCCACTTCTGCCACCAGCCACCTTCTACTCATATTTTGTGGGTATTGGGCCTTGTAAAATTGCCATTTTGAGCTTTAAAGCTCATCTTTTTTTGGTGTCTTTGAAAAAGAGCATATTGACCATATACGAAAATAACTAGGTTAATATTTATAATAAGATTTGATTTTTCAAAATCATATTTTATTATTAATATTTCAGATTTATTTTGTAAACCCCAAATTATTGTTTAATTTCTTTTTAGTCATTTTCTCCCTCTATAAATAAGGACTCTTTCTTCACATTTTCTATGTAATTTTTAGGTAGCAAAACTCTACCAAATTTTAGTCTCATTTCTCATATTTTCTCTCTAGAATTTCATGAGAATGTCTAGCATAATAGGCTAACCTTCTTAGGAAGGTTAGGATGATCCTATATGCACTATGACTTTGTTTGGTATTTTTTATTCACCATGTGCTTAAAGTTTATATATTTTAGTGATTTATTTTCTTTCATCTCTACTTCTTCATCTTATTATCTATATTTATGTTTACTAATAGTATATAGATTTTGTCATGCACTTTCTATGTATTATCAAATTAGTGAAAATAATATAGATAATATCTTTACCATTTTCTCCACCTCACTATATATATGTACTTTTGCTAAAATCTATATAGAATTAGTCATGCTCTTTCTATGTATTTTATAAATAGTAAAAGTAATGTTTGTGTTAGGTTTTATGTCCAATTTTTTATTACATTATTGCCAATGGTATAATGTCATTTTTAGATTTCTCATAAGATTTATCTCATCATTCCATAGTAAAGAATAATAATCACTTGAATACATTTTTGTAAAATATATTTGTGCTTCAATGTTAATCTTCCAAATGAATAGTTGGGATGTGAACTATCCATTTGTGTAATTTTTGTGAATCAAAGATCCAAATAAATAAGTATGCATATTGGTGACTCTTGATCCTTCCTACTTGTTACCTATTGTTATATCACACTTTATTCTATCTTTATTTCTAATCTTTAAATTTCAAAATCAACAAAAATATCACTTGTTCTATTTTCTTCACATTATTTTGTCTCTAGCATTTATTTATTGATTAACTTGTTTCTTTACCTCCTTGTGGAATCAACCGCCCATCTATAATACGACTACCGCTAAGTGGAAGTCACGTTTGGGCGTTAAACACTGACCTAAGAGTCAGAAACGGCATAAGCGTCAAGAACGCAGAGCCGATAAAAGATTAGATCTAATCGATATCAGCGTTGAATGACTCTAGGAGCATTAATGCTGGACCCACCTTAAGGTCGATGAAAATTATAAGTGCTTGACTAGTCTAAGAATAATTACTCACAACCAGGGCCAAAGGCCTAGGTGATTGTTTGTCACATGGCTAGGGAGCGGAATCCCATGGTTGTGACTCTATGGTCACTCGGTAGGTTATGATGGTGGCTGTGTCATCAAATACCTATCTTGATAAGCTAGTGAAAGGATCATTTATTTGTAAAGCCCGGGTGACCCTATCGTCACATGGCTAATGGGAACGGAACCCACCTTAGTGACTTTTGCAACTGTCACTCCTCTATTTTGGACTGAAAGTCCTAAATGATTATTATGATCATTGTTGATATTATATACATGCAGTATTGATTTTTCTTGCTGGGCTTTGGCTCATGGGTGCTATGTGGTGCAGGTAAAGAGAAAGAAAAGCTCACCCAGCCTTGAGTGGAGAGATTAGGTGGTGATGTGTACATATGCGACCGCTTGACTACCACGGCCAAGGAGTTTTCGGAGGAACTAGGGGGTTTACCCTATTTTTGCCGCTTAGGTCGGCGGGTTGTAAATTTAAACTGTAATGACCATTTTGAGTTGTAAATAACTTATAAATATTTTGATGGGCCCATGAACAGTTTTATGTTTAAAATAAAACGTATCCTTTCATTTTGATTGGTTTTCCACCTTCACCTATTAATAACACCTAGAAGCACGATTTTAACCAAAGAACTCGGTTAGTGAGTTAAATTCACGGTTCAACGTTCACCGTAACAGTCTTGGGGTAACCAGGGCGTTACAGTGTGCTTGGAAATAAGGCCGGAGCTTTCGAGATGAGTGGATTAGACTGAGAGTAAGTTTTTCCATTAAAGAGTATCTTGATTCTGCCCCCAGTAACCTTTTGCTGACATAGTACACAGGTTTTTGTACCATCTTGTCTTCTCGAATGAGCACAGCACTAATAGTGTGCTCGGTGGTAGCGAGGTACAACTATAAGACCTCTCCTGTGATAGGCTTCGACAAGATCGGTGGTTCGGCAAGATGTTTCTTTAAGTCCTGGAATGCAAGCTCGCATTCCTCTAACCACTCAAACTTTTTGCCCCCTCTCAAAAGGTTGAAGAAAGGAAGACATCGGTCTGTAGATTTTGAAATAAACCTATTTAGTGCCGCCATTCGTCCAGTTAAACTCTGGACATCTTTATGCTTTTGAGGTGAGGGAATATCAATCAATGCCTTGATCTTGTCAGGATTAACCTCTATTTCTCGCGCATTCACTATAAACCCTAGAAACTTTCCCGAAGAGACTCCGAAATAGCATTTTTGTGGGTTGAGTTTCATGTTATATTTCCGTAATATGGCCTTCTGCGAGATCATCCACATTGTTATCATTATGTTTGGATTTGATTAGCATGTCGTCAACATAAACTTCCATGTAATTGCCTATCTGCTCAGAGAACATTCTGTTCACCAATCTTTGGTACGTTGCTCAAGCATTTTTTAGCCCGAAAGCCATGACATTGTAGCAGTATAACCCTTTATCGGTTACAAAGCTCGTATGCTCTTGGTCCAGCATGTGCATGGCGATCTGGTTATATTCAAAATAGGCATCCATGAACGACATGAAGCCATGACCTGTTGTGGCATCTATAAGCTGATCAATCTGAGGTAAGGGGAAACAATCTTTAGGGCATGCCTTGTTAAGGTCGGAGTAGTCGATACAGGTTCGCCATGTGTCGTTGGGCTTCGAAATCAACACTGGATTGGCAATCCAATCAGGATAGAAGGCGTCTCGTATGAATCGATTTGCCTTTAACTTGTCGACTTCTTCCTTGAAGGCTTTCTTTCTATCGTCGTCCAGGAGTCTTCGCTTTTGCTGATCAGGGGGAAGCTTTTGTCGATGTTAAGTGTATGACTCATGACATTTGGACTGATTCCCACCATGTCCGAATGTGACCATGAGAATACATCCTGGTTTTCTTTTAAGAAGTAGATTAGTTGCTATTTCGATTCTTTAGAAAGATTCTTACCCACATTTACTACCTTTGTGGGGTCTTCGAGCTTGACCCCCTCGAGCTCTTCTAAAGGTTCGAGGTCAGCCCCTTCTTCTATTCTGAGGTCGATCTCTTCATCTACCTCGATGACCGTCCCATCCTTGCTCTGAATAATTACAAGTGCCTGTGCACTTGTTTGGTTATTTCCCCTAACGGAGATGCTATAGCATTCCCTCCCCGCCAGCTGGTCCCTTTTCAGCGTCCCGATGCCACTAGAAGTCGGGAACTTGATGGCCAGATATCTAACAGATGACACTGCCCCTAGCCCAACTAGGGCGGGTCTCCCGAGCAGTACATTGTAGGCCGATGGGAGGTCCACCATGACAAATAACATCATCTTGGTTATACAGACTAGATAGTCTCCCAAGGTCACAGGGAGTTCAATGGACCCTATACAAGCAATCCATTCTCCTGAAAAACCGTACAATGTGGTTGCACATGCTTTTAGATCATAAAGCGCGAGTCCCATCTTTTCTAGAGTGGCCTTCTAGAGGACATTCACCAAGCTCCTGTTATCAATCAAGACTCAGCGTACCCTCTTGTTCGCGAACTAGAGGGTTATGACCAGGGGTCGTTATGGGGAAAATGGATGTGTGATGCGTCCTCTTCAGTAAAAGTTATGGGTTGAGTCTCAACCCTTTGTTGTTTCGAATCTCGTGGTTTAGGTTCATAGGGAGAACCGTCGCCTGTCTTAAGCTTGTTTACATATCTCTTTTGGGCATTCCTACCCGATCCTGCAATATGAGGTCCCCCCGAGATTCTTATTACATCTTCTCCATCAATCGAAGGGGGTCGCTCATCCTCCCAATCTCGAGAGTTACTATTTTGGGCAGGTGGTGCAGCCGATGCCCTTTGGCTAGTGGAAGCTTGATTAGGATTTCGATTTCTGACATACTGTCTTAAATAACCCCTTGAAATCAAACTTTTGATTTCGTCTTTCAACTGTCGACACTCATCGGTTGTATGTCTGATATCTCGTTGAAATATACAGTATTTATTTGAATCTTTCTTTGCTTTTTGGTTCCTCATAGGGTCAGGTCATCTGAATGGGACCTGGTTTTCATTAGCCAGATAGATATTCTCCCAAGACTTGTTGAGATCGGTATACACCTTGTATACGGAGAAATATATGTCCCCTTTCGTCTTCTTCCGTCCATTTTCCTCGGGGTTATTCCCTTCATTTTTCTTCCTTTTAGAATGGTTATCCCCATGGGGTTTTGAAGTTGAGGGGTCTGCCGAGGTCAAGGCAGAGTTCATGTTTGTCGTTGTAGTTACGGGCTGAGAGGTCATGTTCAGTGCTGACCTCGCCTCTTCTACATTGACAAACCTCTGGGCCCTTCGATGAACTTGGTTAAAGACCTGACAGGTTTCCTCTGTAAGTCTTCCCAGAGGGGACTTCCTGGCATTACGCCTGCTCTAACTGCCATCAGGTGACCACTATCGTCGACATCTCAAGCTCGGGCCACTTCTAAGTTAAACCTCATGAGGTAACTTTTTAGCGACTCATTTTGTTGTTGTTGGACGTTGGTTAAGGCTGAGGCCTCGGGCCTAATGCCAACCGTGGCCTTAAATTGTTTTTTAAAGTCCCTAGACAATTGATCCCAAGACACGATCGAATGCCTTCTGAACTTCTCAAACCAGTTTTTTTCTTGTCCTGTAAGTGTGGCTGGGAACAGCATACACCTGAGCTCGTAACCAACATTGTAAGCTCGCATGATGGTGTTGAATGTGCTTAGATGGCTATAGGGATCTGAGTTTCCGTCAAATGGTGGGACATGAGGTATTCTGAATCCCTGAGGGAATGGGGTGTTGGAGATATGTGGGGCAAAAGGCTCGAACTCTTCATCCTTATCCCTGCTACGCTCGTTCTGTAAGAGCCTAAATGCTCTCTCCAGTTGTTCAATCCTTTCTTGGACTAAATACACTGAAGGTCTAGCCTGGACCTGAGGGGGTTGGTTATCGTTAATAAAAACTCCAGCTCCCTGTCTCGGTACAGGGTTATACACTGGCTGTGTAACAACCCAAATTTACTAATGAGGCTTAAGGGCTTTGATTAGTATGCCGGGAGGGCATAATCGGAATATATGTGATTTAATGATTAAAATCATGTTGTATGGCTATACGTATATTTGAGATGCATGGCTATGTGTATTAGTATGCATGTAGGCCCTAATTAGTTTAGAATGGGCATAGTTGTAATTTTGGCCCATTGATGGCATGACTGTATATATATGTGATAATTGTTGAGACCACATTATTATGTGGATATATCTGTGATCTATGATTCGAGACGATCCTAGTGAGCAGATTAGAAAGTCACGGCGGAGATTTATACCCGGCTCAGGGCGAGCCTGGGGGTATAAATGGGAATTTAGAGAATATATTGGGGTATATTCTGACATCAAGGAGTATAATTGGTGATTAATTAGGTAACGGGAAGTAAGCGGAAAATATTAGAGACACTTGGGGAATTAGCGGGAATTGAGTAAAATGACCAAAATGGCCCTAAGTGGATTAAAAGACTTAGGATTAAAGAGGAGGGCATTATGGTCATTTGGCTTTTAAGAGATAGGTATTGCTGAGGCTTTATGTTTAGTGGAAGTTGTAGAATAAGGTAGAAGTCTGAGAAAAGAAGGAAAAGAAAGAAAGAAAAAGAAAGGGAAGAAAGCAAGGCATTTCTCCAAGGGTCGGTTTATGCTTTCCTTCATCATTTTCTTGTGTTTTCTTGGAGCAAAGATCAGAGGGGAGTTAGGTTAGGCTGAGCAACAAGAATTCTGAGCTAGACTTGAAGGTTTGGCAAGGGCTTAGCAAGAACACACTATCACTTAAGGTAAGACTTTGGAGTTTTCAATTTCTGGTTTGGATTGTTTGAACTATGGTGTCTAAGCTGAATTGATGGGAACTTTAGGGAAATTCAAGCCAAGGATTAAGGAAGAGCAAGCTAAGGAGGTCTAGAGGCTAACTCAAAGTCGAATTTCCATCAAAGGTATAAAATTCTAAGCTTTGAACTTTTAAGTTTTGATTGTTTTGCCGAGTTTCTGAAGTCTAGGAGCAACTATGGTGAATTTTTGGATTAGGGGTGCATGTGGTTAGGTTTTGTATGATTGTGATGCTTGGGATGAGTGGAGTATGTTAATAAGCTTGTTTTAAAGTTTGGTTGAGGATTGGAAGAGTTTTGGTAAGGGTTGGCTCGGGGAAATCGCAGGAAGGGAAAATGCAGTTTTGGCTGTCTGTGACTAGCGCTACAGCGCTAGCCTTTGGGTGCTGTAGGGCTAGGCCAAGCACTCTGAGGGTGTTTTGGTTCTTCTTGTAGCGCTGTAGCGCCTTCCTTAGAGCGTTGTAGCGCTACCCTGTTTCCAGAAAGGGGTTTTTGAGCTATTTTCAAGGGTTTTTGCCCGAGGGTTCGGGGTTCGATTCCACCACCCCGTTTGGTGGAATTGGAGCTTCCCGAGGGCTCGGGATTGGTCCCAAGACTAGGTTTCGGACTTGAGGATTGGTGATAATTTTGATCTATGGTTGTGACTAGGTGTGCGCTGGGGCTCAAGGGGGATCGTGCCCAAGGATCACAGTGAACAAGGCTAGCAAATCCAAAGGTAAGAAAACTGCACCCGGTTATACGTTTGTGATGGAACTAAGAGCTCCCGATATCTGTATACTATCAATGATGGTATTATGCCATGGGAACATGTGATAGTGGCCTAAGGGTGCCGTACACAATCTTTGCGCACAGGACGCGGCTTAGCCACTGGTAGCCAAGGACAGCTTTATATTCACCGAGCTCGGTTTAAGCGGGCCGGAGTCAGTGGGATAATGGAGGGTGCGGCCTAAGGGCACTAACCCTAGTTATCATTTATGAATTGGTGTATGATATGAGTTGATATGTTTAGTATGCTGGATACTTGGTTATTGTGAATGTTTATATGGTTGAGAACATGTTTATGCAATATGAAATATTGGATTGTCTGTTGATTGCTTATGCTCTGTTATTGTGTTTTCTTGCTGGGTATTGGCTCACGGGTGCTACGTGGTGCAGGTAAAGGCAAAGGCAAGTTAGACCAGTCCTGAGATGGAGAGCTGCGGGGCTGAATGTACATAGTCAGTTGTTCGGTCGCCTTGGCCGAGGAATGGATCAGGACAGAGATTGCATAACTGTCTATTTTTCCTTAGTATGGCTAATATTGTATTTAAATCGTGAAACTTTTGTAAGTGATTTTAATCTGATCATTTTTGGGATCCCGTGTAAACAGGAAATGATATTTAAAAGAAATACGACTTTTAAGACCAAAATCTTTTAACCCTAGTTCTATTATAGTTTCAGTAACACATTTTTAATTAAGTGACTTGTTTAGAAAGTCTAGCACTTTTATATACACACAGTGTAACGGTCTTGGCTATCCAGGGCATTACAACTTGGTATCAGAGCGTCCTAGGTTTATGGGTTCCTGAAGACTGGCTGGACATGTACATTCGCCGTGAGAGACAAGTTCGACTCAGGGTTTGGTAATTATGTATACATGATTGTGTGCTTAAATGATTTGAATAAGATACAACTGTTGATATCTGTTTGATTAATAGGAAGCATGAGATATTGATAAGGCCTGGCCCTTGACTATTGCATGATGTTATTGAGGCGTGCTTATCAACACTGCTATGCATGTGGGTGAATATCTGGATAAATTTCTATAAATTGATTGCTTGTGAATGATTAGAGTTCCAGTGATGGATCATGAAAGAATTATTACCCTGTAATCATGATCTGATTGTCGAGTCATTGACTGCAGATTGACTTGGATAATTATGCGTCCAAGAAAGTCCATGCAACTAGCCGGCAGGTCTGGGGCTAGAGATGATGATCAGGGCCAGACCCCTCCGCCAGTCCCTGAGAACTAGCAGCAACTTATGCAGATATGCAAGCTCGGGTTCAGAGCCAAGATGAACAGATTCGAATTCTGCAGCAGCAGGCTCCATCTGGGACTGTTGCCCCCATTGTGCCACCTATAGTGGTACCTGTTGCGCAGCCATCTGAGGCTGGAAGCAAGTGGGAACCGTTGTATGAGCGGTTCAGGAAGCAGCAGCCCCCAATTTTTGAGGGAGGACCAGATCCACTGAAGGCTGAGCAGTGGATGACCATGATTACTACAATTCTTGATTTTATGAGAGTAGAGGGACATGACAGGGTGGCTTATGCCACATATATGTTAAGATAAGATGCCTGAATCTGGTGGGAGGTGGCATCACAGACCAGGGATGTTACTGCTTTGACTTGGGAAGGATTTAAGGATCTATTCAGTCAGAAGTATTATAATGTTGCCATCAGGGCAGCGAAGATAAATGAGTTCGTGGGGTTAGTTCAGGACAGCATGATAGTTACAGAGTATGCCCTAAAGTTTGACAGGCTTGCGAAATTTGTACCAGATCTTGTGCCTACCGATGCAACTAGGCAGGACAGATTCATTAGAGGGCTTAATGCTATGATTTTCCGTGATGTGAGAATTACAACAGTTCCTGGAGGGACAACTTTTGCCCAAGCTGTAGAGAAGGTTCTTACCGCTGAGGAAGCGGAGAATAAGATTTGGAGAGAGAGTGCAGTGAGGAGGGAGGGCCGCAAAATGGTGCCTCCAAATTTTGGTTCTGGTAGGGGTGGAGGCCCCAGTGATTAGAAGAGGAAGACTCCTGAGGCTTCGATCGCTCCTGGTCCTGATAGGAGAGGTCAGGGTACTTAGGGAGGCCGTCAGGGAGACAGTGATACATGGAGGACTTATCCTGAGTGCACAAGGTGCAGAAGACGCCATCCTAGAGAGTGTCAGGCTAAGGTCTGTTAAGTGTGCGGGGTGGTGGGACACCTCAGGAAAGATTGCCCGACAGTGAAGAAGGGAGATGCAGGGAAGGTGGACAGCTTGACTCCAGCTCGAGTGTTCACCCTAACACAGGCAGAGGCCGAGGCTAGTCCCTTGGTAGTGACAGGCCAGCTTTCTAGTGTTGGCACTCCTTTTACTGTATTGATTGACTCTGGTGCTACACACTCATTTGTTTCTAGTAAGGTGATTGATAGACTGTGTGGACCTAGTGAGTATTGTGTTTCAGGGTTTGGGACTATTTTTCCTACAGGGGAACTGGTAGTATCTAGGAGGTGGATTAGAGCACTGCCAGTGATAGTTGATGGTAGGGAGTTATCAGTAGATTTGATTGAGTTGAGTATGGAGGACTTTGATATGATTCTAGGTATGGATTGGTTGGTTAGATATGGAGCTACCATTGACTGGAGGAAGAAGATGGTGTCCTTTGAGCCAGAGGACGAGGATCCCTTTGGTTTTTTGGGAGTGGTGCATGGACCCTGCGTACCCAGGATATCGACGTTGAGAGCCAGAGACTTGTTACAGGGTGGATTCATAGGCTTTCTGGCTAGTGTGTTGGATACCACCAGGGTTTCACCAGTAGGACCGGGGGAGACGAGATTGGTTTGCGAGTTCTTAGATGTGTTTCCTGAGGAATTTCCAGGGTTGCCGCCACGTAGAGAGATTCAGTTTGATATTGAGTTGGCGCCAGGGACAGAGCCAGTGTCGAGGGAACCATATAGGATGGCACCAGCGAGAACTAAAGGAATTGAAGATACAGCTGCAAAAGCTTCTGGATTTGGGTTTTATTAGGCCTAGTTACTCACCATGGGGTGCTCCAGTTCTATTTGTGAAGAAGAAGGATGGGACTTTAAGAATGTGTATAGACTATCGGGAATTGAACAAGTTGACTATTAAGAATAAGTATCCCCTACCAAGGATTGACGACTTGTTCGATCAGCTGCAGGGTAAGACGATGTTCTCAAAGATTGATCTTCGATCTGGTTATCACCAGCTGAGGATCAAGGATGAGGATATACCGAAGACGGCCTTCCAAATGCTGTATGGGCACTATGAGTTTATGGTCATGTCGTTTGGTTGGACCAATGCCCCAGCAACCTTTATGGATGTAATGAATAGAGTGCTCAAGGACTTTCTGGATCAGTTTGTTATTGTCTTCATCGATGACATCTTGGTGTACTTCGGTTCAGAGACAGAGCACGAACTACATCTTCGACAGGTTCTACAGAGGTTGAGGGAGCATCAGTTGTAAGAAATGTGAATTTTGGTTACTAGAGGTGACATTCCTTGGATATATCGTGGGTGCAGATGGGATTAAGGTGGATCCATCTAAGGTAAAGGCAGTTAAGAATTGGCCGAGGCCAATGAATGCCTCGGAGGTGCGGAGTTTTCTTGGTTTGGTAGGTTACTACAGACAGTTTGTAGAGGGCTTCTCGAAGATAGCAGCACCGATGACAGAATTGACACAGAAGAATTTGAAGTTTATTTGGTCAGATAAGTGCGAAGACAGTTTTCAAGAGCTGAAGCGACGGCTTATTACAACGCCAGTGTTGAGTCTTCCTTTGGGGGAAGGGAAGTTTGTTGTTTATTGCGATGCATTGAGGTTGGGTTTAGGTTGTGTGTTAATTCAGAATGAAAAGGTTATAGCTTATGCATCACGAAAGCTGAAGGAGTATGAGCAGCGGTATCCTACCCATGATTTAGAGCTAGGAGTGGTGGTATTCTCACTGGAGATTTGGCGACATTATTTGTATAGGGAGAAGTGCGAAGTATACACTGACCATAAGAGTCTGAAGTATTTCTTTACACAAAAGGACCTGAACATGAGGTAAAGGCGTTGACTTGAGTTGGTAAAGGACTATGATTGTGACATTCTTTACCATCCGGTGAAAGCCAATGTGGTGGCAGATGCATTGAGCCGGAGAGGTCCAGGTCAGTTATATAGTTCTATTCAGATCTTAAGGGAGTTAGCTGATAAGATGGTCAGAGCGGGGATAGAGTTGGTGGTAGGCCGATTGGCCAATATTACTCTGCAGTCGACCCTGCTAGAGCGGATCAGAGAAGGACAATTGACAGATGCTCAATTACAGAGGATTAGGGAAGATGTTTTAGCGGGAGTAGCTAAGGACTATTTTGTTTCTGAGGTTGGTTTGCTTCGGTATCAGGGACGGATATGTGTTCCAGCTGATGAGGGAATCAGACGAGAGATACTAGATGAGTCTCATACGATGCCGTACTCGCTTCATCCAGGTACCATGAAGATGTACCAACATTTACGGACGCTGTATTGGTAGCCCGGGATGAAGAAGGGTGTGATGGAGTACGTTGCCAGATGCTTAACCTGTCAGCAGGTGAAAGCTGAGCATCAGTGACCAGCAGGGCTGCTTCAGCCTCTGGGTATTCCTGAATGGAAATGGGAGGACATTACTATAGATTTTGTGGGAGGTTTACCCAGGACAGTGGGGCTTCATGACTCGGTGTGGGTGATAGTGGACAGGTATACCAAGTCAGCCCATTTTCTTCCAGTAAGATCAACATATATTGTGGATCAGTATGCTGAATTGTACGTGAGGGAGATCATACGTCTCCATGGGGTCCCTAAGTCTATAGTGTCAGACCAGAATCCTATCTTCACTTCCAAGTTTTGGGGTGGTCTGCAGAAGGCTTTGGGGACTCAGTTGAAGTTCAGTACAGCCTTTCATCCTCAGACTGGCGGACAGTCTGAGAGGACGATTCATGTATTGGAGGATATGCTCAGAGCGTGTGTGATTGATTTTGAAGGTTCATGGAGTAAGTATCTTCCGTTGATTGAATTTTCATATAACAATAGTTATCAGTCAATGATTGGAGTGGCTCCCTATGAGATGTTGTACGGGAGGAAGTGTAGATTGCCCATTCATTGGGATGAGATGGGTGAGAGGAAATATTTGGGACCGGACATGGTACAGAGAACAAATGAATCTATAGAGAAGATCCGAGCTAGAATGCTCGCCTCTCAGTGCAGACAGAAAAGCTACGCTGATCCTAAGAGTAGGGACGTGGAGTTCCAGGTTGGGGATCACGTGTTCCTTCGAGTTTCACCTCTGCAGGGGGTGAGGAGGTTTGGAAAGAAGGGCAAGCTAAGCCCTAGATTCATTGGACCTTTTGAGATCCTGGAAAGGATTGGTCAGGTGGCTTACAGATTAGCTTTGCCACCATCGTTGTCTGGAGTTCATGACGTATTCCATGTTTCTATGCTTCGAAAGTACGTCTCGGATGTAACTCATGTATTAAGGTATGAAGATTTGGAGTTATAGACAGATTTGGCTTATGAAGAGCAACTGGTTCAGATCTTGGATCGGAAAGATAGAGTATTACAGAATAAGACAATTCCTCTTGTTAAAGTGTTGTGGAGGAATAGTAAAGTCGAGGAGGCGACCTGGGAGCTTGAGACAGCGATGCGGGATCAGTATCCCGAGTTATTCAGGTAAATTTCGAGGACGAAATTCTCATTAGGAGGGGATAGTTGTAACGACCAAAATTTACTAATGAGTCTTAAGGGCTTTGATTAGTATGCCGGGAGGGTATAATCAGAATATATGTGATTTAATGATTAAAAGCATGTTGTATGGCTATCTGTATATTTGAGATGCATGGCTATGTGTATTAGTATACATGTAGGCCCTAATTAGTTTAGAAAGGGCATAGTTGTAATTTTGGCCCGTTGAGGGCATAACTGTATATATATGCGATAATTGTTGAGACCACATTATTATGTGGATATATTTGTGATCTATGATTCGAGACGATCCTAGTGAGCAGATTAGAAAGTCACGGCGAGGATTTATACCCGGCTCGGGGCGAACCTGGGGGTATAAATGGGAATTTAGAGAATATATTGGGGTATATTCTGACATCAAGGAGTATAATTGGTGATTAATAAGCGGAAAATATTAGAGACACTTGAGGAATTAGCGGGAATTGAGTAAAATGACCAAAATGGCCCTAAGTGGATTAAAAGACTTAGGATTAAAGGGGAGGGTATTATGGTCATTTGTCTTTTAAGAGATAGGTATTGCTGAGGCTTTATGTTTAGTGGAATTTGTAGAATAAGGTACAAGTTTGAGAAAAGAAGGAAAAGAAAGAAAGAAAAAGAAAAGGAAGAAAGCAGGGCATTTCTCCAAGGTTCGGTTTATGCTTTCCTTCATCATTTTCTTGTGTTTTCTTGGAGCAAAGCTCAGAGGGGAGTTAGGTTAGGCTGAGCAACAAGGGTTTTTTCCCGGGGGTTCGGGTTTCGATTCCACCACCCCGTTTGGTGGAATTGGAGCTTCCCGAGGGCTCGGGATTGGTCCCGAGACTAGGGTTCGGACTTGAGGATTGGTGATAATTTTGATCTATGGTTGTGACTAGGTGTGCGATAGGGCTCAAGGGGGATCGTTCCCAAGGATCACAGTGAACAAGGCTAGCAAATCCAAAGGTAAGAAAACTGCACCCGGTTATACGTTTTTTATGGGACTAGGAGCTCCCGATATCTGTATATTGTCAATGATGGTATTATGCCATGGGGACATGTGATAGCGGCCTAAGGGTGACGTACACAATATTTGCGCACAGGGCGTGGGTTGGCCACTGGTAGCCAAGGACAGCTTTATATTCACCGAGCTCAGTTTAAGCGGGTCGGAGTCAGTGGGATAACGGAGGGTGCGACCTGAGGGCGCTAACCCTAGTTATCATTTGTGAATTGGTGTATGATATGAGTTGATATGTTTAGTATGCTGGATACTTGGTTATTGTGAATGTTTATATGGTTGAGAACATGTTTATGCAATATGAAATATTGGATTGTCTGTTGATTGCTTATGCTCTGTTATTGTGTTTTCTTGCTGGGCATTGGCTCACGGGTGCTACGTGGTGCAGGTAAAGGCAAAGGCAAGTTAGACCAGTCCTGAGATGGAGAGCTGCGGGGCTGAACGTACATAGTCAGTTGTTCGGTCGCCTTGGCTGAGGAATGGATTAGGACAGAGATTGCATAACTGTCTATTTAGCCTTAGTATGGCTAATATTGTATTTAAATCGTGAAACTTTTGTAAGTGATTTTAATCTGATCAGTTTTGGGATCCCGTGTAAACAGGAAATGATATTTAAAAGAAATGCGACTTTGAAGACCAAAATATTTTAACCCTAGTTCAATTATAGTTTCAGTAACACATTTTTAATTAAGTGACTTGTTTAGCAAGTCTAGCACTTTGATAAACACACAGTGTAACGATCTTGGCTATCCAAGGTGTTACAGGCTGTTTGCGGCCATTCAGATGGTCTCGCAGATCTAGGTTCGGTGGATTGTGTCGACCCCGATTATGGTTTAAGTGTTCCCGTAGATCAGGGTGATTCCCTCAATTCCCCACATGCCTCAGTTCTGTGTTGTAAATGCTCACGGACCTAGTGTAATCCGAGCTTTCACTTACATAGCTTACATCTCGGTGATTGCGAGGTGGGTCCCCTGCTGGCCTCCTTGTCCCAGCAGTTTGTGATCTTGACATTTGGCTTCCCGTAGGCT
Source organism: Humulus lupulus (assembly GCF_963169125.1). NCBI lineage: Eukaryota > Viridiplantae > Streptophyta > Magnoliopsida > Rosales > Cannabaceae > Humulus > Humulus lupulus. The sequence continues at coordinate 91,828,910 of NC_084800.1, read as the reverse complement.
GAGGAGCCCTGCGATCTCAAGTAGCTTCTATTTCGTTCCCCTATCTCTGCCTAGCCCATCGATTTCCATCTTGATGTGCAGGTCATGGAACCTCATGGACTGGCGAGGAGTGCCTTATTGGCGATGGTGGGTGTCTTATGGGTGATGGTGGCTGTCTCCCATTTTCAGGCCTAGATGGTCCCGAATTCTCCAAGTTAGGCTCCAGGTTGTTTTGCACAGCATCAGAATTTGGGTTCCGAGCCACTGAGGGGGCTCGGTTATTTCCCGTTCCTTTTTGTGCTTCTGTAGTCGGGTTAGTAGTACCCTCAACCCGGTTACTCATATGGGGACTTGGCTCAACTAGCTGGGATGCTGGTGGCGGCACCTGTTCCCCCTCCTGGCGGCCGTGCTCCCACGAGGACGTCCCCTAGGCCTCCGAGGAGGTGCCTGGGCGCCAGCATCCTGTCTGGCTAACTCTTCGTTGCACTTTGTTGCTTTTGCCAACTGTTTGCGCAGTTGGCGATTTTCAAGTTCCATAATCGGAACATATCTTTCAGAATTTTAATACATATCCTCTTTAGGCCTGGGAGCAGGCGGCCCTCGAGAGTTGGATGAATCGCTCATTTCCTCAGGATCTGGATTCATCATGGGTTGCTTTCCAGGCCGTCATGGGTAATCTTCAGCATGAGGAATCTGCTCCTCAAGTATATTGGGCATTGGTCGCTCACCCGTACTGAGGTTACTCCCAGCGGCCATTGATGATTCGAGAGGCTTTCTGACCAAACAAGCTCACATCTTGTTTAATTGCTCTCAATGAGAGCACCAAACTGTTGATGCCGTTTTTCGTCAACTTAGAAAAGAAGAAAAATTACACAAAATATACCAGAGGAAACAAATAATATAGACATGATTTTTTACGTGGTTCAGCAGTTAAAATCTGCCTAGTCCACGAGTCTGTGTTATTAACTTCTTGGAATTCTCTAATAGCTTTCTAGAAGCAATTGCACAAAGTTTTCCCAATATCCATCTCCTCTTACAAATGAATTATCCCGCTCTATTTATAGAGTGGTTTACCAAATCTCTTCCCACAAATTTCAGGAAGTTATTCAACAAATCAATTAAAATAATGCCATTAAATGCATTAGTTACTATGTACGCGGTAATATCCCATGATATTTGGGATTTAATAACAAATTACATGTGTTGACGGTAAGAACTCGTCAACGATTGATGGTTAGAAAACTTCAATCTCTATACTATAGAAAGCTTTGAATCAGATAGAAAGAACTCTAATCAACAGAAGAAAACTCGGGCAACAATGAAAACCAGGATCATATATTTCTTAAGTCTTTTTCCTACACTCAGTTTTCCCACCCCCCCAACCTGAAGGGATGGGGCCTATTTATAGGGGGCTCTATTGGCCCTGGATACAAACAAGTCCCAGACGACAGGGACGTACACAGGTACTCTGACATTGTAGTGGCTCAGGGCGTAGTGGTGTCCACCCTGACAATGTCAGAGTCGTGGCCTAGGACATAGTACTGTTGGCTCTGGCGTATGGTCAGGGGTGTCCAAGTGGTACCACTACTCTTCGTACAGGTCCATACCACCACTACTCCTCAGATGTAGATAACAGGGTCGTGCTTCCATACTCTTCACAAACGTACGCCTCGTGTCAGCGCACGTGTTCCGTACCCGGTCGTTCTCATCAATCCCCGTTCAATGCCCAATGTTCGTTTGGCATACCAATAAGGTACCTCCAAGTGGTCCCCGTGCCTATGTCAAGGAGGCTTCAACCTATGCATATCCTGAGAAGCCAAGGCGCCAGGGGTCGGGGCCGGCTTATGCCGGTCACATGGACACGAGGCTCGCGACATGGGCGCCGCAACAAGGCCACACCCTCGCATAGCAAGGGTGCCTCGCGTAGCGAGGCTGGCCCTCTTCCCTCAGGTGAAGGCATGGCTCGGGATACGGGCGCCGCAACAAGGTCACACCCTCGCATAGCGAGGGTGCCTCGCGTAGCGAGGGTGCCTCGCGTAGCGAGGCTGGTCTTCTTCTCCCGCGTGTAGGCAAGGCAAGGCCCGATGCCTGAGGGGACAAGGCGTACGCAGATGGTCATCCGAGGACCCTCGCATAGCGAGGGTGGCGTTCGGATTGGCAAGTGGCCAAGGGCCCTCGCATAGCGAGGGTGGCTCTCTTAGCCCAATTCCTTCAACGCCGTGTGATATCCTTGTCCCCTTGTGCGTGCAATAAGTAGCATGTAGGATGCCTCGTAGCATAGAGCTTCACTTGCAAATAAAATTCAGAAGGGAAAAATTCCACATTTACAACATGCAATCCCTTAAACATAGGGATTTTACAACAATAAACACGTACACACACAGCTGACAAGCTTGGACGCTAGATTCACACGCCTTCGAGACCGTTTACATATTGCGAGCTCGTCACCTTGGTTCACTTATGTTCCCAACAAGTGATGTTGACGAGACCATCCTCTTCGAGCTTACAATACTCGAGCTCGAATTGTCTTGTCTGAGGGTAGGAAATGAATCAAGAAATTTATACAAGTATTGAGCCATTGCCATTGCGAGTTGCAAGCCTAACTTATAGCCTTGGAACACCTCCGAGACTACGTAGTTCTTGAGCTCACTATTACGACGTTATCATTTACTGTTTAGCGAGACTGTCTCTGACATTATCACGTAGTTCTCGAGCTTACACCTTACGAGCCTGAGTTTCGAGATCAAGATTCTCATTCTCAAAATCTGGCTGTAACCACTTGTTCTAAGTCTGATAACTCTTTCTTTATTCTTCATACATCTACTTATACTTTCTATATTTTAGTATTGTGGATGATATAATTATCACAGGCAGTGATGAAGTTTTCATCAACAAGTTCATCTCCTTAATCCATAACAAGTTCTCCTTGCATGATCTTGGAAGGTTAGAATACTTTCTCGGGTTAGAAGTCACCAACACAAAAGGCCAGTTGCATCTATGTCAGCAGAAATACATCAAGGATCTCCTACTACAATATAACATGCTTAACTCCAAAGCCACGCCTACCCTTGGTTCTGTGGGAAAACCCTTGTCTCAACATGATGGCACTCCTCTTTACAATTCCACTGAGTACATAAAGATTTTTGGTTCCTGCAGTATGTCACTATGATTCGGCTCGATGTCTCTTTTGCTGTCAACCATGACTATCAGTTTATGCACAATCCTACCACCTCTCATTGGCTTGCTATCAAAAGGGTCTTGCGTTATCTGAAAGGTATCCAAACTCGTGGCCTTATATTAACATCAACTTCTCCTTTGCATCTCTCTGCTTTTACTGATGTCAATTGGGCCTCAAGTCCTGATGACCATTGAAGCACCAGAGGCTACTGCGTCTATCTAGGTGACAACTTAATCACTTGGTCTTCAACAAAGCAACAGGTTGTTTATCAGAGTAGTACTTAATCTGAGTATCAGGCCCTTGCTAATGTAGTAACTGAGCTTAAATGGTTTCAACATTTATATTCAGAACTTCATCTTCCAATTGTTGCTACCCCTGTTATTTGGTGTGATAACATTAATGCAACTCACCTTGCTGCCAACCCAATGTTTCATGCTCAGACAAAACACATTGAAATAGATTTTCATTTCATCCGTGACATGGTGCTAAGAAAGGAAGTCCTTGTCCGCTTCATTCCTTCTGAAGATCAAGTGGCCGACATCTTCACAAAGCATTTCCTTGTCACACGATTTTCATGTCTCTGCAGCAAATTAACCATTCTTCCAAGACCGCTTAATTTGAGGGGGGATTTTAACCAATATACTTAGTTAGCTATTTCTATTGTAATTTTGCGTTACTATTCGGTTTAGTCTTTAACCTCTTTTGGTGAAGTCTGTTAAGTTTGGTCCTATTGTAATCACTCTGTATATAAATAAGATTAACTCCTAACCTTGATCATTATTGAATCAAGGTGTTTCTCTCACTTACTTTCTCTTTCTATCACATTGGTGGTGTCTTTTTAAAAGGGATGGTCGCATAATTATCTTATAGGGTGCTTTTCTAGTGCACTCTCACTTTTAGGTGTATCGGTGCACCATATTCCTGTTTTTAGTACTTGAATGATTTTTAGGGTAATTAAATTTCATAACTGTATATTTTGTAATTATTTAAAGCATCCTACATATTTTCAGTAGATTTTGAATAATTTACAATGCCAAAAATAAAAGTTCAAACAGGCTACTTTCGACGCATAAGGCAACACATGTGATGGCGTTATTGATCTACGTAGGAGAGTTTTTCGTGGTCTTTTCCTCTGGGATCAGGAAAGTAGAGGCCACCTATCAAGGGATGAGTCCATTAGTTGTAATTCGGTTACACAATTCTTGGTTTATTGACTGGTTATCAGTTACAAACCGTTAGGGAGGTTAGGGTTGTTAAGTTTGTACTGACTATATATTTATACCTCTGTATTCCTGTAATTCATTCATTCAATAATACAATACAAATTTCTTCATTCTCCAATTATCTTTACATGGTATCAGAGCTTCTCTCTTTCATCAATGGAGCTTTCTGATTCTTCTACTGAAACTGCATCAAGATTGAATGATGCTCCAATCGTCAATCAACACGTTCCGTTGCTGAAGACTTCTCCTGTTTCTTTTGCTCATTCTCTGTCGATTAAGCTTGATGACACAACTTTCTTCCTTGGCGTCATCAAGTCCTAGCTTCCATCAAAGGTAGTCGTCTTCATAAATTTCTTGATTCCACTCAAACTCCACAGCAATTTCTTACTGCTGCCGATGCATCAACCAAAACCATTAATCCAGCTTTTGAAGATTGGGAACAACAAGACAATTTGATTGTGTCTTGGCTTCTTTCGTCAATGTCAGAGAAAACCACCAATCGAATGATTGGTTGTGACACCACTGCTCAAATTTGGGCCTCTCTTCAAGAATACTATACAGCACTCAATGCCGCCAACATCAGTCTTTACAAGACTCAACTTCGAAACACTAAAATGACAGGATCTTTGAATGATTATTTGCTAAAGATCAAGAACATTGTTGATTTGCTTGCTACTATTTTTCATAAGCAGACTACTCAAGATCATATCGAAGCCATCTTCAATGGCTTTCCTCCTGAATACGATGTTTTCGTTACCTCTGTTACCACGCGTAAGGATCTTTACACAGTTTCTGAGATTGAAGCTTTGCTCATGGCTCAATCTGCCCGAATTGATAAAAATGCCAAAAGTCTTGATATCAGCAATGGTGAAGTTAATCTTTCGTACACAAGACCCTTTGGTTCCACCGTTTATTCACGCAACATGCCCAGTGGTTCTTATCCGCATGATAGTCGAGGTGGTCCCAAAGGTTACCATACATCCAATCCACACATGGGCCGAGGTGGAGTGCCTTTCGGTAGAGGACAAAATCACATGTATCGTGGTGGCCATGCATTCACTCGTGGCTCAAGAAGCAGCTTTGGTTAGAAATCACAGTGCCAGCTGTGTCACAAAATCGGTGATACTGTAAAGGAGTGTTTTTATCGCTTTGACAAATTGTTTTCTGGTCCGGAATCTTTTCAGACTTTTTCTCCAGCTGTAAACATAGCAGAGATGCAGGCTTGCTGTGCCACAGCTGAGACAGTATGCGATGACAACTGGTACCCCGACTCTGGTGCATCTCATCACCTCACTCCCAACAGCTCTAATCTTGGTACTCCAACACCCTGCACAGGTCAGGATCAGATTTACATAGGTAATGGCACTGGCTTACACATTGAAAATGTTGGTAATATCTCTATTCTCTCACCTTTTTCTAATAAATCCATGTCCGTTAAAAATTTACTTCATGTTCCTGCAATCACTAAAAACCTTCTCAGTGTTTCTCAGTTTTCTCTAGACAATAACGTCTTCTTTGAATTTCACCCACTTTCTTGTTATGTTAAGGATCAGCAAACCAAGACGATCTTGTTGGCTGGGAAGCTTGACAAGGGTCTCTACAAGTTTGACTCTCCACAACTCAGTCATCACTCCTCCACATCATCTTCGTTGTCTTCTTTACCTACTCCTACTCAATGCTACAACAGTCAAATGTCTGCTTCTAATTCTGTGTATTCCTTGTGGCACAGTAGGCTTGGCCACCAAACTGTTCAAATTGTTCAACAGGCTCTCAAATCTTGTAATATACCCTTTTCTAATAAAAATGTTTCTGATATTTGCAATGCTTGTTGTCTTGGAAAAACTCACAAATTACCGTTTTCTCAATCGACTACTGTATATAACACTCCTCTCCAACTTCTGCACACTGATTTATGGGGTCCTGCTCCTGTTATTTCTTCCTCTGGCTATCGATATTATATCAGCTTTATAGATGCACGGTATACTTGGATATACCTTCTTCGAACAAAAGATGAGGCCTTACCTACTTTCATTAAATTCAAAACTCAGGTTGAATCTCAACTTAACTCCCTCAGTCTCTGTCTCGGGTCTTCCCCCTATTCTTTATTCACCACTTAACTCCTCTACTCCTGCTTTATCATCATCTACTTCTGTCTCTTCTCAAGTTCCCTCTTCACCAACTAATTCTAACTCTGTCCCTATAGAATCTGGTGCTATTTCTCCTCATAATGAGACTATTACCAATGTATCCTCTATTTTGCCTGTTGCTCCTAACCCTTTATCTGCAGCTGCTGATCCTCAACCATTAGCTTCCACTCATCCTATGACTACTAGACTCAAAGTTGGGATTCGAAAACCGAAGGCCTTTCTAGTGTTCAGTGAGCCCAAGACTTTCAAAGCTGCCCTTTTGGAACCTCACTGGTTTGCTGCCATGAACACTGAACACACTGCTTTGCTCAAGAATAACACTTGGGATTTGGTTGATTTGCCACCTAACAGGGAACCCATTGGCTGCAAATGGGTTTACAGAATTAAATACAATGCTGATGGGAGTCTACAAAAGTACAAAGCCAGACTTGTGGCTAAAGGTTTTCATCAACAGGTTGGCTTTGATTATTCTGAAACATTTAGTCCGGTTGTGAAGCATATTACTATCAGAGTTGTACTCACTATTGCAGTTACAAAAGGCTGGCCAATTAGACAGTTGGACATCAATAATGCATTCCTTAATGGCGATTTACATGTTACAACCCCCAGGTTTTGTTGATTCTCAGGCACCATCTAAAGTATGCAAGTTAAACAAAGCTATATATGGTCTTAAACAGGCTCCTCGAGCCTGGTTTGAGAAGCTTTCTACAGTTCTGCTCCATCATGGATTCCTCTTCTCCAAAGCCGATCAGTCTCTATTCATTAAAGTTACTTCCACTAGCTGCATCTATGTTCTTGTCTATGTTGATGACATTCTTGTCATGGGTAGTGATGATGCTTTAGTCTCTAATCTTGTTGCTGAATTGAATGTCACTTTTTCTTTAAAGGATCTTGGTTTTGTAGACTACTTCCTTGGGACTCAAGTTTCCAGAACTTCAGAGGGACTTCTCTTTTCTCAAACAAAGTACTTACAGGATCTTCTAACTAAGGCTGATATGCAGAATGTTAACACACAATCCACACCTATGAATAGTGGTCTCAAGCTTTCTCACTATGGCAGTGAGCCTTTTCATGATGTCACTCTTTATAGATCTATTGTTGGAGCTCTTCAATATGCCACAATAACAAGACCAGAGTTAGCTTTTTGCGTTAACAAAGTTTGTCAATATATGCAAGCTCCTCTGCATTCTCATTGGATAGCAGTCAAACAAATTCTGCGTTACATTGCAGGCACCCTTGATTATGGTCTTCTTCTCAAACCTACTCCTGATTATGCCCTTGAAGTTTTCTGTGATGCTGACTGGGCCTCAAATCCTGATGATAGGAGATCAACTTCTGGCTATTGTATCTACTTTGGCGGTAATATTATTGCTTGGAAGTCTCAGAAGCAAGTCACCATCTCCCGCTCTTCTACTGAGGCAGAGTTTCGAAGTCTCGCTAGTGTTGTCTCTGAATTAGTTTGGTTACAGTCTCTACTCAAAGAATTGCATATTTCACCCACTGCAGCTCCGTCCATTTGGTGTGATAACCAAAGTACAGTTATCCTAGCAGCTAATCTGGTTCTACATGCTCGGACAAAACACATTGAACTTGACTTATATTTTGTTCGGGATAAGGTTCAACAACAGCAGATTCAAGTAAAACATGTGCCTGCAATTGCTCAGCTTGCTGACTCTTTTACCAAGCCTATCAGTACTTCCAGGTTTCAGGATCTACGTTCCAAACTCAGTGTTGCCTCTATTACCTCCCTGAGTTTGAGGGGGGCTGTCAAGGGATGAGTCCATTAGTTGTAATTCGGTTACACAATTCTTGGTTTATTGACTGGTTATCAATTACAAACCGTTAGGGAGGTTAGTGTTGTTAAGTTTGTACTGACTATATATTTATACCTCTGTATTCCTGTAATTCATTCATTCAATAATACAATACAAATTTCTTCATTCTCCAATTATCTTTACACCACCAATGAGCTTGTCCACTGCAGTGATGCAAAATAGGTTGTAATCATGAGTGGAGTACTCCATTCTGGCAATGACAATAGCCTTGAAATGGTATACTTGGGTCATGGCATTGTCAAGAGAAGACGATAGCTTGAGGTTGAGTACTACTTTTCTCGTTTGCCATTGATTAGAGTTCGAGGAGCTTTGATTAAAAGAAAAAGAGCTATATATATATATATATAAGGAAAGGAAGTTGAGCAGGAACATGATTGTAGTTTCCTCCTTGCATGGCTTTTTTTAGGTATACATATCGAAATGTTTTCCATTAGAGAACATGTTGATATCTTGAAATACACATTTTTATTGCTTTACAATGATACATGTTTAATCATTTTCTTTGGCAGAGCGGTTTGGATGTTCAAATTCCTCTCAAATGTTTTTTCTGATATGTTTCATATCTGCTTTGTTTTGTTTCTCTTCCATAGATTTTGTCAAGTATCTATTAGAAAATTGCACGGTAAAGTAGACAGAAAGCTGAGAGTGAGAGAGAGAGAGAGAGAGCATATTCTTTGCTATGATAAAAGTACTATATATATATCTTAAATATTTCAACACTGAAAAATGATTACAAAACATCATATGGTTGCGTTGCCTAGGTATATATTCTTCATTATGATCATCATTTTCAAAGAAAACTCTCATCTTGGTGGTTTCGATCATGGCTTAATTAAATGATGATTTTCACAATCACTCTTTGTCACTCACTAATTAATAAGAAAAGAAAGTTGACTTGATCTTATATATATATATAAACTCTAGCTATTGTGATTTTGCTTGAGAATTATCATGACGAGTAGTCACCGCGGCTAATTTCTTGTGGAGTTCGTCCTTGTTAGCCCCAACAAGTTTGTCGATCGTTTTTTGTTCTTTAAGGAAAAAGAATGTTGGAGTGGCACTGATTCCCCATGAAGTACTCAGTTCCTGCAATAATAACAAGCCAGGCCACATTGTAAATTACTTGTCATTTTTATCTAATAATAATAATAATAATAATTAGTTCTGCTATATATATAGGTTAATTAATTTATATGATTATGAATGAATTAGAAAGATATGGAGAAGGCTAGCTTACTGTGAGCTCGTCTACGTCTACAGTTAAAAATAGAAAGGAGGGATATTTATCTGCCATTTCAATGTAGGTTGGTGCTATTGATCTACACGGATTACACCATGGTGCACTGAAATTCGCCAAAACCTGTCAGAGTTCAACAATTAACAATAATATCATGTTAGGGAATATTATATCAGATCCTTATTAATACTAAAAATTAATGTTTTAGGTTGTTAATTAGAAAATTCTGAATTCTGCCCACTTTTCCTTATGCTGCTTCAAATTAATATGAAGGAACACTACTATTTCTTTTCTTTTCTTTTTTAATTTTAGTATTTTTAACAATTTTTTTGGTATATTTTTCTCATTTTATTACTAGTTATTTATTTAATGTCATTAATAATACTATATTAACATTTAATTAAAATTATATATGCAATACAAGAGAAATTGATAAAACTTGGTATAAATTATATTTTTTCTATTCTAAATATAAATTATATTAAAAATGCATAAGTGATACAAAAGAATTAGTAGTAATTATCTAATTAAACAAATATGATTTTTTAATATTTAGTTAATTAATTAAATGTACTATTCTAATAATACGGTATTTAGTAAATAATATAAATAATTTGTGAAATATAATATTGTTGAGGATTAATTAGTAAAAGTAAAAATAAATAGAATATATATATATATAGTGTTCGGTATAATGAGTTACAAATGAATTAATAAATTGGTGTCAAAATTATATTATTTTAGTATCAAGTTGTACTAGAGTTTGGATATGGGTATAAATTTTGATTTTGTAGAGTAAAAGAAGCCAATGATGCGTACATATGAATCAGTATTCAATATAAGAGTTTCCAATTATTCATGGGGTTTCTTATTATAACAAAACTTACAATTTTGCCATCTTTGTTAGCCTCTGATAACATAACCTCCCAATTTTCCATCGTTGTTATAAGATGCACATTTCCACTAGCAAGTTCGGCCTCGTGATGGTCTTGATCTTGATCATGATAATCAACCTCCTACAAAGAACAATATAATTAAACTTCAATAATAATAATAACAATAATCTCATTTGTATCATCATTATATTTCCATATGAATATATTTGTAACTCTTTGGTTTAAGCTTACCTTTGCCCAACAACTTCCCATTGACGAGAGTGACAATAATGAATGAATCCTAATGATAAGATCCCCAGATAAACAACCTCTTAATGAATCTGTGTATTACATTCACAAGTCGCACACGTATTAAATCCAAGAAAGAACATATATAGAAAAATTTACTACGATTACCTTTAGGGAAAAGATCATCAAAATTCAAAAATGAAAGAGAAACAAAAACATATCATCTGTGACTATTTTGAAAGCAAAGTTAATGATCTTAATTTACCTTACAGAAGTGAAGGGATTTGGTCCCTCCTTTATCAATGTCATAAAAAATGATTAAAAAGAAAAAGAAAAAAGTAATGATATATAAGGAGATAAATGTGTAAGAAAAGATAAAGAAGAATAATGGAGGAGTTGGAATAATGTGAAGGGAGAAGAGAATTACCCTGCCTGTATGTGGTGAAAGAAAGAATACTGGCAGGGTATACCAAAGTGCATATGGAATTACAATTTGATATATATATATATATATATATATCTTTTTTTCTTGTTTACTTTTTTGGTTCATCCATCCTAACCTTTCACTTTTGACTAATTTTTTTATATATATTTCTGATGGAAGACCGTGATTTATGACTTGTCTCTCTTAAACGAAAATTCAGCATTTTGCAAAGAAAGAAAGAAAGAAGAAAAAAAATGTGTATGATTTACTTGTGTGTGGCAATAGTATACTATCAATTTGTTGGGGAACGAAACGGGTAATTTTGTGAAATAGGCTATTTCCAAACTATACTATGAATAGGAATTATAGGATATGAGAGAGTCCATTGTCAAGACTCACATTACAACATACTCCAATACACGTTTTTAAATTCTGTCTTATTATTCATGTTTTTCTAATCAAATTATCCCATTCCATCTCATTGATTTAGTTTAATTTAATTTCATAGCTATTAACTGAAGCACTGTTTACACTACTTCTTTGTGCTTCGAAGATTAGATCGACTTAATTTAACAATGTTTATCACATATATATATATATACTTATTAATATATGTTTTTATATCTCTTCTATATAAAAAATGTGTAGATAACAAAAATTCTTAGTTTTAATGATTTTTTATTTTTTTGTTAACTTTAAGGGAATATTTGTATACTTATCAGAATATTCTTATATTTAACGGTAGATTATAAACCTAACTTAAACTTAGATAAAATTAAATAAATAAAAAATTAAAAAATGATATTTTTGAGATATTTTACCATGATAATTATTTAAAAATAATAAAATCATATATTTAATAACGTAAATAAAATTTAATTAAACTTAAACTTAATATTATATTAAACATATAATATATAATATTTTGTTGTCACTGTCAAATTCAAAAACTAGAACAAACATAAACTTAAACAAAAATAAATTAATTAATTAATTAAAATAGAATATTTTAAAGATATTTTATGATAATTTAAATAATTAAATCATATTTATTTAAAAATAATAAAGACATACTTATCATTTTTTATCTTATAAATTTGTGTTATAGTTTATTTTTTATCAAGTGATTTGAGCTCTTTTTCTTCATCAAATTCACCAAAGCACATTGTGAGATACATTAGAAGCTAAAAATAGTTGATGCATGTATACTACTGTCTACACTATGACTTTTTCTATTCTTATTTTATTTCTATTATTAATTTCTTTTTAAATATTATTGTATTTTATATATATGTTATGTAGTCATGTAAATATATATCTATGTCAACGTTGTGTTTAAATGTCATATATGTGAAAATTATTAATATAAATATTTATATATATACCATAGAACTATAATTCATTCTATTATATATATTATTTTTTTTTTAAAATAATGAACAATTTTTTATTAAAACTGTTGACGCAGTTTTTCGCCAACAAGTAATTATACGAATAAGTAGGATGGATTAGTGCAAATTGGTAAGCCGTAATATGAAAAGAATTATAATCTAGGCTTTGGGAAACTAATAGCAATAGAAAGATGGTCACTCCCTTTCTTTTTAGGTGGTTCGAATGTTAAAATCCATCTAGTCCACCAGTCAATATTATTGATATCTCTTGACTATTTCTTACAGAGTGCTTCTTTACAAAAAATATCCCAACCCCTTGCACTATCCAGGGTCTTTGTATTTATAGGAAGATGATATATGGGTAGGTACTGGGGTCATCCTGTGACCTCTTCATCCATCAAATCATTTACGTGGCATTGATGATTAATTCATAAATCTTGCACTGAAGTGTGGTCTAATCAATAGGTAAGGAGGGATAATGGGCCGCATGGCCCAAATCAAGCGTGGGATGTTTGAACACTCACGTTTATACTGCATATTCGAGAATTCAGGAATAGAATAGACACGTGATGCCTGTGATATGCACGTTTATATTGCGTGATTGACTTTACAAGGATTCGGGGGTGTCTGGCCTCTGACGAACTACGAGCTTAATGTGGTGCTAGCTCGTAGCTTTCAACATGTCGACACAATGGCTCCAGAGAGCAGCTAAATGATTAACCAGCTCAAGCTGGTTAAATTAGGGGATGGCAACAAACAGCTCTGGGTGGACGGTTGACACATGGCAGTCCGAGTTAAGCCCTTTCTTAGCTCGCCGAAGTGCGCGAATATTTAGGGCGTACATTTTCCCCCCAAGCCCCTGCTCATGACTTATGACGCCACCTCTGATCTTCACAGCGGGGGATTTTTAACTTTAGACTCTTCATGTCCTGCCCACTATATTGGTGCCGGACACGTGGAACGCCGTGGTTGGCGACCGTTCGAATTCCGAGAATTGCATTAAATGGCCTAGCCACCTTTCTGTTGTCGTTTCGCCTCCCGAGTTATGACCCTCGTATCTTACGTTAATTTGATTGGATGGTCCTTGTTTCCTCATGCTTCTTACGTATATATAAGGAGGGCAATCTTCAGTACTAGTCGCTCTTCGATTGAAATTTTTTTCTCATTTTCTCTTTTTTAGTTTCATAAGTTCTTCTTCTAGTCATAATCCCAGAGATCCCCACGCTCTCGCCACAAGAGTCTCTCAGAAGTCCAGCTTTAAGGATTCAACCAGGACTCCTACCCTTACGTTTTCTGCAACTTTCATCCGGAAAAATACACTGTGAGTTTCCTGTCCATTTGCATGTTTTGATTTCCCTATTTCTTTGATAGGCAAATTTATTTCTTAGCCATAAACAATAGGTTGTTTTTGGCTGGTCTTTTGGCACGTAGGTTCCAATTCTAGGCATATTGATTGCACTTAGAAACATATCTAGGAATGTGATGTTCATAACTAGGGGACTTCTGGGTAATTTTCTGGGTTACTTTCTGGGTAAAATTTTGAAATGCCTATTTGGAGCATGGAAGGTGAGAGGTTTTTAGGGTGCAAAACTAGGTAGCTTAGGGGTCACGCTTCCTAGGTGGTTTTGCTCCCAAAACTTCCCTTCCAAGGCAAGCAATAATCTGCCCTTCCTAACACAAAGATCCCTGGAGATCAGGGATCCGTTGGGAACGTGGGTGTGTGACTAAGGCAACACGTGACTTCACACACGAGATTACCTTAGTCCGTGTATGAAAATCATTTCTTCTCGCGCTGTTTTCCCTTTTCTATTTTTAGGTCACCTATTTAAGCTTTTCCTTATTCTTGTTCATTAGGCGACCAGATAGGACCCAAAAAGAACGCGCCCAAGAAAAGCATGGTTGGCTCGTCGTCCCAGCAGTCCCGCAAGGGGAAAGAGGTTGAAGTGGAGTCTCCCATCCCCTAATTCGGTCCCACGGTGGAGGAGGAGGTCGAGGTGGGACCCAACGCTTTCTTCGAGGCAGAGAGGATAGTTTCGAAGATTACGACCCAGGGGAGGGTCAACAAGATTCTGCTATCCCATAACATCGAAGTTGGGACAGGTGCTCTTGTAGCCCATCCTCCCCTCGGGGACGAGAGGAGCTGCGCGCCTCTTGATGAGGAGTTCGCGGCCTGGAGCGACGAACACCTCAAGGTCGGGGCCTTTCTACCTCTGGACCAATACTTCACGGATTTCCTGAACTACGTGAAGCTGGCCCCCTTCCAATTGCCCCCTAACTCCTACCATCTACTGGCGGGGCTGAGGTACCTCTTCCTGAAGCAGGAGTGGGAGGTCCCTGCTCCAGCGGACATCCTTTACTTCTTCTGCCTCAAAGCCAGCCCAGATCAACGGGGACGAGATGACAGGTTCTATTACTTGACCCGTTTCCCAAACTCTCCTGCAGTCATTGAGCTGCCCAGCCACCCCAACGACTTCAAGGACCAGTTCTTCATGTCGACGGGGTTTTGCAACTGCGAGCACCACTACTTCAACTGTCCTCATAAGCTTTCCATTCTCAGCCCGTGGTTAAAAAAAACTATTTTTTTCTTTCCTTTTTCTTTTTTTTCTTGTGTGTATACTGACTAGAACAACGTCGTGCATCCATCTTTGCGAGGACGGCCAAATCAATGACCCTCGGGGGTTAATATGACACCTTGGCGAGGCTTCCGTCGAGTGATAAGGACTACCACCAGCTTGTGACTGATGAGACAATGATGGCGTGTAAGCTGATTTCTATAGGCCAGACTCTGGCCTTGAGGAGAACGCGGGCCAATCAACCAGTAGCCCGCGTGATGGAGACCATTCCTGATGTCGAGGTCACGGCTGGCGACGGCGACGAGCAGAAAGATGAGCATGAGGTGCCCCTTGTGCGGAAGAGGAGAGTTCCAGAGGCTGCCCAGGATCCAGATTTGGATCCAGCTCAATCAGGGGCAGCAGCTCTCTAGCCAAGGTAACCCCTATCTCTTTCGGGGCCTAGATAGGGAAGTCGCGGACCTTAGGCTAGTTAGGTTTAACCCACACCAACTCGTGCACCGCCACCAAAATGACCCAGACCTCAATGTAACCCTGCTCCAATGCGTAGATCCGTTAGTACTGCGTAATGACGCGGGCCGTCCTAGGGGTACCGTAGTAGTAGACAATACATTGTCCTTTAGGTCGGCCTTCTTTGAGGAGTACGGGACCAACCTTAGGTCGTGGCCTTCCCTTCGAGAGGGTATAGTTGCCCCTGGACTTAGGCAATACGTGGAGGAATCTAGCCCCGAGGTAGAGCCTGAGCCGACACCTCCCACATTCCAAGAAGTGGTTGTTTTAGATTCTCCTTCCCCTGTAGCAGCTCCGAGGCCGGAGGTCGTGGAAGTAGACTCTTTCTTTAGCTCGAAGGGTAGGAAAAAAAATTTCTTTACTGTGTTATTGTTAATAATTTTCTTTTGAAGAATGTGCATGTATCCTTAACGTATTTTCCATTCTTCTTTTCAGGCGAGGAGATGGCAGAGAGGGGAGGACCTGACATCCAATCGATGTTCCCAAGAGGGAAGCCAATCGAGGGTCCCCTTGTCAAAAGGTTTCGGCCTTCTTCTAAGAACACGCCGCCCCCGGCTGCAACCACCTCTCAATCCCCGGCTAAGGGAAAAAACTCGGGCCTAGGAGCTGCTCCTGCTGCCGAAGCTACCGTGACATTTCCTCGCCTTCCTCCCCCTCCTCCTCCAGCTGCTCAGGAACTGGTAGCACCAGTTGGTCCCCAAGATCCAATGGTGCATGCTGCCACAGTTCGCATCCCCATAAACTCTCAGGATCTGGAGCTGATTCCAGACACTTTCCGGGGGACCGTCTACAAGACGACGAACTACTAGGTGGAGCACTTCTACAAAGCCAATCCCATCGATCTGAGGGAAATCAAGGAGAGGAGCCCTGAGAACGTGATGGAATCTTCTCTCAGGATGAACCTCACAGTAAGTACTTATATCGACCATTTTTTACATCTTACTTTTCGGGAATGTGTCTAACTGTTCCTTTGCTTTTTGCAGGTGGTCTTGGCTCTCCACCGCAGCATCTCCCGAGCCAGGTCCAGAAATGAGGAGATTAAGGCCGAGTTGACCACAACCCAAGCTGTTCTCGCCTCATCGGAGCAAAATGAGCAGACTGCCAGGGTTGCCTTGGCGGTGGCCCAAGCGAGTGAGCTGGAAGCGAAGTCTGCCCTCACTACTGCCCAAGCAGCCGAGCAGGAAACGAAAGCTGCCCTTGCTGCAGAGGCGAGAGCTACTTCGGCAGCTCTCCAGGTCGAGCTTGAGGGGGCCAAGGCAAAGCTGGTGGAATCCGAGGCGGCCGTCCGGGAGGAGAAGGAGGCGTCAGCATTCTCCATGGAGAGTATGATGTACCACTGCTGGGCCTTCAACCAGGATGGAAACTTCTCCTTCATGGCCCCCGAGGCATGGGGACACTACCTAGAGAAGTTCAAGGCTCGGCTACAATCGGAGTTGCCAACGGCGACTGAGACCGAGGAGACCTCTGCTGCTGGCGAGCATGATGCTGAGGAGGTGACGTCCTCGGAGCGACCTGGGGGGGGCTAGGATTTTTCCTTCTTTTTATTTTTATTTTTATCTTTTGTAATTATTTATTACGATGTTTTTATCCTCGAGGAAACTTTATGATTTTAGTTATTTCATCATTTATTTTTCATTTTAATATGATGTGTTTGGTAAAAACTTAGTTCGTGTTAGTTTATTGACTTTTTCTTTGAGACTGCAAAGCACTGCCAGTCAATTTTAACCAACTTCTAAGTTTTAAGACCTGGTCGTATCCAAGACATTTAATTTAAAAACTTAGTTCACGTTAATTTTATTGATACCTCGTGTCTTTTAGGAAAAGCACTGATTAATCAATTTAACCAACTTCTAAGTTTTGGGACCTGGTTGTATCCAGGACATTTAATTTAAAAACTTAGTTCATGTTAGTTTTATCGACACCTTGTGCTCTTTAGGAAAAACACTGGTTAATCAATTTAACTAACTTCTAAGTTTTAGGACCTGGTCGTATCCAGGACATTTAATTTAAAAACTTAGTTCGCGTTAATTTTATTGATACCTCGTGCCTTTTAGGAAAAACACCGATTAATCAATTTAAATAACTTCTAAGTTTTAGGCCCTGGTTGTGTCCAAGACATTTAATTTAAAAACTTAGTTCGCGTTACTTTTATCAACACCTCATGCTCTTTAGGAAAAACACTGGTTAATCAATTTAACTATCTTCTAAGTTTTAGGACCTGGTCGTATCCAGGATATATGCCCCCCAAGTAAGCAGAAAGAGATCTTTCTTGGTTACTTTTAACACGCTCTTTTAAGCCTATACACACATGGAAACTTATGACACAAGAAATATACTCCTCATTTTTTAATAAACACAAGGTGGCTTTTATAACTAAGCCTTACAAAAGCACGACTATTGATAATATTTCTTTAGGTGCACAGCATTCCATGTTCGTAGGACTGTTTCCCCGTTAAGCCGAGCGAGCTTAAAGGTTCCTTCCTTCACAACCTCTATTATTTGATAGGGTCCTTCCCAATTTGGTCCCAAAACTCCATCCTTGGGATCCTTACCGACTAAAAAGAGCCTTCGGAGCACCAGGTCGCCTAAGTTAAAGGCGCGTTTCTTGACCCTTGAGTTGAAATACCAAGTGATTTTTTGTTGATAATGCGCGAGCTGCAGCTACGAATCTTCTCATTTTTCATCAATTAGGTCGAGGGACGCGCTGAGCAATTTATCGTTATGGTCTTGGTCAAATGCCCGGACTCTATGCGAGGCTATTTTTGTTTCGATAAGAAGGACGACCTCGCTTTCGAAAGCCAGGGAGAAAGGAGTGTGCCCTGTCGAAGTTCAGTGTGAGGTCCGGTATGCCCACAGAACCTGGGGGAGCTGTTCATGCCAAGCTCCCTTGGCTTCATCCAGCCTCTTCTTAAGGCTCTCTTTGAGTGTCTTGTTCACAGCCTCGACCTGCCCATTAGCTTAGGGGTAGGCCACGGAGGAAAAACTTTTAACTATGTCGTGCCTTTCGCAGAATTCATTGAAGAGGTCGCTATCGAAATGGGTTCCATTATCCGACACGATCTTCTTTGGCAGCCCGAATCGGCAGACAATATTCTTGACCACAAAGTCGAGGACCCTCTTTGACGTAATTGTCGCCAGGGGCTCCACTTCTGCCAATTTCGTGAAGTAGTCAATAGCCACCACTGCATAGCGAACTCCCTCTTTTCTCGTGGACAGGGCACCAACTAAGTCAATTCCCCAGACCGCAAACGGCCACGGGGATGAGATCATCTTCAGCTCGACGGGCGGAGCTCGGGCGATCGTGGCGAACCGCTGGCACTTGTCGCAATTTTGGATGTAAGAAATCGAGTCCTTTGATAGAGTGAGCCAATAGTATCCTTGCCTCGATATCGTCAAGGCCAGTTTTTTCCCCCCCAGCGTGACCCCCACAAAATCCCTCATGCACCTCCTGCAGAATAGTTTTGGCTTCGCCTGGCAGAACACACCGCAGAAGAGGTAAAGAAAGGCCACGCCAGTACAACGTCCCGTCTACCATTGTATACCTTGGAGCTTGGTAAATTATCCTCCTCGCATCGTTTCGCTCTTCAGGTAGCTTTCCTGTTGTGAGGTACTCGACTATGGGAGTCATCCAAGTCAGCCTGGCGTCGATCATCTCAACCTCTCTCGCGGTTTCCTCTATGCTTGGCCATTCCAAGAATTCCACCGGTACTAGGCCCAAGGTTTCGGTCTCCCCAGAGGTGGCGAGCTTCACTAAGGCGTCAGCATTGGCGTTCTGCTCCCGAGGTATCTGCTCAACTAGGTTGTACTCAAATGCGGACAACTCCTTCTTTGCCTTGGCCAGGTAGGCCGCCATCTTGGTTCCTCGCGCTTGGTATTCTCCTGATACTGTTGGGGTTTTATGCCCTAATTAAAACCCAAATTCTTTGTAATCTCATTTTATTATCAATAAAAGAATAGAAATCATTTTTTGACTTGGTTAATCACTTTGCTCACATGTTTTATTTTCATGATTATTTGTTTAATATAAACTTCTATTAAATCCCGAGCATATAGCTAATCTTATTTATAGTGACGTAATCACAGTGGAATATAAATATGATTATATGTTCAAAATAAGTTAGTCCTAAGATTAGTCAGTGCACCGGATTTACACTGACTTGCCAATCTACGATATGATCTACTTACACATTACAGTGTTATGTTCTTTCCAGAACATTAGCAAAGTAGATAAGATCGGATGTATTTGTTACATCGGACAGGACCGATATTGACAGTTGATAAGATAAGTAAACATACCGTTATTATCTATTCTAGTCATATCATATAGTTGACCATAGGTCAATTCAATCTCAATTCTTAGTGGTTAGTATTCTAACTGATTGTATTATTTGAGTTCTTTGACTTGTTCGTTACCAGCTTACCCTACGGACTAGCCCATACTTACATCTTGGGAACTCGGTAGTATAATTGAGTGGGAGTGTTAATCATAGATATGAACTTCTATAGCTTCTGTAGAAGAACTGAAGGAGCTACCAAGTCTGTGAGGGACAAGTATGAGCATTGGCAGGCGGCTAACAACAAGGCGCGGTACTACATGTTGACTAGTATGGTCGACACTCTCAAGACAAAGATGGAGAATGTCGAGACAGCCTACGAAATCATGGATCAGCTCCAAGACATGTTTGGTGCCAAGTCAGCGCAGACTCGTTTTGAGGCCACCAAGAAATATGCCAATGCTCGAATGGCACCTTCTCAACATGTTCGTGATCACCTGATCAAGATGACAAACTACTTTCAGGAAGATGAACTGCACGGAGCCATAATAGATTAGGAAACTCAAGTTGGCTTAATCCTCAACAGTCTTTCTCCAGCTTTCCTTCCATTCACCACCAACTATGTGTTGAATAAACTCAACTATGGTCTGACGCAGCTCATGAATGAGCTTCAGACTTTTGAGTCTATTATGGGTGGACCTAGTAAGGGAGGAGAAAAGAATACAACTACTACTACTGCTACTGATCCAGCTAAGGCTGAAGCTAACCAAGCTTCATCTTCAAAAGCTGGAAACAAGAGGAAAGGTGGGCAAAACAATAACCCCAAGCCTGCAAAAGCTGCAAAGGCGAGTGCACAACCAAGTGCACAGACGCCTAAGGGGAAAAACAAGAAAAACAAGAACGGTAAAGGTAAATGTTTTCACTGCAAAGAAAAGGGGCATTGGAAACAAGATTGCCCCAAGTTTCTAGCAGATAAAAACAAAGGTAATGATTATAGTTCATTTATCTTAGAAACATGTGTTTTAGAGAATGATAACTCTGTTTGGATTATTGATTCTGGATCTACTAACCATGTTTGTAACTCTTTACAGCTTCTTGAATCGTGGGAGGAAGTGAACGAAGGCGGCTTAAAGCTTAGAGTTGGAAACGGAGCGTTCGTTGCGGTCCAAGCTAGAGGAAGAGCTCGTCTGAAGTTCGGAAATAAATTTTTAATTTTAAAAGATGTATTTTTTATTCCAGATTTTAGTAGAAATTTAATTTCAGTTTCCATGTTGCAATTAGAACGATTTGTTATGACTTTTACAAGTTTTAATATATCTATTTCTTTTAATGGATCACAATTGTGTATTGCATGTTTGGAAAACGGGCTTTATATTCTGCGACCTAACGAATCCCTCGCTTTTAACAATGATTTATTCAAAGTAGCTAAACCTAGGACCAATAAACGTCAAAAGACCGATAACAATAATATGACGTATTTATGGCACTTGAGACTAGGTCACATTGGCTATGATAGGATTCAAAGACTTACAAAGGACGGACCTTTGAGGGAACTCACCTTAGGTGAATTACCTGTCTGTGAATCTTGTCTAGAAGGCAAACTGACCAAGCGTCCATTCTCTGCAAAGGGTGATAGGGCCAAAGAACCACTTGGTCTTGTGCATTCAGATGTTTGTGGACCTTTGAATATACAAGCCAGGGGTGGTTTTGAGTATTTCGTCACTTTCATTGATGATTACTCTAGATACTCATGTCTTTACCTAATGCATAGGAAATCAGAAACATTTTCAAAGTTTCAAGAATTCCTAGCAATGGCTCAGAACCAATTAGGTAAAAGGTTAAAGATCTTGCGATCTGATAGGGGTGGAGAATATTTGGATATGCAGTTCCAAGATCATTTAACTGAACTTGGGATTTTATCACAACTTACTGCCCCAGGTACTCCGCAACAAAATGGTGTAGCGGAACGCCGAAACAGAACTTTATTGGAAATGGTTAGATGCATGCTTAGTTACTCATCTCTACCAACTTCGTTCTGGGGACATGCAATTGAAACCGCAAATGACATTCTCAATGTTGTGCCGTCAAAATCAATCCCCAAAACACCTTTAGAACACTGGAATGGTCGTGAACCTAGTTTACGCCATTATAGAATCTGGGGGTGTCCCGCTCACGTCCTGAGGAAAAAGGAATGAAAGCTAGAACCGCGAACTGAAGTTTGCATGTTTGTTGGCTATCCTAAAGGTACTCGGGGTGGACTTTTCTACAGTCATTCAGAAAAGAAAGTGTTTACTTCTACAAATGCTACTTTTCTGGAAAATGACTATGTCCAGAACTTTAAACCTCGCAGCAAAGTAGTATTAGAGGAGATGGTTAAAGAATTGACTCTAGCCAATGTTCCATCATCATCAACACATGTTGATGATGAAATTCCCACTCTTCATGTACAATCGACGCAAGTCGATTTAAATGAAGAAAGTACCACTGTTCCTGAGCAAACAGTCACGGAGCCTCGTCGTAGTGGGAGGGTTTCTAGAAACCCAGTTCTCTATGGTTTGGATGGTGAAACCAATATGGTTGTTGGTGACACTAGTGATGATGATCCATTGTCTTTCAAACAGGCAATGGCTAGCCCTGAAAAGGAACTTTGGCTCGAAGCCATGAAACAGGAAATGGAGTCTATGTACTCAAATTCCGTCTGGGATCTTGTGGAAGCACCTAGTGACTTTAGGGCCATTGGGTGCAAGTGGATCTATAAGAAGAAACGAGGTGTTGATGGAAATATCGAGACTTATAAAGCTCGATTAGTGGCAAAGGGTTATACCCAAAGAGAAGGCGTGGACTATGAGGAAACTTTTAGTCCGGTAGCCATGCTCAAATCCATTCACATCCTCCTATCCATAACAACCGCTCTCGACTATGAGTTTTGGCAAATGGACGTCAAAACAGCTTTTCTTAATGGAAAGCTTGATGAGGTCATTTATATGGATCAGCCGGAAGGATTTAAAGTATCTGGACAAGAAGGAAAAGTTTGTAAGTTAAATAGGTCCATCTATGGACTTAAGCAAGCTTCTCGTTCCTAGAATCTTAGGTTTGATGAAATAATCAAAACCTATGGCTTTGAACAAAATATTGATGAGCCCTATGTTTACCAACTGAAGGCAAATCAAATAGTGGTATTCCTGGTTCTTTATGTAGATGATATCTTACTCATTGGAAACAATGTTAAGAAATTATCAGATGTGAAGAATTGGCTGAGCACTCAATTCCAGATGAAGGATTTGGGTGAAGCAAGTTATGTTCTAGGTATCCAGATCATCAGGGATAGAAAGAACAGACTCTTAGCTCTATCTCAAGCAGCTTACATAGATAAAGTGCTTGAATGTTTCTCAATGAAAAATTCCAAGAAAGGGCGTCTACCGTCCCGCCATGGAATTCATCTTTCAAAGAAGCAGTCTCCCCAGACTCCTGAAGAGGAAGATGCAATGAGAAAAGTTCCTTACGCATCTGCAGTTGGAACTCTGATGTATGCCATGTTGTGTACTAGACCATATATCTGCTATGCAGTGGGAGTAGTGAGCAGGTATCAGTCAAACCCAGGACCGAAACATTGGATAGCAGTTAAGCATATCCTGAAGTATTTGAGACAGACTAGGGATTATATGTTAGTCTACAAGGGTGGTGTTCTGAACCCTGTAGGCTACTCCGATTCAGATTTTCAGACTGATGTCGATGACAGGAAGTCTACTTCTGGAATGGTGTTTACTCTTGGGGGTGGAGCTGTGATTTGGAGAAGCGTAAAGCAGTCTGCAATCTCAGATTCCACCATGGAGGTTGAGTACATAGCCGCGTCAGAAGCAGCTAAGGAAATAGTCTGGCTAAAGAAGTTCTATTCGGATCTTGGTGTTATTCCAGAAATGGACAAACCGCTTATGTTGTTTTGTGACAATACATGAGCGATAGCCAACTCAAAATAACCTCGAAGTCACAAAAGGAGTAAGCATATAGAAAGGAAGTATCACATTATTCGAGAATATGTGGCCAGGGGAGATGTGAAGGTTATGAAGATGGCAACTGAAGACAATCTTGCGGATCTGTTTACAAAGACACTACCAGAAGCTACATTTGATAAGCATATCAAGGAGATGGGATTAGTAGAATTAAGGCATTAGTTTCAATTAGTGCAAGTGGGAGTTTGTTGGGGTTTTATGCCCTAATTAAAACCCAAATTCTTTGTAATCTCATTTTATTATCAATAAAAGAATAGAAATCATTTTTTGACTTGGTTAATCACTTTGCTCACATGTTTTATTTTCATGATTATTTGTTTAATATAAACTTCTATTAAATCCCGAGCATATAGCTAATCTTATTTATAGTGACGTAATCACAGTGGAATATAAATATGATTATATGTTCAAAATAAGTTAGTCCTAAGATTAGTCAGTGCACCGGATTTACACTGACTTGCCAATCTACGATATGATCTACTTACACATTACAGTGTTATGTTCTTTCCAGAACATTAGCAAAGTAGATAAGATCGGATGTATTTGTTACATCGGACAGGACCGATATTGACAGTTGATAAGATAAGTAAACATACCGTTATTATCTATTCTAGTCATATCATATAGTTGACCATAGGTCAATTCAATCTCAATTCTTAGTGGTTAGTATTCTAACTGATTGTATTATTTGAGTTCTTTGACTTGTTCGTTACCAGCTTACCCTACGGACTAGCCCATACTTACATCTTGGGAACTCGGTAGTATAATTGAGTGGGAGTGTTAATCATAGATATGAACTTCTATAGCTTCTGTAGAAGAAGTGAAATGATGGTTTCCTTTTAGTTTGGTTCAAGGTGTTAAATGATAGAGATCTCATTTCAGTAATTAAATTAGTTTACTGAAATATCATTTACAAGGAACTAAGTGTTTTAAGGATAAAATACAATGAGGGGTAAAACGGTATTTTAAGTCCTATCTCATTGTAGACCGTCTATAGAGGATTGAGTGACAATTATGGTTGTAACAATGGATAATTAATAGCGTATCTATATTTGTTATAGAGCGTTCTATGAATCCAAGAGTGCAATTCCAAGTCTATAGTGGAGTCACGAGGAATTAATAAGTTAGTAAATTTATTTGTTAGATTTATGATAACTTATTGGAGCTTGATTTCATAGGCCCATGGTCCCCATTGTACCTTGGATAAAATCATCTAGATAGTCTCAATTAATTGATTTAATCATCAATTAGAATTATCAAAGTTGACCAGGTCAATTTTGGATAGTTTCACAGAGTTGTGTAATTTTGAGAAGAAAAGATAAATTATGGCAGATTTATTAATTAAGATAAATTGGTATCTAAATTAATAAATAAGTTTAAATCAAGGTTCAAATTATAAATAATTAATTTGATAAAGGATTTAAATAATTATTTAATTAATTAAATCAATAGAAAATAATACAGGCCTTGATTTTAAGTCCAATGGGCTTATAATCAAATGAGAAATTTCACGGGCCTATAGCCCATGATAATTTCGACCTAGGGCTTCAAAATGGCTGCTATTTTATTGATTTTTTAATTAAATTAAATGGCCTAATTGAGTCTGTAAAATGAGTGCTTATAGAGAAGTCAAAACAAGGGTTTTTGATAAGTCAGATTTTCTTATAGTTTTATATTCTCTCTAAACACAAGTCTTTTTCTAAGCCACTTTGTTATTTTCTCTTCTTCTCTCTATATCTATCTCATGTGTTGAGAATTTCCCACACTAGTCTAGGTGGTTCTAAGGATACATTGGAAGATCGTGAAGAAAATAGAAGATCAGTTCAGTTTCTTGATAATACTCTGCGACAGAAAGGATACAAGAGTTAGAGAAACTGAAGGAAGGACTCTTAATTCCGCTGCGTATATTGTAAGTATTATATTATTTGTTTCTCTTTGAAT
Organism: Humulus lupulus; assembly: GCF_963169125.1. NCBI lineage: Eukaryota > Viridiplantae > Streptophyta > Magnoliopsida > Rosales > Cannabaceae > Humulus > Humulus lupulus. The sequence continues at coordinate 91,803,067 of NC_084800.1, read as the reverse complement.
TCAATTTTAGAAACATGTTTTAGGCTATCTTGTATTAATTTGTTTAATATTAGATATACATGAAAATAAATAAAGATCCTGTATAAACTTTTTCCAACAGATACCTGGTTTACCACGAGCTAGGAATCGCTATAGCACTGGATGGAGCTGGCCTTCAGCTCTCGGGCCACCTTTAGCCCAGCCAATAAGGCTTCGTACTCGGCCTCGCTGTTGGACGCTTTGAATCTGAACCGTAACGCGAAGTGGAACCGATGTCCCTCTGGGGATATCATAATGACTCCAGCTTCAGACCCGTTCTCATTAGATGAACCATCCACAAAGACTTTCCACAAGGCTCGCACCGGTTCTTCCACTGGTTCCTCTTGGAATCCCATGCACTCTGCCACAAAATCAGCCAGAGCTTGGCTTTTGATCGCAGTTCGCGGCACGTATAGTATCTCGAATTGGCTGAGCTCAATAACCCACTTCAAAAGACGTCTTGATGCCTCAGGTTTCTGCAAAACCTGCCTTAAAGGTTGATCAATTATGACGTGGATGGAATGGGACTGGAAATACGGCCTGAGCTTTCTGGAGGTCGTGATAAGGCAGAACGCCATCTTTTCCATCATCGGATATCTCGATTCGGCTCCAAGGAGCCTCTTGCTAATGTAGTAGACTGGCTTCTGAGATCGGTCCTCTTCACGAACCAGCACAGTGCTGGTTGCATCTTCTATTATAGCTAGGTAAAGAAAAAGAGGCTCTCCGGCCGTTGGTTTAGATAACACGGGCGGCTCAGCTAAATGTGCTTTTAGGTCGAGGAAAGCACGCTCACACTCATCGGTCCACTCTAATTTTTTATTTCCCCAGATCAGGTTATAGAATGGCAAACACTTGTCGATTGATTTGGAAATGAACCGATTAAGGGCTGCCACCCTTCCTGTTAGACTTTGGACGTCTTTCCACGACCGGGGTGATGGCATTTCGAGTAGCGACCTGATTTTATCAGGGTTCGCCTCTATTCCTCTGGTGTTGACTATGAAACCCAGAAATTTTACTAACGCAACCTCGAAGGTACAGTTTTGGGGATTCAGCCTCATGTCGTACTGTCTTGAAATCTTAAAACATTCCTTTAGATCGGGGGCATGGTTATCGGCAATTTTTGACTTGACCAACATGTCGTCAACATACACTTCCATGTTTTTCCTGATCTGATTAGCAAACATCTTGTTGACCAATCTCTGATATGTAGCTCCTACATTCTTCAGCCCGAAGGGCATGACCTTGTAACAATAAACGTTAGTTGGAGTCATGAAGCTAGTGTGTTCCTGGTCCGCAGGATTCATGGAGATCTGGTTATAACCCGAGTATGCATCCATGAAGGACATGAGCTCGTGCCCCGCAGTAGCGTCCACCAATTGGTCAATTCTCGGCAAGGGGAAGCAATCTTTGGGGCAGGCTTTATTTAGATCAGAAAAGTCGATGCAGATCTGCCACTTCCGTTGGGCTTCGGGACCAAAACAGGATTGGCGACCCAGATCGGGTATTTTGCCTCATGAATAAAGCTGCACCTTAAGAGTCAAGCTACTTCCTCTTCTAAGGCATCAGCTCGGGTCGTGCCCAAGCGCCTTTGTTTCTGGGACTTCGCAGGCACGTTTTTGTCCAAGTTAAGGGTGTGCATGATGACACTTGGGTTGATCCCTATCATGTCTTCATGAGACCAGGTGAACACATCTAGATTCTCTTGTAGAAATCTCAACAGCTCTGCCTTTCTCTCATTACACAGGTTTTTCCCGAGCTTCACCACCCTCGAGGGGTCTCTCGGATCGATGTTCACCTCTTTGAGTTCTTCGATGGCCTGGAGCTCGGGTCTATCTTCGCCTATCCGGGGGTCGATATCATCATTCAAGGTGATACCTTCCCCATTGGCTTCCTGAGGTTTTTCTATCTTAGGAATAAATCCTACTTCCTAAGATTCCTCACTTCTGCCCTAAATGGTCATCGTCTGCTGCCCAGGTTGTGACTTTCCCTTCATGGAAATGCTATAGCATTCCCTGGCAGTGAGTTGATCACCTCAGACTGTACATATCCCCGTAGAGGAGGGGAATTTGACTGAGAGATGGCGGATAGAAGTTATGGCCTCAAATGCCATCAATGTAGGTCGGTCCAGAATAGCATTGTACGCGGCGGGACAATCGATAACCACGAACTCGAGGAGCTTTGAGACAGTTCGGGGCCCCTCTCCCAAGGTTATTACTAGCTTGATTGTTCCTATCACTGCCAACCCTTCTCCGAAAAATCCATACAGCATCATGGAGGTGACCTTCAGCTCGGTTACGGACAATCCCATTTTCTCAAGCGTAGATCGGAACAACAGGTTCACCAGACTCCCATTATCGACAAGTATCCTCCTAACTCTTCAGTTGGCGAGCTGGGCAGTTATGACTAAAGGATCGTTATGGGGGAACTGGACATGACCAGCGTCCTCCTCGGTAAAAATGATTGGTTGCCTCTCCAATCACCGCTGTTTGGGTAGACGCTGCTCCGGGACAAATTCCACTCTGTTATGAGCCTTCAACTCATTGACATATCTCTTTTGGGTGCCTCTGCTCGTGCCAGCTAGGTGGGGGCCTCCGGAGATTGTGGATATCTCTCCTCCTATTACAGGAAGAGGGGTATCCTGATTTATCCAGGGCCCAGGCTGGTTTACCGGAGCTTCCGGGGCTGGCTGGCCAGTAGGAACCCGATTTCGCGCATACTGAGCCAAAGGTCCAGCTCTGATGAGTGTCTCAATCTAATCTTTCAAATGCCTACAATCTTCAGTGTTGTGGCCAATGTCGTTGTGGAATCGGCAGAATTTGGAAGGGTCCCTCTTAGCCTTCTGGTGTTTCAAAGGCTCCGGCTTTTTCCAGGGGAGGCAGACAGAATTTGCTAGGAAAATGTGTTCCCTAGTGTTTGTGAGCTCAGTATAGGCCGCGTAGACTGGCTTAAACTTTTTCGCGGGCTTGTTCTTCTTCGGACCGTGTTGGCCGCCCTCGCCGTTCCCCTTTCTCTTGCCTCCACCCCCTTGGTTATTCTCGGCAACGGTTTGAGTCATTTTCACAACATCCATTTCCGCTCCAACGGGTTGATCAAGGGTTTGGCTGGTTCCTGCAACCGATGCTCGCGCCTCTTCCAGGTTTATCCATTCCTGGGCCTTGTTCAGGAATTCATCCACAGTGCTGGCACCTCTTCTCTGGATCTTTTTCCATAGCCCGCCTCCAACGAGGATTCCAGTCCTCAAGGCCATAAGCTTGGAACTATCGTTTGCGTCCCTGGCTCGAGCCGCGACGTTTGCGAACCTGCTCAGGTAAGCTTTTAAAGGTTCCCGGGGTTATTGCTTCACGTTCGCCAGGGTGTGAGCTTTGACACGGGCAGCTGAGAAGCTCGGAATGCCCTCTTGAAATCGGCAGAAAAATTCTTCCACGAGCTGATGGAATGCTTTTTACACTGCTTGAACCACTGCTTAGCTGGTCTGATCAAGGTGGAAGGGAATATCAAACACCTTAGCTCAGGGCCGATATTATGGGCCATCATCAGGGTATTGAACATACCCAAATGGTCTGACGGGTCCCCGTCTCCATCGAATTTGGACAGGTGGGGCATCCGGAAACCTGGCGAGTACATTGTGGCTGCTATGTTGGAGGCAAAAAGCTCGAGCTCGTCCCTTGAGTCATACTCGTCTTTATCCTTTTCTTACAAGAGTTTCTTCATTAGCTCCTCCATCTGAGCTAACCTTTCTAGGGTCTGGTCCTTAGTCCCTTGGTTGTTCTGGGGCTATTCAATAGCTCTAGTTCCATTGTACGCGTTAGGCGGGTTATTGTCCCTCCAAGCTTGAGCTTGGTTAGGTGGGACATTCCCACTACCACGTACTTCAAAAAGACCATCCTCTCAGCGAGCATGACTTTCATTCCTGGCCGGATCCCCTCTCTACGAGTTGAGGCGATCTCGAAGGTTGGCCCTTAAGGCGGCCTGAGGGCTTTGCGCCGAACTTAAGCGATTACGCAGGTCTCCACCGAATCTGCCACTTCAGTGGCTCTCGATCCAGTAGCTCCCGTTGGAAAAGCTTGGAGCCTGCTGCTGGGCGTGAGGATCTGGGACCTCCCCGCGTGCTCGTGGGCGATGAGAAGGACCAGCAGGAGGAGGATTCCTTCTGCTACTCCCGTGCGCCAGAATATCTCGAGCGGGATGAGGGGGAGATGGGTATCTTATCGGCGAAGGGGGATGCCTAATTGGTGAAGTGATCCTCGTCCCATCCGGCCGGATTAAACTAGCTCGCAGTCGTTCTGCTCTGCCGTCTCCAGCATCCTACGCCCGGCGGTCTGATCGCGGCATGGGAGGGCTAGCCGGAGTAGGTTGTCTGCGTGAGCTTTCCCTGGACCTCCTCTGCGAGCTGCCACGAGCCCTTCTGGATGCGTCCGATGGTGGTGTCGAACTAGGAGTTGAGGTTCTGACTGGTCGGCTAAATTGCTGATTGGCCCTGGGAAACTCCTCAAACATAGCTCCCTGGTTATGGTGTGACATGGGTGCAGAACTCGGAGTTGAGGTTCTGACTGATCGACTGGGTCTGGGCCGACTATCCTGGCAGGACTTGTGAGTCCCGCTTTGCCTCTTTCTGACGTTAACGTCGGTTGCAAGAGGGGGTAGTCGGGCCAAGACTTCATTGATTTGCCTACTTGCTCTGGATAGCTGACTCCTCAACTGTATGTTCTCCATTTCTGTCGTCGTCAGGTAACCCGGGTTCGGATTTGGCGGTCGGGGCGCCGAACTCCCGGTGTCGTTCTGGCCCATCGGCTGCTTTCCCGATCGCTGCTGGACCTCGGGGTTTGGTTCGTTGGATATGGCAACATGGTGGGCCTCTTGCCCATCACGTTGATCCGCCTCGTTACCATGCCTCGACCGAGTAACCACCATGATAAAGTTATTGTGATAGCACCAATCTGAATCCTCTCAATGAAAGCACCAATCTGTTGACGCGGTTTTTCGCCAACAGGTAATTATACGAATAAGTAGGATGGATTAGTGCAAATTGGTAAACCGTAATATGAAAAGAATTATAATCTAGGACTTGGGAAACTAATAGCAATAGAAAGATGTTCACTCCCTTTCTTTTTAGGTGGTTCGAAGGTTAAAATCCCTCTAGTCCACCAGTCGATATTATTGATATCTCTTGACTATTTCTTACAAAGTGCTTCTTTACAAAAAATATCCCAACCCCTTGCACTATCCAGGGTCTTGGTATTTATAGGAAGATGATATCTGGGTAGGTACTGGGGTCATCCCGTGACCTCTTCATCCATCAAATCATTTACGTGACATCGATGATTAATTCCTAAACATTGCAGTGAAGTGTGGTCTAATCAATAGGTAAGGAGGGATAATGGGCCGCATGGCCCAAATCAGTCGTGGGATCTCTGAACACGCATGTTTATACTGCATGTCCGAGAATTCAGGAATAGAATAGACACGTGACGCCTGGGATATACATGTTTATATTGCGTGGTTGACTTTACAAGGATTTGGGGGTGTCAGGCCTCTGACGCACTATGAGCTTAATGTGGTTCTAGCTCGTAGCTTTCAACATGTCGACACAATGGCTCCAGGGAGCAGCTAAATGATTAACCAGCTCGGGCTGGTTAAATTAGGGGATGGCAACAAACAGCTCCGGGTGGACGGTTGACACATGGCAGATCGAGTTAAGCCCTTTCTTAGCTCGCTGAAGTGCGCGGATATTTAGGGCGTACAAAAACTTTAGAAAATGTTTACAACTTTAAAATCAAGCAAACGGGCATTGCACGTTGTTTCTACCTAATATGATAGATAAATATACACACTTAAACTGTGTTTAAAAAAAAAAGCTTATTTAATATATCCATTATTTTTGCCAAGAATTTCTACACAGTCTTCAAAATATATGATTTTAAAAAAAAATTCAAATTATATGATTATCAAAAATGTTAAGAATGGTATATGAATATATAGAAATTTTTATAATTATGTTTGATTGAAACATAATCTTTTAAATATGATTCTCAAGAGTATAAAAAACTAGTACATGTATGTGAGAAAATAAATTTATCTCATACCAAGTGATACTTTATAAAATAAGCAATTTTCACATTTCTTTCTATACTTATATTAGCTAGGGAGATTCTTAAAATGGATGATAAGTGGATCAATTAGGAAAATTATTATGGAAACTAATCATCATTACGCCATGGATTGAAAAATGATGATGAATCTTGCTTGCGAACTTTAGTTGTTGCAATAAAATCAACGAAGGAAAAATGATGTTAAATCAAATATTTATGTTAAGGTGTTGTTGGCGATTATATTGTGTCTATGGAGGGAAACAAAGCTGGTAATAGTCCTATCATTCTTTCCTCTACTTAATTTTTAGGCTATTTAATATTTCTGTCTCCCAAATTATTACAAATACCAAATCATGTCCCCCAAATATTTTGGCTTGTTAAAATTCTTCTTAAATTAATTGTCTAAGGGAAATTTGAGTTTTTATGCTTAAGGAGTTGTCCTAAATCAAAAAATATGCTAGGCATTCTAATCATTTCAAAAAAATGTCAAATCTTTTGACAATACCCAAAATACTCCTCCCATAATTTTTCTCATCCACTTCCTCTTCTCTTTTCTCTCTCTCTCTCAACCCATTCCTCTCAACTCTCCCTCTAGAAAAAAAATCATGGGTATGGTAAAATATAAGAGAACTCAATATAATGCAAGTATTCCTCACTTAAAACACTAAATACTGCATTTTGAATAGATCTGGGCATGATTTTTCAGTTTTTTTTTTTTTGCAATTTTTTTTTTCAGATTTGAAACTTTAAATTTGTAGAAAATCGACGTGGTTCGATGGTGCTCGATGCCAACTCGATGGGGCCTTCAAAATCAAGATTTTCATAAAAAAAGTCGATGTTGCTCGATGGTGGTTTGATGATGTTCGATACAATTCTTGCAATATACGTAATTTTTCACTCGGGTGTCCGTTTGGGGTGATTTTTATTTTATTTTGGGTATTTTTTCAAGATCTACATGTGTTGAGATGTATATATACACATTTGAAAATATAAATCTAAAAAAAAAATGCAAAATGCAAAACATACCTCATGTTATGTTTTGGTATGTTTTCAAGTTTTAAACTTTGAAAATGTATATGTGAACATATAAAACATGTAGATCTCAAAAAAATACCCAAAATAAAAAAAAATCACCCCAAATGAACACCCGAGTAAAAAATTATGTCTCTTACCAGAATTGCATCGAACCACCATCAAACGACCATCAAGCAACCATCGAACCACCATCGAGCAACAATCGAGTAAAGTCAATTTTCTACAGATTTCAGAGTTTCAGATCTGAAAAATAACTCAAAAATCATGCCCAACTCGATGGTGTTCGATGACAACTCGATGGGGCCTTCAAAATCAAGATTTTTATGAAAAATTTGACGTTGATCGATGGTGGTTCGATGGTTGTTCGATGGTGGTTCGATGCAATTCTTGCAAGAGATGTAATTTTTCACTAGGGTGTCTGTTTGGGGTGATTTTTTTATTTTTGGTATTTTTTTTAGATGTACATGTTTTAGATGTTCACATACACATTTTAAAAGTTTAGAACTTGAAAACATACCAAAACATATCTTGAACATGAGGAATGTTTTGCATTATGCATTTTCTCAAGATTTACATTTCCCAAATGTGTATATACACATCTCAAACGTGTAGATCTTGAAAAAATACCCAAAATAAAAAAAAAATCACCCCAAACGGATACTCGAGTGAAAAAATACGTATCTTGTAACGCCCTGGCTACCCCAGAACAGTTACGGTGAACGGTGAACCGGAAATTTGACTCGTTACCCGAGTCCTTTGGTTAAAAACGTGATCTAAGTGTTATTACCAAGTTATGGTGAAAACCAGTAAAAGGAAAGGGTACATTTTATTAAGTAAACAAACTGCTCATGAGCCTTTTTAAAATGTTTACAAGTAGTTCAAATTACAAAAGAGTTGCTACAGTTCCAAACATACAAACTCCGCCGGCCTAAGCGGCAAAAATAGGGTAAACCCCTAGTCCCTCTGAGAACTCCTTGACCGTGGCGGTCAAGCGGCCCTGTACGTACATTACATCGCCCAAGCTCTCCACTCAAGGTTGGCCAAGCTTTTCCTTTCCTTTACCTGCACCACGTAGCACCCATGAGGCAAGGCCCAGCAAGAAAACACAATAAGATACGGTATATTATCAACAACGATCATAATAATCATCCAGGACTATCAGTCCAACAAATAGGTGACAATAGCCAAAAGTCACAGTAATGAGCATCGCTCCCTCTAGCCATGTGACGATAGGGTCATCAGGGCTTAATCGATAAGTGTTTCATTCATAAGTTTGTTCAGGACAGGTGCATGGTGATTGGTCACCAACATAACCTTCCTCACGACTCTAGAGTCGAAACTATGGACAACGTCCCTTAGCCACGTGACAAATGGTCACCGGGGTCATATACCTTGGCTATAGTCATCTGGTCGTAGACCAGGCAAGCGCTTGTAAGTTTCTTCGACCTTAGGTCGGTCTCGCATTAATGCCATAGAGCCACTCAATGCGTGATCATCGACTTTAGAGTCGGTCCCTGACTAGTCAGTGTCTTAAACAGGTGATTAGCAATCATTAGCATTTGATATGCAATCCACGTTCACATATAACAAACAACATGCCTCAATATCAAACCATGCATGTCATATACCTGTACAGGGTGCAACTGTGTCCATACACTGTTTTCTTACCTCAAGTTCGAGCGAGAAGTATGATAAAGACGACCCCTGAGAACGATCGGTCTTTTAGTTCCTTAGCGGTTACCTAATCACAACCAATTATAACCTCCATTAATGAGAATCCACAATAATAGGGTCTTAACCTAAGCACCATCCTCGGGACCTCGAAACATGCCCACACGGTGAGTAGAATCGATCCCGGGCCTTAAGGATTGAAACCCCAAGTCAAAAACCCTTAAAAACACTCAAAACGGGGTTTGGAAGGAACAGGGTAGCGCTACAGCGCTCAACCCCTAGCGCTACAGCGCTAAACACAGAACCGCCCAAGTGCCAGAAACCCTCCTGAGGAGCGCTATAGCGCCCTAGGGTGGGCGCTGTAGCGCTACCTCCAGCCCAAAACTTCCCTGAACCGACCTTCTTCATCTCCTTCGATTCTAACTCGATTCCCAAGCTTCCAAAGCCTATTCTTGATGCCAAAAGGACCCAAAAACCATCCCAACACATCCCAAACATCACAAGCATGGGAACCCTAGCCAAAACTCCCAACAAAACCCATGAATTCACCCTAAACATTTCAGCTGCAAAACAAAACTAAAACAGAGCAAACCAGAGAAACTATGGTTAGAAACTTACCCAAAGCTTGGCTTATGAAGCTCTTCAATGATGGAACACACTCCCAAACTCCCAAGGCTTGCTTCCCAAGCTAGAATCCTCAAAGTTGGCTCAAAAACCACAAAGAACAGAGAGAAAAAGAAGGTACGGGAGAACTCTCAAAGATACTCTGTTTTTCCATCACCTTTTTCAGCTAAATAAGGTTATATCTATCCTAGGGGTGAAATGACCATTTTACCCCTAGGTCAATTAATGGTTTCTAAAGACTCCCAAGGGCATTTTTGGTACTTTCCTCCTAACTCATTAATCATAATTAACGCTCTCCAATTCTCGTTATTCTCGAAAATCATAAACACCAATAATTCACATCCCGTTACCCTTTATTTCCCGGTAACGCTCTAATCATCAAAATCACCCCGAGACTCAACCCAAGTCCCGACACTTAATCCCGTTGTGACTAAACCGCTAATCAATAATCTACGATCGTCTCATGTCGAACAGCTCGAACAAACCCACATCATAATGTGGTCTCAACATATATCACCGACATGCATACAATTAACATTACACTATAATATAATTCTCATAAATATGCATAAACACATTTAATAGCGTAATTAAGAAATTATGGCCCTCCCTGCCTACAAATCCAGCCGCTAAACCACATTAGGGAATCCGGGGCATTACATATCTTTCAAGAATCGCATCAAACATCATCGAACCACTATCGAGCAACATCAATTTTTTCATGAAAATATTGATTTTGAAGGCCTCATCGAGCAGGCATCGGGTACCATCGAACCACGTCAATTTTATGCATATTTCAAAGTTTCAGATCTGAAAAAAAATCACAAAAAGAAACCCAAAAATCATGTCCAGATCTGTTCGAAATGCAGTATTTTAGTGTCCTAAGTGAGGAATACTTATCAATACATTGAGTTCTCTTATATTTTACCTTAACCATTAAAAAAAATTCTAGAAAGGGAGTTGAGAGGAATGGGTTGAGGGAGAGAGAGGGAAGAGAGAAGAGGAAGTGGATGTGAAAAATTATGAAAGGGGTATTTTGGGTATTGTCAAAAAAATTAACAATTTTGGAATGATTTAAATGCCTAACATTTTTTTGACTTGGAACCCTTCATTAAGCATAAAAACTCAAATTTCCCTTTGTCTAATGTGGTTAACAGAGTGTTGTCATGGCTATTTGGTTACTAATATATCTTTGTCACGTCAGCATCACATATGTAATTTGAAATAAAAACACTTTAAAATTTAATAAATCTATTTTCTTATTAAAAATAATCAAAATCCAATTTAAATATTAAATTAAAACTTACACCTATAATAAAACAAAAAATAACTATCAAAACTAAAATGATGTTCAGATATAAGCCAGATTACTCAAAACCAATTTGCAACATATATGAACCTGAGTCAAAGAAAACATGAAACATATTTACTCAAAATCATATTACTCTTTAAAATAATGAATACTGAAATTCCGTTTTTTATGATTACCAACTTAATTATTCAAATTAAATAATTAATTGTTGAACTGTTACAGAAATGTTTAAACAGATACAAAGACTGTTTGAACAGAAACCAGATATGTTTAAACAGTTTGTGACCAGAAGATAAAAACGAACATAAAGTAAAGAACACACGAATTTTTACGTGGTATCAGCAATCTTTGCAGATTGCTACTAGTCCACGAGGCCACGCCCAGAGAATGAAATTTATTAGAAGAATATCTAAACGATTACAAAACCAAATTGACTTATACAAATAAAGACTCCCTCTTGAATTTGTCGCAACTGTTGTAATCTAAACTCCTAATCAAATTTCTGAAGTGCTAAGATCTTGAACTCCCTTCAAATCATAACACTTGCACTTTTCCTCCCAAAAAGTGACTCACGAACAAGACTTCTCCCGAAGCTTGATGACCAATGTCCAAGTGTGTTCAACCTGCACAATTAACACAAAGAAAACAATACAGAAGTACACTGTAATAAACCACTAAGAACTTGCTGGACTCAAGTTCTTCACATAATAAAAAGTCTCTCTAAAACTTGAAAAATATTTGGAAAATAATACACCAAGAGAGATAATCAAAAACCAACGACCTAAGGATGATTATATACATTTTAGAATCCCTTTAGGTCGTGGAAAACAAATCAGGAATCAAACAGCCAATAAATGGAAAATCTTCCAAAACAGGAAAGTCAGAATCTGTTCAAACAGACTGGCAATCCGTTCAAACAGATTCATTGAACCTGGACAGATTTTCAACCCAGTTTCCTTAAATAAATAAGGAAACAATATATCGTTTATTATTGCAAGCTGTACACGATTTCTGGGTAACCAATTCAGATAAATAAAAATAAATAATAATTTTCCAATTCAAGAAAAAGATATTCTTTTATAGGAAAATATATATTTATTTTATTAACACATAAATAAAAATCTGAATATTACAAAACAAGTAACTACCCATTTTCGAAATTCACCACAAAATATTACAAAAGAGGAAACTACTAATTTCGAAAATATCATTTTAATTAATTTTGTCATAATTATCAAAAATGCCAATAAAGGATTTTACAAATACAAAGTACAAATCACTACTAGAAATATAGGTTTTTACTTCAGATTTTATACCCAGCATACAAAAAAACTGAAGTAAAAGCATTTTTAAACTCTTTTACTTCGCTTTTGAATTTGGTGCTAAAAAAAATTAGATACTACTTCGCTTTCTTAAAAAAACGAAGTTAAAAATTCAATTGAAAGAGGGCCATGTTTAGTTGCACATGCCCATGACTTCAGTTTAGAGAGAATAAGGATGTAAAAAAAACGGTCAAGCCAAACGCGTCCCTTATTAGTTTTTGGTAACTTTCTACTGCGGTTTTTATGTAAAAACCGAAGTGGAAAGTACGCTTTCTACTTCGGTTTTTACATAAAATCGTAGCAGAAAGTGCCCAGCCACACGAGGTCGAGCACCCTTAAAACCCTTTCTTCCACACTAATGGCCCATAACCCTTCTCTTCTCCTCTGTGCAAACCCCGAAAACTCCCAAAAACTCCATTGACGCAACCGTACGGCACAACCATTTTCTTGAATGAAACCTTTTTTTTTCATTATTTCTTACAACTTTCCTTCATTATAAACCGAAATATAGCCTAAAAATCCTTCTTTTTTTTTGTTTTTTTAGAGGAAAAATATATATTTGGCCGTGGGTATTATTTCTCATGGGTTCTTGGTGGTTCTTGCCAGATTTTGACTAGATTTTTGTCATTGTAAGGTGTTTTTGAGCTTCAAAACAGGTATGAATTACTAAATCATTGTTTTGATGATAATTTTTTATTTTTTTATGTTTTTTTTATATTATTCCGAATTTTATAATTAGATTTAGTAATATTTTGTTAACTTTTCTAATTATTTGTTAATTTTGTTATTTTAAATAATGTGATAAAATTTTGGTTTATTATAAACATATATATATATGTATATTAGTAAATTTTAGAAATTGTGACAAGATGAATTTTCTTTTTAAATATTTGAAAAAATAAATAGCTTGAAGATCATCAAAGTGTTGTTCATTAGTTTCTATAACTAGTTTGATTTTTTTTTATTTAGTGGTTTGGTAATTAATTATGTAGTTTACTAATTATGTAAGTAATGTTTTAGTAGGGTCATCGATTGAGTGGTGACTTTATTGTTCATTTCGGGTGAATTGAAGAGTAATATTGAAGGTTAGTTATTTTTTAATTTTATTTATATTATTACAAGATTTATGTATAAAAATAAGGTTAATTAAATCATGCATATTGGATTTAGTGAAAGTTATGTTTGAAAATTAGTGAAGTAGACTCTGGGAAATTTGCGTGTTGTGGTGATATAAGGATGAATTCATTTATGCTTGATTATTGTGTTTGTTTGTGTTGTTTTTATAGGAAATTATGAAATTGCGGCATGCTATAGAAACAGAGGATACTCTGCCGAATTTTTAAAAAAAATTATGACTAGAACCTAATAATGATGGATTCATCTATGCTTGATTATTGTGTTTGTTTGTATTGATTTTATTGGTAGTTATGAAATTACGGTATGCTATAGAAACAGAAGAAACTCTGCCGATTTTTTTAAAAATTATATAAGACTAGAACCTAATAATGATGGATTCATCTATACTTGACTATTGTGTTTGTTTGTATTGATTTTATAGGTAATTATGAAATTACGATATGCTATAAAAACATAGGAAACTCTGCTGTTTTTCTTTTAAATTTTATAAGACTAGAACCTAATAACATGCCTAAAGTTATTGTGCATAGAGTATAATTCTTTACATGATTGAATTGTTTTTGAAACTTATATAAGTTTTTTTTTCTAACTTATTAGGAATTTAATATTGTTATTAGTATGGATAAATCATGGATGCTTGAGAGGAGAGAAACATCACAATTTCAAGATGGATTCAACAATTTTTTAAAGAATTGTAGTGATCCACAAAGAATTCGTTGTCCTTGTATCGATTGTGGAAATGGAGTAAAGGGGAATATTACCATGATAAAGGATCATGTATTTTTTCGAGGATTTGATATAAGTTATACTAGATGGTATTGGCATGGAGAATTATTAAATGACGACCCATATCCATTAGGTAGGCGAGGTGTAGATGATTTTGAGAGTAATGATTTTGATGATCATCTTATAGAATTGCTTGATGAAGCACAAGAAGAGTTTGTTCATAATTCAGAAAAATTCGATAGTGTGGTTAGAGATGCAGATAGACAATTGTTCAGTGGCTGCAATAAACTAAGATTGCCAACAATGGTTAAATTTTATAACATAAAAGCAGAAAATGGAGTTAGTGATAAGTGTTTTAGTCAATTTTTAGCTGCTTTCAAGGATATTTTGCCGCTAGAAAATTATTTTCCGGAGTCTACATATGAAGTAAATAAAATATTAAGTTTGATAGGGTTGAAGTATGAGAAGATTCATGCATGTCCGAATGATTGTGATTTATATCGTAAGGAGTATGCAGACATGGACACTTTCCCAGAATGTGGTTTACCACGGTACAAACCTAACAAAAGTAAGGAGATTAGGAAACTTATTCCTCAGAAAGTGTTATGGTACTTACCTTTGATTTCGCGGCTGAAGCGATTATATCGAAGCGCATAACACTCTAAGAACTTAATATAGCACGAGACTGGATGAGTGAAAGATGGTAAACTCCGACATCCTGCAGATTCACAGGCTTGGAAGAAGGTAAATTATTTCAATCCATATTCAAAAATGAACCAAGACATCTTCGTCTCGGTTTAGCTGCTGATGGAGTAAAACCACATAGATCTCTAAGTAGTAGGCATAGTTCATGGCCTGTCTTCCTAGTTATGTACAATCTTCCTCCTTGGTTGGTCATAAAAAGGAAGTTTACGATGCTTTCATTAATAATTTTAGGCCCAAAACAACCAAGACATGATATCGATGTTTATTTGGCACCATTAATTGATGATTTGAAAGAGTTGTATGAAAATGGTGTTGAGACATATGATGGTTTTAAAAAAGAAGTATTTAATATTCATAATGTGGTGGTAGAGGGTGTTATCATTGATGGGGTGGGTCCACTGACTATTCATGGTGTTCAACTGACAGACGGATACGCGAGGGTGCGAGTCACCAAAATGTTAAAAGAGGAAGTGCAGAAATGTAACTAAACAAACAGTGTTTTTACGTGG
Source organism: Humulus lupulus (assembly GCF_963169125.1). Classification (NCBI taxonomy): domain Eukaryota; kingdom Viridiplantae; phylum Streptophyta; class Magnoliopsida; order Rosales; family Cannabaceae; genus Humulus; species Humulus lupulus. The sequence goes on along the minus strand of NC_084800.1, from coordinate 91,787,919 downwards.
TTCAGGCGTTAACAAGCCCTAGTCCACGAGTCGATGTTATTATACTTGGAAAGGATTACAGTAAGATGGCTGGTGTACAAGAACTTCACACACTCACAATGTTTCTCTCGGGTTCTCTTGAAGAAGATGAAGCTAGAGAGATTTTAGCAGAGTTCTTGCTATGTGATTTGTTGGCCGTCCCTCTTCTTGTAAAATGAAGGGGTCTTTATAGCTAGGGTTTCGGATTAGGGTTTTTCTCTACGTACATGAGTCTTAATTACACCAGCCATAAATAGGGGATACAATTACTGTAGTAGCATGGCTACAAGACTCTATGTGGGTATATTTACGTGAAAGTATGGGGAATACACAAAGTCAGCCGTCTTTTCCAAGTTGTCAGCGGAACAGTAGGCGAAAAGGTACCCTTAGGCGTGCTGGGATGTGTACGGCTTTGACCTGTCGAGCGTGTCAGGCGAGATCCTGTGTCAGGTGGATATCATTCCAAATATGCCTCCTCCATGACTCGACCGCTTGGTTTTGTTCCGTGCGAGGCACGGAACTGTTTCCGCGAAGACCGCTTGAAGAGCTTCTCCTGGAAGGGGCTTCCCCGAAGGATACCCCTTAGGGAGTCCGGGAGGGTTGACGAGTTTCCGTGTCGTGTTTGCTTGGAAGAGTAATCTGGACACTAAACAGGAGAGGCGAAGCCTTTCTGTCCATCCGCGAGCTCTGGTCACCTACCGTGAAAGACATTGGTAATTCTGCTTCCCTGAGGATATCAATCTAAACGCTATCCGGAAATCTGGATAACAGTTACCTATTAAAATATTTGTTGGTCCGTTATTATTTTAATATTCATTTTACTTGATGTTGTGCAGGGTCCTCTAAAAAAGAGACCTCTTATGTCAACAAGCCCATCCAAGGATAAGACGAACTGTAATTCTACGTCCAGCCCACATCTGTCATCAGCTGGATCTCACGTCAATCCATAAAACACTCCGATAAAAGGCCAACCATTTGGCGATCACATCATGAATCGCATCCATGTTAGCCTTCAGTTTATGGTGAGAGAATTTTACAGAGTTAAGGGAATAAACAAAGTAGTCTCAGTTCTAGTGGACCCATCATTCATGAATCGCGTGGAACCATCATTCATGAATCGCGAGTCAATCTTTATAACTTCAGAGGATGTAGAACAAGTTGCTACTTTGCATATGATTGGAGGCTCAACAATGATATTCGGACTAAGGTATCCCTTCAACTAATTCTTTGGAATGATATGAAATTTAGAATGGTTATGAGTATTGCTCTGTGATCTGTTGCATATTTTCATAGTAAATTGAATGTTTGCAAGTTTGGGTAGTCCTATTTATAGGGGAAACTCTGCCGAATTTTTTTAACAATATTTAACACTTAAGAAAATTTTGCAGATGCATTTGGGAGTCCCTATTTCCAAATCAACGTGTCTTTTACAAGTTTTTTGACACTAAGCGTCTTAGCATTAATAATGCTAAAGATGTAGAACGATCAACCATTGACTTAGCAAATTGGTTGATGACCATGAATAGAGTTGGTCAACTATACTTTATACCTTGGAACATACGGTAAGAAATACTATAAACTTTTCTTATTTGATTATTCATATTAAAAAATTAATTATTTTATTTAACATGCTTATTATTTTAGGGAACATTGGATGTTGGTGGTTGCTATGCCAAAAGGAAAAATCATGTTCTTGGATTCACTAAAAGCACACAAACATCTTGAAGAAATTGATTCAATGATAATGAGGTAAGTTTTAAAATTTTAAAAATATTTCTTAATACGCAACAACTATTACATGTTACTACATTTTAATAACTTTTGTAATTTTTCTTTTTATATAGTGCATATTATAAGGCTTCTTCCGATGAATTACTCGGCAATCCTACAAAGATATTCAATGTTGCATGTCCAAAACAACCACAAAGTCATGAATGTGGTTTTTTATGTGTTGAAGTACATTAGAGATCTTGTACGGGCATCAAATGCAAAAAAAACCTTAAAAGAAAAAGTAAGTTTATTTTTTATAACTTATTTTGGTATCGATAACCTATAAAATAATCAATGTTGTTATTAATTAATTTATATTTATTAATTTTACAGTTTGATGGGAAGAAGGAATATTGTGAGATTGCAGACCTCTTGCCAATCCAACACGAATGGTTAGGTCGATTGATGACATACATTTATTAGTAAGCCTATTTTGTTTATGAGTTCGTTTTGTTCTAAGTTTAGTTTTATGTAAATATATTAATGTTAAGGCTAGCTATCTTACTTAAGTACTTGTTTTTATGCTTATGTATGACATTTCTAATTAATGAAAGTTAGCATATTTTCATTCAAAAAAAAAATCATAACTAATTCCACTTGTAAAAATATATATAACTATAAATTCATATAATTAGACTATTTAAAAAAATTAGGGCAAAATATATAGATATATATAAAATAGAATTGGGTCATTTTAAAATAATCAGAAATAATTATTCAAAAAAATTATATCCCCACTTCGATTTTTACATAATAACCGAAGTAGAAAGTGCCCAGCAAGGAAGTGTACCCCACTTTCTACTACGATTATTATGTAAAAACCGAAGTAGAATCCCCACTTTCTACTTCGGTTATTATGTAAAAACCGAAGTAGAATCCTCACTTTCTACTTCGGTTTTTACATAATAACCGAAGTCGAAAGTCTATTTTTCACTTCAGTTTTTATCTACTTTTTACTTCGCCTCGAACTACTGCGATTGCGAATTTAAGCGAAAACCGAAGTAAATCTAGCATAAAAACCAAAGTAAAAGCCATTTTTTCTTGTAGTGAATGTATATAATCAAACAACATAAATCTAAACTAATACTCTTCCAAATTCGTACAAACCCACACTTTCATTCAAAATTACAACTCACAAATCAAAATTACACAAACTCATACAACCAAAACAAAAATCTCAGATTTAATGCAAGCTTTTGCATAGCTCATTTTACTCTATTTTCTTTCATTCTTACTGTTGAAAACAGTTGCCTAATTGACTCGTCAACCCATATACCATTGCTCATCTGTGAGGAATAAAGCTAGTAGAATAAGAAAAAGAAAAGAAAGAGAGTGAACAGGTTTAGATTTTAGGCTATGTTTGGTAGGAATGAGGGAGAGTAGGATGAATGAAGAGTTTAGGAATGATGGGGAGTACAATGGATGAAGGGGATAGTTGCTCTCCTTTATATTGTTCAGTATTAGAGATGAAGTTGGAAGGATGGAGAAAAAATTAATTATTAAAATTAATATTTTATCTTTTTAATATAAATATTTATTATTTTTTAAAAGGGTATATATGACATTTATATATTACTTTTTTGTCTTTTTCTTGGATCCCTCCAAAAAGAGATAGACTGAATTTTTAAGCTTTGAAGGGAAAATATATTCCTTCCATCTCTCCTCTCCATTTATCTCTCCCTCTTTGCAAACAAAAGAATTCAACCTCTCCTCTCGCTACTCTCCATCCACCCCTCTCTATCCAGCCATCTCTCATCCTACCAAACATAGTGTTAGGGTTTAGTTTTTTATTTTTTATTTTAAATATATTTTTAAAATTTTAATTTTATCTATGTTAATATTTCATATTATATTTTGGGTTTTGTATTTAGTTGTAAGAATAAAATATATATTTTTAATTATTTTAAAAATACCTAATAATAAATTAAAAAGATTACAGACATTAAGTTTTGATTTAATATTTAAATTGGATTTTAATTATTTTTTAAAAGAAAATAGATTTTATAATTTTAAATTATTTTTAATTTTAAATTACACACGTAGTAGGGACACATCAGTGACCAAATAACCACGACATCATTTCATTAGCCATAATGGACGAAACTTAATTGTAGTCTTATGTTTCAGCACTGTAAATAGTTCATGGGGAATTTTTAACGGGTTAAAAAAATTCAAAAGCACAACTTGATATTGGTAATAGTTCGAGAGGGGAAAAAATCTTAAATAGCCTAATCTTTAACATGCACAAAGGGGAGAGTGTGACAAGGAATCTTGATCAAGATTGGAAACCCCGATGAAACATGTGTAATTAGATATCTCTTCTATATAAAAAGTGTGTAGATAATAGAAATTATTAGTTTTAACTGTTTGTTTTGTTAACTCTAACAGAATATTCTAAATATTTAACGGAATATTCTTTTAAAACTAACACTACAACAAAATAGGAGTTTAATTGTTAAATGAGGGGGACATTGTAAACATTTAATGTCTCCCCGCAAGGGAGACGTTGTTATAGGAGCCATCATAAGTGACCCTACAATGACTCCCATGGGGAGACTTTGTAGACATTCAACGTCTCCCCCTGGGAGTCATCGTAGGGTACCTACAACGTCTCCCTTGGAAAGACTTTGTATACATTAAATGTCTGATATCGTAAGTCATCATTGGTTTTTGTATTTTTTTTTAAAACAAAATATTTTTTTTTAAAATCGAATTAAAAAAATATAAATTATATGCAAATTTAAATTATGAATTTTCATTAATAGAACTAAAATGTGTATATAATATGTTTTAGGTAGCTAAATATACAAAAATGTAATATTTGTTGTTAAACATACAAATTAACAAATATTACACTAGCTAGCTAGACATATAGTAAGAAAGAAAAAGTAAACAACAACAACCTAATATTTGGGACGATTACTTTGAACTATCGGTAGCATATGGTTCGCCAATGTTGACGCATTTCATTAATCTATGCTGGTGTATATGGCGAAGTGTTTAGCTACAAATAATACAAAGTAAAATATATTAGTTAATTATTATTATTTGATTATATATACTTTAATAATAAATAAATTGTTAACTTTTTATAAATTTATATACATACATCTTTCTTCAAGTAAAGCTCAGGTCGTGAATGATCAATGTAATCCTTCAACATCTTCATCACATAATATCCACATGCCACATTGTCTAGTTTGTGTGGACACTAACATTTAAATAAAAGGTCAAGCAATAAATATAAATAATATTAGTAAAATTCAAGTATAGATTTTTAAAATAATTAAAGTTGTAGTTACTTACTTTCAGTTGCACAATTTCTATATTATTTGGAATCTCAGGAGATTTTGGTAAACTGGTCAGAAAGATGTTGAAAGCATCGACCATATCTTCCCATATGTCTATGAAAAATTAAACAAACAAAACTAAATAAGTATACAACAGAGCATACAAAAAATTGCGGAGCATTTCCCCTATATTAGTAACCTAACCATCTGTCAATCTAATCAAATTCAATCAAATAAGCACAACACAATTCAAATATAATAATAGAATACATAATTATAGACGAAATGGGGCAGCATTTTCCCTATAATAGTGATCTAACCATCTGTGAACAAGTCAAACAACACACAATAAGTTTCTTCGCCTTATAGATCCGCGACACACAAACAAATTTTCCAGAACCTACTTCACTAAAACACACAGTTCTCAACCTTCTGTTATCACCGCAACACACAATTTTAATCTCAGAACCTACTTCGTTATGGATGAATATTTAAGATATTCAAACTCCTCTAAAAAAAGTTTAATAATACTAAAACAAGAATTTAAATCATGTATGTACCTCTTGCAATTAATAGTCCTAGCTAGCAAATTTACTTCAATTTGCAATGCACTTTTCTATTAAATTCACAACCTACAAAATTAAATTAATTAATAAATAAAAGATTGCTAAACAAATAGCACTACATAATTGGATTGACAATAACTTATTCTTTCAATTTTAGAAAATTAAAAACCTCAAATGTGTGCTTGACATAGAAATTTTGAGGCAAAAATCACCCTAGTTAAAACCACAACCTACAAAATTAAATTAATTTATAAATAAAAGATTACTAAACAAATAAAAATGCATAACCATATATAATAAATCTACTTAAATGTAAATAAAATATTTAAAATATACATACAAATATATATAATTTTTAAATTAAATAAAAACATAAATTAAAAAAATCATAAAAATATATACTTGAATTACTTATATCTATAAATGTTATTTGCTATGTGTTGACCCTTGATTTGGTCAACGACACGGAGTCAAGTAAAACGATAAGAACGAGATGAAATCAAGACAAAAAGATAAATGACACCAAAGATTTATAGTGGTTCGACCCCAGTGATGGTAATAACCTACGTCCACTTAGTGTTCTTATTGATGTAGAATCTCAAAAACTGTGATCAATGAACTAGTGTTCACGAGTTTCACAAGCTTAGAGATGAATACAAATTTTGTGAATAAAAACACTATAATTCTCTCTTAAAATTCTCCCAAAGAAAAGTCCCCCCTCTTGAGCCTTTTGATTCTTATTTATAGGCTCAAGGAGTTCTACATGGGCCGATGGGCCTTAATTACATTTAATACAGGCGTATCCAAATAATAATGGAAATCAAAATTATTACATAAATGCGAAATTACATCTATGAAATACTGCGACCAGACTGGTCGCCATTGAAATATGTAGTTTGCTGAGTGAACTCTCTTCTGGTCGATGGTCGAACAGATCGTATTCATTTAAACGGTCACGTGTATCCCATGTTCTTGTTAATTCTGCCACGTTATTAGGCAAATCTTTTTTAGGTAAACATTTTCCTCCCAAGTTTATTTTACTGCGACCAACATATAATAAACTTAATCGACCAACTTTCCGTCTAACCTGTCACGTCTGCCAGAGTCTTTTCGAAAAAGTAAATAATTATGATTGTTGCAGTTTCTCAAAGACGTTTTGACGGTTAACACGATTTCCCACACATTGAAAACTTACCCCCATCATTACATCTATTACTGTGCCACAATCAGTATAAATAAATCACTTGCCTCATTTTTTACTTTTTACCAAACCTTCCTCTCTCAAGAACTCAGAAGAAAAATCCTCAAGAGAAGCCCAGAAAATTTCGGTGATCCGAGGCATGTCCGACCAATCTTGAGCAGCAACACCCGTGAATCTGTAATCCAAGTAAGTTTCTTGATCCCTCGATCTCTGTTATACCATGCAAAGTAAATTTTATGAGTTTTTTGGTATTCGGGTGTGAGTTTTTGAATGTTCTTTGAGAAAAAATTTCGGGGTAATCGGGTTCGTAGGCAAAAACATGATAGGATAAAGTTTTAAATTGTAAAAACATTAAGTGAGGCTTAGAAATCGATGTGGGAATTAAGAATACTATTTTAGGGCCCAAAATCAAAGTAAAATTTTATTTTTTATGCTTTCGGAAAAATCTGGCTTTTCCCACTTGTTTTCGAAGTCAAAGTTTTTCTGAAAAAACTTTTCACTTCCACTTTTTGATCTGTTTTTCCAAACCACTCGCATGCTTTTAGTGTTTTTGTTAGAATGCTGCTGTTCGTATAAAAGCTTAACTTTTATACATGAGCAATGTTATCCCAACGTTTTCTCTTCTTCTATCTGTTGGTCATAGATTCTCATCTCCCCTTTCCTGTTCTTAGATATTCATGCACGATCCTTGGGGAGGTGAGAGGCCAATCGATGTCGATCTTCTCGTGCTGCTGTTTGAGGATCAAGAACAACTGTCACTGTTGTTTTTGGATGTCCCATTTTCACAACAAAACCCAGCGACCAACCCTCCGACTAGTCAACCAAACATGGGTCACGTGAAATACACTGCCCGTAGAAAAAAGAAAATAACCAACTCTCCTTCTAACCAGCCTGCCCCTCGCACCAAGGACCCTTCTACTAACCCTCAGCCTATAAATACTGCACCACCAAATTTCCAACCTAAAGCCTGACCTTGTGACGGCCTTAGGCCAGACGTTGACTGGTACGTTGCGCCTCCTAGCATCATATCGGCGAGGATGGTGAACAATTATCTCAAGAAGTACGGTCTTCCTGGAATTACCCTAGTCAAACATTCACCTGACCAGAGGGCAAACGTGCCTGGAGGCGCCTTCAGTGCCTGGTCGAGGTACCATATCGAGGCAGGGGCAATCTTGCCTCTGCACAAATTTTTTCAGGGGGTAGGCAATTACTTCGTGGTCGCCCCTTTTCAAATTACCCCCAACGGATATATAGTACTATCAGCACTCTATATCCTTCACAACCATAAAAAATGGCATGTGCCTACAATGCACGAGATCAACTACTTGTTCGATTTCAAGTCCAACCCCAACCACAACAACATGGGGTTCTTCCATTTCTACCACCAAGATTCTGCTCGTACCTTTCAGATCGACTTCACCTACAAATCCAACGTAGGGAAGTACTTCCAGGAGTATTTCATTACGACGGACATGATCGCCGATAACCTGGCCTTCACTCGAGGAGGTAAATTTCTTAATTTCTGGTCGTTTATTTTCTACTAGTTTGTTTTTCTCCGTTCTTAGAACCTTGATGTTACATCTAGGTCCATGGTACGACCAGATCCCACTCCAGAGATGGAGATACGGGCCGCAGCCCTGGCCAGCTTGACGAATATCGAGAAGAGCGTCAAGGAGCTGGTCATAGAAAGTAATATGAGGCTGGTTGGCCTCTTGGCTCCTCACCAGAATATGAGGGAGTCCACCGCAGGGAGTACGACTGGAGAGGGCATCCTCAAGCAGCAACATGATGTGTCACAACCCCCGAGATGGCGAGCAACAAGAATGACCATCCGGGAACCCTCCAGCAACCCTCAGGCTGCTGCTGCCCCTGCCCAACATGGGAAGGGCAAGCAAAAACTTCCAGAGTACACCGAACCTATACTTGACTTAATAGAAGAGAATGGTACTGACTTCTCACTTTTAGATAACTTGCCCATTCCCTGTCATTTATTTGACGGGGATGACAACTTTAGATTTGCGATCAGTAGTTTAAATTCAGACTTCTTCGAGGAAGAGAGTGAGTGTAGCAGTAGCAGTAGTTCTATAAATAATGTATCGACCAGTAATAATAGCTCGGATATATTACTTAAAATTTCCTTTCTCCTTATTCCCTTGCTCTTTTGAAAAACTCAAATTATATTGTCTAACTGTTTGTTTCCATCCTACAGTCATGCCTTCCAGAGAAGCCTTTGATCTGTACGCTGATGATGATGCTCCTCCGAGCAAAAAGAGAGCGAGAAGAAGGCATCATGGGGAGGGCAGCAGCGATCCTGCCAGGAAGAAGGCTCGAGCAGAGGATCCTTCAGCACCCTCTGCTGCGCCCACTCCTTCTAGGAATATGACGCCTCCTCCCCCTCCTCGCAATAGCCTCCCTCCCGAGCAGGCAAGGCAACCTTCTACAAACGACCTGCTGAGTGTCGCCAACGCCACTCAGGAGAAGATACAAAGGCTTTCACGACACCATCGTATCTAGGAGGCCTTCTCGCACCTTCCTCCGCTACCGCACAGCCAAGTCATCAGCCACGGGCTGTCCAAAATTCTCAACATAATTTTTCCTCCTTTCTTTATTTGAACAACATTTTCTTTCATTGCCCCTGACTGGTTTACTGTTCTTTTTTTGTTCGTAGGGTATCCTCACAATGAGGCATGGCTACCGTCGAGCTGAGGAGTTCGAGGCTAAATTTGCTGAGGAGGTCAAGGCGGTCGAGGCTAGATATGCTAAGCGGCTGAGGAGTAATACGCCGAGCAGCTGAAAGCGACCGAGGAGGAAAATACTAGACTGGGCGAGGAGCTGAGGAAACACCAAGAGGCATTGGTTAAAATTACTGAGGCCAAGGAGAAGTATAAGGAGGCTTCGGTGCTAAATTTTAAAGAGGCCTCCAAACTTCAGGATGACCTAGTGATCAGCAGGAAAGAAACCTTCGAGCAGGAGGAGCGCGCTAACCGGCTCGAGGAAGCCAATGCTCGCAATGTGGAGAAATATAAGGGAGCAACGTTCAAATGCTTCTACCTGTTCTGAAAGAACAACCCAGGGGCAAACTTTGACTACCTCCCATAGCATATGAAGCAGGCGGAACTGGCAAAGTGTGCTGCTCGCCTAGAAGAAGAGAGAAAAGCTCAGGAATCTCCTAAGATTTCTTTGACGACAGGCATCGAAGGTGCCGAAGAGGATGCTGGGACTATAGTCGACCAGCAACCTCAGCAAGATTCTCCTGTTACTCCATAATTTTATTTATTTATTTTTAATTGTAACTGGGACACACGAACTATGGTTCGTGATGTCAAGACAATTTTTTACTGCGTAGGGCAGCTTTCTTTTAATTACAAATTACATCCGAGCAGTAATTGGTCGCAGTGTAAAAAATTTCACTTAGATATTATAATATTTATCATTTATTATAACATCTACTTGCATGATCAAACTTAGCATAGCACTTTGTTTTTATTTTACAAAATCTAAAAATTTTGAAAAATACTCTAAGTGTCATAGTATGCTTTCCCTTATTTTGCTCGTGTGTTTTACATATGCTTGTTGATATGCTTTGCTTTCTTAGTACCTTATATGCCCCCCAAGTGATTGAGGAGCTTAAGGTCCTCGGTCACTTGCCATGACCAAGACATGTTCGAACATTATTGCTCGCGAACTTATAAAAAATAATCATATAGCAAAACAACACATGTAATAAGCAAATACTTGTAATAAATACAATGATTGGCAAGAATAACTGGCTACACACAGTTCCTTTTATTTCTCATAATAAATAGACAAAATCGTGTCTGTACGAGTGATCAAAAATTGATCTTACACTTATAAGCAACCATCATATAATGAACCAGCCCTTATTCATAAACTTGTAAAAAGTGAAAGAAATACAAGCCAGTTCTTTAAAAAGAACTATTTATTGATAATACTTGCACAGGTGTTCTCCACTCCAATAACGAGGAATGAGATCTCCATTCAAACGAGCAAGTTTATATGTGCCTGGTTGGAGGACTTCTTCAATCTGATATGGACCCTCCCAGTTAGGTCCAAGCACTCTAGCAACTTGATCGCGTGTGTTAATAAAAACTCTTCTAAGTACCAAATCTCCCACATTAAACTTTCTTTCTCGTACTTTAGAGTTGAAATATCAAGCCACCTTTTGCTGATAAGCTGCCACTCGAAGCTAAGCTTGCTCGCGCCTTTCATCGAACAAATCCAAAGATTCCATCAATAACTGATCATTAGTACTCTAATCGTATGCCAACCTTCTATGTGATAGTGGGTCTAACTCAACAGGCAGCATTGCTTCATGCCTATAGGGCAGAGAGAATGGAGTATGGCCTATTGTTGTTCGATAGGATGTTCTATATGACCATAGTACTTCTGGTAATTGTTCTGGCCATGCCCCATTTGCTTCTTCAAGCATTTTCTTCAGGGTGTCCTTCAGGGTCTTGTTGACAGCTTCAACCTGTCTGTTTGTTTGCAGATGAGCTACTGACGAAAAACTTTTAATAATCCCGTGCCTCTCGCAAAAACTAGTGAAAAGATCACTGTCGAATTGTGTACCATTATCTGAGACAATTTTCTTGGTAACCCATATCGACGCACGATGTTCTTGACCACAAAGTCTAAAACCTTCTTGGTCGTTATTGTCGCAAGTGGCTCAGCCTCGAACCACTTCGTAAAGTATTCAATAGCAACCACTGCATACTTGACATTTCCCTTTCCCGTGGGTAAGGACCCGATCAGATCAATTCCCCATACTGCAAATGACCACGGGCTTTACATCTGTTTGAGCTCATTTGGGGCTACTCGAGGTATTTTAGAGAACCTTTGGCACTTGTCACATTTCTGCACAAAATCCATGGAGTCTTCATTCATGGTAGGCCAGATGTACCCTTGCCGTAAGATTTTCTTCAACAAACTTTGGTCCCTAGCGTGATCCACAGAAACCTTCATGGACTTCTTACATCAGTTCCTTGGCCTTTTCTTTAAAAACACACCTTAACAACGGCATCGAGTATCCTCTTCTGTATAAAATTATGTCGACCAGAATGAACTGAGCCAACTACCTCTAGAGGGTCCTTGCTTGGTTTCTTTCTGCTGGAAACACTCCTTGCTCAAGGTATCTAATGAAGGGTGTCATCCATGTGTCTGCCGCTTGGATCACCATTGAAGACTCTTCTGGTTGGATGCTTGGTGCTGACAAATGCTCAACCGGCACTATGTTCAAGGTGTCAGCATCCTTCGCACTTGTTAACTTGGCCAAAGCATTGGAATTTGAGTTCTAATCGCGAGGTACTTACTGGAGGGTATACTTTTCAAACTGTGCTAATAATTCCTTTGTTTTGTTCAAGTAAGCAACCATCTTAAGACCTCGCGCTTGATATTCTCCTATAATTTAATTAACCACCAGCTGGGAGTCACTATAGATCTCAAGTGACTTTACATCCATGTCCTTAGCCAATCTTAATCCTGCTAGCAGCGCTTCGTATTTGACTTCATTATTGGACGCTGTAAAATCAAATTTGATTGCACAATGGAACTGATGCCCTTCTAGGGTAATCAAGATCAGTCCTGCTCCAGCATTGTGCTCATTGGAAGAGCCATCTACGAACAATTTCCATGCAGGCGTTTGACTTTGTAGTCCAACATCCTCCATTGGTTCGATATCCTGGATTCTAGTGAATTCTGCGACAAAGTCTGCTAGAGCCTATCCCTTCACAGCTACTCGTGGCGAATAGGAAATATCGAACTGCCCAAGTTCGACTGCCCATTTTAATAATCGACCGGTGGCTTCTAGTTTCTGCAGGATTTGCCGCAATGGCTAGTCAGTGAGTACCATGATGGGGTGAGCTAGAAAGTACGGTCGCAGCTTTCTGGAGGCCAGGATCAAGCAATAGGCTAATTTTTCAATGGTTGGATATCTCAACTCTACTCTCACTAGCCTCTTACTTATATAATAAACAGCTTTTTGTACATGGTCCTCCTCTCTAATCAAAACTGCACTAGCAGCATACTCTGTAACTGCCAAGTAGATGAACAAAGTTTCTTTTTCGACTGGTCTGGACAAGATCGGTGGTTGTGACATATGAGACTTTAGCGCCTGAAAATCCTGCTCGCACTCTTCCGTCCACTCAAACTTCTTGTTGCCCTTGAGTAGATTAAAAAATGGAACACACTTGTCCGTTGACTTAGAAATGAATCTACTCAAAGCGGAAATCCTCTCGGTCAGACTTTGAACATCTTTAATCTTGGTGGGTGACTGCATCTCGATCAGGGCCTTGATATTTTTAAGATTAGCTTCGATTCCTCACGAGTTTACTATGAATCCCAAAAAAATTCCTGATCCAACACCAAATGAACACTTGAGGGGATTTAGCTTCATCTGATATTTCTTCAAGATGTTGAAGCATTCTCGCAGGTCCTCGATGTGCTCTTCCGCCTTCTTCGACTTGACCAGCATGTCATCGACATATACCTCCATGTTAATGTTGATCAGCTCTTTGAACATATGGTTGACCAGCCACTGGTAAGTTGCACCAGCGTTTTTGAAACTGAAAGGCATTGCTTTGTAACAGTAAATCCCTGTATCTATTCGAAAGCTTTTGTGATCCTCATCAGGTGGATGCATATTGATCTAATTGTGCCCAGAGTATGTGTCCATGAATGATAGAATTTCATGTCCTGATGTAGCATCGACCAGCTGGTCAATCCTTGGGAGCGGGAAACAATCCTTTGGGCAGGCTTTATTGAGGTCTGTGAAATCCACGCACGTCCTCCACTTGCCATTCGGCTTGGGAACTAGTACAGGATTAGAGACCCAAGATGGATAAAACGCTACCCTGATGAATCCATTCTCGACTTCATCTTTTAATGCCTTCGATCTATCTTTGTTGAGGAGCCTCTTTTTTTGTTGCACTGGTGGAAATTTTTTGTCTATATTTAAGACATGGCTGATAACTTTTAGGTCAATCCCAACCATATCTTTATGCGACCAGGAAAACACCTCCTGGTTCTCCTTCAAAAATTCCACCAATTTTTTCTTAGTTGTTGTCTCTAAGTTTTTACTGGCTTTCACAACCCTGGTCGGATCTACCTCTTTTAGTTGGATTTAGTTGGACCTCCTCGAGGTCCTCCACTAGTCCCACATTTTCTTCAAAATCCCCAAAGCGAGGATCTAAGTCTCCATCCTCACTTTGGGCAACACCTTATTTGGTGACTTGTTCACTTGATTGGGCTTGTACTTCATTCGCCAACAACAACCTTTTTTCGAATTTTTCCCCCGATCCGCCCCTTTTTGCCTTGGTGATCGAGGGATTATAACATTCCCGTGCTTCTTCCTGGTTTCCCAACACGCATCCTACCCCTGCGTCAGTTGGAAACTTCATGGCCAAGTGCCAGATCAAGGTCACAGCTCGTAGGTCGACTAAGATAGGCCTTCCAATCACAACATTAAATGCAGAAGGACAATCAACTACTATAAAAGTAATGAGCAATGTCTTGTTCGTAGGTGCAGTTCCTGCTATGACTGGAAGCCTAATCGACCCAGTTGGGGCGACCCCTTCGCCGGAAAAACCATAAATAGTTTGGTTGCATGGCTCCAAATCTTGCACTAACAACTTCATCATCTCCAGTGAAGATTTGTACAGAATGTTAACTGAGCTTCCTGTATCCACCAATACTCGCTTAACCATCATATTAGCGATCTAGACATCTATGACCAGAGGATCCGAATGGGGAAATTGGACATGCTGAGCGTCAAGCTCAGAGAAAGTTATCGATTCTTCCTCTGTTCGAGCTTTTTTGGGAGTTCGCTCCTCTACGTTCAGCATTTCAATGTCCTAGTCATGACGTAAGGTTTGGGCGTACCTCTCCCTTGCCTTCCCACTATCACCCACCAGGTGTGGGCCACTGCCGATGGTCAGCAATGTTCTGGCGACTGAAGTTGGCTGTAAAGGGGGCGAGTGTTGGCGTGCAGGTGCCTGCTTGTTGCCTACTTGAACCTCTCGCTGAGAACCTCCAGCCACTCGCACATACCTCCTCAGGTGTCCTTGCCTAATAAGGAACTCAATCTCATCCTTGAGCTGGTTACACTCATTGGTGTCATGACTGTAGTCATTATGAAAACGACAAAACTTGGTTGTATCTCGCTTGGAGATGTCTTTCCTGATAGGGGCAAGTCGCCTGAAAGGAATAGTCGTATGAATGGCCTAATACACTTCTGCTCTGCTATCGACTAGGGCCGTATAATTGGTGAACCTCGGCTCATATCTGTTACTTTTAGGGCATTTGTTTTCAGATGTTGATGGTTCATGGTTCGCCCTTTTACCTCCATTTTCTTATTATTTTTGTCGTTGCCATTGGGTTTCTCAGATCCATTGGCCACTTTGGTGGGATATTCTTTCGGACCCTAGTCATCTGCAGGCGACTTTCCTTCATTGGAAATGGCCTCCTAGAGCTTGATGTACCTGTCTGCTTGGTCCATAAATTCTTGGGTGCTCTTTACCCCATTCTTCCACAAACTGTTCCAGAGGGATGAATGGTGTCGTACTCCAGCAGTAAGAGCCATCATCTTTCCTTCATCACCAACTGTCTTAGCCCCAGCAGCAACTCGCATAAAACATTGGACATACCCCTTCAAGGTTTCTCCCTCCTTCTGGTGTATCTCGACCAGTTGGTTGGCCTCGGTCGGATGTACTCGACCAGCATAAAACTGTCCGTAAAACTCCTTCATGAACATTTCCCAAGACATTATGCTGGCTGGAGGGAATTTGAAAAACCACTCCTACGCAGTATCAGACAAGGTGGCTGGAAAGATTATGCACCAAGCGTCGTCTGACACCTTTTGGATATCCATTTGTATATAGAATTTATTCACGTAAGATACGGGGTCTTCTAATCCTGTGAAGTTGGGCAAGACCAGCATCTTAAATTTGCTTGGAGTCTTGGCCATTGCTATTCTTTGTACAAACGGAGTGCCTCTTCTCTGGTCGTATTCAATGTGGGATGTTCGGCTCCCAACTAATTGCTGGACGACCTGGTTCAAAGCATCGAGTTGGGTCTGCACAGCGTCTGGAACTATTGGAGCGACTGGTGCTGGAGGTTCATACTCGTCGTGTCTCTCTCTTCTATCATTAAGAACATCCCTCGAGTCCTCATCCTTACGCCTTTGTTCACTCGCGCCCAGTCGATCAAAGACGTTGGGCTATTTGGGCTACCCCCCAGCATTCTGGCTCGTCGGCCAGTTATCTCTTGGTGGAGGGTTCTGTTCTCCACCCCTCTCTCCTTGCTGCTGACCAGTGTTTCCTCTGCCAGAATCCGCCTCATTATAGTCATGGCCATCCCTAAAGCGTGACCGACTGTGGTGTGACATGTTGTTCGCACTATTTCCTCCTCTTCTTGCTGGAATGTCCCGACCGATAGGTGGAGGCTTGCGTTGGTCGGTAGGTCCCCAGGCATTATTACGTCGTGGGGGACCCCTGACCACAGAGCCTAAATCAACCTACCTTCTTTTCGCAGAAGGACGTTGTCCCCTGCTCGGTGGGTTTGGTTCCTCAGCAGTTTGGCGTCTAGGACTTCAAGGAGGCTGCCCAGCCCTATTCTACCTTCGCTGTTGGGGATTATCTTGACCAACACAAAAAGGTGGTTGCTGCCCAGGATCCTGAAACGGCCTATCTTGTTAAGCAGTAGGGGGTTGCTCCAGTCTCTGAAGGTTTGATGGTTGAGGCGGGGTGTGGTGATGTTGAGGATGATCTGAATGTGGACCTTTCTATGTACGGTGGTGTACTAGGTGGCTGATCCAATCAGGAAGCCTGTGAGGCTGTCCTCGGGTCAACTGAATGGTTGTCTCCAAAACGGCAGTGGCGTCAGTCCATATCGGCCTGTCGTTCATTCAATTCTTGGTGTTGCCTATCAATCTCTCTCTGCTACAATGCCATCGTTTCAGCCACATTTTCTTTATTAGCCCTCAGATTGGCTAATTCCTCATGTAACACAATCAGAGTCGTCCTTAAAGTCTCAGAATCCATTTCCTCCTCTTCAAATTCCTCTTGTGGCTCATCCTCAGCCACATTTTGCGGAGGAGGCTGGGTTGGTGCAGTACCAGAGGTTTGTCCAGTCTTTCTAGCTGTTTTCGCCATTTGATCTTCTTGGAGGTCTTGAGTTCAGTCTCTCAATGAAAGCACCAAAATTTTGACCCTTGATTTGGTCAACGACACGGAGTCAAGTAAAACGATAAAAACGAGATGAAATCAAGACAAAAAGATAAACGACACCAAATATTTATAGTGGTTCGGCCCCTGTGATGGTAATAACCTACGTCCACCTAGTGTTCTTATTGATGTAGAATCCCAAAAACTATGATCAATGAACTAGGGTTCACGAGTTTCACAAGCTTAGAGATGAATACAAATTTGGCGCATAAAAACACTATAATTCTCTCTTAAAATTCTCCCCAAGAAAAGTCCCTCTCTTGAGCCCTTTGATTCTTATTTATAGGCTCAAGGAGTTTTACATGGGCCAATGGACCTTAATTACATTTAATACAGGTGTATCTAAATAATAATAGAAATCTCAATTATTACATAAATGGGAAATTACATATCTGAAATACTGTGACCAGACTAGTCGTCCATGAAATATGTCGTTTGCTGAGTGAACTCTCTTCTGGTCGATGGTCGAACAGATTGTACTCACTTAAACGGTCATGTGTATCCCATGTGCTTGTTAATTCTGTCACGTCATCAGGCAAATCTTTTTTGGGTAAACACTATGTAAGAATAAAATTCAAATTATTTTCCTTACTTTAGACAAAGTTATTGAATAAATTTTAACAAAACGTATATATACTTAATCAACCTAAAAAATTAGAAAAAATGTATAATTTTCAGATTAAATAGTAAAAAAAATTAAAAATAGTAAACATATTTGTATCATCTTAAAAGTAAACAATGTGGTATCTCAAATCTACATTTAAATTATTTTTCTTACCTTTAACATATATTTCTAATAAACCCACCAATTATATAAAAGAATACACAAATATCATTTTTTTTCTATCATTCTAAATATGATACATTGTTTTAATCTTTAAATCTTACCTCAAATGTGCTTGAAATGAACTTATTGAGCCAAGATTTGCCCAAATTCATTACAAATTAAAACTCTAAAAATCCAATATTAACCCACTAATAATTAAAAAAAAATAAACAAAAAAATATTATCCTAACTATAATACATTAATTAAATTTTAAAACCATACCTAAAATGAGATTTTTAGAGCCCAAAACTGTGAAAATGCACCTGAAAACGACAGCTGAAATCGCCCTAGAAACGCAACTCTTCTCTGGTTCGTGCGGCTCGAGGAAGAAGAGAAATGATGAGGGTATATAAGGGGAAGACGTTCGATGTGGCACGTCTTCCTAGGGAATGTTATATTATTTTATAATATAATGTAATATTATATTTAGATTAAATAAATGTGACTAAGAATGTCACATATTGTAACATATAATAGAGAGACAATATTTTGATATATGAGATATATCCAAATAATGTAGCATATTTGGTGTTACAAATTTGTAACTTCCAAATATTACCCTTTATTGTGTAAATTTGGTGTTACACAATATTGAGATAAATTTCATAAAGTCATATGTGAAATGGTTGTTAGAGATATGATTTTAACCCCAATAGTGTGCTTTGGGAGTTGCAAAATCATTTGGGAGGGTTTGGAACCGTTTGGAAAAATAGCACATTTTTAAGTGCTGAAAATGGTCAGTTGCCGCGGCCACTGAATGTTGGTGGCCACGGCCAGTGGGACAGAGAGTAGTGGTTGCGGCCACTAATGTCTCTGGCCGCGGCCACAGGCCAAAACTGGCCATTTTTTTTCTTCAGTTTTTTCAATATTTGTTGAACGACTCAAAAAACCCAAATAACTCATTAATCTCATTTTTAATTCCATATTAATCCAATTAAACATTGGTAACAACCATGGGGGTTGATGGAATTTGAAATTCAAAGGGTGTCTCTAAACTCTATAAATAGGAGCCTATAAATTGGAGCCTATAGCTCACTTGAAAGATACAATATTTCTATCTATTAGAGCACTTGGCTAGAAACACCTTGAGGCTTGATAATTCCATAAAGCATTTCCAAAATCTGAGAGAGGTCCCTTAGTGCTTGAGTTAGGGGGGAATAAGCTTTTGGACAAAGGTTTCAAACCTTGTTCAAGTTGGTGATCCCCAACACTCTTCACTTTGGTTGTGTGAGTGAGAGTATCTTATTATTTTGTTCTTGTTCTTATTTTCTTCTATTGTTTTTCCTTCTTATCATTCTTGTTATATTTACTTGTATCTTTGCTTGAGAGTTGTAATCTCATCTACATCTTTCTTTCTACTACCTCAAGTTTATTTGTATCTTTTTGTCAAAAGTTGTATTTTCTATTTTAATCATCTTCTTCTTCTTTCTCTATATTTATTTGTACTTTCAGTCATTGAGTTGTAACCTTATTTAATCAATCTATATTTATTTATAATATATTTCCTAGAGTTGTAATATTCTTACCTATTTCCATTGAAGCAATCTAATTTTTCCTAACTGGGAAGACATCAGATGTCCACATCTTCCTAGGGGAAACGTTAGAAGTCTTCATAATATGAATTTTTATAAATTAATTAATTTATTACGAATGTTATAAATAACGTATCTCACAATTTTTAATGACTTACCCATTTAGTCATAAACAAAAACTTTTAATGACTTACCTCCTTAGACTTAAAATACCTCTAAATATTTATAATGTTTTACATCATAGGTGTAAGTCATTATAGAGAATCATTAAATGTGAAAATTGTTGTAGTGTAACTTAAAAATAGATATTTATCGATTATATTAATATAAATTCAAATATTATAAAATATAATTATTATAATAATATTTAATATAAGACTACATATATAATAATTATATCAATATAAATTTAAATATTATAAAATATGATTATTATAATAATATATATATAAGACAAGATATTTAATAACTATATTAATATAAATTTAAATGTTATAAAATATTATTATGATAATAATATATAATCTTATTTTTGTACTAATTATATAAATATGAATTCAAATATTATTATTATAATAATATTTAATATAAAACTAGATATTTAATATTATAAAATATCATTATAATAATATATAGTAAATAATCTTAATTTTTTTAAAAAAAACTATCATTTATTTTTTTTAAAAGTTATCATATTAAATATATATTTAAAAAACATGTTTTTAGTTTAACTTTTCATTTAATATTTAATATGTTTATGTCATTCTCTTATATATAATATTATTTATTTATTTGAAATTTATATGACAATAATACAAATTTAATAAATATAATAAATAAAACTAAACATACTTATTATATGAATAAACATATAATAAAACTAAAATATAATTGGAGATAGAGTCATGGTAAAAAGCGATTTCCTCATCCTCGCACCATAAACACGAAGCATTTGTTAGAAAAAAATACAAAGAATAAAAAATCAAAATATTATTTGAATTATATTAATAAAATAAAGGAAAGAAACATTACAATAACATAATAACAAATAAATATAAATTCCATTAATTGTTGATGTAGTAGCGATATTAGAAGTGTTGTTGGTGGCTCGATGAATCAAGACCTGTGTTACATTACATGCATGCAGTTTCCTTAAAATATATGAGTGAATAATGCAAATGGACTAATGAAATCTGTCTCTCCGAATACAATTATTGTAAATTAAAGCAGCTCACTAGCACTTCGTCACTGCTTTAGGCAAACTATGAAGATTGCAAACTTCTATCACCAAACAAGAATTTTTAAGATCTTACAACTATGAGCCAAGCACAAAGAACTAGCTAGCTTAAGAGGTTTCGAGAGAGGGGAGTGAAAATTAGAGAGATATTGAAACGCTCAAATTTATTTGGTGTGTCCAAACAATGAGGAGAAACACTCCTTTCGTGATTATTATGGAAAAATAAAGCTTTAAACACCCTCTTAAAGCCAAAAAAAAAATTAATATGTTTATAAGTTACAAGGCTTGATTTGGATTTGGGTGTTAAGCTCGTAACAAAAATGTGCCTAAATTTGGATTTGGGTGTTACAATCCTAAAAGTTTGTAACCACAAAGCCTTACAATTTATTTACACCCAACAATTCTCTACATGAATAAATTTGTTAACAACGATAGACAGACAAACAAATAAGACTATAGAATTCAATAATCGAAACATGCATATGAGAGGTGTTGCCCCTTCAATCTTTCTTTAAATAAGTATGTTTATTTTACTAGACAATGACACACTTCTCGCATAAATATTCTTTTTACAACTCATTTTTGATAGTTATGTTCATTTTGGCCATCTACATCTCCATGGTTCCGAGAGTTTTTGAGGAATTAAGTCCTTATATAAATATATATATATATATATATATATTTCCTTATGAAGCAACCCCATTTCTCTCTGATATAAGTATTTTCTTTATTCAAACTATTTGATTAGTGGATCACAATATTATTATTTCACCTCACCTAGTCAATATAATAATAATTCTAGTAAAGATTAGTTGTCTGTTACTGTTTTATGTTTTCTACGCGATGCACAAACTTACCATTATACGTATTATTTTGTACTTTGCTAATTGCTTCTTGACTATTATAATGTATGTAAATTGTAGACACAGACTTAGCATCTTGGAATATCCTTTTAAGTAAGTATAGCCAGCTTCTTCCCCACATTTATCCAATGCGACCAATTCTCATATTCTATTTATGATTTGGCTATTTTTTTCTGGTTTTGATAGGATTTACAAGACACAATTGTCCCTAGTGTGAACACATATTCGTAGTTCATCTTGAATATTATTTTATATCACATATATATCCAATTTGCATCATCGTATACATCTAAGATAGATGAAATGGATTTGTGCGTAAAGCAATAGCATTGTTGAAATTCCGTTTTTTATGATTACCAACTTAATTATTCAAATTAAATAATTAATTGTTGAATTGTTACAGAAATGTTTAAACAAATACAAAGACTGTTTGAACAGAAACCAGATGTGTTTAAACAGTTTGTGACCAGAAGATAAAAACGAACATAAAGTAAAGAACACACGAATTTTTACGTGGTATCAGCAATCTTTGCAGATTGCTACTAGTCCACGAGGCCACGCCCAGAGAATGAAATTTATTAGAAGAATATCTAAACGATTACAAAACCAAATTGACTTATACAAATAAAGACTCCCTCTTGAATTTGTCGCAACTGTTGTAATCTAAACTCCTAATCAAATTTCTGAAGTGCTAAGATCTTGAACTTCCTTCAAATCATAACACTTGCACTTTTCCTCCCGAAAAGTGACTCACGAACAAGACTTCTCCCGAAGCTTGATGACCAATGTCCAAGTGTGTTCAACCTGCACAATTAACACAAAGAAAACAATACAGAAGTACACTGTAATAAACCACTAAGAACTTGCTGGACTCAAGTTCTTCACATAACAAAAAGTCTCTCGAAAACTTGAAAAATATTTGGAAAATAATACACCAAGAGAGATAATCAAAAACCAACGACCTAAGGATGATTATATACATTTTAGAATCCTTTAGGTCGTGGAAAACAAATCAGGAATCAAACAGCCAATAAATGGAAAATCTTCCAAAACAGGAAAGTCAGAATCTGTTCAAACAGACTGGCAATCCGTTCAAACAGATTCATTGAACCTGGACAGATTTTCAACCCAGTTTCCTTAAATAAATAAGGAAACAATATATCATTTATTATTGCAAGCTGTACACGATTTCTGGGTAACCAATTCAGATAAATAAAAATAAATAATAATTTTCCAATTCAAGAAAAAGATATTCTTTTATAGGAAAATATATATTTATTTTATTAACACATAAATAAAAATCTGAATATTACAAAACAAGTAACTACCATTTTCGAAATTCACCACAAAATATTACAAAAGAGGAAACTACTAATTTCGAAAATATCCTTTTAATTAATTTTGTCATAATTATCAAAAATGCCAATAAAGAATTTTACAATTGTTAATTACTTTTTTTGGAGCATAGCAATTAAGAAGAATCTTATATTGCATAATTATTTTTGTTTTTAAGTTTTAATTTTACGATTAATAAGACCAACGTACGTAGTCATAGTAAACATGGTCTTCATTCCTTATATTATTCACACTGTACTGTAGCTAAAATAAAAATACAAGCCTAACCTGGGTGCGTGCATGCATGCAATTGCAGTAGAATTTAGTTAATAAGAAGAGTACAAAATCTTAGATATTATTCAGAAAACAAAAATGGATAGAGTGAGAATCTCTAACACATTTAAACCCAAGAAAACAAATGGGGTCATGGGGTTGGGGTTTGGACATTAGAGTAATCAGATTCAGAAGAAGGCCCAGTTTTGATCTGTGGCTGCCGGAGATCCTCGATCATTTTCACAACTTGTTCCATGGCGGGTCGGTTCTCTGGCACCTTCGACACGCAAGCCAGAGCAATCTGAAGCATTTGAACCATCTCCTCCTCCACATGGCTCTGTCTCAGAAGCTCCACATCAAACACTTCTGCAGTCCATTCCTCACGAACCACTGAGCGAACCCATCTCGGCAGGTCCACCACCTCGTCGTGGCCCGGATACCGGATTGGGATTTTCCCGGTCAGCATTTCGAGTAGGAGGACGCCGAAGCTGTAAACGTCTGATTTTTGGGTGAGCTTTCGGGTTTCGATGGCCTCCGGAGCCCGATATCCGATTATTCGGGAGATGATTGGGGGGAAGTTCACTATCTGTGCCAACCCCACGTCGGTAATGGAGGCTTCCAGGTCTTGGTTGAGGAGGACATTTGATGACTTGATGTTGCCGTGTATGGATTTGGTTCCGCCGTCGGAGTGGATGTGGGCAATTCCTTTGGCAGCTCCGAGAGAGATCTTTACTCTTGAATCCCAGTCAAGAGGGGTTCTTTCTGCACCCCTGAAGCCTGCAAAATTCAGTAGAATAGAATAGTTTGGTAAAGCCTTTGGAATGTTACTGATATTTGCTTGATATGATTATAAAGTGTTCGCTGAAATGCCTCACTGAATTCCGCCTGGATAGTACTTGGACATTTACTCCTAATAATTAGTGGGGTTGTGCTTAGCATATCATGTATATGTATTTATGGAACAGGACAGTTTAACTAAAGAAATGCATCATTCTTGACTGTGGAGATGGGAGAAAAGAGGATTTTGTTTATGGGGAAGGGGATAAGAGGAAAGATGGAACTTTTATTCAATAGGGCAAAAGCATACCGTGTAAGCTTGTAAATAAGCTGCCGGCTGGCATGTAGTTGTAGACTAAGAGCTTCTCGTCCTTCGAATAGTAATAAGCACGAAGTGGAACAATATTTGGGTGATGTCCAATCCTTTCTACTACCTCCATCTGCTGCTCAAACTCTCTTTTTCCGACTATTACTTCCTTTAACCTTTTCACAACCACTGTGGTCGACCCTTCATCCAGAACAGCCTTATAGGTTGTTCCATTATTCCCCTTACCAAGAATTTCAGCTGATGCCCTCAGTAAATCCTCAAGATCAAAACTATATGAGCAGCCTGGAAAGAAGAACAGCTTGTTTTTCTCTGCATCATGCACTCCACTTCCAAAATCCTTAGGCTTCTCAGTTTTCCCAGCTGTGGAGGCCTTCACTTTCACACTGGCCTCAGTATCTCTTTTTTTGTTACAATATATGTATATTGCCAGAGCAATGAGAAATAACACTGCAGAGCACCCAATTACCAGAGCAATGATGGAATCTAGACCCAGTTTTTTTCTCTTTGGTGGAGCATTTCGGACAACTGTTGGTAAAAATGTAGAGTTTGAAGGAGAAGGAGCTGGAGAAGAGGAGGAGCTTGTATTACAAGGCTTTAAAGGTGGCCCGCACAATAGAGAGTTTCCAACAAATGAAGAATATGGATATTTTTGGAGGGAATAAGGAATTGAGCCATTCAGACTGTTATAGCTCAAATTCAAAAGTTTGAGATGTGGTAGACTGAGACTGGGGATGACTCCAGAGATGGAATTATTTTGAAGCTTTAACTTGGCGAGCCGTGTCAGATTTTGAATTGTGGTTGGAACGTTCCCAGAAATGGAGTTGCAGGATAAGTCTAAAACAATTAGATTGTGTGAGAGAGAAGAAGGAAAGTTACCAGACAAGTTATTTTGCTGAAGGTAGAGAAATTTTAAAGAAGGAATAGATGGAATATCAGTTGGAATGTTTCCACTGAGGAGGTTGGAACGAAGGCTCAAAACCCTTAAAGCATCAAGCTTTCCTATACTGTTGGCTGGGATGGATCCAGCAAGCCCAATGCCCGGAAGACGAACTGAAGTAACTCGGCTTCCTTTGCAAGTGACTCCAATCCAAGAACAAACTGGGTTAGAAGCATTCCAGTTGAGTCTTTTGGTATGAGAAACAGAGGATGCAAAGTGAAGGAGAGCTTGTCTATCAGAGTTGAGATCAGCTAAGACTTGAGAAAAGATGAATAGAGTGAAGAGAAAGAAAGAAAGCCCAACAATGGATGAGTGCAGCAGCCTCATGGGATTGTTCTATTCAGTTTGTAGATGATGATACAGTTAAGGGAGTCCTAACTCCAGCTGCTCTTGTTTCTTTCCTGGTTTAGTGAAGAAAAACAAAAAACATGAAAACATTAGCTGAATTGTACTGTCTAGTGGAAAAAGATTCGGTTTAGCAATTTTGGATAAAGAAAAATAAATTATCATACTCTGCCCTCAGTAGTGGAGGTGAAATTCTTGAGCATTGTTATTATTAATGACAGCCCAATATGCCCAGGTTCACCACTTAGATGGAAAGAACTCGATTGTGAAAAGGACTCTCAGTGCCTAGATGATTATGTCAAGGAATCTCCCCTACCTTCAATATCGAAGGTGTGACATTGAAGGTTTGTATTATTGTGAAAGCTTGTATTTAATGCAGTTGTTTATGAATAAAATGGGATCTTGCTTCAAATAATGTCCATAATAAAAACGAAAATGAGTAGAAGAAAAAGCTTTCCTTACTAACTTTTTTACGTCGGGAAAGCAAAGTGCACTCTTTATTTTATCCTAAAAGAGCCATAAAGGAAAATAAAAGCAAACCCATTAAGGAAAAGGAGCCTAATCACCAAACTATGTGGTGCATTACAACACTCTCACTCTTTTCAAACTTAAAATAAGCACTTAAAAGATTGTAAAGCGGTGATAAAAAAAAGAGAGCAAGGAATACAGAAAAGGAAAAGTGGTTATAAAGAATACAAGAGAAGCTGTTCATCATAAAGAAAAAGTTAAAGTAAAAAAATTTCTTTCGTTCTTTAAAAAAGAGGAGGGAATTCAATGGGGCAAGCTTCTTTAAAGATTATGCTTAAGATTTAGTACTTATGGATTAAATAACAGGGACATTACAAAAGATTAATTTGCTAAAACAAAGGGCAAAGGTGGAAAGTGGTAAAGTGTATTAAGCACAAAAGTTTAAACAAAACAAAACAAAACCAAACCAAGAGTGACTCAAATGAGAGAAAAATACCAAAACCAAGAAAAGGAACAAGACAGTGAGCTTTATCAGTAGAGATTTCAGCTTTGTCTCTCTTTAGTGTATACACACTACACACATACATAGATACGCGGCTCCTTGTCCACAATTAGTCTAAGAACATTTTAAGCAAAAATATTATTGACTAAAAGTTTTTATATATGCTACAAAACTGTGTATAAGAATTCAAAGAATAACTTCATTGCACAATATAATCATTAAAAGCTTTTCTAGTCTCTGTGAAAGATGACAATAAGTTTGGTAAAAAATGGATTGGAAAAAAGAAGGGAAGAAAGTTCATGCCAAAATAAACAAAATATATAAGAAATTAAAGAGAAGAACCTGATTATGGCTATCAGCTATATAGAATGGAAGTCATATATCACAGATGATATCTGGTCATCTGTTCAATACATGTATGGATACTTCAGATTACTCATTCACTTGCCACTAATCAGTGTAGGCTTGAATTCAATCAAGAGAAAATCACTAAAAGAAGAATATTAAGAATATAATTTACAAACTAATATAATTTTTTTTTTATTTTTAAAAAGTACTTTCTCCTCTAAATAACAGTGTCCGCAAAGTAAAAATGTGCTATCATATTCATCTATATGCATTCGAATTTTGGCCAACTAACAATTGGTGCTTTTGCATTAATGTTATTTCACTATCATTATATAATGCTTGCTATATGAAAATAAATACGTTTACATAAAATATATATATATAGCGTTAATTAAAAGGAAGTTTAGATCTCATAATTTGGGATTTCAGTTGATATATATACATATATATATATATATATATTTTGAAGGCCATATTTCCCTAATTATGCTTGGGAAGTTGGGATAGAGTAATATTATTATAAAAAGGCGTAAAAGAAAAAGAAGACAAGCACCGAATATATCTATGTATATTGTGCATAGCAAAGTAATTGTTAATAATAATACCAATTATATGCCCTTGAGAATGACAGCCTATTTGTAATCACATCGAAGTTAAGTTTGGGCAAATGTAATTTTTGAGTTGCTTGGACTATTTGTCTAAGTTAAAAAACTTTAGAGAGAAAATAAAACCAAAAAAAAGCATTAAACAAAGGAGGAAAAAAGTCTGTTAATTATTCCTTGTTTTGACTTCAAAGTCAGACATGAAATCCAGAAAAAGTTGTTAAACTCACATGGTAGGGTCGTAATTACTTTGAAGCATTAATCCAATATAAATGCGTAACAATGAAGAAAATTTAACATATAACAAGTAGAACCAATGGCATAATATATGCTGTTGTCTTTCTTGTTAAAGGATCATTTTCTGATACACTTGACTAACATGAGACATGAATTAAGGACTCGATAATAGAGAGGACCACTCAAATTTGGGACAAAACTAGAACTAATAGGGAATAGTTTGGCCCATTATTTATGACCCATAAAGCCATGAAAGTTGGTTGTTGAACTTTGATAAAGAAAAATATATGTACTTTCTCCTATATAATAATATAATGTGGATTGTCGTTTATTTTGTTTGATAAATAAAATACAAAAGCTTGCAAAGTGGCGACCTTCAAACATTAGCATCATAGGTGATATTTATATTTAAGCATTGAGAAGATGACTACTCAAACATGATGAGACAAAATAAGAAATTTTCCATAGAATCAAAGAAAATCTTTGGTCTAACAAGGAGAGCATTACAAATCACAGAAAATGAGTCTGAGATCATGTCAAGTCAGGCATGTAAATTTCAAAGTGTGAGTGAGCTTTATTTTTATCTTATGGAACTTTTCTCTACCATGGGAATCCCCACAATGGCTAATGGTTTTGCATGAAAAACAAGCCTTGCAGAATTGAACATATGCAAGGAGATCTTACCGATCTGATTTTATGTGAAATGATGAAAGCCCCAAGCAATTTTTTTTCATTGACATTCTCTGTTAAAAACAAAAAACAACAGACATTTCTTTTCGTTCTTTCTTCTTTTCGGGGTTAAAAAGAGGGGTGAGAATAAAATGTAGACAATTGATCAATCACTGACGGCCATCTTTCTCAAGTTTCTCAATTTCTTCACTGTTCTTTTGCTCTGCCTTCTGCAGTTCTCTTTCAGCATCCTCCTCTTCTTCAATCTGATCAAGAGCATCAAACTCTTTGGCCGCACTCATTGCTTTTACCACGGGATCTCTAAGTTGGGATATTAGGCCACCACCAACCTTGTATTCTACTTCATCTCCCTCCAAGAATAATCGCTGGTCTGGTCCTGATGCCATGGGAATGTCGACTGCCAGTAGCTTCATATCATACTGCAAAAGATCAAACTGGTGTTAGATCAGGAAAAGCAGACCATCCAAATTTCTTTTCTAAACATTAGAAAAGAAAAAAAAAATTACTTCCTGCTGTTTTTTTATTCCTGTTGCATTTTTATTTAAAACCTTATTCGTAAAGGTTAGACTTAAAAAATAGAAGGGCAGTTGATAGTTATTCAATTTGTTACACTTGTCACTTGTTTATGGTTCGTTCTTTTAAAGGGCAAGATAAAGTAGTAAAAATGGTTTGTTTTTCATGAAATTACCAAGGAATTAGAGGAGCTCAATCACGTCTTTGTACATTTCAATGGTGTGCTCCTGTACTGTTAAGTACATGTGCGCGCATAACATCAATGACATAATAGTAACTGGTGCAAAAGATTTAAATTGCACCAGACAGAAGAATTTGCAGGAGGATCACAGCGGCAGATATGACAGCAGAAGCATATATTTAACAAGGAAACTAAGTTCTTGATACCCTCATTTCTCCATAAAGTAGGTCAGATCTTAAATTTTATTGATTTCTATCCCTATTTGGTCTTACACAGCAGAGCAAAATAAATGAAAATGCATGTCTAGTAGTCATGAACTTCACTAGTTATACTTAAATAAAGGGAAGCTTAAAACAACGGGATACCTGGCCTTTTTTCTTCTTTACTTCAACACTGACCAGACCCTTCCTCTCTGAACCTTGAATGGGGAAGAGGAGAAAACAACGCTTGCTCCTAATTCTTGGCTTGAAATTCTTTATCGTAAGTCCACCTCCTGACATTACATAGGCTCTAAGATCTGATCCTGAAAGAGGGGCTCCCATAACCTCAAGAATCCCAGCAGACGTATTGAGCTTCCTCATAGCAATTCTATAAACTCTATCAGGGTTAATTGTGAATCTTCCGCGGACATAAAGGCCCTATCAGTAACAAATGAACACATATTTCTCAGATGGCAGTCCATAAAGCATGCTTCTTCACTAACAATGCCAACAACAGACCATATACATGTATAAGAATTAATATGATACAAACAGTCTGCTGGAAGTAGGATGCAATGGCGGTCATGTACATATTCATACACATAAAACATAGTATAGGACAAAAAGCTGGAAGGTATCAAATTTGAACTAAGCATAGTCTTAAACAGAAACCATCTTTCTAATCGTGGCATGTTTAATATGTATCATGGCAAAATAAGAAGTCCGACTGTGATAAATCCCAATATAATGCACAAAATTTACCCTCACAAGAGTCTCGCACATCCAAATAATGGGAAATGAGTTTTCTAATTGATAAACAAAACAATACCCGATAAAAAGAAATGCAGGACAAATAAACAAAAAATCATGAAACAAACTCGAACTTAAGCTGGGAATGCACGCCAGCTTAAATGGAAATGGTGATCTCCATACATAATACCACGAACAATCAAGTATCAAGACTTAAATTTCACTTGCAGAGATCACTAGTGCAGAAAAACTCATATTCCCCTCATAAGAGGAAACAGTAATTAGAGCTTTATACAAAAATTAAACACTTGAACTCACAGCAAAAGCGACGATGGCGGTTGAAAGAGCAAGAAACCCATACTTGGCCATTCCTTCGGAGAACCCAATAAAAGTATTGGCAATGCCAAACATAATCCTCCATAGTAAAGCACACGCCACCACACCAACGGCACCTAACACGAAGAGATAGTTCCTTCTAAAGAAAGCCTCAATCTGCAACCCTATGGCCTCCCGGTACCTCGAGAAGGTGGAAGCAACGGCCGACGCCGGCTTCTCAAAGACCTTCTTTGCAAAATTCGCATTGGCATAAGCTTTCCCCAACCCGGAGGACCTAAACGAGGAGAACCTAAGCCCAAGTCCAGCCCTAGAGGGAGACGAAGGAATTCGGGTCAATACCGCATTGGACGAACCCGGTACTCCGATTCGGGTAAGAGATGGCGGAGCAGGGGCGGAATGGTGCGCCCGGCTGAGCGATTCTCGGAACAAAGAGGCAGCGGTAGTGCCGGGATTTGGGGAAGAGGGTTTTGCGATGTGAGAGGAATGATAATTGTGAAGTCTGAGAAAACCATGGACGAGTCTGGACGAAGCTTTGGACATTTGATGATTCAGGAGTGTATATATATATATATAATATATTTATATATATAAATGCTATGTATACAGATTAGATTCACAAACACACAAACTCAGATCACAACGACGAGGAAGAAGAAGAATTCGGTTGAACTTTTTCTCTTTATCTTTGTTCCTTCTATAACTCTTCTCTTACCGAAGATTTACATTTCTTACATGTAATGTAAATTTTAGATTTTAGGGGTAGTTGTAATAATAATATTCCTTTAAAATTAAATAAACAAATAATATATATTCTTAGGGGAAGAATTTGCAGGCGAATGACTTCGTTCTTAAGTATTGGGGTTGAGTTGAGGCATGAGAGTGTTGAACCAAAATCAAAACTTTTTATTTTGTTATCTACATATACATAGGCTGGGAACTTTTACATTACTTTAACGATCAAATTTGTATTTGTATTTGCTTTCTCTTTAGGTGATTCATTAACTAGAATAACACGGAAGAGCACTTGTCTGAACTATCCACACTTGCACGATTTTGTGTTGGTTGAAACATCACGATGAATTAGGCTCGTTGATATTTGGACTTTAGTAAAAATAAAAACAATGAAGAAAGAGCAAGAACAAGTCATCAACCATATCTATGTCGACATGTATAGCATTAACTTTGTCAATAACCAAAGCATGACGACGACGAATAAACTTAAAAGTGAGATAACGAATTTAGGCCAACAAAATAATAATTAATTTAATATAATCTACGCACGACATGTGCAAATGATTAAGAGAACAAACATCTCGTCCCTGCGGAGTAGTAGTAACATGGCAATAACACACAAAACAAGGCAAAACTATAGACTTCTCTCTGCATCAAATTTGAGTCCTGGGAGAAACACTACTAAGTTTCAGCTATTGAATTTAGCCTAGACAGCAGTGAGGAAGGCCTTTCCAGGCTGACGGTTCGCTAGACGACCATGGCACCCAAGAAGCTGCACACAGTCAAAGGCCACCATATTTATTATTAGTCGAAGAAAAAAAATTGCATACTAAGAATTAAAAGGCAATTGAACCAAACACGAATCCCATTATTATTTCGATCTGAATACCTTAGCATTGACACCATCTGCTAAAATCCTGTTCTCTGACTTGAACTTCACATAATCAGCACGGCTGAACTTGGTGAATCCCCTGAGAGAAAAGCAAAAACATGACATTAATGAAACCAAAAATTCCAAAAATACAACCATTGAAAACATGAAAATTTGACAAAACATCATACCACTTCCTGCTGACAATAATCTTTTGACGGCCAGGGAACTTGAACTTAGCACGGCGGAGGGCCTCCTGAGCATGATGGCTGTTGCTGTCCTTGCAACGAACAGAAAGAAGGACCTGACCAATGCTGACTCTCGCGCACACACCTTGTGGTTTCCCAAAGGCGCCTCTCATTCCAGTCTGGAGCCTATCAGCTCCGGCGCATGAAAGCATCTTGTTAATACGCAGAACATGGAAAGGGTGCACCCTCACCCTCAAATGGAAAGCATCTTTTCCAGCAAACTTAGCCATGTACTTGTTGCAAGCAATCCTAGCTGCTTCCAACGCCTCGGATGAAACATTCTCCTTCTCCCAACTCACGAGGTGAACGCAGAATGGGAATTCATCGACACCCTTCTTCTTCATTCCAACATCGTAGATTCTGATCTTAGGATCAGGAACACCTCGACAAAACCTTGACTTTGGGTAAGGTTTGTTCTTGATTTGACGATAACACCTTGCAGGTCCTATACCGCCCAAATAATTGTATATGAAAATATAAGTTTTTACACAATTCGAATCTAATGCAGATATATAGTGTTATATACTATTGCATAAGAAAGACACCCTTTTAATCAGATGATACAATAATTTTTTCTTTATATGAAATTCATTTGGATTCGCATACGTATTATGAACACAAAAAAATAAACATTATTCATAAATTACAATACCCATTAGCTTATACAAACCACTTGCACCAAAAACAACAAACTAAATACAATCAATTTATTTTACTGGAAAAATCATTTTTTTTTGTAAAAAGAACAAAAAAATCCGTAAATTATGATTCATGCATCCATGTAATACAATAAGTTGTTCTCACTTTATCGCTACATACTATTTTCATTTTTAATTATTATTATCTCTTTTCAATACAAAATCAGTGACAGAAAAATTGGAAGGATAAATTTGAAAAGATTCCATTGTTAAAACCGAAACATATAAAATTCGGAGTATTCGGATATATACTTACTCCTCCCCATGGCGTGGCCTCGGCTTCAACTTCAGCTCCCACAGCCGCCGCTGCTGCTTCAGGATGGGGGTAATACTTGGTGGTGATCGTTCCAAAATACAAACCCTAATTAAAAGCGATTCTTATATACTGGGCGATGGATTATCCAAAATGGGCCTGAAGAGATCTAATCAGGAGCGCAAGTAATCATTGGGCCACTCTAAACTCCAGGCCCAGGGTCCGGGCCCAATTGTGATTGATTGTAATATTCTGGAGTTGTGGCAGGTAATACGTACAAGCTAGAAGCCGACGTGGCGACATCCAAGTCAAAGCAAAGAGAGAACCTGAACCGGGCACCGCCATAACCACCGGCCATATCAAGGTCGAAGAAGTGTCAATTGTCAAAGTGAACGGAGAAATGAAGATCCATCACATTCCTTGTTTGGAGGACAACTACGCTTACTTGTAATACACAACCTCATCATTCCTTTTTTCTCTATTTCTGAAAATTTTCTTCTCTATGTTAACAGTGCTACATAGAGTTCTTCGTTCTATGAATTTTGTGGGTTTTGGCTAATTTTGTAGGATTATCGATGAGAGCACCAAGGAAGCCGCAGTAGTTGATCCTGTAGAGCCCGAGAAGATTCTCAACGTTGCTCAGCAACATGGCGTCGTTCTTAAGCTTGTTCTCACCACTCATCACCACTGGTAATTCTTTGGATACCTCTTTGTTTTTTCTTCTTTAGATTTTGATTGATCATATTTTATCATGCTTTAGAGTTGTTAGTATTAAGTTTCTTAGGTGTAAATGAATAGCTATGGAACTTTCTGGTTGTTTTTTCCTTTAGCTTAAAGGCTTTTTCATGGCTTTGTTTCATAGAAAATTACTGCTTCATATGATATTCATTGTGGGTTGACTTGCATTTCTGAATTGTATTATGGCATACTGTAGGAGTTGGAGTTTGTATGGAATTCATTATATTATAGCATATGTTTAACTGTTTTCTTATGCTTAAAATGAATAGGGATCATGCCGGTGGAAATGAAAAGCTAAGGCAATTAGTCCCTGGAATTAAGGTATATGGCGGTTCAAAGGACAATGTGAAGGGCTGCACTGATGTTGTAGACAATGGTGATAAGATTTCACTTGGGGCTGATGTTAGTATATTGGCGCTTCACACACCTAGGTATTGTTTTTATTAATTTGGTGTAGATTTACGTTTTATCATATACATTGTGATTTTATCTCTTCAAATCAAACCTGGGAATATAAATATCATTGTTGTAGAGATATGATGGGAAACAAATTGTAGAAATTTCTTTTTTTTTTTTTAATATAACCCGGTGCTAAGTTAAACTGTATTCCACAAAACATTAAAGTTGAATGTTTTTGAGTCCTGCTTGCAAGTGTACTAGTGATACTTGATTGGATTGAAAACCTTTAATTTACACATTAATTTTTCTGCTGGAAGATTTTTGTAATATACTTTTTAGAATTTTCTTTGGAGTATCTTCATTTTTGTACTCTTAACTATATTCTCTTCATTGTCTAATTTCTTCAGCCACACCAATGGTCATATTAGTTATTATGTGACTAGCAAAGAAGGAGAGGATCCAGCTGTTTTTACTGGAGATACTCTGGTAAGTTAATAAGAGTATTGTATTTTATTCCTCTTACCCCTCTAGTTTCCTAAATAAAAATGTCATGGGATAGTGGGAACAAATCAAAAAACATTGTAGCTACCCTCGTCTGGTCAAAAATGCCCTTGTGGCCTTGCATTACAGTTCCTCTCTAATCCGACTGTAGAGGAATTGAAATAATGACAAGCACCGGATGGGATGCTTGTATCTAGATTGGTGTTGGGAGATCTACAAGCCAAGGTAAATGTGAAATGAAAAGAGTAAACAGCTTCAGGCTGGGTACTTTTCTTAAATTGGGTTTATAAGATCCACTACCAAAACAATGGTATTGGGGTTTACTGAAAATTGATCCCACAATATGTTGCTATGAAACTAAAAACAATTGCTTAAAGCTTGGAATATCAGATCCTTATTCCCTATACTCAAAAACATTTTTGGCTAGTGATTACTTTTTTTTTATTGGATTGATGATCATATGATGAATGACATAGGCATGCAATGATTTGTAAATCTGTGTTTCCTCTAGCAAATTATGATGCGTGACATACGCTTGTAGTAAGAATTAATGATTATTTCTCTATGCAGTTCGTAGCTGGTTGTGGGAAATTTTTTGAAGGAACGGCAGAGCAGATGTATCAGTCCCTATGTGTGACATTAGGTTCATTGCCAAAGCCAACTAGAGTTTATTGTGGCCATGAGGTAGCAAACTGTTTTTTATTATCATACATTAAAACTTGTGTTCTTTTTATTTTAAACTTGGACGACAAGAAGGCAATGCTCGTGAATATTGATGTTATTCCAATTTCTGACATGTCATATTTCTTTCTGGTGTCTATCCTTTTTAGAATTATTACATGCAAGCATTCTATCACTTGAAATATTAAGCTATTGAAATGCTTACATGGCACATCTTGCAATTTGAATAAATACAAGAACAGATGCAACTTTAGTTTAATGCTAAGTGTAATTGAAAATAAATGTTAGTGGCAAATCTTATATCACATTTGTAAGTTTATTAACTTATCGACGAGACTGGATTCACTGAAAACCCATTGTCAGTGAATGACATGGATCATTGTGGTTGTTCTTAGATCAAACTAACTCACTGAGCATAAGAGACATCTATGACCCAATTTTTATTTGCAAGGTAGTTTGATGTCATCATTTTTCAGCGTTCTTTGTTGTTGAAGGTGGTGATTTTCAAATAATATCGAGGAATTTGTGGCAGGGCAGGATAAATTTTCATTGAGTTTTGATTACTTCAAATTGTAGAATATTGTTTCTGTGATGGTTGGTAACTAAGTTTATTTTGTTCTAGTTCCAGTTACATCTTTTGCTGCAAACCTCTTCTAAATCATAATTAACAATTGCACTTTGTGCTGCCTCAGTACACGGTCAAGAACTTGCAGTTTGCTCTGACAGTTGAACCAGAAAATGTGAAGACACAGCATAAACTATCATGGGCACAGCAGCAGCGCAAAGCAGGCCTCCCCACAATTCCTTCGACAATAGAGGATGAGATGGAGACAAACCCATTCATTCGGGTTGAGCTACCGGAGATTCAGGTTCACATAGTACACTTACAATTATTATTCTTTAGTCCAACACAACAGCTCAAAGCTAATCACGTAATTTCCCAGTGTTCAGTCATTTTCTTATGGTAAAAATCTGGTATTTTACAGGAGAAGGTTGGATGCGACTCTGCCGTGGAAGCCATGCGTGAGATAAGGAAGCGGAAGGACAATTGGAGGGGCTAATTGAAGACCAGACGATGTTCTGTCTTTTCTGTATTTGTTTGGTTTCTTTTTGAAAACTATGATCGGGTTGTGTAAAATATTTACAAGGTTCCCAAGGTTTATGAAGCCTTGTGGACGTTTTATCATGTATTTGCTTGTTTTTATGGGGTTGTGGAAGCACTGTCCATTCTGTGGGGCAGAAACTTGAGGAGGAATTAGCGAAACAAATGTAAATGTAATCAGCCAAAAGTTGACTTATTATGCTGTTCTTCTCGTTAAAGATGCATGCAACTATTTTTGTTCTTGCTTCCCTAACTTTGCTTAATCGGTTGATTGTCAAACTGTACACACTAACCCCTATAGGGAAAAAAATATGAATTCTAATAGATTTCATTTTCTTATGTTTAGATTCAAACAACAAAAAAAAAATAATTAAGAATTCGTTTTCAGAAAAAAATTAAAGAAAATGTAATATAATTTTTTAAAATTTAGAATATTTATAAATATATTCAAAACAAATCCAAACAATACCTAAAGAAAAAAAAAAGAAAAAAGCATGAGATTAAACTAATAGATAGGGTTGTGGATTTTGCCAAAAGCTTGTGCTACGTTTGTATCATTGGGGTTAAGTGACCGTGTCAAAATAGGGGGATTTGGCTCATCACCCTTGGGTGGGTGGTGGGGGTGGGGTTAAGTGACCGTGTCAAAATTGGGGGATTAAGTCCATCACCCTTGGGTGGGGTGGTGGGGGCTTTGGTCATCATAGTTAAGGTTAGGGCTTTGGTCATTATTGTATTCCTATAGTGGTGGTAGTTGATGTCCTCTTATGTAATCTCCTTCATGAGCTATTCGATACTCATTCTCTATGGTCATATTAAAGTATCTTCATTGGTGGGTTGTGTTCGACTTGAAGATCTCTAATATAAAAAGTTGAGGTTTATTATATGTTATGTACTACATTGTAGTATCTCTATTTGTAACATAATATTCTAAAAAAAAATTAGAGGGAGCAATGGGTATAAACTCACAATTATGTGATCATTGATGGTGACTCTAAGGTGGTGAATAATGAGAAATTAAGGACTTTGTGAAACAGGCTAAGCAGATATCTCCTTTCTTGTATGGCTGTTTATTTAATGTAATCCCTAGAACTATTAACTTTATGGCTCATAATATAATTAAGTGGGCCTTGTGTTGTAGTTACTCTTGGGAGATAAACTATAATTTGATTCCTCAAAAGATTTTGAGTGACACTACAGAGTGGTGCACTTAACTTGCATGCTTCTTTGTTTGGAGGCCTTTAGTGATAGTTTCAACGATTTAGGGATTATTGGGTAAGTAATTGTTACGAGTACATATAGATAGTAACAATACATTTTGTAAAGGTAATTGTATAATATCTAATAATAATAATGATACAATGGGCACACAATATGTACTAAATTATTACACTGAAATTAAAAATACGATGTAATTACTAAACAATGACTTTTAAATGACATGATATTTTTTTCAATCAATTATATTTAATTAAAATAGAACTATAGTGTTAAAACTAAGTGTAATGTTTTGATGCATACAAGTATGCACATATTATTACTTTAGAAATAATAATAAATGATGACAATTTCAGTTTTGTTGACATATTTTTTAAAAGAAAAGAAATTGAACACGTCTATGGCTTCATCAGTAGCAGCGGTAGCGACAGTGTGGCCACAGCTACACTCATGTATTCTATGTAGATATTTCAATTCCATGAATGTTGCCAATTCTCTGCCCTACATATGAACTCTTTAAACAAAATGGTCATTACTCATATGGATTTTCAAGCCTTCCGTAGCTGATAGTCCAGGTTATAATAATGATAAGTATTTTATTAAGAAAATCATAAACAATTCATAATTAAAAAAAAAAGGAAAAAATGGTCTTAATGAAAGTAGAGGGTAATATTGTAACGCTCTGGTTACCCCAGAACTGTTACGGTGATCGGTGAACCGGAAATTTGACCCGCTACCCGAGTCATTTGGTTAAAAACGTGTTTTAAGTGTTATTAACAGATTAAAGTGAAGAAAAAAAAAACAATAAAGAGAAAAGGATATATTTTATTAAGCATATAAACTTCTCATGAGCTTATCAAAACATTTACACGTTATTTACAACTCAAAATGGCCACTACTATTTCAAATTTACAAACCCAGTCGGCCTAAGCGGCAAAAATAGGGTAAACCCCCTAGTTCCTCTAAGAACTCCTTGGCCGTGGTGGTCAAGCGGCCGCATATGTACACATCACCATCTATGATCTCCACTCAAGGTTGGGTGAGCTTTTCTTTCCCTTTACCTGCACCACATAGCACCCATGAGCCAAGGCCCAGCAAGAAAACACAATATAACATGATATAATATCAACAATGATCATAATAATCATTCAGGACTATCAGTCCAAAACAGATAGGTGACAGTCGCAAAAGTCACTATGATGGGGACAGTTCCCTTTAGCCATGTGACGATAGGGTTACCGGGGCTTAACAGATAAGTGAACCTTTCACTAGCTTAAACAGGATAGGTGTATGGTGATTAGTCACCAACATAACCTTCCTCATGACCATAGAGTCATAACCCTGGAACATCGTTCCCTAGCCATGTAACAAGCAATCACCTAGGCCGTTGGCCTTGGCTCTCAGTAACTAGTCTTAGACTAGCCTAGCGCTTATAAGTTCATCGACCTTAGGGTCGGTCCAGTGTTAATGCCTTAGAGCCATTCAACACTGATATCGATTAGATCTAACCTTCATTCGGCCCTGCGTTCAGGACGCTTATGCCGTTTCTGACTCTTAGGTCAGTGCCCCTGATTAGTCAGTGTCATATACAAGTAAACAACATTCACTAGCATTTAATATGCAATCCATGTCCACATTTATCAACCTGTTGGATTAGCTTATACAGGATCTTTATTTATTTTCATGTATATCTAATATTAAACAAATTAATACGAGATAGCCTAAAACATGTTTCTAAAATTGAATTCAAAGAGAAACAAAAATAGAATACTTACAGTATACGCAGCGGAATTAAAGAGTCATTCCTTCAGTTTCTCTAACTCTTGTATCCTCTCTGTCGCAGAGTATTATCAAGAAACTGAACCGATCTTCTATTTTCTTCACGATCTTCCAATGTATCCTTAGAACCACCTAGACTAGTGTGGGCAATTCTCAACACATGAGATAAATATAGAGAGAAGAAGAGAAAATAACAAAGAGGCTTAGAAAATGACTTGTGTTTAGAGAGAATCTAAAACTATCAGAAAATCTGACTTGTGACTTATCAAACTTATGTTTTGACTTCTCTCTAAGCACTCCTTTTATAGACTCAATTAGGCCATTTAATTTAATTAAAAAAAATCAATAAAATAATAGCCATTTTGAAGCCCTAGGTCGAAATTATCATGGGCAATAGGCCCGTGAAATTTCCTATTTGATTATAAGCCCATTGGACTTAAAATCAAGGTCTGTATTATTTTCTATTGATTTAATTATTTAAATCCTTTATCAAATTAATTATTTATAATTTGAACCTTGATTTAAATTTATTTATTAATTTAGATACAAATTTATCTTAATTAATAAATCTGCCATAATTTCTCTTTTCTTCTCAAAATTACACAACTCTGTGAAACTATCAAAAATTGACCTGGTCAACTCTGATAATTCTAATTGATAATTAAATCAATTAATTGAGACTATCTAGAAGATTTTATCCAAGGTACAATGGGGACCATGGGCCTATGAAATCAAAGCTCCAATAAGTTATCATAAATCTAACAAATAAATTTACTAACTTATTAATTCCTCGTGACTCCACTATAGACTTGGAATTGCACTCTTGAATTCATAGAACACTCTATAACAAATATAGATACGCTATTAATTATCCATTGTCACAACCATAATTGTTACTCAATCCTCTATAGACGGTCTACAATGAGATAGGACTAAAATACTGTTTTACCCCTCATTGTATTTTATCCTTAAAACACTTAGTTCCTTGTAAATGATATTTCAGTAAACTAATTTAATTACTGAAATGAGATCTCTATCATTTAACACCTTGAATCAAACTAAAAGGAAACCATCGTTCCACTTCTTCATCAGAAGCTATAGATGTTCATATCTATGATTCACACTCCCACTCAATTATACTACCGAGTTCCCAAGATGTATGTATGGGCTAGTCCGTAGGGTAAGCTAGTAACGAACAAGTCAAAGAACTCAAATAATACAATCAGTTAGAATACTAACCACTCAAAATTGAGATTGAATTGACCTATGGTCAACTATATGATATGACTAGAATAGATAATAACGGTATGTTTACTTATCTTATCAACTGTCAATATCGGTCCTGTCCGATGTAACAAATACATCCGATCTCATCTACTTTGCTAATGTTCTGGAAAGAACATAACACTGTAATGTGTAAGTAGATCATATCGTAGATTGGCAAGTCAGTGTAAATCCGGTGCACTGACTAATCTTAGGACTAACTTATTTTGAACATATAATCATATTTATATTCCACTGTGATTACGTCACTATAAATAAGATTACCTATATGCTCAGGATTTAATAGAAGTTTATATTAAACAAATAATCATGAAAATAAAACATGCGAGCAAAGTGATTGACCAAGTCAAAAAATGATTTCTATTCTTTTATTGATAATAAAATGAGATTACAAAGAATTTGGGTTTTAATTAGGGCATAAAACCCCAACACAACCAACATGCCTCAATAAAAATCACGCATATCATATATACACAGGGTACAGTTTTCTTACCTCAGGTTCGAGCGAGAGATGTTATAAGAACGACTCCTGAGAACGATCGATCTTTTGGTTCCTTAGCGGTTACCTAATCACAACCAATTATAACTTCCATTAATGAGAATCAACATGGATAGGGTCTTAACCTACGCACCACTCTCGGGACCTCGAAACATGCCCACACAGTGAGTAGATTCGATCTCGGGCCTTAAGGATTGAAACCCTAAGTCAAAAACCCTTAAAAACACACAAAACGGGACTTTGAAGGAACAGGGTAGCGCTACAGCGCTGTAATGCCCTGAATTCTCCGATGTGATTTAGTGGCGGTTTAGTAGGCCGGGAGGGCCGTCACTGTTTAAATTACGCCATTAAATGATATTATGCATGTGTACGTGAATTATATTATAATATGATGTTAAATGCATGCATGTGAGTCCACATTTTTAATTACAGGGGCGTGATGGTAACTTGGTCCGTTGAGGGCATAATTGTACATTTGTATGCATGTCAGTGATATATGTTGAGACCACATCATAATGTGGGTTTGTTCGAGCCATTCGGCATGAGACGATCTTGGAATAATGATTAGCAGTTTAGTCACAATAAGTTTAAGATCGGGCCTCGGGTTGAGTCTCGGGGTGATTTTAATGATTAGAGCGTTACCAGGTATTAAAGGGTAACGGGATGCGAATTATTGGTGTTTGAGATTATCGGGAATAGCGGGAATTGGAGAGCATTAATTATGATTAATGAGATAGGTGGAAAATACCAGATATGCCCTTGGGAGCCTTTAGAAACTTTAAATTGACCTAGGGGTAAAATGGTCATTTCACCCCTAGGATAGATATAAGTCATTTTTGGCTGAGGAAGAGGTAGAAAAATAGAGCACGTTTAAGAGTTTTCTCGTACCATCTTCCCTTCAGTTTTCTTTGTGATTTTTGAATCATTCTTGAGGATTCAAGCTTGGGAAGTAAGCCTTGGAAGTTTGGGAGTGTGTTCCTCCATTGAAGGGCTTCATAAGTTGAGCTTTGGGTAAGCTTCTAACCATAGAATTCCATGGTTTGCTTTGT
Source organism: Humulus lupulus (assembly GCF_963169125.1). Lineage (NCBI taxonomy): Eukaryota > Viridiplantae > Streptophyta > Magnoliopsida > Rosales > Cannabaceae > Humulus > Humulus lupulus. The sequence continues at coordinate 91,745,506 of NC_084800.1, read as the reverse complement.
TCTAGCTTTGTTTTGCAACTGTGATTTCTAGGTTGAGACTTTGGTTTTGTTGGGAGTTTTGGCTAGGGTTCCTATGGTTAGGATGTATGGGGTATGTTAGGATGGTTTTTAGGTTCATTTGGCATCAAAAATGGGTTTTGGAATCAGGTGGGAATCGAAGGAGATGAAGAAGGGCGTTTCAGGGGATTTCAGTGCTGGAGGTAGCGCTATAGCGCCCACCTTAGGGCGCTACAACGCTACTCATGAGGCAAATGGGCATGTTGGGGGTTCTGAGTATAGCGCTGAGGCGCTAGGGGTTCAGCGCTGTAGCGCTACTCTGTTCCTTCAAAGTCCCGTTTTGAGTGTTTTTTAGGGTTTTTGACTAGGGGTTTCAATCCTTAAGGCCCGAGATCGAATCTACTAACCATGTGGGCATGTTTCGAGGTCTCGAGAGTGGTGCTTAGGTTAAGACCCTATCATTGTGGATTCTCTTTAATTGAGGTTATAATTGATTGTGATTAGGTCATTAAAGGTCGATCGTTCTCAAGAGTCGTTCTTATTATTATTTCTCGCTCGAACTAGAGGTAAGAGAACTGCACCCCATATGTGACATGCATGATGATTCTTGAGGCATGTTGATTGTGTAAATGTGGACATGGATTGATTATCGAATACTTAGCAAATCTTGCTCACTTGTGTATGGAACTGACTCATTAGTCAGAATTGGCAAAGGTGCCGGTATCAACTGTGAAGCTGTGACTTATTAGTCAGGTTCGGCAGTGGTACTGGGCACTGGTCACATAGTGCTGACTCATTAGTCAGGGCGGCCTTAGCGTTTTTAACGCAAGCCAATAAGGGTTAGATCTAATCGACTTTCTACATTGGATGACTCAAAGAGCGTTAATGCTGGACCGACCTCAAGTTCGATGAATATTATAAGCGCTTGTGTGGCTTACCCATCAGTCACTCATCTGTTAAGTTAGAGACTTACCCATCAGTCTCTCATCTGTTTAAGGCTAGTGGCTTACCTAGCAGCCACTCTTTTGATTAAATTAGTGACTTGCTTGTTAGTCACTCAATATGGTTTTATAGAACCTCAAGTGATATTCACTCATCTGTTTAAGAGCTATAAGCTCTGTGTGATTATAATGATAATCATTTGATAATGTTTATACAATACTGTGTTTTCTTGTTGGGCTTTGGCTCATGGGTGCTATGTGGTGCAGGTAAAGGGAAAGAAAAGCTCACCCAGCCTTGAGTGGAGAGCTTAGGTGGTGATGTGTACATATGCGGCCGCTTGACCACCACGGCCAAGGAGTTCTCAGAGGAACTAGGGGGTTTACCCTATTTTTGCCGCTTAGGTCGGCGGGCTTGTAATTTTGGAAACAGTAATGACCTTTTTGAGTTGTAAATGTTCTTGTGGGCCCATGAACGGTTTTATGTATCAAATAAAACATATCCTTTCCTTTTTATTGATTTTCACCTTAACCATTTAATGACACTTAGAACACGTTTTTAACCAAAGGACTCGGGTAGCGGGTCAAATTTCTGGTTCACCGTAACGTTTCTGGGGTAACCAGGGCATTACAAGCGTTGACCCCTAGCGCCCCAGCGCTATACTCAGAACCTCCAACATGCCCAAATGCCCCCTGAGTAGCGCTGTAGCGCCCTAGGGTGGGTGCTATAGCGCTACCTCCAGACCAGGAACCCCCTGAAACGAACTTCTTCATCTCCTTCGATTCCAACCTGATTCCAAAGCTTCCAGATCCCATTTTTGATGCCAAATGAACCCAAAAACCATCTCAACATACCCTAAACATCCCAACCATAGGAACCCTAGCCAAAACTCCCAACAAAACCAAGATCTCAAACTAGAAATCACAACTGCAAAACAAAACTAAAACAGGGCAAACCAAGGAATTCTATGGTTAGAAACTTATCCAAAGCTCAGCTTATGATGCTCTTCAATGGGGGAACACACTCCCAAACTCTTAAGGCTTGCTTCCCAAGCTTGAATCCTCAAGAATGGTTCAAAAATCTCAAAGAAAGTGAAGGAGAAAGAAGATATGGGAAGGCTTAGAAACTTACTCTGTTTTTCTACCTCTTCCTCAACCAAAATGGTTATATCTATCCTAGGGATGAAATGACCATTATACCCCTAGGTCAATTTAAAGTTTCTATAGGCTCCCAAGGGAAAAATTTGTATTTTCCACCTATCTCGTTAATCATAATTAACGCTCTCCAAAACCCACTATTCTAAATAATCTCAAACACCAATAATTTATATCTCGTTACCCTTTAATTCCCAGCAACGTTCTAATCCTTAAAATCACCCTGAGACTCATCCCGAGCCCCGAACTTAAACCTATTATGACAAGACCGCTAATCAATATTCCAAGATCGTCTCATGCCGAATAGCTCGAACAAACCCACATTATAATGTGGTCTCAACAACATATCACCGACATGCATACAAATATATAATTATACCCTCAATGGGAAAAAATTACCATCACACCCCTGTAATTAAAATGTGGACTCACATGCATACATTTAACATCATATTATAATATAATTCACATATACATGCATATTATCATTTAATGGCATATTTAAACAAGTATGGCCCTCCCGGCCTACTAATCCCGCCATTAAACCACATTGGAGAATTTGGGGCACTACAACTATCCCCTCCTTACAGAAATTTCGTCCTCGAAATTTACCTGAACAGCTCGGGATACTGACTCTGCATATCTGGCTCCAGCTCCCAGGTCGCTTCCTCGACCTTACTGTTCCTCCACAATACCTTAACTAAAGGTATCGTCTTATTCCTGAGGACCTTATCCTTTCTGTCAAGTATCTGAACTGGCTGCTCCTCAAAGGAAAGATTTTCCTCAAGCTCCAGATCTTCACAAACAACTCAAAATATGATTCACATCAGATACATACCTCCGAAGAGCTGAAACATGAAACACGTTATGCACGGCTGACAACGCCGGAGGCAAGGCCAATATGTAAGCCACTTGACCAACCCTCTCCAAGATCTCAAATGGACCTACAAATCTGGGGCTCAGCTTGCCCTTCTTCCCAAACCTTCTCACCCCTTTCCATGGCGAGACTCTAAGGAAGACATAGTCTCCCACTTGGAACTCCACGTTCCTGAGCTTGGGATCTGCATAGCTCTTCTGTCTACTCTGAGAAGTAAGCATCCGAGCTCTAATCTTCTCAATAGCCTCATTGGTCCTCTGAACTGCCTCAGGATCTAAGTATCTCCTTTCACCTGTTTCATCCCAATGAATGGGAGACCTACACTTTCTACCATACAGCATCTCATAAGGTGCAACTCCAATGGTAGACTGGTAACTGTTGTTGTAGGAGAACTCTATCAAAGGTAGATACTTACTCCAAGATTACCAAAGTCCAGCACACATGCTCGCAGCATGTCCTCCAATATCTGGATCGTCCTCTCAGATTGCCCATCTGTTTGAGGATGATAAGCAGTACTGAACTTCAATTGTGTCCCCATGGCCTTCTGCAAACTTCCCCAGAACTTGGAAGTAAAAGTAGGGTCTCGATCTGACACGATCGACCTAAGCACACCATCTCTCTCACATAAAGATCTGCATACTGGTCAACTGTATAAGTAGTCCTCACTGGCAGAAAGTGAGCTGACTTGGTGTAGCGATCCACTATCACCCAAATAGAATCATGCTGACCAACAGTCCTAGGTAAGCCCACCACAAAATCCATTGTGATGTCTTCCCACTTCCACTCTGGAATATCAAGAGGCTACAATACCCCTGTCGGTCTCTGATGCTCAGCCTTGACCTGCTGACATGTCAAGCACTTAGCCACATACTCTACTACATCTCTCTTCATCCCTGGCCACCAATACAACAATCTCACATCCTGATACATCTTCGTGGTGCCTGGATGCAAAGAGTAAGGTGTAGTATGAGATTCATCCAGAATCTCTCGGCTCAAAGCAGTGTCTAACGGAACACATATCCGCCCTTTATATCTCAACAAGCCTAACTCAGACACTGTATAATCTCTGGATGCTCCAGCCAGAACATCCTCTATGATCTTGATCAGCTGTGGATCACTCAGCTGACCCTCCTTAATTCTCTCCAACAGTGTAGACTGTAGCGTAATATTAGCCAACTGGCCCACCAGCAACTCTATACCAGCTCTGGTCATGTCATATGCTAACTCCCTGGCTATCAGCCTCATACCATGAATCTGTCCCGGACCTTTCCGGCTTAAAGCATCAACTACCACGTTGGCCTTTCCTGGATGATATAAAATCTCACAGTCATAATCTTTTACTAACTCCAGCCAACGCCTTTGCCTCATATTAAGATCTTTCTGGGTAAAGAAGTACTTCAGGCTCTTGTGGTTTGTATAGATCTCACGCTTCTCTCCATAGAGATAATGTCTCCAAATCTTCAAAGCAAAGACCACAACTGCTAACTCTAAATCATGAGTAGGATATCTCTTTTCATACTCCTTCAACTGACAAGAAGCATAAGCAATTACCTTCTCTGATTGCATCAAAACACAGCCCAAACCCTGATGAGAAGCATCACAGTAAATCACAAACTTCTCCTGATCTATCGGAAGACTCAGAATCGGAGCTGTAATCAACCTCTGCTTCAGTTCCTTGAAGTTGTTCTCACACTTATCTGACCACACAAACTTCTGGCTCTTGCATGTCAGTTCAGTCAATGCACTAGCTATCTTTGAGAACCCTTCCACGAACCGCCTATAATAACCTGCCAATCCAAGGAAACTTCTAACCTCAGAAGCATTCTTCGGCCTTGGCCAATCTCTGACTGCTTCGATCTTCGCTGGATCTACTTTAATCCCCTCCTTACTGACAATGTGCCCAAGAAAGGATACCTGAGATAACCAGAATTCACACTTCTTGAATTTAGCAAACAGTCTGTGTTCTCTTAGTCTTTGTAGAACCAACCTCAGATGCTGCTCATGTTCTGACTCAGTCTGAGAATACACCAGAATATCATCGATAAAGACGATCACAAACTGGTCTAAACAATCATTGAACACTCTGTTCATCAGATCCATAGAAGCAGCAGGGGCATTAGTCAATCCAAATGGACATAACTAGAAACTCATAATGCCCATACCTGGTACGAAAAGCAGTCTTTGGTATATCTCCCTCCTTGACCCTCAACTGATGATAACCAGAACGAAGGTCAATCTTTGAGAATACCTTCTTACCTTGCAATTGATCAAACAGATCATCTATCCTTGGCAAAGGATACTTATTCTTAATTGTCAGCTTATTCATTTCTCTGTAATCAATACACATTCTCAGAGAACCATCCTTTTTCTTTACAAACAGAACTGGCGCACCCCAAGGTGAAAAGCTAGGTCTGATAAAACTCAAATCTAGCAGTTCTTGCAACTGCACCTTTAATTCTTTCAACTAAGCTGGGGCCATTCTATAAGGCGCTCTAGACACTGGCTCCATCCCTGATGCCAGTTCTATAACGAACTCAATTTCTCTATGCGGTGGCAACCCTGGCAAATCTTCTGGAAACACATCCAGAAACTCACATACAAGTCTAGTCTCTTTTGGTCTCACTGGCACGACCTGAGTGGTATCAATCACACAGGCTAAGAACCCAATGCAACTGCCAGCAACCTCCTCCCCTGCCTAGCCCAGCCACAAAGCTACCCCTTTTTTAGCCCAACAAATGCATTTTGTCCCTTTGTCCCTAAAATGCCACATTTTTACCTAACTTTTCTACACATTTTCACCACAAAAATCATCATCGCCCCTACAATTTATCCCTATTTTTAATAGTATTATTAATTTAATCAATTTAAATTGATTATTTTAATACTCTCATTTTGGCTATAAATAGGGAATTTTCAAGACCATTTGAGTGTGCTTATTTTAGGAGAGGTTACACTACAATTTCTACACTTTCAAGACCACTCCATTCTCTTCATCTTTTTCTTCCTTTTGGTCATTTTTTCTATGAGGTTTTAGAGGAAAAAATTTGGGGGTTCCTCCTCCAAATTTTCCTATTTATGTATGTAATTTTTTGGTTTGTAATTTCTATTCTAGTTATGTACTTCTAATATTTTTCATAAGATTATTAAGATCATGATGAAGCAACTTGTAACTAGATAATATTTATGTTGTATGTTGATTTTCCTTGTAATGCAACAAAGTTTATGGATTTTTCTTCTTCATATATGTTTTTCATCTCTAATATCTCATATTTTGGATTGTTAGATAATATGCACTTTGTTCTTCATTTTTGCAAAACATAATATTCTTAGTGTAAGAGGTGTCATTAAATTGTACACATTCAATGCGTAGAACAAAAATATTATGTTTTGCCTTATAAATAATATTATTTGATTTTTTGTTGTTTCATTAGGTTGATTCACATTAAATATTTTGAAATTATACTTTTTGAAAAGTGAAGGAAAATCCTATCTTTTTAGAAGTAATTTGTGCTTAAAATTATAAATCTATTTGAAAAATGATAGTTTGATTTATTTTACCTATCACTAAAACTTGTGAATCAATATACTAATAAATATTATTAAACTTACATTTTGTGGATTCTAGTATCTTAATAATCTTTCTTTTACAACTTATTTTCAAATCATAATTGGTTTCCTTTGTATTCTCTTAAATAGCTTTATTTTAAATCTTTTATTTTATGTTCATGACATTAAATCTCATCAATCTTTGGAGCTAGGTTAGAATTTATTAATTTTGGTTTAAAATAGTTTTCTTTTTTATTTTAGACAACTCATTTGGGTTCGATCTCGTGCTTACACGAACACTATAATTCATATATGATTCGTGCGCTTGCGAGTTATAAATATTTAAAACATACCCGTTTTGGGTCCATCACGCGCCGTGGCCCCTGGGGGGCAGGTCGCTGCCCGCCCATCCTTTTGTGCCAGGTTGGGTTTTAGCTTGCCTTTAAGTGCGGGTTTTCATTTCTCTAAGAACGGGATCGAATCTACTAACCGTTTTAGTAGGATTAAAGGTCCCGGGAGCGAGGTTTTAGTCCATGAACCTTTTATTGCTTATTTTATTGATGAGATTTCATATTTGGTTATTATTAGGTGATCACTAAAGGACTTAAGGACCGATTGTGACATCCAGAAAACTGCACCTAGTATGTGACATGCATGGTTATTGATGAGGCATGTTGAGTGCTCTATTTATGCCTCATCAATAATCATGCATGTCACATACTGGGTGCAGTTTTTCAGATGCTTCAGGCTTAGATAAAACCTGCCTCAGTGGCTAGTCAGTTAACACATGAATAGGATGTGCTTGGAAATAGGGTCGGAGTTTTTGAGATGCGTGCATAAGGCACAGAGCCAGTTTCTCCATTAATGGGTATCTCGATTCTGCCCCCAGTAGTCTTTTGCTGACGTAGTATACATGTTTTTGTATTTTCTTATCCTCTCGTACCAGTACTGCACTAATGGCGTGCTCGATTGTGGTGAGGTATAAGTACAAAATTTCTCCTGTGACAGGTTTAGACAAGATCGGTGGTTCGGCGAGGTGTTTCTTAAGATTCTAAAACGGGAGTTTACACTCATCTGACCTCTCAAACTTTTTGCCCCCTCTTAAGATATGAAAGAAAGCAAGGCACCGGTCTATAGATTTTGAGATAAACCTACTCAAGGTCACCATTTGTCCAGTTCAACTGTAACGCCCTAGATAGCCAAGACCGTTACACTGTGTACTTGTAAAGGTGCAGGACTTGCTAATCAAGTCATTAAATTCGAAAACGTGTCACTAAACATGTATGATCTATGGTTAAAAAGGTTTTGGTCTCAAAAGACTCATCTCATATATTTAAACTGTAATAAACATGGGATCCCATTCAAACAAAGTTGAAATAAGTTTACAGACTCTCAAAAGTACATAAGGAACCATTAGCCATACTAAGGCAAAACAGACGGTCTTTAGGTTCCACGTCCATGCCTAGACCTCAACCATGGCGGCTGAGCACCTGGCTATGTACATTTTGCTCGCTGAGCTCTCTAGTCAGAGCTGATCTAGCTTGCCCTTGCCTTTACCTGCACCACGTAGCACCCGTGAGCCAAGGCCCAGCAAGAAAACATCATAAACAACTCAAACAATAACAACAGTAATCATGTACACTTATCAAGTAGTCCACAACCGGAATTCAGCATATACAGTCCAACTCAAGATACATTCTATCATAAATAACATTCGTATCACATAATATTCAGGGCCGACGACTTAGGCCGCACCCTCTGTTTAACCCACTGACTCTGGCCCGCTTAAACCAAGCTCAGTGCATAATAAGTTGTCCCGGATACCAGTGTCCGAGCCGCGCCCTGTGCGCTAGTGAAACCCTTGGCACCCTTAGACCGTTGGTTCACTAAATGGCTTGCATGGCATAATACCATATTTTCAAGCTTCTACAATAGGGAGCCTTTAGTCCCGTCACATATATTCAACCGAATGCAGTTTTCTTACCTTTAGTCTGTACGATTATCGAATTACGAGCAACGCCCCTCAAGCACGATCCGTTCCCGAGCCTAAGCTTTTATCACCTAGCCACAACCAAAGCATAGGGTTTCATAAATAATCAAATATAGGTTTCCAGTTACAAAACTAACTCCCGGGACTCCTAATTCCACCAAGCAAGGTGGTGAAACAAAACCCGAGCACCCAAGACCACTCTCCCATGCCTAAAACCCTCAAAATCCCAAGTGTGCAACCAAGGGTTGCGGCCCCCAAAGCCTAGCCGTGGCCCTTCCTCAAAACAGAGCCTATTCCCTCACTGAACCACACACGCGCCGCGGCCCTTGCCTTGGGCGCCGCGGCGCGCCCCCTTGGCTGAGCCCCCTTGGCTTCCTTGCATGCTAGGGCCGCAGCACTCTAGAACAGAGCCGCAGCCCTCCTCTTCGAACCCAGATTTCACACCATTTTAAAGCTCAAAACCTCACCTTAAACCATCCCAAAACTCCCCAACTCTTAACCAATAAATTCCCAACCTCTTTAGCATGATCTAAACAGCATAATTCCCAAGAAAACACAGCCTAACACACTCTAATCTCTTCCTTTCAATTTCTGAAACCCAAGTGCTAAAACACACACAAACCAGTCATCAAACTCAATTTAAAGCCTCTAAACCAGGGGTTGAAACTCACCTTTGCTGTAGAATCACTTCACCAAGCTGTGACCAAGCTAAGCTCCCAAGTTTCCCCTCTTAATTCAGCCTTAGAACATCACAACTAAACTTGTTTCAACACTTAACTAAAACCCAGCTAAAACTCATAATTCAACCACATAAAATAGAGTTAGATGCTTACCTTAATCCCTGTTCTAGTGCTTGATAAATCCCTGAGCTAGACCTCCAAATTCTCACCACCAAACTCAGAAATCCCAGCTAGTTTCCCTTGGTTTCCTCTGTGTTTCCTTGAGCGCGAGAGAGAGAGAGAGAGAGCCTAAGTGTTTAGTCGGTTTATTTTTCCTCTAAAGGCTTCCTTAAGTCTAACTTATCTATTAAGTTAATCCCGAGGCTCGGGGTGCCGGAACCGTCCCCGAGGCCAAAATGGTAAAATCCCCCAATATTACCGCCTAGACATTCTAACCTCAAATATATCTCCATATATTTATTTTCATGTCCCGATAGTCCAAATCGCTACCCGCTATCTAAAAGAAACCCCCGACTTCTCCAAAGTCATAACTTAAATCCCATTGTAACTTTTCCCGCTATCTGACCCTAGAATCATCTTGAGTCGTGCTCAACAAACCTGTCCACATAATAATGTGGTTCTCACATATATCACATATCATATTACCACATAATACAATCAATTATCACATAAACAATATTAAACACATAATTACTCATTAAATCACAATTATTCCAGCAATGCCCTCCTGGCATACTAATCAAGGCCCTTAAGCCTTATTAGCGAATTTGGGTCGTTACATAAACTCTGCACATCTTTATGTTTTCGAGGTGAGGGCATGTCTATTAAAGCCTTGATCTTTTCGGGATTAACTTCTATACCCTGAGCATTTTACTATGAATCCAAGGAACTTACCCGAAGATACTCCGAATGAGCATTTTTGTGGGTTAAGTTTCATGTTGTATTTTTGAAGTACGGAAAAACATTCAGCGAGATCATCTACATGGTTATTGTTATCTTTGGATTTGACCAACATATATGTAGTGTCCCAGAATATTTACTTAGCTAGCTAGATAGCAGTAGTTAGTAGTAGTTTGTAGTATGTTAGTTTCCGTGGATTTTGGTTCAAGCCGAGACTTAGTTGGAAACTCATAGCAACAGTTATGAATTTTATAAGTTTAGCCTATAATTTAAAAATATTAATTATAACATAAGGTTTGATTAATATTGTTGGTCCTAGAAATATTATTTATTATAACATAAGGTTTAGATAGAATTTATAAGAGCATGACACTTGTCGCAATCATGTTTATTGGAGGATTTAAGAATTTTAAGTAAATAATTTAGTAAAAGAAGAGTCTAAAAGCTCTAGAACCTTCCAGCACCTGCTAGAATCACGTTTAGACTCAGTCAAGTTGTTTAATCAATTTCTAATATGCTGAATAAGTGCAAATACATGTTTGATATATCAATGTATGCTGATATATCGCAGCTATAGGAGTCGATATATCGCATACGGAAGATACGGAAAACACGTCGACTTCGCACGAACGGAGGCTTGGTAACATAGTGGAGGCGATATATCACCTATAGGGGGCGATATATCGACCCCACCCTTGCATTTTTGAACTCAGTGGAATCCGAGCTTAAAACATCCCTTAACCTCTTGGACCTGCCTTTGAACGATTTTGACCGAGTTCTGGGCGTCTGTTGAACGAAAATTCAAATCCTTTTCATTTTATATTCATTTATTTATTCAAATTGAAAGGGGTTAGTTTCACTCCTTGAACTCTATAAATAGGACCTAGTACTCAACCATTTTCTTCATTCTTCAAGCAGTCTTCAGAGCCTTCAAGTTCCTAGTGTTACTATAGAGAGAAACACTTGGGTTTTTGGGTTAAAAGCTTTATCATTCTAAGCTTTTCTAAACACTTGGGAAGTGAGATATAGTGTTATTTTGGTATCGAGGTATAAATTGGGTTCTTGTTCAACCAAGGTATTCTTATCCTCAAGTTCAAGTTCTTCATAGTTCTTTAGTTTTCTTTTATTTTCCTTTCAGATCCTAACTCTTGTTTATGATTCTTGGTTAGGAATTTAAGTTTATTGAAACTTAAGGTTCTTTTCAGTAAGTTTCTTCTTGATAGTTTAGTTCACTTTTCATCTTCATTCTTTAGAAATACTCATGGTTTTGCTGTTGGTTTTTAGGAGGCGTTCCAATCCTGTTCTTGTTCTCAAGTATCCCGGTTTTTGGTAAGGAAAATAGGATAGATTTTATGTGTTTATATGTTTATGTTATGATATGTTTTATGCTATGATATATGTATATAAATATGTCTTGTAGTCATTTGGGGCTTATAGTTGCTTAGATAGCAAACCCCAATATTTTTTTTGTCGCTTGGGGCTTATAGTTGCTTAGATAGCAAACCCCAAGAATTTTTATCATTTTCATGGTTTAGAGTTATGATTTACCCTACCTCGATCAGTAGACAGAGGACCTAGATGGGTTATCATATGCTACCATGTGATCTAACCTACCTCGTTTAGTAGACAGAGGACCTAGATGGTTTATCACATGCCATGTTAATGAGTTAATGGCCATTAATATTGTAGTCCTATATGATATACTTTTTTATAGTCATATGTTTTATAGTATATGTTTATGATTAAGTCTTATGTTTATGATTTATGTGTTAGTAGATTTTCCTTGCTGGGCATTAGGCTCACTCCTTTATTTTTAGCTTGATGCAAGAAAATGAATATGGAAGGCAGAAAGATTCGTGGCAGCTTGACTTGTGTGTTGAGGATGAATGGATTGAATGAACTGCGTGACGATCAAGGATGAAGTTATTATTAAGTCTTTATGTTTTGATGTATTTCTGCAATTAATATTTAAACAATTAAACTTTATGTTTTTATGTATTAAACAATGGGTACCCATACCGTATTTTATATTTCATATTTTACTTTGTATTTTGCACAATATTTATTTTGGGGTTTTAAATGAAGTTATGTTATTTCTTATGTATGTTTCCCAAAATAGAAGCTATGTCTAGTAGTTTTAATGGTCCAAGGTCTTAGAAATAATTGTGTCATTACAATATCATCCACATAAACTTCCATGTTATTCCCTACCTGCTCAGCAAACATCCTATTTACCAGTCTTTGGTATGTGGCTCCAGCATTTTTGAGCCTGAAAGGCATGACGTTGTAGCAGTACAATCCCTTGTCGATTACAAAGCTCCTATGTTCTTGGTGTTATATTATTTTATAATATAATATTTTAGATTAAATAAATGTGACAAAGAGTGTCACATATTGTAACATATAATAGAGAGTTACAATATTTAGATATATGTGAAATATCCAAATATGTAACATATTTGGTTTTACAAATTCAGTCACAAATGTGTAACTTCCAAATATTGCACATTATTGTGTAGATTTGTTGTTACACAATATTGAGATGAATTTCTTAAAGTCATATGTGAAATGGCTGTTAGAGATATGATTTTAACCCCAATAATGTGTTTTGGGGGTTACAAAATCAATTGGGAGGGTGTTGGAACCGTTTGGAAAAACAGTAAAATTTGGTGAGTGGCCGCGGCCACAAGATGTTGGTGGTAGCGGCCTGGGGAACAGAGAGTAGTGGCCGCGGCTACTGATGTTCCTGGCCGTGGCCACAGGTGAAAACAGACTAAGTTTTTCAGTTTTTTCCAACCTTTTTGAACAACTCCAAAAACCTAAATAACTCCCAAATCTCATTTTTAATTCCACAAACATCCAATTAATCATTGGTAACAGCCATGGGGGTTGGTGGAATTTGAAATTCAAAGGGTGTCTCTAAACTCTATAAATAGGAGCCTATTGCTCACTTGTAAGACACAACTTTTCTATCAATTAGAGCACTTGGCTAGAAAACACCTAAATGCTTGATTATTCTAGAAAGCATTTCCATAATCTGTGAGAGATCCCCTAGTGCTTAAGTTAGGGGGAAATAAGCTTTTGGACAAAGGTTTCAAACCTTGTTCAAGTTAGCGATCCCCAACACTCTTCACTTTGGTTGTGTGAGTGAGAGTTCTTTGTTCATTGTTTCTGTTCTTGTTCTTTTATTTTATTGTTTTTCATCTTCTTCTATTATTCTCTATTTACTATTTTATTTGTATCATTTGTTTTAGAGTTGTAATCCCATCTATAATTTTCATTCTACTACTTCTAATTTATTTGTATCTTTTGTTATAGAGTTGTATTTTATATTTCTATTCTCTTCTACCTCTTTATATATTTACATGTATCTTTTGTTATAGAGTTGTAACACTATTTAATCAATAATTATTTATTTGTAATATTTTGTCTAGAGTTGTACTTTTCTTACAAATTTCCATTGAGGCAAATTACATTTTCCTAACATTCAAAAGCTTACCCTTTGTTTGTTTCAATGGAATGTGAGACTATCAAGATTATGAATCAAGACCTAGTGATGTTGGATAGGTTTGATGGGTCCAATTTCACTAGATGGCAAGATAAGGTGAAATTCCTTTTTACCACTCTCAAAATCGCCTACATTCTAGAGACCACTCTAGAACCTCTCCCAACGCCATCCGACAAGGACACTCCCGAGGAGGTGGAGAAAAGAAGGAAAAGGGAGGAGGGCAATCTCCTTTGTAGGGGTCATATCCCCAACGCCCTTTCCGATAGGCTTTATGACCTCTACACTGAGACCAAATTGGCAAAGGAGATATGGGATGCACTTGAGACAAAATTCAAGGCGGAAGAGGAAGGTACCAAAAAGTTTTTGATATCTCAATATTTTGATTTCAAGTTTTTTGGTGATAATCCTATTCTTCCTCAAATACATGAATTGCAAATAATTGTTAACAAATTGAAATTTTTGAAGATTGAGCTTCCCGAGGCCTTTCAAGTTGGTGCTATAGTGACTAAATTACCACCAACTTGGAAGAGCTATAGGAAAAGAATCCTTCATAAAAATGAGGATTATTCTTTGGAGGAAATCCAAAAGCATATTCGAATCAAGGAGGAATCGATATGTAAAGATAAACTTGTGGAGGGGTCTAATTAAGAGACTTCCAAAGCAAATGCGGTGCCACAACCAAAACATCCAAAAAACAAAGGGAAAGGCAAGAAGGGTAACAAGACATCCTTGGGTCTAAGAACCAACCCAAACAAGTTTAAGGGCGAGAAAGGTCATTGATTTGTGTGTGGAAAAAAGGGTCACTATGCTAGAGAGTGTAGGCATAGAAAAGACCAACAAGGGCCTAAGGTAAACGCAACTCAAGAGGAGAACATAGTTGCTACCCTTAGTGAGGTGAATGCGGTCCAAGGCAAGGTGAAAGGGTGGTGGTATGATACATGTGCCACCATCCATGTCACCAATGACAAATCATTGTTCAAGACCTTTGAAGAGACAAAGGGCAACCATGAGATTCAAATGGGCAATGAGGGCAAATCCACGGTACTTGGAAAATGTACCATTAAAGTCTTTTTCACCTCCGGCAAGAAAGTTACATTAGTGAATGCACTTTATGTTCCCGATATGAGTAGAATCTTGGTAAGTGGTGCTTTGCTTGGCAAGCCCGACATTAAAGCCATTTTTGAGTCCGGTAAACTTATTCTTACCAAATCAAATGTATTTTTGGGAAATGGGTACTCTTGTGAGGGTATGGTTAAGTTGTGCACCAATGATGTAACTTTCAATGTTATCAATAAAAATGTTAATTCCGCCTATATATTTGAGTATGATTCTTTATTTTTGTGGCATCTTAGACTATCTCACATAGGTTTTTCAACCATGAAAAGAGTAGTAAAATGTGGTATGGTTGCATGCAATATTAAAAACCATGGTAAATGTGAAACATGTGTTAAGGCAAAAATGATTAAGAAACCATTTCCTAGTGTAGAAAGATACTCTAATTTACTAGATTTAATCCATAGTGATCTTTTTGAATTAACTGGTGTTTTAACTAGAGGTGGTAAAATGTATTTTCTTACTTTTATAGATGATTTTGGTAGATATACCTATGTGTTTCTTTTAAAGCATAAAGATGAAACTTTTGATGCTTTTAACTTATATAAATTAGAAGTTGAAAATCAACTAAATAAAAAGATTAAGGTGCTAAGAGGTGATAGTGGATGAGAGTACTTCTCTAATGAATAAATACATTTTGTGAAGAAAATTGTATAATTCATGAATGCATCGCGCACCTTATACACCACAACACAATGGTGTTGTCGAAAGGAAAAATAGGACTTATCTAGAGATGATAAATTCTATGTTTGTGTTTTCTAAGTTGAATTTCAACTTATGGGGTGAAGCGCTATTAACCTCTTGTCACTTTCTTAATCGAATACCGATGAAGAAAAATGAGATATCTCCATATGAGTTATGGAAATGAAGAAACCCAACATAGGGTACTTCAAAGTGTGGGGGTGTCTTGCATATTGCAAGAAAAACGAACCTAATAGAACAAAGTTAGGTTCAAGAGCCATAAAGTGTGCTTTTGTTGGTTATGCCAACAATAGTAAAGCTTATAGGCTATTAGACTTAGATTCTAATATTGTGATTGAATCTAGAGAAGTTGAATTTTTCGAGAACATGTTATGTGACAACAACTCTCAAGCTTCAACATCTCTAAAGGAGAATTTGTTATATGAGAACAATTCTCAAGCTTCTACATCCAAAAATGATTCTCAAGAGGAGAATTCTCAAAAGAATGTAAAGCAACCCTTTGAACTTAGAAGAAGTCAAAGACTTAAAAATGAGAAAAGTCTAGTAGTGGATGAGATAGATTCTCAACGAATTTCATTCTACATGGTAGAATGAAATAGAGAGGAAGTTATTAGGAAAATTCCTATTGTACTTCTAGTTGAGGATGATCCTAAGACTTATAAAGAAGCTATGCAATAGAGAGATAGTGTGTAACGACCCAAATTTCCTAATAAGGTTTAAGACCTTGATTAGGAGGCCAGGAGGGCCATAATTGATTTACTGTGTTATTATATGATTATATGCATGATTATGTGGGTCATATTACTATATGATGATAAAGGCATGCATGGGACTATATACTCTGCTGTGAGGGTATTATGGTAATTTGGCTCATTGAGAGCGTAATTGTGTACTTGTGTCTATATTGGTAGGCTAATGTTGAGACCACATTATTATGTGGATATATCTGTGATCTATGACTCGAGACGATCCTAGTGAGCAGATTAGCGAAAAAGTCATGGCGAGGATTCATACCCAGCTCGAGGTGAGCCTAGGGGTATAAATGGGAATTTAGTGAGTATATCAGAGTCTATTTTTAACATCGAGGAACATAATTGGAGATTAGTTAGGTATCGGGAATTAAGCGGGAAATGTTAGAGACACTCGAGGAGTTAGCGGGAATTGGGTAAAATGACTAAAATACCCCTAAGTGGATTAAAGGGTTTATAATTAATAGGGAGGGCATTAAGGTCATTTGGCTTGCAAGGGATAGATATGCTGAGGCTTTAAGTTAGTGGGAATTGTAGAAAGTAATAAAAGTCTGAAGAGAAGGAAAAAGAAAGGAAAAGAAAGGAAGGGAAAACATAGTAGTTTTCCTAGAGTCGGTTTATGGTTTTTCTCACCATTTCTCCTCATTTTTCTTGGAGCAAAATTCAGAGGAGAGCTAGGTCAACTAAGCCATAAGATTTCTGAGCTAAGCTTGAAGATTTGGCAAGGGTTTAGCAAGGATAGGCCATCTACTTGAGGTAAGGTTCTATAGTTTCTTCAGTTTCTGGTTTTGGTTTTTGAACTATGGTGCATAAGCTGAGTTTGATGGGAACCTTAGGGAATTCAGGCCAAAGGGTGAGAAAGAGCAAGCTAAGGAGGTGTAGAGGCTGTCTTGAAATCGAAACTCCATTAAAGGTATGAATTCTAAGCTTCCAACTCTGATGTTTTGACTGGTTTTGCTGAGTTTCTGAGCTTAGGGACATCTATGGTGAATTTTGGGATTAGAGATGCATGTGATTGGGTTTTGAGTATTTGGGGTGCTTGGCATGAGTGGAGTGTGTTAATAAGGTTGCTTTTGAGTTTGGTGAAGGTTTGGAGAAGTTTTGGTTGAGTTTGGTTCGAGGAAATCGCAGGAAGAGAAATTTGGAGTTGGCCTGCCTATGACTAGTGCTACAGCGCTAGCCTTTGGGCGCGGTAGCGCTAGGCCATGTATGCTGAGGGGATTTTGTTTCTGTTTGTAGCGCTGTAGCGCCCTCCTAAGAGCGCTGTAGCGCTGCCCTGTTTCCAGAAAGGGATTTTAGGGTTATTTGCAAGGGTTTTTGACTAAGGGTTTGGGGTTTGGTTCCACCACCTTGTTTGGTGAAACTAGAACTTCCCGGGGGCTCGGGATTGGTCCCGAGGCTAGGTTTTGGACTTGAGGTTTGGTGATGACTTTGACCTATGATTGTGTTTAGGTGAGCGCTAGGGCTCGAGAGGGATCGTGCTCAAGGAGTCAAGTGATCAAAGCTAGCGAATCGAAAGGTAAGAAAGCTGCACCTGATTATGTGGCTAGGTTGGGACTAAGTGTTCCCTATGTTTGTATGCATTGTTATGTGAATGTGATTAACCATGTGGATACGATGGGACTAAGAGCTCCCTATATTTGTATATCATGTCGTGAGATGGTATTATTATGCCATGGGACATGCGATAACCGGCCTAAGGGTGTCAGAATCAATATTTGCGCACAGGGCGCGGCTCGGCCACTGGTAGCTAAGGCAGCTTATTTATCACTGAGCTTGGTTAAGCTGGCCGGAGTCAGTTAGTATTACACTGGGGGCGGCCCAAGAGAGCCGAAGACAGTGTGTTAAATAGAGGGTGCGACTAAGGGCGCTGACCCTGAATATCATTTGATGATGTGATAAACTGTTGATTATGATCGTGAATATTGTGCTATGAACATGATTTGTTGGCTGTTTGGATGACAAACTGTGAATCTGTTGTGTGTTATCACTGATTGGATAAATGTTATGAAATGCTGAATTCCTGGTTGTACAGTGTGGGATATTTGATAAATGATGTTGATCTTGATGTGTTATCATGCTTTCTTGCTGGGCCTCAGCTCACGGGTGCTACGTGGTGCAGGTAAAGGCAAGGGTAGGCTGAATCAACCATGAGTTGGAGAGCTCTGGGGCGAGGTGTACATTGTCAGCTGCTCGGTCGCCACGGTCGAGGAATTGTACAAGGACGGAAACCTAAAATGTATATTTTGCCATTAGAGTGGCTTGAATTATTTGTAACTCTTGGATTTTGTTGTAACTAAGACGTCTAAACCCTGTTTTGAGTTTCCATGTATTAAACTGTCATTTTTAATGAAAATAGCCTGTTTATGACCAAAATCTTTTATTCCTAATCTGTTAATGACATTGAATTCACACTTTTTTTAAATGACTTGATTAGCAAGTCTTGCACTATTTTAAACACACAGTGTAACGGTCTTGGTTATCCAGGGCATTACATAGTGCATTTTGGAAAGAAGCCATCAATGATGAGATGGATTTCATTCTTTCCAATAACACTTGGGAATTGGTAAACCTCCCACTGGGGTCTAAGCCAATTGGGTGTAAGTGGGTATTTAGGAGAAATTACCACACTAACGGCACTATCCAAACCTTTAAAGCTAGATTAGTAGCTAAAGGGTTTAGGGAAAAAAAGGGTATCAATTATTTTGATACCTATGCGCCTGTTGCAAGAACAACTTCTATAAGAATCTTGTTCGCTTTGGCTTCTATACACAACTTTTATGTTCATCAAATGAATGTCAAAACGACATTCCTTAATGGTGACCTCAATAAGGAGGTCTATATGGAACAACCCGAAGGATTTGTCCTACCAAAATATGAACATAAAGTATGTAGACTTGTAAAATCCTTATATGGATTGAAACAAGCTCCTAAGCAATGGCATGGGAAATTTGATCAAACCATCATGTCTAATGGGTTTAGACATAACAATGGAGACAAGTGTTTGTATTCCAAAACTTGTAAGGGGTATGTGATCATTATTTGCTTATATGTGGATGACATGCTTATTCTAAGTGATAGCATGAAAGGGATAGAAGAATCGAAGAGGTTTCTATCATCAACCTTCAAGATGAAAGATCTTGGAGAAGTTGATACCATACTTGGTATCAGAGTAAAGAAACATAGTGGGATTTTGCGTTAGGGCAAGCCCACTATGTTGAGAAAGTATTGAACAAATTTAACCATCTCAAGGTTAAAGATGTCAATACTCCATTCGATCATAGTATAAAACTAGAGAAGAATGAAGGAAGAGCAGTGGCTCAATTGGAGTACGCAAGTGATATAGGGAGCTAATGTACACTGCCCAATGTACTAGACCTGATATAGCATTTGCGATGAGTAAACTTAGTACGTTTACAAGTAATCCAAGTGTGGATTACTGGAAGGCTATTGGAAGAGTCCTAGGTTATCTCAAGAAAACCAAAGGACTAAGCCTTCACTACTCCAAATTTCCTTCAATCTTAAAAGGATATACAGATGCAAGCTAGATATCCAATCTTGGGGATAACTTGTCCACAAGTGATTGGGTATTTACACTTGGTGGAGGTGCAATTTCTTGGGGTTCCAAGAAAAAAACCTGTATATCTCATTCCACTATGGAAGCAGAGTTTATAGCTCTAGCTGCTACCGACAAAGAGGCCGAATGGTTAAGGGATCTATTGATAGAGATACCCCTAATAAAAAAGAATGTATCCACTATATTGATACATTGTGATAGCCAATCAACATCGGCTAGAGAATACATTGGAGTGTATAATGGGAAGTCTAGATACATCACTCTAAGACATAGATATGTAAGAGAATTGATTCAATGAGGAGTCATCTCAATATCCTATGTGAGAACAAGTGAAAATCTGGCGGATCCTTTCACTAAGCCACTAACAAGGGATTTAGTGGCTACATCATCTCGAGGGACGGGACTTAAACTCCCTAAAGAGATTCACGATTGATGGTAACCTATCTTAACACTAGTTATTTAACTAAGTGTTAGGTTCAATAGGTAACAACAAGTCAGTCAAGTGAATATTAGTTGTACTCAAAACAAGTCCCATCTGAGATGTTGAGTACTTGTGAGTAACCAAGTTGAGGGTTAAAACTGAGAGGTTTTTTAATAGAATTCAGTCTTGTGAAGACAAGTATTTTTTGGTAACAAAATACTGTAAGAATTCTACCTATATGGAGTTAGGGGTGGTGCCGCCTCTCATGAGAATTGAGAGTATTCTCAAGAACGTCCATGAATGGAAAGTGCACATGGGCATTAACGGTGCAAAGCGAGACATAGAGGTCTCAAGTGAGCATCGCAAAGGTGTGTGTGTTATCACCGATTTGTTATCATGAAAAGATGGTTCAATGCCTAGTGCAACCAAATTTTTGACAAATTTTGTGGTAATTACACTATAGTAAATTTCAAGTTGAAAAACACTTTATTTTATGCACCAATGCAATGACTCCTATAAGAGAGAGTTCTTATTTAATCAAGTGGGGGATATGTTATATTGTAAAATATAATGATTGATTAAATAAGTGTTACAATAGATAACTATTTAATCTAGTGGGGGAATGTTATATTATTTTAGATTAAATAAATGTGACAAAAAATGTCACATATTGTAACATATAATAGAGAGTTACAATATTTAGATATATGTTGAATATCCAAATATGTAACATATTTGGTGTTATAAATTCAGTCACAAATTTGTAACTTCCAAATATTGCCCATTATTGTGTAGATTTGTTGTTACACAATATTGAGATGAATTTCTTAAAGCTATATGTGAAATAGCTGTTAGAGATATGATTTTAACCCCAATAATGTGTTTTGG
Organism: Humulus lupulus; assembly: GCF_963169125.1. Classification (NCBI taxonomy): domain Eukaryota; kingdom Viridiplantae; phylum Streptophyta; class Magnoliopsida; order Rosales; family Cannabaceae; genus Humulus; species Humulus lupulus. The sequence continues at coordinate 91,724,465 of NC_084800.1, read as the reverse complement.
GGGTTACAAAATCAATTAGGAGGGTGTTGGAACTGTTTGGAAAAACAACAAAATTTGGTGTGCTAAATTTGGTCAGTGGCCGCGACCACAGGTGAAAACTGATCAAGTTTTTCAGTTTTTTCCAACCTTTTTGAATGGCTCCAAAAACCCAAATAACTCCCAAATCTCATTTTTAATTCCATAAACATCCAATTAATCATTGGTAGCAGCCATGGGGTTGGTGAAATTTGAAATTCAAAGGGTGTCTCTAAACTCTATAAACAGGAGTCTATTGCTCACTTGTAAGACACAACTTATCTATCAATTAGAGCACTTGGCTAGAAAACACCTAGATGCTTGATTATTCCAGAAAGTAATTCCATAATCTGTGAGAGATCCCTTAGTGCTTTAGTTAGGGGGAAATAAGCTTTTGGACAAAGGTTTCAAACCTTGTTCAAGTTGGTGATTCCCAACACTCTTCACTTTGGTTGTGTGAGTGAGAGTTCTTTATTCATTGTTTCTATTCTTGTTCTTTTATTTTATTGCTTTTCATCTTCTTCTATTATTCTCTATTTACTCCTTTATTTGTATCCTTTGTTTTAGAGTTGTAATCTCATTTATAATTTTCATTCTACTACTTCTAATTTATTTGTATCTTTTTGTCATATAGTTGTATTTTCTATTTCTATTCTCTTCTACCTCTTCATATATTTACCTGTATCTTTTGTTATAGAGTTGTAACACTATTTAATCAATAATTATCTATTTGTAATATTTTGTCTAGAGTTGTACTTTTCTTACCAATTTCCATTAAGGCAAATTACATTTTCCTAACACTTGGTCAGGTGCATGCATGGCAATTTTGTTATATCCAGAATAAGCATCCATGGATGACATGATGTTGTGGCCTGTAGTGGCATCTACGAGCTGGTCTATTCGAGGCCAGGGAAAATAGTCCTTGGGGCACGCTATGTTGAGGTCCGAATAGTCGATGCAGGTTTGCCATTTGCCATTGGGTTTCGGGACCAGCACAGGATTGGTTATCCAGTCAGGATAAAAATCATCTCGACTAAACCGATTTGATTCTAACCTCTCAACCTCCTCTTTTAGGGCTTTCTTTCCATCATCGTCCAGGAGCCTCCATTTTTGTTGCTTTAGGGGGAAGCTCTTATCAATGTTGAGTGCATGGCTTATGACATTCAGACTAATCCCTACTATATCCAAGTGCGACCATGCAAATACGTCCTATTGTTTTTCTTTCAAAAAGCAAGTTAATTGCTATCTTGCATTTTCAGAAAGGTTTTTCTTATTTTTACAACCCTCGTGGTATCTTTCTCATAGAGCTCTACTTCTTCAAGCTCCTCTAGTGGTTCAAGATCGGCTCTTTCTTCGACTCTAGGGTCGATCTTTTCTTCTATCTCGAAAACGGATCCGTCCATCTCCTGAATGATCACAAGTGTCTATGCACTTGTTTGATTTTTCCCTCTCACATAAATGTTGTATCATTCCCTTCATGCGAGTTGGTCTCACTTCAGCGTCCCGATGCCACTAGATGTAGGGAACTTGATGGCCAAGTGCCTAACAGACGATACTGCCCCCAGCCCAATCAGGGCTGGTCTCCAGAGCAGTACGTCAGCCCAATCAGGGCTGGTCTCCAGAGCAGTACATTGTAGGCCGACGATGCATCCACCACCACGAACTCCATCATCTTGGTTACCGAGACTGTATAGTCTCCCAAGGTTACGGGGAGTTAAATGGATCCCGTACAAGCAAGCCCTTCTCCTTAAAATCTGTACAACGTGGTTGCACAGGCTTTCAAATCTTGAAGCATGAGTCCATTCTTTTCTAGAGTGGCCTTGTAAAGGATATTAACATAGCTCTCATTATCAATCAGGACCCTGCGTACCCTCGTGTTCGCGAGCTGAAGTGTGATGACCAGGGGGTCGTTGTGAGGAAACTGGACGTGTGACGCATCCTCTTCTGTAAAAGTGATGGGTTGAGTTTCAATCCTCTACTGCTTCAAAGCTCGTGGTTCGGGCTCGTAGGGAGACCTGTCCCCAGTTTTGAGCTTGTTTACGTATCTCTTTTGGGCATTTCTGCCCGATCCTGCGAGATGCGTTCCCCCAGAGATGGTTACCACATCCTCCCCATCTATGAGGGGAGGTCGATCATCCTCCTATGTTCGGGAGTTGTTTTGTTGGGCAGGTTGCATAAACGCTGCCCTCTGTCCTGTTGAAGCTTGATCGGGATTTCGGTTTCTCACATACTTTCCGAAAGATCCCCTCGAGATCAAGCCTTCGATCTTGTCCATCAGTTGTCAACACTCATCAGCGGTATGTCCAACGTCCCTGTGGAATCTATAGTATATATTGGAGTCCTTTTTTGCCTTTTGATTCCGCATTGGGTCAGGTCGTCTAAATGGGACCTGATTCTCATTGGCAAGAAAAATATTCTTTCGAGTCTCATTGAGCTCGGTATACACTGTGTAAATGGAGAAATACTTGTCTCTCTTCTTCTTTTTCCCCCGTCAGCCTCGAGGTTATTCCCTTCATTTTTCTTTCTTTTTGAAGGATTATCCCCAGAGGGTCTTGACATCGATGGGGCGGCCGAGGTCGAGGTTGAGTTAACATTTGTTGTTGTAGTTAGGGGCTGATAGGTCAAATTTAATGCTGACCTCGCCTCTTCTACATTGACGAATCTTTGGGCCCTCTTGTTGAACTCGTTTAATGACCTTATGGGTTTTCATTGCATATCCTCCCAAAGGGGACTCCCTGGTAATATACCAGCTCTTACAACCATCAGGTGGCCACTATCGTCGATGTTGCGGGCTTAAGTCACTTCTATATTAAACCTTGTAAGGTAACTCTTCAGTGACTCTCCCTGTTGTTGTCTGACGTTGGTCAAAGCCAAGGCTTCGGGCCTGACACCTACCATGGCTTTCAACTGCTTCTTAAAATCCTTTGCTAACTGATCCAAGACGAGATCGAATGTTTTCTAAACTTTTAGACCCAGTTTTTTGCTGGTCCTGTCAGAGTAGCTGGGAACACCATACATCGGAGCTCATAACCAACATTGTTGGTTTGCATGATGGCATTGAATGTGCTCAGATGACTGTATGGGTCTGAGTTCCCATCAAATGGTGTTACATGGGGTATTCTGAATCCCAGTGGAAATGGAGTGTTGGAGATATGTGGGGCAAAAGGCTCGAGCTCCTCATCGGATTCTTCAGCCTTATCCCTTTTCCTTTCATCATGTAGGAGCCTCAACGCCCTTTCGAGTTGGTCAATTCTCTCCTGGACCAGGTGTACTGGAGGCCGAGCTAGAACTTGGGGGAGCTGGTTATTGTTTATAAAAACTCCAGCTCCTTGTCCTGGTATAGGGTTATTATGGTTTCCATATTCCGGTTGTTTTTGACTGTTCAAATGGTCGCATAAGTCAGGGTTTGTGGGAGTTTGTTCCTCTGGTATTTGAGGCAATGGTCGCCCACCAGTACTGGGTTGTTCGTGGCGGCCATTCGTAATCCAAGAGGTTTATGATTAAACAATCTAATGACTTGCTTAATGCTCTCAATGAAAACACCAAACTGTTGACGCCGTTTTTCGTCAACTTAAATATGAAGAGCACTAAACATAGAATTAAGAAAATAAATCAGAACAATCGGGATTTTACGTGGTTTAGCAGTTAAAATCTGCCTAGTCCATAAGTCAATATTATTAAGTGGTAAAATTCTCTTAAAGCAATTTTCCAGAGTATTCTCAATACCAACTTGTTCGTCCCTCCAAATGAAATTCTCCAGTCTATTTATAGACTGGTTAACAAAATATCTTCCCTTTTAATTCAGGAAGTTACAATTCAAATTTAAAATACATATAATTAAATACATTAATAATGTAATATCCCATGATAATCGAGATTTATTATCATATTACAAAAAATCCCCAAGGAATATGGATTTTCTAACAACAACCGTGTTCAAACTGGACTATCGACCTCGAACATACAATTTATACACTTTCGAGATTGACCAACATTACGAGCTCGTCATTCTGGTTAGCCTCATCCTCAGCTAGTGATTTCATCGAGTGTACCCATAGGAGATCAACCTCTTCAAGCTTGCAATGAAGGTTCAAATCGCACTCAGACTTCAGAGAAGATCCATCCTTTCGAGCTTGACACCTGAGCTCAAACCTTCTTAACTTGTGCTCGGTCGCCAATTGGAACAACTCATGAAACATGTTAATTCATACAAGTGTTGAACCTTTACTCAACATTTTCGAGCTTACACTTTATGAGCCTACATTTCGAGGCTCATTTATGATGATTTCGAAATTTGGGTGGAACATCATGAATTTGCTACTGATATATACCAAAACCCCAAAAATCCTCAAACTCCCAATTTGGATGGTTCTGTTGATACCCAGTCCGTTAACACCAAGTTTGGACACTAACCAGGACACGTGTAGGGCCAGTATTAATTCCCGTCTTTATTTTTTTTATTTCTTTTATTTTTTGTTTATTAATTGGTTTAAATAATTATGTAAAACCTAAAAACTAAAATTAAAACAACTAAAATCAAAACAAAATAGAAACCTAAATACCTAACCTAAGTTGAAAAAGAAAAAAAAACTCTGGAAGGAAAGATTAAGGGTTCTGATTTAGGTTTTACATAATTATTTAAAACAATTAATAAATAGAAAATAAAAGAAATAAAAACGGGAATTAATATTGGCCCTGAACGTCTCCTGGTTAGTGTCCAAAGTTGGTGTTAACGGGCTGGGTAACAACGGAACCGTCCAAATTGGGAGTTTGAGGATTTTTGCCGCCATTTTTGGGGTTTGGGTATATATTAGTAGCAAATTCAAGAGTTTAGGTATTTATACCATAAATACCCTATTTAAATATTTGATTTTTTTAGCCTAAAAAATATAATCAAAATCTTAGTTGAATTAAAATTAATAATTTAAATATTATATTTTGGTGTCATATATGCTCTATTTATATTATTATTTTCCTCTTTTTAGATCTCTTTCACATTACTAAAAAAGTGTATTTGGAAAAAGAGTTTTTTTTGTCATTTTTAGTGAAAATCTTTGGTAGGAGTCATTTTTTGTGATAAACATGGAAGTGATGTTAGTTTTTGCACTATATAGTAGTTATATCAAATCTCTAATCAATTTCTAAGAAATTTTGAATTATTTACTGTGTACAAAATATGTTTAAATAATTTGTTTTACACACATTTTTTTAATAGATACATTTTGAATTTTATGAATTATTACGTTCATATGGATATAATATAAAATTTTTTAACAAACAAGTGAAGACATTTGTTTGAACTAGTTGAAGTAGTTTAAAATTAAAAATAATTTGAACATCTTTTGAACAAAGTTACTTTGAATTTTAGGCAAAATTTGTCAATTCTAAATGGAATTATTTTCTAATAATTTTTTTTAGCACAAAACAACTTATAAAAAAAAAGTGAAAACTATTTTATGGCACAATCATATCAAATTCTTTTAATTTTGTGAAATTTTTTGCCAAAACTTAGATTTGTGAGATAAGAAAATATGTGAAGATTTTGGTTTTGTTTGTTTATAGTTTTATTTTAAGAATTATGAAATGAAAGAGATGTTTTGTTATGCTATATATTCATATGTTTATTTTTTTGGTGGTTGCTATGCTATATTCAAATTAGGAATAGTAATGTTATATTATGGCATATAAATTGCAATTACCCTATTAAAATTAAAATATCTGGCTAGTAAGTTACAATTCTAACCTTATAGAAACAAGTTCTTTGTTCATCTCCTCCTTTCCTTGATATTATTGTTTCTTGCTCACCAAACTTTGTTTACTCGGTTAAATGTCAAAGTCTACACCCACATACTACTACTATTACTATTATTATTATTGCAAAAAGAAGTCTTTGTCAAAAATATGTGCTCCATTCATATTAAAGCCGGCGTGAAGAACAACAAAAGATGATAATGGATTGAATTGGTTATTATAATTATTCATTAATAATAATAAATTAATTAAAACGACTATAGATAAGAATAGATTGGCTTGGTTATTATGATTGTTAATTAAGGTACGTATATTATATGCACTTATAAGGGAGTCCTAAATAAGAAATAAAACAACAAAAGGAGACAAAAACTAGCATTTTACTACTTAGATATATTGTCATCTTTCCAAAAAAAAAAAAAAGGACTTAGATATATTGTCCTAAATAAATTAAAATCATTTGTTGACTTTTCATTGGTCATCGTTCTCTCTTTCCACCCATACTCGTCTTTGATCGGTACTGTGAAGGCCTCTTTCTCGGACATCTCTTATAAGCCCAACGCAAAAAGCCATTGTTTTCAACGTAACAAATTCGCATCTCAATACCTTCACTTATGTGTCGTGAAGAGAAATATTTTTAAAAAAAAAAATATTATTGTTTTTAATTTTCTCTATTAGTTATTAAGCCATTAGAATTAAAAAAAGAAAAAGAAAAATATAAAGTCAAATTTTTTTTTTTTGATATGCTATTTGTTTATTTCCGCGAATTCCTCAAACCGTGATCTGTGAAAAGTTGTTTCGCAAATCAAATCCCCTAAAGCCCTCGTTTTGCGCCTGGCTGAGATGAACACTCGTCGTTTTATACGTTTCCGCTGAATTTGATTGTCGTTTTCCGTTCCCCTGTAGTCGGTTTCGTTTCTCTCCTTTGCTCCTTTCTGGTTCTCCGTTCTCATCTCCCAAACCGATCACAATCACTACATAACAAAGCTCTGAAAAGAAGAGAGAGGGTGTGGTGGTGGGATAAAAATGGAGGTATCTGGTAACGCTTCCGAACCCTACGAAAATAGTGGCGATGGCAGTCCGAGAAGAGGTGGGGGCATGTTGCAACATCTGCCTCCCCTCAATTTGTTTCATTCGCCGTTATCGTTTTTGTTGGAGTATTCCGGTATACTTCCGCCGAGGTCAACTCACCGGGATAGCGAGGAGGAAGCGGTCAACGTTGGGTCTGTTGCTCCTGATTCGCCGCCTGCCCCCCCTGCTCCATGTGCAGCTGGAGGAACCAGCGGCGGTGATTCGGCTGAGGTTTCGATTCGGATTATCGGCGGTGGAGAGCAGGAGGACAGGTCTGTTTCATCTCCGGGACGTAGCGGAGAAGGAGGTGTAGATGGGGATGGTGGTGGTTCTTTGAGAATGCATGAATTGGATGATCAGCCTGGTTCTGCCCGAATTGGCAGCGACGGAGGAGTTGCGGAGGCCAGCGGGAGAGCGCCGCTGATTTCTCCTTCGTCGTCGGTACCTCGTTCCGGGGTTTCGTCTCTCCAGGACAACTCTTCTTCCCAGAGTTACGACATTCAACAAATTGCCAAATGGATTGAGCAAATTCTTCCGTTTTCAATTCTATTGTTGGTGGTATTCATTCGTCAGCATTTGCTAGGTACTTTTTTTGTTCTTCCATCTTCATTAGTATAATATTCCTATTAAGTTTTTTTTTGTGCAAATTGGATAGTGCTAGATATTTTCATTGACCATTTTTGTTTTAAAATTTCATTACGTGCGTATAACAATTGGGAATTACACAGTAAGAGAAACGAATCATTTTTGGAAATTCTAACTTTAGATATAGTCTTTTGCTATGTCTCACTACTCAGCAAATTCATGCGCTTGATACCATAAAAGGTCTGGTTCAGGAAAATTGAGCTCCCCGTAAGTCCTGGAATTCATGCACGTAACTTGGTTCATAAAAAGACATTTCTGTGCTCGAGGGCATTTAAGTTTTATTGAGATAATATAGAAACTAGTCTTGAGGGTTAGGTCAAGTACTCGTGCCTTTGCGAGGTCTCCATTTGATTTCTCACGACGGGACATACTTTGCAGTTTTCTAGAGTTTTAAAAAATGATGTAGAAACTAGGGAAAGAGGTGGAAACTTCTGTTTTCCAGTTATATACTGATGATCGTGGGCTATTATGACAAACTTATGGAGGATATTTGGTTCCTAAGATTCCTTCTTCATATGCTAGTTTTTGTATGATTTTTTTTCTTTGTCTAGCAGTTCCATTTGATATTTGCGATAAAGGACTCTGAGTCCTACTCCACCATGTGTGGCACCTATTAATAGTTTGACAAAGAAGTGTTGTATAAGTTATAACACGGGTGTCGTAGTTAGCTTTTCTCTTGCATCTTCTATTATTTTAATTTTATTATTGTGCTATTTTTATTTATTTATTTTTTCATTTGAAAATTCTTTTTGGAGAGCTTCAGGTTTTTTTGTTACAATATGGATATCAGCTGTCATGTTTAAATCAAATGATATTGTTCGGAGGCAAACAGCTCTAAAGGTGTGTCTTCAGCTTTGAGTTTTTAATTTTATTCACCCAACCCAAGTTCCAGTAGGAGCAGATAGAGGCTGAATAGTTGTTGGTTTCTACAGGGAGAAAGGAAACCTTATGCCCTTCTTGGCTATTTTGGCATTTTTATGCTTCACGTTGTTGGTATTTACTGGTGGTTTCGAAATGATGATCTATTATATCCATTAGTCATGCTTCCTCCAAAAGCAATACCACCTTTCTGGCATGCTATTTTCATCGTTTTAGTAAATGGTAAGGAGGATTTGTTATTCTTCACTGCTTAGCTTAAATTGTATCTAATATTTATTATCATTAATTTTTTAGCATTTCTTTTTAATAACAATAGAGTGTATGTATTTATTTTTTAAATGGGGCGGTTAGTTGATGTGTGCCATGCAGTTGATCTATAGCAAGTTTTAGGGAAGGTTTTTGACGTTTAAGATACAGATGGAACTTTGAATAGGAATTGCAGCGCTTTCCCTTTACTGTGATTGAAATTCATATCTTTTTTTTCTTTTTCTTTGGGGTCGTATATGGTATTGTCTCTGTTCTGTAATTTTTAATATTGGTTGCTTCCATTTTGAAAATGAAAATCGTATGTTTGCCTCATTTTTAGTCTTTTCCCTTGATGGATCTGTATGTAATTGTGTACTTGCCTATGTTTTTGCTTTCATTATTCTCTTTTAATTCCTACTCAAGGCTGTTGCATTATCTTTAGATACACTGGTGAGGCAGGTGGCAATGGCTTTCAAGTGTTTGCTGCTTATATATTACAAGAATGGGAGAGGGTATAACTTCCGCCGGCAGGTAATATGGTGTAGATTATAGTAAGAGTTTTCCATACATTATTTTTTTCAGGAGAAATATAGCTTTTAATCTCTTGTAGTTAGCTTTCTTTCTTTCTTTTTTGTTTTTTTTTCCTAAACCTAGTAATTTTTAACAATTAGCTAATTGCTGGTAGCTATCTCATCTTGAAGGGACAAATGTTAACCCTACTTGAATATGCTCTGCTGTTGTACCGTGCTTTTATACCAACACCTGTCTGGTATCGTTTCTTCTTAAACAAAGATAACGGAAGCCTCTTCTCATCACTAACCACAGGATTGTATCTAACGTTTAAGCTTACATCTATTGTCGAGAAGGTATTGTTTAAAGTTATTACACAATATCCACATGACCTTTAATTTTATTTGTTACAGTATTTATTTGTACATAAAGAAGGTAATGCACTTCATTATGTCGAAATTATATCTGTTATCTCTAACTTATTTATGTTGCTTGTAGGTTCAATTTTTCTTTGCTGCTGCAAAGGCATTAACACGGAAGGAACTCCAATTCGGGTCTCATGCCACACTGGAACAGGTAAATAAGTAGCATGTGCTGTATAAGAAATATCTTTGGTGAAATATCTTTCAATTTCATATAGATTAGACATGATTTCTTATTAGCAGAAGAAAAATATAAAACCTCTCAAGACTGTTTCATGGGGTTCTCTCTTTCTCCTTTGATACTATTTGAGACATCACAACCAAAAGAATCGAGTTAAATGATAAATCTCTTTGCTACCATGTTTTTTTCTGTATCTCTTTGCTTAGTATCATTTGAGATATCAAGTTCAGAACCAAACGAACCAAGCTAGGTGCAATTTTGTAGCTTTATTACCCTGTTTCTCTACATGTCATTGATTCTATTCTGTTTTACATGGTGTTGGTAAAGTATTTAATATTTATATGATCAATGGTTTTTTAAAGCATCAAAATCACAACCAAAAGAACCTAGCTAAGTGATATTTTGTAGATTTTTTACAGTGTTTTTTTACATCTCTTTGCTTCTATACACTGAGATGGATTAGGTATTAGCATTATATGATTAAGATGGATTATTCTGTTGCAACTAATTATTGTTGCATCTTAAGTCGGAAGGATTGTGTTTCAGGTAAATGCAGCTGGAGATCTTTGTGCTATTTGCCAGGAGAAGATGCACGCACCAATTCTTTTGCGTTGTAAACACATCTTCTGTGAGGACTGTGTTTCAGAGTGGTCAGTTTGCTTTCTTTTTCTTATTTATTAACAATAATATATAATTTGTGTAGTCAAGGATAAGGTTTATTCTTCACTTAAGTATAAATGATTCTTAAGCGTTTAGAAGAGTTTCAGCAAGTAGAATCATAGAGCAACACATAGGCCAATATTACTGAATGATAAGCCTCGGGGTCAAAGTCACTTGCTATGTTGGTATTTCCGGTGGTTTCATTGCACTCATGCAAATTTGACAGTTTTTGAGTTTTAGGCATCAGAATTCAAGTATATAAATACGAGGGATTGGATATAAGAAAGTGAAAGTTACAGTATGATTGGCTGTTTAATGAGCTTCATTTGCTCTGCTCCTAGGATTAAATTTTCCAAATCAGTACAACAGTACAACTGGAAGTTTTCACCCAGTTGCAATTATGTTCTAGTTTGTTTTTGTGTATGTATGCTCTTCTTTAAATGTAGATTACCAAGGGCATTATAGTGCCCTTGTAACTCCTTTAATTGTAAGATATTAATAGCCAGATAAACTGGTGCTTTAAGCTAATGTAATTTTCGGAAATTATGTTTCTGACATGCCTCCATGGATATTTGCAAGTTACAAGTTACAAGTTCCATCTCCTCAGTAAAAAAAGGAGTCCATGAGCATGAGGAGCTCATGGGTTATGTGTACATCTGGCTTATCTTCTGATTTTTCACCATATGGTTCAAACTTAAATTATTGCTCATCTAGATGCCACTTTGGGAAATATAAAAGCTGCTTAGCTGAACTCTTGCTTAATAGTACAGTCACGAACTGCCATATACTATCATCTTTATAGACGTCAACTAATAGAGAATCACTTGTGTTTCAGGTTTGAGAGAGAAAGGACTTGTCCTCTATGCAGGGCATTGGTTAAACCTCCAGATCTACGAACTTTCGGGGACGGATCAACAAATTTGCTGTTTCAGCTATTCTGAAAATCAAGGTCTCTGTTTTGTTTCACAAGCAGCCTTCAATTAAAGGAGCCATTTCGTCTAATCAGAAAATGGTATATATATTTATACTTGGTTACACTATCTCACCATCAAGTTGCCTCCAGAATATTCGATGGAAGGTACTATCAAAGTCTAATATGAACAGGTTCGGGTTCATGTGTTGAAATTGTGAGGTCTGATGATCCATGGTTTTCCAAGTTATACTCAAAACTGATGAGATGGTTAATACTGTATCCTCCTCATCCACGCAGATTTTGAATTTTTTTTTTTTTATAATACGAAATCCCATACATGGCATGCCAATCTTTTGTATATACATTTATAGAAAATTTTCTCCCCTTTGCTCCAAAATTTGCCCTTACTAAAATCTTGTGGCCACCTCACTTCTGCATTTCCCTCTGCTGAACTTTCTGCCTGTTGAGATCAAATGGGTTTTTGCTTTTATTTAGGTTGAGATTTGTTCCATCTACAATGGTGTGGATGTTATTATTATTATGGATTGATTCTTTGGTGACTCACTCACTGGTATGCTTATATTTTCATTTTTTTTAAAAAATGGTTATGGTGGTGAAGGATTGTGTTTACAACATATATTTTTTTTAGAGTTTCTTCAAGGAACGAACAAGAGTTTTCTCTTTGGGGATTTATGTGGTAGGAGTGCATGCATTTGACAATAATAATAACAACAACATGCCCTACGTAGATTGATTCATACTTCATAATACATAGTCGCTTTCATAACAACAACATGCCCTACGTAGATTGATTCATACTTCATAATACATAGTCGCTTTCCCTTTTTCATTTATTTATTTTCAAACCTCACGCAATTTCATAAAATTCAACTGAAACCCACATTTCTCCCCCATTAAATATATTTGTATTTGTTTATGTTTTGAAATATTTTATTTCTTCCCACTTGTAAATGCTTGTATAAAATTATTATGGATCAACCATATTGCATACTTTGACATTTAAAATCTTAGGTATCGCTCTTCTGTCTGATTTGTTTAAAACTCAATTAACAAACCATATGTTTTTTACTATATAAACATGTAAAAGTGTTGAACTTAAAAACCTCGATCACCAAGTGATTTGAAGAGACTAAAATATAGAATAATATGTATAAAATGAACTGAAAAAAAGTTTCAGAGGGTGCTTTCATGAGATTTTCTCCGAATTGGCTCCCTGAGGTGTGAATAGTCAAATTATTTTTATATATAAATATATAATTACATATATGCACGTGTAATTGTCTGCTATAAACATTAGTGATAAATCATGTATCGACCCACTAAAATTGGGATATTTTTCTTTTGCTAAAGTACTGTTAGAAGCTTGGGATTTTTTTATGCATATTACCATTATTGACAAAATGATAGTATGCGTGTGTAGTTTACCACCACTTATAAATATATAAATATATATTCTATATAATAAGTGTGGGTAGATAATATAAATTTGTTGTTTTAATCATTTTTTATTTGTTTTAATGTTAACTTTAATGAAATATTTTTATATTTAATAGAACATTCTTATATTTAACAGTAATTTACAAAAGGTTAAACTTAAATAAAATAAAATAAATAATTAAAATATAATATTTTTCAAATATTTTACAATAATAATTATTTTTAAATTACAAATAATTAAGCAACTTAAAATATAATATTTTTGGAGATATTTTATAATGAATAATAAAATCATACGTTTTATAATTTAAATAAAATTTAATTAAACTTAAAATCCCTTATTAAAATAATATTAAACATATAATATAATCTATTATGCATTAGCAACAAATTGTTTTTTTCTTTTAAAAACAAACTTAAATTTAAAATTCAGATATATTTAAATATATAATATATAATTTTTTGTTATTACTCACAAATTCAAAAAACAGAACAAACATAAATTTAAACGAAAAATAAATAAATTATTTAATTAAAATAATATATTTATTTCAAAATTTATATAATATTAATATAAATTTAATAAAAATAATTAATAAATTTTATAAATAAAACTAACCAAACTTAAACCCTGCAATATTGCATAATAATGCTTGTATCTAGTATATATATAACTAGAGGGTGCGTATGCATATAAATTGGTTTCGTTTTTCGTAAATATTCATTAAGGTTACCACCTATAAGGGTGAAAGTATGATCAAATTTTTGCATCACAAGGACATCATAGGGTGGTCCATTCTATAATGTCAGACTGTTGTTCCCCATTGTAGATGGCTGTGGGGATAAACCAGCATCACTTTGTCATCCCCTGCAATCTTCACACAAATAATATCTCTGTTAGTGCCCAAAAGTAAAACAAAAACAGCTCATGGCTTTTTGGTGGAAAACAGTAAGTCTGTCTTCATTTTACTCACACCACCACTCAAAATTAAAAATAAAAACCCTTTAGGGACCACCAACTGCTCAACCTCTTATGACTTCCTCTTCAGCATAATTGAGCTTCGGAATCCTAACGAAGTGGACTCCCATAATCTTTATCATTACCATCTTTGATTTATTCAATACTTTTGGATTCTGGTTTTAGATTTGGAGCTTCTCTCATGAATGGGCTTGCATGTATGTTTAGCATTCTTAATTCTACCCCAAATTCCATTATACAACACGATTGCAACTTTCGAGTTTATTAAAGAGAACAGAGTTCTCAGGTTTTGCTGTTTTTGGTTAAAACTTGCTGAAAAGTTGAAGCTAGCCAGCGAGACTGTTTGGAGCCAAATTGCAGAAAAAAAGAGGGAAAGGACTGTCCTTTCCGGGGCCAATTATTTCCACTTTCACGTTGTTTCTGATACAAAAAGCTAGCACAAGCCAGAAATGGCTGTAGTCTGTTCACTGTTGTGTGTGTACGTACATATATATATATATATATATACATCATACCTATCCCCGTATGATATGATGCAAACAAGACTATAAAATGCACTTTCTGCGATGCAGATGGCTACAGCTAAGGAGGCAAAAAAACATTTATGGGAGTTTGGAATAATGTCTTATCAGGTTGAGTGGCACTGGCATATTCACAATTTCACACAGAGCAAATGACGTGATCATAAAATTAATTTTTCTCGTAACATTGAAGTTAACGTTGAATTGAAGGCTTAGATTATGGATGATAAATTTTGTTAAAAGAGGGAATTCTCTTCGAGCTTCACTTTAAGTCCTAATAGTAGTAGGGTTCTCAATATTCTCAACCCGTAAACTGTTTTCGGTGTTATTTTTTTAATAACCGTGTATATTATAGTTATTTAGAACATCCTGCAAATTTTCAGAAAATTCTGAATAGTTTACAGTACCGAAAACTAGGTTCAAACATGTTGTTGCACGCGTGACTAATTTTTTTTTTTATGTGCGTGGAAAACATGTTTAAACCTTATTTTCAGTACTGTAAACTATTCGGAATTTTCTAAAAATTTGCAGGATGCTCTAAATAGCTACAATATACACAATCATAAAAAAATCGCACCGAAAACTATTCACTGGTCGAGAAACACTGAGAGCCCTGTTAATAAGGCTTAAAGTAATCACCCTATAAAAAAAAATTATCCTATTTATATGTTTGGGCATTTTCATAAGAGATCTTAAAAATAAGGCTTGATTGGAAGAGTCTACTTTTATTTTTATTTTTTTGGATAATTGAAGGGTGCTTTTTCTTTAACCTGACATGAATCTTTGGGTTACGATTGGGCTTGCTTTTATCTTTTTGATTTTCTAAATGACTTTTGTAAAGTCAAGCCTATGCATTACTACAAGTGTATTACATATATCCCTAACAAATTAGATACAATATTATTAGCTTTAAGGTATTATGTGAGATATATGAATGTTTGTAATTGCATAACAATATAGATTGTAGTAAGAAAATTTGCACACTCAAATTACATACTATAATGTGTAAATAATCTATCGGCTTATCTTTTGACATGAGAGTGTGGTCATTGTTCTATGAAAGTATCCTCACTTTGAAGTTTTGAGTGATAGCGGATAACAGTACTACAATACATGATTTAGAGGAAAGGTATGCCAACATTCAATTGGATGAAGAGGAGAAGGGAGGTTTGTCTTATGATACTGTGGAAGATGAAAGCAATATTATTGATGATAGGTGGTGTCTAGTGGGGAAGTTTTTGACCGAAAGAGTGATTGATTTTGATGCTATGCAACATATGATGGCTTCATTATGGAGACCTGACAGAGGATTGTATGTTAAACAATTGGAAAATAGATGTAATGCTTTGGTTACCCCATGACAGTTATGGTGAACGGTGAACCATAAATTTAACTCGCTACCCGAGTTCTTTGGTTAAAAATGTGCTTCTAAGTATTATTAACAGGCTAAGGTGGAAAATCAATCAAAGGAAATGATATATTTTATTTAAAACATAAAACTGTTCATGGGCCCATCAAAACGTTTACAAGTTATTTACAACTCAAAATGGTCATTACTGTTTAAATTTACAACCTGCAGACCTAAGCGGCAAAAATAGGGTAAACCCCCTAGTTCCTTTGAGAACTCCTTGGCCGTGGTGGTCAAGCGGTCGCATATGTACACAGCACCACGTAAGCTCTCCACTCAAGGCTGGGTGAGCTTTTCTTTCCCTTTACCTGCACCACTTAGCACCCATGAGCCAACGCCCAGTAAGAAAACACAATAATGCAAGCATATAATATCAAATGATGATCATGATAATCACACAAAGCTTATAGCTCTGAAAAAATGAGTGAATATCACTTTGTGGTTACATTAACCATGAAGGAGCTTATAGCTCTTAATCAGATGAGTGATTTAACACTTGAGGTTCTGGTAAACCATACTGAGTGACTAACAAGAAAGTCACTAGCTTAAACAAATGAGAGACTAATGGGTAAGTCTCTAGCTTAACAGATGAGTGACTGATGGGTAAGTCACTAGCTTAAATAGATGAAAGACTGATGGGTAAGCCTCACGGGCTCAGTACCCACAACCATGTGACTAAATAGTCACTGTGGCTCTAAGTAACTAGCCTTTGGCTAGACAAGCGCTTATAATATTCATCGAACTTGAGGTCGATCCGGCATTAACACTCTTCTGAGTCATTTAATGCAGATGTCGATTAGATATAATCTTTATTGGCTTGCGTTGAACACGCTAAGACCGTTCCTGACTCATGAGTCAGCACTGTGTGACCAGTGCCCAGTACCACTGCCGAACTTGACTAATGAGTCACAGCTTCACAGTTGATACTGGCACCATTGCCAATTCTAGCTATTCAGTCAGTGCCATACACAAATGAGCAAGATTTGCTAAGAATTCAATATTCAATCCATGTCCACATTTAAACACTCAACATGCTTCATGAATAACCACGCATGTCACATATGGGGTGCAGTTCTCTTACCTCTGGTTCGAGCGAGAAATAGAACAAGAACGACCCCTGAGAACGATCGACCTTTTGATTCCTTAGTGGTTACCTAATCATAACCAATTATAACCTCCATTAATGAAAATTAACAATGATAGGATCTTAACCTAAATCCCACTCTCGGGACCTCGAAACATACCCACACGGTGAGTAGATTCGATCCCGGGCCTTAAGGATTGAAACCCCAAGCCAAAAACCCTTAAAAACACTCAAAAAGGGATTCTGAAGGAACAGAGTAGCGCTACAACGCTACTCACTAGCACCCCAACGCTATTCTCAGAACCCCAAAACCACCCATCCAACCCTGGGTAGCGCTATAGCGCCCCCTTGTAGGTGCTGTAGCGCTACACCCAGCTAGATCAACCCCTGATTCTTCTTCCTTCGACTCCTTCAATTCCAACTCAATTCCAATGCTTCCAAACCTCATTTTTTTGTGCCAAATGAACCCAAAAACCATCCCCACAAGCCCTAAGCATCACAACCACAAGAACCCTAGCCAAAAACTCCCAACAAAACCAATCATCCAACCTAGAAATCTCAATTGAAAACCAAAGCTAAAACAGAGCAAAACAGGAATTTTAATGGCTATAAACTTACCTCAAGTTTAGGTTATGATGCTCTTCAATGGTGGAACACACTCCCAAGCTCTCAAGACTTATTTCCCAAGCTTGATTCCCCAAGTTAGGCTCAAAAATCACAAAGAAAAAGGAAGAGAAAATAAGAACGGGAGAAGTGTTTAAAAATGCTCTATTTTTCCCTTCCTTCTACAGCCTTCAATGGCTTAAGTCTATCCTAGGGGTGAAAAGACCAAAATACCCCTAGGTCAAATAAAGATTCCTAAAGGCTCCCAAGGGCAAAATTGACATTTTCCACCTATTTCGTTAATCATAATTAATGATCTCCAATTCCCGCTATTCTCGAAATACTCAAACACCAATAATTCATATCTCATTAACCTTTAATTCATGACAACCCTCTCATCATTAAAATCACCCCGAGACTCACCCTAAGCCCCGAACTTAAACCTGTTATGACTAAATCGCTAATTTGTATTCAAAGAACGTCTCATGCCGAATAGCTCGAACAAATCCACATTATAATATGGTTTCAACAATGTGTCACCGATATGCATACAAATATACAATTACGCCCTTAACGGGCCAAATTACCAAAACACCCCTGTAAAGAAATGTGGACCCACATACATGCATTTAGCATCATATTATAATATAATTCACATAACACATGCATATAATCATTTAATGGCATTATTAAACAATTATGGCCCTCCCGGCCTACTAATCCAGCCATTAAACCGCATTAGGGATTTCAGGGCATTACAATAACCTGTTCTTGTTTCAATTCTATCATGAGGTAGATATTCAAAGATTTATAGAGGGGAGTCCATGGACATTCAACAGAGTCCAATTATAGAGTGGTTATGACAGGGTGATAATCCAAGTTCATTGCGTCTTAATAAGCTGGATATGTGGGTTCAGTTGCATGATTTGAGACCTGGGTTTATGTCAGAACGTGTGGTAAAAGATGTGGGAAATTACATTGGTTCAGTCATAGAGTCAAACCCAAAAAACTTTATTGGTGTATGGAGAGACTGTTTGAGGGTCAGAGTTCGCATCAATGTTGAAGAACCTTAGAAAAAAAAGATGAAGTTACGTAAAAATGGTAGTGATTGGTTCTGGACAACCTTTAAATATGAATATGTTCCAACCTTTTGCTTCAGTTGTTGTATTATTGGACATGTTGAAAGGTTCTGTCAAAGATTGTTTGAACAACCGTTTGAAGAGATCACTAAGCTATATGGGGTGTGGATGCGTGCTCAGCCAAGGCGACAACATCATCAAATAGGGGCAAAGTGGCTTAAGTCGGGATATCCATCAGCGTTACCGTTTTCTAGCAGTCACAGTGGGGAAGGTCCTTCTTAGAACGTGAACAATAATCATGGCCCGATTTCTAGGGATGTTGATATGGAAATGAGGCAATCTGATGGAAGCGAGGCTGGATTGGATGGAGTATTTATTAGGGAGGATAATGATAGTGGAATTATGGGAGTGAGGGTTGGCAGGAGAGGAAAGTCAACTGGAGTGGAAGAGGCGGGAATGAGTGATTTATTTCAAAATGGGACTTTGACTTTAACAGATCCTAAACGAAGAAGAATGGGTGAGGATATTCATCTTGGGATTTTATCTCAAGTTGATGAGATGCTGAGTCGTGAGCTTACAGGGCTCTCAAAAAACGTCCAAGAGGTGGGACCTGTGGAGCAGGGCCACCTACAATTATGAGTGTTATCTCTTGGAACTGTCGTGGGCTTGGGAACCCACAGACTGTTCAGTTTCTTAAGGAGTTAGTGTTCCAAAAGCAGCCCAATTTATTGGTTCTCTGTGAGACTCTTAGCAGAAAGGACCAGTTAGAGAGGGTCCGAAGAACTCTAGGATTTGAAGGAATGGTGATCGTGGAAGCTCAAGGGAAAAGTGGAGGTGTAGCATTACTGTGGCAACACCAAGAAGAGGTTCAGCTACTCAGTTACTCTTTTAATTATATTGATGTAATTAACAATGTTGTTGGGTTCATGGAATGGCATTTGACTGGTTTGTATGGAGAGCTGAGAAGGGAAAATAGGGGATTGACGTGGGATTTAATAAGAACTTTGGTGGGAAATCTTGTCTTCCTTGGTGTCTTATGGGGGACTTAAATAATGTTTTAAGCCAGGAGGATAAAAGAGGTGGAAAACCATATCCTAATTGGCTCATCTATGGATTTCGGCAGGTCCTAGAAGATTGCGATCTAATGGATAAGGACTTGGTAGGATATCAATTCACTTAGGAATCAAGTTGAGGTTCCGAGAGGTGGGTGGAGGTGAGAATCGATAGAGCCTTGGTATCGCAGCAAAGGGTAGATTATTTTACAAATGCAAAGCTAAGTAATTTTGAACTTTCCTCTTCTGATCATTGTTCGTTGATGCTTGAATTAATTCATAAGGTTCATGGCCCAAGGATGAGGAAGTTTAAATTTGAAAATGCCTGGTTGAGAGAACCATTGTGTAAACAAGTGGTAAAAGATAGTTGGGAGATTTATGGTAACAAAGACATTCAAAGTAAGATTTAGTATTGTGGAGAGATTTTGTTGCAGTGGGGCTCTGAGTATACTGTAATTTTATGCTTCGGATTCGGAACTGTAAGAGGCGTATAAGAAGTTTGAAACAAGGCAGGGATCTAAAGTCTATTAAGTGCTATGAAGAAGAACAAAATAAGTTGTTTGATATTTTAGCACAAAGGGAAGTATTTTGGAGGCAGAGGTCAAAGCAACTATGGCTACAAGCAGGTGACCAGAATAGTGTGTATTTCCATTTAACTGCTAGTGCTCGTAGACGTAAGAATCAGATTCATAGATTGCAAGGGAGTAATGGGGCTTGGGTTGACTGGGAGAATGACCTGTTTGATGTTATAAGGAGTTATTTTGAGAATCTTTTTACAACATCTAATATAGATTGGGAGGATGTGCTAGATTGCATTACCCCTTCGATTACCGATGAGAAAAATATGGAATTGCTAAAGCCTATTTCAGAAAAGAAAGTAAAAGATGCACTATTCCAAATGAATCCAGATAAGTCTCTAGGTCCTGATGGTATGATTCCTAGGTTTTATCAAAAAATTTGGAGTATTGTGGGTAGTGATGTTATGCAGCAGGTTCAAGATTTTTTTACTAGTGGTCTATTAGAAAAGGACCTAAATGACACCAATGTGGTTCTTATTCCAAAGAAGAAACAACCTATGAATATGGGAGATTTGAGGTTGATATCACTTTGTAATTTGTTGTATAAAATAATATCGAAGGTGATTGCAAACAGGTTGAAGCTAGTGCTGGGCCATATGATTTCAAACACTCAAAGTGCTTTTATACCTGGGAGATTGATTTTTGATAACATCATTGTCTCTTTTGAAGTCATGCATTATCTCAAGCAGAAAAGAAAGGGTAAGACGGGATACATGACCCTTAAATTAGATATGAGTAAGGCCTATGATCGTATTGAGTGGGCTTATCTTCGTGAAATTTTGGGGAAGATGGGATTCACAAAAAGATGGGTGGATATGGTCTTATCATGTGTGGCTACAGTCAGATACTACATAATGCATGGCGGCCAAGAGATAGGGCCGATTATCCCGACAAGGGGAACTCGACAAGGGGATCCATTATCATCGTACTTGTTTATTCTCTGTGCTGAGGGATTCTCTGCTCTCATTAACAAATATGAGAGACGGGGTTGTTTAAAAGGGTGTAAGGTGGATAGAGGGGCCCCTGTGGTTTCTCATATGTTTTTTGCTGACGATAGTTATCTTTATTGTCAAGCTACTGAGGGAGAAGCGAGAAATGTGTTGGAGTTGCTTGATTGTTTTGAAAAGGCTTCGGGTTAGAAGATAAATTTGGACAAGTCTTCTGTGTTTTTTAGTACAAATTCATATCAGAACTCTAAGAATCAGATTTGTTCAGTATTGGGCATAGCGAAGGAGGAAGTTGTTAGTACTTATCTGGGGTTGCCTAATATGATGGGAATGAACAAATCAATAATACTTGGTTTTCTAAAAGAGCAAATTCATAAGCGAGTTGAAGGGTGGAATAAGAAGATTTTGTCTCAGGCAGGAAAATAAATCTTGTTGAAGACTATTGCTCAATCATTGCCCAATTATGCAATGAGTGTGATTCTCCTTCCTCTGGAGATTTGCAAAGTTATGGAGAGTTTGATGAACAAGTTCTGGTGGAACTCTTCTTCTAGTCATGGGAAGGGCATTCATTGGATGGGTTGGCAAAGAATGTGCAAGAACAAGGCAGTTGGGGGCATGGGTTTCTATAATTTGAGAGAGTTTAATCTAGCTCTTTTGGGAAAGCAAGGGTGGAGACTGTTGGCTAATGAAAATTCACTGGTAGGATGGATATATAAAGCAAGGTACTATCCTAAGACAAACTATTTGGGGGCTCCTCTGGGTCACAATCCTAGTTTTATTTGGCATAGTATTTGGGAGGCCCAAAGTTTAGTGAAAGCAGGGGTTCGTTGTAGTATTGGGACAGGGAGGTCGATTAATATACTTGGGGAGCCCTGGTTGCCAGATGACTCCAACCTGTGTGTGGTGTCTGTGCAAGTGGATAGTTTAATGAAAGTGTCAGTGCGAGAATGAGAAGAGGAAGTGGTTGCTGATTTATTTGAGGAGAGGGATAGAAATTTGATTCTTAGTATTCAATTAAGTTCCTCTTCTCAGCACGATTATTATTTTTGGAGCAAAGAAAACTCTGGCATTTATTCAGTTAAAAGTGCCTATCGTCTTCTACAACAGTTAAAGGGTGAGTGATCGGAGGATAACTCAGCTGTCTTTTGGCATTTTCTTTGGAACCTAAAGATTCCTCCCAAAGTCAAGAATTTTGTTTGGAGAGCAGTTACTGGGTGTCTCCCTACTAGGCTGCAACTTCGAACTAAACATGTTAATATAGATTCTTTGTGTCCAATGTGTTTGACTAGTCCTGAATCTATTCATCATGTTTTAGTTTCTTGTACTTTTGCTCGTTCTTGTTGGAATAGGTCGGCTGTGGATGCTTTGAGTAAAGGTGAGACTGAGTTTGGTCTTTGGTTGAAAGGGATATTCACAAATGAACTGCTAGAAAGAAAAGAGGAAGCAACTATGATATGCTAGGCCTTATGGAATGCTAGAAATGATATGTTGTGGCAAAATAAATCGGTGACAGCAATAGAAGTGGTGCAATCAGGGAGGTTAGTTCTTGATCATTGGAAGTGTGCTCAATCTTTCAAACTAGAGCCTTTATGTGCTAATGATGGTGATGAGCATTGGACTGAACCATCTATGGATATGGTCAAGATAAACGTGGATGCAGCCATTTTTGAGGCAGAGAATGAATTTGGGTTTGGGTGTGTTTCCCGCAATCATGAGGGTAGTCTAGTGGATATTTTTGTTGGCTTTAAATTGGGGAAGGTTTCTCCAGAGTTAGCTGAAGTTGTGGGAATCAAGGAGGCCTTGAGTTGGATCAAGAGAAGAGACTGGTGTAATATTGTGTTGGAATCAGATTGTAGTGTGGCTATTCAGGCAATTCACAGTTCCATAAACATGATCTCTGAGTTTGGTTTATTGGTGCAAGACTGTCGTATTATTCTTGCTAGTTTGGTTAATGTTTCTGTAACTTTTGTTAAGAGGTCTGCTAATAGAGCAGCTCATTGCCTCGCAAAAGCCTCTACTTCTTATTCAGGTCGTAGTTTGGGAGTATATAATGCTCATTTTGATGTCTTTTATATTATATTGGAGGGACGTTCTTCTTAATGAATTCATATTTTCTCAAAAAAAAAAAATTGTAGTAAGAAGTTTGTGCATTATATCCTAATGAGCATTCCTTGAATGATTTACGTACTCTTATTTTCCACGGTAGAGCATCTTCAATCACACTAGTCAATTAATAGCTAAATTTGAGCCAAAATAGCTAAAAAGCTACTATAGCTAGTCATTTTTTTTAACTTCTTCCAACCATACTCTACAATAACTCTATTATATAGATAGTTTATTATTTTAATAATTTACATAATTAATTCTTTTATTATCTTGTATTTATATTGAATATTTAGTTTTACATAATAATATGCCATTAATTTGGCTAGCCTTTCACACTAGTTATATTTGGCTAGTCCAAAAGTAATTTGTTATAATATAGCTAAGATGATGGGGTTATGGTTGGAGTAGGAAAAATCTAAAAAAAGTATCATAACATTAATTAAAATGACTAATTTTATCAAATGACTAATGTGGTTAGAGTTGCTCTTACCGTTAAAACTGCTCAGAAAAGCCACACCATAACTAAATCAACACATTCTATAATTTAATAATTTAAAAAATATGATCATATGTGTGTGTTTATATAAATACTTTTCAAGGAATATGAATATTAAATTTTGAACCTTAATATCACTTATCAAAAAAAAAAAAAACCCAATACAGGGGAGCTAAGTGAGTATGCGGTAGCAATGTCCCCTATAAAATTTAGACAAATCCTGTACACTAGTGTTTTCGGTACATGGATAGTTATAATCCAAATTTTTTTATATGATGATGTACATTATAGTTATTTAAGACTTAGTACAAATTTTTGAAACATTATGAATAATTGCTTTTTATATATATATATGCATGTGAAATCACATGTTTGAACATGTTTTCGATACTATAAATTATTTAAAATTTTGTTCCAAGATAACTACAATGTATACCAAAATTAGGATTATGACTATTGAGGTGCCAAAAATACAAAAAGTGCACCAATGCACCCTTTTTGAAGGTGCACTACAGAATGAGAAATTATAGTATATGATCCAAAATAATAACATCATGAAGCTAATGTCCTCATTTTTAAAATTGTGGAGAAATGACACTTTTACATTGTTGATTATCTAAATTGCCATTTTCTATAATTTTATTTATTTATTTAGGAGCGTTTGATTTTAATATAGTGATATATATATTAGTTTTATTTAATTAGTTTTTATTTTTAATTTATATTGATTTTTTAAGTTTTTTTTTATGGGTTGTTGGTATATTATTTTCCAACTAGTATGTATATTTTTTGTCGTATGATATATCATTTTTTTATGATATTTAGTTCATATCTTTTTCTACATAATTGTAGTATATAATTCTGTATTATTGTATATACATTTTAATGGTAGTATATAATTTGTTAGCATAGTATATACATTTTTTAGTAATAAATTTGTAAGTTTTGTTAGTATATTATTTTTCAACTCGGTATATGTATTTTGTGCTATGATATATCATTCAACAACTTATAAAATACGAAAAAAAATCAAAATAGCTTTATAATAAAAAATGATTAAACAAAACTAATATACATATATATCATAATATTGAAATATTTAGAATAAAATAGAAATTTTCTAAATGACATATTTGATAATATGTAATATTAAAAAGGTGGTTAGACTATTTTACTACCAAATTAAAAATATGTACATTTACTTACTTTTACACATCATTAAGAGTCATTTTGCACCAAGCCCACTACAGAATTCCCCTATAATTTATTTCTAAATTTGTACCCAAATTATTTCAAAACATAAATGTAAACTCCTACTAAAAGTATTGTTATTGAGTAATATTTTTATAATAATTATTATGTTGTGTGCTTATTAAACTATTTTATTTTCTATTTTTCCTCGATTGAAAGATATCGTTGATTTTGTCTTTAATACCAGGGCTAATTTTGGTCTAGTTAGTTGAGAGAAAAAATTGTGGAAATATAAAGTTGTGTTGCTTGATTGGTAAATTATAATTTAAAAAGGAAAATTTGACTTTTAATGCATTAAGTGGTACTGTATAACAAAATTATACTAAGCTAAAAAAACATCACATTTTTATTCTAGTATTCTTTGGATTCCCAAAAATGTCCCTATCATAAATTTTCTTCTCTTTTCCCCCCATTGTCTTCTCCATCTCTATCTCTCACGTTTTCCTTCTCTATCTCTCAAGCTCTCGTACACAAAAAAAATAAGGCAGCTTAATCTATATAAATTTTCGAGCTTGGATTTTAGGGAAAGTTGTGAATCCTTTCAAGGCAAGGACTTCGTTTTGGATTTCGGATAAAAATCGTATGGGTAAGTATATATTTGTTATATGTAGTGAGGAAACTTGTTTATCAACATTGCTTTTGCTATTTCGAACAAATCTGTGTATGCCTTCATGTTTTATTGTAATTTTTCACTGTCGGAATGAATTTTCGTTCCTTTCTTGATTTTTTTTCTGGGTTTTTTGTCTGCCTTGATAGGACTCGATGGTCCTCGATAAAACCCTCACATCAGGGGGAAAATGGCTACCTCAATGAGACTCGATGGACCTCGATAAAAACTGCAGACTTTAGGAACAATGGGTACCTCGATGAGACTCGATGGTCCTCGATGGATCTCGATAGAGGCATAGAACTTAATTTATGTAGTGTATGCCTCGATGAGACTCGATTGGACTCGATGGGCCTCGATGGGTTGACCTCGATAGTTTGATAGTTTGACCTCGATATGAATCGATTTTTTGTTGTTTGATGTTATAATTTAAATTTTTGACCTAATTTTTTTGCTTTTTTTTTATATAGATTCGTCTATTTCCATATTTGTTGCATTCAATGGTGTTTGGGAATTGGAAAATAAGGATTGGATTTTCAGGGATGCTGAAAATCAAGTTCTGCCTTTGGAGAAGGGTGTGACGTATGAGCAACTGCTTGACATTCTGTACGATGAGCTTAAAGTGGATTAAACGTGTGCATTGCTTGAAAATTGAAGTCCCGTACACATGCCTATCACAATCCGTCAAACCTACCATTATAAAAAATGATAGGCATGTGCGTGCATTCATTGGGTTAGCATCGAAATATGTAGAGAAGTTCGTTCCTCTATGTGTGACATTGATTAAGAAAGGAGGTATAAGAAATGCATCGGCCTCTCCTAGCGTTAATAAAGAAGTTCGGTTTGAAGAGAACATTTCTTCTCCATGTCATGGTTTCAAAACTCAAAGTGAGGTTGGATGTAATGCCCCGAATCCCTAATGCGGTTTAATGGCTGGATTAGTAGGCTGGGAGGGCCATAACTGTTTAATTATGCCATTAAATGATTATGTGCATGCCTATGTGAATTATATTATAATATGATGTTATATACATGCATGTGAGTCCACATTTGTTTATTAAACTATTTTGGCAATTTGACCCATTTAGGGCATAATTGTGTATTTGGGTGCAAATTGTGATTTATGATTGAGATCCCATCATTATGGAGATATATTCAAGCTATTTGGCATGAGATGGTCTTATATAATGGATTAGCAGTTTTGTCATAACGGGGTCAATTATTAGGTAATAAGAATGTTTATTTGATGATAAATTGGGAATATTTGAGATCAGGAGGAAATTCTGGAAGTTTTGACTATAATATCCTCGGGGGTGTTTCCGGGACCCCGAGCACTAGGTTTTATTTGAGGTTACTTAAGCATGAAGTAGCTTATTAGATAGAACGTACGTTAGAAAATGTTCTCTCTCTCCTTCGTTAGTTTGTTTTATCATTCGTAGCTATTTCGAAGAAATCTCGAGTTCTAGGAGTCGGAATCAAGCGGGGATCGAGGCATAGAGATCCTAGGAAAGATTAGAAGCTTCTTAACCGAAGGATTTGACGGAAAACAACCCAATCGAAGGTAATCTAAGTTTTAAGTTTTGAGTTTTTAGAGTTTCTAAGCTTTGAATTGGATTTTGTAAATCGTTGAGTTTTTGGTTCGATTGAACCTTGGGTTTTGATGGTTTTGGACCATTGGGAAGCTTGGGAAATTTGATTTGATGATTTGGGAATGTTTAGGCATGATTTTGGAGGGTTTGGAATGAAGGAAGACGAG
The DNA here is from genome assembly GCF_963169125.1 of Humulus lupulus. NCBI lineage: Eukaryota > Viridiplantae > Streptophyta > Magnoliopsida > Rosales > Cannabaceae > Humulus > Humulus lupulus. Next base: position 91,697,247 of record NC_084800.1, on the reverse strand, counting down.
TTTGGGCATGTTCTGGGTTGGGGGCCGCGGCCCTAGCTCGAAGAAGTTGCTGGGGAGGATTTGTGCTTGCTGGGCGCCACGGCCCTTGCTTCAGTTATGGCTGGGGGCCGCGGCACAAGGTGCCAGGTCCGCGGCTCTTGGGCAGTTTTGAGCCCGTTTGTGTGTTTTGACCCCAGGAACATAGTTTTAGGCCTCTGGATTTTTCCTACTACTTGGATTGGTTTGGATTGATGTCCCGGAGGCTAGATATTGGTTTGGAAACCTATGTTGTTCATTTTATTGATGGTATCCCTTATTTGGTTATGATTTGGTGACCGCTAAAGGACTTAAATTCAGATCATTCTCAAGGGTCTTTCTTTTATTCATTCTAGCTCAAATCAAAGGTAAGAAAACTGCACCCCATATGTGACATGCACGGTTATTCTTGATGCATGTTAGATGTTTAACTGAGATGCATGTAATGCATGAGAAACATGTGATTAGGGCATGTCATGATTATTGAATATGAGATTGTTCAGAGCTTGAGTCTCTGTGTTTGTGCATGATCATAATTGTGCTAGCAACTATTAAGTAAACATGCTGAATGCCCTACGTTTGAATATTCAACATATGACATATGTTTGGTAGCATTGCTTACTTGTGCATGGCACTGACTCATTAGTCAGAATTGGCAAAGGTGTCAGTATCAACTGTGAAGCTGTGACTCATTAGTCAGGTTCGGCAGTGGTACTGGGCACTGGTCACACAGCGCTCACTCATAAGTTAGGACGGCCTTAGCGTGTACAACGCAAGCCAATAAAGATTAGATCTAATCGATATCTGCATTGAATGACTCAAAGAGCATTAATGCCGGACCGGCCTCAAGTTCGATGAATACTATTAGCGCTTGTCTAGCCAAAGGCTAGTCATTTAGAGCCACGGTGACTATTTAGTCGCGTGGCTGTGGGTGTTGAGCCCGTGAGACTTACCCATCAGTCACTCATCTGATTAGAGCCATTGCAGGAAAGCCCAGGTAACGGTTTCGTTACACGGCTATGGGCACCGAGCCCCATCATGACTTGCTTGTCAGTCACTCAGTATGGTTAATCAAACCTCAAAGTGATATTCACTCATCTGTTCAGAGCTATAAGCTCTGTATGATCATTTTGATCATCATATGCATGGCTTTGGGTGCTTAGCCCCGTAGTGACTTGCTTGTTGGTCACTCAGTATGGTTTACCAGAACCTCAAGTGTCGAAACACTCATCTGATTAGGATTGACTTGATAGTCATCCAATCAGAAGGGCAGGATTTCTTATCCTGGATACCCCATCATTGTCTGAATCCATTTGCATGCTTGAATAAAGTTATGTTTGCTAGGCATGCCAGATATGATTTGATATCATGATATGACTGTTCATGAGCATATTGAGTTTTCTTGCTGGGTTTCGGCTCACGGGTGCTATGTGGTGCAGGTAAAGGCAAAAGAAAGCTGGACCATCCTTGAGTTGGAGAGCTTAGGTGAGGACGTGTACATATGCAGCTGCTCGACCGCCACAGCCGAGGTTTGAAGGAGAGGAACTAGGGTTAAACCCTGTTTTGCCGCTTAGATCGGCTAGTTATAAATATTTTCTTGTAATAAACCTTTAAATTATATTTTTGGGATCCCAATGTATACAGTAAATGTTCTAGTGAAACGTTATATCGTAACTGAAAATTTTAATCCCTAAACCGTTAATCATACTTAGTTACACGTTTATGGCCAAATGACTCGATTTGCGAGTTTAGCACTGTTTGCAATGTGCACCGTAACGGTCCCTGGAGTTTAGGGCGTTACATTGGAACATTTGTTCCCGAGACAAATCCAGACGTCATAGTCCATGATGATATCCCGGTTAAAGATCCGCCATATTTGCATGACATAGCGGAGTACGATCACTATGGCTACGATCCTTATGTCAACGACGATCCTGTTGCTGATGCAACAGATCTTGGTGGGCCAGATATTAGGGCAGATTTGCCAACATAGAGTTCAGATGTTATGGTAGCTGAGGAGCGCAAAATAGAAGATCGGCAAACACTTGGGACTAGCAGTAGTCGTCCAGGTCCAAGTAAAGTGATGATAGTTTTAGATGGAGTTCTCTGTAACGCCCCACTTCCTTAGAGTCGTTACTAAGTGAGTTTAAAACGTGCTTTCAGTCCACTAATCAGAATTTTAAGTCAAAAGTGTAACTAAACCACAAACAGAGTAAAAAGTTTAGAAATAACTCCATTTCATTAAAAATCATAAAAGTTTAACACCTGGGATCCCAAAATACTGTTTAAAAATATTTACAACACATATGTACAACCAAGTCGGCTAAACGACAAAATCTAGGTTTTATTACAGTCATCTCCCAAAATCCAATGGCTGTGGCAGCCAGGCAGGCCAAACATGTACACGCCGCCTCATGCTTGCTACACTCATGGTTGGTTGGCTTTTGTCTTGCCCTTACCTGCACCACAGAGCACCCGTGAGCTGAAGCCCAGCAAGAAAACCCAGAAGCAGATAACATATGCAAAACAAACACATAGCATATAACACAGGCCATCAATAGGCTAAACACATACGACCAAGCCGTCCCAGGCGCTTTACCAGGCCCTGGGTTCGCGGTCCACACCGTGAGGATATCCCAGGTATCCTTTAGGGTCTCGCCCTGGCAGCTCGCACTCCACGTGCTCAACGCTTATCCCGGCTCCTTTGCCGTACTCGGCCTTGCACTCAACATGCCCAACGCCGTTCCCGGCCGCTGCCGACTTCGGCCTGCGTTGTTTTGGGATCTTGCCGTACGTTCACATAATTGCAATCATAGCATAACAAACTTACATTGAACACTAACAAATTCAATTAAAGGGCTACGCCCTGCAATTCAAACATATTGAGGCTCAGCCCTGCATATAAGCTCTATGGGAACAATGGTTTTCTTACCTGCGTCCCGAGCTCTCCAAGCACCGATATCCCGAGCATAGTCCTTTAACTTGAGCCTCGCCGAAACCCTAGTCACAACACATTAACAATACTCATCCATCAAGTTCTAATCCATTAAATAACTTTGAGCCATAATTATAATCTCCGGGACATTGAATTCTATGAATCCAGGTGATAAAATCCATCCCAAGCCTTAACCTTTGAGTTCCCAAGCCTAAACACATTTAAAAACACAAAATGGCACTAAGAGCCGTGGCCCTACCCACAAGCGCCGCGGCTAGCCTCAAAACAGAGGCTAGCACCTCCCTGAAGCACGCACGGGCCGCGGCGCGCCTCCAACATCATGGCCTCCCATGGCCGCGCACGCACACGGGTCGCAGCATGCCCCTCCTAGGGCCACGACCCTCACCTCCAAACCCAGAATTCTTCATCTTTTCCTGCATTTTCTTCAAGACAACTCATCCATAATCAAACTAACAATTCCAGATAATCATCACAAAGGTTCTAGCCCAGTTTTAACATCAAAACCTATAAAAAACCTGCTCCAAAAACTCAGCTAAACACCCTAGAATAGATTAAATCCTACTCACATGCATCTCCTAAGAAGACAGTAGAAATCAACCATAATTCTCAAAGTTAGCACTTACCCTTGCTGAGTTATGATTCAGAATTGATCCCCTAAATTCCAACTTCAGTTCCTCAAGCTTCAAGCCCTGGTTTTCTGGTTAGAGTCTCCCAAGCTCAGCTCCAATCCTTAGTTCTTAACTTATTTCTTCTCCTAGCTTGTTCCCTTGTGTTGCCTTAGAGAATAAAGGTGAGAAATTAGAAACTATCTTCAGCTAGGAAGGGAAATATAGATGTCGGTTTCTAAGTCTCTGAAAGCTTCCTAGACTTTGTTTTATTTAACTTATACTTTAAGGTTACCTCAAGGCTCGGGGTGCCAAAAACGTCCCCGAGGGAAAAATGGTAAATTTCCCCCATATTCCCTCCTAGACATTTTAACCTCAAGTATATCTCCAAATATTTATTTCCATAACCCGATAATCCCATAATACATCTAATACCCGAAATACCCCTCGGCTCGCCCTGAGTCGGATTCTCAACCCCGTTGTGACTTTCTGGCTAACCGCTCCCCAGGTTTGTCTCGGATCGTGCTACCACATGCGTATCATATTTATCACATTTACGCCCTCAGCAGGCTAAAATCACAAACATACCCAAACGGGGCCCACATGCACATTTAACTCAACTAAACATGCATCTCTATCACATACTCATATAAATTCACATATTAACATATCAAATCATTTATTGCCCTCCAGGCACGCTAATTAAGGCCCTAAGCCCTATTAGCAAATTCGGGTCGTTACATTCTCCATTGGACTTAGGTGAAGATTGTGGAACATGGAGTGCTCCCATGTTCACCAAAGAGGATATAGAGGCCTCACATCAACATCATTCCTAAACCAGCAAAGCTTCAGGAGAATTACACCTTGGCCAGTTCTTTCAGAGCAAGCTTGAATTGAAATCTGGTGAATTGAATTGAAATCCATATTTGCAATGAAGAATAATTTTGAGTTTATGGTGAAGAAATCTGGGACTGATGTGTGTTACATTACCTGCAAGGATCCTGATTGTGGTTGGAGATTGGGGGGTAAGAAAAAAATGCGATCTGAAATGTTCAAGATTACTGTATACAACAAAGTACACACTTGCTCATAATAAATTCGAGATAAGGACCACCATCAAGCATCACCGTGGGTTGTTGGGCGCCTAGTCAAGAGGAAATTTGCTACCGATGGTACTCGGTACATGGAAAACAACATAAGGGAGGACATGAAACACCATTTTGGGGTTGAAATGAGCTATGAGAAGGCGTGGAGATGTAGAGAAAAGGCTCTTATGTATGTTAGAGGGACACCTGAGGAATCATACTCCAAGTTACCTGGATACCTGTGTCAGTTGGAGCATAAGAACCCAGGTATAATTACTAATTTTGCAGTAGAAGATGGTCATTTCTTGTATTGCTTCTTTTCCCTTAGTGTTTCTAGGTGTGGTTTCCAGTACAGTCGTCCTGTAATTTGTGTGGATGGCACATTCTTGAAGAATAAGTATGGTGGTCACATGCTCTGTGCTGTTGCGTTGTATGCAAACAACCAGTTGTTTCCAATTGCGTTTGCATTGGTAGACAGTGAGAACCATAACTCTTGGACTTATTTCATGAGAAAATTGAAGGAAGCCATAGGGGACGTTGAGAACCTTGCTTTTGTATCGGACAGGCATAAAAGCATTAATCATGCTTTGGAGCTTGTGTTCCCAGATGCCTATCACGGTGTATGTTACCATCACATCTGTATGAATGTGGTGGAAAAATTCAAAACTGACCACTGTCAAGACATCATGGGGTGTGCAATGTATGCATTTCGAAGAATGGAATTTCACAAGTTCTTTGACAATATTAAGGTAATTGACCCGCCCATTGCTCAATATCTTGAGGGAATTGGTTTTGAAAGGTGGAGTAGTGTTTATTTTCCTGGTAATCGATACAATATCATGACGAGTAACTATGCATAAAGCTTTAACAATAAAACCAAGGAGGCAAGGAGCTTTCCAATCGCCACTTTTCTTGAATTCATAAGATTCACTCTTCAGTCTTGGTTTGCAGATAGATGTGAAAGAGCTGCAAAAGCAACAACTGTGTTATAACCTAGGATGGAAAAGGATTTGAAGCAAATAGGTGATAAAGCAATTTTCCTGGATGTCCAAGTCCTTGGTCATCATGAGTTTCTTGTGGTCGATGGTAATGGTGATGGTGAGGTGAACTTGGCCACAAAATCATGCTCTTGTTGCATGTTCCAAACTATTGGGATACCCTGTGTACATGCTTTTGCTGCAGCCAGAAAAAGAAGCATAAAAATGTACTCATTGTGTTCCCCTAACTATAGAATCGAGGCATTGAGGGACACTTATAAAGATACTATTTACCCTGTTGGGAACGAGGATGAATGGGTAATCCCTGATCACATTAGAGATACGGTTGTCGGCGTCCCCGTTGAGAAAACCCCTGTAGGAAGGCCCATGAAGTAGAAAGTGGGTAGGCAAAAGACAAATCGCTATGCTTCACGCGGGGAAAAGATCATCAAGCCATGTAAGTGTAGCAGATGTGGTGGTAGTGGGCACAATAGGAAGTCATGTAAGGCTAGGATTTAAAAATTTGTGTTATGTAATTATTCAATTGATATTGTTGCATTTATTATATTCAGTATTTCTTCTAATACTTTGTTGGTTTTGATGTAAATATATGCATTTATTATTATGACTCTATCGAGGCCTATTGAGGCAGATTTGGTTAGTATTAGTTTTTAGCTATCGAGGTAGTTCGTTTGACCCATCGAGTTTTGTCGATGCAAACACATTATGTGAATTTAGTAGTTTTTTATTTAATAACTTTTTCAAAAAATGATGTTTGATAAAAAAACAATATACAAAACTAACTATATGCTATACTATACAAGAGGTGTATCAAGAAAATGTAAAGAGCATCACAGGGACAAATTCTGATAGAATAGGTCCACACATCACTTGGTCTTGAAATGCTGGATGTTCTCATCGATAATGGTATCGAGTGGTAGCCTGGAAACTAAATGCTCGATATGTTTAATAGCAAACATACCACAATCCCCACTACATATAATCGATTTTGTGTCAATAGAAGATAAAAATAACTTTAATATTTAGATTTTCAAATACACTAATTAAATAGAGGAATACATTGTCTTAGTCTGAGGACACTCCTCAGGAGGAATACGACAATATGAAAAAGGCTTTGCGTTCTGCTCAGGATATGTATGGAGGTCGTCATGGCCGTCAAACATGCCAGAACACCACAACAACGAAGGCAACAATAAACACCAAGGCTTGATCACTTCCTCCAACAGAGTCGGACTAAGCACGCTATGGTTGGAATCATAAATGTTGATGCACCACGTTGGAATGGAACTTCAATGGCGATCTAATGTGCGGCTTTCTCGACGTGCAAGGAAAAATATACTTCACTCATATTTTGCTAGGATACGAGGAATTTATCATCATCGCCCTTCAACATTGTCAGCACATCGTCGTCCCATGTATACTTAGTGCCGGTCTCTTTGAAATGATTCCAATGACCTAGGCACACTTGGGGGAAGGTGGTGTTCATGATCGTAGCATCCTGCCAAAATCCAGCATGATAAAAGTGGCGTCGGCGACGTAGTATGTGCAAAGCGGCATCAATATGCTGAAAAAATATGAAAATTCGTTAGTATCATCAATATATTTTAAGACTGAATTGAAAACATAAATTTAATTTACATATCGAATCCCAAAGCCAAGTCTGGATTGTGTGCAATTGCAAGAAACATGCCACACCATGCATCCCAGTATGGACGCTCCGATCTCTCTTGTTGTCGATCTTCCTGATGATCCACTTATGGAAGCTCTTCTCCTGCTGTGAGTCACACTTCCTCAAAGGTTCAACAACTAGCCCCTGTTTATCTACTCTCATCCTCTTCGTTGGGTCGGTGAAGTCATCAAAATGCTTGGGCTTGCGTTTCTTCCTGACAACTTCAAGGCCAGCTTCCTCCTCAGGCTGTAGTACTCGTACACTAGGACTGTCGGCATCACTGGCAACTACAGATGTCTGGGCCTGTGAAGTGGAGGGTGGATCACCGGACTCGTAGTCCTCAGGTAAGATATCAGACTATGTATTTGATTTTACGTGGGTGGATCAACCTGAGACCACTGAAAGCAGCTGCGCCAACTGAGCCATGATTGTAGTCTGATTCTGAAGTAAGGTTGCCTGGCCCTCCTCAACCCTCTTGAGCCTCTGCATCAATTGCTCATAATCAAGCTAGGCAGCCTGACTAGAGGAAGGTGCACAGGCCTGTGAAGTGCCCTCCTCAACCCTCGGGACATCCTCGTAAAAAATGGAGGCTTCGTTTGCAACCTCTGCCAGCTTCTCTGCCTCCTTCTCAGGCACTACTTCCTCCGCTGCAATCCCAGCCTCCCCCACAGTTGATTCCAACTTAGGGAATAACCTGGAATCAACTTCTGGGAGGCTATTGTAGTAGACTACCTCACCGGGACATGGCTTCAGCATGGAAAATACCACTAACTGCATGGTTGAATAACATGTGTCAGAAAAACTTTAATAAAATAAATCGTTAATCAATTAATTTGTGACATTTAACAAGATTAAATGGAACTTACTCGACGGTTGGAGAATATAGGAACCAACTGAGCTATCAAAATAGTGATATATGTCTTCATAGCCCAGCTAAGCATCCTCAGAATCTGGTTCCCACTGTTTTCACCGAACTTACTCTCGAGAACTGGCATGGCCTCAAAAGCCCAGTAAAGAAGTGCGAGTGCATAGCCATTGAAACTATACTTCGCCTCCTTCTGTTTTTTGCTTGAACCCTCTTTCTTCTTCGCCTGATAATGCTTCAATTGCTTCTGCATGTCCTTGTGAACTCCTCTAATAACCTTCTTGAAGGACAGCTTCCCCCACGGATACTTGAAAAAGTAATCAAGACCCTCAACCATCTTCAGGGAATCACCCCATATCGTCGTTGTCTTCTCTTGGGCATTCAATACCCCCTCTATCAAATAGCACAAACTCATCTTAAATGCATCTTCTGGGTTTGTCGAGGCCATCAAAGCATCTTCCAACTGGCCAAAACTAACCTTCGAATCACCATCAAAGTATTCATGGATGATTCGAGCACTTGAAAGATGCTCTCTCAACTCGTCTGGGGATGGGGTGTTCCTAAAATTCAGCTCGGTGACTAAGGAAAACTCTGCAATCCCAAATTTGCAAAGAATGTTGCCCAAGTAGAAGTGGCCCTCTTCATCCTTCTTGCTTTCCACATTCCACAACATAAGCTGATGCAGTAGAACCCCAGAAAAACTAAACGACTTAGCCTTGAAGAACTGTCCCAACGGGCATGCCTGTGCCCATTCAATCAGCTCATGCCTCTTAAATTGCTCTATAAGGTTTTCCAAGTAAGCACTACCCCTATAGGTGACACGACCAGGAAAGTGCTTCTCCAATGGCACAGTCAATTTAGGCATCTGAAAAAAAAAACAAAAAAAATGTTAAAAATGTAAAACAATCCAGTAACTATCGAGTCCCATCGAGGCCTATCGAGGCAGGTACTAAAATCAACCATGTGCCTAATATCATCGAGTCCTATCGAGGCAGAGGCTAAATCAGCCATATGCCAAATAGCATCGAATCCTATCGAGGCAAATGCTAAAATTAGCTATAAGTCTAATATCATCGAGTCCTATCGAGTCCTATTGAGGTATATGCTAAAATTTTTCTATATGCCTAAAATATCACCGAGTCTTATCGAGTCCCATCAAGGCCTATTGAGGCACAATCAAATCCAGAACCTAACATATACTATCAAGTCCTATCGATTTCTATCGAGGTGCATAAAAAAATCTTGAAAAAAACCCAGATTTCTTCATTCCCAAGCCCCGATCTATTCCATGAACAAAAAATTAACAAATAAAGTAGACCCAGACAATTTATTGCATAATAAACAAGTAAGTCCCTCACATTTTTCTATTTCGAGGTTGTTTCGTTGATCTCTTAGGTTTTCTCGCTTACCCGCCTACTCCGGTCGAGATTTCTTGCCATTGTGCGGCCGTGGCCGTGGAAGACAATGCCCACATATTCGATAGTGAATGCGAAATAAGAGTGAGATATTTTTGGGATTTTGATTTCGGGACCGAGAGAGTGAGGGAGAGAATAGAGAGCGTCCGGGAGAGTAGAGAGAGAAAGCGGGAAACAAATGACAATGATATTTTTGGAACTAAGGAAAATACTAGGATAAAATGTACATGTATATAGTGGAAAAGTATTTTTGTTATGGTCCCTTATTTAATGCATTAAAAGTCAAATTTCCCTATAAAAATAATATTATTTTATTTTTGTTTTGTACAACTATGACACTGGAGAAATATACAATTATAAAAATATATAATATTTAAAATCAATTTTTTTAGAATAAAATAATTATGTTTATTTTTGTAATATTGTTATAGTCTTTGTATATACATCAAATAAGTTGAAGATAATAAATTTTATGGAAAATCTCATATGCACCCCCAAAAAAGGACATATCGATGCACCCTTTCTCCTGTTTTTAGTTCGGAAAGTATTTTTGACACATTTTTTATGGTTGTGTATATTGTAGTTATTTAGAGCATTCTGAGGAAATTCTGAATAATTTGCCGAAAAATAATATTCAAATATTTTGTTGCACGCGTAACCGTTTTTTTATGTTTGTGGAAAATAACTTATTTACACATTTTTTTCGACACTGTAAATTGTTTGAAATTTCTTAAAAATTTGTAGGATGTTCTAAATAACTGCAATATACATGGTCATAAAAAAAATTTGCGCCGAAAATACTTCGCGAGCCAAAAACTAAAGAGGGAGTGCACCGATGTGCTCTTTTTTGGGGTCACCAGAGAACTACCCTAATTTATTTAATAAATTAAAATTTGAAGTTGGATTATACTAGTTTTAGATTTTGATTTTATAATAATTTATTTATTATTATTATCATTATTATTTTGTAAATAAGTGGATTTTAGCTATTCTAAGGAAAAAATGGTATCATTGGTAATCAGATGCAGCAAAATTGAATTAAGAAAATAAAGGTAAGCGTAACAATCATTTCAAGTCGACTAAATGGGAACGAAGTTGACTTTGTAGAGAGAAACATTGTCCCAATTGAACTAAACTATATACTATCAATGGCGTTTGTTAGAATTAAACTAACTTAAACAATCATAATGTGAAAGAGACCTAGAACAAGAAACTAAGAAATTAATATTATTCTAGATAAAAAAGAATTAATAAATAAATATTAAATCAAAGAGTCACAAAAGATATAAATCTAGGATATGGTATACCAAAAACTAAACTATATACTCATATCAATGGCGTTTGTTAGAATTTAAAATAACCACCCTTTTATAATCTTTATATATTTTTATTAAAATTGGACATGAAATGTAATTTGAAAGCTAACATTAACATTAAGTGCACCTATTAGTTTAATATTTAATTAGGTTGGTTGGGTCCTCAAACTTATATGAAAAGGGAAATTTGAGTTTTTATGCTTAATGAGGTGTCCTAAATAAAAAAAAATGTTAGACCTTCTAATCATTTAAAAAAAATGTCAAATTTTTTGACAATACACAAAATACCCCTCCGATAATTTTTCCATCAACTTCCTCTTCTCTCTTCCCTCTCTTTTCCTCAACCCATTCTTCTCAACTCTCTCTCTCTAGAAAAAAAAATTCATGGGTAAGGTAAAATATAAGAGAACTCAATGTAATAGCAAATATTCCTTACTTAGGACACTAAAATATTGCATTTCGAACAGATCTGGGCATGGTTTTTGAGTTTTTTTTTGCGATTTTTTTTTTCCAGATCTGAAGCTTTGAAATTTGCAAAAAATCGACATGGTTCGATGGTGCTCAATGCCAGCTCGATGGTGGTTCGATGGTGTTCAATGCGATTATTGCAATATACGTAATTTTTCACTCGGGTGTTCGTTTGGGGTGATTTTTTTTATTTTGGGTATTTTTTTTCAAGATCTACACGTTTTAGATGTGTATATATACATTTGAAAAATATAAATCTTGAAAAAAATGACAAATGCAAAACATACCTCATGTTCAAGATATGTTTTGGTATGTTTTCAAGTTCTAAACTTTGAAAATGTGTATGTGAACATCTATAACGTGTAGATTTAAAAAATACCCAAAATAAAAAAAATCTCAAATAGACACCCGAGTGAAAAATTATGTCTCTTACAAGAATTACATCTAACCACCATTGAGCAACCATCGAACCACCATTGAGCAACGTTGATTTTTTCATGAAAATATTGATTTTGAAGGCCCCATCGAGGTAGCATCGAACACCATCGAGTTAGACATGATTTTTGAGTTATTTTTCATATCTGAAACTCTGAAATATGTAGAAAATTGACTTTGCTCGATGGTGTTCGATACCAGCTCGATAGGGTCTTCAAAATCAATATTTTCATGAAAAAAACGATGTTGCTTGATGGTGGTTCAATGCAATTCTTGTAAGAGACATAATTTTTCACTCGGGTGTTCGTTTAGGATGATTGTTTTTTTGATTTTGGGTATTTTTTGAGATCTACACGTTTTAGATGTTCGCATACACATTTTCAAAGTTTAGAACTTGAAAACATACCAAAACATATCTTGAACATGATGTATGTTTTGCATTTGTCATTTTTTTCATGATTTACATTTCCCAAATGTGTATATATATATCTCAAACGTATAGATCTTAAAAAAATACCCAAAATAAAAAAAATCACCCCAAATGGATACCCGAGTAAAAAATTGCGTATCTTGCAAGAATCGCATCGAACACCATCGAACCTCTATCGAGCAACATCGATTTTTTCATGAAAATCATGATTTTGAAGGCCCCATCGAACCACGTCGATTTTCTGCAGATTCCAAAGTTTCAGATCTGAAAAAAATCGCAAAAAAAACCCAAAAATCATGCCCAAATATGTTCGAAATATAGTATTTTAGTGTCCAAAGTGAGGAATGCTTGCTGTTACATTGATTTCTATTATATTTTACCTTATCCATGATTTTTTTTTCTAGAGAGGGAGTTGAGAGGAATGGGTTGAGGGAGAGGAAGGGAAGAGAGAAGGGGAGGTGGATGAGAAAAATTATGAGATAGGTATTTTGGGTATTATCGAAAGAATTGACATTTTTTTGAAATAATTTAAATGCCTAATATTTTTTTTTGACTTAGAACCCCTTATTAAGCATAAAAACTCAAATATCCTATATAAAAAAAGACATTTGTTGTATTATATTATAATAAATTATATTTTATAACATATTTTTATATAATATTATATTTTATATCGACTAGTATTTATATATATATATATAATAAAAGCCAATACTAAATATATTACTATATAAAAATAAGTTATAAAACATAATTTATTATATTAATACATGTGCCAAACTTATTAAGTTGGTTGTTGGTGGTGGTTGGTTTGTTTGCTTAGTTATAATTTTTTCCAATATATCTCCAATAAAGCACATGTATTAATTGTCACATTTACCCTCCCAACATTACAATAGTCAGATTTTCTTTTTATCTCTCATAATCAATTTGGACATTGACTCAAAAAAAAAAAAAAATTGGAAATCGATCATCAACTTTCACCAATCTTGAAATGGAAACTATTCCTTCTTCCACTAGAAAAATGTAGGGTAGAGAGAGAGAGAGTATTTAAATTTTCACATGTTTTTGTTTGATAATTTTTTAACATTATCTGCTATTTATACAAATACAAAATCACCTGGAGACAGGAAAATTAAAAAACCCCCAGTCCCCTCCCCACCCTACCTATTAATTACCTAATAGCCTAATAGCTATGCCCTATTTTACTCTTTCTCTTTCCCCTATCTTTCTCTCTCTCCTTTTCCCTGTGTTAGATTTCTGAAGATTTTTGAGTCACTTTCCTATCTCTGACTCTCATGGAGACAGTGACCCATCATCTCCTCTACAATAAAACTCAACACAAAATAGTAATAAATAAATAAATATATATATAAAAAGAACAACCCTCTCTTATTCGAGCAAAAGTCATTATTTTTCCTTTATACCCCGCCATTAAAATATGAAGAGGTAGCTACTAGGGTTTTCAGCAGTCTCATATTAGATTTTAGGGTTTCAACTTTCAAGGCACGGAGGATATTTTCAACACATATACGAAGACTTACAGTTAAGTATATTTATACTTTTACTGTCTTTTTTTTCTTTCTATTTATTTATTTTTTCTATATACATGTCATATATACACTACTCAAACTCAATTATTGGCTCTTGTATTTTCTTTTTTTCCCTCTGCATTATATTTATTATTATATATAGACCATTTGCAGAGATCGATTATATGTACAAATATGCTCTCTTATTTGTTTGCTCTTAGAAGACAGTTCACTGAAACCATTCTCAAGGGTTTATACTTTTCCAGGGTACATTCTGATCAGATATTATTCGTCTTTGTTTCATGTGCTTTAGTTTTTTTTTTTCCTTTCTTTCGTATTCGTTGTGCTTTCACTGTCAGTTTGTCTGCTTCTGCTTCTGTTAGCTACATATAATCTGATCTATACATATTTATGTAAGGTGTATGGAATTAAACTTACTTTTGAATTTTAATTATTAATAATGTTTCAGAAAATGGGTTTTGTTTTATATCTGTTTCTTTACTTATTATTACTGGGTCAATAATTTGTTTAAGTTCAGTACTTCACTGAATCACTGATCAGTCTTTCTGAAAAAGAAAGCAGATTTTCATGTTGCTCTTACAAGTAAGGTATATATATATAGAAATATTTTCTTTATTAGCTTACTGGTTAATTAATATTTCTTATATAACTTTTTTGTGGGGGCTATAAGCTACATCGTGATTGGCGTTCTAGCTAAAGTAGTATGTAGTTTATAAGCTGAAATAACATTTAAAGTACGCTAGCTATGTGTCTATAAAATTTTTCCTGGTAATCATAGAGTTAGTTCAAACTAAAGTTTCATCTCTTTATCTCTCTAGCATATGTTTTACTTAATTATGATATTGTGTCATTTTTAAGAGAAATAATTAATATTTATTAATTCGATTCAAAGAAATCTGTTTATATAAACATAATGAGTCTATTCAGGCGTAGTACTATGGTTTCTTTGGAACGTATGATGTTAATACCGATCATCTGTTGGAAATCATTAAAAGTAATTTGTACTCATAATTTATATATGTTTGATTAGATATGATGATATATATATGGCGATCAACGTGATATATAATTTTGATTGTGAATAATGCTAATATATGATCTAGAGCCATTTTAGAATTACTATAAATTAATATATAGCCAGATTTAGCCTGTATAATAACTTTTTGAGCCTCTGATGTTTAACAATGTTTGCCTAAAAGTGACTATAGTAATCATAGAAGAACACTACTTGAGGTTAATTTTCCCTTTTGGGATATATAGTGCTTTATTTGAAAAGAGTTACCACTATATATCTACTTATTAATTATATGCATGAATGAAGAAATATAAAGGTGAGGGAGAGCTTCCTTCAGCCCACTCATGGATATGACATAACGGGGTTGGTGAAATAACTGCCGACTCATTCATTCAAGCACTCAGTAGAGAAATGATAATATCAGAGAGAGAGAGAGAGAGAGAGAATATTCATAGAATATATATACACATAATTTTTTCTACTGTGGTTGTGTGAATGAAGCGGGAGGTATTTTGCATCCCTCTTTCTCTGTGCTTGGACTGAAGGGAGCTCCTCCTTTCCATTATTAATCTTGCCTCCATTTTCTTGTGTTTCTAAACAACTTTATCCATCATATCCTATATATATATATATGTTTATGTGTATATCCCTATTTATATAATGTTATCATTTTATGTAGTATTACATGTGATTATTAAGTCCTTATTTATGTGTCATTATATCTGTCTATATTTCATAGTTAGATAATCATAACATCAATTATTGTTTCTTCTTCTTCTTCTACTTTTACTTGTTCTTAAGGTAAGCAATAATAATTCCTTGCCCCCCATATTTAATGGTCCAGGTATATTATATAGACATCACTATATAAATATATATATTTACATTATTATTTTCTGACTTTGAATTAATTGCAGGCCGGGTCTAAATCTTACCCCACTTGCTTCTTTTATTTTCTTTTTCACTTCATTATAAGAGAGTAAAATCATAACTAGTATTATAATTGATCATATTATACACGTTGCCTCATCAATTTTGTAGCTATAGCTAGGGGCCATCTAAAATTGTCATTATACAATCAAGACATGCACATTTATTATTTTCATTTACTTGTGATGATACCCTATAATATAGTAACAATAATTTTTGAAGCTAGCTAGCCCCCACCCCCTCTTTTTTTTCATTCTTGTTTGATCACAATGAAGTACTGTTATTTTTCTTAGTACTCTGGCAAATTGATCTATATACCCATATTTATAGATATAGATATAGCTATATTTTCCTCTATGTATTGTGTTTGACCAAAACACGAAAAAGGTTAAGAATATCATTAAGTCTGTCTTGGACATGTCTTTTCCGAGTTCCAACTCATTGCGCACCGCATTACTCTCTTTTCGTTCTTCAATGCATCTTAATTCATTAACCAGAGCTCCTTTATCATCTTAGTTCATTTATCTCTTGGTGCTCTTCTTCTTTATCTCTTTACTTTCTATCATAACACTTTTAAGCATTTTTGTTTTAAAAATTGATGAATAAGCTTTTAAGCAGTTTGTTGCAGAAAAGACCTACAAAATATTCCATCCACAAAACAAAAATTTCACTGTACTGTAGCTAGTATCTCTATTCATCATAGAAAGCAACGCACTTTGCTGGCCACTTTATTTATATAAATATATATTATATTTATAGAAAGCGACTACAAATGGATTCTCATTTTTTGCAATGTATTTTTTTTTTATTTCGGCACTTGAATAGTTATTATCCCAAATTTTTTTATATGATGGTGTACATTATAGCTATATAGAACATTTTACAAATTTTCAATAAATTATGATACTGAAATAGGATCTAAATTGTCTGTTGCATGCGTGCCTGTTTTTTTGTATACGCGTGTAAAATTTAATAGTTTGAACTCTGTTTTCGACATCGTAAATTATTCAGAATTTCTTAAAAATTTACAGGATATTCTAAATACTTACAATGTATACCGTCATATAAAATTTGTTGGGATTATATCTATCCAGATTCCGAAAATAAAAAAAAATACACCGGTATTGAAAAAAAAAAAAAATACATTATAATCGTTCCATGTATTTATATATTATTTGATAGTGTACATATAAATGTACATATATATATATATGCTTACTTTATTAAATACGTACATATAACATACGCATTTATAGATATGCTACAATATAAGCTGCAGCTAGCATCAAGCACCATGCATGTGAGACCCCGCCTACCAAGTTCCAAGGTGGTGACATGTATATACGACTGCCATTTGTTCTAGAGTAAGTTATATATATATATATACTATATTATATATCACCAAATGTTAATTTAATTATACATTATTAATGCTAATTATAATCCTTCGAAAATACTCCTTATATATAAAGTTGTATTTTAAAATTTTGTTCGATATATATACATAAGTTCGCCTTTACATATTATATATAATTATAACTTGCGAGTTTATAATATATGTAATTAGTGAAAAAAATGGTAATATATGGTACATATATGCATGCCATTGCTTAATCATTATTCATGTATGATCATCAAATTGTGGAAATATATAAAAATATGTTTATAATTTTAATTACAAGATTGCAGGATTTGTGATTAAGAAACGATGAAGACATATATATATATATATTTATATATAAATGTTTCAAAAGACACAGTTTGCTTCAGCAGTACTTATAAAACCGTCCTATTAATTAATTTGTCGCAGATGGATATAAATTTTAATACTATTAATTTGTATAATTTTATTCTAAATTTTAGAGTAATCGAAGTAGCTTATAAGTATAGTCCAATACATCACAGTTTTCATTCATTAGAAATTGTGCCGCTAAGTCTTTACTCTTTATTGTTATTGTTATGTGTACCTTGTGTCTATTTCTATATATAAATATATATAGCTATAATAATATTACTGCATTTTGTGGTTACCTATATATTATATGCTGTAATTGACTATCCACAGCATCCACTTAGAATCAAGAAATGTATTAACTCTATATAAATAAGAAATGATCAATTATTAAATTTTATATTGGCTTAACCTGTTGTGTTTTGTTCTCTTTTTGTCAAAAGTGGAATGTACTTTTCTGCATGTTTTATTTTATGTACTTAAATTAAGATATACTGTATTCTACTTAGTTTAATATATTTAATAATTAATAATCATTCAATTAAACCGACTATTGAGTGAACAAAATGCTTCTATAACAAGACAATCACATTCCTAGAATATTACATCTCTCTCTCTCTTTTTTTTTCTTTCTAGATAGCAAAGCTTGAGAAAATAACTTAAAAACAATTATATATTTTTATGTATGTAAGGGCATGAATTAGATATTTTTAATGTTAAGAAAATATTAATTATTAATAATGAAAATTTATGAAGCTCAAGTATAATGTTTAGGGTATTAGCGAACAACTCTTTTATACATGGATGTATGTATAAAAGACACTTTTGCAATAAAATCTTTCTGTGTCGATATAACTATACACTGGTCAAACGTGATAATCAATATAAAAAAAATGTGGAAGCTTCTAAGTTAGCTTTCTAAAAATGGCTTATAATTTTTTTATCGGCCTATAACAGCTTAATTTACTAATACGTCGGTTGAAAACTGATATTACTAGATATAATTAAGTAGGCAAATTAATCTACTTCGCCTATGATCGTTGGCTCATATCATTACTACAAGGATAGTGACATTGTTCCTTTCTATGCCAACAAAGTCGAGTTTTCCCAGTAAAACCTCTTAGCAAAATATGTTCAGATTTCTCGATTTGTATTTGGATCTAACAAGTTCGTAGTATTTCAATTTCAGTTTGGCCTTCAAATAATTTTCCTGATTTGAATTAACTTGATTGTTACTGTAATTTGTTTCGTGATAAACTATTTCAAGATATTATAATGAAAAAATTTAGGTCGAATTTGAAATTTTTTGTAAATGACTTGCATGAGATTTTTATTCACAATGTATCGTGCAAACATTGATGTGAGGTAGAGTTTGGGCCAAAAGGAATTCCTTCCGAGCTAAAATCAATTGTAATTAGTTGGTGATTGTTAATATGTGTTTATGATCTTTGTTTCATTTGTTTTAATAAGAAGGTGCCCATTTCTTATATGTTGTCACCAATTGTAATACTAAGATCTATATCTTTGTTGACGAGCAATTTAGTACGAAGCACGTCTCGTCAAAGTTCGAGCACCCTAGAGATTCTTTTGGTTTCCTTCCAAGATAGAGAACTAACTTGTTATTGGGGTCTTATTTTTCTTTTTTCTTTTTTAAAAACCATTTTACATTAATTGGAATCGACATAATAAGAAGAATTATGTGGTACGTAATAATCCCAACCTATTATGTTGATGGTCAAGAATTATTATATTGGTTGATCGACTAACGTGATAAATTTTTTATGTCGTTTGTTGACTAATATGTAAGAATTTATTTCAAAATAATGAGAGCTAATTCACTTATGTAATTTGAGATTTTAAAAATTTGTTGTGTTGTTTTAGTACCATATTTTGTTGTGTTTATATACACGTTTTTTAATTTTATAATATGTTTTATAATATATTCAGTCTCCACCTGAGTATATTTTTGTTTTGATTCTTTATATTTTGTTGTTCGTGTTTTCTTTGAGTGGCATGTGGCAGTCATTGAGGAGTAATTGAGCTTCATGAAAGGTAATGAAGCCCTCCAAGTTCGCCTAGAGCTCCTCGGTCGGAAGGTCTTACCCATGTTTGTCGTGCATCGTCTCTAGAGAAGTATGTCCTCAAGGAGGACTACGATCCAAGGACTATGATTACAATGTCCTCCAGGTCCTTTCCATTCAAGCCATCCAGGTCTGCGAGGACCATCCTCGGGGCCTGGAATGTAGCGCCAGGTGTCAAGCGTGGTGACCCTGGACCACAAGCAGTTATCTGACATGTTACTATTACCCAAGTCGTGGTGTTGAGTCCGTACAAGCGATAAGCGAGATGTCTCACAACCTATTATATTGACTGTCAAGAATTATTATATTGGTTGATTGACCAACGTGATAAATTGTTTATGTCGACTAACATGTAAGAACTTATTTCAAAATAATGAGAGCTAATTCACTTATATAATTTGAGATTTTAAAAATTTGTTGTGTTGTTTTAATACCATATTTTGTTGTGTTGTTATGTACGTTTTTTAATTTTATAATATATTCAGTCTCCACATGAATATATTTTTGTTTTGATTCATAACATTTTGTTGTCCGTGTTTTCTCTAAGTGACACGTGGTAGTCATTGATGAGTAATTGAGCTTCACGAAAGGTAATGAAGCCCTCTAAGTTTGCCTAGAGCTCCTTGGTCAGAAGGTCTTACCCATGTTAGTCGTGCATCGCCTCCGAAGAAGTATGTCCTCGAGGAGGACTACGACCTGAGGACTATGATTATGATATCCTCCAGGTCCTTTCCATTCAAGTCATTTGGGTCTGTGAGGACCGTCCTCGGGGCCTAGAATGTAGCGCCAGGTGTCAAGCGTAGTGACCCTGGACCACAAGCAACTATCTGACATGTTACTATTACCCAAGTCGTGGTGTCGAGTCTGTACAAGCGACAAGCGAGATGCCTCACGACACCACTTGACATGGGAAAGCATGCAGTTACCCCTCTAACACTGTCAAGGACGTGTTACCCAAAAAGTTGTGGGCTGTAACCTCGTAAATAGGCCCCGTGCGATATGCTTGGGCCCACCAGTCCCTCAACTATGGGAATGTGTATTTATTAGTCGTTAGGACCCCATTAAGGGAGAATGTTTGTATTAAATTCCCATTAAGGGAGTTAATTTGTCCTAAGCCATCTATAAATAGGGCTAGAACACACTTTGTAAAGGATCCCCAGATTTTTGTATTCAAAGCATTGTGAAAACGCTCCCTGACACTATAAGAAATTCGGCCTTTACCTACCAATTTTATTTGTGGGTAAAAATGGTGCATTGGTAGGTAAATCCCTTTACCTACCAATTTTTACCAATAACCTATTGGTAGGTAATAGTTAGTCGAGAACGGTATTATTACCTACGATTAGTATATTGGTAGGTAAAAATCGTGTGGACCCCACAAAAAATGAGTCAACGTCATTGACCTAGTGTTTGACGTGGCATTATATGTGGCAAGTGATGTGGCACTCTACATGGCACATGACGTGGCACTAAATGATTGGGTTACTTGTCTCTTTTTATTGGTTACGTGGCACTAAATAACTGGTCCACATGGCATGAGCTGGTATACTTATTTTTACCTACACTTATTTATTTGTGAGTAAAGATAATGTTTATGTGTAGGTAATTTTAATTATATCTTTAAATTTAATTTAATATAAACAATAAATGAAAGTAATTAATTTTAAAAATATTTGTCATTATTCCTCAAATAAATTATTTAACTTGAATAACAAAATAAACAAACATATATTATAAAATATTCATTGCTTATTAAACGATGAGTGTTACACTAATTACATTTCATAAAATAAAATATCAACAATTCTATACAATTCTCTTTTCTCTAACTACATTTTTCTTGATATTCTTCACTTTGGAATTATTGCACGAGAGCCTCCTTCCTCTAACTGAACTTTGAGAATGTCGATGATGGCTTTGAGAGGTGAGGTTTGGGTTGGCGATAGTGGGAATGACTATAATTAACTTCAACATAAAAAATATCCCCAATTTAATCATCATAAGGATTTTAGATTATATATGATTCATTATTATGGGCATTTATGACACTTGACATACCAACATATATTAAAAACAAATATATGAGCACATCAAGTCTCATAATCACCAACATAGAATAAACACTCTTATTCTTGAACATCATAGGCAAAATAAATTCAAAGTAACAATGGCGAAAATCCACAAACTATAAAAATCAGATTATAGACACAGAACCAGACCCTACAGCCAAAGAGCAACACTAAATCTTAATACAAATATCGGAAACAATGTATCAAACAAAATATACTAAAATATATCCTAGCTCAAAATAGATCCCTTCATATATAGGCATTAAAACAGATTCCTTCCTCAAAACAGAACCACACCTTACACTCAAATAGCAACACCAAAGCTAAATACAAATATCATAAACAAAGTACCAAACAACATATATTAAATCAAATCCTTACTCAAAAACAGATCCCTTCATATATAGACATATTAAAACAGATTGTTTGCTCAAAACAGAACCAAATCCATACGATCAAAGAGCAACACTAAAGCTAAATACAAATATCAGAAACAAGAGCAAATCTAACTTGTAAGATGACACATTTAAAAACATTAGCATGTGTACCCAAAAGAACCAGTGCTTAACTATTAAAAAAACTTTGGAAACATAACAACAAATAAATAAATAGAATCAGTGCTTAACTATTAAAAAAAAACTCATCCTTAGTCAATTTCATCAGCTATAATACATAAAAGAAAGCTTGATCAATTAGATTTAGGACAATGAAACACACAAATACTTGAAACATATTAGTTACTCTATAAAGAAAGATACATTTCCTAAGTTTCCCATTAAAGTTTATACATGAATAAATAAAAGTTAAAAACTACATTCAAGTATAATCAATCAGATTTATATATAACTACATGTAAAACTAACTTTTCATCAAAATAAAACTAATGAAAGCATAGGGAAAACAATATCAGATATGACAAACACCCTGAACATGAACAAAACCCCAAAACCATAAATCACAACTCAAAGCTTAAGGACAATCAAATAAATAAACTAGAATATAGCAATGAAACACATAAACCAGATTACAACAATGAAACATAACTGAAAAACTCTACACAACTCAAAGCCGAAACATACTAATCATCAAAATAGAAATTTGTCAAACTTTATCTCAATAAAACAATAAATAAAGTTTAAATCTGCAAAAGAATCATAAAAACTAGTTTCTTTGCTCAATCAATCATAGACCTCAAACAATGAACAAGATCACCAAATCCCTATTGGCTAGGAATCAAGCTATAATCAGAAAAAAAATACCAAAGTAAATATACAGAAAAAAAAAACTTTGCTCAATCATGTCTCATAATCAAATTTTGCTAAAAAATCTTACTTAATCAAGTTGCAATAGAGTGAAACCCCAAAACAAAAAATCTAAGCAATATACTATATATATATAAATAACAATCAAAAGGCAGAACAATGGATCATCATTAATACTTCACATTAGTGGGGATTTAATCAAAATGAATCATAAACATATTCTTCAAAGCCACTAAGCCAATTTTTCTGAAACTTAAAGCCACAAAACCAGATTAAAGCAATGAAACATAACTATAATCTAAACAAAAACAAAACTCAAACTCGTAGGATAATGAAACTAACTAATCATTAAAACAAAAATTTCTCAAAGCATACATCTAAACCTTATACTAAATATACATAGAAAGTAACAATGAAAAAGCCTCAGAATAATGGATCATCATTAATCATTCAGATTAGTGGGGATTTAATCAAAATGGATCATAAAAATATACCTCAAAGCCACCAAGCCAACATTCTGAAACTCACAAAGCCACTGAGCCAAGTGAATCAAAATCTCAAACCCCCCGAGATAATCAAAACAAATAGAAATCACAAAATGGTATCCCTGTTAAGTAAGCATGGTTAAAATAGCCAAAATGACAACACCCATAAATCTAAACAAGTTCAATACCCATACTTACAAAAATAAAATGGAGTGTCCGAGGATGACAGAGTTGTATGGATGCCACGATTTAGAACCCACGATTCAGAGATGGAGGCGGCGACAGCGGCTAAGAATACTCATCAGAGGCGGGTTCAAGAAAAGAGGTGAAGGCATCTCGGTTCAACAAAGAAGAAGAAAGCCTTTGGGTTGATTCAAGAATAGAGATAAAGGAAACTGGAAATGAAGGCACTCGAACTAGACAAAGGAAGGCACCCGATGCTCAACCATGGAGATAAGGGTCTCAGCTATGCTCAGCCATGGTTTGATGGTGGAGGCGGTGCTCGGAGAAGAGAGAAAAGAGAGGCAAAGCTCGAAGAAGAGAGAGGCGGTGCTCGGAGAAGAGAGAAAAGAGAGGCAAAGCTCGGAGAAGAGAGAGGCGGTGCTCGGAGAAGAGAACAGAGAGAGGCGACTGTGTTTGGAAGAGAGAAGCTTGAGTGTTTGAGACATATGTTAGGGTTTAGGTTTATAAATATAAATTTATATTAAATAATAAATTTATTTATGTTAGTATTATATTTATATGTATTGATAAAATAATGTGTTAATTATAAAATAAGTATGTTCACACAAATGTTGTAGACACATCAGCATTGATTTTAATAAAATTTTAAAATTAAAAGAAAATTGGTGGGAAAAGTGAGCTCCAAAAGCTGAAATTTTTTCCCTCCAATATATACGTAGGTAAAACTCTTTACCTACCAATTTTATTGGTAGCGAAAAATAAATCTGAAATAGTTCATATATTTTGCAATATTTACTTACGAATAGTTCGTACTATTAAATATTGGTAGGTAAAACTCATCTTTACCTACAAATAAATATAAGTAGGTAAGAAGTTGATAGGTAAATGTCAGATTTCTTGTAGTGTGACCTCCATTGAAGCTTGAACCCCTCAAGCTTCACAAATCCTTATACCAGTGACTCATAGACTAGGGTTAATTAATAACATGAACCATGTAAAATCTGTGTGTTCTTCTTGCATTTTCTTTAAGCTTTTATTTAATTAGTTGATAGCGAAAAAGACTGTCAACATTTTGGAGCTTTCATTGAAAGCTTGAAGAAAGCTTCGAAGATTCAAACATGGTTACTACCAGAAGAAATGATACTGATGAAATCCCACCTCCCACCGTTGCTGAGGGAGGAGAGCCCAGCCGACCACCTCCACCAGCTAACCCAGAGGTGGCCCATGACGATAGTTATGACGAAGATGATGGATATGATAGCAAGGATGGAGGCGACTACTATGAGAGCAAATACTCTTAGTTGTTTTACATGGAGAAGCCATCAGAAGTGGTGGCCCTCAATGGACAAATAGCCTCCCATCAACAGAAGATAGAGGCCCAGAAGGGGAATATCGTCGCCTTACAGGAGGTGGTTAACGCCATGAAGGCCACTTTGGAGGCTCAAGGGATGCAAGTGGACCCTCATGGTGAAGTACCACCAAGGCAGCCAGCTGGTGTGCCACCCATGCACCTAGCTGGTGTGCCATCCGTGCACCCAGCTGGAGTGCCACCTGTTCCTCTAGTGGGTGTGCCACCCGAGCACCCCACTGACATGGCGCAAGATCTGCCAGCTGGCATGCCATCGGTGCACCCAGCTGAAGCTGGAGTACCACCCGTGCCTCAAAATCGTGGGAAAGAAAAGGTTGAAGGTGAGCTCTCTTAGGAGGGCCAACGACCCTCAAGGTCATGGTGCCTAAGGACACTGGAAGGACGCTAGCATTCACGGAGCCTAAGGCCTTCCACCCAGGCACGCCATGACAGACCGCGCTAGGCCAGGAGGTAGTGTCCCTTCGATGCCTCGCCAGCCCCAAAGGAACCCCGAGCATGGGGCTAATAGGAGGAACGTCTTTGCTAACTGAGGACTAAGAGCTAGCGTCACAGTTAATAATGAATACATTGATTTTGAGGGGGAGAAAGAAGTAGGATACCTTGAGGACGGTTGTTACTGCAATGCACAACTCGACCTGCGAGATGATTTGAACGCTTGTAGGAACAAAGCATCTCCCGAGGGTCTTTTCGGGAGACAACCACAACTAGACCTTCGGGACAATGTTAACTGACGGAGGAGAAAATCCATGCCCGACCAAAAGGCACATACAACACAGAGTTTCAACTAGGACGATGACCCTCTCCGCGCGGAGTTGGAGAGTTTGAAGAGAATAATAGTGAAGATGGCTCAGAGACAAGGTCATGACTCTGACTTGTAGGATGAGGACGGGGAGCCTTGTGCTCCACACATTGTTTAAACCCTGTTGCCTAAAGGCTTCAAGATGCCAGTTAACACTCCCTACAGTGGAGGCACAAACCCTTCCGACTATTTGTCTAAGTTTAACAGATTAATGTTGGTCCACCGAGTCTCTGAGGATGCTAAATGCCACGTCTTCCGTTGACCTTGGCGGGACCCGCAGAAGAATGGTTCAAGAAGCATCGACCAGGTTCCATCCATTCCTTGCCCCAACTCTCCACTACCTTCCAAAGAAAATTCATAGCTGCTCAGAAGGTATACTTTGAGATCAATGCCTCCGAGCAAGAACCTTTCGAGACCCTTAAGGCGTACATCAAGCACTTTAAAGAGGAAGCAACCAGGACCAAGATGGTAGATGATGATGGCCAACAATTAATGGCCTTACAAGCAGGTATCTGACCAGGTTCCCACGCAGACATGAAGGGAATTTACCCTCATATCATCTGCCACACCTTGAATGCGGATCCAAATGTTGCCCCAGTGCAACAGAAAAGGAAAACAATAGACCCGACTAGGGCGGAGGCCTTGAAGGCAGAGGTTGACAAGCTTCTCGTGAATGGCTTCATCCGAGAAGCTCAATATCCCAAATGGTTGTCAAACCTAGTGTTGGCACCAAAGCCTAACGATACCTGGAGAACATGTATCGACTTCTTTGACCTTAACAAGGCCTACCCAAAGGATTGTTTTCCTTTGCCCAAGATTGATCAGATGATCAACATTACCTTCGAGTATAAGCTATTGTCATTTATGGACGCTTACTCGAGGTATAATCAGATATCCATGCATGTCGCGGACCAGTAGCACACTAGCTTTTGAACAGACAAAGGTGCCTATTGCTACAAGGTGAAGCCCTTTGGTTTCAAGAACGTTGGTGCCACGTACCAAAGGCTGGTGAACAAGATATTCAGAAACTAGCTGGGCCGGAACGTGGAGGTTTATGTGGATGACATGTTGGTAAAGTCGAGGACAGCCCTCAACCACGTGAAATATTTGGTGGAAGTATTCTCAGTCCTTCACAAGTTTGGGAAGAAATTGAATCCCCAGAAATTCACTTTTGGGGTAGCTTCCAGGAAGTTCATGAGATTTATTGTCAGCATCCGATGAATAGAGGAAAACCTAGAGAAGATTAGAGCTTAGATCGAGATGTCATCCCCTAGAAAGCAAAAGGATATACAAAGCCTAGCTGGTCAGATAACAACTCTTAGCCACTTTGTCTCTAAGGCAACTGATAAGTGCATTCCCTTCTTTAACACCCTCTGAGGATGCCACATGTTTTAATGGATGGAAGAATGCAAACAAGCATTCCATCAGTTAAAAGCCCACATGGTGAATCCTTCAATATTGTCGAAGCCTGTAGACGAAGAATCCCTCTTCCTCTACATGGGTATCTCCGAGAATGCCATAAGTGCCGCCTTATTTCGCGATGAGGTCTACGTCAAACACCTCGTCTATTATGTAAGCAAAAGACTCCTCGGGGTGGAGTCCAGGTATCCACTAAATGAGAAGCTAACCTTTTGCCTGATGATAGCTTATCGGAATCTCATGTCCTACTTCCAAGCACATCATATCAAGGTCTTCACCAACAAACCTTGACAACAGGTCCTCCAAAAGTTGGAGTCCTTTAGAAAACTCCTCAAGTGGGTAGTCGAACTGGCCAGTCTAACATCACATACCACCCGAGGAATGCCGTCAAGGGGAAGGCACTGGCAGACTTCATTTCCAAGTGCACGGGAACACACGAGAGGCCCAAGGAGGCCTAGGTTGTCGGGCCCATATGGAAGTTGTTCGTAGATGGGTCCTCCAATGGGAATGTAGCCAAAGTAGGCCTTATCTTAGTATCCCCTGAGGGGCACATGGTTCATGGTGCCTTAAGGTTTGGTTTTGATGCCTCAAACAAGGAAGTTGAATATAGAGCACTTATAGCCAGACTCCGAGTAGCCCAAGAGCTTAAGGCTGATGTCCTCAAAATTTTCAACAATTCTCAGCTCATCGTGAACCAGGTCCTCGAAGAGTATCAGGCTCTGGGAACCAAGATGGCCATAGACCTGTCCAAGACCCAAGAAATGATGCATAACTTCAAGAGGTTTACCATCCAACAAGTGCCACGGGAACAAAACTCTTATGTTGATGCCCTTGCTATGATTTCTACCCCCAAGGATGCAGAGTTGCTCAATGTGGTCCCAATTGACTTCTTGGCTTCTCTGAGAATTACAACTCCCAAGAAGGTAGAGGTGGTTCATCCCCAGAACAGGTTGATGGAACAAATTTTGAAGTACATTGTCTCCGGGGAGTTACCGCAGGACAGGAAAGTGGCTCGGAAGCTACTTTACCCAGCGCCTCTGTAAGTTGGATAGTAAGTTGTACATGCGAGGATATTCGCTACCACTACTCCGGTGTGTGTCCGAGCAGAAGGCCAAACTCATCCTCTGGGAAGTGCATGAGGGCTTTTGCGAGGACCATGATGAGGGCCAGAGCCTCGCCAAGAAAATTCTGAGACAATGGTACTTCTGACCTACTATGAATGACTATTCAATGGATTAAAAAAAATGAAAAATGAAAAGGTCGTCTTATTCAAAACCCCAATTATGAAATCCCTTCTCTCCCACTTCACACCTCGGAACGCACCGTTCTTATATAGAGAGAGGCGCTTTCACATCTTCTTAAAACGAAACGGCTAGGTAGAGGAAAGGTTCCCTTTTTTAGGGTACTCCTGGGAACAGATCCAGTGGAGACGGGGTGGGGCCTGTAGCTCAGAGGATATGTCAAGAAGTGGGAAAAATTCCAACGTTATGCTTACATCCCTCGAGATCCTCCAAATGAGCTCACGCAGATGACAAGTCCTTGGCCTTTCGCAATCAGGGGCATTGACTTAATTGGATCCTTACCCACGGGAAATGGAGGAGTAAAGTATGTTATTGTGGCAGTCGACTACTTCACGAAGTGGGTAGAGGTGGAACCTCTCGCTACAATCACCTCCAAGAAGGCACTGGACTTTGTCATCAAAACATTGTTTGTCATTACGGGTTCCTGAGGATGATAGTCTCTGACAATGACCTGCAGTTTGACAATGAGTTGTTCACTGAATTTTGTCAAAAGGCATGGAGTCATGAAGAGTTTCTCCTCCGTAGCTCATTCCCAAGAAAATGGACAAGTAGAAGTGGTCAACAAGACGCTTAAGGCCACTTTGAAGAAAAAGCTAGAACAGGCGAAAGTCGCCTGGCCCGAGAAGCTACCTATGGCATTATGGAGCTACCGCACCACTGCTAGGACCTCCACTAGCCATTTGTCATTCTCCATACCCTATTGGTATGAAGCCATGATCTTAGTTGAGGTAGAAATCTCCACACACTGAAGATATACTTACGATCTGACCACGAATCACACTTTACTTCGAGAATCACTAGACCTTGTGGAGGAGCTCCGAGAAACTTCATAGCTATGTGTAGCCTCCTACCAACAGAAAGTGGCCAGATTTTTTTGCTCCAAAGTGAAAGGCAAAAATTTGAGGTCAGATACTTGGTGTTGCAAAGAGTCTTTCTGGAAACTCGAGATCCAGGGGTTGGAGTATTGGGCCCTAATTAGGAAGGCCCATACTAAGTCGAGAGCATTTTGTGTCCCGGGACATACAAACTAGCCCGACTAAGCAGGGAGCTAGTGCCCCACGCTTGGAATGTCAAGCATCTTCGCGCGGTATTACCAGTGATATGAGCAATCTTATTTTCTAAATTTTATAATCAGTTGTAGCCTCCGAGCACATTAATGAAAATCGCATGTGCAAAACATGATAGATGAAATTAAGAGAATTTGCTTGTATTTTATATTTTTAATTTATTTATGTTTCATTACCCGAGGGGTACTTGCTCGCTGGCTTGGACAAGTGAACGCAGACTAGTCTCCAATCACTTGGGGGGCATAGCTGGGTCGCCTCGATAGGTAACCGCACGCGGAGGATGACCTAGGGAACTAAGCTTATTGTGAGTGAAGTAAAGTTAGTGTCAAGGATCCAGGGAACAAAACTTGTCAAGAGCAGAGTAAACCTAGGATCATAAAAACCAAGGTAACCTAAGGGTGGAGAATTCAACTTCTCTCCTGAGGACCGTGTACTCGCGGAGCAGTATGAATTCTCGATATTCAGAAAGGACATGTATGAAACCCGAGTTGCCTGTACTCGGGTTCAAGCCTTAAGTTGCCAGAAACTTAAAGCGGCCTCGGGCAGCCTATGCTCGGAGGCAGGTCTAAAGTTACCATAACTTTAGCAAAAAGACCCAAGACTTCCAGATTGGGCTCATAAACTAAAGCTAGTGTGACTTCCTGAGGACCAAGTGCTCGCGAAGTAACAGTAAGTTCTTAAATCCTGAGCAATTTTGGCTTCCTAAATCTCGAGTCACCTAAGACTCGAGTACAAGCATCGAGCGCCCACACTTGATATCATCCTAACAGTTACTTCTGAGGACTAAGTGCCCTTGAAGCAACACTAAACGTTAAAAAACTAAGGAGCTTGTAGGATAAACAAGGCTCGAGTCACCAAGACTCGATCACAAGTCCCAAGTTGTACCAGCTAGTGTTGGTAACTGGTTTACCATGTGCGCAGCGGAAAGCACAGGGTGTTGGGCCTAGAGATTCAATTTTTTTTATTGAACAAACTTTAAATAATCAGATCCATTAACATGCAAAACATTAATCATAGAGAAACAAAAAGATGAGGATTTGCTAGTCGAAAAACTATCAAGAATCCTTTCTATCTTTTTGTATCCCCAATGAACATCCAATCAAAAATAGTTCTTCAAAATAATCAGAACAAGATCTTCCAAGATGTATCTCTACACCTCAAGACGTGTGTGGGCACGTAGAGTAATGGTAGGAAATTTTTTCTAATTCACTATATATTCTTAACACATGAGATTTTGGAATATTAGGTCTGAGACAACTTTTAGGAATAGAGAAAAATAATACGATCTATTTTCTTTCTGTCAAAAGTCTTCTGAAACTATTTCCATCTAATAAATATATTAAAGAACTAATTAAAAATTTTAAATTCAAAATTAGAAAATTCAAATTATTAAATAATTAAATAAATAAAAGAATTATCCTAGACTCATTCTTGGACCTTGTTACACGCCAACTACAGTGCATGCCCGATAGTTGGCATGTAACACATCCCTGATTTCAAGGATGTGTTCCAACATTTTTCTTTTAATTATTATTTGTTGACTAGAGATTTGGCCAACGACATTGAGTCAAAATAACGATGTAAAATAAGAACTTAACTTAAGAATAACAAACGACACACATATTTATAGTCGTTCGACCCCGCTGATCGGTAATGACCTATGTCCACTTAGAACTCTTATTTATATAAATTGTCAAAACCTGCGATCAGATGACTAGAGTCAACCAAGTTTCACAAGCTAAGAGAGAGGATACAAAAATATGTACAATAGCCCTAGATTCTCCGAATTCTCTGAAAGTAAAGAATTACCGCCCTCCTTGAGTCCTCTATTTATAGACTCAAGAGTATACATAGATGGGCCATGGGCCTTGTGTAACTTGTAAATATAAAATAATATGTAAATAATACACTCTATATTTGAAATAACAAATATCTCACAAATATTCTTATATTAAACTAACTTTGAGCTTTAATTGCATTTCACCGAGCAGCTCTGATCGCATGTCTTTTTTCAACTTCTTTTCCTGCTACTCTACATAAATTCTGAATTTACCTGATAGCATGTTTTCTTCTCCAGTCGGGTCGGGTCGACCAATCCTCTATAACTGTCTCATCTTGTGTCCTTCACGTGCCTTATGTTTGTGCCACATCATCATGCTAAAATTTTGGGAAACATATTCCCTTAAGTTTATTATGATGCGATTGACATTAAATAAACTTAGTCGATCAACATTCACCGACCTGTCACGTCCAACTATACTTTTACTTCATTGAAAAAGGTAAATAATCATGATTTTATGGTTTCCATAAAAGGATTTTACGGCTTCACGTTTTCCAAAGTTCCAAAACCCTCTTTTCACTCACTACCTTTCAGCTACCCTAAATAGTATAAATAAACTCTTCCTTGTTTTTAACCTTTTACCTTTACACTCTCTTTCTTCAAGAACTTTCAAGACTTCCTCAAACTTCCTTCAAGAAATTTGAGACACATCTCAGGCATTCTCAGAAGATTTTTAATCGATTTCTTCGGAAATCTTTCCTTCAAGTAAGTTTTCAAACAACCTCCTCCCATTTTTCGTCAATTTTTCTATGCTTTTATAAGGATTTGCATTTTTTCATAACTATTACTATGAAGTTGTTGATATGTTCTTGAGAGTAGTCGGTTATAGGTAAGAATGTGTATGATTCTAGGCTTATGTAAGTGTTTAGGTAATATTTAGAAATGTGAAAATGTTTAGGAAGGCCTTATTTGGGTATAACTACTGATTTTGGGTCCGAAATCGAAGTAAAACTTTGATTTTTAGGTAACGGGAAAAAAATTGAGTTTTTTCCCGCCTGTGACTAAATCGAAAAGTTCTCTTGAAAAAACTTTTTATTTTTTATTTTTGATCCATTACGTCCAACTTCTCTTATATTAGAGTCTGTTTGTCGCTATATACTTGCTGGTTGGCTAAAAATTGAATTAATTTCCACGCATAATAGTTATTTTCTTGGTTCTTCCCTATTGGTGGTAGATTCTCACTTCCCCTTATTCTTCTCAGATATTCATGCACGATCCCTGGGGAGGTGAGAGGCCAATAGACAAAGATCTTCTCAACTTGTTGTTCGTAGACTCCGAGCAACCCACTTTGCCTATTCCACAAAATCCAACACAGACAATACTATCAACCAGCTATCCCAGTTCAAATCCTTCTATGGCCCAGTAAAGCATGTTGCTTAGAGAAAGAAAAAGATCCCCGATTCTCACATTGGTCAGCATACGGCCAATGCTGAGGGTCCTTTGACTACTAACCAACCCGTAACAACCAAGCAGCCTTCTGAGCTTCTCCTTTCCCATGCTCTTATAAGAGAAGTCATAAAAAATGATGTACCCTAGTACATTGCCCCTCCTAGCATTATGTCGAGCAGGATGGTGGCCAAGTATCCAAAGAAATATGTCCTCCTTGGGAATACTTTATTCAAACCAACCCCTTACCAGAGGGCAAACGTGCCTGGTTGAGGTATCACATCGAGGCAGGAGCAATTCTGCCTTTGCATGATTTGTTCCAAGGAGTGGCGAACTATTTGGACATTTCTCCATTCCAAATTACATCGAATGGGTATAAAGTTTTATCGACGCTCTATATTCTTTACCATCACAAGAAATGGCTTGTACCTACTCCCCATGAAATTAACTACTTGTTCGATCTTAAATCCAACGCCAAACAAAACAATATGGTTCACCATCAACGAACCAATCTTTAATCCTCAACCAGAACCCATTCCTCCTTCCCATGGGAAGGGGAAAAAAACTACCCGATCATCCTGGTCGGGTATATGACTCGTTTGAGGATGAAAATGGTATGGATTTTTCAACTCTTTTAAATACGTTGCCCATTCCTAGTAATATGTTCGACCATAATGGAAACTTTACTTTTCCAACAAGTAGCTTTAATTCAGATTTCTTCAAGGAGGATAATGTTTGTAGCAGTAATAACTTAGTTAACGTAGCGACCAATAACTTTAGTTCGGGTACAATACTTAGAATTTTTCCTTGTCGACCTTTGAACGCACTAGCTCAAAGAAATTGAGCAAGAGAGAGGCCAGAGGCACCAGCGGGGCACCTCCGAGTAAGAAATCTCGATCAACAAAGACTCCTCCTCCTACAAAGTTCATTACTCCTCCTCCCTCTTTTCAACATGAATCTTCCACCGAGCAAATGGGAGATCATTTTGTGAACGAGATGCTGACCAACGCTTCCAACTCCACAATATATAAGCTGCAAAAAGTAGCCAAACATCGACTCAACAAAAAGGCCTTTGTCTCTCATCCTTCGCTAAAAACTGACTAGGTCATTGGTTGTGGTTTCAATGAAATGCTCGTCGTAAGTCCTTTCTAATTGTTGTATTTTTTTTAATATTTTTTCTTTTACTAACATCTCGTTTATGTTGCTCGCAAGCCATCCTGACCATAAATAACAAGTGGCGTTGTGTTGAAGAAGATGGGTTCAAATTTTTTGAGGAGCAAAAATCAACAGAGGACCAAATCAAGGCCCTCAACTAGGAGCTAAGAAAAACCAAGGAGGACTTGGACAAGGCCACAACTTTAAAAGAAAAATACAAGGCTGTATCCAAGGCTAACCATGATGAGGCATTCAAGCTTCAAGATGACCTGGTCGCGAGTCAGAAAGAGGCCAATGAGTTGGAGGAAAAAGTGAAACAACTCGAGGAGATTAATGCGAGCAACTTGGAGAGGTTTCAAGGTGCATCCTTCATCTGCTTTTAAATGTTTAGGAAGAACAATCAAGGTGCAAACTTTGATTATATTCCCGAATAGATGAGGGAGTCTGAGCTTGCTCGATGCGCTGCTTAAGTGGAGGAGGAGAAAAATGCCCTTGCATCTCCTGGGATTTCTTTGGCCACAATGATCGATGGTGAGGAGGAAGTTGGCGCAACCGTCGACAAGCAGCCCCCTCAAGACCCTCCGGCTCAATGAATTTATTTCTTTCCTTTTAGTTTGTAATGATGTCATCCGAATAACCTGTTTGTGATGTTGAGACAATTTACTCCTCAAGGCAGTTTCACATTTATGCTAGTTTGTTAATTACATTCGAGCAGTACTACTCGCAGTGTAAAGACATCTTTTTTTTTTTTTTGATATTATAACTGTTACTATAACATTTATTTGCATGACTGAACTTAGCATTACACTTTATAATTTTTGTGCAAAATCTAAAATTAAAAAAAAATATTCTAAGTGTTGTTGCATGCTTTCCCTTACTTTTCTCGTGTGTTTACTTATTTTCATATGCTTTTCTTCTTAGTATCTTATATGATCCAAAGTGATTGGGGAGCTTAAGGTGTTCGTTCACTTTCCATAGACCAAAACCTATTCAAACATTATTGCTCGCATTCTTATAAATAATTATGAAAATATAGCAAAACAACACATATGATGAGAAAATACTTGTAAACAATACAATAATTGACAAGAATAACTGGCTGTGCACAGTTCTTTTTATTTCTCGTAAAAAATGGACAAATTCGTGTCTATACGAGTGATCAAATGATCTTATACTTATTATCCACCAGCCAAAAAATTGACCAACCCTTGTTCAAAAACTTGTAAAAATAAAAACTAATTAATACAAGACATTCTTTAAAAAGAAATGTTCATTGATAATACTTGCGCATGTGTTCTCCATTACAATAGCTAGGAATGAGATCTTCGTTTAAGCGGGCAACTTTATACATTCCTGGTTGAAGAATTTCTTCAATTTGATATGTACCTTCCTAGTTTGGCCCAAGGACTCCAGCAACTTGGTCGCGAGTATTGAGGAAAACTCTTCTAAGTACCAAGTCTCCTAAAGCAAACTCTGTATCGCTTACTTTAGAGTTAAAATATTGAGCAACCTTTTGTTGATGAGCTATTACTCGTAGTTGAGCTTTCTCTCTTCGTTCTTCTATTGTGTCTAATAACTCCATCAGCAACTGATGATTAGTATTTTGCTCATGTAATGCCCTGGTTAGCCAAGACTCTTACATTGTGTGTTTAAAATGGTACTTAACTTGCTAAACGAGTCATTTGGGCTTAAATGTCTAATTAAAAACTAAAAGCAAGGTTAGGTATTAAAAATGTTTGGTTAACGAAGTAAAATTTTTTCATTAAAAGGGTTTAGTTTACACATGGGATTCCAAAAAGTGTTTACATACTAATAAAAGACAAATAGAATACAAACTAGCCGTCCTAACTGATAAAACAGGGTTCAACCCTAGTTCCCCCCAAGCAATCTTGGCCATGGCAGTCGAGCAAGATACATATGTACACACGGCCCCCGAATCTCTCCAACTCATGGATGGTCCAACTTACTCTTGCCCTTACTTGCACGATAGAGCACCCGTGAGCTGAGGCCCAGCAACAAAACCACACAGAGCATAACAATAATACAAACATTCAAAGCTGTAATCACGTGTTTCACAAATAATAGATGCAATCATTCCAATCATATAACTCGTAAACACATTCTACAGTTAACCAAAAAGAATACCCATCTTAGTCATATAACAAATTTAGTGGCCCAGGAAAAACAGCCGGGCCGATCGACTCAACTGAGCGAGGTGCGTACGTAGGCACTCAGCTCATGGTACATGCCAGGCAAGTAGGGATCGCAACCCCAAATGAACTTGCCTTTCACGACCAGCGTTCCACACGCTTTGCTGATTAGCCTAACGCTCAATGCGATGGCCAAGCATCAGTCATATCATACATTTATAAGTAATTCAAGGCTAATAAGCATACCAATTCAAAGCTAATAATCATACCAATTCAAAGCTAATAAGCATGTAAATTCTAGGCTAATCATCATACCAATTAATAGCTCTATGTGCATATACCGGTTTTCTTACCTTGAGTCCCGAGCAGATAGCGTATGGCGACCCCAAGCACGATCCTTACTCCTGAGCCTAACGGTATAAGCTCAAATGGACAATTTGATCCTTAGCTGTACCTCCTCAATTCCCAATTCTATGATTACTTCCAAGCCCTCAAATCCAAGGCTTCTTTTCCAAAATTCAAAGAACCCAACCTTAACTCAAGAGAGAAAAGAGATAACAAGAGAGAGAGAGAGAGAGAGAGAGAGAGAGAGAGAGAGAGAGAGAGAGAGAGAGAGAGAGAGAGAGAGAATTCGAACTGTTTTGATGTTCTTTAGTTATGAAATCCTCTCCCAACTTACTAAACTTATCCTAAGGCTTGGAAAAGACTAAAACGCTTCTACACAAAACATTATCTTCTTAATGCTTTCAGGGGCCAAATTGTCTTTTATCCTGATACTCACTAATCCTCAAATAACATCATAGATTCCCAATTAACCCCGACATACCCAAATAGTCACCAAATAAATTCCCAATCTCCGGTAAACCCCGATAATGTACTAGGTTACTAAAATACTGCTAGGCTCCCCGAGCCGGGTATTAATCTCCAATGTGACTTTTCTGCCAAATTGTTCACTAGGATCGCCTCGGGCCACACATCTTTAATATATCCACATAATAATGTGGTCTCACTCATAAAACATGTATAATACAAATATACCCTCACGAGTCATAAATTACGAAAATGCCATTTTAACATAATTGGGCCTATAAGTACATTTAATACACATAAACATGCATAAGTAGTCATATCTTAATATAACTCATATAATCCACATAAATAATCAAAATGAACATGTGGTAACACATAACATCCAATTATGCCCTCCTGGCATAGTAATCAAGGTGCTAAGTCTTATTAGCGAATTTGAGACGTTACTGGTCATATGTTAGCGATAGATGTGAGGGTGGATCTAACTCAACCGACAGGACGACTTCATACCCATGTGCCAAGGAAAATGGTGTATGACCCATTTCTATTTGGTGTGTTGTTCTGTATGACCAGAGAACTTCTGGTAATGCTTCTGGCCAAGCTCCATTTGCCTGTTTGAGTCTTTTCTTCAAGGTGTCTTTTATCGTCTTATTCATAGCTTTAACTTGTCCATTTTCTTGCGGATAGGCAAATGATGAGAAGCTTTTAGTTATACCATGTCGTTAGCAAAAAATGGTGAATAGGTCGCTATTGAATTGCGTGCCATTATCTGATATTATTTTATTTGGCAGTCCATATCGATACACTATGTTTATGACGACGAAGTCTGGAACTTTCTTGGTCGTGATTGTTGCGAGCAACTCAGCTTTTACCCATTTTGTGAAGTAGTCGACAGCTACTACTATGTATTTTACACCCCTTTTCCCGTTGGAAAAGATTCGATCAGGTCTATTCCCCAAATTGCAAATGGCCCAGGGCTTTGCATCTTCCTCAGCTCATTTGGGGCTGCTTGAGGTATTTTGGAAAATCATTGGCACTCGTTGCATTTTTTCAAAAATTCGGTTGCATCCTCATTCATTGTAGGCCAAAAGTACCCCTGTCGTAGAATCTTATTTGATAAACTTTGCCCCCAACTTGGTCTCTACAAAACCTTTTGTGTACTTCCTGTAATAGTTCTTTAGCTTTTTCTGTGGGAATACATCATAATAAGGGCATATAATATCCTCGTTGATACAAAATTCCATCCACTAGAACAAATCAGGCAGACTGTCTTTGTAGTTTCTTCGATTCATTCCTTTTTGTTGGCAATATTCCCTTGTCGAGATATTGGATAATATGAGTCATCCAAGTGTCAGCTGTATGTATAACCAGGGTGGAATCATCTTCCTGTATGCTGGGGGTTGATTGATGTTCAACCGGTACTATGTTTAGCATATCTGCATCTTTGGAACTTGCCAATCTTGGCCAATGCGTCAGCGTTGGAATTCCGGTTGCGAGGAATTTGTTGTAATGTATATTTTTTGAATTACGTCAACAAGTCTTTTGCTTTGTTTATTTACGCGACCATTTTCAACCCTCTGGCCTAGTATTCTCCTAGAATCTGATTAACGATGAACTTTGAATCACTGTATACCTCTAGTGATTTTACGTTTACATCCTTGAAAAGTCTTAATTCTACGAGTAGTGCTTAATATTCAGCCTCATTGTCTGAGGCAATGAAGCCAAATCTAAGTGCACAGTGAAACTGATGTTCTTCTAGTGTTATAAGGATCAATCTTGCCCTATAATTATGCTCATTGGAAGGCCCATCAACAAATAGCTTCCATGTGGGAATTTTTTCTTGCACCTGTGTTCCTAGTGTCTGCTGGCATGTTGGGAGATTGGTGAATTCAGCTACAAAATCTACTAATGCTTGGCCCTTCATTTTTGTTCGTGGTAAGTAAAAAATTTCAAATTGTCCTAACTCCACAACCCATTTAGATAGTCGATCAACAACTTCTGGTTTTTGCAAGACTTGCCGTAATGGCTGGTCGGTGAAAATATTATGGGGTGAGCTTGAAAATATGGTCGCAGCTTTCGTGATGCCAATACCAACCAATATGCTAATTTCTCAATAGATGGATATCATGATTTTGCTCATACTAGCCTTTTAGTTATATAATATATTTCTTTTTGGATACTATTTTCTTCTTTGATCAAAACAACACTGGCAACACATTCTGTTATTGCTAGGTAGATGTACAAAGTTTCTCCTTCGACTGGTTTGGATAGAACAGGAGGTTGAGCCATATGCTTCTTGAGTACATGAAAGGCCTACTCACACTCTTCTGTCCATTCAAACTTCTTGTTTCCCCTGAGGAGATTAAAAAACGGGACACACTTGTCGGTAGATTTTGAGATAAATCTGCTTAGGGTAGCAATTCTTCCTGTTAGACTTTGTACATCTTTAATATTGGTGGGAAATTTCATGTCAATCAATGCTTGAATCTTCTCGGGCTTAACTTCTATTCTTCGTGAGTTCACTATGAACCCCAAAATCTTCCCTGATCCAACTCTAAAAGAACACTTGAGAGGGTTAAGCTTCATCTAATATTTTTTATGTCCTTGACATGCCCACCAACCTTTTTTGACTTCACCAACATATCATATATGTATACTTCCATGTTATTTCTGATCTGGTCTTTAAACATGTGATTTACTAGTCGTTGGTAAGTCACACCAGCGTTTTTCAAACCGAAAGGCATTACTTTGTAGCAATATAGCTTGGTATATGCTCGAAAGCTAGTGTGCTCCTTGTCAGGTGGGTGCATACTTATTTGATTGTAGCCAGAGTATGCATCCATAAACGACAACATTTCATGCCCTAATGTAGCATCGACCAGTTGGTCAATCCTTGGCAGTGGAAAACAATCCTTTGTGCAAGCTTTATTGAGATCTATAAATTCCACACAATTCATTTATTTTCCATTTGGATTTGGGCCTAATACGGAATTGGATACCCATGATGGGTAAAATTCCACCCTAATGAATATGTTTTCCTTAAGCTTCTTGGCTTCCACTTTTAGCGCTTAGGACCTGTCTTTGTCGAGTAATTTTCTTTTTTGCTGGACTGGTGGGTGGTTCTTGTCGATGTTTAGGACATGGCTAATAACTTCCGGGTCTATTCCCACCATATGCTATGCAACAAGGTAAATACTTCTTGATTCGCAAAAATTCAACCAGATCTTTTTTTATCGTTGTTTCTATGTTTTTACCGACTTTCACAACTCTGGTCGATTGTTCCGCGTCAAATTGAATCTCCTCGAGTTCCTCCAAAAATCCAACTTCCTCCTCAAAATTCCCAAAGCAAGGATCTATGTCTTTGTCCTCACTTTGGGCAACACCCTATTTTGTGACTTGCTCACCGGATTGGGCATTCGGTTCGCCGACTCCTTGCAACTTTTTTTTCTGACCCATTAGTGTTGCTCGAAGCAATGAGCCTACTCCAATCTCTATAATTCTTTGCCTTCGTAATTGAGGAGTTATAACATTTGTTGTTGGATTAGCTTATATAGAATCTTTATTTATTTTCATGTATATCTAATATTAAACAAATTAATACGAGATAACCTAAAACATGTTTCTAAAATTGAATTCAAAGAGAAACAAAGAATATAATACTTACAGTATACGCAGCGGAATTGAAGAGACCTTCCTTCAGTTTCTCTATCTCTTGTATCCTCTCTGCCGCAGAGTATTATCAAGAAACTGGACCGATCTTCTATTTTCTTCACAATCTTCCAATGTATCCTTAGAACCACCTAGACTACTGTGGGCAATTCTCAACACATGAGATAGATATAAAGAGAAGAAGAGAAAATAACAAAGAGGCTTAGAAAATGACTTGTGTTTAGAATATAAAACTATCAGAAAATCTGACTTGTGACCTATCAAACTTATGTTTTGACTTCTCTCTAAGCACTCCTTTTATAGACTCAATGAGGCCATTTAATTTAATTAAAAAATCAACAAAATAATAGCCATTTTGAAGCCTTAGGTCGAAATTATCATGGGCTATAGGCCCGTGAAATTTCCCATTTGATTATAAGCTCATTGGACTTAAAATCAAGGCATGTATTATTTTCTATTGATTTAATTAATTAAATAATTATTTAAATCCTTTATCAAATTAATTATTTATAATTTGAACCTTGATTTAAATTTATTTATTAATTTAGATACCAATTTATCTTAATTAATAAATCTGCCATAATTTCACTTTTCTTCTCAAAATTACACAACTCTGTGAAACTATCCAAAATTGACGTGGTCAACTTTGATAATTCTAATTGATAATTAAATCAATTAATTGAGACTATCTAGATGATTTTATCTAAGGTACAATGGGGACCATGGGCCTATGAAATCAAGCTCCAATAAGTTATCATAAATCTAACAAATAAATTTACTAACTTATTAATTCCTCGTGACTCCACTATAGACTCGGAATTGCACTCTTGAATTCATAGAACGCTCTATAACAAATATAGATACACTATTAATTATCCATTGTTACAACCACAATTGTCACTCAATCCTCTATAGACGGTCTACAATGAGATAGGACTAAAATACTATTTTACCCCTCATTGTATTTTATCCTTAAAACACTTAGTTCCTTGTAAATGATATTTCAGTAAACGAATTTAATTACTGAAATGAGATCTCTATCATTTAACACCTTGAACCAAACTAAAAAGAAACCATAGTTTCACTTCTTCATCAAAAATTATAGATGCTCATATCTATGATTAACACTCCCACTCAATTATACTATCGAGTTCCCAAGATGTAAGTATGGGCTAGTCCGTAGGGTAAGCTGGTAACGAACAAGTCAAAGAACTCAAATAATACAATCAGTTAGAATAATAACCACTCAGAATTGAGATTGAATTGACCTATGGTCAACTATATGATATGACTAGAATAGATAATAACAGTATGTTTACTTATCTTGTCTTTTCCTTATTGGATTAGTGGAGTGTGAATTAATGATTTAGGCTCGAGGAAAAACACAGGGAAATGGTTGATTTTTGGGTTTCTGGGGCCCGAGTTGCGGTCCTGTTCTTCAGGCACCGCGGCCTGCGTGTTCGAAGAGGCTGGATAAGCCTCTGAGTTTGCCTAGGCCTCGCGGTCCGTGTCCTTCCACAGAGAGAGTTTTGATCTCTAACTTGTAGGCGCGTTGCGACCCAAAATTGAAAGATAGGGGAAATTGAGGTTTTAAGCTCGGGAATTCGAATGTTAAGGCTCAAGAAGGATTCTACTACCCGGTTTAGTAGAGTACAAGGTCCCGGTGGCAAGATTAATATTCAGAAGCTATTTATTGGTTTAAGACTTGATGGATGGTTACTATGAATGCGTTGTGACTAGATTTTGAATGAGGCTTGCATTAGGGGACTGTGCTTGGGATCGCATTGGCTTATCAGCTCGGGATACAAGTAAGAAAACTGTTGTACCCATAGAGCAGGGCACGACCCTATTGTTTGTCTTTTAGGGCGCGACCCTATTGTTTATGCTTATATATGTGTGGTTATCTATGATTATTATGCTATGTTAAGCATGTTTGTGAGTGAACGACGAAGGCTGGGACAGCGAAGGCCGAGAACGACAAGAAGCCGGGTACGTCAAAGGGCCGGGATCGGCGTTACGCACGGTGAGTGCAGGCCGCTAAGATGAGACCTCCTAGGGTTGTGAATCTACTCGCTTGGTGAAGACTGCAAACCCAGGGCTTGGTAAAGCACTTGGGTCGGCGTTGACCGTTATATGTTTAGCTTGTTGGTTGTTTTTCTGTATACTGTGGATTGTTATGTGATATGCTATATATGTTAAGTTTTCTTATTGGGATTCGACTCACGGGTACTCTATGGTGCAGGTAAGGGCAAAGGGAAGGTCGTCCAACCATGAGTACGGAGAGCGTGGAGCGACGAGTACATGTTCGCCCTACCTGGCTGCCACGACTAGGGTTATTTTGGGAAAAATGTTGTAATGAATGTTTTTGTCGCCTAGGTCGACCGTATTTATATTTTTTAGTTGTAACATATTTTATAAACAGTATTTCAGGACCCCAACTGTATAACCTTTTATGATTTTAATGAATGCCCAAATCTTTATCATTAATGTCGTTAAACACGTTTTGTTTAAATTTAGTCACACTTTTAACCTAAAACATCAATTAGTGGCTAATGGCACATTTATAACTCACATAGTAACGAATGTAAGGAAGTAGGGCGTTACAATATTCCCTTGCATCCCCTTGATTTCCAAGCACACACCCAATTCCTACATCTGTTGGGAATTTCATGGCTAGATGCCACATCGAGGTCACTG
The DNA here is from genome assembly GCF_963169125.1 of Humulus lupulus. NCBI lineage: Eukaryota > Viridiplantae > Streptophyta > Magnoliopsida > Rosales > Cannabaceae > Humulus > Humulus lupulus. Next base: position 91,654,018 of record NC_084800.1, on the reverse strand, counting down.
CTCGTAGCTCTACCAGGATGGGTTTTTCAATCACAACATTATATGCATAAGAATAATCAAATACTATAAAAGTAGTGAGTAATATCTTGTTTGCAGGGGCAACTCCTGCTGTGACTGGGAGTTTGATTGACCCTATTAGGGTGAGCCATTCGCCAGAGAAACCATAGAAGGTTTGGTTGCATGGTTCCAAATCTTGTACTGATAATTTCATTCTTTCCAATTATGATTTGCAAAGTATATTTACTGAGTTCCTGTGTCCATCAACACTATCTTCACTATCATGTTGGCGATTTGGACATCTATGACTAGGGGATTTGTATGGGGGAATCTGACATGCTGTGTTTCAAGCTCAGAGAAAGTTATACAATCTTCCCCTATTCGAGATTTTTTGGAGTTCGTTCCTCGACGATTAACATTTCGATATCTTGCTCGTGACGTAGGGTCCTGGCTTACCTCTCTCTTGCCTTATCACTGTCACCAGCTAAGTGTGGTCCATCGCAGATGGTGAGCAGAGTGCCCACGACTGGAGCTGGCTGTAGAGGAGGCGAGCATTGGCGTACACGTGCCTGCTCGTTGCCTCAATTAGCTTTTTGTGGGGGATTATCCCCTGCTTGTATATATCTCCTTAGATGTCCTTGTCGTATCAGAAACTCAATCTCATCCTTCAACCCGTTGCAATTATTTGTATCATGGCCATAATCATTATGGAAGGGACAAGACTTTGTTGTATCTCTTTTTGAAATGTCCTTCTTGATTGGGGTTGGTTGGCCTAGTATACTTCTGCTCGGCAGTCGACCAGGACTGTATAATTGGTGAACCTTGGTTATATCTATTTTGTTTAGGGCGTTTATTGTGGGACATAGATGGTTCAGTGCTTGCCCGTTTTTCGCCATTTTTCTCATTGTTCTTATAACCGTTGTTGGACTCACTAGGGCTGCCAACGACTTTGTCCATCTCTTCTTTTTTGTTCTGATTAGTGTTTGGGGCTTTTCTTTCATTAGCGTTAGCCTCCTCCAACTTGATGTATTTTATCAGCTCGATCCAAAAAGTCTTGGGTGTTCTTAACTCCATTTTTTCGCAAAGTACTCCATAATGGGGATTGGCGCTTTACCCCAGCTGTAATGACCATTATCTTTCCTTCATCTCCCATCGTTTTGGCGTGAGCAGCCGCTCTCATGAACCTCTGAATATATTCTTTGAGAGGCTCTCCTTCCTTTTGTCTTATATATACTAGCTGATTTGCTTCAGTTGGATGTATGCAACCAACATAAAATTGTGTTTGTAAAAGTTTGTCCGACCAACGATGTTGTCAAAAGGACCTTTCTCGGTACATTTTCGCGTCGGCAATGGTAAGAACATTTGTCACGCATTTTTCTACTGACAAAAAGATGTCATTTCCTGACGTAAAATTGTGCTTGTAAAAGTTTGTTCGACCAAAAAAATATTGGCTTTTCCTAAAAAAAAAGTGCCGAACAAAATCTTTTTTTTTTTTTTTACCAAAGTTAATTTTTCATATTTTTTAATTATAATTAACAATCAAATTAAATAAAGATAGTAAAATTAATAATACAAATAATTAATTATATAATATATAAATTATTACATTGTTTTAATTGTCTTTCAAGCATTAAATTAAGCTTTTCAGACTATCGCTAATTCATTAAAAAATAATAATAATAAATAAAATCCAAAATTAGCCCAAACAAAATACATCACCAAAAAAATATATTGATTATCAAATATAACTACAACAAATTCTAACATAATATCAAAAGCAATTTTAAATCTAAAAACAAAGACAAAATAATCCAAACTTGAAGCTGAATTTTATACAAATTTAGTATGAAATTATTTGTAACTTGTGCCTCTTCCACTTCTGCTTTAAACCTTCATATTTGTCCATTATTTGTTTTTTAAAAAGCACCATTAATATCAACTACGAATCATTATTCAGTCAATATTTAGTAGTCCAATTTAATGTGGAATATAATACATGAAAGTTTTAAAAAAAGTGTTTTTTAATAGATAAGCTAAGCATGTGCTAACTAGTTAATAATGTGTGTGCTGAATTTTATATTGGCTACAACAGAAAATACCTCTTGTTCATTAGGAATGACAACATATCTCATAGTTGATATCATGCAAATCTCTCATACTAAGATCAGTCTATGTTAACTGGAGTTTTGCTCTTTGAGAGGAAAAATAAAAAGTGAATCCGTAATATTTAAGCGCATAGAACATAACAATATATAATAACTTGTTCTGCAAAGTACTAACTGGAAATATAACTACGTGTTAAACATGATAAATAAGTTTGAATCTTGAGGGTACCTCAACTTTTGAATGTCCATGGTCGCAAGTCGATGATGGCTAGAGGTGAGGTTGGGGTTGGCGTGGGAATGACTATATAATTAATTTTAACATAATAAATATCTCTAATTTAATCATTATAAGAATTTCATAAAATATATAACTTATTATGGGAATTTATAATACATGATATACCAATATATATTAAAACCAAATATACGAGCATATCAAATTTTATAATCACCAACATAAAATAAGTATCTTCATTCTTGAATATCATAAGCAAAAAAAATCAAAATAATAATAACATATAAATCCTTAAAGTAACTAACTAAAAATAAGATTATAAACACATATTGATCCAAATATATAAGAATTACTAAAACAGAGCGAAAGTACTTAATATAGATATGAAATTACCAAAACATAGCAAACTACTCTATGAAGGTCATCAATAAAAGCTTATCAAAAGCAAATTTCTTTGAAAAATATTTGTTAAAACTGAAACAAATCTAAACTCAAAACTAATCACAAAATATTCAAACACAGAAAAATTAATCACAAAATAAAATCAAACATCAGATTAAAAAAAACCCAGAAACAAAAAATATAAGCACAACATAACATCATGAATCAAATCTCAAAAACATATTCATACACAAAAGAAAGACTTAATCAATCACAAAAACTTGTATGAAACCAAAGACAAAAGATATATTAAAAACCTAATCAACGAAAGCATATATATCACAAAATCACTGAACTGAAATATAAATTATAAAAAAAAAAAACAAACAAAAACCTTTAATATGAATAAACATAGCAATCTCATAAACAAAATATCATACACTATTGCAGTAAACATAGCACATATACCCTAAATATAAATACCAACATAAAAAACAAAGTACGCAAGCAACCAAACAAAGCAATCTAATTATGAATATACCAATCATGATAACACACAAAAATTATAAATCTAATATCAATTTCAGAAAAATATAAGACAAACATTGAAAAAATATACCTCAAAATAGTGAGCATCATCAATCCCTCACATTTATTGGGGATTTAATAATTGTGTTCATAACATATACCTCAAAGCAAGCAATCCGAAAACCTTCAATCCACCACCTAGTATGAGAACTTCAAAGCCACTATGAAAGCTTCAAAGCCACCAAGCAATCCAAAAATCTCAAAACCACCAAACCATGCAATCCAAAATAGGTATTAAATACTACACATATTTTTCACAATACATAGAAACAAATTGAATTTATCAAAACAAAAACTACCAAGAACAAATGGACTCAACTCACCATTGCTTTAAAATTTATAGAGAACCAAAATACAATACCAATGCTCAATGGCAGATTCAACTCAAGGACGACGGTGGCTTAGTCACAGACATAGAGAGGTGAGTTAGCGAGAGAGGTAGATGAGAGGGAGAGAGGGAGAGGGTTGGATTGATAAGCAGAGGGAGAGAGGGTGAGAGAGTGATAGACAAAAAAATAAAAATGGGGAATAAATTAAGAACCAGGTAGCACTGGTATATAACATGATTTTACAAATGCGTTATATTGCGCTGACAAAAGTAATATTTACGCCGACAAAAGTCAATCATAAAACCCTAGTGCACAACGAAGTTGTTTCATTAAGTGATACTTTTGTCAACACATTTTATACTTTTGTCGGCGTAGTGAAATGTGATGGTAAAAGCCTCCCTACCTTCCAAATTAAACGCGTGGACTTTTCTCAGTGTGTTTTACCTATCATGCCAGCAAAAGTTCCAACAGTAATAAAAATGTGCAGGAATTTTCCCGCTTAGAGTATAGATTTTCAAGCACTGTTCCTGGTGCATTCATGAAACGCGCTACTTGAAGTACTTTTGCACGAAATGCGTTGCCAAAAGTATTTTTCCTGACGCTATTCTTAAAATGCGTTGACAAAAGTCTATTACTGCGATTAGTTTAATTGTTAATCTTGAATCATATCTTTAGCAATCATACCGTTAATTAACTCTAAAATACTCCACAAATAGGCAAGGTTGTAAGAAACTTCTACCCCAGGGTGAGATCGACTGTGATTCACACTGATAATTGAACTTTAACCACTAACAATCAACCAAAACATTCTTGATTAGTAAAATATTATTGATCTTAGAACGTCCCAAGACCAATTAATCCTCAATTGATGGTAGCTAGACCGAGTGTCAATCTTTGAAAATACTGTCTTTCCTTGTAAATGATCAACCAATTCGTCAATCCTGGGCAATGGGTACTTATTCTTAATAGTCAATTTATTTAGCTCTCTATAATCGATGCACATTCTTAATGACCCATCTTTCTTCTTCACAAACAACACTGGAGCACCCCACGGTGAAAAGTTGGGTCTAATGAATCATAGTTCCAGTAATTCCTGCAACTAATCTTCAGTTCCTTTAACTCTGCTGGAGCCATTCTATAAGGTGCCCTCGATACTGGTTGCACTCATGGTGACAAATTCAATCTCTTGGTATGGTAGCAACCCTGGAAGGTCTTCTGGAAACACATCAAGAAACTCACACACCAACCTAGTCTCACCAGGTCCAACTGAAACAACCTTAGAGGTATCTACCATGTTTGCTAGGAATCCTATGCAACCTTCTTGCAACAGGCCTCTAGCTCTCAATGCAGAAGTCATAGGTACTCGTGGTCCACTCACCACCCCCACAAATACGAAGGGTTCCTCTCCTTCAGGCTCAAAAGTTACCATCCTCCGTTTGCAATCTATCGTCACCCCATACTTTGCCAACCAATCCATTCCCAAAATCATCCATCACTAGTTCAATTAGATCCACAGACAACTGCCTACTGTCTATCTCCATCGGTAACACTCTAACCCACCTCCTAGAGACTTCCAGTTCCCCATTTGGCAACAAATTTCTAAATCCCCTAGCATACAGATCACAAGGTCTACACAGATGGTCTATCTCTCTAGCAGATACAAATGAATGAGTAGCTCCTGAACCAATCAATACAGTAAACAAAGAACCAACACTAGAAATTTGATTTGTCACGACTGAAGGACTAACCTTAGCTTCAGTTTGGGTCAAAGTATACACTCTGGCTGGAGTGAGGCTATCACTTCTCTTTGGTTCCTCTTTCTTGATTTATGGAAAGTCTTTCCTCAAATGATTGACACTCCCACAAACAAAATATGCTCTAACTCTGCACTCTTCCAGATGGCGTCGCCTGCCGTGAACATTATGGGAAGCTTCTCCAGTTCTGTCCTCTGCTATGTCGACCACCAAAGGCACCTCGTGCCCTCCTATCTGGACCAGGAGGAATAAAGGAATCTAGGGCCTTTCTCTTCTGATTACTAGGGCCACTACCTCGGCCAGAACCAGGGAAGGGAGGCACCATCCTCCGAGCATCACACCTTACGGCGCCTTTCTTCCATACCTGGTCTTTAGCACCTTCAGCAGTAACGCTTTTTCCACCACCTGAGCATAAGTGGTAGTCCTTGGATCCCGTGTTATCTTGACATCCCAGGCTATCATAACATTCAACCCCCATACAAAGCAATATCTCCTTGCCATATGAGTAAGCATCAAATCTGGTGCGAATTTAGCTAACCAGTCGAACTTCAGAGCATATTCTATTACAATCATTCTATTATGAGTTAAATTAGTGAATTCATCCACCTTCGCAGCTCAAACTACAATACTGTAATACTTCTCATAAAAAAATGTCCCTGAACTCATCCCAAGTCATAGTGGCCACATCTTTCCTCTGAGACACAACTTCCCACCAGATGTGGGCATCGTCCCTTAAGAAATAACTAGCACAAGCCACCCTCTCATTTCCCTCCACCCTCATAAAATCCAGAATACAAATAATCATGTTCATCCACTACTCTGCCCGCAGTGGGTCCGGACCGCCCTCAAAAGTGGGAGGGTGCTACTTTCTGAACCTCTCATATAGAGGCTCCCATCTATTCTCCATTACAGGCTGGGCTAGCATTGGTGCCATAGCCTGTGGAGCTTGTATTCCATCATCCCAAGGATGAGCCTACTGTGTAGTGTCCCAGAATTTTACTTAGCTAGATAGTAGCAGTAGTAGCTGTAGAATTTTAGTTTTCATGGATATTGGTCAAAGCCAGGATTTAGTTAGAAACTCGTAGAAATGGTTATGGATTTTATATGTTTAACCTATGGTTTAGAAATATTAATTTTGACATAAGGTTTGGTGAATATAGTTGGTCCTATGAATATTATTTATTATAACCTAAGGTTTAGATAGAATAATTAAGAACGTGACACTTGTCACAAGCATGTTTATTAAGGATTTGAGTATTTTTGATGAATAGTTTAATCAAAACAAAGATCAAGAAGCTCAAGAACCTTCCATTATCTGTTAGGGTTACGTTTTACTCAGTCAAAGTGGTTTAAACAAACTTCAAGTGTGCTAAAAGTGTGCAAAAACGTGTTTAAAATATCAACGTATGTCGATATATTGCAGCTATAGGGGTCGATATGTCGCCTATTATTGATACGCAAAACACGTCGACTTCGCACGAACAAAACCACAGACCCTCGGGACATAGGTAGGGGCGATATATTGCCTACCCTAGGCGATATATCAGCTCCACAACCAATTTTTGAATTTTCGTAGAATTCTGAACTAGAAACAACCTTAAAAAACTTTGACTCGTTCCTGAACATCTTTGACCAAGTTCTGGGCATCTGTTGAACAGGTAATTTAAATTTATTCAATTTTTAATCATTTATTTATTCATTTTAAAGGAGTTAGTTTCACTCCTTGAACTCTATAAATAGGACCCTTCACTCAGCCATTCTATTCATCATTCAATCACAGTTCAGAGCCTCCAAGCTACTAAGTTCATTCTAGAGGGAAACACTAGGGTTTTGGGGTTAGAGTTTTCAAATCTAAAGCTTTTATAAACACTTGGGAAGTAAGTTTTTGTGTGATTTCGGTGTTCGAGGTGTAGATCGAGGTTTTAAGCCATCCAAGGTATTCATTATATTCAAGTTTAGTTCACTATAGTTTCTATTATTCTTTCATTTTTCTTCAAATCCTAACTTGTGATAGTGACTTTTGGTTAGGTGTTCAATTTCTTTAAAACATAAAGTTTTCGGTAAGTTCTTATACCGATGGTTTAGATATTCTCTTCAACTTCATTTCTTTAGAAACTTATGGTTTCTTATCTTTGGTTTTAGGAGTTCCAATACAGCTCTTGTGTCCAATATTCCGGTTTTTGGTAAGGAAAATTACGTAGTTTAGTATTATGCCTTAGTTTATGTAGTTTATGATCTAGTTTATGTTTTTTATGATCTAACATTTCAGGTACAATAAAGGGGTAAGTGTGTCTGGACCTAAGGTGTCCAATGATGTATGACAGACTATGTCTAGTAGGCTCGGTTGCCAAAACTTTATGACGGACCTAAGTGATGTACGGTGTATGATGGACTTATGTCCGGGGCTTAATTGCCACCCATGTATAAACAATTATCTTTTTATTATATCTGACTTGTTATTATGACCCATAGTTACGATTATGATTATGACTTATGACCCATAGTTATGATTATGAGTATGACTTATGACCTATGATTTATGATCTATGACTTATGATTTATGGTTATGACTTAGATTATGATTTATGATATGATTTAGGTTATGATATGACCTAGGGTTTATTGCTGTATGATTAGTATAAATAAGTTTTGGTATGACTTTTGTAAAATTTATGATATGTTTGATTATATGATTGTATGGCTTACTTTTGTTTGTATTTTCCTTACTGGGCTTAGAAGCTCAATCCTTATGATGTTGTTATTTCAGGAAATTAAGGATAGAAAGGCCGGTGGTGAGTGGGGACCTAAGAGCTTCGTGATATACTCGTGGGGACCATATAGTCGAGGAAGATCAAATAGGCCTATTTTTTTATAAAAGCGTGTTATTTTAAAGTTTTATTTAAATGTCGCTCATTTTTATGTTAAAGACAATTATTTTATTTTTGTAAAACCATGGATCCATGTATTTATTTTCAAGTTTTTATTCAATAAAAGAGCAATATTTATTAATTATGATCCAAAGCTGTGCTCTTGGTAATCTATGAGAAATTAGGGTGTTACATGCTATCTCAGCTCTCAGAGTTCATCTTAATTCCTCTGGAGTCTGGCTTGCATTTCTGCGAACATATGTTGCCAGTTCAGTGGGGCAGGTGGAGGGTCCTGACCCTAGTTGTTATCTTCGGTCATATTGCCACAAAATTAGTTTGATTGCCGAGGCATAACTTCAATATGCCTGCAATCATTGACGCTACACATCAGGTATGATAACAACATTCAAAGAAACCACCCCTAGTTCAACCGATCAAACACATATAGCAAACCAACACAATATGCACATAACATAATCATATAGCAATCAAAGGGAGCCATGCCCTAGCATTAAATACAATTCATGCTTTATATATCAATCATGCAAATATGGCAATTCAAATAAGTAATTAGAGAAATATTTCACTTAATACAGACCAACCCTGAGTCGAGCTTGTCTTTGGCAATGAGCGTACATGTTCGGTCATTCTTCAGGAACCATAAATCTTGGCACACTATGATACCAAGTTGTAATGCTCTACTACTTTAGAGCCGTTACCATGTGGTTTTAAAATGTGTATTTGACTTGTTAATTGAGGGTTTAGACCCAAGAGTGTGATTAAATTAAAGTGAAGACTCATTTAATAAAACTTCCATATATAAGGTTTAAACATTCATTAAGTTCACAGAAAAGTTACATTGGGATCCTCTAATCAGACATTTATTAGGTTTAAACATTCATTAAGCTCATTGTACAGTCGACCTAGGCGAAAAAATTAGACATTTACATTGCATTGCTCTAAAGTACCACAACCATGGCAGATAGGTAGGCCAAACATGTACGCATTGCCCCATACCCTTCAACTCATGCTTGGTCGGACTTTCCCTTACCCTTACTTGCACTATAGAGCACCCGTGAGTTAAGACCCAGCAAGGAAACTTCACCAGCATAGCATATACCAATTCATTTCAATAAGTTCATAACTAAAAAAATACAACAGACAATCAACATTCATCCATTACAATTCACAAAGGCGGCCTAAGCCGGTCAGGGTGCGTTACCAGGCACCAAGTCCACGGTCCTAACCAAGCGAGTGAGTACATCACCCATGGTGGCTTGCATTCAGCATGCTTATTGCCGATTATGGCCCTTGTTGATCCCGACTCTTGCCGCTTAGTCATAAATACATATATGACACAATAGTTACAAACATTAACACATAACACTAAGCACAGATAATCGGGCCATGCTCTGCTTTATTTGCACAAACAGTTTTCTTACCTTGAGTCCTGAGTTGACAGTATAAGGCGATCCCAAGCATGATCCCTAATCCCGAGCCTTAGCGATATAACCTAGTCACAACGTAATAATGAATAACCATCAAAACCTAAGCTAATTAAAAGCTTAAGAATAATATATTAGCCTCTGGGACCTCAAATTCTACTAAACCAGGTTGTAGAATCCTTCCTGAGCCCTCAATTAGAGTTGCGATAACCCATAGGGTCGCGACGCGCTACAAGTTAGAGAGCTCAGGGCTTACTCCTAGGAGACATAGGCTGCGAAGCGCCCCAACCAACGCCACGTTGCTTAGGCAATTTCAAAGAACTGCCAAGCCATTACATGCACACTGTCTGCGACGCCTGAAGAACATCGCCGCGGTTTGAACTTGAAACCTAGAAATTTTTCAGTGTTTTCCCAAGTCAAATTCACCAAAATTCATCCTAAATATGCACTAACGCCATAATTGAGTCTATAACACACATTAACACAACATGAGCATCTTAATTACCCCAAAAACCAATCATAATTCCTACCCTAACTCTACAACTTAAGCTAAAACTAAACTCAGCCCAAAACCTAATTTAAAATCACAAAAATTCACAAAGATGGCAAGTTATAAAGCTTACCCCAAGAGTGATTCGACCTCTGAACTGGACCTCAAGTAATCCTAGCTTCTTGCCTTCAATTATTAAGCCAATTCTTCAAGAATTCAAAAACTCAATCAAGCCTAAGGGACGAGAGGGAGTGAACGAGAGAGAGAGAGAGAGAGAGAGAGAGAGAGAGAGAGAGAGAGAGAGAGAGAGAGAGTAACTAAGAGCTTATTTCCTTCTGCCTTTATTTTTCCAGGCTTATATTGAAGCCTAGAGCCCAAAACTAAGTCTATATCTTGGCACAAAAGACCAAGAGTACCCCTAAATCGAAACTTGCTCTTTAACGCCCCCAAGGGCAAACCCATCATTTGCCACCTTTCCCGCTAATCCTCTGTTGACACGGTTTTTCACCAACAACAGAATTAGAAATATAATAAGAGTATTAATGCTTATTTGTAAACCATAATGAACTTATATGAACTCTTTTGTAGACACACAATTTTACGTGGTTCAGTGGTTAAAATCTACCTAGTCCACGAGACAATATTATTTCTCTTCTCTCACAATTTTTTTGCAGAGTTTCAGTATTACAAAAAAGGTAGTTCCTTTTCCTGTCCATTATCCATGGTATTTATAGTGGAATTTCCTAGACAGGTTTTGGTAGCCATGTGCATACATATGGTATACATTTAATTCAGATAATTCCCATTTACATAGCTATATGATTCTCTAACAGAATATATTCTTGTTATCTCGAACAATAAATAATTAATATGCAATACAACCTTGGCATTGATGAGCGTGTAGAATGCCTCCGAGTCTCTCGGGATCCTTCAGTATGCATTATGAATAGGTTTCCATGAGTTGAACATATTCAGAGTGCCCTAAAGGGGATCTGATCGCTACCTGTCTCGAACTGGACCGTCATCCTAAGAGGCGACTTGCCAATTACCTGAATGCCATGCTGTCAAGTCCTAACTCGAGCTGTCCACATCAACATTAGCTAGATGTTCTACTGCTTTGCTTTTTCCATATACTCATCTGCCAACTGTAGCCCTAGCTGAGTGATTAAACTCATGCTAATTTTTAGGGTACAACATTTTCCCCCATGCTCCTGCTCGTGGTTGACATCATCACTTTCTAACAAGCACAGTAGGGGCTTTTAGGCTTCTATATTTTAAAACTGTGTCTGTCTACTACTCGAGTGTTGAACACGTGGCCATCTGTAATTGGAGTCTATTCCGGTTTCGAGAATTGTGGCAACTGTCCTGTCAACTTTTTGTCGCCGCACGGGTCATTTAATCTTGGCCTTTGGATCTCGAGCTGTATCAATTAGATGGCCTGAATTAATTCCCAAAGTACGTATAAATAGGGAGATTAGACCCGGACCTTTCCACCTTTGCATTCAAAAACTTTCCTTTAAGAAACAAAAATCCACTTTTTCTCTCAAACCTTTTCCATAAACCTTCATCGCCCTTCAGTTCTTAGAAGCTCTCAAGCATCTACCTATGGACGCATCAACATTCTCATTGAAAAAATGTATAAACTGTAATTATTTCCTCATCTGGTTTGAATCTTTCACTTCTTTAGGGTTTAGTTTAGGCTAAAAGAACGATACTAGACTTGTTTAGAAATAAGGTATTTGAAATCTGGGCAAATTGTTTTGTAAAGAAAATGTCATTGGTAAATCGATTAGGATACCTGTTTGGATGTAGAAGTTGAGAGGTTTTTAGGTTTGGCTCTGGGTAGCTTAAGGGTTAAGATTCCTTAAGCGGTTTTGCATTAAAGCTCTTTCAAAAGAAAAGTAGTGGGTCTGACGAGTCTGACACACGAATCCCGAAGTATCAGGGTATTTCCTGAATTCATAGCAGGTGGCCTAGGACTATGCATGGAACCATGCGTTAATGCTAGGACATATTTTAGCTCGTGTGAATATTGAATCATCAAAAGTAAACCACCCAAACCCTCGGGTAACCATACCTTTATTATCATAGCTAGTAATTGTTTTAGGTCGCCACTAATAGGCCGCTTTGTCGTTAGGCGAGCTAAATCATGGCCCCACCAAAGAAAAACATCGCGAGCTCCTCCACTCAGAACAAGAACAAAGACAAAGAGGTCTTGTCCGAATATCCAATTACTTATTTCGACCCAGTGGTTGAGAGGGAACTTGTTGTCGACCCCAACGCTTTTTTCGAGGCTGAGCACATTGTGTCCTGATTAACGTCGCAGGGGAAAGTGAATAAAATACTGCTGAGCCATGGGATCGAGATGGGAATTGATGGCCTCCTCGCCCGACCTCCGTTGGAAGGAGAACGGAGTTGTGCCCCCGTTCAAGATGACTTTGGGTCTTGGAGTGATGAGAGCCTAAAGGCAGGTGCCTTCCTTCCATTAGACCAGTACTTCATTAATATTCTAAACTACCAAACTGGCTCCATTCCAGCTCCCCCCAAACTCGTATCAAATTTTGGCAGGGTTGAAATATATGTTTCTGAGGCACGAGTGGGAGGTCCCCACCCCGGTAGATATTATGTACTTCTTCTACCTCAAGGTCAGTCCTGATCAGAAGGGGCGAGGTGAAGACTTTTACTACCTCACTCGCTTCCTCAACTCGACATCTGTCATTGACCTTCCCAGCCACCCAAATGACTATAAAGACCAGTTCTTTATGTAAAATGGGTTCAACAATTGCGATCACCGATACTTCAACTACCCTCGTAAGTCTCCTAACTTTATGAATTTTGTACGCGAACTCTCTTATCATTTTCATCATTTTTTTTGTTTAATCCTTCTAATTGAGTTCATTCCTTGTGAATCTATATTCAAGAGGATAGAGCGGTCTGACACCCTTGGGGGTCAGTATGGGACGTTGTCTCATCTTCTTTCGAAGGAGAAGGACTTTCGTCAGGTAGTGAATGATGCTACCAAGATGGCCTACAACCTGATCAACAAAGGACAGATGCTGGCTATCAGGACCCAAGGTCCACCTCCTGTTCTTCTCGAGCTCCCCCATCCTCAAGAAGTCTTGCCCGCCATTGAAGACACTGAGGAAGAAGATTACGTGGCATCGCCGGTGCGCAAAAGGAGATCTCCTGAAGATAATTATGGTCTTAATCCAGAGCGAGTTGCGTCCAGGGCAGCAGCCAGCTCCTTCGGCCAAGGTAACCCATATAGAGAATTAGATCGGGCTACTGCCAGTTTTAGGCTAATTCACTTCAACCCCACCAGCTCGTTAGTTGCCATCCTATTTACTCGGACCTGAACACAACACTCCTTCAGTGTGTGGATCATCTGGTGATACACTATGATCATAGCTACCCCAGATGCACCATTGTGGTTGAAAACACCCTCCACTTTAGGTCCTCCATTTTTTAGGAATATGGGAAAAATCGTAGAGGACATGGCCTTCCTTACGTCGGGGTGTATTCGCCCGCGGCTTTAGGCAGTATGTAGATGAGTCCAGCTCGGAAGAAGAGATCGGACCCCTTAGAACCGAGGGTGTAATAATTCTAGACTCTCCCCCACCTCCAATAGTCTAGGAATTATAGGTTATACCTAGTTCAGTCCATAATCCCGAGTTGATCGTAGTAGATTCCTCCCCTAGCTCGGAGGGTGGGGTTCTTTATCTTTTTATTATCTTTGCATTACTTTGACTAACTGATAAACGAGTTTTAGAATTGTTTATCTATGTCTTTTTAGGCAGAGTATTAGGTGTTTAGTTTTGTTTTGTTCTATTTTATGCTTGTTTTGTGTGTGTTTCAGGCGTCGAAGGGCTTGGGTGACTTAGGTGTGGAAACGTGGTGGAAAAACTGACAAAAGGACAAACGTTGGTGGAAAACTGTTTTTCAGAGCACTTTCGGCGACTGCATGAATGAGATTCTGCGGCCGCAATTCCATAAAAGTTGGGAATTTCTAGGGCATTCCTGCGATCGCAGGAATGTTATCCTGTGACCGTAGGATATGTCTAGAAATGTGAAAAACGCAGATTTTTAATGAAGGGTGGTTTGGTCATTTCATGTTTAGGAGAAACGCTAATCAGGTTTAAATCACGATTTTGGAGAGGAAAATGGGCACTTTTTGCAGACCTAGACTGGGAAAAGAGGATTGGGATCACTTTGGAGAAGAGCTTGAATTGGCATAGAGTTCTTTTCTCTTATTCTTTATCTTTACTTTATGTTAATTTCTTGTTCATGGATTTCTTAATGATGAACATGAACTAATTTTATTTCAGGTGCCAATTGGTATATGTGACGTAGAGGGACAGACAATCTTTTGCCCATTGATACTGAAATTGAGAGGACTTGCAGACAAAACAAAAATGAGAAAAGGTTAGCAGAGATGGCCCAACATCAGGGCAATGTGTTGAATGGGGACGCTGCTGAGCCAACAGTTCACACAGTCAGAGACTATGTATTCCCCGCTATTACTGGAGTACAATCATGCATCCAACCATCGATAGTTGCAGCCAATAATTTTGAAATTAAGCCGGCAATTCTACAAATGGTCCAGTCTACTGTGCAGTTTGGTGGACTCCCTACTGAGGATCCCAATACACACATAGCCAATTTCCTAGAGATGTGTGTAACTTTTAAATATAATGGGGTCACCAATGATGCTATTATAATGAGATTGATCTCATTCTCACTACGGGATAAATCTAAAAGTTGGTTGAACTCTCTTCAAGCCAATTCAATTACTACATGATAGGCATTAGCTCTAAAATTTCTTGCTAAATTTTTCCCTCCATCCAAGGCTGCAAAGTTAAGAGGGGAAATTAACAACTTCTCTCAATTTGATGGAGAGTCTCTTTATGATGCATGGGAGAGGTTTAAGGAGCTTCTGAGGAAGTGCCCTCATCATGGGATTGAAAAATGGATGCTAGTCCATAATTTTTACAACGGTTTGTGTGGGACGACTCGCACCATTATTGACGCTGCAGCAGGTGGTGCTTTCATGAGCAAAAGTGCTAATGAGGCCTATGAATTGCTTGAAGAAATGGCCATCAATAACTATTAGTGGCCTAGGGAACGGGATAGAAATAAGAAGGTAGCTGGTATGCATGAGCTGGATGAAGTTTCTAGACATTTTTTGAAAACTTCACATTAACATACCTTTTGCCGAGGCTCTTGAAAAAATGCCAAGCTATGTGAAGTTTATGAAGGATATCTTGTCAAAGAAAATGAAGTTGGAGAATTATGAGACAGTGGCGCTTACTGAGGAGTGCAGTGCTATTTTGCAGAAGAAACTACCTCCAAAGCTTAAAGATCCGGGTAGTTTCGCGATTCCTTGCTCGATAGGAGATACCGTTATGACCAAGGCCTTGTGTGATTTAGGGGCTAGTGTAAATTTAATGCTCTTATCTATTTTTTGGAAGCTGAAATTGGGAGAAGCTTGCCCCACTACTGTGTCCTTACAAATGGCAGACTGCTCTGTTAAGCAACCTCGTGGAGTAATTGAGGATGTCTTAGTTAAGGTTGGTAAATTTATCTTCCCTACTGATTTTATTATATTAGATATGGAGGAAGATGCAAACATTCCCATTATTTTGGGAAGACCATTCTTAGCCACAGGGAGAGCACTAATTAATGTACAAAAAGGGGAGTTGAAGATGCGAGTGCAAAACGAAGAGGCAACATTTAATGTTTTTGCTGCAACTGATATTCCAACTTTTTGTAGAGTGAAAGTGGTATGTAGTGGTGGTAGTAATTTGGAAATGACCAAGAGAAAGCCCAATGCTGAAATTGGTAGTCGAGCAATTCATCATTGTTTTAAACGGTTCTGTAGTGGGAAGGCTCGAAGGCTACACGAGTAGTGGAAGGCTCCGACGATTAGCAACATCAAAAGACAAGTTTTTGCTTATGACACTATGGCTCGAAAGGATGAGCGGGGTGGACTTGACCCGAGTTGAAGTTTAGTGAAGTAAGTGAGCGTCCAGCTGAAGACGTTAAATAAAGCGCCATTGGGAAGCATCCTAAGTTCATTTAAAATTATGTAAGTTCGTTAAGTTTTTAAGCTATTTTAGTTGAGACAATTTTTATTTTTTTAGTTAGTTTTTGTTTAATTTTAATTTTCCTATAAATATTGTTGATTCTAGAATCGTGAAATATGTGAAAAAAATTTGAAAAATGATGAAAAAAAAAGAACGAAAGAAATTGTGGTTTGTGGAGCAGACTTGCGACTGCAGGAACCACTTCCTGCGGCCGCACCTCCAATGGTGTAGGCCTATTGGTCAGCTTTGTACGACCGCATCAGGTATCTTGTGACTGCACGCGACGCAGTTGAAAAATCGCCTAAGGGTTCAATCCTGCGGCCGCAGGATCACATTTTTTTTTTTTTTAAATTTGAAAAAAAAAGCCCTGACCATAAACCAAAGGATGGCCACTTTGGTGTCTTAATTCCAGCAGCACCACTTATGGAGTGTCAATGTAGCACAGAACCAATATGCCTACAACCAAGCCTTCGCCACTCATTTTGGCATTGACACTAGTGGATTTCGACCATATCCACAACTACCTAACTTTGGGTATCATCCACCCGAGGGGGATGGCGAGGTAGGTCATTCATCATGAGTCGAGTCAGGTAAGGTTCCTTTCCTTAGCATTTATTTAAACATTGGGGACAATGTTTTTGTTAAGTTGGGGGAAGGTGGTTTTATTTTAGTTATTTGTGTCAAGTTTCTGTTTAATTTAGTGTTTTGTTAAATTGTGTTTGGTTTTGTTTGTTAATTGTGTTGCGTGTTAGGGTATCTAGAGAGTCTGTCGAATCAAGATAACAATGATTAGCCAATGATAATATGTGAATGAATTTGTAATATAATTCAAGATAAATATATTTGATTGTAAAAAAAATTGTGTGCTTGGTTTGACCACTTCGTTGGGTTACTTCAATTCATTGTAAAACTGAATATTTGATCATGATTGGTAAATTCTTGCATTTAAATGTATGTACACTTGCAGAATTTTGAATGTGGAAAGAATGTATGAACAATTCTAGAACTTACTTGCTTACTATTTGAGGCGAAATCATAGACAATGCATGTTTAGGAAAATGATTTAGGCGATTTTTTTTGGAACGTTTGAGCCTTTAAACCCAACCTTGATTAATTTATCCCTAGTTACCCTTTTTGAGCCTAAAAGAATCACTTTTTATTGTTAAACACTTATTTTGAGCCTAATTGAACACTTTATTATTTTTCATTCCCTTAATTTATACCATGAACATATAAATATATAAATGGGGATTGATTTATAATGGGGGTTATTTTGTGATTTGGTTGTGACAATAGAAAAATAAAAGAAAAGATTGAGAGAAAAATGCGAAAAATTTGAGATTGAAAGTAAACTACACTTCTTATGTTTGTTCACATTGAAAAACATAAATTTGTAGAAGTGTAGTTAAATAAAAAAAAAAGGATATATCTAGTGTGACTTTTTCTCAATCTTAGAAAATAAAGAGAAATTTGGGGTTGTGTTGGATTATAATGTGAATATCAAGTTTGGTTTGTTTGGATTATATGCTTATGGAATATTTGAGCCAAAATGACTATCTTATCTACCGTTACCTAAGCCTTTCAATACAAGCTTTAAAAGACTTTTTGATTCTTGAACATGCATTGATTTATATTAGTGGAGAATCATAAGTTAGCAAGCATATGGAAATATGGGATTTGATGGATTGATGGTGAGAATTCAAAATGTTTAAATCATTTTAAATGTGTGTTATTTACTGTTCATGGTTGAGTAGACAAAAATGATCAATGGGTTAAGGTAAGTTGAAGAAGTGGTTGGATTGAAAATATGGATTACTTCTCAGTTATTTTTTGAAAATTATATATGCTTGTCATTCATTAATTTTGAGGGTTAAAAATTGTTGTTATCTTGATTCATTTGTTTAGTGTCTGTATTTATTTGTTTAGTTTGTCTTGAGTCTTGTTTAGATTCCTCCCCTAGCTCAGAGGGTAGGGTTCTTTCTCTTGTTCTTGTCTTTGCATTACTTTGACTAACTATCCCCTGTATTTGAATCTTCTGTGCGTTCTTTTTTAGGTGAAGAGATGGACTTGGCAGATGCCTCAGGTTTAAGGGCTGCCTTTAAGGCTGGCGGAGCCGAAGCTGGGCCCATGGTGAAGAGGGCTAGATTTCCAAAGAAACACACCTCCAAGAATGGAACTTCCACCGAGTCTCCAGCCAAAGACAAAGGTGCCAGCTCCACCCGGGAGCAGCAACAACAGACTCAGCCTCCAACTCTAGTGACAACAGTCATAGTTCTTGAGGCTCCTCCTCCTCTCCCTCGACATGTACCTCCTTCAGTTCCTCAAGTGATCCAAGGTGAAGCTCCATTTGTTCAGATCCTAGTAAAGCCACTCGAGCTGGCGAGGATCCCTGAAGTGTTTTTGGGGACTGTATACAAGATGGCGAGCCATATGGCGGGCCATTCGTATAGAGCCAATGTCAAGGACTTGAGGGCTATGGAGGAGCGTACTCCCGAAGACATTCTTGAGTCCGCTATGGTCATGAACCTCACTGTGAGCCCCTTTCATTCTTCTAGCATTTCTTTTCTTTCCTTCTATTTTTTTTACTAACCTTAACTTGCCATTTCCTTTGCCTTTAACAGTGCCAACTGTCACAAGGCTTTCCACTCTCAAGCCCAAAAGTTACTATCCTTTCCTTGCAATTTTAACATTGCCCCATACTTACTTAACCAATCCATATCCCAGATTATACCAAAGCTAGTCATAACCAGCTTTATCATATCAACTGATAAGTCATTTCCAATATATTCCAACTCATCTCTTAAGACACCAATACAGTACCTCTTTCCCATCACAACATAATCATGTGATCTGCATATCATCTCTATGCCTCTATATATGAAACAAACAAAGGAATAGCATGGCACCCGAAACCAGTCAGCATAATACAAAATCTGAATTAGAAAGCTGACCTGCCACCCCTGAGGAACTAGTCTCAAACTCAGACTCTGACTGCCTTGGAATAAACACTCGAGCTGGAGTCGAGCTGTCCATTCCTTTTTGCTCATCCTTCCTTAGCATTGGTAAATCCTTCTTACGATGTCCAAACATTTTACATGAGAAACATGCCTTTGCTCGGCATTCTCCTAGATGACGCCTCTTGCACCGAGTGCATACTGGACGAGTCTTCCAACTTTCATTCTTGCTTGCTCCAATAAGTGGAGATACCACTATCTGAGCTTCGTGCTCTCTGGCACTCTTCTTCTCATTTCTTATGCTCTCAACAGTTAGAGCCTTTTCTACCACCTGAGCATAGGTAGAGATTTCATGCAATGGGGAAACTCTAATGCCCTGAGCTATTCCAGGATTCAATCCTTGAACAAACCTTTCCTTCCGAGCTACATCTGTGGGTACCACATCAAAAGCAAACTTGGTTAACCCACCAAATATGTTAACATACTCGGTTACTGATGCCTTTCCTTGAACGAGATTCAGAAACTCATTCATACTAGCAGTCTTGAATGCATCACAGTAATACCTTTCATTGAACAGCTGCCCAAATTATTTCCAGTTCATCACAGCTGTGTCTCGTGTCTGGGATACTACTTCCCACCACGTCCGGGCATCATCCCGCAATACATATGTAGCACAGATCACCCTATCATGACCTACCAGCCCCATACTATCCAGAATTGAACTGATCATGCCCATCCATTGCTCAGCTCTAAATGGATCTAGGCCTCCCTCGAAGACTAGAGGTTAATACTCCTGGAATCTTTCATAGAGAAATTCCCATCTGCTCTCAACCCTAGGCTTAGCCAAAGCGGATGCCACTCCTGGCATAACCAAGGAAGAAGTGCTCCCCAATAGATTCTGATGTTGCTTTAAACACCTAATCTCTTCCTTTGCAATCTTGATTGCAAATCTGTGAAAATCTGCTATAAATTTATAGGAGCAGATGAAGAACTAATACCCTGGCTGTAACTCCCAGCCTCTGTATAACCACCACCAGATCTCATTATCTGCCTTGGATATAAACCTGCTAATTGAATTTGTAGTCAATAACTTGACCCATTAAACATGATGAGCATATCAAGAATTTTCCCCACGGGAACAATCGTACCACACCACATTCACAAACCACTACAGTGCTAAGAACATGCCCATGGCATTCATACATCAATCATAATCCCTGCTCTTCCAACATTCACACCATGCCTCCAACTCCAGCATGCAAATATCACAATTATATATTCATGGAGCAGGTAATCATATGATCACATTCACACATATATATATATATTCACGGAGCATATCATCATATAGTCAAGAGCCAGGCTCTATCAGAATCTCATGCTCCCTAATACAATGTGCAGGTAAAGCATTTACATTTTATTTACGCAGTTAAGCACATAACTACAGAAATAGTTACCATTCCATGAGTGAAGCTATCTTCAGTGACGAGTGCACATGCCCAGCTTTTCTTCAGGAACCATAATCCTTGGCTCGCTTTGATACCAAGTTGTAACGCTCTAAACTCCAGGGACCGTTACGGTGTGCTTTATAAACAGTGCTAAACTTGCTAATCGAGTCATTTGGCCAAAATCGTGTAACTAATTATGATTAGCGGTTTAGGGATTAAAAATTTCGGTTAAGATATAATGTTTCATTAGAACGTTTACTGTATACATTGGGATCCCAAAAATATAATTTAAAGGTTCATTACAAGAAAATATTTACAACCTGCCGATCTAAGCGGAAAAACAGGGTTTAACCCTAGTTCCTCTTTCAACCCTCGGCCGTGGCGATCGAGTAGCCGCATATGTACACATCATTACCTCAGCTCTCCAACTCAAGGATGGTCCAGCTTTCTTTTGCCTTTACCTACACCCCATAGCACCCGTGAGTCGAAGCCCAGCAAGAAAACTCAATATGCTCATGAACAGTAATAACATGTCATCAAATCATAAGGCACAAGCCTAGAAAATACAACGCTATTCAAGCAGGCAAATGAGTTCACGTAATGATGAATATACAACATCAATCAATGATCATAATAATCATCCTGAGATTTTAGCCCCAAATAGAAGAGTGACAGTTGAAAGAGTCACTAAAGTGGGTTCCGTTCCCATTAGGCATGTGATGATAGGGTCACCAGGCTTTGCAAATAAGTGATCCTTTCACTATGAACTAGTCACCAATATAACCTATTGCATGACCATAGAGTCACAACCATGGGATTTTTCTCCCTAGCCACATGACAAACAGTCACCGAGGCCTTTGGCCTTGGCTCTGAGTAACTAGTCCTAGACTAGCAAGCGCTTTAGTTTTCATC
The DNA here is from genome assembly GCF_963169125.1 of Humulus lupulus. NCBI lineage: Eukaryota > Viridiplantae > Streptophyta > Magnoliopsida > Rosales > Cannabaceae > Humulus > Humulus lupulus. The sequence continues at coordinate 91,632,430 of NC_084800.1, read as the reverse complement.
GACCTTAGGGTCGGTCTAGCATTAATGCTCCTAGAGTCATTCAACGCTGATATTGATTAGATCTAATATTTTATTGGCTCTGAGTTCATGATGCTTATGCCGTTTCTGACTCCCAGGTCAGTAATACGCGACCAGTGCCGACCCTGACTAGTCAGTGCCATACACAAGTAAGCAATGCTACCAAACATATATCATATGTCAAATATCCCAATATAGGGCATTCAACATGCTTACTTAACAATTGCTAGCATAATTAGGATCATGCATAAACACAGAGGCTCAAGCTCTGAACAATCTCATATTCATTATTCATGGCATGACCTGATCACATGTTCCTCGTGCAACACATGCATCACATATAATCACTTAACATGCCTCAACAATAACCATGCATGTCACATTTAAACATCCAACATGCATCAATAATAACCATGCATGTCATATACATAGGGTGCAGTTTTCTTACATTTGGTCCAAGCAAAGGTTACCAATAAATGAGCCATAAGCACGATCCCGATTCCAAGCCTCTAGTGATAACCTAGTCACAACCATAAATGGTGATCCAATGAGTTCAAGTTCTAAAACCAATCCCACAACCAAGACCTAGCCTCCGAGACATCAAATCCCACATACCAGGTAGTAGGAATGATCTTGAGGCCTAAGGATTGAGTTCCCAAGCTCAAAACATCATTTCGGCCATAAATACCCTCAAGCGCCGCGGCCCCAACTCACTGAGCCGCGGCCCCCAGCCAAAATAGAATCACCCGGGGCAAGCATCGCGATGCCCTATACCCAGTACCGCGGCCCCCAGAGCTCACACAACCTGCCACCTACTTCATCGAGCTTGGGCCGCGGTGCCCAAGAACAGGGTCGCGGCCCAACCTCGGACCAGCCATTTTTCTTCGACTTTAACCTTTTAAAACCTTCCAAAAACATATCCAAACATCTCCAAACTCAAAAATCAAAATTCTGAAACATCCCCATGACCCAAAACTAACAAAACCCAAGTCTCAAATCAATCAAAAACTCATCAAAACACAAAGTCCAATTCAAGCTTAAAAACTTAGAACTTAAAACTTGGATTACCTTCGATTGAGTTGTTTCCAACTAAATCCTCTGGCTAATAAGCCTATAATATTTCCTAGGATCACTATGCTTCGATCCTCGCTTGAATCCGAGTCTTAGAACTCAAGTTTCCTTCGAAAATGCGATCTGGAGGCGAAAATGGAACTTAGAGGGAGAGAGAACTTACTGAACATTCTTTTTATTCCTTTAAAGGTTACTTCAAGCTTAAGTAGCCTCAAAAAAATCCTAATGCTCGGGGTGCCGAAAACAACCCCCCCCCCCCCCCAACAAAATAGTCAAAACCCCCAGAATTTCCCCCTGATCTTGCCAATTCCCAATTTATCACCAAATATTGATTACCATTACCCAATAACCCGGTAATGCACTAAATACCCCTTGAGTCACTCTGAATCAAGCGTAAATCCCGTTGTAACTTTCCCACTAGCTTATCTCCTAGGATCGTCTCGTGCTGGGTAACCCTGGCATAATCGAATAATAATAAAGCACCACACACATATCACATATATGCCAAATATGCCCGAAATGGCCAAAATATGAAAATCACCCAATTACTCAGAAAATGGGTTCACATGCATATTTAATGCACATAAACATGCATATTATCATTTGATAACAAAATAAATCAATTATGGCCCTCTCGGCCTTCTAATCAAGGTCCTAAACCTTATTAGGAAATTTGGGGCATTACAATTTGTCAGATTTCTGCACATACGAGATCGAGTCCTTTGTTAGTGTAGGCAAAAAATAGCCCTCTCTCAGTACCTTCAAAGCCCGGTTTTCCCCCCAACATGGTCATCGCAGAAGCCTTCGTGTATTTCTTGCAAGATAGTCTGCGCTTCCTCGGGCAGAACACACCGTAGGAGGGGTAGCGAATGCCCTTGTTGATATATAGAGTCCCTTCAACCATAACATATCACAGAGCTTAATACAACAACTTTCTTGCACCCTTCCAATCGTCAAGTAACTTTTTGGTTGTGAGATACTCCATTATGGGGGTCATCCATGTCGGTTTTATGTCAATCATTCTGACCTTAACTGTTTCTGCTATTATTCTTGAGCTTTCCAAGAATTCCACTAGAACTACATTCAGTGTATTTGCCTCTTTGGTGGTAGCAAGTCGAGCCAAAGCATCAGCATTGGAATTCTACTCGCAGGGTACTTGTTCAACAGATCTAAACTCGAATTCAGACAACTCGCCTTTAACCTTGGCTAAGTAGGCCGCCATCTTGATACCGCGAGCTTGGTATTCTCCCAATATCTGATTGACTATGAGCTGGGAATCACTATAGCATTGGACCGCCTTTGCTTTTAGCTTTTTTTCCACCCTTAGCCCTGCCAATAATGCCTCATATTCGTCTTCGTTGTTGGATGCTTCGAATCCAAACCTGAGAGTTGTATGGAATCGATGCCCTTTAGGTGAGATTAAAATTATCCCTGCTCCCGATCCATTTTAATTAGAGGATCCACCAACGAATATTTTCCACAATTCATGCACCAGTTCTCTTATTGGCTCGTCATGAAAACTTGTGCATTCAGCCACAAAGTTAGCGAGGGCTTGGCTCTTGATTGCTGTGTGTGGCATATATAGTATTTCGAATAGGCTGAGTTCGATGGCCCATTTTAGTAGACGTTCTGACATTTTCAGGTTTTTGCAAAACCTGCCTGAAAGGTTGGCCGGTTAAGATGTGGATAATGTGGGACTGAAAATACGATATGAGCTTCCTTAAAGCCAAAATAAGACAGAACGCGAGCTTTTCAATTAATGGATATCGGGATTCATCTCCGAGAAGTCTTTTACTTACATAATACACTGGTTTCTGCACCCGATTTTCCTCTTGAACTAACATAGGGCTGACCGCATTTTGTGTCACGGTTAGATACAGAAACAAACATTCCCCGAACGCCAATTTTGATAGTACGGGGGGTTTAGCCAGATGAGCTTTCAGATCGTGAAATGCCTGTTCGCATTCTTCGGTCCACTCGAACTTCTTGTTTCCTCTGAGCAAGTTGTAGAATGGAAGACACTTGTCAGTGGATTTTGAAATGAAGCGGTTTAGAGCCACCACCTTTCCAGTTAAACTTTGTACTTCCTTGCCAAAACTAGGCGAAGGCATTTCCAACAACGATATGATTTTCTCTGGATTTTCCTCTATCCCCTTTGTGTCGACTATAAACCCCATAAACTTTTCCGACAAAACTCTGAAAGTGCACTTTTGGGGATTTAACTTCATGTCGTACTTCCTTAGTACGCCAAAACATTCTTCCAGGTCGGATACATTGTTACTAGCAGTCTTTGATTTAACAAGCATATCATTGACATACACTTCCATGTTTCTCCCGATCTGGTGAGCAAACATTTTCTTGACCAATCATTGGTACATAGCACCGGCATTCTTCAGCCCAAATGGCATAACTTTGTAGCAGTATACATTATGCTCAATCATGGAGCTAGTATGCTCTTGGGATCCTTCAATATGCATCATAACCAGGTTTCCACGAGCTGAACATATTCAAAGCGTCCTAAAGGGGATCTGGCCGCTACATGTCTCGAACTGGAATGTCATCCTAAGAGGTGTCCTGCTAATTACTTGAATGCCATGTTATCAAGTCCTAACTCGAGCTGCCCACATCAGCATTAGCTAGATGTTCTACTTGTCAGCTTTTTCCATATACTCATCTGCCAACTGTACCCCTAGCTGAGTGATTAAACTCGTGCTAATTTTTCGGGTAAAACATCCTCAAATTGTCCTATAAATTCCCAATTAATCCTGGCATATCCAATTAATCACTAAGTAACTACCTGCTACCTGATAAACCCCAAATGCACACTACGTTCCCAAAATATCCCTAGGCTCACCCCGAGCCGGGTATTTAACCTCGTTGTGACTTTTTTGCTAATCCGCTCACTAGGATCGCCTTGAGCCAAATATCACAAATATATCCACATAATAATGTAGCCTCAATCATTTAACACGCATAATTAAATTTATACTCTCAATAGGTCAAACTTACAAATATGCCCTTATAATAATAAACGGGCCCACATGCATATTTAATACACCTAACACATGCATATCTAGTCATATTATAATGTAACTCACACAATCAAATAATGATACACATATATCATAATTAAATTACGTAATAATGCAATTAAATCAATTATTGCCCTCCCAGCACACTAATCAAGGCACCAGGCCTTATTAGCAAATTTGGGCGTTACATATACACCTATGCAAAAGTCATGTATACCATGATAATAGTAAACATACATATATTATACTTTTTTGGATTAGAGAAGAGATTGAGCAAGGGTTGAATGAGCTTGATAAGGTGCATACCTCTGAAAATCCTGCTGATCTTGGAATAAAAGTTCTTCCTTTCAGCAAGCATAAGCATTGCTTAAGCTTGTTGAGAATTGGTGAAAGTTGAGCTTAAAATGAGCCTTTAACATCCTGAGCATTACATGATAGATTTGAAGAATGAAGGTGGAAATTTGTGGAACATTAATTCTACAAAATTTTCATAATGACACTTGGTCTTATTTCTTTCTAACTCGAATGGTTCTCTTACAGGTGGCTTCTGCATTAGAAAACAACTTTAGTTTGTTAAGTCATTTTTTTCTTTTTGACTTAAAGTTGGTCAGCTATATATATATATATGAATAGTTAGATCTTTTCATTTTGTAACAATCATATTAGTTTTTGCATTCAAGAAAGAAGATCAACTTGAGATTTTGTGAGTGCCTTTTAGAGTAAGGGTGTGCTTGGGGCTCGGGTTTGTTTTGAGGGTATAGAATTGTGAGTTTTGGAGAGAGTACTATGTTAATCCTTAATTGCTGGTTTGGATGTAGCTCTAATTTTGTTGACGGAGTTTTTCATCAACTAAAAATAAGAGCAATTAAGCAAATATATGATTTAGTAAGAAAAGAAGGACAATTATTTTAATGTGGTTTGTTGACGCAGTTTTTTGCCAACAATGTATTAAGAAATAATAAGGTAGATTAGTGCTTAATAATAAACTGTAATGAAAAGTAAAATGAATTCTCAAGAACACAGATCTTTTTACGTGGTTTAGTGGTTAAAATCTGCCTAGTCCACGAGTCTATATTATTACTGTTTCTCTCTATTTTGGCAAAGTTTTGGTATTACAGAATAATGGTCTCCCTCCTTGTCCAATATTCCCAGTATTTATAAGGGAATTCCATAGACAGGTTTGGGTAACCGCGTGAGTCAATCACCCATTTACATAATTATTACATTTAATACAAGTAATTCCCATTTATAATGGGATATGATTTGATCACAAAGTAAATGTTCTCCTAATATCTGGGACATTAAATATGACAGTCTGGTCATAAATAAACGCATTAAAGGACCCGAGTCTCTGGGGATCCGTGGGTGTGCAATATATTAGAATTACCACGAGCTGAATATCTCCTCCACTCGTACTTCGACAGCCGTTTGAATATTATGAGCTCGCGCTTCACAACCTTCGTGTTTGTAGCTCAGGTTAAACCCAGGATGCCTAACACCACACTTGTCCACATGAAACTGGAGTTGTCTACGTGGATAATAAGCATATATCATTCCCTTTGTTATTTCTCCGTATATTTATTTGCCAGCTGTACCCGAACTGAGTGAAGGAACTCTTGTTGAAATCAGGGTACAACATTTGCCACCCAAGTCCCTACTCGTGTTTCATGTCGTTACTTTTTGACCTACACAGTAGGGACTTTTAAACTTCTGTTGCATAATACCATGCCTACCCACTACTCGAGTACTGGACACTTGGTGTACTGCAATTGGCGTGTGTTCAAGTTTCGAGGACTGCAATAATTTTCTTGTCACATTTTTGCTGTTGTTTTGTCTATTTAACCTTGGCCCTTGGATCTTGAACTAACCCAATTGGATGGCCCAGATCAATTTACACAATTTACGTATAAAAGGGATGGCCAAGTTTCACACTTCACCACCTTTCATTTAAAAAATTTCTTCTTCTGCACTTCTGAGCCTTTCTTCTTTCCCAGAAATCCCCAAAAATTGTTAACTGTACCCAGTCATTCAGAATTTTTCCAGGAACTTCCCTTCGCAAAGTCTACATATCATCATCGAAGAACGCACTGTAAGTATCTCATTCTTTGGTTTTAAGAGTTTTTTTTCAATGGACTTTTGTTCTTCACCGTGTTCATCCGAAATATTAATTGTATTCACTATTATACTATTTCTAAATGTTTTTAGGGAATAAGTTTCAACTTAGGTTCAACGGGTGAGTCCAAAAATAGCTCTAGAAATAAGACATTCATAAAACTGGGAAATTTCTAGGTAAATCTAGGTAATTTTAATGGTGAATTAATTTAAAGAATACCCACCCGGGATAAAGGAAATGAAGGGTTTTTAGGTTTCAATCCAGATAGCTTAGAGGTTACGTTTCTTGGGTGGTTTTGCACTAAACTGCCTCCCAAGGAAAGTAGTGGTCTGGCAGACTGACACACAGATCCATAAATATCAGGAGTCTGTTAGGAAACCGAGGCGCGTAACTTAGGGTATCGCGTGGCATCAAGCGATGGGGCTGAGACTAACCTCAGCTCATATAACAAAAGTAAACCATTCCCCCCTTCATACCCTCTCCCCAAAGAAGAATGCATCAAGCTCATTTGCTCAATAGAAAAACAAGGGGAAGCAGATCGCCCCAGAGTCTCTCATCCCACACTTCGGTCCGGTGGTGGAGAAGGAACTGGTGGAAGACCCTAACGCCTACTTTGAGGCTGAACACAACGTATCAAAGATCACAACCCAGGGGAGGGTGAATAAAATCCTGTTGAGCCACAATATAGAGGTCGGGACTGAAACTCTCCTGGCTCGACCTGCGTTTGAAGGGGAACAGAGCTGCTCCCCTCTCCAAGATGACTTCGCAGCTTGGAGTGATGAGCACTTGAAGGCTGGGGCCTTTCTTCCCCTAGAGCAATACTTTGCAAACTTTTAAATTACGTGAAGTTGGCTCCATTTCAGCTCCCCCCAAATTCTTATAGACTTTTGGCAGGGCTGAAATATTTATTTTTGAAGCATGAGTGGGAGGTCCCCACCCCGACAGATATACTATACTTTTTCTGCCTCAAAGCTAACCCAGAGCAGAAAGGGCGAGGTGACAGGTTCTGTTACCTCACAAGGTTTCCAAACTCTGCCCCCGTCATCAAGCTTTCCAGCCATCCCAACGACTACAAAGACTTGTCCTTTATGTCGAATGAATTCCAGAATTGAGAACACTGATACTTCAACCGACCTCGTAAGTTCCTTAATTTTGTGACTTCAGCTCGTGAATTTTTATTCCTTTCAAGATATTTCTTTTGTACATGTCTTAACTGAATTTGTTTCTCGTGTAGCCATATTTACGAGGACGGAGAAGTCCGTGACCCTCGGGGGTAAGTATGAGAAGTTGTCTAGGCTCCCACCCAGTGAGAAGGACTACCGCCAGGTCATGAATGACGTCACGAAGTTGGCATGCAAGTTTATCGACTAAGATCAAATGTTGGCCTTGAGGACCCGGGCTACCCTTCCAGTGATCCACTAGCTTCCCTCCTCTTAAGAGGAGGCCTTGCCAGCCACTGAGGGTGAGGAGGAGGAAGAGGACGAGCTGCCTCTTGTGCAAAAAAGGTGGGCTCCCAAGACTGTCCAAAAATGTGATTTAGAATGAGTTGCGTCAGAGGAAACAGCCGTCCCCTTCAGCCAAGGTAACCGATACCCCTATAGGGAATTAGATAGGGATGTTGCTGATTTTAGGTTAGTTCGATTTAACCCAAATCATCTCGTCCATCGTCATTCTCATAACCCAGATCGTAATATAACCCTACTCCAATGCGTAGACCACCTAGTGGTACGTCATGAAAATAGTTACCCTAAGGGCACAGTTGTTGTTGACAACACTTTAAACTTTTGATCTGCCATTTTTGAGGAGTATGGAACCAACCGTAGGACTTGGTCTTCTCTACTCCAGGGTGCATTTTCCCATGGATTTAGATAGTATATAGATTAATCCAGCCCTGAGGAAGGACCTGAGCCTGAACCCCTTAGGATCCCAGAAATACTAACCGTAGATTCTCCCTCTCCTCCATTAATTCCAAGGCCGGAGGTCGTGCCTATCCCAGTCAAAACACCCATACTGGTTATAATAGACTCCTCCCCCAACCCGAAGGGTAGGATCTTTGTTTTCTCTATCCTTGTATATGTTTTTGAAAACTTTATTTGTGAACTAACCCATTTTGGTACTTCTCAGGTGAAGAAATGGAACAACCTGGAGCTCCTGACCTCCGAACTGCCTTCCAAGCGAGGAAGACCTGCTCAGGCCCCGTGGTGAAGAGGCCCAGAATAACGAAGAAGACCCCCTCTCGAGCGGGAAATACCTCAAAATCCCCTGCTAAGGGGAAAGACATGAGCTTGGCTCAAGAGATAGCTCCAATGACTTTTGTTACCGCTAGGAGAGTTTCCCCTCCTCTTTCACTTCGATTCATGCCTCCTCAAGCCCAAGTGATACAATCTGAGCCTTTAGCCTCCACCATCCCAGCCCCCATCGTCTAGATACCAGTAGATCCCCAGGATCTGGAGAAAATCCCCGAAGCCTTTCGAGGTATCATTTATGAGACAGCGAGCCATATAGTGAGGCATGCCTATAAGGCTAGCTTGAGGGATCTGAGGACCATCGAGGAGCGCAGCCCGGAGAATGTCATGGAATCATCTATGGGAATGAGCCTCATTGTAAGTTATCTTTCCTTACTTGGGGAAAATTTTGTTTTTATTGTGACCAAGGGTATCTCTGACTTGTTTTATTATTTTGAAGTTTGCCCAGGCCCAGTATCACAGCATAGCCTGTGCTAGGGCTAGAAATGATGAGCTTCGGGCCGGTCTGAATGCTGCCAACACTGCCCTGACTGCCACTCAAGAAGGCAGCAAGCCGCCAAAGCTGCCTTGGCAGCTGCTCAAAAGAGTGAGCATGATTCCAAGGCTGCTCTCGCCTTATCCCAGGAAAGAGAGCATGCTGTAAAGACTGCAGTGTCTGCCCAGGCTCAAATTGCATAACTTCAGGCCGAGGTTGATGAGGCCAAAGCAAAATTGCTCGAGGCCGAGGCCGCAGTCAAAGAAGAAAAAGCGACCTCATTGTTGTCCATGGAAGAGATGCTATACCAGTGCTGGGCCTTCAACCTGGATGGAAACTTCTCTTTTATGGGGGCCGAGCTGTGGGATCCGTACCTTGCAAGATTCAAGGCTCGGATCTTGCAAGAACCGTCAGAGACTGGTGATGCTTTTGGAGTAGCTAAGGGAGATGGCGAGGAGGTCACCTCGGCGAGGCAAGATGATGGAGCTCAATGATAACTCTTTTGTATTTTTCTGTAACTTTTTAATAGTTTTTTTATTAAACAATTGCCGTTGGGCTCAGTTCGAGGTTTTACTCCTCGGGATAATTTTCCTGCTTTATTTCAATATACATCTAACTTTTTGATCCATTTATCTTTCCTTTACTATCTCTCATGTTTATGAATCCTTAAACTTGTACATTCGAGATTTTAGGAATTGATTTTTAGATCAGGATAGAATTTATCAAGCTTGGTTATATCCAAGTTTTGTGTGCTGATTTGTATCATACCTGTTAAGAATCAGGCCTTGAACAAGGTTATATCTGAGGTTTTTTATAATTTAAACTTATTTCGTGTTAGGTTTATTGATAACCCGAGCTTTAACAAGCCTTGATATTAAACAATTTTCCCAACTTTCCATGTTTCAGACCTGGTTGTGTCTAGGATTTTAAATGATTAAACTTAGTTCGTGTTAGGTTTATTCATAACCCGAGCTTTAACAAGACCTTGATATTAAAAAAAATTCCCAACTTTCCAAGTTTCGGATCTGGTTGCGTCCAGGATTTTAAATGATTAAACTTAGTTCGCGCTAGGTTTATTGAAAACTCGATCATTTAAAAATTCATTGAATAATCAATTTTTTCAAGCCTCTAAGTTTCAGACCTGGTTACGTCCAGGATTTTAAATGATTTCAACTTAGTTCGCACTAGGTTTATTGAAAACTCGAGCTCTTAAAAAGCCGTCGAATAATCAATTTTTCCAAGCCTCTAACTTTTAGTCCTAGTTGTATCCAGGGATTTTAATGATTTAAACTTATCAAGCAAGGTTAATTTTTCCAATCACGGGTTGTATGCCCCCTAAGTAACCAGAATTTAGAAACTTTCTTGGCTGCTTTTACAACACTAGAATATGAACTTATACAATCTTAAAAATTATTTCATAATCCACCTATTATTTAATAAAATGGCTTTTATAAATAAGCCTTACATTGATGGTGGTGCTATTGATAATATATTTTCAAATGTAGGGCGTTCTAGGTTTATGGACTACTTCCCCATTCAGTCGAGCTATCTTGAAAGTTCCTTCTCGCAAAACATCAATGACCTGATATGGTCCCTCCCAATTCGGGCCTAAAACACCATCCTTGGGATCCTTGTTTTCTAGAAATACCCTTCGGAGAACCAGGTTGCCCAATCCAAATCTACGTGTCTTAACTTTAGAATAAAAATAGCGAGTGATTTTTTTGTTGATAATGGGCGAGCTGTAACTGCGACTCTTCTCGTTTTTCTTCAATCAGATTGAGGGATGTGTTAAGTAGTCCCTCATTGTGCTCTTGGTTTAATGTCCTTTTCCTGTGAGTGGCTACCATGGCTTCGACTGGAAGGACGGCCTCGGTTCCAAAAGTTAAGGAAAAAGGAGTATGTCTCGTGGAGGTTCTGTGAGAAGTTTGGTATTCCCAAAGTACTTGCGAAAGCTGATTGGGCCATAATCCTTTGGCCTCATCTAACCTCTTCTCCAGGCTCGCCTTTAGGGTTTTGTTCACAGCCTCGACCTATCCATTGGCCTACGCTACCGAGGAGAAACTCTTAATAATGCCGTATTTTTCACAGAAGTCAGTGAAAAGATCAATGTCGAATTGTGTCCCATTGTCTAACATGATCTTTTTAGGAAGCCCAAATCGACATGTAATACTCTTTAGCATGAATTCTAGGATTTTCTTTGAAGTGATGGTTGCTAGAGGTTCGACTTCGTGAAATAGTCGATTGCCACCACCTCGTATTGAACTCCTCCCTTTCCCATAGGTAGGGACCCTATTAGATCGATTCCCCATATCGCGAATGTCCACGGAGATGAGATCATCATTAGCTCAACTGGAGTAGCTCGGACAATTATGGCAAAACATTGGCATTTGTCGCACTTCTAGACATACGAGATTGAATCTTTTGTTAGAGTGGGCCAAAAAAAGCCATGGCTCAGTATTTTTAGTGCTAGGTTTCGCCCCCCACCATGATCTCCACAAAAGCCTTTGTGCACTTCTTACAAAATGGTTTTCACTTCCTCGGGCAGAATACATCATAGGACAAGCAATGAATGACCATGTCGGTACAATGTCCGATCCACTATCACATACTGCGGAGCTTGATATCGTATTTTTCTTGCATCATTTCTATCATCAGGTAGCCTTCCTGTTGTGAGGTATTCCATTATGGGAGTCATCTAGGTCGGTCTTGTGTTGATCATTTTGACAACTACCATTTCTGTTACATTTGGATTCTCCAAGAACTCCCCTGGCACTACATTCAATGTCTCAACTTCTTTGGTGGTGGCAAGCCTTGCCAAAGCACCAGCATTAGAGTTCTATTCATGAGGTATCTATTCAATAGTATTGTACTCAAATTTGAACAACTCTCCCATCACCTTAGCTAGGTAGGCCGCCATCTTGGCACCTCGAGCTTGATATTCTCCCAACACCTGATTAATCACGAGCTGAGAATCACTATAGCATTGGATGGATTTTTCCTTGAGCTCCCTTGCCACTCTTAACCTAGCTAGTAAAGCCTCATATTTGGCTTTGTTTTTGGATGCTTTGAATCTAAATCTCAGAGCTGTATGGAATTGTGTCCTTCTGGGGAAATTAAAATGATCCCTGCTCCTGATCCATTCTCGTTTGTTGATCCATCCACGAAGATTTTCCATAACTCCTGCACCAGTTCCTTCAAAAGCTCCTCTAGAAATCCGGTGCATTTAGCCACAAAATTAGCAAGGGCCTGACTTTTGATTGAGGTATGTGGCACGTACAATAAATCAAACTTGCTAAGCTCGATAGCCCATTTTAAAAGACATCCCGTCGTTTCAGGTTTTTGCAATACCTGCCTTAAAGGTTGGTTGGTCATGACGTTGATTGAATGGGATTGAAAATACGGTTGGAGCTTTCTGGAAGCCAATATCAGACAGAACGCCAGCTTCTCTACCAGCTCCGAGAAGTCTCTTGCTTATATAATATACTGGTTTTTGAGCATGGTCTTCTTCTCGAACTAACACGACACTGACTACATTTTCTGTCACGGCCAAATAAAGGAACAGGGGCTCTCCAGTCATAGGCTTAGATAATATTGGGGGCTCATCCAGGCGTGTTTTTAGGTTGAGTAATGCCTATTCGTACTCCTCAATCCATTCAAATTTTTTGTTTCCCCTAAGCAAGTTGTAAAATGGCAAGCACTTGTCAGTAGATTTTGAAATAAAATGATTTAAATCTGCCACCTTTCCAGTGAGGCTTTGAACTTCTTTACGCAACCTGGGTGAGGGAATTTCTAACAACGACCTGATTTTCTCGGGATTTGCCTCTATTTCCCTCGTGTTGACTATGAAACCCAAAAATTTTCCAGATGCCACTCCGAACATGCACTTCTAGGGATTTAGCATCATGTCATACCTCCTTAAGATCCCAAAACATTCTTCTATATCGGATACATGGTTATCAGCAGTCTTTGACTTGACAAGCATATCATCGACATACACTTCCATACTTCTCTTGATCTGATTAGCGAATATTTTGTTGACTAAGCATTGATATGTAGCACCGACATTCTTCAGTCCGAAGGGCATGACTTTATAACAATATACATTATTTGGGGTCATGAAGCTAGTATGTTCCTGGTCCGCAGGTGTAGCGTCCCAAATTTGCTAATAAAGCTTAGGGCCTTGATTAGCGTGCCTAGAGGGCAATAAGTGGTTTATTATGTACATTTGTGAATTTGATGAATATGTGATTAGAAATGCATGTTTAGGTGAATTAAATATGCATGTGGGCCTCGTTTGGTTATTAGGGGCGTGTTTGTAACTTTAGCCCGTTGGGGGCATAAATGTAATAATTGTGAATATTGTGATATATTTGTGATATATCTGTGTTGCATGATCCGGGACAGTCCTAGGGAGTTTTTTAGCAAGAAAGTCACAACAGGGTCGAATACCCGTCTCGGGGCGAGTCAAGGAGTATTTCGGGCATTAGACGTTTTATGGGGTTATCGGGTTATGAAAATAAATATTTGGAGATATATTTGAAGTAAGAGTGTTTTGGAGGGAATATTGGGGAAATTTACCATTTTTGCCCTCGGGGACGTTTTTGGTACCCCAAGCCTTTGAGGTAACCTTAGAAACTTAAGTTAAATAAAACAAAATTGAGGAAGCACTGAGAAACCAAGGAATTGACCCAAAACTATCTTCTTTCTCTCTTTCTCTAAGCCATACCAATGGGAACTTTGAAGATTAAGCTAGGAATTGGAGCTCTAAACTTGGGGATTAGCTCAGTTTCAATTTGTGGATTCAAGCAGAGGCTAAGGTAAGCTTTAAACTATGATTTTATCTAATTAATTCTGTGATTATTGGTTGGGTTTCTAGTTCTCTTGAGATTTTGAAGTTGGAGATTGGAATTGGGATATGATGAGTTTTAAAGCTAGATTTTGTGGCTGAGACTGTTCTAGGACTTCTGTGATAAATGAATTGGATTGTTAGGTTGATTTTGGGATAAATTGGCTTGGTTTTGGTGGTAAAAATGGAGGATTTTTCTGGGTACGAAGGATCGGGTCGCGGCATTGTTCTTGTTGAGTTGCGGCCCTCTAGAACATTAGGGAGGCCAGGAAGAAGGGCGGGCCGCGGCACACCATAGCTTGGGTCGTAGCGCATGGGGTGTTTTTTGGGGGTTGGCTTCTAGTTGAGGCGGGCCGCAACATAGGATCATGGGGTCGCAGAACTTAGTGTGTTTTTGGACTCCAAGGAGGTTTTAGGCTCGGGAATCCAAAAGTTAAGGCTCGAGGTGGATTTTATCACCCGGATTGATAAAATTCAAGGTCCCGGAGACTAGAATTATGACCCAAAGTTATTTAATGGATTAGGACTTTATGGATGAATCTTGTTGATGCGTTGTGACTAGGTTTTCAGCGAGGCTCGAACTAAGGGACTGTGCTTGGGATATCGGTGCTCGGGACACAGGTAAGAAAATAGTTGTACTTGTAGAGCAGGGCGAGGCCCTATAGTTTGTGTTGCAGGGCACGAACCTATGTGATTGTGTTGCAGGGCATAGCCCCCCATTGATTATGTTTATATGTGTTTAAGTATTTGTTAAATTATGCTATGTGTGCATATATGCTAATGATGGCAAGAGTCGCGAACGGCGAGGGCCGGGAATGGCGAGGGCCGGGAATGGCGAAGGCCGAGAACGGTGAAGGCCAAGAACGGTGAGGGCCAGGAACGATGAAGGCCGAGAATGGCGAGGGCCGGGATCGGCGAAGGCCGAGAACGGTGAGGGCCGGGAACGGCGAAGGCCGACTACGACATGGGGCCGGGAGCAGCATTAAGCACGCGGAGTGCGAATTGTTAGGGTGAGACCCTATAGGATACCTGGGATATCCTCACAGTGTAGACCGCAAACCCAGGGCCTGGTAAAATGCCTGGGACGGCATGGCCGTATGTGTTTAGCCTGTTGGCAGTTTTGTTATGTGTTAATTGATGGTTATGCATATGTTATTTGCTTGTGTGGAGTTTTCTTGCTGGGCTTCGGCTCACAGGTGCTCTATGGTGTAGGAAAGGGCAAGGGGAAAGTCGACCAACCATGAGTACAGAGAGCGTGAAGCAACAATTACATGTTTGGCCTGCCTGGCTGCCACGGCCAGGGGTAGTTTTGGGAGATGTTTGTACTAAACTTGATTTTGTCGTTTAGTCGACTCTAATTATATTTTTGAGTTGTTAATATTTCTAAACAGTACTTTGGGATCCCAAATGTATATATCTTTATAATTTTCAATGGTTGATTATATTTTCAAATTGTATGACTCTTATTACGGTTTAGCTACACTTTTAATCTAAACTTCGATTAGCGAGTTAATTGCACATTTTTAAACTCACTTAGTAACGACTCTAAGGAAGTAGGGCATTACAACAAGATTCATCACGATCTGGTTATATCCAGAATAAGCATCCATGAAGGACATGAGCTCGTGACCTGCCATGGGATCTACCAACTGACCAGTCCTTGGTAGTGGAAAGCAATCCTTGGGACAAGCTTTGTTCAGGTCAAATAAGTCGATGCAGGTCCTCCATTTCCCGTTTGGCTTTGAGACTAGCATGAGATTGGCGACCCAGATCGGGTATATTGCTTCACGAATAAACCTGCACTTTAATAGTCGAGCTATTTCTTCCTCAAGAGCTTTGGCTCGGACTGTTCCCAAGCATCTCCGTTTTTGGGATTTTGCAGGCACGTTCTTGTCCAAATTTAAAGTGTGCGTGATACACTCGGGCTTATTCCCACCATGTCTTCATGTGACCAAGCAAAAATGTCCAGATTCTCTTGTAAGAAATCGACCAGCTCCTTCTTCCTTTTATAATTAAGATTCTTCCCAATCTTTACGACTCTTGAAGTTTCATTGGGATCAATGTTTACCTCCTCGAGCTTTTCTATAGCCTGGAGTTCTGACCTGTCTTTGCCTATTCGTGGGTCAATGTCATCGTGCTGGGCGTCATTACTGTCCTTTTGTTGCTGAGGTTCTTCCGTCCCACAAGTAACTTCTACTTCCTGGGACTCATCGCCTCCGTCATTTATGACCATAGCTTGCTGCTCGGGTTATGATTTTCCCTTCATAGAAATGCTATAGCATTCTCTGGCAGCGAGCTGATCACCTCTGACGGTGCATATTCTCGCAGCTAAGGGGAATTTTATTGCTAGGTGGCGGATAAAGGTTATGGCTTCAAATGCCATCAACGCAGGTCGGCCCAAAATCACATTGTATGCAGCTGGACAACCGATTACCACAAAATCAAGTAGTTTGGAGACAGTTCATGAACCTTCTCCCAATGTTACCTCTAATTCTATCATCCCGATGGCTGCTGACCCTTCACCAAAAACCCCGTACAGAGTCATTGAGGTCGCCTTCAATTCTGCTACAGACAACCCCATTTTTTCAAAGGTGGACCTAAAAAGTAGATTCACAGAACTCCCGTTATCTACTAGTGTCCTACAGAACCTCTGGTTGGCTAGCTGAACGATTATGACCAAGGGATCGTTATGTGGGAATTGGACGTGGCTAGCATCCTCTTCTGTAAAAATGATTGGTTGTTTTTCCAATCGCTATTGTTTCGATAACCGCTGTTCCGGGACGTACTCCACTCCGTTATGGGATTTCAGTTCGTTAATGTACCTCTTCTGAGCCCCTCTGCTCGTGCCTGCCATATGAGGCCCTCTTGAAATAGTGGCTATATCTCTCCCTATTATCGAAGGAGGATCGTCCTGATTCACTTGAGGTCCGGTTTGACTTACTGGAGCTTCGGGGGCTGACGAAGGGTTTGGTCCAACGGGCTGATTAGGGACCACTTGATTTCGGGCGTACTGGGCCAAAGGTCCCGCTCTAATGAGAGCTTTGATCTCATCCTTCAGTTGTCAACAATTATCGGTGTTGAGACCGATATCATTATGAAATCAATAGAACTTCGAAGGATCTCTCTTCGCTATTTGGTTTTTCAACGGTTCTGGCTTCTTCCATGGAAGGCGAGTAGAATTTTCCAAAAAGATGTGCTCCCTAGTATCTGTGAGGTCGATATAAGTGGTGTAAATAGGCTTGAATTTCTTCCCAGACTTATTTTTCTTTGTTCCGCTCTGGTCGCCCTCACCATTTCCCTTCCTTTTGTTACTCCCCCCTTGGTTATTCTTGGTAACGGTTTGAGCCGTAGCTGCAACGTCCGTTACCGCTCCAACATGCTGGATAGGGATCTGGTTGGTTCCTGCGATGGAAGCTCGTGCCTCTTCCAGTTTAATCTATCTTTGAGCTCGTGCCAAGAACTCGTCCACACTATTAACTCATTTTCTCTGTAATTCTTGCCTCTTTTCACCCCTAACAAGGATTCCCGTCCTCATTGCCATGAGCTTGGAGCTGTCATCGGCATCCCTAGCTCGTGCAGCGACATTGGCCAATCTAGTTAGATATGCCTTCAGCATTTTGCCAGGTTGCTACTTTACATTGGCTAATGAATTAGCCTTAACCCGAGTTGTTTGGGAAGCCCAGAATTCTTTTTTGAAGATAGAAGAAAACTTCTTCCACGAACTTATATAATGCCTCTTGTATTGCTTAAACCACTGCTTGGCTGACTCGATCAGAGTTGAAGGGAATAAAATGCACCTTAGATCGAGTTCAACATTGTGGGCCATCATCATGCTATTAAACATCCTGAGATGGTTAGACGGATCTTCATCTCCATAAAACTTTGACAAGTATGGCATTCTGAAGCCTATCAGATGTGTGCCCGCCCCAGTATTTGGAGCGAAAGGCTCGAGCTCATCCTCCGAGTCGCAATCGTCTTTATCTTTTCCAGATAAAAGCCTCTTGATTTTCTCTTCCATTAGAGATAGCCTCTCAAGGGTTTTGTCTTTGGTCCCTAGGTTATCTGGGGGCTATTTAACATCTCCCATCCTATCATACATGTTTGATGGGTTATTGTCCCTCCAAGCTCGAGCTTGGTTTGGTGGGGCATTCCCATTATCATGTACTATGGAAGGACATCCATCTTGTCGAGTATAACTAACATCTTCATTCCGAGCTGGATCCTTTCTTTGCGAATTCAGACGATCACGCAAATCAGGTTGCGAATCGTACTGTGGGCTTTGTACCGAACTCAACTGATTTCTCAGATCGCCCTCGGACCTACCACTTTGTCGACTTTTAGTCCAGTAACTTCCATTTGCGAAACTTACAGCTCACGGTTGAGGATGAGGATATGGATTTCAACACGTGTCAGTGGGACGTAGGTATAGGCTGACGAAGGAGGATTTCTCCTACTGTCTCCATAAGCTGGAATGTCCCGCATAGGATGAGGTGGTGTTGGATGTCTAATAGGTGACAGGGGATGCCTTATTGGTGAGGCAATCCTTTTCCCATCAGGGTAAACTAGATTAGCCCGCCTCTACTCTGCCCCAATATTTCTAGCTCTCTGCGCCTGACGATCCGATCGGGACGTAGGAGGGTTTGTTGGAACATTTTGTCTCTATGAGCCTGTCCCAGCTCCTCCTCGTGGATTTCCATGGGTATTCCTAGGTGCTTGTGAATGAGTCACCAAACTTGGGGTTGCGGTTCTAACTGATCGACTGATATGCTGATGACCCCTATGAGGGCCACTGGGATGAGCATTCTGGCGGTCTCGCCCTGTAGGCACAGAACTTGGGGTGGCAGTTCTGACTGACCGGCTTAGTTTGTATAAGTTATTCCAGTGGGATTTATGAGACCCACTTCCTCTTTCCGACATTAACGTCGGTTGCAAGAGGGGGTAACCGAGCCAAAACCTCCTTAATTTGCCTGTTTTCCTTAGCGAGATGGCTTCTTAACTGCATGTTTTCCATCTCAAGAACAGTTAAGTAGCCTGGGTTTGGATTCGGTGGTAATGATGCCGAACTCCCAGTGTCGCCTTGACCCGCCGGTTGTTTTCCCGGATGTTGCTGGACTTTAGGGCCATGCTCATTCGAAATAGCGGTATGATGGGCCTCCTGCCCACTAGGTTGTTCTATCTCATTGTCGTACATTGAGTGAGTGAGCACCATGATGAGATTCCACTGAGATTTTTATAATGCACTAATTTTCCTCTCAATGAAAGCACCAAACTATTAACGCAATTTTTCTCCAACAGTGTATTAAGAAATAATAAGGTAGATTAGTGCTTAATAATAAACCGTAATGAAAAGTAAAATGAATTCTCAAGAACACAGATCCTTTTACGTGGTTCAGTGGTTAAAATCCACCTAATCCACGAGTCTATATTATTGATGTTTCTCTCACTATTTTGGCAGAGTTTTGGTATTACAGAATAATGGTCCCCCTCCTTGTCCAATATTTCCAAAATTTATAAGGGAATTCCATAGACAAGTTTGGGTAACCGCGTGAGTCAATCACGCATTTACATAATTATTACATTTAATACAAGCAATTCCCATTTATAATGGGATATGGTTTGATCACAAAGTAAATGTTCTCTTAATATCTAGGACACAACCTGGTCATAAATAAACGCATAAAAGGACCCGAGTCTCTGGGATCCGCGTGTGTGCAATATATTAGAATTACCACAAGCTGAATATCTCCTCCAAGCTTGTACTTCGACAACCGTTTGAATATTATGAGCTCGCGCTTCATAACCTTCGTGTCCGTAGCTCGGGTTAAACCCAAGACGCCTAACACCACATGTGTCCACATGAAATTGGAGTTGTCTATGTGGATAATAAGCAGATATCATTCCCTTGGTTATTTCTCCGTATATTTATTTGCTAGCTGTACCCGAACTGAGTGACGGAACTCGTGCTGAAGTCAGGGTACAACATGGTTCAACATTTTAAATCGACCTACGTCCACGAGTCACTTTTATTGAAATCTGCGTGAAAGCTTCAAGGAAGAGCAATTTCACAAAGTGTTTCTCAGTACAAAATGGTTTGTCTTTACAAGTGATTATTCCCAAACTATTTATAGGCCTAGGTCCACGATTTCTCCCTTAATCTTTTGGATATTATAAGATACATATCAAGTCTAAATTGGGATAACATATCCCGTAGTATAAACACAATCGATCACATTTATTGTGAATAAATATCCCTAAACAATAAGTTAATTACACAGTTTGGACTAAATCCCCTGATTGTAGGGATTTCCCAATACCATCTATGTGCATTAATTTAACGTGTCTTTGAGCTTGAATACTATTCCAACACACTTTTGAGATCACACATAGCTTTGAGTTCATCGTTTCAATTGTCGCCACCTCCTTGGTTGATTGAACTTTCGGATTCATCTTTTGGGTAAGAGTCTTGTTGCCTTCGAGCTTACTACTCACGCTCGAGCATTGATGACGTAACTCTGGAACTGAGTGACGAATTATACAAGTATAATGTTGCCATTGGTTAATCTCGAGCTTACACTTTGTGAACCTACATTTCGAGGTTGTTTATTTATTCTCGAAATTCGGGTGTAACAGATTTCATTAGTGGATTTTGTTGCGATAATTTTGCTATGCAAGTGCACACAGTCGCAAACTCGTAATAAAATGGTAAAACCAAGTATCGTCCTCAAGGACTGAGTTATCAATTACCAGTCAATTAATCTCTTGTTCTATTTGATGAATTAAAATTCTTGATTTTTGTAAAATACAGCAAAAGAACCAATAAAGTGCAGAAATAATAATCGACAATTAAATAGAATAATAACTAATAGTAAGACTTTTAATTTAATCACTGAGAAACAATTATGATATTCAATCTCATCAACTATCCTTCCTATTATTCCCTAATGCAAAGTATGAATTCTTCTTATTTTTTTACCTAATTCAATTAACAAGTTGAAACAGCAGCCTATAATCATACTATGAATTATAAACTCAACCTAGGTGACAATTTCCTATATTTCTATGGTAAATTGAACCACAAAGGTAGCATTAATTTCCACAACTTAACAACAGTTACACAATTAATTCAGATACTTTCGTTCTAAATTAGAATTATGTCCAATATAACCAAAGCATAATTAAATCTCACTTCTCAGATTTTGACTTAAAAACTTATGAATGTGACTAAAGATGGCCAATCAATAATCACTCTATAAGAACAGATTATATGGAATTGAAGAAGATTGAAGAAGAGGAAATTAAAATTGCATTAGGTCATAACAGAAATTCAAGTGATTCAATTGAACATCCTAAACAGAAAATTAGTTCATAATCATAGTGCTAATCACAACAGAAATTAAAGATAACATCAGGAAGAAAAACATGTAAAAATACTCTAAGCTTGAGCCTTCAAAACCAGAACTCCTCCCTTCGTCCGTACCTCCTTTTCTTCTCCTTCTCGCAATCTTAAAACCTAAGATTTCAAAAATTAAAGAAGCGGGCCGCGGCTCTACATGCACTATGCCGCGGCCCGTATAAAAATTTCTGGGCAGGAGGTCCTTTTCATGCCGCGGCTCTCTGAAGCCATGCCGCGGCCCGCATCGACGAATTCTGGGCAAAGTACCCATCTATGCCGCGGCTCTATCTAGCCATGCCGCGGCCCGAAGACTTCCTGAAAAACAATGCTTCTGTTTCCCACCTAGCCGCGACTCCCTTTTGCTCATGCCGTGGCTCTTAAGGGAAATCTCATTTCTTCAAGTTTTCATCCCAAAATTTCACCAACACTTCCAAATTGTGTTGAGAACCATTCTTGATCAAAATATGATGGAAAACTCGGTTATTTCTTCCCTTTCTTTGGCATTTTCTTTCACATGCTCAATTCTTCCTGATATTCATAAAAACAACCAAACAAAGCATAAACCCGCGCTAAAACAAGGAAAAACAAAATAAAAGACTACTAAAAACATCACCAAATCATAATAAAAACTAGACTCATCAGATTTTCTCTTGGATGTGGCCCAACTAGATGTAGGCTTGATTCAACAAGCTAAACCAGTATATATTGAGGTTTTCTTTTGTGTGCTATTTTTTTATTCCCTTTACGTGTTTGATGTTATTCTTGATGGCCATATTTGTTATTGCTTAGTAAATTGTTTGCAGAATTGAGTATTGTTGTTGTAGACTTTACAACAATTCACACCGATAGCAGAACTTTAGCCACTAAGAGTCTACAAGAATAGTCTTGATTAGTTCAATTGTGTATCTCAGAACATCTCGACAAGCATAACTGCTCCTTCAAGGAGCCACTGCAATAGACTAGGCTTCAAGGATGTCCTTTTTGAATCAGATTGTGCAAATGCAATTGAGTTGCTTAATCATCTCGCTGGTATCAGTTTCTTAGCTGGGGTAGTTATTTAGAGATATTCTCTCAACTTGTGCTCATTTAAGTAATGTTCAGATCATGTCTAATGTCCTAGATGAGCCAAAAGAGTAGCTCACGAGATGGCTAAACTAACCATTCTTCATATATAAATCAAGTATGGTAGCCTGAATTTCTAAATCACATAGGGCATTTTGAATTACCGATGCAAATACAAAAACAAAAAATAAAGGGCTTTGTCAGGGTGGGGAGTGTCATCCCTGCCTCCACCTCATTCAACACTTGGGGATGGAAAATTGTATTTGTTCTGTTCTCTATTTAGATGGAGAATCCACATTTCATTCTCTAGATAGACGAGAAATCTCCGTCCCATTAAAAGCTCCATGTCCCGTAGAAAAAATGTGCATTCATAGCCACACATCATATTGCATCATATGAGTTGAAAAGAAAAAAATACAATCCACATGGCAACACAAAGTAATTATAAAACCCTGATGCAGGATGAGAGCAGTTTCAATGGGTTGCGGTTTTTTTAGTACCTCTACATAATAATGCTCATAATATAATGGCTGTCGTAGCCATAACTATTAATTATTGAACAAGAATAAAAAAAAAAAAAGCATTAAAGCTAAGAATATTGAGGCATACGCGTAATCTTGGTTGGATTTTGTGGTGAGGTAGAAATAGAATTGAGGAAAAAAGCCCAAAGTCAGCAAAAGGGCACGTTTAGAAGAAGAGAACTATGCAGATATAATTTCATAATTCCATACACACAATTACCCAATAGCTTTGTCCATTGAAACAAGCGGAAAGACACACATGGTGTTTGGTGAGTTGCTGTCGCCTGGATTGCATGGTTGAGTAACATGACAAGCCAGCGATTTTAACGTTTTTCCTGCCTTGAAATAAGATCCCTCACACGTGTATTTACTATCATCCCATTCCTCTCCTCCTTGGACCAATCAATATTACCCCTTTTTACTTTTTTATTTTCCAATGACACGCAGTCATATAAATTGTAAAATATACTATAATTTCTCTTGGTATCATCACCAATCGGCATATTAACTTCATCACATTACAATCTAAGCTATACTTTCTCTCTTTAATATTTTTGGTAAAATATGTGTATACATGAAAGTTGATTTTCATAATAGAAAATGAATATAATTTGACATTGTTTTAATTATTGATTCACGTGTATAAGCAATTATTCGAATCTTCTTTTTATTTTTTATCCCCCTCTAGTGTGGGGTGTCAGTTTTGGAAAGTAGATGAAATGTAAATGGGGTTTTCATACTTTAGATTTATTAGAATACAGCTATATATGTCTATATATAGCACTATTTTGATATGAAGAGTCAAATAATTTTGTGAATAAATTAATGCAACCCTCTTGTGGTCAAATATTTAGAGGATGTATCTAGCTATCTTTAAGTTCCTTGCTCTCATAATGGAGTAGTAGTAGTACTCTAGTACATATATTTTTTAAATAATAATCTTATTAATTAGTAACCTCTAGATAAAAAAACAATGAGATTCAAAACCATGTTAGCTAGCTATAGGCACAGCTAGTTAGCCAGCAGCCTCCTAGCCACATATTATTACATTGACTTAGCTAAATTAAAGTCAATTAAAGCACATGATAACATTCTGTGAACCAACCGAGAATCTTGGCTACAAATAAGTAATTGTCAATTAGGTTTTAGCTTCACACTCCCAAAAACCTGGACGCATTTCACATATAAGGAGGCATTTCTCCCTCATTATATGGAATATTTTGTTACAAAACTTTCATTTCAAAACACCATTTAAATCTCCCTTAGCTTACACTTATCTTGTGTAGTAAGTCTAAGCACCCTATTAGCTCGATTTTGAGAGAGTATAATGGCCAATTTCCTTATAAAAATCTCAACCAGTCTCTCCCTAATCGCCTCACTTCTTCTACTGCTATCCACATTCGAAAACTCTCAAGTATCAGCACTAGCAAATATCTCAGCACCATCGTCAACAAACGACACTAATATTGACAATGCTCTTCAATATGCCGAAGAAGACGGCAGCGACGACGACGACGAAGAAGATTTTTACGTCCTGGACAAGGCGCCACAGACAAACGTCCGATCAAGTAGTCGATTCTTGGCGAGCTACATCATAAAGAAAGGCACTCAATGTCACCCCAAGAATTACAACGTGTGCAATGGGGTCCCGGCTAACAAAGGGAAGAGTATTCTCTACTGCTGCAAAACGCATTGTCGTAACGTCCTTGGCGACCGCAACAACTGCGGCAGATGTGGCCACAAGTGCAAGTTCGATGAGCGTTGCTGTAACGGCAGATGCACCGAAGTTTTGATCAATACAAAAAATTGTGGCAAGTGTGGTAAGCGATGCAAGGCCGGTGTTGCTTGCGATAATGGCTACTGTGGTTACGCATAACCAATATAAATATACATATATAAACATATTGTCATGAGTTTTGGTAAGATCATATATATTATAGAAAAATATATTTTGATATGTTGATAATAGTTTTGTCTTCATTGCTACGTATGTGTACGTATATACTTATTCTATACGTACTCTAGGCTCTCTAGGGCTACGGCTGATTCTTGGATATGTTCTCCGTATCTAAAAGTTTATTTTAATAATTTGGATTTTATACGTAATTTATATTGTATGTCACAATTCATGGTGAATGAATATTTTTTCGGGTTGATGTGTTCAATAAATTTTGTTTTTTAATTTGATTGGTTTCTTTGAAAGCACTACTCGACTGAGTAGTCATGACTGATTGAAAGTACTACTCGTGCTCTTTTACGTGTGAAAATGAAACTAAATGTACTTTCTGTAAGTCTGTATTTTGTTTGTGCTAACCAATGTCTCTTTTTTCTTCCCAATTAATACATTAGAAACTGTGCTAACCTTAGTCACTTCTGTGCCACAAATGTAAAAATCAATAATTCAAAAAATATATATATTATTATTATTTTTTATCTCCTAGAAAAAACCTTAAATAGTGTAATAGAAATTGGGGTTTAATTGGCTATTTAATATGAATTAATTAATTTTATTTGTTCATAACTTCTAGACTCACCCCGAGTCCCGAGCTCAAGCCTGTTATGATCAAACCGATAAATCATATTTAAAGATCGTCTCATGCCGAAATACTCGAACCAATCCACATTATAATGTGGTCTCACAATATATCATTGACATGCAAACAAGTATACAATTATACCATCAACGGGCCAAATTACCAACACACCCCTGAAAGCAAATGTGGACCCACATGTATGCATTCAACATCATATTATAATATAATTCTCATAAACACATTTAATAGCATAATTAAACAGTTATGGCCCTCCCGGCCTACGAATCCAGCCATTAAACCATATTAGGGAATCCGGGGCATTACAGATAATAGTTAGCTTCATCCTCCTCCCATTTGATCTGTGCCTAGGCCTTGGCGAGAATGTCTTCCATCGTCTCGCAAGGATACTTGGTAAGTTCTTTGTATAGGTCTGAGTCATAGTGCAGTCCTTTGCGAAAGGCTGAGATGGATGTGTCTTTATTACAATGGGTTATAGACACATTCTCTTTGTTGAGGCAGCCTACGTACTCTCGTAAGGGCTCACCTCGTCGTTGAACTATATTGTAGAGGTCTTATAAAGACTTTTCAAGTTTCCTGCTACTAGCAAACTACTCAACAAAAGTGTCAGTAAATTGTGCAAAAGTAGAAATAGAATTATTAGGTAAATTAGTAAACCACTGGAGGGCTAGTCCAATCAGACTAGAACCAAACCCCTTACACATGCATGCTTCCCTCATGTCGCGTGGGATGGCAATGGTGAACATTCTCTGCCTATATTGAGAGATATGATCATCGAGATCGGACATTCCATCAAACATCTTCATGTGGGGGAAGCTGAACTTTTTCGGCATTTCGACCATGGCTATATCATCAATGAAAGGTGAGTCAGCGTAGCAGCTTGCTGTACTCTTTTTAATAGGGGTTGTCATTCCAGGAATTCGCAAGATGAGTGCTTCCATCTCGGCCAATTTACGAGCCAGCTCAGGATCTTGGATTGGAAGTGAGCTAATGTTTGTGATGCGGGATAGCTTGCTCATGGCTGGGTGATTCAATCCGATTGTCTGCTGCTTAGGTATATTCTGACCAACTCCAACGATGGTCTGGCTGGCTCCAACGGTAGGCTGACTAACACCTGGAACCTGCTGTTGTCTGGGTCCATTTGCTGGCTGACTAGCTCCTGGAATCTGCTGTTGTCCAGCTGCTGAGGCTGGCTAGCTGACTCCTGGAATCTATTGTGGTTCGGGCGCAGAAGAATGTCCATGTTCAGTCATGGTTACCTGTTCACACGCATTGACAATAGAATTTTGTATGTTAGACATGGTGGGTGGAGTTTGATAATTCCTTACCAAGGGTGATGGAACTGTCTCACTTGGTCCATCATTGTTAGAATAGGGGTGAGGTCACCCAAAGGTTTCATAGGGCTAATTGGACTTCCGAAGTGGGATGGCTGAACCTCGGTGGCTTGAGAGGGCATGGCCTCTATTCGCACAAGCAGGTCAGCATTCTTAGCTTCGAGCCTCCTCATTTTCTCGCGTTGTTCATTCATCTGGGCAATAAGAGCAGCGAGTTGAGCAGACATATCAGGTGTCTCAGTCACGTCTGGCATGGCTCTCAAGTGAACTCCTTGATCTCTTTGTCGATCGTCTGATTGCCAGGGCGCCAAATTGTAGATGTGATTTCCTACAATTGATTAGATGGGCACCAACAACCTGTCAAGAACAAAGAGAGAGATGAGAGTTCAATTGGAAGCATCGGTGGGGTGTCAGCCAAAGAGACTCTGACGCTCAAGTTAGTCGATTTGTAACGAAAGCTAATTGAAAGTAACAAAACTATAATGAAAATAATGATATAATGATGGATGGATGAGTAGTAATGGTCAGAGTGACAGAAGAGACGACGACAAAATCCAACGATCGAGTCAAGTCCGGTTGGGTCAGACTAGGCTGACTGATTCAACTTGCTTGACTGGATCGCTTGGAGAGAGTAGCACTTCGTTTCAGTGAGAGAGTAAAGTAGAGTGATAATGGTTATCTCATGTCCCGTTCTGAACCCCTGAGGCTCTTATTTTTTGTTCTTCTTTTCATTGTGTTCTCCTCTCCTTTATCTGCCCGTCTGACCCGTTCTTAGTGGTTCTTCTCTGATTTTTATGGGAAGAAGAGTGTGTACTTTGATTGGTTCACTGTCCCTGGCTGACTGAATGCATCCGGACTCGGGCCTAGGTACCAGCTGGCCCGTTGGATGGTTTATCCAATATGTGTGAGCCCATTTACATTGGTTTGGGCCTTGTTAGCTTTTTTGGGCCTAGAGAATTATTCTGGCTGACTAGTTGGGCTTTAATTTGTACACAAATTTTGTCCAGTACACAAATAATTGAAATGAATTTTTGCATATATTGTTTGTTTGTTTATTATTATTATTATTATTATTATTATTATTAGAATAATAATATATGAATACTAGAAAATTCTCAAATTTGTTATTGTGACTACAATATTGTATTGGTACGAGAGGATTAATATTGTTGGGAACAAATTTAAACAGTCCGTAATAATAGCAAGTTATGTGGAATATTTGGATTAAATATTGTAAGTACAATTCACAAGTATTATTAATACATATAATCTAGATCCGGATTACTGATGTAGTAGGACATCTTAGTGGAGGTACTTTGTATAAAGTGGTTATACATGAACGGGACCCGATATGTTATTAATACTTATTAATATCGTTTACTTTATAAGTATTAATTAAACATATCAATAAGATGATCATATACAAATTGATATTAATCCTTCTATTTATTAGGAATTCTTGTTTATGTCATATGAGTTCTTTGATTCACTCGTTATGGTTTGTCAGAATGATCAGGCTGAAAACTTTTGTTTTGAGAACTTATTGATGTAAATGGCTGGGCACATAATATACAGATATGGAATCTATACATTTCCCAGAGGAATTGAATAATAAATTTTTGGGCACCATTTAACCTCTTAAGAGTTGGCTTTTGGAACTGAAATGTTATTGAGCTAAAATTCACAAATCATTTTATGAATTAACATTCACTAGTAAAGTTAATGGTACTTAAGGAAACAAGATATAATTGAAGAGGTTAAATGGTGATTAATTCCTACATCAATTATGAACCATTAATAGAGGCTTTAATTGTATGTAGTAATTAAATAGATGAACACTTTTATGATTTAAAAGTACTCAATAAATAAATGTCTATACTTACAAGAGTGCAATCTCATATATTTTAGTGGAATAATATTGAAATTAATAAATTAAGGTTATTATATTTAAGATTTTTAATTAATAATCTAAATTTATTGGAGCTTGAAATTATAGGTCCCCGAGATGGCTTTATCAACACTATCTAAGATAAGAGTAGAAATTCGAAAAAAATCAAGAAAATGACATATTTGGAAGAAATTTGTTCTTTAGGGTCAAATATGTAATTGGGACAAATTGATTAATTAATATATTATTTTTCAAAATTAATAAATTAATTAATTATATTTTCGAAGATTATTTTTTTTAAAATGCATTTTCAAAAATAACATTCAAATAATTAATATAATTAAATTTAAATTAATTAGTATTATTAATTTAAATAATGTGAAAAAAATATTTATGATAATTCAAATTTGAAATGATATATATTCTTTAATTAATCTGATAAATAAGTTATCAGATTTATATATTTTTGAATAAATAATTATTAAATAATAAATAAAATAAAATTGTTGGAACACATCCCTAAAATCAGGGATGTCCAACTACAATAATGTAGTGTTTGGAAAACTTATACAATATCTTTATTTATTTTCATGTATATCTAATATTAAAAAAAGTAATACTAGATAGCCTAAAACATGTTTCTAAAATTGAATTCAAAGAGAAACAATGAATAGCATACTTACAGTATACGCAACGGAATTAGAGAGTCCTTCCTTCACTCTCTCTAACTCTTGTATCCTCTCTTTCGCAGAGTATTATCAAGAAACTGAACCGATCTTCTATTTTCTTCACAGCCTTCCAATGTATCCTTAGAATCACCTAGACTAGTGTGGACAATTCTCAGTACATGAGATAGATACAAAGAAGAAGAAGAGAAAATAATCAAAGAGGCTTAGAAAATGACTTGTGTTTAGAGAGAATCTAAAACTATCAGAAAACCAGTGATTCAACTTATGTTTTGACTTCTCTCTAAGCACTCATTTTATAAACTTAATTAGGCCATTTAATTTAATTAAAAATTCAATAAAATAATAGCCATTTTAAAGCCCTGGGTCGAAATTATCATGGGCTTTAGGCCCGTGAAATTCCCTATTTGATTGTAAGCCCATTGGACTTAAAATCAAGGCCTGTATTATTTTCAATTGATTTAATTAATTAAATAATTATTTCAATCATTTATCAAATTAATTATTTATAATTTGAACTTTGATTTAAACTTATTTATTAATTTAGATACCAATTTATCTTAATTAATAAATCTGCCATAATTTCTCTTTTCTTCTCAAAATTACACAACTCTGTGAAACTATCCAAAATTGACCTGGTCAACTTTGATAATTCTAATTGATAATTAATTGAGACTGTTGTACCCAGTTTTCGAGCCATGTTAAATATGACCTCGAAAGCTGGATTCGCAGCAAATGAACTCGTATAGTTTGAAGTATGCTCCAGGACTAAATATTGAGCCTGCAAGACATAGATGACCTCGAATATGGTGACCTCGAAGTGTTCATGATCTCGAAAGGTAGCTCCGGAGACGCATCCATCCTCAGGGATGACCTCGGATCAGGGGTCCCGAGCTCGACGCACAGACGATCTCGAAAGCCATGTGACCTTAGGAGATGTCTCTAGCTCGAAAGCTGACGAGAAACTTGGGAAGCTAAGGCTTTGGAGATATATGATAAAAACCTTATATCTATAAGTGTTGTCCATGCGAGATGTAATCCTCATTTATTACTGTAAATCCCCTAGAATCGTGGGATATTATATGGTCAGTTATACGTCCCCTGGTCTTCAGGGGACGTTTCCTTTTATATTTGATTATAGGCATTTAAAGCCATTTATTTTATTTATACAAAAAGAGTAACTACCCAAAATATGTGGGATAGTATTATGCGGCCTTCTCTATAAATAGAGAGGTCATGCACCATTGTAATGGACCGAAATTCTGAACCTTGAGAGAAAACTCTAAAGAATTCATCCTTGAAGAATTTTCAGAGATAATCTTAAGTTTAATAACAGAGACTCGTGGACTAGGCAGATTTAACTGCTGAACCACGTAAAAATCGTGTGTTTGTGTTGTTATATTTTAATTGGCCATTATCAGTTATTGTTTACGTGCTCTCCTTTCACTGTTGACGAAAAACGGCGTCAACAGTTTGGTGCTTTCATTGAGAGCCTTAAGCATTCATCCCTGAAAAAGTCATGGCCGCAAACAATCAGAACACACCTGAGGAAAATTACCCAAGACGTCCTGGAAAACAACCAATGGAGAACCCGGACGTTGAGGAGAGAAGTGATTCTTCTGATTCCCGGGGACCACCTCCTCCACCAAGGGATGAGGATATGTACTACAATCCGAAGCGGTACGTTCCTATTGTAGAACTTGAAAACCGGCAATTGAAGCAGCTGTTGGCATAGGCCAACAAGCGGAATGAGGAGTTGACAAGGATAGCCGCAGAGGCGCAGGTGGCTCAGCCCCCGCCTCCGCGCAAAAACCAAGTCCCTCCTCCAAGGGATGTGCATGTTCCTCCCAGGAGACCCCGTGGGCGTCCACGAAAAGATGCTGCCACAAGGAGGCCGACTCAACCTCCGGCACCAGCAAAGCCATCTGCTCCACCTAGGCCCCAGAGGAGTACTCGAGCTCGGGCCCCGGCTAACCCGCCTATGGAAGTGCCTGCAGGAGCTGAGAATAACCGAACCCCTGCAGAGGCTCGGACTCAGGTACCTGGGAGCGCACCAAATGCGACCGACCCTTCTCGGGAAAATTCTGGACCCCCTAGGCCGCGACAAGGGTGGTAGCCACCGTCACCCATAAGATATCCTTCGCCCCCCCGCAGGAACGCTCAGCCCGTTCGAGGCCAGGATGAAGGGCGTACGGGGGAAAGACAAGAAAACAGAGAGACTTTCCAGGAGCGGAGAGGCGCTCCATCTGAGAAAAGTCAAACGTCTCGGTCTCGCACGGCGGAGATGAGGTGACGTGGGAAGAATCCATCACGAAATAACCGAGCAATGAGTTTCACCAGTGATGAGTCCGGAGATACCAGGTCCGTTAGTAAACATGACCGAGGTCGTAATAAAACTGGAAGCCGCAAGAATCGTCCCGACCTGCGAAATCATCTGAAACAGAGTTGAGATAATGGAGATCAAACAAATCCGGACCTGAGGGATCGCTTGAATAGGCGTAGAGATCACTCGCGGAGACGCGAGCCTGGAATCACGATCAATGACAATCAATTCCAGACAGCACTTCCTACTGACCCAGTCCAAGAAAGAATCGATCAGCTCGAAAGAGCCTTTAGGCTTTTAAAGAATGAACGAGGAAATGGTCGATATGAGGACTCCGATGAGGAGCTCGAGCCATTTGCTCCCCATATTTCCAACACTCAATTTCCTCAGGGGTTTCGGATTCCTCACGTCCCAACGTTTGAAGGAAAAACTGACCCGTGTAGTCACCTGAGCACGTTCAACACTATCATGAGAGCCAGTAACGTGGGTTACGAGCTCAGGTGTATGTTATTTCCAACATCATTGGCAGGACCTGCCAAAAGTTGGTTCGAAAAATATAAGAGACACTCAATAACCTCATGGGAGCAGTTGTCTAAAGACTTTAAGAAGCAGTTCAGAGCAATGATGGGGGTCAGACCAGAGGCATCCACCTTAACTAACGTCCGACAACAGCCGGGCGAAACACTAAAAAGTTACCTAACAAGATTTAATCTGGAAGTAGCCCGAGCTCGGGACGTGGATGACAGTGGGCACCTAATGGCTATCTGAGCTGGTGTATTACCAGGAAGTGCCCTTTGGTATGGCATGCAAGGGAAACCAGTAAGGTCAATAACCGAGTTTAACAGACGAGTGTAGAGGTTTGTCAATGTAGAGGAAGCGAGGTCGACGCTCAAAGCGACTTTCTAGTCCGAAACTACAACGATAAACATCAACTCTGCCTCAACCTTGGCGGACCCAGCAGCTCCAAAGCCTGCCACAGAGAACCCCTCCAAGAGGAAAAAGAACGAAGGAAGTAACCCCGAAGCTGAGGGAGGAAAGAAAAAGAAAGGGGAGAGATATTTCTCCGTGTATAGGGTATACACCGAGCTCAATGAGTCTCGGGAGAACATATACCTGGCTAATGAAAACCAGGTCCCCTTTAGGCGCCCGGACCCGATGAGGAATCAAAAATCCAAGAGGGACTCCAGTAAATATTGCAGGTTCCACAGAGACACCGGGCATACAACAGATGAATGTCGACAATTGAAGGACGAGATCGAAGGGTTGATCTCGAGAGGTTACTTCCGGAAATATGTCAAAAACCAGAGTACTGGTCAGACGGCCGCGAGCCAGAGAGTATCCGTGCCCCCAATGACACAAAACAATAACTCCCGAACTCGGGAAGAGGACAGGCCCCCGCCGATTGATGGAGAGGATGTAATAACCATCTCGGGAGGGCCTCACCTCGTAGGAGGGGGCAGGAATGCCCAAAAGAGGTATGTTAACGAGTTGAAGACAGGGGACGGGTCTCCTTGAACCTAGGGCACCAAAAAGCCAGAGGATTGAAACACAACCAATAACCTTCACCGAGGAAGACGCCTTTCATGTTCAGTTCCCTCATCATGATCTGCTGGTCATTACTCTTCAGTTAGCCAATAAAAGGGTCCACCGAGTTCTCATAGATAATGGGAGCTCAGTCAACATCCTTTATAAAGCAACCCTCAAGAAGATGGGACTCTCCCTTCGCGACCTGAAAGCGTGTGCAACTACTTTGTACATCTTTTCAGGAGAACGAACTGCCTGTATGGGATCCATTGAGCTCCCCGTGACCTTGGGAGACTATCCAGTCTCGGTGACCAAGATAATGGAGTTCGTGGTAGTAGACTTACCATCTGCCTACAATGTGCAGCTCGGGAGACCCGCCCTGGTCGGGCTGGGGGCAGTTTCATCAGTAAGGCATCTGGCCCTTAAGTTCCCGACCCCTAGCGGGGTCGGGACATTAAAAGGAGACCAATTGGCAGGGAGAGAATGCTATAGCATCTCCTTGAGGGGAAAGAAACAAACGAACGCTCAAGCACTTGTTATCATACTAAACAAAGACGGAACGGTTTTAGAAATTGACGAGGAGATTGATCCGAGGATTGAGGAGAAATTTGACCTCGAACCTTTAGAGGAGCTCGAAGAAATTCAACTCGAGGAAACTGATCCCTCGAAAAAGGTGAAGGTCAGAAAACACCTCCAAGACGAGGCAAAATAGCAATTAATTTGTTTTTTGAAGAAAAACCAGGATGTCTTCGCATGGTCACACTTAGACATGGTAGGGATAAGCCCGAATGTAGCAAGCCACGCTCTAAACATAGACAAAAGCTTTCCCTCAAAGCAACAAAAGCGAAGACAGCTGGACGAAGACAGAAAGAAGGCGCTAAAGGAGGAGGTTGACAGGTTGAAGGCAAACTGATTCATTAGGGATGCCTTTTACCCTGACTGGGTAGCCAATCCGGTGTTGGTCCCAAAGCCCAATGGGACGTGGAGAACCTGTATTGACTACTCAGATCTCAACAAAGCTTGCCCAAAAGACTATTTTCCGTTACCAAGGATTGACCAGCTCGTGGATGCCACGGCGGGGCACGGCCTGATGTCGTTCATGGATGCCTATTCTGGATATAACCAGATTCCCATGCATGCCCCCGACCAAGAACATACGAGCTTCATCACGGATAAAGGGCTATACTGCTATAATGTCATGCCATTCGGGCTCAA
The DNA here is from genome assembly GCF_963169125.1 of Humulus lupulus. Lineage (NCBI taxonomy): Eukaryota > Viridiplantae > Streptophyta > Magnoliopsida > Rosales > Cannabaceae > Humulus > Humulus lupulus. Next base: position 91,598,131 of record NC_084800.1, on the reverse strand, counting down.
GAATGCTGGAGCCACATACCAGCGGCTCGTAAACATGATGTTTTCAGAACAAATAGGGAACAACATGGAGGTTTATGTTGATGACATGCTTGTAAAGTCTCAACTCAACAAGAACCATGTTGATGACCTCGAAGAGTGCTTCGGTGTGCTTAGGAAGTATAACATGAAGCTAAATCCTCAGAAGTGCACTTTCGGGGTATCTTCAGGAAAATTTATGGGCTTTATTGTGAACTCTCATGGAATCGAGGCTAACCCTGACAAGATCAAGGCCCTGATTGACATGCCCTCGCCTCGAAGGCACAAAGATGTCCAAAGTCTGACTGGCAGGATGGCAGCCCTAAGCAGATTCATCTCGAAATCTACGGATCATGGTCTTCCATTTTTCAACTTACTGAGAGGAGGTAAGAAGTTTGAATGGACAGAAGAATGCGAGCTGGCCTTTCAGGAGCTCAAAAAGCACCTTGCAGAACCACCCATCCTGTCAAAACCTGAAACGGGGAAAATACTGTACCTGTACCTTTCAACTACCGAACATGCGATAAGTGCAGTGCTCGTCCGAGAAGAAGAGAGGGTGCAAAGACCCGTTTACTACATCAGTAAAAGATTACTGGGGGCAGAGTCAAGATATCCATTGATGGAGAAACTCGCGCTCAGTCTAATTCATTCATCCCGTAAGCTCCGCCCCTACTTTCAGGCACATCCCATCCATGTGCTGACTGATCAACCACTTAGGCAAGTCTTGTCTAAACCAGAAGCTTCAGGTCGACTTCTTAAATGGGTTGTTGAGCTCGGACAGTTCGAGATCACCTACCACCCAAGAACGACCATTAAGGCACAGGCATTGGCGAACTTTATAGTGGAATGTACGGGTATAGCCGACGACGAGGTAATAACCACGGCCCACGAGCTATGGAAACTTTACGTCGACGGCTCGTCAAATGAAAATGGAGCAGGGGCAGGGGTCATTTTGGTTACCCCCGCAGGAAGCAGATTTCATTCTGCCCTAAGATTTGGCTTTAAAGCATCGAATAACGAGGCTGAATACGAGGCTTTACTCGCGGGACTTCGTATAGCAAAGGAGCTCAAAGCTAAAGCTATACATTACTACAGTGACTCCCAGCTCATGGTTAATCAAATCCTAGGATAATACCAAGCTCGTGGCATTAGAATGGCAGCTTATCTGGAGAAGGAAAAATCCGCATTGGAATATTTCGAGTTTTATGCAATCGAGCAGGTTCCCCCAGAACGGAACTCAAATGCAGATGCCTTAGCTCGACTCGCCACATCCGCCGAAAATGAAGAGCTGAATGTTGTACCCATAGAACACCTATCAGCACCTAGCATTAACGAGCCAGAAGAGGAAGATGTGTGTATGATTGAAACAGAGCCGACCTGGATGACCCCGATAGTCGATTATCTCGAAAATGGAATTCTTCCAAAAGATCGAAATCAGGCTCGAAAGTTGATGTATCAACTTCCCCGTTACACAATTTTGGTTGGAAGGCTATACCGAAGGGGGTATTCCATGCCATTACTTAGATGCGTAACCCCTCCCGAAGCTAAGAAAATCATTGAAGAAATTCATGAAGGGTTCTGCGGAGATCATACTGGGGGGCATAGCCTGTCCAAGAAGATCATACGCCAGGGATATTTCTGGCCAACAATTAAAACAGATTCTTTCGAGTATGTGAAGAAATGCGACAAATGCCAGAGATTCGCCACGATACCCTGAGCCCCACCATCCGAGCTGACCATGTTGACATCCCCATGGCCTTTCGCGGTATGGGGCATCGACCTCATAGGCTCTCTCCCGACTAGCAAAGGCGGAGTGAAATATGCTGTAGTCGCCGTGGATTACTTCACAAAATGGACGGAGGCTGAACCATTGGCAACTATAACTTCAAAGAAGATCCTTGATTTTGTAGTAAAGAGCATCGTGTGCCGATACGGAGTGTCGAGGAAGATCGTATCCGACAACGGAACCCAGTTCGATTGCGACTTGTTCACCAACTTTTGTGCAAAGAACGTCATAATAAAGAGTTTTTCATCAGTGGCTCACCCTCAAGCGAATGGCCAGGTCAAAGCTGTGAACAAAACTCTCAAGAGTTATCTAAAGAAAAAGTTGGAGGAAGCAAAGGGATGGTGGCCCGAAGAATTTCCCCAAGTCCTTTGGGGATACAGGACCACGGCTCGAACCTCAACAGGACATACCCCGTTCTCTCTAGCATACGGCTGCGAGGAAATGTTGCCCATAGAAGTCGAAATCCCAACGATCCGAACTCAGATTTATGACCAAAGTTCAAACCACACTCAGCTCAAAGAAACCCTAGACTTGATTGAAGAAAAAAGAGAAGAGGCTCAGCTGAGAAATGCTACCTACCAGCAACGAACTACCAGATATTTCAACAAGAGGGTTCGCGATCGAAAATTCGGAATGGGAGACCTGGTGTTGAGACGCGTATTCCTGGCAACTCGAGATCCAGCAGCTGGAGTGCTCGAGCCGAACTGGGAAGGACCGTACCAGATAGAATCAATCATCCGTCCTGGTGTGTACAAACTTGCGAGATTGGACGGGAGCCTAGTACCACGAGCATGGAATGGCGAACACCTTAGACCTTACTATCAGTAGTGCAGGAAAAGTGTTGCCAATAACCATGAGTTTCTATTTGTATTAGTTTGTTTGTCTTTTGATTACCATCAAATAAAGATTTATTTCATTCAGTATATTATCTCTTTTTATTTTTTATTTTTGCAATCTCTCTTAATTTAATAACCTATGGTCACACTCATAGGATATTAAGGGGGCATCATTGGTATATATACCATCAGCTTAAAAAATAAAAAATATATGAAGCATTTGGATATAACCAGATCCGCGAGCTTAGATAGTTCGGACATAACCGAGTTATCAAAAATATGAAGCATTTGGATATAACCAGATGCACGAGCTTAGATAGTTCAGACATAACCGAATTATCAAAAACATGAAGCATTTGGATATAACCAGATGCGCGAGCTTAGATAGTTCGGACATAACCGAATTATCAAAAACAGAAAATGTTTGGAATTAACCAAATGTGCAAACTCAACAGGTTTGGAACAAACCAGCCAAAAAACTAATCGACGATAAGTAGGAACCTAAACCTACTTGGGGATAAGTCGAGATCGAGGCTGGAATGTCTTAAAGAAAAATAGTTTCGAACTCTTAACCTTGGAATGAAAACCGAGGATGAGGAAAAGTGACTAAGCAAAAAAGATATAACCAAATCATTCACATTACATACCATATAAGTACTTTTGGGTTAATGGTTAAAGTAATATCCGACTTTGAAAGATAACGAGGTCGGAAGCGGATAATTTGAACAAACTGTGCATGAATGCATTGAGCTTCGAACCTAAATCCACAATATGTTTGTATGAATAAATAAACATAAATAATTCATCCATAAAAAATGTGCAAAATATTTCGAGCCAAGAAATGTAAAGCATATATAAGTAATATTTAAAGAAATTGTATCAGCCCCGTGGGCATAAATTAAAATAATTACAAAAATAAGGGGACGCAGCCCCAATAGATGGTTTCCCCGAGATCAGATTTAAGGGAGAGGAGTCTCCTTGGCCTTCTCAGCATCAGCAGCACCGGATTCCTCAGGACGAATAGCATGGCTATCCTCCTGGGCTCCCTCCGAAACGGCATCCCGAGCAGCCTTTTCCTTCTCGAGCTGATCAGCCTCTTCCTTCTCGAGCCGAGCATTCCACCTGTCAAGAAGTGTCGCCTCGTGAGGACCTAAGAAGCTGGTGTCCAAATCTTCATTGTAGGCCCACATTCGGTACATGGCCGAGTCAACTGCTTGATCCTTCTTCTCTTTGTACTCAGCAAGGAGACGAGCTTTTTCATCCTCCATGATGTCAAAGGTGGCAGCCTTCTCCTCTTCAAGCTTCTTGTTGGTCTCCTGGAGCTGGGTGATCTCCTTCTTATGCTCCTCGAGCTCAGTTTTCAGCTACCCGAGCTCGGTGGCCATGTCCTCACATTCCTTGGCTCCTGCCTCAAGCTTCGCATTCGCTGCCTTTAGATCATCGCTCGCTTTGAGGTGGAGATCCTTCGCCTCTTGAGCATGAGACTTGCTCAAATGAATCTCGTTGTTCAACTTATAATTGAGCTGGGCGGTAAAGGCAAGAGACTGAAAAAGAAAAAGTCATCATTAACACCAAGTCTGTGTGATTATAACCAAGACGAAGGACTATAGAAGGATACTTACCGCGGCAGCGAGCTCGATACTCTTCTCATAAAGGACAGTGCAGTCTTGGGTATCGTTCAAGCATTGCCATTAGGGAGCTTCGAGACTGCCAAAGCTCTGGCCAATCCGGGACATGACATCCGAGACCAGCGTAGATCCATGGGACTCAGCGGCATTGTCGACCACATATGCATCCATGTGGGTGGAAACTAATAGCTTCTGAGCTCGAGAAGCAGAAGGCCTTCTAGAAGGCGGAACTAAGGATGACTGAACCACCACAGGAGGTTGGGACTCAACCATAATGGAGGGACCGACCAGCGAAGTCGGCGCCACTGTAGAGGCGAAGACCTGCGAGGACGGCGCCGTTGTGGAAGCGCCGGCCTGGGAAGTCACCGCAGCGATGGAGCTCGAAACTGGCGGAGCAGGAGGAGGGGTTTTCTTGGATCTCTTGGGGCCCTTGCCCGGCTGGTCGGTCTTCAGCGATCCTGCTCTGGGATGCTTGCTCCTCTTGGCGCCAGCACCATCGATGATGTTGTCGAGGTCGGAGTCCATCTTACCTGCACAAGTCACAACACAGAGTGAGTTAATAAAAGATAAACATACAAGTTGTTTCAGTATCACAGACATATAAAGTGATGATAGAAGAAACCTAACTGGAACTCTCCCCCGAGCTCGAGCTTGGGGACCATGAAATTCCCCCGTCTTCAGAGGAGGCGGGGGGAGTGCCTTCCCTATATGTGGGTGATAATCTCGAAAGGTCCCTATAATCATTGGTCCTGTACTGAACAGCTATCCCGTTCCACACCTCGTCCGTGGTATACATGGTGTCGTATTTCCCGAGCCCACTATCAAACCTATGGACACAGTCATCTACCCAACTCCATATGTAGAAGTGGTATCTATCCTGTGGGCATGAGACTAACCTATTGGGCTTATGTTTTAGTAAGGTGGGGGACCACATTCTTGAGGTAGGGAGGACTTTACCTTCATCTGAATCTGGGCTCGAGGCTTCATCATTAGCCTCATTCCCCGACAGCAGACTCCTCAGGCGAACTAGAAGTGGGGGCCTCGTTTCTCTCCTCAGAGGAAGGGCGCCCGTGGGCAGGGGCACCTGCTCCCAATGTTCATATTTTTTATTGGACCAGTCAAAGGTGGACTGGCCCTCCCCCAAAAGTCCGCACTTTCGGAGCCTATCCTCGTGTAAAAGGTATAAGAGAGACCTCTTGCCACGGGGGAGTTGGAGCAGGGTCCCTCTATGCTCCTTCATTGTCTCGTCAGGAGTGGGACGCTGAAAATTGGCTGAAAGACAAGACATATTTCTACTAAGTACGAATCTATAAGCTAAAATCTCGAGCACAGAAATAAAGATAACGAGAATACTTACGAATCTGCCTGAACGAGTAGTGTCGAGATGGGGACAGACCGTCTGTCCAGAAGAAGGCCCTTTTGAAATCAGGCGGATGATTGGGAAGATCTTCAAAGACCTTCTTCTCCTTGGGATAGCTCGAGAGATAATAAAAGCCATCCCCTCCCCGAGCTCGGGAGGGGTTACTTTTCAGACAAAAGAGATACAAAATCTCTTGAGGCGAAGGTCCTTTCCACCCCATCTTGTGGTATAAGGACCTCAGGGTAGACAGCACCCTGTAAGAATTGGTGTTGAGTTGGAACGGGGCCAACCCAATGAAATCCGTGAAGTCCTTGATAAAAGACTTCAAGGGCAATAGTGCTCCCGCCCTCATGTGTTCCTGGCTCCACGCCGCGTACTTCAACCTGGCGTCATGGCCCCCAGGGGCGAAACAGCTTCGTTCATGGTCGGCCGGAGCTCGACACTTCAAGGAGCCTTACAGGCTAAGGCCGTGGAGAGCCAGGATTTCAGTTATCTGACTAGTTGTGGTAACCGAGCTCCAATAGTGCTCGGCCTCAAATATTTCTCTCCTCGGCTGTGAGGAAGAAGGTTCCCCCATCAGTTAAAATTGGAGCTCTCCTGGATGGTATGCGACAGTGACCTTTAGTGCAGGGTCGAAGGGAATCGGCCTAGGTCCTGAATTGGATTCCGGATAGAGGGCCTCCTGAAGAACTCTCCTCTTCCCCTCTATGACCTCGTCTATCTGGCGGCGGTAGTGAGCTCGAATGTCCTCCTGCTCACGCGCAAGCTCGTATTCCCTTATCCGAAGTTGATTCCGGGCGAACAACGATTCTGGGCTCGGAGTCTTTGGCTCGTAAGGGATTGCCAGCAACGACCCCCACCATCTTTCTAGATTCTGTGAGATCTAGCGAGAAAGAAAAAATGGTGAGGGCCATGCATGCAAGAGTTGCGAGCTCGAAGTTACGAGCTCGGGGTTTAGGAACAAAACATGCTATATATTAAGACCCTTATTAAAGAGTCAGGACGTGCGTTCCACGAAAAGGGAGGGAGAGTGGATAATTTTTCGAAAATCCCGAAAATCAAGGGAAAAAAGAGTGGCGGTTAGCCAGAAAAGGTAGCCTTGGGTTTCGTGCATTAGCCAAAGCCAAAGTTTTTTACCCGAAATCTTGGTGTACAAGAAATGTCTCTTAAAATTTTAAAACCCAGAAAACAGGAATCTTGTTCAAACATCAAAACTGGGTATGAACCAGTGATGCAAATTCTGTGTTGGGAGTCTAAAAAAAAACACAAGAGCCTATCAGATAGAAATCTCCTATCGTATTATGCTAAAGATGTAAACTAGTACATACACAGACACAGCAAGAACAGCATGAACAAAAACTAACAAAATGGAAAACAAAGATTGCATACTTACACAAGAATGGCGATTGCAGAGAGATTGTCGATTGAAGGAGAGGTTGCAAATAAGAACTCATGGACTCGAACAAACCAGGGTTTCTTTGTTTCTTTGGCCGAGAAAACATGCACGGGATAGAAGCTTTATAGGAAGGTCTCTGGTTTCGTTTTTTCTCTTTTCTTGCTTCTGGTGAACGAAGATAAAAAAGAAGATGAAGAGTGAGGTCTCGTATATATAGATGGAAAAGGGGGGATTAATTCGGGGCGTTGAATGAAATCCGTGCTAGATCCAATGGATGGGGATCAATGACAAGATGGCGCCGAAAAGGTGGCAGACGGATGATCGTGGGCATGTTCCCAAGGTAATCAAGTACCAAAAATGAGCAATACCTGGCTGACACATGTCCATTTTCAAAAAGCGTATGACGGTATGGTTCCTGAGGAAAGTAGTTCAAAAGTTTCCTTCTCTTAGAATTCGAACAAATACTTTTGAGGGGGCAAGATGTTGTACCCAGTTTTCGAGCCATGTTAAATATGACCTCGAAAGCTGGATTCGTAGCAAATGAACTCGTATAGTTTGAAGTATGCTCCAGGACTAAATATCGAGCCTGCAAGACATAGATGACCTCGAATATGGTGACCTCGAAGTGTTCATGATCTCGAAAGGTAGCTCCGGAGACGCATCCATCCTCAGGGATGGCCTCGAATCAGGGCTCCCGAGCTCGACGCACAGACGATCTCGAAAGCCATGTGACCTCGGGAGATGTCTCTAGCTCGAAAGCTGACGAGAAACCTGGGAAGCTAAGGCTTTGGAGATATATGATAAAAACCTTATATCTATAAGTGTTGTCCATGCAAGATGTAATCCTCATTTATTACTGTAAATCCCCTAGAATCGTGGGATATTATTTGGTCAGTTATACGTCCCCTGGTCTTCAGGGGACGTTTCCTTTTATATTTGATTATAGGCATTTAAAGCCATTTATTTTATTTATACAAAAAGAGTAACTACCCAAAATATGTGGGATAGTATTATGCGGCCTTCTCTATAAATAGAGAGGTCATGCACCATTGTAATGGACCGAAATTCTGAACCTTGAGAGAAAACTCTGAAGAATTCATCCTTGAAGATTTTTCAGAGATAATCTTAAGTTTAATAACAGAGACTCGTGGACTAGGCAGATTTAACTGCTGAACCACATAAAAATCGTGTGTTTGTGTTGTTATATTTTAATTGGCCATTATCAGTTATTGTTTACGTGCTCTCCTTTCACTGTTGACGAAAAATGGCATCAACAGAGACTATCTAGATGATTTTATCCAAGGTAAAATGGGGACCATGGGCCTATGAAATCAAGCTCCAATAAGTTATCATAAATCTAACAAATAAATTTACTAACTTATTAATTCCTTGTGACTCCACTATAGACTCGGAATTGCACTATTGAATTCATAGAACGCTCTATAACAAATATAGATACGATATTAATTATCCATTGTTACAACCATAATTGTCACACAATCCTCTATAGACGTTCTACAATGAGATAGGACTAAAATATCATTTTACCCCTCACTGTATTTTATCATTAAAACACTTAGTTCCTTGTAAATGATATTTCAGTAAACTAATTTAATTACTAAAATGAGATCTCTATCATTTAACACCTTGAACCAAACTAAAAGGAAATCATTTTTTCACTTATTCATCAGAAGCTATAGATGTTCATATCTATGATTAACACTCCCACTCAATTATACTATCGAGTTCCCAAGATGTAAGTATGGGCTAGTCCGTAGGGTAAGCTGGTAACGAACAAGTCAAAGAACTCAAATAATACAATCAGTTAGAATACTAACCACTTAGAATTGAGATTGAATTGACCTATATTCAACTATATGATATTACTGGAATAGATAATAACGGTATGTTTACTTATCTTATCAACTGTCAATATCGATCTAGTCCGATGTAACAAATACATCCGATCTTATCTACTTTGCTAATGTTCTGGAAAGAACATAACACTATAATGTGTAAGTAGATCATATCGTAGATTGGCAAGTCAATGTAAATCATGTGCACTGACTAATCTTAGGACTAACTTATTTTGAACATATAATCATATTTATATTCCACTGTGATTACGTCATTATAAATAAGATTAGTTATATGCTCGGGATTTAATAGAAGTTTATATTAAACAAAGAATCATGAAAATAAAACATGTGAGCAAAGTGATTGACCAAGTCAAAAAATGATTTCTATTCTTTTATTGATAAAAAAAGAGATTACAAAGAATTTGGGTTTTAATTAGGGCATAAAACCCCAACAAACTCCCACTTGCACTAATTAAAACTAATGCCTTAATTCAACTAATCCTATCTCCTTGATATGCTTATCAAATGCAGCTTTTGGTAGTTTCTTTGTAAACGAATCCGCAAGATTGTCTTCAGTTGCAATCTTCATAACCTTCACATCTCCCCTGGCCACATATTCTCGAATAATGTGATACTTTCTTTCTCTATGCTTACTCCTCTTGTGACTGGGAGGTTCTTTCGAGTTGGCTATCGCTCATGTATTGTCACAAAACAACACAAGCTATTTATCCATTTCTGGAATAACACCAAGATACGAATAGAACTTCTTTAGCCAAACTATTTCCTTAGCTGCTTCTGACATGACTATGTACTCAACCTCCATGGTGGAATCTGAGATTGCAGACTGCTTTACGCTTCTCCAAATCACAGCTCCACCCCCAAGAGTAAACACCATTCGAGAAGTAGACTTTCTGTCATCGAAATCAGTCTGAAAATCTGAATCAGTGTAGCCTACAGGCTTCAGAACACCACCCTTGTAGACTAACATATAATCCGTAGTCCGTCTCAAATACTTCAGGATATGCTTAACTGCTATCCAATGTTCTGGTTTTGGGTTTGACTGATACCTGCTCACTACTCCCATTGCATAGCAGATATGTGGTCTAGTACACAACATGGCATACATCAGACTTCCAACTGCAGATGCGTAAGGAACATTTCTAATTGCATCTTCCTCTTTAGGAGTCTGGGGAGACTGCTTCTTTGAAAGATGAATTCCATGGCGGGACGGTAGACGCCCTTTCTTGGAATTTGTCATTGAGAAACGTTCAAGCATTTTATCTATGTAAGCTGCATGAGATAGAGCTAAGAGTTTGTTCTTTCTATACCTAATGATCTGGATACCTAGAACATAATTTGCTTCACCCAAATCCTTCATCTAGAATTGAGTGCTCAGCCAATTCTTCACATCTGATAATTTCTTAACATTGTTTCCAATGAGTAAGATGTCATCTACATAAAGAACCAGAAATACCACTATTTGATTTGCCTTCAGTTGGTAAACACAGGGCTCATCAATATTTTGTTCAAAGCCATAGGTTTTGATTATTTCATCAAACCTAAGATTCCATGAATGAGAAGCATGCTTAAGTCCATAGATGGACCTATTCAACTTGCAAACTTTTCCTTCTTGTCGAGATACTATAAATCCTTCTGGTTGATCCATATAAATGACTATGTTAATCTTTCCATTAAGAAAATTTGTCTTGACGTCCATTTGCCAGATTTCATAGTCGAGAGCAGCAACTATGGATAGGAGGATGCGAATGGACTTGAGCATGGCTACTGGACTAAAAGTTTCCTCATAGTCCACGCTTTCTCTTTGGGTATAACCCTTTGCCACTAATCGAGCTTTATAAGTCTCGATATTTCCATCAACACCTCATTTCTTCTTGTAGATCCACTTGCACCCAATGGCCCTAAAGTCACTAGGTGCTTCCACAAGTTCCTAGATTAAATTTGAGTACATGGACTCCATTTCATGTTTCATGGTTTGGAGCTATAGTTCTTTTTCAGGGCTAGCCATTGCATGTTTGAAATAAAACAGATCATCGTCACTAGTGTCACAACAACCATATTGGTTTTACCATCCAAACCATAGCGAAGTGGGTTCCTAAAAACCCTCCTACTATGACCAAGCTCCGTGACTGTTTGCTCAGGAACAGTGGTACTTTCTTCATTTAAATCGATTTACGTTGGTTGGACATGAAGAGTGGGAATTTCATCATCAACTTGCATTGATGATGATGGAACATTGGTTGGAGTCAATTCTTTAACCATCTCCTCTAAAACTACTTTGCTGCGTGGTTTGAAGTTTTTGAGATAGTCATTTTCTAGAAAAGAAAAAGTAGCATTCGTAGAAGTAAACACTTTCTTTTCTGAATGACTATAGAAAATTCCACCCCGAGTACCTTTAGGATAGCCAACAAATATGCAAACTTCAGTTCGCGGTTCTAGCTTTCCCTCCTTTTTCCTCAGGACGTGAGCGGGACACCCCCAGATTCTATAATGGCGTAAACTAGGTTCACGACCATTCCAGCATTCTAAAGGTGTTTTGGGGATTGATTTAGATGGAACGACATTGAGAATGTTGTTCACGGTTTCAATTGCATGACCCCAGTTTAAAGTTGGTAGAGTTGAGTAACTAAGCGTGCATCTAACCCTTTCTAATAAAGTTCAGTTTCGGCATTCCGCTACACCATTTTGTTGCGGAGTACCCGGGGCAGTAAGTTGTGATAAAATCCCAAGTTCAGTTAAATGATTTTGGAAATGCATATCAAAATATTCTCCACCCCTATCAGATCGCAAGATCTTTAACGTTTTACCTAATTGGTTTTGAGCCATTGCGAGGAATTCCTGAAACTTTGAAAATGTTTCTGATTTCTTATGCATTAGGTAAATACATGAGTATCTAGAGTAATCGTCAATGAAAGTGACGAAATACACAAAACCACCCATGGCTTGTACATTCAAAGGTCCACAAACATCTGAATGCACAAGTCCAAGTGGTTCTTTGGCCCTATCACCCTTTGTAGAGAATAGGCGCTTGGTTAGTTTGCCTTCTAAACAAGATTCACATATAGGTAATTCACCTAAGGTGAGTTCCCTCAAAGGCCCGTCCTTTGTAAGTCTTAAAATTCTATCATAGCCAATGTGATCTAGTCCCAAATGCCATAAATATGTCATGTTGTCGTTTTTAGTCTTTTGATGTTTATTGGTCCTAGGTTTAGCTACTTTGGATAAATCATTGTTAAGAGCGAGGGGTTTGTTAGGTCGAAGAATATAAAGCTCGTTTTCCAAACATGCAATACACAATTGTGATCCATTGAAAGAAATAGATATATTTGAACTTGTGAAAGTCATAACAAATTGTTCTAATTGCAACATGGAAACTAAAATTAAATTTCTACTAAAATCTGGAATAAAAAATACATCATTTAAAATTAAAATTTTATTTCCAAACTTCAGACGAGCTCTTCCTCTAGCTTGGACCGCAACGAACGCTTTGTTCCCAACTCTAAGCTTTAAGCCGTCTTTGTCCACTTCCTCCCACTATTCAAGAAGCTATAAAGAGTTACAAACATGGTTAGTAGATCCAGAATCAATATTCCAAACAAATTTATCATTCTCTAAAACACATGTTTCTAAGATAAATGAACTATAATCATTACGTTTGTTTTTCGCTGCTAGAAACTTGGGGCAATCTCATTTCCAATGCCCCTTCTCTTTGCAGTGAAAGCACTTATCTTTACCTTTCTTGTTTTTCTTTTTTATCCCCTTAGGCATCTGTGCATTTGGTTGTGCATTCGTCTTTGCAGCTTTTGCAGGCTTGGGGTTGTTGTTTTGTCCATCTTTCCTCTTGTTTCTAGCTTTCGAAGAAGAAGCTGGGTTAGCTTCAGCCTTAGCTGGATCAACAGCAAGTAGTCTTATTTTCTCCTCCCTTACTAGGTCCACCCATGATAGACTCGAAAGTCAGAAGCTTGTTCATGAGCTGTGTCATACCATAGTTGAGTTGATCACGAACGTGTGGACACGGTTCCATTCGAGCATTGACGGTGCCATCACGAAAGTGTGGAGACAGTGCTCGTTCTTGGGATTCCTCAATCATGAACTCGGCGTTGTCACCAATCAACATTGTGTTGATATTCTGCTTCCACTTAAGGGAGTTTTTCCATAGAAAGTTGAGAAAGGAAGGGAGTAGACACAACCATACTTAAAACTACCAATTATCAACAAAATATAAATCAATCACTTTTGCTCAATGAAACTTCTATTCACTCTAATTTCAAGAAATAACACAACATATACCAAAAATATATAAGATATGAGAAAAAAATACCAAAATAATCATATCTTTATTTCTTTAGGTTTTTAAATAATCTATGATATCCTTGTCCCGGTTGGTGAGAGTAAAATATACCACTAGTTAAATAAATTTGTAAACTTATTTAATAATGGACACTCTTATTTTATGAGCTAGACCCACGGTTTCGATAATCAATTGATTTAGTCCTAGTAGTCACCGTAGGGGTGAGTCTAGTAGAATTTGGCCTATAATTATCTATCTTTCGAAATTTAACCTTGTCAAAATAACTAATGAACACCTTCCATAGGGGGGATGAATCAAAGCGTCTCAAGGTCCCATTAAGTTATTGACTTTGTTAAACCAACGGTGGAGATCGAATATAATTCTTAAAATAAGCTCATTATAAAAGTAGTATTTTTATTATGAATTTTTAGAAAATTAATGGCAATGGTTCTCCAAAAAATTGAAAGATTAGAATTTTTAAAACCAAAGTCCTATAATTTCCTATTAATTCTAAACTGTCACATTGAAACAAATTCAATTAATTCAGAATTAATTTATTGCTAATCAATATTTAGGTTTAACTATTAAAATAAACCTATACAATTAAGTCTAACTCAGGCAAATTGTAGCATCTCAGAATTTTACTTGGCTAGATAATAGTAGTAGTAGCTAGTAGTAGCTTGTAGTATGTTAGTTTTCATGGATATTAGTTCAAGCTGGGAATTAGTTCGAAACTTATAGAAATGATTATGGATTTTATAAGTTTAACCTATAGTTTAGAAATATTAATTATAACATAAGGTTTGATTAATATAGCTGGTCCTAGAAATATTATTTACTATAACCTAAGATTTATATAGAATTATTAAGAGCATGACACTTGTCACATGCTTGTTTATTTAAGGATTTAAGATGAATTAATTAATAATGGATGAATCTAGAAGCTCTAGAACCTTCCAGCGGCTGTTAGGATCACGTTTTACTCACTCAAAGTTGTTTAAACAAATTCAAAATATGCTAAAAGAGTGCAAAAAAATGTTTAAAATATCAGCGTGTGTCGATATATCGCAGCTATAGGGGCCGATATATCGCCTATGGAAGATACGGAAAACACGTCAACTTCACGCGAACGAAAGCACGTAAGCATGAGACATAGGTAGGGGTGATATATCGCCTAGCGTAGGCGATATATTGGCTCATGGAGCAATTTTTTAATCTTTGTGTATTTAAATTAGAAACAGCCCCCAACCACTTGGACTTGCTCTTGAACGTTTTTGACCGAGTTCTGGGCATCTGTTGAAACGAAAATTCAAATTTTTTTTTTTTTATTCATTTATTTATTCATTTTAAAAGGGGTTAGTTTCACTCCTTGAACTCTATAAATAGGACCTAGTACTCAGCCATTTCACTCATCATTCAAGCATTTTTCAAGAGCCTCCAAGCTGTTAAGTTTACTATAGAGAGAAAACACTTGGGTTTTGGGATAAAAGCTTTTACAATCTAAGATTTTCTAAACACTTGGGAAGTAAGATAGAGTGTTATTTCAGTATCGAGGTTTAGATCAAAGTTCTAGTCCATTCAAGGTATTCTTATTCTAAGATTTAGTTCATCATAGTTCTTTTATTTTCTTTCATTTTCTTTCAGATCCCAACTCATTATTATGGCTTCTTGATTAGGTATTTAAGTTTCTTGAAACTTAAGGTTTTCGGTAGGTTTCTACTTAGATGGTTTAGCTCTCTTTTTCATCTCATTTTCGTTAGAAACTCATGGTTTTTATTGTTGATTTTAGGAGTTTTCCAATCTCGTTCTTGTCTTTAATATCCCGCTTTTTGGTAAGGAAAATAGGTTAGATTATATGTGTTATGTTATGTTATGTTAATATGTTATATGTATGAATATGTTTTGTAGTCACTTGGGGCTTATAGTTGCTTAGATAGCAAACCCCAAGATTTTTTATCATTATCGTGGATTAGAGTTATGATTTACCCTACCTCAATTAGTAGACAGAGGACCTAGATGAGTTATCATATACTACCTTATGATCTAACCTACCTCAATTAGTAAACTGAGGACCTAGATGGTTTTATCTCATGCTGCGGTAATGAGTTAATGGCCATTAATATTTTAGTCCTATATGATATATGTTTTTACGTCATATGTTTTATAGTATTTGTTTTATGATATAGTCTTATGATTTATGATATATGTTTTTAATAGATTTTCCTTGCTAGGCATTAGGCTCATTCCTTTTATTTTAGATGGTGCAGGGAAATAAACTTGGAAGGCGGGATGGATTTGTGGCAGCTTGGCATGTGTATTAGGGATGGATTGATTGAATGGACTGCTGGAAGATCGAGGATGACGTTGTTTTCAAGTCTTTTCATTTATGTTTTATGTATTTCCGCACTTAGTATTTAAAAAATTGATTAAAGTTTATGTTTTTATGTTTTATGTTCCAAACAATGGGTACCCATACCTTATTTTGTATTTCGTACCGTATTTTGGATTTTTAATAAAGTCCTAATATTTTATGTATGTATGTATTCCAAAATAATAGTTATGTTCAGTAGTTTTTAATGGTTTGAGGTCTAGAATTAGTCGGGGCATTACAGTTGGTATCAGAGACCACAATTCATATGTATGAAGTTCTCCTTGATACACATGCACAAGTTTCAGATCTAACCACCAATGTAAGTGTTTATGTTTAGTCATTATGTTTTCAGTTAAGAATGAATGGAGCTTTGACTTATCAAGATATCCGAGCCATTAAGGCATTGAAAATGATTAGAGAACCAAGGAATACAATAGGAGTGCTAGAAAGAATCACTCAAAGATTGATCTTGTTTCATAAAGAGATAGTTCACCTTCAAATCAATAGGCAAATTATGATGAGAGCCACAAAACAATATGTCCTAGTAATTAGGCTTTTTATAGATTTTCCTTCTGTAATTTCAACATTAGAAGAATTATGGGAGACTATAGATGATGAAGATGATTTACCGGTAGCCATGAGATATTATTTCCTTATACTAAGGTTCACCTCTAAGTTTGAATTTCAATTCACTGATGTACAAAAGCATAATATCTTAATGAAAATTCCCTGAGGTAGTTTCGAGGCTCATAGTAATGATGATTATGAAGAAATAGATGATGATATGTTAGATGAAGGGTCAGATGTAGAGGATCCTGATTTTTAGATATACCCTAGTTATTTTTAGTTTAGTTTATTCATTTCTTTATTTATTTATTTTGAATTTATGATTGTACTTAGTGAAAATCTTTTTCCAAATGTTTGAGTTTGATTTTTTCTGACAATCATAATAAATTTAGAATAAATTCAATAAATAATGACTGAGTTCAGTGAGGGTGGATACAAATCAATGGACTAGGTTTTGTATTGAGAGTTTAGGGGGCCATAGTAGTGGGAATGATTTTACTGATCCCAACCCTCCCTCAATATGGTTAACTTTGGAACAGTGACGAGTTTTGAGCCTGAGAATTAAGTCACATAGGTGATTAGAAATAGACTTAGAAAATAATAAAGATGGCTTATTTTTCTGAGTATAGAAACACACTCTAATTATAAAGATGGCTTATATAATTTTTCATAAGAAATCATAACTGGTAGGTCCGAGTTATGTTTGCTTAGACTATGTTTGCCTTAGAACCTATTAGGGTAAGTTCTAACATGTTTTTCTCGACTACTAGAACTTTGCTGAAGATGTCACTCAAAAGGTCTGCATGCACAGCCGGCAATGCCTCCAGCGCTGCCAATGAGACTAATGAAGCCCCTCCAGCTCGAAGAAGGGGAACACGTGCTACCAATGATGTTGCCAACAGAAATGCATCGCCTTCAGTTGACAACACTGCTGAGATTGTCAGGCTATGTCAATAAGTGGAAGAATTGCTGCAGCAACAACGACAATAGACTCAGCCGCAGCCTTAGACTCAACACCAGCCTCATCCTCAGCCGCAGCCGCAGGCTCATCCAGCGGCTCAAGCACCCTAGCAAGTAGGTCCATATGGGGGATGGCTAATGGCGAACTATGCGCCCTACCCAGCTCAACACATAGAGCCAATCTACGAGTGTTTCCATAAGAAGCGCACTCCAAAATTTGAAGGGACAACCGACCCCTTCAAGGCAGAAAAATGGCTCAAGAATGTAGACTAATCCTAGCACATATGAACCTCGGCAATGCAGACCGCATATCCTGCGTTTCGTCTCTTCTGAAGAAGGATGCCAAAATCTGGTGGGATTTAGTACAGCAAACTCACGACGTCACCACCATGACATGGACTAGATTTGTGGAACTGTTTCACAAGAAGTATTACAACTCGACAGTCATCGCCACGAGGATGGAAGAATTCTTCAGTGTGAATAAGGGAAACTTAACGATAGCCGAGGATGCTCAACAGTTCGATCGACTAGCCAAGTTCGCACCAGGGTTGGTCCCAATTCATTTCTTGAGGGTCACCAAGTTCATTAGGGGACTTAGACCAAAGATTGAGATAGGATTCAAGCTTGCAAATCCTGGAACCACATCTTACGCTGATGCTCTATAAACATATATAGAGGGAGAAAGACTCCAAGCAAATGTTAGTAAGGAGGAGGCCAGCAAGTCTGAATCCAAGCAGCAAAATCAGACGCAAAATGGTCAGAACCACAACAACAACCACCAGCACAACAATAATGGCCAGAAAAGGAAGCATCCTCATAGTAAGCAGGCCAACAATGACAAAAGAGCACAGACAAATAATGGAAATAATAGATTGGGTTATGTAGAATATCCGCAGTGCTCCAAATGCCAAAAGAAACATCCTGGGGAATGTCGTGCAAACACCAAGCGTTGTTACAATTGTGACAAGGAAGGTCATTGAAAGAAGGAGTGTCCACAGTTCAAAATAGAAGAAAAGAGGGACAACAAGATGGTTCCAGCCAGAGTCTTTGCCTTGACTCAGGGAGAAGGCGAAGCTAGTAACAAAATGGTCACACATCAGATTCCTATCCTCGATAATAAATGTTCAGTATTATTTGATTCGAGCGCAACTAACTCGTATATCTCATTAGGAATGATAGAGAAATTAGACAAACCTTGTGAAATATTTAGAACTAGGTTTGTGAGAATTGCCTTCAGGCGAAGTAGTCCTATCATCACGAATAGTACGAGGAGTACCGATCAAAATCGAGGGCACAAAACTAGAAGGAGACCTGATAGAGCTAGAGATCAAAGACTTCGACGTAATACTGGGCATGGATTGGCTAGCAAGGCATGGCACAACCATCGACTGTAGACGTAAGCAAGTAATGTTCGAAACTCCTGACAGTCAGAAACTATGTTTTATGGGAAAGGATTCAGGACTACAGACACCACTTATCACATATCTCAAAGCTCAAAGGATGATAGAGAAAGGATGTTACACATTCTTAGCAAGCGTCATGGTGTGGCAAAGGAAACACCACTAAAGGTTGGAGATGTCGGCATTATAAAGGAATTTCTAGAAATATTTCCTGACGACTTACCAGGGTTGCCGCTGACTCGGGAAATCGACTTCACAATCAAACTAGTACCGGGAACCAAGCCTATCTCAAAGGCACCATACCGGATGGCACCAACCGAACTTAAGGAGTTGAAGACGCAGTTTCAAGAACTCTTAGACTTGGGTTTTATCAGACCAAGCCATTCTCCATGGGGAGCACCGATTTCATGTTTGAAGAAGAATGATGGAAGCATGCAGATGTGTATAGATTACCGTGAGCTGAATAAGGTGACGATGAAGAACAGGTACCCGCTACCCTGGATCAACAACTTGTTTGATCAACTCTGAGGAGAGACAATGTTCTCTAAGATTGATCTACCGTTCGGTTATCACCATCTCAAGGTACGGGAAGAAGATATTACAAAGACAACTTTTAGAACTCAATATGGACATTACGAGTTTCTAGTGATGTCTTTTGGTCTTACCAATGCTCCAGCTGCATTTATGGATTTAATGAATCGGGTATTTAAGGATTACTTGGACACGAGGAACATTTAAGATTGACTATGTTGTGATTGAAGGAGCATCAACTTTATGCCAAGTTCAAGAAATGCAAATTTTGGCTATCGCAAGTAGCATTCCTCGACCATATAGTATCCAAAGACGGAGTTGCAATAGACCCAACTAAGGTAGAGGTTGTGAAGGATTGGCCAAGACCTAAGAATGCGTCAAAAGTTAGAAGTTTTCTCGAGATAATAGGCTATTACCGGAGATTTGTAGAAGGATTTTCTAAGATAGCCACTCCACTTACCATCCTAACCCGGAAACAACAAAAGTTCAACTAGACGGATAGATGTGAAGAGAGCTTCTAGTTTCTCAAGGATAAATTATGCTCAGCACCAAAACTTTGTGTACCGACACCCAACAGCAAGTTTGTAGTTTATTGCGATGCGTCAAAGCAAGGTTTGGGTTATGTGGTGATGCAAAATGACAAAGTGATAGCCTATGCCTTAAGGCAACTGAAGGAATACGAGCAACGCTATCCGAAAAACGATATGCAGTTGGTTGCGGTGGTCTTCGCATTGAAAATCTGGTGCCACTATCTTTATGGAGAACTGTGTGAGATTTATACAAACCATAAGAGCTTAAGGTATTTCTTCACGTAGAAGGAGCTCGACATGAGGCAACGCAGGTGGTTAGAAATATAAAGGATTATGACTGTGAAATCCTCTACCACTCAGGAAAAGCAAACGTAGTTGCAAATGTGCTAAGCCGGAAGAGTTGTGAAAATTTAGCAGCATTATCCGGAATAGAAAAGTCTCTTCAGCAAGAGTTGATTAATGCTGGAATAGAACTAGTCATTGGTCAACTGGCTAACTTGTCCATCCAGTCGAATCTATTAGCAGATATACGAATTAGGCAAGGGCATGATGACTCATTAGTATCGCATATGGCTGCAGTCAAAGAAGGCAGTGTTGGGGTTTTATGCCCTAATTAAAACCCAAATTCTTTGTAATCTCATTTTATTATCAATAAAAGAATAGAAATCATTTTTTGACTTGGTTAATCACTTTGCTCACATGTTTTATTTTCATGATTATTTGTTTAATATAAACTTCTATTAAATCCCGAGCATATAACTAATCTTATTTATAGTGACGTAATCACAGTGGAATATAAATATGATTATATGTTCAAAATAAGTTAGTCCTAAGATTAGTCAGTGCATAGGATTTACACTGACTTGCTAATCTACAATATGATCTACTTACACATTACACTGTTATGTTCTTTCCAGAACATTAGCAAAGTAGATAAGATCGGATGTATTTGTTATATCGGACTGGACAGATATTGACAGTTGATAAGATAAGTAAACATACCGTTATTATCTATTCTAGTCATATCATACAGTTGACCATAGGTCAATTCAATCTCAATTCTGAGTGGTTAGTATTCTAATTGATTGTATTATTTGAGTTCTTTGACTTGTTCGTTACTAGCTTACCCTACGGACTAGCCCATACTTACATCTTGGGAACTCGGTAGTATAATTGAGTGGGAGTGTTAATCATAGATATGAACATCTATAGCTTCTGATGAAGAAGTGAAACGATGGTTTCCTTTTAGTTTGGTTTAAGGTGTTAAATTATAGAGATCTCATTTCCGTAATTAAATTAGTTTACTGAAATATCATTTACAAGGAACTAAGTGTTTTAAGGATAAAATACAATGAGGGGTAAAACGGTATTTTAGTCCTATCTCATTGTAGACCATCTATAGAGGATTGAGTGACAATTATGGTTGTAACAATGGATAATTAATAGCGTATCTATATTTTTTATAGAGCGTTCTATGAATTCAAGAGTGCAATTTCGAGTCTATAGTGGAGTCACGAGGAATTAATAAGTTAGTAAATTTATTTGTTAGATTTATGATAACTTATTGGAGCTTGATTTCATAGGCCCATGGTCCCCATTGTACCTTGGATAAAATCATCTAGATAGTCTCAATTAATTGATTTAATCATAAATTAGAATTATCAAAGTTGACCAGGTCAATTTTGGATAGTTTCACATAGTTGTGTACTTTTGAGAAGAAAAGAGAAATTATGGCAGATTTATTAATTAAGATAAATTGGTATCTAAATTAATAAATAAATTTAAATCAAGGTTCAAATTATAAATAATTAATTTGATAAAGGATTTACATAATTAAATCAATAGAAAATAATACAGGCCTTGATTTTAAGTCCAATGGGCTTATAATCAAATGAGAAATTTCACGGGCCTAAAACCCATGATAATTTCGACCTAGGGTTTCAAAATGGCTGTTATTTTATTGATTTTTTAATTAAATTAAATGGCCTAATTGAGTCTATAAAAGGAGTTCTTAGAGAGAAGTCAAAACAGAAGTTTGATAAGTCACAAGTCAGATTTTCTGATAGTTTTAGATTCTTTCTAAACACAAGTCATTTTCTAAGCCTCTTTGTTATTTTCTCTTCTTCTCTCTATATCTATCTCATGTGTTGAGAATTGCCCACACTAGTCTAGGTGGTTCTAAGGATACATTGGAAGATTGTGAAGGAAATAGAAGATTGGTTCAGTTTCTTGATAATACTCTGCGACAGAGAGGATACAAGAGTTAGAGAAACTGAAGGAAGGACTCTTTAATTCCGCTGCGTATACTGTAAGTAGTCTATTCTTTGTTTCTCTTTGAATTCAATTTTAGAAACATGTTTTAGGCTATATCGTATTAATTTGTTTAATATTAGATATACATGAAAATAAATAAAGATCATGTATAAGCTAATCCTACAGGCAGAACTACGAATTTCTTCATATCAGGACATGGGTTCTTGAGATACAAAGGACGAGTGCGTGTGTTGAATGATTATGGAATTAAGATGAAGATTTTAGAGGAGGCACACACTACCCCATACATAGTTCACCCGGGATCGACAAAGATGACTCACTACCCCAAATGTCTTATATGCCAGCAAGTAAAAGCGGAACATCAACGACCTGCAGGCTTATTGCAACTACTTAGTATTCCAGAATGGAAGTGGGAAGAGATAGCCATGGAATTCGTGACCAGATTACAATGAACAAATAAGTAGCACGACTCGGCTTGGGTTGTGGTAGAAAGACTCACCAAGTCAGCTCACTTTCTGCCAGTTATGACTACGTACACTGTCGACCAGTACGCAAACATTTATGTTCAAGAAATAGTACGACTGCATGGAAGCCCTAAGACCATAGTATCTGATAAAGGATTGGTGTTTACATCAAGATTTTGGGGATGCTTGCAGCAATCCATGGGTACCAAGTTAAGTCTTAGCATGACATTTCATCCTCAGACCGACGGTCAGTCCGAGCGTACCATACATATTTTAGAAGATATTTTACGCGCTTGTGTACTAGACTTTGGAGGATCATGGAGTAAGTATTTGCCACTTATATAATTCTCCTACAATAATAGCTACCAGGCAACAATTGGTATGGTACCCTATGAGTTGCTCTATGGAAGGAAGTTTCAATCACCGTTACATTGGGACGAGGTAGGAGAAAAACAACTTCTTTACCCTGAAACTGTTAGAGAGGCTCAGGATGTAGTGGTGCTGATTATAAAGCATATGCTCATTGTGCAGAGCCGACAAAAGAGTTATGCGGATGCCAAGCGACGAGATGTGGAATTCAAAGTCGTAGATCAAGTCTTCTTAAAGATATCTCCTATGAAGGGAGTGAAGAAGTTTGGGAAGAAAGGCAAACTTAGTCCCCGATTTATAGGTCCTTTTGAGATATTGGACAAGGTGGGAACAGTAGCATATAGATTAGCCCTACCGCCAGCTCTATCAAATAGCCACAATGTGTTTCACATCTTGATGCTGCGTAGATATGTGTTAGACCCATCTCACGTCCTCAAGTACGATACGATAGCACTCCAGAAAGACTTGAGTTATGAGGAACGACCGTTTAGCATCCTAAAGAAGGGGATGAAGGTATTACGGTCTAAGAGTATTCCGATAGTCAAGGTCCTTGGAGTAATAGTTCAGAACGGGATGCCATGTGGGAGTTGGAGGAAGACATCCTAGCACGGTATCCAGAATTGTTTGGTAAGTAAATTTTGGGGACGAAATTATTTTAAGTAAGGGAGAATTGTAGCATCTCGAAATTTTATTTAGCTAGATAATAGTAGTAGTAGCTTGTAGTATGTTAGTTTTCGTGGATATTGGCTTAAGCCTGGACTTAGTTGGAAACTCATAGAAATGGTTATGGATTTTATAAGTTTAACCTATAGTTTAGAAATATTAATTATAACATAAGGTTTGATTAATATAGCTGGTCCTAGAAATAATATTTATTATAACCTAAGGTTTAGATAAAATTATTAAGAGCATGACACTTGTCACATGCTTGTTTATTTAAGCATTTTAGATGAATTAATTAATAATGGATGAATCTTGAAGCTCTAGAACCTTCCAGCAGCTGTTAGGATCACGTTTTACTCAGTCAAAGTTGTTTAAACAAATTCAAAATCTGAAAGAGTGCAAAAACGTGTTTAAAATATCAGCATATGCCGATATATCGCAGCTATAGGGGCCAATATATCGCCTATGGAAGATACGGAAAACACGTCAACTTCGCACAAACGAAAGCACATAGCACGGGACATAGCTAGGGGTAATATATCGCCTAGGGTAGGTGATATATCAGCTCCTGGAGCCATTTTTGAATTTTGTGGATTTAAATTAGAAACTGCCCCCAACCACTTTGTAACGCCCTAATTTCTCATAAATTACTGAGAACACATCGTTGGATCATAATCATAAATATTGCTCTTTTATTGAATAAAAACTTGAAAATAAATATATGGATCCATGATTTTACAAAAAATCAAATAATTGTCTTTACCATATTAAAATGAGCAACATCTACATAAAACTTTAAAAGAAAACATTCTTTAATTAAAATAGGCCAGCTTGATCTTCCTCGACTATATGGTCCCCACAAGTACATCACGAAGCTCCTAGGTCCCACTCGCCACCGACCTTTCTATCATCAATTTTCTGCATAACAACATCATAAGGGGTGAGCTTCTAAGCCCAGTAAGGAAAATACAAACAAGAGTTAGTCATATAATCATATAATCAAACATATCATAAATTTCACAAAGGTCATAAAATTACTTATCTATACTAATCATACAATATCATAAAAACCTAGGTCATATCATAGTCTAAGTCATAATCATAAATCATAATACAAGTCATAAGTCAAAATCATAAATCATAATAACAAGTCAGATATAATAAAAAAAATAAGTGCTTATACAGGGGGTGGCAACTAAGCCCCAGACAATAGTCTATCATACACCGGACATCAACTTAGGTCCATCATAAAGTTTTGGCAACCAAGCCTACCAAACATAGGTCTTTCATACATCATTGGACACCTTTAGGTCCATACACACTTACCCCTTTATTGTACATGAAATGTTAGGTCATACAAACCATAAACTAGATCATAAACTAACCTACCTAGTTTTCCTTACCAAAAATCAAAATATTGGAGACAAGAGCGGGATTGGAAACTCCTAAAACCAAACATATAATCCATAAGTTTCTAAAGAAATGAAGTTGAAGAGAAGATCTAAACCATCGGAATAAAGACCTATAAACCTTAGGCTTAACTTTCCTTTCTTTCCGAAACGCATAATCCCTTTCTTCAGAGAAACTATGAGAAAGACTTGATTGCCTACTGAAAACTCAATAGTCCACCTCTTAGCGTCGGCATAGCTCTTCTGGTGACTTTGAGCGACAATCATTCGTTGTCTTATTTGTTCTATTGTCTCAACTACTTCTCTTACAACCTCAAGTCCAAAATATCGCCTTTCCCCAACCTCATCCCAATGAAGTGGTGATCGGAATTTTCGTCCATATAGCATCTCATAAGGTGCCATGCCTATCGTTGCCTGATAACTATTGTTGTAAGAGAATTCTATCAATGGAAGATACTTGCTCCATGATCCTGAGAAGTCTAAAGCACATGCCCTCAGCATATCTTCTAATATTTGTATGGTGCGTTCTGACTGACCATCGGTTTGAGGGTGGAATGTTGTACTTATTTTTAACTTAGTGCCCATTGCATGATGTAAACCTTCCCAGAATTTTGATGTGAATATTGATCCTTTATCAGAGACTATCGTTTTTGGAACTCCATGTAGTCTCACTATCTCCGCCAAATAAAGCTCTGCGTACTGCTCAGCATCATAAACTGTTCTTACCAGCAAGAAGTGAGCAGATTTTGTGAGTCTATCTACTATTACCCAAATAGATTCATGCTGCTTGGTGGTCTTTGGTAATCCCGTCACGAAGTCCATCGCTATATCTTCCCATTTCCATTCGGGAATATTCAACTGTTGCAATGTTTCAAGGAGTCTTCGATGTTCAGCCTTAACTTGTTGACATGTGAGGCATTTTGCTACAAATTCTGCTATCATCCCTGCCCACCAGTACATTGTCTTGACATTTTTGTACATCTTGGTCGATCTCGGATGAAGTGAATACAGAGTAGTGTGCGCTTCTTTCATAATACTTTCTCTTAATTCACCACTTTTGGGCACACATATTTGGTTCCTATATCGTAGCATGCCTTCGTTTGTCAATGAGAAATCATCATTTTCTGAGCTTTGTAATGTTGCCTTCATCTTAAGAAGAAACTCGTCCTCTTGTTGTTTCTCCTTTATTTTCTTCATTAGTGCGGACTTGATTGTGAGGCCAGCTAGTTGTCCAATCATTAGCTCAATTCCAGACCTCTTAATATCATCTTGTATATGTTAATCTATCCCCTTAAGTATTGGTAAGCTTCCGTAACTCCGCCTACTAAGTGTGTCTACCACGACATTACCCTTTCCCGGATGATACAAGATCTCACAACCATAGTCCTTTACTAACTCCAGCCACCTCCATTGCCTCATATTGATCTTCTTCTGCGTAAAGAAGTACTTTAGACTTTTGTGGTCCATATAGATTTCATACTTTTCTCCGTACAGATAGTGCCTCCAAATCTTTAGAGCGAAAACTACCGCTGCTAATTCTAAGTCATGGGTCAGATACTACTGTTCGTACTTCTTTAGCTGTCTCGGGGCATATGCGACCACTTTTTCATCTTGCATCAAAACGCATCCAAGTCCCTGCTTCGACGCATTGCAATACACTACAAACTTGCCCTTATCATTTGGGACACATATAATTGGGGCTGATATAAGCTTGTCCAATAATGTTTGTAAGCTTTCTTCGCATTTATCCATCCATACAAATATATGTTGCTTCCATGTCAAATTTGTTAAGGGTGTAGCTATTTTGGAGAACCCTTCAACAAATCGTCTATAGTATCCTGCCAATCCCAGAAAACTTCTCACCTCTGTGGCACTCTTGAGTTTGGGCCAGTCCTTCACTGCTTTGATCTTGGCTGGGTCTACTTCCATGCCATTTTTAGACACAATGTGTCCTAGACATGCCACCTTTTCTAGCCATAATTCACATTTCTTAAACTTAGCGTATAATTGATGACTTTTGAGTCATCCTAACATTAGTCACGGGTGCTCTTCATGCTCAGCTTTCGTCCTTGAGTAAATCAATATGTCATCTATAAACACCACCACAAACTTATCTAGGTAATCCTTAAATACTCGGTTCATAAGATCCATGAATGCAGCTGGTGCGTTTGTTAAGCCAAAGGACATTACCAGGAGCTCGTAGTGTCCATATCTAGTCCGAAAAGTTGTCTTTGGGATATCTTCTTCTCGTACTTTTAACAGATGATACCTTGATCGTAAGTCTATCTTTGAGAATATACAGGGGGTGGCAACTAAGACCCGGAAAATAGTCCGTCATACACCGGACATCAACTTAGTTTCATCATAAAGTTTTGGCAACCGAGCCTACCGGACATAGGTCTATCATACATCATTGGACACCTTAGGTCCAGACACACTTACCCCTTTATTGTACCTAAAATGTTAGGTCATACAAACCATAAACTAGATCATAAACTAAACTACCTAATTTTCCTTACCAAAACCGGAATATTGGAGACAAGAGCGGGATTGGAAACTCCTAAAACGAAACATAAAATCCATAATTTTCTAAAGAAATGAAGTTGAAGAGAAGATCTAAACCATCATAATAAAGACTTACCAAAAATCTTAATTTTGAACACCTAACCAAAAGTCATTATAACAAGTTAGGTTTTGAAATAAAATGAAAGAAGAAAAATTGAAATGGACTAAACCTGAAAATTAACGGTACCTTAGATAGCTTAGAGATTCGATATATACCTCAAACACCAAAATCACACAAAAGCTTACTTCCCAAGTGTTTAGAAAAGCTTAGATTGAAAAGCTTTTAGCCCCAAAACCCTAGTGTTTACTATAGAGAGAAAACACTTGGGTTTTGGGATAAAATCTTTTCCAATCTAAGCTTTTCTAAACACTTGGGAAGTAAGATAGAGTGTTATTTCGGTATCGAGATGTAGATCAAAGTTCTAGTCAATTCAAGGTATTCTTATTCTCAGATTTAGTTCATTATAGTTCTTTTATTTTCTTTTATTTTCTTTCAGATCCTAACTCATTATTATGGCTTCTTGGTTAGGTATTTAAGTTTCTTGAAACTTAAGGTTTGTGGTAAGTTTCTACTTTGATGGTTTCCCTCTCTTTTTCATCTCCTTTTCTTTAGAAACTCATGGTTCTTATTGTTGATTTTAGGAGTTTTCCAATCCCGTTCTTGTCTCCAATATCCCAGTTTTTGGTAAGGAAAATAGGTTAGATTATATGTTATGCTATGTTTATATGATATGATATGTTATGTTATGTTAATATGTTATATGTATGAATATGTTCTATAGTCACTTGGGGCTTATAGTTGCTTAGATAACAAACCCCAAGATTTGTTATCATTATCTTGGATTAGAGTTATGATTTATCCTACCTCGATTAGTAGACAGAGGACCTAGATGGGTCATCATATACTACCTTGTGATCTAACCTACCTCGATTAGTAGACTGAGCACCTATATGGTTTTATCACATGCTACGGTAATGAGTTAATGGCCATTAATATTGTAGTCCTATATGATATATGTTATTACGTCATATATTTTATAGTATATGTTTTATGATATAGTCTTATGATTTATGATACATGTTTTTAGTAGATTTTTCTTGCTGGGCATTAGGCTCATTCCTTTTATTTTAGATGGTGCAGGGAAATAAACTTGGAAGGCGGGATGGATTCGTGGCAGCTTGGCATGTGTATTAGGGATGGATTGATTGAATGGACTTCTGGAAGATCGAGGATGACGTTGTTTTCAAGTCTTTTAATTTATGTTTTATGTATTTCTGCACTTAGTATTTAAACAATTGATTAAAGTTTATATTTTTATGTTTTATGTACTAAACAATGGGCACCCATACCTTATTTTGTATTTCGTACTATATTTTGGATTTTTAATAAAGTTCAAATATTTTATGTGTGTATGTATTCCAAAATAGTAGTTATGTTGAGTAGTTTTTAATGGTCCGAGGTCTAAAATTAGTCGGGGCATTACACAAATGGGCCTTAATAATTGGGCTTGTATGGAGGAGGGCTAGGTCAAGAATGTCGTTCCCACTACAAAGACCCCCATACTTCCATACAAGGTCCAAAATATATGAATTTAAACATTCGTTTTATTAATTGATTAGGCTCACTATAGTCATGCAAAGCAAATGAGCCTTCACAAGTGGAACTACCCACAAGAGAGGAATTTAAACTTTACACTTTCTAATGGCCCCAAATAAAACCTATCATTTTATGAATATTTTATTTGGCAAAATCCATATATCTAGCCAACATATGAGTCATTATATGCACCTAAGTCCAATTGCAAAAATACCACATATAGTACAAACAGACATGTTATAATTGGATGAGCCTAATCATGTTACTATATGAGCAAGTCTACGAATTTATGCAAAAATACCACAATTTATTTCATATGCAAAAATTTCACAATTAATTATCTAGAATTTATCAAAAAATATTTGAACTAATTAAAATTTTATAAAAATAAGTCAATTTAAATGAAATTTATCAATAATTAATAAACGTTAATTTAAAATTCATTTATCAACAATCAACTTGGTTTAAGTTAATTTGAAAAAAATATTAATTTAATTTAAATAGGATTTATCAACAATTAACCAAAGTTAATTTAAATCCCACTTATTAAAAAATTATTAATTGGTTTAAAAAATATATATATTTTTCAAAATTTAACCATTTTTAAATTTTAAAATCAATATCTTAACTGTTTTTCAAAAAATATCTTGTGTTGTTACAACAATAAGCTAATATTTTAACAATTTAAAAAAATATATTAATAGTTGTAACAACCCTAAAATATCTCAAAACAGTGAAATAAATTCAAATATCCACGAAAATATCTAACTAACAAATTTCAAATTTCAAATAATTTAAATATTAAAAACTATAGAATAAACAGATATTAATATTTTCAAAATAAAGATTTAATAAAAATATCAAGTATTTAAAAGAAAATATCTTTAATATCTGATATCTTAATTATAATATTTCAATATATTAAAATATTTAAAATTAATTTGTTAGTTTATTTTTAAATTTGAATTTGAATCTTTGTAGAAAATATCTAATTATTTAAATCTCAACCAACAAAAATATCTTATTTTAAAAAATAATTTGTAAATAATAAAATAAATATGATATTTTTGGCTTTGATTATAAATAATAAATTTCAAATATTATTTTCTTTAATTTTAAAAAAAAATATAGTGATAAACAGTCAGGTACTGTTCACTGTGCTGTGGTGTGCGCGCACGGCTAGGGAACGTGCGCTGGCGTGCACGCGCAGAGATGCTCTGGCTGCCGAGGGACGCCGAGGGATGAATGCACGGGCTGCCACACTAGCAGCCAAAGAAAAAAAAATTCAAAAAAGTTTTTGTGCAATTTTTGAAACCAAAACCATTTTTTAATTAATTTCTACCATGTTTTACACACAAAAAAAAAGTATATATAAAAATTAATGGCATAGAAAACACAACAAAATAACCCAAAAAATTCTAATAATCACATAGAATTCGATATGCTTTATAAATCATGAAATCCATTCAATTACTAAACACATCAAAGAGAAATAATGATAAGAATCATTACATTATACGCAGCGAAATGAATGAGTCATTCCTTCAGTTTCTCTGACCCTTGTATCTTTTCTGTTGCAGAGTATTACCAAGAAACTAAATCATTCTTCAATTATCTTCACAGTCTTCCAAAGTATCCTTAGAATCACCTAGACTAGGGTGGGAAATTCTCAACACATGAGATATATACAAAGAGAAAAAGAGAAAAGAACAACGAGGCTTAGAATAAGACTTATGTTTAGAGAGAATCTAAAACCTATCAGAAACTTGTGATTCAACTTATGATTTCAACTCTCTCTTAGCATTCATTTTATAGACTCTGTTGACCCTCGATTTGGCCAACAACACGTAGACAAATATACGACAAAAGATAAAACGACAATTAAGAATTCAATCTAATGGATAAGAAGAAAACACCAAGGATTTATAGTGGTTCAGCCCCAAAGAATGGTAATGACCTACACCCACTTAGTGCTATTATTAATATTGAATCTCAAAGCCGTGATCAAAGAACTAGGGTTCTTGAGTTTCACAAACCTTGAGGGAATTACAATAAAATGATGAATAAGCACACTATAGCTCTCTTTCTCTCAATACTCAGGAAAAAGATTTAGAGATCAAAAAGTCCTTTCTTGAGCTATTTCATGCATATTTATAGGCTCAAGGAGGGTTACATGGACCAATGGGCCTTAACTTCCCTTAATAACCACGTATCAAGGTAATAAAGAGGACATATTCAATACAATTATTATAGGATTACAACCTTAGAAGGAAATAAATCAAATTATACGACCAGCCTGGTCATATCTAATAGTTAAGCCCGACGAAGCGATGTGCCTCTGGTCGATAGTCGAACATCACCTCCACCACGTGCCAACCACTTGTGAGAAATCCTTGCCACATCATCAGCAACCGTTTTTTGGGTAAACATTTGCCCCCCAAGTTTATTTATTGTAACCAGCAAAAAGTAAACTTAGGAAACTGACCTTTCGCTTACCCCACCAAACCTGTTAGAGCCACCCATGCCCTCTCAGGAAAAGCAATCAATCATGTCTAATCAAGCCTTTTTTGGTTTCCCTAAAATTTGTCCGACGGCTATTGCACTTCCCCAAACTCAGAAAAAAGTAATTCATGATTACCTCTTATATCGTGTCACAGTCACTATATATAATACCCCAAATCCATATTTTTACTTTTTACTTTGTACTCACCATTTTCTCGTCAAGAACTCTAAAAAACCTCGACCTTTCAGAGCTCAAAAAACTTGAGGAGCTTCCATTGCTATCCTAAGGATCCTCCGTTCCGACGCTCAAAGCTTGTGTTTCAGACCCCTCTTTTCATCCAAGTAAGTCTTATGAACCCCCTGGATGTTTAAGATGCCATGCAAAATTGTTTTTTTTTTATGTATTTCATATCTGTGTTCTTGACTGAAATTGTTTTGGGGTAATGGGCATGTTGATCGACGCTTGATAGGAAAGTGAAATAGTGTTGTATAGGAGTTAGGAGTTAGTTTGCTAGTTGAGACCGTAGATTTAGGGTGTAAAATCGAAGTAAAAATTCGATTTTTAAGCTAGCTGAAAAACTGGGTTTTTCCCGCCCTTCCGGAGTTGAAAAAGTTTTCTCTGAAAAACTTTTTACTTCCGCTTTTCAATCTATTTTTCAAACTGCTCGTATAAAACTTAGTGTTTTTGTTAGAATGTTGCTGGCTGTATAAAAGCTTAACTTTTATACACGAGCAACGTTATTCTCACATTCAACACAAGTTTTTTAAAGTAAGTTCTCATCTCCTCTCTTCTGTTCGCAGATTTTGATGCAAGATATGTGGGGAGGTGAGAGACCAATTGATGACGACTTGCTCGCGCAACTTCTCGTGGACAAAGAACAGCCGTCTTTACTCATTCCGGACATCCCTTTTTCTCGTACTCCACCTAGCAGACTTCACTCAAACCCTTCAGCCATGGGTAGAGTAAAATCAACTGCCCAGAAGAAGAAAACACATAAACCTTCTGCAAACCAGCCCGCCCCCAAGTAGAAATTCCCTCGACCAACGGTCGAGAAAGAAATATCCCCGACCCTAGCATCCAAACTCATGCTCAACTTCGAAATGCCATTCAACCAGACGTTGAATGGTATGTCGCCCCTCCTAACCGAGCTACGATTAGGATGATTGCCAATTACATTAAAAAATATGGACTTCCTGGGGTGACTCTAGTCCAACCCACCAAAGACCAACGAGTGAACTTGCTTGGAGGCACTTTTAGCGCCTGGTCGAGATATCACATCGAGGCAGGAGCGATCCTGCCTCTTCATCCTTTCTTCCAGGGAGTGGCCAATTATTTCGGGGTCACTCCTTTTCAAATAACTCCCAACGGATATAGAATGCTTTTTGCACTCTATATCCTCTATAGTCATAAGAAATGGCTCGTCCCCATGCCACATGAGGTCAACTACCTGTTCGACCTAAAATCCAACCCCAACCAGGAAAACACGGGGTTCTTCCAATTCTGTCACCAGGAAATAGGTCGCACTTTCTGTAATGACCCAATTATTTCTATGACCTTGGACCATTAGATCTACTATACATAGCTACTATTTTGGGAAAGATACATAAGAAATAATATAACTTTATTAAATCTCAAAATATTGTATCAAATACATAATAATAGAAAAAGTGGCATGGGTACCCATTGTTTAAAAGAAAAACATAAACTTTAATTCAATTTAAAAAAAAAATAAATGCAGAAAAACATGATCTAAAAGACTAAATATAAATAACTCCATCCTCGATCGACACGCAGTCCACTCAGTCCGTTCATCCTCAACACACATGCCAAGCTTCCAAGAATCCTTCCGCCTCCGTATCTAGATTCCTGCATCAGACTAAAAAAATAAAGGAATGAGCCGAATGCCCAGCAAGGAAAACCCAACACATAACTCATATACATAAAATTCATAACGTAGCATATAATAAAACATATCATAAACATATGCCACACATACTATAATGGCCATTATTACTTGGGGTCCCATAACTAAACAAGTCATATGCCCATTAGATTTGTGGGGCTTGCTAGCTAAGCAAGTCATATGCCCATAAATTTATTGGGGCTTGTTAGTGTACAGGTCATATGCCCAAGTCTACAAACATACACAATATAACATTTCATAACACAACATAACATAAGATAACATATCACATATCATATAACATATAAAATCCTATCCTATTTTCCTTACCAATATACTGGGATGATGAGAACAAAGTCGGGATTTTGGAACACTCCTAAAAACCATAATATAGAGGTGAGTATACTAAAGAAAAGAGATGGAAAGAATAAACTACACCATCGAAACAATACTTACCAATGAAAACCTTAAGTTCGAAGAACTTAGATGCCTAACCAAGAATAGAAAAGACTGAGTTAGGATTTGAGTAGAGAAGAACTATAAGAATCAATACAGAAAGGAACTAGAATTAGGAATACCTTGAATGCTTCTATGACCGAACTATACCTTGAAACCGAAATACACTATAACCTTACTTCCCAAGTGTTTATTAAGCTTATATTGATTAAGCTTATAACCCCAATCCAAGCGTTTATCACTCTATAGTCTCACTAGCACATTGAAGGCTCTGATCTGCTTGAAGAATGAATGAAAAGGCCTGGTGCTAGGTCCTATTTATAGAGTTCTAGGAATAAAAATCTTCTTTTTGGCTTTGAATAAAAATAATAAATTTAATTGAAAATATTTGAATATCTTTCAGCCAAAGGCTTAGGAATTGGCAAATTTTTCAGAGAGATTTAAGGATTCAAAGCTTGATTTTTAAAATAATAAAAACAAATAGAATCCTATCTTCTAACTCCCTAAATTTCGTAACTCTAAACTCCCCTGCAGTAAAATCAACATATCTGGAGCTGTAGAACTCCGATTTGGACTCTCTTTATACCGTTAGAAAGATAATTAAATTATCTACAACTTTCTAAAAATCCTATTTTTCGAAATTCATAACATAACTAGGTCAAAAACAGATCGGAAGTTACAGTACCCTAAAGTTACGAAAAATCTATTTACAACCTAATCCACAAATAAATAAAATTGTGACAAATATCATGCTCCTATCAGATTTTGGTGAAGACTAAGTCTTATATTCTCTTATTTTATCATTAAAATAATAATTTCTTAATAATCATACATATGACAAGTGTCATGTTCCTATTGGCTCTATCTAAACCTTAGGAATAACCATGCTCATGACAAGTGTCATATTCTTATTAGCTCTATCTAAACCTTTGGTTATAATAATTATCATATTAATAACCAGCAATATTAATCAAACCTTATGTTATAATTAATATTCTTAAACTATAGGTTAAACTTATAAAATCCATAACTATTGCTAGGAGTTTCCAACTAAGTCCTGGCTTGAACCAAAATCCATAGTAATGAACATACTATAACTACTACTACTACTACTACTATCTAACTAGCTAAGTAAATTATGGGACTCTACACTTTCTTAACTGATACTACTTTTATCTCGAACGTGGGGAAGTACCATCTGGAGTACTTTCTGACTACTGACATGGTCGCGAACAACTTGACCTTCACACAAGGAGGTAAAGTCTTTGTACCACTGGTCGTTTATTTTTCTTTAATTTTTCGCTGCATTTCACTTAGAAATTTAGTGCGTTTCAGGCCCATGGTTGCAACCAGACCCTACTCTAGACATGATTATCCGATCAGCCCTCCTGGCCAGCATGACCGACATAGAGAAAAGTGTCAAACATCTGGTCACAGAGGCCAATCTAAGACTGGTCGGCCTTTTGGCTCCTCACCAGGATGTGAGGGAATCTACTGTGGGGAGTGCTACCGGCACTGAAGTCCCTGAACAACAGCCAGATGTGTCACAACCCCCTCCGAGGAGGGCAACTGGGGTGACCATCAACGAGCCAACTGGTACCCCCCGATCTACTGCTGCACCAGCCCCTCCAGGGAAGGGAAAGAAGAAGGCCACATAGCCTATTCTTGAGTCGTCGGACGAGAACGGTATTAATTTTACGCTTTTAGATAGCCTGCCTATTCCCTGCCACCTCTTCGACGGGGATGGCAATTTTAAATATCCTCCTGCTTTAAATTCAGACTTCTTCAGGCCAGAGAATGAGTGTAGCATTAGTAAAGTAAATAATGTAGCGACCAGTAATGATAGCTCGGGTATTATAGTTTCAATTTCTTTGTCCTTGCTTCTTAAACTTAGCAAGTTTCTTTTATTATATTGCCTGACTGTTCGTTCATTTCTTTTTTGCAAACATGCTTGCTGAACGTACCTTCGACTTGTACACCAAGTCAGTGAGCAAGAAAAAGTGTCACAGGCACCAGTCTGGGGAGGTCTGCAGCAATCAACCCGCGAAGAAGCCTCGAACAGACGACCCCCTTGCGCCTACTCCAACAAAGGAGACAACTCCTCCACCAGCTCCTACCAGGGAGGCGACTCCTCCAACTCCAACAAACCTAGATCCTCTATCTCCGGTCGGACAGACTCCTCCTCCAGCTCTAATCGACCCTATGCCTCCAACATCCACCGTTCAAGAGTCGGCTGGTCGTCAGGAAGAAGCCTCAGGAGACGACCTCACGGGCGTGGTGCTCAGTTCAGCTAAAGATAGGCTATCGAAAATAACAAAGCACCGACGCATCTGGGAGGCAATCCAAGAGATCGACTCCATGGGGGTCGACCAAGTCCTCAGTCGCGCACTGAATAAAGTGCTCGCTGTAAGTTGCTTTTTGCTTTGTATTTTATGAATTGTATTTTTAACTTGCTCCTATTAACAACCTTATCTTTTTCTGATCGCAGAGGGTGCTTACCCTGACCTCCGGCTGGCGATTTTCAAGGACGCAGAATGCTCAGTTTGAGAAGAAACTCAATGACCAGCTCAGTGTGGTTGAGGCTTAATACACCGAGCAACTCAAGGCGTTTGAGGCTACTTATGCCGAGAAGCTGAAGGCAGTCGAGGCGAATCATTCTGAGGCCCTCAAAGAGGGCGAGGCAAAGCACCTCGAGGCACTGCAAGTGACTGAGGCCACAATTGCTTCTCTCGAAGAGGAGCTAAAGAGAAAGGATGCATGTATCGATAAGATCACTGCATCCAAGGAGCAGTACAAGGAGGTCTCGCTCATGAATTATCAGGAAGCCCACAAGCTTCAAGATGAGATGGCAATAAGTCGCCAAAAGGTTGTTGCTTTAGAGGAACAGAACGCCCGCAACCTTGAAGACTATGAGGGGGCATCGTTCGAGTGCTTCTACTTGTTCTAGAAGAACAATCCCACTGCCAACTTTTCCTATCTCCTAGACCATATCAGGGAGGCGGAGCTGGCTAGGTGCGTTGCTCGCCTAGAGGAAGAGACAATTCCAAGTTCTCCAGAAATTTTCTAGCAACCAGCATCGAAGGCACCCGAGAAGAAGTTGGGGAAGCAGTCGACCAGCAGCAGCAGCAATCGCCACAAGACCCCCCGACTACTTCATAACTATCTTTTATTTTACCTTTGAATTACATGGCCTACAGGCCATGATGTAAAAACAATTTATGCTTTAACTTTTATTGCTGCACGGGCATCTTTTCTCTTTTTATTGAACAATTACATCCGAATAGTCACTGCTCACAGTGTAACAGAATTCCATTTGATATTATAATACCTGCATTTTATTATAACATCTGTTCGCATGACCAAACTTAGCATAGCACTTTTTTGATTTAACAAAATTACGAAATTTTGAAAAATACTCTAAGTACCTTAGAATGCTTTCAATTATTTTGCTCATGTGTTTACATACCTCTTGATATGATTTGCTTACTAGATACCTTATATGCCCCCCAAGTGATCGAGGAGCTCTAGGTCTTTGGTCACTTGCCTTGACCAAATCCTGTTCGAACATTACTAATCGAAGCAAAAGAATTAACATGATAATATAGCAAATCAACACACATAATGAGCAAATACTTATAATAAATGCAATAATTGGCAAGAATGACTGGATACACACAGTCCCTTATATTTCTCATAATAAATGGACAAAATGTGTCTGTACGAGTGATCAATAAGATCTTACACTTATAAGCGATCAGTCATATAAAATGACCAATCCTTTTTCATAACTTTTATTGATAGTACTTGCGCAGGTGTTCTCCATTCCAATTGCGAGGAATGAGATCTCCGTTTAAGCGGGCAAGTTTATAGGTGTCTGGATGAAGGACTTCTTCAATATGGTATGGCCCTTCCCAATTAGGTCTGAGTACTCCAGCAGCCTGGTCGCGGGTGTTTAGAAAAATCTTTGAAGTACTAGATCTCCGACACTGAATTTCCTTTCTCGCACTTTAGAATTGAAATACCGGGTGACTTTTTGTTGGTAAGCAGCTACTCGGATTTGGGCTTGCTCACGTTTCTCATCTATCAAGTCTAGGGATTCCATCAATAGCTGGCTGTTAGAGCCTTGATCGTATGTTATTCTATGATGCGAAGGCGTATCTAACTCAACAGGCAACATAGCCTCATACCCATAAGCCAAAGTCCATTAGCATTTTATTGACTGCTTTGACTTGTCCATTTGCTTGGGGATGAGCGACTGAAGAGTTGCTTTTGATAATCCCATGCTATTCGCAAAAGTCCGTGAGTAAATCATTATCAAACTGTGTGTCGTTATCCGATACGATTTTCCTTGGCAATCCATATCGACAAACAATGTTTTTGATCACGAAATCCAGCACCTTTTTGGTCATTATGGTTGCGAGTGGCTCAGCTTTGGCACATTTAGTGAAGTAATCGGTGACAACCACAACATACTTGACGTCTGTCTTTCCTGTAGGAAAAGATCCGATTAAATTTATACCCCAAACTGCAAACGGCCACGAACTTTGCATCTGTTTTAGCTCATTAGGGGATGCTCGTGGGATTTTGGAGAATCTCTGGCACTTGTCACACCTTCATACGAATTCCATCAAGTCTTCATTCATTGTTGGCTAGGAACACCCTTGCCTCAGGATCTTTTTTGACAAGCTTTGCCCCCCAGAGTGCTCCCCGCAAAAGCCTTCGTGCACCTCTTTCATCAATTCTTTGACCTTCTATTTTAAAACACATCTGAGGAGTGGCATTGAGTATCCTCTTCGATACAAGATTCCATCTACCAGGATATACCTGGCAGCCTTCCGCTAAAGGGTCCGTGCTTTGTTTCTGTCCGTTGGTAATACGCCTTGCGTCAGATACTCTATATATGGTGCCATCCATGTATTTGCCATCAGGATCACCGTAATGGTCTCCTCTGTTCGGATGCTTGGCATAGACAGCCGCTCAACTGGTACTTTATTCAGAGTATCATCATCATTCGTGCTTGCTAACTTGGCCAAAGCATCAGCATTGGAATTCTGGTCGCGAGGTGCTTGCTGGAGGGAGTACTTGCCGAAATGAGCCAATAAATCTTTTGTTTTGTTTAAATAGGCAAACATCTTTAAACCTCGTGCCTGGTACTCTCCCATGACTTGATTCACCACCAGCTGAGAATCACTGTAAATTTCGAGCACCTTTATATTCATGTCCCTGGCTAATCGTAACCCAGCGAGTAATGCTTCATACTCGACTTCGTTGTTAGAAGTAGTGAAGTCAAACCTGATTGCGCAGTGAAATTGATGCCCTTCAGGCATTATCAATATCACTCCTGCTCCTGCGTGGCACCCATTAGAAGAACCATTTGTAAATAATTTCCACAAGGGAGCTTGGTTTTGAGACTCAGGCTCATTAGGCTCTTCGGTCTGCTTGCCATCTATAAGTTCAGTGAACTCTACAATGAAGTTAGCCAGGGCTTTCCCTTTTATCGCTGCTCGCGGCAAGTAAGAGATATCAAACTGCCCAAGTTCAACTGCCCATTTTAACAATCTACCCGCAGCCTCTGGTTTTTGCAAAACTTGCCGTAGAGGCTGGTCGGTCAAAACCGTGATTGGGTGAGCTTGAAAGTAAGGCCGCAGCTTCCTAGAGGCCAAAATTAAGCAATAGGCTAACTTTTCAATAGGTGGGTACTGCAGCTCCGCTCCAATTAGCCTCTTGCTTACATAATAAGCATCCTTCTGCACGCCTTCTTCCTCCCTTACTGAAACAACACTAGCAGCATATTCTGTGATCGCCAGGTAGATGAACAAAGTTTCCTTATCAACTAGTTTCGATAGGACTGGTGGTTGCGCCATATGAGTTTTCAATGCTTGAAAAGCATCCTCGCACTCCTCCGTCCACTCAAATTTTT
Source organism: Humulus lupulus (assembly GCF_963169125.1). Classification (NCBI taxonomy): domain Eukaryota; kingdom Viridiplantae; phylum Streptophyta; class Magnoliopsida; order Rosales; family Cannabaceae; genus Humulus; species Humulus lupulus. The sequence continues at coordinate 91,558,460 of NC_084800.1, read as the reverse complement.
TGTGGCCTCTAAGTAGATTAAAATATGGGACACATTCTTTCGTCGATTTGGAAATAAATCTACTGAGAGCAACAATTCTTTTGGTCAAACTTTGAACATCCTTAATCTTTACTGGCGATTTCATATCAATCAGGGCTTTGATCTTCTCGGGATTAGCTTCAATTCCTCTTGAGTTAACTATAAATCCCAAGAACTTCCTGATCCTACTCCGAAGGAGCATTTGAGGGGATTCAGCTTCATCTGGTATTTATTCAAGACATTGAAGCAGTCATGGAAATCCTCTATATGCCCCTCTTCCTTCTTCGACTTGACCAGCATGTCATCGACATATACCTCCATGTTTGCCCCGATCAGCTCCTTAAACACGTGGTTGACTAGTCGCTGGTAAGTTGCACCAGCATTTTTCAACCCGAAGGGCATTACTTTGTAACAGTAAAGCCCTGTATCAGCCCGAAAGCTAGTGTGATCCTCATCTGGAGGATGCATACTAATCTGATTATACCCGGAGTATGCATCCATGAATGAGAGAATCTCGTGCCCTGCAGTGGCATCGACCAATTGGTCGATTCTTGCGAGTGGGAAATAATCTTTGGGGCAGGCTTTATTAAGGTTTGTGAAATCCACGCACGTGCGCCACTTGCCATTTGGCTTGGGAACTAGCACGGGATTAGAGACCCACGATGGATAAAATTCCACCCTGATGAACCCATTCTCCTTTAGCTTTTCGACTTCTTCTCTTAAGGCCTTTGATCTATCTTTGTCGAGCATCCTTCTTTTTTGTTGCAACGGTGGAAAACTTTTGTCGATGTTTATGACATGGCTGATGAGTGCAGAGTCTATCCCGACCATGTCTTTGTGCGACCAGGCAAAGACTTCCTGGTTCCTCCTTAAAAAGTCCACCAGTGCTTGTTTTGTTGTTGTCTCTAAGTTTTTACCGACTTTCACAACTCTGGTCGGATTTTCTTCATTGAGTTGGACCTCTTCAAGGTCCTCGATGGGTCTTATTTCTTCCTCAAAATCCCCAAAGCGAGGATCCAAGTCTCTATCCTCCTTTGGGCAACGCCCTATTTGGTGACATTATCACCTGACTGGGTCTGAGCATCAATTTCCATTTGCAACTCTTTTCCGGGAACATCTCTCGATACACCCTTCTTTGCCTTGGTAATCGAGGCATTGTAGCACTCCCTTGCTTCCCGCTGATTTCCCAATACGCATCCTACCCCTGCGTCTGTTGGGAATTTTATGGCAAGGTGCCATACTGAAGTGACGGCCCGCAGGTCGACCAGAATTGGTCTCCCAATTACAGCATTGTATGCTGAAGGAAAATCAACTACTATGAAAGTAGTGAGTAATGTCCTATTAGAAAGTGCAGTACCTACTGTAACTGGAAGCCTAATCGACCCTGTTGGGGTGAGCCCTTCGCCGGAAAAACCATAGATGGTTGGTTGCATGGCTCCAGGTCCTTGACGGGCAACTTTATTCTTTCCAGCGAAGACTTGTACAGGATGTTGACCAAACTTCCTGTGTCGACCAACACCCTCTTCACCATCATATTGGCAATTTGTACATCTATGACCAGCGGATCGAAGTGTGGGAATCGCACGTGCTAGGTATCGTCTTCAGGGAAGGTTATCAATTCCTCCTCTGCTCGAGCCTTTTTTGGTGCTCGATCCTCCACACTCATCATCTTGATGTCCTGGTTGTGGCGTAGGGTTCGAGCGTATCGTTCCCTTGCCTTCCCACTGTCCCCTGCAAGGTGTGGGCGTCCACAGATGGTGAGTAAAGTGCCTGCCACAGGAGCTGGCTGTAGGGGTGGCGAGCGTTGGCGTGCAGGCGCCTGATCGTTGCCTCTTTGAGCCTCTCTCTAGGATCCTCCTGCAGCTCGCACATATCTCCTGAGATGTCCCTGCCTAATCAGGAACTCAATCTCGTCTTTTAAATGGTTACATTCATTGTTGTCGTGCCCGTAGTCATTGTGAAAACGATAGAACTTCATCATATCTCTCTTGGAGATATCTTTCCTTATAGCTGTGGGTCGTGTGTAAGGCACGCTTGAGCTGGTCGCCTGGTAGACTTCCGCTCGGCTTTCAACAAGGGCCATGTAGTTGGTGAATTTCAGCTCGTATCGACTGCCTTTGGGGCGTTTACTCTCAGAAGCTGAGGGTTCATTGTTCGCTCGTTTTCCACCGTTCCTACCATTGCCATTCCCGTTGCCCTTGCCGTTGCCATTGGGTTTTTCCGACTCGTTGGCGGCCTTGGCGGGCTCTTCTTTCGTCCCTTTGTCTTTTGTTGGCGATTTCCCTTCATTGGCAATTGCGTCTTCGAGCTTGATATATCTATCAGCCCGATCCACAAACTCCTGGGTACTTCTTACCCCATTCTTTCTGAAGCTACTCCAGAGGGGTGAATGGCGCCTAACCCCAGCAGTTAGAGCCATCATCTTACCTTCATCGCCCACTGTCTTGGCTCCAGCTGCTGCTCGCATGAAGTGTTGGACATATTATTTTAAGGGCTCTCCCTCCTTCTGGCGTATCTCGACCAACTGGTTGGCCTCTGTGGGGTGTACGCGACCCACATAGAATTGTCTGTAAAATTCTTTTACGAACATCTCCCAAGATACTATACTAGCAGGAGGGAACTTAAAGAACCACTCCTGGGCAGTGTCAGACAACGTCGCTGGGAAGATCCGGCAATGGGCATCTTCCGACACTTTCTGTATATCCATTTGTATCTCAAACTTATTAACGTGAGATACTGGGTCTCCGTACCCATCAAAGTTCGGCAATGTTGGCATCTTGAAATTACTGGGGGTTTTAGCCATACTAATCCTCTGTACAAAGGGAGTACCCCTCCTCCTATCGTACTCAATAAGGGACATCCATCCCTCGACCAGCTGTTGTACCACCTGGTTCAAGGCATCAATCTGAGCCTGAAAGACTTCTAGGACTGCTAGGGCAACCACTGCTGGGGGAGCATTTTCATCGTGCCTCTCACGGTGGTCGTTAAGTACATCCCTTAAATCATTGTCCCTGTGTCTCTGCTTGCTAACTCCTAGCCGATCAAAGACGTTCTACTACCTGGGTTGCCCCCCAGCGTTATGGCTAGCTGGCCTATTTTCTCTAAGTGGGGGGGGGGGGGGGGGGGCTTCTGCCTCCACCTCTTTCCTCATTTCTCCAATGAGCATTTCTTTTGCCGGAATCGGCTTCATTATAGTCATGGCCATCTCTAAATTGTGGCTGACTATGGCGTGACCAGTTGTTCACGCTATTTCCTCCTCGGGTTGTGCTGGTCGTTGGGTCCCCGTTCATTGTTATGCCGTGAGGGGGCCCCTGACCGCAGAGCCTGACTCGATGTTCCTTCTGTTGGCGAAAGGACACTATCCCTTGCTTGGTAGATTCGGTTCTTCATCCCCTGGGCGTCTAGGGCTGCGGGGTGGTTGCCCGACCCTATTCTGCCTCAGGCACTGGGGATTGCCTCGACCAGCCTGAGACGGAGGCTGCTGCTCAGGATCCCTAGGTGGGACATCATCCTGAGCCACAGGCGGCTGCTCTGGCCTTTGACAACTTACTGGCTGGAGCGGAGGGCTAGGATTGGGAGCCCTCTGAGGCGGTGCACTCGGCGGCTGATCTGGCTGAGAGGCTGGCATAGCTTGACTCCTAGCCAATTGGATGGCTGCTTCAAGAGCGGCCATGGAATCCCTCTGCCGACGGTCCATGTTTGCCTGCCGCTCACTCAACTCCTGGCACTGGCGTTCAATTTCCCTATGTTGCATCGCCATTGTCTCTGCAGCATTCTCCTGATTGGCCCTCAGATTAGCCAACTCAACCTGCAGCACTCCCAGTGTTGCCCTCAGTGTTTCGGAATCTAACTTCTTCTCGTCAAACTCCAAATGTGGTTCATTCTCAGCCACATTTAGGGGAGGAGGTTGGGATGGTGCAGCGCCAGCGGCCTGTTAGTCTTCTTGGATGTTTTCGCCATTAGATTTTCTTACAGTTTTTCGTCAAACTCTCAATGAAAGCACCAGAATGTTGACCCTTGATTTGGCCAATGACACGGATTCAAATATACAACAAAAGATAAAAAGACAATTAAAAATTCAATCTAATGGATAAGAAGAAAACACCAAGGATTTATAGTGGTTCGGCCCCAAAGAATGGTAATGACTTACGTCCACTTAGTGCTATTATTAATATTGAATCTCAAAGTTGTGATTAAAGAACTAGGGTTCTTGAGTTTCACAAACCTTGAGGGAATTACAATAAAACGATGAATAATCACACTATAGCTCTCTTTCTCTCAATACTCAGGAAAAAGATTTAGAGATCAAAAAGTCCCTTCCTTGAGCTATTTCATGCACATTTATAGGCTCAAGGAGGGTTACATGGACCAATGGGCCTTAACTTCCCATAATAATCGCGTGTCAAGGTAATAAAGAGGACATATTCAATGCAATTATTATAGGATTACAACCTTAGAAGGAAATAAATCAAATTATACAACCAGCCTGGTCGTATCTAATAGTTAAGCCCGACGAAGCGATGTGCCTCTGGTTGATAGTCGAACAACACCTCCGCCACGTGTGAGAAATCCTTGCCACGTCATCAACAACCGTTTTTTCGGGTAAAAAGACTCAATTAGGTCATTTATTTAATAAAAAAATAAATAAAATAATATCCAATAATCATCCCTAGGTCAAAATTCTCATGGGCTTTAGGCCTGTGAAATTTCCCATTTAATTATAAGCTTGTTGGACTTAAAATCAAGTCATGTATTATTTTCTATTGATTAAATAATTATTTAAATCCTTTATCAAATTAATTATTTATAATTTGAAACTTGATTTAAACTTATTTCTTAGTTTTGATACCAATTTATCTTAATCAATAAATCTGTCGTAATTTCTCTTTTCTTATCTAAATTACAATTCTGTGAAGCTATCCAAAATTGACTTGGTCAACTTTAATAATTCTAATTGATAATTAAATCAATTAATTGAGACTATCTAGATGATTTTATCCAAGGTAAAGTGGGGACCATGGGCCTATGAAATCAAGCTCCAATAAGTTATCATAAATTTAACAAATAAATTTACCAACTTAATAATTCTTCGTGACTCCACTATAGACTCGGAATTGCACTCTTGAATTCATAGAACGCTCTGTAACAAATATTGATACGTTATTAATTATCCATTGTTATAACCATAGTTGTCACTCAATCCTTTATAGATGGTCTACAATGAGATGGGACTAAAATATCATTTTACCCCTCATTGTATTTTATCCTTAAAACACTTAGTTCCTTGTAAATGATATTTTAGTAAACTAATATTAATCACTGAAATGAGATCTCTATCATTTAGTACCTTGAACAAAACTAAAAGGAAACCATCGTTTCACTTCTTTATCAGAAGCTATAGATGTTCATATCTATAATTAACACTCCCACTCAATTATACTACCGAGTTCCCAAAATGTAAGTATGGGCTAGTTCATAGGGTAAGCTGGTAACGAACAAGTCAAAGAACTCAAATAATAAAATCAGTTAGAATAATGACCACTAAGAATTAAGATTGAATTGACCTATAGTCAACCATATGATATGATTTGAATAGTTAATAACGGTATGTTTACTTATCCTATCTACTGTCAATATCGGTCCAGTCTGATGTAACAAATACATCTGATCTTATCTACTTTCCTATTGTTCTGGAAAGAACATAACATTGTGATGTTTAAGTAGATCACATCGTAGATTAGCAAGTTAGTGTAAATCCTGTGCACTGACTAATCTTGGGACTAACTTATTTTGAACATATAATCATATCTATATTCCACTGTGATTACATCACTCTAAATGTGATTCGCTATATGCTCGAGATTTAATAGAAGTTTATATTAAACAAATAATCATGAAAATAAAACATGTGACCAAAGTGATTGACCAAGTAAAAAATTATTTCTATTCTTTTATTGATAATAAATGAGATTACAAAGAAATTGAGTTTTAATTAGGGCATAAAACCCCAACAACACATTTATAAAAATTAAAGTTTGGTAAAAAATAATAAACCTAAGAGGAAATAGAAATTTTAGGGTATTTTGTGTTAAATGCTTAAATTTTTGCCTAATTGTAAATGGACCATAGGTTAAATTGTATTGTGTGACTATTTAAATTAATTGTGAGAGACATTTAATTTAATTATTATGTGATAAGTTTGATTTTTAAAACTTTATAAGAGTAAAAAATGTGATAGAAAAGTGATTTAAGCTTTAATCACATCAAAATAATGTTAATGGCACGAAGTGACATAAAGTAATAACACTTAAGTGTTTTAGATATTTTTAGAGTTTTCTAAGCTCTTCCAACCTCCCAAAACCGACCCCTTCTCTCCTCTCACTCTCATCTTGTTCAAAAATCCTCTATCAAGTTTTCTCATCATTTTCAACTACCAAAAACCCTAAGTGTAACGCCTTGGTTACCCCAAAACAGTTACGGTGAACTTTGAACCGTGATTTAACTCACTAACCGAGTTCTTTGGTTAAAATGTTGCTTCTAGGTGTTATTATTAGGTTATGGTGGAAAACCATTCAAATGGAAAGGATATATTTTATTTAAAACATAAAACTGTTCATGGGCCCATAAAAACGTTTACAAGTTATTTACGATACAAAATGGTCATTATAGTATAAAATTTACAACCCGTCGATCTAAGCGGCAAAAATAGGGTAAACCCCCTAGTACCTCTAAGAACTCCTTGGCCGTGGTGGTCAAGCGGCCACATATGTACACATCGCCACCAAAGCTCTCCACTCAAGGCTGGGTGAGCTTTTCTTTCCCTTTACCTGCACCACACAGCACCCATGAGCCAAAGCCTAACAAGAAAACTCAATACTTGCATGTATATAATATCAAACAATGATCATGATAATCATCCAGGACTTATAGTCCTAAACTAATGAATGACAGCTGTATCACAAGCATGGAATTCCGCACCCTTTACAAATAAGTGATCTAGTTACTAGCATAAACAGGATATGTGAATGATGAGCGAGTCGCCAATGTAAACCAAGGAAGTGACCATGGAGTCATTACTGTGGGTTCTGTACCCTTATCCATGTGACGATAGGGTCACCTAGGCCTTCTAGCCTTAGCTCTGAGTATCTAGTCGTAGAACTAGGCAAGCGCTTTTAGTTTTCATCGAACTTGGGGTCGATCTGGCATTAATGCTCATGATGAGCCATTCAATGCAGATGTCGATTAGATCTAATCTTTCATCAGCTATGCGTTCCTGATGCTTATGCTGCTCCTGACTCTTAGGTCAATAACATATGACCAGTGCTCAAAACTATTGTTAAACTTGACTAGTATGTCACAGCTTCACAGCTAGTTCTGACACCATTGCCGATTCTGACTAGTAGTCAGTGCCATTCACAAGTGAGCAAGATTTGCAAATTATTTGATATGCAATCCATGTCAACATTTAAACACTCAACATGCCTCAATAATAACCATGCATGTCACATATAGGGTGCAATTTTCTTACCTCAGGTTCGAACGAGAATTAGTAAAAGAACAACCCTTGAGAACGATTGACCTTTTTATTCCTTAGCGGTTACCTGGTCATACCCAATTATGGGATTCCATCAATAAATGAGTAATAAAAGGTTCCCGGACCAAGACCTAGCCTCTGGGACATCGAATCCTACTAAATCGGGTAGTTGGAACGATCCCGAGGCCTAAGATTTGAGTTCCCGTGATCAAAACATTATTTTGGCCACAAATTCCCTCAAGCGCCGCGGCCCGCAGCTAAAATAGAGGCATCCGCCTCAAGCACCTGCCCTAAGCACCGCGACCTGCCTCCCCAAGCGTCGCGGCCCTCAGGCCCTCCAGCACCACCCTTCCTCTTCAATGAACTTAGGCCGCGGCGCTCTAGAACAGAGCCGCGGCCCCACCTGAAACTCAGCCAAAACCCCTATTTTTTTTCCCTTCAAAATCATTCTAAAACCCCATTAAAACTCCCCCAATATCACCAAGCAAATCCACTAATTGTTACTACAACTTATCCACCATACAAGCATCAAAACCTAAATAAACTTCCTCAAAACTTCCATTGATTCTCAACTAAACACTTGAAATTTCTCAACTGAAAACCATTAGAAGAACAGAGTATAGCTAAAGTTTCATGGATGAATTCTTACCTCAAGCTAGATTTGAGTCCTCTTCAATAGATGAACTAAGGTCCTAAGCTCCAAACTTTGATTTCCTAGCTTGGTTCTTCAAATTGAGGTTCAAAAATTGAAAAGAAGGAGGAGGAATGATGATCGGTTGAAGGAGAAGAGTGCTCTATTTTTGTAAGTTTCTACAGTCTACATAGTTGATATATATCTTAGGGGTGAAAAGACTATTTTGCCCCTAGGTCAAATAAAGGTTTCTAAAGACTCCAAAGGGTAAAACCGTCTTTTTCCACCTATTTCGTTAATCATAATTAACACCCTCCAATTGTCGTCATTCTCAAAAATTCTCACATACCAATAATTCATATTCCATTACCCTTTAATTCCCGACAATGCTCTAATCACCAAAATATCATGAGACTCACCATGAGCCTCGAACTTAATCCCGTTATGACTAAACCACTAATTTATACTCAAAAAATTTCTCATGCCGAATAGCTCGAACAAATACACATTATAATGTGGCTCAACAATAGACCACCGACATGCATACAAATATACAATTACGCCCTCAACGGGCCAAATTACCAAAATACCCCTGTGATGAAATGTGGACCCACATGCATGCATTTAACATCATATTATAATATAATTCACATAAACATGCATATAATAGTTTAATGGCATAATGAATCAATTATGGCCCTCCCGGCCTACTAATCCAACCACTAAACTGCATTAGGGATTTTGGGGCATTACACTAAGAAACCTTGGAAGTAAGCCTTGATCTTGGAAGAGTTTCCCTAAGGTAAAAGTTTAAAATACTTGACTTTTGTAAAGTTTTTAACCATAAATCTTTCAATAACTAACTATATATGTTGTTGGGGGAGTTGGTTTAAGGTTTTGAAAGATTTTTGAAGGATCTAAAGCTAGTAGAAACAGCAAAACGTAAAGCAAGAACAACAAGAGGTAAAAAGTTTACTTTTTATGGTTGTTTTTGTATGGTTTTTATTTTTAAGCATTATTTTGTGTATTTAATTCTTAAAGTTTATTATTGGTGATGTTATAAGGATATGGTAGTTGCTTGATAATTTTTATGATGCTTGTATGTTGATTTTTTAAAATAGGGACCCAAAATCTCCAAGTGTTTTGTTGAAAACCCTAAAACAAAAATACAAGTTTTGAGCCATGACTTACAAGGGTTCAATCATCCACTGTATACTTATTTTGTAAAAATAGATTGTACTGTAATGTTATTGAGATGGAGTACATGAATTTGAGCTTTTGAAACACTAAAAAACGTTTAGAAATGAGTGAGTTATGCTATTTCTAAGTTTAGGTAAAAAGCTGTTTTTTTTTCGCATTCTTAATTTCGGGACCAAGTTTGGACAACCACTATATAGGGAAAATGAACCCAGATTTTCTAAAATTTGGTGAAGATATTCTTGGCATAACCTAGTAGTCCTTTGTAAAATTTGGTCACAAAATACTGAACTGTTTAAGAGTTATTAAGTACCAAAGTTTAGAAGAAGAAAAAACAGACTTGAAAATAAGGTCATTCTTACCTCAATGTTTGAAAAATGTTTTCACCAATAAAAAAAATACTCCTTTTGATGTAAGATTTTACAAAGACCTAAATGGCATACCAAAGATGGAATTGAGAAATTTTGATAACAATTGGATAAGTAAATTTCAAGTTATGACCTAACAAAATATGTAGTTAAAAATGTGAAAAATGAGGTTCACACTTAGTGCAAAAATTGGATTTTGGAACTTAAGATAAAAGTACATTTGTGCATATTACAAGATAAAAACTTGATAAGTCTTAAAAACATTTTGACCTAAAATACCTCTTTGAGATTAGTGAGAATTATTTTTATTAAAGAATGTTTATTTTTTTCTAAAAATAAAAGATTTAATAAGTTAATTAATTAAAAGAGGGTTTAAAACCCTATATTTTGAGAAAATAATTAAGTAATTTATTTTTCTAGTAAGTAAACTTAATTAATTGACTTCGAAGAATTAACTAATCAAGATAAGAATTATTAACAGTTTTTCCTAATTAAGTTAAGATTAGGCTATTTTCTTAAAACGAATTTTTTAGCGATTAAAACCTTAAGAAAAATAAAAGGAAAACTAAGAGATTATTTTTTGAAAAAAAATAAGTGGGGAATTTAATTAGTATTTTCTGGATATAATATCGGCAAAAATATTTATATATTTAACTGACTTGTTGAAAGTATTGGTTGATAGTAGAACTTTTAAATAATAAGATTTTTAGCGGATTATGGGAAATACTATTGCGATACCCGAGCCGAGGTATCAAGACCATAGGATAGGTCTCCTCGAGACTTAGGGTTTAGTCTCAAATTTTTACGTATGAATTTATTGAATGAGTTTAAAACCAAATAAGGATCTTTAATCCTAACAAATGATCTTGAAAATGACCAAACTGCCCAATAATAATGAATTATGAAGTGCCGTAATTAATCCAAGTATATTGTATGGGTAATTACAGTATTGGATAAGCATAATTGGACTATACGTTGGTGGGTGAAATCCTACTAAAAGCTAAGGACTCAAATTAAGTCAACTTCTATTGTTTGGATACAACATGAAATGACTGGTGTAATGTATGTTAGAATAAAAACACATGCACATGTATACACTGCCGTAGAAAGTTTACATAGAGACGTTAGTCTAGTAGGTGTTGATTTAGAATATATGAACGATAGATGTCCGTCATATTCTAGACGATTGATCCCCGTCACACTGCTTGTTTGATTTTATTATGTCCAGTTCCAAGAGGTGAGGATTGCTGGTTTAAACTTAGGGGCACCGAAATGAATGGGACCTAGGGGCCCCCATGCTTACTTAATCATTGAACGATTAGAGCTCGAGCAATTGCTCTGATAAGTTATTCCCGGATAGCAGCCACGAATATTGCCCATTCAATGAGAGTGCCTAGAGATACTAGGGGTTGCCAAGTTTGAGTGAGGTTGAATACCCTAGGGGTAACTGCTTGCCAACACCACTGATTAACATAGAAGTCTCTGTAAACCTATGTAACTTCGATTGCACTCGTGAATAGTATGAATGCCCTAGGTAACCTTATGGTTACCCTCGTGAGGGATTTTACTTTTGGATAAGTAGCGATGCCCTAGGTAACTCGATAGTTACCCTTGATGGGGATATTTATTGGCTAGATCTTAGTGCTGATACTCGATTCTCCCCTATTGATTAGCAAAAATGTTGGAGGGTGTGGTACGCTTGAATTGTTGGAAATTGTCTAGAGCTGGTCACAAATTATTTTGATATATATTATATATGTTTGCTTTGGGATTTTTTTAGTGCAGTGATTTATCTGTTTATCTGAAATAGTTTGCCATTGGTTATCAAACATGACCATAAGTTTGCCAGGATGCTTTTGCATTCTTGAAATTGATTGTTTAGGGTCCGGATGGACCTGAAACCCTAATTCTTTTGAGATATTGTTACCAGTGGTCAATGACCACCTGTCTTCTCTACATGCTATTGTTTTAAAGTTGAACTTACTAAGCGTTTTTGCTTACCTAGTTGTTTCTTGTTGTAGGTAAGAACAAGGGCAAAGCAGAGTAGTGAGCGCTGGAGTCTACTATGTGGATGTACATGTGGACCAACCTTTTGGGAAGCTATTTTTTTTGGAAATATTATTTTATTTTCATAAACAAGGCTCAATTTACTTTTCATAAACTATGCTTGTATTAAATATTAAGTATGGTCATACGACTTTAAAAAAAAAAAATTATCTGGTTTTTGAGACATTTTGTTAAATGAAAACGTTTATACTTCTGCATGATCGAGTCTTAAAAATTTGGGACGTTACACCCACACACATCTTGAGGTATAGAGATACATCTTGGAAGATCTTGGTCTGAGTATTTTGAAGAACTGCTTTGGATTGGATGTTCACTAGAGATACAAAAAGATAGCGAGGATTCTTGATAGTTCTTCAACTAGTAAATCCTCATCTTTTATTTCTCTATGATTAATGTATTGCATGTTAGTGGATTTGATTATTTAAAGTATGTTTAAATAATTTTATTTAATTCTTTGGGCCCAACACCCCGTGCTTTCCGCTGCGCACATGATAAACCAATTACCAACAATTGGTACTAGGGCGATCATTAATCTTTGCATGCATTAATTACTGTGTGGGTATAATATGCAACCTTATATTATTGTAATATGCGATGAATGAATGGATGTTTATTTTGGTGAATGTAAGTTCTTAAGAGTCATGAATTATATGGTGTTTTGGGTTTAGGAATTGTTCTTATTTTTTCTAGATCTAAAAAATTGTAAGACATATGGGTCATCGGATTTTTTGTATGATTAATTGAAAAAAGTTTAATCCCGAGCCCAGGTGCATCAGGCGAACCCGAGCACTTGCTCCTCAGTCGTGCCCTTGCGTGCCTCTTGCCCGCTGCTGCCTACACACCAAACGCTCAGTAGCAGACGCCTGCTCCTCTCGCATCCTGCCACGCACGCCCATTCATCTCTGTGCCTCTATCGCGCTCGCGCCCAGCCGAGCCTCTTGGCTCCCATTGCTGCCTAGCATGCCAACCACGCTGATGCTGCCTTGCCTTTGCGTGTCGGTGGCTGGTGGCTCTTTGAGCCGCCCAACAAACCCAAGCCATAAAATTGCAAACCTAATTATCACTTGGCTCCTATCCTGAGCCCTACACCAGGCTCTAATTAAATTTTTAATTAAGTGGCCCAAGTTCAAAATGGACCTAAATGACATATTGGGCTTTTATTAATCAAGTTCAATATTTTAAAAGATTGTTTAAAATTATTGAAGTCATTTATAATTCAAAATGGGCCAGATGACATAAAAATAATAGAAGACCCAAAAGATGGAGATGGAGAATCTACATGATGCCTTGGTTTTATTTTTATTTATTTTGTAAATTATTGTAAGTGTTGTAATTATTATAGAAATACTCAAAACACCAGGCTCACATTCATTTACTTATTTATTGTTCTTATTTATTTATTTATTTAAATGTTTGAATGTATTAAAAGTGTTTAATAACATTGTCATGCATTATAACATGTCATTAATATTACCCGCACAATATTTCTAATTCAAGCATACATCTCATATCGAGTAGAAACATGTTTGAATTAGGAATGTCCTCTTTGATTATATGCAATAAATGAATTATATAATTAATCTAGAACAAAGCGATAAATTTATTTTAATTGTTAATTTAAAGACCTATTTGATAATTAATTTTATTAGATAGGCAAATTATATAACTAATAATTAGAGCATTTACTAGATAGTTTAAGGGCCAATTTAGTAAGATGATTAAATCTTGTTTAATGATTTAAATGCTTAATGAGATTAGTAATTATTAGAATATCATTTTGTAAATTAACTTGATTAATTTAATTAATTAAACAGCATAGGATGTTTTGAAAAACACATATTTTAAAATAGTGAGTGGGAGAAGGGGTAATAACAATAACTCCTATGGTCTCCATTATTAGTTAACACCGATGTTTCATGGAATGGGCATCAAGACACCTTTGTTTGCGTCCCCCTAGGGAATATTTTTTACTATGTTATTATTCAAGGTTAACTTCTATATAGAATAAGATTGATGATGTATTTCAAGTTTGACTGGCCCTAAGGCACACTCTTGAGTTAAGTTATTAATCTAAAATAATGGGTTACACTCACAAATCTTAACTAGGCTTTCGGGTGGACTAGTTAATCTTGACCAAACTAGCGGTTGTTCGTAAGTCAAAAGAGAAAATAGTTGATTTTAAGTTTTCACTTATGAATTTGAGAAGTGTCTCAAAATTAATTTAAGATTAGTCTGACCTACCCTAAGGCTGATCAATTAATTTTTAAATTAATTTATCGTGAAATTAGTGATAATTATTTTTATGTGTTATTTAAATTTGTTGCATTCATGCATCATATTTCCTATTTCAAAAACTTGTTGATATTCATAATATATGCTAAATTCATTTTGTGATATTTTTTATTTATTTTCAGCAATCATGCCATCTCCCAAACATACCATTGATATCTTCCTCAAAACTCTCACATTTGATCTAAATGGCATGCATTGTTGGGTTTTGGGAATGATGGTCGTTCTCAAAACTAAAAAGTTAATGAATGTGGTTGTTGAAGAGCCCGCATCAGTTCCATCATTTTCACATGGCCATGAAGAACATGAAAAATATAGTGATTGGATAAGTCCAATAATTTGGCTCGTTATTGCTTGCTCTATAGCTTGCCTTACGAAATGATAGAAAAATATATACATATCGAGAACGCCTATGATATTTTGCACTCGATTATAGACGAAGCTGCTATGTTTAATCATTTGAAAGAAACGAAGGTAAATATGATTTACATATATTTTTTCTGGTGATTATTGTACTCAAACATGCCACTAACAATATTTTTGTTATTCATCGCAGGTTAAGAATCTTTCCACAAAGAGGTTAATTGTGCGCCAAATGCTGGATGGAGATGGAGCATGATTTTAGTTTTATTTTGAATTTTAATTTTGTTATAAACAATTTAAAATTTTAGTATGTTCTTATTTTAGAAATTTTAGATTTTTATTTAAACAAGAAAAATAATGTCTTAGAAATTTTTAGTTTATGATTAGTAATGTGATTATTAATTGGGAACTTTATTATTTCTATGTTGCATGAACAAGGTTTCAATATTTCCTTTAATAATAATTCGATTGTTATCTCAATATCTGGTGTTGAAATATGTCATGCAAAATCCAATGATGGGTTGTATAAACTTAAGGCAAAAGAGTGATCTATGTACAACTCTGAAATGTTTAAAGTTGCAAACCCAAGTTCTATTAAATGTTTAAAAATTGATTCCAATTGTGAAACATATCTATGGCATTTGAGATTGGGGCATATTGGTTTGGATAAAATTAACAGACTAGCAAAGGAGGAACCCTTAAGAGAATTAACTGTTGGTTCTCTTCCAGTTTGGAAGGCAAGATGACCAAAATAACTTTCTCTACAAAGTGTTCAAGAGCAATAGAACCACTCCAATTCATACACACTGATGTGTGTGGATCACTTAATATGAAAGCTTGAGGAGGGTTTGAATATTTAGTCACTTTATCGTCCCAAATTTTCTAATAAGGCTTAGTGCCTTGATTAGTGTGTCTAGAGGGAATAATTGAATTTATATGTGAAATTAATTGAATATAAGTGTGATTAGGTAGCATGCATGATCTCTATGGTGATATTAATATATATATATATATATGCATGTTTATGTGCATTAAATATGCATGCGAGCCCTTTTTTGTTAATAAGGGCATAAATGTAATTTTGACATGTTAAGGGTATAAATGTAGTTATATGTGTTATATGATTGAGACCACATTATTATGTGAATATATTTGTGATATTTGGCTCAAGGCGATCCTAGAGAGCGACTTAGCGGAAAAGTCACAACGGGGTCCAATACCAAGCTAGGAGTGAGCCTAGGGGTATTTTGGGAACTTAGCGTGTATTCAGGATTTATTGGGTAATGGGTAGTTATTTGGTGATTAATTGGGTATGTCGGGATTAATTGGAAAGTTATAGTTATGTTTGAGGATTAGCGGGAAATGTGGCAAATGACGGTATCACGCTTGGGGGCATTAGTGAGTAAGGCTTTGATTTAGGGGCACTTTAGTCTTTTAGTGTCAAGGGATAGACTTAGGCATCCTTGAGAAACAACTAGAAAATAGAAGGAATCAACACCCAGTAGCTCCACACACTCTCTCTCTCTCTCACGCATTTTTCTCCCCCTCCCTTGAAGCTTGGTTGAGGCTTGATCTAGTTGGAGGAGTTTAACTTTAGAAATTAAAGGTTGGAGGCTAGGATTGGTTGGGGTTCAGTTCAAGGGTCGAAATCACTATTGAGGTAAGATTTATAACCTGATTTTGCTGTGAATTTTCTGATTAGTTTAGGTTTTGACTGAGTTTAAACTTATGTCTAACATTTATCTAAAATAAGCATTAAAACCATAGCTTAAAATGATTAAATATAAACTACGATCTAAGCACCAAATAATGTAACTTTTGTTTAAACTTAAGTCTATGATTTTATGTGAGTCCTTTCAACATAAAATCATGAATTTAATCTCATAAAATTCCACTTGAATTATTTATAGACTCTTAGTGAATAAATCACAAAATCATAGTCTAAAATGATTCTATGATTTTATGTGGGTCCAAACACCTAAAATTCTTTAAAAATTTCCCAAAATTCTCTTGAGACCCAAATTAAAATTCTAAGATTATTCTAGGGTTTTTCTATAATTATACAACTCAAATTTAGCTAGTAAAATAGATATTTCTCAACTTTATATTTATTTTACATCTAAGTCCCAAACTATGGTCTAAGCGATCTTCTCACATTTCTTTAATTAAAAAAATGATATTCACCAATCGTCATTTTAATTATTATTCTTTCACTTAAATAAAATTAATTGACAAATAAGTTTACATAAAAAAAAATCCAGGTTATTACACCCTTCCCATCTTAAAAGAATTTATTCCTCAAAATTTTACTTACCTAAACATCTCAAGATACTTCTCGTGCATGTCATCCTACAGCTCCCAAGTAGCTTCTTCAACCGCATTGATGCTCCATAGGACCTTAACTAGGGGTATCTTTTTAGTTCTCAACTCTTTGATTCCCCGTTCCAGTATTTTAACTGGTTTAGCTTCATAACTTAAGTCTGGTTGTAGCTCCAGCGGTTCATAACTAAGCACGTGGGACTGACCGGACACATACTTTATGAGCATGGAGATATGAAACACATTGTGGGTGCTTGCTAGTGTGGGAGGTAGAGCTAAGCGGTAATCCATGGGTCCTATTCTCCCGAGAATCTAAAAAGGACCTACATATCTGGGGCTTAACTTCCCCTTTTTCCCAAACCTCTTGACATGTTTTGTTGGCGAGACTTTTAAGAAAACTTTGTCTCCCACCTCGAACTCGATGTCTCCCCTCTTGGCATTGGCATAGCTTTGTTGTCTGCTCTGAGCTGTTAGCATATCCCTCCTTCTCCTTTCTATAGCAACTGTAGCCTCAAGCACCAATTCTAGCCCAGCTAGCTGCCTCCCTCCTATCTCATCCCAATGTAAAGGAGAGGGACACTTTCTGCCATAAAGCATCTCATATGGGGCCATTCCGATGGTTACTTGGTAAATATTGTTGTATGCAAATTCTATATGGTATAAGTACTCTTTCCAAGAACCATTGAATTCTAAGGCGCATGCTCGCATCATATCTTCTAGTATCTGGATGGTTCTTTTTTACTGTCCATCAGTTTGCGGGTGAAAGGTTGTGCTGAGCTTCAACATTCTACGCATTGCCTCTTGCAGGCTTTCCCAGAAACCTAATCTGAACCTCGGGCCTCTGTCTAAAACTATAGATACTGGTAAACCATGGAGTTTGATTATCTCTTTCATGTATAGCTTTGCAAACTGATCCATAGTGTACATCATTTTCATTGGAATAAAATGAGCTGACTTAGTAAGGCGGTCCACTACCACCCAATCTGCATCATGACGCTCTGTAATCACTGGTAGGCCAACCACGAAGTCCATAGTGATCTCTTCCCATTTCCATACTGGTATTGGTAGCGGTTGCAGTAACCCACCGGGTCTTTGGTGTTCTGATTTCACCTGTTGACAAACCAAGCATTTGGCTACGTACTTAACTATGTCCCTCTTCATTCTCGGCCACCAATACATGGACTTAAGATCTTGGTACATCTTCATTGCGCCTAGATGCAACGAATAAGGCATTGTGTATGCCTCTTCAAGAATACTATCCTTGATCTCTTGATCACTAGGCATGCAAAGCCTGCCCTTGTAGCTTAATATCTAGCCTTCTGACATTGCGAAGTTTCCATTCTTCTCCTCTTGTAGCAAGGCTTCCTGCTTAACCAGATTGTTATCCAATTTTTTCCTTTCTTTAATCACTTCCAAGAAGTCTGACTGCAGTGTGAGACTGGCAAGCTCTTCTATAACTATTTCTATCTCGACTTTCACTATCTCTTTCTGTAATGGTGCTTCAACCATTCTTAGAACTGCAACGGTCCAATGACTTTGCCAGCTTAAGGCACTAGCTACCATGTTAGCCTTTCCAAGATGATATAGTATCTCGCAATCATAATATTTAACGAGCTCGAGCCACCTCCTTTGCCTCATGTTTAACTTCTTTTGAGTGAAGAAGTACTTAAGGTTTTTGTGATCTGTGTATATTTCACATTTGTCTCCATAGAGATAATGTCTCTATATTTTCAAAGAAAAAACCACAGCAGCCAACTCCAAGTCAAGCGTTTGGTATCTCTGTTCGTAATCTTTTAGTTGTGTAGACGCGTAAGCCACCACCTTCCAGGCTTGCATCAATACACATTCTCACCCCATCTGGGATGTGTCACAGTAGACCATAAACTTCTCGACACTTTTTGGTACGCACAACACCATAGCAGTGATTAATATTTCCTTTAACTCCTGAAAACTCTATTCGCATTTATCAATCCACACGAACGTCTACTGCTAGTGAGTAATGTTGGTTAGTGGCGTGCCAATTTGGAGAATCCCTCCACGAATCTTCTGTAATAGCCTACTAAACCAAGAAAACTTCTTACATCAGTGGCATTTTTTGGTCTTAGCCAATCTCTAACAGCCTCGATCTTAACTGGGTGCACTACTGCTCCGTTCTTGGTTACTATGTGGCCTAGAAATGCCACTTCCTCTACCCAAAACTCACACTTCTTCAGCTTGGCATATAACTAGTGTTCTTTGAGCCTCTGGAGCATTTTCCTCAAATGATCCTTATGCTTTTCCTTTGTCTTTGAATAGATCAAAATATCATCAATAAAGACGATTATAAACTTGTCCAAATACTCTTTGAACACCATGTTCTTTAAATTCATGAATGCCACAGGGGCATTCGTTAGACTAAATGACATTACTAAAAACTCATAATGTTCGTACCGAGACCTAAAAGCGGTTTTGGGTATATCACTCTCCTTGATCTTAAGCTGATGATATCCCGATCTCAAATCTATCTTATAGAATACCACTGCCCCTTCTAATTGGTCAAGCAAATCGTCGATTCTAGGTAACAGATACTTACTCTTTATCGTCACCTTGTTCAACTCCCTATAGTCAATGCACATCCTCATCGATCCATCCTTCTTCTTAACGAATAGCACCGGAGCTCCCCATGGTGAGTGACTTGGTCTAATGAATCCCTTATCAAGCATCTCTTGCAGCTGTTCTTTCAACTCCTTCAATTCTGAAGGCGCTATCCTATACAGTGATTTTGAAATAGGGGTTGTCTCCGATGCTAACTTGGTCACAAACTCGATCTCTCGGTCCGGGGGTAAACCTGGTAGATCTTATATAAACACCTTGGGGTACTCCACACCACTCTAACATCCTCAGGCCTTTGTGGCGTGTTCTTAGTTGTGTCCTCTATACTATCCAGGAATGCTTGGCACCCCTTTCCCATCATCCTCTTTGTTAGGAAATATGTTATTTGAATGGAAATGGTAAGAATTGTTACAACTCTAGAAAAAATACTACAAATAAACTTAAGATTGTTTAAATAGTGTTACAACTCTATGACTGAAAAATACAAATCAATAAGAGAAGAGCTAGAAGAAGAGAATGGTGAAATACAACTCTAAACAAAAGGATACAAATAAAGTAAAAGTGTTTGTAACAAAAGAAAGAAAAGATTACAACTCTAAACATGATATACAAGTAAATATAGAAGAAGAATATGAAAATGAAAAGCAATAGAATAAAAGGAAAGAACAAGAATCAAAACAAACAACTCTCACTCACACTACCAAAGTGAAGAGTGTTGGAGATCGCCAACTTGAACAAGGTTTTAAACCTTTGTCCAAAAGCTTATTTCCCCCTAACTCAAGCACTAAGGGATCTCTCACAGGTTTGGAAATGCTTTCTGGAATAATCAAGCATCTAGGTGTTTTCTAGCCAAGTGCTCTAATGGATAGATAAGTTGTGCCTTACAAGTGAGTAATAGGCTCCTATTTATAGAGTTTAGAGACACCCTTTGCATTTCAAATTCCACCAACCCCCATGGCTGTTACCAATGATTAATTGGATGTTTATGGAATTAAAAATGCGATTTGAGAGTTATTTATGTTTTCAAAGTCGTTCAAAAAGGTTGGAAAAAACTTAAATTTGGTCAGTCAGACATTGTGGCTGCGGCCACAGGCATTGCTGGCCGCAGCCGTGGCTCTCTATCTCCCAGGTTGCGGTAACCAGTGCTCCTAGCTGCGGCCACTGCCCAATTTCATCACACCAAATTGTGTTGTTTTTCCAAACGGTTCCAAATCACTCTCAATTGATTTTGCAACCCCCAAAACACATTATTGGGGTTAAAATCATATGTCTAACAGCCATTTCACACATGGCTTTAAGAAATTCATCTCAATATTGTGTAACCACAAATTTACACAATAATGGGCAATATTTGGAAGTTACAAATTTGTAACACCAAATATGTTACATATTTGAATATTCACATATATCTAAAAATTATAACTCTCTATTATATGTTACAATATGTGACACTCTTTGTCACATTTATTTAATCTAAAACATTATTTTATAAAATAATATAACATTCCCCCACTAGATTAAATAGTTATCTATGGTAACACTAATTTAATCAATCAACATTATATTTTAAAATATAGCATATCCCCCACTTGATTAAATAATAACTCTCTCTTATAGGAGTCATTGCATTGGGGCATAAAATAAAGTGTTTTTCAACTTGAACTTTACTACAGTGTAATTATCACAATTTTTTTTGAAAATTTGGTTGCACTAGGCATTGAACCATCTTTCCATGAAAACAAATCGGTGATAACACACACACCTTTGCCATGTTCACTTGAGACCTCTATGTCTCGCTTTGCACCATTAATGCCCATGTGCACTTTTCATTCATGGACGTTCTTGATAATACTCCAAATTCTCATGAGGGGCGGCACAACCACTAGGTCCATATAGGTAAAACTCTCACAATATTTTGTCACCAAAAATACTTGTCTTCAAAAGACTGAATTCTATTAAAATACCTCTCGGTTTTAACCCTCAATTTGGTAACTCAAAAGTACTCAACATCTCAGATGGGACTTGTTTTGAGTATATCTATATTCACTTGACTGACTTGTTGTTACCTATTGAACCTAACACTAGTTCAATAACTAGTGTTAAGTTAGGAAGTTTAAGTCCCATCCCTCGAGATGATGTAGCCATTAAATCTCTCGTTAGTGGCTTAGTGAAAGGATCCGTGAGGTTTTCACTTGTTCTCACATAGGATATTAAGATGACTCCTCTTTGAATCAATTCTCTTACATATCCATATCTTAGACTAATGTGTCTATACTTCCCATTATACACCCCACTGTATGCTCTAGCCAATGTTGCTTGGCTATCACAATGTATCGATATAGTGGATACATTCTCTTTGATTAGGGGTGTCTCTATCAATAGATCCCTTGACCATTCAGACTCTTTGCCGGTAGCAGCTAGTGCTATAAACTCTGCTTCCATAGTGGAATAAGATATACATGTTTATTTCTTGGAACCCCAAGAAATTGCACCCCCACCAAGTGTAAATACCCAACCAGTTGTGGACAGGTTGTCCCCAAGATTGGATATCCAACTTGCATCTGTATATCCTTCTAAGATTGAAGGAAATTCGGAGTAGTGAAGACTTAGTCCTTTGGTTTTCTTGAGATAACCTAGGACTCTCCCAATAGGCTTCCAGTGATCCACACTTGGATTACTTGTAAACCTACTAAGTTTACTTACTACAAATGCTATATCATGTCTAGTACATTGGGCAGCGTACATAAGACTCCCTATAGCATTAGCGTACTCCAACTGAGCCACCTCTCTTCCTTCATTCTTCTCTAGTTTTACACTATGATCAAATGGAGTATTGGCATCTTTAACCTTGAGATGGTTAAATTTTTTCAATACTTTCTCAACATAGTGGGCTTGCACCAACGCAAAACCCCCACTATGTTTCTTTACTTTGATACCAAGTATGGTGTCAACTTTTCCAAGATCTTTCATCTAGAAGGTTGATGATATAAACCTCACCGTTTCTTCTATCCCTTTCATGCTATCACTTAGAATAAGCATGTCATCCACATATAGGCAAACAATGATCAAATATCTCTTACAAGTTTTGGAATACAAACACTTGTCTCCATTGTTATGCCTAAACCCATTAGACATGATGGCTTGATCACATTTCTCATGTCATTGCTTAAGAGCTTGTTTCAATCCATATAAGGATTTTACAAGTCTACATACTTTATGTTCATATCTTGGTAGGACAAACCCTTTGGATTGTTCCATATAGACCTCCTCATAGAGGTCACCATTAAGGAATGTCGTTTTGACATCCATTTGATGAACATACAAATTGTGTATAGACGCCAAAGTGAACAAAATTCTTGTAGAAGTTTTTCTTGCAACAGGTGCATAGGTATCGAAATAATCGATACCCTCTTTTTGCATAAACCTTTTAGCTACTAATATAGCTTTAAAGGTTTGGATAGTGTCGTCGGTGTGGTATTTTCTCCTAAATACCTACTTACACTCAATTGGCTTAGACCCCGGTGGGAGGTCTACCAATTCCCAAGTGTTGTTGGAAAGAATGGAATCCATCTCATCATTGATGGTTTCTTTCCAAAATGCACTATCTCTTGATTTCATGGATTCTCTATTAGTCTTAGGATCATCCCCAACAAGAAGTACAATAGGAATTTTCCTAATGACTTCCTCTTTATTTCCTTCTACCATGTAGAAAGAAATTCGTTGAGAATCTATCTTATCCAATACTAGACTTTTCTCATTTCTAAGCCTTTGCCTTCTTCTAAGTTTAATGGGTTGCTTTACATTCCTTTGAGAATTCACCTCTTGAGAATCATTTTTGGATGTAGATGCTTGAGAATTGTTCTCATATAAAAAAATTCTCCTTTAGAGATGTTGAAGCTTGAGAATTGTTGTCACATAACATGTTCTCAAAAAATTCAACTTCTCTATATTTAATCACAACATTAGAATCTAATTCTAATAGCCTATAAGCTTTACTATTGATGGCATAACCAACAAAAGCACACTTTATGACTCTTAAACCTAACTTTGTTCTATTAGGTTCATTTTTCTTGCAATATGCAACGCACCCCCACACTTTGAAGTTCCCTATGTTGAGTTTTCTTCCTTTCCATAATACCATGTGAAAATTTCTAATGAAAATAATCACTAATTATCACTTTTAGTTGTCTAAATAATCTTAAATCACTTAAACAACTTTTGTGTATTTTTTAAGAGTCTCTTTGAGATTCCTTTGAAAAACACAACTTTGACATCTATTGATTTTCTCATCAAAATCAATTTTTTTAAAACACTTAAATCAAAGAAAATAAAGCCTTATTGATTTATTTAAATACTTTGATTTCTCATGTATTAGTTTAAAATTATCTCATTGAGATTAATTTAAACATATCACCATTTTTAACAAAATGAACAAAATTCTCTTCAATATTATTCACCATTGGTGTAAAGATTCAAAATTGCTTCTCCAATTTTTTAATATCTCCTCATTGAGACATTGAATATTTAGGAATTATTATCACTAAATAATTCTCAAATTTTCTCTTTTGTCCACTCTTTAGACTCCAAGCCTACAGGTCAATATATCATCCCATAATTTTGGATCCCCTTATTCCATTTTTCTTGCAATAGCAAGACACTTATCAAAAGATGTAACTCCCTTAGGTTCATCTTTTTTTATCTCATAAGTTGAGATGGTCAACACTATAAATGAGAAATTTAATTTCTCAAGTAATTCTCTTTATTTACCAAATAAATGGTAACTCATCACATTGCAATAATATAGGATAAAACATATTTATATTATTATCACCTTAATAGTCATATTATATGTCACACCATAATAATCATGATAATTCTCATGTATATATCAATATACTTTTATATATTAACATAATTATGTCTCAAATAAATTTCTCATAATTTGTCAATATATATCTATCATATTAGCATGCATTTTGAATCTCATAATTATATTATAAGTATATCACAAATATCATACAATAATTCACATATACACATATTTATATATTCTATTGGTTCACAAAATCAATATATAGGCATGTCAAAAACTACCTAATTATCATGCATTATAAATTCTCAAAACATAATTTCATGTCAATATATGTACTACAATCTCACATATAGCATACATAAGATTAACAATCCCTAGATTATGTAGAGCTTGTCAAAAATTCACTTCTAAGGATTACACATTAACTTTTACAACTAGATGTGTCAACTATGTTACAATGTATCTCATATTGTATTAACATGTTAACATTTATACAATTATTCATATATCAACATTTGAAAACATGCTAATACATGAAATAAAATTTCATCACTATTATATAAAATAGTGTATATATTTACACTTACCTTGTCTTACCACCTAGTTCAATTGGATCCATCAAACCTATCCAACCTCACTAGGTCTTGGTTCATGATTTTGATAGTCTCACATTCCATTGAAACAAACAAAGGGGTAAGCTTTTGAATGTTAGGAAAATATATGTTATTTCAATGGAAATGGTAAGAATTGTTACAACTCTGGACAAAACAATACAAATAAACTAAAGATTGATTAAATAGTGTTACAACTCTATGACTGAAAAATACAAATAAATAAAATAAGAGAATGGTGAAATACAATTCTAAACAAAAGGATAGAAATAAAGTAAAATTGTTTGTAACAAAAGAAAGAGAAGATTACAACTCTAAACAAGATATACAAGTAAATAGAGAAGAATAATATGAAGATGAAAAGCAATATAATAA
Organism: Humulus lupulus; assembly: GCF_963169125.1. Classification (NCBI taxonomy): domain Eukaryota; kingdom Viridiplantae; phylum Streptophyta; class Magnoliopsida; order Rosales; family Cannabaceae; genus Humulus; species Humulus lupulus. The sequence continues at coordinate 91,533,283 of NC_084800.1, read as the reverse complement.
AAGAAAATAACAAGAATCAAAACAAACAACTCTCACTCACATTACCAAAGTGAAGAGTGTTGGGGATCACAACCTTGAACAAGGTTTGAATCCTTTGTCCAAAAGCTTATTTCCCCCTAACTCAAGCACTAAGGGATCTCTCACAGATTTGGAAATGCTTCCTTGAATAATCAGGCCTCTAGGTGTTTTCTAGCTAAGTGCTCTAATGGATAGAAAAGTTATGTCTTACAAGTGAGCAATAGGCTCTTATTTCTAGATTTTAGAGACACCCATTGAATTTCAAATTCCACCAACCCCCATGGTTGTTACCAATGATTAATTGGATGTTTGTGGAATTAAAATTGAGATTTGGGAGTTATTTGTGTTTTTGAAGTCGTTCAAAAAGGTTGGAAAAAACTGAAATTTGGTTAGCCAAACACTGTGGTCGCGACAACGAGCATTGCTGGTTGCGGTCGTGGCTCTCTGTCCCAGGCCGCAGCCACCAGTGCTCTTGGCCACAGCCACTGCCCAATTTCAACACACCAAATTGTGTTGTTTTTCCAAACGATTCCAAATCACTCCCAATTGATTTCGTAACCCCCAAAACACATTATTGGGGTTAAAGTCATATCTTTAATAGCCATTTCACATATGACTTTAATAAATTCATCTCGGTATTGTGTAACAACAAATTTACACAATAATGGGCAATATTTGGAAGTTACAAATATGTTACATATTTGGATATTCACATATATCTAAATATTGTAACTCTCAATTATATGTTACAATATGTGACACTCTTTGTCACATTTATTTAATCTAAAAATTTATATTATAAAATAATATAACACTTTTTTCCTTGAGCGATGAGATGAATGGCATCTTGGGTCCCGTACTTTGTCCCTTGAACACGAACTTTTCTCCCCCTTTGGGTTGGAACACTACGATCTTCTTTCTGCAATCGATGTTTGCACTATACTTGGAGAGCCAATCCATTCCAAGTATCACGTCATAATTATGCATAGCCAGCTCAATCAAGTCACTGCAGAGTTCTTGTCCATCTACAGTCATCGACACCGCACATACCCATCTTTTCGACATCATTTTCTCTCCAGACGACAACATCTTACTAAAGCCTAACATAAATACCTCTCTAGGTCTTCCTATTTTCTCTATCATGCATGTTGATGTAAAAGAATGGGTAGCACCCAAATCAACTAACACATTGCATAAAAGGTTGGCTATAGGAATTTGACCTGTGGCCATTGAGGTACTGGCTTCAGCTTCCTTCTGAGTCAGCGCGAAGACCCGTGCCAGTAAAAACTTGTCATCTTGCTTAGGCTTGGCTTCCTTGCCTTTGGGGAAATCTTTCTTGTAGTGGTCCTCCTATCCACAATTGTAGTAGCATTTGGTGTGATCCTTGCACTCCCCCGAGTGCTTCTTGTTACACTTACTGCAATGCGGATACTCTTTCCTTGGTCATGATTGAGTTGGTTGATTATGGAATCCTGACTTGTTCTTCTTCTCAAGCTGTCTATTGTTACCCGAACTTTCTGGGGTCTTCCTCTTGTGGTCGTTATTATGATGATTAGGATTGTGGGCTTCCCTTCTCGCCACATTATCTTTCCAAATCTTGTCCTCCATCCTTTCAGGTTTCTGTGCTCGCTTCAGTGATTGAGCATAAGTGATTCTCTCGGCACTAGCCATTTCTACATCTTTGGCAATCATTGGCTTGAGCCTTCTCATGAACTTGTCTACCTTAGCTTCCTTGTTGGCAACTAAATTTCCAGCAAACTTAGCCAACCTGTTAAATTGTTGCACATATTGAGCTATAGTAGTTTCTCCTAGAATCAGGTTCGTAAATTCATCCACCTTAGAAGCTCTGATAGTCTCATTGTAAAATTGTTCGTTGAAAACTTGAACAAACTCTGCGCATGTCATAGCTCTAACATCCTGAATGAGCTTCATGCTCTCCCACCAGATGCGAGCGTCCTTCTTCAGCATATACGTAGCACATGAGACTTTAGCTCAGTCTTCCAACAGCATTAGTTCAAAAATGGATTCAATAGAACTCATCCATTCCTCGGCTTCCGTAGGATCCACACCTCCTTCGAAGGGTGGAGGATGCAGCTTCCGGAAATGTTCATATACTGGGCCTGGTTGAGCAATTTGTTGTGGCCTCACTTCCACAACTTGTTGGGCTGGTGGCCTCCCAACCCTATGCCTGATTAAGCTCTTGTCAAAGACGAACAATCATATCAGCTTATGCATGATTAATTCCCAATAGCGTAGCTGGATCCATGTTGGTATTTCCTGGGTTTAGGTTGTCTGGTGCCTGAGCCTTGTTTACTCCTCGACGTCCAGATTTTCGTGGAGGCATCACAAATTATTCCGAATCCTAAAATCAAATAGCTTAAACTATGAACGATGATTCTAATAACTATTCAGAAAAATACCTAACACATTCTAATCAGAACTTGAAAGAAAATAAACAATAATAGAAGCTGAGTTTCAAACATAACATACTTCATAACAATGTATAATAAAATGTAAAGACAAGAACAACTTATCATTAATATTACTTCAAGCTTAATACATGATTTCGATACATAAGTGATCAACTTAAAATAAATGAAATAAAACAGTCTAACATCATAAAAACCATGCAAACATAAACTAGAACAGCGACAGGACCCCCCACTCACTCATTGACTGGAAACCTATGGGAATAACTTCTAAATCCCAATTGTAGCCCTGGGCTGACTGTTGTTGGTGTCATAGACTACCACATGAACTGGGAATGAATCCTCGTATTCTTTCCTAAGTTCTGGAGGCAACTCCCTAATCACTTTCTTGGGTAGTTTAGGGGTTCCTTGTAACCATCTCTTCTTACAATGGTTTACTCTCTTGATCCCTAAAGGGTTACACCTAACTTTCATAGCTACGTCCTCCACATAGATCCTAGGAAATCTCTTCCGCATAGCTCAAATTGATATGGGGCTTGACCTTCTAAGTGAGCTACCTCGCTCCAGGCCTGGTTGAGAGCATCCCTAACACTCTGCCGAGAGATTGTTCTCATTAGCACCTCAAAACACTCTGGACACTTAAGTAAACCACCCATCCACTTGATTTTCTGGATGGCATATTTCACTGCTATGATGTGCCTAATCAGCCTCTCGAAGTAATCATAGCTACCCTCAAAGCTAATTTTCATCTCCCTAGTCTTTTGGATCCAGTACTCTCGGGTTTCCTTAGACCCTTGTCCTCGACCACACCTATCTATTCTCTTCATCACCAACATTATCTGGTCATCATGAAACCCATAGTTTTGGTTAGACTCAAAAGTACTCACAAGTCAGAGAGCTCTGCGGATCTCTTCTGGGGACACAGGCCGCGGTGTGCACTACCTGCGCTACAACGCCTAGGAAAATTTCAGAGTCTCCCAGCCTCTTTGCACACATAGGCCGTGATGCCTGAAGAACAAGGCCGCGACTCGAGCCCAAAACCCAGAAATCCTCCATGCATTTCTACAAATCAAACTCTGAAAAATCCACCTAAATCAGACCTTAAACCTAGAATGCAGTCCAGAGTTCATATCAAAGCAACATAACTGGTATAAACACCCCACAAATTATCCCTTAGCCTTTCCAAAATCCAAAATCAGACCTAAGGTTAGAACCTAAACAAAGCCTATAAATTACTGCAGAAAAACTCAACAATTTAGCACCAAAATCCTTACCTCAGTTGATATTTCGACCCTGAGCTGAACCTCAATGCCTACAGGCTTCAAGTTCCTCAAATCTTCACCTAATTTTCCCAAGAATTCATCAAAGTTTCCACATACACCAAAGGGGAGAGAGAGCAAGATAACGTGGGAGAGAGAGAGATTAGCTGAGAGTGTTCTATTTCTTTCTAAGTGTTCTAAAGAGATAAGTCCAACCACGTCTACCCTTTAGCCTCAAAATGACCAACTTACCCCTAAGATCAATCCTAGCCTTCTAATACCACCAAGGGTAAATCCGTCATTAGCCACATTCCCGCTAATTCCTCGAGTATTCCTATAAATCCCCATTTAATCCCGACATACCCAAATAATCGCTAAATCACTACCTGTTACCCGGTAATCCCGAACACGTGCTACATTCCCAAAATACCCCTAGGCCCACCCCGAGTCGAGTGTTCGACCCCGTTGTGACTATTTCACTCCCTAGGACTGTCTCGGACCACACATCTCATATACATCTCCACAATATTGTGGTCTTAAGCACAACACACACACATAATCACATTTATGCCCTCAATGGGCCAAAATGCAAATATGCCCTCGTTAACGAAAACGGGCCCACATGCATATTTAATTCACCTAAACATGCATTTCTAATCATTTAATCCACGTAATCACATACTGATACACATATATTACAATTAACCACGTAATAACATAATTAAACCAATTATTGCCCCCTCGGCACGCTAATCAAGGCACTAAGACTTATTAGCAAATTTGGGATGTTACAGAAGGCTACCTAATCAAGCTATAAATAGTTATAAATAAGCTATTTGGAACCCTAATTTCATAAATCCATTTATGGAATGAATGGGTATTAAAATATAGCTTGTACACCTCTGCCAAAGCTCTCTAACTCATTGCGCTACAACTACATCTTTGCATTTACCTGCAGCACAGAGTACCCATTAGCCAAGGCCCAACACAAAGAGTTGTGTAGGATACAACCCCATAAAACTTACCTAGGAACATAATTGTAACGTCCCAAATTACCTAATACGGCTTAGGGTTTATCGAGTAATGGGAAATTATTTGAGGATATTGGAAGTAACATGAATTATAAGGCGTTAATTATGATTAACGAGATATGTGACAAAAGACCAAAGTACCCTTGAGGGCATAAGAGGGCAAGGCTTTGGCAAAAGGGATATTTGGGTCATTGTGTGCCAAAGGTAGTGACTTAGTCACTGGTTCCTTCAGTAATATGAAACCCCAAAGAACAAAACACTAAGTAGCTCTCCCCCCCCCCCCCCCCTTACATTCTCTTTCTCTTTTTCTATCTTGGAATTATTTTTGGAGGAAACTAGAGAATTTTAGAAGCTAAGGCATGGGGAATGAAGACTCGAGGTCCAGGGTTTGATCAGCTGCAGCTAAGAGGTGGAATTCACAGTTGAGGTAAGCTATAAACTATGTTTTTTATTGAATTTTGGTTTTAATTGAATTGAATTCACAGCTTGAGGTTCAAGGTATTGAATTGGAGTTTTGTGGAGGTTTTTAATCAAGTTTATGGTTGGGTTTTGGTGTTGGTACTGTGTTGATAATGTTCTGGGATTGAGTTTGATTTTTGGGTTATGTTTGGGGTGATGTTTGGTGAGATTTGGCTGAGGAAAACGGGGGGGATTCTGAGTTCATAGGGTTGTGTTGCGACTCGTGTGAACCCAAGGCACAAGGGGCTCTGTTTGGTGTAGGTGCTCTGCGACCCTCAAGGTCAAGTTGTGATGCGTGTCCGTGGGCGGAGGCAGCGGGATGCCTCGGATTGGAGGTGCACCGAGACCCTCAAGGTCAAATCGTGGATGGCATAGGCAGTTTTGGACAAGTTGGGTTTTGAGTGACTGGAACTCAAACCTAAGGGCTAAGGATCGACTCTACTACTCAGTTTAGTGGAGTTCAACATCTCAGAGGCTAGGACTCAGTCCAGAAGCCTTTATTCGCTCATTATTGATGGGATTCTATATTATGGTTGTGACTAGGTTATAATTAGGGGCTCAGAATCAGGATCGTGCTCGAGGGTCGTTCTTGATATACATTACACTGGGACCTGAGGTAAGAAAATTGCACCCAATACATGATGTACGTGATTGTGCTTGTTATTGTTGATTAAGCATGCTGAATGCTCTGAATCTGGATATTTCTCATACGATATATGTCTGTCTACATTATATGACTGAAAAGACTTGACTTATGAGTTAAGAACGACAATAGTGCGCTGAGCGCTTGTCGAAAGCATTGACTTATAAGTCAAGGGCGGCAATAGCGCACTGAGACTGGTCAATATGGTTAGGCCTAATTAGGATCGCATCATATGCTTGTACGACCCAATGGTCATGGAAAACTCAGCGCCAAGTACGTGGGCCAGCTCCAAGGCTGGTTATACAGAGGATAAGGAAAAAGGCCCCGGGGTGACTCATTAGTCCCATGTCTTAGGGCGCTGAGCCCCAATATGATTCATTAATCATGTATTTTAGGCAACAGGCCCTAGTATGATTCATTAATTAGATATTTTTGGCAACGGGCCCCAATATGATTCATTAATCATGTATTTTGGGCAACGGGCCCCAGTATGATTCATTAATCATTTATCTAGGGAAACTAGCCCCCATATGACGCAATAGTCATTTACATGAAATGTATGCATGCATGAGTAGGGTTATTACTGCTAAGCATGCTTATTAAGATTTGCTAATATGTTATTAACTGCTTATGAGCATGTTTAAGTTTTCTTGCTAAGCCTTGGCTCACGGGTGCTATGTGGTTCAGGTAGGGGGGAAAGGAAGATTGACCATCCCTGAGTTGGAGATCTTTGGTGACAATGTGTACATATGCGGCTGCTCGACCACCACGACTGGGGTTTCTCAGAGGAACTAGGGTCAAACCCTATTTTTCGCTTAGGTCGGCTTGTTGTAACTTTTCAATTGTAATTAACCTTTTTAAATGTTAGTTTGGGATCCCATGTATGGAAGTAAACGTTTTAGTAAAACGGTTATACCTTTGACCAAATATTTTAACCCTAAACCATTAATCACGTTTAGTTACACGGTTATGGCCAAATGACTCGTTTAGCGAGTCTAGCACTATTTAAAATACACAGTGTAACGTCCTTGATTAGGAGGACGTTACAATAATTCAAATCAAAACAGAAATACGCAATTAAATCATAAATCATTTTTAACCAAAACAAAATAATCATAGTGCATTCAAGCACAGAAGAACATAAGCATTCATTTCAACATATCATAAGCATGCCAATCCGAACATAGACATGTGTTTAAGAACATAAGCATGTCAATCAACATATCACACATACAAGTATCAACATAAGTAATATGTAACGTAAACTATTTAAAACATATAACATTCACTAGCATAACCATACATCTAGCATAGGTAATTAAACATAAAAAAAATATTACTATTAAAAAATACGTCAAGCATACACCTTGTGTGCAGGTGTCCACTCTTCTTACCTCGATAGTAGCAATGATCCACACACATTAACGTGTCTTTTCAAGTATCATTAGCGAGCCTAAACATGTTACATAACATCAAAGTCTTAAAACTCAATCAAAACAAAAACCATATTAAAATGCACCCATGTACTTCTTAAAGCTAATTCATACTCATAATATCCCTAAGAAAGTCTTAAACTCTACTGTTTAAACCCCAAACCAAAATGGTACCAGTATATATCAAAAGGGTGCATTAAAATCACAAAAATATATATTTCTGGGCAAGCGGTGCAGTTGTTCCCACAGAGCGTCGGGCTAACCAGCCGAGTAGCACGGCCACGCTAGGCCTTTTTTCTAGAAATCACATATGCAATTTTTAATCCTAGGAATCAACCCAAATAGCAAAATTTTGATCTCAAATCACCAAATCATCCATCCTAACATGTTTCTAACCCTTGGAACCCAGTAGAAAGAGTTCACCTTTCAATTTCTCAGATTAAATCTTCAAATTCTTGCTCCCCTTGTGCGATCCTTAGTCCACCAGCATACAAAATCCTCACTCTCATATGGATCTCCAAGCCTCAAAGATTCAGATCAAGAAGGATCTTCTTTGTCTGATACTCTATCACGTAATGTAAAAGAAGAGTGTCTGACTATCGTATAAATTCTAAACCTAATTCCCATTATTAATATTATTTATTGTAATTAATTGTATAAAACTATTTTACCATGCTATCCCCATTCTCCAACTTTTCCTCAGTAATTACTTAAGCCCATTGTTGTAATTTCCATCAAAGCTAATAGTTTCAACTTCTCTTAATTACACTTTCTACCATAAAACTCATATTTCTACTTTGATCCCCACAACATAACTACTATCACATTTTGGCCTCTAATACTTGAAGAAACGGTGTGTGGATAGACTGACAAGTTCATAACAATAAAACATACATTCAAATCATGCATATCATAGCTTAAATCATGAATCACATAAAACATACAAATTACCATATTACCCTGGCCCACGCCAAATTACCTAACTACCCTTATTAACAAAAGCAGATATTACACATTCGAGCCATAAATAGAATTCATATTTGAGCTGACCCCTATGTGTCATTTGAGATGTTCGCCCCTCTACACAACATCCGAGCAGTATCTTGTATCTATACCTGAGCTGGTCATCACTCTACAAGAGTCATTCGGGCCATAAGCAGAGTTCATCCCCGAGCTAACTTGAACAAGTTATCTTCGAAATGACTTTTACCTTTCATCCGAGCTAACTTGAACAAGTAATCTTCGAACTGGCTTGCATTAGACATCCGAGCAAAAATAGAAGAATTTCAATATGATAGCAAAGCATGGTTGTTCTCGCTTATGCTGACACATGGAATGAATAGGTCCCATCGTTCAACAAGTTAGGTATCATCCAAAGAAGAATAAAAGGAGCATGTTCGCTTATAGTGCATTCCTATGCTGCCTTGTAAAAAACAAAAAGAACACTCACTTTTCGCACACAAGTAGATTGGAACACATTTTCACATCTACGTAAAGAAAGCAAGGAGAACTAATTTCAATGCTCACCTCGGAGTCTTAACCACACTAACATAAAGACAAGTATGTTTGTCTAACTATGTATATCATAAACGAACAGAAAAATGGAAGTAAGAAGCAAGCTTGTTTGTCCAAGAATGTACATAGAGAATGAAGAAAAATGAATAATAAACTTGTTCACTTGTGGCATGAAGATATACTATGCTCGACAACTGCAAAAGAAGTATGTTCGCTCGTGTGCCTTAACAAGGAACTAACATAATTAATCTGAATCTGTTCGTTTACTTTTGCAAACACGATGTTGACAGACTAATGGAGCAAAAGCAATAAGGGACATGTTCGTCCAAGGTTACTTCTAAGACGCAGACAGGGATAAAAAAAATCCAATCTTGTAAACTCGCTTGAAAAACTATGTTAGCATTATCTGTTCATCCTTTCATCTCCAATCTGACACTTTTCTCCAACTCGGGGTTTACTGAGGTAATATCCTATCAAGGAGACAAGAGAAAAGTCGACCCCAAATTGGAAGGAAAATAAATGGAGATGCTCCTCAGAGATCAACTTGCGAGTCAAACCCCAAAGACAGACCTTAAGGGGATATTCTTGTTGCATACGCTGTAAACCAAAACTTGCTAGGGTTATGAACAAAGTTCTCTTCTTAGAGGGATCACTCTGCTTCATAAAGAGATCACGATCAGAAAAGAAGATAACCTTGATTTCTGATCTTAATTAGGAAAGAGGACAACTTTGAATTCTGATCGTTATCAAAAAATAAAATAACCTCGAATTCTACATTATAAAACCAGCTCGAACCCAAGCTAAAAATAGCCCAAGATTTATAACTTGGTTACTTGGGGGCCATATAGGTGTTGGATATAACCATACCACGAGATCGGAGAAAATCTACACAATTTTTTTTTTTTTTTTTTAAAAAGTTTTCTTGAACTTTTGGAAAAAAAAGTTGAAGTGTGGAGATAACTGAGTAGAAAAAGGCATAATATTACAAATTTTTTGTGCAACAAAATTGTAAGTAATATTTTAAGCCTACCATGCTTCTATGAATAAAGGAGTATGAGTTGTGAGAAGTTATAAGCTCTTCATACTAATATGTTTAAATAAGTATGCAAAATGGTTGTGATAATTAACGAAACAAGTAGACGTACTTGGAAGTTAAAATAATGCAATCAAGCTTTGAAAAATTCAAGTTAGTATAAAAGGGAAATTTGGAAATGAAAATCGAGCTAATACAATAACTTAGGTTGTCAAATATGATTCCAAATCAAACTTACGAAACTAATATGAAAAAATCAAAGTTATAAAACCCTAGTCCTAACCAAGTACAAGGCCTGAATAATAACAGGAAAGAAATTAAGCTATAAAATCCCAATCCTAACTAGGTACGAGGCCTGAATGATAATAGGTAGGCTATTAAGCAATAAAAACCTGGTCCTAACCAAGAACACGACCTGAATACTATCAGGTATCTGTTAAGCAAAAACTTAAACCCGGTTGAACTAGGCTCGAGCCGAGAAGATAAAATCTACTCGGAAGCATCCTCAGAAAAGAAGACAACCTTGAGTTGTGATCAAGGATAACTTCGAATTTTGCTTGTTGTTAGTAAGAATATAACTTCACAATATGATCACTATCAGAAAAGAGGGAAACTTCAAAACTGATTGCCCACCAGTTGGAGGAGTAACCTTCAACTCCGTTCCTACAAAGAGAAGCTTGCTCGCCCATGGGTCTTCATAAAGAAATAACTCTTATTTAACATGTTCGCCAATTTTCATGTCACAAACACGAATAGGAAAATAAGAGCTCAGAAACCATGAAAGGAAATCTTGCGCTACTATGCTTCTACATTGAGCGAACAAATACCTCAGAAGTACAATTACATGTACCAACATGGGACATGTTTGCACATCATAGCATGTTTACCTATGTCTGTATACAGGAAGCAAACAAACTGATTTTGTTAGCCTATGGTGTCGATAAAAGAATTATGCTAGCTAATTTTGCCTTACCATAAACTAGCAGAAACATTTATAAGCGCCCAAGCGCAATACAACAAGTGATTAAGGACCAAGATTCCTCAATCACTTGGGGGGAACATAGATTATAGGAAAGAACCCAAGAGATTTTCTACAAAATATTTTCAAAAGAGAGTTTTGTTCGCCCTAGTATAAAAACAAGATGAGAGCATATCAAAATCTCATGAATAAGAGTCTGCTCGCTTGAGCATGAAGGCAAAATAGTTTGTTTGCCTATCCGTGAAGGAAAAACAAGAATAAAGGTTGCACGAGAACAACAAGCTGATAAATAAAGTTGTTTGCCCACGGTCTTTCAGAAGAAAAAAAAAAAAAGATAACCTCAAATTTTAATAGTTATCAGAAAAGAGGATAACTTCAAAATTTTGATCATTATTGGTTAAGGATAACCTTCAATTATGTTCACTCATCCGTTAATGGAATTTCTACTTTTGTTCGTCCAGCCATGAAATTGGCATGTTCACCCAAACGTGTACCCAATATGGGAACATAATTAAATAAATCTAAGACAAGTATATTCGCCCATAGTAGCCTATACTAGGCAAACAAGAAAAGAAGTGCATGCTCGGAGTCCAACAAAGCTACCACGAATAGCATATTCGCCCATAGTGGTATGCATGTTCGCCCATAATGGTATGCCCCTGTTCATTTGCATTTTCAAAGAAAATCCTATTTGTTTCATCTTCAAAGAAAATCCTGTTCGTTTGCATTTTCAAAGAAATTTTGGTTCGTTTGAATTTTCATTGAAAATTTTGTTCGTGTAGCTAAGGAAAGATGTCAAAAGCCATCTATTCATGTAGCTAAGGAAAGAGGTCAAAGGCCATCTATTCATGTAGCTAAGGAGAGAGGTCAAAGGCCATCTGTTCGTGTAGCGAAAGAATGAGGTAAAAAGCCATATGTTCGTGTAACTAAGGAAGGAGGTCAAAAATTGCTTGTTCATGTAGCTACACCTATATAAAGCTAACAGAACTACGAAAAGGAAAAACTATTCGCGTTAAATGTCACTTGCATGTATAACTAAAAAAGAACGGGGTAGTTGTTCACATACCTAAGTTAGAATTGTGCGAAGCACAAAAAATGACTTGGGGACAAATGTTATACCCATTTTTTGGGCATGATGACGTGTCAAAGAATGACATTATTAATGATCTTGGACCTGCTAGTTATTTCCTTTAAAGCAAAGATGAACATAACTTATAGCATGCATGTTCTCACATATAAGGCGTGCATGTGCTAACAGACTTGTTCTCATAACTAAGCAACATACGCTAGCAGAAGGAGTCTGGTCACTCTGACACTTTTCTATTTTTGATCACTTGTAGAAGGTTGTAATGCGCTAACAGGAAAGTATAGTATGTATGTTCACTTATATCAAGTCATCATGTACTAACAGAGAAGTTCTTCTACCTCTGTTCGCACAAGGAAAGTTCTTCTACCTATGTCCGCACAAGGCAAGCCATCAAACACTAACAGGAGGATTCTGATCACTCAGTAACACACTATTGTTCTTGTTCGTTTATAGTTGCCTGAAAAATGCTAATAGAAATGCATGATCACGACCTAATTGTTATCCCTTGTTATGTTCATGCATGTTTGCTTTTGACAAGCTATCTACACTAACAGAATTAGCAAAGGATGACACAGTTACCATTTTTTGGAATACAACTGTACTTGTGTATTTATAAGGTTGAATGTATTATTTACGGGGCAAGCCCAATGGCTTACCCCTATGATTTAAATCCTGATGCAAACTTCCAGCTTTAACTCCTCTCAATTCCTCCAAATTTCCACCAGCCACCTTTCAAAACAGAAAATCACATTTTTAAGGATGTTTTTTTTCAACACAAGTCTAATAATTATTAAGAACTTCCTATAAATAATATTTAACAAAGACACAATGAAAATAACCATAACTACCATATACCACTCTTTTCTAAATAAAAATATAAGCTCAAAAATATAAAATCTCTAATTCCTATAGTTATCACACCCCAAAAATTATCTCATTGCACATCACGAGTGATGACACAACTACCCAACAAACACACACACCACAAACTAAAAAGACAAAAACACACCACTGATAAAAGAGGGACAACCAACACAACAAAGACACAAAACAAAACCTCTTGGAATCAATTTGGAAATGGTCATGCCAAAGTGGGGATAAAGCGCTCAAATCAATTATTCAAATGATAACTCCAGTGCATATGCAATTAAATTTCCTCAAGTATTCATATGCTAACCCAACCAAGTTTTTAATGTGTTCACCAATAGTGCACAAGTAGTTCTTTCCACTCAACCCATATTCCTTATATTAAACTAAGCAATAATCCTAAGGTTTAATTCATGTTTTCATATGTTGAACTCAATAACCTCTCTTCACTAATGTAGTTGGTAAAACGATCTAGATCAATAGGTCTTTACATGGTTGTAATGTAGGCTAGGCTTTAGGTATCGATTAAGATGAAATTTGTAAGCTAAAACCTTAAAACCAAGCTTGCCTTGGACCTCATGAAATTATTATCATCTACCCATTACAAGTGAAATAAATCCCCCAACTCAGACATTATTACTCAATTCCATTTTTTTCTTTGAATACTACACGTATATGCTCAATAATAGTTGTTATGCAAACTTTATACGATTTATTTATTTACAAATATCTATATATTTCTTTTTTTCTATTTTTTTAGCATAACTAGAATAAAAACAAATTAAAATAAAGACAATACAAATAAATAAAAATATTAAAGAAAAACAAAAATACAATTAACAAAACTTGAGCATATAAGTGTATAGGAATTACAATTATGAACATCCTAAGAACCAAGCTACTCTTTTCTCACTCCCCCAAACTTATCTTAAATAATATCTTAGACAAACTAAGCCTAAGGTTTGGTGAGAAATAAAAATAGGATATTCAAAAAGGGATTTGGCTATTAAATTAAGGTTAGATCAATAAAATAGGCCAATAAGCTCAAAGTTGGGTCACTAGGGATAATAAATACAAGGTAGGCATTAAAAGCTCAAACGGTCCAAGAAAATTGCCTAAATCCTTTATGAGCGGCTATAGAGCCGTATAAGCATATATCATGTGTAATGACCCAAATTTTCTAATGAGGCTTAGGGCCTTGATTAGCGTGCCTGGAGGGCAATAAGTGAATTATTGTTATAATATGTGAATTTGTGTGAATATGTGATTAGCGATGCATGTTTAGGTGAATTAAATATGCATGTGGGCCCCGTCTGGTTATTAGGGGCATGATTGTAATTTTAGCCCGTTGAGGGTATAAATATGATAATTGTGATATACTTGTGATATATCTGTGTTGCACGATCCAAGACAGTCCTAGGGAGTAGTTAGCTAGAAAGTCACAACGAGGTCGAAAATCCGACTCGAGGTGAGTCGAGGGGTAATTTTGGTGTTAGTCATTTTATGGGGTTGTCGGGTTATGGAAATAAAGATTTGGAGATATATTTGAGGTTAGAATGCCTAGGAGGGAATATTGGGGAGATTTACCATTTTTCCCTCGGGGACGTTTTTGGTACCCCGAGCCTTGAGGTAACTTTATAGACTTAAGTTAAATAAAACAAAGTCAAGGAGATACTCAGAACCTAGGAACCGAACCACTCATTCTATCTTCCTCTCTCATCTTTCTCCTTGGAAGCTTGGAGGTCTAGTGACATCTTGCAGGAAGCTAGTAAAAAAAACTAAGGAATTGGAGCTGGGATTTTGGGGAGCTTAAGGCTTGGAGCTTGGAGCTTAGGAGATCAGCTCAAAGACTCAATTCAGCAAGGGAAAGTTTTAAATTATAAGGATTGTGTTTGAAATTTCTGCTGGTTTTCTTAGAGTATGCATGTGTTTTGGGTGAAGAATTGAATTTGATTTTGATGAGGTTTTTGGCTTGAGTTCTTGTTGGGTTTTGTTGCTGAATCTATAGTATGACCTCTGTGATAATTAGTTTGGATTGTTGGCTTGATTTTGGGGATAATTGGATTGGTTTTTGAGGTGAAAATGTTGAGTTTTACTGGGCTCGAGGGGTCGGGCTGCGACTCTGTTCTTGCTGAGCCACGGCCCCTTAGAACTTGGGGCATCTGAAATTGAAGGCACGCCGCGACGCCCTTCAGGAAGGGTCGCGGCGCATGTAGGTTATTTTGAGGCAAGGCCTCGGGTTGAGCTGGGGGCCGCGGCATGAGTCCCTAGGGTTGCGACGCTTAGAGCATTTTTTGGGTTCTAGAGAGGTTTTAGGCTCGGGATGGAATTTATTACCCGGATTGATAGAATTCAATGTCCCGGAGACTAGAACCATAATCTAAAGCTATTTAATGGATTAGAACTTGATGGGTGGAAATTTTTAATGCATTGTGACTAGGGTTTCGGTGAGGCTCGGACTAGGGAACTGTGCTCGGGACATCGGTGCTTGGGAAGCTCGGGACACAGGTAAGAAAACTATTGTTCCCCATAGAGCTTCTGTTACAGGGCTCGGCCCTATATGATTGAGTTGCAAGGCTCGGCCCTATATGACTGTGTTGTAGGGCGTGGCCCCTTGACTAAATTTATATGTGTTTTGATATATGTTAGTTATTTTATGTGTGTATATAAATAATGGAACGGCGAAGGTCGGGAACGACGAAGGCCGGGAACGGCGAAGGCCGGGAACGGCGAAGGCCGGGAACGGCGAAGGCCGGGAACGGCGAAGGCCGGGAACGGCGAAGGCCGGGAACGGCGAAGGCCGGGAACGGCGAAGGCTGGGAACGGCGAAGGCCGAGAACGGCAAAGGGCCGAGTGCAGCGTTTAGCACGCGGAGTGCGAGTTGCTAGGGTGAGACCCTAAAGGATACCCGGGATATCCTTACAATATAGACTGCGAACCCAGGGCCTGGTAAAGCGCTTGGGACGGCATGGTCGTACGTGTATAACCTGATGATGGCTTGATTTTATGTTAAGTGTTTGATATGCATATATTATCTGCTTGTGAGGGTTTTCTTGCTGGGCTTCGGCTCATGGGTTCTCTATGGTGCAGGTAAAGGCAAGGGAAAAGTCGATCAACCTTGAGTATGGTGAGCGTGACGAGCGGCGCGTACATGTCTGGTCTGCCTGGCTGCCACGGCCAGGGATACTTTTGGGGGATGTTTGTACTAAACTTAAATTTTGTCGTTTAGTCGACTCTGATTATATTTTGAGTTGTAAATATTTCTAAACAATGTTTTTGGGATCCCAAATGTTAAACATTTTATAATTTTTAATGAAAGGTTTATTCTCAAGTTTATGACTCTGTTTATGGTTTAATTACACTTTTGTCCGAAACCTCGATTAGCGAGTTAATTGCACATTTTCAACTCACTTAGTAACGGCTCTAAGGCAGTAGGGCGTTACATCATGCTTCCGGGTTGGCCCATCCATAACAGCATGTGTTTCGCACGCTACTGTCGTCCATGGCTTATAAACCAAGCTTCTATGTTGGCCCTGCCATTTCAACATGTGTTTAGAGTGCTAGTGCCATCCTCGACTTATAAGCCGAGCTTCTCTGTTGGCCCTGCAATTTTGGCCTGCGTTCAGCATGCTATTGTCATCCTCGACTTATAAGTCGAGCTTCTCTGTTAGCCTTGCCATTTCGGCCTGCGTTTAGCAAGCTATTGGCATTCTCGACTTATAAGTTGAGCTTCTTCGTTAGCCCTGCCATTTCAGCCTGTGTTTAGCACGCTATTTCCATCCTCGACTTATACATCGAACTTCTTAATCCACATAGCGACTATAGAGTCACACCGTGCCCCACAACACTATTCCCATCTAACTAGCCTTATAGCTAGCTCAGCACATCTTGCGTTTTATTTTTCAGGTGACCATAGAGTCGTTCAAGTGTATATCACGCTTCTAGGTTGGCTTAACCACAGCGGCATGCGTTCAACACGCTAGTGCCACCCTCGACTGTTGTGATAATTTCAATATGCAAGTATACACAATCGTAGACAAGTAATAATAGAGATAAGTAGAGTATTGTCCCACAAAGATTGTTATTAACTACCAATAATTAACTTCCCAATTCTTTTTAGCTAATAAAACTTAGATTCAAGAATATTAAGAACAAAAACAAGAATTGACAAAACTAACAAATAACAAAAAACAAATAAAAGCAAAATTAATTTAATTGATGAAAACCTAGGGTATTTAATTTCATCATCTATCCACTTTATTATTTCATCAATACAATTTCCATTATTCTTTCTCTTTTTGTGATAGCAGATTTTCTAAAGCAATCTATATTCTTATTAAGATATATAAATTTCTCAACCTATTTGTGAATTTTCTACATCTCTGTGACAAATTCCAAACATAAGGCAAGCATTAAGAATATAAATCCTAAAAGCTACACAAACCATATAGGTACTATCGTCCTATATCGAAATCTATGCCTATTCAACTATAGCATATTTAACTCTCACTTCTCAGATTTTGAATTAAATTCATAAGTAATACAAATAACGACGTCAAATTATTCACATTCATTAAGCACAAAATTGAATAGATCACAATGAAGAAAAATAATTCATAGAGATTGCATTAACTAATAATAAAGTATCAAGAGACTACATTAAAATCCTAGGAAATAAAATTAGTTCATAACTAGATTCATAACATCCATTGATTCACAAAATAACGTAGAAAAATAAATTAAAGAAGAAAAGAAGAATAACTCTTGATGAATTCCCCAATCTTGATCTCCAAGTTCCTCTTGTTCTCCAGCGGCCAGAAGTGATTTGAATCGCTCATAATTATGTTTTTATAATAACCCTAGCGATTCCCTATGAAAATACCATTTTGCCCTCATAAAAATAAGGATTCGTAGGTTGTACGGACACAAGTGTCGCGGCTCAGAAATCAAGCGCCATGGTGCCCCTGCAATATGCCCAAAACCAATTTGCCTCTGACTTCGACAATGCCGCGACTTGACATTCAAGACCCGCGGCTCAAAATGGTGCTTTTTTCCTAGTGTCATGGCGCACCTCCAAGGGTCATGGCTCCACCGTTTCTAGAAAATGGTCGTTTCTGTTTGTCCTCGCATCGCGACTCATCATGCAAGTGTCGTCGCTCAAAATACTTTTTACACATAATTCAACATTTTTCAATGTCAAAATTCATTTCATCATCTCCTGAAGTTCCCAAGGTTTCTTGACACAATAACTTTGACAAAACAATCATATTTATTATCAGTTTAGCTTGTTTTTCACGAATTCCATGTCAAACCACATATTTGTCACTTAAGACTGAAAACATAAACAAAACAAGAATAACATTGCACAAAACAACATAAAAGACTAAAAACATACCCAAAACACAGTCTAAAACAACACTAAAATAGACCTAATAAATTCCCCCAAACTTACCATTTACTCTCCCTCGAGTAAAGAACACAAACCAAACTAAAAACTTAGAAAAACTAACACAAAATGAATCAATTCAAGCCTCAAAATATTATGAATGACATGCTTATATAATCTTCAGGAAAATCAACCACTAATCCAGAATTTCAGTTAAAATATTATTCCAACTTACTTAGGTCCAAACAAAAATAAAAGCTCTCCTAATCATGATTAATAAATAAAATGTAATTGAATCAATTTATGCTCACTAATTTTTTCATTAATATCATTATCCCATAAGCTTGTTATACTTACTAATCTCCACTAATGTAGACAACACAAGCTAAAAAATCAATAGGACTTTCATGGCTTATAATTGAATGGCTTAGGTAAAAGTCGATGAAAAAGTCATTTAAGCTCAAATATACCATAAGCGCATTTTTTTTCTTTTTTTTCATTGTTTTCTAATGTAACTACACTCCCCCAAACCTCTTTCTTTGTATTTTTAATTGGAGTGTAGTTTATTTTTAATATTTTTTTTCTTTCTCTCTCAATTTTTCTTCTTCTATTGACACAAATTTCCAAATATAAACCCCATTACAAACCATCCCCAATCACTTTTCATATGTTCATGGTATAAATCAAAGGGAAGGAAAAATAACAAAGTTTCAAATAGGCTCAAAATAAGTGTCAATTAACAAAAAGATTTACATTAAGCTCAAAAATTAGGTAACAATGGATTTAATATATCAAGGTTAACTTGAAAGGCTCAATCGTTTCAAAGAATTGCCTAAATCATCTTCCTTAGCATGCATCATCTAGGATTTCATCTCAAATAGGAAGCAAACAAGTTCTAAGATAACAACATTTTCATAATTGTTTTTCAAAATTCAGCAAACATAAATAGTATTCAACCGCACTAAATTTATTAAAAATCATGATTAAGCTCTCAATTATTTAAGTGGACCTATGTAAACCAAAAGAGAAGTTCAACCAAGCACACATATTTTTATAGCTTTTATTTCCATTCAATTTATACAACACATCACTCAATCATATTGTCATTGGCTAATCATTATCAACTTGATTCAACTACACTCTAAACACACTAAACAAAACATAACAAACACAAAACGACACGACTAACACAACAAACAACTTAATATATACAAAACAATAAATCCCTTCCCCCAAACTTAACCTAAACATTGTCCCCAATGTTTAAATAAAAGCTAGGAAAAGAAACTGACCTAAAAAACTCAGACTGCTCACGATGAAGGACCCTTGCCACCGTCTTCCTCAGTGTTGCCAAAATACGGTGGCTGATATGGATTGAATGTAGTAATTTATGAGCTGGGCCCAAAGTAGCACCGCAGCCCATCCTTCTTTTTTCTTTTTCAAAAATTGGCAAGCTTCTTTGGAACTCATTGCACCGCGGCTCAAATTTTTCTGGTTTAGTTCGAGTCTTCTCTGTTTTCCTCACTGCCGTGATCCTACTATTTTCTTTTCTTTTTCCCAGTTTTCACAATTCAACATTACAAATTTAATACTAAATGACAAAAATTAAAAATAATCCTAAAAAAAATACTCAAAATACTAAAAATGAATGTTCATAATCCAAAACTTAAATAAAACTAATAAAAATTCAAATAAAAGATTGGGATGCCTCCCAAATGTGTGGTCGTTAACGTCATTTAGTCGGACGCTGAGTTCATCTTCAAATTTAACTCGGATCAAGTTCACCCCTCGAATCCTCAAGATTCATAGTGTCATAGGTGGGAGCCCGTCTTATGATGTTGCAACTTTTTGGAGCTTTCCACCGCTCATGTAACATTCGAGCTTTCCACTTAAGAACATTTTCACACGAATACGCATTGTTCGACTAGCATCTTAAGCAATGACCTTTACCTTGATAACTTCCACCTTGCTATTGCCTCCTGTTATCACATCCACTTTACAACAAGTTGGAATTTCAGTTGCAGCAAAAACATTAAAAGTGACTTCATCTTGTTGCACGCGTAGTTTTAATTCCCTTTTTTTGTACATCAATTAGCACCCTTCTAGTAGCTAAAAATTGTCTCCCAAGAATAATCAGAATATTTTCATCTTCCTCCATATCAAAAATAATAAAGTCTGCAATACATCCTTAATAATACCTCTTGGGTGCTTAACTGAACGATCCGCCAATTGTAAGAACATGGTAGTAGGACATGCTTCTCCCAATTTCAATTTGCTATAGATAGATAGAGACATCAGATTCACACTTGCCCCTAAATCATAGAATGCCTTCTCAAAAACCACATTCCTTATAGTACAAGGAATGGTGAAACTACCTGGATCTTTAAGCTTGGGAGGTAGTTTCTTTTGGAGTATTGCGCTACACTCCTCAATAAGTGCCACCGTCTCATAGTCTTCCAGTTTCCTTTTCTTCGACAAGATTTCCTTCATGAACTCCACATAACTTGGAATTTGCTCAAGTGCCTCGGAAAAGGGAATGTTGATGGGAATTTTTCGAAAAACATCTAAGAACTTGGAAAATTGCTTGTCAAGCGTCTTCTTTTGCAGCCTCAGAGGATATGGGATTTTGATGTGGTGCTCAAAACTCACAGGTGACTACTTTTTCTCAAGGCTCTCATTAACCTATTCTTCCACCTTATCCTTCTTCTCATCAACCACTTTTTGTAAATGAATAGTCTTCTTGATTGGTTTTTCTAATTCCTTACCAGTCTTTCAAGGATATCGCATTGCACTGCTCCTTTGGGTTCACTGTAGTATTACTAGGAAAATTCTCTTGTGGTCTGTTATTCAACATACTTGCCGATTGACCAACTTGACTCTCCAATTTTCTAATGGATGTTCTAGTTTCGGTCATGAACTGAGTTTGAGTAATAGTGAAGGTCAATAATGCAACTTGTAATACATTATTCTTCTCTTGAGAAATTGGTTGTTGTGACATTTCTTGAGGTAAGGCTTGAGACACGGGCTGCTGAAATTATTGTTGAGGGCCCTGATTATTTCTCCATGAAAAAATAGGGTGATTCCTCCACCTTGGGTTGTAAGTGTTGGAGAAAGGGTTGTTGGCTTGCCTATTAAAATTCCCCATCATATTCACTTGCTCCATAGGGATAGCATTATTCACATCTGTTGCCATACATTATTCAAATTGGTGAGAACCTCCACACCTTTCACACACCATCTGCAATTGCATGGCTTGAGTCGAAATATTGTTTTTTTGCAACTGCTTAGTTAAGGTGTCATCTTGGGCAGTTAATGTTGTGATAGCATCTAATTCATGAATCCCAGCTACTTTTCTGTTGCTCGTGGCTCGCTCATCAGCCCATTGGCAATTATTCATCACCATTTCTTCCAACAATGCATAGGCCTCATTAGCATTTTTACCCATGAATGCTCCTTCTGCTGTAGCATTAATGATGGTGTGTGTAGTATTGTACAACCCATTATAGAAATTGTGGACCAACATCCACTTCTCAATGTCGTGATGAAGACATTTTTTCAACAATTCTTTAAACCTCTCCAATGCATCATATAATAATTCCCCATAATTCTAGAAGAAGTTATTGATCTCTCCTCTTAATCTTGCAGCCTTTGATGGAGGAAAGAACTTGGTAAGAAACTTTTGTGCTAGATCATCCCAAGTGTTTATAGAGTTGGTCTGTAGAGAGTTTAACCAACTTTTGGCTCTTTCCCTCAGTGAGAATGGGAACAACCTCAATCTAATAACATCGTCACTCACCCCATTCATCTTAAAAGTTGCACACAACTCCAGAAAATTAGATATGTGCTTGTTTAGATCCTCCGTAGGTAATCCACCAAACTGAAGGGTGGACTGGAACATTTGTAGTATTGCCGGCTTGATGTCAAAATTGTTAGCAGCAACTGTGGGGTGTCTGATGCATGAATGCACTCCCATAACAGTAGGGAGTACATAATCTCTTAAATTCTTGCTTGTTGTTCAGCGGGGACCTCAACAACCGCTGCCCCTTCGGCATTGTTGGCGGCATTTTTTACTGCATTCCCTTGGTTTGCAGCCATCCTTGCCACCAACCTCTTATTCTTCCAGTTCTGTCTACAGGTTCTCTCAATCTCAGGATTCACCAACAATATCTTAGCTGTTTTACCTCATCGCATAAACCAAGACTACCTGAGATAAGAGAATTAAGACACCAACCAATTTAGAATTATAAAAAAAACACAACCAAATTAGAATAGAAATTAATTATTTTGATATCAATAAAACAATCTCCAACAATGACACCAAAATCTTGTTGTGATAATTTCAATATGCAAGTATGCACAATTGTAGACAAGTAATAATAGAGGTAAGTAGAGTATCATCCCACAAAGATTGTTATTAACTACCAATAATTAACTTCCCAATTCTATTTGGCTAATAAAATTTAGATTCAAGAATATCAAGAACAGAAACAAGAATTGAAAAAACTAACAATTAACAACTAACAAAAAACAAATAAAAGCAAAATTAATTCAATGGATGAAAACCTAGGGTATTTAATTTCATCATCTATCCACTTTATTATTTCATCAATACAATTTCCATTATTCTTTCTCTTTTTGTGATAGCAGATTTACTAAAGCAATCTATATTCTTATTAAGATATATAAATATCTCAGCATATATGCGAATTTTCTATATCTTTGTGATAAATTTCAAACATAAGGCAAGCATTAATAATAGAAATCCTAAAAGCTACACAAACCATATAGGCACTCTCGTCCTATATCGAAATCTATGTCTATTCAACTATAGCATATTTAACTCTCACCTCTCAGATTTTGAATTAAATTCATAAGTAATGCAAATAACGACGTCAAATTATTCACATTCATTAAGCACAAAATTGAATAGAACACGATGAAGAAAAAAAAATCATATAGATTGCATTAACTAATAATAAAGTATCAAAAGACTACATTATAACCATAGTGTACGCCCTAATTTTCCCACGGGCTATTTGCGAGCTGAGATACGGCCTAAATCATATCAGCCACGTGGATCCCCCATGACCGGAGCTGCTGTCGTCAGGTCCTACCTCGTTAGCTCGGGTATCCAAAGGGTTCACCAAGATTACTTAAGGACTGAGTCTGGACTCTGAAGGCCACAGGTCGAGGGAAGCATCCAACTCGTGGTACGAGCTAGATTTGGAGGTTGTGACCTTTTGAAAAGTCAACCACGCAAGGTAAACGTGCATATATCAGACATCACGTGTCTGATATATCCCTGACTTCTCGGACACGCAGCATGAACGTGCGTGTTCAGGCGCCCACGACTGGGTTGGGCCGTGCGGCCCATTATCCCCCTTACCTATTGATTAGACCACACTTCATGTGTCAGGTTTTAGGAATTAATCATGAATGTCACAGAAGTGACATGATAGGTAAGAAGGTCACGGGATGACCTTCTTACCAACTCCCAGGTGCCCTCTCCTATAAATATGGAGACCCTGGGAGTTGCAAAGGGTTAGATTCTATTGTGTAAGGAAATACCCTGTAAAAGAATACCAAGCATATAGCAATAATATTGGCTGGTGGAGTAGAAGGATTTTAACCTTTGAACCACCTAAAAAACGTAATTGTGTCACCAGTCCACTTCCAAAAGATCATTCATCTATTTCGGTTCATCGTTAAGCACTAATCTCTTCCTCTTATTTTTTTAATTACCTGTTGGCGAAGAACCGCTTCAACACATAGAAAATAAAATTAGTTCATAACTAGATTTAAAACATCCATTGATTGAGAAAATAACATAGAAAAAGAAATTAAAGAAGAAAATAAGAAGAGCACTTGATGAATTCCCCAATGTTGATCTCGAAGTTCCTCTTGTTCTCCAACGGCCAGAAGTGATTTGTATCGCTCATAATTATGATTTTATAATAACCCTAGTGATTCCTTGCGAAAAGACCATTTTTCCCTCATAACATAGGGTTTTGTAGGTTGTACGGACTCAAGCATCGCGACTTAGAAATCAGGCATCGCGGCACCCATGCGATATGCGCAAAACCAATTCTCCTTTGACTTCAACAGAGTCGTGGCTCAAAATGGTTCTTTTTTTCCTAGCGCCGCAACCCACCTTCAAGGGCAACTCCTCCACCTATTTTTGTCCTCACATTGTGACTCCTCATGCAAGCGTCGTGGCTCAAAATAATTTTTTTCACATAATTCAATATTTTTCAATGTCAAATTGCATTTCATCATCTCCTGAAGTTCCCGAGGTTTCTTGACACAATAACTTTGATAGACCAATCATATTTATCATCATTTTAGCTCATTTTTCACCAATTCCATGTCAAACCACGTATTCGTCGCTTAAGTCTGAAAACATAAACAAAACAGGCATACCACTACACAAAACAACATAAAAGACTAAAACATACCCAAAACACGGCCTAAAACAACACTAAAATAGACTTAACATTGGCTTATAAGTTGAGTCTTTCAATCAGATATGACAGATAACATGTTTCACAAAAGATTCTAAGCACAAATACAACAATGCTCGATGACCGGGGCTTAATCCCTAACCATAGTCTAGGTGCAGTTTTTGTAGAGTCCTAGAACTTTACTTAGCTAGTTAGGTAAGAATATTAATTATAACATAAGGTTTGATTAATATAGCTGATTATAAAGATGTTATTTATTATATTATAAGGTTTAGATAGAACTAATAAGATCATGACACTTGTCGTATGCATGTTTATTGAGAAATTAAGCATTTTTTATGAATAGTTTTATAAAAGAAATATTTGAAAACCCTAGAACCTTCCAACAGCTTTAAAAAAATTATAAGACTCAGTCAAAGTTGTTTACCCAATTCAAATTAAGCTGAAAAAGTACAATTACGTGTATAATATTTCAGCGTATGTCGATACATCGCAGCTATAGGGGGCGATATATCACCACACGGGGAATATGAAAACACGTGAACTTCGCACAAATGCATCAACGAACACTCGGGGCATAAGCCCAAGCGATATATCGCCTACAATGGGCAATATATCGGCCCTAGGGCAAGTTTTTCAAATGTTTTTGAAACCGAGCTCATTTTATTCCTTAACCTCTTAGCAAGCCTTTGAACATTTTGACTGAGTCTTAAGCCTCTGCTGAACGAATATTCAAATGTTTTTCAAGTAATAATCATTATTTTTATTCAAGCTAAAATAAGATCTTTTCACTCCTTGAACTCTATAAATAGGACCTAGTACCCAACCATTTCTCTCATTCTTCAAGCTGTGTTCAGAGCCTTCAAGCTACTAGGTTTACTATTGAGTGATAAACACTTGGGTAGGGTTATAAGCTTTATCATTTTTAAGCTTTATAAACACTTGGGGAAGTAAGATAAATAGTGTGTTTTTCTATATCGAGGTGTAGTTCGGTTCTAATACATTCAAAGGTATTCCTAATCTTATGTTCATTTCTGTATGACTCTTTAGTTTCCATTAGTTTTCTTTACTCAAATCCTAACTCACTATTTTCCACTCTTGGTTAGGTATTTAAGTTCTTTGAACTTAAGGTTTCTTTTTAGTAAGTTTCATCTTGGTGGTTTAGTTCATTTCTTGATCATCCCCTTCTTTTAGAAATACTCACCTTCTCATTATTGGTTTAGGAGTGTTCCAAATCCCATCCTTGTTCTCATATCCCGGTATTGGTAAAGGAAAATATGATAGAATTTTCTTTGTTTATATGATATGTTTGTATGTTATCTTATGTTATGTTATGTAATGTTATATTATGTATGTTGATAGACCTTGGGCATATGACTTGTATAGCTAACAAGCCCCAATAATTTATGGGCATATGACTTGCTTAGCTAGCAAGCCCCATCAATCTATTGGGCATATGAATTGTTTAGTTTACAAGCCCCAAGTAGTATAATGGCAATTGTAGTAGTATATGACATATGTTTATAGTATATGTTTATGATATAGTTTATGTGTATGTTTTATGTTTTTGGTAGATTTTCCTTGCTAGGCATTAGGCTCATTCCTTTATTGTTTTATGTATGCAGGAAAATAGTTATGTTGGCAGAAGGATTCTTGGCAGCTTGGGGTTATGTATTGAGGAAGAATGGATTCGATGGACTGCGTGAACGATTCGAGGACGACGTTATTTTCAGTCTTATTAATTATGTTTCTATGTATTTTCTGCACTTGGTTTTGTAAAAAATTTCAATGAAGTTAAGTTATGTTTTATTTTTCAAACAATGGGATCCCATACCCCGAATTTATGAATTTCAACATTTTCCTTAGAGTTTTTAATAAAGTTATGAATGTTTCGTATGTATGTTTTCTTAAGAATAGTGTCTATGTATAGTAGTTTTAATGGTCCAAAGTCTTAGAATTAGTTCATTACAGTTTTCTTACCTCAAGTGTTGAGTGAATAGCGTATGACTACCCCGAGTACGATCCTTTCCTCCCGAGCCTAACGATTCACCCTAGTCACAACCATAACAATGAATAACTATCAAGAAACAAACTAATAAAGACTTCCAGATCGAGTCCAAGCCTCCAAGACCCTGAATTCTACTAACTCAGGTAGTAGAACCATTCTCGAGCCCTTAGGTTTAGGTTCCCATAACCCCAAAAACCTAATTTATAATTTTTCCCCAATTAGAGCCATGTTGCCTCCCACTAAGGGCCACGGCGCTTGACAAGTCAGAGAGCTCAGAGGCTAAATTCAAAAAACATGTGCCGCGGCACAACCTGCCTAGTGTCGAAGTGCCAAAGCGGTTTTAGGCATACCCCTGCCTCTCTAAGTTCATGAGGACCGCGACGCCCCAAGAACAGGGTCGCGACATAACCCTGTGAACCCAAATTTCCTATGGTTTTAGAGATCGCAATTCTTCCCAAAATCGTCCTAAGACACAGTTTTAACAAAATCGACCATAGGAATGGTCTTAACAGTACACAAATACAATAAACAACCTTTAAAACTTAACCAAAACACAAAATCAAACCTATCCCAATGAACACTAAAAACAGAAACCAAACCAAGGAAAAACAGAGCTTACCTCTTGATTCCTTGGAACAAGCTCAAATCCTTCTAGTTGCTGGTACCCTAAACAACTCCAAATTTCCCAAATATCACTTCTCAACTTAGGATTCAAGGTTTCTCTTCCAAAACTTCAAAAAAACTTAGAGAGGGGGAGAGAGAACGTGAGGGAGGAGTGAGAGAAAATGCTCTATTTTTCTGAGTTGATAACTCAGCCTTAGCCTATACATAATGGTCTCAAAAAGACTAAAATGCCCCTAGCCACTTTATCCTCCCCTTTAAGCCCCCAACGGAAAAATTAACATTTTACACTCTCGCCTCACATTACACTTATCATTCCCAATAAATTCCACCAACAGGAATATCACTATTTTTCCCAAAATACAACTCATACTCCAATGAGTCCCGATAACTCACCGAATTACTGAAATACCCCTTGGTTCACCCTATATCGGGTATAATTCCCTGTTGTGACTAAACCGTTATCTTGCTCAAAAGGATCGACTCCTGCCAAATATCTCAAATATACCCACATAACCATCCAGGCTCAAACATATAACACATGTAATTATATAAATGCCCACAATGGGTTAAAATTACGAGAATTACGTTTTTTTTAACAGAAACAGATCTATAAGTATATTTAATACACTTAAACATGCAATATCAATCGTATAATAATATAACCCATGCAATTTACATAATCACATAAATATTCAATTAATTCACATATAATTCGACTTATGCCCTCCCTACACCCTAATCAAGGCCCGCAAGCAGGGAAGCATGGGCAGCAGAGTGAACTCCGTCTTGCGAGGTCGTGGAGGTAGAGGGAATGTCCTCAATATCAGCAATGGGCTCATCATCATTTGGATCATGAGCGAGGTCATTATCCAGCGACCCCTGGGGCTGGCTTTGAGCATCCTCAACTAACACTCGCTTGATGCTATAGGTAGTGATGCATCCTTTGCTATAGCGCTCATTATCCAGCGACCCCATTGGCACTCTAGCCCACTTGCACAACTGAGATATCAAAGAGTGAAAAAATAGGCACCCCGCCTTCTTAATGGCACAACTGCAAATCTCTTGGAGGATGTTCCTACCCATATTAAATATGCATGTGGGCCCGTTTCTTATTAGAAGAGCATTTTCATAATTTTGACTCGTTAAAGGTATAATTGTATATATGTGTGATATATGATTCGGCCACATTATTAGGTGGATATATTTGAGTTACTTGGCACTAGGCGATCCTAGGGAGCTGGTTAGCAAAAAAGTCACAACGGGGCAAAATACCCGACTCGGGGTGAGCTTAGGGGTATTTTGGTAAATTAATGGAAATTAATTTATGGATATTTTAGTTTGAAAGATTATTTGGGATTGTATGAGATGATTGAGGTTAGCAGGAATTATGCCAAACGACTAAAGTGGCCTTGGGTATGCCTTAGGGCTGGATTTAGTACTAGGGTAGATTGGTCTTTTGACCACCTAGCTAGTGTGATGAGGGGCTATGGCTGAAGGGGAGGCTCATTCACGTTCAAGCATTTCTTTGGTTGGGAGCATTTTTTAGAATAGCTCACTCAAGACACTCCAAGACAAGACTGAGCATAGATTTTGTGGAAATTAAAGGCAATCTTAGAGGAGTGGCAGCTTGGGATTTGGTTTAGAAGTAGCTAAGATCATCCTCATCCCCAGGTTTTCAAAATCAGAGGTGAGGTCTCCTCTATTTATGTATGTAAGTTGTGTTCTTGAGTTTTTTATGATTTTAATTCCTAGTTTTGTGTCTAGGGGTGTCTGGGGAGGTTTGATTAGTGTGTTTTATTGCCTGGACTTAACAATTGTTTCTATAGCTAGAGTTCTGTTAAAACCATCTAGATTGGTCAAAATTAGGGTCTTAAATTGCTGGCAATCATTGAGTTTGTGATTTGGGGAAGAACATCAATTCTGGATTTTCAGCTTCTGAGGACCTAGCACAATCGTGCTAGTGTCCCAAAAAGAGGGAAATTGGATTCAATTTGGGGGCCTCGAGTTGAGGGGTGCGACCACACCAATGGTCCAAGAGCCCCATATTTTCAATGGGCGTGACTGCGCCCAAGGTAGAAGCGACCACGCCAGGGGCCCCGAAATGCATGTTTTTTTATTTTTTAGGCTAGGCCTGGGGGGCTCGAGAATCTGATTTGGGAGCTTTCTTAGGGACTCAAGGGAAATTTTTAGTGCCCCTTTAATTGAGAACCATGGTTTTAAGATTTGAAGTTCGGTTTGGAACTTGGGTTCTAGGGTTAAGTCCTGACTAATGTATACTTGTGTTGTGACTAGGGTTTCTGTCAGGCTCGGGTCAGGATCAGTGCTCGGGGTCGTTCCATTAGCGGCACGAAGATCGAGCTAAGAAACCTGCACCTGATACGTGAAATGTATGATTGGGGCTTGGCCCAGCTATTAATGTAATATGATTAGGGCTTGGCCCGTTTGTTAAATGTAAATGTTATTAGGGCTCGGGCACAGCTAATGAGCATGATTATAATTGTGCATGTGCATGTCTACTTAGTATATTGTAATGCATTGTATCTCCATGTATGATGAATGTATTATGTGGATGTTTGTTCTGGTTAGGAAGCTCAGTTTATTAGCCGAGAATCTATTTGTTGTATTTGATTAAAGCTTGACCTGCTAGTGCTAGTCAAGGGTGTGTTTCGTTAAAATGGGGCCCGACTTATAAGTTGAGGGTTTCAAAGGCTGGTCTTATAAGTCAAGGGTCTGTAAGGCTCGACTTATAAGCCATGATCGATGTTATGCGCGTTGAGCGCATGTCGTTATGGCTAGGCCACCCCGGGAGTGCCTCATGCACTTGACTGGCTAGGATGCCATATGAATAAATGGGAGTGTGACAAGCGCTTATGACACCCTATGGTCACTTGGCTGTACAGAGTGTATGCTTAGTTCCAGTTATTACTGTTAAGCATGTTATTAAATTATGTGAATTGCAAGAATATGTTTTCTTGGTGAGTCTATTAGCTCACGAGTGCTTTGTGGTGCAAGTAAGGGTAAGGAGAAGCTTGGCCAACCATGAGTTGGAGAGCGATAGAGGTGATGTGTACATATGCAGTCTGCTCGACCACCACAGCCGAGATATACAAGGAGCTAGGGTTGGACCCTGTTTTGCCGCTTAGGCCGACTTATTTTGTAATCTCTAGGTTGTAACCAACTTTTAAACTTGTATTTTGGGATCGCATGTAAAGACTAAAGTTTTGTTTAATGAAAATGTTTATGTCTTGACCAAAATTTTCAATACCTGAACCCTTAGTGGCTTAATCACATGCTTTAGTCCAAATGACTCGTTTAGTGAGTCCAACACTAATTTTAAACACACATGGTAACAGACCATAATTAGCAGGGCGTTACAACTTGGTATCAGAGCTGTCAAGATTTAAGGGCTCTTGATGATGGACTGGGTATGTACACTCGCCACTAAAGACAAGCTCTACTGAGGGTTTGGTAACTATTAATATAGTTATGTGTGTAGTTACTTAAATGAAATATATATGCCTTACCTGCTTGTTTAAATAGAAAGCATGAGATATTCTGATAAAGCCTGGCCCTTGACTGCTGTATGTATGTTAAAGATGTGCTTATTAGCACAATAGTGGCTTATAAATGTTGTAGGATTTCTTACAAGCATCATTATTGCTTTTGAATGTCAGAAATTCTTATTAGCGCTGCTATATGTGCATGTATGTCAGGGGATGCTTATTAGCACCATTAAATGTCAAAAGGAATGCTTATTAGCTTCGCTATTTGTTTATGCATGCTAGAAAATGCTTATTTGTCTATATGTTATGTTCGTAAATGTTAAGAACGTGTTTATTAGCATGTTGTTTGGGTATGATCATGAATCTCCGTGCTTATTAGCATGATTGTATATGTGTGAATTATTGGGATGCTTATTAGCATTGTCAATGCATGTGATAGCTTATTCGATCGGTTTGTATTGTGAGTTGACATGGGATATTGTTATTACTACCTGATAAGTCAAGTCATTGATTGCATATAGACTTGGAAGTATGCTTCCAGGGCAATCTAATGAGCTAGCCGGCGCTGAGAATTAGGTCAAAAGTAATGACTAGGGTCAGAACCCTCTGCCAGCTCCTAAAAATTGATAACAAATGCTTACTGATATGCAAGCTAGGCTGTAGAGACAGGATGAAAAGATTCACCAGTTGAGGAAACAACATGTTCCAGCAGGGAACGCTACATTAGAGGCCTCATCTCCTGCTCCAGTATCGGTCGTAAAGCAGTAGACAGAGTTAGAGAACAATTGGGAATTAGTATATGATCGGTTCAGGAAAGAACACCCTCCGGTTTTCTAGGGTAGTGCAGATCCACTCAAGACAGAGCAATGGATGACTATGATTACATCCATCCTAGACTTTATGAGGGTGGTGGCCAATGAGAGAGTGGCCTGTGCCACGTACATATTTCGGGAGGATGCCCGAATCTAGTGGGAGGTTATGTCCTAGACTAGGGATATAACCACAATGAACTGGGAAGAGTTTAGAACTCTATTTAATGAGAAGTATTATAATGAGGCCATTAAAGCTGCAAAGGCTGGGGAATTCAGTAGACTGTTGCAAGGGAGTATGTCAGTGACAGAATACACCCTGAAGTTTGACAGATTAGCCAAGTTTGCTGCAAACTTAGTACCTACTGATGGGACAAGGAAGGAAATATTCCTTCAGGGGCTACAGCCCATGATAGCCCGGGATGTCAGAATTACCCTAGTACATGGAATGACAACATACACTCAGGTGCTAGAGAGAGCCCTTACTGTTGAGGGTGCTGAAAACAAGATCTAGTGGGAGAACGCGACCAGAAGGGATATGAGGAGGACAGGACCTCCCTTCATAGGATTAGGTAGGGGCAGAGGCCCTAGTGACCATAAAAGGAAGGCCCCATATTCTACTTTGGCTTCTAGTCCTGACAAGAGGCTACGTGGTTTACATATTGGCCACCAGGGCGGCAATGAAAACTAGAGGACATATCCAGAGTGTGCCAGATGTAGAAGGCATCATCTAGGGGAGTGTCGGGCGAAGGCCTACTTTTTATGTGGAATCGTGGAGCATCTCAAGAAGAACTTCCCAAGAATGAAGAAAGAGAAACCGAAGAAGGAAAATGGCTTGACTCCAGCTCGAGTGTTTGCATTGACGCAGGTTGAGGCTAAGGCTGAGGCTGAGGCTAGGCCTTCAGTGGTCACAAGTCAGCTTTCTAGTGCTGACATTTCTTATATTGTGCTGATTGACTTTGGTGCTACACATTCTTATGTTTCTAGTAGGATTATTGATAGCCTGTGTAGGCCATGTGATTCCTATGTCATGTGGTTTGGGACGTTATTACCCAATGGGGTTAGTGGTTTCCAGGAGATGGGTCAAATCACTGCCAGTGATAGTGGACGACAAGGAGTTGTCAATTAACTTGATTGAGTTGGTTATGACCAACTTTGATATGATTTTGGGGATGGGTTGGTTAACTATATATGGGGACACCATTGATTGTAAAAAGAATGTGGTAACCTTTGAGCCTGAGGGTGAGGAACCCTTCGTATTTGTTGGCACTGTGCATTGACCCCGAGTACCTATGATTGCATAGGATTCTTGCCCAGTGTGGTGGATACCACTGAGGTGTAGAGTCCAAGAACTTTACTTAGCTAGTTAGATAGTAGTATTATAGTATTTATAGTATTATCTTTATGACTGTGGATTTTTGGTTCAGACCGGGAATTATTTGGACACTCATAGTAGTACTTGTAGATTTTCTAAGTTTAACCTATAGTTTAAGAATATTAATTTTAACCTAAGGTTTGATTAATATGACTGGTATTAAGGATAATATTTATTATACTATAAGGTTTAGATAAGGACCAATAGGATTTTAAGCACATGTTATGAATGGGTGATTAAGGATTAAGTATTTTGAGGATTAAATTTAATAAGGGTAAAGTTTGAATGCTCTAAGGTCAGTCAGCAGCTTTGAATACGTTTAAGGGCTTAGTCAAGGCTATTTACTCCATTCAAACTTAGCTAAAAATGTGTAATTTCGTGTTTAAATAATTAGCGTGTGCCGATATATCGCAGCTATAGGGGGCGATATATCGCAGCACGTAGATACGGAAAACACGAAACGATGCACGACTGCCTCGGGCATACTGGCCCAAGCGATATATCACCTACAGGGGGCGATATATCGCCCCTCTCAGCTTATTTTGAAAGTTTTTTAATTCTTTTTCCATTCAGCCATTCAACCTCTTGATAAGTCCAGCACCTTTTTGAACGAGACTTCAGCCTCTGTTGAACGATTATTCAAATTATTTTCACCTAAAAAGCTATTATTTTTATTCAAGTGAAATTAAGATCCTTTCATTCCTAAACTCTATAAATAGGACCTAGTACCCAGCCATTACTCATCTTTTGCTCTAAGTTCAGAGGCTGCAAGTTGCTAGGTGAGTGTGAGAGTGTAAACACTTGGGTGGGGAAATCATAAGCTTGATCATCATAAGCTTATCAAACACTTGGGAAGTAAGGTTCTATAGTATTTTGGTTCGAGGTTTAGATTGGTCTATAAGTCTTCAAGGTATTTCTACACCTTAGTTCTTTGGTATTATTTTATTTTAAGTTCTCATAGTCTTCTACTCAGCCTCTAACCTTAATCTTTATTTTGGTTAGGAAATCTAAGTTCTTGAGCAAAAAGGTTTTGGTAAGTATTTTTCTCAATGGTTTAGTCCTTCCATTCCTTTCATTTCTCTTCTTCTCTATACTCACTCTTTTTAATGGTTCTTAGGAGTGTTCCAAAGTCCCACCTCTGTCCTCTTATCCCGGTATTTTGGTAAGGAAAATAGGATAGAAATTCATATGTTATATGTTTTACATGTTATCTTATGTTTCTTATGTTATGATAAGTGTTATGATATGTATGTTTGTAGGCTTGGGCATATGACCCATATGACTAACAAGACCCCAAATAGATTATGGGCATATGACCTGCTTAGCTAGTAGGACCCCACTAATCTAATGGGCATATGACTTGTTTAGTCTATGGGACCCCAAGTAATAATGGCCATTATAGTATGAAATAAGTGTAATGTATGTTATGTTATGTTTTTTATGATTCTTATGAAATCTATGTATATGAACTATGTGGTAGATTTTTTCCTTGCTGGGCATTAGGCTCATTCCTTTTTGTTTATATGTGCAGGAAAATAGCTATAGTTGCGGTAAGGTTCGAGGATGCTTGGGGATTGTGTATCAGTGATGAATGGATTCAAGGAGTCGAGAGTTCGATTTTCGAGGATGTAGTCTTGTTTTATGGTTTTACATGTATTTTTCCGCACTTGCTATGTAACTCCTTTTTATTTTAAATTATGTTTTGTTTTTAAAACAATGGGATCCCATATCCTACTTGACAATTTATGTAAGTAACTCTTATTTTTACAAGTTTCCTAATAAAGTTATGGTATTTTCACAATGTAAGTTTTATTAAGGATTAGTATGTTTAGTTTTCGTTAATGGTCCAAAAGTCTAGAGTAGTTGGGTCATTACATGAGGTCATGCCACTGGGACCAAAAGAGTCTAGGCTAGTTTGTGAATACCTAGATGAGTTCCCAGAAGAGTTACCAGGGTTACCAACTGTGATTGCAACCTTAGAAGATATTTGGGAGACGATAGATGATGAAGATGAATTACTGGTAGCTATAAGATATTATTTTCTCATACTTAGGTTCACTTATAAAATGGAATTTCAATTTAAAAATTAGCAAAAACATAGAATTTTTACGAATCTTCCTCGAGGGCATTTTGAGGCTCAAGATAATGATGACTATGAAGAGATAGATGACGATATGTTAGATGAAGGATCAGATGTAGAAAATCCTGATTTTTAGAATAGATTAGTTTCCTTGTTTATTTTATTTATTTGCATTTATGATTGTAAATAATGAAAACCATTTTCCAAATAAATATCATTGTTATTTTGATGACATGTATGAGTTTGATTTTCTTTTGCAATCATAATAAATAATAAATTTAATAAATAGTGACTAAGTTTGGTGAGGATGGATACAAATCAATGGACCGGGTTCCATATTGAGAGTTAGGAGGGCGTAGTAGTGGGAATGATTTTACTGATCCCAACCCTCCCTCAATATGGTTAACTTTAAAACAACGATGAGTTTTGAGCCTGAGAATTTAGTCATATAGGATAATTAGAAACAGACTTAGAAAATAATAAAGATGGATTATTTTTCTAAGTATAGAAATGCACCCTAACTAAAAAAAAAGGCTTAAATAATTATTTTCATAAGAAATCATAATTAATAGGTCCGAGTTATGTTTGTTTAGATTAAGTTTTTGCCTTAGAGCCTATTAGGGTGAAGTTCTAACATGTTTTACTGAACTGTTAGAACTCTGCTAAAGATGTCACTCAGAAGGTCTGCTCACACCAATGCTAATGCCTCCAACGCTGCTCCTAAGAGCAATGAAGCCCCTCCAGTTCGCAGAAGGGGAGTGTGTTCTACTGCCAATTGAAATGTGCCACCGCCGCCGGTTGACAACACTACAGAAATTGACAGACGGCGACAGCAAGTTAAGGAGTTACTGCAACAACAGCAACAACAGGGTCAGCCTCAAACTCAGCCTTTGCCTCCGCCGCAACCACAGCCTCAGCAAATGGCCCCAGCACCCCAACAAGTTGTTCCTTATGGGGGATGGCCAATGGCGAACTATGCACCATATCCAGCTCAGCACATGGAGCAAGTTTATGAGTTGTTTCACAAGCAACACGCTCCGAACTTTGAAGGTACAACAGATCCCTTCGAGGCGGAAGAATGGTTCAGAAATGTGGAGCCAATCCTGACGCACATGAACCTCGGCAACGCGGACCGCATATCCTGCATTTTGTCTCTGCTCAAGAAAGATGCCAGAATATGGTGGGACTTAGTTCAGCAGACTCACGATGTCGCCACCATGACCTGGACCAGATTTGTGGAGCTGTTCCACAAAAATTACTATAATTAGGCAGTCATCGCTTCAAGAGTCGAGGAGTTTGCTGGTCTGAAGCAAGGGAGTTTATCAGTGGCATAATATGCTCGGCAGTTTGATCGATTAGCCAAGTTTGCACCGGAAATGGTTCCAACTGACTTTCTGAGGGTGACCAAGTTCGTTAGAGGACTTCGACCGAAGATCGAGCTAGGGGTTAAGCTAGCGAACCCGGGAAATACTACCTATGTCGATGTTCTAGAAACGGCAATAGAAGTAGAAAGGCTGCAGGCAAATGTTAGTAAAGAGGAGGCCAGTAAGCCTGAGCCTAAACAATCAATTCAACCTCAGAATGGTCAGAATAGCAACCACCACAACAACAACAATCAGTCCAACAACAACAATGGTTAGAAAAGAAAGCATCCTGACAACAAGCATTCCGGCAACGATAAAAGGGCACGAACGAACAATGGAAATAGTAGGTCGGGTTTTGTAGAATACCCGCAATGTGCTAAGTGCCAAAAGAAACATCTGGGTGAATGTCGAGCAAACACCAAGGGATGCTACAACTATGGTCAGCAAGGACACTGGAAGAGAGATTGTCCTCAACTCAAGCCAGAGGGGAAAAGAGAAGACAAGATGGTTCCTGCCAGGGTATTTGCCTTAACCCAGGGAGAAGCTAATGCTAGCAATAAAGTGGTCACAGGTCAGGTTTCTATCCTCAATAAATTATGTTCTGTATTATTTGATTCGAGAGCCACTCATTCGTATATCTCATTAGGAATTATAGAAAAACTAGACAAACATTGTGAAAGATTTAGAACTAGGTTTGTAACAGACTTGTCTTCTGGCAAAGTAGTTCTATCATCACGGATAGTACGAGGCGTACTGATCAAGATTGAGGATGTAGAACTAGAAGGAGACCTGATAGAACTGGAGATCAAAGACTTCGACGTGATACTAGGTACGGACTGGCTAGCAAGGCATGGCGCAACCATCGACTGCAAACACAAGAAAGTGACGTTCGAGACTCCTGACGGCCAGAGACTATGCTTCATGGGACAAGTTTCAGGACTACGCACACCGCTAATATCATCTCTCAAAGCTCAAAGGATGATAGAAAAAGGATGTCAAGCATTCTTAGCCAGCATCACAGATGTGGTAAAGGAAACACCACTTAAGGTTGGTGACGTCCGCATTGTAAAAGAATTCCCAGAAGTATTTCCTGACGACTTGCCAGGGTTGTCGCCGACTCAGTAAATTGACTTCATAATCGAATTAGTACCAGGCACTGAGCCTATCTCCAAGGTACCACACCGAATGGCACCTACTGAACTCAAGGAGTTAAAGACACAACTACAAGAACTCCTAGACTTGGGTTTCATTAGACCAAGCCATTCGCCATGGGGAGCACCAGTGCTATTGTGAAGCAAAAGGATGGAAGCATGCGGATGTGCATAGATTACAGCGAGCTGAATAAGGTAACGATTAAGAATAAGTACCCGCTACCCCGGATTGACGACTTGTTTGATCAACTCCGAGGTGCGACCGTGCTTTCAAAGATTGATTTACGGTCTGGGTACCATCAACTCAAGGTGCGGGGAGAGGATATTCCCAAGACAGCCTTTAGAACTCGTTATGGGCATTACGAGTTCTTAGTTATGTCTTTTGGTCTTACCAACGCTCCAGCCGCTTTTATGGATTTAATGAATAGGGTGTTTAAGGACTACTTGGATAAATTCGTCGTAGTGTTCATCGACGACATCTTAGTATACTCAAAGGACGAGGTCGAGCACAAGGAACATTTGAGGTTGATCTTATTACAACTAAAGGAGCATTAGCTTTACACCAAGTTCAAAAAGTGCGAGTTTTGGCTTTCGCAAGTAGCATTCCTCGGGCACATTATATCCAAGGATGGAGTTGCAGTAGACCCATCTAAGGTAGAGGCTATAAAGGATTGGCCAAGACCAAAGAACGCATCAGAGGTAAGAAGCTTTCTGGGATTAGTAGGTTATTATCAAAGGTTTGTAGAGGGCTTTTCTGCGATAGCCACTCCGCTCACCAACCTGACCTGGAAGCAGCAGAGGTTCAACTGGACTGATAAGTGTGAAGAGGGCTTCCAGTTGCTTAAGGATAAGCTATGCTCAGCACCAGTACTCTGTGTACCGACACCCAACGACAAGTTTATAGTCTACTGTGATGCGTCGAAGCAAGGATTAGGTTGTGTGCTGATGCAGAATGACAAGGTGATATCCTACGCCTCAAGGCAGCTAAAGGAGTACGAGCAACGCTATCCAACTCACGATATGGAGTTGGTAGTGGTGGTATTTGCGTTAAAAATCTGGCGCCATTATCTTTACGGAGAATGGTATGAGATTTATACGGACCACAAAAGCTTAAAGTACTTCTTCACACAGAAGGAGCTCAACATGAGGCAACGCAGGTGGTTAGAACTAGTGAAGGACTATGACTACGAAATCCTATACCACAAGGAAAGGCAAACGTAGTTGCTAATGCGCTAAGTAGAAAGAGTTATGGAAGTCTAGCAACACTAGCCAGAATTGAAAAGCCGCTACAGCAGGAGCTGATCAGTGCTGGAATAGAGGTAGTCATCGGTAAGCTGGCTAATTTTTCTATCCAGTCAAATCTGCTAGAAGAAGTACGGATTGGGAAAAGGCATGATGACACATTAGTAGCACATATCGATACAGTTGAGAAGGAAAGGCCACAGATTTCTCAATATCAAGTCAAGGGTTATTGAGATATAAGGATCGGGTATGCGTGCCAAATGATCAAAGGATTAAGATGACAATTTTAGAAGAAGAGCACAATACCCCATACTCAGTTCACCCAGGGTCAACCAAGATGACTCATGACATCAAGGCAATGTATTGGTGGCCAAGAATGAAGAAGGATATAGCAGAATTTGCTTCTAAATGTTTAGTATGCCAGCAAGTGAAAGCAGAACATCAGTGGCCTGCAGGCTTATTACAACCACTTAGCATACCATAATGGAAATGGGATGATCTAGCCATGGATTTCGTGATGGGTTTGCCACGAACAAGTAAGCTGCATGATTCAGCTTGGGTAGTAATAGATAGACTAACCAAGTCAGCTCATTTCCTGCCTGTTAAGACTTCATACACAGTGGATCAATACGCAGACATTTATGTCCAAGAAATAGTACGATTGCATGAAATCCCTAAGACAATAGTATCTGATAGAGGGTCAGTGTTTACATTGAGATTTTGGGGAAGCTTACAGCAAGCCATGTGTACTAAGTTAAGTCTTAGTACAACATTTCATCCTCAAACCAACGGTCAGTCCGAGCGTACCATACAGATTTTAGAAGATATGTTGTGAGCTTGTGTACTTGATTTCAGAGGATCATGGAATAAGAACCTACCGCTAATAGAATTCTCCTACAACAATAGCTACCAGTCAACGATCGGGATGGCACCTTATAAGTTACTTTATGGAAGAATGTGTTGATCGCCGTTACACTGGGACGAGGTAGGAGAAAGGCGACTTCTTGGTCCCGAAGCTGTTAGAAAAGCTCAGGAAGCAGTAGCGCTAATTAGAAAGCGCATGCTCGCTGCTCAAAGCCGTCAGAAAAGTTATGCGGATGCCAAGCGGCGAGATGTGGAGTTCAAAGTCGGAGATCAAGTCTTCCTAAAGATATCTCCTATGAAAGGTGTGAAGCGATTTGGGAAGAAAGGCAAGCTTAGTCCCCGGTTTATAGGTCCTTTTGAGATATTGGGCAAAGGGGGAGCAGTTGCATATAGATTAGCCTTACCGCCAACTCTAGCAGATAGCCGCAATGTGTTCCACATCTCGATGCTGCGTAGATGTGTCAAACCCATCTCACGTCCTCAAGTACGATACGATAGCACTCCAAAAAGACTTGAGGCACGAGGAACGACCAGTTAGCATCCTAGATAGAGGGATGAAGCAGTTACGGTCCAAGAGTATTTCAATAGTCAAAGTCCTATGGAGTAATAGTTCTAAATGGGAGGCAACGTGGGAGTTGGAGGAAGACATGATAGCTCGGTATCCGGCATTGTTTGGTAAGTAAATTTCGAGGACAATATTCTTTTTAGTATGGGAGAATTGTAGAGTCCAAGAATTTTACTTAGCTAGTTAGATAGTAGGAGTAATAGTAATAGCTAGTAGTAAGTTATAGTATGTTTAGTACTGTGGATTTTGGTTCAAGGCGGGACTTAGTTGAACACTCGTAGCGACACTTATAGATTTTATAAGTTTAACCTAGTTTAAGAATATTAATTATAACATAAGGTTTGATTAATCTAGCTAATTATAAAGATGTTATTTATTATACTATAAGGTTTAGATAGAACTAATAAGATCATGACACTTGTCATGTGCATGTTTGTTGGGAAATTAAGTATTTTTGATGAATAGTTTTATAAGAGAAATATTTAAAAACCCTAGGACCTGCCAGCAGCTTTGAAAATATATTAGGTTTAAGTCAAAGTTGTTTACCCAATTCAAATTAAGCTGAAAAAGTGCAATTACGTATATAATATTTCAGCGTATGCCGATATATCGCAGCTTTAGGGGCGATATATCGCCACACGGGGAATACAAAATACGTGAACTTCGTACAAACGCATTGATGACCACTCGGGGCATAAGCCCAGGCAATATATCGCCTACAATGGGCGATATATCGACTCTAGGGTTGCATTTTCAAACGTCTTTGAAACCGAGCTCAATTCAACACTCAACCTCTTAGCAAGCCTCTGAACATTTTGACCGAGTCTTAAACCTCTACTGAACGAGTATTCAAATGTTTTTCAAGTAATATTCATTATTTTTATTCAAGCTAAAAAAAGATCTTTTCACTCCTTGAACTCTATAAATAGGACCTAGTACCCAGCCATTTCTCTCATTCTTCAAGCTGTGTTCAGAACCTTCAAGCTGCTTAGTTTACTATAGAGTGATAAACACTTGGGTTAGGTTATAAGCTTTATCAACACTTGGGAAGTAAGATAAATAGTGTGTTTTTCTATATCGAGGTGTAGTTTGGTTCTAGTGCATTCAAAGATATTCCTATTCCTAGTTCATTTCTGTATGTTTCATTAGTTTCCTTTAGTTTTCTTTACTCAAATCCTAACTCATTGCTTTCATTATCTTGGTTAGGTATTTAAGTTCTTTGAATTTAAGATTTCTTTTCGATAAGTTTCTTCTCGGTGGTTTAGTCCTCTTGTCATCATCTCTTTCTTTAGAAATACTCACATTTTTATTGTTGGTTTTAGGAGTGTTCCAAATCCCGTCCTTGTTCTCACATCCAGGTTTTGGTAAGGAAAATAGGATAGAATTTTATATGTTTATATGTTATCTTATGTGATGTTATGTAATATGTATAGTATGTTTATAGTCTTGGGCATATGACTTGTCTAGCTAGCAAGCCCTAATTATTTATGGTCATATGACTTGCTTAGCTAGCAAGCCCCACAAATCTATTGGGCATATGACTTGCTTAGTTAACAAGCCCCAAGAGGTATGATGGCCATTGTAGTAGTATATGACATATGTTTATAGTATATGTTTATGATATGTTTTATGTTATTAGTAGATTTTCTTTGCTGGGCATTAGGCTCATTCCTTTATTTTTTTATGTATGCAGGAAAATAGTTATGGTGGCGGAAGGATTTTTGGCAGCTTAGGGTTGTGTATTGAGGAAGAATGGAGTCGATGGACTACGTGAACGATTCGAGGATGAGGTTGTTTTCAACCTTTTTAATTATGTTTTCTATGTATTTTCCGCACTTGGTTTTGTAACAAATTTATTTAAGTTAAAGTTATGTTTTTTTTTTCAAACAATGGGATCCCATACCCTGCGTGTATGTATTTCAACTTTTACTTTATAGTGTTTAATAAAATTATGAATGTTTCGTATGTATGTTTTCTTAAGAATAGTGTCTATGTATAGTAGTTTTAATGGACCAAAGTCTTAGAATTAGCTGGGTCATTACATCGGACCATTAAAAACTACCAAGACATAACTACTATTTTCGAATACATGCATAAAATAATATAACTTTATTATAAAAATCCAAAATACGGGACCCCGTTGTTATTACATAAAATCATAAAGAAAACAAAACATTTAATTAATTGTTCAAATATTAAATGCGGAAAAACATAAATACATAATTAAAAAGACTTGAAACAAAATGTCATCCTCGATCTTTCCCATAAGTCCATTCTTTCAGTTATCTCCCTATACACATGCCAAAGCTGCCATGGATTCATCCCACCATCCATGCTCATTTTCTTGCACAATCTAAAATAGAAAGGAATGAGTCTAATGCTCCATAAGGAAAAACTACTAAAAACATATCATAAATCATAAGACATAATAACATAAATCATAAAATGTATGACGTAAAAACGTAAATCATAAAACATAAGACTACAAATTAATGGCCATTAACTCATTATTGTAGTATGTGATAGAAACCATCTAGCTCCTCTTGCTACTATTAGAGGTAGGTTTAAACATAATATATTATATAATAAACCATCTAGGTCTTCTTGCTACTATTTAGAGGTAGGTTTAAACATAACTGTAATCTACGATAATGATAAAAATCTCGGGATTTGGTTATTTGCTATCTAAGCAACCATATTTTCGAAGCGACTACAGCATAAAACATATACATACATACATACATACATACATACATACATACATACATACATACATACATACATACATACGTACGTACGTACATACATACATACATTACATACATACATGCATACATACATACATACATACATACATACATACATACATACATACATACATACACATAGCATCATAACACATAAAATTTAACCTATTTTCCTTACCAAAAACCAGAGTATTGGAGACAAGAGCGGGATTGGAAACTCTTAAAACCAAACAATAAGATCCATAAGTTTTCTAAAGAAATGAGGATGAAAAGAAGATCTAAATCATCAAGACAAGAACTTACCGAAAACCTTAAGTTTCAAGAAACTCAAACACCTAATCAAAAGCCATTACAAAAAGTTAGGATTTGGAAGAAAATGAAAAGAATAAGAGGAACTATAATGAACTACACCTGAGGATAAAGAATACCTTGGATAGTTAGAACTATGAAGTACACCTAAATATCGAAATATCACTCTATCTTACTTCCCAAGTGTTTAGAAAATCTTAGATTGGAAAGATTTTAACCCCAAAACCCTAGTGTTTCTCTCTAGAACGAACTTAGCAGCATGGAGGCTCTAAAAGATGCTTGAATGATGAAGCAAATGGCTGAGTAACAGGTCCTATTTATAGAGTTGAAGGAGTGAAACTAACTCCTTTTAAAATGAATAAATAATTGAATAAAAATTGAATTTTCTGCTCAACAGATGCCCAAAACTCGGTCAAAAATGTTCAAGATCAAGTTCAAGTTGTTGAGGGCTGTTTCTAGCTCGGATTCCACGGATTTTCAAAAATGCCAAAGGGAGCCGATAAATCACCCCTATAGGCGACATATTACCTGCCCCATAATCCTGAGCCTCCATGGTTTCGTTCGTGCGAAGTTGACGTGTTTTCCATATCAATCATAGGTGATATATCAGCCCCTATAGTTGCGATATATCGACATACGCTGATATATCAAACACGTTTTTGCACACTTGAATTTGTTTAAACCACTTTGACTGAGTAAAACATGATCCTAACAGTTGAGGGAAGGTTCTAGACTTCCTAGGTTTATCTTTTATTAATTTATTCATCTAAAACCCTTAAATCATTAATAAACATACATGTGACAAGTGTCATGTTCTCAATTATTTTATCTAAACCTTAGGTTATAATAAATATCATTTCTAGGACCAGCTATATCAATCAAACCTTATGATAAAATCAATATTTTTAAACCATAGGCTAAACTTATAAAATCCATAACTATCTCTATGAGTTTCCAACTAAATCCCGGCTTGAACCTATAACAACAAAAAATAAAATACTAAGCTACTACTACTACTATCTAGCTAAGTAAAATTCTGAGACGCTACAATTCTCCTCTACTTAAAAAAATTTCTTCCTCGAAGTTTACTTACCAAACAATTCTGGATACCGTGCTTGGATGTCTCCCTCCATCTTCCAGGCCGCCTTACGTTCTGTGTTATTACTCTATAATACCTTGCTATTGGAATACTTTTAGAGGATAATTCCTTCACCCCCCTTCTCTAGGATGCTAACCGGTCGTTCCTCATAAATCAGATCTTTCTGAAGTGCTAACGTATCATACTTGAGAACGTGGGATGGGTCTGACACATATCTACGTAGCATCGAGATGTGAAACACATTGTGGCTATCTGCTAGAGCTGGCGATAGGGCTAATCTATATGCTATCGGTCCCACCTTATCTAATATCTCAAAAGGACCTATAAACTGAGGACTAAGTTTTCCTTTCTTCCCACACCGCTTCACTCATTTCATAGGAGATATTCTTAAGAAGACCTGATCTTCGACTTTGAATTCCACATCTCATCGCTTGGCATCCGCATAACTCTTTTGTTGACCCTG
This sequence comes from Humulus lupulus, assembly GCF_963169125.1. NCBI lineage: Eukaryota > Viridiplantae > Streptophyta > Magnoliopsida > Rosales > Cannabaceae > Humulus > Humulus lupulus. Next base: position 91,488,480 of record NC_084800.1, on the reverse strand, counting down.
AGCAGCGAGCATACACTTTCTAATCAGCTCCATTGCGTCTTGAGCCTCTCTAACAGATTTGGGTTCAAGAAGTTGTCTTTCTCCTATCTCGTCCCAATGTAACGATGACCAACATTTCCTTCCATAAAGTAGCTCATAGGGTTCCATACCAATCGTTGTCTGGTAGCTATTATTGTAGGAGAACTCTATAAGTGGAAAATACTTACTCCATGGTCCTCCAAAGTCTAGTTCACAAGCTTGCAACATATCTTCTAAAATATGTATAGTATGCTCAGACTGTTAGTCGGTCTGAGGATGAAATGTCGTACTGAGACTTAGCTTGTTACCCATGGATTGCTGCAAGCTTCCCCAAAATCTCAATGTAAACATCGATCCTCTATCGGAAACTATGGTCTTAGGGATTCCATGCAGTCATACAATTTCTCGAACATAAATGTCAGTGTACTGGTCAGCAGTGTACGTAGTCTTGACATGCTAGAAGTGAGATGACTTTATGAGTCTATCTCCCACAACCCAAGCCGAGTTGTGTTGCTTATTTGTTTGTGGTAATCCTGTCACGAAGTCCATGGCTATGTCTTCCCACTTCCATTCTGGAATACTAAGCGATTGCAATAAGCCTTCGGGTCGCTGATGTTCTGCCTTTACTTGCTGGCATATAAGGCCTTTGGACACATACTCTGCTATGTCTTTCTTTATTCCCGACCACCAATATAGTGCCCTAAGGTCGTGAGTCATCTTGGTAGACCCCGGGTGAACTGAGTATGGGGTAGTGTGTGCCTCTTCTAAATTCTTCATCTTAATCACATAGTCATTCGGCACGCACACCTGGCCCTTATATCTCAAGAACTACTATCTTGATATAGAGAAATTTGCAGTCTTACCTTCTTTGACTACAACCATATGTGATACTAACGTGTCATCATGCCCTTGCACGATCCGTATATCATCTAGTAAACTCGGCTGGATGGACAAGTTAGCCAGTTGACCTCTGACTATTTCTATTCCAACATTAATCAGCTCTTGCTGTAACGACTTTTCAATTCTGGATAGTGCTGCCAGATTTCCATAACATTTCCGACTTAACGCATCTGCAACTACATTTGCCTTTCCAGGGTGGTATAGGATTTCATAATCATAATCCTATAATAGTTCCAACCACCTGCGCTACCTCATGTTGAGATCCTTTTGCATGAAGAAATATTTTAAGCTCTTGTGGTCCGTATAAATCTCACATTGTTCTCCATAAAGATAGTGGCGCCAGATTTTCAGTGTGAAGACCACTGCTGCCAACTCCATATCATGCGTTGGATAGCGTTTCTCGTATTCCTTCAATTGTCTTGAGGCGTAAGCTATTACTTTGTCATTTTGCATCAGCACACAGCCTAACCTTTGCTTCGACGCATCACAATATACTACAAACTTTTCATTGGGTGTCGGTATGCAAAGTATTGGTGCTGAGCACAATTTATCTTTGAGAAACTGGAAGCTCTCTTGACATTTATCCGTCCAGTTGAACTTTTGTTGTTTCCAGGTCAGGTTGGTAAGCAGAGTGGCTATCTTAGAAAAGCCTTCTACAAATCTCCGAGAATAGTCTGCTAGCCCGAGAAAACTTCTAACCTCTGACACATTCTTAGGTCTTGGCCAATCCTTCACAGCCTCTACCTTAGTTGGGTTTACAGTGACTCCATCTTTGGATACTATGTGGCTGAGGAACGCTACTTGTGATAGCCAAAATTCGCACTTCTTGAACTTGGCATAAAGTTGATGCTCCTTTAGTCACAGCATAGTCAATCTCAAATGTTCCTCGTGCTTGACTTCGTCCTTGGAGTACACCAAAATATTTTCAATGAACACTACGATGAATTTATCCAAGTAATCCTTGAAGACCCAATTCATTAGGTCCATAAATGCGCCTGGAGCGTTGGTAAGACCAAAAGACATAACTAGGAACACGTAATGTCTGTATTGAGTCCTAAAATTTGTCTTTGGTATATCTTCTTCCCTTACCTTGAGCTGGTGATAACCGGACCATAGATAAATTTTTGAAAATACAGTCGCTCCTCGAAGTTGATCAAATAAGTCGTCGATCTAAGGTAGCGGGAACTTATTCTTAATTTTCACCTTCTTAAGCTCACGATAATTGATACACATCTGCATGCTTCCATCCTTCTTCTTCCCAAATAGAACCGGTGCTCCTCGTGGAGAATGGCTCGGTCTGATGAAACCCAAATCTAAGAGCTCTTGTAACTGCATTTTCAACTACTTGAGTTCGGTAAGTGCCATCCGGTATGGTTCCTTTGAGATAGGCTTGGTTCCCGGTACTAGTTCGATTGTGAAGTCAATTTCCAGAGTAGGGATAACCCTGGTAAGTCATCAGGAAATATCTCTAGAAATTCCTTTATAATGTAGATGTCTCCAACCTTTAATGGTGTTTCCTGTGCCACATTCGTGACACTTGCTAAGAATGTGTGACATCCTTTCTCTATCATCCTCTGAGCTTTGAGAGATGAGATAAGCAGTGTCCGTAGTCCTGAAACATTTCCCATAAAACATACATACATCATAACACATAAAATCTAACCTATTTTCCTTACCAAAAACCAGAGTATTGGAGACAAGAGCGGGATTGGAAACTCCTAAAACCAAACAGTAAGATCCATAAGTTTTCTAAAGAAATGAGGATGAAAAGAAGATCTAAACCATCGAGACAAGAACTTACTGAAAACCTTAAGTTTCAAGAAACTTAAACACCTAACCAAAAGCCATTCCAACAAGTTAGGATTTGGAAGAAAATGAAAAGAATAAGATGAACTATAATGAACTAAACATGAGGATACAGAAAACCTTGGATAGATTAGAACTTCGATCTATACCTCAATATCGAAATATCACTCTATCTTACTTCCCAAGTGTTTAGAAAAGCTTAGAGTGGAAAGCGTTTAACCCCAAATCCCTGGTGTTTCTCTCTAGAACAAACTTAGCAACTTGGAGGCTCTGAAAGATGCTTGAATGATGAAGCAAATGGTTGAGTAAAATGTCCTATTTATAGAGTTCAAGGAGTAAAACTAACTCCTTTTAAAATGAATGTATAATTGAATAAAATTTGAATTTTCTGCTCAACAGATGCCAGAACTCAGTCAAAAATATTCAAGAGCAAGTCCAAGTTGTTGAGGGATGTTCCTTGCTCGGATTCCACGAATTTTCAAAAATTCCAAAGGGAGTGATATATCACCCCCTATAGGTGATATATCGCCTGCCCCATAATCCCAAGCCTCTGTGGTTTCATTCGTGCGAAGTTGACGTATTTTCCGTATCAATCATATGCGATATATCGGCCCCTATAGCTGCGATATATCAACATACATTGATATATCAAAAATGTTTTTGTACACTTTCAGTACACTTGAATTTGTTTAAACCACTTTGACTGAGTAAAATATGATCCTAACAGCTGAGGGAAGGTTCTAGACTTCCTATCTTTTATTAATTTATTCACCTAAAATCCTTAAATCCTTAATAAACATACATGTGACAAGTGTCACGTTCTTAATTATTTCATCTAAACCTTAGGTTATAGTAAATATCATTTCTAGGACCAGCTATATTAATAAAACCTTATGATAAAATCAATATTTCTAAACTATAGGCTAAGCTTATAAAATCCATAATTATCTCTATGAGTTTCCAACTAAATCCCGGCTTGAACCAATAACCACGAAAACTAAAAGACTAAGCTACTACTACTACTATCTAGCTACGTAAAACTATGAGATGCTACAGTAGTTCAGAAGACCAATGAGGCTATCGAGAAGATCAGAGCTCGGATGCTTGCATCACAGAGTAGACAAATGAGTTATGCAGATCTGAAGCGTAGGAACATGGAGTTCCATGTGGGATACTATGTCTTCCTTAAAGTCTCACCACTGAAGAGGGTGAGGAGGTTTGGGAAAAAGGGCAAGTTGAGCCCTAGGTTTGTAGGACCTTTTGAAATCTTAGAAAGGATCAATCAGGTGGCCTATAGATTGGCCTTACCTCTGGCATTGTCGGTCGTGCACAATGTGTTCCATATTTCGATGTTGCGGAAGTATGTATCTGATGAGACTCATGTACTTAGCTATGAAGATCTAGAGCTGCAAGCAAACTTATCCTTTGAGGAGCAGCCAGTCCATATATTAGACAGGAAGGACAAGGTCCTGAGGAACAAAACCATACCTTTAGTTAAGGTATTATGGAGGAACAGCAAGGTCAAGGAGGCGACCTGGGAGTTGGAATCAACCATGTGGGACCAATATCCCGACCTATTTAGGTAAAATTTTGAGGACGAAATTCCTGTAAGGAGGGGATAATTGTAATGCCCCAAATTCCCTAATATGGCTTAGTGCCTGGATTAGGGGTCCAGGAGGCAATAATTGAATTAATTGAGTGCTTATGTGTTATGGGCATGTTATTATGTGAATTATGTGAATTTTAATATGATATAATTATGCTTGCATGGTTAGGTGTATTAAATATGCATGTGGGCACGTTTCTTCTTAGAAGGACATTTCTTAATTTTGACTCGTTAAGGGTATAATTGTAAATATGTGTGATATATGATTGCGACCACATTATTATGTGGATATATTTTAGTTACTCGGCACGTGATCCTAGAGAGCTAGTTAGCAGAAAAGTCACAACGGGGCAAAATACCCGACTCGAGGTGAGCTTAGAGGTATTTTGGCAATTTGGTAAATTAACGGAAATTAATCGATGGATATTTTGGTTTGATAGATTATTTGGGATTGTATGAGATGATTGAGATTAGCAAGAATTATGCCAAATGACTAAAGTGCCCTTGGGTATGCCTGGGGCTAAATTTGGTGATAAGGGTAAATTGGTCTTTTGACCACCTAGCTAGTGTACTGAAAGGCCAAAGCTGAAGGGGAGGCTCATTCACGTTCAAGCATTTCTTTGGTTGGGAGCATTTTTTAGAAGAGCTCACTCAAGACACTCCAAGGCAAGGCTATGTATAGAATTTGTGGAAATTAAAGGCAATCTTAGAGGAGTGGAAGCTTGGGATTTGGTTTAGAAGCAGCTAAGATCATCCTCATCCCTAGGAATTCGAAATCAGAGGTGAGGTTTCCTCTGTTTTGGTATGTAAGCTGTGTTCTTGAGTTTTTTATGATTTTAATTCCTAGTTTAGTGTCTAGGGGTGTTTGGGTGGTTTGATTAGTGGGTTTTATTGCCTGGACTTATTAAATAGTTTCTATAGCTAGAGTTTTGTTAAAACCATCTGTATTGGTCAAAATTAGGGTCTGAAATTGCTGGAAATCGCTGGATTTGCGATTTGGGGAAGAACATCAATTCTGGGCATATTTTCGGGTTCTGGGGACCTAGCGCGACCGCACTAGGTTATAGCGAGACCGCACTAGTGTCCCAGAAAGAGGGAAATTAGATTTAATTTAGGGGCCTCGAGCTGAGGGGTGTGACTGCGCCAATGGTCCAAAAGCCCCAGTGTGACAGTCAGAATCCCATGATCCGTAGGGGGGAAGACCGGGTAAAAGCTGTGTAATCCCACACCGCTTGGGGAAGATCAAGTGTGATGATTCTAAGACTGTGTAGGTATGGGACTACACAGCTGAAGAGGGCTTAAATGGATTGATGGGTACTATCTATGCCAACAAGATGCATCTTCTTTGGGGTAGCCCATCACTTGAGAACTCAAAAGTTAAGAGTGCTTGACCTGGAGTAGTCTCATGATGGGTGACCTCCTAGGAAGTTTTCCCAGGAAGCGTGTGAGTGAGGACAAAGCACGCCGGAAAGAATCATGTGGTTTGTAGGGCCAATTGTCATTCCGGGAAGCAACCATAGTGACGTGGGGCATTACACCCAGATTTTTCTATGGGCGCAATCGCGCCAAAGCCCCAAAATGCTTGTTTTCTAATTTTTAGGGCTAGGCCTGGGGGGGCTCGGGAATTTGATTTGGGAGCTTGCTTGGGTACTCAGTGGAAATTTTTAGTGCCCCGTTAATTGAGAACCATGGTTTTAAGATTTGGAGTTTGGTTTGGAACTCGGGTTCTAGGGTTAAGTCCTGATGAACATATCCTTGTGTTGTGACTAGGGTTTCCGTCAGGCTCGAGTCAGGATCAGCGCTCGGAGTCATCCCATTGTTGGCACGAAGATCGAAGTAAGAAAACTGTACCTGATACGTGAAATGTATGATTGGGGCTTGGCCCAACTATTAATGTGATATGATTAGGGCTTCACCTGTTTGTTAAATGTAAATGTGATTAGGGCTCGGGCCCAACTAATGAGCAAGATTATAATTGTGCATGTGCATATCTACTTAGTATACTGTAATGCATTGTATCTACATGTATGATGAATGTATTATGTGGATGTTTGTTATGGCTAGGAGGATCAGTTTATTAGATGAGAATCTGTTTGTTGTATATGATTAAAGCTTGACGTCCTAGTCAAGGGTATATTTGGTTAAAAGGGGGCTCGGCTTATAAGTCGAGGGTTTCCAAGGCTTGACTTAGAAGTCAAGGATCTGTAAGGCTCGGCTTATAAGCCGTGATTGTCGTTATGCATGTTGAGTGCAAGCCGTTATGGCTAGGGAACCCAGGGATTGCCTCATGCACTTGACTAGCTCTGATGCCATATGAATAAATGGGAGTGCGACACGCGCTTGTGTGACCCTGTGGTCACTTTACTGTACATAGTGTATGCTTGGTTCCAATTATTACTGTTAAGCATGCTGTTATATTATGTGAATTGCCTGAATATGTTTTCTTGCTGAGTCTTTTGGCTCACGGGTTCTTTGTGGTGCAGGCAAGGGTAAGGAGAAGCTTGGCCATCCATGAGTTGGAGAGCGATAGCGGTGATGTGTACATATGCAGTCCGCTCGACCACCACGGCCGAGATATCACAGGGGAGCTAAGGTTGGACCCTGTTTTGCCGCTTAGGCCGGCTTATTTTGTAATCTCTAGGTTGTAACCAACTTTTAAACTTGTATTTTGGGATCCCATGTAAAGACTAACGTTTTGTTTAATGGAAATGTTCATGTCTTGACCAAAATTTTTAATACCTGAACCCTTAGTGGCTTAATCACATGATTTAGTCCAAATGACATGTTTAACGAGTCCAACAGTAATTTTAAACACATGTGGTAACAAACCCTTATTAGAAGGGCGTTACAATATGTTTCTTCGAAGCGCGTCTCAACTATATCGCAATGAAACTTTTCAAGAGAGCTTAACTTTTGAGCGACACTCTTCTGCTTAGGCATTTGAACAATTGACTAAGTTATTGAATCACTATCAATACCTCACGATAAAGCTCAACCTTTAATGACAAACAAAGCAACCCCAAAGATTAACAAACGAACCTAAGATGCCAACCCAAACTGCCTTATGATCTGACCAAAATTGTAACGTCCCAAATTACCTAATAAGGCTTAGGGCCTTGATTAGGGGGCCAGGATGACAAATTATGAAAAATTATGTGTTTATGTGATATATGTGTATCATTGTATGATTATGTGAGTTATATTATAATATGACTAGATATGCATGTTTAGGTGTATTAAATATACATGTGGGCCTGTTTCTTATTAGAAGGGCATTTTTTATAATTTGGCATGTTACGGGTATATTTGGAGTATATGTGATATATATGTGAGACCACATAATTATGTGGATATATTTGGGTTACTCGGCACAAGGCGATCCTAGGAAGTAAGTTAGCAGGAAAGTCACAATGGGACCAATACTTGACTCGGGGTGAGTCAAGGGGTATTTTTGGGTATTTAGTACATTACCAGGATATTGGGTAATGGGAATGAATATTCGAGGATATATTCAGTGTTAGTGAGATTAGGAGGGAGTTTTGGGGATTTTGACCATTTTACCCTCAGGGATGTTTTTGGGTACCCCGAGCCTTGGGGTTAGCTTAAGGTTACTTGAACCCTAAGTAACTTGTCATAAATAGAAAATGTGTTCAACACTCTCATTCTCTCTCCCATTCTCTCACTTGACGCTCGTTAGCGTTTTCAAAGGAAACTCGAGTTTTAGGGCTCGGATTCAAGCGAGGTTAGAGTCATAATGATTATAGGGAAGATTAGAAGCTTGATAACTCAGGGATTTAGCTAGAAACAACTTAATCAAAGGTAATTTAAGCTTTAAGTTTATGATTTTTGCTTTCCTTGAGTTTCGTAAGCTTTGATTAGATTTTCTGGTTTGATCAGTTTTTAATATGTTTGAAAGTTAAGTTTTGTTGCCTGGGATATACCGATGATGTTTTGGGATTGAATTGTGGGTTTGGTACGGTTTTCGGGTGAGTTTTGGGAGGATTTGGTTAGGAGAAAGCTGGGTTCGTGGGGCCGCACCGCGGCCCTGTTCTTGGGCGGCGCCGCCCTCATGAACCCAGGGGCCTGGGTGGTTCTCTGAACCGCTATTGCGCTACGTCACTTGTGGAGTAGCGTCACGGCCCGTATCCAGAGTGATTTGGGTTGGGCTCTCTATTTGTGGAGAGACGCAACTCTAACTGTGGGGCACCGTAGTGCAAATAGAGGATTTTTCCCAAAGAGGGTTTTGAGTTCTAGAACTCAAACCTAAGGGCTCGAGATCGATCCTACTACCCGATTTAGTAAAATTCGACATCCCAGAGGCTAGGACTCAATTCTGAAGCCTTTATTTGCTCATTATTTATGGGATTCTATACTTTGTTGTGACTAGGTTATCGCTAGGGGCTCGGAATTAGGTTTGTGCTCGAGGGTCTTTCTTATTATACATTACACTCGGACCTGAGATAAGAAAACTGCACCCTATACATGATGTACGTGATTAGGGTTTGGCCCGATTATTGAATATAGTCTTGATTAGGGCATGGGCCCCTGTAACTGTGCATGATTATGATTATGCCTGAAATTTTTTGATTGAGCATGTTGAATGCTCTGTATCTAGATATTTTCTATATGATATATGTGTGTCTGCATAATCTAACTCAAAAGACTTGACTTATGAATCAAGAACGGCAATAGTGCGCTGAGCATTGGTCCAAAGCATTGACTTATAAGTCAAGGGCAGCAATAGCACATTGAGCGCTGGTTGATATGGTTAGACCTAATCAGCAACGCATCATACACTTGTCCGACCCAATGGTTGTGGAAAAATTAAGGGCCAGGTATGTTGGCCCAACTCTAAGGCAGGTTATACAGAGGATAGGGCAATGGGACCTGGGGTGACTTATTAGTCCCATATCCTAGGGCTGGGCCCCAATATGATTCATCAATCATGTATTTTGGGCAACAGGCCCCGTTATGATTCATCAATCATTTAATTAGGGCAACTAGCCCCATATGATGTTGTAGTTATTATATGAATGGTATGCATGCATGAGTAGGGTTATTACTGCTAAACATGCTTATTATGATTTGGTAACGTGTTATTAACTGCTTATGAGCTGATTAAGTTTTCTCGCTGAGCCTTGGCTCATGGGTGCTATGTGGTGCAGGTAAGGGAAAAGGAAAGCTAGACCAACCATGAGTTGGAGAGCTTCGATGGCGACGTGTACATATGCAGTTGCTCGACCACAACGGTTGGGGTTTCTCAGAGGAACTAGGGTTAAACCCTATTTTTGCCGCTTAGGTCGACTGGTTGTAACTTTTGAGTTGTAATTACCCCTTTGGAACTGTAAACATTTATTATGGGATCCCATGTACAACTTAACATTTTACAAAATAATTATTCCTTTTATCTGAATTTTTTAACCCTAAATCGTTAATCACGTTTAGTTTCATGTTTATGGCCAAATGACTCGATAAGCGAGCCTAGCACTATTTAAAATACACAGTGTAACGGTCTTGGCTATCCAGGGCATTACAAAAATATCCCTAAAATTATAGTCTCAACTCTGACAAAAAGCAAACCTCGTATATCGATTAAGAAAGCAATACCACAAATAAACCCAGAAACAACTCACAAATTGCTCTCCATTAGGTGCTCAAACTCATACCAAATAGAGATCACAAAGAATACAACTCAAAATCTTGAGCAAATGAACTCAAAAATGAGAAACCCAGCAAGAAGAGTAGAGTATACCTTAAAGAGCCCTTGATGATAATGAATTGGCACAACATGTGCTAGATATAATGGTCGGACTAGTAGATGCATAATGATTCATGAAAAAATGTGGGAGCGGATGAGATGGGGATAGACTATGGGATGTCGGTTGATTGAGGCGGAGCTGGGCTCTTATGAAAGACGAAGGCAGAGCTGTCCTCGGGGTGACTAGATTTCTTGGGGTGTGTGCAGGGAGCGGGGTGAAGGCAGCCGTGAGATGGCAAAATCAGAGCTGGGGGAGGTCGAGCTTTAGGGAAGTCGGTAGTGCAACTGGGTGTTTGGGGTGGTAATGGGGCTTGGTTGCGGCTGGGCTCTTGCGAGGATGGGCACGCTCCCCTTTTGAATCATAAAACTTGGATTGTTTTTTATTCGCAATAAGTAGTAGCAATTGGGCTTCTAGATTTTCTATTCTATTATACGTAGGGTCATGTTATGCTATGGGGATCTGACCGAGTTTATTTTGTGCCATAAGTGTGTGGGCCCTGATAGGTGCCACGTATAGGTTAAGATCCATCTGAGTTGATCCTCGATTATTGTGGAGGTTCCCATCATGGTTATAAGCCAGCTCCTCCATATAATACGAACCTTTGAGTCTGTTATTCTAACATCCTCTTTGAGCATTCAAATGTTCGTGGTCCGTTATTTTGACATCCTCTTTGAGCATTCAAATGTTCATAGAGGTCTAGGGCAGCCTTGTAATTATTAGCTCGCCCCTATTCAAGTGATCCCATAGGTTGGGTTCCTATTGCTCGTTGGGGTAATTGTCATAGTAACGGGGCTCGATATTATATACACTAACCGACTTGCTGAGAGCTCGACTATCCATTTAGTAACTTCCTTCTATGAAACTTACAATATGTTACTGTCGTGGATTGCTGTCCACGTGAACCCTAATACTAGTTGCTCGGGACCTAGAAAGGTAACTAGCTTCCTGATGTGGCACATTTTGGTAAGGTTGGGGGTTCTCATCTGGTTGTGCCCCCTATCGAGCCAAATTCCTTTGTCTCCGAGTATCAGGTCTGAGATTACTAGGGAGATTAGTGTTGGACCTTCTTTCATCCTGAGCCACTCTTTGGGAATTGTCAACTCTCATTCTTCTTCCGTATTGCCTCAAGTTTTTTTGCGAGTTGTTAACTCTTGGATTTTGGAGGATGTTCTCGAGCTGAAGATGGGTGACGATAGATGTCATATAGGAGATAAGGGTTGTTGGACATTGTTATGTCCTACACCTTGAGTATTCCCCTGAGGTGCCTCTGGATGTGCGTCCTGAAGTGCTTATGGGTGCGTATCTTAAGGAGCTTGGGTTGGTGGCACATTCTCGCGGATTTCCCTAACATGGATGGTAGGTTCAATAGTCATGTTTTTAGGCCTATTTTGCTTTCAAGATGTTTTTTTTATTATTCCCGATGTTACCAATCATCTGAGTCGACCCTGTGTTCAAGTTTGTTGTGAAGTGCCTGGTATATAAGTGTTTCCAAGGCAATTGGCAAATGGCATTATTGCCAAGATTTCCTCATTTTTCTTATTATCCTCGACAAGTTGTGCCTGAAGTTGCCAGTTCTCCAATTCAGCTGCAAGGACATATCTAGTAGATCATATTGTTGAGGACCAGGTCGTTGGGGAGGTGTTGATAAACTCCCTTGATTATCACCTTGTTTTCCCTCAATCTACGGTCTCTTTTTTGCCCAGCACAATGTTCCCTCTTTAGTTGGGTTGAATAGAATGTACTCCTCGAGCATAGTCTATAAAGTTTGATTTCCTCCTTGAGGAGTAATCAGGTTTTCAGTGTTCGCAAATAATGGCACGGAATGTGTTTTTAGGAAGAAAAAGAAACGGAGTGAGTACTGCTTAATGCTCTCAATGAAAGCACAAAACCATTGACACAAATTTTCATTAACTTAGAAAAGAAGAGATATTAAGCAATAAAATAAACAAATAATGAACACTAAGAATTTTTTATGTAGTTAAGTAGTTAAAATCTACCTAATTCACTAGTCATTTTTATTAAGTGATTGATGTTACAACCATGAAGCTATTTTCCCAAACTTTTAGTATATTAATTTGTGCCTAAAATATAAATAATGATGGCTAGTCCTACTTATAGAAGACTTGGGTCAGATTCTTCTCCCATCTTCATGGGAGGAAAATACAAGATATTTGTTAAAAATACAAATAAGTAAGATTTAAATAAATATCAACTTAAAAAGTGGAATTAATTTGTGATGCAAAAGAGATATTTATTTCAGTATTTCTCTTCTGTTATGCGTATTCGAGTTGATTTATACGTGTAAGCTCTTTCCGAGCTGAAGTAATAGATACATTTTGAGCTAATTATTCATTGACTAAATGACAAATATTGACTAATGCCAGTGAGTTGTTATCTTGCCTTTACCGAGCTGTATAGTCACCATAACCCACAAGTTGAAGTTCTAAGGATTTTTCGTTGAGCTGATGATGTAGGAATAAATTATGAGTTGATTATTCTTCTCAAAAATCGGGTATAATAGAACATATCAACTACATGTAATCAATTGATGATAGGTAAGAATAGAGAAACAAAAATAAATTAGTGACATGTATTTTATCATTAAAGTATTTATATATTTTTGTGTAATTTTTAGGATAGTTAATTTTATTGAAATTATAATTAGTAATTATTTATAAAATTGCAGAGACAGAAGATAATTTTCACTATAGTGTCAAATTTATTGTATATTTATTGAATATTATTAAAAAAATTTGCTTTCAAATAGTATTGCTACATGTTATGCTAAATACATTTTTTTTTTCTTTTCAAATTTAACGTTGATATTGACATTAGAGTTGAAGAAGTCTTAAAATAAAGTTAATTGGTAGGAGTGAGGTTTCTTGTTAAAATTTTGAGGTGATATGGGAATCATATAGTTGTTTAAACGACACCACATTTGTTTAAACGACATTTTTTAGCAGAAGCGAGAAAGACAAGTAACGAGAACAAAACAATAACAATAATTATTTATTGTACTATAAAGTATGAGTCTACCGGAGAGAGCTAGCTTTCGTCGTCGTCTGGAGCCAAATAGCGAGATATTGGGTCTCTGTGTCTGCGATCGGACAAAGGTGTGCCCTCTTGAATTTTCCAATGGGTTCTTGAAACCCAATTCTCCATTATTTTCCTGAATGTTCTTTTCGTTATATGTATTCACAAATACATATCATTATCAACTTTTATGTATTTCTCTTCTACCCATTTGGGTTTTTCGTGGAAAAACTTATTTGCGATCTTTATCGTTTTCTTGGATAGAGCTTTTGAAGGGCTTGATTTGGATGTAGCTCTTGTAGTTTGGTGATTAGCTTTAATTTATTTGTTCTCGATTTATGATAATCGTGACAATAATGTTATTCTGAAATAGAAAAAAAGGAACAGTTTCTTTGTTTTGATGTAGCCTAATTTTCCCAACTTTTGTCTTCGATAGAGAAGGATTATGATGCATTGAAATAAAATGATTAGAATCAACGAACATTTTAATGGCGCAAATCACCAATCCCTACTGTTTTTTTTAGTTTTCTTTTACTTGTTAATTGCGCCCCCTCCCCTCCTTTAATGTAGAAGTTTAGATTTTGTATTAGTTTTAAGTAAAAATAATCCATGGAGTTTTGACAAATGGACGTTAGGCATTTGGTTTAAAAATTGGGAAAGGGATTCTGTCTTTTACGTAATTTATCATCTGGGCCTGGCGAAAAGGTTGCTCACAGTTAAGGGATAAAACTTGGATGAATTTTATGTCATTGACTTGTATGTGACGGTTAAAGTGGAGGTAACTGTTTGCTGGAGGAGGGTAAAGCATTATGGTCCTTCCAATGTTGGTTGAATATATAAAGAGGCTGACATTGGTTGATATTGCTCATTTTCCATGATTTTTCAATGTGGATAGCTTCATACTATTGTGGATTTTGGCATTGGTGGAGCATTATGTATATTAGGTTCTTGTTTGAATTATTATCTTCTCTTTGTTTTGTATTGTTTTTTTATTTTTATTTTGTTATAGGGACCACTTCATTTCCTTTTTGCAACTGTCAAGTTGAGTGGCTTATTTTCTACTTGTACTTCAGTTCAGAACCATGAACAAAACTTTATTTATCAGCCCAGTTGTTTTTATTTTCGGTATATAAAATTTATAACTGCTTCTTTGAGCGCCTAGGCTTCTTGTTAGAAACACTTGAGGTGCTATTTTTTTTTTAACGTGCTTATTTTTGCTGGCAGTAGCTGGATTCATCCACGCTAATACTTTCTCTTCTCTTTAAAGAGTTAGAAGTTGAATTTCCGAATTAAACTTGTGATTTGTTATCTTTGCTTATCACTGACCTATAATTTCACATGATTTTTTATTGCAGTAACTGCTGACAACTGTGTGTTCTTCCCACATGAGTTCAACTGTTTCAACATCTAGGGGAATACTTCCTCCAACAAGGGTTGGGACATATGAATCCCCAGAAAGAGGGCCTTCAGGTTCTCTTAGCCAACTTGAACCAGAGCTGAATGACAATAATGAGACAGAATTGCTCTCAGTATCCTGGAACCAGGATTATGGTTGCTTTGCTGCTGGGACAAGCCACGGTTTTCGCATATACAACTGTGATCCTTTTAAGGAAACTTTCAGGCGTGATTTAAAAAGTGGTGGATTTAAGATTGTTGAGATGCTATTTCGTTGCAACATTCTTGCACTTGTTGGTGGAGGAGCTAATGCCCAGTATCCCCCTAATAAAGTTATAATTTGGGATGATCATCAAAGCCGCTGCATTGGCGAATTTGCATTTAGGTCTGAGGTTCGTGCAGTGAAATTAAGGCAGGATCGCATTGTTGTTGTTCTAGAGCATAAGATATATGTTTACAACTTTATGGATCTGAAACTGCTTCACCAGATTGAGACTCTGGCAAATCCAAGAGGACTATGTTGCTTGTCTCATCATTCAAATACATCTGTGTTGGTGTGCCCAGGCCTTCAACGAGGACATGTTCGAATTGAACACTTTGGGTTGAATATGACAAAGTTAATTAATGCTCATGATTCTCATATTGCATGTTTTACATTAACAATGGATGGTCTGCTTCTTGCTACTGCTAGTGCAAAGGGTACTTTGATTAGAATCTTCAACACTATGGATGGGACTCGTTTACAAGAGGTAGTTTGTTTCACCCTGGATTTTCATTATTGTGAATATTGATTCTTACTCTAATTTATATCTTTTTGTTAGTTTGCCTTTTCTACACAGTTTATGTTTTCATGAGTTCTCCAAGTTTATGTTCTTTCATGGCACTTAATTTGTATTTTTCCCTTCTCTCTCTCTCTTTTCCCGCCCTGGTTATAATCACTAACAAAAACATTCCATAGCCCTTTTTACCCACTGGAACCAATAATATCTCATATTTGTACGAGCTTATCAAAGTTTTAAGAGTTTTAAAATGATGACGATTTCTATACAATTAGTTTCTTCAAGAGGTGTTGATAATTTTTGAAGAAGTCCTGTATTGATCTATTGCCTTCATGTAGGTACGTAGAGGGGTGGACAGGGCAGAAATTTATGGTATTACTCTCTCCCCAAATGTCCAGTGGTTAGCAACATCAAGTGACAAAGGTACTGTACACATATTCCGCCTAAGAGTTCGAGTTGTTGGGGGGGATTCATATGCCAATTCAAGTGGCCCCCAAGCGCAACATCTGGATCACCAGAATTCTTCAACTTCCCTTGATGCTCTTATTTCGTCAAACACTGGTGCCAATCCTGGTTCATCGCTGTCTTTTATGAGAGGTTAAATTGAAGTATCATCATATAGTTTCAAATACTCAAATGAATGCCACTATTTTATTGTATCATTTATGCTAATCTAATCTTCCAATATTTTTCCAGGGGTCTTACCAAAATATTTCAGCTCTGAATGGTCATTTGCTCGGTTCCACTTACCAGAAGACACTCAATTCATTGCAGCATTTGGATCTCAGAATACCGTCATCATTGTTGGCATGGATGGAAGGTATGGAGCTGTCCTGTTCTCTTTTGTGTACTCTTTTTATTGTGGTTGTTCCAGCTCTCCTACTTTGCCTGGTAACTAAAAAGTATTTTCCAATGCATTATAAGAAATCGTCCTGGAAGGCTTCTTAGGATTTGTAGATGAGATCATGTTGTGAGAATCTTTTAACTTAGTCTCTAGATTTGTGTCTACTAACAATTTTAGAAGCCACTTTCTTTCCTATTGGGCAGTTAAAACAGGAAAAATAAAAAAGTGAGAACACTTTCTCAGTTCACTCTCTTTTTGATATGGGAAACATCAAAGTTTCCAACCCTGCGCTGAAAGCAATGTTCTTATATTTATTCTTCTCATGTTGATGTTTAGGTTGTTGCTAGTTTAGATCTATCTCACCCGTTTTCCCATTGTTCTCAGTTTCTATCGGTGCAGTTTTGATCCTGTAAATGGAGGGGATATGTTGCAGCAAGAACACATTCGATTTCTGAGGACTGACAGTAGACCCAGATAGACATGTTCTCAAAACTGATTGACCTCTGCATTCTTCTCCTTCTCTGTGTATATATGTAATCTGAATTGAAGGCGTAAGTAATTGTAAAGATTACACAGTCTTTTTACTTTCGGTACCACTTTTCTGCTTACATGAAGGGTTTGTCTTCCCCATGCAAATTATTTTGCGGCCTTGCTCTTATCATCATTTTGTATAAAACTAAAAATGTAATAAAATTCAAACTGAACAATTTATCAATGCATTGTAAATGCTTTCGACTTTATTAACTTTGAAATGTGCACATAGAGTGCAAACAACCATTTATTTGTCAAAACACTTGAGTTACAGACAGTACACACAACTATCTAGGCAACAATTTTTAAGTTTTCCTCTTGCTATAAACTTACTACAAACACAAGAAAACTTAAAATTGCCTTTACGGTATATATAAGTGCACACCCCTCCTTCCCAATTTTATTTCTGATCAGCTCAAAGCTTAGATGTTATTGTTCTTCCGCCATCCATAACGATCATCACCTTTCCAATTACTTTCCTGTCTCGGATAGCAGAAAAGGCAAGGCTAGCCTGGTAAAACAAGAAATTGGGCAATTAGATAATTAGATAAAATCTCTCAGAGAAATTAAAATCTTTGCAGTAATAATGCATTCCTTTCTATTCAGATGGTCTTACTTTCATCACAGGCTATATTCACGCAAAATATCAAGTATGCTACTATTCCAACCAAAATAAAACCTAGGATAAGAGGCAGACATCCCTAATGCGATACCAAAGGCCATTTCAAAATGACAGACATCTCTGTTGCATCTCTTCTGAGTTGGCTTAGGTGCAAACAAGTGTTTACAACTGCTTTCAACGATGAAAACATGTTTGCTAAGTGAGTTATGCCTTGAAACGGAAACTACTTCTTTGCCAATCATTATGAAAGATGACAGAGAAGAAAAGGAAAACATTTTTTCACTAAAAAATGGGGGGTAATGCAATTCTTCTTTTCATAGTAAGACCTAGTTGGGAGGAAAATTATTATATATCAATGAGACTACGCCCAGTTCAAAATTTCCATTGTTGACCATTTACATAGCTGTTATGTTATCAATAAAGTTAAAAGGAGGGTAGAACCGAACAGAGTGATGCTGCTTTCATCATTCACGTACTTGCATTGTGATTAAAAGCCTAAAGCTTAAAATTGGGTTGGGGTTGGATTCCTTTCATCCTTTGCATCTCTAATTCTAAGGCTAAGCTTGTTATTCACCATAAACATCAGCAGTCCAACTCACCAAACGTGAAGTTCCAATGTTAAAATTTGGGGCACGACAATGTGTGGAGAACATGTTTGGAACAAAATTAAAGTTTCACTCATAGAAGAACAAAAATAGAGCAAATGAGAAGACATAGCATATGAAGAGTTCCAGACCTCTGATAGGCTGTAAGCATGAGAAATGTGGATTTTGATCAAGCCTCTCACTACCCAGGATAGTAGCTCCTTAATGGAATCTTCAAGAACACCTGGTCGATGTATTCTGTAGCTACCCCAGTAAAGTCCATGCACTGTCCAGTTCTGGTGTGGTGATAAACATAAATGGCATTAGACTGACAATGAAAGATGCAACGATTTAAATGAAAACAATTACACGTGATTACTAGCTTATAGCTTATTACGAGCTTAGACGGCAACTAAAAACATGCGGAACACATTCTTCTCTCAACATCACAAATTAAATTATCAGACTTGATTGCGCCTTTATTTTTTTATGAACAAACTTGACTATGTCATAAACCCTTCAATACCCTATTTGTACTCGGATTTCTTCTGCACTTGTTTTTCCCTATGCTTAAAAAGTTAACACAAAATTTTTGTAGAACAGGATACTAAATCAAGAGATAATTTTGGGATTTGAAATAAACCTTAACAAGAGCAATATTTGCAGGGATGAGAGGGACTTCTCCACTGGCAAAGCCTATGATCAAAATGTTTGCCCCCCAGTTTAACAGTTTTAAACTTTCTTTAGTAAGCTTGCCTCCAACAGGATCATACAAAACATCAACCCCTTTTAGCTTTCTGGCCTTGAGGAATTCCTTGACACTCTGAATAACATTCTCCTTACCCGAGTCCACTACATGATCAACACCCAGTGCTTTCAAATACTCCACCTTTTGAGCTCCCCTGGAAAACCACAGAGAACTCAAGTCTATGATTGAAGGTAAAATAGCCAGTTACCAAAACCCAAATGAGAAAATATTAGATTATGTGTAGTAATACTACTAGTACCTACCTAGCCACAGCTATAACAACGGCGCCACAAACCTTGCCAATCTGTACAGCTGCCAGACCAACACCCCCAGCTGCGCCAAGAACCAGCAACACCTAGAATACCTCATGCCATCACCACCTTTTCACTCTAAAAGCATACGCAATATAACACAATGGCTAAACTGTTGAAGTACCTGGCCAGCCGTCAAATTTGCCCTGTGAACAATTGCAACATGGGAGGTCCCAAACGCAACAGGCAAAGCTCCAGCTTCAATTAGATCACATCCCTCCGGCACCCCAATCCTTTTTCAAGAGATACATTCAACAAAATGATATATATACATGCCTATATATATTAACATGAAAAGTGGAACTGGGGTTTAAAAGTAAGCGAAACTCACAGATGGTTCTGATCAACGACGATAAACTGGGAGAAGGTGCCGAGGTTGGCGAAGCTACAAACTGGGTCACCCACTTTGAACTTGGAAACACCATGTCCGACGGCATCTACGACACCGGAGTAATCAGAGCCTGGGATGAAGGGGAGCGGAGGCTTCTCCTGGTACTTACCCAATATCTGGAGATAATTGGCATAGTTCAAGCTGGTGGCTTTGATCCTGACCCTCACCGCTGTTGGGGAGTCCAATTCTGGGATAGGATACTTCTTTTCCAATACAATTGGGCTATTGAGATCTCCTTCTTGCACCGTTGGGTCACCCAATTTCTTGCACAAGAGAGCATCCATCAGTACTGCCAAATATCGTATTCATTGGTAAGGAGAAGCCATTATTTAAATACACAGAAAGTTCTTGGAAACGATGTCGTTTAAACGAAGTAAATGACGGACCATATGCAATATATTATATATCTTCGGTCAATCGATTACTTATATGTGTTTTTGGCAAAATAAATAAATAAATAATAGATAACTTATCTGTTCGTGCAGCTTGGTTGTGCTGAATAAAATTAGTTGGGTTTTAGCTTAAAAAACACATAAACCCATATGAGGAACATTGCCATGGAGTTGGGGGTGTTACCCCACTTGGTCCACTCTGTCCCTGTTGAGTCTTCCAACTTCAAGGTTAAAATCAAGTTTTCAAGCACAAGCTTTCCCTCAAAGTTCATTAACCCAGATAAGAAAAGCCAAGTGGGTCTTCAATCTTCTCGGGTTGTTTTTGCTTCTGCTTCTTCTGTTAGTGGCTCCAGTGCTGATTACTCTGGTACACTTTTGCAAAAGAAACTTCTCACTTTTTCTCTTTTTTTAATTTTATTTAATCTTCTATATGGAAATTAACAAGTGGGTGATTTTTTAATTGTAAATTTTGATGCTTACATTAGATTCCACTGGGCAATTGTTGGGTGGGAAGACAAAACAGAAGGTGAAGACTATAGGTGGAATAGATCAAGATGAACTGGTCGACCCTTCTCATATAGCTGATCCAGATAGTTGTTTTTGTGAGTTTAAAGGAGTACAGATACACCACAAGATATGTGAACCTGAATCTGTGTCAGATAAGTCGTTGCAGAGTCAAAATCTGTCTCAACCTATCAAGAAGATTGGTCTTCCTATGATTTTACTACATGGGTTTGGAGCCTCTGTGTTCTCGTGGAACAGAGTCATGAAGACATTGGCAGATTTCACTGGCTCCAAAGTTCTTGCCTTTGATAGACCAGCCTTCGGTTTGACATCAAGGCTAAACTTTTGGGAGCAATCAGCTTCTGGCAATGCCGATACAAAACCTTTGAATCCATACTCCATGGCGTTTTCGGTGCTTGCTACTTTGTACTTCATTGGCTTTTTAGGAGCTGAGAAAGCAATCATTGTTGGGTTTGTATTTCTTTCTCTTATAATCTTTTCTGTTCGTGATTAGTTAGCTAGAAATACTAGAATTTGCATATTCTCCTGAATTTAAAGATTTGTTTTCTGAAAATATGAAGAAACAAATTGACATACCAGGCATTCAGCTGGTTCTCTTGTAGCAGTTAATTCATATTTTGAAGCACCAGAACGTGTTGCAGCTCTGATCCTTGTTGCTCCAGCGATCTTGGCTCCTCTTACTGTGCCAAAAGTTGAAAAGGGAAACCAAATGAGAGAAAAGAACAAGAAGGAAGCAAACTCAAACAGCAGTAGTCAAGGGAATCCATTTATCCATCTTCGTAATATATTCTCCAATGTCACTAAGATTGTTTTGCAGGCAATGATGAGAGTAGTGAAGGGAATGGCAGATATGCTCAACTCTGTATATAAGAAATTTTTGTCAGCTATTCTGCGCTCTGCTTTTGGTGTGATGTTGGTAAGTTTCTCTTTAGAAGATCATATATTTCAAACTAGCTTTTAGCATATCACAATTCACAAGTCTTAAACTAAGTTAATGTCGTTTTCTTCTAGTATTCCCAAGTTCTGTATTGGCATTGTTTGGACAGAAGATCTTTGGCAAAGTACAATGAGCTTACTCTAACTACGACTTATCACATGTTTCTTAGATAAGAGTGATAATAGACAAATTTGGTCGGGCTGCTGTTAAGAATTCATGGTATGACCCAAAGAAAGTCACTGAAGACGTCCTTAATGGTTATACAAAGGTGATTATCATCAGCTTCGTGATTCATTTATGATCTTGACTCTGAAAAAGTATAATTCTTAACCGGGTGTTGGTATGCAGCCATTAAGGATTAAGGGCTGGGACAAGGCACTAGTGGAGTTCACTGCAGCAATGCTTACTGATACTGAACCTGAACTAAAACCACCACTTACAGAAAGACTCCGTGAAATCTCATGTCCTGGTAAAGTCCCTAACTCCATATACTTTAATGCCAATGACTCCGGTGTGGGATAGTCTAGCTTTCTTTAGGACTAAATAAAGGTCTAAAGAATGTAAATATATGAAGATTACAATTTGCAAGGATAACAAAAAGGAAAATTAACCTCTCACGCCCAAATCTGAACATCTTTTATCAATTGCTGGACTCTTGATTATATATCACTTGACTTAAAAGTATATGTGTTAGTGATGAAACTCGTAATTCTCTTCTTGAAACCCAGTTCTGATTCTTACGGGTGACAACGACCGACTTGTCCCCTCATGGAATGCTGAGAGACTCTCAAGAGCGATACCCGGTTCCTACTTTGAAGTAATCAAGCACTGCGGCCACTTGCCCCAAGAAGAAAAAGTGGATGAGTTTGTATCAATAGTTCAGAAATTTCTGCAAAGAGCTTTTGGTAATATTGATTCTCTTGAGGGGGCAGCAGTATTGTGAGCCTTAAAGTCTTCTATTTGTCTTTCTTATCCAACCACATTGTACTGTATTCAAAATCAAAAGCAGGCTCGAAGGCCTTTAAAGAAAAGAACTTCTGGAATCATACCATTGTAATTGTTTCTCATTCGCGATCATGTAATATAACAGAAAGAAATTGCAATTTTCTTAGTTTGCAAAATTAGATACCAGATGATAATAAGCATCCATTAACTTTCCATTATAAGTATCTCTGATTTGCAGTCATGGAGCAAAACTCTTGTAAACTTTCATCACAATAATTAAAAAAAGACACTGATGAAACATAAAAACTAGCATGAAATTGTCCAAATTTGGAGCATTTTTCCTAGTTCTATAAAAACATAGCTACAGAGAAGCTGTTTCACAAACTTGGTTAGAAAAGAGGGTCAGTTGCTACGACAAGAGTAGGATCCTGTAAACCAGAAGGAACATCAAACCCGGACATGAAATCATCCCCAAAGATCACAGCACCAGCTGCCAGAGCTCCAGCACCCATTCCCATTGCAAAACCAGGCCCTCCACCACGACCTGGGGGTGCCCCAGTTGATGACGACGGCATGTTAATATAAGTCTCTTGCAAACGATCTGGTCTTGGAAGAAAAGTAGGTATGTAACCAGCATTTGAAGGTGGTGGAGGTGGAGGTGGTGGCGGAGTTCTTGGGGGCTGGTAGCTTGGTCCAGCTGCTGGTGGGTAACTTGGTCCAGCTGCAGGTGGGTAACTTGGTCTGGTTGCAGATGGGTAACTCGGCCTCGTTTCTGGTGGGTAACTCGGTTGGGTTGCCGATGGGTCGGAGTAGTTTGTAGGCAATGGCATTGGGTGTGTGTAAGGGGAGTTGGTTCTTGCTTGATTCTCTGGTCTGGAGAATGAAGCTAAGGGAATTTCTGTTGGAAAAGCTTGTGCAGAACCATCTCCAATAGCCAAGGTGAAAGAATTACCGTCCTTTATATGTCCTTCGTTTCCTCCTACATACAAACTTTCAGGTTAATAATGCTCTAGAGATTCTTCTAGTTAAGGACCATGTTGCCATAAACAGAGATAAGAAAGATTAAAGGTTACATATGAAAACAAACTGTGATAATGAGAAGAAAAAAAATGGGAAAGCAAGTTAAAGCTTGAAAAAACAACGTTAACATCCTAAGGATTCGGCATACCAATATATGAATATGGCTCTTCTCTGTCCTCAGAAATACGTATTGAAACATCAACAAATCCTTGAGGTTTGTTGGAGTTTCTTTTGCGCAACTGGTAGCTACCAACTTCATCAGTTCCAGGCCTTGAAACCTCAGAATTCTTGTCATGATGCTTAGCCAGGAATTCTTTCAAGAGTATGGTTGCTGTCCCTTGAAGTCTTTCTCTGAGGAAAATTGGCTCTCTGCTGTAAACTTCAACATGTAGAGCCAGATCGTTGAAGTTGGATTCTGAAACATCTATGCAAACAGCAAACTTGGTTCTCCAAACCGGGCTTGCATTCCCTGAGGCATCGATTTTCGAGCAGTACTTGTTTTTTGGATCAATCCAGCCAACTGCAAACCACTGGAGCTTCCATAGGGAGGAAGAACGCCGAAGCCCCCGAGCAGAAATGAGGCATACTTCGACCCAGAGTTTTCCCATGACAAGCAAAATGAGAAGAAAAAGGAGAGAATAATATAGCCCAACTGTCTTGTATAGGGTGCTTCTTTGGATAAAGTGGAAATGTGGGTAAAAAGAAAGGAAGTCTGTTCTGTATCATCAAGAAGGCTACTTTACTTTTAGTGGGATAATTTATATACCAAAGCACCATTAAGGGGTAATCTCTTTCTTAGTCACTTTTTCTTCCAGCAAAAAGTGCATCACAGGTAGGCAAGAATCGACTTCTGAAAGGATAGCGTACACCACAGCATTATCACGGCATCAGGGTTAAAACAGTAAAAATATTAAATTTTCAATTTTAAATGTGAACATGATATTGAGTATTGACTTTCCACACATATAGACAAGGCCAAACATGTTTACAGTAAGCAACTTTTTTCGGCCATATTTAACTATAACCATCTCTGTAAAGTGTCTATTTTGTTAATGCCCAGATAAAGAAAACAGGACTTAAATATTAAACTCTATTTTTCCATTGTGAGCTGGGTGAAATTCTCTTTTACTGCTTCTCGTAGTACCCAAGGATAAACAGTCAGCTTCAGCTTCACTGGTTCCGAAAACGCAGAGTACATTTAAGCGGTGGCACTAACAATAGCTTTCGACCAAAACGTTTGGTCATATGGTTGCCTTCAGAACTAGCTGAAACAGTCCTTGTATACATCATTGTAGTTGAGCTCAAAATGTCATCTCCAAATCCGCAATTTTCAAAGAACTGCCTGAAATTGTTTTAGGAAAAAATCATTACTAACAGCTAAGCAGTCTACTGTATGTGTACATAACAAATTAAAAAGTTCATGACCGTGCTTTCATATCAGTTGGAAAATTTAGACCAATGTCAAGGGTCCTTTGGCAATTTTTCTGACTCATTATTATGAGGATTGAAAAGATTTGAAATGACAAAATAGTCTTCCCATTATCATGATCAAGGTTTAACAATCAAAGTGGGTTCTGGTAACTGATACATATATATATATATATATATATATATAGAATAGCAACCTCTCATTCTCCGAGCAAAGCGCTGCTATGTCATAAATGTCCCAACTTGTGAGCATTCTGCAAGAACAGAAAATTTATATAAATTGGATATTCATTTGCTTACATTTAGATCAATACACTCAACATCACTTAATCAAAAGCCATAGCAAAAACACATAACACACCAGAGTTCATAGCACAATCAGCAAAAAATGTTAACAAATTTAACAAACAAAACATAAGAAATTCCAAAAGATCAAACATAGAAATAACCCCACCCACCCCACAAGAAAAAAAAGTTGGAATAGAAGAAATAGTGATGCCAGACCTTATGATTCTTTGAACAATCATCTTGCCAATTCCCAAACCTCGTAATGGAGGAGCAACCTGAGAAACAAGCACTGAAGCTCATTTATAAGACTAACACCACAAACACACTCAAACAAAGACTCTATATCTACATTATATAAACACACACACACATATATATAATACCATGACATCATAAATCGAAGCAGTCAATCCCATATCAGAAACGGCGCGCCCAAACCCAATCAACTCGCCATTCTGAGGAGTAACAGGTTCCATTACCGTCTGCAAAAAATCCCCGATACCCATAGATGAAGAATCCTCCGAAGCAGACACAGAAACTATATCCTGAGATTTGCAGAAGACGGAAACGACAAAAGAGCTGTGAGAGAGAGCCACCCGGAGCTTCCGAACGTCGACTATATGGCCGGTGTCGGAGCAAGATTCGTCTGCATAGGCTGGAAATCTATGGGTGGAGAGTTTGCAAGCGCCGAAGAGTCCCCGGAGTTCATCTGGGTTTACGTGGGACGGTTTAGTGGATATGAATATAGGAAGTGACGTTTGTGGTAATGAAAGTGATTTTGGTTTGTGGGTTTTGGGTGTGGTGACAACCCATTTCAATTCCATGGTTTTACAGGAGAAGCTCTCTAGTACTATTTTCATGGTGGCCACTATCTCTATTCACTCCTGGCTAAATCTTGTATAAATGCATTTGGGTGTCTCTGTTCTGTAAAGACTGTAATAGTATTATCCTTTTCTACTAAAAATTAACATCACTTTAAAGTTTTTTCTCGTCTTTTTTTTAGTTTTCTCACCAATTTCTACCCATAACGAAATTCTATTCGTGCTCCAAAATCAAACTTTCTTGTCTTTTATCCATTTCAGGTCTTTTCTTTTCTTTTCTTTATCTTTTTCTCATCTTATATAAACATCCTATATATATATATATTTATATTAAGCTTTATTGGATATAGTTTTATAGTTTTTTTTGCCTCAAATTTAGGATTAAGACACTATTTTCTTTAGTACAAGCAAATTAATTTTATCGATTATTTAACAATATAAATTAAAAATATATATATTATTTTTTAATTACAATATTTTGCATTAATCATCACCCCATCTTTTTGTACAAGAATCTTTGAAATTACTATTAAAGAGAAATTGTGTCAATAAAAGGACATAAAAGAGGTGAGAAGAGTGTTTCTTTTTTATTTTCTTTATAACCATTTCCAACGTAGCAATAAAAAAAATTACCAAAAAAAATATAAGGGAAAACAATAGATAATTGGTGATGATAATAATAATAATAATAAAAAAAAAAAAAGGTGAACAATAGATGATTGGTGATAGTAACCAAATATATATATATATATAGGACACTTATAATGATTATCCCTCATTAATGATTACTTTAATATTAAGATTAATGCTCAATATTTATAATTGTTAATTAATATTACTAAAAATAAATTTTGATTTTTTAAATTTTTTTGAAAAATTACCTGATTACATGGCAATCATATATTTATTAAATTAAAGAATTAAAAAAATCGTATTTAAGCATTATATATGAAAATTCAAAATTAATGTAGAAATTTTTTTTTACTTATTGGTGAGTTGTTATATTTAATCACTATATTGCTACATCATCATAATTATTAGTAACAGAAATATTATATATATATATATATGATAAGTTTTATCACTGAACCTTATATTTCTCATAACCCATATATCTCTCTTCTCTTCTTACATATATCCATCAGTATATATATATATATAAATGTTATGATATGATCCTATTACAAACTAGCCCAGCGGTCTTCTCGCACCTACACAATTAACATATCACCTAAATATAAAAAACGGTTACAATTGTTACAATATAAGGAACTGTTACGAACTTTAATAATATTATATTCCCTAAATATTAGGAACTGTTACCCAACAGCTCAATGGTCTCAATACCCCCCTCAAGTTGGAGCATGAGGATCGTGAATGCCTAACTTGCGAAGGAGGAAGTCAAATTGTGCTTTGCCCAAGGCCTTTGTAAAAACATCCGCTAGTTGTACCGTTGTAGGAACATATAAGGGACAAATAGTTCCTTCTGTCACCGCATCACGAACAAAATGACAATCTGCTTCGATATGCTTCGTTCGTTCATGAAATACTGGATTTTGAGCGATATGTAATGCAGATTGACTGTCACAATATAATCGCATCCCTTGGGAATGATTAACTCCCAAATCACCAAGTAACTGTTTGAGCCATTTTAATTCACATGTAGTTGTTGCCATTGAGCGATACTCAGCCTCGGCAGAAGAACGAGATACGGTGTGTTGTTTCTTAGTTTTCCAAGATACCGGAGAATGACCAATTAATACCAACCATCCAGTCAAAGAACGACGCGTAAGTGGGCAACACGCCCAATCCGAATCACACCATCCCTCTAGGGTCAATTTACTATCAGACCGAAGGAGAATACCTTGTCCCAAATGTTTCTTCAAATATCGAACAACCCTTAAGGCTGCCTCCCAATGTTCTTCATGAGGTTGTTGCATAAACTGAGACAAAATATGCACAGAATAAGCAAGATCATGTCTAGTCACAGACAAATAAATCAATCGTCCTAGAAGTCTTCAATAGGGTTCCGGATCATGAAGAGGCATACCAGAAGCCAATGCTAGCTTATGATGTTGTTCCATTGGAAAATCTGCAGGCTTGGCGCCTAATAAGCCTGTTTCTTCAATGATTTCCAACGCATATTTTCGCTGGCATAGATAAATCCCCTCTGGATTACAGGCGACCTCCAACCCCAAAAAAAATTTTAAGATTCCCAAATCCTTCATATGAAAGCATGAACTTAAGTAAGCTTTAAAGAGTTTTAGGCCGGTACTATCATTCCCTGAAATAATTAAGTCATCCACATAGACTAGCACATTGATCTGTATTGCTCCCCTGCGTAATGTAAAGAGTGAGTAATCTGAATAGGATTGAACAAATCCATATCGCTTCAATGCCATAGCTAACTTAGCAAACCAACAACGAGGAGCTTGTTTTAAGCCGTACAATGACTTCTTCAATCTACAAACCAAATTTGGGTCAGCGTTTTTAAAACCAGGAGGGACCTTCATATACACTTCTTCATCCAAGTCACCATGGAGAAAAGCATTGTGTACATCCATTTGATGTACGTCCCACTTTTTAATTGTCGCCACTGCTAAGAAGGTACGGACAGTCACTATTTTTGCCACCAGGGCAAAAGTTTCATCATAATCGATTCCTTCTACCTGATGATGTCCAAATATAACAAGTCTTGCTTTCAACCGTTCGATGCTCCCATCAGAATGATGTTGGATTTTGTAGACCCATTTACTTCCAAGTGCTTTCTTCCTGGGCGACATTTTCTCCATAACCCATGTCTGATTCTCTTCCAAGGCGCGTATCTCATTTCTCATAGCATCACGCCAACCAGAATCTTTGACAGCTTCCTTAAAATTTTTAGTTTCTTTTGTTGCTGTCATAGCTGCAACAAAATTTCGATGTCGAGGAGAAAAACGTTCAGAAGATACAAAGTAAGTAATAGGATAAGGAGTACCTGAGGCATGTTGTTGGGCAGATGAATTTTCTGATGACTTTACTTTTTGAATTGTATGAGTGACAAAATCCTTGTAGCGGCTCGATGGAATCTTGTTTCTCATCCCTCTTCTCATTTCTGGTTCCACATTGTCCTCCATTGCATGAGCCACCTCTGGCTCCCCTGGCTCCACAACATCACCCCATCCATGTCGTGGGTGGTGGTTGCCTCACCATCCACACCACTCACACTTACACCACACAACCCCCCCTGGAGTTCTGTATGCTCATCTCCTTGCAAGGTCGCAGATACAACCCCATCTTCATGGGATGTATCAATATCATCAGCCGTATACTCAATGGGAGAAGAAGAATGAGTGGGGTCATGTTGCACAGAAAAAGGAAATTCATGCTCATAAAATTTTACATGTCTAGAGACAGTATTCTCTTGATTCCAAATCATATAATTTCCATCCCTTTTTGCCATAGGGATATCCCACAAAGATACACTTTTGACTTCTACTAGCAAATTTATCCCCGTTGCGACGTTGATTATGGGCATTATAAGCAACCAAAAATTTTCATGTTCTCAAATTTAGGGACTTTACCAAATAATTTTTCATAAGATGTCATATAATTAAGCATACTAGACGGAGTACGATTAATTAAATAGCACGCTGCCAACACACATTCTCCCCAAAATTGCATTGGTAAATGACCCTGAAATCGAAGTGCTCGTTCGACATTCATAATATGTTGATGTTTTCTTTCAACTCTCCCATTTTGTTGTAGAGTACCTACACTTGATGTCTCAAAAACAATCCCTTGTTTTAAAAAATAATCACGTAGACAATTAAATTCAGTGCCATTGTCACTGCGAACTCTCTTTATTTTCTTATCAAATTGTCTATCAACAAATGCCACAAAATTCATAAACATAGTCTCAATCTCTGTTTTATTGCATAATAGATAAACCCAAACTGCACGTGAATAATCATCAACAATTGTCAAGTAATATTGTGCCCCACATGAGGAAGGAGTTCGATAAGATCCCCACAAATCACAATGAACCAATTCAAACAAACTACTTGTAGTATTCTCACTTAAAGGAAAGCTATTCCTATGCTGCTTAGCACGTGGACAAACATCACATGTTCTTTTATTTGTGCTTCTACCAAATGAACTTACTATAGGGAGGAACTTTAACACCTTGTCCGACGGATGGCCCAAGCGTTTATGCCACAAATCCATTGACGAAACCCCTTCCACCGCCAATGCACGCAGCTTCGGAACACCCCGGAAAAAGTAGTCCATCAGTCCGTTCACCCGCTCCAATCAACTTCCTCGTCGTCCAGTCCTGTATTACACACAATGTATTTGTAAATTGAACGATACAATTAGAGTCATCAATAAGTTGTGTGACAGAAATTAAGTTGCAGGTTAATTGAGGCACAAATAAGACATGATCGAGCCGCAATCCACCATCTAAGATCACATGGCCCTCCATTGTAGCAATTGCATCTTTCCCATCCGTCAATCCCACTGGTATATTTGTAATTTTTTTCGCATGATTCAGACAATTGAAATTCCCTGTGACATGGTGTGATGCTCCTGTGTCTACAATCCAAGAAATGCCATGCTTACCATGAAGACGATCCTTGGTTTTGGAAACGGTTAAAGCATCAAGAATTTGTTGCCACTGTCCCGGAGTAAGGCCTGAGATACCTGCTGCCTCAATCGAGTTTGGTGGAGCATGATATTGCCCACCCTTAGCACCGCTGCTACTGGTACCCGCTACTGCTTTATTCGCGCGCACAAGTGCGTTGTGGGTGCCCCTGCCACGCCCACCAGAACAACCTGCCCCTCTTCCTGCTGTTGCGCCGCCACGACCCGGTCCACATCCACCCCGAGGACGATCTCCCCACCACTCAAGGAACCCATGAAGCTGAAAACAAGAGTTGTCGTCGTGGCCTTCTCTGTTGCAGTGAGTACAGAATTTGTCATAATTATCTGCAATTTTAGATTTACCTCGCGCATCGGGTGTAACTTGAAAAGCCATGATATTGTCACGGTTTTGATGAGTGGAAGAATCTCCGCACAGCAGCCGTTCATCTTGTATAATTCATTGGTATGATTGATCGATGTTGGGTAGTGGATCTTGAGAAAGCAAATTGGAGCGAATCGTTGTATAAGCTCCATCTAGACTGATAAGAAAATGATGTAGGTAGTCTTCGGCAAGCAAATCAGTCACTTGTTTGTTGATATCACACGTACATCCTCCACATGTGCACGTTGGCTTTTTGATATAAGTCACAAGTTCATCCCAGATACGAGATAGACGGCCAAAGTAGACCGAGACCTCTTCATCCTTGCCTTGCTTGCATTCTCCCAGAGATCCCTTTAATTGACATATACGAGTCCCATTCACAACACAGAAACGCTGCTTGAGATGAGTCCACAAGGATTGCGCATCATTGTAATAAGAAAGAGTAGAACACAGTGAGGGCTCAATCGTGTTGAGTAACCATGCGACGAGCATCGAATGGACTACGGTCCAGTCTTCCAGTTTCTCAGGTGTTGTTGGTTTTGCTACTTTCCCTTCCACAAAACTATATTTTCTCTTTGCTTGTAACGAGGTTTGAATGGCCCTTGCCCATTCATCATAATTGGAACCGCGTAATTGGATCGGTGTAATCACGTTGCTGGGATTGTCACTCGAACCCAGAAAAAAATTCAAGTCGACTTACTTCTCGCCTTTACCACTGTTGTCACCAATCTTCTCAGCCATAATCTCTTATGGTGCCGGATCTGTAAAAAAAAAAAAAATTGTTTAGTATTCCCTCCGATCGTTTCTCGCTCCTGATACCATGATAAATTTTATCACTGAAACCTTATATTTCTCATAACCCGTATATCTCTCTTCTCTTACATATATCCATCAGTATATATACACATTATGATCTATTCCTATTACAAACTAGCCCAGCGGTCTTCTCACACCTACACAATTAACATATCACCTAAATATAAAGAACTGTTACAATTGTTATAATATAAGGAACTGTTACAAACTTTAATAATATTATATTCCCTAAATATTAGGAACTGTTACACAACAGCTCAATGGTCTCAATAATATATAAGGGAGAACAATAGATGATTGGTGATAATAAACTCGCCTGTTGCGTGTTGTCTCATCTCTCTAATTCGAGTCATATATATTAGTCAAAAGCAATAGCTTTTAAACTAAAATTATATCAAAGAGAAACATAACAACTCAACACAATTGTAAGAGAAACACAACAACTCAACACAATTGTAAGTTCATCTCATAATTTTAAATAAGAAGCTCCAGATGAAATATTGTGTACTCCAAAGAAAACAAAGCAAACACACAACGGAAAAAAAGGAAATGCTTAATATCATAAATGGCGATGTTTGTTAAGTTTTACATCTTTTATTCATTGCTCAGTTCACAATTGATCAGCTCTTAGCAACACCTTAACGCTCCATTCAAGATTTCTTCCCTTACCTCACCCCTGCGAGGGTGCAGCTTGATCTGCTGAGTTTACCTGGTTTGGCTTTTGTTGCATCTGCATTGGAGAAGCAGAGATGGGAGGGGGATGCAACTGCGTTACCTGCTCATTAGCAACATCAGTTCCTTGACCTCGCCACTGTGACGATACAGTTTTACCTGCTAAATCCACTTGATGCGGCATTGACTGCATCTGTATCGAAGAAGCGAAGATGGGTATTGGTTGAAAGTTCATCAACTTATTATAGACAGACGCACTTTGATCTTGCCATTGTGAGGGTGTAGTTTGATTGGCTAAATCAACAAGAGGTGGCCTTGGTTGCATTTGCATTGAAGAATGTACAATGGGCGGTGATTGCAGCTGCATTGGTTGTCGCCAACTCCAAGTTTGTTCTACCTGCAATAGCTGACCTCCATTACCAACAGTTTTGAGTTTATTTAACCCACAAGGGAAGTTTACATCTGAGCTTGGTATAAGGGGAGCTTGGTTACAGTTTGACTCAGTTATAGGTGGGGAAAACAACTGCTGGTGCGCAGATGGCGGAACACCATGACCTGTAGCACATAGAGTGCCTTGTGTCATTGGACCTGTTGATATTGTCTGGACATTCATACCCTCATTCATAGCAGTAGGGATGGAATTTCCACCATTACTCTCCGGCATTTGGACATTCACACTATTATTCATAGACGGGATGAACTGGATAAGGTTGGTGCAGACATTCAATGGATTTACGATGCACAAATCTTCACCTACAAGTAAGTGAGTGGAGAAGAAATCATTACCAGTTCCTTGATTAGCCATATGCTCCTGGAACACATTGCCCCCAACACTCAAGGATTGAGTTGTTTCGCCAATGATCTCACCAACAGTTTCCAGCATACTTACAGAGTTCATGGCTGCCATTGGGACATTTTTACACTCACTAGTAGCACTTGGGATAAATTGTTTGCTCTCTGCACCAGAAAAGTATAAATTACCAGCATCTGTTAAGGCAGGGGAAAAATTAGAACACTGAATGGATTGGTCAGATATGTCATTCTTCGAGGAATTCCCCTCCTTGTTCGTAGATTTGAAAAATTCTCTGTGTGGGTCAACAAGAAATTGCTTGGGCTTTAAGGAAGCTGCTTCTGCCATCTGGAAATGTTTTTCTTTATTCATAGAAAAGTTCATTTTTTCTTGATTACTGCTTGTGTACCTTGTTGTAGAAACCTGTGGGGATTCACTTCGATAGGATTTGCTTTCCCCTTCAATCACAACATCCATGAATTTTTCGAGCTGATCAGCTGGAATTTTCTTGGAATCTGAACAAATTGCCTCTGCCACATGCAAATTCTTACCCTTGTTAATAGATCTAGAAAAGAACTTGTCTTG
Source organism: Humulus lupulus (assembly GCF_963169125.1). Taxonomy (NCBI): domain Eukaryota; kingdom Viridiplantae; phylum Streptophyta; class Magnoliopsida; order Rosales; family Cannabaceae; genus Humulus; species Humulus lupulus. Next base: position 91,454,932 of record NC_084800.1, on the reverse strand, counting down.
GTTGCTGCACTCATTCAATGTTGTAGAAAATTCACCTTGAGAGAGTTTGTTATCCCCTTCTCTTATAGCTTCCATAAAGTTTATGCCACCTAGAGTACTTTTGGGAGTTGAAGAAATTGCCTCAGCCATATGGAAATGCTTGATACAACTCGAGATGATTTTTTCTCGTTGGCTAGGGCTCAATGTTTTACAAAAATTACCCTTTCTCATAACATCCATTAACTTTTCACGTTGATCAGTAAGAGTTTGCTCAGGGTTTGAAGTACTTGCCTTTATCATCTGGATATTCTTACTCTTGTTAATAGAACTTGAGATAAATACATTGTCATTACTCTTGTTAATAGAACTTGAGATAAATACATCGTCGTTACTGCCTGTGTTCCAAGTTGAAGTAGGGATCCCATCTTGATAAGAATTTTTCACCTCATCTCTCACAAACTCACTGAATTTTCTTTTCTGGTAGCTAAGATTTTCCTTCAAATATGAAGAACTCAAGTCTGTCTTTTGAATAACATTATCATTGTTGATAGAATTTGAGATATATCTGTTGGATGTGTTGTATGCATTGCTTCCAGTGAAGTTAGGACCACTAATTTCTAGGTGAATCTCATGCTTTTGAGCTACATGGATTGGTTCCCCACCACACGCACCAAAATGAACATGTCCTCTGTTAACAGCACTGTTGTGTCCAGATGCCACATTAGGGACTTCAAACTGATGATTTAAATCTTCAGTGGAGGTGCACCTATGTAACTTCTTCCCAGAAATTATTTCAGCATAAGACCCTATATCTTTAGAAAATTGCGCCAAACTGTCGTTGTATCTGATGTTATCTGGAATAGTCTGCAATATCAAGACAAAGTAATCAATATGCAAGCAAAAGTAACATTAATTAGAAAACAATTCATTTCAACCTTACAGAGATGCTCACATCTATATTTGCAAACAAATCAGCACTAAATTTTGCAAAATAAGGTACATTTCATAATAGCCAACTTAGAACTCATCTTATTTCTCAAATTTTAAACCTTTCAATTATTTATTTTAAAGAGTGAACAAAGAATTTACTTGCCTAATTTCATTGGCTTAAAATATTTTTAAAATCATTCATAGCTTGCGCAAATATGCATGTGGAAATCCCTTCTGCTTCCAAATTAGGCTGATATTCATGATGTGGGATAGTCTGAATGTACATGATGTTGTTCAAACGAGAAGGCCTTTTTTGGCCATTTCTCCTAGCTAGTGTGTACTATGCAGAAAGGAGAACGAGTTTGGACTATGTTCATCAATTGTCTGTGACTTTTCCTTGAAACTGTGGTACAGATTATTAAACGAAAATGGACTGTTTTTGGGAATCCCTGCTGACTGTCAAGAAATGCTGATGTTCTATGTTAGAGAAAGTAAGGAAAGACAAGTTCTCTGGATCACTGCTGTGTCGACTCTATTTTGGGGTTTATGGTTGGAAAGGAATAAGAGTATTTTTGAAGAACAAACCAGCAATGAGGTCTATGAGAGAAAACCAGATCATGGGTGACCCTTTGGTTGCATAATGTTAAGAGTTTCAAAGATATTCCCTTCTTTGTCTTATTGAGAGAATGGAATGTCACTTTGTAATTTGTGTTCTGGTATTCTTTCCTGCTTTTAGTTTTTGTCTTTATTGCTCTTAATTGTATCACCTTTCTGTGTTGGTGATTTATGTGGATCATCCAGGTCCTTGTATTTTCTTTTAAATTAACACAAGGAGGTTTAGTTTCAATATATATATATATATCCATGAGGAAAGATAAAACTCACCTCCATAGTTGTAATCAAATGTTCCGGGCTCTCATAAATTGAACGTACAATTGACTTATTCTCATTGAGAAAAGACTCCAAATTCCAATTGTTTACATTTTGTTCTCCTCCAAGTCTTTCTTCCTCACAACCTATCCACCAGAGGGAGAAAAAAAAAACAGAATCAGTTTGAAATTGTATTAAGTGCACTGAGAAAAATGGAGTAAACATTTTTTAATGTCAGCTGTAAGCATTATATGCATATTTATAATAAGTAATTTCATAACACTAGATTCACATGCATTTAAACTTCTTTTGATGCGTTTACACAACAAATGCTTATACAAAATAAAAAAGGATTGATAGTCTCTCTTTAGCAATCCATGCTGTCTAAACTTCATCACTTTGATAAGCATAAATTTATGATATTGACTTGTCACAAGCAAGATAATTATCTTGTTACGAAGAACAATCAACCTTTCAAAATTATCCTGCTGTTTGATTGATCGCCAGAATTTGAAATCTCCATCTCTCTTTTTATTGCCCTTCCACCTCGTAGCCTCATTTTGGAAATTTCGCTTTCAAAGTTCTCAGGCTCAGTTTTGAGAGCAAAAAATAACTTTTGTGTCAAATTCTTAATAGCTCGAGCCTGAAAACCAAAATTCAAAATTTTATGTGAGATATGTATTATTTTATTATTAAGGCGGTTGATGCACATTTTAGATTGTGAAAAACCAATAGCACATAAAAATGTTTTTTAATGGACTAACCTGTCTATAATATACTGTAGTCGAAGCGTTGAAAACCATTGCATTGTTGGATACCAAAAATACATCATGCTGAACATCAATGAAATAAGCAAATGATCTTAAGAGGGTTGCAAGAAAATTTATTTGGAACTCAGAACTACCAATTTCAGCATCTAAATTTAATATTTTTCAAATATGTATGTATTTAATATATCATGCTGAACATCAATGAAATAAGCAAATGATCTTAAGAGCGTTGCAAGAAAATTTATTTGGAACTCAGAACTACCAATTTCAGCATCTAAATTTTATATTTTTCAAATATGTATGTATTTAAACTTTAGAAAGCAGAATCTAAGTAGGAACAAACCTCGAATTCCTCTAGTGTCTTGTAGCTTCCACCATCAAGTTTTCTTGAAATTGTCCCAAAATCCATTGGCTCTTTTATGGTATCATAATATCCATTGACCTTTCAAATTCAATGTTAAAAAAACTATTATGAACTGTAATAATAACAAGCATTGGCATATAACAACAAATATAAAGTCACCAGATACTGACCTCATCTGGGTTTACTGGCTCTGCAAATATTTCGAAGGAGTCCCTCCTACAATTTAAGCAAAAGAAAATCTTGGAACATCATTATTTGTCATGAAGTGGCAAAGAAGAAGTTAACCATTGGAAGAATAGTATAGCAATTTATGTCCTAATCTAATTAATTAGAAGTACAAACCATGAGTCACATCAAAAACACATATAACAAGTCACGTTAAAAATTTACCTCTTCAAAATACTAAGTAATAGTTCAAGCTTGCTTTTTTTGGATGCATCAATTCCAGGTCCAGTTGATGTAGCAACTGATTATTTGAAAGAAAAAAAAAAGTAGATTGCACATTCTGTGAGGACCTATGTTATTATAAATTATTACATAATATATAATACTTCAATACACATCTTAGACCAAAAAAGAAAAGAAAAGTAGGGGGTTACCAGAATTTGTATGATGGTCTTCATTGCCAGAGTTTCCAACCTGTATTAAATCTAAATTAAGACATTTACAACGATGAAACCTAAGGCATACTTGTAGCAAACTTACCCCACAGATGCAATTGAAATTTTCCAGAAAATTAATGAGGAAAAGGAAAATCTATGAGATAGAAATGTTTCTACAATTATTCTTAATTAAATAAACAAAGATAACGTTGACATTTCTTATGACTATTAGGGTATTTGCTATTTAATACCATTTATTCCTTTAGAAGCTTAAACTTGTATTTTAGAAGTAACGAGAACAACAAGATTCTAATGATATCTTTCATTAATTTTTATCTTACATGAGTAGAAACATAGAAATAATAATGATTCTAAAGAGTAATGATCTTCCACATTAATTTTAATTTTTTTATTTTACTTTAAAGTGTTAGAAATACTAGTTTTCACAGACATTTGCACATATCTACGTCCTACATGTATAAAATTATATTTTAAAAAAATATGTTTCACATATGCCTAGCTAACCCATGAAATAGGTACAACATGTAAATAAGTCTTCAGAGAGTGAAAAATGTTAATACAATAGATGTAAGTTTACAATATCACATTGTGACCCGGACAACGAAGTTTTTTATCACTCAGCAAAGTGTATGAATTGTGAGGTCCAATATCATGTCATCAAAGTTTTAGACGCATCAAACAATTAGCAGTGGCCAACACAGAAATAAAATCAGACTTTAAATATGCTGATATTTATAACTAATTATCAAAACAACAAATAAAGTTTTACTTTCCTCAACATGCTCAAAAAATGATGTTTGTTCAGTTCTTACTGAAGGTTGTGCTAGAAAATGAACCAATGGTATAAAAAATTAAAAGAAACATAAAAGGCATCTTCCAAACCTGATATGCAGCTGTGTCCATAATCAAATCTTGGATAGATCTAGTCTTGACCTTTTTTTTTCCTCGCTTTAGATTAAAGTCCCTATCTCCAGTACTCAAATCCTCTATTGCCGTCTCACAAGTCTGATTATCCTCATTTTGACTATTTGTTTGCTGAGATCTTTGCGCATTGAGTTCATATATTCGCGCACTTCTTCTATGCTCACTGGTTGACATTAATTCTATAGATTTTGTAGCAAATCAACAGCATAACTACCTTTGTCAACATCAGTAAATGCTTTATTATTGTTATATAAATATTAAATCAAGTAAAGAAAAAATCCCCTTCAAAAGAACTTAACTAAACCAACAATCTATTTATGAGCAAACAATCTAACCAAATCAAAGGCAAACAAAGAGTGCCCTTTAGCAAATGATGGAAGCAAGCAATGGTCAATATACACACATAAGCTATGATGATCTATAAAACAATATTTAAATTTCTCAGATTTTCTACTCCAATACATTCCATTGGAGATCACTATATGCTTATAGCATTGATAAACTTTGAACATTTTGGTACATTTGCAGACAATTAAATGACATAGAATGAAAAGCTACTCAATAAAGAAAAGAAAAGAATAGAACATTACCAAGATATCCTTGACGAAGGCGAACAAGAACTTAAAAGATCTGCGCCTCATAAAATGAAAAATAAAACTCCACCAATGTTGCCCTATTGAAGGGTTTGAACCTTTTGAAGGCTTTGTACAAAGTATTTCAATAATTTGCACCCATTTAAGGAAATCTTGGTGGAAATCCATAGATAGGATCGAAAATTTATGACTAATATGGTGCTCCAATGCACGATGCATTTGAATGACAATTGTACGCCGGGTGAATTAATGTTGTATCACATCTGGCAAGAAAATATTAGGTAAATTACATCGTTGAGATTAAAAGATAAGAAGTTTAATTCAATAAATTTGTTTTATATTACATCAATAGAAGTGAAACTAAAAAAAAATACATATTAACAACTTTTCTCTAAAACAATGTAGTATGTTGTAACGAGCAATTAATTATCCTTCCGCTTAATTCTAAAACAATGTGCCTGCACCTACTGAAAACCAATTTTCACTTAACAACTTAAATCAATTAGTATGATTTTTGATGAAATGTATAGTTTATAAGTATGTGATTAATTTTAACAAAAAGAAAAAATAAATTCTTTTTCTCCACATATAAGTCAAATGTTAAATATAATCAACATAAGAAAACTACATATACCTTCAATGCTTATGTTAAATTGTTGAACTAGATTAGGAAATCAGGCATTTTATGATGGGATAGTAAATTGCTTAGTATTTCTCACTAACATACATGTTTCTTCATAGACTAATTTACTTATGTATTTCATTCCGCCATTTATATATACTTCCATGTATGCAATTATACTCAAATCCTTGAATGTGCAAATTTTGCTTAATAATCATGGCCCTTTAAATGTACCCAAAAAAGATGAGATATACAATGAACACAGGGAAAGAAAAACCTACAAAATTCTAAAGGAAAAAAAAACAAATTGCATCATTGTTTTTCTTTTATTTTTGATGAGAGGGTGGAAAAAATAATAAGCCAATATTAAGTGGTAAAGTGATATATTGCATAGCATATTCTGAAGCATACACAACAATATTTGAAATTGATATGCATTTTAAACTAGAATAATAGAGTTATTGCATTCAAACCTGAAATCATATTTGATTGTTTGATATAAGCCAACTGGTATTGGTTTCTATAGAGATGAAATTTTGAAGATAGTCCTTTTCCACAATGAATTGGAAGAAGCCATTTGTGGATAATTCGTTGCATCTCCAACATTTCTGTAAAATCACGACAAAACATTAGAAACCCGCATGAGTTATTCGAAAAAAAAATTGGCTGTCTAGTTTAAAGGTTCTACCTCCCAAATTGGCTCTATCATTAATAAGAAAAATAACAAAAATTTGAGACCCAAATGTCTCATAGAAATAATCTTAGTTTCTGTAGTTGGAAAGAGTTATTGACCCTAAAAAACTCGAAATGCATTAGCGTATTTTGTCTTGTGAATTCAAAAACAAGTTTCCCCATCACTCGAAGAAGAACAACAACAACAACAAGTTTCCCCATCACTCGAAGAAGAAGAAGAAGAAGAAGAAGAAGAACAAGTTTGCCCTACACTACTTGTGTAGATTTGTTCAAAAAAAAATAAAGAAAAATGTTGTTGAGCCCCCCTGAAGAAAATCACGAGCTTATTGTGTTCTTAATTGGGAAATAACCATATATATATATACCCTTTTTTTTAGTATTTTTTTATATTTCCGGTAAATTTTTTTGTTTCTCATTTTTTTATATATATATATATATATATTTTTTTTTTAATTTGAGGTAAAAATTTATTATTATATTCATTTATACAGTTTTCTCTTTATTCTCTATTTCCTTTTGCTTTTCCTTTTGGTCTCCGACCAAATTTTTTATGCAACTTCCTTTTTGTTTTTCATTTTCTTTTCATTTTCTCTTTCTCCGATAGTTCTATATCTCTCGACATTCTGATTATCTTCACAATCAGAATCACCCGCTGTTTATTCAATTTCTCAAGTTCCTAGCACTTCTCGTGAGGGTGAGGCTCAATCTTTAGCTACGGCTTCGATTCCTCGTGAGTGTTTATTGTATTGGATTTTATAAACAGTTTCATTATATACATGCATATGGTAATGATTTGGGTTCTGTTTCATATGATCTGTGGTTTAGTTTTATAAAAATCAATATTATAGTTTATTTAGCTTATTGTCCATTACATGTTTGATGAAATGTCTCAATGAACATTACCTTAACCCATAAAAGTCATTTTCTTTTAGTTATGATACTCATGAGAGATGGATTGAGTTTTCTTGTTAGAACTTGTTGGGAAATACTTGACATTAGTTTTATAGGCAATATGTTCATTAATGTTGATCTGAATTTTAGCATCACTATTATTTTTTTTTAATTGAAACAAGAGTTCTCTTTTTAATAAAGAGTTGAATATAAAAATTTATCTTCATAAGAATAATTATTGTTTTGTTCACTCTCATCCTTTAAAATAAATTAATATGATTAATCAACTATTATCAGGTAGGTTATACTTAATTAAGTATGGTTGTGAATAAGATTTGAAAAAACTGATAACATCTATATATGGCTCAATTTATTGTATTATAAATTGATATATACATGAGCTTAAAAGTTAGAAATTGCTAATTAAAGACGCTGAGCATAGAATTTATTTAGTGATTACTTTCACATACCTAAGGAAATACGAAATTATTTATGATTATAGCATTCCTTTATACACACAAAAACACATGTTCAGAAACTCGTAAAATCTTCCGTGTTTTCAATACTCTGACCTTCAACAAACTCATAAGAATAATAACTAATGGTGACCTATATAATATATGTATAATTGCATCATTTGCCCCAATCACGTATGAAACTCTCTAGTATATTGTTGATTACATTCCCTAGTCACATATCAAACTCGCTCTTTTCCCCAAAAAAAGTCAACTATGTCAGGCAAGTTATTAACTAGGCTTTATCATTTTAAGCTCATGACCTGTTTTAAATACTCAATAATAACTCTCTTTTCTGGCCCCATCAAAGATGTCTCTATGTTCCTCTGTTTTGGGTTTTTGCTTCTTTGTTTGCTTGTTGTTTTTTTTTTTGTTTGTTTAGTGTATTGGGCTTTGTTTTGGTTCTATTTATGTTTTAGCTTAGTTGGTTTAGTGTTCTAAGTTTGTTTTGAGATTTTTTTTTTTTAATGTTGAATAATGGTGTAGTGTTCTATCATCATTGTCTTCAAAAGCATTTGGCTTTTGGTATTATTGGTTCAGTTTTGTTCCTCGTTTTAGATCGTTCAAGGTTACAGAACTTTTGATGGTGTCATTGATTTAGTAAGGAGTATCATCACCTGATTGTAATATTTTCAATAGGGGGTTCATTGTATTATATATTTGTTTGGGATGTATATATTAATACGAATATTGTAAGTTGGATCAAGTTGCAAAACACTTTATTTATTATTTATATAAATATACATTTATAAATTTAAAGTTTATTCTTATGAGGTTGATTAAGGTTGCAGTTGCATTTTTTTAGTTGCATATAGCTCAAAGATGTTTTTTTGTTCTCGTGATTTTTTTTTGCAGGAGTACATACTGGGATTATAAATCATAGTTCATACCAAATTTTCCTCTTCCTCCTCCTCTTCCTATGGTTTTCCTGCTTCTTAAAAAAACAGCCCTCAAAATATAAAAAAAAAATAATAAGAAGAGGTCATTGAGTGGTAAGGCTAAAGGTAAAAAGGCTATTAAACAAAAAAAGCCAAAATTGGCAAATGCTGATCATATAATTCAATCGCCATAGGTATATTTTCAATTTCATTATTCATTCATTTTATATTATATTTTTATTTAGTTTTGTTTAAATATTGTGTTATTTAGTTTGCAACATATTGATTTTAGTGATTTATGTTTCTTTTTGTTTTATTGTTGTGTGTTTAAAGTTGCAATAGGTTGTGGGTGGTTGCATCTGGTTTTGTTTAAAGTTGCATTAGGTTGCAACAGGTTGATTTTAGTTGCTTTATGATAACTCTACAAAATAGAGTTATTTTACCATTTTTTATGTGCTAATTGTTGCTTAGTTATTGAGTTCTTAATTGTTTTATTAAGTTTTTAAGTAATTTTACATTTATTAGTCTTATTGTAATTTTCTAGATTTTTATATGTTTTTATAGATATTTTATTATAATATGTTGTATGTTGTAGTTTAATTATTTGAAATTAATATTGATAAGTTATGAGTAAAAAGATGCAATTTTGAACTTCAATGTTTAAGTAAATTAAGTTTTAATTAATATTTTCATGGAAATTTTGTTGTATATTTTATTATTGAAAATATTTAATTTTAATTTAATTTATGTTTGTTTTATAGGAAATTTGTTGTAATTTATTTGCTTTTGAGAAGCAAGGAAAATGAAGGAAAATGTGGCATTTTCAAATAAAATAAAAGAAGAAAAAAAATGGCTTTTTTTCCAAATGCCCACCAGGCCCACGCTAGAGCCTAGCACCCAGGCCCACGTTCAGCCTTCCATCAGCTCCTCGAGCCTGATGCACCAACCGGCTCCAGCAGCTTCACCACCCGAAGACTTCCCAGCCGTGCATCTCCTTCCGCCTGGCCTCTGATGCACCACCCAGCCAGCTAAAGACTTCCTCATCACATGCACCCATTCGCCCCAATCCAAACCACACGGGCCTGCCTCCTTCACCCATCTGAAGCCCAACTCACCTGGCCCAAGCATCCCAGCCGAGCATCACGTGCTGCACATGCCAGCCGCCTGCCACCAGCAACCAAATAGCTGCATTTTCCCATTTTGAGCCTAAAATTGCATAAGTGTACCATTTGTCCCCTATGTTCAAAATGCCAACTTTTTACCATTTTCTCTACACATTTTCACCACAACATCATCATTACACCTTATAAATTACTTCTACATACCATATTTATTTTTTAATTAATCTAATCAATTTAATTAATTTAAATTGATTATTTTAATAATCTCATTTTGGCTATAAATATGGTATTTCAAGACCATTTGGGGTGCTTAATTTTTGGTTACCATCTTCTTTTCTCTCATTTTCTCTCTACCATTCTCTCTTCCATTTTGGGTTTTTCAAGAGCATTTTGCAAGTATGTATGTCATTTATTTTGTAATTTCTACTATAGTTATGTGCTTCTAATCTTTTTCATAAGATTATTAAGATCATGATAAAGCAACTCGTAACTAGGTAATATTTATGTTGTATGTTGATTTCCCTTGTAATGCAACAAAGTTTATGGATTTTTCTTCTTCATATATTTCTTTCATCTTAAATATCTTGTATTTTAGATTGTTAGACCATATTTACACTTTGTTCTTCATTTTTGCAAAAACATAATATTTTTTGTGTAAGATGTGTCATTAAATTGTACACATCCATGCTTAGAACAAAAATATTATGTTTTGCCTTATAAATAATGTTCATTGATTTATTTGTTATTTCATTAGATTGATTTACACTAAATGCTTTGAAATTATAATTTTGAAAAGTGAAGAAAAATCATATATTTTTATAAGTAATTTGTGCTTAAAATTATAAATCTATTTGGAAAATGATAGTTTGTATTATTTTAACTATCACTAAAACTTGGGAATCAATATACTAATAAATATTATTAAACATACATTTTGTGGATTTTAGTTTCTTAATAATCTTTCCTTTTACTACTTATTTTCAAATCATTATTGGTTTATTTTTATTCTCTTAAATAACTTTATTTTCAATCTTTTATTTTATGTTCATAATATTAAAACTCATTAATCTTTGGAGCTAGGTTAGAATTTATTAATTTTGGTTTAAAATAGTTTTTTTTTTTATTTTAAACAACTCATTTGGTTTCGATCTCGTGCTTACACGAAAATTATTCTATAAATACGATTCGTGCGCTTGCGAGTATAAATATTTAAAACATACTCATTTTGGATCCATCAAGTTTTTGGCGCCGTTGCCGGAGAGTTGCAAGAGAAAAGAAACGAAATTTATCTCAAGGTTAGTAAATTCTTCTACTAGTTATTTTAATTTTTGCACTTAAAAAAAAACTACTAAAAGATATATATTCATATAAAAACAAACAAAAAAAAGATAAAAAGAAAATTTGGGACGGTTCTACCACCCATAAAAAAAATATACTTATATTTCTATATTTATTGTTTTTTTTAGTTGACGACACTTGTGCCTCCTATCTATCTTTTTATTTTTTTTAGTCGATGGCACTTGTGCCTCCTAAGTTTGTAATAATTTTGTTGTAATTTTTATTTCTTGTATTTCTTTGTTAGTTGACGGCACTTGTGCCTCCTAACATTTGTTGTAATTTTCTTTATTTATCTTGTTGTAATTTTTATTTTATTTAATTTCCGCAAATTACTAGTTGATGGCAATTTTGCCTCCTAGTCTTTTATGTTATGTTTTAGTTGATGGCACTTGTGCCTTCTAATTTTTACCTTAATTTTGTTATGGATGATGGCATGCTATGCCTCCCTACTCTTGCCTAAATTTTAGTCTTATTTAATTTTTGCCTTATTTTTCTTTGTCTTTTATTATATTTTAGTGTAATATTGTGAAAAATACTTGAAAAAAAAAAACCTAAATCTTGTCCTTTCACCATAAGCAATTTTTGCTTAAAGGAAATTTGAACAAAATTCTCAATCCGCCTCTACTAATTAACCTCGGGGAGTTGTTAGTAGTACACGAGTAAGTGGAATCAAATAGGCCTGGGGATAAGTAAACAATAAGAATTATATTGTTGTGAAATCTCTAAAAATTTTAAGTATGCTCTGTGGTTGCGGTTTTAACTGATCTTCCACATCAGAAAATTGCTTGTTTGAGATTATCCTTGTTGCCTTGTTTGTGAAAATTGTATGCATCATTGGGAACGTAACTCTAAAAAGCGATTAGTAAAAAGACGTTTATCTTTGTTTGAAATTGAAAATGTTAGTAAAAATTTGAGCATCATGGAACCTATTGCTAATCCTGTTGATGAAAATGTTGCGCCTGAAAAAACTTTACTTGAATATTTTGCACCTATTTCATCTAATGCTCCTTCATGCATTGTTTTACCTACAACTTCTGCTACTCATTTTGAGCTTAAACCAGCAATCATTCAATTGTTGCCATCTTTTTATGGGTTAGATAGAGAGGATCCTTACATGCATGTCAAAGATTTCTTAGAAATTTGCTCAGCATTTAAATTTCAAAAAATTTCTGATGAGTCGGTCAAACTAAGATTGTTTCCTTTTTCATTAAAAGACAAATCAAAAGCTTGGTTAAATTCCCTTCCCACGGGGTCTATAACTACATGGGGTCAACTTTATAATAAATTCTGGCTGAAATTTTTTCCTATGTCTAAAACTGATAGTCTAAGAAGAGAAATCTCCGAGTTTTTTCAAAAAGATAATGAAGAGTTTTATGAATGTTGGGAAAGATTTAAATATTTATTATTAAAATGTCCTCATCATGGTTTTGAAAAATGAAGACTTGTAAAATATTTTTATGATGGTTTAACTCCCTCTAATCGTCAAATGATTCAATCTATGCATATTGGAAATTTTTTAAAATTTCAAGGACAAGAGGCGTGGGACGCCCTTGAAGATTTATCTGTCAATTCACAACAATGGAATTATTTTGATCCTAGGTCTAGGTCAACTAATTCACCAAAAAGAGGAGGAAGGTATGAAATAAAAGAAGAATTAAACTTAAGAACATCCTTAGACAAATTAGCGAGAAAAGTAGAAGCTTTAGCCATAAGCCAAACTATAAACTCTCCAATACAACCAAGAAAAGATGTTTGTTCTATATGTTCTAGTCCTTGTCATAATGCCCAATCATGTCCTTCCTACCAAGAAGCATTTTCTGAGGAGGCCAATGCACTTCATGCTTATGGGAAACCAAATGATAGCCCATTTTCATCCACCTACAATCCAAATTGGAGAAACCATCCGAACTTTTCATTGAGACAAAACCAACCCCAAATGAATCAAGGGCACCAATACAACACACAAAACCAAACTCATGCCCCACAAAATCAACCATATCCGCAACAAAGAAACAATTTATGCAATCTACTCAACAAATCCTACAAAATCAGTCTCAATCAATTACCAAACTCGAGACACAAGTAGGACAACTCACCACTGCTTTAGCTGATAGAGAAAAAGGAACATTCCCTAGTCAACCTATCCCTAATCCAAAAGGTCAATATGAGATAGGAAAGTCTAGTCATAATGGAGAAGTCAAATCAATTTCAACTCTTAGGTCCGGAAAGAACATTGTCAAACTCGATTACATACCCGAGGTTGAAAAAGAAAAAGAAAAAGAAAAGAGTCAACCTTCTAGTTCTAATGCCAATGACTTTTCAAACAAGGAAACTCCAATCCATCATTTCATTCCAAAAGCCTCATTTCCACAAAGATTACTTCCAATTAAAAAAGGCGGCCAATATAATGACATCTTAGAAGTTTTTAAACAAGTTAGTATCAATATCCCTTTTTTAGATGTCATTAAACAAATTCCTGCCTACTCTAAATTTTTAAAGGATCTTTGTACTGTTAAAAGAAACATTAATGTTCCTAAAAAGGCGTTTTTAACTGAACAAGCTAGTTCCATTATTCAATATAAGAGTCTTGTTAAATATAAAGATCCTGGGTGTCCCACAATTGCATGCATTATTGGTGATCATTTTATTAACAAAGCTTTACTTGATTTGGGTGCTAGTGTGAATTTACTGCCTTATTCTGTGTATAAGCAACTTGGTCTTGGTGAGCTAAAACCTACATCTATAACTCTTCAATTAGCCGATCATTCTGTGAAAATTCCTAGAGGCATTATAGAGGATGTTTTGATAAAAGTTGATAAATTTTATTTTCCTGTTGACTTCATTGTTCTTGATACTCAACCTGTGGAAAATATGCATGCTCAAATTCCTATCATTTTAGGTAGACCATTCTTAGCTACATCTAATGCAATCATAAATTGTCGTAATGGTGTTTTGAAATTATCTTTTGGAAATATGACTGTTGAATTGAATGTATTTAATGTTGTTAAATCTGTTGAGTGTGAGGAAGTGCATGAAGTTAACATGATAGATAGTATTTGTGAAGATGATGGAAATGACTTACTTGAGTTTTGTGAAAAATACTTTGGTATAAACTTGCATGTTGATGACTCTAATGATGATGTGAATTATTTGGTAGAGCCTATACCCTTAAATGAAACCAAAGTTGAACATTTTTCACCCTTAGATCATGTGTCAATCAATTTTTGAGTCTCCAAAGTTAGACCTTAAACCTTTACCAGAAAATTTAAAATATGTTTTTCTAGGAGAATCTGAAACTTTACATGTTATCATAGTATCCGCTTTAGATAAAGAACAAGAAGATAAATTGTTAGATGTCCTTAGAAAACATAAAGAAGCCATAGGTTGGACCATTGGAGACATTAAAGGAATTAGCCCATCCATATGTATGCATAGAATCCATCTAGAAGATAATGCTAAAACCTCTCGGGAATGTCAAAGAAGGTTAAATCCAAATATGAAAGAAGTAGTTAGAGAAGAGGTCATAAAATTGTTAGACGTAGGTATCATTTACCCTATTTCTGATAGTCAGTGGGTTAGTCCAGTTCAAGTTGAGCCTAATAAGTCTGGGATCACAGTTGTTGAAAATGAGAAAAATGAATTAATCCCTACTAGAGTACAAACGGGGTGGAGAGTGTGCATAGACTATAGAAAGCTGAATAATGTTACTAGAAAAGACCATTTTCCATTACCTTTTATTGATCAAATGCTTGAACGATTAGCTGGTCATGCATATTATTGCTTTCTTAATGGGTATTCGGGATATAACCAAATCCCCATTGCCCCAGAAGATCAAGAAAAAACTACATTTACGTGCCCTTTTGGGACTTTTGCCTATTGTCGCATGCCTTTTGGATTATGTAATGCACCTGCGACTTTTCAAAGGTGTATGATTTCAATTTTTTCTGACATGGTTGAAAGATTTCTTGAAGTATTTATGGATGATTTTTCTGTGTTTGGTTCTTCCTTTGATGAATGTATGCACCATCTTTCACTTGTTTTAATTTGTTGCAAAGAGAAAAACCTTGTTCTTAACTGGGAAAAATGTCATTTTATGGTTAAAAAAGGAATTGTTTTAGGTCATGTAATCTCTTTTGAGGGAATAGAAGTTGATAAAGCTAAAGTTGATCTTATTTCAAAACTTCCCCCACCTAAAACTGTGAAAGAAATTAGATCATTCTTAGGCCATGCCAGTTTTTATAGAAGATTTATAAAAGACCTTAGCAAAATTTCTCAGCCTTTATGCCATTTACTTGGAAAGAAAATGCTTTTGTCTTTGATAATAATTGCCATGTTGCCTTTGAAAAATTAAAAAATTTGTTGACTACTGCACCCATTATTCGACCTCCTGATTGGAAAATACCTTTTGAAATAATGTGTGATGCTTCTGATTATGCTATAGGTGCTGTCTTAGGACAAAGACTTCAAAAAATACCTCATGTAATTTACTATGCAAGCAAAACTTTAAATGATGCTCAATTAAATTATTCCACAACCGAAAAAGAATTGCTTGTTGTTGTTTTTGCATTGGAGAAATTTAGATCTTATTTGTTAGGATATAAAATTATTGTTTATTCTAATCATGCTGCATTAAAATATCTCTTATCAAAAAAAGATGTTAAGTCTCGTTTGATCCGTTGGATCCTGCTTTTACAAGAATTCGACTTAGAAATACGTGATAAAAAGGGATCTGAAAATGTTGTTGCTGATCATTTATCTAGACTAGTAGTTGAAACTATACATGATTCCACTCCTATCACTGAAACTTTTCCTGATGAACAATTGATGCATGTTTCTTCCTTGCCTTGGTATGTTGATATTGTTAATTATTTGGTCACTAAAGAAATACCAGCTCATTGGTCTAAGCATGATAAATCTAAATTTTATTTTGAGATGAAAAACTTTATTTGGGATGATCCTTACTTGTTTAAATACTGCCCTAATCAAATAATTAGAAGATGCATTCCAAATTGTGACCAATCTAAAATCATATCTTTTTGTCACGATCATGCATGTGGAGGACATTTTAGTGGTAAGAAAACAGCTGCTAAAGTTTTACAATGTGGTTTTTATTGGCCTACTATCTTTCATGATACATATGTTTATTGTAAAGCTTGTGAACGTTGCCAAAAGTTAGGAAGTTTAACTAAAAGAAACATGATGCCTTTAAATCATATTCTTATTATTGACATATTTGATGTTTGGGGCATTGATTTTATGGGACCATTTCCTAACTCTTTTGGTAATCTTTATATTCTTGTTGGAGTTGATTATGTGTCTAAATGGGTTGAAGCTATTGCATGCCACACTAATGACAACAAAGTTGTGCTTCAGCTTTTGAAAAAAAATATATTTTCCCGTTTTGGTTCACCACGTGCTATCATTAGTGATAACGGTACACACTTTTGTAATAAGCCATTTGAACAGATGAAGCAATATGGCATTACACATAAAGTCTCAACACCATATCACCCACAAACTAGTGGTCAAGTTGAAGTGTCTAATAGGGAAGTTAAGCACATTTTAGAAAAAACTGTGAATCCAACTAGGAAAGATTAGTCCTAAGACTCACTGATGCATTATGGGCGTATCGTACCGCGTACAAAACACCCATTGGCATGTCACCCTACAGACTTGTGTATGGGAAGGCGTGCCACTTACCTGTTGAGTTAGAACATAGAGCCTTTTGGGCAATTAAGCAGTTAAACTTTTCTTTAGACAAAGCAGGTGAGAAACGAAAGCTTCAACTAAATGAACTAGACGAAATTAGGAATGATGCATATAACTATTCAAAAAAGTATAAGGATCGTATGAAATTTTACCATGACAAAAATATTTTGAGAAAAGATTTTTCTCCAGGTCAGAAAGTTCTTTTATACAACTCTCGTTTGCATTTATTCCCGGGAAAGTTACGCTCTAGGTGGCCCGGTCCTTACATTGTTCATATTGTTTTTCCACATGGAGCTATTGAAATTGAAAATCCTAAAAATGGTGATATATTTAAAGTTAATGGACAAAAATTAAAACCATTTTTAGAATTAAAAACTGATGAAGTGGATGAGATCCTCCTTGAGGACCCTGTTTACCATGCTCTTTGACTCCTATTTGATCTTGTTAACTTGTGTTTTATTTGTTTTGTTTGTTTTATGTGTGATTTAATTTTTGTTTGTTGTATCTTCTACTCTCTTAGCGGTGCACCATATCGAGGTACGACCATTCTAAAATCTAAACTCTTGTCAATTTTAATTTATATTTATATTTTGACACATTGAGGACAATGCTTAAATTAAGTTTGGGGGTATCGAGTTTATATAGTTATTATCATTAAGGAGAGTATGATTTATTGTGTTTTTGTTTTGCGTTGTTTTTAATTTTTATGTTTTGTGTTAATTTTTGTTTTTATTTATGTTTGTTTGAAAAAAAAAACTTTATTAATTTTTGTGTTGTTTTGTAAAAGTATATATATTGTTGTCTTGTTAAAAAAAAATAATAACAACAATTTTAAAAATCCTTTTTAATTTTCATTTTCATTGATAAAAAAAAAAAATTGGTGATATTTTTCATTTTCAATGATAAAAATCTTGATTGAGTTTGAGTGTAGCTCTCTTAAAAATATGAATAATTCTTAAGCTTTGTTTTTAATTATAGGGTCAATTTTGCTTGTAACAAAAATTACATTTTTCATAACAAGAACACTCTTATTTCCTATAAGTTTAAGTAAAAAATAATTTTAATGAAAACCTATTTTCTAAAAGCAAAATTGACAATTTAATTAATTACATAAGCTTAACTTTTATTCATAATAATTTTTTAGATTTATTTTCATTGTGCAATTTTTGAGAAAATCCTTTTTATATCACCAATAAAAAAAATGTGTGTTTTAATTTTTATTTTGCTTGAGGACTAGCAAAACTTTAAGTTTGGGGGTGTGATAACTCTACAAAATAGAGTTATTTTATCACTTTTTATGTGCTAATTGTTGCTTAATTCTTGAGTTCTTAATTGTTTTATTAAGTTTTTAAGTAATTTTGCATTTATTAGTCTTATTGTAATTTTTTAGATTTTTATATGTTTTTATAGATATTTTATTATAATATGTTGTAGTTTAATTATTTGAAATTAATATTGATAAGTTATGAGTAAAAAGATGCAATTTTGAACTTAAATGTTTAAGTAAATTAAATTTTAATAAATATTTTCATGGAACTTTTGTTGTATATTTTATTATGGAAAATATTTAATTTTAATTTAATTTATGTTTGTTTTATAGGAACTTTGTTGTAATTTATTTGCTCTTGAGAAGCAAGGAAAATGTGGCATTTTCAAAGAAAAGAAAAGAAGAAAAAAATGGCTTTTTCCCAAATGCCCACCAGGCCCACACTAGAACCAAGTACCCAGGCCCACGTTCAGCCTTCCATCAGCTCCTCCAGCCTGATGCACCAGCCGGCTCCAGCAGCTTCACCACCCGAAGACTTCCCAGCCGCGCACCTCCTTCCGCCTGGCCTCTGATGCACCACCCAGCCAGCTAAAGACTTCCTCATCACATGCACCCATTCGCCCCAATCCAAGCCACACGGGCCTGCCTCCTTCACCCATCTGAAGCCCAACTCGCCTGGCCCAAGCATCCCAGCGGAGCATCACCTGCTGCGCGTGCCAGCCGCCTGCCACCAGCAGCCAAATAGCTGCATTTTCCCATTTTGAGCCTAAAATTGCATAAGTGTACCATTTGTCCCCTATGTTCAAAATGCCAACTTTTTACCATTTTCTCTACACATTTTCACCACAACATCATCATTACACCCTATAAATTACCTCTACATACCATTTTTTTTTTAATTAACTTAATCAATTTAATTAATTTAAATTGGTTATTTTAATAATCTCATTTTGGCTATAAATATGGTATTTCAAGACCATTTGGGGTGTTTAATTTTTGGTTACCATCTTCTTTTCTCTCATTTTCTCTCTACCATTCTCTCTTCCATTTTGGGTTTTTCAAGAGCATTTTGCAAGTATGTATGTCATTTATAATGTAATTTCTACTCTAGTTATGTGCTTCTAACCTTTTTCATAAGATTATTAAGATCATGATAAAGCAACTTGTAACTAGGTAATATTTATGTTGTATGTTGATTTCCCTTGTAATGCAACAAGGTTTATGGAATTTTCTTCTTCATATATTTCTTTCATCTTAAATATCTTGTATTTTAGATTGTTAGACCATATTTACACTTTGTTCTTCATTTTTACAAAAACATAATATTCTTTGTGTAAGATGTGTCATTAAATTGTACACATCCATGCTTAGAACAAAAATATTATGTTTTGCCTTATAAATAATGTTCATTGATTTATTTGTTATTTCATTAGATTGATTTACACTAAATGCTTTGAAATTATAATTTTGAAAAATGAAGAAAAATCATATCTTTTTAGAAGTAATTTGTGCTTAAAATTATAAATCTATTTGGAAAACGATAGTTTGTATTATTTTAACTATCGCTAAAACTTGGGAATCAATATACTAATAAATATTATTAAACTTACATTTTGTGGATTCTAGTATCTTAATAATCTTTCCTTTTACCACTTATTTTCAAATCATTATTGGTTTATTTCTATTCTCTTAAATTGCTTTATTTTCAATCTTTTATTTTATGTTCATAACATTAAAACCCATTAATCTTTGGAGCTAGGTTAGAATTTATTAATTTTGGTTTAAAATAGTTTTTTTTTTTATTTTAGATAATTCATTTGGGTTCGATCTCGTGCTTACACGAAAACTATTCTATAAATATGATTCGTGCGCTTGCGAGTATAAATATTTAAAACATACCCGTTTTGGGTCCATCACTTTATGTTTTTTTGTTTTTTGTTTAATTGTTGTGTGTTTAAAGTTGCAACAGGTTGTGGCTGGTTGCATTAGGTTGTCGTTGGTTGCTGCTGGTTGTCGTTGGTTGCATTAGGTTGTGACTGGTTGCATCATGTTGTGTTTTAAGTTGCATTAGATTGCAACAGGTTGATATTGGTTGCATTTGGTTGAGGCTGCATGTGGTTGCATCTAGAAGATTGTGGAATCATGAGATTGCATCTAGTTGATTGTGGCAACATGTAATTATTATGTGTTTAAGGTTGCATCTAGTTGCATCAGGTTCACTTTAAGGTTACATGTAGTTGCATCAGGTTACTTGCTTTACTTAGTGGTAGCATGATGTTGCATATATTTGATTGTGGCAGCACGTTGTGTTTAAGGTTGCATGTAGTTACATCAGGTTGCTTTATGATCTTTTTATTGATTAAATATGACTATATGCTTTTATTTGTGTCATCATGTAAATGTATCTGGTTGATTATGGTTGCATTAGGTTAATGTGCTTTATTGCGACTCATTATTCTATAGTTTTATTTTATTTTCATTATTTTCTTGTACTTATTTTGTAGGATATGCAATTCATTGTTCCTCCTAAAAATCATCATCGAGCGAAATGTCATGCCCTAATCAAGCACAACCAGATTACTGCTCTTCATCAGTTGTTATCTTCAAAACAAATTTCTGATATGAGAGTGAGTCTGAGTATTCAGGTCGATATGTTGCACCCCGCAAGGCTCAAGCAAAGAAGAAAAAGGAAACGAGAAAGGATAAAGACAAATATATTTCTTAGCTTTGTTTATGATGTAGACATTTATTAGTTTTTTAGTTTTTTGAGAAGGAACATGTTTCTAGTATCTAAAGTAACTTTAAATTTCTTATTTGCCAATTGATCAAATATCTTAAGCAAGAAAGAGACTCAAATGTTATTTTTTTCTTATATAACTGAGGCAACTTAAGGAAAAATTAAATGAAGGCCAATGAAACTCAAATAGAAGCCCACTGCAACCTCATGCAACCTAAAGCAACACATGGCTAGCCCAAGTGCAACCCACTACAACTCCTAATGTGAGTTATTCATATGAAAACGAATTCAACCACATGCAATCTAAAGCAACACATGGAAAGTCTGAGTTACCTCTATGCAACCGAATGCAACTAAATGCAATTCTTAATGCAACGTAAAGCAACCCACATGCTTTAGGAATCTTACATACACGCCCAATGCAACCATCTACAACCTTATATACACGCTCATTGAAACTAATGCAAGCGTAACCTACCCTAATGCAACCCAATGTAAATTCAAATGTAACCCAATGCAAAATAAATCATTAAAATTTAACCAAGTGCAACCTCAAATGTAAGCCCAATGCAACTTAAAGCAGCCTGCTACAATCTTAAATGCAATCTAATGCAACTCAAAATACCTAGTAATATTTTGTAAATTTAACCCAATGCAACTGCCTAGAAATTTCAAATGTAACTCCATGCAATATTGTACTTGTTGCAACAAAAGTTGCACATGTTTCAAAACTGGTTGAAACAGACATTGATGAGGTTGCATAGATTGCTCTAATTTTGCATCTTATATGCAACCTCAAATGCAAGCCTATTTCAACCTAATGCAGCTAATTTAGTTACCTTAAATGCAAACCCACTGCAACCTATTGCAACCTCAATTACAAAGTCATTGTAACTCCCTTCAACATCAAATGCATACCAAATATAACAAAATGCAACCTAACGCAACCCAATGCAACCATCAACAACCTCAGATGCAAAGCAATAAAGCTACTTTAAATTTCTTATTTGCAATTTGATCAAATATCTTAAGCAACTCAGTAAACAAATAACTAGCAACCTATCTTTTAGCAACATAGTCAACCAAATTGATCAAATTCAAAAATCTGTAAGCTATCAAAACAACTGTGTATAAAGCAATTTTTTAAATTGTAAAGAAACCATATAAATCAATCAAATCATCTTAGTTTTTCAAGTAAAACATAAAGAAAGTGATTCAAAACAATTGTCTAGACCTACAAAATCAACTATGCATATTGATTTGTATCATCTTATTTTGTACCAAAACAATTTCTTTGTTTTTAAAAAAAAATAAAGCAATGATGAATGAATATGTATCAGTCTTCGATTTTTATTCTAGGATGCCTCTCCTTCTGCTTGTGCAACTTCATCATACAGTTGATTTTGTGTTGTTGTACTCCTATTTGAGAAGAACGATTGCCTAATTGAGTTGATCTCAGTTGTGAGGCACAATGGATATTTTGTTAAATCTATTTCCTTTTTCTTCAAGTCCATGTAGAACATCAATTGCGAATCATCAACAATTTTGAAAGTAGGTGTTGACGCGGTTCTTCGCCAACAGGTAATTTAAGAAAAGAAGAGAAAGGGATTAGTGCTAATAATGAACTGAAACAGATATGTGATCTTAGAAAATGAAACGGTGACTCAATGCACGGTTTTTTAAGTGGTTCAAAGGTTAAAATCCATCTACTCCACTAGTCAATATTATTGCTCTATTCTGGGTATATGATTACAGGATATTTCTTACAAAAGATCATCCAACCAACCCCTTATCAACTCCCAGGGTCCCCATATTTATAGGAGAAGGCACCTGGGAGTTGGTAAGAAGGTCATCCCGTGACCTTCTTATCTATCATGTCAACTCTGTGACATTCATGATTAATTCCTAAACCTGACACATAAGTGTGGTCAAATCAATAGGTAAGGAGATAATGGGCCGCACGGCCCAACCCAGTCGTGGGTGTCTGAATACGCACGTTCCTGCTGCGTGTCCGAGAAGTCAGGGCATATCAGACATGTGATGTCTGATATATGCACGTTTACCTTGCGTGTGTTGACTTTACAAAGGGTCATAGCCTCCATCTTCAGCTCGTACCACGAGCTGGATACTTAACTCGACCTTCGGCCTTCAGAGTCCAGGCTCAAGTCTTAGGCAATCTTGGCGAACCCTTGGGTTGCCCCGAGCTAAGGAGGTACGACCTTATGACGGAAGCTCCGGTCTTGGGGAGGTCCACGAGATAATCATGATTAGGCCGCAGCTCAGCTTGCTTATCAGCCCGTGGGAAAATCAGGGCGTACAGTAGGGTATCCTTCTCTAACTTGAGACTCGATTTTTAAAACTGTTGATTCTGGTTGCAACTTCAACTGTTCACATATTATTCCAACCAAGTTGTTGTAGGTGCAACTATTTGGAATGAGTAGACCACAAACTTCGAAGTTGATGTAGTTTCTTCTGTTTTCATCCCATTGCCCACTGTGTTGGATTACAATTGCAACGCTATCCATTCCTGCAACCAAATTAACCTAATAAACGACAAATGAAGTGCATATTATTTTTTATTAATATGGTAAAGAACCCAAAACAATATCCTAAGAATCCTAAAGCATTTTCAAAGAAATTCACTGCAATCTCAGCTTCAAGCCCATGCAACCTACTATAGCTCTATGTAACCATGAACTGCAATTTTAAATGTAACACAACAAACCACTTCAACTACATTAATCTCATTATTAGCAAATTATACAATAAATATATGAAACCAAATGCAAAATATATCAACTTAAAAACACTCATCTCCAGCCTCAAATAAAAGTCTACTGCAACCCCATGGCATCATAAAGACTACATGCAAGGCCAACCCCAATGCAAGCCCAATTCAACTTAAAATACAAAACCCAATGCAACTTAAAGCAACCCAAATTATAAAATGTAATGCATCTCACTCAACCTGAAATGCAATCCAATGTAATGCTTTGGAACTTATAGAAACACATGGCAACATATACAACCCTATGCAACTCCAATTAAATTTCAAATGCAACCTAAAAATAACCAAAATGCAACAAAGGTTGAACTTCATGTTGTCAAAGAGGTTGTAGATGTTTCAAAAGAGGTTGCAACAAAGGTTGCATACAAGAGAACCTCAACTCCTAATCTGAGATATTTATATGCAAACGAATGCAACCTAAATCAACACATGCAACCAAATGCAACCTGATGCAATTCTTAATGCAAATTAATGAAACCTAAATCAACCCACATGCAAGGCCAAATAACCCCGATGAAAGCCCAATGCAACTTAAAATGCGAACTCAATGCAACTTAAAGCAACCCAATACAATCTTAAATTCAATCTAATGCAACCAAAAATAATTTTAAGTACTTATTTTGTAAATTCAACCCAATGCAACTGCCATTCAATTTCAAATGCATTTCAATGCAATGCTATGCAATATTGTAGATGTTGCAACTAAAGTTGCACATTTTTCAAAATTGATTGCAACAAAGGTTGAAGATGTTGCATAAAAGGTTGAAGATGTTGCATAAGAGGTAGAAACTTTGCAACATTGCAACTAAGGGAACATGTCAACAAATGGTACATCTCACTTTTAACCTTAAATGTAAACCAATACAACATCATGCAACAAAGAAACATATGGCAACCCAATACAATTTAAAAATTGCAACCTAATAAATTTTTCAAAAAATGCTTCATTCAACACGTAGGAATTAAGTGCAATCTAAAATGCAACACAACAACTAATGCAACCAAATGCAACATATAGCAACCAAATGCAAATTATAAAACAACCCCATTATTTGCAAATTATAAAACAACCCCATGCAACCAAATGCAACATATAGCAACTTAAAAAACTAATTATTCAAAATTAATCATGTTAAGCAACCTACCTTTGCTGATTGAGACTTAATGCCACCTAGATTTGATGGATCTTTTGTATTTTGAATTGGAATTTACAGGATTGGACAAGTGTGATTAGCTTGTTGATTTGGATATGACGGGAGCAATTTCTAATTGCAAATAGAGCTCACATTGTGTTGTTGCCTCAAATGAAAATGGAACTGTATAATTGAAATAGAAACTCTAAGAATATATAAATAATAAATAAAGTGTTTTGCAGCTTAATCCAACTTTCAATATTCTTATATGCAACTTACGTTTTGCTGAAACTATATTTTAGTTGGTTACAATTCACCACTATATTCTAAACATCCATTAGCAACTAAATGCAACCTGAAATGTAAAAAGAAAAGACACATCAGTAAGAACAGAGCATCATAAACTTCCAATTAATCAAAACAAAGAAGAAAATATAGCTATCTAACATAATGCAACCCAAAAATGCAACAAACAAGTAAAACCCACAATCTTTCCAAAGAAATTACCTCTGAATTCAAGTGAGATTCTGACATTAAAAAATAATAATTAATTTTGGTTGCTCAATTTTTATTGAATAACAATATAGTACCTATAAATGGACTGTAGCAACTCCTAAATTTGGATGTTAGATCATTTTTGCAACTTTCTTTGTAGAATCTGAAATGGAAAATTGAACCATTAAAGAGATTCTAAAATGTTAAGAAAAATTGAAAAATAGAAGAAAAACTAAAACAATATTAAATTAAAGATTACAGAATACCCATTGTTTCACATGTTGTTTGATTTGTGCAATTTCAGTTTTCTTTTCGTTGCATTTTTTTGTTGGGTCTTGTTTTCTTCAGCTGCTCCGGTTGGAATACCCATGGTTGCTGTGGAGGAGAAGCTTTTGTCTCGGCTGGAGTGGAGGAGCAGAATCATGGCTGGAATGGAGGAGAAGAGTCTCGGCTGGAGTGGAGGAGCAAAGTCACTGCTGGAATGGAAGAGAAAAGTCTCGCCTGGAATGGAGGAGCAAAGATAGTATTTCTGGTTTTTTTTTTTAAAAATTGTATTTGTTTTTTTCATTCTGTAAATTTGAAAAGACTTTTATTAGTTACCGTATAAACAAAAAAATCCCTTCTTAATTTTCGTGGGTCCCACTTATTTATAATAACAGAAAGAGAATGATATATAATATGGTGGAATTTTATTCCGAGCCACGTGACTGTACTTTTTATTCTATTTTTAACTATAAAACATAACTGTGTTCACGTAGTTTTTGTAATAATTAAAAAAATTTATTAGGAAGATTGTCTGGTAAATAATCTTTGTCACCATACTCGTACAACATATATTCTTATATGGACACGTGGACTCGTCTTGACCCTAATTTTTTTTTATGATTGTATTCATTGTATTACAAAAATTAAAATGTTGAAAACAAAGTTCAAACAGCTTGTCATACTCGTAATTTTATTCATATATTTATTATTATTATTATACACTTTGCATGTTTTTTTTATAAAATTTTTATATTATGTATGAAGAAATTTATGTTTTGTGCAATGGTTATTTTGGTCGATTACCCTTCATTTGTAAAAATTAATTTTTACACTTCGTGTTTTGTCAAAAAGTTAAAAATTAGATCGATCGATTATTTGAACACTCTATTTTGACCGATTACATTTTTTGAACTTTTATTTTTTAAAATTAACCTTTGGACCGCGTATGTATTCAAAAGATTCAAAATTCTTTATAAAATGTAAATTATATATGTACGCCCTGGTTTTCCCACGAGCTGTTAGCAAGCTCAGGTACGGCCTAATCATATCTTCCACGTGAACATCCTCAAGACCGGAGCTGCCATAGAAAGTTCCTACCTCCTCAGCTCGAGGTAGCCTAAGGGTTCGCCAATATTAGACTGAGTGTGGACTCTGAAGGCCACAGATCGAGGGAAGCATCCAGCTCTGGTACAAGCTAGAGTTGGAGGCTGTGACCTTTTATAAAGTCAACCACGCAAGGTAAACGTGCATATATCAGACATCACGTGTCTGATATATCCCTGACTTCTCGGACACGCAGCATGAACGTGCGCATTCAGACACCCACGACTGGGTTGGCCCATGCGGCCCATTATCCCCCTTACCTATTGATTAGACCACACTTCATGTGTCAGGTTTAGGAATTAATCATGACTATCACAGAGTTGACATGATAGGTAAGAAGGTCACGGGATGACCTTCTTACCAACTCCTAGGTGCCCTCTCCTATAAATATGGAGACCCTGGGAGTTGCAAAGGGTTGGATTCTATTGTGTAAGAAATACTCTGTAAAAGAATACCGAGCATATAGCAATAATATTGACTGGTGGAGTATAAGGATTTTAACCTTTGAACCACCTAAAAACGTAATTGTGTCACCAGCCCATTCCTAAAAAAGATCATTCATCTATTTCGGTTCAACATAAGCTCTAATCCCTTCCTCTTATTTTCTTAATTACCTGTTGGCGAAGAACCGCGTCAACAATATATAATATGTTTTATGTAAGGGTTCACACCATTTTGAACCTTATTTTTTAGCCGATTACCCAATTATACCCTTTATTTTTTAACAAATTAACTTTTAGACCTCGTGTTTTGTCAAAACGTTAAGAATATGAATATATATAGATAGATTATTTGAACCATATGTATTTTGGTCAATTACTTATTTGGACCCTTTATTTTTAAAATGGTAAAATAAATTATTAAAATTTATCGAACAAAGAGTTCATATTGAATTTTTAGAAAAAATATTTGACTAAAATAGAGTAAATCGGAATATATTTTCTTTTATATAATTGTGTTGTAGTTTAATTTTTAAATTATTTAAATATATATGTATATATGCATGCATGTTTCGTTTTAATTATAATATATATTTTTAAAAATATCTCATTTAAAAAGATATTTAAATATCTCTATTTAAATTAGTTAATTAATGTATCATTATATATAGATAGATGTTTAGAAACAAAGATAAAAGAAAATATATTTAATAGTAATTAATGTATTATTATATATAGATAGATATTTAGAAATTAAAATAAAATAAAAGAGAGTTAATTTTTTTTTTAAATAGAATAAAATATATTGTTTTTAGAAAATGTTGAATAAAAAAATGAGAAAAACTAAGAAAATATATAGAGTGATTTAGAGCAATTTTAGAGTGTCTTTATATAAATATATAGATTTATAATATTTAAAAGAATTAGAAAAACTAAGAAAATGCATCATCTTCTTAAGGCTCTCCTTTATATAAATATATTGTAAAAATGTATTTTTATAATATTTAAAAAAAAAATACAATATGAGTACGGAAATTATAATTTTTTTATAATGATAGAAAATTATAATTTTTGTAAACACTTAGTAATGTTAGAATTTTATATGGACTAATATAATTACAAACATAATTCCATTATCACAATCATTTTCTAGAGTGCCTACGAATAGTTAAAGACCATAATGGGATGGTTAATATTAATCTAATTGCAATTGAGGCACATGGTAGCACCCTAAAGACTATAGGTTGGCCCATTAAACCATAGTCCACCATATCTAATAATATAAGCCCAATAGGCCCAATATACCCCTTTGGGTAAGAAGGCATACGAGACATATATATAGAACATATGTGTTGTTGGGTAAAGTGAGATGTATGTGGTTTTGGTAAGGGTTGCTTTCCATAAGTTCTCTCTTGCATTGTTTTTCTAATATTGTTTTGTGTAGATCGTGAGATATTCAAGGATGAACATTGGAGACTCAATGTCAGGTATGTTTCATCTCTATATATTCAATTCAATGCTCTAAATAAAATGTGTTCCTGGATTGTTGTATGAGCATGTAATGTTGATTTGAATCTGATTTATGGATTTAATGCTCATAATATTGTTCATAATTTAGCAATTGCTATCAAGAGCCAGGTCTTTTGATTTTAGAGCTTATTGTCATATACCTCATTTTTTTGTCAATTTTTTTTTTACAATGAAATTTCGAATTGGGCTATGAAGAAAATTAGTATATTAATCATCAATGGGTTCATATCATTTTTTTGACAAAATTTTGGGGAATTTCTTGAGTGTTTTCGGCCATGTATACCCATTTTTTTTCAAAAAAAATTTCATAGAAAAATGTATATATGATTGTTGGTTTTGAGAGTTTTTTAACCCAAATGGAGGCTGGAAAGTGATAGAGGATGAGATATGGAGCAAAACCCCTCAAACAGAGTCAGATTTGGTGGCCGGAGATGGCCTCCGACCGGGTCACGAACCGGGTCGCGTAGACCCGAGAAGCAGACCCACGGGTCAATTTTGGGTGACAGAGACGATAAAAACGACATGTCGTTTTGCCTCTGTCAGGCAAAAAATGACATGTCGTTCGTACGGACATAGCCTCCCTTCAGCGAAAAACGACATGTCATTTGACGTGTGAGGGTCGATTTTTATAGTGACAAACGACAAGTCGTTTTGTCAAACGACAAGTCGTTTTTGGTAAACTACAAGTCCTTTTTTGGTAAACTACAAGTCGTTTTTGGTAAACTACATGTCGTTTTCTGAAACTTTTTTTTTTTTTTAAAGCCTTTTTTTTGGGGCGCGTGAGGGGTCTTTTTTTGGCCAAATTTTTACCATTTCACTCCTATTCTCATATCCTACTATTTGTATATGTTTATGCACAAGATTAATTCATAGATTTGTTTTCATAATTGTATTTATATTTAATCTTTTGTGGCATAAATCTTATTATATAATGTCAACAATTATTGTTTATTTTCTTTCCTGTCGTAAGAATAAGCATGTAAATTGTTCAGTAAAGAGGAACATTTAAATAATTATTTATTTGAATTTTGTGTTTTTTCCTCCAAAATTACATTAAGATCTATATAAGAAATTAATTATCCTATCGATAATAATTGCTTAGTAAGGATGCTTAATATGGTGAAGAAAATTTATTAAACATTATGAATCACAATTTATCTATCCTTTCGATAGTAAATTAATGTATTTGATTATAATGTTTAATAGATTGTTCTTACCTGTGTATGAGTTCTATTTTATGTGTTTGTCTAATAACTCTAGCATACACAATGATCATTTGTTATTTTGCGATCATATATTGATGAGAAAAGAGCACAAATGACATGGTTTATCATAACATGTATTTAATAGTTATTGCTCTTGTTTCTCATTCAACTGTAAGCATTCCTAGATCTCCTGCCGTCTTGACGCTGAATGCAACCAACCACAAGCAGTGGATTGAAAAAATCACGATGAACTTGACCTTCATGAAAATGGACTTGGCCTTGAGAATTGATGAACCATCTAAGCCTGCTAATGATGCTACTGAGAAGGATAAGAAATCTTATGAGGACTGGGAACACTCAAATCGTTGTTGCTTGATGCTTATGAGATATCACATGGACGAATTCATTCGTGATAGTATTCCCAAGTCTGAAAATGCAAAGGATTTTCTTGCTGCCATTTAGGAAAAGTATAAGAAATTCTCAAAGAATGAGAAGAATGAACACTTGAATATGCTGCATCACACTATTTACGATGGTTCAGGTGACATTAGGGCTCACATTGACGAGCTCATGGGCCACTATCATAAACTTAAGGCCATGGATATGGACCTTGGTGAGGATTACATTGTGTGGTTGGTGATGGAGAACATTCCATCTCAGTTTGATTCAATCAGATCAAGCTACAATGCTCAGAAGGAGCAATGGACTGTTGGGGAGATGTCTGCTATTCTTGCCAAGGAAGAGGAGGACATGAGAAAAGGTAGGGCAAGAAGTATCTCCATGGTGACAAACCCAAACAATCCTCACAAGAGAAAGTTCACTTCCAATAACTCTGGTAACCAAAGACCTCCCAAGAAAAAGGCACTTAGTCCTAAAGGGAATGGACAGTCCAGCTCATCCTCTAATGGTCATAAGAATTTGTTTTTCAAAGGGAAGTGCAACTTTTGCCAGAATTTTGGGCACAAGAAAGCTGATTGTAGAAAGCTCAAAGCTCACCTAGAGAAGAAAGGTAATTGTCTTGTGATGGTTTGTTTAGAATCCAATATTATTGATGTGCCCTCAAATTATTGGTGGTTAGATACTGGAGCCACAATTCATGTTACGAATTCCTTGCAGGCAGTGACAAGTCGAAGAAGACCGAGTAGTCTGGAGCAGAATGTGTGTTATATTATTTCATATAATATAATATTAGATTAAATAATGTGACAAAATGTGATTTGTCACACAAATGTGATTTGTCACACCTTGTAACATATTATTGAGAGTCACAAAATTGGACACATGTGTGTGTCCAAATGTGACATATTTTGGAGTTACAAAATCAGTTACAAATTTGTAACTCCCAAATATTACCCAATAATGTGTATATTATATGTTACACATTTTGAGATTGGATTTCATAAAGCCATATGAGAAATGGCTGATAGAGATGTGATTTTAACTCCCATATTGTGTATGGAAGTTACAAAATCAAGTGGGAATAAATTGGAACGTTTTGGAAAAAACTGAAAAATTCGTTGCTGAAATTGACTGAGCGCCGCGGCTCCTGGAACGAGCGCCGCGGCCCTAGTGGCTGATAGTTTCTTTGAATTTCGGTTTTTATCCAATTTTGAACGTTCCAACAGCCAAGTAACTCCCAAATCTCTATTTTAATTCCATAAAACATCCAATTAAACATTGGTAACAGCCATGGGGGTTGGTGGAATTTGAAATTCAAAGGGGTATCTCAAACTCTATAAATAGGAGCCTAATGCTCACTTGTAAGACACACCATTTTTCATCCACAAAGCACTTGGCTGAAAAATACACCTTGAGGATTGATTATTCCAGAGAGCTATTTCCTTGAGAGATCCCTTAGTGCTTAGAGAATAGGGGGAAATAAGCTTTTGGACAAAGGTCTTGAACCTTGTTCAAGTTGGTGATCCCCACTACTCTACACTTTGGTTGTGTGAGAGTTTGTTTGTGTTTTCATTCTTTTGTTCTTCTTATTTACTTGTATTGTTATAGTATTGAGTTTGTAATCTTCTTCTTCTACATCTTTTTATTTACTTGTATTTTGAGCAATTGAGTTGTAATACTTATTTAATCAATATTATCTTGTCCATTGTATTTTTGCATAGAGTTGTATATTTGGTTTTTCCATATTTCCATTGAGCAATAATATATATTCTCTAACAATCAAAAGCTTAATCTTCTCTTTGTTTCAATGGAAGGGGAGACCATCAAGATCATGAACCAAGACCTAGTGAGGTTGGATAGGTTTGATGGATCCAATTTCACTAGGTGGCAAGACAAGGTGAGATTTCTTTTGACAACACTCAAGATAGCCTACATCCTTGAGTCATCCTTGGCACCTCTAGCCGAGCCATCCGACAAAGACACTCCCGAGGAGGTGGAGAAAAGAAGGAAGAGAGAAGAGGACAACCTTCTTTGTAGGGGTCATATCCTCAATGCCCTATCCGATAGGCTATATGATCTCTATACCAATACCAAATCCGCGAAGGAGATTTGGGATGCCTTAGAGAGTAAGTACAAGGCTGAGGAAGAAGGTACAAGAAAATTCTTAATTTCTCAATATTTTGAATTTTCTTTCATTGATGGGAAAACTCTTTTACCTCAAATTCATGAGTTACAAGTGATTGTGAACAAGTTGAAAGTTCTCAAGATTGAGCTTCCCGAGGCCTTCCAAGTTGGTGCAATAGTGGCAAAATTACCACCAACT
Organism: Humulus lupulus; assembly: GCF_963169125.1. NCBI lineage: Eukaryota > Viridiplantae > Streptophyta > Magnoliopsida > Rosales > Cannabaceae > Humulus > Humulus lupulus. The sequence continues at coordinate 91,422,427 of NC_084800.1, read as the reverse complement.
TGGAGGAGCTATAGGAAAAGAATCCTCCATAAGAATGAGGATTACACTTTGGAAGAGATCCAAAAACACATTAGAATTGAAGAGGAATCGAGAATAAGAGACAAGGGTGTGAATGAGTCTAAAGATGAGACTTCCAAGGCCAATGCGGTTTCACACAAGCATCCAAAGGGCAACAACAACAACAAAAGGGGTAGTGGGAACCCTTTAGGGCCAAAGAAAGATCATGGACAATTCAAAGACGTGAGAGGTCATTGTTTTGTTTGTGGAAAACCCGGGCACTATGCTAGAGTGTGTAGGTACCGAAAGGACCCACATGAGAATGAGGTAAATGCTATAGAAAAGGAAGAAGAGATCCTAGCATGATTACCATGTTTATGTGCCTTATTGGGAAAATTGTTATTTTGTAATAAAGCTTGTACTCTTGAAAGCTATCAATAAAATTAAAGTATTATTCTATGATGATTCTTTATTTTGCTATGAGACATTTGTGTGAGACATTAACAAAGTTTCAAAATGAACTTGTTAAAATAATAAGTAAGTGTGTAGACCTATTATTTCATAATGTGATTATTTGTTTGAGAAATTCTCACATTACACTTGTGTTCACATTTTATTTTGTGAAATATATAAAAGAAAGCAACTAAGTGAAAGTTACTTTCAAATAAGTGTGCCTTGCTTTAGCAAGTAAATGAATCAAGATAAACATTGAGGTTTTTTATCTTGATCTATTGAGTGTTTATCATGAAGCTTAAGGACTCATGATGAACTTTGAGAATCATAGGTCTAGATTTATCTTGGAGGATAAATGACTTATTAGAAATGAAGAGATTTCTATTTTAAAGTGACATTTTATTATCACTATGTGAAAAATGTGGGGGTGATGCTCCAAAGTTAATCAATTTATTGTTAATTAATTGATTAATTCGGTCATCCTATCAAATAGGTGATTTGGAATTCCACATTCTAAATCACATTGGCTATATGTGTATAGAATGAACAAATCTAGACATGTTGGTGTCTAAAGTCGTTGTTTGTAATATTTTGATTCAAGAAGGAATCAATTTAAAAATAAAGGAGAATTTTAGAAACAAAGAGGTTTCTAGAATTAATATTCAAGGAAAATGTTTATCTTGGATATAAAACTATAAAATAGTGGGGGTGTTGACTATGGTCAAAATCACTATTTTAAAGGGGTAACTATTTTAATCAAACTATGACTAGCAACAAAGTTTGAATAAAATAATGTGAGTGTCTAAGTATGCATACATGAGAAAATAAATGATTCAAATGGAATCATTTCTACATCTCAAGGGGTGGGACTTAGACTCCCTAAAGAGATTCACGGTTGATGGTAACCTATCTTAATACTAGTCACCAAACTAGTATTAGGTTCAATAGGTAATAACAAGTCAATCAAGTAAATAGATAGTAGTACTCAAATTTTGTCCCATCTGAGATATGAGTACTAGTGTGTTACCAAAATGAGGGTTAAAACCGAAAGGTTTTTTAATAGAACTCAGTCTTGAAAAGACAAGTATTTTAGGGTAACAAAATACTGTAAGAGTTCTACCTATATAGACCTAGGGGTGGTGCCGCCCCTCATGAGAATTGGGAGTCATTCTCAAGAAAAGTCTATGAATGGAATGTGCACATGGCCATTAACGGTGCAAAAGCGAGACATTGAGGTCTCAAGTGAACACAGCAAAGGTGTGTGTGTTATCACCGGTTTGTTATCAAGGGATAGTGGTTCAATGCTTCGGCAACCAAAATTTCAACAAACTTTGTGATAATTACACTAAGGTAAAATTCAAGTCGAAAGACATTTTACTTTATGTACCAATGCAAAGGTTTCTATAGAGAGTGATTATTTAATCAAGTGGGGGAATATTATATTTTAATATAATGTTTGATTGATTAAATAAGTGTTACAAAAGTGATTATTTAATCTAGTGGGGGAATGTTATATTATTTCATATAATATAATATTAGATTAAATAATGTGACAAAATGTGATTTGTCACACAAATGTGATTTGTCACACCTTGTAACATATTATTGAGAGTCACAAAATTGGACACATGTGTGTGTCCAAATGTGACATATTTTGGAGTTACAAAATCAGTTACAAATTTGTAACTCCCAAATATTACCCAATAATGTGTATATTATATGTTACACATTTTGAGATTGGATTTCATAAAGCCATATGAGAAATGGCTGATAGAGATGTGATTTTAACTCCTATATTGTGTATGGAAGTTACAAAATCAAGTGGGAATAAATTGGAACGTTTTGGAAAAAACTGAAAAATTCGTTGCTGAAATTGACTGAGCGCCGCGGCTCCTGGAACGAGCACCGCGGCCCTAGTGGCTGATAGTTTCTTTGAATTTCGGTTTTTATCCAATTTTGAACGTTCCAACAGCCAAGTAACTCCCAAATCTCTATTTTAATTCCATAAAACATCCAATTAAACATTGGTAACAGCCATGGGGGTTGGTGGAATTTGAAATTCAAAGGGGTATCTCAAACTCTATAAATAGGAGCCTAATGCTCACTTGTAAGACACACCATTTTTCATCCACAAAGCACTTGGCTAAAAAATACACCTTGAGGCTTGATTATTCCAGAGAGCTATTTCCTTGAGAGATCCCTTAGTGCTTAGAGAATAGGGGGAAATAAGCTTTTGGACAAAGGTCTTGAACCTTGTTCAAGTTGGTGATCCCCACTACTCTACACTTTGGTTGTGTGAGAGTTTGTTTGTGTTTTCATTCTTTTGTTCTTCTTATTTACTTGTATTGTTATAGTATTGAGTTTTTAATCTTCTTCTTCTACATCTTTTTATTTACTTGTATTTTGAGCAATTGAGTTGTAATACTTATTTAATCAATATTATCTTGTCCATTGTATTTTTGCATAGAGTTGTATATTTGGTTTTTCCATATTTCCATTGAGCAATAATATATATTCTCTAACAATGTGTACATGGGAGACGATACAAAAGTCCAAATCGAATTTTTGGGGATAGTTAGATTGCAGTTGAATACAGGACATTTTTTGGAGTTACAGGATGTTGCTTACATACCCTCTTTTAGGAGGAATTTGATTTCTGTATCTATTTTGGATAAGCTTGGATATAGTTTTCTTTTTGGAACTGGAAAACTCACTTTGTATCGTGACTCTCTTTTGGTTGGAAATGGAACTTTATGTGGAAATTTATATAAACTTGATTTGCATGATGTTACTCCTATTGTTTCTACTTCTCTTAATACTGTTGTTGGTTCTAAGCGTGCAAGGTTAGATTTAAAATCTTCTATGTTGTGGCACAAACGTTTAGGCCATATCTCTAAAGATAGAATGCAAAGGTTGGTGAAAGATGGGGTTCTACAAGGTCTAGATTTTTCAGATTTTACTGCCTGTGTTGATTGTATTAAAGGAAAGTTAACAGCCAATGTTAGAAAAGGTAAAACAGATAGGTGCACATGATTGTTGGAGTTGATCCATACTGATATTTGTGGGCCTTTTGTTCCGCCTGCTATGGGTGGTTATAAATACTTTATCACCTTCATTGATGACTTTTCCCGGTATGGCCATGTTGAGCTCATTCGTGAAAAATCTGAATCTTTAGATGCGTTTAAGATTTTCAAGACGAAAGTTGAGCTTCAAAAGGGGAAGAAGATCAAGGCAGTTAATTCTGATAGAGGTGGAGAGTATTATGGACGTTATGATGAAAGTGGAAGGAACCCCGGGCCTTTCGCTAGGTACTTACAGGAATGTGGCATTGATGCAAGATATACAATGACAGGAACACCCCAACAGAATGGAATTGCTGAAAGGAGAAATCGCACTCTTCTTGACATGGTGCAATGTATGTTGATTCATTCTAGTTTGCCAGAGTTTTTATGGGGTGAGGCATTAAAGACTGCAGCTTATATCTTGAATCAAGTGCCCAGCAAGTCTGTCCCAAAGATGCCTTATGAGCTATGGTCAAGTAAGAAACCAAGCTTGCGTCATTTTCATGTTTGGGGTTGCAAAGCAGAAGTGAGGCCCTATAATCCACAGTCTAAGAAACTTGATCCGAAGACCATTAGTGGCTATTTTGTGGGCTACACCATTGGATCAAGGGGTTCCAGATTTTATTGCCCATCTCACACCACCAGGGTTATAGAATCAGATAGGGCTGTCTATTTTGAGTATGAATTTGATTCAAGTCAAGGGTCAAGAGAAATTGTTTTCAGGGAAGAACGCATTTTTGTCCCTGTACCTATCGCTTCCGCTCCTATTGATGACCCTGTGATTGAACAGATTCCGGTAGAAACTCATGATGAACCTCAAAATCAAGAACAAGGTGAAAATCTTGATATTGGGGATGATGAAGCTATGGTGAGAAGATCACAGAGAACCCGCAGGTCTGCTATTCCTAATGACTACCTTGTTTATTTACAGGAACATGAGTTTGATGTGGGAGACACTTTTGAGCCAGTTACTTATCAAGAAGCTATGAATAGTCCTCAATCTGTGTTGTGGATGGATGCAATGAAAGATGAGTTGAATTCTATGTCACAAAATGAAGTTTGGGAGTTGGTTGAATTACCCAAAGGTTGCAGACCCATTGGATGCAAATGGGTGTATAAGATCAAACGTGACTCGAATGGGCAAGTGGAAAGGTATAAGGCTAGGCTTGTGGCTAAAGGCTATAGCCAGAGAGAAGGTATTGATTTCAAAGAAACCTTTTCACCTGTTTCCACCAAAGATTCCTTGCGAATCATTATGGCTATAGTTGCTCATTTTGATCTAGAACTCAATCAAATGGATGTGAGGACTGCCTTCTTGAATGGAGATTTATTTGAAGATGTTTACATGACTCAACCTATTGGTTTTGAGAAGTCTGGCAAAGAACACATGGTTTGCAAGCTCAAAAAGTCTATCTATGGGCTTAAACAAGCATCAAGGCAGTGGTATCTCAAGTTCGATATGATTGTCACTGCAAATGGCTTCAAGGAGAATGTAGTAGATCAATGTATATACATGAAGGTCAGTGGGAGCAACTTTATTTTTCTAGTATTGTATGTTGATGACATCCTGCTTGCATCTAATAATTCTGATCTGTTGTCTGAGACGAAACAACTTTTGTTTAGCCATTTTGATATGAAGGACCTTGGTGAGGCTTCCTATGTGCTTGGGATTCAGATTCTTCGGGATAGGGCTAATGGTATTCTTCGTTTGTCTCAGAAGACTTACATTGATCGGATCTTGAAAAGATTCAATATGCATGCATGTTCTCCTGGGAAGGCACCAATAGTGAAGGGTGACAAGTTCTCAAAGGCTCAATGTCCACAAAATGATAAAGAGAGAGATGAAATGAAAGTCGTTCCCTATGCATCACTGGTTGGTAGCTTGATGTATGCTCAAGTATGCACACGTCCTGGTATTGTTTTTGTTGTCGGCGTGTTGGGTAGATACTTGAGTGATCCTGGTCTTAGCCATTGGAAAGCGGCTAAGAAAGTCATGAGGTATCTTCAGGGTACAAAGGATCATATGTTGACTTACCGGCGAGCTGATACTCTTGATATAGTTGGGTTCAGTGACGCCGATTATGCAGGATGCGTGGATGATAAAAGGTCCACTTCAGGCTACATTTATATGATGGCTGGAGGAGCTGTTTCATGGAAAAGTGTCAAGCAGACACTCACAGCTTCTTCTACGATGGAGGCAGAGTATATGGCGTGTTATGAGGCTACTTGTCAAGCAATATGGCTGCGGAATTTCATTTCAGCATTGAGTGTTGTAGACTCTATTTCGAGGCCGCTGAAATTGTATTGTGACAACTTCGCAGCAGTAGCTTTCTCTAAGAACACTAGGAGTACTTCTCGCTCAAAGCATATTGATATAAAGTACTATTTTGTTAAAGAGAAAGTCGCTGAGTCCCTCATTTCTATTGAGTACACGCCTACCACTAGCATGTTGGCAGACCCACTAACGAAAGGCTTACCTATATGTGTGTTTTTAGAACACGTTGCCCAAGTGGGATTGTCAGGAGCCTAGCTTGTTGAGCTCAGTGGGAGTTTTGTTATTTATGTATTGAACATGCTAGTATTTTGTATGGATTGCTTATAGCTTGTGTTTTATTCTGAACATGCATAATGATAATTGAAGCCACTTCTTCTTGTTGCTATTACGTATATATGTTTATATATGTATATACTATTGTTCAACGAAGTGACAGGTACAAAAGAAGATGAATGCGCATAGTCTCAATCAATTGTACATCATGCATGTTTGGTTTGATAGTTAATGGTTGTTATGATATTTAAATGTCTACGGGGCCAAGTCATATGTAATATTTGTATCCTATCGGTATAATATTATGTATGATTTATTTGATTGCCATATATGTGTTAAACAATATTATGGTGGTTTGATTATATTGTCCAAGTGGGAGAATGTTAGAATTTTATATGGACTAATATAATTACAAACATAATTCCATTATCACAATCATTTTCTAGAGTGCCTACGAATAGTTAAAGACCATAATAGGATGGTTAATATTAATCTAATTGCAATTGAGGCACATGGTAGCACCCTAAAGACTATAGGTTGGCCCATTAAACCATAGTCCACCATATCTAATAATATAAGCCCAATAGGCCCAATATACCCCTTTGGGTAAGAAGGCATACGAGACATATATATAGAACATATGTGTTGTTGGGTAAAGTGAGATGTATGTGGTTTTGGTAAGGGTTGCTTTCCATAAGTTCTCTCTTGCATTGTTTTTCTAATATTGTTTTGTGTAGATCGTGAGATATTCAAGGATGAACATTGGAGACTCAATGTCAGGTATGTTTCATCTCTATATATTCAATTCAATGCTCTAAATAAAATGTGTTCCTGGATTGTTGTATGAGCATGTAATGTTGATTTGAATCTGATTTATGGATTTAATGCTCATAATATTGTTCATAATTTAGCAAGTAATTCTTCAACTTTTCTTAAATATTATATATGTTTGTATAATTCATTGGAATTTATATATAATATATAAATTTGATAAACTAAAAAAAATAACCTATTGGATAAGATTGAGTTAATCAATCATTATAAGAAAGAAGTATTAATATTTAGACAAATTACAAATCAAAGTCAATAAAAGGTTTATTTATAGACTAAAAGTATAACCCCACAATGATTTGTAAACCATGTGAGACTATAATGATTTTTTAAATTATTAATTAATTATTTTTTTAAATAAAAAAAATAGAAAAATTACAAATTATGATAAAATAGATAAATCATATATTAATGATTTTAGGAATCCATAACATCTTTCTATAACTCTCATTTATATAAATATTAAATAAAAGAGTAGAAAAACCACAAATTATGAGAAAATAGTTTATAAATATTATTGATTCTAATAAACTGCATCAACACTCTCATTTATATAAATATATAAATTTTAGGAAGTCATTTATATAAATATATATAGATTACACATGGTTATACAGTATACTACAGGACCGAGTTTAATTTTAATAACAGGAAGAACAAAAAACAAATGTAGTGCCACTTTTTTTCTTTCTTCTCCGTTCCGTTCTCAATTACTACTATTCTTATACACAATATATATATCTAATAAAACTTTTGCAGATCATAGTTAGCAAGGACATCCATTCAAATAAATAAATCACATATAAAAGAAGATTAAAAAGCTAAAAAATATTAATATTAAGGGATCCATTAGTTGCAATAAATTGATAATTTATCCCGCAACACATTTTCAATCTCATTTTCTCATATGAAACTAATTAAACCATCGAGAACACACTTTAGATTTTTTTGAAAGATAAAGAAATTTCCATTCATTGGTAAGAAGGACCAAAATCCTTTTACAGGTTAGAAATACTCAATGAGCAAATACTAGTCTCCCGAAGGAAATGACCCACTGCAAATTAGGCTAACCAAGGCTTTACAAAGTTCATAAACTCTAAAAATTACAAAATTCATAAACTCTAAAGAGGAAACCAATTATAGATATGTCTACTAAAAATTAATAAAGTTCTAGCACTTGAGCCTCCCAATAGTGTAGATGTAACGTCCCAAAATTCATAATAAGGCTTAGTGCCTTGATTAAGGGTCAGGAGAGCATTATTGGAATATTATGTGTTTATATGTGAATTTGTTGAATATTTGTGTGATTATGTGAATTGCATGAGTTATATTATAATGTGACTAATTAGGCATGCTTAAGTGTATTAAATGTGTGAAACGGGCCAACTTTTATTTAAAGGGGCACATTTGTAATTTTGACCCGCCAAGGGTATAATTGTAATTATATGATTGAGACCACATTATTATGTGGATATCTTTGAGATATTCAACAAGAGTCGGTCCTCTTGAGCAAGATAGCGATTTAGTCACAACGGGGATTAATACTCGGCTCGGAGTGATCCAAGGGGGTATTTTGATAATTCGGTGAGTCACCGAGACTCATTGGAGTGTGAGTCGTGTTTTGGGAAGAATAGTAATATTCCAGGATTGGCATAATTATTTTGGAGCTACGAGTATAGAGCGGGAGTCAGAGAGTCGAAATGACATTTTTGCCCTTGGAGGGCGTTGAGAGGAAAGTGTTGCCTTAGGGGCATTTTGGTCTTTTAGACCATTAGAATTACTTGAGTTGGATGAGTTAATTAACTCAGAAACAACATTCTCTCTCTCTCTAGTCTAGAATTCTTGATCTTAAAGCTTGGAAGTAAGCTTGCTAAGGAATTGAAGTGGTTCTAGGCAGAGTTTGGAAGCTTGCAAACTTAGTAATCAGCTGGGAAAATGTTTTAGCATAGGTAAATTCAAGTTTCTGAGTTTCTAGTTTTGGTTTTCAAAGTTTTTGAAGTTTATTGAATTTTGAGTTTTAAGGGAGTTTTGATTGAGTTTTAAAGTGGGTTATTATGTTTCTGAGTTACTGAGACGATTTTTGTGGTCAAAATTTGTTAAAATCACTTGAAATATGGGTTCCCAGGCTCACACTGCAGCGCTGTTTGTGGGGCGCCGCGACCCTCATGAACTTAGTGGCATAGGTGGTGCCTCGAACCACCTTAGTATCGTGGCGCTAGGCAGGTTGCGTCGTGGTCCAATGGTTTTGGGCTCGGGGCTCTCTGCTTAGTTGAGCATCGCGACCCTTTTAAGGGTGCATCCCGGCTCAATGGAGCAAAGAGGCTAGATTATATTTCAAGTTGTGGGAACCCAAACTTAAAGGCTTGGGAATGGTTCTACTACCGTATTTAGTAGAATTCAGGGTCCTGGAGGCTAGGACTTGGTCTAGAAGCCTTATTGGTTCATTTCTTGATTGTTATTCCTTGTTATGGGTGTGACTAGGGTGAACCGTTAGGCTCGAGAGGAAAGGATCGTACTTGGGGTCGTCATACGTTATTCACTCATGACCTAAGGTAAGAAAACTGCACTTGGACTATTGTTAGGGCTCGAGACCTAGTTATAAAACATGGTTATAACCATGTTTATGATGTTTTATTAAACATGTTGATTGCGCTGTGCATACTTATGTTAAGTAATGAATATTTATCTGTTATGTCTGATTGAAAAGCTCGGCTTATAAGTCGAGGGTTATCTGTTATATCTAATTGAAAGACTTGGCTTATAAGTCGAGGGTTTATCGATTATATTTGATTGAAAAGCCTAGCTTATAAGTCGAGGATTTATCTATTGTATTTGATAAAAAACTCGGCTTAACAGTCAATGGTTTACTTATTACAAATATGATTGAAAGGCTCGACTTATGAGTCGAGGGCGGCAATAGTGTGCTGAACGCATGTCGATGTGGTTAAGCTAGCCTAGAAGTGTGATATACGTTTGAACGACCCTATGGCCACTTGAAATAAAAAGTGCCAAGTACACTTGGCTAGCCTAAGGGTTGGTTATACAGGGAATAAGGCAATGGGCTCCAGTGTGGCTCTATAGTCACTTATCTGGATTGAATGCATGGACAAGTAGGATTATTACTGCTAGGCATGTTAATTATGATTCTGTGATCTAATGATTTACCGCTTATGAGCATGATTATGTTTTCTTGTTGAGCCTCGGGTCACGGGTGCTATATGGTGCAGGTAAAGGAAAAGAAAAGCTGGACAAGCAATGAGTTGGAGAGCTCAAGGGGCCAGTGCCGACTACTGAGTCTACTTCTTCTTGTGATGCTTCACCAACCTCTGCTCCTCGAGATCTACACATTATGATAGAGGTACTAGGTCAACGATCTTGTCATATGAGACGATATAGCCAACAACCAAGACTGAAGGCTATTGGTGGAAAATGAGTGACTAGTATTTCTTCTGGTTCGAGTTCCAGTCAGACACAATATAACCCAGAAGAAATTACTCAACTTCGTCTGCAACTTAAGGAACAATAAAGGCAACAGAAGGAATAGCAGAGGCAACAAGAGGAACAACGAAGGCAAGAAAAAGGACAATTTCAGAGTTATTTTTAGACACAACAATCCTGGATGGCTTAAATAGCTAATTTGTGGTCATAGCAAAACCCTAGACAACCGGCGCCCCCACTTCCCCATCCTCCACAGTTCTCTCAGGCACCAGCTCCGCCACCTCGGCCACCTCCTACTCAGGATGATTTTGATGATGATGATGATGATGCTGGTACCACTTGACTCTAGGTTCTAATGTATTTTTTATTTGTGTTGAACTTCATAATTATAAGTTTAATTTTCTTTACTGAACTTCTTGCTTGCTATGTGTTATTTGTTTGTACTGAACTTCTTAATTATTGTGTTTAAGTATCTATATTGAACTTCTTAATTATTGTGTTTAAGTGTCTATACTGAACAATTAATATTTAAACTTTTGAATTCTTAATGTTAATTAAGTATTAGTTATTTTGATTTTAATTTCAATTAATAAATAAATATAAAAAATTATAATTATATTAATTAATAATATGAAAAAATAAATTATATAATTATATAATAAATTATAGAGTGCCCACAAAAGTATTTCAATGTTGTTCACCGGTGAAAATGGCCCAACTGCCGGTGAAAAAGGGTCATCGATCCAAAATCTGACGCACTTTTGCTGACGCGTTGACTTTTGCCGACGTGTAAAATTGCCGATAAAACATATTATATCGGCGCAACTAGTACAGCGCCAACAAAGGGTGGTTCACCAATGAAATATCACCGGCAACTTTTGTTGGCGCTAAACTGCGCCTGCAAAATGTTTTTGACAGTTACCGTCGCAATATGGGTACTTTTGCAAGCGCAAATTTGCGCCGTCAAAAAGTTTCATTTTTGTAGTGAGAAGAACCCAAATCCAAAGGGGTTTGACGGCTGTCACCATTTCTTAAAATTGGGAATTGAATTACAAAATATAAAGATTAGGGACTTAAAGTGCCCAAAAAGTAGAGCAGGTTGGAGGTTTTTTTTTTACTACAAATAAGCTAAATTTATATCATTTTGACTTTGTACTGCTTTTAATTTAATTTGTTGGATACAAGCAACCGAATCATACCTATCTTGGCTATATATATATATATATATATAAACATATATAAATAAGAAAAAGCAACCACATAAACTTGTAAAATTGTAAATATAAAATTATAGAATATTATTGATCACCCCACACCAAGAAAGATTGATGTATCACAAACCAAACTACATGTAATTATACAATATTACTACATTTTATATATATGTTTGTCGGGGAATATGCAAGCCGCTATATATATAGCTATATATAACAGTAATTTCTCAATCATCAGATGTTTTTGTGATAAGGATTTGTACTCCATTTCCGGGCTCTACGATCATTCTATAAGCCGGAGAATGATGGTACTTAGGAGATAAAGAGAAAGAAAACCTTGATATTATAAGGGACAAAATGACCTTCAACTCTACCATTGCGAAGTTTTTGCCTAAACACAAGCGAGGACCCAATCCAAAGGGAATATAGGCTTGCGGGGACAGCCTGCAAGCTTGGGCCACGCCCTCGGCAAACCTCTCCGGCTTGAATTCGTTGGCGTCGGGCCCCCAAACATCAGAGTCTCGGTGCAGAGTGGGGATCAGAGTCCATAGACATACCCCTTTTGGGACAGTGATGTTTCCCACTTTGGTTTCTTCCAGTGCCTCCCTTGATACGAAGGCTGCTGGTGGGTATAGGCGTAACACTTCTTGAATCACCATTGTCACCTATACATACATATAAATATACATAATTATGTATGGTTCAATTCGGATCAAAACTAAGTATTGTTAACACACTGTTCATAATAGGAAGCATCATGAGTATATAATATTATTACTCGAGCATTTCATATAGCTATTGTAATGAATTTCTTCTCATGTTTTGAATTGTACATAACAAAATAATTTGGACATATATATATATATACAAATGTCTAAACAAACTGTAAGAGTTCATGTCATAATCATGAGTGTAGTTTCTTGAGACGACCTAAACTACCACACAATTAATTTCTCTTGATATCACTATTGGTTTCTAAAGCCATATATACCAGTAGTACATATGAATTGCACACACACACACACATATATATATATATACACATATGAAAATCATGACAGCTAACAACTCTTACTAAACCCGAGACTTTGGAAAGAAAAAACAAGTTTGAGAATTGTTAGAAGTTGATATAGTACCGTTTTTAAGTGGGGAAGAGAAGTAGCATCCGGGAGGCCATTAGGGCAAACTTGAGCCAACTCGGATCGAATCCGAGCTTGCCACTCGGGATGCGAAGCAAGCATCATCAAACACCATGAGGTGGCGACGGCGGTGGACTCATGGCCGGCGAAGTAGATACTCTTGCAATTATCAACAATGAAGCGTTTACACGAGTCCTTGTCCAAACTTTGGTCGCCACTGGCCGCCTCTAGTATGTGCTGCAATAAGTCCCTTTTCTCTGAAACAACCTCTTCCGCTTGTTGGTCTCGCTCTTCTATGGTCTTCCATATCAACGACTCTATCTCTCTCTCCAAGCAGCTGATTTCGTTTTGTTTTTTGGCTCCGAAAATATTCCTGTCACGTACAATAATAATAACATTAAACAATAATTGTCCCTGAAAATGTACTAGCTACTTAACCAGCTGTAATAATGTTTCACTTTGATTTATCACAAAAAGAAATTGGAAGTAATAAGCTGACAAAAAATGGGCCACTGAAATTAGTAAAAAGGACAGCATGCATGTGTTTGCAACGGATCCCACATGTTTGTCTAGCTAGAGTGCAGCCAATTAATTGTTGCTTTTCGCCACTCTTTTTTCTTTTTGAACAGATATTTACTAGTGATAAACACTTGGGAAAATCTCAGCTCACTCTTTTTTTTTTGCCTTTCTTTTTTCTTTTTTTATTATATATATAAATTAAAATTTAGCAATATTATCTTTGACGAAAATATGAGAGGCTTTAAAATGTTCACTTTCAATATTTAAAATATGTTCCAAATAATGATCGATTCCTTGTCGTTGAATTTCACTTTTCAACACGTTTCAAATATTTTACTCTTTCAATTTTATTGCGTGGTCCAAATGAGAATATAGCTAAAAAAAAGTATGAAAAAGACTACCACCTGAGAAAAAGAAGTATATAATTCATCATCATCATTAAAAACTTCCAAAAAAAAATACCTGTTTTTCACAACAACTCTCTCGAATCATTTGAAAAAATCAATAAAAAATGTAACTAAAACTAATCTTTGGTTACCAGAATATATTTTTAAAGCTAAAAAGATACAGCAATTAAGTCACTATAACTAATTATACATTAATTTTTGTTCTCAATATCGTTCGCAAAACATTCTAGTCTTCAGGCTTATATTCTTTATATATTTCCTTATATATTTTAATTTTAGCAACAAATTATGTAAGTTACGATATAAAAGTAAGATTTATAAGGTTTAATTATTAGATTCTAATACATACATATATATATGTATGAGAACAATTTAATAATGATGGAATAAAATTTGATTTGCATACCCAAGATTAGTTACTCCAAAGAGAAAACCTTGGTGAGAAATGGTTTTCTGAAGGCTTCTAAGCTTAGAGAAAACCTCACGGCCTTTGGCATAAGAGCTTCCGAAACAGACTCTAGAGATAACATCAGCGGAGACGCCCCTCAAATCCTCATCAACTTTAATCTCAGCCGTCAACCCACCCTGGGCTTCAATACACTCTTCCCATTTCTTAAGCATTGGCTCTGCTGACTCCAGCATTAGACCCACCATTTCCTGCGCTCTCACATCATATATATATATAATTATTATGTTTATAATATATATATATACCTCTATATAATAACATGCATGCATAATGCATAAGGATCCAAAATGGTATCAATCCTTATATTATGTTGTGAAAGAATAGCCCTACTATCTGATAATTTGGTCCCAACAGTGTCATTATAATTCTAGCCTTTTGGCTAGAAGTTTCACAAGTAATAATAGCCTATATATTTATACATATATTTATTTATTTGTATATCTTCGTTCGTTGATATAAGGAAGGACAAAAAGATAAGGGACCCAACTATATAAGAGTTAAAACACATAAATATGAGTTTTATAAATACGGTGGAACTATGTGGGAAAGTATAGAAATCGAATATTCGGCTAAAAACAAAAATGTCAATTTCATAGAGAGAGAGATTCCAGTACTGCATTCATTAAGTTTAGTGAATACGATCATTACTAGAAAAATGCAAATGATGATTACTATTATGAAAAAGTATCATAAAAACAAAAGATCTAATTTTCGAATTTTTAGATATATTCTTAAAAGCAAAGATGATCGAGGAGCATAATTTGACTAATGAAAAGTAATGTTTTAATCATCATATTTTTCTTTAACTAAAAAATATGTAACCAAGAATTCATAATAAATAGAAACATATCAATCAATTAGGTTTGACAACTCACAATTACGTACGTAATATTATATATATATTCAATATTATTATAGAGTGTGATTATTACGTACCTTGACTTTGTCCATGTAGAACTCGGGTGCAACAATCTTCCTCTGTTGCGCCCATAAAAGGCCATTAGATCTCAAAATGCCGTTGCCAAGCATGGGCGCAAGCCTCTTGGTTACGTAAGTAGGCTTACCCAATTCCAATGTAAGACTTTGATTCAATTCCTTCACTAGCTCTGGCTGGTTGATATACAAGTGTTGCCTCATTCCAGTTGAATATGTATATAATAAACCTATATATATACATGTAATTATTCAATCTTTGTTAAACAATTATATGCACAAGCTGAGAGGAAGTACCTATAGTTTTTATGTTGTTCCATTATTATTTTATTTTATAAATCTATAAATAAATGCAAACAAAAATAGCTAGTATAAATAAGATGGAAAACTCTATTTTAGATATAGCCATAAAAAAAATCAATATATATATATATATACATTTTCGAGTGGGTCATTATGTTTCCTCATGAAACAAAAGCAGCTAGCAAAAGAGATGTATATGATATAATATGTAGTGGACCCACTCTTCAAATTATGATATGGGCCATGAGTAAGCTCTGCAATTTTGGACTTCGAGATTAATCTCTTCCACCCAATCAGAACCATCGATCCATCTTTTTCTCTTTTCTCTTCTCTTTTTTATTTTTTTTAAAGGAAAACCATCGATCTCTATATAATCCAAGTTTCAAAAACAAAATAATCAACACCAGGACCACACTTATTAATTAAATTATTAAATAAATCATATGCATTTGGTACCAAATTAGTGACGAGTTACTAACAGAGACTTATATATAATTAATACATTTCACTTGGATTTTTTATTGGAAATGCCGATGCTAGGCCACCAATTATATACCCATTTCGTATGAAGAAAAGTTTTATAATACATAGTTCAAACATCATTTAAAGCAGTCAATGTCACCAACTGTATATTTAATATTATATATATATATAAATCTATATATACCATTTAGAACACTCAAATTTTTCATATCTGCTATAATAATCAGTAAAAGCTTGGCAGCATATATAACTATATATATATAGTTAAATATTCATTCGAGTTCCCATCAATAAAATAAAATCAAGATTAGAGTTATCCAAAATTCATTTTACGGCATAATTATCGTTTTGGACTACTAACTTTCTAAAGTCACCCCTCTCACCAATTATTTAACTTTCTCAACAAGCCTCTGGTAAAAAAATATTAACACAGAACGATAAGTGCTAATATAATAAGTTCACCAATTTCTATTCACTACAAAGAAAAATCACAAGAAACACACATATAAGGAAAGAAAACAAAGAATAACCAAATGTAGAAAGTGGTTAATTGTTAAGGCCTTGCATTTTCTTGAGAAAGACGTAACATGTTAAAACTTCTAAAAACAAGTAGCTATAGCTATTGCAAGCTGTTCGATCATGAACAATATATTATATATATATATATATATTATAATTACAAAGAAAACAATAATAGAGAAATTTAAGGGGCGTAATACCGTATTCTTTTCTCCACTGTTCCAAGTATGGGAAGAGGGTGGAGGTGTAATCGTGTGCTACGAACTCAGAGCAATAGTCATGAAGAGGAGCTTTCAAGGCTTGAAGCTGGATTTTCTGCATCTCTGGCAGATTCCCATACAAAAACGACGGCGTTGGACCTTTAATACCTTGCATTCGGAGCTTCCTTCGAACTCTTTCAGATTTGAACCAAACACTATTATAGATATGAACTAAGAATCCCAATACCCCTATACCACATAAAGAATACAAGACTCTCAACACAATTACCTCCATCTCTCTCTCCCTCTCTCTCTCTCTCTCCTCTTTCTAATTAAATTTCTCTGATATATCTCTCTCTCTCTCAAACTTCAACCCTCTATATTTATAGCCAAAAAAACCCCATTATTTTGCTTAAATTAAGAAATCTGAATACACATATGTATAATATACTTGTTTATAGTTTATATTATATACATGACACATGGACAATTTAAAGGTGTGTATATATGTAGAGAGAAAGAGAGAGAGAGAGAGAGTGCGTGTGTGTGGGTGATATAGTAGGCAGGAGCTAACTAGATAGGACCCATGGCAAAGATTCTCTGTTAGTGTGTGAACGGATATAAGGTTGTGGACAAGTACATACCCATATATATGTTGAAAATAAATTAAAAAGGGTCGCATGTATGTGTTTATCCTATGTGTATGTGTTTATATATAATTTGTTTCATATATATATATACATATATTGTAAGATCTAGAGTAAATTAATGACAACTAAGGTCTCATGACTATAATTTTACTCACAATCTATTAAATAGTGATAAAATTCATTTTTATGACTAATATTTTTAGCAACAAACTTTCTAGTCTCACGATACGAGCATAAAAAAAAAAGCAAAATACTTTTTTATATGTCATTTTGTACAGTACTTTGGTATAATTTTCGTATATGCACATAGAAATTTATGTTAACGATTATAATACTTTTAGGAACATGATCATATCATCATGTGTAAGATATATATTCTAATTGATAAGATATGTATATATATATACTCATGAGATTATAGAACAAAATGGAATAACATGTTAGACTGCAAAGAGACGCATGTCTATTGGCAGATGGGGATCGATATATGCTGATAATGAAAGTGATAGGGATCGATGTATATATGTACTTGAATAGGGAAGTGTGGGGGAGAGAGTATATATGACTTTATTACTCATCATATCATAACGCGGTAACAGTCAAATCTTACAATACAGGTAGGACTAGGACCCCACTTACACATCATTATATATTTGTATCTAATTAGTAGAAATTCTTAATTATGATTGTCATGAAATAACCCTAATGTCTTATATGCCTCATGTTATTTAGCATGCATGTTATTTGGTTTGGTCGACATTATTATTTCTCATAATAATGCTATAATTAATTACCATAATTGGTAGTTTTTGGTATATGTGTGATTAATTTGCTAGTTTTGTAGCTAGCGTGTGCGTGTGATATATTAATAAAACTCTAGACTTTACTAGTTATTTTGATAGATTAAAAAAAAACCCCATTAGATGTGGCTTAAGCTTAAGCTACAAGGTACAGATATTTTAGTGAAAATATGTACTAAGAAACAGATAAGCTCGACCAACGTCCCACTCTATGACCTCACGTCACCTACTGATCTCTTTCTCTTGCCAGGTTTCAAAAGCTGTGGTGGGAAAAAAAATTCTTTTTTTTTTCTTTTTGGGAAAAAAAGTTAAGAGAAAGGTAGATAAATTGGACCAATTTGTAGCTATAGGGATCAATAGCCAAAGAATAATCTAAATCGGTTATCTTTATATAGTTGGTATAGGAAGGAATGAATGCTATTTTTGTAATCTCGCCTATCTAGTCACTAGAAATCAAGATTTTCTAGGGGGGAAAATTATTTATATATATATATGCTTTGGATTTATTACTTTATCGTTTGGCATAATTGATGTGATTAAAATTATTATTTATGTACCTAATTAAAGTTTTAATTTATATATTTGATGGTATATGAATTTGATCTATTATTAAAAAAGTAACAATAATTTAGATTTATTGGTAGGTTCCCTCACATAATAATGTCATATGTATATATATAAAAGATGTCCGTGGGAGAAGAATATGTTTGTTTGAATTGACTGAAAAGTTTATAAATAGAGCAAGTGTAGACGAGTAGTGATCTCATGTAGAATTTTCTTCCATCTCTCTTCCTCATCCAAACCCAATGTTTAGAGAATTAATTTTCTACTCTACAAAAAATAAATAAGTATTTTATACTTAAAAAAAACACTCAAAAGAGTTTATACTTTTTTAATTTCTTTTAACAAATCGATGTATCTATACATGTGTCTTAATAGTTTCAAAAATTGCAAGAGTATATATATATGATTGGAGAGTACTTCTTGTTTAAGGAAAGTATTAGAGCACATGGAAGATGAATAGATGGGTTGGGTGGGTTGGGTTGGGTTAGCAAGGAGTAGCCAAGCTGCAGGGCCACGTGGGAACACACTGGCCGGTGGAGACATTGAGGCAGTTTTGTTAGTTTTCATTGTAACATTGATCGATCTTAGCTATAACAAGACTCAATATATATAAATCTTTTATATCTCACAACTCTCTGACCACATTGAAATTAAAGTAAAACCCCTTTATTGGCTTCTGTATAACAATACCATTATATATCATCACTACCTATTTTCTCTCTAATATATTGGAAACTTTAGATTCAATAGAAATAGTATTTATATTAATTAATTAAGATCTAAGAGGGATCTTTCGCAATGACAACTGGACTATGTATAAGTTTTACTATAAAATAAGTGAAAGTAAATTTGACTTGATCAGCATCTAAATGGACACAGATTACAAAAATCTTTTAATAAACACTTTTTTTTTATTTTTACCTATGACTATTATATATGATTAGAACAACTTAATGCAAAAGGAAAAAAATTTGAGACAGCAAAGTTCTTCAAGTACTCCCTTCACATGGGATAACTCAATGCGCACAATACGGGTCAAGAGGTACTTCCACACAGGCTTCTAGTAAACAAAGGGGCCCTCTCTCTCACACACTCTCTCTCTCCTAATAACTTTTGACAACGACGGAGTCCTTTAAACTTTTGGTTGTTTTCACAACCTTGAGCCCCATAAGAGAATTCCATCGAGCCAAGTTAACAATAATAATTGCAAATACTCATTACACACACACATTATATATATATATATATATAAGATGATCTTATACAAGTCCCAACTAGAATAATCTTTAACAATTACCGTTTGCTTTTTTTTTTTCTATGAATCACACTAATTATTTCCTAATAATAACTAAATGAATATAATAACAAGATTCTATTGATTCCTTAGCTAATTTATTCAAAACTTGACATGACCATTTACTTTGATGAAGAATATTCGATATTGTGTTAGAGATCTCTCCCATGTTCAATGTTTTAGACTGGTGGATCACCCTTTTTTTTCTTCTTTCTTTCTATTTTAGTGTTTTTAGTCGATATAGAAAGGAATTGGGATTTAGGACCACTTGGGTAGATATTTCAAAGTCCCCCCAACAAAGTTAGTTTATGTAACTAGTTTCGATCATCATCAATCAAATAGGTGTGTCTCTATCAGCCTGGACCACTTTATGTTTGAAATCTCTTGATTTTCATGGCGTGGGAAGTCGTTCATGTATAAGCTTTAGAATTGTGTCAGGTTGTCACATGGACAGTGTCGATCGATCGTGGTCCGCGGGCACAGACCATAAGGATGATCAGTATTCTTCAGAGCACACCAAAAAGAGAGAAAAGAAAAACCTGACCTCTCACTCTCGGTGGTTGGTGTTCGATCTAAGTTTTATGTCACATTTCACTGTCTATTGTTTAATGATATCATGTGACACCAATGCGCGCGTCACATTCATTACCCTTTGCCAATGTTTGATATCTCTAATCTAGAGTTAGACTATAAGTAAGCAATGATTCCAAATAGTACTATTGGATTGTATTAGTATTAGGATAGGAGAATATTATCTCATAGCCTTAATTAGGATGAATAATAATTAATGAATCATTGCTAGTATAATTGATGCAAGTTTCCTTTATTTTATTGTACAACCAGATTTGTGACAGCTAAGCCTACACTGATTATCGATCATTAGGATTAAAAGAATATATAATATAATGTATATACACATTATTCAACACATCATCACTTTAAATGATGTTTAAATAGTATGTATTAATCAAAATTGAACTGTTAAGTCGATCGACATGGTGTGAATTCATTTTTGGATTAAGGATACCAAAGACTAATTACGGCTTAAAAAGATCTTTGTTGATAAAAAGTAGTTTCAAAAGTGACGTTAAATCATTTTTAAATGATGTTTCAACTCATTTGACTAAAACATCTAAATTCATTATTCTTTAGAAAATATATATATTTATAATTTTAGTTCTATGTGTTCTAGCTAAATTGCTACTAAGGGCACGTTTTCTTTTTTTTACTCCCTCAGCCCCTTTCTAATTACACCCTTTCTAATTTTCATTTAGTATAAAATTATCTTTTATAAAGAAATGGAAAAAAAAAAATCTTTCAACGACCATACTTTATTAAAATAATAAAAATAAATAAAATTGATACATCTCCATATTTGAAAAAAAAAATTACAAAATTTAATTTTTATTTTCTTAAACACAACATAAGAACAGTTAATGTTAAAATCTAAAAAAAATACTAACCACACAAAAAAATTAATAAATTACAATATGTTTGACTTTCTTATTTGTAATAAAATATATATACAAATTTAATATTTATAATATATTTTATACTTGTTATTTAATTAATGTGTTGAAAGTGTATGTGAAAAAATATAATTTTATTATTTTATAGTTAAATAACTAGTAAATGTATTTGTGTAAATTTATAACAAACATATATTTAAAATGAATTATTTAATTAAGGGTAGAGAGAGGGAAAACTAAAGGTCTAAATAGAAGCCCCTATCAAAGTTGACACTGTTTAAGAAAATTCCAATGGTAGCCCTATTTTCTAAAATCTACTAAAACCATGCATGCACCTACTTGATTTTAGTCAATTTGTTATTCCATAAGGCACTTTTACATTTTTTTTATTGTAATTAATAAAATTTCATATGAGACTTTTTAAAAAAAATTATAATTATTATCTTACTTTTAGTTTCAAATAATAAAGTATACTAAACTATACTAATCATAATAAAACATAAGTAAAATGGTCTTGTTTTTCAATAAAATATTCTTATCTGTGTTATTATAACGAATAAAGATTTAGTTATTTTAAACTAATATAAAAATAAATCCTCATATGAAATTTTTCATAAGATTATTTACTTTTTTATTTTTGGTTCAAAAATAAAAAATATATAAAAAAATTATTAAATTATATTAATTGTACGAAAACAAGGGTAAAATGTATTACTTTAAAAAGTTTGACCAAAATCAAATGTAGGATTTCTTTTGATATGTTTTACAAAAAAAGAAGGTTATTTCTGAATTTTTTGTAGGGTTTATATTTTTTGGACCCTATATTTTGTCTCATTATCTAATTAGATCATGTATTTTAACAAATTATTTTTTGGATCCTAAGTTTTGTAAAATAATTCAAATAGACTCCTAAAATTAATTTTAATAACGAAAAAATTGAATAAGACAGCATAGTTGTTAGACAGATTAATTATGCTTTTGTTCTAAATTGTTAATTTGGTAAATTATTTGTGATTTTAATTCAAAATATTTTACCAAAATCGGATTAAGGGGTTTATTTGAATTATTTTACAAAATATAAGGTCCAAAAAATAATTTATCAAAATACATGGTTTAAACAGATAATGAGATAAAACGCGGGGTCCAAAAATGTAACGACCCCAAATTCAGTATTAAGGCTTAAGGGCCTGGAGTAGTGTGCCTGGAGGGCATGATGGGATTTGGTGTGTGTTTCTATTGAGTTTTATGCATGATTATCATTTAATGCACGTTATATGACTAATTGATTATTTGAGATGCATGACTATGTGAATTAGTATGCATGTAGACCTGATTGTCTTATAATGAGCATGATTGTAATCTGGCCATGATAGGGCATAACTGTGATATTTGTACTACGTGAATTGTGCCATGTGAGGTGGTGTTTTTATCAGGATGCACGCATCGAGACGGTCCTAGTGAGTCATTTAGTCTAAAAGTCACAACGGGATGTTGTACCCGGCTCGGGAGAAGCCTAGGGGTACTTTGGGAATTTTATAAGTTGAGTTGAGAATGAGTGGTTAGCTATTGGTAATTGGGTAACCTGGGTAACCGTTTGTAACTGGTATGGGTAACAAGTTTTAAGATAGAAAGTGGTAGAATTGAAATGAAAGTGTAAAGACTTAAGTGCCCTTGAAGGTTTAGCTAAGGAGGGATTATTAGGAAGGGGTAAATTGGTCTTTTGGCAAGACAAATAGGCAAGTTTCAGCTGGGTATATGGGGTATACGGTTTGGGCATTGGATCATTTAGTGTCTTGATAAAGTTAGAAGAGAAGGAAAAGAAGAGGAGAGAAAGGCTAGGGCAAGCAAGAAGAAGAAGAAGAAGAGAAGGAGAAGTGGGAGTCTAGGAGGAGATCAAGGACTTTGTGTGGATTCTTCATTTGAGGTAAGGGTTTTATACATACTTAAGTTGGGTTTTTGTTTTGAATTAAGGAATTTAAATGCCTAAGCTAAGCATGGTTGAGTTTTGGGTTAGTTGCTGAAATTTGAAATCAAAGGAGTGGATCTTGAGTGTGTTGATGTTTTGATTTGATTCTAGTGTTTATGGGGTGTTAGATTGTTCATATGAGGTTTGGATTTGAGTTTTGGGGTTTAGGTATTGGTTTGGGGTGATTTGGAGAGGTTAAAACTCGGGAAAAATGCAGGAAAAACCCAGAAAATCTGGGTTCGCGATGGAGCGCCGCGGCCCTGTTCTTGGGCGCCGCGGCGCGAGGAGGCTTCAGGATGGGGGCATGGGCTCTGGGCGCCGCGGCCCTTGATGGGTGTGCCGCGGCCCTAGGCCATTTTGGCAGCCCAAATGTTGGATTTTTAGGGGTTTTGCCCGGGGACACGGGGGATGGTTCCGATGCTTTGTTTTATGGATTTAGAGGTCCCGGGAGTGCGGGATTGGTCCTGGGAAGTGGTCTTGGGCTTGGTTGGTATTAAAAGTGTCTTTTGTGTGTTGTGACTAGGATTTCGGGAGGCTCGTACTAGTGGACCGTGCTCGTGATCGTGGTGCATCGGAAAGCACGGAATACAGGTAAGAAAACCGTAACACCTGAGAATAGGGCATAGGCCCACTGTGTGATTGCAGGGCGCGGCCCTAGATTGTGTTGTGTGCGAATGTGTAATCTTAGATAAATTATTGTATGTTTGAATGGTTATTTCTGAATGTGTTATATGTGTGATTGTAATGGAATGAACGGCTAAGGCCGAGAGCGGCGTAGGCCGGGTACGGCAGCGGGGCCGGAAGTAACGCTCAGCACATGGGATGCTATAGCGAGGGTGGGACCCAAGGGATACATGAGTTATCCTACGGTAATGACCGAGACCCCCAAGCTTTGGTAAGGCCTCTGGGGCGGCATGGCCGTGCTTGTTTAATTAATGATTTCCTATTTATCAGTGAATTATGCCAGTGATATTATCTGCATATGTTATGTGCTATTTGGGTTTTCTTGCTGGGCTTCGGCTCACGGGTGCTCCGTGTGGCAGGTAAAAGCAAGGAGTCAGTCAACCGACCATGAGTATGGAGAGCGTGGGAGTGGCGCGTACATGTTCGGCCTGCCCGACTGCTTTGGTTGGGGGCATTTTGTAAATGGCTGTATTAACCCATTCTTTTGATAGTTAACCTGGTGTAAATCTATTTTTGAGTTGTAAATATTTTGTAAACCTTATTTTGGGATCCCAGATGTTAGATACTTAACGTTTTCAACGGAACTAAACATTTTCAAAGAGTACAGCCTTAAATTCTGATTTATTCACACTTTTGGTTTTAGAAACCACTTAGAGTCAGTCAAAAGCACGATTTCTATTTTTAAACTCACTATGTAACGGCTCTAAGGTAGTAGGGCGTTACAAAAAAGGTATAAATATTTTTTTAATATAGACGGTCAAGCGTAGTATATTGCTAACTTAAACAAAAGTATAGTAAAAACATAAGAGATTAAAAGCTAAAAAAAAAAAAAGGTTTTCTAGAGAGAGAATCTCTGACTTCTCTCTACGATCTGAATACTTCTCAGCTTTGGGCTGTGCTATGGAAGGAGGTTCTAAGGTCAAGAAGAAGAGAAGGAGGCCTAAACATGGTCCTTCATCTTCAGAGGAATCGCGGAAAACCAAGACAGTGATGGAGTTGATTAGGGTTGATCCAATTAAGTTCTCGGACGATGAGGAGGCGGGAGATCTTAGTCAAGAAGGTATGGAACTGGTGAAGAACAGGGAAGCAAGCTCTTCATTGATGAACGTACTGGACTCGCGAGGGAGGAATACTTCTGATTTTGGAGGTAAGACTCTAACCCAAGCAAATCTTGAGAGCTATTATGCTGGTTTGAGTGTTAAAGGGAGAAATTGTGTGGGTAGACAGAGGGTTTCGCTAGTTGAGGATTTAAAAGAATGTGAAAATTCTGATTTGGGCATTATCAAAATAGATATGGAAGACATTGAGGAGGAGGTGAACTATTGGAACTCATCAGTAGTTTGTTATGTGTTGGGGACTGTTATCCCTGTTTTCCCCCGGGACACGTGGCGTGACATGATGGGTACATGGGCTCCCTCAAAGAGATCCAGGCCCACCCTGAGCCCAATGAACAGGGAAGAAAGTCATGATAGTCCCCGTCCATATGGTCCGGGCCATCAAAGAATGATCCTGGACAAGATGATCCTGGCCAAGGTGTCCCCGTCTAGAATGATCTCGGACAAGATGATCCCGGACAAGGTGTCCCCGTCCAGAATGATCCCGGACAAGATGATCCCGGACAAGATGATCCCGGACAAGGTGTCCCTGTCCAGAATGATCCCAGGCAAGATGATCCCGGACAAGGTGTCCCCGTCCATATGGTCCGGGCCATCAGTAATGATCCCGGACAAGATGTTCGGGTAGGAAAAGTTTGGTCTTCCCTGAAGCTGACAGGTCCTCGAGAAACACAGAAGTTGGTCTCCTCAACTATGAACAAGAAGTTACGCATGGAGCGTACACTGTTCCTGGGAAACAGTGCTACCACTACACTGACAGATCTCGTCCCCCGAATCTTTCTCGTGGATCGTAACACCCAGACTGAAGCAACTGTTTGTCGCGAGTCTTATAATGTGATCATGTTTGGGCTGGCCCAATGGGCCTCTGTTAATATATGTTATATATTTCAAATCCTTTGTATTATGGCTCCATTAGTGAGCAAACTATAATTACATCTCTATTGGGCCAGGATTAGTCCAGCCCAAGCCCATTGCACAAGACTGCCTATAAATAGTGCCAGTTGTGCACAGTAGGGGAATCCCAAGGGTTGGCTTGTAAGCGATTACTCTGCTCAAATTTGCAGAAAACTCCATTGTCAAAAGCTCTCTAAGCTCTAATACAAATGACTCGTGGACTAAGGCTAGTTAACGCCCCAACCACGTAAAAACCCCGTGTCAATCTTCTATTTTCATTATTATTATCAATAAATCCCACTTATTGATATAGTTACCGAAAATCTCGGTTAACAGTTTGGTGCTTTCATTGAGAGATAAAAAAAGCTTGAGTTGATCTTGAATATCTGCAACAATGGTGAACACAAGGCATGTTGTATTTGATCTTGCTCACCGACAACAGCAAGGCAATGAAGAACCAGTGCCCAGTCAACCATTCCTTCAAGGGAAACCTGAGGATGCACCTTCATTAGGGCCCTCTGCCTGACGATTCCTATTACTTTGGAAATGGGACGCAAGGCCCAAGCTTAGTCCCATCCCGGACACCAAATGGTCCGGGCGGGTACAAACCCATCCTCGATCTAAATGGTCCGGTCGGGTACAAACCCTTCCCCGACCTAAATGGTCCGGGCGGGTACAAACCCAAATGGGACGCAAGGCCCAAGCCTAGTCCCATCCCCGACCTAAATGGTCCGGGCGGGTACAAACCCATCCCCGACCCAAATGGTCCGGGCGGGTACAAACCCAAATGGGACGCAAGGCCCAAGCTTAGTCCCATCCCGGACACCACATGGTCCGGGCGGGTACAAACCCATCCCCGACCTAAATGGTCCGGGGGGTTTAAAACCCAAATGGGAAGCAAGGCCCAAGCTTAGTCCCATCCCGGACACCAAATGGTCCGGACGGGTACAAACCCTTCCCCGACCTAAATGGTCCGGGCGGGTACAAACCCATCCCCGACCTAAATGGTCCGGGCGGGTACAAACCCAAATGGGACGCAAGGCCCAAGCTTAGTCACATCCCGGACACCACATGGTTCGGGCGGGTACAAACCCAAATGGGACGCAAGGCCCAAGCCTAGTCCCATCCCCGACCTAAATGGTCCGGGCGGGTACAAACCAATCCCCGACCCAAATGGACCGGGCGGGTACAAACCCAAATGGGACGCAAGGCCCAAGCTTAGTCCCATCCCGGACACCACATGGTCCGGGCGGGTACAAACCCATCCCCGACCTAAATGGTTCAGGGGGTTTAAAACCCAAATGGGACGCAAGGTCGAAGCTTAGTCCCATCCCGGACACCAAATGGTCCGGGCGGGTACAAACCCTTCCCCGACCTAAATGGTCCGGGCGGGTACAAACCCATCCCCGACCTAAATGGTCCGGCGGGTACAAACCCAAATGGGACGCAAGGCCCAAGCTTAGTCCCATCCCGGACACCAAATGGTCTGGGCGGGTACAAACCCATCCGCGACCTAAATGGTCCGGGCGGGTACAAACCCAAATGGGAAGCAAGGCCCAAGCCTAGTCCCATCCCGGACACCACATGGTCCGGGCGGGTACAAACCCATCGCCGACCTAAATGGTCCGGGGGGTTTAAAACCCAAATGGGACGAAAGGCCCAAGCTTAGTCCCATCCCGGACACCAAATAGTCCGGGTGGGTACAAACCCTTCCCCGACCTAAATGGTCCGGGCAGGTACAAACCCAAATGGGATGCAAGGCCCAAGCCTAGTCCCATCCCCGACCTAAATGGTCCGGGCGGGTACAAACCCAAATGGGACGCAAGGCCCAAGCTTAGTCCCATCCCGGACACCACATGGTCCGGGCGGGTACAAACCCATCCCCGACCTAAATGGTCCGGGGGGTTTAAAACCCAAATGGGACGCAAGGCCCAAGCTTAGTCCCATCCCGGACACCAAATGGTCCGAGCGGGTACAAACCCATCCCCGACCTAAATGGTCCGGGCGGGTACAAACCCAAATGGGACGCAAGGCCCAAGCCTAGTCCCATCTCGGACACCACATGGTCCGGGCGGGTACAACCCATCCCCGACCTAAATGGTCTGGGGGGTTTAAAACCCAAATGGGACGCAAGGCCCAAGCTTAGTCTCATCCCCGACACCAAATGGTCCGGGCGGGCACAAACCCTTCCCCCACCTAAATGGTCCGGGCGGGTACAAACCCATCCCCGACCTAAATGGTCCGGGCGGGTAAAAACCCAAATGGGACGCAAGGCCCAAGCTTAGTCCCATCCCGGACACCACATGGTCCGGGCGGGTACAAACCCAAATGGGACGCAAGGCCCAAGCCTAGTCCCATCCCGGACACCACATGGTCCGGGCGGGTACAAACCCATCCCCGACCTAAATGGTCCGGGAGGGTACAAACCCAAATGGGACGCAAGGCCCAAGCTTAGTCCCATCCCAAACACCAAATGGTCCGGGCGGGTACAAACCCTTCCCCGACCTAAATGGTCCGGGCGGGTACAATCCCAAATAGGACGCAAGGCCCAAGCCTAGTCCCATCCCCGACCTAAATGGTCCGGGCGGGTACAAACCCATCCCCGACCTAAATGGTCCAGGCGGGTACAAACCCAAATGGGACACAAGGCCCAAGCTTAGTCCCATCCCGGACACCACACGGTCTGGGCGGGTACAAACCCATCCCCGACCTAAATGGTCTGGGGGGTTTAAAACCCAAATGGGACGCAAGGCCCAAGCTTAGTCCCATCCCGGACACCAAATGGTCCGGGCGGGTACAAACCCTTCCCCGACCTAAATGGTCCGGGCGGGTACAAACCCATCCCAGACCTAAATGGTCCGGGCGAGTACAAACCCAAATGGGACGCAAGGCCCAAGCTTAGTCCCATCCCGGACACCACATGGTCCGGGCGGGTACAAACCCATCCCCGACCTAAATGGTCCGGGCGGGTACAAACCCAAATGGGACGCAAGGCCCAAGCCTAGTCCCATCCCCGACCTAAATGGTCCGGGCGGGTACAAACCCATCCCCGACCCAAATGGTCCGGGCGGGTACAAACCCAAATGGGACGCAAGGCCCAAGCTTAGTCCCATCCCGGACACCACATGGTCCGGGCGGGTACAAACCCATCCCCGACCTAAATGGTTCAGGGGGTTTAAAACCCAAATGGGACGCAAGGCCCAAGCTTAGTCCCATCCCGGACACCAAATGGTCCGGGCGGGTACAAACCCTTCCCCGACCTAAATGGTCCGGGCGGGTACAAACCCATCCCCGACCTAAATGGTCCAGGCGGGTACAAACCCAAATGGGACGCAAGGCCCAAGCTTAGTCCCATCCCGGACACCAAATGGTCCGGGCGGGTACAAACCCATCCCCGACCTAAATGGTCCGGGCGGGTACAAACCCAAATGGGAAGCAAGGCCCAAGCCTAGTCCCATCCCGGACACCACATGGTCCGGGCGGGTACAAACCCGTCCTCGACCTAAATGGTCCGGGGGGTTTAAAACCCAAATGGGACGCAAGGCCCAAGCTTAGTCCCATCCCGGACACCAAATAGTCCGGGCGGGTACAAACCCTTCCCCGACCTAAATGGTCCGGGCAAGTACAAACCCAAATAGGATGCAAGGCCCAAGCCTAGTCCCATCCCCGACCTAAATGGTCCAGGCGGGTACAAACCCAAATGGGACGCAAGGCCCAAGCTTAGTCCCATCCCGGACACCACATGGTCCGGGCGGGTACAAACCCATCCCCGACCTAAATGGTCCGGGGGGTTTAAAACCCAAATGGGACGCAAGGCCCAAGCTTAGTCCCATCCCAGACACCAAATGGTCCGAGCGGGTACAAACCCATCCCCGACCTAAATGGTCCGGGCGGGTACAAACCCAAATGGGACGCAAGGCCCAAGCCTAGTCCCATCCCGGACACCACATGGTCCGGGCGGGTACAAACCCATCCCCGACCTAAATGGTCCGGGGGGTTTAAAACCCAAATGGGACGCAAGGCCCAAGCTTAGTCCCATCCCGGACACCAAATGGTCTGGGCGGGTACAAACCCTTCCCCCACCTAAATGGTCCGGGCAGGTACAAACCCATCCCCGACCTAAATGGTCCGGGCGGGTAAAAACCCAAATGGGACGCAAGGCCCAAGCTTAGTCCCATCCCGGACACCACATGGTCCGGGCGGGTACAAACCCAAATGGGATGCAAGGCCCAAGCCTAGTCCCATCCCGGACACCACATGGTCCGGGGGGGTACAAACCCAAATGTGACGCAAGGCCCAAGCTTAGTCCCATCCCGGACACCAAATGGTCCGGGCGGGTACAAACCCTTCCTCGACCTAAATGGTCCGGGCGGGTACAATCCCAAATGGGACGCAAGGCCCAAGCCTAGTCCCATCCCCGACCTAAATGGTCCTGGCGGGTACAAACCCAAATGGGACACAAGGCCCAAGCTTAGTCCCATCCCGGACACCACATGGTCTGGGCGGGTACAAACCCATCCCCGACCTAAATGGTCCGGGGGGTTTAAAACCCAAATGGGACGCAAGGCCCAAGCTTAGTCCCATCCCGGACACCAAATGGTCCGGGCGGATACAAACCCTTCCCCGACCTAAATGGTCCGGGCGGGTACAAACCCATCCCCGACCTAAATGGTCCGGGCGGGTACAAACCCAAATGGGACACAAGGCCCAAGCTTAGTCCCATCCCGGACACCACATGGTCCGGGCGGGTACAAACCCATCCCCGACCTAAATGGTCCGGGCGGGTACAAACCCAAATGGGACGCAAGGCCCAAGCCTAGTCCCATCCCGGACACCACATGGTCCGGGCGGGTACAAACCCATCCCCGAACTAAATGGTCCGGGGGGTTTAAAACCCAAATGGGACGCAAGGCCCAAGCTTAGTCCCATCCTGGACACCAAATGGTCCGGGCGGGTACAAACCCTTCCCCGACCTAAATGGTCCGGGCGGGTACAAACCCATCCCCGACCTAAATGGTCCGGGCGGGTACAAACCCAAATGGGACGCAAGGCCCAAGCCTAGTCCCATCCCAGACACCACATGGTCCGGGCGGGTACAAACCCATCCCCGACCTAAATGGTCCGGGGGGTTTAAAACCCAAATGGGACGCAAGGCCCAAGCT
Organism: Humulus lupulus; assembly: GCF_963169125.1. Classification (NCBI taxonomy): domain Eukaryota; kingdom Viridiplantae; phylum Streptophyta; class Magnoliopsida; order Rosales; family Cannabaceae; genus Humulus; species Humulus lupulus. The sequence goes on along the minus strand of NC_084800.1, from coordinate 91,391,314 downwards.
TAGTCCCATCGCGGACACCACATGGTCCGGGCGGGTACAAACCCATCCCCGACCTAAATGGTCCGGGGGGTTTAAAACCCAAATGGGACGCGAGGCCCAAGCTTAGTCCCATCCCGGACACAAAATGGTCCGGGCGGGTACAAACCCTTCCCCGACCTAAATGGTCTGGACGGGTACAAACCCAAATGGGACGCAAGGCCCAAGCCTAGTCCCATCCCGGACACCTAATGGTCCAGGCGGGTACAAACCCATCCCCGACCTAAATGGTCCGGGCAGGTACAAACCCAAATGGGACGCGAGGCACAAGGCTCAGTCCCATCCCCGACCTGAATGGTCCGGGGGGTTTAAAACCAAATGGGACGCAAGGCACAAAGCCTAATCTCATCCCGGACATGAATGGTCCGGGAGGCCTAAATCCCTACTCGGGATATTTGGATTTGATCCGGGAGAGTTAAGCAAGTCTCCACCATGCAAACATGGATGAAGACTTGGGGGGTAAATGTTATCCCTATTTTCCCCCGGGACGCGTGGCGTGACATGATGGGTACGTGGGCTCCCTCAAAGAGATCCAGGCCCACCCTGAGCCCAATGAACAGGGAAGAAAGTCATGATAGTCCCCGTCCATATGGTCCGAGCCATCAAAGAATGATCTCGGACAAGATGATCCTGGCCAAGGTGTCCCCGTCCAGAATGATCCCGGACAAGATGATCCCGGACAAGGTGTCCCCGTCCAGAATGATCCCGGACAAGATGATCCCGGACAAGGTGTCCCCGTCCAGAATGATTCCGGGCAAGATGATCCCGAACAAGGTGTCCCCGTCCATATGGTCCGGGCCATCAGTAATGATCCCGGACAAGATGTCCGGGTAGGAAAAGTTTGGTCTTCCCTGAAGCTGACAGGTCCTCGAGAAACACAGAAGTTGGTCTCCTCAACTATGAACAAGAAGTTACGCATGGAGCGTACACTGTTCCTGGGAAACAGTGCTACCACTACACTGACAGATCTTGTCCTCCGAATCTTCCTCGTGGATCGTAACACCCAGACTGAAGCAACTGTTTGTCGCGAGTCTTATAATGTGATCATGTTTGGGCTGGCCCAATGGGCCTTTGTTAATATATGTTATATATTTCAAATCCTTTGTATTATGGCTCCATTAGTGAGCAAACTATAATTACGTCTCTATTGGGCCAGGATTAGTCCAGCCCAAGCCCATTGCACAAGACTGCTTATAAATAGTGCCAGTTGTGCACAGTAGGGGGGATCCCAAGGGTTGGCTTGTAAGCGATTACTCTGCTCAAATTTGCAGAAAACTCCATTGTCAAAAGCTCTCTAAGCTCTAATACAAATGACTCGTGGACTAAGGCTAGTTAACTCGTGGACTAAGGCTAGTTAACTCCCCAACCACGTAAAAACCCCGTGTCAATCTTCTATTTTCATTATTATTATCAGTAAATCCCACTTATTGATATAGTTGCCAAAAATCTCGGTTAACAGATATAATTTTGTAATTATTTGAGTTAAGTAATTACTCATTTAATTTTAAAATTTATCAGTAATTATCAAATTAATAAGTTTAAAATATAATTAATAAAATAATGGATGAAAAAGATTAATAAAATTTATGTCATTATTAAAAAAAAATTAGTCTAAAATATAAATAATATTTCATTTATAAAATTATTATTATTATTATTATTACAAATTAAAAAATTATGAATAAATAATTTAATTAAATAAATAATAAATTATTTTAAGAAATTTTTTTAATATGTTTATTAAATAACACTATCTAATATTAAATAGTTATAAATTATTTTAATGTACAATTTTATAATTTTATTTAATAAATGTTTAAAAAATTGATAATAATTAATTAAATAAATAATAAATTAGTTTAAGAAAAATTATTAATTTGTTTATTTAATAACAATATCTAATATTAAATTGTTATAAATTAGTTGAATATAGAAATCGATAATTATATTCAATAAAAGTTTAAAAAGTTAATAATAATTATTTAAATAAATTAGTTTAAGAAAAATTATTATTTTGTTTATTAAATAATAATGTCCCTGAAGAATCTCAGACGTCACATCCTAGGCATCGTGAGTTTGTGGACTCATTTGGATCATCTTTGCAGTAGTCACCACATGCTTATTACCATTCACCACTAGCACCACGGTTTGCTTCACCACCATTGCCGCGTCCTAACATTGGTGAAGATATTGAGTTGAATATTAATGAATATTTCTCTCTTGGTTGGCCCGATCCAAACAATAATAATTAGTTTACGTTTTTTAATTAAATTAAGACAATTGATAATTTATTATGTTTATTTTATGATTAGTTTATATGTAATTTTGTTTGATGAATATTAATTGTGTTATTAATAATTAATTTTAATTTATGTTAAAGTTAATTATATTTAAATAATTATTATAATTTATATATTATTAAATAAATTCAAATGAATTATTATATTTTATTTTTTAAAAAAAATTATTAATTAATTACCGACGGATTAATAGGGGCGGGACCCGCCGGTATTAAATGAGCCAAATGTTGACTACTTTGTACACCGGCGAAGTTCGCCCCCTAATAATCCGCTGGTATTAATAAATTACTGGCGGAGTGTCTGTATGCCGGTAATAACTATAATTACCGACCAACTATTAGCGGCGAGTTATTACCAGTGGGGCCCGTCGGTAATGGTTATTACCGACAGATTCTCTAATATTATTACCGCTGGAAGGCTTCGTTAGTAATAACCTGTGTTTATTGTAGTGATAGGGGAGTCTTCTGTTCCCGGTATTTGAATAAGTTATAACCCCAATTTTTTTTTATGATAGTATACATTGTAGTTATAGCAGATCTCTCACCAATTTTTAGAAAATTCTGAATAATTTACTCGAAGTTCAAACAATATTTTATAGCAGTTTAAACGGGGTTCAAACTAAGGTAATGTTTGAAAACATTTTACTTTATGCATCAATTTTTTTTGAGTTAGAGTTAGGATTATATTTAACAAAATAGATGAATGTTATAATTGATTAAATACAATGCTTAAGTTGTTTTACACAATATGGTATAAAATACTTAACGATTTTACATAATGGAGGTATAAAATTTGAATTTTTATTTGTATGCATTTAAAAATTGACTTTTTAGGTCTAATGCAATACAATGAGGTATTTAGCCATTCCCAAAGAATTTGGGGATATTTGGAGTTGATTTGGAATGAAAACGGTGAGGTTGAATAGCTCTAGTAGCGACATGTTGCCTCCCAAGAGGCAACACCATTAAAGCCACAAATGGTTACAACATGTGACGTGTCGCATGTTAGATGGAGACATGTTCCCTGGGGTGGTAATGTGTCACTACCCCCTAGACTGGTAATGTGTGTTTGGGCTCCAAAGATATGTGTTTAAGAAGTCTCATCCTATTGGTTAAGCCTAATGAAGGTGCCTACACTATAAATTGGAATTTTTAGTGTTGTGAGGCCTTGATTATACCTTTCAATTCTCTCTCTAACTTCTCTATCTCTAGCTCTCAATGAACTCATAAAGAAGCGCTTGAATTGGTGAGTTTCAAGGCTTGTATCTCATTGCTCATTCCACCATTATAGATGCCTCAAGCATCATCTTGAGACTTGGAATAGAGAATCTGGACAGTACCGTTGACATCACTATTTTACTCAAACTAGAGGGAACCAATGAGAATAAACAACTATAAAGACAAAGTAAAGTGGGCATTACATGAACAGAGAACAAAACACCAGCAGAAAAGCAAGCAAATAAGAAAAACTTTGAATAGAAATAACAAGTCAAACCATGATAGAAGGCCTTACCCCCATATAGAGTGACTTCGAAGACGACATTAGACGCTATAGATGAATGGAGATGTTGAAGAAGATTGGAGATGTAGAGATGATAGTAGGAGAAACATTATAGGAGTAGATCTTTAACATTGAAATGGAGACGGTCTTCTTGAAATGTTGTTTTAGGAAAAGAAATAAACCGATACATTTACCAAATAAAAAACAATGAGAGAGATTATTTACGTACCCAAAAGGATAGAGTGATTCCAAGAGAGAAGGCATGCTGGCTAGAGCAAATGGAAACTCTTAAAACAGAAGAGGAAGGCTAGGTCACAAGAAAAGTGACTGAAACTATTCTAAAGTTAGATAAAAAAAATAATGTGTTTTACTTTGAGCGAGCTTTCCCTAAAAAAGATGCAACCTTTTTATTTCATTTCCCTCTTTTATTTTTCATTATCGCTTTTTTACTTTACTTATTTGATGCAATCCAATGCAAAATGGACACTACTTCGACTAAATGATCATCTTTTTATTTTTGGGAGTTTCAAATCGATACTAATTTGATGGTTTGATGGTAGTTTGATACAAGTCCTAATAATCATGAGATGGATCCATCCTAGTAATCATTAAATGATGTATCTATCAAAATTCCATAGATCTTACATTGAATTCATATCAAAATAGTAATTTAAATATTATTCTATATGGATATTGATATAACATCGAGTTAAACATCGCCATCAAAATGATGATTGACTTTTCATATTCTCTCTACACATATCGAACTAGCATCAAAACATATCGAAATAGCATGAATTTCAAAAACAAGCCTAGATTTCAAACAAACTAACAACATCCAAACCAATCAACCTTAAATTGATTTTAACCAAACCTAAATAGTAATATCATGTTCAAAACAATCATTTAAACACGATTTTGATTTTTAAACAACAAAAGATTAAAAAAATTGAATGATGTTAGAGATGATGACGAAATTTGCAGAGGATAGCTCGATGTTCGTCGCGATAGAGGACGCAGGTGGATGGTGCTAGTGTCGATGATTGTGGTGTCAGGGACCCAACAATGTTGTTATGGGATTCGTGGAGCTAGAGAGAAACAAATAAAAAAATAATAATAATAAGAATGTGAAGGATATATTTTTGTCATATTTATGCAATAATTTTACTCAAATTTCCCTTTTTAATATATTATCTAATTACATACCTAATAATGCAATGTGTCCAATAATAACTCAAAACAATTTATATAAATTATTTATAAAATATAGAAGGTAACATTTGAAAAATGGACATGTCATGCGCTGTCCTGTCAAACCTAGGAAGGTCCTAGTACAGAAACAATTGCAGGGGTGAGGTGGGTGGGTGTGGGGTGTCCACCAACACCAAGCTCGGCCCTTTGTCCTTACTTCTTTATAGCCAGCCACACCGAAAAAGATACATTGTCCTCTAAAACATAGGACGTCCGCGTGGCTCACTCCATTACGGTTGGTAAGAATGTGGATCTGTTGGATTGGACCTTCAGCCAGTAGCTGATCTTTGTCAAACAAACAAGGACTTAGTAGGCCCACTTAAAAAGGCCATAGGATATGATGGGCTTTGTTGGTTTATAGGCCCAGTTCTCCACTCACCAACATTGTCAACTCCCAAACAAACAAACAAAGTAAAAAAAAAAACCTTGAAATTTTTTCATGCTTGTTACAATTATTAATCATGATATGAGGCTGAAAGGAGAGAACCGAAATTGCCTTTAGCTCAGTTTTAGATAGAATGTGATGACAAGTCAGTCCAAGCATCAAGTGGTTTTGTTCCTTTGGTTTGTTAGCTAACTTCCCAAGTGCGCTGAGACAAAGTACTTATTCGAGGATGAGAGAAATGGATTTTATTTAATTTTGGCTGCCATTGGGTGGTACTCTGATACACTCCACTGAACAGCGAGTACTCTTTTGGCTATGATAGGGTGCCAATTCTTGAATTATTGCACTACCCTAACTGTAATGAAGTTACTTTTTGATTGCTTTGTCTTTGTAGCTTTCTTCATTCTTAAATTTAAGTATCCAAAATTAAATCTTGCTTTAATTTTAGCTGAGAGCAATTTCGGGAAAGTGACGAGGTTTTATCTTGATGGTTTAAGGTAACGATAAAAGAGGACTATTGTACTAGGTCACCTTAATTTGATCATGTTAATGTTCAAGGGTTCATATCACTAATAATAGTCATCGAATTATTTAGGTTACTATGTCACTTTTGCGATTCAAATTTTCTACTTTGCTATCAGTTTTGATGTTGTGCCATTGGCTATTCCATTAAATTTGTCAAACATAAAAAAGCGAAATTAATGGTCAATGCCACAGTCCTACAGATTTATTTTTTTATTTTTTTGAATTTAGTCCTACAGAAATTATTGTATATATGCAAAAGTAAAATAAATAATCATTGTCTCTATATCATAATGCTAAAAAGTAAGTTTAAATTTTTAAGGGTAAGCATCTTAAATATACTTATGGCACTATGAATTTCGCCAAGAATTTTATTTAAATATTATATAATAAACCTAACTTGGTAAGATTAATTATCTTTAAATTAAATAATATGAATTTTGGAAGAACTTTATGTTAGAAAAGTTGACTAAGTCAACTACTTTATTACTAAAAGTAAATAAAAAACTTAATTTTTGTTTGTCCCGTATTATTAGTGAATGCAAGTTTGTATTTGGAAAAGTCTATAAATAAGACATTATAGTCTTAGTTAATAGTACACCTAATATTATTATATATATATATATATATGTGTTGACGCGTTTCTTCGCCAACAGGTATTTAAGAAAAGAAAGAGAAAGGGATTAGTGCTTATGTTGAACCGAAATAGATGAATGATCTTGGAAATGGAATGGTGACACAAAATACGTTTTTTAGGTGGTTCAAAGGTTAAAATCCTTCTACTCCACCAGTCAGTATTATTGCTATATACTGGGTATTCTTTTACAGGGTCTTTCTTACAATATAGAATCCAACCCCTATTAACTCCCAAGGTCTCCTTATTTATAGGAGAAGGCACTTGGGAGTTGGTAAGAAGGTCATCCCGTGACCTTCTTACCTATCATGTCAACTCTGGGACATTCATGATTAATTCCTAAACCTGACACATAAGTGTGGTCAAATCAATAGGTAAGGGAATAATGGGCCGCACGGGCCAACCCAATCGTGGGTGTCTGAATACGCACGTTCCGGCTGCGTGTCCGAAAAGTCAGGGGTATATCAGACACGTGATGTCTGATATATCCACGTTTACTTTGCGTGGTTGACTTTATAAAGGGTCACAGCCTCCAACTCTAGCTCGTACCACGAGCTGGATGATTCCCTCGACCTGTGGTCTTCAGAGTCCAGACTCAGTCCTTAAGCAATCTTGGCGAACCCTTGTGTTACCTCGAGCTAAGGAGGTAGGATCTTATGATGGCAGCTCCGGTCTTGGGGATGTCCACGTGGTAGTCATGATTAGGCCGTATCTCAACTCGTTAATCAGCCCGTGGGAAAATCAGGGCGTACATCTGCCCCTCAAGCCTCTACTCGTGGTACACGACGTCGTGTAGGGCCACAGTAAGGGCTTTTAGGCCTCCCCATGAACTCTTCATATTCCACATTCTATGCAGGCGCCGAATACGTGGAACATCGTGGTTGGTGACGGTACGTCTTCCGAGAACTGCATTTAATGGCCTAGCCTATGCCCAGCCGTCGCTTCGTCTTTCGAGTGGAGGGCCTTGGATCCCACATCAGGGAAATCCAACGGTCCTCCCCACGTGGCCCTTCATGTATATAAAAGGGGTGGCCACCTTACGCATGGGCCACCCGTTTATTTGAAATTTTCCAGAATTTTCTCTTCTTCTTGCTCTCAAAAATCCCCCCTTTTTCTCTTTCCGGTTACCATCTTCGGCGTTCCAGAAACTCAGGTGCAAGGGCTCCTTCGAGGCTTTGGAATCAACTACTCTGACGAAGCCCCAACCCAGGCGATTCCCTCATCCTCTTCTCAACCAGAACACTCAGTAAGTCTTCTAACCGTGCATGTGTTGAAATTATTTTTCACTGTAGCTTAGGTAAATATTTACTGTAGCCGCATGCAAGGGTTTGCTGGTTTTTTGTGGGCATGAAGGGTGAAAGCCTTTTAGGTTAGGGTATTGTTTGTAGTAGAAAACCGTTTAGGAGCATGGTTTACAGAAAGCATTTTCTGGGGAAAATTTCTGGGTAGGATTTTTGGGATATTAGTTTAAAATATCAAGTATTTTGGGTGCAAAACCGGGTAGCTTAGGGGACACGCTTCACAGACGGTTTTGCCTTTCTTGCCTATTGGAACTTTCCCTCCAAGGCAAAATTCTAACCTGACCCTCCTGACACACGAATTCCGAGTAATCGGGGATCTGTTGGGAGCACAGGCGCGTGTTCATAGAACCGCGTGGTCTCACTCTCCACGGGCTGGGCTTACCTCAGCTCGTGTCAAGGAAACAGATTGTTCTCCATTTTTAAGTCACCTTCTTCTAAAATTTCTTCTTTTTGTTCGCTAGGCGACCAGATGGGACCCAAGAAGAATGCCCCCAAGAAGCCTGTAGGCAGCTCGTCCTCCCGACAAGACAAAGGAAAGGAGGTGATTGTAATGCCCCGAATTCTCCGATGTGTTTAACGGCGTGAATAGTAGGCCGGGAGGGCCATACTTGCTTGATTATGTTATTGATTGATAAAATGCATGTATATGTTGATTATATTATAATATGATGTGAAATGCATGCATGTGAGTCCATATTTCTCATTACAGGGGTGTGATGGTAATTTGGCCCGTTGAGGGTAAATTGTTTATTTGGATGCATGTTGGTGATATATTTTGAGACCACGTTATGATGTGGGTTTGTTCGAGCTATTCGGCATGAGACGATCATGATATGTTAATTATCAGTTTGGTCATAACAGGCTTAAGCTCGGGGCTCGGGGTGAGTCTCGGGGTGTTTTAATGATTAGAGTGTTACCGAGTATTAAAGGGTAACAGGATGTGAAATATTGGTGTTTAAGAATATTGAGATTAGTGGGAATTGGGAGGCGTTAAATTATGATTAACGGGATAGGTGGAAAGTACCAAATTTACCCTTGAAATGGTTTTAGAAGCCTTGAATGACCTAGGGGCATTTAGGTCATTTGGCTTGGATATATGTGAAGTTTTAGATGGCTGTAGAAACAGAACAGAAACAGAGCTACACTTCTCCTTCCCATACGTCCATTTCCCTCATTTTCCTCTTTGGAGTTTTTGAGCTCAAAGTGTGGAATTAAGCTAGGAAATCAAGGGGCTGAGGTTGTGGACTTGGTTAAGCCATTAGAGAGGGTTTAATTCCAGGTTTGAGGTAAGTTTTATCCATTAACTTTATGGTTATACTCTGTTTAAGCTTTGAGTTTCAGCTTGTAATCACTTGGTGGATAGTTGGAATCAAAGGGAGTTAGGTTGGTGTTTTATTTAGGTTTTGATGAGGGTGAGTTATAGGTGAAGTTTAGGGGTTAAATTGGGTGTTAGGTTGGTGTTTTGGGTTGGTTTGAAGGGCTGGTTCCAAGGGAAAAACGCAGGGGAGTTTTTGCTAGTGCGTTGCTGGTTCTTGGCTGAAATGGGTATTGAGCCGCGGCATGGCATAGGTGAGCCGCAGCCCAAGGTGCCTGTCAGGGTTAGGCCGCCTCTGTTTGGGGACGCGCCGCGGCCCTTAGGGCAATTTTGGCCAGAATGGAGTTTCTAGCATGGGGATTCAAGCCTAAGGCCTCGGGATCGAACCTACTACCCGGTTGAGTAGTGTTTGATGTCTCGGAGGTTAGGTTTTGGTTTGGGAACCTTTTATTATTTATTTTATTGATGGAATCCCATATTTGATTATGACCAGGTAACCGCTAAAGGACCAAAAGGTTGATCGTTCTCAGGGGTCGTTCTTTTATTCATTCTAGCTCGAACCAGAGGTAAGAAAACTGCACCCCAAGTGCGACATGCATGGATATTCATGAGGCATGCTGGTTGTGTAAATATGGACTTGGATTGAATATAGAATGTTTAGCATATGTTGCTCACTTGTGCATGGTACTGACTCATTAGTCAGATTTGGCAAAGGTGCTAGTATCAACTGTGAAGCTGTGACTTATTAGTCAGGTTCGGCAGTGGTACTGGGCACTGGTCACATTGAGCTGACTCATTAGTCAGGATGGCCTTAGCGTGTTAACGCAAGCCAATAAAGATTAGATCTAATCGACTATTAGCATTGAATGACTCAAAGAGCATTAATGTCAGACCGACCCCGAGGGTCGATGAATGAAATAAGCGCTTGGAGGCTAGTGGCTTAACTAGCAGCCACTCTCCCACTTGAAACAGTGACATGCTTGCCAGCCACTCAGTATGGTTTACCAGAACCTGTTGAAGGCTAGTAGCTTACTTAGCAGCCACTCTTCCATTTGAATTAGTGACTTGCTTGTCAGTCACTCAGTATGATTTATCAGGACCTCATGTGATGTTCACTCACCTGTTTGAAAGCTTTATGCTCAGTGTGATTATAATGATAATCATTTGATAATGTTTATGAATAGTGTTATGTTTTCTTGCTGGGCTTTGGCTTATGGGTGCTATGTGGTGCAGGTAAAGGAAAAGAAAAGCTCACCTAGCCTTGAGTGGAGAGCTTAGGTGGTGATGTGTACATATGCGGCCGCTTGACCACCACGGCAAAGGAGTTCTCAGAGGAACTAGGGGGTTTACTCTATTTTTGCCGCTTAGGTCGGCGGGATTGTAAATTTAAAACAGTAGTGATCATTTTGTACTGAGAACAACTTGTAAATGTTTTGATTAGCTCTGCAGAGCAGTTTGTAATGAAAATATCCATTTCCTTTTTGTTAGTTTTATACCTTAACCAGTTAATTACACTTAGAGCACGTTTTTGACCAAAGGACTCGGGTAGCGAGTCAAATTTTCGGTCCACCGTTCACCGTAACTGTTCTGGGGTAACCAGGGCGTTACAGTGATGGTCGAATCCCCGATCCCCAACTTCGGGCCAGCAGTGGAACAGGAGCTCGAGGTGGCTCCTGACGCGTTCTTTGAGGCGGAGAGGATCGTTTCAAAGATCACTGACCAGGCGAGGGTCAACAAAATATTCCTCTCCCATAACATCGGGCTGGGGAGAGGATCCGTGGTTGCCCGTCCTCCTTTAGAAGGCGAGCGGAGCTGTGCGCCGCTTGATGAGGCGTTCTCGGCCTAGAGCGACGAGCACTTCAAGGCGGGGGCCTTCCTCCCGCTGGATCAGTATTTCACTGATTTCCTCAATTATGTGAGGTTGGCCCCATTCCAGCTCCCCCCCAACTCTTATTATTTGTTGGCGGGGTTGAGATACTTGTTCCTGAAACAGGAGTGGGAGGTCCCCACTACTGCGGACATCCTGTACTTCTTCTGCCTCAAGGCCAGCCCGGAGCAGTGGGGGCGAGGTGACGGGTTTTATTACTTAACCCGGTTCCCCAACACGCCTGCGGTCATCGAGCTGCCCAGCCACCCCAACGACTTCAAAGATCAATTCTTTATGTCGACGGGGTTCCGAAACTGCGAGCTCCACTACTTCAATCGTCCTCGTAAGTGCTTTTCAACCTTAGCTCGTAAGTTAGGTATTGGTTAGCTCCTCCTGTATCCCTTTCTGACTTAGATTAATCCTGCAGCTATCTTCGCAAGGACAGAGAAATCTGTGACCCTCAGGGCCCAGTACGAGACACTGGCGAGCTTGCCCCCCAGTGAAAAGGATTACCGTCTGCTCGTGACAGACAAGACGATGGTGGCCTATAAGCTGATCTTCCCAGGTCAGACTCTGAACCTAAGGAGGCTCCGGACGCTTCCCCCAGCTCGTGACACCATGCCTATCATTGTGGAGGAGGTCGCGGGCAATGAAGATGAGGAGGACGAGGAGGACGAAGTGCCCCTCGTGAGAACGAGGAAACGGGCACTGGAGGTCGCCCAAAGAACAGACGAGGAGAGGATCCGGTCCGGAGCAGCCGCGGGTCCTTCTGGCCAAGGTAACCCTTATATGTTTAGGAATTTAGATAGGGCCACTGCTGACCCCCGGCTAGCTAGGTATAATCCCAAACAGATCGTCCAACGCCACCGACGTGATCCGGACCTGGATACAACCCTGCTCCACTGTGTCGACCAGCTCGTGCTAGATTACCAAGATAGCCGCCCTAGGGGTACCGTAGTCGTAGATAACACCCTAGCCTTTAGGTCGATCCTATTTGAGGAGTATGGGACCAACCTTCAGTCATGGCCATCACTCCGGAGGGGTGTCGTAGCTCCAGGACTTAGGCAATATGTAGAAGATTCTAGTCCTGAGCCGGCCTCGGATCCAGAACCCGCGCCAGCTCGAGAAGTGATTGTCTTAGATTCCCCCAAAGAAGCTCCAGGGCCGATGGTCATAACCGTAGACTCTTCCTCTAGCTCGGGGGGTAGGATTCCCCTTTAGTACATAAATATACTTGAATTTTGCATTTTTTCTTTTCTTTCCTTTGTTTTTGTATGACTGCTAACTTCTGTACTAACCATATCTTTGTTTTGACAGAAGAGATGTCTCAGTCCGGGGGACAAAGTCTGCGGGCTGCGCTCATTGGGGGGAACTCCTCAGCTGGGGCCTCTGGGCCCAAAATGAAGAAGCTCTGGACGCTGAAGAAAGGCGCCGGGACCCCATCCAAGTCTCCTGCCAAGGAGAAAGAGCAGCCCCCAGCCGCTCAGGTCGTGGGAACTGTTCCTCCTGCTGCAGGGGGGAGCAACATGCCCCCACCCCCTCCGCGAGCTTCGGCCTTTGTCCGGGACACAGGGGCAGAGCTCGGGACTCCGGTAAGTTCAACCTCTGAGGTGCGCATCCCGGTTGACCCCCAGGACCTGGAAAAGATTCCAGAGGCCTTCCCGGGGATGGTGTACGAGACGGCGAACTACGCCGTCAACCACATTTACAAGTTCAACGAGAAGGAGCTCAGGGCCATCGAAACAAGGATCCCGGTGGGCGTGCTTGAATCTTCACTGGGCATGGCCCTAACGGTAAGCTGACCTTACCCTTTATGGTTTTTAATTATCATGCCTTATCCTGTTTTTCCTTTCTAAGGCAGTTGCCTCTCCGTTTTCGCAGAGTGCCGTTGCCCTCCATCGGAGCATAGCCAGGACCAAGGCCTAGCTCGAAGATATGCGGGGCGAGCATCAGGTGGTTAAGGACGCCCTGGCGGCCACGCAGGCCGAGCTAGAAGAAGCCCGTCCCAAGCTTCAGAAGGTCGAGGCAACCAACACCGCCCTTGCCGCCGCGCAGGTAGAGCTAGATGCCGCGAAGGCTGGGGCCAAGGAGGCCAAGGCTGCCCTTGCCGCTGCGCGGGCGGAGCTGGATACAGCGAAGGCTGGGGCCAAAACTGCCCTGGAAGCCGAGCAGGCAGCCTCCGGCACCGCCCTGGAGGACATGCTCTATAACTGCTAGGCCTACAACCCGAACGACGATTTCTCCTTCTTAGCAGCGGACGTCTGGGAGCCCTTGCTGGAAGGGTTTAAAGCTCGCCTCGAGAAAGAGGCACCTTTCGAGGCCGAGGAAGCCTCCGGCACAGCTGAGTAGGAGGGCGAGACGGTGACCTCCACGGGGCAGCCTGACGGAGCTTAGGGCCTTCCTTTTTTGCTCCCACTCCTTTATATTTATTTTTGTGTAACTTTTGCACGAGGTGTTTCCACCTCGAGACAATTCAACTATCAATTTTATTTTTAATTGACTTATTTCCTTGTCTTTGCGTACTTTAGTTGCTATTTTGAAAAAACTTAGTTCGCGTTAATTTTTATCAATATCTCGTGCTCTTTAAGAAGAACAACAATCAATCTATTCAAATTAACCTCCAAGTTTTATGACCTGGTTATATCCAAGAACTTAATTTGAAAACTTAGTTCATGTTAATTTTTATCAATATCTCGTGCTCTTTAGGAAAAACCACGATCAATAGATTTAAATTAACTTCTAAGTTTTATGACCTGGTTATATCCAGGAACTTAATTTGAAAACTTAGTCCGCGTTATTTTTTATCAATATCTCGTGCTCTTTAGGAAGAACAACGATCAATAGATTTAAATTAACTTCTAAGTTTTATGACCTGGTTATATCTAGGAACTTAATTTGAAAACTTAGTTCGTGTTAACTTTTATCAATATCTCGTGCTCTTTACGAAAAGCAACAATCAATCGATTTAAGTCAACTTCTAAGTTTTATGACCTGGTTATATCCAGGAACTTAATTTGAAAACTTAGTTCGTGTTAATTTTTATCAATATCTCGTGCTCTTTACGAAAAGCAACGATCAATAGATTTAAATTAACTTCCAAGTTTTATGACCTGGTTATATCCAGGAACTTAATTTGAAAACTTAGTTCGCGTTATTTTTTATCAATATCTCGTGCTCTTTAGGAAGAACAACGATCAATAGATTTAAATTAACTTCTAAGTTTTATGACCTGGTTATATCTAGGAACTTAATTTGAAAACTTAGTTCGTGTTAACTTTTATCAATATCTCGTGCTCTTTACGAAAAGCAAAAATCAATCGATTTAAGTCAACTTCTAAGTTTTATGACCTGGTTGTATCCAGGGTACAACTTAGTTCGCGTTAATTTTCATCAATATCTTGTGCTCTTTAAGAAGAACAACGATCAATCAATTTAAATTAACTTCTAAGCCTTTTAAGGAGACCTAGTTATATCCAGGCACCATATGCCCCCTAAGTAACTGGGAAAGGGTCTTTCGTCGTTACTTAAGATTACACTCGTAAATATGTACAATCATAAACGAAAAGTTAATTCTCATTGCGTAATACATAGAAAATGGCCTTTAAGGCCTTACAAGGAAATCATTGGTAATATCTCTTCAAATGGATGGCGTTCCAAGTCCGTGGGACTGCCCCTCCATCAAGCCAAGCTAATTTATAAGTTCCCTCTTTAATGACCTCGATGACTTGATATGGTCCTTCCCAGTTCGGTCCCAATACTCCATCTTTGGGATCCTTCCCGGCTAAGAAAACTCTTCTGAGGACCAGGTCGCCAATGCTGAAGGCGCGCTTTTTGACTTTTGAGTTGAAATAACGAGTGATTTTTTGCTGATAATGGGCGAGCTGGAGCTGCGAATCTTCTCGTCTTTCATCCATCAAGTCTAAGGAAGTGCAAAGTAGTTCGTGGTTGCGATCTTGGTCGTATGACTGGACCCTATGCGAAAGTACCTTAATCTCCACGGGGAGGACTGCCTCACTCCCAAAGGTCAAGGAAAAAGGAGTATGACCCCCTTCCGATGCGAGGTCCGGTATGCCCAGAGGACCTGGGGGAGCTGTTCTGGCCAGACCCCCTTCGCTTCGTCTAGTCTCTTCTTGAGGCTCGCCTTTAGAGTCTTGTTGACAGCCTCGACCTGGCCGTTCGCCTGAGGATAGGCCACGGAGGAGAAACTTTTCACAATTCCGTACCTTTCGCAAAATTCGGTGAACAGGTCGCTGTCGAACTGAGTCCCATTGTCGGAAACAATCTTCTTGGGTAGCCCGAATCGGCAGATAATGCTCTTAACCACGAAGTCAAGGACTTTTTTGGAAGTTATCGTTGCCAAAGGTTCTGCCTCAGCCCACTTCGTAAAGTAGTCGATGGCCACCACGGCGTAACGGACCCCGCCTTTTCCAGTAGGGAGGGCGCCAACCAAGTCGATCCCCCAAACTACAAACGGCCATTTGGACGAGATCATCTTCAGCTCGACTGGGGGAGCTCGGGCAACTGTGGCTCATCGCTGGCACTTGTCGCACTTCTTCACGTATGAGATCGAGTCCTTGGACAGAGTTGGCCAGTAATATCCTTGCCTCAGGACCTTCAAGGCCAAGCTTTGCCCCCCAGTGTGATCTCCGCAAAAACCCTCATGCACTTCCTGCAGGATGGCCTTTGCTTTGTCTGGAAGAACACATCGTTGGAGAGGTAGGGAGTGCCCACGTCGGTATAACACCCCATCTACTATAGTATACCTGGGAGCTTGATACAGAACTCACCGCGCATCATTACGCTCTTCAGGTAGTTTTCCCTCGACGAGATACTCAAGGATGGGGGTCATCCAGGTCAGCCTGGCATCGATCATCTCGACCTCCGTCCTGACTTCTTCTATACTTGGTTTCTCCAAGAATTCTATCGGCACTAACCCCAAGGTCTCCGTCTCCCCGGAGGTGGCGAGCTTGGCGAGAGCATCCGCGTTGGCGTTCTGCTCTCGAGGTATCTGCTTGATCGAGCCTCGCCCGAATGCGGACAGCTCAACTTTTACCTTTGCTAGGTAGGCAGCCATCTTGGGTCCTCGTGCTTGATATTCGCCCAGAACCTGGTTTACCACGAGCTAGGAGTCACTGAAGCACTAGACGGAGCTTGCCTTCAGCTCCTGGGCAATCCTTAGCCCGTCACACAAAGCTTCGTACTCGGCCTCGTTGTTGGAGGCCTTGAATCCGAATCTCAGCGCCGAGTGGAATCTATGTCCCTCAGGGGATAACAAAATGATTCCAGCTCCGGAGCCGTTCTCGTTGGATGAACCATCCACGAAGATCCTCCACGACGCCTGGGACGAGGTGACTAGGGGCGAGTCTTCTGCAGGATCCTCCCAGAATCCTGTGCACTCTGCTACAAAATCGGCTAGGGCCTGACTTTTTATAGCAGTTTGCGGAGTGTACAAAATCTCAAACTGACTGAGTTCGATGGCCCACTTTAACAGACGTCTCGATGCTTCAGGTTTTTGCAAAACCTGCCTTAAAGTCTGATCGGTCATGACGTGTATTGAGTGGGACTGGAAGTACAGCCTGAGCTTTCGCAAGGCCGTGATAAGGCAGAACGCCAATTTCTCCATCAACGGGTACCGGGATTCAGCTCCGAGAAGTCTTTTGCTGATGTAGTAGACTGGCTTCTGAATCCGGTCTTCTTCCCGGACTAATACGACACTATTTGCATCCTCTGTGACAGCTAGGTAGAGAAAAAGAGGCTCTCCTGCTTTTGGTTTGGATAATATGGGTGGCTCGGCCAGATGTGCCTTCAGGTCGAGGAAAGCGCTTTCGCACTCTTCTGTCCATTCGAACTTCTTATTTCCTCGGAGCAGGTTGTAGAATGGCAAGCACTTATCGGTAGATTTTGAAATAAACCGATTGAGGGCTGCCACCCTTCTTGTCAGGCCTTGGACATCTTTGCGTGACCTGGGTGAGGGAAGCTCAAGCAGTGACCTGATCTTGTCGGGGTTTGCCTCGATTCCTCGGGTATTGACGATGAAACCCAGGAATTTTCCCGATGCGACTCCAAAAGTGCACTTCTGTGGATTAAGCCTCATGCCATACTCCCGTAGTATCTTGAAGCATTCTTCCAGGTCGGAAACATGGTTATCGGCAGTCTTTGACTTGACTAGCATGTCATCAACGTACACTTCCATGTTCTTCCCGATCTGGTTTGCGAACATTCTGTTTACTAACCTTTGATACGTAGCCCCGGCGTTCTTCAGCCCGAAGGGCATGACCTTGTAACAATAAATGTTAGTCGGGGTCATGAAGCTGGTGTGCTCCTGGTCCGCCGGATTCATGGCGATCTGATTGTAGCCTGAGTACGCATCCATAAAGGACATGAGCTCGTGCCCTGCCATGGCATCCACCAATTGGTCAATCCTTGGCAATGGAAAACAATCCTTAGGGTAGGCTTTATTCAGGTCGGAGAAGTCAATGCAGGTCCGCCACTTCCCGTTAGGTTTCGGGACCAGCACGGGGTTGGCGACCCAAATCGGAAACTTGGCTTCACGGATAAAGCCGCATTTCTTGAGCCGAGCTACTTCTTCCTCTAAGGCTTCAGCCCGGGTTGTTCCTAGGCGTCTCTACTTCTGGGCCTTTGAAGGAACACTTTTATCCAGATGAAGGGTGTGTATGATGACACTCGGGCTGATTCCCACCATGTCCTCGTGCGACCACGCAAACACATCCAGGTTGTCCTGCAGAAATCTAGTCAGCTCCGCCTTCCTCTTGCTACAGAGGTTTTTCCCGAGCTTGACCATCCGTGAAGGATTCTGCGGATCGATGTTTATTTCCTTGAGCTCCTCAATGGCCTGGAGCTTGGATCTGTCCTCGCCTATTCGGGGGTCAATATCCTCACTTAAGACGATATTTTCCCCTTCGGCGCTTTGAGGTTTTTCAATCTCAGGATCAGCTACGGGTTCCTGAGATTCCTCTTCACCACTTTGGATGGCCATTGCCAGCTGCCCGGGTTTCGACTTTCCCTTCATGGAAATGCTGTAGCATTCCCTGGCAGCGAGTTGATCGCCACGGACAGTGCATATTCCCGTGGAAGTAGGGAATTTCATCTTGAGGTGGCGAATGGACGTGGTGGCCTCAAAGGCTATGAGCGTGGGCCGTCCCAAAATTGCGTTATACGCAGCAGAGCAGTCGATGACCACGAACTCGAGGAGCTTTGAGACTGTCCGGGGTCCTTCTCCTAGGGTGATCACCAACTCGATAGTCCCTATAGCCGCTGATCCTTCTCCCGAAAAACCATACAGCATCATGGAGGTCGTCTTCAGCTCGGCGACAGTCAAACCCATCTTCTCTAATGTGGACCGGAATAGGAGGTTCACCGAGCTCCCATTGTCGATCAGCACCCTCCTAACCCTCCGATTAGCGAGCTGAACTGCTACGACCAGGGGGTCATTGTGAGGGAACTGGACATGGCCCGCGTCTTCCTCCGTAAAAATGATCGGTTGCTTCTCCAATCGCTACTGCTTTGGCAGGCGCTGCTCCGGGACGAACTCTACTCCATTATGCACCTTGAGTTCGTTCACGTACCTCTTATGGGCACCCCTGCTCATGCCAGCCATATGCGGACCTCCAGAGATGGTGGATATATCCCCTCCTATCACGGGAGGAGGGACGTCCTGATCTACCCGAGACCCGGGCTGACTGGCCGGGACTTCTGGAGCAGGTCGACTTGCTGGAACCCTGTTCCGCGCGTACTGGGCCAAGGGGCCAGCTCGGATGAGAGTCTCGATCTCATCTTTCAAATGCCTACAATCATCAGTATTGTGGCCAACATCGTTGTGAAAACGGCAAAACTTGGAGGTGTCTCTCTTCCCCTTTTGGTGCTTCAACGGCTCAGGCCTCTTCCAGGGGAGGCGAGTAGAGTTGGCTAGGAAGATATTCTCCCTAGACTGGGTGAGCTCTGTATAAGTCGCGTAGACGGGCTTAAACTTGTCTACGGACTTATTCTTCTTTTGGCCGTGCTGGCTGCCCTCGTCATTCCCCTTTCTTTTGCCTCCACCGAGCTGGTTGTTCTGTTTGACATTTTGGGTCGCTGCCATAACCTCCGTCCCCACTCCAGCGGGCTGCTCAGGGACCTGGCTGGTTCTTGCAGCTGAGGCTTCGGCCTCCTCCAAGTTGATCCATTCCTGGGCCCTATTAAGGAATTCGTTCACTGAGCTAACTCCCTTTCTTTGTATATCTTTCCAGATTTCCCCTCCGATGAGGATTCCAGTCCTCATGGCCATGAGCTTGGAGCTGTCATCCATGTCTCTGGCTCGAGCAGCGACGTTTGCGAACCTGCTCAGGTAAGCCTTTAGAGTTTCATCGGGCTGCTGCCTCACGTTAGCTAGAGAGTCGGCCTGAACGCGGGCTGCCTGGGAGGCTCAGAATGCCCTTTTGAAGTCAGCCGAGAAAGTTTTCCAGGAGCTGATTGACTGTCTTTTACCTTGCTTGAACCACTACCTGGCTGGTCCAGTCAGTGTTGAAGGAAAGATTAAACACCTCAGCTCGGGGCCAATGTTGTGGGCCATCATCAGGGTGTTGAACATCCCCAGATGATCCGACGGATCTCCGTCTCCATTGAACTTAGACAGGTGCGGCATACGGAAACCAGGTGGGTACGCCATTGCTGCTATGCTAGGGGCGAAGAGCTCCATCTCGTCCTTCGAATCGTACTCATCTTTCTCTTTCTCTGACAGGAGCTTCCTCATCAACTCCTCCATCTGGGCCAGGCGCTCAAGGGTTTGGTCCTGATGTCCTTGGTTATTCCGGGGCTGTTCAACAGCTCTGGATCCATTGTACATATTTGGTGGGTTATTGCCCCTCCTATCTTGAGATAGGTTATTTGGGGCATTCCCGCCATTACGTACTTCGAACAGGGCTCCCCCTAAGCGAGCATGGCTGTCACCTCCTATTTTCTCCCCTCCATGAGAGTTAAGGCGATCTCGCAGGTCGCCCCCTTGGGTGGCTTGAGGACTTTGTACCGAACTTAGACGCTGACGCAGGTCTCCGCCAGAGAGGTCGCCTCGGCGACTGCCGGTCCAGTAGCTCCTGTTAGATAGGCTCGGAGTCCGCCTTTGGTGGTGAGGATCTGGGCTTTCCCTCGGCGCCCTGCTTCGTCGGGAGGGCCCTGCGGAAGGTGGGTCTCTCCTGCTACTTCCATAGGCTGGAATATCTCGGACGGGCCGAGGAGGAGATGGATATCTTATTGGAGAGGGAGGATGCCTGACCGGAGAGGCGATCCTGGTTCCGTCAGGATGGATGAGGTTAGGAGGGGGCCTCTCGGCCCTGCCAACCTGCGGGTCCCGCGCTTGGCGATCAGGACGAGGTGCATGACGGCTGTTGGGGACGGGCTGATGCTACGAGCTCTCCCCGGTTCTCCTTCTGGAATTTCCTCGGGCTCTTCTGGGCGCGCTCGAGGCCGGTTGGGAGCTAGGAGTTGAAGTTCTGACCGAACGGCTATACTGCTGTTGTCTAGCTCTAGGCATTTCTCCGAAGTTTGCCTCTCGACGGTGCGATGAAGGAGTGGAGTTGGCTGTCGGAAGTCTGTCCGAGCGGCTATGCCTGGACCGATTACCCCGACGAGACTTAGGAGCCTCGCCTTGCCTCTCTCCGACGTTAGCGTCGGTTGTGAGAGGGGGTAGTCAGGCCAGCACGTCTTTGATCTTCTTATTAGCTATTGCTAGCTGGCTCCTCAGCTGAGCATTCTCCATCTCCACCGCAGTGTAATAACATGGGTTTGGATTAGGTGGCCGGGGCGCCGAACTTCCAGTGTCATCTTGGTCCGCCGGCTATTTTCCTAGCCGCTGTTGGACTTCAGGAATTTGTTCGTCGGGGATGGCGACATGACGAGCCTCCTGCCCATCATGTTGTTCCGTCTTGTTACCGTGTCTGGATCGAGTAGTCACCATGGTTGGATGTTTGTGACAGCACCAATCTAACTTGCTCTCAATGAAAGCACCAAACTGTTGACGTGGTTCTTCGCCAACAGGTAATTAAGAAAAGAAAGAGGAAGGGATTAGTGCTTATGTTGAACCGAAATAGATGAATGATCTTGGAAATGGAATGGTGACACAAAATACGTTTTTTAGGTGGTTCAAAGGTTAAAATCCTTCTACTCCACCAGTCAGTATTATTGTTATATACTGGGTATTCTTTTACAGGGTCTTTCTTACAATATAGAATCCAACCCCTATTAACTCCCAAGGTCTCCATATTTATAGGAGAAGGCACCTGGGAGTTGGTAAGAAGGTCATCTCGTGACCTTCTTACCTATCATGTCAACTCTGGGACATTCATGATTAATTCCTAAACCTGACACATAAGTGTGGTCAAATCAATAGGTAAGGGGATAATGGGCCGCACGGGCCAACCCAGTCGTGGGTGTCTGAATACGCACGTTCCGACTGCGTGTTCGAGAAGTCAGGGGTATATCAGACACGTGATGTCTGATAAATCCACGTTTACCTTGCGTGGTTGACTTTATAAAGGGTCACAGCCTCCAACTCTAGCTCGTATCACGAGCTGGATGATTCCCTCGACCTGTGGTCTTCAGAGTCCAGACTCAGTCCTTAAGCAATCTTGGCGAACCCTTGTGTTACCTCGAGCTAAGGAGGTAGGATCTTATGATGGCAGCTCCAGTCTTGGGGATGTCCACGTG
The DNA here is from genome assembly GCF_963169125.1 of Humulus lupulus. Classification (NCBI taxonomy): domain Eukaryota; kingdom Viridiplantae; phylum Streptophyta; class Magnoliopsida; order Rosales; family Cannabaceae; genus Humulus; species Humulus lupulus. Next base: position 91,369,505 of record NC_084800.1, on the reverse strand, counting down.
GTAGTCATGATTAGGCCGTATCTCAGCTCGTTAATCAGCCCGTGGGAAAATCAGGGCGTACAATATGATTAGTGGTAAAAATACATATTTATTGATCTTAATGGTAACAATAAATTAAGTTTAATTAATATTTTCATGGAATTAATATCATTTATTTTATAAAAGAAAATATTTGATTATAATTTAATTTATTGTTATTTTGTAGGAATTAAAGTTGTATTTTGGCATAAAGAAAAAGAAAGAAGAAAAAAAGAATCAAAAGTGAAAAAAAAAAGTTGAAAAAGTGGCATTTTTTTAAGGTTACTCGGCCCAAAATGAGCTCAAACAAGCCCAAGCCCAAGCTTGCCACCACTTGGACATGTGTTGCGTCTCTATTGGCTGCAATTGGTCAACACTTTCAGCCACCTTTCAACCCAATTTTTGTGGGTTTTGGGTCTTGCACCTTTCAATTTTGAGCTCTTAAGCTCATATTTTGTGGTGTTTTAGAAAAAGGGGCAAAATGACCATTCACTAAAATAGCTAGGTTAATATTAATAATAAGATTTGATTTTTCAAAATCATATTTTATTATTAAGATTTCAAATTATTTTGTAGACCCCATTTGTAATTTAATTTATTTTTAGTCCTTTTCTCCTTCTATAAATAAAGACTCTTCTTTCACATTTGGTGTGTAATTTTTAGAGTAAAGAAACTATAGCAAAATTTCTACTCACTTTCTTCTCATATTTTCCTCTTAGAATTTTATGAGAATCATGAGCATAATGGTCTAATCTTCCTAGGAAGGTTAGGGATGATTCCATATGCTAGTGATATTATTTTGCTACTTTGATTTACTATGTTCTTAATGTAATATATTTGAGTTATTTATGTTCTTTCATCTTCATCTCTATTTTGTTATCTTTATTTACTTATGCTAATAGTATATAGGATTAGTCATGCTCTTTCTATGTGCTTCTAATTAGTAAAAGTAATATTGATACATAATTTTATGTCTAATCTTCTATTGTATTATTGCCCTTGGGTATTTTGTCATTTTTAGATTTTTCATAAGATTAACATTGTGCTTTTAAAGTAAAGAACTTTATAACTCAAATGAACTTTTGTTAAAAAAGAATATGGACTTTAATGTTAGATTTTCCAAGTAAATATTGGGATGTGAACTATTTACTTGTGTATTTTTGTAAATCAAGTAACTCAAGCATATGAATGATTCTTGAAACCTTTCCATTTCTCAAACTCTTGATTACATCTTACCTTTATTTCACTTATCTCATTTTATCATTTCATCAAAAAGACAACACCAAAATCTCAAATCTCTTTTCATTTCCATTTTTTATTTATTTCTTGTTACTAATTTTTTGTGTTATTTTCTACTAATCTTTTTATTTTAGGTTACCTCCTTGTGGATCGATCACCCAATTATACTACAACCACCGCTTAGTGGTTGTCACGATTTGGGCGTTAAATAATATATATATCTTCCTTTGAAAAGTAATATATATACATATTCAGTATAATATTTCTTAATTTACTCATTAAAGTAGAGTTCGAGCATACTGAGTTTGCCAAAAGTAATTCGGTGGTACGCCAAGTTATTTTTGTTCTCCGTTGTATCTTAAGAGATAGACGTCAGAAATCTTCTAGCACCAACAGGAGGCGACGAATCTATTTTAAGGAAATTGTGTGCCTCAGATATCCTTCTGTTGAGAATACATTAATTTTCTCAACTTTTTATATTTGTTATTATTATTTTTTATTGTAATTACTAGTTAGATTAATTATAATTGTTAGTTATACTATAATTATATATTATTTTATTTATAGTTATAATAATATTGTTAATTATAATTGTTGGCTAAATTAATTATAATTGTTAGTTAGATTATAATTATAAATTATTTATTTATAGTTATAATATTATTGTGCATCTTTATTTAATAGATAGGTTGTTTATTATCATGCTTTATTATTCAAATGTTATATTATAAATATTTATAACTACAATCTTAAAAAAAAAAAATTAATATGATATTTGAATGTTAGATATATTTCATGTATTATAAATGTTTTATATATCTATTTTCTGGTGATATTTTATATCTATGATTTGTGAGATAATGTTATTGCTTATATCTTAAATTGCTTTGTGTGATTTGGATACATACATTGTGTGTTTGCGAGAAGTTTGTTTGAACTTAAACAAAATTTACTAGAGAAGTTTTGTCAAGGAAGTTGGATTTTAAGTGGGACCATTGCGACCCCTCCAAACTATCTTGGGAACTGAATATTTTCAAAGGAAACTAGACTGTTGCGGCAGGGGCGCGACCCTCCTAGTGTTCTTTGAAAATTATCTAGTAGATGTATTTGTGATGGGGGTTTGAATAAATACTTAAAAGAAATATTTAACGAGAGGTTAGACCACAAATTATTGGGTTTTAACCCTTTCAGGTTTTCCTGAGAATAATCTTACGAGTACAATTCAAAATTCCACGTGAAATTTCCAAGAGGAAATTAACATTGTTGGTTGCATGATTTCAGGTAATATGACAACTGAAACAACCAAAGTGATGGGAACGATGACATGTCAACTGAGGCCCCAGTTCAGGCAATTCAAGCTCATACCTAAACGGTCCCGACTTCAATTCCTACGAGCTATCCTCTGAGCTTTGGGGAAAACCTGATAAATTCAACGGACAGAACTTCAAAAAGTGGCAGCAAAAGATGTTGTTCTATCTGACTACCATGAATCTTGTGAGATTCGTGACTGATAATGAACAAAATCTGAAAGAAAATGAAGATGATATCCAAGTCGTTAATGTTGTTAATGACTGGATCAAATCTGATTTTCTCTATCGTAACTATGTTATGAATGGTCTTGAAAATTCTTTGTACGAAATTTATGCTACAAAGAAGACGACTAAAGAACTGTGGGAGTCTTTAGATTGAAAATATAGAATTGAGGATGTTGGCACAAAGAAATTTGTGGTTGGGCGGTTCCTTGACTATAAAATGGTAGATTCCAAGACTGTGATCAGTCAAGCTCAGGAATTCCAATTAATCTTACATGAGATTTACTCTGAGGGAATGATCCTTAGTTAGATCTTCTAAGTAGTTACTTTGATTGATAAGCTAGCCCCTGCATGGAAGGAGTTCAAGAGTGACCTTAAGCATAAGCGAAAGCAGATGACTATTGAAGAATTAATTATTAGACTTCGTATCGAAGAAGACAACAAAAATTCTGAAAAAAATGAGTTCAAGACAAGATGTGGCTAAGGCCAATCTGATGGAGCAATGTCAAAACGCCAGGGGATGGAAGAACTATAAACTCAACGATAAAGGTGTAGAGCCCTGGATAACCAAGACCGTCACACTGTGTATTTTAAATAGTGCTTAACTCACTAATTGATTCATTAGGCCACAAACGTGCATCTAAGTGTTATTAATGGCCAGGGTTAAACTTTCGGTCAAAAGGAATGGATATTTTATTAAAAATGTTAAGTTGTACATGAGATCCCATAATAGTGCTTACAAAGTTGTTTACAATCCAAAATGGTCATTACAATTCAAAAGTTACAATCCGCCGACCTAAGCGGCAAAAATAGGGTTAAACCCTAGTTCCCCTGAAACACCTTGGTCGTAGTGGTCAAGCAGCCACATATGTACACGTCGCCATCTAAGCTCTCCACTCAAGGTTAGGTAAGATTTTCTTTCCCTTTACCTGCACCACATAGCACCCGTGAGTCAAGGCTCAGCAAGAAAACTTATTGCCGCATGTATACAAGTATTAATAAATGATCATAGAATCATTCTGGGGCCCACAACCCTAATCAGATGACCAAGGAGTCATTCTGGGGTCATGTGCCCTGAATAGATGACTATGAAGTCATCCTGGGGTCCTGTGCCCTAAGCATGTGACCATCAAGTCACTCTGGGATCCTGTGCCCTAAATAAATGATTATGAAGTCATCCTAGGGTCATCTGCCTTGAATAGAAGACGGTGGATTCATCTTAGGGTCCTGTGCCCTAGCCATGTGACTATTAAGTCACTCTGGGCCTTTTAGCCCTGGCTCTGAGTAACTAGCCAAGCGCTTTAGTTTTCTTCGACCATGGGGTCGGACGACCGTATAATACTATGTTGATTAGATCTAATCATACACTACACCAAATACCTCTTTCTATAATACATAATTATAAGCTAATTAGAAAAATATTATAATAGGTAAACTAAAAAGTTAGAAAGCTGTAAAGTTAAAATGGAGGGAAACAAAAAGTAATGGCTGGGTAAAGTTAAAATGGAGGGAAAAAAAAAACAAAAACAAACACAAAATATTCTCATCAGCTCTCATCAAAAACAAAAACAAAAAGAAAGGCCCTTTTAACATTTTAGGGTTAGCCACGATTTCCATTTCTCTTCCCTCCAATGCGCGGCAGGAAGGCAGCGCCACCATCACACTCAGCCACGGGAAGGCAGTGCCACCACCATCTTCACGGGAAGTCGTAACCCTCCGAGAGCTCGAGGTGGCTCTATTTCTCTTTCTTTGTCGCTCACTCTTTCTTTCACCGATACACTCTCTCGTTCGCACTTTCTCTGTTTGTTGCAGGTGTGCGGCGGGATGGTGGGGGCTCGTGGCTTTGGCCGTGCGACAGGGAGGTCGACGAGGTCCTCTCTACAACCAACGTTTAAGAGGTCCTGCCCTCCCAAACACGCCCTCACCACCAGACCTAGACCATCACCCGATTCAACCCCCATCTTCGTCTCCCTCCCTCCCTCCCTCCCTCTCTCTAAATATATATATATATATATATGTTTCACTTTACCTGCTCGTCTCTCAAAATTTCCCAAACCCCTTTTGGTTTTTTGATTCTTAAGTTTTCTACTTTGTTTTTTGTTGTCTATTCATTACTGTTACTTGTTCTATTATCGTTTTTGTTGTATAACTTCATTTTTGCTTTTCTGGGTTCTTGTTGATCTCAATTGGCTTTTGTTGTTTTTTTTTTCTTGGGCTTTTTTTTTCTTTCCGTGAACCCTCCCTAACCTACTTTGAATCATCGTTGAGAAATTTGGTGCTTATCGAGCTCTATGGTTCTTTTTCAGAGGTTGGTATGGTATAGTGTTTGTGGTCACTAATGGAACCAATTGAAATTGCAGCCAAGAACGGTTACTATGGTAGTCTGGTACCAATGGTTAGAGATGCTTTTATCTTTGCTGATTTGGTTCGGATTGATTGCCAAGGTCTTGAGAGGAGTGATTACAAAAAAATAGGCTGCAAAGTAAGGGTAAATTGCATCCTTTAATTAACATGCCTTTCACATAAATACTTGCATGTTGTCTTTACATAATTTCAATGCTATCTTTATATGATTTCAACCCATGTTTGTTTCTAACCTTCATATAGAAGTCGCATGTAGGATTAAGATAAAACAAGGTGATTTAATTCCCACTTTCCATTTAGTTTATGGAATACTGAACTGCCTAATCCACTCATATGTATGTATTTGTGAGTTATCTTTCTTTTCTTATTCTTGCATGTCTGCAAGTATCTGCTGCTAGTTCTTAGGGACTAGCGGAGGGTTTGGGCCCTAGTCATCATCTCTAGCCTCAGACCCTGTGCCAGCTAGTTGTATAGATCGCCTTGGACGCATAGCTATCCAAGTTTATTAATAATCAACGACTCGGTGGTCACACAATGATGACAGGGTAACAAATCTTTCCATGATCCACTGTTGAAACTCAACCAACCATAAGCAATCAAGATGCAAATAATCATTCAAATATTCGCTCACAACATCAATGCTAATAAGCACGCCTCATTATCATCACACAACAGTCAAAGGCCAGGCCCTATCAGTATCTCATGCTCCTTATTAATCATGTAGTAAAGCATTCATATTTCATTCAAGCACTTAAGCATATAATCCCATGTATACAATTACCAAACCCTGAGTCGAGCTTATCTTTAGTGGTGAGTGTACATGTCCAGCCAGTCTTCAGGAACCCTTAAACCTAGACCGCTCTGATACGAAGTTGTAACACCCTGGATAACCAAGATTGTTACACTATGTATTTAAAATAGTGCAAGACTTGCTAATCAAGTCATTTGACTAAAACGTGATCCTAAAGTCATAATCACGTTAGGGTTAAAAGATTTTGTAATGACCCAACTATTTCTAAGACCTTGGACCATTAAAACTACTAGACATAGCTACTATTTTGGGAAACATACATAAGAAATAACATAACTTTATTTAAAACCCCAAAATAAATATTGTGCAAAATACAAAGTAAAATATGAAATATAAAATACGGTATGGGTACCCATTGTTTAATACATAAAAACATAAATTTTAATTAATTAAATATTAATTGCGGAAATACATCAAAACATAATTCAAAAGACTTAAAAATAACGTCATCCTCGATCGTCACGCAGTCCATTCAATCCATTCACCCTCAACACATAAGCCAAGCTGCCATGAATCTTTTCGCCTTCCATATTCATTTTCCTGCATCAAGCTAAAAATAAATGAATGAGCCTAATGCCCAGAAAGGAAAATCTACTAACAACATATATCATAAATCGTAAACATAAAATTATATCATATACATATACTATAAAACATATGACTATAAAAACGTATATCACATATGACTACAATATTAATGGTCATTAACTCATTAACATGGCATGTGATAAAACCATCTAGGTCCTTTGTCTACTAATCGAGGTAGGTTAGATCACATGGTAGTATATGATAACCCATCTAGGTCCTCTGTCTACTAATCGAGGTAGGGTAAATCATAACTCTAAACCATGAAAATGATAAAAAATTCTTGGGGCTTGCTATCTAAGCAAGTCATATGCCCAAGTGACTACAAAACATATTCTTGGGGCTTGCTATCTAAGCAAGTCATATGCCCAAGGACTACAAAACATATTTATACATATACATATTATAGCATAAAACATATCATAACATAAACATATAAACACATATAATCTATCATATTTTCCTTACCAAAAACCGGGATATTTGAGAATAAGAACGGGATTTGGAACACTCCTAAAACAAACAGTAAGAATGGTGAGTTTCTAAAGAAAAAGACATGAAAAGAAAACTAAACCATCTCAGTAGAAACTTACCGAAAAGAACCTTAAGTTTCAAGAAACTTAAACACCTAACCAAGAATCATAAACAAGAGTTAGGATCTGAAAGAAAATAAAAGAAAACTAAAGAACCATGAAGAATTGAACTTAAAGATAAGAATACATTGGATAACTAGGACTTGATCTATACCTCGATACCGAAATAACACTATATCTCACTTCCCAAGTGTTTAGAAAAGCTTAGAATGATAAAGCTTTTAACCAAAAACCAAGTGTTTTTCTCTATAGTAATCTTAGCAACTTGGAGGCTCTGAACAATGCTTGAAGGATGAAGAAAATGGCTGAGTACTAGGTCATATTTATAGAGTTCAAGGAGTGAAACTAACCCCTTTTAATTTGAATAAATAAATGAATATAAAATTAAAAAGATTTAAATTTTCGTTCAACAGATGCCCAGAACTCGGTCAAAATCGTTCAAAGGCAGGTCTAAGTGGTTAAGGCTATTTTTAAATTTAAAAATCCTCAACATTAAAAAATGATGCACCAGGGGCGATATATCGCCTACCCTGGGCGATATATCACCTAGACCATTTTTCTGAGCCCCGTTCGATCGTTCGTGCGAAGTCGACGTGTTTTCCATATCTTTCGTAGGCGATATGTCGGCCGCTATAGCTGCAATATATCGGCATACGTTGATATATCAAACACGTATTTGCACTTTTTCAGCATATTTTGAATTGATTAAATAGCTTTGACTGAGTCAAAATGTGATCCTAACAATTGCTGGAAGGTTCTAGAGCTTCTAGATCTTTCTTTTATTTAAACTATTCATCAAAAATACTTAAATCCTTAATAAACATGATTATGACAAGTGTCATGCTCTTATTAATTCTATCTAAACCTTAGGTTAAAATTACTAATATTTCTAAACTATAGGTTAAACTTATAAAATCCATAACTGTTCCTATGAGTTTCCAACTAAGTCCCGGCTTGAACCAAAATCCACGGAAACTAACATACTACAAACTACTACTAACTACTACTACTATCTAGCTAAGTAAAATTCTGGGACACTACAGATTTTTATCATAAACGGTTAATTTTCATTAAAATAGATGTTTAGTACATGGGATCTCAAAAACAGGGTTTAAGAAACAATTTAACAATTCTCAAAAGTATATACAACTCAGAGGCCACTCTAATGGCAAAATACATATTTTAGGTTCTATCCCTGTGCAATCCCTGGTTGTGGTGGACGAGCAGTTGACAATGTACACCTCGCCCCCATAGCTCTCCAACTCATGGTTGATCCACCTTACCATTGCCTTTACCTGCACCACGTAGCACCCGTGAGCCGGGGCCCAGCAAGAAAACCATAGCAACAATACATATTCAATGACGATAATCAATTAATTCACAAGACAGTTAACCAAATATTCAACAAGCCATAGCATCAAGCTGACAACAGTAAACATTTATATTTAACAGTTTATCTCAATCAAGATGCAATACTCAAGGTCGACGCCCTTAGGCCACACCCTCTGTTTAACCCACTGACTCCAGCTCGCTTAGGTCGAATTTAGTATTTATCTAGCTGATCCCGGCTCACAGTGGCCGAGCCGCGTCCTGTGCATAAATTATCAGCCCCAACTCTCTTAGGCTATTCATTTTAATATGCCAAATTATTCATTTAGCCATACAATATACATGTTCAAGTATTGGGAATTCAGTCCCGTTACAACCACTCAGGGGTGTAGTTTTCTTACCTTTAATTCCAAATAGAGAAAATGAAATGGTTCGGAGCACGATCCTCAGCCCCGAGTCATGGCGATAAACCTAGTCACAGTGTCCAATGGGTAATTATTAACTTCCAATCCAAATAAATACTTAGGAGACAGAAACTAGCCTCCGGGACCTCAATTTCTACCAAACTAGGTTGTAGAAATTGTCCTGAGCACCTAGGTTCGAACCCCCAAGCCTTATCAATTCTAGAAATCGTTCAAAGGCTAAAAACCCTAGGCAGGTCGCGACTTGCCCGCAAGTCAAAGAGCAAGGACCCAAGCCAAAGAGGAGGTGGGTTGCGACTTGGCCTAGTGGATTGTGGTGCGCCCCCATCTCAGAGAGCAACCCAGGCCAAACAGGCCACACGCACTGCGCCGCCCCAGGGTTGGGTCGCAGCGCGCCCCCTTCGAACCCAGAAAATTTGGGTTTTTCACATGCTTCTCCCAGCCAACTCTCCCCAGAATTTTCTCTAACAAACCTCCCTAACTCAACACCAAGCTAGCTACGAATTCAAAATCTTAATTCACATATTTAAACATAAAACCACCACAAATCAGATTGAAGTTTCTATCCCAATTCAGTTGAAATTCATCATTCAATTACTTAACTTAAATCCCATTCTAATAAACTAAATTCTCCAAATAAACTAGGTTATGAACTTACCTTAATTATGGTGGAATCCTCACAAGTTCCAGGTAAACTTCCAGCTTGAATCCCCCTAGCTTTCCCTTCTTTTTTCCTTCAATTTCCTTCAAAGAATACCAGCTCATAGCCTAAGTTGTTGCCCTTTTTCTTCCTCAGCTTCAAGCACAATGAGAGAGAGGAAGAGAGAGTGAAAACGTGAGAGAGATGAGAGAAAAGTTTTAGATGTTTCTACCTCTTTCTGCATTAGTCCTAAGTTTTGAGTATATCCCTTAGTCTATAGGCAAAAGATCCTATTGCCCTTCTAAATGAACTAATCATCAAGTTGTCCCTAGGTGTAAAATGGTCATTTCCCCCAGTTCCCGCTAATTCCTCAAATGTTCCAAATATTTACCCACTAATTTCGTCATCCAACTAATTACCAATTATCTATTCAATGTCCAATAATTCCCAAGATATTTTCTAAATTCCAAAAAATACGGGGCTTTCCCCGAGTCGAGTATTAATCTCCGCTGTGACTATTTTGCCAGTCTGCTCACTAGGACCGTCTCGAGCCATATGATGTAAATATATCTACATAATAATGTGGTCTCAACAATTTATCACATATAATCACATTTATGCCCACAACGGGCCAAAATTACAAATATGCCCTTATAAGCTATAAAGGGCCCACATGCATATCTAATACTCACAAACATGCATGTCACATAGTCATATAATCATATTAATCATGCATGCCACATAATCATGCATTAAACCATTAAAACACACATATACCAATTATGCCCTCCCGACACGCATATCAAGGCCCTTAAGCTTTATTAGAAATTTTGGGTCGTTACATGTATTAATATTGATAAATTGGTGTCAATATAAATAAATAATATGAAATCAAGTTTCAAATTATAATTAGTTAATTTGAATAAGGATTTAATTAATTAATTAAAAAAATAAATAAATAAAAGTTTTTGAATTTAGGCCCTATTGGGATTTAAATTCAAAACAAAGAGGTTGGGCCCAAATCCATTTGTGGGAGCCCAAGGTTTTTATCTTTTTGTTTATTATTTTAATTAATTTAAATAAAGCTCATTAAGTTGCCTATATAAGGAATATGATATCTAGGGTTTTTATAAGGAAGTCAGTCTTAGTTGATTCATCGGGTAAGTGAAAACCTAGACAGTCTAACCTTTCTTGGCTATTCTCTCTTCTTCTTCTCTTCTAGATCTCTATCTCATGTGTTGAGAATCAGCCCACACTAATTCTAGGTTGATCAAAGGCTTGGTGAGGAAGACTGTGTTGTTGATCTAGTTCAATCTCTTGATAATACTTTGCTACAAAAAGGAATCAAGGGTTAGAGAGATTGAAGGAAGGAGTTGTTCCAGTTTCGCTGCATAATGTAAGTTTTTACTTTAAACTGTATTTATATCAATTTCATAGGAGCATATTCTAGGAATTTGCATGTTTGTTTGATAATATATAAATTTCATGAAAATAAATAAAGATCCTACAATAAGTATTTCCTACAATTGGCCTCAGAGCCATAGGTTGCTAGTTTATTTTCATGAATAGACATGTATGAAATTGATTGATATATTAGGGTATTAATTGGATGGTACATGTTATTGGTGTATGTTTATGTTTTCTTATGTAAATTTAGCAATAATTGGTTGTTTTTGGCTTGTTTTGGGATTGAAAAACTGCACATATATTTTTTAAAATTTTTTTTGGACTGATTGGGCAGTGTGTGTGCTGGGCACACATGAAAGAGCCCTCAGCACCCCAGCCGTACGACGTCCATACAGATTCGTACGGCGTCGATGTCGAACCCCTCGGCGGCACTTTTTCACAAAATATATATATTTTTAAATTGGATATTTTGTGCAGTTAAGTTTAAAATATTTAAAATTGATTATCTGATTATTTTAGATATTTTAGCTTTTTAAAATATTTTGAATTGGTTATTTGATAATCAGGATATTTTAAGATATTTTTTTTATTTTGTTATAAATGAAATATTAAAATTAGTTATCTAATTATTCAAGATATTTTTATTGTTTAAAATATTTATAATTAGTTATCAGATAATTCTAGATATTTTAAATTTGGTTAAAATATATTTTGATATTTAAAATTGGTTAAAATATTTTTAAAAAAATATCTTGTCATTCCTAACAACTTAACAGCCTAGTTAAATTAATTATTTGAAATTGAATTTTGTTTAATAAATTATATTTTAATTAATTTAATATTTTGCAACTTGTGTAATTAATTATATTGAATTTTATTTGATGAATTCTATGTTAATTAATTATGGTATTTTGTAAAATATTATATTGTCGTGGTATATTTGCATAATTTAATAATACATGCTTATAGCGTAACATGTTAGGCCCATCCAATTATTAACATATCAGACATCATTATTAAGTTATTTTTTGCATTTGGGATTTAAATATAAGTATAATGATGGCCCAATTTTTGTGTTTGAAAAATGTGGGAAAACTCAAATAAAACTTTCATAAAATGTTAGGTTTTATTTGGGCCCAATTGAACATGTAAAGTTTAAATTCCTCTCTTGTGGGTGGTTCCACTTGTGAAGGCCCATTTGCTTTGCATTACTAGATTGAGCTTAATTAATTGAATAACAATTAATAAAATGAAGGTTCAAATTCCTATCTTTTTGGGCTTTGTGTGGACGTTAGGGAGCTTTAGTAGTGGGTTCGACATACTGAACCCAACTCTCCTCCATGCAAGCTCGAATTGTTAAGGTTCATTTACCTAAGTTGGACTTAATCGTATTATGTTATTCTTTTTAATTGGACCTAAAAATTGATTAGAAACAAATTAATTCTAATTTTGGATTAATTTTTAATGGTAATTTTAGAATTAATGGAAAAAGTATAAACTATGGTTTATTAATTTGGCAAACCTAAGTTGGTTTATTGATTATTTTAATAATTTGGCGAACCTAAGTTTGTTTATTCATTATTTTAATAATTTGGCAAACATAAGTTGATTTTTTTTCAAAAAGAATAAAATACTAAAATATTTAATAATGATTTTTAAAAAATTTAAATTCGATCTCCACTGTTGATTTAACAAGGTTAAAGTTCAGTGGGGCCTCATGGCGCTTTGATTTCGGCTCCTTACGGAAGATGTTCACTAGACTTCTTAACATGGTTAAATTTCTTAGGATAGATGTTTATAGATGGACCTTCTATAGACTTATCCCTACGGTGACTATAGGAATTAAGTCTATAATAATCGAAAATGTGGGTCAAACTCATAAAGTAAGAAATATTTGTGACTCTCGCCTACCGGGACATATTAGTTTTCGTTACTTTGATCGGATGGAATAGGTAGTTAATAACAGTCTATGACGTTTTATTAATTGAGATGTTTCTCTATTTAACTAAGTGAATATTTGTGACTCTTGCCTACTGGGACACATGGGTTCATGGCTAGTTAAAGTTCCTAAGATATAGAAGATAAGTGTTTTACTATTTTGCTTATCTCAAAACACTTTGTATGTTATGCTATTTCTAAAAGTTTAACGAATAAATGTTTGTCAAGCAATGCGTTGATTTCTACTTAGTTGATAATCGTAGCTCTTGACTTCCCACCTCATACTCTCTCTAATCTCTAAAAGGTTACTATATGGTGAGAACCTCTTGAAATCTTTGTCCAACATCAACATGGTGTTGATTATGGACAACATCGAGTTCGTGATAATCAAAGATATTCCTATTTTTCCAATGCAACGATCACCAAATCCTTCAAAAAAGGACTGTAATGGCAGTTTGAGCAAAGGAAACGATGCTAATACTACTAAACAAGCTCAAGGATAAGTGTTTGGCAAGGCTAAAACGATGCTAATATATCATTTTAATGTACTAATACATAAATACATAAACAAGCTCGAAGAGCAAATGAGGAAGAAATTCAAACAAAAGGAACAAGAAGTTCATTGGCAAGGCACCAAATGCTGCAAAGCATCTTGGAGCAAGACCTGATTATAAGTACACAAAAAGGGGAGTATTTCCAACTGTAAGGAGACTGGGAATTGAAACAAGATTACCCAGCACTCAAGGCATATGGAACCCAAGATAACGAAATTTGTCTTGGATGCATGTGATTTTAAAGGATGATACTTCGGTTTTGGATCGCTGAATCAAAATCTACTTGTTGACACCGTTTTTCGTCAACTTAAAATGTAGAGCAATTAAACAATAGGAACTATGGCGCGGATGAATAATATGGTAGAACAACAAGAGTTTTACGTGGTTCAGCAGTTAACTCTGCCTAGTCCACGAGTCAATTTTATTAAGACTTGGAGTTTTCAGGAAATCCTTCAGAGATGAATTCTCCAGAGTTTCTCTCCAAATAGCAAAAGATCCGTCCTTTACAAGTGTTCATGACCTCTCTATTTATAGAGAGTTTTCAGAGTAGATTCCCACATATTTCGGGAAGATACTCCTACTTATTAATTGAAATAATGATATTAAATGTTGTAACTCCTATATACAAGGAAACATCCCCTGAAGACCAGGAAAACGGATAACAGTCCTGTTAATATCCCTTTAATTTCGGGACATTACAACAATAAATATCTTTAAATGTACAAAGCGTGTTACATCAGACGATTCATCAAATCTCCGAGATCAGCAATCAACATCGCATCAGTGCAGGTTTACAGACAGGTTACAAACTGGCCATCTTATTCCAAGACCTGCTCGGAGCAAATAAATTCTATCGAGGCTGTCGTGATTCGAGCCTACACTCTTTAAGCTCGGACTATTCGATCTGAAGGCACTCGGTAACGGATGTATCCCGATGCTATGCCTTTCGAGCCTGGAAAGAATCTCGAGGTTACATGTCTTCGATATTTCCATCTTGCCTCAGAGGTTTGACCTTAAACATGTGTTTTATATATCTCGAGCTCATACTTGACGAGTCCAGCTTTCGAGGTCATAATTTCTGGTCTCGAAAACTGGGTGTAACACTACTAAACATGCATGTATTTTTTTTTTTTTTACACTTTTTAGCATTGGGAAAGTCATGAAGGATAAAAAGCCAAAGCTTGGAATCCATCAAGGGTTGTTCGTGTCAAACAAGGCAAAATGATAAACTTGAATGAATTTTGGAAATAAATATATTGTTTTAAGACAATGTTTATTTTATTCCAATTTTCAATGGAAATTTTAATTTCAGTTTTTCTTATTACATCAACAACAATTTGTAGTTACTTTTACAAGTAATAAAATCCTATTTCTTTAAATGGATGTGAATTGTGGGGTGAATGTATGAAAAACGGGCTATACCTATTGCAACTAAACAAACCCTATGTTCTCAATAATGAGTTGTTTAAGATAGCTAAATCTAGGACCATTAACCGACAAAAGGTCAATAACGTTAGAAATGACGCACCTTTGGCATTTTCGCTTTGGTCATATTTGCTATGATAGGATTCAAAGACTAACAAAGGCTGGGCCTTTGAGGGAACTCACCTAGGGTGACTTACCTATTTGTGAATCTAGTCTCGAGGGCAGAATGACAAAGCGTCCATTCTCTGTGATAGGAGAAAGGGCCAAAGAACCACTAGAGCTAGTATGTTCAAATGTCTTGGGACTTATGAATGTTCAAGTTAGGGGTGGTTATGAGTATTTCGTCACCTTCATCGACGATTGCTCTGGAGACTCATGTAAGTACCTAAAGCATAGGAATTCTGAGAATTTGTTTAGAAGTTCAAAGAATTCATTGTTATGGCTTTAAAACCATATTAGGTAAAACGTTAGAGATCTTGCGATCTGATTGGGGTGGAGGATATTTGGATAATCAAAACCAAGATCATTTAAATGAACTTGGATAATTGTCTAAAGCAACTATCCCAAGGACTTCGCAACTGAACAGTGTTGCTGAGCGGTGTGAATCGCACGTTTATGAAAATGTGTGTTCAATGATAAGCTATTCAACTCTACCAACTTCTTACCCAGATCTAATCTGGAGACATACTACCTAGACAACATGTGACATTTTTTAAATGTTGTGTCGTCTCAAAAGCTGTCTCCAAGACACCACTAGAATTATGAAATGGTTGTGAACCTGGTTTACATAATTATGGAATTTGGGGGTGCCTTGTTTATGTCATGAGGAAAAAGGTAGGAAAGCTAGAACAACGAACTGAGGTTTGCTTGTTTGATGGCTATTCTAAAGGTACTCAGAGTGGTCTGTTTTATAGTCTAGTAGACAAGAAAGTATTTGGCTCTACAAATGCTACTTTTCTGGATAATGACTACATAATGAATTTCAAGTCTCATAGCAAAATAGTATTTGATGGAAAAATGATCAACTATTGTTCCATCCTCACTGAAGCAAGTTGATGAAAACAAGGTAGATTTAGAAACAACTAATCCAAGTCAGAAAGTTACGGTGTCTCATTATAGTGGGGAGGTTTCTCGGAACCCGGTACCTATGATATGGATAGTCAAACCCATAAGTTGGTTGGGGATACAAGTAACAATGATTCGTTGACCTTTAAACAAGCAATGGGTAAGTCTGAAAGGGATCTTTGATTCGAAGCCAAGTACTAGAAAATAGAGTCTAAGTACTCTTAATTTGTTTGAGATCTTGTAGATGTGCCATTGGACTTTAGGCCCATGGGGTGCAAGTGGATCTATAAGAAGAAAAGAGGAGTTGATGGAAAGGTTGAGACATTTAAGGCTTGACTCGTGGTAGAGAGAGAAAGTTGACTTAGAGAAAACTTTTTCTCCGGTAGCCATGTTAAAATTTATTTAGTATACTCTTATCCATAGCCACAACTCTTGATTAAGAGATAAGACAAATGGGCATTAAAGAAGCATTTTTAATGGCTATCTTGATGAGACCATTTACATGGATCAATCAGAATGATTTAAAGTAGTTGGACAAGAAAGTTGGCAAGCTGAGTAGGTCAATCTATGGACTTAAACAAGCTTCGCGCTCCTGGAATTAAGGTTAAATGGAAACTGTGGATGTCAAAAATCCACTAAAGAGAAAATATGGAGGTTTACCCTCATCTGCCTCAGGCAGTCAAAGCAACCCAGTATTTTACCCCGCAACCCATGTCTCAAAGGGAGCCTTAAAGAAGATGCCCCGAGAGGCCCGAGAGCTTTGTCGTGCAAGGGTACCCAAACATGCGTGAGTACCAGCCGAGGCCACAAGGGTCTCATTGCACGCGGCTGTCCATGACCCGCGTGAATGTGGCCACTTGGCTGTGCACCCCAGCCACACTCGCGAGGCCCCGCCTCTCATCACCCGCGCGCGCCCGAGTGCCCCGCGCGAGGCCCTACCTCGCCTCATGCCGCGCGCACCTGAGTGCCCACGCGAAGCCCCGCCTCGCATCACACCGTGCGCGCCCAAGAGCCCCACGCGAGGCCCTGCCTCGCCTCATGCCGCGCGCACCCGAGTGCCCACATGAAACCCCGCCTCGCGTCACGCCGCGCGCGCCCAAGAGCCCCACGCGAGGCCCTGCCTCGCCTCATGCCGCGTGCACCCGAGTGCCCATGCGAGGCCCCACCTCGCGTCACATCGCGCGCGCCCAAGAGCCCCACGCGAGGCCCTGCCTCGCCTTATCAGCGCGCACCCGGGTGCCCTCATGCGAGGCCCCGCCATCACTTTGCCCATGCACCAGCCGCACCAAGGGTTCGCGAGGCCGACGTCTCATCCATGCCTCGGCCGCGCGCATGTGGCCCAGCACCGGGTGGCCTCGCGAGGCAACATCACGCACACGCCTACAAGCGCTGCATACAAACAACCCAAGGGCTCCTCCTCGCACCTGACACCCCACGTGGATGTCTCCTCTAAAGGTCTACCAAGACTTCAACATTTAGAGGGAAAGGCCCAAGGATGATTCCGAAAGGTCACGATGGTACAATCTCGTAAGGGGTACAGCTTGTAAGACCCCGTATGTCTGACCGTGACACTCATGCTAGTCAGGTAGTGGAAACACTAGGAGAAAGGACATGGCCTGCATACTCCCAATCAGATGTCAGAGTCGACACCACTATCACCTGTGCCACTCCACTGACATTCGTACGGTAGAGTAGTGGAGACCTCCTCATGGTACCTAGCTATGTACTAGTAACAGCACCACTACCCCTGAGACCACTCTCTTGACAGAGTACTTGTGTACCACCTGGTCCCCTGGACCACCATGTATCCCAGGCCATTAGAGCCTACTATAAAATGAACCCCGCTTCCACAGAGAAGGGGGTTGGAAAATTTACTGTAGCAAGTGCTTGAGAGTGAATGAAAGATTGATTTCTCCATTGTTGTTCTGTCATTGTTCTTGAGTTATTACTTAAATTTCTACAACTTTTTTATTGACTATCTTTACTTGATAATTTTTTCCAACTCAACTTAGTTGACGAGTTCTCATCGTCAACAAAAACATTAAGACATGTGGTTTTGAACAAAATTTAGTCGACCCTTGTGTTTAACAACTTAAGGAAAAAGACATTGTGGTGTTCTTAATCCTTTATGTAGATGATATCTTACTGATTGGAAACAATGTCAAGAAATTATCAGACATAAAGAATTGGCTGGAAACAAAATTATAGATTTCGTTGTAGCAAGTCGTGTTCATGGTATCCTGAACATCAAGGAAAGAAATAACAAAATTTTGGCTCTAACTCAAATGATCTACTTTAGTGAGGTGTTTTTTCGTTACACTGTAACAAATTCTGAGAAATGATATTTAGCATCTTGACATGGAATTTATTTTTCTAAGCAGCAGTCTCCACATACTCCTCAAGAGAAAGAAAAGATTTAACGAATTCCTTATGCATTTGCAATTAGAAATCTAATGCATGCTATGTTGTATGTTGTGATCGAAGATTTGCTATGTAGTGGGAGTGGTATGCAAATGTCAGTAAAACTTTGAAAATGAACAATAGAGGGGGTCAGTATCTTTGATGAACTAGAGACTATATGTTAGTCTCTTCAGGTGGATCTTTGAACCTGTTAGGCTACACAGATTTAGATTTTAGACTGATGTTGATGACAGGAAGTCTACTTATAAAAAATGTGTTTATTGTTGGGGGTGGAGCTATGATTTGGAGAAGTGATAGGTTGTCTGCCATCTCAGTAGCTGTGATTTGGAGAAGCGTTAGGCTATCTGCCATTTCAGAATCCACCTTAGAAGTTGGGTACATAGTTGCGTCCATGGCGGTTAAGGAAATAGTCTAGCTGAAGAAGTTCTATACGAATTTCAATGTTATTCCAGAAATGGATAAACCACTCATTTTGTCTAGTGACAGTAATGAGGCAATAGAAAATTCGAAAGAATCTCGAAGCTACAAAAGAGCAAAGCATTTAGAGAGAAAGTACCACATTATCGAGGATGTGTGGCGAAGGCGTTAGGGTTGGGCATTTTTTAGATTGGGCCGACCAAACCGGCCAACCCAACCCGGATATGGGTCGACCAGGCCGAATAAGATCAGGTCGAAGCCCATTCGGCCCTTGAAAGTGCAACTCGAAGCTTAACGGGTCGGCCACGACCCAATAGATTCCTAACCCAATATACCCAACCCGGACCGACCCACACTAATCTAAACCCTAAAAATATTCATAATTTTGAAACCCTAAAAATCTAATACATATTACATAACACATTTAAGCCTGCTGCTTTGTTGCACTCTTCTCGTTTCTCCTTTCTCTTCTCACGGCGAAGCTCCAGAGGCGAAGCTCACGGTCCTCGACTGAGGCTTCAGGCGACCACAAGCATGGCTCCTCCAGGCAAGCAGGAGGTTGACGGAGGTGGAGTCTCCATCGTGAGGTCACGCACAACACGGATTAGCCACCAAATCCTGAGGTATATATATAAATATATGTTGATCCCAAAAGAGGGTGTTTTAATATTTAAACTCGCAAGTGCACGAATCGTTTCATAATATAATGTTCATGTAAGTACGAGGTCGAACCCATGGGAGTTGACTAACATCAAAAGAAACTATTTCAAACAAAGCAAGAATATTCTAACCTAGTTCCAAATATTTGATGAGATTTTGTTTTAGAAAAATAAAAGACAAGTAATAAAAAGATGTAAGATTAAATAGAAAAATGGTTTTCAAATGAGATATGTAAAATAAGATTATTAAGATATTAGAATCCACAAAATGCAATTTCAATAGTATTTATAAGTATATTGATTCCCAAGTTTAGATATAGTTGAAATAAATCACACTATATTTTTTTCAAAATACATTTTCTATTCAAGCACAAGTTACTTTCAAAAAGGTAGGATTTTTCTTCACTTATATAAGATATAATTTCTAAGCATTAGTTGTGTTACAACCTAATGAAACTACAAAAAATCAAAGAGATTATGTTTAGGCAAAATATGATACTTATGCTCTAAGAATTAGATGTGAACAAATTAATGAAAAACATTTAATCAAAGAATATCATATTTTTGCATAATGAAGAACTAAGTGTAATATGCTTTAACAATCAACACTAGATGAAAAATGCATATCTTTGATAGAAAAATCCATAAACAATGTTGTACAAATGGGAAATCAACATACAACAAAAAAATACTATCTAATTACATTTTGCTTCATTATCATCTTAATAACCTTTGAAAAAGATTAGAAGCTCATAACTAGATTGAAATAAAAATTACAAAATAACATACTTGACATGCTCTTCAAAAGATGAAAATGGTAGAGAAAATAGTGAGAAGAAGAGAGAAAAATATGAAGTGTGGAAGAGGTTGAAAAGATGAAGAAGAGCCCCCCAAATGGTCTTACAAGACTCTATTTATAGGCAAAATATGGAGATTAAATTAATCAAATTAAAATAAATAAATTGATTAATTTAATTGTGTTGGGAAGTGGTAGGATAAATAGAGTAAGTGTAAGAGTATTGGAAAGATGAAATGTTTGGTTGGGTAAAAGATTAGTGAAAAGCTAGCGTAAAAAAATTAATTAGGAATGTTTATTTAGGTGAGAAAAATAGAGAAGAGTGAATTGATATTTGAGTGAAAAATATTGGGAATAAAAACATGATTTTGGGTCTTTTTGTGGCTGTGTTGGCAGCTGCTTCAAGAGGAGATACATGTGATGTGTTGGCCGAAGGTTGGGTGCTGGAGGCGAGTTGGGCTTGCGGGCCTACTGGAATGAGAGAAGGCAGGGGCATTGGGCCTGGAAGCTTGGGCGGGCCCAGGATGGAGCAGGCTGGGGAAGCTATGGTGTGCCAGGCGTGAAGGAGTTGTGGTGTTGAGATGCATCACGTGATGCTCGGCTGAATGGAGATGAACGTGTTGGGTGATTGGCATATGTGGCTGTTAGAGGCAGTTGGGTGCAAGGCATTGGGCCTGGGCCGAATTGGTGGGCTGGCTGTGGGCCTTTGCATAATGCAAAAATGCCACATTTTTTCTTGTCTTGCTTTCTTGAAAACGTCATATTGCCCTTCATTTTTCTTTCTTTTCAAGAGCATAAATTCCCTACAAAATAAATATAAAATAAATTATAATACAATATTTTCAATTATAAAATAAATCAATTTAATTATTTGAAAATATTAATTATAACTTAATTTATATTTTACATTTAAGTTCAATAATACAACATTTTTTTACCACTATCTTAACAATAATAATTCAAATAATTAACTACAATATTTTACAACAAAATAATTATAAAAACACACAAAAGTATATAAAATTAAATTAAAGCTAGTAAATTCAAAAAGTAATTAAAACTTAATAATTTAATTAAAAACTTAAGAACTAAATCATTTTTAGCTTAAAAAATGTGGTAAAATAACTCTAATTTCTAGAGTTATCAATATATTATGTATATGAATATATATATTATAAGTATATGTATAAAACTAACGTATTATATAATATACACTAACTTAGTATTATATATATTATAAGTATATATAAGTATTATATATATTATGTGTTTTATATATATATATACTATAAGTATATATATAAAACTAACTAACTCAGTATATATTATTAACTTTGTAATTTGTATTATTATTTTGCTTTGGTCAAACTAACTAAAAAATCTATGTTATATTATGTCATGTGATTTTGGTTATTAATATTGCTAATTGTATTTTATATTATTGTTAAACTATGTTATTTTTATACATTAGGAGGATCTGATTGGTACTGTCAAAGTCTAAAGAAAGAGGAGAAATATTGTTGTCAAAGTGTTAAATCTCAAGGAATATGTATATTTTTTTTTATAATTATTTGATTAATAGTGTTTTGGTGATGATTCACGAACATATTGGTTGTTGAAATTGTTTTCTAAAAAAATAAGTTAATGCTGAAATATGTGATTATTTATGCATATTTATCATATTTTAAAACAGTTTATTTGTTAAGTGTTGAAATAAGTGTTAAATATTATGATATTTGCTAAAATAAGTTTTGAAATAATTGAATATGTCGTTTGGAATTATTGATTATTATTTTTTTATTTGCATAAAATCATATAAGTGCTTAAATGTTTTGATATTTGCTCAAATAAATTAGTGTTGAAATAATTGAATATTTTGTTTGGAATTGTTGATTATTTTTTAGTTACTCAAAATCATATAAGTGCTGAAATATTTTGATATTTGCTTAAATAAATTAGTGATGAAATAAGTTATTATTTTTAATATGTGTAATGTAGGAGTGATGGACAAGTTTCTTAGCCCAACTTTCACCTAACTAGGTGAAGTGCATGATGTCGTAGACACCACCCCAAATACTACCCCAAAACCCACTCCAAACGCTACTCCTATTGATCTTAAGTCACCCAAAAAAGAAGCTGATGGTGAACCACCCACAACTAGGAAAAAGCCTACTAGGAACTCTACGGTTTGGGATCACTTTACAAAAGTGAAGGATGGGAATCCAAACGATCCTAGATGCACTTATAACTGTTGTGGGAAAGACTATGCTTGTGATAGTAGGAGATTTGGAATAAGTAGTTTATGGGTCCATTTGGACAATCAATTTAATAAGCATCCTTATAGGGTGGCTGATAAAATACATAAATTGCTTAGCTTTCAAAGTGGTAATGATGGTGGGGAAATTTGTTTGTTGTGACCTTTAATAAGGAGAGATGCCGGAAAGCCTTAGCTAAGTTTGTGGTGAAGGATGAGCAAGCCTTTAGTGTTGTAGAGGGTGAAGGCTTTAAAGAGTTTGTTCAGGAATTGCAACCAAAATTTGTTATCCCTAGTAGAAGGACTGTGAATAGGGATAGATAACAATCATTTTATGATGAGAGGGTTAAATTAAAGGAAGAGTTAACTAGAGATGGGCAAAGGGTATGCTTAACCACTGATTGTTGGACCTCTTCCACCCAAATGGCTTATATGTGTCTCATTGCACATTATGTTGACAGTGATTGACATTTGCAAAAAATAATTATAAATTTTTTTCAAATTTCCAATCACAAAGGAGAGACAATCGGTAAGGTGATTGAGGCTTGTTTGCTGGGTTAGGGAATAAAAAAGGTTTTTCCTGTGACTGTTGATAATGCATCAGCTAATGATGTAGTTGTTGGTTTCGTGAAGAGGAAGGTGAATGCATGGAATGGATCTGTTCTTGACGGCCAGTTCATGCATTAAAGGTGTGGTGAGCACATAGTCAATCTAATTGTGAATGAGGGGTTGAAAGACATGCATGATTCAATCACTTCCATTCGCAATTGTGTGAGATACATTAGGTCATCTCCTGCAAGGTTGCTTAAATTCAAGGCTTGTGTGGATAGGGAAATAATTGATTACAAAGGGGGTTGGTTTTAGATGTGCCTACAAGGTGGAACTCCACTTCCATGATGGTAGATGTGGCTCTTAAATTTGAAAAAGCTTTTGCAAGATATGAGGAGGAAGATGACAAATTTGTGAGTTTCTTCATGGAAAATGAACATGGGAAGAAGAGGGTTGGGCCGCCAACTTCTAGTGATTGGGCTAGTGCTACTATATTTGTCAAATTTCTCTCAACTTTTTATGAAGTTACTCTAAAGTTTAGTGACACATTGCATGTAACGTCCAACAATTTATATCATGAGATTTGTGAGATTCATACACAATTGAGTGACTTGGCTAGTAGTAGTGATCCTTTGTTATCCACCATGGCTGCTAGTATGAAAAGGAAATATGACATATATTGGGGTAGTGCAGAGAACATCAATCCCATGTTGTTTTTGGTTGTTGTGCTTGATCCAAGATAAAAGTTGAAGTATTTTAAGTACTATTTTGAGATTGTTTATGATGCTAAAACTATTGCCAAGATTGTTGTCAAGGTGGAACAAATCCTTCAACGATTGTACAATTCTTATAATGTTGAGGGTGAGAGCGATGGTGGCAAGGTTAGTTGTTGGTTTTTTATTTATTATAATTTTTTTATATATGTTATTGTATTCTAACCCTAACTTTGTGTTTCTTTTTGTTTATATGTTTAGGTAAGTAAAAGTGACTCACCACCAAAGGGTGGTGTCAAAGAAACTATTAGGAGGAGATTATTGGAAAATTATTTGCAACAACAATAGATGTTTGTGACTGAGAAAATGAATGATGTTGATGAGTACTTGGCTGAAGAAACTATCAATCCAATGACTTCCTCATTTTATATCTTACTTTGGTTGAAGGATAATTCTCAAATGTTGAAGATTCTGTCTATGATTGCTAAAGATGTTCTTGCTATACTTGTGTCTACTATGGCTTCTGAATCTGCCTTAGTACTAGTGGACGCATTTTAGACTCATTTAAGAGTTCTTTGAGCCCAAAAATGGTGGAGGTACTAGTTTGCACTCAAAATTGGTTGAAGAGGAGTCATGAAGGGATTCAAACAAGGGAGTATTTGGATGATATACAAGTTTATGAGTTTCCTGAAGAAGGTAAACAAAATGACTTCTTAATAATGTCCTTGCTTTATTGTTTTTTATTTTCAATAAGTGTTTAACTTTGGTTTTTGAATTGTAGACAACAAACTTAAGGAAAATGCGACAACAAAAAAGAAGACCAATGCACTCATCAACATTGTTGATTGATGGAATCAAGCTTTTTTTACTCTGTTTAAATTTCTATGAACTATGTACTTACTTTTATGGATGATTGTAATGATTTTAAGACATCTGTTTCAAATTTGGATGACTGTAATATTTGAATTGTTAAGTACTAACTAGTAGTAGAAACTACTAAGACATTATTTTCTTCATTTTAGATTTTAATTTGATCATCTTTTCTACATTATTGATTAGTTTTTGAATAGATTTTTTTAAATGGGTTATAACCCAACCCAACCCTTAATGTAATTAGTAGGGTTGGGTTATATATTAAAAATGTTTTAAATGAGTTATAATTCTCTAGGCCTATGTAATTGGGTTGGCTCATTCAAACACCCCTAACCCGGCCAACCCAACCCATGCCGCCCTAGAAGGCATGATGTGGAGGTGATGAAGACAGCATTGGAAGGCAATCTTTCATATCCTTTTACAAAGATATAAGCAGAAAGCATAATTGTGAAGTATGTAGAATGCATGGTTTTGAGAAACATGTCCCATTTGTTTTAAAAGGGCAAGTGGGAGTTTTTGGGTTTTATGCCCTTATAAAACCATGCCGGACATGTAACACGATTTCATATTGTCAATAAAAGTAGTAGAAATTATTTAGTTTGACAACCGTGTTGCTTGCTTGTTTTATTACATGATTATTGAAATAATACAAACATTTATAAAATCCGAACATATGGATAGTTACAATTATAATGACTAGGTCACAGTGGATTATAGTTGTAATTATATGTTCAAAAGAACAAGTCCTAAGATTAGATCAGTGCATTGGATTTTCACTGATTAGGGAATCTACGATATGATCTACTTACACATTCGGGGTGCCTTGTCCAAGACATTGACCAAGTAGATAATATCGGATGTATTTGGTTACATCGGACTATGACCGATATTGATTATTGATTGATAAATAAGTATCGTTGTCATCGAATCTAATCAATATCACAATGTTGACCATAGGTTAAGTCGATCTTAATTCTGAGTGATAATATTATGCTAATTATATTATTTAAATCTTTTGACTTGTTCGTTACCAGCTTACCCTACGGTTTAGCCCTTACTTACATCTTGGAGATTTAGATATGTAATTGAGTGAGAGTATTATTCATAGATATGAAATCTATAACTTCTGTATGAGAAGGGAAAAGATGATTTCCTTAATTGCTTTGTTTAAAAGCATGTTCTAGGAATTTGCAAGTTTGTTTAATAATATGTAAATTGCATGAAAATAAATAAAGATCCTGCAGTAAGTATTTCCTACAACTTATGTGTAATCTAATTCCATTAGGGGAATATTATGGCAATTAGCTCCAATTAATGAGTTTAAAAACCCTCAACTACTTATAAATAGGGCTAGGGTATCACTTGTCAAGGGATCCCAATTTTGATGCTTGCCAAGACGCTGCCTAAATTTTTAGAGAACTTAAGCTTTGCAAGTTCTTCATCCTCAATATAATTGACTTGTGGACTATGACTAATTAATAGCCTGAATCACGTAAAAACCTCTGTGTGATCTTTCTTTTCTTTGAGCTTTTTATATTTATTTGTGTGATGAAAAAATCAGTCAACAATAGTAACTGGTTATCATTATCAATATAGTATATATATATTTTATGTGATGTGGAGGTAATCGATTACCACTGTCTATTTGTTGACCACGATTTTGGCCAACGACGAGTAGACGTCAAAACTACAATGAACCTTCAAGAGAAAAATACGACACAGATAATTTTATAGTGGTTCAGCCCCAATTTATTGGTAATAGCCTAATCCACTTGGAGTTGTGATATATATCATACGCTTAAGATCAGATGAACTTGAGCCAACTAAGTTTCTTAAGTGTAAGTAGAAAAATACATAGTTTCTCTCTCTAAA
Source organism: Humulus lupulus (assembly GCF_963169125.1). Classification (NCBI taxonomy): domain Eukaryota; kingdom Viridiplantae; phylum Streptophyta; class Magnoliopsida; order Rosales; family Cannabaceae; genus Humulus; species Humulus lupulus. Next base: position 91,343,029 of record NC_084800.1, on the reverse strand, counting down.
CTCTCTTAGAAAATGTTAGGAAAATATATATTGCCTCAATGGATATGGGTAAGAATATTACAACTCTATGCAATAATATTACAAATAAATATAGATTGATTAAATAAGGTTACAACCCTATAACTGAAAGTACAAATAAACAAAATAGAAGAAGAAGAAGAAGAAGAGAAGAATAATGGAATAGTGAAAAATACAACTCTAAGCAAAATATTACAAATAAAGTAAAAGTGTTTGGAACAAAGAAGAGATGATTACAACTCTAAACAAAATTACAAGTAAATAAAACAAGAGGAATGAGAAGAAAAGCAATAGAGGAAATTGTAAGAACAAAACAAAGAAAACTCTCACTTACACAACCTAAGTGAAGAATGTTGGGGATCACCAACTTGAACAAGGTATAAAACCTTTGTCCAAAAGCTTATTTCCCCTTAACTCAAGCACTAAGGGATCTCTCTCAGATATTGGAAATGCTTTTTGGAATTATCAAGCCTCAAGGTGTTTCTAGCCAAGTGCTCTAATTGATAGAAATGTTGTGTCTTACAAGTGAGCTATAGGCTCCTATTTATAGAGCTTAGAGACACCCTTTGAATTTCAAATTCCACCAACCCCCATGGCTGTTACCAATGTTTAATTGGATTAATATGAAATTAAAAATGAGATTTGGGAGTTATTTGGGTTTTTTGGGCCGTTCAACAAAGATTGAAAAAACTGAAAAAATTGGTTAGTTTTTGGCCTGTGGCCGCGGCCACTAGTCTCCAGCCACCGACCAATTTCATCACAAAAAATGTGCTATTTTTCCAAACGGTTCCAAACCCTCCCAAAACACATTATTGGGGTTAAAATCATATCTCTAACAGCCATTTCACATATGGCTTTATGAAATTCATCTCAATATTGTGTAACAACAAATTTACACAATAAATGGTAATATTTGGAAGTAACAAATTTGTAACACCAAATATGTTACATTATTTGGATATATCTCATATATCTGAATATTATAACTCTCTATTATATGTTACAATACGTGACACTCTTTGTCACATTTATTTAATCTAAAACATTATATTATAATATAATATAATATTACATTATATTATATTATAAAATAATATAACAGAAAATGCCCCAAGAATACCCCAAGTCACAATCCCAAAGTCTCCAAACTAGAGAGTTTTTCTCAGTTTCAAAAGATCCGATCCCCAAAATGATGCCATGAGCCATTTATTTATAGGCTCATGGATCGTACATCAGATAGAGAGTTACTCTTACAATATTTTGTTAATAATAATATTTAAAATACAACAATACACTACTTCTTTGGGACAATCTGAGAGATTCCCGCGTAGGCACGATTGATTCTAGTCTAAGCTGTTGCTGGAACTTCACTTGCATAACAATAATCTGTTCAGTAAGTCGACGTCACTCCTTGGAGAAAGACTGGTCGGCCAAAACATTTGACCGGTCAGCCATGTACTCCACCAGTCGGCCAAACACTTCACCGGTCGGTCAAATACTTCACCGGTCGGCCATGCATTCCACCGGTCTAACATGACACATCTCTGGTCTAACATGGCACATCTCTGGTCTAGCATGACACTTCTCTGGTCTAACATGACACATCTCTGGTCTAACATGGCACATCTCTGGTCTAGCATGACACTTCTCTGGTCTAGCATGACACATCTCTGGTCTAGCAAAACACTTGACTGGTCAGTCAAAAATCTTCACCGGTCGGACAGAAATTCTATCAAATCGGTGAGATCACTTTATCACAACTCCGAAGAGCCAACACATTTATTGACTATTAATGTGCCATTTACTGACCATGCATTGCCACTTGTCACTTCTGATTGCCACATCATCGAACTGAAATTTTGGGGATAACATTTGCCCCCCAAGTTTATTATATGATTTACTCGTATGATAAAATTTTCCTCTAGAAAAATGTTTTCGTGGTCATCCAAAAGCTTCCATCCGGTCAATAACCTTCACTTTTGTAGTAAACCCACAACTTAACTTTTCTGTCCATAAAAACGGTAGTTATCAGTTTCCCATTTCCATTGCTTTTTCGAGCTCACGGGTATAGGATAATCATTGATGTTATCTTGAAGTTTGTTGAACCCTTGAAATTCAAATTTTTGATCTTGTTTGCATAGTTTAAAATCAAGAAAATAGGTTCCCCTTTTAGCCCATCAAACCCATAACCTTGGCCACTCCTAGCCGATCGGACTATTCAGATGCATGCCCTTGCTCCTCGGATGCCCAGCTATTCGGACACCCAGCCCTTCGGGTGTGCATCTCCTCGGATGGCAAACTCTTCGGATGTGCATCCCCTAGGCGTCCCCCTCGAGCCACTCGGACATGCAGTTCCTCCAGCCGCTCGGCCATGCACCCCAACCGCTCAGGCGTGTATCTCCTCGGATGCACACATGCCAGCCTCAGCCGCTCGGACGCAATCCCAGCTGCTTGGACACTGCCCACACCCGATCGGACGCAGCCTCGGCTGCTCGGACACCAGCCTTCGGACACGCGCGGGCTTGCTCGGCATCCGCTCGGCCATCACCCAACTGATCGGGCATATGGCATAGCCATTTAAGCACATGCCTAAAACTTATCCCACCAAACACCATCAAAACACCTTGTTCGAATCTCTCAAAAGTATTTTGAGAGATTGATTTCTCTCAATCAATCTTGGGGAAAATTGACTTCTCTTCTCAAAAACATGTTTCCACTATGTGGTATTTACTTTGCATTCATTTTTTCGTGTTTGTTTGATTCACTCCAGGTAATGGACCCAAAACGAGTATGTTTTAAAAATTTATACTCACAAGCACACGAATCGTATATGAAATATAGTGTTCGTGTAAGCACGAGATCGAACCCAAAGGAGTTGTCTAAAATAAAAAAGAAAACTATTTTAAATCAAAAGTAATAAATTCTAACCTAGCTCCAAAGATTGATGAGTTTTAATATTATGAACATAAAATAAAAGATTGAAAAATAAAGCTATTTAAGAGAATAAAAATAAACCAATAATGATTTGAAAATAAATGTTAAAAGAAAAGATTATTAAGATACTAGAATCCACAAAATGTAAGTTTAATAATATTTATTAGTATATTGATTCCCAAGTTTTAGTGATAGTTAAAATAATTCAAACTACCATTTTCCAAATAGATTTATAATTTTAAGCACAAATTACTTCTAAAAAGATAGGATTTTTCTTCACTTTTCAAAATTATAATTTCAAAGCATTTAGTGTAAATCAATATAATGAAATAACAAATAAATCAATGAACATTATTTATAAGGCAAAACATAATATTTTTGTTCTAAGCATGGATGTGTACAATTTAATGACACATCTTACACAAAGAATATTATGTTTTTGCACTAATGAAGAACAAAGTGTAAATATTATCTAATAATCCAAAATATGAGATATTAAAGATGAAAGACATATATGAAGAAGAAAAATTCATAAACCTTGTTGCATTACAAGGGAAATCAACATACAAGATAAATATTACCTAGTTACAAGTTGCTTCATCATGATCTTAATAATTTTATGAAAAAGATTAGAAGCACATAACTAGAGTAGAAATTACAAAATAAATGACATACATACTTGCAAAATGCTCTTGAAAAACCAAAAATGGAAGAGAGAATGGTAGAGAGAAAATGAGAGAAAAGGAGATGGTAACCAAAAATTAAGCACCCTAAAATGGTCTTGAAAGTCCAAATTTATAGCCAAAATGAGATTGTTAAAATAATTAATTTAAATTAATTAAATTGATTAGATTAATTAAATAAAATAAATATGGTATGTAGAGGTAAATTATAGGGTGTAATAATGATGTTGTGGTGAAAAATGTGTAGAAAAATGGGTAAAAAGTTGGCATTTTTGGGTATTATGGGACAAGGGAACAAAGAAAAGTGGCTAGGTGGGCTGTGGTAGGGGACCAGGCGGCTGGGAAAAGTGGTGAGATTGGGCCGGCTGGATTGGCAGGCCCACTGTGGGCTTTGGTGGGGCAGTGCATTGGAGAGAAAATGGTGGTGCTGAAGGAAGCATGCATCTGGGGCGTGAGGTGGCAGCTGCAGACTTGGTGCTTCGGCTGGGGCATGTGAAGGCAAGCTGAAGGAGACGTGGCTGATGGCTGGAGCTTCAAATTGGCACACGGCTGGGCAAGAAAATTGAAGCTGGAGGAGAGATTGGGCCTGGGCCCATGGGCAGCTTTGGTGGTGCAGTTTTGACACTTTTACTTTTCTCTTTCAATTTTGCCATTTTTTATTTCTTTCTTTTCCTTACTTTTCAACCACAAAAATGCAATAAATTCCCTACAAAATAAATTATTAACTAAATTAAAATTAAATATTTTCACTAATAAAATATACCATATAATTTCCATGAAAATTTTAATTAAAACTTAATTTACTTAAACATTTAAACTCAAAATTGCATATTTTTACTCCTAACTTAACAATATTAATTTTGTTGACCCTCGATTTGGTCAACTGACACGAAGTCAAATGCTTGATATGAATAAAGGTGTTGAAATGGGTTTAATGGAAAAAACAGTAAAGGACACAACAAATTATAGTGGTTCGGCCCCACGAAATGGTAATGACCTACGTCCACTTAAGCTATTATTGATATCAATTCTCAAAGGAGTGATCAAAGAACTAGGGTTCTCTGAGTTTCACAGACCTGAGAGAGATGAATAATACAATCGTAAGATAATAGCTCTAATTCTCTTGTAACGCGTAAACTTAAATCAGCTAAAAAGTTCCCTTCCTTGAGCTATTTCTCTTTATTTATAGGCTCAAGGAGGGTTACACGAATTAGTTACAGATATTCTTTCCTAAATAATCAGATCATCATGGATCATGGGAGATAATCTCAGATATGATCACAGTTGTACAAAATTATCTCTAAATAAACGGAGTATACGGCCAGGCAGGTCGTATATAAGCTTCAAATGTTTCGTCAGGGGAATCTTACTGGTTGATGGTCGAACAGACCTTCTGCCAGGTGTCAGCCACGTGTTAAAAACGTCTACCACGTCACACGTGCCTATTTTTTGGATAACATTTGCCCCCAAGTTTATTTATTACGACTAGTAATAAATGAACTTTAAGGAAAACGACTCTTCGATTACCCCACCAAATCTGTCAGAGTAGTTCGTGCCTTCTTGGAAAAAGTGACCTACCCCTGTCTAATCATGGCTTTTTGGTTCCCAAGCAATCCATTGATGGCTATCACTCTTCCCCGTGCTTTGAAAAGAGGAAACTGATGATTACCTCTTTTTTCATGCCACAGACAAAATATATATACCCTCCCAAGAGCTTCCTTTTTCTTTTTACGCAAGTTATTTCTCTATCAAGAAACCCTAAATCAGAACCTTCATTTTCTCTGAAGATCACCTTTCGACGTTCCAAGAACCGCCAGCCGTTCGCTCGCCTACGCTCAGAATTTCTCCAAACCTCCATAATCTTTTCTCCGGTAAGTTTCAGAACTTTTCAACTCTTTATTTTTATTGTGCATGTCGCTATGAGTTAGCTTTTAGGTTCTGATATTGCCTGTGTTCTTGGATTGAAATGCATGAAAATAGGGGATTTATCGAGTGATGCTAGATAGGATGGTGTATCTTTGCCATTTAGGAGTTGTAAACCAGTTTGATAGTCGAGATCATAAATTTAGGATGTAAAATCGAATTTTGCTAGTTGAAAAACTGAGTTTTTCCCGCCCTAACTGGAGTTGAAAAAGCTTTTTCAAAAAACTTTTTGCTTTCACTTTTTGATCTGTTTTTCAAACTGTTTGTGTGGAAAATTTTGTTTTCGTTAGAATGCTGTTGTATAAAAGTTTGACTTTTATACACGAACAGCGTTATTCTAACCAACTTTCTAGGCTCTTCATCCTCACCTCCCCATTTTTCTGTTCATAGATTTTAATGCCAGATTTGTGGGGAGGTGAAAGACCGATCGAGGACGATCTTCTCGCACAACTACTTGAAGGCGAAGAACAGCCTGCCCAACGCGGTCATGAGATTCCGTTCTCTAGACTCTCTTCTTCCCCAACCATCTCCAGCAAGAATGACTCATTCGAAACCACTGGCCAAAAGAAACAAAATTCTGACCACACTTCAAATTCTCCAGCTCAGCCTGATTTGCAGTCTGGGGTTCCCTCGACCAGTGGTCGAGAAAACATTGTCCCAGACCCTCGCATCCAGGTTAGGGCTCGCCCTCGGCATTCAATTCTTCCTGATGTCGAGTGGTATCTTTCTCCCCTTAGCCAAGTAACCCCCAGGATGCTTGCCAATTATCTCAGGAAGTATCCCCTCACTAGGGTAAATCTCAAGATCCCCACTGCGGATGAGAGGGCTAACTTGCCCGGAGGCGCTTACAGCGCCTAGTCGAGGTATCACATAGAGGCGGGGGCTACCCTTCCTTTTCATCCATTCTATCAGGGGGTGGCGAACTACTTCGGTGTCACCCCCTTCCAAATTACCCCCAACGGATATAGAATGCTTGCTGCACTCTATATCCTTTATAAACTTAAAAAATGGCCAGAGCCCACTCCTCATGAGGTCAATTACCTTTTTGACCTTAAGTCCAACCCCCAACAGTCTGGGATGGGGTTTTTTTCACTTTTGTCACCAGGAGACGAACCGCACATTCCTGAGTGACACCACCCATATCTCCAACGTGGGGAAATACAGTCAGGAGTATTTCCTCACGCTTGACATGACTGCAAATAACCTGGCCTTCGCTTGAGGAGGTAAATGCCCTTTTCCACTGGTCGCTATTTTTACTCAGTAATTTTCCTTATACTTTTCTGAAGCATATTGCGACTTTCAGGCCCATGGTTGCGACCAGACCCGACACCTTACATGGTGTTGAGGTCCAACACGCTGGCCAGAATGACGGATGCTGAGAAGAGCGTCAAGTCTCTGGTCACCGAAGAGAACTTGAGGCTGTCTGGCCTCCTGACCCCTCATCAAGATATGAGGGAACCCGCGGCGGTTAGTGCCACTGCCGAGGGGACTCCCGAGCAGCAACCTCCAGTGTCTCCTCCTCGATGGAGACCGACTGGGGTTACAATCAGGGAACCTACTGGCACTCCCTCAGCAGAAAGGCCTTCTGCCCCTCTTGGGAATGGAAAACAAAAGGCAGTCGAGACTGTCATAGACTTAGACGAGTCTTCAGACGAAAATGGTATTGTTATTTCACTCTTAGATAACTTGCCAATTCCCTGTCATTTATTTGACAGGGATGACAATTTTACATATACTCCAAATCTAGGGCCAGACTTCTTCGTGCCAGAGAGTGAGTGTATGACTAGTAGAGTCAATAGTGTAACGACAAGTAGTAATAGCTCGGGTATTGGTCTTTGTAATTTTCTTTATCTTTTTTCTGATGTGCCATAACTTGTCATCTACTTTTTGCTTACTGTCTGCATATTTATCTCTTTCTGCAGAAATGGCCTCCGCAAACGTTTTCGACTTGTACAACACTCAGGAGGAGGAAGAGGTTCCTCTGGTCCAAAGGAGGAAATCTGTCAGGAAACACGATGGTGAGTCCAGCCAAGTACCCCCGGCCAAGAAGAATCGAGCAGCCGATCCTTCAAAGGATGGGCCCTCTAGCCAACCGTCTGCCCAACCTCCTGCTCCTGCTGAGAAGGAAATCCCTCCTCTTGCTTCCACATATCCTTCACCTGCGGCTCCAACCGAACAGGCCCAGCAAGCCGAACTCCCTGGGGCCAAACTCTCGAGCTGCTCTCTGGGATCAGCTAAGGATCACCTCACCCATATCCTTAAGCATGACCGTTGCAGGGAGGCCATGGCTGAAGCTGAATCCATGGGGGTCGACCAGATCCTCAACAGGGCCCTCAATGAAGTGGCCAGTGTAAGCACTCTTTCTCTTTTTGTGATCATGGTCTTGATTTTTCCCTCTTTGAAGATGGCCTAACTCTTATTCTTTGATTGCAGGCCATGCTGACAATGACTGCTGCTCGTGCCCGCACGGGTGCAAGCATCGAGCAGTCCCGAGCGAAGCTTATTGAGGAGCTTCAAGCCGTGGAGGCTAGGCACGCTGGGGAGCTGGAGGTGATCACCCAGCAGAAGGATTCCTTGGTCGTGGAGCTGGCAAAAAAGCAAGCTTCTCTGGAAAATACCAGAAAGCAGAGGGATGAATATCAAGATGCTAGCCTGACCTCCTGGTGCGAAGTCAAAAAACTTAAGGAGGAGCATCTTGCTAAGGACACGACCATTGCTGTCCTTAAGAGCCAGGTGGAACAGCTCAAGCTTACAAATGCCAAGGACCTGGAAAGATACAAGAACACAACACTTCGGTGTTTCTATGATTTCTGGAAACACAACCAAAGTGCCAATTTCAACTACCTTCCAGAGGATGCCAGGAAGGCTAAGCTAGCTCATTGCATTGCTCTGCTGGCTGCTGAAGAGAGAGTCAGGATTCCTGCCTCCCCAGACATTCCGCCGGCTGCCGGAGTGGAGGGAAGTGAGGCTGCAGGAGACGTGGTCGATCAGAACGCTCCTCAGGATCCTCCTGCTCCTCAAGCTTAATTTTTTTTTTCTTTAAACATACAACCTACGGGTCGTGCTATAAAGACTGATTTTTCTTTGGTTTGATTTTGCTGCACGGGCAGCTTATTTTACTTTTACTTTAAGACAATTACATCCAAGCAGTACTGCTTGCGGTGTAAAAGAATTCCCTTTGATATTATAATATTTCTGCTTTATTATAACATCTGTTCGCATGACCGAACTTAGCATAGTACTTTCGCTTGATTTAACAAAATATAAATTTTGAAAATACTCTAAGTACCGTAGCATGCTTTCACTTATTTTGTTCATGTGTTTACATACCTCTTGGTATGCTTTGCTATCGATGTACCTTATATGCCCCCCAAGTGACTGAGGAGTTTTAGGTCCTTGGTCACTTGCCTTGACCACGACCTGTACGAACATTGCTGCTCGGTATAAAATGTAAAACTTAGAATACAGCAAAACAACACATGTAATGAACAAATACTTGTAAAAAAATTACAAAAGTTGGCAAGAATGACTTGTTGCGCACAATCCCTTATAATTATCCTATTTAAATGGACTAAACATGTCTTTACGAGTGATCTTTAAAAGATCTTACACTTATAAGCGATTAGCCATATAACATGACTAACCCTTTTTCAAAACTTGTAAAAAGTAAAAATTAATACAAGCCAGCCCTTTAAGAAGGACTGTTTATTGATAATACTTGCGCAAGTGTTCTCCATTCCAATAGCGCGAAACGAGATCTCCATTTAAGCGTGCAAGTTTGTATGTGCCTGGATGAAGGACTTCTTCAATCTAGTAAGGTCCTTCCCAGTTTGGTCTGAGTACTCCAGCAGCCGGGTCGCGGGTGTTAAGAAAACTCTTCGAAGTACTAACTCTTTGATGCTGAACTTTCTTTCTTTTACTTTAGAGTTAAAATACCGGGCGACTTTTTGCTGGTACGCAGCTACTCGGAGTTGGGCTTTTTCTCGTTTCTCCTCAACCAAGTCTAGGGACTCCATCAACAGTTGGCTATTTTGGTCTTGGTCGTATGTGATTCTTCGATGTGAGGGTGGATCTAACTCGACTGGCAACATAGCTTCTGTGACGCCCCACGCACTATGGCTGCTTTCTGGAATGACGACTGGCCCTACAAACCAACACGAGTCTTTTCAGCGTGCTTTGTCCTCACTCACATGCTTCCTAGGAAAACTTCCCAGGAGGTCACCCATCTCTAGATTACCCCAAGTCAAGCACGCTTAACTTTGGAGTTCTCAAGTGATGGGCTACCAAAAAGAAGATGCATCTTGTTGATATAGGTAGTACCCATCAATCCATTTAAGCCATCTTCAACTGTGTAGTCCCATACCTACACAGTCTTAGAATCATCACACTTGACCTTCCTCAGGCGATGTGGGATTGCACAGCTTACCCGGTCTTTCCCTTTATGGATCACGGGATTTTGACTGTCACAATCACCCCCCTTCCGGGTCCGACGTCCCCGTCGGCCACACTTCCGGCTGGGTCAAGGCTCTGATACCATTTGTGACGCCCCACATCACTATGGCTGCTTTCTAGAATGATGACTGGCCCTACGAACCAACACAAGTCTTTCCAGTGTGCTTTGTCCTCACTCGCACACTTCTTGGGAAAACTTCCCAGGAGGTCACCCATCTTGAGATTACTCTAGGTCAAGCACGCTTAACTTTGGAGTTCTCAAGTGATGGGCTACCGAAAAGAAGATGCATCTTGTTGATATAGGTAGTACCCATCAATCCATTTAAGCCCTCTTCAACTATGTAGTCCCATACATACACAGTCTTAGAATCATCACACTTGACCTTCCCCAGGCGGTGTGGGATTGCACAGCTTACCCGGTCTTTCCCCTTACGGATCACGAGATTCTGACTGTCACAGCTTCATACCCGTATGCTAAGGAAAACGGGGTATGACCTATTGCTGTTCGATGAGAAGCTCTATACGACCAGAGTACTTCAAGCAGCTGTTCTGGCCATGCTCCTTTAGCTTCCTCGAGCCTTTTCTTCAGGGTATCCTTTAGTGTCTTATTTACCGCTTCGACTTGCCCATTTGCTTGTGGATGCGCAACTGAAGAAAAGCTCTTGATGATTTCATGCCTCTTGCAGAAGTCTGTGAATAGGTCGCTGTCGAACTGGGTGTCATTGTCTGAGACAATCTTCCGAGGCAATCCATATCGGCAAACAATGTTCTTGATGACAAAGTCAAGAACTTTCTTTGTCGTTATGGTAGCAAGTGGCTCAGCTTCGGCCCATTTGGTGAAGTAGTCAACTGCTACAACTGCGTATTTTACTCCACCTTTTCCTGTTGGCAATGACCCGATTAAATCTATACCCCATACTGCGAAGGGCCACGAACTTTGCATCTGCTTTAACTCATTAGAAGCTGCGCGTGGGATCTTGGAAAACCTCTGACACTTATCACACTTTCGCACAAACTCCATCGAGTCTTCGTTTATAGTCAGCCTGAAATAACCCTGCCTCAGAATCTTCTTCGATAAGCTCTGCCCCCCAGCATGATCTCCACAGAAGCCTTCATGTACCTCCTTCATCAGTTTTTTAGCCTTTTTCGACTTTACCAGCATGTCGTCCACGCATACCTCCATGTTTACTCCAATCAACTCCTTAAACATGTGGTTAACTAGTCGCTGGTAAGTCGCACCAGCATTTTTCAGTCCGAAGGGCATTACTTTATAACAGTATAACCCTGTATCGATCTGAAAGCTAGTGTGATCCTCGTCAGGAGGATGCATACTAATCTGATTGTATCCTGAGTATGCATCCATGAAAGAGAGGATCTCATGTCCTGCGGTTGCATCGACCAGCTGGTCGATCCTTGGGAGTGGGAAGCAATCCTTTGGGCAGGCTTTATTAAGGTCTGTGAAATCAACACAGGTTCGCCATTTGCCGTTAGGCTTGGGAACCAGTACTGGATTAGAGACCCACGATGGATAAAACGCCACCCTGATGAACCCATTCTCCTTCAGTTTTTCAACTTCTTCTTTTAAGGCTTTCGATCTGTCTTTATCGAGCAGCCTTTGTAACGCCCTGGATAGCAAAGACCGTTACACTGCGTGTTTATAAAAGTGCTAGACTTGCTAATCAAGTCATTTAGTTAAAAACAGTGTTACTGAAACTATAATGGAACTAGGGTTAAAAGATTTTGGTCTTAAAAGTCACATTTCTTATAAATAACATTTCCTGTTTACACGGGATCCCAAAAATATTAAGATTAAAACCATTTACAAAAGATTCAAGAGTTATATACAGTACTAGCCATATTAAGGCAAAACAGACAATTAGGCAATCTCCGTGCTGACCCACTCCTCGGCCATGGTGACTGAACAACTGACTATGTACATTCAACCCCGCAGCTCTCCATCTCAGGATTGGTCCAACTTGCCTTTGCCTTTACCTGCACCACGTAGCACCCGTGAGCCAAGGCCCAGCAAGAAAACACAATAACAGAGCATAAGCAACCAACAGACAATTCAATATCTCATTTTGCATATCATATTCTCAACCATATAAACATTAAGAATAATCAAGTATTCAGCATGCTAAACATATCAACTCATATCATATATCAATTTACAAATGATAACTAGGGTTAGCGCCCTCAGGCCGCAACCTTTGTTATCCCACTGACTCCGGCCCGCTTAAACCGAGCTCAGTGAATATTAAGCTGTCCTCGGCTACCAGTGGCCAAGCCGCGCCCTGTGCGCAAATATTGTATACGACACCCTTAGGCCATTTTCACATGTCCCATGGCATAATACCATCATTGACATTGTACAGATATCGGGAGCTCTTAGTCCCATCACAAACATATAACCGGGTGCAGTTTTCTTACCTTTAGATTTGCTAGCTTTGTTCACTTGATTCCTTGAGCACGATCCCTCTCGAGCCTTAGCGCTTACCTAATCACAACCATAGATCAAAGTCATCACCAACCCTCAAGTCTGAAACCTAGCCTCGGGACCAATCCCGAGCCCCCGGGAAGTCCTAATTCCACCAAACAGGGTGGTGGAATCGAACCCCGAACCCTTGGTCAAAAACCCTTGTAAATAACCCTAAAATCCCTTTCTGGAAATAGGGCAGCGCTACAGCGCTCTAAGGAGGGCGCTACAGCACTACAAGCAGAACCAAAATTCCCCAGAAAGCATGGCCTAGCGCTACAGCGCCCAAAGGCTAGCACTATAGCGCTAGTCACTGACAGCCAACGCCACATTTTCCCTTCCTGCGATTTCCCCGAGCCAAACTTAACCAAAACTTCTCCAAACCTTCACCAAACTTAAAACAAGCTTATTAACACACTCCAATCATCCCAAGCATCCCAAATACTCAAAACCCAATCACATGCATCCCTAATCCCAAAATTCACCATAGTTGCTCATAGACTTCAGAAACCTAGCAAAACACAGTCAAAACTTCAAAGTTTAAAGCTCAGAATTTATACCTTTGATGGAAATTTGACCTTAAGTTGACACTAGACCTCCTTAGCTTGCTCTTCCTCAATCCTTGGCTCCAATTTCCCTAGAATTCCCCATCAATTCAGCTTAGATACCTTAGTTGAAAATCAAAACCAGAACTGAAGAAACTTCAGAGTCTTACCTCAACCAAATGGCTTATCCTTGCTAAACCCTTGCCAAGTCTTCAAGTCAGACCAAGAACTCTTGCCTCAAGCTTACCCTGGTTTCCCCTGGGTTTCTTCTCCAAAATACCTCAAGAAAATGGTGAAGAAGATCACCAACCGACCCTAAGTAAACTGCTATGTTTTCCTTCCTTTTCTTTTTCTTTCTTTTCCTTCTTTCCTCAGACTTCTACATTACTCTACAATTTCCACTAAGTATAAAGCCTCAGCACACTTATCTCTTGTAAGTCAATTGACCATAATGTCCTCCCTCTTAATTTTAAACCTTTAAGTGCATCTAGGGCATTTTAGTCATTTTACCCCAATTCCCGCTAATTCCTCGAGTGTCTCTAATATTTACCACTTACTTCCCGATACCTAATTAATCACCAATTATATTCCTCATTATCAAAATTAACCTCAATATATTCTCTAAATTCCCATTTATACCCCTAGGCTCGCCCCATGCTGGGTATAAATCCCCACCGTGACTTTTTCGTTAATCTGCTCACTAGGATCGTCTCGAATCATAGATCACAGATATATCCACATAATAATGTGGTCTCAACAATTATCACATATATATATATACAGTTATGCTCGCGACGGACCAAAATTACGACTATGCCCTTCTAACCTAATCAGGGCCTACATGCATACTAATATACATAGTCATGCATCCCAAATATTCAAATAGTCATATAACATGCTTTTAATCATTAAATCACATATATTCCAATTATGCCCTCCCATCACACTAATCTAGGCCCTTAAGTCTCATTAGTAAATTTGGGTCGTTACAGCCTTCTTTTCTGTTGCACGGGTGGAAAGCTTTTGTCAACGTTCAGGACATGGCTGATGACTGCAGGATCTATCCCAGCCATGTCTTTATGTGACCAGGCAAAAACTTCCTGGTTCTTTCTCAAAAATGCCACCAGTGCGTGCTTTGTTGTTGCTTCCAAATTTTTACCGACCTTTACTACTCTGGCCGGAAACTCTTCGTCAAGCTAGACCTCCTCTAGGTCCTCGACAGGTCCAACATCTTCCTCAAAATCCCAAAAGCGAGGATCTAAGTCTCTATCCTCACTTTGGGCAACACCCTATTTGGTGACTTCATCACCTGATTGGGCTTGTGTATCAATGGCCATCTGCAACCGCTCTGGGGGAGTGCTCCTCGACGTTCCCTTCTTGGCCTTAGTAATTGAGGCATTATAGCACTCCCTTGCTTCCCTCTGATTTCCCAACACGCGTCCTACCCCTGCGTCTGTTGGGAATTTCATGGCCAAGTGCCATATTGAGGTGACGGCCCGAAGGTCAACCAGTATGGACCTTCCGATTACAACATTGTAAGCCGAAGGACAATTAACTACTATGAAAGTAGTGAGTGATGTCCTGGTAGCGAGCACTGTACCTACTATTACCGGAAGTCTGATTGACCCTGTTGGAGTGAGTCCCTCACCAGAGAAGCCCTAAATTGTTTGGTTACAGGGCTCCAAGTCCTTGACGGACAACTTCATCCGTTCCAGCGAAGATTTATAAAGGATGTTAACTGAACTTCCTATATCGACCAGCACTCTCTTTACCATCATGTTGGCAATTTGAACATCCACGACCTGTGGATCGGAATGCAGGAACCAGACATGCTGGGCGTCGCTATCAGAGAAGGTTATTTCACCATCCTCTGACCGAGCCTTCTTTGATGCCCCGTCCTTCACAGTCATCATCTCGATGTCCTGGTCGTGGCGTAGGGTCCGAGCATATCGTTCCCTTGCCTTTCCGCTGTTTCCCGTAAGGTGCGGGCCGCCGCAGATGGTGAGTAAAGTGCCAGCTACAGGATCAGGCTGCAAAGGTGGCAAGCGTTGGCGTGCAGGCGCCTGCTCGTTGCCACCTGGAGCCTCTCGTTGGGAAGTTCCCGAGGCTCGTACGTATCTCCTCAAGTGTCCTTGTCTAATAAGGAACTCGATTTCATCTTTCAACTGGTTGCATTCGTTCGTATCGTGTCCGTAGTCGTTATGAAAACGACAGAACTTGGTGGTAACTCTTTTCGAAATATCCTTTCGAATGGCAGCGGGTCTCTTATAAGGCACACTGGAACTTGTGGCCTGATACACCACTACTCGAGACTCGACAAGGGTAGTGTAGTTAGTGAATCGTGGCTCATAACGGTTGCCCTTAGCGCGTTTACTCTCGGAGGTGGAAGGTTCATTATGGGGTCTCTTCCCCCCATTTTTGCTGTTGCCATTGCCGTTCCCGTTGCCTTTACCGTTGCCATTGGGTTTTGACCCATTGGCAGCTTTGGCAGGGTCTTCAGTCCCCTTATCTTTGCCTGGGGGCTTTCCATCGCTGGCAATGGCATCTTCGAGCATGATGTATCGATCAGCTTGATCCAAGAATTCTTGGGTAGTCTTAACCCCATGCTTCCTGAGGCTACTCCACAGAGGCGTACGACGCCTAACACCTGCAGTTAGGGCCATCATTTTGCCTTCATCTCCCAATGTTTTGGCTCCAGCGGCTGCCCGCATAAAACGCTGGACGTAATCCTTCAGTGGCTCTCCTTCTTGCTGGCGTATCTCAACCAGTTGGTTTGCCTCAGTTGGGTGCACACAACCCGCATAGAATTGTCCGTAAAACTCCTTTACGAACATCTCCCAAGATACAATACTTGCAGGAGGGAATTTAAAAAACCACTCATGTGTAGCATCAGAAAGTGTTGCAGGAAAGATCCTGCACCGAGCATCTTCGGACACTTTCTGAATGTCCATATGTATCTCAAACTTATTGACATGAGATACCGGGTCACCATACTCGTCAAAGTTCAGAAGTGTGGGCAATTTAAACTTGTTGGGAGTTTCTGCCATAGCTATCCTCTGAACGAAAGGAGTGCCCCTTCTCCTGTCGTATTCCATGTGAGACGTTCTTCCCCCGACCAGCTGTTGCACTGCTTGGTTCAGAGCATCTATCTGGGCTTGCACGACTTCAGGGATCATCGGAGCCTCTGCTGCTGGGGGAATGTTCTTGTCGTGCCGTTCCCGGTGCTCATTGAGTACATCCCTTAAATCTTTGTCTCTTCGGCGTTGCTCACTTGCTCCGAGCCGGTTAAAGACGTTGTTTTGTTTGGGCTGCCCCCCAGCGTTACGTCTCTCTTGTTGGTCTTCCCTAGGTGGTGGGCTTATGCCTCCACCTCTCTCTTCATTTCTCCGACCGGCATTCCCTCTGCCTGATTCGGCCTCATTGTAACCATGGCCATCTCTGAACCTCGATTGGCTATGGTGGGACCGATTGTCCCCTCAGCTGCCTCCTCGGGCTAGAACTTCCCAAGCATTAGGGGGAGGCCTGCGCTGGTCGGTAGGTCCCAGTGCATTATCATGCCGTGGGGGGCCCCGGACCGCAGAGCTTATCTCTGAGTTCCTTTTGTTGCCAGAAGGACGATGTCCCCTGCTCGGAGGGTTCGGCTCTTCACCCCCATGGCGTCTAGGACTACAGGGTTGTTGCCCGGCCCTATTCTGCCTTGGCTGCAGGGGATTGCCTCGACCAGCCTGGGAAGGAGGTTGCATCTCAGGATCCCTGGGTGGGACATCATCCTGAGGCATTGGAGGATGCTTGGGCCTTTGGGGGCTCGTTAGCTGGATCGGAGGGCTAGGATTGGGACCCCTTTGAGGTGGCCCATTCGAGGGTTGCTCAGGCTGTGAGGCAGGTGCAGCCTGATTCCTAGCCAATTGCAAGGCTGCTTCGAGGGCTACCATGGCCTCCCTCTGACGACGATCCATCTCCGCATGTCTTTCACTTAGCTCTTGGCGCTGACGCTCTATCTCTTGCTGCTGTCGCGCCATAATCTCCGCAACACTTTCTTGACTGGCCCTCAGATTGGCCAATTCATCTTGCAATACCCCCAGGGTATTTCTCAGCGTTTCGGAGTCCAGTTCCTCCTCATCAAATTCCAAGTGTGGCTCATTTTCAGCCATGTCAAGAGGAGGAGGAGGTTAAGGTTGAGATGGTGCAGCGCCAGCCGCCTGCCCAGTCTTCTTTGTTGTTTTTGCCATTAATGCTTCAACAATCTCGTCTCAAGCTCTCAACGAAAGCACCATAATGTTGACCCTCGATTTGGTCAACTGACACAGAGTCAAATGCTTGATATGAATAAATGTGTTGAAATGGGTTTAATGGAAAAAACAGTAAATGACACAACAAGTTATAGTGGTTCGGCCCCACGAAATGGTAATGACCTACGTCCACTTAAGCTATTATTGATATCAGTTCTCAAAGGAGTGATCAAAGAACTAGGGTTCTCTAAGTTTCACAGACCTGAGAGAGATGAATAATACAATCGTAAGATAATAGCTCTAATTCTCTTGTAAAGCGTAAACTTAAATCAGCCAAAAAGTTCCCTTCCTTGAGCTATTTCTCTTTATTTATAGGCTCAAGAAGGGTTACACGAATTATTTACAGATATTCTTTCCTAACACTACAAGAAATCTGATCTTTACCTACCAATATATATTGGTAAGTAAAGGAAACCTTTACCAACCAATATTTAATCCTAAGATTTATTGGTAGGTAAATATTGCCAATATTATAACATTTTGGAAGGATGATTATCTACTAATAATATGGGTAAGTAAAGAAATAATATGAGTTGAAACTTTTGAGTTGAAACTTTAAGCAATTCTAATAGGTCAGAATAATGACTACTCCTTATATTATTAGAATATGAGTACCATTATCAGAATAATGACTTTTGAGTTGAAACTTTAAAAGAAATAAAGAAAATGTAAAGCTTCCCTAGTAAAAAAAATAGGACCTGGTTTTTCTAACCATAAAAAAAATAGGACCTTTATATATGATTGCGATTGAGCTTTTTGGGATACAGTTCAGAAGTATTGCTGATTATGGAGCAGAGAGATGGTTTCTGAATTTCTGTAGGAAGCTGTGCTTCTCTATTTGGTTTGTTGATGCCATAATTCTTCTTTTGTGTTGCAGTTTTTCTTTAGTTATGATTTTTTTGTCCTCTTTCAGTAATAAATGTTAGCTATTCTTTTGTTTTGTTTATTTCTCCAAGAAGCTGAAGGATTCCAATTATGATTTATTTTTTAATTATTAAAAATTATTTACATAACTATTACAAACATATATTCATGGTTTCTAGTACAAGATATCACTTGCTTGAAATAGAGTGACCCACGATTCTGAGTTAAGAGTTCATTCTTTTGAACAATCATGTCCAAGTATTAATGTAATGTTGTTTTGTAGATAGTCTTATGTAAGGTTGTTTTTTGTTTTGCAGTATTTCTGTTTGAGTTCTCAGCTATTAGTGCTGATGTCTCTCCATGTCGTTGTAGTGTGTTGGCCAGTTGCTTTTGTAGTTTGGTGCTCTCTGATTTTGGGGCACTTTCCATAAGAAAATAATGGAAGGTCATCTTGCCACCAACTTTTTTTAATCTGATACATAATATTTAATTGAACCAGGAACCTCCATGAACACATCCAACCTCCATGAACCCCTATATAAGAACACATCCAACCATAAATGTAATGGAAAATTGTTCCAATTAACTAACCAAACAGGCAGCCTCACCATTAAACTTTACCAACTTGTCATTCTGCAGTGGTGCCAATGGGAAAAAGGTCTTGGGCTGACAAGAAAACTTGTATTGCTATTGCCTTTTATGTTAGATATTAGATAGAAATTAGTTTGAAACATATGCAAAATGAGAACGTTTTTTTGTCATTTTCAACATTTGAATATTAGTATTATTGGTTATAAATTAGGCAAGCGTGTGTGCTTGTGTATGTATATATAAAATATATTGAAAGCAAAAGACAAGGCCAAAAATAATATCATTATTTGACTTTAGGCTTTAATTAACATGTTAATGTGACTCTTGATTTAGTTATTCACTTCCCCTGTTGTCCCACATATGGAGAGCATAATTTGTTTTGGTCTGAACTCGTATCATCAAATTAATTGAATTGTATTTGCATCAACTTCTCATTAGCTAGTTTTTCTTTCTAGGTTATTAATATTTCAATGCTCAATAGCTCAGTTAGATAGTTTTAGCCGATCAAAGATTCAAAATATTTCATGTTTTTTTCTGCTTGCATGACCTCCTAAAAGTATTTGCTTTTCATCTGTGCTTTCGGTTAGTTTCTTTAATAAGTGGTTTATGTTTTCAGTGATATTCTAGAAACAAAACTGAATCACCATTATTATTGTTATTACTGTATTTCAATTGTAGATATTTTTACATTTTCTTTTCTCTATTATCTTTGTCCCACTCATGAAATTAATATCTTTGATGAATTTTCATTCAGTTCTTTTTTAAATATCAAGCTAGTAAACCTGCACTTTTGCTAATTGATTTTTTAATTATTAAATTATATATATTTTAAAATAGTTATTTTGTTACTTGAAAATGTTGTTTGTTGTAAATCATACTATGTATAGTGCTTTGATTCCATGATATAGTATGATGTTAGACCCCCAATCCGTTTTACCTTCTCTAGCAGGAGGACCACTTAATTTGCCCAGAAATAAATCAATAATTTTGCATAAACATTTGCGGTAGCTATTTATTTCTCTATCGATTCCTCTAATTATGTATGTGGGACACACAATATCTCTTTTTCTAAATTTGTAAGTAAAGACATATTCTAGTTTCGTTCATAATAAGTAAATTTTCTTCTAATTTCTCTTTTGATTTCTGTTTTTTCATTCTTAACTTTTTTTGCTTTGTTCATTTTGAAATCAAATCGTCTTCTACGCCTTTCCAGTTCTCAGAACCAAATCGGCTTTGTCTTCTTCTCTCCTGTGACTCATTCTTTTGATCTGTAAGTTACTAAGTAGAGGACTTAATTACGCCATACATAACTTATCTCTGTAAAGGCCTTAGTTCTCCATATTTATGAGTTTTTCCTTTTGGACAGTAAGGGAACGCAAAAAAAGAAAAGAAAGAAAAACGACTCCAGCTCTTCCTTGGTGACACAATCTTGATTTAGGTTTGGTTTATTCCTTTTTCTTTTCTCTCAATATTTTTGAATTTCTTTTTAGCTAGAATTACATTTTTATGCTTTATGGGTTGTAAGGATTTTGGGGTTTTTGAGTTGGTTAGCCAAGCTCGACAGTGATCTTTTTCTAGAAAGATTTTGGTAAATTGCTTATAAGCTGCTTGTAGAAATGTCTTGTAGAAATTATTTTGAGGTAATTTTTGGTTATATATGATTTGTCTTTTTATTTTTGCATTTTTTTATTTGATTTGATTCTTTATATTTGTTTGCAAGTTATGTTTTCTAAAAATTTTGTATAACTTTCAGATCTGATTTTATTTTAGTTTTGATTGATTTTGAATGTGTAAATATGAGCATGATTGAGTTCTTGTTGTTTTTATTGTTGATCATTATTTTCAATCAGAATTTAATTGTAATATGAATTTCTTGTAGTGCTTTGAGGTTTTGGGCTTGGTCTGGGTGGCTCTGTGATTTTTGAATTAGGCTTGGCGGCTTTAACACTTTTGGAATTTAGCCTTGGAAGCTTGGAGGTAACATTTTTATGATTTATAGTGATATCAAATCCTTACTAATCTGAAATTTTGATGATGAATCATTGTCTTGAGGCACTTTTTGGTGCTTTGTTTATAGTGTTTGTGATTGGTTGTTTATGCATTTGAATTTGTCTATGCTATTTCTTTTGTATTTTGTCTTTGGTACTTTGTTTATGAGTTGTTGTTAGTGGCTTTCCCTATGTTGTTTATGTACTAAGATTGATTAAAAGTCTAGTTTCTTTGGAAGAGACTACAAAATAATAAAATAAAAAATCAGTAAATTAACACTAATTAATAAGCTTACTGTCCTTTTCTACTGGTACTTAGTTTACAGTTCAGAGACAAACTGTTATGGTTTATTTGCTTTGTGAAATATTAATAATTCATGTGGAAGAAGAAAAATTAAAGCCCCTTGTTTACTGGGGTGGAAAGAATCTTTAAAGCCTCCTCCTGGCAGTAGTAGTAACCTTTGAATATGTACAAAAATATGTGCACCACATATATATACATAAATATATTTATATGTTTCTATATAATGACAATAGTTCTTTCAATTCAATATTGTTTTTTTTTAAAAAAAAAAAGAAAGAATTAATAATAAAGATGCATTCATGAATCCTTCTCAGATAGATCAAATCCCATGTTACTAATTGAACCTCCCCAAAAAATGCAACGTCCATGAGAGGTGCTTGTCTAGCAACAACTTCCATGATTCTCAATTTAGCTGCCCCAAGTAGCTGAACCATAACAATTTTCATTGTTTTCCTCATCCTTTTTAGCCTCTCCATTTTCATTTCACTTCCCCCAAATCAATCTCCCACTCTCACTTCTTTTTTATTTTCCTATTTCATTTATAATAATCTACAAAAGAGAAAAATCTTTAATATTTACCATCCTTTCTTATTCTTTTTCTTGCTCTTGTTCTCCTCTGTGTTCTTTCTAGAATTTGGGTTCATCATCAGCTCTACCAACTACAACAAGGGACCCCATTTTGTTGGTTCATGGATCGTCATTGGATAAATATACCAAATAAACTTTCAGCAGAATATGCTGCTGGAATGAATGAATTCATTAGTGTTGCAAGACACTCCATGGACTCCAATGGGATGTGTTATACCCAAAAATTGGAGAATGCATCCTAGGAGGCTAAGGAGAATGCATCTAGGAGAGTGCCTCCTAGGAGAGCTAAGGGGAGTGGTCCTAGGAGACTCCAAGGAGGATGTGGTCCTAGGAGACCCCAAGGAGGGTGTGGTCCTAGGAGACCCCAAGGGTGTGTAGGAGGCAAGCCTCCCAAGGTTTTCTAAGTGTTGGCTCGAACGTGTCCAAGGTAAATAGCTAAGGAGGAGGAGTCTCATGCAAGAGAATGGAGACTTAGACTTTCATAAGGAAAGTCTATACAATGTTCGATCGGACATGTTTGGGAGATGCTAAAGAAGGTTGCCTCAATGTTGTCCAAGGTGAGGTTCCTTCAATATTGTCCAAGGTGAGGTTCCCTCAATATTGTCCAAGGTGAGGTTCCCTCAATGTTGTTCAAGGTGAGGTGCCAAGGAAGTTGCCTCGGACCACCTTGGTCCGAGGAGAAGCTAAGGAGATTGGTTCAAGGAGGGACATGGCATGCTGGAGGAGAGTACATGTTCGAGGAGAACCATGCACGTTCAGCCCACCCAAAGCATGTCCTACCACCATGCATATCCTACCACCATGCATGTTTAACCAGCACTTGCATGGGTAGTGAGTAGGAGGTGGACCAACTAGCTAGAGGAGACTAAGTCAGATACAACTTCAACAACATGCGCGGGAATCTCTCATTCTTCCCACAAATAGGGAGTTTGTTACATTTTGAATGTTGAATGTTTATTTGTAATATAAATATAATAAATATAGTAAAATATCCCTATTATAAGGGGATATCAGTTGAGGATCCCATCTCTATAAATAGAGAGCTGATGGGATGAGAAGAGGGTCCCTTCTGCTTATTCTTTCTAGAGAGATAAAATTGGGTCTGTCTATTCTAGAGAGAGAAAGTGCTGAAATTAGAGAGAATTCTTGTATTTTCACAATTTATACTGAAGAAACTCAGTTGGCATAGTCCATCTGATCTTGAGTATAGATTTATAAATCACAACTCTAAGTGGATTAGGCTATTACCGACAATCGGGGCTGAACCACTATAAAAATTCTGTGTTATTTACTTTTCTTGTTTATACCGTCTGTTGTCGTTTACATTCTCTTGAAGGTTCGTCGTATTTGACGTTCTCACGTCGTTGGCTAAAAACGCAGTCAACAGGATGGTTCTATGCCCTTGTTGTCGATGCGTGAATAAGAAATCACAATACATGCATGTGATAAAGTTGCACTTGATCACTCATGGATTTCTTAGTACTTACACAAGGTGGTATCACCATGGTGAGCAAGTAGAGGAAGTAGAAGATGATGGATTATTTGATACCGAGGATAATGTTGAAGATTCGGATCAGAGTGATGATTTGGCGGCAGGTCTTCATGATGCTATTGGTAGTAAGTATTTTGACATTGGTCCAACTAGTGACTTCAATGATGAATCTCCACTTAATGTGGATGACAAGTATGATGCATTGTTTGAGTCACTTCATAAGCCTTTGTACAATAATTGTAAAGGTTTCTCTGTCTTAAGCGCGACGGTGAAGTTGATGAATCTCAAAGTGCTTAACAAATGGACAGATAAATCATTCGACAGTCTTTTGGAGTGTTTGAGAGAGATATTGCCCGAGGGTAATCAGTGCCCAGGGAATTATTACCAGGCGAGGAAGTTTCTTCGTGAGGTGGGCTTAGGCTATGAGCAAATTGATGTTTGTCAATACGATTGTGCATTGTTTTATGGTGAAAATGCAAATGCAGTGTCATGTCATGTATGCAAGTCTAGTCGTTATGTACGAAATCAAATCCCACATAAACGACTTAGATGGTTCCCAATCAAGGCACGACTTAAAAAAATGTTTAGTTCGAAGCACACTTCTAAAGATATGCGATGGCATAAAGAGCTACGAAAAAATGAAGCTGGGATTTTACGTCATCCTACTGATGGGGATGCTTTGAAGCATTTCGACAATGTTTATCCTGACTTTGCAGCTGATTCTAGGAGTGTACGAATGGGGTTGGCGTCAGATGGGTTTAACCCTTTCTCTAATATGACATCAACCTATAGTTTGTGGCTAGTGATATTAATTCCGTACAATATGCCACCTTGGGCTTCTCCTAATGGAACAAACTATCTCATGTCTTTGTTAATTCCAGGTCCTAAATCTCCTAGAAAATATTATGATGTGTTCTTGATGCCATTAATTGAAGAGCTTAAAGAGTTATGGGATGGAGTCAATGCATATGATTTGTATGGTCAATGCATGTTTAAACTTCGAGCTGCAGTCTTGTGGACAATTAGTGATTTTCCTGCTTATGCATACTTGTCTGCGTGGAGCACTGCTGGTAAATTAGCATGTCCTGTTTGTCTTGAAGATACAAGATCTAGAAGAATAACTGACAAACAATGTTTCATGGGACATCGATGTTATTTGAAAAGAAACCATTCTTGGAGAAAAAGTAAAGAATATGATGGATCTACTGAATTACGTGGCCCTCCTAGAACTTTTACTGGTGATGGCATTTTAAAGCAATTGGATGAAATTCCTATTCATACCCCTGGTAAAGCACCAAGTAATTCTTCTAGAAAACGTAAGCGTGGAGAGAAAGAGCTGAATTGGTGTAAAAGAAGTGTTTTGTTTGAATTGCCATAGTGGTCAAAGCTCTTGTTGTGTCACAATCTTGATGTGATGCATATAGAGAAAAATGTATGTGATAACATTATTGGAACACTTTTAGACATTGAAGGTAAATCGAAAGACACTTTAAAAGCTCGTAAGGATTTACAAAATCTTAATATTCGTGAAGAGCTTTGGCTGAAGAAGGACCCATCTAATAACAAGCTTGAAAAACCTTATGCTAGTTACACTTTGACGAGAGAAGAATGCAAAGATTTTTGTAAATTCATTCAGAGTGTTAGATTACCGGATGGATATGCTTCGAATATTAGTCGATGTGTAACAGATAATGACAAACTAGGAGGAATGAAAACTCATGATTGTCATGTTTTACTTCATAAGATATTACCAACTGCATTACTTCCTTTTCTGACAGACAACATTCGTGGTACTTTGATTGAACTCTGCCAATTCTTTCAAAAAAATTGTGAAAAAACATTACAAATTTCTGACATAGAAGAATTGAGAGATGGAATTGTAATAATTTTGCGCAAGTTGGAAAAGATATTTCCCCCATCATTTTTTACCATAATGGTTCATCTTTGTGTTCACCTACCCGATCAAGTGTTATTAGGTGGTCCAGTTGCTTCGAGATGGATGTTTGGGACAGAACGCCATATGGGTTTGTACAAGAAATATGTGAGAAACATGTCTCAGCCTGATGGTTCAATAGCAGAAGCTTTTGTTGTAGATGAAGCTGTAACTTTCTTGTCAAGATATGTTTCTAACATAGAGATAAGGTTCACAAGACCCGAGCGTAATTGGGATATACCTTCTCCAAATCATAAGTTAGATGTTTTCAACTCCAATGTTTGTCCATTAGGGGCATCTACTATCAAATTGCTTCAAAATTGGAGACAAGTCATTCAATGGTATATATTGAACAATTATGTAGATGATATCCAAGATTTTATCGAGTAAGTAACAATTTCTTTTCTTCTTCTAAATTATCTCAACAAAATATCATTTACTTATTCATAGAAATGAATTTGAATGTAGTGATCATATAAAGTTGTTGGAAGAAAAAGGTCTTTCAGATTCAGAAGTTGCCTTAGAGCACAAAGAACAATTTCCTTCTTGGTTTAAGAATAAAGTAAGAGATTATCATTAATGGTTTCTTACTAAATTCTTAAGTTGTGACATCATTCATCATAATTCAAATTCTTTCATACTATAGGTGTCTCAAATGCTAGTTCAAAAATCACCTCTTGCCAATGATGATTTGTACTCTTTATCTCAAGGTCCACTTGAACGATACAACACCTACCAAAGTTGTATTGTAAATGGTGTTCGATTTTGATGTAAAGAGCGTGACGATACTCTTAAGACACAATGTTCTGGAATTTGCACTGAAGGTGATCATGACAATATTAATATCCTATATTATGGTGTCTTGATTGAGATTTTGCAGTTGTCATTCGTTTTAGATTGGAAGGTGTTCTTATTTCGTTGCAAGTGGTATAACTCTAATCCAAAAGATAGATCAATTGATGTGGATCATAATTTGACTTCCATCAATACATCTACTGATTGGTATTCTAATGAACCATTTATCTTGGCAACTCAAGCACAACAAGTTTTCTATTTACTTGATATGAAGCGTGGTTCAAATTGGCGGATTGTTCAAAAAGTAAATCATCGATCTATTTATGACATTCCTGAAATTATGGAAGAGACAGTAAATAATGATGTGTTTCAAGAAGAAGAATCATTTCAATTGCCACCTTTTCAACCAACTGAGGATTTCATTGAAAGTTCGTCTTTAGTTCGATTAGATGTTCCTTCTGTAACTCTTTCAGACCAACTTGTTGTTGATTTATTTTTAAACCAAAATCAAAATGTTGACAAGGATAATGACTTAGATGAAGATTTTGATGAAGGAAATATATTCTCTAATAATGAAACATTTCTCTCAAGTGATGATACCAAAAGTTATACAGAATCAGAATGTGACGATGATGCAGATTCTTAATTCATAGTTAGTCATCTTGTCATTGATCAATTAGTGCCTCGTCAAATTTGTCTACAAATGTTCTTCCCCAACTAGCCAACTAGCCAAGCACCCTGTACACAAACAGAAATACAAGTACAGAAACTAAGGAATGCAAAAACTGAGATGAAACAAGATATCCAGATTCTTAATTCATAGTTATTTTCTTAATATTTGTATATATTTATTTACTAATCATTTTCTTTGTTTTATTTCACAGAATTTTAGTCATGGCACCTGGTCGTCGCACCACTCGATCTACTGCTCAAAGTCAACAAGTTGAACCAGTCATTGATCCTCCTGCTCCACATTCACAAGTTGTTCGCACTACTCGGTCGAGTATAGAGAATCAACAAGTTGAACCAGTCATTGATCCTCCTGCTCCACCTACACAAGTTATTCGCACTACTCAGTTGAGTTTAGAGAATCAACAAGTTTGTCGCACCACTCGATCTACGGTACTAAGTCAACGACCTAGAACCACCGCACAATCTAATGTAGAGAGAGAACACCCTCAAGGCTCCACACACCCTACTGTACAGGGTGAATAAGTCAATGTGATGACCCATTTTGATACCGAAGATGATAATCAGTCTTCCCAAGTTCCATCTAGTAAATTTAATGTCTTTCATGTTCATTTCTTTAAATTTCTATTTATTTTAATTAAGATTATATTGTATTGTAGGACAAACATCTTCCTTTAAGCCACGTGGAGTTACTCGCGGCTTGACAACTACAACTATAGCTAAGGCATCATCAACTGGAAAGTTGTCAGTGACTTTTAATGCGGAGTGTCGTCAACCAATTTGTACTAATGCTGAGAAATTTAATAATGAGATTGGATTCATTATTCGGAATCATGGTACATTTCATTATAAAGAGTGGAGAATGGTCCTAGAAGATGTGAGAGCTCCATTGCGACACTATCTTTTGGTAAGTCATTTCACAATATTACATTTATATTTGTAATATTTATAATTAATTTTGTTTTATGTTATAGGAACATTTTGACATCAACTTGAATGGTGAGACAACTAAAAAATGCATTGATGAGCAAATGAGAAAAGCTTGGAAGGGTCATAAGTACAAGTTGCACTTATATTTCAAAGAAATTGGAGGAGAAAATGATCTTGAGATGGCCAAGAGCAAACGTCATCCAGACTTAAAAGAAGAACATCAAGAAGATTGGATGGTTTTGTGTGATCGTTGGTGTTCTCCTGAATTTAAGGTAACATTTTTTATCATAATATTGCTATTATGATAGGAACAAGAGACCTGACATACTATTTACATATTACTATTGTTCTTAACATCTAGCTTTTTGCTATTTTTTCTATTTTATTGAATTTATATTGTTGTATGTTTCCATGATTGTACACAAATGTCGAAATACTGCTTAATTTTGAAATATTGTATTGGCTATAGATGACCTCTTTGTTGAAATTTCTGTCTTTCTTTGAATGTGATACCCAATCAGTTGTTGTGTTTATTTCATTTTGGTTGTGGGAATGAAGTTTTTTCTGACTATGTAGTTGATGTAGTTAAGGTGTTTGGTTAAATGTTTGAATGAAAAAATGAAAGCTAATGTTATTGTTTTGGCATCATCTACTCTTTCTAGTATGGCTGTGCAGAAATTTTTACAACCCGCCCAACCCGAATAAACCGCCCAAACCAACCCGAAAAAACCGCCAAAAAACGCAACCCGAATAAACCGACCAAAATTTAAACCGTCCAATTGTTACATTGGGCGGGTTGAAAATAATTATCAACCCGCCCAATTAAGAATTTGTTATCAATTTATTATTTTTAATATATTCAAATAAATATATAAATTAATTATGTTTTGTTTTAATTTTTTTACTATAAATTTAAAATACTGTTTTAAGCTTAAAAAGATAAATTTCACACTATTAGTACTAGTATTTAAAAGAAAAAAATGTAAAAAAAATATATATATCACTTTTGTTTGGGCGGGTTGACCCGACCAACCCGCCCAAAAAAAAATACAATTTCGGTTTGGGCGGGTTAACCCGACCAACCCGCCCAAATTATTGGACTGGTTAAAAAAACAAATTTCTTAATTGGGCAAGTTACGGGTCACTTTTGCTAACCCGATATGACATTGGACGGGTAAAAATACCTTGTAACCCGACCAACCCGCCCAATGATCAGCCATACCTTGAATAACAACCTACCTAGCTACCTATTTTTTTTTTATATATATATAGAGAGAGACTATAGCTACTCCAATATTATTCGGATAAAATATTTATAATAGTTTTATAGAGAGTAACTGCAGCGCATCTTTTTTTTTTTTGCAATACTAGTGCATTATTTTTTTTATTTTTGATACCTGGATAGATATAATGCCAAAAAAATTTATACGACGGTGTACATTATAGCTATCTAGAACATCTTACAAATTTTCAAGAAATTCCGAATAAATTATGGCACCGAAAACAGGGTCTAAACTGCATGTTGCACACATGCCTATTTTTTTGTGTACATGTGTAAAATTTGACAGTTTGAACCCTGTTTTCGGCTTCGTAAACTATTCAGAATTTCTTGAAAATTTGCGGGATATTCTAAATACCTACAATGTACACCGTCATATAAAAAAATTTATGAATATATCTATCCAGGTGCCGATGCATCAGTGTTGCAAAAAAAAGGATGTGCTGCAATCATTCCCTAGTTTTATAATATATATCCCTATTATAGGGGTATATAAATACACACGAATTAATAATGAAAAAGTATTTACCTTGTAATAATAATTCTCATTATAAATCTATTCATGTTGTGCACATGCACGAATTAATTGGTATTAATTGTTTTTCTTCAAAATAGTAATTTATATAAATATAGGAATAAGAAGTATCACTATACATACCCAAATTAAATATTGACAATGAATATTATATTGATTATATTTATAATGAATATACGTATGTTATATATTTTATACTCCAAATCGATCATCGGTCATTAATTTTTTTATAAACAAATTATTGTAGGTACCTTTTTAGTGGATGGTGAGAATTAATAAAGAGCATTAAGATTGTTTGTTATAATGCCAACCCACTTTGCATTTTTCTTGAAATAATATGTATATATAGAAAAATTAATAAATAATATTTAATTCGTTTAATTAATAAGATTTAAGTCCATTGAAGTGGATAGAATTATTGTCCCCACATAGCTATATATATATAATATGTAATACTATATATATATATATAATATGCAATACTATATATATATTTGCACTATGATATGATGATCAGGTGGAATGGAATAATACAATGTATTGTATACCTCAAAAAGATAAATTTGGTTATCTGAGAAGATGATGATTATATATATATATAAGATAAGATATTGTACCATGGCATATATCCTGTAAAGGTAATATATCACTGTATATAGGATTTTTACCTTTTACTTTGAAGCTGGTTTAGATGTTTTGGACTCTTGAATTAGGGCTGTACAGAAAGTTTTACAACCCGCCCAACCCGAATAAACCGCCCAAACCAACTCGAAAAAACCGCCAAAAAACGCAACCCGAATAAACCGACCAAAATTTAAACCACCCAATTGTTACATTGGGCGGGTTGAAAATAATTATCAACTCACCCAATATAACCCAACCCGCCCAATTAAGAATTTGTTATCAATTTATTATTTTTAATATATTCAAATAAATATATAAATTAATTATGTTTTGTTTTAATTTTTTTACTATAAATTTAAAATATTGTTTTAAGCTTAAAAAAATAAACTTCACACTATTAGTACTAGTATTTAAAAGAAAAAAAATATAAAAAATGTAAATATATATATCACTTTTGTTTGGGCGGGTTGACCCGACCAACCCGCCAAAAAAAAAATACAATTTCGATTTGGGCGGGTTAACCCGACCAACCCGCCCAAATTATTGGACGGGTTAAAATTTTTTCTTAATTGGGCAAGTTACGGGTCACTTTTGCTAACTCGATTATGACATTGGATGGGTAAAAATACCTTGTAACCTAACCAACCCGCCCAATGATCAGCCCTACTTTCTAGTATTTGGCCCTACATAAACAACATCTACTCTTTCTAGTATTTTGTTTTGTCTTTGATTTACAGATTTTAGTGTTAAACTGTTCAATAAAGTTTGTAATAAATAGACATTGTGTTGTTCAAAAGAAAAGGTTGTGTAAAAAATTTTCTAATAAATTTTATTTGGATTTATTTCTTTAGGAAAGAGCATTAAAGAATACTACCAATCGATCAAAGAGGAAATGGGAGTCGAAAAATGGTTCAGTCTCCACACCACGACATCACATTCGACGTGGAATGGTGTTAACTTCTCCTACCGGTCAAATTGAGACATGGCGTCTAAAGCATTATGATGCTGAGATTGGATGGACTGGAATAGAGCTCGGGCCATTATATGTAAGTAATTTAAATTTTTATTTATTATATTTCTTACTAATAATTAATTAAATATATTATTAGGATAAAATGATGGAGTTAAGGGGTCAACATCCTCTAGAAGAACTGTCTGATAAAGAGATTATGGAGCGTGTACTTGGACGTGATTCGGTATACTTGCGAGGGTGGGGGCGGTCTCCTAGTGTCACAACTTCTACTTCACATCGTGAAAATATTGTGGGTAATCAACCAACTTATGAAGAGTTAGTTGAACGACTTAATGATACAACTTCCCGCCTTAATGCTACTAACGAACAACTTAGTGTAGTTGTGGATATACTTCGTCATAACAATTTGATGGTACCGCCTCCACCACCTCCAACAGACCAAGCTTCAGATGCACATTTAAGAGAGTCGCCATCTATTTCAGTTCGGGAGTCACAAGATGATTCTTAGTTTATTTACATTAATTTACTAAGGAATGAACTTTATGAAGTTTTTTTTTTTATTTTGGTAGGGGTAACCTTAAAATGATAACTTTATGACTTATTTTAGTATTGAACATCATAAAGAATTTTAGCATTAAACTTTTTATTATTGTATGGTTTTTTTCTAGTTTATTTCTAATATAGAACATTTATAAATAACTGTTATTATCTTTTACCTACACATAACCATTAAATTTGAACAAAATATAAATTGTGTAACAAACCAATAAAATAATGCTATGTGGGCTAATAAAATGACACCACGTAGGATGCCACGCAGAATGCCACGTAGGATGCCACGTCATCAAACACGTAAAACTACAAAAACCATGTCAGCATACACGTAGGATGCCATGTCATCAAACACGTCATCTGATGACTCATCAATTGATTTATAACTTAGTGGGGTCCACTGATTCTTTTACCTACCAGTGTTAATAAGTGTAGGTAAAGACTCTTTCCCCACTAACTTTTACCTACCAATCTCTACCAATTCAATATTGGTAGGTAAACCATATTACCCACCATTAGACTAGTTTTACCTACACTTACAATTGGTAGGTAAAGACCCCATTTTCTTGTAGTGTAAATAATTGGATCATCATGGATCATGGGAGATAATCTCGGATATGATCACAATTGTACAAAATTATCTCTAAATATATGGAGTATACGACCAGGCGGGTCGTATATAAGCTTCAAATGTTTCGTCAGGGGAATCTTACTGGTCGATGGTCGAACAGACCTTCTGCCAGGTGTCAGCCACGTGTTAAAAATGTCTGCCACGTCACTCGTGCCTGTTTTTTGGATAACAAATTTTAAATAATTAAACTATAACATTTTACAATAAATATAACTATAAAAATACACAAAAATATATAAAATCAAAATAAACCCAATAAATTCAAAATTACTTTAAAACTTAATAAATCAATTAAAAACTCAAGAATTAAGCAACAATTAGCACATAAAAAGTGGTAAAATGACTCTATTTTGTAGAGTTATCACCAGGGACCCATCGTTGTTAGTCATGCTTAACAACAGAGTTTCCTACTGGACCAGTGATATATGCTCAGCCGACCAGGGACGTTGTATCTGCTCTTCCGACCAGGAAAACTTTGCACCTGATCAACTAAAATTTGTACCTGGCCAGTAGTTTACTCTTTTTTCTTGTGAAGACAATTGTTGCTTAGCAGCTTTGGTATTTTTCTCGTACAGTCGAGTTGTTGGCATTTATACTTTACTTTTCTTTGTTAACTTAAAACATTCTAAGTCCTTTTAGACATAAAAAGTTATAAGTTTTTTATGAATAGTAAAGTCACTCTAATGTATGCCTTATATTTTCGCATGAGTACTTAGTTTTCTAACTTTGAAATTCTAGACATTTCATAAGTCCATACTAAGTATACTTTCTCACACTCTTATTGCTCTAACATTTTATGAGCATGATATTTATTGTCACATGAATATCTACTTCTAACTTGAAATTTTAAAAAATTCCAAGTTACTTAAGCTTTGTCAAACAAGTTAGCTTAATGGCCTTTTTGGAATTCGAAAATTTACAAGTCAGCCTAAAAATAGATATCTTAATTCGTGCTCTCATTGCCTGTGTTAAATTACATACCAGTATACCTCATGTGCCCCACAAATGATCGAGGGTTGTAAGATCCTTAGTCACTTGCTACTTGACTGAATCTGTTCGAGCAGTTAATTACTCGTGAAACACATAGAATATATTGAAAATATTCGAGCAGTTGAACACTACTTGAACGTATCGACCAGTTGAACACTGTTCGAATAATTAACACACATGCACATTTGTAGCAAGAATCAACCACGCTGCGTGTAATCTCTTTTATTACTCCTAAATTAAAAAAAGACAATACATGTCTAATAACGAGCCTTAAACAACAAAAATTGTTCAAAAAATAGATGACTGGTTAGCAAATAACCAGCTCATAAACCAAATTTAAATAAACAAGTTAAACATCTTGAAATTAAACTACCACTCTGAAAGCGGTATTTAGAAATAATATATTCACAGACGCTCGCCATTCCAGTGGCTCTTGATCCTAGCACTCCCGCTCAGCATACCTCTCCCTTCTTCATTGCTATCCTCAGCCAAGTGTGGACCTCCACATATAGTGTTTAAGGTAGAGTCCACAGGTCCGGGCTGCAAGGGTGGAGATCTTTGTCGTTTGAACTCAGGATTGCTGCTGCCTCCTTCTCCTTGGGGTGTCTCTGCCCGGTACTTTCTCAACTTGCCCGACTGGAGAGGAAACTCTATCTCACCCTTGAGGTGATTGCATTCATTTGTGTCGTGACCATAATCTCCATGGAAACGACAAAACTTATTCATATCTCTCTTCCTTATCTCTTTCCTGATGGGTGGAGGTTTCTTGTAGGGAACCTCTTCATGACTAGCAAGATATATTTCCGCTCGGCTGGCCGAGAGAGTGGTGTAATTAGTGAACTGAGGCTCATACTTGGTTGGCTTTTCGTTTGAACTCAACTTTGCTTTCTTTTCCTCATGGTGGTCAGACCCGTTATTTCCACGTTTCTTTCCATCATTCTTAGGAGGGTCAGTTGATCCGCCCGAATTGTTTATGCCATTCTCCTCTTCCTCGATTGCATCGTCCAATTTCATATACTTGTCTGCTCGGTCAAGAAATTGTTGAAGTGTTGAAATTGGATTTATATGTATACTATCCCATAAAGGGCTCCGATAAGTTATCCCAGCGGATATGGCAACCATCTTCCCCTCGTCTCCTACAACAGTTGCTCTATTGGCTTCTCTCATGAATCTCTGTATATAATTTTTTAAAGACTCATCTTTTCCTTGTTTGATATCTGCCAAGTGGTTGGCATAAACTGGTGGAGTCCGGGCAGTGTTGAATTTTCTACAAAACTCCTTCCTGAATGCTTCCCAAGAGATAATGGAGTTCGGCTTAAACTTCCAATACCATTCCTGGACGGTATTTGACAAAGTAGTCGGGAAAAATCTACACCGATAATCGTCACTTACTCCAAGCAATTCCATCTGGTCCTCAAATTTCTCAACATGTCTGATGGGATCTGCCTTTTCTGTATATACCGGCAGAATCAGTGCTTTATATTTTGCCGGCGGCTAGGCTGCTTTAATTCGGGCACAAAATGGGCTGCCACTTCGGTGGTCTATCGCATCCATCCCGGAAGGTCGTTTTGACAAACCTTGCACTGCAGCCGTTAGCATGTCAAGTTGGGCTTGGATGGCTGGTGTAACTGACGAAGTTCCAAGGTCTTGACCGCCTGGTCGGGCATTACCATCTGGTGCACTGTCGTCAAGTATTTCTACTTGACGGGCATGGCAGTTTAGATTTTTCCCTTCGACCGGGACGGTCCTCCTCTTGTTGGTGATAACGTCCCTTAGATCCTTCTGGGAAGCATGCGAACCTGCCCGATCGAACACCGTATTCTTTGATTTTTCAGAGGGCTTACTACGCGGGACTTGCTCTCTCCCGCTACGCTGCTGGCCGAGGTGTAGTGGAGGCTTTTCGGTACGTCCCGGGCAGTCTTTTCCTCCTTGTTGGTCGTTGCCCCTCTTTTCCTTTGACTGTTCGGTGTGATGACTATCAGCCTCATCACGACCATGCCCATCTCTGAATTATGAAGTCCTCTTATCTCGAGGAGTCCTGTTCTGATCCTGCCTGGGTGGAGTCTTTTTACTACCCGATTGGTGACTCCGTGATCTAGAAGTTTCTGATCTGTGGCTCCTGGAGGGGGTTCTAGAGTGCTCCCTTTGCATTGAGGTAGTTCTAGATCGTTCCCCATCGTCTTCCTGACCAGGGGGGTTACTCCTGCTTCTGTTCGGTCCCCGAGAATTGACTTTGTCAGTGGTCCTCCGACCATCATTATTATTTCTTGCTCCCTGGGTGTCTGCTTGTGCATTGGCTTGGGCCAATTGGGTAGCCGCTTCTAGAGCAAGTGCTGCTTCACGATGTCTCCGGTCGACTTCCTCCTGTCGCTGTCTGAGCTCGTCGCTTCTGGCTTCCATATCGCGCCTTTACTGTTCTAACGCAGCTTTCTGCCTAGCCATCTCTTCAGCGAAAGACTCATGTCGAGCATTGAATTGCACCATCTCCTCTTGGAAAGCACCTATTGCTTCCTGGAGTTGTTCAACTTCCGGAATGGTCTCCTCGAGAAAGAGCCTGGGCTCAGTCTCTGGGTTATGTGTTCCAGGACCTTCTGATCTAGCAGGCTCTTTTGACGTGCCTGACTTTTTGGATGCCACACTGGTATTCTTAGGCGCTATCTTGATACAATAGTCGTGTGTTTCTTCTCTTCAGGCTCTCAATGAAAGCACCAAAATGTTGACCACGATTTTGGCCGAGTCGTGTGTTTCTTCTCTTCATGCTAGACTAGAGATGTGCCATGTTAGACCAGAGATGTGTCATGTTAGACCGGTGGAATGCATGGCCGACCGGTGAAGTATTTGACCGACCGGAGGAGTGCTTGCCCGACCAGTGAGGTGCTTGGCCGACCAGTGAGGTGTTTGGCCGACCAATGGAGTACATGGCGGACTGGTCAAATGTTTTGGCCGACCAGTCTTTCTCCAAGGAGTGACGTCGACATACTAAACAGATTATTGTTATGCAAGCGAAGTTCCAGCAACAGCTTAGACTAGAATCAGTCGTGCCTACGCGGGAATCTCTCAGATTATCCCAAAGAAGTAGTGTATTGTTGTATTTTAAATATTATTATTAACAAAATATTGTAAGAGTAACAGAAATGACTCGGTCAAAAGGAATATCTGATGTACGATCCATGAGCCTATGAATAAATGGCTCATGGCATCATTTTGGGGATCGGATATTTTGAGACTGAGAAAAACTCTCTAGTTTGGAGACTTTGGGATTGTGACTTGGGGTATTCTTGGGGCATTTTCTAAGAGAGTTTAGAGAGAGAAACTATGTATTTTTCTACTTACACTTAAGAAACTCAGTTGGCTCAAGTTCATCTGATCTTAAGTGTAGGATATATATCACAACTACAAGTGGATTAGGCTATTACCAATAAATTGGGGCTGAACTACTATAAAATTATCTGTGTCGTATTTTTCTCTTGGAGGTTCATTGTAGTTTTGACGTCTACTCGTCGTTGGCCAAAATCGTGGTCAACACTATTTTTTTTAGTTTTTTTAGTGATGTGGTGCTAGCCGATTATCACTATGAAATTAGTTTTTATGTTTTTAGTGATGTGGTAGTAATTAGTTACAACTATTTTTTTTTGTTGGGTGATGTGGTGGTAATTGTTGACCGCGTTTTTGGCCAACGACGTGAGAACGTCAAAAATGATAAAGCCTTCAAGAGAAATTAAACGACACAGACGGGTTTGAAAAGAAAATAAATAACACGCGCAATTTTTATAGTGGTTCAGCCCCAATATGTTGGTAATATCTTAATCCACTTAGAGTTGTGATTATAGATCTGCACTCAAGATCAGATGAACTGAGCCAACTGAGTTTCTTCAGTACAGATTACAAGAATACAAGAATTCTTTCAGATACAAGCACTTTCTCTCTCTAGAAAACTCAGACCCAAAATTTCCCAAAAGAGTCCAAAAAGAAGAAGAAGAAGCCCCTTTCTAATCCCATAAGCCATATATTTATAGGCTTATGATCATACATATGATATCCCCTAGAATCGAGATATTTTATTATATTTATTATATTTAAATTAAAAAAATATTCAAAATGTAACAGAACACCAAATTTGTGGGAAGAATGAGAGATTCCCGCGTGTGCCAAGACCGGTTCTTGTTGAAGCCGTTTATGGGAATCTTGACTTAGTCCTCCTCTATCTAGTTGATCCACATCACCTCCACTCTGGTCGAACACACCTCTACTGGACAGTCACGCACTTGGCTGGTAGGACACGCACTCCTCTGGTCTAACATGGCACTCTGGTCTAGCATGCCATGTCTCTACTTGGGCAGTCATGCACTTGCTGGTAGGACATGCACTTGCTGGTAGGACATACACTTGCTGGTCGGACATGTGCATGGCCGATCAGCAAAGTCACTACTGGGCAGCAAAGTCATTCCTGGGCAGCAAAGTCACTCCTGGGCAGTAAAGTCACTCCTGGGCAGTAAAGTCATTACTGGGCAGACAAGTCACTCCTGGTCGGTCATGACACTTCTCAAGCCAGTCAAAATTCTTCATCAGTCTACCGGGTAACTTTATCATAACTCTGAGGAGCCAATATATTTATTAACTATTAATGTGTCTTTTACTGACCATGCACTGCCACTTGTCACCTCTATTGCCACGTCATCGATTTTCAATTTTTGGGGATAACAATAATCGGTTACCACTATCAATTATGCTAATAACAATTAGATTTGAAACCTAAATATAAAATAAGTTACTTAACCTAAACTTGAATTAAAAGGAAATAGATATGAAATATATATGTTTCAGATTGCGATGCCATGATTTGAAAACAAAACCAGATTTGACCACGACAAAAGAAGAAGAAGAACACAATGCTAACCAAATCTAAAAAGGAAAAAAAGAAAAAGAAAAGACAGATCTGAAAAATAAAACAAGATCTAACCACTAAAGAAGAAGAACAATGATGCTTTTTTGCAACAAAAAGATAGGGCCAGTGAAACCACCATTGCAGAAGAAGAAAAATGATATTATGATTTTGCTTATCGTAATCTTATATATATATATTTTATATTTAATTGAATTCTTATATTTTAAACTTGTTTTTTTGTGGTTACATATTTTTTTGTCCATAAATATAAAAACTAACTTTAATTTGACCATATTTATGCAACTTATCTTCCAATTTTGAATGGTCCAAGGATAATCACAGTTGCATTTAAGTAAAATAAGAAGGCAAGAAAATGTCCAACGAACCTAAATATCACTAAAAAGAGCCCATCTCGTTTTTCCAAATTTTGGTTAATGGTGATAATAGGTGTATTCAAGTCCAAAATAATAAGGTCAGAAAAGGTCCATAGGCCTAAATATCACTAAAAACCCATCTCGTTATTCCAATATAAAAATGATATGAAATATGATTTTTTTTTGGAATTTCAACTTTGTACATTTATTATGGCTTTTTCAGGTTTTTTATGTAGTTTTCCCCTATATATTTGTAATACTATATATATATATATTACCATGTTTTATTTTTATACAGTTTTAGTACAACTGGTTTTAATATGTTATGTTATTTTTATAATATTAATATAATTATAATAATTTTATTATTCATATTTATAAAACATTTTTTCCTTTTTTATATTCTTTTTAAAATAATTAAAAAAATTCTAAGATAACATCTCTTCGTTTCTGCCATGCAGGTACTTGACTGAGTAGCTTGTTCTTCACCACGTTTTTTATTCTCGTTTCTTCCATTTTTTCTTTTTCTTCAACATTTTATGCACAATAATTGATTACCACTATCAAGTTTTAATTTTTTTTGTGATGTGGTAGTATCTGTTTACTACTGTTAGTTTTTTTTAGTGATGTAGTGGTAACCAGTTATCACTATGAAATTAGTTTTTATGTTTTTAGTGATGTTGTGGTAGCCGTTTACCACTATAAAAATAATAATTATCTTTTGAGTAAATGGTCGCTAAAATACCTAATAGTTTCAAAATGTTGCACTTTTATACCCAATTTTTTTTGTTGGTAAATATACTCAATATTTTCAAAATGTTACACTTTTATACCTAAACATTTTTTGGCGGTAAATATAACTAATGTTTTTAAAATGTTGCACTTTTATACATATTTTTTAAAATTATTTTGAGAAATAATAAGAAAGTGAAGGAAAATTATACGATTTTAGTTATTTTTAAACATTTAAATTATTTTCACTTTCAAAATAATAAAAATAATTAAGATTAGTAAAATTAATCAAAATAATTAAACTTATATTTTTCCTTTATTTTTTTTAAAAACTTATATTTAAATTGATGAAAATATATAAGTTTTAATTATTTTAAATCATTTTTATTAATTTTAATAAAACATTTATTAATGTTTAATTTAAAATAGTTATTTTGAGAAAGAATAAGAAAGGTAAAATAATTTAAAATTTAAAAAAATAATTAAAATCCTATATTTTTCCGTAACTTTCTTATTATTTATCAAAATAAAAAAATAGGTATAAAAGTATAATATTTTAAAAACATTGAGTATATTTACCGCAAAAAAAAAATATAAAAGTGCTACATTTTGAAGACATTGAGTATATTTACCGCAAAAAAAGATTAGGTATAAAAGTACAACTTTTTGAAAACATTGGATATTTTAGCCGTCGTTTACTCATCTTTTTAGTAATGTGGTGGTAACTAGTTACTACTATCAAAATATCAACTGAATTGTAACTGATTACTTAGCCACATGTGAAGGAAAAAAAAACCAGATCTTAAATATAACCATCGAAGAAGAAGAAGAATATGGTAACCGGTTACCCTATCAAAGTAACAAGTAATTGGTACTAAGCCAGGATTGGAAAAACAATCAGATCTAAAAAAAAATAGATACGAGAAGAAGTAGAAGAAGAAGAACATAGGACCGACAATGACATAATGGAAGGTGGCACCCGAGATTGAGAGAATGGGGTAGCGAGTAGCGAGGGGTCAGGCTTATGAGGCTCCACAACTGGTGCTCTTCAACGGCTGAGAGAGGGACTGATGGAAAATAGAGGCCTATGCTACCGAAAATGGAGATGATGACTTGTGGGAGGTGGGAGAAAAAAGAGATCAGAAAATGGAGAGAAATTGGGGGGAAGAGATTGAGTTTTGTGTTTTTATTTATGATAATATATTTTGTATATTTTATATGTGTATTTAATTTTAGCTATAGATATTTATAACAATTAACTTAAGTTTTACCATATTTTTGTAAATTTCTCAATTAAATTGAATAGTCCATGGGTAATGATAGTTGCATTCCAAGTCCAAAACAAGGCCAGAATAAGTCCATGGGCTTAAATATCACTAAAAAGCCCAAGCCGTCATTCCAATTTTGAATGAGGCTCAGACACTCTCTCGTGGAAATCATAATACAGGTATTATTTTTTTCATAATACATGCCAGCTCTATTCCTCTCATTCACTTCTCTCTCTCTCTCTCTCTAACACACTCATAGAAATTTCAAATTTTGCACAGAAGAGAGAGAGAAAGAGATAGCGAGAGAGGGCTATTTTATTCTTCAACCAAAATCAGCCCTCTTTTGGGGTCCCTTTGAAAAATATAACCACGAAAAAGTTAGCCCTAGACTGTTGTAATCGTCGTTTTGCTGCTTTGGTAGAGAAGGAGAGTGGGAGTTAGGGTTTATGTTTGTTATGGGAAGAACTCATGAGAATCTTGCAATTTAGTAGGTCTACTGAAATGTAAATGTTTAGAATATTGGTTTAAAAGTTTGGAGAGAGAGACAAAGTGAGATGGAAGGTGGGGGAAGGAGGATTTCGGCGAGCCCTAGACCATGCAGTGTTAGGCGGGTGGTGGCGAAGAAAAGGCCCCGAGTTGGAGGCGTTGATGGGTTTGTCAACAGTGTTAAGAAGCTCCAGAGACGAGAAATCAGTTCCAAACGGGACCGTGCTTTCACCATGAGCGATGCCCAAGAGAGATTTCGCAATATTCGTCTCCAGGTTACTTTCTTTGCATATTTTATTTTTTGGGTTTTGTTTCTTACCTTAATAGTATTATGGGTTTCCATGCTTTTTTTTTGTGTGTGTGTGGGGTCGGGGTCGGGGTCGGGGTCGGGGCCGGATTGCTTGTTTTGGTTAAATAAAGAAGGTTTGGAACTTAGGTTTTGTGTTTTTTCGCTATTAAGATGTGAGATCCTCTCTGATTTTGGATGAATCAATAGTTAAGTACTAAATCAAACTGCAGCCGTTGTGTCGGTTTTGAAGTGTTGCTAATGTTTGAAGTAATCATGCTATGTTCTCCACCAAATTTAAGAAGAGAATTTTGGTTGAGTTTGAAATCTCTGTTTTCTTACTATAAATTGACACACTGAGAAAGTAGATTGTTTCGTAGTAGTCGAAATGAAAGGCCTTGGTATTAATTCACTGTGTTCTTGCTTAATATGATAGTTGGAGAATAGCAAGGACAGTTGTCATTAGTCACTAGTCTTACTTTCTCAATTATGCTTTGAAGTAATATTGAAACTTGGTGCTTGACTTTGTTCTTTATGAAATTGTAGTTTAGTTAGCAGTATTGGTGGTAGTGTATGCAGATTGGATTTTTTAGTTTCGCAAGTGATTATATTTGCGCGAACATTTGTGTAGGAAGAATATGATACACATGATCCGAAGGGTCATTGTTCTATGGTACTGCCTTTTTTAAGGAAGAGGTCCAAGATCATTGAGATTGTAGCAGCTCGTGACATTGTGTTTGCTCTTGCACAATCCGGTGTTTGTGCAGCTTTTAGCAGAGGTAAAATAGCTTTAATATTTCTGTTCTGATCTTCTATTTGGTGTGATGTTATTTAAGATCTTTGGACCTACACTTAATTGATGAATGCGTAAAATGTTTCATCATTGGATGCAGAGACTAATCAGAGGATATGCTTTCTCAATGTCAGTCCCGATGAAGTTATACGGAGCTTGTTTTACAATAAAAATAATGACTCGCTTATCACAGTTTCAGTTTATGCTTCAGACAATTTCAGTTCTTTAAAATGTAGAAGCACAAGGATTGAGTAAGTACCAAAAAATGTACATATAGAAAGGGAAAAAAAGGAATTCTACATGAAAGAATACGTTGGTGATTTTCTTCTTCTTTTTCTCCATATCCTGCTAAAGACTGGCCTTTTTGTATGGTTCAGATATATTCGAAGGGGCAAACCAGATGCTGGCTTTGCTCTTTTTGAATCCGAGTCGCTAAAATGGCCGGGTTTTGTTGAGTTTGACGATGTAAATGGGAAGGTTCTCACATATTCCGCACAGGATAGGTAAATAGTTTTGTTTTGTCAGTATTGAGTGTTCTACTGAGATTTAAAACTACTGGCTTCTTAAAATTGATATACCTTTATATTTTCTTTGTTGTAGTATATACAAGGTGTTTGACCTGAAGAACTATACCATGCTCTACTCCATATCTGATAAAAATGTTCAGGAAATAAAGATAAGGTAATCTTATCTTAACTTTCTTCACTATCATATTTATACTAGCTTAGTGTACGAGCATATACATATGTGTCACACCATTTTTACTCTAATTGATACTTTTTTTTTAAAAAAAATTGTTCTTTCCCTTTCTTTAACAGTCCTGGGATCATGCTGTTGATTTTAACTAAGGCTAGTGGCCATGTGCCCCTTAAGATTCTTTCTATAGAGGATGGTACAGTTCTCAAATCATTTAATCATCTCCTTCACCGGAATAAGAAGGTGGATTTTATCGAACAGTTCAACGAGAAGCTTCTTGTCAAGCAAGAAAATGAGAACCTCCAGATTCTTGATGTGAGGATCTTCTTGAAATCTAGCCTTTTCATTTGTATATGTTCGTGTACCTTTCATGTTCTAACTGTTGGTTTGTCATTTGTCTAGGTTCGTAATTTTGAGCTAACAGAAGTTAGCAGAACTGAATTTATGACACCGTCAGCTTTTATATTTCTGTATGAGAACCAGTTATTCTTAACGTTTAGAAATCGAACTGTGGCTGTATGGAACTTTCGTGGGGAGCTTGTAACTTCGTTTGAGGATCACCTTTTGTGGCACCCCGACTGCAATACTAATAACATATACATTACTAGTGATCAAGATCTTATTATATCTTACTGCAAGGCTGATTCTGATGATCCCTTGTCCGAAGGAAGTGGTAATTTGTTTCTGTGATTTATTTTATACTCTACACATAAGTTTAGAAGTTCTACTACCCACTTCTCAGACTGGGGAACCACCTATATAAAGGTGAAAGTAAGGAAACTGCATGCAGCCTATGTAGTGGAATAACATTATACATTTGAATTTCTAATTGGTATAGATGGTACTGGAATTAATTGGGGTGTGTGTGTGTGTGTGTTTGTTAAGTAATCATGATTGTCAATTGAGTCTGCGATACTTCCCAATATCTTTAGGAGTAAATTGGGGGGAGTAGATGAAATGGCATCATTTGCTCTTGTGCTATTTAAGAATCCGATTGAATTTTTTACATCTTATCCTTCATCTAAATGATAGCCTTATTGGTCTATCCATTTCATAAATAGATCATATGATATCTTACACTGCATTTCTATTGCAGCAGGGTCGATCAATATCAGCAATATTTTGACTGGGAAATGCCTTGCTAAAATTAGAGCAAGTAACAGTACCCCATTGGAAATAGAAGGTTGCTGTAGTAAGTGTTGTGTCAGTGGCAGCGGCAGCGGCAGCAAATGCCAATCAAAGAAGCGTTCCCAAGCAGCCAGAACTCGGAGCACAGTTGCTGAAGCATTGGAAGATATTACTGCTCTATTCTACGATGAAGAGCGGAATGAGATCTATACAGGCAATAGGCATGGTCTAGTACACGTGTGGTCTAACTAATGGTTTCTACTATCCTTTCTTGTGTTCATTAGATTCATTATTGCTGTTTTTAGTGGTTGAATTGATTGTGTTGATGTAAGCAAGAGTTGGGAACAATTGTATCATTAAATTGCCTTGTATCATGTCATATACCCGTTTAACTAAATCCCCTTTGCCTCTTGTCTTGTGCCTGTTGTACCCTGTATTGGAAGTGAAACAGCCTATTCATAGAATGGTTTTTCATAGTGAATGTGCCGTACAAATCTTGTTCTGAAATGAATGATTGCTAATTTGTTTCTTCATTTTTTAGATCCAAGCGACTCTGGTGACATAAACATGTTCTCTATCCAAGAACCTATAAATGCCGTAAAGGGCTTGTTCTAAAAGCATATTTTGTAGATGAGGAGTATTAAATACTACCGGTGAAAGCATAGAGCTTGATATTTTATCTTTCTTCCTTTGGTTACTTAATATTTACATCTTGAAATGTTGGAGCTAGACTAAAAAAGGGTGTGACCACTGGGGCACACCTTTTAGAAAATATGGCTTTAATCTGTCTAGTCAAATGAGCTATTTTGTGGACAATCTATACTCTATATATGCCTTGTTTTAGGGGCACCCAAGTGATATTTTTCAACTAGATGGACCATGCATATGACTTTTATGTGATTGTTCTCTGGAGCTCCAACCAGTCTAATTTGCACTTGACATTAACCAGTGCATAATTTGGACTTCTGACCGTTTAGCACTAATCCTTGGTAACGAAGTTATATACTACTGAGTTGTTGAATCAATAAGGTAAAAGAGCTTCGCCCAAACCTAT
This sequence comes from Humulus lupulus, assembly GCF_963169125.1. NCBI lineage: Eukaryota > Viridiplantae > Streptophyta > Magnoliopsida > Rosales > Cannabaceae > Humulus > Humulus lupulus. The sequence goes on along the minus strand of NC_084800.1, from coordinate 91,298,248 downwards.
TTTTTTTAACTTGATCCCAATTTTATAAATTGGGACTCTTTTTAAGAAGAGGTTATGATGAACTACATCTACAAATTCATTCCAGCTACACATGGATAGGAATTTTCATCAGTATTGATGTTGAAGCAAAGGAAGCCATCAATGGAATTAAAGCTTTAAGATTTGGCAATCCCCATACTTTGTCCACCTAGCTATCACTACTACTACTACTAGTTGTACAGTAGTCCCCAAATTGATGACTCTTTTTTGTGACATTTTTATTGCCAAAGTCATCCTGCCAGTTGCACTTTGGGCTAGTGTAAAAGCGTACCACCACCACCACCACCACTGCCAACCGAACCCATTAAAGTGAAAAAGCACCATAGTGCGTTGATGTATTGTATTGTATTCGTTTATGTATTGAATAGGTGTAAATAAATATGACCACCTACTATTACTACATATACGAAAAAATAAAATATTTTGTTACATTTAATAATTTCGGCAAAATTAAATTGTTAATTAGATAACTTATTGTTTCGTTTGTTGTAACTTTTATAGTAAATCTACTCTGCATTTATTTGAAATTAATTAGATAAATTTCTGGCTTGACATAATTGCAATTATAGTATTCGTTTAGAGATTTTCCGACCCATTTTGATTTCAATGATTTTCCTTTGAGACACGTTAGGCGGTGCCATTTATTTTTTAGACTTCATTTATTTATTTGTTGTAGTTATTGAATCAAATTACATGTATCTTTTTTTTCCTTTAAAATTTCTCATGCTTGGTTTAGGGGGGAAAATATATTAAATTATGTAGTATGGCTTAAAAACAATTAAATAAAGACAAGAAAGCTGACAAAAAGAAGAGTTCTTAAATTAAAATGAAGGGTAGGTTTTAGATCTTGAAAATTAAAAATAATTAAAAAAAATATATTTTTTGGAATGGTAAAGAGAACGAGACCAAAACCATAGAAAACCAAACAAAGTTTGCAATGATTTATTATTTTTAAATTATTAGTCTTTTAAGTAAAGCGACACGACCATGTGATTTAGGAATAAGGAAAAAAAAAGAAGAACGAGCGCAGTTGCTTTCAAAAAACGAATAAATACAAAAAAAAAAATTAAGAAAATTAATAAAAAGAGGCAAAAGCTATTTATAAATTATATATATATTAATATAAAAAAACCGACAACAGATAAATGCAATAAAAATGAGAGGGTGAACGACACGCGCAAGAGTGTTGTGTCATAAATATGATTTAGGAAATTGGTGGCGTGGAATTATATTTTTCTTTTCTTTTTCTTTATATTTTATTTATTATTTTGAAACTAGAGTTTGCTCTTTTGTTCAAGATTAGCTGAGCAGTAGCTGCCACTACTATGCTCTTCTCTTCTTCTATTATTTTCTCAATCGCCAGCTTCTCTTACACTCTTCAATCATCATCACCACCGTCGTCGTCGTCATCATCTTTATCTTCTTGATTTCTCTTTCACCATTGATTTTCATCTCCGGATTTGCTTATTTTCTTTCTAGCATTCACTCGGGGAGTAGTCGTCTTAGCTGTCCCAGTCTAGTTGCCTTTTTTTATTTTCCTTCTCTAAGGTAAAAATGGAAGATTTCCCATTTAGTATCTTTGCATTTGCTCATATGGGTTTTTGGATTTCTTCCCTTTTCGTTCTGGGTTTTGTTGCTTTTTTTAGTTTTTAAAATTTAAGAATTTTTATTTAAGGAAAGGAGCTTAGTGTGAATGTTGGTTTGGTTTTGAATTTTTTTCGATGTGGGTATTTGTTAAATTGAGTTGTTAGCTTGCGTGATTACCGTGGCTGTGAATATAAATTTTGTATCCAAGTCCTAAGTTTTGGCCAAGGTAGGTGCCTTCTTTGTCTAGATCTGACCGACGATGCCGACATTTTTTGGTGTGGAATCTGAAAGATGCTGCCTGTTATTCGAGTTGCATTTATAATTTTGTTCTATTTATATTTTGTTTGATTGCTTTGCTTTTCTGGGTAACTATGTCTTACTTTGTTGGATGGTTTGAGCTTTAATGGATACACAATAATGGCAGGCAGCTTTAGCTACCGTGCTTTGCATATATGAGAAGATAACATAGATCCTATTGTGGCCTTTTTTTCACCGTTTAAATTCATTGCTTGTGGATGTGTACGACGGCATTCTTCCTTTTTCTTGCAGAATATTTTAATTTTGGCTACCTTTACTTTCTGAACTTTTAGTAATATTTTAAGTGAAACACAATCCCATAGTGGGCTTCACTAATTTTTTTTTCCCTTTTTACTCATTCAGGATTTTCCTGCTTCAGTGGTAAAATGCTGGGTGAAATTGATGGTGATGCACCTCTTGATTATGCTGAAATCCAGATTTTCCCAGCACAGAACAGGTAAATCTTGATTATCTAATGGCTTCCACTGCCGTGAATCTGGTTGTATGTTAATGAGCTTTCTAATCACTCAATTTGATTGCTGTTCATTTATTATAAGCTTTTAGTTGATATAATTTTGGGTCTGGGACGGGTGCATCAGGTATGAAGCAAGTGTTTGCTGTAAAGGCAAAATACAAATTGTGGAAACTGGAGTTCTAGAATCACTGTTGCCTCATTTACCAAAAGTTAATGAAATTTACTCTAATGGAACCAATGCCTCCGTCAAACTCTTACTCCCGGAAAACCTGAATGGTGCAGCATGGTTTACAAAGTCAACTTTAAACAGGTTCTTATTGTTTAAGTGCTTCTTTTCTTATCTCTTTTTTATAGGATAATTCTACAGTAATTTTATTTCTTTTATTTGTAAAAATTATAATCCAATTGCATTCACCATTTTTTTTAGAAAATTAATAATAAAAACTTAGTCACACGTGCAATTGTGTGTTTTAACTCTGATTTGGACATTGTAAATTATTTGGAATTTTTCGAAAATAAATTGGTGGGATGTCTCCTATAACTATAATATACACATACATACACGGCAGAAATAGAAACCCCTACGGTCCAAACAATTATCCCTTTTTATATTTAGTTTTTTGCAGGCATTTTTGAGCAGTTCTATTTCCTGATTGTTTCATGTCTTTTACTTATCAGATTCTTCCAGACTATGAGTTCGCCAGATTTGATGCATACAGCTAGTTTTACGAAAGACGAGATGTCACAGTTGGAGGAGGCCAGAAGGTTCCATCTGTCGTTGTATGGCGAGGTGATGCACTGCTTACTATGAAATATGATATTTATCAGTTGTCTTTTTTTATTACTTTTTTTTTCTTTCTATTTTCAGTAGTCATTTTATATTTTCATTATAACTCTTTTGGCTATCTACTTACTAATGTGTATTGTTACTTGACAACAGCCCCAAGTTGAGAAAGCATCAGATAATTCGAAGTATGTCATATTTTATTTTTCATTAGCATCTCATTTTAGTTGAAGTATCACTAAAATAAGGCAGTTTATAATTTCAGGAATGAACTCTTGCGAGCTCTGGATTTGAGGTTGACGGCGTTAAAAAGTGAATTAGCCACTAGTTTTAGCGAGGCTGCATGTTCCATTTGCTCCACCAAAGAGATTACTGATTTAGCCAAATTTTCTGAACACTTTGGAGGAATAGAATTGAGGTAAGCTGTAAACCAAACGAAAAAAAGAAGGAAAAAGTGGGCATTGATAACTTGGTTGGCTCAATATCTTAATTCCATGTATATGTACATATATATATGTGTGTGTTGTGTATTTTACAAAAAGGCATATGGGCATGGGCTATTGCAGGGATTCTTTGCACAAGTTTTTAGAGCTGAACCAGGAGAGCAATAGTGATCACCAAAATGATGTCAAGAGCTCACTCATGCCAAAACCAAGGAATCACAATGTAAATGAGACACAGGGAAATGTTCAGATATCAAAAGCAGTGCATTCAGATACACCAGTAAAGTTTGGAGTTTCGCCTGCAAAAGCTGCTCAGGTTGAGAGACAGATTTCATCGGGAAGTGAGGAGTCTTCTGAATCAAGTGACGAGGACAGAAGATCTGCAGAAAGAAGTCGAACTATGATAAGATCTGCATCACCCAGAAGGTCAGCATCTCCAATGCGGAGGGTACAAATAGGAAGAGGAGGGTCACGCAGGGCGGCTGCATTGACCATTAAGAGCCTCGGCTTTTTCCCAGCAAGGGATAAAAGTTTTCCGTACAGAGATGCATCTGGAAATAGTAGTGAAGAGGAAGGATTTGAGCAACCAAATAGGAAACCTGAGAATCATGTACGAAGAATGTCCGTTCAAGATGCCATCCATCTTTTTGAAAGCAAGCAAAGGGATCAAACTGGTGATGGTCAAATGAGGAAGTCATTATCAAATATATCTATAAATGCTAGTAAAGCTGTATTGAGAAGATGGAGTTCAGGTATGGGTGAAACTTCCACCCCATGCGAACCAGAGCCTGAGGACTTTGTGCCTAATGATGTAGAAAATGAAGAGAATCAGAAGTATACAACAGACGTGAAATCAGAGTCAGAAACTGTACCTACAGGTCAGGAGACCATTAAAACCCCTGAAGTTCACATGAACTTGGAAAAATTGGATAAGAGTTTGTCTGACCCAACAGATAATGAAGCAGATACTATTATCACAGAAGAAGAGAGTGTCAAAAAGTCAACAGCAACAACTGAATGGAATAGACTAAAGGAGGCTGAGTTGAATCAGATGTTGATGCAAATGATGGAAACAAAGCCTGGAAGACATGCAAAGACTCAAACTAGCAGAAAACAAAGTCTACCTTCTGGGCAAAGAGGTGGATTTTATGATCACTACAAGGAGAAGAGGGATGAAAAGCTCAGAGGAGAGAATTCTAGGATTAAAGCAGAGAAAGAAGCTCAATTTAAAGCAATGCAGAAAATTCTTGATGAGAGAAAATCCGAAATGGCCTCCAAAAAGGTAAAAGATGTTGATAAAAAGCCTGTTATGCGCAAGTCTCAAAAATCAGTTAGAAGTTTGCCTCAACCTGCCAACCCCAAAAAGGAAACCAAAAAGGAAATATCAAAGGTACCTTCTGCAAAGAAGACTTTGCCAAAAACATCACCCTTGCCTCCTACACGCAAGTCATGGCCATCGACACCACCAGCAAGAGCTGTAGGGACATCACCAGCTAAAACTCCTGTTGGGAACTCCTCTGCTGGCACTACTCCAACGCGTCGAAAAACCCAGCAACAATCATCACTTCCTCGACCTAGCTCTAAAGTGGAAAGGCCCCAGCAGCTGCAAAGAAAGGAGTCTCTGACTAATAGTGGCAAGGGCTTGAAAAATGTGAAAGCTGTTAACGAGAAACAACAGCAAGCACCGAAAAAGACTAGTAAACCAACAAAAACAAAAGTAGGGACAGCTTCTGAGGATTGTTCAGATGTGATTCCAGCAAAGCCTGGGCTATATAGCAGGGTAACTAAAAAAAGTACTGTAGTGCCAGTCGAAACAAAACCTTTTCTCCGCAAGGGTTCTAGGACTGCTCCTGGTGTTAGTCCCACTGTTAACAAGACAAAAAATTCTCAATCAGAAGAATTGCTCAGAAACAGCGAAAATCTTGTTGAGAAGCAAGAAACAGAAGTGGTTGCTGATATTTCTGAAACGGCGAGTCAGCGTCAAGGAGAGGATGTCATGTTAGTAGATCATCAAGATGCTGCTATGGAATCAGAAGCTCTGGAAAATAGCTGGCATGAATGTAATAGTGGGGCAGAGAACTTTGACTCAGTCCCTGCTGATTGTAATGGTGCCTTGCCCAAAAATGTCACAGACTCCTTAACAGAAATTCAAGTTGAAGAAGAAGCAATAATCTCCCCTTCGGCCTGGGTTGAAACAGAAGAACATCAAGCCATGCCACCATGTGATGACAGGCCAGGTCAGCCTACCTCTTCTACCATTGCTGCACCAATTGGATCAACAAGTCCACGTGTGCGTCATTCTTTGTCCCAAATGCTGCAAGAGGAGAGTAATGAACCTGATATTATTGAATGGGGTAATGCTGAAAATCCTCCTGCAATAGTCTACCAGAAAGATGCACCCAAAGGATTGAAGAGGCTATTAAAGTTTGCCCGGAAGAGTAAAGGAGATGCTAATATAAGTGGTTGGTCTAGCCCATCAGTTTTTTCCGAAGGCGAAGATGATGCTGACAATCTAATGAGAAAGGCTAGTCTTAATGCGAAGAGTAACTATGGGCAGCAAAGAACTTCATTAGGAGATGGTTATGATGCTCGTGAAGTATACTCAGGTACGTTTTCTCTTTTATTACTTATGCTGACCATACACAGCGACCTGCTTTACCGTTTGATAATGATAACAATTTTTCATATCAAAATCTAAATAAGAAAACAAAAATTAAAAAGAAAGAAAGAGCTAGATAGCTATTATAATTCACGATGTTAAAGACAACCTTTTTCTTACCTTTCTGTTTCATTGGCAAAAATAATGCATGCAGTCGAAAAACTGGGCCTCCCATGAAATTGAAAGAAAAATTATATAAAGATCATGGAAAGGATTCATACTTATTTAGAATTCTTGCTCTATTTATTGGTCCGTTAAACTAATCATTTTCTATCACTGATATGAATTATATGGACACAGCTCAATCAAATATTAGCAAAGTCAATACCAGGAGTTCCTTGCATAAGTTGCAAGACGATTCCACTGGAGTGTCAACAACTAAAGGTTGTCTTCACGTTATTTTCTTATTTTCTTGGCCCTTTTCCTTCAATATATAATTTTTTTTCTTTCTTTACATACATACCTCTTATGAAGCACAATATCCAAATTTTAATACCATCTACTTTTTTGGTGTGCCAGCAACAAGATCATTCTTCTCCCTTTCAGCCTTTAGAGGCGGCGCGAAATGAGATTGAAAGTTTTCTTCATAAATAGCTATAAGTTCGAGATGATGATTCTATATTGCTTTTAGTTCAAGACCAAATGCAATGCAGGTTTAGCAAGAAGCAAAATTCTACTTTTCTTACATCGGTCGAGCATAGTTTGTACTGTTCCAGGTGCAGGAAAAAAGATGTTTTTAAAAGATTTCTTCCTTTTCCCCTCTTATTTTCTGGGTTGTACATTCAATTTGCCCTGGTTCTAGGATTTCACTATGCTTAGCACCTTGCTGCTTAGATATCTTGAACATTCATTGATTGCAATTTGTTTAGTCAACTAACCACTGCTTTTGTATCTCGTTTGTGAAATTACTTAATAATATATTCCAGTTTCAAATTTGTACTTCAGTTACCTTACCTAAGATCACATGAAAGCTCTATCTTTCCAAAGACAAAATTTCGCTAGAAACTTTGTATAGGTGCTTTGAAGAAGACTAAAAAAAAAGAAATCAAATAAATTCAGCATTTTACAGGACAATCTTCTGAGTTTCTTTACGAAAGAATTGAAGAGGCGGGAAAATGATATCGGCATGCTTTCCATAATAACATGAAAATATTTCAACCAGTTGATTTATGGTCTCCGTGGCAGTAGAATCTCTCAGGGCTAGCTGAATTGATGATAGCTTCACCAGTTCGTGTCCAATGACAATATGATTACGGGGGTAGAGCTTTTCCAGAATCTGGCAATTATTCATAAGTATGAAAAATAAACAATAAATCAGAATACAAATGTTATCCTTGCTAATACTAATCAGTAAAAAAAAAAAAAGGTTAGCATAATTGGTGCAAAACGATTCTAAGAGTTATAACATTACTAGTTACCTCGATTGAAGCTTTACAGTGTTCCTTTGCTGGTTGCAAGTCTCCAACCAGACAGAAAGCCTGCGCAAGAATGTCCTCCACCTACCAATATATTAAACCATTCTAAGTCAATACAACTATTGAGAAGGTAAATATGGAGAAGGCTGAAACTTACCTCTGCAATGCTCCTATTGTATGCATGTAGAATTGACTTCAGTAGATGAAGTGATCTTGAGGCATCTGAAAGTTTGGAACTAGATATATCTTCTGAAACTATAGCATCTTGTAACCTGTAAGGAGTTAAACAGTACAGTTGATAGATTGAGGTTGGAAGATATGCCCATCGTCCAATAACACAAGAAACCACATTTCAGTTGCATACCTCCTGATACATTTCCAACCTTTATTTACCGCTGAACGAGAAGATTCTAGATCGCGGTAAGAGTCACATTTCAAACAAAATCCCGGATTCATATTTGATAAGTTATTGCTGTGCAAAAATGTATCCAGCGTCACTTCATTTATACTATCACTGTTGAAATTCTCAGCCTGTAAAATATAATCGATAAAAGAAAATGATTAAGTAAAACAGAGTGGCAGGAAAAGAAGCTAAATTCAGCATATTTCTGCACAAGTGCATTACATTTGGAGGGAAAGATTGGATTAGATAGGATTGGATAATTTTTATTAGGAATTTTTGCCGAATACTAGATGTTTACAAGATGGAATAGATAAGATTGGATAACTTTTAATAGTTTTTAGCTATTAATTTTTTTTAAAACTTTTTTTAATTACATAAAACTATATTTTTAATTTTAAAATTAATTTATGTTTTTTTTTGTATATTTTTAATTATTTTAATAACTTAAAATATATTTATATTAATTTTTTTAACTGTTTGGGTAGTAAAGGTGCAATGTTTTAATAATTTTGCTTAATTTTACAGCAAAAAATAAAGTTTGGGTATTTAAATGCTAAATTTTAACAATTTTGAGTAATTTTTACTTAAAAAAAATTAGGAATTTAAATACTACATTATGTAAATATAGAGTAATTTTGCCACAAAAACCCTTTTATATTAGGAAAAATTACACATAGCTCTGTAAATTTAATTTTTTTTTTAAAATACGAAATTTTACAAAAATTATAAAAATACAAATAATAGTTTGTATCTGTTAAAATTTTCTACTTGTAATTATTGTTTACAAAATTGTAACTTACAGTTACAAACTTATAAACTTTAGTTACAAATTTGTAAACTATGGTAAAAAAAATATGTATTTACGATTATACCCTTCTGTATTTTTGTAATTTAATCTAGAATTCATGGGCTTGTTTGGTATTGTTTTTTGTTTTCAAAATTATGTTTTTAGAAATGAGAACAGAAAACAGTTTTTGTAGTTTTAAAAAAACAACAAGTGTTTGGGTAATGTTTTCTAAAAATAATTTTTTAGTTTTATTTTTAAAAAAATTAAATAAAAAATTAATAAATATATTTACAAATATAATTGTTTTCAAAATTTTATAATGAATAATTAGATAAAGTAGGTGAAAGAAAAAATGATGAAAAATAAGGAGAGATAAAATAAGGATAGAAATTTTGAGAAAGAAAAATTGAGAAGAGAGAAATTCATGCAAGCAAAAAAAAAAAGAAGAGAAAATGGCGAGATAGAAAAAATGAAGAGATAGAAAATTAGGATATAAGTAGTAACTAGAGAAAATAATGAGATAATAAGTGATGAGAGAGAAAATAAAGAGATTAAAAGTGATGAGAGAGAATAGAAAGTGATGGTAGAGAAAGTGGGTAGAGATAAATTAATGATAGAAAAAATGATGTAAGATAATAATAATTAAAAATGTTATGTGAGTTCTCAAAATTTTTTGTTTTTTGTAAGTTTGTTTTTAAAAATTGTTTTCTGAAAACAATGCCAAACATCCTTACTTGTTTTCAAAATACAATTTTTGCGTAGCCAAACACACTCCATATTTTTAGTATTTTTTTCTTCTAAATCTTAGGTAATTTTGTAAATTTTATTATGTGATTTTGTTTGGAAATTCGAGAGGATATCAAAAAAATTAAAAACTACCAAAATAATCCCATTGGAAAACTTTAGCATAATTTTTTCCTATTCAATCTCCCAATTTTCGTGAATTTCAATTGTAAGAAAAAAAGAAAATTACAACTTTGCATCCAACTTTTTTTTTTTAATTTGTTATTGGAAAATGATCAACACCTTCGTTCTTCGATTTTTTTTCTCTTATATTTTTTAGTCCAATCCAATCCAATCATACACAAACCTACAAGTATTGTCTACGATGGTGATCAGTTGTATTGTGATTAAATGATAGATGGAATTCCTTCAATTAGAATTCAAAGATTCTACTCCATGGTCAATATACGGTACATATGAAGCTTATTTCAAATTATATTGCGAGAATATAAGATACCTGGAAATAAGGTTCCAAGCTGCTTGTTCTGCTGATGTGGGCAAGTTTCTTTATTTTATGCTTTTCACAGTTGAGAACACAGCCATCTAACACGATGCCAGGACAATTTGGTTTGACACACCGGAAAGCATTCAGAGCAAGGTCAGAAAAATTTGCTTTTGAACAACCACTGCACTGACAGCGAAATGAGTACTCATTTTCTAGAAACTCATTACGATCTTTGGCATCCCACTGCCCAACCTGTAAAGCAAAACCACAATTCTTCTGTGAACATCAAATTTTGCATGATCCAAAGTTCAAACTTCAAACAATATTAGTGTAAAATATAGGGAAAAGGACGGTTATTCTGTGAAGAAGGGCTGCTTTAACTTTTTATTTGACCCTTGGACGATGCTGAATTTTATTGTCCAAAAAGATAGAATAACAAAGAAAATTATGATATTTTCTCATGTTGCAAAACGGGACATCGACTACTTGTGTCAAGGGTTGGTATACCTGCGGACCATAGGACAACTCCAGGGGACATCCTGCTGCTACAAATTCTGTTGTTCGTATGCAGAGTGTACGTGAAATGAAATATGCATGAATATTTGGCTGGCAAGAATGATTAAAAAGACTGCCACCCCTATAAATAGCTTGACCTACTTTGACCTGCAAAAGTAACAAAAACTTTAATGCAGTAAGATTCACTAATGCATTGCATAAATATCAAACTTAATTTCATTTCCAGAAAACTCGAACAGAGATGTCCAATGATTATTGGAGTATAACAAGATCATAGCAAATAGGGAGGAGAAACAAGAATAAGAAATGCAGACCTGTTCCACACTACTAGTAAGAGCTCCTGATGAAACTTTATCAAATTGATCGTCATGCCCATGAATGTCAGTGGATTTCATACGAACAATTGTCATAGAATTTACCCTAATTTGAGATATAAGAATGACGACCTGAAACCATAAAGAAACTGAATCTTGTAAAAAAGAACTAAAACGTACGTCTTAAATACCATATGTAAAGATATATTTGATAATATATTGACAAAGTATGAGAAAGCACGATTTGATATAATATTATGAACAGTGATGGAGCCAGGACTAAAACATAGAGGGGGCTAATTTTTTTTTTAATTTTAAAGGGATAATAAACATTTATACGCATATTTATAGTAATTTTTTTCAAAACTATATGGTACAACAATATAGAATAAAAAGTTAAGGGGGGCATGGCCACCCCAATCCCTTTAGCTCCGTCATTGATTATGTACACAATTTTTAGAAATTATCCTTGCTACTCAAGTTCATTTTTCAGGATTATGTCTCCACTGTAAAAAAAACTATACATTTAATTTTTGCAGAAAAGTGAGGAAACGGAACATAGTGATGAGAACCATTCTGCCCCTTCATGTGATTCTTGGAATTGCTTTTTATTTTCTATTTTTGGGGGGATTAATAGGTAGTTTAGAACAGATTTAAGAAGAATAGAGAATAACTAGTAGTTTCAAAAAAATTGGGCATACTGCAAACAGGAACAAGGAAACCTTTTTTTTTGGGTGGAGAGAGAGATAGAGAGAGACCTGTGCTATGGTGAACCCGTTTATCTGAATTTCGAAGTCACTGGAATGCTGAAGACAGCATAACAATACAGTGGAATATATATGTGATTCCAATTTGCTTTCAGGAGACATTTGCGAATAATGGTGCGAAAGCTCCTATAAAAAATGATGGAGACCCTGAGTAGGCAAATCAAATCTGATAATAAAACTGGGAGAAGATCATCAGCTGAACTGAACTAGTTATTGATGAATATAGATCAGACTCATAAGATATACCAGAATTTCTATGAGATTAGCAATCTCCTGGGAACCTCTCTGCATTACAGACTTCACAAATAATCGACCAGCCAAAACTATCTCTGATGGCAACACTGAAGGCCAGTGTGCACCTTTACACTCATGTTTATGCTCAGGAATATGCTCAATGTCTGTTTCAGAATTGTCACCTAAGGTGATCTGGGCAACATACTGTTTGAGAGTGTCAGATAAATTTTCAAGAGCGCCACGACCCTTGGGATAATTTAACAGTCTCCCCCCTGCTAACAGTTGACATTTCTGGGAACAGTAAAATGGTATAGAGCATGATGTACAAGGAACTTTATCAAGTGGTAGTTCATTCAAGCAGTAATGACAATGAGATTCTCGACAATTCTTTAATATTACCTGCAACATATTAGGCCAAAGTTATATATATCATTCACTATTAATTTGACAAAACAAGACAGCAGATGACCAAACAAATTTCTTCCCCAAACTATAACAAGATGGAAATATATTTTAATGCCCAATTAGGTGGCACCTAAATAGCGGAAACCAATATCTTGAATGCTATTTATTTGATTATAAAGGGTGATTATAAAGCAAATTATGACAACACTTATAATAAGGTTGTTCATACAATTGCAAAAGGTTCTTCAGTATGAACTAAGGAGGCTTGTGGAATGTCACTTGTTGAAGCCATACCCCTTCCTTTATCTGGTGAGTTGGCACATTGTAGCTTTATTTGGTGTAGTTCATCTGCCACATAGTATCAATATCATCTAAATATTTCAAATTAAGAAGTAGCCCTTAACTACAAGAAAAATATTCAGAATTAGTGCAATGATATATTAATGAGAAATAATGCCAACTATCATACCAAAAATATTCAAGTCTCCTAAAGAAAGTTGTTGTGGTGATCTTGTTCTACTATGTCGATCTAAAAGTGTCTGCAGCTCATTTTCAATCTGACTCCTTCCCCCTGATGACACCTCCACACTCTTGGCCACATTCAAGTCATTGACTGCATACTCATAAATTCCCAAAGAAGCGTTTGCCATACCTCTTCTGTACCATGCCTACAAAAAAGTTAGTAACTAAAAGAGAAAAATGAAAACCAAGTTATACAAACTAGTTATGTGATTCATTTCCATTCATCTGTCTTCTGTACCATGCCTACAAAAAAGTTAAGTATTTAAAAGAGAAAAATGAAAACCAAGTTATACAAACTAGTTATGTGATTCATTTCCATTAATCTGTCCTTTGTACCATGCCTACAAAAAAGTTAAGCAACTAAAAGAGAAAAATGAAAACCAAGTTATACAAACTAGTTATGTGATTCATTTCCATTAATCTGTAACATATTTTCCTGACTATATCTGTTAGCCCTGATCTAAAAATCAACAATGACACATCAATCCAAATGATAAAAATTCAACTTTCAAGGGACTATATTCCTTGAAATATGCAAGTAATACTGAGAACATACATCTCCGACAAAGCATGATAATGAAATGACGATGCCTAAGCTGCATTGACATTCAGGATGAGAGAACATAATCACCCAATTGGGAATAATACTGTCTGTTATTCATGTTACACATTCCATCCTAAGGGTGCTATAGAAATTAGTTAAATGGAAAAATAGACAACATTTCTAAATTCTGAACCACATTTTCCTTTCTTCTTTTCATCCTTGATATTCTTTTCCAACTTTTCTAATGCAACCATACTAGCCGACCAAGAAATCATAGATGTTCTCTTTGTACGCAGCATAATATATATGCAAAATATCACCAAACAAAGCAGCTCACCTTTGCATAGCTGGGAGAAAACTGAAGTGCGCGATTGCAGTCTCGTACACATTCTGTTAGGAGTTTCATTTTCTAAAGGGAAACAGGAGAAGCCAATATATTAATTAACAGATACGCTAATACACAGACAAAAATATTATGCAGAAAACTTGTTTCTTTTCGATTTAGAGATTATTCTCTGACACAATTGCATACCTTTAGCTACAGTACAAGTCAGTTTTAAAGAGTTTAAGAAAAGAAATTGATGCACAACTTAGATGGTTCTAAATCTTTTGCTTTTAGATAATCACTAATGCAACACATACTTTATTTAAATCCCGAGAGCATGTACGAATATATAATGTTCACAATATGCAATACATGCATGTGTATGTACGTAGATACATGAATACACAAATCCAGATTCAATTATGCAAATAAAAAGGGCAAGAGAGTAAATAGAAAAACGAGACTCACATAGAGAACGAAAGCCCGATTCAAGTACAAAGTAGCAACCAGGTTTTTATCCATTTCATCAGCTTGTATTGGAGCAACTCGCAATGCCTGTGTCACATACCAAAGTAAATGAAAAAGCATATGCATACTAATAAACACACACCCCAAAATAGAATAAAATAAAACAGGAAATATGCACTTGAAAAATCATTTATGCATCCTAAATATACATAATTTGAGTTTTTTCTGATACTTGTTGCTGAAACTCTAGCAAATTACTAAGTCAGTTGGCATGAAAAATCGAAAACTAGACCTAATAGGAGCAAAACAACGAGCCTGCCAACCCACTCTCATGGTTACATTGACATTTCAAAATTGATATTTTATATTAGAGAAATCGAATCAAAGCTATTAACAAGTATATGATTCGAACGAGAGTAAGAGGACCTGGGAATAGGAGTCCAAAGCATTGGCATAATCTCCGGTAGCGAAGCACTGATTACCCTTGACCTTCCACTTCAAAGCTTCCTCCTTGTTCTTCCCGCACAAAGCCCTATCCAAGTCAGCCAGGTCTCTCACCATCTAACATTCAAATCTCCAAATAGTTAGAAAATGTTTGAGAGAAGACGGTGGTACAGAGAGAGAGAAACGATACCAACTTGGTGAAACGGCGGGAAATGAAGAAGAAAGTCGAGAAGAGAGGAACATGTTTGAGGAAGATCCTCTTCAGTGCTCTCCCACAACATTAGCTTTATGCTCTCTGGAATCGCCGATTTCAGCTTCTCCATTTTCGCTTCCGATTTGAAACACGGTGAGTCAGTCTACTCGAG
Source organism: Humulus lupulus (assembly GCF_963169125.1). Classification (NCBI taxonomy): domain Eukaryota; kingdom Viridiplantae; phylum Streptophyta; class Magnoliopsida; order Rosales; family Cannabaceae; genus Humulus; species Humulus lupulus. The sequence continues at coordinate 91,283,227 of NC_084800.1, read as the reverse complement.
TCGAGCCTCCGTTACAGTAACCAACACCAGCGGGAACTTCCTTCCTTAAGCAAATTTTTTTTTCTTTCATTTTGGTCCTTTATTATATTTTGTGGCAATTTTGATCCTTTATGATTTTTTTGTGGCAAAATCCTATATTATTTTTTGTGATATAATTTTGGATTATCTTACTTTTAGCAATTAAATGTTTTTAGTAAAAATTTTATTTTTGAATTTTTTAAACACAAAAATAAAAATATTATTTTATTTTTGTTTCTTTATTTTAAAAAAATAAAAATATATTTGATAACTATTTTTATTTTTTGTTTTTAAAAATAAAAAATAATAAACACATTTGATAACTTTTATTTTTATTTTTTGTTTAACAATATAAAGTGTTAATTTGAAGAAGAGAAGAAAAAAAAAAGAAAAATTAAAAATTGTTTAAAAAAATTTTAAAAGTGAAAAAATTCTATTTTTAAAATTTTAAAAAATAATAAATAAAAATAAAATTACCAAACACATTTTATGTTTAATTTTCAAATTTTTAATTAATTAAATAAAAATCTATTTTTTTAAGTGATAACAAACGCAAAACTGTCACAAAAAATACCTAGACTGTTATAAAAGTTGGACATGAATTAGAAGAGTAGTGCTACCATTTAGCCCTCATTTTCAACCGATCATAAGACATTATATGACATGTTTACAAAATCTGACATACTTTATTTATTAAATTGTCATTATTTTCCAAATAAACATAAAAACACATATTTCATTTACTATTTTGTCATTTTTTTTTTATCTAAATCTAAACCTACTTAGTTTATATTTCTATTTATTATAATTAATATTGAATATATAACATATAATCAATAGAATAATTGGCTAAAATGACCCCTTTTTATATCACATTTTACACAATTACTTGGAGGCTCCTCTGCCATCTCCGCCCTCCCCTGCCACCTCTAGCCTGCGACCTTGTCGTGGAAGCTCTGGGCTGCAGCGCACAGCTCCGGGAATTACAATTTGAGGTAAGTTCTTCTACCTTAAAAAAAAATCATACTTGAATTGTTGTTCTATATAATGGATTGTTGTGCTAGATATGTCAGTGCTCATAATCTTTTATTGCTAGATTTCTATTTTTTTTATAGTACTTTGTTTATTTTCTATTTATACACTGTTGGCTATTGAAGGTTAAAGCAGGAATGGAGATGGCATCAATTGATGTAGTTACTAGTTAGGAGTGATCTTGGGGTGCCTCTATGTTGATTATTTTGTGGAGTTTCAAACACCATAACCACTAATATATAATTTGATTGATTGTTAAAGTAATTCTGTATTTATACTTTTATTCATTTACTTATTATCTTCGACAGATTCACCAGTGAAACTGATTTGTACAATTTTCTATAAATTTATAGTGTTATTCATAAGTAAATTACACATCAATATATAGAAAGGCTAAAGGGAAAAAATTACAATGTATTCACGGTAAACGCAACACCTAGTAGTTATAATTCTTCTCATTTTCTATTAAAATTTACTAAATTTATATTTTCTATGTACAATCATGCTTGTTTATATTCAGCATAGACTATACTCATTGGACAAAGTACGTTTTTCCTTTTTTTCTTTGTATAACTATTAAATTTTGTTGTCTTAATTTTGCAGAAATAAGAGTTACTCATATTTTGTTTGAATAATTGATTCATACAGATAATTAGGAAGGCTTTGGGTATGATAGTCATATTGCGTGGGAAAAATATGGTGTATCAGTGGCAGTTGATGAGAGCTTGCCCAATATGATAGTCATATTGCCTAAACATGAATTATCTTCACAAAGACAAGATTGTCTCCATTCATTCATAATCTGGTTGTGGGTGAAGTTTGACAATGAGTTTCATGAGTTCAAGGCTGAAATTTGATTTTTGTTTTAATTTTTGAGTTTTTGGGTTTGTTTTTGAGGTTTTTATTTTTGTTTTGGATCTTGAATAAGATGAAGAACAATTAAAGAGAAAAAAAATGTTTAGTTTGGTACTGATAAAATTTTGTTTTGATGGTGATGAAGACTGAAGAGCATAAGCTGTGAAGACAAAAAAGTTTAATTTTTATTTTTATTGCTTTTATTTAGGATAGAGATTTTTAATTTTGTTTTAGTTTTAGTTTCAGTTTTAATTTTTTTATTATAACATTGTTTAATTTAAATATTTTAATTTTTAAATTTAGTTTTAATATTTGAAATTAATTTAATTTAATTTAAAGTTCAATATTTAATAACATTTATGGGTAGTTTGGTCATATTCTAAAATATTTTGACCAAAATTAGATCTAGGATTATATTTCGATCCATTTTGCAAAAACATGAGTTTTTAAATGTCATTTAATAAAATGCAGGGTCGAACGAGTATTTTTCTTTTTTAAATTAAAAATATTATTTTTTTTGAATCATCAAAATTAAAGAACCTAAAAATATTTTGGTCATATTTGATAAGGTCATTTTTGTATTAATATTTGATAAGTTTTTCCATGCTTGGATAGTGTTATGATATCATTTTTTAGTAGTTTTAACTTAGTTTCGTGAGTCTACAACATATTTTCCACATTACATTTTATGATGATAAATCTGATATTTTGTTGGCAATTGTACTTTATGAATCATAGGACGAAAAAGACTTGCTGAGATGATGTTAAAATGAAGTTTTAGGAGCATTCCAGGCTTTTGGGATTAAAGTATTGAAGTGGCGGCAACGTACAAGCTCTCTAAGTTCGAGAATTGAAGAAATTGAAGCTAGGCCACGACCCATAAAACTCAGGCCACGACACTTTAATTGGAATTGACGTTACAAATTGCATGTTCCAGTCGGGCCGCTGCCTAGATTTTTCAGGTCGCGGCCTGTGTGATCAGTTTTGCTTATATTCCGTTTTAGGCCGCAGCACGCAGAAGTTCAGGTCATGGCCTACGACGCTATTTTCAAAATTTTAATTATATTTTAAATATAATTTAAAGGGACTATGAAAGATTATTAGGGTTAATTGGAGATTAAATTTTTATTACGGTTTTTGAGAGAAAAAGACTCAGAAAGGGTTGGAGAGAAGACTACAACACTATTGTTCATCAATCTAGTTTCTTTTCTTCCTTTAATCTCTTTAATTTTAATTATAACTATGTTTGTGATTATGATTGATATTTGGTTAAATCAAAAACCCAATACATGAATTCTTGATTGTTGATAATGAGTATTATTCTTTAATTTCTCTCAATATTAAATTGTTTCTATTTTTCCAATTGAATGTTATGAATTTTGTGATTTCTTGTTAGGTGGCCAACTAATTAAGGTTTTACATTGTTCAATTGTCATCTTAGAATTACTACTCACCTAATAGTTTATGATTATAAGTGTATGTGATAAATTGCAATTGATAGTAATATCAAAAGAATTGCTGATTGTGATGAAAAATATAATCTAGGTTAAATGAATTATATGCTTTATTAATTTATTGTCTAGATTAACTTGTCTCCATAGGATTTAATGCTTTACCTAAGTTAAATAGATTTTATGCTTCATAGATTTATTGCTTGGCTAAAAGAGTTAATCATTGAGCGCCGCGCCTTGATTACTTGTAATAGGGAGATTGAGATAATTGCTGCTTTAGCATTATCTGTGTGGTTAATAGTTTAATTGAGAAATTGGAATAATTTTTATTATTATTGATTTAGAATGATTGTTGAGGGTGGGTATTAACCTTTAATTGTTTCTTAATATCGTAATATCAATCTTTATTTGCTTTATAGTTTATGTTATTTAATTTTGAGTTCAAAATCTAAATCCCTCTTTTAAGTCTTAGTGATAATTATTGAATAATAAAGTGAGCGATAGTCCTCGTGGGTTCGACCTATGCTTGCTATTTTACTAAAATAATTGGAAGTATTGAAAGAAAAATAATTGTTAAATTTGTTGTGGTACACGACACACATAAGATTTTTGGTTCCATTGCTGGGGACTATTGCTATTCATTTTATTATTCATATTTATTTTTCTAATACTAACTAGTTTCACTCGGGCAATTTCAGGTGTATATGTCTGGTGAAGACGGTACCCAAGAAAGGTTATTAAGGCTTAAACAATATCTTGGGTCATCATTAGCTTCTCGTTCTTCAAGGACTATCACCGATAATCTACTCTTTCAACGTCTTGCTCAACAAGTCAATCCTGTTAAAGTGCCATTACCATCTGACAACGACTCTAATTCAGACGATTCAGTTAAGTCTTATAAGACAATGGCTCACAATAGGACGTTGAAAGAGTTGGCTGCGCCAGATCTTGACCAACAACCGCTATGCATCCATTATCCACCTTTGGATGTAAACTTTGAGCTGAAGTTGGGCCTCATCCACTTATTGCCTTCTTTCTATGGGCTGCTCGGTGAGGACCCGAATAAACATTTGAAGGAGTTTCATCTTATCTGTTCTAGTATGAAACCTGCTGCAGTGACTGAAGAACAAATTAAGCTGCGAGCTTTTCCTTTCTCCTTGAAGGATGCAGCTAAGGAGTGGTTGTACTATCTTCCACCCGGTACCATTGAGACCTAGAATGGTACGAAGACTATGTTCTTGGAATGATATTTTCCAGCATCTAAAGTTGGAAGCATCAGAAAAGAGATATGTGGTATAAGGCAATATTCAGGGGAGTCACTGTATGAGTATTGGGAGAGATTCAAGCGGTTGTGGGCCAGTTGCCCTCATCATCAGATAAGTGAACAACTTCTAATCCAATACTTTTATGAAGGATTATAGCCATTGGATAGGAGTATGATTGATGCAGCCAGGGGGGGGGGGGGCACTAGTTGATAAGACTCCTGCTGCAGCCAGGAACTTCATTTCTAATATGGTTGCTAACTCACAACAGGTTGGCATTCGCCAAGATCCTAATCCACCACCCAAATCAGCTAATGAAGTGAGCACTTCTAATACTAATCAACTTGCTCAACAATTGCCTCAATTAACTACAGTGGTACAATAACTTGCTTTAAGCCAATGGATGTGACCATGTGGAATCTGTCAGGTTGTGGGGCATGCTACTGATACTTTCCCTACTCTAATTGAGGGAGAGACTGAGGGTGTTAATGCTGTAGGTAATTTCCTAGGTCAATTACGCCAGATGTACTATGGATTTTTTTCACAAACTTATAACCCTGGCTAGCGTGATCATCCAAATCTTTGTTATGTGAATTACTGATTAGTGGTGAAAAATGCACATTTGTTGATTTTAATTGTCAAAATAAATTAAGTTTTAATTAATATTTTCATGGAATTAATGTGATATATTCTTACATTGGAAATATGTGATTTTAATTTAATTTATTTATATTTTGCAGAAAATAAAGTGTATTTTGGAACTTGGAAACAAAGAAAAAAAAGAAAGCAAAAGAAAGAATTAGAACTAAAAATATAGTGAAGAAAATGACATTTTTGAAGAATTGAAGGCCCAAACCGAAGGCCCAACCTCCTCCTTTCCCTTCTCCCCAGCGCGCCACTTGGCGCACTCTAGGCCTGCCACGCGTCCCAGCCCCTGCCTTCTTCAGCACCCAGCGACCCGGTTGGCGACCCACCCGACCCAGAGACCTGCGCCCCATCTGACTCCCCAGCAGCCCACGCAGGCCCAGCACCTCCCTTCAGCCAGCTCCTCCAGCGTAGCCCTCCAAGCCAACGCAAGCCCAATGCACCAAGCCCACTAACACAAGTATTACTTTTACTATTTATAAAATACATAGAAATAGCATGACTAATTCTATATAGATTTAGAAAAAGTAATATATATATATATATATGAATGAGATGGAGAAAATGATAAAGATATTATCTATCACCAACAAGCTGCTCCGCAGTCTACACCTACTAGACCGCCTGATTTTTCTCTTCAACAACAATCTCAACAGAACTATGCACCTAGACCATCACAAGCACCACAAGCTGCTCAACCACCGAGTACAAAACCCTCTACTGAAGATTTAATCAATATAATTGCTACAAATATGCTTTAGTTTCAGCAAACTACCCAAGCGTCCATCAAAATTTTGGAGAATCAGGTGGGACAACTAGCGGCATCATATAACAGGTTGGAATATCATCTTTCTAATAAATTGCCTTCACAACTTGAGAAGAATCTCAAGGAGAATGTAAGTGCGATAACACTGCAAAGTGGTATACAATATGAGCCACCCACACAACCTTCATCACCAGCTCTAGTGCAAAAGCAAGTAGTAGACAACTCCATCCATGATGAACCATCAATGCAGAAAAAGTCACATAAACCAACTATGCTAACCTATGTCCCTCGTTCGCCTTTTCCAAGCAGATTGAAAAAGTTTAAGAAAGGGGAAGCTAACAAGGAAATTCTTGAGACTTTTCGCAAAGTTGAGGTAAACATTCCATTACTTGATGATATTAAACAAGTGCCACACTATGCTAAATTTTTGAAGGAGTTGTGCACGAATAAGAAGAAATTGAAGGGTGATGAAAAGATAAGTGTGGGGGAGAACGTCTCTGTTGTTCTCCAAAAGAAGCTACCACCAAAATGTAAGGATCCTGGAACCTTTATAATTCCTTGTATGATTGGGAATAAAAGGATTGAGCGGTGTATGATAGATTTGGGAGCATCGATTAATGTCATGTCGTATTCATCATATCCTTCTTTAAATCTTGGGCCACTAAAGGAGACACGGGTTATTGTTCAGCTGGCCGATCACACTAATGCTTAGCGTTTAGGGGTAGTTGAAGATGTTTTGGTAAAGGTTGATGGACTTGTCTTTCCAGCATATTTCTATATACTTGAAATGGGAGATGCTTCAATACCCAATCCAACTCTGTTTTTATTTGGGAGGCCATTCTTGATGACAACAAATACAAAATTGGATGTTAGAGTAGGAACACTGACAATGGAATTTGATGGTGAAGTTATTAAATTCAATGTGTTTGATTCTCCTGGTAAGATCAAAGGGAAGGAGACTTCATTGAAATACCCAACATAAAGATCTTGAGAGCAGCATTCAGTTGAGCTAACGACGTTAAACAAAGCGTACTTGAGGGAGTTTTCTTTTCCTTATCTTTCGCTTTATTTCATTGAGGACAATGTACTGTTTAAGTGTGGGGGAAGGGAACAATTTCATTTTGTTTGTTGTTGGGTTTATTTTTTTTGTTTTTGTTTTTTTAGTCTGTTTTTTAATTTTTTATTTGTTTGTGTGTTTTCTTGTGTTGGTCTTGTTGAATGTAGTGGTCGATGATGATACCTATGGATTGTAAAAAATGTGATGCTAAATAATGATGAATTTTGTATGATTTGTGTGCTTAACCCATGTGGGATTGCTACTTAAGCTTGAGCTTGTACTTTGGAATTTATGTACACAATTGATTTTACTTTTTATTTGTATTGGAAACAATTTTCGCATGTTGGAAATTTAAAGTCCCCATCACTTTAGAAAGCATTGATTAATTATTTGAGGCGAAATCATGAGTGCACATAGTTAGCGAGATGATTAAGGCAAGTTATTTGGATCGTTTGAGCCTTTCTAGCCTACCCTTGAAATTTTATTCCATAGTTTTCCATTTTTGAGCCATAATGACTATTCACCATAGTCATAAGTGAATTTTATTTTGTGGGATGGATATTATAAAGAAGGGAGGAAAAATTATGTAATGTTTCTTTTGTTTGGGTTGTGCTTTGAATGTAAAGGACCTCCTATTTCCCTATTTCCCTATGAAATGTGAATTGAAAAAAGAAAAAAAAAAGAGTTTGCAATGAACAATTTCAAAAATGTATATTGCAAAAGAATAAGAGTGGGGGAAATAGTGAGATCAATGTAAAAAGAAGAAGATAAAAGATTGTTTATTCTAGATTTGTATGGGAAGTTTGTGGGAAGATCTAAAGATTAGGAAAAAAAATGTATGCTATGGTGTGAATTGAGCCTAAATGTAACTTTTTCATCTACCTCTAACCTTAGCCTTACATTACAAGCTTATAAAGACCTTTTGATTCTTGGTTATGTGTATTTATTTTAGTGGAGAATAATTTGTTAATGTCTGTGAAGTGAATGTTCTTTCATGAGAAGTATTTTTTATACATGGGACACATATATATAAATAATTGACATGTAGGGATAGGGATTGATTTTGATACATCTAAGTGAGTAAGATTGATTGTGAATGAGGCTATACAGATTGAATTTAAGTAGTGATTCACTATGGGGTTGAAATTCTAATGAATGTGGAATTTGAATTTATTATAGCATTATATATTTGTGTAATTCTCAAAGATATTCAAGCTTTTGACAAGACCTTTATCTAGTGAGTCTAGATTAGTATGTATTATTTTTATTTTTGTTATTTTAGTGTTTTGCTAAGGGACTAGCAAAATTCAAGTGTCGGGGAATTTGATAAGGTCATTTTTGTATTAATATTTGATAAGTTTTTCCATGCTTGGATGGTGTTATGATAGCATTTTTTAGTAGTTTTTGTTACACCCAGATTTCGAGACCCCCGATATTGTGATCTCGAAAGCTGGACTCGTTAATTGTGAGCTCGAAATATCTGAAACGCATATGCATGACTCAGGTGTCGAACCCTCGAATCAAGATGGCAATCTCGAAGACATTTGTTAACCTCGAAGTTCTTTCTGAGCTCGAAAGACTTGGCATCAAGATATACCTGATGTCGGGTGTCTGCAGATCAAGTAGCCCGAGCTTGGCATAAGTATAAGCTCGGAGTGTGACATCCTCTGTGGTATTTACCCGCTCCGAACTGGTCTTGGGGATAGGTGCCTAGCTCATAACTTATCTATAGACCTGGACTGGCATGATGCTGATTGCCGACCTCGAACGACTTGGTGGGTCATCTGATGAGACGCAGTCCATGCATTTAAAAGATATTTATTGTTGTAACATCCCAACATTAAAGGGATATTAACAAGTCTGTTATATGCCCCCTGGTCTTCAGGGGATGTTTCCTTGTATATAGGAGTTACAGAATTTAATGTCATTATTTTCATTAATAAATAGGAGTATCTTCCCGAAATATGTGGGAACGAACTCTGAGAACCCTCTATAAATAGATAGATCATGAACACTTGTGAGGGACAGATTTTTGATATCTTGAGAGAATTTCTGGAGAATTCATCCTTGAAGAATTTCCTGAAATTTCCAAAGTCTTAATAAAATTGACTCGTGGACTAGGCAGAGTTAACTGCTAAACCACATAAAATTCTTGTTGTTTTACTGTATTGTTCATATGCACCATAGTTCCTATTGTTTATTCGCTCTACGTTTTAAGTTGACAAAAAAATGGCATCAACAGTTTGGTGCTTTCATTGAGAGCCTTAAGCAATACAATCCCTGATTAGCTATGGCCGTGAATGATCAGAATTTTCCTGAAGAAAACTATCCACGATGCCCTGGGAAGCAGCCGATGACGAACCCTCAACCTGAAGAGAGAAGTGAGTCCTCCGATTCTCGAGGACCTCCAGCACCTCCGGCTCCCAGGGATGATGAGGACATGTACTATAATCCCGAACGGTACGTCCCCATTGTGGAACTTGAAAACCGACAGTTAAGAAAATCGTTGGCTGAGGCCAAGAAGCGGAATGAGGAGTTGGCAAGGTTAGCCGCGGAGGCGCAGGCGGCTCAGCCTCAACCTCCGCAGGAGAACCAAGCCCCACCTCTGCGGGACGTTCATGTTCCTCCCTGCAGGCCTCGTGGGCGACCTCGGAAAAATGCTGCCACAAGAAGAAAGGAGCAACCTCCGCCACCGGCAGAGCAACCTGCTCCCTCGAGGCCCCGAAGAAACACTCGGGCTAGGGCTCCGGTTAACTCAACTACAGAGTTGCCAGTAGAAACTGGGAATAACTGAGCCTGCAGAGGCTCGGACTCAGATTCCTGGTAACACACAGAATGTTATCGAGTCAGCATGGGAAAACTCGAGACCATCCAGGCCCCGAAATGGTTGGCAGCCACCGTCACCCATATGGTTTCCTCCGTCACCAATAAGATACCCCTCACCACCTCGGAGGAATGCACAACCAACTCTGGGTGGTGAGGAAAGGCGGGTGGGACGGAAACAGGGGAACAGAGAGGCTACTAGGGAACGAAGAGGCATCCAGCCTACAAGAAGCCAAATGTCTCGATCTCGTACTGCAGAGATGAGGCAGCATGAAAGAAATCCAGCTCGGAACAATCATGTGACAAGCCTCGCCAGTGACGATGCAGGGGACACCAGATCAATCAGCATGTATGATCAAGGACGTAGAAATACTGGAAACCAAAGGAACCACTTCGACCTGTGGGAGCACCTGAATCAGAATTGGGGTAGTGGTAATCCATTAAACCCAGACCTGATAGATTGCCTAAATGGGAGCAAAGATCCCCTACGAAGATGCGAGCCTGGAATTGTAATCAATGATAGCCAATTTTAGGCGAGACCCCCTATGGACCCAGTCCAAGAAATAATTGACCAGCTAGAAAGAGCATTTAGGCTCTTGCAGAATGAGCGAGGTCGGAGTCGGGATGAGGATTCTGATGAGGAGCTCGAACCATTCGCTCCCCATATTTCCAACACTCTGTTTCCTCAAGGGTTTCAGATTCCTCATGTCCCACCTCTTGAAGGGTAATCCGACCCGTACAGTCATTTGAGTACATTTAACACCATAATGAGAGCAAGTAATGTGGGTTACGAGCTCAGATGCATGTTATTTCTAGCATTGCTTACAGGACCAGCAAAAAAATGGTTTGAAAAATATAAGAGACATTCAATCACTTCTTGGGATCAGCTATCAAAAGATTTCAAGAAACAGTTTAGAGCCATGATCGGGGTAAGACCTGAGGCATCGACCCTGACCAACGTTTGGCAACAGCTAAGTAAAATGTTGAAGAGCTACCTTACAAGGTTTAATCTGGAGGTCGCCCGAGCTCGGGATGTAGACGACAGCGGTCATCTAATGGCCGTCCAAGCTAGGGTAATGCCGGGAAGTCCCCTCTAGGATGATATGCAGAGAAAGCCTGTGAGATCCTTAATCGAGTTTAATAGACTAGCTCAGAGGTTTGTCAATGTAGAAGAGGCGAGGTCAACGCTAAATATGACCTCTCAACCCATAACTACAACGATAAACGTAAACTCTGCCTCGGCCTTGGCAGACCCATCAGCCTCGAAACCCCTTGCAGAAAACCCTTCCAAAAGGAAGAAGAATGAAGGAAGTAACCCCGAGGCAGAAGGGGGAAAGAAGAAGAAAGGGAAAAGGTATTTCTCCATGTACAAAGTGTACACCAAGCTCAACGAGTCTCGGGAGAATATATACTTGGCTAATGAAAACCAGGTCCCTTTCAGGCGTCCAGACCCCATGAGAAATCAGAAGTCCAAGAAAGACTCCAGCAAGTACTGTCGATTTCACAGAGATACTGGGCACACTATTGATGAATGCAGGCAGTTGAAGGACGAGATCGAAGGACTGATCTCGAGAGGATACTTCAGACAGTATGTCAAGAACCAGTATAATAATCAGGCTTCTACTAGCCAGAGGGCAGCTGCGCCGCCGCCTGCTCAAAACAATAATTCCAGAGCTAGAGAAGAAGATAGGCCCCCTCCGATTGATGGAGAAGATGTGATAACCATCTCGAGCGGGCCTCATCTCGCAGGATCGGGCAAGAATGCCCAAAAGCGATATGTGAACGAGCTAAAAACTGGGGATGGGTCCCCTTATGAACCCGAACCTAGAGCTCCAAAGTACCAAAAGATTGAATCTCAGTCGATAACCTTTACTGAGGACGATGCGTCCCATGTTCAGTTTCCCTACAACGACCCACTGATCATCACTCTCCAACTTGTGAATAAGAGAGTTCACCGAGTTCTCATTGATAATGGGAGCTCAGTGAACATTCTCTATAAGGCCACCTTAGAAAAGATGGGACTTGCGCTTCGAGACCTAAAAGCTTGTGCAACAACATTGTACGGTTTTTCAGGAGAGGGGATTGCCTGTATGTGGTCCATTGAACTCCCTGTAACCTTGGGAGACTACCCAGTCTCAGCAACCAAGATGATGGAGTTTGTAGTAGTGGACCTGCCATCGGCCTACAACGTGCTGCTCGGGAGACCCGCCCTAGTAGGGTTGGGGGCAGTCTCGTCTGTAAGGCATTTGGCCATCAAGTTCCCAACTTCTAGTGGCATCGGGAAGTTGAAAGGAGACCAGTTAGCCGAGAGGGAATGCTATAGCATTTCCATAAGAGGAAAGAAGCAGTGCGCTCATCATTGTTCAGAATAAGGATGAGGCGGTCCTAAAGATCGATGAAGAAATCGACCCAAGAGTGGAGGAAAAAACTGATCTCGAACCATTGGAAGAGCTCGAAGAAGTCAGGCTTGAAGAATCAGACCCCCCAAAAACGGTAAAGGTCGGGAAAAACCTCCACAAAGAAACCAAATAGCAATTAATTTGCTTTTTGAAGAAGAACCAGGTTGTCTTCACGTGGTCACATTTGGACATGTTAGAAATAAGTCCAAATGTAGTGAGCCACACGCTAAATATCGATAAAAGCTTCCCGCCAAAGCAACAAAAGCGAAGACAACTGGATAACGATAGGAAAAAGGCCCTTAAAGAGGAAGTCGACAGGTTAAAAGCAAACCGATTCATCAGGGATGCTTTTTACCCCGATTGGGTAGCCAATCCGGTGCTGGTCCCGAAGCCTAATGGGACGTAGCGAACCTGCATTGATTACTCGGACCTCAATAAGGCCTGCCCTAAGGACTGCTTTCCTTTACCACAGATCGACCAGCTCGTGGATGCCACGACAGGGCATGGACTAATGTCATTCATGGATGCCTATTCTGGATATAACCAGATTGCCATGCATGCCCTGGCCAGGAACATACGAGCTTCATAACAGATAAAAGGGTTATATTGTTATAACGTCATGCCATTCGGGCTCAAAAATGCTGGAGCCACTTACCAACGGCTCGTGAACATGATGTTCTCCGAGCAAATTGGGAACAACATGGAAGTTTATGTTGACGATATGTTAGTCAAATCTCAACTTAACAATAACCAAGTTGATGACCTCGAAGAATGCTTTGCCATTCTCCGGAAATATAACATGAAGCTTAACCCTCAGAAGTGCTATTTCGGAGTATCTTCAGGAAAATTCCTGGGTTTCATTGTAAATGCTCGAGGAATAGAAGCTAATCCGGATAAGATCCAGGCCCTGATCGATATGCCTTCACCTCGAAAACACAAAGATGTCCAGAGTTTGACTGGTAGGATGGTGGCACTAAGTAGGTTTATATCAAAATCTACAGACCGTTGTCTTTCATTTTTTAACCTGTTGAGGGGAGGCAAGAAATTTGAATGGACAGAGGAATGTGAGTTGGCTTTTCAGGAACTCAAGAAACACCTCACAGAACCTCTTATCTTGTCAAAACCCATTATGGGAGAATTTCTGTACTTGTACCTTGCTACGACTGAGCACGCCATAAGCGCAGTACTCGTACGGGAGGAGGAAAAAGTGCAAAGGCCCGTGCATTACGTCAGTAAAAGGTTACTGGGGGCAGAGTCAAGATATCCCTTGATGGAGAAGCTAGCTCTCAGCCTAATTCACTCATCTCAAAAGCTTCGACCCTATTTTCAAGCGCACCCCATCCATGCACTAACTGATCAACCACTAAGACAAGTCTTATCCAAACCAGAAGCTTCAGGTCGACTTCTTAAATGGACCGTTGAACTCGGACAATTCGAGATCACCTATCAACCAAGGACGACCATTAGGGGGCAAGCCTTGGCAGACTTCATAGTGGAGTGTACTGGCATGGCCAACGATGAAGTTATATCCCCGACCCACGAGCTGTGGAAACTTTACGTTGACGGGTCATCTAATGAAAATGGATCAGGGGCAGGAGTAATTTTGATCACCCCTGCAGGAAGCCGATTTCACTCTGCCTTAAGATTTGACTTCAACGCATCAAATAACGAGGCCGAGTACGAGGCTTTACTGGCGGGACTTCGCATAGCCAAGGAGCTCAAAGCTAAAGCAATACATTGCTACAATGACTCCCAGCTAGTGGTTAACCAAATCTTGGGAGAATACCAAGCTCGTGGTACAAGAATGGCGGCATACTTAGAAAAGGCAAAATCAGCATTGGATCATTTCGAGTTCTATACGATAGAACAGGTCCCTCGAGAACAGAACTCGAATGCGGACGCCTTAGCCATGCTCGCTACCTCTACCGAGAATGATGAACTGAATGTCGTACCAATTGAACATCTCTCGGCACCTAGTATTGATGAGCCAGAACAGGAGGACATGTGTATGATCAATTCCAAGCCTACCTGGATGACTCCGATAGTTGAATATCTCGAGACCAGCATCCTTCCGGAAGAACGGACCAAGGCTCGAAAGTTGATGTATCAAATCCCTCGTTATACCATTGTAGATGGAAGGCTGTATAGAAGAGGATATTCCATGCCACTATTCCGTTGTGTGACTCCACCCGAAGCTAAGAAAATCTTAGAAGAAATTCATGAAGGGTTCTATGGAGACCATACTGGGGGGCATAGCCTGTCCAAGAAAATCATACGTCAGGGATACTTCTGGCCTACCATCAAATCAGACTCGTTCGACTACGTAAAAAAGTGTGATAAGTGCCAACGATTTGCCACAATTCTTCGAGCTCCACCATCCGAACTAACTATGATGACCTCCCCATGGCTATTTGCGGTATGGGGAATCGACCTCATAGGCTCCCTTCCGACTGGCAAGGGCAGAGTAAAATACATAGTAGTTGTCGTAGATTACTTCACGAAGTGGACAGAGGCTGAACCTTTGGCGACAATAACCTCGAAAAAAGTCCTTGACTTTGTGGTGAAAAACATCATATGTCGATATGGAATGCCAAGGAAGATTGTGTCTGATAATGGTACACAGTTCGACAGCGATCTGTTTACTAACTTTTGCGAAAAAATGGGATAATAAAAAGCTTCTCGTCAGTGGCCCATCCCCAGGCGAATGGCCAGGTCGAAGCTGTAAATAAAACCCTAAAAAGTATGCTGAAGAAAAAGTTGGAAGAAGCTAAGGGAAGATGGCTTGAAGAATTGCCCTAAGTCCTATGGGCATATAGGACATCGGCCCGTACATCAACATGACATACCCCATTCTCTCTGGCATACGGTTGCGAGGCTATGTTGCCAATTGAGGTCGAAATTCCCACAATTCGAGCCCTCGCTTATGATCAAACTTCAAACCACTCTCAGCTCGAAGAAACTCTTGACCTGATTGAAGAAAGAAGGAACGAAGCTCAATTAAAAAATGCTGCATACCAACAGCGAGCTACCTGGTACTTCAACAAAAGAGTTCGGGATCAAAAATTCGGCGTGGGAGATTTGGTACTAAGGCGTGTATTCTTGGCAACACGGGATCCAGCAACTGGCGTGCTCGGGCCAAATTGGGAAGGACCCTATCAGATATAGTCAGTCATCCGACCCGGTGTGTACAAGTTGGCAAGATTGGATGGAAATCTAGTACCACGAACATGGAATGGAGAACACCTACGACCTTACTATCAATAGTATAGGAAGGATGTCGCCTATAACCATGCTTGTTTATCTGTACTATTTTTCTATTTTTGGATTTTTTCAAATAAAGTTTGATTTCGTTTAATATGCTGTATTTTTTGCACTCTCTTAATTTAATAACCTATGGTCACACTCATATGATATTAAGGGGGCATCAGTGGTACATATACCATCAGCTTGAAAAAATAAAACAGCATATATGAAACGCATATAACTGTTTGGATATAACCAAACTATCAAAAGCATACAAGTGTTTGGATATAACCAAATGTGCGAAATGAGATAAGTTTGGATATAACCAAATTGCAAAAAAGATAAAAAAATGTTTGGATGTAACCAAATATGCAAACAAGATTAAAAATATAAGTGTATGGATTACAAAACTAACACGACCTTAATAGGTTTGGAACAAACCAACTAAAAACTAATCGGCAGTAAGTTGGAACATAACCCACTTCATGCTAAGTCAAGATCGAGGCTGGAGTATCTTGCAAAACAATAGTTTCGACCTCATAACCTTGGAGAGCTAACCGAGGACGAGAAAAAGCAACTAAAAATTAAGATACAACTAAACCATCTGCATTACACGCCATATAAGTACTTTCAGGTGCATGGTAAAAGTAATATCCAACCTTGACAAATAACGAGATCGGAAGTGGATAATTCAAGCAAACTGTGCATGAATGCATTGAACCTCGAGCTTAAATCCAAATTATGTTTGTATGAATAAACAGGCATATATGACACTTTAATTTAAATTGCGCAAAATATTTCGGCTCAAGAAATGTAAAGCAAATATATTAAAGTAAGTTAAAAAAAAAGTAATGCTAGCTCCTTCACGAGCCATAAAATTGTCTCGGCCCCATGGGCATAAAAAAACAAAAACAAAATAAAAGGACTTTTACAAAAGATTCAAAGGGACACAACCCCGAGGCAAGAATTAAGAAGGAGCATTCTCCTTGGCCTTCTCAGCATCAACGTTCCCTCCAGCTTTCTCTGCCTCATCTCGGGCAGTCTCCTCATCATCCAGCTGAGCCTGCCATTGGGCCACGAGCTTCGCTTCAAGATGGCCTAAGAAGCTGGTGTCGAGGTTGACATTGTTGGCCCAGATTCTATACATGGCCATGTCGACTGCCTAATCCTTCTTCTCCTTAAACTCCTCGAGAAGACGGCTCTTTTCACCTTCCATGATCTCGAAAGTGGCGGCCTTATCTTCTTCAAGCTTAGCATTGATCTCTTTGACCCAGACATTCTCCTGTTCAAGCTCCGCCAGCCAGGCATTCAGCTTTTCAAGCTCGGAAGACTTGGCCTTTAGCTCCTCAGCCCCTGCCTCCACCTTTGCCTTTGTTGCCTTGAGCTCATCACTCAGTTTGAGCTGAAGATCCCTCACCTCCTGAGCAATTGACATGCTCGAGTGGACCTTGTGGTTCAACTTATAGTTGAGCCGGGCAGAGACAGCAAGAGTCTGGCATACAAAGAAATCAAATCAGCATATGGACCAAGTGTAAATACAGCCAATACCGAAAGATGAGGGAAATTACCACAGCAGTGAGTTCGATACTCTTCTCATAAAGCATATTGTAGTCTCGGGCATTATTCAAGAACTGCCAATGAGGAGCGTCAAAGCCACTAAAGCTCTGGCCCACTCGAGACAGAATGTCCGAGCCAAGCGTAGTCCCATGGGATCCAGCAGCATTGTCAACTACATACTCATCGATGTGAGTTTGTGGAAGTTGAGGGTTTTTTCGGAGGTGGGCCAAGTGTTGAGTGAACCATGATGGGAGGAGGTTGGAGCTTGACCGTAGTGGATGCTTCGACCTAAGGAGTCGGCTCCACAGCCAAGCTCGTAGCAGCCGGAGCTGGTGGAGGAGGTGTCTTTTCAGTCCTTTTAAGGACCTTGGCGGGATGCTCGGACTTCTGTGAGCCTCTCGGGCGCTTGCTTCTTTTGGCCCCGCCACTCTCAAGGATGTTGTCGAGGTCGTAGTCCATCTTGCCTGCACAGTTACACCACAATATGAGTTATCAAAAAATAAAGTAACTTAGCATAATGCAAACATACATGGGATAAAAAGACAAGTGGAGAGAAACCTAACTGGAACTCTCCCCCGAGCTTGTGCTCGACGACCACGAAATTCCCCCATCTTTAGAAGAGGCGCGGGGAGTGCCTTCCCTATAGGTGGAAGTCAACCTCGAAAGGTCCCTATAGTCGTTAGTCCCGTATTGGACGGCTATCCCGTTCCATACCTCGTTCAGGCTATACATGGTGTCGTATTTCCCGAGCCAGCTATCAAACCTATGTACCCTATCATCTACCTAAGACCATACATAGAAATGGTTCCTATCATCCTTACATAATATTAACCTATCAGGTTTATGCTTTAATAGGGAGGGGGACCACATATTCGAGCTAAGGATGACTGTACCTTGATCATCCGAGCCCGAGCTTGAGGCCTCGTCATTGGCCTCATTCCCCGATTGTGGACTCCTATGATGAACTGGAGGTGGAGGCCTCGCATCTCTCCTTGGGGGGAGGTTGCTGGTCGGCAGAGGCACGAGCTCCCACCGGTCGTATTTTTTATTGGACCAGTCCGATGTAGATTGATCCTCTCCTAAGAGCCCACATGCCCGGAGCTTGCCTTCATGAAAGAGGTAGGAGAGAGACCTCCTGCCATAGGGAAGCTGGAGCAGAGTCTCTCGGTGCTCCCTCATCTCATCGGTGGGAGTAGGGCGATGATAGTTAGCTGGAAAATTAAGCACATTTCAGCTAAGCATGAGCCTAAACCAAAGTTTGAGCACAAAAAAGAAGGAGGTTGAAATACTTACGAATCCATCTGAATGAATAGAATCTAGACGGGGCTAGGCCATCTGTCCAGAAGAAGGCCTTCTTGAAGTCAGGAGGATGATTGGGAAGGTCTTCAAACATCTTCTTCTCCTTCAGATAACTCGAGAGGTAGTAGAAGCCGTCCCCTCCCTGAGCTCGGGAGGGATTGCTTTTCAAGCAGAAGAGATATAAAATCTCTTATGGTGAAGGTCCTGCCCACTTCAACTTGTGATACAGCGACCTCAGGGCAGACATGACCCTGTAAGAATTGGTGTTGAGTTGGAAAGACTTCAAGGGCAGTATCGCCCCTGCTTTCATATGCTCCTGGCTCCAAGCTGCATATCTCAGCTTGCTGTCAGGATTTCCATCTCCTGGAGCGCGGCAGCTCCGCTCGTGCGAGGTCGGGGCTTGACACCTCAGCGAACCTGATAGTCCTATGCCGTGAAAGGCCAGAATATCGGTTATCTGGCCTAGTGATGTGACCAAGCTCCAGTAATGCTCGGCCTCGAAAAATTCTCTCCTCGGTTGTGAGGTAGAGGGTTCCCCCATCAGTGAGAACTGAAGATCACCTGGTTTGAAGGCGATTGTCACTTTAAGTGCATGATCGAGAGGGATCGGTCTAGGCTTGGTGTCCGGATCTAGATGAAGGGCGACCCTTAGTCTTTTCCTTTTCCCTTCTTCGACTTCGTCTATCTGACGTCGGAAGTGGTCTCGAGTGTCCTCCTACTCACGTCTCAGTTCGTGCTCCCGAATTAAGTGTTGGTTGCGAGTGAATGGATATTCCGGGCTCGAAGCTACTGGAGAGTAAGGAATTGCGAGCTTTGACCCCCACCACTTTCCCGAATTCTACGGCATCTAACAAGAAAGTAAAGGGTGAGGGCCAAGCGAGCAAGAAATAAAGAAATAAATAGTACCTAAGCTCGAATGATCGATACTACGAGGCAAGCTCGACCCAAGGAAGAGACCAATCTCAGAGGGTGTATTCCACCGGAAGGAAATGAGGTGGATCAGTTATGAGAAGTCCCGAAATATTAGGAAAAAAAAGGGTGGCGGTTGTCTAAAAGGTGATATTTTTGGGAATCGTGCATTCCTTAAAACACCCTAATTTTGTACCCAATATCTTGATGTGCAAGATATGGTTTCTAAAATTTGAAAACCCAGAGAAGGAACCATTTTTGGACCTTCTTTCGCAGAAACTTGGTTTGAGTCTAATGACTATCAGTCGAAGCACCCTAATCCTAGTGCACTAAACTAGTATAAATCCTAGCACTCATGGTATAACAGAGGCAAAAACATACACAAAAAAAGCGTACATGTATAACGTAAAGAAGCGATAAACTGAAAACTTACACAATGTGATCGGTGGAAACAGAGAAATAGATGAATGAATGAGCGGTTGCAAGTGCGATCTCACTGAATCAAAAAGTCCAACCTTGCTTTGTCTTCTCGGCTTGGAGAACATGCAAGAACTAGGCAAAGAAGTGTTTGGTTTTTTCTCTCTGAGAAGTTGAACGTGAAGAAAAAATGGAGAAGACAAAAGGGGATATATTTATAGACCCTCAGAGATTGTAAAATTTGAATTAATCTGAGCCATTGGCCAGATTTTGTATCAGATGTGACGGCCAGGGACAAATGACATGATGGTACCATAAAGCTGGCAGGCGAACGATCATGGGTAGAGTTTCAAGGCACTCGAGTACCTTGAGTAAGAAATACCCAGTTGACGCATGTCCGTACTCGAGTGTGTGACGGAACGGTTCCCGAAGGAAGTAGTTCAAAAGTTTCCTTCTCATAGGATTCGAACTAATACTTTTGAGGGGGAAAAATGTTACACCCAGTTTTCGAGACCCCCGAGATTGTGATCTCGAAAGCTGGACTCGTCAATTGTGAGCTCGAAATATCTGAAACGCATATACATGACTCAGGTGTCGAACCCTCGAATCAAGATGGCAATCTCGAAGACATTTGTCAACCTCGAAGTTCTTTCTGAGCTTGAAAGACTTGGCATCGGGATATACCCGATGTCGGGTGTCTGCAGATCAAGTAGCCCGAGCTTGGCATAAGTATAAGCTCGGAGTGTGACAACCTTGGTGGTATTTACCCGCTCCGAGATGGTCTTGGGGATAGGTGCCTAGCTCATAACTTATCTATAGACCTAGACTGGCATGATGCTGATTGCCGACCTCGAACGACTTGGTGGGTTATCTGATGAGACGCAGTCCATGCATTTAAAAGATATTTATTGTTGTAACATCCCAACATTAAAGGGATATTAACAAGTCTGTTATATGCCCCTGGTCTTCAGGGGACGTTTCCTTGTATATAGGAGTTACAGAATTTAATGTCATTATTTTCATTAATAAATAGGAGTATCTTCCAGAAATATGTGGGAATGAACTCTGAGAACCCTCTATAAATAGATAGATCATGAACACTTGTGAGGGATACATTTTTGATATCTTGAGAGAATTTCTGGAGAATTCATCCCTGAAGAATTTCCTGAAATTTCCAATGTCTTAATAAAATTGACTCGTGGATTAGGCAGAGTTAATTGCTGAACCACGTAAAATTCTTGTTGTTTTACTGTATTTTTCATCTGCGCCATAGTTCCTATTGTTTATTCGCTCTATGTTTTAAGTTGACGAAAAACGACGTCAACAGTTTTAACTTAGTTTCGTGAGTCTACAACATATTTTCTACATTGCATTTTATGATGATAAATCTGACATTTTGATGGCAATTGTAGTTTATGAATCATAGGTTGAAAAAGACTCGCTGAGATGAGGTTAAAATGAAGTTTTAGGAGCATTTTAGGATTTCGGGATTAAAGTGTTGAAGTGGCGGCAACGTACAAGCTCTCTAAGTTCAAGAATTGAAGAAATTGAAGCTAGGTTGCGACCCATAAAACTCAGGCCGCGACACTTTAATTGGAATTTACGTTATAGATTGCATGTTCCAGTCGGGCCGCAACCCAGAAAAAGTAGGCCTCTACTTGCTGTGTAGAAAAGTGAAGTTGGGCCGCGACCTGTGTGATCAGTTTTGCTTATATTCTGTTTTAGGCCGCGCCATGCAGAAATTCAGGCCGCGACCTGCGATGCTGTTTTCAGATTTTTAATTTTATTTTAAATACAATTTAAATGAGACTATATAATATTGTTAGGGTTAATTGGAGATTAAGTTTTTATTACAGTTTTTTGAGAGAAAAAGACTCAGAAAGGGCTGGAGAGAAGACTACAACACTATTGTTCATCAATTTAGTTTCTTTTCTTCCTTTAATCTCTTTAATTTTAATTATAACTATGTTTGTGATTATGATTGATATTTGGTTAAATCAAAAACCCAAGACATGAATTCTTGATTGTTGATAATGAGTATTATTCTTTAATTTCTCTCAATATTAAATTGTTTCTATTTTTCCAATTGAATGTTATGAATTTTGTGATTTCTTGTTAGGTGTCCAACTAATTAAGGTTTTACATTGTTCAATTGTCATCTTAGAATTACTACGCACTTAATAATTTAGGATTCTAAGTGTATGTGATAAATTGCAATTGATAGTAATGCCAAAAGAATTGTTTATTGTGATGAAAAATAAAACCCAGGTTAAATGAATTATCTGCTTCATTAATTTATTGCCTAGATTAACTTATCTCCATAGAATTTAATGATTTACCTAAGTTAAATAAATTGTATGCTTTATAGATTTATTGCTTGGTTAAAAGAGTTAATCATTGAGCGCTTCGCCTTGATTACTTGTAATAGGGAGATTGAAATAATTGTCTGCTTCAGCGTTATCTGCGGGGTTAATAGTTTAATTGAGAAATTGGAATAATATTTATTATTAGTGATTGAGAATGATTGTTGAGGGTGGAGATTAACCTTTAGCGGTTTCTTAATATCGTAATATCAATCTTTATTTGCTTTCTAGTTTATGTTATTTAATTTTGAGTTCAAAATCGAAATCCCCCTTTTAAGTCTTAGTGCTAATTATTGAATAATAAAGTGAACGATAGTCCTCGTGGGTTCGATCTGTGCTTGCTATTATACTAAATTGGAAGTATTGAAAGAAAAATAATTGTTAAATTTGTTGTGGTATACGACACACATAAATATTAAAGTTTTTTTTTTTTACCCAAATTGGCTTCAAGGTATCATTTTGATATGTTTTGTAAGCACATTGTGTGAATTGTCATTTAACAAAACACAAATATCCTCGTGGGTTCGATCTGTGCTTGCTATTATACTAAATTGGAAGTATTGAAAGAAAAATAATTGTTAAATTTGTTGTGGTATACGACACACATAAATATTAAAGTTTTTTTTTTTTACCCAAATTGGCTTCAAGGTATCATTTTGATATGTTTTGTAAGCACATTGTGTGAATTGTCATTTAACAAAACACAAATATTTATTGTGTATTCAGAAAAAATACACAAGGCAAACTGTATTTTTCCTTTTTTTTTAAATTATTATTTACAAATTAAATAAAAATTTTCTGAAAAATTTATATTTGGGACATTAGTAAAAAAAAAAGTATAAATTTTATTAGCTAAAAGAACCCTCAATATTTTGATTAAAAAACTTAATTTTTTTCAACTAATTAATGATTATAAGTAAATTTATTTTTAAAATAAAATAATTCTTAATTAATATTTTATAAGGAAGAAACATATTTTAAATAAACAATATATGATCAAATCAGTATCAGATTGCAGGTCACTCGTTAAATATTTTTAGTCAAATACTGAATTAGTCACAACCATTCAATAATGATCTAATGACTAAAATTATTGGTTTTTTATTTGGGGGGGGGGGGGGGGAGCAAATGTTATCCCTAAAAAATTAGCATGATGACGTGACATTTTTGTATAACACTCTACAAAGAGAAGTTCTATATGACATCAAAGATTGGTCGAAGATAACGACAAGGTAAGTGAATTTGCTACAAAATTGATAACTCCAATTTATTATCGTTTTATGATGTGTTTTTGTGGTAATCTTGAGTCTTTTTGTTTGTTTTGTGCAAGATTACGCTTGTGTTTATTTTTGTTGTAGGTCGGCGCTATGAATCATGAGCTAAATGTGAAAAGAAGAAGAAATGGTGGGAAAATGGAGCTTTTGGTGGTTTTTCGAGTCAAACTGGCATCAAGGAGGAGTTAAAAGAAGTTTTTGATGAAGTTTTGATGAAGGAAGGACTTAAAATGGTCTAGTTTTGAAAAGATAGAATTAGAGTAGTGGCATGGGCTTAAGGGTCGTGGCTCTAGCAAGGTTAGAAGCGACCCAAGCCTAGCATGAGTTAATGTTGCGACATGCTCTTTAGGGTTGCGGCATGATGAGTGGCGGAGAGCAAGGGAAAATATGGGCACGCACACGGGTCGCGACATGGTCACCTTAGTGCCACAGTGCTTGAAGACGGAGGCGCAAACCTCCTTGAGCATTTTGAAGACACGGGCCGTGACATGAATAAACAAGGGCCGCGATGCGCTTCCCTGAAGAGAAGAAAACACGATTTAGGTTTAAAAACATTGGAGATTAGGTTTTTAATTACCAATTTTAGAGAGCTTTTGATTGCTAACCCTTATTTTCTGCATTTTTCTTCTTCATTAATTTCTTTCAAGCTTTGGATGTTAAGGAGGATAGCATTTGTCTTTATTGTGTTAGCAATGTTTGCCATGAACTAAACATTTTTCTCTAGGGTTTAATGTAGTCACTTTGGATCTTGTTAATTTTCTATTAAAGTGCAATTTTATTCTTTTTCCTCTATTCTTAATCTCTACTGGTTTGTGTTTAATTCTTACAATTTACTGGTCATTTATTGTATGATTTATGATTTTAATTTGAGATCCGAGAGGGGAGAGTTAAATATTCTATAGCTGTTGAGACATAGATTGCACATAGGATGATAGTATCTATATGATTTGTGTAGCTTTTAGGGTTATAATGTTTAATGCCTGCTATATGTTGAAATCTGTCATAGATATGTAGAAGATTTGCATATAGGTTTGTTGACCCTCAAATTAGCCAACGACATGGAGCCAAGTATACGACAGGAAATTAGTACGATGCTTGAGAATACAATCTAATGGAAAGTAAATAACACCAATAATTATAGTGGTTCGGTCCCAGTGATTGGTAATGACCTACGTCCACTTGATACTATTATTAATATTGAGCTTCAAAGGTGTGGTCAAAGAACTAGGGTTCCTGAGTTTCACAGACCTTAGAAGGAGAAACAATACAGACGATGGATAATAGCAATACAGTTCAGAAAAAGATCCAAAGATCCCCCCTTGAGCTATTTCTTGTATATTTATAGGCTCAAGGAGGGTTACATGAGTCAATTAATCATATCTTTCCTTAATAAACGGATATTCAGGTTATAATGAAGTGATATTCTCGGATATCATTACAACTATACAAATTTATACATAAATAAACGGAGTATATGACCAGGCTGGTCGTACATAAAACTTGACCTTAGCATATGGAAGTATCCCTGGTCGATAGGCGAGTAACATCTCTGCCACGTGTTGAAAATTCTTGCCATGTCATCCACAACTGTTTTTTGGATAAACATTTGCCCCCCAAGTTTATTTATTGTGACCAGCAATAAGTAAACTTAGGAAACTAACCTTTTGTATGCCCCACGAAATCTGTCAGAGACACTCGTGCTTCCTTGAAAAAGGTGACCTAATCACGTCCAATCACGCCTTTTCGGTTTCCAAGTAATCCTTCTGAAGGCTATTACACTCCCCCATGCCTTGAAAAAGGTAACTCATGATTACCCTTTTTTGTCATATTTCAGCCATTATAAATAATCCCCAGATTTACCTTTTCACTTTTTACTCGCCATTTTCTTGCCAAGAACCTTCAAGAACTTCATCTCAGAGCTCAGAAAATTTGAAGATCATCCGTTGCTTGTTCTGAAGATCCTCTATTCGCACGTCCAAAGTTGCTTCATTTCAGTTACTCCAATCTTCATCTAGGTAACTTTCTTCAACTTTCGTGCTCTCTAACATGCTATGCATACTATCACATGCCTGTTTTGAGTTCTGAAATTTTTCGTGTTCTTAAGTAGAAATGCATGAGGATTGTGTGTATACCAATTGATGCTTGATAGGGTAGCGTAGTTTTGCTCTGTAGGAGTTAGGAGCCAGTTTGATATCGTAAGTTTAGGGGGTAAAATCGAAGTAAAATTCGATTTTTAGGCTAGTTGAAAAACTGGGTTTTTCCCGCTCCTTCGGAGTCGAAAAAGCTTTTTTTTCCAAAAAACCTTTTATTTCCGCTTTTCAATCTGTTCGCATAGAACTTAGTGTTTCTGTTAGAATGCTGCTGGTCGTAGATGTGAGCAACGTTATTCCAACTTTCAACATAAGCTATCAGGCTGTGCGTCTCATCTCCTCCTTTCTCTGTTCCCAGCTTACATGCAAGATCTGTGGGGGGGGGGGGGGGGGGAGGGAGAAAGACCTATCAACGACGACTTATTGGCTCAACTGCTTGACGCCGAGGAGCAACCATCGTCAATGATACCTCACATTCCATTTTCTCGTGTCACTCCAAACACTCCACCTGTCCTTACTCAAAATATGGCTCGTGCTAAAACCAAAGCCCAGAAAAAGAAAACCCCCAATCCTTCACATCAGCCTGCTCCTCGGGCTGAAATTCCCTCGACCAGTGGTCGAGTTGAAAATGTTCCTGACCCCAATATCCAAAGACACGCTCAGCCCCGACATGCCATTCAGCCAGATGTTGAGTGGTATTTAGTACCTGAGAGCTGAGTGACGATCATGATGATCGCTAACTACATCAAGAAGTATGGTCTCACGGGGGTGACCTTAGTCCGACCTAACCAAGACCAACGGGCGAACCTGCCCGGTGGCGCCTAGTCGAGGTTCCACAATGAGGCAGGGGCTACCTTGCCTTTTCATTCATTTTTCCAAGGGGTGGATAACTATTTCAGAGTTTCCCCTTTTCAAATAACTCCAAATGGATATAGAATGCTCGCAGCACTCTATATCCTGTACAGCCACAAAAAATGGCCCGTGCCAACTCCTCATGAGGTTAACTACTTGTTTGAACTCAAGTCTAACCTCAACCAAGAAGGCACAGGGTTTTTTCATTTCTGTCATCAGGAAACTGGGCGCACCTTCCTGACTGACACCACCCATATATCGAATGTGGGGAGGTACTACTAGGAGTACTTCTTCACGACCAACATGATCGCAGACAATCTGGCCTTTGCTCAAGGAGGTAAAACCTTTGTATCACTGGCTGTTACTCTTTATTTAGTGTTCTTCTCCACATTCTCTTAAACTTTTAATGCCTTTCAGGCCCATGGCTGTGACCAGACCCAACTCCAGACATAGAGTTGAGATCAGCCCTCTTGGCCAGCATGACTGACGTAGAAAAAAGCGTCAAACATCTGGTCACAGAGGCTAACCTTAGGCTGGTTGGCCTCTTGGCCCCTCATCAGGACATGAGGGAGTCAATAGAAGGGAGTGCCACAGCCGAGGAGGAACCCGAGTAGCAACCACCAGTGTCCCCTCCACGAAGGAGACCAACCGGGGTCATGATCAGGGAACCTGTTGGCGCACCACTAGCAGAGAGGCCCTTTTCCCCCTTGGGGAAGAGGAAAAAGAAGGCCATCAAGCCTGTCGAACACTTGGACGAGTCCTCAGACGAGAATGGTACAATTATTTCGCTTTTAGATAGCTTGTCAATTCCCTGTCACTTATTCGACGGGGTCGACAATTTTAAATATGCTCCAAATTTAGGTCCAGACTTTTTCATGTTAGAGAGTGAGTATAAGACTAGTAGAGTCTATAGTATAGCGACCAGTAATAATAGCTCGGGTATTTGACTTTATAATCTTTCTTTATTTCATTTCCTGATGTAATATACTTAGTCATTTATGCTATCTCACTGTTTGACATTTTGCTTCTTTTCCAGACATGGACTCCGTGAACGTGTTTGACATTTACAGCACTCCCAAGACTCCCGTGGCTCCCCCGAGCAAAAAGAAGGCAAGCAAGAGGCATCCTGGGGAAAGCAGCAAAGTGCCTTTGGCTGAGAAGCCTCGCAATGCAGGCCTCCCAGAGGACGGGACCTCAGCCAATGCAACTCCACCCTCTCCTCGCGAGCAGCAGACTCCCCCTGCTCTAGCCAAATAGACTCCACCTCCAGCGGCCCCAATCGACCAGACCCAGCAGGCCGGTCCTGCCTCGACTGGGGGCGACATAACTAGTTGCGCCTTCAAATTAGTCAAGGACAGAGTCGTGAAAATTGTAAATCACGACCGCTGCCGAGAGGCGATGGCCGCGACAGAGGCGATGGACGTCGATCTGATCTTAAACTGCGCATTGAACGAGTTTACCAGTGTAAGTCATCTTTTTCTGCAGAAATATCCCTTCTATACTCTACAGTTAGTCTAACTTCTGCTCTGACCGCAGGCAATGCTGACCCTTACTGCCGGCCGTCTCCGCTCAAGTGCTGTTACCGAGCAGGCCAAATCTTTGGAGCAACAGCACGCTGATGAGCTCAAAGCTGCTGCAGAGAAATATGCCAAACAACTTGCAGTGGTGCTTGAGGAGAAGAATAAACTGGCTGAGGAGTTGAATTAGAAGAAAAAGTATCTGGACAAAGCCATCGATCAGAGGGACCAGTTCAAGGAGTCTAATCGCGTCAATTACCGCGCGGCTAAACAGCTCGAGAAGGACTTGGCTACGAGTAGACAGGAGAATACTACCTTGGAGGGCCGGATCGAGGAGCTTGAGAAAGCCAATGCCAGCAACTTGGAAAGGTATAAGAATCCCACTCTCTGATGCTTCTACAATTTCTAGAAGCACAACCAGGGTGCCAACTTCAATTACTTTCCTGAGAATGCAAGAAATGCCGAGCTTGCTCGCTGTGCTGCTCGATTGGCAGAGGAAGAAAGAGCAAGGATTCCTGCTTCCCCTGAGATCTCGCTGGCCACTGGGATGGACGGGGCAGACAATGAGGCTGCAGACGTTGTCGATTAGGGCCCTCCTTAAGACCCTCCGGCTCCTCAAGATCCTCCAGCTCCTCAGTCTTTTTCTGTTTTTATTTTCATCTTTTTAATTGCACAACCTACGGGTCGTGATGTAAAGACAATATATTTTTTATTGCTGCATGGGCAGCTTTTACTTTTACTTGAACAATTACATCCGAGCAGCGACTGCTCGCTGTGTAAAAGGATACATTTTGATATTATAATATATTTGCATCTTATTATAACATCTGTTCGCATGACCGAACTTATCATAGCACTTTGGTTTGCTTTAACAAAATAACAAAATTTTGAAAAATACTCTAAGTACCCTAGCATGCTTTCACTTATTTTGCTCATGTGTTTACATACCTTTTGATGATATGCTTTGCTTACTTGTACCTTATATGCCCCCCAAGTGACCGAGGAGCTTTAGGTCCTTGGTCACTTGCCTTGACCAGAACCTGTTCGAACATTACTGCTCGTAGCAATATGATTAGCATTATAATATAGCTAAACAACACACGTAATGAGCAAATACTTGTATTAAATACAATAATTGGCAAGAAATGACTGGTTGCGCACAATCCCTTTTATTTCTCGTTATAAATGGACTAAACATGTCTGTATGAGTGATCAATAAGATCTTACACTTATAAGTGATCAGTCACATAAAATGACCAACCCTTTTTCAAAACTTGTAAAAAGTAAAATTAATACAAGCCAATTCTTTAAGAAGAATTGTTCATTAGTAATACTTGCACAGGTGTTCTCCATTCCAATAGTGAGGAACGAGATCTTCGTTTAAGCGTGCAAGTTTATAAGTGCCTGGGTGAAGGACCTCATCGATCTGATATGGCCCTTCCCAATTAGGCCCGAGTACTCCAGCAGCTTGGTCGCGGGTGTTTAGAAAAACTCTTCGAAGTACAAGATCTCCAACATTGAATTTTCTTTCTCGCACTTTAGAGTTGAAATACCGGGCGACCTTCTGCTGGTACGCATCTACTCGGAGTTGGGCTTGTTCACGCTTCTCATCGATTGAGTCCAGGGATTCCATCAATAGCTGGCTATTAGATTCTTGGTTGTATGTTAATCTGCAGTGCGAGGGTGGATCCAACTCGACAGGCAACATAGCTTCATACCCGTATGCCAAGAAAAACAGGGTATGACCTATTGCTGTTCGGTGGGAAGTCCTATACGATCAGAGCATTTCAGGCAATCGCTCTGGCCATGCTCCCTTAGCTTCCTCTAGCCTCTTCTTCAGAGTATCCTTCATCGTTTTAATAACTGCTTCGACCTGCCCATTCGCTTGGGGATGAGCGACTGAGGAAAAGCTTTTGGTAATACCATGCCGTTTGCAGAAGTCTGTGAATAGATCATTGTCAAATTGGGTGCCGTTATCCGAGATGATCTTCCTTGACAATCCATATCGTACGAAGTCAAGCACTTTCTTGGTCATTATGGTTGCCAGCGGTTTAGCTTCGGCCCATTTGGTGAAGTAATCGACGGCAACCACTGCATACTTTACACCACCTTTTCCTGTAGGCAAAGATCCGATTAGATCTATTCCCCAAACTGCAAAGGGCCATGGACTTTGAATTTGATTTAACTCGTTTGGGGTTGCTCGTGGGATTTTGGAAAATCTCTGACACTTGTCACATCTCCGCACGACCTCCATTGAGTCTTCATTCATGGTTGGCCAGAAATATCCCTGCCTTAGGATCTTTTTTGACAAACTTTGCCCTCCAGCGTGGTCCCCGCAAAATCTTTCGTGCACCTCTTTCATCAACTCTTTGGCTTTCTCCTTTGTAATACATCTGAGAAGTGGCAGTGAGTATCCCCTTCGGTACAGGATCCCATCGACCAGGATATAGCTAGCAGCTTGCCGCTGAAGGGTCCTGGCTTTGTTCCTGTCCGTTGGTAGCACGCCGCTTGACAGATACTCTACATATGGTGCCATCCATGTATCTGCCATTTGGATTACCAGAGTGGTTTCTGCAGCTTGGATGCTCGGTACTGATAGTCGTTCGACTGGCACTATGTTCAGAGTATCAGCATCCGTCGCACTTGCCAACTTTACCAAAGCGTCTGCGTTGGAATTCTGATCGCGAGGTACCTGCTGGAGACTGTATTTATCGAACTGAGCTAACAGATCCTTTGTTTTTTCAGATATGCAACCATCTTTAAGCCTCACACTTGGTACTCTCCTAGGACCTGATTCACCACCAGCTGAGAATCACTATAGATGTCAAGCACTTTTATGTTCATATCCTTGGCTAACCGCAATATAGCGAGTGGTGCTTCATATTCGGCCTCATTGTTAGAAGCAGTGAAGTCAAATCTGATTGCACAGTGAAATCGATGCCCTTCCAGCGTTATCAATATCACTCCTGCTCCTGCGTGGGATTCGTTGGATGAACCGTCTGTGAATAAATTCCACGAGGGTGCTTGTATTTGACACTCAGGCTCGCTGGGCTCTTCAGTATGCTCACCGCCCGTGAGCTCTATGAATTCAACGATGAAGTCAGCCAAGGCTTGTCCTTTTATCGCTGCTTGTGACAAGTAAGATATGTCAAACAGCCCGAGTTCGACTGCCCACTTTAGCAATCTACTTGCAGCCTCTGGCTTTTGCAGGACTTGTCGAAGAGGCTGGTTGGTCAAGATCGTAATTAGATGAGCTTGGAAGTAAGGCTGCAGTTTCCTAGAGGCCAAAACTAGGCAATAAGCTAGCTTTTCGATGGGCGGGTACCGCTGTTTTGCTCCAATCGGCCTTTTACTCACGTAGTAGACAACCTTCTGCACGCCTTCTTCTTCTCTTACTAGAACAGCACTAGCAGCGTATTCCGTGATTGCAAGGTAGATGAACAAAGTTTCTTTATCGACCGACTTTGACAGGATGGGTGGTTGTGCCATATATGTTTTTAGTGCTTGAAAAGCCTGTTTGCACTCATCTGTCCATTCAAATTTCTTATTTCCTATTAGTAGATTGAAAAATGGGACGCACTTGTCTGTCTATTTCGAAATGAATCTACTGAGAGCAGCAATCCTCCCGGTCAGGCTTTGAACATCTTTAATCTTTACTAGCGATTTCATCTCGATCAGGGCTTTAATTTTCTCAAGATTAGCTTCAATTCCTCTTGAGTTAACTATAAATCCCAAGAACTTCCCCGATCCTACTCCGAAGGAGCATTTAAGGGGATTTAACTTCATCCGATATTTATTCAGGACGTTGAAGCATTCCTACAAATCCCTTACATGCCCTTCTGCTTTCTTCGACTTGATCAGCATGACATCGACATAAACCTCCATGTTTGTGCCGATAATCTCCTTGAACATGTGGTTGACGAGTCTCTAGTAAGTCGCACTAGCGTTTTTCAAACCGAAGGGCATCACCTTGTAACAGTAGAGCCCTGTATCAGTCCAAAAGCTAGTGTGATCCTCATCAGGGGGATGCATACTGATTTGATTATACCCGGAGTATGCATCCATGAATGAGAGGATCTCATGCCCTGCAGTGGCATCGACCAACTGGTCGATCCTCGGGAGTGGGAAAAAGTCTTTGGGGCAGGCTTTATTTAGGTCTGTAAAATCCATGCACGTACGCCACTTGCCATTTGGCTTGGGCACTAGTACGAGATTAGAGACCCACGATGGATAAAACGCCACCTTGATGAACCCATTCTCCTCTAGCTTCTCGACTTCCTATTTCAAGGCCTTTGATCTACTTTGTCGAGAAACCTTCTTTTTTGTTACACTGGTGGAAATATTTTGTCGACGTTCAGGACATGGCTGATGACTGCAGGATCTATCCCGACCATGTCTTTGTGCGACCAGGCAAAGACCTCTTGGTTCCTCCTTAAGTACTTCACCAGTGCTTGTTTTGTTGTTGTTTCTAAGTTTTTACCGACTTTCACAACTCTGGTTGGATTTTCCTCATCGAGTTGGACCTCTTCAAGGTCCTCAACGAGTCCTACTTCTTCTTCAAAATCCCCAAAGCGAGGATCTAAGTCCCTATCCTCACTTTGGGCAACTCCCTATTTGGTGAGATTATCACCCGAGTGGGCCTGAACATCAGTCGCCATTTGCAACTCCTTTCCAGTGGCATCTCTCGATACACCCTTCTTTGCCTTGGTGATCGAGGCGTTGTAGCACTCCCTCGCTTCCCTCTGGTTTCCCAACACGCATCCTACCCCTGCGTCCGTTGGGAATTTCATAGCGAGGTACCATATAGAGTTAACGTGTAGCGACCCAAATCCGCTATTAAGGCTTAAGGGCCTTGATTAGTGTGCCTGGAGGGCATAATGGGATTTATATGTGTGACTTTATTGAGTTAAATGCATGATTATGATTTAAAGCATGACTGTATGACTATTTGACTATTTGAGATGCATGACTATGTGTATTAGTATGCATGTAGGCCCTGATTGTGTTAAAAGGGCATAATTGTAATTTTGGCCATTTTGGGCACAACTGTATTGATATCTGTGATTTGCGACTCGAGACGATCCTAGGATGAGCGGATTAGCGGAAAAGTCAAAGCGGGAATTTATACCCGGCTTGGGTTAAGCCTGGGGGGTTTAAATAGGAATATAGAGAATATATATATTGAGGTTAATTTTGATGATGAGGAATATATATATTTGGTGATTAATCAGGTATTGGGTAGCAAGCGGGAAACTATTAGAGACACTCGAGGAATTAGTGGGAATTGGGTAAAATGACTAAAATGGCCCTACATGGATAAAAAGGATGTAGAATTAATGGGGAGGGCATTTTGGTCAATAGGCTTATTATAGATAAGTTTATCTAAGCTTTATACTTAGTGGGATTGGTAGAAAAGAGTTATAAGGCTGTAGAAAAGAAAGATAAAGGAAGAAAAAGAAAAGAGAGAAAAACAGAGGGGTTTTGTCTCAAAAGGAGCGGTTTGTGGTTCTCCCACCATTTCCCTTCATTTTTCTTGGAGTTAAGCTCAGTGGAGAGCTAGGGTAGGCTGAGCATCAAGGATCCTAAGCTAGACTTGAAGATTGGCAAGGGATTTGCAAGAACACATCAAAAGTTGAGGTAAGTTTTTAGAAATTTTAGTTTTAGGGTTTGACTGGTTTGAGCTGTGTATTTAAGCTAAATTGATGGGGATTTTAGGGGAATTCAGGCCAAGGTTGAGGAGGAGAAAGCTAAGGAGGTCTAGGGTTGAACTCAAGGTCGAATTTCCATCCACGGTATGAATTCTAAGTCTTTAACTTTGGTGTTTGACTGAATTTCTGGGTTTAGGGTTAACTATGGTAGACTTTGAGTTTTAGGTTGCATGAGCTTGGGTTATGAGTTCTTGGGATGTGTGGGAGGTATTGATAAGTTTGTTTTTGGGTTTGGGAAAGGTTTGGATAAGTTTGGGGTTGAATTGGTTGAAAGAAATCGCAGAAAACAAAATTGGGTGTTGCCTGTCTGCAACTAGCGCTACAGCGCTAGTCTTTGGGCGCTGTAGCGCTAGGCCCTATTTCTAGGGATGTTCGGTTCTGCTTGTAGTGCTATAGCGTCCTCTTTTGAGCGCTGTAGCACTACACTTTTCCCAGAAAGGGGTTTTTGGGTTATTTTTGAGGGATTTTGACCTAGGGTTCGTGGTTTGATTCCACCACCTTGTTTTGTGGATCTAGGACTTCCCGGGGGGCTTGGGATTGGTCCCGAGGCTAGGTTTTGGACTTGAGGTTTGGTGATGACTTTGACCTATGAATTGTGTTTAGGTGAGTGCTAGGGCTCGAGTGGGATTGTGCTCAAGGAGTCAAGTGATCAAAGCTATCGAATTGAAAGGTAAGAAAATTGTAGCACTCGAGAACAGGGCGTGAGCCCATAGTGTTATTGCAGGGCATGGCCCTAGACTGTATTACATGCTAGGATTTAACCTTATTTGAATTATCATATGTTTTAAGGATTATTCGAATTGTACGATATGCGTAATTATAGTGAAATGAACGGCTAAGGCCGAGAGCGGCAAGGCCGAGAGCGGCAAGGCCGAGAGCGGCAAGGCCGAGAGCAGCGAAGGCCGGGAACAGTAGTGGGGCCAGAAGTAACACTTAGCACATGGAGTGCTTATAGTCAGGGTAGGACCCAATGGATACGTGGGGTATCCTTACGGTGAGGACCGAGACCCTAGGCTCTGGTAAGGCTTTTGGGGCGGCATGGCCGTGTTTGCTTAGTCTGATGGTTGGCCTGTTTATCTGTGGATTACCTGTTAACTATATGATATGCATATGCTATTTACTGTTTGAGTTTTCTTGCTGGGCTTTGGCTCCCGGGTGCTCCGTGTTGCAGGTAAAGGAAAAGAAAAAGTCAACCAGCCATGAGTATGGAGAGCGTGGGGGCGGCGCGTACATGTTCGGCCTGCCCGACTGCTTTGGTTGGGGGAATTTTTGAATATGGCTGTATTAACTTGTTCTTTTAATAGTTAACCAAGTGTAAATCTATTTTTGAGTTGTAAATATTTTTGTAAACCTTATTTTTGGGATCCCAGATGTTTGATACTTGATGTTTTCAATGAAACTAAGCATTTTCAAAGATTACAGCCTTAACTTCTGGTTTAGTCACACCTTTGGTTTTAGAAACCTCGTAGAGTCAGTTAATTGCACAATTTCTATTTTAAACTCACTTAGTAACGAATCTAAGGTAGTAGGGCGTTACATAACGACTCATAGTTCGACCAAGATTGGTCTCCCTATCACAGCGTTGTACGCAGAAGGATAATAAACTACTATAAAAGTAGTGAGTAATGTCCTATTAGAAGATGCAGTTCCTGCTGTGACTGGGAGTCTAATCGACCCTGTTGGGGCGAGCCCTTCTCTGAAAAAACCATAAATGGTTTGGTTGCATGGCTCCAGGTCTTTCACGGACAACTTCATCCTTTCCAGCGAAGACTTGTATAGGATGTTGACCAAACTTCCTATATCGACCAACACCCTTTTCACCATCATGTTTGCGATTTGTACGTCCACGACCAGTGGATCGGAGTGTGGGAATCGCACGTACTGGGCGTCGTTGTCAGAGAAGGTGATCAGTTCCTCCTCTATTCGAGCCTTTTTTGGTGCTCGATCTTCAACACTCATCATCTCGATGTCTTGGTCGTGGCACAAGGTTCGAGCATATCGTTCCCTCGCTTTCCCACCATCTCTTGCAAGATATAGGCCTCTGCAGATGGTGAGTAGGGTACCTGCCATAGGAGCTGCCTATAAAGGTGGCGAGCGTTGGCGTGCAGGTGCCGACTCGTTGCCACCTTGAGCCTCTCGTTGAGAACCTCCCGTGGCTCGTACATATCTTCTTAAATGTCCCTGCCTTATCAGGAACTCAATTTTGTCCTTCAGCTGGTTACATTCATTTGTGTCGTGCCCGTTGTCATTGTGAAAACGACAGAACTTTGTTGCATCTTTCTTGGAGATATCTTTCCTTATAGGTGCAGGTCGTTTGTAGGGCACACTTGAGCTGTTCGCCTGATACACTTTTGCTCAAGATTCGACGAGGGCGGTGTAGTTGGTGAATCTCAGCTCGTAAAGATTTCCCTTGGGGCGCTTATTCTTGGAGGTCGAGGGTTCGTTGTGCGCCCGCTTTCCACCATTCTTACCATTGCCATTCCCGTTGCCTTTGTCGTTGCCATTGGGCTTCGACCCGTTGGCAGCTTTGGCGGGTTCTTCCTTGGGCCCCTTGTCTTTTGCTGGCG
Source organism: Humulus lupulus (assembly GCF_963169125.1). Lineage (NCBI taxonomy): Eukaryota > Viridiplantae > Streptophyta > Magnoliopsida > Rosales > Cannabaceae > Humulus > Humulus lupulus. Next base: position 91,247,123 of record NC_084800.1, on the reverse strand, counting down.
ATTTCCCTTCGTTGGCAATCGCGTTCTCAAGCTTGATGTACCGATCAGCTCGATCTAAGAACTTCTGGGTACTTTTAACCCCATGTTTTCTGAGGCTACTCCAGAGGGGTGAATGGCGCCTAACCCCAGCAGTTAGGGCCATCATCTTACCTTCATCGCCCACAGTCTTGGCTCTAATAGCAGCTTGCATGAAGCGTTGAACGTATTCCTTCAAGGGCTCCCCCTCTTTCTTACATATCTCAACCAGTTGGTTCACCTCAGTGGGGTGCACACGACCCGCATAGAACTTTCCATAAAACTCCTTCACGAACATTTCCCAGGATACTAAACTCCCAGGAGGGAACTTAAAGAACCACTCCTGGGCAGCATCAGAAAGTGTTGCTGGGAAGATCCTGCAGTGAGCATCTTCAGAGACTTTCTGAATATCCATTTGTATCTCAAACTAGTTGACATGAGATACTGGGTCTCCATACCCATCGAAATTTGGCAGTGTTGGCATCTTGAAATTACTGGGGGTTTCAGCCACAAAAATCCTCTGTACGAAGGGGGTGCCTCTCCTCCGATCGTACTCAATGTGGGATGTTCGCCCCCCGACCAGCTGCTGCACAGCCTAGTTCAGGGCATCGATTTGAGCCTGAACAGCTTCTGGGATTGTTGGGGCCTCTGGTGCCGGGGGAATGTACTCATCGTGCCTTTCTCGGTGGTTGTTAAGTACGTCCCTCAAATCATCATCTCTTCGCCGCTGCTCGCTGGCTCCGAGCTGACTGAAGACGTTATTCTGCCTGGGCTGCCCCATAGCGTTATGACCTACTGGTCGGTCTTCTCTAGGTGGGGGGCTCCTGCCTCCACCTCTCTCTTCATTCCTTCGACCAGCATTTCCTCTGCCAGAGTTGGCTTCATTGTAGCCGTGGCCATCTCTGAATCGTGGCTGGCTATGGTACGGTCGACTATTCCCTCTGTTGCCTCCTTGGGCTGGCATTTCCCGAGCGTTAGGGGGAGGCCTGCGCTGGTCGGTGGGTCCCCATGCATTGTTATGCCGTGTGGGGCCCCTGACCGCATAGCCTGTCTCTAAGTTCCTCATGTTGGCAGAAGGACGCTGCCCCCTGCTCGGTGGATGCGACTCTTCATCCCCTAGGCGTCTAGGGCTGTGGGGCAGTAGCCTGACCCTCTTCTGCCTCGGGCGCGGGAGATTGCCTCGACCAGCCTGAGATGGAGGCTACTGCTCAGGATCCCTAGGTGGCTGCTCCGGCCTTTGACGGCTTACTGGCTGGAGCGGAGGACTAGGATAGGGACCCCTTTGACGTGGCCCGTTTGGTGGTTGATCTAGCTGCGAGGCTGGCGCAGCCTGATTCCTAGCCAGCTGGATGGCTGCTTCAAGGGCGGCCATGGCATCTCTCTGTCGACGGTCCATCTCAGCCTGCCACTCACTCAGCTCCTGACACTGCTGTTCTATTTCCCTTTGTTGCGACGCCATTTTCTCTGCATCATTCTCTTGATTGGCCCTCAGATTGGCCAACTCATCCTGCAACACCCCCAGTGTTGCCTTCACGGTCTCAGAATCTAACTTCTCCTCATCAAACTCCAAATGAGGTTCGTCCTCAGCCACATTTGGGGGAGGAGGCTGGGATGATGCAGCGGCAGTAGCCTGTCCGGTCTTCTTGGAAGTTTTTGCCATTAGATTCTTTCACAAGCTCTCTGTAATGCCCCGAATTCTCTGATGTGGTTTAGTGGCGGTTTAGTAGGCCGGAAGGGCCATAACTGTTTAATTATGCCATTATATGAATATATGCATGTTTATGTGAATTATATTATAATATGATGTTATATGCATGCATGTGGGTCCACATTTGAATAATTATGATGTTTTGATAATTTGGCCCATTGAGGGTAAATTTGTGTATTTGGGTGTATAATGTGATTTGTGAATGAGATTCCATTATTATGGAGATATATTCGAGCTATTCAGCATAAGATGGTCTTATTTAGTGGATTAGCGGTTTTGTCATAACGGGGTCAATTATGGGGTAATAGAAATGTTTATTTGATGATAAATTGGGAGTTATTGAGATCAGGGTGAAATTTTGGAAGTTTTGACTATAATGTCCTCGGGGGTGTTTTTGGGACCCCAAGCACTAAGTTTTATTTGAGGTTACTTAAGCTTGAAGTAGCTTGTCAGATAGAATGTATGTAAGAAAACCTCTCGTTCTCCCTTTCGTTAGTTCGTTTTACCGTTTGAGCCTTTTCGAAGAAATCTCCAGTTCTAGGAGTCGGAATCAAGCGAGGATCGAGGCATAGCAATCCTAGGAAATATTAGAAGCTTCTTAACTGAATGATTTGATGAGAAACAACTAAATCGAAGGTAATTGAAGTTTAAGTTTTGAGTTTTTCGAGTTTCTAAGCTTTGAATTAGATTTTGTAAATTGTTGAGTTTTCGGTTCGTTTGAACCTTGGGTTTTGAGGGTTTTGGAGCATTGGGAAGCTTGGGAACTTTGATTTGACGATTGGGGAATGTTTAGGTATGATTTTGGAGGCTTTGAAGTGTTTAAAACGTGTTTTGGAATGGCCCAGAGTTGGGGGCCGCGGCCCTGTTCTTGGGGTGCCGCGGCCCTGACATGAAGAAGCAGGTGGGGCTCTTTGTGCCTGCTGGGTGTCGCGGTCCTTGATGAAGGGTACCGTGGCCCTTGCTTCAGGAAGTTCTAGGGGCCATGGCCCAAGGTGCTAGGGCTGCAGCCCTTTCCCAATTTTCACCCCGTTTGCATGTTTTGACCCCGTGACCATGGTTTTAGGCCTTAGGATCACTCCTACTATTCGGATTAGTGGGGATTGATGTCTTGGAGGCTAGATATTGGTTTGGGAACCTATGTCGATAATTTTATTGATGGTATCCTATAATGTGTTATGATTAGGTAACCGCTAAAGGACTAAAAGCTAAACCGTTCTCAAGGGTCGTTCTTTTGTTCATTCTAGCTCGAATCAGAGGTAAGAAAACTGCACCCCAAATGTGACATGCATGGTTGTTCATGAGGCATGTTGATTGTGTAAATGTGGACATGGATTGATTATTGAATGCTTAGCAAATCTTGCTCACTTGTGCATGGTACTGACTAATTAGTCAGATTTGGCAAAGGTGTCAGTATCAACTGTGAAGCTGGGACTTATTAGTCAGGTTCAGCAGTGGTACTGGGCACTGGTCACACAGTGCTGACTCATAAGTCAGGATGGCCTTAGCGTGTTCAACGCAAGCCAATAAAGATTAGATCTAATCGATAACTGCATTGGATGACTCAAAGAGCATTAATGCCGGACCGGCCTCAAGTTGGATGAATACTATAAGCTCTTGTGTGACTTACCCAACAGTCACTCATCTGTAAGTTAGAGACTTACCCATCAGTCTCTCATCTGTTTAAGGCTAGTGGCTTACCCAGCAGCCACTCTTTTGTTTAAATTAGTGATTTGCTTGTCAGTCACTCAGTATGGTTTTCTAGAACCTCAAGTGATATTCACTCATCTGTTTAAGAGCTGAGAGCTCTGTGTGATTATAATGACAATCATTTGATAATGTTTACATATAATGCTATGTTTTCTTGTTAGGATTTGGCTCATGGGTGCTATATGGTGCAGGTAAAGGGAAAGAAAAGCTCACCCAACCTTGAGTGGAGATCTTAAGTGGTGATGTGTACATATGCGGCTGCTTGACCACCACGGCCAAGGAGTTCTCAGAGGAACTAGGGGGTTTACCCTATTTTTACCGCTTAGATCAGTAGGTTTGTAATTTTGGAACAGTAATGAACCTTTTGAGTTGTAAATAACTTGTAAATGTTCTTGTGGGCCCATGAACAATTTTATGTATTAAATAAAACATATCCTTTCCTTTTTGCTGGTTTTCACCTTAGCCTGTTAATAACACTTAGAACACGTTTTTAACCAAAGGACTCGGGTAGTGGGTCAAATTTCTGGTTCACCGTAACAGTTCTGGGGTAACCAGGGCGTTACAACTTGGTATCAAAGCAATGCCAAGGTTAAGGTTCCTGTAGATTGGTTGTGCATGTACACACATCACCGAAGTCAAGCTCGACTCATGGTTTGGTAACTATTTATGTAGTTATATGTATAACTGCTTAAATGTGGTATATATGCTTTACCTGTATGCATGAGACACCATGTTGAACCTGTGCCCTGAAATGTTATATCCTCAGCAATTGTGTGCTAATTAGTACTGAAATTGCTGGAACATACTCATTAGTATTGTTGAATATGAATTATTATGTGATACATGTTGAGTGCTGAATGCTATAATCATGTATCTGCTTGTATAATTGAATGACCATGGAATATAATAATTGTCTGCTTGTTCTTGGACCGTGAGGCGGCAAGAGGTTTAGTTATTACTACCTGACTGGCCGTATTGGTCAATGTTTCAGAAAGGTATCAGATAAGAATGAACCTAGGGCAAATAGATACTTCAACTGGCCAAAGTGATCAGGGCCAGAATAACAATAGCAGCCAGGGTCAGGAAAATGACCAGTCCCAGATTCCACAGCCAGCTCTTGCAAACTGGCAGCAGTTGTTTAATGACTTGCAGGAAACAGTGTTGAAACAGGGAGAGGAGCTTCGTCTCCTAAGACAGCAGCAAGTGCCTGCAGTGGCTAGTGTATCAGAGGCACCTCCTGTGTCGGTGCCAGCAGCAGAGCAGCTGACTGAAGTAGGAAATAAATGGGAACCTCTTTATGAAAGGTTCGGAAAGCAACAACCTCCTATTTTTGAGGGCAGTGCAGATCCTGCCAAGGCAGAAGAATGGGTGAGCATGATTACCAATATCCTTGAATTTATGAGGGTAGCTGGTAATGAGAGGGTTGCCTGTGCCACCTATATGTTTCAAGAGGACCCCCGGATTTGGTGGGAAGTAATTACCCAGACCAAGAATGTTAATGCCCTGAGCTGGGAGGAGTTTCAAACCTTGTTTAATGAAAAGTATTACAATGATGCCATTAGGGCAGCTAAAGTTGAGGAATTCATTAGGCTACTCCAGGGAAGTTTATCAGTCACTGAGTATGCCTTAAAGTTTGACCGTTTGGCAAAGTTTGCCAAGGAACTGGTGCCCACTGATGGGACCAGGAGAGAGAGATTCCTGCAGGGGCTACAACCCAGGTTAGCCCGTGATGTACGTATCACCACTATGGCAGGGGTTACTACCTATGCACAAGTGGTTGAGAAGGCACTCACATCTAAGAGTACAGAGATCAAGATCTGGCGTGACAGTGCAGCCAGAAAGGATTTCAGGAGGACAATTCCTCCATTTGTGGGTTCAGGTAGGGGTGTTGGCCCTAGTGATCAGAAGAGGAAGGTTCCTGACACCTTCCCAGTTCCAAGTCCTGACAAGAGGCCCCGTGGTATTACAATGGGTCATCTAGGGGGAAGTGAAGCTTGGAAGACTCGTCTTGAATGCCCTAGATGCAAAAGGCGTCATTTGGGAGAGTGTAGGGCGAAGGCCTGCTATTTGTGTGGAGCGGTAGGCCATTTTAAGAAAGATTGCCCTCAGGTAAGAAAAGAAGAACCCAGAAAGGTGGACATCTCGGCCCCAGCTCGAGTGTTCACGTTGACACAAGAAGAAGCTGAGGCTTCTCCTTCAGTTGTTTCAGGTCAGCTCCTTAGTGCTGGAACCCCTTATAATGTCTTGATTGATTCTGGTGCTGCACATTCTTTTGTTGCTAGTAGTATTATTGATAGACTGTGTAGACTTTGTGATTTCTATGCTGTGGGGTTTGGTACTTTGTTACCCACTAGAGAGTTAGTGGTATCCAGGAGATGGGTCAGATCTTTGCCAGTGACAGTAGAGGGGAGAGAGTTATCAGTGGATTTGATAGAGTTGGTTATGATTGACTTTGATATGATATTTGGTATGGATTGGTTGGCAAAGTATGGGGCAACCATTGATTACAGAAGGAAGATGGTCACCTTTGAACCTGAAGGTGAGGATCCTTTTGTGTTTGTTGGTGCTGTGCATGGACCTCGCATTCCTATGATTTATGTGTTGAGGGCCAGGGATCTGTTGCAAAGAGGTTGCATTGGATTCTTAGCCAGTGTGGTTGATATCACTCAGGTCGTGCCAGTGAGACCAGAGGATACTAGACTTGTATGTGAATTCCTGGATGTGTTTCCAGAAGATTTGCCAGGGTTGCCACCACACAGAGAAATTGAGTTTGTTATAGAACTGACACCAGGGACAGAACCAGTGTCTAGAGCGCCTTACATAATGGCCCAGCTGAGTTAAAAGAATTAAAGGTACAGTTGCAAGAGCTGTTAGATTTGGGTTTTATCAGACCTAGCTTCTCACCTTGGGGTGCGCCAGTTCTGTTTGTAAAGAAGAAGGATGGTTCTCTGAGAATGTGTATTGATTACAGAGAACTGAATAAGCTAACAATTAAGAACAAGTATCCTTTGCCAAGGATAGATGACCTGTTTGATCAGTTGCAAGGTAAGAAGGTATTCTCTAAGATCGACCTTCGTTCTGGTTATCATCAGTTGAGGGTCAAGGAGGGAGATATACCGAAGACTGCTTTTCGTACCAGGTATGGGCATTATGAGTTCCTTGTTATGTCATTTGGATTGACTAATGCCCCTGCTATTTTTATGGATCTGATGAACAAAGTGTTCAAGGATTATCTGGACCAGTTTGTGATCGTCTTCATCGATGATATTCTGGTGTATTCTCAGTCAGAGTCAGAACATGAGTATCATCTGAGATTGGTTCTACAGAGACAGAGGGAACACAAACTGTTTGCAAATTTCAAGAAATGTGAGTTCTGGTTATCTCAGGTATCCTTTCTTGGACACATTGTCGGTAAGGAGGGGATTATGGTAGATCCATCAAAGATTGAAGCAGTCAGAGATTGGCCAAGGCCAAAGAATGCTTCTGAGGTTAGAAGTTTCCTTGGATTGGCAGGTTATTATAGGTGTTTCATGGAAAGGTTCTAAAAAATAGCTGGTGCATTGACTGAACTGACACACAAGAGTCAGAAATTTGTGTGGTCAGATAAGTGTGAGAACAACTTCCAGGAACTAAAGCAGAGATTGATTACAGCTCCAATTCTGAGCCTTCCAACATTTCAGGAGAAGTTTGTTATTTATTGCGATGCTTCTCATCAGGGTTTGGGTTGTGTTTTGATGCAATCAGAGAAGGTAATAGCTTATGCTTCTCGTCAGTTGAAGGAGTATGAAAAGAGATATCCTACTCATGATTTAGAATTGGCGGCTGTGGTTTTTGCCTTGAAGATATGGAGGCATTATCTCTATGGGGAGAAGTGTGAGATCTATACAGACCACAAGAACCTGAAATACTTCTTCACCCAGAAAGATTTAAATATGAGACAAAGGCGTTGGCTGGAGTTAGTAAAAGATTATGACTGTGAGATTTTGTATCATCCAGGAAAAGCCAATGTGGTAGCTGATGCTTTGAGCCAGAAAGGTCCGGGACAGATTCATGGTATGAGGCTGATAGCCAGAGAGTTAGCAGATGATATGACCAGAGCTGGTATAGAGTTGCTGGTGGGCCAATTGGCTAATATTACGCTACAGTCTACACTGTTGGAGAGAATCAAAGAGGGTCAACTGAGGGATCCACAGTTGATCAAGATCAGAGAGGATGTTTTGGCTGGAGAGTCCAGAGATTATTGAGTGTCTGAGCTAGGCTTGTTGAGATACAAGGGGCAGATATGTGTTCTGCTAGACACTGTCTTGAGGCGAGAGATTCTGGATGAATCTCATACTACACCTTACTCTTTGCATCCAGGCACCGCGAAGATGTATCAGAATGTGAGATCGTTGTATTGGTGGCCAGGGATGAAGAGAGATGTAGTAGAGTATGTGGCTAAGTGCTTGACAAGTCAACAGGTCAAGGCTGAGCATCAGAGGCCGACAGGGTTATTGCAGCCTCTGGATATCCCAGAGTGGAAGTGGGAAGACATCACAAGGGATTTTGTGGTGGGCTTACCCAAGACTACCGGTCAGTATGATTCTATTTGGGTGATAGTGGATCGCTACACCAAGTCAGCTCACTTCCTGCCAGTGAGGACTACATATACAGCTGACCAGTATGCAGGTCTCTATGTGAGAGAGATCGTGTGCCACCATGGAGCACCTAAGTCGATTGTGTCAGATTGGGACCCTACTTTTACTTCCAAGTTCTGGGGAAGTTTGCAGAGAGCCATGGGGACACCGTTGAAGTTCAGTACAGCTTATCATCCTTAGACAGATGGGCAATCTGAGAGGACAATCCAAATTCAGGAAGACATGCTGAGAGCATGTGTTGGACTTTGGTGGATCTTGGAGTAAGCATCTGCCTTTGATAGAGTTCTCCTATAACAACAGTTATCAATCTACCATTGGAGTTGCACCTTATGAGATGTTGTATGGTAGAAAGTGCAGGTCTCCCATTCATTGGGATGAGATAGGTGAAAGGAGATACTTAGGTCCTGAGGCAGTTCAGAGGACCAGTGAGGCCATTGAGAAGATTAGAGCTCGGATGCTCGCTTCTGAAAGTAGACAGAAGAGCTATGCAGATCCCAAGCGCAGGAACGTGGAGTTCCAAGTGGGAGACTATGTCTTCCTTAGAGTCTCTCCATGGAAAGGGGTGAGAAGGTTTGGGAAGAAAGGCAAGCTGAGCCCTAGATTTGTAGGTCCATTTGAGATCCTGGAGAGGATTGGTCAGGTGGCTTACAGATTGGCTTTGCCTCTGGCGTTGTCTGCCGTGCATAATGTGTTTCATGTATCAGCTCTTCGAAGGTATGTATCTGATGTGAGCCATATTTTGAGTTATGAAGATCTGGAGCTTCAGCCAGATCTCTCCTTTGAGGAGCAGCTAGTTCAGATACTTGACAGAAAAGATAAGGTCCTCAGGAATAAGACGATACCTTTGGTTAAGGTATTGTGGAGGAACAGCAAGGTCGAGGAAGCGACCTGGGAGTTGGAGTCAGATATGCAGAGTCAGTATCCCGAGTTGTTCAGGTAAATTTTGAGGATGAAATTTCAGTAAGGAGAGGAAAGTTGTAATGCCCTAAATTCTTTGATGTGGTTTAGTGGCGGTTTAGTAGGCCGGGAGGGCCATAACTGTTTAATTATGCCATTAAATGAATATATGCATGTTTATGTGAATTATATTATAATATGATGTTATATGCATGCATGTGGGTCCACATTTGAATAATTATGATGTTTTGATAATTTGGCCCATTGAGGGTAAATTTGTGTATTTGGGTGCATAATGTGATTTGTGAATGAGATTCCATTATTATGGAGATATATTCGAGCTATTCGGCATGAGATGTTCCTATTTAGTGGATTAGCGGTTTTGTCATAACGGGGTCAATTATGGGGTAATAGAAATGTTTATTTGATGATAAATTGGGAGTTATTGAGATCAAGGTGAAATTATGGAAGTTTTGACTATAATGTCCTCGGGGGTGTTTTTGGGACCCCGAGCACTAGATTTTATTTGAGGTTACTTAAGCTGGAAGTAGCTTGTCAGATAGAACGTACGTAAGAAAACCTCTCGTTCTCCCTTTCGTCAGTTCGTTTTACCGTTTGAGCCTTTTTGAAGAAATCTCGAGTTCTCGGAGTCAGAATGGATCGAGGCATAGCGATCCTAGGAAAGATTAGAAGCTTCTTAACCGAAGGATTTGACGAGAAACAACTCAATCAAAGGTAATTGAAGTTTAAGTTTTGAGTATTTCGAGTTTCTAAGCTTTGAATTAGATTTTGTAAATTGTTGAGTTTTCGGTTCGTTCGAACCTTGGGTTTTGAGGGTTTTGGAGCATTGGGAAGCTTGGGAACTTTGATTTGATGATTAGGGAATGTTTAGGTATGATTTTGGAGGCTTTGAAGTGTTAAAAATGTGTTTTGGAATGGCCCAGAGTTGGGGGCCGTGGCCCTGTTCTTGGGGTGTCGCGGCCTTGACATGAAGAAGTAGGTGGGGCTCTTTGTGCCTGCTGGGCGCCACGGCCCTTGATGAAGGGCACTGTGGCCCTTGCTTCAGGAAGTTCTGGGGGCCGCGGCCCAAGGTGCTAGGGCCATAGCCCTTGCCCAGTTTTCACCCCGTTTGCATGTTTTGACCCCGGGAACATGGTTTTAGGCCTCAGGATCACTCCCACTATTCGGATTAGTGGGGATTGATGTCTTGGAGGCTAGATATTGGTTTGGGAACCTATGTCGATCATTTTATTGATGGTATCCTATAATGTGTTATGATTAGGTAACCGTTAAAGGACTAAAAGCTAAACCGTTCTCAAGGGTCGTTCTTTTGTTCATTCTAGCTCGAATCAGAGGTAAGAAAACTGCACCCCAAATGTGACATGCATGGTTGTTCATGAGGCATGTTGATTGTGTAAATGTGGACATGGATTGATTATTGAATGCTTAGCAAATCTTGCTCACTTGTGCATGGTACTGACTAATTAGTCAGATTTTGAAAAGATGTCAGTATCAACTGTGAAGCTGGGACTTATTAGTCAGGTTCAGCAGTGGTACTGGGCACTGGTCACACAGTGCTGACTCATAAGTCAGGATGGCCTTAGCGTGTTCAACGCAAGCCAATAAAGATTAGATCTAATCGATAACTGCATTGGATGACTCAAAGAGCATTAATGCCGGACCGGCCTCAAGTTGGATGAATACTATAAGCTTTTGTGTGACTTACCCAACAGTCACTCATCTGTAAGTTAGAGACTTACCCATCAGTCTCTCATCTGTTTAAGGCTAGTGGCTTACCCAGCAGCCACTCTTTTGTTTAAATTAGTGACTTTCTTGTCAGTCACTCAGTATGGTTTTCTAGAACCTCAAGGGATATTCACTCATCTGTTTAAGAGCTGAGAGCTCTGTGTGATTATAATGACAATCATTTGATAATGTTTACATATAATGCTATGTTTTCTTGTTGGGCTTTGGCTCATAGGTGCTATGTGGTGCAGGTAAAGGGAAAGAAAAGCTCACCCAACCTTGAGTGGAGAGCTTAGGTGGTGATGTGTACATATGCGGCCGCTTGACCACCACTGCCAAGGAGTTCTCAGAGGAACTAGGGGGTTTACCCTATGTTTGCCGCTTAGATCGGCAGGTTTGTAATTTTGGAACAGTAATGACCCTTTTGAGTTGTAAATAACTTGTAAATGTTCTTGTGGGCCCTTTCCTTTTTGCTGATTTTCACCTTAGCCTGTTAATAACACTTAGAACACGTTTTTAACCAAAGGACTCGGGTAGCGGGTCAAATTTTTGGTTCACCGAACAGTTCTGGGGTAACCAGGGCGTACAAAAATGTGTCCAATTCAGGGGACTACCAAATGAAGATCTGAATCTTCACATCACCAACTTCTTAGAGCTGTGTGCAACATTCAAAATGAATGGGGTGGGTAATGATGTTGTCATATTAAGATTAATCCTGTTTTCATTAATAGACAGAGCTAAGAGTTGGCTGAACTCATTACAAGCCAACTCTATCGCCATTTGGGAAGACTTGGCTCAAAAATTCCTTGCTAAATATTTTCCCCATGCGAACTCAGCCCGATATAGAGGAGAGATTAATAACTTTCATCATTTGGGTGGGGAGTCTTTATATGATGCATGGGAATGATTTAAAGAGTTGCTAAGGAAGTACCCGCATCATGGTATAGAGAAGTGGCTGCTGGTGCACACGTTTTACAATGGTTTGGGGGGAAATACAAGGACCATTATTGATGCAGCATCGGGTGGAGCGTTTATGAGAAAAAGTGCTAACGAAGCTTATGAAATACTGGAAGAGATGGCCATGAATAATTACAATCGGCCCACTGAGCGTGAAAATAAGAAGGTGGCATGAGTCTTAGAGGTTGATCCTATTGCTTTATTGACTGCTCAAACATCATCTCTAACCAAGCAATTGCAGCAAAATAATCTTGCCGCCTAAGCAATGCAAGTACAAAATGTTATTAGTTGTGAGATTTGTGGGGGTCCTCATTCTTATGAACAGTGCCCAAGCATTGCTAGTTGCTCAACATATGTGAATAGTTTGCCTTTGGAATAGGCACAAGCTATTGGTAATTTTCCAAGACCTTCCAACAACCCTTACTCAAAATACATATTGTGACAGTCAGAATCCCGTGATTCGCAGGGGTAAAGACCTGGTAAAAATCTGTGCAATCTCACATCGCCTGGGGAAGGTCAAGTGTGATGATTCTAAGACTGTGTATGTAGCGTCCCAAAATTTGCTAATAAGGCTTAGGCCCTTGATTAGTGTGCCAGGAGGGGAATAATTGATTTAGTTATGATATTATATGAATTTGGTAATTATGTGATTGGACATGCATGATTGTGTGTATTAAATATGCATGTGGGTCCATTTCTGTGAATAGGGGCGTGTTTGTAATTTTGGCCTGTTGGGGGGCATAAATGTAAATATGCATGTGTTGTGAGTGGGACCCCAGTGTCATGGGGATATATTTGAGATGTGTGATCCGAGACAATTCTAGGGAGCAGATTAGCGGAATAGTCACAACAGAGTCAAATACCTGGCTCGGGAGGAGCCTAGGGGTATTTTGGGTATGTTATATGTGTTTGGGAATGACCGAGTAATGGGTAGTAGTTTAGTAATGGTTTGTACATGTCGGGATTAAATGGGAATTTATTAGGGACACTCGAGGAATTAGCGGGATGTGGCAAATGATGGGATTGCCCTTGGTGGCATTAAGACGTTAAGGATGGATTTGGGGGTATTTTGGTCTTTTGGCCAAGGGATAGACCTGGCCATAGAATGACTCAGCTATTCTGGATAGTTGTAGAACTTAAGGAAAACACTTAGAAGGAAAAAGAAAGACATAACTCTTCAGCTGTGTGTGTGTGTCTCTCTCTCTTGGCTCTTCCTTCCTCTCTTGGTGGCTTAGGTAGTTTTGGAGAAATGCTTGTGGTGAGGCTATGAATTGAAGATGTGGAAGCTTGGAGGCTGAGGAATCAAGCTAAGATCAGTTGAGGATGGGTTTAGGGTCTTCATTTGCAGAAGGGGTAAGTGAATTCTTGTACTTCTCTGTTGAATTATGAGTTTGATATTGATGTTCTTGAGTTTCAAACTCAAGGTTTGAATTTTGGGCTGTGATGGAGTTTTGATTTAGCTATTATTGTGGTGATGTTGTTTAAGGTACTTGGGAATACTTGAGAGACTTAGTTATGGCTATAGTTCATGTCTAGGGTGGAATTTTGGTGAATTGAGTTCAGGAAAAACGTAGAAAATGGTGGGATTTCTGGGTTTCAGGCTTCAGCCGCGGCCTTGTTCTTCAGGTGCTGCAGCCTGTGTGTTTGAAGTGGCTGGAAAGCCTCTGTCTGCTAGGCCCGCTGCGACTCAAGGCTAGGAATGCCACGACCCGTGTGTGCGTGAGGCCTGGGGAGGCCTCTGTTCTTGAGGCGTGCCGCGGCCCAAGGACGGGCATGCTACGGCTCGTGTTCCCCAGTAATGAGGCTTTTTCCTCTGACTTGAGCGCACCGCCGCCCTTAAGGGGCTAGGCTGTGACTTAAGTGTTAGATGTTGGCCATTTGAGGGTTTTAGGTTTAGGAACTCAAATGTTAAGGCTCGGGAAGGATTTTACCACCCGGATTGGTAGAATCCAAGGTCCCGGAGACTAGAATTGTAACCCAAAGTTATTTAATGGATTAGAACTTGATGGATGGCTATTGTTGATGCGTTGTGACTAGGTCTTACCGCTCAGGTTCAGGATTAGGATTGTGCTCGGGATCGCTTTGGATTGTCAGCTCGGAACACCAGGTAAGAGAACTGTTTGTACTCGTAGAGCTATGTGGTATGTTGTACTGTATGTATTGTTTTATGTTTGTTATGTCATACATGTGATTATGAACAATCGACAAGAGCCAGGAGCCGCAAGAGCCGGAATTGGCAAAAGCCGGGAGAGGCAAGGGCTGGGAGCGGCAAGAGCTGAAATCGGCATAAGCCGGGAGAGGCAACGGCTAGAAGAGGCAAGAGCCGGGAGCGGCAAGGGGCCGGGATCAATGTTAAGCACACGAAGTGCAAAGCCGAGAACGACAAGGGGCCAGAAACAATGTTGAGCATGTGGAGTGCAAGCCGTTAGGGCGAGAGCCTACTAGGATGCTGGAGTCATCCTCACAGTGCAGACTGCAAAACCAGGGCCTGGTAAAGCACCTGGGACGGCATGTCTGCTATGTGTTTAGCCTATTGGCTGCTTTGTTATATGTTGTTGTAATATTGAGTTGTTGTGTGAATATACTGTCGTATTATTATGTTGTCGTGTTATAGTGCTAATGTGTTATTGCACTGCTGTACTATTAGGTTGTTATGCCATTGTGGTTTTGTGTTGGTCTAGATGCTGTGTTGTTGAGAATGCTAGTAGGATTTGGTATCTATTTGTTGCTCTGATTGAATATGAGTTGTTAGATATATTTTTACATATTGTGCTTGAAGTTCTTTTGCTGGGCCTCGACTCATGGGTGCTTTGTGGTGCAGGTAAGAGCAAGGAAGCTGGATCTTTTAACCATGAGTTGGAGGGCATGGAGCGGTGTGTACATGTTTGGCCTACCTGGCCACCACGACTAGGGTTATTTTAAGGAACACGTGGTAAACGTTCGGTTTTGTCGCTTAGGTCGACTGTACTGTACTTCAGATTGTAAATGTATTTCAAAATAGTATTTTGGGATCCCAATGTAATATTTTTACGAATTTCAATAAAGGATCAACTTTTATTAATTAATATTTATTAAATGAATCTTTATTTTTATCCAAACACACTTTCTAATATTAAACCTCGATTAGCGAGCTAGTGGCACATTTATAAATCACTTGGTAACGGCTCTAAGGAAGTAGGGCGTTACAGTGGAGGTATGGGACCACACAGTTGAAGAGGGCTTAAATGGATTGATGGGTACTACCTATGCCAACAAGATGCATCTTCTTTTTGGTAGCTCATCACTTGAGAACTCCAAAGTTAAGCGTGCTTGACCTGGAGTAGTCTCATGATGGGTAACCTCCTGGGAAGTTTTCCCAGGAAGCGTGCGAGTGAGGACAAAGCACGCTAGAAAGACTCGTGTTGGTTTGCAAGGCCAGTCGTCATTCCAAAAAGCAGTCATAGTGATGTGGAGCGTTACACATATACTCCTACTTGGAAGAATCATCCCAACATGTCTTGGAAAGATAACCAAGGATTACAACCACAATATCCACCTCACCGACCGACCTATGGACTTCACCCTAGGCCATACTATGATCCAAACCCACACCCACACCCATCTCATCTACCACCACATCCTCCAATGAACCCACCAACATCTTAACCTGACCAGTTAAATCAATTCATGACAGAGACAAGGTCCTCAATCAGGAATTTGGAGACATAAATGGGTCAGTTGGCTAAGTTACTTTCTAGTAGACTACAAGGGAATTTTCCTAGTTCCATAGAGATAAACCCTAAAGAAAAGTTTCAAGCGGTCACTTTAAGGAGTAGGACCAGTTTTGAGGGGCCTTCAGTATCAGTTCTAGAGGAAGAGGTGAAGACTCAGGATCAACAGGCAGCTACACCAGAGCAGAAGAGGGTCACTGATGATCTTCAGAAAAAGGGTAATATAAAAGTTGAGATTGTGGATCCTACTCCTAAATTACCACATCCTCAGAGGTATAGGAAAGTGAATCTCGATAAGCAGTTCTCCAAGTTTCTTGAGGTGTTTAAGAAACTTCATATCAACATACCATTCATTGAGGCTTTGGAGCAAAAGCCCAACTATGTGAAGTTTATGAAGGATATATTATCAAAGAAAAGGAGAATGGAGGATTTTGAGACAGTGTCTTTGATAGAGGAGTGCAACGCCATCTTACAGAGGAAGCTCCCTCACAAATTAAGGGATTCAGGCAATTTTACTATCCCGTGCACCATCAGAAATTTTCAGTGTGAGAGAGATCTTTGTGATTTGGGCGCTAGTATCAATTTAATGCCACTGTTAGTTTATTGGAGATTTAGGTTAGGAGAAGGGCGCCCCACTATAGTGACACTATAGTTAGCGAACAAGTCTATCAAGCATCCTCGTGGGATTCTAGAGGACGTCTTAGTAAAGGTAGATAAATTTATCTTCCTAGCGGATTTCATTGTATTAGATATGGAGGAAGATAAGGACGTGCCTATTATATTGGGAAGACCGTTTTTAGCCACGGGGAATGCTTTGATTGATGTCCAGAAGGGTGAGTTAAGGATCAGAGTACAAGGTGATGAGGTAGTTTTTAATGTCTTTAGAGCCTTAAACTACCCTCATGCTAGTGACAATTGTTTCAGTGTCAGTGTATTGGATGAACAAGGTGAAGGGGTCAAGTCTATTGAGGACCCACTTGAGTTGAGTTTGGTTGTAAGTCAAGAGGAGTGTGATGGTACTGAAGACAACGAATATGTTAAGGGTTGAACTCAGCGGGGCAAGTTTATAAAAAGAAATATGAGGAATTGGGGCAAGTGCCTGAGAGACCGCTCCCATCTATTGAGAAGTCATCAGTCCTTGAGTTAAAGACATTGCCTGATCACCTTTGGTATGCATATTTGGGTGAGAACAACACACTACTAGGTATTATTTTTGCTTCATTGTCTACTATGGAAGAAGATAAGCTACTTAGGGTGTTGAGGGCTCACAAGCTAGCTATTGGGTGGACTTTGGCGGATATTAAGGGTATGAGCCCTTCAACGGTGATGCATTTGACAGTGCATGGGTTATTCCTATTCAGGTGCTCCCGAAGAAAGGTTGTATGATGGTGGTTAAGAACGATAATAATGAACTTATTCCAACTCGTACGGTGATGGGGTGGACAATTTGTATTGACTACCGTAAACTGAATAAGGCAACCAGGAAGGACCATTTCCCCTTGCTTTTTATTGATCAGATGTTGGACAGATTGGCAAGCCATCCTTATTACTGTTTCTTGGATGAGTACTCGGGGTACCATTAAATTCCCATTGCAGCGGAGGACCGAGAAAAGACCACCTTCACATGCCGCTATGGAACATATGCATTTCGAAGAATGTCATTTGGGTTGTGTAATGCTCCAACAATATTTCAGAAATGTATGTTGTCTATCTTCTCAGACATGGTGGAAAAAGGTATAGATATTTTCGTGGATGACTTTTTCAGTCTTTGGGTCATCTTTTGATGGATGTTTGGATAATTTGGAAATGGTTTTGAAAAGATGTGAGGAGTCAAACTTGGTATTAAATTAGGAGAAATGTCACTTTATGGTGACAAAAGGAATAGTCTTGGGCCACACAATTTCATGCCATCGTATTGAGGTAGACAAGGCCAAGATATCTACAGTAGAAAACTTACCTCCACCGGTGTCTGTTAAGGGGGTTCATAGTTTTTTGGGCCACGCTGGATTCTATAGGAGGTTTATCAAGGACTTTTCAAAGATTTTGAAGCCCTTATCCACTCAACTCATGAATGGTGTGGTGTTTGACTTTAATAATGAATTTTTTAAGGGCATTTAACACGCTGAATGAGAAATTGGTTTATGCTCTTATTGTTGTGTCACCGGATTAGGATCTCCCCTTTGAGCTTATGTGTGATGCAAGTGACTACGCAATGGGAGCGGTGTTGGGACATCATGTAGATAAGGTATTCAGGACTATTTGCTATGCCAGTAGGCCTCTTAATGATGCTCAACTTAACTATGCCACCATGGAGAAAGAGTTACTAGCCATAATATTTGCCTTCGATAAATTCAGACCCTACCTAATTGGCAATAAGGTAATAGTGTATATGGACCATTCTGCAATAAAATACCTTATGACCAAGAAGGAATCTAAGCCACGCTTGATTCGTTGGCTCTTGCTACTACAAGAGTTTGATATGGAAATCCGGGACAAAAAGGGGACTGAGAATTTAGTAGCGGATCACTTGTCGAGGCTTGAGAATGATAATGAGGCTAGTGGAGTTCAAATTGATGATGATTTTCTGGATGAGCAACTCTTTGCTGTGAGTAATGATGAGGGGGTTCCTTGGTTTACAGATTATGTGAACTTTTTGGTTGCCAAGGTTCCACCTCCAGAGATGTCGAGACAACAGTTAAAGAAATTTTATTTGGAGGTCAAGCACTATTATTGGAAAGAGCCCATTCTATATCGTCATTGTGCAGACCAAGTGATTTGAAGGTGTGTGCCTAAGGAGGAAATGCAATCTATATTGATGCATTGTCACACTTTATAGTGTGGTGGTCATTTTGGTGCCACTAGGACAGCAGCGATGGTCTTGCAATCAGGATTTTATTGGCCTACACTGTTCAAGGATGTCAATCTATTTATGAAAAGTTGTGATTGCTGTCAAAGAACCGGGAACATGTCTAGGAGATACCAAATGCCTATGACAGGAGTCCTAGAGGTGGAATTATTTGATGTGTGGGGGATCGATTTTATGGGGCCATTCCCGTCATCATTTAATAATAAATACATACTCTTGGCTGTGGATTATGTATCAAAATGGGTGGAAGCTACAACCACTCCTACAAATGATGGAAAGGTAGTACTGAAATTTCTGCATAAGCATATTTTTACCCTGTTTGGAACTCCTCGAGCAATCATAAGCGATAAAGGGAGTCATTTCTGCAATCACAGTTTCGCTGCATTATGTTCCCGATATGGAGTTCGAAATCACACTGCATTGGTCTATCATCCCCAAGCAAATGGCCAAGCGGAAGTACCGAATCGGGAAATAAAGAGTATACTTGAGAAGACTGTGAATACGTCAGGGAAAGACTGTTCAAAGAGGCTTGATGACTCCTTATGGGCATATAGAACTGCTTTCAAAACACCCATAGGGATGTCACCATATCGCTTGATATTTGGGAAGGCGTGTCATCTTCCTGTGGAGCTTGAACATTGAGCATACTAGGCTGTGAAAAAATTGAATGTCGATTTGTATAAATCTTGAGAGAAAAGGCTCATGGACCTGAATGAGCTAGAAGAGTTTCGCAACGAGGCTTATGAAAATGCTAACCCTTTTGGTTCCCCAGACACGTTCTGATGGTTATTGCGATTCCCCATGCATCGAAACTCTATTCTTATCATTACTTTGCATTAATGGCCCGAGCAGTATAAATATA
The DNA here is from genome assembly GCF_963169125.1 of Humulus lupulus. Taxonomy (NCBI): domain Eukaryota; kingdom Viridiplantae; phylum Streptophyta; class Magnoliopsida; order Rosales; family Cannabaceae; genus Humulus; species Humulus lupulus. Next base: position 91,228,018 of record NC_084800.1, on the reverse strand, counting down.
AGCCTCTTCACCCCCTTTCATTTTTTACCCGACCTTCTCTCTTCAAGAATACTCAGAAAAACCTCCAAGAAAACCCAAAGACCCTAGTACGATCTGAGGCTTCTACGATCAACTTCAAGCACCATCTTTGTAATTTCTTCAACAATTCCTACTTCAAGTAAGTTTTCAAATTCATCCTCTTACTTTTGTAGCAATTTTCACGTATTTTGGCCCTGATTTACATGTTTCCATAACTAGGTTTACACTGTTCTTGGCAAATTTTTGGATAATCGGGTTTAGGCAAAAATACATAGAATAACAATGCTAGAATAGGGATTTTAGGCAACATAATGTAGAAAAACAACATTTGGAAGTAATACGGGGTGTATTTACACTTATTTCAGGTCCATAATCGAAGTGAAAATTAAATTTTAAGTGTTTCGGGAAGACTGGGTTTTTCCCGCCTGTTTTCGGAGTTGAAATTTTTTTCTTAAAAAACTTTTCAAATTCGCTTTTTGATCTATTTTTCCACCCTGCTCGCATGTTTATTGTGTTTTTATCAGGACGCTGCTGGGCGTATAAAAGATTAACTTTTATACACGAGCAACACTATCCTTACTTTTCTTTTTGTTCTATCTATTGGTCGCAGATTCTCACTTCCCCTTTGCTCTTCTCAGATATGATCCTTGGGGAGGTGAGAGACTATTAGATGGTGATCTTCTCGTTTTGTTGTTCGAGGATCAAGAATAGCCTTCTCTGTCTTTTCCAGAACCTTCGGCACCACATCCAATTCCTACGACAAGCTCTCCTCACAATCTTCAAAAGAGCCAACCAAACATGGGTTGTGTCAAACACATTGCTCATCGGAAAAGAAAACCCACAAACTCACCTACCAGCCAACCTGCAGCCAATACCGAGGGTCCCTCAAACAACCCTCAACCCTTAAATTTTGTACCACCAGAGATTCAACACAAGACCTGTCCACACGATGGCCCTCGAGCAGAGGTAGCCTGGTACATCACCCCTCCAAGCGTCATATCAACCAGGATGGTGGCTAAGTATCCCAAGAAGTATGGGCTTCCTGGGATTAGTTTATACAAACCTACACCCGACCAGAGGGCAAACGTGCCTGGAGGTGCCTACAGTGCCTGGTCGAGGTACCATATAGAAGCAGGGGCAATCTTGCCCTTGCATGACTTTTTCCGAGGGGTGGCCAATTATTTTGAGGTCACCCCTTTCCAAATAACTTCCAATGGATATAGAGTACTTTTAGCACTCTATATCCTGCACAACCATAAAAAATGGCTTGTGCCTACTCCTCATGAGATCAACTACTTGTTCGATCTCAAATCCAACCCCAACCAAAGCGAAATGGGGTTCTTCCACTTCTATCACCAGGTATCCAATTGCATATTCCTGAGTGACATAACTTATAAGTCCAATGTGGGAAAGTACTTCCAAGAGTACTTCCTCATGACCAACCTGGTCGCTGACAACATGTCCATCACGTGAGGAGGTGAAATTTTAATCTTTGTTTGACATTCATCTAGTCATTTTGCATCTTTTCCTTGTCCTTAGTTGTTTTGCATTGTATCTAGGTCCATGGTACCGACTGGACCCTACTCTAGAAATGGAGATAAGAGCCGCAACCCTGGCCAACATGATGAATATAGAAAAAGGGTCAAGGAGCTAGTCACAGAGAGCAATTTGAGGCTAGTTGGCCTTTTAGAACCTCACTAGGAAGTGGGGGAATAAACTGCGGGGAGTGCCACTGGAGATGGTACTGGAGCACAAGAAAACCCCGAAGGCCCCGACCAATGGGTGTAACCATTCGAGAACCCAACCCCCACACTCGACCAGCCAGTATCCATCCCCAAAATGGTAAGGGAAAACAAATATTCCTGAATATGCTGGCCCTATACTCGAATCCTCTGACGAGAACAATATATATTTTTCACTCTTAGATAAACTGCCCATCCCTTGTCATTTATTTGATAGGAACGACAACTTTAAATTCACGACTAGTAGTTTTAGCTTGGAATTCTTCAAGGCAGATAGTGAGTGTAGCAATAGTTCTTTAAATAATGTAGCGACCAGTAATTGTAGTTCGGGTATACCATTTAGAATTCCTTTAATTTTGTTTCCTTATCATGCAAAACTATTTCTTGACTTATCTGCTCGTTTGTTTGTCTTGTAGTCATGTAGACTAATGATGCGTTCGACATCTATACCTCTAGAGGCAAACTGGGTAGCTCAAATAAATCGAGCAGAAAAAACACTAGACATGCTAGTGGGGAACCTTCGAGGAAAAGAATGCGATTAGAAGATCCTCCAGCACCTACTCCTTCAAGAAAAACTACACCTCCTCCACCTCCTCGCACCAAGCCCTCCAGTGACCAGGCGGCCTTGGCGGCTGAGTCATTGAGCAATGCTTACTGCTCAACAAATGATATACTTCAAAAGATAGTCAAGCATCATCGAAGCCAAGAGGCTTTTGTTTCTCTCTCTTCGCTGAAACATAGCTAGATCCTTGGTTGGGGGTTCAATGAAATCCTTAGCGAGAGTTTCCAGTATTTAGTTGTATTCAAACATCCTCTTTTTTTATAATTTATGACGACTTTTATCTTTCTTTTGTTTTCAGGGTCTTCTTATTGTAAACAACAATTGTTGCCACGCCGAGGAGATCGATGCAAAACATGCCGAGGAGATAAAGGCAATCAAGGCCAAACATGTTGAGGAGGTCAAGGCATGGGAGGCCAAAGTTAAGGTAGCTGATGACAAAGTTGCCATTTTGAATGAGGAGTTGAAGAAGAACCAAGAAAATCTAGCTAAGGCTGTTGCTGCGAAGGAGAAATTCAAAGAAGCCTCCAAAACCAACTTCAAGGAAGCAGCCAAGCTGCAAGAGGATTTGGAGGCAAGCATGAAGGAAGCGAACGACCTAGAGGATCGAGTGAAGCTGCTCGAAGAGAAAAATGCCAAAAACCTGGAGAAGTTTTGAGGAGCCGCATTCACCTGCTTTTACATGTTCTGGAAGAACAACCCCGATGCAAACTTCGACTATCTTCCTGAGCAGGTAAAACAAGCTGAACTTGCCAAGTGTGCTGATCGCTTGGAGGAGGAGAGAGATGTCCCAGAGTCTCCTGAAATTTCCTTGGTGATGGGCATAAAAGGTGTCGAGGAGGAAACCGACCTTTCAGTCGATCAAAAACCTCAATAGGACCCTCCTTCAGCTGCACAATAAAGATTTTTTATGTAACTAGCACACCCGAATAGATTTTTCACGGTGTTCAGACAATTTGCTGCCTAAGGCAGTTTTATTTACTTTTAACATTTTAATTACATCCAAGCAGCAATTGGTCGTGGTGTAAAGTCCTTTCATTTTGATATTATAGCAGTTGCACATTATAATTTCTATTATAACATCTGCTCCTATGACCGAAATTAGCATAACACTTTATTATCTTACAAGATTAGCTAAATTTTTTGAAAAATACTCGAAGTATCATAGTATGCTTTTCCCTTATTTTGCTCGTGTGTTTGCATATGTTTATAATATGCTTTACTCACTTAGTATCTTATATTCCCCTCAAGTGATTGAGGAGTTAAAGGTTCTCGGTCACTTGCCACTGACCAAATCTTGTTCTAACATTACTGCTCGCGTACTTATAAATAATCAATGATAATATAGTAAAACAACACACATAATGAGCAAATACTTGTAATAAATACAATAATTGGCAAGAGTAATTGGCTGCGCACAGTTCCTTTTATTTCTCATAAAAAATGGACAAAATTCGTATCTGTACGAGTGATAAAAAATTGATCTTACACTTATAAGCGATCAACCATCTAACTGGCTAGCCCTTGTTCAAAAACTTGTAAAAGTGAAATTAATACAAGCCAAATCTTTAAAAAGAAATGTTCATTGATAATACTTGTGCATGTGTTCTCCATTCCAATAACGAGGAACGAGATCTCCATTTAAGCGAGCAAGTTTGTAGGTGCCTGGTTGAAGAATTTCTTCAATTTGATATGAACCCTCCCAGTTTAGTTTGAGTGCTCCAGCGGCTTGATCGCGAGTGTTGAGGAAAACTCTTCTAAGTATCAAATCTCCCACGTAAAACTTTCTTTCGCATACTTTGGAGTTAAAATATCGAGCGATCTTTTATTGATAAGCTGCCACTTGTAGTTGAGCCAGTTCTCACCTTTCATTGACCAAGTCCAAAGAATCCATTAATAACTGGTTATTCATATTCTGGTCGTATGTCATCCTCCTATGTGAGGTGGATCTAACTCAATTGGTAACATGACCTCATACCCATAGGCTAAGGAAAATGGCGTATGGCCTGTTGCTATTCGGTGAGATGTTCTATACGACCAGAGTACTTCTGGCAATTGTTCTGGCCACGCTCCCTTTGCTTTTTCGAGCCTTTTCTTCAGTGTGTCCTTCAGAGTTTTGTTCACAGCTTCAACCTGTCCGTTTGCTTGTGGATGAGCGACTAACGAAAAGTTATTCATTATACCATGCCGCTCGCAGAATCGGTAAACAGGTGAATGCCAAATATTGTGCCATTATCTGATACAATCTTTTTCGGCATACAATTTTTTTGACAATGAAATCCAGCACCTTCTTGGTCGTGATTGTCCCGAGTGGTTCAGCTTTAGCCCACTAAGTAAAGTAGTTGATAGCAACTACTGCATACTTGACATTTTCTTTTCCTGTAGGCAAAGATCTGATTAGGTCAATTCCGCTTTGCATCTGTTTAAGCTCATTTGGGGCTATTCGAGGTGTCTTGGAGAATCGTTGGAATTTATCACACTTCTTAACAATTCCATGGAATCCTCAAACATCGTAGATTTGAAATACCCTTGTCGAAGAATCTTCTTTGACAAACTTTGCCCCCAGCATGATCTCCACAAAATCCTTCATGTACTTCTTTCATCAATTCCTTACCTTTTTCCTTGGAGATACATCTTAATAAAGGCATTGAATATCCTTGTCGATATAGGATTCCATCGAACATGATAAATTGAGCTGAATGCCTTTGTAGTGCCTTGCCTTATTCATATCCGCAGGTAACAATCCTTGTTCAAGATATTGTACGATGGGAGTCATCCACGTGTTGGACACTTGTATTACTAGGGGGATTCTTCCACCTGAATGATGGGTGTTGTTAAACGTTCGACCTGTACTATGCTCAAAGTGTCGACATCTTTGGCGCTTGCTAATTTGGCTAAGGCATTATCGTTTGAGTTCTGGTTGTGAGGTACTTGCTGGAGGGTATACTTTTTGAATTGTGCTAGCAAGTCCTTTGCCTTGTTTAGATACACAACCATCTTAAGACCCCTAGCCTGATATTCTCCAATAATTTGATTAACAACTAGCTGGGAATCACTGTATATTTCTAATGACTTTATATTCATATACTTAGCTAATCTCAAACCTGCGAGCAGTGCCTTGTACTCAACTTCATTGTTGGAGGCTGTAAGTTGAATCTAATTGCACAGTGAAATCGATGTCCCTCGGGGGTAACTAAGATCAACCATGCCCCAGATTTGTGCTCATTAGATGACCCATCTATGAACAGTCTCCAGGCGGGAGTTTGGTCTTGATCTTCTGTCTCTATAATCGGCTCGCTGGCAGGGAGTCCTGTGAATTCAGCCACGAAATATGCTAAGGCTTGTTCCTTTATGGATGTTAGAGGTGCATAGGAAATTTCTAACTGCCCTAGCTCTATTGCCCATTTTAGTAGTTGACCAGCAACTTCTAGTTTTTGCAAAACTTGTCATAGTGGCTGGTCGGTAAGAACTATTATAGGGTGAGCTTGGAAGTAGGGTCGCAGTTTTCTAGAAGCCAGTATCAAGTAGTAAGCCAATTTCTCTATAGCTGGATATTGTAATTCTGCTCCCACTAGCCATTTACTTATGTAGTATACTACCTTTTGAATGTTGTCTTCCTCCCTGATCAAATAAGCACTGGCAACATACTCTGTTATGGCTAAGTAGATGTAAAAAGTCTCTCATTCGACTAGTTTGGACAAAATAGGCGGTCGAGACATATGAGCCTTAAGTGCCTGAAAAGCCTATTCGCATTCTTCTGTCCATTCGAACTTTTTGTTTCCTCTGAGTAGATTAAAAAATGGGATGAACTTATCCGTATACTTAGATATAAATCTACTCAGATTCGTGATTCTCCTTGTCAGGCTTGTACATCTTTAATTTTGGCTGGTGACTGCATCTCGATCAGTGCTCGAATCTTTTTGTGATTGGCTTCGATTCCTTGCGAGTTTACTATGAATTCCAAAAAATTTCTTGATCCAACTCCGAAGGAACACTTGAGAGGATTAAGCTTCATCTGATATTTGTTCAAGATGTTGAAGCATTCCTCCAGATCCTTGATGTGTTCACTAGCTTTTCTCAGCTTGACCAACATATCATTGATGTAAACCTCCATGTTATTGCCGATCTGCTCTTTGAACATGTGGTTGACTAGTTGCTGGTAAGTCGCACCAGCATTTTTCAAACCGAAGGGCATTACTTTGTAGCTGTAAAGCCTCGTATCTATTTAAAAGCTAGTGTGCTCTTCATCAGGTGGATGCATACTAATTTGATTATAACCGGAATATGCATCCATGAATTACAAAACTTCATGTCCTGATGTAGCATCGACCAGCTAGTCAATTCTTGGAAGTGGGAAATTGTAATGACCCAAATTTCCTAATAAGGCTTAGAGCCTTGATTAGGAGGTCGGGAGGGCCATAATTGATTTATTATGCCATTAAATGATTATATGCATGTTTATGTGAATTATATTATTATATGATGATAAATGCATGCATATGGGTCCACTTTTCATTATAAGGGCATTTTGGTAATTTGGCCCTTTGAGGGCATATATGTATATTTTCATGTATGTTGCTGAATTATGAATAAGACCACATTATAATGTGAATTTGTTCGAGCTATTCGGCATGAGACGATCTTTGAATGCAAGTTATCCGTTTGGTCATAACGGGGTTAATTTCGGGGCTCGGGGTGAGTCTCAGGGTAATTTGAGGATTAGTACATTGCTGAGAATTAAATGGTAATGGGATATGATTTATTAGCATTCGAGAATATTTGGAATAATGGGAATTGGAGGGAGTTAATTATAATTAACGAGATAGAGGAGAAAGGATGGTTTTGCCCTTGGTGGCTGTTAAGGGTTTTAAATAGGCTTGGGGGCATTTTGGTCTTTTGACATAAGGGATGTATATCAACCTTAAGAAGCTGTAGAAAGCTTAAGAAAACAGAGCTCTTCTTCTTCTTCTCCCGTTCATCACTTCTTCTCCTTTTCTCTTTGAATTTTTGAGCTCCATTTGAGGAACCAAGCTAGGGAACCAAGCCTTGAGGGTCTAGGGTTATGTTCTGCCATTGAAGAGGGTGTAATTCTGAGCTTGAGGTAAGTTTTCAACCATGGAAAACTTTGGTTTTACTTTGTTTTCTTTTTGAGTTTCAATTAGAATTTTGAAGTTGAAAGTTGAGAATTGATGGGAGTTTTGGCAAAGATTGATTAGGTTTTGATGCCTAGGACTTGTATGTTGGGTATTTGGGTTCATTTGTGAGTTTAATGAGGTTTGGGAGCAAGTTTTGAAGCTTTGAAGTGGAGAAATCGAAGGAGGAAAAACCAGGGCTGGATCAGCCTAGTCCTAGCGCTACAGTGCCCAAGGGAGGGCGCTACAGCGCTAGCCAGGGAAATTCAACTCTGTTTGTAGCGCTTGGCGCTAAGGGGGCAGCGCTACAGTGCTACCTTGTTTTTCCAGATTCCTATTTTTGGCACTTTTGAGGGTTTTTGTCTTGGGGTTTCAATTCCTAAGGCTCGGGATTGAATCTACTAACTGTTTGGGTACGATTTGAGGTCCTGGGAGTGAGGTCTAGACCATGAACCTTTTATTGTTGATTTCATTAATGTGATTCCATATTTGGTTATGACTAGGTGACCGCTGAGGGATCAAAGGGTCGATCGTTCTCAAGGGTCGTTCATTTATTATTTCTCGCTCGAACCAGAGATAAGAAAACTGCACCCAGTTTGTGATGCATGAGATACATGTGATTAGGGCATGATATAAATATTTCATATGAGATTGATTAAAGCTTAAGTCTCTATAAATGTGAATGATCATAATTATGCTAATGATTGTTAAGTAAGTGTTGTGGAAATTGATTCGATTAAAATGTGCAAGTGTACACAGTCACAAAACAAGTAATAAAGTAGTAAGTATTCAAGATCGTCTCTACAAGGATTGCAAATTAAAACTAAATGCAAAATTTAATTACTAAACAATTACACTAGTGAACAAATTGAATTTCTTTGATTTTCCAAATTAACCCAATAAAAAGAAAGTAAAATTCTTAAAGTAAACTGAACAAGAACCTTGAGAGAATATATGAATTTTAAAATGGACTTGAATCATTGAATCCCCCTATATTATTCTTCCTGAACACATTGCGAACGTATTGCTGCAACACTTTTCTAGCAAAACTCCCAGGATAAAAAAAAGTTCATTTAACATGCATAAAACTTTCCCAAATCTTATGACCTTAATTCTTCTACCTAATTAAACATATTTCTATGCAAAATCAGATTTAAGAATGCAATCACAGTTCACTTCTCATATGTTACACAAGGTAATTAACATATCCCTATATTAATTACTAACATAACCTAACCTAGATTATGACTTGTGTCATCCAAGTTTTTCCTATTACATTCAACCTTTCCAGCATTAAATATAATTAAAATAACTTGCCATTGCTGGCCAAACAACAGCAAGAAATCAATTTAAGCACACTTGAATGATCAAGGGAGATTTTACTAAAATAAAGTGCAAGAAATAGATAGATTATAACATAGGGTTCATCAACAATTCAAGCCACCAAGAAATTAATTCATGGCTGATTTCATATACATTAATTCATAATCAAAACAGCCCATAATATTCAGTTAGAATCCAACTCATAAATTAATACAATAGAGTTTAGAAAGAAGAGAAAAACAAATCCAAAATGATGCTTGAGCCTCTTTGGTTGGCCTCCTTCTTCCTTTTAATCTCTTTCTATTTCTTCCTGGTGTTTTTTATCTGATATTCTCTCTGGTTTCCTGCAGTAAACTTCTGGCTCAAGTCTTGTAAAAAATGGAGGTTGCTCCTTCCTTAATTAGCTAGGGTACAACCCTCTCCTTTTTCCTTCTTTTAATTTCTCCATTTTGCCCTCTTTCTTTCTCTCACAAGTGGCCCACTTACTAAAATAACTGCTAATTTAATATCTTTTTCCACTCTGCCACGTCAGTCTCCTTTACAGTTGGATAAATGATGCCACATGACCTCCTTTTTGAGCTGCTGATTCCTCCTTCTTTTGCTAGAAAAATGCTACAGCAAAAGCTCCTGTCTTCAACAATCCCTATATTTTATCACAAGCAACACCTAATAAAAATATGTTTGCTTTTCTTGCTTTCTTCAGAGAGCACCATGTAAAAACTCTCTAAGTGCTATTAAATGTTCAGATATTTCAAAAAGACTAAAGGATAAGATAAGACCATAAAAAAATGGATAATAAAATGAAATGAAACCATTAAAAAGTATCACTTAGCTTATTCTTTTTTGTTTATCATAAGCTTAAAAGTATGACAAATAACTCTTTATTCAAGAGTTATCAGTAAGCATGCTGAATGCCTTACATTTGGATATTTGACATATGATATATGCCTGGTTGCATTGCTTACTTGTGTATGGCACTGACCCATGAGTCAGAAATCGGCACGAGCCGTATGGTATTGTCTTAAGAGTCAAGAACGTCATTGATGTGTTCAACACAAGCCGAAATGATTAGATCTAATCAACATAAGCATTGAATGACTCATCATGAGCATTAATGCCTGACCGATCTCAAGTTCGATGAAAACTAAAAGCACTTGTCTAGCCTAATGGCTAGTTACTTATAGCCAGAGCCAGAAGGCCCAAGTGACTGCATCGTCACACGGCTAAGGGTGCGAAGCCCAAGTTAGTGACTCACTCATCAGTTACTCATTTGATTCAAGTTTGTGACTCCAAAGTCACTCATCTGGTTTAAGTTAGTGACTCACTCATCAGTCACTCATCTGATTCAAGTTTGTGACTCCATAGTCACTCATCTGGTTTAAGTTAGTGACTTACTCATCAGTCAATCATCTAATTTAAGTTAGTGACTTACTCATCAGTCACTCATCTGATTAGGGCTACACGCCCCAACATAATTATCAGAATCTCAAAGTGTGAATCACTCATCTGATTAGGATTGACTTGATGGTCATCCACATAGGACGGCAGGATCCACCATCATTATCTAGACTTATTTGCATGCACGAATAGGGATATTATTGCTAGGCATTCACATTATGACTTAGAACACATGTTATTACTGTTCATGAGCATATTGAGTTTTCTTGCTGAGATTCGGCTCACGGGTGCTATGTGGTGTAGGTAAAGGCAAAATAAAGTTGGACCATCTTTGAGTTAGAGAGATTACGTGACGATGTGTACATATGCGGCTGCTCGACCACCACGGCCGAGGGTTTAAAGAGGAACTAGGGTTAAACCCTATTTTACCGCTTAGGTCGGTTGGTTGTAAATAACCTTTAAATTATATTTTGGGATCCCAATATATATATATATACAGTAAACGTTTTAGTGAAACGCTGTATCTTAACCAAAAAATTTAACCCTAAACCACTAATCATACTTAGTTACATGATTATGGCATGACTCGATTAGCGAGTTTAGCATTGTTTAAAATGCACACCGTAACGATCCTTGGGTAGTAGGGCATTACAAAAATAATCATTCGAGCAGGCTTTATTGAGGTTTGTGAAATCCACGCACGTCTCCACTTACCATTTGGTTTAGGAACTATTACGGGATTTGAGATCCAAGATGGATAAAACACTACCCTGATGAATCCATTTTCCTTCAGCTTCTCGACTTCTTCATTTAAAGCTTTAGATCTGTCTTTGTCGAGCAACCTTCTTTTTTGTTGCACTGGTGGGCGGTTTTTGTCTATATTCAAGACATGGCTAATAATTTCTCAGTCTATCCCAACCATGTCTTTATGCGACCAGGCTAAGACCTCCTGGTTCTTCTTCAAAAACTCCACCAATTCTTTTTTTATTGTTATTGATCGTGAAAATATGATACGCAAGTGCACGCAATCGATTCAAGTAATATAGATTATAAATAGAGTATCGTTCCCACGAAGACTATTTTCCAATTGCCAACAATTGTTCTTTTAATTTCTATTTGGCAAACAAAGTTTAGATGAATGAATTTTAATTTTAAAATTATAAATAATTATGAACAAAATTAACTAAAGATGGAAATTAATATTAAAAAGACCTAGGGTGTTAATTTCATCAACTTTTCATTCTACTAATTTTATTAATAAATTCTAGATTTCTTTCTTGCTATTCTAATAGCAGGTTAACATAAATCGATTCCTATTCTTTTTCAAGATATAAGATCTCATCCTATATGCAGGTTTTCTACATCTCCGTGATAAACTTAAACATATAAAAGGCATTAAACATTGAAACCTAATTACTACACAAGTCATACATGTACTTTCGTCAAATATGCAGCCTATGTTTATACAATGATAGCATATTCAACTCTCATCTTTCGAATTTTGAATCAAAACCATTAAATCAAGTAAATAGTGATCAAGTATTTACTAGCATTAAATAAACATCATATAGATTAGAATAGAAAAGAAGTATCAATAGAAAATCATAATAAAATCAAATAGAAATCCCAATGACTATATTAATTCCTAGATAAAAGAAATTACTTCATAAATAACATGATGGAAATAAACTGCAAATAATTGTTCATAAAATCAACCTAAAGAATTCAGATGGAAACAGAAAACTAATTACAGCAGCCTCTTCTAATCTAGGGTTTTTAAAAACTGGGACTCACTCTCCAAAATTGCAGAATAATGTTCTTAAATAGCCCTCCAATGTTCCCAAGTGAATAGACTATTTTTCCTTCAAAAAGTGGTTTAAAATCTGCAAAACGCGTATACAGCACTGCTGTGTTTTGAGCGCTGTAGCGCTAAAGTTAGAGCCAAAACGCCTAAAATTTTGTTCACTAGTGCTGTAGCGCCCTTTATATAGTGCTGGGGCACTGTCTTTCGGTTCTTGATAGCGTTGGGGCGCTATCTTTGTAGCGCTGGGGCGCTACTTCAATAATAGAATGGAAACTCGTTTTGAATAGTCTACAGCGTCAACTCATCGTATTTTGATCATAACTCCTTCAATATAACTCAGAATTGAATGATTAAAAAATATATGGAAAGCTAAGAGAAATATCTAAAACTTATATTTCTAGAAGTGTTTCCAGAAAGTGAATAAATTATGGTCAAAATGCGGCTTGAAGTCTCAGACTTGCGTTATAGAGCATAAATGACGTGTGTTGAGCATCTTCAATGTAGTATTTTCCACACATAATGTCTTGAAACTCCACAACCAACACGAAATCATATTTAACATGTTTCTTCTCATTTCACTCCATATTATGTACTTGACCATTAAAACCTGAAACAAGAAGAAAACAAGCATAAATCTGTGCTAAACAATCCTAAATAACTAAAAACATAACATAAAGCAATCTCTAAAACAAACCTAAAATGAACCTAACAGTTATCTCTAAGTTTTTACCGACTTTCACAACTCTAGCCAGATCTTTTTCTTCTAGTTGGACCTCCTCAAGGTCCTCTATGGGCCCCACATTTTCTTCTAAATCCCCAAAGCGAGGATCTAAGTCCCTATCCTCACTTTGGGCAATGCCCTATTTGGTGACTTGCTCACCTGATTGGGCTTGTTATTTATTTATTACCAGTAACCTTTTTTCTGCTGCGTTCCCCAATCCACGTCTTCTTGCCTTCATGATCAAGGAGTTGTAACATTCTCTGACCTCTCGTTGGTTTCCCAATACACATCCAACTCCTGCATCGGTTGGAAACTTCATGGCCATATGCTAGACTGATGTAATTGCTCGCAGATCGACGAGAATGGGTCTTCCATTCACAACATTGTACGCGGACAAACAATCAACTACTATAAAAGTAGCGAGCAATATCTTATTTACGGGTATCGTTCATGCTAGGACTGGGATTCTGATTGACCATGTTGGTGCTAGCACCTCGCCAAAAAAACCGTAGATGGTTTGGTTGCATGGTTCTAAATCTTGCATTGATAATTTCATTCTCTCCAGTGAAGATTTGTATAGAATGTTGACCGAGCTTCCCGTATCCACCAACACCTGTTTCACCATCATGTTGGCGATTCAGACATCCACGATCAAAGGAACTGAGTGTGGGAATTGGACATGTTGCGCATCCAGCTCAGAGAAAGTTATTAATTCTTCCTCTGTGTTGAGCTATTTTGGGAGTTCGCTCCTCGATGTTTAGCATCTCTATGTCTTGATCGTGACGTAGGATTCTGGCATATCTTTCCCTCGCCTGACCACTGTCACTAGATATATGTGGTCCCCCACAGATGGTCAGCAAAGTACCATCAATAGGAGCTGGCTGAAGAAGAGGTGAGCGTTGGCGTACAAGTGCCTACTCGTTGCCTTCGTTAGCCCCCTGCTGGGAATTTCCACCTGCTCGTACATATCTTCTCAGATGTCCTTGTCGGATAAGGAACTCGATCTTGTCCTTAAGCTAATTACACTCATTGGTATCATGGCCGTAGTCGTTGTGGAAACGACAAAACTTAGTTGTATCCCTTTTGGATATGTCTTTCCTGATCGGGGCTGGTCGCCTAAAAAGGACTGTGGTATGATTGGCCTAATACACCTCAGCTCGGCTATTGTTACATCCAGATTTTGAGGCTTGAGGTTGTGACCTCGAAAGTTGGATTCGTCAGGTGTGAGCTCGCGATGCGTAGCCTCAAAGATAGGTAGCCTCGAAGTCCTTATAAGCTCAGAAAACAGAACATCGGAGTATATCCATTGTCGGGTAGCCTTGGATCAAGTGGCCCGAACTTGGCATGGGTGCGAGCTCGGAATAAGGTAGCCTGGGTGATATTTACCCACTCCGAGCTGGTCTTGGGGAATGTAATACAACTCGTAATTTACTCAGAGACCTAAACTGGCATGATGCTGATTGCTGATCTCGAACGACTTAGTGAGTCACCTGAAGAGACGCAGTCCATGCATTCAAGAGATATTTATTGTTGTCACTTCCCTACAATAAAGGGATATTAACTAGTCAGTTATACGCCACCTGGTCTTCAGGGGACGTTTCCTTGCATATAGGAGTTACAAACTTAAAAGTAATTAAATTTATTTATGCATAGAATAACTTCCCGAAATGTGTGGGATTGTATTATGAGATCACCTCTATAAATAGAGAGGTCATGTACCTTTGTAAAGGACCGAAATTTTGTGATCTTGGGAGAACCTCTGGAGAATTCATCCCTGAAGAATTTTCAGAAATTTCCTAAGTCTTAATAACAAAGACTCGTGGACTAGGCAAAGTTAACTGCTGAACCACGTAAAAAACTCTCATTGTTTTACTGTTTTATTCTTGCCATAGTTTTTACTGTTTACGTGCTCTACATTTTAAGTTGACGAAAAATGGCATCAACAGTTTGGTGCTTTCATTGAGAGCCTTAAGCAGTACGATCCCTGAACAGCTATGGCCGCAAATGATCAAAATATTCCTGAAGAAAACTATCCACGACGCCCTGGGAAGCAGCCAATGGTAAATCTGGAAAACGAAGAGAGAAGTGAGTCCTCCGATTCTCGAGGACCTCCAGCACCTCCGGCCCCAAGGGATGATGAGGACATGTACTATAATCCTGAATGGTACATCCCCATTGTGGAACTTGAAAACCGACAACTAAGAAAACAGTTGGCTGAGGCCAATAAGCGGAACGAGGAGTTGGCTAGGTTAGCCGCAGAGGCCCAGGCAGCTCAGCCCCCACCTCCGTGTGAGAATCAAGCCCCACCTCTGAGGGATGTGCGTGTTCCTCCCCGCAGGCCTCGTGGGTGACCTCGAAAAAATGCTGCCACAAGGAGACCGGAGCAACCTCCGCCACCGGCAGAGCAATGCGCTCCCTCGAGACCCTGAAGAAGTACTTGGGCTAGGGCTCTGGTTAATTCAACTATGGAGGTACCAGCAGAAACTGGGAATAACCTAGCCCCTGCAGAGGCTCGGACTCAGATTCCTAGTAACACGCAGAATGTTACCGACCCAAATCGGGCGAACTCAGGGCCATCCAGACCCCAAAATGGGTGGCAGCCACCGTCACCCATGCGATTCCCTCCATCGCCTATAAGATACCCTTCACCGCCTCGCAGGAACGCTCAACCAGTTCGAGATGATGAGGAAATGCGTGCAGGAAGGAAACAAGGAAATATAGAAGCCTTCAGGGAGCAGAGAGGCGCCCAACCTACAAGAAGTCAAATATCTCGGTCTCGCACTGCAGAGACGAGGCAGCATGAAAGAGATCCATCTCAGAATAATCATGCAACGAGCCTCGCCAATGATGATTCAGGAGACACTAGATCAGTCAGCATGTATGATCAAGGTCGAAGAAATACTGGAAACCATAGGAACCGCTCCGACCTGCGGGAACATCTGAATCAGAATCGGGGTAGTGGTAATCCATCGAACCCGGACCTGAGAGATCGCCTAAATGGGCGCAAAGATCCCTTGCGAAGGTGCGAGCCTGGAATTGTGATCAATGATAGCCAATTTCAGGCAAGACCCCCGTGGACCCGGTTCAAGAAAGAATTGATCAACTGGAAAAGGCCTTTAGGCTCTTACAAAATGAGTGAGGTCAGAGTCGGGATGAGGATTCTGACGAGGAGCTCGAACCATTCGCTCCCCATATTTCCAACACTCCATTTCCTCAAGGGTTTTGGATCCCTCATGTCCCGCCTTTTGAGGGGAAGTCTGACCTGTACAACCATCTGAGTACATTTAATACCATAATGAGAGCAAGTAATGTGGGTTACGAGCTCAGATGCATGTTATTTCCAGCATCGCTTACAGGACAAGAAAAAAGCTGGTTCGAGAAATATAAAAAAGACATTCGATCACTTCTTGGGATCATCTATCAAAGGATTTCAAGAAATAGTTCAGAGCCATGATAGGGGTAAGACCCGAGGCATCAACTCTGGCCAACGTTCGGCAACAGCCAGGCGAAACGTTGAAAAGCTATCTTACGAGGTTTAATATGGAAGTTGCCCAAGCTCGAAATGTGGATGACAACGGTCATCTAATGGCTATCCAAGCTGGAGTAATGTCGGGAAGTCCTCTCTGGGACGATATGTAGAGAAAACTGGTGAGGTCCTTAACCGAGTTTAATAAGCGAGCTCAGAGGTTTGTCAATGTAGAGGAGGCAAGTTCAACACTGAATATGACTTCTCAGCCTGTAACTACAACGATAAACGTAAACTCTGCCTTAACCTCAGTGGACCCACCAGTTTCAAAGCCTCATGCGGAAAACCCTTCCAAAAGAAAGAATAACGAAGAGAGTAACCCCGAGGCAGAAGGGGGAAAGGTATTTCTCCGTGCACAAAGTGTACACCGAGCTCAACGAGTCTCGGGAGAATATATACCTAGCTAATGAAAACCAGGTCCTTTTCAGGCGTCCAGACCCCATGAGAAACCAGAAGTCCAAGAGAGACACCAGCAAGTACTGTCGATTTCACAGAGACACTGGGAACACTACTAATGAATGCAGGCACTTGAAGGACGAGATCGAAGGATTGATCTTGAGAGGCTATTTCAGACAGTATGTCAAAAACCAGAGTAATAATCAGGCTTCTACTAGCCAGAGGGCAGCTGTGCCACAACCCGCTCAAAACAATAATTCCCGAGCAAGGGAAGAAGATAGGCCCCCTCCAATTGATGGAGATGACGTAATAACCATCTCGGGTGGGCCTCATCTCGCAGGGATGGGCAGGAATGCCCAAAAGCGATATGTGAACGAGCTAAAAACTAGGGAAGGGTCTCCTTATGAACCCGAACCTAGAGCTCCAAAATGCCAAAAGATTGAATCTCAGCCGATGACCTTTACTAAGGATGACGCATCCCATGTTCAGTTTCCCCACAATGATCCACTAGTCATCACTCTCCATCTCGCGAATAAGAGAGTTCACCGAGTTCTCATAGAAAATGGGAGCTCAGTGAACATTCTCTATAAGACCACCTTAGAAAAGATGGGAGTTGCGCTTCGAGACCTAAAAGCCTGTGCAACGACCTTGTACAGTTTTTCAGGAGAGGGGATTGCCTGTATGGGGTCTATCAAACTCCCGGTAACCTTGGGAGTCTACCCAATCTCAGTAACCAAGATGATGGAGTTTGTAGTAGTGGACCTGCCATCAGCCTACAACATGCTGCTTGGGAGATCCGCCCTAGTAGGGCTGGGGGCAGTCTCGTCTGTAAGGCATCTGGCCATCAAGTTCCCGACTTCTAGTGGCATCGGGACGCTGAAGGGAGACCAGTTAGCCGGAAGGGAATGCTATAGCATTTCCGTAAGAGGAAAGAAACAGGCGGGCAAATAAGCACTCGTCGTTATCCAGAATAAGGAAGGGACGGTCTTGGAGATAGATGAAGAGATCGATCCAAGAGTGGAGGAAAAATCTGATCTCGAACCATTAGAAGAGCTCGAAGAGTCAGATCCCTCGAAAACGGTAAAGGTCGGGAAACATCTACATAAAGAAACTAAATAGCAATTAATTTGCTTTTTGAAGAAAAACCAAGATGTCTTCACGTGGTCACATTCAGACATGGTAGGAATAAGTCCGAATATAATGAGCCACGCGTTAAATATCGATAAAAGCTTCCCACCGAAGCAACAAAAGCGAAGATAACTGGACGATGATAGGAAAAAGGAACTAAAAGAGGAAGTCGACAGGTTAAAAGAAAACTGATTCATTAGGGATGATTTTTACCCCGATTGGGTAGCCAATTCGGTACTGGTCCCAAAGCCCAATGGGACATGGCGAACCTGTATTGACTACTCAGACCTCAACAAGGCCTGTCCAAAGGACTGCTTTCCTTTACCACGGATTGACCTGCTCGTGGATGCTACGACAGGGCATGGACTAATGTCATTCATGGATGCCTATTCTGGATATAACCAGATTTCCATGCATGCCCTCAACCAGGAACATACGAGCTTCATAACAGATAAAGGGTTATATTGTTATAATGTCATGCCATTCGGGCTCAAAAATGCTAGAGCCACATACCAGCAGCTCGTGAATATGATGTTCTCAGAGCAAATAGGGAACAACATGGAATTTTATGTTGGTGACATGTTAGTCAAGTCTCAACTTAACGATAACCATGTTGATGATCTCGAAGAATGCTTTGCCGTGCTCTGGAAATATAACATGAAGCTTAACCCTCAGAAATGCTCATTTGGAGTATCTTTAGGAAAATTCCTGGGTTTCATTATAAATGCTCGAGGGATAGAAGCTAATCCAGACAAGATCCAGGCCCTGATCGATATGCCCTCACCTCAGAAACACAAAGATGTCCAGAGTTTGACCGGCAAAATGGCGACACTAAGTAGGTTTATCTCGAAATCTACAGACCGCTGTCTTCCATTTTTCAACCTGTTGAGGGGAGGCAAGAAATTTGAATGGACGGAAGAATGCAAGTTGACCTTCCAGGAGCTCAAGAAACACCTCACAGAACCCCCTATCTTATTAAAACCTATTATGGGAGAAGTGCTGTACTTATATCTTGCCACTACCGAGCACGCCATAAGTGCAGTGCTCGTACAAGAGGAAGAAAGGGTGCAAAGGCCCGTATATTACGTCAGTAAAAGGTTACTGGGGGGAGAGTCGAGATATCCCTTGATGGAAAAGCTAGCTCTCAGCTTAATTCACTCTTCTCAGAAACTTTGACCCAACTTTCAAGCGCACCCCATCCATGTATTATCTAATCAACCACTAAGACAAGTCTTGCCTAAGCCAGAAGCTTCAGGTTGACTTCTTAAATGGGCAGTTGAACTCGGAAAATTCGAGATCACCTATCATCCAAGGATGACCATTAGGGCACAAGCCTTGGCAGACTTCATAGTGGAATGTACTGGTATGACCAACGATGAAGTTATAACCCCGGCCCACGAGCTGTGGAAACTTTACGTTGATGGGTCATCTAATGAGAATGGTTCGAGGGTAGGAGTAATTTTGATCACTCTTGCAGGAAGCAGATTTCATTTTGCCTTGAGATTTGACTTCAACGCATCAAATAACGAGGCTGAATACGAGGCTTTACTGGCAGGATTTCGTATAGCCAAGGAGCTCAATGATAAAGCAATATATTGCTACAGCGACTCCCAGCTGGTGGTTAACCAAATTTTGGGAGAATACCAAGCTCGTGGTACAAGAATGGCAGCCTACTTAGAAAAGGCAAAATCAGCATTGGAACACTTCAATTTTTATGCGATAGAACAGGTCCCCCGAGAACAAAACTCGAATGTGGATGCCTTAGCTCGGCTCGCTACTTCCACTGAGAATGATGAGCTAAATGTCGTACCAATTGAACATCTCTCGGCACCTAGTATTAACGAGCAAGAGTAGGAAGACGTGTGTATGATTGATTCCGACCCTACCTGGATGACTCCGATAGTTAAATATCTTGAGACCGGCGTCCTTCCGAAAGATCGGAACCAGGCTCGAAAGTTGATGTATCAAATCCCCCGTTACACCATTATGGATGGAAGGCTGTATAGAAGAGGATATTCCATGCCATTACTTCGGTATGTGACTCCACCCGAAGCCAAGAAAATCATTGAAGAAATTCACAAAGGGTTCTGTGGAGACCATACTAGGGGGCATAGCTTGTCCAAGAAAATCATACGCCAAGGTTATTTCTGGGCTACCATCAAGTCAGATTCTTTTGAGTACGTAAAGAAGTGTGATAAGTGCCAGGGATTCGCCACAATTCCTTGAGCTCCACCGTTCGAGTTGACTATGATGACCTCCCCATGGCCATTTTCGGTATGGGGAATCGACCTCATAGGCTCTCTCCCAACTAGCAAAGGCAGAGTGAAGTACACGGTAGTCGTCGTAGATTACTTCACGAAGTAGACAGAAGCTGAACTGTTAGCAACCATAACCTCCAAAATAGTCCTTGACTTTGTAGTGAAGAACATCATATGTCGATATGGGATGCCCAGGAATATTGTTTCCGACAATAGAACCTAGTTCGACAGCGATCTGTTTACCAACTTTTGCGAAAAGAATGGAATAATAAAGAGTTTTTCGTCAGTAGCCCATCCCCAGGCGAATGGCCAGGTCGAAGCTGTAAACAAAACTCTAAAGAGTTCGTTGAAGAAAAAGTTGGAAGAAGCAAAAGGAAGATGGCCCGAAGAATTGCCCCAAGTTCTATGGGGATATAGGACTACAGCCCGAACATCGACAGGACATACCCCGTTCTCTTTGGCGTACGGTTGCGAGGCTATGCTGCCAGTTGAGGTCGAAATTCCCACAATTAGAGCCCTCGCTTACGATCAAGCCTCAAACCACACTCAGCTCGAAGAAACTCTTGACCTGATCGAAGAAAGAAGGAACGAAGCTAAACTAAAAAATGTTGTATACCAACAGCGAGCTGCCAGGTACTTCAACAAAAGGGTTCGAGATCAAAAATTCGGTGTGGGAGATTTAGTGCTAAAGCGTGTATTCTTGGCAACGCGAGATCCAGCAGCTGGCGTGCTCGGGCCAAATTGGGAAGGAGCCTACCAGATAGAGTTAGTCATTTGACCCGGTGTTTACAAGTTGGCGAGGTTGGATGGAAACCAAGTGCCGCGAGCATGGAATGGCGAACGCCTACGACCTTACTATCAATAATGTAGGAAGGGTGTTGTCTGTAACCATGCTTGTTTATCTATACTATTTTTTCTATTTTTGGATTTTGTCAAATAAAGGGTGATTTCGTTTAATATGCTATATTATTTTTGCAATCTCTCTTAATTTAATAACCTATGGTTGCACACATAGGATATTAAGGGGGCATTAGTGGTATATATACCATCAGCTTGAAAAATAAAATAACATATACGAAATACATACAAGTGTTTGGATATAACCAAATGCGCGAGCTAAGATAGTTTGGATGTAACCAAGCTAAATACATACAAGTGTTTGGATATAACCAAATGCGCGAGCTAAGATAGTTTGGATGTAACCAAGCTATCAAACATAAAAAAAAAAGCGTGCAAGTGTTTGGACATAACCAAATACGCGAGCTAAGACAGTTTGGATATAACCAAACTAGATTAAAATGTAAGTGTATGGATTACAAACCTAACACGACCTTAATAGGTTTGGAACAAACTAGCTGAAACTAATCGGCAGTAAGTTGGAGCATAACCCACTTCGGATAAGCCGAGACCGTGGCTGGAGTATCTTGCAAAAAAATAGTTTCGACCTCATAAACTTGGAGAGATAACCGAGGACGAGAAAAAGTAACTAAAAAGTAAGATATAACTAAACCATTTGCATTACACACCATACAAGTACTTTCGGATGCATGGTTAAAGTAATATCCGACCTTGATAAATAACGAGATCGGAAGCGGATAATTCGAGCAAACTGTGCATGAATGCATTGAACCTCGAGCTTAAATCCAAACTATGTTTGTGAGATTAAACAAGCATATACGACTCTTTAATATAAAAAGTGTGCAAAATATTTCAAACCAAGAAATGTAAAGCATATATATTAAAAGAAAGTCAAAAATAAAGAGAAATTGTATCAGCCCTACGGGCATAAATAAAAACAATTACAAAAATAAAGGGACGCAGCCCCGAGGTACGATTTATGAAGGAGCAGTCTCCTTGGCCTTCTCAGCATCAGCGTCCCCAGCTCCCTTTGTGCCATCACGAGCAGCCTCCTCCTCCTTAAGCCGAGCCTGCCACTTGTCTACGAATTTCGCCTCAAGAGGACCTAAGAAGCTGGTATCGAGGTCGACATTGTTGGCCCATATTCTATACATGGCCAGATCGACCGCTCGATCCTTTTTCTCCTTAAACTCTTCAAGAAGACGAACCTTTTCTCCCTCAATGATCTTAAAAGTGGTGGCCTTATCTTCTTCAAGCTTGGTATTGACCCCCTTGAGCCGAACATTTTCCTTCTCAAGCTCTGCGAGCTTGGCGTTCTGCTTCTTAAGCTTTGATGTCTTGGCTTTAAGCTTCTCGGATCCTGCCTTAACCTGTGCCTTTGTTGCCTTCAGCTCATCACTCAGTTTGAGCTGAAGATCCTTCGCCTCTTGAGCATAGGACTTGCTCGAATGAATCTCATTATTCAGTTTATAGTTGAGCTGAGCGGAGACAGCAAGAGCCTGGCATACAGAGAAAACAACATTAACATATGGACCGCCCTTAAAAAAAACTAGTAGCGAGAAAAGAAAAGTTTCCGCAGCAGTAAGCTCGACACTTTTCTCGTAAAGTGTGTTGCAGTCTCGGGCGTTGTTCAAAAACTGCCAATGAGGAGCGTCAAAACCGCTAAAGCTCTGACCCACTCGAGACAGGATGTCCGAGCCCAGCGTAGCCCCATGGGGCCTAGCAGCATTGTTAACTACATACTCATCAACGTGAGTAGAAAATGACAACTTGCGGGTTAAGGAAGCCGAGGGTTTTTTAGGAGGTGGGCCGAGCATTGAGTGAACCAGGATGGGAGGTTGGGGCTCGACCATAGTGGATGCCCCGACCTATGAAGTCGGCTCCACAGCAGAGCTCGTGGCAGGCGGAGCTGGTGGAGGAGGTGTCTTTTCAGTCCTCTTAAGGACCTTGGCGGGCCAGTCGGTTTTTCGTGACCCCTTGGGACGCTTACTCCTCTTGGCTCCACCACTCTCAAGGATGTTATCAAGATTGGAGTCCATCTCGCCTACACAGTTACACCACAATATGAGTTATCAAAAATAAAATAACCCTGTATCATGCAAACATATATGGGATAAAAAGACAAGTGGAGAGAAACCTAACTGGAACTCTCCCCCGAGCTTGAGCTCAGCGACCACGAAATTCCCCCATCTTCAGAAGAGGTGGGGGGAGTACCTTCCCTATAGGTGGACGTCAACCTCGAAAGGTCCCTATAATCATTGGTCCCATATTGGACGGCTATTCCATTCCATACCTCGTTCAGGCTGTACATGATGTCGTATTTCCTGAGCTAGCTATCGAACCTATGAACCCGTTCATCTACCCAAGACCATACATAAAAATGGCTCCTATCGTCCTTACACAATACTAACCTATCAGGTTTATGCTTTAATAAGGAGGGGGACCACATATTCGAGCTTAGGATGACTGTACCTTGCTCATCCGAGCCCAAGCTTGAGGCCTCGTCGTTGGCCTCGTTCCCTGATTGTGGACTCCTTTGACGAACTGGAGGCGGAGGCCTCGCCTCTCTCCTTGGGGGGAGGTTGCTCGTTGGTAGAGGCACGAGCTCCCAACGGTCATATTTTTTATTGGACCAGTCTGATGTGGCTGATCCTCTCCCAAGAGCCCACAAGCTCGGAGCTTGTCTTCGTGCAGGAGATAGGAAAGGGATTTCCTGCCGTAAGGGAGTTGGAGTAGAGTCTCTTTATGCTCCTTCATCTCATCAGTGGGAGCAGGGCGATGATAGTTGGCCGGAAAATCAAATGCATTTCAACTAAGTACGGGCCCAAAAACAAAGTTCGAGCACAGAAAAGAAAGAGGTTGAGGTACTTACGAATCCGTTTGAACGAGTAGTATCGAGACGGGGCTAGGCCATATATCCAGAAGAAGGCCTTCTTGAAGTCAGGAGGATGATTAGGAAGATCCTTGAACATCTTCTTATCCTTCGGATAACTTGAAAGGTAGTAGAAGCCGTCTCCTCCCTGAGCTCGGGAGGGATTACTTTTCAAACAAAAGAGATATAAGATCTCCACAGGTGAAGGCCTTTCCCACTTCAGCTCGTAGTAAAGCGACCTTAGGGTAGACAGAACCATATAAGAGTTGGTATTGAGTTGGAAGGGAGCCAGCCCAACGTAGTCCAAGAAGCCTTTAAAGAAGGACTTCAAGGGAAGGATAGCTCCTGCCTTCATGTGCTCTTGGCTCCAAGCCGCATGCCTCAGCCTGCTGTCATGGTTTCCATCCCCCGGAGCACGGCAGCTCCGCTCGTGGGCAGTCGGAGCTCGGCACCTAAGCGAGCCCGTCAGCCCTAAGCCGTGAAAGGCCAAAATATCAGATATCTGTCCCAGCGATGTGACCGAGCTCTAGTAGTGTTTGGCCTCGAAAAACTCCCTCCTCGGCTGTGAGGTAGAGGGCTCCCCCATCAGTGAAAACTGCAGATCACCTGGTTTGAAGGCAACTGTCACTCTAAGCTTAGGGTTGAGGGGAATCGATCTAGGTTCGGTGTCAGGATCTGGATGAAGGGCAACCCTTAGTATTTTCCTTTTCCCTTCTTCGACCTTGTCTATCTGACGTCGGTAGTGAGCTCGGGTTTCTTCTTGTTCACGAGCTAGCTCGTGTTCACGAATCAGGCGCTGGTTCCGGGTAAGCAATGACTCCGGGCTTGGAGTTTTTGGCGAATACGGGATGGAAAGCAACGATCCCCATCGTCTTTCTAGATTCTATGACATCTACCAAGAAAGAAAAAATGGTGAGGGCCATGCATGCAAGGAATCAAGAATAATGATCTCGGAGGTTCAAGATCGAAACTGCTTGGATACGAGATGAGTTCGATCATGGGGACCCGATTAGTGTCTTAACGTGTATTTCACGAGAAAGGGAGGAAAGTGGATTTAATTTTTGAAAATCCCGAAATATCAGGAAAAAAAAAGGTGGCGGTTATTCAAAAGTGGTATTCTTGGGAATAGTACATCTTTAAAACCCAGATTTTGTACCCAATATCTTGGTGTGCAAGATATGTCTTCCGAAATTTGAAAACCCAGAAAAAAGACCATATTTGGATCTTCCTACATATGAACTGGACTTAGAACTAGTAAAGTGGAAACCTAAACCTAATATCTATCGATCAAAGCATCCTAGTGCATTAAACTAATGAATGGACCAACAAAACTCTAGTGCCCAAGGTGCAACGGAAGCATAAACACACATGGAAAAAGTAATGCAAAGAAGCCATGGACAGAAAACTTACACAATGCTATCGGCGGGAACAGAGAAATGGACGATTGTATAAGCGACTGCAAGTATGATCTCACAGAGTCAAAGATTTCAGCGTGGCTTTGCCTTCTCGGCTTCGAGAACATGCAAGAAATGAGCAAGGATAATTCTGGTTTTCCTGTTTTCCTTTTTTCCTCTGAAGTGAACGTGAGTTAGGGAAGAAGAGGATTGGGTCTAATTTATAGGCACACGAAAATGCGAAAGGCTGGATTAATCTGGGCCATTGGCCAGATTCCGTATCAAATCTGACGGTCAGGGATAAGTGACATGATGGTACTGTAAAGGTGGCAGGCGAACGATCGTGGGCAAGTTTCCAAGGTACTCAAGTACCTTGAATAAGCAATACTCAACTGACGTGTGTCCATACTCGAGTATGTGTGACGGTGCGGTTCCCAAAGGAAGTAGTTCAAAAGTTTCCTTCTCATAGGATTCAAACTAATACTTTTGAGGGGGCAAAATGTTACACCCAGATTTTGAGGCTTGATTTTGTAACCTAGAAAGCTGGATTCGTCAGGTGTGAGCTTGTGATGCATAGCCTCAAAGATAGGTAGCCTCGAAGTCCTTATAAGCTCAGAAAATAGAACATCGGAGTATATCCATTGTCGGGTAGCCTCGGATCAAGTGGCCCGAACTTGGCATGGGTGCAAGCTCGGAATAAGACAGCCTCGGTGATATTTACCCACTCCGAGCTGGTCTTGGGGAATGTAATACAACTCGTAATTTACTCAGAGACCTAGACTGGGATGATGCTGATTGCTGATCTCGAACGGCTTAGTGAGTCACCTGAAGAGATGCAGTCCATGCATTCAAAAGATATTTATTGTTGTAACTTCCCTACAATAAAGGGATATTAACTAGTCGGTTATACGCCCCTGGTCTTCAGGGGACGTTTCCTTGCATATAGGAGTTACAAACTTAAAAGTAATTAAATTTATTTATGCATAGAATAACTTCCCGAAACGTGTGGGATTGTATTATGAGATCACCTCTATAAATAGAGAGGTCATGTACCTTTGTAAAGGACCAAAAATTTGTGATCTTGGGAGAACCTCTGGAGAATTCATCCCTGAAGAATTTCCAGAAATTTCCTAAGTCTTAATAACAAAGACTCGTGGACTAGGCAGAGTTAACTGCTGAACCACGTAAAAAACTCTCATTGTTTTACTGTGTTATTCTTGCCATAGTTTTTACTGTTTATGTGCTCTACATTTTAAGTTGACGAAAAACGGCGTCAATTGCTATCGACAAAGGCCATGTAATTGGTGAACCTCGACTCGTATCTGTTCTGTTTAGGGTGCTTGTTATTAGATGTCGTTGGTTCAATATTTGCCCCTTTTCCTCCATTCTTATTGTTACCTTTGCCGTTGGGTTTGCCAGACCCACTGGCGGCTTTGGTCGAGTCTTCCTTCTTTCCCTGGTCGACCTTTGGGGACTTTCCTTCATTGGCTATAGCCTCCTCCAACTTGATATACTTGTCTACTCGATCCAAATATTCTTGAGTGCTCTTGACTCCATTTTTCCATAGGTTACTCCAGATGGGAGATTGGCGTTGCACTCTAGCTATGATGGCCATAATCTTTCCCTCGTCTCCAATACTTTTGGCTCGAGCAACTGCTCGCATGAACTGCTGCATATACTCTTTAAGAGTTTCTCCTTCCTTCTGTCGGATATTGACCAGTTGATTGGCCTTTGTTGGGTGTATCTGTAACGACCCAAATTTGCTAATAAGGCTTAAGGGCCTTGATTAGTGTGCTGGGAGGGCAAAAATGGGATTAGAGTGAATATTATTGACTTAAATGTGTGAATATGTGATTAATGATGATTATATGATAGTTAATGATATTTATGTGATAATATGAAATATTTATGTGATATATGTGAGGACCACATTATTATGTGGGTAGGTTTGCAGAGCACGACTCAAGGCGATCCTAGGGTCAGATAGCGGGGAAAGTCACAACGGGACTTAAAATATGACTTCGGACAAGTCAGGGGTACTTTCGGTATCGGGTAGCGATTTAGACTATTGGGTCATGAAAATAAATATCTGGAGATATATTTGAGGTTAGGATGTCTAGGTGGGAATATTGGGGGATTTTACCGTTTTGGCCTCGGGGACAGTTCTGGCACCCCGAGCCTTGGGATTAACTTAATGAGTAAGAAAAAATTTATGAAACCCGTAGAAGGAAACTAAACCGACCTTATTTTTTCCTCAGCTATTCATTCAACTCTCTCTCTCCCAAGGAAAATAAAGGAAAGCAAACTAGAGAAAATCACAGAAGCAAATCAGGGAAAATTAGGGGAAGTTGCTGGGAATTGAGTGGGAATTTCTGTGGCTTAGCTCAAGACTTACTCAGGGGAAACAAATCAAAGCTAAGGTAAGGATTAAACCCTATGTTTTCTAAAGTTTTACCTTGAGTTTTCAGCTGGGTATTGAGGTGCTTGTACCATTAATGTTTAAGGTGGAATTTGAGCTGGGAAGTGTTGGGAACTAGCTAGGTTTTGAACAGAGAAAGGATCCAACCGAAAAGGTAAACTTTAATTTATGAATTAGAGGTTTGAATTTGAGTTCTTGACTGGTTAGTTTTGGGTGTTTAAGTTCTTGGGTTTCAGAGATTAAAAAGAGAATTCTAGTGTGTGTTGGGTTGGATTTTCTGTTGAATTGTGTGGCTTAAGTTGGTTTGTAAGCTTTGGTGATGTTGGGTGTTGAAGTAGGGAGCTTAGGGGTTGTTTTGGCTGAGGTGTTGAGCTTTGAAATGGAGGGTTTTCTGGGCACGAAGGGAAGGGCTGCGACTCTGTTCTAGAGCGCTGCGGCCCTAGGATGAAAAGAGGCCAAGGAGGCTCGGCCAAGGGTGGGCGCCGCGGCGCCCAAAGCAAGGGCCGCGGCGCGTGTCTTTGTTCAGGTTGGCCTTGGTTCTGTTTTGAGGCTAGGGCTGCGGCTAAGCTTCAAGGGCCGCAGCCCTTGGTTGTGCACATGAACTTTTGAGGATTTTAGGCATGGGAATGTGGTCTAGTTTGCTTGGGATTGGTTTCACCACTGTGCTTGGTGGAATTTGGATCCCCAGGAGTTAGTTTTATAACCGGAAACCTATATTTGAATATTAATGGAACCCTATACTTTGGTTGTGACTAGGTGATAAAGGCTTAGGCTCAGGAACGGATCATGCTTGAGGGGCATTGCTCATAGTCAATAACCGTACAGACTAAAGGTAAGAAAACTATACCCGGTTGAATATTTGAACGGGACTAAGGGCTCCCTGATATATATGATTGAAAGAATGGTATTACACAATGTAAATTGTAAACCAACGGCCTAAGCATGCCACGATTAACTTGTGAAATTGGCACAGCTCGGACATTGGTATCCGAGGACAGCTTATTATGCACTGAGCTTGGTTTAAGCGGGCTGGAGTCAGTGGGTTAAATAGAGGGTGCGAACTAATGCGTCGGCCCTAGTATTTGTGTAAATTGGTTATTGTATCTGGCTATAAATGTTGATAAATGAGGTTGTTTGTACTTTGAAGTATGGTTACATGCTATGAATTGAATATATGAACATGCTCACTAGAATATCTATTTGAGATTGCTTTATATGTTGTTTTCTTGCTGGTCCTCAGCTCACGGGTGCTGCGTGGTGCAGGTAAAGGCAAAGGTAAGATGGATCAGCCCTGATTGGAGAGCTCTGCAGGGTGAATGTACATGGAAAGCCACTCAGCCGCCACGGTTGAGAAGATTACAGGGACAAGAAGACCAGAAGCTTGTATTTTGCCTTAGCATGGCTAATGTTTACTTTCAACTGTTGAGTTTTGCAAACCAGCTTTTAAACACTGATCTTCTGAGGATCCCTTCTGTAAACTGTTTATAATTTAAAAAATGTATCTTTTGAGGCCAAAATGCCTTTTAACCCTAGAACACTTAAACTAATGACACGTTTTTAAATTAATGACTTGATTAGCAAGTCTTGCACCTTATACGTACACAGTGTAGCGGTCTTGGCCATCCAGGGCGTTACAGTATCAGACCAGCATAAAACTGTTCATAGAATTCATTTACGAACATCTCCCATGAAACTATGCTGGTTGGTGGAAACTTGAAGTACCACTCCTGAGCAGAGTCAGACAAAGTGGAAGGAAAAATCTTGCATCGAGTATCTTCGGACACCTTCTGGATGTCCATTTGTATCTCAAACTTATTTATGTGGATAACGAATCTTCTCTTCTAGTGAGGTTGGGCGGTACTGGCATTTTGAATTTGCTTGGGATTTCTGCCAGAACAATTCTGTTAACGAATGGGGTACCCATTCTCCGATCATACTCTATGCGGGACACTTTATTCTCGACCAGCTGTTGCACAGCTTGATTCAGGGCATCTATCTGAGCCTAAACAACATCTGGTATGGCAGGAGCGGCTGGAGCCGGGGGGAAGTATTTGTTGTGTCTTTCCCTTCGGTCATTAAGTACGTCCCTTAGATCTTCATCCTTACGTCTCTACTCGCTCGCACCTAGTCGGTCAAAGACGTTGGGTTGTCTAGGTTGCCCCCCCATCGTTTTGGCTTATTGGTCGGTTATCCATTGGGGGAGGATTTCGTTGTCCGTCCCTTTCCTCCTGCTGTCGACCAGTGTTCCTCCTACCATCCCTCATAACCGTCCATAAATTCTGGCTTCGGTCCTACGAGCAGATCTGGTCGCATATTTCTGCATATCAGCATCTCTGTTACTCAGCATAGTCCTCGTGCCTATCAGGTAGCTAAATTTCCTTCATCTCCTCTGTATAATAAAGTGTTTGTTAGGGGCCATTGGTTCTCTTTTTCTCCTCAAGACATTGCTCTTGCTTTGCATCTTCCCCTCGATGTCGAGGATGATGTTGATGGTGCTTCTCTTGACAAGGACATGGTTATCACTGAGTTGGTTGGTCAAAAAATGGTATGGCCATCTAATACAGTCATCTCAGTCTCCAATCTCACCTACACTTATGTTGTTCTTCATAAGTTTGCCACAACAAATTGGAAGCCCACTTCTCACACCGCCACTATTTCTTTTGATATGGCCTCTTTTTTGTACAAAGTGGGGACCGGTCTTGGTATAAATTTGGCTTTGGTTATTCATGATCAAATCAGTGGGTTTCGCAAAGGTAACAGGAAAAACTTGAATCTTCCTTTCCCTCATGTTATTTATAAAGTGTTGAGTATGCAGAAAAAAGATCTCCAACGAGATCAAGAAGACTTGGTGGCACCCACTACTGCCGCTTCCTACAAGGCCTCTGCCCCTCCTACTGAAGCCACTGCTGCTCCTTCCTCCAAGAAAGTCAAGCCCCAATCTTTGAAGATCGCCTCAGATGACATCCCTCATGCCTCCTCCTATGTTGCCACAGATTCCGGACTTGTTGCAACAGAAATAGTTGCTGTTCGAGCCTCTGTTGATTCTTTGATTGCTCGAGTGATGTCAATTGAAGGACTGCAACGTTCTGTGTTGGAGGCTGTTCAATCTCTGTCCAAAGCTCCAATTGTTTAGTTTTATTTTCGTTTTTGTCCATTAAACATTGCTACTCTTATTTTAGTTTTATGGTTCTTTGGCTACTTTGAAAGACATAAAGGGGGAGAGTAGATTTCCAAAACCTGTTTGATTGTTTGTTTGTTTAACTCTGGACCTTCTTATTTTGAGGGGGAGTTAAGTCTAGTTTATTTACATGTTTGTTATAAGTTCATGCATGTTTGCAGGGGGAGTTCCTTCTCTTTACTTATCACTAACATTTGTGTTGCAGGTTTTCTGAATTAATTTTGTCTATCAAATTGCCAAAGGGGGAGATTGTAAAATCTTTTATTGGCATTTTTGATAATAAAGACAAAATTAATTAAAAAGGGTATTTTCGAAATTAGTAGTTTCCACTTTTGTAATATTTTGTGGTGAATTTCGAAAATGGGTAGTTTCTTGCTTTGGTGAAATATGTCTTTCTATATTCAGATTTTTATTTATGTGTTAATAAAATAAATATATATATTTTCCTATAAAAGATTATCTTTTTCTTGAATTGGAAATTTTTAGTATTTATTTTATTTATCTGATTTGGTTGCCCAGAAATCGTGTACAGCTTGCAATCATAAATGATATATTGTTTCCTTATTTATTTAAGGAAACTGGGTTGAAAAACTGTCCAGGTTCAATGAATTCGTTCCTGTTTTGGAAGATTTTCCATTTATTGGCTGTTTGATTTCTGATTTGTTTTCCACGACCTAAAGGGATTCTAAAATGTATATAATCATCCTTAGGACGTTGGTTTTTGATCATCTCTCTTGGGTATTATTTTCCAAATATTTTTCAAGTTTTAGAGAGACTTTTTATTATGTGAAGAACTTGAGTCCAGCAAGTTCTTAGTGGTTTATTACAGTGTACTTCTGTATTGTTTTCCTTTGTGTTAATTGTGCAGGTTGAACAAACTTGGACATTGGTCATCAAGCTTCGGGAGAAGTCTTTTTCGTGAGTCACTTTTCGGGAGGAAAAGTGCAAGTGTTATGATTTGAAGGGAGCTCAAGATCTTAGCACTTCAGAAATTTGATTAGAAGTTTATATTACAACAGTTGCGAAAAATTCAAGAGGGAGTCTTTATTTGTATAAGTCAATTTGGTTTTGTAATCATTTAGATATTCTTCTAATAAATTTCATTCTCTGGGCGTGGCCTCGTGGACTAGTAGCAATCTGCAAAGATTGCTGATACCACGTAAAAATTCGTGTGTTCTTTACTTTATGTTCGTTTTTATCTTCTGGTCACAAACTGTTTAAACATATCTGGTTTCTGTTCAAACAGTCTTGGTATCTGTTTAAACATTTCTGTAACAGTTTAACAATTAATTATTTAATTTAAATAATTAAGTTGGTAATCATAAAAAATGGAATTTCAATTGGTATCAGAGCGGTTCACTAAACTCTTAGTGAGATCTTGTGGTTATTTTCCGTTTGATTTGTTTTGTGTGAAATGTCTTTCTTTGCAGAAGGTAGTTCGGTGTCTCGTCCTCCATTGCTAAATGACTCAAACTATCCATACTGGAAAGTTAGGATGAGAGCTTTCATAAAAGCTCAAGATGAGAAAGCATGGAGAGCAATTTTGTCTGGATGGTCACCTCCTACTGAAAAAGGTGAAGATGGAAGCACAATTGTAAAATCTGAACTTGTTTGGGACACAGAAGAAGAAAAATTATCCAGCTATAATAATAAAGCTCTTCACGCCATATTTAATGGTGTTGGAGAAAGTTTTATAAAACTTGTTTCCACATGTGTCTCGGCTAAAGATGCTTGGACAATTCTTCAAACTCAGTTTGAAGGAACTGTAGATGTTAAAAGGTCTAGATTTATCATGTTACAAACCAGGTTTGATGACCTTAGAATGTCTGATTCTGAAACACTATCTGAATTTTAGGAGAGATTATCTGATATTTCTAATGAGTATTTTGCACTTGGTGAAAAACTTGATGATTCTGTTCTTGTTAGAAAAATCGTTCGAGTTCTTCCTGACAGGTTCAATGTTAAGCTCACTGCTATGGAAGAGGCAAAAAATTTCAGTACTATGAAGGTAGAAGAACTGATGGGGTCACTTCGTACCTTTGAGTTAAATCAAAAGATTCGTCAAAAAGACAAGCCAAGCTCTTCCAAAGAAAAGGAGAAAACCATAGCTTTCAAGAGCACTGAAAAGGAAGTCTCAGATGACGAAGATGGTGATAATGAAATGGCAATGCTTGCAAAGAATTTTAAAAAATATATGAATAAAATAGGAAACAAAAAATTCAATGGCAAGATGTCAAAAGGTAACCCTTCTTCTCTGAAACCTTTTCAAACTAATAAAAATGGTATTCAGTGCAGGGAATGTGAGGGATTTGGTCACATCCAGTCTGAATGTGCAAATACTTTGAAAAAGAACAAAAAAGGTATGATTGCTACTTGGAGTGATAATGACTCTGAAAGTAGTGAAGATGAGGAAGGTAATGTCGCTCTCACTTCTATTTTACCTGGTTCTAAATATGAAAATGAAAAAATTGTTTGCTTGAATAATGTTTCAAAAGATGAAGAAAATTCTGATAGTGATGAATCTGAATTGAATGATGAGTCTTTGAGTGAATCTTACAAAAAAATGTATGGTTCATGGGTGAAAGTGTGTTATGAAAATCGGTCATTGGTAAGCAAAAATAAAGATTTATCCCTTGAAATTAAA
Source organism: Humulus lupulus (assembly GCF_963169125.1). Taxonomy (NCBI): domain Eukaryota; kingdom Viridiplantae; phylum Streptophyta; class Magnoliopsida; order Rosales; family Cannabaceae; genus Humulus; species Humulus lupulus. The sequence continues at coordinate 91,194,648 of NC_084800.1, read as the reverse complement.
CAACTTACTGATTTGAATGAAAATTTGGAAAAAGAAATAATTTCAAAAAATGTTGAAATTAATAAGTTGTCTAAAGATTTGGATACTCTTGAGAAAAATGTTAGAATGCTTAACCCCGGTTCAACTATTTTTGAGAATATACAGAATTCAGGTCAAAGAAGTCATGTGGGACTGGGTGCTTCAAGTTCTCAAAAATCAAAGAAAACTGTCTTTATCTAGGCTGGGATGTTATCGTCTGATGTTCCTGTTGCATCCTCAGTAAAATTTGTTGTATCCGGTACTCGGTTTGTTCCAACAGAAAGGACACAGTCAGCAGGTAAATCCAATGGTAAATTCAAAAAATTCATTCCAATCTGCCATTTTTGTGGTAGGAAGGGTCATATTCGTCCTAAATGTTTTACTCTTATGAATTTTTCTAAAAATGAATATTTTGAAAAATTCAATTATTTTGATGATTTCAGAAGAGTAAAAAAGGAAAATGTTCAATCAAAGAAAATATGGATCAAAAAGAATAACTGTTTTGCTGGTTTTACTAGTGAATATGATAGATCTGCTTCTTCATATTTTTGGTATTTTGACAGTGGTTGTTCAAGACACATGACAGGTGACAAGTTTATTCTTACAGACATAAAACCTATGCATTGTGGGTCTGTTACTTTTGGCAATGGAATTGAAGGTAATGTTCTTGGTATGGGTACTCTTAACTTTGAAGGGTTGCCTAGAATCAAAAGAGTGTTACTTGTGGAAGGTCTTAAAGCTAATCTTCTAAGCATAAGTCAAATTTGTGATCAAGGTTATACTGTTAACTTTGATAAAGAGAATTGTTTTGTGTTAAACAATAATGGTGAGAATGTTCTTGAAGGTTATAGATCTAATGACAATTGCTACACTCTTCTACCATCTATTATGTGTTAATCTGTTGTGAGTAATAACACTGATATGTGGCATGCTAAACTTGGTCACATAAATTTCAAAACCTTGAAAAAATTCTCACATGCAGGGAGTGTTCGTGGTTTACCTAAGCTAGGTAAAGAATCTGATGGTAAGTGTAAGAGTTGTCAACTTGGTAAGCAATTGAAAATTACACATAAAAGTGTTTCTGACATAAACACTTCGAAAGTTTTAGAATTGCTACACATGGATCTTATGGGTCCAATTCAAATTGAGAGTTTAAATGGCAAAAGGTATATTTTTGTTTGTGTGGATGATTTTTCTAGATATACTTGGGTGGATTTCTTGAAAGAAAAATCTGACACTTTTGATGCCTTTAAAACTCTTTGCTTGAAATTAAAAGTTGAAAAAGATTGCAACATTGGAAAAATTGTTCGTATAAGAAGTGATCATGGTAAAGAATTTGAGAATTCTTTCTATGATGATTTTTGTAAGTCTGCAGGTATCTCTCATGAGTTTTCAGCTCCCAAAACTCCTCAACAAAATGGAGTTGTAGAGTGGAAAAACCGCACTCTTCAAGAAATGGCTAGAGTGATGCTAAACAGCAAAAAATTGACTAAACGGTTATGGGCAGAAGCAATTAACACTGCTTGCTATATCATAAATCGTGTTTTTCTTCGTCCAGGTACATCTAAAACATCTTATGAAATTTGGAAAGGTAAGAAACCAAGTGTGGCTTACTTTCATGTTTTTGGATGTGTTTGTTACATTTTGAGAGACAGAGAAAATCTTGGTAAATTTGATGCTAAAAGTGATGAATGTGTTTTTATTGGATACTCCACTAACAGTAGGGCCTATCGTGTGTATAACATGAGAACCCAAACTGTAATGGAGTCAGCTAACGTTGTTATTGATGATTCCAGAGATTTTTCTGAGTTTTCTACTGAGGAAGAAATTGAAAGGTTTATTGATGAACCTACTGAAAAACACGAAGAAGCTTGTGTCAGTGATACTACTGTTGAAACGTCTGGTCCATCTGTTCCAACAAATCTCGAATCCGATGAAACAGATTCTGGACAGACAGAAAAGAAATTTCCAGATATTATTTTGGATGAAGTCCAAAAGGAGCCATCAACCAGAGTTAAGTTAAATCATCCAGCAGATTTAATACTTGGAAATCCAAAAGACAGTATGGTAACACGAAGAAGGTTTAGTAATGTTGTTCAATTTGTTTGTTTCTTATCTTTAATTGAGCCTAAAAATGTGAAAGAAGCTTTAACTGATGAAAATTGGATTAAAGCTATGCAGGAGGAATTGGAACAATTTTTTAGAAACAAAGTGTGGATCCTTGTGCCAAGACCGTTGCATACCAATATTATTGGCACAAAATGGATTTTCAAAAATAAATCTGATGAATTTGGTACAATCGTGCGAAATAAATCAAGATTAGTGGCACAAGGGTACACACAAGTGGAAGGAATAGACTTTGATGAAACATTTGCACCTGTTGCAAGACTTGAATCAATTAGATTATTATTGTCTATTGCTTGTTTGATTGGTTTCAGGTTGTTCCAAATGGATGTCAAATCCGCATTTCTCAATGGGATCTTGAATGAAGAGGTATATGTTGAACAACCCAAAGGATTTGAAGATCCTCATGCACCTGATCATGTTTACAAATTGGAGAAAGCTCTTTATGGTTTGAAGCAAGCCCCTCGGGCTTGGTATGAGAGACTTACTCAATTTCTTGTTTCTCATGGATACAAAAGGGGTGGAGTAGATAAAACTTTATTTATCAAAAATATTAAATCTAACATAATTATTGCTCAGATTTATGTTGATGATATTGTGTTTGGTTCTACTTCTGACAATGAGGTGCAGGTATTTGTGAAACAAATGAAAGAGGAATTTGAAATGAGCATGGTGGGAGAATTGACTTATTTCTTAGGTTTACAAGTCAAGCAGTTACATGAAGGCACATTTGTTTCTCAAAGAAATATGCTAAGAACCTGGTCAAAAAGTTTGGACTTGAAAGTTCAAAGATTGCCAAAACACCAATGGGAACAACTGTAAAGCTATCCAAAGATGAAAAAGGTGTCAAAGTGGATCCTACACTGTATAGGAGCATGATTGGTAGTTGTAACGACCCACTAATCTAGACTATTTGGACCATTAACGAATCTATACATAAAACTTACATTTTTGCGGAAATACCATAATTTTATTGAAAATTGTGGAAACAAAGGTTACTTTCATAAATAATAAGTAGGATATGGGTACCCATTGTCTTTAAAACAAAAATAACTTAAAAACTAAAAAGAGTTACATAGAAAATGCGGAAAATACATTTGAAACCATAAAAGCATAAACAAGACTACATCCTCGAATCGAATAACGCTCGGCCCCTTGACTCCATTCACCATCGATACACATCCTCTAAGCGTCACGAATCTTTCCGCCTCTAAAGCTTATTTCCTGCACATAAACAGAAAGGAATGAGCCTAATGCCCAGCAAGGAAAAATCTAACACATAATCATAAACATAAACATAAACATAATTACATAATAACGTAAAGACATATCATAACACATAATTCACTTATTATAATGGCCATTATTACTTGGGGTCCCATAGACTAAACAAGCTTATGCCCATGAGATTAGTGGGGTCCTACCAGCTAAATAGGCTTATGCCCACAATCTTTTTGGGGTCTTGTTAGTCAAATAGGGCATATGCCCAAGCCTACAACATACACATGCACAACATATTCATAACATACCCATATCATATCATAACACAAAAGATAACATAAACATAAACATATATATTCTAGCCTATTTTCCTTACCAAAGTTACCGGGATATAATGGACTGAGTTGGGACTTTTGGAACACTCCTAAAACCATAATGAACAAGAGTGAGTCTTAAAGAAAGGAGATGAAATGAAAGAGAATAGGAAGACTAAACCATTAAAAGAAAATATGCTTACCACAACTTAAGTGCTTAAGAACTTGGATTCCCTAACCAAAATAAGAATAAGGTTAGGGGACTGAGTAGAAGGTTTTGAGAAAGGAAATAACATAAAATACAGAAAGGAACTAGAGTTTTGGGTTTACCTCAAAGATTGCAAGATCAATCTAACATCCACCGAAATACTATAGCACTCACTTCCCAAAGTGTTTGATAAGCTTATGATGTTTAAGCTTATAGTTTTTCCCCAAACCAAGTGTTTACACTCTCACACTCACTTAACACTAGCAGCCTCTGAACTTAGAGCAAATGGTGAATAATGGCTAGGTACTAGGTCCTATTTATAGAGTTTGGGAATGAAAATATCTTGATTTTACTTGAATAACAATAATGGCTTTTTAAGGTGAAAATCATTTGAATAATCGTTCAGCAGAGGCTGAAGACTCGTTCAAAAGATGCTGGACTGTTGAAGGAGTTTGAATGGCTGAAAGGAAATGAATTCAAAAGAGTTTGAATCCATGCTGAAGGAGGCGATATATCGCCCCCTGTAGGCAATATATCGCCTGGGCCAGTATGCCCGAGGCGACCGTGCATCGCCTCGTGTTTTCCGTATCTACGTGCTGCGATATATCGCCCCCTATAGCTGCGATATATCAGCACACGCTGAATATTTAAACACGAAATTACACATTTTTAGCTAAGTATGAATGGAGTAAACAGCCTTGACTAAGCCCTCAACGTACTAAAAGCTGCTGACTGACCCTATAACATTCAAACTTTACTCCTTATTATATTTAATCCTCAAAAATCTTTAATCCTTAATCACCATTCATAACATGTGCTTAAAATCCTATTGGTTGATATCTAAACCTTATAGTATAAAATATATAATCCTTAATATCAGTCACATTAATCAAACCTTAGGTTAACTTAATATTCTTAAACTATAGATTAAACTTAGAAAATCTATAAGTACTACTATGAGTGTCCAAAAAATTCCCGGTCTGAACCAAAAATCCATAGTAACAAAGATAATGCTATAAATACTATCATACTACTATCTATCTTAGCTAAGTAAAGTTCTTGGACTCTACAGTAGTCTTCTTTATCTCACTGCTAGTCGAACTGATTTGAGTTATAGTGTTAGTGTGTGTGCCAGGTACCAAGGAAATCCCATGGAGTCTCATGTTGCAGCTATCAAAAGAATCATTCGATATGTTCATGGGACTGCTGATTATGGTATTTGGTATTCAAAAGAAACTAACCCTAATCTAGTGTGTTTTAGTGATGCTGATTGGGCAGGTAACACTGATGACAGAAAAAGCACTAGTGGAGGATGTTTCTTCTTGGGAAATAATCTTGTTTCTTGGCACAGCAAGAAACAGAATTCTATTTCTCTCTCAACAGCTGAGGCTGAATACATTGCAGCAGGAAGTTGTTGTACACAACTTTTGTGGATGAAGCAAATGATGATGGATTATGGGTTTGATCTTGACATTTTAACTATTTTTTGTGATAATACAAGTGCAATCAATATTTCAAAAAATCCTGTGCAACATTCTCGTACTAAACATATTGATATTCGTCATCATTTCATAAGAGAATTAGTTGAAAATAAAGTTCTTGTCTTAGAATATATTGAAACACATAAACAAATTGCTGATATTTTCACTAAAGCTCTTGATTCGGTTCGCTTTGATTTCCTCCGAAAATCTTTGGGGGTTTGTTCTCTTTAAATTCTCTTGTTATGTTGTCCGCTTGATCTAATGTGTGTTATTTTTGGTTAAGAAAATTGTCAATCAATTTGAAAATTTTGTTGTGTGTCAAGCTGGATAATCTGTCTTGTGTTTATGAATCTTTGGTTGTATATTCTTGAGAGAAAATTAATCAATTCCTCCTAGGCATAATCGAGTAAATTAATCAATGTTTAATGTTTGAGCTTCCTTTTGTGTAGCATTGTTTCAAGCTCCTGTGCAAGAATAGAGCTACCTGCATCAATGTGTGAAAGCCGTCTTTTGAGTAAGTTGGAACTTTGTAATTCGAAGTTATGACGAGGATACGCTACCATAGAAAAGGGCTACCACTGGTGTAGTGTGACAGCGTCATCATGGGTTACAATTATTTTAATTTCGAAAAAGACTTATTTGTCATTGGGCAATGTTCCCTTGCATACACTGCCACACACTTATGCTTGAAACAATGTCATAAAAAGTGTACACAGTTTAAAAAAAAAAAAATGTGTGTAAGACTCATACATGTTGATTGATTCACTTAAGAATATGTGCTTGTGACTGAATTGTGCTTTATTTCTCTCGAATATTCTTTCTAATTTTTCATTTTCACAAGTGTTCTTATCTTTGGTTTACACTAACACTTATTTTCATTTGCTTGATTTTATTCTTATCAGGTTGACTCTCTTTGATCAAAGCATTTTTTTTTTTGGGTTGAGTTTTTTTTATTTTTGTGCATATATATATAAAATTAAAAAAAAATTATAATCAAGGAAATACATGGTGGACCGAATCATTGTGGTGATTATGAGAAATTATGCATTTAATTGTGTGATTTAATATATTCTTTGTCTCCAAGGAATTTATTTTTGTCTTCTTTCTCATTTTGGAATATCATGATTTGTATTTTTATTGTCTTGTACTTTATTTAGGATATTTTTAAAAAAAAGAAAAAGTCAATAAGGAGATCGTGTGGGGTATTTTTTTTTGGTTACCTTTTTTGGTTTGGGATTTTATGAATAAACTGAAATTTAAAAAAAAAAAAAGGGTAAGTTGTATGAAGATCGTGTGTCTTCAAGATTGTTTCCTTTTCTTGTTTAAATTAAAACATTTTTTTAATAAAAAAGGGAAACCTCTTTTTTGCCGTGGGTATTCATTTTGGGTAAGTAATATATTTAAAAAGGCATGTCATTACCCTATTTCCTCTCACCCACGATTTCATTCAGTTATCTCTTCTCCTTCTAATTTTTTCTCTCATTCTCTTGTAAGTGCTTTCTGTTTTTCAGAGAAAAAATGGTGAGAACTCGTGGTGCCTCCTCCAAGAAGATCTCTATTTCTCAATCCCGAAAGGTGCCATCTCCTTCGCCTCCTCCGTCTATGTCAACGACGCCTCTTTCTGTTCCAACAGCTCCCACATCTGTTGGAAAGTCCTGCAAATCCAAGGCTCGCAAGAAGGTGTTTTCGCTCTCTCATGAACATCCTATGGTGTTTCCAGATATCTCTGCTGACATTGTTGCACCACCATCTGAAGTGGTGGTGCCCTCTCGAGCCAAGGACCTTTCTCCTCTTCCGTGTGATTCGTCTTTGGAGGCTAGGGCAAAATCAAAATCTATTTCCTCCTTTTCCAAAGCTGCTGCTGCTGGGTTGCTCAAATTTCCCTTGAAGCCAAGTCAGTCCAAGAAAAATTCTGTGACTCCCAAAAGGAAATTGGGGTTGGACGCGTCTCTTTCTCCCTTGTCTGCTGCCAAGAAAAAATTGAAGGCTCATCCCCCTTCACTGTCCTCCTCCGAATCTGATCCTGAGGAAGATAAGTCCGAATCTGAAGCAACTCATGATACCGCATTGTCTGATGACACGGTTCTTGACATTGCCGAATCAGAGGCTGAGTCTGATGAGCCAGAAAAAGAAGACATTATCCCCTCTGAACAAGAAGCCGAATCTGACTCAGACCACATTGCATCTCCTTTGCCATCCAAAGCTAAAGGGAAGAAACCTATTTCTGGTTCTACACCTTCACCAAAACATTCAGGTGTAAATTTCAAACCTTATTCTTCCATTTTTTGCTATAGTGATAATGCACGTGATATGGTTCTATATGCTCAACGAAAATTTATCATTGAAAGAAATTATGTCTTGAGTGATCATCGTCCTTTTGGTGTGCTAACAATGCTTCAACATCGACAATGGACAGGTTCTTTGGTTAAATTTTCTAGTTTTGTGGATAGAATAGTCAAGGAATTCTATGCCAATCTTACTAATGAAATTATTGAACCTTCATCTCCTCTGTATAATAAAGTGTTTGTTAGGGGCCATTGGTTCTCTTTTTCTCCTCAAGACATTGCTCTTGCTTTGCATCTTCCCCTCGATGTCGAGGATGATGTTGATGGTGCTTCTCTTGACAAGGACATGGTTATCACTGAGTTGGTTGGTCAAAAAATGGTATGGCCATCTAATACAGTCATCTCAGTCTCCAATCTCATCTACACTTATGTTGTTCTTCATAAGTTTGCCACAACAAATTGGAAGCCCACTTCTCACACCGCCACTATTTCTTTTGATATGGCCTCTTTTTTGTACAAAGTGGGGACCGGTCTTGGTATAAATTTGGCTTTGGTTATTCATGATCAAATCATTGGGTTTCGCAAAGGTAGCAGGAAAAACTTGAATCTTCCTTTCCCTCATGTTATTTATAAAGTGTTAAGTATGCAGAAAAAAGATCTCCAACGAGATCAAGAAGACTTGGTGGCACCCACTACTGCCGCTTCCTACAAGGCCTCTGCCCCTCCTACTGAAGCCACTGTTGCTCCTTCCTCCAAGAAAGTCAAGCCCCAATCTTTGAAGATCGCCTCAGATGACATCCCTCATGCCTCCTCCTATGTTGCCACAGATTCCGGACTTGTTGCAACAGAAATAGTTGCTGTTCGAGCCTCTGTTGATTCTTTGATTGCTCGAGTGATGTCAATTGAAGGACTGCAACGTTCTGTGTTGGAGGCTGTTCAATCTCTGTCCAAAGCTCCAATTGTTTAGTTTTATTTTCGTTTTTGTCCATTAAACATTGCTACTCTTATTTTAGTTTTATGGTTCTTTGGCTACTTTGAAAGACACAAAGGGGGAGAGTAGATTTCCAAAACCTGTTTGATTGTTTGTTTGTTTAACTCTGGACCTTCTTATTTTGAGGGGGAGTTAAGTCTAGTTTATTTACATGTTTGTTATAAGTTCATGCATGTTTGCAGGGGGAGTTCCTTCTCTTTACTTATCACTAACATTTGTGTTGCAGGTTTTCTGAATTAATTTTGTCTATCAAATTGCCAAAGGGGGAGATTGTAAAATATTTTATTGGCATTTTTGATAATAAAGACAAAATTAATTAAAAAGGGTATTTTCGAAATTAGTAGTTTCCTCTTTTGTAATATTTTGTGGTGAATTTCGAAAATGGGTAGTTTCTTGTTTTGGTGAAATATGTCTTTCTATATTCAGATTTTTATTTATGTGTTAATAAAATAAATATATATATTTTCCTATAAAAGATTATCTTTTTCTTGAATTGGAAATTTTTAGTATTTATTTTATTTATCTGATTTGGTTGCCCAGAAATCGTGTACAGCTTGCAATCATAAATGATATATTGTTTCCTTATTTATTTAAGGAAACTGGGTTGAAAAACTGTCCAGGTTCAATGAATCTGTTTGAACGGATTGCCAGTCTGTTTGAACAGATTCTGACTTTCCTGTTTTGGAAGATTTTCCATTTATTGGCTGTTTGATTTCTGATTTGTTTTCCACGACCTAAAGGGACTATAAAATGTATATAATCATCCTTAGGACGTTGGTTTTTGATCATCTCTCTTGGGTATTATTTTCCAAATATTTTTCAAGTTTCAGAGAGACTTTTTATTATGTGAAGAACTTGAGTCCAGCAAGTTCTTAGTGGTTTATTGCAGTGTACTTCTGTATTGTTTTCCTTTGTGTTAATTGTGCAGGTTGAACACACTTGGACATTGGTCATCAAACTTCGGGAGAAGTCTTGTTCGTGAGTCACTTTTCGGGAGGAAAAGTGCAAGTGTTATGATTTGAAGGGAGTTCAAGATCTTAGCACTTCAGAAATTTGATTAGAAGTTTAGATTACAATAGTTGCGACAAATTCAAGAGGGAGTCTTTATTTGTATAAGTCAATTTGGTTTTGTAATCATTTAGATATTCTTCTAATAAATTTCATTCTCTGAGCGTGGCCTCGTGGACTAGTAGCAATCTGCAAAGATTGCTGATACCACGTAAAAATTCGTGTGTTCTTTACTTTATGTTCGTTTTTATCTTCTGGTCACAAACTGTTTAAACATATATGGTTTCTGTTCAAACAGTTTTGGTATCTGTTTAAACATTTCTGTAACAGTTTAACAATTAATTATTTAATTTAAATAATTAAGTTGGTAATCATAAAAAAACGGAATTTCAGGTTACTTCATATATTGTTATATAGGGTTACGTAGAGTTTTAAGTGTTTCTTAATGGGTTGCTTAGGAGTTTCAATGTTACTTTATATGTTGATTTATAGTGTTGCTTTAAAGTTTCAAGGGTTGCTCAATATGTTGCTTTATGAGTTGCTTACTTAGGAGTGTCAAGAGTTCCTTAACAAGTTACTTTATGAGTTGTTTATTAAGTTGTTTTATAGTTTGCTTAATGATTTTCAAGGGTAGTTTTAGAGTTGTTTAAGTAATTTTAAGGGTTGCTTTATATGTTGATTATATAAGGATTATGGATTGCTTAACAAATTAATGTACATGCTTGTTTTAGAGTTTCAAGAATTTCCTAACATATTGTTTTATGGGTTGCTACATAGGGTTGTTTTAGGATTTTAAGGGTTTCTTTGGAGTTTTAAGAATTTCTTTAAGGATTGTTTTTCAAGTTGCTTGATGGATTGCTTACTTAGTTTCAAGTGTTGCTTTAGAGTTTCAAGGTTTGCTTAATAAGTTGTTTTAGAGTTTTAAATGTTGTTTTACATATTGCTTTATGGGTTGCTTAGGAGTTTCAAGAGCTTCTTAACAAGTTACTTTATGTGATGTTTATTAAGTTTATTTATTGATTGCTTAAGTATTTTTAAGGATTGCTTTATATGTTGCTTATAAGGATTATGGATTGCTTTAACAAATTGATGTACATGGTCGCTTTAGAGTTTTAAGAATTGCTTTAGAGTTTTAAGGATTTCTTTATAGATTGTTTATCAAGTTGCTATATGGATTGCTTAAGGAGTTTCAAGTGTTACTTTAAGGGTTGATTATATAGCTTAAGAGTTGCTTTATATGTTATTTATAAAGATTATGAGTTGCTTAACAAGTTGTTGTATATGATTGATTTAGAGTTTCAAGGTTTGTTTAACAAGTTGTTTTATGGGTTGCTATATAGGGTTGCTTTAGAATTTATAAGTTGCTATATAAGGTTGCTTTAGAGTTTTAAGGGTTGCTTAGGAGTTTCAAGAATTTCTTAACAAATTACTTTATGGGTTGTTTATTAAGTTGATTTACGGGTTGCTTAAGTAGTTTTAACAATTATTTTATATGTTGCTTATAAGAATTATAGATTGCTTAACAAATTGTTGTGCATGGTTGCTTTAGAGTTTCAAGAATTGTTTAATATGTTTCTTTATGGGTTGCTACATGGAGTTGTTTTAGGATTTTAAGGGTTGCTTTAGAGTTTTAAGGATTGCTTTATGGATTGTTTATAATGTTGTTTTATCCGTTGGTTAAGGAATTTCAAGTGTTGCTTTAAGTTGATTATATGTAGTTTTAAAGGGTGCTTTATATGTTGTTTATAAAGATTATGAGTTTCTTAACAAATTGTTGTATATGGTTGTTTTATGAGTTACTATATATGGTTGCTCTAGAATTTGAAGAGTTGTTATATAGGATTGCTTTAAGACTTTTTTTTTTTTTTACTTAGAAATATTTAGAGAAGATTTAATTGTAAAACACAAACTATTCATACTTTTTCTTTCCACTTTTATCTAAAATTCTTAGCTCTTCTCTAAATCCCTTCTTTTTGTTCGCTCCTCTCTCTAGTTATGTACAAAAAGTAGATAAGCTAACACAAAGTGGGAGACAAGTCATACAAGTGCATACTAATATAACTATATGATAACTTTTCTTCATAAGAAATTATACATTCTTCGGAAGTTGCATTTCTCTTATAAGATTCTATTCATTATTATGAAGAAAAAATATCATGATAACTTTTTGTTTAAACCAAATCATTTTCTATTACAGCTAAAGCTAAAGGATAATTATGTCACGAAATTAAGGAGCCCTTGACATATTCATAAAGAGAGAGTTTGAAAAAGAAAAAAATACATCTATGATCATCCAAAATCTGAGGCACATTTATGGCAAATACCTATGATGAACGTGGAAGACAGTACGACCCAAAAAAAAACTCAATAATTCCATTAGAAAAAAAAAAAACTGTATACTTAGAGGGGAAGAGGAAACCGTAAAAATGAATTAAATATAACATATAAATTGTATATTTGACAAAAAGTCTATAAAAATGAAATAGAAAAAAAATAAATGTAAAAATGAAAAAATATATAAAAAAAAACCGTAGATGAGACAATTTTCCTCAAGTTTTTATTTAAAAATCTATTAACATCTATTTTAAAAACTAATAAATTTAATTCAATTTTTTATCACATTAAAATAATTATTAATCAAATTCGAGTTCAGAACGAACATTTTTAATTATTTGATAAAACACATATGATTCATATTTTAATATAACTTAAACCAAACACCCAAAATAGTATAATACCTGGAAAAAAGAGTTTATTTTTCTGTTGCAGTCTCTATTCTTTACACTTAGGTCTCAAAAGTTAATTTTGTACCAGTCTAGTCCCCAAAATCTTTTTAAACTGTATCATTTAGGTCCCTAAATGCTATTTTTATTTCTTTTATCTTTTAAAATAGATAAAAAATACAAAATAAATGTTGAACCATTCTTGAAATATTTGGACACTTAATTTATGACAATAACAAACATGACATGAGAAAAAAAAATATTTTCATGGTATTTTTAAAAATATTTTATATTTTTATAAATTAAATTAATGTTTCATTTAAAAAATTATTCTTAACAACATTAATGTTTTATAATTAATATTAATAACTATATCATTTTTTTTTTAGGAAAAGAAAGACTTTATATTCAACTAGCACAAACCAAATACAAGACTAACAGTAGCAATCAGCTACAACACACAACAAGAAGCAAGAACCACAGAGAATTTATAAGGCTAATAACATCTCTGTCTTTTTTCTTAGCCTTGGTACAAGTAATAGTCTTAACTCTAGCTTTGATAGCAGCTTTAATAGAGGAGCTAACTACCAACACTGAGCTACAACACAGATCAAACAGACATCTATTCCTGTTACACCAGACCGAGTAGATCACTGCTGCAATAATAGCATTCCAAACCAGCTGCTGCAGATCAGAACCAACATGAGAGCACCAACTCTTCCAGGCTATCATGGTAAGAGGCCAACCTTGGAAACCAGACCAAGAACTGACTGCTTGCTGAAGGTTCTTAGTGAAGGAGCAGTCAAAGAAAAGGTGCTGGTGGGACTCATTGAAACACTCACAAACCGGGCAAAGATATGAAGGAAGCTCCAAGATTTTTCCTAGATTATCACGAGTAAGAAGATGATCATTTATCATTTGCCAAGAAATGAATCTATGTTTCGGGACACAAAGATGATGCCAAACAGCAGAGGCATACGGCACCTCTGAAGCTGCTGTAAGAGACAGATAAAAGAATTTAGCTTTTAACTTGCCTCTTAATACCGAAGAGTTAACAGCATAATAATCAACAGCATTCCTCAACTTCAGTAATTTTCGAAAATACCAACTAGTATCATGAATTAACGGCACAGACCAGAAGCAATTTCCTTTAAGATAGATAGCATCTATCCATTTGACCCAAAGACAATCTTTCTTACTAGAAATTGCCCAAATGTACTTAGCCATCATAGCAATATTCCATTTCCTGCCCTCACAGAAACCAACTCCTCCATACTTTTTGGGAAGACAGACTTGCTCCCAAGAAGTAAGGTGAAGCTTGCTGCGATTCCCTTTGGTCCCCCACAGGAAGTCTCTGCAACATTTATCAATGGCAGCCACTACTTTCTGAGGAAGAATAAAGATATTCATCCAATAATTTCTTATTCCAAGAAGGACAGAATGTATAAGTTGAGCTCGGCCCGCAAAGGAAAGGTTCCTACTAGTCCAAGAATGAAGATTCCGTTGAATTTTCCCAATAATTTCCCCACAGTCAGCAGCTCTCCATTTAGTAGGTCTTAGATGTATTCCAAGATACTTAAGCGGAAATGAGCCTTCTTGCATTCGAGAGATCTCCAATAACTGAGCTTTACAGTCGGCATTGATACCTCCAAAGTATATGTGCGATTTGGTATTATTAATTGAGAGACCTGTAGTTGCACAAAAACTAGCAATACCAGACTGAGTAAGTCTCATAGAGTTCACATTTCCCTTGCAAAAGATAATTAGATCATCTACAAAACAGAGATTGACAAGATTAACATGCTTGCATAGAGGATGAAAACCAAACCCTTTTTGTTTAGAAGTCTGAAGTAAGAGCCTGGTTAGGTACTCCATAATCAGGACAAACAACAGAGGAGATATAGGGTCTCCTTGTCTCAGACCCTTTTCCCCTCGAAAAGAGCCATGAAGCCGACCATTGAGCATCAAAGAATAAGAATTCCCCTTTAAGCAAACCAGCACCCAATGAATGAACCTAGAGGGGAAACAAAGACCCTTTAGCAAGTCAGCCACAAACTGCCAATCTACTGTATCATACGCTTTACTGAGGTCAATCTTCATGATACAACGAGCTGAGATATTCTTCCTCGAGTAGCCCTTGAGAAGGTCTTGAAAAATGAGGATATTATGAGCCAAGAGGCGGTTCTTTATAAAAGCCCCTTGATTACCATGAATCAAAACAGGAATAACTTCAGACAAACGAGAGCAAAGCATCTTGGATATGCATTTATAGAGCGTATTGCAACAAGCAATAAGTCTATAATCAGTAGTTGTTTTAGGAGAATCAGTCTTCGGAATAAGAGATATGACAGTCTCATTTAGATCAGTAGGAAGAAAACCATCATGAAAAAATTGTAAAATTGCCATACTGATGTCATTACCTATCTCTTTCCACAAGCCTTTGAAAAACCCAGCACCAAACCCATCCGGACCAGGGCTCTTAGTTGAGTGGATGCCAAATAAAGCCTCTTGAACATCTTTCTTTTTGAAAGGCCTGATCAAGTTAACTTGTTGTTGAACAGTAAGTTTTTCACCAAAACTCAAACTTTTGAGATCAATCTGCCTATTAGCCGAACTCTTCTTCCCCATGAAGTTCCTGAAATGACTGAAATAATGATCTATCACCTTATCATAATCATCTATCACCTCCTCATTGGCCATATAAGAAGTAATTCTATTCTCAGCTCTTCTCTTCTTCATGATTGCATGGAAATAATGAGAATTTTCATCATTAAATTGCAACCAGGTAATCTTGCTAGTTTGATGGAGGAGACTTGCATATCTCTTCCTGGCTAAAACGAACTCTTGCAAATTGGCCTGTTCAGCTAACTGAAGCACAGTGTTGTCGGGATCATTAGCTAAAGCACCCTGAGTCATATTTAGATTTTCCTTAGCTATCTGATAACAGTGCACAATATCTCCCACTTCCGATCTGCTGAACTTCTTTAGAACATGCTTGACTCTAAGGAGCTTGAGGACAATACCAGCAAGACCAAATTTAGAGCTATATTTGTTCCAACTGTCAAGAACCACTGATTTGAAATTATTATGGAGCATCTAACAATCAAAAAATCTGAAAGGCTTGATACCAACTTTGCCAATAACGTGATTTTTGATCACACAGTAGCTATGATCCGAATGAATGTCCCATTTGAAAATTCCTTCAGTGTTAGGGAAGAAATCCAACCATTTCTCATTAATGAAGACCCTGTCCAATTTAGAGTAGATTCTGTCACCAAATTCCTGTTTATTCGACCAAGTGTAAGAGGAGCCAGCACAACGAAGTTCATCAACTTGGCCTAAGGAAAGCCAGTTTTGAGCATCAACAAGCTCCTTAACAGTTATGGGACGACCTCCATTCCTGTCTTGATAAATCGCCTCAATAATTTGAACTTGCACAAACTTCGATTGCCAAATTAATAAAATTCGGAACGAGATCATATTACTCGAATAATAGTCCCAGTTGGGAAAACTGTTACCTATTATTCCTGCTGTTTTCTCATGGCGAACTTTAGTCTCAAAGAGCGCCCCAAACCCAATATTATTCAAATGACATAAATCGCGAATATCTCGCTGTTTATTTCCTTTATTCATACCCCGAACATTCCAACTAAGGATGTTGCACTTCTCCATATTGACCAGCAAGAGAGTTAGTAGCCAAATTCCCTTCTCCTGGCTCTTGAAGCACATCATATCCATTTCTACTTAAAGCTTGAGAAGGCTGGTAAGTATTTGCCTTATTTCCTCTCCTTCTTGGTGTTATCCACTCACCCCCTGCTTCATTTCCCTTAGCCACCCCTGTTTTACTAACTGGAACTGTCTTAGAAACTGGACCAGCAGTGGAAACAGAGGGTTTGATCACAGTATCTGCATCAGGTCTACTCGAAAGAAGAGATTCCTGGGCTCTAGCAGTATCTACATGAACCAAGCTAGGTTCAGAACTGGTTTTCCCTGCACACTGCTCAGAATTCTTAGCAACTTGATTAGATTTTTTAACCCACACGAACCCCTTGTCCTTCGCACAGTTCACAATAGTGTGTCCCAAACAGTCACAAGCTTGGCATTTGGAAGGGAGCCATTCGTATTCCACCCATTGTTCAACTAGCTGGTCTCTTTCATTAACAAACGAAATAGACTTAGGAGGATTTTCAGAAATTACCATGTCAACTAGAATTCTAGCAAACTTGACCATCGACCGATCACGAGTAACTTGATCTATCATGATTGGCTTGCCGATAGTGCTAACGAGAGCACTGAGACTCTTACGGCCCCAATATTGTAGCCCCAATCCGTTTAGACGAATCCAAACCGGTACCGACTTTACCATATGTATTGTGTCCATATCAGGAGTCCAGGGCCGAAGGACTACTGGCTTTTTGTCAAAATGGATCACACCAGTTTCCAGGACTAGATCCCTGGTTGCAACATCACGAAAACTAACCAAGGTGAACCCAGAGTTCATTCTGACTATTCTGTCAATGCCTAAATTACCCCAAATTCGCTTCACAAATCATTCAAAAACCCGAAATGGGGGATTAGCACCCAGTACTACACAAACAATTGACGTTCTCCAAAACGAGGCTTCTACCTCAACTTCGTCAATGTCCAATTTAGCTATTCGTTGGTCTCCAACCTTCATAGGCTCAATGAAATCCAGACTAGTAGATGGGGTTTTCACCTGATTGGCTTTAAATTTGCTCCACACATCCTTTGTTGAATTCTGGTAATCTGTTGTCTCCATTTCCTCAGCCCAAATAGTCGGACCAGCGTTGCCCTCCGAATCCATTGGCATAGCTGGCTCAACAAACGGTTCAGCTTCCAACACCTCACACGGTTCATGGTATTCCTCATCGATGTTCTCCATCACAAAATGATCTTGATTTGAAGGGAGATCTGGCAGTGTCTGTAGACAATCTGTAGCATCGGCCACTTTTGCTGGCTTCGGAGCCTCTTTTTTCCGTCGACCCATGGAGAGGGAGAGAGAAGCACCACACGCCTTATTCTATCCTTTAGTGGTACCATAATAACTATATCATTTTGATTATCTTGATATTATCAATTTTGATTATGTTTATTTCATACATTTTTATCTTCAAATAATGCATCTTAATAGTGCATATAAAGTTATTTATGTATATATATGTTTACCGAGTTTTTCAAAAATTAGAAATATATTATGAAATAAGAGCTGAAAAAAAAGGATTAGAGATGAACAATCACAGTTTTTAATGAGCCTAAGTCCACGAGTCACTAGTATTAGGCTTTAGAGAGTTTTGACAATGGAGTTTTTCTACAAGTTCAGCAGAGTTTTTTGCTTACAAGAGAAATTCTGGGATCCCCGCTACAGTGCACAACTGGTCCTATTTATAGGCAGTAAAGTAATTTGGGTCGGACTAATCCGGGCCAAATAGGGATGTAATTACAGTTTGCTCGCTAACGGAGCCATAATATAAAGAATGTAACATTATTATATATTATTAATCTGGGCCCATTGGGCTGGCTTAGGCGTGGCCAAGCCTTATAGCTGCCCATTATACGTTAGCACGGACTGGTCCGCGTGGGCTATTAAAGGGATCCTAGGGACAGAATCTATCAGAGTAGTGGCAGTACTGTTTCCCAAGAACAGTGTACGTTTCGTGCGTACCCTCTTTCGCAGGTTAGTTGAGGAGTCCAACTGCCGGATTTCGTGGGGACAGGTTAGCATCAGGGAAAACTAGACTTGCCCTATCTAGACGTATAATCCAGGTTCGTTTACTAATGTCCTGGTTCATTTACTGAAGTCCTAGTTCGTTTTCCAAGGTGGACATCGTGGTGGTGGAGATCTTCCCGTATAAATTACATGGAGTGTCCAGTTTTAGATATGTCATTTAATTTTTAGCTACTTTTTAAAAAAATTAATTTTATACCCAATATTTATTTGAATCTACCACTTATACATTTCGGTCATACCTAAGTTATATGTGTATAAGCAAGGGTGTTATGGGAAGTGTCAATATAATAATGGGTAAAATTTAACATAATTTATTTAGTGGCTAAATTTAGTTAACTAATCATAAAACTGAGTATTTATCAAGTAGTCCCGATCTCCCCTGGATTCTTGATAAGGTCCGTTTCCAGTGAATAGTTGCTTTGCCACCTAAATTAGCATCTCGGAAAATGTAGGTTGGTTGTGGTCGGGGAGATGAGTTGGGCCTGCTTCTCAATCTCGACTCCTTCATTATGCTCACGCCCATTGAATGTTGTTGGACTCGATAGTTTTTGGGCTATCACGGTTTCCTCATTCCCTGTTCATGGGGTTCAGGATGGGCCCAAACTTCTTAAGAAGACCCATGACCCGTTGGATTATGATACATGTCAAAGGTGAAAAACAGGGATAGCAATATATATGTATATATATGTAATTATTTCTAAGTTGCATTATAGAAAAAATTACAAAATAAAAATAAATATTTACATGATAAATATTAATAATTTTGTGATAATTTAGTTATTATTATTAACAAAATTAGGTAAGAATTTTTTTTAATGGAAAATTAATTTAATTTATAAAACTATTAAATATGTTTTATAATGTCATGATTTTTTTTTTATTTTCATATTTGGTATTGTTATAAATTAAGTGATCCAATTTTTTTTAGATTGATTTACTATTTTTTTTTTATGTATTTTGAAAGAAAAAAGAAATAAAAATAATATTTAGGGACATAAACGATAATTTGAAAATGTCGGCAACCTAACTGTTACCAAATCAATTTTTAAGATCTAAGTGTTATAAAGTATAAAGAATATGGACTACAACTGAAAAAAAAAATAGTATAATGCACTTTATATTTTCTAATAAAAAAAATTCTTATTTCTGATTTTTTATGCTTTATAAAAGTACATAGATGCTTCACATAAACTTATTTAACAAATGGAGGAAACAAATTATAGAAGAAAAAAAAGAAAGGAAACCAAGTTGCCAAAGTACGAAAAGATTGTGACTAACATACAAATCAACGTGTCCTTCAAATGAAAATGAAATCAGATCAATATCCCTCATATAAATGCATACAGATGCGTAAAATGGATAGTGGTTTCATATTCAAACCTAATGGAAGAAGAATATCGTGGCACTAGATTTTGAACAACGTGAGCAAGAAAAATCTTGAATCCAGGAGAAATAGCAAAAGAATAATACTACTTTCAAGAATACTAACAGAACGGTAGCTTTTTGGGGGTTTTATTTTAAAAATCACATTACAGATTACTTTCATCCCCTGGGTGAATGAGATATGATGTTTGAATTAAGCCCAAACTCTTTTTCTAGGGACAAGATCTGAAGTTTTTATCTCATCTATTTTGGCTGCTACAATGAAATCATTCATGCTCAATCCTCCTGCAACGACAAAACCAGTGACCATGTGAAACATGAAAACTTGGCCATGACATATCTTAGTCCCAAAAAAAGGAAGAAGAGCTGGTACAGTAATAAAATGATATTTAAAGAGAACAAAATTGACAAGTTGATGAATGTGTTTACCAATGGAAGATGTCCATAGTACAGCTCTAATCTGACTGGGTTGTTCCAAGTGGAGATTTGGAAAATGGCCAGTACTTTCTACAACTTTGTATATTCTATTGATAAGTTCAATACCACATTGATAGTCTCTTAACTTCCACAAGCATTGTAGTTTGAGATTCCCTTCTTCCTTTACAAGTCTCCAACCAATAACCTATAGACAAAAGGAGTATAAACAAATCAGACTAAAACAAGAATCAAAGACAAAATTCACAAATAAGCATTAGTGAATTTACATCTTACTAAAAATGAATATTAATTAATACTAAGAGATTGCGGAGCCAAAAAGTGAGTGACTAGAATCTTTCCCATCTATACAGTACCAGAAAAGCCAAAATACTTCCCATAGTCGAATTTCAAGGGTCAGGTAAGGGTTATTTAACCACTATTTTTTTGGGGACAAATTTAAATACTTACAAAATCTCAAAATTAACAAAGCTATATCCAGTCAGTAATTTCATCGAACATTATACAGGCATTCAGCATATTTACACTATATGAAATAAGAACTGGAAAATAGACCTTCTTCAGAAGTTTCGTAGCCTCATCCTCTGACATGGGCGGCTGCAGAGGAGAGATATGGGGGTCACACTGTTGCTGAGCGAGAGAGAGAGCATTCAAATTGGGGATAAGGATTTTGTGCTCGGTGTCACCCTGGCCCAGAACTTTCTCTCCAAACCTACTTTCCACCTCCGCCGGGAAAGGGTCTCTCGCCCCGAAATCTCCCAACATGTCACTACCCATAGCTCGAAGTCTCAGGCCGAGTCGGCTTCGAGTAGAAACGGAGAACAATCCAGTGGGTTGGCACTGACACGGGGTATCGGATAGGTGGGGGAGACGTAGTGGGAAGGAGAGGTGGGCAGTGGCCATGGCTGAGTCACTCTTCACTGGGCTGCTAGGCTTTGTTTGGATTATCGATTATTGACGTGAAAATATTCAACTTTTCCCTTGACCGTTATGTAGGTAAAGATAACTAGTGGCTGGTGAGGTGCCATGTCATCAAGATTAAATCCAACACGTGGCACGTTACCTACAACCAAAGGTCGGCTCTTTGATTGACCATTGATTGAAAAATTCAATACAACACCATTGATTGAAAATTTGTAGAGAGCTGATATGACCAAAATGAATTGGGGTTTTATAAATTGATTAATTTTTTAAGGGTAAATTATGTTCTAAACCAAATGTTTCACGAAAGATTATAAAGTGGAGTGATTTGTTAGATGACAATTTGAATATTGTATTTTGTAAAATAGAATAAAAGAGTATCATGTATTATATTTTGGTCAAACTTTTTTTTAAATGATAATTTGAATATTGTATTTTGTAAAATGGAATAAAAGAGTATTATGTATTATATTTTGGTCAAACTTTTTTTTAATACGACCAAAAGGCTTTATATTTTATTAATTATTGAATTAAATAAATAATGAAAAATATATTTTAAAATAAAAAAAATAAATTAAATTGTTTTTAAATAAAAAATATTTAAACAAATATTTTAAATAAGAAAAAATTAGTATAAGTAGTTTTCTAAAAATTAACAAAAATTATCAGATTTAATTAAAAAATATTAACATAAAATTAAAAATTAATTGCTAAAATTAAACTAACAAACTGTTACATCCAGATTTAGAGACCTGAGATTGTGACCTAAGCTGAACTCGTCAAGTGTGAGCTCGAGATATATAAAACGCAAGTTCGTGGTCCAGATGTTAAACCCTCGAATCAAGGTGGCAACCTCGAAGACATTTAACCTCAAAATTATTTCTAAGATTGGAAGAATGTAGCACCAGGATATATCCGTTGTCGGGTGTCTTCAGATCAAGTAGCCCGAGCTTAAAGAGTACAAGCTCGAAATGTAATAGCCTCGATGGTATCTATCTGCTCCGAGTTGGTCTTGGAATAAGGCGGCTAGCTCGTAACTTATCTATAAACCTTGACCGACATGATGCTGGTTGCTGACCTCGAAAGATTTAATGAGTCATCTGATGTAACGCATTCCGTACGTTTAAAGATATTTATTGTTGTAACATCCCAACATTAAAGGGATATTAACAAGTCTGTTATTCGCCCCCTGGTCTTCAGGGGACGTTTCCTTGTATGTAGGAGTTACAATATTAATATCATTATTTTATTTAATAAGCAGAAGTATCTTCCCGAAATATGTGGGAATGAACTTTGAAAACTCTCTATAAATAGAGAGTTCATGACCATTTGTAAAGGACCGATCTTTTGTTATGTTGGGAGAAACTCTGGAGAATTCATCTCTGAAGGATTTCCAGAAAACTCCAAGTCTTAGTAAAATAAACTTGAGGACTAGGCAGAGTTAACTGTTGAACCACGTAAAATTCTTGTTGTTCTACCATATTATTCATCTGCGCTATAGTTCCTATTGTTTAATTGCTCTACTTATTAAGTTGACGAAAAACGACGTCAACAGTTTGGTGCTTTCATTGAGAGCCTTAAGCAGTACAATCCCTGATTAGCTATGGTTGCAAATGATAAGAATATTCCAGAAGAAAAATATCTACGCTGCCCTGGGAAGCAGCCAATGACGAATCCTGAACTAGAAGAGAGAAGTGAGTCCTCCGATTCTTGAGGACCTCCAGCTCCCAGGGACGACGAGGACATGTATTATAATCTCGAACGGTATGTCCCCATTGTGGAACTCGAAAACTGACAGTTAAGAAAAAAGTTGGCTAAGGCCAAGAAGCGTAACGAGGAGCTGGCTAGATTGGCTGCGGAGGCGCAGGCGGCACAGCCCCAACCTCCGCCTAAGGTCCAAGCCCCACCTCCGCCGGACGTTCATGTTCCTCCCCGCAGGCCGTGGGGGCGACCTCGTAAAAACGCTGCCACAAGAAGAACGGAACAACCTCCGCCACCAGCAGAGCAACTTGCTCCCTCAAGGCCCCGAAGAAACACCCGGGCTGGAGCTCCGGTTAACTCAACTGCTGAGTTACCAGCTGAAACTGGGAATAACTGAGCCCCTGCAGAGGCTCGGACTCAGAATCCTGGTAACGCTTAGAATGTTACCGAGCCGGCACAGGCGAACTCGGGACCATCCAGACCTCGAAATGGGTGGCAGCCACCGTCACCCATACGGTTCCCTCCATCGCCAATAAGATATCCCTCACCACCTCGAAGGAACACACAACCGACTCAGGGTGATAGGGAAAGGCAGACTGGACGGAAGCAGGGGAATGGAGAGGTTGCTAGAGAACGGAGATGCGCCCAACCTACGAGAAGCCAAATGTCTTGATCTCGCATTGTAGAGATGAGGCAACCTGAAAGGAATCCATCTCGAAACAATCATTCGACGAGCCTCGCCAGCGATGACTTAGGGGACACCACATCAGTCAGTATGTATGATCGAGGGCGTAGAAATACTGGGAACCACCCTGACTTGCGGGAACACCTGAGTCAAAATCGGGGTGGTGGTAATCCCTTGAACCTAGACCTGAGAGATCGCCTAAATGGGCACAATGATCCCCTGCGAAGGCGCGAGCCTGGAATTGTAATCAATGATAACCAATTTCAGGCGAGGCCCCCTGTGGACCCCGTTCAGGAAAGAATCGATCAATTGGAAAGAGCATTTAGGCTCTTACAGAATGAGCGAGGTTGGAGTCGGGATGAAGATTCTGATGAGGAGCTCGAACCATTCGCTCCCCATATTTCCAACACCCCATTTCCTCAAGGGTTTCAGATTCCTCATGTCCCACCTTTTGAAGGGAAATCCGACCCGTATAGTCATTTAAGTACATTTAACACTATAATGAGAGCAAGTAATGTGGGTTACGAGCTCATATCCATGTTATTTCCAGCATCGCTTACAGGACCAGCGAAAAACTGGTTCGAAAAGTATAAAAGACATTCAATCACTTCTTGGGATCAATTGTCAAAAGATTTCAAGAAGTAGTTTAGAGCCATGATCAGGATAAGGCCTGAGGCATCGGCCCTAACCAATGTCCCGCAACAACCAAATAAAACGTTGAAGAGTTACCTTACAAGATTCAATCTGGAAGTCGCCCGAGCTCGGGATGTAGACGACAACGGTCTTTTATTGGCCGTCCGAGCTGGGGTAATGCCGGGAAGTCCCCTCTGGGAAGATATGCAGAGGAAGCCTGTAAGGTCAATAATCGAGTTTAATAGATGAGCTCAGAGGTTTGTCAATGTAGAAGAGGCAAGATCAACACTGAACATGACCTTTCAGCCCATAAATACAACGACAAACGTAAACTCTGCCTCATCCTCGGCGAACCCATCAGCCTCGAAACCCCCTGTAGAAAACCCTTCCAAAAGAAAGAATAATGAAGGAAGTAACCCCGAGGCAGAAGGGGGAAAGAAGAAGAAAGGGGAAAGGTATTTCTCCGTGTACAAGGTGTACACCGAGCTCAACGAGTCTCGAGAGAATATTTACCTAGCTAATGAAAACCAGGTCCCTTTTAGGTGAACAGACCCCATGAGAAATCAAAAGTCCAAGAGAGACTTCAGTAAAGACTGTCGATTTTACAGAGATACTGGGCACACCACTGATGAATGCAGGTAACTGAAGGACGAGATCGAAGGACTGATCTCGAGAGGATACTTCAGGCAGTATGTCAGGAACCAGAACAATAATCAGGTTTCTACCAGTTAGAGGATAACTGTGTTGCTGCCTGCCCAAAACAACAATTCCCGAGCTAGGGAAGAAGAGAGACCCCCTCCGATTGATGGAGAAGATGTAATAACCATCTCGGGCGGGCCTCACCTCGCAGGATGAGCAGGAACGCCCAAAAGTGATACGTGAACGAGCTGAAAACTGGGGACGGGTCCCCTTATGAACCCGAACCCAGAGCTCCAAAGTACCAAAAGGTTGAATCTCAGCCTATAACCTTTACTGAGGATGATGTGTCCCATGTTTAGTTTCCTCACAACGACCCACTGGTCATCACTCTCCAGCTCGCGAACAAGAGGGTTCACTGAGTTCTCATTGATAATGAGAGCCCAGTGAACATTCTCTATAAGGCCACCTTAGAAAAGATGGGACTCATGCTTCGTAACCTAAAAGCTTGTGCA
Source organism: Humulus lupulus (assembly GCF_963169125.1). Taxonomy (NCBI): domain Eukaryota; kingdom Viridiplantae; phylum Streptophyta; class Magnoliopsida; order Rosales; family Cannabaceae; genus Humulus; species Humulus lupulus. The sequence continues at coordinate 91,169,617 of NC_084800.1, read as the reverse complement.
ACGATGCTGTACGGTTTTTCAGGAGAAGGGATTGCTTGTATGTGGTCCATTGAACTCCCTGTGACCTTGGGAGACTACCCAGTCTCAACAACCAAGATGATGGAGTTTGTAGTAGTGGACCTACCATCGGCCTACAACGTGCTGCTCGGGAGACCCGCCCTAGTAGGGCTGGGGGCAGTCTCGTTTGTAAGGCATTTGTCCATCAAGTTCCCGACTTCTAGTGGCATCGGGACACTGAAGGGAGACCAGTTAGCCGGAAGGAAATGCTATAGCATTTCCATAAGAGGAAAGAAGCAAACGAGCACACAAGCGCTCGTCGTTATTCAGAATAAGGACGGGACAGTCTTGGAGATAGATGAAGAAATTGATCCAAGAATAGAGGAAAGAGCTGATCTCAAACCATTGGAAGAGCTCGAAGAAATCAGGCTCGAAGAATCAGACCCCCTGAAAACAGTAAAGGTCGGGAAAAACCTCCCCGAGGAAACCAAATAGCAATTAATTTGCTTTTTCAAAAAGAACCAGGATGTCTTCGCATGGTCATACTCGTACATGATAGGGATAAGTCCAAATGTAGTGAGCCACGCGTTAAATATCGACAAAAGCTTCCCGCCGAAGCAGCAAAAGTGAAGACTGCTGGATGACAATAGGAAGAAGGCCCTTAAAGAGGAAGTCTACAGGTTAAAAGCAAATCGATTCATTAGGGATGCTTTTTACCCCGATTGGGTAGCCAACCCGGTACTAGTCTTGAAGCCTAACGGGACATGGCAGATCTGTATTGACTACTCAGACCTCAATAAGGCCTGTCCTAAGGACTGCTTCCCTTTACCACGGATCGACCAGCTCGTGGATGCCATGGTAGGGTATGGACTCATGTCATTCATGGATGCCTATTCTGGATATAACCAGATTGCCATGCATGCCCCTGACCAAGAGCATACGAGCTTCATAATTGACAAAGGGTTGTATTGTTATAACGTCATGCCATTCGGGCTAAAAAATGCTGGAGCCACTTACCAGCGACTCTTCAACATGATGTTATCTGAAAAAAAATAGGTAATAACATGGAAGTTTATGTTGATGATATGTTAGTTAAATCTCAACTTAACAATAATCATGTGGATGACCTCGAAGAATGCTTCGCTGTGTTACAGAGATATAACATGAAACTTAACCCTCAGAAGTGCTCTTTCGGAGTATCTTTAGGAAAATTCCTGGGCTTCATTGTAAATGCTCGGGGGATAGAAGCTAATCCAGACAAAATCCAGGCTTTGATTGATATGCCATCACCTCGGAAACATAAGGATGTCCAAAGTTGGACTGGAAGGATGGCAGCTCTAAGTAGGTTTATCTCAAAATCTACGGACTGTTGTCTTCCATTTTTCAACCTTTTGAGGGGAGGCAAGAAATTCGAATGGATAGAGGATTGCGAGTTGGATTTTCAAGAGCTCAAGAAGCACCTCGCAGAACCCCCCATCTTGTCAAAACCCATTACGGGAGAAGTTCTGTACCTTGCTACGACCGAGCACGCCATAAGAGCGGTACTTGTGCAGGAAGAAGAAAAAGTGCAAAGGCCCGTGTATTAGTCAGTAAAAGATTACTGGGGGCAGAATCAAGATATCCCTTGATGGAGAAATTAGCTCTCAGCCTAATTCACTCATCTCAAAAGCTCCGACCCTATTTTTAGGCGCACCCCATCCATGTACTTACTGATCAACCACTAAGACAAGTCTTGTCCAAGCTAGAAGCCTCAGGTCGACTGCTCAAATGGGCCGTTGACCTCGAACAATTCGAGATCACCTATCATCTAAGGATGACCATAAGGGGACAGGCCTTGGCAGACTTTATAGTGGAGTGCACTGGCGTGACCAACGATGAAGTTATAACCCCAGCCTACGAGCTATGGAAACTTTATGTTGACGGGTCTTCTAATGAAAATGGATCGGGAGCAGGAGTAATTTTGATCACCCCTGCAGGAAGCCGATTTCACTCTGCCTTAAGATTTGACTTCGACGTGTCGAATAACGAGGCCGAGTACGAGGCTCTACTGGCAGAACTCCGCATAGCCAAGGAGCTCAAAGCCAAAGCGATACATTGCTATAGCAACTCCCAGCTGGTGGTTAATCAAATTTTGGGAGAGTACCAGGCTCGTGGTACGAGGATGGTGGCATATTTAGAAAAGGCAAAATCGGCACTGGAGCATTTTGAGTTCTATGCGATAGAACAGGTCCCCCGAGAACAGAACTTGAACGCGGACGCCTTAGCCAGGCTTGCTACCTCTACCAAGAATGACGAACTGAATTTTGTGCCAATTGAACATCTTACGACGCCCAGTATTAACGAGCCAGAACAGGAGGACGTGTGTATGATCAATTCCAAGCCAACCTGGATGACTTCGATAGTTGAATACCTTGAGACCGGCATTCTCCCGGAAGAACGGACCAAGGCTTGAAAATTGATGTATCAAATCCCTAGATATACCATTGTAGATGGAAAGTTGTATAGAAGAGGATATTCCATGCCATTACTCCGGTGTGTGACCCCACCCGAAGCTAAGAAAATCATAGAAGAAATTCTTGAAGGGTTCTGTGGAGACCATACTGGGGGGCATAGCCTGTCCAAGAAGATCATACGTCAGGGATACTTCTGGCCTACCATCAAGTCAGACTCATTCGACTACGTCAAGAGGTGTGATAAGTGCCAACGGTTCACCATTATTCCTCGAGCTCCACCATCTGAGCTAACTATGATGACCTCTCCATGGCCATTTGCGGTATGGGGAATTGACCTCATAGGCTCACTTTCGACTGACAAGGGCGGAGTAAAATACGCAGTAGTCGCCGTAGATTACTTCACAAAGTGGACTGAAGTCGAACCTTTGGCGACAATAACCTTGAAGAAAGTCCTTGACTTCGTGGTGAAGAACATCATATGCCACTATGGGATGCCAAGGAAGATTGTGTCTGATAATGGTTCCTAATTCGACAGCGATCTGTTTACCAACTTTTGCAAAAAAAAAAAAAGGGATAATAGAGAGCTTCTCATCGGTGGCCCAACATCGAACCACTCTCAGCTCGAAGAAACTCTGGACCTGGTTGAAGAAGGAAGGAACGAAGCTCAATTAAAAAATACTGCATACCAACAACGAGCAACCCAGTACTTCAAAAAAAGAGTTCGAGATAGAAAATTTGGCGCAGGAGATTTGGTGCTGAGGCGTGTATTTTTGGCAACACGGGATCCAGCAGCTGGCGTGCTCGGGCCAAATTGGGAAGGACCTTATTAGATAGAATCAGTCATCCGACCCGATGTGTACAAGTTGGCAAGATTAGATGGAAGTTTGGTACCACGAGCATGGAATGGCGAAGACCTATGACCTTACTATCAATAGTGTAGGAACGGTGTCGCCTATAGCCATGATTGTTTATCTGTAGTGTTTTTCTGTTTTGGATTTTTCAAATAAAGTTTGATTTTGTTTTAATATGCTGTATTTTTTGCAATCTCTCTTAATTTAATAACCTATGGTCACATTCGTAGGATATTAAGGGGGCATTAGTGATACATATACCATCAGCTTGAAAAAAAAAAGAAGCATATACGAAAAATATACAAGTGTTTGGATATAACCAAATGCGTGAGCTAAGATAGTTTGGATACAACCAAACCATCATAAACATACAAGTGTTTGGATGTAACCAAATGCGAGAGATAAGAAAGTTTGAACATAATCAAGTGTATGGATTACAAAACACGACCTTAATAGGTTTGGAACAAACCAGCTAAAACTACTCGACAGTAAGTTGGAGCATAACCCACTTCCCGTTAAGTCGAGATCAAGGCTGGAGTATCTTGCAGCATAATAGTTTTGACCTCATAACCTCGGGGAGCTACCCGAGGAAGAAAAAAAGTAACCAGAAAAGTAAGATATAACTAAACCATTTGCATTACACACCATATAAGTACTTTCGGGTGCATGGTAAAAGTAATATCCAACCTTGACAAACAAACGAGATCAGAAGCGAATAATTTGAGAAAACTGTGCATGAATGCATTGAACCTCGAGCTTAAATCCAAACTATGTTTGTATGAATAAATAGGCATATATGGCATTTTAATATAAATCGTGCAAAATATTTCAATTCAAGAAATGTAAAGCAAATGTATTAAAATAAATCCAAAAAGTGATATCTCAAATATCATAAAGAGTAGCTCTTTCACGAGCTGTAAAATTGTCTTGGCCCCAGGGGCATAAAAAATGAAAAATCAAACATAAAAACTGTTACAAGAGATTTAGAGGGACGCAACCCCGAGGCAAGAATTAAGAAGAGGAAGCATTCTCCTTGGCCTTCTCAGCATCTTCCTTGGCCTTCTCAGCATCGACATCACCCATGGCTCCCTCTGCCTCATCCCGAGCAGTCTCCTCCTCATCAAGACGAGCTTGCCATTTAGCCATGAGCTTTGCTTCAAGAGGGCCTAAGAAGCTGGTGTCGAGTTCGACATTGTTGGCCCAGATTCTGTACATGGCCATGTCGACTGCCCGGTCCTTCTTCTCCTTAAACTCTTCAAGAAGACGAGTCTTTTCACCCTCCATGATCTCGAAAGTGATGGCCTTCTCTTCTTCAAGCTTGGCATTGATCTCCTTGACCCGAGCATTCTCTTTCTTAAGCTCCGCGAGTCGGGCATTCAGCTTTTCAAGCTAGGAAATCTTGGCCTTTAGCTCCTCAGCTCCTGCCTCCACCTTTGCTTTTGTTGCCTTGAGCTCGTCACTCAATTTGAGCTGAAGATCCTTCGCCTCCTGAGCAAGAGACATGCTCAAATGGACCTCGTTGTTCAGCTTATAATTGAGCTGGGCAGAGACAGCAAGAGTCTGGCATACAAAGAAATCAAATTAGCATATAGACCAAGTGTAAATACAGCTAATAGCGAAAGAAGAAAGGTTACTGCAGCATGGAGCTCGATGCTCTTCTCATAAAGAGTGTTGCAGTCCTGGGCATTGTTCAGAAACTACCTGTGAGGAGCGTCGAAGCTGCCGAAACTCTGACCCACCCGAGACAGAACGTCTGAGCCTAGCATAGCCCAGTGGGGTCCAGCTGCGTTGTCGATCACATACTCATCAACGTGAGTAGAAATCAAAAGTAGCGGTGTCTTTAAGGACGAGGGATTCTTCGGAGGTGGGCCAATTGTAGGATTGACTTGGGGAGTAGGAGGAGCACGAGGTAAGGTCGACAAGGAATTATCAGCCTGAGCAGGTGGACTCAAAGCTGTGCTCAGAGCAACCGGAGCCGGGGGAGGTGGCGTTTTCTCGATCCTCTTAAGGACCTTAGCAGGCCAGTCTATTTTTCGCGACCTCCTCAGGCGCTTACTTCTCTTGGCTCCGCCACTCACCAGAATGTTGTCAAGGTCGGAGTCCATCTCGCCTGTACATTTACACCACATTATGAGTTATCCCAAAAAAAAATAATTTAACAAGATGCAAACAGACAAAGGATAAGAAGACAAGTGGAAAGAAACCTAACTAGAACTCTCCCCTGAGCTTGTGCTCGGCGACCACGAAATTCCCCCATCTTCAGAAGAGACGGGGGGAGTACCTTCCTTAGAGGTGGATGTCAACCTCGAAAGGTCCCTATAGTCATTAGTCCCGTACTGGATGGCTATTCCATTCCATACCTCATTCAGGCTATACATGGTGTCGTATTTCCCGAGCTAGCTATCAAACCTATGTACCCTCTCATCTACCCAAGACCATACATAGAAATGGTTCGTATTGTCCTCGCACAATATTAATCTACCGAGTTTATATTTTAATAGTGAGGGAGACCAAAAATCTGAGCTAAGGACGACTGTACCTTGTTCATCCGAGCCCGAGCTCGAGGCCTCGTCGTTGGCCTCATTCCCCGATTGTGGACTCCTTTGACGTTGAGCCAGAAATGGAGGCCTCGCATCTCTCCTTGGGGGGAGGTTGCCGATCGGCTGAGGCATAAGCTCCCACTGGTCGTACTTCTTATTGGACTAGTCGGATGTAGACTGATCCTCCCCCAAGAGACCACATGCCCAGAGCTTGCCTTCATGTAGGAGATAGGAGAGGGATCTCCTGCCATAGGGAAGTTGGAGCAGAGTTTCTCTGTGCTCCCTCATCTCTGTGGTGGGGGTAGGGTGATGGTAATTTGCTGGAAGATCAAACACATTTCAACTAAGCACGAGCCTAAAACAAAGTTCGAGCAAAAAAAAGAGGGAAGTTGAGATACTTACGAATCCGTCTGAATGAGTAGAATCTAGACGGGGCTAGGCCATCTGTCCAGAAGAAGGCCTTCTTGAAATCAGGAGGATGGTTGGAAAGATCTTTAAACATATTCTTCTCCTTGGGATAGCTCGAGAGATAGTAGAAGCAATCTCCTCCCCGAGCTCGGGAGGGATTGCTTTTCAAGAAAAAGAGATATAAGATCTCTTCAGGCGAAGGTCCTTTCCACTTCAGCTCGTGGTAAAGCGACCTTAGGCCAGGCATAACCCTATAAGAATTGGTGTTGAGCTGGAAGGGAGCCAGCCCAACAGAGTCTATGAAGTCTTTGAAAAAATACTTCAAGGGCAGTACTGCCCCTGCCTTCATATGTTCCTGGCTCCAAGCTGTGTATCTTAGCTTGCTGTTAGGATTTCCATCTCCCGGAGTGCGGCAACTCCGCTCATGGGAGGTCGGAGCTCGACACCTTAGCGAGCCCGATAGTCCTATGTCGTGAAAGGCCAGAATATCAGTTATCTGCCCTAGCGATGTGACCGAGCTCCAATAATGCTCAGCCTCGAAGAATTCTCTCCTCGGCTGTGAAGTAGAAGGTTCCCCCATTAGCGAGAATTGAAGATCACCCAGCTTGAAGGTGATTGTTACTTTGAGCGTAGGGTCGAGAGGAATCGGTCTAAGCTCAGTGTCCGGATCCGGGTAAAGAGCGACCCTTAGTCTTTTCCTTTTCCCTTCTTCGACCTCGTTTATCTGACGTCAGAAGTGGTCTTGAGTGTCTTCTTGCTCACGCCTCAGTTCGTGCTCCCGAATTAAGCGCTGGTTCCGAGTAAAAGGAGATTCCGGGCTCGAAGCTACTGGTGAGTAAGGAATCGCGAGCTTTGACCCCCACCACTTTCCCAAATTCTGCGACATCTAACAAGAAAACAAAAGGGTGAGGGCCAAGCGAGCAAGAAATAAAAAGATAAATAATACCTAAGCTCGAATGATCTAGGCTACGAGGCAAGCTCGATCCAAAGGATGAGGCCATTCTCAGAGCGTGTATTCCACCGAAAGGAAGAAAGGTGGATGAGTTATGGGAAATCCCGAAGTATCAGGAAAAAAAAAGGTGGCGATTATTAAAAAAGTGATATCTTTGGGAATCGTGCATTCTTTAAACAACCTTGATTTTGTACCCGATATCTTGGTGTGCAAGATATGTACTCTAAAATTTGAAAACCCAGAGAAGGAACTATATTTGAACCTATTTACACAAGAACTGGGTTTGAATCCAATGTCTATCAGTCGAAGCATCCTAGTGTGTTAAAATAATGAATGGATCAAAAATAAATCCTAGTGCCCACGGTGCAATAGAAGCGTAAACAAAAAAAAAAAGAAAAAAGAAAAATATAACGCAAAAATCCATGAACAGAAAACTTACACAATGTGATCGGCGGAAACAGAGAAATGGATGATTTTACGAGCGGTTACAAGTGCGATCTCATTGAGTCAAAAAGTCCAACGTTTCTGTGTCTTCTCGGCTTGGAGAACATGCAAGAACTGGGCAAAGAAGTTGCTGGTTTTTTCTCTATGAGAATTTGAACGTGAAAGAAAAATGGGGAAGACGAATGGGGATATATTTATAGACCCCCAGGAATGTCAAAAGTTGAACTAATCTGGGCCATTGGCCAGATTCCGTATCAGATCTGACGGCTAGGGACAAATGAAATGATAACACCATAAAGTTGGCAGGCGAACGAATGTGGGCAGAGTTTCAAGGCACTCAAGTACTTTGATTGGATAATACTCAGCTGACGTGTGTCCATACTCGAGTATGTGTGATGGAACGGTTCCCAAAGGAAGTAGTTCATGAGTTTCCTTCTCATAGGATTCGAACTAATACTTTTGAGGGGGAAAAATGTTACACCCAGATTTTGAGACCTGAGATTGTGACCTCGAAAGCTAGACTCGTCAAGTGTGAGCTCGAGATATATAAAATGCACGTTCGTGGTCCAGATGTTAAACCCTCAAATCAAGGTGGCAACCTCAAAGACATTTAACCTCGAAATTATTTCTAAGATCGAAAGAATGTAGCACCAGGATATATCCGTTGTCAGGTGTCTTCGGATCAAGTAGCCCGAGCTTAAAGAGTACAAGCTCTAAATGTAATAGCCTCAATGGTATCTATCTGCTTCGAATTGGTCTTGGAATAAGGCGGCTAGCTCGTAACTTATCTATAAACCTTGACCGACATGATGCTGGTTGCTGACCTCGAAATACTTAATGAGTCATCTGATGTAACGCGTTCCGTACGTTTAAAGATATTTATTGTTGTAACATCCCAACATTAAAGGGATATTAACAAGTCTGTTATTCGCCCCTGGTCTTCAGGGGATGTTTCCTTGTATGTAGGAGTTACAGTATTTAATATCATTATTTTAATTTATAAGCAGAAGTATCTTCCCGAAATATGTGGGAATGAACTTTGAAAACTCTCTATAAATAGAGAGTTCATGAACATTTGTAAAGGACCGATCTTTTGATATCTTGAGAGAAACTCTGGAGAATTCATCTCTGAAGGATTTTCAGAAAACTCCAAGTCTTAATAAAATAGACTCGTGGACTAGGCAGAGTTAACTACTGAACCACGTAAAATTCTTGTTGTTCTACCATATTATTATTCTGCGCCATAGTTCCTATTATTTAATTTCTCTACATCTTAAGTTGACGAAAAACAGCGTCAACACAAACTTAATATTTATAAATTTTTTTTCCTAAAACGAAATTAGAAAAAAAAAATTTCTACCTCCCTCATCCTCATCCTCGTCTTCTTCTCCTTCTTGATCTTCTTCTTCAACTTCTTCAGATCTGGTTCATGGGGGGAGGGGGGGACATCTTCCTCTCTCTTTTCTCTTCCCTCTCCCCTTTAAGTGTCAGACCTCTACCGTCGGTTCCCAGCCCTATCCCCAATACCCAACCACCAATCTCAACCCTAGCCCAAACCCCGCGTTGCCCCAACACACCATTCGTCGTTGCAGAAAGAAAACGATGGCATCTTCGGTAGCCTCATCACCTGCTTCAGGCACGGTGGTCAACGAAGAGTCAATGAAGACTTATGAATCTCTTCCCCCATGCTCTCTCCCATACCCAATGAAAACGCCATTGAAGATTAGAAATTCCAGATCCGGTAAATACTAGTCAAAGTTTGGCCTTTATACTAGTGCATGTTAGAGACCATGCTTCAACTTCTATTAGTTTGTTAGACGTTGGTTAGTTTGTTATTATATTTTTTTTTGTTAGATTTCAACTTTCTATATATATGTTTCTATACAGTACTATTTATAAAATGAGAAATACAAAATCATTCTTTACTAAAGTTTTTGAGTGATCATATGGTATCAGAGTTTTTTCGTTGGATCAATGGAGAATTCGTCAGCCGCCATTGCAACAGCTTCGTCTCAACCTTCTTTACAAACTACTCAACCTTCCGTTCCTTTGCCGAAAACATCCCCAATTTCTTTTTCTCATTCTTTGTCTATTTGACTTGATGAGCATAATTACCTCCCATGGAAACATCAAGTTCTTGCTTCGATTAAAGGCAACAAACTTCAAAAGTTTCTCGATCTGACTCATGCTCCGCCGCAATTTCTTACCGATGCCTATGAAGCTACGAATCGGATCAACACGGAGTATGAAGATTGGGAACAACAAGACAATATTCTTGTCTCCTGGCTACTCACCTCAATGTCTGAAAACACAACCAATCGAATGATCGGTTGTGACATTGCTGCTCAGATCTGAGGCACTTTGAGCAAATACTACACATCTCAAAATCGTGCTCATGTTGGCCAATTCAAAACGCAACTTCGGAACACCAAACTCGCTGGATCTTTGAATGATCATTTGCTGAAAATCAAAGGTCTCGTTAATCGTTTAGCCACAATCGGTCTCTTCAAGATCATATTGAAGCAATCTTCAACGGCTTGTCCACTGAGTATAATGTCTTCATCACCTCCGTCAACACCAGAACTGATGCATATTCAGTTGTTGAGATTGAGGCTCTTCTCATGGCTCAAGCTATTCGTCTGGAGAAAAGTGTGAAGGAATTGGACATTTCCAAAGGAGAAGCAAATCTCTCACAGTCCATATTTCCTCTTTCATCTCATGGAGTTCCTCATCCAAGGTCCTCAAGTCCTAACTATGGCATATCAAGAGGTAATTTCTCTAGAGGTGCCGATCCATATTATGTTGGACCTAGTGGACAATCTTCTTTGTCTCACTGATGTGGTGGTAGCCCTAGGTTCAACCATGGTCAATACTCAGGTCTAAGAGGTGGACCCTCAGCTGGACATGGATAATACAGTGTGTGGGGACAACACCCACAGTGCCAGCTGTGTCACAAAGTCAAACAATGATTTTATAGGTTTGATAAGTCTTTTAGTGGTCCTGAATCGTTTCAGCCTTTCTCTGGTACTACTATTGTTGCCAAGATGAACATTATGTATGATACACCTGAAACTGTGACTGATCAAAGCTGGTATCCTGACTTTGGTGCGACTCATCACCTTACCTCTGAGGCATCCAATTTGACCACAAGGGCTGAATAGAACGGACAAGAGCAAATATACATGGGAAACAATACATGTTTGCAAATTCAAAATTTTGGCCAGTCTTCTTTTCTTTCCCCTTTTCATTCCAAGCATCTTGTCTTAAATAATTTGCTTCATGTGCTTGACGTTACTAAAAACCTCTTAAGTGTTTCAAAGTTTGCTCAAGATAACAATGTCTTTTTTTAGTTTCACCCTTTTCATTGCCGTGTTAAGGATTAGGTTACTCAGATGATTTTACTAGTTGGGAAGCTTGAAAAAGGGCTCTACAAGTTTGATTCTACTAAGTTAAGATCTCTATTCTCTCCTCCCTCAGATTTCTCCTATTTGTCCCGGTGCACTACTGATGGTGCCCAAGTGTTTTTCACCCAAAATAAGTCTGTACCAAACTCTATTTTTTCTTTGTGGCACAATAGGCTTGGCCATCCTACTGCTAGAGTTGTAAAATGTGCTCTCTCCTATTGTAATATTCATGTTAGCAATAAAACTACTCCTGATTTGTGTGCAGCTTGTTGTCTTGGCAAACACCATAAGCTTCCTTTTCCTAACTCAACTACTGTCTATACCGAACCCTTACAACTTTTGCATTCGGATCTATGGGGCCCTACCCCTACTATATCCTCAAGTGGTTGTAAGTATTATATCAGTTTTGTTGATGCTTATTCTCGACACACTTGGGTGTATTTGCTTCGAACAAAGAGTGAAGCTTTGCCAACTTTTACCAACTTCAAAACTGAAGTTGAGCTTCAGCTAGGCTATAAAATTAAATCCATTCAAACTGATAGGGGAGGTGAATACCAAGATTTCACTAGCCTTGTTGAGTCTATTGGTATAGTTCATAGAGTGTCTTATCCACACACTCATGAGAAAAATGGCATTGCTGAACGCAAACATCGCCATATTGTTGAGAGTGGCCTCACCTTACTTGCCTAAGCTTCTTTGCCACTCAAATATTGGGATGAGGCCTTTCACACAACTGTTTTCCTGATAAATAGAATGCATACTCTCATTTTGCAACACCTCTCACCATTAGAAGTTTTGTTTAATACCAAACCTGATTACAATATGCTCAGAGTTTTTGGTTGTTTATGTTACCCAAATTTGAGGCCTTATAACCGTGTCAAGCTCCAGTATAGGTCTGAACCTTGTGTGTACCTTGGGTATAGTCTATCTCACAAAGGGTATAAGTGTTTGTCTAAGGAAGGAAGAGTGTATATTTCAAGGGATGTCTTATTTGATGAGTTTGTCTTCCCTTTCTCTGATTTGTCTCAAAAGTGTTCTCCAATGTCTACCTCAAATTTGTTCTCTGTCTCAGCAAGTCCACTTGTTCTGTCACCTCTTCGTTTTACTCCTCTTACTCCATTATCATCACCATCATTACCCTCCTCTTCATTACCATCTATGCCACCACCACCACCACCACCACAACCACCACCACCACCACCACCACCACCACCACCACCACCTTCCTCTTCCCATATGTCAGTTGTCCCACCCTTATTGAGTCAAGAAGCTGGTTCAAATGATTTGCAACCTACTTCATCTCTTGATTTGCCTATTGCTCATAACATTGTTTCTGCAATGCTTAATGTTCATCTGATGCAGACAAGAGCTAAGTTTGGGATTAGAAAGCCCAAAGTTCTCATGGCGTCTATTGAACTTTCTTTTGTCATAAATGCTCTCAAAAGTCAGCAGTGGTCAAGTGCTATGCAATCTGAGTTTCACGCTCTTAAGAAGAATAAAACTTGGTCTTTAGTTGACTTACCCTTTGACCAAGTACCTATAGGTTACAAGTGGGTTTACAGAGTAAAGGAGAACACAAATGAGACTATTGCTCGGTACAAAGCTCGTCTTCTTGCAAAGGGCTTTCAACAACAAACTGGCTTTGATTATAATGAGACTTTTAGTCCAGTTGTTATGCCAGTGGCCATTTGAGTAGTTCTTACCATTGATGTTACAAAAGGATGGACGATAAGGCACCTATATGTTAAAAACGCATTCCTTAACGGTAATCTGCATGAGGACATTTATATGTGACAACCTTCAAGTTTTGTATACTCTACTTATCCCACTAACGTTTGCAAACTTCACAAGCACTTTATGGTCTCAAACAAGCTCCAAGAGCATGGTATGACAAACTTTTTACTGCCTTGGTTCGTCTTGGTTTTGTTTTAGCAAAGGCAGATCATTCCTTGTTTGTTCGAGCTACTGTCCCTAGTTATGTAATGCCCTGGATAGCCCAAGACCGTCATACTGTGTACTTTAAATAGTGCTTAACTCACTAAACGAGTCATTAGGTTATAAACATGCATCTAGGTGTTATTAATAGGCCAGGGTGAAAATCTCAGTCAAATGGAATGGATATATTTTATTTAAAACATTAAACTATACATGGAACCATAAAAGTGTTTACAAAGTTATTTACAAGCCAAAATGGTCATTACAGTATAAAAGTTACAACCTGTTGACCTAAGCGAAAAAAATAGGGTTAAACCCTAGTTCCTCTGAGAAACACCTTGGCTGTGGTGGGCAAGTGGCCGCATATGTACACATCGCCACCTAAGCTCTCCACTCAAGGCTGGGTGAGCTATTCTTTCCCTTTACTTGCACCACATAGCACCCGTGAGCCAAGACTCAAGAAGAAAACTTATTACTGCATGTATACAATATAAATATATCATTCTGGGGCTTGCAGCCCTAATCAGGTGGTGACTAATAAGTTATTCTGGGTAGATGACTAATAAGTCTCTCTAGATAGGTGACAAATGAGTCACTCTATGGATAGGTGACTAATGAGTCACTCTATGGGGCTCTGCACCCTAAGCCATGTGATGTTTCAGTAACCTGAGCCTTTTAGCTCTGGCTCTAAGTAACTAGCCTTTAGAGTAGACCATCACTTTAGTTTTCTTTGACCAATAGGTTGGTCAAGGATTTAATGCTCATGTTGATTAGATCTAATCATTTTGGCCCGCGTTAAACACATTAATGTCGCTCTTGACTCATAAGCCAATACCATACGACCAGTGCTCATTTCTACTGCCGATCATGCAAAATAAGTTAAGACTTCACGACCAGTACTGACACCAATGCCGTTTCTGACTAATAACTCAGTGCTATTCACAAATAAGCAAAGTTGCTAGGCATTTACAATGAAATCAATGTCCATATATAGAGCACTCAACATGCCTCAACAATAACCATGCATGTCACATACTGGGTGCAGTGTTCTTACCTCTGGTTTGAGCGTGAAATAATAAAAGAACGACCCTTGAGAATGATTGGTCCTTAAGTCCCTTAGCGGTTACCTAGTCATAACCAAATATGAAATCCCATTAATAAAATGAGTAATAAAAGGTTCATGGTCTAAAATCCCGCTCACGGGACTTCGAATCCTACTAAAATGGTTAGTAAATTCAATCTCAAGCCCTAAGCATTGAAAACCCACGCTTAAATGTCATTGAAACCCTTCCTAGAACAAAAGAGATGGTCAAGCCGCGACTTGCCCCAGGGGCTGCGGTGTGCCCCCAAGACAAAGAGCCCCTGCCTGGGGTGCCAAGGGCGGGCCGTGACTTGACCCTGTGGGTCGTGGTGCGTCTGCTAGACAAAGCCCAGAGGATGCCCTGGAATGGGTTCAAGTCGCAACTTGCATGAACTCGGTCGTGACTTGACCCTGCGAACCCAACTCCCCTGCATACTTCTTAATTCAAACTTAGCCAAATCTTTACGAAATCAATCCCAAAATCACAACCAAATATTTATAAAATATATCCACCAGTTTAACAACAAAATCCAAGACTTAAACTACTCAAAACATCACCACATATCCAATTACCCAATCAAATTATTAAGCTTACCAACCAACTAAAAACAGATCAAACCTTGAAACTTCAATCTAAAAACATTACCTCAGATATAGATTGAACCCTTCCAGCTGCTAAACTAAGATCCTAAGCACACCAGCCTTAATCCTCAAGCTTGAATCCTCAAGTTTGCTTCGAAATTTCTAACCCAAGAGAGAGAGAAAAAGATGATCGAGAGGTGAAGAGAAGGAAGCTCTGTTTTGCCTTCAGCCTTAGACCCTTCTACATCCACTAACCTTAAACATATCTAATGGTCAAAAGACCAAAATGCCCCTAGGGTCATTTAAAACCTTCACAGCCACCTAAGGGCAAAACTGTCATTTCCTACTTATCTTGTTAATCATAATTAACGTCCTCCAATTCCCATTATTCCCAATATCCTCAAATATTTATTAAATCATAACCCATTACTCTTTCATTCCCGGTAATGTACTAAGCATCAAATTACCCACAGACTAACCCCGAACCCGGCAATTAACCCCGTTATGACTAAACTGCCAGCTTGCTTCCTAGGATCGTCTCATGCCGAATAGCTCAAACATATCCACATAATAATGTGGTCTCACCCATAAATCGAAACCATGCACATAAATATACAATTATGCCCTTAATGAGTCAAAATTACGAAAATGCCCTTCTAATAAGAAGTGGCCCACATGCATGCAATTATCATCATATCATAATATAATTCACACAATTATGCATATAATCACATAATTGCATATTAAATCAATTATGGCCATCCTGGCCCCTAATCCAGGCATAATCCACATTAGGGAATTTGGGACATTACAACTATCCCCTTCTTACAGAAATCTTGTCCTCGAAATTTGCCTGAATAGCTCGGGATACTGACTCTGCATATCTGACTCTAGCTCCCAAGTCGCTTCCTCGAATTTGCTGTTCCTCCATAATACCTTAACCAAAGGTATAGTTTTATTCCTCAGGACCTTGTCCTTTTTGTCTAGTATCTAGATTGCTTGTTCCTCATAGGAGAGATCTGCCTCAAGCTCCAGATCCTCATAACTCAAAACATGAATCACATCTGATACATACCTCCGAAGAGCTGAAACATGAAATATGTTATGCACGACCGACAATGTTGGTGGTAAGGCCAACCTGTAGGCCAGCTGACCAATCCTCTCCAAGATTTCAAATGGACTTACAAATCTAGGGCTCAACTTGCCCTTCTTCCCAAAGCTTCTCACCCATTTCCATGGCGAGACTCTAAGGAAAACATAGTCTCCCACTTGGAACTCTACGTTCCTACGTTTGAGATTTGCATAACTTTTCTGTTTGCTTTGAGAAGCAAGCATCTGAGCTCTAATCTTCTCAATGGCCTCATTGGTCCTTTGAACTGCTTCAGGAACCAAGTATCTCCTTTCTCCTGTCTCATCCCAATGAATGGGAGATATGCATTTCCTACCATACAACATCTCATAAGGTGCCACCCCAATGGTTGATTGATATCTGTTGTTGTAGGAAAACTCTATCAAAGGTAGATACTTACTTTAGGATCAACCAAAGTCTAGCACACATGCTCGCAGCATGTCTTCTAATATCTGGATCGTCCTCTCAGATTGTTCATCTGTCTGAGGATGATAAGTAGTACTGAACTTCAACAATGTTCCCATGACCTTCTGCAAACTTCCCCAGAACTTGGAAGTGAAAGTGGGGTTCCGATATGACATGATCAACCTCGGTGCTCCATGGAGGCGCACAATATTTCTCACATAGAGATCTGCGTACTGGTCAATTGTATATGTTGTAATGATCCAAATTTACTATTAAGGCTTAAGGGCCTTGATTAGTGTGCTGGGAGGGCATAACTGTATTATATGTGATTTAATGATTAAAATCATGTTATATGATTATTTGTATATCTGTGATGCCTAACTATGTGTATTAGTATGCATGTAGGCCCTGATTAGGTTAGAAGGGCATAATCGTAATTTTGGCATGTTGAGGGCAAAATTGTGTATATATGTGATAAATTGTCGAGACCACATTATTATGTGGATATAATTGTAATCTGTGACTCGAGACGATCCTAGTGAGCGGTTCAGCGAAAAATTCATGGCGGGGATTTATACCCGGCTCGGGACGAGCCTGGGGGTATTTCTGGGAATTTTGAGAATATATTGGAGTCTATTTTGATATTGGGGAATATAATTTGTGATTAGTTAGGTGTCGGGAAGTAAGCGGAAAATATTAGAGACACTTGAGGAATTAGCGGGAATTGGGAATAAATGACCAGAATGCCCTTGGATGGATTAAGGGCTTAAATTTTAATGTGAGGGTATTATGGTCATTTGGCTTACAAGGGATAAGAATTAAGTGCTTTTTTGGATTTATGCCTTAGTGGGAAGTCTAGAATCTGAAGGAAGTTAAAGAAAAGAAGAAGAAAAAGAAAGAAGGAAAACAATGGTCATTTCTTCTCCCATTCGGTTTAGGTTTCTTCCTCATTTATTCAAGGAGTTTTGAGCTGATATTCAGGGAGAGTCTGGACAGGAGCTTGAGGCTAGGGTTCTTGGTCTAGCTTGAGGAGTTAGCAAGAGAAGTCCATCCATTTGAGGTAAGGTCTAGGGTTGTTTTTCAGTTTCTAGTTCTTAGTATTGATATGGATTTTGAGCTGAACTTTGATGGGGAATTCTAGGGAGTTGAGGCTGAAGCTTTGAGGAGGTGAAGGCTAAGCTAGTGTGGAGGATAATTTAAGTTGAGCTCATCCATCAAAGGTAAGAAACTCTAGTTTCAAGCTTTTTGATTTTGTGGTTTTGCTAAGATTTTGAGCTTTAGGTTCAGCCATGGTGGATTTTGTGTTTTGGGGTGCATATGATTGAATCTCTTGTGGTTGGGACTTATGGGATGAGTTGAGGATGTTGGGAGGCTTGTTTTGAAGTTTGGTTGAGTTTTGGAAAGATTTGGCTCAGGAAAATTCGAAGGGGAAAATCTGTGCTGGGCTGTGCTGTGACTAGCGCTACAGTGCTAGGCCCTGAAGTTCCAGAGCCTATTGGATCTGTTTGTAGCGCTATAGTGCTACCTTGTTTCCAGAAAGGGGTATTTGGGTAATTTTCAAGGGTTTTTGCCTGGAGGTTTGGGGTTTATTTCCACCACCTAGTTTGGTGGAATTAGGGCTTCCCAAGGGCTCGGGATTGGTTCCGAGGCTAGGTTTTGGATTTGAGGTTTGGTGATGATTATGATCTATGGCCGTGACTAGGTGTACGCTAGGGCTCAGACGAGATCGTGCTTGAGGATCAAATTGAACAAAGCTAGCGAATTTAAAGGTAAGAAAACTGCACCCGGTTATTTGTTTGTGATGGGACTAAGAGCTCCCTATATCTGTATGATGTCATAGATGGTATTATGCCATGGGACATGTGATATACGGCCTAAGGGTGCCGTAAATAATACTTGCGCATAGGGAGCGACTTGGCCACTGGTAGCCGAGGACAGGTTAATATTCACTGAGCTCGGTTTAAGCGGACTGGAGTAAGTGGGATAAATAGAGGGTGCGACCTAAGGGCAT
Source organism: Humulus lupulus (assembly GCF_963169125.1). Lineage (NCBI taxonomy): Eukaryota > Viridiplantae > Streptophyta > Magnoliopsida > Rosales > Cannabaceae > Humulus > Humulus lupulus. The sequence continues at coordinate 91,151,425 of NC_084800.1, read as the reverse complement.
TAACCCTAGTTATCATATGTGATTTGATTACTGATATGAAATGATATACTTGGTATGTTGAATACTTGATTAACGTGAATGCTTAGATTGTTGATTACATGCTTATGCAGTATGGGTTATCTAATTGTCTGTTGAATGATTATGCTCTGTTATTGTGTTTTCTTGTTGGGCCTTGGCTCACGGGTGCTACGTGGTGCAGGTAAAGGAAAAGTCAAGTTGGACCCACCCTAAGATGGAGAGCTGCAGGGCTGAATGTACATAGTCAGCTGATTGGCCGCCACGACCGAGGAGTGGAACATGACGAGAAAAGCCTATTTGTCTGTTTTGCCTTAGAGTGGCTAGCAAATGTATTTAAATCTTATTTCTTTTGTAAACGGTCTTTAACTTTACTATTTCTGGGATCCCATGTAAAAGAAAATGTTTATTTATAAGAAATGAAGCTTTTGAGACCAAAATCTTTTAACCCTAGTTCAACTATAGTTTCGGTAACACGTTTCTAACTAAATGACTTGATTAGCAAGTCTTGCACCCTTATAAACACATAGTGTAATGGTCTTGGCTATCCAGGGTGTTACAACTTGGTATCAGAGCGTCCTAGGTTTAAGGGTTCCTGAAGACTGGCTGGACATGTACATTCGCCGTGAAAGACAAGCTCGACTCAGGGTTTGGTAATTGTGTATACATGATTATATGCTTAAATGATTTGAATGAAATATGATTGTTGATATTTGCTTGATTAATAGGGAGCATGAGACACTGATAGGGCCTGTCCCTTGATTATTGCATGATGATATTGAGGCGTGCTTATCAGCACTGCTATGCATATGAATGAATACATGGATGAGTATTTGGATAAATTGTCATATCTTGATTGCTTGTGAATGTTTGGGGTTCTAATGGTGGGTCATGAAAGGATTATTACCCTGTCATCATAGTCTGACTACTGAGTCATTGATTGCAGATTGACTTGGATAATTTTGCGTCCAAGAAAATCTACGTGACTAGTCGGCAATAGGTCTGAGACTAGAGATGATGACCAGGGCCAGACCCCTCCGCCAGTCCCTAAGAACTGGCAGCAGCTTATGGTAGACATGCAAGCTCGGCTACAGAGCCAGGATGAACAGATCTGAATTCTACGGCAACAGGCTCCATCAGGTAGTGTTGCCCCCATTGTGCCACCTGTAGTGGTACCTGTTGTACAGCCAGTAGAGGTTGGGAATAGATGGGATCCGTTGATGAGCAGTTCAAGAAGTAGCAACCCTTGATCTTTGAAGGAGGGCCTGATCCACTGAAAGCTGAACAGTGGATGACCATGATTACTACCATTCTGGACTTTATGAGGGTAGAGGGGCATGAAAGAGTGGCCTGTGCCACATATATGCTGAGAGAGGATGCCCGAATCTGGTGGAAGGTGGCATCACAGACCAGAGATGTTACTGCTTTGACTTGGGGAGGATTCAAGGACTTATTCAGTCAAAAGTACTATAATGTTGCCATCAGGGCAGCGAAAGTAAATAAGTTTGTGGGGCTAGTTCAAGGTAGCATGACAGTTACAGAATATGCCCTACAGTTTGATAGACATGCGAAATTCGCACCAGATCTTGTGCTTACTGATGCAGCTAGGCAGGACAGATTTATTAGAGGGCTTAATGCTATGATAGCCCGAGATGTGAGGATCACAACAATTCCTGGAGGGACAACTTTTGCCCAGGCTGTAGAGAAGGCTCTTACCATTGAGGAAGCGGAGAATAAGATATGGAAAGAAAGTGCAGCGAGGCGGGAGGGCCGCAGGGCGGTGCCTCCATATTCTGGTTCTGGTAGGGGCGGAGGCCCAAGTGAATTAAAGAGGAAGACCCCTGATGCTTCGACCGCTCCTGGTCCTGATAGGAGAGGTCGGGGTACTCAGGGTGGCCGTCAGGGAGGCGGTGATACATGGAGGACTTATCCTGAGTGACGAGGTGCAGAAGATGCCATCCATGCGAGTGTCGAGCTAAGGCCTATTATGTGTGTGGGGTGGTAGGACACCTTAAGAAAGACTGCCCGACAGTGAAGAAGGGAGATGCGGGGAAGGTGGACAGCCTGACTCCAGCACGAGTGTTCACCTTGAGGCAGGCAGAGGCCGAGGCTAGTCCCTCGGTAGTGACATGTCAGCTTTCTAGCGCTGGCTCTCCTTTTACTGTATTGATTGACTCTAGTGCTACACATTCATTTGTTTCTAGTAAGGTGATTGATAGACTATGTAGACCTAGTGAGTATTGTACTTCAGGGTTTGGGACTATTTTTCCTACAGGGGAACTGGTAGTATCTAGGAGGTGGGTTAGAGCACTACCAGTGATAGTTGACGGTAGAGAGTTGTCAGTAGATTTGATTGAGTTGAGTATGGAGGACTTTGATATAATTTTAGGTATGGATTGGCTGGTAAGATATGGAGCTACTATTGACGGCAGGAAGAAGATGGTGACCTTTGAGCCGGAGGGCGAGGATCCTTTTGTTTTTGTGGGAACGGTGCATGGACCCCGCGTACCCAGGATATTGGCACTAGGAGCCAGAGATCTGTTACAAGGAGGATGTATAGGTTTTCTAGTTAGTGTGGTGGATACCACCAGGGTTTCGCCAGCAGGACCGGAAGATACCAGATTGGTTTGTGAGTTCTTGGATGTGTTTCCTGAGGACTTGCCTGGGTTGCCGCCGCGTAGAGAGATTCAGTTTGTCATTGAGTTGGCGCCAGGGATAGAGCCAGTGTCGAGGGTACCATATAGGATGGCACTGGCAGAACTGAAGTTACAGTTGCAGGAGCTTTTGGATTTGGGGTTCATCAGGCCTAGTTACTCGCCATGGGGTGCTCCAGTTTTATTTGTGAAGAAGAAGGACGGGACTTTGAGAATGTGTATAGAATACAGGGAATTGAACAAGTTGACTATCAAGAATAAGTATCCCCTACCAAGGATTGACGATTTGCTCGATCAGCTGCAGGGTAAGACGGTGTTCTCGAAGATTGGTCTTCGATCTGGTTATCATCAGATGAGGATCAAGGACGATGACATACCGAAGACGGCCTTCCGAACGAGGTATGGGCACTATGAGTTTCTAGTCATGTTGTTTGGTTTGACCAATGCCCCAACAGACTTTATAGGCCTAATGAACAGGGTGTTCAAAGACTTTTTGGATTAGCTTGTTATTATCTTCATCGACGACATCTTAGTGTACTCTAGTTAAGAGGCAGAGCACGAGTTTCATCTTTGACAGGTTCTGCAGAGATTGAGGGAGCATCAGCTGTACGCCAAGTTTAAGAAATGTGAATTTTGGTTACCAGAAGTGACATTCCTTGGACATATTGTGGGTGCAGATGGGATTAAGGTGGATCCATCTAAGGTAGAGGTAGTTGGGGATTAGCCGAGGCCAAGAAACTCCTCGGAGGTGCAAAGTTTTCTTGGCCTAGCGGGTTATTATAGACGGTTTGTGGAGGGCTTCTCGAAGATAGCAGCACCGACGACATAATTGACACGGAAGAATTTGAAGTTTATCTGGTCAAACAAGTGTGAGGACAGTTTCCAAGAGCTGAAGCGACGACTTATTACTGTGCCTGTGTTGAGTCTTCCTTCGAGGGAAGGGGAATTTTTTGTCTATTGTGATGCATCGAGGTTAGGTTTAGGCTGTGTGTTGATGCAGAATAAGAAGGTCATAGCGTATGCATCACGACAGCTGAATGAGTATGAGCAGCAGTATCCCACCCATGATTTGGAGTTAGCAGCGGTGGTATTCGCATTGAAGATTTGGCGACATTATCTGTATGGGGAGAAGTGCGAGGTATATACTGACCACAAGAGTCTGAAGTATTTCTTTACATAGAAAGACATGAACATGAGACAGAGGCGTTGGCTAGAGTTGGTGAAAGATTATGATTGTGATATTCTATACCATCCGGGGAAAGCCAACGTAGTGGCAGAACTATTGAGCCAGAGAGGCCCAGGTCAGTTATACAGTTCCACCCAGATCTCAAGAGAGTTAGCTGATGAGATGGTCAGAGTGGGGATAGAATTGGTGGTAGGCCAGTTGGCCAATGTTACTCTACAGTCGACCCTGCTAGAGCGGATTAGAGAAGGGCAGTTGGTAGACGCTCAATTACAGGAGGTTAGAGAGAATGTCTTAGCGGGAGTAGCTAAGGACTATTCCATCTCTGAGGTTGGTTTGCTTCGGTATCAGGGGTGGATTTGTGACCTGAATGATGAGGGGATCAAAGGAGAGATACTGAATGAGTCTCATATGACGTTGTACTCACTTCATCCAGGTACCACAAAGATGTATCAGGATCTACAGACGTTATATTGGTGGCCCAGGATGAAGAAGGATGTGGTAGAGTACGTAGCTAGGTGTTTAACCTATCAGGAGGTGAAAGCTGAGCATCAGCGACCTGCAGGGTTGCTTCAGTTTTGGGTATTCCCGAGTGGAAATGGGAGGACATTACGATGGATTTTGTGGGAGGTTCACCCAGAACTATAGGGCTTCATGACTCGGTGTGGGTGATAGTGGACAGATACACCAAGTCAGCCCATTTTCTTCCAGTGAAGTCGACATATACTGTGGATCAATATGCTGAGTTGTACGTGAGGGATATCGTACGTCTCCATGGGGATCCTAAGTCTATAGTGTCAGACCGGGATCCTATCTTTACTTCCAAGTTTTGGGGTGGTTTGCAGAAGGCTATGGGGACTCAGTTGAAGTTCAGCACAGCCTTTCATCCTCAGACTGATGGACAGTCTGAGAGGATGATTCGGGTGTTGGAGGATATGCTCAGGGTGTGTGTAATCGACTTTGAGGGATCATGGAGTAGGTATCTCCCGTTGATTAAATTTTTGTATAACAATAGTTACCAATCAACGATTGGAGTGGCTCCTTATGAGATGTTATATGGGAGGAAGTGTAGATCACCCATTCATTAGGATGAGATGGGTGAGAGAAAGTATTTGGGGCCAGAAATGGTTCAGAGGACAAGTGAAGCTATAGAGAAGATCCGAGCTAGGATGCTCGCCTCTCAGATCAGACAGAAAAGCTACGCTGATCCCAAGCATAGGGACATGGAGTTCTAGGTTGGGGACCACGTGTTTCTCTAAGTTTCACCACTGCGAGGGGTGAGGAGATTTGGAAAGAAGGGCAAGCTAAGCCCTAGGTTCATTGGACCTTTTGAGATCCTGGAAAGGATCGGCCAGGTGGCTTACAGGTTAGCCTTGCCACCATTGTTGTCAGGAGTCCATGACGTATTCTGTGTTTCTATGCTCCAGAAGTACGTCTTAGATGTGACTCATGTGTTGAGGTATGAAAACTTGGAGTTGCAGACAGATCTAGCCTATGAAGAGCAGTCGCTTTAGATTTTGGATCGGAAAGATAAAGTACTATGGAATAAGACGATTCCTCTTGTTAAGGTGTTATGGAGGAATAGTAGGGTCGAGGAAGCGACCTGGGAACTTGAGACAGCGATGCGGGATCAATATCCCGAGCTATTCATGTAGATAAAAATACAGACAACCATTAGCCATACTAAGGCAAAATAGACATTTCTAGTTTTCGCGTCCCTGCCTAAACCCCAACTGTGGTAGTTGAGCAGCTGGTCATGTACATTCGGCCTGTAGAGCTCTCCAAGTCAGGGCTGATCAAGCTTGCCCTTGCCTTTACCTGCACCACGTAGCACCCGTGAGCCAAGGCCCAGCCAGAAAACATAATGCGTAACACGAACATCAATAACAAATAGTCAATTCTTTAAGCATGATCAATCATTAAATATTCCACATTAACCATTCAGGACATACTCAAAATCAAAGATGCAACTAATCACATATAACATTCAAGTCTCATAACAACCAAGTCACATTATAGTCAAGGCCGACAACTTAGGCCGCACCCTCTGTTTACCCCACTGACTCCGGCCCGCTTAAACCGAGCTCAGTGCATATTAAGCTGTCCTCGGCTACCAGTGGCCGAGTCGCACCCTGTGCGCTAGTAACCCTTGGCACCCTTAAGCCGTTGGTTCACTGTTTAGTTTACATGGCATAATACCATCCTTTCAAGCATACACGTTAGGGAACCCTTAGTCCCATTACAGATATACACCCAGGTGCAGTTTTCCTACCTTTAATTTCTACGTTCACTGATTACGAGCGACGCTCCTCAAGCACGATTCGTTCCCGAGCCCTAGCTTTAACACCTAGTCACAACCAAGATATTGGATTCCATTAATATTCAAATAAAGGTTTTCGGGTACAAAACTAGCTTTCAGGGAATTGAATTCCACCAAGCACGGTGGCGAAGTCAATCACGAGCATCCTAGACTAGATTCCCGCGCTTTAAAACCCCAAATGTTTAAGTATGCACCTAAGGGTTGCGGCCCTTGAAGCCTAGCCGTGACCCTGCCTTAAAAAAGAGCCAAGGCCACCCCTGGAAGCAGACACGCGCCGTGGCCCTGCCCTTGGGCGCCGCGGCGCTTCCCTTTGGCCGAGCCTCCCTAGCTCTTTAGCATCCTAGGGCCGCAACGCTCTAGAGCAGAGTCGCGGCCCTTCCCTTCGTGCCAAAAAAATCCACCATTTCCAACATCTAAACCTCATCCAAAACCATCCCAAAGCTCCCTAATTCAAAATCCATCAATCACAAAACTTTTAACATGTCTCTAACAGCATAACTCAACAGAAATCTAGCCCAAAAACCTACTATAATCCCATTTTTAATTTCTGAAACTCAAGAGCTTAAAACACCAAAACCAGCCATACAAAACTAGAATTTAAAGTTCCAAATCACGAATTGGAGCTTACCACTTCTACTGAACCACTTCCTTGACAAATTCCTGAGATAAAACCCAAGCTCTCAGCTTCAATTCAGCCCTTAAACAACAAAATCATAAATACCTTAATACTCAGCCAAAAACTCAGAATTCTAACCCCAAAAACACAATTCAATCCTCACCTTAGCCTTGGTTGAGTGTTCCCTGGATAATTCTTAAGCAAATCTTCCAAATCCCCACTTCAATCCTCTGAATTCCCAGCTCAATTCCCTAAATTTTCAGTGTTTTGTGTTTTTTTCCTAGAAAGAGAGAGAGAAAGAAGAAGTCGGTCTATTTTTTTTTTTGTTCCACTAGCTTCTGTTTTGGCTAAGTATAACTTTGGCTAATTAAGTCAATCTCGAGGCTCGGGGTGCCAGAAACGTCCCCGAGGGAAAAACGGTAAATTTCCCCAACATTCCCGCCTAAGCTATCTATCCTCGAATATATCTCCATATATTTATTTCCATAACCCGATATTCTAAATAACTACCTGTTAACCGAGATTTTCGGCAACTATATTAATGAATGATATTTACTAGTAATAATAATGAAAATGGAAGATCGACACGGGGTTTTTACGTGGTTGGGGCGTTAACTAGCCTTAGTCCACGAGTCCATATATTAGAGCTAGAAGAAGCTTTTACAATGGAGTTTTCTAATTATATCTGAACAGAGTTTCGGCCTCCTCTCCCCTTTTTCTCTCCCTTTTATGTTGTTCTACAGCTTATATTTATAAGCTGAGGGGGACACCGGGTCTGGGCCGGATCCGACCCGGGCCCATCAGAGGAATGTGCACAAGGGGCCTTTCTAGTGGGGGCCCAATATAAAAAGGTATACAATACACAAAATTCAAACCAGCTAAGGCCCAATTAGTTGACATGTGACACAAGCCTTCGCCCGAAAAAACGGCGCTTTGGCTCTGACCACTTCGAGTCACGAGGCTGATTCAGGAGACAAGACCGGTTAGGATACTTGGCTACGCAGTCCTGACACACCAGTGGGCAATCCCGAGGCGACCTTTTCTGCAGGCGAAAAGTGGGGGACAATGCCCACGCGAAATGAGGCGGTTTCAGCATTCTGGATGCCTGGCCCTTCAACTGGGGAGGAGGTGATCCAAGTCCATTTACCATTGGCCCGCTCCATTTACCTCGGGGCCGGACCATACCAGGCTCCGGGACAGGGAAGCATAGGCCGCGACAGTCTGGGCTCTCTGGACATCTCCGAGACCGTTCAAGGTGACGACGAACCCGGAGGTACGTCCCGGACCACTCCAGATGGGCCCAGTCTAGAATCCCCGGTCCGTACCAATTCCCTTGGGCGATATTCAAACCAAGGGACCTTGGGCTAGGCCCATACGCCGAGTCGGACCTCTGACCGTGGGCCAGGGTGAAGGCCCAAAGCCCTTCCAGGAAATGGGGATAACACTTACCCCCCAAGCCTTCACCCGGGCTTGCCGGGAGGAGGGTTGCATCACCCTCGCGGCGCTCGCCAAGTTGTCTCCCCAGTTCCTGCCCAAGCTAGGAGGCTTGGCCGAAAGGCCGTGGCAGTGGTAGATTGCTCAGCCCGGATCGTTCACCGTGATTCGGGGACGTTTACCCTTGGCCCGCTTTAAGAAAAACGACACACGTGTCGCCATGTGATTGTTGCAAGGGCCTCGAAGAGTCGCCTAGGCCTCCCAGGGATCGCTAGGCCTAGACTAGGGGTCAGCGCACGTCCCGAGGAGTCACATTTGCACGAGGGGGAGTCATCATTAATGTCCCTGGAACGAGGTGGACCGTAGGATGGGGCGTCCTTTAGCATTCGCCACTCCTGGGCCGTCGGATTTGAGACGTCGAGGATCCAGACCAAAAAGGACTCATAAATGCCCCCTGCGCGATTCTTGATCGTCAGATGAAGAGGCACCTGACCGTTGGATCGTGGGCCCGAATTTGGGGGCTGATATAAAGACTCCCAGAGAACAACATTTGGCACTTTTCCATTTTCGAACCAGTTTAAGAAAAAACCCAAGCGCTTGTTAGAGCTTTGCATGTCCGACCTCGCCGACGAACTACTCCGCCGCTTGCTAGTTCTGCGCCACCGCCTGTTCCCCAGAGCCTCAACCTTCGTTCCTCAACCTGACGGCGTATCTCGGGTTTGTCCCGTCGATGAATTACTGTATCGATTGTGCCACTTCAAGAACGAAGTTCTGCCATCCTTACGGTCGGACAGCCACCAGCCTCAGCGGTCGACACCACACAGTAAGTCTTTTCTAATTCCGTTACAAACTCTGTGAACTTATGCTCTCTAGATGCATGCACCTAGGCCCTGTGCTTTATAATTTGTTAGGGAGGCTGCCCGGTTTGGGTGGCACCGTGCTCGGATGCTTCCCGGACAAGGGGTGGACCTTAGTAGCCTTCCCTCCCGATTAGGGTCCCGGGGCTTTACGGGGTCCCGGGCTTGGTCCGACGGGACTCCAAGCAGTCCTTAGGAGACTCCCTGTACCTCGACCGACTTTTTTGGGTTTAGGTACTGACTGCTTGGTCTTTCTTTCTCTGTTCCCAGATCATCAATCATGGCCACGGGCGTTACACTCCATTCAGAAGAAGAGGTCAATAGGGCCCCTGTAGTCGCTCCCGGATCCAAGACGCCCACAGGAAACAGGTGGGAAATGGACGTAACGGCCAACTCATTCCGGAACTAACGGATGATGCTGCTCCTGGAGACGAAGCTGGGCATCGAATCGACTCCGGGCCTCTTCCACAATCGCATGGCTAGGCTAGAGGAACGGGTGCACACGTCTGTGGATGGATTCGGGGCTTGGAGCGCCGGACATATTAGTGCGGGAGCTACGCTCCCGCTTCATGACTACTTCGTACGGTTCCTGACATACGGGGGGATCGCACCTTTCCAACTGCTGCCGCAAGCGTACCGTCTGCTTGCCGGGTGGAAGGTGTTTTGTGTCGCGAAGGAGATCGCGGAGCCCACTCCGGCGGAAGTCTTGTACTTTTACAAGTTGATGCCGCAAGTCAATGTTAAAAACAAGAGCTTGGACGACTTTTACAGACTGCAGTCACGGAGTGGCTACCCCGCTCCAACCAGCACCGGAAGCACCCTCCGAATGTCAGGCATTACTGGTTCATGACATCCGGGTTCCTTATTGACAAGAACCCCACGCTGCTGCTAGACTTCCAGCGAGTGGGTAAGTATTCTCCCGGACCCTCTCTTTTACTCATCTTTTGCTTCCACCTCTTATCCTATCTTCCGGGTCGCAGGTCCCTTCCTTCAAACCCCCCTTACCGAGTTTCTCCTGGAAAGGAGGAGGTTCTATGCCAAGCTGACCGCGGAGGAGCTAGACTTTGGGGGCTATGTCAATGATAAAAACCTCCGGCTAATAGGGTTGCCGGCGGCCGCTCAGACCATTGTCGTCCCGAGCTTCTGGGGCATCCCGTGCGAGAAGGACAACAAGGTCCGAGAGTTGTTGGCCCTCGACCACATCACCGAGGTGGTGAGAGCGGCGCGGGCCACGGCAGCCCAGCGTAAGAAGAATCAGCTTTCGGCAGAAGAGGCCACCTCGGAAGAGCTGGAGGAGCTTTTTGAAGGCGCCCTACCAAACACCGGGACTCCCGGGGCTAGTGTATCGGGGCGAGGTAACTCCCCTTTAATCTTAACTTATGCTCCCCAAGTCAGGGACTTAGCTAGGGATAGGCTAGAGCCGCCGGACCCCGCGTTTGGGGCTGATGGGGAGATGAGGCCTTCATCTCCCGTCCCTGTAGGATCAGGGATCCTAATGTTCCTGTCCGGGTTCCTCCAGTATGGGGGGTTTCTAACCTCGGATGACGTAGGAGACCGGATACACTCATTCGCTTTAAGGGAATTGAGTCTCGCCCGGGGCTTAGATGAGGGTTCGTCCCGGGCTGTTCTTTTTTACTGCTGTGTTTTCCTGTCTGGCTTATTATACTAACTCCTTTCTCCTGTACTTTTGCAGAGGATTCTGATATGTCTAACCCGGCCACCGAGATGAGGAGGCTCATCAAGGAAAGGTCGGCCAAGAAGGCGGCCAGGAGGTCAAACGTCGTGGCAGGCCCGGAGCCCCTCCCCACCAGTGAAACACCCGGGTCAGCGCCCTGTCCCGGCGAGGCTCTGGCAGTGGTCCCCTTCCAGGCCGTGGATTCGGCCGCAGACGTCCCTTCGGACCGGCCCCCGGTGATTGATTTACAGGCGGGCGACGCCGTAAGCCGGAGCTCAGGAAAGAGGGGCCCGGAAGACGACGCCAGGGAAGGCGAACGCGGGAAGAGGCCCCGGACGACACGGTCGGAAACAGCTGAGGAGTCGCATGGGGAGAGTCATCTAACCACGAAGGAGATCCCTGCTCCGCCAGTTCTTCCCCTCCGCCCAACTCTTCTCGAGGAGGGGGAGATCGCCCTGCGGGACGAACAGTCCCGGCTGATCAATCGGACCTGGGAAAATGGCCGGTGCTGGAGGGATGACGCTTACAAGGCCCTGACAATCCATCGTCAGGTCGAGTTCTCGGACCGTCCTGCCGAGTTCAGCGCTCCCCAGCCGATTGTAGACTGGCTAGCCGCCGAGGCAGGCTTCCGCCCCAAGCTGGGCCAGGACATCGCCCCCATGGCTGCTGACTTGCTGGATCAGGTTGGGAGCACTATGTCCAACCTTCAGCTGAAGAGGTACACCACGATAGCTAACTCGGACGTGCTGCTCATCTCTCAGGCTCTCCGCCACCAGGCCACCGCGGTAATGTTCGCTTCACTTATATTCCTTCTGTCATTTGTTGGTTTTATTTTCTAACTTTTCTTTGTTCCAGGTTGACTTACTGTCCCAAAGGAGTGCCGACCTAGTAGCCCAGCTTGCCATAAAGATGGAGACGACCAAGCTGGAGCTGGAGGCAGCCGTGAACCAGAGGGAGGCCGTCAAGGAGACCTTGAGCCGGGAAACGGCCCATCTCCAGGAAGAAGTGGTCCGCCTGAAGGCGGAGCGCAAGGAGATTGGCCGCGCCAAGGCTGGGCTGGAAGAGGAGCTGTCCAAGAAGACAAGAGTCACTGATGAAAGGGCGACGCTCTTGGAGACAGCCGCGGCATAGTCCACCCTGGAAAAGGACGAGATCCGGGCCCTGAAAGCCCGAGTCTGCGAATTGGGCGACTCCCTGCTTCAGGAGAAGGCGGCACATGAGACAACCCGCCAGGAGAAGGAGGAGGCTGATAACTTGGTGGATGTTACCTTCGATGAGGCCATCTATATGGCCTGGTGCAAGGATAAGAACATGAACCTCCTCATCTTCCCTGACCCGCAATCGAAGCGTGCCAAATACAAGGCCAAGGAGAGGGAGGATGCGGACCTCCGGGCCGATGCGTTGTAGGCCCGTGTCTTGGCCTTGTAATTTTGTTACTGTTTTTGGCTTGTAATTAAACTTAAAACCTTGCTATTTTATTTTGTCTTTTAAGAAAGTTTCCTTCCATTGTTCAGTGGAGATTTCGATTTGTTGCCGCGACTAACTGATTGCAGGGGGATTTAGTCCTGGTTCCAACGGCCAGGGCCAGGCCCAACTAAATTTTCCAAGTTTCAAGCCTTGGCGTGGACATCGTTCGTCCGGGGCAGGACGAGCCTTGGGCTTGGTCCCCTTTTTTAATATACCCCCGGACATCATTCGTCCGGGGTGGGACCGGCCTTGGGCTTTGTCCCTTTTTTAATATACCCCCGGACATCATTTCGTCCGGGGTGGGACGAGCCTTGGGTTTGGTCCCTTTTATTATATACCCCCGGACATCGTTCGTCCGGGGTGGGACCGGCCTCGGGCTTGGTCCCTTTTTTAATATACCCCCGGGCATCATTTCGTCCGGGGCGGGACGAGCCTTGGGCTTGGTCCCTTTTATTATATACCCCCGGACATTGTTTCGTCCGGGGCGGGACGGGCCTTGGGCTTGGTCCCTTTTATTATATACCCCCGGACATCGTTCGTCCGGGGTGGGACCGGCCTTGGGCTCAGTCCTCTTTTTTAATATCCCCGGATGTCGTTTCGTTCGGGGCGGGACGAGCCTTGGGCTTGGTCCCCTTTTTTTTAATATACCCCCGGACATCATTCGTCCGGGGTGGGACGAGCCTTGGGCTTGGTCCCTTTTATTATATACCCCCAGACATCGTTTCGTCCGGGCCGGGACGAGCCTTGGGCTTGGTCCCTTTTTTAATATACCCCCGAACATCATTTCGTCCGGGGCGGGACGAGCCTTGGGCTTGGTTCCTTTTATTATATACCCTCGGACATTGTTCGTCTGGGGTGGGACCGGCCTCGGGCTTGGTCCCTTTTTTAATATACCCCGGACATCATTTCGTCCGGGGCGGGACGAGCCTTGGGCTTGGTCCCTTTTATTATATACCCCCGGACATTGTTTCGTCCGGGGCGGGATGAGCCTCGGGCTTGGTCCCTTTTTTAATATACCCCCAGACATCATTTCGTCCGGGGCGGGACAAGCCTTGGGCTTGGTCCCTTTTATTATATACCTCCGGACATTGTTTCGTCCGGAACGGGACAAGCCTCGGGCTTGGTCCCCTTTTTAATATACCCCCGGACATCATTTCGTCCGGGGCGGGACGAGCCTTGGGCTTGGTCCCTTTTATTATATACCCCCGGACATCGTTTCGTCCAGGCCGGGACGAGCCTTGGGCTTGGTCCCTTTTTAAATATACCCCCGGACATCATTTCGTCCGGGGCGGGACGAGCCTTGGGCTTGGTCCCTTTTATTATATACCCCCGGACATTGTTCGTCCGGGGTGGGACCGGCCTCGGGCTTGGTCCCTTTTTTAATATACCCCGGACATCATTTCGTCTGGGGCGGGACGAGCCTTGGGCTTGGTCCCTTTTATTATATACCCCTGGACATTGTTTGTCTGGGGTGGGACCGGCCTCGGGCTTGGTCCCTTTTTTAATATACCCCCGGACATCATTTCTTCTGGGGCGGGATGAGCCTTGGGCTTGGTCCCTTTTATTATATACCCCTGGACATTGTTTCATCCGGGGTGGGACGAGCCTTGGGCTTGGTCCCTTTTGTTATATACCCCCGGACATCGTTCGTCCGGGGTGGGACCGGCCTTGGGCTCGGTCCTCTTTTTCGAATGTGCCTGGGATGATAGCCCCCGCAAGTGAGCGGAGACGGGTCTGGGGTCACTTGGAAAAGAAACTCGAAAGGAATTCGCCCTCAGGCGTACATTTTCTTGGTGACGATAGTCCTTTACGACGTTTTGCACACGTCGTTTTCATTGTTCAAAAGGGAATTAGCCCTGAGGCGTACATTGCTTACAACGTAAATACTAAACTAGGACAAGTCCTAGGACTACTGGTAGTATTTGCGGAGATGCTCCGCATTCCAGGCTCGCGGAACCTCGGAACCATCGAGCCGCTTCAAGTGGTACGTTCCGGGGGAGACCTCGTGCTGGATCTCATACGACCCTTCCCAATTAGGGCCCAGAACCCCTACTCCCGGATCCTGAGTGGCAGGAAAGACCCTCTGCAGGACTAGATCGCCGATTTCGAACTTGCGGTTCTTGACTTTGGAGTTGAAATGTCGCGTGATCTTGCCCTGGTACATCTTCAACTGCACTTACGATTCCTCCCGGACCTCCTCGATAAGATCCAGCGATTCCTGGAGCAAGGCGCGGTTCTGGGTAGGATCGTACGTGTCGCGTCGATGGGACGGGACGGTCGTTTCAATTGGGATGACGACTTCGCATCCATAAACCATTGAGTAGGGGGTGTGCCCGGTTGACGTCCTTTTGGTCGTCCGGTAGGCCCACAATACGCGTGGGAGTTCCTCGGTCCATTTGCTCTTACAGGCCTGGAGCTTTTTCTTCAGCGTTCCTTTTAGGATTTTGTTCACGGCTTCGGCCTGCCCGTTCGCTTGCGGTCTGGCGACTGCCGAGAAACTCTTCACTATACCGTGTCTTTCGCAAAAATCCGTGAAGTGGAAGCTGTCAAACTGCTTCCCGTTGTCGGACACGATTTTGTAGGGGAGGCCATATCGACACACTATGTTGTTGACGACGAAATCTAGGGCCTTCTTGGTTGTGATCGTGTTCATGGGCTCCGCCTCGACCCATTTCGTGAAATAGTCTACCGCCACAATGGCATATTTTACCCCTCCCTTCCCGGTCGGGAGGGATCCCACAAGATCGATCCCCCACACTGCAAACGGCCAGGGACTGTTCATCAAGGTTATCTCTGTCGGGGGGGCCTGAGGGATCTTCGTGTACCTCTGGCACTGCTCGCACTTACGGACGTAGTCTATGCAATCTTTCTTCATGGTGGGCCAGAAGTATCCTTGGCGCAGAATCTTCTTGGACAGACTGGGCCCAGCCGTGTGATCTCCGCAAAAGCCTTCGTGGACCTCATGCATAATGGCTCCTAGTTCGGTCCCGGACACGCACCTGAGGTAAGGCATAGACAGCCCCCGGCGATAGAGTTTCCCGTCCATCACAACGTACCGGTGGGCCTGGTATAGGAGTTTCTTGGCCGCGGCTTGATCATTCGGAACTTCCCCGGTGGACAGGTATCGGATCAGCGGCCCCATCCAGGAAGTGGAGTGGTCGACCGTATTGACGGTGGGAGCCCTGATGCTTGGGACGGGGAGATGGTTGACAGGAACCAGTCTGGCCAGTTCGGCATCTGCGTTGGTTGCCAGCTTCGCTAATGTGTCCGCGAACACGTTCTTCTCCCGGGGAATCTGGCAGATGAAATGCGCCGCGAACGTTTGGAGCATCTCCCTCGTTTGAGTCACGTATGCCGCCATCCGTTCTCCCTTGGTTTGATATTCCCCCGAAATCTGTCTGACTACCAGCTGAGAATCACTGTAAATTTCGAGGTTCGTTGCCCCTACTTCCCGGGCCAGACGCAGGCCGGCCAGTATAGCTTCATGTTCCGCCTCATTGTTCGAGGCTTTGAACTGGAAACGGAGGGCATTTTGTAGCTGGTGCCCCTGCGGTGACACCAAGATGGTCCTGGCACCGGCCCCGTTCTCGTTCGAGGCTCCGTCCACGAAGATTTTCCAAACGGGCGCCGCGGAAGATGCGGGGATACTCTCTTCTGGGGAGATCCCGGAACATTCGACGATGAAATCGGCCAGGGCCTGTCCCTTAATGGACACCCAGGGCACGTAGGATATATCAAATTGACTCAGCTCCATTGCCCATTTCAGGAGTCTCCCCGACGACTCAGGTTTCTGCAACACCTGCCGCAGGGGATGGTTGGTTAAGCCCTTTATGGCGTGAGACTGGAAGTAGGGTCGAAGCTTCCGGGAAGCCATCAGTAGGCAGAAAGTCAACTTTTCGATCAACGGGTACCTAGATTCGGCGTCTAGTAATCGCTTGCTCACGTAGTATACCAGGAGTTGTGTCCTTTCCTCTTCTCGTACCAGCGCGGTGCTGATGGCATGCTCGGTCACGGCCAGGTTTAGGTACAAAGGCTCTCCTTCGACTGGCTTCGCCAGGATGGGGGCTTTGGCCAAGTGTTCTTTCAGCTTCTGGAAGGCTTCTTCGCACTCGGGTGACCACTCGAACCGCTGGCTTCCCCGAAGGACGTTGAAAAAAGGGACGCACTTGTCCGTGGCCTTGGAAACGAAACGGCTCAGGGCGGCCACTCACCCCGTCAGGCTTTGAACGTCCTTGTGCTTCCGGGGAGAGGCCATGTCGATCAGTGCCTTGATCTTCTCTGGGTTGGCTTCGATTCCTCGGAAGCTCACTATTGTTGACGGTGAGAACTCGTCAACGAAGTTAAGTTGGAAAAATTATCAAATCAAGATCACTGATCGGAAAACTGTAAAAACTTGAACAATAACTCAAGAACAATGATAGAACAATAATGGAGAATTCAGTCTTTCATTCACACTCAAACCTCTGCTACAGTAAAATTTCCAACCCCCTTTCAGGTGGTTTTAGAGTTCATTTTATAGTAGGCTCTAATGGCCTTAGGTACATAGTGGTCCAGGGGACCAAGTGGTACATACGTACTGTGTCAGGGGAGTGGCTCCAGAGGCTGTGGTCGTACACCCCGTACAGGAGCAGGTGTCAGGAGGATGTCTCCACTACTTGTCTGTATCCATGTCTGATGCGTGGTGGCAGGCGTAGTGGCGCAGGAGGTAGTGGTATCGGCTCTGACCTATGGCCGTAGACGTACGGACCATAACTTCTATCCTTGCATACCCACTCCTGGCATTCCCACTACTTGTCTGGTAGGGGTACTATATCCGTACTCTGACTTCTTTAGGTTTGTAGGCACATTCCATATTCATGCATGTACCTTGCCCCTTGTGAGTATTCTCACCTCCAAGGCCATGGGCACGGGACCGTGGGCGAGGCCGTGGGAGAGGTCATGGGCGATGCCATGGGCGAGGCCATGGGTGAGGCCATGGGCGAGGCCATGGACGAGGCCATGGGCGAGGCCATGGGCGAAACCATGGACGCATCTTGCGAGGCCACTTGGGAGGTGTGGCCTAGGCATCTCGCGAGGCCCTTTGGGTGGCGTGGCCTAGGCATCTCGCGAGGCCACTTGGGAGGTGTGGCCTAGGCATCTCGCGAGGCCCTTTGGGTGGCGCGGCCAAGGCGTCTCGCGAGGCCACTTGGGTGGCGTGGCCTAGGCATCTCGCGAGGCCACTTGGGAGGCGCGGCCTAGGCGTCTCGCGAGGCCACTTGGGTGGCGTGGCCTAGGAATCTCGCGAGGCCACTTGGGAGGTGTGGCCTAGGCATCTCGCGAGGCCACTTGGGAGGTGTGGCCTAGGCATCTCGCGAGGCCACTTGGGTGGCGTGGCCTAGGCATCTCGCGAGGCCACTTGGGAGGTGCGGCCTAGGCGTCTCGTGAGGCCACTTGGGTAGCGTGGCCTAGGCATCTCGCGAGGCCACTTGGGAGGTGTGGCCTAGGCATCTCGCGAGGCCCTTTGGGTGGCGTGGCCTAGGCATCTCGCGAGGCCACTTTGGTGGCGTGGCCGAGACCTTCTCGCGAGGCCACTTGGGAGGTGTGGCCTAGGCATCTCGCGAGGCCCTTTGGGTGGCGTGGCCTAGGCATCTCGCGAGGCCACTTTGGTGGCGTGGCCGAGACCTTCTCGCGAGGCCACTTTGGAGGTGTGGCCTAGGCATCTCGCGAGGCCACTTTGGTGGCGGGGGCTGGCGAGGCCAAGCGAGGCCATGTCGCCTCGTGCCTAAGCATCCGAGCGGAGCCGTGCAAGGCCATGACATCTTAGCACCCACACCTTGTAAACTGCGTGTTTTCCTTTGATGAGATTTTGAGCATCAACAACTATGAAGCCCAGGAACTTCCCGAAAGCTACGCCGAAAGTGCACTTCTTAGGGTTCAGCTTCATCCCGTACTTCCGAATAACCGCGAAAGCCTCCGCCAAATCCTCTGAATGGTCCCCCGACGTCTTGGACTTGACTAGCATATCGTTGATGTATACTTCCATGTTTCGCCCTAGCTGGGCCCGAAACATTCGATTGACGAGCCTCTGGTAAGTTGCTCCGACATTTTTGAGTCCGAAAGGCATGACTATGTAGCAATAGATGCCCTTGTCGGTTTGGAAACTGGTGTGCTCCTGATCCGCCACATGCATGGAGATCTGGTTGTAGCCCGAGTAGGCGTCCATGAAACTTAAGATCTCGTAACCGGACGTAGCGTCTACCATTTGGTCTATTCGGGGGAGCGGGAAACAGTCCTTCGGGCATGCTTTGTTGAGGTCCGTGAAGTCGATGCAAGTTCTCCAGGTCCCGTTAGGTTTCGGCACCAAGACCGGGTTGGCCAGCCATACAGGGTATACCGCTTCGCGGATGAAATTGATGGAAGATAACTTCTCCACCTCCAGCTTGAGGGCCTCGGCCCTTTCCGTCCCCAAAGGTCTGCGTTTCTGGCGGACTGGGGTCGCGTTTGGGTCAATACTTAACGCGTGGCAGATGATATTGCGGTCGATCCCGGTCATATCAGAGTGAGACCACGCCAGAAGATCCTGGTTTTCCTGGACTCGGGCGATAATGGCGGCCCGAATGTCCGCCGGTAGGCTCTGTCCCACTTGGATGACCCTGGTCGGGTCGGTTTCGCTGATGCATACCTCTTCTACTTCGTCCATTGGCTCCAGGACACGCTCGTCTCCTATTCGCAGGTCCAGATCGTCCTCATCCTAGACTACTTGCTCAACTGGGCGGAGGGCCGGCTCGACGGGCTCTTCCCGGACCATATATACAGGACGGGCAGAGACATGGTAACACTTACGTGCGCTTTTTTGGTCTCCGCGGACAGTCCCTATTCCTCCATTGCTGCACGGGAACTTCATGCATAGATGGCAGATGGAGGTGATGGCCCCGAACTCGACCAGGGCGGGTCGGCCAAAGATGACGTTGTAAGCGGTTGGGCAATCCACCACAACAAAGGTGCAGAACTTGAACAAGTGCTGCAACTCATCCCCCAGCGTCACCGGCAGCTGGACCTTTCCCATGGGGAGAAGCGCGTCACCGTTGAAGCCGTAGATTTGGGTCGGGCAGGACACCAAATCAGCCTCCGTCAGGCCAATGGCAGCAAAGGCAGGCTTGAACAGCAAGTTGACGGAGCTTCCGTCGTCCACCAACACGCGGGATACCAGCTTGTTGGCAATTTGGGCATCTACGACCAGTGGGTCGTGGTGCGGGAAATGGAAGTTGCGGGCGTCGTCCTCCGTGAACGTGATGGGGAGGTTCATCAGTTTAGGGCGCTGAGCCAGGACCTGGACAAGGGTGCAAACTTCTTGGTCGTGGTCCAGCTCGCTCAGATAGCGCTTTTGGTCATTCTTCGAAGGTCCTCCTAGGTGGGGTCTGCCCGATATGGTCGCCACGTGTCCGTCCACTCGAGGGGGCGCTGCTCCGGTAGGATAGGGCATTCCAGGGCTGGGGGCCTGGGCGGCGATGGTCCCCTGAGGGGCCTGCGTTGAGGGTCCTGGTGCATACCCTCCCTGGGGCAGGTATGCACGAGTCGTCACCGGCGCCGTGGATTGTCCGGGGATTGCTGACACGCCCGGGACGCCCACGGCCATTCTTACCCACTGATGGAGGTGCCCCAGCTTGATGAGGTTCTCAATCTCATCTTTGAGCTGTCGACACTCGTCGGTGGTGTGACCCACATCTTTGTGATAGGCGCACTGTTTGCTGGTATCTCTGGGATTCCTTCCCCCCTTAAACATGGGGCTAGGCTTCTGGTAGTGGACTGCTCTTTCCGTAGCCAGGTAGAAGTTTTCCCGGGTGTCCACCAAGTTGGTGTATTCTGAATATTGGGGCTCGTATCCCTTCTTCCCTTTTTTGGCCAGCTCCGGCCGGTTCTGGCCTTTGTCGGACCGCTTCCCCCGGGAGGGATTCACGCTTGCCTCGGTTACTCTGGTCTGCGATTGCTAGGCTACGATGGGGGCCAACTGTGCCCCGTCGGCGCGACGCCATAACCAGAGAAATGCGTTGATTGGGCCGGGGCGTATCCCGAAGCAGCAGGGCCGTATACCGTAGGCGTGTAACTGGTACCGGGCGCAACGGCCGTCCCCGGGACTATGGGGGGCGTTGCGTAGGACTGCGCAGGGAACCGCCCCGCACCACTCGGAATCGTCTGAGGGATGGGGTGAGGAGCCGGCGGCCATCCGAAGGCCTGGATATGAGCCTCCTCCCAGTTGATGAATCCTTGTGCTCTCCTGATGAATTCTTCCAGAGTGGTGGCTTTACTGCGATGCATGTCGTCCCAGAGTGGGGACCCGGCCCGGATCCCAGACTGCAGTGCCACCAGGCGCTGTCCATCATCGACCTTGGTCTTGGAGGCTTCTTCAGTGAAGCGCTAGATATAGGCTCTCAACGTCTCCGCGGGTAGTTGCTTAATATTGGCGAGGGCGCTGATTTGCATGTCCATCCTCATGGCGGCCACGAATTGCTTCCGGAACGCCGACTGTAGCCCGGACCATGTTTGGATGGACCCCGGTTTAAGCCTTTACCATCACTCTTCGGCGGGACTGCCCAATGTGATGGAGAAGCAGAGGCATTTGCCGTCGTCGCTGACGTGGGCCATGGTCATGAGTCGGTTGTACCGGGACAGATGATCCCTAGGATCCGTGCTTCCAGTGTAGGCGGTGAGGCTTGGCATCTTGAACCCCTTGGGAAGTACGGCGTCCAGGATGTGCCTCGCGGATGGTTCTTTATCCTCTTCGTCAGAGTCAGTGTCCGCGCCTTCCTGCTTGCGGACCAAGCGGTCAGTGACCTTTTTTAATGCGGCCATTTTCTCCATGAGCTGCTTGACCGTGCTATCATCCAGGGGGATTCTCTCGTTCCTCCTGTCATTGATGTCGTTCCTGAGGTCGCCATCTCGAGGAAGGATTTTTTCATTGCGGGCCCGCTCTTTTCAGGCATTCAGTCCGTCACGTAGATCTACCCGGGAAGTGTCGTTCCCCGAGCTAAGAGCGTGACGATCCTCGTTGTGAGACCGGTCCCGGCGGTTCTTGTTGACCGAGGCACTTGGGTGCAAAGACCTTTCCCGCACGTTCGCCCCTGGGGCGTTGTAACACCCTACTACCTTAGAGCCGTTACTAAGTGAGTTTTTAAGACAAAACAGTGTGCAATGAACTCGCTAACCGAGGTTTTGAGAAGAAAGTGTGACTAATTAAGATTTAAGGCTGTAATCTTAGAAAATGCATCGTTTCATCTAAAACTGCTAGTATTAAACATTTGGGATCCCAAAATAAGGTTTGAAAACTATTTATATCTTGAAATAAGTTTACAGTTGATAAATCATAAAATCATAGATTATTACAGCCATTTTCAAATAAACCCCCAACCAAAGCAGTCGGGCAGGCCAAACATGTACGCGCCGCTTCACGCTCTCCGTACTCATGGTTGGTTGATTCAGTCATTGCCCTTACCTGCAACACAGAGCACCCGTGAGCCGAAGCCCAGCAAGAAAACTCATGAAGAACATAACATATGCAATGTATACAATTTATCATAACAGATAATCCACAAATAAACAAGTCAACCAATAGACGAAGCAGACACGGCCATGCCGCCCCAAGACCCTTACCAAAGCCCTGGGGTATCGGTTCTCACCGCGAGGATAACTCATGTATCCCTTGGGTCCCACCCTGAATATAGCATAACACATGAATTCACCGGGCCCCGCCCTGACTATAGCATCCCATGTGCTAGGTGTTACTTTCGGCCCACGGCCGCCCCGGCTTACGCCGTACTCGGCCCACTGCCGCCCCGGCTTACGCCGTACTCGGCCCTTGCCGTTCATTTCATCATGATCACACATATAGTACATTCGAAATAATCATTCACACACATCATGATTCATTTAAGGTTAAACATTTTCACATAATACACTCTGGGGCCATGCCCTAACCTCGGGTGTTATAGTTTTCTTACCTGTATTCCGAGCCTCCTGATGCACTAAAGCCGCGAGCACGGTCCTCAAGCACGAGCCTCTCCGATAACCTAGTCACAACACACAAGAAATATCCCTCAACACTAATCAAATCAAAAACCGCCTCCCGGGACCAATCCCACACTCTCGGGACTCCCAAATTCCTAAAACAGTTCATCGGAAACATCCCCCGAACCCCCGGAGCGAAAGCTGAAAAATGCAAATTTCCAATCCTTGAAAATGGCCTAGCGCCGCGGCTCAGCCCTACAGGGCCGCGGCGCTAATCAAGTCAGAGGCCCCATCCCCTCCTGCCTTCAGCCTTGCGCCGCGGCGCCCAAGAACAGGGCCGCGGCGCCCCAACGCGAACCCAGAAAAATTGGGTTTTTCTCCTGCATTTCATCATCCAAAAACATCCCCAAAACAGCCCAAACAAAACCTAAACCCCAAAAACCAATTCCAAACTTCAAATAGACCATACATCAACCCATAAACATCATATCCCAACTCAATAACACAATCATACTCAAAATCCACCCATTTAATCTCAACTTAAGAAATCTAAACCCATAAACCAAAAACATAAACCAAAGCTTGAAAAGCTTAAACCATGCATCAAATTCCTAAACCACAACAGAAATAAATCTTAAAATTGCATAGAACCTTACCTTGAATGAAGAATCCAACCTTAAGCTTCCTTGGTTCATCCCCTAAGTCCTCAAGTTTTCAGCTCCCTTCTTCTTCTTCATGCCCTATCTTTTTCCCTCTCCTTTGTCTTCTCTTCAAATTTCAAAGCATCAAATGACTAAGTCCCCAAACCGTGTACCCCTTATACCCAGCTGCAATATACCAATTTCCCAGCCAAAAGACCATTTTACCCCTTCATCAAAACCCTTTGCTAACTAAACCTCAAGGGCACTTAAGTCCTTTTACCTCTATTTCATTTCTACAATTTTCTTTCTAAAACTTGTTACTCTCAGCAGTAACTAATGGTTACCCAGGTTACTAAATCTCCAATAACCATTAACCGCCAATTCTCTACTTAACCATAAAATTCCCGAGGTACCCCTAGGCTCCTCCCGAGCCGGGTATAGAAATCCCGTTGTGACTCTTAAGTTAACTTGCTCTCTCTAGGATCGTCTCGGCACGTGCATCACAATAATAACACCACACTCACGTGGTACAAATCACGGAATACAATTATCACATATCAATGCAGTTATGCCCAACAAGGCCAAAATTACAGTTATGCCCTTTAAACACAATCAGGGCCTACATGCATACTAATACACATAGTCATGCATCTCAGATAAACAATTAGCCAAATAACATGCTTTAAATCATAACCATGCATTTAACTCATAAAATCACACATAAATCCCATCATGCCCTCCTGGCACGCTAATCAAGGCCCTTAAGCCTTAATAGCGAATTTGGGTCGTTACAACTATCCCCTCCTCATAGAAATTTCATCCTCGAAATTTATCCAAACACATCAGTCAGAAAACCCGAACTCTGACCCTGAATCCCAAGGTCCACCACCTTTACTTTAGTTTCCAACAACACTCTTACAAGCACATCGATCTTGCCCCACAAGATCTTGTCTAACGGCCATACCCTCGATAGCCTCTCGCTTACACCGCAACCCTGCTGAAGCCTCAGGGCCTGCCTAAATTACAATGACCAATTCATTGTCTTATTCCTGATTCCAGAGATACTCAAAAGTCATCACCTCTACTAGGTGGGATCAACTTGTAGTCCCCGCTGGCCTAACCCTTAGTACAACTTCAGTTCATGCTGAATTAAGAGTCAGAACTCTCCCTCCTTTCCCTGAACACCTTACAGATCCTCGTCTGTTATTACGCAGAGGTGCAACTCTTTCCTTCCGGAGCGTTATTTCCTCATAATTAACCATTCACAAGCTCTTTATTCTTTCAGATAGGCAGACACTCCTGCCTTAAGAATTCCAACAGTCTCTTTGGCTTCCCCTCTGAACCATTGCCAAATAGTAGTATCCACTATCCTTCACCTTTACCATGTCCTATGCCGCGTTTCTTTAACCAGACACCAGCAACTGCTACCACGACTAACTCATCAGGGATTACACTTCCCTTAATACCTCAAGTATTCGCCTACTCAGCGATCAGTCCCTTAAGATATCTGATAAACTTTCAGACTGGCATTTCACTTGCAATCAATTGATAATTCCAGGTTCCCACTCTGCTCTTTTTGTTCTCTAAATCCATTCCAAAATTTAAAATGCTATAGGGTCTCCATTCAATATCATCGACGTTCCATCCCGAAACCAGTTCACTTGACCCAACTACACTAACTCACTCAACTGAGTTAAAACTTTTCATGTCCAAACACTTTACTCAAGGTCCAAAGTGGTCTATTCCCGTGATACACTCCCACATCACTTAAACTCTGTCACCCGCTCAATCCCTCCCGGTACCGCGTACCCTAGGAGGTGGAATGATGCCCATTCAGAACCCTCATTCAAAACCAAATCCTAACTGGATCCCTTACTCGATCCTGGTATCCTACTTGTACCACCATGACAGGGTCCTTCCCTGTTTCAACTCAAGCCAACACTTTGAATTCCATAGATCATTGACACTCACCAGCTAAACATTCCTACTAGCGTTACGCCAAACTCAGTCGTCGCCTTGTCCACTCTATTACAGCCTATAACGTTATTCCTTGACTGATACATGCCTCCCAGCTAGGAGTTCCGCCTCCAATTATATCTTCCTTCTTTCAATCAAGGATTCAAACACTGATCATCTGTCTGTTACTTTTCACCGCACTGGGTCTCAACGATAACCTTTCTTACTAATACCCAAGACTTAAGTACCTTATGCCATACACCACAGTCGACTTAACGTTCTAAGAGTATCAACCATGATCCATTCAGTCGCCTCCCGCAAGGTTCAATCCAACCTCGCGCCAGATGTGCCTGGGCGTGCATAATCCGTGATGTACCCCCACAATTCCATGTCCTCATCATAGATCAAGTCCTTTATGCCATCACTCTTTACTTAACTAAAACATACGCATATTTCAGTATTACCAGATATTAAACAATCTTACCTTGTCTTCTGAATTTCTTTCTGATTTGATACCACTCAGTCTGTCTAACCTCGAGTTTACTGTTCCCCTCGTCTCTGATGTAGTTGTCTCCCGGAGATGTCCGTGCAATAGATGACGCGCTTACCAGTCTTGTTATGCCTTCAATTCTTCGGACGTTCTTCATTAGCTTCTTTGTTACTTCAGATCAAATCTTCTCATACCTGTCCTTTCTTCTTGTAGTTCTAATCTGAGTACTCCTGACGACACTCAAACTAACACTCCATAGAACCTTACCTTAGACTCCGCCTCTTGGGTGTAAACGTCTTTTGCGTAGTCACTTGCTCACCATTTTCGTCTGGGAGTAATCCACATGTACTGCTCGTGAACTTGAAGGGAACTTGCCTGAACCATTCTTGTATTCTCTACTTAAAGAACTTACCTGTGATGCCGTAGCTTGAACCAAATCTAGAATCTTTGTTACCAAATCCTCACACTTTACTCAGTTCAAAACAAAATTCCTGAAATGTCTCTTTCCTTGGTTCCCAACCTTTGTACTTTTCGTCCTAACCCTGCGATGCTAACAGTCCCCGCGGTACAACACTCTGGCTACCCCAGGGCCAAATTCCTTCGATTGCTTCAATAGACTTTTCTGTCGGCCAAAACCGTCTTTTACCACATTCCTTATACCAATCCTATCTGTAGTCTGACCTTGAAGTATTACCTAATTCTTTCTGTGCATAAACATATAGCTTTCCCGCTGGTCAGCTCTGTCTCCTTCACGTACTCCAGATGATATCCACCACAATCCATCTGCCAGAGTTTCTAATTCCTTCTCAATAAGTATTACTGCCCTCAGCCTCTCAAATGGCACCATTGAGGAACCTCTTTATGTCCATCACCCTCTCGGAGCATTCACGACACCGAGTCCTTCCAATTCGCTACTTGCCCAAAGCATAAGCTCGTCAGTCAAATACTCCTCCTTAAGGACTCAGCCTCGAACTTGTAATGTATCGACGCATTCTAGTTCTCTGTTTCCCTCACCATGGGAAATCCATCCTATCATCTCAAGTCATTCTACGCAGAAGTCACGCCCCCACCTGACCTCCTCCTAGGTGGAATCCTTTCCCTTATGCATACACAATAACCTCCCTAGTTCCTGTCACCAACTTGATAATTACCTCTTCCATCAGGCTTCTTTCCAATCTCAAATCAGGTGCCCAAGCACTGTCTGGGGTCCTTCTACCTCAACATTGAGAATCCGACCTCGCTGCGTTCTATCAACACGAGTACCATCTTATCGGCTAGACCTTTTCCCCTTTCTGGCAAAACCAGAAGCCACAGAACTATCCGGGGTTCTATCAACTTGACTATCACAATTCTCTCTTTACTAACTCCGTCAAAGGAAGCACCGCCCTTGCGGCTCTAGCACTCATGCTCTATACATCAACCATCAGTTCCTCGAACCACATGGCCCTCTCCGCCATCCACATGCGGACGATAATTCCTTATATCAGGGCGGCCCAAATTCCCTAGACTATTCCAGATCTCATATCCTTAAATGGGTCACCATCCAATTTCGGATACATCCGTCAGTATAAATTCCCGAAATGAACTATCCAATTCACCAAACCCATTGATCTACGCTGTCGTTACCCCTAATAGTCCAAACCAGACTTAAACATTTGCCCGCCTCCACGGTTCTAATCATGTCCTTAAGATCTCTCCTAACCATTCATCATCTAGGTTCTTTCTAACCCATTAAGCCAGTACCTCAGCCCGAGTACCAATTCCAGGCATCCCTCTGCCTCAACATTTAACATAACCCTCTAATCAGGATCTCTCATCCTCTTAACCATGGGTGGAAATAACTCTGCCCGTCTATTGATAAATTCCTTGTCAACTCGAACTCTCCTCAAAACCCGAGGTTAACACCCTTTAAGCCTTTCATGTAATACCCTTATCTGTCCATACCTCACAGTAGACCAACACTGGCCACCTTACTGTTAAAACATCAAAATCAGCTATTTCCCCAGAGAAATCTGCTGTTCTTCTATCCCATTTCAACTAACAAACTCCACAGCCTACTCACACCCTAGTGACTCACTGCTGCTGCTTTCAGGGATAACTGGAGATCTCAACTCCAACTTATATCTAGAATCCCCTTTCAACACAATATCAGGTCCACAAAACCCTTCTAGGAACCAACAACTCGAGTTCATCTGTCAAAACCGTCCAACCTCCTGAACTCAGAGGTTCATACCCTGAACCAACTCACAACTAATTCCAAATATCCACGGTATAATGCACACACAAGCATATACTAGGTCAAATCCACAATGATATACATTTAGCTACCAGATTCAATCATCACTAAGTATATCCATACTCATCATGCTTCATACAAGCCAATAAACAGATATAACATATGAATTTGATCCAGAAAATTAACCACATACACTCAATATGCGAACCATTATGCCAATATTCATCCACATGCATAATAATGTTGTTCAGCACGCATTAATCTCAACATGCAACAGTCAAGGGCCAGGCCCTATCAGTATCTCATGCATATGTCATCTCATCTATCATACTCCATATAAGTAAACAGGCAAATAGGGCATTCAAACATATGTTCAGCATATCGATCAATCATACCAACCAACCCTGAGTCGAGCTTGTCACTGACAGCGAGCGTACATGTTCGGTCGATCTCCAGAACCAATAAACCTTGGCTCGCTCTGATACCAAGTTGTAACGCCCTACTACCTTAGAGCCGTTACTAAGTGAGTTTTTAAGACAAAACAGTGTGCAATGAACTCGCTAACCGAGGTTTTGAGAAGAAAGTGTGACTAATTAAGATTTAAGGCTGTAATCTTAGAAAATGCATCGTTTCATCTAAAACTGCTAGTATTAAACATTTGGGATCCCAAAATAAGGTTTGAAAACTATTTATATCTTGAAATAAGTTTACAGTTGATAAATCATAAAATCATAGATTATTACAGCCATTTTCAAATAAACCCCCAACCAAAGCAGTCGGGCAGGCCAAACATGTACGCGCCGCTTCACGCTCTCCGTACTCATGGTTGGTTGATTCAGTCATTGCCCTTACCTGCAACACAGAGCACCCGTGAGCCGAAGCCCAGCAAGAAAACTCATGCAGAACATAACATATGCAATGTATACAATTTATCATAACAGATAATCCACAAATAAACAAGTCAACCAATAGACGAAGCAGACACGGCCATGCCGCCCCAAGACCCTTACCAAAGCCCTGGGGTATCGATTCTCACCGCGAGGATAACTCATGTATCCCTTGGGTCCCACCCTGAATATAGCATAACACATGAATTCACCGGGCCCCGTCCTGACTATAGCATCCCATGTGCTAGGTGTTACTTTCGGCCCACGGCCGCCCCGGCTTACGCCGTACTCGGCCCACGGCCACCCCGGCTTACGCCGTACTCGGCCCACGGCCGCCCCGGCTTACGCCGTACTCGGCCCACTGCCGCCCCGGCTTACGCCGTACTCGGCCCTTGCCGTTCATTTCATCATGATCACACATATAGTACATTCGAAATAATCATTCACACACATCATGATTCATTTAAGGTTAAACATTTTCACATAATACACTCTGGGGCCATGCCCTAACCTCGGGTGTTATAGTTTTCTTACCTGTATTCCGAGCCTCCTGATGCACTAAAGCCGCGAGCACGGTCCTCAAGCACGAGCCTCTCCGATAACCTAGTCACAACACACAAGAAATATCCCTCAACACTAATCAAATCAAAAACCGCCTCCCAGGACCAATCCCACACTCTCGGGACTCCCAAATTCCTAAAACAGTTCATCGGAAACATCCCCCGAACCCCCGGAGCGAAAGCTGAAAAATGCAAATTTCCAATCCTTGAAAATGGCCTAGCGCCGCGGCTCAGCCCTACAGGGCCGCGGCGCTAATCAAGTCAGAGGCCCCATCCCCTCCTGCCTTCAGCCTTGCGTCGCGGCGCCCAAGAACAGGGCCGCGGCGCCCCAACGCGAACCCAAAAAAACTGGGTTTTTCTCCTGCATTTCATCATCCAAAAACATCCCCAAAACAGCCCAAACAAAACCTAAACCCCAAAAACCAATTCCAAACTTTAAATAGACCATACATCAACCCATAAACATCATATCCCAACTCAATAACACAATCATACTCAAAATCCACCCATTTAATCTCAACTTAAGAAATCTAAACCCATAAACCAAAAACATAAACCAAAGCTTGAAAAGCTTAAACCATGCATCAAATTCCTAAACCACAACAGAAATAAATCTTAAAATTGCATAGAACCTTACCTTGAATGAAGAATCCAACCTTAAGCTTCCTTGGTTCATCCCCTAAGTCCTCAAGTTTTCAGCTCCCTTCTTCTTCTTCATGCCCTATCTTTTTCCCTCTCCTTTGTCTTCTCTTCAAATTTCAAAGCATCAAATGACTAAGTCCCCAAACCGTGTACCCCTTATACCAAGCTGCAATATACCAATTTCCCAGCCAAAAGACCATTTTACCCCTTCATCAAAACCCTTTGCTAACTAAACCTCAAGGGCACTTAAGTCCTTTTACCTCTATTTCATTTCTACCATTTTCTTTCTAAAACTTGTTACTCTCAGCAGTAACTAATGGTTACCCAGGTTACTAAATCTCCAATAACCATTAACCGCCAATTCTCTACTTAACCATAAAATTCCCGAGGTACCCCTAGGCTCCTCCCGAGCCGGGTATAGAAATCCCGTTGTGACTCTTAAGTTAACTTGCTCTCTCTAGGATCGTCTCGGCACGTGCATCACAATAATAACACCACACTCACGTGGTACAAATCACGGAATACAATTATCACATATCAATGCAGTTATGCCCAACAAGGACAAAATTACAGTTATGCCCTTTAAACACAATCAGGGCCTACATGCATACTAATACACATAGTCATGCATCTCAGATAAACAATTAGCCAAATAACATGCTTTAAATCATAACCATGCATTTAACTCATAAAATCACACATAAATCCCATCATGCCCTCCTGGCACGCTAATCAAGGCTCTTAAGCCTTAATAGCGAATTTGGGTCGTTACAGGCGTGCCGGGGTTGATCGTTCCGCGGCCGCTCTCCCTGCGGATCGATTGGGTGGCCTCGTCCTGGGACAGAGCGCACCTTCTCTTTCCTAGGTAACGACCATGAACGTGCCCCGGCTTTATCGACGGGGGTGGTCTTTTTCCGGGTCGTCCGTTGCTCCTTGTCCGGGACTTTCGGAGCCGTGTCGGGAAAAGGCTCTGGGGGACGGACTGGGCTGGCACCCCTGGGGCCCTCGGCTTGTACTTGGGGAGCAGGTTGCTGCGTCTCTGGTTGCGGGCCAACTGTGGGGTTGGCTGCCGGGCCCTACGCGGCCATCAGTGCTTGCAGGGCTCGCAGAGACTCTTGTACCCGGCGGTGCGCCTCCGCCTGTTCAGCCATCCTGGTTTCCTGATCCAGGATCTGCTGCCTCAGTCTAGTCACCTCCGAGTCTTGCTGATCGTCGCGAGGGACCTCGGGGTCCGCGGCTTCATCGTGATACTCCCCCTCGTTCTCCTCCTCGTAGTACTCTTCTTCGTTTTTTACTTCATACTCTGCCTCACCCTCGTAGTCTTGCGACTCATCTTGGTGAGACGTCTGAGGAGGCACGTCTTCAGGCAGGTCTTGAGGAATGTGTTGAGAAGGCAGCGGGTCTCCGTTACCTTGCTCTGGGTTGGTAGGGTCGAAGGTGGTGTGACGCGTGTTCACCATCGTAGTAAAAGGCCTGACGTTGGTGCTAGCTTCCTTCAACTCTCAATGAAAGCACCAAACTGTTAACCGAGATTTTCGGCAACTATATTAATGAATGATATTTACTAGTAATAATAATGAAAATGGAAGATCGACACGGGGTTTTTATGTGGTTGGGGCGTTAACTAGCCTTAGTCCACGAGTACATATATTAGAGCAAGAAGAAGATTTTACAATGGAGTTTTCTAATTATATCTGAACAGAGTTTCTGCCTCCTCTCCCCTTTTTCTCTCCCTTTTACGTTGTTCTACAGCTTATATTTATAAGCTGAGGGGGACACCGGGTCTGGGCCGGATCCGACCCGGGCCCATCAGAGGAATGTGCACAAGGGGCCTTTCTAGTGGGGGCCCAATATAAAAAGGTATACAATACACAAAATTCAAACCAGCTAAGGCCCAATTAGTTGACCTGTGACACAAGCCTTCGCCCGACAAAACGACGCTTTGGCTCTGACCACTTCGAGTCACGAGGCTGATTCAGGAGACAAGACCGGTCAGGGTACTTCGCTGCGCAGTCCTGACACACCAGTGGGCAATCCCGAGGCGACCTTTTCTGCAGGCGAAAAGTGGGGGACAATGCCCACGCGAAATGAGGCGGTTTCAAGATTCTGGACGCCTGACCCTTCAACTGGGGAAGAGGTGATTCAGGTCCGTTTACCATTGGCCCGCTCCATTTACCTCGGGCCCGGACCATACCAGGCTCCGGGACAGGGATGCATAGGCTGCGACAGTCCGGGCGCTCTGGACATCTCCAGGACCGTTCAAGGTGACGACGAACCCGGAGGTACGTCCCTGACCACTCCAGATGGGCCTAGTCTAGAGTCCCCGGTCCGTACCAATTCCCTTGGGCGATATTCAAACCAAGGGACCTTGGGCTAGGCCCATACGCCGAGTCGGACCTCTGACCGTGGGCTAGGGCGAAGGCCCAAAGCCCTTCCAGGAAATGGGGATAACACTACCCGATACCTAAAATACCCCTGACTTATCCAAAGTCAAATACTAAGCCCCATTTTGACTTTTCCCGCTATCTAGCTCCCTAGGATCTCCCCAAGTTGCTCACTGCAAATCTACCCACCTAATAATGTGGTTCTCACAGACATAGTATTTAACCACATTTATATTCAAATAATCATACAAGCATGAATTGATTCAATAAATTCACTCATAAGCCAATTATGCCCTCCGGGACAGTAATCAGGCCCTTAAGCCATATTAGTGATTTTGGGTCGTTACAATTCAGGTAAATTTCAAGGATGAAATTCTCATTAGGAGGGGATAGTTGTAACGGCCCAAATTTACTAATAAGGCTTAAGGGGCTTGATTAGTGTGACGGGAGGGCATAACTGGATTATATGTGATTTAATGATTAAAAACATGTTATATGGTTATTTGATTATATGTGATGCTTGACTATGTGTATTAGTATGCAGGTAGGCCCTGATTAGGTTAGAAGGGCATAATCGTAATTTTGGCCCGTTGAGGGCATAACTATGTATATATGTGATAAATTGTCAAGACCACATTATTATGTGGATATAATTGTAATCTGTGACTCGAGACGAACCTAGTGAGCAGTTCAGCGAAAAAGTCATGGTGGGGATTTATACCCGGCTCAGGACGAGCTTGGGGATATTTATGGGAATTTAGAGAATATATTGGAGTCTATTTTGATATTGGGGAATATAATTGGTGATTATTTAGGTGTCGGAAAGTATGCAGAAAATATTAGAGACACTCGAGGAATTAGCGGGAATTAGGAATAAATGACCAGAATGCCCTTGGATGGATTAAGGGCTTAAATTTTAATGGGAGGGTATTGTGGTCATTTGGCTTACAAGGGATAATAATTAAGTGCTGTTTTGGCTTTATGCCTTAGTGGGAAGTCTAGAATTTGAAGGAAGTTAAAGAAAAGAAGAAGAAAAAGAAAGAAGGAAAACAGGGGTCATTTCTTCTCCCATTCGGTTTAGGTTTCTTCCTCATTTATTCAAGGAGTTTTGAGCTGAAATTCAGGGAGAGTCTGGGCAGGAGCTTAAGGCTAGGGTATTTGGTCTGGCTTGAGGAGTTAGAAAGAGAAGTCCATCCATTTGAGGTAAGGTTTAAGGTTATTTTTTAGTTTCTAGTTCTTAGTATTGATATGGATTTTGAGCTGAGCTTTGATGGGGAATTCTAGGGAGTTGAGGCTGAAGATTTGAGGAGGTGAAGGCTAAGCTAGTGTGGAGGATAACCTTAGTTGAGCTCATCCATTAAAGGCAAGAAACTCTAGTTTCAAGCTTTGTGATTTCTGTGGTTTTGCTGAGATTTTAAGCTTTAGGTTCAACCATGGTGGATTTTGTGTTTTGGGTGCATGTGATTGAATCTCTTATGGTTGGGACTTATGGGATGAGTTGAGGATGTTGGGAGGCTTGTTTTAAAGTTTGGTTGAGTTTTGGAAAGATTTTGCTCGGGAAAATTTGAAGGGGAAAATCTGTGATAGGTTGTGCTATGACTAGCGCTACAGCGCTAGGCCCTGAAGTTGCAGAGCCTCTTGGCTCTGTTTGTAGCACTATAGCGCTCTCCTTAGGGCGCTGTAGTGCTACCCTATTCCAGAAAGGGGTATTTGGGTTATTTTCAAGGGTTTTTAACTAGAGGTTTGGGGTTTGATTCCACCACCCCGTTTGGTGGAATTAGGGCTTCCTGAGGGCTCGGGATTGGTCTCGAGGATAGGTTTTGGATTTGAGGTTTGGTGATGATTCTGATCTATGGGTGTGACTAGGTGTGCGCTAGGGCTCAGACGAGATCGTGCTTGAGGATCAAATTGAACAAAGCTAGCGAATCTAAAGGTAAGAAAACTGCACCCGGTTATGTGTTTGTGATGGGACTAAGAGCTCCCTATATATGTATGATGTCATAGATGGTATTATGCCATGGGACATGTGATATATGACCTAGGGGTGCCATAAATAATACTTGCGCACAGGGCGCGGCTCGGCCATTGGTAGCTGAGGACAACTTTATATTCACTGAGCTCGGTTTAAGCGGGCCGAAGTCAGTGGGATAAATAGAGGGTGCGGCCTAAGGGCGTTAACCCTAGTTATCATATGTGATTTGATTACTGATATGAAATGGTATACTTGGTATGTTGAATACTTGATTAACGTGAATGCTTAGACTATTGATTACATGCTTATGCGATATGGATTATCTGATTGTCTGTTGAATAATTATGCTCTGTTATTGTGTTTTCTTGTTGGGCCTTTGCTCACGGGTGCTACGTGGTGCAGGTAAAGGCAAAGGCAAGTTGGACCCACCCTGAGATGGAGAGCTGCGGGGCTGAATGTACATAATCAGCTGATTGGCCACCATGTCCGAGGAGTGGAATAAGACGAGAAAAGCCTATTTGTCTTTTTTGCCTTAGAGTGGCTAGCAATTGTATTCAAATCTTAAATCTTTTGTAAATGGTCTTTAACTTTACTATTTCTGGGATCCCATGTAAAAGAAAATATTTATTTATAAGAAATGAAGCTTTTGAGACAAAAATCTTTTAACCCTAGTTCAACTATAGTTTCCGTAACACGTTTCTAACTAAATGACTTGATTAGCAAGTCTTGCACCCTTATAAACACACAATGTAATGATCTTGGCTATCCAGGGCGTTACATATGTAGTCCTCACTGGTAGGAAGTGAGCTGACTTGGTAAATCGATCCACAATAACCCATACTAAATCATGTTGACCTACGACCTTCATCGTGATGTCCTCCTATTTCCACTGTGGGATGTCTAGAGGCTGCAATTGCCCTGCTGGCCTTTGATACTCAGCCTTGACCTATTGACATGTTAAGCACTTAGCCACATATTCCACCACATCCCTCTTCATTCCAGGCCATCAATACAACGATCTCACATCCTGATACATCTTCGTGGTGCCTGGATGCAAAGAGTAAGGAGTTGTATGAGATTCATCCAGAATATCCTGTCTCATAGCAGTGTCTAATGGAACACATATCCAGCCTTTGTATCTTAGCAAACCCATATCTGACACTGTATAATCTCTGGACACTCCAGCTAAAACATCCTCTTTGATCTTGGTCAGCCGTGGATCACCCAACTGACCCTCCATGATTCTCTCCAACAACGTAGACTGTAGCTTAATGTTGGCCAATTGGCCCACTAGCAACTCTATGCCAGCTCTGGTCATATCCTTTGCTAATTCTCTGGATATTAGCCTCGCACTGAAATTTTTTCCCGGACCCTTCCGGCTTAAAGCATCTGCTACCACATTGGCCTTTCCTGGATGATACATAATCTCACAATCATAATCTTTTACTAACT
The DNA here is from genome assembly GCF_963169125.1 of Humulus lupulus. NCBI lineage: Eukaryota > Viridiplantae > Streptophyta > Magnoliopsida > Rosales > Cannabaceae > Humulus > Humulus lupulus. The sequence continues at coordinate 91,116,003 of NC_084800.1, read as the reverse complement.
CTAGCGAACGCCTTTGTCTCATGTTCAAGTCTTTCTATGTGAGAAGTACTTCAGAATTTTGTGGTCAGTATAAATCTCACATTTCTCCCCATAAAGGAAATGCCTCCATACCTTTAATGCAAAGACCAATTCTTCCAACTCTAAATCATGAGTGGGGTACCTCTGTTCATATTCCTTCAGTTGATGTGAGGCATAAGCAATCACCTTCCCTGACTGCATCATAACACAACCCAAACCCTGATGTGAGGCATCACAGTATATCCCAAACTTCTCCTAGTCTGTAGGAAGTCTCAGAACTAGAGGTGTAATCAATCTCTGCTTCAGTTCCTGGAAGCTGTTCTCACACTTGTCTAACCACACAAACTTCTGATTCTTGAATGTCAGTTCAGTCAATGAAGTGGCAATCTTTAAGAATCCTTCCACAAAATGTCTGTAATAACCTACCAACCCAAGAAAACTTCTAACCTTTGAAGCATTCTCTGGCCTTGGCCAATCTCTGACCGGCTCAATCTTGGCTGGGTCCACCTTAATCCCCCCCTTACTAACAATGTGCCCAAGGAAAGTTGCCTGAGATAACCAGAATTCACACTTCTTGAATTTTGCAAACAATCTGTGTTCCCTTAGTCTTTTAGAACAAACCTCAAATGCTACTCATCTTCTGACTCTGACTGAGAATAAACCAGAATATCATCGATGAAGATGATTATAAAATAGTCCAAATAATCCTTGAACAATCGGTTCATCAAATCCATAAAAGCAGATGGGGCATTAGTCAATCCAAAGGACATAACTAAAAGCTTATATTTCCCATATCTAGTGCGAAAAGCAGTCTTCGGTATATCTCCCTCCTTAACCCTCAGCTGATGATAACTAGATCAAAGCTCTATCTTAGAGAATACTCTTTTACCTTGCAATTGATCAAACAGATCATCTATCCTTGGCGGAGGATACTTGTTCTTAATTGTTAACTTATTCAGTTCTCTGTAATCAATACACATCCTCAGATAACCATCCTTCTTCTTTACAAATAGAACCGGTGCACCCCACGGTGAAAAATTAGGTATGATAAAACCTAAATCCAACAACTCCTGCATCTGTACTTTCAATTCTTTTAATTTTGCTAGGGCCATTCTGTAAGGTGCTCTAGACACTGGCTCCGTCCCTGGTGCCAGTTCAATCACAAATTCAATCTCCCTGTGTGGTGGAAACCCTGGTAAATCTTCTGGAAACACATCCAGAAACTCACACACTAATCTGGTCTCCTCTAGTCCCACTGGCATGACCTGACTGGTATCAACCACACTGGCTAAGAATCCTATGCAACCTCCTTGCAATAGATATCTAGCCCTCTGAACAGATATCATAGGTATACGGGGTCCATGCACAGTGCCAACAAACACAAAAGGGTCCTCACCTTCAGGCTCAAGGTTACCATCTTCCTTCTGCAATCTATGGTTGCCCCATACTTCACTAACCAATCCATACCCAGAATCATGTCAAAGTCAGTCATAACCAACTCTATCAAATCAACTGATAACTCTCTGCCCTCCATTGTCACTGGCAGTGATCTGACCCATCTTCTGGATACTACTAACTCCCCAGTGGTTAATAAGGTCCCGAACCCCACAACATAATAATCACATGGTCTACACAGTCTATCAATAATTCTACTAGCAACAAAAGTATGTGTAGCACCAGAATCAATCAAAACAGTATAATGGGTTCCAGCACTAAAAAGTTGACCTGTAACTACTGAGGGTGAAGCCTGAGCTTCTGACTGAGTCAATGCAAACACTCGAGCTGGGGCCGAGCTGTCCGCCTTTCTTGGCTCTTCCTTTCTTGCTTTCGGACAATCTTTCTTGAAATTTCCCACTACTCCACATAAGAAGCAAGATTTTTCCCTACACTCCCCTATATGGTGCCTCTTGCACCCAGGGCACTCTGGATAAGTCCTTTAGGCCTCACTGCCACCCTGGAGACCCATTGAGATACCACGTGGTCGCCTGTCAAGACCTGGAGCTGGGAAGGCATCAGGAGCATTCCTCTTTTGATCACTGGGGCCTCCACCCCTACCTAAACCTATAAATGGAGGTCCCACCCTCCTAGTATCTCTCCTGGCTGCATTGTCATGCCAGATCTTGTTCTCTGCACTTTTAGCTATGAACGCCTTCTCAACCACCTGTGCATAAGTAGTAACTCCAGTGACAGTGGTAATACGAACATCACATGCTATTCTAGGCTGTAGCCCCTAAAGAAACCTCTCCCTTCTGGTCCCATCAGTTAGGGCTGAGCATAAAATCCGAAAAACCGAAAAAACAGTGTACACCGACCTACCGAACACCGAAAAAACCAAAACCGTTTAAATCGAAAACCGAAAAAACTACCGACGGTGCAAACCGCCACTGTTCGGTCGGTTTTGAAATTTTGGGTGAACCAACCAATAAAACAGAAACCGACCGAACATAATAAAATAATATTATATAATTATTAATTATAAATTATTAAATTTTTTAAAATTTGTACTTTTAATTATGTTTCAAACTTTAAAATTTGTAAATGTAATTATGTTCTATATATTTATGTTTTAAAAATGCACAAAAATGAATTCCAACAATCCAAAATTTTTAATTTTTTAACTAAAACTTTCAAAAAAAAAAAAACAATAATCAATTCGGTTTGGTCGGTTTAACCGACCAAACTGCAGTCCAAAACGGTCGGTTTTTTTTAAACTGGTTTGGTTCGGTCAGTTTTTGGATTGCACCAATCCGGACCGAAAACCGAATTCTGGATTTTTTGTTGTGAAAAAACCGCCCAAACCGACCGATGCTCACCCTAGGCACCAGTTCCATTGCAAACTTGGCTAGTCTGTCAAACGTTAAAGCATACTCTGTCACTGACAGACTCCCCTGAAGTAATCTGTTGAACTCTTCAGCCTTTGCAGCCTTGATGGCATTATTTTAATACTTTTCATTAAAGAGAGTCTGAAACTCTTCTCAACTCAAGGCATTTACATTTCTGGTCTAGGATATCACTTCCCACCAAATTCGGGCATCCTCCCAAAACATATATGTGGCACAAGGCACCCTCTCATTATCAGACACCCTCATAAAGTCAAGAATGGTGGTAGCCATGCTCATCTACGTCTCAGCCTTAGCTGGATCTGCACTACCCTCAAAGACTCGAGGGTGCTGTTTTCTGAACCTTTCATAAAGAGGTTCCCATTTACTTTCATCCTCTGGAAACTGCTCAACTGTTGGCACCGCTACAGGTGGTGCCTCTGATAAAATGTTTCCTGCAGGAACCTGTTGTTGTCTCATGAGGCCGATTTCTTCTTCCTACCTTATAACTCTAGCTTGTAAATCAGCAAATAGATGCTGGCAGTTATCAACTGTCAATATCGTTCCAGTCCGATGTAACAACTGTCAATATCTTATCAACTGTCAATATCGTTCCAGTTCGACGTAACAAATACATCTGATCTTATCTACTTTGCTAATGTTCTGGAAAGAACATAACACTGTAATGTGTAAGTAGATCATATCGTAGATTGGCAAGTCAGTGTAAATCCTGTGCACTGACTAATCTTAGGACTAACTTATTTTGAACATATAATCATATTTATATTCCACTGTGATTACGTCACCATAAATAAGATTAGCTATATGCTCGGGATTCAATAGACGTTTATATTATTTAAATAATCATGAAAATAAAACATGTGAGCAAAGTGATTGACCAAGTCAAAAAATGATTTCTATTCTTTTATTGGTAATAGAATGAGATTACAAAGAATTTGGGTTTTAATTAGGGCATAAAACCCCAACAAATGTATCATCCTTGTTTATAACGCTAAGTCTGTTGGAGATGGGGTAAGTCCCGAGCACGTTTGGGTTTCTTCTTCACTCCTTCGGTGTGGCCTCACCCACTATCGTCACTGGATTCAGGAGAAGTATAAATACTATCAAGATCTCATGGAATATTATCTTCACCAGCTGAAGAAGCATCTGCCCCCTTGGGGTTTTGTGCCCCTTGATGACGTGACTTCATTCTTGGCATCATGGTTTTGTCAGTAGGAGACAAACACTACTCAGAAGATGAGATGACTGATGAGTTCCTTTGCACATTCGTTGCTTCACTCGCATGAGTTGTCAAGTGGTGGGGATTCCTGAGAAGCCCACATGCTCTCGACAATATTTTCAACTTGAGACTTTTTAGCTTTATTTTATTGCTTTGTCCTTTTCTTCTTTTGTAACTAACAATTATTCTTCTTGCTGATCAAAAGAGGTTCAAAGATCTTTGCTCGAGTTGCTGACTAGCTCATGGTGGGGGTCGTTGGATCTGAAGCTAGAGGATCCCAGAGAGCCCATGAAGGGGTAGAACCTTCTCCCCCCAAAAAGGCAGTGAGTGGTGTCGACTTCTGCTGGGGAGTCTTGGGAGGTAGCAGACACTCTTGTCGTTGAGGTATCCTCAGGGGAGTCTCCTTGCAAATCTGTATCCAGAGCACTATGAGAGGGAGTTTCTTTAGAGGTATAATGCGATGGTGGATCATTTTAACGCCTGCTTGGAGGAAGGCGACCTCTCACTCCACGAGATGAGAGACTACATTCACAAATTAAATCCTCCCAAGGAAAAGCTTCGAGAGCCTCCCATTGGCTAGGCCAAGCTGGAGAGCTGGTTCGCCGAGAAGCTCGACAGTTTTTTTGTTCCACTTGCTGCAGAGCTTCTCCAGGGGGTCAGTTCCACCATGTGTGAGCTGACTGCCCGTAGGTTCGCCCAACCTGAGGATGACAATGAGTCCTCCCTGATCTCCTCGGGCCAGTAGGCCACTATCAACGTAATTTTTTCTCCGCTGTTCGAGATGTATTTTCATTTTGTGAATGGTACCAATTTTTCCTTTGTTTTTTAGTTGGCCTTAATGTGTCAACGCCTGGGGAGTATTATGATGGAGAAGTCATATGAACTCCAGCGGGCTAAGCACAATCTGGCTAAGCTGAAGTCAAAGGCCATCGCACCTGCCGATGAGGTGACTAAGCTGCGGGCGACTATCGAGGAGGAGAAGACCTGTAATCGAAAGCCCAAGGAGGATTCGATCATAGCTGAAAAGAAGGCCAAGGCGGACCAGGAGGAGGCTAGGGTGGCCAAAGAGGAAGCCAATATGACTAAGGATGAGACTGACAAGGCTCGAGAGGATGCCACTAAAGTGGGAGGAGATGGCCAAGGTCTAGGAGGAAGCTAGGCTGGCCAAGGAGGAGGCCAAAGCAATGAAGGATGTAGATTCTTGAGCTGCAGAAGAGGATACTCTTAGGTAGGCGCAATAGACTGTGGAGGAACGCTACAAGGCCTTGGTCTCCAAGGTTGAGTCTCTGAAGAAGGAGATAGAAGACATAACTGAGAATTCCTTTTATCTAACCTGGCTCTACAACTAGGATAATGATTTGAGCTTCACCAGTGATGTCGATGCCTCTCGGGCACTCTTCAAGGAGTGCTCCAAGCAAAATTGTCGCTATGGCCGCTACTACTGGCCAGAGTTTTGAGCACGACCCCAATGTATACCACATTGAGGAGGTTCCTCCAAGGCAAAATTAGGGCAACTCTTTGGTTAGTTTTATTGTCTTTTTTTGTATAGTAGGCCTGGGAGCCATAACTTTGGGGCATAAACAATTTAAATGCTCGTACCCCCGAGCAATGTTGTCCATAATTATCTTTTTGAATGGATTTTATGCTCTACTTCGCTTGCCTTCTTTGCCTCTACTTTCTTACACTCATATACAATGTTTAGTAATAATGCAAATTGAACTTAAAATACACAAGGTTTTATCAATTTCCTTACGTAATTTAATAACATGAAAAAATCGACTTAATTTAACCTTTGTTTTATCCATTGTGTTTATGGGCCCAAGTTTTAGGCAACTCAGGACTTGTGTGCCCATGTTTTAGACAACTCGGGGCTTGTGAGCCCTTCTTTCAGTCCTTGGGAACTTAGCTTTGTTTCTCGGGCACTTGTGTAACGTCCCAAATTACCTAATAAGGCTTAGGGCCTTGATTAGGGGGCCATGATGGTAAATTATGAAAATTATGTGATTTAATTATGAAATGTGCATTTATGTGATATATATGTATCAATATATGATTACGTGAGTTATAATTATAATATGATTAGATATGCATGTTTAGGTGTATTAAATATGCATCTATTTCTCATCAGAAGGGAAACTTTCGTAATTTGGCTTGTTACGGGTATATTTCGAGTATATTTAGAGTATATGTGCATATATGTGATATATGTGTGAGACCAAATTATTATGAGGACATATTTGGGTTACTCGGCATGAGGCGATCTTAGGGAGCAAGCTAGTGGGAAAGTCACAACAGGACAATACCGAGCTCCGGGTGATATGGTAATTTAGTAAATTACCGGGATTGATCGGGTAATGGAAAATTATTTGGTAATTATTTGAGGATATTGAAAGTAACAGGAATTATAAGGCGTTAATTATAATTAACGAGATATGTGACAAAAGACCAAAGTACCCTTGAGGGCATAAGAGGGCAAGGCTTAAGCTAAGGGGCATTTGGATCATTTGTACCAAAAGTAGTGACTTAGTCATTCTTCCCTTCAGCAATAGGAAACCCTAAAATAGAGTATCAATCAACTCTCTCTCTCTCTCTCCCCTTATGTTTCTCTCCCTCTCCTCCTCTCTAATGGTCTGATTTTTGGAGGAAACTAGAGAATTTTAGAAGCTAAGGCTTAGGAATTGAAGGCTTGAGGTTTAGAGTTTGATTAGCTACAACCAAGAGGTGGATTTCACAATTGAGGTAAGCTATAAACTCTATTTTAATTGAATTTTGTTTTAGTTTTGTGGTGTTCTTGAGCTTTGAGGTTCAAGGTATTGAATTGGAGATTTAGATGAAGTTAATGTTGGGTTTTGATGCCGGTAATGTGTTGATAATGTTTAGGGGATTGAATTGTGATTTTGGGCTTTGTTGGGGGTGATTTTTGGGTAAGGTTGGCTGAGGACAACAGGGGAAAAGCTGGGATCACGGGGTCGCACCACGACACGTGATCAGAGAAAAGGGAGTTGGGCTCTTTGACTTGAGGATAGCCACGAGGCTAGTGAGGGGCACCACGACTCAAAATAGGAATTTTTGCCAAAGTGGGTTTTGAGTGACGGGGAGTCAAACCTAAGGGCTCAGGATCAATCCTACTACTCGATTTAGTAGAGTTCGACGTCCCGGAAGGTAGGACTCGGTCCGGAAGCCTTTTTTCGCTCATTATTGATGGGATTCTATATGATGGTTATGACTAGGTTATCGCTAGGGGCTCGGAACCGGGATCTTACTCGAGGGTCGTTCTTGAAATACATTACACTCAGACGTGAGGTAAGAAAATTGCACCCAGTATGTGATATATGTGTTTAGGGCTTGGCCTAGATTGTTAAACAACGATATGAATAGGGTTCAGGCCCTTGAGAATGAGCGTGATTATTATTATGCCTGTGATTGTTGATTAAGCATGCTGAATGCTCTGTATTTGGATAGTTGATTAAATGATATATGCTTGTCTGCATTTTTTGATTGAAAAGACTTGACTTATAAGTCAAGAACGACAATTATGTGCTGAGCGCTGGTCGAAAAGCATTGACTCATAAGTCAAGGGCGGAAATAGCGTGCTGAGTGCTGGTAGAAAATGTTAGGCCTAATCAGGAGCGCATCATACGCTTGTCTGACGCAATGGTCGTGGAAAATTCAACGCTAGGAACGTTATGCCAGTTCTAAGGCTGGTTATACAGAGGATATGACAATGGGCCTTGGGGTGACTTATTAGTACCATATCCTAAGGCTGGGCCCCAGAATGATAGGCCTAATCAGAAGCGCATCATACGCTTGTCCATCCCAATGGTTATGGAAAATTCAGTGCCAGGTACGTTAGGCCAACTCTAAGGCTGGTTATACAGAGGATAGAGCAATGGTCCCCGGGGTTACTCATTGGTCCCATATCCTAGGGCACTGAGTCCCGATGTGATTCATTAATCATAAATCTAGGGCAACTGGCCCCCATATGAACCTGTAGTCATTTCTATGAACGATATGCATGCATGAGTAGGGTTATTACTACTAGGCATGCTTATTATGATTTGGTATCATGTTATTAAATGTTAATGAGCATGTTTAAGTTTTCTTGCTGAGCCTTGGCTCATGGGTGCTATGTGGTGCAGGTAAGGGGAAAAGGAAGCTGGACCATCCATAAGTTGGAGAGCTTCGGTGACGATGTGTACATATGCGGCTGCTCGACCACCACGGCTGGTTGTAGCTTTTCAATTGTAATTAAACTTTTTAAATGTTAGTTTGGGATCCCATGTATGGAAGTAAACATTTTAGTGAAATAGTTATACCTTTTGACCAAAAATTTTAACCTTAAACCATTAATCATGTTTAGTTACACGATTATGGCCAAATGACTTTGTTGTACCGTAAAATTAGCACGAGTTCAATTACTCAGCTCGGGTACAACTGGCAGATGAATATGTAGAAAAATAACCAAGTGAGATATCTGGTTAACAATGATGTGAGCAACTCAAGACTCAATCCAATTTGCACAAGACATACAGGTTATTATCAGACCGCCTCTTAGGATAAAAATCGAGTTCGAGACCTATAATGGCCAGATCCAAATTTGGGCGCTCTGAGCTTAGTACGAGCTAAGGTTCAGATAGTCTTTGAACACGAGCTCGGGTGAGATATTCAACTTATGGAAACCTGGACAGAACGCATACTGAAGGATCCCAAGAGATTCGGAGGCTCCTTATACGCTCATTAATGCCTTGAATGTATTGCATATCTACCATTTATTATCTGAGATAACCGGAGTATATTCTATTATGTTATCAAATGATATCCCAATGTAAATGGAAATAATATGTATTAAATGTATACCTTATTTATTCACGTGGTTACCCAAACCTGTCCAGGAAACTCCCCTATAAATATTAGTGATAATGGACAAAGAAGAGGATGACTTATTTGTATTACTAAAACTCTGCAGAAATTGAGAGAGAAAAGCAATAATACTGTCTCGTGGACTAGGTGGATTTTAACCACTAAACCACGTAAAAGTTATCGATGTGCGAGAGGGTTCTTCTTATTTCATTACAGTTTATAATTTAGCACTAATCTCGCTATTTGATTTCTTAATCTACTGTTGGCACAAAACTGCGTCAACAGACTTGTTTAGCGAGTCTAACACTATTTAAAATACATAGTATAACGATCCTTGTTTAGGAGGACGTTACAACTTGGTCCTCCAGAAGTAAGCTGAGTTATCAGGCTTACTTTTACAATACAAGACTAGACTTTATGGCGCTAGATTTACTCTAAGGTACTCTGTATAGGTTTCTCTTGAGGAGTTCTTTAAGCCCGTTGCTTCTCGTAAGCTCTGACACTAGGTTTACTCTAAGGTACCCCGTATGGGTTCATCTTATTGTGTTCCCTAGGTTTTGCTTCTCATGGGCTATCAACTCTTGCAAGTTTTGTGACACTAGGTTTACTCTAAGGTACCTCGTATAGGTTCCTCTTATTAAGTTCCATAGGTCTTAGTTCGCAATCAGCTATTCTTGTGGGATGACTTAGCTCCTTGCTTATGTTCCCCAAGTGATCGGAGACTGAGGTCTCCGTTCACTTGTCTGGGTTTGCGAGCGAGTACTTCCTCGTGTATTAAAACTTAAAATAAAACAAAAATACAAGCATATTTTATGAATTTCATTTATCGTGTTTTGTGCACTCAATTTTCATTAATTTGCCCGTAGGCTACATGAGTAATAAAATGTGAACAAACATGGTTGCTTGCATTACTGGTAATATCAGCGAAGGTTCTCGACATTCCAGGTGCGAGGAATCAATTCCCCGTTCAGTTGAGCCAATTTGTATGTCTCAAGACATATGGTGCTCTTGAGTTGGTAATGGCCTTCCCAGTTTGGGCCCAACACTCAAGCACTTGGATCTCGGGTTGCCATGAAAACTCATCGCAACACCAAGTCCCCAATCTTAAACTTTCTATCATTCACTTTAGAATTAAAGTACTTGGCAAACTTTGGTTGAAAAGAAGCTACCCGGAGCTGGGCAGCTTCTCGGAGCTCTTCAACTAGGTCCAATGATCTTGAAGTAAAGCGTGATTGGTAGTTGGGTCATACGTCGGTTCGTGGAGATGGCAACCTCAACTGGGAGCATGAATTCATACTCGTAGGCCATGGAGAATGGTGAATGGCTAGTGGCTATCCTATTAGTTGTATGGTAACTCCATAGTAATATAGGTTGTTCCTCGGACCAAGTGGCTTTTGCCTGCTCCAGCCTTAAAGTGGCTTTAAGCGTCTTGTTGACAACTTCCACTTCTTTGTTTGCCTCAGGGTGATCTACGACAGAGAAACTCTTGATGACTCCATGCCTTTCATAAAAATTAGTGAACAGATCACTGTCGAATTGTAGGCCATTTTCAGAGACTATCTTCCTCGGGGATAATGGACAAGGAAGGGGATGACCTTTTTGTATTACTAAAACTCTGCAGAAATTGAGAGAGAAAAGCAATAATACTGTCTCGTGGACTAGGTGGATTTTAACCATCAAACCACGTAAAAGTTGTGGGTCTGAGAGAGGGTTCTTATTATTTCGTTACAATTTATAATTTAACAATAATCTCCCTATTTGATTTCTTAATCTATTGTTGGAGAAAAACCGTGTCAACATTTTGGTGATTTCATTGAGAGGAAATTTGTGCTTCGCAAGTTTCAGTCGACATTCATCATGCTTCTCACTTGATCGATGCATGACAATGAGATGGAACAACCTGGTGGGCAGGAGGCCAATCATACTGCTGTTCCCACTGAAAGGGGCCCCGATGTTCAACAACGTCCTGGAAAACAATCGGTGGGTCAGGACGATGCTGGGAGTTTAGCGTCACTCCCACCAAATCCTAATCCAGGATATTTGACTGCCGTCGAGATGGAAAATGCCCAATTAAGGAGCCATCTTGCTAGGGCAAATAGAAAGATCAAGGAGGTCTTCGCTCGGTTACCGCCTCTTGCAACCGACATTAATGTCGGAAAGAGGAAAAGTGGGTCTCAGAAGTCCCTCAGAAATAACTGGTCTAAACCTAGTCATTCTGCCAAGACCGATACTACAAGCTCTGTACCTTCAGAGTGAGACCACCGGAGTGCTCAACCCACTAGTCATCACAGGGGTCATCACCAGCATGTCTGTAACGCCCTACTTCCCAGGGACCGTTACGTTGTGCATTTTAAACAGTAATAAACTCGCTAACCGAGCCATTTGGCCATAATTGTGTAACTAATTATGATTAATGGTTTAGGGTTAAATTTTTTGGTTAAAGATACAAAGTTTCACTATAACGTTTACTGTATGCATTGGGATCCAGAAAATATATTTTAAAGGTTAATTACAATAAAATATTTACAGCCAGCCGACCTAAGTGAAAAATTAGGGTTTATCCCTAGTTCTTCTTTAATCCCTCTGTCGTGGCGGTCGAGAAGCCGCATATGTACACATCGTCACCTAAGCTCTCCAACTTATGGATGGTCCAGCTTCCTTTTCCCCTTACCTGCACCACATAGCACCCATGAGCCGAGGCTCAGTAAGAAAACTCAATATGCTCATCAACAAGTAATAACATGTCATTGAATCATAATAAGCATGCCTAGCAATAATAGCCCTATTCATGCGTGCAAGCAAGTCCAAATAAGTGATTGTGGGCCCTGCACTCCCCCTGCACTCCTGAATGGATGAATATTAAGTCAATCCTAAGTGAATATCAATAATGATTCTAATAATCATGATGGGGCTTGCAGCCCAATCAGATAAGTGACTATGGAGTCACGAACTTGGGTTCTACACCCTAACCAGATAAGTGACTATGGAGTCACGAACTTGAACCAAATAAGTGCCTATGGAGACACGAACTTGAACCAGATAAGTGACTATGGAGTCATGAACTTAAACCAGATAAGTGACTATGGAGTCACGAACTTAAACCAGATAAGTGACTATGGAGTCACAAACTTAAAAGTGACTATGGAGTCACGAACTTGAACTAGATAAGTGACTATGAAGTCACGAACTTGAACTAGAAAAGTGACTATGGAGTCACAAACTTGAACCAGATAAGTGACTATGGAGCCACGAACTTGGGCTCCATGTGACATTACGGTCACCTGAGCCTTTTGGCTCTGGCTCTAAGTAACTAGCCTTTAGACTAGACACGCACTTTTGTTTTCATCGAATTTAAAGTTGGTCAAGCATTTCATACTTATGTTGATAATGCTTATGTCGATTAGATCTAATCTCTTCGGCTCTGCGTTCATTACACTTATGCCACTCTTGACTCATAGGTCAATTCCATACGACCAGTGCTCAGTATTATTGTCGAACTTGACTAATGAGTCACAGCTTCACAGCCAATACTAACACCATTGCCGATTCTCACTATGGAGTCAGTTCCACTCACAAGTAAGCAATGCAACCAGGCATATACCATATGTCAAATATCCAAATGTAGGGCATTCAACATGCTTACTCAACAATCACTAGCATAATTACAATCATGCACATTTTTAGAGTCTCAAGCTCTGATCAATTCCATAATCAATATTCATGTTATGCTCTAATCACATGTATCTCATGCATCATATACTGGGTGCATTTTTCTTACCTTTGGTTCAAGAACAGGTTACCAATGGATGACCCTCGAGCACGATCCTGTTTCCAAGCCCCTAGCGATAACCCAGTCACATTCATAAATAGTGCTTCAATGAGTTCAAGTTCCAAAATCCAATCCCAGGACTAATCCCGCGCTCTCAGGACCTCCAATCCCACCAAACAGGGTGGTGAAATCATCCCTCGAGCCCTCGGGCCAAAACCCAAAAAAGTACCAAAAAACCAAGTTCTGAAGATTGAGTACCGCTACAACGCTACCTATTGGGTGCTACAACGCTATAGGAAGAACTTCATCCCCAAATAGACAACATAGCGTTGTAGCACTACCAACCTAGCGCTGCAGCGCTGATACCAGATTTCTGGGTTTCTCACCTCGTGTTCTTCGAGCTTCAAAGCTCCAATTCCGATCCCAACGGGTCCCTAGCCCCTCAAATGAACATTTTAATCCCCCAAAAATTTCACCCAATAGCTTAGCAACAATAAAAAAACAACAAATACCCAAAATCCCCATAGGAACTCATAATCAAAGTCTTGAGTTTGTAGAACTCAAGAACACCAAGAACAGAGAATAAACTCAGGAATTCAAAGCTTAAATTACCTCTGATTATGTCATTTCTTGCTAAATCCTCTGACTAATAAGCTTCTAATATTCCCTAGAATCTCTATGCCTCAATCCTCACTTGAATCTCAGTCCTAAAACTCAAATTCCCTTCGAAAATGCTAACGGTGTAAAAAATGGAACGGGAGAGAGAGAGAGATAGAGAACATACTGAACGTTCTATTTATGTTTCTAATAGGTTACTTCAAGCTTAAGTAACCTCAAGCAAATCCTAATGCTCGGGGTTCTGAAAATGCCCCCGGGGGTAAAATAGTCAAAATTCCCAAAATTTCCCCTAGTCTCACTAACTCCCAATTTATCATCAAATATATAATCCCATTACCCAATATCCCCGTAATGTACTAAATACCCCTTGGCTCTCTAAGATCATCTCGTGCTGAGTAACCCTAGCATAACCAAATAATAATGAAGCACCACACACATACCACATATATGCCAAAAACACCCGAAATGGAAATGTTATCCTCATTTCTTTCCACATGTACGGATCCACACGGAAAGCCCATGGGCCGCTTTGTTGGAAGTTAAGGCCCAGACTAGGCCCATTAGGCGAAGGGAAAATGGGTATTGGCAGCCCAAGTCTCGGCAAGGCCCAAAGAGCTACCGGGAGGGTAGGCCAGCACTATTGTCAGGGCAGGTTGTATAAACTCGGGACGACGTACCAAGACGTTCCCCAAGGTACGGTAAAGGAGGTCGCGGCTACCAAATCCAGGATTGGGCCGGGATATCCGTGGATGAACTCGGGTCCTGGTAAATGAAACAGGGTCTTGGTGAATGTGTTAACCCAAGATATGTTTCCAAGAGGGGGGGTGAATTGGAAATTTAAACTAATTTCGGAAATTTAAAACTTAATATGCCAAATTATGCAATAAATCAAATCTATCAAGTAAAAGCAAATAATATGGCAATCAAATAGATATAGCAAATAATCAAACTTGTAATGTAAAGAGTTGAAGGTTAAGAAATTGCAAACTCTCGAATTTTACAAGGTTCGGTAGAACTAAGCCACCTACGTCCTTGGTCTTCAAAGCTATGGTCCTAGCTTTGAGTTCAACTATCGAGCCAAGTTAGCGGGCTTGACTAACCCTTACAACTGGGAATTTTTCACCAAGGTATTTCCAAACCTCTTACAATAGTTTTCCACCACCAAGGACTATCAACCTCTTTTTTCGGATTGTTGAAGTGCCAATCTCACTCTAACCGGGTTGTTTACAAAACCGGTGCCAACCTCACCTCAATCTCAATATGGGAATGTGTTTGATATTACAAGCAAAAATCACTCTAGAAGTATGATAATACAATGAGAAACCTAGAGTGATTAGCAAGCACACTTAGAAGAAATAAATACAAATTTTGGCTCAAGTGTGTGAAAATGTGTTTGGATGAGTTAAACTTTGAAAGCTCTTTGAAATCAATGGATTTGGTTTGGTATATGTAATAAATGCTCAGCCAACAACCAACTTTGAGTGAAAAACGAGTTTATATAGAGTTTGGGAAAAAAACTAGCCGTTTATAGCTGTTAGGAGTTAATTTTTGAAGCTGTCTGCCGCGAACCGGAAGTCCAGATGGGGAACCGGAATTCCGGTCTGGAAGCAACCGGAATTCCGGTTGCCAATCCGGAATTCCGAATGGCAAATAGAGAGCAAAAGTCCGAATTGTGCCATTTTCCCGTTTTTCAATTCTTCATAACTTTTAGCTCGTTTATCCGATTTCAAAAATTCCAATTACGTTACGACCGTATCAGGATGTATTTTCTTAAAAGTGAATTTAGGATATTTATTTCTCATTTTAAAAAATCACCATTTTTTAGTACGTGAGTGAGCCAAATTTTATACTTATGACTTAAAGTATACTTGCAATCACTTTACAAGACTAAGAAATGAAATTAAACCTTTATCTTGAGTTTCTTGAGTCTTGAAGTCCATTTCGGGTCGTTTCCGGAAAATTTGGTAAAATGACCATTTTGCCCTTGGTCATAAGTTTGACTTTGAAGTGCTAATTCACTTTGGTTTTTGCTACAAAATCAACAAATCATTAGTAACAAATAATAATCAAATATTTGTTAATCATCAAAACAAGGAGACTTAAGAGTTTGGGTCAACAATCTCCCCCTTTTTGATGATATCAAATATTTGATTATTTTAAAAGGGAAAGAAGATATTTTTAAATATGAATATTAGATTAGCTCCCCCTTAATGTGTGCAAGGGTAAAAGAAATTTACCTTTTAGTTTTACCTTGCATGATTTTGTAAACTCCCCCTCAATATATCACTTAAGTTCAAATAACATTGTTAGTCTTAGATATTGAGGTTTTGCCAAACATTAAAAAATAATCCTATCACTTCTCCCCCTTTTGATTCATCAAAAAGGATGGCAAAGGAATTCACAAAATAAATGGCAAAAATCAAAGAAAACATAACTAACCATTGATTGAAATAACCATCAAATTCAACCAAAAATATACAAGAATATGATGCACATGCTATGATGGTGGATGACCAAATCTATTTTACCAAATGATGAAAATAGAGAGAATAAGGGTGAGTTTTGAGAGATTTGGGTAGATAATGAGTGTAAAATCATGTGTGGGGTGTTTTGTATGAGAGAAATGGGTTGAAAGAGTTATTTTTACCCTTAATACTAAACTTCCCGGTTCATCCGGAATTCCGGATGGAATGTGCCCAACCAACCGGAATTCCGGTTGGTCATATATCAGCAGCTTTTTCGTAAAAGTTGTCTAAAAACTTCGTTTTTACTCCGAATGACCCGAAATTTTTTCCAGAACCTTAAATATGATAAAATGAAGATGCTCAAACAAGAAAATCAGAAAATGTTGAAAATTGAAGATTTTGGGTAGATTTTTTTATTTTAGTCAAGAAAACTGGAAACGTACCCAAAATGAGTTTTATTTATCCAAATTGAAAAATTCTTTTTGCAACACCTCAAGAATGTTAAATGTGAGGTGTGGGAAGTTACGGTTTCGAAAAATGATGAAAATTGAGCATTTTGGGAAAAATTCCTCTTTTAGGCTTAACACTTTTAAAAATGCACATGTAAAATGCATGAAATGCATTCAAACTATTTTTCAACCATTTAGAACCTATAGGCATACTAATTTCACTCATTTAGACATGTTTAAACATATAAATTTATATAATGATCAATAATGCAAAAATTTGTGTGTGTACTAATTCAAAAAGTATGTCTAAAATATGCCTAAAAATCACAAAATGACCTATAATCTGATTTTTCAAGGAGTACAAGGTCATATATCATTTAGTTAATTTATTTATGCATTTGAAACATGTAAATATCATATTGAGAGTACATATGCATAAATTTATAAGTAAAGAGAGATATGATACCAATGATTTAAAGTCGCTAGTGAACCTTATATTTCATTGAGGTTGGTCATTCCTAGCTCTCTTCTAATGAAACTAAATCTCTCATCACTAAGAGGCTTGGTGAATATGTCCGCTAATTGGAATTCGGTGCTTACAAATTCTAGTACAATTTCACCTCTTTGGATATGGTTTCTAAGGAAATGGTGCCTTATATCAATATGCTTGGCTCTAGAATGCAAGATTGGATTCTTAGAGAGGTTAATGGCACTAGTATTGTCACACTTTATGGGTGTACATTCAAACTCAACATCAAAATCCTTAAGAGTTTGTTTCATCCAAAGTATTTGAGCAGAACAACTACCGGCGGCAATGTATTCGGCTTCGGTTGTGGATAGGGCTATCGAGTTTTGTTTCTTGCTAAACCATGACACTAAAGAGTTTCCTAGAAAGTGACATGTTCCACTAGTACTTTTCCTATCCGACTTACAACCGGCAAAGTCCGCATCCGAGTAACTAATGATTTCAAAGTTTGAGTTCTTGGGATACCAAAGTCCTAGATTCATTGTGCCTATCAAGTATCTAAAAATTCTCTTAACGGCACTTAAGTGGGATTCCTTGGGACATGATTGGTACCTAGCACATAGACCAACACTAAACAAAATATCGGGTCTACTAGCGGTTAAATATAATAATGAACCAATCATACCTCGATACTTGGTGATGTCAACATCCTTACCACTTTCATCCTTGTCCATCTTTATGGAGGTGCTCATAGGGGTTTTCATGGACTTTGCATTGGCCAAGTCAAACTTTTGAAGTAGATCCTTGATGTACTTGGATTGACTTATGAATATTCCATTCTTTTGTTGCTTTATTTGAAGTCCAAGGAAAAAGTTGAGCTCTCCCATCATGCTCATCTCGAATTCACTATGCATACACTTTGAAAATTCTTCACAAAGAGCATCATTAGTAGCACCAAAAATAATATCATCAACATAGATTTGTACTATAATAATGTCTTTTGATTTTCTTTTAATAAAAAGTGTATTATCCGCTTTTCCCATTGAAAAACCATTTGAGATAAGAAAAGTGCTTAAACGATCATACCAAGCTCTAGGAGCTTGCTTTAAACCATATAAAGCTTTCTTTAATTTATAAACATGGTTAGGGTGTTTGTGATCTTGAAAACCGGGGGGTTGAGAGACATAAACCTCTTCCATAATGTATCCATTTAAGAAAGCGCTTTTAACATCCATTTGATACAAGACAAAATTCTTGTGGCATGCAAAAGCTAATAACATTCTTATGGACTCAAGTCTTGCTACCGGGGCAAAGGTCTCCTCATAATCAATTCCTTCTTCTTGATTGTAACCTTGGGCCACTAATCTAGCCTTGTTACGCACAATGACCCCATGCTCATCTACCTTATTTCTATAGACCCGTTTTGTTCCAATCACCGATTGGTGTGACGGTCTTGGAACTAACTCCCAAACATCATTTCTAATAAATTGATTTATTTCTTCTTGCATAGCAAGAAGCCAAGATTCATCGAACTCGGCCTCTTTAAAATTCTTTGGTTCAATTTGAGAAATAAAAGCAATGAAATTACACAAGTTTCTAAGGGAGCTTCTAGTTGTGACTCCTTGTGAAGGATCACCTAGAATTTGGTCTATAGGATGAGCACTTTTGAACTTCCACTCATGAGGGAGGTTAGAATCCATACCTTTGCTTTCATTTACCTTTTCCTCGGGTAGTTCCTCTTTGAGAGTTTGTGATGGAGCGTTAGATGATTCTCCAATGTCAAGCTTTTGAACCTCTTCTCCCAAACCTACAACATCATCATCTACACTTTTGCTTGTAGGAGGGTTAGACTCATCAAATGCAACATGAATAGATTATTCAACAACATTAGTTCTTTTGTTATAAATCCTATAAGCTTTACTATGTGTTGAATAACCTATAAAAATTCCAACATCGGATTTTGCATCAAATTTTCCAAGGTTGTCCTTGGTGTTCAAAATATAGCATTTACATCCAAAAACTCTAAAATATCCAATGTTGGGTTTTCTCCCTTTCCAAAGCTCATAAGGGGTTTTATTCATGTTAGGCCTAATGAAAACGCGGTTCAAAATATAACAAGAAGTATTAACGGCCTCGGCCCAAAAATATTTAGGTAATGAGATTTCATTGAGCATTGACCTAGCCATTTCTTGAATTGTTCTATTCTTCCTTTCGACAACTCCATTTTGTTGTGGAGTTCTTGGAGCCGAAAAGTTATGGTTAAAACCATGTTCATCACAAAACAATTCTAAGGCATCATTGTCAAACTCTCCACCATGATCACTCCTAATGGAGGTGATTGAATACCCTTTTTCATTTTGCACACTCTTACAAAATTTAACTAGATTTTCCAAAACATCATTTTTGAGTTTCAAAAATATAACCCATGTAAATCTAGAAAAATCATCAACAATCACAAATGCATAGTATTTACCACCTAGACTAGCAATTCTTGAAGGACCAAATAAATCAATATGAAGCAATTGCAAAGGTCTAGAGGTTGAAATCTCTTTCTTGGAATGAAAAGATGTTTTAATTTGTTTTCCAAATTGGCATGCATCACAAAGTTTATCTTTAACAAAAGGAATAGATGGCAAACCAACAACAAGATCTTTTCTAACCAACTTTGAAATAAAATCCATACTAGCATGTCCTAATCTTCTATGCCACAACCAAGAATTATCATTCATAACGGTTAAACATTTATTTTTGCTATCAAAGGAATCAGCATCAATAACATAAACATTATCCTTCCTTTCTCCAACAAAAATAACTTCATTGGTTGAAGCATTTTCAATGGAGCATTTTGAGGATTCAAAAACAACATGAAAATCTTTATCACATAGTTGACTAATACTAAGTAAATTATGTTTAAGGTTATCAACAAGAAGCACATTTTTAATACATGGAGAGTATATGTTACCGATATCACCAATGCCCAAGATTTTTCCTTTTGAATTGTCTCCAAAAGTGACAAAGCCACTTTCCTTGCTCTTAAAACTCGAAAATCTTGATGGGTCACCGGTCATATGCTTGGAACAACCACTATCCAAGAACCACAATCTTTTGCTCTTCCTTGTTGATTCCTACAAAAATAAAATCATTTGTTGGCCTTTGGTACCCAAACAACTTTGGGTCCTTTCTTGTTAGTTTTGGAACCCTTTGGTACCCATTTGGTCTTGCCTAGATATGCATATCTCTTTACATGACAATATGAAATAGTATGACCATCTTGGTTACAATATGTGCATGTAAAGTGTGGTAGGCTAGTTGGTTTTACAAAGAAGTTTCTCAAAAAAATTTGTTTCCTACTAGGATCATATCCAATACCACTTTTTCCAAAACCACAAGATTGACTCCCTAGCATAAGTTCATAGCCTTCTTTACCTTTTGTAAAAGTATATATGTCATTCTTAAGGCTTTTTATGTTATCATGCAATTTTCCAATTTCTTTCTTATATGAGGAGCAAGTAGTACATTGAGATTTAGTTAAAAGTTCTTTTTCATTTAATTTCAAAATCTCAATTTCTTTTAATAGCATGTTGGTTTTTTCTCTAAGAGTTTGGTTTTTAGCAAGCAATTTTCCAAAATCATTAAATAGATCCTTAAATGAACTAGACAACTCATCATATGGTATTTCTAAGTTATCATCATCATTTTCACTATCATAATCACTTTGGCTAGAAATGCTTACCCTATCATCAAGAGCCATCATGCACATGTTAGCTACTTCATTCTTCTCCTCATTGTCGGAGTCCTCCTCATCACTATTGAGCCAATCCGCCAACATTGCCCTTCCTTTGTATTTATTTTTCTTTCTCATTGGGCAATCCATCTTCATGTGACCGGGCTTCTTGCATTCGAAGCAAATTAGTGGATCATCTTTGCTCCTTCTTTCTTTTTCTTTTGAATCACTTCCTCTTTGTGGCTTCTTCCCAAAGTTCTTCTTGAATTTCATGAAATTTTTGTACTTCTTTGTGAAGAGTGCCAAGTCCTCCATGTCACTACACATGCTATCCTCATCATCCTCACTAATGGCACGGGATGAGGAAGACTTGAATGCAATAGTCTTCTTTTTCTTCTCAACCTCCTCTTCTTCTTGTGCACTCATGAAAATTTCATGGTTCATGAGTGAACCAATTAGTTCTTCCAAGGGAAGTGTTGAGAGATCCTTGGCTTCTTGAATGACAATCACTTTGCCTTGATAGGCTTTGGTGAGACTTCTCAAAATCTTGGTCACCATCTCCTTTTGTGAAAGTACCTTGCCAAGAGAATTCAAACCATTAGTGATAGTAGTGAAACGAGTATACATGTTAGCAATAGTTTCATCCGCTTTCATCTTAAAGTTCTCATATTGAGTAGAATAGATTTGAATTTTAGTTTCCTTCATAGCATTTGTTCCTTGATGAGTGACTTCAAGCATTTTCCACATATCATGAGCGGTAGAGGCTTGTTCAATATTTTTGAACACATCTCTATCCAATCCACATATAAGAGCATATTTAGCTTTAGCATTCTTAGAAAGCATTTTCTTATCTTCTTCGTCATATGCCTCATATGTCTTAATAACTTCTTTATCATTAATGACATGTTTAGGAATGTAAGGACCATTAGACACTATATGCCACAAATCATAATCAATAGATTGAAGATAAGTTTCCATCCTAATTTTCCAATAGGGAAAGTCTACTCCATTGAAGAATGGTGCTCTAGTTGTGCTTAAACCTTCTAACATGTTATTTTGTGAATTACTTGGAAACGCCATGCTCTAGATTGTGAAATCTAATCAAATAAATGAGCCCTTGCTCTGATACCAATTGTTAACCCAAGATATGTTTCCAAGAGGGGGGATGAATTGGAAATTTAAACTAATTTCGGAAATTTAAAACTTAATATGCCAAATTATGCAATAAATCAAATCTATCAAGTAAAAGAAAATAATATGGCAATCAAATAGATATAGCAAATAATCAAACTTGTAATGTAAAGAGTTGAAGGTTAAGAAATTGCAAACTCTCGAATTTTACAAGGTTCGGTAGAACTAAGCCACCTACGTCCTTGGTCTTCAAAGCTATGGTCCTAGCTTTGAGTTCAACTATCGAGCCAAGTTAGCGGGCTTGACTAACCCTTACAATCGGGAATTTTTCACCAAGGTATTTCCAAACCTCTTACAATAGTTTTCCACCACCAAGGACTATCAACCTCTTTTTCGGATTGTTGAAGTGCCAATCTCACTCTAACCGGGTTGTTTACAAAACCGGTGCCAACCTCACCTCAATCTCAATATGGGAATGTGTTTGATATTACAAGCAAAAATCACTCTAGAAGTATGATAATACAATGAGACCCCTAGAGTGATTAGCAAGCACACTTAGAAGAAATAAATACAAATTTTGGCTCAAGTGTGTGAAAATGTGTTTGGATGAGTTAAACTTTGAAAGCTCTTTGAAATCAATGGATTTGGTTTGGTATATGTAATAAATGCTCAGCCAACAACCAACTTTGAGTGAAAAACGAGTTTATATAGAGTTTGGGAAAAAAAACTAGCCGTTAGGAGTTAATTTTCGAAGCTGTCTGCCGCGAACCGGAAGTCCGGATGGGGAACCGGAATTCTAGTCTGGAAGCAACCGGAATTCCGGTTGCCAATCTGGAATTCCGAATGGCAAATAGAGAGCAAAAGTCCGAATTGTGCCATTTTCCCGTTTTTCAATTCTTCATAACTTTTAGCTCGTTTATCCGATTTCAAAAATTCCAATTGCGTTACGACCGTATCAGGATGTATTTTCTTAAAAGTGAATTTAGGATATTTATTTCTCATTTTAAAAAATCACCATTTTTTAGTACGTGAGTGAGCCAAATTTTATACTTATGACTTAAAGTACACTTGCAATCACTTTACAAGACTAAGAAATGAAATTAAACCTTTATCTTGAGTTTCTTGAGTCTTGAAGTCCATTTCGGGTCGTTTCCGGAAAATTTGGTAAAATGACCATTTTGCCCTTGGTCATAAGTTTGACTTTGAAGTGCTAATTCACTTTGGTTTTTGCTACAAAATCAACAAATCATTAGTAACAAATAATAATCAAATATTTGTTAATCATCAAAACAAGGAGACTTAAGAGTTTGGGTCAACAGAATGGAGGGGGACCTTGGTAAACGGACCAGGATGGGTTGTCCGAGTTTGGCGAGAAAAAGTGTTCGAGATACTGACACCGCCCCATGAAGTGTGGGGTGTTGTCCCCACATTTCCCTTGCATAAGAGACTACCTCGGGATTGTACGCCGTTGGTTCGGAACTGCGCCGCCATTACTCTGACCGATTTTGTCCGCCAAATCTTCCTCGTACACCCAGACTGAAACACCAGTTTGTCGCATGTCTTAGAATAAGATATTATCTGGGCTGGCCCAATGGGCTTTGATTAATGTATGTGTCATATTTCTATCCATTATATTAGACTCCCATCAGAGAAGCCAGTGGTATTTACACCTTTATTGGGCTCAGACTAGCCCGGCCCAAGCCCAGTGCACTAATGTGCCTATAAATATGAATAGTGGAGCACTGAGGAGGGGGTCCTAGATTTTGATTGTATGCAGTTACTCAGCTCAAACTTGCAGAAAACTCCATTGTCCAAAGTTCTCTAAGCTCTAATACAACTGTCTCATGGACTACGACTCATTAACACCCCAACCACGTAAAAACCTTGTTTACTTTTATTAAATCCTTTCCTTTACGCTCTCTAATCTTTCATAATTCTAGTTTCCGAAAAACTCAGAACTGAAGCGGAATTGCGCCAGTCGGGTACAATGCTACTCCCGGCGGGGCCCAACCGTCCCAGATGGGGGGAATTGAAGCAAGTGTAAATCCCTCCCGGGGAAAGAGATCCGGGAAGGGACAAAGTCAGTCCGAACCATCTAAGAAGGGAAAGAGGGGCTACGAGCCCCAGTATTCGGAGTACACCAACCTAGTGGATACTAGAGAAAACATATACCTGGCCACAGAAAGGATGACCATTACCAGAGGCCAACCCCCATGTTCAAAGAAGGAAAAAACCCAAGGGATTCCAACAAGAGGTGTGCGTACCATAAGGAGTCGGGCCACACAACTGAAGAATGTCGGCAGCTAAAGGATGAGATCAAAAATTTGATCAAGCTGGGACATCTCCACTAGTGGATTAGGATGCCCGTGGGAGTTCCGGAACTGTTAGCAGTCCCTGGACAGTCCACGATCCCGGGCGCACATGGAGCGTACCCACCTCCCCAAGGAGGATACGTAAAGGGCTTGGGATCGCAGGCCCCTCCGGGGGCCCCCGCCGTGCAGGCACTCGGACCCGGAATGCCTTACCCGGCCAGGACCGCGCCCCTGTGAGTGGATGGTCATGTAGCCACCATCTCAGGCGGGCCCCATCTGGGAGGAACGTCTCAGAATGATAAAAAACGTTACCTCAGCAAACTTGACCACGACCAAGAGGTATGTGCCCTAGTCCAAGCACCGGCTCAACGCCCAAAGTTGATGAACTTCCCCATCACCTTCACGGAAGACGACGCCTGCAATTTCCATTTCCCGCATCATGACCCTTTGATCATTGATGCCCAAATCGCTAACAAGATGGTATCCAGAGTGCTGGTGAACGACATAAGCTCCTTCAACATTTTGTTCAAGCCTGACTTCATCGCAATTTGCTTGACCAAGGCGGATCTAGCCTTGTGCCGAACCCAAATCTACGACTTTAATGGGGACTCAATACTCCCGATGGGAAAAATCTAGTTGCCTGTAAAACTGGGGAATGAGATGCAAAGCTTGTTCAAATTTTGTACGTTCGTAGTGGTGGGCTGCCCCACCGCTTACAGCATCATTTTCGGTCGGCCCGCATTGGTCAAATTCGAGGCAGTCACCTCTATTCGCCACTTATGCATGAAATTCTTCTACGATACTAGAGGAGTGAGAACAGTCCAAGGAGATCATAAGAGTGCACAGAAATGTTACCATGTATCCGCCCCCTCCCTCGGCAAGATGGTTTGTCCGGGAAAAGGACGAGCTGGACCCGTGGATAGAGGAGGACCGTGTAATGGAACCCATGGAGGAGATTGAAGAGGTGTACATCAGTGACACCGACCCGACCAAGGTAATCCAAGTCGGGAAGAACCTGAAAGCAAAGGTCTGGGCCGCCATCATCGCCCGAGTGAAGGAGAACCAGGATGTCCTGGCCTGGTCTCATTTGGATATGACCAGGATCGACCGCACTATCATCTGCCATGCCCTGAATATCGACAAGGATGCGACCTCAGTCTGGAAAAAATGAAGGCCCCTAGGGGAAAAAAGGGTGGAAGCCCGCAAGCTGGAAGTTGAAAAGTTATACTCGATCAACTTCATTCGAGAAGCTTTGTATCCTGTATGGCTGGCCAACCCAGTGCTAGTGCCGAATCCGGATGGGACCTAGAGGACATGCATCGACTTCACGGACCTCAACAAAGCTTGCCCCAAAGATTGTTTCCCGCTCCATCAGATCGATCAGATGGTGGACGCAACATCTTGGTATGAGATCTTGAGTTTCATGGATGCCTACTCAGGCTACAATCAGATCTCTATGCATGTGGCGGACCAGGAATATACCAGTTCCCAAACTGACAATGGGGTGTACTGCTACATCATCATGCCTTTCAGACTCAAAAATGCCGGAGCCACCTACTAGCGACAAGTCAGCAGGATGTTCCGGGCCCAGCTGGGAAGGAACATGGAGGTATACATCGACAACCTGCTGGTCAAGTCCATGACCTCCCACGAACATTCTGACGATCTAGACGAAGCCTTCACGATCATTCGAAGATTTGGGATGAAGCTGAATCCTAAAAAATGCACCTTCGGTGTAGCTTTCGGGAAGTTCCTAGGGTTCATAGTGAGCTACCGGGGAATAGAAGCCAATCCGAAAAAAATCAAGGCTTAAGTTGAGATGTCCTCGCCCCGAAAGCATAAAGATGTTTAGAGCCTCACTGGGAGGATAGCCGCTCTGAGCTGTTTTGTCTCGAAGGCCACAGACAAGTGCATCCCATTCTTCATTGTCCTTCGGGGAAGCCAAAGGTTCGAATGGTCGGTTGAGTGCGAAGAGGATTTACAGAGACTGAAAGAACATTTGGCCTGAGCACCAATATTGGGGAAACCGGTGGAGGGAGAACCGCTATTCCTCTATTTGGTCGTGACCGAACACGCCATCAGCACCGCGCTAGTGTGGGAAGACAGGAAGGCCCAGCTCTCGATCTATTACGTAATCAAAATATTATTGGGTGCGGAATCATGATATCCACTAATAAAAAAGTTAACATTTTGTCTACTAATCGCGTCCCGGAAGCTCAGGCCTTACTTCCAGGCTCATGCTATAAGAGTTCTGACCAACCATCCTTTGCGGGAAGTGTTGCAAAAGCCTGAGTCATCAGGAAGACTCTTGAAGTGGGCCATGGAACTAAGTCAGTTCGACATTGCATACATCCCTAGAATCTTAATCAAGGGGGAGGCCCTAGCCGACTTCATCGTGGAATGCTCCGGGATCACTGAAGAGGACGATCTCGCAGATCTCGCAGCGCCCATGTGGAAGGTGTTCGTAGAAGGAGCCTTGAAAGAAAAGGGAGCAGGGGACGGAATCACCCTAGTGTCGGCACAGGGGCACCAGTTACAAAATGCCCTGCGTTTCCATTTCAAGGCTTCGAACAACGAGGCCGAGCACGAGGCCATGTTGGCCGGTTTGCGCCTGGCCAGGGAAGTAGGGGCCGCAAACCTGGAGATGTATAGCGATTCCTAGTTGGTTGTCAGGCAGATCTTGGGAAAATACCAAACTAAAGGGGAAAAGATGGCAGCTTACGTGACTCAGATGCGAGAGATGCTCCAAACTTTCAACAAACACTCCATCCGCTAAATCCCTAGGGATCAAAATGTGTTTGCAGACACATTGGCAAAGCTGGCCATGGATGCAGAGGAAGAGCTTTTCAGGCTAGTCCCGATCAACCATCTCCCCGTACCAAGTATTCAAGACCCCACGATCAACGCTATAGACTACTCCACGTCTTGGATGGGACCCATCATCCAATACCTGACAACTGGGGGGTTGCCCACGGACAGGGCAGCAGCCAGGAAACTTCAGTACCAAGTCCATAGATACGTCATGATGGAGGGAAAGCTCTATCGTATAGGATTTTCCATGTCGTACCTCCGATGCGTGTCCCGGACAGAAATGTGTGCAATCATGCACGAGATGCACGAAGGCTTTTGCAGAGATCATACATCTGTCCAAGAAAATCCTGCGCCAAGGATATTTCTGGCCAACCATGAAGAAAGACTGTGTTGATTATGTCCGCAAATGCGAGCAGTGCCAAAGGTACGTGAAGATCCCACGAGCCCTTCCAATGGAAATAACCCTAATGACAAGTCCCTGGCCCTTCGCGATATGGGGAATCGACCTAGTAGGATCGCTCTCGACCGGGAAGGGAGGTGTGAAGTATGCTATCGTGGCCGTCGACTACTATACCAAGTGGGTCGAAGCAGAGCCTATGAACATCATCACCTCAAAGAAGGCCTTGGACTTCGTCATCAACAACATCATGTGTCGGTACGGGCTCCCCTACAAGATTGTGTCTGACAACGGGAAGCAGCTCGACAGCGTCCACTTCACGGACTTCTCTGAATGACATGGTATCATCAAAAGCTTTTCCGCGGTTGCCAGACCTCAAGCGAACGGGCAAACAGAGGCCGTCAACAAAATCTTGAAGGGGACATTAAAGAAAAAGCTTCAAGCCTACAAGAGCAAATGGCCAGAAGAGTTTCCCCGCGCACTATGGGCATACCGGACCACCGAACAAACGTCCACCAGACATACTCCGTACTCCATGGTGTACGGGTGCGAAGTCGTCATCCCCGTAGAAACGGTCATCCCATCCCACATGAGGGACACGTATGATCCCGCCCAGAACCACGCCTTACTCCAGGAATCCTTGGATCTCATCAAAGAGGTTCGGGAAGAATCGCAGGTTCAGTTGAAGATGTACTAGGGCAAGATCGCTCGGTATTTTAACTTGAAAGTAAAAAGCTAAAGGTTTGGAACAGGTGACCTAGTCCTAAGGAGAGTCTTCCTTGCAACCCAAGATCCGGGAGTGGGGGTTCTGGCCCGAACTGGGAAGGGCCGTACGAAATTCAACATGAAGTGTGTCCGGGAATGTATCGCTTAAAGCGGCTCGATGGCACTGAAGTCCCAAGAGCTTGGATTGCGGAACATCTCCGTAAGTACTATCAGTAGTCAGGAGAGCATGTTTCGGCTTTATATTTTCTTTGTAAACAATGTAAGCCCTAGGGAAATTTCTTGAATAATAAAAATGACGGGTACAAAACGTCATAAAGAAATATTTAGAAACAATGAAAGTTCTCGTCCATCTCCATAAGCAAGTGACCCAAGACCAGTCTTGGCTCACTAAGGGGGGGGGGGGGTGTATTCAAACATGAGCAAGTCCGAGAACAAAAACAAAATAGGATGCTAATGAAAAGCACTTAAGGCTCAGGCTTAGTCTCGACTCGGACACACGTGGTTTAGGGGTACAAACTATAGGGGAAAAGGCTCAGGCCTAGTCCCGACCCGGACACACGCGGTCCGAGGGTACTAACTATAGGGGAAAAGGCTCAGGCCTGGTCCTGGCCTAGACATACGTAGCCCGGGAGGTGAAATATCCAGGACATATGGGCTAGCCCAGGTCCTCACCCAGACACGTGTGCCCCGGGAATATAAAATACCTAAAAAATTGGTTGACCGAGCGTGGTCCCAAACAACCAAATATCCGCCTGCGTCATCTTCGTAATAGCACAAAACTAATGGAGCGTGAGTCCCAGGTATAAGTTGTCTAAAAGTAGTCTTATAAACGGCCCAGGTCGTAAGAACCTAACCTAGGTTTTATAATAAGCTGGTCAGCTAATCCCTGATGGTCCAGACCGTCAAAATCTGAACACTATAATCGAGACGAATAGATCTAATGATAATTATCAACTCCCTAATGGCCCAGGCCATTGGAACCTAAGAAACATGAGTAAAGTGAGTTGATAAGTTAAAATCTAGAAATATCTCGGCGGTTCGGGCAATTGTAGCCCGTATTGTAAAACCGAAACAATCTAGTCTAGGCCGTCAACTGTCCCAGCCGTTGGAACCGGGACCGAACATTCGACTCGTTTACACAAGGTTGCGAAAACACTTAGTAAAAGTTTGACGAATGGAAACAAGAAAGCATTATGCAAGAAATAAAGTAAATAAGAACATAAAAATTTTCTTAGACGCATCCGTGTCCGTAAAAATGTTACAAAGAAGAAAGAGAGAAAAACAAATAGAAGGCCCGGCCTAGGCTTCACCGTGCCCCGACGCCTCCGGGTTAGCTCTGTCTGCCTCTTCCTCGTCCAAGGGTTCCGCGTCTTCTTTCTCCTTGGCCTCAAATTCAGCTCTTTTCACGACAGGGTCAGGGTAAAGCAGAAGGTTCATGTTCTTGTCCTGGAGACAGGCCATGTAGATGGCCTCGTCAAAGGTGACCCTCAGCATGGCATCCGCCTTTTCTCTTTCGCAGTGGGTTTCATCGTGCGCCGTGACCTCTAGTCGAAACAATTCGTCCAATTCACGGACCCAAAAATCGAGACCGGTGACCTTCTACCAGTCCTGGGTAGACTGGGCTTTGACTGCCTCCAGCAGGCCTTCACTCGGAGAAGCTCTGCCTCCAATCGGGCCACTAACTTGCTATTCTCGGCCTCTCTCCGGGACATAGTCTCTTCGAATTGGAACTTAGTTCGGGCAGCCTCTTCCCGGTCTGCTTTGGCCTGAGCCACCTCCTTGGCTAGGGCTTCCTTAGCGGCTTCCCGCTGGTTTACGACTGCCTCTAGCTCTAGTTGGATCGTCTCCATTTTCATGGAAATCTTGGCCTCCAAGTCGGCATTCTGATGAGTCAATAGAGTGTCCTGGAATGAAGAGAAGATAGAAAAATCTGAAGAACTAAAAGTGCAAGAAGAAACAAGAGGTATAAACGGATAACTTACAGTAGTGGCCAGGTGGCGGAGAGCCTGGGTGATGAACAACATGTCCTGGTTGGCTATGGTGGAGTACCCTTTCAACTGGAGGTTGGACATAGTAACCCCCACCTGGTCTAGCAAGTCCGCAGCAAACAGAGCCATGTCTTGCCCCAGTTTAGAGTGGAACCTCGTCTCAGCGGAAAGCTGGTCCACGATCAGCTAGGAAGCACTAAATGCTGCCGGATGCTCTGAGAACTCGGCTTGACGACGAAACATTAGGGCCCGGTAAACGTCTTCCCTCTTCTCCCGGCTGCTCTCCCATGTTCGGGATACCAGCTTGGACTGTTCCTCCCGCAGAACCGCTTCTCCCTCTTTGGGCAGAGCCAGATGGATGGGGAGCGTAGGTGCTCTCAAAAGGTCCTTGGCAGCAAGGTGACTCTCCCCGGAGGATTCCTCGGCCAAGCCAGCGCTTTTGGTCTTGGCCCTCTTCATCCCCTTCGCAGCCTCACCCGTGCTTGAGTTCGCAGTTCTCTTTCTGGAACTCTGACTCACCACTGGGTCCCGCTTTAGGTCGAGTACCAGGGGATGAGCAGGAGCTGAGACAGCGCCAAGATTCACTGTCGTGAGTGAGACCGCGGCTGAGGCCTCTCGACTAAGTTGGGCTCCGGCATCGAGCTCCCAAGGATCGCGTCTGGAGCTTTTGGCTTGGGCGCGCCTTTGGCGGTCTTTTTTGTCGAAGCTCTAGCCTTGGTAGCCCAAACCTCAAGGGCTTGCTTCATTTTCTCCATGGGATCGGACATGTCGTAGTCTTCTGAAATGAACAAACAAAAAGGGAATTAGAAAAATAAACAAGTCACGGTGAGTGAGTAATCACAAGACTAAAAGTAACCCAGAACGAACCCTTGTCTACACCTCAGACTCGACTCAATTCTTCTAAGGCGAAGGAACAGATTCGATCTCCCATGTCATCCGGGTATAAGAAGTTCCCATACTGAAGGAACCCGAACGAATACATGAGAGTTTCCTGATCTACAGTGATGGGAAATGAAGGTCTCATCTCTCCATCAGCCCCGAACAGGGGACCTCGATAAACTAGTCTA
The DNA here is from genome assembly GCF_963169125.1 of Humulus lupulus. Lineage (NCBI taxonomy): Eukaryota > Viridiplantae > Streptophyta > Magnoliopsida > Rosales > Cannabaceae > Humulus > Humulus lupulus. Next base: position 91,085,143 of record NC_084800.1, on the reverse strand, counting down.
TCCCTAACTAAGTCCCCAACTTGGGGAGCATAATTCAAAAGTAAAGGTGAGTTACCTTACCCTGATACACTAGCACCAGGGGTCCCCGTATTCGAATGGGCCTCATTGAAGAAGGCTTCCAGCTCCTCGGAGATGGCACTCTCCCTCTCCTGGGCCTGGTCCCGCTTCCTCTTGGCCGCATATGCTAGGGCCGCGGCCTCTATGACTATGATGTGCTCAAGGGCCAGCTCCTCCCTCAATGCCGGGTCTTTCTCGTATTGTATCCCCCGGAGATTGGGAGCCTTGATTGTTTGATTGGCCGCTAACATCTCGACCACCTGGAGGTTCTCAGTGTTGACGTAGCCCCCTACGTCCAAATCTTCCACGCTTAGCTCGGAGTAGAATTTCTTCTGGTCCAGGATGAACTAGGTGAGGGGAGTTTGGGCATAGGGTCCTACTATCCAAGGAAATATGTTGAGAACGAGGAATCAAAAGCGAAAACAAAAAAGAAACTAGGGAACGGGAAGCCACTTACCTACTCGCTGGAAGTCCATCATCAGCGTGGGGTTCTTTTCTAAAAGAAACCCGGATGTCATGAACCAGTAATGTTTAGCGTCTGGGGCGTGCTTCCATGTGCTGGTAAGAGCAGCATAGTTTCCACGCAGTTTCAGCCTGTAGAAACCGTCCAGGGTCTTGTCCTTGACGTTGACCTGTGGCTCCAGCTTGCAGAAGTACAACACCTCTCCCGGTGTTGGATCCGGGATCTGCTTCACTATGCAAAAGATGCGCCATCCCGCAAGCAGTCGGTACGCTTGAGGTAGGAGCTGGAAAGGCACAATCCCCACGAACTTGAGGAATTGCACGAAGTAGTCGTGAAGCAGGAGAGTGGCTCCTGCACTGATGTGGCCCACGCTCCAGTCCCCAAACTCGCCCACGCGGGTGTGAGATTTCTCCTCTTTCCTGGCCAGACGGTTATAGAACAGTCCAGGTGTAGACTCCACGCCTAAGTGCTTCTCCAGGGCGTACAACATTCGGTAATTTCAGAATAGGTTCTACACCTTGTCCATCTCCCACCTATTTCCATTGGGGGTCTTGGATCCTGGTAGAGTGATGGGGGCCGCATTAACTCATTCTTCCAAATGAATGGTAACGCCTGAGGTCATGGCTGATGACCTGGAAGCAAAATAGAACAAAACAAATAACCAAGCAGTCAGCACCAAAACCCAAGAAGGTTGGTTAAGGTACGGGGGCTCTCCTACGAACTTCTTGGAGGAGTCCCCTCCGGATTAGGTCCGGGATCACTAAGAAGCCGCAGAACCTTGATCGGGAACAAAAGAAAAAAAGGAGGATTTAGCTGTTCTCCTAAGCCGGCCTACTGCCACTTTTCCGGGAACCGCCCGAACCCGAGGAGATCCAGGATAGTACGGACTAGTTTTTTCTTTTCCTAACCTATTCTGATGCACCACCCCTAGCCAACCTAAACACATGTAAGATTTAATAGCCTCAATAAATAAATAAGACAGTATGGAAAACACAAGAAAATTAAAGCAAAAGTCAGGAAAACTTACTGTAAAAGGCTGGTCGTGAAGAATGGTGGGTTTACGGCGACAGTGACGGTAAAATTGCGGTTTTGAACAGGCGAAGGAGGATCAAAAGCTCGTTTATTGGAATGGACGATGTCGTCAACTCCGGTGAAGGGGCGGATATTGGGTACGTTGGGAACAAACGATGACAAAGAAGAAGTAGACGATGGAGAATGTCGTCGGCAATCTCGGACATAAAAGGTCTTTCGAGTATTTTTCTTTTCTGAGAATGTAAAGATGTCAAATGAAAATCTGGGGTTATTTATAAGAAATAGAGGGCTATTTCGATCTAACGGTTTGGCGCAATCACCCCCATCGGATGGTCCTGGATCGTGCAGGGATATTAATGGACCTACTCGAGTGCTGGATTGCGATACCCCCGAGGCGTGATCCGCACCTCCCCGATCCAACGGCCCAGAAAAAAAAGTACCTCAAAGGTCGGCCCATCCAATGGTCCTCTTTATCGTAGAGATAATAATGGGAACATTTGTGTGGATGGGACGCTTCGTAATCTGAGCTGACATACTAGCCCCTAGCACAGTAACCAATAAGATGTTTGCTAACCTTTCAGACCTAGAGCCATCAATGCGCCAGTCACAATGGGACACGTGCACCCTTCATAATGAAGCAGAGCGAACGGAAAGGTGTCAAGATGGTCCTGAAGTAAATGAACCGGGGCTTTGGTAAGCGAACCCGGATCTTGGTAAACGGTCTGGGCTCTTTGGATTCGGTCCCAGACATCGAAGCGAGTTGTCATTCCATGATCGACTAGCCAGCGATGTCACTCGTCCGCGGACCCGTCACCTTGGAAAAGAGCCGGGAAGTGCCGAGATGGCCCGAGAAGGAGACAAGCCTCCACCACGCAAGCCCAGATGAAGGCTTAGGGGTAATTGTTATTCTCATTTCTTCCCACATGTACAGATCCACACGGAAAGCCCATGGGCCGCTTTGCTGGAAGTTAAGGCCTAGACCAGGCCCATTAGGCGAAGGGAAAATGGGTATTGGCAGCCCAAGTCTCAGCAAAGCCCAAAGGGCTACCGAGAGGGTAGGTCGGTACTATTGTCAGGGCAGGTTGTATAAACCCAGGACGGCGTTCCAAGACATTCCCCAAGGTACGGTAAAGGAGGTCGCGGCTACCAAATCTAGGATTGGGCTGGGATCTCCGTGGATGAACCTGGGTCCTGGTAAATAAAACAGGGTCCTGGTGAATGGAGGGGGGCCTTGGTAAACGGACCAGGATGGGTTGTCTGAGTTTGGCGAGATAAAGTGTCTAAGATACTAACACCATCCCATGAAGCGTGGGGTGTTGCCCCCACGTTTCACCTGCAGAAGACACTACCTCGGGATTGTACGCCGTTGGTTCAGAACTACGATGCCACTACTCTGGCCGATCTTGTCCCCCAAATCTTCCTCGTAGCCCATAACACCCAGACTGAAACACCTGTTTGTCACATGTCTTAGAATAAGATATTATCTGGGCTGGCCCAATGGGCTTTGATTAATGTATGTGTCATATTTCTATCCTTTGTATTAGGCTCCCATCAGAGAAGCTAATGGTATTTACACCCTTACTGGGCCTGGACTAGCCCGGCCCAAGCCCAGTGCACCCATGTGCCTATAAATACGAATAGTGGTGCACTGAGGAGGGGGTCCTAGATTTTGATTGTAAGCAGTTACTCTACTCAAACTTGCAGAAAACTCCATTGTCCAAAGTTCTATAAGCTCTAATACAACTGTATTGTGGACTAAGGCTCATTAACGCCCCAACCACATAAAAAAATTGTTTACTTTTATTAAATCCTTTCCTGTACGCTCTCTAATCTTTCATAATTCTAGTTTCCAAAAAACTCGGTAAACAAGACAAAATATGAAAATTGCCCAATTGAACAGAAATGGGCCCACATGCATATTTAATACACCAAAACATGCATATCTAATCATATTATAATATAACTCACATATTCACATAATGATACACATAAATATCACATAATCATATAATTCCATGATTTTCCATCCTGGCCCCCTAATAAAGGCCCTAAGCCTTATTAGGAAATTTGAGTTGTTACAATGTCGGTCAATCAGAATTATAACCCCCGGTTCCATGCCTTCTTCACAGATTCCCAAGAGTTCCCATAACAACCCACCAGAGTGAGCTGGGACAAGCTCATGGAGGAAAAATGCTTCAGCGAATCCTCATGTGCATCGATTAGATCCCTAGGCAATGAGAACCTGGGACATTGGGGTAGAGCTGAGGCGGGCTAATTTAGTTCGTCCTGATGGAACAAGGATAGCCTCGCCAATAAGGCATCCACCATCACCGGTTAGACATCCTACACCACCTCATCCACAACGAGATGCTCCAGCTTGTTGGAACAGTAGGGGAATTCCTCCCTTGTTAGTAGATACTTACGCCCCACGGGCACGAGCTGAGAATCCAGGTCCTCGATCTCGGCTGGGGGCTGTAAGTTTTGTAAATTGAAGTTATTGGACGGGGAGCCAGCGTGGAGGCAGGTCTGCAAGTGACTTGAGGAATCATCTGAGCTTAGCACAAAGTCTGCGATATAATCCACAGCCTGACCTACGCGATCATTTGAACTCACAAAGAAGGTATCCAGCTCGTAACGAGGATTATAGTTATACTCGACATGAGGGAGGCCTGTCTATCGTACGCGAAAATGGGAATGTCCCACCTAACCAAGCTCGGACTTGAAGGGACAACAACCCATAAAACGCATACAATAGGATGGGAGCTGCTGAACAGCCCCCAACTAACCTAGAGATCAAGGACCTAACCCTTGAGCGACTGGCCTTGATGGAGGAATAGATGAAGAGGTTCTTATCTGAGAAGGGGAGGATGATTGTGACTTAGATGAAGAGCTCAAACCTTTCACTCCAAACATTTCAATAGCCACGTATTCTATTGGCTTTAGGATGACAAACATGCTGACATTTGATGGAGATACAAATCCATCCAATAACCTCTGGATGTTCAACACAATGATGATGCCCACAATGTTGGGCTCGATCTAAGGTGTATCTTGTTCCCCGCGACTCTGGTTGGACCTGCCAGATAGTGGTTTAAACAATACAAGAAGCATTCGATAAGCTAGTGGAAGAAGTTTTCTTCCGAGTTTAAGAGAGAATTTCAAGCTTCACAGGTAGCTCGTGTAGAGGTCAATACATTGGCCAATGTAAAACAACAACCTGGTGAATCACTGGAAGCAAATCTGAGCAGATTCGCCAATGTTGCAGCACGAGCTAGGAACGCTGATGATAGCTCCAAGCTTATGGCAATGAGGACAAGAGTCTTGGTGGGAGGCGACCTATGGAAAGAACTCCAACGAAAATGAGTTAAAAGTGTAAATGGATTTTTGGCCTGAGCTCAGGAGTAGATAAACCTGGAAGAGGCATGATAAGCTGTCGTAGGAACCAGCCATGCCCCTATCCAACTTGCTAGAGCAGTGATGGATGTTGCAGCTACTACTCAACCTATTACACAGAATAACCAAGCAGGAAACAACAAGATGAAGGGAAATGGTGAGGGCGGCCAGAATGACACGAAGAAGAACAAGTCCGTGGAAAAATTCAAGCCTGTTTATGCCACCTACACTGACCTAACGAGCACCTCGGAACATATCTTCTTGGCAAATTCTAATTGCCTCCTGTGGAAGAAGCATGTGTTGGGGTTTTATGCCCTAATTAAACCCCAATTTCTTTGTAATCTCATTTATTATCAATAAAAGAATAGAAATCATTTTTTGAATTGGTCAATCACTCTGCTCACATGTTTTATTTTAATGATTATTTGTTTAATATAAACTTCTATTAAATCCCGAGCATATAGCTAATCATATTTATAGTGATGTAATCACAATGTAATATAAATATGATTATATGTTCAAAACAAGTTAGTCCTAAGATTAGTCAGTGCACATGATTTACACTTACTTGCCAATCTACGATATGATCTACTTACACATTGTAGTGTTATGTTCTTTACAGAACATTAGCAAAGTTGATAAGATCCGATGTATTTGTTACATCAGACTGGACCGATACTGACAGTTGATAGGATAAGTAAACATACCGTTATTATCTATTCTAGTCATATCATATAGTTGACCATAGGTCAATTCAATCTCAATTATAAGTGGTTAGTATTACAACTGATTGTATTATTTGAGTTCTTTAACTTATTCGTTACCAGCTGACCCTATGGACTAGCCCATGCTCACATCTTGGGAACTCGGTAGTATAATTGAGTGGGAGTGTTAATCATAGATATTAACATCTATAGCTTCTAATGAAGAAGTGAAATGATGGTTTCCTTTTAGTTTGGTTTAAGGTGCTAAATGATAGAGATCTTATTTCAGTAATTAATATTAGTTTACTAAAATATCATTTACAAGGAACTAAGTGTTTTAAGGATAAAATACAATGATGGGTAAAGCAAAATTTTAGTCCCATCTTATTGTAGACCGTCTATAGAGGATTGAGTGACAATTATGGTTGTAACAATGGATAATTAATAGTGAGTCTATATTTGTTATAGAGCGTTCTATGAATTCAAGAGTGCAATTCCGAGTCTTTAGTGGAGGCACGAGGAATTAATAAGTTAGTACATTTATTTGTTAGATTTATTATAACTTATTCGAGCTTGATTTCATAGGCCCATGGTCCCCACTGTACCTTGGATAAAATCATCTAGATAATCTCAATTAGTTGATTTAATTATCAATTAGAATTATCAAAGTTGACTAGGTCAATTTTGGATAGTTTCACAGAGTTATGTAATTTTGAGAAGAAAAGAGAAATTAGGGCAGATTTATTAATTAAGATAAATTGGTATCTAAATTAGTAAATAATTCTAAATCAAGGTTCAAATTATAAATAATTAATTTGATAAATGATTTAAATAATTATTTAATTAATTAAATCAATAGAAAATAATACATGCATTGAATTTAAGTCCAATGGGCTTATAATCAAATGGGAAATTTCACGGGCCTAAAGCCCATGTCAATTTCGACCTAGGGCTAATTATTGGCTATTATTTTATTTATATTTTTAATTAAATAAATGACATAATTGAGTCTATAAAAGGAATGTTAAGAGAGAGTTGAAAACAGAAGTCAAGTCAGACAAGTTGAAGCACAAGTTTTTGTTAGGCTTTAGATTATCTCTACACATAAGTCCTTTCTAAGCCTCAATTTTTCTCTTCTATTCTTCTTCTCTCTGTATCTATCTCATGTATTGAGAATTTCCCACTCTAGTCTAGGTGATTCCAAGGATACTTTGGAAGACTGTGAAGAAAATTGAAGATCGGTTCAGTTTCTTGGTAATACTCAGCGACAAAAAGGATACAAGGGTTAGAGAAACTGAAGGAAGGACTGTATTATTCCGCTGCGTATAATGTAAGTATCCTTATCATTATTTCTCTTTGAATTCAATTTTAGAAACATGTTCTAGGTTGTCTCAAATTAACTTGTTTACTATTAGATCTACATGAAAATAAATAAAGATACTGTATAATTTTTCCCAACAGCCAGAACCTTTAAGGCATCAGAGGGCGAAGAGAGACCCCTCAAAGTTTTTTCGATTCCACAATGCCATCGGTCATAGCACCGATTATTGCTGACAGCTGAAGGATGAGATTGGGACTCTCATTCAGGCTGGACCATTAGCCCAGTACGACCGAAATTGGGTAGTTCCCAATCAACTTGTCGGGTAGAATCCTCATCCAGCTTTGGAAGCCCCGATAGGTTAGCATGGAGCTCAGATGAATCAGGTCAACCTTCCCCTGGTAGTAGGAGGAGATATAACTACTATTGTCGGAGAACCTCATTTGGCGGGCACGAGCAGCGGGGCCCAAAAGAGGTATATTAACAAGTTGAAAACTCATAATGGTGTGGATTTTGTCCCGGAGAAGCAGTTATCAAAACAACATCGGTTGGAAAAAAACCAATCATTTTCACGGAAGAGGATGCTAGCCACGTTCAATTCCCTCATAATGACCTGCTGGTGGTAACATTGCAGCTCGCTAACCGGAGGGTACAGAGAATACTGGTGGATAGTGGAAGTTTCGTAAATGTGCTTTTTAGGTCCACCCTAGAAAAGATGGGATTGTCCGTAACCAATTTGAAGGCGACCTCAATGACTCTGTATGAATTTTCCAGTGAAAAAATGGTAGCCACAGGGATGATCGAACTGGTGGTTACATTGGGAGAAGAGTCACGAATTGTCTCTAAAATACTTGAGTTCATGGTAATCGATTGTCCGGGTGCGTATAATGCGATTTCGGGATGACCCGCGCTAATGGCTTTTGAAGCCATCACCTCGATCTGATACCTGGCAATGAAGTTCCCCTCAACCTTGAGAATATGCATAGTAAGAGGAGACTAGCTCACTGCTAGAGAATGTTACAACATTGCTATGAAGGGAAAGCCACAATCCGGGCAGCAGATGATGGTTATAGGTGAAGGAAATGATGAGTCCCGGGAAATGGAAGTTACCGTAGGACGAAAGAACCTCGAGAAGGAAACGATGAGGTCGCCCAATGGAACGACATTGATTCACAGGTAGGTGAAGATAAATCTGAGCTTAAAGCAATAGAAGATCTCGAGGAAATAAATATCGACCCAGAAGAACCTTCAGGAGTTGTCAAAGTTGGAAAAATCTTGAAGTCGAAAGGAAGAAGAAGCTGGTAAGGTTTCTAAGGAAGAACCTAGATTTTTTCGCCTGGTCGCACGAGGATATGGTGGGAATCAGTTCGAGTATAATAATGCATACTTTAAACTTGGATAAGAATGTGCCTGCAAAGTCCCAAATCAGAGGCTTTTGGGGACAGTACGATCTGAAGTGTTAGAAGAAGAAGTAGTTCGCCTACTTAAATACGAATTTATCAGGGAAGCAAAATACCCGATTTGGGTTGCTAACCCCGTGTTGGACCCAAAGCCAAACGGGAAGTGGAGAACTTGTATCGATTTCTCCAACCTCAACAAGCCTTGTCCCAAGGATTGTTTCCCACTACCAAGAATTGATCGGTTGGTAGATGCCACGGCTGATCACGAGCTCATGTCTTTCATGGACGCGTATTCTGGATATAACCAGATGTGATGAACCCTGCAGACCAAGAGCATACCAGTTTCATGATCGAGCATAACATATATTACTACAAAGTTATGCCATTCAGGCTGAAAAATGCCTGAGCTACATACAGTTGGTTGGTCAACAAAATGTTCGCTAACCAGTTTGGGAGAAACATGGAGGTGTATGTCCATGATATGCTAGTCAAAGTAAAGACTACCAGTAACCATGTATCTGACCTGGAAGAATGTTTTGGCATATTGAGAAAGTACGACATGAAGCTGAATCCCCAGAAGTGCACTTTCAGAGTTGCGTCAGGAAAGTTTCTGGGGTTTATAGTCAACACAAGGGGGATAGAGGCAAATCCGGAAAAAATCAGGTCGTTGTTAGAAATGCTTTCACCCAGGTCGCGTAAGGAAGTACAAAACCTAACTAGAAATGTTGCGGCTTTAAACCGCTTCGTTCCAAAATCCACTGACAAGTGTCTACCATTCTACAACTTGCTTAGGGGAAATAAGAAAGTTTGAATGGACCGAAGAATGCGAACAGGCATTTCGCGACCTAAAAATGCACCTAGATGCACCCCATGTACTATCGAAACCAACATCCAGAGAATGTTTGTTTCTTTACCTGGCCGTGACAGAAAACACAGTCAGTGCTATGTTAGTTCGAGAAGAAAATCTGGTGCAGAAACCCGAATATTATGTAAGTAAGAGACTTCTCAGAGCTGAATCACAACACCTATTGATAGAAAAACTTGTGTTCTGTCTCATTTTGGCTTCAAGGACGCTTGGGCCATACTTCCAGTCCCATATTATTCACGTCTTAACCGAACAAAGTTTAAGGCAGGTTTTGCAAAAGCCTGAAACGTTGGGACGTTTATTAAAATGGGCCATCAAACTTAGCCAATTCGAGATATTATACATGCCATGAACGTCAATCAAGAGCCAAGCCCTTGCTAATTTTGTGGCTGAGTGCATAGATTTTCAGGACGAGCTGATAAGGGAACCGATGCAGGAATTATGGAAGATCTTCATTGATGGATCGTCAAATAAAAATGGATCAGGATCTGGGATAATCTTAATCTCACCCGAAGGACATTGGTTCCATACAACTCTTAGGCTCGGATTTGAAACATCCAACAACAAAGCGGAATATGAGGCCCTATTGGCGGGGCTAAGGGTGGCGAAAGAGCTCAAGGCAAAAGCCATCCAATGTTATAGTGATTCTGAGCTCATGGTAAATTAGATATTGGGGGAATACCAAGCTCGAGGCATAAAGATGTATGCTTATTTGGCTAAGGTAAAGGGCGAGTTGTATGAGTTCAAGTTTAGCTCCATTGAGCAAGTACACTGCGAGCAGAATTCCAACGATGATGCTCTGGCTCGACTCGCTACCACCAAAGAGGTAGATACATTGAATGTAGTTCCCGTGGAGTTCTTATAAAGCCCAAGTATAACAGCGGAAACAGTTGAGATCGAAATAATTGAATAAAAACTGACCTAGATGACTCCCACAGTGGAGTACCTCACAACCAGAAGGCTACATGATGATAGGAAGGACGTGAGAAAGCTGATGTATAAAGCTCCGTGGTATGTTATGATTGAGGGGATCCTATATCGATGAGGGCATTCATTGCCCCTCCTGCGATGTGCTCTGTCCAAGAAAGCACAAACTATTTTGCAAGAAATACACGAAGGCTTCTATGGAGACCATGCTAGAAGAAAAACATAGCTCTAAAGGTGCTAAGACAAGGCTATTTTTGGCCCACTTTGACAAAGGACTCGATCTTGTATGTGAAAAAGTGTAACAAATGCTAATGCTTTGCCATAGTTGCCCGAGCTACTCCAGTCGAGCTAATCATGATCTCATCCCCTTGGCCATTTGCAGCATAGGGAATTGATTTAATTGATTCCCTACCAACAGGAAAAGGAGTAGTTCATTATGCAGTAGTCGCAATCGATTATTTCATGAAGTGGGTAGAGGTTGAACCTCTGCAATCATCACCTCAAAGATAGTCCTGGATTTTTTTGTGAAGAATATCATATGTTGATTTGGACTAGCTAAAAAGATCGTGTGAAACAATGGAACTCAGTTCGATAGTGATCTCTTCACAAAATTTTGTGAAAATATGACATAACCAAGAGTTTCTCGTCGGTAGCGTACCCACAAGTCAATGGGCCGGTCGAAGCCATAAACAAAACCCTGAAGGCAATCTTGAAGAAAAGACTAGAAGAGGCCAAGGGATTATGGCCTGAGCAGCTCCCACAAGTACTATGAGCATACTGGACCTCACATAGAACCTCCACGAGACATACCACATTTTCCCTAACCTTTGGAAGCGAGGCTATGCTCCCAATTGAGGCAATGGTAACAACACACTGACAGAAAACCTTGATCAAGATCATAACCATGAGCTACTTAGTGCATCCCTCGATCTAATCGAAGAAAAACGAGAGGCATTGCAATTACAACTCGCCCTATCAACAAAATATCACTCGTTATTTCAATTCAAAGGTTAAGGGACACAGACTTAGATTAGGCGATCTAGTTCACCGAAGGGTCTTTTCGAAAAATAATGATCCCAAGGATGGTGTGTTAGGACTGAACTAGGAAGGACCGTATCAGATTGTAGAGGTCCTACGCGAAGGAACTTTCAAGCTAGCCAAGCTAAGTGGGGAAATAGTGCAATGACCCAAAATTTCTAATAAGGCTTAAGAGCCTTGATTAGTGTGACGGGAAGGCACAATTGGTATTTATGTGAATAAATGATTTAATGCATGGTTATGTGGCATGCATGATTATATGTTTATTAAATGCATGTTTAGGAGTGTTAAATATGCATGTGGGCCCTATTTAGCTTGTAAGGGCATATTTGTAATTTTGCCCATTGAGGGCATAAATATAATTATTTGTGATAAATTGTTGAGACAACATTATTATGTGGATTCATTTGCAGCATATGGCTCGAGACGGTCCTAGTGAGCAGATTGGAAAAATAGTCACGGTGGGGATTAATACCTGGCTCGGGGGAGCCTGGGGTATTTTCGGGAATTTAGAAAATATATCGGGGGTTATTAGACATTGGGTAAATAATTGGTGATTAATTGGATGACAGGATTTATATGGTAAATATTAGGAACACTCGAGCAATTAGTGGAAATTGGGAACAATGACTATTCTACCCCTAGATGGAGTTAACGGTTAGTATTATTTGCAAGGGTAAAATGGTCTTTTTGTTATTAGGGGGTATAACAAGGTTTTATTTTAGAATATAGGGGAAGGCTGTTGTGGATGCTAAAAATTCCACACTGGTAAAAGACCCACATCTCTTGTCTAAGGTCCCTTGGAGGTCCAAAGCAACCATGTCTGAAGTCCCTTTGATTCCTCGAAGTAGTGCTCAAACACTATGAGGGTGGAAATATGAACTGAAGCATAGGCTAATAATTCATAAGCCTCGCTCAATACCAACTGCCTAGGGCAAGCTCACTCTGGGTGTGCCTCGCGCAGATCAACCTTGCTCCAAGTGTGCCTCGTACGGCGTCGCGCTACCAACGTCTCGTGTGGGTCAGGATCACTTCGACTTTTTCCCCTCACGCCCCCACATGAGTCTAGCACGCCCCTGATCCCTCACAAATGCCTCGCGCGCCCAGGCATCTCGCGAGGCCACGTCGCCTCAGATGCCCACGAGCGTCTCGCGTACCCTAAGCGTCTCGCGAGGCCTCTTCACCTCGCACGCCCTCACGAGTCTCGCGCGCCGAGGCATCTCGCGATGGGGCATTACCTGAGCCTTGTTCCACCAGAAAGGCCTCCTTCGCCTATCATTTAATTAAGGCACCTTTGCCCACTTGCTATAGCATGATAACTTACTTACGACTAGCTCCTAAGAAGGAAGTCACACATCTACCTTGTAAAGTGTTAGGATATACAAAGACAAGGCCAAATTGGCCCAAAGTAACAGAGGAGGGGAATACCGGAGCACGAAGTATGTCAGGCTAGGTACGTACGTGTCTAGAAGAGCACAAAGTACGAATTGAATATCCATGTCAGACAAGTAGTGGTTTTACGAGTGAGGTGCCTAGTGTGGTCCTTACCAGCCAGTCTCTGACACTCGTACTAAATAAGTAGTGGAGGCACATTCGAGTACTAAAGTGGAGGTGCTCCCACAGACTTTAACCATGTACTGGAGTTGATACCGCTACACCTGATACCACTCCCCTGATAATGTACTTGTGTACAATCTGGTCCCCTGGACCACAATGAATCAGGGGCCATTAGAGCCCACTATAAAGGGAACCCCACTTCAACATTGAAAGGGGTTGGAAAAAACACTGTAACTTTATACCAAAGAGAAATAGAAGTTCTTTTCCCCATTTCTTTCTGCAACTATTTTCTAAGTTTCTAATTAGATTTTTGAAGTTCTTCATTTATAAGCACTATAATTTGATTTTTCTAACTTAACATCGTTGACGAGTTCTCACCATCAACAGTTTTGCGCCGTCTGTGGGAAGAATAAGTGTCCAGCCACTGTTCTTTCATTGATTCCGGCAAGAAAAAAAATTCCAAGATGCTCTAAACTACTGAGAGAACCATGAGAGGTGGAGGTCCACCTTGATGGAGATCAGCTGAAAGCCTCCATGAAGAATCCTCCTCACCCAAAAATGTGGAGGCCCCAAAGGAGCTCGAGGTCCACGAAGATGAAAGGGAGGCCTCTTCCCCAGCCGTCCCACTTGATGAGAATCGTCCAAGGTGAACAGCTACCCCTGTAAGAGATGCCGGTGAGTTCCCACCCCCAAGGTCGTCATAGGTGCCGGACTCTGGCCGGGAAGATCCAGGCCCATTGACGCGCAGAACTGAAAAGTATCCCTGGGTCCATTCCATGAGCTCAAGTTCTAGATCTCGATTTTACGAAGAGGAGATACGTGAACTACACCGTAAGAACCAAAGGCTAGAAACCACCTTAGAGAACATGCAAGAGGTGTTGAATGGCCTGCTACAAGGGAAATCAAACATATCTCTCCCTAGGCGAAAAGAAAGAGGTTAAGAGGGGACAGAGACCACAATCCCAATGGACGATGGGAGGACTCAACTCTCCACCAGTAATACCCCCGGACAAAGAAGCACGAACGTCCCGGACCACCGAAGCAGCCCCAGAGGCTAGAGCAGAAGAACAACGATGGCCCTCATAACGAAGTCGAAGTCACCTCAAGGAAAACACCCTCAGATTTACGAGAAAAACTCAACAAGCAAAGGGCAGATAAAAGGACTACATCTTCTATGGCACCCCGGGAAGGCAAATAAAAGGGAGATGCTAACTCGTCCACGTTGAGAGACTCCTTGAACAAGAGGAGACAAGACCTAGACACATAATTGAGGAGCCTACAGAACAAGATCATCACCGCATCTGGAGGACAAGCCATTGAGGATGAGTTCGACCATGAATCACCCTTTATTAAGGAAATCCAAGCCATCCGGCTCCTAGCCAACTCCAAGGAGCCTCATATGACCCCATATGAAGGACACACAGATCCCAAGTACAATCTGGACGCATTTAACGATTTGATGAAGTTGAGGGGGATTAGTAGCGGAGTCAGGTGCCATTGCTTTGCTATCACATTGAAAGGACCTGCATACAAATGGTTCAAAAGACTTCCACCAGGGTCCATCAGGTATTGGCAACAATTTTCTGATGAATCTCTCCAGCAACATCATGCTGTGCGTGATTACACAATGCCGGGCACCAGCCTCGCTAACGTGAAACAAGGAGAAAATGAAAGTCTGGAGAGCTACAGCCACAGGTTCAATATGGAGGCATCCAAGGTAGGGAGCTTGAATCGTAGAGAGCTAAAAATGGCCATCACGGCCGGAGTACGCATGGGAAGTAAGTTATGGGATTACATGCTCAAGAAAGAGGTCACAGACTTGGACGACTTCTACGAGCAGGCACAGAAATATATTCGCGTAGAGGATGGTCACGAAAACCTTAGGGCTGGAAAAGACCAGTCCCCACCAAAACCCTCAATCTGGGAGAGCCAAATTGGTGCAAAGAAGAAGAGGGTCTATGAAGGAACAAGAAAGGATTGAACTCGGAAGCCCCATCATACGGATGAGCGCAGGCAAGGCCCCTACACCTTTTATACTGACCTCACCCACGCTAAGGAACATATTTTTGTCACGAATGAAAACCAGGTCCCTTTTAGAAGGCCCCCGCCAATGAAAAAAGACCGGTAAAAAAGAGACCCCAGTAAATATTGCCAGTATCACAAAGATATCGGCCACACCACCGTAGAATGCAACCATTTGAAGATAGAAATCAAAGAGCTTATACACAGGAAACATTTGGGCAGATACGTTCGCAAAGAGAACCAAAGAGGTGAAGAAGGGGTGTCCTCACCACAAGCACGAGAGGTGGCCCCGGAGGTACAAGGAGAAGTCAGGACCATTTTCGGAGGGCCAGGATTCAGAGGTGAATTAAGGAAGGGGCGAGACAAATATGCTAGGGAGGCCAGACGAAGTCCACCACCATGCATCTTAAGTTTGGAGCAACACCCCCCGAAGAGTTTCAAGGGTGAGAATGACTTGATAACCTTCACCGAAGAAGACGCACAGGGTGTACATTTCCCTCATAATGACCCCTTGGTGTTGACTGTCCAGCTTGCAAACATGAGAGTACATCGGGTCTTGGTGGATAATGGAAGCTTTGTAGACATCCTGTATCGCCCTGCTTTGGAGAAGATGGGACTCAACATCCGGCACTTAAAGACCTGCAATACCTCCCTTTACGAATTTACAGGGGATTCGATACAACCCCTAGGTGGAATTGAGTTAGCCCTCACCATGGGGGAACAACCCAGACAAACCACCATAATGGCAAACTTTGTTGTGGTGGATTGCGCCTCAGCCTTCAATGCGGTATTAGGGAGACCCTCCATAAGAGAATTGAAGGTGATAACTTCTATATACCACTTAGCCATGAAATTCCTAACTACTGGGGGAATAGTAAGCATGGAAGGAGAGTAGAAGGATGTGAGGGAATGCTATAATGCATCCCTCTGCAAGACCACAAAGTCATCGGTGCCTATGGCAATGGTTGTGCATGAAGGCGCGAACCCGCATGAGTTGGACCCGTGAGTCACGGAAGAACCTAGAGCCGAGTCGGTAGAGGAGTTGGAAGAAGTCATGGTCATGAATGAGCCATTGAGAAGGTTGAAGGTAGGAAGAAACCTTGCGGGTATTGTGAAGGAGAAGTTGGTAGAATTTCTGAAAGCCAACCTCGACATATTCCCCTGGAGTCACGAGGATATGGTAGGAATAGACCCATCAGTCATGTGTCATCACTTAAACATCGACCCAAGAGCAAGGCATGTGAGGCAGAAAAGGAGAGCGCTAGACCCAGAAAGATACGCGGCCCTAAAAGAAGAGGTTGAAAAGTTGAAGGCAAATGGGTTTATCCGAGAGGCATTCTACCCAATATAAGTATCAAACCCAGTGTTAGTCCCGAAGCCCAAAGGAAAGTGGAGGACTTGTGTGGACTTTACTAACCTCAATAAAGACTGCTCTAAGGACAGCTTCCCGCTTCCTAGGATAGAACAGTTAGTACACCCCACGGCGAGGCACGAGCTACTTAGCTTCATGGATGCATATTCCGTGTACAACCAAATACCCATGAACCCGGTCGATGAAGAACACACTTCGTTCATAACAGACGAGGGGCTTTATTGCTACAAAGTGATGCCTTTTGGTTTAAAGAACACATGTGCTACTTATCAAAGGCTGGTGAATAGAAAGTTTGCAAATCAAATAGGAAGGAATATGGAAGTATACGTGGACGATATTCTGGTAAAGAAAAAGAAGGCAGAAAAGCTCACAAACGATCTCGGGGAGATGTTCGGCACCCTTCAAAAGTTCAAAATGAAGCTAAACCCACTCAAGTGGACCTTCGGAGTTTCATCAGGGAACTCGCTCAAGGCCAACCCTGAAAAAATCAAGGCATTGCTAGAAATGAGCCCACCACGAAGCAAGAAGGAGGTGCAATCCTTAACAGTGAGAGTAGCAGCCCTCAATAGGTTCATCTCTAGGTCCACTAAAAAATGGCTCCCCTTTCTTCAACATCCTAAAAGGGAGAAAAAAGTTCACTTGGGATGATGATTGTCAGGAAGCCTTCACCAAGCTAAAGGAACACCTTGGAAAATCACCCCTTTTGGCCAAGCTAGAAAAGGGGAAAAGTTGTACTTGTATCTAGCCGTATCAGAGCATGCTATAAGTGCCTCCTTGGTTAAAGGAGAAAAGAAGCATCAGCAGCCCGTGTACTATGTGAGCAAGCGGTTGGTAGACGCAAAAACCCGGTACCCAGAAATAGAGAAGTTGGCATATGCCTTGATAGTGGCTTCTCAAAAGTTGAGACCCTATTTTCATGCTCATACTATCGAGGTGCTCACCAACACCCCTTTGCGCCAAGTCTTGCACAAACCGGAAACTTCAGGAAGGTTGTTAAAGTGGTCGATTGAATTAAGTCAATTTGACATCACTTACACCCCAATGACCTCAATCAATGGGCAGGTACTTGTAGACTTTATAGTCGAGTTTGCACACCGACCCCATGAGGAAGGAGAAGTAGAAGAGAATGAACCGGTGCATCAAGGGGAAAAACACCCTGAAGAATGGAGCCTCCATGTAGACGAGGCATCTAACGAAGGAGGAGCCGGCGCTGGCATAGTGATGACGGGACCTGAGGGGCACAAGATGTATTGCACCTTAAGATTTGGATTCGAAGCTTCCAACAATGAAGCAGAGTACGAGGCACTATTGGCTGGCTTGCAGCTAGCTAAGGAGTTAAAGGCAACCCATTTGCATGTCTTTAGTGACTCACAAGTGGTAGTGTTTCAGGCGAAGGGTGAATATCAAGCTAGAGGCCCAAAAATTGGCTGCATTTCTCACCAAGGTGAAAGGGTATTTGGATCAGTTCAAAAAATACACCATAGAAAAGATCTCGAGGGAGCAAAACACAAACGTCAATGCTCTCGCAAAACTCGCCTCTACTCGAGACAAAGACACGCTTGAGTCCATCCCAGTCGAATACCTCTCCAAGCCGAGCATAGCAGAAGAAAAGATCCATATGGTCAATAGCCCTGAGGAGTCATGGTTTGCACCCATCGTGAGGTACTTAAAGGACGAGACCTTGCCTTTGGACAAAAAAGATGCCCGTAAGCTGACTTACAAAGCCTCCCAATACACCCTAGTAGATAGAGTCTTATATAAGAGAGGCTTCTCTACCCCGTTCCTACGGTGTGTAGATAAGGGAGAGGCTTTAAAAATTCTGCAAGAGATACACGAAGGGGAATGTGAAAATCATGCTTGGGGGCAGTCCACAGCAAAAAAGGCCATTTGCCAGGGGTATTATTGGCCTGCCATGGAGAAGGACGTGAGCGATTTCACAAAAAGGTGTGATAAGTGCCAGAGGCATGCAAATTACCACAAACAGTCACCAAATAAGCTAGTGAGCATGACTAGTCCGTTGCCCTTCATTGTGTGGGGGATTGACTTGATTGGAGCATTGCCAACAGGAAGAGGAAGAGCAAAATACGCGGTAGTAGCAGTCGATTATTTTACTAAATGGGTGGAAGGGGAGCCTTTAGTCAACATAACAGCTAAGCAAATCACCACCTTCGTCAACAAATTTATCGTCTGCAGTTTTTGAGTACCCTACAAGATAATCTCTGACAATTGGACGCAATTTGAAGGGGGAATGTTCGGGGAATATTGCAGGGAAATGGGAATCAAGAGGAGTTTCTTCGCTGTGGTACACCCACGCCAATGGACAAGTGGAGGCCATCAACAAGATCCTAAAAAGAAACTTGAAAACAAAGTTGGAAAAGCTAAAAGGAGCCTGGGTTGTAGAACTTCCCAATGTGCTTTGGTCTTATAGGACCACGCCTCGCTCCACCACTGGAGAGACGCCTTTCGCCTTAGCCTATGGCTGCGAGGCTGTCCTTCCAATAGAAATGAAGATTAAATCCATCCGCACATAATCATATGATGACCAATCTAATATCGCAACATTAGCCAGGAATTTGGACTTGTTGGAAACTAGAAGAGAAAGGGCACAACTGAGGCTAGAAACATATCAGCAACGAGCCGCAAGATATTATAATTCAAGGGTGCGAGAGAGGGCGTTCAGATTTGGAGACCTCGTATTACAGAAAGTCTTGTCCAACACTCGAGATCCAAGCGCAGGTGTGTTAGGAGCAAACTGGGAAGGGCCTTACCAAGTTTCCCAGGTTGTGCCCCCTAACACCTACAAGCTCGCATGCTTGGATGATACCATGGTACCTAGAGCATGGAATGCATAACATCTAAAGAAATATTATCAGTAAGACCTCCATGTTGGGGCACAAATGTTATTGTTCTGACTAACGTGCAAATTAAATGTAATAGCTATAAGTTTTACTTGGATTCCTTAATATGTAGTAAGAATGAAGTCACATTAAGTTATCATGTACTTCACCTGCTTCTAGTGAATATGATGTGACATTAGATGAACATGTAGTAAAAGTTCTTGTTTAAGCAAGATGATTATCAAGATGCGTGAATGGAATGATCAAAGTGCTTGCTGAGATAAATCTCGCCAACCATTTGGGGGCAGAGTATATAGCAAAGAAGACGAACCTAAAAGGACCCTTTATATTAGGAGGATCCTAAAAGGACCCCGTATCAGGATGATCCTAAAAGGACCCCTTATATCAGGAGGATCCTAAAAGGACCCCTTATATCAGGATCCTAAAAAGACCCCTTATCAGGAGGATCCTACAAGGACCCTTTATATCAAGATCCTAAAAGGACCCCTTACCAGGAGGATCCTAAAAGGACCTCTTATATCAGGATCCTAAAAGGACTCCTTATCAGGAGGATCCTAAAAGGATCCCTTATATCAGGAGGATCCTAAAAGGACCCCTTATATTAGGATCCTAAATAAGACCCTTATATATCAGGAGGATCCTAAAAAGACCCCTTATATATCAGGAGGATCCTAAAAAGACCCCTTATATCAGGATCCTAAACGAGACTCTTATATATATATAAATCCCTTATAAATAAAGAAGAAGACCTTGCAAGGCATCACTTGAGTTCACGAGGATTAGCTACCCTTGTGAACATCAAGGAGGTCAAAAGGTCCTACAAGAAAAGCCTCCTAATAAAGGCAGATGCTTCCACGAGAGGAAATGCCTCAGGAAGAGCACCCACCAATAAGCCTAGAGCGGCCACCAAGCCGTCTAGCCAAAAAGGGTCCTAAAAGAGACCCTTGTAAAAATAGTACTATGAATAATGACGAGAAGGACGCTTCTCACAAGAAATAATAAGCGTGCACAAAAATATATAAAAGGATAACTAGAACCCAAAGGGTCAATATATCCTTACAGATACAATCAAGAGGCACCAAAGAGAGACCTATTGAACCCCTTCGTATGGGCTCCAAAGGACCTCAAGCCTGATAAATAAAAAAGTACATGTAAAAAAAAAAAGGAACCTATCGAACCCCATTGTGCGGGCTCAAAAGGACCTCAAACATAGAGGAATAAAAGTGAATGATCACATATGTATATATATAAAAAAGAGTTTCGATAATGTGACAGGACTCAGAGAAATTAAAAACAAAATAAGGCTCAAATGAGCATACAACCACATTGAACTGAACGGTAAAAATTGCAGAAGCGAGATCTTAAGGCCTCCTATCGTAGGCATTCCACTCAGCCACCCTGGCAACGATGTGCTCACCAAAGGAGGAGAAATGGAAGTTAGGATTTTGTCTCCATACTCCGTAGAGGGCACGCTCTATGGATTTATACTTGATATCAGCCAAATTCGCCTCTAAGGAAGTGACCCTGCCCTGCAACGTTGCGATTGGGGCCTTTGCACCCTTAAGATTGACCTCTAAGCGAGTAACCTTCTCTTGCAGCATCACGACCTTGGCAGTCGCCCTCTTCTTATTTTTTGATAATGAAGAGGCATTCGCCAGGGCCTTCTCAAGCTTAAGTTTGGTTTCAATAAGTTCCCTCTTGAGCCCCTTAACCTTGACCGTTAGACGGTCCCTTTCAACATTCGACGAGGAGAGGTCTTGCGCCGAGTCGGGAAATTGTTGGGCCATTGTATAAGTCTGCACAAGAAAAATAACACTAATTATAATGAGCAAAAAAAGGGGCGGGGGGGGGGGGGGGTAAGGTCGATGTAAGATGCATGAACTCACCCAAGTGGCGGAGCGCACAAGAGTCTCCCTAAGCTCTGATATGGTGGAACTTCCGAGACCTCTCCAATCAGCCTCAGGAAGATCCCCGACGACCCAGATATACCGTTTCCCATAAGAGGTCGCCATGCGGCCCACCCAAGGCGCCCCCTCTGAATTAGGGGCACCTAGCTGGGTAGGAACAGATGACCCACTCACCGAAGGAGGAGGGGGCGTAGGAATATCGGGAAAATGAGCCCCCGACGAACCAGGATTAAGGGAAGCATGAGGGAAAGCATCGTAGTCCTTAGAAAAGGGACAGACGAAGCCCCTCGGCATGGCCTATTGATCGTGGGAATGAGATGCTAGAGAATATTATTTTATTGCTCAATGGAAAAGTGGAAAAACCAAAAATACAACTCTATGCAAAAATACAATGGACAAGATAATATTGATTAAATAAGTATTACAACTCAATTGCTCAAAATACAAGTAAATAAAAAGATGTAGAAGAGAAAGATTACAAACTCAATACTACAACAATACAAGTAAATAAGAAGAACAAAAGAATGAAAACACAAACAAACTCTCACACAACCAAAGTGTAGAGTAGTGGGGATCACCAACTTGAACAAGGTTCAAGACCTTTGTCCAAAAGCTTATTTCCCCCTATTCTCTAAGCACTAAGGGATCTCTCTAGGAAATAGCTCTCTGGAATTATCAAGCCTATTGGTGTATTTTTCAGCCAAGTGCTTTGTGGATGAAAAATGGTGTGTCTTACAAGTGAGCATTAGGCTCCTATTTATAGAGTTTAGAGACACCCTTTGAATTTCAAATTCCACCAACCCCCATGGCTGTAACCAATGATAAATTGGGTGTTTTATGGAATTAAAATAGAGATTTGGGAGTTACTTGGCTGTTGGAAATGTTCAAAATTGGATAAAAACCGACTTAGTATGAATCTGTCAGCCATTAGCGCCGCGGCGCTTGTTTCAAGCGCCACGGCCCTTGGTCATTTTCAGCAACCAATTTTTTTAGTTTTTTTTCCAAAACGTTCCAATTTATTCCCACTTGATTTTGTAACTTCCATACACAATATGGGAATTAAAATCACATCTCTATCAACCATTTCTCATATGGCTTTATGAAATCCAATCTCAAATGTGTAACATATAATATACACATTATTGGGTAATATTTGGGAGTTACAAATTTGTAACTGATTTTGTAACTCCAAAATATGTCACATTTGGACACACACATGTGCCCAATTTTGTGACTCTCAATAATATGTTACAAGGTGTGACAAATCACATTTTGTCACATTATTTAATCTAATATTATATTATATGAAATAATATAACATTCCCCCACTAGATTAAATAATCACTTTTGTAACACTTATTTAATCAATCAAACATTATATTAAAATATAATATTCCCCCACTTGATTAAATAATCACTCTCTATAGAAACCTTTGCATTGGTGCATAAAGTAAAATGTCTTTCGACTTGAATTTTACCTTAGTGTAATTATCAAAAAGTTTGTTGAAATTTTGGTTGCCGAAGCATTGAACCACTATCCCTTGATAACAAACCGGTGATAACACACACACCTTTGCTGTGTTCACTTGAGACCTCAATGTCTCGCTTTTGCACCGTTAATGGCCATGTGCACATTCCATTCATAGATTTTTCTTGAGAATGACTCCCAATTCTCATGAGGGGCGGCACCACCCCTAGGTCTTTATAGGTAGAACTCTTACAGTATTTTGTTACCCTAAAATACTTGTCTTTTCAAGACTGAGTTCTATTAAAAATTCTTTCGGTTTTAACCCTCAATTTGGTAACACACTAGTACTCATATCTCAGATGGGACAAAATTTGAGTACTACTATCTATTCACTTGATTGACTTGTTATTACCTATTGAACCGAATACTAGTTTGGTTACTAGTATTAAGATAGGTTACCATCAACCGTGAATCTCTTTAGGGAGTCTAAGTCCCACCCCTTGAGATGTAGAAATGATTCCATTTGAATCATTTCTTTTCTCATGTATGCATACTTAGACACTCTCATTATTTTATTCAAACTTTGTTGCTAGCCATAGTTTGATTAAAATAGTTACCCCTTTAAAATAGTGATTTTGACCATAGTCAACACCCCCACTATTTTATAGTTTTATATCCAAGATAAACGTTTTCCTTGAATATTAATTCTAGAAACCTCTTTGTTTCTAAAATTCTCCTTTATGTTTAAATTGATTCCTTCTTGAATCAAAATATTACAAACAATGACTTTAGACACCAAACATGTCTAGATTTGTTCATTCTATACACATATAGCCAATGTGATTTAGAATGTGGAATTCCAAATCACCTATTTGATAGGATGACCAAATTAATCAATTGATTAACAACAAAATAAATTGATTAACTTTGGAGCATCACCCCAACATTTCTCACATAGTGATAATAAAATATTACTTTAAAATAGAAATCTCTTCATTTTTATTAAGTCCTTTATCCTCCAAGATAAATCTAGACCTATGATTCTCAAAGTTCATCATGAGTCCTCTATGCCACATGATAAACTCTCAAGATAAAACCTCAATGTTTATCTTCATTTATTTACTTGCTAAAGCAAGGCACATTTCTTTCAAAGAAACTTTTGTGTATTTCTTAAGACTCTCTTTGAGATTCTTTTGAAAACATCAATTTGACATCCATTGATTTTCTCATCAAAATCAAAATGAAAAAGTCAATTTTTTAAACACTTTAAATCAAAGAAAATAAACCCTCATTGATTTATTTGAACACTTTGATTTCTTATGTTTTGTTTAAAATTATCTCCTCATTGAGATTAATTTAAACATATCTCCATATTTAACCAAAATGAATAAGGATCTCTTTTATTCACCATTGGTGTAAAATTCAAAATTGCTTCTCCAATTTTGTAATGTCTCCTCATTGAGACATTCAATATTTAAGAATTATTGACACTAAATAATTCTCAAATATATTTTCTCTTTTGACCATTCTTTAGACTATAAGTCTATTTAGTCAATATGTCATCCCATAATTTTTAATCCACTTTGATCTATTTTTCTTGGAATGGCAAGACACAACCATTAAAAGATGTAACACCCTTAGTTTCATCTTTTCTTATCTCATAAAGTGAGATGGTAAACACTTAAATGAGAAATTTCATTTCTCAAATAATTCTCTTTATTTACCAAATGAATGGTAACTCATCACATTGCAATAATAGAGAATAAAACATATTAATATTATTATCACCTTAATAATCATATTATATGGCACACCACAATAATCATGATAATTCTCATCAATATAGGATAAAACATATTAACATCTCACAAATGTTTGCATGATTATAATTTCACATAGTTGTCAACATACATGACTAATATCATACTAATATGGCTCTTTATTAATATGAAAACATGAATTACAAATATCACACACACATGATTTCACATTTCTATTGATTCACAAAAATCAATATATTTATACATGTCATATAAAACTCATAGTTGTCATTCTAATAATTTCCCATTAACACAAAATAAGTTCTATGACATGCTAGCATACTACCCAATAATCTACTAGATTATTTACATGTTAATCACATATAACAAAAACTCAACATATTGAATTATCTTCTAATCTAACCATTATAAAACAAAGGAGATTAGAAAACAATGAATCTCATTTATAAACTTTTCTTCTTCTCATTTATATCACTATATGAAAACCATTAGATCTTCTGTAGAGTCCAACAACTTTACTTAGCTAAGATAGATAATAGTATGATAGTATTTATAGCATTATCTTTGTTACTGTGGATTTTTGGTTTAGACCGGGAATTATTTGGACACTCATAGTAGTACTTATAGATTTTCTAAGTTTAATCTATAGTTTAAGAATATTAAGTTAACTTAAGGTTTGATTAATGTGACTGATATTAAGGATTGTATTTATTATACTATAAGGTTTAGATATCAACCAATAGGATTTTAAGCACATGTTATGAATGGTGATTAAGGATTAAGTATTTTTTAGGATTAAATTTAATATGGAGTAAAGTTTGAATGTTATAGGGTCAGTCAGCGGCTTTGAATACGTTGAGGGCTTAGTCAAGGCTGTTTACCCCATTCAAACTTAGCTAAAATTGTGTAATTTTGTGTTTAAATATTCAGCGTATGCCGATATATCGCAACTATAGGGGGCGATATATCACAGCACGTAGATACGGAAAACACGAATCGATGCACGGTCGCCTCGGGAACAGTGGTCCAGGCGATATAACGCCTATAGGGGGCGATATATCACCTCCACCAGCATGTTTTCAAACACTTTTGAATTCTTTTCCTTTCAACCATTCAAACTCCTTCAACAGTCCAGCATCTTTTGAACGAGTCTTCAGCCTCTGCTGAACGATTATTCAAATGATTTTCACCTAAAAAGCCATTATTTTTATTCAAGTAAAATCAAGATACTTTCATTCCCAAACTCTATAAAAAGGACCTAGTACCCAGCCATTATTCACCTTTTACTCTAAGTTCAGAAGCTGCAAGTGTTAGGAGAGTGTGAGAGTTAAACACCTGGGTTTGGGAAATCATAAGCTTAAACATCATAAGCTTATCAAACACTTTGGGAAGTGAGGTTCTTTAGTATTTCGGTTGTGGTTAGATTGGTCTTGCAAAACTTTGAGGTAAACCCGAAACTCTATTTCATTGTTTCATGTTATGTTTCCCTTCTCTTAGTCTTCTACTCAGTCCCCTAACCTCATTCTTATTTTGGTTAGGGAATCTAAGTTCTTGAGCACATAAGTTACGGTAAGCATGATTCTCAAATGGTTTAGTCTTCCCATTTTCCTTTTCATCTCTTTTCTTCTTTCAACTCACTCTTGTTCATTATGGTTATTAGGAGTGTTCCAAAAGGTCCCAACTCAGTCCACATATCCCGGTAACTTTGGTAAGGAAACTAGGATAGAATCTATATGTGTATTGCTTATGTCATCTTATGTGTTATGTTATGAAATATGATATGTTATGAATATGTTATGTATGTGTATGTTTGTAGGCTTGGGCTTATGCCCTATTTGACTAACAAGACCCCAAAAAGATTATGGGCATATGCCTACTTAGCTAGTAGGACCTCATTAATCTCATGGGCATAAGCTTGTTTAGTCTATGGGACCCCAAGTAATAATGGCCATTATAATAAGTGTATGTTATATGTATTATGTTAAGTCTTTACGTCTATTATGAAATTTATGTGTATGACTATGTGTTAGATTTTCCTTGCTGGGCATTAGGCTCATTCCTTTCTGTTTTATGTGCAGGAAAATAAGCTTTAGAGGCGGTAAGATTCGTGACGCTTAGAGGATGTGTATCGATGGTGAATGGAGTCAAGGGGCCGAGCGTTATTCGATTCGAGGATGTAGTCTCATTTTACCTTTTTATGGTTTTATATGTATTTTCCGCATTTGTTATGTAATTCTTTTCATTTAAATCATGTTTTGTTTTTAAAGACAATGGGATCCCATATCCTTCTTAGTATTCTATTTATTTGTAAGTAACTCTTATTTTACAAGTTACTCAATAAAATTATGGTATTTTCGTAAAAATGTAAGTTTATGTATAGTTTCGTGAATGGTCCAAATAGTCTAGATTAGTGGGTCATTACATCTTCTAAGAAAACCAAAGAAGAGCATTACCTTATCTTACCATCTTTTCAAAGTTGGATCCTCATATGATCTCCATGGTTTCTCCTTCCATTGAAAAGGAAAATAAGTTTTTGATTGTTAGAGAATATTATTTTATTGCTCAATGGAAAAGTGGAAAAACCAAAAATACAACTCTATGCAAAAATACAATGGACAAGATAATATTGATTAAATAAGTATTACAACTCAATTGCTCAAAATACAAGTAAATAAAAAGATGTAGAAGAGAAAGATTACAAACTCAATACTATAACAATACAAGTAAATAAGAAGAACAAAAGAATGAAAACACAAACAAACTCTCACACAACCAAAGTGTAGAGTAGTGGGGATCACCAACTTGAACAAGGTTCAAGACCTTTGTCCAAAAGCTTATTTCCCCCTATTCTCTAAGCACTAAGGGATCTCTCTAGGAAATAGCTCTCTGGAATTATCAAGCCTATTGGTGTATTTTTCAGCCAAGTGCTTTGTGGATGAAAAATGGTGTGTCTTACAAGTGAGCATTAGGCTCCTATTTATAGAGTTTAGAGACACCATTTGAATTTCAAATTCCACCAACCCCCATGGCTGTTACCAATGAAAAATTGGCTGTTGGAAACGTTCAAAATTGGATAAAAACCGACTTAGTATGAATCTGTCAGCCACTGGCGCCGCGGCGCTTGTTTCAAGCGCAGCGGTCCTTGGTCATTTTCAGCAACCAATTTTTTTAGTTTTTTTTCCAAAACGTTCCAATTTATTCCCACTTGATTTTGTAACTTCCATACACAATATGGGAGTTAAAATCACATCTCTATCAGCCATTTCTCATATGGCTTTATGAAATCCAATCTCAAATGTGTAACATATAATATACACATTATTGGGTAATATTTGGGAGTTACAAATTTGTAACTGATTTTGTAACTCCAAAATATGTCACATTTGGACACACACATGTGCCCAATTTTGTGACTCTCAATAATATGTTACAAGGTGTGACAAATCACATTTTGTCACATTATTTAATCTAATATTATATTATATGAAATAATATAACATGAGAGGCCATGTCATGGTCCGTAGGGGCTAAAGGAGGGCACCCCCTAAGAGATAGAGATGATCGGCGAGGTCGCCTATGTTATGGGAAAACCTCCTCAGGCACACACTCTGCATCACCCCCATCCGAGTGAGGCTCAGATAAAATCACCTTTTTCTTCCACTCAGAATTGTGCCATAGCAACTCAGGCTCCGAAACCGTGGATAGCTTGTAATGGTTGAGGTTGTTCATGGGGCAACCATTTTCTTGATAGGGTCAGCATTGAGAAATCTATCAACCGCATCCGCCTCCGACTCAGAAACGTCGGGAACGATGAATTTCTCTGCACAATAAACATAGTTGCCAATATGATTATAAGTTCCAAAACAATAAGTTCAAAATAAAAAAAAATGAAGTACTTACTAGGAGATGAGCGAAAGTGCTCACGAACAGAAATGGGACCTTTCACGAAGAAGAAGTCCTGCTTCCAGGTCCCTGGGTTGGACACGGAACCCTCTATCAAGGAGACCTGAGAATTGGCTTTCTGCAGGAAATAAAAGCCTTTGGACCTAGGAGTGGGCATGAGGTTGTACATGTAATGCACCTCTTGGGCTGAGGGAGCACGCCCGTTAAGCTCCATAAATGCCATGTAGAGGCAACTCAAAGGCAGTTAGCAGTTGGGTGCCAACTAGAGTGGAGCAAGGTCAAAATGGTTAAGAACCATGACAAAAAACAAGTGTAATGGAATTGTACCACCCGCCTTCAAGATATGCTCACTCATGGCCACATAGCCCTGAGCAGAGTTATCAGCCTGACACTTGTTCGAAGGAACGTATAACTTGTACTCCTTGCCAACACGGTATTTCTCTGCTAATTCTAGCAATTTGTTTTCAGATACGTGGGACACTATGGTAGATGCCAACAGGGGACCAGGGTCTGGCTTCTCAGGGGCCACCTGTCCCTGTACTATCTTTGACATATCTGCAAAACCAAAAGAAAAAGGTGAGATAGAAATAGGGCACTTTACCCTCCATTTTTTCTTCCTAGCAAGGGTCTTCCACCGAGGCACTGAGTGTGAAAGCACTAAGCAAGGGTAGACTGAGAACAAGGTTTAAGGAGAAACCGGGATGACCCCATGAAAATCATAAGGGCAAAATGGGGCAGGAGGTTCAGGCGGGAGATTTCCCTCCATAAACTCCAACTCCATTTGTAGATTTAAAAGGGTCACCCTAAGGTTTTCTATATGGTCGTTAAGGTCAAGGGGGAAAAATACTCCGTCACCCCTTAGAACTGAGTCTATATCTCTCTCCACCACCCAGATTTTACGTCTAAGTTCAGCCACATGCTCAAGATGACGTATATGAGCCTGCCTCAAAGTGTCATTGTCTTGGTGAGGTATCTTCGAGGGACTCCGAGTCTAAAGATAAGTCTACAAACTCGACCCCGGGAGGAGCATCGGAGGATCCTTCACATGCCATGGGACCTTGTCTCATAAGTAATTAGGGTTCACGTATAAATTAGAGGATTGCTACAAAACACAAAGGAATGGGCTCAAAACCTCTAGGCACAAGCGCTCTAAATGACCAACTACGGGGTATGAACGAGGGCATCTAACTGGGTTAATTCACGAAGAGCTTTGGCCAAAGCACCCCATCTTGAGTGGTGCTAATTTAGACCTAGTAAACATAAGGGAGAAAGAAAGTATACCTCAAGTAAGTAAAATCGGGCGCTGTCGTGGTCAAAAGGAGGTCGAGGGTTAAAAGCACTGTCACGGTCGAAGAGAAGCAAAGGGTCGAAAGTACGTGTCTGCAAAAACAAAGGAAAAAGGTGTTTTAGTCCTCAAGTACCTGCATTGATATAGGCATACAAGAAATGAACTCAAATTAAAAAAAAAAAAGGAGAAAGGAAAAGTGAGGTTGTGGGGGATTGAACCCCTTACCTCTTGAAAGGAGCAAGGATCCCAAAACCACTAAGCTGAAGAGGTAAGGTGTAAATAATAGGCTAGATATGAAGACCTATTTATAGTAGCCACATGCTCATCTTAACCTTCGAACCAAAGGCCCAATCAATGGCCAAGAAGGGAGCTTGGCACCTACATTGGGATCCACGAAGCAAAATGATAGGCTCACGTTCAATCTCAAGGAATCATAAGGATCACCACTAAAACCACCTATACTTTCAAGACACCATACCGAAAAGTCTGCCAGAGCACCTAAAGGTCCTCTCATAGACTGGGGGCAAGTGTGGATGCTGAAAATTCCACACCGGTAAAAGACCCACACCTCGTGTCTAGGTCCCATGGAGGTCCAAAACAACCATGTCTGAAGTCCCTTTGATCCCTTGAAGCAGTGCTCAAACACTATGAGGGTGGAAATATGAAATGAAGCATAGGCTAATAATGCATAAGCCTCACTCAATACCAGCTACCTAGGGCGAGCTCACACTGGGTGCACCTTGCGCGGATCAACCTTGCTCCAAGTGTGCCTCGTACGACGTCGTGCTAGCAACGTCTTGTGCGGATCAGGATCACTTCAACCTCTTCACCTCGCGCGCCCACACAAGTCTCGCACACCCCTGATGCCTCACAAATGCCTCGTGTGCCCAGGAATCTCGCGAGCGCCTCAGGCATCTCGCGAGGCCTCTTTGCCTCGCACGCCCGCACGAGTCTCGCGCGCCCCTGACGCTACACAAATGCCTCGTGCATCAAGGCATCTCGAAAGGCTGTGTCACCTCAAATGCCCACGATCATCTTGCGCGCCCGCATGAGTCCCACACGCCCCTAATGCCTCACAAACGCCTCACGCGCCCAGGAATCTAGCGAGGCTACGTCGCCTTAGACGCCCATGAGCGTTTTGCGCGCCCTAGGTGTCTTGCGAGGCCTCGTCACCTTACACGTCCACAAGAGTCTCGTACGCCCCTAATGCATCAGAAACACCTTGTGTGCCCAGGCATCTCACGAGGGGGCATTACCTGAGCCTCGTTCCACTAGGGAGGCCTCCTTCGCCTATCATTCAATTAAGGCACCTTTGCCCACTTGCTAGAGCATGATAGCTTACTTACGACTAGCTCTTAAGAAGGAAGTCATGCATCTACCTTGTCAAGTGTTAGGATATACAAAGACAAGGCCAAACTGGCCCAAAGTAACAGAGGAGGGGAATGCCGAAGCACGAAGTATGTCAGGACCGGTACGTACTTGTCTAGAAGAGCGCAGAGTACGAAATGAATATCCATGCCAGACAAGTAGTGGTTGTACGAGTGAGGTACCTGGTGTGGTCCTTACCAACCAGTCCCTGACACTCGTACTAAATAAGTAGTGGAGGCACATTCGAGTACTAAAGTGGAGGTGTTCCCACACTCTCTGACCATGTACTGGAGCTGACACCACTACACTTGATACCACTCCTCTGATAATGTACTTGTGCAATCTGGTACCCTGGACCATAATGTATCACGGGCCATTAGAGCCCAGTATAAAGGGAGCCCCACTTCAACATTGAAAAGGGTTGAAAAAAAATTGTAGCTTTATACCTAAGAGACATAAAAGGTCTTTTACCCATTTCTTTCTGCAACTATTTTCTAAGTTTCATATTAGATTTTTAATGTTCTTCATTTATAAGCACTATACTTTGATTTTTCTAACTTAACATCATTGATGAGTTCTCACCGTCAATAGCTGTAGAAATATTGAAGAAAGAAACAGAAAGCTCTCTCTCTCTCTCTCTAACGATTTCTCCTCACTCTCTCTCCCTTGTGGACTTGAAGCTAAGAATCAAAGAGGAGCTTAGGCTAAAGCTTTGGGGCTGTGATCTTTGAGGAAATTGAAGGAAAATTAAGCTTGAATTGTGGCTGGAAATCAGCGGAAAATTCATAGTTTTGGAGGTGAGTTAGTGAGAAGATTCAGCTGGAGATTGAGCTCCCAAATTGAGGTAAGAATTTGGACCTTAATCCCTGAATTGTAATGGAATATTTTAGGTGAACCATAGATTCTTGGGTATGAGAAATTATGCTGTGTTAGACTGAATTTATGGAGTAATCATGGCTAGGGAATTAGGATATGTATTTTTAAGTTTTATTTGGGTGATTAAAGTGTGTATTTTAGTTTGAGTTTGTAGCTGAAATTAGTGTTGAATTAAGGGTATAAGTGGGAAAAAATATGGCCAAGGTTTGAGTGTTCTTGGCTAGGAGGAGGAGAAAACCCAGGTTTTCTCTAGGTTCGTAGGGTGCGTCGTGTAACATGCTGGCCTTGAGGGCATGTTACAAGCTAGGATGGCACTCGGTCAAATGCGCACGCGAGGGTGCAGGCTGGTGAGCATGCTGATGCCTAGTTTGTACTGCAGTGGCATTTTCGTAAATATCTTCAATATTGCCCAAAAATGGACGTGACTTGGTAGGTTCCATATTGAAGGGTCAATGAACGCAATGGTACGATCATATTTGGGAGATTCGAAGAATTGGTGAGCTGGAATCCAAATATGTCTCCCAAGCAAAATCATATATGTTCCTGGTAGAAGGCTAAAAGCTCAAAAGGCTCTTTGTAGGGGGAGCACCTGGTGTCAGCTCTCCACCACCCCCTGGTGCAGGTGCATCAAGTGAGCTACTACTAGTTGGGAAGACTAGTAGGGCGGGCATATGAGGACCACGAGGGGACTCATATGTCTCCATGAGTAGCAGTACTCATGGACATTACCGGGCCGCCCCGGTAGTGCGTTGAAGTGTGCTGCCAAAGGTTTAAGGGTACGATTCCCTTGGCTTGTCGGGATGCCGCTTGCATGGAACGTGGCCCAAACCTTCGAGAGATGTCGTGGTGCGCCATGTCCATGAATCTCGACACGAGATGGTACAGGAAGTCATCCGTGGGACTTTATAGCATGCAAGCATTAGAGGGTGCACTATGCTTGAGTAGGACAGAGGTCCAGTGTGTGCTACTAGTCTGGCAGCCAGTCTCGAGGGCCTGCCAACATGCATGATGGTATGGTGCCTTGAGGATTGGACCATGGACGTATGGGAGTCCTTGGTCTGTAACGTGAGCTAATCGAATCGTATCGAATGGGACATGATAGGAGGTGTTGGCACGTCAGCTTGGTGTTGGTTCTTAGCCACACATGCTACCTCGACTTGCGAATGTCTGGGTGGGCATCAGTGTTGGGATTTGCCTTGCCATAGTGAGAATCTATGGTTAGTGTGAGTGTCTTGGCTAGAAAGCCTTGATGCATGATTACAGTCATAGATGCTGAAGAGCATAACTCGGCGAGAGTTGTTCGAGAGACGAAAGTGTGCAGAGGCACACGGTCGCGCGAAAAATGTGCCCATTGTTATTCGAATGGTTGGAAGGCTGACCTTGGCTCAAAGGAGTCAAGGTGCCGTACGGGCATTTCCGCTGTCAAAATGTCAGCCTGTGACACGCTGCGACCTAGCCTGGGGGCACCGTGGTGCGTGTGGCCCTTCTAGCCTGGGATGCTCTCTGACTTGAGGCAAATCGTGACTTGCTGAGCCAAGTCGCGACCCGCTTGGGAGTTTTAGCCTTGGAAGTGTTTCAAGATTTATTTGGGCTCAAGGGTTCAAACCTAGGTGCTCGGGACAATTTCTACTACCCGATTTAGTAGAAATTGAGGACCTGGAGGCTAGTTTCTGACTTCTAGGTATTTTATTTTGATTGGAAGTTGATGGATACCAATGGCCCTTGTGACTAGGTTTACCGCCAAGGCTTAGGACTGAGGATCGTGCTCGGGACTGCTCTGTTACCTCCGCTCTGAATTCAAGGTAACAAAACTGCACATTTTACGTGGTTGTGTTGGGATTGAGATTCCCTATATTTGAATACAAATGTTGTATGATTATAATATGCCATGTGAGCATGATATAAACGGCCTAATAGTGTCGGGACTGATATTTGCGCACAAGACGCGGCTCGACCACTAGTAGCTAAGATTAGTTAAATAATCACTGAGCTCGACCTAAGCAAGCTAGAGTTAGTGGGTTAAACAAAGAGCCAAAGACAGTGGGTTAAACAGAGGGTGCGACCTAAGGGCGTCAACCCTGAATATTGTATGATATGTTTACTATTGTTAATATGCTGATTATGGCATGTTGAATACCTGGATGATAGATTGTTGATTTGTCAATTTTTATCGCTCATTATGTGAATACTATGGACTGTTGAATATATGGTTAATGTTTTATGAATTATTTGGTTATCGATATTGATCATGCTATGATGTTGTAGTTTTCTTGTTGGGCCTCAACTCACGGGTGCTACGTGGTGCAGGTTAAGGCAAGGGTAAGATGGATCAACCATGGGTTTGAGAGCTCTAGGGGCGAGGTGTACATTGTTAGCTGCTCGGCCGCCATAGTCGAGGGATTGTACAGGGATGAAAACTTAAAATGTGTATTTTTCCATTAGAGTGGCCTTGTTTATTTATAACTTTTGGAAATTTTGTAAATATATCCTTTAAACCCTGTTTTGGGATCTCATGTACTAAACATTCATTTTAATGAAAACGCCCGGTTTATGACCAAAATATTTTAATCTTAACTTGTTTATGACTTTAGATTCACATTTTTATTTAAATGACTTGATTAGCAAGTCTTGCACTATTTTTAAACACGCAGTGTAATGGTTTTGTTATCTAGGGCGTTACTACTTGGTATCAGAGCGGTCTAACTTTAAGGGTTCCTGAAGACTAGCTACACATGTACACTCGCCGCTAAAGACATGCTCGACTCTGGGCTTCGTAATTGTATACATAAGATTATATGCTTAAGTGCTTGAATGATGATGAATGCATTAATTTGTACGATTGATAGGGAGCATGAGATTGAGGCATGTTTATTAACATTGCTATTGCACGTGGACGAATATTTGGATAATGGTTTTTGTATTGATTACATGTGGTGAATTGTTTAAATTAAACTTATATGGTTTATTTGCTTGTTGGTATATGGGAAGCATGGTAAATATGAGTGTATTTGGGTAGCAATGAAATTTGATAGCCAATGCATAGTAATGTACATTGGTGTTTGGTATACTTTATGCATGCATGATTATTGTGGTTGTTTGGACCTGGTCGTGGGATGGTTCTGGATATGAACATCAGGGCTGAGGGGTTTAGTCGGTGATGGCATATTAATTCAGATTGTATGTGCTCATAATGGTTAATTTGACCTGGTATTGTTCTAGTAAAGGTTGTAGGTGATCCTCCATCTGCCCCTGAAATTCGCAGCAGACGTTCGCTGGTATGTGAGTAGGGCTGTGATTTCTGATAAAAAAGATTAGATGGGTGAAGCAATAGTTTTGTTGGGAGAAAAGTTGCTTTGTATACCTTGATAGTAAGGGTATCAGTGTTGGTTTAACCTGAGGGTGGAGATGGATAAGAATTACTGTATGGAATGCTTTAGAGGCATTACCCTCAGGTTTTGAGGAAGGTTTGGATTTTCCTAAGAATTGATCAGTGGATGGGCATAGCTAATCCCATCCTTGATTATATGAAGATCATAGGTTGTGACAGAGTGGTTGCGCTAAGTAATTCTGGCAGAAGGATGCCTGGAAGTGGTACTCAGACCCAAAATGTTGTCATAATGGGTTAAGAAGAATTCAATCAGTGATTTAATAAAGAGGTTTTAAAGATGTGGTTTGAGTTGCGGAGACTAATAAGTTCATGAGCTTGGTTTAGAATGGTAAGGCAACGACAATGTATGTCAATAAGTTTTGTTGGTTGGTCAATCCGTTTTGGAACTTCATACAAGCGGATGTAGTCAGAAAGGATGACTTATTTAAGGACTAAACTTTGGAATGGCCCAAAGCATCAGGGCCGCACCACTGTATGGGATTTTCATCTATGCTTGGGCAGCATGGAAGGCCATGTTATTTAAGATATATGGAATGAGGTATGGAGCACGGATGTTGTAAGGCAAGAAATACAGATTACAGTATTCTCATTTGTGGAATTTAGTAAGGGCAGATGCTCAGAATCAGAACAAAAGGAACCCTGACAGTTCTATGACCCCTGGTTTTGACAGGAAGGGGTATAGGTTACAGGTTAGCCGTTAGGACAGTGACGAGGCCTAGTGAAGTTATTTAGTATGCACCTGAAGCAAGAGATGCCATCTAGAAAGATGTCAGGTAAGGACACGTTATCTACATGGAATGGTTCAATACGATAGGTCGGATTAGGGATTGCCCATGATTAGAGAGTGGAAGAATGGAATTCCTTGTTACATTTGAAAGACCGAGGCTAGTTCCTCGGAGGTGATCGGTTGACTTGATAGTCCTCGTTCTTGGTTGTATAACGAGCTGAAATAGTTTGGTGTTGCGTACCTCCCAGGATAAATTCAGATATGAAGTATATGCCTCAAGGTTATTGCACAAGGGGCTTGAGATATTAATGCTTTTCGGGGATGATTTAGAAACTCCTTAAATAAGAATTGGAATACAAGTAGTAAAAGGGGTTTGTAGTGAAAGTGATTGAGCTCGTCATATGAGAGCCTTAGTGGGAGCTAATTTGTTAGATAAGGGACAACTATGGATTTTAGGGGACATTGCTTGAAGTATATTAGTTGGACTGAATGGAAACTGAGTTGGTCAGTAGGGATTCAGCTGGTGTGGATGCAAAAAATCCACCAAATAAAAACTCTTTAGTCCCTTGTTGGAACATAGGGATAAGGGTCACTTATTCATGCTATTGGGCT
This sequence comes from Humulus lupulus, assembly GCF_963169125.1. NCBI lineage: Eukaryota > Viridiplantae > Streptophyta > Magnoliopsida > Rosales > Cannabaceae > Humulus > Humulus lupulus. Next base: position 91,048,819 of record NC_084800.1, on the reverse strand, counting down.
CGAGCCTGTAGGCCTTGTTGAATACAGGAGATCATCTCCTGAGAAACAACACATTATGAGCCACAAGGTTTGGCCCTGCTAAGCTAAGGGGCCACAATGAATACTGTAAGAGGATAGGTGCACAAGGCCCTCACATAGTGAGGTCCGACGTGCCCGCGCAAGGCTGACATGCTCACGGGTCAAGATGCACTCATATGCGTAAACGCTGCCAAAGACGCCCGGGACATACACCCGTGGATGCTCAATATTCCGCTCTTATAAAAGACCCAAAGAACGCACTTAGACCCCCATACACCTACACTCTCATTGGGTCCTCGGGCCATCAGGCATGCACCCCTTAGCGAGGCCATCAGGCACGCGCCACCAGTGAGGCCCTCCTGCGCGCGCGCCCCCAGCGAGGCCCTCATGCGCGCGCGCCCCCTAGCGAGGCCATCAGGCACGCGCCACCAGAGAGGACCTCCATGCGCGCGCCCCCAGCGAGGCCATCAATCGTGCACCCCCAGCGAGGCCCTCATGCGCGCGCACCCAGCGAGGCCCGTAGGCCACCATCTTCTCGGGAGGCCGTTGCACCATCACGTCACTAGTCTGGATCCATGCCGCAAGGAGACAAGTATAGCTAGGCCCTTCGCCAATAGGAGCCTTGCAAGGCACGGCCAGTGCATGGGTCATTACCACCTCGCATCTATGCCTTACAAATGAGGGTCACATGGCATTGATCTCATGAGGTATGGAGTCCACTGACGAACTGAAAGGAGTTAGAGTACGGACATAGTACCCACGTCAGATAAGTAGTGGAGGTACGAACAAAGTACCATTTGTTGTCCTCACTAGTCACTCCTCTGACACCCGTACCAGGCACGTAGTGGAGGCATGACCAGGTACAGGAGGTGGGTGCTCCCATGATCTCTGACCTTGTACCAGAGCCGACACCACTACTCGTGGAACCACTCTCCTGTTAGTGTACTTGTGTACCATCTGGTCCCCTGGACCACCATGTACCCAGGGCCATTAGAGCCTGCTATAAAATGAACCCCACTTCCACAGAGAAGGGGGTTGGAAAATTCATTGTAAGCAGAGCCTATTGAGAAATATACCAAGACTTGCTCCATCATTTATCTGTGTTTACTTTTCCTTAAAGTTTATTCTCAGTTCTTATATAAACATCACCTGACTTACCTTTGAGTTTTCCGATCTAATTTCGTTGACGAGATTTCACCGTCAACAGTTTGGCGCCGTCTGTGGGAAGGACAAGCATCAAGCCAGTGTTCTTCCATCACTCCCAACAAAGAAAGATGCTAAGACGTTCAAAACACCTACGGCAAATACAAGAGGTTGAGGTTCACCGAGATGAAGTAGAACAGAGGGCCTCCAAGAAAGACCCCCCCTCCGCCCGAGCATGGAGGTGGACCAGAAGAGCCTCTCCCCCTAGTGGAGGAGAGGGAAGCATCGCCTCCAGCTATCCAGCCTGACGGAGGTCATTCAGAGCCACTAGTGTATCCACTTAACAGGCCCCGGTTGACCCCATGCTCAGGTCACCAGGACCCCAATCCCTCGACGCATTGGCCAGGCAAGGGTCCCGGGGTACTCTCGGTAAGCTCCAGCTCAAGGACGCGCTTCTACAAGGATGAGATTCACGAGTTGCATAAAAAGACTAGAAGGCTGGAAACCATGATAGATAACATGCAGGAGGTTTTAAACGACCTTCTGCAAGGGAAGTCAAGCATACCCCTCCCAAAGCGTAAAGGGAAGGAGTATGAAAAAGTGGAAAACACTGTCCCCATAGACGATGGGGGAACCCAACTTTCCACCAGTAAAACCCCCCATGCAAAGTACCGTGGGGGACCTAGGCCGACGAAATGTCCCCAGGAGCATAGGCAGAGAGCAGACGATGGTCGTAAGAACGAGGCCAAAGTCCCCTCAAAAGAGGCACCCCCTGGCCTAAGAAAAGAGCTCCATGGGAAAAGGTTAGAAGTAAGACATGCACCCCCCGCGGTTCCCCCAAGGAACACGACCAAGGCAAGGGATCAGCCCAAGAGCCCACAAGACTCCTTATGCAAAAAGAGGAGGGGACTAGACACCAAAATGCGAAGCCCTCGGGGCAAGATCACCACTGCGCTTGGGGGGCACATGGATGACGAAGAATTCGACCGTGACTCACCCTTCACAAAGGAGATTCAGGCTGAGCAAGTGCCCACTGGCTTCAGAGAGCCTCGCATGACTCCGTACGAGGGTACGATAGACCCAAAAATATCACATAGACTCCTTCAATAACTTGATGAGGTTAAGAGGGGTCAACAACAGGGCAAAGTGTCATTGCTTTGTCGTTACGCTGAAAGGAGTGGCGTACAAGAAGTTCAAGAGGTTAGGGCCGGGAACAATCGAGTCATGGCAACAATTCTCTGATGAATTTATTCAGCAGCACCATGCAGCCTGTGATTACGTCATGCCAACTACCGACCTCGCCAACATAAAATAAGGCGAGAATGAAAGTCTGAAGGACTACGTCCGTAGGTTCAGTATGGGGCAACAAAGGTGGGAGATTTAACCAAAGCGGAGCTCAAGATGGCTATTACAGCTGGAGTTCGTCCAGGAAGCAAGTTATGGAGGAGCATGCTCAAAAGAGAAGTTTCGAATTTGGATGACTTCGAGAGAGAGCACAGAAGTACATACCTGTGGAAGAGGGCCATAAGAACTTCCATGTCAAAGAAAGCGAACCTTCCTCCAGTGGCCATACTACCAATACGTCTGGAGATTCCATATAGAAGGGGGCCTCGTGCTAGAGGGGTCGCGGACCATGTTTGAGATCGAACGAAGACCCTCTAGCCATGAAAGTCCCCACCCGAGGGGAAATCACCTCAAAAGCATACGACTCCAAAAAGGGTCCCCAAAGTAGACCCCTCCAAAAAGGGTCTCCAAAGTAGACGCCACCAAAAGGGGTCTCCAAAGTAGACACCTCCAAAAAGGGTCTCCAAAGTAGACGCCTCCAAAAAGGGTCTCCAAAGTAGACGCCTCCAAAAAGGGTCTCCAAAGTAGACGCCACCAAAAGGGGTCTCCAAAGTAGACACCTCCGAAAAGGGTCTCCAAAGTAGAAGCCTCCAAAAAAGGTCTCCAAAGTAGACGCCATCAAAAGGGGTCTCCAAAGTAGAAACCTCCAAAAAGAGTCTCTAAAGTAGACACCTCCAAAAAGGGTCTCCAAAGTAGACGCTTGCAAAAAGGGTCTCAAAAGTAGACGCTATCCAAAAGGGTCTCAAAGTAGACGCTTTCGAAAAGGGTCTCAAAGAAGACGCTTGCAAAAAGGGTCTCAAAGAAGACGCTTGCAAAAATAGTATTATGCCTAATGACGAGAAGGACGATTCTCGCAAGATATAATAAGCGCGCGCGAAAATATATAAAAGGATAACTAGAACCCAAGGGGTCAATATATCCTTATAGGTGCAACCAAGGTGCACCAAAGAGAGACCTATCGAACCCCCTTTCGCGTGGGTTCCAAAGGACCTCGAGCATGATGAATACCAAAAAAAAAAAAAAAGGGATAATAAAAAGGAAGAGAAGAGTCTACAAGAACGCCTAAAGGCCTCCCTATAGACTGGGGGGCAAGTGTGGATGCCAAAAATCCACCAAATAAAAACTCTTTAGACCCTTGTTGGAACATAGGGATAAAGGTCACTTATTCATGCTATTGGGCTCGAGCCTGTAGGCCTTGTTGAATACAGGAGATCATCTCCTGAGAAACAACACATTATGAGCCACAAGTTTTGGCCCTGCTAAGCTAAGGGGCCACAATGAATACTGTAAGAGGATAGGTGCACAAGGCCCTCACATAGTGAGGTCCGACGTGCCCGCGCAAGGCTGACATGCTCACGGGTCAAGATGCACTCATATGCGTAAACGCTGCCAAAGACGCCCGGGACATACACCCGTGGATGCTCAATATTTCGCGCTTATAAAAGACCCAAAGAACGCACTTAGACCCCCATACACCTACACTCTCATTGGGTCCTCGGGCCATCAGGCATGCACCCCTTAGCGAGGCCATCAGGCACGCGCCACCAGAGAGGCCCTCCTGCGCGCGCGCCCCCAGCGAGGCCATCAGCCGCGCGCCCCCAGCGAGGCCCTCATGCGCGCGTGCCCCCTAGCGAGGCCATCAGGCACGCGCCACCAGAGAGGCCCTCCATGCGCGCGCCCCCAGCGAGGCCATCAGCTGAGCGCCCCCAGCGAGGCCCTCATGCGCGCGCGCCCCCAGCGAGGCCCGTAGGCCACCATCTTCTCGGGAGGCCGTTGCACCATCACGTCACTAGTCTGGATCCATGCCGCAAGGAGACAAGTATAGCTAGGCCCTTCGCCAATAGGAGCCTTGCAAGGCACGACCAGTGCATGGGTCATTACCACCTTGCATCTATGCCTTACAAATGAGGGTCTCATGGCATTGATCTCATGAGGTACGGAGTCCACTGACGAACTGAAAGGAGTTAGAGTACGGACATAGTACCCACGTCAGATAAGTAGTGGAGGTACAAACAAATTACCATCTGTTGTCCTCACCAGTCACTCCTCTGACACCCGTACCAGGCAGGTAGTGGAGGCATGACTAGGTACAGGAGGTGAGTGCTCCCATGATCTCTGACCTTGTACCAGAGCCGAAACCACTACCCGTGGAACCACTCTCCTGTTAGTGTACTTGTGTACCATATGGTCCCCTGGACCACCATGTACCCAGGGCCATTAGAGCCTACTATAAAATGAACCCCACTTCCACAGAGAAGGGGGTTGGAAAATTCATTATAAGCAGAGCCTATTCAGAAATATACCAAGACTTGCTCCATCATTCATCTGTGTTTACTTTTCCTTAAAGTTTATTCTCAGTTCTTATATAAACATCACCTGACTTACCTTTGAGTTTTCCGATCTAAATTCATTGACGAGATTTCACCGTCAACCGCTGGGTATGTAAGGAATGATTTGGTACGCTTCAGGAATTGGCTTTGGATAGAATCAATATCAGGGACATTATGAAGAATGGTATTGGTTTGGCTGAAAGAATTAATGGTTCAGTTGAAGAAGTATTTGATTTAGGGATAGAGTAAATGGAGCATCGTATCATTGGATTTTTTTTCATCTCTTGTTAAGGATACAAAGTTAAAATTCCCGGTTACAAGATAGGACAATGTCTTTAGGAATTGCTCTTCGATCTGGTTATTACCAGCTAAGGAGCAAGGAAAGAGACATTTTAGGAATTACTACTTGTACCAAGTGGGGTGTGATGGATTATCAGTAAGGGTTCTTAATTGACTTATGTTTCAACACAGGTTTGACAAGAAGAGAGTACATGAACAATATGGATGAGGCACATTTAGGTTCATTAGGGATGTGTTGATCTACTCCCCGGTTAGAAGCATAATGCAGACGACTACTACACTGATGATACTAAGACTGAAGTAGCAAGGTCACAGGTAAGGCTCCAGAAGGTATCAGCTTTGTTTCTTCAAGGGTATTCAAGGTCACACTACAGGAAGAGAAGAGATCAAGTATGAAAGAATTCAACCAGGAGCCACAAAGAAGTTACTGAAGAACACTTGAGGGATCAGATGCATAATAAGATCAGTGGATATGTCATCTACTACATAAGTATCATTTAAGGCAGCTACACCAGAGATTGGAATGACAAAAGAACTTAAAGTTCTACTGAATGGACAACTTTGTATCAGATTTTCAGAAGACATAATAAGGATTGGTTAGCACCCTATGGTATAGGAATCCACATGTAAGTAATGGATGGATATGGAGGGGTAACATGAAGGACTTTATTTTTGGTAAGACATGAAACTGTAAGCAGTGCATCAAAGGCTGAGACGCGCCCAGATATAGACTAAAGGGATGATGGTTGTGCCTCATGGGAGGTGAAAGAATGGGAACATGGCCGGTATACGTGGAACATTAAGTTAACGGTGAGTGTATGGCGTAAGGGATTTGAGCACTTGGTTTTTTGTAGAAGAATAACCCTGAGACCAAGATCCAGTGAGACTTAATGGGTGATTCATGTTAGAAAACCTTGACTATACAAGGGAAAATTAATTCGAAACTGACCTCTTACTTGGGAAGGTCTGTGCCGGTTGGATAGGACACCACAAATTACAATTAGGTCAGACAAGGTAACGATTGAGATTGATATAGCACCTGTGATTCGTTATGGACACATATATATCTTTTTGGAAAATGGAATTCAGAAAGAGGATCTTGTAAAAATTGTTAAGAATCCTACCATTTTAGTATGAATTCAGAGTTGAAGATCGGATGAGTGACCCAATAGAATTTGGTGTTGAGATGTAGATCCTAAATGAACATTGTACTACCTCCTTAAGCATATTGTAACCAGGAAGTTTAAATGGATAATAAGATCTGATATTTGTATATTGAAAGGTAAAATGGTAGAGTGGTGGATTGTAGGAATAGACCACATTAGACTACAAGTAAGATGATTGGACATGGAAGGATGCAACTCAGCAGATTGAGTTAACACATTTTGGTTCGTGTGAACGGGTGACGTGGCATGGTAATTGATAGTGCCGGGTTGAGACCCTTTAATTTTTTTTCCAAGTTCTAGAAAGGAAATAGAGAACAAAGGGAATGAGGTTGGAACCTAGAATTATTGGCTGTTTACAGATAGAATGGAAATCTTAAGAACTGATGGTTATTTTAAGGAATTATGCATTGAATGTGCAAGTGTTTTGAGATATTAAGAAAAATATAGTCCCTTGATGAAACAGTAACAATGTTGAATGCTGAATTATGGCTAAAGTGACGGCATAAGATATGGTAAGATAGAAAGCAATAGGTATTGGTTCTAAGTAAAGAAATGAAAGTTAGTGAGTATCATGGCTCAGTATTGGTTTAGGGGGGAAACCAATGAAGTTGTTAGAATTATTAGGGCAGAAGTATCTACCCTATCTAAATGGACATAAGAGTTCGCAAGTTTTAGGTATCAAAATACAAAGTTTCAGGACAGAAGACTTGTATTTCTCCAAGCTTTGCAGACAAGTAAAAGTATGATATTCTGGGAAAGAAAATGGAGTTTTGACTTCTGATTCGAGAAGGATTTTAAGATCGTACCAAGAGGTGGGTCGGGGGGCCTACAAATTAGCCTTACCCTAGTATGGGTGGTGGCTTATGAGTATTACTGGTGCCAATGACAAGATGGGAAATGGATATCAATCACCACTGATGAGGTAAAGAGATCTGGAGTTTTAACAGAGTCATTATGCAAGGAAGGACTAATGAAATTATAGTTATAAGATAATATCTTATGGAACAAGATTGTCACTCTAGTAAGAGTATTATTGAAGGATTAAAGGTAAATAATTGGACTTTAGAGTTATGGTAAGAGGTATGAGAGTTATTCCCTGATGTGTTCGAATAAATTTCGAGGACGAAATTGTTATAAGGAAGGGATAGTTGTAATGACCCGAAATTGCTAATAAGGCTTAAGGGCCTTGATTAGTGTGCCGGGAGGGAATAATTGGTATTTATGTGAATAAATGATTTAATGCATGATTATGCATACATGATTATATGATTAGTTGGATGTGATTAAATGCATGTTTAGGAGTGTTAAATATCCATGTGGTCCCTATTTTGCATGTAAGGGCATATTTGTAATTTTGGCCCGTTGAGGGCATAAATGTAATTATTTGTGATAAATTGTTGAGGCCACATTATTATGTGGATATATTTGTAGCATATGGCTCGAGACGGTCCTAGTGAGTGGATTGGAAAAATAGTCACGGTGGAGATTAATACCTGGCTCGGGGGAGCCTGAGGGTATTTTCTGGAATTTAGAAAATATATCGAGGGTTATTAGACATTGGGTAAATAATTGGTGATTAATTGGATGATGGGATTTAAGTGGTAAATATTAGGAACACTCGAGAAATTAGTGGAAATTGGGAACAATGACTATTCTACCCCTAGATGGAGTTAAGGGTTAGTTTTATTTGGAAGGGTAAAATGGTATTTTTGTTATTAGAGGATATAACTAGGTTTTAATTTAGAATATAGGGGAAGGCTGTAGAAATATTGAAGAAAGAAACAAAATGCTCTCTCTCTCTCTCTCTAACGATTTCTCCTCATTCTCTCCCCCTTGTGGACTTAAAGCTAAGAATCCAAGCGGAGCTTAGGCTAAAGATTTGGGGCTGTGATCTTTGAGGAAATTGAAGGAAAATTAAGCTTGAATTGTGGCTGGAAATTAGCGGGAAAGTCAGAGTTTTGGAGTTGAGTTAGTGTGAAGATTCAGCTGGAGATTGAGCTCCCAAATTTAGGTAAGAATTTGGACCTTAATCCCTGAGTTTTAATGGATTGTTTTAGGTGAACTATAGATTCTTGAGTATGAGAAATTATGCGGTGTTAGACTGAATTTATGGAGTAATTATGGCTAGGAAATTGGGATATGTATTATGTATAATTGCATAGTTCTATTTGGGTGATTAAAATGTGTAGTTTAGTCTGAGTGTGTAGCTAAAATTGGTGTTGAATTGAGGGGATAAGTGGGGAAAATTCTAGGCAAGGTTTGAGTGTTCTTGGCTTGGAGAAGGAGGAGAAAACCCAAGTTTTCTCTTGGTTCGTAGGGCGCGCCACAACCTAGCCTGGGGGCACCGCGACGTGTGTGGCCCTTCTGGCCTGGGATGCTCTCTAACTTGGGGCAAGTCATGACTTGCTGAGCCAAGTCGCGACCCGCCTGGGAATTTTGGCCTTGGAAGTGTTTCAAGAATTGTTAGGGATCGGGGGTTCAAACCTAGGTGCTCGGGACAATTTCTACTACCCGGTTTAGTAGAAATTGAGGATCTGGAGGCTAGTTTCTGACTTCTAGGTATTTTATTTTGATTGGAAGTTGATGGATACCAATGACCCTTGTGACTAGGTTTATCGCCAAGGCTCAGGACTGAGGATCGTGCTCGGGACTGTTCTGTTACCTCTGTTTGGAATTCAAGGTAAGAAAACTGCACCCTATGCATGGTTGTGTTGGGACTGAGATTCCCTATATTTGAATATAAATGTTGTATGATTATAATATGCCATGTGAGCATGATATAAACGGCCTAAGAGTGCCGAGACTGATATTTGCGCACAGGACGCGGCTTGGCCACTGGTAGCTGAGGTTAGTTAAATAATCACTAAGCGCGGCCTAAGCGAGCCAAAGTCAGTGGGTTAAACGTTGGGCTCGGCCTAAGTGAGTCGTAGACAGTGGGTTAAACAGAGGGTACCGGCTAAGGGCATCGACCCTGAATATTTTATGATATGTTTACTATTGTTAATATGATGATTATGGCATGTTGAATACCTGGATGATAGATTGTTGATTTGTCAATTGTTATCACTGATTATGTGAATGCCATGGACTGTTGAATATCTGGTTAATGTTTTCCTAATTATTTGGTTATCGATATCGATATTGATCATGCTATAATGTTATGGTTTTCTTGTTGGGCCTCGGCTCACGAGTGCTAAGTGGTGCAGGTAAAGGCAAGGGTAAGATGGATCAACCATGGGTTGGAGAGCTCTAGGGGCGAGGTGTACATTGTCAGTTGCTCGACCGCCACAGTCGAGGGATTGTACAGGGACGGAAACCTAAAATGTGTATTTTTCCATTAGAGTAGCCTTGTTTATTTATAACTTCTGGAAATTTTGTAAATATGTCCTTTAAACCTTGTTTTGGGATCCCATGTACTAAACATTCATTTTAATGAAAACAACCTGTTTATGACCAAAATATTTTAATCTTAACCTGTTTATGACTTTAGAGTTACATTTTTATTTAAATGACTTGATTAGCAAGTCTTGCACTATTTTTAAACACACAGTGTAATGGTCTTGGTTATCCAGGGCGTTACAAATAGTCCCACGAACCTAGAATGCCCTACACTAAGAAAGTATTATTAATAGTTTTGTTGTTTTTAATGATTTCAGAATTACCGTTTATGTAAAGCTTATTTATAAAAGCCATTTTGATTCAATAACAGTTGGATTATTAAATAGCCATTTTTATCATTTTATTATCACGAGCTCACTTTGTAAAAGCAACAAAGAATGTTTATACGTTTTGTTTGCTTGGGGGCACATAACGAAAGAGGGTTTAGCTTATTCGGATAAAGATTAATACTTAGAGTTTGGAAAAATTGATTATTCAACGGCTTTTTAAAGCTTCAATTTTCAAAAGAACAAACATGAACTAAGTTTGAGAAATCTCTAAAACCCTGGATATAACCATGTCCGAGGCTTGATTCCTAACATGTACAATTCTATTAAGCTTATTAAAAAAAACCCTGGACATAACCAGGTCCGAGGCCTAATTCTTAACAGGTATGACGCAAATAAGCAAGAAAAATCTTGGATACAACTAAGATATCGATAAAATCTATCTCAATCTAAAGTCAACCCTTAAAATTTCGAATGTACAAAAATCTAAGGATTCATAAACATGAGAAAAAAATAAAACTAGGGGGAATACAAATAGATCTTAAGTTAGATGAATATTAAAAAATATATTGTCATCTCGAGGAGAAAAAACCTCGACCTAAGCCCGAAGGCAATTGTTTTGGTCCCAAGGGACTTACTTACAAAAGCTTGAAAATAAAAACGAAAGTAATAAGTAATTGAGGTCTGTCAGCTCGCTCAAGAGAAGTCACCTCCTCATCATCTCCCTCAACAACTTCAGAGGCTTTGATGATTTTTTAGGGTTCCTGTGGATACTGAATCTTGAGCCTGACAAGATATGGTTCCCACAGCTCCGGGTGCATAAAAGAGAAGTTCCCGTCTTGATTGAAAACCCAACAATGGTAAAGCATCTTGTAGAGTCCAAGAACTTTACTTAGCTAAGATAGATAGTAGTATTATAGTATTTAGAGTATTATCTTTGTAACTGTGGATTTTTGGTTCAGGCCGGGAATTATTTGGACACTCATAGTAGTACTTATAGATTTTCTAAGTTTAACCTATAGTTTAAGAATATTGATGTTAACCTAAGGCTTGATTAATATGACTGGTATTAAGGATAATATTTATTATACTATAAGGTTTAGACAACAACCAATAGGATTTTAAGCACATGTTATGAATGGGTGATTAAGGATTAAGTATTTTGAGGATTAAATTTAATAAGGGGTAAAGTTTGAATGCTATAACGTCAGTCAGTAGCTTTGAATACGTTGAGGGCTTAGTCAAGGTTGTTTACTCCATTCAAACTTAGCTAAAAATGTGTAATTTTGTGTTTAAATAATCAGTGTGTGCCGATATATCGCAGCTATAGGGGGCGATATATCGCAGCACGTAGATACGGAAAACACGAGACAATGCACGACAGCCTCGGGCATACAGGCCCAGGCGATATATCACCTACAGGGGGCGATATATCGCCTCCTTCAGTATATTTTGAAACATTTTGAAATCATTTTCCATTCAGCCATTCAACCTCTTGATAAGTCCAGCACCTTTTTGAACGAGTCTTCAGCCTCTGCTGAACGATAATTCAAATGATTTTCACCTAAAAAGCTATTATTTTTATTCAAGTAAAATTAAGATCCTTTCATTCCTAAACTCTATAAATAGGACCTAGTACCCAGCCATTATTAATCTTTTGCTCTAAGTTCAGAGGCTGCAAGTGCTAAGTGAGTGTGAGAGTGTAAACACCTGGATTGGGGAATCATAAGCTTGATCATCATAAGCTTATAAAACACTTTGGGAAGTAAGGTTTTATAGTATTTCAGTTTGAGGTGTAGATTGGTCTTACAAGTCTTCAAGGTAACCCAAAACTCTAATTCATTTCTGTACTTGTTCTTTTAAGTTCTCATAGTCTTCTACTCAGCCTCTAACCTTAATTTTTATTTTGGTTAGGAAATCTAAGTTCTTGAGCAAAAAGGTTTTGGTAAGTATGTTTCTCAAAGGTTTAGTCCTTCCATTCCTTCCATTACATTTTCTTCAAATCTACTCACCCTTTTATATATGGTTTTAGGAGTGTTCCAAAAGTCCCAACTCTGTCCTCACATCCCGGTAACTTTGGTAAGGAAAATAGGATAGAATCTATATGTTATATGCTTATGTTATCTTATGTTTTATGCTATGAAATGTGTTATAAAATATGTTATGAAATATGTATGTTTGTAGGCTTGGGCATATGACCCATTTGACTAACAAGCCCCAACTAGATTATGGGCATATGACCTACTTAGCTAGTATAGTTCAATTTTCGAGAGTCGAGAGTTCGATTTTCGAGGATATAGTCTTGTTTTTATGGTCTTTATATGTATTTTCCGCACTTATTATGTAATCTCTTTTTATTATAAATCATGTTATGTTTTGTTTTTCAAACAATGGGATCCCATATCCTTCTTGATATTTTTGTAAGTAACTCTTATTTCTACAAGTTTTTCTAATAAAGTTATGGTATTTTCGCAAATGTAAGTTTTATTAAGGATTTGTATGTATAGTTTCGTTAATGGTCCAAAAGTCTAGAGTAGTGGGTCATTACACATCTCCTCCATTTTAAGTCAATGACTTCACAGCTTCCTCCTTGGCCTTGGCCTTAGCCTTGACCTCGTTTAACTTCTTCTCTTCATTTTTGGGCTGAAGCTAGTGCACGCGACAGCTCACCTCCACGACCTGATTCTGGGAGACAAACAGGGCGGCTTTTGTAGACCGCTCACTCTCCTGGGAGGAAACCAGGGCGGCCTTAGCGGTCTGTTCGCCCTCTTGAGTGTCACTTAGGGCAGCTCAGAGCTCCCCATCCCTAGCTTTAACCCGAGCAATTCCTTGAAATTAAGCCAGGACAGACTACAAAAGAATGAGGCAAGTCAAGAATAGTTTATAAAAAAACTAAGAAATGAAAAGTTAGAAGAGTGAAAAGGACTCACTGTGAGGTTCATCCTCATGGAAGATTCGAGGACGTCCTCAGAAGTACACTCCTCTACAGCCCTAAAGTCTCAGGCGTTGGCTCTATAGGCATGGCCAACCATATGGCTTTCCATCTCGTACACAATATCCCAAAACGCCTTCGGTCCCACCAGCCTTAAAAGCAACCCTCAAACCCGGGGCTTCTGGCAGCTCCATCTCTTCACCTGAAAAAGAGCAAATAGAGGATTCAAATTTAAGAAGTAATTATTCGAAGTATAATAAACACAAGAAAAAAAGCAAGAACCCTACCCTCCGAGCTAGGGGAGGAATCTACTACGATCATCTTGAGGTTATTGATCGGGCTATGCACAACCTCTAACTCTTAGATTAATGGAGGTGGGGGAGAATCTAAAATTATGACCTCTTGGGTCCTAGAGGGTTCAGGTCCTTCCTCGGTCCTGGACCCATCTACGTAATGCCTAAAACCAGGGACATATGCACCTTGACACAGTATCGTGCGTCACAAGTATATCACCATTCACTCGTGGTATCAATCACAATATACAAAAATATTTCATTTATGCCCTCAACGAGCTAAAATTACAAATATGCCCCTAATAGCCAAATGGGGCCCACATGCATATTTAATTCACCTAACACATGCATTTCTAATCACATACTCATCAATTTCATATATTAACATAATTAAATAAATTATTTCCATACCAACACGCTAATCATGGCCCTAAGCCTTGTTAACAAATTTGGGATGCTACAACTATCCTTTCCTTATAGAAATTTCATCCTCAAAATTACCTGAATAACTCTGGATACCGATCCCTCATATATGTCTCAAATTCCAAAGTTGCCTCTTCCACTTTGTTGTTCCTCCACAACACTTTTACTAAGGCGATGGTCTTGCTCCGCAAGACTTTATCCTTTCGGTTGAGAATCTGAATCAGCTTCTCTTCATATGATAAATCCTGATCCAGCTCCAAGTTCTCATAACTCAGCACATGCGTAGAATCTGATACATACTTCTGGAGCATGGATACATGAAACACATTGTGAACCCCTGACAGACCTTAGAGGCATTGCTAATCTGTATGTTACCTCTCCAACCTGTTCCAAAATCTCAAAGGGGCCAAAAAGCCTAGGGCTCAGCTTGCCCCGTACATCAAACTGTTTCACCCCTCTCAAGGGAGAAACTCTGAGAAACACATGGTCACCGACTTGAAATTCTACGCTCCTGTGTCTCAAGTCTGAGTAACTCTTCTGCCGACTCTGGAAGGCGAGCTTTGAGCTCTAATCTTCTCAATCGCCTCATTGGTCCTCTGAACAACCTCATGACATAGATATCTCCTCTTACCCATCTCATCCCAATGGATAGGTGATCTACACTTCCTCCCATATAAAATCTCATACGGAGCCACTTCGATAGTTGCCTGATAACTATTATTGTACGAAAACTCAATCAAAGGGAGATACCTACTCCAAGATCCCCCAAAATCTAGTACGCAGGCTTACAACATATCCTCCAGTATCTGAATCATCCTCTCAGACTGTCCATCCGTTTGAGGATGATAAGCGGTACTAAACCGCAATTGTGTTCCCATAGCCTTCTACAGGCTCTCCGAAAACTTGGAGGTAAAGGCGGGGTCCATATCAGACACTATCGACCTCGGAGCCCCATGTTTTCATACAATTTCTTTAACATATAATTCAGCATACTACTCCACAGTATATGTTGTCCTAACAGGAAAAAAGTGGGTGGACTTGGTATACCTGTCCACAATCACCCACATTGAATCATGTTGTCCCATGGTCTTCGGTAATCCAACCACAAAGTCCATGGTGATATCCTCCCATTTCAATTATAGAATCCCTAAAGGCTGCAACAACTTCGCTGGCCTCTGATGTTCAGCCCTTACTTGCTGACAAGTCAAACACTTGGCCACATAATCCACCACATCCCTATTCATCCCCAGCCACCAATACAGAGTTCTTAAATCTTGGTACATCTTTGTCGTACCTGGATGTAAAGAATAGGGAGTGGTATGTGACTCATCCAAGATCTCTCGCCTGATACCAGAATCCATCGGAACACAATTTTGGCCTTTGTACTTCAGTAACCCCATCTCTGAAATAGAAAAGTCTTTAGCTGCTCCGGCTAAGATGCCCTCTTTGTGCTCTCTCAACTGTGGATCCTCCCTTTGTACCTCCTTGATCTTCTCAAGGAGCGTAGACTGAAGAGTGATGTTGGCTAATTGACCAACCACCAACTCTATACTTGCTCTAGTCATCTCTTAAGCTAACTTACCTGATATCTGCCTCGAACTGAACAACTGTCCCGGGCCCTTCTGACTCAACGCATCGGCCACCACATTGGCTTTACCATGATGGTATATAATATCACAATCGTAATCCTTTACCAATTCCAGCCAACGTCACTGGCACATATTCAAATCCTTCTGAGTAAAGAAGTACATCAAACTCGTATGGTAGGTGTATCTTTCGCACTTCTCACCATATAAATAATGTCCCAAACCTTAAGTGCAAATACCACCGCTGCTAATTCCAGATCATGTGTGGGGTATCTCTGCTCATATTCCTTCAACTGTCTCGATGCATAGGCTATTTCCTTTCCAACTTGCATCAGTACACATCCCAAGCCCTATTTGGAAGTATCACAATAGACTACAAACTTCTCATTGTCTGACGGCAGACTCAATACTGGAGCGGTGATCAGTCGCCGCTTCAATTCCATGAAACTATTCTCACACCTATCTATCCATACATACTTAGTCTTTTTATGCCTCAATTCGGTCAATGGTGTGGCAATCCTGGAGAATCCCTCGACGAACCGTCGATAGTACCCTGCCAATCCCAAAAGGCTCCTAACCTCTGGTACACTACTCAGCCTGGGCCAATACCTTACCACCTCAATCTTACTTTGGTTAACCAGAATCCCCTCCTTACTGACAATATGACCTATAAATGTTACTTGGGGTACCCAAAACTCACACTTGCTGAACTTAGCATATAAGCTATGCTCCTTCAACCACAGTAGTACCAGGCATAGATGTTTCTCGTGCTCTATCTCTGACTGAGTGTACACTAGTATGTCATCAATAAATACGATCACAAACTTGTCTAGATAATCCTTGAAAACCCTATTCATCAAGTCCACAAAGGTTGCTGGGGCATTGGTTAATCCAAAGGACATAACCAGGAATTTATAGTGTCCATACCTCGTGCGGAAAGCAGTCTTTGGTATGTCCTCCTCTTTAATCCTTAACTGGTGGTAGCCTGACCGAAGGTCAATCTAAGAGAACATTGTCTTTCCCTGTAGTTGATCAAACAAGTCATTGATCCTAGGTAGTGGGAACTTGTTCTTAATGGTCAACTTGTTTTACTCTCTGTAGAGTCAATACACATCCTTAAGAATCCATCCTTCTTCTTGACAAACAACACTGGAGCACCCCACAACAAAAAACTTGGTCTGATGAATCCCAAATTCAGTAACTCTTGCAACTGAAACTTCAGTTCCTTCAACTCTGCCGGAGCCATACTATAAGGTGTCCTAGATACTGACTCCGCCCCTGGTGCCAACTATATAACAAACTTAATCTCTCAATGTGGCAGCAACCCTGGCAAGTCCGCGGGGAACAAACAAGAAACCCACATACTAGTCTGGTCTACTCCAGTCCAACCGAAACAACTCTAGCAGTATCGACAATGTTTTCTAGGAATCATATGCAACCCTCCTACATCGGGTTTCTAGCCTCCAGTGCTGAAATCATAGGTACTCACGGTCCACTCACTTTCCCCACAAATACAAATGGTACCTCCCCTTCTGGTTCAAAAGTCACTGTTCTCTGCTTGTAGTCAATCGTCTCTCCATACTTCGATAACCAATCCATCCCTAGGATCATATCAAAGTCGTCCATCGCTAACTTAATCAGATCCTCAGATAACACCCTACTGTTTATCTCTACTGGAAATGCTCTAACCCATTTCTTAGAGACTACCATTTCCCCAATTGTCAACAAAGTCTGAAATCCCCTAGCATATAAATCACTAGGTCTACACAACTGATCTATTACTCTAGCAGAAAAAAATGAATGAGTAGCCCCTGAGTCAATCAATGTAGTAAAAGAAGAACCAGCACTAGAAATCTGACCTATCATGACCCAGGGGCTAGCCTCAGCCTCAGTCTGGGTCAAGGTTAATACTCTGGCAAGAGTGAAACGGTCGCTCTGTTTTGGCGCTTCCTTCCTGGCTTGTGGGCAGTCCTTCCTCAAATGACTGATGCTCCCACAAGTAAACCAGCCCCTGATCCTGCACTCTCCTTGATGACATCATCTGCACCGAGGACACACTGGGAAACTCCTCTAGTTGTCTCCCCCGACCTAATGACCACCGAAAGCACCCCGTGCCCTCCTATCCGAGCCAGGAGGAACAAAATAGTTTGGGGCCTTTCTCTTCTGCTCACTAGGGCCACTACCCCGGCTAGATCTAGTAAAAGGAGGCACTGTCCTCCGAGCATCGTGCCTAGCAGCACCCTTTCTCCATATCTGATCCTTACCCCCCCCCCCCAAGTTGTAAGAGCCTTTGTCCACTACTTGTGCATAAGTGGTAGTCCCCAGATCTAAAGTTATCTTGATGTCACAGGCAATCATGACATTCAATCCCTGCACAAACCAATCTCTTCGTGATATGTCAGTCGGCACCAAATTCGGTGCAAACTTCGCTAACCGGTCAAACTTCAAAGCATACTCAGTAACCGTCATTCGATTCTGAGTTGGGTTTGTAAACTCATCAACCTTCGCAACTCGGACTGCGACACTATAATACTTCTCATTGAAAATGTTTCTAAACTCTTCCCAGGTCATAACTGCGATGTTTCTTCTATGAGACACCACATCCCATCAGATGCAGGCATCTTCTCTTAAAATGTAGCTAGCGCAAGCTACTCTTTCATTCCCTTCCACCCTCATGAAATCCAGGATGGAAGAAATCATGTTCATCCACTGCTCTGCCCATAGTGGGTCTGGCCACCATCGAAGGTGGGAGGATGCTGCTTCCTGAACCTCTCATATAAAGGTTCCCATATATTCTCCACAGTAGGCTGGGCTAGTACTGGTGCCATAGCCTGTGGAACCTGTAACCTAATGCCCCAAGGATGGGCCTGTTGCCTCAACCGTTGAAGCTCTTCTTCTGTTTGGTGAAGTCTAGCTTCCATCTCGGCAAATAATTATTACCAATTCGGTGGGGCAGGTGGAGGTTCCTGACCCTGGTTATCATCATCGACCCTATTGTCGTGTAGTTTGATTGATCGCCAAGGCATCACTACAATATGCCTGCAATCAATGACGCCGCTCATCAGGCATGATAACAACATCCAAAACCACCTCCCAATCTTATCAACCAATCACAACCAGCAAATCCACATATCACTTATAGCATACAATAATCAAGGGGGCCATGCCCTAGCATCATGCATATATCAATAAATTCACATGCTCTATCTACATATTCAAGCAAACCAGGCACTCAAGCAAGCAATTAAGCATATAATTCAATAAATACCAACCAACCCTGAGTCAATTTTGTCACTGGCAGCGAGCGTACATGATTGGTCGATCTCCAGGAACCATAAACCTTGGCTCGCACTGATACCAAGTTGTAATGACCTACTTCCTTAGAGCCGTTACTATATGAATTAAAAATATGCCATTAGATCACTAATCGAGGTTTTAAGTTAAGAGTGTAACTAAACTGAAATAAAAGTTATTTTAAGACATTTAATACAAAAATATGGTCATTCAATGAAATCGTAAAAAGTTATAAATTTGGGATCCCAAAATAATGTTTAGAAAATTCATTACAACTCAAAATTACAACCAAGGTTGACCTAAGCAACAAAACAAATCAATACAATGCTTTTTCCCAAAATCACCCTGGCCGTGGCAGCCAGGTAGGCCGAACATGTACCCGTCGCTCCATGCTCTTCGTACTCATGGTTGGTCGACATTTCCTTTGCCCTTACCTGCACCATACAGCACCTGTGAGCCAAAGCCCAGCAAGAAAACTTCCATATAACATATGCACAACAGTCAACAATTTACAGCAAGACAGCCAACAGGCTAAACATATCACGACCAATGCCATCCCAGCCGCTTTACTAGGCCCTAGGTTCGCGGTCTTCACCGAAAGGATGACTCCAGCACCCTAGGAGGGTCTCGCCCTAATGGTCTGCACTCAACGTGATCAATGTCAATCCCAGCCCCTTGTCGTACTCGACTTCCTACTGTTCTCGGCCTTTGCCATTTTCGGCCTTCGTCGTTCACTCACAAATAAGAATCACATAGCATAATATCAACATATATTTAAACATATACTAAACATAAACAATAGGGCTACGCCCTGCAATTCAAAAAATAGGGCCATGCCCTGTAATACAAACATTAGGGCCACACCCTGCTCTACGGTTACAACAGTTTTCTTACCTGTGTCCCGAGATATCTGAGCACCGCAATTGTAATGCCCCAAATTTCCTAATAAGGTTTATGACCTTGATTAGGAGGCCGGGAGGGCCATAATTGATTTATTATAGTAATTAATGATTATATGCATGTTTATGTGAATTATATTATTATATGATGGTGAATGCATGCATATGGGCTCATATATTAATTATGATGGTAATTTGGTAATTTGGCCACTGTGGGCGTAATTGTATATTTTGGGTGCATGATTGTGATTAATTAATATAGCCACATTATAAGGTGGATTGGTTCGAGCTAATCGACATGAGACGATCATGAGATGTAAGTGTTCGGTCTAGTCATAACGGGTTTAAATTCGGGGCTCGGGGTGAGTCTCGGGGTGAATTTAATGATTAGAGCATTACCGGGAATTAAAGGGTAATGGGATATAATTTATTGGCATTTGGGAATATTAAGAATAGCGGGAATTGGAGAGCGTTAATTATAATTAACAAGATAGGCGGGAAAGGACTGTTTTACCCTCGGAAGCCTTTAGAGGGATTTATTTGGCCTAAGGGCATTATAGTCTTTTGACCTTAAGGATTTATATAAGCTTTTTGGTTTTAGAAGGCTGTGGAAAACAGAACAAAACAGAGCCATCCTCATCCTCTCTTCCTCTCTCTCCCGTACAAACTCTCCTCTATCTCTCTTCCAAATTTTGAGAGCCACTTTGGGGTTTTGAGCTAGGAAATCAAAGGTGACAGCTAGGGGACTTGTTTCAACCATTAAAGGGGATTCAAAACTGTGTTTGAGGTGAGTTTTAGTCATTGAGTTCAGGTGGTACTCTGTTTTCTTCTTTAGTTTTTCAGTTTTGATTTCTTATTGGAAGTTTGAATTTAAAGGGGTTTTGAATGATGGTTAGATTGGGTTTTGATGAGAGGAGGTTATGGGTGATGTCTAGGGGTTTGAATGAGTGTTTGGAAGAGGTTTTGTGCTAATTTGAGGGGTTGGTTCTGAGGGAAAACGCAGGGGAAATTCTGGTGTGCGTGCTGAGTTTTCTGGGCAAAAACAGGGTATTGAGCCGCGGCATGGCTGTGGTGCGCCGCGGCTCAAGGCGTCTGGTAGGGGGAAGCTTTCTCTGTTTCAGGGCGCGCCGCGGCGCAGCAGGGGAGGGTCGCGGCCCTTAAGGCCATTTTGACCAAAAGTATGTTTTTAAGCTTGGGGATTCAGGCCATAGGCCTCAGGGTTGTACCTAGTACCCGGTTAAGTGGGGATTGATGTCCCGGAGGCTAGATATTGATTTGGGAACTTATGTTCATCATTTTATTGATGATACCTTATATTTGGTTATGACTAGGTGACCGCTAAAGGGCTAAAAGTTGATCGTTCTCAAGGGTCGTTCTAGCTCGAATCTGAGGTAAGAAAACTGCACCCTGTGTATATGTGACATGCATGGCTATTAATGATGCATGTTGGTTGATTATTGAGTATGACATGCATGGCTATTATGATGCATGTTGGTTGATTATTAAGCGTGACATGCATGGCTGTTATTGATGCATGTTGGATTGCTGGATATATTGCATATGATGCATGAGAAACATGTGATTAGGACATGCTTTGTATACTGAGTATGATATCATTCAAAGCTTGATCCTCTGTGTTTATGCATGGTCCTAATTGTATTAATACCTGTTAGTAAGCATGCTGAATACCTTGTTTATGGATATGGAACATGTGATATATGATTGGCGGCATGGCTTACTTGTGTATGACACTGACTAGTCAGGGACCGACTCTAAAGTCGAGAATCACGCATTGAATGGCTCTATGGCATTAATGCTAGACCGACCCTAAGGTCGATGAATCATGCATTGAATGGCCCCATGGCATTAATGCTGGACCGACTCTAAAGTCGAGAATCGTGCATTGAGTGGCTCTAAGGCACTAATGCCAGACCCACCCTAAGGTCGATGATCACGTATTGAATAACTCCATGGCATTAATGCAGGACCGACCCTAAGGTCGAATAACTTATAAGCTCTTGCTTGGTCTATGACCAGATGTTTATAGCCAAGGTATATGACCCTGGTGACTGTTTGTCACATGGCTAGGGGACGCTGTCCATAGCACGACTCTAGAGTCGGGAGGAAGGTTATGTTGGTGACCATTCACCATGCACCTGTCCTGATCAAACTTATAAAAAGAATCACTTGTTCGTTAAGCCCTGGTGACCCTACCGTCACATGGCTAGAGGGAGCGATGCTCATTATTGTGACTTTTGGCTATTGTCACCTATTTTTTTGGACTGATAGTCTTGAATGGTTATTATGATCGTTGTTGATATTATATCATGCTTTGTTGTGCTTTCTTGCTGGGCTTCGGCTCACGGGTGCTACGTGGTGCAGGTAAAGGCAAGAGGAAGCTGGACCACCCTTGAGTTGGAGGGCTTAGGTGATGACGTGTACATATGCAACTGCTTGACCACCACAACCGAGGTTTAAAGTGGAACTAGGGTTGAACCCTGTTTTGCCGCTTAGAACGGTCTGTTGTAAATATTTTCTGTAATAAACTCTGACATTATATTTTCGGGAGCCCAATGTATATGTTAAACGTTCTAGTGAAACATTACATCCTAACCAAAATGTTTAATCCCTAAACCGCTAATCATACTTAGTTCACGTTTTTGGCCAAATGACTCGGTTAGCGAGTTTAGCACTGTTTACAAGGCACACCGTAACGGTCCCTGGAGTTTGGGGCGTTACAGCAATCCCGAGCACAGTCTTCTAACCCGAGCCTCATTGAAAACCTAGTCAGAACATATTCATAATAGCCATCCATCAAGTTCTAATCCAATAAATAACTTCAGAATATAATTCTAGCCTCGGGGACCTTGGATTCTACCAAATCAAGTATCCTTCCCGAGCCTTAACATTTGAGTTGTCGAGCTAAAAACCTTCAAAAAGCCTACATTTCACATTTGAGCTGCGACCTAGCCCCTTAAGGGCCGCGACGCTCAAGTCAGAGGCAAAAATGCCTCTTTGCTGAGGGACACGGGCCGCAACACTCCAATCCCTAAGCCGCAGCACGCCTAGCGAATCAGAGACCTTCCAGCCTCTTCCAGCACACGGGCCACGGTGCCTGAAGAACAGGGTCACGACTTGAACCTCCAAACCCAGAAATCTCAAACTTTTATGCATTTTTCCCCATTCCTAAATCCATACTTCACCCTCCAAACACCAACCCAACTTAGAATTAAGCCTAGATTCCTTTTCCATAAAACCTAGCCATAACAAATCCATAGACATTCCCATAAACTCAGCAAACACCCATAATTAAACTTAAAATCCTTTTAACATGCAAACGTAAAACTCTTACAGAATTCAGTAGAAAATTAAACAATTTAGTGCTAGATTTCTTACCTCTGGAATGAGTTCAATCCTTGAGCTACTCCCCAAGCACTACAAGTCCACTTCTTTAACTTTCCTTAGCCTAGAGTCCCCAAAGTTCATCAGCCACCAAGCAACAATGAGAGGGAGAGAAAGAACCAAGAGATATGGAGAGGGAAGCTGAGAGAGACTTATGTTTTTTTTTTCTTTTTAAATGACCCTAGAACCGCAGCTGCCTAGGTGATCAAATCCCCTTAAGCTTATCTAAATCTTCAAGTGCCACCAAGGGAAATTCCATCGTTTGTCATGTCCTGCTAATTCCTTGAGTGTTCCTATAAATCCCAGTTTAATCCTGACATGTCCAAATAATTACTAAATTACTCCCGTTACTCGATAAATCCCGAACACACATTACGTTCCCAAAATACCCCTAGGCTCCTATCGAGTCGAGTATTCGACCTCGTTGTGAATTTCTAGCTAAGCTGCTCCCTAAGACCGTCTCGGATCGTGCATCACAAGTATATCACCACTCACTCGTTGTATCAATCACAATATACACAAATATTGCATTTATGCCCTCAATGGGCTAAAATTACAAATATGCCCCTAATAGCCAAATGGAGCCCACATGCATATTTAATTCACCTAAACATGCATTTCTAATCACATACTCATCAATTTCATATATTAACGTAATTAAATAAATTATTTCCCTCCCGACATGCTAAGTAAGGCCCTAGGCCTTATTAGCAAATTTAAGACGCTACATCCCCACTCTTCCATTCACTAGAGGAGGACATTAGGCCATAGGTTGCAGAGCAGCGGCCTTGGTTCTGGGGAGGTACCCCCAATTGATTTGGGGGTGGTGTTCTTATGGGAGCCTACACAGGTGTATTGGTGGAGATGCCCCAACTTGATGAGATTTTCTATCTCATCACGCAGGCGTCGTGGGAAATCCTTTTTGCCGCTTGTATGGAGTCGACACCAAGATCCAAGTGACAGTAGGTGTGAAAAGGTTGTCTATGGTCTAGGATCATTTTGCTTGACATTTGGCAATTGTCCTCCTGGTTCAGAGAAGGGTTCTCACACGCCCGGAAGAAGTGATTATGGAGGAAGTGATCTCGTTGTGAGACTTGGAGAATTATCCTTTGATAAGATCCTCGGGAGTTAATGCTCTTCAGAGGATGTACTCCTCCGGTGGTGGTGAACTGTGATGAAAACTGGGCTCAACTCCCATGAAGCCTTAAACAAATTTTGGAGAACATTAACCAGCTTCCGTGGATACTATCAGGGTGGTAGTTGTACGTTTTTCCATGTCAAATGACATCGTGGGACATCCTTATTTCTTCTTGTACGGAGTTGACACCACTATCCATGTGAAAGTAGGTGTAAGCAGGTTGTATGTGGTCCAGGGTCATTTTGCTTGATACCTGGAAACTGTCCTCCTAGTCCGGAGAAGGCTTCTCGCACGCCTGAAGGAATTGATTATGGAGGAAGTGATCCCGTTGTGAGACTTGGAGCATTATCCTTTGACAAGATCCTCGAGAGGTAATGCTCTTCAGAGGATGTACTCCTCCGGTGGTGGGGAACCATGATGAAAACTGGACTCAACTCCCATGGAGCCTTAAAAAATTTTTGGAGAACATTAACCAACTTCCGTGGAGCCCTAATCACTCTTAATCTGTGCCATGTGTCTCTCGGTGAAAACACGGACAACACACAATAATAAAACTTTAATTTTACAGATGATCACTTATTATTCTTCATTTGATTTTAAATTATTTAGATAAAGTGAAATTAGAATTTTTTAATGTTTTTATTTTAAATTATTAAGCTTAAGTGAAATCATTTTGATTTTTTTTAATTAAATTTTAATTAGTTTATAATTATTTTTTAATTTTTAAAACAAATTTTAAATATTTTTATATTTTTATTATTATAAAATTTAAATGATTTTTTATATAAAAATTAATCATGGACCAATCAAAGACTGCCATGTATGTGCTTATCTAGTACTTCACGCGCTAGGTGCCTACAAGTGCCAAGAAATATTGGCTAAATGTATTTATGCTGTAAAAAGAAAACTTGAGTATTTAAGTGTTACAAACTGGAAAACATAGGTATTTTTGCTGCCAATTACTTAAATTGTGTCTAATGAGAAAAGTCAAATTCAGACATTTACTAGATGATGTTTGACCTAGAAGATAACTAACCCTATAAAGATATGTGATTTGAAATGCAAAAATATATTTTGAGCTGTTGACGTCGTTTTTCGTCAACTTAAATAGTAGAGTAATTAAGCAAATGGAAAATGGAGCGAATGAATTTAAAGAAGAAAATAAGAAGGTTTTTACGTGGTTCAGTAGTTAATTCTGCCTAGTCCACAAATCTATGTTATTAAGACTTGGAGTTTTTTGGAAATTCTTCAGAGATGAATTACCCAGAAACTTTCTCTCGAGAAATCAGAAATAAGAATTCGGTCCTTTACAAGTGGTGATTCCTTCTCTATTTATAGGGAAGGTTACAGAGTTCATTCCCACATATTTCGGGAAGATGTTCTGTATATCAATTAAGATAATGATATTAAATGCAATATATCCTATATACATGGAAACGTCCCATGAAGATTGGGAACGGATAACAGATTAAATAACATCCCTTAAATATTGGGATTACACAACAATAAATACGCTCACACGTAATGGGCTATCCCAGGTGATTCATCAGGTCTTCGAGATTAGCGATCGACATCGAGTTCGTCAGGACTTATGGATATATCACAAATGTGTCACCCAACTTCACACTACGCTAAGGATAGGTAGGCACTGTCGAGGCTGTCATTCCCGAGCTTGCACTTCCCGAGCCCGAACTACCTCGTCCGAGGACACTTGGTAAAAGATATATTCAAGTGTCGTGCCATTGCCGTTGCGAGCTCAAGAAATATCCAAGGTAACACATCCTCGAGGTCGTTGCTTCACTTGAGAGGGGTTTAATGGTCGAACCATATGATGTCTGTACATATTTCAAGCTCACACCTGACGAGCCTAGTTTTCAAGGTCATAACCTCTTATCTCAAAATCTAGGTGTAACATTTTGCCCCCTCAAAAGTATTAGTTCGAATCCTATGAGAAGGAAACTTTTGAACTGCCCTTCTTGGAAACTGTACCATCAGTTGCACTCGAGTGTGGACATGCGTCAGCCACGGGTTGCTCGATCAGAGTACTTGAGTACTTTTTCAACACACCACATCCCTTCACGTTTCAAGTTTTTGCCGCCATTGCTACATTTTGCACCAGACCATTGGATTAAATACCAAATTCAACCAAAGGCCCAGATCAACTCGACCCTTGAACTCCTCTTGGGACACATATATATATATATATATAACTGTGTCATCCCCTTCCTCTTCATTTTTACATTCTAAGTTTCAGAGAGAAAAAACTAGAGCCGAAAATTCTTTTTTCTTCTTTGCATGTTCTCTAAACCAAGAAGACAAAACAAGCTTGGCCTTTTCGACTCCGTGGGATCATTCTTGCAGCTGCTTCTCCAGTCGTCCATATCTCTGTTTCCAACATCTTCATTGTGTAAGTATTTATTTTTGGTCTCAAATGTTCGTGTATATGTTTTTTCTTTCCATGCATGTTTACTATTGCAGTAGCGTTTAGGTACATTTTACCAGTTTTATGCTAGAATGCTTCGATCAATGCCGTGTAGCTTTTAGGCTCTACTGTTAGGATTTTCAAACCTAATTTTTTGCATTTCAATGGGTTATCTTGATTTCCAACTATCGTATCGTGTAGACCAAGAAACTGGTACAAGATTAGGGTTTTCAAATTGCACGTTTCCCAAAAATTTCACTTTTTTGGTAACCGGCAACTTTTTTCCCTAAAAATCAGGGATTCTAAAAAAATAAATCCAATTTTTCCCTTTATGTGGAATACACGCTCCAAACCTAATCTTGCTCTTATGATTAAGCTCGCTCCATAGTCTCGAGCATTCGAGCTCAGACTATTTTGATTTTTGCTATTATTCTTGTCCGTCTAGCCATCACCCTTTTTCTCTCTTGCTAGATGTCGCAGAATTTGGAAAAGCGGTGGGGGTCAAAACTCGCAATTCCTTACTCACTGGTAACTCTGAGCCCAGAGTCACCTTTTACTCGGAATCAACGCTTAATTTGGGAGCGTGAACTAAGGTATGAGCAAGAAGACACCCGAGCCCACTTTCGACGTCAGATCGACGAGGTCGAAGAAGGAAAAAAGGAAGAGACTTAGGGTCGCCATCTACCTAGATCCAGACCCCAAGCCTAGATCAATCCCCCTCGATACCATGCTTAAAGTGACAGTCTCCTTCAGGCCAGGTGATCTCCAATTTTCATTGATGGGAGAGCCATCAAATCCCCCTTCTACCTCACAGCCAACATCCATTCCCACCTCGAAAAGAGAATTTTTTGAGGCTGAGCATTACTGAAGCTCGATTTCTTCATTGGGGTAGATCTCTGACATCTTGGCCCTCCAAAATATTGGACAGTCGGGCTCACTGAGGTTTCAAGCTCCGACCTCCCACGAGCGAAGCTGCCGCGCCCCGGGAGACGATAATCCCGACAACAAGCTAAGATACGTGGCTTGGAGTCAGGAGCACATGAAGGCAAGGGCTTTATTTCCCTTAAAGTCCTTTTTCAAGGACTTCTTGGATTTCATTGGGCTTGCTCCTTTCCAGCTCAACACCAACTCTTACAGGGTTTTGTCAGCCCTGAGGTCGCTTTACCACGAGCTAAAGTGGGAAGGACCTTCACCACAGGAGATTCTGTATCTCTTTTGCTTGAAATGCAATCCCTCCCAAGCTCGGGGAGGGGACGGCTTCTACTACCTTTTGAGTTATCCCAAGGAGAAGAAAATCTTTGAGGATTTACCCAACCATCCCCCCGATTTCAAAAAGGCTTTCTTTTGGACAGATGGCCTGGCCCTTTCCAGATACTATTTGTTCAGACGAATTCGTAAGTATAAAAAATCTCTTCTTTTTGTGCTCAAATTTTTTGCATAGGCTTGAATCACTCATGATATGTTTATTTCTCCAACCAATTATCATCGGCCTACTCCCTCTGATAAGATGAAAGAGCACAGGAGGCCTTGCTCCAATTACCTTACGATATGCGCTCCCTTTCCTATGTTCTTCATGAAGATATGCTTCAAGCTTGTGGCCTCCTGGAAAAGGATCAGTCTACAAATGACTAGTCCATCAAGAAATATACCAAGTGGGAGTTTGTGCCTCTCCCAACTAGCAGCCTCCCTCCAAGGCACAGTTCTAATCCACAACCCCTAACTCGACATCCCAGGAGTCTGCAATGAGGGAACGAGGCCTCGAGCTCGAGCGACAGAGGTACGGTTATCCTTAGCTCGAGCTTATGGTCTCCCTTGCTTCTTAAGCATAAGCCTGATAG
Organism: Humulus lupulus; assembly: GCF_963169125.1. Lineage (NCBI taxonomy): Eukaryota > Viridiplantae > Streptophyta > Magnoliopsida > Rosales > Cannabaceae > Humulus > Humulus lupulus. The sequence goes on along the minus strand of NC_084800.1, from coordinate 91,020,626 downwards.
ATTAGTCTTGTGTGAAGATGATAGGGACCACTTTTATGTATGATCCTGGGTAGATGAGAAGGTCCATAGGTTCGATAGTTGGCTAGGGAAATACGATTACTCTGTTTAGTCTGAACAAAGTATGGGACGGAATAGCCGTTCAATACAAGACAAATGATTATAGGGACCTTTCGAGGTTGACTTCCATATATAGGGAAGGGACTCCCCCCGCCTCCTCTGAAGATGGGGGAATTACGTGGTCATCGAGTACGAGCTCAGGGGAGAGTTCCAGTTAAGTTCCTCCTTACTTGTCTTTTTTTTCCTTGCATGTCCGCATTGTGCTAACTTTTTGTGTCTTGTAATTTCTTATAATGTGATAAAATTGTACAGGTACTATGGACTCTGATCTCGACACTGTGCTCGCTAGTGGCGAGGGGGCTTAAAGGAGTAAGCGCCCAAGAGGCTCATGAAAGTCGGATCGACCCGCCAAGGTCCTTAAGAGGACTGAGAAGACTCCTCCTCCTCCAGCTCACACTGTTACGAGCCCAGCTGTGGATCCGACTCCTCAGGTCGAAGCGTCCACCACAGTCATTCCTCCCTTGCCTCCTCCGATCATGGTTCGCTCAACGCTCGGCCCACCTCCGAAAAAGCCCTCGGCCTCCAAAACACGCCTGTTGTCGATTTCTACTCACGTCGATGAGTATGTAGTCGATAATGCTGTCGGGCCCCATGGGGCTACACTTGGCTCGGACCTTCTGTCCTGGGTGGGCCATAGCTTTAGCGGCTTTGATGCTCCTCAGTGGCATTTTTTGAACAATGCTTGGGACTGCAACACACTTTACGATAAGAGTGTCGAGTTCACTGCTGTGGTAACTTGTCTCATCTTATTATTAGTTGTACTTTTGCTTAGTGTATGTTCTAACTTGATTTCTTTGTGTGTCAGGCTCTTGCTATCTCTGCTTAGCTTAATTATAAGTTGAAAATTGAGGTCCATTCGAGCATGTCATATGCCCAAGAGTCGAAGGATCTTCAAATCAATCTCTCCGACGAGTTCAAGGCTGCAAAAGCAAAGATGGAGGCTGAAGCCGTGCAGATGAAGGCCAGGATAGCCGAACTCGTGAAGCTGAATGCCAGGCTCTAGGAGCTTGAGAAGACCAATGCCAAGCTTATAAGGATCTTGAGAAGATCAATGCCAAGCTTGAGGAGGAGAAAAAAGCCGCCTTTGAGATAATGGAGGGCAAAAAAGCTTGTCTCCTCGCAGAGTTTAAGGAAAAGAAGGATCGGCCGGTCGACCTGGCCATGTACAGGATTTGGGCCAGTAATGCCGATCTCGATACCAGCTTCCTAGGCTCTTTTGAGGAAGAGCTTATGGAAAAATGGCAGGCTCGTCTTGATGAGGAAGAGGTTTCTCGGGAGGAGGCAGTGAGGGCCAAGGAGGATGCAGAGAAGGCTAAGGAGGATGCTCCTTCCTCCTAAATTTCGGACCAGGGATGCGTCCTTTTGAACCTATTGAAATAGTTGTTTATCTTCTGTGTTTTTATGCCCCTGGGGCCAAGACAATTTATAGCTCGTGAGAGAGCTATTTTCTTATGATATCTATAATACCATATTTGACTTTACTTTAATGTTTTTGCTTTACATTTCTTAAGTCGAAATATTTCAAGCAAATTATATTAAAGTGTCCTTATGTTTGTTTATTCATACAAACACGTGGTGGATTTTAAGCTCAAGCTTCAATGCATTCATGCACAGTTTATTCGATATATCTGTGTCCAACCTCGTTATTTTTTTCAAGGTCAGAACTTACTTTTACCATGCACTCATAAGTATTTATATGGTGTGTAAGGTAGGTAGTTTAGTTATATCCTGCTTTTCTAGTTACTTTTCCTCGTCTAGTTCCCCAAAGTTATGAGGTCGAAACTATCTTTTTGCAAAATATTCCAGCTTCAATCTCGACTTAGCTTGAAGTAGGTTTATTTATATTCCAAATTTCTCTCGATTAGTTTTAGCTGGTTTGTTCCAAACTTATTTAGGTCGTGTTTTTGGTTCATAATCTATACACATATTTTTTGATCTAGTTATATCTAGATTGCGCCTTTGGTTATATCCAAATTACTTTAGCTCGCGTATTTGGTTACATCCAAATACTTTTATTCTTTAATAATTTGGTTCTGTCCAAACTATCTTAGCTTGCGTATTTGATTATATCCAAACACTTTTATTTTTTAATAATTTGGTTATGTCCAAACTATCTTAGCTCGCGTATTTGGTTATATCCAAACACTTTTATTCTTTAATAATTTGGTTATGTCCAAACTATCTTAGCTCGTGTATTTGGTTATATCCAAACACTGTTATTCTTTAATAATTTGGTTATGTCCAAACTATCGTAGCTCGCGTATTTGGTTATATCCAAACACTTTTATTTTTTAATAATTTGGTTATGTCCAAACTATCTTAGCTTCTGTATGCTATGCTTTATTTTATTCAATCTTGTGGTATATGTACCACTGATGCCCCCTTAATATCTTATGAGTGTGACCATAGGTTATTAAATTAAGAGAGTTTGCAAAAAATACAACATATTGAAATGAAAATGAACTTTATTCAGGATTTGAACAATTTATTAACAGAAGCATAGTAAAGATAAACAAGCATGGTTACAAGTGACATCATTCCTACACTATTGATAGTAAGGTCGCAGATGTTCGCCATTCCATGTTCGTGGTACCAATTCCCCGTTTAATCTTGCCAATTTGTAGACGCCAGGTCGGATAACTGATTCGATTTGATAAGGCCCTTCCCAATTAGGCCCGAGCACGCCAGCAAGTGGGTCCCGCGTAGCTAGGAACACATGTCTCCGCACCAAGTCTCCCAATCTGAATTTCCTGTCCTGAACCCTTTTATTGAAATATCGGGTGGCTCACTGCTAGTAAGCTGCATTTTTTAGCTGAGCGTCAGCCCGTCTTTCTTCGACCAGGTCCATACTTACTTCGAGCTGGGATTGGTTCGAGGCTTGGCCATAGGCATGGCTACGAATGGTAGGTATTTCGACCTCGATCGGTAACATAGCCTCGCATCCATATGCCAGAGAAAAAGGCGTGTCACCTGTTGAAGTACGAGTTGTGGTCCGATAAGCCCATAAGACTTGGGGTAGCTCCTCGGGCCATTTTTCTTTAGCTTCTTCCAATTTTTTCTTCATTGAGCTTTTTAGGGTTTTATTCACAGCTTCGACTTGGCAATTTGCTTGGGGATGGGCCATAGAGGAGAAGCTCTTCATTATCCCATTTTTCTCACAAAAATTAGTAAACAATTCACTATCAAACTGAGTACCGTTATCCGATACTGTCTTCCTTGGCATCCCATATCAGCAAATTATGTATTTTACCACAAAGTCCAGGACTTTCTTCGAGGTAATTTTTGCTAGGGGTTCGGCCTCGGTCCACTTCGTAAAGTAATCTACCGCGCCTACTACGTATTTAACTCCGCCCTTGCCTGTCGGTAATGAGCCTATGAGATCAATTCCCCAGACCACAAAGGGCCATGGGGAGGTCATCATAGTTAGCTCGGAAGTTGGAGCTCGCAGGATTTTCGCGAACCATTGACACTTATCACATCTTTTGACGTAATCAAATGAGTCTGCTTTGATGGTGGGCCAGAAGTATCATTGGCGTATAATTTTCTTTGATAAGCTATGCCCCTTGTGTGGTCTCCACAAAATCCTTCATGTATCTCTTCTAAGATCTTTTTGGCCTCGAGTGGAGTCACACATCAGAGCAGTGGCATAGAATATCCTCTCCGATATAGCCTTCCTTCCACAATAGTGTATCTGGGGACCTGATACATCAGTTTTCGAGCCTTGTTCCATTCTGCTGGGAGAATGCCGGTATCGAGGTACTCAACTATTGGAGTCCTCCAGGTTGGCTCAGAGTCAATCATGCAAACGTCTCCCTGTTCAGGTTCGCTTATATTGGGTGCCGACAGATGCTCGATTGGTACAACATTCATCTCGTCGACCTTGGTGGACGTGGCGAGCCTGGCTAGCGCGTCTGCATTCGAGTTTTGCTCTCGGGGAACCTGCTCTATTGCATAGAACTCGAAGTGTTCGAGAGCTGCTCTTACCTTTTCTAAATATGCAGCCATTTTTGTCCCACAAGCCTGGTATTCCCCTACAATTTGGTTGACTACCAACTGCGAGTCACTGTAGCAATGTATCGCCTTAGCCTTGAGTTCCTTGGCTATTCGAAGTCCTGCTAACAAAGATTCGTATTCAACCTCGTTATTGGATGCTTCGAAGTCAAATCTCAAGGCGGAGTGAAACCAGCTCCCAGTTGGAGTGATCAATATGATTCCTGCCCCCGATCCGTTTTCCTTGGAAGACCCATCGACATAAAGTTTCCACAGCTCGCGGGCTGGGGTTATGACTTCGTCGTTAGTCATTCCAGTACATTCCACTATGAAGTCTGCCGGGCCTGTCCTCTGATGGTTGTCCTCGGATGATAAGTAACCTCAAATTTTTCGAGCTCAATAGCCCATTTTAATAGTCGACCCAAGGCTTCTGGCTTTGATAAACTTGTCGTAGTGGTTGGTCAGTCAGCACATGGATGGGGTGTGCTTGAAAGGAAGGTCAGAGCTTTCGGGTTGAGTGAATTAGGCTGAGAGCCAATTTCTCCATCAAGGGGTATCTCGATTCTACCCCCAGTAACCTTTTCCTGACATAATATACCAGCTTTTGTACCTTCTGGTCCTCTCGGATGAGCACAGCGTTGATGGCATGCTCGGTTATAGCGAGATATAAATACAAAATTTCTCCTGTGATAGGTTTTGACAAGATAAGAGGCTCTGCAAGGTGCTTCTTGAGCTCCTGAAATGCTAGCTTGCATTCCTCTGTCCATTCAAACTTTTTGCCCCCTCGCAAAAGATTGAAAAATGGAAGACAGCGGTCTGTAGACTTCGAGATAAACCTACTTAATTCTGCCATCCGTTCAGTTAAACTCTGGACATCTTTATGCTTTCGAGGTGAAGGCATGTCAATTAACGCCTTGATCTTTTTAGGATTAGCCTCTATTCCCTGTGTGTTTACAATGAAACCCAGGAATTTTCCCGACGATACTCCAAAAGAGAATTTCTGGGGGTTGAGCTTCATGTTGTACTTCCATAGCACGGCGAAGCATTCTTCGAGATCGTCCACATGGTTATTATTATGTTTATATTTGACCAACATATCATCAACATAAACTTTCATGATATTACCAATCTACTCAGAGAACATCATATTTACGAGTCGTTGGTATGTGGCTCCCGCATTCTTGAGCCCGAGCAACATGACATTGTAGCAATACAGCCCTTTGTCTGTTACAAAACTCATATGATCTTGATCTGGGGCATTCATGGAAATCTGGTTATATCCAGAATAGGCATCCATGAATGACATAAGTCCATGCCCGACCGTGGCATCCACGAGCTGGTCGATCCGAGGTAGGGGAAAACAGTCCTTTAGACATGATTTATTGAGGTCAGAGTAATCGATACAAGTTCACCATGTTCCATTAGGTTTGGGAACTAGCACTGGGTTAGCGACCCAATCTGGGTAGAAGGCATCTTGTATGAATCGATTTGCCTTTAATCTGTCAACCTCTTCCTTCAGGGCTCTCTTTCCGTCGTCATCCAGGAGTCTTCGTTTTTGTTGCTTCGAGGAGAAGCCTTTGTCAATGTTAATAGCATGGCTCATCACATTCGGGCTTAACCCTACCATGTCCGAATGTGACCACGCGAAAACATCCTGGTTCTTATTCAAAAAGAAAGTTCATTGCTATTTCGTTTCTTCCGAAAGGTTTTTTCCTACCTTTACTGTTTTCAGAGGGTCTACTTCTTCGAGCTTGACCTCTTCGAGCTCCTCTAACGGCTCGAGGTCAGCTCTTTCCTCTACTCTTGGATCAATTTCTTCGTCTATCTCAAAGATTGTCCCATACTTATTCTGAATTATAACAAGTGTTTGTGCACTTGTATGCTTATTTCCTCTTATGGAAATGCTGTAACATTCCCTTCCCGTGAGCTGGTCTCCCTTCAGCGTCCTGATGCCACTAGAAGTTGGGAACTTGATGGCCAGGTGCCTAACATACTTCCCCCAGCCCTACTAGGGCGGGTCTCCCGAGCCGTACATTGTAGGCCGATGGAAGATCCACTACTACAAACTCCATCATCTTGGTTGTCGAGACTGGGAAGTCTCCCAAGGTTACGGGGAGTTCGATGGATCCCACACAGGCAATCCCTTCTCCTAAAAAATCGTACAACGTAGTTTCACAGGCTTTTAGGTTGCGAAGCGCGAGTCCCATCTTTTCTAAGGTGGCCTTATAAACGATATTGATCGAGCTCCCGTTATCAATCAGGACTCTGTGTACCCTCTTATTCGCGAGTTGAAGGGTGATGACCAACGGGTCATTATGAGGGAATTGTACATGAGAAGCATCATCCTCAGTAAAAGTTATGGGTTGAGATTCAACCCTTTGTTGTTTCGGAGCTCTAGGCTCGGGTTCATAGGGAGACCCATCGCCTACTTTTAGCTCGTTCACATATATTTTCTGGGTGTTCCTGCCCGGTCCTGCAATATGTGGCCCCCTGAGATGGTTATAACATCTTCTCCATCAATCGGAGGGGGTCGTTCGTCTTCCCTTGCTCGGGAGTTTTTGTTCTGGGCAGGTGGTGCTGTTACTGCCCTCTGGGTTGTATTAGCCTGACTAGGGTTTTAATTCCTAACATATTGCCTGAAATATCCCCTCAAGATGCGTCCTTCGATCTTGTCTTTTAATTGCATGCATTCATCATTTGTATGTCCGATGTCTCTATGAAATCTGCAGTACTTGTTCGTATCTTTTTTTGCTTTTTGGTTCCTCATGGGGTTGGGCCGTCTGAAATGGACTTAGTTTTCATTAGCAAGGTAGATATTCTCCCGAGACTCATTGAGCTCGGTATACACCTTGTATATGGAGAAATACCTCTCCCCTTTCTTCTTCTTCCCATCTACCTCAGGATTATTCCCCTCGTTCTTCTTTCTTTTAGAGGGGTTGTCCCCGGGGGGTTTCGAGGTCGTAGGGTCTGCCGAGGTCAAGGCATAGTTTATGTTTGTTGTTGTAGTTATGGGCTGAGAGTTCATGTTTAGCGCTGACCTTGCCTCCTCTACATTAACAAACCTCTGAGCTCGTCAATTGAACTCGGTTAAGAACCTTACGGGTTTCCTCTGCATATCCTCCCAGAGGGGACTTCCGGGCATTACTCCAGCTCGGACAGCCATTAAATGGCCACTGTCGTCTATGTCACGAGCTCGGGCGACTTCCAAATTAAACCTTGTTAGGTAACTTTTCAATGTTTCATTCGGCTGCTGTCGGACATTGGTCAAGGCAAACACCTCGGGCCTAATTTCGACCATGGCTTTGAATTGCTTTTTGAAATCTCTAGACAATTGATCCCAAGAAGCGATCGAATGTCTCTTATACTTCTCAAACCAGTTTTTTGCTGGCCCCGTGAGCGATGCTGGAAACAGCATGCATCTGAGCTCGTAGCCCACATTACTCACGCGCATGATTGTATTGAATGTACTCAAATGATTGTATGGATCGGAATTCCCATCAAATGGTGAGACATGAGGAATTCGGAATCCCTGAGGAAACGGGGTGCTTGAAATATGGGGGGCGAAGGGCTCGAGTTCTTCGTTGAACTCTTCGTCCCAATCCCGACCTCATTCATTTTGTAAGAGCCTGAACGCTCTTTCTAGTTGTTCAACCCTTTCTTGGATTGGATCCATAGGGGGTCTGACTTGAAACTGGTTATCGTTGATCACAACCCCAGTTTTGTGCCTCCGCATAGGGTTCTTGCGTCCATTGAGATGATCCCTTAGATCTGGATTTGAGGGGTTATCATTACCCCGATTATGGTTCAGGTGTTCTCGTAAATCTGAGTGATTCCTTCGATTCCCAGAATTTCTGCATCCCTGGTCATAAATACTGACCGATCTAGTATCTCTCGAGCCTTCACTAACATGGCTCGTCGCGTGGTTGTTTCGAGATGGGTTCCTTGCTGGTTTCCTCATCTCAATAGTATGAGACCGAGACATTTGGCTTCTCGTGGGTTGGGTACCTCTATGCTCCCTAGCAGTCTCCCCATTCCCATGTCTTTGCCCAGCTCGCCTTTCCCTATCACCCCGAGTCGGTTGCGTGTTTCTCCGAGTTGGTGAAGGATACCATGGTGGGTGCCTTATGGGTGATGGTGGCTGCCATCCATTACGAGGCCTAAAAGGTCCCGAGTTTGCTCGAACTGGTTCAAGAACGCTCTGTGCGTTACCAGGAATTTGGGTCCGAGCCTCCGTGGGGGCTTGGTTATTCTCTATCTCGGCTTGTACCTCCGCAGTTGAGTTGGCAAGAGCTCCAGCCCGGGTACCTCTCCGGGGCCTTGATGGAGCAGGTTGTTCTACTGGTGGCGGAGGTTGCTCCGTTCTCCGGGTGGAAACATTTTTGCGCGGTCGCCATAAGGCCTGCGTGGTGGAACATGAACTTCTCGTGGAGGCAGGGCTTGGCCCTCTGGCGGAGGCGGGGCCTGAGCCGCCTGTGCCTCGGCAGCCAGTCTAGCCAGCTCCTCCATACGTTTCTTGGCTTCTGCCAACTGCTTTCGTAGTTGAAGATTTTTGAGCTCCACTATTGTGACATATCGTTCTGGATTATAATACATGTCCTCGTCGTCCCTGGGGGCCGGTGGTCCCCGAGAGTCGGATGACCCACTCCTCTCATCAGGGTCCGAATTCACGATAGGCTGCTTTCCAGGGCGTCGGGGGTAGTCAGCTTCATCTAAAATTTCCTCCTCTGGAACGTTGGGATCATTCACTGCCATTGTTGATTCAGGGAGGCTTTTTTACTAGACTGACACGTGTACTGCTTAATGCTCTCAATGAAAGCACCAAACTCTTGACATCGTTTTTCGTCAACTTAAATAGTAGAGCAATTAAGCAAATGGAAAATGGAGCGAATGAATTTAAAGAGGAAAATAAGAAGGTTTTTACGTGGTTCAGCAGTTAATTTTGCCTAGTCCACGAGTCTATGTTATTAAGACTTGGAGTTTTCTGGAAATTCTTCAGAGATGAATTACCGAGAAAATTTCTCTCAAGAAATCAGAATTCGATCCTTTACAAGTGGTGATTCCTTCTCTATTTATAGGGAAGGTTACAGAGTTCATTCCCACATATTTCAGGAAGATATTATGTATATCAATTGAAATAATAATATTAAATGCAATATATCCTATATACATGGAAACGTCCCATGAAGATCGGGAATGGATAACAGATTAAATAACATCCCTTAAATATTGGGATTACACAACAATAAATACACTCACACGTAATGGGCTATCCCAGGTGATTCATCAGGTCTTCGAGATCAGCGATCGACATCGATTCCGTCAGGACTTATGGATCAATCACGAACGTGTCACCCAACTTCACACTACGCTCGGGATAGGTAGGCACTGTCGAGGCTGTCGTCCCCGAGCTTGCACTACCTGAGCCCGAACTACCTCGCCCGAGGACACTCGGTAAAAGATATATTCAAGTTTCATGCCATTGTCATCGCGAGCTCAGGGAATATCTGAGGTTACACATCCTCGAGGTCGTTGCTTCACTTGAGAGGGGTTTAATGGTCGAACCATATGATGTCTGTACATATTTCGAGCTCACACCTGACGAGCCCAGTTTTCAGGATCATAACTTCTTTTCTCGAAATCTAGGTGTAACAAAAACTTATTCAAATGACAAATAAACATCTAGATTGTACTTCATCCACCTTAGGACTATAAATAGAATGCTTTAGATTATTTTAGATGACTGTAGAGACACTTTTGGGAGGCTAGAGAGCAGAGAATCAAGAGAGAATAGTGAAGGAGATTGAATCGCAATAGATCATTAAATTATATTATTGTTTGAACGATGTTTTTTGTTGACTTCAATGGAATATTACAAATATTTAACGAAATATACCATTAAAAATATGATAGAATGAATATTTAGTAATTATATTAATATAAATTCAAATATTATAAAATATCATTATTAAAATAATATTTAATACAAGACTAGATATTTAAAAATCATATTCTAAATTTAAATAGTATAAAATATCAAAATTAAAATAATATTTAATACAGGATATTTATTAATTATATTAATATAAATTCAAATGTTATAAAATATTACGATTATAATAATATATAATTCATAATCTTAATTTTTATAAAATTTTGGTAGAATAAATATTATGTAATTAAATTAATATAAATTCAAATAATATAAAGTATTATTATAATAATAATATTTAATACAATGTTTAATAATTATATTAATATAAATTTAAATATAATAAAATGTCATTATTATAATAATATTTAATACATAATCCTATTTTTTATAAAATAAAAACTATCATTTATATTTAAAAAAACATGTTACTATTTTTATTACTTAATCTAACTTATATAAAAATATATTCATATTAAATAACAACAAATATTATAAATACATTATTGTGTGTACAAAAAATATGACTACGTAGCTACATAAGAAAGTATAATAACATTTCTCTTTTAACAAAAATAAACAAACTTCTTCTTCTCTAATTATTGAGGTGTGGTTTGAATAATATCATGAATATTTTGTACCTTAAATATAGTAGTTTGTGATATAAAAAATTATCATATTATTTTTTTAAATAAAAAAACATAAACAATATTTTAGTTTAATTTTTCTTTTAATATATTTATGTCATTTTTTATATAAAATATTGTTTAATTTTAAAAATTTATATGACAATCATAAAAATATAATAAAAATAATTAATAAATTCTCTAAATAAAACTAAACAAACTCACTTGATCTTAATATTATTTTATATACCAGTTTAACCATTTATCATTTATAAATAGAAAATCAAGATCACAATCATAATGCATTTTAAAAAAAAACTTCAAAATCATTTACTCTTCTTATAAAATGTTGGCAGCATAACCATTTTTTTTCAATAAAATCAAATTTTTCTGAACCTGCAATGAAATTACAATAATATCCATAGGACAGTTCACACAACTCAAATTTTGATCATATTTCTTAAACTTAAATAAACTGCACCAAATATAACAAAACTCAAAAACTTTACACTCATTCAAACTTAAAACTTTGAATGTAAAGATTAGGTAAGTGATCCCCTACCTCTTATGTGTATTAATGATCCTTAATAGCGTCTAGCACCTCCAGAGCTTTTATGAACATTTAAATCATGAGATTTCCCTCGAGTAATAAAATTCTAACCATTGGTCAAATGGTTATAAGTATTAAAATCGAGTCCAACTCATTAAAAATAGTCTAAAAATATATCCAGTTAGAGTGTCAAAACTACCCAAATTATATGAACGACAACATATGCAATGTAAAAACTCAGTTTTTATTTAATAAAATAATATATTTTTTAAAATAGGGTGGGATCCACCTGAGTCAAAGAATCAAATGACTCTTCTTCTTTCTCTCTCTCCCCGACTCCACTCTATTTCTCTTCCTTTTTTCTTTTCTTTTCTTTTTCTCCTTCTTTTTCCACGACAACACACAGCAAGTTCTACACTCAACCACCACCGGACTCCATTTCTGCCACACATCGGCGACCTCCACCACCAAGCGGTGGCGCCTAACTAACTCGCCGCCAACTGCCCGAAATTGACAGTCAAAGTTTTGGTCTGTCAACTTTGACTCAATTTTTTGGCCAACTCTAATATCCAATCAACAAGCCGTTTCTTCCATTGAACTCAACTCATCGAGGAGAACAAAACCCAACAAGTCATTCCAGTCAACTCGTCACTTTTCTCCGGCGAGATTTTGAAATCTCCACCCCTTTAAGAGCGTTTCAAGTGACACCGGTGGTCATTTGGGAAAATGGATTGTACTTTCGTGATTTACTCATCAAGATGATCGTTTTGATATATAGAAAATCAACTTCCGTCACCATTGTCGAAGCACCGCCACCTGCCACCGCGAATTGCCACTGTGCAGGCTTAGGACAAAGTGACTTTGAAGTAGGGTAAACTACTTGGAACCTAGGAGCATTCAAAAGGCCTCATTCATATTTACGAGTTCTACGCAGCGAACCAGGTTGTTATAACTCAAGTCAGTTGTGAACCCCCTAAACTTTCTTTATTCTTATATAACTACAGCTTGTGAGAGCATAACGATCCTAAGAAGGTAATGACTCAACTTAGTTATTTGACTTGTTTTATATGTATCGAATAACATTAGATATATTACAATTTTTTTATTTATAAAATGTTTGAATAGTTGACAACTTAATCTGCATGCTTTTCTGGAATGTTTAGAGGGCAGTGAGTGCCAAATATATTTTCGTATACTTATCTATGCAGGTTATGATTTTTGAGTTTTATTCATATGCAACTATTATGCTGCTAAATTTTCTAAAAGAAAGGGAATATGTTCTTTTGTTATTCAATCTGCCTGAATTTTGTTATATTGATGAGAACCATATTAATCATGATTTGTACATATTGTTGTTTTACAACCTAGTCTCTCTGTCATCATAGGTAGGGCAGGTGTTCACTCATCTGTAGGTGTATAGACCTAGGACGTGTACAGGATGTGATCTGAGCCACCCCTTATAGTGATTATCAGGCACGACTACCCGGTTTAGGATGTTGTTTTTCTATGACGGGTATCAGAAACTAGGCATCTAGTGGGCGGTGTGATGTGCGCGTGTAGTTTATCTTTTGTGATTATTTGTGGTTTCTCTCTATTTGTGGTTTATACATGATGATATATGTTTTGTTTTCAAAGTTATCCGTGCAAGACTTTTAATAAACAATTGGTCCTTTGATATTAGTTGTTTTCCTACTGGGTTTTATAAGCTCACCCCCTATTTCTCTCATCTTCTAGGAAACCAGTGATACGAGTAGGGATAAGGTGATTTATTGGTGGAGCCAATGTGGTTTTATCTTAAATCTATTTATATTTTTAGTCCTATCTATTAAACACTGTTTAAATATTTGATTTGGAACCTAACGACTTGTATCTTTTAATTCGCTATATAATAATTACGAATGGGGAATGGTGGATGCTAGGTATTATTTTGGTGTTTTATGACTTATTAAATTTAGCTATTTGGTGACTACATAACTGTGGGGATATTATTGTTCTATGTATAATGATAGATGATCTTGCTTTTATTACTAATATTTTTATATATAATTATAGGAGTTATTACATTATTTTTGGACTTATAATTATATATGAGACTATTTAGTTAAACTAAGGGATCATTTATAAGGGTTATTTTCCAACAAGGGTCGAAGTTTGACATTTGACCACCCAAGTTATTGATATTACATATCTACCACAACCTAGGGCCCGAGTCATGACATGCAATGGAGCACAAGGGTAATTCATCGCAATGTGTGGCAACAAGGTGAGCGAAGTACATCAATGTGTGAAGCTCACTGAGTATGTAACGCCCTAGTTATCCAAGACTGCTATACTGTGTATTTTAAATAGTGCTAACTCGCTAAACGAGTCATTTGGCCATAAACGTGCAACTAAATGTGATTAACGATACAAGGTTAAAAATTTCGATCAAAAGGGATAAACATTTCATTAAAAACGTTAAACTATACATGAGATCCCATAATAAACGCTTACAAAGTGGTTTATAGTTCCAAAAAGGTCATTACAACTCAAAAGTTACAACCCGCCGACCTAAGCGACAAAAATAGGGTTTAACCCTAATTCCTCTGAGAAACCTTGGCCGTGGTGGTCAAGCGGCCGCATATGTACACGTCGCCACCTAAGCTCTCTAACTCATGGCTAATTCAACTTTCATTTCCCCTTACCTGCACCACATAGCACCCATGAGCCAAGGACCAGCAAAAAAACTTAAACATGCTCATAAGCAGTAAATAACACATTATCAATCATAGTAAGCATGCCCAGCAGTAATAACCCTACTCATGCATGCATATCATTCATATTGATGACTACAATGGCATATGGGACCAGATGCCCTAATTAAAATGATTAACTGAATCATATCGGGACCTGTTGCCCAAGTTACATGATTAATAAACCACACTGGGGCCCAGTCCTAGGATATGGGACTAATAAGTCACCTCAGCGCCCATTGCCCTATCCTCTGAATAACCAGCCTTGGAGCTAGCCCAACATACCAGGCATTTTACTTTTCCTCGACCATTGGGTCAAAAAAGCGTATGATGCGCTCCTGATTAGATCTCCTTGACTCATAAGTCAATGCTTTTTGACCAGCGCTCAACGCTATTGCTGTCATTGACTCATAAGTCAATGCTTTAACGACCAGCGCCCAGCGCTATTATTGTCCTCGACTTATAAGTCAATGCTTTTCAACCAGCGCTATTGCCGTCCTTGACTCATAAGTCAAACCTTTCTCAATTATATAATTCTAACATGCATTCATCATATAGAAAATATCCATATATAGAACATTCATCATGCTTAATTAATTATTTACAGGCATAATCATAATCATGCACATTTACTGGGTCCCACACCCAATCAAGATTATATTCAATGTTTAGTCCAAGCCCTAATAATGTACATCATATATTAGGTGCAATTTTCTTACCTCAGGTCCAAGTATTATGTGTTGACGCTGCTTTTCGTCAACTTAAATAGTAGAGCAATTAAACAATAAAATACTGGTGCAAATGAAACACAAGGAAAACAAGAGGATTTTTACGTGGTTCAGCAGTTAACTCTGTCTAGTTCACGAGTCTATATTATTAAGACTTGGGAGTTTTCTGGAAACTTTTCAGAGAAGAGTTGCCCAAAGTTTTCTCTCAAGAAATCAGAATTCGGTCCTTTATAAATGGTGATTCCTTCTATATTTATAGAGGAGGTTGCAGAATTCATTCCCACATATTTCGGGAAGATATTCTGTAAATCAATTGAAATAATGATATTAAATGGATTATCTCCTATATACACGGAACGTCACATGAAGATCGGAAACGAATAACAGATTAAATGGTATCCCTTAAATATTGGGATTTTACAACAACCAACATGTTCACACATAATGGTTCATCCCGGATGATTCATCAAATCTTTCGAGATCAGCAATTGCTATTGAGTCTGTCGAGACCATGAGTCAATCACGAGCTTGCCACCTAACCTGTGATATGCTCGGGACAAATATATGTTGATGAGGCTATCACAATCGAGCTTGCACTTTCCAAGCTCGATCTATCTCGCTTGAAGGCAATCGGTGAAAAATATACTCAAGTGTCAAGCCATTACAAGCTCAGAGAATACTCGAGGCTACACGTCCTCGAGATCGTTGTTTATTTCAAGCTCACACCTGACGAGCCAAGTTTTCGGGGTCATAATTTCTCATCTTGAAATCTGGGTGTAACATTATGTAAAATAAGAACGACCCTCGAGCACGATCCTAATCCCGAGCCCCCAGTGATAACCTAGTCACAACCAAGTATAGAATCCCATCAATAGCGAGCAAACACAAGCTTCCAGACCAATTCCTAGCCTCCAAGACGTCGAATTCTACTAAAGCGGGTAGTAGGATCGATCCTGAGCCCTAAGTTTTGAGTTTCTGCACTCAAAACCTTCATTGGCAAAAATCCCCCATTTGTGTCACGATGCGCCCAAATAGGTTCGTGGCACCCCACCACTTAGAGCCACGACTCTCATAGCTAAAGAGCCCGGCCCCAAAAAACACTAGACATGGGCCATAGTGCGATAGCGGTTCAGAGAATCGTTCAGGCCTCTGGGATCATGAGGGTCGCGATGCCCAAGAACAGGGTCGCGATGCGACCCTGCGAACGCAGCTTTCTCAATCCAAAATTTTCTCAAAATTCACCTGAAATTCGTACCAAACTCACCATTCAATCTCACAGCATCCCTAAAACCTCCAAGGCTACAAAACTCGTGGTTCCGATGAATCAAAAAGTCACCGAACCGTGAAATCCAATTCAAACTTTGAGAAACATAAGTAAATGGAAACTCATAAATTCAAAGCTTAAATTACCTCTGATTAGGTCATTTTTCCGCTAAATTCTCCGACTATCAAGCTTCTTATCTTCCATAGAATCGTTATGACTCTAACCTTGCTTGAATCCAAGTCCTAAAACTCGAGTTTCCTTCAAAAATGCTAATGACCTTTACGTGAGAAAATAGGAGAGAGATAGAGAGAATATTGAACGTGTTTTTTCTGTTAATGACAGGTTACTTAAGGTTCAAGTAACCTTAAGCAAATCCCAAGACCTGGGGTACCAAAAACGTCCCCGGGGGTAAAATAGTCAAAATCCCCAAAATTCCCTCTTGATCTCGCTAACTCCAAATATATCCTTAAATATTCATTCACACTACCCAATATCCCGATAATATGCTAAATACCCAATATACCCCTTGTCTCACTCCCGGTCAAGTATTGGTCCCGTTATGACTTTCCCACTAACTTGCTCTCTAGGATCGCCTCGTGCCGAGTAACCCAAATATATCCACATAATAATTGTTGGTTTTTATTGATCAAGTCAGAGATTATGCGCAGCGGAACAACAATCAAATTGTCAAATTAATCCCATAAGATTTCTAGATCTACTTCTTCACACTCATATATATATTGAATCAAGGACAAGAATAGAAAAATTACCTCAGGTCCTTCCTTGCTGCTATCTTTTCGTATGGCTGAATCCTTGAGATCTCACACCAAGATCTTCCAAAATGTTCTCAGGCACACAAAGAACGAGTGTGGGCTCGCTATACAAATAATAGGAAATAACTATTTATCAGATGTTCTCAACACATGAGATCTGATAAAGTTTTGGACCTAGGTTTTGTGAAGAACAATAACCTTTATATTTGTCACTGTTCTCTTTTCTCTGAGAGAATCCTAGATATTTTTCTATTCCTGAAAAATTACGTTTTGTGAAAACTGATATCCAATATTTAATAATATCCAATATATTAAAATATTTGTTATTTTAAACAAATTCAAAATAACTGATCAGTTATCAGATTTTTGTTTAAATAATAATATTTTAATCATATTAAAATATCTCATTATTTATTTAATATTTAAATAACTAAAATTGTGGAATCAAGAGACTAAGTCCATCTCTTATGCGTGTAGCACAGTGCCTGTGCACTGTGCCACACGTGTACCACATGCATGTGTAGGCATGTGATTTTTCTCAATTTTTATTATTATTTAAATACCAAAAATCCCAAAAATAAATTAATTCAAAATTAATTAATTATAAATTAATTCAAAATTAATTATATTTTTGATAAATCAAGTAATTAATTAATTCTTAATTAATTAATTACACATAATTAAACAATAATTATGTTTGATACATAGAAAAATATTTTACTTATCACATAAGTCCTTTTTGCCCATTTTTGCATTTGCCTTTGACAGTGATTGTTTGAGCCATTTCGGGGACCATTGACCTATAACATTAAGCTCCAATAAATTGAAACTAAATAATTAAACTCTTTAATTATAATAGTTAATTTATTAATTCTAATATTACTCCACTATAAATTCAAAATTGCACTCTTTATGTTATAGATATACTTTTACAGAAATCGTATTCTTAAGTCGTCCATTGATATAACCATCTTACAATAGTTCAACCCTCTAATTAATTAGTTCATAAATTAGAATGGGAGAATTACCATTTAACCTTTCTAATTTACTTCTTATTCCTTAAGTACCATTAATTCACTAGTGAATAATTAATCTATAATCTAATTATAGATTTGAGCTCAAAATCATTCAGTTCCAGAATTAACCCTTAAGGGAACTAATATACGATCCGTTAGGAAAGATTAGATTCTGTATTGTTGATACATGTTCCCAGCCATCCATGATATTAAATCTCCAAAACAAAAGTCATTAGCCTCATTTTTTGAAGAGACCTTTACGAATGAATCAAAAGATTTAATAAACATGAATAGGAGTTCATGAACACTCAGGATTTAGGTTGATCTATAAATGATCATCAGTTATGATATGAATTACAAGTCTTTATTGTTAAATGATTTTTGGATAAAGACTTTAATTCATATCAGTCCATGTCATATATAATCATATTATATAAAGCACCTTTACCGAGATGTCTTTCCACATCAATAATCTGAATCTAGATTATTTGTATCATTATGATACTCAGTTAACCGTACTTACAACTCCAATTAAAGAATTCCATAACTTTAATTTGCTGTTGTTGACTATTTTTATTCATTCATGTGACCTTAATTCTCTCGTACTAATACAAGATCACATCTTCAATAATGAATATGGAATTTTTCTGATATTTACAAAATTATTCAAACAATAATTTAACAATCTAAATATGACAATAATAATAAACCATTGTATTTATTTATTCACAGAAAAAACAAATGTCTTTACATGCTTTTAGGACACACTCCTAACAATAATGCGGTCTCACACATATATCACATATATGCCAAATATACCCATAACGGGCCAAATTATGAAAATTTCCCTTTTGATAAGGAACGGGCCCACATGCATATTTAATGCACCTAAACAAGCATATCAAGTCATATCATAATATGACTCACACAATCACATAACAACACCCCTAATCAAGGCCCTAAGCCTTATTGGGTAATTTGGGACGTTACAGAGTATGCCACAGACATATAATTCCTGATAACTCTACAAAATAGAGTTATTTTACCATGTTTTACATGCTAATTGTTGCTTAGTTCATGAGTTTTTAATTAACTTATTAAGTTTTTATGTAATTTTTAATGTATTAGTCTTATTGTAGTTTTCTAGATTTTTATATGTTTTTATAAATATGTTATTATAATATGTTGTAGTTTAATTATTTAAAATTAGTATTGTTAGTTTGAATGCTAAAAATATGATTTTATTGAAATTAAATGTTATGTAAATTAAATTTTAATTAATGTTTTCATGGGAGTTATATGATATATTTTATTAATGAAAATATTTAATTTTAATTTAGTTTATAATTTATTGTGTAGGAAAATTATTGCCCTTGAAAAGCAAGAAAATCAAAGGAAAGATGGTAATTTTGAAAGAAAGTAACAAGAAAAATGGTGTTTCTCCAAAAGCCCAACCACGTGAGGCCCACTCTAGGCCCAACCCGTGGCCCCCCCTCCAACACCCAGCCACCACATTGCTGCCATTTCCCTTATTGAGCCCAACAAAAATGCATTTTGTCCCTTTATCCCCTATGACAAAAATGCCAACTTTTTACCCTTTTTCCTACACATTTTCACCACAACATCATCATTACACCCTATAATTTACCTCTACATACTATATTTATTTTATTTAATTAATCTAATCAATTTAATTAATTTAAATTGATTATTTTAATAAACTCACTTTTGCTATAAATATGGACTTTCAAGACCATTTTTGGGGTGCTTAATTTTTTGGTTACCATCTTTTTCTCTCATTTTCTCTCTACCATTCTCTCTTCCATTTGGGTTTTTCAAGAGCATTTTGCAAGTATGTATGTCATTTATTTTGTAATTTCTATTCTAGTTATGTGCTTCTAATCTTTTTCATAAGATTATTAAGATCATGATGAAGCAACTTGTAACTAGGTAATATTTATGTTGTATGTTGATTTCCCTTGTAATGCAACAAAGTCTATGGATTTTTCTTCTTCATATATTTCTTTCATCTTAAATATCTTGTATTTTAGATCGTTAGAACATTTTTACACTTTGTTCTTCATTAGTGCATAAACATAATATTCTTTGTGTAAGATGTGTCATTAAATTGTACACATCCATGCTTAGAACAAAAATATTATGTTTTGCCTTATAAATAATGTTCATTGATTTATTTGTTATTTCATTAGATTGATTTACACTAAATGCTTTGAAATTATAATTTTGAAAAGTGAAGAAAAATCCTATCTTTTTATAAGAAAATTGTGCTTAAAATTATAAATATTTTTGGAAAATGATAGTTTAAATTATTTTAACTATCACTAAAACTTGGGAATCAATATACTAATAAATATTATTAAACTTACATTTTGTGGATTCTAGTATCTTAATAATCTTTTCTTTTAATACTTATTTTCAACTCATTATTGGTTTATTTTCATTATCTTAAAAAGCTTTATTTTTCAATATTTCATTTTATGTTCATACTATTAAAACTTATCAATCTTTGGAACTAGGTTAGAATTTATTACTTTTGATTTAAAATAGTTTTCTCTTTTCGATTTTAGACAACTTCTTTGGGTTCGACCTCGTGCTTACACGAAAACTATTCTATAAATACGATTCGTGCGCTTGCGAGTATAAATATTTTAAACATACCCGTTTAGGGTCCATCAATTCCCTTGTTGAGAAGTGATCAAAGATGATAGAGGTGACCCAAAATAATTGCGGCAACATGGCACTTCGATTGTGACGAATGGAGAAATTGTTTGAGGGGCTTGTTCCTTTCTCCTTACTAAGAATGATGGCACAAACCTCATTCCAATATATATATATATATGTGTGTGTGTGTGTGTTAGAATGTAGTGGAAATTAGTTTAGAAAGTATGAAATGGTACATGGTAAGAAGTATGGGGTTCCATCTCAAAACCAATTGGTGATGAGTGGAGTAACCCGTACTGAATATACCCACACACTTTCCATGTGGGATATTTTCTCTAACATCCCCCCTCAAGATGGTGGCTATTTTTTCTCACAAATCTTGGACGGGTCGATCGCAAGTGGTTCGTTGGCTCTTTTTGGCTCACTATCCCCGAATCACAAAGGGCTCTTTTGGCTCTCTTTTTTGGACCGGTTTTGGATTTGGATCAGATATATACTCGTTAGAGTTTTATTTGGCTCTTGATACCATGTTAGAATATAGTTGAAATTAGTTTAGATAGTAGGAAATGGTGCATGGTAAGAAGTACGGGGTTCCATCTCAAAACCAATTAGTGATGAGTGGAGTAACCCATACTGAATATACCCACACACTTTCCATGTGGGATATTTTCTCTAACAATATATATATGGTCGTGATCCAAAACTTACGATGATGACTCTTCTTGGCGCATGGCAACATTTCTAACACCAAATCGTGAGGAGAGATACATCAACAATGTCATCCGACGAGGTGGTCTACAATGGTATCATTCATGTAGTGTGATTGTCGGTGTTTGTGACGGTGCTCCAATGGTGGTCGATGGTGGAAAGACAAAGAAAGAAAGATAGAAAGAGCAAGAGAGAAGAAAAGGAAAAAGATATAGTGAAATGGGTCTGATCGTGATTTTTAAATTTTTTTTACAAATAAACCAATTTTAAAAAAAAAAAATTAAGGGATATTTGCGGGGAAAGTACTCAAGTTATACTAAATTTTGCACTTAAGTATCCAAGTTATTTTTTTTACGGCAAAAATACTTATGTTCAATTTTTACTTGCACAATTAGTATCTGTCATTACCATCTAACGACAAAATTAACGACGGGTTCTAACAGTGCAAGTAAAAGTTGAAAATAGTTACTTCTGTCGCAAAAAAAAAAAGCATGGATACTTAAGTGCAAATTCAAACAACTTGAGTACTTTAGCTGCAAATATCATTTTTATTTATAAATTCATAATCTCAAATAAAATAACAAACCATAAAAATATATCCAAATTTTTTATTTTATTATAAAAGATATGATTAAAATGAATTATTTTTATTTTAATTGGATTAAATTATTATTTTAAGATAAAAATCAATATGTCAACATTTTAACTTTGTTTTAAACAAATTGGTAAAAGTGAATAAATTTTTATAAATAAAATTAAAATTTAACTTTGTTTTAAATAAAATAAAAAATGTTGTCGGCATCTTTTTATTTTATTTTAATGGTTTGTTGTTTCATTTGAGATTGTGAGTTTATATGTTTATAATAAAAGTTAATAAAAAAATAATATTTGCAGCTAAAGTACTTAAGTTATACAAAATGTTGCGTTATTTAAGTACCCAAAATTTTTTTTCGGCAAAAGTATCAAATTTTAACTTTTACTTGCACCATTAGTGCCCACCATTAACTTTGCCATTAGATGGTAACGTCGGGTACTAACGGTGCAAGTAAAAGTTAAACTTGGGTACTTAAGTGAGACATTTTGTATAACTTAAATACTTTTGCCGCAAATATCCATTTTTTTTAATAATCTAGATCTAGAGTTTTGTAATTTGAGCTATTTTTTAATATTCTTTTTAAATAATGAATCTCACTTCATTTAATAAAAATATGTGAGATTTTAAACAAGCTTATCAATGTCTTTTAGATATAACTGCGAAGTAACAATTAAAAACTCTTCTATATATAATATATACATAAAAAGTAATAATATTGTAACGTCCCACGTCACTATGGCTACATTCTGGAATGATTGGCCCTATAAGCCAACACGAGTCTTTCTAGTGTGCTTTGTCCTCACTCGCACGCTTCCTGGGAAAACTTCCCAAGAGGTCACCCAACTTGAGATTACTCTAGGTCAAGCACGCTTAACTTTGGAGTTCTTAAGTGATGGGCTACCGAAAAGAAGATACATCTTGTTTATATAGGTAGTACCCATCAATCAATTTAAGCCCTCTTCAACTGTGTAGTCCCATACCTACACAGTCTTAGAAACATCACACTTGACCTTCCCCATGCGGTGTGGGATTAAACAACTTTTTACCCGGTCCTTTCCTATGTGGATCACAGGATTCTGACAGTCACAATCACCCCCCCCCCCTTACGGGCCCGACGTCCCCATCGGCCACACTTCCGGCTGAGTCAAGGCTCTGATATCATTTGTAATGCCCCACGTCACTATCACTGCTTTCTAGAATGATGACTGGCCCTACAAACTAACACGAGTCTTTCCAGCGTGCTTTGTCCTCACTCGCACGCTTCCTGGGAAAACTTCCCAGGAGGTCACCCATCTTGAGATTACTCTAGGTCAAGCACGCTTAACTTTGGAGTTCTCAAGTGATGGGCTACCGAAAATAAGATGCATCTTGTTGATATAGGTAGTACATATCAATCCATTTAAGCCATCTTCAACTGTGTAGTCCTATACTTACATAGTCTTAGAATCATCACACTTGACCTTCCCCAGGCGGTATGGGATTGCACAACTTTTTACCCGGTCTTTCCCTCTGTGGATCATGGGATTCTGATTGTCACAAATATCCACTAAAATAGTTAGAAATTGTAAGGTGACATATATACCCATCTTAAATAAAAAAAAACTCTACAACATCATGTGTTTTACATTTTGTTGGATGCAACATCTGTCACTAAAAGCTCAATTAACAACCAACTCCTATTTAAATAAAGTAATGCTAGGACATTGTCAGTGCACACTTAAAATATAGATAATGATGTGACATATACATTTTAAACCACGCATAAAAATATAGGTCCTACCTTAATAAAATTGAATAGTTTAAGATGTTAGAATATTATTTATTTGGTATATAAAATCAACTAATTGATTTAATATATTAAAGTCAATATTTAATTTATTGACAAAATATTCTAATTAATGGTCAACATTGTTTGTTACCTGATTTTGTTGTTTTTCATATCCCAACTGATTGAGGAAATATCTCAATCTGTGGCAGAGACTCTGATGGTAGGTCTCACTCTATAAATATAGAGTACCGATCCCCAAGCTCGCTGCTCATTCTGACTTGCAGTAACTCCATCTAAAAGAGTTAGTGAGAGCTTGGAAGCCCGTGTACTCGTTCTAACTTCTGTTCCTTTTCTTTTGTAGATCTAAAGCTAGATCGAGGTTATCAATAGCAATGGATGGAGGTATACAATATTCGATTCTTTTGTATATGTTCATTCTATATATTAATTCCGCCTACATGTATATAGGATTGTTCATATGCCTACCATTCATTTTATCCTAACATTTGGTATCAGTCGCCAATCTACATCTCTGCCTTGCTAATTTTATCTGCCTTCATATTCATATTCATATATATATATATATACATATATCTTCGTTTTTGGTTGACCTACATTTAACAAAATTTCTTTTGGTAATTTTATTGTTTTTGTATTGTTTTGTGTTTACATATATGTTATATCTAACATATTTTGGCAATATATAAACAAATTATACACATATATTTTTTTTTTATGATTTATAGATGTGCCTATGTCTTCATCTATACACATATATTATATATTCGTGTATATAGTTTTATATATTGTTTGAGGGCCATATTCATAATTTTTTTTTTTAATTTTGATAGAGAGTTTTAATGTCTCATATTTTTTGATTTTTTGTTTCAAAACTAATTTTCCACATAAGTACCATTAGAAATCCTTCACATTATTTTTTCTAATGATCTATGTTTCCAAATCAAGTTTTGAGAATCCAAAATCAGTTTTGCAACCTTCATGTACCCGGTTATGGCCAAAAACAATTTTGATATTAAAGTTCGATTTTTTGTTGTTGTTTAATCAATCTAACGTCATGAATCTCTTTAAACATGAATTTCGAACCAATTTGGACAATAAATTTTATTTTGCCAATTTAATTAAAACATATAATTTTGGTAAATTATATAATTGGAAATTAATTAAAATGTGCAATTACTTGATTTTGGTGTATGGTATATTTCTTTTATTCATGCAATATTAAATAATTGTGCTATTTTAAAAATGTAATAAATTTTTACAATTAAGTTTATGCAATTATTTTATTAATTCACGAAATCAGTAAATGATGTTATTGTCTTATTAAGCATGATTTTTTTTGCCATTAAGTATATATATGGAATTATTGTATTTTCGTACATATAATTAATTATAGTAATTTGTATGATTATTTTGTTCTTATTCATGCAAAATTTATTTTGAGTATAATTATCTTTAATTTTATATGTATGCATTTATAATTTTAAATACATTATATATATATTCCATTATTGTGCTAGATATATTTAGATTATATTCAAACATTAAGATAGGTTGAATAATATTTAGCACATTAATCTTCATAATTTATTCATAAAATATTCATAAAACATTTAGGATGAATAAAATTATGAATAATTCATAAACAATTTTGTGGTTGATATAAGAAGGCATGAAACTGAGACAAATTCTCAAATCTAGAACGGTTTTTAATGATCTTCGGACGACCACACTAGGAGCACTACTCTCTGTGATTGCCTATTAATTTTCTTAATTTACCCACAGGAGTTATGAAAATTAATTTAATAAGTTTTATCATAAAGTTTAAATAAAGATAGAAGTATCAAACCTTACTTTATCCTAAATAATTCGTTTGAATAATCTATCATCCTTTACATCCAATTTTATTAAATTAAAAATTTAGCCCACATGCAATTTTTGTTTAATAAAATTTCATTTTTCAGCATGTTATACATTGGTAAAACATGACTTCATTAAGCCTCAATCTTCTAAATCTAAGTTTGTAATCCTATTCATGCAGCTTCTTCATCATCCTCTAGTTTCGCTGAAATCCTTACCGAAATACCTGAGCTTAGGGGGTGATAATTTCAAAATCTGGAAGGAACGAGTTCTTCTTCATTTAGGCTGCGCCGACATGGACTACGCAATAAGGAAGGACGAACCTGCTGCAATCACTGCGACTAGCACTACTGCTCAGATTGCACTATATGAGAAATGGGAGCGGTCCAATCACCTCAGCATCATGTTCATCATGTCCAAGATCCCTCTGGGAATGCGTGGATCGGTGGAGCAACCTGAGAAAGTCAAAGACCTGATCAAACTGATCGAGGAGCAGTTCGACACTTCGGACAAACCACTTTACAACAACCTCATCCACCAGTTCTCATCCACAAAACTCACTGGTGTCAAAGGAGTTAGAGAACATATTTCAAAGATGAGGGACATTTCTGCTCAACTGAAGAAACTCAATGTAGTCATTCCTGAAACCTTCCTAGTCCACTACATCCTTAACCATCTTCTACCTCAATATGGGCCTTTCAAAATTTCCTACAACACACATAAGGACAAATGGAGTATCAATGAACTGATAACCATGTGTGCTCAAGAAGAAGCAAGGCTCCTGCAGGAATAAGGTGAAAGTGCTCACATGGCCACCCAAGGCAAGAAACGCAAACCATCCAAGAAGGACAAGGGAAAAAATAAAGTGCCTCCCCAAGGCGATATAAAGAAGGATTCCATCAAATGTTTCTTCTGCAAAAAGAAGGGACATGCGAAAAAGGAATGCGCCAAGTTCAAGAAATGGATGGACGACAAAGGTAATCCAATTTCATTCGTATGTTATGAATCTAATATGGCTAATGTTAATATTAACACATGGTGGATTGATTCTAGATCGACAATTCACATTTCAAATTCCTTGCATGGTTTACAAAACCTAAGGAAGCCAGTGGGAAGTGAGCAAAGCATCTTATCCGGAAACAAGATGGGCTCACATGTGGAGGCTATAGGAACGTGCCATTTAGTTTTAAGTAACGGTTTTGTTTTAAAGTTAGAAAAGACATTTTATGTACCAAGTTTCTCTAGAAACTTGATTTCCGTTTCAAGACTTGTACCTTTTGGTTTTTCCTTTACATTTTCAGACAAATCTTTTAATTTATATAATAAATCTGAATGTGTTGGAAATGGTATTTTGTCTTATGGTCTTTACTGCCTTAATTTACAAAACAATACCGCTTATAATATTGTGTACGTTCACGCTAGCAATAAAAGATGTGTTATGAATGGGAATTCCTCTACATTATGGCACCGGAGATTGGGACATATCTCTATTGATAGAATTAGAAGGTTAGTAAATGATGGGGTACTCAATACCTTAGATTTTACTGATTTTGATACTTGTGTGGATTGCATTAAGGGAAAGCATACCTCCAAGTCTAAGAAAAGTGGTGTCCATAGGAGTTCTGACCTATTAGAAATCATACATACTGATATATGTAGTTCAGACATGGACTCATATGGTCAGAAATACTTTATCTCTTTCATAGATGATTACTCACGCTACATGTATATCTACTTACTTCATAACAAAAGCGAAGCGTTAGATGTCTTTAAGATATTTAAAGCTGAAGTAGAGAAATAATGCAACAAGCAAATTAAGATAGTGAGATCACATAGAGGTGGAGAATATTATGGTAGATACACTGAAGATGGACAAGCACCTGGTCCTTTTGCAAAGTTTCTTCAAGAAAATGGGATTGTTGCCCAATATACCATGCCCGGTACACCCGAGCAAAATTGTGTTGCAGAAAGGAGAAAGGAGAAACCGAACATTGATGGACATGGTACGAAGTATGCTTAGCAGCAACCCTAAACTTCTTAAATCCTTGTGGATTGAAGCTCTAAAGACATCCGTGTACATATTAAATCGAGTTCCAAGCAAGGCAGTCTCCAAAACTCCTTTTGAATTATGGAAAGGTTGGAAACCGAGTTTGCAACATGTACGCATTTGGGGATGCCCATCTGAAGTTAGGGTATACAATCCACAAGAAAATAAACTGGACCCAAGGACCATAAGTGGATACTTTATTGGTTACGCTGAAAGGTCTAAAGGTTACAAGTTTTATTGTCCATCTCATAGCACTAGGATTGTGGAATCAAGGAATGCAAAATTTCTTGAAAATGCCTTGATTAGTGGGATTGATCAATCCAAGGACTTAGGTTCTGAGAAAGATCCTTCAGAACCCTCCACCTCAAGAACAAGATTGATTGTGGTCGATAACACCCCTGCAGTCCCAATGGATGTTGAACCACCACAGCCAATTGTTGAAGATCCACAAGTCAATGATGAAGTTCAAATGGATCAAGTTGTTCAGGAGTTGCCTATAATTGTTGAACAACAAGCTGAACCACCCGCTCCTCAAGAGCCTGCTGGTGTAGCCTTAAGAAGATCCACTAGGACAACAAAATCGGCAATACCTAGTGACTACATTGTGTATTTGCAAGAATCTAACTACAATATTGGAGCCGAAAATGATCCAGAAACGTTTTCACAAGCTATGAATAGCAAAGAATCGGAACTGTGGTACAATTCCATGAATGAAGAAATGAATTCTATGAAAAGAAACGGAGTCTGGGATCTTGTTGAGTTGCCTAATGGGGCGAGGGCTATTGGGTGTAAATGGGTCTTCAAAACAAAGAAAGACTCATTAGGCAACATTGAGAGACACAAAACGAGACTCGTTGCTAAGGGATTCATTCAAAAAGAAGGAATTGACTACACGGAGACCTTTTCTCCGGTATCTAAGAAAGATTCCCTCAGAGTTATCCTGGCATTAGTTGCTCATTTTGATTTAGAGCTACAGCAGATGGATGTAAAAACTGCCTTCCTAAATGGTGACCTAGAGGAGGAGGTATACATGAAACAACCAGAAGGATTCTCCTCTAGTGATGGTGAGCATTTGGTGTGCAAGCTTAAGAAGTCCATCTATGGTTTAAAACAAGCGTCTCGCCAATGGTATTTAAAATTCCATGATGTCATCTCTTCTTTTGGATTTGAAGAGAATGTCATGGATCAATGTATATACCAGAAGTTCAGTGGGAGTAATATTTGTTTTCTTGTTTTATATGTGGACGATATTCTTCTTGCAACCAATGATAAGGGCATGCTACGTGAGGTGAAGCAATTTCTCTCAAAGAACTTTGAGATGAAGGATATGGGTGATGCGTCTTATGTCATTGGCATTAAGATCCATCGAGATAGATTCAAAGGTATCTTAGGTCTATCTCAAGAAACCTACATTAACAAAGTTTTAGAGAGATTTCGGATGAAAGATTGTTCACCAAGTGTTGCTCCTATCATTAAGGGTGATAAATTAAATTTGAGCCAGTGTCCAAAGAATGATTTTGAAAAGGAAGAAATGAAGAACATCCCATATGCTTTTGCTGTTGGAAGCTTGATGTATGCTCAGGTGTGCACACGACCCGACATTGCCTTTGCTGTCGGAATGCTAGGAAGATTTCAGAGTAACCCGGGATTAGACCACTGGAAAGCTGCAAAGAAAGTTATGAGGTATCTTCAGGGTACTAAGGATTACAAACTCATGTTCAGACGAACCGACAACCTAGAAGTAGTTGGCTACTCAGATTCAGACTTTGCTGGTTGTACTGATTCACTTAAATCAACTTCTGGTTACGTGTTTGCCGGCGGAGCTATATCATGGAAGAGTAATAAACAGACCTTAACTGCTACTTCTACTATGGAAGCCGAGTTCGTTTCGTGTTTTGAGGCTACATCTCATGGTGTATGGCTAAAGAGTTTCATTTCAGGCCTTAGAGTTGTAGATTCTATATCTAGGCCATTGAGAATGTTCTGTGACAATTCAGCTGCTGTATTCATGGCTAAGAACAACAAGAGTGGTAGTCGAAGCAAGCACATCGACATCAAGTACTTAGCTGTGAGAGAACGTGTTAAAGAAAATAAAGTGGTCATTCAACACATTAGCACTGAATTGATGATTGCTGATCCTATGACGAAAGGCTTGCCACCTCATAAATTCAAGGATCATGTAGTGAACATGGGACTTGGTTCCCTTACGTAAATTTATTGTACAAACTGAAGTTATTATCAATGAAACTCTTATTTTGATGTTTTCTCATATTTATGTGCATCTTGATTTTATTTGAGAAAATTTTATCTTCACAGGACCTGAATAAACATAAGGTTTATTTATTTAAGTACATAGCCACATAAATTACATTGTTATGTAATAAATATATTGTAATACATGGAAGATAATACTCGTCATAAAAAGAGGACCTATCGCCATGATTCATGTGCTTATTATCTAACAGGGATGATCGTCGGGTTTAAGTAATACATTAATTTAAATGCTGACCAAGTGGGAGAATGTTAGAATATTATTTATTTGGGATATAAAATCAACTAATTGATTTAATATATTAAAGTCAATATTTAATTTATTGACAAAATATTCTAATTAATGGTCAACATTGTTTGTTACCTGATTTTGTTGTTTTTCATATCCCAACTGATTGAGGAAATATCTCAATCTGTGGTAGAGAATCTGATGGTAGGTCTCACTCTATAAATATAGAGTACCGGTCCCCAAGCTCGCTGCTCATTCAGACTTTCAGTAACTCCATCTAAAAGAGTTAGTGAGAGCTTGGAAGCCCGTGTACTCATTCTAACTTCTGTTCCTTTTCTTCTGTAGATCTAAAGCTAGATCGAGGTTATCAATAGCAATGGCTGGAGGTATACAATATTCGATTCTTTTGTATATGTTCATTCTATATATTAATTCCGCCTACATGTATATAGGATTGTTCATATGCCTACCATTCATTTTATCCTAACATAAGATACATACCACATTATTGTATGCATTTTGGGTGTACAAAATAAGTGTGTACGTATCATTATTCGTTTAAATTTATATATATATATATATGGAAGACTTCTCAATGGTTACTACCCATAGATGGGTACTGACAATTATGATGATGTGGTAACATAGTAACTTGGTATAACATGTCACCAACAAGTAAATTTTTTTTTTTATACACTAATTTCGAATTTAGTTATTTTTTGTTTGTCATAATTAATGGTGTTTCCAACCAATGAGAAACACTAGCTATATTTAGAAATTGACATGCATTTGAAAAATAAAAAATTTATAATATTATATTTTCATAATAAATACACATTTTTCATCAAGTAACCCTTCCAAAAATTTGAAAAAATCAAAATTTATTTTTAGAAATACTAATTAACAACTATAAATATGAACAATTTATCTTAATCCAACGGTTAATATTAAAGTAACAATTTATGGGTAGTAATCATTAAGAGTGTACCTATATATATATTTATATATATGAATGTGGTATAACTATTTTAATTTATGCATATTTCTCCAACTATTTAATTAGCTTAACTAATAAAGTTGTGGATCGCGGTAGTTAATAACTAACTCAAGTTGTTCTAACTAAAATACTTTACTTATCCATTCATAATTAAAATGGTACGTATATGTATATAAATATTAGTTAGGTGCAAGCAAGATGCAATATTTATGATCGTCATGTAAATTTTAAATAAATAAACAATATTATATATAAAAGAATGACATAAACATATTAAAAGAAAAATTAAACCAAAATATTGTTTATGATTTTTAAAAAAAAAAATAATACGATAATCTTTTATACCACAAACTACTATATTTAAGGTAATTTCTTCTTTAGTTACACAGTCATATTATTTGTACACATATGATACTTATATATAATATATTTATTATGTATTATATATTATTGTAATAATAATATTTTTAACTTGTGAATTTATATTAATATAATAATTAAATATTTAGTTTTGTATTAAATATTATTATAATAATGATATTTTATAATATTTGAATTTAAATTAATATAATTTTTAAATATTTATTCTAGTAAAATTTTATAAAAATTAAGATTATATATTATTATAATAATATTTATAACATTTAAATTTATATTAATATAATTATTAAATACATAGTCTTGTATTATATATTATTATAATAATGATATTATATAACATTTAAATTTATATTAATATAATTAATAAATATCTAGTCTAATCACTAAAAAAAACGTGACTTTTGCCGACGCATTTTTGTGCTAGTAAAAATCATGATTTGCGCAGACAAAAGCCAGATAGGCTTTGCCGACGCGTTTTTGCGTCGGGAAAAGGTAACGACCGAACTTTGTCGCTAATAAGAATTTTTTCGGCACAAAACGGACTGCGTCGGCAAAAGTCACTTTTATTGACGCAAAAATGCGTCGACAACAATATGAACACGTCGATGAAAAACTTTCCCACGAAATTGTGAAAAACACTTTTGGCAGGGCCAAATTGCAACGGTAAAAGTGTAACTCTTTTCCGGCGCTAAATTACGCTTGTAAAAGTTAGGTTTTTTAGTGGCATAAATTGCACCGGTAAAAGGCACACTATTTGTGAAGACTCAAAAAAAAAAATTATTTAAGTGGTGGGACCCACTTGTTTTAAAAATAAGCATTTTTTTTCTTTTCTTTTCTTTTTCTTTCTTTTTCCTTTTTCTTCCCGAGCACTCTCTTCTCCTTCTTCTTCTCCTCCTCCTTCTTCTCCTTCTTCTTCTTCTTCTCTCGGCAACTGATGGCAAGACACCAGACCCAACCACCACCGGCCACCATTTTTGACGCGCGGCAGCTCATCGGTTTCGCCTTGCTCCGGCGACCTCAACTGCCAAGCGGCACCGCCCAACTCGCCGTCAATCGTTCGAAATTGCTTGTCAAAGTTTTGGTCCGTCAACTTTGACTGTGTTTTTCGGCCAACTCCGACCACCTCTTGACGAGTGGTTGATACCCTTGGAACCAGCGTGGAGAGAGGAACAAAACCCACTAATTCATTCCGGTCAACTCGCCTTTTTTCTCCGGCAAGATTTTGGGTATCTCCGCCCTTTGGAAGCGTTTTCCGGCGACACCGAAGGTCATTTGGGCGAAGGAGCTCTACTTTCGTGATGTACTCATCGAGAGGATCGTTTTGATATATGCCATGCATATATTCGTCGACGTTTCCGGTACCGCCACCAACCGCTATAGTTGACCGCTTGGGTAAGGTTCCGGAACTTGAAATTTTAAATATGGTCATATTATATGTCATTGGACACGATTTTGAATAAGGAATGCTATGATGATAATAGTTTGCTCATTTGGTGCACGTAGGAAAAACGTGATATTAAAATCGGACTAAATCATTCTAAGATCATCGATAAGCTTAGGAGCGTTGCTTTGGGCTCGGATTAAATTCTAAGGACGTATCTAAAGAGGTAGGGACTCAACTAGACTATTGGACTTATTTTTCTCGTATTAAATTGCATTCAACATATTCCAATTTTGATATTTATAAAATGTTTGAAAAATTGAAAACTTAACCTGCATGTTTTCTGATCTATTCTGAGGGCACCGAGTGCCAAATATATATTTTGTTCACTTATTTATGCAGGTTATGATTTTTGGGTTTATTCAAATGTAGCTGTTATGCTGCCCAATTTTCTAAATTATAAAAGGAATATGTTTCTTTCTTTTCATGTTTACCTGCATTTGGTTATACTGATGAGAGTTATAGTGATCATGATTGGTGCACGTTGTTGTTTCACGACCTAATCTCTGTGTCATCATAGGTAGATCAGGTGTCCACTCACCTGTAGGTGTAAAGACCTAGCATCTGTATACAGGAAGTGTTCTGAGCCTCCCCCTTGTGGTGGTTATCAGGTCAGGCTACTCGGTTTAGGATGTCGGATTTTCTATGGTGGGTAATGGGAACTAGAGATCTAGTGGACGGTGTGATGTGCACTTGTAACTATGCTTTTATGATTATTTGTGGTTTCTCTCTATTTTGGTTTATACATGATGATGTATGTTTTGTTTTAAAAAGCTAACCATGCAGGAGTTTTTATTGAACTTTTGAGTCCTATGTTGTTAGTTGTTTTCCTACTGGGCTTTATAAGCTCACCTCTATCTCTCCCATTCCAGGAGCCTAGTGACGCAAACGTGGAAAAGTGTGAATTATTGCTGAAGCCAATGTGTTTAGTGCCATAGTCCTATCTTTTGAACATTTTATGTATTTAATTTGGAACCTATCGGTCTGTACATCTAAATTAGCTATGTCCTAGTTAGAAATGAGGAATGCTGGATGCTAAGTATTATTTTGGGTATTTTATGACTTATTAAATTTAACTGTTTGGTGACTACATAACTGTGGGGATATTATTATTCTATGTGTTTAAGATAAATGATCCTACTTTTATCCGTAATATTTTCATATATAATTATAGGAGTTATTCCATTATTTCGACTTATAATTATAGTAATATTTAATATAAATTAAAGGATCATTTATAAAGACTATTTTCCACCGATGGTCAAAGTCTGACCTTTGACCACCCAAGTTATGGATATTGCAAATCTGCCACAGCCTAGGGCTCGGGTCATGACAGAAATATGGTATCAGAGCACCGGGTTAAAATACCTCAGAGTGTGTCACCAAATAGATTAAATTTATTTTAAAATAAAGTATTTTGATCTATAAAAGGCGTATGTATATAGAGAGCATCCATTCCTCACTAACTGGTTAGCTTTTGATTTACTGACCTAAGAAAATGCCTCCGAAAGGAAGGACAACAAGGAAAAGGCCTGCAGATGATGTCCTTGAGGCTGAGGTTCCTTCTTCGCCAGTTGCATTCCCTGTGAACGCCATTCTTGAGGCTTTAAGAGGCATTCCTGCCAAACAGATGGATCCAGCTGCCCGACAGAGCAATCACTTCTAGATTTTCCATCGGATTCAAATGCTTAAGTGTAAAGGTGGAAATGATTCCATGGTTGCTGAAAGATGGTCGAGGCATATAAAGAAGAGTTTAAACATTATAGGAACACCTAAGGAGTATCATGTTAATATTAATGTGCCCAAGTTGGAAAGGAGCGCACTGAATTGGTGGAGAGTCTTAAGTGGAATAAGAGGAATTGATGGGATGACTTGAGGAAATTTTGAGATGGGTTTTCGAAGAACAACATTTTAACCCATCTCATAGGAGGACTAGATTGGATCATTTGATTGCTTAAGATCAATGATAGGTTGATGAGATCTCAGAATGACTAGATAATGATGGATGTGAGCGAATGATTCTACATGAAGTTTGTAGAGTTATCTTCCTATGTTTATGCCGGTACGGTCGATTAACCTCCTTTATTTGAGCAGTTCCTCCGTCCCTTACTCCCTTCAATGCTGGGTCCACTTGCCCTATGACCTTTGGAAATTTGAATGAGTGTGTGACAGCAGCCTTACGGACTGAGGCTCATCGAGAATGAATCGAAAGAAAGATTTCCCACACGACAACAGAGGTTCCAACCATCACATGGAGGACCCATCGGGAGTTATGCAAGGTCTACTCCTTTCACAGGACAAACTAAGAGTAACCAGTCTCAAACTTCATCATATGGTTTCACACCCACACCAGGGCAACAATCCCAATATCAACATCAGTTCTAGCCCCAAGGTTCAGGATTCAACCATGGGTACTCGCAGAGTTTTCAAACTCCTATTTCTGCTGGAAGTTAGAGAGAGTTCAATCCCGGAGGAGGCTTTAGTGCAAGCACAAGCCATATGGTCAAGGAAAAGAGAAAGCAAAAGAAAAAGCCTCCAGTCAAGCCTATGCTCTTGGTGGTGATGATGTACAAGGAGGAACATGCCAGGGAGTTGTGGGTGGTGTGGTTCTTATCTCATGCTCTTGGGCTCATGTATTATTTGATACTGGTGCATCTCATTCTTGTATATCATAAATGTTTGCTAGCATGTTGGGTTTGAGTTGGGAAACATTTAGTCCTACATTGCAGTTGAGTGCACCTATGGGAGGGCATGGTGAAGTATCAACCATCTGCAAATCGGTTGTATTGTGTATGAAGAGCATAAATTTATTAGGAAACCTGATGGTGTTACATATAGGACAATTTGATGTGATTCTTGGCATGGATTGGTTGTTTAAGTACCAAGCCATTGTTGATTGCTTACACAAAATGGTGACTCTTTTAACTCCAAGTGGAGATTTCATTTTATATCGAGCCAACATGAATGCAGTAAGGCATGATCCTATCCTTAAGGAATGTTTAGGTGGGAAAAAAAACTTAGAGTGTTATGGGAGTCTGTTTGCAATTGAGGATAAGTCTAGGCCTCTAAACAAGTTTCCTTGGATATCAGTGGTTAGTGGCTTTCCAGATGTGTTTCCTGGGGATTCGCTAGGACTACCACCTGATAGAGAGATCAAATTTTGCATTGATTTGATTCCCGGGACTTAACCAGTTTCTATTACCCCTTATCGCATGGCACCTGCAGAGTTGGATGAATTGAAAAAGCAATTGGGTGAGCTAATGGATAAGGTACATCAGGAACAGTACTTCCCCATAGGGAGCTCCAGTTTTGTTTGCCAAGAAATCTGATGGATCCTTGTGATTGTGCGTCGATTATAAGAAATTAATTCAGATGAAAATTAAGAACAAGTATCCATTGCCAATGATATATGAGTTGTTTGATCAGCACATATGTTCAAAGTGTTTTTCCAATATTGACTTAAGCTCAGGCTATCATCAATTGAGGATTTAGAAAGAGGATATTCCTAAAACTAATTTCAAAACACGTTATAGACACTTTGAGTTTTTGGTGATGCCATTTGGGTTAACGAATGCACCTGCAATATTTATGGACCTTATGAATAGAATCTTTAGACCCTATTTGGATAAGTTTGTGGTTGTTTTTATTGATGAAATTTTGGTGTATTCCAAGACACCTGAGGGCCATACAGAACATTAAACAATTGTGTTGCGAACTTTGAGGGACCATCAATTATATGCTAAGAAAGAAAAATGTGACTTCTGGAGGACTGAGGTCAAATTCTTAGGGCATGCAAAATATCAAGATGACATTACAGTGAATTCATGTTAGATAGATTCTATCTTAAAGTGGGAAAAAAATAAAAGAACGTTACTAAGATTTGAAGTTGTCTTGGGTTAGTAGGTTACTATCGTCGCTTTGTGGAGAATTTTTCTCGAATTGCTATGCCTTTGAAAAAGATAACAAGTACGGATTTAAAGTTTGTGTGGGATGACAGTTGTGAAGAAGCTTTCAGAGAACTTAAGCCAAGATTGACTACGGCGACTATTCTCACTGTGCCCAATAATGATGAACCGTTTGTGGTATTTATTGATGCTTCTGGTACTGGTTTAGGTGGAGTTCTCATGCTACATGGCAATGTTGTTGCCTATGTTTCCTGCCAATTGAAGATACATGAGAAACACTACCCCACACATGACTTTGAACTTGCAGCAGTGATTTTTTTGCCTTGAAAATGTGGAGATGTTACTTATATGGGGAAAAGTTTGAATTAGAATCTGATCATAAGAGTTTAGAGTATCTCTTTACTCAAAGAGACTTGAATTTGAGGCAAAGAAGAAGGGTCGAGTACAGGGCAAATTATGATTTCACTTTGATATATCCTCATGGAAAAGCAAATGCGGTTGCTACACAGTGCTACTTCAACAAGTTACGAAATGTCAGTGGCAAGATGAGAAATTGAGACTTATCTATAATCGAATCCAAAACGGTGAGCAATTATATGGATGAACAGTAAATGCTGAAGGATTCTTATACCATAAGGGAAGATTAGTCGTTGCAAAAAAAAAAAAAAATCCCTGATCTTAGAGAGTCTGTTATGATTGAGGCCCATAGGTCTAAGTTTGTTGTGCATCCTGGAAGCACAAAGATGTACCAAGATTTGAAAAGACAATATTGGTGGGAAGGTATGAAGAGAGACGTGACTAACTTTGTAGCTAAGTGTATGGTTTGCCAACAGGTTAAAACTGAGCACCAGAGACTTTCTGGACTGCTTCAACCTTTACCTATACCAAAATGGAAGTGGGACGAGATCACGATGGACTTTGTGATGGGATTACCATTAACACCATTAAAGCATGACACTGTACGGTTGATTGTCGATCATTTGACCAAATCTGCTCATTTCATTTCAATTAGGAAGGATTATAAGGTTTCTAAACTAGCTCGACTTTATGTGGATAATATACTTCGACTGCATGGGTTACCTTCCAGCATTGTCTCTGATAGAGATCCTCGTTTTACATCAAGGTTTTGGCGAGCGTTGCAAAAATATTTTGGAATTGAACTTAACTTGAGCACCGCTCACCGCCCTCAGATAGACGGAAAATCTGAGAGGACTATCCAAACTTTGGAGGACATGCTTCATTCTTGTATTTTGGATTTTGGGGGTAGCTGGGGAAAACACTTGTCATTGCTGGAATTCACCTATAATAACAGCTACCAGGCCAGTATAGGCATGGCTCCTTATGATGCCTTATATAGGAGACCATGTAGATCACCTTTGTGTTGGGCATAACCAGATTAGCATGTCACAATTGGATCTCAAATTGCTAGTACTACTGGGAAGATCACAGTATTTTTTTTCAAGAGAGACTTAAGGTTGTTCAAAGTTGTCAGAAGAGTTATGCCGATCTCCTCCGATGAGAAGTTGAGTTTGAGGTTGGTGATTATGTCTTCTTGAAAGTTAGTCCCATGCGTGGTGTGATGAGATTTGGAGTGAAGGGTAAGCTAGCCCCGAGGTATATTGGACCTTTCGAGGTTATCGAGAGGGTTGGGGAGGTCGCTTACCGATTGAACTTACCAGCACGGTTGGGGGCATGTTCACAATGTGTTCCATGTGTCGATGCTGAGGAAGTATACTCCAGACCCATCAGACATCATTGAGTATAAGGCTATCCCTATTCAAGAGAACGTGACATATGAAGAACAACCTATCAGAATTCTGGCGAGAGAGTTAAAGGTGTTAAGGAATAGAGGGATTCTCGTAATCAAGGTCTTATGGCAGAACCACAGAGAAGACGAGGCTATTGGAGAGTCAGAGTCGGAGATGTATAAGAAGTATCCTCATTTGTTTAATTTTCAGCTTGAGGTTGTACTTTGAAAATTTCGAGACGAAATTTCTTTAAGGAGGGAAGAATGTGAAGACTCAGAAAAAAAAGAATATATATATATATATATTATTTAAGTGGTGGGACCCACTTGTTTTAAAAATAAGCATTTTTTTTCTTTTCTTTTCTTTTTCTTTCTTTTTCCTTTTTCTTCCCGAGCACTCTCTTCTCCTTCTTCTTCTCCTTCTTCTTCTTCTTCTCTCGGCAACTGATGGCAAGACACCAGACCCAACCACCACCGGCCACCATTTTTGACGCGCGGCAGTTCATCGGTTTCGCCTTGCTCCGGCGACCTCAACTGCCAAGCGGCACCGCCCAACTCGCCGTCAATCGTTCGAAATTGCTTGTCAAAGTTTTGGTCCGTCAACTTTGACTGTGTTTTTTCGGCCAACTCCGACCACCTCTTGACGAGTGGTTGATACCCTTGGAACCAGCGTGGAGAGAGGAACAAAACCCACTAATTCATTCCGGTCAACTCGCCTTTTTTCTCCGGCAAGATTTTGGGTATCTCCGCCCTTTGGAAGCGTTTTCCGGCGACACCAAAGGTCATTTGGGCGAAGGAGCTCTACTTTCGTGATGTACTCATCGAGAGGATTGTTTTGATATATGCCATCCATATATTCGTCGACGTTTCCGGTACCGCCACCAATCGCTATAGTTGACCGCTTGGGTAAGGTTCCAGAACTTGAAATTTTAAATATGGTCATATTATATGTCATTGGACATAATTTTGAATAAGGAATGCTATGATGATAATCGTTTGCTCATTTGGTGCACGTAGGAAAAACGTGATATTAAAATCGGACTAAATCATTCTAAGATCATCGATAAGCTTAGGAGCGTTGCTTTGGGCTCGGATTAAATTCTAAGGGCGTATCTAAAGAGGTAGGGACTCAACTAGACTATTGGAATTATTTTGCTCGTATTAAATTGCATTCAACATATTCCAATTTTGATATTTATAAAATGTTTGAAAAATTGAAAACTTAACCTGTATGTTTTCTGATCTATTCTGAGGGTACCGCGTGCCAAATATATATTTTGTTCACTTATTTATGCAGGTTATGATTTTTGGGTTTATTCAAATGTAGCTGTTATGCTGCCCAATTTTCTAAATTATAAAAGGAATATGTTTCTTTCTTTTCATGTTTACCTGCATTTGGTTATACTGATGAGAGTTATAGTGATCATGATTGGTGCACGTTGTTGTTTCACGACCTAGTCTCTGTGTTATCATAGGTAGATCAGGTATCCACTCACCTGTAGGTGTAAAGATCTAGCATCTGTATACAGGAAGTGTTCTGAGCCTCCCCCTTGTGGTGGTTATCAGGTCCGGCTACCCGGTTTAGGATGTCGGATTTTCTATGGTGGGTAACGGGAACTAGGGATCTAGTGGACGGTGTGATGTGCACTTGTAGCTATGCTCTTATGATTATTTGTGGTTTCTCTCTATTTTGGTTTATACATGATGATGTATGTTTTGTTTTAAAAAGCTAACCATGCAGGGGTTTTTATTGAACTTTTGAGTCCTATGTTGTTAGTTGTTTTCCTACTGGGCTTTATAAGCTCACCCCTATCTCTCCCATTTCAGGAGCCTAGTGACGCTAACGTGGAAAAGTGTGAATTATTGCTGAAGCCAATGTGTTTAGTGCCATAGTCCTATCTTTTGAACATTTTATGTATTTAATTTGGAACCTATCGGTTTGTACATCTAAATTAGCTATGTCCTAGTTAGAAATGAGGAATGTTGGATGCTAAGTATTATTTTGGGTATTTTATGACTTATTAAATTTAACTGTTTGGTGACTACATAACTGTGGGGATATTATTATTCTATGTGTTTAAGATAAATGATCCTACTTTTATCCGTAATATTTTCATATATAATTATAGGAGTTATTCCATTATTTCGACTTATAATTATAGTAATATTTAATATAAAATTAAAGGATCATTTATAAAGACTATTTTCCACCGATGGTCAAAGTCTGACCTTTGACCACCCAAGTTATGGATATTACAAATCTGCCACGGCCTAGGGCTCGGGTCATGACACTTTTAGTGGCGTGAAATTATGTCGGCAAAAGATAATTTATTTTTTGTGACAATGATTTTTGCCGACACAATTTTGTGCCGATAAAAATATTTTAATTGTCTATTGTTAATTGTCTCCACTAAACATGAAATATAAAAATAGTTTAGTATTTTAACACAAACTTTGTATCTAATTATATAAACTACAAATAAATAAAAAGTTTTACAAGTAGGTACTGTCCTCATCATCCTCACCCTCGTCAGCTGCACCATCGTCCTCGTCATCGTCATCTTGAGGGTCCTCTTCTGGCAAGTTCACATTAATTTCTTCATTGTCTCTAATAATATAAACTTGAAATAAAAAAAATGCTCTACAAATGTCCTCATCCTCGGCCCTGTCAGCTGCATCGTTGTCATCGTCATCGTCCTCTTTTAGTTCCAAGTGCACAGTAAAACCAGGAACCATAGCTTCACTCATTCCTTAAGAGTATGATTTATATACTGCGAATAGTTAATTATTTTAATTTTTTGTTACTTATCAAAGATATGTAGAATCCAAATACAATGTTAATCATTTTATTTTTTATAATTCTGTCTATTAATACCATTTACCAAAATTATACGTTTTTCATTATTACCAAAATTAAAAAAAAATTCATTCTTACCAAAATTCTACATTTTTCATTATTAACTTATATTACATTTAGTAAGTTATGACTTAATTTTATTTAATTGTAAAATTCTTCCCAATTTTCAACATTAGATAGTAACAAAAAAAATTATCTACCTTACAATTTAACTCTTAATTTATTTACTAATAATTAAATTAATTATTTTTCTATATTAAGTAACTACTTAATTTATTAATACATGATCTAAATTAATCATGTCCCATTTATCCAATATTGCATAAAAAATATAAAACATTTTGTTATCACCATCAAATACACATCACATTAACAAATTTATCAAAAGTAAAATACATATAAATATTACCAATTTTCATAAATTTAAATTAATTATCCATATTTTATTAAAAATAAACTAATAAAACCTAAATGCAAATTTCACATAATCTAAAAAAAATATATAATAATAAATACATATATTTTCACAAATTGAAAATTTGTGAGTGATCCAAATCTCAAACAAACCTTTAAAATCAATAAAAAATTATAAATTTTCGGCATCATAACAACTTAAATTTATTATATCCAAAAAATAAAAAACGTGCACACAAAAACTCAGAACATCAAAACTTACAACATAAACACAAAATAAAAATTAAATGACAACCATTCATTTATTTTCTTAAAAATTCAATTAATTTATTTATTGTCTTATTAATTTCACAATTCATTTTACAATTTACTAACAAAACTAACAAAAAATCATATAAATTTCTAATAATAAACACAAATCAATAGATTAAGAACACAATATTCATACTTACATTTTCATCACTAATATGATTTTATAACATAAAAAAATTATAAAAACTTAAATTTTCACATATCAATATTGAAAATAAACAAAATCTCATTGTCAGATCTACTTTATTGACACATTTCATATTTAAATCAAATAAATAAAAACATAAAATATCATATTATCATCACATTTTAATTTACAAAACAGAAAAATAAATACATACATGCATGGAATTTTCTTGCCAATTTATCACTTCTCCAACTCCAAATCATAGATTTCTGTTACTAATACTCTATAAATCATATTTCTCACAAAAGAAAAATACAATATGTAAAAAAAAAACAAAATGTATTTTTAAGAAAATATATACAATGAAAAAAAAAGTAAAGCATACCTTCGGAGGTTGGAGTGCTCGGAGGTGCGGCGATGTCGGGGTCGGACTGCTCGGAGCTAACAGAGCTCGGAGGTGCGACAACGCCAGTGTCAGAGTGCTTGGACTGGAATGGTTCGTAGAGAGAGAGAGAGAGAGAGAGAGAGAGTGTAACGACCCAAATTCACTAATAAGGCTTAAGGGCTTTGATTAGTGTGCCGGGAGGGCAAGATGGGAATCATGTGTGATTATTATGATTAAGATGTATGATTATGATTTTAAGCATGTTAAATGACTATGTGAATTATATTATGTGATAATAATGATATGTGAAATGTATTGTGTGGGTGCTGTGAAACAAACGTGATGCACGTGCCAAGACGGTCCTAGGAAACTAGATAATGGTAACTGGTGGTTTGGTAACCTGCGTAACTATTAGTAACCTTAGAGAGTAACAAGTTTTAAGGGGAAAGTGGTAGAATTGCAAAACTGGTGAAAAGACAAGTATGGCCTTGAGGTTAAGTTTGGAAGGGGTATTAG
Source organism: Humulus lupulus (assembly GCF_963169125.1). NCBI lineage: Eukaryota > Viridiplantae > Streptophyta > Magnoliopsida > Rosales > Cannabaceae > Humulus > Humulus lupulus. Next base: position 90,977,641 of record NC_084800.1, on the reverse strand, counting down.
TGGAAGGGTAGAGTAGACATTTTGGTAGGATAGATGATTATCAGCTGAAGAGGGAAAATCATATACGTATAATATTTTGGGAGATGGGTTTATGCTGAATTGTGGAGACCTAGAATTAGAGCAAAAAGGGAGATAGAAAGGAGAAGCAGAAATCTAAACTCTTGGAAGGAGAATCAAAGGATGTTTGACGTTATCAACCAAGCTTAGGCCAAGAAAACTCAGAGGTAAGATTTTGATTATGCTATAACCAAGTTTTAAGTCTGAATTTTAGTTAAGGAAGGTGAATTGAGATAAGTTGGTGGCTGGTTTTATGTAATTTCAGAATTGGGAACCAAGGGGGAAGGAGGTCAAGAGCTGGAGGTTGAACCTATCACTTAAGGTAAGGTCTCTGTATGTTTATTAGGTTTGTTTTGTTAAGGTATAGGGAGTTTGAAGTGTGGATTGTGCCTGAGTTCAAGCAGTTCATAATTTCTCTGGTTTGAGTTGTCAAGTGGAAATTCAAGAGTGAATTTTAGGATTGAAGGTGTGAGTGAGCTTGGGCATGATGTCTTTGGGTTGTTGTGAGGTTTGTTAGGGGTTTAGAGTTGGTTTTGGGGCTTAGGATAGAGTTTGGGATGATTTGGAATGAGTTAGGTTCGGGAAAAATGCGAAGGAAAACCCAGAAATCTGGGTCTGCGATGGTGTGCCGCGACACAGCTTTTGCTTGCCGCGGCCTAGGGGTCTTTGGAGGTGGGTGTCGCGGCACAAGGCAAATTTCAGGGAGTGATATTTTGCAATTTTTGGTCTTTGCTCTGGGGGTTCGGGGGATGCCTCCGGGGTGTTGTTCTAAGGTTTTGGGGGTTCCGAGAGTGTGGATTAGGTACCGGGAAGGTAGTTTTGGATTGGTTAATGACAAAGAATATTATATTTATGTTGTGATTAGGAATTTGGAGAGGCTCGGGGTAGAGGACCGTGCTTGTGGCTACGTGGCATCGGAAACCAGTAAATTGAAAGGTAAGAACACTGCACCCGAATGTATGATTGTGATGGGACTAAGTGCTCCCGAGAATTGTTTTGTGTCATCGTTGGTATTATGCCAAGGGACACGTGTAAGCGGTCTAAGAGTACCGATCATGAATTTAGCGCACGGGACGCGAATTGGCCACTGGGAGCCAGAAACGAAAAGATAACAGAGGGAGCAGCTTGAGAGCGCTAGCCCTGGTTATCATCTGTGCATTGTGTTATATGAGCTGATATGCTTTGTATATGAAATACTTGACCATTGATAAGCTTTGTATATGAAATACTTGACTATTGATATACTTGAAGTTTATGAGATGCCATATGTGAGATTGACTTGACAGCTAAATGTGCATGTTCTATTATTGATATGTGTTCTTGCTGGGCCTTGGCTCACGGGTGCTACGTGGTGCAGGTAAAGGCAAGGGCAAGCTGGACCAGGCCTGAGGTGGAGAGCTCCGAAGTGAAATGTACATAGCCAGCCGTTCGATCACCATGATCGAGGAGTGTGTCAGGACAAAGATTACCTAACTGCTCATTTTGCCTTAGTATGGCTGTTAATGTATATAGACTTTGTAACTTTTGTAAATGACTTTTAAACTGTCATTTTTGGGATCCCATGTACATAAACAATGTTTAGTAATGAAAATGTATCTTTTGAGACCAAAACTCTTTTAACCTTAGTTCCTCTACTATTTGAGTAACACGCTTTTACTTTAAATACTTGATTAGCAAGTTTGGCACTTTATAAACACACAGTGTAACGGTCTTGGCTATCCAGGGCGTTACAGAGAGAGAGAAATGAAACTGAAAAAAATGAGGAAGAAAGGGGCTGTGCGGCTGACTTATTATCGCATGACTTTTCCTAGCGCGTTTCAAAGTGCCAGTAAAAGTCAAAACCGCACCAACAAAAGTCATCCAAAAAACCCAAGTTTAAAACAACGTAGTTTCATTAAATGATACATTTGCGACGCGTTTTAGACTTTTTCCAGTGCAGTGAAACACGCCGGTAAAAGTAATACAGTCGATCAATAAACTTGAGGCGGGAATTTTCCTACTGAGAATTTACAAAATTTTTAGGCACTATTGCGAAATGCATCGCTAAAGGTGTTTTTCTGGGCGCATTTAGAGAAATGTGCCACTAAAAGTCACTGGCGCTTTTTGTGAAATGCATCGCTAAAAGTCTATTATTATAATTTGTTTGATAAGTGTACTTGTTAATCTTAAGTCACATCGGTCACAATCAAATTATTAATTAGGTCTGAAATACTACATAGTTATAAAATGTTGCAAGAAACTACTATCCCGAGGTGAGATCGACTATGATTCACACCGATAGCAGAACTTTGACCACTAACAGTCAACAAGAACAATCTTGGTTAGTGAAATTGTTAATCTTGGAACATCTCGCGGGCAATCAATCTGTTGATTAGGTCTGAATTACCCCATACTTAGCCAAGGTTGTAATAAATTAGCAGCAGTAGCAGTAACATTAGCAGTAGCAGTAGAAAGGCCAGTGGAGAGTGGGACCTAGGAGCTTCGTGATGTACTCGTGGGGACCATATAGTCGAGGAAGATCAAGCAGACCTATTTATTTTTATTAAAGAATATTTTTTTTAAAGTTTTATTTAAATGTTGCTCATTTTAATATGCTAAGACAGTTATTTTATTTTTGTAAAACCATAGATCTATATTTTTTTTTTTTTAAGTTTTCATTCAATAAAAGAGAAATGTTTTATGATTACGATCTAACACTGTGTTCTCGATAATTTATGAGAAATTAGGGTATTACAATAAATATCTAGTCTAGTATTAAATATTATTATAATAGTGATATTTCATAATATTTAAATTTATATTAATATAATTAATAAATATATTTTTATTTTGTTTTAAAAGTATATTTCTTTAAATATTTAAATATTTAGAATAAGTGAACAAAAGAAAATGTTAAAATTAAGAATTTATGTTATCTTTACACTTTTTATTGATAATAATAATAAGAAGAACAAATACAACTCAATAATAATAATTTTATAACATTTGAAGTTATATTAATATAATTAATAAATTTATATTTTTAATTTGTTAATCATTAAATTTTTAATTTTGTATTATATATTATTATAATAATCATATTTTATAACATTTGAATTTATATTAATATAATTGATAAATGCAGCGTCTCTGCAGCAGCAGCCGCAGTAGTAGTAGTAAGTACTTTAGTTTTCATGGTTATTGGTTCAAGCCGGGATTTAGTTGGGAGCTTGTAGATCTAGTAATGGATTTTATAAGTTTAGCCTATAGTTTGGAAATATTAATTTTATCATAAGGTTTGATTAATGAAGATAGTCCTAAGAATATTATTTATTATAACCTAAGGTTTAGATAAAATAATTAAGAATGTGACATTTGTCACATATATTTTTATTAAAGATTTAAGGTTTTTGATGAATAAAAATAATCATGGATAAGTCTCGGAAGTCTAGAACATTCCCTCAGCTCTTAGGATCACGTTTTACTCAGTCAAAGTGGTTTAAAAAAAATTAAAGTGTGCAAAAACGTGTTTGAAATATCAGCGTATGCCGATATATCGCAGCTATAGGGATCGATATATCGCCTATGATTGATACGGAAAATACGTCGACTTCGCACGAAAGAAACCACAAACCCTCAGGATTGTTGTGCAGCCGATATATCGCTTATAGGAGGCGATATATTGGCTCCAGCGACCATTTTTTGAATTTTCGTGGAATCCGAAACTAGAAACAGCCCTCAACAACTTTGACTTGTTCTTGAATGTTTTTGACCGAGTTCTGGGCATCTGTTGAGCAAAAAATGTATTTTTAATAATTTATTTATTCATTTTAAAAGGAGTTAGTTTCATTCCTTGAACTCTATAAATATGACCCTTTACTCAGCCATTTTTCATCATCTTTCAAGCACAGTTCAGAGCCTCCAAGCTACTAAGTTCATTTTAGAGAGAAACACTAGGGTTTTGGGGTTAAAAGCTTTCCAATCTAAGCTTTTATAAACACTTGGGAAGTAAGATAGAGTGATTTTTTCGGTTTTGAGGTGTAGATCGAAGTTTTAATCTATCCAAGGTATTATTTATCCTCATGTTTAGTTCATTATAGTTCCTCTTATTCTTTTCATTTTCTTCAAATCCTAACTCGTTATAATGACTTTTGGTTAGGTGTTCAATTTCTTTGAAACTTAAAGTTTTTTGTAAGTCTTTATTCCAATGGTTTAGATCTTCTATTCATCTTCTTTTCTCTAGAGGACTTATGGTTTCTTTATGTTTGGTTTTAGGAGTTTCCAATCCCGCACTTGTCTCCAATATTTCGATTTTTGGTAAGGAAAATTAGGTAGTTTAATTTATGATCTAGTTTATGTTTTGTATGACCTAACATTTTAGGTACAATAAAGGGGTAAGTGTGTCTGGACCTAAGGTGTCCAATGATGTATGACAGACTTATATCCGGCACGCTCAGTTGCCAAACTTTTATGACGGGCCTAAGTTGATGTCTGGTATATGACAGACTTATGTCCGGGGCTTAATTGCCACCCCTGATAAGCACTTATCTTTTTATTATATCTGACTTGTTATGACCTATAGTTATGATTATGACTTATGACCTATGACTTGTAATTTATGATTATGACTTAGATTATGATTTATGATTAATACTTAGGCTATGATATGACCTAGAGTTTTATGATGTTGTATGATTAGTATAAATAAGTTTTGTTACGACTCTTGTGAAATTTATGATATGTTGACTAAATGATTATATGACTAACTCTTGTTTGTATTTTCCTTACTGGGCGTAGAAGCTCACTCCTTATGATGTTATTATTACAGGCTATTAAAGATAGAAAGGCCGATGGCGAATGAGACCTAGAAGCTTCGTGATGTACTCGTGGAGACCATATAGTCGAGGAAGATCAAGCGAACCTATTTATTTTTATTAAAGAATGTTTTCTTTTAAAGTTTTATTTAAATGTTGCTCATTTTAATATGTTAAAGACAGTTATTTTATGTTTGTAAAACCAAGGATCCATATTTTTTTAAAGTTTTCATTCAATAAAAGAGCAATGTTTTATGATTATGATCTAACGCTATGTTCTCAATAATTTATGAGAAATCAGAGCGTTACAATAAATATCTAGTCTAGTATTAAATATTATTATAATAATAATATTTCATAATATTTAAATTTATATTAATATAATTAATAAATATATTGTTAATTTGTTTTAAAATTATATTTCTTTAAATATTTAGAATAAGTTAACAAAAGAAAACATTAAAATTAAGAATTTATGTTATCTTTACACTTTTTATTGATAATAATAATAAGAACAATTACAACTTAATAATAATAATAATAATAATAATAATAATAATAAAAGAGAAAGAACATTAAATAATTATTTCCATTGATTCACGCACCATTTGATTTACAAAAAGGAGTCTTAGTCTTATAGATCATATATGATATAACGTACGTGATCTCATGTAGCAAATGAAACAAATTCTTGTGTATAATTATAGAATTAAGCAGGGTCCCAGCTTCGCATCAGCCATGCATGTCTGAAAATCCAATAACCTTCCGACTACGTGTAGGATTATAGTTGAGATTTAAATATAGATCTTAATTATTTAATTATGGCCATAAAAAAAATTAATGAATGTTGCAACAAAAAAAAAAATAATGAATGTTACGTATTGTCTTAAATCAAAAATTCCGTTTTTATAATCAATAATTTAAAAAAAAAATCAGTTTTTATGTTTTCATAGTTTTGGAGGAGGGAGCAACCACTTGGAAGCCTGGATGTAGCCTAATACGATAAAAGGTTTAACTTCTGCGGCTGTTAGATGCTTGGCGAATTTCTCTCTTTTAACCGGGCTTGCGCCTTCTCCCGTACTCATGTATTCTCCATAGTAAAGTTTACTGCGCATTATTCATTATCATAATTATAAAAACAATAAATTATGATGATGGCAATTGATATATGCTATATAATTTCTTTATGACGATTTGGGGCAATTTAAAATTGGATTTACTGTCCACATATTATAATTTCAAATAAAAAATACAAGAGAATTAACGGATATTAAATTAGACTAATTGTATGGTATGCATGCCCCATAATTAACAATAATACTATATGTTTATGTAAGAAATGGAGGACATACCCGGCATCTGTAGGGTTCTTGGTGGTCCATCCACCGGGGTGGACAACGCTGGTCATTTCAGTGTGGGAATAAATGACTCGAGGCATGTCACCCCAAGGCCTGCCCAAAAAGGTAGTGCCTTTGCCGGTGCCACGAATAATACCGTGCACGAATGAAAATCCAGTGGTTTCTGCTTCTTTATCCCTTCTTTGTGCTGTTATCACCGTTAGTCCTTTCTCACCGTACACAAATAGGTCCGCGTTCTGCCAGAGGATTAACCAGTATTATAACAAATAGAACCTTTTCAAACTAAGAGATATATATATATATATATATTAATTAAAGACTCTTGATTTTGGATTAATTTATAATGGCCGGATTAGATTATTATGATGATCACATACCAAATACAAAGATGTTCCTCTGCCGAAGATGAAATCAACGGTACCCTCGATATAACAGTCCTTAAATAAGTGATTTCCTCTGTCATCACAAAGCGTGTCTTGGAACCCAAGAAATTTGCAGTTATAGAAGGCTCCTTTGTCTCCATTAATTCTCACCGCCAGAGCTTGACCATCATTCGTGTATGGATCCGGTCTCGGCGCAGAATTCTACATATATATATGGAGAGACAGAGACAGAGACAGAGAATAATTAGACAAAATTCGAACTAAATATAAATTACAATTTAATAAAAATACATGTCTCAATAGCTAGCAATAATACGTACCTTGATAATGAGATTAGCACCAATGAAGTATTGGGCCAAGACAATGAGGGTGGCGCTGTCCACTGTACCGCGATTCTTGGCCGTATCAGAGAAGGTGATAACGGGTCTGTCCGTGGGCGAAGATCCGATTAAAGAAATGAAGTTTTGGTCGGCGCTGATCTCTACCTTCTCCTTGTACTCACCTGGTCCAATATCGATGACGATCCGCTTCGTGTTAATTTTTGGTACCGTAGCGAGGGCTTCTTTGATGCTTTTGAATTCTCCGCTGCCGTCTTTCCTAACTTTAATGATCTTAGCTTCTTCCTCCGCCTTCACCAGAGCTGGGTCCAGCGTCGATTTTCTCTCCGCGAAAGGTTTTATGTTTTCATTAAACCACTTGTTTAAGTCTGCCTTCTTATCCGGGACCGGCACGGTGTCGTCCGCCAATACCACGGCGGCGAGTAACGATACTAAGGCTACTTGTAAGCCAATGCCAATGTGTTTTGAAACGTAGGGGAGAGCCATTTTTTTTTTAATTTATTTTACTCCTAAATAATATTATTATTTGATTGAGTTGATTTTGATTTAACGGTGAGTGCCCTCCTTATATACGCAAGAATCTTTGTTTGTTAACAGAAACAATGTGGGACTAGGAGAGGTTTTCCGCTTGTTTTAGTAAGTAATTTGTAGTTGAGATTTGGTGTCGTTTTTCTGGTGGTTGAAAAATTCTTACCAATATTTCTAATTCTGGGTCTGCGCCTCAGCTTTTGATGGAAGAAAGAACCGAAAATAACGACGTGATCATACGTGCGATAGAAATGATATATGATTTGATGTGTATGCAAAAAATGACATTGGTTAAGCATGGACATGCGTATAATGAGCTCTATATTGATCTTATTGTACTGGTAAGGAATGGGAGAGATTCGGCATAGTGACGATTCGTGTTTTCAGTTTCAACCCCGAAAAAAAAAATAAAAAAATAAAAAGATATATACTCTTTATTACTTATTAATTCTATCCAACTTATTGTGTTGCTACGTACTTTTTAATTATATAATTTCATTAACTAATCCAGCCTGTGTTGCCTCTTTAGAACCCTTGGTTTAATTTAAGATGACGTGTCTATTTATGGTAGGTTGATAATGAAGAGATAAATAGATATAATATAAGTAAATATATATTTTTCATATCTTCTAAATTAATATTTTGGTCGATAAGGAAGATTTAATTTATAATAATGCTTTTGTATATACTATTCATAGATTGGATTTGCATTATGTTACACCTAAATTTCGAGATTAAGATAGTCTCAAAATATAGGTTCGAAAATTTTAAGCTCGAGATTAACAAGTGTTAGCAGTATACTTGTATAAATTGACAAATAGTTCCAGATATACTATCTGCATTCGAGCATGAGCTGCAAGCTCGATCATACCTACTTTCTTCGAGGAGTGAGTTCGACTGACTCGGCGAAAGAGGAGGAGGCAACAACTGGAGTGATGAGCTCGAAGCTTGGCTAGTCTTGAAAACACGTTAACACAACGTTCGAGCTCAATGACACGTTTATCACACGGGAGAGCTGTTGGAAAATCCCTTTTTCTTTGGGATTGGTCAAACTGTGTAACGAATCCCTATTTTTATGGGATCGTTACTTAATTAATGCATTTGATTTGTATCGTGAATTGGGATATTTATTTCAAATTTAAACATTTGATTCTAACTTCCCTCAATAAAGATATTCCTACAACCAGGTCTATAAATAGTCTGGACTAGGTCATTTGTAAACAGAGATAAATTTGTACTGAGAAGAGACTTTGCTCAATTGCTTTCATTCGAAGCTCTAAGAGAGTGTTCTTAATAACAGTGACTCGTGGACGTAGGCAGATTTTAACTGTAAACCACGTTAAAATTCCCTGACTTCTTCTATTTTCTCTAAATCATTGTTTAGTGCTCTACATAATTAAGTTGACGAAAAATGACGTCAACATTATAATCCATAGGTCTAGCTATGGTTCTCTATTTTTATCATGTAGTTTTTTTTAATAGTGTAATTTAAAACATCGCATTTTGTGATGTCAGTTATGTGTTGCTCATATAAACATTTTTCCTCTTCTTATTCAAAATCTTAATTCATGTTTACAGTACTAAAATTTTCAATAGCAAAAAAATTATCTAGGATATGAGTTTCATACGTATTACATTACTGACACTACAACAAAAAACACTCATGCGTCGCCCCTAATAACCATAAAAGTCACCCCTAGCTAATAAAATGCACCTAATTGTGTACATTAGTGAAGGCTAATGGGTCGCCCCTAATATTTCAATATCAGAGGCGACTGCGTTGCCCCAAATTTTTTCACATATGACATAACTTTTGATCGATGTGTCACCCATGATATGTCACCAGTCGCCCCTGATACTTGATTATTAGGGGCGACACTAATACTATTTTATTTATAAAAAAACATAATAAAATTATTTTAATAATTAAAAATTAAATTATTAATTTAAATTTAAATCATCAAAAACAGATATATTAAAAATAAAAATATTATATTAAATAATCAAATTAGTTCATTAAGATAACAAATATCCATATTGTTAATATAATGTAACAATAACTAACAATAATATAAACACAGTCTCCTAAATCAACTACCTCGTCCTACATATTGTCTTCTTGTTGCAGTTTGGTGGCTGTGCCGGCGACATCGGATAGGGATATTGGGGAAGTAATGTGGACGATCCTGCTCCATACATGTAGGGATTTGGCGGCTGAGACGACGGTGGAATTGACAACAGATAAGGTGATGGTGTTGCTCCATACATGTATGAAGGTGCCATAGGTTGAGACGGCGCTGCCCCGTACATGGAAGGATATGCTGGAACTGGAGGTTGAGAAGACGAAGCTCAAGAAATATTGTCACTATCAGGCATAGACGACATCTGAATGTTTAGTGGACGAAATGAAGGTGGAAGAAATTGACTTGGTCAATCAAATTCTTTAGCTTATTCTCCAAATTTTCTATCTGTTCTAATGAACGTTGAGGAGGAGCTTGAGACTCGCTGAAGTGAGAGCACTGGGTAGATAATGACCCCGACCCCTTCAATTTGCGGCCCACTCCTCGCTCGTGTTCACGCCTTTGGGCTAGTACTTTTTGTAGCACCTCCACCTGATCAACTATTGTCGAACCATCATCATTGGAAGCGACACCAATGATGTCTTGCAAAAATGAAATATTTTCTCAACGCATTTTATGATGTCCTTCAAAGTCTTATGGTTTTATTGAATTCATATTATAATTATTATTATTTAATTATTTTATTTTTAACTCCAACCTACCTTATTATATTACGACCTAATGTATCACTTGGAGATAGTAAGCAGACATCTACTACTCCCCAGTTTTTTAAGATATTTGAAGAAACATCTTTAAAAAATAAGGAATACGAAATGAATACATTTACTCGGATTACTATCCCCAAGGCATCCACTATCACAATTATCACTATATGATAATAACCATCTTATCCTATATATGATGTTTTATAAGGTCTTATTTTATAATGTTTGAGGTTAAATGTTCTTTAAAAATTACAACTACATTTATTAAGAATGTATATTATAGCTATGATTATTATTAATTTTTATTTTAATTATTGTTTAATTAAATATAACTGAAATTAATTATAGGTAATTATTTTCATTCTTAGTTTTAAAAAATTTCAAGATTTTTCAAAATTAGTTATTTTTTTAACTATCAAACTCATTTTTTCTTCTTTCAAATTAATGTTAAATTTATGAATAATCTTTATTTTTAAAAAATTATTTATTATTTGTTGAGTTTATTATTACTTTGTTATATTACTAAATATTTTAGATACTGTTTTTTCTAATTTATGCTTAAGAAAGTGTTATACCAAGACTTCAAGCCATGTTAAATGCAACCTCGAAAGCTGGATTCGCAACGAATGGACTCGTAAAGTTTGAAGTATGCTCCAGGACTAAATATCGAGCCTACAAGACTGAGACGACCTCGAATGTGGTGGCCTCGAAATATTCACGATCTCGAAGGGTAGCTCCGAGACGCATCTATCCTCAGGAAAGACCTCGGATCAAGGGTTCCGAGCCTGACACACGTACGATCTCGAAAGCCATGTGACCTCAGGAGATGTCATTAGCTCGATAGCTGGTGAGAAACCTGGTAGAGTAAGGGCTTGGAGATATATGATAATGACCTTGAATATCTACAAGTGTTGTCTATAAGGGACGTGTTCTGCATTTATTATTGTAAATCCCATAAAATCATGGGATATTATTTGATTAGTTATACGCCCCCTGGTCTTCAGGGGACGTTTCCTTTTATATCGGATTACAGGCATTTAAAGCCATTTAATTTATTTACATAAAAAGAGTAACTACCCAAAATATGTGGGATAGTATTCTGCATCCTTCTCTATAAATAGAGAGGTCATGCACCATTGTAAATGACCGAAATTCTGAACCTTGAGAGAAAACTTTGAAGAATTCATGCTTAAGAATTTTCAAAGATAATCTTGAGTTTAATAACAGAGACTCGTGGACTAGGCAGATTTAACTGAGAATAACCGAACCCCTGCAGAGGTTCGGACTCAGATACCTGGGAGCGCACCAAATGCGACCGACCCATCTCGGGCAAATTCTGGACCCTCCAGGCCACGACATGGGTGGCAGCCACCGTCACCCATACGGTTCCCTCCATCACCTATAAGATATCCTTCGCCCCCCCGCAGGAATGCTCAACCAGTTCGAGGTCAGGGCGAAAGGCGTGCGGGAGGAAGACAAGGAAACGGGGAGGCTTTTCAGGAGCGGAGAGGCGCCCCATCTGAAAAAAGTCAAACATCTCGGTCTCGCACGGCGGAGACGAGGCAACATGGAAAGAATCCATCACGAAATAACCATGCAACGAGTTTTACCAGTGATGATTCTGGAGGACCAGGTCGGTCAGCAAGCATGACCGAGGTCGTAAGAATACTGGAAACCGCAAAAATCATCCCGACTTGCGAGAGCACCTGAATCAAAGTCGGGGTAATAGTGACCCAATAAATCCGGACCTGAGGGATCGCTTGAATAGGCGTAGAGATCCCTTGCGGAGATGCGAGCCTGGAATTATGATCGATGACAACCGACCAGACAGTACCCCTTGGGGACCCAGTCCAAGAACGAATCGATCAGCTTGAAAAGGCCTTTAGGCTTTTGAAAAATGAGCAAGAAAATGATCGATATGAAGACTTTGATGAGGAGCTCGAACCGTTTGCTCCCCATATTTCCAATACTCCATTTCCTCAAGGGTTTCGGATCCCTCACGTCCCAACGTTCGAAGGAAAGACCGACCCGTACAGTCATCTGAGCACGTTCAACACCATAATGAGAGCCAGTAACGTGGGTTACGAGCTCAGATGCATGTTATTTCCAGCATCATTGACAGGACCAGCTAAAAGCTGGTTCAAAAAATATAAGAGACATTCAATAACCTCTTGGGAGCAACTGTCTAAAGACTTTAAAAAGCAGTTCAAAGCCATGATGGGGGTTCGACCTGAGGCGTCAACCCTCACTGATGTTTGGCAACAACCAGGCGAAACATTAAAAAGTTACCTTACAAGGTTTAACTTGGAAGTCGCCCGAGCTCGGAATGTGGATGACAGTGGACACTTATTGGCTGTCCAGGCCAGAGTAATGCCAGGAAGCGCCCTCTGGGATGATATGCAAAGAAAATCGGTGAGGTCCCTAACCGAGTTTAATAGACGAGCGCAGAGGTTTGTCAATGTAGAGGAAGCGAGATCGACACTTAATGTGACTTCCCAGCCCGAAACTACAACCATAAACGTAAACTCTGCCTCAACCTCGACGGACCCAATAGCTTCAAAGCCCGCTGTGGAAAACCCTTCCAAGAGAAAAAAGAACGAAGGAAGTAATCCCGAGGCCGAAGGAGGAAAGAAAAAGAAGGGGGAGAGATATTTCTCCGTGTATAGGGTATACACCGAGCTCAATGAGTCTCGGGAGAACATATACGTGGCTAATGAAAACCAGGTCCCCTTTAGGCGTCCGGACCCGATGAGAAATCAAAAATCCAAGAGGGACTCCAGTAAGTATTGCCGATTTCACATAGACACCGGGAATACAACCGATGAATGTCGAAAACTGAAGGACAAGATCGAAGGATTGATCTCGAGAGGTTACTTCTGGCAATATGTCAAAAACTAGAGTAATAGTCAGGCGACCGCGAGCCAGAGAGTAGCCGCGCCTCCGATGGCACAAAACAATAATTCCCGAGCTCGGGAAGAAGATAGGCCCCCGCTGATAGATGGAGAGGATGTAATAACCATCTCGGGAGGGCCTCATCCCGCAGGAGTGGGAAGGAACACCCAAAAGAGATATGTTAACTAGCTGAAAACTGGGGATGGGTCTCCTTATGAACCCGAACCTAGGGCTCCAAAAAGCCAGAGGATTGAAACACAACCAATAACCTTCACTGAGGAAGATGCGTCCCATGTCCAGTTTCCTCACCATGATCCACTGGTCATCACTCTCCAGCTGGCCAATAAAAGGGTCCACCGAGTTCTCATAGACAACTCAGTCAACATTCTCTATAAAGCAACCCTAAAAAATATGGGACTCTCCCTTCACGACCTGAAAGTGTGTGCAACTACTTTGTATGGCTTTTTAGGAGAAGGAACCGCCTGCATGGGATCCATCGAGCTCCCCGTGACCTTGGGAGACTACCCAGTCTTGGCAACCAAGATGATGGAGTTCGTGGTAGTAGACTTACCATTAGCCTACAATGTGCTGCTCGGGAGACCCGCCCTGGTCGGGCTGGGGGCAGTTTCATCAGTAAAGCATCTGGCCCTTAAGTTTCCGACCCCTAGTGGAGTCGAAACATTGAAGGGAGATCAATTAGCAGGGAGGGAATGCTACAACATCTCCTTGATAGGAAAGAAACAGACAAGCGCACAAGCACTTACCATCATTCAAAACAAAGACGGAACGGTCTTAGATATTGACGAAGAGATTGATCCAAGGATTGAGGAGAAAGTTGACCTCGAACCTTTAGAGGAGCTCGAAGAAATTCAGCTCGAGGAAGTCGATCCCTCGAAGAAGGTGAAGGTCGGAAAACACCTCCAAGATGAGACAAAATAGCAATTAATTTGCTTTTTGAAGAAAAACCAGGATGTCTTCGCATGGTCGCACTCGGACATGGTGGGAATAAGTCCAAGTATAGCAAGCCACACACTGAATGTAGACAAAAGCTTCCCCCCGAAGCAACAAAAGCGAAGACTGCTGGATGAAGATAGAAAGAAAGCACTAAAGGAGGAGGTTGACAGGTTAAAGGCAAACTGATTCATTAGGGATGCCTTTTACCCTGACTGGGTAGCTAATCTGGTGTTGGTCCCAAAGCCCAATGGGACGTGGCGAACCTGTATTGACTACTCAGATCTCAATAAAGCTTACCCGAAAGACTGTTTTTTGTTGCCAAGGATTGACCAGCTCATGGATGCCACGGCGGGGCATGGCCTGATGTCCTTCATGGATGCCTATTCTGGATATAACCAGATTCCCATGCATGCCCCCGACCAAGAACATACGAGCTTCATCACGGATAAGGGGCTATACTGCTATAATGTCATGCCATACGGGCTCAAGAATGCTGGGACCACATATCAGCGGCTCGTGAACATGATGTTTTCAGAACAAATAGGAAACAACATGGAAGTTTATGTCGATGACATGCTTGTCAAATCTCAACTCAACAAGAACCATGTTGATGACCTCGAAGAGTGCTTCAGCGTACTCCGGAAATACAACATGAAGCTAAATCCTCAGAAGTGCACTTTTGGGGTGTCTTTAGGAAAATTCCTGGGCTTTATTGTGAACTCTCGTGGAATCGAGGCTAACCCCGACAAGATCAAGGCCCTGATTGACATGCCCTCACCTCGAAGGCACAAAGATGTCCAAAGTTTGACTGGCAGGATGGCAGCCCTAAGCAGATTCATCTCGAAATCTACGGACCGTGGTCTTCCATTTTTCAACTTATTGAGAGGAGGTAAGAAATTTGAATGGACGGAGGAATGCGAGCTGGCCTTTCAGGAGCTCAAAAAGCACCTTGCGGAACCACCCATCCTGTCAAAACCTGAAACGGGAGAAACACTGTACCTATACCTTTCAACCACCGAACATGCAATAAGCGCAGTGCTCGTTCGAGAAGAAGAGAAGGTGCAAAGACCCATTTACTACATCAGTAAAAGATTACTGGGGGCAGAGTCAAGATACCCATTGATGGAGAAGCTCGCGCTCAGTTTAATTCATTCGTCTCGTAAACTCCGCCCCTACTTTCAGGCGCATCCCATCCATGTGTTGACAGATCAACCGCTTAGGCAAGTCTTGTCTAAACCAGAAGCTTCAGGTCGACTTCTTAAATGGGCTGTTGAGCTCGGACAGTTCGAGATCACCTACCACCCGAGAACGACCATTAAGGCACAGGCATTGGCGGACTTTATAGTGGAATGTACTGGAATAGCCGACGACGAGGTAATAACCACGGGCCACGAGCTGTGGAAACTTTACGTCGACGACTCATCAAATGAAAATGGAGCGGGGGCAGGGGTCATTTTGGTTACCCCCGTAGGGAGCAGATTTCATTTTGCCTTAAGATTTGGCTTTAAAGCGTCGAATAATGAGGCCGAATACGAGGCTTTACTCGCGGGACTTCGTATAGCAAAGGAGCTCAAAGCTAGAGCTATACATTGCTACAGTGACTCCCAACTCGTGGTTAATCAAATCTTAGGAGAATACCAGGCTCGTGGTACAAGAATGGCAGCTTATCTGGAGAAGGCAAAATCCGCATTGGAGTGTTTCGAGTTTTACGCAATCGAACAGGTTCCCCGAGAACGGAACTCAAATGCAGATGCCTTAGCTCGACTCGCCACATCCACCGAAAATGAAGAGCTGAATATTGTACCCATAGAACACCTATCAGCACCTAGCATTAACGAGCCAGAAGAGGAAGATGTATGTATGATCGACACAGAGCCTACCTGGATGACCCCAATAGTTGAATATCTGGAGAACGGAGTCCTTCCAAAAGATTGGAACCAGGCTCGAAAGTTGATGTATCAACTTCCCCGTTACACCATTTTGGACAGGAAGCTATACAGAAGGGGATATTCCATGCCGTTACTTAGGTGCGTAACCCCTCCCGAAGCTAAGAAGATCATCGAAGAAATTCATGAAGGATTTTGCGGGGATCACACCGGGAGGCATAGCCTATCCAAGAAGATCATACGCCAAGGATATTTCTGGCCAACCATCAAAACGGATTCTTTCGAGTACGTGAAGAAATGCGACAAATGCCAGAGATTCGCCACGATACCCCGAGCTCCACCATCCGAGCTGACCATGTTGACTTCCCCATGGCCTTTCACGGTATGGGGGATCGACCTCATAGGCTCTCTCCCGACTGGCAAAAGCGGAGTAAAATATGCTGTGGTCGCCGTGGATTACTTCACAAAGTGGAAGGAGGCTGAACCATTGGCAACTATAACTTCAAAAAAGATCCTTGATTTCATGGTAAAAAGCATTGTGTGCCGATATGGAGTACCAAGGAAGATCGTATCCGACAACGGAACCCAGTTCGATTGCGACTTGTTCACCAATTTTTGTGAAAAGAACGGCATAATAAAGAGTTTTTCATCAGTAGCCCACCCTCAAGCGAATGGCCAGGTCGAGGCTGTAAACAAAACTCTCAAAAGTTCTCTGAAGAAAAAGTTGGAGGAAGCAAAGGGACGGTGGCCCGAAGAATTGCCCCAAGTCCTTTGGGGATATAGGACCACAACTCGAACATCAACAGGGCATACCCCGTTCTCTCTAGCATACGGCTGTGAGGCAATGTTGCCCATCGAGGTCGAAATCCCAACGATCCGAACTCAAATTTACGATCAAAGTTCAAACCACACTCAGCTCGAGGAAACCTTAGACTTGATTGAAGAAAAGAGAGAAGAGGCTCAGCTGAGAAACGCTGCTTACCAGCAACGAACTACCAGGTATTTCAACAAGAGGGTTCGAGACCAAAAGTTCAGAATGGGAGATCTAGTGTTGAGACGCGTATTCTTGGCAACACGAGATCCAGCAGCTGGAGTGCTCGGGCCGAATTAGGAAGGACCGTACCAGATAGAGTCAATCATCCATCCCGGTGTGTACAAACTTGCGAGATTGGACGGGAGCCTGATACCACGAGCATGGAATGGCGAACACCTTAGACCTTACTATCAGTAGTGTAGGAAAAGTGTTGCCTATAACCATGATTTTCTATCTGTATTAGTTTGTTTGCTTTTGAATTCCATCAAATAAAGATCTATTTCGTTCAATACATCATCTCTTTTTATTTTTGCAATCTCTCTTAATTTAATAACCTATGGTCACACTCATAGGATATTAAGGGGGCATCATTGGTATATATACCATCATCTTAAAAAAATAAAATACATAAAAGTATTTGGATATAACCAGATACGCGAGCTTAGATAGTTCGGACATAACCGAATTATAAAAAACATAAAAGTATTTGGATATAACCAGATACACGAGCTTAGATAGTTCGGACATAACCGAATTATCAAAAACATAAAGTATTTGGATATAACTAGATACGCGAGCTTGGATAGTTCGGACATAACCGAATTATCAAAAATACATAAAAGTATTTGGATATAACCAGATACGCGAGCTTAGATAGTTCGGACATAACCGAATTATCAAAAACATAAAAGTATTTGGATATAACCAGATACGCGAGCTTGGATAGTTCGGACATAACCGAATTATCAAAAACAGAAAACGTTTGGAGTTAACCAGATGTGCAAACTTAACAGGTTTGGAACAAACCAGCCAAAAAACTAATCGACGATAAGTAGGAACCTAAACCTACTTCGGGATAAGTCAAGATCGAGGCTGGAATATCTTAAAGAAAAATAGTTTCAAACTCTTAACCTTGGAGTAAAAACCGAGGACGAGGAAAAGTAACTAAGCAAAAAAGATATAACCAAACCATTCACATTACATACCATATAAGTACTTTTGGGTTCATGGTTAAAGTAATATCTGACTTTGATGAATAACGAGGTCAGAAGCGGATAATTTGAACAAACTATGCATGAATGCATCGAGTTTCGAGCCTAAATCCACACTATGTTTGTATGAATAAATAAACATAAATGATTCATCAATATAAAATGTGCAAAATATTTTGAGCTGAGAAATGTAAAGCATAAAAGAAATTGTATCAGCCCCGTGGGCATAAATTAAAATAATTACAAAGATAAGGGGATGCAGCCCCAATAAATGATTTCCCCGAAATCAGATTTAAGAAGGAGGAGTCTCCTTGGCCTTCTCAGTATCAGCAGCACCGGACTCATCAGGACGAATAGCATGACTATCCTTCTGGGCACCCTCCGAAGTGGCCTCCCGAGCAGGCTCTTCCTTCTCAAGCCGGGTATTCCACCTGTCAAGAAGTGTCGCCTCGTGGCCCACATTCGGTACATGGCCGAGTCAACCGTCTGGTCCTTCTTCTCTTTGTACTCAGCAAGGAGACGAGCTTTTTCATCCTCCATAATGTCAAAGGTGGCGGCCTTTTCATCTTCGAGCTTCTTTTTGGCCTCCTGGAGCCGGGTGATCTCCTTCTTAAGATCCGCGAGCTCGACATTCTCCTTCTCAAGCTCCTCGAGCTTAGCCTTCAGCTTCCCGAGCTCGGAGGCCATGCCCTCGAGTTCCTTAGTCCCTACATCAAGCTTTGCATTGGCTGCCTTCAGATCATCGCTTGCTTTGGGGTGGAGATCCTTCGCCTCTTGAGCATGAGACTTGCTCGAGTGGATCTTGTTGTTCAACTTATAGTTGAGCTGGGCAGTAAAGGCAAGAGACTGACAAAGGAAGAAATCACCATTAGCTCCAAGTCAGTATGATTATAACCAAATATGACTGTAGAAGGACACTTACCGCGGTAGCGAGCTTGATACTCTTCTCATAAAGCTCTGGCCGATTCGGGACATAACATTCGAGACCAGCGTAGACCCATGGGACCCAGCGGCATTGTCAACAACATATGCATCCATGTGGGTAGAAATTGTCAGCTTCTGAGCTCGAGAAGCAGAAGGCTTTCTAGAAGGTGGACCCAGTGTCGATCGAACCACTGTAGGAAGTTGGGGCTCGGTCGTGTTAGAGGCATCGACCTCTGAAGTCGATGCCACAGTTGCGACATCGACCTACGAAGACGGCGCCGTGATGGAGCCTGTAACAAGAGGAGCCAGGGGAGGAGGTGTCTTCTCGGTCCTTTTGGGAACTTTGGCGGACCGGTCCACCTTTCGCGATGGTGCCCTGGGACGCTTGGTCCTTTTGGCACCACCGCTCTCGATGATATTGTCAAGGTCGGAATCCATGGCACCTACACAGTTCCAATCAGAGTTAGACACAATAATAATAAGCTTGGAAAATATAAAAAAAAAAAAACCAAGTAAAGAAAAGACCTAACTGGAACTCTTCCCCAAACTAGAGCTCGGGGACCATGAAATTCCCCCATCTTCAGAAGAAGCAGGGGGAGTACCTTCCCTATAGGTGGGTGACAACCTCGAAAGGTCCCTATAATCGTTGGTCCCGTATTGGACAGCTATCCCGTTCCACACCTCGTCCGAAGTATACATGGTGTCATACTTCTCGAGCCCACTATCAAACTTATGAACACAGTCGCCTACCTAACTCCATATGTAGAAGTTGTATCCATCATATGGGCATGAGACTAACCTATTGGGTTTATGCTTTAGTAAGGTGGGGGACCATATTCTCGAGGTAAGGAGGGCTTTACCTTCATCCGAATCTGAGCTCGAGGCTTCATCATTAGCCTCATTCCCCGACGGCGGACTCCTTATGCAAACTGGAAGTGGGGGCCTCACCTCTCTCCTCGGAGGGAGGACGCTTGTGGGCAAAGGCACCTGCTCCCAGTGTTGATACTTTTTATTGGACCAGTCAGAGGTGGACTGGCCCTTCCCCAAAAGTCCGCATTTTCGGAGCTTATCCTCATGTAAAAGGTACAGGAGAGACCTCCTACCATGAGGGAGTTGGAGCAGGGTCTCCTTATGTCCCTTCATTGCCTCGTCAGGAGAGGGACGCTGAAAATTGGCTAAAAAGAAAGACACATTTCAACTAAGTATGGATCTAACAGCTAAAATCCCGAGCACAGAGATAACAAAAACTGGAATACTTACGAATCGGCATGAACGAGTAGTGTCGAGACGGGGACAGACCGTCTGTCCAGAAGAAGGCTTTTTTGAAAACAGGTGGATGATTGGGGAGATCTTCAAAGACCTTCTTCTCTTTGGGATAGCTCGAAAGATAGTAAAATACATCTCCTCCTCGAGCTCGGGAGGGGTTGCTTTTCAGACAAAAGAGATATAAAATCTCCTGAGGCGAAGGCCCCTCCCACTCCAGCTCGTGGTAAAGCGACCTCAGGGCAGATAGCACCCTGTAAGAATTGGTGTTGAGCTGGAATGGAGCCAACCCAACAAAATCCGTGAAGTCCTTGAAAAAAGACTTCAAAGGCAACAGTGCCCCCGCCCTCATGTGTTCTTGGCTCCATGCCGCGTATTTCAGCTTGGCGTCACGGTCCCCGGGGGCGAAACAACTTCGTTCGTGGGCGGTCGGAGCTCGACATCTCAAGGAGCTTGACAGCCTTAGGCCGTGTAATGCCAGGATGTCAGTTACCTGAATTATTGAGGTTACCGAGCTCCAGTAGTGCTCGGCCTCAAAGAACTCTTTCCTCGGCTGCGAGGAAGAAGGCTCCCCCATCAATGAAAATTGGAGTTCTCCTGGACTATACGCGTCGGTGACCTTTAATGCGGGGTCGAGGGGGATCGGCCTAGGCCCTGAGTCAGACTCTGGATAAAGGGCCTCCCGAAGAGTCCTCCTCTTCTTCTCTATAACCTTGTCTATTTGACGGCGATAATGAGCTCGGATATCCTCCTGCTCGCGCGCAAGCTCGTACTCCCGAATTCGGCATTGATTCCGAGCGAACAGCGACTCCGGGCTCGGGGTTTTTGGCGAGTAAGGGATTGCCAGCAACGACCCCCACCGTTTTTTCCAGATTCTGTGACATCTAGCGAGAAAGAAAAAATGGTGAGGGCCATGCATGCAAGAATTACGAGCTCGATATAGCAAGATCGGAGTTTAGGAACAAAACGAGCTCGATACTAAGACCCTTATTAAAGAGTCAGAACGTGCGTTCCACGAGAAAGAGAGGAGAGTGGACAATTTTTTGGAAATCTCGAAAATCAGGGGAAAAAGAGTGGCGGATAACCAGAAAAGGTAACCTTGGGTATCGTGCATTTGTCAAGGCCAAGGTTTTATACCCGATATCTTGGTGTACAAGAAACGCCTTTTAAAATTTTAAAACCCAGAAAACAAAGATCTTGCTCAAACATCAAAACTGGGTATGAACCAGTGATGTAAACCCAGTATGGAAACTTAAAACATAAAAGCCTATCGGATAAAAATTCCCTAACGTATTGTACTAAGAAATTAAACTAGTACATTCATAGAGATAACAAGAACAGTATGAACAAAAACTGGGATAAGGGAAAACAAAGATTGGACACTTACATAATAATGGCGATTGTAGAGAAATTGCTGACTGAAGGAGAGGCTGCAAATATGAGCTCACTGACTAGAACAAACCGGAGGTCCTTTGTTTTTTCGGCTGAGAGAACATGCACAAGAAAGAAGTTCTCTGGGATGGCCTCTGGTTTCGTCCCTTCCCTTTTTTGTTTCTGATGCGTGTAAAATAAGAGGAAGAAGAAGACCTTGAATATATAAAGGGAGAAAAGTGATAAAAAGGATTAATCTGGGCCAGTGGCTAGAATCCTCATGAAATCCAACGGTCATGGGTCGATGACATGATGGTACCGAAAAGGCGGCAGATGAATGATCGTGGGCAGGTTTCCAAGGTACTCAAGTACCATAAATGAGCAATGTCCAACTGATGCGTGTCCATTCTCAAGTGTGTGACGGTACGGTTCCTGAAGAAAGTAGTTCAAAAGTTTCCTTCTCTTAGGATTCGAACAAATACTTTTGAGGGGGCAAGATGTTATACCCAGATTTCGAGCCATGATAAATGTGACCTCGAAAGCTGGATTCGCAGCGAATGAACTCGTAAAGTCTGAAGTATGTTCCAAGGTCAGACATCGAGCCTGCAAAGCTGAGACGACTTCGAATATGGTGGCCTCGAAATCCACACGATCTTGAAGGGTAGCTCCCGAGATGCGTCTGTCCTCAGGGATGACCTCAGATCATGGGTTCCGAGCCTGACGCGTGTACGATCTCGAAAGCCATGTGACCTCGGGAGATGTTATTAGCTCGAAAGTTGATGTGAGACCTGGGAGAATAAGGCCTTGGTGATATATGATAATAACCTCAAATATCTTAAAGTGTTGTCTATAAGAGACGTGGTCTACATTTATTACTGTAAATCCCCTAAAATCATGGGATATTATTTGATTAGTTATACGCCCCTGGTCTTCAGGGGACGTTTCCTTTTATATCGGATTACAGGCATTTAAGGCCATTTGATTTATTTGCACAAAAAGAGTAACTACCCAAAATATGTGGGATAGTATTCTGCAATCTTCTCTATAAATAGAGAAGACATGCACCATTGTAAGGGACCGAATCTCTTAATCTTGAGAGAAAACTCTGGAGAATTCATGCTTGAAGAATTTTCAGAGATCATCTTGAGTTTAATAACAAAGACTCGTGGACTAGGCAGATTTAACTGCTGAACCACGTAAAAATTGTGTTTTGTATTATCATATTTATATTGGCCATCATTGTTTGTTGTTTACGTGCTCTTCTTTTATGGTTGACGAAAAAGGGCGTCAACAAAATGAGATTACAAAGAATTTGGGTTTCAATTAGGGCATAAAACCCCAACATGTTCATCTAGGCACTCATCAGTGATGTTGGCATAGAATTCCTTCACAAATCGATCCACATAGCCAGTAAAACCAATCAAAGTGTCCATCCACTGCCTTTCTTTTAATAAACTAACGACTCCAAACGGCTTATGAGCAATCACATTATAATTCTTTTCAACAATAAAGTTTCTTGCCTCATAAAATTTCATATCTCTCTCATGATCATTATAGCAATAATAACGTGAATGAGGTTTGAGGTTTCAAGAGAGATACTGGATGGTCTTTTCCTTTTTAGAGGAGGAGCAGACTTTGGAGGAGCCAAGAGACATTTTCCTTTGCTTTTGTCTTGAGCTGTAGGTTTCGAAACAGCAGGTTCCTCTTCTGATGCAGCACTTTCAAAACCAGAATCTCCCAAAGATTGTTCTTTTTCTTAAAATTCTGCACTAGGATCAGACTCAGCGTCTGATTCTTGTTCCACGTTCTTAGTTTCTTCTTCTGAATTAGATTCTGAAGAAGATGCAGAAGGGGGGTGATTTTTGAAATTTTTCACCCGAGAAGAAGAACCAACTTCCTTGACTTTGGGAATACCATGGGGATGAAGCACCTCAGTTTTCTTCTGAGTGGAGGTCTGAGAACGTGTTCGAGAACTCACCATTGGCACAGGAACAATGGCCCTTTCAGAGTTTGTTCTTGAGGAACCACCCTTTTGAGAAGAAGAAGACTTGGACAAAGATTTTTCAGATGAAAGAATTTCATCATGACCACTGAGATCAGGGATGGTCGAGGTGATTGGAGAAGCTATGACCAGTGGGAAATTCTGAGTGAATGTCTTCTTTCTCGCGTGGGTTTTTTATTTCCCAGAATGTTTTGCAGGAGCAGAAGCCTGTGCTGGAGCTTCGGTTGCTGGAGCAGGAGGAGGAGAAGCTAGGACAGACGGGGAACCACGAACAGGCCTCTTCGAACCACCTTGGGCATTCTTGGTTTTTTCCATTGAAAAGCTTGGAATTTTGAAAACCCTAGAGAGGAACTCACACACGCAGAGAGAAAATGAAGAGGGGAAAAAACTGAAGAGAGTATGAATGAGAGGATTAGATTGTGGGTTGGGGCAAATATAAAGAGAAGGAATAGAAAGGGAAAGTGGGAAGTTACCTAAACCAATTTTCAATTAATGCAATAACTCCCACAATATCATAAAATAAAGAAAATATTTCCTTACCTTTGACTTACCCGTAAAGGAATAAAAGGGAAACAAACACTATAATTTTGCAATTAAATCAATAGTTTCCAAAAAATACCAATCCCATGAAAATAGGACACCCCAAATCAAATAAAATGAAAAAAAATAAATGACCAGCCGAAAAAATAATGCCCCCTATTTTCAATGATTTTATCATTTTTTTTATTTTGAAAAAAAAACGAAAAAAGAAAAAAAAAAGGACAAAACACCAATAAACACAAGACAACACAACCAACACTTTAGAGCAAAATTTTTTGTCTAATAATAGAATTAAAACAAGACAAAGAAACAAATATTTTTAGTTAAGCTCAACATGAAAATCGGTCACAAATTATTAAACAAAATAAATCAAACCTTGATTTTTTTGCCAACAATATGAAACACCCTTTGTTCATGATGAAAAAATCAAACTCGAAAGAATGCACATATATTATTTTACCAAGCTAATTTCTTATTGCAATAAGACATACAAGTTACGAAGGAAAGGAGTTTACTCAGTCACCAAAAATATTTTAAGAAATTCAATCACTATGTAACAACTTGTTTAAAACAGTTTTTTATTTTATTTTAAATCAATTGTGTTTTTTTCAAAAAAAAAAAGTGTCAAGCATTTGTGTGTGAAAGTGTAAGGAGGGAACATTGCCCAATTTTTCAAATAGACTTTTTCAGAGTATTTGTAACCAAAGGAGATGCTGTCACACTACCTCAATGGTATCCGTTTTCAATGGTAGCGTATCCTCTACATAACTCCTAATTACATAGTACCAACTTACTGAGTGACGACTTTCCACATTGAGATAGGTAGCTCTATTTTTCCAATGGAGCTTGAACACACATTTTTATTCTTTTTAAAATGGTAGCACACACATAACACTGATTGAATGACCAAAATAATTCTAGGAGGAGTGAAAATCTTTTCCTGAACTAAACCTGTATGAAAACATTGTACCAAAAAATTAGCAATAAAAATAATAATCAGCAATTCTCTTGAGTTTGAAACTTTCTTTTGGAACAAAAACAAAAACAACAACATTATGTACACCAAGTCAAAGAAAAATATCAAGAACCATAAAGAACACAAAATTAAATGGTACAAACCCCTAAGGATTTCCTTAGAGAAATAAAGCGGACCGAATCAAGAGCTTTAGTAAAAATATCTGCTATTTGATTGTTTTTTTCAACATATTCCAAGACAAGAATTTTATTTTCTACAAGCTCTCTAATAAAGTGATGACAAATGTCTATGTGCTTAGTGCGAGAGTGTTGAACAAGATTTTTTGAAATATTTATAGCACTAGTTTTATAACAAAAAATGGTTAAAGTTTTCAAATCAAACCCATAGTCTTCCATCATTTATTTCATCCATAACAATTGGGCACAATATCTACCCGTGGAAATGTACTCAACCTCTGCAGTAGACAGAGAGATACAATTTTGCTTCTCACAGTGCCATGAAACAAAATTGTTTCCAAGGTTGAAACATCTACCACTGGTACTTTTTCTATCATCTACATTCCTGCCCAATCAGCATCACTAAAGCACACCAAATTAGAGTTAGTGTCTTTTGAAAACCAAATCCCAAAATCAACAGTGCTATTGACATAGAGAATGATTCTTTTCACATCAGAAATTTGAGATTCCATGGGATTTCCCTGATAACGAGCAAAAACAACAACACTATAACAGATATCAGGACGGCTAGCAGTAAGATAAAGTAAACTACCAATCATGCTTCGGTACAAAGTAGGATCTACCTTCACTCCTTGTTCATATTTGGATAATTTCAAAGTTGTGCTCATAGGAGTATTAGTATGTTTGGCGTTTTCAAGCCCAAACTTGTTCACCAAGTTTTTTGCATACTTACTTTGTGAAACAAATGTGCCATCATCAGATTGTTTCACCTGAAGACCCAAAAAATAGGTGAGTTCACCTACCATGCTCATTTCCAATTCTTGTTGCATTTGTTGGACAAATACCTACACTTCAGAGTTAGAAGTAGATCCAAACACAATATCATCAACATATATTTGAGCAACAATAACATCAGATTTAATGTTTTTGATAAACAGTGTTTTATCTACATTTCCTCTTCTATAACCATGAGAGATTAAAAACTCAGTTAGACGTTCATACCAAGCATGAGGGACTTGTTTCAAACCATATAACGCCTTGTCTAACCTATAAACATGATCATGAAAATGTGGATCCTCAAATCCTTTGGGTTGCTCAACAAAAACTTCTTCTTTCAAAAAAGCACATTTAACATCCATTTGGTACAATTTAAAACCAATAATACAAGCAATGGAAATAAGTAACCTGATGGACTCAAGTCTTGCTACTGGAGCAAAAGTTTCATCAAAATAAATACCCTCAACTTGAGTGTAACCTTGAGCAACCAATCTTGCCTTGTTTCGAATGATGGTGCCAAACTCATCACTTTTGTTTTTGAAAATCCACTTTGTTCCTATGACATTAGCACAAGTCGGTCTAGGAACCAATATCCATACTTTATTGCGAATTAATTGATCCATCTCTTCTTGAATTGCCCGAATCCATGCTTCATCCATCAAGACTTCCTTCACATTTTTAGGCTCTAAAGAAGAGACAAAACACACATATTGAATCAAATTAGCATACCTTCTTATAGTAACCATGCTCTCATCCATGTTCCCAAGTATGAGATCGGTAGGGTGATTATTCTTGACTATGGAGGATGGTTCTCTTTGAATTGGATCAGTGATTATGTTTGGTGGTTGCTCAGTTTCTTTCTCTGTTGAAGTTTTTGGATAATCATCAGTTGTAGCTACAGAATCTTGAGATGTAGCCTCAGACGAAGATTCTGTGATTGCAGCCAAATCGTCTGCCAGTTCAGGAGACTTTTATAGCAAACCTTTAATTTGTTCTTCTGTGGAAAACTCGGAGAAATCTTTTAGATCATAAACAAAAACATTAGCAGATTCCATCACAGTTTGGGTTCTCATATTATAAACACGATAAACCCTACTGTTAATAGAATATCCTATAAACATACCAACATCACTTTTTGCATCAAATTTACCAGTATGATCACGATCCCTCAAAATATAACAAGCACTGCCAAAAACATGAAAATGACTCACATTTGGTTTCTTACCTTTCCAAATGTCATAAGGAGTCTTATGAGTACCTGGTCGCAAAAACACCCTGTTGATGGTGTAGCAAGCAGTGTTAATTGCTTCAACCCATAGACGCTTGGTAAGTTTCTTACTGTTTAACATTACCCTAGCCATCTCTGTCAGAGTTTGGTTATTTCTTTCAATGACTCCATTTTGTTGATGAGTTTTAGGAGCAGAAAATTCATGAGAAATACCTTTAGATTTACAAAACTCATCATAAATAGTATTTTCAAATTCTTTTCCAAACTCTAAAAAAATCTGATACTTTTGATGCTTTTAAATCTCTTTGTTTGAAATTGTGTGTGGAAAAATATTGTAATATTGGAAAGATTGTTCGGATTAGGATCAGGGAAATTCCATGGAATCTCATATTTCTGTTGTGAAAAGAACCATTCTCATCATAGATTTACACACAATTTCAAACAAAGAGATTTAAAAGCATCAAAAGTATCAGATTTTTCTCTAAAAAAATCTACCCATGAAAACTGAGAGAAATCATCAACACACACAAAAATGTATCTCTTACCATTCAAACTTTCAACCTGAATTGGACCCATTAGATCCATATGAAGAAGTTCAAGAACTTTGGAAGTATTCACATCAGGAATACTTTTGTGAGAAATTTTCAGTTGCTTACTGATGGACCCAAAACGAGTATGTTTTAAAAATTTATAACTCACAAGCGCACGAATCATATATGAAATATAGTATTCGTGTAAGTACGAGATCGACTCCAAAGGAGTTGTCTAAAATAAAAAAGAAAACTATTTTAATCTAAAATTAATAAATTTTAACCTAACTCCAAAGATTGATGAGATTTTTGTATAATGAAAATAAAATAAAAGATAATAATAAAGAAATTAAAGGAAA
Organism: Humulus lupulus; assembly: GCF_963169125.1. NCBI lineage: Eukaryota > Viridiplantae > Streptophyta > Magnoliopsida > Rosales > Cannabaceae > Humulus > Humulus lupulus. The sequence continues at coordinate 90,949,496 of NC_084800.1, read as the reverse complement.
TATATAAAAATAAATTAATAGTAGAAATCAAGATGGTAAAAGAAGATTATTAGGTTATTAGAATCCACAAAATATAGGTTCAATAATATTTATAAGTACATTGATTACCAAGTTTCATTAATAGTAGAAATTAATCAACTATCACTTATTCAAATTATATATTCTATTTAAGCACAAATTATCATGGAATTGTAGGATTTATCCTCACTTTTAAAATTATAATTTCAAAGTATTTAATGTAAATCAATCTAATGAAATAACAAATAAATCAATGAATATTATTTGTAAGGCAAAACATAATATTTTTGTTCTAAGCATTTGATGTGCACAATTTAATGGCACACCTTAATAAAAGAATATTATGATTTTTCACTAATGAAGAACAAAGTGTAAATATGTTCTAACAATAAAAAATACAAGATATTTAAGATGAAAGAAATATTTGAAGAAGAAAATCCATCAACTTTATTGCACAAAATGGGAAATCAATACACAACATAACTACTATCTAGTTACATATTGTTTCATCATACCCTTAATAATCTTAAAAAGATTAGAAACTCATAACTAGCATAGAAATTACAAACATAAATAGGAAAATTTGGAGGAGAAACCCCCAAATTTTTCCTCTAAAAACTCATAGAAAAAATGACCAAAAAGAAGAAAAAGATGAAGAGAATGGAATGGTCTTGAAAGTATAGGAATTTTGTAGTGTAAACCTCCTAAAATAAGCACACCTAAATGGTCTTGAAAATTCCCTATTTATAGCCAAAATGAGAGTAGTAAAATAATCAATTTAAATTAATTCAATTGATTAAATAAATTAAATAAATAGTAATATGGCAAGTAGGGGTAAATTGTAGGGGTGATGATGATTTTATGGTTAAAATGTGTAGAAAAGTTGGGTAAAAATGTGGCAATTTTGGGCATTGTGGGACAAAGGGACAAGGAGACCATTTTTTGGGCTCAAGACGGAAAGAAGGCAGTTGTTGGTAGGCCTAGGGGCTGCAGGGGTGGATCCGGGCGAGTGGGCTTCTAGTTGGTTTCAGCTAGGCCGAAGGGTGGCAAGCGGACCCACATGAGAGATGGAAGCAGCTGGGGGCGTGGTGGGCCTGCTGGGTGATGGGCTTCTGAAGGGGCAGGGAGGCGCGGCATGGGCTGAGGGCCTGGGCTGGCTGGGCAGGGGGCTGGGCCTGGTGCTGGAGACAGGCGGCCCAGGAGGGCTGGGGCAAGGTGGCTGGCAACTTCGGGCTGGGCCGTGGGGCTTGGGCCAAGACCATTTGTTTGCTAAATGCAATTTTTTTTTTCTTTTCCTTGAAAATGCCACATTGTCCTTCATTTTTCATTCTTTTCAAGAGAAAAAATGCAACAAATTCTCTACAAAATAAACATAAATTAAATTAAAACTAAATATTTTCAATAATATAATATACAACATAAGTTCCATGAAAATATTAATTAAAACTTAATTTATTTAAACATTTAAGCTCAAAAGTGCATCTTTTTACTTCTAACCTAACAATATTAATTTTAAAAAAATTAAACTATAACATTTTACAATAATATAACTATAAAAATACACAAAAATCTATAAAATTAAAATAAACCTAATAAATTTAAAATTACTTAAAAACTTAATAAATTACTTAAAAACTCAAGAATTAAGCAACAACTAGCATATAAAAAGTGGTAAAATAACTCTATTTTGTAGAGTTATCACTTACCAAGTTGACATGGTTCACATTTTCCCACAGATTCTTTACCAAGTTTGGGTAATCCTCGAACAATTCCTGCATTTGACAGTTTTTTCAAATTTTTGAAATGAATGTGTCCAAGCTTTTCATGCCATAAATTATTATATTTTAATATAATGTTTGATTAAATAAGTGTTACAAAAGGTGATTATTTAATCTAAATGGGGGAATGCTATATTATTTTAAAAAATATAATGTTAGATTAAAAAATGTGACATAATGTGATTTGTCACACCTTGTAACATATTATTGAGAGTCACAAAATTAGACACATGTATGTGCTCAAATGTGACATATTTTGGAGTTACAAAAACAGTTACAAATTTGTAACTCCCAAATATTACTCAATAATGTGTAGATTTGATATTACACGTTTTGATTTGAATTTCTCAAAGCCATAAGAGATATGGCTGTTAGAGATGTGATTTTAACTCCCATAATGTGTATGGAAGTTACAAAATCAAGTGTGAATGAATTTGGAACGTTTTGGAAAATTTGGAAAATTAGTTGTTGAAAAAACAACTTGGGCCGCAACCAGTATTTTTCCGGCCGCGGCCCAAGAGGAAGAAAACATCGTGGGCTGCGGCCAGTGTTTTTCAGGCTGCGACCCAAGTGGCTAACAACATTTTCCAAACTTCGGTTTTATCCAATTTTGAACGTTTCCAACAGCCAAGTAACTCCAAAATCTCTATTTTAATTCCATAAACATCCAATTAGTTATTGGTAACAGCCATGGGGGTTGGTGGAATTTAAAATTCAAAGGGTATCTCAAAAACTCTATACATAGGAGTCTAATCTCACTTGTAAGACACACAATTTTCCATAATTCCTGAAAGCTATTTCCTAGAGAGATCCCTTAGTGCTTAGAGAATAGGGGGAAATAAGCTTTTGGACAAAGGTTTTGAACCTTGTTCAAGTTGGTGATCCCCACTACTCTATACTTTGGTTGTGTGAGGGTTTGTTCTTTTTATTGGTTTTATTTTCATTCTTTTGATCTTTTTGATCTTATTTACTTGTATTATTATTGTTTTGAATTTGTAATCTTCTTCTTCTACATCTTTCTATTTACTTGTATTTTAAGCAATTGAGTTGTAATATTTATTTAATCAATATTATCTTGTCTATTGTATTTTTGCATAGAGTTGTATTTTGGTTTTTCCATATTCCCATTGAGTATAAAAATATATTCTCTAACATAAATCAGTAGAGTTATCTATGGCAGAGTGACAAGTAGCATAGGTAGTGAGAGTGTAACAATTATCATTAGATCAAAACACTTGCAAAATAATTTCATCTTGGTCATTAACAACATAGCAACGATTACTATCAAAATTAATAGTGTAACCCTAATCACAAATTTGACTAACGCTAAGAAGATTAGCTCTTAGTCCTTCAACCAACATTACATTCTTAAGCCTGGGTAGACCTTCAAAATTAAGACTTCCCATCCTTATGACATTTCCAGCTAGACCATTACCAAAAGTAACTTCTCCACATTGCATTGGTCTAATGTTGACAAGAAAGTCTTTATCATCTGTCATGTGCCTGGAACAACCACTGTCAAAATACCACATTTCAGAAGCAGCAGTTTTAAAACAAGAGATACCAGCAAGAAATTTATTTTTGACAACCCATTTTTGTTTTTGAAAAACATGTTTATTTTGAAACACTTTATAATTTCCAAAAAATTTACAACTAAGCATGCTCTTCAAAGTAAGACATCTAAGTCGAATGTGACCTTTTACTCCACAAAAATGACAAGAGGGAATGAAACGTTTCTTTTTCCCATGAGATTTTTCAAGCTTACCTAACTACTTCATTTCTGTACGTTCAGCTGTAAAAACAGAACCCTACAAAGTTAAATGAGAATATCTAGAAGACATATTTTCAGATTTAACAAATTTAGTATTCATTTTCGATTGAGTTTCAACAAAACCCAATCCAACATGACTTAGTTGACCTGAATTCTAAACCTCCTAAAAAATGTTAGAACCTGGATTTAGCATTTTAACATTTCTTTTCAATTTGTCAAGTTCTTTTCTCAAAAATAGAATTTCAGAATTTTTTGAACCCAACTCAAATTCACAACATTTTTTTTTTTTCTTCAAGATCTTTGATGTTGTGAGACAATTCTTTATTCATTTTAACTAAGGAACAATTTTCAGTATAAACCTGTAACCACTTACCATACATTACCTTGTATGATTTAGCCAATGTTTCCTCATTGAGTTCTGACTTGGATTCAGACGAGTCAATTCCTTTTTTATTAACATCAGTCAAGGTATTGTTTAAACACAAATTTTTTCTCCTTCCTAAAAAGCACTTGACAAAACACTGCTTAAAGCAACTTTCTCATTATCCTCTTCACTACTTTTAGAGTCTTCATCACTCCAAGTAACATTAAACCTTTTTTTATTCTTTTTCAATGTGTTAGCACATTCAGATTGAATATGACCATAACCTTCACATTACCGGCATTGAATACTCTTTTTATTGTTGGAAACAAAAGGTTTAGAAGAGGTGTTACCTTTTGGAGTTTTTGAAAAATTCTTTTTATTTCCATCCTTTTTCATGAACTTTTGAAAATTTCTTGTTAACAAGGCCATTTCATCATCTTTCTCATCATCGAAAACATCTTTTTAAGAAACTTTAAATGCAATACCTTTGTTTTTTTCAATTGAAGGATTCGACTCACCCTTTTGCTTTATTTGTTGATTTAGCTCAAATGTTCTTAACGAATCCATAAGCTCATCAACCTTCATTTTGCCAAAATCCTTAGCCTCCTCCATTGCTAGAAATTTCGTGTCAAACCTTTTTGGAAGCACACGAACTATTCTTCGAACTAACACAGATTCATCTAGTTTTTCTCCCAAGGAAAAAAATTCATTAGCAATATCAGACAAATTTTCATAAAACTCGGATAAAGTTTATGTTTCCAACATTCTTAATTCATCAAATCTAGTTTGCAACATGGTAAAACGTGATCTCTTTATATCAGCGGTACCTTGAAACTGAGTTTGAAGGATTTTCCACGCCTCCTTTGCAGATTCACAAGATGATATCAATTTTATAAAGCCTTCACCAACACCATTAAAAATTTCCTGCAAAGTCTTATTATTATAACCAGATAATTTTTCATCTTCAATGGACCACTCAAGTTTAGATTTTACCTTTGAATTACCTTTATCATCTTTTTCAATTGGTGGAGTCCAACCTGAGAGTATAGATTTCCAAGCCCTCTCATCTTGTGAATTAATGAATGCCCTCATCCTGACCTTCCAGTATGGCTTATTAGTATCATTTAATAGAGGTGGCCGAGTGATGGAGTTTCCTTCTGCAAAGAACGAAATCTCACACAAAACAAATTAAATGGAATAAAATAACCTCATGATATCACTAAGAGTTTAGTGACTTGCTCTGATACCAATTGAAATTCCGTATTTTATAATTACCAACATATTATTTAATTAATCTATTAATTAAATGCGGAATAATCAAGTTGGTATTGAAACAAATATTCTGTAGCTGCAAACCAGGGTTCTGTAACTACATACCAGAAAATCAAAAAAGAACTAAAGTGTAGAAAATAAAAACACACAAGGTTTTATACGTGGTATCAGCAATCCTTGCAGATTGGTACTAGTCCACGGGGCCACGTCCAGAGATAAGATTCATTAGTAAGATCTCAAAAATACAAAGTTTTTGACTTATGCGTAAATAGACTCCCTCTTATTATATACCGCAAGCTTGATGTATTCCACCTTGCTGAACCTTCAAGAATGTGAACTCCCTTCGATCTACTTGAAGTGTGCTTGCTTCCTCCCGAAGCAAGACTTGAATCACTTTCTCCCGAAGGCTTGAAGAACCTTCTCCCGAAGGTTTGCACTTTGTTCTCCTCCTTTGTAGAACTGTTTGAAGACTCAAAACAATTACAAGGATACTGAAAAATAGAGGTAGAGACGAACTTACTCACCACTACAAAACAAAGACTCTCTTTTACAAATAAGAATGAAATACAAAAAGAGGTAACTAAAATCTAGCATCCAATATGAGTATTTATAGTCATTATACTCATATTGGGCAGCTTATACACGGTCTAAACTGACCTAAGCTCACAAGGAAACTTTCCTAAAAGAATTCTTCAATTTGACAAGATTTCCTGATTCTGTAGCTACAAAATTGTGAGCTATATATGGTAACAATCCATTATTTGATGTACGAATCAATGCTTCCGTTTTATAACCTGATCATGCAATAAAACTCAATTATATGGTCAGATACAATGAGGTAATCAGCTAGAAAAAGACAGCTCAAAAATATTTTATTTTATCATAATAAAGACACTATTTTTGGCAAACTTTCCTAATATAGAAAAGTTTGCAGCAATTATACCTTTATTATTTAAAACAAATAAAACATATATCAACAATATATATTTATATACAACCGAATATAATAAGAAGATACAAAATATTTTTGTCAAATTAAATATGCCGAAAATGGAATTAACAAATAATAATAAACACATATTTTTTTCTACACACATTCACAATAACTTTTTCTAAACACATATTAGTAAACATGCACAGTCTATTTTTTCTAAATAAATAATAATAGCAATAATATTACCTAAACACATATTAACACTAATAATTCTAATATTTCAAACATTTCAAATATAAATATATTATTTATTAACTAAATTAAACTAATCATTATAAAAAATATACCTTGCTGAATCTCTCCTTCAATTTTCCCTTTCTCCTTCAATCTCTACAGAAAAACACAATATAATAACTAGGGGTGTGCAGAAAATATCCGATCAAATAAAAACTGACCGATCCAAAAAAAAACCGACCGCCAAAAATTGGATGTCTAATTACTATTGGATCGGATCGGATGTAATTTTTAAAAATCCAAATTGGATCGGTCGGTTGTTGGATGACCATCCGACATCCAATAAAAACCGACCGAACCGATCCAATTTCCATCCAATTACATCCAATACCTCACTGTAGCTTACTATAGGCTTGCACACATGGGATGATTAAAAAAACCCTAATTTTCACAAAAAAAACCGCCTAATTTTCCCACCTACTTTGGGCAAAAATATTTCATTATTAAGGGCGACTGACACAATATTAGGGGCGCGTGTCACCTCTAATATATTTTTAAGAATATTTGGGTCGACTTCTTGAATGATAGGGTTCCCTCTAAAACAGTGTTTTCTTGTGGTGTGACCACTACATAATTAAGTCTGTACGCCCTGGATTTCCCACGGGCTGTTTAGCAGGACGATCCTCGGACTAAACATGATTTAGCCCGAGGCTCCCACAGGCCAGAGGCTTTATCTTCAGGACGGGCCCTTTCTAGCTCGAGGGGATGGAGTTTCCTGCTCCTTCTTGTTGTTCCAGGAGCTGGGAACAACATCCGACGACCACTGAAGGATCAGCTCGGGTTATGGATTGCTCCGGTAGCGAGCTTCTCAGGAAGCTCTGACCCTATGGGAGGTCAACACGCAAGATAAACGTGCATAATCCTGCCATCACGTGTCCGATATCCCCCTGACTTCTCGGACACGCCGCAGGAACGTGCGTATTCAGACACCCACGGATGGGTTGGGCCGTGCGGCCCATTATCTCCTTCCATACTGATTAGACCACACTTGTGTGTCAGGTTTAGGAAGTAATCATGAATATCACAGACTTGATATGACAAATGGTAAGGTCACGGGATGACCTCCCTACCAATTTCCAGGTGCCTTCTCCTATAAATATGGAGACCCTGGGAATTGATAGGGGTTGGAAAAAATAGTCTTGTAAGAACTATATATATTTTGTAAACCAATTACCCAGAAAAGATCAATAATATTGACTAGTGGAGTAGAAGGATTTTAACCTTCGAACCACTTAAAAAACGTGTTTAGGGTCACCTAGTTCTTCTCACAAAGATTTCATATCTGCGGCGGTTCTACTTTTAAGTACTAATCTCTTTCTCTTCTTCTCTTAATTACCTGTTGCCGAAGAACCGCGTCAACAGTTTGGTGCTTTCATTGAGAGCGAATCTAATTAGTACTACCACAAACATACAACTATGGTGACCACTCGATCCAAACATGGCAACGAGACAGAACAGCATGAGGGGCAGGAGGCCCGCCATGTTGCCCTCCCCGAGGAGCAAGTTCCTGAAGTCCAGCAAAGGCCAGGAAAGCAGCCGGCCGGCCAAGATGACACTGGTAGTTCGGCGCCCTGGCCGCCTAATCCGAATCCATGTTATTATACTGCGGTGGAGATGGAGAATGCTCAGCTGAGGAGCCAGCTAGCAGCGGCTGGTCAGCAAATCCAGGATATTCTGAGTCGACTACCCCCTCTCACAACCAACGGTAACGTTGGAGAGAGGCAAGGCGAGGCTCCTAAGTCTCGCCGGAGTAATCGATCCAGGCATAGCCGTTCGGGTAGACTCCCTGCAGCCAACTCCACCCCTTCATCACGCCATCAAGAGGCGAACTTCAGGGAAATGCCTCAGACCGAACAGCAGCAGTACAGCCGTTCAGTTAGGACATCAACCCCTAGCTCTCAGCCTTCCTCGAGGACGCCCAGAAGAGATCGGAGAAATTCCCAAAGGAGGGCCGAGGGGATCCGGAGACGTCAGCCCGTCCCCGAAGAACGTCCAGTTCCTCGTCTAGATCGCCCAGCGCGAAACCATCAAGCTGGCAGAGCCGAGAGGCCCCCACCAAATTTAGTCCGTCCGGACGGCACTAGGATCGCCTCTCCGGTCAGGCATCCTCCTTCTCCCATCAGATATCCGTCTCCTCAGACCGTCCGAGACATCCCGACCTACGGAAATAGTAGGAGAGACCCGCCATCGGCCGGGCCTTCCCGGCGCAGCAGGGTGCCGGGGGAAGGGTCAGGTCGGAGCCGCCAAAGACGCACATCGAGCCTGTCCAGCAGGAGTCACAGGACCGGTAGTGCACGGAGTGATCTTTCGGGAGGAGACCTGCGACAGCGACTAAGTTCAGCACAAAGTCACCATAATACCCAGGGAGGCGACCTTCGAGATCCCCTCAACTCTCACAGAGAGGATCGAGTTAGGGATGGTAGCCAGGCCCGCTCAGTTGGGGTCCGATCCGAAGTACGTAATGGCGGGAATGCCCCAAATGACCTATCTCCAGATAGGAGGGGCAATAACCCGCCTAATATGTACAACGGGTCCGGAGCTGTTGAACAGCCCCGGAATAACCCAGGATCTCAGGACAAAACCTTAGAGCGCTTAACTCAAATGGAGGAGCTGATGAAGAAGCTCCTGTCAGAGAAAGAAAAAGACGAATACGATTCAGGGGATGAGATGGAGCTCTTCGCCCCCAACATAGCAGCAACAGCATACCCTTCTGGCTTTCGTATGCCTCACTTGTCAAAGTTCAACGGGGATGGAGACCCATCTGACCACTTAGGGATGTTCAACACCCTAATGATGGCTCATAACATCGGGCCAGAGCTTCGTTGCTTGATCTTTCCTTCCACCCTAACTGGACCTGCCAGGCAGTGGTTCAAACAAAGTAAAAGGCAGTCAATCAGCTCCTGGAAGACCTTCTCGGCTGACTTCAAGAGGGCATTCCGCGCCTCTCAGGCCGCCAGGGTCCAGGCCGACTCCCTAGCTAACGTGAGACAGCAACCTGGAGAAACGCTAAAAGCCTACTTGAGCAGATTTGCAAATGTCGCTGCTCGAGCCAGAGATGCCGACGACAGCTCCAAACTCATGGCTATGAGGACCGGGATCCTAGTAGGCGGAGATCTGTGGAAGGATATTCAAAGGAGGGGGGTCAGCTCAGTTAGTGAATTCCTCAACAGAGCCCAAGAATGGATAAACTTGGAGGAAGCTGAAGCTTCAGCCGCGGGGACCAGCCAGGTCCTCGAGAAGCCCGCTGGGGCGGGAACAGAGATCGTAGTAGCGACTCCCGACGTCACGCAGAGCAACCAGCCCGGTGGCGGCAAAAGAAAAGGAAATGGTGAAAACGTCCAGCACGGTCAAAAGAAGAATAAGTCCGTGGATAAATTCAAGCCCGTGTTCACAGCGTATACCGAGCTCACCCAAAACAGAGAGAATATTTTCCTGGCCAACGCTACGCGAGTCCCCTGGAAAAGACCGGAGCCAATAAAGCACCCTAAGGGAAAGAGAGACGCTTCCAAATTCTGCCGTTTTCATAACGACGTCGGGCACAATACCGACGACTGCAGGCACCTCAAAGATGAAATCGAGACTCTCATCCGAGCAGGTCCGTTGGCGCAATACTCGCGGAACAGGGTCCCCACAGGTCGACCCGCTCCGGAGATCCCAGCCAGTCAACCTGGACCTCGAGTAGATCAGGACGTCCCTCCCCCCGTGGTCGAGGGAGAGATTTCCACCATCTCTGGAGGGCCACACATGGCTGGCACGAGCAGAGGCGCCCAGAAGAGGTACATAAATGAGTTGAAGGCCCACAATGGAGGGGAGTTCGTCCCGGAACAGCGTCAATCAAAACAACAAAGGTTAGAGAAACAACCAGTCACTTTCACGGAGGAGGACGCGGGCCATGTCCAATTCCCTCATAACGATCCCTTGGTCGTAGCAGTCCAGCTCGCCAACCGGAGAGTAAGGAGGGTGTTAGTGGACAATGGGAGCTCGGTGAATCTCCTATTCCGTTCAACCTTAGAAAAAATGGGTCTGACCGTCTCCGAGCTAAAGGCAACCTCGATGATGCTATATGGTTTTTCAGGCGAAGGGTCAGCAGCGATAGGAACGATCGAGCTGGTGATCACCCTAGGCGACGAGTCCCGAACAGTGTCCAAACTGCTCGAATTCGTAGTCATTGACTGCTCCGCTGCCTACAATGCAATTTTGGGCCGACCAACGCTCGTTGCTTTCAAAGCCATCACATCCGTCCGGCACCTCGCCATGAAGTTCCCTACTTCGACAGGGGTCTGCACTATCAAGGGCGATCAGCTCGCTGCCAGGGAATGCTACAGCATTTCCATGAAGGGAAAATCTAAACCCGGGCAGGTGGCGATGGCCATTCAGGATGAAGAGGAATCGCAGGGACCCAAGGCGGCCCCTGAGATTGAAAAACCTCGGGTTTCCGAAGACGAAAAGCTCGCCTTAAGCGAGGACATTGACCCCCGAGTAGGCGAGGACAGGTCCGAGCTCCAAGCTATTGAAGATCTCGAGGAGGTAGGCATCGATGAACAAAACCCTTCACGGACGGTGAAGCTCGGAAAGAACCTCTGCGATAGAAGAAAGGCGGATCTGACCGCGTTTCTGAAAAAGAACCTAGACGTATTCGCATGGTCGCACGAGGACATGATAGGGATCAGTCCGAGCGTAATCATGCACACGCTCCACCTAGACAAAAGCGTCCCTGCAAAGTCTCAAAAGCAGAGGCGTTTAGGGACAACCCGAGCCGAGGCCCTTGAAGAAGAAGTGGCCCGGCTCAAGAAATGTGGCTTTATCCGCGAAGCCAGATTTCCCATTTGGGTTGCCAATCCCGTGTTAGTTCCAAAGCCCAATGGCAAGTGGCGGACCTGTATTGATTTTTCCGACCTGAATAAAGCCTGCCCCAAGGATTGCTTTCCGTTGCCGAGGATCGATCAACTGGTGGATGCCACGGCAGGGCACGAGCTCATGTCCTTCATGGACGCGTACTCGGGCTACAATCAGATCGCAATGAACCCAGCAGACCAGGATCACACCAGCTTCATGACCCCGACTAATGTCTATTGCTATAAGGTCATGCCGTTCGGTCTAAAGAACGCCGGAGCTACCTACCAAAGGCTGGTAAATAGAATGTTCGCGGATCAGATCGGGAAGAACATGGAAGTGTACGTCGATGATATGCTTGTCAAGTCAAAGACTGCCACCAACCACGTTGCCGACCTGGAAGAATGTTTTAACATACTGCGAGAATATGGCATGAGGCTCAATCCTCAGAAATGCACTTTCGGTGTCGCATCGGGGAAGTTCTTGGGTTTCATAGTCAATACCCGAGGAATCGAGGCAAATCCCGACAAGATCAGGTCACTGCTCGAGCTTCCATCCCCCAGGTCGCGGAAAGATGTCCAAGGACTCACAGGAAGGGTGGCGGCACTGAACCGGTTCATTTCCAAATCGACCGACAAGTGCCTACCTTTCTACAACCTGCTCCGCGGAAACAAGAAGTTCGAATGGACAGTAGAGTGCGAGGGCGCATTCCTCGACCTAAAAACGCACCTGGCTGAGCCACCTGTGCTATCAAAGCCCAGGGTAGGAGAACCTCTTTTCCTCTACATGGCCGTGACTGAGGACGCAGCTAGTGCCGTTCTGGTGCGAGAAGAGGACCGGGCTCAGAAACCGGTTTATTACATCAGCAAGAGACTCCTCGGAGCTGAGTCAAGGTACCCGTTGATGGAAAAGCTGGCGTTCTGCCTAATCACGACCTCGCGAAAACTCAGGCCATACTTCCAGTCCCACTCTGTATACGTCATGACCGATCAGCCTCTAAGGCAGGTTTTGCAAAAGCCTGAAGCCTCGGGACGCTTGCTAAAGTGGGCGGTCGAACTCAGTCAGTTCGAGATTTTCTATACTCCCCGAACTACCATAAAAAGTCAAGCCTTGGCCGACTTCGTGGCAGAATGCGCGGGATTCCGTGAGATCCCATCAAAAGATTCACAGCAGCTCACATCCCCAGGCTCATCGTGGAGGATCTTCGTTGATGGCTCGTCTAACGAGAACGGCTCCGGGGCCGGAATTATTCTGATATCCCCAGAAGGACATAGATTCCATTCGGCGCTGAGATTCGGGTTCAAGGCGTCCAACAACGAGGCAGAGTACGAGGCCTTGTTAGCCGGACTTAGGATAGCTAGCGAGCTAAAGGCAAGCTCTGTCCAGTGCTTCAGCGACTCCAAGCTCGTGGTGAATCAGGTCTTAGGCGAGTATCAGGCGCGGGGTCCCAAGATGGCCTCTTATTTGGCTAAGGTAAAATCCGAATTATCTACGTTTGGGCAAGGGTCGATCGAGCAGATACCTCGGGAGCAGAACGCCAATGCAGATGCTCTCGCCAAGCTCGCCACCTCGGGGGAGGCAGAAACCCTGGGGTTGGTGCCAATTGAGTTCTTGGACAAACCAAGCATAGACGGAGATCGAGCGGATATTGAGATGATTGACATCAGGCCGACCTGGATGACTCCCATTGTTGAGTACCTCGTCGAGGGCAAGTTACCCGAAGGGCGCAACGACGTACGACGAGTCCTTTATCAAGCTCCGAGATATACGCTAGTCGAGGGGGTGTTGTACCGACGTGGGCATTCATTACCTCTCCTCCGGTGTGTTCTTCCAAGTGAGGCGAAGGCCATCCTGCAGGAAGTTCATGACGGATTCTGCGGAGATCACACTGGGGGGCAAAGCCTAGCCTTGAAGATCCTTCGGCAGGGTTTTTACTGGCCGACTCTGTCCAAAGACTCGATCTCATACGTAAAAAAGTGCGACAAATGTCAGCGGTTCGCCGCGGTTGCACGAGCACCCCCGACCGAGCTAAAAATGATATCGTCTCCCTGGCCCTTCGCCATTTGGGGCATAGATCTAATAGGCGCCCTGCCCACCGGAAAGGGAGGGGTCCGTTACGCCGTGGTAGCCATTGACTACTTCACAAAGTGGGCCGAAGCAGAGCCGTTGGCGACAATAACATCGAAAAAGGTGCTAGACTTCGTGGTTAAAAGCATCGTTTGTCGCTTCGGCCTACCCAAAAAGATCGTTTCCGACAATGGCACTCAATTTGACAGCGACCTGTTCACCGAATTTTGCGAAAAGAACGGAATTGTGAAAAGTTTCTCATCCGTGGCCTATCCCCAGGCGAACGGCCAGGTCGAAGCTGTCAATAAAACTCTGAAGGCAAGCCTCAAGAAGAGGCTAGATGAGGCAAAGGGGATCTGGCCAGAACAGCTCCCCCAAGTTCTGTGGGCCTATAGGACCTCACATCGGACTCCCACGGGTCACACTCCTTTCTCCCTAACCTTTGGAAGTGAAGCGGTCCTCCCCGTGGAGGTAAAGGTCCTATCGCACAGGGTCCGGTCCTACGAACAGAACAAGAACCACGAGCTCCTATGCCACTCCTTAGACTTGATGGATGAGAGGCGAGAGGATTCACAACTCCAGCTCGCCCATTATCAACAGAAAATCACTCGCTACTTCAACGCTAAGGTCAAAAGACGTGCCTTTAGCGTCGGCGATTTGGTCTTGAGGAGAGTTTTCATGGCCGGGAAAGATCCCAAAGATGGGGTTCTGGGACCAAGCTGGGAAGGACCATACCAGGTCATCGAAGTCATCAAAGAAGGGACGTATAAATTAGCTCGACTTGGTGGAGGGGCGGTCCCGCGGACTTGGAATGCAATCCACCTAAAGAAATATTATCAATAAACATGTGTAAGACCTAGAAGGTCACCTCCCATGTATAAATAAAAATCAAATGTTTCTCGTTATTTGCAAGGGTAATTTTAAAGTAACAACGAAAGACCCTTTCCCAGTTACTTGGGGGGCATATGGTACCCGGATATATCCAGGTCTCCTTAACGACTTAGGTGTTAATTTTTATCTATGGATAAGAGTTATCACAAACTAAGTCCTATCCTGGTCTTAACCAGGTCATAAAACTTAGAAGTTAGCTAAAATTTGTTGACCGAGGTTCTTCTTTAAAGAGCCCGGGATACGGATAAAAGTTGACACGAACTAAGTTTTTTCAAAATAAGTTCCTGGTCTTAACCAGGTCATAAAACTTAGAAGTTAGCTAAAATTTGTTGACCGAGGTTCTTCTTTAAAGAGCCCGGGATACGGATAAAAGTTGACACGAACTAAGTTCTTTCAAAATAAGTTCCTGGTCTTAACCAGGTCATAAAACTTAGAAGTTAGCTAAAATTTGTTGACCGAGGTTCTTCTTTAAAGAGCCCGGGATACGGATAAAAGTTGACACGAACTAAGTTTTTTCAAAATAAGTTCCTGGTCTTAACCAGGTCATAAAACTTAGAAGTTAGCTAAAATTTGTTGACCGAGGTTCTTCTTTAAAGAGCCCGGGATACGGATAAAAGTTGACACGAACTAAGTTTTTTCAAAATAAGTTCCTGGTCTTAACCAGGTCATAAAACTTAGAAGTTAGCTAAAATTTGTTGACCGAGGTTCTTCTTTAAAGATTCCGGGATACGGATAAAAGTTGACGCGATCTGAGTTTTTTCAAAATAAGCTCCTGGTCTTAACCAGGTCAGAAAGCTTAGGAGTGAACTAGAAAATTGTTGAACGCGGATCTTATTTAAAGAGCCCGGGAGACGGATAAAGTTAACTCGAACTACGTTCATAAAAATAAAGAGATAAATTATGACCAAATACATGAAAATATATATGTAAAACTGGTTGAGCAAATTGTCTCGAGGCGGAAACGCCTCACATAAAAAAGAGAATTACAATAAAAAAAAAATAGTTCAAAATACGAAAACAAGAAGCATCCTAAGCCCCATCAACTGGCCCTTTGGAGGTCGCGGTCTCACCCTGCTCCGCCGCGGCAGAGGCCTCTCCAGTCTCCGATGGAGGAGCCTCCTTATTCAGGCGGGCTTGAAGCCGCGGCAACAGGAATGCCCAGAGGTCCGGCGGCATGAAGGAGAAGTCCGCGTCCGGATTGTGGGACCAGCAGTGATAGAATAGGTCCTGTAAGGACTGCTCCGACACGACCCGCTCGTCTTTCAGGGCGGTCTGGGAGGTCTGGACTTCGGCCTTCGCCACCTCAAGGTCTGCCCGCGATGCGGCCAGGGAGTTTTTAAGCTCTAGGTTCTCGGAGCGAAGCTTCTCTAGCTCGGATGCGGCCAGGGAGCGTTTAAGCTCTTGGTTCTCCGAGCGGACCTTCTCTAGCTCGGATTTTGAGGCCGCCAAGGCGTCTCTCGCCTCCTGAGACTCCTGGAGGGCAGTCTGGCGATCTGCTTCCAAACCCTCGAGCTGGGCCTTGGTCCTAACGATGCCTCTATAGGCGGCAGCCATGCCCTGCAAGAAAAGAGTGATAAATTAGCAAACTGGAAGGAGAAAGGCGGCGTGTGAGTGTCAAAGCCTTAAAAGAAGGGGGCACTTTACCGTTAAAGTCATGTCCATAGCGGACTCTATAACTCGGACCGGGCTCGTTGTTTCGATGGCCCGGAGCTCCTTCTCCCTGATATTGTAATAGTGGCTGACGGCGTAGCTGGCCGACTCGTACACCGTACCCCGGAATGCTTCGGGCATCTTCTCCAGAGCCCGGGGGTCGACCGGGATACGCACGTCCGGGGCTACCGCGGCCAGATTCCCGACCTCTATTACCCCGTCCTGGGCGGCCAGTGGAGATCGTTGGGGTGGCGGATGCATGAGTCCTGTCCTGGCGACAGGGAGGTTCGCCCCCACGACCTGGGATGACGGGTCTCTCCCCTTCTCCGTAGCTGGGGATTTGGTGGAGACCCCGGTCGAGCTCTTGGACTCGCGAAGCCTCTTTAACCTCGGCCCCGCTGGGGGATTCCCACCAAACACAACGCCCCGCAGACTATTCCCGGGCTGAGACATCTCTTCTGCCAAAGAGCAAAAAACACGGTTATCAACAATCATACAGAAATAAAGGCAATAAGAAAGCAAATACTAAGGGAGCCCTACCCCCCGAGCTGGAAGAGCCTAGGACGATTATCTCCCGAACTGGCGAAGGTTCTAGGTCCGGTTCTGAATCGGGGCTGGACTCTTCTACGTACTGCCTAATCCCCGGAGCGTAGACGCCCCTCTGGAGCGCAGGCCACGTGCGTAAATTGGTCCCGTACTCCTCAAAAATGGCCGACCTAAAGGCTAGGGTATTATCTACTACTACGGTACCCTTGGGCCAACTCTCTTGGTTGTCCAGCACGAGCTGGTCAACGCAGTGGAGCAGAAGCGTGTCCAGGTCCGGATTCCTTGGGTGACGATGGACGAGCTGCCTAGGGTTGAACCTAACCAGCCGGGGGTCTGCAGTGGCCCTATCTACGTTCTTAAATAAGTAAAAGTTACCTTGACCGGAAGGACCCGCGGCTGCTCCGGATTGGGCCCTCTCCTCGATCATCCCCTGGGCGACCTCCAAGCTCCGCTTCCTGTTCCTCACCAGAGGAACTTCCTCACCTTCTTCCTCGCCTTCGTCATCTGCGACCTCCTCCGCGACGATCGGCCTGTTTTCGCGGGCTGGGGGAGGCCCCCGGGGCCTTTTCAAATTCAAAGTCTGATTTGGGAAAATCAGCTTGCAGAATACCATCGTCTCGTCCGTCACGAGCACGCGGTAGTCTTTCTCACTGGGAGGCAGGTTCGCCAGTGTGTCGTATTGACCCCCGAGGGTCACGGACTTTTCGGTCCTCGAGTAGATGGCTGCAAGGTTGGTCGAAATCAGAATTGGAATAAGGGACGGGCTAAAATAAGATAACCGTTAAAAGGCGAGCTAAATGGAGGATTACTTACGAGGGCGGTTGAAATAATGATGATCGCAGTTTCGGAACCCAGTAGACATAAAAAACTGGTCTTTGAAGTCGTTTGGATGGCTCGGCAGCTCGATCACTGCTGCTGTGTTAGGGAAGCGGGTTAAGTAATAGAACCCGTCGCCTCGCCCCCGCTGGTCCGGGCTGGCTTTGAGGCAGAAGAAATACAAGATATCAGCAGGAGTGGGGACCTCCCACTCATGCTTTTGGAACAAATACCTCAGTCCCGCCAGCAGACGGTAGGAATTGGGGGGGAGCTGAAATGGGGCCAACCCCACGTAGTTCAGAAAATCAGCAAAATACTGATCCAGGGGGAGGAAGGCCCCTGCCTTGAAGTGTTCCCCGCTCCAGGCCGCGAACGACTCGTCGAGCGGCGTGCAGCTCCTCTCCCCATCCGCAGCAGGTCGGGCGATCACGGAGGTCTTCCCCAGAGGAATGTTGTGGTTAAGGAAGATTTTGGTGATCTTTGCCTGGCTGGTTATCTTCGAGACGATTCTCTCCGCCTCGAAAAACGCGTCAGGAGCCACCTCGGCCTGCTTCTCCACCGCCGGTCCAAAATGAGGAATTGGCGAGCTGGTCACCACCGCCTTTCCTTTATCCTTCTGGGAGGCCAAACTTCCCACATTCTTCTGTGGCAGATTTCTCTTTGGAGCCATCTGGTCGCCTATCGAGCAAAAGAAAACACTTTAGAAAAGGCGACCCAAGCAGGAGAGTGAGGCAAGCATTAAGTACACGAGCTGGGGTAAGCCCAGCCCGTGGAGAGTGGTGCCACGCGTTCCAAGGAACACGCGCCTATGCCCTCAACAGATCCCAGATTACTCGGAATTCGTGTGTCAGATGGCTCAGAGTAAGAAAATTTTTTTTTTTTGCCTTGGAGGGAAAGTTTCAACAGGCAAGGCGTGGCAAAACCGCTTTTAAGGCGTATTCCCTAAGCTACCCGGTTTTTGCACCCAAAGTTCCTACGGATCCTACCAGAAATTGTTCCTAAAGAATCATGGAACCCATGTTCTAAGGCGATGTCCCATGGCAAATGTGCCCTAATCAAAGAAGGGCCATCACCCTCCATATCCGCGCGACCCAGAAAACCTCTGCATGTGGCTACAGTAAAATTTTTTACCTAGGCTACAGTGGCATGCTTTCAAAAATAAATGGGGACAGAAGACTTACAGTATAGGGTTGGATGGTGAGCAAGGTTGCTGCGCGCGTAGGGGCTTCGTGGGCACAGTAGTCTCCAAGGCCTTGAAGGAACTCGCACGCTTAAGCTTCGTGAACGGAGAAGATGAGAGCAATGGAAATGAGGGTTTTGCTCTTCGGAAGGTCAGAGAGAAAAGAAGGAAATTTGAGAGGTTCTGAATGGTAAGGTGGTCCGTGCGTGGGATGACCACCCCCTTTTTATACAAGGGGGGATCACGTGTAAAAGGCTCCTGGGAGACCCTCCATTCGAAATGTGAAACGACGGCTGGACAGTAGGCTAGGCCATTTAATGCGGTTCTCGTAGAATGTACCGTCGCCACCCGCGGCGTTCCACGTATCAGACGCATGCGAAAAGCATGGAATGCGAAGGGTTGTGGGAGAAGTCTAAAAGCTCCAACTGTGGTCTCCCATGTCTGACGTCATGGACCACGAGCAGGAGCTTGGGGGGCAGATGTACGCCCTGGATTTCCCACGGGCTGTTTAGCAGGACGATCCTCGGACTAAACATGATTTAGCCCGAGGCTCCCACAGGCCAGAGGCTTTATCTTCAGGACGGGCCCTTTCTAGCTCGAGGGGATGGAGTTTCCTGCTCCTTCTTGTTGTTCCAGGAGCTGGGAACAACATCCGACGACCACTGAAGGATCAGCTCGGGTTATGGATTGCTCCGGTAGCGAGCTTCTCAGGAAGCTCTGACCCTATGGGAGGTCAACACGCAAGATAAACGTGCATAATCCTGCCATCACGTGTCCGATATCCCCCTGACTTCTCGGACACGCCGCAGGAACGTGCGTATTCAGACACCCACGGATGGGTTGGGCCGTGCGGCCCATTATCTCCTTCCATACTGATTAGACCACACTTGTGTGTCAGGTTTAGGAAGTAATCATGAATATCACAGACTTGATATGACAAATGGTAAGGTCACGGGATGACCTCCCTACCAATTTCCAGGTGCCTTCTCCTATAAATATGGAGACCCTGGGAATTGATAGGGGTTGGAAAAAATAGTCTTGTAAGAACTATATATATTTTGTAAACCAATTACCCAGAAAAGATCAATAATATTGACTAGTGGAGTAGAAGGATTTTAACCTTCGAACCACTTAAAAAACGTGTTTAGGGTCACCTAGTTCTTCTCACAAAGATTTCATATCTGCGGCGGTTCTACTTTTAAGTACTAATCTCTTTCTCTTCTTCTCTTAATTACCTGTTGCCGAAGAACCGCGTCAACAAAGTCGTATACTTGTGACTTTAGGTCACTAATTTATTTGGGAAAATTATCGTCATGATGAACCTTTAGTGCCGATCAATTCTATTTGTCCATTAATGCCAGCTATTAATTTTTATATATAGAGAGATAATTTTATTCATTCATTTTCTGACTTGACTTCAAATAGTTATGTTGATCTCTTTAATAAGAAGCCGGTCTCCAAAAGCGATTAGAACTAAATCAAAACAATTAATCTTATTTCAATCTTACACAATTTGTAAAAACAATGTTATTAATCACACAGTTTGTAATCAATAAAATTATTATTAAAAATTAAAATTAAAATTATGTTTGTACGAAATATAAAATAGTACAAATGAATTTACTTTTAGTCCAACAAAGTTTTGATGGATCTAGTAGAAGAGCTTTAGGATCCCATATGGGAGTAGGACCTGACTATGCACTAGAACCACAACCACACAGCCACAATTTCCAAGGGCACTTATGTACAATCGTAGGTGATGTACTAATGCTTTTATTATCTTTACTAATTTCTTTGATAGTTCTTTTTTTCCCCATTAATTGTTAATATTATTGTCTAGGATTACAAAAGAAAAACTATAAGTCTTCTCAACCAATAGCACATGTTGTGAAAGTGAGCATTTACCATCTTAAATTTACAACTCTAAACAATAAATACAATGTAAGTATCAAAAAACAAAACGCAAAACGTTAGAGCATGTTACAATGGATATGGTTATAATAAAAATAAACATAAAATAAATATAATTTTAATTAAAGATATTACATAAGTGAAGGGAAAAAATGAGAAGAGATTACATAACCTATGTAAATTATATCATCATGATAGAAGGTAGAAGGTGAAGATCTCGAAGCTTAAACACGGTTCAAAACTTTTATCCTAAAAGCTATTTCCTCCCTCATAAGAACACTTATACTCTCTAAAAATGCTTCTAAGGATTTATCAAGTCTTCTCTCATACTTATCATAGTGTTCTAAAGATGAGCATGTCATCACAAGTGTTTTAATCTATGTTGTGTATTTTTTCACATACATGAAATTCTGTTTTTAGTAATTACCAAATTAATTAAACCATGTGAATTAATTATAGTGCGTAATGGTAATTAACTGTTTAAACAGATTGCAGTTCTGTCGGGACAGAATCCGAACTTGCCACGACAGAAACTGAACATAATAAAAAGACAGTGCAAAACAATAAAAAACACAACAAATTTTTACAAGGTTCAGAAACCCTTTCGGATAACCTACTCCTTGGGGCCACGCCCAGATAATAAAACCAATTAATAAAGAATCATAAGTACAAAATATTGATTTAAACAAAACAAGACTCCCTCTTGAGATTTTCCGCAATTTTGTTGTACTTTTCTTCACTAATATGATCTTGATTGAAACGCTCAACCACTTGAATTCCCTTCAATGGCCAACGAGTGCTTGCATCCTCCCAATGCAAGGCTTGTAAAAATCTTCTCCCGAAGACTATAAAAGTTGTGTTCAAATTACAATGTGTATTCACTCATGAACGTGGTATTAACTCACCACAAAATCTAAACACTCATATTTCTACAAGATCACATGAATACTATGATCTTGAATACAAATAAGGAACTCTCACAAATATTACAATACACTCACAAATTATGCATCTAAGAGTTCACTTTTCCTCACTGCCTTTAGAGCCCTATTTATAGAGTCCATTTTTGTGCTCGTAAAGGCTGAGAAAGAATCTCCTAATAAAGGCAAGAATAATTGAAGATATTCTTGATTGATGAAGAATTGCCTTTTTTAGAAGATCCTGATCCAACAGATACGATTTTGGTGGGGACAGCTCAGACCTGTGTTGGATCGAAAACATGCTCAAAATAGAAAGAACAATTAATGACATTAAAGATTCAGTTTCCTAAATTTCAATTCTTGAGTTGCACGAAATTATAATGTCAAATATTTCAGTAAGGATTTTGAGTAAGTGCTGAATATTTTCAAGATATTACTTCCCTTTAAAATCAAATAAAGTTAAATAAGGAATGTAAATATTCTACAAATCACAAGAAAGAGAAAGTTTAATTCCGAAAAACACAATAAAGGGAAACAAAAAATTGATCTTTTAATAAAACGACATTTCTATAAAATATGTCAATTTTAAGATTTACAATTTTCCCCTTTGGCAATTTTATAGACAAAACATATCTATTTTTAAAAGATCCCTGCAAAACACAAGTAAGTGCTTAAAATCACAAGAGTCACAAAATGACTCCCCCTGCCAAAAAGAACCGAAGCACAAGATAAAACAGTTAACAAAAACCAATGAGAAACAGCATGTCAAACAAAACAAGTACCAAAAATAGAGTTACTCTCTCTCCCCCTCATTATCTAAGAAAATTCCAAAGAACAACGGAAAAAAAACCAAAAGAAAGACACATCTAGTGTTCTTTTACATTTATCAAAAGCAAATAAAAATAGATCGAAAGGAATTGTAACCATCATGGAGCAGGAGAGGTGGATGCACTGATAAGGGCCAACGAAGCAAGAATTTGGCACTGAGTATCCTCCATGAGAGTGAATCGGTCATAAAGACTTGTAATGCCTGTCTGGACAGAAGCAAGATCAGTCGGGACATCAGGAGTGTCAGTCACAATATTGCCAGAACCAGAACCAGCCAGATTAATGCCTTTGACCTTTCAAGCTGTGGATGGAGCATGGTCATCTTTAACAGTGTAGGTAGGACCAACCAAAGGAGAAGTCAAGGTCTAATGGGACTACTTCAAAGGACGCTGAGAGTCCAAAAGTTTGTAAATGACTTGTGGAAACATCAAGTGTTGACCCTTGCATTTGGCACCACTCAAGGACATGATTTGATAAAAAATAACAGCAGCAAGATCAATTGCCATTCCAGTCCCAATTTTGAACAATAGAAAAGCCATGTCTTGAGTGATGGTAGAGGAATGAGTGGTAGGCATCCAATTAAACATTGCGAATTTGAAAAGAGCACCATAATAGTGAGTGAGATCTGAGACTCGTAGAGAGGTGCTTGGTTCCCACACCATAGCTTGACCAACCAATTCAGACAACACTTGATCCTTTGCAAACTTAATAGAATCATCAATCTCAACAGGAACGAGTTTGAGAGATTTAGCAATTTTAGAAGGACCAAACTTATACCAATGTCCCCTAACATACACTTTATGAAACATAAAAGAAGACTGGTCTAACAACTCATCATTCAGATTTGCATAAAATTCTTTAACAACCTGAGGCACAAACCCATCAAACCCAGACAAGGATCGCAACCAACCCCTTTTCTCTAAAGTGAGTAAGAACCCAAAAACACGATGAGGAGCAAAAAGGAAATTACGCTCACTAATAAAGTGACAATGGTCACAAAATTGCATGTTCTTCTCATTATCATTAAAACAGAAAGCAAGAGAATGAGCTTTGAAAGAACCTGAGGTACGGACAGGAGCATCTTTTTGTTTAGAGAGTTTGGAAGACAATTCGGGAAATGCCAATGGTTTGGTTCCTTTTGGGTCAGATGCAACAGGAGAGGCTTCTGAGGGGTCTTCTTTAGATTCAGTCTCCTTCGCCAAATCATCAAGAGGAACATCAGGATTTGGCTCGGTCAAGGTAGGGTCCAACTCAGGCTAAGAGTCTTCCATTTCAGGAGAAACATCCTCCGATGAGGTGCAAGGAGGTGGGTTGATTTTTGCCTTCAATTTAAAGCGGGATAAAGGAGATGAATCAGAGATGGAGCTAGTACCTATTGTTGGAGCCACTTTGGCCTTCTTGCCTTTCTTTGTTCCAGCAGATTTGGTCTTGCGTTTGTCCTTTCCCTTGGGGGTCAAAACATCAGGAGATAATGACGATTCAGAGCCATGATCAGTTGGATCAGAGACAAATTCAGTGGAGATTGATTGGGAATGACTTGTAGCCAAGGTAGGTTTGGCTTTTATTTGACCTTCGGAAGAGGCGAGTGGAACTGCCGAGGCTTGGATTGGCTGAGCATCCAGGTTGGGAACAGTAACTCCTTTACTTGAAGCTCCAAGAACGGTACATCCTATAGGACCCAAAAGAGCAAAAACCTTCTTTCTTGCTGTGGTTTTAGGTCGCCGGCCTGTAGGAGGCGAGACAGCAGGGATTGATGCTGGGACGGAAGGAGTGGCAGTGGGAACTGACTCAGGAACTGTCTCCTACTGAGACTACACAGATTAGGAAGATGAACCACGGCCTTGAGTCTTCATGGCTGCTAAGAATGAAACAAGTGAAACACACAAAGAAAAAACCCTAAACACTTTGGTTATAAGTGAGAGAGACAAACAAGAAAACACTGAGTATGAAACAACCAAAGTGAATCCGAATACATAGAGTATTCGGTGCACAAATGAGGCAAGTTCAAAAATGGGTAGCCGGATTTTATGTGATAAATGCCAAAATATCTCCTTTTTAAAAACAAATTCTTTCACACCTTAAAATTTGAAACTTTTTGAATATTTTAGAATATATTGAGATAAAACCAATAAATTGCATCAATTAATTTTTCAAACTTTTTTTTTAAGTACACGGTCCAAAACAAATTTTATTTTATCATTTTTTTTATTAAAAAATTACCGAAAATAGAATGTAAATTGTCATACCATATGTGTCCATGTAAATGCCAAGTCCTGTTCAAAAGAAACAAGATAACCATATTTTTCACAAATCAGAGAAATGAGTCATAATTCAAATACTAAGTGACCATAATTCGAAAAAATATACCAATCACAAAACATATTTGAATCAATTCATTATATGTATGAGTCTTACAACCATCTTACACAGTCTAGTCAACAGGCATGTGTGTGTGCATGTGTAATCAATTTGGCATTTCTTTTTGGCCTTTTAAAGCTAGGGTCATTGCCCATATTTGGCGATTGTAGCCTTTTTTCAAATTGTAACCATAATGGAGGCTATAACTCTTATACTGATGGTAGCCCTTTACACTGGTAGAGTATCCTCCAATATAATTGATAATTACCTGGTACCCACTTACTCAGTGTCGGCGTTCACACATCAGTATAGGTAGCTCTTTTCCAAAATGGAGCCTGAAAAAGAAACTGGATTAAGGAATGCTCATACAAACATAATGATTTGATCAAATATAAATTTGATGGTCTATAATTTTTCAAATATGGTTTTTTATTCCAAAAAAAGTATAGGACTTATAACGATCATTTTCTAAAATACAAAAAATATGCTCATCAAATTTCTTCCAAACAGGACAAGAGATTTACATAAACACATATGCAAGGCAAGATAATCAATTTATTGGCAATTTAAAATAAAACAAACCCCCAAGGACTTCCTGAGGGAATCAAATCTGACTGTGTCTAAATCTTTAGTAAAAATATCTGCAATTTGTTTGTTAGTCTCAACATATTCTAAAATCAATGTTTTGTTTTCAACAAGTTCCCTAATAAAATGATGACGAATGTCAATATGTTTGGTGTGAGAGTGTTGAACAGGATTTTTGGAGATATTAATAGCACTTGTATTATCACAAAAAATGGTTAAAGTTTTAATATCAAACCCATAGTCTGCCAACATTTGTTTCATCCACAAAAGTTGAGTACAATAGCTTCCAACAACAATGTACTCAGCTTCGGTTGTTGCCAAGAGACCAAATTGTTTCCTAAGTAAAAACAACCACCACTTGTGCTTTTGCGATCATCAGTGTTTCCTGCCCAATCTACATCACTATAACACACAGGGTTAGAATTTGTTTTTTTGGAGTACCAAATTCCTAAATCAAGAGTTTTATTGATGTAACGAATAATTCTTTTTACAACAGTCACATGAGACTCCATGGGGTTCCCTTGGAAACGAGCGCACACTCCAATACTGTAACTGATGTCAGGGCGACTTGCAGTTAAGTATAGGAGACTCCCAATCATACTCCTGTAAAGAGTTGGATCAACTTTCTTCCTATTCTCATCTTTAGATAATTTGACCGTAGTACCCATTGGAGTTTTAGCAGGTTTAGATGCATCGAGTCCAAATCTTTTCACTAGACTTCTTGGATACTTGCTTTGTGAAATGAAAATTCCCTCATCTGACTACTTGACTTGAAGTCCTAAGAAAAAATTGAGTTCTCCTACCATGCTCATCTCAAACTCTTCCTGCATTTGTTTTAGAAATTCCTGCACTAGAGAATCATTAGTAGAACCAAACACTATATCATCAACATAGATTTGTGCTATCATAATATTTTCATCAACATTTTTGATAAAAAGTGTTTTGTCTACTCCCCCTCTCTTGTACCCCTTTGAGACCAAAAAATGAGTTAGTCTCTCATACCAAGCCCATGGGGCTTGTTTCAGCCCATACAAAGCTTTTGAAAATTTAAAAACAAGATTAGGATTGTATGGATCCTCAAACCCTTTGGGTTGTTACACATAAGATTCTTCATTCAAAAATCCATTTAAAAAGGCGGATTTTACATCCATTTGGAACAATTTAAAACCAAGAACACATGAAATAGCTAGTAATAATCTTATGGATTCAAGTCTTGCAACATGGGCAAATGTCTCATCAAAATCAATTCCTTCAACTTTAGTGTACCCCTGTGCAACTAGTCTAGCTTTATTTCTTATTATGGTCCCAAATTTATTAGTTTTATTTTTAAATATCCACTTTGTACCTATAACATTAGTATGACTCGGTCTAGGGACAAGGATCCATACCTCATTCCTTGTGAATTGATCTAGCTTTTCTTGCATAACATTGATCCATGATTCATCATTTAAGGCTTCATTCACATTTTTTGGTTCCAAAGTAGAAGTAAAACAAAAAAATTGAACCAAATTTACATACCTCTTCTGAGTGACCACACTCTCTTCAAGATTTCCCAAAATAAGATCAGAAGGTTGATTCTTTTTTACTCTGGTTGATGGTTCTCTTTGAACAGAGTCAAAGGAAATAACTGGATTTTCCTTCTCTGTTTGCCCAGTTGTTGTTTCAACAGAATGAGCTTTTGATACATCAGTAGTGGCTATTCTCACCTTCGAAGGTTGTGCTGTCAGATCTGCCATTTCTTTATGATGTTGAACATCAATGAGCCTGTCAATTTCCTCATCATGGGAGTACTCAGAAATATCTTTTAAATCATCTACAACCACATTAGCTGATTCCATAATAGTTTGGGTTCTCATGTTATAAACACGATAAGCTCTACTATTGGTGGAATATCCAAGAAAAACTCCCACATCACTTTTGGCATCAAATTTGCCCAGATTCTCACGATCTCTAAGAATATAACACAGACAACCAAATACATGAAAATAATTGACATTAGGTTTTCTACCTTTCCAGATTTCATAAGGAGTTTTATTTGTACCTGGACGCAGAAAAACACGATTAATTGTGTAACAAGTTGTATTAATTGCTTCAGCCAACAATTTCTTTGTGAGTTTTTTGCTATTTAGCATAACTCTAGCCATTTCCTGCAAAGTACGATTTTTCCGTTCCACTACCCCATTTTGTTAAGGGGTTTTGGGAGCAGAAAATTCATGCAAAATTCCAAAAGATTTACAATATTCATCATAAACAGAATTTTCAAACTCCTTACCATGATCACTTCGTATTCTTACAATCTTTCCAATGTTACAATTTTTTTCAACTCTAAGTCTTGTACATAGTGCTTGAAAAGCTTCAAATGTATCTGATTTTTCTCTTAAGAAATTTACCCAAGTAAATCTAGAAAAATCATCCGCACATACAAAAATGTATCTCTTACCATTAATACTTTCAACTTGTATAGGACCCATGAGATCCATATGCAATAATTCTAACACATTTGAAGTATTAATATCAGATAATGCTTTATGGGAAATTTTCAACTGTTTTCCCAATTGACATGATTCACACTTACCAAGCGATTCCTTACCCAGCTTGGGTATACCACATATGAGACCTGCATTAGCAATCTTTTTCAAGTTTTTGAAATTTATATGTCCAAGTTTTTCATGCCACAAGTCAATAATATTAAAACTTGATGAAGACGCATGACATGTGAATTTTTGTGTGAGTGTGTAACAATTATCCAAAGAACTAGAACCTTTGAGAAGAATATCACCACGTTGATTTATAACATTACACTCATCATGCGAAAAATTAACAAGAAAACCTTGGTCACAAATTTGACTTATTCTAATTAAGTTGGCTTTTAGCCCATCAACAAGAAGCACATTTTTCAGTTTCGATAACCCTTCAATCTTTAGAGTACATTTACCTAAAATATTTCCTGTCATTCCATCCCCAAATGTTACTACTCCACACTTCAAGGATTTGAAGTTGGTAAGTATGTTGGCATTACCCGTCATATGTCTTGAACAACCGCTATCAAAGTACCATGAACTATATGCATGCATTTTGTGACAGGTAAAGGTAGCCAAGTAAACAGAGTTAACTTTCTTGACCCATATTGTTTTTGATTTTGAATTTCTTTTGGTCAAGAATTGATTCATACTACCAAAGTGTTTAACATAATTCTTTTTAAACAAATTTAACAGAGAAAAACACTTAGGTCTTATGTGTCCTTTCATCCCACAAAAATGACAAAATGGTACAAATTGTCCAATGTTTATTTTTTTTGAGAAATTTTCTTTAGTTGTAGATCTGTTGGAACGGATGACAACTTTGTGGTCTCGGCAGAGTGACTTGTTCCTGCAAAACGGTTAGTTGGCACAACAGTCGGATAATTCAAATATTTTACAAAAACCATTTTTCTTGAGGATTCAGATCCATTATATCCTAATCCACTACAATCATCAGCCTTTTTTCCTGTAGAAAGAATATCATCCAATATTCCAGATCTAGGATTAAGCATTTTGACACCTTTTTGCAAAAGATCAATTTCTTTACTCAAAGAATTTATTTCATCATTTTTGGAAGCAATAATCATCTCAAGTTCTTCAATTTTTTCAACAAATTTTTTATTATTGCTAGCCATTAGACGATTCTTAGAGCACACTTTCAGCCATTGATCATACATTATTTTATAAGACTCTTTCAATGACTCCTCATCTAAGTCATAATCATTAGAATCAATGTCAGAATTCTCATTATTCTGAACAGAATTATTAAGGCATAACACATCTTTGTAATCAACTGAAGAGAAAACCATACCTTTGTGAACAGAGGTTAAGGCAACACTATTTTCCTCCTCATCACTCTGTTCAGAGTCTTGATCACTCCACGTGGCTGTCATGACTTTCTTTTTCTTTAAGGTATTTGCACACTCAGATTGAATGTGTCCCAAATCCTTCACATTCCCTGCATTGAATACCCTTTTTATTAGTCTAAAAGGGTTTAGAAAAATTACCTTTTGGGTTTTTGGATATGGCCTTTTTGTTTCCCAATTTCTTTATGTATTTTTGAAATTTTTTTGTCAACAGAGCCATCTCATCATCCTCATCACCCGAACTTTCCTTCTTCTCTTTAGAAGATCTCAAGGCAATAGATTTCTCCTTGATTTCTTCTGTCTTACCTTTTTGTCTAATTTGTTGGCTTAGTTCAAAAGTTCGGAGTGAACCCATCAATTCTTCTACTTTTATTTTGTCCAGATCTTTTGCTTCTTCAACTGCGCTTAGCTTCGTCTGAAACTTGTCAGGGAGAACTCTAACAATTTTTCGAACCAAAACATTCTCTTCAAGTTTTTCACCAAGAGCAAAATATTCGTTAGCAATATTTGACAATTTCTATAAAATTCAGTGAGGGTTTCATTTTCATTCATTTTCAAATTTTCAAATTTTGTTGTGAGCATAACAAGCCTAGAACGCTTGACATTAGCAGTTCCTTCAAATTGATTTTGAAGGATTTTCCAAGCATCTTTGGTCGAAACACATGAAGAAATCAATTTAATATAACCTTCACCAACACCATTAAAAATAGCATGTAATGCTTTATTATTGTAACTGGACAGTTGATCTTCAACATCAGTCCATTCAAGTTCAGATTTTACCTTAGTTACATCATCACTTTCTGCTAGAGGAGTCCAACAACTTAAAACAGCTCTCCAAGCCTTTTCATCTTGAGATTTGATGCAGGCTCTCATTCTAACTTTCCAATATGGATAGTTTGAATCATTGAGTAAAGGGGGAGAAGTTATGGAGCCTCCTTCTGTGAAAAAATATATTGCAAGAACAAGAACAACAAACAGAATAAACCAAGATCACACTCAGAAATGAGTGGCCTGCTCTGATACCAATTGAAATTTCGTTTTTAGTAATTACCAAATTAATTAAACCATGTGAATTAATTAAAGTGCGGAATGGTAATTAATTGTTTAAACAGATTGCAGATCTGTCGGGACAAAATCTGAACTTGTCATGATAGAAACTGAACACAATAAAAAGACAGTGCAAAACAATAAAGAACACAGCGAATTTTTACAAGATTCAGAAACCCTTTCGGATAACCTAATCCCTGGGGCCACGCCCAGAGAATAAAACCAATTAATCAAGAAGCACAAGTACAAAATATTGACTTAAACAAAACAAGACTACCTCTTGAGATTTGCCGCAACTTTGTTGTACTTCTCTTCACTAATCTGATCTTGATTGAAATGCTCAACCACTTGAACTCCCTTCAATGGCCAGTGAGTGCTTGCATCCTCCCGACGCAAGGCTTGTAAGAATCTTCTCCCGAAGACTATAAAAGTTGTGTTCAAATTACAATGTGTATTCACTCATGAACGTGATATTAACTCACCACAAAATCTAAACACTCATATTTCTACAAGATCACGTTAATACTTTGATCTTGGATACAAATAAGGAACTCTCACAAATATTACAATACACTCACAAATTATTCATGTAAGAGTTCACTTTTCCTCACTGCCTTTAGAGCCCTATTTATAGAGTCCATTTTCATGCTCATAAAGGCTGAGAAAGAATCCACTAATAAAGGCAAGAATAATTGAAGATATTCTTGATTGATGAAGAATTGCCTTTTTTTAGAAGATGCTGATCCGACAGATACGATTTTGGTGGGGACAGCTCAGACCTGTGTTGGATCGAAAACATGCTCAAAATCGAAAGAGCAATTAATGACATTAAAGATTCAGTTTCCTGAATTTCAATTCTTGAGCTGCACGAAAATATAATGTCAAATATTCCGGTAAGGATTTTTTAGATTCCCAGCACTTTACTTAGATAGTTAGATAGAAGTAGCAATAATAATAGTAGTAGTATTTTTATGACTGTGGATTTTGGTTCAGACCGGGATTTAGTTGGACACTCGTAGCAACAATTGTAGATTTTATAAGTTTAACCTATAGTTTAAGAATATTAATTATAACCTAAGGTTTAATTAATATGATTGATTATGAAGGTTATATTTATTATAATATAAGGTTTAGATAAACCCAATAAGGAAATGACACTTGTCATGTGTATATTTAATGAATAATTAAGTATTTTGAGGAATAAATTTAATAAGAGTAATATTTGAATATCCTAGGGTCTGTTAGCAACTTTGAAATTGTTAGAGAACTTATTCAAGGCTGTTTACTCAATTCAAATTAGGCTGAAAAAAATGCAATTATGTGTATAATATTTCAGCGTATGCCGATATATCGCAGCACTATGGGGCGATATATCGCCATACGGGGATACGAAAAACATGTAACTTCGCACGACCACCTCGATGAGCCTCGGGCATATTAGCCCAAGTGATATATCGCCTACTAGGGGCGATATATCGACTATAGTGCCAAATTTTTGAACGTTTTCAAAACCGAGCTTATTTTATTCTTTAACCTCTTGATAAGTCCAGAATCGTTTTGATTGAGTCTTCAGCCTCTGTTGAACGATTATTCAAATATTTTTCAATTAAAAAGCCATTATTTTATTCAAGCTAAATCAAGATCTTTTCATTCTTGAACTCTATAAATAGGACCTAGTGCCAAGCATTTATTCATTCATCAAGAAAAGTTCATAGTCCGCAAGATACAAGGTTATTTTAGAGTGATAAACACTTGGTAGGGGTTATAAGCTTTATCCTTATAAGCTTAATAAACACTCGGGAAGTAAGGTTCATTGTATATTTCGGTTCAAGGTGTCGTTCGGTTATAGAAGCATTCGAGGTATTCCTTCTTCTAGTTCCTTTTTGTGTTATTCTTATAGTTTTTTTTACTCAAAATCCTAACTCGTATTCTTTATTCTTGGTTAGGAATCTAAAATCTTGAACGTAAGATTTGTTGTTAGTAAGTATCCTTTCGATGGTGTAGTTCATTATTTTCATCCTTTTTCTTTAGTATACTCACCTTTCTATTATGGTTTTTAGGAGTGTTCCAAAGTCTCGATCCTGTTCTCATATCCCGGTATATTGGTAAGGAAAATAGGATAGGATTTTATATGTTATATGTTATCTTATGTTGTATTATGAAATGTTATATTATGTATGTTGATAGGCTTGGGCATATGACTTGTATAGCTAACAAGCCCCAATGAATTTATGGGCATATGACTTGGTTAGCTAGCAAGCCCCACAAATCAAATGGGCATATGACTTGATTAGTTAACAAGCCTGAAGTAATATAATGGCCATTGTAGTGGTATATGACATATGTTTATTATATAGTATATGTTTATGATATAGCATATGTTATGATTTTATGTATATGATTTATGTTGTTAGTTTTTCCTTGCTGGGCATTAGGCTCATTCCTTTATGTTTTTATGTGCAGGAAAATAGCCATGGCGGCGGAAAGGTTCTTGGCAGCTTGGGGGTTGTGTATTGAGGCTGGATGGAATCGATGGATTGAGCGTTCGATTAGAGGATGAAGTCTTTAAGTCTATATTATGATTTCCATGTATTATTTTCCGCACTTGATTTTGTAACCCATTTATTTAAGTTATGTTTTTCTTTATTTTCAAAACAATGGGATCCCATATCCTAAGTAAAGTATTTATGTATTCAAACCTTTTCTTTATATAATAAAGTTATGATGTTTTCATATCTATGTTTTCCTATGATTAGTATAGTAGTTATTAATGGTCCAAGGTCTAGAATAGTTGGGTCGTTAGAGTTGGTATCAGAGAAACGGTTCATCCGCATGAAGTTCTCCTCGATACACCCACTCAAAGCTGTGAATCTGACCGCCAAGTAAGTGTTTAAGTTATAGTTATTATGTTTATATGTATAGCTAACGATTTTAGCATTTATGTTATCAGTTAAGAATGAATGGAGCATTAATCCGAGCCATTAAGGTTTTAAAGAGAATTAGAGAACCGAGAAACACCGTAGGAGTGCTAGAGAGAATCACTCTGCTTTTATTCCACAGAGAAATAGGTCACCTTCAAGAATCTAAGCAGATCATAATGAGAGCAACGGAGCAATACGTTTTAGTAATAAGACTATTTAGAGATTTTCATACTGTAATTGTAGCCTTAGAGGCAATATGGGAAACAATGGATGATGAAGATGAACTATCGGTAGCACTGAGATACTATTTTCTCCTAATTAGGTTCACTTCAAAATCAGAATTTCAGTTGACAAATGAGCAAAAGCATAGGTTTTGTACGAACCTTCCTCGAGGGCATTTTGAGGCACATGATGATGAAGACTATGAAGAGTTTGATGATGATATGCTAGATGAAGGATCGAATATAGAAGATCCCAATTTTTAGAATAGTTAGTTTCATTATTTGTTTCATTTATTATTTGTTTTATGGTTGTAATTAGTGAAAACTCTTTTCCAAATTAATATCATGTTATTTTGTTATCATGTATGAGTTTGATTTTTTTTGCAATCCTAATAAATAATAAATAAAATAAATAATGACTAAGTACGATGAGGGTGGATACAAATCAATGAACCATGTTTCTATATTGAAAGTTAGGGGGCCATAGTAGTGGGAACGATTTTACTGATCCCAGCCCTCCCTCAATATGGTTAACTTTGAAACAAAGATGAGTTTCGAGCCTGAGAATTAAGTCATATAAGGTGATTAGAAACAGACTTAGAAAATGAAGATGGCTTGTTTTCCTAAGTATAGAAACCCACTCTAATAATAAAGAAGACTTATATAATTTTTTTTCATAAGAAGTCATAATCAATAGGTCCGAGTTATGTCTGCTTAGAATAAGTTTTTGCCTTAGAGCCTATTAGGTAAAGTTCTAACATGTTTCTTTTAACTGTTAGAACTTTGCTGTGATGTCACTCTAAAGATATGCACGCACCAACGGAAACGCTTCCAACACTGCTCCAGTGATCAATGAAGCCCCTCCAGTTCGTAGAAGGAGAGTGCGTGCTACTGCCAGCCGCAACGCGCCAGCACCGCCAGCTGAAAACACTGTGGAGATCGCCAGACTGCGACAACAAGTCGAGGAACTTTTGCAGCAACAACGACAATAGGCTTAACCCCAGACTCAGCCTCCGCCGCAGCTGCAGCCACAGCCACAACAAATGGCCATAGAACCCCAACAAGTTGGTCCATATGGGGGATGGCCAGTGGCAAACTATGCGCCATATCTAGTACAACACTTGGAGCCAGTTTATGAGAGGTTCCGCAAGCAGCACACTCCAAACATTGAAGGGACTACAGACCCCTTTGAGGTAGAAGAGTGGCTAAGGAATGCAGAGCCAATTCCGACGCACATGAACCTTAGTAATGCGGACCGTATATTCTGCGTCTCATCTTTGCTCAAGAAGGATGCCAGAATATGGTGGGACTTGGTCCAGCAGATTCACGATGTCGCCACTATGACTTGGACCAGATTTGTGGAGCTGTTCCACAAAAAGTACTACAATTCAGCTGTCATTACTTCAAGGGTCGAGGAATTCGCTAGTCTAAAGCAAGGCAATTTGACGGTAGCAGAGTATGCTTGGTAGTTCGACCGATCAGCTAAGTTTGCATTTGAAATGGTTCCAACCAAATATCTGAGGGTGTCCAAGTTCGTTAGAGTACTTTGACCAAAGATCGAGCTGGGGGTTAAGCTAGCAAACCCGGGGAATACTACATATGCCGACGTAGAGACGGAGATAGAAGTAGAGAGGTTGCAGGCTAATGTAAGTAAAGAAGAAGCCTGTAAGCCTAAGCCTAGACAGCAGGGTCAACCTCAGACCAGTCGGAACAACAACCATAATATCAACAATCAGTCCGGCAACAATAGTAATGGTCAAAAAGAAGGCACCCTGATAATAAGCAATCTGGCAGCGATAAGAGGGCACAGACAAATAATGGGGGAAATAAGCCGTGTTATGTGGAATACCCGGCATGTGCTAAGTGTCAGAAGAAACATCCTGGTGAATGCTGTGTAAACACCAAGGAATGTTATAACTGTGGTCAGGAAGGACACCGGAAAAGAGATTGTCCTCAGCGCAAGCCAGAAGGGAAGAAAGACGACAAGACGGTTCTTGCTAGGGTTTTTGCCTTAACCCAAGGAGAGGCTGATGCTAGCAATAAGATGGTCACAAGTCAGGCTTTTATCCTCAAAAATATATGTTCAGTATTATTTGATTTGGGAGCCACTCATTCGTATATCTCGTTAGGAATGATAGAAAAACTAGACAAACCTTGTGAAAGATTTAGAACTAGGTTTGTAACCGAGTTGCCTTCAGGCAAAGTAGTTCTATCATCACGGATAGTACGAGGCATACCGATCAAGATTGAGGATGTAGAACTAGAAGGAGACCTGATAGAACTGGAGATCAAGGACTTTGACGTAATACTAGGCATGGACTGGCTAGCACGGCATGGCGCAACCATCGACTGCAAACGCAAGAAGGTGACGTTCGAGACTCCTGACGGCCAGAAACTATGCTTCATGGGACAAGCTTCAGGATTACGCACCTCGTTAGTATCATCTCTCAAAGCTCAAAGAATGATCGAAAAAGGATGTCAAGCATTCTTAGCCAGCATCACAGATGTGGTAAAGGAAACACCACTCAAGGTTGGAGACGTCCGTATTTTAAGAGAATTCCCAGAGGTATTTCCCGATGACTTTCCATGATTGCCACCGACTCGGGAAATTGACTTCATGATAGAATTAGTACCGGGCACCGAGCCTATCTCCAAGGCACCGTACCGGATGGCACCTACAGAACTCAAGGAGTTAAAGACGCAGCTACAAGAACTCCTAGACTTGGGTTTTATTAGGCTGAGCCATTCGCCATGGGGAGCTCCGGTTCTATTTGTGAAGAAAAAGGACGGAAGTATGCGGATGTGCATAGACTACCGCGAGCTGAACAAGGTAACGATTAAGAATAGGTACCCGCTACCCCAGATCGACAACTTGTTTGATCAACTCCGAGGCGCGACTGTATTTTCAAATATTGATTTACGATCTGGGTATCATCAGCTCAAGGTAAAGGGAGAAGATATTCCTAAGACAACCTTTAGAACTCGTTATGGACATTACGAGTTCTTAGTTATGTCTTTTGGTCTTACCAACGCACCAGCCGCGTTTATGGACTTTATGAATAGGGTCTCCAAGGACTACTTAGATAAATTCGTCGTAGTGTTCATCGACGACATCTTAGTATACTCCAAGGATGAAATAGAGCACGAGGAACATTTGAGGTTGATTTTGTCACGATTGAAGGAGCATCAACTCTACGCCAAGTTTAAGAAATTCAAGTTTTAGATTTCGCAAGTGGCATTCCTCGGGCATATTATATCAAAGGACGAAGTTGCAGTAGACCCATCAAAGGTAGAGGTCGTGAAGGATTGGCCAAGACCAAAGAACGCATCTGAAGTAAGGAGCTTTCCGGGGTTAGCAGGTTATTATAGGAGGTTCGTAGAGGGCTTTTCTAAGATAGCCACTCCACTCACCAACCTGACCTAGAAATAACAAAGATTCAACTGGAATGATAGATGTGAAGAAAGTTTCCAGTTGCTTAAGGATAAGCTTTGCTTAGCACTAGTACTCTGTGTACCGACACCCGATGATAAGTTTATAGTCTACTGCGATGCGTCGAAGCAAGGGTTG
Organism: Humulus lupulus; assembly: GCF_963169125.1. Taxonomy (NCBI): domain Eukaryota; kingdom Viridiplantae; phylum Streptophyta; class Magnoliopsida; order Rosales; family Cannabaceae; genus Humulus; species Humulus lupulus. The sequence continues at coordinate 90,912,837 of NC_084800.1, read as the reverse complement.
GGTTGCGTGCTGATGCAGAATGACAAGGTGATAGTCTACGCCTCACGACAACTGAAGGAGTATGAGCAACGCTATCCAACGCATGATATGGAGTTGGCAGCGGTTGTCTTTGCGTTGAAAATCTGGCACCATCATCTTCACGGAGAAAGGTGCGAGATTTATACGGACCACAAAAGTTTAAATTACTTCTTTACTCAGAAGGAGCTCAACATGAGGCAGCGCAAGTGGTTAGAGTTAGTGAAGGATTATGACTGTGAAATCTTATACCACCCGGGGAAGGCAAACGTAGTTGCTGATGCGCTAAGTAGGAAAAGTTATGGAAGTTTAGCAGCATTAGCCGCACTAGAAAAGCCACTGCAGCAGGAGCTGATCAATGCCGGAATAGAAGTAGTTATCAGCAAATTGGCTAACTTGTCTATCCGGTCAAATTTGCTAGAAGACATACAGATTGGGCAAGAACATGACGACACACTAGCGCACACACGGATGTAGTCAGAGAAAGCAAGGCCACAGATTTCTCAATATCAAGTCAAGGATTATTGAGATATAAGGATCGGGTATGCATGCCAGATAATCAAGGGATTAAGATGGCGATTCTAGAAGAAGCACACAGTACCCTGTACTTAGTTCACCCAGGGTCGACCAAGATGATGCATGACATAAAGGTAATCTATTGGTGGCCAGGGATGAAGAAGGACATAGCAGAGTTTGTGTCTAAGTGTCTAGTATGCCAGCAAGTGAAAGCAGAGCATCAACGACCTACAGGCTTATTGCAACCGCTTAGCGTACCAAAATGGAAGTGGGACGATATAGCTATGGACTTCATGACAGGTTTTCCAAGAATGACTAGGCAGCATGATTCCGCTTGGATAGTAATAGATATACTAACCAAGTCGGTTCATTTCCTGCCTGTTAAGACTTCATACACGGTAGACCAATATGCAGACATCTATGTCCAAGAGATAGTATGGTTGCATGGAATCCCCAAGACAATAGTGTCGGATAGAGGATTGGTGTTTACATCAAGATTTTGGGGAAGTTTATAGCAAGCTATGGGTACTAAGTTAAGTCTTAGTACAACTTTTCATCCTCAGAAAGACGGGCAGTCCGAGCGTACGATTCAGATTTTAGAAGATATGTTGCGCGCTTGTGTACTTGATTTCGGAGGATCATGGAATAAGTACTTGCCACTGATAGAGTTCTCCTATAACAATAGCTACCAGTCAACAATCGGGATGGCACCTTATGAGTTGCTATATGGAAGGAGGTGCTGATCACCGTTGCACTGGGACGAGGTAGGAGAAAGGCAGCTTCTAGGTCCCGAAGCTGTTAGACAAGCTCAAGAAGCAGTATCGCTCATTAGACAGCGTATTCTTGCTGCTCAAAGCCGTCATAAAAGCTATGCGGATGCCAAGCGACGCGATGTGGAATTCAAAGTCGGAGATCAAGTCTTCTTGAAGATATTTCCTATGAAAGGTGTGAAGTGGTTTGGGAAGAAAGGCAAACTTAGTCCCCGATTCATAGGTCCTTTTGAGATATTGGACAAAGTGGGAGCAGTTGTGTATAGACTAGCCCAACCGCCAGCACTAGCAGATAGTCACAATGTGTTCCACATCTTGATGTTATGCAAGTATGTGTCAAACCCATCTCACGTCCTCAAGTACGATACAATAGCACTCCAGAAAGACTTGTGTTACAAGGAACGACCGGTTAGCATCCTGGATAGAGGGGTGAAGCAATTACGGTCCAAGAGCATTCCTATAATCAAAGTCCTATGGAGTAATAGTTCTGAACGAGAGGCAATGTGGGAGTTGGGGAGGACATGCAAGGCCAGTATCCAGAGTTATTTGGTAAGTAAATTTCGAGGACGAAATTCTTTTTAGTAGGGGAGAATTGTAGAGTCCAAGAACTCTACTTAGCTAGTTAGATAGTAGTAGCAATAGTAATAGTTGTAGTATTTTATGACTGTTGATTTTGGTTCAGACCGGGATTTAGTTGGACACTCGTAGCAACAGTTGTAGATTTTATAAGTTTAACCTATAGTTTAAGAATATTAATTATAACCTAAGGTCTACTTAATATGACTGATTATGAAGGTGATATTTATTATAATATAAGGTTTAGATAAACCCAATAAGGAAATGACACTTGTCATGTGTATGTTTAATAAATAATTAAGTATTTTGAGGAATAAATTTAATAAGAGTAATATTTGAATATCCTAGGGTCTGCCAGTAGCTTTGAAATCGTTAGAGGACTTAGTCAAGGTTGTTTGCTCAATTCAAATTAGGCTGAAAAAGTGTAATTACGTGTATAATATTTCAGCGTATGCCGATATATCGCAGCACTAAGGGGTGATATATTGCCATACAGGGATACGAAAAACACATAACTTCGCACGACCACCTCGACGAGCCTTGGGCATATTAGCCCAGGCGATATATCGGCTGTAGTGCAAAATTTTTGAACGTTTTTAAAACCGAGCTAATTTTATTCTTTAACCTCTTGATAAGTCCAAAATCTTTTTGACCGAGTCTTCAGCCTCTGTTGAACGATTATTCAAAGATTTTTCAATTAAAAATCCATTATTTTATTCAAGCTAAATCAAGATCTTTTCATTCTTGAACTTTACAAATAGGACCTAGTGCCCAACCATTTATTCATTCATCAAGCTAAGTTTAGAGTCTGCAAGCTGCTAGGTTATTTTAGAGTGATAAACACTTGGGTTGGGGTTATAAGCTTTATCCTTATAAGCTTAATAAACACTCGGGAAGTAAGGTTCATAGTATATTTCAATTCGAGGTGTAGTTCGGTTATAGAAGCATTCGAGGTATTCCTTCTTCTAGTTCCTTTCTGTGTTATTCTTATAGTTTTTTTTACTCAAAATCCTAACTCGTATTCTTTATTCTTGGTTAGGAATCTAAGATCTTGAACGTAAGATTTGTTGTTGGTAAGTATCCTTTCGATGGTGTAGTTCATTCTTTTCATCCTTTTTCTTTAGTATACTCACCTTTCTATTATGGTTTTTAGGAGTGTTCCAAAGTCCCGATCTTGTTCTCATATCCCGGTATATTGGTAAGGAAATTAGGATAGGATTTTATATGTTATATGTTATCTTATGTTGTATTATGAAATGTTATATTATGTATGTTGATAGACTTGGGCATATGACTTGTATAGCTAACAAGCCCCAATGAATTTATGTGCATATGACTTGCTTAGCTAGCAAGACCCACAAATCAAATGGGCATATGACTTGATTAGTTAACAAGCCCCAAGTAATATAATGGCCATTGTAGTATTATATGACATATGTTTATGATATAGTATATGTTTATGATATAGTATATGTTTATGATATAGCATATGTTATGATTTATGTTGTTAGTTTGTCCTTGCTGGGCATTAGGCTCATTCCTTTATGTTTTTATGTGTAGGAAAATAGCTATGGCGGCGGAAAAGTTATTGGCAGCTTGGGGGTTGTGTATTGAGGCTGGATGGAATCGATGGACTGAGCCTTCGATTAGAAGATGAAGTCTTTAAGTCTTTAAATTATGATTTCCATGTATTATTTTTCGCACTTGATTTTGTAACCCATTTATTTAAGTTATGTTTTGCTTTATTTTCAAAACAATGGGATCCCATATCCTAAGTAAAGTATTTATGTATTCAAACCTTTTCTTTATATAATAAAGTTATGATGTTTTCATATGTACGTTTTCCTATGATTAGTATAGTTGTTATTAATGGTCCAAGGTCTAGAATAGTTGGGTCGTTACATATTTTGAGTAAGTACTGAATATTTGCAAGATATTACTTCCCTTTATAATCAAATAAAGTTAAATAAGGAATGTAAATATTCCACAAATCACAAGAAAGTGAAAGTTTAATTCTGGAAAACACAATAAAGGGAAACACAAAATTGATCATTTAATAAAACGATATTTCTATAAAATATGCCAATTTTAGGATTTACAATACAAGTGAGCAAAATGGTTTCTATTTATAGAGTTCTCATTTATCATTTGATTTTCTACTTCCACCAAACCCTATTAGGATTTAGAAACATGCACACAACAACTATAAAACATTGTAGTTAATAAAAATCAATTCCAAGATGTGTAACACCTTTAACACATCAATTGGTGAATATTTGTGAGAATTATTGTAACAACCTCCTTTCTTAAGATATATATATAGTGTAAAAACAAAGTTTAACCTAAATACGACAATACTGAAATTCTGATCTTACAAAAACTTTATTAAACAATACTTAAACTAATGTTCATAACTTCAAACCATACAATACCCACAAACTAAATAAAAACTTTATCTTACATACAAATCTTAATACTTTTATAAGTAATTTTTCCTCGCGTTACTACACCTTAACGTAGAATTAGAGATGTATCCAACCAATAAATTTAAAAGCTTTATGTAAATTTCAACGTCCATGAAATACTTTTAAAGCTTTGTGTAATTTATAAAGTTCACAAAATACTTTTTATGAAATATAAAATCAAGTTTCTTGTTTATTTATAAAATAGCATAGCAGAACTCCACTCCCTTCAGGTCAGCCCCATATGTATAGTCATGTTGGCTCCACGTATACTCATCAACGATTTATATTTGGGGCCTCTTACCTACAATACAAAACATTATCTGATGAGCTAAGGCTCAGTAAGCAGAATAACTACCTCATATGCATTAAAATAAACGTGCAACATGTTATGTATTTTCTTTCTTTCACATTCCTTTCTTTTGGGCCCTAGAGGATGCTGCTGCCGGCATTACATAGGGAATCACATTCCCACCTGAAAATTAACATGATAATAGGGAATTTCTCCCTCATAAACATTCATTATATAAGGAAGTACATCTCCCTCACATTTTTGGGACGTAGGTCTCCCAAGCAGCACCTCTACTTTAACGCTTTCAATAACTTGTTTATGAACATTAAGCATGCTTATGCATAAGAAATATAACATTCTTAAAATATAACTTATACATAACAACATGGCAGAATAACATTTAAAGCATATAAATGCACATAAGACACATAAAAGACTTGTATTGTAGATGAGGATTCTACTTACCTTGCGTCTTGATAAAACAACCGAAATTGTTAGTTTCCTGATAAAAACACAAACTATTAACTTACATAAAATCTACATTATGAAATGATAGCTAATAATTGTTATTATTCCATTTTTCCTGTTTTATTGCTTATTTTATGTCCAGGCGTATGGTCATACTATAGTTGTCCATGGCAAGGTCCTGATCAATAAGTCGTGGTCATGGTCATATGGAAAAGTCCAGGTCATAATACTTGTCCATAATAATAGGGAATAAGGTTATAAGAGTCCATAATAATACTCCAAAGTGTGACCATAGCCTATATAAGTTTAGTATTATAATGACACATAAAAAAATAGTTTATATTTCAATTTTGGCATTGTAAATTATAACGACATGGTCAAGTAACTAATATATAAATTTTGGCATTATAACGGCATAGTAAAGTAATCTATATATAACTTTTGGCATTATAATGGCATCGTAACATAATCTATATATAAATTTTTAGACATAGTAGCATAATCTATATATAAATTTGGGCATTATAACGACATGATAAAATAATTTATATATAAATTTTGACATTATAAAGACATAGTAAAATAATCTATATATAAATAATAGTTAAATAACTTAACTGAAAGGCTCGAGAAGGAGCTTACCCAAAAGGTCTTCGTAGGCTAGTGTTACAAACAGAACTTCGCCTAGACTTTAGAGATTTAAAACTTTAAAAGAGTGTTAAGAAGATTTTTAGGCAGAGTGAGAGAAAGAAAGATTTTTCGTAATTCAAAAATGAATTCTGGAAGGCTCTATTTATAGGAAAACATTGGGTTACTATGCTGCATAGTAAAATAATAAAATATTTAAAATATCAAGCATAATAAAATAATAAAATATTCAAAATATCAAGTATAGTAATTTGCTAAAGTCATTACCATGTCACTACTGCATCAACATGTGGGACCCATGGGGTGGACCCCGCTGTGGGACCCATGTGGACCCTACTGTGGGAACCACTATGAATAGTACCTGGTGAATAGTAAAAAATGAAAATTTCTCAATCTTCTTATATTACTTAATCCAACATTTTTGACTCAGAAACTTTTCTGAAAATGTTTCTCTAACATCCATAAATTAATTATTCTCATGTGTTAGTTACTTCAACAACTTAGAATTGTTAAAATCCCACAATAGAATACAACTATATCCCCAACGGTCAGGTTATTGTTTCCAACGGTCAGAACACTATTCACCAACGGCCATAACGGCTAGTTGTTGTCCTATAAATACTTGTTCCTTAAACCATTTACTTGCACAACTTCTTCATCTCTTAACCTTCTAGATAAAATTCATCATCAAATCATGAATTTCTCTTTATTGTTCATAACTTTAGTGATTGTTTGCTTGTATTTAACATCATTCTATGGGTATTATACTAATGAAATTCCCATGAATATTATAGTTGCATACTCATTAGTTATTCTTCCACTTTACCTAATAGCTCTAGCATTCGATTAACATTGTAATGCACTCAAAAGTATGAATAAAATATCTTCTCTTATTTTTCATAATTGTTATAATGCATTTGTAGAAAGAAGTGAGAGTTACAATTACAAAACTTATGATCATCATTTCTTAAGATTTGTAACTCCACTCTATATGTTACAAAACTTATTATGATGATCATTTCTCAAATTGTAACTCCACAAAAAATACTACATTTGACAAAATTACATTTTTCACACTCGTCACGTAGTCCATTTAATCAAAATATTATGTTATTTATAAAATATTATAACACAAAAGATGATGGGAAACTAAAAAACGAAACCAAAATGTTGCTATGTCTAAGAAACTGAAATCCTTGAACCAAAATTTTCCACGATGAGAATCGCTATCCAAAATCTCTATTCCAAAAAAATTTCAAGTTGCTTAAAGCTTCTACAGTAGTGGAATGAGAAGTGGGATGTAACAAGCCTTTAAATTCATACAAGTCAAGTAATTCTTGGTGATTTTCTTGGAGAAAAAAGTGTGTCCTTGAGAGCTAGAGAGAGAAAACTTAAAAAGAAAGCTCAAAAGTATGATTAAAGCCTCACAACTCTAAATGACCCATTTTATAGTGTAGGCATCGTCAGTAAGCCTAGCCAAAATAATTAGAGCTTTTAAATTGCAAATTGTGGAGCCAAAAAACACATTTGCCACATTAGGGATTGGAGACATGTCGCCTGCTGCTTTGCGGCTTTATGTGCATATGTTTTTGTATGGGACCAAAGACATGTTGCCTAAAGACATGTGATGTGTTGCCTATCCACTTGCCAACTTTCTCGAAATTGACCTTAGACAACTTTAATTGCTCCCAAATTTTTTGTGCATGCTTAGATAGCTCATTGTAAAACTTTAGATAAAAAAAATATAATGTTTAAATGCATACATCTCAAACTCAAACTCAAATTTCACAATTCCATGATGTGAATTCGTTAAGGGTTTTATACGTCAATGTGTGTAAGAGCACTTTTAGGCTTTGTATTTAACCAATCCTAATACCCCCCTTGGTTAAATACAAACTTCTATCTCTAAGTCAAAAATATTGGTGCATAATGTACACTATCTTTTGATATGAACTTTACTTTAGTGAAGGCATTAGAAAACTTTATCAAAATCCTTGGTGGCTTAAAAGCTTGAACCAATTATTCCAAGTGATAAAACCAGTAATACCTCACATACCTCCACTTGACCACTCTTTTTTTTCACTTTCTATGTTTAACACTATTTTATGGTCTTGTGCTTATCCATTCACGAACTTTCCGGGGAGAAACTCCAACTCCCTTAAAAGGTGGCACTACCTCTAAGTTCACATAGATGAAGTTCTTACAACATCTTTGCCACCTTTAGAGATGGTTATGTTGGTGTCAATTCAAATAAAATAAGGGACGCAATGGAAGGTGTGGTAGGGGGAATTTAAAAAAAAAATCATTAATACCAACCAAGATCAATACGTATATCTATACATTAAATCAACACATACAAGGAAAATGAAATTAACTCTTGAAGCATATTAAGATTCCTTGAGATTTGTTAGTATAATCAACAATCTTCCTATCTAGTGAAGACTCACACCATAGCCTTCCAAGTTGTTCCTCTAACACACTAGGACGTGTGCGAGCACGTAGGATTTACATGTTGATTATTTAGGCTCTCTAGATGTTCTCAGCATGTGAGATCTCGAGAGTGTGGAGAAGAGAGAAGGCTTGTAGAAAGTTCTAGAATTTTCAGGCCTAAAAAATTCTATCGATACTTTTATGAGAGAGTCTGATAACAACAATTAACAACTGCTTAAAATAATCGATTCTTTTTAAGTTTTTAAATATACAATAAAACAATTTTATTTTTCTTTAAATTTAATAATTAAAACTCATCATTTATAATTTAACTTAACTATTTGTGTTACACCCAGATTCGAGACCAGAGGTTATGACCTCGAAAACTGGACTTGTCAGATGTTAGCTCGAAATGTATGAAAACATTGTATGGTCCAACTGTAAGATCTCTGAAGTAAAATAACGACCTTGAAGATGTGTAACCTCGGGATGCTTTCTGAGTTCGAAATGACATGACATTGGGATACATCCGTTATCGATTAAACAATCTGAGCTTGGGAAGTGCAGGCTCGAGTATGACGGATTTGATAGTGTCAATCTACTCCGAGCATGTCCTGAAGTAGGATGGTAAGCTCATAGCAATACCAGAAGTCTCAACAGCCACAGGGTCAATCGCTGATCTCGAAGACCCAATGAGTCATCTGGGATAGCCCGTTATGTATGAACATATTTATTGTTGTATAATCCCAACATTTAAGGGATATTATTTAGTCTGTTATCCGTTCCCGATTCTTATGGGACGTTTCCGTATATGTAGGAGATATTGTATTTAATGTCATTATTTAAATTGATATACAGAATATCTTCCCGAAATATGTGGGAATGAACTTTGTAACATCCCCTATAAATAGAGGAGGAAGGATCACTTGTAAAGGATTGATTTCTTTGGGCTGGAGAATAAGCTCTGAATAATTCATCTCTGAAGAATTTCCAGAAATCTTTAAGCCTTAATAATACAGACTCGTGGACTAGGCAGAGTTAACTGCTGAACTACGTAAAAACCATCTTGTCTTTCTTCATTATTTATTCGCCTCATAGTAAACGTTGTTTAATTGCTCTACGATTTAAGTTGACGAAAAACGGTGTCAACAATTTGTTTAAATCAAATTTAAAATTAATAATTAAATAAAAAAATAACTATGAAATTCAAAATTCAAATCTCAGGGATAGTGACACACATAAAGTAGTGCCACTATATTGCCTCCCTAATTTTTTTCATTTGTTTGTTGAATTAATTTTAAGACAATATATTTATTCTCAAAAATAAATATCAGTTAATTCAAAATTAACATTATCTTAAAAAATTATCACTTTAAATAATTATCTTATACTAAGATAATAATTAACTTTCTTTAATATTAATCCAATCACTGATTAATATTTATTTTAACTAATATAAAGTTTTTCAAATAAAAACTAGCTAATTAGTTAAATAGTTACTTAATTCATAATTAATTTGTTGACTAGCTTTTACGCTAACAACTAATTAAATAAAAGCTTAAAGAAATATAGAAGGAGACATAGGGATTTACGTGGTTCAGGTTATTAGTTAACCCTAGTCCACGAGTCAATTGTATTAGGATGAGAGAAGCTTGGGAGTTTAAGCTTCTCTGGAGTTTCAGGCATCATTATAGCATTGCTCTGAATACAAAAATTGGGGAATCCTTTACAATGTGTGCCTTAGCCCTATTTATGCTTGAGGACAATTAACTCTCTAATGAGGAGTAATTACAATTATTCTATCTTAATGGATGTTAAATGAATAATAAGTGATACATTCCAATTTTTAATGTACACGTGGACCCAACCAACTACTTTTTGGGGTAGCACGTCCCTGACAGTGTCAGCGGGTAGCTGCACATTTTCCCATGTCAGGCGGCGTTGTGAGACATTCTGTTTTTCACTCATACGAACTCGACACCACAACTTGTGCAACAGAAAAATTTCAGACGACTGCTTATGGTCCAAGGTCGTCACACTTGACACCTGACATCCTACTTCAGGCCTAGAGGATGGATCTCGCAGGTCTGGAGGACTTGAATGGAGGAGAAGATTGAGAGGGGACATTCTGCATGTGTTTATCAGGAAGTAGTCTTCCTTGAGGACATACTTCTCCAGGGGCAGTGAATGGTCAATAAAAAGGCTCCTTCCGGGGAGCTCCAAGCGAGTTCCAAGAAGCTTAACTAGCTTCTGCGTAAACCTAATTACTCCTAATGCATGCCACATGTCTCTTGGTGAAAACATAGACAACATAATTAATTGCACCTAATTATCACTTTTCCCTGAAAAATTAGTTCCTTTGCAATTTAGTCATTTTCTCCATTAATCTTGCATGTGAAATCCTTACCCTTGACAGTGTAGGACAGAGGCAGCCCGGGAACCATGGCATATAAGACAAAGCACTAATAAACCAGAATATTAATTAAATAATCTTATCTATTAATTCAATTATTACTTCACTATAAATATGAAATTGCACTCTAAGTAATTATAAAATTATATATAGAATTTTCTTTTGTAGTCCATTGATGTAATCAATAAATGTAGTTATGTCCTCCATTTATTGGTTCGCTAATTAGAGTTGGTCAAGAATTACCATTTTACCCTTCTAATTACCACTTGTTCCTTAAGTACCATTAATTCACCAGTGAATAATTAATCTATAATTAAATTATAGATTTGAGCTCAATAACTATCTAGTCCCAGAATTAACCCTTAAGGGAACCAATATTCGATCCATTAGAAAAGCATGAATTCCATTATTGTAAAATCATGTTCTCATTCATTCATGGTATTGAATCTCCAAAACAAAAGTCACTAGCCTCATTATATTAAGAGACCTTAACGAATGAATCAAAAGTTCCAATACATGAATAAAAGTTCATGATAAATCAGGATTTAGACTGATCTACAAATGATCATCTATTAATATATGAAATAAATCTTTATGGCAAATAGTAAGTTTATAAAGATAATTAATTCACATCGGTCATTTCATATATAATCATTATTATATGTAGTACATGTACCAAGATGTCTATCCACATCAACAATCTGAATCTAAATTACTTGCCTCCCATATGCTTAGTAAACCGTACTAGCAACTATTCATTAAATATTCCGTACTTTAATATGTTGCTGACTATTTTATTCATTATATATGATCTTAATTCTCTCGTACACATACAAGATTATATTCTCATAAATGTTAATGAATTTTTTTGATATTTATATAAATTATTCAAACAATAATTATAATATTCAAATATAACAAAAATATACTTTTATTTAAATCAATAAAAATGTCTTTCCACACACTTTTAAGGCACAAACCCTTACAACTTATTGCACATGACTGAATTTCATTAAAAGCTTTAAGCTTAATCATCATTTCGTAGCTACCAACATTGACCATCTTAGATGAGACTTGCAATTGTTTAGTGTTGAAACTATCCACTATTAATGACTTATTCTTACCCATCAAATTCTACACTCGATATTGACGAGTTTTGAGTTGGGTTGCCATATTGGTGAATCTATATTTCTAGGAGTTTCACTCCCATCCATCTAGATGTAGAACTTACCAAATCTCTTGTAAGAGGTTTGAATGAGTCCATTAAGCTATCACTAGTCTTGACATAACAGATTGATATGATTCCTTCTTTAATCATTTGTCTCACATAGTCATGTCTTAGACTTATATGTCTAGACTTCCTATTATACATTTTGTTATAAGCTCTAGCCAAAGTGGCTTGATTATCACAATGTATCAAGATTTTTGATACATCAACCACGGTTAATGGTATATCCAATATAAATTCCCTAAGCCACTTCGCCTATTTTTTTATTACTGCAAAATCTATAAATTCGGATTCCATGGTTGAGTAAGAATTACAAGTTTGCTTCTTAGACCCCCAAAAAACTGCACCCGCACCAAGTGTGAACACCCGACCGATGGTAAGAGATCGTCTCCCACACTCGATATCCAACTTTCATCGAATATATCCTTTAAGTATCTTATAATTTTTTTAGTAATGATCGTTAAGTTCTATGGTTCTCTTAAGATATACAAGAACTTTGTTATTAACCTTTCAATGCTCGATACTTGGATTGCTAGTAAACTTACTAAGTTTACTAATCGCATATGCAATATTTTCTCTAGTACATTGAGCGATGTGCATTATGCTACTGATTGCACTTGCATATTCTAGTTGAGTTGCCACTCTACCATCATTCTTTTAAAGATTTTGGCTTGAATAAAATTGTGTATTTGTATATTTGATTTTGAGATGACTAAACTTGTCAAGTACTTTCTCAGTATAGTGGGCTTGACTTAATGCATATCCTTCATAATTTTTTTTCTCACTATAATACCTAGAATGGTATCAATCTATCCAAGATCTATCATTTGAGAAGTAGAAAAAAATAACCACTTTGTTCTTATAATGCCTCTCATATCATTGCTCAAAATCAACATATCGTGAACATATAGACACACTAAGACCATCTCCAATGGATGGTGCAAATTTTGTGCCAAATTTGGCCAAAAAAAAAAGCTAATGCTATATTTTGACCAATTTTTGCAATTGTACTCCAATGCACAATATGCAAATTTACTCAAAAAGTCAACAAAGTCATTTAATGTTTTATTGAAAATATCTAAAAATATTTATTTAAATAAATAAAAAATTAAAAAAATATTAATTAACAAATGATATTAATTAGTGACAAAAAGGTAAATAAAAAAAGGTAAAATTTATTCGTTAGTGGAAAAAGAGTAAATAAAAAAGATCAAATTTATTATTATTTTTTTTTGAGGAAAAGAAGAACTATATTAAGCAACAATCACAAAACAGATACAGAACCAGCAGTAGCTAACAGCCACAGCAAACAACAAGAAAGGAAGAGTTATAGAGAGTTTATAAGGCCAATTACATCTCTTTCTCTTTTCTACAAGAAAATTTATTGTGTGCCAAAATTTGCAAAACTTTTTGCATATGCCAAATTTGGCATTCATTTTGCAACACCATTGGAGTCACATTTTTAAAAAAAAACATATAGCATTATACCACTATTATAGCACTCCATTAGAGATGCTCTAAGATGACATAGTCATCACAAATTTTAGAGTACAAACATTTGTCTGTATTGTTGTGTCTAAACCCATCTGGAACAATGGCTTGATTAAACTTTTTATGCCATTGTTTTGGTGCTTGTTTTAAACCATATAATGAATTAACAAGTCTACACACTTTATGTTCATTCCCTTGTAGAACAAAACCTTCTGATTGTTCCATATAGACCTTTTCATCGAGATCCCCATTCAGAAATATCGCCTTAACACCCATTTGGTGAGCATAAAGGTTATGAATTGATGATAAGACAAATAACAAACTTATAGAAGTTGTTCTGGCTACCAGTACATATTTGTCAAAGTAATTCATTCCTTCATTTTGTTGAAACCTTTGGCTATTACTCAAGCCTTAAAGGTTTGTATGGTGCCATCTCTATGATATTTCTTTCGAAATACCCAATTGCATCCAATTTGTTTTTAACCTTGAAGGTCAACCAATTCCCAAGTGAGTTTGACATTATTTAAGTCATTTCAACATTTATTGTCTCATTCCAAAATGCGGAATTCCTCGAGGACATTGCTTTTTTGAAAGTTTTGGGATCAACTACTACTTGAAGAATCATTGAAAGTTTCCATGTGACTTCTTAAAGGTTTCCCTATACCAGGTAGAGTATCTCCACTTAAGAAAATTTCTCATTTGATCCTAATTCTTTGAGCCTTTGGCTTCTTCTTGGCAATGTGGCTTGCTTATCAACCCTTGAAGGTGTCTTCTGTAGAGGTCCTCCAATTAAGATAGGTTCTTGAGGATTGTTGTCACTATACCACATGTTTTCAAATAACTATACTTCTCTAGATTAAATTATTACACTAGGCTGGAAGTCTAACAGTCTATAGGCTTTTCTATTTGAGTTAGCCCACAAAATGAAAAACTAATAGCTCTAGGACCTAAGTTGGTCCTTTTAAGATCTGTGCCCTTGCACTAAGCTGAGAACCCCCTACACTTTAAGATATCCTAAGTTAGACTTCTTTCCTTTCCATATATCATATGGTGAAAATGGATTTTTCTTTAATGGAATACAATTTCAAATATGACATGCAAAACTCAATTTAGCATGTAATATCATTGCATGAATAATCTCAAGATAAGTTCTATTCTTTCTTTCATTCTGTAATACCATTTTTTATTAGGGCACATAGGCGATTGTGCATTTATGTTTTATAACATACTCTTCACAATATAAATTAAATTCATTTAAAAAATATTCATAGCCCCTATCACTTCTAACTACTTTTATCTTTCTATTCAATTGATTTTCTACTTGGGCCTTATATATATATATATATATATATCTTAAATGCAATAAAAACTACTCCTTATTCTCAAGCAAATAAACACATGTAAACCTAGAACAATCATCTATAAAAGTGACAAAATATTTATGTCTAGTTCTAGCCATCATTCAATTTAATTAACATAAATTACTATGTATCAAATCTAACAAATTAGAATTCCTATCAATACTAGGAAAATATTTCTTAATTATTTTAGAATTTACACAAAGTTCACAATTATCATGCTCAACATTATCACAGTCAATTAATTCACATTTAATTGCTCTTTTAATAATACTAAAACCTACATGTGCAATTCTATTATGCCACAAAATAATAGAATTCAAATCAACCATATAGCAAGAAGAAGAAGATTTATATATATAATTTATGTTCATCTTAGAATCAAGGGTACACAATTTTATCATTCCATCACATGGATACCCTATTCCCACAACGTTTTCCCCTTTCGACAATATGGGCTTACTTGACTCAAACTCCGCATTGATGCTCAATTTTATCAACAAGTCTACACTCACAAGATTTTGATTCATTTACAGTACATAAAGTACATTGGTGAGTAACACCTTCTTTCTGGATGTAAATAATAGATTAATGTTGCCCTTGCCTTCTACTTTGGCGCTCTTCTAATTTCGTATTTGTATTTCATGGCCATACATAGTATCTTAAAAAGTTTTGAAGAGAGTTTTGTCATTTGTCACATGGATGGTGGCACTTTGCTTCGTCAATAATTTAAGAACTAGATCACTAATAAAACCAAATCAAGCCAAACAATGTTGTTATGTTCTCTTGATGTGGTATGAGGTCAATCTTAATGTGTTTGCTACAATAATTAATGCAAGTTTATGGAAGACTAATGTGTAAATATGAAATTATGTGAGTATTAATAGAATATAAATTCTTTAGTTCATCCGTTTTTCCCTTTATTTCAATTCAATAAAATTCTCATATAATTATCATAACTTTTAATAATTTAACTCAAAGTGGGTGAAAAGTAAGGGACTAATGAGGAAACCAAAGATTGATTTTAATAGTTCCATGGTAAGGTTGTCATGGGTCATGGGGTGACGCGTTTGGCTTCAACGAGATGACATTCTTCGGGGTGCCATTTGGGCTCTTGTGTTTTGCTTGGCTTGTTTTGAGGTTTTTGATCATGATCCCTGCCATCTATACTGACATAACGTTCATAAGCTCACCCTTATGGTTTTCTTTAAGGTTTCATGTTCAAGGCGAAGTATATGACTTGTGAATTATTCCTGATTTTATTAAGGTGTATGAATTGGAATTTAGCTGTGTTATTTAGTTTTGAGGAATTACAAATGCTAAGTATATTTTTGATAATTTGTAACTTATTAAATTTAATTATTTGGTGATCACATAACTGTGAGAATATTACTTTTAAATGTATATATGATGAGAGTGATCCAAATTTTATTACTATTATTTTCTATATAATTATTGGAGTTATTCCATTATTTTGGACTTATAATTATTGTAGTTTATGATATAAACTAAAGGAACTCTTATATATGCAATATTTTCTAATAAGGGTTAAAGTTTGACTATTGACTGCCAAAGTTATGGATATTACACATCTACCAATGCCTAGAGCTTAGGTCGTGACAATGTACATTTTGGGTGTGTAAAATGACTACAACATTTTGGACTTTATATCCCACTAAAAATGACATTTTTTCAAGAAGTGATATTGTTTTAGATATTAATAATACTACATATTGGGCCGATAATATTATGTCCATATTAGGTTCTAACTAATTTTGAGTATTTAGCCTACCATATTGTGCTTCTTTATTTCTCTCTTTGCCTTGGATACTCTCTCTTCCATGCTCTCTCTTTCACCGATGATCTCTTTCTCACTTCATGACAATATTTCATCCAATTCTCTATCCTTTCCCCGGCAACGCCAGCACTGACGAAGCTCTTCTCTCCTATGCTGCATAACAATTTTGAGAACGTTGCTGCTTTAATCACCCCGATCGCTCCAAGGGTATGGTTTCGGTGGCGGAACACGTGTATCTGATTGACCACTCAAGGGGACCGCCAGAGCGAATGCGATACCATATCGGTTGCTACAATTTCATCATCAAAGCTTAATACGATGTGGACTTCCAGCGATTTTCTCTATCTCTTTGGATTCGCGAGCCCAAATGAGGTATCAATCTACACTTTGCTATATTTGTGTGTGGTAGAAGTGAAATCAGGAATCATATCTAACAGATTTTGGTAAATATCTTAGAATGGACAATTTGTTTCTCTGTTTCTCTTTAGGTATGTTGTGCTCTTCATTTAGATTGTAATTTTTACTTTGAATTAGATGTATTAAAATATGATTTAAGCATTATTGTGATTTGATTTGAGTTGAAATTGTTACTCTGTTTTCTTTTCTTACTTTATTGTTTATGCTAATTGAATTGTATCATCTATACTTGATTGATGCTATATTTGTAGTGTTGTTTTGTTTCTCTTTCTGATTAATTGCTTGCAAAGTGTTTGATAAATTACCTCTTTCAATATTTACTTTACTTTTTTATTCTTATAAAGCATTATAAGTATTAATTATGTATATGGATCAATAATCAAATATTTTAGAAAGTAATTTTAAAATAGTTTTTTTATTAATAAGAACTATAACCAAAAGTTATTATTAATATAATATAACAAGCACAAAATGTCATAAAAGAATCTACAATAATATTTTTTTATAACACTTACATAATGTCATTAAATAAGCATAATATTTCACTCTTGACAAAATATTTATAAGATTGATATATAGATAACACTTAAAAATTATTATAAAAACGTCTAGACTTTTAATAACATGAGTCATGTTAGCATTTGGTAAAGTGTTATAAACTGTGTTATTGATAGCATTTTTTCAAAGTTTTCCATAATGTTTTTCTTGTAGTATGAGTCTGCTCCTAGTATTACTCTTTAGAAGTAGATAGATCTTTCACATCTCAAAGAGGCAGGTTTTTGTCATTTCCTTCTGCCTATATGTGGGGAACTTGTATGGCTTATCTATTTAGTGTTTGACTTTGTAATGGTTTGGCTAGCCTATTTTTAGTCATCGTGAGATGTGTAATTGTTCGATAAACCTTTCAAACTGCATATAGTATTCATTTATAATAGGCTGGGTTATTTGACTTTCATCAGATGTGGGCAGAAGAAATTAGTAGCATAATAAGAGTTTAATACTAGTTCACAAGGACACAATAAAATATATACATGATTTGACAAAAATATTATTTAATTACACAAGCTCGCAAGAGAGTGTGGAGAAAGATTAGATATGTCTCTGACGAAACATGCTCACATACCAGCTACAATAATATTTAGTTCGATCGTGATGATCTTAAGGAAGATAAAAAGAAGATACCTTTCTTCTTTTCTTTACTTTTTTCCAGCTGCAAATTAAAAAAAAAAAAAAGAAATAAAGGGCCATCCTATTTTATTATGTTTCGGCTTCTAGGCCCTGTTGATTTGTAAAATATATATTAGCTTGGCATGTAGTATTATATTATTTCAAGGCAAAGTGGCACCTGCAGAAAATATAGTCCACCGTTATAGCTATATATATACACACACCGAAATAGGATAAGGGTACCCGCTTTATGTATTTAATTTATTGTATATTTTGCATTTGCATAATATAAGTTAACTAAATATCCTCACATGAAAATTTGAAAATAATGAATCTTTAATCTCATGAAATTACTATGGATCGATACTTCCAAATTAAATTTGATGTACCTAATCATTTAGTTTTTCAAGAACAATCATATATATTATTTAATTAATATATAAAGATATATTAATAAATATAGGTCGTAAAAATTAATCAAATAATATGATAGTATATACTTACTGCCGCACTTGAGGTTGTGGGGATAGTTCCTTCCACAACTTCTGATTTGTTTGGCAGTTCGTTGAACGTTGATGAGAATAGCAATCTTTGGGGTGAGATTGGGGCAGACGCACTCCACATGGACCACCCTCAAGCATTCGCAGCAGTCGCTCGACGGGTTCTCCCCGAATATCATCGGCCTGCACTCGTTCACCAGTTGTCTCCGCTCCTCCTTGCACTCGCTTGGAGTCACTGCTTTAGCCATTGGTGGCGGCATCACCACTACCAAAACAACCACGATAACTAATGAAAATTTACTTTTCATGATCATTTTATAGTTACCCTAGCTATTATACGTCTTACCATATATATATATACTTATTTAAAAAAAAAAAAGATGTTTTCGATAAAATTCAACACGAAAATTATTATTGGAGGGTTTTTTTTCCTACCCTTAGTGCGCTGATCACTTTACGTGCCTACTCTAGTCTTAGTCAAAGTATAGTAAAAAATTCTCGTTCACATTATATTGATCAACCTTTCTCAGTCAATGAGTTTGTCTGTCAATTTATTTCCAAGTGATCCTTGAAAAATATCCGTCTGAAAAAAGTAAGAAAAAAGAGTAGCACTAATACACATATATAGTGCGGCCGA
Organism: Humulus lupulus; assembly: GCF_963169125.1. Taxonomy (NCBI): domain Eukaryota; kingdom Viridiplantae; phylum Streptophyta; class Magnoliopsida; order Rosales; family Cannabaceae; genus Humulus; species Humulus lupulus. The sequence continues at coordinate 90,893,651 of NC_084800.1, read as the reverse complement.
CAGAATGGCACTGTATCGCCATCTTAATTAGTACACTACTTGGCTAAATAAGTCGTTAATTACTTCCTCGATCACTTTTGTACTCGTAAAGACAAGATTTATTCCCACAAAATAGTAATAATAAGGGTAAATAGCACTTGAGTCCCCAATTTTTATTTTGTAGCAATTAGATCTCAACCCTTCTTTTTAGGCTCACATAGTTCCCAATGTCATATTTTATTAAATAAATTCTAATTTATAATTAAGGGTAAGATAGGATTTTAACAAAAAAAAAAAAAAACACAACACGCATTTATTTTTTTTCTCTTTAAATCCTTCTTAATTAATTAATTATTATCAAATATATTATTTTGGTAATTAACATAAATATTCTCTTAAAATATTAAGTGTTATCCCTAAAAAATCCAGGGAACAAATCAGGGAAAAATGATGAAGTATTGAAAAAAGACCGATGAGCAAAAAAGATAGGTCCATGACCTATATGGAAGTCGACTAGGCCAAAAACCCCTAGGGATGGTCGGCCTGACCCCAATCCCTAGGGGTAGTCAGCCTGACATGCTCAAGAGCCACATGGGTGGTCGGCCCACCCTATTCATCATAAGGAGATCGGCTAAACTCCCAAATACACTTTGTTGGATAAAGTTCATGCTTGTTCAAGCTGAAATCAATAGGCCTAGCACCGAGAAGATCAGCAGGCCTAGCACCCAGAGGGTCATCAGGTCTAGCACTGAAGCTCTAAAGGGTCATCGAGCCTGGTACCTAAGTCTCAAAGACCAACCAAGACTTAGCGTTTTCCCGAAGGTTTCAATCGTGCATCATCAACCATGATCCAGAGAAACAACGAGAAGACCCACGACCTCATAATCATATAGGGAGGTGGACACGTACTACACTCACAATGATCGTGTACCAAACCACGATCCCCGTCTTGCTGATCATGTAACAGCCCCTGGGTACTATAAATAAAGGACACAAAGCTTCATTTAGTGGTGTTGGATCTGGGATCGATTTTGGGACAGATATTTTCTAGAGAGAAACTTTGGGCAAATTGGTGATAAGTGAACTCTTTAGTTCATCTGTGTAATTTTCTATCGAGTGATTCAATACTAAAGAATAAGTGGATTAGGTTATTACTGTTCATCAGAACAGTGTTGAACCACTATAAAATTTCTGTGTTTATTTAAGATATTTGTATTCTGTCGTATATTATTTCTATTTCATTCAAAAGGTGTCGTATACTGTACATTTGACCGTCAGGTCAATATTTTTGTGCTTTCATTGAGAGTATGAAATCAATAAACACTACAAGAAAAAATAGTATTCATAACACTTAAAAACTACTAACCGGAAGTATTCATAACACTTCTCAAAATGCTAACATAGCCCCTGTTATTAAAAGTCTCGTCTTTTCTATAACAGTTTTTGAATGTTATGTTCGATGTTATCTTAAAGTATTCAGTAACACATTTTTTGTTGCTATCATATTAAAATAATAACGTTTAGTTAGAGTAATTGGTTATAAATTTGAAGTTGAATCTTAAACTTTTTGCATAACACTTTTCAACTATTATAATTGATTATTTTGATAGCGTTTTTAGTTTGTTATATTATATAAATTATAACATTTTGTTACACTTATAATATGTATCTAACACAGCCATAAATGCCATAGTAAAGTTCTAGTAATAAAATTTTGTTATTTTAGCCTAGATAATAGATTTTTAATTGTGTTGTGTAAGGATAATTATAAGTTTTTTTAAAATGAAAATGTTTTTATTATCATATTTGGATAAAAAAAATATCAAAATTAATCACAAAATGTAATATTAAATAGATTGATAAACCATAAGTATTGCATTAAACAAGAACTAATTCAAACCATGACTGTGGCTACTTCATGAGATCTTAGTTCTAAATTAAGTTTGAAAACATACATAATAAAGTTCTATATAATCTTGAACATCTTTTACTTCAAAAATGAAAAAAAAAAAACATAGCAAGATACACAAAAAGTAAACCATGAAACTTGCTCCATCCTTCAATTCATCATCCATTGTGCACTTGTCTTTGTTGTGGGTTGATTTGCTTAGCTACATAAGAATTTAAATAATTAATGCTTAAACTTAAAATTAATAGTAAACTAAAAGAGTACATAAAAAAAAGTTAATTACCTAATTATGACTTTATTAGCTGGCCATGCAATTATACTACCTATAGCATCTTCTATAGTAAACATAACTTCTGAAGACCTCCACAAAAATGCATCATTCTTTCTCACAAGATCTATCCCCACTTTCATAGCACTAGGCCCAAGAGGAACATGGTGAACCTCATCATTTGGGTCACTTGAAACAAAGTAGCCTTTTGCAATAATTTCACTAGATCCAATCCAATCTAATATTTTGTATTTGGAGCCAAATGTGTGATTCTTGACACTCTAACAATATATCAATAAAACAAATTCACCATCAGTAAGAAGTAAGTGATTTTATATTGAATAATATAAGTTCTAAATTTTATCATTTTCATGTAATTAGTATCATAATTACTGCAGGGGAAGGAACATGAGAATTTGATTGAACATTGTTTGATTGCTCCTCACTCTGACAAGATGTATTCTATTTACAAGTAAGATAACAAAACATGAATTCAACATCAAAATTAAAAGAATAACATACAAAAGTAAAGACAAACCTAAAAATTAAACATGAATCTTAGTTATTATTATATGAAGAGAATAAACAATACTTTCAATCACTGATGTAACAAAAATATCCCCAAAAAAATTAAAGAATGAACTTAACTTTATCACTAATTTAGCCACATGAAAATTAAAAGAAGAAATTGCAATTAAACCTACACTAACTCAGCCACTACTTTCATTCACTATCTCTTATTTTGGAGTACCAACAAATGATTGTTTCTTTCTATTCCTAAATTTCTATGAAAAACAATATATATATATATAACCATTAAACAGATAAGCAGCCACAAATATTAAAAATAATATTTAGAGATAAAGATTCTATAAAAAAAATTAGATCAATGAGTTTACACTAAGAGATAAGCTTCGAAGAGGATAAAATGAAGAAAAAGATGAAGAAGAAGGCGAGGCCATCAAGAAATAAGTTATGGGTTTGCTGATATTAGAATAGTTACGAAGAAAGAGATGACAAAATATAATATTCTTTAATTTTTTAAACTTAAAAATAATGAAACATTCAAAATTTTAAAAATAGACTCCAAAGAGAAGACAATAGAAATCGCAAAATACAACATTGAGAGTCACTAGGGATGGACAAGTCACTGTCATGGCAACCAAATAATAATCTCACTACACTTAATTCATAGTAATTACTCTTGAAAAGTTCTAGACACCTGCCTTTATATAATTTGCAATGTCTTAATTGGAATTTATATTTGTAAAGAAAACCAATGACATGGACAGAGACGTTTTGATGCATAATTAAGTTGTCTAAATATATTTTCAACCATTTACAAGAATTTTTTTTGTATATACAAGTCATCAAAGTTTAACTTTTTAACAAGAGTGATAAATATTATTTTTTAATACAAAATGCCTTGTATTAATTTATAAAAAATACAAGGATGTGGAAAAACCACAAATAACAATAGTAGAAAATTACATATATAAATATTCTCATTTTTTAGCTCTCATGCTAACTAAACTATAAAAAGAACAGCCAAACCTATACATGGAAAAAAAAAGTTCAAACAAAAAACCAAAAACAAGAGTTACATAATACCCTTCCAATTTTGAAAGAGATCTAAGAAGAAGATGATAAATATGAAAGTTGATTTACATGATTAAGGAATTTACAACAAGGCAATCAATTTGAGAAATGAAAAAATAAAACTATGAATTTCAAAATCTTAGTTACATGGTAGTTTTCATGTAAAGTTAAAATGGCTAGTATACAGTAAGAATCATCAAATTAGTCCATCAATATAAATGAAAATTAATTACTCAAGCACCAAACAATTTCAAATAAAGTTTCCTTCCAATTTGAAATTTAATTGACCCACTAAAATGAAAGTAGAATTACATTCATAATTTTTCTTATGTGACTATGAAAAATTATGAGAAAAACCAAAATAAATAAACATACAAGTGTATGCTTTGAACAATATAATTAATCTACCAATAACCAAACCAATCAACCAAACACAAGTTAATTATAAGATAATAATAGATAATTCTACATAAAATCAGAAAACATTCCTCCCATATTATTAACCAACCATCTATCATTATCAATTCAAAATATTCAAACAACACACAAGTTTTCTTCCTTATCTCGTCGCAACACACAAATTTATCAAATCCTACTTCACTAATACACACAAGTTCTCAACCTTCTGTTATCACCGCAACACACAATAATAATCTTAGGACCTACTTCACTATGGATGAATATCTAAGATATTCAAACTCTTCTAATATTTGCATAATATTATAAGAAAAACAAAAGTAAGAGAAGATACCTCTTGCAATCTGTTGGAAATAAAGTTTCCTTCCAATTTAAAACCCAATGAAGCCACTAAAATGAAAGAAAAATTACATACCAATTAATAAGCTATCAACTTCAATAGACAAATTAATTGAGATAATGTAAGAAAATGTGTTAAGAAAAAAAAAATCAAACTCTAAATTTTTATATTATATTATGTTGGAAATCAATCTAGATATATAGTCTTAGTAAAAATAAGAACAAAGGAGCTAGCATCAAGCCTGTAGAAAACACTACAACAAAAAAGGCCATTTGCGTCAGTTTAGCACTGCCACAGTTGAGTTTTTGCGTCAGTGTACTATGTGACGCAATTGCCCATGATGCAAACAAGAGTGTCATTTGCGTCAGTGGGGCACTGCCGCAAACTGGCATTTGTGGCAGTGCCCCACTGACGCAAATGACACTCTGGTTTGCGTCAGTGGGGCACTGCCACAAATGTTAAAAACGAGTATTTTTTGCGTCAGTTGGGCACTGTCACATAAAGTATTAACCAGGGAAGTTACAAATGTTTATGCCAATTTCCCTGGCCTATTTTGATAAAAATAATCAGCAGCAGAAACAGAAAAACAGCAGTATGAACAGAAAAACAACAATATAAGTTTTTATAAACATTTATCTAGAGTTAACATTTGTGATCAAAACTATAAAAGTAATTCAAATATCAAAGTTAATATATGTACTCTTGTGTTCTAAATTTCTAAGTGTCAAACCTACTTAAACTAAAATTTCCTCACCCACTTGCTCATTTGCTAATTGAGATACGCCATAATTGATTCAGTCCACTCATCCCGTATCTCGTTGATTTCGTCAGCCGAATATGGACTCGTATTCGTAAACTAATTAGAAAATATTTAAAATAATAAGTTACAAATAATCATCCAAATAAAATCATGAACGATAGTTTAAATGAAAATTAAAAAGCAAAACAATACCTCATTTTTCAAGTAGGGCTTCGGTCTAGGCTGTGAAATCAAGTCTCTAACAAATTTCATAACGTAAAAACCACACTCGGTTGGCCCAGTCTGGTTTCGACACTATTACAACATAGTTATCCAAAGTTAAGAATTATATTTAGTAAGTAATTATAATAGAAATATGTCAAAAAGTTGAATATTATAAGTAATATAATTTACTTACCTTAGGAACACAAACTTTTAGATTGATTGACTCTTTTAGTCTTCGGTGTGTATCATATTGATCCTACGCCCTGCACACAATATTAATATTTACCCATATATGAGTTTGAAATAAAATCATAAATTAATTCAGGAAAATGAAAAACTTACATGATAATTATTTCCTTGATTTCCGGACGGAAATGTGAGTTTACAGGATCCAAAAAAGCTACCGAATGACTGTGGGGCTGAATTAATACTAACATCCAATGAAAGCTGCAATAAAAAACCTTGTGTAAGATATTTATCAATAAACAAAATATATGAACATAAAATTAAGTTGACTTACTTGTTGTTCCTAGGACAAATTAGAAACTGTGTCTCTAGCTCCATCTGTAGAAACCGATCAAAGAGATTTTTAGCAGGTATTTCATTGGTTCCTGCATTAGTGAACACTAAAGCGGGATGCATGAAATTGTACATGTGGTTCAATCCCTTCGTTTGCACCAAATCATCGAGGAATCTACATATAATTAAAAAAGTTAATAAACTATTAAATTTCAAGTTAAACTAAATAAACTAAGATTATAAACACCATTGTACCTCATATATAATGCTAGCTCGGTCTGTCCAATCATCTCATAGTTGCACAAGTGGAGGATATCATCTTTCCCTAATAGAGCGATAGTTTCGAATCCAAATACCCTTTCAACAATTGGAATCTCTACCACGCTGTCAGCTTGCCATTTATCAATAAACTTCACCAAACACCTCAATATTTTTGAGAAAGGCACTTCTGTAGGCTCCTGTGTCAATGCCTCTATTATTTTTTTTGATTGTCTTGGTTGTTGAGTAGAGGGAGCAAGTGGCTCTTTCGTTTGTTGATTAGTAAGAACCCAATGTTGTGGCCATCCAACATCATACCCGACTGCTTGTCCAACCAATGTATAACCTTCCATTGTAAGCGGATATGGTAAACTAGCGTTCTCTTGAATGGCTACCTCAACTCTGACACGATAATTTCCAGGAGGCAGTTGAACGCTATGTATTTTTGTGCAACATGTACTTACAAGTTTCCCCTCCGCAACTATATTTTGTGTCGAACCAAGACACAACTTACAATTAATCTGTTACATTCCAATTAATCTGTTAGACTTTTCGATAAACTAGTTTATTTTTACTCTATCAAATATATGCAATAATGAATTAATAAGAAACTATTACCTCCTCAGGAAAATTTGACTGTGGTGGTGGGGGAGCACATGGTGCTTGCGTCGGTGGTGGAGGAGCAAGTGGTAGCTATGAGGGTGGTCGGTGAGCATATGATGTCCATGTCGGTGGTGGCGGAGCCTGTTGTGCCTGTGTCAGTGGTGGAGGGGCATATGGTGCGTGTGGTGTGTTTGAGGCTCCTCCTACACCCGAAACAGATGCATTTGATGATCCAAATGCACGGCTCTGTTGAGATGCAATATGCGCCATCAACTGGTTTAACTTTTCCTCCTGTTGACGTGCCCTTTCTTCAGATTGACGCCATTTCTCTTCAAGGTCTTTATAACGAGCATCTTCCACACCTTTTTGTTTGTGATTGAATCTTTTTGGTGGTGGGACATGAAAAAATTCACGGGGAGCGACATTTGCACCGACCCCCATAACACGTCCCCCATGCTCTGGAGTGCCTAATGCCATTGTTAGTATATCGTTTGAACCTTCCTCCACCAACTCGCCTTCTGCTACTTTTTGCCTGTATTCCGCCTATATACATAGTAAATAAATCGATTAGAATTTAACACACAGATTAATCATTACAATTATTTTAAAAAATCGAAGAACACTTACAATCTTATTGACCACATCTCGAGCTTCTTCATCAATAACTTCTCGATTCTTGTTCATCCGTGCCCGTGTCCACATCTCAGCTCTGTCATATTCGGTCAACTCATGACCCAATTCCTCTTCCATTTTTTGCTCTACCAGTGCATAACCACCACGCCCTGAGTGATGTGGATACTTGTTCTGAGCCCGAGCATTTTGTTTTTTTTTTTCTCATCTCTTCCCAGTCTGGGGTTAGTCTTTTTGCAACAAAATTCTTCCAATCTTCTGGTTTGTAATACTCGATGTACTCTGATGGCGGCTTGGCAAGAAGCTCAGGAGCTACATTCTTATATACATATATAAGATCTTTTGTTAGTCTTGTTTTCCAATTTCTCCATGTTTTTTCCTGCTTCTTTGAGGACGTCTGTTTTTGAAGAATTTGGAAGTTTGAACGTTTCCTGCACAAACGAACCCAAAAATATTAAACTTTTTTCAATATATTAATTCGTTATGATAAATTTAATAGTCAATATTATAGGTTACCTGTATTTGACCCCATAAAGTTTCTTTTTTATCCTTTGGCATTTGTTTCCAATTGTCGATATCTAAAGGAAGGGTTGTGCGTGATAGAAGACCGATGGTGCTGTTCATCTTGATCCCCCCTTTTCCCATCGCTCGACCAAAACGATTGTACTCGACCTCATAATTGCGACCCTCACTTCTTGCTTTGAATACATCACTACAGTTTGATTTACCCCTATATTTCTTTTCTTGTGTATTTGTTGGTGTGGTAGGATTAATCCCCTCTAGACCATTACCATGATCATCAACAAACGGATCGCCATCTTCATCATATGATGGATCCATAATCAATGTACCTGCAAGTAAACACAAATATTATCTGGTATAAACTTCACAAAATACATAAAAACAAAATCATAAAATTAATATATATACCTTTAATTATCTACCCACAACCCTTCACCATTCTCGCGTATATAGTCATCATCATTGTCAATGGTGACATCAATAGGCGGTGAATCAATGGTAAACGTTTCTTGTTCAAGTATAATGTCATCGCTCCCAGACTCTTTGATCAGATAATCTTTCGGTTGACTTGTTAGGACAACTGACCATCGAGCATCTACTGGATCACTCACATAAAATACTTGCTTGGCTTGTGATGCCATTATAAAGCGGTCAGATTTATGTCTTATTCGATTTAAGTCCACCAGTGTGAATCCTAAGTCATCTGTTTTGGCCCCATTATCACTTTTCACCCAATCACACAAGAAGACATGAATTCGAATAGTCACATAATCTAGTTCCCAAATTTCTTTGATCACCCCATAAAATGTCATATCACAATTTATGGGATTTTTATCTTTGGAACTAGATATTTGAAAAGTCTGGGCGATAATAGTAACGCCACTATTTTGTGTCTTTCTAATGTTATCACGTTCTACGGTGTTGAATTGAATACCATGAATATAATAGCATTGATACTTAATTACGCTCATTGAAGGACCTCGTGCTATCCATTTTAGTGTTTCAGACACTTTGTTTGTGGTGTTAATCAGAACCTAGAATACAATAAAATAAAACAAAGTATATTAAATTCTAACAAGCTAAAATACAATAACACTCAAACAAGAACAACACAAGTATTTTACCTCATTCTCGAACCAAGTGCTAAAATTTCGATAATGTTCATCTTGTACCCATTTTTTATTCCGAGACTTATTAGGATAAGTAGTCTTGATCCAATCGAAATGTCCTCTTCAATAAATATCATTTATATCATTGTCAATATAATGAAAGAGAAAAATAATATTGATCATGCATATGTATAAGAACTTACTCGATGTATGGTTGAACATCATCAATATTTTGTAAGACTAGGCAATGTGCTTCATCTCGATCAAATTTATTGACTTTAGAAACAACACCACCTCTACCACCTTTACTTATTTCAAACTCAATTTTAGAAAAACATAGTCCAATGCTCGCAACACCTGATAAGTATTATGAGCAGAACTCCATTGCTTCTACAACGATGTAGGATTCAACTATGCAACCCTCAGGTCTACTTCTATTTCTAACATAACCTTTTAAAACCTTCATATACCATTCAAATGGGTACATCCATCTCAAGTATACTGGTCCACACAATTTTACTTCTCTCACCAAATGAACTATTAAATGAACCATTATGTCAAAAAATGAAGGTGGGAAATACTGCTCCAACTCACACATAGTTATCACAATATTTGTTTGAAGATTGTCCAACTTCGACACATCTACCACTTTACAACAAATAGATTTAAAGAAAAAGCATAGTTTGGTAATTTCATATCGAACTTTTTTGGGCAACACAGAGCGGATAGTTACCGGTAGAAGATGTTCAAGTAGTGTATGATGGTCATGAGACTTCATTCCAACTAAATTCAAAATTTTTGATATCTACCAGAGAAGAAATATTTGAAGAATAACCTTCCAGTACTTTCACATTCGACAAAGAATGACATACACTATGTTTTTCTTCTTTAGACAGGGTATAACATGCAGGTGGTAAATAGGTTCGTCTCTCACCAACCTCTGGTTGTAACTTACTGCGTATACCCATTACTTTTAAATCCAACCGAGCTTTGATTCCATCCTTACTCCGTCCAGGAATATTCAGCAATGTACTAATTAAGCTATCTGACACGTTTTTCTCAATGTGCATTACATCCAAGTTGTGCCGCAAAACCAAATGCTCCCAATACTCAAGCTCAAAAAAAAAATAGATTTCTTCTTCCAACAACCTGTCGCACCATCTACAACCTCCTTTGTTTTTTCACGTCTAACATTTTTTCTCTTATTTGTAAAATTTCTAGGTTTTCTGAACTTGCATTGGACTTTGTTCAACTTTGTTAACAATTGTCCTCCAAGTAAAGGTGGTGGAGCCTTTCCAAATTCAGGTTTACCATTAAAGGCATCTGTCAAACTTCGAAATTTATGTTTTTCAGATAAGAACTTTCGGTGTCCCATATAACAAATCTTTCTAAAATGTTTTAAATATTCAGAATGAGTCCCTTCGTCACAAATGGGACATGCCTTGTACCCTTTCACACTAAATCTAGAAAGATTACCTAAGGCTGGAAAATCATTAATAGTCCACAACAACACTGCTTTAAGATTAAAATTTTCTTTCTTATAAGCATCGTAAGCATTAACCCCCTCATACCACAATGTGCTCAAATCATCAATTAAAGGAGCTAGGTATACATCAATATCATTTCCAGGTTGTTTAGGACCAGATATCAACAAGGTCAACATGGTAAACTTCCTCTTCATACACAACCATGGTGGTAGATTATAGATGACTAGCATTACAGGCCAACAACTATATTTACTACTAAGGGAATTGTGTGGATTAATTCCGTTAGCAGAAAGACCCAAACGAATATTCTGTTAACGCAAGATATGTTTCCAAGAGGGGGGGGGGGGGGGCTGAATTGGAAATTTAAACTAATTTCGGAAATTTAAAACTTAATATGCCTAATTATGCAATAAATCAAATTTATCAAGTAAAAGAAAATAATATGGCAATCAAATAGATATAGCAAATAATCAAAATTGTAATGTAAAGAATTGAAGGTTAAGAAATTGCAAACTCTCAAATTTTACAACGTTTGGTAGAACTAAGCCACCTACGTCCTTGGTCTTCAAAGCTATGGACCTAGCTTTGAGTTCAACTATCGAGCCAAGTTAGCGGGCTTGACTAACCCTTACAGCCGAGAATTTTTCACCAAGGTATTTCCAAACCTCTTACAATAGTTTTCCACCACCAAGGACTATCAACCTCTTTTTCGGATTGTTGAAGTACCAATCTCACTCTAACCGGGTTGTTTACAAAACCGGTGCCAACCTCACCTCAATATCAATATGGGAATGTGTTTGATATTACAAGCAAAAATCACTCTAGAAGTATGATAATACAATGAGAAACCTAGAGTGATTAGCAAGCACACTTAGAAGAAATAAATACAAATTTTGGCTCAAGTGTGTGAATATGTGTTTGGATGAGTTAAACTTTGAGAGCTCTTTGAAATCAATGGATTTGGTTTGGTATATGTAATAAATGCTCAGCCAACAACCAACTTTGAGTGAAAAACGAGTTTATATAGAGTTTGGGAAAAAACTAGCCGTTAGGAGTTAATTTTCGAAGCTGTCTGCCGCGAACCGGAAGTCCGGATGGGGAACCGGAATTCCGGTCTGGAAGCAACCGGAATTCCGGTTTCCAATCCGGAATTCCGGATGGCAAACAGAGAGCAAAACCGATTTATGCCTATTTTCCCATTTTTCAATTCTTTATAACTTTTAGCTCGTTTATCCAATTTAAAAAATTCCAATTGCGTTGCGACCGTATCGGGATGTATTTTCTTAAAAGTAAATTTAGGATATTTATTTCTCATTTTAAAAAATCACTATTTTTTAGTACGTGAGTGAGCCAAATTTTATACTTATGACTTAAAGTATACTTGCAATCACTTTACAAGACTAAGAAATGAAATTAAACCTTTATCTTGAGTTTCTTGAGTCTTGAAGTCCATTTCGGGTCGTTTCCGGAAAATTTGGTAAAATGACCATTTTGCCCTTGGTCATAAGTTTGACTTTGAAGTGCTAATTCACTTTGGTTTTTGCTTAAAAATCAACAAATCATTAGTAACAAATAATAATCAAATATTTGTTAATCATCAAAACAAGGAGACTTAAGAGTTTGGGTCAACAATCTCCCCCTTTTTGATGATATCAAATATTTGATTATTTTAAAAGGGAAATGAAATATTTTTAAATATTAATATTAGATTAGCTCCCCCTTAATGTGTGCAAGGGTTTTAAAAATTTGAAACTTTACCTTTGAGTGTTACATTACATGATTTTGTAAACTCCCCCTCAATTTATTACTCATAGTGAAATAAACGTTAGTCCAAAAATTGAGGTTTTTGCCAAAGTTAAAATAATCTTAATTAGTTCTCCCCCTTTTGATTCATCAAAAAGGGTGGCAAAGGAATTCACAAAATAAAATACAATCAAACATAGATTAAAATTTTTAAGCATTCACACATAAGACATAAATCTATGCAAATACACAAGTACACAAGAAAAAGTAAAACATGAAAGAGTGCAAAACAAAAACATGCAAATGCCTAAGATGGTGGCCCCCCAAAACGCCTCATGTAGGCCTTCATCTCCTCCATTTCGTTACGAACATTTTGGAAGCCTTGTTCCATGTCACTCCGCAAGTTGGTAAATTGAGTGTTCATGTCAGTGTGAAGACGAGCAAAGGCCTCCTCAAGGTTGAATTGAGATGCTTGAGGCATTGGAAGGCTTGAGGGTTGAGCTTCTTCTTCTTCATTGGCTTTCTCCTCTTCTTCACTTTCACTAGCGGGTAACCCAAAGCTCTCCTCTTCATCTTCTTCGTCTCCTACTTCAAGGTCCTCTTGCTTTCTTTGTCCTCTTTTGGGAGTGAAAACCCACTTATTATTGATAAGGGCATACCCCAAGCTTGTGAAAGTTTTAGAACCTAGCTTATCTCCTTCGGTGGGTTCAACCTTCTTTTCATCCGAGACGGGAACTCCTAAGAGAGGTAGGATGTAGCTAAGGAGAAAACCAAATGGGAGGGACTTAACCATGTTGGGTTTATACACATCAACAATAAACCGAAGAATAAGATGTCCTAGGTTGATTCTTGCCTTTTTGGTTAGGATAAGGTATAAAATGAGTATGTCTATGTTGTTGACCTCATCCTTATGACCACTTCTAGGAGCAAGGTTATTGATGATAAATAGTTGGAGAATTTTGGCTTCCAAAGTAAGATTGTGAAACTTTGGTTTTATGAAAATTGGGCCTTCTCCACAAAGGACTCTAGAACACTCATTCATAGCAAAAAGTTCATCATTCTTAAGAGTGGTTTTTGGTTCTAGAAAAAGTCCCTCATTGGGTGCTCCTATCAAGTTATTTAGAGATTCTACATCAATTGCAAAGGGGACATCTCCAATAGTGCCTCTAACTCCTAGGGGTGCATGGCTAGGTTTGATGCAAGCATAGAAGGCTCTAACCAACCTAGGGTACATGGGTGTCTTAATATTGATAAAGGATTTCCACCCTAACATTTCAAAATGATAGCTGAATTTGACACAAGCAAGGCTTGGAAGGTCACAAAATTTACCTTTGATAATAGGCCTAGAGGAGAAAGCATCATGGAACCGATTGAAGTCCTCTTGGTTGTAGAAAAGAGTAGGTTCATTTCTGCCTTTAGCCCTTTTCTCCCTGATTTGTTCAGCATTGAGAACCCTCTTGCTCTTCCTTGGGTTGGAAGATGAAGCCATTGAAGGGAAAACAAGAAGAGAAGGAGAGTTTTGGAGAAAAATGGATGATGAAGTGAGGGTTTGAGGGAGTGATTTTTGAGAGTGAAGAGAGTGGAGGCTTGTATTTTAGTGTGTAGAGTCAGAATGGGGGAATGAAACTCGTGGGTAGGGTTTTTATGGGGAAAAATGCATTTAAAAAAAGGCAAAAAAAACTGATGGGCTGCTGTCAGGCGCCAACCGGAATTCCGGTTGGTCTGTGCACAGCCAACCGGAATTCCGGTTGGTGCACCAGCCCAGCCCCCTTTTCAAAAACGTGCCCAAAATCTTCGTTTTTAACCCAATTGACCCCAAACTTTTTCTAACACCTAAAATATGAGAAAATGAACATGCTCAAACAAGAAAATCTGAAAAATGTTGAAAAATAACAATTTACGGTAAGTTTTAAAGAAAAGTTCAAGAAAGCCAAAAACTTACCAAAAATGAAATCTGTTCAACCAAATTGAAAAATTCTTTTTCCAGCAGTTCAAGAATATTAAATATGAGGTGTGTGAAGTGACGGAATCGAAAAATATTAAAAATTGAGAATTTTGGGTAGATTTTTCGAAAAATGCCTTAAAAGGCCTTGAAAAGTAGAAGTCTACCAAAAATGAGTTTTATGCATCCAAAGCGAAAAATTCTTTTTGCAACACCTCAAGAATGTTAAATGTGAGGTGTGGGAAGTTACGGTTTCGAAAAATGATGAAAATTGAGCATTTTGGCCAAAATTCCTCTTTTAGGCTTAAAACTTTTAAAAATGCACATGTAAAATGCATGAAATGCATTCAGACTATTTTTCAACCATTTAGAACCTATAGGCATACTAATTTCACTCATTTAGACATGTTTAAACATACAAATTTATATAATGATCAATAATGCAAAATTTTGTGTGTGTACTAATTCAAAAAGTATGTCTAAAATATGCCTAAAAATCACAAAATGACCTATAATCTGATTTTTCAAGGAGTACAAGGTCATATATCATTTAGTTAATTTATTTATGCATTTGAAACATGTAAATATCATATTGAGAGTACATATGCATAAATTTATAAGTAAAGAGAGATATGATACCAATTAATTAAAGTCGCTAGTGAACTTTATATTTCATTGAGGTTGGTCATTCCTAGCTCTCTTCTAATGAAACTAAATCTCTCATCACTAAGAGGCTTGGTGAATATGTCCGCTAATTGGAATTCGGTGCTTACAAAGTCTAGTACAATTTCACCTCTTTGGATATGGTCTCTAAGGAAATGGTGCCTTATATCAATATGCTTGGCTCTAGAATGCAAGATTGGATTCTTAGAGAGGTTAATGGCACTAGTATTGTCACACTTTATGGGTGTACATTCAAAATCAACATCAAAATCCTTAAGATTTTGTTTCATCCAAAGTATTTGAGCACAACAACTACCGGCGGCAATGTATTCGACTTCGGTTGTGGATAGGGCTACCGAGTTTTGTTTCTTGCTAAACCATGACACTAAAGAGTTTCCTAGAAAGTGACATGTTCCACTAGTACTTTTCCTATCCGACTTACAACCGGCAAAGTCCACATCCGAGTAACTAATGATTTCAAAGTTTGAGTTCTTGGGATACCAAAGTCCTAGATTCATTGTGCCTATCAAGTATCTAAAAATTCTCTTAACGATACTTAAGTGGGATTCCTTGGGACATGATTGGTACCTAGCACATAGACCAACACTAAACAAAATATCGGGTCTACTAGCGGTTAAATATAATAATGAACCAATCATACCTCGATACTTGGTGATGTCAACATCCTTACCACTTTCATCCTTGTCCATCTTTATGGAGGTGCTCATAGGGGTTTTCATGGACTTTG
This sequence comes from Humulus lupulus, assembly GCF_963169125.1. Classification (NCBI taxonomy): domain Eukaryota; kingdom Viridiplantae; phylum Streptophyta; class Magnoliopsida; order Rosales; family Cannabaceae; genus Humulus; species Humulus lupulus. The sequence goes on along the minus strand of NC_084800.1, from coordinate 90,877,951 downwards.
CATTGGCCAAGTCAAACTTTTGAAGTAGATCCTTGATGTACTTGGATTGACTTATGAATATTCCATTCTTTTGTTGCTTTATTTGAAGTCCAAGGAAAAAGTTGAGCTCTCCCATCATGCTCATCTCGAATTCACTATGCATAAACTTTGAAAATTCTTCACAAAGAGCATCATTAGTAGCACCAAAAATAATATCATCAACATAGATTTGTACTATAATAATGTCTTTTGATTTTCTTTTAATAAAAAGTGTATTATCCGCTTTTCCCATTGAAAAACCATTTGAGATAAGAAAAGTACTTAAGCGATCATACCAAGCTCTAGGAGCTTACTTTAAACCATATAATGCTTTCTTTAATTTATAAACATGGTTAGGGTGTTTGTGATCTTGAAAACCGGGGGGTTGAGAGACATAAACCTCTTCCATAATGTATCCATTTAAGAAAGCACTTTTAACATCCATTTGATACAAGACAAAATTCTTGTGGCATGCAAAAGCTAATAACATTCTTATGGACTAAAGTCTTGCTACCGGGGCAAAGGTCTCCTCATAATCAATTCCTTCTTCTTGATTGTAACCTTGGGCCACTAATCTAGCCTTGTTACGCACAATGACCCCATGCTCATCTACCTTATTTCTATAGACCCATTTTGTTCCAATCACCGATTGGTGTGACGGTCTTGGAACTAACTCCCAAACATCATTTCTAATAAATTGATTTATTTCTTCTTGCATAGCTAGAAGCCAAGATTCATCGAACTCAGCCTCTTTCTTTGGTTCAATTTGAGAAATAAAAGCAATGAAATTACACAAGTTTCTAAGGGAGCTTCTAGTTGTGACTCCTTGTGAAGGATCACGTAGAATTTGGTCTATAGGATGAGCACTTTTGAACTTCCACTCATGAGGGAGGTTAGAATCCATACCTTTGCTTTCATTTACCTTTTCCTTGGGTAGTTCCTCTTTGGGAGTTTGTGATGGAGCGTTAGATGATTCTCCAATGTCAAGCTTTTGAACCTCTTCTCCCAAACCTACAACATCACCATCTACACTTTTGCTTGTAGGAGGGTTAGACTCATCAAATGCAACATGAATAGATTCTTCAACAACATTAGTTCATTTGTTATAAATTCTATAAGCTTTACTATGTGTTGAATAACCTATAAAAATTCCAACATTGGATTTTGCATCAAATTTTCCAAGGTTGTCCTTGGTGTTCAAAATATAGCATTTACATCCAAAAACTCTAAAATATCCAATGTTGGGTTTTCTCCCTTTCCAAAGCTCATAAGGGGTTTTATTCATGTTAGGCCTAATGAAAACACGGTTCAAAATATAACAAGAAGTATTAACGGCCTCGGCCCAAAAATATTTAGGTAATGAGATTTCATTGAGCATTGACCTAGCCATTTCTTGAATTGTTCTATTCTTCCTTTCGACAACTCCATTTTGTTGTGGAGTTCTTGGAGCCGAAAAGTTATGGTTAAAACCATGTTCATCACAAAACAATTCTAAGGCATCATTGTCAAACTCTCCACCATGATCACTCCTAATGGAGGTGATTGAATACCCTTTTTCATTTTGCACACTCTTACAAAATTTAACTAGATTTTCCAAAACATCATTTTTGAGTTTCAAAAATATAACCCATGTAAATCTAGAAAAACCATCAACAATCACAAATGCATAGTATTTACCACCTAGACTAGCAATTCTTGAAGGACCAAATAAATCAATATGAAGCAATTGCAAAGGTCTAGAGGTTGAAATCTCTTTCTTGGAATGAAAAGATGTTATAATTTGTTTTCCAAATTGGCATGCATCACAAAGTTTATCTTTAACAAAAGGAATAGATGGCAAACCAACAACAAGATCTTTTCTAACCAACTTTGAAATAGAATCCATACTAGCATGTCCTAATCTTCTATGCCACAACCAAGAATTATCATTCATAACGGTTAAACATTTATTTTTGCTATCAAAGGAATCAACATCAATAACATAAACATTATCCTTCCTTTCTCCAAAAAAAATAACTTCATTGGTTGAAGCATTTTCAATGGAGCATTTTGAGGATTCAAAAACAACACGAAAATCTTTATCACATAGTTGACTAATACTAAGTAAATTATGTTTAAGGTTATCAACAAGAAGCACATTTTTAATACATGGAGAGTATATGTTACCGATATCACCAATGCCCAAGATTTTTCCTTTTGAATTGTCTCCAAAAGTGACAAAGTCACTTTCCTTGCTCTTAAAACTTGAAAATCTTGATGGGTCACCGGTCATATGCTTGGAACAACCGCTATCCAAGAACCACAAGATTTTGCTCTTCCTTGTTGATTCCTACAAAAATAAAATCATTTGTTGGCCTTTGGTACCCAAACAACTTTGGGTCCTTTCTTGTTAGTTTTGGAACCCTTTGGTACCCATTTGGTCTTGCCTAGATATGCATATCTCTTTACATGACAATATGAAATAGTATGACCATCTTGGTTACAATATGTGCATGTAAAGTGTGGTAGGCTAGTTGGTTTTACAAAGAAGTTTCTCAAAAAAATTTGTTTCCTACTAGGATCATATCCAATACCACTTTTTCCAAAACCACAAGATTGACTCCCTAGCATAAGTTCATAGCCTTCTTTACCTTTTGTAAAAGTATATATGTCATTCTTAAGGCTTTTTATGTTATCATGCAATTTTCCAATTTCTTTCTTATATGAGGAGCAAGTAGTACATTGAGATTTAGTTAAAAGTTCTTTTTCATTTAATTTCAAAATCTCAATTTCTTTTAATAGCATGTTGGTCTTTTCTCTAAGAGTTTGGTTTTTAGCAAGCAATTTTCCAAAATCATTAAATAGATCCTTAAATGAACTAGACAAGTCATCATATGGTATTTCTAAGTTATCATCATCATTTTCACTATCATAATCACTTTGGCTAGAAATGCTTACCCCATCATCAAGAGCCATCATGCACATGTTAGCTACTTCATTCTTCTCCTCATTGTCGGAGTCCTCCTCATCACTATTGAGCCAATCCGCCAACATTTCCCTTCCTTTGTATTTATTTTTCTTTCTCATTGGGCAATCCATCTTCATGTGGCCGGGCTTCTTGCATTCAAAGAAAATCGGTGGATCATCTTTGCTTTTCCTTTCCTTTGAGTCATTTCCTCTATGTGGCTTCTTCTCAAAGTTCTTCTTGAATTTCATGAACTTTTTGTACTTCTTTGTGAAGAGTGCCAAGTCCTCCATGTCACTACACATGCTTTCCTCATCATCCTCACTAATGGCACGGGAGGAGGAAGACTTGAATGCAATAGTCTTCTTTTTCTTCTCAACTTCCATGAAAATTTCATGGTTCATGAGTGAACCAATTAGTTCTTCCAAGGGAAGTGTTGAGAGATCCTTGGCTTCTTGAATGGCAATCACTTTGCCTTGATAGGTTTTGGTGAGACTTCTCAAAATCTTGGTCACCATCTCCTTTTGTGAAAGTACCTTGCCAAGAGAATTCAAACCATTAGTGATAGTAGTGAAACGAGTATACATGTTAGCAATAGTTTCATCCGCTTTCATCTTAAAGTTCTCATATTGAGTAGAATAAATTTGAATTTTAGTTTCCTTCATAGCATTTGTTCCTTGATGAGTGACTTCAAGCATTATCCACATATCATGAGCGGTAGAGGCTTGTTCAATATTTTTGAACACATCTCTATCCAATCCACATATAAGAGCATATTTAGCTGCATTCTTAGAAAGCATTTTCTTATCTTCTTCGTCATATGCGTCATATGTCTTAATAACTTCTTTATCATTAATGACATGTTTAGGAATGTAAGGACCATTAGACACTATATGCCACAAATCATAATCAATAGATTGAAGATAAGTTTCCATCCTAATTTTCCAATAGGGAAAGTCTACTCCATTGAAGAATGGTGCTCTAGTTGTGCTTAAACCTTCTAACATGTTATTTTGTGAATTACTTGGAAACGCCATTCTCTAGATTGTGAAATCTAATCAAATAAATGAGCCCTTGCTCTGATACCAATTGTTAACCCAAGATATGTTTCCAAGAGGGGGGTGAATTGGAAATTTAAACTAATTTCGGAAATTTAAAACTTAATATGCCTAATTATGCAATAAATCAAATTTATCAAGTAAAAGCAAATAATATGGCAATCAAATAGATATAGCAAATAATCAAACTTGTAATGTAAAGAGTTGAAGGTTAAGAAATTGCAAACTCTCAAATTTTACAAGGTTCGGTAGAACTAAGCCACCTACGTCCTTGGTCTTCAAAGCTATGGACCTAGCTTTGAGTTCAACTATCGAGCCAAGTTAGCGGGCTTGACTAACCCTTACAGCGGGGAATTTTTCACCAAGGTATTTCCAAACCTCTTACAATAGTTTTCCACCACCAAGGACTATCAACCTCTTTTTCGGATTGTTGAAGTGCCAATCTCACTCTAACCGGGTTGTTTACAAAACCGGTGCCAACCTCACCTCAATCTCAATATGGGAATGTGTTTGATATTACAAGCAAAAATCACTCTAGAAGTATGATAATACAATGAGAAACCTAGAGTGATTAGCAAGCACACTTAGAAGAAATAAATACAAATTTTGGCTCAAGTGTGTGAATATGTGTTTGGATGAGTTAAACTTTGAGAGCTCTTTGAAATCAATGGATTTGGTTTGGTATATGTAATAAATGCTCAGCCAACAACCAACTTTGAGTGAAAAACGAGTTTATATAGAGTTTGGGAAAAAACTAGCCGTTTATAGCCGTTAGGAATTAATTTTCGAAGCTGTCTGCCGCGAACCGGAAGTCCGGATGGGGAACCGGAATTCTGGTCTGGAAGCAACCGGAATTCCGGTTGCCAATCCGGAATTCCGGATGGCAAACAGAGAGCAAAAATCGATTTATGTCTATTTTCCCATTTTTTAATTCTTTATAACTTTTAGCTCGTTTATCCGATTTAAAAAATTCCAATTGCGTTGCGACCGTATCGGGATGTATTTTCTTAAAAGTAAATTTAGGATATTTATTTCTCATTTTAAAAAATCACCATTTTTTAGTACGTGAGTGAGCCAAATTTTATACTTATGACTTAAAGTATACTTGCAATCACTTTACAAGACTAAGAAATGAAATTAAACCTTTATCTTGAGTTTCTTGAGTCTTGAAGTCCATTTCGGGTCGTTTCCGGAAAATTTGGTAAAATGACCATTTTGCCCTTGGTCATAAGTTTGACTTTGAAGTGCTAGTTCACTTTGGTTTTTGCTACAAAATAAACAAATCATTAGTAACAAATAATAATCAAATATTTGTTAATCATCAAAACAAGGAGACTTAATAGTTTGGGTCAACATATTCCTTGGTTCATTCCCAAATTCCGGCCATTTAACATCTACTGTTTTCCAAGCTGGCGAGTCAGCTGGATGTCTTAGCTTGCCATCCTTTACTCTATCTTTAGCATGCCAAATTAAATTTTTAGCATGATCATCATTTCGGTACAACCTAACCAAACGAGGTATCGGTGGAAGATACCATAAAACCTTTGCAGGGACACCTTTTCTAACTGCATCTGAATTTTCTTTCTTTTGCCATCTAGACTCGCCACATGTCGGACATGCAATTGCATCAACAAATCTCTTTCGATATAAGATGCAATCATTCGGACAAGCATGTATTTTTTCATATTGCATGCCTAACGAACGCAATGTCTTCTTCGCTTCATAAAATGAAGATGGCATTTCATTACCTTCGGGTAATAATTCTCCTAAAAATGTTAACAACTCTGTCATTCCCTTATCACTCCACCCATGTTTGGCTTTTAAGTTATACAACCTAAGCAGTGCTGATAATTTAGTGAACCTTATACAATTAGGGAAAATGGGTTTCTCAGCATCTTCTAAGATTGACTGAAATTTAATTGGATCCACATGTGATTCATATTGTGCATCATCAATCATCTCTGCAACATCATCAACTTCGTAATCAACATCAAAATACTTATCATTCTTAGATGGTCCTTCATCAGCTCCTTTCATTCTTTCACCGTGCAAAATCCTTACTTTATAACTTTTTTCTATTCCATTCCTAAATAAGTGGTCTTTTATTTTAAAAATTGGCATCCTCACAACGTTACCACACTTAACACATGGACAAGGAATACTATTAGGAGATTGAGTATTTCTTGCACAAAATTCCAAGAAAAACTCAACTCCATTCCTATATTTCATAGATAACCTATCCGCTGACATCCAATCTCTATCCATTGTCAAAGTTCACACAACAAAAAAAAACAAACAAACAAAGCAACAAACATTAACAATTAAGTTCGTGGATTACTTAATTGAAAAGTAAATAAAGGAAACAATATGTCCAAAAAAAAATTGGGCAGCATTTCCCCTATTTCTATCACATTTCCCAAATTTAAAATGTGCATTTATACAGCACATGGTATACACAAAAATATTCAACTAATCAATCAAACATGCATAATTCTAAAATTACTAAATCCTAAAAATAATTGACCAGCATTTCCCCTATTTCTATCATATTTCCCAAAATTTAAATAAACATATTTCATCACATAAACACAACAAACCAATTAATAAATCAAACATGCATAATTCCCAAATTACTAAATCTTAAAAAAAAATTGGACAACATTTCCCCTATTTCTATCATATTTCCCAAAATTTAAATAAACATATATTCATCACATAAATACAACAAATCAAGTAATCAATCAAACATGCACAATTACAGCCTTATATCACCGCAGCACACAATCCCAGATCCTATCTCCACTATTTTATAATTCGTACATGCTAATAAGTTCAATATATTAATTATACATTAAGGTTTAAAATATTACCTCCAATATAAAATCCTCCAAAGCTTGATCTCACCAACAAAGTTGTCAACAAAATACCTACTCAAATATAACAATATACAAAAAAATAATAAAAAAGTTAACAAAATATAAAGAAAAATATCATAAAGCTATATTGTAACTAAATAAACAATAAAATGCTTAAAGAAAACAAATAATTTGTTATATGTACACATTTGTTTACTTAAACCCGAAATAATTTTTTTTTTTTAAAAAAGTTAACAACTCACATAAATAAAAATCGACTATAAATATCCTAACTAAATCAATAATAAAATATAACTTAAAAAAAACAAACAATTTTAATATATACCTATTTAACCAATTAAACCCAAAATTTAAAAATAATTTAAAAAAGTTAACAAAATATAAACAAAAATTTACTAATAATAATCAAACTAACCATTTAATAAAATGAAACTTATACAAAATATATACATTAATATATATATATACTCATTTACATAGTAAATTCGAAATTTAATTAAATTTTAAAAAAAAAGTTAATAAAACTATCTAAAAATTAAAAATCTGAAATATAGTCAATTTATAAAAAAAAAAAAATTCACAATAATTATGTTTAAATCATAAAAATTAATAAAATTACACTTACTTGTGGTAATTGTGCAATGTGGGTTCTTGATGTAGAAAACCCCAAAAATCCAATGAAGATTATGGGTTTTCAAATTATATCTTCAAAAAACAAAATCTATACAAAAAAAATCCAAAAAAAAACTATATATAAGTTTCATAAACATATATAAATCATTATTTTAACATTAAAATTGAAAAAAAAAATGGCTGAAAACGTACCTAAATGGGGAGAACCTCAGTTGGGCGCCGCTGGTTTGGGAGGAAAACGGTATGAAATTATGGTAGGAGTGAAATGGGGCTCGGCTAGGACGATGAGGGTTTTATTATGGGAGACCCAGTTGCGTCAGTGGCCCACTGACGGTAACGGGCGTTTGCGTCAGTGGGGCACTGACGTAAACGGAAAAGTAAAACGCGCGTTTTACTTTGCCGTTTGCGTCAGTGCCCCACTGACGCAAACGCCCCGTTACCGTCAGTGGGCCACTGACGCCGTTAACAGCCCGTTTGCGTCAGTGCCCCACTGACACAAACGGTTCCATTAAACAGCGTCAGTGTACGTTATGACGCAATTGGGCCCTCATTTGTGGCAGTGTCCAACTGCCACAAATGCTAATTCTTGGTCAGCAGCGTCAGTCAACTGCGTTGACTGACGCGTTTGACTGACACAATTGCCCTTTTTTGTAGTAGTGAAAGCATCCCGACTAGGTCGGCACCCAACCGTAAAAGCTATCACCTAAACCATATCCAATCTACTAAAATAACTATAAATATAGAGTTTAGGATAACAAATATAAAATAAACACTCAAAACAAGATACATATGGTTTTTTCATTAAGGAATAATAAGATTGCAATGCTTTACCATATAATCTTTTTAAAGCTACAGAATGAATAGTGATGACTCCTCAACATCATCATTAGAGATTATTAAGGCAGTCTCTTTGATTGATTTCCTAACCTATAAATAAGAGACCAAAAATTGAATGAAAGTTAATAGAAGAATTAATAAATAGATCAACAAATAGCTACACCTCACTACAACAAAAAATGCCATTTGCTTCAGTTAAGCACTGCCACAGTTGAGTTTTTGCGTCAGTTTAATATGTGACGCAATTGACCATGACGCAAACTAGAGTGGCATTTGCGTCAGTGGGGCACTGTCACATAAAGTATTAACTAGGGAAATTGAAAATGTTTATGCCAATTTCCCTGGTCTATTTTGATAAAAAAAATTAGCAGCAGAAACAGAAAAACAGCAGTATGAACAGAAAAACAACAGTATAAGTTTTTATAAACATTTATCTAGAGTTAACATTTGTGATCAAAACTATAAAAGTAATTCAAATATCAAAGTTAATATATGCACTCTTGTGTTCTAAATTTCTAATATTTAAACCTACTTAAACTAAAATTTCCTCACCCACTTGCTCATTTGCTAATTGAGATACGCCATAATTGATTCAGTCCACTCATCTCGTATCTCGTTGATTTCGTCTGCCGAATATGGACTCGTATTCGTAAACTAATTAGAAAATATTTAAAATAATAAGTTAGAAATAATCATCCAAATAAAATCATGCACGATATTTTAAATGAAAATTAAAAAGCAAAACAATACCTCATTTTTCAAGTAGGCCTTCGGTCTAGGCTGTGAAATCAAGTCTCTAGTAAATTTCATAATGTAAAAGCCACACTCGGTTGGCCCAGTCTGGTTTCGACACTATTACAACATAGTTATCCAAAGTAAATGATTATATTTAGTAAGTTATTATAATAGAAATATGTCAAAAAGTTGAATACGATAAGTAATATAATTTACTTACCTTAGTAACACAAACTTTTAGATTGATTGACTCTTTTAGTCTTCGGTGTGTATCATATTGATCCTACGCCCTGCACACGATATTAATATTTACCCATATATGAGTTTGAAATAAAATCATAAATTAATTCAGGAAAATGAAAAACTTACATGATAATTATTTCCTTGATTTCCGGACGGAAATGTGAGTTTACAAGATCCAAAAAAGCTACCGAATGACTGTGGGGCTGAATTAATACTAACATCCAATGAAAGCTGCAATAAAAAACCTTGTGTAAGATATTTATCAATAAACAAAATATATGAATATAAAATTAAGTTGACTTACTTGTTAATCCAAGGACAAATTAGAAACTATGTCTCTAGCTCCATTTGTAGAAACCGATCAAAGAGATTTTTAGCACGTATTTCATTGGTTCCTGCATTAGTGGACACTAAAGCGGGATGCATGAAAGTGTACATGTGGTTCAATCCCTTCGTTTGCACCAAATCATCGAGGAAGCTACATATAATTAAAAAATTTAATAAATTATTAAATTTCAAGTTAAACTAAATAAACTAAGATTATAAACACCATTATACCTCATATATAATGCTTGCTCAGTCTGTCCAATCATCTAATAGTTGCAAAAGTGGAGGATATCATCTTTCCCTAACATAGCGATTGTTTGGAATCCAAATACCCTTTCAACAATTGGAATTTCTATCACGCGGTCAGCTTTCCATTTATCAATAAACTTCACCAAACACCTCAATATTTTTGTGATAGGAACTTCTGTAGGCTCCTGTGTCAATGCCTCTATTCTTTTCTTTGATTGTCTTGGTTGTTGAGTAGAGGGCGCAAGTGGCTCTTTCGTTTGTTGATTAGTAAGAACCCAATGTTGTGTCCATCCAACATCATACCCGACTGCTTGTCCAACCAATGTATAATCTTCCATTGTAAGCGAATATGGTAAACTAGCATTCTCTTGAATGGCTACCTTAACTCTGACACGATAATTTCTAGGAGGCAGTTGAACGCTATGTATTTCTGTGCAACAGGTACTTACAAGTTTCCCCTCTGCAACTATATTTTGTGTCGAGCCGAGACACAACTTACAATTAATCTGTTACATTCCAATTAATCTGTTAGACTTTTCGATAAACTAGTTTATTTTTACTTTATCAAATATATGCAATAATGAATTAATAAGAAACTATTACCTCATCAGGAAAATTTGACTGTGGTGGTGGGGGAGCACATGGTGCTTGCGTCGGTGGTGGAGGAGCAAGTGGTAGCTGTGAGGGTGGTCGGTGAGCATATGATGTCCATGTTGGTGGTGGCGGAGCATGTTGTGCCTGTGTCGGTGGTGGAGGGGCATATGGTGCGCGTGGTGTGTTTGAGGCTCCTCCTGCACCCGAACCAGATGCATTTGATGATCCAAATGCACTGCTCTGTTGAGATACAATATGCGCCATCAACTGGTTTAACTTTTCCTCCTGTTGACGTGCCCTTTCTTTAGATTGACGCCATTTCTCTTCAAGGTCTTTATAACGAGCATCTTCCACACCTTTTTGTTTGTAATTGAATCTTTTTGGCGGTGGGACATGAAAAAATTGACGAGGAGCGACATGTGCACCACCTCCACCAACACGTCCCCCATGCTCTGGAGTGCCTAATGCCAAAAATATTACACTTTTCTCAATATATTAATTCGTTATGATAAATTTAATAGTCAATATTATAGCTTACCTGTATTTGACCCCATAAAGTCTCCTTTTTATCCTTTGGCATTTCTTTCCAATTGTCGATATCTAATGGAAGGGTTGTGCGTGATAGAAGACCGATGGTGCTGTTCATCTTGATCCCCCCTTTTCCCATCGCTCGACCAAAACAATTGTACTAGACCTCATAATTGCAAACCTCACTTCTTGCTTTGAATACATCACTACAGTTTGATTTACCCCTACACTTCTTATCTTGTGTATTTTTTGGTGCGATAGGATTAATCCCCTCCAGACCATTACCATGATCATCAACAAACAGATCGCCCTCTTTATCATATGATGGACCCATAATCAATGTACCTGCAATTAAGTAAACACAAATATTATCTGGTATAAACTTCACAAAATACATAAAAAAAAAATCATAAAATTAATATATATATACCTTTAATTATCTACCCACAACCCTTCACCATTCTCGCGTATATAGTCATCATCATTGTCAATGGTGACATTAATAGGCGGTGAATCAATGGTAAATGTTTCTTGTTCAAGTATAATGTCATCGCTCCCATACTCTTTGATCAAATAATCTTTTGGTTGACTTGTTAGGACAACTGACCATCGAGCATCTACTGGATCACTCACATAAAATACTTGCTTGGCTTGTGATGCCATTATAAAGCTGTCAAATTTATGTCCTATTCGATTTAAGTCCACCAGTGTGAATCCTAAGTCATCTGTTTTGATCCCATTATCACTTTTCACCCAATCACACAAGAAGACATGAATTCGAATAGTCACATAATCTAGTTCCCAAATTTCTTTGATCACCCCATAAAATGTCATATCACAATTTATGGGATTTTTATCTTTGGAACTAGATATTTGAAAAGTCTGGGCGATAATAGTAACACCACTATTTTGTGTCTTTCTAATATTATCACGTTCTACGGTGTTGAATTGAATACCGTGAATATAATAGCATTGATACTTAACTACACTCATTGAAGGACCTCGTTCTATCCATTTTAGTGTTTCAGACACTTTGTTTGTGGTGTTGATCAGAACCTAGAATACAATAAAATAAAACAAAGTATATTAAATTCTAACAAGCTAAAATACAATAACACTCAAACAAGAACAACACAAGTATTTTACCTCATTCTCGAACCAAGTGCTGAAATTTCGATAATGTTCATCTTGTACCCATTTTTTATTCCGAGACTTATTAGGATAAGTGGTCTTGATCCAATTGAAATATCCTCTTCAAGAAATATCATTTATATCATTGTCAATATAATGAAAGAGAAAAATAAGATTGATCATGCATATGTATGAGAACTTACTCGATGTATGGTTGAGCATCATAAATATTTTGTAAGACTAGGTGATGTGCTTCATCTCTATCATATTTATTAACTTCAGAAACAACACCACCTCTACCACCTTTACTTATTGCAAACTCAATTTTAGAAAAACATAGTCCAATGCTCGCAACACCTGATAAGTATTCTGAGAAGAACTCCATTACTTCTTCAACGATGTAGGATTCAACTATGCGACCCTCAGGTCTACTTCTATTTCTAACATAACCTTTTAAAACCTTCATATGCTATTCAAATAGGTACATCCATCTCAAGTATACTGGTCCACACAATTTTACTTCTCTCACCAAATGAACTATTAAATGAACCATTATGTCAAAAAATGAAAGTGGGAAATACTGCTCCAACTCACACATAGTTATCATGATATTTGTTTGAAGATTGTCCAACTTCGACACATCTACCACTTTAGAACAAATAGATTTAAAGAAAAAGCATAGTTTGGTAATTGCATATCAAACTTTTTTGGGTAACACAGAACGGATATCTACCGGTATAAGATGTTCAAGTAGTGTATGATGGTCATGAGACTTCATTCCAACTAAATTAAAAAATTTCATATCTACCAGAGAAGAAATATTTGAAGAATAACCTTCTGGTACTTTCACATTCGACAAAGAATGACACACTTCGTTTTTCATCTTTAGACATGGTATAACACGCAGGTGGTAAATAGGTTCGTCTCTCACCAACCTTTGGTTGTAACTTACTGCGTATACCCATTACTTTTAAATCCAACCAAGCTTTGATTCTATCCTTACTCCGACCAGGAATATTCAGTAATGTACTAATTAAGCTATCTGACACATTTTTCTCAATTTGCATTACATCGAAGTTGTGCCGCAAAACCAAATGCTCCCAATACTCAAGCTCAAAAAAATTAGATTTCTTCTTCCAACAACCTGTCGCACCATCTACAACCTCCTTTTTTTTTTCACATCTAACATTGTTTCTCTTATTTGTAAAATTTCTAGGTTTTCCGAACTTGCATTGGACTTTGTTCAACTTTGTTAACAATTGTCCTCCAAGTAAAGGTGGTGGAGCCTTTCCAAATTCAGGTTTACCATTAAAGGCACCTGTCAAACTTCGAAATTTATGTTTTTCAGATAAGAACTTTCGGTGTCCCATATAACAAATCTTACTAGAATGTTTTAAATATTCAGAATGAGTCCTTTCTTCACAAATAGGACATGCCTTGTACCCTTTCACACTAAATCTAGAAAGATTACCTAAGGCTGGAAAATCATTAATAGTCCACAACAACACTTCTTTAAGATTAAAATTTTCTTTCTTATAAGCATCATAAGCATTAACCCCCTCATACCACAATGTGCTCAAATCATCAATTAAAGGAGCTAGGTATACATCAATATCATTTCCAGGTTGTTTAGGACCAGATATCAACAAGGTCAACATGGTAAACTTCCTCTTCATACACAACCATGGCGGTAGATTATAGATGACTAGCATTACAGGCCAACAACTATATTTACTACTAAGGGAATTGTGTGGATTAATTTCGTCAGCAGAAAGACCCAAACGAATATTGCTCGATTCATTCCCAAATTCTGGCCATTTAACATCTACTGTTTTCCAAGCTGGCGAGTCAGCTAGATTTCTTGGTTTGACATGCTTTACTCTATCTTTAGCATGCCAAATTAAATTTTTAGCATGATCATCATTTTGGTACAACCTAACCAAACGAGGTATCGGTGGTAGATGCCATAAAACCTTTGCAGGGACACCTTTTCTAACTGCATCTAATTTTTTTTTCTTTTGCCATCTAGACTCACCACATGTCAGACATACAATTGCATCAACAAATCTCTTTTGATATAAGATGCAATCGTTAGGACAAGCATGTATTTTTTCATATTGCATGCCTAACGAACGCAATATCTTCTTTGCTTCATAAAATGAAGACGACATTTCATTACCTTCGGGTAATAATTCTCCTAAAAATGTTAACAACTCTGTCATTCCCTTATCACTCCACCCATGTTTGGCTTTTAAGTTATACAACCTAAGCAGTGCTAATAATTTAGTGAACCTTGTACAATTAGGGAAAATAGGTTTCTCAGCATCTTCTAAGATTGACTGAAATTTAATTGGATCCACATGTGATTCATATTGTGCATCATCAATCATCTCTGCAACATCATCAACTTCGTAATCAACATCAAAATACTTATTATTCTTAGATGGTCCCTCATCTGTCCCTTTCATTCTTTCACCGTGCAAAAACCATACTTTATAACTTTTGTCTATTCTATTCCTAAATAAGTGGTCTTTTATTTTAAAAATTGGCATCCTCACAATGTTATCACACTTAACACATGGACAAGGAATACTATTAGGAGATTGAGTATTTCTTGCACAAAATTGCAAGAAAAACTCAACTCCATTCCTATATTTCATGGATAACCTATCCGCTGACATCCAATCTCTATCCATTGTCAAACTTCACACAACAAAAAAAACAAACAAACAAAGCAACAAACATTAACAATTAAGTTCGTGGATTACTTAATTGACAAGTAAATAAAGGAAACAATATGTCCAAAAAAAATTGGACAGCGTTTCCCCTATTTCTATCACATTTGCCAAATTTAAAATGTGCATTTATATAGCACATGGTATACACAAAAATATCCAACTAATCAATCAAACATGCATAATTCTCAAATTACTAAATCCTAAAAAAAAATTGACCAGCTTTTCCCCTATTTCTATCATATTTTCCAAAATTTAAATAAACATATATTCATCACATAAACACAACAAGCCAATAAATCAATCAAACATGCATAATTCTCAAATTACTAAATCTTAAAAAAAAAATTGGACAACATTTCCTCTATTTCTATCATATTTCCCAAAATTTAAATAAACCTATATTCATCACATAAATACAACAAACCAATTAATCAATCAAACATGCATAATTCTCAAATTACTAAATCTTACAAAAAAAATTGGGCAGCATTTCCCCTATTTCTATCATATTTCCCAAAATTTAAATAAATCTATATTATTCACATAAATACAACAAATCAAGTAATCAATCAAACATGCATAATTACAGCCTTATATCACCGCAGCACACAGTCCCTGATCCTATCTCCACTATTTTATAATTTGTACATGCTACTAAGTTCAATATATTAATTATACATTAAGGTTTAAAATATTACCTCTAATATAAAATCCTCCAAAGCTTGATCTCACCAACAAAGTTGTCAACAAAATACCTACTCAAATATAACAATATACAAAAAACATAATAAAAAAGTTAACAAAATATAAAGAAAAATATCATAAAACTATATTGTAACCAAACAAACAATAAAGTGCTTAAAGAAAACAAATAATTTGTTATATGTACTCATTTGTTTACTTAAACCCGAAATATATATATTTTTTTAAAAGTTAACAACTCACATAAATAAAAATCGACTATAAATATCCTAACTAAATCAATAATAAAATATAACTTAAAAAAACAAATAATTTTAATATATACCTATTTAACCAATTAAACCCAAAATTTAAAAATAGTTTTAAAAAATTAACAAAATATAAACAAAAATTTACTAATAATAATCAAACTAAATAATTAATAAAACAAAACTTATACAAAATATATACATTAATATATATATAATCATTTACATAGTAAATTCGAAATTTTAAAAAAAAGTTAATAAAAAATAAATAAATTATAATAAAAAAATTCTAAAGAAATAAAATATTAAAATGCAAAGTTTAAACCTAAAACAATTTCATAATCATTAATATAAAATTATCTAAAAATTAAAAATCTGAAATATAGTCAATTTATAAAAAAAAATCATAAAAATTAAATTTAAATCATAAAAATTAATAAAATTACACTTACTTGTGGTAATTGAGCAATGTGAGTTTTTGATGTAGAAAACCCCAAAAAACCAATAAAGATTATGGGTTTTCAAACTATAATCTTCAAAAAACAAAATCTATACAAAAAATTAAAAAAAAAACTATATATAAGTTTCATAAACATATATAAATCGATATTTTGACATTAAAATTGAAAAAAAAAAAGGCTAAAAACGTACCTAAATGAGTAGAACTTCAGTTGGGCGCTGCTGGTTTGTGAAGGAAACGGTTTTGAAATGTTTTGAGTGAAATGGGGCTTGACTCGGGACGATGAGGGTTTTATGAAAAGGAGGCCCAGCTGCGTCAGTGGGCCACTGACGCCGTTAACGGCCCGTTTGCGTCAGTGCCCCACTGATGCAAACGATCCCATTAAACAGCATCAGTGTACGTTATGACGCAATTGGACCCTCATTTGTGGCAGTGTCGAACTGCCACAAATGCTAATTCTTGGTCAACAGCATCAGTCAACTGTGTTGACTGACGTGTTTGACTGACACAATTGCCCTTTTTTGTAGTAGTGCCTCCATTATAGAAAGAGAATAAAGAAGATTGACAACATAAGTATAATCAAATTCCAACTGAAGATAGTTTTAGTTTCTCAAGTCTGCATACTTAATTGCAATCATATACTGAAATATCATTTCATTGATTGCTCATCTTTCTTGTACTGGCTTTAGCTACATTGTAAATTTAAATTGTATGTATGTTAGTTTAGTGAATCTAATAGACTGTATTTTATCTTTGACATAACTGCTTCTTTATTAGATAGCTCATACTCAACGTACAAATTTGCACACTTGTACATATATCAATAGTGGAAAAAACTTGTTAGACATATGGCAAATAAAAAATAAAAAAAAAACATGATCAAAGCTTCTATTATAGTAAATAGAATATCTGCATAATATAGTATATGATCTATTGCTCTATCTCAAGACAATTTTTATACTCAATCAAAAGTTGAATGCATGAATTCAACCAAACAGACCATTCTATTATTACAGAAAAATTGCATTGTAAATTAAAAGCAGAGCAACCCCATGGCCACAAATGAGAAAAAACTAAACATAAACCAAATGAGAGACCCAATAAATGGTCAAACCCATGGACAAGGCAGCCAAGATGACAACCCAAGCAGTAACAAGTTCCTGAAATGCCAGAAAATCAACTAGCAAAGAAATATCAAAATATAAATAAGCATAATAGAAAACAAAATGAAGATTCAAACAAAGCTTGGGAACAACTACAAGATGAATAATAAAATAAATAAATAATATAACAAGTGAATGCAAAGCCAATCCCATAACTATCATATAAACTATAACTTACCAAAGCTATAAATAAGAAAAGAGAATACAGTGCAAATAAAATCAAAATTGTCAAACAACTTGATGCCATTAAGCATTAGTTTTTCAGATAGTAGGGAGCAATTAAGACATAAAGTGTTTTATAACTTTCTTCAGAAAGCAAGTCAAAGGCTTGATACACTACAAACATAATCCAGCAAAGTTTTTTTTTCAAATAATAAAAAAATATAGCTATATGTCCTTTACTGGTATTAAATGTACAAAAGATAGTTTAAATATAAATAGATAGAATATATAACCTTCATGATAATATTTTCTCTTAGGAGTAATAAACAATGACATCCCGTGTAGTAATACAAATTAAAACAAGGAAATACAAATCAATGCAACTTAATCTTAACTAGAGTTTATAAGAGCAAGCATAGTACTACTGAATTCCCAATAACTTAGTAATATAAACAGAATTTGGTATTATTCCATTGTATGCACTACTAGGAAACAAGGAAATTGTTAAATTAATTGGACCTATGTAATTGTGGCATGATTAAATTACCAAATTTAAAAAAAATAAGCAAGTACTTTGTTAATAAATAATGAAGGAAAACTCTTCAATAATATTCTAAATTGTGAAACTACGTCTCAAGGAAATAACTAATTTAAACTATACCAAAATAACTACAATATTCCTCACTATTACTAATATCTATTGAAAAACAATATTTAATAATAACTATTATAATCTAATACATTTCTAAATCCAGCCTATCAATAGCCTTTTTCCATATTAACAATAGGAAATAGAAACAATTACAAAAAGAACCAAAATGAGATAGTCAAAGTGTAATAAGCCATTTTTTTTCTCAATACTCAACAATATACTTTACTTTGGGAACCTTCAAAGAATTTAAAGAGCATATGTTAAGCTTCATAAAAGAAATAACCGTTATTCACTAAAGTGCAAACACAACTATAAAGAAATCCATAGACATTTTTCAAAACCTCTATAGTGTAGATATATTCTATATCCTGACCCTATGTAGAGTTCAAAAATTTGGATGAGCTAGTGATAGAATACCCATTGACGAGGGGCATCAACTTAGGAGTCCTTATTCCATAACATCGCTTAATATTTGAGTGGTGCTTCCACAACAAGCAACAATAATTATATACAGCAACAGAATAATCAAGAAATGGCTACTAGGTTCAATGTTATTCATAAAAATACCTAATGGATACTTGAAATTCACATTTAATGCCAAGACTAGGTAAATATGATAATTGTTTACATAATTTTTATCACTTAACCAGAAAACAAAAGTGACATGTGCCCATAAGTGAATCCAGTATTGTTAAGACATTAAGCAGAGCTTCAAAAAATTTATTATACTTTTTGTTTATTAAAAAACAAGGCCACTATGCAACCAAACTCTAATTACCATTATAAAATATATGTGTATCCAATCCAAAAATTATTTCCTCAAAGTAATATTACAATTAGAATAGATAGCTTAAGGCAAAGAGTAAGAATTAAGTATTTATTAGCCAAGAATCTATAGTCAAATTCTTGTTGAACAATGCCACCAAAAATACCAAGTAAAATATTTGCCTTATACTTTGGAAGAGAGAAGCATAGGAACATGGGAACAAAGCTTTAACATTTCTTTCTTTGCCTCTTAACATCATTTAATTTCACTTTAGCAGTAGTAGAGTTCAATGATTCTGATAGTTTTCATACAAATTATAATTTATCCCCTGAAATAATATTGAGATAAGAAATATGTATGAGTATATATAATCATTTTTAACCACATATGCAAACAATAAATAACTTCATCTTTGATATTTATTGTTATTCAACCCTTTAACTGACAGAAAACCATCAAAATGTGATAAATTAACCTAAGCTTAAACATATATGCATATCATAATCTCTTTCCATCAGTACCAGCAAAATAGACCAACAGTAGCAGTAAAAAAATAACACAAACCAGTAACAAAATACACCAAAGCCAATAGCAAAATACATATTCTATGCTATTAAACCAGTAGCAAAATGCACCAAAGATGTTATTTGCTATTAGTCTAATTAAGCTCACCTACGTTCATTTTCCAATTCTTCAACTCGTTGCTTCAATTCTTGCACTTTTCTCTTCTGAATATTAACAAAGAAACACATTAATTAAAAGTCAAACAAACATGTACATCAAGTCCATAGGACAAGGAAACTCTATTTGAAAGGGTATGTAAAATTCTATAACACTGAAATTTATGTTCAAAAACTAAGGTTAATTAGTCAAATGGACATATGTATACATAGTATATTCAAACGAAATTATATATATATAACTAAAAATAAAACTCCACTTGAGAATGAGACACGCATGGAGAGGATGATAGAGAAAAATAGAGAACCGCATATGGGCCCTTGTTCTTTCTTGTCGCCTGAGGGCTGAGGCAGAGAGAAAGAAAAAGGGAGGGTGTCGTGGTGCGCTTCAAGGAATCATTCTTCAGCCATCAATGGCCTGATGACGTCAACAGTGGTGAGGGAAGGAAGGGATGGAGAGACTAGAGAGTAAAAGCGTGAGAGAAGAAAGTGATAACAACAACACAATGTACAAAATTACAAATAAATATATATGCATTGATTATTGATAGTAAATTGAAATCTAAATGATAAAAAAAAAACAAAATACCTCACAGAAAAACAGAGGTCTGAGTGTTCTTGTCTAGGTTCTTGCTTCCAGCGGGAGAGATATCGGAGAGAAAGAATGACGGGGAAGGTTGCACGGTCATGGTGTGTTTCAATGGCTCAACGAAATTGATTAGAGAGTACCAGCATGACTCAAATTACCGGAGTGACTCGCATGAGAGAGAGAGAAGGCCGAGGAAACTAAGTGAGAGAGAGAGGCAGATGAGGCGACACTGATTTAAGGAGCTGGTTTGGGTAGTTTAGGGTTTAGGGATTCAATGAGAGCAGATGAGGGATTAGAGAAATTTATGTGGTTGTTCACTTTTTTTCTTTTCTTCTCGGATTAGACCAAATTTTTATATGGCGCCTTGTTTCTATTTCATTTGGTGCCTAAAAAATATTTAATTCACCGTGTTTTTTTTTCATTTTCCCATTAATAACGCTTCTTCATTTAAGTAATTTTTTTACTGTAACATATAGTCAGAATCGTTGTAGTGAAACACACTTTCATCAAGTTTTACGATGCCTCCAAAATCCAGTCAGACAAAGAAGATGACTCCCAGGGAGTTCACCACTCAGGATCCCATCGATCCCATTAACGAACCTCAGGTGGAGGTTGGAGATCAACCTGATGCGAAAGATCCACAAGATGCTCACCAGAGGAGATGGCGCAATTTTTGGTGAGGCAGGATGCCTTTGCTGCAGAAATTGTCCTCCAGAGGGAAACTATGGAATGACAACGATGGGAGATAGATGAGCAGGTCCAGAGGATGACCCAGAGGGAGCAGGAAGTTGACCAGAGGCACTAGGAGGCTGTTGCGGCCCTAGAGGCGGCTACCCAGTTAACCCAAGCTAATGCTGAAGGTGCTGCTCAGGCGCTGAGGGAGGCTCAGGCCAAACCAACAGGATTGCGAGACAGTAGTAACAGGGAGTCCCAAGGGAGGAGTCGAACCCCAAGGATGCTCTCAAAGCCACTTTCTCAGAGACAGGATGAAGAGGCGCAGTCTAAGACTTCCTCCTCCATGACCAAGAAGAATAACACTTCATCTCAGAGTAAGAATGTTACCAACCCGAAGGCCCCCTCCCAGGGGGACAGAAGAAATGGCACAGGAGAGGAAAGTCAGACATCTGAGAGGCGTAACATGAAAGGAAACGGTCGCTCAAAGTCTCAAATTCATGTAGGAGGAGAGACTCGGGGGTAGGATTGCACTGACAAGGGCAAGGAGGACCTACCACCCCTACACCCTCAGTCTCGCAAGGGAAAAGAACCAATGAACAACACCGATATCGTGTTCGATAGGCTCGAAAAAGATGCACAACCTCAGGATCTGAGGGAGGTCATCAACTGGAGCACCAATGCTCAAGAGGGGGTACTAGGGACGTCAACCCCACCTGGAGCAACGATCCCACCAGCAGTGCAGGCTCAAATAGATGCACTCACCATGGCTGTTCAGGGCTCGACAAAGAAACCTTTTGATAAACTTCCAACATACATTGGGAAGGAGGACCCAGTACGACACATTGGAAAGTTCGAGGATCAGATGAAGTTACTCAGTGTGGAGCATGATTATAGGTGCAGGGTATTCCCTACAACTCTCTTTGACTCAGCTCAAGAATGGTATTGGAAATTCAAACCTGGATCAATTACTTCCTGGGAGCAGTTCATGAAGGAATTTTGCAAGGTCTTCAGTGCTCGATGGATTCAACCAGTTTATGTCAATTAGCTAGCTGGCATCAAGTAAGGGAATGATGAATCCCTGAAGGAATACATCCAAAGATTCACGAGGGAGGCAAACAAAGCATCCACAGGAGGAGATGAAGGGAAGTTTGTTGCCATCTCGGCAGGAATAATTTATCGTAGTCTCTTATTGGATAGCATACATAGGAACCCCATCAACACCTTGCAGGAGTTCCTAGACCGAGCAAACAAATACATGATGCTAGATGACACTATCATGAAGGAAGAAAAGGCATAAACCATCCGACCACTATCAAGGTTGGCAAGAACAACATAAACCCTGAGGGAAACAATGAGGGCAATGATAAAAAGAGGAGCACCTCAGGGGACTAGTTGGGTGGAGAAAAGAAGGCTAAGTGAGCACCAACTGACAAACAGCCTAAGCATCAGCCCTACCAGCCCAGATTCATAAATTATACTATCCTGACTACATTAAGGGCTGAGATTTACTTGGAAATATACTAGGGGTACCATACTGAAAGCCACCACCCTTGTGCTCAGAAGGAAAGAGGGACAAGAACAAGTTTTTTCGTTTCCATAATGAATATGGACACGACACAAATGAGTGTAAACAGTTGAAGGATGAGATAGAGTTTCCCCTCCGATCAGAAAAACTTTCGAGGTACTGAGTCTAGACCGAAACCCGAAGTAGGAATCCAGAGTTCCTAAGGCAAATGAGTCCAGCACTGGAGCCAGAGGCCATGGACTTCACATTGGATACCATATGTGGGGGTCACCACATAGCAGGCAACAGTAACAATGCTCGTGAGCGATATGCAAGGACCCTAAGACATGAGGTAGGGGAGTCTTCCCAATGCACTGCAGTCGAGGAGCGCTCTCCAAAAAATCCAAATTATGAAAGTGAAACTCTCACTTTTACGAAGGATGAGGACAGGCACGTGAGGTATCCCCACAATGACCCTCTAGTCCTTACCATTCAAATCGCCAATGCTTGAGTGAAGAGATACTTGGTGGATACGGGAAGCTCAATGGATATCATCTACAAATCATCCCTCGAGAAGATGAAGCTCACAGTCAAGGATCTGACACCTTGTTCCCATGTGATATATGGGTTCACAGGAGAATGCCTAGCACCAGTAGGAACCATCAGACTACTGGTCAAGGTGGGGGATGCCTCTAGGCACGAGACTGTGACGACAGATTTCCTGGTGGTGGATTGCTCATCGACTTACAACGTAGTTCTTGGGAGACCCTTCCTGATATCATTACATGCAACAGTGTCTATCTAGCATCTGTCTTTGAAGTTCCCCCATAAGCGCAGGGCAAGGATGCATACATGGTAACCAAAGGGACGCACGAGAATGCTATAATGCGTCAGTAGTCAAGGCAAAGAAAGGACGATGTGTAAAAAACATGGTAGAAACTTGCTGCGAGGGGAATGAAGGGACTGATGAGGTTGTCAACATGGAAGTTGACATTGAAAGAAACACTCTATTGGATCCGGGGCTCCTTTTAACAAAGATTTGTTATTATATCAAGTTTCCCAAAGCGAGAGAGACGGCATCGATCCTCTCTTTGGGGATGACGTCATGAGGGTAGGACCAGTTGAAGATCTTGACGAAGTCCTACTAGATGAGGAGGACCCGACTAGAGTAATCAAATTCGGGAAGGCTAAAGGTGGAAATTAAGGCACAGTTGGTAGAATTTTTGAAGAAGAACCAGGACATCTTTGTCTGGTCACATAAGGACATGGTTGAAATTTCTCTGTTCGTAAGAAGCCATGTCCTCCATGTGGACAAAAACTACCCCCCGGTGCAACAAAAAAGAAGATTGCTTGACAAAGACCGATCTCACGCCCTGAAGGAGGAGGTCGACCAGCTCAAGGAAAACAATTTTATAAGGGAGGCCTACTACCCAGACTGGGTATCAAATCCAGTGCTGGTCCCAAAACCAAACAGGAAGTGGAGGACATGCGTGCACTTCATAGATCTGAACAAGGCCTGCCCCAAAGACTGCTTCCCACTAACCAGAATAGACCAATTGGTCGATGCAACTGTAGGACATGAAATACTCTCATTCATGGATGCATATTATGGGTATAACCAAATAAGTATGTACCCTCCCGATGAGGAACATACCAGCTTTCAAATAGACAAGGGATTGTACTGTTATAAGGTGATTCCATTTATCTTGAAGAACGCAGGAGCCACCTACCAATGTTTAGTGAATGGCATGTTCCGAGACTTGATTGGCAAAAATATGGAGGTATATGTAGATGACATGTTGGTCAAGTCCAAAGAAGCTGGAGGGCATGTTCAAGACTTGGAGGAATGCTTTGCAATACTTAGAAAGTATCGCATGAAGTTAAATCCTTTCAAGTGCTCGTTCGGAGTTGGTTCTGGTAAGTTTCTCAGATACATAGTCAATTCACGTGGAATCAAGGCTAACCCCGAGAAGATAAAAGCATTGATCGACCTGAAGTCACCTACCATAATCAAATAAGTGCAAAGCTTAATGCGGAGAGTAGCCACCCTCAGTAGGTTCATATCAAAGTTTATGGACAAGTGTGTCCACTTCTTTAACTTACTGAGGGGCAGTAAGAAGATCCAATGGACCGAGGAATGTGAGAAAGCATTCAAATCCTTGAAGGAGCATCTTGTTCAACCTCCCATCCTAGCAAAGCCAGTGGATGGTGAAGTATTATTAATCTATTTGGCAATCACCGAGCATGTAATCAGCACTATTTTGGTGAAAGAAGAGATCACGGTACAACACCCTGTGTACTATATCAGTAAAAGGCTAGTAGGTGTAGAGTCTAGGTATCCCCCTCTTGAAAATCTAGCCTATTGTTTATTAATCACCTCTCGAAAGCTGCATCCATACTTCCAAGCTCACTCGATCTGAGTCCTAACCGATCAACCACTAAGGCAAGTTCTTCAGAAACCAAAGGCCTCAGGATGATTACTCAATGGGCAGTGGAACTAGGACAGTTTGATATCACTTACCATTTGAGGAAGGTGATAAAAGGACAAGAATTAGAATACTTCACAGTCAAAGGCACCAACCTTGATGACCCTTCCTACCAATCGAAGAATGGATATACCGAGAAGGAAGGAGATACTCCCATATGGAAGATATATGTTGATGGAGCATCCAATGAAAACAACTTAGGCGTAGGAATCATACTGATCACTCCGGAGAATCATGGAATCCACTACGCTCTCAGATTTGGATTCAACGCTTCACACAACGAGGCTGAGTACGAGGCATTATTAGCAGGGATATGCTTGTCTCGGGATGTGCATGCACAGTCCCTAGAGATATTTAGTGATTCCCAGCTAGTGATGTACCAGGTACTAGTGGAGTATCAAGCCAAGGGACTTAGGATGGTGCAGTACCTGAACAAGGTGAAGGACTTGTTGACACAGTTCAAGAGATACTCGATTACACAAGTCCCGAGGGAGTCGAATGCCAATGTTGATTCCTTAACCAAGCTTGCCAGTGCCAAAGATGCGGACACCCTGAATGTCGTTCCCGTCGAATACTTGGCGGAAAGAAGCATAGCCGAGCATAAGGAAAATTTATTATTTTTTAATTATCTATGTCATAGCCATTGTGCTTCAATGAATGAATGAATTTAATTTCTTAAGTTTCACTTAATACTTTAAATTATGTTCAACAAGAGACAGGACCTAGGATCTTGTTGTCAAATCATCGGATCATGTTCGATTCTAGTCCTTGAGGGACCTATCTACCCATACGATCAAAAAGAGAGACAGGTCCTAGGACCTTGTCGCCAAACTATTTGATCATGTTCGATCATGGTTCTTGAGGAACCTATCGACCTACACAATCAATAAGAGAGACAGGTCCTAGGACCTTGTCGTCAAATTATGGATCATGTTCGATCTTGGTTCTTATGGAGCCTATCGACCCATACGATCCAAACAAGAGACTGGTCCGAGGACCTTGTTGCCAACTTATTTGATCATGTTCGATCTTGGTGCTTGAGGAACCTATCGACCCATATGATCAACAAAAGAGATTGGTCCAAGGATTAGTGATCATTATTTGATCATGTTCAATCCTGGTTTTTGAGGAACCTATTGACCCAGAGAGATTGGTCCGAAGACCAGTCGCCATCATTGGATCATAATTGAATCTGATCCTTGAGGGACCGAGCGATAATTTGATCTAAGACTCGTTACAGGCTCGACTAGCCCATCTAGACCCGATTGGTCCAACTTAGACACTTCTGTCTACAATCATTATAACGAGTACATGAGAGATTACGTAGATTGTGATTGACACTTGCTACACAATCTGCATCTGTGTATAGGTATCATTACTACTGAGTATGAAACCATCACCCGACTACCAATGAGGGACAAGCATTTGCTGCTTGCATCATTGGGTGAAAAGGATAGTATTATGTGTCTAAACGCTAGAAGCAAGGCATGATCAAGTAGCAAGTGACCAAGGCTTTTAAACCCATCATCACTTGAATAGCATATAGTACATACCGATCGGGGTATACACAAGAAATGAGAACGTGACCTTAAGTACGAACATTTGTTCAACATATGTTCCGAAAGTGGAAAAAACAAAAACAAAAAGGCATTGGTAGGGAGACTCCTAGCCATGTCCCTTATAGGGTGGTCGACCTACCCACCAACCCTTATAAGGTGGTCGGCCTATCACCTATGGGGTGGCTGAGCTGATTGGTTTGTTCATGGTACTTGGTGAAGTATCGTACTACTCACATTACCATGGTTGTTAGCATGAAAAACGTAAAGGAGTAAGGATAGTATGCCACGTGAAATACATGTGTTCAGAGTATACTGATAATTGAACCAATGAAGGTTGTGAGTTGATATACTTAGTAAGCATTGGAAATATAAAAAAATTTCAATCAATATACTAAGTACTCATAACAAAAAAGCATAAAGACATAAAATGTCATCTATAAAAATTGTCAAGTACAATGTGCCCCACCAATGGCACGAAAGGGAAGACAGAGTAAGAGACCAAAAGAAGACTAACTAGGGTGAGGAGTATGATCTGAAAGACCACCCTAAGCCTCGGCAACCTCATGAGCCAGACACTTCCTAAGATCCTTCACTCGCGTCTTCTTGGGAAGGAAATCCAAGTTCAGATCTTTGTTGAACTTCCAGATCAAGTAGAACCAAGAGAAAGCTGTCTCTGAATACTCCTCTTGAGCCTTGTCCTGGGTAACTTTGACCTCTTGCTCCTTCTCGACAAGAGCATCCTTCCGCAGTTAATCCATGTCAACAACCAGCTTCTCCTTCTCAACTTTAGACTGTTTGAGTTGATCAGCAAGTTTCCCCTCCATTTGGGTTACCCTAAGAGTCAACTCGTCACTTCTTGCTGTTTAAGCTCCGTGGTACTGCAGAGAGTGTTGATCTCTTCATCTTTCAAAGCAATGTCGCATCCCTAGAGCCAAGAACGCGCCTAAGTTCCAACACCTCATGGCGGACAACTTCAAGCTTAGAACAAAGGTTGGAAAGTGTAGAGGTACACTCTACAACCCTATCACAGACATGGGAGACCAACATCAACGCCTGCAAAAAACATACAAGTGTTAAATAATGTCAGCACATAAGCTAACCAGAAAAAAAGAAAACCGTAGAGGACTTACGCTCTGAATGTCAAGGAGTGACTTTGTGAGGTTGGTGCTCAAATCCTCATTCTTAATCCCATTAAAATCCATTGTCGTCTACTCTAGAAAAGATGCTTGGTCCATGATGGAACCTAAATTCTATATGGCAGACTAGTGTGGCTCAGAAAAGGGAGCAGGCACAGAAAAGGAGGCACCTGCATCAGTGAAACTGGGAGGAACTGGCGTAGGCAAGAATGGCTCTACCTCTATGACATGACTAGACGCCAAAGGAGTTGGAGGAGACACCTTGGGAGGAACCTCTATTATCGACTCAGGCTCAACCCTATCCCTCTTAACCATTTGGACGGAAGGGCTAGTCTCGGTTGGAGTCGACTTTTGTTGGGTATGAACATAGCCAAACATATCTGAACCTGCAAAAGAGGATCAAATATTAGCAGGATATCAAATACGGACAAAACATAAAGAAAAGATGATAAAAGTTTTGGACCTTCTAAATGAGGTTCGGATTCGAATGTGGCTTCATAAAAATCATCCAAAGCAAGCAGTGAGTGTGTGGATGCACCCACCTCATCACCCTCCTGTCCAGCCAGCACGGGCGAAGATGGTACCTCCTTGACATGAATAGGTCCGAGTAGTCTATGGCATTCACAGGCTCAAGACCATCTTCATCTGAAACATCAACGATAATAGAAGGAAACAACCCGACCTTCCTAAGGTTCTCTGAAGTAACAAGGGTCTTGACATTCTTCTCCTCAATGGTCATAAAAATCAACGTCTTAGCCCTAATAGTCATAGCTTGGGTCGAGAGAAGTCTGTAAAAAATCCCAACGTGCTTAAAATTGGAGTAGTTGGCCTCTACGTGCTTAGTGAAGAAATAGTTGTCGGCATATATAAACGCCTTGCTATTTCCAGAGATCTCTTCCAAGAAGGTGTCCATACCCTCGCTCGAGTAATGGTGAAAGTGGAAATACCCTGAGTTGCGCTGAGAAGGGTTTGTCTTCAGATCAAATAAGTAGTGAATCTCATGAGGTACTGGAGTTGCCCATTTTCCATGATGATAGATAATGTACAATGCTAATAACACCAAGATCGCATTGGGAGCCAACTGAGAGGGACTAATACCAAAATAATCATCCATGCTCCAAAAGTATGGATGAAGAATAAGTAGGGCACCAGACTTGATGGCAGAGCGTGTCCTGGCGCACGTACCCAAAGGTGGGTCCTCAACTCTGTCATTTGGACCAGGAATAGTAATAAAAATGCCAGAGAGGTCAAAGGTCTTCCTTAAGTTCTTTACAATTTCTTCAGTCATGTCAGAGGCAGCCCCCTTAAACCAAAAAACCTCATAATCAACAGGGGGAGGCTTCTCAACCAATTTCCATATGATCTCACTAGCAAAGGTGGCCTCAGTATCTGATGAATGGAACTCTTTTTGTCGTCCCTTCTTCTGCTGCGTAGCTGGCGAGGCTGTCTTGCTCTTGGAAGAAGGGCGAACCACCTTAGGGCGGAACCTCTGAATAGAACGCTCCCAAGGATGAGTATCCTAGTGATGGGAGCCCTCCGTATGCTCTCACTGAGAAGAAGAGTGATGGGGATCCCGACTGGTATCCCGATGTAAAGGCCGTTGCAAGGAGTCTCGTTGACCGGATAGACTCCACTGAGAATAATGACTTTGCTGGGATGTGGTTTGAAAGCCACATGGAGTACTATGCTGAGAAGAGATCTGAGAAGAGCCAGGCGAAGAGCCCTGAGTGATGTGCCTGACAATATGAGGATCATCTTCGGAAGGTTGTCGAGTTGTCTGTTTTACTCTCGCCATTTGGCTATACCTTTTCAAGAAATCTTCCTCACTGAATAAATATAAAGCGAAGCAAGGGAAAATCCTTTTCACCCTTTCCATGAACGCCTGTAGAGTATGCTCACATACAGACTTATCTAACGAAGAAGAGCTGGACATCTATGATAAAGAAAAAATAAGGAGTAGAGTTAGTATATCGACATAACAAAGCTCCTTATGACAAACCAGATAAGCCAGTAGCTGGGGGCATGTCTATTACTAAGTAGCAAAAATGAAGAAATCAAGGGAAAAATCTATATAGGGGGTCGGCCCAGTGAGACTAAGCTCAGGCCGACCACCATAGGACTCCCCTAGACTTGGAAAAATCTATCGAAGTCACAAAGAAGGGTCAACCTAGGCCCTAAGCTTACAAAACTAGAAAGAAAGGGCATAGGTGGTCGGCCTACCACCTTAGGGATGCAAACCTCAGAAAAATTCCAGAGGACTAAGGTTCAAGTCTCCAATAAATTATATAGTATAAGGAATACCCCAAAGAGATCAATAAAGAAGGAGAAAAATTTTTTAGGGTCCCAAATGATCGGTCTATGCTTGAGCCGACCACCCTAGACCCTGGATCCCTGGAAATCATGCAAGGAGTGCGGTGGTCAACCTATGCTGAGGTTAGGGCCGACCATATAGGCCTTGGAACTCTGGAAATCGTCGAGGGCATAGGGAATGTGGCCTAGGCTTCGATTTGGAACCCTGGAAATCACCTGCACCTAGGTTTTGAAACCCTGGAAATTTCCAATCAGAGGGCACATAGGCCTGGAAATTGCCCAACTAAGAAAACCCTAGGGGTAGTCGGCCTAAACCCTAATCCCCTTAGCCTGGAAATCGCCCAGGATAGGGAAATCCTAGGATGGTCGACCTATGAGGGAATTTGAATACCTAGAAATCGCCTATGGCTAGATAGGAGAGCCTTGGAAATCGCCTAACCCTAATTTCCTAAGCCTGGAAATCGCCCAGGCCAATGAATCTAAAGGGCGGTCGGCCTACATACCTCTAAACCCTAAAGTGTTCTACAAAAATAAACAAAGATCAAATAATCTATGCTTGAAAACAAGTTTTTGATTTAAACATGTCAATTGTTTTAAATCAAAAGAGAGCAAAGAAAAGAATTTCAGACAGATTCATCAAAGACGTAAAGATTGTGAGAGAATACTTACCCAAGAGAAGATACACAGACTTGATGAAGGATTGGAGAATCTCACCATTCAGACTCTCCCTGCACTAAGCGCATAGGTCAGGGATTGGGTGAGTAAGTCTCTACTTATAGCCTCTTAGGCTAACAATATTTTTAGGAATTCAAATTCCTTGAAAATATCTTGTATTTTTAGGAATCCAAATTCCTTGAAAAGTATCTTATATTTTTAGAAATTAATATCCTTGAAAAATATATTATATTTTTAGGAATTCAAAATTCCTTGAAAAATATATTAGATTTTTAGGAAATTAATTTTGCTTAAAAAATATGAGTATTTTTAGGAATTACAATTTTCCTTGAAAAATATCATCGTTTTTAAGAATGAAAAAATTCCTTGAAAAATAGATTATGTTTTTAGGAGTCGAATTCTTTGAAAAACGTTTGTATTTTTAAGATCAGGATCCTTAAAAATTTGCGCTGAGCAAATTATCGATAGTTAATAAAAGTACTACGTAATGTCTCGAGGGACTTTGTTGTTAAAGTACTGCTACGATATGTTTCTCGGGCCAGATTAAGTTTACCGTAATGTTGAACACGTTACGATAAACTTGGGGGACAAATGTTGTCCCTCAAAACTCCAGGGATGATGTGGCGAATGAGAAACACTACAACAATGGGTTTTAGGGGCGACGCATGTTGCCCCTAATAACCCTAAAAGTCGCCCTGATGTCGCCCCTGATAAAATGCACCTAAAAGGGTACATTAGGGACGACTCAATGGGTCGCCCCTAAAAGTTGGAATGTTGCCCCAAAAATTTGAACATTTTCCATCACTTTTGTCGATATGTCGCCCCTGATACGCCAATAGTCGCCCCTAATACCATGAGATGTCGCCCCAAATGTTTACACGTGGCATCTATATTAGTCAATGTGTCACCCCTGATATGTCACTAGTCGCCCCTGATACTTGATTATTAGGGGTGAGACTGTCGCCCCTAATACTATTTTATTTATAAAAAATAATTAAATAAAATTTTAATTAATTATTAATCTAAATTATTAATTAAAATTTAAATAATTGAAAATAAAAATATTATATTAAATATTCAAATTAGTTTATTAAAATAACAATTATCCATATTCATAATACATTAAGATAACAAATATTCATATTGTTCATATAATTTAACAATAATTAATAATAAAATAAACCTAGTCTCCTAAATCAGTTGCCTCGTCCTCATTATTGTCTTCTTGTTGCAGTTGTGGTTGCTGCAGTGGCGGCATCGGCCAAGGATATTGGAGAGGTAATGTGGACGATCTAGCTCCATACATATAGGGATACGACGTCTAGGATGACGGTGGAATTGGCCACTGATAAGGTACCATATGTTGAGATGGCGCTGCCCCGTACATGGAAGGATGGGTTGGAGCTGGAGGTTGAGAAGACGAAGCTCCATAAATATTGTCACAATGAGGCATAGGCGGCATTTGAACGTTTGGTGGATGAGAAGAAGGTAGAAAAACTTGAGATAAGAAATTAACTTGGTCAGTCAATTTCTATAGAGTATTCTCCATTTTTTCTATATATTCTCTTGAATGTTGAGGAGGAGCTTGAGACTCGCTGAAGTGAGAGTGTTGGATAGATGATGACCCCGACCCCGATCCCGATCCCGACCCCGACCTCGACCCCTTCAATTTGCGGCCCACTCCTCACTCATGTCCATGCCTTTGGCCTAATACTTTTTGTAGTACCTCCACCTGGTCAACTGTTGTTGAACCATCATTATTGGAAGCATCAATGGATGTTTGCTGAGTTTGTAACTCACAATTACGCTTTAGTTTTTCCTGTTTTCAGAAAATGTTAGACACTAACATTAAATATAATTCAAACTTACATAATCTTGGCGAGCATCATCGTTCACGAAATCATTTGTTGATTTATTCCAGTGACATGCCTTCCATGACTCAATAAGGTCTGGGTTTGCCTAAAAAATATAAACCAAATGTTAGAGAACATATAATTTAAAAGAACATAATTTTGATAATATTTTATCTTTCACTTACTTTTTCGTAACGAATGGCTGCCAACGATTTTGTACCCTGCGTTGTAGAATACTTTTGTTTTTTCCCATTTTCCTTATTCTTTACGAAGTGCGCAATAAATTTTGGACTTATAAATAACTGACAGATCTTCTTCCACTCCTCCTAGATAACATCCTTGGTTGGGTTGTTTAGAACCTTGTCTTAATCCTTTGGTCCATTGTAGTGTTTCTCAAAGTGTTCGTGTCTTATTATTTTCCTATGACGGTATCGGTCTTTCATCTCTCGATCGATACCATCTAAACACTTTAAGAAATCCTCACGGTCCATTATTTGATAATAGTACTAAATTGAAAAATAAACATATTAATAATATATGTACTATACTAAAGACAAATTTAAAAAAAAAAAAAAATTACCTAGATTATGCCAAGGACCTGATCCTTGTATTGTTTAGGCACTAATTCCCATGAATCGAAATATCCGGGAACTTTTGTTTTAATTTGGCTGCCCACAAGGTGGAAAAAAGCAGCGTGCTCGCCCCCAACAACTTTGTACATTCGCGGGCAAAATGTTACTTCCAGTGGTTTTCCATTTTTACACTGCCTCTTATCTAGATCTTTTCTAATAGTTGTGCCACGACCCTTTTTCTTAGTTGGGATTCCTGTATTTTTTTATTAAAAATACATAAAATATTAGTATATACATGATAAACATATGTGAGTAAATAAAATAACAAATATATTACCCGACTCGCATGTAGTCGGGATCCTAGTAGGATCCGGTGGAGGATCACTGCCAACGTCTCCACCGTGGGCTCTATCTACATATGTTGACATCTACTAATACGACAGTAATTTAACCTGTTGACACTTGATTTGGCCAACGATACGAAGTCAAAATTATGACAAAGAAATGAGATGTTAGTCAAGAATTGAATCAAATGGTAAAGAATTGACACAGATGATTTATAGTGGTTCGACCCCAATGAATGGTAATGACCTACATCCACTTAGTGCTATTATTGATGTTGAATCTCAATGTCGTGATCAAAGAACTAGGGTACTTGAGTTTCACAAGCCTCATGAGAATTACAACTTTTTGGAGGATAATCACACTATACGCTCTTTCTACTCGTATTCAGAAAAAAAAAAGATTCAAAAGTCCTTTCCTTGAGCCTTCTCATGCATATTTATAGGTTCAAGGGGGGTTACATGGGCCAATGGGCCGTAATTACAATTAATGATAGCTTATCAAGATAAATAAAGGAAAATATCTCAATGCTATTATTACAAGATTGCGTATCTCAAAGGAAATAACTAAGAGCATGCGACCAGATTGGTCGTACCTAATCACGAGATCTGATGGTGTAAGGAACATCTGGTCAAAGGTCGAGAAGGATCTTTTCTTCTGAAATCACCACGTGCCAGACACGTGTAAGGAAAGTTTGCCACGTCATCAGAGGCCATTTTTGGGTAAACATTTGCCCCCCAAGTTTATTTTGCTGCGACCAACATAAAGTAAACTTAGGAAACTGACCCTTCGCGTACCCCACCAAATTTTTCAGAATCGCCCATGCCTCTTCGAAAAAGGCAACCAATCATGTCCAATCAAGCCTTTTTGGTTTTTCAAAAAATTGTCTGACGGCTATCGCCTTTCCCCATGCTTTGAAAAAAGTAATTTCATGATTACCTCTTTTACAGAGCCACGACCAATATAAATAATCCCCCAAGATCATTTTTTTTTTTACTTTTTACTTATCTTCGCTTCCTCAAGAACTCTGAAGAACTCAACACTCAGAGCCCAGAAAACCCAAAAGGTTCCATCGCTTCACGGAGTTTCTGCCCAGCTAACCGGATTAGTACCTCAAAGACTTGCTTCACTCTTTCATCCAAGTAAGTTTATCAACCTTTTCAACAGTTTGAGATGCCATGCAAAACTATTTTTTTACCTGTTTCGTATCCTAGGTTCTTGAAAAATAATTGCTTCGGGGTAGACGATTATACTGATCTGTGCTTGAGAGGGTAGTAAAATAATGCTTTATAGGAGTTAAGAATCAGTTTGGTAGTTGAGATTATAGATCTAGGGCGTAAAATCAAAGTAAAAATTCGACTTTCAAGCTAGTTGAAAAACTGGGTTTTTCCCGCCATTTCAGAGTCGAAAAGTTTTTCCTGAAAAACTTTTCACTTCTGCTTTTTAGTCTATCTTCCAAACTGCTCGCTTGAAATGTAGTGTTTTTTGTCAGAATGCTACTGGTCGTATAAAAGCTTAACTTTTATACACGAGCAACATTATTCCAACTTTTAAACACAAGTTTTTAGGCCATAGATGCTCATCTCCCCTTTTCTGTTTGCAGACTTTCATGCAAGATTCGTGAGGAGGTGAGAGGCCTATCGACGACAATCTGATGGCCCAGCTGCTCGAGGACGAGGAGTAACTGTCGCTGCTGATCCCAGAGATCCCTTTTTCTCGTGTCACCCCAAACATTCCATCGACCCCACTTCAAAACATGGGTCGAGTAATGTCCAAAGCCCAGAAAAAGAAATCACCTGCTCCTTCTTCAAATCAGCTTGCTCCTCGGGCTAAAATTCCTTTGACCAGTGGTCGAGAAGAAAATACCCCCGACCTACAATTCCAAACTCAAGCCCAACTCTGAAATGTAATTCGACCAGATGTCGAATGGTATGTCGATCCCCCTAGCCAAATCTCGGTTAGGATGATAGCCAACAATCTCAGAAAGTACAGACTTCCTGGGGTAACCTTAGTTCGACCGACCAGAGACCAACGGGCGAATCTGCCTGGAGGCGCCTTCAGCGCCTGGTCGAGGTATCACATTGAGGCAGGAGTGATCCTGCCTCTTCATCCTTTCTTCCAAGGAGTGGCCAACTATTTTGGGGTCGCTCATTTCCAAATAACCCCAAATAGGTATAGAAAGCTCTTCACACTCTATATCCTTTATAAAGAAGTGGCCTGTTCCTATGCCATACGAGGTCAACTACCTATTCGACCTCAAATCCAACCCCAATTTAGAAAATACGGGGTTTTTTCATCTTTGCCACCAGGAAACGACCCGCACTTTCCTGAGTGAGACCACCTTCATTTCTAATGTAGGGAAGTACCACCTGGAGTAATTTTTGACTACCAACATGGTCGCTAACAACCTGGCCTTTACTCAAGGAGGTAATATCTTTACTCTCCTGGTGGCTATTTTCCTTGTATTTTATCTGCATTCCCCATTAGAGATTTTAGCGTATTTCAGGTCCATGGCTACGACCGGCTTCTACTCCAGAAATGGAAGTCCGAGCAGCACTATTGGCCAACCTGACTGACGTAGAGAAGATCGTCAAACAGCTGGTCATTGAAGCTAACCTGAGACTGGTCGAGCTTCTGGCACCTCACTAGGATGTGAGGGAGTCAACGGCGGGGAGTGCCACCGGCGAGGAGATTCCCGAGCAGCACACAGATGTGTCGCAACCTCAAAGGAGGAGGACAACTAGAGTGACAATTAGGGAACCCTCCAGCACCCCGCGAGCAGCCTCTCCCCCTGTCCCTACGAGAAAGGGAAAAAAGAGAGCTTCCGAACCCCCTGCACCCATCGACGAGTCTTCAGATGAGAACGATACTGTCTTCTCATTTTTAGATAGTTTGCCAACTCCCTGGCACTTATTTGACGGGGATGACAACTTTAAGTATACTCCAAACTTAAATTCAGAGTTCTTCCAAGCAGTAAGTGAGGGTAGCAGTAGTTCAGTAAGTAATGTAGCGACCAGTAGTTATAGCATAGGTACTTTACTTATAATTTCCTTGCTTTCCTTTATATCTCCATCTATACGTATTGTCTCACTGGTCGTAATGTTTCCTTGCCTGCAGATATGTCGTCTGAAGATGTGTTCAATCACTACAAGGCCGCTGCTACTTCCTCAAGCAGGAAGAAAGACAGCAAGAAGGTTCACAGAGAAAGCAGCAAAATTGCTTCAAAGAAGGCTCGAACTGAGGGTCCTTCAGTAGCTGCTCCTTCGAAGAAAACCACGCCACCTCCCACAAAAGATACAACGCCACCTCCTTCTCCACTCGACCAGCCTCCTCAACTGCATCAGTCGACCAGCACTCTACTCCTCCAACGCCTTTTGACCAGCCACACCATACCCAGCCCGAAGACACTCTGGCTAGCAGCATGGTCAACTAGGCTAGGGAGAGGATATACAAACTCTCCAAGCACAAACATAGTCAAGAGGCCATCATCGGTACCAGCTCCATGGAAACCGACCAAATAATAAACCGAGGGCTGAACGAGATAGTCAATGTAAGTTGTTTTCCTTCGTTGAGTCATTTTACTCTTAATTTCTACCATCATCTTATTCCTTTTATCTGATCGTAGGGATTGCTGACTATGACTGCTGGCTGGCGCCGCGTGGGTACTTTGGTCACCCAGACCAAAGACTTTGACACCAGGCTTGCTAAGGCAGTGAAGGCGCTCGAGGGGAAGAATGCTGACCTGCTTGGGAAAAACGCAGAACTGACCAAGAAGAACGATGAACTGCTCGA
This sequence comes from Humulus lupulus, assembly GCF_963169125.1. NCBI lineage: Eukaryota > Viridiplantae > Streptophyta > Magnoliopsida > Rosales > Cannabaceae > Humulus > Humulus lupulus. The sequence goes on along the minus strand of NC_084800.1, from coordinate 90,840,714 downwards.
GCAGAAAGCCCAGCTGACTGAGGATCTGCTGGAGTGTCGGACTGCCCTGAACAAATCTAATGAAGATAAAGAAAAATTTAGGGAGAGGGTCAAACTCAACTATCAAGAAGTCAGATAGCTTGAGCTTGATCTGATTGAGAGCAGAAAGGAGACGAATGAGCTGGAGGGGCGTGTTAAGGAGCTCGAAGAGACTGATGCCAAAAACTTGGAGAAGTATAGGGAAGCCACCCACCTTTGCTTCTACGAGTTTTGGAAGCACAATCAAAAAGCTGACTTCAGCTATCTGTCTGAGCGCTTGAGACAAACTCTAATGTCCCAATGCACCATTCGCCTGGAGGAAGAAGAAAGAGCCAAAATTCCTACTTCCCCAGAGATTTCATTGGCAATGGGGATTGACGGCGCGGACAATGAAGCTGACGCTACTGTCGACCAGAACACTCCTCAAGATCCTCCAGCCTTGTAGTCTTTTATTTTTATTTTTATTTTATTATCTTTTGAATACGCGACCTACAGGTAGTGATGTAAAGACAATTGGATTGTTAATTTTTATTGTTGCATGGGTAGCTTTTACTTTTAATGAAAAATTACATCCGAGCAATTACTGCTCGCGGTGTAAAGGGATTTCTTTTGATATTATAATATTTGCATTTTATTATAACATCTGTTCGCACGACTGAACTTAGCATAGTACTTTGGTTTGATTTAACAAAATACAAAATTTTGATAAATACTCTAAGTACCGTAGCATGCTTTCACTTATTTTGCTCATGTGTTTACATACCTTTCGATATGCTTTGCTTCACTAGATGCCTTATATGCCCCCAAGTGATTGAGGAGCTTTAGGTCCTTGACGGACAATTTCATTCTTTCCAGTGAAGACTTGTATAAGATGTTGACTGAGCTTCCTGTGTTAACCAACACCCTCTTAACCATTATGTTGGCAATTTGAACGTCAACGACTATCGGATCGGAGTGCGGGAATCATACGTGGTGGGAATCGTCCTCAGAGAAGGTTATTAATTCCTCCTCTGTTCAAGCCTTCTTTGATGCTCGATCCTCTACACTCATCATCTCGATGTCCTGGTCGTGGAATAGGTTTTGAGTGTATCGTTCCCTTGCCTTCCCACTGTCCCCTGCAAGGTGTGGGCCACCACAGATGGTGAGTAACGTGCCTGCCACAGGAACTGGCTGTAAAGGTGGCGAGAGTTGGCGTGCAGGCGCCTGCTCATTGCCACTTTGAGGCTCTCGCTGAGACCCTCCTGTGGCTCGCACAAATCTCCTTAGATGTCCCTGCCTGATCAGGAACTCAATTTCGCCCTTCAACTAGTTACACTCATTGGTGTTATGTCCGTAGTCATTGTGAAAACGATAGAATTTTGTTGCATCTTTCTTGGAGATATCCTTCCTTATAGGTGCGGGTCGCTTATAAGGAACATTGGAGCTTGTCGCCTGATAGACCTCTACTCAAATTTTGACAAGGGTCGTATAGTTGGTGAATCTTGGCTCGTATCTATTGCCTATGGGGTGTTTATTGTCAGACGGCGATGGCTCATTGCCCGCCCTTTTTCCACCATTTCTGCCATTTTCGTTCCTGTTGCCTTTACCATTGCCATTGGGTTTATCCGACCCATTGGCGGTCTTGGCAGGTTCTTATTTCGGTCCCTTATCTTTTGTAGGTGATTTCCCTTCATTGGTAATCGCGTCTTCGAGCTTGATGTACCAATCAGCTCAATCCAAAAACTCCGGGGTACTCTTTACCCCATTTTTCCTCAAGCTGTTCCATAGGGGAGAATGGCATCTAACCCCAACGGTTAGGGCCATCATTTTTCCCTCGTCGCCCACTATTTTGGCCCCAGCTGCTTCTCGCATAAAGCACTGGACATACTCCTTCAAGGGTTCTCCCTCCTTTTGGCATATCTTGACCATCTGGTTGGCCTCAGTGGGGCGTACGCGACCTGCATAAAACTGTCCGTAAAATTCCTTCACGAACATTTCCCAGGAAACTATACTAGCAGGAGGGAACTTAAAGAACCACTCCTGGGCAATGTCAGCTATTGTAGCAGGGAAGATCCTGCAACGGGCATCATCTGACACCTTCTGAATGTCCATTTGTATGTCAAATTTATTGACATGAGATACTAGGTCTCCGTACCCATCAAAGTTTGGTAGTACAGGCATTTTAAATTTGCTAGGGTTTTCTGCCATAACAATCCTCTGCACAAACGGAGTACCCCTCCTCCGGTCATACTCTATGTGGGATGTCCGGCCTCCAACCAGCTGTTGTACTGCCTGGTTCAGAGCATCAATTTGAGCCTGAACCGCTTCTAGGATCACTGGGGCGGCCGGTGCTGAAGGAGCGTACTCGTCGTGCCTTTCACGTCGTTCGTTGAGTACGTCTCTCAAATCTTCATCCCTGCATCTTTGCTCGCTAACTCCTAGCGGATCAAAGACATTGTTTTGTTGGGGCTGCCCCCCAACATTATGGCTCGTCCGCCTATTTTCTCTAGGTGGGGGGTTTCTGCCTTCACCTCTCTCTTCATTCCCCTGACTAGCATTTCTCCTACCAGAATCGGCCTCATTGTAGTCATGACCGTCTCTGAACTGTGACCGACTATTGCGCGACCGGCTATTCACGTTGTTTCCCCCTCAGGCTGGCATCTCCCGAGCGTCAGGGGGAGGCATGCACTATTCGTTGGGTCCCCGTGCATTACTATGTCGTGGGGGGGCCCTTACTGCAGAGCCTAACTCATGATGTCTTCTATTGGCAGAAGGACACTGCGCTCTACTCGATGGATTTGGCTCTTCGTCCCCTAGGCATCTAGGACTGCGAGCCGTCTGCCCGGCCCTATTCTGCCTCTGGCTCTGGGGATTACCGTGACTAGCCTGAGATGGTGGCTATGGCTTAGGATCCCAAATTGGGATATCATCCTGAGGCACAGGTGGTTGCTCCGGCCTTTGAGGGCTTGCTGGCTGGAGCGGAGGACTTGGATTGGGAGCCCACTGTGGTGGTGCACTCGGTGGCTGATTCGGTTGAGAGGCCGGTGCAGCCTGTCCTCGAGCCAATTGAATGGCTGCTTCAAGAGTGGTCGTGGCATCCCTCTGTCGACAGTCCATGTCCGCCTGCCGCTCATTCAGCTCCTGACGCTAACGCTCAATCTCTCTTTCCTGCAATGCCAGGGTCTCTGCTGCATTTTCCTGATTGGCCCTCAGATTGGCCAACTCATCCTACAACACCCCTTGTGTTGCCCTCAGCATTTCCGAATCCAACTCCTCCTCTTAAAACTCTAAATGTGGTTTATTCTCAGCCACATTTGGGGGAGGAGTTTGGGATGATGCAGCGCCAACGGTCTATCCAGCTCTCTTGGATGTCTTTGCCATTTGATTTTCTTAAAGCTTTTTATCAAACTCTCAATGAAAGCACCAGAATGTTGATCCTTGATTTTGCCAACGACACGGAGTCAAAATTACGACAAAGAAATGAGATGATAGTCAAGAATGGAATCAAATGGTAAAGAATTGACACAGATGATTTATAGTGGTTTGGCCCCAATGAATGGTAATGACCTACGTCCACTTAGTGCTATTATTGATGTTGAATCCCAATGTTGTGATCAAAGAACTAGGGTTCTTGCATTTCTCAAGCCTTAAGATAATTACAACTCTTTGGAGGATAATCACACTATATGCTCTTTCTACGCGTATTCAGTAAGAAAACTCAAAAGTCCCTTCCTTGAGCCTTCTCATGCATATTTATAGGCTCAAGGCGGGTAACATGGGCCAATGGGCCGTAATTACAATTAATGATACCTTATCAAGATAAATAAAGGAAAATATCTCAATGCTATTATTACAAGATTGCGTATCTCAAAGGAAATAACTAAGAGCATGCGACCAGACTGGTCGTACCTAATCACGAGATCTGATGGTGTAAGGAACATCTGGTCGAAGGTCGAGCAGGATCTTTTCATCTGAAATCACCACGTGCTAAACACGTGTAAGGAAAGTTTTCCACGTCATCAGAGGCCCTTTTTGGGTAAACATAACCTATCTATTTTAATATTTAATTATAATTTATAATTAATTTATTGAGTATTATTTTAATTGATTAGGTAATTTGAAACATGCTATTTGGAAACGAACTTTTTATTTCTCAATATGTATAATACATTTAACACTAGATACAAAACTAAGTAGAATAGTCACTATCCTCACTAATTATATCAACATCTATCGGGCACACATCATCAGTATTATCATCACTAAGGTCGACATTTAATTCATCATCATCGTCTGCTTCTTCTACTCTGTCTGCCATATCATCTTCATTGTCATTAATAAATCCATCATCTTCTTGAACAACTAAAGAAGGTCGATGGGCCGTGTTGACTTGAGTCACTGGTACATCAGAGTGCTGAACAACCAACTCTCTGAGATCCACAGTCAAAACAAAATTCAATGAGTTGGTGTCATGTACAACATCAACATCAACAATCATATCTGAAGCATCTGGAAAGTCCCAAACTTGCCGATGATTCACTTCTTGGACAACTTTCCAATCTCGTCCTCTAACGAGATCATCGAGATAGAATACCTATTTTGCTTGACTAGCTAGTATGAACGGTTCATCTTTATACCATTCACCGCTAACGTTGATACTAGTAATATTATATTCAGTGATGGTTATCTTTTTTTTTCGGATCTGCATTGAACCATTTACATCGAAATAATACCACTGAATAAGAACCACTAAAAGACAGCTGGAGTATTTCTTCAAGTTGCCCGTAATAGTTAAAAACTTATGTTCCAGCAACACACACTCCACTATTTTGTGTAGTTCAATTTTGATCTCGATTGTATGAAACAAATCGAACTCTGTTCACTATACATGCTTGGTAGGAGTAAGCCAATAGATCTGACCCAGATGCTAAAGCTAGTAATTCATCAGCATGCTCTAATGACCCAAGCTGGTGTAAGTCATATGTCTAATAATAAAGAAATATATTAGAATGAGAATGTAATTTTTAGTATGCAATTTACTAAGTACAAGTTACCTTCTTATGAAACCATGAACGAAACTCTTTCTTTTGTATCAATTTATGATTAGCAGCCAGATCTCTTTGTTGCACCTCCAGTTAGGTGTTCCCTATTAATTAATTAACATTGTAAATATTAAGGAGTATATTGAACAAAGAATAAAATAAATATTAATTTTGTACTTACTTTAAATACACTTCAGTTTCTGGAGAATTATCCAATATGAACCACTCAGCTTTATTCCGAGTATTTATGCCGAGGGGCACGGGAATTCCCTTACTAAGAGGACGACATTGAGATTCAAACACTTTGAGGTGTCGATTCACATACGGTGCATCTTCATTACGATCAGGCTGATTAAATTTTGTTTCCACACCTTTGAAATACATTGAAAAAAATGTCAAAGCCTCATCTCCAATATATCCTTCTGTTATAGATCCTTCAAGATGAGCTTTATTCCTGACATAGATTTTTAATTTTTCATGTATCTTTCAAAAGGATACATCCACCTCATAAATATAGTTCCTCCCAATATTGCTTCATCAGGCAAGTGCAAAACCAGATGGATCATTATGTCAAAGAATGTTGGAGGGAAAATCAACTCCATCTTGCATAAAATAATAATCCAGTCACCCTTAGCTTTCTCCATATCATAAATGTTCAATGTCCTAGAGCACAATTGTTTGAAGAAATTACACAATTCAGTGATGGTAGTGGATATAGATTCAGGTAAAAACTTGCGAACACCTCTGCAAGTAATCATTGCATTATCACATGAAAATCATGGGCCTTCAACCCAACAATGTTTGAGTCATTGTCTATGACTTTTTTATTTAGATTAGAACAAAAACCATCGAGCAACTTCACAAAATTGACAAAAATATCGCCTCTGATCAAAAGTGAACACATATGGAGCATGCGGTTTCATTAACCTTTTATTGGCATCCTCGTAAATCCACAACGATTTCCTAACCCCTATATTCTTTAAATCATGCCTTGCGTTAGTGGTGTCCTTAGATTTATCATTTTCTAACAAAGTCCCAAGGAGACTGTCACACACATTCTTCTCGACATGCATCACATCTAGGTTGTGTTTTAACTAGTTTGAACTCCAGTAATCAAGTTCATTAAAAATACTTTTTTCCTCCAATTACTTTCCTCTACACCTCGCTTGCGCTTCACCCCCCCCCCCCCTAAATCTTTCATGTTTACCAGACACTTGAAGCGGTAAAGCATTGACTTGATCTAAAACTTGTTGACAAGTAAACTGTTGTGGAGGATTTCTTTTCTCAACTTTACCATCAAATTCTTTGTCCCTTCTATACTTATGATTACTCCTCAAGAATCGCCTATGACTGCATACGATGTCTTACCAATCACTCAGATGGAAGTGGTGTCTTCATTGCACGTTGGACATGCTTTGTACCCCTGCCCGCTCCAACCAGACAAGCTACTACGAGCAGGGAAATCGTTAATTGTCCACAGAAGGGCTGCACGCATCTTGAAAAATTCATTCCTTGTGCCATCTCTTGTGTCAACCCTGTTAATCCACAATTTTTTTAACTCATCCACCAAGGGTCTTAGAAATACATCCATGTCTTTACCCAGTGATTTTGGCCCAGGAATAGGCAGAGTTAGCATAAAATACTGCCAGGGGGAGATTGTAGTTTGTCAAAATCACAGGCCACATGCTGTATGATAAGCTCATGTTTCCAAAAGGATTAAACCCATAAGCAGCCAAGCCTAGACGAACATTTCTGGGATCTTTTGAAAAATCAGGATGTGTGGCGTCAAAGTCTTTCCATGCAGACCTGTCAACCAGATAACGCATCACCCCATCTTCTATAGATCTCCCAGTATAATGCCATAACATGTCATTAGCAGTATGTCTTGAACTGTACTCTCTTTAATCTGGGAGTCAACGGAAAGTAATGCATCACCTTGTGTGGAACCTTTTTCCCCTTCTTCTTTTCATTGACCCATCGGCTACTCCCACACACATGACATGAATCTTTTCTTGCATGCTCATTATAAAATAAGGAACAGTCGTATTTACACACATGGATTGATTAATATTCCAACCCTAACTTACTCAGCTTCTTTTTCGCCTCGTAGTGTGTTGGGGGAATTTTATTATCTTTCGGAAATGCAAATTTTAGTAACTTCAACAATTCATCAAAAGAGTTATTTGGCCACTTCCCCCTAACTTTCAAATGCATCAACTTCGCCAAAAAGTTTAAGGATGATATCCAATCACAACCCGGATACAACTCAGCTTCAATCTCATCGAACAACTCATCATAATACTGTCCCATTCGACTGCCAGACACACCATCTGCTTCCTCTGCATTTGTCGGTAAGATGAAATCGTCAATGACGTCAACCATCTCGCTACATCATCATTCTCCTCAACTACCTCATTGGCGACATTAGCTTCCACCTCACCGTGGTAAACCCACTTTTGATAATTCTGTTGAAAACCCTTGTCAAAGACATGAGCCTCACCGTATCTATAATTTGTAGTTTAACATTCAGGCACCTCACGCACGGGCATAAAATTCTCCCGTCGCAGTCTACATGTTCTTTTGCCATTTTCAAGAAGGCTTGGAGATCGTTCCAATAAGCATCACAATTACGATTCCTTAATGTCGTCCAACTCTTATCGATCGGCATCTACGATACATAAATAAACAACAATTAAAAATTATTGACTATGTTTGTATACGCCCTAATCTACCTTTTCACTCCACTTCTATAAGGGTAAAGAACCTATCCCATTCAGATTTGTAGTATACATATAATTTAATCTACACTCTTAAAATTGTTTCGTTTATGTAAAAATTTCGGCAACACCTCCCTATGGTTCTCATAAGTGGGCAGACTAAAATTAAGTTTGCCCACTTACAAGAACAAATAAGGAGACACATATTGAAATCTCTATTAACGAAACAATAAAATGAGTAATAGATCAAATTATAGGTACACAACAAATCTAAACTATCCATGCGGACACATATCGTCCTGGATAATTCAGAGAAGCATATTTAAGAGTTCTTACTGACTCAGCCTCTCCGAACGGATCTAAGGCTTTTCGTGATTAAAAAGAATTAAGAACAAATTATCACTAGGTGATAATATATAAAACTTCTATCCTATCTTTGGTGATCACATTTTATCACCAAAGAAAAGCTACAAAAAAATGAAATATTTTTTAACACTAGTTGTTTTATGATGTCTTATAAAATCTTATGATATTATATTATAATTTTGTAATTTATTTTGAAATTATTTATCTAATTTTTTAATTTATTTTTAAATTACTAAATTTCTTATTATTAAATAAAAATATAATTTTTTTAATTTATTTTTAAATTACAAAATTTGCTAATATTAAATTAAATTATAATTGTTGACGCCGTTTTTCGTCAAACAGTGAAAGAAGAGCACATAAACAAGAATTGATAATGGCCAAATACAATAAAACAAATAAAACACACGATTTTTACGTGGTTCAGCAGTTAAATCTGCCTAGTCCACGAGTCTCTGTTATTAATCTCAAGATTATCTCTGAAAATTCTCAAGCATGAATTCTTCAGAGTTTTCTCTCAAGGATGAGAATTTCGGTCCCTTTACAATGGTGCATGGCCTCTCTATTTATAGAGAAGGCTGCAGAATACTATCCCACATATTTTGGGTAGTTACTCTTTTTGTGTAAATAAAATAAATGGCTTTAAATGCCTATAATCAGATATAAAAGGAAACGTCCCTGAAGACCAGGAAACACATAACTGATCAAATAATATCTCACGATTCCAGGGGATTTACATTAATGAATGAGGATTACATCTCATATTTATAATACTTGTAGATATTCAAGATGGTTATCGTGTATCTCTAAGGATTTAGCTTGCCAGGTTTCCCGTCATCTGTCGAGCTGAAGATATCTCTCGAGTTCACGTGGCTTTCGAGATCGCACGTTCATCGAGCTCGCGACCCCTGATCCGAAGTCGTCCCTGAAGATGAGGGTGTTCTCGGAGCTACCTTCCAATGTCGCGACCGTTTCGAGGTCACCATATTTGAGGTCATATATCGTACTTTTCAGGCTCGATATACAACCCTGGAGCATACTCTAATCCTTACGAGACCATTTGTTGTGAATCCAACTTTCGAGGTCACATTTACCGTGGCTCGAAATCTGGGTATAACATCTTGCCCTCTCAAAAGTATTTGTTCGAATCCTAAGAGAAGGAAACTTTTGAACTACTTTACTTGAGAACTGTACCGTCATACACTCTTAAAAATGGACACGCGTCAGCTGGGTATTGCTCACTTTAGGCACTTTAGTACCTGGGAAACACGCCCACGATCGTCCGTCTGACAACTTTTCGGCGCCTTCTTGTCATTGATCCCCATCCGTTCGATCTAGTGAGGATTTCATCCGACGCTCCTGATTAATTCCTTTTCCCCACCTATATATACAAGACCCCACTCTTCATCTTCTTCTTCACTTTTACCTTCATTCGCCATAAGCAAGAAAAGAAGAAAAACAAACCCAGAGACCTCTTTGCAAAGTTCATATTCTGTGCATGTTTTCTCAACCAAAGAAACAAAGGAATCCTGGTCTATTCGAGTCAGTGAGTTCTTTCCTGCAACCTCTTCTTCAATCGACAATCTCTCTGCAATCGCCATTACTGTGTAAGTATGCCATTTTTGTTTTTCATTCTGCCAGTTTTTATTTAAACTATTCTTGCTGTGTATCTGTTTATACTGGTTTGCATCCACGATAGGAAGTTTTAACCCGATAGGTTTTCATGCCTTTTAGACTTTCATTCTGGATTTTCGTCTCTGGTTTATACCCAGTTTTGACGTTTGAGTGTGGTTCCCATTTTCTGGGTTTTGAAATTTTTAGGCAACGTTTCTTGTGCACTAAGTTTTCGGATAAAAACGTGGGTCTTGATAAATGCACGAAACCCACAGACGCCTTTCCTGGTTAACCGCCACTCTTCTTTCCCTTGAATTTCGGGATTTTCAAAAAATTATCCACGCTCCTTTTCTTTTTCGTGGAATACACGCCCCTGACTCTTCAATAAGGATCTTAGTATTTAGTGTCTCGTTCCTAAATTTCCGAGCTCATTCCATCGAGCTCGTGATTCTTGCATGCATGGCCCTCACCATATTTTCTTTCTCGTTAGATGTCACAGAATCTGGAAAGACGGTGGGGGTCATTGTTGGCAATCCCTTACGAGCCAAAATCTCCGAGCCCAGAATCGCTCTTCGCTCGGAACCAACGTCGGATAAGAGAATACGAGCTTGCACGCGAGCAGGAAGACATTCGAGCCCACTATCGCTGCCAGATAGACGAGGTCATTGAAAAGATGAGAAGAGTTCTTCGGGAGGCCCTCTATCCGGAGCTCAATTCAGGACCTAGGCCAATTCCCCTCGACCCTGCGCTAAGAGTCACTGTTGCATATCATCCAGGGGAACTCCAGTTTTCCTTAATGGGGGAACCTTCCTCCTCACAGCCGAGGAGAGAGATGTTCGAGGCCGAGCTCTACTGGAGCACGGTTACCACAACCAGCCAAATATCTGAAATACTGGCCTTCCATGGCCTTCATTTGTCAGGCACCTTGAAGTGTCGAGCTCCGACTGGTCAAGAACGGAGCTGCTTCTCCACTGGCGGCCGTGACGCCACAGTGAAATATGCGGCATGGAGCCAAGAACATATGAGGGTAGGAGCACTGCTGCCCTTGAAGTCTTTTTTCAAAGACTTTACTGATTTCGTTGGGTTCGCTCCGTTCCAACTCAACACCAATTCGTACAGGGTGTTGTCTGCCCTGAGGTCCTTGTTCCACGAGCTAGGGTGGGAATGACCTTCACCTCAACAGATTTTATATCTCTTTTGTTTGAAAAGTAACCCCTTCCGAGCTCGGGGAGGGGATGGTTTTTACTATCTCTCGAGCTACCCCAAGGAGACGAAGGTTTTTGGGGATCTTCCCAACCACCCGCCTGATTTCAAGAGGGCCTTCTTCTGGACAGATGGTTTGTCCCCGTCTCGACATTATTCGTTCAGGCGGATTCGTAAGTATCCTCGTTACTTTTATTCCTGAGCTCGAGACTTTAGTTCTTAAATCCATATTTAGTTGAAATGTGTTTCGCTTTTCAGCTAATTTTCAGCGTCCCACCCCTAATGAAGCGATGAAGAGGCATAGAGAGGCCTTGCTCCAACTCCCTTATGGCAGGAGGTCTCTCTCGTACCTATTACATAAGGGCAAGCTCCGAGCTTGTGGGCTGTTGGGTGAGGGCCAGTCAACCTCTGACTGGTCTAGTAAAAAATATGAACACTGGGAGGAGGTGCCACTGCCCACAGGCACCCTTCCTCCGAGGAGAGAAATGAGGCCATCACTCCCAGTTCGTCTGAGGAGTCCGCGGTCTGGGAATGAGGCCAATGATGAAGCCTCGAGCTCGGACTCAGATGAAGGTAAAGTCCTCCCTACTTCGAGGATGTGGTCCCCCACATTACTAAAACACAGGCCCAATAGGTTAGTCTCGTGCCCACAGGATAGATACCACTTCTACATATGGAGTTGGGTAGATGACTGTGTCCATAGGTTCGATAGTGGGCTCGGGAAATACGATACCATGTACACCACGGACGAGGTGTGGAAGGGGATAGCTGTGCAGTACGGGACCAATGATTATAGGGACCTTTCGAGGTTATCACCTACTTATAGGGAAGGCACTCCCCTCGCCTCCTCTGAAGACGGGGGAATTTCATGGTCCCCAAGCTCGAGCTCAGGGGAGAGTTCCAGTTAGGTTTCTTCTATCATCACTCCGTGTCTGTGATACTGAAATAACTTGTATGCTTCTCTTTTATTTATTCGCGCTGTGTTGTGACTTGTGCAGGCAAGATGGATTCCGACCTTGACAGCATCATTGACGGCGCCGGCGCCAAGAGGAGCAAACGCCCCAGGGCTGGGGCACAGAAGGCTGACCAGCTGGGCAAATGCCCCAAGAGGTCCAAGAAAACACCTCCCCTTGTTCTGCCGGTTTCGAGCTCTGTTGCTGCGTCGACTGCTCAAGCCAGCGCTTCCACGATGGCGCCGTCTTCACAGGTCATCGCCTCGGCAGTGGCGCCGACCTCACTGGTCGACTCCTCCGCTATGGCTGAGGCCCAACCTCCTGTGGTGGGTCAATCATCTTCTGCTCCACTTTCCAAAAGGCCTTCTGCATCCCGAGTCCAGAAGCTGTCAATCTCCACCCATATGGACGCATATGCGGTGGACAATGCTGCTGGATCCCATGGATCCACGCTGATCTCGGATGTCATGTCCCGGATCGGCCAGAGCTATGGGAGTTTCGAAGCTCCCCAGTGGCAGTGCTTAACTGGTACCCGAGATTGCACTGCTCTTTATGAGAAGAGTATCGAGCACACCGCCGGGGTAAGTATTCTTCTATACTCCTTCCTTTTCCACTTGTAATCATACTGACTTGGAGCTAATGGTAGTTTATTTCTTTTTCAGGCTCTTGCCTTCACTGCTCAGCTCAATTACCAGTTAAACCACGAGATCCATTCGAACAAGATTCATGCTCAAGAGGCGAAAGATCTTCTCCTCAAGGCGAGCGATGATTTGAAGGCAGCGAACGTGAAGCTCGATGCGGGAGTTAAAGAGCGTGAGGGGATGGCCACTGAGCTTGGAAAGCTGAGAGCTAAGCTCGAGGAGCAAAAGAAAGAGAATACCCAGCTTCAGGAGACCAATAAGAAGCTTGAAGAGGACAAGGCCTCCACTTTCGAGATCATGGAGGATGAAAAAACTCGCCTCCTTGCTGAATACAAAGAGAAGAAAGAACAAGCAGTTGATTCTGCTATGTATCGGATGTGGGCCTACAATGAGGATCTGGACACCAGCTTCTTAGGTCCGCACGAGGCGCCGCTTCTCAAACGGTGGAATGCTCGGCTCGAGAAGGAAGAGGCTGAACAGCTCGAGAAGGAGAAGGCTGCTCCGGACACCATTTCGGAGGGAGCTTAGGAGGATAGTCATGCTATTCGTCCTGAGGGCTCCGGAGCTACTGATGTTGAGAAGGCCAAGGAGACTCCTCTTCCTTGAATCTGATCTCGGGGAAATCATTTATTGGGGCTGCGTCCCCCTATTTTGTAATTATTTTAACTTATGCCCACGGGGCTGATACAATTTCTTTAACTATTCTTTTACATGCTTTACATTTCTTGGCTCGAAATATTTTGCACATTATATGTTGATGAATCAGTTATTTTTATTTATTCGTACATAGTTTGGATTTTAAGCTCGAAACTCGATGCATTCATGCATAGTTTGTTCGATTTATCTGCTTTCGATCTCGTTATTTATTAAGGTCGGATGTTACTTTAACCATGAACTAGGAAGTACTTATGGTATGTAACGTAAATGATTTGGTTATATCTTTTTTGTTTAGTCACTTTTACTCATCCTCAGCTTTTGCTCCGAGGTTAAGAGTTTGAAACTATTTTTCTCTAAGATATTCCAGCCTCGATCTCGACTTGTCTCGAAATAGGTTTAGGTTCCTATTCATCATCGATTAGTTTTTTAGCTGGTTTGTTCCAAACCTGTTAAGTTTGCACATCTGGTTAACTCCAAACATTTTAGGTTTTTTGGTTTTGTCCGAACTATCTAAGCTCGCGCATTTGGTTATATCCAAATACTTTATATGTTTTTGATAACTCGGTTGTGTCCGAACTATCTAAGCTCGCGTACTTGGTTATATCCAAATACTTTATATGTATATATTTTATTTTTTATTTTTCAAGCTAATGGTATGTATACCAATGATGCCCCCTTAATATCCTATGGGTTTGACCATAGGTTATTAAATTAAGAGAGATTGCAAAAATAAAAAACAAAAAGAGATTACATATTGAACAAAATAGATCTTTTATTTGATTGAATCCAAAAACAGACAATCTAATACAGATAGAAAATCATGGTTACAGGCAACACGCTTCCTACACTATTGATAGTAAGGTCTAAGGTGTTCGCCATTCCATGCTCGGGGTACTAGGCTTGCATCCAATCTCGCGAGTTTGTATACGCCAGGTCGGATGACTGACTCTATCTGGTATGGTCCTTCCCAGTTCGGCCCGAGCACTCCAGCTGCTGGATCTTGGGTTGCCAAGAATACGTGTCTCAAGACCAGATCTCCCATTCCGAACTTTCGATCTCGAACCCTCTTATTGAAATATCTTGTAGTTCTTTGCTGGTAAGCAGCATTCCTCAGCTGAGCCTCTTCTCTTTTTTCTTCAATCAAATCTAGGGTTTCTTTGAGCTGAATATGATTGGAACTTTGGTCGTAAATCTGAGTTCGAATCGTTGGGATTTCGACCTCGATGGGCAACATTGCCTCGCAGCTGTATGCTAGAGAGAACGGGGTATGCCCTGTTGAGGTCCGAGCTATGGTCCTATACCCCCAAAGGACTTGGGGTAATTCCTCAGGCCATTGTCCCTTTGCTTCTTCCAACTTTTTCTTCAGAGAACTCTTGAGAGTTTTGTTAATGGCCTCGACCTGACCATTCGCTTGAGGGTGAGCCACAGATGAAAAACTCTTTATTATGCCATTCTTTTCGCAGAAGCTGGTGAACAAGTCGCAATCGAACTGGGTTCCGTTATCGGATACGATTTTTCTCGGCACTCCGTATCGGCATACGATGTTCTTTACCACGAAATCAAGGATCTTTTTCGAAGTTATGGTCGCCAATAGTTCAGCCTCCGTCCATTTCGTGAAGTAATCAACGACGACTACAGCATATTTTACTCCGCCTTTGCCAGTCGGGAGAGAGCCTATGAGGTCGATGCCCCATACTGCGAAAGGCCATGGGGATGTCAACATGGTCAGTTCGGATGGTGGAGCTCGGGGTATCGTGGCGAATCTCTGGCATTTGTCGCACTTCTTCACATACTCGAAAGAATCTGTTTTAATGGTTGGCCAGAAATATCCTTGTCGTATGATCTTCTTGGACAGGCTATGCCCCCCGGTGTGGTCTTCGCAGAGCCCTTCATGAATTTCTTCAATGATCTTCTTTGCTTCGGGAGGGGTTACACATCTGAGCAGCGGCATGGAATATCCTCTTCTGTATAGCTTTTCGTCCAAAATGGTGTAACGAGGGAGTTGATACATCAACTTTCGAGCCTGATTTCGATCTTTTGGAAGAATTCCATTTTCGAGATAGTCAACTATCGGACTCATCCAGGTCGGCTCCGTCTCGATCATGCACACATCTTCCTCGTCTGGCTCAGTAATGCTAGGTGTTAACAGGTGTTCTATGGGTATAACATTCAGCTCTTCATTTTCGACGGAGGTGGCGAGTCGAGCTAAGGCATCTGCATTTGAGTTTCGTTCTCGGGGAACCTGTTCGATTGCTTAAAATTCAAAATACTCCAATGCAGATTTTGCCTTCTCCAGATAAGCTGCCATTCTTGTGCCGCGAGCCTGGTATTCTCCCAAGATTTGATTAACCACGGTTGGGAGTCACTTTAGCAATGAATGGCTTTAGCCTTGAGCTCCTTTGCTATTCGTAGTCCCGCAAGTAGAGCCTCGTACTCGGCCTCATTATTCGATGCTTTAAAGCCGAATCTCAAAGCGGAGTGAAATTTGCTCCTTGCGGGGGTGATCAGAATAACCCCTGCCCCTGCTCCGTTTTCATTTGACGAGCCATCGACGTAAAGTTTCCACAGCTCGTGGGCCATGGTTAAAGTCCGCCAATGCTTGTGCCTTAATGGTCGTTCTTGGATGGTAGGTGATCTCGAACTGTCCGAGCTCAACAGCCCATTTAAGAAGTCGACCTGAAGCCTCTAGTTTAGACAAGACCTGCCTAAGTGGTTGATCTGTCAGTACATGGATGGGATGTGCCTGAAAATAGGGGCGGAGCTTACGAGATGAATGGATTAGACTGAGGGTGAGTTTTTCCATCAATGGATACCTTGACTCTACCCCCAGTAATCTTTTACTGATGTAGTAGACAGGTTTTTGCACTTTTTCTTCTTCTCGAACGAGCACCGCGCTTATCGCGTGTTCGGTGGTTGAGAGGTATAGGTACAATACTTCTCCTGTCTCAGGCTTTGACAGGATGGGTGGTTCAGCTAGGTGCTTTTTGAGCTCCTGAAAGGCCAGCTCGCACTCCTCTGTCCATTCAAACTTCTTACTTCCTCTCAATAAGTTGAAGAATGGAAGGCCACGATCCGTTGACTTCGAAATGAATCTGCTTAGGGCTGCCATCCTGCCGGTTAAGCTTTGAAAATCTTTGTGCTTCCGAGGTGAAGGCATGTCAATCAGGGCCTTGATCTTGTCGGGGTTAGCCTCGATTCCACGAGAGTTTATAATAAAACCCATAAATTTTCTCGAAGATACCCCAAAAGTGCACTTCTGAGGATTTAGCTTCATGTCGTATTTCCTAAGCACGCCAAAGCACTCTTCGAGGTCATCAACATGGTTCTTGTTAAGTTGAGACTTGACAAGCAAGTCATCAACATAAACCTCCATGTTTTTCCCTATCTGCTCTGAAAACATCATGTTTACGAGCCGCTGGTACGTGGCTCCAGCATTCTTAAGTCCGAATGGCATGACATTATAGCAGTAGAGCCCTTTATCTGTGATGAAGCTCGTATGTTCTTGGTCGGGGGCATGCATGGGAATCTGGTTATATCCAGAATAGGCATCCATGAATGACATCAGGCCATGCCCCGCCGTGGCGTCCACGAGCTGGTCAATCCTTGGCAGCGGAAAACAATCTTTTGGGCAAGCTTTGTTGAGATCTGAGTAGTCAATACAGGTTCTCCATGTCCCATTGGGCTTTGGGACCAACACTGGATTGGCTACCCAATCAGGGTAAAAGGCATCCCTAATGAAATGGTTTGCTTTTAACCTGTCAACTTCCTCCTTTAATGCTTTCTTTCTGTCTTTGTCCAGCTGTCTTTGCTTTTGTCGCTTTGGGGGAAAGCTTTTATCTATGTTCAATGTGAGGCTCGCTACATTCGGGCTTATCCCCACCATGTCTGAGTGTGACCATACGAAGACATCCTGGTTTTTCTTCAGAAAGCAAATTAATTGATATTTTGCCTCGTCTTGGAGGTGCTTTCCGACCTTCACCTTCTTCGAGGGATCAGCTTCCTCGAGCTGAATTTCTTCGAGCTCCTCTAAGGGTTCGAGGTCAACTTTCTCCTCAATCCTCGGATCAATCTCCTCGTCAATTTCTAAGACTATTTCGTCCTTGTTTTGTATGATAACGAGTGCTTGAGCGCTCGTTTGTTTCTTTCCCCTCAAGGAGATGCTATAACATTCCCTCCCTACCAATTGATCTCCTTTTAATGTCCCGACCCCGCTTGGAGTTGGGAACTTAAGGGCCAGATGCCTCACAGATGAAACTGCCCCCAGCCCGACCAGGGCAGGTCTCCCGAGCAGTACATTGTAGGCAGATGGTAACTCTACTACCAGGAACTCCATTATCTTGGTCACCGAGACCGGATAGTCTCCCAAGGTCACAGGGAGTTCAATGGATCCCATACAAGCAGTTCCTTCTCCTGAAAATTCGTACAAAGTAGTTGCACACGCCTTCAGGTCGCGAAGGGAGAGTCCCATTTTCTCGAGGGTCGCTTTATAAAGAATATTGACTGAGCTCCCATTATCTATGAGAACTCGGCGCACTCTTTTGTTGGCAAGCTGAAGAGTAATAACCAACGGATCATGATGAGGGAACTGAACATGGGAGGCGTCCTCCTCAGTGAAGGTTATTGGTTGTGCTTCAATCCTCTGGCTTTTCGGTGCCCTAGGTTCGGGTTCATAAGGGGACCCGTCCCCTGTCTTCAGCTCGTTAACATATCTCTTTTGAGCATTTCTGCCCCCTCCTGCGAGATGAGGCCCTCCCGAGATGGTTATCACGTCCTCTCCATCTATCGGCGGGGGCCTGTCTTCCTCCTGAGATCAGGAGTTATTATTTTGTGTTGTCGAAGGCTCGGCTACTCTCTAGCTCGCAGTAGTTTGTCCAGTACTCTGGTTTTTTATGTACTGCCGGAAGTAACCTCTCGAGATCAACCCTTCGATCTCGTCCTTCAGCTGTCGACATTCATCAGTTGTGTGTCCGGTGTCTCTGTGGAACCGGCAATACTTACTGGAATCCCTCTTGGATTTTTGATTTCTCATTGGGTCCGGACGCCTGAAGGGGACCTGGTTTTCATTAGCCAGGTATATGTTTTTCCGAGACTCGTTGAGCTCGGTGTGTACTTTATACATGGAGAAATACCTCTCTCCTTTCTTTTTCTTTCCTCCCTCAGCTTCGGGGTTATTTCCCTCGCTCTTTTTCCTCTTGGAGGGATTCTCCGAGGTAGGCTATGGAGCTGCTGGGTTAGCCGAGGTTGAGGCGGAGTTAATGTTTACCGTTGTAGTTTCGGTCTGCGAGGTTGCCTTGAGCGTTGACCTCGCCTCCTCTACATTGACAAACCTCTGCGCTCGTCTGTTAAACTCGGTTATTGACCTCACCGGTTTCCCTTGCATGTCATCCCAAAGGGCACTTCCGGGTAAAACACCAGCTCGAATAGCCATAAGGTGCCCACTGTCATCCACATCTTGAGCTCGGGCGACCTCCAGATTAAATCTTGTCAGGTAGCTTTTCAGTGTTTCGCCTGGCTGTTGTCAGACGTTAATCAGAGTGGATGCCTCTGGCCTGACTCCCACCATAGCTCGGAACTGCTTCTTGAAGTCTCTAGACAACTGCTCCCATGAAGTTATTGAGTGTTTCTTGTACTTTTTGAACCAACTTTTGGCAGGTCCTGCCAATGATGTTGGAAACAACATGCATCTGAGCTCGTAACCCACGTTACTAGCTCTCATAATAGTGTTGAATGTACTCAGGTGACTACATGGGTCGGTTTTTCCTTCAAACACTGGGACGTGAGGAATCCGGAATCCTTGAGGAAATTGAGTGTTGGAAATATGTGGAGCAAACGGCTCGAACTCCTCATCAGAGTCCTCATATCGACCATTTCCTCGTTCATTCTTTAAAAGCCTAAAGGCTTTTTCGAGCTGATCGATCCTTGCTTGGACTGGGTCAGTAGGAGGTGTTGCCTGGATTTGACTGTCATTGATCATGATTCCAGGCTCACGTCTCCGTGAGGGATCTCTTCGCCTATTCAAGCGATCCCTCAGGTCCAGATTTGTCTGATCTTCCTTCCCCCTACTCTGATTTAGATGACTTCGCAGGTCAGGACGATTCTTGCGACTTCCAGTATTTTTACGACCTAGGTCGTGTTTACTGACGGACCTGGTCTCTCCGGACTCGTCACTGGTGTAACTCATTGATCGGTCATTTCGTGATGGATTCTTCCCATGTCGCCTCGTCTCCGCAGTGCGAGACCGAGACGTCTGACTTTTCTCAGATGGTGCGCCTCTCCGCTCCTGGAATGTCTCCCTGTTTCCTTGTCTTTCCCTTGTACGCCCTTGATCCTGATCTCGAACAGGTTGAGCGTTTCTGCGGGGAGGTGAAGGATATCTTATGGGAGACGGAGGGAACCGTATAGGCGACGGTGGCTGTCGCCTTTGTTGTGGCCTAGAGGGGCCAGAATTTGCTCGAGATGGGTCAGTTGCATTCGGTGCACTCCCAGGTCCCTGAGTCCGAGCCTCTGCAGGGGTTCGGTTATTCTCAGTTCCTGCAGGCACTTCCACAGGTGGGTTAGGCGGAACCCGAGCTCGGGTATTCCTCTGGGGCCTAGGAGGAGCAGATGGCTCTGCTGGCGCCGAAGGTTGAGTCGGCCTCCTTGTGGCAGCATCCTTTCGTGGACGCCCACGAGGCCTCCGGGGAGGAACATGCACGTCCGTTGGAGGAGGGACTTGGTTTTCGCGCGGAGGCGGGGGCTGAGCCACCTGCGCCTCTGCGGCTATCCTAGTCAACTCCTCATTCCGTTTGTTGGCCTCTGCCAACAGCTATTTCAACTGACGGTTTTCCAGTTCTACAATAGGAACGTAACGCTCAGGATTGTAGTACATGTCTTCATCCCTTGGTGGAGGCGGTGGTCCCCGGGAATCAGAAGACCCACTTCTCTCCTCAGCATCCGGGTTCTCCATTGGTTGTTTTCCAGGACGCCTTGGGTAACTTTCATCAGGCGTGTTCTGATTGTTCATGGCCATGAATCTCTCAGGGATGAATGCTTAAGGCTCTCAATGAAAGCACCAAACTGTTGACGCCGTTTTTCGTCAAACAGTGAAAGAAGAGCACATAAACAAGAATTGATAATGGCCAAATACAATAAAACAAATCAAACACACGATTTTTACGTGGTTCAGCAGTTAAATCTGCCTAGTCCACGAGTCTCTGTTATTAATCTCAAGATTATCTCTGAAAATTCTCAAGCATGAATTCTTCAGAGTTTTCTCTCAAGGATTAGAATTTCGGTCCCTTTACAATGGTGCATGGCCTCTCTATTTATAGAGAAGGCTGCAGAATACTATCCCACATATTTTGGGTAGTTACTCTTTTTGTGTAAATAAAATAAATGGCTTTAAATGCCTATAATCAGATATAAAAGGAAACGTCCCTGAAGACCAGGAAACACATAACTGATCAAATAATATCCCACGATTCCAGGGGATTTACATTAATGAATGAGGATTACATCTCATATTTATAATACTTGTAGATATTCAAGATGGTTATCGCGTATCTCTAAGGCTTTAGCTTGCCAGGTTTCCCGTCATCTGTCGGGCTGAAGATATCTCTCGAGTTCACGTGGCTTTCGAGATCGCACGTTCATCGAGCTCGCGACCCCTGATCCGAAGTCGTCCCTGAAGATGAGGGTGTTCTCGGAGCTACCTTCCGATGTCGAAATCGTTTCGAGGTCACCATATTCGAGGTCATATATCGTACTTTGCAGGCTCGATATACAACCCTGGAGCATACTCTAATCCTTACGAGACCATTTGTTGTGAATCCAACTTTCGAGGTCACATTTACCATGGCTCGAAATTTGGGTATAATAATAATGTTTTCATTTATTATGAAATTATTTATCTAATTTTTTAATTACAAAATTTGCTAATTTTAAATTAAATTATAATTTTTAATTCATTTAACTAATTTTTTAATTTATTTCTAAATTACAAAATTTGCTAATATTAAATAAAATTATAATTTTTTAATTCATTTATCTAATTTTTTAATTATTTTTAAATTAATAAATTTGTTAATATTAAATTAAATTATAATCTTTAATTTATTTTGAAATTATTTATCTAATTTTTTAATTTTTTTAAATTAAAAAATTTCTTGAATTAATTTATAATTTTGTAATTTATTTTGAAATTATTTATCTAATTTTTAAATTACTAAATTTATTATTATTAAATTAAATTATAATTTTTTAATTACTTATTTAACTTTTTAATTTATTTTTAAATTATAAAATTTGCTAATATTAAATTAAATTATAATTTTTTAATTTATTATGAAATTATTTATCAATTATTAATTTATTTTTAAATTACTAAATTTCTCAAATTAAAATATAATTTTGTAAATTATTTATCTAACTTTTAATTTATTTTTAAATTACTAAATTTGAAAATTAGTTAAATTAGATTATAATTTTTTAATTATTTAACTAAATTTTTAATTATAATTTAAATTAATATATTTGTTCATATTAAAAAAAATTATAATATTTTAGTTTATTTTAAAATTATATATCTAATTATATAATTTATTTTTAAATGACTAAATTTGTTAATATTAAATTATAATTTTTTACTTTATTTTAAAATTATTAAATTTGTTAATATTAAATAAATTATTTATCTAATGTTTTAATTTATTCTTTAATTTATTTGTTTAATTCTAATTATTCAATCACTTTATTTTAAATTACTAATTTTTTTCATATTAAAACAAATTATAATATTTTAATTTATTTTTAAATTATATATCTAATTATTTAAATTATTTATCTAAATTTTTAATTATAATTTAAATTACTATATTTGTTCATATTAAAACAAATTATAATATTTTAGTTTATTTCTAAATTATATATCTAATTATTTAATTTATTTTTAAATTGTTAAATTTTTTAATATTAAATTATAATTTTTTACTTTATTTTAAAATTATTAAATTTGTTAATATTAAATCAAATTATTTATCTAATGTTTTAATATATTATTTAATTTATTTGGTTAATTATAATTATTCAATCACTTTATTTTAAAATTACTAAATTTGTTTAAAATTAATAAATTTGTTTAAAATTAATAAATTTGTTCATATTAAAACAAATTATAATATTTTAATTTATTTTTAAATTATATATCTAATTATTTAATTTATTTTTAAATTACTATATTTGTTAATATTAAATTATTATTTTTCATTTTATTTCTAAATAATTAAATTTTTAATATTAAATTAAATTATTTATCTAATGTTTTAATTTATTCTTTAATTTATTTTGTTAATTCTAATTATTCAATATTTTATTTATTATATTATTATTTATTTAGTCTTCTAACTCTACCAAAATTTCAGCAGCATAATATCTATATTTTAACATATCCCAAAAATTTAAAACACTGTAAAAAACACTCAAAAAATTCTCAGAACATTCACAATATACATATTATTAATCAAATTCAAATATTAACACATGATACAATTTTATACACATATATAAATATATCACTAAACACATCTTACTTTCTACACACATTCACATATTAATTAAACTAATAACATAATTAAAAAACAAATACCGTGATGCCACAAAATTATAAATACCTCAAAGACCGAATTTCCAAGACGTACTCCTTCAATTTCTGGGTATGATTGTTTTGATAGAAAAATTATTCTTTTTGTAACATTAAAACCAACCCATATAATGATTTCCCAGATTTTGGATTGTGGGTTTTATTTATTGGTTATTGGAAATTTCTCTATCTATTGCATCTTTTTCATTTTGAAAGTTAGTGTTTTTATCAAAGAGAACCTAGCGAGCACATAATCAAAATAAATGTATGAAATTTCAAATTTGGTTTTCACTTACAGACCTCAAATGCCCCTCAAATGCTTCGGTTGTGCTCAGTAAGCCTTTGTGTCAATTTGTCCCTGCTTTGTACTGAAAATGTGATAACAAAATTACATCTCAGGAAAACCAAATAAATCAAAAACAAACTTTCGGACTAACCAAAGATTACCCAGACAAAATTTTGTCAAATTCCAACAACCAAAATATTATACATATATCAAACAAAACAAAACTCAAACTTTCGGCTATACATATATAATTTAATCATAATTTTTCAAATACAACCCAAATAATTTAATCATACATTTATATATATTATACATATATATATAATCAGTGGGTGAGTTTCAGGTGATATATATTATACATATATATATATATAAAATCAGTGGGTGGGATTCGGGGATACATATTATATATATATAGAATCTGGGTTAGTTATATTTATATATTATACATATATATATAGAATATGGGTTATACATATATATAAAAAATATATAGAATACGGGTGTTACCTGTGTTGCATCCGAGAGACAGAGGGAAGGAGCCGACCGTCTGGAGAGAGAGCCGATGTAATGACCCAACTAATTCTAAGACTTTGGACCATTAAAACTACTATACATAGACACTATTTTCAAGAAAACATACATAAGAAACATTCACAAACTGTTATACCTAGATTTCGAGCCTTGAGAATTATAATCTCGAAAGCTGGGTTCGTCAGGTGTGATCTCGCAACATTTAGAATACGTGTTCGCAGCCTAGGCGCCGAATCTTCACAGTGGTGACAACCTCGAAGATAGGTAACCTCGAAGTTCTTATAAGCTCGAAAGACAGACATCGGAAGGCGTCCGTTTTCGGGGGTGACCTCGGATCAATTGGTGATATTCACCCTTTCCGAGTTGATCTTGAGAAAACAAGGCAACTCGTACTTCATTCAGAGACTTAGACGGGCATGATGCTGATTGCTGATCTCGAATTGCTTAATAGATCACTTGAAGAGACCCAGTCCATGCATTCAAGAAATATTGTTGTTGTAACTTCCCTATAATAAAGGGATATTTATTAGTCAGTTACACGCCCCCTGGTCTTCAGGGGACGTTTTCTTGTATATAGGAGTTACAGGCTTTAAAGCCATTAAATTTATTAATGTACAGAATAACTTCCCAGAGGGTGTGGGATAGTATTCTGAGACTTCCTCTATAAATAGAGAAGTCCTGTACCTTTGTAAAGGACCGGAATTTTGTAATCTTGAGAGAAACTCTGGAGAATTCGTTCTTGAAGAATTTCCAGAAATCATCCTAAGTTCTAATAACAAAGAATCGTGGACTAGGCAGAGTTAACTGATGAACCACGTAAAAAATCCTACTTGTTTTATTATATTTTTCTGGCCATAACTATTTATTGTTTACATGCTCTATATTCACTGTTGACAAAAAACGGCGTCAACACAAACATTATTAAAAAATCTAAGTAAATGTTGAAATACATAAATTCCGGGTATGGGATCACATTGTTTGAAAATAAAACATAACTTTAAACTTAAATGAATTTTGTACAAAACTAAGTTCGAAAAATACATAAAAACATAATGAAAAGACAAAAATAGCGTCGTCTTTGAATTGTTCATGCAGTCCATCGAATCCATTCTTCCTCAATACACAGGTCAAGCTACCACGAATCCTTCCTCCGCCATATCTATTTTCTTGCATTCATAAAAATAAAGGAATGAGCCTAATGCCCAACAAGGAAAATCTACTAATAACATAAAACATATACATAAACTATATCATAAACATATACTATAAACATATGTCATATACTACAATGGTCATTATACTACTTGGAGCTTGTTAACTAGACAAGGCATATGCCCAATAGATTAGTGGGGCTTGCTAGCCAAGCAAGTCATATGCCCATAATTTACTGGGGCTTGTTAGCTATACAAGTTGTTGACGCCGTTTTTCGTCAACTTAAATAGTAGAGCAATTAAACAAATATAAAATGGAGCAAATGAATTTAAAGAAGAAGAAAAGAATATTTTTACGTGGTTCAGCAGTTAATTCTACCTAGTCCACGAGTCTATCTTATTAAGACTTAAAGTTTTCTATAAATTCTTCAAAGATGAATTACCCAGAGCTTTTTCTCAAGGAATCAGAATTCGGTCCTTTACCAGTGATGATTCCTTCTCTATTTATAGGGAATGTTACAGAGTTCATTCCCACATATTCGGGAAGATATTATGTATATATTGAAATAATGAAATTAAATGCAATATCTCCTACATACATGGAAACGTCCCATGGAAATCGGGAACGGCTAAAAGATTAAATGATATCCCTTAAATTAGGGGATTAAGTAACGATAAACACGTTCATACATAATGGGCCATTTCAGATAAATCAACCAATCTTTGAGATTGGTCATTAGCATCGACCCCGCCGAGACCATGATTCGATCACGAGCTTGCCCCCCAACTTCGTGCTACGCTCGGGGCATGTGGCTACCGACGAAGCTGCTACATACGAGCTTGTACTTCCCGAGTTCGAGCTATCTCGCCTGAAAGCAATTGATGAAAAATACGTTTAAGTGTCATGTCGTGCGAGCTCAGAACATATTGGAGGTTGCACATCTTCGATCTTTCGAGGTTGGCAATTACAGTAGAGCGGTCTGACTGAAGGATCAAATAACGACCATTCATAATTCGAACTCACACCCGACGAGCCCAGCTTTTGTGACCAAGATTCCTCATCTCGAAATCTGGGTATAACACAAGTCATATGCCCAGGGTCTATCAACATACTATACATAATCTAAACTTAAGATCCCATAAGATAACATAACATAAGATAATATAACATATCATATAAACATATACAATTCTATCCTATTTTCCTTACCAAAACCGGAATTTATGAAAACAAGGACGGGATTTGGAACACTCCTAAAAACCAACAATAAGAATGTAAGTATTTTCTAAAGAAAGAGACGATAAAGAAATGAACTAAACCACCGAGAAGAAGAGCTTACCGAAAAGAAACCTTAAGTTCAAAGAACTTAAATACCTAACCAAGAATGGAAAAACAACGAGTTAGGATCTGAATGAAAACTAAAGCATTAAACTGAAATGAACTTAAGATTAGGAATACCTTTGAATGTACTAAAACCGAACTACACCTCGATATAGAAAAACACATTATTTATCTTACTTCCCAAGTGTTTATAAAGCTTAAGATGATAAAACTTATAACCCAACCCAAGTGTTTATCACTCTATAGTAAACCTAGCAGCTTGAAGGCTGTGAACACAACTTGAAGAATGAGAGAAATGGCTGGGTACTAGGTCCTATTTATAGAGTTCAAGGAGTGAACTACCTCCTTTTAGCTTGAATAAAAATAATGAGTATTAATTGAAAATACTTGAATATTTGTTCAACAGAGGCTTAAGACTCGGTCAAAACGTTCAGAGGCTGGTCAAGAGGTTAAGTGTTGAATTGAGCTCGGTTTCAAAAACGTTTGAAAACATAACCCTAGAGATGATATATCGCCCATCATAGGCGATATATCGCCTAGGCTTATATCCTGAGTGTTCGTCGATGCGTTTGTGCGAAGTTCACGTGTTTTTCATATTCCCCGTGTGGCGATATATCGCCCCTATAGCTACGATATATCGACATACACTGAAATATTATACACGTAATTGCACTTTTTCAGCTTAATTTCAATTGGGTAAACAACTTTGACTGAGTCATAATACGTTTTTAAAGCTGCTGGCAGGTCCTAGAGTTTTTAAATATTTCTCTTATAAAACTATTCATCAAAAATACTTAATTCCTTAATAAACATGCATACGACAAGTGTCATGATCTTATTAGTTCTATCTAAACCTTATAGTATAATAAATAACATCTTTATAATCAGCTATATTAATTAAACCTTATGTTATAATTAAGATTCTTAAACTATAGGTTAAACTTATAAAATCTATAAGTGTTGCTACGAGTGTTCAACTAAGTCCTGGCTTGAACCATAATCCACAGAAATAAACATACTATAACTACTACTACTATTATCTTACTAGCTAAGTAAACATTCTGAGACTCTACAGCTGAGAGGGTGTCGCTGACAGTTTGGAGAGAGAGCTGAGAAGGTCTCGACCATTTGGGAGAGAGAGCCAAGAGGGAGTCTGAGCATAAGGGAGAGAGAGCCAAGAGGGAGATGCTTAGGGAGAGAGAGCCAAGAGGGGAAGAGGGAAGCAGGGGGCGCGGCTGGGAATTTGTAGCTCTGAAAAATTTCAGAGAGAAAGGAGGGAAGGAGAAGAGGCGCGGCAAGGAATTTGACAGAAATAGAGAAGAGGTTATGTTATTTTAATAATATTAGGGGTGACATGTGTCGCCCCTAATATTAGAACATGTGTCAAAATTAATCTTATCAGGGGTGATGTGTCTGAATATTAGGGGCGACACATGTCGCCCCTAATATTTAGAGCTGCTACCATAAATGATATATATCAAGGGCGATGTGTAAGAATATTAGGGGCGACTACAAACCTGTCGCCCCTGATATTGTCGCTCCTAAAACTGGTTTTTGTTGTAGTGAAAGCAGCATGTGGCATCACAAACCAGGGAAAAACGACGAAGTATTAAAAAAAGACCGATGAGCAAAAAATATAGGTCCAAGACCTATAGGGAAGTCGACCAGGCTAAAACCCCATAGGGGTGGTTGGCCTGACCCCAACCCCAAGGGGTGGTCGGCCTAACATGCTCAAGAGCCACATGGTGGTCGGCCCACCTTATTCCTAATAAGGAGATCGTCCTAAACTCTGAAATACACTTTGCTGGATAAAGTTCACGCTCGTTCAAGATGAAATCAATAGGC
Source organism: Humulus lupulus (assembly GCF_963169125.1). Taxonomy (NCBI): domain Eukaryota; kingdom Viridiplantae; phylum Streptophyta; class Magnoliopsida; order Rosales; family Cannabaceae; genus Humulus; species Humulus lupulus. The sequence goes on along the minus strand of NC_084800.1, from coordinate 90,812,750 downwards.
TTAGCACCCAGAAGGTCATCAGGCCTAGTAGCCAGAAGATCAGTAGGCCTAGCACCCAGAGGGTCATCAAGCCTAGCACCCAAGCTCTAATGGGTCATCGAGCCTAGCACCTAAGTCTCATAGACCAACCAAGACTTAGCGTTTTCCCGAAGGTTTCAACCGTGCATTGTCAACCACAATCCAGAGAAACAACGAGAAGACCCACGATCTCATAATCGGGAGGTGGACACGACTCTACACTCACAATGATCGTGTACCAAACCACAATCCCTCGTCTTGCTAATCTTGTAATAGCCCCTGGATACTATAAATAAAGGACGCATAGCTTCATTTAAGGGGGTTGGATCTGGGATCGATTTTGGGACGGATATTTTATGGAGAGAAACTTTGGGCAAATTTGTGATGAGTGAACTCTTCAGTTCATCTGTGTAATTTTCTATCGAGTGATTCAATACTAAAGACTAAGTAGATTAGGTTATTACTATTCATCAGAATAGGGCTGAACCACTATAAAATTTATGTGTGTTTATTTAAGATATTTGTTCTCTGTCGTATATTATTTCTATTTCGTTCAAAATGTATTGTATACTGTACATACGACCATTGGCCAATTTCACAGGTCAACATTAACAAATAATAATAATAATATTTTTTATATAATTTAAATTTTAGAAGCATGCAATTTACTAAGGGTGCTTCTATCTATAACATCTTTTTTTTTCTCCTACACACATTTCTATTTAAACTCATAAATTGTGAAAAATTCTATCCATACATGATGAGTTTAATATAAATGTGTGTAGTGAGAAAAAAATGATGTTATAGATGAAAACACTCTTAATAAATTTAATACTTCTAAAATTTAAAGTATGTAAATTTTTTTATTAAAAATAATAAACCAATTAAAATATAAGTTATATTAAATATGTTAGAGGTATAATAGATTTTTTTTTATAATATTTGATAAGAATATTTAGGTCAATGTGCCAAAATAATATATTGTGTAATAATTAATTAATTTGGTTAAAAATAAAAAATAAATGGGTATTATGTTTTTTTGGGTTAAAATTCTCATTTTATTCTATTAAATTAGGTTTTATTTAATAAAATATAGCATTGTGGACTTATGTGAGCTAAAATATAAATGTTGAGATCTTATTGCTACAAAAAAAATGTTGGGGAACTAAGTAGTACAAATGGTAAAGTTTGGGGACCCCAAGTGCTATTTACTCTAATAATAAACAAATAAAGAAAAGATTTAGAGATATATAAAACCTGGAGAGAACTTACGAGAAGGAAACTTTATACTTATCTTTCGTAAGTTTCATGCTTTAATTTACGATATTTTAATACTTTCTTATATCTACAATCCCCCATACATGATTATGAAACGAATTCTGTTTAATTTGAAATATCAATAATTATAAATGTATATAATCTATGGGTATTTCTATGGTGCAACTCACAAAAAGAGGTGCACCGGCACACCTCTTTTTATTTGCAACCCATGAATAGTTTTAGGTGCAAATTTTTTTTTTTACTGTACATATTGTAATTATTTAGAGCATCCTGCAAATTTTTAGAAAATTCTGAATAATTTATAATATCGAAAACAAGTTTCAAACATGTTGCACATACGACTATTTTTTTATGTGTGTAGAAAATAATATGTTTGAACATTATTTTCGGTACTCTAAATTATTCACAATTTTCTAAAAATTTATAGGATGCTCTAAATAACTATAATATATACGGTTATAAAAAAAACCGTACCGAAAGCTATTCACAGGATGCAAACAAAAAAATGTGCACAGGTGTACATCTTTTTGTGAGTTGCGTCAAAGAAATTCCTAATAATCTATATATCAAGATTACATTAAAGTATCTTTATATAGGTGTCCCATTTTGTCGCACACATGTAGGAAGAGGAGTTAGGCGTGATAAATCAGGCCCCAAAAATATATGTTTTTTTTCTAATATTATTATTATATAATATTTTGAGAATATTTAGTACCTTTGTTTTCATTTCTTTGCAATTTAAAAGTGTAAAAGCTCGAGGAGCTTTTTTGTTATGTAAGACTAAGTTTAACACCTTAGTCTAGTTTCTGCACTAGATTGTATTTTGCACATTGTAGAGAGAGTATGGGGGAATATAAAATTTTTTAGAGAATGAATTTAATTAGTTCACAGTAAAATAATGTTTATAAGGAATCTATAGATTAAATACTTTAATATGGTCCACTACTATTATGAATACATGTAATCTAGATTCAGATTTGTTTAACTCAAAATTGGACACGGTGACGTGGTATTTGAAGAGAACACATGGCAGTAAAACGACATCTAATTCCAAGAGCTGGTCCAGATAAGGTAGCTGCTAGAGTAAACTTCATCAGCATAAAGGCAACCCACCAAGCTTGCTGTTTGAAGGGAAGGAATCTGGTAACATCTTATGGGACTGCTTGAAGAACAAGTCATTTAACCAAATAAATCGGATTTCATGAGATATAATGAATATCCCAAGATATTTATGTAACTGATATTTGAATATATTTTTCCAATATTATTTGAATTTGTCATCAGTTGTAACGATCCCACACTACACGTGTAAGGAAAAGATAATTTTGTAGGGCCCATATCCCATTAAGAGACTTTATAAATACGATCTCTCACAATCATTATTTTCTTAAGTTCTAGATTGGCACTTTACATACAAACGTCCTATCGAATTGTATTCTCTCTCAGGCTCAGGAAACTTAGTTGAACCTTGTTCTTCTTAATCTTGAGTCTGAAACTTTCTTGATTAATAATAGTGCAAGTGGACGTAGGTCATTTGTAGCGTCTCATAATTTTACTTAGCTAGATAGTAGTAGCTTGTGCTGTAATATTTTAGTTTTCGTGGTTATTGGTTCAAGCCAGGAATTATTTGGAAACTCATAGAGATAGTTATGGATTTTGTAAGTTTAACCTATAGTTTAGAAATATTAAGTTTATCATAAGGCTTGATGAATATAGATGGTCCTAAAAATATTATTTATTATAACCTAAGGTTTAGATAGAATAATTAAGGATGTGACATTTGTCACATGTATGTTTATTAAGGATTTAAGGTTTTAGATGAATACATTAATCAAGAATAAACCTAGGAAGTCTAGAGCCTTCCCTCAGATGTTAGGATCTTGTATTACTCAGTCAAGGTGATTTTAAACAACTTCAAGTGTGTTGAAATTATGCAAAAACGTGTTTGATATATCAACATAAGTCGATATATCGCAGCTATAGGGGTCGGGAATATGGGGCAGGCGATATATCACCTATAGGGGGCGATATATCGACTCCCTCAGCACATTTTGAAACTCCGTGGAATCCAAGCTAGAAACAACCCTCAACAGCTTGGACTTGCTTTTGAACGATTTTGACCGAGTTTTGGGCATCTGTTGAGCAGAAAATTCAATTTTTATTCATTTTAAAGGGAGTTAGTTTCACTCCTTGAACTTTATAAAAAGGACCCTTCACTCAGCCATTTGCATCATCTTTCAAACACTTTTCAGAGCCTCCAAGCCGCTAATTTCATTCTAGAGAGAAACACTAGGGTTTTGGGTTGAAAGCTTTCAAATCTAAGCTTTTCTAAACACTTGGTAAGTAAGATAAGGTGTAATTTTTGTATTGAGGTGTAGATCAAAGTTCTAAGCTATCTAAGGTACTTTTTATCCTCTGGTTTAGATCTTCTTTTCATCTTCTTTTCTTTAGGAGACTTATGGTTTTTACTGTTTGGTTTTAGGAGTTTCCAATCCCGCTCTTGTCTCCAATACCCCAGTTTTGGTAAGGAAAATAAGTTAGATTTTATGTGTTATGATTATGTTTATATGTTATTTGTATGTAAGTATGTATGTTGTTTTTATGTTTGTAGTCTCTTGGAAAATATGGTTGCTTAGATAGCAAATAAGCAAATCTCGAGATTTTTATCATTATCGTAGACTATAGTTGTGTTTAAATCTACCTCGAAATAGTAGTAAAATGACCTAGATGGTTTCTATCACATACTACAATAATGAGTTAATGGCCATTAATTTGTAGTCTTATGTTTTATGTTTTTACGTCTTTTGTTTTATGTTATGTTTTAGTAGTTTTTCCTTACTGGGCATTAGGCTCATTCCTTTTTATTTAGATGGTGCAGGAAAATGAACATGGAAGGCGAGCCAGATTCTAGGTGGCTTTGGCATGTGTATTGGGATAGGACTGAAGGAATGGACCAATGGAATCAATCGAGGATGACGTTCATGTTTCGAGTCTTTTTATTTATGTATTTATTATTTGAACATTTAAAAATAAAGGTTTATTTTTTCTTTATGATTTTATGTATAAACAATGGGATCTCGTATTTTAGATTTTCTATAATAAAGTTCTATTATTTTATACATGTATTAAAAAATAATAGTTAAGAAGTTCTCCTTGAGACACATGCAAAAGCTTCGAATCTAACTGCCAATGTAAGTGTTTATGTTATGAATATTATATTTATATCTAACGTTCTAGTCATTATGTTTTTAGTCAAAAATTAATGGAGCCATGACTTATGAAGATATCCGAGCCATTAAGGCATTGAAAAGGATTAGAGAGCCAAGGGATACAATAAGAGTGCTAGAAAGAATCACTCAAAGATTGGTCATATTTCACAAGGAGATAGTTCACCTTCAAATCACTAGGCAAATTATGATGAGAGTCATGGAACAATATGTCCTAGTAATTAGGATTTTTAAGAATTTTCCTTCTGTAGTTTCAAAATTGGAAGAATTATGGGAGACTATGGAGGATGAAGATGATTTACCAGTAGCATGAGATATTATTTTCTTATACTTAGGTTTACCTATAGGTTTGAGTTTCAATTCACCAATGAACAAAAGAATAATATCCTAATGAATATTCTCCGTGGTAGTTTCGAGGCATATGATACTGATGATTATGAGAAAATAACTGATGATATGCTAGATGAAGGGTCAGATGTAGAAGATCCTGATTTTTAGAAATTTTACCATAGTTATTATTAGTATAGTTTCTTTATTTATTTTGAATGATTACTATAATAAGTGAAAATCTTTTTCCAAATGAATAAAATTGTTATTTTTGAATGGCATGTTTAAATTTGAATTTTTGTTGGTTCTTACAATCATAATTAACTTAGAATAAATTCAATAAATAATGACTGAATTCAGTGAGGGTGGATACATATCAATGAACCGGGTTCTATATTGAGAGTTTAGGGGGCCATGGTAGTGGGAACGATTTTACTGATCCCAACCCTCCCTCAATATGATTAACTTTGGAACAACGACAAGTTTCGAGCTTGATAATTAAGTCATATAGGGTGGTTAGATACAGACTTAGAAAATAATAAAGGTGACTTAATAGTCTAAGTATAGAAACACACCCTAATTTATAAAGATGGCTTACATAAATTTCATAAGAAATCATAACTGATAGGTCAGAGTTATGTTTGCTTATACTAAGTTTTGCCTTAGATTCTAAAAGGGTAAGTTCTAACGTGTTTTTCTCGACTGTTTGAACTTTCCTGAAGATATCCTTACGAAGGTCTGCACGCACGAAAGACAATGCCCCCAGCAACGCCAATGAGACTCACAATGCCCCTTCAGTCCGAAGAAGGGGAAAACGTACTGCTGCTAATAGAAATGCACCATCTCTGGTTGACAACAATGCTGAGATTATTCGGTTACAGCAACAAGTAGAAGAATTACTGCAACAACAACAACCTCAGCCACAACCTCAACCACAGCTTTAGCTGCAACTACAGCCTCAGCCAGCGGCTCAAGCACCCCCAACAAGAGCAGAATGTAGGATATACGTATGGGGGATGGCCAATGGAAAACTACGTGCCTTATCTAGCTCAGTACATAGAGCCAGTCTACGAGCATTTTCGTAAGCAGCACGCTCCAAATTTTGAAGGGGCGCCCGACCCCTTTTAGGCTGAAGAGTGGCTCAGGAATGTAGAGCCGATTTTGGCACACATGAACCTCGGCAACGCAGATCACATATCTTGCGTTTCTTCTCTACTGAAAAAGGATTCCAGAATCTGGTGGGATTTGGTACAATAGACTCACGATATCACCACCATGACTTGGGCTAGATTTGTGGAGCTGTTTCACAAAAAGTACTGCAACTCGGAAGTCATCGCTACGAGGGTGGAAGAGTTTGCCAGTCTTTAGCAGGGAAATTTGATGGTAGTCGAGTACGCTCGACAATTTGATCGTCTAGCCAATGTCGCACTAGAGTTGGTCCCAAACGACTACTTGAGGGTTACCAAGTTCACCAGGGGACTTAGACCTAAGATTGAATTGGGGGTCAAGCTTGCAAACCATGGAAACATTTCTTACGCTGATAACCTAGAAACGGCTATAGAAGTGGAAAGACTTCAAGAAAATGTTAGTAAGGAGGAGGCAAGAAAGTCTGAACCCAAGCAACAGAATCAGACTTAGAATGGTCGACACCAAAACAATAGCCAGCAACAATAATGGGCAGAAAAGAAAGCATCTTGATAATAATCAGACTGACACTGACAAAAGAGCACTAACCAATAATGGTAATACACAAGCCGGGTTATGTTGAATACCCTCAGTGCTCCAAGTGCCAGAAAAGACATTGTGGGAAGTGTCGTGCAAACAACAAAGGTTGTTACAATTTTGGCTAGGAATGTCAACGGAAAATAGATTGTCTATAGATGAAAACATAAGAAAAGAAGGACAATAAGATGGTTCCATCCAGAGTCTTCGCCTTGACCCAGGGAGAAGATCAAACTAGTAACAAGGTGGTCACAGGTCAGCTTCCTATCCTCGATAATATATGTTCAGTATTGTTTGATTCAGGAGCAACACAGTCGCATATCTCGTTAGGAATGATAGAGAAATTAGACAAACCTTGTGAAAGATTTAGAACTAGGTTTGTTACGGAACTTCCTACGAGCGAAGTTGTTCTATCATCACAAATAGTACGAGGAGTACCGATCAAAGTCGAGGGCACGGAGCTAGAAGGAGACCTGATAGAGCTAGTGATCAAGGACTTCGACGTAATACTGAGCATGGAGTGGTTAGCAAGACAAGGCACAACCATCGACTGTAGACGCAAGCAAGTGACATTTGAAATCCCTGAGGGTCAGAAACTATGTTTTATGGGAAAAGTTTCAGGATTATGGACACCACTTATCTCATCTCTCAAAGCTCAAAGGATGATAGAGAAAGGATGTCACAAATTCTTAGCAAGAGTCACGGATGTGCCACAGGAAACACCATTAAAGGTTGGAGACATCCGCATTATAAAGGAATTTCCAGAGATATTTCCTGACGACTTACCAAGGTTACCCCTACTCAGGAAATTGACTTCACAATGGACCTAGTACCAGGAACCGAGCCTATCTCAAAGGCACCATACCGAATGGCACCTACCGAACTCTAGGAGTTAACAATGTAGTTATAAGAACTCTTCGACTTGGGTTTCATCAGACCAAGCCATTCGTCATAGGGGGAACCGATTGTATTTGTGAAGAAGAAGGATGGAAGCATACATATGTGTATTGATTACGCAAGTTGAACAAGGTGACAATTAAGAACAAGTACCCACTACTCTGGATCGACGACGTATTTGATAAACTTCAAGGAGTGACTATATTTTCAAAGATTGATCTACGGTTCGGTTATCACCAAATCAAGGTAAGGGAAGAAGATATACCAAAGACAACTTTTAGGACTCGATACAGACATTACAAGTTCCTAGTTATGTCTTTTGGTCTTACCAATGCTCTAGCCGCATTTATGGACTTAATGAATCAGGTCTTCAAGGATTACTTGGACAAATTCATTGTGGTATTCATTGATGATATATTGGTGTACTCCAAGGACAAATTCGAGCACAAGGAACATTTAAGACTGACCATGCTGTGACTAAAGGAGCATCAACTTTATCCCATGTTCAAGAAATGCGAATTTTGGCTATCACAAGTATCATTCCTCGGCCACATAGCATCTAAGGATGGAGTCGCAGTAGACCCAACTAAGGTAGAGGTTGTGAAGGATTGGCGAAGACCTAAGAATGCGTCAGAAGTTAGAAGTTTTCTCGGGTTAGCAGGCTTTTATTAGAGATTTTTAGAAGGCTTTTCTAAGATAGCTACTTCGCTTACTAACCTGACCCAAAAACAAAAAAAGTTCAACTGGACAAATAAATGTCAAGAAAGCTTCTAGCTATTCAAAGATAAATTGTGTTCAACACCAATACTTTGCATACCGACACCCAATGACAAGTTTGTAGTATATTGTGATGCGTCTAAGCAAGGTTTTGTTGGGAAACTTATATATGATCTTTATTTAATTTCATGTAGATCTAATATTATACAAGTTAATATGAGAAACCATAGAACATGTTTCTATAATTGAATTCAAAGAGAAATAATGATAAGAATACTTACATTATACACAGCGGAATGAATGAGTCATTCCTTTAGTTTCTCTAACCCTTGTATCCTTTCTGTCGCAGAGTATTACCAAGAAACTGACCCGATCTTCAATTTTATTCAAAGCCTTCAAAAGTATCCTTAGAATCACCTAGGCTAGAGTGAGAAATTCTCAACACATGAGATAGATACAGAGAGAAGAAGAGAAAAGAACAATAAGGCTTAGAAAATGACTTATGTTTAGAGAGAATCTAAAACCTATCAGAAACTTGTGTTTCAACTTGTGACTTGACTTGTGTTTTCAACTCTCTCTTAACATTCCTTTTATAGACTCAATTAGGTCATTTATTTAATTAAAAAATCAATAAAATAATATCCAATTATCGGCCCTAGGTCAAAAATTATCATGGGCTTTAGACCCGTGAAATTTCCCATTTGATTATAAGCCAATTGGACTTAAAATCAATGCCTGTATTATTTTCTATTGATTTAGTTAATTAAATAATTATTCAAATCCTTTACCAAATTAATTATTTATAATTTGAACCTTGATTTAAACTTATTTATTAATTTAGATACCATTTTTTTATTTATAAATCTGCCCTAATTTCTCTTTTCTTCTCAAAATTACACAACTCAGTGAAACTATTCAAAATTGACTTGGTCAACTTTGATAATTCTAATTGATAATTAAATCAATTAATTGAGACTATCTAGATGATTTTATCCAAGGTACAGTGGAGTCCACGGGCCAATGAAATCAAGCTCCAATAAGTTATCATAAATCTAACAAATAAATTTACTAACTTATTAATTACTCGTGACTCTACTAAAGACTCGGAATCGCACTCTTGAATTCATAAAACGCTCTATAAAAAATATAGATACGTTATTAATTGTCTATTGTTACAACCATAATTGTCACTCAATCCTCTATAGATGGTCTACAATTATATGGGACTAAAATAACATTTTACCCCTCATTGTATTTTATCCTTAAAACACTTAGTTCCTTGTAAATGATATTTTAGTAAACTATTATTAATTACCGAATGAGATCTCTATCATTTAGCACCTTGAACCAAACTAAAAGGAAACCATCATTTCACTTCTTCATTAAAAGCTATAGATGTTCATATCTATGAATAACACTCCCACTCAATTATACTACCGAGTTTCCAAGATGTAAGTATAGGCTAGTCCGTAGGGTAAGCTGCTAACGAACAAGTCAAAGAACTCAAATAATACAATCAATTAGAATACTAACCACTTAGAATTGAGATTGAATTGACCTATGGTCAACTATATGATATGACTAGAATAGATAATAATGGTATGTTTACTTATCCTATCAATTGTCAATATCAGTCTAGTTTGATGTAACAAAGACATCCGATCTTATCTACTTTGCTAATGTTCTGGAAAGAGCATAACACTACAATGTGTAAGTAGATCATATCATAGATTGCCAAGTCAGTGTAAATCGTGTGCACTGACTAATCTTAGGACTAACTGATTTTGAACATATAATCATATTTATATTCCACTGTGATTACGTCACTATAAATACGATTAGCTATATGCTCGGGATTTAATACAAGTTTATATTAAATAAATAATCATGAAAATAAACATGTGAGAAAAGTGATTGACAAAGTAAAAAAATGATTTCTATTCTTTTATTGATAATAAATGAGATTACAAAGAAATTGGGTTTTAATTAGGGCATAAAACCCCGACAAACTCCCACTTGCACTAATTGAAAGTAATGCCTTAATTTTACTAATCCCATTTCTTTGATATGCTTATGAAATGTAGCTTCTGGTAGTGTCTTTGTAAACAGATCTGTAAGATTGTCTTCTGATGCAATCTTCATAACCTTCACATCTCCCCTGGCCATATATTCTCGAATAATGTGATACTTCCTTTCTATATGCTTACTCCTCTTGTGACTTCAAGGTTATTTTGATTTGGCTATCGCTCTTGTATTGTCACAAAATAACACAAGTGTTTTATCCATTTCTGGAATAACACCAAGATCCGAATAGAACTTCTTTAGCCATACTATTTCCTTAGCTGCTTCTGACGCAACTATGTACTCAGCCTCCATGGTGGAATATGAGATTGCAGACTGCTTTATGCTTATCCATATCACAGTTCCACCCGCAAGAGTAAGCACCATTCCAGAAATAGACTTCCTGTCATCGACATTAGTCTGAAAATCTGAATCGGTGTAGCCTATAGGGTTCAGAACACCACTCTTGTAGAATAACATATAATCCCTAGTTCGCCTTAAATACTTCATGACATGCTTAATTGCTATCCAATGTTCCGGTCCTGGGTATGACTGATACCTGCTCACTACTCCACTGCATAGCAGATATCTGGTCTAGTACACAACATGGCATACATCAGATTTCCAACTGTAGATGTGTAAGGAACTTTTCTCATTGCATCATCCTCTTCAAGAATCTGGGGAGACTGCTTCTTTGAAAGATGAATTCCATGGCAGAACAGTAAACGTCCTTTCTTGGAATTTGTCATTGAGAATCGTTCAAGCACTTTATCTATGTAAGGTGCTTGAGATAGAGCTAAGAGTCTATTCTTTCTATCCCTAATGATTTGGACACCTAGAACATATCTTGCTTCACCCAAATCCTTCATTTGGAATTGAGTGCTTAGCCAAATCTTCACATCTGACAATTTCTTAACATTGTTTCCAATCAGTAAGATATCATCTACATAAAAAACCAAGAATACCATTATTTGATTTTCCTTTAGTTGGTAAACATAAGACTCATCATTACTTGTTCAAAGTCATAGGTTTTGATTATTTCATCAAACCTAATATTACACGAACGAGAAGCTTGCTTAAGTCCATAAATGGACCTATTCAACTTGCAAATTTTTCCTTCTTGGCCAACTACTTTAAATCCTTCTGGTTAAGCCTTATAAATGACTTCGTCAAGCTTTCCATTAAGAAAATATGTCTTGATGTCCATTTGTCAGATCTCATAGTCGAGAGCGGCTGCTATGGATAGGAGGATGCGAATGGACTTGAGCATGGCTACTGGACTAAAAGTTTCCTCATAGTCCACGCCTTCTCTTTAGGTATAACCCTTTTCCACTAATCGAGCTTTATAAGTCTCGATATTTCCATCAACACCTTGTTTCTTCTTATAGTGCACCCAATGGCCCTAAAGTCACTATGTAACGCCCTGGATGGCCAAGACCGTTACACTGTGTGTTTATAAAGTGCTAGACTTGCTAATCTAGTCATTTAGTTAAAATCGTGTTACTGAAACTATCAAGGAGCTAGTGTTTAAAATGATTTGGTCTCAAAAGCCACATTTTCATTAAGAAACATTATTTTTTTACACGGGATCCCAAAAATACAAGTTTAAAGATCGTTTACAAAAGTTATAAGTTTCAGATACAATAATCAACCATACTAAGGCAAAACAAGCGGTTAGGTAATCCCTGTCCTGATCCACTCCTTGACCATGATGATCGAACGGCTGGCTATGTACATTCCACCCCATGGCCCTCCATCTCAGGGTTGGTCCAGCTTTCCTTTGCCTTTACCTGCACCACGTAGCACCCGTGAGCCAAGGCCCAGCAAGAAAACATAACAACAGAGCATGAGCAATCTACAGACAAATCAATATCTCACATTGCATCACATGATCTCATCCACATAGTCACTCAGTATAATCAAGTATCCAACAAGTTAAACATATCAATTCATGTCATATATCACTGCACAAATGATAACTAGGGCTAGCGCTCTCAGGCTACTCCCTCCGTTATCCCACTGACTTCGGCTCGCTTAGGCCGAACTCAGTGAATATTCTCGGCTAACAATGGCTAAGCCGCGCCCTGTGCGCAAATACTATGTACGGCACTCTTAGGCCGCTTTTACATGTCCCATGGCGTGATACCATCATTGACACGATACAATTCTCGGGAGCAATTAGTCTCATCACAAACACATAATCGGGTGCAGTTTTCTTACCTTTCAATTCACTAGCTTTGATCCCTCGACTCCTTGAGCACAATCCCCCCTCGAGCCCTAGCGCTCACCTAAACACAATCATGGCCATAGTCATTATCGAACCTCAAGTCCAAAACCTAGCCTCGAAGTCATCCCGAGCCCCCAGGAAGTCCTAGTTCCACCAAACAAGGTGGTGGAAACAAACCCCAAACCTTAGGTCAGAAACCCTTGCAAACAACCCTAAAATCCCCTTCATAAAGCAGGGTAGCGCTACAGCGCTCTTGGGAGGGCGCTACAGCGCTACAAACAGAGCCAAAATCCCCTCAGCATTATGGCCTAGCGCTACAGCGCCTAAAGGCTAGTGCTAGTCACAGGCAAACCAGCTCCAATTTTCCTCTTCTGCGATTTTCTCGAACCAACCTCAACCAAACCTCTTCCAAATCCTTCCTAAACTCAGAAACAACCTTATGACCATACTCCACTCATCCCAAGCACCCCAAACACCTAGAACTCAAGCACATGCATCCACAAGCACAAAATTCACCATAGTCACTCCTAAACTCTAAAACTCAGTAAAAACCAGCTGAACAACAGAGTTAGAGTTTAGACTTTATACCTCAGGTGGAATTTCAACCTCAAGCTGTCTCTAGGCCTCCTTGGCTTGCTTATCCTTAACCTTTGCTCTGAATTTCCCCAAAGTTCTCCATCAAACTCAACCTTTACACCATAATTCAGAAACCAAACCAGCAACTGAAGAGATTACAAAATCTTACCTCAAGTGATGGCCTAACCTTGCTAAACCCTTGCCAAGTCCTCATTCTCAGCTCAGTAACCTTGTGGCTTAACTAGACTAGCTCCCCTCTGAGTTTTACTCTAGAAATCCTCAAGAAATTGGTGAAGGAAGCTTGAACTGACTTAGAGAACTCCCTCTGCTTTCCCTCCTTTCTTTTCCCTTCCTTTTCTTTCTTTTTCAGACTTCTACAATACTCTACAAATCCCACTATCATAAAGCCTCAGCATATCTATACCTTACATGCCAAATGACCCTAATGCCCTCCCCTTTATTTCTAAACATTTAGTCTACTTAAGGGCGTTTTAGTCATTTTACCCAATTCCTGCTAACTCCTCGAGTGTCTCTAATATTTCCCGCTTAATTCCCGATACCTAATTAACCACCAATGATTTTCCTCAATGTCCAAATGGACTCCAGTATATTTGGTAAATTCCCATTTATACCCCTAAGCTCACCCCGAGCCGGGTATAAATCCCCGCCATGACTTTTCTGCTACTTTGCTCACTAGGACCGTCTCGAGTCACAGATCACAGATATATTCACATAATAATGTGGTCTCGACAATTATCACATATATCAATACAATTATGCCCACAATGGCCAAAATTACGATTATGCCCTTCTAACCTAGTCAGGGCCTACATGTATACTAATACACATACTCATGCATCTCAAATATTCAAATAGCCATATAACATGCTTTAAATCATAATCATTCATCTTAATCATTAAAAACACACATAATTCCCATTATGCCCTCCAGGCACGCTAATCAAGGCCCTTAAGCCCTATTAGCGAATTTGGGTCGTTACACACTAGGTGCTTCCACAAGATCCCAAACAGAATTTGAGTACATGGACTCCATTTCCTGTTTCATGGCTTCAAGCCATAGTTCCTTTTCAGGGCTTGCCATTTCCTATTTCAAAGACAACAGATCATCATCACTAGTGTCACCAACAACCATATTGGTTTCATCATCCAAACCATAGCGAACTGGGTTCCTAGAAACCCTCCCACTACGACGAGGCTCCGTGACTGTTTGCTCAGGATTAGTGGTACTTTCTTTATTTAAATTGACTTGCGTCGGTTGGACATGAAGAGTGGGAATTTCATCATCAACTCGCGTTGATGAAGATGGAAAATTGGTTGGAGTCAATTCTTTAACCATTTCCTCTAAAAGTACTTTGCTGTGTGGTTTGAAGTTTTAGACATAGTCATTCTTCAGAAAAGTAGTAGTCGTAGAAGTAAACACTTTCTTTTCTGAATGACTATAGAAAATTCCACCCCGAGTACCTTTAGGATAGCCAACAAAGATGCAAACTTCAGTTCGCGTTCTAACTTTCCTTCCTTTTTCCTCAGGTTGTGGGTGGGACACCCCCAGATTCTATAATGGCGTAAACTAGGTTCACGACCATTCCAGTGTTCTAAAGGTGTTTTGGGGATTGATATAGACAGTACGACATTGAGAATGTCATTCGCGGTTTCAATTGCATGTCCCCAGAATGAAGTTGGTGGAGTTTCGCAAGATATTTAACGTTTTACCTATTTGGTTTTGATCCATCGCTGTGAATTCTTGAAACTTTGAAAATGTTTCTGATTCCATATGCATTAGGTAAAGACATGAGTGTCTAGAGTAATCATCAATGAAAGTGACGAAATACTCAAAACCACCCTTGGCTTGTACATTCAGAGGTCCACAAACATCTTAATGAACAAGTCCAAGTGGTTCTTTGGCCCTTTCACCCTTTATAGAGAATGATGCTTGGTCAGTTTGCCTTCTAGACAAGATTCACAGACAGGTAATTCACCTAAGGTGAGTTCCCTCAAAGGCCCATCCTTTGTAAGTCTTTGAATCCTAACATAGCCAATGTGACATAGTCGCAAGTGCCATAAATACGTCATATTATCGTTATTGGTCTTTTGACGTTTATTGGTCCTATGTTTAGCAACTTTGAATAAATAATTGTTAAGAGTGAGGGGTTCGTTAGGTCGCAGAATATAAAGCTCATTTTCCAAACATGCAATACACAATTGTGATCCATTGAAAGAAATAAATATATTAAAACTTGTGAAAGTCATAAAAAATTGTTCTAATTGCAACATGGAAGCTGAAATTAAATTTCTACTAAAATCCGAAATAAAAAATACATCTTTTAAAATTAAGTATGTATTTTCGAACTTCAGACGAGATCTTCCTCTAGCTTGGACCGCAACAAATGCTCTATTCCTAACTCTAAGCTTTAAGCCACCTTCATCCACTTCCTCCCAGGATTCAAGAAGCTTTGTTTTTCCCTGCAAGAAACTTGAGGCAATCTCATTTCCAATGCCCCTTCTCTTTGCAGTGAAAGAACTTATCTTTACTTTTCTTGTTTTCCCCTTAGGCATATGTGCACTAGGTTGTGCACTTGTCTTTGCAGCCTTTACAGGCTTGGGGTTGTTGTTTTTTCCACCTTTCCTCTTGTTTCCAGCTTTTGAAGACGAAGATTGGTTAGCTTTAGCCTTAGCTGGATCAGTAGCAACAACAGTAGTCTTATTTTCTCCTCCCTTACTAGATCCACCCATAATAGGCTCAAAATTCTAAAGTCGTTCATGGGATGTGTCAGACCATAGTTGAGTTGATCATGAACGTGCGGACACGGTGCCATGCGAGCATTTACGGTGCCATCCCGAACGTGCGTACACGGTGCTATCCAATCATTTACGGTGCCATCAAGAACATGCAAAGACGGTGCTCGTTCTGGGGATTCAGTCATGGCGAGAGTTGTCACCAATCATCACAAAGTTGATGTTTTGCTTCCATTTAAGGAAGTTTTCTCCAGTGTGTTTCTCCATCAAAAGTTGAGAAAGGATGGGAGGAGACACAACCATAATTAAAACTACTTATAATCAATAAAATATAAATCAATCACTTTTGTTCAATAAAACTTCTATTAAAAAAAATTCAAGAAATAGCATAACATATACCAAAAATATGTATGATATGAGAAAAAAAATACGAAAATAATCATATCTCTATTTCTTTAGGTCTTTAACTAATCTATGATATCCTTGTCCCGGTTGGCGAGAGTAAATAATACACTAGTTAAATAAAGTTGTAAACTTATTTAATAATGGACACCATTATTAACAACCTACTATTCGATCAAAATAAGAAACCAAAATCTCTTATATTATGAGCTAGACCCACGGTTTTGATAATCAATAGATTTAGTACTAGTAGTCACTGTAGGGGTGAATCTAGTAGAATTTGACCTATAATTATCTATCTTTCGAAATCTAACATTGTCAAAATAACTAATGAACACTTTTCGTAGGGGGACAAATCAAAGCGTCTCGAGGCCCCATTAAGTATTGACTTTGTTAAACCAACAATGAAAATCAAATAGAATTCTTAATATAAGCTCATTATAAAATTAATGACTGTGGTTCTCCAAAAAATTGAAAAATTAAATTTTTAAAACCAAAGTCCTATAATTTCCTATTAATTCTAAAGTGCCACATTGAAACAAATTCAATTAATTTATAATTAATTTGTTGCTAATCAATATTTAGGTTTAACTAATATAATGAACTTATACAATTAAGTCAAACTTAGGTAAATGGGCCTTAAAAATTGGGCTTGTATGGAGGAGGGCTGGGTCCAGTATCTCGTTCCCACTACTAAAGCTCTCATGCTTCCATACAAGGTCCAAAAGACAGGAATTTAAACTTTTGTTTTATTAATTGTTATAAACTGATTAGGCTCACTATAGTCATGCAAAGCAAATGGGGCTTCATAAGTGGAACCACCCACAAGAGATGAATTTAAACTTTGCATTTTCTAATAGGCCCAAATAAAACCTATCATTTTATGAATATTTTATTTGGAAAAATCCATATGTCTAACAAACATATGGGCCACTATATGCATCTAAGCCCAATTGCAAAAATACCACATATAGTGCAAACATACAGTTATAATTGGATGGGCCTAATCTTTATGCAAAAATACCACAATTTATTTCTTTTGCAAAAATATCACAATTAATTATCTAGAATTTATAAAAAATTCAAATTAATTAAATTTTTACAAAAATAAGTCAATTTAAATTAAATTTATCAACAATTAACAATAGTTAATTTAAATTTCATTTATCAACAATCAACATGGTTTAGGTTAATTCGAAAAAAAATATTAATTTAATTTAAACAGGATTTATCAACAATTAACCAAAGTTAATTTAAATCTCATTTATTAAAAAAAACATATATTTTATTAATTGGTTGAAAAAAATTGATATTTTTCAAAATATAACCAATTTTAAACTTTAAAATCAATATCTTAACTGTTTTTCAAAAAACATCTTGTGTTGTTACAACTATAAGCTAATATTTTAACCATTAAAAAATAAAATATTAATAGTTATAAAAACTCTAAAATATCTCAAAACACTTAAACAAATTCAAATATCCATGAAAATATCTAACTAACAAATTTCAAATTTTAAATAATTTAAATATTAAAAACTATAGAATAAATAGATTTATATTTTCTAATAAAGATTTAATAAAAATAACAAGTATTTAAAAGAAAATATCTTAAATATCTGATATCTTAATTCTAATATTTTAATATATTAAAATATTTAAAATTAAGTTGTTAGTCTATTTTTAAATTTGAATTTGAATCTTTGTAAAACTATCTAATTATTTAAATCTCAACCAACAAAAATATCTTATTTAAAAAAACATTTTTAAATGATAAAAAAAATTTGAAATCGTTGGCTTTGATTATAAATAATTAATTTTCACATTTTTTTTTAATTTGGGATGAACAGTACCCGTTTCGTGTATTATTCACCGTGGTCTGGCAACAGGTGTATGCACGCGTGGATGGTGTGGCTGCCGAGGGGTGCGCGTAGGTGGGGCCACGCACCCAGGTGGGCGCGCGCGGTGTGCAGTAGACAGCCGAGTGACAAGTTTGTGGGGTGGGGTGATGCGCGCGCACAACTGGCAGCCAGGCAAAAAAAATTCGATAAATTTTTTTTGGGCAATTTTTCAAACCAAAACAGTTTTCTAATTAATTCCTACCATGTTTTACACAAAATAAAACATATATAAAAATTAATGGTATAGGAAACACAACAAAATAACCTAAAATTGCTAATAATCACATATAATTCAATATGCTTCATAAAAACATGAAAATCCATCCAATTATTCAAACACATCAAATAATTTAATTTTTAACATGTTCATGCATGAAAATAAAGATTACCATAGGTTATGAGGCGAGTTGTTAAAAAAAACATATACATGATCTTTATTTATTTTCATGTAGATCTAATATTAAACAAGTTAATATGAGATAACCTAGAACATATTTCTAAAATTGAATTCAAAGAGAAATAATGATAAGAATACTTACATTATACGTAGAGGAATGAATGATTCATTCCTTCAGTTTCTCTAACTCTTGTATCCTTTTTGTCGCAGAGTATTACCAAGAAACTGAACCGATCTTCAATTTTCTTCACAGCCTTCCAAAGTATCCTTGGAATCACCTATACTAGAGTGGGCAATTATCAACACATGAGATAGATATAGAGAGAAGAAAAGAAAAGAACAATAAGGCTTAGAAAATGACTTATGTTTAGAGGGAATCTAAAACCTATACGAAAAACAATGTCTGTCATCTGAAATTTGACTTATGTTTTCAAATCTCTCTTAACATTCCTTTTATAAAATCAATTAGGTCATTTATTTAATTAAAAAATCAATAAAATAATAGCCAATAATCAACCTTGGGTCGAAATTATCATGGGCTTTAGGCCCGTTAAATTTCTCATTTGATTATAAGCCTGTTTGAACTTAAAATCAAGGCCTCTATTATTTTCTATTGATTTAATTAATTAAATAATTATTCAAATCCTTTATCAAATTAATTATTTATAATTTGAACCTTGATTTAAACTTATTTATTAATTTAGATACAAATTTATCTTAATTAATAAATACGCCATAATTTCTCTTTTCTTCTTTAATATACATAACTCTGTGAAACTATCCAAAATTGACCTGGTCAACTTTGATAATTCTAATTGATAATTAAATCAAGTAATTGAGACTATCTAGATGATTTTATCTAAGGTACTGTGGGGACCATGGGCCTATGAAATCAAACTCCAATAAGTTATCGTAAATCTAACAAATAAATTTACTAACTTATTAATTCCTCGTGACTCCACTAAAGACTCGGAATTGCACTCTTGAATTCATAGAATGCTCTATAACAAATATATATATGCTATTAATTATCCATTGTTACAACCATAATTGTCACTCAATCTTCTATAGACAGTCCACAATGAGTTGATACTAAAATACCATTTTACCCCTCATTGTATTTTATCCTTAAAACACTTAGTTCCTTGTAAATTATACTTCAGTAAACTAATATTAATTACTGAAATGAGATCTCTATCATTTAGCTCCTTGAACCAAACTAAAAGGAAACCATCATTTCACTTCTTAATTAGAGGCACCTCTTATGTCGATGCCAGCAGCTGGGCAGCTGCCTGAGGTTGAAAATAAATGGGAGCCTCTCTATGAAAGGTTCAGGAAGCAAAAACCTCCAGTATTTGAGGGCAATACAGATCCTGCCAAGGCAGAGCAGTGGATGAGTATGATTACCACTATCCTTGACTTTATGAGGGTATATGGTAATGAGAGGGTGGCTTGTGCCACTTATATGTTTCGGGAGGATGCCCAGATTTGGTGGGAGGTTATTACCCAGACCAAGAATGTGAATGCTCTGACTTGGGAAGAGTTTCAGACTCTATTCAATGAAAAATATTATAATGATGCGATCAGGGCGGCGAAGGCCGAGGAGTTCATTAGGCTACTTCAGGGGAACTTATCAGTCACGTAGTATACCTTGAAATTTGATCGTTTGGAAAAGTTTTCCATGGAGCTAGTGCCCACGGATGGGACCAGGAGAGAGAGATTTTTGCAGGGGCTACAACCCAGATTAGCCCGTGATGTACGTATCACCATTGTGGCTGGGGTTACTACCTATGCGCAGGTGGTTGAGAAGGCACTCACAGCTTAGAGTGCAGAGAATAGGATTTGGCATGATAGTGTAGTCAGGAAGGATTTCAGGAGGACAGATCCTCCATTTGTGGGTTCTGGTAGGGGTGGAGGCCCCAGTGATCAGAAGAGGAAGGTTCGTGACACCTTCCCAGTTCCAGGTCCTGATAGGCGGCCCCATGGTATTTCTATGGATCATCCAGGTGGTAATGAAGCCTGGAAGTCTTATCCTGAGTGCCCTAGATGCAAGAGACATCATTTGGGAGAGTGTAGGGCAAGGGCCTGCTTCTCATGTGGAGCAGTGGGTCATCTTAAAAAGGATTGTCCTAAGGCAAGGAAAGAAGAACCCAGAAAGGCGAATAGCTAGGCCCCAGCTCGAGTGTTCGCATTGACTCAAGCGGAAGCTGAGGCTTCTCCCTCAGTTGTTACAGGTTAACTTCTTAGTGCTGGAACCCCTTATAATGTGTTGATTGATTCTGGTGCTACACATTCTTTTGTAGCTAGTAGTATTATTGATAGACTGTGTAGAGCTTGTGATTTTTATGCTATGGGGTTTGGAACTTTGTTACCCACTGGAGAGTTAGTGGTATCCAGGAGATGGGTCAGATCTTTGCCGGTGACAGTAGAGGGCAGAGAGTTATCAGTGGATTTGATAGAGTTGGTTATGACTGACTTCGATATGATACTGGGTATGGATTGGTTAGCAAAGTATGGGGCAACCATTGATTGCAGAAGGAAGATGGTCACCTTTGAGCCCGAAGGAGAGGATCCTTTTGTGTTTGTTGGTGCTGTGCATGGACCTCGCATTCCTATGATTTCTACATTGAGGGCTAGGGATTTATTGCAAGGTGATTGCATCGGATTCTTAGCCAGTGTGGTTGATACCATTCAGGTCGTGCTAGTGAGACCAGAAGATACCATACTTGTTTGTGAGTTTCTGGATATGTTTCTAGAAGATTTTCCAGGGTTGCCACCGCACAGAGAAATTGAGTTTGTTATAGAACTGGCACCAGGGATGGAGCCAGTGTCTAGAGCACCTTATAGAATGGCCCCAGCTGAGTTAAAGGAATTAAAGGTACAGTTGCAAGAGCTGTTGGATTTGGGTTTTATCAGACCTAGTTTCTCACCTTGGGGTGTGCCAGTTCTGTTTGTAAAGAAGAAGGATGGTTCTCTGAGAATGTGTATTGATTACAGAGAACTGAATAAGTTGACAATTAAGAATAAGTATCCTTTGCCAAGGATAGATGATCTGTTTGATCAGTTGCAAGGTAAGAAGGTATTCTCGAAGATTGACCTTCGTTCTGGTTATCATCAGTTGAGGGTCAAGGAAGGAGATATACCCAAGACTGTTTTTCATACCAGGTATGGGCATTATGAATTCCTAGTTATATCTTTTGGATTGACTATTGCCCCTGCTGCGTTTATGGATCTGATGAACAGAGTGTTCAGGGATTATCTAGACCACTTTGTGATCATCTTCATCGATGATATTCTGGTATATTCTCAGTCTGAGTTAGAACATGAGCAACATCTGAGGTTGGTTCTACAGAGACTGGGGGAACACAGATTGTTTACTAAGTTCAAGAAATGTGAGTTCTGGTTATCTCAGGTATTCTTTCTTGGGCACATTGTCAGTAAGGAGGGGATTAAGGTAGATCCAGCAAAGATTGAAGAGTTCAGAGATTTGACAAGGCCAAAGAATGTTTCTGAGGTTAGAAGTTTCCTTGGATTGGTAGGTTATTATAGGCGTTTCGTGGAAGGGTTCTCAAAGATTGCTACTGCATTGACTGAGCTGACACGCAAGAGTCAGAAATTTGTGTGGTCAGATAAATGTGAGAACAGCTTCCAGGAACTGAAGCAGAGATTGATTATAGCTCCGATTCTGAGTCTTCCAATAGACCAGGAGAAGTTTGTGATTTATTGTGATGCTTCTCATCAGGGTTTGGGCTGTGTTTTGATGCAATCAGAGAAGGTCATTCTTATGCTTCTCGTCAGTTGAAGGAGTATGAAAAGAGATATCCTACTCATGATTTAGAGTTGGCGGCTGTGGTTTTTGCTTTGAAGATATGGAGGCACTATCTCTATGGAGAGAAGTGTGAGATTTATACATACCACAATAGCCTGAAATACGTCTTCACCCAGAAAGATTTAAATATGAGACAAAGGCATTGGCTGGAGTTAGTAAAAGATTATGATTGTGAGATTCTGTATCATCCAGGAAAAGCCAACGTGGTAGCTGATGCTTTAAGCCGGAAGGGTCCGGGACAGATTCATGGTATGAGGCTGATAGCCAGAGAGTTAGCAGATGATATGACGAGAGCTGGTATAGAGTTATTGGTGGGCCAGTTGGCTAATATTACGCTACAGTCTACGCTATTAGAGAGAATTAAGAAGGGTCAGCTGAGTGTTTCACAGCTGATCAAGATTAGAGAGGATGTTTTAGCTGGAGCATCCAGGGATTATTCAGTGTCTGAGTTATGCTTGTTGAGATACAAGGGGTGGATATGTGTTCCGTTAGACACTGCTTTGAGGCGAGAGATTCTGGATGAATTTCACACTACACCTTACTCTTTGCATCCAGGCACCACGAAGATGTATTAGGATGTGAGATTGTTGTATTGGTGGCCGGGGATGAAGATAGATGTAGTTGAATATGTGGCTAAGTGCTTGACATGTCGGCAGGTCAAGGCTGAGCATCAGAGGCCGGCAGGGTTATTGCAGCCTCTGGATATCCCAGAGTGGAAGTGGGAAGACATCATGATGGATTTCGTGGTGGGCTTACGCAGGACTGTTGGTCAGCATGATTCTATTTGGGTGATAGTGGATCGCTACACCAAGTGAGCTCACTTTCTGCCAGTGAGGACTACTTATATAGTTGACCAGTATGCAGATCTCTATGTGAGAGAGATCGTGCGCTTCCATGGAACACCTAGGTCGATCGTGTCAGATCACGACCCTAATTTTACTTCCAAGTTCTGGGGGAGTTTGCAGAAGGCCATGGGTAACCAGTTGAAGTTCAGTACTGCTTATCATCCTCAGATAAATGGGCAATCTGAGAGGACGATCCAGATATTAGAAGACATGCTGAGAGTATGTGTACTGGACTTTGGTGGATCTTGGAGCAAGTATCTACCTTTAATATAGTTGTCCTACAACAACAGTTGTCAATCTACCATTGGAGTTGCACCTTATGAGATGCTGTATGGTAGGAAGTGCAGATCTCCCATTCATTGGGATGAGACAGGTGAAAGGAGATACTTGGGTCCTGAGGCAGTTCAGAGGACCAGTGAGGCCATTGAGAAGATTAGAGCTCGGATGCTCGCTTCTCAGAGTAGGCAGAAGAGCTAGGCAGATCCCAAGCGCAGGAACGTGGAGTTCCAAGTGGGAAACTATGTCTTCCTTAGAGTCTCGCCATGGAAAGGGGTGAGAAGGTTTGGGAAGAAGGGCAAGATAAGCCCTAGATTTGTAGGTCCATTTGAGATCCTGGAGAGGATTGGTCAGGCGGCTTATAGATTGGATTTACCTCCGACATTAGCTGTCGTGCATAATGTGTTTCATGTTTTAGCTCTTCGAAGGTATGTATCTGATGTGAACCATATTCTGAGTTATGAAGATCTGGAGCTTGAGCCAGATCTCTCCTTTGAGGAGCAGCCAGTTCAGATACTTGACAGGAAAGATAAGGTCCTTGGGAATAAGACGATACCTTTGGTTAAGGTATTATGGAGGAACAACAAGGTCGAGGAAGCAAGCTGGGAGCTGGAGTCAGATATGCAGAGTCAGTATCCCGAGCTATTCAGGTAAATTTCGAGGACGAAATTTCTGTAAGGAGGGGATAGTTGTAATGCCCCGAATCCTTCGATGTGGTTTAATGGCAGGATCAGTAGGCCGGGAGGGCCATAACTGTTTAATTATGCCATTAAATGATAATATGCATGTTTATATTAATTATATTATAATATGATGTTATATGCATGCATGTGGGTCCACATTTGAATATTATGATATTATGGTAATTTGGCCCGTTAAGGGTATATTTATATATTTGGGTGCATATTGTGATTTGTGAATGAGATCCCATTATTATGGAGATATATTCGAGCTATTCGGCATGAGACGGTCCTATATAGTGGATTAGCGGTTTTGTCATAACGGGGTCAATTATTGGGTAATAAGAATGTTAATTTGATGATAAATTGGGAGTTATTGAGATCAGGATGAAATTCTGGAAGTTTTTACTATAATGTCCCTGGGGAGGATTTTGGGACCCCGAGCACTAGGTTTTATTTGAGGTTACTTAAGCTTGAAGTAGCTTGTCAGATAGAACGTACGTTAGAAAACCTCTCGTTCTTTCTCGTTAGTTCATTTTTACTGTTCGAAGCCTTTTCAAAGAAATCTCGAGTTCTAGGAGTCGGAATCAACGAGGATCGAGGCATAGCGATCCTAGGAAAGATTATAAGCTTCTTGACCGAAGGATTTGACGAGAAACAACCCAATCGAAGGTAATTTAAGTTTAAAGTTTTGAGTTTTTAGAGTTTCTAAGCTTTGAATTGGACTTGTAAACCGTTGAGTTGTTGGTTTGATTGAACCTTGGGTTTTGATTGTTTTGGACCATTGGGAAGCTTGGGAACTTTGATTTGATGATTTGGTAATGTTTAGGCATGATTTTGGAGGCCTTGGGATGTTGGAGAACGAGTTTGGGCATGTTCTGGGTTGGGCGCCGCAGCCCTATTCTTGGAGAGTTGTGGCCCTAGCTCGAAGAAGCAGGTGGGGGAAATCGTTCTTGCTGGGCGCCGCAGCCCTTGATGTAAGGCGCCGTGGTCCTTGCTTTAGAGGTGGCTGGGGGCCACAGCCCAAGGTGCCAGGGCCGCAGCCCTTGAGCAGGGTTGAGCCCGTTTGTGTGTTTTGACCCCAGGAACATAGTTTTAGGCCTCGGGATTGTTCCTACTACTTGGATTAGTTTGGATTGATGTCCCGGAGGCTAGATTTTGGTTTGGGAACCTATGTTGATCATTTTTATTGATGATGTCCCATGTTTGGTTATGACTAGGTGACCACTAAAGGACTAAAAGTTGATCGTTCTCAAGGGTCATTCCTTTATTCATTCTTGCTCAAATCTGAGGTAAGAAAATTGCACCCTGTGTATATATGACATGTGTATTTGTTATTGAGGCATGTTGATTGATAAATGTGAACATGGATTTCATATTAAATGCTAGTGAATGTTGTTTACTTATATATGGCACTAACTAGTCAGGGACACTGACCTAAGAGTCAGAACCGGCAATAGCGTCCTGAACGCAGGGCCAAATGAAGATTAGATCTAATCGATATCAGCATTGAATGGATCTAAGGAATTAATGCTGGACCGAACCTAAGGTCGATGAAACTTATAAGCGCTTGGCTAGTCTAAATCTAGTTACTTAGAGCCAAGGCCTAAGGCCTAGGTGATCGCTTGTCACATGGCTAGGGAACGATGTTCTAGGGTTATGACTCTATGGTCATGAGGAAGGTTATGTTGGTGACCAGTCACCATGCACCTATCCTGTTTAAATTGATGAAAGGTTCACTTACCTGTTAAGCCCCGGTGACCCTATCGTCACAAGGCTAAAGGAAGCTATTCACAACTTAGTGACTCTTGTGACTGTTACCTATCTGTTTTGGACTGATAGTCCTGAATGATTATTATGATCATTGTTGATATTATATCATGCTATATTGTGTTTTCTTGCTGGGCCTTGGCTCATGGATGCTATGTGGTGCAGGTAAAGGGAAAGAAAAGCTCACGCAGCCTTAAGTGGAGAGCTTAGGTGGTGATGTGTACATATGCGGCCACTTGACCAGCACGGCCAAGGAGTTCTCAGAGGAACTAGGGGGTTTACCCTATTTTTCCGCTTAGGTCGGCGAGTTTGTAAATTTGAAACAGTAGTGACCATTTTGAGTTGTAAATAACTTGTAAATGTTTTGATATGCTCATGAGCAATTATATGTTTAATAAAATATATCATTTCCTTTTTATTGTTTTTAACCTTAACCTGTTAATAACACTTAGAGCACGTTTTTAACCAAAGGACTCGGGTAGCGAGTCAAATTTCCAGTTCACCGTTCACCGTAACTGTTCTGGGGTAACCAGGGCATTACAGGGGGCATGTTCAAGATCTACCAGAATTCTTCCCTGTTTTAAAGCATTATAACATGAAGCTTAATCCCTTAACGTGGTTGTTTGGGGTAGGCTAGGGAAAATTTCTTAGTTTCATCGTCAATTCAAGAGGTATAGAATTTAATCTAGAAAAGATCAAATATTTAATTGACATGAAGTCCCCAACCAAAATAAAGGATGTACAGAGCCTCACCGGACGAATTGCAGCTCTTAGTAGATTCATCTCAAAGTCAATAGATAAATGTGTTTTATTCTTTAACCTGCTAAGAGGAAGTAGCAAGTTCGAATGGAAAAAAGAATGTGAAAAGGCCTTCCAAGCACTTAAGGAACATCTAGCAAAGCCATTAGTCTTGTCAAAGCCAATTTATGGGGAAACTCTTTATTTGTATCTAGCAGTTACTAAACATTCTGTTAGTGCAACACTAATCAGAGAAGCAGACAAAATCCAACATCTAGTATATTACATCAGCAAAAGTTTGATAAGGGCAGAACAAAGATATCCCTTGATTGAAAAATTAGTGTACTGTCTGCTACTTGCACCAAGAAAATTAGGGCCATACTTTCAAGCTCAACCAATTATAGTCCTAACAGAACAACCTCTCAAGCAAGTGTTACAAAAACCTGAGGCTTCTAGACGATTGCTCAAATGGAAAATAGAGCTTGAACAGTACGAAATCACCTAACAGTACTGTCTGCTATCAAAGAACAAGGCCTAGCAGACTTCATTTCTTAATACACATGAGTATCAGATGAAAATGAGCAATGGGTTGCACCAGAAGAAAACAAAGAGACATGTCCAACCTGGAAGTTGTATATGGATGGGTCCTCAAATGAGCACAAATCTGGAGCTGAGATCATTTTAGTTACACTTGAGGGGCATCACATTCATTGCACATTGCGATTCGAATTCAATGCCTCAAACAATGAAGCAGAATATGAGGCCCTGCATGTCGGACTTTGACTTGCTAAAGATGTTAAGGCTCTATCAGTAGACATTTAAGTGATTCACAGCTGGTCGTAAAACAAATACTAGGAGAGTACCAAGCTCAAGGCATAAAGATGGCCTCTTCTCTAAGCAAAGCAAAAGACCTTTTGGCATAGTTCAAGAAGTATACTATATAATAATAACTGCTAGAGCAGAATTCAAATGTTGATGCCTTAGCCATGCTAGCAAGTGCCAAAGATGCCAACACTTTAAACATAATACCAATTGAGCACCTCGTCCAACAAAGTATTAATGAAACATAGACAACGTTGTTGCTTGAAAATTCACTATCCTGGATGATTCCAATTGATGTTTATTTGGAGCAAGGGAATTTTCCCCATAACATAAATGAAGCACGAAAGATATATAGGAAAGCTGCTAGATACGTAATCCTTGATGGAGTGGTGTATAGGAGAGGGTACTCAATGCCTCTACTCCGTTGTGTCACTAGAACTGAAGCAGAGCTGTTAATGATAGAAGTGCATGATGGATTTTGTGGAAATCACGCAAAGGGCAAAGTCTAGCAAAGAAGATATTAAGACAATGATATTTTTTGCAAACTATGAATGAAGATGCAATGGAGTATGTGTGAAAATGTGACAAGTGCCAAAGAATCTCCCAGATACCTCGGGCAACTCCTAATGAGCTCAACAAATGCAAAGTCCATGGCCCTTTGATATATGAGGGATACATCTGATTGGAAAATACCTACAGGAAAAAGAGGAATCAAATTTTTAGTAGTTCCAGTGGATTACTTTACTTAGTGGGTTGAAGCATAACCACTAGTAACTATTACTTTGAAGAAAGTGCTCGATTTCGTGGTAAAAAATATCATCTAGAGATACAGACTACCAAAAAAGATAATTTCAGACAACAGTACTCATTTTAACAGTGATTTATTTACAGACTTTTGTGCACAACATGGTATCACAAAAAGTTTCTCGGTTGTTGCTCATGCCTAAGCAAATGGACAGGTAGAACCTGGTAACAAAACTGTATAAGATACAATGAAGAAACGACTCGAGAAAGCTAAAGGCAACTTGTCGGATAGATTATCAGAAGTACTCTGGTCATATTGCACTATTGTTCGTACATCAACTGGTCATACTCCATTTTCATTGGCTTATGGATATGAAGCTATGATACCAGTTGAATTAACCCCACCATCACATCAAAGAAGTACGTATGACCAAGCCCAAAATCACCAATTGTTAGTTGAAACCCTTGATTTGATCGACGAACAACTAGAGCAATCACAATTGCTGGTAGTTGTTTACTAGCAAAAGGTTACTCGATATTTTAACTCTCGAGTTAAGGACATAAAGTTTTCCATGGGAGATCTAGTCTTATGACAGGTGTTCCAAAACACCAAGGATCCTGCAGTAGGAGTTTTGAGGCCTAATTGGGAAAGATCGTACTAGATTGTAGATGTTTTAAAACCAGGGATGTATAAACTTGGTCAATTAAACGGTGAACTGGTCGCAAGATTCTGGAACGACGAACATCTAAGAAAATATTATCAATAACACTGATCAAAAGGCACCTTTTGACCATTTTTTACGATCAATATAATTCTGCATTTATTTGCTTCTAGTTGTAAGGCATTTTTTTTACGATCAATGTATTTTTTTTATTTTTGTCTGTAAGACACGTCTTGCCCATTTTTTTAATAACCAATTATTTCTTACACTATTTGTTATTATTTGGTCGTAAGGCACGTTTTTCACCCTTCAAGACAACCAATTTTTTAATACTATTTAGTTCCAAATGTTTTCATACAAAACATTCATTGCTCATACGGATTTTTTAATTCAACAGACACAATTTTTTCTATTTTATTACGAGATATTTACAAGTGAGTGTGCTTGACACACTTATGTTGTCGAATTTTTTTATTTAACAAGTATTGCTTAACATGTATGATTTTATTCCTAAACAAGTATATTACATAATGATATAATTTTGAGCAACAATGTTAGCTTGAACATCACTGGTCATTTGGCAAGTGACTAAGGACTTACCTCCTCGTTCACTTGGGGGCATATAGAGTATACACAATCTCACAAAAGCAAAGGAGTAAAAATCACAACTGAGTAGTACTTAGAAATTTTTTCAAAATTTATAAAGTACTGTGATTTGTTCAAAAAGGACATAGATACTAAAAACTTTGCTTGTTTGCACGAGCAGGAAAGTTAGAAAACTTATATAGCAATTAATTGTTATATCTAGTCAAGATTAAATGAGTAGCATAGTGTATGTAATGCAAGAAAAATATTACAATAGTACCTGAGATTAAACGTTGATCGGGCAGCTATTGTCTTTGCACCTCAGACATCATAGCCTAGTTGTCTAGAATATACAAAAATAAAAGAGGAAATAAAGGAATTTCTGCCTCACTGGTTGACCGCATAATCTTGGACCTGATCCTGGTCGTCGTCAGGGTTCAAGGAAATTTCTAGACCAGGGCTCTCTAGGGAAGTAGCATCAAGCTCTTCCTCATCACGAGAAACACATTTGGTGATTTCTGTGTTCTGGAAGTTGGCAAGCAGGCAGTCGAAGTTTGCTTCTTTGTTGTTTTTCCAAAACATGAAAAAACAATTAAAGATGGCGTTCTTAAACCTGATCAAGTCCAAGGAGTACTTTTCTTTTTGTTGGGCTAGTTCCTCCTCAGGCTTGTTCTGCTCCGCCTCGAGTTGCTGGACACAATCCTCTAAGCTCATTTGTTTCTGCTCGTGCTCCCTGATGAGACGCGCTTGCTTTGTCTCCTTCTCTTGGAGCACTTTGATCTCCTGGCTCTTCGCCTCAATCTATAGAATCTTTCCCTTAAGATCCTCCTCGAGCCCCTTGGCCTGCTGAAATTTGAGGGTGTTGGCATCCTTAAACTACTTCATAGTGGTCCTTGACCTTGCGAGCGATTCGACAACTTTCAGTGCTCGAGGACAGGTATGGACCAGTGTCATCATACCCTGTAAAAAATGGTGATTTTAGAATCGATCATAATACTTGTATTAAAATGCATAAACTCTTGAAGAATGAAATAGATACTTACCAACAAGATTCTGAACATGGCCCGACCAAAGGCCTCATCAACAAACACATGCTCGAGGGAGGCAAAGGCCTCAGCAATAAGGCGGTGTTGGGAAAGCTTTTGAGTCCGAGAGAAAATTGCCTCGGACGAGGACTTAAGACTTTCTAATATTCTTGGAAGTGTAGAGTGATCAACCGTCGAGTTGGCAGGAGAAGTGCTAGCTGGCGGATTCTGGTTGGACGGTGGAGTTTTATTGGCTGGTGACGTTGGATCAGATGGAGAAGTTTGCTCAAGAGGAGTATGGCTTCGTGCAACTAGAGAGGTTGAGGCAGGAGGTTCCAACCTGGCTTGCTTGGTTGTAGGTTCTTTGCTCGAGCCGGCACCAGGAGTAGCTTTCCTTTTGGCCGCCTTCCTGGTCAAAGCAGTCGTTAAGGCGCATAGGTTAAGAATATCTTCTTCTGACATTGTTGTAATTAGGAGAAAACATGATTAGAATTCTTTAGAGGACATAAAGAGGAACAAGAAATATATATATTAAATGGTTTATGTCTACATTAAGGCATTTGTATTACATGGGAGGTCCTCGTCATCATCAGAGGAAGAGAAATATATATTAAGGAGGTCTTCATCCTCCTTCAGCACTTGTTTTACCTTCCCTTTATTAGTGGAAGGTGCTAGAGCTCTTAGGTTGGGAACATCTCTCTGCTCCATTATGCTAATCCTCATTTCTCTCCTTCTCGTAAGAGTCGGGGTTGCTTAGGGTTGTTTGGATTGCCCTGTCTCCTCGCTCACTACGTGCTCGGTAACTCTTTCACCAGTTGCACTTTCATTAGTCTGGTGGGTTTTGAGCAGGCCAACTAATTTAAGGTTGGCATTGGTTACGAGCAACCTATGGTTCTTCTCGTTGGGAGAAAGGCTTGTCAAGACGGTTGCTTGAGTAAGCATGGTAGAAGTATGAGGAGACATTTCCCACGGGCCTAAGAAAAAACAAAACAAAATAAACTAGGCTTTAGTTTAAAAATGAAAGAGAAAAGAATCATGAGGAATGACTCATTACCTCCTAGCTGGAAGGCACAATTATCTGCGACCAGGTGAGGTCAAGAAGTAGTCTATAAAATAAGCCTTCGCGTAGCTCCTAAACGTAAGGTCGGTCAGGAACACTTTACCCGTGCCTTAGCTCGTGCCCAGGTGGCAGAAGTAAAAGAATCCAGTAGCCTATTGGCCTGGATTCGACTTGAGGTCAAAGAGATAATGGACCTAGTGGGAAGTGGGAGGCTCCCATCTTTGAAAATGATATATGATACATAATGTTGAAAGCATTAGATATCCGTTAGGAGTTATTTTTAAGAGAGCAATGCCAAAATATTTGGCAATGCCCCTGAAGTAATATGGACAGGGAGAGTAGCACCGGCTTGAATGTGGAAATGCGACCAGGCATTAAAGTCTTTGCCAGGAAGGTTGGTGCGCTGGCCGATCCTAGGAATAACCATATATTATTCCCCTGATTTCTTACTTTTCAGGGAATTTCTTGAGAAGGCTGCTCGAAAGGATGTTGGCTAGGACAAGGTTCCATGACACATTCTTCCTCTTGGATAAAGCCTTATGGTATTAGTAACCTCCACAACTGGTGCGGCCTCTGTAGGCTACTCATGGGGCCTTTGTTGTTGTTGTTGTTGTTGTTGTTGTTGTTGTTGTTGTTGTTTTTGTTGCTGCAGTTGTTGCTGTTGTTGTCGTTGTTGTTGTCATCATTGTTGTTGTTGGTGTTGTTGCTGTTGTTGTTGCTATTGTTGTTGTTGTTGTTGTTGCTGTTGTTGTTGTTGCTGCTGCTGTTGTTGCTGTTGCTGCTGCTGCTGTTGCAGTTGCTGTTGCTGTTGCTATTGTTGTTGTTGTTGTTGTTTTCGTCGTTGTTGTTGTCGTTGTTGTGGCTGCTCTCCATTAATGTTAGTCACGTGTCTTGCTACTTGAGGATCTGCAGCTGGTTGCTGATTTTCCGTTTGCTTTACTCTAGCCATATCTGGGGAACAGACTACAACAATTACAACCTTTTCAACAAACATAGATGTGCTTGTTTTCCTGCTACTGGTCAGAACTCCGACCAAGAGTGAATCAACAGAGTCAAGGTGGACAATGTAGGTCCAATCATTTGAAAGGAAATTATTTATTCCTTGGTGTAATTCCTCAACCTACGACGATACTCCTAGCCGGGAACAAATTGAAAATCATAATGAGAATGCTCACAAGATTGATCAGATTGTTCCAGAATATCGCGATTGAGATCAATGTATGGTCGAGTTCGTTCCACTTCATCGACCAATGTTTGGAGTAAATCAGGGTCTATGGAATAATTAGTGTTGGGGTTTTATGCCCTAATTAAAACCAAAATTCTTTGTAATCTCATTTTATTATCAATAAAAGAATATAAATCATTTTTTGACTTGGTCAATCACTTTGCTCACATGTTTTATTTTCATGATTATTTGTTTAATATAAACTTCTATTAAATCCCGAGCACATAGCTAATCTTATTTAGAATGACGTAATCACAGTGGAATATAAATATGATTATATGTTCAAAATAAATTAGTCCTAAGATTAGTCAGTTCACATGATTTACACTGACTTGTCAATCTACGATATGATCTACTTACACATTACAGTGTTATGTTCTTTCCAGAACATTAGCAAAGTAGATAAGGTCAGATGTATTTGTTACATCAGACAAGACCAATATTGATAGTTGATAAGATAAGTAAACATACCGTTATTATCTATTCTATTCATATCATATAGTTGACCATAGGTCAATTCAATCTCAATTCTGAGTGGTTATAGTATTCTAACTGATTGTATTATTTGAGTTCTTTGACTTGTTCATTACCAGCTTACCCTACGGGCTAGCCCATACTTCCATCTTGGGAACTCGGTAGTAAAATTGAGTGGGAGTGTTAATCATAGATATGAACATCTACAGCTTCTGATGAAGAAATGAAACGATGGTTTTCTTTTAGTTTGGTTCAAGGTGTTAAATGATAGAGATCTTATTTCAGTAAGTAAATTAGTTTACTGAAATATCATTTACAAGGAACTAAGTGTTTAAAGGATAAAATACAATAAGGGGTAAAACGGTATTTTAGTCCTGTCTCATTGTAGACCATCTATAGATGATTGAATGACAATTGTGGTTGTAACAATGGATAATTAATAGCGTATCTATATTTGTTATAGAGCGTTCTATGAATTCAAGAGTGCAATTCCGAGTCTATAGTGGAGTGATGAGGAATTAATAAGTTAGTAACTTTATTTGTTAGATTTATGATAACATATTGGAGCTTGATTTCATAGGCCCATGGTCCGCATTATACCTTAGATAAAATCATTTAGATAGTCTCAATTAATTGATTTAATTATCTATTAGAATTATCAAAGTTGACCTGGTCAATTTTTGATAGTTTCACAGAGTTATGTAATTTTGAGAAGAAAAGAGAAATTATGGCATATTTGTTAATTAAGATAAATCGGTATCTAAATTAATAAATAAGTTTAAATCAATGTTCAAATTATAAATAATTAATTTGATAAAGAATTTAAATAAGTATTTAATTAATTAAATCAATAGAAAATAATACATGCCTTGATTTTAAGTCCAATGAGCTTATAATCAAATGGGAAATTTCACGAGCCTAAAGCCCATGATAATTTCGCCCTAGGGCTTCAAATTAGCTATTATTTTATTGATTTTTTAATTAAATTAAATGGTCTAATTGAGTCTATAAAAGGAGCGCTTAGAGAGAAGTCAAAAGATAAGTTTAATCACTGGTTTTATGATAGTTTTAGATTCTCTCTAAACACAAGTCATTTTCTAAGCCTCTTAATATTCTTTTCTCTTCTTCTCTCTGTATCTATCTCATGTGTTTAGAATTTCCCACACTAGTCTAGGTGATTCTAAGGATCCATTGGATGACTGTGAAGAAATTAGAAGAACGGTTCAGTTTCTTGATAATACTCTGCGACAGGAAGGATACAAGAGTTAGAGAAACTGAAGGAAGGACTCTTTCATTCCGCTGCATATACTGTAAGTATACTTATCTTTGTTTCTCTTTGAATTCAATTTTAGAAACATTTTCTAGGTTATCTCATATTAATTTGTTTAATATTAGATCTACATGAAAATAAATAAAGATCATGTATAAGTTTTCCCAACAATTACTTCCCAGTGATCGCGTGCATACATCTGGTAACAGAAAAAGGGGAAGTGAGTCATTCGACTAGCGTAGGTGTGCCTAAAATGTGTGTGCTACTCGAATTACACGATGGTACATTTGAGCAGGGGTCAAGATGAATCAAAAAGGAAGTTAAAGAGTTTTTTCTCAAAAAAATTCTCTTAATTTTTGGGAAAAAATTCAAACAATTTTTTCTAGAAATTAACGAGTCACGTTCTCCTCGATTTTTCTAATTTTCTTAAAGATGACACACGACCAAGTATACCCGAAGCCTAAAAGTCATTTTCCTTCTGTCTAAAAACACATTTTCCCAAAAATCTGTGGATTTTTCAAGAAAAAACAAAAAAAAAAAGAATTACTCAAGAACATCAAGAACACAAGATGAAAATCTTCAAAACCAACATAGGAGCAGTAAAAATCAAAGCAAGAAATTACAAAGCAAAGTAAATGCGAGTACAAGTTCTGGAAACTTACTGTATTGGAGATTTTGAAGAGGAATCTGAACATGGAGGGATATGAGGATCAAGGAAATGAAGAGCAGAGCTTCGGGTTTGAGATTTTTCAGAGAGCGAGAGTGAACTTCAATTTTTTTTAAAATGTAAAGAATAAAGAGGAGGAGGATGGGCTATTTATAGGCCCATGGCTCGCACGCATGCAATTAACGTAATTGGAGGAAAGTCATCATGATTTTTTGGGTTGATATGACGTCAGTCGCATGGGAAACTAAGACATTGCTACCATTTCTCCAAAAAGTATCATCATTGCTGCCTCGAAACATGGTGTCAGAGAGCCTATGGAACTCAGAGATCGTCAGTTACCTTACCGAGAAGGCTTGATCATTGCCTATAAAAGTGATGATATGAATTCTAGTATGTCAGAATTTGAAGAGGCACCAGCCTGGTTGAAGTATGCAAGTTTATCCAGTGTTGGTCACACCAGGATAAACTTGGGAGGAAAATTTTTAACCCAAAATTAGACATCATGATGTGGCATTTGAAGAGGACACGTGGCAGTAAAACATCATCAAATTCTGAGAGCTGGTCGATATAAGGTAGCTGCTCGAGTAAACTTCATCAGCATGAAGGCAACCCACCAAGCTTGCTGCTCGAAGGGAAGGAATCTGGTGCCATATTATGGGGCTGCTCGAAGAACAATTCATTTAAACAAATGAACCAAATTTCATAAGATATTACAAAATATCCCAATATATTTATGTAACTGATATTTGAATGTATTTATCCAATATTATTTGAATTTGTCATTAGTTGTAACGATCCCACACTACACGTGTAAGGCATAGATAATTTTGTATGCCTCATAGCCCATTAACAGACTCTATAAATAGAATCTTTCACGTTCTAGATTCACACTTTACATACAAACTCCTTGTTGAATTGTATTCTCTCTTAGGCTTAAGAAACTAAGTTGAACCTTGTTCTTCTTGATCTTAAGTCTGAAACTTTCTTGGTTAATAAAAGTGCAAGTGGACATAGGTCATTATCAACTCTTAGAGCCAAAACACTATAAATTTTATGTGTCGTTTCATTTGATTTCAACTCATTAAATTCATTTTTGTCGTTCATATTGACTCAGTGTCGTTGACCAAAACGCTGGTCAACAGGATCACTGATGTTAGTGGAGGTGCTTTGTATAATGAGATTGTACAGAACTAGACCAGACATGTTATTAATACTTTAGTAAATACCTTTTTGTCATAAAGAAATAATTAAACATGTCAATTGATGATCTTATACATATCGATATTAATCCTGAAGTTATTGTGAACTCTTGTTTATGTTATGAGTCCTTTGATTCACTCGTTAGGGTTTGTCAGAATGATCAAACTAAAATTTTTTGTTGTGGGGGCTCACTATTATTAATGGCTGGGGACATGATATACAAATATGAAATCTATGCCATCTTTTCCAAGATTTGAATCATGGTTTCTTTAAGAGTTAATCTTTGGAACTAAATGGTTATTGAGCTCAAATTCACAAATCAATTTATGAATTAACTATTCACTAGTAAGATTAGTTGTACTTAAGGATAAAGAGATAATTAAAGAGATGAACAGTAAAATTATCCTAGATGTAATTATGAATCATTATTAATAGATGATTAAATTGTATGCTATGATTAAATCAATAGACACTTTATTACAAAGTACCTAGTTATTATTATGCATATAATTTCAAGCGTGCAATCTCATACGTTTAGTTAAATAATATTGGGATTATAAATAAAGTTATTAGATTAAAAAGTTTTAGTTAATAATATAAATTTATTGGAGTTTCAAATTATAGGTCCATAGGTCCCCTAACCAGCTCTATTAACACTCTTCAAGGCAAGAGTTGAAAGTGAGAAAAATTGTGTAGGACACATATTTAGAAGAAAATTGTTCTTTGGAAAAATATGTAATTATGATATGATTGAGACTAATTAATTATATTTTTAATTAAATTAATAAGAATTAAATATTTAATAATTTTTGAAATAACTGGGCCGGATGTGATTTAATAAAACTTGTTTAAATACTGCTTCGTAGTATTAAAAAACACATCAACTGATGATCATATACAAACTGATCTTAATCCTGAAGTTACTATGAACTCCTATATATGTCGTTTAGTCATTTGATTCATGCGTTAAGGTTTGTTAGAATGATCAGACTTATAACTATTGTGTTTGGGGACTCAATGATGTATATGGTTGGAGACATAGCTTAATAAATATGGAGTCTATACATTCTTATAGATTGAATGATGAATCCCAATTGGGTTGGCTTTTGGAACTGAAAAGGTTATTGACGTCAAATTCATAATCAGATTATGAATTAATCTTCACTAGTAAAGTCAATGGTACACTATGAATCAAGATATAATTAAAAGGGTAAAATAGTAATTTTATTCCCACTTAATTATGGTTACTATAAAGTACTCAGTAAATATATGTTTTTAATTCTTAAGAGTTCAGTCTCATATTTATAGTGGAATAATCATGAGATTAATAAATATGATTATCGAATCAAAGAGTTTTGGTTACTAATCATATATTTATTGGAGCTTGGAGTTATTGATCCATAGGTCCCCTAGGCGGCTCCATCAACACTAATCAAGGTAAGAATTCACAACAAGGAAAAGAGGCTTTTACTTCGGTTTTTAAGCTTGATTTACTTCAGTTTTCGCTAAAATTCGCAACCGCAGTAGTTCAGAGCGAAGTAAAAACTAGTTAAAAATCGAAGTAGAATCCCCACTTTCTACTTCGGTTTTACATAATAACCGAAGTAGAAAGTGAATATACACGACCATCCTGGGCACTTTCTACTTCGGGTTTTAGGTAAAAACCGAAGTAAAAGGGCCACTTTCCACTTCGGTTTTTACTAAGAACCGAAGTAGAAAGGGGATATTCTACTTTGGCTCTTAGGTAAAACCGAAGTGGAAAGTAGCCATTTTACTTCGGTTTTACCTAAAATCCGAAGTAGAAAGTGCCCGCCTTTTTATTTAATATATATTTCTGATTATTTTTAAATGGACGATTTCTATTTATATATATATATTTTTAGCCTAATTTTATTTATATATATATTTAAATGGTCTAATTAATATATATATTTTTTGGCCTAATTCTTTTTCAACGATTTAATTATATGAATTTACAATATTGAATAAAACTATGATAACTTTTAATAATTAAAAATGTTATACATAAGCATATAAAACACAAGTACTTAAGTAAGATAACTAGCCTTAACATTAATACATTTACAAAAAACTAAACTTACAACTAAACGAACTTATAAACAAAATAGGCTTACTGATAAATGTATGTCATCAATTGACCTAACCATTCGTGTTGGATTGGCAAGAGGTCTGCAATCTCACAATATTGCGTCTTCCCACCAAACTGTAAAATTAATAAATATAAATTAATTTTATAGATTATCGATACCAAAATAAGTTATAAAAAATGAACTTACTTTTTCTTTTAGGGTTACTATTGCATTTGATGCCCGTACAAGATCTCTAATGTACTTCAACACATAAAAACCACATTCATGACTTTGTGGTTGTCTTGGACATTCAACATTGAATATCTTTGTAGGATGGCCGAGTAATTCATTGGAAGAAGCCTTATAATATGCACTATTTAAAAAGAAAATTAACAAAAGTTATTAAAATGTAGTAACATGTAATAGTTGTTGCATATTAAGAAATATTTTAAAAAATTTAAAACTTACCTCATTATCATTGAATCAATTTCTTTAGGACGTTTGTGTGATTTCAGTGGATCTAAGAACACGATTTTTCCTTTTGGCATAGCAATCACCAACATCCAATGTTCCCTAAAATAAGAAGCGTGTTAAGTAAAATAATTAAATTTTTAATATATGTGTACGCCCTGGTTCTCCCACGGGCTGATTAGCAGGTCGAGCCTCGGACTAATCAAGGTTAGTCCGTAAATTTCCCCAGGTCGGAGATCCTGTTTCGAGGTCGTACCCCCTTAGCTCGAGGTATCCTCAAGGACTCGCCAAGGCTGCCCAAGACTGGGGGAAGGAGTCTGAAGGCCGAAGGTCGGGTCAGGGAAGCAGCTCCTGGTACGAGCTTCTCGTGGATCTCTGACCCTTTGTAAAGTCAACACATGCAAGATAAACGTGCCTATATCTGACATCATGTGTCCGATATCTCCCTGACTTCTCGGACACGCAGCAGGAACGTGCATATTCAGACACCCACGGCTGGGTTAGGCCGTGCGGCCCATTATCTCCTTATCTATCGATTTGACCATACTTATGTGTCAGGTTTAGGAATTAATCATGAATGTCACAGAGTTGATATGACAAATAAGAAGGTCACGGGATGACCTCCTTACCAACTTCCAGGTGCCTTCTCCTATAAATATGGAGACCCTAGGAGTTGATAAGGGTTGGAAAAAATAGTCTCAGAAGAGATATACACTTTGTAACCAAATATCCAGGATATATCAATAATATTGACTAGTGGAGTAGAAGGATTTTAACCTTGAACCACTTAAAAACGTGTCTTGAGTCACCTAGTTCATCCCCTAAGATTTCATATCTCTGACGGTTCTACTTTCAGCACTAATCCCTTTCTCTTCTTCTCTTAATTACCTGTTGGCGAAGAACTGCGTAAACAGTTTGGTGCTTTCATTAAGAGCGAGTTCAATTAGTGCTGCCATAAACACCCAGCTATGGTGACCACTCGATCCAGGCATGGCAACGAAACAGAGCAGCAGGAGGGGCAGGAGGCCCACCATATTGCCATCCCTGATGAACAAATTCCTAAAGTCCAACAGAGGCCAGGAAAGCAGCCGGTGGGCCAAGACGACACTGGTAGCTTAGCACCCCGGCCACCTAATCCAAACCCGTGTTATTATACTGCGGTGGAGATGGAGAATGCTCAACTGAGGAGCCAGTTAGCAACAACCGGTCGGCAAATCCAGGATATTCTGGCCCGACTACCCCCTCTCACAACCAACGTTAACGTTGGAGAGAGGCAAGGTGAGGCTCCTAAGTCTCACCGGGGTAATCGGCCCAGGCATAGCCGGTCGGATAGGCCTCATGCAGCCAACTCCACCCCTTCATCACACCATCAAGAGGCAAACTTCAGGGAAATGCCTGGGGTCGGACAACAGCAATACATTCGTTCGGTCAGGACGTCAACTCCTAGTTCTCAACCTTCCTCGGGAACGCTCAGGAGAGCTCAAGGAAACTCTCGAAGGAGATCCGGGGTGGGCCAGCAGCGCCAGCCTATCCCAGAGGCCCGTCCTGCGCCTCGTCCAGCTCGCCCAGGGCGGGACCAGCAAGCTGGCAGGGCCGAAAGGTCCCCGCCAAATTTGATCCGTCCAGACGGAACTAGGATCGCCTCCCCAGTCAGGCATCCTCCTTCTCCAATCAGATATCTGTCTCCTCGGCTCTTCCAAGACATCCCGGCTTACGGGAGTAGTAGGAGAGACCCACCATCAGCGGGACCTTCCCAGCGTAGCAGGGCGCCTGAAGAAAGCTCAGGTCCTCACCACCAAAGGCGGACTCCAAGCCTATCCGGCAGGAGTCATTGGACCGGCAGCCGCCGGAGTGATCTCTCCGGAGGAGACCTGCGTCAGCGACTGAGTTCGGCACAGAGCCACCAGACCACCCAGGGAGGCGACCTTCGAGATCGCCTCAACTCTTACAGAGAGGATAGGGCTAGAGAGGGTAGTCAGGCCCGCTCGGCGGGAGTCCGATCCGAAGTACGTAACGGAGGGAATGTCCCAAATAACCTATCTCAAGATAGGAGGGGAAATAACCCACCTAATATGTACAATGGGTCCGGTGCTGTGGAACAGGCCTGGAATAACCCAGGATCTCTGGACCAAACCCTCGAGCGCCTAACTCAGATGGAGGAACTGATGAGGAAGCTCCTATCAGAAAAAGAAAAAGATGAATATGATTCGGGTGACGAAATGGAACTCTTCGCCCCCAATATAGTAGCGACGGCATACCCATCTGGTTTCCGTATGCCCCACTTGTCAAAGTTCAACGAGGACGGGGACCCGTCAGACCATTTACGGATGTTCAACACCCTGATGATGGCCCATAACATTGGCCCGGAGCTGCGTTGCTTGATCCTCCCTTCCACAATGATCGGACCTACCAGGCAGTGGTTCAAGCAGAGTAAAAGGCAGTCAATCAGCTCCTGGAAGACTTTCTCAGCTGACTTCGAAAGGGCGTTCCGCGCCTCCCAGGTCGCCCGAGTCCAAGCCGATTCCCTAGCTAACGTGAGACAGCAGCCCGGTGAAACGCTGAAAGCCTACTTGAGTAGATTCGCGAATGTCGCTGCTCGAGCCAGAGACGCTGGCGATAGCTCTAAGCTCATGGCCATGAGAACCGGAATCCTGGTCGGGGGAGACCTGTGGAAAGACATTCAGAGGAAGGGAGTCAGCTCGGTTAACGAATTCCTTAACAGAGCCCAAGAGTGGATAAACTTAGAAGAAGCTGAAGCTTCAGCCGCGGGGACCAGCCAGGTTCCCGAGAAGCCCGTTGGAACGGGGACGGAGATTGTGGTGGCGATCCTCGAGATCGCGCAGAACAACCAGCCCAGTGTTGGCAAAAGGAAGGGAAATGGTGGAAACAGCCAGCACGGTCAAAAGAAGAATAAGTCTGTGGATAAATTCAAGCTCGTGTTCACAGCATATACCGAGCTCACCCAATCCAGGGAAAGCATCTTCCTAGCCAACGCTGCTCGGGTCCTCTGGAAGAGACCGGAGCCATTGAAACACCACAAAGGAAAGAGAGACACTTCAAAATTCTGTCGTTTTCACAACGACGTCGGCCACAATACTGACGATTGCAGGCATCTAAAAGATGAGATAGAGACTCTCATCCGAGTAGGCCCCTTGGCACAATATTCACGAAACAGGGTCCCAGCGGGTCGACCCGCTCCAGAAGTCCCAGCCAGTCAGCCCGGGCCTCGGGTAGATCAGGACGTCCCTCCTCCCGTGATCGAGGGAGAGAAATCCACCATCTCTGGAGGACCGCACATGGCTGGTACGAGCAGAGGCGCCCAGAAGAGGTATGTGAATGAGTTAAAGGCCCACAATGGAGCGGAGTTCATCCCGGAGCAGCGTCATTCAAAGCAGCAGCAGTTAGAGAAGCAACCGATTACGTTTACGGAGGAAGACGCAGGTCATGTCCAATTCCCCCATAGTGATCCCTTGGTCGTAGCAGTCCAGCTCGCCAACCGGAAAGTGAGGAGAGTGTTGGTGGACGACGGAAGCTTGGTGAACCTCCTATTCCGATCCACATTAGAAAAGATGGGTCTAACCGTCGCCGAGCTAAAGGCGACCTCCATGATGCAATATCGTTTTTTGGGAGAAGGATCGGCAGCAATAGGGACGATCGAGCTGGTGATCACCCTAGGTGAAGAGTCTCGGACAGTCTCCAAGCTACTTGAGTTCGTGTTCATTGACTGCTCTTCTACCTACAACGCCATTTTGGGCCGACCTACGCTCATAGCTTTCGAGGCCATCACCTCCACTCGACACCTCACCATGAAATTCCCTACTTCAACAGGAATCTGCACCATCAAGGGCGATCAGCTCGCTGCCAGGGAATGCTACAACATTTCCATGAAGGGAAAGTCTAAACCCGGGCAGCTGGCTATGCCCATTTTGAGTGAAGAGGAATCCCAGGAGCCCTTGGTGGCTCCTGAGATTGAAAAACCTCAAAATGCCCAAGGGGAAAGTGTCGCCCTTAGTGAGGACATTGACCCTCGAATAG
This sequence comes from Humulus lupulus, assembly GCF_963169125.1. Lineage (NCBI taxonomy): Eukaryota > Viridiplantae > Streptophyta > Magnoliopsida > Rosales > Cannabaceae > Humulus > Humulus lupulus. The sequence goes on along the minus strand of NC_084800.1, from coordinate 90,769,775 downwards.
GCGAAGATAGGTCCGAGCTCCAGGCTATTGAGGAGCTCGAGGAGGTGAACATTGATCCACAAAATCCGTCACGAATGGTTAAGCTCGGGAAGAACCTCTGCGACAAGAGAAAGGCGAAGCTGATTACCTTTCTGAAGAATAACTTGGACGTATTCGCATGGTCCCACGAGGATATGGTGGGGATCAGTCCGAGTGTCATCATGCACACGCTCCATCTGGATAAAAGCGTTCCTGCCAAGTCTCAAAAGAAAAGGCGTTTAGGAACAACCCGAGCTGAAGCCCTAAAAGAAGAAGTGGCCCGGCTCAAAAAGTGTGGCTTTATCCGCGAAGCCAAATTTCCAATTTGGGTCGCCAACCCCGTGCTAGTTCCAAAGCCCAACGGGAAATGGCAGACCTGTATTGACTTCTCCGACCTGAATAAAGCCTGCCCCAAGGATTACTTTCCATTGCCTAGGATCGATCAGCTGGTGGATGCTACGGCGGGGCACGAGCTCATGTCCTTCATGGACGCGTACTCAGGCTACAATCAGATCGCGATGAATCCGGCAGACCAGGAACATACCAGCTTCATGACCCCAACGAATGTCTATTGCTATAAGGTCATGCCTTTTGGCCTGAAGAATGCCGGAGCTACCTACCAGAGGCTAGTAAATAGAATGTTCGCGGACCAGATTGGAAACAACATGGAAGTGTATGTTGATGACTTGCTCGTCAAGTCAAAGACTGCCGACAACCATGTTTCTGACCTGGAAGAATGTTTTAAAATACTACGGGAATACGACATGAGGATTAATCCTCAGAAGTGCACGTTCGGGGTCGCATCGGGGAAATTCCTGGGGTTCATAGTCAATACCCGAGGAATCGAGGCGAACCCCGACAAAATCAGGTCACTGCTCGAGCTTCCTTCCCCCAGGACGCGGAAAGACGTCCAAGGCCTCACAGGAAGAGTGGCAGCACTCAACCGGTTCATTTCCAAGTCGACCGACAAGTGTTTTCCCTTCTACAACCTGCTCCGGGGAAACAAGAAGTTTGAGTGGACAGTAGAATGCGAAAGCGCATTCCTCGATCTGAAGGTGCATCTGGCTGAACCGCCCGTGCTGTCCAAGCCCGAGGCAGGAGAACCTTTTTTCCTCTACCTGGCAGTCACTGAGGACGCGGCTAGCGCCGTGCTGGTACGGGAAGAGGACCAAGTTCAAAAGCCAGTCTACTACATCAGCAAGAGACTCCTCGGAGCAGAATCATGGTACCCACTAATGGAAAAACTGGCGTTTTGCCTAATCACAGCCTCGCGAGAGCTCAGACCGTATTTCCAGTCCCACTCAGTACACGTCATGACCGATCAGCCTCTAAGGCAGGTTTTGCAAAAGCCTGAAGCATCGAGACGTTTGTTAAAGTGGGCAGTCGAACTCAGTCAGTTCGAGATTTTCTATACTCCACGAACTGCCATAAAAAGTCAGGTGTTGGCTGACTTCGTGGCGGAGTGCACGGGATTCCAGGAGGATCCATCAGAAGGCCTACTTCAAGTCGCCTCGCCGCATTCATCGTGGAAGATCTTCGTTGATGGTTCATCTAACGAGAGCGACTCCGGGGCTGGAATCATTCTAATATCCCCCGAAGGACATAGGTTCCACTCAGCGCTAAGGTTCGGGTTCAAGGCGTCCAACAATGAGGCAGAGTACGAAGCTTTGTTAGCTGGGCTAAGGGTAGCTCAGGAGTTAAAGGCGAGCTTCATCCAGTGCTTCAGTGACTCCCAGCTCGTGGTAAACCAGGTTCTGGGCGAATATCAGGCGCGGGGACCCAAGATGGCTGCCTATTTGGCAAAGGTAAAATCTGAGCTGTCCGCATTTGAGCGAGGATCGATCGAGCAGATACCTCGGGAACAGAATGCCAATGCAGATGCTCTCGCCAAACTCGCCACCTCGGGAGAGACAGAAACCCTGGGGTTGGTGCCAATAGAATTCTTGGAAGAACCAAGTATAGAAGGAGATCGGGCAGAGGTCGAGATGATTGACGCTAGGCCGACCTGGATGACCCCCATCAATGAGTATCTCACAGAGGGCAAGTTGCCCGAGGGACGTAACGATGTGCGGCGGGTCTTGTATCAAGCTCCGAGGTACACGCTGGTCGATGGTGTGTTGTACCGACGTGGACATTCCCTACCTCTCCTCCGGTGCATTCATCCAGGTGAGGCACAGGCCATCCTACAGGACATTCACGAAGGATTTTGCGGAGACCATGCTGGGGGGCAAAGCCTGGCCTTAAAGGTTCTCAGGCAAGGTTATTACTGGCCAACTCTGTCCAAAGACTCGATTTCATATGTGAAAAAGTGCGACAAGTGCCAGCGTTTCGCTGCGGTTGCCCGAGCTCCTCCAGTCGAACTGAAAATGATCTCGGCCCCTTGGCCATTCGCCGTTTGGGTGATAGATTTAGTAGGCGCCCTGCCTACCGGAAAGGGCGGGGTCCGTTACGGTGTGGTAGCCATCGACTACTTTACTAAGTGGGCCGAGGCAGAGCCGTTGACAACAATAACATCGAAGAAGGTACTCGACTTTGTGGTTAAAAGCATCATCTGTCAGTTCGACAACGACCAATTTGACTCGACTTTGTGGTTAAAAGCATCATCTGTCGGTTCGGCCTGCCGAAGAAAATTGTCTCCGACAACGACACTCAGTTCGACAGCGACCTGTTCACTGAGTTTTGTGAAAGGCACGGGATTGTGAAAAGCTTCTCCTCTGTGACCTATCCTCAAGCAAACGGCCAGGTCGAGGCTGTCAACAAAACTCTAAAGGCGAGCCTCAAGAAGAGGCTAGATGAGGCAAAGGGGGTTTGGCCAAAATGGCTCCCCCAGGTCCTTTGGGCGTACCGGACCTCGCATCGGACTCCTACGGGTCACACTCCTTTCTCCCTAACCTTTGGGAGTGAAGCAGTCCGCCCCGTGGAAATTAAAGTTCTGTCGCATAGAGCCCAGTCCTACGACCAAGATAGGAACCACGAGCTCCTATGCCATTCCCTAGACCTTATCGATGAAAGGCGAGAGGATTCGCAACTCCAGCTCGCCCATTACCAGCAAAAGATCACTCGCTACTTCAACACTAAAGTCAAAAAACGTACCTTTAGCGTTGGCGACTTGGTCCTAAGGAGAGTTTTCCTGGCCGGAAAAGATCCCAAGGATGGAGTCTTAGGACCGAGCTGGGAAGGACCATACCAGGTCATTGAAGTCATCAAGGAAGGAACCGTTAAGTCAGCTCGACTTGATGGAGGGGCAGTCCCACGGACTTGGAACGCCATCCACTTGAAGAAATATTATCAATGATCCACTTGTAAGGCCTGGAAGGCCACTTTTTATGTATTAATAAAAATCAAGTTTTTCTTTTTATTTGCAAGTGTAATCTTAAAGTAACCACAAAAGACCCTTTCCCAGTTACTTGGGGGGCATATGATACCTGGATATAACCAGGTCTCCTTAACGACTTAGGTGTTGATTCTTATCTATGTATAAGGGTTAACGCGAACTAAGTCCTATCCTGGTTTTAACTGGGTCATAAAACTTAGAAGTTAACTTAAATTTATTGATCGTGGTTCTTCTTAAAGAGCTCAAGATATGGATAAAAGTTGACACGAACTAAGTTTTCAAAATAAGTTCCTGGTTTTAACCGGGTCATAAAACTTAGAAGTTAACTTAAATTTATTGATCGTGGTTCTTCTTAAAGAGCTCGTGATATGGATAAAAGTTGACACGAACTAAGTTTTCAAAATAAGCTCCTGGTTTTAACCGGGTCATAAAACTTAGAAGTTAACTTAAATTTATTGATCGTGGTTCTCCTTAAAGAGCTCGAGATATGGATAAAAGTTGACATGAACTAAGTTTTCAAAATAAGCTCCTGGTTTTAACCAGGTCATAAAACTTAGAAGTTAACTTAAATTTATTGATCGTGGTTCTTCTTAAAGAGCTCGAGATATGGATAAAAGTTGACACGAACTAAGTTTTCAAAATAAGCTCCTGGTTTTAACCGGGTCATAAAACTTAGAAGTGAACTTAAATTTATTGATCGTGGTTCTTCTTAAAGAGCTCGAGATCTGGATAAAAGTTGACACGAACTAAGTTTTCAAAATAAGTTCCTGGTTTTAACCGGGTCATAAAACTTAGAAGTTAAACTTAAATTTATGGATCGTGGTCCTTCTTAAAAGGGCTCGGGATATAAATAACGGTTAACACGAACTAAGTTTATCAAAAAACAAAGCGTATTATAGCCAAAAGCATGAAGAAATACTCAAGTTAAAATTGCAAGGCAAATTGTCTCGAGGAAAAAATACCTCGTGCTAAGAATTACATAAAATACTTCAAAATAAAGAGAAGGAAAAACGCCCTAAGCCCCGTCAGTCGGCCCCTTGGAGGTCGCGGTGTCATCCTGCTCCGCCGCACCAGAGGCTTCCCCAGTCTCCGAAGGTGGCACCTCTTTGTCAAAGCGGGCTTGGAACTTCACCAACAAGCGCGTCCAGAGACTCGACGACATGAAGGAGAAGTCAGCCTCCGGGTTGTGGGCCCAGCAACGATAGAACAGTTCATGCATGGACTGTTTCGAGGTGGCCCGTTCAGCTTCAAGGACGGCCTGGGCCTCGGTCTTCGCTGCCTCAAGGTCTGTTCGCGAGGTGGCAAGGGATGTCTCAAGCTCTTTGACCTTCGAGCGGGTCCTCTCTAACTCGGCCTTCGAGGTCGCCAGCACATCTTTCGCCACCTGAGCCTCCTGAAGAGCGGCCTGGTGCCCAGCCCTCATCTCCTCGAGCTGAGCTCTGGTCCTGGTGATGCCTCGGTGTACGGCAGTGATGCCCTGCGAGAAATGGAAGATAAATTGGCTAAGTAGAAAAATAAGGCGCTGTGTGAGGGGTAAAGCCTTAAAAGAATGGGGCAGCTTACCATTAGGGTCATGTCCATCGATGACTCTATTACGTGGACTGGGCTCAGTGTCTCAATAGCCCGGAGCTCCTTCTCTTTGAACTTGTAGAAATGGTTGACGGCGTAGCTCGCCGATTCATACACCGTCCCCCGGAAGGCTTCTGGGATCTTCTCCAGATCCTGGGCGTCAACCGTGATGCGTACGCCGGGGGCCACTGCAGCCGGGGTCCCGACCTCCATTCCCATGTCCTGGGTGGCTGATGGAGATCGCTGGGGCGGCGGGGGCATATGTCCTGCTTCGCCAGCAAGAAGAATTGCCCCCCCGACCTGGGGTGGTGGGGTTTTTTCCTTCTCCTTTGCCGGAGATTTGGTGGAGCCCCCAGCCGTGCTCTTGGACCCTCGGAGCCTTTTCAATCTTGGCCCTGCTAGGGGATTCCCCCCGAAGTCTATGCCCCGCAGACTATCCTCGGGCTGAGACATCTCTTCTGCGAAAACAAAAAACATGGTTATTACAAGTTAGCAATCAGGCAGAAATAAAAGCAAAAGGTTAAAGGCAAAAAGTATACGGATATTAAGGGAGCCCTACCCCCCGAGCTGGAAGAACCTAAGACGATTATTTCCCGAACAGGCGCAAGTTCTGTGTCCGGTTCTGACTCGGGGCTAGACTCTTCTACATACTGCCTAAGCCCCAGAGCATAGATGCCCCTCTGGAGTGATGGCCACGTGCGTAATTTGGTCCCATACTCCTCAAAAATGATCGACCTAAAAGCTAGGGTATTATCTACTACTATGGTACCCCTAGGCCGGCTATCTTGGTGATCCAGCACGAGCCGGTCAACACAATGGAGCAGGAGTGTGTTCAGGTCCGGGTCCCTTCGGTGACGATGGACGATCTGCCTAGGATTAAACCTCACCAGCCGGGGGTCCACAGTGGCCCTATCTACATTCCTAAGCAAGAAAGGGTTACCTTGGCCGGAAGGACCCGCGGCTGCTCCGGATTGGATCCTCTCCTCGTCCATCCCCTGGGCGATCTCCAAGTTCCTCTTCCTATTCCTCACGAGCGGAACTTCAGCCGTCTCGTCCTCCTCGTCTTCCTCTGCCGCGACCTCCTCAATGGTGATAGGTCTGTTTGAGCGAGATGGGGCGGCCCCCGGGGCCTCTTCAGGTTCAGAGTCTGATTTGGGAAAATCAGTTTGCAGAACACCATCGTCTCGTCCGTCACGAGCACGCGATAGTCGTTTTCACTGGGGGGCAAGCCCGCCAGTGTTTCATATTGACCCCCGAGGGTCGCAGACTTTTCGGTCCTCGCGTAGATGGCTGCAAGATTGGACTGGAATCAGAATGGAATACGGGAGGAGCTAAAATTAAATAACACTTAAAATGAGAGCTAAGGTCAGGGTTCACTTACGAGGACGGTTGAAGTAGTGGTGCTCACAGTTCCGGAACCTAGTTGACATGAAGAACTGGTCCTTGAAGTCATTTGGATGGCTTGGCAGCTCGATGACCGCCGCCGTGTTAGGAAAACGGGTTAAATAGTAGAACCCGTCGCCACGCCCCCACTGGTCCGGGCTGGCTTTTAAGCAAAAGAAGTATAAAATATCGGCAGGAGTAGGGACCTCCCACTCCTGCTTCTTGAATAAATACCTCAACCCTGCCAGAAGACGGTAGGAGTTGGGGGGGGAGCTGAAAAGGGGCCAACCCCACGTAGTTCAGGAAATCAGCGAAGTACTGATCGAGGGGAAAGAAGGCCCCTGCCTTGAAGTGTTCACCACTCCAGGCCGTGAACGATTCATCGAGCGGCGTGCAGCTCCTCTCGCCATCCGAGGCAGGTCGGGCAACAACGGAGGCTTTCCCCAGTGGAATGTTGTGACTGAGGAAGAGTTTGTTGATCTTCGTCTGGTCGGTTATCTTTGAGACGATTCTCTCCGCCTCAAAGAATGCGTCTGAGGTTTCTCCACGGCCGGCCCAAAGTGGGGGATCGGCGAGCTGGGCATCACCGCCTTTCTCTTCTCCTGTCGGGAGGCCGAGCTTCCAACGTTCTTCTGAGGGAGGTTCTTTTTTGGAGCCATCTGGTCGCCTAGTGAACACAAGAAAACATTTTAGAAAAGGCGACCCAAGCAGTAGGAAGAATAATTATTATTTGCACGAGCTGAGGAAAGCCCAGCTCGTGGGAGGTGGAACCACGCGGTTCAGTGAACACGCGCGTATACTCCCAACAGAACCCAAATTACTCAGAATTCGCGTGTCAGGGGGTTCAGAGTAAAATTTTCCTTGGGAGGAAAGTTTCAGTAGGCAGGAATTGCAAAACCGCCCGTGAGGCGTGTTCCCTAAGCTACCCGGTTTTGCACCCAAAATTCCCAAAACTCCTACCCAGAAATTGTCCCAGAAAAAGCATCCTGAAACCCATGCTCTAAGGCGATTTCCTACAACAAGTATGTCCTAACCTAAAAAGGGCTATCACCCTCCATATCCACGCAACCCAGAAAACCCTTGCATGCGGCTACAGTAAAAAAAAAAATTTACCTAAGCTACAGTAGCATGTTTTCAAAATGAGCAGGGTCAGGAAACTTACAGTGTATGGCTGGAAGTTTGAAGAGAATGATGCGTTGATAGGAGCTTCGTCGGTGAAATAGCTTCCAAAGCTTCGGAGAAACTCGTGCGCCTAAGCTTCTTGAGCAATGAAAATGGCAGCAGCGGAGGCGAGGGTTTCGTTTTTCTGAAAGTTAGAGAGGGAAGAAGGAAAGAAATTTGGGAAATTTTGAATGAAGGGGTGGCCCGTGCGTAGGGTGGCCACCCCCTTTTTATATACGTGAAGGATCACGTGTAGAAGGCTCTTCGGTGACCCCTAGTGAGGGATTCGAGGCCTTCCACTCAAAATACGAAACGACGGCTGGGCTTAGACTAGGCCATTAAATGCGGTTCTCGTAAAACATACCGTCACCACCCACGGCGTTCCACGTATCAGACGCCTGCACAAAAAGTGGAATGTGAAGGGCTGTGGGGAAGTCTAAAAGCCCCTACTGTGGTCTTCTATATATGATGTCATATACCACGAGCAGGAGCTTGGGGGGCAGATGTACGCCTTGGTTCTCCCACGGGCTGATTAGCAGGTCGAGCCTCGGACTAATCAAGGTTAGTCCGTAAATTTCCCCAGGTCGGAGATCCTGTTTCGAGGTCGTACCCCCTTAGCTCGAGGTATCCTCAAGGACTCGCCAAGGCTGCCCAAGACTGGGGGAAGGAGTCTGAAGGCCGAAGGTCGGGTCAAGGTAGCAGCTCGTGGTACGAGCTTCTCGTGGATCTCTGACCCTTTGTAAAGTCAATACACGCAAGATAAACGTGCCTATATCTGACATCACGTGTCCGATATCTCCCTGACTTCACGGACACGCAGTAGGAACGTGCATATTCAGACACCCACGGCTGGGTTAGGCCGTGCGGCCCATTATCTCCTTATCTATCGATTTGACCATACTTATGTGTCAGGTTTAGGAATTAATCATGAATGTCACAGAGTTGATATGACAAATAAGAAGGTCACGGGATGACCTCCTTACCAACTTCCAGGTGCCTTCTCCTATAAATATGGAGACCCTGGGAGTTGATAAGGATTGGAAAAAATAGTCTCAAAAGAGATATACACTTTGTAACCAAAAATCCAGAATATATCAATAATATTGACTAGTGGAGTAGAAGGATTTTAACCTTTGAACCACTTAAAAACGTGTCTTGAGTCACCTAGTTCATCCCCTAAGATTTCATATCTGTGACGGTTCTACTTTCAGCACTAATCCCTTTCTCTTCTTCTCTTAATTACATGTTTGCGAATAACCGCGTCAACAATATGAATAATCAAATAAGAAAAGTTTACACTATTTCTTACCGTATGTTCCAAGGTACAAAGTATAGTTGACCAACTCTATCCATGGTCACCAACCAATTTGCCAAGTCAATGGTTGATCGTTCTACATCGTTAAGATTATTAATGCTAAGACGTTCAATGTCAAAAAACTTGTAAAATACACGCTGGTTTGGAAATAAGGACTCCCAAATGCATTTGCAAAATTTTCTTTAGTGTTAAATATTTTTGAAAAATTTCGGCAGAGTTTCCCCTATAAATAAGACTACCCAAACCTGTAAACATTCAATTTGCTATGAAAATTTGCAACAGATCACAGAGCAGTACTCATAACTGATTCTAAATTCATATCATTCCAAAGAATTAGTTGAAGGGATACCTTAATCCGAATATCATTGCTGAGCCTCCAATCATATGCAAAGTAGCAACTTGTTCCACATCCTCTGAGGTTATAAAGATTGACTCGCGATTCATGAATGATGGGTCCACTGGAATTGAGACGACTGTGTTCATTCCCTTAACTCTGCAAAATTCTCTCACCATAAACTGAAGGCTAACATGGATGCGATTCATGATGTGATCGGTAAATGGTTGGCCTTCGGTCAGAGTATTTTCTGGATTGACGTGAGACCCAGCTGATGACAGATGTGGGCTAGTCAAAGAATTACGGTTCGTCTTATCCTTGGATGGACTTTTTGACATAGGAGGTTTCTTTTTTAGAGGACCCTACGCAACATCAAGTAAAAATAATATTAAAATAATGGACCAACAAATATTTTAATAGGAACAAATTAAAGAATTCGTTTATACCTGGTCAGTCATAATTAATTCTTTTGGCCAAGGAATGAATACATCATAAGCATCTCGAACACAGCGTATCTCCCCAACAGAACATGGGATTTCAGCATCCTCTTGTAATATTTTGGTGACTCGCACCCTCGCGTATTCGTCTGTCAGTTGAACACCATGAATAGTCAGTGGACCCACCCCATCAATGATAACACCCTCTGCCACCACATTATGAATATTATCCGAACAAAGTAACACATAATCCTGCATGTACGGTGTGTCATCCTGCATGTACGGTGTGTCATCTTGCATGTATGGTGTGTGATATTCTTCTTCGTTCTGCTCGTCATCATTGTCGTGTTCATCCATATCATCTATCCCACTTGCTTGTTTAGCTTTTTCCTCCTCTAAAGCTTTAAGTTCTGCTCTGAGCCTCGCAATTTCTGCATCTTTCTTACTAACAACATCATCCATTTCTGTTGCTGTTTTTGGTTTTCTTCCAAAGACGGACGAAATCTTCGCAAACGACCTACAATAATCAACCAAATTTATTTCAAAACTAAAATATTATAGAATTATGTTAAATGCAACAAATAAAAAATAATATCATACCCAAGTGCTCTAACACGCCCTGGATGCTCAGGTGTCCCTAATGCTTGCATTAATGTCATTCCGACCCTTTGCAATGATTTCTCCACTACTAACTTTTTCTTTCAGCTCATTCTGTGGAACAAACCAGTGATCACTTATATTAGTGACTTATAAGAACTTTATCATTCCTACATTACTTTAAAATACTTGCTTGAAACCACTTACAACTCTTGCTTCAATTTGTTTGTCCAAATCTGTGACAAGAACCTTCTTCTTTTCTCGTGCTCTTATCCAAACTTGGTACCGTTCTACATCTGCCGCACCTAGTTCAGTTTTCTACAACATACAACAATTAATTAATGTTGGTGAGTGCAATATTCTTCATAACAGGTTGACAGTTATAAAATAGTGATGTGAATTACTTACCAAGTCCTCTCTAACATTAGTAAGCCCTCTACGAGATGTACGATGCCTCGAAGTATATTTGAGAGCTCTTTCACGTTGTGCTTCCCGCAAATCCTACATAAAATAAGTAACAATAAGTTTTTAAGCAATTATTAGTATTTCAAAACTAATAAATCATATACATAATAGATATACATAATAGCACCATAAACTCAGGAGATAAACGGTGGCTAACAAATGTCCTCCAATCTTCTAGGTCAAGTTCTGGATATTTCTTAAGAAGGATTTGGAGTTCATCTATCAGACCGTCTTCTGCCAAAGGGTAGATGTAGTCACTAGTGATGTTGGTCTTAAAATCTCTCATCATTCTTCCCGCACATTTAATTAATTCTGGTTTCCAATTTTCTGGAATGTTAAAGGCACCCTGAAATAGAAAGAAAATGATTAATGAAATGCAAAGTAATTCATGAAAATGATCAATATATCAAAGTAATTAAAATATTTTCTTACATATACATCCTCCCATATTCTATTCTTCAATTCTTGTGGGACTTGTCTCCAATCCTTATAATTGAGAGAGACCGTTCTCCTAGTTTTAACTCCAAGGTACGATTGCATCTCACTATATGCTTTCCCTATAGGTTGACCTTTATCATTAAACTGAAAATTTCTCTTTATTCCCTTAGCTTTTTTATTATTGATATTGTTCTTCTTTGTTGGGCCTCGCCTATTTGGTGTGTTCTCCCCTTCAGAAATTTTCATCTGCACATAAACAAGAATTAACGTTACAATTATGACAGAAATCAATACATATTTAACATAAAAATGAATACATTACTCACTGGACACATTTTCTTTTCCTTTTTCTTTTCTTGGTTGATCCACAATCTACCCATATTCCGTCTCTAATATCATTTCTAATGTATTCCCCATCATCATCATCTTCATTGAAATCATGGATTTTCTCAACTTGCTCATGTATTAGTTGTCCAACAATAAAATTATCATGAAACAAATCATCATTTTCTTCGTCATTTTCTTCTTCTATAAACTGCCTTTCCGGGGTTCGTAAAACAACTAACCATTTATCATCAGCAGGATCAGTTATGTAAAACACTTGTTTTGCTTGGGTAGCCATGATGAAAGGATCATTCTTGTGACCTTTCTTACTTAAATCAACCAAAGTGAATCCAAGTTCATCAATTCTAACCTCAACATTGTTGTCCATCCAAGAACACTTGAGCAGAGGAATTTGAAATAAGGAATAATCAAGCTCCCATATTTCTTCAACAACCCCATAATATGTCATAGTACCAGCAACTGGATTATTGTCTTTTGCACTAGCGAAATGCATTGCTTTTGCCACAATACTTACTCCACTATTTTGAACCATTCGAGCATCATCTCTTGACTTTGTGTGAAATCTTTTTCCTCCAATAATGTAAGCATGGTGCTTTATTACATGAACACTTGGTCCAAATGATATGCGTTTGAACTCTGTCGACACTCCATGGTTTTCTTCTCCCAACCTTGCTAGAATAGTATTTTTCAACCATCGACTAAATGTTTTATTATGCTCATCTATAATCCATTTCTATTTATTTTTAACCTTGTTGGGAATCATTGATTGTAATAACTCCATGTGCTCACTGCAAATACAAAGTACAACATTAAAATTTCAATTATACACAAAAATGAGCATAATGTTTATTAAATATATAACTTAAGTTATATATGGTTGAACCTCAGGATTATTTTCCAACACAACTAAATGAGCTTGATCTAATTCTGCACGAGATATGGTCACTACTGTTCCTTTCCCTCGTAATCCTCTATCAACTCCATCCGAGTTATTCCGTGGTTTGCTAATTCCGATTGTGTCGATTCCAACCATGTACTCTGAACAAAATTCCACAGCTTTTTCTGCTAAATAACACTCAACCATACAAGCTTCAGGGCAATGGTGATTACGTACATATCCTTTTAACACCTTCATATTCCTTTAAAATGGATACATCCATCTCGCCCAAACTGGCCCACACAACTTTACTTCTCTTACTAAATGGACCATCAAATGTATCATGGTGTCAAAAAAAGATGGTGGAAAATATTTTTCAAGCTTGCATAAAGTTTCAACTATTTCATCATGCAATGCATTCAACTTCTTCATTTCCAATTCTTTTCCGCATAGTTTATTGAAGAAGATGCACACACTTATCACACTTTCTCGAACTCTTTTTGGTAAAACTGACCGAATGACAATTGGAAGTAATTGTTGCATTAATATATGACAATCATGTGATTTCATTCCAATTAACTTCAAATCTTCCATAGACACCAAGTTTCGAACATTCAATGAATAACCATCAGGCACTTTCATCCCTGCCAATGATTGACATACAACTTGCTTCTCTTCTTTAGACAATGTAAAACAAGCAGGAGGCAAATATGTGCGAGTCCCTTTTTCTTCAGGTGCCAAGCGGTGTCTTATACCCATCTCAACAAGATCTAAACGACTAGACAAACCATCTTTGATTTTACTTGGGATATCAAGTAATGTACCGATTATACTTTCACATACATTTTTTTCAATGTGCATGACATCCAAGCAATGTCTAACGAGTAAATCTTCCCAATAAGGAAGTTGAAAGAAAATTTATTTTCTTTGAAAATATCCATTGACTTTTTTGTTTTTATTCTTCTTCCCATACCTAAAGTCAACTTTTTCTACTTCCTTAAGAATTTGCTCACCTGACAATGGCAAAGGAGCAATGTCTCATTCCACAGTACCGTCAAATGCTTTTTCTTTATTTCTGTCAGGATGACTTAAATGCAAATATCGTCTATGACCCATATAACACATTTTGCGTCCATTTGACAAGCGACGGGCCCTTGTGTTGGTGCAACAAATTGGAAAAGCTTGGTAACCTTTTGTGCTTAAACCTGATAGGTTACCATATGCTGGAAAATCATTAACAGTCCATAACAACACCGCTTTCAAATTAAACGCTTCTTTTTTAAAATATCATATGCCTCAACACCATTTTCATACAACTCTTTCAAATCATCAATTAATGGTGCCAAATAAACATCGATATCATGTCCTGGTTGTTTTGGGCCTGAAATTATTAATGAAAGCATCGTGAACTTCCTTTTCATGACCAACCAAGGAGGAAGATTGTACTTAACCAGGAAGATAGGCCATGAACTATGCCTACTACTAAGAGATCTATGCGGGTTTACTCCATCAGCAGCTAAATCGAGACGAAGATGTCTTGGTTCATTTTTGAATTCTAGATTGATATAATCTACCTTCTTCCAGGCCTGTGAATCTGCAGGATGCCGGAGTTTACCATCTTTCACTCGTCCAGTCTCGTGCCATATTAAGTTCTTAGAGCGTTCTGCACTTCGATATAATCGCTTCAGCCGCGAAATCAAAGGTAAGTACCATAGCACTTTCTGAGGAATAAGTTTCCTAATCTCCTTACTTTTGTTAGGTTTGTACTGTGATAAACCACATTCTGGGTAAGTGTCCATGTCTGCATACTCCTGAAGATATAAAATACAATCATTCGGACATGCATGAATCTTCTCATACTTCAACCCTATCAAACTTAATGTTTTCTTTACTTCATATGTAGACTCCGGAAAACAATTTTCTAGCGGCAAAATCTCCTTGAAAGCAGCTAAAAATTGACTGAAACACTTATCACTAACTCCATTTTCTGCTTTTATGTTATAAAATTTAACCATTGTGGGCAATCTTAGTTTATTGCAACCACTGAACAATTGTCTGTCTGCATCTCTAACCATACTATCAAATTTTTCTGGATTATGAAAAAACTCTTCTTGTGCTTCATCAAGCAATTCTATAGGATGATCATCAAAATCATTACTCTCAAAATCATCTACACCTCGCCTACCTAATGGATATGGGTCATCATTTAATAATTCTCCATGACAATACCATTTACTATAACTCATATCAAATCCCCGACAAAATACATGATCCTTTATCATGGTAATATTCCTCTTTACTCCATTACCACAATCGAAACAAGGACAACGAATTTTTTGTGGATCACTACAATTCTTTAGGCAAAACTCTAAAAATTTGTTGAATCCATCTTGAAATTGTGATGTTTCTCTCCTCTCAAGCATCCATGATTTATCCATACTAATAACAATATTAAATTCCTAATAAGTTAGAAAAAAAAAACTTATATTAGGTTCTAGTCTTATAAATTTTTTAAAAAATTCGACAGAGTATCCTCTGTTTCTATAGCATACCGTAATTTCATAATTACCTATAAGACCAATACAAACAAACACAATAATCAAGCATAGATGAATCCATCATTATTAGGTTCTAGTCTTATAAATTTTTTAAAAAATTCGGTAGAGTATCCTCTGTTTCTATAGCATACCGTAATTTCATAATTACCTATAAAACCATTTAAAACAAACACAATAATCAAGCATAGATGAATCCATCATTATTAGGTTCTAGTCTTATAAAATTTTTAAAAAATTCAGCATAGTATTCTCTGTTTCTATAGCATACCGTAATTTCAAAATTTCCTATAACAACAACACAAACAAACACAATAATCAAGGATAAATCAATCCATCCTTATATCACCACAGCACGCAAATTTCCCAGAGCCTACTTCACTAATTTTCAAACATAACTTTCACTACATCTAATATGCATGATTACATTAGTCTTATCTTTATACATAAATCTTGTAGTAATATAAATAAAAAAAATAACTAACCTTCAATATTAATCTTCAATGCACCCAAAATGAACAACAAAGTTCACCACTCAATCAATGACCCTACTAAAACATTACATAATTAGTAAACTACATAATTAATTATCAAACCAATAAATAAAAAAAAAAAATCAAACTAGTTAATGAAACTAATGAACAACACTTTGATCATCTTCAAGCTATTTATTTATTTTTTTCAAATATTTAAAAAACAAATTTATCTATTGTCACAATTTCTAAAATTCACTAATATGCATATATATATTTATAATAAACCTAATTTTTATCACATTATTTAAACTAACAAAATAAACAAATAATTATAAAAATTAACAAAATAAAAATTATATTAATTATAAAATTTGGAATAATGAAAAAAATTAAAAAAAAACATAGAAAAATAAAAAATTATCATCAAAACCACATTATAGTAATCTATACCTGTTTTGAAGCTCAAAATCCCCTTGCAATGACAAAAATCCGGTCAAAATCCGGCAAGAAACACCAAGAAACAATGGAGAAAATACCCACGGCCAAATGCCTTTTTTTTTCTCTAAAAAAAAAAAAAAAGGATTTTTGGGCTAGATTTCAGTTTATAGTGTAGAAATGTAGCAAGAAATAAAGAAGAAAAAAAAAATAGGGTTTGGAGAATGAAAATGGGTGTTGGCTCACGGTTGTTAATGGAGGTTTTTGGGGGTTTTTTGCACAGAGGATAGAGGAGGGTTTGAGAGAGATGACCGTTCGGGTAGATGAAAAGGGTTATAAAACCCTTTTACTTCGGTTTTTACCTAAAAATCGAAGTTAAAGGTCCATAAGTGTATAATAGTTGTGCACATTTAACTTCGGTTTTTAGGTAAAAACTGAAGTGGAAAGTGCACTTTCTACTTCGGTTTTTACCTAAAAGCCAAAGTTAAAGGTGCACAAGGGTCGCGTTTGGCTCGGCCATTTTTTTGCATTTTTATTATCTCTAAACATAATACACGGGCTTGTGCAACCAAACACGACCCTCTTCACTATGAATTTTTCACTTCGTTTTTTTTAAAAAGCGAAGTAGTATGTAATTTTTTTTTCAGAGCGCCAATTTCAAAAGCGAAGTAAAAGAGTTTGAAAAGGTTTTTACTTCAATTTTTTTGTATGCTCACTATAAAAACCGAAGTAGAAGCCTATATTTCTAGTAGCGATTGATACAAGGGTCAAACTATGAATGTGATATTTGAGAGAATATATATTCTTCTAGATAAATGTGCAATGATGTGATAATTGAAGTTGCAGAATTTATTATTACATTTGCGTAATTTTTGAAATTTTGTAGAAATAGAATAAATTGATTTTAATCAATTATTTTATTTAAGTGAGATTAGATAAATATGGATAGTCAAAATTGGTTTTGACTATTATATTTATTTAATTAATAATAAGATGATGATGGAAATTCAAATTTTGAATTTTAAATTTTGAAACTTAAGTTGTTATCTTTTCCTTAAAAATATGACACCTTATTTGAATTTATAATTATTAATTAACTAAAATAAAAATACATGAAAAATCAAATCCCATTTTTAGGGATATGCCACACGCATAGGGCTTGGACTGCTCTATGCGCGTAGCACATATGATGTAATCAGTTATAGATTTTTTATTTTTATTTTTAATTAATTAATAATACATTACATACATGATTATTGTTGAAGCATGTTGAGTGTTCTATAATTGGATATCTTTTGCATTATGAATGCTTGATTTCATTGTTTATCTGAGCAACGCACTGACTTATTAGTCAGAAACGGCAATGATGTTGAGTGTTGGTTGTGAAGCTCTGACTTATCAGTCAGGATCAACAATAGTACTGAGCGATGGTTGTATGGAATTGACTTATAAGTCAAGAGCGACAATAGTACATTGAACGTTGATCAATATGATTAGATATAATCAACAGGAGCATTATATGCTCGTCCGACCTAATGGTTAAAGAAAACTAAAGCACGTGGCTAGTCTATGACTAGTTACTCAAAGTCAGGGCTAAAAGGCCCAGGTGACTTGATAGTCACATGGCTTAGGGCGCAGGACCCCAGAATGACTTAATAGTCATCTCTTCAGGGCACATGACCCGAGAGTGACTTAATAGTCATCTATCCAGGGCGTAGGGCGGTAGAATGACTTAACAGTCATCATCTGATTAGGGCTACAAGCCCCATAATGATTACATGATTATTTATTATTACTTGTATACATGCAGTAATAAGTTTTCTTGCTGAGACTTGGCTCACGGGTGCTATGTGGTGCAAGTAAAGGGAAAGAAAAGCTTACCCAGCTATGAGTGGAGAGCTTAGGTGGCGACGTGTACATATGCGGTCGCTTGACCACCACGGCCAAGGTGTTTCTTAGGGGAACTACGGTGTAACCCTATTTTTGTCGCTTAGGTTGGCAGATTGTAACTTTTGTATTGTAATGACAATTTTGGATTGTAAACAACCTTATAAACACTTTTATGGGAACCCATGCACAATTTAACGTTCTTAATAAAATATATTCATTCCTTTTGACCGAGATTTTAACCCTTACCAATTAATAACACTTAGATGCACGTTTATGGCCTAATAACTCATTTAGCGAGTTAAGCATTATTTTAAGTACCCAGTGTGACGGTCTTAGTTAACCAGGGCATTACAACTTGGTATCAGAGCGTGCCAAGGTTTAGGGTTCCTGTAGACTGGCTGGGCATGTACACTCGCCACTAAAGAGAAGCTCGACTCATGGTTCGGTAACTATTTATGTGGTTATGTGTTTAACTGCTTAAATAGAATATAAATGCTTTACCTGCATGCATGAGATACACTAATAGAGTTGGCCCTTGACTGCTGCATGATGAGCAAGAACGTGTTCATTAGCACTGATATTGCTAAAACATGCTTATTAGCATCGTTAATTGTTAATTGCTGTGTTAAATGTTAATTGTCATGTTTATGAATCGACATGCTTATTAGCATGATTGTTGAACATGGATGAGTTTCTGCTTGATCTTGGACCGTGAGGCGGCAAGAGGTTTAGTTATCAATACCTAACTGACCATATTGATTATTGTAGCAAGGTATAAGTTGAAAGTATAGTTCCAAGACAGGTAGATTTATCAGCTAGCCAAGAAGATTTGGGCTAGAATGATAGATAGGGTCAAGATAAGGACTAGGGTCAGATCCCTCAGCCGGCTCCTAAAAACTGGCAGCAATTGTTTGCTGAATTGCAAGCCATAGTAATGAGGCAAGAAGAAGAAATCTGCCTCCTAAGACAACAACAGGTTCTTGCCGGGGGTATCTTGCCAGAGGCACCCAGCCATCAGAGGCTGGGAACAAATGAGAACCTCTTTATGAAAGGTTCAAGAAACAGCACCCTCCAGATTTTGAGGGTAGTGCAGACCCGGCCAAGGCCGAGCAGTAGATGAGCATGGTTACCACCATCCTAGAATTTATGAGTGTGTCTGGTAATGAGAGGGTGGATTTTTCCACATATATGTTTCGAGGGGATGCCCGAATCTGGTGGGAAGTGATATTCTAGACTAGAAATGTCAATGCCCTGAGTTAGGAAGAGTTTCAGACTATAATGATTCCATCAGGGCTGCAAAAGCTGAAGAGTTCAGTAAGCTATTTCAGGGGAGTATGTCAGTGACTGAATATGCCCTGAAGTTTGACAGCGTGGCAAAGTTTGTCGGGGAACTCTTGCCCACCGATGGGACCAGAAGGGAGAAGTTTCTCCAGGGGCTACAACCTAGGATAACCTGTGATGTTCGTATTATCACAGTGTCTAGAGTGACTACTTATGTACAGGTGGTTGAGAAAGCACTCACAACTGAGAGTGCAGAAAATAAGATCTGGCATGATAACACAACCATGAGAGACTTTAGGAGGGTGGGACCTCCATTTATAGGTTTAGGTAGGGGCGGAGGCCCCAGTGATCAGAAAAGGAAGGCTCCTGATGCCTTCCCAGCACCAGGCCCTGACAGGAGACCATGTGGTATTATAATGGGCCACTAGGACGACAATGAGGTCTGGAGGACTTTCCCTGAGTCCCCTAGATGCAAGCAATGTCATCTAGGGGAGTGTCAAATAAGAGCCTGCCTTTTATGTGGGGTAGTGGGAAATTTGAGGAAAGATTGCCCGAGAGCAAGGAAGGAAAAGCCCTGAAAGGCGGACAACTAGGCCCCAACTTGAGTGTTCGCATTGACTCAGGCAGAAGTTGAAGCTTGTCCCTTAGTAGTTATAGGTCAGCTTTTTAGGTTGGAACCCCTTATACTGTTTTGATTGATTATGGTGCTACACATTCTTTTGTTGCTAGTATAATTATTGATAGGCTGTGTAGACCATGTGTAACACCCTAATTTCTCATAGATTACCGAGAACACATCGTTGGATCAAAATTCATATATATTGCTCTTTTATTAGATAAAAACTTAAAAATAAATACATGGATCCATGGTTTTACAAAAATAAAATAATTGTCTTTAACATATAAATAAAAATTTAAAATAAATATTCTTTAATAAAAATAAATAAATAGGCCCGCTTGATCTTCCTCGACTATATGGTCCCCACGAGTACATCATGAAGCTCTTAGGTCTCCACTCGCCACTGACCTTTCTATCCTTAATTTCCTGAAATAACAACATCAGAAGGGGTGAGCTTCTAAGCCCAGTAAGGAAAATACAAACAAGAGTTTGTCATATAATCAAACATATCATAAATTGCACAAAGATCATACAAAACTTATTTATACTAATCATACAACAATAAACCCTAGGTCATATCATAACCTAAATCATATCATAAATCATAATCTAAGTCATAGCAATAAATCATAAGTCATAGATCATAAATCATAAGTCATAAATCATAATCATAACTATAGGTCATAGGTCATAAGTCATAATCATTACTATAGGTCATAGTAATAAGTCAGATATAATAAAAAGATAACTGTTTATACAGGGGTGGCAATTAAGCCCTGGACATAAGTCCGTCATACACCGGACATCACTTAGGTTTGTCATAAAGTTTTGGCAACCAAACCTACTGGACATAGTCCGTCATACATAATTGGACACCTTAGGTCCAGACACACTTACCCCTTTATTGTACCTGAAATGTTAGGTCATACCAACATAAAACATACCATAAACTAGGTCATAATACTAAACTACCTAATTTTCCTTACCAAAAACTAGGATATTGGAGACAATAGCAGGATTGAAACTCCTAAAACCAAACATAAAGAAACCATAAGTTTCTAAAGAAATGAAGTTGAAGAGAAGATCTAAACCATCGAGATAAGAACTTATCGAAAACCTTATGTTCCAAAGGAATTGAACACCTAACCAAAAGTCACTATAACAAGTTAGGATTTGAAGAAAAATAAGAGAATAAGAGAAACTATAATGAACTAAACCTGAAGATAAAGAATGCCTTGGATAGCTTAAATCCTCGATCTATACCTCGAACACCAAAATCACACAAAAACTTACTTCCAAAGTGTTTAGAAAAGCTTAGATTGAAAAGCTTTTAAACCCAAAACCCTAGTGTTTTATCTCTAGAATAACTTAGCAGGTTGGAGGCTTTGAACTATGCTTGAAAGATGATGAAAATGACTGAGTAATGGGTCCTATTTATAGATTTCAAGGAGTGAAATTAACTCCTATTTCAATGAACAAATAAATGATTAAAAATGAATAAATTTGAATTATCTGTTCAACAGATGCCCAGAACTCGGTCAAAAACGTTCAGGAATGAGTCAAGGTTGTTGAGGGTTGTTTCTAGTTCAGAATTCTACGAAAATTAAAAAATAACTCACTAGAGCCGATATATCGCCCAGGGTAGGCGATATATCGCCCCTACCATGATTTTGATAGTTTGTGGTTTCATTGGTGCGAAGTCGACGTGTTTTCCGTATCAATATAGGCGATATATCAGCCCTTATAGCTACGATATATCGGCATACGCCGATATTTCAAACACATTTTTGCACATTTCAGGATAATTTGAAATTGATTGAAAACTACTTTGACTGAGTAAAATGTGATCCTAATAGATAATGGAAGGTTCTAGAGCTTCTAGATCTTTCTTTTCATTAAACTATTCATCAAAATTACTTAAATCCTTAATAAACATGCTTGTGACAAGTGTCACATTCTTAATTATTCTATCTAAACCTTAGGTTATAATAAATAATATTATTAGGACTATATTCATTAATCAAACCTTATGATAAAATTAATATTTTGAAACCATATGTTAAAGTTATAAAATCCATAATTATTTCTACGAGTTTCCAACTAAATCCCGGCATTGACCAATATCCACGAAAACTAAAATTCTACAGCCCTACTACTACTACTACTACTACTACTACTACTACTACTACTACTACTACTACTACTACTACTACTACTACTACTACTACTGTTACTAGCTCCTACTACAACTGCTACTGCTACTACTACTGCTGCTACTACTACTACTGTTACTAGCTCCTACTGCTGCTGCTACTGCTGCTGCTACTGCTGATACTGCTGCTACTGCTGCTGCTACTACTGCTACTACTACCACCACCACCACCACCACCACCACCACTACCACTACCACTACCACTACACTACCACTACCACTACCACTACCACTACAACTACCACCACCACCACCACCACCACCACCACCACTACTACCACTACCACTACCACTACCACTACCACTACCACTACCACCACCACTACTACTACTACTATCTAGCTAAGTAAAATTATGGGACGCTACACCATGTGATTATTATGTTGTGGGGTTCGGAACCTTATTACCCACTGATGAGCTAGTAGTATCCATAAGATAGGTCAGATCATTGCCAGTGACAATGGAAGATAGAGAGTTATCAATTGATTTGATAGAGTTGGTTATGGCCAACTTTGACATGATCTTGGGTATGGATTGGTTGGTGAAGTATTGGGTAGCCATAGATTGCAGAAGGAAGATGGTAACCTTTAAGTCTCAAGGTGAGGATCCTTTTGTGTTTGTTAGCACTGTGCATGGACCCAGTACACCCATGATATTTGTTTTGAGGGGCAGAGATCTATTGCAAGGTGGTTGCATAGGATTCTTAACCAGTGTGGTTGATATCACTCAGGTCATGCTAGTGAGACTAGAGGAGACCAGACTAATCTGTGAGTTTCTAGATGTGTTTCCAGAAGATTTACCAAGGTTGCCACCGCACAAAGACATTGAATTTGTGATTGAACTGACACCAGGGATGGAGCCTATAATGTCCCAAATTTCCTAATAAGGCTTAGGACCTTGATTAGGGGGCCGGGATGACAAATCTTGGAATTATATGATTTGTGATATTTATGTGTATCATTATGTGATTATGTGAGTTATATTATAATATGACTAGATATTCATATTTAGGTGTATCAAATATGCATGTGGGCCCATTTCTATTTAATTAAACAATTTTCATATTTTGGCCATTTCTGATATATTTGGCATATATGTGGTATATGTGTGGTGCTTTATTATTATTTTGTTATGCTAGGGTTACTTAGCACGAGACGATCCTAGGAGGCAAGCTAGTGGGAAGGTCACAACGGGATTCATACTTGACTCGGAGTGAGTCAAGGGGTATTTAGCACATTACCGGGACATTGGGTAATGGGAATAAATATTTGATGATAAATTGGGAGTTAGTGAGATCAAGGGGAAATATTGGGAATTTTGACTATTTTACCCCCGGGGGCGTTTTTGGGACCCCGAGCATTAGGATTTCCTTGAGATTACTTAAGCTTGAAGTAACCTGTCAGAGACATAAAAAGAACGTTCAGTCTATTTCCTCTCTCTCTCTCTCCCGTTCCATTTTTTACACCGTTAGCATTTTCGAAGGAAACTTGAGTTTTAGGACTCGGATTTAAGCAAGGATCGAGGCATCACGATTCTAGGGAAGATTAGAAGCTTATTAAGCAGAGGATTTAGTGAGAAATGACATAATCAGAGGTAATTTAAGCTTTGAATTCCTAAGTTTATTCTATATTCTTGGTGTTCTTGAGTTTTACAAACTCAATACTTGGATTATGAGTTCCTATAGGGATTTTGGGTATTTGTTATTGTTTTAATGTTGCTTAACTGTTGGGTGAACTGTTTGGGGGATTAAAATGTTGATTTGAGGGGCTAGGGACCCGTTGGGGTCGGATTTGGAGCTTTGAATCTCGAAGAACACGAAGTTAGAAACCTAGAATTCTAGTTTGAGCATTGTAGCGCTAGGTTGGTAGCGCTACAGGGATGGGTTCTCTGTTTGAGGGATGAAGTGTTGACTATAGTGCTGTAGCGCCCAATAGGTAGCGTTGTAGTGCTACACAGTCTTCAGAACGTGATTTTTTGGTACTTTTTGGGGTTTTAACTTGAGGGCTCGGGGGATGATTTCACCACCCTATTTGGTGGGATTGGAGGTCCCGAGAGTGCGGGATTGGTCCCGGGAATGGGTTTTGGAACTTGAACTCATTGAAACACCATTTATGGTTGTGACTAGGTTATCGCTAGGGGCTTGGAAAAAGGATCATGCTCGAGGGTTGTTCATTGGTAACCTATGCTTGGACCAAAGGTAAAAAAACTGCTCCTAGTATGTGATGCATGAGATGCATATGATACATGTGGTTATGGCATGGCATGGCATGAATGTTAAATATGGAATTAATTAGAGCTTGAGTCTCTGTAATTGTGCATGATTATTATTATGCTTTTGGTTATCGATAAAGCATGCCGAATGCCTTATATTTGGGTGTTTGAAGGAGTATGATTATAATTATGCTGGTAATTGTTGATGAGGCATGTTGAGTGCTCTATATATATATATGGACATTGATTGTATAGTAAATGCATAGCTGCTTTACTTATCTGTGTATGGTACTGAATTACTAGTCAGTAATGGAAATGGTGTCAATATTGATTGTGAAGCTGTGACTTATAAGTCAAGTTCGGCAGTGGTACTAGACACTGGTAGTATGGTATTGGCTTATGAGTCAAGAACGGTATTAGCGTGTTTAACGTAAGCCAAAAAGATTAGATCTAATCGACATAAGCATTATCAACATAAGCATGATATGCTTGGCCGACCTTAAGTTCGATGAAAACAAAAGTGCTTGTCTAGTCTAAAGGCTAGTTACATAGAGTCAAGGCTATAAGCTCAGGTGACTGATACGTCGCATGGCTAGGAGGGCATGGGACCTCAAAGATAAACTTATCAGGCATCTAAATAGAGATAGACTTATCAGTCATCTATACGGAGATAGACTTATCAGTCATCTAAACAGAGATAGACTTATCAGTTATCTACACAGGGATAGACTTACTTGTCATCTATACAGAGTATGATTTGTTAGTCGTCTATTCAGAGAGAGACTTATTAGTCATCTACTCAGAGATAGGCTTATTAGTCATCTATACAAAGGTAGACTTATCACTCATCTAAACAGGGATAGACTTATTAGTCATCTATACAGATAATGAATTATTAGTCATCTATTCAAAGAGAGACTTATTAGTCATCTACTTCAGAGATAGACTTATTAGTCATCTATACAGAGGTAGACTTATCAGTCATCTACACAGGGATAGACTTATTAGTCATCTATATAGAGTATGACTTATTAGTCGTCTACCTCAGAACGAGAGACTTATTAGTCATCTACTCAGAGCACAAGACTCCACAAACATTTATTTGTACCTGCATGTATGCATAAGTAGGGTTATTACTGCTAGGCATGCCTATTGTGATTTGGTGACATGTTATTACTTGTACATGAGCATATGGAGTTTTCTTGTTGAGCTTCGACTCACGGGTGCTATGTGGTGCAGGTAAAGGCAAATGAAAGCTGGACCATCCTTGAGTTGGAGAGCTTAGGTGACGATGTGTACATATGCGGCTACTCGACCGCCACGACCGATGGTTTAAAGAGGAACTTTAAATAGGGTTAAACCCTATTTTGTCGCTTATGTTGGTTGGTTGTAAATATTTTATTGAAATTAACCTTTAAAATATATTTTTGGGATCCCAATGTATACAGTAAACATTTTAGTGAAACGTTGTATCTTTGACCAAAATTTTTAACCCTAAATCATTAATCACACTTAGTTACACGATTATGACCAAATGGCTCGGTTAGCGAGTTTAGCTGTAATGCCCCGAATTCCCCGATGAGTTTAACGGCATGAATAGTAGGCCGGGAGGGCCATACTTGCTTAATTATGTTATTAATCGATTAAATGCATGTATATGTTGATTATATTATGATATGATGTGAAATGCATGCATATGAGTCCATATTTACAATTACAGGGGTATGATGATAATTTGGCCCGTTGAGGGTAATTTGTGTATTTGGGTGCATAACTTGATTTGTGAATGAGATTCTATTATTATGGAGATATATTCGAGCTAAGCAACATGAGACGGTTATTTTTAGTGGATTGGCGGTTTTACCATAATGGGGTCAATTTTGGGTTCAATTTTGGGGTAATAGAAATGTTCATTTGATGATAAATTGGGAATATTTGAGATCAGGGTGGAATTTCGGAGGTTTTGACTATAATGTCTCCGGGGGTGTTTTCGGGACCCCGAGCATTAGGTTTTATTTGAGGTTACTTAAGGTTGAAGTAGCTTATCAGATAGAACATACGATAAGGAAACCTTTCGTTCTCCCTTTTCAAAGTCCGTTTTACCGTTTAAGCCTTTTTGACGAAATCTTGAGTTCTAGGAGTCGGAATCAAGTGAGGATCGAGGCATAGCGATCCTAGGGAAGATTAGAAGCTTCTTAACCGAAGGATTCGACGGAAAACAACCCAATTGAAGGTAATCGAAGTTTAAGTTTTGAGTTTTTCCGAGTTTCTAAGCTTTGAATTGATTTTGTGAATTGTTGAGTTTTCGGTTCGTTCGATCCTTGGGTTTTGAGAGTTTTGATGCATGGGGAAGCTTGGGAACTTTGTTTTGATGATTGAGGAATGTTTAGGGATGGTTTTGGAGGCTTTGGAGTGTTAGAAATGCGGTTGGGAATGGCCCAGGGTGGAGCGCCGCGGCCCTGTTCTTGAGGCGCCGCGGCCCTTCTTTGACGAAGCAGGTGGAGGCCTTGTGCCTGCTGGGCGCCGCGGCCCTTGATGAAGGGCGCCGCGGCCCTAGCCTCTGGGAACCCTGGGGGCCGCGGCCCAAGGTGCTAGGGCCGCAGCCCTTGCCCTGTTTTCGCCCCGTTTGCTCGTTTTGACCCCGGAAACCTAGTTTTAGGCCTCGGGAGTGTCCTTGCTACTTGGATTAGCTTGGATTGATATCTTGGAGGTTTGATTATGGTTTGAGACCCTTGATTATCTTGATTATTAATGGTATCCCAAATGTGTTGTGATTAGGTAACCGCTAAAGGTCTAAAAGCTAAACTGTTCTCAAAGGTTGTTCTTTTGCTCATTCTAGCTCGAATCAAAGGTAAGAAAACTGCACCCAAAGTGTGACATGCATGGATATTTGTGAGGCATGTTGATTGTATAAATATGGACATGGATTGGATACAGAATCGACAAAAGTGTTAGTATCAGCTGTGAGGCTGTGACTTACTTGTCAGGCTCGGCAGTGTTACTGGACACAGGTCAGGAAGCGCTGACTTACTTGTCAAAACGGCCTTAGCGTGAAACACGCAAGCCAACAGAGATTAGATCTAATCGACCATTAGCATTGAATGACTCAAGGAGCATTAATGCCTGACCGACCCTGAGGGTCGATGAACAAACAGAGCCTGGAGGCTAGTGGCTTACCTATCAGCCACTCTCCCGCTACAAAACAGAGCTTGAAGGCTAGTGGCTTACCTATCAGCCACTCTCTTGCTAGAAAACAGAGCTTGAAGGCTAGTGGCTTACCTATCAGCCACTCTCTTGCTAGAAAACAGAGCTTGAAGGCTAGTGGCTTTCCTATCAGCCACTCTCTCGCTAGAAAAGAGAGCTTGGAGGCTAGTGGCTTACCTAACAGCCACTCTCCCGCTTAAATGATGTGATGTTCATTTGCTTGTTGAAAGCTTTATGTTCAGTATGATTATAATGATAATCATGTGATAATGTTTATGAGGAATGTTATGTTTTCTTGCTGGGCTTTGGCTCATGGGTGCTATGTGGTGCAGGTAAAGGGAAAGAGAAGCTCACCTAGCCTTGAGTGGGGAGCTGATGTGGTGTTGTGTACATATGCGCCCGCTTGACCACCACGGCCAAGGTGTTCTCAGAGGGACTAGGGGGTTTACCCTATTTTTGCCGCTTAGGTCGGCGGAACTGTATCTTTACAACTATAGTGACCATTTTGTACTGAGAACCACTTGTAAATGTTTTGTTTAGCTCTGCAGAGCAGTTTGTAATAAAATCTCCATTTCCTTTTTATTGGTTTTGTACCTTAACCTGTTAATCATACTTTGAGCACGTTTTTTACCAAAGGACTCAGGCAATGAGTCAAATTTCCGGTCCACCGTTCACCGTAACTGTTCTGGGGTAGTCAGGGCGTTACAACTTGCTATCAGAGAAATGCCAAGGTTAAGGTTCCTGTACACTGGCTGGGCATGTACACACATCACTGAAGTCAAGCTCGACTCTTGGTTTGGTAACTCTTTATGTAGTTATGTCCATAACTGCCTAAATGTGGTGCAAATGCTTTACCTGTATGCATGAGATATTATGAACTATTATGTGATACATGCTGAGTGCTGAGTGCCATAAACATGTATCTGCTTGTGCATATTGAATGACTGTGGAATATGATAATTGTCTGCTTGTTCTTGGACCGTGAGGCGGCAAGAGTTTTAGTTATGACTACCTGACCGGCCGTATTGATTGTTGTTTCAGTAAGGTATCAGTGACAGAATGAACCCAGAACAGACAGACACTACAGCTGGCCAGAGTGGTCAGGGTCAGAATAATGACAACAGTCAGGGTCAAGAGAATGACCAATCCCAGATTCCACAGCCAGCACCTGCAAACTGGCAGCAGTTGTTTAATGATTTGCAGGCTATAGTGTTGAAACAGGGAGAGGAGCTTCGTCTTCTGAGGCAGCAACAAGTGCCTGCAGTGGTTAATGTATCAGAGGCACCTTCTGTGTCAGTGCCAATTATTGGGCAGCAGCCTGGGGTTGAAAACAGATTGGAACCTCTTTATGGGCGGTTCAGGAAACAACAACCTCCAGTGTTTGAAGGCAGCGCTGATCCTATCAAAGCTGAGCAATGGATGAGCATGCTTACCACTATGCTTGACTTTATGAGGGTAGTTGGTAATGAGAGGGTAGCCTATGCTGCCTATATGTTTCGGGAAGATGCCCGGATTTGGTGGAAAGTGGTTGGCCAGACCAAGGATGTTAATCTCCTGAGTTGGGAGGAGTTTCAGGCCTTGTTTAATGAGAAATACTATAATGATGCTATAAGAGCGACGAAAGCCGATGAGTTTATGAGGCTATTGCAGGGAAGCTTATCAGTTACTGAATATGCCTTAAAGTTTGACCGTTTGGCAAAGTTTGCCAAAGAGCTGGTGCCCACTGATGGGACCAGGAGAGAGAGATTTCTCCAGGGGCTACAGCCCAGGTTAGCCCGTGACGTTTGCATCACCACTGTGGCAGGAGTCACTACTTATGCACAGGTGGTGGAGAAGGCACTCACAGCTGAGAGTGCGGAGATTATGATCTGGCGTGACAATGCAGCCAGAAAGGATTTCAGGAGGACAGTTCCTCCATTTGTTGGTTCTGGTAGGGGTGTTAGCCCCAGTGATCAGAAGAGGAAGGTTCCTGATACCTTCCCAGTTCCAGGTTCTGACAGGAGACCTCGTGGTATTACAGTAGGTCGTCCTGGGAGCAGTGAAACCTGGAAGACTCGTCCTGAATGCCCTAAGTGCAAGAAGCGCCATTTGGGGGAGTGTAGGGCAAAGGCTTGCTTTTTGTGTGGAGTAGTGGGTCACCTTAAGAAAGATTGCCCTCAGATAGGGACAGAAGAACCCAGAAAGGTGGACAGCTCGACCCCAGTTCGAGTGTTCACGTTGACTCAAGCAGAAGCTGAGGCTTCCCCCTCAGTTGTTACAGGTCAGCTTCTTAGTGCAGGAACCCCTTATCATGTGTTAATTGATTCTGGTGCTACGCATTCCTTTGTTGCTAGTAGCATTATTGATAGGTTGTGTAGACCTTGTGATTTTTATGCTGTGGGGTTTGGTACTTTGTTACCCACTGGAGAGATAGTGGTGTCCAGAAGGTGGGTCAGATATTTGCCAGTGATAGTGGAGGGCAGAGAGTTGTCAGTGGACTTGATAGAGTTAGTTATGACTGACTTTGATATGATATTGGGTATGGATTTTTTGGCAAAGTATGGGGCAACTATTGACTGCAGAAGGAAGATGGTCACCTTTGAGCCTGAAGGTGAGGATCCTTTTGTGTTTGTTGGAACTATGCATGGACCTCGTGTTCCTATGATTTCTGTGTTGAGGGCCAGGGATCTTTTGCAGAGAGGATGCATTGGATTCTTAGCCAGTGTGGTTGACACCACTCAAGTCATGCCAGTGAGACCAGAGGATACTAGACTTGTATGTGAGTTTTTGGATGTGTTTCCAGAAGATTTTCCATGATTGCCACCACACAGGGAGATTGAGTTTGTTATAGAATTGGCACCAGGGACGGAGCCAGTGTCTAGAGCACCATACAGAATGGCCCCAGCTGAGTTGAAAGAATTGAAAGTGCAGTTGCAAGAGCTGCTGGATATGGGTTTCATTAGACCTAGTTTCTCACCCTGGGGTGCGCCAGTTCTGTTTGTAAAGAAGAAAGATGGTTCTCTGAGAATGTGTATAGATTACAGGGAACTGAATAAGTTGACAATTAAGAATAAGTATCCTTTGCCAAGGATAGATGATCTGTTCGATCAGTTGCAAGGTATGAATGTATTCTCTAAGATCGACCTTCGTTCTGGTTATCATCAGTTGAGGGTCAAGGAGGGAGATATACCGAAGACTGCTTTTCGTACTAGGTATGGGCATTATGAGTTTCTAGTTATGTCATTTGGATTGACTAATGCCCCTGCTGCTTTCAAGAGTGTTCAGGGATTACTTAGACCAGTTTGTGATCGTCTTCATTGATGATATTCTGGTGTATTCTCAGACTGAGTTAGAACATGAGCAGCATCTGAGGTTGGTTCTACAGAGACTAAGAGAACACAGATTGCTTACAAAGTTCAAGAAGTGTGAGTTCTGGTTGTCTCAGGTATCCTTTCTTGGACATATTGTCAGTAAGGAGGGGATTAAGGTAGATCCAGCAAAGATCGAAGCGGTCAGAGATTGGCCAAGGCCAAAGAATGCTTCTGAGGTTAGAAGTTTCCTTGGGTTGGCAGGTTATTACAGGCGGTTCGTGGAAGGGTTCTCGAAGATTGCTAGTGCTATGACTGAGCTGACACGCAAGAGCCAGAAGTTTGTGTGGTAAGATAAGTGTGAGAACAACTTCCAGGAACTGAAGCAGAGGTTGATTACAGCTCCGATTATGAGTCTTCCGACAGATCAGGAGAAGTTTGTGATTTACTGTGATGCTTCTCATCAGGGTTTGGGCTGTGTTTTGATGCAATCAGAGAAGGTTATAGCTTATGCTTCTCGGCAGTTGAAGGAGTATGAAAGGAGATATCCTACTCATGATCTGGAGTTGGCAGCTGTGGTTTTTGCCTTAAAGATATGGAGGCACTATCTCTATGGAGAGAAATGTGAGATCTATACAGACCACAATAGCCTAAAATACTTCTTCACCCAGAAAGACTTGAATATGAGGCAAAGGTGTTGGCTGGAGTTAGTGAAGGACTATGATTGTGAGATTTTGTATCACCCAGGGAAAGCCAATGTGGTAGCTGATGCCTTGAGCCGGAAGGGTCCGGGGCAGATTCATGGTATGAGGCTGATAGCCAGAGAGTTAGCAGATGATATGACCAGAGCTGGTATAGAGTTGCTGGTGGGCCAGTTGGCTAACATTACGCTACAGTCTACATTGTTAGAGAGGATCAAAGAAGATCAGTTGAGTGATCCACAGCTGATCAAGATTAGAGAGGATGTTCTGGCTGGAGCATCCAGAGATTATACAGTGTCTGAGGTAGATTTGTTGAGATACAAGGGGCGGATATGTGTTCTGTTAGACACTGCATTGAGGCAAGAGATTCTGGATGAATCTCATACTACACCTTACTCTTTGCATCCAAGCACCACGAAGATGTACCAGGATGTGAGATCGTTATATTGGTGGCCGGGGATGAAGAGAGATGTAGTGGAGTATGTAGCTAGGTGTTTGACATGTCAACAGGTCAAGGCTGAGCATCAGAGGCCGGCAGGGTCACTGCAGCCTCTGGATATTCCAGAGTGGAAGTGGGAAGACATCACAATGGACTTTGTGGTGGGCTTACCCAGGACTACTGGTCAGTATGATTCCATTTGGGTGATAGTGGATCGCTACACCAAGTCAGCTCACTTTTTGCCAGTGAGCACTACATATACAGTTGATCAGTATGCAGATCTCTATGTGAGAGAGATCGTGTGGCTCCATGGTGCACCTAGGTCAATCGTGTCAGATCGGGACCCCACTTTTACTTCCAAGTTTTGGAAGAGTTTACAGACAGCCATGGGGACACAGCTAAAGTTCAATACAGCTTATCATCCTCAGACAGATGGACAATCTAAGAGGACGATCCAGATTTTGGAGGACATGCTGAGGGCATGTGTACTGGATTTCGGTGGATCTTGGAGTAAGTATCTGCCTTTGATTGAGTTCTCCTACAACAACAGTTACCAATCTACCATTGGAGTAGCACCTTATGAGATGCTATATGGTAGGAAGTGCAGATCTCCCATCCATTGGGATGAGATAGGAGAAAGGAGATACTTAGGTCTTGATGCAGTTCAGAGGACCAGTGAGGCTATAGAGAAGATTAGAGCTAGAATGCTTTCTTCTCAGAGTAGGCAGAAGAGCTACGCAGATCCTAAGAGTAGGAACGTGGAGTTCCAGGTAGGAGACTATGTTTTCCTCAGAGTCTCACCATGGAAAGGGGTGAGAAGGTTTGGGAAAAAAGGCAAGCTGAGTCCTAGATTTGTAGGTCCATTTGAGATCCTGGAGAGGATTGGCCAAGTGGCGTACAGATTGGCTTTGCCTCCAGCATTGTCTGCCGTGCATAATGTGTTCCATGTATCAGCTCTTCCGAAGTATATATCTGATGTGGGCCATATTCTGAGTTATGAAGATCTGGAGCTTGAGCCAGATCTCTCCTTTGAGGCATGGTTATAATTATGCTTGTAATTGTTGATGAGGCATGTTGAGTGCTCTATATATATATATGGACATTGATTGTATAGTCAATGCATAACAGCTTTACTTATCTGTGTATGGTACTGACTTACTAGTCAGCAATGGAAATGGTGTCAGTATTGATTGTGAAGCTGTGACTTATAAGTCAAGTTCGGCAGTGGTACTAGACACTGGTAGTATGGTATTGGCTTATGAGTCAAGAACGGTATTAGCGTGTTTAACGCAAGCCAAAAAGATTAGATCTAATCGACATAAGCATTATCAACATAAGCATGATATGCTTGGCCGACCTTAAGTTCGATGAAAACAAAAGTGCTTGTCTAGTCTAAAGGCTAGTTACATAGAGTCAAGGTTATAAGCTCAGGTGACTGATACGTCGCATGGCTAGGATGGCATGGGACCTCAAAGATAAACTTATCAGGCATCTAAATAGAGATAGACTTAACAGTCATCTATAAGGAGATAGACTTATCAGTCATCTAAACAGAGATAGACTTATCAGTCATCTACACAAGGATAGACTTACTTGTCATCTATACAGAGTATGACTTGTTAGTCGTCTATTCAGAGAGAGACTTATTAGTCATCTACTCAGAGATAGGCTTATTAGTCATCTATACAAAGGTAGACTTATCACTCATCTAAACAGGGATAGACTTATTAGTCATCTATACAGATAATGACTTATTAGTCATCTATTCAAAGAGAGACTTATTAGTCATCTACTTCAGAGATAGACTTATTAGTCATCTATACAGAGGTAGACTTATCAGTCATCTACACAGGGATAGACTTATTAGTCATCTATATAGAGTATGACTTATTAGTCGTCTACCTCAGAACGAGAGACTTATTAGTCATCTACTCAGAGCACAAGACTCCACAAACATTTATTTGTACCTGCATGCATGCATAAGTAGGGTTATTACTGCTAGGCATGCCTATTGTGATTTGGTGACATGTTATTACTTGTACATGAGCATATGGAGTTTTCTTGTTGAGCTTCGACTCACGGGTGCTATGTGGTGCAGGTAAAGGCAAATGAAAGCTGGACCATCCTTAAGTTGGAGAGCTTAGGTGACGATGTGTACATATGCGGCTACTCGACCGCCACGACCGATGGTTTAAAGAGGAATTTTAAATAAAGTTAAACCCTATTTTGTCGCTTATGTTGGTTGGTTGTAAATATTTTATTGAAATTAACCTTTAAAATATATTTTTGGGATCCCAATGTATACAGTAAACATTTTAGTGAAACGTTGTATCTTTGACCAAAATTTTTAACCCTAAATCATTAATCACACTTAGTTACACGATTATGACCAAATGGCTCGGTTAGCGAGTTTAGCTGTAATGCCCCGAATTCCCCGATGAGTTTAACGGCATGAATAGTAGGCTGGGAGGGCCATACTTGCTTAATTATGTTATTAATCGATTAAATGCATGTATATGTTGATTATATTATGATATGATGTGAAATGCATGCATATGAGTCCATATTTACAATTACAGGGGTATGATGATAATTTGGCCCGTTGAGGGTAATTTGTGTATTTGGGTGCATAACATGATTTGTGAATGAGATTCTATTATTATGGAGATATATTCGAGCTAAGCAACATGAGACGGTTATTTTTAGTGGATTGGCGGTTTTACCATAATGGGGTCAATTTTGGGGTAATAGAAATGTTCATTTGATGATAAATTGGGAATATTTGAGATCAGGGTGGAATTTCGGAGGTTTTGACTATAATGTCTCCGGGGGTGTTTTCGGGACCCCGAGCATTAGGTTTTATTTGAGGTTACTTAAGGTTGAAGTAGCTTATCAGATAGAACATACGATAAGGAAACCTTCCGTTCTCCCTTTTCAAAGTCCGTTTTACCGTTTAAGCCTTTTTGACGAAATCTTGAGTTCTAGGAGTCGGAATCAAGTGAGGATCGAGGCATAGCGATCCTAGGGAAGATTAGAAGCTTCTTAACCGAAGGATTCGACGGAAAACAACCCAATTGAAGGTAATCGAAGTTTAAGTTTTGAGTTTTTCCGAGTTTCTAAGCTTTGAATTGATTTTGTGAATTGTTGAGTTTTCGGTTCGTTCGAGCCTTGGGTTTTGAGAGTTTTGATGCATGGGGAAGCTTGGGAACTTTGTTTTGATGATTGGGGAATGTTTAGGGATGGTTTTGGAGGCTTTGGAGTGTTAGAAACGCGGTTGGGAATGGCCCAGGGTGGAGCGCCGCGGCCCTTCTTTGAAGAAGCAGGTGGAGGCCTTGTGCCTGCTGGGCACCGCGGCCCTTGATGAAGGGAACCCTGGGGGCCGCGGCCCAAGGTGCTAGGGCCGCAACCCTTGCCCTGTTTTCGCCCCGTTTGCTCGTTTTGACCCCGGAAACCTAGTTTTAGGCCTCGGGAGTGTCCTTGCTACTTGGATTAGCTTGGATTGATCTCTTGGAGGTTAGATTATGGTTTGAGACCCTTGATTATCTTGATTATTAATGGTATCCCAAATGTGTTGTGATTAGGTAACCGCTAAAGGACTAAAAGCCAAACTGTTCTCAAAGGTTGTTCTTTTGCTCATTCTAGCTCAAATCAAAGGTAAGAAAACTGCACCCAAAGTGTGACATGCATGGATATTTGTGAGGCATGTTGATTGTATAAATATGGACATGGATTGGATACAGAATCCACAAAAGTGTTAGTATCAGCTGTGAGGCTGTGACTTACTTGTCAGGTTCGGCAGTGTTACTGGACACAGGTCAGGAAGCGCTGACTTACTTGTCAGAACGGCCTTGGCGTGAAACACGCAAGCCAGCAGAGATTAGATCTAATCGACCATTAGCATTGAATGACTCAAGGAGCATTAATGCCTGACCGACCCTGAGGGTCGATGAACAAACAGAGCCTGGAGGCTAGTGGCTTACCTATCAGCCACTCTCCCGCTACAAAACAGAGCTTGAAGGCTAGTGGCTTACCTATCAGCCACTCTCTTGCTAGAAAACAGAGCTTGAAGGCTAGTGGCTTACCTATCAGCCACTCTCTTGCTAGAAAACAGAGCTTGAAGGCTAGTGGCTTTCCTATCAGCCACTCTCTCGCTAGAAAAGAGAGCTTGGAGGCTAGTGGCTTACCTAATAGCCACTCTCTCGCTTAAATGATGTGATGTTCATTTTCTTGTTGAAAGCTTTATGTTCAGTATGATTATAATGATAATCATGTGATAATGTTTATGAGGAATGTTATGTTTTCTTGCTGGGCTTTGGCTCATGGGTGCTATGTGGTGCAGGTAAAGGGAAAGAAAAGCTCACCTAGCCTTGAGTGGGGAGCTGATGTGGTGTTGTGTACATATGCGCCCGCTTGACCACCACGGCCAAGGTGTTCTCAGAGGAACTAGGGGGTTTACCCTATTTTTGCCGCTTAGGTCGGCGGAACTGTAACTTTACAACTATAGTGACCATTTTGTACTGAGAACCACTTGTAAATGTTTTGTTTAGCTCTGCAGAGCAGTTTGTAATAAAATCTCCATTTCCTTTTTATTGGTTTTGTACCTTAACCTATTAATCATACTTAGAGCACGTTTTTTACCAAAGGACTCAGGCAATGAGTCAAATTTCAGGTCCACCGTTCACCGTAACTATTCTGGGGTAGTCAGGGCGTTACATTAGCACTCTTTAAAATGCACAACGTAATGGTCCCTGGGTAGTAGGCGTTACAGAGCCAGTGTCTAGAGCACCTTACAGAATGACTACAACAGAATTAAAAGAATTGAAGGTACAGCTGCAAGAGCTGCTAGACTTGGATTTTATTAGACCAGGTTTCTCACCATGGGGTGCACCAGTTCTGTTTGTAAAGAAGAATGATGGTTCTCTGAGGATGTGTATTGATTACAGAGAACTAAACAAATTAACAATTAAGAACAAGTATCATCTACCAAGGATAGACGATTTGTTCGATCAGTTGCAAGGTAAAATGGTATTTTTAAAGATAGACTTTCGATCTGGTTATCATCAACTGAGGGTCAAGAAGGGAGATATACCGAAGACTGCTTTTTGCACCATATATGGGCATTATTAGTTCATATTCATGTCCTTTGGGTTGACTAATGCCCCAGCTGTTTTTATGGATTTGATGAACAGAGTGTTCAAGGATTATTTGGACCAGTTTGTGATCGTCTTGATCGATGATATTATGGTTTATTCTGAGTCAGAGTCAGAACATGGGCAACATCTGAGGTTGGTTCTACAGAGACTGAGGGAACACAGATTGTTTGCAAAGTTAAGGAAGTGTGAATTCTGGTTATCTTAGGTAACATTCCTTGGTCACATTTTTAGTAAGGAGGGTATCAAGTTGGACCCGACCAAGATTGAGGTGGTCAGGGATTGGCCAAGGCCAAAGAATGCTTCAAAGGTTAGAAGTTTCCTTTGGTTGGCAGATCATTATAGGTGTTTTGTGGAAGGGTTCTCAAAGAATGCCATTTTATTGACTGAACTAACACACAAGAATCATAAATTTGTGTGGTTAGACAGGTGTGAGAACAACTTCCAGGAATTGAACCAGAGTTTGATTACAACTCTAGTTCTAAGTCTTTCGAAAAATCAAGAGAAGTTTGTGATATACTGTGATGCCTCACATCAGAGTTTGTGTTGTGTTCTTATGCAGTTAGGGAAGGTGATTGCTTATGCCTCGCGTCAGTTGAAAGAGTATGAATAGAGACACCTCACTCATGATTTAGAGTTGGCAGTAATGGTCTTTGCCTTAAAGGTATGGAGACATTATCTTTATGGGGAGAAGTGTGAGATTTACACTGACCACAAGAGCTTGAAGTACTTTTTCACACAGAAAGACCTGAACATGAGACAAAGGCATTGGCTAGAGTTAGTGAAAGATTATGATTGTGAAATTCTGTATCACCTAGGAAATGCCAATGTGGTAGCTTATGCTTTAAGCTGGAAGGGTCCGGGATAGATTTTTAATGCGAGATTGATATCCAGAGAGTTAGCAGAGGATATAACTAGAGTTGGCATAGAGTTGCTGGTAGGCCAATTGGCCAACTTTATGTTACAGTCTACGCTGTTGGAGAGAATAAAGGAAGGTCGGTTGGGTGATTTACAACTGACCAAGATCAGAGAGGATGTTCGAGCTGGAATATCTAGAGATTATACAGTGTCATATATGGGCTTGTTGAGGTACAAGGGTCAGATATGTGTTCCGATGGATACTGCTATGAGACGAGAGATTATGGATGAATCTCATACTACTCCTTACTCTTTGCATCCAGGCACTATAAAGATGTATCAGGATGTGAGATCGTTGTATTAGTCTCCTGGGATGAAGAGGGATGTGGCAGAATATGTGACTAGGTGCTTGACATGTCAACAAGTCAAGGCTGAGCATCAGAGACCAGCAGGGCTATTACAACCTCTGGACATCCCAGAGTGGAAATGGGAGGACATCATGATGGATTTCGTGGTGGGGTTACCCAGGACAATGGGTCAACATGATTCGGTGTGGGTTATCGTGGATCGATACACCAAGTCAGGTCACTTCTTACCAGTGAGGACCACTTATACAATTGACTAGTACGCAAATCTCTATGTGAGAGAGATTGTACGCCTTCATGAGGCACCGAGGCCGATCTTGTCAGATCGGGACCCCACATTTACTTCTAAGTTATGGGGAATTTTGTAGAGGGCCATGGGTACACAGTTGAAGTTTATTACTGCTTATCATCATCGGACAGATGGACAATCTGAGAGGACCATTCAAATATTAGAGGACATGCTGTGAGCATGTGTGCTGGACTTTGGTGGGTCCTGGAGTAAGTATTTTCCTTTGATAGAGTTTTCCTACAACAACAACTATCAGTCAATCATTGGGGTGGCTCCTTATGAGATATTGTATGGTAGGAAATGCAGGTCTCCCATTCATTGGGATGAGACAGGAGAAAGGAGATACTTGTTCCTGAGGCAATTCAGAGGACCAATGAGGCCATTGAGAAGATTAGAGCTCAGATGATCGCTTATCAAAGCAGACAGAAAAGTTATGTTGATCCCAAAAGCATGAACGTGGAGTTCCAAGTGGGAGACTATGTCTTCCTTAGAGTCTCACCATGGAAAGGGGTGAGAAGATTTGGGAAGAAAGGCAAGTTGAGCCCTAAATTTGTAGGTCCATTTGAGATCCTAGAGATGATTGTTCAGGTGGCCTATAGGTTGGCCTTACCACCGACATTGTCGGGCATGCATAACGTATTTCACATTTCAGCTCTTCGGAGGTATGTGTTAGATGTGCCTCATGTATTGAGTTACGAGGATCTCGAGCTTGAGGCAGATCTTTCCTATGAGGAACAGCCAGTCCAGATACTAGATAGAAATGACAAGGTCTTGAGAAATAAAACTATACCTATGGTTAAGGTATTATGAAGGAATAGCAAGGTCAAGGAAGCGACCTGGGAGATAGAGTCAGATATGCAGAGTCAGTATCCCGAGTTGTTCAGGTAAAATTTTGAGGATGGAATTCCTCTAAGGAGAGGATAGTTTTAATGTCTTGAATTCCCCAATGTGGCTTAATGCCTAGATTAGGGGCCAGGAGGGCCATAATTTATTTAATGAGTTATTATGTGATTATGTGCGTTGTATTATTATATGACTGTGTTTGCATATATGTGAGTTGTTTCTTATATGAAAGGCATATTTGATATAAGGGTGAGATCACATTATTGTGCATGTATGTGATATAAGGGTGAGATCACATTATAATGTGATTAAGTTTGAGCTATTCGACATGAGATGATCCTAGGAAGCAAGTTAGTGGTTTTGTCCTAACGGGATTAATTACTGGGCTCGAGATGAGCCTGGGGGTAATTTGGTGCATAGTACACTACTAGGGATGAGCAAGTAATGGGAAATTATTTGAGGATATTGGGAGTAGTGGAAATTGGACGACGTTAATTATGATTAACGGGGTAGATGGAAATGAAAAAATCGCTCTTGGGTGTATTTGAGGGATTAGGATGGCCCTAGGGTCATTTTTGTCATTTAGGCTTATAGATATACTCAGCCAAGAGAAAACTGTGGAAGGAACCACAGAAAGTAGGGGCTTTCTTCTTCTTCTCTCTGTCGATCATACTCTCTCTCTCCCGGGTTGATTTTTGAAGCTTGAAGTTTAGGAGAATTTAAGCTATTTGGGCTAGGTTCTTGATTGAGAAAAGCTTAGGGATAATTTTGTGTTTGAGGTAATGATTCTAAGCTTGAACTTTGAAGATTTTACTCTGTTTTTGTGTTGTTTATAAGCTTGGAAGTTTGATCATGGAATTGGGTATTTGGTGGTGTTGTAGGTGTTACGAAGCTTGGGTTCTATTGCTAGATTGATGGTTATGTGGTTTTGAGGTTTGGTTTTGATATTGAGATTGTTTGGTTGTGTTTTGGCTGAGTTTGGAATGATAAAAATGCAGGGGAGCTGGGTTCTCAAGGTCAAGTCGTGACTGTATTCTTGTGTGCCGCGACTTGAGTGAACCCCAGAGCTTTGTCTGGGCTCTGTCTGCTAGGCACGCCGCGACCCTCAAGGGCAAGTCGCGGTCTGCCCCTGGCACCCAGACAGGGGGGTTGTATGTCTAGGAGGCGCGTCGCGGCCCTTGGGGCAGGTCGCGACCCGCCTATTCCTTTTTGGCCAGGCTTAGTTTTACTTGGTTTTAAGCACGAGTTTTCAAACCTTAAGGCTCAGGATCGAATCTAATAAACATTTTAGTAGGATTTGGGGTCCCGGGACTAGGACTTGATTCAGGAACCTTTTATTACTCATTTTATTGATGGGATTTCATATTTGATTGTGATTAGGTGATCGCTAAGGGCTAAAGGTCAGGATCATTCTCAAGGGTCGTTCTTAACTTATTTAATGCTCGAGCTTGAGGTAAGAAAACTGCAACCATTATGTGACATACATGATTATTGTTGAAGCATGTTGAGTGATCTATAATTGGATATCTGTTGCATTATGAATGCTTGATTGCATTGTTTGTCTGAGCAACGCAATAACTTATTAGTCAGAAACGGCAATGGTGTTGAGTGTTGGTCGTGAAGCTCTGACTTATCAGTCAGGATCGGCAATAGTACTAAGCGTGGTTGTATGGAATTGACTAATGAGTCAAGAGCGAAAATAGCGCATTGAACGTTGGTCGATATGATTAGATCTAATAAACAGGAGCATTATATGCTCGTTCGACCTAATGGTCGAAGAAAACTAAAGCGCTTGGCTAGTCTATGGCTAGTTACTAAGAGCCAGGGCTAAAAGGCCCAGGTGACTTGATAGTCACTTGGCTTAGGGCGCAGGACCCCAGAATGACTTAATAGTAATCTATTCAGGATGCAGGACCCCAGAATGACTTAAAAGTCATCTATTTTGGGCGCAGGACCCCAGAGTGACTTAATAGTCATATATCCAGGGCGCAGGCCCCTAGAATGATGTAACAGTCATCATCTAATTAGGGCTACATGCCCCATAATGATTACATGATTATTTATTAATACTTGTATACATGCAGTAATAAGTTTTCTTGCTGAACCTTGGCTCACAGGTGCTATGTGGTGCAATTAAAAGGAAAGAAAAGCTTACCCAGCTGTGAGGGGAGAGCTTAGGTGGCGACGTGTACATATGCGGCCGCTTGACCACCACGGCCAAGGTGTTTCTTAAGGGAACTAGGGTGTAACCCTATTTTTGCCGCTTAGGTCGGTAAACTGTAACTTTTGTATTGTAATGACCCTTTTGGATTGTAAAAATCCTTGTAAACACCTTTATGGGATCCCATGCACAATTTAACGTTCTTAATAAAATATATCCATTCCTTTTGACCAAGATTTTAACCCTGGCCCAATAATAACACTTAGATGCACGTTTATGGCCTAATAACTCATTTAGCGAGTTAAACACTATTTAAAGTACACAATGTGACGGTCTTGGCTAACCAGGGCGTTACAATTATAATCAAGATAATAGTTCATCTATAATTTTGAATTTGTATGCAAACAAAATAGTTTTATGTAGAAGATTTAGGAAATTAATAGTTTTGAAAAAGAAGAAAATGACAATAGAATTGAATTGACAGAGGAGACAATTTTTGAAGACCTTGTTTCTTGATTGTATACAAGAGATGCAGGTCGCCGGAAATGGCAAAGATTGCAGCAAAACTTTTTGGAAAATTGTTGGAATTTATTTGATTTATGGAGAAGAGGATCACTGATTTTATTGCCACAATGATCAGATTTGCGTTAAGTATTTTTGTCGGAGATGAGGTCGAAACATTGTTATTGTTGATCAAATGTTGAGGATATCACTGAAAATAGGAGCTATCGCTAGAGAAGAAAGCTATTGCTAGAGAAGGAAGCGCCGAAGATGGAAGCAATTGTAGAGAATAACGTGACTTTGGAGAAGATTTTGATCGACTTTGAGGCTTCAACATATGACTATTGTATTGTTAATTACCATTGTACTCCTGCTTGTGGTGATGTGTTTTTGTTTAAATTTCAATTGCCCTATGTAGTTAGTTTTCTCATAAACTAAGTTTTTGTTAATTAAATTTTTTCATATAAATTAGAGAAAGTTTAATTCCCATAGTTTTGGGATATAATGACAAAGTCATATTTATGAAAAACAAACCTAAAATTAATGATGTCATATTCAAGATTTTAGATCATGCATTTACGCACTCACCCAAGCACATGACCTAACCTCAAGATGCCCAATTGCATGTAGGCTTTCATTAATTAATGGGCTATTGAGTGTTGTGGAGATGAGTAGGCCTGACTGGATTTGTTATAGGAGGAAATTATATTTTATATCTGATTTTTAATAAAGTGTGCAAAAATATGGCTTTTTTTTTTTTAAGAATTTTCACTTTTAATGGTTTATTTTCCCATATTTTTGTATAAAAGTTGGTTTATGCCATAGTTTTACTCTTAATCAAGTTTTATTAATTTGGAAGGGTATGTTTGTAATTTGATTATTATTTTTTCAGCTTATTTGTTTTTATATTAATTTTTTCTTTGGCCGTTTTGCAATTTTTTTTTGTAA
The DNA here is from genome assembly GCF_963169125.1 of Humulus lupulus. Classification (NCBI taxonomy): domain Eukaryota; kingdom Viridiplantae; phylum Streptophyta; class Magnoliopsida; order Rosales; family Cannabaceae; genus Humulus; species Humulus lupulus. Next base: position 90,727,077 of record NC_084800.1, on the reverse strand, counting down.
TATGAATTGTTTTTAAAATTATTTTTTATTTATTATAAACATTTTTTCCTTTTTTTTTTTATATTGTACGTTTATTTTTTCAAATCCTGGGTAAGGTAACCGCTTACTTGATTGATCTTTGACAATTATGTAAAAAAAAATCCTAGAGCTAAGTTAAATAACATGTACCAGGAGGGGTAACCAGTTATCTGAGATGAGTAACTTTCTGCCATAAGAGGGGTAACTAGTTACCATAAGAGGGGTGATAACTAGTTACCGTAAGAGGGGTGATAGATTACGCATATTAAATATGAAAATAAACATCAAATTTGAAGGAAAAAGAGAAATAATATTTTCATTAAAAAAAAATAAGAATAAGTAACCAGTTACCATAAAGAACCCAGAAATATACACGCACATCAGAACGTGAAGGTAACCAGTTACACCCAGAAATATACACACAAAAAACGTGAAGGTAACCAATTACCCATTCACGTTTTCATATTTTTATTAGTTTTCTTTCCAAATTTTGGTATTCCTATAAGTGTTATAGTAAAAAGAAAATGCTGAAAAAATTGATTTGAATTTTTTACATATAGTGGAAAAAAACTATAAAAATATTACAATAATAAAATATAATAAATAAAAAATAGTAAAATAATTATGTAATGTTAAAATATATGTGTGAAAAAAAATGAAAAAAAATGGAATGAGAAAATAATAAGTACAAAAATGAAAAAAAAATGAAAAAATAAACAAAAGAAATGATGAAGGAAAAAACATATGAATAAATAAAAAGAAGAAGAAGAAGAAAAATAATGGAAAAATAAAAAGAAAAAAAATATGAATGAAAAAATTGGTAAAAAAAAACAAAAATGGAAGAAGAAAAAAAAGCTCATATGTGTGAAAAAAGAAAAAAAATAGAAGGAGAAAATAATAAATACAAAAATGAATAAAAAATAGAATGAAAAAATGAAAAAAGGGAAAGAAAACTGAAAAAATATGAACAAAAAAAAAACAATTCAAATGAAAGAAAAAAAATAGATAAATGAATAAAAATGAAAAGAAGAAGAAAAGGAATGGGAAAATGGAAAGAAAAAAATGATGAAAGAAAAAATTAGTAGGAAAAAAAAGGAAAAATAGAAGAAAAAATAAGTATTGAAAAAAAAAAAAATAAAATAAAGAAAAAATTAAAAATTAAATAAAGTAGAATAAAATTACCTTCAAAATTAAAGAAAACATAACTATGATAAAAAAAAATGGCATTTCCGTATTTTAGTTAGCTACTAATTGTGTTTCTCATACTTTAAATTTTTTTTTAATAAATTTTCTCATACAAATTAAGAAAAATATAATACCCATATTTTTATATATTAATAGTATAAAAGTTATATTTTTAAAAATTTCTCAAATAATGGGGTAGGCCTCTTCCCACTTTTCTTCTCTGCCAAACTCTCTTTTTATTTCCTTTCTTCGATAAAAACAATTCCAACTTGCTAAGAAAAAGCACTTCACGAAGACATAATCATGCATAAATAATATTAAAGTCTACAAACAAAAACAATCTATTGCCTATACTTTATATAGGCCGACGTTCTCTCAGAAATGCCATTGACCCAACTTGACTAATAACAGTGTCAACTGCCCATAGGTAGAACACCACTACTTTTTTTTTAGCAATAAAAAAGTCATTGAATGTAGAACACCACTTTTGAAAAAGAAGTTACATAGAAAACGCCCTTCGGACAGAGAAATAAATAGTCTAATTGAGGAAAAAAACAGAAAATACTGTTCTGCATAAGCTATCTAGGCCCACGTACTCTGAGAAAAAAATTATCCAAGAAAATCTTAAATATTATGAAAATCCAATATGTAATTAGATTTGATCGATTTTTAATTAGATTTTGACCTTGTCATTTATTATTCAATCTAATCCAATTAAAATTCAATCTAATCCAATTGTAATTTGATATTCAACTTTTTGTATTTGGATTGGATTAGATTGGTTCAGTGTAGTTGCATTGGTTTTGATATTGCCCAACCCTAATTTCCACTACTAATCCTATTTTTCCAAAAACAAAATTAGCTAAGCAACTTACAATTAGTGATCAAGCAAAAGTAAGTAGACAATATAAGCATCCTTAAAAGAATAAAACTTTCATTGCTAAAAACATATCCATAAAACATCAATTGAAAATCATATTCTAGGGTTCATCCCAAATTCTAACTACATCTATTTATTTCTTTGTTAAAAAAATTTAGATCACTTGTAAACTCAATTTTTTTTTTGTATATGCCTTAATTACATATATTACTTATTGGGTTCTTACCTCAGGTCTGAGTGGAACGTATAATAAGAACGACTCTCAAGCACGATCCCGATTCTGAACCCTTAGTGGTAAGTGTACGCCCTCATTTTCCAGCGGGCTATTAGCGAGCTGAGATATGGCCTAATTATATCAACCACGTGGATACCCCATGACTGGAGCTTACGTCGTCAGGTCCTGCCTCTTTAGCTCGAGATAATCAAAAGGTTCGTCAAGATCACTCAAGGGCCGAATCAGAACCATGAAGGCCGCAGGTCGAGAAGGCATCCAGCTCGGGGTACGAACTGAAGTTGGAAGCTATGACCTTTTATAGAGTCAACCACGCAATGTAAACATGCATATATCAGACATCACGTGTCTGATATATCCCTGAATTCTCGGACACGCAGCATGAACGTGCGTATTCAGACACCCACGACTGGGTTGGGCCGTGCGGCCCATTATCCCCCTTACCTGTTGATTAGACCACTCTTCATTTGTCAGGGTTTAGGAATTAATCATGAATGTCACAGAAGTGACATTATGGGTAATTAGGTCACGGGATGACCCCCCTTACCAACTTCCAGGTGCCCTCTCCTATAAATATGGAGACCCTGGGAATTGCAAGGGGTTGGATCCTATTATGTAAAAAAGTATCCTGTAAAGAATACCAGAAATATAGTAATAATATTGGCTGGTGGAGTAGAATGATTTTAACCTTTGAGCCACCTAAAAACGTAGTTGTGTCATCAGTCCATAAAAAGATCATTCATCTATTTCGGTTCATTATTAAGCACTAATCTCTTTCTCTTATTTTCTTAATTACTTGTTGGCGAAGAACCGCGTCAACAGTTTGGTACTTTCATTGAGAGCTAGTTAGATTGGTGCTATCGCAAACATCCAACTATGGTGACCACTCGATCAAGACACGGTAATGAGGCGGAACAACATGATGGGCAGGAGGCTCATCATGCCGCCATCTCCGGTGAGCAAAATCCTGAAGTCCAACAGCGGCCGGGCAAGCAACCGATGGGCCAGGATGACACTGGAAGTTCGGCACCCCAGCCACCTAATCCGAACCCGGATTTTTACACAGCGGTAGAGATGGAGAATGCTCAGCTGAGGAGTCAACTGGCGAAAGCTAGTCAGTAGATTAAAGAGGTGTTGGCCCGGTTACCCCCTCTTACAACCGACGATAACGTCGGAAAGAGGCAAGGCGAGATTCGTAAGTCCCGCCGGGGTAATCGATCCAGGCCTAGCCGCTTGGAAAGACCTCCGACGTCCAACTCTATTCCCTTATCGCACCGTCAAGAGGCAAACTTCGAAGAAATACCCAGAGCCGAACAACAGTATAGCCGCTCGGTCCGAACTTCAACTCCCAGCTCACTACCAGCCTCGAGCGCGCCCAGGAGGGCTCGAGGGAATTCTAGAAGGAGATCCGGGGAGGGCTCACAGCACAAGCCCATCCCCGCTAGCCGTCTTGCGCCTCGTCCAGATCGCCAGGCACGGGGCCCGCAGGTTGGCAAGGCCGAAAGGCCCCCACCTAACTTGATCCGCCCTGACGGAACCAGGATTGCATCCCCAGTCAGGCATCCTCCATCGCCAATAAGATATCCATCTCCTCCTCGCCCTATCCGAGATATTCCAGCTTATGGAAGCAGCAGGAGAAACCCGCCATCCGCAGGACCTTCCCGTCGTAGCAGGGCGCCCAGAGGGAGCCCGGATCCTCACCCCTAGAGGCGAACTCCGAGCTTCTCTAACAGGAGCTACTAGACCGACAGTCGTCGGAGTGACCTTTCTGGTGGTGACATGCGTCAACGCTTAAGCTCGGCGCAAAGTCCTCAAGTCACCTCAAGGGGCGACCTACGAGATCGCCTTAACTCTCATAGGGGGGACCCGGTAGGGGGTGGCAGCCATGCTCGCTAAGGGGGAGACCTGTCCAAGGTACGTAACGGCGGGAATGCCCCAAATAACCTATCTCAAGATAGGAGGGGCAATAACCCACCAAACATATACAATGGATCCGGAGCTGTTGAACAGCCCCGGAGTAACCAAGGAAATCAGAACAAAACCCTTGAGCGCCTGGCTCAGATGGAGGAGCTAATGAGGAAGCTCCTGTCAAAGAAAGAGAAAGATGAATATGATTCGGGGGACGAGCTTGAGCTCTTCGCCCCCAGCATAGCAACAACGGCATACCCACCCAGTTTCCGTATGCCGCACCTGTCCAAATTCAACGGAGACGGAGATCCGTCTGATCATTTGGGGATGTTCAATACCCTGATGATGGCCCACAACATCGGCCCTAAGCTGAGGTGTCTGATATTTCCCTCCACACTGACTGGACCAGCCAGACAGTGGTTCAAACAAAGCAAGAAACAATCAACCAGCTCTTGGAAAACTTTCTCTACTGACTTCAAAAGGGCATTTCGAGCCTCCCAGGCTGCCCGCGTCAAGGCTAACTCCCTGGCTAACGTGAGGCAACAACTCGACGAGCCTTTGTAGGCTTACCTGAGCAGGTTCGCGAATGTCGCTGCTCGGGCCAGAGACGTAGATGACAGCTCCAAGCTCATGGCTTTGAGAATTGGGATCCTCGTTGGAGGGGGACTCTGGAATGAAATACAAAGGAAGGGAGTCAGCTCAGTAAAAGAATTCCTGAATAGGGCCTAAGGATGGATCAACTTGGAGGAAGCACAAGCCTCAGCTGCAGGAACCAGCCAGGTCCCTGATCAGCCCACTGGAGTGGGAACGGAGGTCATGACAGTGACCCAGAATGTTACACAGAATAACCAGTTCGGTGGAGGCAAAAGAAAGGGGAACGACGAGGGCAACCAGCACGGCCCAAAGAAGAATAAGTCCGTAGAAAAATTTAAGCCAATCTACGTGACTTATACAGAGCTCACTCACTCTAGGGAGAACATCTTCCTAGCGAACTCTGCTCGCCTCCCCTGGAAGAAGCCGGAGCCGTTAAAGCACCAGAAGGGGAAGAGAGACACCTCCAAGTTTTGCCGTTTCCACAACGACGTTGGCCACAATACTGATGATTGTAGGCATTTGAAAGATGAGATCAAAACTCTTATCAGAGCTGGCCCCTTGGCTCAGTACGCACAGAACAGGGTTCCAACAAGCCGGCCTGCTCCGGAAGTCCCGGTCAGTCAGCCCGGGTCTCGGGTCGATCAAGACGTCCCTCCTCCAGTGATAGAAGGAGAGATATCCACAATCTCGGGAGGTCCGCATTTGGCCGGTACGAGCAGGGGTACCCAAGAGAGGTACATAAATGAACTCAAGGCGCATAATGGAGTAGAGTTCGTCCCGGAGTAACACCTGCCAAAGCAACAGCGATTGGAGAGGCAACCAATCATTTTTAAGGAAGAAGATGTTGGCCATGTTCAGTTCCCTCATAACGACCCTCTGGTCGTAGCAGTGTAACTCGCTAATCAGAGGGCTAGGAGAGTGCTGATCGATAATGGGAGATCGGTAAATCTTCTATTCTGATCCACACTGGAGAAGATGGGTTTGACCGTCGCCCAGCTGAAGGCGACCTCCATGATGCTGTATGGTTTTTCGGGAGAAGGATCAGCGGCTATAGGGACGATCGAGCTGGTGATCCCCTTAGGAGAGGGACCTCAGACAATCTCAAAACTCCTCGAGTTCGTGGTCGTTGACTGCCTCGCTGTATACAATGCTATTTTGGGCCGACCCACACTTATAGCTTTTGAAGCCATCACCTTCGTTCGCCATCTCGCACTGAAATTCCCTTCTTCCATGGGGATATGCACGGTCCGTGGCAATCATTTGGCTACCAGGGAATGCTACAGTATTTCCATGAAGGTAAAATCGAAACCTGGGCTGCTAATGATGGCCATCCAAGGTGGAGGAGAGGAATCTCAGGAACCTTTAACTAATCCTGAGATTGAAAAACCTCAGAGCGCTGAGGAGGAAAGTATCATCCTAAGTGGGGATATCGACCCCCGAATAGGCGAGGACAAGTCCGAGCTCCAAGATATTGAAGAGCTTGAGGAAGTAAACATTGATCCACAAAATCCTTAACAGATGGTCAAGCTCGGGAAAAACCTCTGTAGCAAGAGGAAAGCGGAGCTGATCAAGTTTCTGCAGGATAACCTGGATGTGTTTGCATGGTCACACAAGGACATGGTGGGAATCAGTCCAAATGTCATCATGCACACCCTTCATTTGGATAAGAGCATTCCTGCAAAGTCCTAGAAGTAGAGGCGCCTGGGAACAACTCGGACTGAGGCCTTAAAAGAAGAAGTAGCCCGGCTCAAGAAATGCCGCTTTATCCGTGAAGCCAAGTTTCCGGTTTGGGTCGCCAACCCCGTGCTGGTCCCGAAGCCCAACGGGAAATGGCAGACCTGCATCGACTTCTCCGACCTGAATAAAGCCTGCCCCAAAGATTGTTTTCCCTTGCCAAGGATTGATCAGTTGGTAGATGCCACAGCGGGGCACGAGCTCATGTCCTTTATGGATGCGTACTCGGGCTATAATCAGATCGCCATGAATCTGGCGGACCAGGAGCACACCAGCTTCATGAGCCCGACTAACGTCTATTGTTACAAGGTCACGCCATTTGGGCTGAAGAACGCCGACGCTACATATCAGAGATTAGTGAATAGGATGTTCGCCAACCAAATCGGGAACAATATGGAAGTGTACGTTGATGACATGCTGGTCAAGTTGAAGACTGCCGATAACCATGTTTCCGACCTAGAAGAATGCTTCAAGATACTAAGAGAATACGGCATGAGGCTTAACCCTCAGAAGTGCACTTTCGGGGTCGCGTCTGGAAAATTCCTGGGTTTCATTGTCAACACTAGGGGAATTGAGGCGAACCCCGATAAGATCAGGTCATTGCTCAAGCTTCCCTCACCCAGGACGCGTAAAAACGTCCAAGGCCTGACAGGAAGGGTGGCAGACCTAAATCGGTTTATTTCAAAATCCACCGACAAGTGCCTGCCATTCTACAACCTGCTCCGGGGAAACAAGAAATTTGAATGGACAGAGGAGTGCGAAAGTGCTTTCCTCGACTTGAAGGCACATCTGGCCGAGCCGCCCGTATTGTCCAAACCAAAGACAGGAGAGCCCATTTTTCTCTACCTAGCTGTCACAGAGGATGAAGCTAGTGCCGTATTGTTCCGAGAAGAAGATTGGGTTCAGAAACCGATCTATTACATCAGCAAGAGACTTCTCGGGGCTGAATCCCGATATCCGTTGATGGAGAAATTGGCGTTCTGTCTTATCACGGCCTCCCGAAAGCTCAGGCCATATTTCTAATCCCACTCAATACACGTAATGACCGATCAACCTTTAAGGCAGGTTTTGCGAAAACATGAAGCATCAGGACGTCTGTTAAAATGGGCTATCGAACTCAGACAATTTGAGATTTTGTACACCCCACGAACTGCAATAAAAAGTCAGGCCCTGGCTGATTTCGTGGCAGAGTGTACAGGATTCAGGGAGGAACCTGTGGAAGACTTACCCCAGGACACCCCAGCCCAGATGTCTTGGAAGATCTTCATGGATGGCTCATCCAATGAGAACGGCTCAAGGGCTGGGATCATTTTGATATCCCCAGAGGGCCATAGATTCCACTCGGCGCTGAGATTCGGATCCAAGGTCTCCAACAACGAGGCCGAATACGAAGCTTTGCTGGCCGGACTAAGAGTAGCCCATGAGTTGAAGGCGAGCTCCGTCCAGTGCTTCAATGACTCCCAGCTCGTGGTAAACCAGGTGCTAGGTGAATATCAAGCACGAGGAGCCAAGATGGCTGCTTACCTGGCTAAGGTAAAATTCGAACTGTCCGCATTTGGGCGGGGCTCAATTGAGCAGATACCTCGGGAGTAGAACGCCAATGCAGACGCCCTCGCCAAGCTTGCTGCCTCCGGGGAGATGGAGACGCTAGGGTTAGTACCGGTGGAATTCCTGGAAAAACCAAGTATAGAAGAGGTCGGGGCGGAGGTCGAGATGGTTGACGCCAGATCGACCTGGATGACTCCCATCCTGGAGTACCTCACCAAAGGAAAGTTACTCGAAGGACGTAATGACGCACGGCGGGTACTGTACTAGGCTCCAAGGTATACGATGGTAGACGGGGTGCTATACCGACGTGGGCATTCCCTGCCCCTCCTACGATGTGTTCTGCCAGACGAAGCAAAGGCCATCCTATAGGAAGTGCACGAAGGTTTTTGCGGGGATCACACTGGGGGGCAAAGCCTGGCCCTAAAAGTCTTAAGACAAGGGTATTACTGGCCCACTCTGTCGAAGGACTCGATCTCATACGTCAAGAAATGTGACAAGTGCCAGCAATTCGCCACAGTTGCCCGTGCTCCCCCAGTCGAGCTGAGGATGATCTCGTCCCCATGGCCATTTGCGGTATGGGGAATCGACTTGGTTGGCGCCCTCCCTACTGGGAAGGGCGGGGTCTACTACGCTGTGGTGGCTATCGACTACTTCACGAAGTGGGCTGAGGCTGAACCTTTAGCAACAGTAACTTCCAAGAAAGTTCTCGACTTCGTGGTGAAGAGCATTATTTGCCGGTTTGGGCTACCGAAGAAGATCGTATCCGACAATGGGACTCAGTTCGACAGCGACCTCTTCACCGAATTTTGTGAAAGGTACGGAATCGTGAAAAGTTTCTCCTCCGTGGCCTATCCTCAGGCGAACGCCCAGGTCGAAGCTGTCAATAAGACGCTAAAGGCGAGCCTTAAGAAAAGACTAGACAAAGCCAAGGGAGTCTGGCCAGAACAGCTCCCCCAGGTTCTGTGGGCATACCGGACCTCGCATCGGACTCCTACGGGTCATACTCCTTTCTCTCTGACTTTTGGGAGTGAGGCAGTCCTCCCTGTCGAGATTAAGGTATCGTCACATCGAGTCCAGGCATATGACCAGGATCGCAACCACGAACTACTTGGCGCCTCCCTCGACCTGATTGATGAAAGACGAGAAGATTCGCAGCTTCAACTCGCGCATTACCAGCAAAAAATCACTCGTTATTTCAACTCAAAGGTCAAAAAACGCGCCTTTATCATTGGCGACCTGGTCCTCAGGAGAGTCTTCTTAGCCGGTAAGGATCCCAAAGATGGAGTGCTGGGACCGAACTGGGAAGGGCCATATCAGATCACCGAGGTCATTAAGGAAGGAACTTACAAATTAGCTCGCCTCAATGGAGGGGCAGTCCCACGAACTTGGAACGCCATTCATTTGAAGAAATATTATCAGTAGCACCCTTGTAAGGCTTAAAGGCCACTTTTTGTTAAGCAATGAGAATTAAATCTTTGTTTATTATTGTGTATATTTGTGGGTGTAATCTCAAGTAACCACGAAAGACCCTTTCCTAGTTACTTGGGGGGCATATGGTATCTAGATGTAACCAGGTCGCCTTAAAGACTTAGAAGTTAATTCAAAATGATTAATCGTTTTTTTTCTTAAAAAATACGAGATATTGATAAAGGATTAATGCGAACTAAGTCCTATCCTGGATATAAACAGGTCGACATAAAACGTAGAAGTTAATTCAAATTGATTAATCGGTGTTTTTTTTTTAAAAAAAGCACAAGATATTAGTCAAGAATTAATGCGAACTAAGTTTTTTAAATTAACGTCCTAGATATAACCAGGTCCTAAAAACTTAGAAGTTAATTCAAATTGATTGATCGTTGCCTTTCTCAAAAAGCACGAGATATTGATAAAAATTAACGCGAACTAAGTTTTCAAACTAGCATTCTGGACATAACCAGGTCATAGAACTTAGAAGTTAATTCAAATTGATTAATCGGTGTTTTTCCTAAAAAGCACAAAATATTAGTCAAGAATTAACACGAACTAAGTTTTTCAAAGCGATGACCAAAATGCGTAGAGGCAAAAGGAAATAAACCAATTAAAAGTAAAAATTGATAAAACCAATTGTCTCGAGGTGAAAAAACCTCATACAAAAGTTACAAAAAAAATGATGATGATAATAATAATAATGTGGGCGCGAAAAAGAAAGGCCCTAGGCTCCAGCGGGCTGCTCTGTTGAGGTCGCCGTCTCGCCCTCCTGCTCGGCTGCTGTGGAGGTCTCCCCGGTCTCAGAGGGCGCCTCTCGCTGAAGACGAGCTTTGAACCCCTCCAGGAAGGGCTCCTAGACTTCCACTCCTAGGAAGGAAAAATCGCCATCAGGGTTGAAGACCCAGCAATGGTATAGCATGTCCTCCATGGCGGAGCTGGAGGCCGCCTTCTCTTTTTCAAGGGCGGCCTTAGCCTCCTCGGCCTCGGATTTTGCGGTATCCAGCGTGGCCCGAGCAGTCCTGGCCTCCTCGAGTTTGGCCGTTGCAGCGGCTAGGGCGGTCTTGTTAGCCTTGGCCTCTTCCAGCTTGGGGCGGGACGCTTCCAGCTCGCCCCGCGCGGCCGCCAAGGCATCCCTGGGCTCCTGTTCCTGCTTTTGAGAAGTCTTCAGGGCGGCCAAAGTAGTTTGATGGGCTGCTAAAACAGCCTGATGTTCGCCCCTCATGTCCTCGAGGCGAGCCTTGGACCTGGATATGCTCCAGTGGAGAGCCAAGGCACCCTACAAAGCAAAGAGGCAACTGCCTTAGAAAAGAAAAAAGAAGGAACGTACGATGCATGGAAACCAAAGGGTACAAAGTGTAAAACCGGCTTACCGTTAGAGCCATTCCCAATGAAGACCCCATCACGCTCTCCGGGCTCCTTGTTTCGATCGCCCGCAGGTCCCTTTCGGTGGCGCCATAGTAGTGGTCGACGGTGTAGGTCGCCGTCTCGTACACCGTCCCCCGAAAGATGTTGGGAATTTTCTCCAGGGCCGGGGGGTCCATCGGAATACGCACCTCGAGGGCTGCGATTGCCAAAATCCTGGGATCCGTCCCCGTGTCCCAAACAAAGGCCGGAGCTCGTGGAGGGGGCGGGGGCATCTTCTCCACTGCGACAGGAGGTGGAGGTACCTTGGCCTGGGCAGCTGGGGTCTGGTCTCTCCCCTCTGTAGGGGACTTGGTTGGGGTCCCAACGACCTTCTTCGCCACCCAGAGCTTCTTCATTCTGGGCCCAAAGGCCCCATCAGAGGAGTTCCATCTGGCGAACATAGCTCGCAGGTCTCTATTCCCGGGCTGAGACATTTCCTCTGGCAAAACAAAGACAACATTAATATACAAGTAAGCATTCATGCAAGAACAAAAATAAGGGGGGAAAAGCGGAACTCAAGTATATATATATTGAAAGGGATCCTACCCCCCGAGTTAGAAGAGGAATCTATGGTCATGACCATCGGCCCCGGAGCTTCTGTGGGGGAATCTAAGACAATGACTTCGCGGGCTGGTACGGGTTCTGGGTCTGAAACTGGCTCGGGACTAGACTCTTCTACGTACTGCCTAAGACCCAGAGCTACGATACCCTCCCAGAGTGGGGGCCATGACCGAAGATTGGTCCCATACTCCTTAAATAAGGCCGACCTAAAGGCCAAAGTGTTTTCTACGACTACAGTACCCTTAGGACGGCTACTCTCGTAATCCAGCACGAGCCGGTTGACACACTGGACTAGGGTTACGTCGAGATCGGGGTTGTTTTGATGGTGTTGGACGGGCTGATTGGGATTAAACCTAGCTAGTCGAGGATCGGCGGTGGCCCTATCTAAGCCCCTGAACATGTAAGGATTACCTTGTCCAGAGGGACCTGCAGCTGCTCTGGACCAGATCCTCTCCTCGTCCGTTCTTTGGGCGACCTCCAGCGCCCGCTTCCTCCCCCTCCTTACGAGGGGCACATCGTCCTCCTCGTCCTCTTCCTCTCCTTCCCCCACAGCCTCCTCCTCAAATATGGGCCTCATCTCGCGAGCTGGGGGAAGCCCCTGGGGCCTCCTAAGGGCCAAAGTCTGGCCTGGAGAGATTAGCTTGCATGCCAGCATCGTCTCGTCTGTCACGAGCTGGCGATAGTCCTTTTCACTGGGGGGCAAGCCCGCCAGAGTCTCGTACTGATTCTCGAGGATCATAGACTTATCTGCCCTTGCGAAAATGGCTGCAGAATTGTTCCAAGTCAGAAGCTAATAAAAGAGAGCTAATCGATACTTAGCTTACGAGCTAAGAGTAAGAGGTACTTACGAGGATGGTTGAAGTAGTGCAGTTCGTAGTTACGAAACCCCTTGGACATAAAGAACTGGTCTTTGAAGTCGTTGGGGTGGCTGGGCAGCTCGATGATCGCAGCCGTATTTGGAAATCGGGTCAAGTAATAGAACCCGTCACCTCGCCCCCGCTGCTCCGGGCTGGCCTTGAGGCAGAAAAAATATAGGATATCTGCCGGAGTGGGGACCTCCCACTCCTGTTTCAAGAATATATATCTTAACCCCGCCAACAAACGGTAGGAGTTGAGGGGGAGCTGGAAAGGAGCCAACCTGACGTAGTTGAGGAAGTTGGCGAAGTATTGGTCCAGCGGGAGGAAGGCCCCAGCCTAGAATTGCTCGTCACTCCAGGCTGCGAACTCGTCGTCGAGCGGCGCACAGCTCCGCTCACCTTCCGCAGGAGGTCGGGCAATCAGGGCGCCCCTCCCCAGCTCGATGTTGTGGGAAAGGAATATTCTATTCACTTTCCCCTGGTCAGTGATCTTCCAGACGATCCTCTCGGCCTCGAAGAAAGCATCGAGCGCCACCTCGAGCACCTGGTCCACGGCCGGCCCAAAGACGGGGATTGGGGAGTCTGTCATCACCTCATTTCCTTTGGATTATTGGGAGGATGAGCTACCTACGATCCGCTTAGGAGCGTTCTTCTTGGGTCCCATCTAGTCGCCTAGCGAACAAAAGGAGAAATTTCAGAAAAGGCGACCTAAGCATAAGGAAGAGTATAAAGGGGTGTTTCCTTTGCACGGGCTGAGGTAGTCTCAGCCCGTGGAGAGTGAGACCACGCGATTCTCTGAACACGCGCCTGTGCTCCCACAAGATCCCCGATTACTCAGAATTCATGTGTCAGGAGGGTCAGGATAGAAATTTGCCTTGGGGGGAAAGTTTCAGTAGGCAAAGGGTGCAAAACCGCCTGTGAAGCATGTCCCCTAAGCTACTCGGTTTTGCACCCAAAGTACTGAATATTTACCAAAAATCCTACCCAGAAGATTTCCCCAGAAAATGCACCCTATAAACCATGCTCCTAAATGGTTTTCTTCTACAAGAGGTACCCTAACCTAAAAGCTTTCTCCCTTCATACCCACAAAAAACCAACAAAACCTTGCATGCAACTACAGGTAGAACACCACTACTTTTTTTTAGCAATAAAAAAGTCATTGAATGTAGAACACCACTTTTGAAAAAGAAGTTACATAGAAAACGCCCTTCGGACAGAGAAATAAATAGTCTAATTGAGGAAAAAAAACAGAAAATACTGTTATGCATAAGCTATCTAGGCCCACGTACTCTGAGAAAAAAATTATCCAAGAAAATCTTAAATATTATGAAAATCCAATATGTAATTAGATTGGATCGATTTTTAATTAGATTTTGACCTTGTCATTTATTATTCAATCTAATCCAATTAAAATTCAATCTAATCCAATTGTAATTTGATATTCAACTTTTTGTATTTGGATTGGATTAGATTGGTTCAGTGTAGTTGCATTGGTTTTGATATTTCCCAACCCTAATTTCCACTACTAATCCTATTTTTACAAAAACAAAATTAGCTAAGCAACTTACAATTAGTGATCAAGCAAAAGTAAGTAGACAATATAAGCATCCTTAAAAGAATAAAACTTTCATTGCTAAAAACATATCCATAAAACATCAATTGAAAATCATATTCTAGGGTTCATCCCAAATTCTAACTACATCTATTTATTTCTTTGTTAAAAAAATTTAGATCACTTGTAAACTCAATTTTTTTTTGTATATGCCTTAATTACATATATTACTTATTGGGTTCTTACCTCAGGTCTGAGTGGAACATATAATAAGAATGACTCTCAAGCACGATCCCGATTCTGAACCCTTAGTGGTAAGTGTACGCCCTGATTTTCCAGCGGGCTATTAGCGAACTGAGATATGGCCTAATTATATCAGCCACGTGGATACCCCATGACTGGAGCTTCCGTCGTCAGGTCCTGCCTCTTTAGCTCGAGATAATCAAAAGGTTCGTCAAGATCACTCAAGGGCCGAATCAGAACCATGAAGGCCGCAGGTCGAGAAGGCATCCAGCTCGGGGTACGAACTGGAATTGGAAGCTATGACCTTTTCCATAATTTGTCATCCTGACCCCCTAATCAAGGCCCTAAGCCTTATTAATTAATTTGGGACGTTACATAGATATTTTATTACTTTCCTAGATGATTTCTTTAGGTTCACATATGTTTATTTAAGAGCAAAGATGAAGCATTTAATGTGTTTAAAGTCTATAAAACAGAAGTCGAAAATGAAAGAGAAAGGAAAATAAAAGTACTTAGAAGTGATAGGGGTGGTGAATATTTTTCAATTGATTTCAACTTGTTTTGTAAAGAGCATGGAATAATACATGAATGTACCTCCCCACACACTCCACAACAAAATGGTATAGCGAAAAGAAAAAATAAAACATTTCTTGAAATGATTAATGCGATGCTATTACATTCAAAATTGATGAGTTTTAATTTGTGGGGTGAAGACTTTATATCCGCATGTCATATATATAATCTCATTCCCATGAAGAAAAATAATATATCTCCACATGAGTTATGGAAAGGAAAAAAACCAAATATTGGTCATCTTAAAGTATAGGGGTGTCTTGCTTATTGCAAGAGCAAGGACCCTAAAAGGACCAAGTTGGGTCCAAGGGCTGTAAGGTGTACATTTGTGGGTTATGCCTCAAATAACAAAGTTTATAGATTGTTACACTTGGAGTCTATTGTGATAATCGAATCAAGAGAGGTTCAGTTCTTTGAGAACATGTCATGTGATGACACCAAATCAAAAGAGCCTATTCAAATTAGAGAGCCTCAAGAAGAGACTCCTAAAATGGTTGATGAACAACCTTTATTTCTGAGAAGAAGTCAAAGGCTTAAAGACTTGGGATCAAGTGAAAAGAGCTCTCAAGTAGAGACATTATATCTTGTTGAAGGAAATAATGAAGAAGTTACATGGAACTATCTAATAGACTAATAGTACTTCAAATAGAAGATGATCCTAAAACTTTTAAAGAAGCTATGTCCTCAAGAGACAAATTTAGTCATATCAAAATCAAATAGGCAAATACACAATTCGATACAAACATGAAGCTTGAAAAGAATGAAGGAAGAACGGTGACTCAATTGGAATATGCAAGTGCAATAGGTAGCCTAATGTACATCGCTCATTGAACTAGAGCGGACATTGCATATGCAGTTAGTAAATTAGTAGGTTTGCTAGAAATCCAAGTATCAAGCATTAGAAGGCTATTGAAAGGATTCTAGGATGCTACCAAAAAATATTGCCTTCACTATCCTATTAAAATGTGATAATCAAGCTACTCTTACTAGAGTATATATAATAGTGTGTACAATGGGAAGTCTAGACATATAAGTCTAAGACATGAATATGTGAGACAATTGATTCAAGATGGAATCGTATCTATCTCATATATTAAGGCTAATGAGAACTTAGATGATCCATTTATAAAACCTATTGTGAGAAGGTTAGTAAGTTCCACTTTAAAAAGGGGACTAAAACTCATAGAATAAGAAATTCACCAATGATGGCAACCCAACTCCAACCTTGTTAATATCAATGGAAAGAGCTCAGTGGGTAAGAAAAAGTCATTGATAAGTAAATAGTTCTAATACTAAAACAACTATGAGTTCCATCCAAGATGGTTAATGTTGGTTGCTACCGAATGAGGGTTAAACCAATCAATTTTTAATGAAGTTTAGTTGAGTGCAACAAGCATCTATAAAGGTAGCAAAGATGTTGTAAGAACTTAACTTATGTGAACTTAGAGGTGGTGCCACCTCTCATAGAAGATGGAGTTTCTTGCCAGAAAGTTCATGCAAGAATGAGCGCATGACCATATTAATGCTAAGCGAGAAAAGTGGAAAAATGAATGATCAAGTGGAGGTGTGTGAGGTATCACCGATAAGGAATACTTGGTTCAAGCTTTTAAGAAACCAATGATTTCGATAAGACTTTGTGGTATTTTCACTAAATTAAAGTTCAAGTCGAAAGACACTTTATTTTAGGTACCAATAATCTTTTGACCTAGAGGAAGAAGTTTGTATTTACCAAGCAGGGGAATGTTATGATCGATTAAAATACAATTTCCAAGTGGGCTTACACAAGTTAGATGTAAAATACTAAATGGTTTCACATAGTGAATATGTGAAAATTGACTTTTTGTTATAGACATTTAAAAATTGTGTTTTTGGGTCAAAAGTGATACATTGAGATATCTAAAGGTGCCCAAAATGTTTGGAGCATTTGGAGGTCTTTAAGGTTACTTTTGAGAAGTTGGACATGCCTAAGTGGCGTTGTGTCGCCACCTTGAAGGAGATGCATAGCAGGTGACGCATCGCCTATTGGTGATGCATCACCTGACAGTGTCTGTACAAATACGTGTTTTAAGCTCCGAATGATGTGGTTAGAAGCTCTATTCCTATTGGTTTAACTTAATGATGTTAGGAACGAGTTACCTAATATGCAGCAGAATGGTGGTGGGTTAGCCCAGTGTACAACAAAAATTTTGTAACATATTTAAACTACTTTTAAATATGCGGATCCATTAATATACATGCATTAATCATAAGCAACAATAAAAAGAACATGCATCTTGATTCCTATCAAGTGTCCTTGTTATCTTTTCGTAAAATGAACGAACTTCCTATCCAAGCTGCTCTCAAGTACTCACACCAAGATCTTCCACAATATTCTCTACACCTCAAGAAGTGTGTGGGCACTTAGAGAATAAATGATGATATATTTCTGATTCAACTTGATGTACTCAACACATGAGATCAAGAGATAAGACCTGAGAGTGGTTCTGTATCTTTTCAGGGATAGATAGAAAAACATCATTTTTTTCTTTAGAGCAAATAATTATGTATTGAGTATTTTTATTTTCTCATAATTCTAACTTAAATAGAAAATATTCAAATTTAAAAAAATAAATCTGTAACTAATTTACAATTTACATTTTAATTAATTAATTATCTTATTAATGAAAATATCAAAAAACTAACTTTTGAATTTTCCATTAATTAATTAATTAAATAAAAGTAAAAAATCTATCCCTGAAATATATATGCTCACACCACACACAGTCCAGAGACTGTGTGTGTCGTGCAACACCCTATAAATTAAGGATATTTGATTTTTCCACAATTATTTAATTATTTATTCAAACTACCTTATCAGATAACATCCAACAACCTAATAATTAATTCAAATTTGAATTTATTATCTTTTTTATCTAATTATCAAATATAATTAGTTATTTGAATAAATATCATCTTTTAAATTCAAATCCAATTTGAACTTATAAGATTATTATCTCCCACTCAAATAAAGATATTTAATTAATTCTACCAATTAATTAAAACGAATTTTAATTAATACTAATTTCAAAAAATAAATATTAATTTTATTATAATTTCGAAAATTATAAGAACTTAATTATTTATATAATTTCAAAAATTACATAATAATTAGTTATTAATTGATTTTGTTAATTATAACTAATTTGTAATTAATTAATTAATCACTATTATCACATAATTGCATATTTGGCCTGAAGAACAAATTTCTTCTTAAATATGTCTTTTTACCATTTTACTCTTTTATATCAACTCTTGCCTTGAATAGTGTTGATAGAGTCGCTGTGGGGACCTATGGACCTATAGTTCCAAGCTCCAATAAATTTGAGATTATTAATTAAACTCTTTAATTAAATAATCTTAATTTATTAATCTCACGATTACTCCACTATAAATATGAGACTGCACTCTTGTAATTATAGACATTTCATTTACTTAGTACTTTATAATAATAAAGCGTCCATTGATATAATCATTACATACAAATTAACCTTCTAATAGTGCTTCATAGTTAATTAGGAATAAAATTACCAGTTTACCCTTTTAATTATATATTGTTCCTTAAGTACCATCCACTTTACTAATGAATGTTAATTCATAACTAAATTATAAATTTGAGCTCAATAACCTTTCAGTCCCAAAAGTCAACCCTTAAGAGAACCATTATTCAATCTCTTACGAGAAGGTATAGATTCCATATTTGTATTCTATGTCCCCAATCATTTACATTAATAAGTTCCCAAAACAAAAGTTTCTAGCCTGATCATTCTGACAGAACCTAACGAGTGAATCTAAGAACTCATAAAACATAAACATGAGTTCATAGTAACTTCGGGATTAAGATCTATTAGTATATGATCATCAGTTGATATATTTAATTAATACTTTGAAACAGTATTTAACTAAGTATTAATAAACTTATCTGGTCCAGTTCTATATATTCTCTAATATATAAAGTACATCCACTAAAGTGTCCTACTACACTAGTAATCCGGATCTAGATCACATGTATTCATAATACTAGTGGACCGTACTTGCAGTAATTAATTTAAAGATTCCATAACTTTATTTTACTGCAAACTATTCAAGTTCATTTATCTCAAATACAATCCTCCCGTACCAATACGTGATTGAGATCACATATATGAACTTAGGAATTTTTCTGACATTTACTTAATATTATCACATAATAATATAGTCTATAAAATATATGCATAACAAATTCAATTTATTTATTTAAACAATGTCTACTACATATGCTTTCAGGGCACCGTTCCCAACAAATGACAGTACATACACTATAACAGGGTTATAATAGAGTTTTGATAGACTTGATCACTCTTTCAAATCTCTCTTTCAAAGCTTGTTCAATCCTAATTTTCTTTCCTATTAGAGAAAGCTCCAACCATCCATCAAGAACTAGGAAATCGATAATTTGGAGAATGATACATCTCATGTATAAGCCCTTGTTTTCTCTCCATCAAAAGTTAAATGTGGTATTTTAATAAGGGTTTGAAGCTTACAAGAAGAACAAGGAGTTTTGTTCTACCACTAGGGTTTGCATATCTTTATCTCAATCTTTTTCTTGTACTCTATCAAATATTATTGAGTGTAGATTCTTGTTATTGTGGTGGTGTAATCTCACTCTCTCCCAACACTTTTGCTGGCGTACATATACGCCAAGAAAGATTTTTTTTTTTCATCTCAGTAAAAGTCAAGAATTTTTTTTAAAATTTTAAAATTTTCTCATAGTTCGGGGACAAAAATTAAACCGTTCCTTATGTCTAAACAACGGAGTGATAAACAAAAGTCTCAACAAACTAATACTTTACAGTGTCGTTGACAATGATCGACATATATATGATCACATTATCAATGAACAAAAGTACTTCTCATCAATATAATCATTGATCTTTCAATACTAAGGGCTTAATCAAACCGTTTACTAAGTCCAAAATAACTAATAAATACTCAAACGTTCCAAAAAAACTAGTACCTTCTAGTGAGATCAACATCAATAGATACGTATAATTACATCACTTTAAGTACTAAGATACTATTAATTTGTGAAAATGTTGATTTCAGAATACTGGTGCTATCATCGACTCCTTTATTAGTTCTCAAATAATGAATAATTAGTTAATGTTCCAATAAACTATTCAGGGTTGATATATATACATTGATAGATTCAAATTATAACATGTACTTCAACTAGTTAAAGTCAATATTAATCACTAATAGCAAGATTGTGGATTTTCACATATTGTTTGTGCAATCAAACCACTGCTGATTGCGTTTGAAATAACCAATACTAAAAGGAAAACTTTGACCTAGGGGTTAAATCAACAACAATCAACATTGATCACAACATTTTAATGATTATTATCATTGTTAATCTTGGAACACTCCTAGAGAAATCAAACTGTTGATTAGGTCTTAAATAATCATTAATTTAACAAGGATTCAAGAATAGGAAGAAACTACCCTTGAAAATAAATAAAAAATTTCTTTGTATTCAATTCTACTTTTCCCGACGCAATATAGACCTTTACCGACACTTTTATGATTTTTCTCGGTGCATTGCTTTCACTTTTACGGGCACATTAACATAGTGCATCTACAAAAGATCTGAGAAAAGTGCCATCGTCAAAGTTTTCGACTTTTACTGGGGCGTTTCAGAATTGCACCTTCAAAAGGAACCTTTCCCCGTGCATAACCGAATTTCGCTTGCAAAAGTTAGTTTTACCAGCACAAAAAAAAAAAAAAAAACTAGTAAACTTGTCAATTTTTACTGATGCGTTTCATGAAACACACTAACAAAAAATAAATTTCTTGTAGTGAATGTACATAATATCTAGAAAAAAATATATTATGTTTAATAGGACACTAATACATATTTTACTTTAACCTAAATATATTCTTCCTTAATCAAAACATTTACTTCTATATCACATTTTATCTTTATTATTAGTTTGTTGTATTTTTATTATTTTGGTGAACACTTTAATTATTAACTTTATTAGGATTCTTTATTATAATATTTAATTGTTACAATAGACATAAATCGCTTACACCGCACCAAACCCTATTTTTGTGGCTTGGTTTTAAGTTCTATGTGATGTGAGTGTGGTTTGAAAAATTGCTCAAACAACAACATATGTAGTGGCAGTCTAATAAATTAGTAAAAGGTTGCACTGCCTCCACCTCGAACATGCTAATCTAATTGATAAAAAGAAAAAGGAAAAGCCGTAACAGAACAAATTGTCCAAGACAATCTTAATATTGTAAACACCCAATATATTGACTAAAGACTGAGACTTGGGACAATATATATATTTATATTGACTAAAGACTGAAAGACCCAATTAAAGAACACTCAATACTTATGTGTGAACTCCTAAAAGAAGCACGTGTGAATGCTCTGAAGATCATCCATTGGCTACATTATTGACTAATAATAATTAGGAATTAATATTAAGGCCCAAAAAAAGAGAAGGAAACTTCTGTTCTGCTTCTGCATGAGCTATCTATGCCCCCGGTCACAGAAAAAGTTGTCTTAATATTGTGCACATCCAATATATTCACTAAAGACTGAAAGACCCAATGAATGAACGCTCAGGGTGAACGCAAGATCACCCATCGACTACGTTATTGACTATATAATTAGGAATTAATATTAAGGCCCATAGAAGCTAGCTTACTCTATATATACCTGGCAAAATTCTAAGTGCAATAACCCTGGGTGATAGTAGTAAAGAAGTATATATAGCTACTAATATATCTAATTAGTAATTAATAGATTATATTAACATATGATGATGAAGAGTAGAAGTATTTCATCCGTAGTCTTGGTGGCAGTGGCCGTGGTGGTTTTGGTGGTTGCGCCGCCAATGGTGAAAGCAGTGACTTCAAATCAGTGCAAGGAGGAGCGGAGGCAGCTGGTGAACGAGTGCAGACCAGTGCTATTCGGGCAAGACCCATCGAACAACTGCTGCCGACGTGTGAGGGTAATCCATACGGAGTGCACCTGCCCCTATCTCACCCCAAAGTTTGCTAATCTAATTAACCTTGAGCGAACCGCCAAACAAATCCGAAGTTGTGGAAGGAACATGCCTCACAACTTTAAATGCGGCAGTGAGTATATTTAATTTACCACCTATAGATATATATAAAGTAAAAAATTTGGGTATTAATCACTACATAGGTATTTTAAGTATTCTTATTATATGAATAAGTTGTAATTATTTTTTTACATGACTGTGAATGTGTATAATTTAGTTACAAAAGATCTCTCAGAAATTCTCAAAAAATTACCAATAATTTAGGATTTAACCTTAGCTTATTATGTATACATACACACTTGCGCTTTCGGTTCGTATAGCTTAGCTTTTCTTAATTAATACTGGATTATATATTTTTTCCTGCTGCAGGTGCTACTTTTCCATGATGAGAGAAAATGTTCCAAAATACCTAAAGCTTTCAAATATGCCTACGTCCCACCAATAATGTAATGCGCTTGTGTCTATGGGTGTTGTAATAAGAAATTGAATTACATTCTCTATGTATTATTCAATTAAGATATGTATCACGGTTCGTATGTGAAGATCTGTGTCAATTAAGCTTTTCATTATCTCTATATAATTGAATTATAAATTTCAGAACATGATATATATGTATATATGTTCTCAACACTCATCACGTAAAAGAGTACTAGAGCCAACAAGGCTAATTATCAAGTGACTAGCTAACAAACCAAACAAGTAGTAATAACCATATATAGAAAAGGATGCCTCGATATTGATCTTGGTCATTCGAACTCTTTTGATGAAATGATGTAGATTGATAAGATTTCTTATTGTAAAGTCTTCATCTAATTAAGATTACAACACAAATCTCCACCTTATTTTTAGCAAATGAGGGGGACTCAAATAGTGGAAAGAACTTGTTCGTCTTAGCGTCATGAAATACCAAATTATGTCGGTTCAATGTTGAGCTAATTCAAATGCTTTTTTAATTTGTTTACTGGTAGAATCAAATTCAAATACCATATCAATTGGGCTTGAACTCTAATGAGATTTTCTGAAGATTAATGATCCCTTCAAACACATGATCATAGATGAAATGGTACTTGACATCGGAGTGCTTCTGGAGATTATTAATGAATGAACCTTTGTTGTCGATTGCCTTACATTTTTAGTCGGTTGAAGCTTGCTTGAGGTGATGAGGTTATGCCTCTTAATTTTTTTTTTTATTGTCCTCCTTATTTGTTTAATGAAGTGTCGAGTTCGAGGAGGCTATTCTACTCCTTGTTTTGTATTCGTGTGGAGCTGAGACTACGATGATGTAAATTATGTGTCAATTTTAGCTCAAAAAAATGAGAGAATATTATATTTGGTTTAACTTTTGTAATTGTGTTTTAATGCATTAATTTGGTGTAAATTAACTTAAAAAACCAACAAAAGTCAAGTATATATAAAAATAAATAAATAAATAAAAGTTAATGTCAAAAGAGTAAATTAAAAAATGTGAGATATTTATTATCTAAATTTGACATAAAATATAATCAAATTTGGCACAACTTATAGTACGTGTCAAATTTAGCACACATTTTGATCACCATTAAAATCTCATTTTATCAAGATGTGTTTAAAAAATAGCAACATGCCACTTTTATAACTCTCCACTGTAGCTAGGTGCATTGAGGTTGAGGTGGCTATTGAGCTTCGTAATCTCTCTCAATATATATTGCCATTTGATTCAAGAAATCTTCCCAACAACATTCATGAGTTCCTCTAGTGGGTCTTAGATAAAGTTTTTTGGGCTTTAGGTTTCAAATTGAGCCTTGGACCTTTGCTCCCAAATTCATTGTTCATCGCTTGGTTTCATCCCCAACAATTTGCCCGCTATTATTTTGACAAAAGTATTTTATTAAGAAACTATTCAATTGTTGCATTGATATTCATGTGTATGTCTACATAGGGCTAGTTTGGGACTGCTACAGCCTACACAATAATCAGTTGCAGTTGTGCTGTGGGAAAAACGGCTGAAGAATCAAGCTGTTGAGTGTTTGATAAATTATAGATTTAAAAGTATTGTGAGTTGGAAAAGTTATACAAGAGTGTTTGATAATATATATAATTAAAGTGTTGTTAAATATAAAAAGGCCAAGATAGATATTGTTGACGCAATTTTCCGCCAACAGGGAATTAAGAAATCTGATTAGAAAGATTAAGCTTATTCATAAACCGTAAATGTAAACTCACAAAATTTTAATGTGCTTCAATGGTTAAAATTCAAGTATTCCACGAGTCACTCTTATTCTTGTTTAGGAACTCTTGAAGAGCTTGTTTATGACAATTTTAGCAGTGTTTTGGCATACAAGATGTCACTCTTTTGTTGTCAATTTCTCTTGTGATGGACAATATTTGGTAATTGTACAATAAATGGTAACATACAAAATTAGGTAACTTCCAAAAACTGGATACGTAAATACCATAATTAAGCCTATTGTCGTTTACATTGATCAATAAATGTATATAACGATTATACACACATATTTCCCATATTGGACATCCGAGTCTGTTGGGATTCTTTCATATCGCGTCTTTAACCCACCTTGAGCTAGATGTCACTCTCGAACTAGATACGATTGGAGTAGGACGACTTGACTTAGATAATGCTCGGGCTTGACGAGGGCGATCTAGACACTCGACACCCCTCGATCTCTGTCATTGGTATTCCAAATGATCTGGAGGATCCTGGACTGTCCAAAACTCAATGACACATCCTCGAGCTATTTGGTTTGGAGCTAAAGAGACATCTCCGAAGCCTTGTAGCCTTTATTGATTACGTGTCACCTATACCCCGAGCAAGAAAATTGAGCTCGTATTTTTAGGGTACAACATTTTCCCATAAAGTCCCTGCTCGTGTATGATGTCACTTCTGACATGCACAGTAGGGTCATTTTTGCTTTTGTTGTGAGAAAACATGTCAACCCACTCACTGGAGTATGGGACACATGTCTTCTTATTATGGGAGTGTGTTCGGGTTTCGAGTACTGTGACAGTCGTCTTGTCAACCTTTTGCTACTGTTTGGTTTATTTAATCTTGACCCTCGAATCTCAATCTGCTTTACTCGTGCAACCCATATTTATCCCCAAATTTGATGTATAAATAGGAGAACAAAACCTTGCATTCACCACATTTGCATTCAAATTTCCCTTTCTTCTTTCTCTACAAAAATTTTCAGAAACCCTCTAACTTTCTTTCCTCTCAGAAATCCCTTCAACAGTTACCTCCTAGATTTTCTACAATCTTCGCTGTTCTTAGTCCTTTTACAATCTCAATCAAGAACCAATGAGTAAGTACACTCCTACGTTAGTTTAATGTTCTTTTTACTCATTTTTGACAAGTTTATGAAATTTTCCAGTGTGGTTTTACCTTATTTTGGTTCTACAGGGGTTCAGTTTGGGTTATACTAGGCGAAAACAAATAGGACTAGAAACGATTAAGTTAAACAAATAAAAAAGGTAATTTTCTGGGTTTTTCTAGATTTAGAGGATGAATGTACGAGTTTTAGCCTGTAAATTGAAGGGTTTAGGCTGAAATCCTGGTAACCTAGGGGACACGATACTAAGGTTGTTTTGCTTTAAACCACTTTTCGAAACCACCGTGTTCTACACATGAATCCCGAAGCTTCAGAACCTTTATGAGATTAGGATGTGAGAATCAAGGGTGCACGTGAGGCTAGGCGTCAAGGTATTAAACCTGAACTTAGCCCATAGATACTTTAGGTCGAGTAGTAAAGCCTTACAATCTTAGATCACCATTTCTTCCGTTATTATAACAAGGTTGCATCCCTAGGTCGCTTCTAACGAGTCATTCTGTAATCAGGAAAACCTTAAACAATTGTTATGGCCTTTCAAAAGAAAATAACTGCTACAGGCTCTTCTTCTCAAAGCAAGGATAAACAGGCTGCCTCCGACACCCCCATCCCCCACTATGGTCCCGTGGTGGAGAAGGAGGTCGAGGTAAGACTTGACAGTTTCTTCGAGGCCGAGAGGACCGTGTCTCGTATTACTTCTCAAGCCAAAGTGAATAAAATAATGCTAAGTCACGGGATCGAGATGCACCCCAACTTATATGCTCGACCTCCATTGGAGGGTGAGCGAAGTTGTGCCCCGTTGGAGGATGACTTTGGTGCCTGGAGTGATGAACACTTGAAGGTACGTAGGTGCCTTCCTCTCGCTGGATTAGTACTTTGCAGACTTTTTGAACTATTTGAAGTTCACCCCATTTCAGCTCCCGCCAAATTCTTATCACCTCCTCACGAGGTTAAAGTATATATTCCTATAGAACAAGTGGCAGGTCCCCACCCTAGAGGATATCTTATATTTCTTCTGCCTGAAGGCCAATCCAGACGTTAAAACCGGTGGTGATAGTTTTTATTACCTCACCTGATTTCCCAAATCCGCCAGCATTATCGACCTCCCCAACCATCCAAATGACTTCAAATACAAGTTCTTTATGTCAATTTGATTATGGAACTGTGAACAGGTCACGATCCCAGGTCCTCACATCGAGGTGGGGAAACATTCGAACCCTTGCGTAGCTTGATCCAAGAGATAGTGAATCACATGACGGGGCATTCAAACCAGGTCAGCACCAAAGATCTGCAGGCCATAGAGGGAAACCCTCAGTGACTGTCCTTGACTCCGCGCTGGGGATGTCTTTGACCGTAAGTCCTATCCATATCCACATTCTTTAGTTCCATGTTTTCACGAACTAACCCCTCATTAATTGTTGGTGGCAGTCCTGCATGGCTCAGATTTGGGGCATTGCTGGGATCCGTGTTGAGGTTGTAATGGCCAAGGAAGCTATAGAAATCTCCCAGAATAACAAAAAATTTCAAAGGCGCGCGCGTTGGTGGTGATCTAGGGTCGCGGTTAGCTTCTGAAGAAGATCGAGGACCTTAAGCTGAAGATCTCGGAGGTCGTGGGGAAGTCCCTGTCTAAGGCCAAGGAGGATGTTGCTCGGATCGAGGAGCTTGATCTTAAGGTGAAGGGCCATGGGGCCCGGACAAAGAGCTCCTTAGAGGAAATTTTCTATTGGTTGTGGGCGTACAATTAGGACAGGGATTTCTCATTCCTCGATGTCAAACTTTGGGAGAGCTCTCTCACCAAGCTCTAGGAAGAAGCTCACGAAGACGTCTTCTAGGGTCGGAGCTGATGGAGGGGAGGAAGAGGTGTCATCCCAGGAGAAAATTTTCGGAGCTTGGGGATGATAGGGCTCTTCCAAACATATGTTTATTTTTTTGGAGGAAATATTGCAAACACTTGAAAGGAGGCCTTCTAAACCGAAACAATTGCCTTAAAGTATGGCTCGAGGTTAATTATCCTCATCCAATTTATACATACTTTCCTTATATATGTTGATTTTTTATGCTCGATCTTTCTGCTCCCCCTTTCTGTTAATTATTATCGTGTTTATAAAACTTTTAAGTTGTTATACACTTACATAGTTGTAGGGAGTGCCTTTTAGGTCGAGAAATATGCCTAATGGCTTGACAAGTTAATTTTTAGTCATTGACCTGGTTATATCCATGAGTTTTGACCGCCTATTTGCGCACGCCTGTTAGGGTTCAGACATCAGACCTGGTTTAGCTCCAGGATTTTTGTACCTAGTTGAATTCTATGAAGTTTGTTTTTGCTTTGAATTTTCTTAACTTAGTTCATATTTGGAATTTCTTTGAAAACTCGAGCTTTAAAAAGCTGCAGATTTTCCAAATTTCTAAATTCTAAGTTGCAAAAATTTACCTTAAGTTTGTCAAATATTCCAAAGACTATCAAGGGTTATATGCCCCCCAACTGATCAGAATTTAAAAATATTCTACATCGTTGTTAAATTATCAAGAATAAAACGAAAAATTCTGGGACCGTGTTAAAATTACACAACAACCTTATACTATTCAAATTCAAACAACACAAAACATGGATTTTATACTCAATTCTTACAAAAGATGAAATAAATAAAGTTTAACAAAGATTTCTTATTACTGGTAATATTTCTTGAGATGCAAGGAGTTCCAAGTTTGTGGAACCATCTCTCCATTTAACTGAGCTAGTCTGAAGGTTCCTTCCCGTAAGATCTCCGCGATCTGATAGGGTCCTTCCCGAGTACACCGTCTTTAGGGTATTTGTTAGCTAGGAATACCCTTCGAAGAACTAAATCTCCTACTTCGAGTCTCTAATCCTTGAACTTCGAGTTGAAATGATGTGTCACACTTTGTTGGTATTGGGCGAGCTGCAATTGAGATTCCTCTTATCGTTCTTCAACTAGATCCAGGGATGCATTAAATAGGTTGTGATTTTGTTCCTAGTTAAAGATTCTCTGCCAGTATGACGTCACAAAAGCCTCGACTAGTAGCATAGCTTCTCTTCCAAAAGTTAGTGAGAAGGGAGTATACATAACGGAGGTGCGATGTGAGGTCTTGTAGGCCCAGAGCACTTGTGGGAGCTGTTTAGGCCATAGCTCCTTAGTGTCCTCTAATCATTTTTTAAACTCACCTTAAGAGTTTTATTTACTGCCTCGACCTGCCCATTGGCCTATGGGTATGCCACTGAAGAGAAACTCTTAATTATTTCATATTTCTCACAGAAAGTTGTGAACAAATTGCTAGCAAACAAACTTCCATCGTTAGACATGATCTTATTTGGGAGTCCAAAATGACATATTATTCTCTTCCTTACGAAGTCCAGTATTCTCTTCGAGGTTATAGCCGCCAGAGGTTCGGCCTCAACCCACTTCGTAAAGTAGTCGATTGTGATGACCCAATAGTGAACTCCTCCTTTTCCAGTAGGCAACATGCCAATTAGGTCAATCCCACATATAGCACATGGCCAGGGCGAGGAAATCATGGTAAATTCCATGGGTGCAGCTCAGGCAATGGAGGCAAAGCGTTTACACTTATCACACTTGAGGACATATGAGGTCGAGTCCGTTTTTAGTGTGGGCCAAAAATAACCCTGTCTTAGAACCTTCAAGGTCAAACTCCACCCCCCCCCCCACTATGATCTTTGCAAAATCCCTCGTGTATCCTTTTGAGGATAGCCTGTGCTTCCTCAGGGAGAATGAATCTTAAAAGAGGCCTGGAATGACCTCGTCTGTACAGAATTTCCTAAACTATAGCATACCTTTGGACCTGGTATAATAATTTTCGTGCGTCCTTGTGGTCTTCGGGCAGTTTTCCAAATGTGATATATTCTACTATTGGGGTCATCCAGGTCGGTCTTTTGTGAATCATTCTGACATTTCTTGGCTCCTCTTCTATGCTCGAATTTTCTAAGAATTTAATGGGGACTACACTTAATGTGTCCGCTTCTTTGGTCATGGTGAGTTGGGCTAGAGCGTCAACATTGGTGTTTTGCTTGTGATGGACTTACTTAGTGGAATAGAACTCAAATTATGACAGCTCATTTTTTACCTTTGCCAGATTAGCTACCATTTTGATTCCTCGAGCTTGATATTCCCCTAACACTTGATTAACCACGAGCTGAGAATCACTAAAGCATTGAATTGATTTCGCTTTAAGCTCATTTGTTATCCGAACTCCAGCCAACAAAGCCTCACACTCTACTTCATTGTTTGAAGCGAAACTGAACCTGAGAGTCGTATGGAAATGATGTCCTTCAGGTGTAATTAGATTATTCCAGCTCTGGATCCATCAATGAAGAGTTTCCACAATTCTTGTACCAGTTCCCTCATAGGATCTTCCTAGAACTCGGTATATTCAACTACGAAATCGGCGAGCGCCTGGACCTTTATTGTTGTTTATGGTTTGTATAATATCTCGAACTGACTGAGCTCAATAGCTCACTTCAACAAACGTCTCGATACTTCAAGCTTTTGCAAGACCTTCCTTAAAGGTTGATCGGTTAAGACGTGGGTATTGAAAATACGGCCTGAGCTTTCTCGAGGCCAAAATCAAGCAGAACACAAGCTTCTCAATCAGAGGATATCGGGATTCAGCTCCCAGAACCCTCTTACTTATGTAATACACTAGTTTATGCGCCCGATTTTATTCTCAAATTAACACAACGCTGAACGCGTTCTCTATTAGTCCAAGGTACAGGTAAATGCATTCCCCAGCAACTGGTTTTGATAAAATGGGGGGTTCAACCCGATACTTCTTTTGTTCTTGAAATGCCAGTTCACAATCTTTTGTCCATTCAAATCGTCTATTTCTCTTGAGTAGATTATAGAAGGGAAGACATTCGTCTTTGGACTTGGATATGAACCAATTTTAGGCTATGACTTTTCCAGTTAGGTGCTAGACTTCTTTCTGTGACCTGGGCGATGACATTTCTAACAGTGATCTGATTTTTTCAAAGTTTCCCACAATCCCTCTTGAGTTAACTATGAAGATTAGAAATTTCCCCTACGAGACCCCAAAGGTACATTTCTGGGGGTTCAACTTCATACCATACTTTCTTAATACGCCAAAACACTCTTGCAGAATGGATACATGGTTATTGGCAGTTTTTCACTTGACGAGCATGTCATCAATATACACTTCCATGTTTTTCCTGATCTGGTCCACGAACATTTTATTGACCAGCCTCTAATATGTGGCGCTAGCATTCTTTAGTCCAAATGGCATGCCTATGTAGAAGTATACATTGTGTTCAGCTATGAAGTTTTTGTACTCTTGGTCTACAACATTCATCACGATCTGGTAATATCCAAAATATGCGTCGATGAAGAGCATGAGCACGTGGCCGGGCGTTACATTGACTAGTAGATCTATCCTGGGTAGTGGAAAATAATCTTTTGGACAGGCTTTGTTGAGGTGGCAGAAGTCAATGCAGGTCCTCTATTATTCATTTTCCTTCGGGACCAGAATGGGATTGGCAATCCAGGTCAGATACTTTGCCTCCCTAATGAATCTGCATTTAAGTAGGCAAGCAACTTCTTCCTCTAAAGCTTATCCTCGCTCCTTCCTTAGTAGCCTTCGTTTCTGCTGCTTCGTAGGCACATTTTTTTTCCAGGTTTAGGGTGTGCATAATCACACTCGGACTGATGCCCACCATATCTTCGTGTCTCCAGACGAAGACATCGAGGATTTTCGTCAGAAACTCGATCAATTCCTTTTTTTTCCAGCTCCTAGGTTATTTCTAATCTTTAACACTCTCAAAGGTCTAGTCTGAGCCCTGAGGTTCTCTGCCTCTTCAAAAATTACCATTACCTGAGGCTCATCATTCTCTTCAACTATGACCATGGCTTGTTGCCCAGGTTGTGATTTTCCCTTCATGGCAATGTTGCAGCATTCCATGGAAGCGAGATGATCCCATCTTACCGTGCATATCCCCAAGGAAGAGGGGAACTTTATGGCCAAATGGGAAATAGAAGTTATGGCTTCAAATGGAATCAGCATTGGTCTACCCAAGATTATGTTGTAGGTAGCCATACAGTCAATTACGATGAACTCGAGCATCTTGGCAATAGCTTTCGCTTCATCTCCCAGAGTTACTACGAGCTTGATCATTTCTATTGCTTCCAATCCTTCTCGCAAAAACCCATAAAGAGTCATGGAGGTCGCCTTAATATCAATCAAGATTCTTTGTACTCTCTGGTTTGCGAGCTAAATTGTTATCAACCATGGATCATTATGAGGGAGTTGGATGTGACTAGTGTCTTCTTCGGTAAAAATGATTGGTTGTTTATCCAGATGATAATGTTTAGATAACCTCTGCTCCAAATTAAATATTGTGCCCTCGTGAGTTATTAGCTCCTGGATATATCTTTTTTGAGCTTCATTGCTAATACCTGCTAAATGAGCTCCGCCTGCAATGGTGACTACATCTCTTCCTTCGATAGGAGGAGGGATGATATGGCTGCCAGGAGCTGGGAGTGCTGGTGTTAAATTGGCTTGGTGTTCCCGAACCGTTTAAGGGTTTTGCACTACTAGTTGATTAGGAGCCACCCTGTTATGAGAATATTGTGCTAATGGTCTAGCTCGGATAAGTGTCTCGATCTCATCCATTAATTCACGACAATCGTCGGTATTATGGCCGATGTCATTATGAAAACAGAAAAATTTGGCCGGATCTCTCTTTGCCCACTAGTGCTTCAGGGGCTCTGGCTTCTTCCATGAAAGACGGGCGGAATTAGCCAGATAAATCTGTTCCCGAGTATTTCTAGGTCAGTATACATGGTGAAGATAGAAGTGTACTTCTCCCTGGGCTTATTCGGTTGGGAATAGTGCCCTTAGAACAATTGTAGTTGAAATTTTTTTTAAATATAATAAATAATTGAATTGAATTTATATATATAGACTATGTTTGCTATTATATGATAATATTAAGTGAATATTAGAAAATTTCAAAGTTTATCTATATGGTATTAATCTCATTGGTATGGGAGGATCAAGATTAAGATTTTAAACTTAAATAGTTTGCAGTAAAATAAAGTTATGAAATATTTAGATTAATTACTGCTAGTACGGTCCACTAGTATTATGAAGACATGTGACCTAGATCTGGGTTACTAGTGTAGTAGGACACTTTAGTGGAGGTACTTTGCATGCTGAGAGTATATAGAACTAGACCAGATGTGATTTGTTAATACATTTTTAATCACCGTTTCATAGTATTAATCAAACACATCAAACGATGATCATATACATAATGATCTTAATCTTGAGGTTACTATGAACTCCTATATATGACATCTGATCCTTTGATTCATGCGTTAAGGTTTATCAGAATGATCAGGCTAAGAACAATTGTTTTGGGAACTCAATGATGTATATGGTTGGGGACGTAGTTTAAATAATATGGAATCTATACCTTCTTATAGATTGAATAATGGTTCCATATTGGGTTGACTTTTGGAACAAAAAAGGTTATGAGCACTCACGTAGTAAACTTGTTGTGACACAATCTTCACTAGTAAAGTCAATGGTACTCCAGGAACAAGATATATCTAAAAGGGTAAAATAGTAATTTTATTCCCTTTTAATTATGAGCCATAAATAGAGGATTAACGCTGTATGTAATGATTATATCAATGGACACTTTATTCTTAATAAAGTACTCAGGAAATATATGTCTATAATTACCAAGAGTTCAATCTCATATTTTTAGTGGAGTAATCATGAGATTAATAAATATGATTATTTAATCAAAGTGTTTTGATTAATAATGTAATATTTATTGGAGCTTGATATTATAGGTCTATAGATCACAGGGTGGCTCTATCAACACCATATAAAGGTAAGAGTTGATAAAAAGGTATAACTATAATTTGGGAATTTGAGAAGAATTTTATTCTTTGAGTCAAGTATGCAATTATATGATAATTGAGGTTGAAGAATTAATTATTAATTTTCAAAAATATATTTATTAATTTAAATATATAAATTTTCGAATTTCATATATATAAATAAATTTTCTAAATTAATTATTTTATTTGAGTGGGAGAAAATAAAATTGGTAAAGAAAAAATAGTTTTTGATTTATTTAATTTTAAAAGATGATGATAATGATGATCATCAATTTGAATTTTGAATTTAAATTTTGAAATATGGTTGTCATCTTTTCCTTAAAAAGATTGACACCTTATTTTGTGGGAGATTGATTTTAATTAAATAATTGAATAAAAGAAAAATGCAAAATCCGTGAAAAGGGAATAACAGTACACGCCTAACACAGTCCAAGGATTATGCCATGCCTATACCACCTATACATATATATTATATCTGTGTAGTTTTTATTTTATTTATTTAATTATTTAATAATTAAAAAATAATTTTTTCAAATATGGTAAGTTAGACATATACCTAAAATCTAATCCTATCATCATTATTATAATATATTTATATTACTATTATCATTGAGAATAATAAGGTAACATAAATCTCTATATATATGATATAGAAGAAGAAGAAGAAGAGAAAATATACATCAAATACACAATACACAATTCAGAATATTTTTCAGAGGTTTTTGTTAGACAAAAACTCTCTATTTCTTCTTCTTTATTCTAGTCACTCTCAGACCATAATCCAAGTTCTCATGTGTTGAGAAATACTTGTGATTCCTAAAACACAAACATATGTTCTCTATGTGCCCACACACATCTTGAGGTGTAGAGAACACTTCGGAAGATCGTGGTTTGAGTGCTCAAAGCTTTGGATTGGAAGATCGTAAAAATACAAAAAGACTCAAGAACATTAAATAGGCTTCAAGAGGTAAAAGTTTATGTTCTTATTTTTATTTTTTGTGTTTATATATTGTATATAAATATATTTTATATTTACATACATATTTGTTGCATAATTAATAGTATTGTATGATAATGTTTCTGGATTTTTTTCATGGTTATATAAATCGTTTATATGATTATTTAAAAAGTTTTGACTGTTATTGTTCTGTTGTTTAATTAAAAATAAAAAATGGGCCCACCACGCATGAGTTTTCGCTGTGTGCCCTGATTGGTTTACCAACAATTGGTATCAGAGCCAGGTTCTTAATCTACACATATTATTAATTGTTGTGTGTGATTATATGCATTTTTATATTATATGTAATATATATGTTTGAATGGATGGATGTTTATATTCATGATGATAGATTCTTAAGGGTTCTTTATTATGGTGATTTTTGGGTTTAGGAATTGTTCTTAAATTTCTAGATGAAATGTATAAGCCAAATTGGGGCATAGCAATTTTGTAATATTTTAGTTTAAAAATTATGGGTAAAAAAATTATGTCTCAACCCCGAGCCTGAGCACGAGCTGCTTCCCAGATCGCACATGCGCTCTAGCCGCATGCCCAGGCAAACACGCCCCTACAGCTGCGCCCATGTACCCAGGCAGCCAGGCTCCTCTGCGCTCTAGACCCGCACCCCTTCGCACCCAGGCAGCCACGCCCCTGCGCCCCTGCCGCGAGCCTCCTGCGCTCACCCGAGCCCCACCGCCGGAACACCCTTTGCTGCCGCCCCTTGGTACAACACTTAGGGTGTTGTTACCATAAATATTTTTTTTAATTATTCATTTAATTAAAAATCAGAAATTGAATTAAAATGGTTTTAATTTGGTAATTTCTTTAATTGAAATAATGGTGATTATTTACCTTAATTAAAAATATTTTGTTGACGGTCAGAACTCGTCAACCAAGTTAAGTTAGAAAAATAGAAATGTAGAGATTATCAAAAGAAAAACTTCAAAAATCTAATTGAGAACTCAAAGAACAGTTGCAGAAAGAAAATGGTGAAATGAACTTGTATTTCATATGGTGTAGTGCTACAGTATTTTTTCTAACCCCCTCCCATGTGGAAGTGTGGTTCCTTTTATAGTGGGCTCTAATGGCCCCTGATACATTGTGGTCCAGGGGACCAGATGGTACAAAAGTACACTGTCAGGAGAGTGGTTTCAGGGGTAGTGATGTTGGAAGAGTGGGGGTTTGATCTAGTACGTGTCAGGGGTCTGCAAAAGTACTCCTGTCTTGGTACCATATTACCTCCACTCTTGTTGGGTACGGATCTCATAAGCATGTTGAGGGAATCCTGACCATATACCATTCTTGTACTGCCACTACCTGTCTAGCATGGACACCGTACCATCTGTATTATAACTCTTCTTGCTCCATGGTCACCATGTGGACACCCCTAAGGACGAGGCTGGTGTGTGAGAGGAGGCCACCACGAGGACCACAGAGTGACTGTTGCGCGTGGTGTCTTGGGGGTCATGAGACGCTTGTCTCCTGGTGGTGTCGCGAGTCGAGCGGGATGCACGGGGCGCATGGGACACTTGGGTTCTTTACCATTGTCCAAGGTGGAGTGGTCATTTGGATTAGGGTCATTTGGATCAAGGTCATTTTGAGCGCTAATTTGAGGGTTCAAATGGACTTCAAACATGGTTGCTTTGAACCTTCCAGGGACCTTAGGCATGAGATGTGGGTTCTTTACTGGTGTTATATTTTGAGCATCCACACTTGCCCCCCAGTCTAGGAGAGGACCTTTAGGTGCTCTGGTAGACTCTTCTCTTTGATTCTTATAAATAGGTATTTATGCCAGGCCTATATCGTGGCTCAGCGGTTTGCCGACTCGGGTCACAACATTTCCACGTCGAATGCCAAGAGGGACCGTCTTGCGGTTCGGGTCCAGGAGCTTAAGGGGGAGCTTGTTGAAACAAGGTCTATGCTAGAAAAGGCCTTGGCGAAAATTTCTGCCTCATCGAAAAAGAAGAAGAGGGCGATTTCCAAGGCCACGATGTTGCAGGAAAGGGTTACCAGCCTAGAGACCAAACTTCAGGGTGCCAAGGCTACTGCGGCTGCGTCGCAGGAGAGGGTCACTTCCTTAGAGGGCAAACTTGAGGGTGCTAAGGCTACTGCAGTCACGTCGCAGGAGAGGGTCTCTTCCTTAGAGGCGAATAGGGCAGCTATTGAATATAGGTCCATAGAGCGCGCCCTTTACGGTGTATGGAGGCAGGATCCAAACTTCGATTTCTCCTCCTTTGGCGAGCACGCCGTTGCCCGGGCGGCTGGGTGGAACGCCCGTAGCAGGTACGGTGGCTGGTGCGTGAGGCGAGGCAAGGTGCACGCGGGAAGCCTAGCAAAGTGCCCTGCATAGTGAGAGGGTTCAAGGTCCTTAGAGTGTCTCGCATAGCGAGGCGGCCCTTTGGGACCTATGTTTGGATGCATGCGTCTATGCATGCGGGACACGGGAAGTCTAGCGAGGCTGCACCCCATGTGATCACTTGGAGGCAGAAATCGAAGTCTCGCGTAGACACGACACGCATAGGAGGCCAGCCGTGAGCCTCGCATGGAGAGGGTGGCTTTCTTGGATGGAATTCACAAAGGAAGAATTCCTACATTCACAGCTCTGGTGCCCTCGACATCTCTCGGCGTCAAGACAAGTAGGGCCTCACTATGCGAGGGCCTCGTGCACCTGCCCTCTCATGACGTGTAGCTTGGCCTCTTAACCTAGCAAGGCCATACTTCACGGCTCATAAGGTGATGCTTCCCCTAGGACAATCTCCCGGTTTCACAAGACTTACAGGTCTGAGTCTGATAATGTGACTAAGTGACCTTTAGCCTTGTATTTTAACCATGTACTAGAGATTTTTTTTATGGTGGATTTTTGGTATCCACACTTGCCCCCCAGTCTATAGGGAGGCCTTTAGGCGTTCTTGTAGACTCTTACTTTTTTTTTTTTTTTCATTTCTTTTGTATTTATCATGCTCGAGGTCCTTTGGAGCCCACGCGAAAGGGGGTTCGATAGGTCTCTCTTTGGTACAACTTGATTGTATCTATAAGTATATATTGACCCCTTGGGTTCTAGTTATCCTTTTAT
Organism: Humulus lupulus; assembly: GCF_963169125.1. NCBI lineage: Eukaryota > Viridiplantae > Streptophyta > Magnoliopsida > Rosales > Cannabaceae > Humulus > Humulus lupulus. The sequence goes on along the minus strand of NC_084800.1, from coordinate 90,689,933 downwards.
ATATTTTTGTGCGCGCTTATTATTTCTTGCGAGAAGCATCCTTCTCGTCATTAGGCATAGTACTATTTTTGCAAGCATCTTCTTTGAGACCCTTTTTGAAGCGTCTACTTTGAGACCTTTTTTGCAGGCGTCTACTTTTGAGATCCTTTTTGCAAGCGTCTACTTTGGAGACCCTTTTTGCAGGCGTCTACGTTTGAGACCCTTTCTGCAAGCGTCTACTTTGGAAACCCTTTTTGCAGGCGTCTACTTTTGAGACCCTTTTTGCAGGCGTCTACTTTTGAGACCCTTTTTGCAAGCGTCTACTTTTGAGACCCCTTTTTTCAGGCGTCTACTTTTGAGACCATTTTTGCAGGCGTCTACTTTTGAGACCATTTTTGCAGGCGTCTACTTTTGAGACCCTTTTTGCAATTTTTGAGGTGATCTTCCCTCAGGTCGGGACTTTCATGGCTAGATGGTCTTAGTTTAATCTCAAACTTAGTCAGCGACCCCTCTAGCACGACTCCCCCTTCTATATGGAATCTTCAAACGTATTGGTAGTAGGGCGACTAGAGGAAGGTTCGCTTTCTTCAACATTCAAGTTCTTATGGCTCTCTTCCACACGTATGTACTTCTGTGCTCTCTCGAAGAAATCATCCAAATTCGAAACTTCTGTTTTGAGCATGTTACTCCATAACCTGCTTCCTGGTTGTACTCCGGCTATAATAGCCATCTTGAGCTCTGGTTTGGTTAAGCTTCCCACTTTCGTTGCTTCCATATTGAACCTATGGATATAGTTCTTCAGACTTTCATTCTCGCCTTGTTTTATGTTAGCGAGGCTGGTAATTGGCATGACGTAATCATAGGCTGCATGGTGTTGCTGAAGAAATTCATCAGAGAATTGCTGCCATGATTTGATTATTCCTGGCCTTAACCTCTTGAACCACTTATACGCCACTCCTTTAAGCGTAACGACAAAGCAATGGAACTTTGCCCTGTTTTTGACCCCTCTTAACCTCATCAAGTTATTGAAGGAGTCTAAGTGATATTTTGGGTCTGTAGTACCCTCGTACGGAGTCATGCTCGGCTCTCTGAAGCCAGTTGGCATTTGCTCAGCCTGGATCTCCCTTGTGAAGGGAAAATCACGGTCAAATTCTTCGTTATCTTTGTGCCCCCCAGATGCAGTGGTAATTTTGTCCCGAGGGCTTCGCATTTTAGTGTCTAGTCCCCTCCTTTTTTTGCTTGAGGAGTCTCGCGGGTCCTCAGACTAAACCCTTGCTTTGGTGGTGTTCCTGGGGGGAACTGCGAGGGGCGCTTCTTTTGAGGTGAGTTCTGCTTCGTTCTTACGACCATCGTCTTCCTTTCGCCTTCACTCTTGGGGGCATTTCGTCGGCCTAGGTTCCCCATGGGACCTTGTTGGGGGAGTTTTACTGGTGGAAAGTCGGGTTCCCCCATCGTCTATGGGGACAGTGTCTTCCCCTTTTTCATGCTCATTCTCTTTACGCCTAGGAAGGGGTATGCTTGACTTTCCTTGCAATAGGTCGTTTAAGACCTCCTGCATGTTCTCTATCTTGGTTTCCAGCCTTCGAGTCTTTTTATGTAACTCTTGAATCCCATCCCTGTAGAAGCGAGTCCTTGAGCTGGAAGTTACCGAGCGTACCCCAGGACCCTTGCTTGGCCCGTGCGTCGATGGACCTGGGTCTTGGTTACCTGAGCATGGTGCCACCAGAGGCTGGTGAAGTGGATGCACTGGTGGCTCTGAATGACCTTCGTCGGGCCGGAGGGCCGGGGATGATGCTTCCTTCTCCTCCCTTGGGGGAAGAGGCTCTTCCGGTCTACCTCCATGCTTGGGCGGAGGGGAGTCTTTCTTGGAAGTCCTCCGCTCTACTTCATCCCGGCGAATCTCATCATCTTGTATTTGTCGTAGGCGTTTTGAAGATCTTAGCATCTTTCTTTGTTGGAAGTGATGGAAGAACGCTGGCTTGATGCTTGTTCTTCCCACAGACGGCGCCAAACGGTTGATGGTGAGAACTCGTCAACCAAGTTAAGTTAGAAAAATAGAAATGTAGAGATTATCAAAAGAAAAACTTCAAAGATCTAATTAAGAACTCAAAGAACAGTTGCAGACTGAAAATGGTGAAATGAACTTGTATTTCATATGGTGTAGTGCTACAGTATTTTTTCCAACCCCCTCCCATGTGGAAGTGTGGTTCCTTTTATAGTGGGCTCTAATGGCCCCTGATACATTGTGGTCCAAGGGACCAGATGGTACACAAGTACACTGTCAGGAGAGTGGTTTCAGGGGTAGTGGTGTTGGAAGAGTGGGGGTTTGCTCTAGTACGGGTCAGGGGTCTACAAAAGTACTCCTGTCTTGGTACCATATTATGCCCCCACTACTTGTTGGGTACGGATCTCATAATCATGTTGAGGGAATCCAGACCATGTACCATTCTTGTACTACCACTACCTGTCTAGCATGGACACCGTACCGTCCGTATTCTAACTCTTCTTGCTCCATGGTCACCACATGGACACCCCTAAGGACGAGGCTGGTGTGTGAGAGGAGGCCACCACGAGGACCACGGGGTGACTGTTGTGCGTGGCATCTTTGGGGGCCGCGAGACGCTTGTCTAATGGTGCTGTCGCCAGGCAAGCGGGATGCGCAGGGCGTGCGCGGGGTGCACGTGTGGCGCGCGAGGCGCTGGGCATGCGAGGTGCAGGGCGCACGAGGCGCGGGGCGCGCTGGGCGCGCGAGGCTCTTGGGGCGCGCGAGGCGCGCAGGACGCTTGGGTTCTTTACCATTGTCCAAGGTGGAGTGGTCATTTGGAGCAGGGTCATTTTGAGCACTAATTTGAGGGTTCAAATGGACTTCAAACATGGTTCTTTACCGGTGTTGAATTTTGAGCATCCACATATTTTAATTGTTATCTTCCATAATTAAAATTATTTTAATTAAAAGTATCCAAAATTAAAATTATCTTGAATTTTAATTTATTAAAATTAAATTGTTTAATTTTATCTTTTGAATTAAATTACCCAAATTCAAATTGGGCCTTAGAAACTTTTGGGTGTTAAAACCCAAAGTTTAATTATTTTAAAAGTTTGTTTAAAATAATTAAAAAGTTGTATAATTCAAAATGGATATGGTAAAAGGGTGGCATTGGCTCAAAAAGACTATATCTCAAGGTTGAAGATCAAAGTGCTCTTCATCGATCCTTAGTTAGTCTAGGATACATTTTTCATGTATATTTTGGCAAGTGTTGTAATTTTTCTAGAAATACCCAAAAGTTACCATATCCGCTTTTATATTTTTTATTTATTTTAAATGTTTGAATGTGATTAAAATGTTTAATATTTTGTCATGCATTTTAACATGCCATTCATATACCCACACCGTATGGAACTAGCATGCATTATATTCGTGTAGAAACATGCTATTAGGACCGTCTTATATTTTTTGTTATATGTTTATATGTGATGATTCATATAATAATAAATCTAGTCTTGATTAGTTAAGATGGTAAATCAAAATTAAAGTTGTTTAATTTTTTGTTTTAATGAATAAAATAAAAATGACATTCTCTTAGTTAAAGCAAAATTAGAATTAAAATTAAGGGCACAATTTTTATTTTTTGGTTTTACTTAATTAGATTAGTAATTAATAGAATATCATTTGGTAAAAATAATTAATTTTATTTTTAAAACTAAATTAAAAAAATATTGAATTTGTGAAAAACACACTCTTTCCAAAATAGTGAGTGGGAGAGGGAGTTATGACAATAAGTCTCATGGTCTCCATTATTGGTTGAACACCGAGAGGCATAGGAAGGACCTCCTGTCGCCTCCGTTTGTGGCCTCCCTAAGGAAAGGCTTCCGAATATGTTTATTTTATCCCAACGTTGACTTCTCTTATGAGAATATAATTAGTGATGTATTAAAAGTTTGACTGACCCTAAGGCACACTCTTGAGTTAAGTCATTGATTGAAAATAATGGGTAACACTCCAAAGGTGTATCTAGGCTTTCGAGAACGACTAGTGCATCTTGACCAAATTAGCGGTAGTTCATAAGTCAAAAGAGAAAAAGACATTTTTAAATTTTCACTTATGAAATTGAGATTTTTCTCAAAATTAATTTGGGGTTAGTCTGACCTACCCTAAAACGGTCCATTAACTTTTCAAATTAATTTATCGTGGATTAAAGTATATTTTATGTGTTTTTATATGTTGCATTCATGCATCATATTTACTTTTCCAAATAAAATCTTATATTTATTATATGTTTTAATTCATTATATTTTATTTATTTATTTCCAGCAACAATGGTTAATCCTGTTAATCTTGATCAAAAACCTCAAAATGAGAAAGAACCAGTTAATCTTTGTGATGGCTTCCTAAGTACTTTTCATTTAGACTTCAACAATCTAGATGTTTGGTAAAAAACATACACATAATTGTAGATGAACTAATGGTGTATGATGCAATTATCGATGTGCCTCCAGATAAGCCATCAACTCTATCTGATTATGATAGTCATAAAAAATATGCGAATTGGATGAGATTTGATTATTTGGCACGTCATTGCATACTAAAGACTATGCTAGACGATCTTAAATTAAGATATGTGAACCTCAGATCTACATACGAGATACGGGAAATGATCAAAAGAGATTTTTTTTATCACTTAAGAAGTTTGCTAGAAGAAAGAGTAAATATGATTTGGTCATCTCTTTTTAATATATTTGAATAGTTGATTCAAATTTTTATGCCACCATATTTTTGTGTGGTTTTCAGGAACTCATTATTCAAGAAAAGAAAAGAATGTGAAAGAAAAACAAGAAAATGATTGGAGATTGGTAGACCAAGAGATAACTGATGTAGCGTCTTTGAATTTTACTTAGCTAGATAGTAGTAGTAGTAGTTAGTTGTAGCTTGTAGTATTTTAGTTTTCGTGGTTATTGGTTCAAGTCGAAATTTAGTTGGAAGCTTATGAAAACAGTTATAGATTTTATAGGTTTAACCTATAGTTTAGAAATATTAATTATAACATAAGGTTTGATTAATATAGTTGCTCCTAGAAATATTATTTATTATAACCTAAGGTTTAGATAGAACTAATAAGAACATGACACTTGTCACAATCATGTTTATTAGTCATTTAAGTATTTTGGATGAATAATTTAATAAAGGATAAATCTAGAAGCTTTAGAACCTTCCAGCAGCTGTTAGGATCACGTTTTACTCAGTCAAAGTTGTTTAAACAAATTCAAAATATGCTGAAAGAGTGCAAAAATGTGTTTGATATATCAATGTATGCCGATATATCGCAACTATAAGGGTTGATATATTGCCTACGGATGATACGAAAAACACATCGACTTCACATGAACGAAACTGCGAAAGCTCGGGGCATAGGTATAGGCGATATATTTGCTTTTGGAGCCATATTTGAAACTTTGTGGATTTAAATTAGAAACAGCCTTCAACCACTTGGACTTGCTCTTGAACGTTTTTGACCGAGTTCTGGGCATCTATTGAAACAAAAATTCAAATATTTTCAATTATTATTCATTTATTTATTATTTTTTAAAAGGGGTTAGTTTCACTTCTTGAACTCTATAAATAAGACCTATCACTCAGCTGTTTCATTCCTCATTAAAGCATTCTTCAGAGCTTCCAAGCTGCTAAGTTATTCTAAGAGAGAAAATACTAGGGTTTTGGGTTAAAAGCTTTTCCAATCTAAGCTTTTCTAAACACTTGGGAAGTAAGATAGAGTGTTATTTCGGTATCAAGGTGTAGATCAAAGTTATAGTCCATTCAAGGTATTCTTATCCTCAGGTTTAGTTCCTTATAGTTCTTTTACTTTCTTCCATTTTCTTTCAGATCCTAACTTATTGTTATGGCTTTTGGTTAGGTAGTTAAGTTTCTTTCTTGATGGTTTAGATCTCTCTTTCATCTCCATTTCTTTTGAAATACTCATGATTCTTACTGTTGATCTTAGGAGTTTTCCAATCTCGTTCTTGTCTCCAATATCCCAGTTTTTGGTAAGGAAAATAGGTTATATTATATGTGTTATGATATGTTTATATGCTATGACATGTTATGTGCTATGTATATATGTATAAATATGTTTTGTAGTCACTTGGGACTTATAGTTGCTTAGATAGAAAATCCCAAGATTTTTATCATTATCGTAGTTTAGAGTTATGATTTACCCTACCTTGATTAGTAGATTGAGGACTTAGATGGTTTTATCACATGCTACAGTAATGATTTAATGACCATTAATATTGTAGTCCTATATGATATATGTTTCTATGTCATATATTTTATAGTATATGTTTTATGATATAGTCTTATGATTTATGATATATGTTTTAATTAGATTTTCCTTGCTGGGCATTAGATTCATTCCTTTTATTTTAGATGGTGTAGGAAAATGAGCTTGGAAGAAGGGTTGGATTCGTGGCAGCTTGGCATGTGTATTGGGGATGGACTGCTGGAAGATCAAGGATGAAGTTGTTTCAAGTGTTTTAATTTATGTATTTATGTATTTCCTCACTTAGTATTTAAACAAATAATTAAATTTTTATGTTTCTTTATGTTTTTATTAAACAATAGGATCCCTTACCGTATTTTGGATTTTTAATAAAGTTATAATATTTTATTTGTGTATGTATTCCAAAATAGTAGTTATGTTTAGTAGTTTTTAATGGTTTGAGGTCTAGAATTAGTCGGGTCATTACAACTGACATGGAAATTAGTTTTTCATTTTCAACTTTGTATTATGTCCTTTTTTCTTTAATGTTGTTTTGGAATTTGTATTTCTTCTAGAAACTATGTTTGTAGATTTCTTATTTGATGAATGAACATGTTTAGTATTTCTTTTTAATAATAAATTCAGTTGTTATTTTTTGAAATATACTTGTTCCACCTATTTAATCAATGAGTATAAATGATAATTATGAATTATTCTACAAACCATAGATTAATAAGACAATTTTTATTCCAATCCTAATTAAGTGAAACATATATGTGAATTATTTTTTAGATTGACTTGAAATTAATTAGACACATAAAATAAATAAAAGATAGTCTTTCATTGCAACCATTCAATGGTTCTCTCTCTATTTATATAGTCTATTAATTAAAGTTAACCAAAAAGACATTTCTCTAATAAAGGCTCAAATATCACATAATCGTTTAGCTAATACATAGAGATGTATGTTGAACCTTTTAATGTTCAAAGCTAAATGAAATAATAAATAGTAAGTCAATATTGAATGACATTTATTTTAGATATGTTTAACTTTGATCAAATGAAAAGAAAATTTCTAGAAATTTTTTATGCAACAATCAAAGTGAAGTCACTTAGAAACTTGTTTGTTCTAATCAAAAGGAAGTCTAAACTCGAATTTGGAATTCAAGTAATGTAATGACCCAACTATTTCTAAGACCTTGGACCATTAGATTTACTATACATAGCTACTGTTTTGGGAAAGATACATAAGAAATAATATAACTTTATTAAATCTCGAAACATTGTATCAAATACATAATAATAATAGAGAAATATGGCATGGGTACTCATTGTTTAAAAGAAAAACATAAACTTCAATTCAATTGTTTTAAAAAAAATGCGAAAAAACATGATCTAAAAGACTAGAAATAAATAACTTCTTCCTCGATCGACACGCAATCCACACATTCCATCCATCCTCAACACACAAGCCAAGCTACCAAGAATCCTTCCGCCTTTCATATTCATTTTCCTGCATCACACTAAAAGTAAAGGAATGAGCCTAATGCCCAGCAAGGAAAAACTACTAACACCATAAACATACACATAAAATCATATCATAACATATGAAAAAAAACATATCATAAACATATACTATATGCATACCATAAACATATGTCATATACTACTACAATGGCCATTATACTACTTGGGGCTTGTAAACTAAACAAGTCATATGCCCAATAGATTGGTGGGGCTTGCTAGTTAAGCAAGTCATATGCCCATAAATTATTGGGGCTTGCTTGCTAGACAAGTCATATGCCCAAGGTCTAATATCATACTATACATAATGTTAACATATCATAACACAACATAAGATAACATAACATATAACATAAGCATAACATATCATATAAGCATACAAAATTCTATCTTATTTTCCTTACCAACACCGAAATATTTGATAACAAAGACGGGATTTGGAACACTCCTAAAACCAAGAATACAAATGGTGAGTATTTCTAAAGAATAAAGAATGAAAAGACTAGAACTAAACCACCAAGAGAAAACTTACCGAAAAGACACCTTAAGTTCAAAGAACTTAAAAACCTAACCACAAAACCATAACAAAAGTTAGAACCTGAATAAAAACTAAAGAAGCTAAGGAATCAAACAGGATTGAACTTAAGAATAAGGGTACCTTTGTTGACCTTATAGATTGGCCTAACTCCAATACCGAAATACTCTAATCCTTACTTCCCAAGTGTTTGGTAAAGCATAAGAATGATAAGCTTTTTTTTCCTTTCCCACCCAAGTGTATCACTCTTATGTTCTCACTAACACCTTGGAGTATGATCAGAGCTGAAGAGTAAGTAAAAGGGCTGGGTTTTCTAAGTCCTATTTATAGAATTCTAGGAATAAAGATCTTCTTTTTGGCTTTGAATAAAAATAATGAATTTAATTGAAAATATTTGAATATTCTTCAGTCAAAGGCTTAGACTTGGTCAAATTGTTCAGAGAGAGTTTTAAGGATTCAAAGCTTGATTTTTAAAATTAAAAACAAATAGAATCCTAATTTCTAACTCCCTAAATCTCGTAACTCTAAACTCATCTGCAATAAAATCAACATAACTAGAGCTGTAGGACTCTGATTTAGACCATCTTTATACCGTTAGAAATCTAATTCAATTATCTACAACTTTTTAGAAATACTATTTTTCAAAATTTATAACATAACTAGGTCAAAAATAGGTCGGAAGTTACAGTACTCTAAAGTTACGGAAAATCTATTTAATTATCTAAATAACAACCTAATCCACAAATAAATAAAATTGTGACAAATGTCATGCTCCTAACAGATTCTGGAGAAGACTAAGTCTTATATTTCCCTTATTTTATCATTAAAATAATAATTCTTTAGCATATGACAAGTGTCATAATCCTATTGGCTCTATCTAAACCTTAGGAATAACCATGCTCATGACAAGTGTCATATTCTTATTGGCTCTATCTAAACCTTATGTTATAATAATTATCATATTAATAACCAACAATATTAATCAAACCTTATGTTATAATTAATATTCTTAAACTATAGGTTAAACTTATAAAATCCATAACTATTGCTAGGAGTTTCCAACTAAGTCCCGGTTTGAACCAAAATACACAAAATCTAACATACTACAAACTAATACTAGATATTGCTACTATTACTACTACTATCTAACTAACTAAGTAAAATTTTGGGACTCTACAAGTAATTTGCATGTGAACTTGGAATTCAAACCCAACTCACATATAACTTGAATGCTAAGCAAAATTAATATTTTAGAAATGGAATATAATCATATTAGATAAGATTAAATAGATAATGAGTAGTCATTATCATCTTTATTATTTCTATAATTTTAACACTTGTTATACTCTGTACATGGTTGATTGTACAACATCAAAGACTTAGAAGTTGGGATTCACAAGTGGATATGTGAATAAATTGAAACTTTTCCATGAAGTCATTTAGTGAAGCAGTTTAATAATCATAAGAGATTACAAAAGAGTTTGTATCTCTTTAAATGCTACTTTAATGAAGCATGATTATTATAATCACTATATTTTATAGTTAAGTTGTATTAGAATAATGATTGTAAGTCAAGTAAGCGAGTTACTGATAATTAACAATGATAAAACCAAAGAATATCACAAATTCTGTAAAGCGTAGCTATTGTGGGAGCGTTAGTTAGTAACTACTCCATTACAAATGTAAAGATAGTTTAATTGTGTGTAACACAATCTAACTATACTTCACTCACATACTAGTATATGAAATGAAAAAGTTTTACGGAAAACAATGGTTGAAACACCACGAATCTAGAAATGGAATTTGGAATTCTATGACATCTGGATTCTTGAACATCCAATAAAAGTTCATTGAACTTCAGTTTGAAACAGGATATTCAAGATGAAGAGAAGAACGGTGGAAAGTACATAATTTTCAAAGTTAGGATAATAGCCAAAGGCTATGAACAGAAATAAGAATTTATTACTTGAATAAATGTCTTCTACTGTAACAAAACTTGAATTTGTTTACATACTCTTGTCCACGGCTTTATGCATGGATTATGGGATTGATTTAAATGAATGTTTAAGTAGTCTCTACTGGAATGACTGACATGACAAAATTATTTGAAGATATCGACCAGAAAGATTCTGTTTTGATTCTTATTATTAATATTGACAACGTTCTAATCATTAGGAATGATGTATTGAAATCGTCAATAAAAAAGAAATGGTTAGCTAAACATTTATAAATATTGGATTTAGAAAAGCCAAGAATGTTCTGTACATTCAATTATATAGAGATTGAAAGAACAATCTTTAGGCTCTGTCTCAAGTAACTTATATAGATAAGAAGCTTAAATACTTTAGTTTACAAAATCCAAGAAATGTTTTTTGCCTTCCTGGTAAGGAGGATGTATTATCTAAAAAATAAATGTCAATTTATTCATTTACTATAAAAGAAATTATGAGACAACATTCCTACAACTCAGTGATAGACTGTTTAATGTATCGAATGTTATATTTTCAAATTGGCATTTGTTAAATGGTGGGAATAGTCAGTAGTTATCAATCTATTATGGATTGCGTCATTGAATAATTATAAGGACTTAGTTTTGAGTATCTTAAATATAATAGAGACTGTATGTGTGTGCATTCAATTTAAGATTTAAAATCCCAATGGATGATCTGATATTAAATCTTCAAGATTGATATCAGAATCAAATTCCATAACTGTGGAGGAAACACATTAATCTAAGAATGTGTTAGAAATTTCAGATCTATATGTTTCACCACAAAAGTTGATATATAACATCTACGAGCAATTAAAGCTAGCATCTCATTGCAAAAGTAATAGAGATACAACTATTCTAGAAGAACTAGAAATCATGAGAGGGTAAAGCACATGAAATGAAGTATCATTGAATACAAGACAATTTTAAATGATTGATGTAATAATCTTGAAGACAACGTCCAAACAGTTTCTTACAAAACTGTTATAAAGACTTTGTTAGACAAATTCGGTTAGGAGAATATGATTGACATATTAAAAGATATGCCTCAATTTTCTTTAGGGCAAGTGGGAGATTTTTGGGAATAGTGCCCTTAAATCAATTGTAGTTGAAAAATGTTTTAAATGAAATAAATAATTAAATTAAATTATTATTATATATAGATTATGTCCGATATTATATGATAATATTAAGTGAATATCAGAAAATTCCAAAGTTTATCTATGTGGTTTTAATCTCATATTGGTATGGGATGATTGAGATTAAGATCATAAATTTAAATAGTTCACAGTAAAATAAAGTTATGGAATCTTTATGTAACGCCCCAACTCCTGGGACCGTTACGGTGTGCCTTGTAAACAGTGCTAAACTCGCTAATCGAGTCATTTGGCCAAAATCGTGATCTAAGTATGATTAGCGATTTAGGGATTAAACATATAGGTTAAGATGTAACGTTTCACTAGAATATTTAATATATACATTGGGATCCCAAAAATATAAATTTAAGAGTTTATTACAGAAAAAATTTACTACAAGCCGTTCTAAGCGGCAAAACTGGGTTCAACCCTAGTTCCACTTTAAACCTCGGCCGTGGCGGTCGAGCAGCTGCATATGTACACGTCATCACCTAAGCTCTCCAACTCAAAGATGGTCCAGCTTCCTCTTGCCTTTACCTGCACCACATAGCACCCGTGAGCCGAAGCCCAGCAAGAAAACATAACACTATACATAAGCATTATTAAATGATTATCGTTATAATCAAACGGAGCATAAAGCTTCCAAACCAATGAGTAAACATCACATAATTCAAGAGGGAGAGTGGCTGTTAAGTAAGCCACTAGCCTCCAAGCTCTCTTTTCAGCGGGAGAGTGGCTGTTAAGTAAGCCACTAGCCTCCAAGCTCTGTTTTTTCATCGACCCTCAGGGTCGGTCAGGCATTAATGCTCCTTGAGTCATTCAATGCTAGTAATCGATTAGATCTAATCTCTGTTGGCTTGCGTGAACCACGCTAAAACCATTCTGACTAATTAGTCAGCGCTATGTGACCAGTGTCTAGTATCACTGCCGAACTTGACTAATCAGTCACAGCTTCACAGCTGGTACTAACACCTTTGCCAATTCTGGGTGACCAGTGTCCAGTATCACTGCCGAACTGGACTATTCAGTCACAGCTTCATAGCTGATACTAACACCTTTGCCAATTCTGTTTGACGATTCAGTGCAACGTGACCAGTGCCCAGTACCACTGCCGAACCTGACTAGTGAGTCACGACTTCACAGCTGATACTAGCACCTTTGCCAAACCTGACTAATTAGTCAGTGCCATGCACAAGTAAGCAATGCTATCAATATGTATCATATGCCAATTATCCAAGAATAGGGCATTTAGCATGCTTACTAAACAGTTGCTAGCATAATCATGATCATGCACAAACTCAGAGACTCAAGCTCTGGCCAATCTCATATTCATCATTCATGGCATGCCCTAACCACATGTTTCTCGTGCATCACATGCATCACACTTAATCACCCAGCATGCTTCATTAATAATCATATGCAAATGGGCAAGATTGCCAAGCATTCATTATGCTATGAATGTTTACATTTAAACATCCAACATGCATCAATCATAGCCATGCATGTCACATACGGGGTGCAGTTTTCTTACCTCGGGTTCGAGCGAGAATTAATAAAAGAAACGACCTTTGAGAACGATCAGCTTTTCAACCTTTAGCGGTCACCTAGTCATAACCAAACATATGGGATACCATTAATAAAATGAATAATAAAATGTTCCCAAACCAAAACCTAACCTCCGGGACCTCAAATACTACTCAACCGGGTAGTAGGTTCAACCCCGAGGCCTAAAGCTTAAATCCCCAAGCTAAAAACCCCATTATGGCAAAAATGACCTTAAAGGCCGCGGCCCTCCTTGGCCATGCCGCGGCCCGCCCTTCAGACAGAGGCACCCAAACCCAGTTTACTCCAAGGGCCGCGGCTCTCCCTGGCCATGCCGCGGCGCAACCCCTATTTCAGCCAAGATGACAACTCGCACACCAGAATGTCCCCTGCATTTTCCCTTAGAACCAATCCCTTAAACCATCTCTAAACCTCCTCCAAACACATAATTAAACCCCCAAATAACACCCTTAACTCACCCTCATCAAACCCCAATCAAAACAACACAAAACCCCCCTTTGATTCACACTTCCCACATCAAAAACCATGAATTAAAAACTAAAACAAAAACAGAGCAACACCTGAAACCAAAGGCTAAAACTCACCTTGAAACTGGTCTTGAACCTCCCTTACAAGCTAAACCCAGTCTTTAAGTTTCCCTAGCTTGAAACTCCACCAAGAACTCAAAACCCTCAAAGGAGAAGTAAAGAAGGTGATGTATGGGAAAGGAAGAAGCAAACCTCTGTTTTTTCTCTGTCCTTCTACAGCCCTCCTATGTTATATATATCCAAAACCCAAAATGACCAAAATACCCTTAAGCCAACAAAAGCCTCTAAACCATTTCAAGGGTAAAATTGGTACTTTCAGCCTATCCCGTTAATCATAATTAACGCTTCCCAATACCCACTAATCTCCACATTCTCAAATACCAATAAATCATATCCCATTACCCTTTAATTCCCAGTAATTCTCTAATCATTAAATTCACCCCGAGACTCACCCCGAGCCCCGAACTTAAACCCATTATGACTAGATCGAACACTTACATCTCATGATCGTCTCATGTCGAAAAGCTCGAACCAATCCACCCTATAATGTGGCTATATTAATTAATCTCAACCATGCACCCAAAATATACAATTACGCTCACAGTGGCCAAATTACCAAAATGCCCTTGCATTTAAAATATAAGCCCATATGCATGCATTCACCATCATATAATAATATAATTCATATAAACATGCATATAATCATTAGATATCATAATAAATCAATTATGGCCCTCCCGGCCTCCTAATCAAGGTCCTAAACCTTATTAGGAAATTTGGGGCATTACAACTATCCCCTCCTTACAGAAATTTCGTCCTCGAAATTTATCTGAACAGCCCGGAATAAGAATTCCGCACAACCGATTCCATTTTCCCAGGTCATTCTCTTGACCTCACTGTTTCTGCAACATACCTTAAATCAAGGTATACTTGGTTCCTCAGAACCTCACAACTCAACTCATGAGTTCTTTCAACCCATGTCCACTGCATGGAAATACATAACACAATGTACAACTATCAAAACCAAAACCATGGTCCAATAAACGATAATCTGATCAGTCCAATCTAGGACTCAAACTGTCATACCAATCTAGGCTCAACTTGCCTTTACTCATCACCTCCTTCCATGGTGATTCTTTAGGAAGACACAATTTCCTACCTAGAACTCCATGTTTCTGCTTTTCAATTTAGTATCACTTTCCATTTAATCTGAGAAGTGAGCATCCTTGCTCCAACCTCTAATAACCTCTATGGTTCCCTGAACCATCTCATGATCCGGATGTAACATCTCACCCATCACATTCCAATGTACAGGTGATGAATATGTTCTACCATACCTTATCTCATAAGGTACCCTTTCAACACTGGACAGTTCTCCCTCTGATTATGTTCAGCCCGAGAACAATGATCTGTACAAAATTCTATCTATATATTCATCGCCTTCTCTCACCCTTCCATAACCTGGAAGTAACATTAGAGTCTTCATCTGATAAGATAGACCTTGAGTTCACGAAGGCACTCTATCCTTCTCACAAGGAGATTCAAATATTGATCAGCTGTACTCTTCACCCGTCCTTACTGATACATTAAACTCACTTGGACTACCAGTCCACAATAACTTAATGCCAAATCATTTCGATCCATCAACCTATGAATCCCACCGCGAAACCCATCGCGATGCTCACTTTTTCCCAATATGAAACACCCAAAGGCTGTAATGGTCTTGCTGTTTCCTGATACACGGTGTCGACCTGCTAACAGGTAAGAGCTTTACGCATGTCTCGATACACGCCTCTTCATCTCAGGCCATCACTATGAAATTTCCATGTCATGTTCCCCTTTTCACGATGCCTGAATGAAACGAATAAAAGAATAGCATGAGTTTCACCCAGAATCTCTCAGTTATTTCGATGTCCATCGGATCCCAAGTCCGACCTCTATATCACCATAAGTTCATGTCTGTCATTATGCAACCCTTAGCTAATCCAGCTAAAGCATCCCATTCAACCTTGCCCGTCTGTGGCTCACTCAATCATCTTTCCCTTTTATCTTTCTTAAGATAATAATCTCAAACAATAAACTGGCCACTCGGCCCACCAGAAACTTTACCCAATCCTGGTCTGACTCTTTAATCAACATGCTACATAGGCAATCACTTTTCCTCTGTCACTAGGATGTCATAACAATCCTCAAACTAAACCTGGTCTATAGAAGACCCAGCACTTTCCTAAGGCACCTACAATAACTTTACCACCCATGGACACTCCTGTCCCCAAGGCACTCTTCACTCTTGGCAATTCTCCGCAGAGAGAACCCCACTATGCCATCGTCCAAGATGATCACCTATCCCATCCGAGTCTACCCTTGAATGCACTATTTATTTGATTCACAAACACTTAGCATCAACCCAATTCACAAGATGTACTCAGCACCCACAGTGCTCTAATCTGATATCAACTCAATCCCTTACATAATTTTCTCACTCTGATCTCTAACTGGTTTTAACCAGATCCAAGATCCACCTTAAAGAGTTTCCATCTTACCCAGTAACTAACTCTTTAATTCTTACAACCCCACTGAGCCACTCGAAACAGTGTTTACATCTGATTCCCTCTCTGGCACTGGATCAAACACCATTCTAATCTTCTTTTAATAAAAAGAAGGCCTGACAGACCACTTAGGAACACATTCAGAACTCACAGACTAGTCCAGTCTGCCCTGATCTCACTAGCACAATCTAAGTGGTATCCACCCCACTGGTTAAGAGTCTCATGCACCTCCCTGCACAAACTCCAGCCCTCACATCCGGTATCATAAACATATCGAATTCATGCATAACGCCAATTGTCACAAGACTTTCCGCTAACAAACTCAAGAATTACCATACTTTCCTTGCCATTCAAGACTGTTCTTTAATTACTTAACCAATCCACACACTGGATCAATCATAGTCAGTCATAACTAACTCATGAAACCAACGATGAGTCCTTTCCATAACCCAACTTATTCCTTAAGTTACCAATACCATGCTACTTTTCCCATCGCAACATAACCATGTGATCCACATATGCCATCCATATACACACTAACAAAAGAGAAACATGGCCCCAAAGCCAAACAACATAATTCACAATTCAGAACTAGAAAACTGACCTGTCATCCCCGAGGAGCTAGTCTCGGTCTCAGATTCTGATTGCCCTGGAATAAACACTCGAGTTGGAATCGAGCTGTTTTTCCCCCTTAGCTCACGCTCTGCCTCTCGGCTTGGGCAATCCCTCTGGAAATGTCCAAGCACGCCACAAGCAAAGCATGACCTCACTCGGCATTCTCCCACATGACGCCTCCTACACCGTGCACATATGGGACGAGTTTTCCAGCTTTCTTTCTTACTTGTTCCAATAAGTGGAGGTACCACTATCTGGGCTCTATGCTCTCCAGCACTCTGCTGCCCAACTACTATTCTCTCAACAGCAAGAGCCTTCTCTACCACCTGAGCATAGGTAGAGACTTCATTCACTGGGGCAACTCTAATGCCCTGAGCTATTCCAGGATTCAACCCCTGAATAAATCTTTCTTTCCGAGCTATATCTGTGGGTACCATGTCTAAGGCAAACTTGGCCAACCCATCAAATTCAGTAACATACTCGGTCACTGATGTATTGCCCTGAACAAAATTCATAAACTCATTCATCTTGACAGTCTTAGATACGTCACAGTAATACTTCTCATTAAACAGCTGCCTAAACTCTTTCCAGTCCATCACAGCTGTGTCTCGTGTCTGGGATACTACCTTCCACCATGTCCGGGCATCATCCCGCAGAACACATGTAGCACAGATCACCCTATCGTGACCTACCAGCCCCATACTATCAAGAATGGAACTGATCATGTCCATCCATTGCTCAGCTCTAAATGGATCTAGGCCTCCCTCAAAGACTGGAGGATAAAACCTCAGGAATCTTCCACAGAGAAATTCCCATCTGTTCTCAACCCTAGGCTGAGCTGAAACTGATGCCACCCCTGGCATAGCAAAGGAAGGGGTACTCCCTAACAGACTCCGATGTTGCTTCAAATACCTGATCTCTTCCTCATGCCTCTGCAATCTTAATTGCAAATCTGTAAGCATCTGCTGAATATTCAAAGATGCAGACGAAGAACTGATACCCTGGCTGTAACTCCCAGCCCCTGTATAACTATCACCAGGCCTAATAATCTGCCTTGAATTTAAACCTGCTGATTCAATCTGCAGTCAATAACTTGACCCATTAGTCACAATAACCATATCAAGGGCTTTTCCCACGGGATAAATCTTACCACACCACAATCATAAACCACTTGCAGTGCTGCAAACATGCCCATGGCATTCATACATACTCATAACCCCTGCTCTTCCAATACTCAACCATGCCTCAAACCCCAGCATGCAAATAACACAATTATATACTCATGGAGCAGGCAATCAAATAATCATGTTCATAAAAATTTCCATGGAGCACATAATCATATAATCAAGAGCCAGGCTCTATCAGAATCTCATGCTCCCTAACACAAAGTACAGGTAAAGCATTCACATTTTATTCAAACAGCTATACACATAGCTACAAAAATAGTTACCATTCCCCGAGTGAAGCTATCTTCAGTGATGAGTGTACATGCCCAGCTTGTCTTCAGGAACCATAAACCTTGGCTCGCTCTGATACCAAGTTGTAACGCCCCAACTCCTGGGACCGTTACGGTGTGCCTTGTAAATAGTGCTAAACTCGCCAATCGAGTCATTTGGCCAAAATCGTGATCTAAGTATGATTAGCGATTTAGGGATTAAACATATAGGTTAAGATGTAACATTTCACTAGAATGTATAATATATACATTGGGATCCCAAAAATATAAATTTAAGAGTTTATTACAGAAAATATTTACTACAAGTCGTTCTAAGCGGCAAAACAGGGTTCAACCCTAGTTCCACTTTAAACCTCGGCCGTGGCGGTCGAGCAGCTGCATATGTACACGTCATCACCTAAGCTCTCCAACTCAAGGATGGTCCAGCTTCCTCTTGCCTTTACCTGCACCACAAAGCACCCGTGAGCCGAAGCCCAGCAGGAAAACATAACACTATACACAAGCATTATTAAATGATTATCGTTATAATCAAACGGAGCATAAAGCTTCCAAACCAATGAGTAAACATCACATAATTCAAGAGGGAGAGTGGCTGTTAAGTAAGCCACTAGCCTCCAAGCTCTCTTTTCAGCGGGAGAGTGACTGTTAAGTAAGCCACTAGCCTCCAAGCTCTGTTTTTTCATCGACCCTCAGGGTCGGTCAGGCATTAATGCTCCTTGAGTCATTCAATGCTAGTAATCGATTAGATCTAATCTCCGTTGGCTTGCGTGAACCACGCTAAAACCACCTTTGCCAATTCTGGGTGACCAGTGTCCAGTATCACTGCCGAACTGGACTATTCAGTCACAGCTTCATAGCTGATACTAACACCTTTGCCAATTCTTTTGACGATTCAGTGCAACGTGACCAGTGCCCAGTACCACTGCCGAACCTGACTAGTGAGTCACGACTTCACAGCTGATACTAGCACCTTTGCCAAACCTGACTAATTAGTCAGTGCCATGCACAAGTAAGCAATGCTATCAATATGTATCATATGCCAATTATCCAAGAATAGGGCATTTAGCATGCTTACTAAACAGTTGCTAGCATAATCATGATCATGCACAAACTCAGAGACTCAAGCTCTGGCCAATCTCATATTCATCATTCATGGCATGCCCTAACCACATGTTTCTCGTGCATCACATGCATCACACTTAATCACCCAGCATGCTTCATTAATAATCATATGCAAATGGGCAAGATTGCCAAGCATTCATTATGCTATGAATGTTTACATTTAAACATCCAACATGCATCAATCATAGCCATGCATGTCACATACGGGGTGCAGTTTTCTTACCTCGGGTTCGAGCGAGAATTAATAAAAGAAACGACCTTTGAGAACGATCAGCTTTTCATCCTTTAGCGGTCACCTAGTCATAACCAAACATATGGGATACCATTAATAAAATGAATAATAAAATGTTCCCAAACCAAAACCTAACCTCCGGGACCTCAAATACTACTCAACCGGGTAGTAGGTTCAACCCCGAGGCCTAAAGCTTAAATCCCCAAGCTAAAAACCCCATTATGGCAAAAATGACCTTAAAGGTCGCGGCCCTCCTTGGCCATGCCGCGGCCCGCCCTTCAGACAGAGGCACCCAAACCCAGTTTACTCCAAGGGCCGCGGCTCTCACTGGCCATGCCGCGGCGCAACCCCTATTTCAGCCAAGATGACAACTCGCACACCAGAATGTCCCCTGCATTTTCCCTTAGAACCAATCCCTTAAACCATCTCTAAACCTCCTCCAAACACATAATTAAACCCCCAAATAACACCCTTAACTCACCCTCATCAAACCCCAATCAAAACAACACAAAACCCCCCTTTGATTCACACTTCCCACATCAAAAACCATGAATTAAAAACTAAAACAAAAACAGAGCAACACCTGAAACCAAAGGCTAAAAATCACCTTGAAACTGGTCTTGAACCTCCCTTACAAGCTAAACCTAGTCTCCAACCCAGTCTTTAAGTTTCCCTAGCTTGAAACTCCACCAAGAACTCAAAACCCTCAAAGGAGAAGTGAAGAAGGTGATGTACGGGAAAGGAAGAAGCAAACCTCTGTATTTGCTCTGTCCTTCTACAGCCCTCCTATGTTATATATATCCAAAACCCAAAATGACCAAAATACCCTTAAGCCAACAAAAGCCTCTAAACCATTTCAAGGGTAAAATTGGTACTTTCCGCCTATCCCGTTAATCATAATTAACGCTTCCCAATACCCACTCTTCTCCACATTCTCAAATACCAATAAATCATATCCCATTACCCTTTAATTCCCGGTAATTCTCTAATCATTAAATTCACCCCGGGACTCACCCCGAGCCCCGAACTTAAACCCGTTATGACTAGACCGAACACTTACATCCCATGATCGTCTCATGTCGAAAAGCTCGAACCAATCCACTCTATAATGTGGCTATATTAATTAATCTCAACCATGCACCCAAAATATACAATTACGCTCACAGTGGCCAAATTACCAAAATGCCCTTGCATTTAAAATATAAGCACATATGCATGCATTCACCATCATA
Organism: Humulus lupulus; assembly: GCF_963169125.1. Classification (NCBI taxonomy): domain Eukaryota; kingdom Viridiplantae; phylum Streptophyta; class Magnoliopsida; order Rosales; family Cannabaceae; genus Humulus; species Humulus lupulus. The sequence goes on along the minus strand of NC_084800.1, from coordinate 90,669,219 downwards.
TAATAATATAATTCATATAAACATGCATATAATCATTAGATATCATAATAAATCAATTATGGCCCTCCCGGCCTCCTAATCAAGGTCCTAAACCTTATTACGAAATTTGGGGCGTTTCACTTTAGATTAATTACTACAAGTACGGTCCACTAGTATTATGACTACATGTGACCTAGATCTAGGTTACTAGTGTAGTAGGACACCTTAGTGGAGGTACTTTGCATGCTGAGAGTATGTAGAACTGGACCAGATATGATTTGTTAATACTTTTTTAAACACTGTTTCATAGTATTAATCAAACACATTAAACGATGATCATATACACGATAATCTTTATCCTGAGGTTACTATGAACTCCTATATATGTCATCTGATCCCTTGATTCATGCGTTAAGGTTTGTCAGAATGATCAAGCTAAGAACAATTTTTTTTGGGACTCAATGATGTATATGGTTGGGGACGTAGTGTAAAGAATATGGAGTACCTTCTTATAGATTTAATAATGGTTCCCTATTGGGTTGACTTTTGGAACTAAAAAGGTTATGAGCACTCACGTCGCAAACTTGTTATGACAAAACCTTCACTAGTAAAGTCAATGGTACTCCAGGAACAAGATATATCTAAGAGGATAAAACAGTAATTTTATTCCATTAACGCTGTATGTAATGATTATATCAATGGACACTTTATTCTTAATAAAGTACTCAGTAAATATATGTCTATAATTATCAAGAGTTCAATCTCATATTTTTAGTGGAGTAATCATGAGATTAATAAATATGATTATTTAATCAAAGAACTTTGATTAATAATGTAATATTTATTGGAGCTTGATATTATAGGTCCATAGGTCCCATAGTGGCTATATCAACACCATATAAGGGTAAGAGTTGATACAAGGGTATAACTGTAATTTGGGAATTTGAGAAGAATTTTATTCTTCGAGTCAAGTATGCAATTATATGATAATTGAGGTTGAAGAATTAATTTAGAATAAATTATTAATTTTTGAAAATATATTTATTAATTTAAATATATAAATTTTTTAATTTCATATATATAAATAAATTTTCTAAATTAATTATTTTTTTGAGTGAGAGAAAATAAAATTGGTAAAGAAAAAATAGTTTTTGATTTCTTTAATTTTAAAAGATGATGATGATCATCATCATCAATTTGAATTTTGAATTTATAATTTAAATTTTGAAATATGATTGTCATCTTTTCCTTAAAAAGATTAACACTTTATTTTGTAGGAGATTGATTTTAATTAAATAATTGAGTAAAAGAAAAATGCAAAATCCCTGAAAAAGGAATAACAGTACACACCTGACACAGTCCAAGGACTGTGCCATGCGTGTTCCTCCTTTACAAATATTGTATGTGTGTACTTTCTATTTTATTTATTTAATTATTTAATAATTTGAAAATAGTTTTTTCAAATATGGTAAGTTAGTCATTTACCTAAAATCTAATCCTATCATCATTATTATAATATATTTATATTACTATTATTGAGAATAATAAGGTAACATAAATCTCTATATATATGATATAGAAGAAGAAGAAGAGAAAATGTACATTAGATACACAATATACAACAATACACAATTCAGAATAGTTCTCAGAGGATTTGTTAGACAAAAACTCTCTATTTCTTCTTCTTTATTCTAGCTACTCTCAGACCATAATCCAAGTTCTCATGTGTTGAGAAATACTTGTGATTCCTAAAATAAAAACCCATGTTCTCTATGTGCCCACATACATCTTGATGTGTAGAGAAAACTCTGGAAGATTGTGGTTTGAGTGCTCAAAGCTTTGGATAGGAAGATCGTTAAAAATACAAAAGGACTCAAGGACACTTGATAGGCTTCAAGAGGTAAAAGTTTATGTTCTTGCATTTTTTTTGTGTTTATATATTGTATATTTATATACATATTTGTTACATGATTAATAGTATTGTAGGATAATGTTTATGGATTGTTTTCTTGGTTGTATAAATCATTTATATGATTATTGAAACAAACAATGGGCCCACCACACATGAGTTTTTGCTGCGTGCCCTAATTAGTTTTCCAAAAATTGGTATCAGAGTGAGGTTGATAACTGTTTTGAGGAAGTGATCAAGTGCCTTTTAAACTTGTTAAACCATAATTTAGATGGTTTTGTCAACGTGGATGGGAACATAACACAGCACAGATCGATGTCGACGTTGTGGGATCTCATCAAAGTGTTGAAGGTCTCAATGTGGTTTGACGGGTCAGTTGTTCCATCGTACGTTGACATGTTGGGCATTTTGAAGCCCATAGGATAGGGAGTTTCTGCGATATAAGGAACAAAAGACTCGAGCTCCTTATCAGAATCACAATCGTCCATGTTTTTCTTTGATAGAAGTCTCTTCATCTATTCCTCCATCAAGATCAGTCGTTCAAGGGTTTGATTCTTCGTCTCTTGGATATTTGGGAACTGTTTACCAGCTCCTGTCCTATCTTGCGCATTATATAGGTTATTTTCCTTCCAAGCCGGAGCTCAGTTAGGTAGGACGTTTCCATTATCACACACGATTGATGAATCTCCCACCGAGCGTAACTCAGATCATTATAACAGGCTAATTTTCCCTTTTGCGTGTTTAGATGTTCACACAGATCTGACTGGGGATTGGAACACATGCTTTGGGCTGAGCTCAATTGATTTCTTAGGTCGTTCTCATGTCTCTAGAGGTGCGTGTTGCGTACACTCTCGGTTCTGCCCCCACGATGGCTCTCCATTCAATAGCTACAATTCATGGAGCTTATTGCTCATAGGTGAGGTCGCGGGGCTTGATTTTTCCTGAGAGATCGAGGGACATATGTATCTTCTTTAGGTGAAAATTTCCTCTTGTCATTCCTACGAACTGAAACATTTCCCTATGGGCAAGGAGGTTTCGGATGGCGTATAGGCGATGGAGGATGCCTTATTGGCAATTTGTCTCTCATCAGGATGCACTAGATTAGCTCGCCCATTTTCTACTCTGATTTCCCAAGTTGGTGGCAACACGGATTCCTTTCTTTGCACCAGAGTTGCTGGTTGAGGTAATGGTGGATTTATGGGGTTCTCCTCTCTTCTTGATACAGTCTTAGCTTGCCCTATCTGACTAGAATGATTTCTGTGAGTGTGAGCCACTTGTTCATTCCTACAATTATTATCAGGTGGGTTGTTTCTATGCTTTCGATCAAAAGGCACGGAGCTCGATGCTGCTGTTCTCACAGAACAACTCACGTTGGGTCGATTATTCTTGTGGGACCGAGATCAGTGGGACCCACTTTGCCTCCTTCTGACATTCTCGTCGATTGCAGGGATAGGTAATCGAGCCATTATCTTGTCTATTCGCATGTTAGCCTAGTCAAGGTGGCTCCTTAGTTGGGCATTCTCCATTTCGATGGTAGTTAGATATCTAGGATTTGGATTCGAAGGGTGCGAAGCTGAACTTTAAGTATCGTCCTGGTTCACATGATGTTTTAAGGATGATGCTGCATAGAGGTGCCCTCTTTAGTTAGGTCAACCACGCGGTAATCTCCATGATCACCAAGTCTCTCTAATTCATTGTCTCGCATAGAACGAGTTACCACCATGTTGATTGTTGTGTCAAATATTATCTGACAAATTTCAAGATTAATCTGCTCTCAATGACAGCACTAATCTATTGACGTGACTTTTTTCCAACAAGGGATTAAGAACTCCGATTAGGGAGATCAAGCTTGTTAGTAAACTGTAAATGTAAACTCACAAAATTTTAATGTAGCTCAGTGGTTAAAATCCACCTAATCCACGAGTTCACTCTTATTCTTGTTTAGGAACTCTTGAAGAGATTGTTTATGACAAATTCAATAGAGTTTTGGCATGCAAGATGTTGCTCCCTTTTATTGTCAATTTCCCTTGTATTTATAGGGATTTGTGATGGAAAATATTGGGTAACCGTATAATAATTGGTAACATACAGAATTGGGTAACTTTCCAAATAAATATATACGTAAATACCCTTATTGAGCCTATTGACGTTTATATTGATCAATAAATGTATATAACGATTATACACATTGCGCATATTGGACATCCGAGTCTGTTGGGATTGTTCCATATGCACTTCTTTGAACCACCTCGAGCTATATGCCACTCTTTAACTGGATACGATTTGAGCAGGACGACTTGACTTAGATAATGCTTGGGTTTGATGAGGGCGATCTGGACACTAGACACCTCGATCTCTGTAATTGGTATTCCAAACGATCTAGAGGATCCTAGATTGTCCAAAACTCAGTGACATAGCCTTGAGCTATTTGGTATGGAGCTAATGAGAGATCTCTAAAGCCTTGTAGCCTATGTTTATTACGTCTCAGCTGTACTCCAAGCATGAAATTTGAGCTCGTATTTTTAGGGTACAATAGATATCATATTTATTTTATTTTAATAAAATAAATTCAAATATATTGAACATACTAAATAAACTTCAATATAAATATTGCATTTATTCCAACATGTTAAAATTAAAATTCTTTTGATAAGACACTAATAAAGTAATCATCAGCAAATATATTATTTTATATAATATACACAAATAATTGTGTATATATATTATAAATAGTTAGTCGAGCTAAAATTATAGTTATAATGAACATGGTATTATGATATAATCATAAATATATAAAATTTGAGTTATGCAAAACTCTCACTTCTATGCCTTTAACTCTTTCACTTTTTCTTTTGAAGCATAGAATTTTTGTGTGATAAATTATAATTTGAAAATACTATGTGTTGACGCGGTTTTTGTAAGCCAAGAATTCAATAAAAAAGAGTGTTAGGCTTGAACAGCAGTAAATGACAAAAAGAAGAACACACTTTTTATATAGCTCAATGGTTAAATCCACCTTGTCCACGAGTCAATATTATTTCTGAGTACTCTCTCAAGAAAATTATTTAATACAATTTCTTCAAAGTTTTGGTATCTAAAATCTATCCCCCTTTTCCTATTCATTCCTTCTTTATTTATAAGAGAAAATGAACAGGTTTAGGTAACTTAAAACAATGGGTAACTATCCGTTATTACAATATATTCTATTAATGGTTAATTGATTACATTCAATACACAAAATCATATCATTCCTTCTAGAGATATAAATCTCGGAACTTCAGGGATCTATCTTTGTGCCTTCGATACATCCTCCATGAGCTAGAATCTCGTAATGCGAACTCATATAGGTTTAGGGGAACTCGAGTTGTTTCGCTACGTCGAACTAACAATAGGAGACCTTAAGAAACAGCCAGACAATCAGTCTATTTCCCTGGTGATCGCTCAGTTTGGACTATCCTAAGATATCCGGAATTCGGAATCATGGACTTGGATTAAAAGAATCCTCATTAATAACCTTGACAAACATGTTTCCCCAACATGCCTGCAATAAGACTGTACTACGAACAAGACACGTCAACTCATATTTTTTAAGTACAACATTTTCCCCCCATGTCTCTACTTGTGAGTGACGTCACCCCTATTTTTTATAGGCAAAGTAGAGGCTTTTCCACCTCTCATTGGGAAACGTGCTCACCTACCCTCTTGAGAACTTCAACACGTGTCACATCCCTATATGAGTCAGTTCGGGTTCCCGAGTACTGTTGACAATTGTCTTTCCACCTTTTTGCCACCATTTCGCCCATTTAACTGTGGCCATCTGATCTAAAATCCTCTTGATCAGACGGTTCTAGATTTCCAATGAACTCTTCCTATATATATATATATCTACCTTTTCTTTCACTCTCAGTTTCACCCTTTTCCTTTAAACTCACAAAAATTGCATTTCAAATTTTCTTTCAATTTTTTTTTCATAAATTGCAACTACTTCTCTTGATTCGACAGTGTTACTTGAAAGCTTTCTTCTTCAATCACCCTCTTGATCAACCCTATTATCAGTAAGTTCTTAATCTTTGTATTCCTTTCTCTTAACGTTTGGAAACATCTCTGATGTGTTTGTTTGTTACATTTTCTTTTCTGAGAAATACATGTAATTGAATAAACGTAGAATAGGAGAACTTACCAATAGAGATAGTAAGGCTAGGTATTTGTGAGAAATATGGTAGGTAACTTTAGGTTTTAGCTTAGATTTTCTTGATCATAAGAATGGATTGTGAGTGGAACAAATTCAGAGAGAACCATTAGCACTGCGAACAACTTCTACGAGGCAGAACAAATTGATTCCTATGTTGACTCAATGAGAAACATAAACAACATCATGGAAGGTAACGGTATAAAGATTACCCCAGAATGATATGCTCGACCCCCTCACAAGGGAGAACGAAACTGAGCACCATTCAAGGATAACTTCAGGGTTTGGAGTGATGAACACTTGAAGGCCAGGGCTTTCCTTCCGCTTCCAACTTCTTGAATAATGTAAAGCTTGCCCAATTTTAGCTTCCCCCAAAAACTTATTGTCTCCTCACGGGACTAAAGTACATATTCCACAAGAGAAGTGGGAAATGCTCACTCCAAAGGACATTTTGTATTTATCTTGATTAAAAGCTAACCCCAACATGAAGACAAGTGGTGATGGATTCTACTTTCTCACTCGGTTTCCCAAGAAAACTCTCTATATCGAGCTCCCAAGTCCCTCACGTGACTTTAAAGATGTATTTTTTTTTTTATGACGAACATATTCCTGACATGTGAACACTGATACTTCATCTGACATCATAAGTAATTTACCTTTTATCTATTCACCTTTTGGTTCGCTTAATGATTAATTTTTTATCTATCTTTTTCAATAAAGCAGCTATTTACAAGAGACCTGAGGCTTCTGTGGTCCAGAAAGCTCAGTACACCCAACTCGCTACTCTTCTAGATGAAGAGAAGGACTAGCGAGCCATCATGGCAGATGTCAACATAAGGCTCTGTAAGTTGTTAGGAAAAGGTTAGAGCCTAGCCTTATGTCCCCAAGGGCCTGCTAGGAAAATAGCCATCCATGTGATCGAGGTTGTCGAAGAAGTTGAGGAGGTCGCCCCATTAGTTCGTAGTTACCTTGCCAAGAATATTGACCAAGAGCGTGCTCGTTCTGGGGTGATTGCCAGCATCTTTTGTCAAGGTAACCCCTAGAATAACATTAACCGAGCAACATCATTTCCTTTTCTAACTCAACATAACCTATAACACATTGTGATGAGTAACGCAGATCCAAATACAAATGTCACCCTTCAACAATGAGTGGATTTTTTAGTGCCTCGTTATGATTTTAGTTTTCTAACTAGGACTGTTCTGGTAGACCATAGGTTTAGTTTTAGGACTGTAAGGTTCCAAGAATATGGTACTTATCTGCGATTAGATTCCCAACTTTCACCTAGTACTTTATTCCCATTACAAGTATTTTGGGAATACGATCCAAGCTTAGATGATGGACCCATCCCTAAAAATGCTCCTCCTGGACCTCAACCAGAACCAAATATCCTTGATCTCTCTAGCCCTACTCCAGTTAACTCCATTCTTATTCCATAATTAATTTTTATAGACTCCTCCACTAGCTCGGATGATAGGACCATCGACTTTTCTCTGTTGTTATTTGTTTTAAATAATACTCTAACTTGTTTTGTTCTTTGTTTTGATCGCAGAAGAAGACATGTCAAGGTTAGTCAATGCCTTTACGAGCTCCACTCCGGTAGTTAAAAAACTACAACTTCCACCAAAGAAAACTCCCAACTCGGACCAACTTGGTAGCTCCACATGGAACAAGGGCAAGACAACAAATGCCACAATGTCGAAAACTCCACATCCTCCCACAAAATTTGCATCTCGAGATCAGGGCGATGTGTTCAACAGCGCGCCCCTACTCCTCCTCGCCTCCCTGATTTATCCAAGTTTCCAAATCTTCATTAGAGATTTGTTCGGTCCATAGTTGACAACCTACTTGGGCATGTAGAGTGACTAGCTGAGAAATAGCTCGATAGAATGGAGGAAGCTCCTCCTGCTAACATCTTTAACAAGGCCTTCTGCATGCAACTAATAGTATCATAATCATAATCATAATCATGTTATCTCATAACCCTTTTTATCCTCACTATCTCACGCATTTCCTTTACACAAAATTTTGGCTCAGATGCGGGCTAAAGATCGGATGCGAGTTCAGTTGGTCAAGGCCGAGACAAGGAAGACTCAACATAATAGAATGATCGCCCACCTGGAGTTTGAGGTTAAGAGGCTTCAGGAAGAGCTCGATATTGCTCAAGGGAATGAGAAAACTTCCAAGGAATGGGCTACCAAACACTTGTAGGTCCAGGAAGGGATGAAGGAGGAAGTCTCGAAGGCCCAAGCTAAGGTGAAAACCCTAAAAAAGTTGATAGATGCTAAGGTGGAGGAATTGGTGGAAGAAGTCTTCTATCATGTCTGGTGTTATAATTAGGGCATTGATTACTCATTCCTCAACGAGGATATCTTGATGCCTTATATGGCTAAATTCAAGGATCGACTAGCTTGTGAGCCAGTGGAAACAACTAAAACTAGAATTGTTGTGGACCACTGAGAGCATGAGGTTTCCTCAAGGCAGCCTTGAACCGAGTCCTTAGTTTTCTCTTCTTTTTTTTTTGTTTGTTGGGATTATTAAATTCCTTATAATTAGGCCCATAAGGCTAAGAAAATTTGACATGCTTTTTAAGATTTTTCAAGGTTAATAACCTCATTCTGAATTCAAGTAACCCTTGTTCTTTTACAAGATTCTTTATCATCTTACAAACATGTGGATGCGATAATTTTAATGATCATAGGCAATCTTTAGATCAATTAATTTTTGGGTAGGTACTCATTTGGTATCTTGTGTTTTTGCTGAATACAACTTTGGTAACCTCTATTACGAATAATTATCATCGGGTACCCTATAATTGTAAAATTAGTAAAAAATGGTACCCTCTACTTGAATTTGGACACCAATTTTTTCATAATACCTTAACTACCCTCAACTATAAATCCTTAACTAATTAAAATATATGGAATACACGCATTTGGCACCCTATGTTTTTACTAAGTCAACCTTGATACCTTGTATTACGAATAATTATCATCTAGTACCCTGTAACTATAAAATCAGTAAAAGATGGTATCCTAGACACATACTTAGTCAACATTGTTTTAATAATATCCAAATTACTCACAATTATAAATAATTAAATCATGAAAATATTGTATTAAAATATTTTAATAAATATAAACATAACTTGATAATTAAATAAAAATAAAACAACCTAAAACTTAATTAAATTAATTAAATAATTGTAGTTATAATTAAAACGACAACCATTCTTGTTGACTGTGTTTTTAGCCAACGACGTGAGAACGTCAATAACGACAAGCCTTCAAGAGAATGTAAACGACAACAGACAGTTTAATCAATGAAAGTAAATAACACAAGAGATTTTTATTGTGGTTCAGCCCCGATCAGTCGGTAATAGCCTAATCCACTTAGAGTTGTGATTATATATCTACACTCAAGATCAGATGAACTGAGCCAACTGAGTTTCTTCAGTACAGATTGCAAAAATACAAGAATTCTCCTAAATACCAGCACTTTCTCTCTCTAGAATACTCAGACCCAAATTTTCTCTCTCTAGAAAGAAGAAGCAGAAGAACCCCTTTTCTGATACCATAAGTCCTCTATTTATAGGCTTAGGGTCATACATACGATATCCCCTAGAACCGAGATATTTTATTATTCATCTTATATTTAACTTACAAAAAATATATAAAATACAACAGATTCCTCAATTTGAGTGAGGAATGAGAGATTCCCAGGTGCCTAGACCGATTCTTGCTAAAGTCGTTCCAGGGATTTTGATGTAGTCTCACATGCATGTTGATTACTCCTTCAAGCATTCCTTGGCTCAAGGTGATGCATGCTTGGCTCTCCTCGGACCAAGGTGGTCTGAGCCAACTCCCTTGGCCTTTCACCTCGGGTAGGTTCGAGCCTACCTCCTCCAACCAAGGTCCAATTGAACCTTGTAGACTTCTCCTCGGACCAAGGTCATCCGAGCCAAGCACCTCTTGCCTTCTCCTCGGACCAAGATGGTCCGAGGCATTTTCCTCTTGCTTCTCACCTCGGACAAGTCCGAGGCATCTCCCTTTGGCATCTCCAACCATGTCCGATCAGACATTGTGTAACTTTTCCTTGGCCAAAATCTAAGTCTCAATTCTTGGCTTGCATGGGACTTCTTTTCCTTAGCTTCTTACCTCAGATGGATCCAAGCCAAATACTTAGAAAAACTTGGGAGGCTTACCTCGGACACACCCGAGCCAAATACTTGAGAGGCTCCTCAAGCTAAGGTCCGATCGGACCTGTTGCTTTTGTCCCTCGAGCTAAAATCCAAACCCCTCTTTTAAGCTCCTTGGACTTGGGTTTGAAACAAACACTTGGGCTCTTCGAACTGGGGTCTGAGCCAAGCACACCTTAGCCCAAATATTCTCCTCGGGTGCACTCTCCTTAGCTCTCCTAGGATGCACTCTCCTTAGCTCTCCTAGGATGCATTCTCCTTAGCCTCCTAGGATGAATTCTCCTTAGCCTCCTAGGTTGCACTTTCCTTAGCTTTCCTCGGACCAAGGTGTACTCGGCTTGGTTATGACATCTTTCAAGCAGTCCAAATTCTTCGTCAGTCTACCAGGTCACTTTATCACAACTCTGAGGAGTCAATGTATTTATTGACTATTTAATGTGTCTTTTACAGACCATGTACTGCCATTTGTCACCTCTATTGCTACGTCATTGATCTCCAATTTTTGGGTATAACAATTCTATTTAAATCCATTGTTCTTCAAAGCCTCATAACAGGTACCAAATACACAAAATCTCATCTTTAAAAAAAAATTCAGATCAAGCAAGGGTAAATTTGTCATTTTAAAAAATTATTGACAAAATTTGTGTCTAGGGTATCATTTTTTATCTATTTTACAATTATAGGGTACCATGTGATAATTATTTGTAACAGAGGGTATGAAACATGTACTCTCCCAAAACACAGGTTACCAAATGTTGATATTCCCTTAATTTTATATGTTTGTGCTTAATAGCTACCTGTTATGATTTAGGTCATGTACCTTCTTAGATACAAGTTTTTACTACTTAATAGCTATCTTGTTATTATTTAGGTCTTATTGCTTTGATTTTTCTTGTTAGTTAAGTTTCATTCGGAATTGGTATGAAAACTAGAGCTCAAACAAGCCGCCAAATTATTCATTTCCAAATTTCACGCTAACTTGAATTTTTGAAAGACAAAATATGTACTCAGTATAAAGTTTATACGTATTTGACCCCAAGCGATCATAATTTAATTATATTCTAGATTGTTTTAATGGGTTAGTAGAACAAATTGATTAATATTGGTATCGTGTTTAAAATTTTAGCACTTTGTGTAAAATTCTCTAAAAATAACAATTAAATATATAATATAATAAAAATTTACCCATATCTATATCTATATATATTTAATTGTTATTTTTAGAGAATTTTACACAAAGTGCTAAAATTGACACTATTATTACATTTTTACTCCAGGCGCTTATTTTTTTTTTCTTTTTTACAATTTTGTTTTTATTTTTTTTTACTATTTAATAAATTTTAAAATTACACATTTACGATTCCTTCTTATTGTGACACGTTTTTCATATTATACAGTATTTTATTCTTAAAAATCATTACACGTTTGAACAACCCCCTGCACCTTCAATCCACTCCCTTTCTCTTCAGTCCATTCTCTCTCTACTCGTGATCTTCTCAATTAGACGAACGGTTTTCATCTCCATGATCACACATCAAATAGATTTATGGTTATTCAAGCATTTTTCGTTTTTCCCTCTCTTTTTTTAAGAAGTTATAATTTCAAAATTTTGTAAACTTTTTTTTATCTCTATAAATATAAGTGTGTGACTAAAGATCGCTATATTACGCATTCTACTTCATCTTCTCCCACTCCAAAAAAAAACCCAGAAAATCATCTAAGTGTTGTAAAGAAATTTCCCGATTGGAGAAGAAAGTTGTTAGTCGATCCGCGAAAGGAAAACAACCTAAAGGCAACCAATAAAAAGTTGATGAAGCTAGTTCAAAATATGGAAAGAAACGAGTAGTTTCTGATCAAGTTAAAGATTGGAAAGAAAAAAGGATAAGAACTAAAAGTGATGGTCCAAATATTACTGAAGATTCTGGCAGGAAGGGGGAAAATTGCAAGCGGATAAAAGGACTGAGGGTTTTTTTTTAGTTTCTATTTGATTTATTTCCAGTTTCTTTTGTTTCTCTATTTTTTTGGCACCATTGTTGTATGATATTGGAAATGCACGCTAGTTGTTTTATGACATCGATTTCAAAGTTTTATGCATTTATTTACTATGAATTGATTTAAATATTTCCTTAGTTTTTTTTATTTTGTTTCTAATTACAGGTTGTTTAAGGGTTTCGTTTGGGTTTTTTTGTTTGTACCTGTTCTTGTTTCTAGTTCATGAATTGTTTGATCTTTTTTTTTCATGGTTATTCAAATGTTTATGTAACTGATTTTTTTATTTTTATTTTTCATTTTTTTGTAGCTTTGGGAGAACTGTTATGCCGAGTCAGACTATTTTCATACTAAATTGATCTAGTGCCTTGTAATGTTGTAGTATTTTAATTTTCGTGAATATTGGTCCAAGTTGGGAATTTTTTGGAAACTCATAGAGCTAGTTACGAATTTTATAAGTTTAGCCTATAATTTAGAAATATATATTTTTTGAGTCTTTTGAATTATGTCTTTAAAGTTTCTGCATTAAGTACTTTGAAATATTTAAATTTTATTGAAAGATTTTGTTCCCTTTATTATTTTATGTATTAACAATAGGATCCCGTATTTTCGGATATTCTATGTATTAATAATTAAGTTTGATTATTTTTCATATAAATATATATATCCAAAAGATAGTAGTTACGTCGTAGTAGTTTTAAAGGTCCGATGTCATTAAATTAGTCGGGTCTTTACAGTTGGCATCAGAGCCACAGTTCATATGCATAAAGTTCTCCTTAATTCATACGCAAAAGCTCCGGATCTATCTGCCAATGTAAGTGTTTATGTTGTAAATATTTTAAAACTAACGTTTTAGTTAATATGTTTTTCAGTCAAAATGAATGGAGTCATGACTTATCAGGATATCCGTGCCATTAAGGCATTGAAAAGGATTAGAGAGCTAAAGGATATGATATTTGTGCTAGAGCGAATCACTCAAACATTGGTCAGATTTCACAAGGAGATAGCTCACCTTCAAATCACTAGGCATATTTATGATGAGAGCCATGGATCAATATATCCTAGTAATTAGGCTTTTCGGAGATATGCCTCTTGTAGTTTCAAAACGGAAAGAATTATGGGAAGCTCTAGATAATGAGAATAACTTACCGGTAGCCATTAGTATATTTTCTTATACTTAGGTTTACCAATATGTTGACGGTAAGAACTCATCAACTAAGTTAGATCAAGAACTTTGTGAGTTGTAAAAGAAGCGAGCTTAAATCAATTGAACTTCAAGCAAAGTTTTTTATGGTTTCAAGAACACAAAATGTAAATGCTAGAATGGAAAGTAGAGCAAATGTAGAATGTGTGTTTTCATTAGCAATGGCTGATTACAAAACTCCCAAAATTCAACCCCCTTCTCAGGTGAAGGGATGCCATATTTATAGGAGAGCACTATTGGATCGCTGTACATGGTGGTCTCACGAGAACATGACCCTGCACATGTAGTCTACAGATGGTAGTGGTGCTGGGAGTGTGGTGGTCGACTCCAGTACATGTCAAGGGTATGCAGGATCACCTCTACTTTTGTACCTAGTTGTACCTCCGCCATCTGTTTAGTACGAACGTCAGTGGTTTGCTGGGAAGGAACACATCAGGTACCTTACTCGTACGACCACTACTTGTATGGCATGGTGTTTAAGGTCAGACAGCTTAGGTCTTCAGGGTCGTACCCTCGTACGTACTTTGTACATGTACGATCTCTTTGAGCCATGCCTAGGTTTCTTATCTTCACAATGCATCCTACTCTTTTAACCTTTAAGTGTTGAAGTCTTTATTGGTCATCATGGGAGACACGATCCCAAGAGGCATGGGAGGCCAGAGCCTTGTGAGATGCCCATCGCGGGGGGAAGGACCATGTGCAAGGCTATGCCTTACGAGATGTTGGTGCGAGGCAGGGACCTGTGGCATGAGATGGGGTCACGAGGCAGAGGCCTGGGGCACAAGATGGTGCCTCACGAGGCGTTGGTGCGAGACAGGGGCCTGTGGCGTGAGATGGTGCCTCGCGAGGCATTGGCACGAGCCAGGGGCCTGTGGCACGAGATAGGGGCATGAGCCGAAGGCTTGGGGCACTAGACGGTGCCTCGTGAGGCGTTGGTGCAAGGCAGGGGCCTGTAGTGCGAGACGGTCCCTTGTGAGGCGTTGGTGCGAGGTAGGTGCATGTGGTGCGAGATGGGGTCAGGTGGCAGAGGCTTGGGGCATGAGATGGTGCCTCGCGAGGCATTGGCGTGAGGTAGGGGCCTATGGAATGAGACAAGGTCATGAGGTGGAGGCTTGGATTGCGAGACGGTGACTCGTAACGCATTGCTGCGAGGCAAGGGTCTGTGGCACGAGGCCATGCCTTGCTTGGTGCTGTCGTGGGATCTTTAGCACAAGGCGCATGGTCAGGCTTGACCATTTCCATCCTGAGCCTATGTTTTGAAGGTCGCAAGGCAGGGGCCTTGTGCAACTGAAATTTTGGCATTCACACTTGCCCCCCAGTCTATGGGAGGGCCTTTAGGCACTTCAGTTGACTTTTTGGTATGGTGCCCTTAAGCCACTTGTGGTGTTAGTGTGTTTCTTTGCTTTGGCGATGTGAAGTAACACACTTTGGAGTGGTGATCTTCATGATTCCTTGAGGATAAATGTTAGCCTATCATTTGGCTTCGCGGATCCCAATGCGGGTGTTTGGCTTCATTCTTGTCCATGGATCAAATATTGGATTCAATGGCTAGGATGAGTTTGAGCCCCCTATAAATCGATCTTCTCCTTAAAGGCAATCACTACACTCATTTCTCTTAGCTTAGTGGTGGTTTGGTCTTCAAATCTTCCAAGAGGTGGGTGGTTCTATCCCCCACAAGTGCACTTTGTCTTTCTTTTTTTCTTTTTTTATATAGATATTTGTAAGTATACTTGGAGACTAAAAATTGTTTTTTTTTATATAGCCCCTTCCTTTTTTGTAGGCATGTACTTTTAACCTTGGGTACTTGTAACGCCCTGGTTACCCCAGACCAGTTACGGTGAACCGAAAAATTTGACCCGCTACCTGAGTCCTTTGGTTAAAAACGTGATCTAAGTGTTATTAACAGGCTAAGGTGAAAAATCAGTAAAAAGGAAAGGATATGCTTTATTAAGTACATAAAACTTTTCATGAGCTCATCAAAACGTTTACAAGTTATTTACAACTCAAAATGGTCATTACAGATTCAAAATTATAAACCCGCCGACCTAAGCGGCAAAAATAGGGTAAACCCCCTAGTTCCTCTGAGAACTCCTTGGTCGTGGTGGTCAAGCGGCCGCATATGTACACATCACCACCTAAGCTCTCCACTCAAGGATGGGTAAGCTTTTCTTTTCCTTTACCTGCACCACATAGCACCCATGAGCCAAAGCCCAGCAAGAAAACACAACAATGTATATAAACATTATCAAATGATTATCATTATAATCACACAGAGTTTATAGCTCTTAAACAGATGAGTGAATATCACTTGAGGTTCTAGTAAACCATACTGAGTGACTAACAAGCAAGTCACTAATTTAAACAGAAGAGTGGTTGTTGGGTAAGCCACTAGCCTTAAATAGATGAGAGAATCATGGGTAAGTCCCTAACTTAACAGATGAGTGACTGATGGGTAAGTCACATAAGCGCTTCTAATATTCATCGAACTTGAGCTCGGTCCGGCATTAATGCTCTTTGAGTCATTCAATGCAGATATTGATTAGATCTAATCTTTATTGGCTTGCATGGAACACGCTAAGGCCGTCCTGACTAATGAGTCAGCACTATGTGACCAGTGCCCAATACCACTGCCGAACCTGACTAATAAGTCACAACTTCACAGTTGATACTAGCACCTTTGCCAAATCTGACTAATGAGTCAGTACCATGCACAAGTGAGCAAGATTTGCTAAGCATTCAATAATCTGTTCATGTCCACATTTACACAATCAACATGCCTCATGAATAACCATGCATGTCACATATGGGGTGCAGTTTTCTTACCTCTGGTTCGAGTGAAAATTAATATAAGAACGACCCTTGATAACGATCAATCTTTTAATTCCTTGATGGTCACCTGGTCATAAGCAAAATATAGGATTCATCAATGAAAATGATTAACAAAGGTTCCCAACCAAAACTTAGCCTCCGAGACATCGAATCCTACTAAACCGGGTGGTAGGATCGATCCCGAGGCCTAAGGCTTGAATCCCCAAGCAAAAAACTCATTTCTGGCCAAAAATGCCCTATGGGTCGCAGCCCTCCCTAGCCGCGGCTCGCCCCCCAGACAGAGGCAGCCCTTCCCTGCCAAGCAACGTGGGCCGCGGCTCACCATAGCCATACCACGACTCATTACACAAAACAGCAAGAACCAGATTTTTCTCCCCTACGTTCTCCTTGAAACCAACCCTTCAAACCAATCCCAAACATCAACCTAACACCCAATTCAACCCCTAAACTTCATCTACAACTC
Organism: Humulus lupulus; assembly: GCF_963169125.1. Taxonomy (NCBI): domain Eukaryota; kingdom Viridiplantae; phylum Streptophyta; class Magnoliopsida; order Rosales; family Cannabaceae; genus Humulus; species Humulus lupulus. The sequence continues at coordinate 90,652,459 of NC_084800.1, read as the reverse complement.
ACCCCCATAAAAACCCAAGTTAAACACCAACCTAGCTTCCATTAATTCCAACCATCAACAAAGAGACTACAAGCTGAAAACTTAAAGCCAAAACAGAGTAAAACCAGAAAACTAATGGCTGAAACTCACCACAAACATGAGATTAAACCCCCTTCAATGGATGAACCAACTCTATAAACTCAACTCCTTGATTTCCTAGCTTGATTCCTCAATTTGGGCTCAAAAACTCCAAGGGAGAAATGAGAGAAAATAATGTACGGGGAGGAGAAATGAGTGCTCTGTTTTTGTTATGTTCTTCTACAACCAACTAAAGTCTCATATAAACCAAGCCAAATGACCTTAATGCCCCTAGGTCACTTAAGATTTCTAAAGCCACCCAAGGGTAAAATTGGTATTTTCCACCTATCTCGTTAATCATAATTAACGCTCTCCAATTCCCGCTAATTTCCATATTCTCAAATACCAAATAGTCTTATCTCGTTACCTTCTAAATCCCGGTAACGCTCTAATCACCAAAACACCCCGAGACTCACCCCGAGCCCCGAGCTTAAGCCTGTTATGACCAAACCGATAATTTATATTCAAAGATCGTCTCATGCCGAATAACTTGAAACAATCCACATTATAATGTGGCCTCACAATATATCATTGACATGCAAACAAATATACAATTATGCCCTCAACGGGCCAAATTACCAAAATACCCCTGTAAACAAACGTGGATCCACATGCATGCATTTAACATCATATTATAATATAATTCTCATAAACATGCATATATTCATTTAATGGCATAATTAAACAAGTATGGCCCTCCCGGCCTACTATTCTCGCCATTAAACACATAGGAGAATTCAGGGCATTACAATACTTCTACAGCTGCGATGGTGTGCAACTTCGCCTATTTAAGGTATGCATCCACCCTTTCTCATTTTCATTGGGTCTAAATCATTGTTATTTGGGAAGGGTCGCTTGGTCGGAACACCTTGTGAGTTGATGTGCATTTGTACCCATAAACACGTATACCCTCCATTGTACCTCGTAGTTGGTCATTTGGAGCACTTGTGTCCAGGGGTTGTGAGTTTATTCATTTGTGTCTTGTAGTACAATTTCCTCATACACTTGCACCCGTGTTCCCAACGAGGTGTGGCTTTATGGCATTTGAGGGGTTGTCTAGCGTTCATCCAGTGGCGGAGTTTGTAGACTTGTTCTCAGGCTCGGGGTCCCTCGAAAACAACCCCTACCAAAGATACGACACCTTAAGGAGGGCCCATCTATGTCACTTAGAACACATGGCTGAGCATAGGAAAAATATTTGGATTGTCAAAAGCGAGATAGGCTTGATTCTAAGGGGTGATGGAGCCCCATTTTTTATTGATTCTCATGCCTACCTTGTCAGCCTTAGATTGAGCCTTCTTGACATACAAAAGGAGTTGGAGTTCATGGAGGGAAACCTCCCTACTGAACCCTCACCTCCGCATCCTCATAGCAGTCCTAAGGTTACTCCTAGCTCCCCTTAGCCCTTGTCTTCAGTCCACCCATGTTTGATGCTCCCACACCTGATATCTCGATGGAAAACTCTTGCAAAAAGAAGAAAATGGAGGGTAAAGTGCTCGGTTTTGAGCTCACCCTTTTCCTTTGGTTTTGCAGACATGTTGAAGAGAGTGAGGCGAAAGGTTGCTCCCGAGAAGTTGGACTCCGGTCCTTTATTGGCGTTTGCCATTGTTTCCAACATGTCAGAGAACAGGCTGTTATAGTTGTCTGAGAAATACCATATTAGTAAGGAGTACAAACAGTATGTTTGCCCAATAAATGTCGGGCTAATAACCCCCCCCCCCCCCGCAAGGGCTCCGTCGCTTTTAGCGAACATATTTTGAAGGCGGGTGGGACCATTTCACTATACCCGTTCTTCATTATGATCCTGAACCACAGTGACCTCGCTCCACTTCAGCTGGAACCCAAAAGTTGGTTGACCCTGAGCTGCCTGTACATGGTGTTCATGAAGCTCAATGGTCGCTCTCCCACAACCTAAGAGGTCCATTTCATGTACAACCTCATGCCCACTCCCAAGTCGAAGGGCTTCTACTTTTTATAGAAGGCCAACGCCCAGGTCTCTGATCGAAGGATCCGTTTCTAACTCGGCTTCATGGAAGCAGGACTTTTTCTTTGTGAAACGCCTTCTTTCTGTCTGCGAAAATTTTTGATCCTCTCCAAGTAAGTACTTCAAGTCTTTTCTTTTACATTGAGCTTGCTATTGTGGACCTTATATTCATACTGATAACTGAGTTGGTTGTTTAGAGAATTTTACTATCCCTGACATTACTAATTCGGAGGCGACACCAGTGGATGTCTTACTTGATGCGGGCCCTTCAACGAAAATGGTTGCCCATCTTTTTACTGCCTCAACCATTATGGTATATCCAGGGTTTCTGAGCCCGACCTGATATGGCACATTTATGAGCGAAAGAAGAAAATGGATCTGGCAGAACCTCACTCAGACGATGGTGATGTTGACTGGGTGCTTGAGGAGACTTACCCGAATCAAAATGTCCAGCCCGACTGTCTCCATCATCCAGCGGACGCCCTTATTCTGATCCTATGGACCACGACACGACTTCTCATTCCCACGGTTCACAGTCCATGCAAGGGCACTTTGTTCTGCCTTCTTACGATGAATTTGACAATCTCCCTTATGCCTTCGCTAGTCATGGATATTCTGGGTATCCTCATCTAATGCTCCCACACCTCCTCCTTGCTTGGTGAGTGGGTCATCTATCCTGCTCACCCGAATGCTCTTGATTTGAAGGGGATGTCTTGGGTGAGTCGAACATCAGCCATTTATGTTCAAAGGTATTCCTAGGTTGCCGAGGATATCCCCGAGACTAAGTGGAGACGTCTCAAGAGTTTTAACATGGCGAAGCTTGGGGAGACCATCATGCACTCCACTGCTTGGGTGAGTTCATGTGTCTTACATTGGTCTTTAATGTGTTTGGGTTCCCTATTTGCGTACTTTTTTGCTTCCTTGCAGACTTCTCTGGTAGCTCAGCGCTTGATAGACTCGGCATAGGACCTATCTTCATTCAATGCTGAAAGGGATCGTCTTGTGGCTAGAGTTTAGGAGCTTGAGGGACAACTTGATGATTCCAATCTCAAGCTAAGGATAGCTCTGGCGAAGGCCTCATCGTCAGCCAAAAAGAAGAAGAGAGCAAAAGCCTAGGCTGAGGTGTTGCGAGAGAGGATCAGCCTCCTGGAGGCTGATCTGGCAGAGGTTGAATATAAGTCTGTGGAGTGCACTCTGTATAGAGTGGGGAGGCAGAATCCTGGTTTTGACTTCTCCTCCTTTAGTGATCATGTCGTTGCCAAGGCGGCCAAGTGGAATGCTCGCTGAAGGAGGCCTTGAGATTTCCTTTTTGCAGCTTTTATTTTCCCATTTCGATTTGGTTGTATAATTATTCAAACCTTATTATGCCAAAGAGGTTTCTCTAGGTTCTTTGCTTTTCCTTTAAGAGCTTTTATAAGTCCCTTTATGGTTGGTGCTAGCTTTATCCTGTAGCATTATCATGAGCAAGATCTTTTGTCATTGTTTCTTTATGTTTGAGGTCCTTTTGAGCTCGCTCCTGTATGCAGGAGCAAAAACGGATTCGATAGGTCTCTTTTTCTTTTATAACTTGCTGATGTTTATCTAGAGCGATAGTAATAGTATTTTTGGTGCACCTTGACTGTATTTGTAAAGATATGTTGACCCTTTGGGTTCTAGCTATCATTTTATATATTTTTGCACACACTTGTTATTTTTTTGCAAGAACCATCCTTCTCATCATTATGTATAGTACTATTTTTACAAGGGTCTCTTTTAGGATTGCTTTTGGCTAGATGGCTTGGTGGCCACTTTATGCTTATTGGTGGATGTTCTCCCTGAGGCATTTCCCCTAGTGGATGTATCATCCTTTATTAGGGGGTTATCATTGTTAAACCCACTGACTTCTTTTCACAAGTGTTTCTTTTACAAGGGTCTCTTTTAGGACCCTTTTTGGCTAGACGGCTTGGTGGCCGCTCTAGGCTTATTTGTGTATGTCCCCCTAGAGGCTTGACCCCTCATGGAGGTGTTGGCCCTTATTAGGGGGTTATCCTCATGAGACCTTTTGGCTCCCTTGACATCCATAAAGGTAGCTAATCCTTATGAACCGAAGAAGTGCTCTAGGTTTATCAGCGGATGTCCTCATTGAGACCATACCCCCTCGCGGAGGTGTTTAGCCTTTGTTGTGATGTTATCCCTATAGTACCTTTTTGCTCCCTTGATATCCATAAGGGTAGCTAACCCTCATGAACTCAAGAGGTGCCTTGCAAGGTTTTCTTCTTTATCTCTTTGCTATATACTATGTCCCCCAAGTGGTTGGTGAGATTCATCTCGTCGGGCACTTTGATGTTTTGTTAATGAACTTTGATAATTTCAATTGGTGATGGTTACATAAGAGGCAGATATGTGCTCGCGCAAATGAGGAGTGTGCACGCCAATAAGAAATATATTCATTAAAAATGAGTAGAGTACATAGATATTTATGGCAACAATGTGCCTACTTCATACCAGGGGATCTAGGTGACCCCTTTAATTCATAGCTGCCTTTGAGGGGAGGATTCACAACTATGTTGGTGGGTTAACTAGGGTAACCTCATTGATTTATCGTACCAAAAGTGGAGCTTTACCTGATATTTCCTCTCAGGTGCAGATCCTCAACTAGTCACGTTCATCCTCTACTCGGATGCATTCTAAATCTCTTTCATATAAGTCGCATATGTCCCTTGTTTCTCTCTTGAACATACTTCCCCACATTCCGCCTTCAGATGTACCCCTGTGGTGATGGTCATTCTTAACTCATCCTCTGATAACCTTCCCACATTTGGCTAGCTCTGCGTTGAAGCACTGTATATACTTTCTCAGGCTTTCATTTTCGCCTTGCTTTAAATTGACGTGGCTCATAGCGGGTGTCACATAGTCAGGCGCATTGTTGCGGGAGGCATTCCCCTCCTCAAGATGTCATACGCAATTTTTGGGGGTTGGATGGGAGAGATTTTTCTAGGATCTTCTTCGAAAGTGGAGATTTTTCCATTGACTTTTTGGCTTCCAGCTTCCTTTTCTGCGCTGTTGCTATCTATTTTCTAAGGTTGTTCATCATGTTTCCTAGCTCCTTCCTCCTCCTGTTTATCGAGTTCAGAAGGTTGCAGGCAGACAGAGCTCGAGTCTTTCTCTCCTTCATGAAAGAATATGTGAGGACCTTCTTTCCTTTCACTCGATCTTCTCTTTGTTGGGACTGTTAGGAGTGTGTCCTAAAAGAATGTAAAGACGTTTGTTTTTTCTGTGAATAAATAAATACAATGGTTTATTGTTATTGTCATATTTAGATTGTTAAATTATTGTTTGAATAATTTTGTAAATATCATAAAAATTCCATATTCATTATTGAGGGTGTGATCTTGTATTAGTACGAGAGAATTAAGATCACATGAATGAATAAAAATAGTCAACAACAACAAATTAAAGTTATGGAATTCTTTAATTGGAGTTGTAAGTACGGTTTACTGAGTATCATAATGATACAAATAATCTAGATTCGTATTATTGATGTGGAAAGACATCTCGGTAAAGGTGCTTTATATAATATGATTATATATGACATGGACCGATGTGAATTAAAGTCTTTATCCAAAAACCATTTAACAATAAAGACTTGTAATTCATATCATAACTGATGATCATTTATAGATCAACCTAAATCCTGAGTGTTCATGAACTCCTGTTCATATTTATTAAATCTTTTGATTCACTCGTTAAGGTCTCTTCAAAGAATGAGGCAAATGACTTTTGTTTTGGAGATTTAATATCATGGATGGCTGGGAACATGTATCAACAATACAGAATCTAATCTTTCCTAACGGATCGTGTATTAGTTCCCTTAAGGGTTAATTCTGTAACTGAATGATTTTGAGCTCAAATCTATAATTAGATTATAGATTAATTATTCATTAGTGAATTAATGGTACTTAAGGAATAAGAAGTAAATTAGAAAGGTTAAATGGTAATTCTTCCATTCTAATTTATGAACTAATTAATTAGAGGGTTGAACTATTGTAAGATGGTTATATCAATGGACGACTTAAGAAAAATATTTCTGTAAAAGTATATCTATAACATAAAGAGTGCAGTTCTGAATTTATAGTGGAGTAATATCAGAATTAATAAATTAACTATTATAATTAAAGAGTTTAATTATTTAGTTTCAATTTATTGGAGCTTAGTATTATAGGTCCATGGTCCCCAGAATGGCTCAAACAATCACTGTCAAAGGCAAATACAAAAATGGGCAAAAATGACTTATGTGATAAGTAAAATATTTTTCTATGTATCAAACATAATTATTGTTTAATTATGTGTAATTAATTAATTATTTGATTTAACAAAAATATAATTAATTTTGAATTAATTTATTTTTGGGATTTTTGGTATTTAAATAATAATAAAATTGGGAAAAATCACATGCCTGCACATGCATGTGGTACACGTGTGGCACAGTGCACAGGCACTGTGCTACATGCATAAGAGATAGACTTGGTCTCTTGATTCCAAAATTTTAGTTATTTAAATATTAAACAAATAATGAGATATTTGATTTGATTTAAATATTATTATTTAAACAAAAATCTGATAACTGATCAGTTATTTTGAATTTGTTTAAAATAACAAATATTTTAATATATTGGATATTATTAAATATTGGATATCAGTTTTCACAGAACGTAAGTTTTCAGGGATAGAAAAATATCTAGGATTCTCTCAGAGAAAAAGATCAGTGACAAAAACAAAGGTCATTGTTCTTCACAAAACCTAGGCCCAAATTTATCAGATCTCATGTGTTGAGAATATCTGATAAATAGTTATTGCCTATTATTTGTATAGCGAGCCCACACTCGTTTTTTGGGTGACTGAGAACATTTTGGAAGATCTTGGTGTGAGATCTCAAGGATTCAGCCATACGAAAAGATAGTAGCAAGGAAGGACCTGAGGTAATGTTTCTATTCTTGTCCTTGATTCAAAATATATATGAGTGTGAAGAAGTAGATCTAGAAATCTTATGGGATTAATCTGAAAATTTGATTGCTGTTCCGCTGCGCATAATCTCTAATTTGATCAATAAAAACCAACAGGGACATGCCTCTCTTGCCCCCCGCCTTCTTCCTCGAGGAGGTAGTATTTGTATTATGTGTGTGCCCCCCACTTCTTAACCGCACCTGTGGCAAGGAACCTTCATGGTGCTCAGATTTGGGCAGCTACTCTCTGAAAGTTGGATTTTTCCACCATCAATGGGGACGGTCATTTCCTTCTTTCCATGTTCTTCTCCTACGTTCATGGTGGAAGGTACGTCATATTTTTCTTGTGCCATGCACTAGAGTACTTCTATAATTTTTCGGATTATCTCCTCTAATTTTTTATTTTTTAGACGTAGCTCATTTATCTCTCTCTTATCCATTTTGATTCCGATCTCCTCGGTAACCCGAGGGTCTAACTCATTTGGGTTTGCGCTTCCATGCACTACCATCACCATTGATACTGGAGGTTTCATGACTGTGTAGAGGGACATGTTATAACATTCCATCGCTTCCTTCTGTTCCCTTTTCATGCTCGCTATCCCTCCAGGAGTTGGGAATTTTATGGCCAAGGGGTATACTGAGGTTATTGCTTTCAATTCTCTTAGGGACGGTCTCCCTAATACTGCATTAAAGGTCGAGGCACAGTCTACCACGAAAAAGTTTGTCATTACAGTGGTTTGTCTGGGTTTCTTTCCCATGGTGAGGGCTAACTTGATTGAGCCTAGGGGCTGTGTTGAGTCCCTTGTAAACCCATACAGGGAGGTATTACAGGGTTTTAGGATCTCGATGTTCAGTCCCATCTTCTCTAATGCTAGGCGGAATAGGATGTCGACAGAGCTCCCATTGTCTACCAGGACCTGATGCACCCTCATGTTAGTCAGATGTACAGTCAATACGAAGGGGTTGTTGTATAGAAAATGCACACCCCGTGTGTATTCTTCAGTAAAGATTATTGAGTCGTTTTCTCCCTTAAATATTTTTGGGGGTCGTTGTTCCAAGCTTATCTATCTCGCCCCTTCCTCGATTCAACTCTGAATCCTGGCCCTCCGAAGATGGTCCTCACCTCTCCTTGCATCTTGTGGCTACATCTCGTACCCGTGGCGAGGGTGGTCGATCTTCTGATCTTTGATTTTCTCCTCAGACGTATCTACCAAAGTGCCCTTGCATATGAGTTCTTTGATTTCCACCTTTAAATGAGTGCATTCTGTCGGGGCGTGGCCAATGTCTTTATGATACTGACAGTTGTTGTTGTGATCTTTCTTCGATCGATCTCTCTTCATTGGTGGGGATCTCTGAAGGGGACCTGATTCTCATTCATGATGAATATATTTCCCTAGTATGTGTTAGGTCAGTATAAAAGGTGTATAAGGTCTGCCTACGTTCACTCAGACATTTTGGTTTCCTAGGATGATCATCTCTCATCCTTTAGTAGGCCCTCCTTTTCTTTGCGCTATTTAGGCTTTCAAGGGTTGAGGATTTTAGGGACGACTCACTCTTTCCAGCCTTAAGACTCTCATGGCCTTCCTCAACGTGGATGTATTTTTATGCCCGTTCACAGAAGTCGCCTAAGTCAGTAACTTCCCTCTTTAGCATGTTATCCCATAGCTTACTACGTAGGCACACTCCGGCTGTAATAGGCATTTTTAATTCCCCTCGGGTTAGGCTTCCTACTTTAGCTTCCTCCATATTGAACCTATGGATATAACTCTTTAGGCTCTCATCCTCCATGTGTTTTACGTTAGGAAGGCTGGTGCCAGACATGGTGTAATCATGCATTTCATGATCTTGCTAGAGAAATTTATCAGAAAATTGTTGCCAAGACCTGATGGATCCTAGCCTAAGTCTCTTGAACCACTTGTATGTAGGTCCCTTCATTGTGACAGCAAAGCAGTGGCATTGGGCCTTGCTGTTAATTTCCCTTAAATTCATTAGGTCATTGAACGCATCAAGATGGTACATTGGATTCGTACTACCCTCATAGGGGGTCATGTGAGGTTCTTTGAAGTTGGCTGGGAGCCACACGACTTGAATTTCTCTAGTGAAGGGTGAGTCGTAATTTTCTGATATTTACTTAATATTATCAATATAATATTGGACATAGTCTATATATATGATAATTCAATTCAATTATTTATTTCATTTAAAACATTTGTCAATTATAATTGCTTTAAGGGCACTATTCCCAACAATGTTAGCAAAGAGGAGGCAAGCAAGTCAGATCCCTATCAGCAGAATCAAACTCAGAATGATCAAAACCACAACAACCAGTATAACAATAATGGACAGAAAAAGAAGTATCCCGATAATAAGTAGACCGACGCTGAAAAAAGAGCACAGACCAACAACGACTCTAACAAGTCGGGTTTTTTGGAATACCCCGGTGCTCCAAGTGCCAGAAGTGACATACAGGGGAGTGTCGTACAAACAGCAAGGGTTGTTGTACGTGTGTCGAGGAAGCTCATCTGAAAAGTGAATGTCCTCAACTCAGAGCAAAAGAGAAAAAAAGATAACAAGATGGTTCCAGTTAGAGTCTTCGCTTTCACCCTGAGAGAAGTCAAAACCAGTAACAAGGTGGTCACAGGTCAGCTTCCTATCCTCGATAATATATTTTCAGTATTTTTTGATTCGGGAGCAAGACACTCGTATATCTCATTAGGAATGATAGATAAAATAGACAAACCTTGTGAAAGATTTAGAAATAGGTTTTTTATGGAATTGCCTTCGGGAGAAATCGTTCTATCATCACAGATAGTACGAGAAGTACCAATCAAAGTTGAGGACACAGAGCTAAAATGATACCTGATAGAGCTAAAGATCAAGGATTTTGACGTAATGCCTTTTGGATATAACCAAATCCTCATTGCCCCAGAAGATTAAGAAAATACTACATTTACATGCTCTTTCGGGAATTTTGCCTATCCTCGCATGTCTTTTGGATTATGCAATGTACCTGCGACTTTTTAAAGGTGTATGATTTCAATTTTTTTAGACATGGTTGAAAGATTCCTTGAAGTATTTATGGATGATTTTTCAGTGTTTGGATCTTCCTTTGATGAATGTTTGCACCATCTTTCTCTTGTCTTGATTCATTGTAAAGAGAAAAACCTTGTGATTAATTGGGAAAAATGCCATTTTATGGTTAAAAAAGGAATTGTATTAGGGCATGTGATTTCGTCTGATGGAATAGAAGTTGATAAAGCTAAAGTTGATCTTAATTCAAAACTCCCCCACCTAAAACTGTGAAAGAAATTAGATCATTCTTAGGCCATGCCGGTTTCTAAAGAAGATTTATAAAAGACTTTAGCGAAATTTCTCTGCCTCTATACCATTTTCTTGGAAAAGAAAATGCTTTTGTCTTTGATAATGATTGTCATGTTGCCTTTGATAAAGTGAAGGATCTTTTGACTACTGCACTCATTATTCGACCTTCTGATTGGAAAATACCTTTTGGAATAATGTGTGATGCTTCTGATTCTGCTATTGGTGTTGTCTTAGGAAAAAGACTTGAAAAGATACCTCATGTAATTTACTATGCTAGAAAAACTTTAAATGATTATCAATTAAATTATTCCACAACCGAGAAAGAATCGCTTGCTATTATTTTTGCATTGGAGAAATTTAGGTTGATCTGTTAGGATCTAAAATTATTGTCTATTCCGATGATGATGCATTAAAATATCTATTGTCAAAAAAGGATGGTAAATCTCGTTTAATCTGTTGGATCCTTCTTTTGCAAGAATTTGGCTTAGAAATACGTGATAAAAAAGGATCAGAAATGTTGTTGTTGATCATTTGTCTAGGCTAGTTGTTGAAAATACTCAATGAATGCACTCCCATCACTAAAACATTTCTTGATGAACAATTGATGCATGTTTCTTCCTTGCCTTCATATGCCAATATTGTTAATTATTTGGTCACTAAAGAAATTCCATCTCATTGGTCTAAGCATGATAAATCTAAATTTTATTTTGAGGTGAAAAAATTTATTTGAGATGATCCTTACTTGTTTAAATACTGCCCTGATCAAATAGTTAGAAGAAGCATTCCAAATTGTGACCAACCTAAAATCATATCTTTTTGTTACGATCATGCATGTGGAGGACATTTTAGTGGTAAGAAAACAGCTGCTAAAGTTTTACAATGTGATTTTTATTGGCCTACTATCTTTTGTGATACATATATTTATTGTAAAGCTTGTGAGCATTGTCAAAAGTCAGGAAGTGTGATTAAAAGAAACACGATGCCTTTAATCCTATTCTTATCATTGACATATTTGATGTTTGGGGCATTGATTTTATGGGACCATTTCCTAACTCTTTTGGTAATCTGTATATTCTTGTTGGAGTTGATTATGGGTCTAAATGGGTTGAAGCTATTGCATGCCACACTAATGACCACAAAGTTGTGCTTCAATTTTTGAAAGAAAATATATTTTCCCGTTTTGGTTCACCACGCGCTATCATTAGTGATAACGATTCACACTTTTGTAATAAGTCATTTGAACATTTGATGAAACAATATGGCCTTACACATAAATTATCCACCACAGCACCCACGAACTAGTGGTCAAGTTGAAGTGTCTAATAGGGAAATTAAGCACATTTTAGAGAAAATTGTTAATCCAACTAGGAAAGATTGGTCTTTAAGACTCACTAATGCATTATGCGCTATCGTATTGAGTACAAAACATCAACTGGCATGTCACCCTATAGACTTGTGTATGGGAAGGCGTGCCACTTACCTGTTGAGTTAGAACATAGAGTCTTTTAGGCTATTAAGCAGTTAAATTTTTCTTTAGACAAGGTAGGTGAGAAAAGAAAGCTTCAACTAAATGAACTAGACGAAATTAGGAATGATGCATATAACTATTCAAAAAAGTATAAGGATTGTATGAAATTTTACCATGATAAAAATATTTTGATAAAAGATTTTTCTCCAGGTGAGAAAGTCCTTTTATACAACTCTTGGTTGCATTTATTTCTAGGAAAATTTCCACATGGAGCTATTGAAATTGAAAATCCTAAAAATGGTGATATTTATAAAGTTAATGGACAAAAATTAAAACCATTTTTAGAATTAAGAACCAATGAAGTGGATGAAATCCTTTTTGAGGATCCTATTTACCAAGTTATTTGATTGCTTGTGATTACTTTTGGTAACTTGTGTTCTATTTGTTTTAATGTTTGTTTGTTTTTATGTGTGATTTAATTTGTGTTACTTATATCTGTTACTTTCTTGACGATGCACCACATCAAGGTACGACCATTCTAAACGCTAACCTCTTGTAAATTTATATTTATATTTATATTTATATTTTCACACATTGAGGACAATGTTTAAATTAAGTTTGGGGGTGGTGAGTTTATATGGCTATTATTCTTAGGAGATTATGTGTTTTATTGTGTTTTGCGAAAAAAAATTTATTGTGTTTCGTATTGAAAAAAAAAAACAATTTTATTGGGTTTCGTAATGTTTTGTTTAAAAAAAATAAAAAATAAAACTTTGGTGATATCTTTTAATTCCAATGATAAGAACCTTGATTGAGTGTGATTGTAGTTCTATTAAAAATATGAATATTTCTTAAGATTTGTTTTTAATTATTGGGTCAATTTTGCATAAATTATATATATATTTCATAATAGAACTCTTCTAATTTTTTAAAAGTTTATATGAAAAAATAATTTCTCTTAAAAATATATTTTAGAAAGCAAGATTGACTATTTGATTAAATACATAAGCTTAATGTATATTCATAAGCTTTTTAGAGCTATTATCATTGTGCAATTTTTGAGGAAATACTTAAGATATCACCATTAAAAACTAAAATAAATAAATAATAATTGCTGTGTGTTTTAATTTTCTTTTGCTTGAGGACTAGCAAAACTTTAAGTTTGAGGGTGTGATTACTCTACAAAATAGAGTTATTTTACAATATTTTTATGATAATTGTTGCTTAGTCTTTGAGTTGTTAAGTAATTAATTAAGTTTTTAAGTAATTTTAAATTTATTAGTCTTATTGTAATTTTTTAGATTTTTATATGTTTTTATAGATATTTTATTGTAATATTTTAATTATTTGAAATTAGTATTGTTAAGTTAGAAGTAAAAAAAATACACTTTTATTGAGCTTAAATGTTAAAGTAAATTAAGTTTTAATTAGTATTTTCATGGAACTTATGTTGTATATTTTATTATTTAAAATATTTAGTTTTTATTTAATTTATGTTTATTTTATAGGGATTATGTTGTATTTTTTGGCTCTTGAAAAACAAGAAAAATGAAGTAAATAAAGTGGCTTTTTCAAGGAAAGAACAAAAAAATGGTTTGTGCCCTTCAGCCCACAGCATGGACCCGCCTACCCTCTACCAGGCCCACCCCAGCCTGGCCCGCGCCTCTGGCAGCCTCCTCCCCCACCTAGGCCCACGCTAGATGCTTCCTGCCTCCAGGTCCACAATGTCACCAACCCGCCTGCCCAGCCTTTCCAGCCAGGCCCAACACCGAAGCCTCCCAACAACTCTCCAAGGCCAGCCCAAGCCCGACAACTCCTACACCTGCTAGCAGCCACCAAAACCCACCTGCCATTTTCCTCTTGAGCCCACATTGTCTCCTTGTCCCCTTGTCCCTCAAATGTCAATATTTTACCCAATTTTTCTCCACATTTCACTACAAAATTCATCATGACACCCTAGAATATACCCCTACTTGCCATATTATTATTCATTTAATTAATCTAATCAATTTAATTAATTTAAATTGATTATTTTAATACTCTCAATTTGGCTACAAATATGTAATTTCAAGACCATTTTTGGGTGCTTAATTTTTTGTTACCATCATCTTTTCTACACATTCTCTCTACATTTTCTCTCCTCCTTTTGGAAGACCATTTTGTGCCAAGTATGTATTTCTTTTGTAATATATTTTGGATTCTAGTTATGTGCTTCTAATCTTTTTCATAAGATTATTAAGATCATGATGAAGAAACTTGTAACTAGATAGTATTTATGTTGTATGTTGATTTCTCTTGTAATGCAATAAAGTTTATGGATTTTTCTTTTTCATATATGTCTTTCATCTTTAATATCTTGTATTTTGGATTGTTAGAAAATATTACACTTTGTTCTTTATTTTGCAAAACATAATATTCTTTGATTAAGATGTGTTATTAAATTGTGCACATCTAATGCGTAGAAAAAAATATTATGTTTTGCCTTATAAATAATGTTATTTGATTTTTTTTTGTTTGAATAGGCTGATTCACATGAAATACTTTGAAATTATATTTTTTTGAAAAGTGAAGAAAAATCCTATGTTTTTAGATATAATTTGTACTTAAATTATAAATCTATTTGAAAAAATATAGTTTGATTTATTTTAAATATCTCTAAAACTTGGGAATCGATATACGAATAAATATTATTAAACTTACATTTTGTGAATTCTAGTATATTAATAATCTTTCTTTTACAACTTATTTACAAATCATAATTGGTTTATTTTTTCTTCTCTTAAATAGCTTTATTTTCAATCTTCTATTTTATTTTCTTGACATTAAATCTTATCAGTCTTTGGAACTAGGTTAGAATTTATTTAATTTTTGTTTTAAATAGTTTCTTTTTCATTTTAGACAACCGCTTTGGGTTTGACATCCTTGCTTACACGAACTCTATATTATATATATGATTCGTACGCTTGCGATTTACATGTTTAAAACATACCCATTTTGGCTCATTCACTTCACTTAGTCATTTGCATTTTTTTAAATACTTCTCAACGCCTCCATCCTGCCATTTTTGTTATTGAGAGAAACACTAGTGTTTTGGGGTTAAAGCTTTCAAATCTAAGCTTTTCTAAACACTCGGGAGCTAAGTTATAGTGTGATTTCAGTGTTTGTGATATAGATTGAAGCTCTAGCTATCTAAGGTGCTCGATTTCTTTGAAACTTAAGATTTTCGGAGTTTTCGATCCCGCACTTGTCTCCAATATCTCGATTTTGGTAAGGAAAATAAGTTAGATTTTACGTGCTATGTGTTTGTTTTTTTTTTTTTTTATGTCTTTAGTCACTCGGAAATATGGTTTCTTAGAAAGCAAATCCCGAGATTTTTATTTTTATCGTAGACTCTAGTTGTGTCTAAACCTACCTCTAAAATAATAGTTAAAATAAGAGACTATAGTGTTTTTTATCACATACTACGACAATGAGTTAATGGCCATTAATATTGAAGTCTATTTTATGTTTTACATTTTAGTAGTTTTTCCTTACTGGCATTAGGCTCATTCCTTTTTATTTAGATTTTGCAGAAAAATCAACATGGAAGGAGGGACAAATCTGAGGTGCCTTTGGCTTGTGTATTGGGTGAGGAACTAAGAAATGAACTGATGGGGAACGATCAAGGATGACGTCGTTTTTTTTTAGAAGAATTATGTCTTTAAATTTTCCGCACTTAGTACTTTGAAATATTTAAATTTTATTGAAAGATTTTGTTCCATTTATTATTTTATGTATGAACAACGGGATCCTGTATTTTTAGATGTTCTAAGTATTAATAATAAAGTTTGATTATTTTATATATATATATATACAAAAGATACTAGTTACGCCTTACTAGTTTTAAAGGTCCGGGGTCTTTAAATTAGTCTGGTCTTTACAATTTGCTGCAACATGTAATCATAGTGTTATTGAAAATTTGAATAAGCATGTGTCTGATAGGTAGAAGGGTGATGTGTTCTGAGGCCATATTTGATCATTTTTTGGGTATTCCTAGTTACACCTTTCATCCTCAACTATCCTATAGTTTGTTTGTTGAGGGAGGTTCATCAGCCTAATGCTGATGAGTTTTGGGGCAATATTCTGGTTGTAGGATCAAATTTAGCATTGAAAAATTTAGTTTGACCACTGGTTTGGATTGTCATGGGGATTGTAACAAAATATATTTTAGGCAAGATTACAATAATATTATTGAAGAATGTCTTGTTGGAGTAAGAAAAATTAACAAAAAAAAAAGGTATTTAAGATGCATTTAATGGTGAAAAGTGGGGGAATGATGATGAGCTTGCCATCAAGTAAGTTGTTCTATATTTGGTACAAAGTTTTCTTTTGAGTGGTCCTAAGGATAGAGCAGTTTCTAAGGAATATATTATTATTGATAGTGGTCGATATCATAAATATTGTTGGGGGAAGGAGTCATTTGTAGTTACTTTGGAGTCCTTTAAGGGAAAATTTGTAAGTGGAGTTAAGAAAAAAAACAAATACGATATACAATATAGATTGTATTGGACTGGGACGTGATGAAATAAAGAACTTCTGATAATCTCCGTTAAAATATAGAAGTTCCACATTCGTCAATCGATCGTTGTTTGAGACTTGACCTCAATCTTGAAGTGAGTAATGAACTCATATTTGTGCTTTTATGACTTTTGACTTATCGAGTAAGGTAAAAAATTTCTACGACCAAATTCATGATATCTTGGAGTCATAGAACTACAAGTGGTTGGGAACATACTACACATATATGGAATCTACTCCTTACTTTAATGAAAGCAGATTGGTTGTTCCTTTTAGTGTTGATTCGAGGCTTGAACATAGAGCACTCAATTGCTGTTAGAGAACAGAAATTTCATTCTATAATTAAATTTATAGAATAATTTTCATTAGAGGATCAATGAAACTAGTTGATAAAGACATAATTAGAGAGGTTAACAAACATTAAGACCTAGCTTTAATTATAAACAATTAGCAGAGGGTCATAACTCATGCAATGACTAAATCAATGGACAACTTTATAGTTATAGCTTCTAATAATATAAGACTGTAGTTTTGAGAGTTAAACTATGAATTTCTAGTAAAGTATTCATACTTAATCAATTAAATAATTAAACTAAGACTTAGTGAAATTAATTAAATTATTGGAGCTTAGAACAACGGGTCCATACTGTACCTGTACTAGCTTGATAACATAGAGGTGGGATTTTGATATTAAAAAGAAATAATTAAAAATAATAAATTATTATTTTTAATCTCACAAATTAATATTATTTATGAAATGATATTTAATGGCAAATATAATTATATTAATGATTTTGTGAAATTAATTTTTGATTGAAAGTTAATTTAATCATATTTAATTTTGTGGTATAATTATAAACTCTATAAAATAATATGATAAAAGCCCAACCAAATAGCATTTTATAGAGAAAAAAATACCACAGGGCCTACAAACCTGTAGTTGGCGCCAACCACAGTCCAAATAACTGTGGCCTAATGAGATTAGGACATTTTTTATTGTTATATTAATAGAACATAACATAATGAGAAAAGACATCAAATGCATTTAACATTATTTGCCAAGAGAGAAAAATAGAGAACTTCTGTTATCTCTAAATTGTGAGAAGAACACTTTCTCATGCGTTGTGATTCAAAAGTGTGTTCTTGTATATCCTACCAAATAGCATAGACATCCACCTGTCTCCTTCTCTTTGTGCAAGCCATAGTATGAAAGATGGTGGGTTAGGAGGCTTAGACGCTATTTGATCTACATGTGTTCTGCATCTAGAAAATGTATTTGTAAGTTTATTTTTTTATTCAAATTCATGTCGCATGAGGAATATCTCATCCTAGTTATGATTCTTAGAGTTATTCATTCTTATGCTTTAATAATTGTTATTATCGCATTGAAACATTATCCTATGATGTTGTTGTATTGTCTATCACATGATTAAAAATTAACAATAGGTACCAGAGCCATGGTTGAGATCATGTGACATGAATATGGTCTATGTTTATTTTGAATATATGAATACATAGAGCACATTTTTTATAAGTGGGCTGAAAGGTTGTTCTTATGTCTTGTATATTTTGAATATGTTTTATAGATGTGATAAATGAAATTGATCGTTAACTATATAGTTTTCTGTATTTATTATGGTTTTGTTCTTAATTTTTAAATTAGATTCAATGTACACCTATATTGATTTGTTGGGTATATGTTCTATGTATTCTTTAAATTTATTATTTTTAGAATTTGAGTTGTGTTCTTGAATGAGATGTTAAGATAGCCAAATTTTTTTTGGATATTTTTTATGATTATTGTAATTGGTATTAAAAAATTGAACTTTTTTTTTTCAATGTCATGCGTGTACACAATACAAGCCATAAGGCATATATTGATTATTTTTTTCCTAATAAAAAGTTGCTGACGTGTGGTGTATTAAACATCATGTTCATTTTGATATCAATTGGCTAATATGGTGGTTAATATGATGATCAATTCAATTGATCAACACATGCAAACTTTAGTGTTGCCGTGAGTCATATATTGTGCAACAAAGGAGTTTTGTTTTTATATGTAAAAACCGACTAATTTAAATACCTCGATCCTTTAAAACTACTAAGATATAACTATTATCTTTTGGATATATACATAAAATAATCAAGCTTTATTATTAATACATAGAAAATCCAAAAATTCGAGATCTCATTATTCATACATAAAATTATAAGGAGGACTAAATCTTTAATTAAAATTTAAATATTTAAAGTACTAAGTGCGGAAACTTTAAAGACATAATTTAAAAGACTCAAAAATAACGTCATCCTCGATCGATGCTATTGGTTCATTTCTTTAGTTCCTCGTCCAATACACAAGCCAAAACCACCTCAGATCCGTCCCACCTTCCATATTCATTTTCCTGCAAAATCTAAATAAAAAGGAATGGGTTTAATGCCCAGTAAGAAAAAACTACTACAACATAAAACATAAAATATACTTCAATATTTGTAAATCCTATAATTGGCATTTTTTAGAAATATCTTTTTTTCTTAAAAGAGAAATTGGTTGATTTAATTGTTTCCTTTTATTATAATTTTTGGAAATATTTTCTTTTTATTATACTTTTTGAAAAATAGATGTTTTTCCTTTATTATATTGTTCAGATTTGTTTGGAAAATATTTGGTTTCCTTTATTTCAATTTTCGGAAACCCTCTTTCCTTTTGTGTGTTTTTTTGGTCAATAATATGCTTCCTTATTTAGCATATATTGTCTCATTTTGTTTTATAAAGGAAACAAAAGTTTATTGAAAATATTTTGTACTTACCCAAAGTTATTTTTGGATTATTTGCTGATGTATTTTCGTGCAGCTCAAGAATTACAATCAGGAAACTGGTTCTTAATATCATTAATTATTGTTTCCTTTTTGAGCTTGTTTTGATCCGACACAGGTCTGAGCTGTGCCCACCGATATCGCATCTGTCGGATCAGCATCTTCTAAATAAGGCAACTCTTTGACAATCAAGAATATCTTCTGTGATTCTTGCCTTTATTAGAAGAATTTTTTCTCTGCCTTTGTGAGCACGAAAAAGACTCTATAAATAGGGCTCTAAAGGCAGTGAGAAAAGTGAACTCTTTGGTGCATTATTCGTGAGCTTTATTGTAATATTTGTGAGAGTTTCTCTTTGTATTCAAGATTATAAGTATTCACGTGATCTTGTAGAATTATGTGTGTCTAGATTTTAGTGGTGAGCTTATACCATGTTCATAAGTGAATACACATTGTAATTTGAACACAACATTTGTAGTCTTCGGGAGAAGATTTTTTACAAGCCTTGCGTCGGGAGGATGCAAGCACTCGCTGACCATTCGTGAGCTTTATTGTAATATTTGTGAGAGTTTCTCTTTGTATTCAAGATTATAAGTATTCACGTGATCTTGTAGAATTATGTGTGTCTAGATTTTAGTGGTGAGCTTATACCATGTTCATAAGTGAATACACATTGTAATTTGAACACAGCATTTGTAGTCTTCGGGAGAAGATTTTTTACAAGCCTTGCGTCGGGAGGATGCAAGCACTCGCTGACCATTGAAGGGAGTTCAAGTGGTTGAGCGTTTCAATCAAGATCAGATTAGTGAAGAGAAGTACAACAAGTTGCGGCAAATCTCAAGAGGGAGTCTTGTTTTGTTTAAGTCAATGTTTTTGTACTTGTGATTCTTTATTAATTGGTTTTATTCTCTGGGTGTGGCCCCAAGGAGTAGGTTATCCGAAAGGGTTTCTGAACCTTGTAAAAATTCGCTGTGTTCTTTATTGTTTTGCACTGTCTTTTTATTGTGTTCAGTTTCTGTCGTGACAAGTTTGGTTTCTGTCCCGACAGAACTGTAATCTGTGTAAACAGTTAATTACCATTCCGCACTTTAATTAATTTACTTGGCTTAATTAATTTGGTAATTACTAAAAACGGAATTTCAATATTAATGGCCATTAGCTTATTATCGCAGTATGTGATAAAAACCGCTGTAATCCTCTTATTTTAACTATCATTTTAGAGGCAGGTTTAGACACAACTATAGTCTAGGATAAAAATAAAAATCCCAAGATTTGCTATCTAAGCAACCATATTTCCCAAGTGACTAAAGACATAAAAAAAAACGTACATACATGTAGCACATAAAATCTAACTTATTTTCCTTACCAAAATCGAGGTATTGGGAGACAAGTGCAAGATCAGAAACTCCTAAAACCAAACATTAAAAACCATAAGTTTCCTAGAGAAAGAAGATGAAGAGAAGATCTAAACCATCATAATAAAGACTTACCGAAAATCTTAAGTTTCAAGGAAATCGAGTACCTAACCAAAATCCATTTTGACGAGTTAGGATTTGAATTAAACTAAAGAATAAGAATAATAGAAATGGACTATATCTGAGGATTAAGAATACCTTAGATAGCTAGAGCTTCGATCTATACCACAAACATTGAAATCACACTATAACTTACTTCCAAAGTGTTTAGAAAAGCTTAGATTTGAAAGCTTTATCCCCAAAACCCTAGTGTTTCTGTCTAGAATGAAAATGGTAGCTTGGAGGCCTTGAGAAGTGTTTGAAAAATAATGCAAATGAATGACTAAAGGGTCCTATTTATAAGATTCAAGGAGTGAAACTAACTCCCATTACAATGAATAAAAATGACATTTTCAGCTCAAATAATGCTCAGAAGTCGATCAAAATTGTTTAAGAACAAGTCCAAGTTGTTGAAGACTGATTCTAGCTTCGGATTTAATGGAGATTCAAAATTAGCACACACAGTCAATATATCACTTGCCCTGTTTTGTCGATGGTTTGTGGTTTTGATCATGCAAAGTCGACGTGTTTTTCCATATCAGCATAGGCGATATATCGCCCCTATAGCTGCGGTATATCGGCTTACGCTTATGTACTAAACCATGTTTTTGCACGTTTTAAGCACACTTAAAGCCTTTTAAACTACTTTGAGTGATTAATATGAGATCCTAGAATCTGAGGAAAGGTTTTAAACTTCCTAGGCTTATCTTTACCTTTATATTTATCCTTGATTATTTTTATTTATCTAAAATCCTTAATAAATATACATGTGACAAATATCATATTCTTAATTATTCTATTTAAACTTTAGGTTATAATAAATAATATTTTTAGGACCAGCAACATTAATTAAACCTTATGATAAAATTAATATATCTAAACTATAGGCTAAACTTATAAAATTCATAACTAGCTCTATGAGTTTCCAAATAATTCCTAGCTTGGACCAATATCACGAAAATTAAATTACTACAGCATAAGATAATATTATCTAACTAAGTAAAATTACGAGGCACTAGATTCTATTATTTAATTAATAAAATTATTTATTTAATTTAATGTTGTACCCCAAAAATACGAGCTAAATTACTCAGCACATGATACAACTGGCAGGCAAGCATATGAATAAAGTGTATAGATAGAGCATCTACTTAACTCTGGAGTGAGCAGCTCAAGTCAAACTTGACAGCTTACAATAACCAGATAGTCTCCAAAGCGCCTCTTTTGCCAACAACTTAGTTTGAGATGCGCGAGAGCCTGATCGCCTTTGTGAAACTATGAACATGACTCGTGTCAGTTCAGATTAATTCTTCGACACCTAGCTCATAGGAGGTGTCAACTCATGGGAGCCTGATCATGACGCACAGTGAATGATCTCAAAAGACTCAGGGATTCCTTATACTCTCATTAATGCTCACATATTATTCTGCATTTATTACCTGATATTGTGGGAATAGAATCAACAGGCATTAATGTATTTATGTAAATGAGATGTTACCCAAAAATGTATGTTACCATATTTATGCACAGTCACCCAAAACTATCAATGCAGAATTCCCTATAAATAAAGGGCATAATGGACAGAAAAGGGTATCGCCATTTTGTATACTGAAACTCTGGTGAAATTGTCACAAACAATTTCTCAGAGAGAACAAAACAAATTAATAAGAGAGACTCGTGGACTAGGTGGATTTTAACCACTAAAACATGTAAAAAGTTTTTGAGTGTTCTTGGTACTTTTTATTTGTCCAATTATGGTTTAGAAAAAGCCTAATATCTCTTTTTCTAGATTTCTTAATCCACTAATGGAGAAAAACCGCATCAACATATTGGTGTTTTCATTGAGATCATATTAGGCTTAATTCCCCACGCAAGTTTCACCAAACAGTCACCATGGTGGTCACCCAATCTATGTGTGACAACAAGATGAAGAAACATGATAATTAGGAGGCTCTTTGTGCGATCATCCCCACTGGAGAAGGCTCATCTACACAACACCATCCTACAAAACAGCATGCGGACCAAGACGATGCTGGGAGCTCAGCCTCACGCCCACCAAATCCCCATCTTGGGTACCTAACAACCATCAAGATGGAAAACGCCTAGTTAATGAACCATCTTGCCCAGGCTAACAAGCAGATTGAGGAGATCTTGGCTCGATTACCCCCTCCTGCAACCGATGTTAACATCAAAATAAGGCAAATTGCGTCCTGTAGATCCCACAGGAATAATCGACTCAATCTTAGCCGCTCTGTCATAATTGCAACCCCAAGCTCCATACCTTCTTAGTGGATTCAGCCAAATATTCAACCTACCAATCCTCACAGAAATCATCGGCCTCATGTTATTTGGTCTGTTTGAACTGCAATCCCAAGTTCTGTACCTTGTGAATGAATCCCACGGAAGGCTCAACCTACCAACCCTCGCAGGAACGGTCATTCAACTCACACTCCCAGGAACTAGCCTGGCCAAATAGGGCGAGTTGGGACCGATTCGAGGAGAAGAGACATTCCAGTGAATCCATCTGTGTCGTGCTTAGAACCTCCAACATAGAGAAATGAACCAGTACTGCCTCTAACCTGGGAAATTGGAGTTGACCAAGAATGAGCTAATCTAGTGTGTCCCAATGGAACAAGGATAGCTTCACCAATAAGGCATCCTCCATTGCTGATTCAACATCCAACGCCACCTCGGCCACAGAGGAATGCTTCAGCTCGAGGGGATAGCAAGAGAAATCCTCCCCTCTCAGAGGAAATTTATATCCCACGGTCTCGCGCTAATAATCCAGGTCCTTGATCCCAGCCAGGGGTTGCAAGCTTCGCGAATGGAAGCTACAGGACAGAGAGCTAGCGCAGACCCAGGCATGAGAGCGACCTGAGGAATCACTTAAGCTCTACACAAAGCCTTCACGCCAACCCACATTCCGACCTGCGTGATCATCTGAACTAACAAAGAGGACATCTAGCTCGCCACGATGATTTGAGTTACACTTAGGCTAAGGAAGATCCTGTTAGGAACAAGTTTCCTAATACGCAGTAGAATAGTGATGGGTTGGCCCAATGTACAACAAAAATTTTGTAACACATTTAAACTACCTTTAAATATGTGGATCCATCAATATGCATACATTAATCATAAATAAGAAAAGAATAAAGAACATACCTCTTGATGCCTATCAAGTGTCCTTGCTATCTTTTCGTACAATAAACGACCTTCCTATCCAAACTTCTCCCAGGTACTCACACCAAGATCTTCCACAACGTTCTCTACACCTCAAGAAGTATATGGGCACTTAGAGAATAAAGGATGGTATATTTCTTATTCAACTTGATGTGCTCAACAGATGAGATCAAGATAATAGGCCTAAGATGGGTTCTGTATCTTTTCAGGGAGAGACAGAAAAGTATCGTTCTTTTTCTTAGAGCGAATAATTTAGTATCTCTTTATTTTCGGATAAGTCTAACATAAATAGAAAATATTTTAAATTTAAAAACTAAATATGTAACCAATTTACAATTTATCTTTTAATTAATTAATTATCTTATTAATGAAAATATCAAAAACTAACCTTTGAATTTTTCATTAATTAATTAATTAAATAAATACAAGTGAAAAATCTATCCTTGATTTTTTATGTAGCTCACGCCACACACAGTTCAGGGACTATGTGTATGGTGTAGCTCCCTATAAATTAGGGATATGAGATTTTTCCATAATTATTTATTCAAACTACCTTATCAGATAAAATCCAACAACCTAATTAATTCAAATTTGAATCTATTATCTTTTTAACTAATTATCACATATAAATAATTATTTGAATAAATATCAATCTTTTAAATTCAAATCCAATTTGAACTTATCAAATTATTACCTCCCACTCAAATAAAGATATTTAATTAATTCTACTAATTAATTAACACCAATTTTAATTAAACACTAATTTCAAAAATTCAATATTTATTTTATTATAATTTCAAAAATTATATAATAATTAATTATTAATTAATTTTGATAATTACAACTAATTTGTAATTAATTAATTAATCACTATTATCACATAATTGCATATTTTGCCCAAAGAACAAATTTCTTCTTAAATATGTCTTTTTACCATTTACCATTTATATCAACTCTTGCCTTGAATAGTGTTGATAGAGCCGCTGTGGGGACCTATGAACCTATAATTCCAAGCTCCAGTAAATTTGTGATTATTAATTAAACTCTTTAATTAAATAATCTTAATTTATTAATCTCATGATTATTCCACTATAAATATGAGACTGCACTCTTGTTATTATAGACATTTCATTTACTGAGTACTTTATAACAATAAAATGTCCATTGATATAATCATTACATACAAATTAACCCTCTAATAATGGTTCATAATTAATCAAGAATAAAATTACCGTTTTCCCTTTTAATTATATCTTGTGTCCTTAAGTACCATTGACTTTACTAGTGAAGGTTAATTAATAACTAAATTATGAATTTGATCTCAATAACCTTTCACTCCCAAAAGTCAACCCTTAAAAGAACCATTATTCAATCTCTTACGAGAAGGTATAGATTCCTTATCTGTATACTATGTCCCCAGGCATTTACATTAATGAGTTCCCAAAACAAAAGTTTCTAGCCTGATCAAAGAACTCATATAACATAAACTGGAGTTCATAGTAACTTCAGGATTAAGATCTATTTGTATATGATCATCAGTTGATATATTTAATTAATACTTCGAAACGGTATTTAACTAAGTATTAATAAACATATCCGGTCCAGTTCTATATATTCTCTAATATATAAAGTACATCCACTAAAGTGTCCTATTACACTAGTAATTCGGATCTAGATCGTATGTAGTCATAATACTACTTGACCATACTTGCAGTAATTAATCTAAAGATTCCATAACTTTATTTTACTGCAAACTATTCAAGTTCATTTATCTCAAACACAATCCTCCTGTACCAATACACAGTTGAGATCACAGATATGAACTTAGGATTTTTTCTGATATTTACTTAATATTATCATGTAATAATATAGTCCATAAAATATATGCATAACAAATTCAATTTATTTATTTATTTCTTAAAACAATGTCTACTACATATGATTTCAGGGCACAATTCCCAACAAATTTGTCTAATATACATGACAATTAGAATGTCTAGCCTAACCGAGCTCAAGCTTTGAGGGATAATAACTCATCTAACGCATACAACAAGATAAGAGCTGATAATCAGCTCCCACATAACCTAGACGCCAAGGATCTAACCCTTGAGCAGCTAGCCCTAATGGAAGAATAGATGTAACATCCCAAATTACCTAATAAGGCTTAGGACCTTGATTAGGGGACAAGATGGAAAATTATGGAAATTATGTATTTATGTGATACATATGTGTACCATTATATGATTATGTGAGTTATATTATAATATAACTTGATATGCATGTTTAGGTGTATTAAATATGCATGTGGGTCTGTTTCTTATTAGAAGGGCAATTTTCGTAATTTGACCCTTTATGGGTATATTTGGTATATATGTGATATATGGGTGGGACCACATTATTATGTGGATATATTTGGGTTACTCGGCACGAGAATATCGTAGGGAGCAAGTTAGTGTGAAAGTCACAACAGGACCAATACTTGACTCGGGGTGAGTCAAGGGGTATTTTGGGTATTTAGTGCATTACCAAGATATTGGGTAATGGGAATAAATATTCGATGATATATTTGGAGTTAGCGAGATCAGGAGGGAATTCTAGGGATTTTAACTATTTTACCCTCCAAAACGTTTTTGGGGTACCCCGAGCTTTGGAATATGCTTAAGGTTACTTGAGCTCAAAGTAACCTAACAGAAACAGAAACAAGTTCAACTCTCTCATTCTCTCTCCCGTTCTCTCCTTTTTGACTCTCGATATCATTTTTGAAGGAAACTCGAGTTTTAGAGCTTAAATTCAAGCGAGACTATAGTCATAAAGATTCTAGGGAAGATTAAAAGCTTGATAGCCTGAGAATTTAGTTGGAAAACAACTTAATCAGAGGTAATCTAAGATTTAAGTTTTGAGTTTTTGAGTTCTTAAGCGTTGATTGGATTTTATTGTTTTGATGAGTTTTTTATTCGTTTGTAACTTAGGTTTTGATGGTTTTGGGCTGCCGAGTTGTTTGGGAACTATGCTTTTGGGATTTAGCTATGTTTGGATAGGTTATTTGAGGGATTTGGCTTGAGAAAAAATAGATCTTTCATGTCGATCCACGACCCTGTTCTTGGGGCACCGCAAATTTCTTACATGCAGGGAAAAGCAGATGCCTTTGGGCCATTTGAGCCGCGGTGCCTGTTAAGGCGCAACGCGGCGCAGCATGGGTGGAAGCAGGGGAGAGCCTTAGGCTCTCTGACTTGTGGCAGACCATGACGCTTAAGAGTTTTTGAGCCCGCGGAGGTTTTGAGTGCAGGAACTTAAACCTAAGGGCTCAGGATCGATCCTACCACCCGATTTAGTAGAATTCGATGTCCCGGAGGCTAGGACTCAATCCAGAAGCCTTTATTCGCTCATTATTGATGGGATTCTGTACTTGGTTATGACTAGTTTATCGCCAGGGTCTCGAAATCAGGATCTTGCTCGATAGTCATTCTTATTTTACATTACACTTAGACCTGAGGTAAGAAAATTGCACCCAATACGTGATGTACGTGATTAGGTTTGGCCCGAAGTTGAATATAGATTTGATCAGGGCTTGGGCCTCACAAAATTTGCATGATTATGATTATGCTTGTGATTGATGATTAACATGTTGAATGCTCTGTATCTAGATATTTGGTATATGATATATGCTTGTCTGCATTATCTGATTGAAAAGACTTGACTTATAAGTCAAGAATGACAATAGTGTGTTGACCGTTGGTCGAAAGCATTGACTTATAAGTAATGGGTGGTAATAGCGCACTAAGCGCTGGTCGATATGGTTAGGCCTAATCAAGATCATACCATATGCTTGTTCGACCTAATGGTCGTAGAAAACTCAACGCTAGGTACGCTGGGCCAGCTCCAAGGTTGGTTATACAAAGGATAGGGCAATGAGCCCCTGGGTGACTTATTAGTCCCATATCCTAGGGCTAGGCCATGAACTTGACTTATAAGTCAAGAATGACATTAGCACATTCAGTACTAGTTGAAAGCATTGACTTATAAGTCAAGGGCGACAATAGCGTGTTGAGTGCTGGTCGATATGGTAACGGCTAATCAGAAGATCATCATACACTTGTACGATCTAATGGTCATGGAAAAATCAGCGCTAGGTACGTTGGGCCAGCTCCAATGCTGGTTATATAGAGGATAGAGCAAAGGGCCCTGGGGTGACTCATTAGTCCTATATCCTAGGGCATTGAGTCCCAGTATGATTCATTAATCATGTATTTTGGGCAACGGGCCCCAGTATGATTCATTAAACATTTAATTAGGGCGGCTGGCCCTATATGACACTGTAGTCATTTATATGAATGGTATGCATGCATGAGTAAGGTTATTATTGCTAGGCATGCTTATTATGATTTGGTAACATGTTATTAACTGCTTATGAGCATGTTTAAGTTTTCTTGCTGAGCCTTGGCTCACAGGTACTTTGTCGTGCAGGAAAGGGGAAAAGGAAGTTTGACCATCCATGAGTTGGAGAGCTTCAGTGACAATGTGTACATATGCGGCTGCTCGAGAAACTAGAGTCAAGTCTTATTTTGCTACTTAGGTTGGCTGGTTGTAACTTTTCAACTGTAATTAACTTTAAAAATGTTAATTTGGGATCCCATGTATGGATGTAAACATTTTAGTGAAACATTTATACCTTTTGACAAAAAAAAATTAACCCTAAACCATTAATCACGTTTAGTTACACGGTTATGGCAAAATGACTCGTTTAGTGAGTCCAGCACTATTTAAAATACACAGTGTGACGGTCCTTGATTAGGAGGGCGTTACAACTTGGTTTAAGAGCATGCCAAGGTTAAGGGTTCCTAAAGACAAGCTGGGCAAGTACACTAGCTACTAAAGACAAGCTCGACTCGGGATTTGGTAACTATTTATGTGGTTATGTGTTTAACTACTTAAATAAGATATAAATACCTTACTTGCATGCCTTATTAGGAAGCATTAGATATTCTTATAGGGCTTGGACCTTGACTGTTTATATGATTATGTACTTTCCTGCTCAATTGATATATGAATGTTTTATCTGAATGCTAGAGTAGAGATCATGATATTTATGTTAGGAAGAGCAGGGCCTATTGATTGATGCATGAATGTTATGGGCATCTATTTTAGTACTGCAGTGGTATCTGAGTGTGGTATTGTTTGTTTTTCCCGTGGGAAGGCTTTTGGATGTGCTCATCATGCTTAATGGGTTAAGTCATCGACTATAGACAAACTCGGAGGTTATTTAGCCAAGGCAGTTAATGGGACCCGATGGTGTTTATGTTGTGGCTGAAAAATTATATCTAGGGCCAGAGCCCTTCGCCTGCCCCATAGAATTGGCAGCAGGTGTTTATAGATATGCAAGTAAGATTGTAGAGGCAAGAGAAAGAGATCAGGTGTTTAAAACAACAGGTTCTGTCAGGGAACACCTTTTCCTTTGTTATGCCAGGAGTGGCACCAATTTTGGCTCAGCCTAGGGTTGAGAGCAGGTGGAAATAACTATATGAAAGATTTTAGGAATATTGTTAGGGTTTTATGCTCTACTTAAAACTCAATTTCTTTGTATTCTCATTTTATTATCAATAAAATAATAGAAGTAAATTTTTGACTTTGTCAATCACTTTGCTCATATGTTTTATTTTCATCATTATTTGTTTAATATAAACTTCTATTGAATCCCGAGCATATAACTAATCGTATCTATAATGACGTAATCACAGTGTAATATAAATATAAATATATGTTCAAACATAAGTTAGTCCTAAGATTAGTTAGAGCACAGGATTTACATTGACTTGCCAATCTATGATATGATCTACTTACACATAGCAATGTTACGTTCTTTCTAGAACATTAGCAAAGTATATAAGATTAGATGTATTTGTTACATCGGACTGGACCGATATTGACAGTAGTTAGGATAAGTAAACATACCTTTATTATCTTTTCTAGCCATATCATATAGTATACCATAGGTAAATTCAATCTCAGTTCTGAGTGGTTATTATTCTAACTGAATGTATTATTTGAGTTCTTAGACTTGTTCGTTACCAGCTTACCCTACGGACTAGCCCATACTTACATCTTGGGAACTTGATATAATACTTGAGTGGGAGTGTTAATCATAGATATAGACATCTATAGCTTCTAATGAAGAAGTAAAACAATGGTATCCTTTTAGTTTGGTTCAAGGTCCTAAATGATAGAGATCTCATTTCAGTAATTAATATTAGTTTACTGAAATATCATTTACAAGGAACTAAGTGTTTTAAGGATAAAATACAATGAGGGGTAAAACAGTATTTTAGTACCATCTCATTGTAGACCGTCTATAGAGGATTGAGTGAAAATTATGGTTGTAACAATGGATAACTAATAACATATCTATATTTGTTATAGAGCGTTCTATGAATTCAATAGTGCAATTCTGAGTCTTTAGTAGAGTCACGAGGAATTAATAAGTTAGTAAATTTATGATAACTTATTGGAGCTTGATGTCATAGGCCCATGGTCCCCACTGTACCTTGGATAAAATCATCTAGATAGTCTCAATCAATTGATTTAATTATTAATTAGAATTATCAAAGTTGATTTGGCAATTTTGGAAAGTTTCATAGAGTTTTACAATTTACAGAAGAAAAGAGATTTTAGGGAAATTTTATTAATTAAGACAACTTGGTGTCTAAAATAATAAATAAGTTTAAATCAAGGTTCAAATTATAAATAATTAATTTGATAAAGGATCTAAATAAGTATTTAATTAATTAAATCAATAGTAAATAATACAGGCCTTGATATTAAGTCCAATGAGCTTGTAATTAAATGAGAAATTTCATGGGCCTAAAGCCCATGAGAATTTCGACCAGTAGATTGTTATTATCTATTATTTTATTGAATTTTAATTAAAATAAGTAACATAATTGAGCCTATAAAAGGAATGCTAAGTGAGAGTTGAAATAAGATTTTTGAATCATATGATTGAGAAGATCAGAAGATCTATTCTTGATGCTCTAGGTTTTTAGATTATCTCGATAGCATAAGTCCTTTTCTAAGCCTCAATATTCTCTTATCTTCTTCTTCTCTTTATATCTATCTCAGTCGTTGAGAATTGCCCACTCTAGTCTAGGTGATTCTAAGGATACTTTGAAAGACTGTGAAGAAATTTGAAGATCGGTTCAGTTTCTTGGTGATACCCCGTGATAGAAAGGATTCAATGATTAGAGAAACTGAATGAATGACTTATTCATTCTGCTGCGTATAATGTAAGTTCTCTTATCATTATTTCTGTTAGAATTCAATTATAGAAACATGTTCTAGGTTGTCCCATATTAATTTGTTTAATATAAGATTTACATGAAAATAAACAAGATCCTTATAAGTTTTCCCAACAACTGGCATCAGAGCCTTTGGTAAACTTTATTTTCATGCATGAACATGGTAAAAATTGAGTTATTTGATGTGTTAAATATTTGGATGGATTTCATGCTTTTTATGAAGCATATTGATTTTTATGTGATTATTAGCAAATTTTGGTTATTTTGTTGTGTTTTCTATGCAATTAATTTTTATAAATGGTTTATTTGGTGTAAAACATTGTAAAAATTATTTAAAAAACATTTTGGGTTTAAAAAATATACAAAAGAATTTTTTTTGAAATTTTTTTGTTGTTGTGCGCACCCGCACGTGCGCGCCTGCGCATGTCACCCCACCAAGACGCGTCCAGCTCCTGCGTGCATGGCAGGTCTCCTTGCACACCAGGCCACGCGTGAATAGTACCCGTCCCCAGAATTTTTTTAATTTTTTTAAATTAAAGAAAATAAAATTATTAAATTGATTTTTAATAACAAACCCAAAAATATCAGATTTATTTTATCATTTAAAAAAGTTTTTTAAAATAACATATTTTTGTGACATTTTCTACAAAGATTCAAATTCAAATTTAAAATTAGGTTAACTAATTAAATTTAATTCTTCTATATATTAAAATATTAGAATTAAGCTATCAGTTATTAAAGATATTTTTAAATACTAGTTATTTTTTTATATCTTTTATTTGAAAATATTAATATCTGATTATTTTATGGATTTTAATATTTAAATTATTTGAAATTTGAAAATTCGTTAACTAGATATTTTTATGGATATTTGAAAATTTTTAAATGTTTTAAGATATTTTAGGATTGTTATAACTATTAATATTTTTTAATAAATAGTTAAAATATTTGCTCATAGTTATAACAACACACAATATTTTTTTGAAAAACAATTAAGATATTTATTTCAAAATTTAAAATTGGTTAAATTTTGAAAAATATCACTTTTTTCAAACCAATTAATAAAATATTTTTTTTAATAAATGAGATTTAAATTAACTTTTGTTAATTTTTGACAAATCCTATTTAGATTAAATTAATATTTTTAAAAATGACTTAAACTAAGTTGATTGTTAATAAATAAAATTTAAATCTTATGTTAATTGTTGATAAATTTCATTTAAATTGACTTATTTAAAAATAAATTGTGGTATTTTTGCATAAATTCATAGAGTTGCTCATATGTAACATGATTAGGCCCATCCAATTATAACGGGTTTGAATGTACTATATGTAGTATTTTTGCAATTAGGCTTAGAAGCATATAGTGGTCCATATGTTTGCTTAAAATATGAACTTTTGCTAAATAGAACATTCATAAAATGATAGGCTTTATTTGGGCCCATTAGAAAATGTAAAGTTTAAATTCGTCTCTTATGGATGGTTCCACTTGTGAAGGCTCATTTGCTTTGCATGACTAAAGTGGGCCTAATCAATTAATAACAATTAATAAAATGATGGCTTAAATTCCTGTCTTTTGGACCTTGTATGGATGTATGGGGACCTTAATAGTGGGAACGACATACTGGAACCAACCCTCCTCCATACAAGCCCAATTGTTAGGACACATTTGCTTGAGTTGGACTTAATTGTATAGGTTCATTTGTAACGACCCCAAATTCGCTAATGAGGCTTAAGGGCCTTGATTAGTGTGTCAAGAGGGCATTATTGGGTTTAATGTGATTTGAATTATTTAATAGATTTAAACTCATAATTATATGATTAATAATGCTTGCATGATTATATTGGTATTAATGTGATATACATATGGTATTGTGAGAACCACATTATTGTGTGGGTAGGTCTGCAGAGCACGACTCGAGGCGATCCTAGGGCTAGTTAGCGGGGAAAAGTCACAACGGGGCTTAACAGTTGACTTTGGATAAGTCAAGGGTATTTTAGGTATCGGGTAGCTATTTAGACTATCGGGTTATGAAAATAAATATATGGAGATATATTTGAGGTTAGGAAGTGTAGGCAGGAATATTGGGAGATTTTACCGTTTTGCCCTCGGGGACGTTTCCGGCACCCCGAGCCTCGGGATCGACTTAACGGGATAAGATAAACATAAGGAAAATAGTAGAACTAAAAATAGACCGACCTTTCTCTTTTCCTTCTCAGCTCTTTTCTCTCTCAAGGAAACTAGGCAAACCACAAGGGGGAAAACTGGGAATTTTGCTGGACTTTGAGCTGGGAATTCAGTGGGGGATTTTGAAGCTTAGCTCAGAGATTATTCAGGGAACACTTAATCAAGGCTAAGGTAAGAATTAAACTGTATTTTGAAGTTAGAAGCTTTGAGTTCTTAGCTGGGTACTGAGAAGATTGTATTGTTAATGTTTAAGGTTGAATTTGAGCTGATAAACTTGAGACATGGCTGGGAGTTTTCTTAGGGAAGGAGTTCAACCGAAGAGGTAAGCTGTAATTCATGATTAGAGGTGTAAATTCGACTTTTGCATGGATGGTTGGGTGTTTTGAGGTTCTTGAGTTTCAGAGATTGAAACATGGATTTCTATGAGTTTTCTGTTGAATTATGTTGCTAAAGTCATCCTAGAAGTGTTGGGAATGTTTGTTTTTGAATTAGGAAGCTTTGGGATGATTTTGGGTAAGGTTTTAAGGATTGAAATGGTGCAATTTATGGGCTCGAAGGGAAGGGCCGCGACTCTGTTGGAGAGCGCTGCAGCCCTAGGATGAAGATGAGGCAAGGAGGCTCGACCAAGGGTGAGTGTCGCGGCGCCCAATGCAAGGGTCGCGGCGCATGTCTCCTTCCAGGCAAGCCCTTGGTTTTGTTTTGAGGGTAGGGCCGCGGCTAAGCTTCAAGGGTAGCAGCCCTTGGGTGCACACTTGAACATTTGGGGACTCTAGGCATGGGAATATGGTCTAGAATGCTCGGGATCGATTTCACCACCGTGCTTGGTGGAATTCGGATTCCCAGAAGTTAGTTTTGTAACTGGAAACCCTAACTCGAATATTAATGGAACCCTATACCTTGGTTGTGACTAGGTGATAAAAGCTTAGGCTCGAGAACAGATCGTGCTTGAGGAGCGTTGCTCGTAATCCGACCGCAAAGATCAAAGGTAAGAAAACTGCACCTGGTTGAATATCTGTGACGGGACTAAGGGTTCCCTATTGTGTATGCTTGAAAAGATGGTATTATGCCATGCAAGCTAATTAGTGAACCAACGGCCTAAGGGTGCCAAGGGTTACACTAGCGCACAGGGCGCGGCTTGGCCACTGGTAGCCAAGGACAGCTTAATATGCACTGAGCTCGGTTTAAGCGGGCCGGAGTCAGGGGGTAAACAGAGGGTGTGGCCTAAGTTGTCGGCTCTGATTATTATGTGATATGAATGTTATGAGTGTTTGATTGCATCCATGATTCTGAATAAACGTTGAATGATTAATGAGCATTATTTGATGAGAGTTCATGCTTAGTGAATTTACTATCTGTTATTACTGTTTGTGTTGCACATGTTTTCTTGCTGGGCCTTGGCTCACGGGTGCTATGTGGTGTAGGTAAAGGCAAGGGCAAACCTGATCAGCCTTTATTAGGAGAGCTCTGCGAGCAGAATGTACATGGCCAGCTGCTCAGCCGCCACGGTTGAGGTTTAGGCAGGGATGCGAGACCCAAAGATTGTCCATTTTGCCTTAGTATGGCTAACAGGTGTTTGTATTTTTTTGGAAGTCTGTAACCCAACTTTTTAACTCTGTTCCTTTTGGGATCCCATATATATAACAATTTAATTATATAAAATGAAACTTTTGAGACCAAAACCTTTTTTACCCTAGCTCATACATGTTTAGTGACAGGTTTTTAAATTAATGACTTGACTAGCAAGTCTTGCACCTTTATAAGTACACAGTGTAGCGGTCTTGGCTATCCAGGGCGTTACAACTTGGTATCAGAGCGTCCTAGGTTTTACGAGTTCTTGAGGACAAGCTGGACATGTACATTCGCTGCTAGAGACAAGCTCAAATCAGGGTTCGGTAATGTGTATATGTTTTTATGTGCTTATGTGCCTGAAATGAGCTATGAATGTTGTTATTTACTGGATTAATAGGAAGCATGAGATACTGATAGGGCCTGGCCCTTGACTGTTGTGTGAGAATATTGGGGCATGTTTATTAGCATTGTCGTGCATGTAAATGAATATATGGATGATTAATTGTATATTGTGCATGGGTGAATGCCTGCTTTATAGCTATTGTGTAATGAGATTGGAGGCGTGCTTATTAGCAGCCAATGCAGGAGGATGGATGCTTATATTTTGATTGTTTGTGATTGGTTATGTTCTATTAGTGGATCTTAGAGAAGTTTTTACCCTGTCATCTTGGTCTGACTGCCGAGTCGTTATTTGCATATTGACTTGGATAGCTATGCGTCCAAGAAAATCTACATGACTAGCCGGCACTAGGTCCGGGACCGGGAGTGATGATCGGGCCAGAATCCTTCGCCAGTCCCATAGAACTGGCAGCAGTTAATGGTAGATATGCAGGCTCGATTACAGAGTCAAGATGAGCAGATCCGTATCCTGCGATAGCATGCTCCATCAGGGAGTGCTTCCCCTATTGTACCACTTGCAGTGGTACCAGTTGTGCAGTCAGAGGAGGTTGGTAACAGATGGGAGCCGTTATATGAGCGGTTCAGGAAACAACAACCGAATCTTTGAGGGTGGACTGGATCCATTGAAAGCCGAGCAATGGCTAACTATGATTAATAAAATTCTAGATATCATGAGGATAGAGGGGCATGATAGAGTGGCCTGTGCCACTTATATGTTGAGAGAGGATGCCCGCATCTGGTGGGAAGTGGCATCGCAAACCAGGGATGTTACTACCCTGAGTTGGGAAAGTTTCAGAGATTTGTTCAGTCAGAAATACTACAATGTTGTTGTCAGAGCAGCAAAGGTCAATGAGTTCGTGAGTCTTGTGCAGGGAAATATGACTGTTACTGAATATGCCCTAAAATTTGATAGGCTTGCAAAGTTTAAACCAGATCTTGTGCCTACTGATGCTGCTAGGCAAGATCGATTTATCAGAGGGCTTAATGCTATGATAGCCCGGGATGTCAGGATCACAATGGTACCTAGAGGAACAACTTATGCCCATGCCTTTGAGAAGGCTCTTACCGCTGAGGAAGCGGAGAACAAGATATGGAGGGAAAGTGTGGTGAGGCGTGAGGGTCGCAGAGCGGTGCCTCCTTACTCGGGGACAGGTAGGGGCGGAGGCCCCAGTGACTTCAAGAGAAAGGCTCCTGACACTTCGACCGCTGCTTGTTCTGATATGAGGGGTCGGGGTGGTCAAGGTGGTCGTTAGGGTGGCCGTGAGGCATGGTGGACCTATCCAGAGTGCCCGAGGTGTAGAAGACGCCATCTGGGCGAGTGCTGGGCCAAGGCATGCTTTGTGTGTGGGGTAGTAGGACATCTCAGGAAAGACTGCCCAACGGTGAAGAGAGGTGAAGCAGGGAAGGTGGATAGCTTGACTCCAGCTCGAGTATTCACCTTGACTCAGGCAGAGGCCGAGGCTAGTCCCTCGATAGTGACAGGTCAGCTTTCTAGTGCTGGCTTTCCTTTTATAGTATTGATTGATTCTGGTGCTACACATTCCTTTGTTTCTAGTAGAGTGATTGATAGATTGTGTAGACCTAGTGAGTATCGGACTGCAGGGTTTGGGACTTTATTGCCTACAGGGGAACTGGTAGTTTCTAGGAGATGGATTAGGGCACTGCCAGTGATGACTGATAGTAGGGATCTTTCGTGGATCTGATTGAGTTAGATATGGAGGATTTTGACATGATTTTGGGGATGGACTGGTTGGTTAGATATGGGGCTACGATTGACTGTAGGAAGAAGATGGTTACTTTTGAGCCTGAGGGCGAGGACCCTTTTGTTTTTGTGGGTGCGGTATGTGGACCCCGCGTACCCATGATTTCAACGTTGAGAGCCAGAGACTTGTTGCAGGGGAGATGCATAGGTTTTCTGGCTAGTGTAGTGGATACTATTAGAGTTATGTCGACAGGGTCGAGAGAGACCAGATTGGTGTGTGAGTTTTCAGATGTATTTCCTGAGGATTTTCCAGGGTTTGCCGCCGCGCAGGGAGATTCAGTTTGAGATTGAGTTAGCACTGGGGACAGAACCAGTATCTAGGACACCGTACAGGATGGCACCAGCAGAACTGAAAGAGTTGAAGATACAGTTGCAAGAACTTCTGGATTTAGGGTTCATCAGGCCTAGTTATTTTCCATAGGGCGCTCCAGTGTTGTTTGTTAAGAAGAAGGATGGGACTTTGAGGATGTTCATAGATTATAGGGAATTGAACAAGTTGACTATCAAGAATAGGTACCCTCTACCAAGGATTGATGACTTATTCGATCAGCTGCAGGGAAAGACAATGTTCTCAAAGATTGATCTTCGATCTGGTTATCACCAGCTGAGGATCAAAGATGAGGACATACCGAAGACGGCCTTCCAGACACGGTATGGGCATTATGATTTCTTGGCCATGTCTTTTGGTCTGACCAATGCCCCGACAACTTTTATGGATCTGATGAATAGGGTATTCAAGGACTTTTTGGATCAGTTCGTTATTGTCTTCATCGACGACATCTTGGTTTACTCCAGTTCAGAGGCAGAACATGAGCAGCATCTCTGACAGGTTTTGCAGAGGTTAAAGGAGCATCAATTGTACGCTAAGTTTAAGAAGTGTGAGTTTTGGTTGCCAGAGGTGGCTTTCCTTGGGCACATAGTTGGGGCAGAAGGGATTAAGGTGGATCCGTCCAAGGTAGAAGCAGTAAGGGATTGGCCGAGGCCAAGGAACCCCTTAGAGGTGCGATGTTTCCTTGGGTTGGCCAGTTATTACAGACGGTTCGTAGAGGGGTTCTCAAAGATTGCTTCACTGATGACAAAGTTGACAAGAAAGAATCAGAAGTTTGTCTGGTCAGAGAAGTGTGAGAACAACTTTCAGGAGTTGAAACGATGACTTATTTCTGCACCTATGTTGAGTTTTCCTTCGGAAGAAGGAAAGTTTGTGGTCTATTGTGATGCATCGAGGATGGGTTTAGGCTGCGTGTTGATGCATAATGAGAAAGTTATAGCCTATGCATCTCGGTAGCTGAAGGAGTATGAGCAGCGGTATCTAACTCATGATTTAGAGTTAGCAGCAGTGGTATTCGCACTGAAGGTGTGGCGTCATTATCTATATGGGGAGAAGTACGAGATATATACTGTCCACAAGAGTTTGAAGTATTTCTTCACTCAGAAGGATCTAAATATGAGGCAAAGACGTTGGTTGGAGTTGGTTAAGGATTATGACTGTGATATCCTTTACCACCCTGGGAAAGCCAATGTGGGGGCAGATGCGTTGAGCCGGAGGGGCCCAGGACAGCTGTATAGTTCCACCCAGATCTCGAGGGAATTAGCTGATGAGATGGCTAGGGCAAGGATAGAACTGGTGGTAGGCCAGTTAGCTAATATTACCTTGCAGTCGACCCTGTTAGAGCGGGTCAAGGAGGGTCAGTTGATGGATGCGCAGTTGCAAGAAGTTAGGCAGCATGTCTTAGTGGGGGCAGCTAAGGATTATTCTGTTTCTGAGACAGGTTTGCTTCGATATCAAGGACGAATTTGTGTTCCGGCAGATGAGGGGATCAGACGAGAGTTACTGGATGAGTCTCACACTACGCCATACTCACTTCAGCTGGGTACCATGAAGATGTATCAGGATCTACGGACATTATATTGGTGGCCCGGGATGAAGAAGGATGTGGTAGAGTATGTGTCTAGATGTTTAACATGTCAGCAAGTTAAGGCTGAGCATCAGCGACCAGCGGGATTGCTTCAGCCTTTGGGTATCCAAGAGTGGAAATGGGAGGATATTACGATGGATTTCGTGGGAGGATTACCCAGGACATTTGGACTTCATGACTCGGTGTGGGTGATAGTGGACGGATACACCAAGTCAGCTCATTTTCTACCAGTGAGGTCGACCTATGCAGTGGAACAGTATGCAGAGCTGTATGTGAGGGATATAGTTCATCTCCATGGGGTTCCAAAGTCTATTGTATCTGATCGAGACCCTATCTTTACCTCCAAGTTTTGGGGAGCTCTGCAGAGAGCCATGGGGACTCAGCTGAAGTTTAGCATAACTTTTCATCCTCAGACTGATGGGAAGTTTGAGAGGACGATTCAGGTGTTGGAGGACATGCTTAGGGCGTGTGTGATTGATTTCGAGGGATCTTGGAGTAAGTATCTTCCATTGATCAAATTTTCATATAACAACAGTTATCAGTCCACGATTGGAGTGGCTCCTTATGAGATGTTATATGGGAGAAAATGCAGATCACCCATACATTGGGATGAGATGGGTGAGAGGAGGTACTTAGGACCAGACATGGTTCAGAAGACCAATGAGGCTATTGAAAAGATTCGAGCAAGAATGATTGCTTTGCAGAGTAGACAGAAAAGCTACGTTGATCCTAAGCGTAGGAACGTGGAGTTCCAGGTTGGGGACCACGTGTTTCTGCGAGTTTCACCATTGAGAGAAGTGAGGAGGTTTGGAGTTAAGGGCAAGCTGAGCCCTCGGTTTGTTGGACCTTTTGAGATCCTAGAAAGGATTGGACAGGTGGCTTATAGACTGGCCTTGCCACCGTCGCTATCAGGAGTTCATAATGTGTTCCATGTCTCCATGTTGCATAAGTATGTTTCTGATACAACACATGTGCTAAAGTATGAGGACTTAGAGTTGCAGACAGACTTGTCCTATGAGGAGCGACCAGTTCAGATTTTGGATCGGAAGGACAAAGTCTTACGGAATAAGACAATTCCGTTAGTGAAAGTGCTGTGGAGAAATAGTTAGGTCGAGGAAGCGACCTGGGAGTTAGAGACAGCAATGCGGGATCAATATCCCGAGCTATTCAGGTAA
Source organism: Humulus lupulus (assembly GCF_963169125.1). Lineage (NCBI taxonomy): Eukaryota > Viridiplantae > Streptophyta > Magnoliopsida > Rosales > Cannabaceae > Humulus > Humulus lupulus. The sequence goes on along the minus strand of NC_084800.1, from coordinate 90,612,227 downwards.
ATTTTGAGTACGAAATTCTCATTAGGAAGGGATAGTTGTAAAGACCCCATATTCACTAATGAGGCTTAAGGGCCTTGATTAGTGTGACAGGAGGGCATTATTGGGTTTAATGTGATTTGAATGATTTTATAGATTTAAATGCATAATTATATGATTAATAATGCTTGTATGATTATATTGGTATTAATGTGATATACATATGGTATTGTGAGAACCACATTATTATGTGGGTAGGTCTGCAAAGCACGACTCGAGGCGATCCTAGGGCTAGTTAGCGGGGAAAAGTCACAACGGGGCTTAACATTTGACTTTGGATAAGTCAAGGGTATTTTAGGTATCGGGTAGCTATTTAGACTATCGGGTTATGACAATAAATATATGGAGATATATTTGAGGTTAGGAAGTGTAGGCGAGAATATTGGGGGATTTTACCGTTTTGCCCTCGGGGACGTTTCCGGCACCCCGAGCCTCAGGATCGACTTAACGGGATAAGATAAACATAAGGAAAATAGTAGAACTAAAAATAGACCGACCTTTCTCTTTTCCTTATCAGCTCTTTTCTCTCTCAAGGAAACTAGGCAAACCACAAGGGGGAAAACTGGGAATTTTGCTGGACTTTGAGCTGGGAATTCAGTGGGGAATTTTGAAGCTTAGCTCAGAGATTATTCAGGGAACACTTAATCAAGGCTAAGGTAAGAATTAAACTGTATTTTGAAGTTAGAAGCTTTGAGTTCTTAGCTGGGTACTGAGATGATTGTATTGTTAATGTTTAAGGTTGAATTTGAGCTGATAAACTTGAGACATGGTTCGGGAGTTTGCTTAGGGAATGAGTTCAACTGAAGAGGTAAGCTGTAATTCATGATTAGAGGTGTAAATTCGAGTTTTACATGGCTGGTTGGGTGTTTTGAGGTTCTTGAGTTTCAGAGATTGAAACATGGATTTCTATGAGTTTTCTGTTGAATTATGTAGCTAAAGTCGTCCTAGAAGTGTTGGGAATGTTTGTTTTTTAATTAGGAAGCTTTGGGGGTGATTTTGGGTAAGGTTTTAAGGATTGAAATGGTGAAATTTCTGGGCTCGAAGGGAAGGGCCGCGGCTCTGTTCTAGAGCGCTACGGCCCTAGGATGAAGATGAGGCAAGGAGGCTCGGCCAAGGGTGAGCGCAGCAGCGCCCAATGCAAGGGTCGCGGCGCATGTCTCCTTCCAGGCAAGCCCTTGGTTTTGTTTTGAGGGTAGGGCCGCGGCTAAGCTTCAAGGGTCGCAGCCCTTGGGTGCACATTTGAACATTTGGGGACTCTAAGCATGGGAATGTGGTCTAGAATGCTCGGGATTGATTTCACCACCGTGCTTGGTGGAATTCGGATTCCCAGAAGTTTGTTTTGTAACCGGAAACCCTAACTAGAATATTAATGGAACCCTATAACTTGGTTGTGACTAGGTGATAAAAGCTTAGGCTCGAGAACGGATCGTGCTTGAGGAGCGTTGCTCGTAATCCAACCGCAAAGATCAAAGGTAAGAAAACTGCACCTGGTTGAATATCTGTGACGGGACTAAGGGTTCCCTATTGTGTATGCTTGAAAAGATGGTATTATTCCATGCAAGCTAATTAGTGAACCAACGACCTAAGGGTGCCAAGGGTTACACTAGCGCACAGGGCGCGACTTGGCCACTGGTAGCCAAGGACAGCTTAATATGCACTGAGCTCGGTTTAAGCAGGCCGGAGTCAGTGGGGTAAACAGAGCGTGCGGCCTAAGTTTTCGGCCCTGATTATTATGTGATATGAATGTTATAAGTGATTGATTGCATCCATGATTCTGAATAAACGCTGAATGATTAATGTGGATTATTTGATGAGAGTTCATGCTTATTGAATTTACTATCTGTTATTACTGTTTGTGTTGCACATGTTTTCTTGCTGGGCCTTGGCTCACAGGTGCTACGTGGTGCAGGTAAAGGCAAGGTCAAACCCGATTAGCCTTGATTAGGAGAGCTCTACGAGCAGAATGTACATGGCCAGCTGCTCAGCCGCCACGGTTGAGGTTTAGGCAGGGACGCGAGACCCAAAGATTGTCCATTTTGCCTTAGTATGGCTAACAGTTGTTTGTATTATTTTGGAAGTCTGTAACCCTACTTTTTAACTCTGTTCCTTTTGGGATCCCATATATATAACAGTTTAATTATATAAAATGAAACTTTTGAGACCAAAATATTTTTATCCCTAGCTCATACATGTTTAGTGAGACGTTTTTAAATTAATGACTTGACTAGCAAGTCTTGCACCTTTATTAGTACACAGTGTAGCGGTCTTGGCTATCCAGGGCGTTACATCATTATAATTATTAAACCTAAATATTGATTAGCAACAAATTAATTCTAATTAATTGAGTTTGTTTCAATATGACACTTTAGAATTAATGGAAAATTATAGGACTTTGTTTTTGTTTTAAATAACTTTACAATTTTTTTGGAGAGCCATAGTCATTAACTTTCGAGAATTAATAATAAAAATACTTTTTTAATTAATAATGAGCTTATTTTTAAGAATTATATTCGATCTTCACCGTTGGTTTAACAAGGTCAATAGCTTAATGGGGCCTCGAGACGCTTTGATTCGTCCTCCTATGGAAGGTGTTCATTAGTTATTTTGACAAGGTTAAATTTCGAAAGATAGATATTTTTAATTCTACTAGACTCACCCCTACGGTGACTACTAGGACTAAGTCTATTGATTGTCGAAATCGTGGGTCTAGCTCATAAATAAGAGATTTTGTTTTCTTGTATTGATCGAATAGTAGGCTGTTAATACTGGTGTCCATTATTAAATGATTTTACAACTCTATTTAACTAATGATATTTTTTTACTCTCGTCGACCGGAACAACGATATCATAGAATAGTTAAAATCCTAAGGAAATAGAGATATGCTTATTTTGGTATTTTTTCCATATCTTACATATTTATGGTATATGTTGTGTTATTTCTTGAAATTAGAGTGAATAGAAGTTTTATTGAACAAAAGTGATTGATTTCTATTTTATTGATAATATGTAGTTTTAAGTATGGTTGTGTCTACTCCCATCTTTTCTCAACTTTCGATGGAGAAACTCATTGGAGAAAACCTCCTTAAGTGGAAGCAGAACATCAACATAGCGTTGAATCCTCGTAAGTTCGAGCTAAATGAGCTACAAAGTCTGTAAGAGACAAATATGAGTGTTGACAGACAACTAATAACAAGGCATGGTACTACATGTTGACTATTATGGTCAACACTCTCAAGACAAAGATGGAGAATGTCGAGATGGCCTACGAAATTATGGATCAACTCCAAGACATGTTCAGTGCAAAGTCTCTACAAACTTGTTTTGAGGCCACCAAGAAATAAGCCAATGCTCGAATGGCACCATCATCACCTGATTAAGATGACCAACTACTTTCACGAAGCTGAACTACATGGAGAAATTATAGATGAGGAGACTCAAGTTGGCTTAATCCTCAACGGTCTCTCTTCATCTTTCCTGTTGTTCAGCACCATCTATGTAATGAATAAACTCAACTATGGTTTGACGCAGCTCATGAACAAGCTTCAGACTTTCGAGTCTATCATGGGTGGACCAAGCAAGGGAGGAGAAAAGAAGACTACTATTGTTGCTGCTGATCCAGCTAAGGCTGAAGCTAATCAAGCTTCATCTTTGAAAGCTAGAAACAAGAGGAAAGTTGGAAAAAATAACAACCCAAGGCCTGCAAAGGCTGCAAAGACGAGTGCACAACCTAGTGCACAGACACCAAAGGGGAAGAAAAAGAAAAACAAGAAAGGTTAAGGTAAGTGTTTTCACTACAAAGAGAAAGGTCATTGGAAATATGATCGCCCCAAGTTTCTAGCTGCGAAATGCAAAGCTTCTTGAATTGTGGGAAGAAGAAGATGAAGGTGGCTTAAAGCTTAGAGTTAGGAATGGAGCATTCGTTACGTTCCCAGCTAGAGGAAGAGCTCAACTGAAGTTCAGAAATAAATATTTAATTTTGAAAGATGTATTTTTTATTCTGGATTTTAGTAGAAATTTAATTTCAGTTTCCATGTTGCAATTAGAACAATTTTTTATGACTTTCACAAGTTTTAATATATCTATTTCTTTCAATGGATCAAAATTGTGTATTGCATGTTTGGAAAACGGGCTTTATATTCTGCGACCTAATGAACTCGTCACTCTTAACAATGATTTATTCAAAGTAGCTTAATCTAGGACCAATAAACGTCAAAAGACCGATAACGATAACATGACGTATTTATGGCATTTCAGACTAGGTCACATTGGCTATGATAGAATTCAAAGACTTACAAAGGATGGGCCTTTGAGGGAACTCGCCTTAGGTGAATTACCTATCTGTGAATCTTGTCTAAAAGGCAAACTGACCAAGAGTCCATTCTCTACAAAGGGTGATAAGGCCAAGGAACCACTTAGACTTGTTCATTCAGATTTTTATGGACCTTTGAATGCACAATCCATGGGTGGTTGTGAATATTTCGTCACTTTTATTGACAATTACTCCAGATACTCATGTCTTTACCTAATGCATAGGAAATAAGAAACATTTTCAAAGTTTCAGGAAATCCTAGCTATGGCTCAGAACCAATTAGGTAAAATGTTAAAGATCTTGTGATCTGATAGGGGTGGATAATATTTGGATATGCAATTCCAAGATCATTTAACTGAACTTGGAATTTTATCACAACTTACTGCCCCGGGTACCCCGCAACAAAATGGTGCAGTGGAACGCCGAAACAGAACTTTATTGGAAATGGTTAGATGCATGCTTAGTTACTCAACTCTATCAACTTCATTTTTGGGACATGCAATTGAAACTGGGAACGACATTCTAAATGTCGTACAATCAAAATCAATCCCCAAAACACCTTTAGAATGCTGGAATGGTCGTGAACCTAGCTTACGTCATTTTAGAATCTGGGGGTGTCCTGCCCATGTCCTGAGGAAAAAGGAAGGAAAGATAGAGCCACGAACCAAAGTTTGTATATTTTTTGGTTATCCTAAAGGTACTCGGGATGGAATTTTCTATAGTCATTCAGAAAAGAAAGTGTTTACTTCTACGAATGCTACATTTATGGAAACTGACTATGTTCAAAACTTCAAACCGTGCAGCAAAGTAGTTTTAAAGGAGATGGTTGAAGAACTGACTCCAACCAATGTTCCATCATCATCAACACGAGTTGATGAAGAAATTCCCACTTTTCATGTCCAACTGACGCATGTCGAGTTAAATGAAGAAAGTACCATTGTTCCTGAGCAAACAGTCATAGAGCCTCATCATAGTGGGAGGGTTTCTAGGAACCTAGTTCGCTATGGTTTTGATGGTGAAACCAATATGGTTTTTGGTGACATTGGTGATTATGATTCGTTGTCTTTCAAACTGGCAATGGCTAGCCCTGAAAAATAATTATGGCTCGAAGCCATGAGACAAGAAATAGAGTCCATGTACTCAAATTTCGTCTAGGAACTTATGGAAGCACCTAGTGACTTTAGGGCCATTGGATGCAAGTGGATATGCAAGAAGAAACGAGGTGTTTATGGAAATATCGAAACTTATAAAGCTCGATTAGTGGCAAAGGGTTATACCCAAAGAGAATGAGTGAACTATGAGGAAACTTTTAGTCCGGTAGCCATGCTCAAGTCCATTCGCATCCTCCAATCCATAGCAACCGCACTCAACTATGAGATATGGCAAATGGACGTCAAGACATTTTTTCTTAATGGGAAGCTTGATGAAGTCATTTATATGGATCAGCCATAAGGATTTAAAGTAGCTGGACAAGAAGGAAAAGTTTGCAAGTTGAATAGGTCCATTTATGGACATAAGCAAGCTTCTCGTTCCTGGAATCTTAGGTTTGACGAAATAATCAAAACATATGTCTTTGAAAAAAGTATTGATGATCCTTGTGTTTACTAACTGAAGGCAAATCAAATAGTGGTATTCCTGGTTCTTTATGTAGACAATATCTTACTCATTGGAAACAATGTTAAGAAATTGTCAAATGTGAAGAATTGGTTGAACACTTAATTCCAGACGAAGGATTTGGGTGAAGCAAGTTATGTTCTAGGTATCCAGATCATTAGGGATACAAAGAACAAACTCTTAGCTCTATCTCAAGTAGCTTACATCGATAAAGTGCTTGAGCGTTTCTCAATGACAAATTTTGAGAAAGGACGTCTACCGTCTCACCATGGAATTCATCTTTCAAAGAAGCAGTCTCCCTAGACTCCTGAAGAGCAAGATGCAATGAGAAAATTTCCTTACGCATCTGCAGTTTGAAGTTTGATGTATGCTATGTTGTGTACTATACCAGATATCTGCTATGCAGTGGGAGTAGTGAGCAGGTATCAGTCAAACCCAGGACCGGAACATTGGATAGTAGTTAAGCATATTCTGAAGTATTTAAGGCGAATTAGGGATAATATGTTAGTCTACAAGGGAGGTGTTCTGAACCCTGTAGGCTACACCGATTCAGATTTTCAGACTGATGTCAATGACATGAAGTCTACTTCTGGAATGGTGTTTACTCTTGGGGTGGAGCTGTGATATGGAGAGGCATAAAGCAGTTTGCGATCTTAAATTCCACCATGGAGGATGAGTACATAGCTACGTCTGAAGCAACTAAGGAAATAGTCTGGCTAAAGAAGTGTTATCCAGATCTTGGTGTTATTCCAGATATGGATAAATCGCTTGTGCTGTTTTGTGACAACACATGAGCGATAGCCAACTCGAAAGAACCTCGAAGTCACAAGAGGAGTAAGCATCTCAAGATAATCTTGTAGATTCGTTTACAAAGACACTACCAGAAGCTACATTTGATAAGCAAATCAAGAAAATGGGATTAGTATAATTAAGGCATTTGTTTCAATTAGTGCAAGTGGGAGTTTGTTGGGTTTTTGTGCCCTACTTAAAACCCAATTTCTTTGTAATCTCATTTTATTATCAATAAAGAATAGAAATCAATTTTTGACTTGGTCAATAACATTTCTCACATGTTTTATTTTCATGATTATTTGTTTAATAAAAACTTCTCTTGATTCCCGAGAATATAGGTAATCGTATCTATAGTGATGTAATCACAATGGAATATAAATATGATTATATGTTCAAACATAAGTTAGTCCTAAGATTAGTCAATGCACAAGATTTACACTGACTTGCCAATCTATGATATGTCCTAGTTCAAACATAGTAGTGTTATGTTATTTCCAGAACATTAGCAAAGTAGATAAGATCGGATGTATTTGGTACTTCGAACTGGACTGATATTGACAGTAGATAGGATAAGTAAACATACTGTTACTATCTATTCTAGTCATATCATATAGTTGACCATATGTCAATTCGATCTCAATTCTGAGTGGTTATTATTCTAACTGATTGTATTATTTGAGTTCTTTGACTTGTTCGTTACCAACTTACCCTACGTACTAGCCCATACTTACATCTTGGGAACTCCGTAGTATAATTGAGTGGGAGTGTTAATCATAGATATGAACATCTATAGCTTCTAATGAAGAAGTAAAATGATGGTTTTCTTTTAGTTTAGTTCAAGGTGCTAAATGATAGAGATCTAATTTCAGTAAGTAATATTAGTTTACTGAAATATCATTTACAGTAAACTAAGTGTTTTAAGGATAAAATACAATGAGGGGTAAAACAGTATTTTAGTCCCATCTCATTGTAGACCGTCTATAGAGGATTGAGTGATAATTATGGTTGTAACAATGGATAACTAATAACGTATCTATATTTGTTATAGAGCATTCTATGAATTCAAGAGTGCAATTCCGAGTCTTTAGTAGAGTCACGAGGAATTAATAAGTTAGTAAATTTATGATAATTTATTGGAGCTTGATTTCATAGGCCAATGGTCCCCACTGTAGCTTGGATAAAATCATCTAGATAGTCTCAATCAATTGATTTAATTATTAATTATAATTATCAAAGTTGATCTAGTCAATTTTGGATAGTTTCATAGAGTTTTACAATTTAAAGAAGAATAGAGATTTTAGGGCAGATTTCTTAATTAAAACAAATTGGTGTCTAAAATAATAAATAAGTTTAAATCAAGGTTCAAATTATAAATAATGAATTTGATAAAGGATCAAAAAATAATTTAATTAATTAAATCAATACAAAATAATACATGGCTTGATTTTAAGTTTAATGGGCTTGTAATTAAATGGGAAATTTTACGGGCTTAAAGCCCATGAGAATTTCGACCATTAGGCTAATATTATCTATTATTTTATTTATTTTTTAATTAAAATAAATAGCCTAATTGAGCCTGTAAAAGGAATGCTAAGTGAGAGTTTAAATAAGATTTTTGAATCATATGATTGAGAAGACCAGAAGATCTATTCTTGATGCTCTAGGTTTTTAGATTCTCACTATAGCATAAGTCATTTTCTAAGCCTCAATATTCTCTTCTCTTCTCTTCTCCTTCTCTTTATATCTATCTCATGTGTTGAGAATTGCCTACTCTATTCTAGGTGTTCTTAAGGATACTTTGACAGACTGTGAAGAAATTTGAAGATCGGTTTAGTTTCTTGGTGATACCCTGTGACAAAAAGGATTCAAGGGTTAGAGAAACTGAAGGAAAGACTTATTCATTCCACTGCGTATAATGTAAGTGCTCTTATCATTATTTCTGTTTAAATTCAATTATAGAAACATGTTCTAGGTTATCTCATATTAATTTGTTTAATATAAGATTTACATGAAAATAAATAAGATCTTGTACAAGTTTTCCCAACAAATATTACCCTCTAGTTTTTGAAGGAGGCCTAGATCCATTCAGAGCTGAACAATGGATGGGCATGATCAGTTCCATCATCGACTTTATGGGGGTGGTAGGTAACGATAAGGTGATATGTGCTACATATGTGTTATGGGAAGATGCCCAGACTTGGTGGGAAGTGGTATCCCAAATGCAAGATATAACTATGATGAGTTGGGAGGAATTTAGGCAGTTATTTAATGAGAGATATTATTGTGACCCAGTTAAGACTACAAAGACAAATGAATTTCTGAACCTGGTTTAAGGAAACACGATAGTAATAGAGTATGTTAACAAATTCGATGGGTTGCCAAAGTTTGCTTTTGATATGGTACTTACGGACGTGGATCGGAAAGAGCGATTTATCCTGGGATTGAATTCCGGGATAGCTCAGGGCGTTAGAATCTCCCCAGTAAATGAGATCTCTTCCTATGCTCAGGTGGTAGGGAGGGCTCTTGTTGTTGAGGGCACATGAAATAAGATTTGGAGAGAGAGTGTCGGAGAGCGCGAAACTCAGGCAATGATACCTCTGTTTATTGGATCAGGCAGGGGCGGAGGCCTCAGTGATCAAAAAAGAAATATTATCAACAAATTCAATACCCCTGGACTAGAAAAGAGGTTTCGAATTGCTCAGATAGGCCATCAAGGTGAGGACGAGGATTGGACTCTACTTGGAATGTTGTCGGTGCAGGAGGCGCCATCTGGGAGAATGTCGAGCAAAGGCATGTTTCATATGTGGGATGGTTGGGCACCTCAAGAGGGATTTCCCAGGGCTAAGGAAGGATGGACTGAAGGGAGCAGACAACTGGACTCCAGCTCGAGTGTTCACTCTGATGCAATCAGAGGATGAGGATGGGGCTGAGGCATCGAATTAGTATGTGGATTACATGGTTATGCTGTGATGATAATTTGGAACCCAACTGGTAACGCTTAAGAGAAGGGTTAGATTATTGTGGGAAAAGATTCATCATTCGACTTGATAAAGTTGGTTATGACTGACTTTGATATGATCTTGGATAGGGATTGGTTGGCCAAGTATGGAGCAACGATAGATTGCAAGAAAAGATTGTAATCCCTGAGCCTGAGGGTGAGAAACCCTTTGCATTTGTTGGCACTTTGCTTGGACCCCGTATACCTATGCTATTGTTACTTAGAGCTAGAGACCTATTGCAGGGAGGATGCATAGGATTCTTAGGTAGTGTGGTGGATACCACTCAGGTCGTGCCAGTGGGACCAGGACAGAATAGATTAGTCTGTGAGTTTTTGGATGTGCTTTTAGAGGATCTGCCAGGCTTCCTCTACATAAGGAGATAGAGTTGCGATTAAGTCGGTGCCAGGGACAAAACCAGTGTCTAGGGCACCGTATTGAACGACTCCAGCAAAGCTGAAGGAACTAGAGGTTCAGTTATAAGGTAAGACGGTATTCTCCAAGATAGATCTTCGATCTTGTTATCACCAGCTAGGGATCAGAGAGGGGGATATACCGAAGACTGCTTTTGTACCAAATATGGGTATTATGAGTTCTTAATTATGTCATTTGATTTGACTAACGCCCCAGTTGTTTTTATGGATCTGATGAATAGGGTGTTCAAAGATTATCTAGAGCAATTTGTGATCATCTTCACTGATGATATTTTGGTATACTCTCAGTCAGAGATTGGCCAATGCCAAGGAGCACCTCAGAGATCAAGAGTTTCCTTGGATTGGCAAGGTATTACATGAATTTGGTGGAAGGGTTCTCAAGGATTGCTTCCTCATTGACAAAACTGACATGCAAAAATCAGAAGTTTGCTTGGTTAGATAAGTGTGAGAACATCTTCCAGGGACTGAAGCAACGATTGATTACATCTCCAGTTATGTATCTTCATACAGATCAGAACACGTTTATGGTTTATTGTGACGCCTCAAGATAGGATTTGAGTTGTGTTCTTATGCAGATGGGAAGGTGATTGGCTATGCATCACATCAGTTGAAGGATATGACCAGAGCTGGAAAAGAGTTACTGGTGGGCCAGTTGGCCAACATTATGCTGTAGTTTACTCTTTTGGAGATGATTAATGAGAAATAGTTGAGTGACCCACAGTTTGGAAAGATTATAAGGGTCAGATTTGTATTCTGATGGACAAAGGATCAGACAGGAGATTCTTGATGAATCTCATACTAACCCTTATTTTCTAGATCCAGGAACCACAGAGATGTACCAGGATCTAAAAGCTTTATATTGGTGGCCTGGGGTGAAGAGGGATGTGACTGAGTATGTGGCAAAGTTCTTGACCTGTCAGCAGGTCAACGTGGAGTACAGAACTAGTTGGGCTATTACAGACTTTGGTATTCCAGAGTGAAAGTGAGAGGACATCACGATGGATTTCATTGTGGGGTTTTCTAAGATAGTGGGCCAACATGATTTAGTTTGGGTCATTATGGACCGGTATACGAAGTCAGCTCACTTTTTTATTAGTGAGGACGAACAATACAATTGACCAGTATGCATATCTCTATGTGAGAGAGATAGTACGCCTTCAAGGGACTTCGAGGTCTATTCTGTTGGATAGGGACCCTATTTTTACTTCCATGTTTTAGGGATGTTTAAAGAAAATGATGAGTACACAACTGAAGTTCAGTACTGCTTGCCATCCTCAGACTAACGGTAAATTAGAGAGAATTATCCAGATATTGGAGGACATGCTGAGAGCATGTATATTGGACTTTCAAGGGTCCTGGAATGAATATTTGTCTCTGATAGAATTGTTTTCCTATAATGATAGCTACCAGATGACTATTGGAGTGGCACCTTATGAGATGTTGTATGGTAGGAAGTGTAGATCACCCATTCATTGGGATAAGATGGGTGAGAGGAAATATTTGAGTCTTGAAGTAGTTCAGAGGACCTTCGGGGCTATTAAAAAGATTAGAGCTCGAAAGCTCGCTTCTCAGAGTAGACAAAAAAGTTATGTTGATTCGAAACGCAGGAACGTGGAGTTCCAAGTGGGAGACTATGTCTTCCTTAGAGTCTCACCATGGAAAGGGGTGAGTAAATTTGGGAAGAAGGGCAAGTTGAGCCCTAGATCTGTAGGACCATTTGAGATACTGAAGAGGATTGGTCAGGTGGCCTATAGATTGGCCTTACCTCCAGCACTATCGGTCGTACACAATGAATTTCATATTTCAGTCTTTTGAAAATATGTGTCAAACATGGCTCATGTGTTGAGTTATGAGGATCTGGAGCTTCAAGTAGAACTCTCCTATGAGGAACAACCAGTTTAGATACTAGACAGGAAGGAAAAAGTCTTGAGGAATAAGACTATACCTTTGGTTAAGGTATTATGGAGGAATAGAAAGGTCGAGGAAGCGACCTAAGAACTAGAGCTAGATATGTAGGATCAGTATCCCGAGCTGTTTAGGTAAAAATTTGAGGACGAAATTTCTATAAGGAGAGGATACTTGTAACGTCCCAAATTACCTAATAAGGCTTAGGGCCTTAATTAGGGGGCTAGGATGGAAAATTATGGAAATTATGTGTTTATGTGATATATGTGTATCATTATATGATAATGTGAGTTATATTATAATATAACTTGATATGCATGTTTAGGTGTATTAAATATGCATGTGGGTCCGTTTCTTATCAGAAGGGAAATTTTTGTAATTTGGCACGTTATGGGTATATTTTGCATATATGTGTGGGACCACATTATTATGTAGATATGTTTGGGTGACTCAAAACGAGGTGATCCTAGGGAGCAAGTTAGTGAGAAAGTCACAACGGGACCAATACTTGACTCGGGGTGAGTCAAGGTGTATTTTGGGTATTTAGTGCATTACCGGGATATTGGGTAATAGGAATAATTATTCGAAGATATATTTGGAGTTAGTGAGATCAGTAGGGAATTATGGGGATTTTGACTATTTTACCCTCGGGGACGTTTTTGGGGTACCCGAGCCTTGGAATATGCTTAAGGTTACTTGAGCTCGAAGTAACCTGATAGAAATAGAAACATGTTCAACTCTCTCGTTCTCTCATTTTTGACGCTAGATAGCATTTTCAAAGGAAATTCGAGTTTTAGAGCTCGGATTCAAGCGAGGTTAGAGTCATTACGATTCTAGGGAAGTTTAGAAACTTGATAGCCTGAGAATTTAGCTGGAAAACAACTTAATCAAAGGTAATCTAAGCTTTAAGTTTTGTGTTTTTTAGTTCTTAAACATTGACTGGATTTTATTGTTTTGATGAGTATTTGATTCGTTTGTAACTTGGGTTTTGATTGTTTTGGGGTGCTGAGTTTGAGAAATTTGCTTTTGGGATTTGGCTATGTTTGGATAGGTTTTTGGAGGGATTTGGCTTGAGAAAAAATAGAGTTTTCATGTCGAGTTGCGGCACTGTTCTTGGGGCATCGCGACTCTCTTGGACGCTGTTAGGAACATTTCCTAGTGTGCAGCGAAATTTGCGGTAATGGTAGTATTGTATACAACAAAAAATATTCATATAAACAGATTTATATAGGATCCTTTAATATGCAATATGTTAATAAATATATAATATGTATATGTAAAAAATAATACGAAATGATTTACCTCTTTTAGCCTTTCAAGAATCCTTGGATCTTTTCGTATATGTTTTGATATTCCTATACTCGCTAGAGTACTCATACCTTGATCTTCCAAGACGTTCTCTACATCTCAAGATGTGGGTGGGCATATAGAGAACAAGAATCAATTTTGTGAATCAAAAGTATTCTCAACACATGGGACTCTTGATTATAGGCTAGAGAGAAACGGTTTTTCAATTGTGAAAAAGATTATAGTTTTTCTTCTCTGTAAAAACTTGTTGTTTCTATTTTCTATCTTATAGAATATATCAACATTATAATCATCATAATAATAGTAAATAAAAACTATCATCTTTAATAATAATAATAATGATAAAAGATAGTCTTACATTCCATTTTAAAACCCTTTTTAAAATGTATTATTAATTAATTAAAAATAAAAATAAAAAATCTATAATTGATTACATCAGAAGTGCTACACGCATAGAGCAGTCCAAGCCCTATGCGTGTGGCATATCCCTGGAAATGGGATTTAATTTTTCTTGTGTTTTTATTTTAATTAATTAATAATTAGACATTCAAATAAGGTATCATCTTTTTAAGGAAAAGATAACAACTTAAATTTCAAAATTCAAAATTTGAATTTTCATCATCATCTTATTATTAATTAAATAAATATAATAATCAAAACTAATTTTGACTATCCATATTTATCTATTCACACTTAAATAAAATAATTGATTAAAATCAATTTATTCTATTTCTACACAATTTCAAAAATTACACAAATGTAATAACAAATTGTGCAACTTCAATTATCACATAATTTCACATTTGTCCCGAAGTATAAATATTATCTTGAATAGCTCATTCACAGTTTGACCCTTGTATCTACTATTGCCTTTATTAGTGTTGATAGAGCCACCCCGGGGACCTATGGACCAATAATTCCAAGCTCCAATAAATAAATTATTATTAAGCAAAACACTTTGATTCAATAATCATATTTATTAATCTCATATTTATTCCACTATAAATATGAGACTGAACTCTTGAGAATTAAGGACATATATTTACTAAGTACTTTATTGTAACCATAAAGTGTCCATTAATGCAATAATTACATACAAACTAATCATCTATTGATGATTCATAATTAAGTGGGAATAAAATTATCGTTTTAACCTTTTAATTATATCGTGATTCCTATTGTACCATTGACTTTACTAGTGAAGGTGAATTCATAATATGATTATGAATTTGATGTCAATAACCTTTTCAATTCCAAAAGCCAACCCAATAAGGAATCATCATTCAATCTATAAGAAGGTATATATTTCATATCCGTTAAGCTATGTCCCCAGCCATATACATCATTGAGTCCCAAAAACAATAGTTCTCAGAAAAACCGTAACGCATAAATCAAAGGATCAAATGACATATATAGGAGTTCATAGTAACTTCATGATTAAGATCAATTTGTATATGATCACCAGTTCATGTGTTTTATAATACTACGAAACGATATTTAAACAAATATTATTAAATCACATCTGGTCCAATTATACATACTCTCATCATGCAAAGTACCTCCACTAAAGTGTCCTACTACACTAGTAACCCGGATCTAGGTCACATGTATTCATAATACCAATGGACCGTACTAGCAGTAATTAATCTAAAGATTCCATAACTTTAGTTTACTGCGAACTATTTAAGTTCATTATCTCAATCTCGATCCTCTCATTCAAATATGAGATTTAGACCACATAGATGAACTTTGGAATTTTCTGATATTTACTTAATATTATTAACAATAATATAGTACATAAGCTACATATATACAATAATTCAATTCATTCATTTATTTCATTAAAACCATTGTCAACTACAATTTCGTTAAGGGCACAATTCCCAACAATCTCCCACTTGCCCTAAAGAAAATGAGGCATTTCCCTTAACCCAATGCTTCTTACATGACCTTGAAAAAATTTAATAGATAAAGTATTTGTGAATGGATCTGCAAGATTATCTTCAGAGGCAATCTTCAAGATAGCAACATCTCATCAGTTGACTATCTCTCCGATCAAGTGATATTTCCACTCAATGTGCTTTCCCCTCTTGTGACTTCTGGGTTCCTTTGAATTAGTTGTTAGGGTTTTATGCCCTATTTAAAACCCAATTTATTTGTAATCTCATTTATTATTAATAAAACAATAGAAATAATTTTTTGACTTGGTCAATCACTTTGCTCGCATGTTTATTTTCATGATTATTTGTTTAATATAAACTTCTATTAAATCACAAGCATATAGCTAATCCTATTTATAGCGACGTAATCACAGTGGAATATAAATATGATTATATGTTCAAAATAAGTTAGTCCTAAGCTTAGTCAGTGCACATGATTTACACTGACTTGCCAATCTACGATATGATCTACTTACACATTGTAGTGTTATGTTCTTTTCAGAACATTAGCAAAGTAGATAAGATCGAATGTATTTGTTGCATTGGACTGGACCAATATTGACAGTTGATAGGATAAGTAAACATACCATTATTATCTATTCTAGTCATATCATATAGTTGACCATAGGTCAATTCAATCTCAATTATGAGTGGTTAGTATTCTAACTGATTGTATTATTTGAGTTCTTTGACATGTTCGTTACCAGCTTACCCTATGGACTAGCCCATACTTACATCTTGCGAACTCGGTATTATAATTGAGTGGGAGTGTTAATCATAGATATGAACATCTATAGCTTCTAATGAAGAAGTGAAATGATGGTTTCCTTTTAGTTTGGTTCAAGGTGCTAAATGATAGAGATCTCATTTCAGTAATTAATATTAGTTTACTGAAATATCATTTACAAGGAACTAAGTGTTTTAAGGATAAAATACAATGATGGGTAAAACGATATTTTAGTCCCATCTCATTGTAGACCGTCTATAGAGGATTGAGTGAAAAATATGGTTGTAACAATGGATAATTAATAGCGTATCTATATTTGTTATAGAGTGTTCTATGAATTCAAGAGTGCAATTCCGAGTCTTTAGTGGAGTCACATGGAATTAATAAGTTAGTAAAATTATTTGTTAGATTTATGATAATTTATTGGAGCTTGATTTCATAGGCCCATGGTCCTCACTATACCTTGGATAAAACCATCTAGATAGTCTCAATTAATTGATTTAATTATCAATTAGAATTATCAAAGTTGACCAGGTCAATTTTGGATAGTTTCAGAGAGTTATACAATTTAGAGAAGAAAAGAGAAATTAGGGCCGATTTATTAATTAAGATAAATTTGTATCTAAATTAATAAATAAGTTTAAATCAAGGTTCAAATTATAAATAATTAATTTGATAAAGGATTTGAATAATTATTTAATTAATTAAATCAATAGAAAATAATATAGGCCTTGATTTTAAGTCCAATGGGCTTATAATCAAATGAGAAATTTTACGAGCCTAAAGCCCATGATAATTTCTACCTAGGCTGTTAATTGGCTATTATTTTATTGATTTTTTAAGTAAATAAATGACATAAATGAGTCTATAAAATGAATGTTAAGTGAGAGTGGAAATAAGATGACAGACACTGGTTTTCTGATAGGTTTTAGATTCTCTCTAAACATAAGTCATTTTCTAAGTCTTATTGTTCTTTTCTCTTCTCTCTATTTCTATCTCATGTGTGGAGAATTGACCAATCTAGTCTAGGTTATTCTAAGGATACTTTGGAAGGCTTTGAAGAAAATTGAAGATCGATTCAGTTTCTTGGTAATGCTCTGCGGCAGTTGGGATACAAGGATTGGAGAAATTGAAGGAATGACTCTATTATTCTGCTGCGTATAATGTACGTATTCTTATCATTATTTCTCTTTGAATTCAATTTTAGAATCATGTTCTAGGTTATCTCATATTAACTTGTTTAATATTAGATCTACATGAAAATAAATAAAGATCATGTATAAGTTTTCCCAACATTAGCTATTGCCCCACTGTTATCACAGTACATAACAAGTGGTTGATCTTTGCCTGAAACAACTTCCAGATCAATATAGAACTTCTTGAGCCACATAGCCTATTTAGCTGCTTCACAAGCTACTATGTATTCGACTTCCATGGTGGAGTCTGCAATACTGGATTGTTTAATACTTCTCCAAACTACAGCACCTCCTCCAAGTGTGAAAACTGATCTAGATGTCAACTTTCAACTGTCTTTGTCTGATTGAAAATCAGAATTAGTATATCTAGTGGGGTTCAGGTCTCCACCTGAATACACAAGCATGTAATCTCTAGTATGTCTAAGATACTTGAGAATATTCTTTACTGCTATCCAATGACTTAATCCAGGATTGGATTGATAACAGCTGACTATCCCTATTTCATAACCAATGTCAACTCTGGTGCATAACATTGCATGCATTAGACTGCTTACTACAGAGGCATAGGGATATTGTCTCATGTCCTCCTCTTCCTGAGGTGTTTGTGGAAATTTTTCTTTAGACAATTAAACTCTTGACCGGGTAGGCATAATGCCTTTCTTGGAGTTTTGCATGCCAAAGCGCTCTAGCACTTTATCAATATAAGTTTCTTGAAACAGTGCCAAAATTTTATTCTTTCGATCTCTACAAATCTGAATTCCCAAACATATTTGGCTTCTCCCAAATATTTAATTTGGAAGTGTTCAGCTAACCATTTCTTTACTTTTAATAATGTTTCTATGTCATTCCCAATGAATATAATATCATCAAAGTAAAGAACGAGGAATACCACAATCTTATCTCTGATTTGTTTGTAAACACAAGGTTCGCCAACGATTTGTTCAAAACCAAATGTTTTGATTGTTTCATCAAATCTAAGATTCCAAGATATCGAAGCTTGTTAAAGTCCATAAATAGACTTAAGAATCTTGCAAACTTTTTGCTCCTGACCTTTAACTTCGAACCATTCTGGTTGAGACATGTAAATTGTTTCGTCAAGATAGCCATTCAGATTAGTTGTTTCAACGTCCATTTGCCAAATCTCATAATCCATGCAAACAACTATGGAAAAGAGTATGCGGATAGATTTGACCATGGCCACATGTAAAAAAGTTTCTTCATAATCAACTCATTCTTTCTGTGTGTAGCCCTTTGCTACTAAACTTGCTTTAAAAGTCTCTACTTTCCCATCTGCTCCTCTCTTTTTCTTGAATATCCATTTGCAACCAATAGTTTTAACATTCTCATGTGGATATTCAAGAGTCCAAAAAGAATTGGAATACA
Source organism: Humulus lupulus (assembly GCF_963169125.1). Lineage (NCBI taxonomy): Eukaryota > Viridiplantae > Streptophyta > Magnoliopsida > Rosales > Cannabaceae > Humulus > Humulus lupulus. The sequence continues at coordinate 90,593,587 of NC_084800.1, read as the reverse complement.
TCGATTCCATTTCAAGGTCCATGGAGTTTAGCCATTTTTCTTTGTCAGAATCTTCCACTGCATCTCTATAAGTCAATGGATCACCTTTGTTTGTGTCAAACACAAGCATCTAAACTTCAAGTTCATAGCGTACTGGTTGTTTACCAACCCTCCCACTATGACGAAGCTCTCTATTGTTCTGACTAGAACTGGCGATATCCTCTGGCTGTTTTTCTCTTGCCATTGTTGATGATTGGTCTTGTTTATTTGAGACCATTTCCTCAAGTACGACTTTACTTTGAGGTTTGTGGTTATTTATATAGTCATGCTCCAAAAAAGTTACATTTATAGATACAAACGTTTTGTTATCTTTAGGACTATAAAATATACCACCTTTTGTTTCTTTGGAATATCCTACAAACATGCACACTTCCTACAACACATGCACACTTCAGTGCGTGATTCCAACTTCCTAGTCTTTCCTTTAAGCACGTGTGCAAGACAACCCCATATATGAAAATGGCGTAAACTAGGTTTAGTACCATTCCATAATTCCAATGGTGTTTTCTAAACAGACTTAGATGGAACAACATTGAGTATGTATATAGCACATTTTATTGCATAACCCCAGAATGCCAAAGGCAATGATGCGAACCTAATCATCGATCTAACCATATCCAATAAGGTTATTTTTGGCCTTTCCGAAACACCATTTTGTTGTGGCATTCCAGGTGCAGTGAGTTGGGATTGAATTCCATGCTCACGTAAATGGTCTTCAAATTCATAATCTAAGTACTCTCCATGTAACGACCCAAAAATTACTAATAAGGCTTAAGGGCCTTGATTAGTGTGCCGGGAGGGCACAATTGGAAGTTATGTGAATTAATGGTGCAAATGCATGATTATGTGATAAGCGTGCTCATATGATTATTTTGATATGACTATGTGTATTAGTTGCATGTAGGCCCTGATTAAGTTGTAACGTCCTACTTCCTTAGAGCCATTACTAAGTGAGTTTTAAATGTGCATTTAACTCGCTAATCGAGGTTTTAGGTCAAAAGTGTAATTAAATCATAAACAGTGAAATAAACTTTGAAAATAATACCATTTACTATAAATCATTGAGTGTTTGACACTTGGGATCCCAAGATACTATTTAGAAATATTTACAACATATAATTAAAAATCAAGTCGACTAAACGACAAAATCTAGGTATTAATACAACCATCTCCCAAAAACCACTGGCTGTAGCAGCCAGGCAGAGCAAACATGTATGCGCCGCTTCACGCTCTCCGTACTCATGGTTGGTTGACTTTCCCCTTGCCCTTACCTGCACCACAGAGCACCCATGAGCCGAAGCCCAGCAAGAAAACCCTCACACACAGATAACATATGCATAACAAACACTTAGCATATAATCAGGCCACCAATAGGCTAAACACATACGGCCATGCCGTCCCAGGCACTTTACCAGGCCCTGGATTCGCAGACCATACCGCGAGGATATCCCAGGTATCCTTTAGGATTTAACCTAGAAACTCGCACTTCGCGTGCTAAACGCTGCTTTTGGCCCTGGCCCCTTGCCGCACTCGGCCTTGCACTCCACGTGCCTATCGCCGTTCCCGGCCCATTGCCGTTCTCGGCCTCCGCCATTATCGGTCTTCACTGTGCACGGTTCATGTCGTTCAATCAACACATTCACATATGATAAAGCTAATCAATAAGCTAAGCATACATAAACTCATTCAAAGGGTCAAACCCCATAACACAGTCATACAGGGTCGAGCCCTACAACTCATGCTCTACGGTAAATAGTAGTTTTCTTACCTGTGTTCCGAGCTCCTTAAGCACTGAACCCTCAAGCACGGTCCTTTAATCTGAGCCTCTCTGAGAACCTAGTCACAACACACAAATTGCATCCCCATTACTAACCAATTCAAAAGCGTCTCCCGGAACCAAACCCGAGCCCTCGGGACCTCCCGGAACCCCACACAAAGTGGCGGAAGCGTCCCTCGAGCCCTCTGGGAAAAAGCCTAAAAACCACAATTTTTCCCTGCCCAGAAATGGCCAAGCGCCGCGGTGCCACTCAATGAGGGCCGCGGCGCCTAGAATGGCCCTCATCCCCTGCTGCAACCTAGCGTCGCGGTGCAGAAGAACAGGGCCGCGGCGCCCCTTCGCAAACCCAGATTTCTGGGTTTTTTCCCCCACATTTTCCCGAGCCAAAACACTCCCAAATCAATACCAAGGCATACCTAAGTCTCAAATTCAATCCAAAACCCCATATAAACTATCTAACAACTCAGAAATATCAACAACAAGCCTAAACACACAATCAAATCCCCAATTCACAAATTGGTTTAAAACATTATAAAACTTAAACCAATAAACCAGAAACTTAAACCACAGCAGCTAATACATATCAGAGATGCATAAAACCCTTACCTCAAGTAGAAATTCGCCCCTGAGCCTTCTCCAAATCCAACCCCAAGCAAATCCCTCTTATTCCCAAACTGAACCTAGGCAAGCTTCATCCCCAAGAATCCACCAAACAGCCACACATATCAGCTCTTAACCTTAATATTTCTCTGCAGAATTCAATCAAGATACTGAATAAAACTTACCTTTGAGACTGGGTCTATCTCCCAATTCCCAGCCTTAAATCCCTTGAACTCTAACCTAGAATCCTTCAAAACCAGTCACCTTAGAGAGGGAGAAAAAGAGCATCGATAGAGAGAGGCAGAGAGATTAGGTTCCCTTTTTGTTCTTCTGTCTTCTTTTACTAGCTGATTCTAGAGTCCCAGCCCCCAAATTGAGCATATCCATCTGCCTAAAATGACCTCAATACCCTTTAAGCTAACTTAAGTTCTCAAACTTTTCCAAGGGAAATTTTGTCTTTTGACACACCCCGCTAAATCCTCAAGTGTACCTAAAAATCCCCATTTAATCCTGACATGTCTAAACTATTGCTATTGCTAATCGCTATTCAATAATTCCCAATCACCTAATAATATTCCCAAAATACCCCTAGGCTCCTCCCAAGCCGGGTATTTGACCCCGTTGTGACTTTCTAGTTAAACGGCTCCCTAGGACCGTCTCGAAATGTGCATCACAAATATATCACCGTTATATCAACAACATCACATATATTTCATTTATGTCCTCAACGGGCTAAAATTACCAATTTTCCCCTAACAACCAAATGGGGCCCACATGCCTATTTATTTCACCTAAACATGCATTCTAACCACATATTCATTAAATTCACATAAATTAATACAGTATAACAATTATTGACCTCCAGGCACACTAATCAAGGCTCCAAGCCTTATTAGCAAATTTGGGTCGTTACAACTATCCCCTCCTAATAATAATTTCATCATCGAAATTTTACCCAAACATGTCGGACAGTAAACCCCGTACCTCTGACCATAATTTCCAAGGTTCACCGATTTTTCTTTACTCCTCGACAACACTCTTACGAGAGTAACAATCTTATTCCACAAGATCTTGTCTAATAACCATACTTTCGTTAGCCCCCTGCTTGCACCACAACCCTGCTGAAACTTCAGGGTCTGCTTAACTCACAATGATCACCTCATTGTCTTATTTCTGATTCCAGAAATACCTATAATTCATCACCCCTACTAGGGTGAGATCAATTTATAGGCCCCTGGCCTAACCCTTGGTACAACTTCAGAATTTATGTTGAATTAGGAGTCAGAACTCCCCTTTCTTTCTCTAAACACCATATTATTCCTTGTCTGCTCTTACTTAGAGAGATACCAATCTCTCATCCTGGAACTTTATTTTCCAAAATTTAACAATTTACAAGTTCTTTTATTCTTCCAGATAGGCAGACACTCCTGCCTTAAGAATTCCAACAACCTCTTTGGGTTTCCCTCTGAACCAATACTATACCGTAGTATTCACTATCTTTCACCTCTTTCCATGTCCTATGTCGTGTTACCTTAGCTAGACGCCAGTATCTGTCACCATGAATAACTTATCAAGGATTACACTTTCCTTAATATCTCAAGTATTCACATACTCAACGCTTAATTCCTTAAGATATCTATTAAGCTTTCAGACTGCTATTCCATTTGCAATCAATCGATAATTCCAGGTTCCCACTCTGTTCTCTTCGTTCTCTAGTTCTTTTCCAAAACTTAGAATACTATAGGGTCTCAATTCAGTACCATCGACGTTCTACCCTGTTACCAGTTCACCTGAACCAACTACATTAACTCATTCAGCTGAGTTAAAACTTTTCATGTCCAAACACCTTACTTATAGTCTACTGTGGTCTATTCCTACGATACACCACCACATCACTTTAACCCCCCCCCCCCCCAGTGTCCAAAAGAAAACACTAAACTCTGTCACCCGCTCAACCCTCCCGGTACAACATACCCTAGGAGGTGGAATGATATCCATTCAGAATTCTCATTTCTACGCCAAATTCTCATTGGATCTTTCATCCGATCCTGGTATCCCAACTTGTACTACCTTGACAGGGTTCTTCCCTGTTTCAACCAAAGCCAACACTTTGGATTCCATAGTTCAGTGATACACACCTGTTTATCATTACATACTAACACTACACCAATCTCAGTCATTACCTTGTACACTCCATTACAATCTGTGGCGTTATTATGACTGACACATGCCTCCCAGTTAGGAGTTCCGCCTCCAATTAAATTTCCCCTCGTACAGTCGAGGATTTCAAACACCAACCACCCATCTGTTACTTTTCATTAAATTTTGGTCTCAGTGTTATATTTCTTACGAATGACCAAATGTTCGTTACCATTTACTATGTGTACTCTGCCTACCCATTAAATCAAGTAAATTTACCATGTTCCCATTTTACCTCCCACGAGGCTTAATCCATCCTCTCATCAGTCTGAGCCTGGGCGTGCCCCAAACTGTGATGCACCCCTCACAATTTCATATCTTCATCAAAAGTTAGATTCTTTATGCTGCAACAATTTATCCAATCATAACACACTTATTCCCGCATTACCAAGCGCTAATCAATTCTTACTCTGTCCTTTGAACTCCTGTTCTAACACTATCCATTCAATCTAACTTCAAGTTTTGTTGTTCCTCCAATCTCCGGAGTAGGTTTATGTGAAGACACTTGTGTAGTGGATGACGCGTTTGCCAATCTTGTTGTGCTCTCTATCCCTCAGACGTTCTTTAGTAGCTTCTCTATGGCTTCAGACCAAACCTCTACATACCTGTCCCCTCTTCTTCTTGTAGCATTACTCTGAATACCCCTGGCAAGACCAAACCGACACTTCATGGAGCTTTACCTTTGACCCTACTTCTTTAGTACTAACATCTTCAGCGCAGCCGTTCGCTTTCTACTTCTGACTTGGAGTAGTCCCTCACACCGTCCATAAACCTTGAAGGAGATTTATCCGTACAGTTCCTATACCTTCTACTTGTAGAGCTCACCTGAGTCGCTAATGCTTAAATCAATTAAGAACCTTTGTTACCAATTCATCACACCCTACCCGGTATAAGTTGGGATTTTTAACTGCCTGAAATAATTAGGGGGCACGATATGGTAGTGGTAATACTTTGGGGGGTGAAAATCCTAAATAGCCTATAATATATATTAAAATAATATTTAATTATTTATATTTCTTTATATATATATTAGGGAATTTGCGACAATAATATGTAGTTAGATTTGTTGCACTTAAATGCCTATGTAAAAATTTTGGTGGCAATAATGCCTACCGTTACTCATTTTGTGCAGATATTGGTCCATGGGTTGTTAAGTCTGACCAGGGACCTACGTGTTATACCTGATTGGTCCAATTTTATTTAAATATATTAAAAAATCATTTAAAATTTTAAAAATTAAAAAAATTAAAAAATATAAAACAAAATAATTTTATTTTATTTTATGTATTTAAATAAACGTATTTAGACTTCTTTTTTTAAAAAAAACAATTATGTTCTTCTTCGTCTCTCCCTTCGTTCATCTTCTTCTTCCCCTAATCTCAAATATCAGACCTCACGTTGATCATTTTCTTCCCCTAATCTCAAATACAACTCAAATACTAGACCATCATCATCATCATCATATTCTTCTCCTTCTTCTTCATCTTCTCTATTCAACCCAGACCCAAACCCCATGTTTCACTGATACTCTCAAAACCCAAATTCAGTCGATGCCATGGATGGAGCACATAGTCTCATCTCCAGGTGGTCTCGACGTCGGATGCCCTTCACTTCCTCTCCAGGTGGTCCCGATCTTTTTCTTCTTAGTTGTGTTTGGCTCCGTCCTCAATCGACGACTTTGATTTCAACCCACAGACTCCGAAATGTTCCCAGCCCACCGACCCAGATTTGTCTGATCTTAATCCCACTGACTTGTTTGTAGTTTGAAAAAATTGATTGAGTTTTTTGTAATTTTTGGATCTGACAAAGAAAGAGTACAATATATTTTTATATGTTACTGACTTTGTGATTTGGGAAATTTGAACAAATTAATATAGCTTTGTTTGGTTTGATGAGGGACTTGGATTTTTTTTTTCAGCAATTTTTTCATTTTGTTGCATCTAGGGATTGATTTATATTAGACAAGATGAAAGCGATGGAAAGAAAGTTGTATTCTCAGAGAGAGTGGTTTACCATGAAAGGGTCGAGTTAATTGTTTCTGTTCATGAGTAATTGGATTTTTGGGTTTGGTTTAATTGATATTTTTTTAATCAATAAGGTTTTATGATAATTAAAATATTAGGTTAGTTTAAATTTATATTTTAAATATATGAAATAAAATTTAATTATTTTTAAATATTTTTTATTTTTTATTTTAAATCTTTTTTTAATATTTAAATAAAATTGGACCAATCAGGTATAGCCACATAGGTCTTTAGTCAAATGTGCACAAAATAAGTAACGGTATGCATTATTGCCGCCAAAATTTTTACATAGGCATTTAAGTGCAACAAATCTAACTACATAAGTATTATTGCCGCAAATTTCCCTATATATTATATATTTATATTTCTTTTGATACATTATTATTTTGTGACTATTATTCTTCCTCTATACACTTCCATACTTAATTAGAGAAGAAAATATTAAAAATATACATTTATTCTCCTCCCTCTCTCTCATATTCATTTTAATTTTTTTTTAAATGAGTGAGACATAGGAAATTGTAAAAACCTCTACTTGGTTTAATGCAACTCATTTTCAGTAATACATTTCCTTAATCCAATTAATTCATTTAGGTTTAATACTACTTCAAAATATGTAGTTTGAACCTAAATGAATGGTGTTGATTAGTTTTTAAGTTATTTTTTTGTATATTTTAAAGTTAATATTGAAAATCAAGTTCTAACTCGAAATCCAATTAAAAAATCAAACCAATCCCATTAGTAATTGGATTGGAATGAATTTTGAAGTTTAATTGGATTGGATTGGAGTAGTACAAAAATATTAGATTGGATCAGATGCCCACCCCTAATGGAAATACTTCAATGATGCATGAATCTCACATTGGTTAGCTAAGTGTGATTATTTGTAGATATGATATAAGGATATACTATTTTTCTTGCATGACCCATGGGAAATTTATTCTTTTAATTAGTGTTTTTAACTCTAGAGATTTGCATGGATATGTCTAATTTAGTTTGAGAACCCATATCGTATAAGTTTGGAAAAATCATATGTTCATTTATAAAGTTATAGTAGAAAGTTTAATTGTTAATGCATTACTTTATTACATTACATTAAAATTTGTATTCGAGGGGATTTGATAATTCTAGTTTATCACTCATGTCTTGCTCAATTTTGTTGCTTATTTATGTACCTTCTTGCTTAGTTTTTAGTTTATTTCAAATAATTAGTCATTTGTTTTATCCAAATTGGTGTTGATTTTACTCATCAATTTATAATTGCTAAACATAATCCTTTGTAGATGCTGCGATACTCTTTACTTATTATTATATTACTTTTTTGTAAATGTATATATATACTTGAATTATTATTATATCATATATTATATTTTTCATAACAGTGACCCAAATTCTAAAGGTAACACAAGAAATTTTATTACTTTAAGGTTTTCCTTTTATGTACAATGTCTACCTTGTATTGTTGAGACACTAATTGAATTATTTTTTGACGCACTGACATAATCAAATAAAATCCAATCCAATGAACTCTTTGGCCTACAAAAATAAAGTAACTACAAAAGAAGAAGCTTTAAGAAGCAAAGAGAATAAATATGGTTATACATGGTCATCAACTTGCTTGTTTTGCTAGTTCTGAATTAAAAACACTACTGCAAAATAAATCATAATCAAATCCAATCCATTCAACACTTTGGTCTAAGTAAAAATAGTAACTACTACAAATTAGCTTGCAACACTAAAAGACAAAGTGAATTCAACTACTTGTAAATCCTCCATGGTCTCCAATTCACTGCCCATAATATAGAAAACGAAGCCGAACCCAAAAAAGAGAAAATGGTCCCCGAAATCACACATGCCAAAAGCAGGCGATGCTCATCACCTTCCATAGCCCAGCTCTCTCCCCTGCTCCATAATAGGGAGGTACTAATGAATGTGATAACACATACAGACACACAAGTTCATGACCCTACATAATATGATGTTTTAAACACATATGTTAGTTTTCAGTGCTCTAAATGAAATACATCAAGGTCTTAGCATGAATAACATCATAAAGATCAGTTAACAGTGCTAAAAGATGTAGCCCATGTCTAAAAGTGAAGTACTAGGCAGTTCTGGTAGGAATAAAAAACAATAAGCATTATCTTTTCTTCATTTTTTGGTTCAAAATACATTACATGATATAAGGGCAACAAAGACTCGTTTTCTCCTTTGTTACTCTTCAATAATCCCATTTGTACACCTGAAACTTCACAAGCCAAACTAAAACAGTAATCAAGTGAGATTCACTGACCTATTTGCATGTCTCTTTCTCGATTTAGCAGCTATACAATTTAATACCACCTCGCTATCTAAAATATTTTCAACATCACATTTTAATAGATTACAAGAATCCAAGAATGCAACAGATTCTCCCAAACCTGCAACCAGTGACTTCTCCTTAACCTTCTCTTTGACATATTCCATCATAATTAGCCCTGCACAAGTACTCAACAAGAACATACATGTGAGACAATTTCTAATATGTACAAACAAATAATCAAATGACAGCTGCAGATGAAGAAATAAGAACTTAAGTAAAATTCACGGCCTGGTCAAAGATAAACCGAAAGTCAAGAATTAGGACCCAAATAAGTTCACACACAACCTAAATAACACAACCAGCGCACAAGTTCACATAATAGAAGACTTCTGTATAGTGGAAAACCAGTAGGAAATTGTTAGGCCTTTGATATGCCTAACATACTCAGTGCGGAAAAAGGCAGCAAGTGTAGAACAATAAATAGCCTTAAGTCTGATGTGATGACCTGGTTGTTGAGTGTTTAATTAGTTGTCCTAGTCAGCTAATGTTTTATTGGTAGAGTTTATTGTTGTAAGCCTAAGTGACCGAAGAGAATAGCTATACATAGGTGGTAGGCAGGTCTGGGGGGATCTATCTGATTATTTGTATTGTTTTATAAAGTGAATTCTCTGTGGATAAATCCTAGGTCTCTAAAACTTAGAACCCCTTGTAATCTGGTTTTGGTATCAATAAAGATTCATTCTAGTTATTCAACATACTAGTGTGCATCAGCAATAGAAAGGCCCACGTACAGATTAATGGTGTATTCAAGAAACCAATACAATAGCACAAACTAAAGAAATAATCTTTAAGCAAAACCAACAAATTAAAGCCCACTTAAAGGATCTTTACACAACCATAATGTGAAAATATAAGGTTTATTTATAAAAGTTCTAGCAACAAAAACACAAACATATTATAAAGCTAAAAATATAAATAACCAATATGCAAGAAAACATAAAATTATGTTAAATAATAAAACATAACCAATCATGTAATGAAAATTTGTTGCATAATGATTAAAAATAAATCAAATATCATTTTAACATACATATTAAATCAAGTTAATGGAACTTTAGTACTTTAGAAAACACAATCAAAACTATGGTTCTTTTAACTAAACTTTAGAAGAAAAACTATTAAAACAACACTACATCTGTATGAAAAGAAGAAAGACTTAAAATTTGTATATTACCAAAACAAGCTAAACCAGCAACAGAGGAAGCCAATCCAGCAGCAGTGGGGAAGTTGTTGTATGAAGCAATGTGTATATGCAATTTTCCCCAGTCTCCTTAAAAATCTTGATACCATTTTCCTTGTCCTCGACATCACCAACAGAAAGGGAACCTGCCTCCAGAAAGGGAAATCTCCTACACTAAACAGCAAAAGTGCCACAAATCATCACAAGACCAAAAGGGTAGTACATGTAATGAATGGGCTTAAAAACAAGAAAAATTCAGTTTTTACACAAAATTCATTGTTAAAAAGATACAAAATTCACCTTAACAAAGTTTAAATAACAAATATGGCTGGTTCTGATCATATTCTCTTCATTTTTGGAGTAAAACGATTAAAAAATGAGGATTGAATTTAACACCCACAAAATTCAACTCCTCCATATTATATTAAACCCAGAACCATAGAGTCTACTTCAAACCCAAAACCCCAAATCTGTTTTTTTTTTCCTTCAAATGCAAACCCCAAAACTGAAAAAATAAGAACCATTCCTAACCAATAAACTAAATAAATTTCATATGACACAACCAGACCTAAGCCAAAAATTGGTAGAACTTTACCCGCTACAAAGATGAGACAGCAGCGATGACAGGCTATTCCTCAATATCGCACTCTAAACAAAACCCAAGTGTACCGCCTGCTTCATGACTGGAGTGCCGAAGCTTGGAGTCTACAAAGACTGTGATAGAGAAGGGAAGAAAAGGGAGGGAAATTGAATGTTAAGAACAAATTATTGAAGCAATTGGAATGCTCACGAAAAACAATAATGGAAAATCACCTACAATAAAATTAGGTTAAGGGCATATAATAATCTGAGCAACAAATCATCTCGTGTACCAAAAAATCTAAACAAAAAAAAAGACAAAATCACTTTCTAAATCCAAGAAAGACTCACCTGAACTACTCCATGAAAGACATCACCCCTGAGAGCTTTATTAGTTGCAGATATGAGACAACTATGATACCCGACGGTTCCTCAACGTCGCACTCTGAACCAATCCCCAAGGGTGTCGCATGCTCCATGACTAGAGCGTTAGAGCTTGGAGTCTGCCAAGACTACGACGGAGAAGGAGAAGGAGAAGGAAAGGAAAGGAAAGGAAACGGAAGAAGGCAGAGAGACAGGAAATAAGAGAAAAAAAGAGTTTACCAAGAAAACATATGATATAATATTATAAGATTGAAAGGATAGAGAATGAGAATGATGAGTAAAATAATGGGGGAAAAAGAGACTAAAGGCGCCATTATATTAATTCACTTAGTGCCAGAATTTCGTTCCCTCCGTGTTTTTTTTTTTATTTAGCAAATCAGTAATAATACTCTAGCATAATACTTTTTTATTAATATTATATTCACGTGTTATGGAAATGGGTATTTGGTGTCTGTTTCATCGGTCTATGATTTTTTTCCTTCGGGTTTCCACATAAATATTTTTGTGATCTTTATTTTTCTGCTCATTATTGTCTATTGTTATTATATTTTCTACAAAGACTTTACTATAATATATTTTATCAATCCACATTATTTCATCAAAAGAGTTTGAACGAGAAAAAAAGAACTATTTTAGGGCACATCATTTTCTACGGTTAAAATGAGTTCTTTGATTTGTTAGCTAGTCACTTGAGTACTCTTTTACGTGAAGCATTTTCAGATAATTGGTTGTGAGTTTCTTGGAGTTTATTACAAAACAAAGGCCTAGAAAAATAAAGAAAAAGAACCTACTTTATTAAAACATCCAAGGGAAAAATATATAGGCCCAAATAGTTATAAAGCTAACAACCCAACAGAAAAACTAACCAAATCAGTTATAAAACTATAACTCCTAATACACCCCCTCAAGATGAACTGTATAAATTTTTGACATTCTTCTTGGAGATTAACTAAATGAACTGATTTGGAAACAAGGGTTTTGTTAGAACATCAGCAAGATTGTTCTTTGAGGGAACATGAATAAGTTTGAAGGAACCATCCTGAATTCTTTCACGAATAAGGTGACAGTCGATCTCGATGTGCTTCGTCCTTTCATGGAACACCGGGTTTTCTGAGATGTGTATAGCAGCAGTGTTGTCACAGTAGAGAATGGCAAGATGAGCATGTTGAATGTCAAAGTCCTTCAGCAAGGAAAGAAGCCAAGTGATCTCGCATGTGGCATTGGCCATAGCTCGGTATTCTGCCTCAATTGACGATCTAGAGATAGTGGTTTGCTTCTTAGATTTCCATGAAATGAGAGATTGTCCAAGGAAGACACAGTAACCAGACACAGAGCGTCTGGTATCACTACAAGAAGCCCAATCTGCATCTGAATTTTTTTTTAGAGATAGATCTTCACAATTGAAGTTAGTTTCAGCATAAGCATTGATTTGAGGAGGAGATTTAGCATAAAAAAAGAGGCATTGGCCAGGTGTGCCTTTTAGATATTCAAGGATACGATGCGCAGCATTGAGGTGAGGAGTCCTGAGAGTGGCTAAGAATTGACTTAGCTTATTGACAACAAAAGAAATGCCAGGACAAGTAATTGTTTAATAGATGAGTTTACCAATTAAACTTTTGTACATGGTGGGGTCAGATAAGAGATCCCCTTCATCTTTGCTGAGTTTGGCATTAGGCTCTATTGGAGTGGAGGCTGGTTTTGCCCCCAAGTAACCTGTATCACTCAATAACTGTAAGGTAAAAGGATGTTGAGACATAGATATACCATTAGTAGAATGACTAATCTCAAGACCCAAGAAAAACCGTAAAGGGCCAAGGTCTTTTAATTAAAAAAACTAAATGTAACGTGCCTTTAAAATCAGAGATAGCTGCATCATTATTTGAAGCAATAATAATGTCACCAACATAGATTAGTAGAGCAATAAAGATATTAGATGTGCTCTTAATAAACAAAGTGTGGTTCGATTGAGATTGTCGAAACCCAGTAGAGAGAATAAATGTGCTAAGTTTGTGGTACCATTGTCTAGGGGCTTGTTTTAAGCCATATAGACTTTTGGTTAATTTACAAACTGCATTTTTTGGTAGGGGAATATTGGGTTGATACCTTTTTGGAATTGTCATATAGACATTTTCTTTTAAGTCCCTATGAAGGAAAGCATTGTTGATATCTAATTGTCATAAAGACCAATTTTTAATGGCAGCTACAGCAAGAAGTAATTTAAGAGTGTTAAACTTTGCAACAAGTGCAAAAGTGTCAGAATAATCAATACCTTGCTTTTGGGTGTAGCCTTTGGCCATTAACCGGGCCTTGTAGTGATAAATAGCTCCACTTGTTTGGTATTTTATTTTGTAGAGCCATTTGCATCCTATAGCGTGTTGCCCAGGAGGAGGAGAGACAATCTTCCAAGTGTTGTTTCGGTCAAGCGCATGAAGTTCATCGTTCATCGCTTGCTGCCACTCTGGAATGTTTGAAGCTTGCTTGTAACTTGACGGTTCTACTACCATATGTGCGGACAAAATGGCAGCTTGAAAGTGATCACTTAACCTATCATAAGATAGAACATTAGATAAAGGATAAGCAGTAGAAGACTCAGAAATAGCAAAGTTACAAGCATAGTCTTTAAGATAAGAGGGGCGAGAAATAGGCCTGCCACTTTTTGAAGTGGTAACCGCAGGTAACATAGGAGAGGTATCCTCAAGAGCGTCATTGGAAGAAGAGGGCACTTAAGGATGATGCGGTCCTGCACCAAACACTTTTGATAGAAATAATGAATCAATACACACTATAGACTTGTCATGTTTTAAAGGGTAAATATGCTCATAGAAGATGACATCTCTAGAATGAAATATCTATTGACTTTCAATATCAAGCAAAGTATAGGCCTTCATTCCATGAGGGTAACCAATGAAAACACAAGCCTTAGATCGTGGAGAGGTTTTATGTCTAGTCCTATCTAAAGTGGAGGCATAAGCAAGGCAGCCAAAATTTCTAAGATGCTCATATGAAGGAAATTTATTATAAAGTAACTCAAATGAAGTCTTTTTCTTTAAAAGTAATGAAGGAGTTCTATTAATGAGATAAATAGCTGTATGAATGTGATAAGACCAATAAGGGAGAGAGAGATGAGATTGAAATAACAAGGACCGTGCGACATTGAGGATGTGTTGATGCTTTCGTTCAACCACGAAATTTTGTTGAGGCCTATCAACACATGAGTGAAATTGTTCAATCCCTTTGAAGCATAGAAAGAAGATAGGTTAAGTTCTTTTGCATTATCACATCTAACAGATTTAATAGAGATAGAAAATTGAGTAGAAATTAAAGAGAATAACTGAGGAATAATACTTTGCACATCAGATTTTTCTTTAAGTAAATATACCCATGTAAAACGAGTGTGATCATCAACAATCGTAAGAAAATATTTGTACCCTTCTATGCTAAGAACATGAAATGGTCCCCAAATGTCAAATTGAACAAGATCAAATGGCTTAGAAGCCCTATTATTATTAGACACAAAGGGAAGTTTTTTTGTTTTTCTAAGTGACAAATAGAACAAGCATGATCATAAGATTTATTAGAAAAAACAAGAGTTTTATTGATGGAATTTGAAATTGACATAGAGGGATGGCCAAGGCGAAAATGCCATTGGTCCATTTTAGTACAAGCATTAGCAGTAATATCAAAGTGTACAAAGTACAAGAATTAACGATCTTGTTCAAAGTAAAATAGCTTGCCCATTTTCTTAGCAATCACAATCTTGGAAGTCCAAGTGGGTGCCTGAATAAAGCATTCAGAAGCATAAAATATTAAAGAGTTAGGACTATGTTGTAGAAAAGCATTAACCGATAATAGATTATGCTTAAATTCAGGTATGAATAAAATGTCACTCAAGGTAATACAGCTAGAAAGTTGAACTGTGCCAGAATAAGAAATGTGAATGTTATGCCCATTAGGTAAAGTGACTAAGTTAGCAATAGGATGTTTATCAATAGTTTTAAAACATTTAAGGGAGTAACACACATGGTGGGATGCTCCAATATCAACAATCCACAAACAAGAAGGGAAATCAATGAGATTACCAGAGACTTGTGAGGCAATCGGCAGAGAAGTGTCAGTGGCAGCCGAAGAGTGTTGGAGATTCTGACTTAGAAGGGAGATAAGCTGCTGACTGAGCTCGGTTTGGGACAACAGAGGCAGTTTGCCCATAATCAAAGCAGAGACGGAAGATGCGGAAGCTTGATGAATCGAGGGTTTGAGAACTTCATCTTGACGACGCTTGTCACCATACCCAGGAGGAAATCCATAAAGAAAGAAACATTTTTCCACCAAGTGACCCGGTTTGAGATAGTGAGAACAAGTGGGTCTCGGTTTCTTTGATCTAGATGTAGGGGGCTTGGTTGAAGTGTTCGAAACCCCAACAGCAATGAATGGAGAGGTGTGGCCGAGACTTCGGATAGAGACACCATGGAGAAGACTTTGGACAGAGAAGGAAGGGGATCTGGGCCGAATCAAAGGCCCAGGAAAATAAAGAAAAACAACCTGCTTTATTAAAGGGGATTTTTAAAAAAATATGGCTTTTTAGCCATCAATGTGCAAAAATATAGGAGTTACACTTTCTTTAATTTTTATGGGAAAATTTAATTAACAAAAACTTAGTTTATGGGAAAACTAATCCCATATTGGAAATAAAAATTAATCAAAATAAATGAGCAAAAGGAGGGGTACTATGGTAATTATTATAGCCAAAACTCCTTCAGCCAATTCCATCTTCTCTTTCATTTTGCCCTAGCCGCCTCACCATCTCCACCATAGCCAAAACTCCTCCACTCGGCTGCCTCACCATCTCCACCATCATCTCCGGCCACCCACCCTCACCACCTTCCAAGAACACCCCAGTCGCACCTCCATGAAACCCAACCACTCCTCCACTCGGCTGCCTCACCATCTCCACCATCATCTCTGGCCACCCCCCTTACCACCTGCCAAGAACACCCCAACTGCACCTCCGTGAAACCTAGCCACCTTCACCACCTTAGGCGCGCACCTCCATAAAACCCAGCCAAGAACACCCCAGCCACACCATCGACGAACACAAACTCAATCCGCGCAACTCTGCGCGATTCCATTCGCGATCCCCCAAATCTAAAACGGCGAGGATAGGCTGAGGTGAGGGATGTGCTGGTGGTGGTCAGAGGGTGGCGCTTGGGCTGTGTGCGATTTGTGGTGCTCGGAGCTTTGCAAAACAACGGGGATGGCTGGGTTTGCGATGAGGTTTTGCGCGCAGGGGATGGGGGTTTCTGGTGGTGGTCGGAGGCAAGGGAAGAGGTTGGTTCGAGGTCAGATCTAGTTTTTTTTTTCTGTCTTGAGATCTATGGTAACTGGTTACCTTCACGTTGTTTGTTTGTATATTTTAGGAGGTAACTGGTTACCTTCACATTCTGATGTGTGTGTATATTTCTGAGTTCTATATGGTAACTGGTTACCTAGGTTACTAAATCATACTTACTCTTCTTTTTTTTTTTTTCACTTCAAATGTGATGTTTTTTTTTCATTTCTAATATGAGTGGCTCGTCACCCTCTTATGATAACTGGTTACCCCTCTTATGGGAGTAAGTTACTAATTTCACTGTAACTAGTTACCCCTCCTGATACATGTTATTTAACCTCTAAGACTATTTTTTACATAAATGTGAAAAAACAAACAAGTAACTGGTTACCCCTCTAGATAAATGTTATTTAAGCTGGTTGTAGGATTTTTTTTTATATATAACTTTGAAAAATTAATTAAGTAACTGGTTACCTTACCCAGGTTTTGAAAAAAAATGTACAACTTAAAAAAAAGGAAAAAAATGTTTACAATAAATAAAAATAATAATAATAAACACAATTCATATTACAAAAAAAAATTGCAAAAGAACCATGGAAAAGTTTAATATAAAAATAGTTATATAAAATTAATATAAAAAAAATCAAATAAGCTAAAAAAAATAATCAAATTACAAACATACCCTTTCAAATTCATAAAACTTGATTAAGAGTGAAAATATGGCATAAACAAACTTTTTATACAAAAATACGGAAAACTAAACCCACGAAAGTGAAATTTAAAAAGAAAGTTATAAATGAAATTTTCTTAAAAAAAAGCCACATTTTTGCACAATCTATTAAAATTCTCATATAAGATGTAATTTTCACTTTATTAGTACATTAGGACATCCAAGGGCAGAATATATAGGCCCAAATAGTTATAAAGCTAACAACCCAACAGAAAAACTAACCAAATCAGTTGTAAAACTATAACTCCTAATAGAGCTGTTCTCTCTAGATTTCCATGGTGTTTTCTCTCTCTCCCCCTTTTCGCTAATGTGTGGGTTAGTTTAGGAGTGGTTTTCTGTTGACAATCCTTGGCGTGAGAGGGTCTTAAATTGGGTTTTGGTTGGTGCGTAAGGCTTGAGTGTTTTCTCCATAATTTAAGCACTATTGGAATATCTTTAGCTTAAATATTTCGTTTATTGACATAGTGGATTAAAGTTCTTGTTTAGCGCTTCAACGAAGTTTTAGGCGCAACTGCCGAGCCATGGAAAATTTATTTGTTTTTTTGTCTTTTATTTTTTCTGGAAATTTCTCCAACACTGGGTGGTTCTTTTTATTTTCTGGTTATTGTGTGATTCTTGGTGAATCTAAGATATCAAGCAGGTCCCGATGCGACATATATCAACCTCTAATATTTATAATTCAATAATATAGAGATCAATGAAAAGCTTAATTGAAACAAAACTTCACATTATGAACGAACCATGATGTGATGTGTACATTAAACATATCTAAATTGACTAATACGTACTTAGAGAAACGTAATTCTCTTTCTTATTACAACACACACAGACACAAGACCCGTAACATGAATGGTCGCCGGCGTTGTCATATTTAAAAGCTTGAGTTATTCTGGGACATTTTCTCTCATCATGGAAAAGTAGCACCTGCAACAGAAAAATTACAAAGTCCAGCATTAAATATAGAAGCTAAACTATACGAATTGAACAAATAATGCGTAAGTGTGTGTATATACATATATATATAAGTACTAATATATATGTATAGGTATATGTATAGGTATAGGTGGTAAATTAAGTATACTCACTGCCGCATCTGAAGTTGTGAGGAATGTTCCTTCCACAACTTCGGATTTGTTTGGCGGTTCGTTCAAGGTTAATTAGTTTAGCAAACTTTGGGGTGAGGTAGGGGCAGATGCACTCCACATGGACCACCCTCACACGTTGGCAGCAGTTGTTCGACGGGTCTTGCCCGAATATCACTGGCCTGCACTCGTTCACCAGCTGCCTCCGCTCCTCCTTGCACTGATCTGCAGTCACAGCTTTCACCACTGGCGGCGCTACTACCAACAACACCACGGCCACTGTCACCAAGACTACGGATGAAATATTTCTACTCTTCATCATCCTATGTTATAGATATGATCTATTTTTTTTTCCTTTTTTGAGAAGGTGAGATATGATATATTATTAGATATATTCGTAGATATATATACCCCTTTTATATTATCACTTTATTGCACTTAATCAATGCGTGATTTTCGGAGAGTTCACACATATGTATTGAGCCGTTCATTCATTGGCTGCCGCGGAATATTGCATGTTCACAATATTTAAGATTTTCTTCGACTGAGAGCACGTGGGCCTAGATAGCTTATGCAGAACAGTATTTTTTTTGTTTTTTTCCCTGAATTAGACAATTTTTTTTGTTCTCTTTCCAAAGGGCCGTTTTCTATGTAACTTCTTTTTTCAAAAGTGGTGTTCTACATTCAATGACTATTTCATTGCTAAACAAACAAAAAAAAAAGTAGTGGTGTTCTACATATGGGCGGTTGTCATTGTTATTAGTCAAGTTGGGTCAATGGCATTTTAATAGCGTTCACAATGAGTGTCTCCAAGTCAATTTTGATTGGCAGCAAGCTGGGTTAGCTACCTTCTTACTTCCCAATGATTTGACTAAAGTATCGAGAAAAGTAATTGACTTGCGTGGTTAAAAATTCAAAGTTAGAATGATTATATATAAAGTATAGGCAATACGGTGTTTTATTTGTAGACTTTTATATTCTTTATGCATGATTATGTCCTCATGAAGTGCTTTTTCTTGCAAGTTGGAATTGTTATTTTCGAAGAAAGGAAATAAAAGAGAGTTTGGCCGAGAAGAAAAGTGGGAAGAGGCTCTATAACAAATCCACTCAGACCTACTCATCTCCACTAACACTCAATAGTCCATGAAATATGCAACTGGGCAGCTTGAGGTTAGGTCATGTACTTGGGTGAGTGCGTGAATGCGTCATCTAAAATCTTCTTGAATATGACATCATCTCAATTTTAGGGTTTTTTTTTCTTATATGATTTCTTTTTAATTATTATTGTGCAAAAATATGAGAATTAAACTTTTCCTAATTTGTATGAAAAAATTTAACTAACAAAAACTTAATTTGTGAGAAAACTAACTACCTAGGACAATTGGAATTCAAACAAAAACACATCAACACAAGTAGGGGTTAGAATGGTAATTAACAATACAATAGTCATCAGCTGAAGCTTGAAAGTCGATCAAAACCTTCTCCAAAGTCACGTTACTTTCTGCAGTTGCTTCTCCAGCGCTTCCTTCTCCGACAATAGATTTCTTCTTCGGCGACAGCTCCTATCTCTGGCGATATCATCAACATTCGATCAATAATAACAATGTTTCGACCTCATCTCCGGCAAAAATACTTAACGAAAATCTGATCACTTTGGCAAGAAAATTATTGATCATCTTCTCCGAAAAATCAAATAAATTCTAGCAATCTTCCAATCAGTTCTGCTGCAATCTTTGCCATTTCCAGCGACATGCATCTCCGGTATACAATCATGAAACAAGGTTTGCAAAAATTGTCTCCTCTGTCAATTCTATTCTATTGTCATTTTCTTCTTTCAAAACTATTAATTTCCTAAATCTTCTACATAAACCTATTTTCTTTGCATACAAATTCACAATTATAGGTGAATTGTTATCTTGATCATAGTGATGATGATCAAGATGTGCTTCTTAAAAACACAAACAATTTATAAAGTAAATATTGAATTTTTTTTTTATTTAAACCTACTGATATATGAACATTAATTGACCAAAAATACACAAAAAACAAGAACTCTGAAAATTTTAGATTCTAATTTATCTTTTCAATAAAAAAAATATCATTTGATATTTGTGTGAATTTTAACTGCCAAAACATTCAGTAACAACATGGTAACAAGCTACTTTAAAAAACAGTAAATATATTCAATTAATTGTTTCAGTAGGGTATGTGATTACAAATTAAGGTAACCAGTTTCCTTAATATATTCAATTTTATTCTATTTTCATTTTCTTCTATTTCAAAACTATTAGTTTCCTATATCTTCTACATAAAGCTATTTTGTTTGCATACAAATTAGAAATTATTTTTGAACTATTATCTTGTTTATAAGGATGATAATGATGATCATGATGTACTTTCTAAAAAAACAAAAAATTTATAAACTAAAATATTGAAAAAAATATATATTTAAACCTACTCATATATGTACATTGATTAGGGGTGGCAATTTGGATCACGACACGATGACACGACACGACACGATTAAGGTAAACACGAACACGACACGTTTAATAATCGTGTCGTGTTCGTGTTTGAGTTTTTGACACGTTTAATAATCGTGTCGTGTTCGTGTTTACCTTAATCGTGTCGTGTCATAATCGTGTCGACCCATTTAATAATCGTGTCGTGTCATAATCGTGTCAGACACGATAACACGAATACTTTACATAGGTTTTCTGATTTTTTTCGTATAATTATGATTAATCGTGTCATAATCGTGTTATCGTGTTCGTGTCGTGTTGACACGTTTAATAATCGTGTCGTGTTCGTGTTTACCTTAATCGTGTCGTGTCATAATCGTGTCGACACGAATCTGACACGTTTACACGAATTGTCACCCCTAACATTGATTGACCAAAAATAGACAAAAAAACAAGAACTCTTAAAATTTTAGATTCTAATTTGTCTTTTCAATAAAAAAAAATCATTTGATATTGGTGTGAATTTTAACTGCCAAAACATTCAGTAACAACAGGGTAACTGGTTACCTTGAAAAACAGTCAATATATTCAAACTAAGTGTTTTAGTAAGTATGTGATTACAGATTAAGTTAACTAGTTACCTTCCCCATTTACAACCAACTAACTCCTTAAAAAAAATGCCAAATTTTGCAGTTATGGACAGTAATACTTGTTTGGTTCAATTTGGAGGCAAGTAGAATGAAAACAACAAGTTCCAAGGGTACAAAATGATTGAGATATTAATTCCACAAAATTGTTCTCTTCACAACTTGGTGAATTGGATGAAAATGGAGATAAAGGAAACAACAACAACTATTGAAGTTTCTTATCAAGTAAAAGGAACACCACAAATGAAGTTGGAAACATGCAACTCAGTGTTGTTCTATATGGAAATTGTTGACGCCGTTTTTCATCAACTTGAAAATGAGAGCAATTAAACAAGAAAATATCATAGGAAATGAAAGAAGATGAATACAGGGGATTTTTACGTGGTTCAGCAGTTAAATCTGCCAAGTCCACGAGTCTGTGTTATTAGCACTTGGGAGTTTGCTGGAAACTTTTCAGAGAATAGTTGCCCAGAGTTTTCTCTCAAGATCTCAGAAATTCGGTCCTCTACAAATGGAGCTTCCTTCTCTCTATTTATAGAGAAGGCTACAGAATTCATTCTCACATATTTCAGGAAGATATTCTATGAATCAAATAATATAATGCTATATGATGCATTATTTCCTACGTACACGGATACATCCCATAAAATGTGGGATTGGATAACAAATTAAATAATATCCCTTAAACATTGGGATTTTACAACAATTAATACATTCATATGTAACCGATTAGCTCAGACACAAAGTTCATTACATCTCCGAGACTATCCGTTAATTGTGAGCTCGTCACCTAACTTCGCCTACACTTAGAATAAGTAACCACTGACGAAGTCATCACATTCGAGCTTACACTTCCCGAGCTCGAACCATCTCGTCTTGAAGTCAAGAGATGCAGCAGGGAAACATATGTGTCAAACCATAGCTATTGCGAACTCAGAGCATATTCGAGGTTACACACCCTCGAGCTTTTCGAGGTCGTTATTTACAACAAAGCGGTCTGACTGAAGGATCATATGACGATCGTGCATATTTCAAGCTTACACCTAATGAGCCTGGATTTCGAGGTCATAACTTCTCATGTTCGAAATCTAGGTGTAACATTTTGCCCCCTCAAAAGTATCAGTTCGAATCCTATGAGAAGGAAACTTTTGAACTGTCCTTTTTGGAAACTGTACCATTAAATGTACTCGAGTGTGGACACGCGTCAGCCAGGAATTGATTAATCAGAGTACTCGAGTGCTCTGGTACCATACCCACGTCTATTCGTCTGCCACCATCACTTCATTTGTACCTGACCGCCAAATCAAATACGAAATCTTATCAATGGCTCAGATTAGCCCGACCTTTGGTCTCCTTTTGGGATTTACGTATAAATAGCCTCTCATCTTCTCCTTCTTCACCTTCATCTTCAAGCTTTCAGAGAGAAAAAGAAAAAAAAAACCAGATCCTTCACATTGCCTTGTCTTTGAATGTTCTCTAAACCGAGAAAACAAAACAATCCAAGTCTGTTTGACTCCTTGAGCTCATTCTTGCAACTACTCCTCCGGTCGTCGATTTCATTGTATCTGCAATCTTCAGTGTGTAAGTCTCTGTTATTGACCCCATCTGTTCATATTATATTTTTTCTTCGTGCACGTTTGTATTGTTGTTGCACTATAGGCACATTTATCGGTTTTTCACTAGGATGTTCTTAGCTGATACTATGTAGATTTTAGGTTCTTCTGATATTATGGGTTTCAAACCAAAACTTTGTGTAGAGGATGAAAATATGGATTTCTTTACTGTTGTTATTCAAATTACGGGTATCGTATCATGTAAACCAAGAAATGGGGTATGGAATTAGGGTTTTTAAATTGTACGTTTCCCAAAATTATCATATTTTTTAGTAACCACCAACTTTTACCCTGAAAATTCAAGATTCTTTAAAATAAACCCACTTTCCCCCCTTCGCATTAAATACACGCTCAAAGCCTGTCTCTTTCAATAGCTTAGGTTTCTTCCGAGTTCGATCATGTTCTTTCGATCGAGCTTATTCCATGGTTTCGAGCATTCGAGCTCGAACTATCTTAAATTTTATCTTTTATTCTTTGTATTCCTTGTTAGAGAATATGTATTTATACTCAATGGAAACATGAAAAAACCAAAATACAACTCTATGCAAAAAATACAATAGACAAAGTAATTAATTAAATAAACATTACAACTCAATTGCTCAAAATACAAGTAAATATAAAGGGGCAGAAGAAGAAGATTACAAACTCAAAACAATAATAATACAAGTAAATAAGATCAACAAGATTAAAAGAATGAAAATAAAATCAATAAAAAGAACAAACTCTCACACAACCATAGTGTAGAGAAGTGGGGATCACCAACTTGAACAAGGTTCAAAACCTTTGTCCAAAAGCTTATTTCCCCCTATTCTCTAAGCACTAAGGGATTTCTCTAGGAAATAACTCTCTGGAATTATCAAACCTCTATGGTGTATTTTCCAGCCAAGTGCTTTGTGGATGGAAAATGGTGTATCTTACAAGTGAGCATTATGCTCCTATTTATAGAGTTTTTTGAGACACCCTTTGAATTTCAAATTCCACCAACCCCCATGGTTGTTACCATTGATTAATTGAATGTTTATGGAATTAAAATAGAGATTTGGAAGTTGCTTGCCTATTGGAAACTTTCAAAATTGGATAAAATTGAAGTTTGGAAAATGTTTTCAGCCGCTCAGGCCGCGACCTGAAAAACATGAGCTGCGGCCCACGATGTTTTCTGCCTCTTGGGCCACAACCTGAAAAACATAGGCAGCAACCTAAGTTGTTTTTTCAGCAACCAATTTTCCAAATTTGCCAAAACGTTCCAAATTCACTCCCACTTGATTTTGTAACTTCCATACACATTATGGGAGTTAAAATCACTTCTCTAACAGCCATATCTCTTATGGCTTTTTAACTCAAAAATATGTCACATTTGCCACACACATGTGTCCAATTTTTGTGACTCTCATTAATATGTTACAAGGTGTGACAAATCACATTTGTGTGAAAAATCACATTATGTCACATTATTTAATCAACATTATATTATTTAAAATAATATAACATCCCCCCACTTAGATTAAATAATCACTTTTTGTAACACTTATTTAATCAATCAAAACATTATATTAAAATATAATATTCCCTCATTTGATTAAATAATCACTCTCTATAGAAACATTTGCATTGGTGCATAAAGTAAAATATCTTTCGACTTGAATTTTACCTTAGTGTAATTATCACAAAGTTTGTTGAAATTATGGTAGCCGAAGCATTGAACCACTATCCCTTGATAACAAACTGGTGATAACACACACACATTTGCTATGTTCACTTGAGACCTCATTGTCTCGCTTTTGCATCGTTAATGGCCATGTGCACATTCCGTTCATAGACTTTTCTTGAGAATGACTCCCAATTCTCATGAGGGGCGGCACCACCCCTAGGTCTATATAGGTAGAACTTTTACAGTATTTTGTTACCCTAAAATACTTGTCTTTTCAAGACTGAATTCTATTAAAAAACCTTTCGATTTTAACCCTCATTTTGCTAACACTCTAGTACTCATATCTCATATGAGACAAAATTTTGAGTACTACTACTATTCACTTGATTGACTTGTTATTACCTATTGAATCTAATACTAGTTTGGTTACTAGTATTAAGATAGGTTACCATCAACCGTGAATCTCTTTAGGGAGTCTAAGTCCCATCCCTTGAGATGTAGAAATGATTCCATTTGAATCATTTCTTTTCTCATGTATGCATACTTAGACACTCTCATTATTTTATTCAAACTTTGTTGCTAGCCATAGTTTGATTAAAATAGTTATCTCTTTAAAATAGTGATTTTGACCATAGTCAATACACCCACTATTTATAGTTTTATATCCAAGATAAACATTTGAATATTAATTCTAGAAACCTATTTGTTTCTAGAATTCTCCTTTATGTTTTAAATTGATTCCTTCTTGAATCAAAATATTACAAAACAATAACTTTAGACACGAAGCATGTCTAGATTTTTTTCATTCTACACACATATAGCCAATATGATTTAGAATGTGGAATTCAAAATCACCTATTTGATAGGATGGCTAAATTAATCAATTATTATCAACAAAATAAATTGATTAACTTTGGAGCATCACCCCCACATTTCTCCCATAGTGATAATAAAATAACATTTTTTTAAAAATATATACATATATATAGAAATATCTTCATTTCTATTAAGTCCCTTATCCTCCAAGATATCTGTAATGCCCCAAATTCTCCGTTGTGTTTAACGGCGTGAACAGTAGGCCGGGAGGGCCATACTTGCTTAATTATGTTATTAGTTGATAAAATGCATATATATGTTGATTATATTATGATATGATGTGAAATGCATGCATGAGGGTCCATATTTTTATCCACAGGGGTGTGATGGTAATTTGGCTTGTTGAGGGTAAATTGATTATTTGTAAGGCATGTTGATTGTATAATATGGACATGGATTGAACATGGAATGCTTAGCGTATGTTGTTCGCTTGTGCATAGCACTGACTAATTAGTCAGGTTTGGCAAAGGTGCTAGTATCAACTGTGAAGCTGTGACTGATTAGTCAGGTTCGGCAATGGTACTGGGCACTGGTCACGTTGCACTGACTTGTCAGTCAGAATTGGCAAAGGTGTTAGTGTCAGCTGTGAAGCTGTGACTTATTAGTCAAGTTCGGCGGTGATACTGGACATTGGTCACTTAGCACTGACTTATTAGTCAAGGATGGACTTAGCGTGGTTCACGCTAGCCAACAGAGATTAGATCTAATCGACCATTAGCATTGAATGACTCAAGGAGCGTTAATGCCTGACCGACCCTGAGGGTCGATGAATAAACAGAGCTTGGAGGCTAGTGGCTTACCTAGCAGCCACTCTCCTGCTAGAAAAGAGAGCTTGGAGGCTAGTGGCTTACTTAACAGCCACTCTCCCGCTAAAATCATGTGATGTTCATTTGCTTGTTGAAAGCTTTATGTTCAGTATGATTATAATGATAATCACTTGATAATGTTTATGAGAAGTGTTATGTTTTCTTGCTGGGCTTTGGCTCATGGGTGCTATGTGGTGCAGGTAAAGGGAAAGAAAAGCTCACCTAGCCTTGAGTGGAGAGCTGATGTGGTGGTGTGTACATATGCAGCCGCTTGACCACCACGGTCAAGGTGTTCTCAGAGGAACTAGGGGGTTTACCCTATTTTTGCCGCTTAGGTCGGCGGGACTGTAAATTTAAACCTGTAATGACCATTTTGTACTAAGGACCACTTGTAAATGTTTTTTTTAGCTCTGCAGAGCAGTTTGTAATAAAATCTCTATTTCCTTTTTATTGGTTTTATACCTTTACCTGTTAATTACACTTAGAGCACGTTTTTTGACCAAAGGACTCAGGTAACGAGTCAAATTTCCGGTCCACCGTTCACCGTAACTGTTCTGGGGTAGCCAGGGCGTTACAACTTGGTATCAGAGCAATGCCAAGGTTAAGGTTCCTGTAGACTGGCTGGGCATGTACACACATCACTGAAGTCAAGCTCGACTCTTGGTTTGGTAACTCTTTATGTAGTTATGTGCATAACTGCCTAAATGTGATGCAAATGCTTTACCTGTATGCATGAGATATTATGAACTGTTATGTGATACATGCTGAGTGCTGAGTGCCATAAACATGTATCTGCTTGTGCATATTGAATGACTGTGGAATATGATAATTGTCTGCTTGTTCTTGGACCGTGAGGCGGCAAGAGGTTTAGTTATTACTACCTGACTGGCCGTATTGGTTGATTATTGTTTCAGTAAGGTATCAGTGACAGAATGAACCCAGAACAGACAAACACCACAGCTGGCCAGAGTGGTCAGGGTCAGAATAATGACAATAGTCAGGGTCAAGAGAATGACCAATCCCAGATTCCACAGCCAGCACCTGCAAACTGGCAACAGTTGTTTAGTGATTTGCAGGCTATAGTGTTGAAACAGGGAGAGGAGCTTCGTCTCCTGAGGCAGCAACAAGTGCCTGCAGTGGTTAATGTGCCAGAGGCACCTTCTGTGTCAGAGCCAGTTATTGGGCAGCAGCCTGGGGTTGAAAATAGATTGGAACCTCTTTATGAGCGGTTCAGGAAACAGCAACCTCCTGTTTTTGAAGGCAGCGCTGATCTTATCAAAGTTGAGCAATGGATGAGCATGCTTAACACTATTCTTGACTTTATGAAGGTAGTTGGTAGTGAGAGGGTGGCCTGTGCTGCCTATATGTTTCGGGAAGATGCCCGGATTTGGTGGGAAGTGGTTGGCCAGACCAAGGATGTTAATCTCCTGAGCTGGGAGGAGTTTCAGACATTGTTTAATGAGAAGTACTATAATAATGCTATACGATCGGCGAAGGCCGATGAATTTATGAGGCTATTGCAGGGAAGCTTATCAGTTACTGAATATGCCTTATAGTTTGACCGTTTGGCAAAGTTTCCCAAAGAGCTGGTGCCCACCGATGGGACCAGGAGAGAGAGATTCCTCCAGGGGCTACAGCCCAGGTTAGCTCGTGACGTTCCCATCACCACTGTGGCAGGAGTCACTACTTTTGCACAGGTGGTGGAGAAGGCACTCACTGCTGAGAGTGCAGAGATTAAGATCTGGCGTGACAATGCAGCCAGAAGGGATTTCAGGAGGCCAGGTCCTCCATTTGTTGGTTCTGGTAGGGGTGTTGGCCCCAGTGATCAGAAGAGGAAGGTTCCTGATACCTTCCCAGTTCCAGGTCCTGACAGGAGACCTCGTGGTATTACAATAGGTCGTCCTGGGAGCAGTGAAGCCTGGAAAGCTCGTCCTGAATGCCCTAGGTGCAAGAGGCGCCATTTGGGGGAGTGTAGAGCAAAGGCCTGCTATTTGTGTGGAGTAGTGGGTCACCTTAAGAAAGATTGCCCTCAGATAGGGAAAGAAGAAGCCAGAAAGGTGGACAGCTCGGCCCCAGCTCGAGTGTTCACGTTGACTCAAGCAGAAGCTGAGGCTTCCCCCTCAGTTGTTACAGGTCAGCTTCTTAGTGCAGGAACCCCTTATCGTGTGTTAATTGATTATGGTGCTACACATTCCTTTATTGCTAGTAGCATTATTGATAGGTTGTGTAGACCTTGTGATTTCTATGCTGTGGGGTTTGGTACTTTGTTACCCACTGGAGAGACAGTGGTCTCCAGAAGGTGGGTCAGATCTTTGCCAGTGACAGTGGAGGGCAGAGAGTTGTCAGTGGACTTGATAGAGTTAGTTATGACTGACTTTGATATGATACTGGGTATGGATTGGTTGGCAAAGTATGGGGCAACTATTGACTGCAGAAGGAAGATGGTCACCTTTGAGCCTGAAGGTGAGGATCCTTTTGTGTTTGTTGGCACTGTGCATGGACCTCGTGTTCCTATGGTTTCTGTGTTGAGGGCCAGGGATCTACTGCAGAAAGGATGCATTGGATTCTTAGCCAGTGTGGTTGACACCACTCAGGTCATGCCAGTGAGACCAGAGGATACTAGACTTGTATGTGAGTTTCTGGATGTGTTTCCAGAAGATTTTCCAGGGTTGCCACCACACAGAGAGATTGAGTTCGTTATAGAACTGGCACCAGGAACGGAGCCAATGTCTAGAGCACCATACAGAATGGCCCCAGCTTAGTTGAAAGAATTGAAAGTGCAGTTGCAAGAGCTGCTAGATATGGGTTTCATTAGACCTAGTTTCTCACCCTGGGGTGCGCCATTTCTGTTTGTAAAGAAGAAAGATGGTTCTCTGAGAATGTGTATAGATTACAGGGAACTGAATAAGTTGACAATTAAGAACCGGTATCCTTTGCCAAGGATAGATGATCTATTCGATCAGCTGCAATGTATGGAGGTATTCTCTAAGATCGACCTTCGTTCTGGTTATCATCAGTTGAGGGTCAAGGAGGGAGACATACCGAAGACTGCTTTTCGTACCAGGTATGGGCATTATGAGTTTCTGGTTATGTCATTTGGGTTGACTAATGCCCCTGCTGCTTTCATGGATATGATGAACAGAGTGTTCAAGGATTATTTAGACCAGTTTGTGATCGTCTTCATTGATGATATTCTGGTATATTCTCAGACTGAGTTAGAACATGAGCAGCATCTGAGGTTGGTTCTACAGAGACTGAGAGAACACAGGTTGTTTGCTAAGTTCAAGAAGTGTGAATTCTGGTTGTCTCAGGTATCCTTTCTTGGACATATTGTCAGTAAGGAGGGGATTAAGGTAGATCCAGCAAAGATCGAAGCGGTCAGAGATTGGCCAAGGCCAAAGAATGCTTCTGAGGTTAGAAGTTTCCTTGGATTGGCAGGTTACTACAAGCGGTTCGTGGAAGGGTTCTCGAAGATTACTAGTGCTTTGACTGAGCTGACACGCAAGATCCAGAAGTTTGTGTGGTCAGATAAGTGTGAGAACAGCTTCCAGGAACTGAAGCAGAGATTAATTACAGCTCCGATTCTGAGTCTTCCGACAGACCAGAAGAAGTTTGTGATTTACTGTGATGCTTCTCATCAGGGTTTGGGCTGTGTTTTGATGCAATCAGAGAGAGTTATTGCTTATGCTTCTCGTCAGTTGAAGGAGTATGAAAATAGGTATCCTACTCATGATCTGGAGTTGGCGGCTGTGGTTTTCGCTTTGAAGATATGGAGGCACTATCTCTATGGAGAGAAGTGTGAGATCTATACAGACCACAAGAGCCTGAAGTACTTATTCACCCAAAAAGACCTGAATATGAGGCAAAGGCGTTGGCTGGAGTTAGTAAAAGACTATGATTGCGAGATTTTGTATCACTCAGGAAAAGCCAACGTGGTAGCTGATGCTTTGAGCCGGAAAGGTCCGGGGCAGATTCATGGTATGAGGCTGATAGCTAGAGAGATAGCAGATGATATGACCAGAGCTGGTATAGAGTTACTGGTGGGCCAGTTGGCTAACATTATGCTACAATCTACATTGTTAGAGAGGATCAAAGAAGGTCAGTTGAGTGATCCACAGCTGATCAAAATTAGGGAGGATGTTCTAGCTGGAGCATCCAGAGATTATACAGTGTCTGAGGTAGGCTTGTTGAGATACAAGGGGCGGATATGTGTTCCGTTAGACACTGCATTGAGGCGAGAGATTCTGGATGAATCTCATACTACACCTTACTCTTTGCATCCAGGCACCACGAAGATGTACCAGGATGTAAGATCGTTATATTGGTGGCCGGGGATGAAGAGAGATGTAGTAGAATATGTGGCTAAGTGCTTGATATGTCAACAGATCAAGGCTGAGCATCAGAGGCCAGCAGGGTCACTGCAGCCTCTTGATATTCCAGAGTGGAAGTGGGAAGACATCACCATGGACTTTGTGGTGGGCTTACCCAAGACTACTGGTCAGCATGATTCTATTTGGGTGATAGTGGATCGCTACACCAAGTCAGCTCACTTTCTGCAAGTGAGGACTACATATACAATTGATCAGTATGCAAATCTCTATGTGAGAGAGATCGTGCGGCTCCATGGTGCACCTAGGTGGATCGTGTCAGATCGGGACCCCACTTTTACTTCCAAGTTTTGGGGGAGCTTGTAGAAAGCCATGGGGACAAAGTTGAAGTTCAGTACAGCTTATCATCCTCAGACAGATGGGCAATCTGAGAGGATGATCCAGATTTTGGAGGACATGCTGATAGCATGTGTACTGGATTTCGGTGGTTCTTGGAGTAAGTATATGCCTTTGATAGAATTCTCTTACAACAATAGTTACCAATCTACCATTGGAGTAGCACCTTATGAGATGCTATATGGTAGGAAGTGCAGATCTCCCATTCATTGGGATGAGATGGGAGAAAGGAGATACTTAGGTCCTGATGCAGTTCAGAGGACCAGTGAGGCTATTGAGAAGATTAGAGCTAGAATGCTTGCTTCTCAGAGTAGACAGAAGAGCTATGCAGATCCCAAGCGCAGGAACGTGGAGTTCCAGGTAGGGGACTATATTTTCCTCAGAGTCTCACCATGGAAAGGGGTGAGAAGGTTTGGGAAGAAAGGCAAGCTAAGTCCTAGCTTTGTAGGTCCATTTGAGATCCTAGAGAGGATTGGTCAGGTGGCTTACAGATTGGCTTTGCCTCCGGCGTTGTCTGCCGTGCATAATGTATTTCATGTATCAGCTCTTCGGAGGTATGTATCTGATGTGGGCCATATTCTGAGTTATGAAGATCTGGAGCTTGAGCCAGATCTCTCCTTTCAGGAGCAGCCAGTTCAGATACTTGATAGAAAGGACAAGGTCCTCAGGAATAAGACAATACCTTTGGTTAAGGTATTGTGAAGGAACAGCAAGGTCGAAGAGGCGACCTAGGAGCTGGAGTCAGATATACGGAGTCAGTATCCCGAGTTGTTCAGGTAAATTTCGGGGATGAAATTTCAGTAAGGAGGGGATAATTGTAATGCCCCAAATTCTTCGTTGTGTTTAACGGCGTGAACAGTAGGCCGGGATGGCCATACTTGCTTAATTATGTTATTAGTTGATAAAATGCATGTATATGTTGATTATATTATGATATGATGTGAAATGCATGCATGAGGGTCCATATTTTTATCCACAGGGGTGTGATGGTAATTTGGCTTGTTGAGGGTAAATTGATTATTTGTTCGCATGTTGGTGATATAATTTGAGACCACATTATAATGTGGGTTTGTTCAAGCTATTTGGCATGAGACGATCAAGGAATGTTAAATATCGGTTTGGTCATAACGGGCTTAAGCTCGGGACTCGGGGTGAGTCTCGGGGTGCTTTTAATGATTAGAGTGTTACCGGGGATTAAAGGGTAACGGGATGTGAATTGTTGGTGTTTGAGTGTATTGAAATTAGCGGGAATTGGGAAGCGTTAATTATGATTAACGGGACTAGTGGAAAATGCCAGAATTACCCTTGAAGTGGTTTTAGAAGCTTTTAAAGACCTAGGGGTATAATGGTCTTTTGGCTTGGATATATATGAGCTTGGAAGGCTGTAGAGAAAACAGAATCAAAACAGAGTGTAAGCTTCTTCCTTCCCGTACCTTCACCTACCTTCATCTTCTTTGTGGGGTTTGGTGATCTTGTTGAGGATTTGAGCTTAGGAGCTAAGCCTTGGTACCTTGGGAGAGTGTTCCACTGTGGAAGAGCACCATAACCTGAACTTGAGGTAAGCTTTTAGCCATTAATTTCCATGAATGCTCTGTTTTCGTTTTAGGATTTCAGCTCTTGATTTTGGTGTGGGAAGTTGGAATAAAGGGGAGTTCTTGTGGTGTTTTACTTGGGTTATGATGGTGGGGAGTTATGAGTGTTTTTTAGGGGTTTAATTGTGTGTTTGGAGGAGGTTTTGAACTGATTTGAAGGACTGGTTTGGGAGGAAAATACAGGGGAAAGTTTTAGTTCGCGTGCTATCATTTTGGCCATTTTGGGCTAGGCGCCGCGGCGCAGTTGTAGTGCGCCGCGGCCCTTGGCGTCTGGCAGGGGAGGCCCCTTCTGTCTGAAGGGCGCGCCGCGGCACAGCAGGGGAGGGCTACGGCCCTTAAGGCATTTTTGGCCAGAATTAGCTTTTTAGCATGGGGATTCAAGCCTAAGGCCTCGGGGTTGAACCTACTACCCGGTTGAGTAGTGTTTGAGGTCCCGGAGGTTAGGTTTTGGTTTGGGAACCTTTTATTATTCATTTTATTGATGGAATCTCATATTTTGGTTATGACCAGGTAACCGCTAAAGGACCAAAAGGTCGATCGTTCTCAGGGTCACTCTTTTATTTGTTCTTGCTCGAACCGGAGGTAAGAAAACTGCACCCCAAGTGTGACATGCATGGATATTTGTAAGGCATGTTGATTGTATAATATGGACATGGATTGAACATGGAATGCTTAGCGTATGTTGTTCGCTTGTGCATAGCACTAACTAATTAGTCAGGTTTGGCAAAGGTGCTAGTATCAACTGTGAAGCTGTGACTGATTAGTCAGGTTCGGCAGTGGTACTGGGCACTAGTCACGTTGCACTGACTTGTCAGTCAGAATTGGCAAAGGTGTTAGTGTCAGCTGTGAAGCTGTGACTTATTAGTCAAGTTCGGCGGTGATACTGAACACTGGTCACTTAGCGCTGACTTATTAGTCAAGGATGGACTTAGCGTGGTTCACGCTAGCCAACAGAGATTAGATCTAATCGACCATTAGCATTGAATGACTCAAGGAACGTTAATGCCTGGCCGACCCTGAGGGTCGATGAATAAACTGAGCTTGGAGGCTAGTGGCTTACCTAGCAGCCACTCTCCTGCTAGAAAAGAGAGCTTGGAGGCTAGTGGCTTACTTAACAGCCACTCTCCCGCTAAAATCATGTGATGTTCATTTGCTTGTTGAAAGCTTTATGTTCAGTATGATTATAATGATAATCACTTGATAATGTTTATGAGAAGTGTTATGTTTTCTTGCTGGGCTTTGGCTCATGGGTGCTATGTGGTGCAGGTAAAGGGAAAGAAAAGCTCACCTAGCCTTGAGTGGAGAGCTGATGTGGTGGTGTGTACATATGCGACCGCTTGACCACCACGGTCAAGGTGTTCTCAGAGGAACTAGGGGGTTTACCCTATTTTTGCCGCTTAGGTCGGCGGGACTGTAAATTTAAACCTGTAATGACCATTTTGTACTAAGGACCACTTGTAAATGCTTTTTTTAGCTCTGCAGAGCAGTTTGTAATAAAATCTCCATTTCCTTTTTATTGGTTTTATACCTTAACCTGTTAATTACACTTAGAGCACGTTTTTTGACCAAAGGACTCAGGTAACGAGTCAAATTTCCGGTCCACCGTTCACCGTAACTGTTCTGGGGTAGCCAGGGCGTTACAATAACTCTAAACTTATAATTCTCAAAGTTCATCGTGAGTCATCTAAGACACATGATAAACTCTCAATAGATCAAGATAAAATCCTCAATGTTTTATCTTGATTTATTTGCTTTCTAAAGCAATGCACGTTTCTTTCAAAGCAACTTTCACTTAGTTTCTTTCTTTTATGTATTTCAAAAAATAAAAATGTGAACACAAATGTAATGTGAGAATTTCTCAAACAAATAATCACAAATATTCAATTTTAGTTGTCTAAATAATCTCAAAATCACGTAAAAAACTTTTGTGTACTTCTTAAGAGTCTCTTTGAGATTCTTTTGAAAACACCAATTTTACATCCATAGATTTTCTCATCAAAATAAATTTGAAGATGTCAATTGTTTGAAACACTTTAAATCAAAGAAAATAAAACCTCATTGATTTATTTATACACTTTAATTTCTTATGTTTTATTTTAAAATTATCTCATCTTTGAGATTAATTTAAACATATCACCATTTTTAACCAAAATGAATAAAGTTCACTTTAATCTATTCACTATTGTGTAAAGATTCAAAATTGTTTCTCCAATTTTACAATGTCTCCTCATTGATACATTGAATATTTATGAATTATTGTCACTAAATAATTCTCAAATATATTTCATTTGACCACACTTTAGACTATAAGTCTATTGAGTCAATATGTCATCCCACAATTTTTTTAATCCACCTTGATCCATTTTTCTTGCAATGGCAAGACACAACCATTAAAAGATGTAACCCCCTTAGGTTCATCTTTTCTTATCTCATAAAATGAGATGGTCAACACTTAAATGAGAAATTTAATTTCTCAAATAATTCTCTTTATTTACCAAATAAATGGTAACTCATCACATTTCAATAATATATGATAAACATATTTACATTATTATCACCTTAATAATCATATTATATGACATATCATAATAATCATGATAATTCTCATGTATAAATCAATATACATTTATATATTAACATAATTATGTCTCAAAGAAATTTCACACAATTTGTCAACATATATCTATCATATTAGCATGCATTGTTAATCTCATAATAATATTGTAAATATATCGCAAATATCATACAATAATTCACATATCCACATATTGATATATTCCATTGATTCACAAAATCAATATATAGGAATGTCATATAAAACTCATAAAATTGTCATCTTAATAATTTATCATTATCTCATAATAAGACAATTCTATAACATGCTAGCATATTACCAGATAATCTACTAGATTATTTACACAATATGTTAATTAATCACATATAGCAACAACTCAAGATGTTGAATTATCTTCTAATCTAACCACTATATTTGAAAAAACAAAGGAGATTAGAAAACAATGAACCTCATTTATAAAAAAAAAAAAAAAAATTCTTCTCATTTCTATCACTATATGAAAACCATTAGATCTTCTAAGAAAACTAAAGAAGAACATTACCTTATCTTACCATCTTTTCAAAGTTGGATCCTCACAAGATCTCTATAGTTTCTCCTTCCATTGAAAAGGAAAATAAGCTTTTGATTGTTAGAGAATATGTATTTATACTCAATGGAAACATGGAAAAACCAAAATATAACTCTATGCAAAAAATACAATAGACAATGTAATTGATTAAATAAACATTACAACTCAATCGCTCAAAATACAAGTAAATATAAAGGGGTAAAAGAAGAAGATTACAAACTCAAAACAATAATAATACAAGTAAATAATATCAACAAGATTAAAAGAATGAAAATAAAATCAATAAGAAGAACAAACTCTCACACAACCAAAGTGTAGAGTAGTGGGGATCACCAACTTGAACAAGGTTCAAAACTTTTGTCCAAAAGCTTATTTCCCTCTATTCTCTAAGCACTAAGGGATCTCTCTAGAAAATAACTCTATGGAATTATCAAGCCTCTATGGTGTATTTTCCAGCCAAGTGCTTTGTGGATGGAAAATAGTGTGTCTTACAAGTGAGCATTAGGCTCCTATTTGTAGAGTTTTTTTAGACACCCTTTGAATTTCAAATTCCACCAACCTCCATGGATGTTAGCAAAGATTAATTGGATGTTTGTGGAATTAGAATAGAGATTTGGGAGTTACTTGGCTGTTTGAAACATTCAAAATTGGATAAAACCGAAGTTTGGAAAATATTGTCAGCCGCTCAAGCCGCGACCTGAAAAACATGAGTCGCAGCCCACGATGTTTTCTGCCTCTTGGGCCACGACCTAAGTCATTTTTTCAGCAACCAATTTTCCAAAACGTTTCAAATTCATTCCCACTTGATTTTGTAACTTCCATACACATTATGGGAGTTAAAATCACATCTCTAACAGACATATCTCTTATGGCTTTTTAGAAATTCAAATAAAAATGTGTAATATCAAATCTACACATTATTGGGTAATATTTGGGAGTTACAAGTTTTTTTTTTTTTTTTGTAACTCAAAAATATGTCACATTTGCCACACACATGTGTCCAGTTTTTTTGACTCTCATTAATATGTTACAAGGTGTGACAAATCATATTTGTGTGAAAAATCACATTATGTCACATTATTTAATCTAACATTATATTATTTAAAATAATATAACATGCCTAGCCCTCACCCTTTTCTTTCTTGCTAGATGTCGCAGAATTTTGAAAATGGTGGGGGTCAGTACTCGTAATTCCCTATTCTCCGACAACTCCAAGCCCTGAATCGCCCTTTACTCGAAATCAGCAGCTAATTCGCGAGCACAAAGAGAGGTGTGAGCAAGAAGATATCCGATTTCACTTCCGGCATCAGATTGATGAGGTTGAAGAGAGGAAAAGGAAAAAACTTCGGGTCGCGATCTATCTAGATCTGAATCCCAAGCTTAGACCGATCCCTCTCGATCCCAAGTTCACAGTAATGGTTGCCTTCAAGCCGAGTGATCTCAAATTCTCACTGATGGAAGAATCATCAAGTCTTCCATCCACCTTCTAGCCGACTACCATTCCCACCTCGAGGGGGGAATTTTTCAAAGCCAAGCATTATTGGAGCTCGGTTTCTTCGTTAGGTCAAATCACCAACATCCTAGCTCGCAACAGCCTAGGATTTTCAGGCTCACTGAGGTGTCGAGCTCCTACCTCAAACGAATGGAGCTGCTACGCCCCGGGAGACGGTGGTCCTAACAATAAGCTGAAGCTCACAGCTTGGAGCCATGAGCATATGAAGGCAGGGGCTTTATTGCCCTTGAAGTCCTTTTTAAGGACTTTTCTAGATTTTGTTAGG
Organism: Humulus lupulus; assembly: GCF_963169125.1. Lineage (NCBI taxonomy): Eukaryota > Viridiplantae > Streptophyta > Magnoliopsida > Rosales > Cannabaceae > Humulus > Humulus lupulus. The sequence goes on along the minus strand of NC_084800.1, from coordinate 90,556,016 downwards.
CTCGCGCCCTTCCAGCTCCAGACCAATTCATACAGGATCTTGTCAGCCCTAAGGTCATTGTACCATGAACTGAAGTGGGAAGGACCTTAGCCAAGAGAGATCCTGTATCTCTTTTGTCTGAAAAGTAACCCCTCCTATGCTCGGGGAGGAGATGACTTCTACTATTTGTCGAGATATCCCAAGGAGAGGAAGATCTTCGAGGACATGCCCAACCATCCTCCTAATTTCAAGTTGGCGTTATTTTGGACAGACGACCTGGCTCCTTCAAAATTTTATTCAATCAGACGAATTCGTAAGTATATGATCCTCTTTCCTTTCATGCTCAACTTTCGTTTAGGCTCGAACTGATCATAATGTATTCGATTCTTCAGCCAACTATCACCGTCCTACTCCTACAGACGCAATGAAGGAGCACAAAGAAACCATGCTTCAACTTCCATACGGTAGGCACTCCTTGTATTATCTTCTTTATGAATATAAGCTTTGAGCCTGCAATCTTTTTGAGCAGGGCCAGTCAACAGATGATACCGCCTACCAAAAGTACACCAAGTAGGAGCATGTGCCACTCCCCACTGATAAGCTTCCTTTGAGGCGAAGCTCGAAAGCACGATCTCCAGCTCGTCGTCGCAGGAGTCTGTGTTCGGGGAATGACGCCAACGACGAGGCCTCGAGCTCGAGTGACAGAGGTAAGGTCATTCTCAACTCGGCCTTGTGGTCTCCTTCCCTTCTTAGACATAGACCTGACACCCTAATCTTATTCCCAGATGATAGGGATAACTTTATGTATGGTCTTGGGTAGATGATAGGGTCCATAGGTTCGATAGCTGGCTGAGGAAATACCAAACCATGTATAGTCTGAATGAAGTTTGGGATGGGATAGCCGTCCAATATGGAACAAACGACTATAAGGACCTTTCGAGGTTAACTTCCACATATAGGGAAAGAACTCCCCTAGCCTCCTCTGAAGATAGGGGGATTTCCTGGTCGCCGAGCACGAGCTTGGGGAAGAGTTCCAGTTAGTTTTCTTGTCACTTGTCTTTGTTTCCTTAATTGTCTGCCTTACGCTTACTTTAGCATTTAAGCTCATTTTCTAATGTGATTTGATTATGCAGGCACTATGGACTCTGATCTTGAGAATATGCTCAACAGCTGCTCGGGAGCCAAGCAGAGCAAATGCCCGAGGGCCTCACAAAAAACTGGCCGGCCCGCCAAAGTCCCTAAAAGGGCCGAGGTGACTCCTCCTCCTCCATCTCCTCTTGTCCCGAGCCCAGTCGCGCCCTCCACTCCCCAGGTCGACATTCCTTTGGCAGATGCTCCTTCTCTGCCTCCTGCTATCCAGATCCTTCCAACGATCGCCCCAACTCCGATGAAACCAACTCCCACTCGGGGGCGCCTGTTGTTGATTTCTACTCATTCTGATGAGTATGTTATCAACAACGCTGATGGGACTCATGGAGCCACTCTCGGCTCGGACATCCTGTCTCGGGTTGTCCAAAGCGTCAGTAGTCTTGGGGCTCCTCAATGGCAGTTCTTGGTCAATGCTCGGGACTCCCACGTCCTTTATGACAAGAGTTTCGAGCTTATCTCCTCGATAATTTCTCTTACTTCGTTATTTATTGTAATTTTACTTAGAGTATGTTCTAACTTGATTTGTTTGAGTGTTAGGCCCTTGTTGCAGTTGCTCAACTAAATTACAAGTTGAACAATGAGGTTCATGCGAGCATGTCCTATGCTCAAGAGTCGAAGGATCTCCATCTTAAGCTCGCTGACGAGTTCCAAGCTGCGAAGTCAAAGCTGGAGGCTGAGCTTAAAGAGAACAACTCCAGGGTCGAGGATCTCGAGAAGCTGAACGTTGAGCTCAAAGAGAAGAGCTCCAGGGCTGAGGAGCTTGAGAAGCTGAATTCCAAGCTTGAGGATAAGAAAAAGGCCACCTTTGAGATAATAGAGGGTGAAAAGGCTCGTCTTCTCGAAGTGTTTAAGAAGAGGAAGGATCGGGCAGTTGACATGGCCATGTACAAGATTTGGGCCAACAACGCCGATCTCGACACGAGCTTCTTGGGAACCTTTGAGGATGAGCTTCTGGCCAAATGGTAAGCTTGGTTAGATGCGGAGGAAGCTGCTCAGGAGGATGCTGAGAAGGCTAAGGAGGGGTCAAGTGCTGTCAAGGGAGATGCTCCTGCTTCTTAGATCTCGATCATGGACTACGTCCCTTTAAAAACTTTTGTAATAGTTTAGAGCCTTTCTTTTTCATGCCCTTGGGACAAAAACAATTTACAGCTCGTACAAGAGCTATTTACATTTAATATTTTTAATACCATGTTCGACTTCACTTTAATATTTTTGCTTTGCATCTCTCAGATCAAAATATTTTAAGCAACTTATATTAGATTTTGGCCTCTGTTTTTTTATTCATACAAACATATGTTGGATTTAAGCTCGAGTTTCGATGCATTCAAGCATAGTTTTCTCGATATATCCATATCCGATCTTGTTATTTGTCAAAGTCGGATCTTACTTTTACCACGCACTCGGAAGTACTTAAGTGATATGTAAGCTAAGTAGTTTAGTTGTATCTTTCTTTTTATAGTCACCTTTCCCCTTCCTTGGACAGTTCCTCGAGGTTATGAGGTCGAAACTTTTTGTTGCAAAATACTCCAGCCTCGGTATCGAATTATCTCGTAATAGGTTTATCTTTTTCCCACTTATGTCGATTGATTTTAGCTGGTTTGTTCCAAACCTATTTAGGTCGTGTTTGATTCGTAAACCATACATACATATATATATTTTTTATCTAGTTTTATCCAAATCACACTAGTTTACGTACCTAGTCATATCCAAACACTTTATTTTTAATAATCTGGTTTCGTCCAAATAATCTTAGCTCGTGCATCTAGTTATATCAATACACTTTATTTTTGATAATCTGGTTACGTCCAAATTATTTTAGCTCACAAATAATCAACCGCGACCACTGCATACTTAACTCCACCTTTTCCGGTTGGCAACGAGCCTATAAGATCGATTCCCCACACCGCAAATGACCATGGGGAGGTCATCATGGTTAGCTCGGATGGAGGTGCTCGCGGAATTGTAGCAAATCGCTGGCATTTATCGCATTTCTTGACATACTCGAATGCGTCTGCTTTGAAAGTGGGCCAGAAGTATCCTTGTCTTATAATTTTCTTTGATAGGTTATGCCCCCCAATGTGGTCTCCACAGAATCCTTCATGAACTTCTTCTTGGATTTTCTTGGCCTCGGGTGCAGTCATACATCGAATTAATGGCATAGAATATCCTCTCCGATACAACCTTCATTCCACAATAGTGTATCTGGGAATCTGATACATCAGTTTTCGAGCCTTATTCCGTTCTGCTGGGAGAATGTTGGTTTCGAGGTAATCAACTATTGGGATCATCCTGGTTGGTTCGGAGCCAATCATGCATACATCTTCCTGTTCAGGCTCGCTAATATTGGGAGTCGACAGGTGCTTAATTGGCTCTACATTCAACGCATTGACCTCATTGGACGTGGTGAGTCTGGCTAAGGCATCCCCATTTGAGTTTTGCTCTCAGGGAACCCGCTCTATCGCATAGAACTCGGAATGTTCGAGCGATGCTTTCAATTTTTCTAAATATGTGGCCATCTTTGTGCCATGAGCTTGATATTCCCCTAGGATTTGGTTAACCACCAACTGCGAATCACTATAACAATGTATTTCTTTGGCTATTCGGAGTTTCACCAATAGAGCTTCGTACTCAGCCTCATTGTTAGATGCTTCAAAGTTGAACCTTAAGGCAGAGTGGAATCGACTTCCAGTTGGAGTGATCAATATAATCCCTGCCCCCGATCCATTTTCGTTGGAAGATCCATCGACATAAAGTTTCCACAGCTCGTGGGTTGGGGTTAAAACTTCATCATCAAACACTCACGTACATTCCACAATGAAGTCTGCCAGGGCCTGCCCTTTTATGGTTGTTCTTGGATGATACGTGATCTCGATTGCCCGAGCTCAACAGTCCATTTTAGCAATCTGTCTGAGGCTTCTGGTTTGGACAAGACTTGCCGTAGCGGTTGGTCAGTCAGCACATGGATGGGGTGTGCTTGGAAGTAAGGTTGGAGCTTTCGAGATGAGTGGATCAGGCTAAGAGCCAGTTTTTCCATTATTGGGTATCTCGATTCTGCCCCCAGTAAGCTCTTGCTGACATAGTACACTGGTTTTTGCATGCTCTGGTCTTCTCGGACAAGCACAGCACTGATGGCGTTCTTGGTCGTAGCGAGGTACAAGTATAAGACTTCTCCCGTGATAGGTTTTGATAGAATTAGAGGTTCAGTGAGGTGCTTCTTTAGGTCCTGGAATGCGAGCTCGCATTCCTCTGTCCATTCAAATTTCTTGCCTCCTCTCAAAAGGTTGAAAAATGGAAGACACCGGTCTGTAGACTTAGAGACAAATCTACTTAATACCGCCATCCGTCGAGTTAAGCTTTGGAAATCTTTATGCTTTCGAGGTGAGGGCATGTCAATTAACGCCTGGATCTTGTCAAGATTAACCTCTATTCCTCGCACATTCACTATGAAGCCCAGAAACTTCCCTGACGATACTCCAAAAGAGCATTTTTGGGGGTTGAGTTTCATGTTGTATTTCCGTAGCACGGCAAAGCATTCTTCGAGGTCGTCCACATGGTTATTGTTATGTTTAGATTTGACTAAGATATCATCAACATACACTTCCATGTTATTACCTATCTACTCAGAGAACATCCTGTTTACAAGCCTTTGGTACGTTGCTCCAGCATTTTTAAGCCCGAAAGGCATGATATTGTAACAGTACAGCCCTTTATCTGTTAGAAAACTCGTATGCTCTTGGTCCGATGCATGCATGGCAATCTGGTTATATCCAGAATAAGCATCCATGAATGACATAAGACCGTGCCCAACTGTGGTATCTACGAGCTGATCGATTCAAGGTAGGGGAAAGCAATCCTTAGGGCATGCCTTGTTGAGATTGGAGTAGTCGATGCAAGTTCGCCATGTTCCGTTAGGTTTCAGAACCAATATTGGGTTGGCGACCCAATCAGGGTAGAAGGCGTCTCGTATAAATCGGTTGCCTTTAACCTATCGACTTCTTCCTTCAGGGATTTCTTCATATCATTGTCCAGGAGTCTTCTTTTTGCTGCTTCGAGGGGAAGCTCCTGTCAATGTTAAGTGCATGGCTTATCACATTCGGACTTATTCCTACCATGTCCGAATGTGACCATGCGAAAATATCCTGGTCCTTCCTCAAGAAGAAAATTAATTGCTATTTTGTTTTTTCTAAAAGGTTTTTCCCCACCTTCACAGTTTTTGGGGGATCAACTTCTTCGAGCTTGACCTCTTCGAGTTCCTCTAGCGGCTCGAGGTCAGCCCTTTCGTCTATTCTAGGATCAATCTCTTCGTTTGTTTCAAAGATTGTCCCATCCCTATTCTGAATCACAACAAGTGTTTGTGCACTTGTTTGCCTTTTCCCTCTAACGAAAATGATGTAGCATTCCCTTCCTGCGAGCTAGTCCCCTTTTAGAGTCCCAATGCCACTAGAAGTCGGGAACGTGATGGCCAGATGCCTAACAGACGAAACTGCCCCCAGTCTTGCTAGGGTGGGTCTCCCGAGCAGTACGTTATAGGACGATGGGAGATCCACCACGAAGAATTCCATCATCTTGGTTACTGAGATTGGGTAGTCTCCCAAGGTTACAGGGAGTTCCCTGGATCCCATACATGCAATCCCTTCTCCTGAAAAGTCGTACAACGTAGTTGCACAGGCTTTTAGGTTGTGAAGTGTGAGTCCCATATTTTCTAAAGTGGCCTTATAGAGGATATTCACTGAGCTTCCATTGTCAATTAGAACTCGGTTCACCCTCTTGTTCGTGAGCTGAAGGGTGATGACCAGAGGCTCATTATGAGGGAATTTTACGTGAGAGGCGTCCTCTTCAATAAAAGTTATGGGTTGTGTTTCAACCCTTTGTTGTTTCGGAGCTCTGGGTTCGGGTTTGTAAGGAGAACTGTCACCAGTTTTTAACTCATTGACATATCTTTTCTGGGCATTCCTATCCGTTCCTGCGATATGAGGTCCCTCCGAGATGGTTATCATATCCTCTCCATCAATCGGAGGGGGTCGCTCATCCTCCTAAGGTCGAGAGTTATTATTTTGGGCAGGTGGTACAACTGCTGCCCTTTGGATGGCAGAAGCCTGATTGGGGTTTCGGTTTCTCACATATTGCCCGAAATATCCCCTCAAGATCAATCCTTCGATCTCATCTTTCAGCTGTCGACACTCATCAGTTGTATGTCCGATGTCTCGGTGGAATCTGCAGTACTTGTTGGAGTCTCTTTTTTCCTTTTGGTTCCTCATGGGATCAGGTCATCTAAAAGGGACCTGGTTTTCATTAGCCAGGTAGATATTCTCCCGAGACTCATTGAGCTCGGTATACACTTTGTATATGGAGAAGTATCTTTCCCCTTTTTCATTTTTCTTTCTCTTAGAAGGGTTGTCCCCGGGGGGTTTTGAAGTCGTAGGATCTGCCGAGGTCGAGGCAGAGTTTGTGTTTGCTGTAGTTACGGGCTGAGAGGTCATATTCAATGCTGACCTCGCCTCTTCTACATTAACAAACCTTTGAGCTCGTCGATTAAACTCGGTTAAGGACCTTACAGACTTCCTTTGCAAATCTTCCCAGAGAGGACTTCCAGGCATTACTTTGGCTCGAATAGCCATTAAATGGCCACTATCGTCGACATCACGGGCTTGAGCGACTTCCAAGTTAAACCTCGTGAGATAACCTTTCAGTGACTCATTTGGCTGCTATCGGACATTGGTCAAGGCAGAAGCCTCGGGCCTAATGCCAACCATGGCTTTGAATTATTTCTTGAAATCTCTTGATAATTGATCCCAAGAAGCAATCAAAAGTCTTTTGTATTTTTCAAACCAGTTTTTTGTTGGTCCCGTGAGAGAGGTTGGGAACAACATACACCTGAACTCGTAGCCCACATTACTGGCTCACATAATTGTGTTGAATGTGCTTAAGTGACTGTATGGATATGAATTTCCATCGAATGGTGGGACATGGGGAATTCTAAATCCTTGAGGAAACAGGGTGTTGGAGATATGCGGGGCAAAGGGCTCGAGTTCCTCATCGAACTCTTCGTCCCGTTCCCAGCTACGTTCGTTCTGCAAGAGCCTGAATGCTCTTTCCAATTGCTCAATCCTTTCTTAGACTAGACCTATGGGAGGTCTGGCCTGAATCAAGGGGAACTGGTTATCGTTGATCATAACTCCAGTTCCCCACCTCGGCGCGGCATGTTTGCGCCCGTTGAGATGATCTCTCAGATCTGGATTCAGGGGATTATCACGTCCCCGGTTATGGTTTAAATGCTCCCGTAAATCTGGGTGATCTCCTTGATTTCCAGTGTTCCTAGGCTCTGGGTTATATATACTGACGGATCTAGTGTCACCCAAGCTTTCGCTGACATGGCTCGTTGCATGATTATTATGAGATGGGTTTCCTGCTGGTCTCCTTGTCTCAATAGTTTGAGATTGAGACATTCGGCTCCTCGTGGGATGGGGACCCATATGCTCCCTAGCAGTTTCTTCATTCCCATGTCTTCGCCCAGCTCGCCTTTCCCTATCACGATAGGTCGGTTGCGCATCCCTCCGAACTGACGAGGGGTGCCTTATTGGCGATGGTGGGTGTCTTATTGGAGAAGGTGGTTGTCATCCATTATGGGGCCTTGAAGGCCCTGAATTCGCTCAATCAGGCTCTGGCACATTCTGTGCAGCACTAGGATTTTGGGTTCGAGCCTCTGAGGGGGCTCGGTTATTCCCTATTCCTACTGGCACCTCTGTAGTTGGTTTGGTGGCACCGTCGGCCTAGTTACCTCTCTAGGGTCTTGGTTGCACAGGCTGCTCTGCTGGTGGCGGAGGTTGCTCTGCTCTTCTTGTGGCTGCGTTTTTACGTGGTTGTCCCTGGAGCCTACGAGGTGGGGCGTGAACGTCCCGCGGAGGCGAAGCCTGGGCAATTTGCGGAGGCAAGGCCTGAGCCGCCTGCGCTTCAGCAGCTAGTCTGGCTATCTCTTCGTTGCGTTTTTTAGCTTCTACCAACTGTTTATGCAGTTGGCGATTGTTGAGTTCCACGATTGGGACATATCTCTCGAGATTGCAGTACATATCCTCGTCGGCCCTGGGAGCAGGTGGTCCCCGAGAGTCGGATGAACCACTCCTCTCATCGGGATCAGAATTCACCATAGGCTGCTTTCCAGGGCACCGGGGGTACTCATCTTCATCTAGATTTTCCTCCTCAAGAATGTTGGGATCATTTACAGCCATTGCTAATTTGAAAGGCTCTTTGACTAAACAGATTCACACACTGTTTAATGGCTCTCAATGAAAGTACCAAACTGTTGACGCCGTTTTTCGTCAACTTGAAAATGAGAGCAATTAAACAAGAAGATATCAGAGGAAATGAAAGAAGATGTATACAAGGGATTTTTATGTGGTTCAGCAGTTAAATCTGCCTAGTCCACGAGTCTGTGTTATTAGCACTTGATAACTCTACAAAATAGAGTTATTTTACCACTTTTTATGTGCTAATTGTTGCTTATTTGTTGAGTTTTTAATTGATTTATTAAGTTTTTAAGTAATTTTGAATTTATTAGGTTTATTTTGATTTTCTATATTTTTGTGTGTTTTTATAGTTATTTTGTTGTAAAAAATTGTAGTTAATTATTTGAATTGTTATTGTTAAAGTAGTGGTAAAAAAATGTTGTATTATTGAACTTAAATGTAAAATATAATTAAGTTATAATTAATATTTTCAAAGAATTAAATTTATTTATTTTATAATTGAAAATATTGTATTATGATTTATTTTATATTTATTTTGTAGGGAATTTATGCTCTTGAAAAGCAATGAAAATGATGAAAAAAAAGTGGCATTTCAAGGAAAAGAAAGTAAAATTGTGGCATTCTTGAAATGCCATAAGCAAGGCCCAAGCCCACGTTCAGCACTTGCCATCAGCCATGTTCACCATGTGCTTCACCATTTCCTTGTCCAGCCATCATTCAATCAAATGCCACTTGCAGCTCCACACACTTCCCACGCCAACTGGCCACCGTATGCCATTAGCTTCCCATTTGCCAGCCACTCACTTGCCAGCTTCATAAAGCCTCCTGCCTCCAAATGCCATCAACAAGCCAAGCCCATCAGGCCCAAGGCCCACGGCCCAGCTCCAGCAAGTCTTCTCCTCACGTTCAGCCATCTTCAGCACTCTCCCACTGCTGCCGCGTGTCCACCAAAGTCACCCAAGCTTCAGCCATTCGGTCCTGCCACCCGCTTGCTACAGACCCCAGCTGCCACTCAGCTCTTCAGCCAGCCAGCCGTATGCCACCTTAGGCCCAATGCTTTCATCCCACACTGACCCAACAGTCACAAAGCTAATTGTCTTGAGCCCATAAATTGTCCAAAAGCACCATTGTCCCCTATGTCTAAAAATACCACATTTTTACTCCACTTTATACACATTTTACCCCAAAACATAATTATTACACCCTATAATTTACCCCTATTTACCATATTATAATTAATTAAATTAATTTAATCAATTTAATTAATTTAAATTGATTATTTTAATACCTCATTTTTCGCTATAAATAAGGGATTTAGGGTGTCCATTCTTAGGGGGAGGTTACTATACCATAATTTTTACACATTCAAAACCTCTCAATTCTCTTCATCTTCTTCTTTTTTTTGGTTATTTTCTATGTATTTTTAGAGGAAATTTTGGACGTTTCTCCTCCAAATTTTCCTATTTATGTTTGTAATTTTTTGTTTGTATTTTCTATTCTAGTTATGAGTTTCTAATCTTTTTAAGATTATTAAGGTGATGATGAAACAATTTGTAACTAGATAGTATTTATTTTGTATGTTGATTTCCCATTTTGTGCAACAAAATTTATGGAATTTTCTTCTTCAAATATCTTCTTTCATCTTAAATATCATGTATTTTGGATTGTTAGCACATATTTACATTTTGTTCTTCATTAATGCAAAAACATAATATTCTTTGTGTAAGATGTGTCATTAAATTGTACACATCCATGCTTAGAACAAAAATGTTATGTTTTGACTTATAAATAATGTTCATTGATTTATTTGTTATTTCATTAGATTGATTTACACTAAATGCTTTGAAATTATAATTTTGAAAAGTGAAGAAAAATCTTATCTCTTTAAGAAGTAATTTGTGCTTAAAATTATAAATCTATTTAGAAAATGATAGTTTGATTTATTTTAACTATCACTAAAACTTGGGAATCAATATACTTATAAATATTATTGAACTTATATTTTGTGGATTCCAATCCTTAATAATCTTATCTTACCATCTTGATTTCTACTATTAATTTATGTTTATATTTGTCTTTAATATCTTTATTATTATATTTTATTTTATTTTTATTATACAAAAATCTCATCAATCTTTGGAACTAGGTTAGAATTTATTAATTTTGATTTAAAATAGTTTTATTTTCAATTTTAGACAACTCCTTTGGGTTCAGTATCCTTGCTTACACGATTATTATTCTATATGAACGATTCGTGCGCTTGCGATTTATAAATTTTTAAACATACCCGTTTTGGGTTCATCAGCACTTAGGAGTTTTCTGGAAACTTTTCAGAGAATAGTTGCCCAGAGTTTTCTCTCAAGATCTCAGAAATTCGGTTCTCTACAAATGGAGCTTCCTTCTCTATTTATAGAGAAAGTTACAGAATTCATTCCCACATATTTCGAGAAGATATTTTGTGAATCAAATAATATAATGCTATTTAATGCATTATTTCCTACGTACACGGATACATCCCATAAAATGTGGGATTGGATAACAAATTAAATAATATCCCTTAAACATTGGGATTTTACAACAATCAATACATTCATATGTAACCGATTAGCTCAGACTGAGAGTTCATTACTTCTCCGAGACTATCCGTCAATCGTGAGCTCGTCACCTAACTTCTCCTACGCTTAGAACAAGTAACCACTGACGAAGTCATCACATTCGAGCTTACACTTTCTGAGATCGAACCATCTCGTCTTGAAGGCAAGAGATGCACCAGGGAAACATATGTGTCAAACCATGGTTATTTAGAGCTCAGAGCATATTCGAGGCTACACACCCTCGAGCTTTTCGAGGTCGTTATTTACAACAAAGCGGTCTGACTGAAGGATCATATGACGATCGTGTATATTTCAATCTTACACCTAACGATCCTATATTTCGGGGTCATAACTTCTCATGTTCGAAATCTGGGTGTAACAGAAATAAAGAAAAAAGCTGGTGCAATAATAACAGACTTACGAGTGTGTGTTACTATAGTTCAAGAATCATGCAATGAAAATAACTTTTTCCAACTAGCAAAATAGATAGCTACAATAGAAGAAATGGAGGTGGGGACATTAATAATGCAAGCCAACTATGCTTCCATCAATGAACAAAAGTTACTTTAAGAAGGAATGTCAAGCAAAACAAACGAGGTCAACAACGTGCCATACTTACCTCATCTTGTTGAAGAAGTAGCTGATTTCACAGTTAAAGACAATACAAAAAGAAAAAAGAAGTTGAAGGAAATACAAATAGTAATATTTGATTACACAGTAAACACAATAGTGCAAGGGAAAATTTACAAGGACAATAAGACAATCAAATTAGCTCTTGGCTACTATGTCATGCTGCATAACTTCCAACTCAAAACAAAAAGTTCAAAATTGAGAAAACACTTGGTTACCTGCGCAGATGACACATGCAGCTGGTTTGTGAGAGCATCTAAGTACAGAGACCAAGATCTATTCAAGGTACGAAAATGCATTTCAAATCACACTTTCTTTGTTGAAATTGTTATGGGGGACCATAGGCAAGCAAAAAGCATCGTAATTGGTGAATTCATAAAGAACAAGTACATGTCAATCAAAATAAATTACATTCCAAATGACATCATGAATTGCATGAATGATGACTTTGGAGTAACCATGGGATATACAAAAAAGCATGGAGATCAAGAGAGAAAGCTTTGCACCTAGTAAGAGAACCCCGATGATTCATATCAAAAGCTGCCAATGTACCTTCACATGTTGAAGCAAAAAAATCCAGGAATAATAACACACCTACTCACATACAAGGAAGATAGATTCAAATAACTATTCATAGCATTCTCTAACTCAATTAAGGGCTGGAGATACTTGAAGCCTAAATAATTTTTGTTGATGGAACTTTCTTGAAAATTGCACATGGCGGTACCTTATTTTCAGCATCAATGTTAGATTCAAATAACAACATTTTAGTCTTGGCTTTTGGAATAGCAGACTCTAAAAAATGATAACTCATGGATTAGGTTCTTCTCCAAACTGAGAGACACATATGGAGAACCCGAAGGTATGATAGCTTCAATTATATACTCTTGTTTACATAGAAAAAGAAACTGATTACCCAACCAGATACACACATACATGCAATTTCTTCCAATATCTGATTAAAGTAACTAGTTACCTTCACCAAAAAAAAAAAATTAATAATACCTAATTTTTGTTTTTTATTTTACAATATTTAAACTTCACAGGATTGGCTATTGTTTCCGACAGACATAAAAGCATAGACAATGCAGTACATATGATGTGCCCAAATGCTTTCCATGGAGCTTGCATGTTTCACTCACTCAACAATTTGAAAAGCAAGTATGGAAGCCATGGAGAAGAGCTACAAATGAACTTCATTGCAGCAGCAAAAGCATACACAAAAACAGAATGTGAACGCTACATGAAAGGCTTTGATAGACTTGACAGACGCATTAGACCCTGTTTAGAGAAAGCCAAGTATGAAAATTGGGCAAGATCATACCCGCTAACAAAAAGACACACCATGATGACATCCAACATTGCACTAAAAGCTACGAGAAATATCCCCCATTGATATCTTAGTTGAATGGCTTAGAAGTTTGGTTCAAAAGTGGGTTTGGAACAACTTCAATAATGCAAACAAAACATTCACAAAAAATCTCCACAACAATAGAGAATGAGTTAAGGCATGATATTGTTTAAAAAATAAAGTATGAAGTATGCAACTAAACTTATTCGTACTATTTTTTATATCGTCAATGGATGGTAAACAATTACCTTATGTAACAGCAAAAGAAAAAAAACTATTAAGCTAAAGTGAAGGGTAACTAGTTACCTTCAATGTTAGTTATAATTAAGATGTTTATTTTTTGTTTCATGGCAAAAATATATTAAGGTCTTTCCTTTCAACCCAATAGAATACCAAGTTCGTGATGAAAAGGGGATCAATTTCACAGTAAATATACACAATAGAACATGTACTTGCAATAGGTTTCAAGAAGATGAAATGCCTTGTGGGTATACAGTAGCTGTAATTGCAAAGAGAAAATTGGGAGTGTATGATTACTATGCAAAGTTCTACAAAACAAAAATGTTGAAAGCATTGTACCAAATAATATGTTCATCATTTTCCTCATAAGGATGAATGGAATCTCCCACAACACTCAGATATAGTGTTGCTACCTCCAAAGGACACAATCCCGACAAGAAGACTAATAAAGAAAAGAATAAGATTGAGAGGGGAACCAAAAGTAATAATTACCTGTGGGAAATGTGGCCAACCAGGACATAACAGGAAGACTTGCAAGAATGCTCCAATTGAGAAGCCAAACGAGGAGAAAAAACAAAAGACATAGCTTCATAATTTATAGAAAACAAACCTATCATAGCTTTATTCATTAAATGAGTGATTGTAATATTCATCAATTGTTATTAATTATTTTAATAAGTCTATTTCAAATTTAAACACATTGATTGATTACACAAACTTATAAAATCATTTCAAACTAGTTTCTTGAGATTGTTTACTTCATATTTATCAATGCCACCATCTACATAAATATACCAACAAAGAAAGTAACTGGTTACCAAAAAAATGAAAAGGAATCAAACAAGAAGGTAACCAGTTACCCATAAAATACCAACAAAACAACTATATAGGTAACTAGTTACCCTGATATAACAATACACGCCAAATTACCCACTTTAATAATACAAACCTAGAGGGAAAAAGTCTAAAAAGCACTTATGCAACTAGTTACCCTTCGTATATTAGCAAAGAAACAACATAGGTACCTAGTTACCCTCATAGTAATTTTTGCCTCAAATTACACCTGGAAAATTAGTTAAACAACCCATCTGGGATCTGGTTACCCTCAAATAATTCTATAAAACAAATAGAAAAACTAGCTACCTGTTTTAAAGTGTTATATACAATAAATATTAATAATAGAATTAAAAAAACAATGAACAAAAAATAATAAATAAAACAACAAATGAACTAACAAAAGGCTAAAGTGATATATATATAGAGAGATTGTAACTATCATAACCATCGTCATAATTGTTAGTACTCAGCAGCAATCATTAAGAAATCTTTCATATATATATATATATAATTTAGGGTAGCTAGTTACAATGCTATTAAAAAAACTTAACTTGGACCAATAAAAAAACTATCTCGGGTATCATTAAGGAGGAGGTGAGGAGGCTGAAAGATGAAATGATGGTGAAAAACAAATAAATAGATTTGCTAGAAAAGAAAACTGAGGATTCCAATATTTATCCACGCCATAAAATGGATGCAATATTTTCTTAAAATAAATCGGGTGATAAATCATCAATGACAGATAATTGGTGTATTAATTACAAACAGTTCAATTTATAAAATAATGCATTGAATTTTGTAATATACCACTTGACACGCGATGATAGGGTTGCAAATTTTGCGGTTGAGCCACTATATATTGTAGCTTGTTCTTGTCATAATTTCTACTTAAGTTTACAATTTCTAGGTTTCTTAGGTGTAGATTAAGGACCAAAGAAGACATAAATTTCTTGTTGGACATTGCTGAAGGTTTTGATCTGATCATATAGTTATTCCTCATGATTCTTGCATTATTGTCCCTTTTACACAGTAAAACTGTTGATAATCGTGTAAGTCAAAATTAGCTGAACCAAAAGAGCCATTGAAATTGCCTAACACATTTTCTTCCTCTTCCTCTCCTTTCCCTGCTCACGCCTCTCCTTATCCTCTTCCCTAGACATGTAACATCAATATGTTGCACATATAAAATATAATTACAAGCAAAAAAACATAGTACACCTTGTAAGAAAATTTCAAGCAATAAATCACCAAACAAAGAGGTATCTGGTTATTATCCAACACATATATGTATATGTAGCAAAAACAACATAATAATTAAAGATGAAAACAACAGATAACTAAGAAACTTACGAAATAATCTAAAAGCTGCCCATCAAAATAAAGGCTATAAAACCATATCTTCTCAATGATGAAAATAAAACTGAAATTAATAAATGTCTCCACTGATCATACTTTTTGAATCTGAGAAATATAAAAACAACACAAAATTAAGACATTATAAACAAAACAAACAAAAACAAAGGACAAAAAGACAAAAAAGAAATCACACTTTCTTGTTATAATGCTTCACTTTAGCTCAAATCCATTCATGAAACTTGTAAAATTGTACTTCAATGTGATTGCTTCCAAAATTGTTGTAAAAAGATAGACATTATCCACAACTCGCCTCTTCCTTTTTTCTTTAAGTTCAGGTTCAGATGAACCAAACTCAGTGATGAAAGAAGACCTAACCTTAGCACAAGGCTTGATCTCCCTTTTCCCAATAAAAAAATCATACACAACTAAGGTAACCAGTTACCTTAGAACCTAAACAACCCCAAAATATACAAAGAGAAACAATGAAAATTATAGAGTAACTAGCTATTTAGCATTGAAACAACACAGAAATACAAGGGAAGGTAACCAATTATCTATGCAAAATCAACAAACAAAAAAAAATCTCCAAATCTAAAGAGAAAACTATAAAATATAGCTAGTAAAGTAATCAGTTACCTTAATACATGAGAAATCAGAATACTCACAAAGTAACCAATTACCCCTAAACAAACAATAAAATACTCAGCAAAACAAAGTAACTGGTTACCCAGCCTTGAAACTGTTACATTAAAAAACCCTTACACAAAGAATAAACTAAACACCATAATAAAATATAAACAAAGCATACAAAAACAATATCTAAAAAGAATATGGAAAAACCAAAAACTAAAACACTAAAATACCTTAATCTTAGTGTCTTTATTGGTCCCAACATCCATGCTCTTCAATAATCCCCTTGGACTTTGAGGTGAACAACCCAAATTTGTTGAAGAACCAGGGTCGGGAGTAGACTTAGAGGGACCATCAATGTTTCCATTTTTAACAATTTCAATGAAATGTACAAAATCAACCAAAAATCAGTGAAAAAGCAAACACTAATGCCTTTAACTAAACAATAAAACAAAGAGAAAATGGCACAATCAGTACTAGTATGACCAAAAATTACATGGAAAGGAAAATTTAATGTAAAACCCACAACCAAACAAGAACTGGAAAATCTGAAAAAACTTGATACAAGGACAACTTCAAACATGTCATTTTCAAGCAGAATTACAAGTAGTATTTGTTTCTCTGGTCTTCATTTAAAAAAGCTAGAGAGAAAAATAACTTTATGCTAGACCAAACAAAGATTATGGGATAATGAACTCAAATGGGTTTGGTGTATTTTCTAGTTTGATTGATCCTATTGTGGGAAAAAACTTAAACTTGATGCCTCGATTTCCTCCAACAATATTAGTTCTCAGCTCCAAGTTCAAACTAGCTTATTCATTACAGTTTTGTATTTGGTTTTAAATTAAATTTTGGTAGTGAAAATGTCTCAATTTATTTATTTTCCCTTAATTTGTTTATACTCTGTTTTGCTAGTTTAATTAGCTCGAGTTTGACACTTCATTCTACTAAGTTTCAGACTTATGCTTCCCCAACTAAACAAGTTTCTATAAGGAAGTTATTAAGGTTGAAGCGCTTTTATTTCTAACTTTTTACCTTTCTAATAATTGCACATCTTTTGAATAAAGATATATATATATATATATATATATATAGGAATTTTCTTAGATAGGGACATTATTTTTGCTCCTACTATAGGAGTATTTTTTATTTTTGGCACTAGGAGAAATTATAACCCAATTTTTTTTACATGATGACTTACATTATAGTTATAACAGGCATCTCGCCAATTTTTGGGAAATTATATATAGTTTACAATGCCGAAAACAAAGTTCAAATAGTCAGTTGCACCCGTGCTTATACGCGTGGAAAACAGACTATTTCAACTCTGATTTTGGCACCGTAAATTATTCGGATTTTTTGAAAAATTTGTGGAATGTTTGTTATAACTATAATGTACGTCATCATACAAAAAAAAATTGGGATATAATTTTTCCAAATACAAAACAAAATGCTTCTACAATAAGAACAAAAGTGATGTCCCTAAGGCCAACTTCAATGGGAGTTGCCTTGCCTAATGCCTTGTCAGAGGTGGTCAAAGGTGGAAAATAAAAGCTGATGTGGAGAGGTTAGTTTGTGTTGAAATTTGGCAACGTTGCCCAGCAGTGGCAACGTTGCCTTCAATTTTTTTTTAATTTTTTTTATTGTTTGATTAGTTAAATTTTGATGTGACAATTTAAGCCATCTCTCCCCATTGGAGTTGGCATAAGAAGCACACAAAATATAGTTAAAGAAAAAAATACTCAAATATGTACACAACTTTGCTTCTTTGCTTATTTTTTTTATAAAATAGTGACCAACATTAAAAGCTTACCTGGAAAACCCCAACACATTGATGACGTGAATCAAACTAACATCAGCAACATGAGAAAACCACGCCAATTGACAGAAGAGAAAACAATTTGGATGTTCTCGAATTAAATGATCGAAATTGACTGAGCATAGGAGGTTTGATCGGAACGGATGAAGGCGAAAAAATCAACGAAAGAAACGTCTTAGAGAAGAAAGATAAGTTAAGAGAGAAGTGAAAATGATAAGGTAAAGAGTGATATTAAATTACAAAAATTATATAGATAAAAATAGATTAACTAATAAAATAGATTAAATTGAATTTTAAAAATATTTTATAATAAAACAGATCAATATAGTTAAATAAAAACACTGAAATAACTAAAATAACCTCCCAAATTGAATAAACTTAATTAAGAGTAAAATTATGGTATAAATTAAAGTTTGTACAAAAATATGGGGAAAAAGCCCATAAAAGTGATAATAATTTATAAAAAGCCATGAAATAATTATTTTTTAAAAAAGTCATCTTTTTGTAAACTTGATCAAAAAAATCATATAAAATTTAATTTCCACTACTTTTATTGGTAAAATAAAACAAAAACTTGGATACTAATTTATAACTCAATTAAGTATTTTCGCCGCAAATATCTCTTGTGATAATAATTAGGAAAATTTACATCCTTAATTGTTTTTTTCATTTTAATCACAAAAATCACTTAGTTTTTTTTATTTACAAATATAACTTGTCACATCAACAAAATATTTCGGAATTCAAAATAATACTGCCTGAAATTGGAAAGTAAGAATTCCTCCAACTGGGCATGGAAAAAGAGGCACCACTCTCGCTGCCTGGATTTTTTTCTTTTGTTTTTGTAGGTTTTTCAAAAGCAACATTTTGGTTGCTTATAATACCAATAAGATACTAACTAGTTACCTTTTCATAAAAAGCTTCTTTTTCGATTATATTATTTCATATACATTTTGGTTATCTCTAAGCTTATCTGTAAAAAAAATTTAATTATCTTTAGAAACCAATTAGTTACCTTTAAAAACATGGCTTCATTTTTAGGTTATATTGTGGTGTCTTATTATTTAAGATACTCTTATGTTACCTTCAAGCCTATTTTTAAAACTAATTAGTTACCATATAGTATAACAAGTGTTGTCATATAACTTATTACCAAATGATACTATTTAGTATACTATATAGTAACTTTTAAATGAAAATTTATTAGTGAATGGCGGCTTTGGGCTCTGGATCACGTTGAACAGTGGCTACAAGCTAGAGAATGAGTCAAACTCTTGGCTCGAGATCGCGTTCCACAATGGATCTAGTTTTGGGAATCATTAGGTTGGATTTGATTTTGTAATTGATTTTCTCTTGGGTTTGGATTTCTATATGTTTTGTATTTATGTCCTTGAGATTGATTTTGTATTTGATTTTTGTTTCTAAGATTGGATTAATATTTGAGTTATGGTATTTGAATTTCATCTATATGTATAGATTTGCATATGGAATTGTATTTCAGTATTTTCCAGAATTTGGGATTGGAATTATGAAATTGTTATTTTATATTTTTTTTTTATTTTTTGTTTGTTTGGAGACAGCATAAAACCGACGCTTCTGAGATCTATAGTGTCACTTCTAAATAGTTGCTTCATATGTGTTCAATTGCGACACCTAAGATGGCGGCGATTCAAAAGCCGACACAATTGGCAATAGATTCATTTATGCAACAATGTTAAATCCCAGTTTTTTTAGTATTGGGAGCTTCATTTTTCGATCATATTATTTCAAATACATTTTGATTACCTGTAAATTTATTTGTAGAAAATTGATTATCCTTTGCTACCAATTAATTACCTTTAAAAATATGGGTTCATTTTTAGGTTATATTGTGATTTCTTATTATTTAAGATGTTCTTATGTCAACTTCAAGCCTATTTAAAAAACTAATTAATTAGTTACCATATAGTTTAACTAGTTTACATAAAATTTATTAGCAAATGATATTATTTAGTATACTACATAGTAACTTTTAAATTATATAATCTATAATAGAGTTTATACATTTTTAGACCATGTATTTTGTCCAATTACCTGTTTTGATCCTATGTTTTGACAAATGATTTTTTGGACCTTATGTTTTGTAAAATGGTTCAAATAGAACCATAAACTCGATTTTCGTCAAAGTTTTCTAAGCTAAAATTACAAATAATTCACCAAACTAATAATTAAAAAAAAAAACATAATCATTTTTGCCTAACAACTGTGTTGTTATATTCAATATTTTTTCTTTATCAAAATTGGGTTTAGGGGTCTATTTGATCCATTTTACAAAAACACAGAATCCAAAAAGCAATTTGTCAAAACACAAAATTCAAATAGGTAATGAGACAAAACACATGGTCCAGAAAGGTATAAACCATTTATAATACACTTTTTAGTTACCACTACAGGAAAATAGATATACTGCGACGACATTTGTTGGTATAAAATATGATAAATCAGGATACACAACAAAATTGATCTTTTAAAAAATTTATTAAAATACTAGCAAGGATCATACATATATAGATATATTATATCAAACACAAATAGATTAGATATTACATCTTGTATCCTATCAAGAGACCACGAATCTTTTTGTATAAATCAATGATCGTCTTATCCTTATTCTTAAAGCTCACACCTAAAATCTTCCAGACAAATCCTCAAACTCACAAGGACGTGTGTGGGCATATAAGATTCAAAATGTTAATTTAGAACTCTCTAGATATACTCAACACATGAGATCTATAGAGGTTTGAGAAGAGATAGGATGTTGTGATAAGAATTTCATGCTTAGGAAAGGTTGATGTTGTGGTAATTTAAAAATAATAATTAAATATAATTACATAAACAAATAATTTTGAAATTCAAAATTCCAATCCTAAGGATATTTCTATCTCTTAGTGGAGCCACACACACTCACTATACAATGAGTGTGTCATGAGCCACGTTAGGGTTTCCATAATTTTCTCATTTGTTTGTTTAATTAATATTTAAGATAATATATTTATCCAAAATAAATATCAGTGAATTTCAAATTAATTTTATCTTAAAATATCATTTTTAAATAAATTTATAAATATCTTACAATAAGATAATTATTAATCTTTCTATATTAATCCAAACATGATTAATATTTATTTTAACATATAGTTTTTTTTTCAAAATAAAAAATATATAGTTAAATAATTAATCTATTGCCCATAACTATTACATAATTATTTCCTTGCCCCGGAAAATTAATTCCTTTGTTCTCTCTACAAATCTTTCTTTTGATATCCTTACCCTTGACAGTGTAGGACAGAGGTGATCTGGGGACCATGAACCTATAATATTGTAACGTTCCAGAATTTTACGTAGTTAGATAGTAGTAGTAGTAGATAGTAGTAGCTTGTAGTATTTTTAAATTCCGTGAATATTGGTTCAAATCGGGACTTAGTTGGATACTCATAGCAATAGTTATAGATTTTATAAGTTTAACCTATAGTTTAGAAATATTAATTATAACATAAGGTTTGCTTAATATTATTGGACATATAAATATTATTTATTATAACCTAAGGTTTAGATAGAACCACTAAGAGCATGACACTTGTCATAATCATATTTATTTAAGGATTTAAGTATTTTTAAATAAAAGAAAGTTCTAGAAACTCTAGAATCTTCCAGAACCATTAAGAGCATGGAAATTGTCATAATCATATTTATTTAAGGAATTAAGTATTTTTAAATAAAAGAAAGTTCTAGAAACTCTAGAATCTTCCAGAACCATTAAGAGCATGACATTTGTCATAATCACGTTTATTTAAGGATTTAAGTATTTTTTTTAATAAAAGAAAGATCTAGAAACTTTAGAACCTTCCAAAACCATTAAGAGCATGACACTTGTCATAATCATATTTATTTAAGGATTTAATTTTTTTTTTAATAGGATAGTTTCACTCCTCAAACCTTATAAATAGGACCTAGTGCTCAGCCATTTTCTTCGTTCTTCAAGCAGTGTTCAGAGCCTTCAAGCTGCTAGGATTTCTATAGAGAGATACACTTGAGTTTTGGGATAAAAGCTTTATAAACATTTGGGTGGTGAGATAAAGTGTGTTTTCGATATTGAAGTGTAGATCAGTTCTAGTTCATCCTAGGCAATACAATTCATAAGTTCTATTCTTTATGATTCCTTAGTTTTCCTTAAGTTTCTTTGAGATCCTAACATCTGTTTATGATTTTGATGGTTAGGTGTTTAAGTTCTTAATTTAAGGTTCTTCTCGGTAAGTTTCTTCTTTGATGGTTTAGATTTTCTTTTCAACTTCATTTCTTTAGAAACTTATGGTTTCTTTATGTTTGGTTTTAGGAGTTTCAATCTCGCTTTTGTCTCCAATATTCCAGTTTTTGGTAAGGAAAATTAGATAGTTTAGTATTATGATCTAGTTTATGTTTGTATGACTTAACATTTCAGGTACAATAAAGGGGTAAGTGTGTCTGGACCTAAGGTTTCCAATGATGTATGACGGACTATGTTCGGTAGGCTCGGTTGCCAAAACTTTATGACGGACCTATGTACGATGTATGATGGATTTTTGTCCAAGGCTTAATTTTCACCCCTGTATAAACACTTATCTTTTTATTATATCTGACTTGTTATTTTAGTTATGATTATGATATATGACCTATAGTTATGATTTATGATCTATGACTTATGAGCTATGACTTATGACTTAGAGTATGATTTATGATTTATGGCTTAGATTATGATTTAGAATTATGACTTAATTTATGATATGATCTTGAGGTTTGTGTTTGCATGACTCTTGTGAATTATGTTATGTTTGATTATATGACTAACTCTTGTTTGTATTTTCTTTACTGGGCTTAGAAGCTCACTCATTATGATGTTGTTATTTCAGGAAATTAAGGATAGAAAGGCCGGTGGCGAGTGTGGGACTTAAGAGCTTCGTGATGTATTCGTGGGGACCATATAGTCGAGCAAGATCAAGCGAGCCTATTTTTATTAAAGAATGATTATTTTAAATTTTTATTTAAATGTTGCTCATATTTTTATGTGAAAGACAATTATTTTGTTTTTGTAAAACCATGTATCCATGTATTTATTTTTAAGTTTTTATTAAATAAAAGAGAAATATTTACGATTATGACCCAACGTTGTGTTCTCGATAATCTATGAGAAATTAGGGCGTTACAGGTGGTATCAAAGACCACGACTATATTGGTCCTGAATGTTCCCACGAAATACACATGATAGCTACAAAGGACCTACTCGTTACCAAGTAAGTATACACATTGTTTTCCAAATATGTTTGTAATGTTTTTTTTTTTTTTGTGTTATTTTCATAAATTAGCCCAATGGACTCAAGTGTGGTTAGAAAGGTTAAAGCAATAAGAAGAATATCAGACCTTGTGAATGATAATGGATCCGATGTGGAGGATTAGATGCATATAAGAACACATCGTTAAATTTTATTATATGTTGTTTTAGAATATTTTCACTAGTTGCTATTTTTTTTTATAAAACATGTTATTTGTTTTATTTCATTGTTTAGTAAGTGTTAAGAGTTTTGGATTCAATTGAAAGTGTAAAGTTTAAATTCCTCTCTTGTGGATTAGCCCATTTGTGAAGGCCCATTTGCTTTGCATTATTAGATTGGGTCCAATTTAAATGTATAACAATTAATAAAGCAAGGGTTCAAATTCCTGTCTTTTGGGTCCAAGTGGAAGTTAGGGGGCCTTAGAAAAGGGTACGATATACTGAACCCAACCCTCCTACATTGAAGATTCAATTGTTAAGGCCCATTGTTATAGGGTAGTTTTTATAGATAGATGGACCTAATAGACAGTAGTACAATAGGCTAAGTTGTATCGTTTACTTGTTTTGTTTGTCTTAGTTTTTCAACTTTTCTCTCTTGGGGAAACAGAAAGGACACATGGAGCAGGAACCAAGAAGATCTGAAAGACTAAATGGCCAAGGTAGAGGCCAAGGTAGGGGTCAAGGCCGAGGAAGGGGGCGAGGAAGAAGAGTAACCACCACCCCCACATATGAAGAATTTCCAGCAGCCCTAGGAGTGTCAGAGGCACCCAATGTAGTAGAAGAGCAGGCAGCAGTTGCTACTCGAGAAAATTTGGAAAGGGAGAATGCTCGTCTTAGGGCAGAGCTAAGGAGAAGGGAAGAAGAGTTCCAAATAAACACAGGGCAACAACAACAAGTGGCGCAGAAAGTCATTCCTCTAGTGCAATTACTACAGTTGGTAGAACCTCGCTATGAGGCAGTATATGAACGCTTTAGGAAGCAGCAACCACCAAAATTCGATGGCAGGTCAGATCCAATAGAAGCAGAAGAGTGGCTTCGATCAGTGGAGTCCATTCTAGAACATATGCGATTGGGAAACGAAGATCGGGTCTTTTGCGATTCAAGCTTGCTAAAGAAAGACGCCCGCATCTGGTGGGATATAGTGAAGCAGACTAGAGATGTGAACGTTATGACTTGGGAGGAGTTTATCCAAGTGTTCAACAAGAAGTACTATAGTTCTGCGATTCTAGCCACAAGGGTGGACGAATTCGTTGCGCTTACTCAAGGGAATTCGACTGTGACAGAGTATGCCAAGAAGTTTAATAGGCTGGCTAAGTTCGCAGCGGACATGGTACCCACTGAGATGCTGAGAATTCAAAGATTTGTGAAGGGACTAAAACCTATGATAGCCCGCGACGTGAAGTTGATTCGGGGAATAACCACTTATGTGGAAACATTAGAGGTAGCTTTGGAAGCTGAGCAGGCTGAAGAAAGGATTTGGAAAGAAGGCGCGGCCAGAAGGGATGCCAAAAAGAATAACAATGACCAGAACGACCACAAACGAAAGCATGACAGTGGTCAAAATCAGAAAGCTGACAAGAAGAATAAGACTGCACCAAAAAGTAACGAGAATAAGAAGCCCTATGTGGAGTATCCCTAGTGCCCTATCTGCAAGAGGAAGCATTAAGGAGAATGCTGATATAAGACAAAAGGTTGTTTCAATTGCGGAGAAGAAGGACACATTAAAAAGGATTGCCCAAAGTTGAAAGACCAAAAGAAAGATGATAAGCTCGTGCCAGCCAGAGTTTTTGCTCTTACTAGAGGTGAAGCAGAAACTAGTAATACTGTGGTAACAGGTCAAGTCACTGCAATGCCCCGAATTTCCTAATAAGGGTTAGGACCTTGATTAAGAAGCCGGGAGGGCCATAATTGAGTTATGATGGTATTTAATGATTATATGCATGTGTTATGTGAATTATATTATTATATGATGGTGAATGCATGCATATGGGTTCATATTTTAATTGCAAGGGTATTTTGGTAATGTGGCCGCTGTGGGCGTAATTGTGTATTTTGGGTGCATGATTGTGATCAATTAATATAGCCACATCATAAGGTGGATTGGTTCTAGCTATTTTGCATGAGATGATCATGGAATGTAAGTGTTCGGTCTAGTCATAACGAGTTTAAGTTCGGGGCTCAGGGTGAGTCTCGGGGTCATTTCGATGATTAGAACATTACCGAGAATTAAAGGGTAATGAGATATGATTTATTGGCATTTGAGAATATTGAGAATAGTAGGACTTTGAGGGTGTTAATTATAATTATCGAGATTTACGGGAAAGGACAATTTTACCCTTGGGAGTGTTTATAAGCCTTTATTTGACCTAGGGGAAAAATAGTCTTTTCACCCCTAAGATATATATATCAGCCCTTTGAGTTTAGAAGGCTGTGGAATTGTTAAAAAACAGAGCATCAACAACCTTCTCTCTCTCTCTCTCTCTCACCCGTGCACCAATTTCCCTCTTTCTCCCTTTGGAATTTTGAAGCCAATTTGGAGGAATAAGTTAGGAAATCAAGGTTTGAGCTTAGGAAATTGATTCAGCCATTGAAGGGGATTGAAAACCAAGCTTGAGGTAAGGAAACTCAGTCATGAAAGTCTTGTTATACCCTGTTTTCTTTTAAGTTTCAGTTTGTGATTTCTTGGTGGTTAGTTGGAATTAATGGAAGTTTGATTGGTGTTTAACTTGGGTTTTGATGAGGGTGAGTTGTAGATGGAGTTTAGGGGTTGAATTGGGTGTTAGGTTGATGTTTGGGATTGGTTTGAAGGGTTGGTTTCAAGGAGAACGCAGGGGAGAAAAATCTGGTTCTTGCTGTTTTGCTTAATGTGTTGCGGCCTGGCTATGGTGAGCTGCGGCCTGCGTGGTTTTCTGAGGGAGATGAGCCTCTGTCTGAGAGGTGAGCCGTGGCATGGCTAGGGAGGGCCGCGTCCCATAGGGGCAGTTTTGGCCAGAAATGGGTTTTTGACTTGGGGATGTTAGCCTTAGGCCTCGGGGTTGATCCTACTACTCGGTTAAGTGTGGATTGATGTCCCGGAGGCTAGATATTGGTTTGGGAACCTATGTTGATCATTTTTATTGATGGTATCCTATATTTTGGTTATGACTAGGTGACCGCTAAAGGACTAAAAGTTGATCGTTATTCTATTCGTTCTAGCTCAAATCTGAGGTAAGAAAACTGCACCCTGTGTATATGTGACATGCATGGCTATTCTTGATGCATGTTGGTTGATTATTAAACGTGACATGCATGGCTATTATTGGTGCATGTTGGATTGTTAAATATAATGCATGTGATGCACGAGAAACATGTGATTAGGACATGCTTTGTATAATGAATATGATATCGTTCAGAGCTTGATCCTCTGTGTTTGTGCATGGTCCTAATTGTGCTAGTACCTGTTAAGTAAGCATGCTGGATACCTTGTTTATGGATATTGGACATGTGATATATGTTTGGTGGCATGGCTTACTTATGTATGGCACTGACTTATTAGTCAGATTCGGCAATGGTGTTAGATCCATCTGTGAAGCTGTGATTTATTAGTCAAGTTCACAATGAGTTGAACATTGGTCGTGTTTACTGACCGAAGAGTCAGAGATGGCATAGCGTCAAGAATGCCGAGACAAATGAAGATTAGATCTAATCAATATCAGCATTGAATGGATCTATGGCATTAATGCTGGACCAACCCTAAAGTCGATGAACTTATAAGCGCTTGGTTAGTCTGAGACTAGTTACTGAGAGCCAGGGCGTAGAGCCCCGGTGACTGTTTGTCACATGGCTAAAGGGTGCTGTTCCCATATTAGTGACTTTGGATATTAGTTAAGCACTGGTGATCCTATCATCACATGGCTAAGGGTTGTTGTCCCCATATTTGTGACTTTTGTGATAGTCACCTATTTGTTTGGACTGTTGGTCCTGAATAATTAATACAATCACTGTTGATATTATATCATGTTATATTGTGTTTTCTTGCTGGGCTTCAGCTCACGGGTGCTATGTGGTGCAGGTAAAGGCAAAAGAAAGCTGGACCATCCTTGAGTTAGAGAGCTTAGGTGATGACGTGTACATATGCAGCTGCTCGTCCGCCACGGCCGAGGTTTGAAGAGGAACTAGGGTTAAACCCTGTTTTGCCGCATAGAACGGCCTGTTGTAAATATTTTCTTGTAATAGACTCTGAAAATATAGTTTTGGGATCCCAGTATATATATTAAACGTTTTAATGAAACGTTATATCTTAACCAAAAATTTTAATCCCTAAACCGCTAATCACACTTAGTTACACGATTTTGGCCAAATAACTCAGTTAGCAAGTTTAACACTGTTTACAAGGCACATCGTAACGGTCCCTGGAGTTGGGGCGTTACAGTCACTATCTCTGGTAAATTATGCAATGTGTTATTCGATTCAGTAGCTACGCATTCTTTTGTTTCTATGAATACTATTGATAGCTTAGATAGACCATGCGAACTTTTTAGAGATAAGTTTGTCACGGAGTTACCCTCGGGGGAAAGGATGTTATCTAGTAGAGGGGTGCGGAGTGTTGTAGTTAGAATCGAAGGAAAAGAATTACAAGTAGATTTGATTGAGTTAGACCTTAAAGATTATGACGTAATTTTAGGCATGGATTGGTTAGCCAAATATGGGGCAATGATAGATAGTAAGGGTAAGATATTCAACTTTAAAACAGAAGGCAGAGAGCAGTTCACCTTCAAAGGAGAAGTTTCTCAAATTCGCATACCGATAGTCTCAGCTCTCAAAGCTCAGCGATTAATCAATAGTGTTTGCCAGGCATTTCTAGCTAGTGTGGTGGACAAGTCACGAGAGATGCAACTCGAACCAAAGGATGTACCTATTGTATGTGAATTTCTCGAGGTGTTTCCAGAAGATCTACCGGGATTACCTCCGAGTAGGGAAATTGAGTTTGATATAGAATTGTAACCTGGGACGGCACCAATCTCGAAAGCTCCCTATAGAATGGAGCCTACCGAGTTAAAGGAGTTAAAGATACAACTGCAGGATTTATTAGACAAGGGTTTCATTTGACCAAGCTATTCTCCTTGGGGAGCACCAGTGTTTTTTGTCAAAAAGAAAGACGGGAGTATGAGGATGTGCATCGACTATCGAGAACTGAATAAAGTGACGATCAAGAATAAATACCCTTTGCCTCGAATAGATGATCTTTTTGATCAACTACAAGGATCTACGGTATTTTCAAAGATAGACTTGCGGTCATGGTATCATCAGCTAAGAGTACGAGAAAAAGATATCCCAAAGATGACTTCTCGGACTAGATATGGACACTACGAGTTTTTGGTGATGTCTTTTGGATTAACAAACGCACCAGCAATGTTCATGGATCTTATGAACCGAGTATTTAAGGAATATCTGGAAAATTTTGTTGTGGTGTTTATAGATGACATATTGATCTACTCAAAAACAAAAGCCGAGCATGAAGAGTACTTGCGACTAACGTTGGAATGACTCAAAGGTCATCAATTATATGCTAAGTTTAAGAAATGCGAATTCTGGTTAGAGAAGGTGGCATTTCTAGGACACATTGTGTCTAAAGATGACGTGGAAGTAGATCCAGCCAAGATCGAAGCAGTAAAGGACTGGCCCAAACCCAAAAGTGCCATGGAGGTGAGAAGATTTCTGAGATTGGCATGATATTATAGACGATTTGTTGAAGGGTTCTCCAGAATAGCTACACCCTTAAAAAAATTGACGAGGAAGCAACAGAAATTTCAATGGACAGAGAAATGCGAAGAAAGCTTCCAAACGTTAAAGGACAAGCTTATATCTACCCCAGTTCTATGCGTCCTAAACAATAAGGGCAAGTTTGTAGGGTATTGCGACGCGTCGAAGCAGGGACTTGGATGCGTTTTGATGCAAGACGAAAGAGTGGTCGCCTATGCCTCGAGACAGCTAAAGGAGTACGAGCAATGCTATTTGACCCATGACTTAGAATTGGCAGCGGTGGTTTTCGCTCTAAAGATTTGGAGGCACTATCTGTACGGAGAAAAGTGCAAAATCTATACGGACCACAAAATTCTAAAGTACTTCTTTACGCAGAAGGAGCTCAATATGAGGCAACGAAGATGGTTGGAGTTAGTAAAGGACTATCATTGTGAGATCTTATATCATCCGGGAAAGGCTAACATTGTGGCAGACGCACTTAGTAGGCGGAATTACGGAAGTTTGTCAACACTTAAGGGGATAGCTCAACACTTGCAAGATGATATTAAGAGGTCTGGAATTGAGCTAATAACTGGACAACTAGTTGACCTCACAATCAAGTCAACTCTAATGGAGGAAATAAAGGACAAACAACAAGAGGACGAGTTTCTTCTTAAGATGAAGGCAGCAATACAAAGCTCAGAGAATGTTGATTTCTCATTGACAAAAGAAGGCATGCTACGATATATAAACCGAGTATGTGTGCCAGAAAGTGGAGGATTAAGAGAAAACATTATGAAGGAAGCGCATACTACTCCGTATTCACTTCACTCGGGATCGACTAAGATGTACAACGATGTCAAGACAATGTACTGGTGGTCAGGAATGAAGAAAGACATAGCAGAACTCGTAACAAAATGCCTTACATGTCAATAAGTTAAAGTTGAACATCAAAGACCCGTTGGAACTTTGCAACCATTAGAGATTCCCGAATGGAAATGGGAAGATATAGCGATGGATTTCGTGACGGGATTTCCAAGGACCACCAAGCAGCATGACTCTGTTTGGGTGATAGTAGACAGAGTCACAAAATCTACTCACTTCTTGCCTGTAAGAACAGTTTATAACGCTGAGCAGTACGCAAAGCTTTACGTGGCAGAGATAGTGAGAAATAATGGAGTTCCAAAGATGATAGTCTTCGATAGAGGATCAGTTTTCACATCAAAATTATGGGAAGGTCTACAACGTGCAATGGGCACTAGGTTAAAACTAAGTGGGGCATTTTACCCTTAAACCGATGGTCAGTCAGAACGTACCATACAAATATTAGAAGATATGTTGAGGGCGTGTGCGTTAGACTTCTCAGGATCATGGAGCAAGTATCTTCCATTGATAGAATTCTCTTACAACAACACTTATCAAGCGACGATAGGCATGGCACCTTATGAGATGTTATATGGACGAAAATGCCGATCACCACTTCATTGGGACGAGGTTGGTGAAAGAGGATATTTAGGACCTGAGGCTATAAGAGAAGCAACTGAGGCAGTAGAAAAGATAAGACAACGAATGAATGCCGCTCAAAGTCGCCATAAGAGCTATGCCGATGCTAAGAGATGGACTGTTGAGTTTTCAGTAGGCAATCAAGTATTTGTCAAAGTTTCTCCGATGAAGGGGATTATGCATTTCAGAAAGAAAGGAAAGTTAAGCTCGAGGTTTATAGGTCCTTTTGAGATATTGGACAAAGTAGGGCATGTAGCATATCGGTTGGCTTTACCGCCATCATTAGTTGAAACGCATAACGTTTTTCATGTATCAATGTTGAGAAAATATATAATAGATCCATCCCATGTGCTTGATTACAAGGCTTTGGAGTTAAAACAAGATTTCAATTATGAAGAACGACCAGTACGCGTTATAGAGCGGGGAACTAAGGAGTGAAGGTCCAAAAGTGTCCCTATGGTTAAAATCTTGTGGAGCAATAGCACAGAAAGAGAGGCCACATGGGAATTAGAGGATTATATAAGGGAGCGGTATCCCGAGATGTTTGGTAAGTAAATTTTGAGGACGAAATTATTTTAAGTAGGGGAGAATTGTAGCATTCCGGAATTTTACTTAGTAGTAGCAGTAGCAGTAGCAGTAGCAGTAGCAGTAGCAGTAGCAGTAGCAGTAGCAGTAGCAGTAGTAGTAGTAGTAGTAGTAGCTTGTAGTATTTTTAAATTCCGTGAATATTGGTTCAAGTTGGGACTTAGTTGGATACTCATAGCAATAGTTATGGATTTTATAAGTTTAACCTATAGTATAGAAATATTAATTATAACATAAGGTTTGATAAATATTATTGGACATAGAAATATTATTTATTATAACCTAAGGTTTAGATAGAACCAGTAAGAGCATGACACTTGTCATAATCATATTTATTTAAGGATTTAAGTATTTTTAAATAAAAGAAAGTTCTAGAATCTTCCAGAACCATTAAGAGCATGACATTTGTCATAATCATATTTATTTAAGGATTTAAGTATTTTTAAATAAAAGAAAGTTCTAGAAACTCTAGAATCTTCCAGAACCATTAAGAGCAGGACACTTGTCATAATCATGTTTATTTAAGGATTTAAGTATTTTTTTAAATAAAAAAAATATCTAGAAACTCTAGAACCTTCCAAAACCATTAAGAGCATAACACTTGTCATAATTATGTGTATTTAAGGATTTAAGTTTTTTTTTTAAATAGGATAGCTTCACTCCTCAAACTCTATAAATAGGACCTAGCGCTTAGCCATTTTCTTCATTCTTCAAGCTGTGTTCAGAGCCTTCAAGCTGCTAGGATTTCTATAGAGAGATACACTTGGATTTTGGGATAAAAGCTTTATAAACACTTGGGTACTAAGATAAAGTGTGTTTTCGATATTGAAGTGTAGATCGGTTTTAGTTCATTCAAGGTAATATTATTCATAAGTTCTATTCCTTATGATTCCTTAGTTTTCCTTAAGTTTCTTTCAGCTCCTAACTTCTGTTTATGATTTTGATGGTTAGGTGTTTAAGTTCTTAATTTAGGTTCTTCTCGGTAAGTTTCTTATTTGATGGTTTAGATTTTCTTTTCAACTTCATTTATTTACAAAACTTATGGTTTCTTTATGTTTGGTTTTAGGAGGTTCAATCCCGCTCTTGTCTCCAATATTCCAGTTTTTGGTAAGGAAAATTAGATAGTTTAGTATTATGATCTAGTTTATGTAATGTATGATATAGTTTATGTTTGTATGACCTAACATTTCAGGTACAATAAAGGGGTAAGTGTGTCTGGACCTAAGGTGTCCAATGATGTATGACGGACTATGTTCGGTAGGCTCGGTTGCCAAAACTTTACGACGGACCTATGTGCGGTGTATGACGGATTTTTGTCTGGGGCTTAATTGCCACCCCTGTATAAACACTTATCTTTTTCTTTTCTTTTTTATCTGACTTGTTATTTTAGTTATGATTATGATATATGACCTATAGTTATGATTTATGATCTATGACTTATGAGCTATGACTTATGACTTAGAGTATGATTTATGATTTATGGCTTAGATTATGATTTAGAATTATGACTTAAGTTATGATATGATCTAGAGGTTTGTGTTTGCATGACTCTTGTGAATTATGTTATGTTTGATTATATGACTAACTCTTATTTGTATTTTCTTTACTGGGCTTAGAAGTTCACTCCTTATGATGTTGTTATTTCAGAAAATTAAGGATAGAAAGGTCGGTGGCGAGTGTGGGACCTAAGAGCTCTGTGACGTATTTGTATGGACCATATAGTCGAGCAAGATCAAGCGGGCCTATTTTTATTAAAGAATGATTATTTTAAATTTTTATTTAAATGTTGCTCATATTTTTATGTTAAAGACAATTATTTTGTTTTTGTAAAACCATGGATCCATGTATTTATTTTTAAGTTTTGATTAAATAAAATAGCAATATTTACGATTATGACCCAACGCTGTGTTCTTGGTAATCTATGAG
Source organism: Humulus lupulus (assembly GCF_963169125.1). Taxonomy (NCBI): domain Eukaryota; kingdom Viridiplantae; phylum Streptophyta; class Magnoliopsida; order Rosales; family Cannabaceae; genus Humulus; species Humulus lupulus. The sequence goes on along the minus strand of NC_084800.1, from coordinate 90,523,108 downwards.
AAATTAGGGCGTTACAAATATGAAGCTCCAATAAACCAAATTATTAATTAAACTATTTAATCTAATAATCTTATTTATTAATCTCGTGATTGCTCCACTATAAATATGGAATTGCACTCTAAGTATTTATAGAATTATATTTACAGAGTTTTCTCTTGTAGCCTATTGATATAATCAATAAATGTAGTTATGTCCTCCATTTATTGGTTTGTTAATTAGAGCTAGTCAAAATTACTTATTTGCCCTTCTAATTACCTCTTGATCCTTAAGTTCCATTAATTCACTAGCGAATAATTAATCTATAATCAAATTATAGTATTAAGATCAATAACTATTCAGTTCCAGAATTAACCCTCAAGGGAACCAATATTTGATCTGTTAGAAAAGTATGGATTCCATTATTGTAAATCATGTTCTCAGCCATTCATGGTACTGATTCTCCAAAACAAAAGCCATTAGCCTCATTATACGAAGAGACCTTCACAAATGAATCAAAAGATCCAAAAAACATAAACATGAGTTCATGAATACTCAGGATTTAGACTGATCTACAAATGATCATCTATTATGATAAGAATTAAATATTTATGTCAAATGGTAAGTTTATAAAGATAATTAATTTTCATCGGTCCTGTCATATATAATCTCCATTATATACAACACCTTTACTAAGATGTCTATCCACAAAAGTAATTTAAATCTAGTTTACTTGCATCTTTTATGCTTAGCAAATACACTAGTAACCATTCATTGAAGATTCATTACTTTAATTTGTTATTGACTATTTTATTCATTATATATGATCTTAATTCTCTTTTACTATTACAAGATAATATTCTCACGAATGAATATGGAATTTTCTTGATATAATTATATAATTTATTCAAAAAATAATTATAATATTCAAATATAATAAAAATGTACTTTTATTTAAATTAATAATGTTTTTACAAGCTTTTAGGGCATTAATCCTAACAACATATGTCGTCGTTGTAGGTTAAAAAAACTGTTCATGAAGGTATTTAAAGACGACATATCGTTACAAAAATTTCGTCGCAGTTGATCCGTAAGTGTAGGGACCTACTGCGATGAAAAATGACGTTGTCGTTGTAGATGTCTTCTATAACGTCGATGACATGTTGGTCGCAGTAGGATATTTGATTTTTGGATGATCTATTGCAACGACATTTTTTCGCTGTAGGATGGTAGAAATTTAAAAAATTTGAATTTGAAAAAATCCTACTGCGACCACAAGTTGTCGCAGTAGGTGCCCGAAATCTGAAGGTTTCATATTCTGCAGTCACTCTACTACGACAACTTGTCGTCGTTGTAGATATTTTTTTTTAAAATATCAATCCAAAACATAAAAAAATTTTTTAGAAAAATTATTTTAATAATAATTAATTTTAAATATTCAACATATTTTATTTTAATATTAATAAATAATTATAAATATTTGACAGAAATTTTATTAATATGAAATTAAAATAAAAATATTTTGGTTCAACTTTGTACAAAAATAGTACCGAAAATGTAAAAAATAACACAAAATAGTAATAAGTTCAAAAGCATAACCAAACTAAATGGCATCTAAATCAAAGTCAATGTCCTCATTATTGTCGGGCTGCAGTGGTGGCTGTTAGGATGGTTGTTGTGGTGGCTGATGTGGTGGAATTTGGTACGAGGCTGGAAAGTTCGCCATCATGGACTAGATCATATTCATGTCCAAGTTAACAATTTGAAATTGCAGGACATGAGTGTTTGGGTTGGAAGCTACATAAATTGTTGTATTTGGAGAAAGTTGTTGTTCTGAGTCATGATAGCTTGACTGAAGTGTTGAACCATTGACTGGAAAGCTTCAGTTGGTACCATTGTAGGGCCGACCGTGGGCGACGTAAATGGTGATGTCTCTGACTGGGAGGAGACCCCGATGGCCCTGGTGGCAAGAGAACTAATACCCTTCAACTTGCGTCCAACACCTCGTTGGTGGCCACGACGTTCACCAAGTACCTTCGTGACGAATTGCGTCTCATCGATAGTCACACTTCCTATGGAAGATGAGGATTGGGTTTGCGTTTGCGTTTGTGTATGAGTTTCTTACTGCAAGGCATCCTGCAATTTAGAAATTTTTTAATTAATATATAATATAATACTTAAGAAACATATATACATATATACAAAACTTAGAAAAAAGTTACTTACATATGCATCCTTAGCATTCATGTTCACTCATCCACGTGTTGGATGATTGCGCATATCAAGGAATGTGGTAATCAAGCTGGGCAGTTCCTTATTTTCAAGATTTATCTTTGGAAAGCATAATGTGACAAAATATTAGTTGAATACAGAAATTATTAATAAGATAATTGAAAATAGTTAAATTTGTATACATATTATTACTTACCTTCTTAAATCGAGCAGAAGCGTAAGATGTCGATCCATGGAAACTTGGATACTTCTGTTTTGATCTGTTGGCAACATTTACCTTTGAGCATGCCGTGTACTATTTAGTGGTGAAAAGGTTAATACACTTCTGTCAATCTCCATTGTCCACCTCCTTCGGTGGATTGTTCATGGCTGTCTTGATATCATTATATTCGCCATGTTCATCGAAATATTTTTTCTTTTCGACCTTTTCTATCTTTGTAACCATCCTTAAACTCTCACTCAATGCCAGTCTCAATCACTTGCCACTCGGGGAGATTTATGGGGAGAATGAAATATTCTTTCAGATTTTTTTTAGAATTTTGAAATTATAAAAAAGCATCACATGTGAATATCTTTATAAATTTACCTCAATTTTAGACATTAATCATGTCTTGTGCTCCTCCTGAACACTATGCGAGGAGTCATAATATAACAACACTTAGTGACCAATAAGTCTCGTGAACAATGACCCACGAGTATCAACTACCTTGTAGGTTCCACCCTTCAGATCGAATTCTAAAGTCAACGAGGCTTTATTTTCTTGCAAAAGTTCCTCTAAAATTTTGGATCGAGGTTGGCCTCTTTTTCTCGGGGGAGGAGCTGCATATATTAAGTGAACAATAAAATTAAGTTTAATAAAATAGTAACACTTTCTCATTTCTTGATAAAACATAAAGTAATTATATTACCTGTCTCACAGAAAGTAGGTACCCGCAAGAGATCTGGAGGAGGATCACCCGCCCCATCACCACCATGTGAACGAGCAACAATGACAACATCTATTTATAATTTATATAATTATTAAATTAAAATAAATCATAAAATCATATTAATGAAATCATATTAAAACTTCAACATTTAATTTATATTTATTGGAAAGAAATGAAATGTAAACATACACTTTAAAGTTACAATTACAATATTCATAAAGTTGCAAAGTATTATTCATCATCTGTACTTTCTACACCATCTTCACTAATTTCATCGTCTTCATCATCATTAATAAAATCTCCATCCATATCCAGAATAGATCGAGATGTTTCACCAATTATGTTGGTTTGACCAGGTCGATCGAAAGTCATAATCTTTACCTCTCCTAATTCGACAGTGTTGACCCTGATTTTGGTCAACTGACACGGAGTCAAAATGCTTGATGTGGACAGATATGTTGGAATGAATATAATGACAAAAACAATAAAGCACACAAGAATTTATAGTGGTTCGGCCCCAGAAACTGGTAATAATCTACGTCCACTTGAGCTATTATTGATATGAGATTCAAAGGAGTGATTAAAGAACTAGGGTTCTATGAGTTTCACCAACCTCTGAAGAATAAACAATATATCGTAATGCACTAGCTCTATTTCTCTTGTAAATCTATACTCTCAAGTAATTAAAAAGCCAAAAAAGGTCCCCTCCTTGAACTCTCTTTCTCTATTTATAGGCTTAAGGAGGAGTACATTAATTTGTTATAGATATTCTCTCCTAATTAATCAGATCATCAGGAATTATTGGAGACAATCTCAGGATTGACTAAGATCTTTACAAAATTATCTTGAAATATGCGGAGTGTACGACCAGGCTGGTCGTAAGAAAAACTCAACCGTTATGCTTGCAATATCTTACTAGTCGATACTCTAACAGAATTCTGCCAGGTGTCAGGCACGTGTTCAGAATTCACCTGCCACGTCATCCGTGTCTGTTTTTTGGATAACATTTGCCCCCCAAGTTTATTTATTACGACCAACAATAAATAAACTTTAAGGAAGCGGCCCTTCGACTACCCCACCAGACATGTTAGAGTAATTCGTGCCACCTTGGGAAAAGTAACCCACCCTTGTCTAATCACAGATTTTCGGTTCCCAAGTAACCTTTTGACGGCCGTCACCCTTCCCCATGCTTCGAAAAAGAGGAACTGATGATTACTTCCTCTTTCATGCCACGGACAAAATATATATATAGGCTTCCCAGAGTCTTCTTTTCCTTTTTACGCAAGCCATTCCTTCTTCAAGAAACCCTAAAATCAGTACTTCCATTCTCTTCTGGAGACCATTTTCTAGTGTTTTCAAGATCCAGTCCGTCAGTTTGTCGACGCTCGAAACTCTCTTAAATCTCCACAATCTTCTCTCTGGTAAGTCTCAGAACTTCTATGCTCTTTGTTTTTGTCGTGCATGTCTCTGTGGATTGACTGTTAATCTTTTACGTTTTTGGGTTGAGATGCATGACAGTAGGGGGTTTAATGGGTGATGTTGTATAGGATGATATTTCTTTGCCATTAAGGAGTTATGAGTTAGTTTGATAGTTGAGATCATGACTTTAGGACGTAAAACCGAAGTAAAAATTCAATTTTTATGCCAGTTGAAAAACCAAGTTTTTCCCGCCCTAAAAGGAGTTGAAAAAGCTTTTTCAAAAAACTTTTTCCTTTCACTTTTTGATCTATTTTTCAAACTGTTCGTGTGAAAAATTTAGTTTTTTGTTAGAATGCTATTGTATAAAAGCTTAACTTTTATACTCGACCAGCGTTATTCTAAAAAACTTTCTAGATTCTTCATCCTCACCTCCCCATTCTTCTATTCGCAGATTTTAATGCCAGATTTGTGGGGAGGTGAGCGGCCAATCGACGACGATCTTCTTGCACAACTGCTTGAAGGCGAAGAACAGCCGGCCCAGCGTGTTAGCGAGATTCCGTTTTCAAGAACTTCTTCTAGACCTTAACCATCACCACCTCAAATAGCCCGTTCTAAATCTCTAGGCAATAAAAAACCAAACTTCGAAAATAACACAAATCTACCTGCCCAGCCTGATTCGCATGCTAGGGTTCCCTCGACCAGTGGTCGAGAAAATGCTGCCCCAGACCCTCGCATTCAAGTCAGGGATCGCCCTCGGCATCAAAACCTTCCTGATGTCGAGTGGTATCTTTCTCCTACCAGCCAGGTAACTCCCCGGATGCTTGCCAATTACCTTCGGAGGTATCCCCTTACCGGAGTTAATCTCAAAATCCCGGCTGCTGACCAAAGAGCTAACCTGCTTGGGGGCGTCTACAGCGCTTGGTCAAGGTATCACATAGAGGCAGGGGCTATCCTCCCTCTACATCCATTCTACCAGGGGGTGGCCAACTACTTCGGTGTTGCCCCCTTTCAAATTACCCTAAATGGATATAGACTGCTGGCCGCACTCTATATCCTTTATAAACTCAAAAAATGGCCAGAACCCACTCCCCACAAGGTCAACTTCCTCTTTGACCTTAAGTCCAACCCTCAACAATACGGGACAGGCTTTTTTCATCTTTGTCACCAGGAAACAAACCGAACGTTCCTGAGTGACACTACTCATATCTCCAACATGGGGAAATACAATCAAGAGTATTTCCTCACGCCAGACATGACTACGAACAACCTAGCCTTCACCCGAGGAGGTAAATGTTACTTTCCACTGGTCGCTACATTTCCTTCGCAAGTTCTTCTACACTTCTCTAAAGTATATTGTGCCTTTCAGGACCATGATTACGCTCGAACCCAACACCAGACATGGTGTTGAGGTCCAACGCACTGGCCAGGATGGAAGACGCTGAAAAAGGCATTATGTCCCTGGTCACTGATGAAAACTTGAGGCTATCTGGCCTCCTGGCTCCTCACCATGAAACGAGAGGACCTGTGGTGGCAGACGCCACTGCCAAGGGTGATCCCGAGCAATAACCCCACGCGTCTCCTCCCCGAAGGAGGCCAACGGGGGTTATGATCAGGGAACCCACCGGCGACCCTTCAGCAGAGAGGCCTTCTGCGCCCCAAGGGAAGGGGAAACAAAAGGCAACAGAGCCTGTCATAGACTTGGATGAGTCTTCAGACGAAAATGGTATTGTTATTCTGCTTTTAAATAGCTTGCCAATTCCCTGTCACTTGTTTGACGGGGACGGCAATTTTACGTATACTCCAAATCTAGGGCCAGACTTCTTCGTGCCAGAGAGTGAGTGTATGACTAATAGAGTCCGTAGTGTAGCGACAAGTAGTTGTAGCTCGGGTATTAAACTTTGTGACCTCTTTTCTAATTTGCCATGATTTTTTTATCTATCTTTGTCTTACTGTCTGCATGCTTTTCTTTATCTGCAGAGATGGCTTCCCTGCAACAGTCCCCCTAGCTGATTTCCTTCGTTGGACCAGGAGGAAGAGGAGGTCCCCCTGGTCCGACGAAGGAAATCAGCTAGGAGGCATGATGGCGAATCAAGCCAAGCACCCTCGGCCAAGAAGGGTCGAACAGCTGATCCTTCCAAGGATGGGCCTACTGGTCAACCTTCTGCCCAACCTCCTGCTTCTACCAAGAAGGAGACTACCCCTGCTGCCAACCCTTCGCCTGCGGCCCAAAAAGAACAGGTCCCGCAAGCAGAACTTCCCAGGGCCAAACTCTCGAACCGTTCCCTGCGATCAGCTAAAGATCGCCTTGCTCATATCCTGAAGCATGACCATTGCAGGGAAGCAATGGTTGAAGCTGAGAGTATGGGAGTCGATCAGATCCTTAACATGGCTCTAAACGAAGTGGCTAGCGTAAGTACTCTTTCTCTTGGCTCTTATCTTTTCTTCTTGTAATATAACCTAACTTTTATTCTTCGACTGCAGGCCATGCTGACAATGACCGCTACTCGTACTCGCGCTATCGTTAGCGTCGAGCAGTTCCGAGCGAAGGTTGCAGAGGATCTTAAGGCCGCGGAGGCTAGGCATGTCGGGGAGTTGGAGGTGGTCTCCCAGCAGAAGGATGCTCTGGTGGCAGAACTGTCAGAGAAGCAAGCTTCTCAGGAAACTCTGAGGAAGTAAAGGGATGAATTTCAAGATGCTAGTCGGACCTCCTGGCGCGAAGTTAAAAAACTTAAGGAGGAGCATCTTTCCAAAGATGCGACCATTGCTGTTCTCAAAAGCCAGGTGGAACAGCTCAAGCTCACTAATGCCAAGGACCTGGAGTGGTACAAGAACGCGACACTTCGGTGTTTTTATGATTTTTGGAAACACAACCAAGGTGCCGACTTCAGCTACCTCTCAGAAGATGCCAGGAATGCTGAGCTAGCCCGCTGCACTGCTCGACTGGCTGCAGAAGAAGAAAGAGCTAGAGTTCCCGCTTCCCCAAGCATTCAGCCAGCTGCCGGAGCAGAGGGAGGAGAAGCCACCGGGGACGTAGTCGACCAGAGTGCTAACCAAGATCCTCCTGCTCCTAATGCTCCTTGAAACTTATATTCTTTTTCTTTTCTTTGATTACGAGACCCACGGGTCGTGATGTAAAGACTAAATTTTTATTTTTAATTTTGCTGCATTGGCAGCAAACTTTCCTTTTACTTTAAACAATTACATCCAAGCAGTACTGCTTGCGGTGTAAGAGAATTATTTTTTTATATTATAATATTTCTGCTTATTATAACATATGTTCGCATGACCGAACATAGCATAGTACTTTGGCTTGATTTAACAAAATATAAAATTTGAAAAATACTCTAAGTTCTGTAGCATGCTTTCACTCATTTTGTTCATGTGTTTACAGACCTCTTGGTATGCTTTGCTATCGATGTACCATATATGCCCCCCAAGTGACTGAGGAGCTTTAGGTCCTTGGTCACTTGCCTTGACCACAACCTGTATGAACATTACTGCTCGGTAGGAAATGCAACACTTATAAAACAGCAAAACAACACACGTAATGAACAAATACTTGTAAAAAATTTTTACAAAGGTCGGCAAGAATGACTGGCTGTGCACAGTCCCTTATAATTCTCGTATTAAAAATGGAATAAACATGTCTTTAAGAGTGATCTTAAAAAGATCTTACACTTATAAGCGATTAGCCATATAACATGGCTAACCCTTTTTCAAAACTTGTAAAAAGTAAAAATTAATACAAGCCAGTCCTTTAAAAAGGACTGTTTATTGATAATACTTGCGCATGTGCTCTCCGTTCCAATAGCGTGGAACGGGATATCCATTTAAGCGTGCAAGCTTGTAGGTGCCTAGATGAAGGACTTCTTCGATCTGGTAAGGTCCTTCCCAGTTTGGTCCAAGTACCCCAGTAGTTGGGTCACGGATGTTTAAGAATACTCGTTGAAGTACTAGATCTTCGACGTTGAACTTTCTCTCTTTCACCTTTGAGTTAAAATACCGGGTGACTTTTTGCTGGTACGCAGCTACTCGGAGTCGGGCTTTTTCCCGTTTCTCTTTAAGCGAGTCTAGGGACTCCATCATCAGTTGGCTATTCTGGTCTTGGTCGTATGTAATACGTCGATGTGAGGGCGAATCTAACTCGACGGGCAACATAGCTTCATACCCGTATGCTAAGGAAAACGGGGTATGACCTGTCCCTGTTCGATGAGAAGTTCTATACGACCAGAGTACTTCAGGCAGCTGTTCTGGCCATGCTCCTTTAGCGTCTTCAAGTCTTTTCTTCAAGGTATCTTTAAGTGTTTTGTTCACTGCTTCGACTTGCCCATTTTCTTGTGGATGTGTGACTGAAGAAAAGCTTTTGACGATTCTATGCCTTTCGCAGAAGACTGTGAATAAGTCGCTGTCAAACTGGGTGCCGTTGTCTGAGACAATTTTTCGAGGCAAACCATACCGGCAAACAATGTTCTTGATGACAAAGTCAAGAACTTTCTTGGTCGTTATGGTAGCGAGTAGCTCAGCTTTGGCCCATTTGGTGAAGTAGTCGACTGCTACGACTGCGTATTTTACTCCACCCTTTCCCGTTGGCAAGGATCCAATCAAGTCTATCCCCCATACTGCGAAAGTCCAAGGACTTTGCATCTGCTTTAACTCATTGGGAGCTATGCGTGGGATCTTGGAAAATCTTTGACACTTATCGCATTTTCACACAAACTCCATTAAGTCTTCGTTCATAGTCGCCCAGAAATAACCTTGCCTCAGAATCTTTTTTGACAAGCTATGCCCCCCAGCGTGGTCCCCACGGAAGCGTTCATGTACTTCCTTCATTAGTTCTTTAGCCTTTTCTGGTGTAATACATCTGAGCAGTGGCATGGAGTATCCTCTTCGGTGAAGAACACCATCGACCAGTATATACCTAGCAGTCTGTCTCTGAAGAGTTCTGGCTTTGTTTCTATCTGCTGGTAGTACACCATTCGTGAGATACTCCAAGTACGGTGCCATCCATGTATCCTTCATCCGGATTTCCATATTGGTTTCGTCTGCTCATATGCTCGGTTCGCATAATCTCTTTACTGGCACTATATTTAAAGTGTCAGCGTCTTTCGCACTTGCAAGTTTGGCTAAAGCATCTGCGTTTGAATTATGATCTCGGGGAATTTGCTGGAGGGTATACTTCTCGAATTGCGCCAAAAAATCTCTATTTTTGTTTAAGTAGGCCACCATTTTGAGGCCTCGTGCTTGATACTCCCTTAAGACCTGATTCACTACCAGCTGTGAATCACTGTAGATATCAAGCACTTATATACTCATGTATTTGGCTAAACTTAGTCCTGCGAGGAGTGCTTCATATTCAGCCTCATTGTTTGATGCGGTGAAATCTAACCTAATAGCGCAGTGAAATCGATGCCCTTCTGGCGTTATCAATATCACTCCTGCGTGAGATTCGTTTGACAATCCGTCCGTGAATAACTTCCACGAAGGAGCTTTGACTTGGGGCTCAGGCACACTAGGTTGTTTGCATTGCTCGTCGTCTGGGAGCTCAGTGAATTCAGCGATAAGGTCAGCCAAGACTTGTCCTTTTACTGCTGCTTGCGGTGAATATGTGATATCGAACTGCCCAAGTTCGACTGCCCATTTTAACAAGCGTCCAGCCGCCTTTGGCTTTTGCAGAACTTGCCGAAGGGGCTGGTCAGTTAAGACTGTAATGGGATGGGCTTGGAAGTAAGGACGTAACTTCCTTGAGGCCAAGATTAAGCAATAGGCTAATCTTTCGATTGGAGGATACCTCAATTCGACCCCGATTAACCTCTTTCTTACATAATAAACCGCCTTTTGTACGCCTTCTTCCTCTCGTACTAGCACCGCACTGGCAGCAAATTCGGTGATCGCCAGGTAAATGAACAAAGTTTCTCCATCTATGGGTTTTGATAAAACAGGAGGTTGTGCCATGTGGGCTTTTAAGGCCTGGAAAGCCTGTTCGCAGTCTCCTGTCCATTCGAACTTCTTGTTGCCTCTAAGTAGATTAAAGAAAGGGACGCATTTATCCGTCGACTTGGAAATGAATCTGAAAAACCTAAGTTTTAGCCTATTTTCCAGTTTTACAATATTCATCTAGGTTGTATCTTGAAACATACATGAACATTAACAACACAATCATAAGAGTTGACACACAAAATTACAAGCTTCGTCTACACTGAAAACTTATTCCAGCCGACTAGTCCTTGGGTTCCCTGAACCAGGGTAATAACTATATTCAGAAGTAATTTTACATAAACCAGTTCAAGAATCAATATGTAAAAACTGTACAAAATATCTCAAAATACAGTGAAGCTTTTTACCCTAAACAACCAAATCCTTTGGTTATAAATGCAAGATCCCCTTGCTTCAATGTTGAACTCCCTTCAACAATATCTCAAATCCGAAAACCTTCGGATCTATAGCATCAAGACTGTAACGCCCCAACTCCTGGGACCGTTACGGTGTGCCTTGTAAATAGTGCTAAACTCGCTAATCGAGTCATTTGGCCAAAATCGTGATCTAAGTATGATTAGCGGTTTAGGTATTAAACATTTTGGTTAAGATATAACGTTTCACTAGAACGTTTAACATATACATTGGGATCCCAAAAATACAATTCAGAGTTTATTACAGAAAATATTTACAACAGGCCGTTCTAAGCGGCAAAACAGGGTTCAACCCTAGTTCCACTTTAAACCTCGACCGTGGCGGTCGAGCAGCTGCATATGTACACGTCATCACCTAAGCCCTCCAACTCAAGGGTGGTTCAGCTTCCTCTTGCCTTTGCCTGCACCACATAGCACCCGTGAGCCGAAGCCCAGCAAGAAAACATAATACTTTTCATAAACATTATCAAATGATTATCATTATAATCACACTGAATATAAAGCTTTCAGGCCAATGGGTGCACATCACATGTTTCTAGCGGGAGAGTGGCTGTTAAGTAAGCCACCAGCCTCCAAGCTCTGTTTTGTAGCGGGAGAGTGGCTGTTAAGTAAGCCACCAGCCTCCAAGCTATGTCTTTTAGCGGGAGAGTGGCTGTTAAGTAAGCCACTAGCCTCCAAGCTCTGTTTTCTAGCAAGAGAGTGGCTGATAGGTAAGCCACTGGCCTTCAAGCTCTGTTTTCTAGCAAGAGAGTGGCTGATAGGTAAGCCACTGGCCTTCAAGCTCTGTTTTCTAGCAAGAGAGTGGCTGATAGGTAAGCCACTGGCCTTCAAGCTCTGTTTATTCATCGACCCTCAGGGTCGGTCAGGCATTAATGCTCCTTGAGTCATTCAATGCTAGTAATCGATTAGATCTAATCTCTGTTGGCTTGCGTGATTCACTCTAAGGCCGTTCTGACAAGTAAGTCAGCGCTTCCTGACCTGTGTCCAGTAACACTGCCGAGCCTGACAAATAAGTCACAGCCTCACAGCTGATACTAACACTTTTGTCGATTCTGTATTCAGTCCATACACAGGTAAGCAATGCTATCAATATGTATCATATGCCAGTTATCCAAGAATAGGGCATTCAGCATGCTTACTAAACAGTTTCTAGCACAGTCATGATCATGCACAAACTCAGAGACTCAAGCTCTGACCAATCTCATATTCATCGTTCATGGCATGCTCTAATCACATGTTTCTCGTGCATTTCATGCATCACACTTAATCATCCAGCACGCCTCAATAATAATCATATGCAAATGGACAAGATTTTCCAAGCATTCATTATGCTAACAATGTTTACATTTAATCACCCAACATGCATCAATCATAGCCATGCATGTCATATTCAGTAGCCAATCAACATGCATCATAATAGCCATGCACGTCATGCTCAATAATCAACCAACATGCATCCATAATAACCATGCATGTCACATATACACAGGGTGCAGTTTTCTTACCTCAGATTCGAGCTAGTACCAATATAAGAACGATCCTTGAGAACGATCAACCTTTAAGCCCTTAGCGGTCACCTAATCATAACCATATATGGAACACCATTAATAACATGATAATCAAAGGTTCCACACCAATATCTAGCCCCCAAGAGATCAATCCAAACTAATCCAAGTAGTAGGGACACTCCCGAGGCCCATAACTAAGTTCCCGGGGTCAAAACGAGCAAACGGGGCGAAAACAGGGCAAGGGCTGCGGCCCTAGCACCTTGGGCCGCGGCCCCCAGGGTTCTCTGAGGCAAGGGCCGCGGCGCCCACCATCAAGGGCCGCGGCGCCCAGCGAAGACAAATTCCTGACACCTGCTTCTTCGAACTAGGGCCGCGGCGCACAAGAATAGGGCCGCGGCCCCCAACCCTGGGCCATTCCCAAACGCGTTTTAAACACTCCAAATCTTCCAAAAACATACCCAAACATTCCCCAATCATCAAATCAAAGTTCCCAAGCTTCCCAATACTCCAAAACCCTCCAAACCCAAAGCTCAAACCGACCAAAAACTCAACAATTAACAAAGTCCAATTCTAAGCTTAAAAACTTTAAAAACTTAAAACTTCAAACTTAGATTACCTTCGATTGGGTTGTTTCCCATCAAATCCTTCGGCTAAGAAGCTTCTAATCCTTCCTAGGATCGCTATGCCTCGACCCTCGCTTGATTCCGAATCCCAGAACTCAAGATTCCCTCAAAAAGGCTCAAACGGTAAAACAGACTGTTTTGAGAGAGAACGAGAAGTTTCTAACGTATGTTCTTATCTGCCAAGCTACTTCAAGCTTAAGTAACCTTAAATAAAACCTAGTGCTCGGGGTCCCGAAAACACCCCCGGGGACACTATAGTCAAAACTTCCAGAATTTCACCCTGATCTCAAATATTCCCAATCTATCACCAAATAAACATTTCTATTACCCCAAAATTGACCCCGTTATGACAAAACCGCTAACTCATAATCTAAGATCGTCTCATGCCACATAGCTCGAATATATCTCCAAAATAATGAAATCTCATTCACATATTACAATACGCACCCAATAGGCCAAATTACCAAAATGCCCTTATCATTTTAAATACTCCCATACGCATGCATTTATCATCATATAATAATATAGTTCACATTAACATGCATATATTCATTTTATAACATATTAAATCAATTATGGCCCTCCCGGCCTCCTAATCAAGGTCCTAAACCTTATTAGGAAATTTGGGGCATTACAAAGACCCAGCTGAACTCCTTCAACAATCATGGCTTGATTCCAGTGCTTGCACAGAAACCTTCAACCATCTTCAATGGAGTTTCTTGCCAACACCTGCAAAAATCAGTGGAAGAAAACAGAACAAAAATATCCAATCGAGTCTATCGAACGAAGATAGTTGGTTATAACTAATTAATCAACCCAATATATATCATTGGCTGCAATTAGGTATAATCCCGAAACAACTAACAGCTGTAACTCACTAACAGCCTTGCTTTACACTCATGCTGACGTGGACTCTAACTAAAAACGAATAAACTCCAGACATAACAAAAGTCCATTCTAGACACGACTGGACCTAATTTGTCATACACAAAATATTGGTCCTTACAATCTCCCCCTTGACAAATTATGGCCAATGACAAAAAAAAATGTAAAGGATAAGATTAACTATGCAACCGATAATAGTCTGGTCAAACAGTAAACAGAGTCTTAAACAGCCAAAATCCGAACAAAATATAAAAGAGTATGTGAAAGCAGTAAACAGAGTTTTAAGCGATCAAAATAACAAATAGTAACACATGATCAAAGCGACAAGAGAAGTAATAGAAGTTCATCTCCCCCTTCATTGAGCATAATCTTCCAGCACAATCAGTTGATAGCGGTAGCTGATTGATCCCCCTGGAGAGGTGCAGTCGAATTAGGAACCGTAGGAGAGGCATCAGGAAGCGTAGGTGCAACGAATGGGTCTAACACTATGTCAGCAGGAGGCACTAGAGATGAGACTGGGGGCACAGGAGATGCAGCTGGAGCAGGAGTAGTGGACTCCCCCTGAACAGGAGGGCTCCAAGTCCTTGACAAACAACTTCATACGTTCCAGCGAAGATTTGTACAGGATGTTCACTGAACTTCCTGTATCAACTAGTACTCTTTTCACCATCATGTTGGCGATTTGAACGTCCATGACTAGCAGATCAGAATGTGGGAACCAGACATGCTGGGCATCGCTATCAGAGAAGGTTATCTCACCATCCTCCGACCGAGCCTTCTTTGATGCCCTGTCCTCCACAATCATCATCTCGATGTCCTGGTCATGACGTAGGGTCCAAGCATATCATTCCCTCGCCTTTCCACTGCTTCCCGCGAGGTGCGGGCCTCCGCATATGGTGAGTAAAGTGCCAGCTACGGGGTCAGGCTGCAAAGGTGGCGAGCGTTGGCATGCGGGCGCATGCTCGTTGCCACCTGGAGCCTCTCGTTGGGAATTTCCCAAGGCCCGTACATATCTTCTCAAGTGTCCTTGTCTAATAAGGAACTCGATTTCATCCTTCAGCTGGTTGCATTCATTTGTATCATGTCCGTAGTCGTTATGATAGCGACAGAACTTGGTAGTGTCTCTCTTCGAAATATCTTTTCGAATGGGAGCAGGTTTTTTGTAAGGCACACTTGAACTCGTGGCCTGATACACCTCTCCCCGAGGCTTGAAAAGGGCAGTGTAGTTAGTGAACCATGGTTCATAACGATTGCCCTTGGCTCGTTTATTATCAGAGGTGGAAGGCTCATTATGCAGCCATTTCCCCCCATTCTTGCCAATTCCATTGCCATTCCCGTTGCCATTGGGTTTTGACCCATTGGCGGCTTTGGCGGGCTCGACAGTCCCCTTATCCTTGCCTGGGGGTTTTCCTTCACTGGCGATGGCATCTTTGAGCTTGATGTACCGATCAACTCTATCTAGAAATTCTTGAGTAGTTTTAACTCCATGCTTTTTGAGGCTACTCCACAAAGGCGTGCGGCGCCTAACTCCCGCAGTTAGGGTCATCATCTTGCCCTCATCTCCCACTGTTTTGGCTCCAGCCGCTGCTCGCATGAAGCGCTGGACGTAATCCTTTAGTGGCTCTCCTTCTTGCTGGCGTATCTCAACCAGCTGATTCGCCTCAGTTGGGTACACACGACCCGCATAGAATTGCCGGTAAAATTCTTTTATGAAAATCTCCCAAGAAACAATACTTGCAGGAGGGAATTTGAAAAACCACTCCTGTGCAGCATCAGAAAGTGTTGCAGGAAAGATCCTGCACCGAGCGTCTTCGGACACTTTCTGAATGTCCATTTGTATCTTAAACTTGTTGACATGCGATACCGGGTCACCATACCCGTCAAAGTTTGGAAGCGTCGGCATCTTAAACTTGCTAGGAGTTTCTGCCATAGTTATCCTTTGAACGAAAGGGGTGCCTCTACTCCTATCCTACTCGATGTGAGACGTCCTTCCCCCGACCAGCTGTTGTACTGCCTGGTTCAGGGCATCTATTTGGGCTTGCATGGCTTCGGGAATCGCCGGGGCCTCTGGTGCAGGGGGAACATACTCGTCGTACCGATCCCGGTGATCATTGAGTATGTCTCTTAAATCCTTGTCTCTTCGCCGCTGCTCGCTAGCTCCGAGCCAGTTAAAGACGTTATTTTGCATGGGTTGCCCCCTAGCGTCACTTCTCTCAGGTTGGTTTTCTCTAGGTGGTGGGCTTCTGCCCCACCTCTATCTTCATTTCTCCGACCGGAATTTCCTCTGCCTGAGTCGGCCTCATTATAACCATGGCCATCTCTGAACCGCGACTAGCTATGGTGGGATCGACTGTTCCCTCGGTTGCCTCCTCGAGCTGGAACTTCCTAAGCGTTAGAAGGTGGCCTGCGTTGGTCGGTAGGTCCCCGTGCATTATCATGCCGTGGGGGGCCCCAGACCGCAGAGCTTATCTCTGAGTTCCTTCTCTTACCAGAAGGACATTGCCCTCTACTCGGTGGGTTCAGCTCTTTACCCCTATGGCGTCTAGGACTGCGGGGCTGCTGCCCGGCCCTATTCTGCCTTGGCTGTGGGGAAATGTCACGACCAGCCTGGGATGGAGGCTGCGCTTCAGGATCCCTTAGCGGGACATCGTCCTGAGGCATTGGTGGCTGCTCAGGCCTCTGGGGCTCGAGGGCTGGATCGGCGGGCTAGGATTGGGACCCCTTTGGGGTGGCCCATTTGTAGGTTGTTCAGGTTGTGAGGCAGGTGCAGCCTGATTCCTAGCCAGTTGTAGGGCTGCTTCGAGGGTTGCCATGGCCTCCCTCTGACGGCAGTCCATCTCCGTCTGTCTCTCACTCAACTCTTGGCGCTGTCGCTCAATTTCTTGTTGCTGCCGCGCCATAATCTCAGTAGCACTTTCCTGGCTGGCCCTCAGATTGGCCAGTTCATCCTACAATACCCCCAGGGTATTCCTCAGCGTCTCGGAATCCAGTTCTTCCTCATCAAATTCCAAATGTGGCTCATCTTCTGTCACATTTAGAGGAGGAGGCGGTTAAGATGGTGCAGCGCCAGTCGCCTGCCCAATCTTCTTTGCGGTTTTCGCCATTACTGTTTCAACAATATCGTATCAAGCTCTCAATGAAAGCACCAGAATGTTGACCCTGATTTTGGTCAACTGACATGGAGTCAAAATGCTTGATGTGGACAGATATATTGGAATGAATATAATGACAAAAACAATAAAGCACACAAGATTTTATAGTGGTTCGGCCCCAGAAACTGGTAATAAACTACGTCCACTTGAGCTATTATTGATATGAGATTCAAATGAGTGATCAAAGAACTAGGGTTCTATGAGTTTCACTAACCTCTGAAGAATAAACAATATATCGTAATGTACTAGCTCTATTTCTCTCGTAAATCTATACTCTCAAGTAATTAAAAAGCCAAAAAAGGTCCCCTCCTTGATCTATCTTTCTCTATTTATAGGCTCAAGGAGGAGTACATTAATTTGTTACAGATATTCTCTCCTAATTAATCGAATCATCAGGAATTATTGGAGACAATCTCGGGATTGACTAAGATCTTTACAAAATTATCTTGAAACATGCGGAGTGTACAACCAGGCTGTTCGTAAGAAAAACTCAACCGTTATGCTTGCAATATCTTACTGGTCGATACTCTAACATAATTCTGCCAGGTGTCAGCCACGTGTTCAGAAATCACCTGCCACGTCATCCGTGTATGTTTTTTGGATAACAGACAGTGAGTAAAAAATTTGATGAAGTACATGTTGGGAAAAACTCATACATGATCTTGTTTATTTTCATGTAGATCTAATATTAAACGAATTAATATAAGAAAACCTAAAACATGTGTGTAAAACTGAATTCATACAGTGACTACTAGGACTAAATCTATGATTATTGAAACCGTGGGTTTAGCTCATAAAATAAGAGATTTTGTTTTCTTATTTTGATCGAATAGTAGGTTGTTAATAGTGGTGTCCATTATTAAATGAGTTTACAACTCTATTTAACTAGTGGTATTTTTGACTCTCGCCAACTGGGACAAGGATATCATAGATTAGTTAAAAACCTAAAGAAATAGAGATATGATTGTTTTTGGTATTTTTTCTCATGTCTTCCATATTTTGGTATATGTTGTGCTATTACTTGAAATTTGTGTGAATAGAAGTTTTATTGAGCAAATGTGATTCATTTCTATTTTATTGGTAATTTGTAGTTTAATTATGGCTGTGTCTACTCCCATCCTTTCTCAAATTTCGATGGAGAAATTCACTGGAAAAAACTTGCATAATTGGAAGCAGAATATCAACATAGAGTTGATAGGTGACAACTCCGAGTTCGTCATGATTGAGGAATCCCCAGAACGAGCATCGTCTCCGCACGTTCTTGATAGCACCGTAACTGCTTGGATAACACCGTCTCCACACGTACGTGATGGCACCGTGCCTGCACGTTTGTGATCAACTCAACTATGGTCTGACGCAGCTCATGAATGAGCTTCAGGCTTTTGAGTCTATCATGGGTGGACCTAGTAAAGGAGGAGAAAATAAGACTACTGATGTTTCTGTTGATCTAGCTAAGGTTAAAGCTAACCCAGCTTCGTCTTCGAAAGCTAGAAACAAGAGGAAAGGTGGACAAAACAACAACCCCAAGCCTGCAAAGGCTGCAAAGACGAGTGTGTTGGGGTTTTATGCCCTAATTAAATCTCAAATTCTTTGTAATCTCATTTTATTATCAATAAAAGAATAGAAATCATTTTTTGACTTGGTCAATCACTTTGCTCACATGTTTTATTTTCATTATTATTTGTTTAATATAAACTTCTAGGACACCTTTCATACTTTGCTCACGTTCATACAGTGACTACTAGGACACCTATATTAAACGAATTAATATAAGAAAACCTAAAACACTTACATTATTTAGCAGCGGAATGATTGAGTCTTTCCTTCAGTTTCTCTAACCCTTGTATCCTTTCTGTTGCAGAGTATTACCATGAAATTGAACTGTTCTTCAATTTTATTCACAACCTTCCAAAATATCCTTAGAATCTCCTAGACTAGAGTGGGAAATTCTCAACACATGAGATAGATACAAAGAGAAGAAGAGAAAAGAACAATGAGGCTTAGAAAAGGACTTATGAAGTAGAAAGAATCTAAAACCTATCAGAAACTTATGATTCAACTTGTGATTTCAACTCTCACTTAGCATTCATTTTATAGGCTCAATTATGTCACTTATTTAATTAAAAAACCAAAAAAATAATAGCTAATATCAGCCCTAGGTCAAAATTATCATGGGCTTTAGGCCTGTGAAAATTTTCATTTAATTATAAGCCCGTTGGACTTAAAATCAAGGCCTGTATTATTTTCTATTGATTAATTAATTAAATAATTATTCAAATAATTAATTATTTATAATTTGAACCTTGATTTAAACTTATTTATTAATTTAGATACCAATTTATCTTAATTAATAAATCTGCCATAATTTCTCTTTTCTTTTCTAAATTACATAACTCTGTGAAACTATCCAAAATTGAACTGGTCAACTTTGATAATTCTAATTGATAATTAAATCAATTAATTGAGACTATCTAGATGATTTTATCCAAGGTACAGTGGGGACCATAGGCCTATGAAATTAAGCTCTAATAAGTTATCATAAATCTAACAAATAAATTTACTAACTTATTAATTCCTCATGACTCCACTAAAGACTCGGAATTGCACTCTTGAATTCATAGAATGCTCTATAAGAAATATATATATATACGTTATTAATTATCCATTGTTACAACCATAATTGTCACTCAATGCTATATAGACAGTCTACAATGAGATGAGACTAAAATACCGATTTACCCCTCATTGTATTTTATCCTTAAAACACTTAGTTCCTTGTAAATGATATTTCAGTAAACTAATATTAATTACTGAAATGAGATCTCTATCATTTAGCACCTTGAACCAAATTAAAAGGAAACCATCATTTCACTTCCTCATCAGAAGCTATAGATGTTCATATCTATGATTAACACTCCCACTCAATTATACTACCGAGTTCCCAAGATGTAAGTATGGGCTAGTACGTAGGGTAAGCTGGCAACAAACAAGTCAAAGAACTCAAATATTACAATCAGTTAGAACACTAACCACTCATAATTGAAATTGAATTGACCTATGGTGAACTATATGATATTACTAGAATAGATAATAACAGTATGTTTACTTATCCTATCTACTCTCAATATCGGTCTATTTCGATGTAACAAATACATCCGATCTTATCTACTTTGCTAATGTTCTAGAAAGAACATAACAATGTGGTGTGTAAGTAGATCATATCGTAGATTGGAAAGTCAGTGTAAATCCTGGCACTAACTAATCTTAGGACTAACTTATATTTGAACATATAATCATATTTCTATTCCATTGTGATTACGTCACTATAAATACAATCAGCTAAATCCTGGCACTGTAATAGAAGTTTATATTAAACAAATAACCATGAAAATAAAACATGTGAGCAAAGTGATTGACCAAGTCAAAAAATGATTTCTATTCTTTTATTGATAATAAATGAGATTACAAAGAAATTGGGTTTTAATTAGGGCATAATACCCCAATAGTACAATCATGCACCACATCAACCTCGTTATCTTCATCAATAAATGGATGATCCCAGATCTTTTGATGATTAACTTCTTGTACTACCCGCCAATTTTTTGTTTCTTGAAGGATCTTCCAAGTAGAAAACTTGTTTTCTTGAGTGGTTAGAATAAATTGTTCGTTCTTGTACCATTCAGAATTAACCACGATACTAGTGATGTTATTCTCAGTCACCTTTCGACCCTTAATTACATCGGTGTTGAACCATTTACAGTGAAACATTACCACTAAGTAACCATAGGAATAACATAACTCTACAATCTCCTTAAGTTGGCCATAGAAAGTGAAACCATCGGTTTCTAAGATCGAAACTCCATTGTTTGAGTAGTGATTCCTTTGTCATGAATATGCATCAAAAACTTCACATTGTTGACAATGCAAGCAATGTATGAGTGTGTATTTTGATTTGACCCCTTTGTTAAAGAAAATAATTCATTGGTACACTCAGGTGACTCTATTTATCGCAGACGACACATCTACATAGTTGAACACAAAATAAAGATGCACAATTAGATGAGTATTTCATTGGAATTTGATAAGATGTATAGTTTACATCTTTTACCTTCATTTTAAACCCTGTGGGAAAATCTTTGGGAAGATTTATGTTTGGAATGTCTCAAATGCATTCACTATACATCACAATAATGAAGGTAAGAAAACATTTTTTTAAGTGAATTTATTTTTAAAAAATTCATATATATGTTGAGCTACTTACTCCGTATATAGTTGGATTTCAGGGTATATTGTTGAGTACAAACCCCTCAGCTTCTTTTCGATGGAGATATTCAAGGGATATAATTTTTTTTGCTACTTGGGTGACATTGTGATTCAAAAATAGACAACTGTCTCTTAGGAATAACAATATCCTCATTTATTTCTGGATGATTAAATTTAGTCCCTACGCCCTGAAGATATTGTGAACAAAAATTCAAAGCTTCATCAGCAACATAATTGTAATATCGCAAATTCTCTAATGTGGTTTATGCTTGGATTAGGGGGCCAGGAGAGCCATAATTGATTTATTATGCAATTATGTGATTAAATGCATTATTATGTGGAATATATGATGATAATTGCATATCTGTATATTTATGTACATGTTTATGATTTATGGATGAGACCACATTATAATGTGGATATGTTCAAGCTATTCGGCATGAGACGAACCTAGAACGCAATTTAGCAGTTTGGTCATAACGGGGTCAAATATCGGGCTCAGGGCGAGCCTAGGGGTAATTTGGTAATTTCTCTCTCACGATATTACCTCTCCCTCTCTTCCCTTGGATTGGTGTTTAAGGCTAAGTGGAGATTGAAGCTTGGGGATCAAAGCTTGAGGGTTTGGGGCTGTGATCAGTAGCTGAAGGGGATTCAATTATGTGTTTAAGGTACAAATTTCAGTTTGATTTTCTAGTTTACTCTATTTTTAAGGTTAGTTTAAAGCTTTGGATTCTTGATTGTAGAGCTGGGTATTTGGTGTGGTTTTAATAAAGTTTGTGTTTTTATGAGGTTAAGGTATAGATGAAGTTTTAGGGTTAAATTATAAGTTTAGATGGTGTTTGAGTTTGTTTTGAAGCTTGGTATTCAGGGGAAAACGCAGGGGAGAAAACAAGAAATTTTTGGTCTGTCGAACTGGCACCCCAGCGCTAGGCAGGGGAGAGCTCGGGTGCTCTCTGACTTGGGGCAGCGCCCCAGCGCTACCCATGAGTGCCCCAGCACTAGGTCTGTTTCAGCAAGACCCATTTTTAGGGCTTGGGAGGACTTTGGGGGCTCGGGGGATGGTTCCACCACCCCGTTGGGTGGATTGGAAGTCTCGAGAGCATGGGAGTGGTCCCGGGAGCGAGGTTATAGACTATGAACCTTTTATCATTTATTTTATTGATGAGATTTCATATTTGGTTATGAATAGGTGATCGCTAAGGGACTTAAAGATCGATCGCTCTCAAGGGTCATTCTTTTATTATTTCATGCTCGAACTAGATGTAAGAAAAATGTACCCAGTATGTGACATGCATGGTTATTGATGAAGCATGTTGAGTGCTCTATATATTGACATTGATTGCATAGTAAATGCATAGAAACTTTGCTTATCTGTGTATGGTACCGACTTATTAATCAGAGAACGACAATGGTATTTAGTATTGATCCTGAAGCTGTGACTTATCAGTCAAGTTCAGCGGTGATATTGAGCGCTGGTCGTGTTGTATTTGCTTAAGAGTCAAGAATGACATTAATGTGTTTAACACAGGCTGAAATGATTAGATCTAATCACCATGAGCATGAAATGCTTGACCGACCTCAAGTTCGATGAAAACTAAAAGCGCTTGTCTAGTCTAAAGGCTAATTACTTAGAGCCAGGGCCAAAAGGCTCAGGTGACTAAAACGTCGCATGGCTTAGGGTCCAAAGCCCTAGAGATAGACTTAATAGTCATCTATTCAGGGAGCGGATCCCTAGAGATAGACTTATTAGTCATCTATTCAGAGTATGACTTAATAGTCACTTATCTTATTAGGGTGCAGAGCCCCAGAGTGTGACTCTTTAGTCACCTATCTGATTAGGGCTACAAGCCCCAGAATGATTACTAGAATCATTTATTGATATTACGTACATGCAGTAATAAGTTTTCTTGTTGAGCCTTGGCTCATGGGTGCTATATGGTGCAGGTAAAGGGAAAGAAAAGCTCACCCAACCTTGAGTGGAGCGCATAGGTGGCGATGTGTACATATGCGGCTGCTTGACCACCACGACCAAGGTGTTTCTCAGAGGAACTATGAGTTAACCCTATTTTTGCCGCTTAGGTCGGCGGGTTGTAATTTTTACATTGTAATGACCATTTTGGATTGTAAATAACTTTGTAAACACTTTTATGGGCCCATGTACAGTTTAATATTTTAAATAAAATATATCCATTCCTTTTAATCAAGATTTTTCACCTTAGCCTATTAATGACACCTAGATGCACGTTTATAACCAAATGACTCGTTTAGCAAGTTAAGCATTGTTTAAAGTCTACAGTAACGGTCTTGGAGTAACCAGGGTGTTACAATAACTCTCCGCTATAGAACCTTCAGGACGCACATTATTTCTAACATAATTTTTCAACTTCTTCATATATCTTTCAAACAGATACATCCACCTCATGTAAATAGGTCCTCCAAGAATAACTTCTTGTGGTAAATGAAGAATCAAATGAATCATTATGTCAAACAAAGGTTGGAGGAAAAACTATTTCCAAATTTCACAAGATCTGTATCACTTGATCTTCTACGTTCTCCATATCCTTAACAACCAATGTACGAGCACAAATTTGCTTAAACAAATTACAAACCTCAATGATTGTCTTAGAAATATACTCATCCAAGTAGTCTTGAACTCCTACTTGCAACAGACATTGCATAAGAATGTGACAATCATGGGATTTCAACCCAGTATTGTTGCCATCATTGTCAGTCACTTTCCTAGAGAAATTTGAAATGAAACCATCACGAAGTCGAACTCCTTTTATGAACTGAAAAAAGGTGTCTGCCATCTGGTGTGAAAGAGTACATAGGATGAGGTTTTATTAACTTGTTACCGTCTTCCTTGAGGTGCAACTCTTCCCGAATACCCAAGTTCTTCAAGTCTACGCGTGAGCTGGTGGTGTCTTTAGATTTGTCATTCATCATAAAAGTAGAGAGTAAATTGTCACAAACATTTTTCTCCACATGCATAAGATATAAATTGTGCTTTAGTTCAAGTTTGGACCAATAATGAAGTTCAAAGAAAATATTTCTCTTACTTCAATTTAGCTTTTTTGGATCTCCCTTACTTTTCACACCTCCGAAAGTGACATGTTTACCAAGAAAACAACATGGGCATGCACTAATTGTAGGAGTATATCTTGACTAATAAATTTTCTTGGAGGATTTAACGCACTACTACCCTAGAGTCATTACCATGTGATTTTAAAATGTACCATTAGTTCGCTAATCGAGGTATTAGACCAAAAAGTGTGATTAACTAAAGTAAAGACTCATTCAAATAAGAATTCAGTATAAAAGTTTGCACATTCATTTAAGTCGTAAAAGTGTTACATTGGGATCCCAAAATATTGTTTTATAATATAATTACAACTCAAAAGTTAGTGTACAATCGACCTAAGCGACAAAATCAAATGTTTATGCACGTTCCTCAAAACTACCCCCAGTTATGGCGGCTAGGTAGGCCAAACATGTATGTGCCACTCCATGCCGTCCAACTCATGCTTGGTCAACCTTTCCCTTGTTCTTACCTGCACCATAGATCACCCGTGAGCCAAGACCCAGCATGAAAACTCCATAAACATAGCATATAACAGTTCATTTCAATAAATACGTAACCTAAACAGATACAATAGACAATTCACATAGCGGCCTAAGTCGATCAAGGTACGTTACCATGCACCAGGTTCACGGTCTTCACCGAGCGGGTGAATACAACACCCTATATGGCCATGCCATAGCGGCTTGCATTCAGCATGCTTGTTGTCATTTCCGGCCCTTGCCAATCCCAACCTTCGCTGATCCCGGCCTTCGTCAATCCCGACCTTCACCGATCAGTCACAAACACATATACATGACATAACACGTATAGGCATTCATATATAACACTAAACACAAATAATCGGGCCATGACCTGCTCTATAGGCACAAACAATTTTCTTACCTGACTCTCGAGTTTACAGTGCAAGGCGATCCTGAGCACGATCCCTAACCCTGAGCCTTAGCAGTAAAACCTCAATCTGAGAATTTGATCCCCCGTAAGCTGCTCCACTTAATCCTAGCTTTAATTCCTCAGTTCCCAAGCTTTAAATCCTCAATTCCTGAGCCAATTCTTCAAGAGTTTCACAAAACTTCTAAGCCTTAGAGAGAGAGAGAGAGAGAGAGAGTGTGTGTTACATGAGAGAGAGAAAGAGAAATGGGATGAGAGACTAAGTTCCTTCTGCTTAGTTCTAGACTCCTAAGGTCTAAGTCTATCCCTTTGCAAAAGACTAAAATGCCCCTTATCCAAATGTTTCCTTTCAACGGCCCCAAGGGCGAAAACGCAATTTACCACATTCCCGCTAATTCCTCAAGTAGTCCTATAAATCCCCAATTAATCTCGGCATACCCAAATAACTGCTAATTGACTACCCATTACCCAATCAACTTCGAATACACACTATGTTCCCAAAATAACCCTAGGCTCAACCCGAGCAGGGTATCTGACCCCGTTGTGACTATTCCACTAATTTGCTCAATAGGACCGCCTTGGACCACACATTTCAAATATATCTCCATAATACTGTGGTCTCAAACATAACACACACATAATTACATTTATGCCATGAACGAGCCAAAATTACAAATATGCCCTTGTTAACAAAAACGGGCACTCATGCATATTTAATACACCTAAACATGAATATTTAATCAAATCATATCATAAATTAATCAATCAAATAATGATACACATATATCATGATTATTCACATAATAATGTATTTAAATCAATTATTTCCCTAATCAAGGCTCCAAGCCTTATTAGCGAATTTGGGACGTTACAGAGGACGTCTTTTTTCATATGACCCATCAAACAAGATTGTCTTCCTCCACTTATAGGTAGAGGATAAGAATCTTCTATGACCAACATAAGTTGTCTTCCTAATTACCCGCCATGAAGGAATGTCTTCATTGCATGTAGGACATGTCATATATCCTTGGCCACTCCAACCAGACAAATTACTACGGGTTGGAAAATAATTGATAGTCCATAATAGTGTTTCACGCATATTGAAAACATTGTTCATTGTAACGTCTCTGGTTTGAACTCCTTCATCCCAAAACATTTTTAATTCGTCTACCACCGGCCACAAAAAAAGAATCAATGTCCTTCCTAGGTGATTTTGGACCGGGAATCAACAAGGTCAACATGACTGAGGACTCTTTCATGCTTAACGAAGGAGGTATATTGTATGTGCAGAATATTACCGAACACATGCTGTAAGACTGACTCATGCTACCGAATGGATTAAAACCATCAGCAGCCAAACCCAATCGAACATTTCTGGGTTCTTTGGAAAAATCCAGATATCTGGTATTAAATTGTTTCCAAGCATCCTCATCAACAGGATGGTGCATCGCACCATCTTCTTTTGATTGTCCCGTACTATGCCAAGTCATATCCTTTGATGTATACATTTAACCATAAAGACGCTTCAGCCTAGGAGTCAAAGGAAAGTATCACAACACTTTCTGGGTGACTTTTTTGCCATTTATGTCTTTGTCAACCCATATGCTCTCACCACAAACAACACAACTCTGTTTTTGGGAATGCTCATTCCAGAACAAACAATAGTCGTACTTGCAAACATGGGTTGATTGATAATCTAAGCCTAATTTCCTCATTTTTTTCTTAGATTCATAGTATGAAGCTGGAATCTTATTTTCCTTTGAGAATGCAAATTTCAAAATCTTCAAAAGTTCATCAAATGAACTATTTGTCCATTTATTCATTACCTTCATGCGCAACATTTTCACCAAGAAGTTTAAGAAAGACAACCAAGTACAACTAGGGTATAACTGAGCTTCGATCTCTTAAAACATGTCATCAAATTGATTCTCCACACTATTTTCACCATCATATGAAATTCCTTCATTTACGTCTTCTTCGTTAGTGTATTGTTCACAAATAACATCATTGATGATGTCAATCATCTCACTTATTATTGGAGCCCCGTCGTCCACTGGAGGAATATGAACTTCACCATGGTAAGTCCATTTTATATATCGCTGCAAAAACTCATATCAGTGTAAGTGAGCCTCCACCACATCCAATTTCTAACTCAGCATGATTCTTGGCTATTTGTATAAATGCTTGAAAACCATTCCAAAACTCAATAGAGTTACGTCGTCTATTGGTTATCCAACTCTTATCAATCATCATAATTGCTTTAATTGAAGAAAAAAAATATCACAATGTGATAGTAATAGAAACTACATTTATTTTGTAATAATTTGTTATCACCAATGCACTAATTTTTTTAAAGCAAATTATAATATCTTATTGAAAACTTTTAAATAAATTATAAAATTTTATGATTATATATTATAAAATTTCATTACATAAACAAATATTTAATTATAAATTTATTAATTCACCATTAATGAATATTATTAATTAATTTAATAATTATAAAATTATTATTTAAATTTTCACTTTTTATTTTTTTTTAAAATAACAATAAAATTTTATACTTGTAAATTTAATATTTTAATTTCCACTTAATTATAAGAGTAAAGTTAACTTAATTAATTATATATTTCATTACTTTATAATTTTTTATTAATTTCTTTAAAATTTATTAAAAAAACAGGGTATAACACTAGCTTTAAAATTAAAATTTAAAGTTTAGTTTTTTTAAATCTATTAAAATTTCGACAGCATAACGGTTGTATTGTAACCTATTCCAAAATTTAAAATCTGCATAAAAACTACAAAATCACTCCCAGAACATACATATAATTGAATGAAAACATATAAATCTCATATCAACAACATAAATCATATTATTAACATCTAATTAGATTTATCTAACCTAGCTGTTGACCGCATTTTTGGCCAACGACGTGAGAACATCAAAAAAGACAAACCTTCGAGAGAATTCAAACGACACAGATGGTTTAATAAAGAAAATAAAGAACACACGCAATTTTTATAGTGGTTCAGCCCCAATATGTTGGTAATAGCCTAATCCACTTAAAAATTTGATTAATTTATCTACACTCAAGATCAGATGAACCTTAGTCAACTGAGTTTCTTCAGTGTAAATTCTCAGAATACAAAAGAGTTCTTTCTCAAGAAAAAGCACTTTCTCTCTCTAGAAAACACAGACCAAAACTTCAAATTGCCAAAAGTCCATTTTTGATCCCATAAGCCATGTATTTATAGGCTTAGGGTCATACATTGATATCCCTTAGGATCGGGATATTTTATTATTCGTATTATATTTAAATTACAATAAATATTCAAAATGCAACAGAATCCCCAATTTGTGTGAAGAATGAGAGATTCCCGCGTATGCCTAGACCGATTCTTCGTGAAGTCGTTTATGGGAATTTGACGTAGTCTGGTCTATTTGGTTGATGAATATCGTCTTCTGGTCGAACACATGCATGCTGGACATACACAAGTGCTGTTCGGACATATGCATGCTGGACACATGCGTACGGACCAGACCCTTGTCTCACCTCGAACATGCATCCGACTACACCTTAGCCCAAGTACTCTCCTCGGTCATACATCCGACCAGGCACACCCTAGCCCAAGTACTCTTCCTCGGACATGCATCCGACCACGCCTCGGTCCTCTCCTCGGACATGCGTCCGACCACGCCTCGGGCCTCTCCTCAGACATATGTCCGACCACGCCTCGGGCCTCTCCTCGGACACGTGTCCGACCATGCCTCAGGCCTCTCCTCGGACATGTGTCCGACCATGCCTCTCGGACATGCGTCCGACCGGACACACTCAACAACATGGTCTGTTCGGACCAACCCATGCCTCACCACGGATACAAGGCATGCACCCTCTTGATCCTTCTACTCGAGCTAGTGTTCGACCACACTTGGATTGCTCCTCGGACCAATGTCCGACCGGACACCTGGACTGCTCCTCGGATGCACTTGGCTCGGACATGCCAGTGCTAGGCAGCAAAGTCACTCCTGGTTGGATGTAACTTACCCGGTTGGTCATGACACCTCTCAAGTAGTCAAAACTCTTCATTGATGTAAGCCAGATCACCCAACCATTTCGTGCCACTTGTCATTTCTATTGCCACATCATCATTTTCAAATTTTGGGGATAACACTAGCATACAATTCATATTAAATTCTAATATATTCACATTTATATACATATAAACATATTCAAATTTATATACATATACATATATATATAAAAAAAATAAGCATACACATATACAACCCTAAAAAATTATATCACTTAATATCTAACCTATCATAGATTTTTTATCACATAATATTTAATTAAATTAAATTAGCATAAATAAATATATTTACATTCTATCTCTTAAAAAATACAAATATAATTAATTAAAAAAATATAGAAATCTGAAATGAAAAACAATATTCAACACTATCTAAAATAACCAATTACAAAATTAAAACATAATTTAACCATTAATCAATCACAAAAAAAATTAAAAACAATATGCAAAGCTCGGGCTGGGGGGTTATCCAAGGGAAAAGGCTCGGGATGATGACCCACTACTCCAATCTAAAAAGAAAACAAAAAAAAAATTAAAAACTCATTTCTACCAAATACAAAATACACACATATATTAAGAAAAAAAATACATTTTAAAGGGTACAATAGAAAGGAAAAATGCTTAGATTACCGAAACTTTGGAGAAATGGGAAAAAATTGGGTTGGGATACCCTTGGAGCGGCGAAGTGCGGCGGTTCCCACCGATTTTCCTTCTCTATTTTCTAAGAAAGTTTCAGAAAAATGGAGAAGGGCTCGGGCTGGGGGTTATATCAAATGGTACACGCACTATTTTAGTTAACATATTTATAGACAACGAAAATTTGACAGCTAATTCTTGGCGGTCAACTTTCGCTTAGTTTTTTTCGGTGTCTATAGCGACGAGCCAATCTAGTTTTCCCTCCACTTTTTTCCATTACCCTATAGAGATGACAATTCTTCACTGTAGAGTCAGATTTTTTGGAGGGATTCGTCATTTGCTTGCCTTATGTTGTCGTTGTAGTAAGGTGTCACGAAATTGGAGGGGTTAGCCATCTGATCGTTGACCACTACAGCGACGACTAGACCTATATTTTCAATAAATTGAAGAAAAATATAATTCCTGGAATTCACTTGTATTCAAGGACAATATTTGTGTTGTCGCAATATATATATCGTCGTTGTAGAATGCTTTTTTTGTATTACACCCTTGTTATTTACATGTGAATTATAAGAGTTTTATAGTTAACCAAGCGAAAAAGAAACTTAGGAGTTACTTTAGAATCGTAGAAAATAATACATATTTTTGGGACTCTTTAACTTTTTACTTAATTATATTAAAAAGCAAGTTATTTTTCATATACAGCACAAACAAATCAAGCAATTTCTACAAATAAGTTTGGGGTAACTAAAATAAAGTTTTTTCTAGAAAATTAACCACTCAATATTTTATATATCGTTAACAACTAGAAGATTGCTTTTAAAATTTTGAGGAAAATGAAAATTTTTTGAACGACATTGCTCTTATTTTTTCCGCACTGAGCTGGCAACATTCCTACTTTTTGTGGGATTTAAGCCATTTTTTGTAAGATGAATTATTTTAAAATAAAGTATGGAAAATGTATTATTTTTAAATAAATTAGTTAATTTTTGTAATTATTTTTTGTTTTGAAATTATTTTTTACTATTATTTTTATTCAAGTGATTTTTGTATATAAAATTTGTTTTAAATATACTATTGTAAAGATGCGTAATAATTATTATTAATGTAGAAAACTTTGATGTAAGAGACAAATTACGTGAGACGAAACATAAGAAACAATTAATATTATTAGCCTAGAAAACTTTGATTACAACGTATGCGACTAATAAAGTAAAACAAAGGAACCCGTACTATAATGTCACGGTTTGACCATTAATTATAGCTAGCATGGGGCTTCCTAAAATATAAACGTAAAGATTTAGTTTAGCGCTCTTCTTGATACATTATTCTCACGAGAACAGTTATAGAAAAGGAAGAGAGTGCTATCCATGATCCTTCCTTGTTCCTTAAACAGCCCCAACATTTATTTTTAAGGTATATATATATATATATAGTCTCTTTCATGGTGTAGTCACACCTGCAGAAAATAATGTTCATAAACTTAGAATATACGAATGATTTTGATGTATATATATATGTATACACACGATATGAGGATTAAATTGGATTATCATAAAAACAATTCACATATAGTTTTGCATGCACTGTAAGAAAAATTTACAAATTATTATATGGTACGTTTGATCAAATAATCCGCATATAGTTAGCTAGATAGTTTAATATCTCTGAGAAAACATATATAACATGATTAATCTCCTTTCTATATCTTCCATATATACTATAATGCACAATACTATTTGTGTAATTTTATTCATAATTAATGTAAAAAATAAAAAAGTTATGATCCAATAAAATTATTCATATAAAGCAACAAGGCTGCTGGTTCACCCATAAAATCTAAAATTTAATCACATAATATATATTATAAGTACACATGAATAAAAAAAACAAACATAAAAATGCCTAAAATAATATTATATATACGTAATAATATAAAATAATAAAAGAAGCTCTAATTGGGGACTAGATCTTAGCGGGGAGTACCGCTCGCCACATACCTAGCTGTTCTCTCCTTGTTTCCAGGCCGTCGTTATATATGGCATTTATATGGTCCAACACTTAATTAAATTAACTCTCCATTGATGTTTAATTTCTTAACTTTTTGATCGTATTGTGTAATATTTTTTACATATATCATGCATCATAATATTTATGTGGACTTGAAAGAGTATATATAAACTAATATTTATATATATATATAATAATTATGAGAGAGAGAAACTCACTTCCGCACTTGAAGTTGCGAGGAACAGTCCTACCACAGCCTTGGATTTGCTTGATACTTCGTTGAACATTAATGAGATTGGCCAACTTGGGGGTGACATAGGGGCAAACACACTCCACATGAGTCTCTCTCACGCGTGCGCAGCAGTTGACCGACGGGTTTTGCCCGAAGATCACTGGCTTGCACGCGCTCACCAGTTGGTTCCGCTCCTGCTTGCACTGGCTTGGACTCGTCTCCGCCTTCGCCATTGGTGGCACAACCACAACCACAACCACCGCCACCATCACCACCAACCATACTACTATATCACGCCTCATCTTAATATATCAACTACTCTCAACTACTTATCTACAATATAAGGTATATAGAATATATGCCATGCCAATGCCTTTATATACATATATATATATATATATATAGATGGAGCTAGGAATATGTGGTTGTTTCTATTGAGAAAGTTTTACCACACAATAATAATTAAGAACTGTTCAGACTTTTTAAAGTTGCAATTGACTAATAAAGGTGAAGACGTGTTAGTATGCACCTTCCTAGCTAGTATACGGTTAATCCACTCCATGGGGTCAACAGATATTCACCCGTTCATACTAGCGCGTCCGGCGTCTACAATACGGCTGTTTAATTTATTAAGTTGATAACAACAAGCTGATTAATACTATTGCTTTTGTAGTATTCATTTTTTGTTTTGGATACCAATACTATTATTTTATATTGTATTATATAGGCCGTTTGGTAAAAAATTTCCGGGTGTTTTGTAACACTTAAAAAAATAATTTTTTATTTAATTAATTAGAAATTTGAAAATTAAACATAAAATGGGTTTGATAACTCTATTTTTATTTATTATTTTTTTAAATTTTAATTAAAATTTATTAAATTTTGAAAATAAAAATTTTTCACTTTCAAAATTTTTTTAAACAATTTTCATTTTTTCCTTTTATTTTTTTCTTCTCTTCTTCAAACCAACACCTCATATTGTTAAACAAAAAATAAAAACAAAAGTTATCAAACACGTTTATTATTTTTTGTTTTTAAAAACAAAAAACAAAAATAGTTACCAAACATATTTTTATTTTTTAAAAATAAAAAAACAAAAATAAAATAATATTTCTATTTTTGTGTTTAAAAAATTCAAAAACAAAAATTTTACCAAACAGACCCTTTATTTTTGAATTTTTTAAACACAAAAATAGAAATATAATTTTATTTTTGTTTCTTTATTTTTAAAAAATAAAAATATGTTTGGTAACTATTTTTGTTTTTTGTTTTTAAAAATAAAAAATAATAAACGCGTTTGATAACTTTTATTTTTATTTTTTGTTTAACAATATAAGGTGTTGATTTGAAGAAGAGAATAAAAAAAGAAAGGAAAAATTGAAAACTGTTTAAAAAAATTTGAAAGTGAAAAAAATTCTATTTTCAAATTTTAATTAAAATTTTAAAAATAATAAATAAAAATAGAGTTACCAAACATATTTTATGTTTAATTTTTAATTTTTTAATTAATTAAATAAAAAATTAATTTTTTTAAGTGTTACCAAACAATACTATACTTAGTGGATTTAATATTTACGATATACATTATTACGAACAAGTCAAATATATTGACTAATAATAACATACACTTGCAAGAAATAAAAATACAAAAGGCCGGGAAAGACAATGGGAAAAGGAATTCAATTGGAGAGAATATTGTTTTACTATCATGTTTGGTTAACAGAAAAGAAAAAAATCATCTTGAATTAAAAATACTAGTTTATTCATATATTTTCATTTTTTTCTATTAGTTTGTAAGGGTAATTTAATAATTTAATAGAGTTTTTTTTTGCAATTTCTCTCTATTTTTGGAAAAACACATTTTTGTAGTCCCACATTATATATATTTTTATTTACATTTATTTTTATAAAGTAAACTAACCTCATTTTCAGTCAAAAAAATTCAACTTTCAATATATATATATAACAAAAAATCTTCAGTCAATCAATACTCTCTTGCGTCAATCTCAACTCATCTAATATATAACCAATTCATTTATTCAAGCCACCTGACCCTTCCTAAAATAACGAGTCAAAGTCAACTAATTAATCAAATCCTAAAAATATACAATCCACTTTATTCTTTCCTTGACCACTAATTAATATAAATATTAACCTATCAATCTCTTGAATAAATTAATAACATGCTAAAAAAAACTTTGGGACATCTACAAAAATGCACTAAAAGTTAAAAGAATTCTGAAAAATATGATGCATTACAAAAATACGGAATGACAAAAACGTAAATACGGAGTGGCAAAATCATAAATAAAAGTTGTAAAACATAATTTTTTGTGATAAACGAATACAAACTAGTAAATATTTATTACAAACTTGTAAATATCTGTTACATGTTTGTAAATAATATTTACAAAATCAGTTATAGAATTATAGATTTTTTTTTTTTGTAGATAAAACTTACAAACAAATTCATAACTAAATTTTTTATTTTTGTAACAATAGTTTACAAATCTAATTTTACAACTAAGAAATATATTTTTGTAACGTTTGTAACTAACATTTACGAAAATATTTTATAGTTAAGAAATCATAAACAAAATATACATAAAAATATTATACTTTCCATATTATTACAATATTGTACCAAAAAATTACATGAACCATCATATTTATGCTATACAACTTAAAAATATAAATTTAAGATATTTATTATTTATAAAACACTTTATTGAAGATAGTGGTGAAATACAATATATTTTTTAACAAGTTTTACATTTTTGTAACAACAATTTACAAAACTTATTTCACAACTAAAAAGTGTATTTTTGTAACTCACATTTACATAGATATTTATAAATTTATTTAACATGATTATTACAAAGTTACAAAACTAATATTTTAACTTTAAATATATTTTTGTAACAAAACTTGAAACTTGGACTAGATTATGATTTTGGTGATTTAAAAAAAATATCTATATATAATATTTTTATAAAGAATAATAATATTGTGATTATCTTTAACGGTATATTGTAACATATATTTATTAATATTAATTTCAATTAACTGCATATTGTAAATTGTATAAATATTTATTTTAATATTAATAAATACATTCATTTTAAATAAAAATAAATTAATCTACTTTATTGAAGATAGTAGCTATGATATTATTACTTTTATTATTATATTATTTATTAAGCCTGCATTTTTATTAAAAATGAACATAAAAAGACACTACAAGAAATACACTCTTTAGCGGCGACCGAAAGTCGCCGCTGATAATAACATTATGAGCGGCGACAAAAGCTTAGTCGCCGCTGATATAAGATGGTTAATTTTTTTAATTAAAAATATTACTAGCGGCGACATTTTTACTATTAGCGGCGACATTTATCGCCACTAATATTTTTAAAATGTCATAAAAAACGTGGGAAATAATTTTAAAATACCGTAAAAAAAGTGGGAAATTTCCCTCCAACAGGATATTAGCGACGACATATTACATAATAGCGGCAACACGTGTCGCCGTTAATATTCGACACGTTGATAAAAAAATATCTGCGGCGACTATTAGCGGCGACACATGTCGCCGCTAATAGTCGACACGTTACAAGATCCCAACCCTAAAACATAACCATTTCATCTGTTTATATTTGGGCTGCCGTTCACGTCTTCCATCTCTCCCTCTCCACTAAGAACATGCGCAGCAGCACAAGAAGAGGCTGGCGAAGCTCACGGCAGACTCAGACGGTTTCGTCGCTTCAATCTTGGACCGGTCTTGGTAAGCTCACGGCATACTCCTTATTATTTATATATTCTGTTTTTGTTTATATATATATATTATGTTTGTATTCTATATATACTCTATTTATATATATAAAAAAAAATTACACGTACAAATCTGAAAGAGATAAGTGAGAGAGAATAATTTATATATATTATGATCTACTGTAAAAGCATGTGAGTATGAATATCAATATATAATTATAGTTTAGATTGAAATTATAAGAGTCAGCATATATATTCTTGAAAGAATCGTAATTTTGTAATTAATTTAATATACCGTATAAAACGATTTTAAAAAAAAATTATGGTGTTATATGTAATTAATCCAAAAACTTTTCCTTCCACGTAACCTTGAGGAAAATGCAACAATTAAATTCTAATAGAAAACTTAATAAAAAATTATAAACTCAAGGTAAATACAAATTTATCTAATAAGATAATTCTATGGTAATCTATGCAACCATCTCACTTTTCTAAAATTAATTAAAATAATAACACAACTAAAAGTATTATTTTAAATTAACACTATTAATGAACATGTCATAACTAAATAGCAAACAATTAAGTAACTGAGCTACTTGGATATTACAATATATCTTTAATTTTCTTAGAAAGAAACATGCATAAAATGACCCAAAAAAAGCCTATATATCTCTTCTATGAATAAAAAGTGTATAATGACAAAAAAGAACCTATATATCTCTTCTATATAAAAAGTGTATTGATAACGAAATTCTTAGTTTTAACGGTTTGTTTTTATTAATTTTAACAAAATATTCTAAATATTTAATAGAATATACATTTAAAACTAACTAAACATATATATATTTACTAATTATATTAATATAAATTTAAATATTATAAAATATTATTATAATAATATTTAATATAAGACTGCATATATAATAATTATATTAATATAAATTCAAATTTTATAAAATATCATTATAATAATATATAATACAAGACTAGATATTGCATAATTATATTAATATAAATTTAAATATTATAAAATATTATTATGATAATATTATGTAATCATAATTTTAAACTAATTACATTAACATGAATTCAAATATTATTATTATAATAATATTTAAGACAAGACTAGATATTTAATAATTATATTAATAAATTTAAATATTATAAAATATTATTATAATAATATAAAATACATAGTCTTAATTTTTATTGAAAAAAATATCATTTATGTTTAAAAAGGTTATCATATTATATAAATATATTTAAAAAAATCATAAACAATATTTTGGTTTAATTTTTCATTTAATATGATTATGTCATTCTTTTATATATATCATATTTTTTATTTATTTAAAATGTATGTGGCAATGATACAAATTTAATAAAAATAATTAAAAAATTATATAAATAAAACTAAGCAAACGTGCATTACACGTTACTTGTATCTAGTATATATCTCTTCTATATAAAAAATGCGTAGATAACGGAATTTATTTCTTTTAACGGTCTGTTTTGTTAACTTTAATAAATTATTCTAAATATTTAATGGAATATTTTTTTAAACAAACTAAAATTAGATATTTATTAATTATATTAATATACATTTCAATATTATAAAATATCATAATATATTAATATTTAATATAAGACTGCATATATAATAATTATATTAATATAAAATACTAATAAAATTTCTAAAAGAAAGGCTTACAATTAGAACATTATTACATTTAGTTTGTAATTCTAGTAATCTATACAGTCTAAAAGTAAAAGGATTATTCATCCATAAAGATATAAAAATAGAAATAATCTATTTTATTGACACAAGATGTAGTTCCGTAATAATGGATAGTACACTAATACCTAGAAAATATTGGAAAACATCTATTACACCAAGACTAGCCCAACAAATGGATACAAATACTTTTGAATATAAATATTATCTTGACACTTGTAAATTTCGATTCTTTACAAATTGTAATGATTATAGCAACGAGTATCAATCAGGCCAAGTATGGCTCAGAGACTTAAAAATGAATAATATAGATATTATTATAGGATTAGATTTTCTATTAAGACAAAACGGAGGCATTAACATTACTAAAGACTATGTTAATATTTATAAAATGGCTAGTATTATACCCATTCAATCAGAGTTGCTGCGGAAGCGTGGTGGCTATCCTAGTAATTTAAAAAATACCCAATGTAATTGTAAAATATTAGGATCGTGTAAAAATTTAATAGAAGAAAATACAGAAGAAAATGAATTAGTAGATATAATAAAAGAAATAAAACTAGATAGAGAAATAATAACAGGAAAAGAATTATAGGACTTAATATTTAGTAACGATATAGAACATTTAATATATAAACTACAAAAACAAGGAAATATCGGAGATAGTATGAAATTTAAAAAAAAAATGATAATCCAATTTGTAAATTATTAATAAAAAATCAAGATTATAAAATAACTGGTCAAACACTAAAATTTAATCATATAGACATAGAAGATTTTAAAGATCATATTGACGAATTATTAAAAAATAAATTTATTAGACATAGTGACTCACCACATAGGAGTCCTGCTTTTCTAGTAAGAAACCATAGTGAAATAGTTAGGGGAAAAAGTAGAATGGTAATAAATTATAAAAGATTAAATGATAATACTGAAGACGACTCTTATAATATTCCTAATAAATATGTTTTAATAAATAAAATACAAGGTTGTAGAATTTTTAGTAAATTTGACTTAAAATCAGGTTTCTACCAAATAAAGATGGCAGAAGCTAGTATTCCCTGGACAACATTTGTCTACCCACAAGGACTATTTAAATGGTTAGTAATGCCAATGGGACTTAAAAATGCCCCAGTAATATTTCAGAGAAGAATGGATAAAATATTTTATGAATTAAGTTATTGTTTAGTGTATATTGACGATATTCTAGTATTTAGCAAAGATTATAAGGAACATGAGTACCATTTAAAACAAGTTTTTAAAAAATTTGAACAGTATGGTTTAATTATTAGCATAAAGAAAATGGAATTAGGAAAAGAATATATAAAATTTCTAGGATCTGAAATAGGAAAAGGGAAAATAATATTACAAGATCATATTAGTAAAAAGATACTAGACTTCCCTGAAAAGTTTGAAGATTTAAAAAATATTCAGCAATTTCTGGGATTACTAAATTATGCCCATCCATATATTAAGAATTTATCAAAATTACTTGGGTCATTATATAATAAAACCAAACTTAATGGTCAAAGATACTTCAACATTGAAGATATTAAACTAGTAAAGAAAATCAAAGAAATAGTAAAAACCTTAGAAAAATTATCCCTTCCTTTAATAAATGACTATTTAATAATAGAAACAGATGGATGCGATAAGGGATGGGGAGCAGTATTAAAGAAAAAACCTAGTAAATATTATAATAAAGATACTGAAAAAATATCAAGATATGCTTCAGGACAGTATAAAGAAAATAGTATTACTAGTATTGATGCCGAAATACACTACTACAAAAACGGGCTTTCCCGACAGTTTTTAACTGTTGCTATTGAGCAATGACGATAGTCGACTAACTGTCGTATTTGCCTATGAAGGCGTAGGGGTAGCTACGCCGACAGGTAATAGGTGTTGTCGTCGCTAGCTACGTCGACAGTTAATAGGTGTCGTCGTTGCTGGCAACGCCGACAGTTAATACGTGTCGTCGTTGCTGGAAATGTCGACAGTTAATAAGTGTCGTCGTTGCTGGCAACGCCGACAGTTAATACGTGTCGCTGTTGCTGGCAACACCGACAGTTAATACGTGTCGCTGTTGCTGGCAACACCGACAGTTAATAAGTTTCGCCGTAACATTAAATTTATATATATAATAATTTTTCGATATATATTTTTTTTAACTTTTAATTATATTTTTAACAATTGAAGTTTGATATAAATTTAAATAATAAAATTACTCAATTAATTATTATTACCATAACTTGTAAAAAAAATTATATTTATCATAATAAAAATTCATATACATACAACATTTATTCATTCAATTGAAATGTAAATAATACATCAAATCCCTATGAGACTAAACAATTCTCAATAAAAATTTATTATAATTCTCAATAAAAATTCATTATTCTCAATGTAAATTATACATCAAATCCTCAATGTACATAATTCTTACAAGCAAGAAAGAAAATAATACCCAACAACTTGAAGAAGAATTTCTTGTTGCCTTGGTTCTCTTATATAATTGTCTTGGTTCTCTTAAATATCAAAGTAGAGTTTTAGCCTACAATACAAAATAAACACCATTAAAGTCAAACCAAAACTAAAATAAACACAGAACTTGAGGTTGCAGAAAAAATAAAAATGATGAATGTGGTTTTCAGTCACAAAAATTATTTATATAAAAGTTGTATTTTTTTTATCAAACTGGATAGCATCATGAATTAAGTAGTTAGTCTTAGTTCTTTAAATTAAGGAATACATACCTGTCAGTCTCAATTTAAAAGTCTTAGTTCTTTAAAATAAGGTGATGCTCGACATTCTCTCTATTGTAGTAAACTAGAGACTCATAGCTACAATTTAAAGACAAAATCGTAAAAGAAAATCAGTATATGTGGTGTATGGGTGGAAAGGAAAAAATAAATATCCCTAGATAGCTGGAAAACCAAAACTACTTTTCAACCACGAACCAAAAGGAAAAGTGAAAATGGTTTTACTTGTTAAATTAAGAGAAGTACCTTGAACACTTCAGCAAGAAATGAAATAGTTGCATAGTCATACATGTACTTGCCATTGCTTTGGGAAAGAGTAGTCAATATTCCCTAAATTATTTATAGAAATAGAGCATATATAAAATGCTTTGAAATAACATATATAAAATAC
Organism: Humulus lupulus; assembly: GCF_963169125.1. Classification (NCBI taxonomy): domain Eukaryota; kingdom Viridiplantae; phylum Streptophyta; class Magnoliopsida; order Rosales; family Cannabaceae; genus Humulus; species Humulus lupulus. The sequence continues at coordinate 90,482,109 of NC_084800.1, read as the reverse complement.
TGAAAGAATCATAATATAAAATGCTTTGAATTAAATAATGGCAATCTCTCTTAAAATTCTAAACTAACAATGTTTTAACTCAGAAAACTTACAATGTTTGTAAGCCGCAACTAACTAGTTTGTTTCAGACTTGAAACAGATGACCAACCACTTGACATTAGCAATGGAATTTGTATCTCCTAATCACTCCAAAAATGCTTCAAGAATACATGGGTTATTCAACACATTTTTTCAATCAAAGAACCATAATCAAACACATATTGAAATCAATCACTTCACTAGATATAGTTCTATACCCCATAAAATATAATCCCTAAAGATTCAAAGTTTGAATTTGATTTTCCAGTCCAATTTTCAAAGTCTCTGTTGGGCATCCTCGTAAATACCAAGCCCCTCAAACACAAATTATATATTAATAAAACAAAGAAAGAATGCATATAACATAAAGTATACAATAATACAAAATCTCAGCCGCGTATTCAACAATCTCAAACATATTTATAGATTTGTATTGATTCTTATTCAATACAAAGCATAATAATTTTTCAAGAAAAATATTAAAACTTTGAATTACATAGGTCTATAACAATTAATAATTAAGTATAGAAGCAAGGATTGTGTGGTCTTGCAATATTCAGAAAAGTGAGAAAAATACAGTAGATTCATATACAAGTCCAAGAATCAATTATTAACACCTATTTTTTTCTTCAGATTATTAACAACTCATAAATAGTAAAATATATTTTAAAACAACATCATGTTTAGACTCAACAAAAGGGAAATAGAAAGGAGCTTACGTGTGCTAAACGCGAACGAGCACATTAACAGCAAACTAGCAATGATGCGTATTTTTGTTCCCTTTGACTGTAACAAAGTAATACTTATAATGATGATAACAAATTAAGCTCACCATTCAAATCTTATCTTATAACATATTTCACCTGCTTCATCTTTCTGTTAGATTCACATAATCATAAACTAACCTCAGCAAGAGGAAAGGCATACTAATACACATTTTCTCAAATCAAATTGGATTATCAATTAATCATGAACAAATCAAGCCAATAAGGTTCTTACTGCGTTCTTATATGAAACATAAAGCTACAAATGTGCAAGTTCGGAGTCATATTGCAAGGCTATTGAAATCTTTAAACAAAAATTTGCTCAGCAAGCTAGCTTTGTGCCTTTTTATTTTTGATTTCTGTCAGCAAAGGTTCAAGTTCTCCTTTCCCGTGTAGCTTCACAGTTTCTGCATAGGAAATAAGCAGCCACAAAAAAGATAAGTCTTTTTTTTCCCTAAGCAAAGTGCATATTGCCAAAATGTAGAGAGATCTCATTCATGGGCATGCTTGGATATTTTTTTATGAATTATATATATTTCTTTCTTTCTTTTCTATTTTTTTAAAAAGGCAAAACATAAAAGTAAAAAATTGTTATCATACAAGGCCAAAGGTTTTCTAAAGAAAATAAAGTTTTCCTAAAAAAATAATAGAGTGAGGGTTTTGGCTAGTATATCAGTGTTTACAAATTAAAAGGAAAAAAACTAGTATAGGAAGAAGTTGTACCTGAACAGCCACCAATGTGTTTGCCCCCTCCTCATGAATTGGAAAAAAGAAAAACTTGAGCTTTTAGTCTCACTAGACATCAATTCAAATAAAAAATTGTATTGCAACTAAAGGAAAGCAAGATCATTGTGTCGCAAGTTGAAAATGCACTGATTTATGTTCTAAAAGTGGACTTCATGATAGAAAATGACCTTAAAAAAAGAGCCAGCTTTAACAATAACAGCCAGACGAAATCAAGCATACTGCCAGTGGTCTAACAGTCCAGATGTATTTTGCATGCCTATACACATATCATATGTTTGCTAATACTATGCATTTGAAAAAGGGAATTCTTTCTGCCTTTTCAACATGTGAACATCAGTCAATGCTAAAAGTACAAAAATAATAACGATAAAATTTATAATGGAGAATAGTCTACCATGTTGCAATGAAGAAGGGAAAAGAAAAATGCATTTCTCATCTTTTGTGCAAATAAAATTTCAAGATGTTCTCGGGTAGTTATCAAGCATTAAAAGGCCCTACTTACCAATAAAAACATTGGGTACAGTATGTTGTCCTATAAGCCTCTCCAAAAGTTTCTGTAACTCTGGCCCCTGGGCACCTGAGGGAGTAGAATACAAGTTTAAAATAAAAAACGATGAAACATCAGAAAGAGAAAGTACTGCCTCTAAAAATTAATCACAATGAAGTACCACAGAGAAGAAAAGTAAAAAGAATTCAATTCACATCTGAATAAGCAAGGTGTAGATACTTTGGAATATCTAACTATACATCAGTTAAAAAGGCAAATTTGCCCAGATAGATGTCACTTATAGTATATTAACATAACTTATTTTTATTAGTTCCTTATTATGTAAGAATATAAAGAGAATACAAGAACTCAATTCCAAAAGACTAATTCTTGGCGTGTAATCCCTCGTGTTTTGTTGCATTAAAAATCTCAGATTGGTTAGTGGTTACAATGTTGTTCACCAAGAAAACTATATCCAGCAGTGGAGGGTGTGTGTGACCTGGTAACCAAAACCAGGTTGGTGTTCTTGGACATTCTGTTTTGATAATGACTGCTTTTGACAATTGTGCTTATTCACACTTCCATAAATAATACAACGTTCTTGTTGATTTTTCTTATGTAGGACCAAACTTTCAATAAACGCACTAATCAACTGCATAATTCAACAACACCCATCTCACATATCCCTATTAATTGATTGGAGTTAGAGATATAGACAAGAGTGAAAATAATACACACCCATCTCATCCAATTCAATGACAGCGGCTCTACACCAAGTCAGTTGAACAGCGTTTTCACCTCGGTCGAATACCTTCAAAACAACACGATTTGAATAAATCATTTCAAAACAAACATTTCTTTTTAAACATGGGAAGAAGAGGTCTCAAGGGGTTTAAACTTACGAACACCATGTTTTGGAGTAAACAACAACTGGGTTTTCCTCCAAAGTCTTCTTCATGGTCTCTTCAAGCCGAGACCCGAAGGAGGAAGATATGGCTTGAACCGAGATGGGTATGCTCCTTCTCGAGCCATGGATGCTCAAAAGGCTTGTGTTCAACTAGTTTCCATAATTTCAAGCGTTGTGCAAAGGAATTGGGCAAACAGAAAACCCGAGTCCCTTGTCGTCAGCGTGAGGTAGAGAGTTCAGCATCTCTGTCTTCCCCGACGTTGGCGTCGGCGTCGTAGAGGTGGCGGCTTCGTTTGGAGGGCGGATCAGGGAGAGGGGAGAGGGGAGAGAGGAGAGAGAGTGAATGGCAGAGAGAGGGCTGTTCAGAGAGGAGGACACGGATAGGAAAAGAGAAGAGAGAAAAAGAAAAAAAAAGAGGAAAAAAGAAAGAAAGTGGTGGGAAATGTTAAGAGACTGCATTTTTTTTAAAGAGGCAATGCCTCCTATAACTGCATGTTATAGCTGTCGGTATTGCCTCGTTAAAAAAATTTAGATTATATAATTTCCTGATAGCTATACATTTTAACTGCCGATACTGTTGCAATAAGTTTTTATAAAATATTATTTAAATATATATATTAATAAAAAATCATAACTAATAAATTTATATATTATTTTTTTTTACAAAAAAAATAAATAATTAATGATAATAATAATAGGAGGACCCACTCTCTCAGCTTCTGGCTGGTGCAATGGCAAAGGGGTACAAGGGAAGGCGAAAGCTCAGGGGAAGAAGAAGAAAAAGAAAGGACCATCTTCCTCTGATGGTGTTCGGAAAACCAGGTCCATGACGGAACTTTTGGGTGTGGAACCGATTGAGTTTGAGAATGATGATTTTCACGGTGATGAGCTCGAAACCCAGATAGATGAGCAGGAAATTGTATCTCCGAGATCTACTCTGCTACACTTACAACGACAGGAGGACATCCAAAAAGATTTCTCTCGTTTTATCCAAGCTTCCCAGATCTGTTCAAAAGAAATTGCAGAAGGTAAGCAATCTTCTCCTCCGATATTACATTCTGGTCATATTGTTCAGAATCTGAGTTTGAAATTTGCAAGTGAGTTGGGGAAAGGGACTGTGCTTGATGATATTAAGATTGAGCTAGAAGATATTGAAGATGAAGTTCAATTCTAGAACTCATCTATAGTCTGCTATGTACTGGGTGCAAACCCTCCAATCTCTGTTTTAGAAGGATTTGCTAAACAAATGTGGAAGTCTAAAGTAGATAAAGCGGGAATTTTTTCTCATGGTGTGTTCATAATCTAATTTGATTCGGTACACGACAGGAATGAAGTTCTTAATGGTGGATATGTTTTCTTTGACAATAAACCTGTTATTATTAAACCATGGACGCTGGTACAGATTTTATTAGGAAAGAAGATGTGGCATCCATTCCTACTTGGATTAAACTTTCTAGGCTTGAATTGAAGTATTGGGGGGAGAAGTCTTTATTCAAAATTGTGAGCCAACTAGGGAAGCCAATTAAAGTTGATGAGGTAACTAAAAAAAGGGAAAGGCTGAATTATCCACGGATATTGATTGAAGTGACTTTATCACAGGATTTTCCTTATGAGATTTCTTTTATAAATGAGTTTGGTCAGAGGGTGAAGATTGATGTTCACTTTGAATGGAAGCCGGTTGTATGTGGTCATTGTAAGGGATTTGGGCATACTACTGATATGTGCAGGAAGAAGGTTGGCCAGAAAAAAGAATGGGTGATCAAAAAGGACAACAATGTGAAGAATACAGTTTCAGAAGTTCAATAGGAGGCTTTGATCGATGAGGATGGTTTTCAGAGAGTTCTAAGAAGTGGCAAGAGGGCTATACATGTATCTCAACCCACTGTAGTGGCTAACAGTTTTCAAGCTTTGAATAATGCAAATGGAGAGTGTTCTCAAGTCAAGCTGGAAAAAGTTAACACAGAGGGAGGGGGAGATCCTCCCCAATCTAATGGATAGGATTCTAAGTTGGAATGTCAGGGGGATTAATAATCCAAAGAAACAATTTGAAGTAAAGAAATTCTTTTCTTCGAAGAGAGTTGGATTGATTGGTCTCCTTGAGACGAGGGTCAAGGTTGAACGTTTAGGGGCCTTGTACCTTCGTATGTTTGATGGTTGGTGTTTCATGTCTAATAATGCTTGGTATAGTGGTGGGAGAATAATAGTTAGATGGAATCCTATTATGTTTGATGTTAGTGTCCAGTTTTGTTCTAGTCAAATGATTCATTTGCTTGTGAGACCCATGCATGCTACATTGAGCTTTTTTGTTACTTTTGTTTACGATTTCAATGAAGAAGAGAGAAGAACTGGATTATGGGCTGATATGTTACATATTTCGGCAGGAATGAAAGATCCTTGGATAGTCATGGGAGATTTTAATGATATTCTTAATAAAGAGGAGAGGATTGGAATACGTGTGAAATATAAAAAATCTGAGGCTTTTCGGAATTGTGTTGCTATTTGTCAGTTAGAAGATGTGAAGTTTCGTGGAAATTTTTTTACATGGAGTAATAAACAGCAAGGGGATGATCGTATTTACTCAAAGATAGACTGAGTTCTAGCGAATCAATTGTGATTAGACAAGTATAATGAGGTAGAGGTAAACTTTTTGAATGAAGATTTGTTTGATCATAGTCCACCTCTTTTATCTGTGTATCAAGAAACTAACTTTGGCAAGAAACCTTTTAAGTATTTTCGAATGTGGAAGAATGCTCCAGATTTTGCTGACAAGCTTCTTACTGCCTGGAATATTAGCAATAATGGGACAGCTATGTATAAGTTAGTTTCAAAGTTGAGACAAGTTAAATTGGTTCTCAAGGAGCTCAATAAAGAGGGGTTTACTGATATTCAGGTGGCAGATTTACAGAAGAGGAAATTTTTAGCTGATTGTCAATTGGAACTTCAACAAGACCCTCTAAATAAAGAGTTGATTCTGAAAGAGAAAATGGCTAGAGACCAGTATGTTGTGACTCATAAAGCTTACTGTTCTTTTCTTCACCAAAAGTCTAGAGTGCATTGGTTGAAAGAGGGTGATGAAAACTCATCTTTTTTTCATGCTAGTATTCGAGCAAGGCATACTCAAAATAGAATCTATTCGATTACAGATGAGAAGGGAACTTGGCATGACCAGCCTGATAAGGTCACTGAAGCCTTTTTACAGTTTTATACTACTTTGCTGGGTTCTAAAATGGCTGATAGAAGACATGTTATAAAAGCGGTTGTAGAAGAGGGTGCTCTTGTCTCTGAAGAGCAAGTTTCACTGCTAATGGATGACTACACGAATGATGAAGTCAAGCAAGCTATTTTTTCTATCCCTGGAAGTAAAGCACCTGGTCCTGATGGTTTTTCGAGCTATTTTTTTTAGGATAATTGGGATATTGTTGGCAATGAGGTTTGTGATGCTATTTTGTCTTTCTTACATTCGGGTAGTATTTTGAAAAAACTTAACTCCACGGTGCTTACTTTGGTCCCTAAGAGTAAGTGTCCGAATGTTGTGAGTAATTATAGGCCTACCGCTTGTTGTAATGTAATCTACAAGGCAGCAGCAAAAATGATATGCTCAAGATTACGTTTGATTCTTCCTTCTCTGATTGCACAAAATCAAGTTGGCTTCGTTCAGGGGCGGTTTATAGCTCACAATATTATGATGTGCCAAGACTTAGTCAGACATTATGGGAGGAAAAATGCAAAGCCAAATTGCATGATTAAACTTGATCTCCGGAAAGCTTATGACACATTGGAATGGGATTTTTTGGAAGAAATGCTTGTTTCCTATAAATTTCCAATGAAGTTCATTCAATTGGTAATGCAATGTGTTACCACTCCCAAGTTTTTGCTTATGATTAATGGTGTTCTTCATGGGTTCTTTGCTGCTGGAAGAGGGTTGCGACAGGGAGACCCAATGTCACCGTTGCTATTTGTTTTGGGAATGGAGTACTTGTCTAGAATTATGAAGAAACTTGGACAAAAAGAGGACTTTCAATTCCATGAACGGTGTAAGGCACTTCAACTCAGTCATTTGAGTTTTGCAGATGATGTTCTTCTTTTTTGTCATGGTGATTTTAGGTCCATATATTATTTGTTGCAAGGGATGAAGCTCTTCTCACAAACATCAGGACTTCACCCAAATGAAGCTAAATCAGTGGTCCATTGCTGTGGTATGACTGAGTTTGAAGTGCAAAAGGTTCTTGAGGCTTTGGGTTTTAGCAGGAGTCAATTTCCTTTCAAGTACTTGGGGATTCCAATTTGTGCTAAAAGGATTTCTGCAAAGGAGTGTGAGTTTTTACTGGAAAAAATGGTGGTGTGAATTAGGACTTAGAGCTCTCACAATCTTTCTTATGCAGGGAGAATAATTTTGATCAACTTTGTTCTAATCTCTATTCACTCTTATTGGTCACAAATTATGCTCATTCCTAAACAGGTGTTAAAGCGAATAAACTCCATATGCCGAGCTTTTTTATGGAAAGGTCAAGCTAATTTTGTAGGTGCTGGGAATGTGGCTTGGGAGCATGCTTGTAGGCCGAAGAGAGAAGGGGGTCTTGGATTCAGAGATCTTTTTAAATGGAACATAGCAGCTCTTGGGAAATACATATGGGCTGTCGCAACCAAAAAGGATAATCTCTGGGTGAAGTGGGTTCATAATGTATACATTAAGAATGAAGATTTGTGGGCTCATAGAGCCCCTTCATAGAGTAGTTGGTATTGGAAAAAAAATAGTAGTAGTTAAAGACAAATTCAAGCAGCTCATTGATATTCCAAGATTCATACATGAAGAGTATACCATTAAAAATGGTCATCATCTGCTATGTTCTACTCATAGTCGCATCCATTGGTGCTTTGAAGTTTGGGGAAGGCTAAATATTCCGAAACATAGACAGATTAAAGACTAAGCAAAGACTGCTGACTTTTCAGATGGTGAACAACTCAACATGCTTGCTCTGTGATATTCATGAAGAAAGTATAATTCACCTTTTCTTTAAATGTCATCTCAGTAAGAGTTGTATTCAGAAGGTGAAAGAGAAGATGGGTTGGTGTGCAAAATCTGAAGATTTGAGCAGCCTTGTGAGATGGATCTCTTGGGCTCAAATGAGTAAGTTCCGAAAGCTGGTTTATGCGACATTTGTTGCTGCGGTGGTTTATCATATTTGGAAAGCTAGGAATGAAGTTTTTTGGCTGTTTAAGGTGAGAATGATAGATTTAATTGTGAATAATATTATACGTGATGTCAAAAATAGAGTTCAAAGTGTTATGCCTAAAAGAGTTAGTAGTATTGACATAGAATGGTTTGAATCTTTGTAAAGGTTTTGCACAGGTTGTATAGACAAGGATTTTTCTCAGGCCTATTATTAGGTGTTGTTAGGTGTAATGTTTGACTGTTTTTAGTGTTAAGGAACTTTCTAATTTACCAAAAAAAAAAATATATATTTTACAATATTTTTTCAATTAATAAAACAATTCTTTTTAATTAATACAAATTTTATAAATGTGTTAAGAATAATAGTTAATAATATAGTTAATTTTATAAATATGTTAAAGAATAATAAATTTAAATTTTGATATAAAAATGATTATAAATACAAAAGTTAATAATATGAAAAATTTAGAAACAAAAAAAAATCTAGTTTTAAAAGTTTTTAATAAATACATAATTTTTTATAAATATATATATACATAATTTAGTTTATTTTTAAAATTATAATGTACAAATTTTATAAATATGTTAAAGAATAATATAGTTAATAATATAGTTAATTTTATAAATATGTTAAAGAATAATAAATTTAAATTTTGATATAAAAATTATTATAAATACAAAAGTTAATAATATGAAAAATTTAGAAACAAAAAACATATAGTATTAAAAGTTTTTAATAAATACATAATTTTATAAATATATATTTACATAATTTAGTTTATTTTTAAAATTATACTATTAATTAATTATAATTTTAGATTTTTTATTTGAATTTTGGCGACATTTTATGACTGTTAGCGTTGGACTTTTATTAACTGTCAGCGTTGGGGTCAATAGCGACAACGTTTAAGTGTCGGCATTGGTCTTGAATTAACTGTCGGCGTTGGGATCAATAGCGACACATTTTAACTGTCGGCATTGGCCTCGAATTAACTATCGGTGTTGGGGTCAATAACGACACATTTTAACTGTCGGCATTGGTATCGAATTAACTGTCGGCGTGGGGTTAATAACGACACCTTCTAACAGTCGGCATTGGTCTCAAATTAACTGTCGGCGTTGGAGTTAATAGCGACAGTGAAAAGCAACGGTGACAGTTATTAGCTGTCGGCGTTGGTCTCTATGCCTACAGTTTTTAACTGTCGGCGTAGAGTCCCGCTAAGCAATTACGACAGTCAACAGAGTTGACTGTCGTGGTTGTGTGTCGGGATAGCCCAATATTGTAGTAGTGATAATGGCAATCGAATATTCTTTAGATGCATTCAATCTTTATTTAATTAATAAAAAAGAATTTACTACTAGAACAGATTGCCAAGCAATAGTAAGATTTTATGAAAAAATGAGGCAAAATAATAAAAAACTAATGGCTAATAGATGGACAAAATTCCTTAATGATTTTATTATTAAAGGATATAATCCTACTATTGAGCATATTAAAGGAAAAGATAATTATTATGCTAATGTATTATCTCGATTAATTTACAATACAGATGGACCAACAACCATTTCGCCCAAGAATGTATAGGCCTGGAATACATCCTAGAGCCAAATGACAAACAAGCAAGCAGTAGACCAAATAATATATAGTCAGCCAATGGAAAAAGGTGAGGCCATATCCTTCGGAGAATTAGTATTACATTGTTATGGTAATAGTGAAACCAAATATATCCCCCACAAGGCCATTAGTAAAGAACAACAATGTTCATTAGATAATCTTCATCACGCCTATCTAGTTAATAATCCTAGATATTTCCAGGCAATATTAAAATTCCTAGTAGAATACTTCCAAAGTAAGAAATTTTTTAATTACTATTTAGTATTTCGATGGAAAAAACCAAGATTATATAAGTCATGGAAATAAGTAGCCGAAACAGTAGATAAATTTAATAATGCCCTTTGGAAAGGCCAAGTAAATTATGAAGAAGCTACTAAAGCTGCTATTATGTATTGGGGTCTCAATTATTATGATGAGACAAAAGATAAGGGGAAAGAAAAAGTAACAGAATTAAATTGCCCCAATTGTATTTATTATAATAAAACAATAATAGAAAAAGACTTAGTAAACAAAAAATTAAAAGAAGAAAATGAAGCCAGCTGGGACCAAATTAACAGTCTTAAGCTTCAAGTGGATGTCTTTCGACATCAGCGTCAGCAACAGAGAACTCCACCTACCACCAACCAAGTAACCATGTCCACTAAAGACATACAACTTCTTATCAATAAAGTTGTCGATGAGAAAATGGAGGAGTGGAATAGTCAATGTTATGGGACATATGATGCAGAAGACTCCATCGACAGACTTGGACTTGAGGACCCTACTATGGGAAGCACTACGATTTAAAGTCTGATTTAAAGATAAGATGCTCTTTTCACAAAGACCAAAGGTAGCCGCCCATGTGCTACGCATCATATCTTTTCTGGAAAAAACAAAATCCCATAAATGTTTAACCTTATCATCTTATCCTCACTTTAATAAAATAATAGAGGATAACTTTTTATTTCGGTATAAATAAGCTAAGGAGTCTGGCTTGTAGACTCACTTCTTTTCTTTTTAAATCTTATTCTCTAAACCCAGAGAAACCTCTAAGTCTTGAAAACCATCAAACTTAGTTTTCTCTTCTATTGTATAATATTTTATAAGTTTATTAATAGAATGAGTTACCATTGCTAAAACACCTTGCAATAGTAGAAGGGGACATTGAATCTTTTTCAGAAATTCCAAGTTTTCTCAAAGATCTTCAATCATGTATTTAAATTATTTCAAAAGGATAAAAGCATTGGTTATTTCATATAACAAGATCCGGGCATTGCTTCATTAAACTTGTTTATGCCATTGATAGGCTTGTTAAAAAGTTGTGTTGAAGTTCACCCTAGGTATGAATATACATAGATATGTCACCTTTTATATGAGAAAATAATAAATTTACATAATAAAAAGATTTTTCAAAAGAATTGCAGTTTCAGTAAAAATATTCCATCCACACTCTACTATCATATGAATATAAATTTTATTCTCAAAACCCAAGTCTTTTTCATATCTATAAAAACAACTATTTTTATAATCAATTATAAACTATATATAAGAAGTTCTTATAAACTAAAAATACCAAGAATATATGAACGTACCTAGAGACATAGAAAAATATACCAATAAACTGTGTCAACTCAGTATAGATAGTAATAATATAGATATATTAATAAATGAACTAAAAGAAAGTTTAGATAATCAGGTTGATAATTTATCACAAAACAAAGTAAACGTTTTTTATGAACATCATATCCAGTTATTAAACGAAGAATATAATATTAGCTATAAATTTATATCTTGTCAAATAACTTTATTAGAAAGTATTAAAAGTGACATTTTCAAAAATAGAAATCAGACAGTCACAAATATTACTGATTATTAGCCTACAATAACTAACATCTGATATATATAACGTATTTATCTAATACATTATATTATAACATAACATTGATTATAGCCTACTATATTTGACATTTGTAACTATATAATATATATTATTTTTATATATACTAACATTTGATATATATAGCGTATTAATCCACTAACATTATATTATAACATAACATTTATTATAAGCCTACTATATTTGACATTTGTAACTATATAATATATATTATTATATATATTTCACTTATATATACATATAGAATACTCGGATACCATATTTCATATAGAATACTCTGATACCATATTTCACTTATATATTAAAGTGGTACCAGAATTAGAACGTTATTACAATTTTTAAGCTTAGAATTTTTAAAAAGAAAAGAAGTCCAGTTTTTATTAATTTTTAATAATATAAAATTAATTTATGAAAACAGATACAAATAATATAATTTAAAAATATTGCTTGTTAGATAACAATAGTAAAGATTCTTCTAACAACTGTCATACTTATCATATTTCTAGTAAAGATTGTGAGATAAATAAGTTAGCTAATTCTCAAAATCTTATACAAGATAAGATCTATTATATTATAAGAATATTAAAAAGAAAATTTATAAAGATTAATAAAACTATTAAACATAGTCTTAAAGACCAAGAGTTTCAAAATAAAATATTATATAATATAGGTTATATTAAAAAAACAAATAACTAATACAAATAATAAAATAGAATTTTTTATAATAAATATTGAAAAATTTCCTAGTAAGAAAGAAAGAAAAGATTTATTAGAATACGTTAACAAACAACCTAAAATAGTAGAAATAGAGACTAAACAATTAATAACATATCAATATCTCTTATTTAAAAAGGATATAGAAAAATTAAAGACACACGTAGAAAATATTCGTAATATAGTTCTTTCTTAATTCATGTTTTATTTATGTCTTTCAATAACCCTGATTATATTGTTGCAAATAATCTAGTTAAATATTTTGATTATAATAGAAATTTAGATGGTTTCAGTTCTTCTGCTACGTCTGGTCAAGATAAAGCTAGAAACCATCAACTTAATACTATAATTGAATTATTAATAAAATTGCATGAAAAAATAGATAAAATAAGTGAAAGAATAAATAGAGACGAACCACAAAAAAATAATAAAATTGAAACTGACATAGATCAGCTAGTAAAATAGATTAGTAAATTAAAAATTGAGGAAAACGTGGTAATAAAAAAAAAATAGTAATAAATTTGAAAGATATGTCGAACAGATCAGGCCAGCCAAGCCAGACACAAGTAAATAGTCATTTTAGTAATCTAAGGAATAGTAGATCCTTAAGTAGAAAATTTACTGGCATTTTAGATCGAATAACTAGTAATAATAACCAAGAAATATTATCTTTATGTGAAGTAGTAGATATTAATGAATCCTATGATAGATTTACACAAGAAACATTAGTATTAAATAATGCCCGACAATTATACTTTACTGGAAGATGGCAGCCTAATAGAGGCTTTTCCAGTCATCAAAGAGAAATACCAATAATAGTCAATGATAACAACTATCAAAATTTACAAATAATCCCTAACGAAACTATTAGAAACCTCATAAAAGAAGACAAATATAAATATATTCATCAAGGTTTGTATAAAATAGGAATAAAAGGACTAGTAAGGAAAAAATTAGGAGCAAAAGTTTTATTAATATTATATGATGAAAGTATAGAAGATGATAGAAAAAATATTATCTCTATGATAGAAGTAGACATGAATAATAATTATGGATTATTCTTTGTAACTCCAGACTTTATGATGATGATTAAAGATATAGGAAGTATTAAACTAAGAATTCAAAGTAGAGGATACATAAATATAGACCGAGAAAACCTCATAATATGTACAGGATTTCAAGAAAAATTAATACATAATACTAGCATAAGATTCAATTTAAAAATAGAAAAAGTAATAAAAATCCTTCAAAGTAAAGGAATAAAAATGATAAAACCTCCCGAATACTCTTAACAACTATTAGAAGGAATAGAATGGGATGTAAAATTAAAAGAAAATATAAGTGTTCCCACCAATGGAAGTATATATCAAAATAATAATAGACTTAGTATTTCATTCTCAGATTATGGAGAACAAAGTAACAAAGAATTAGAAGATGATGAAAAAGATAATATGGATAAAAATATAGATGAATTTAAAAATCAAATATTAATCATCAGAGAGAAATTCAAAAATGAAAATATTACAGAAGAAAATAATACTGAAGTATCTGATATTTCATATCAAAAAGATTTTATGGAGAATAGTTCAGGAGAAAGTAGTATGACTAATGCAAATAGTAATCTATTTTTAAGACCCCATACTAGAACAATTGAACCATTAAGCGGAGGAAATTTCCCTAGACAACCTGTATATCCTTATAGTTACCAAGGAGAACTTAAGTATAAGAGTAGAGGTCAGAGAGAACCAGGAGATTTAAGTATAAATTGGAATAATAATAAACAATTAAATATAACAAATATTGACCCCCAACTATGGAATTCAGTAATAATGAATTGGAAGGCAGAAATAATAAGAGAATATATAAAAAATGAGCATAATCACACTGGAGAAGAAATGTATGCTTATTTAGAAAATTATTTAGGAGAAACAGTAAAAGCACATTGGGAGAGGTATAAAGCTCAGTACCCTAATGAAATAAAAGAATTAATTGATTTAGGAAATAATCCTTATAATTTTGTTAATAAAATACATCTTTTAATAACAGGAGAAGATCCTAATAGTGGATTATTAAGTGTTCAACAAGATGCTATGAAAAACTAGAACAAATATATATTAGGGATTGGAAATATATTAAAGTTTATATTAATGATTTTGTAAAATTAGGAAGTATTTCAGGAAACGTTATTAATAGTGAATTAGGAGATAAAATGCTAATAAAATTACCTGGAGCTTTAGGAACAGAAATAGTAAACTCATGGAATAATAACATGGCACACACTAGAAATACGACCATGGATAGTTTACGTATAAGAGGAAATTTTATCCTAAAACATTTAGTAGATAAATGTACTTTTATTCAAATACAAAAACAATTAAAAGGAGACAATTTTAGTTTTTGTAGTAATATATTTACTCCACAACAATATGGAATAAAAGATAGACAGTATAAACCAAGACATCATAAAAAATATAAAGGGAATAAAAAATACTACCAATTAAGAAGAAGTAACGCTAAAAAACCTTTCCTTCAAAAAGGAAGACATGTAAGAAGATATAATGATAAAAGAGATTATCGAAATAAATAACATGTTTTTCTTGTGGAGAGATAGGACACGTCTCTACTAGTTGTAGAAAGAAAAATAATAATTTTAGTAGAGAAGCAATGTTAGTAGAATAATTTAATATGGATTTCCTTAATGTTGAAGATGATATGTCTGATACAAAAAGTATTTATAGTATAGAAGAAATAGACCTAGACCAAATTATAGAAGAACAAAATAATAGTTCAGATGAAGAAGAATACCGTGTTAATATAAATCCAGAATATGAGATATTAAATGAATTTATGGATATTGGAGAATGTATACATAACTGGGAAATAAATAAGGGAAGCTTAGGAAGAGCATGTAGTAATTGTAAATTCTACCCCAGCTATAGTAAAAGAGCAAAATGTAGTAACTGTTTTGAAGAAATGTGCATTAAATGTATTAATAAATTATATCAAACTAATATAGGAGAAGTCAGTCAAGTAAGTAAAATTAATAGAAATTTAATAATAGAAGAAAGAATTAGAACACTTGAAAATAGAGTAGCACTATTAGAAGAAGAAATAATAAATTATCAACATATTAATAATACCATAAATAATCAAGAAGAGCAAATTGAACTGATAGATGCTATACCTTTAGTTTGTAATTCTAGTAATCTATACAGTCTGAAAATAAAAGGATTATTCATCCATAAAGATATAAAAATAGAAATAATCTATTTTATTGACACAGGATGTAGTTCTGTAGTAATAAATAGTACACTAATACCTAGAAAATATTGGAAAACATCTAGTACACCAAGAATAGCCCAACAAATGGATACAAATACTTTTCAATATAAATATTATCTTGACACTTGAAAATTTCGATTCTTTACAAATTGTAATGATTATAGCAACGAGTATCAATCAGGACAATTATGGCTCAGAGACTTAAAAATGAATAATATAGATATTATTATATGATTAGATTTTCTATTAAAACAAAACGGAGGCATTAACATTGCTAAAGACTATGTTAATATTTATAAAATGGCTAGTATTATACCCATTCAATCAGAGTTGTTGCGGAAGCGTGGTGGTTATCCTAGTAATTTAGAAAACACCCAATGTAACTGTAAAATATTAGGATCATGTAAAAATTTAATAGAAGAAAATACATAAGAAAATGAATTAGTAGATATAATAAAAGAAATAAAACTAGATAGAGAAATAATAACAGGAAAAGAATTATACAACTTAATATTTAATAACGATATAGAACATTTAATATATAAACTACAAAAATAAGGAAATATCGGAGATAGTATGATTTTTTTTTTAAAAAATGATAATCCAATATGTAAATTATTAATAAAAAATCCAGATTATAAAATAACTGGTCAAGCACTAAAATTTAATCCTATAGACATAGAAGATTTTAAAGATCATATTGACGAATTTTAAAAAAATAAATTTATTAGACATAGTGACTCACCACATAGGAGTCTTGTAGAGTCCAAGAACTTTACTTAGCTAGTTAGATAGTAGTAGTAATAGTAATAGTAACAGCTAGTAGTAGTTGTAGTATGTTTATGACTGTGGATTTTGGTTCAAGCTGGGACTTAGTTGGAAACTCCTAGCAATAGTAATGAATTTTATAAGTTTAACTTATAGTTTAAGAATATTAATTATAACATAAGGTTTGATTAATATTGCTGGTTATTAATATGATAATTATTATAACCTAATGTTTAGATAGAGCTAATAAGAATATGACACTTGTCATGAGCATAGTTATTCCTAAGGTATAGATAGAGCCAATAGGAATATGACACTTGTCATATGTATGATTATTAAGGAATTATTATTTTAATGATAAAATAAGGGAAATATAAGACTTAGTCTTCACTGGAATTTGTTAGGAGCATGACATTTGTCACAATTTTATTTATTTGAGATTTAGATAACTAAATAGATTTTTCGTAATTTTAGGGTACTGTAACTTCCGACCTATTTTTGACCCAGTTATATTATGAATTTCGAAAAATATTATTTCAAAAAAGTTATAGATAATTGAATTAGCTTTCTAACGGTATAAAGAGAGTCTAAATCAGAGTAGTACAGCTCCAGATATGTTGATTTTACTGCAGGTGAGTTTAGAGTTACGAGATTTAAGGAGTTAGAAGTTAGGATTCTATTTGTTTTTATTATTTTTGTTTTAAAAATCAAGTTTTGACTCCTTAAATCTCTCTCTGAACAATTTGACCAAGTCCTAAGCCTTTGGCTGAAGGATATTCAAATATTTTCAATTAAATTCATTATTTTTATTCAAAGCCAAAAAGAAGATTTTTATTCCTAGAACTCTATAAATAGGACCTAGCACCAAGCCTTTTCATTCATTCTTCAAGCATTAATCAGAGCCTTCTAGGTGCTAGTGAGACTATAGAGTGACAAACACTTGGATTGGGGTTATAAGCCCAATCATTATAAGCTTAATAAACACTTGGGAAGTAAGGTTATAGTGTATTTCGGTTTCGAGGTATAGTTCGGTCATAGAAGCATTCAAGGTATTCCGTATTCTAATTCCTTTCTGTATTGTTCTTATAGTTTTTCTACTCAAATCCTAACTCGTATTCTCTATTCTTGGTTAGGCATCTAAGATCTTGAACGTAAGATTCTTATTGGTAAGTATCTTTTCGATGGTGTAGTTCATTCTTTTCATCCCTTTTCTTTAGTATACTCACCTCTCTATTATGATTTTTAGGAGTGTTCCAAAATACCTACTTTGTTCTCATCATCCCGGTATATTGGTAAGGAAAATATGATAGTTTTATATGCTTATATGTTATGTTGATATGTTATGATAAGTTATGCTATAGTATGTTATGTTATGTTTTCTTATGTTTCATGGTTATGATTTACCCTACCTCAGATATTAGACAGGGGACGTAGATGGGTTATCATAAACCTACCATGTGATCTAACCTACCTCAGATATTAGAAAGGGGGCGTAGATGGTTTATCACATGTTTTAATGGCCATTAATAGTATGGTCTTATATGATGTACGTCTTTATAGATATATGTTATATGTTTATAGCTTATAGTTATGTGTATGATTATGTTTCATGCTTGTAGTAGATTTTCCTTGCTGGACATTAGGCTCATTCCTTTATGTTTTATATGTGCAGGAAAATAGTTATGGCGGCGGAAAGATTCTTGGTAGCTTGGGGATGTGTATCAAGGCAGGATGGAATCAATGGACTGAGCATTCGATTAGAGGATGAAGTTTTTTTTTAGTCTTTTAGTTATGATTTCTATGTATTATTTTTCCGCACTTAATTTTGTAATCAATTTATTTAAGTTATGTTTTGTTTTATTTTCAAAACAATGAGATCCCATATCCTAAATGATTTTTTTGTATTTAACATTTACTTTACAGTTTTTAAATAAAGTTATGGTTATTTCATATGTACATTTTCTTAAGATTAGTATAGTAGTTATTAATGGTCCAAGGTCTAGAATAGTTGGGTCATTACAAGTCTTGCTTTTCTAGTAAGAAACCATAGTGAAATAGTTAGGGGAAAAAGTAGAATGGTAATAAATTATAAAAGATTAAATGATAATACTGAAGCCGACTCTTATAATATTCCTGATAAAGATGTTTTAATAAATAAAATACAAGGTTGTAGAGTTTTTAGTAAATTTGACTATAAATCAGGTTTCTACCAAATAAAGATGGCAGAAGCTAGTATTCCCTGGACAGTATTTGTCTGCCCACAAGGACTATTTGAATGGTTAGTAATGCCAATGAGACTTAAAAATGCCCCAGTAATATTTCAGAGAAGAATGGATACAATATTTTATGAATTAAGTTATTGTTTAGTATATATTGACGATATTCTAGTATTTAGCAAAGATTATAAGGAACATGAGTACCATTTAAAACAAGTTTTTTAAAAATTTGAACAGTATGGTTTACTTATTAGCAAAAAGAAAATGGAGTTAGGAAAATAATATATAAAATTTCTAGGATCCAAAATAGGAAAAGGGAAAATAATATTACAAGATCATATTAGTAAAAAGATACTAGACTTTCCTGAAAAGTTTGAAGATTTAAAAAGTATTCAGCAATTTCTTGGATTACTAAATTATGCCCGTCCATATATTAAGAATTTATCAAAATTACTTGGGCCATTATATAATAAAACAAAACTTAATGGTCAAAGATACTTCAACATTGAAGATATTAAACTAGTAAAGAAAATCAAAGAAATAGTAAAAACCTTAGAAATAGTATCCCTTCCTTTAATAACTGACTATTTAATAATAGAAACAGATGGGTGTGATAAAGGATGGGGAGCAGTATTAAAGAAAAAGCCTAGTAAATATTCTAATAAAGATACTGAAGAAATATCAAGATATGCTTCAGGACAGTATAAAGAAAATAGTATTACTAGTATTGATGCCGAAATAATGGCAATCGAATATTCCTTAGATGCATTCAATCTTTATTTAATTAATAAAAAAGAATTTACTATTAGAACAGATTGCCAAGCAATAGTAAGCTTTTATGAAAAAATGAGGCAAAATAATAAAAAACTAATGACTAATAGATGGACAAAATTCCTTAATAATTTTATTATTAAAGGATATAATCCTACTATTAAGCATATTAAAGGAAAATATAATTATTATGCTGATGTATTATCTCGATTAATTTACAATAAATTTGGACCGACAACAATTTCGCCCAAGAATGTATAGGCCTGGAATACATCCCAGAGCCCAAATGGCAAACGAGCAAGCAGTAGACCAAATAATATATAGTCAGCCAATGGAGAAAGGTGAGGCAATATCCTTCGGAGAATTAGTATTACATTGTTATGGTAATAGTGAAACCAAATATATCCCTCACAAGGCCATTAGTAAAGAACAACAATGTTTATTAAATAATCTTCATCACGCCTATCTAGTTAATAATCAAAGATATTTCTAGGCAATATTAAAATGCCTAGTAGAATACTTCCAAAGTAAGAAAATTTTTAATTACTATTTAGTATTTCGAGGGAAAAAACCAGGATTATATAAGTCATGGAAATAAGTAGCCGAAACAGTAGATAAATTTAATAATGCCCTTTGGAAAGGCCAAGTAAATTATGAAGAAGCTACTAAAGATGATATTATTATGATGAGACAAAAGATAAGGGGGAAAGAAAAAGTAACTGAATTAAATTGTCTCAGTTGTATTTATTATAATAAAACAATAATAGAAAAAGACTTAGTAAACAAAAAATTAAAAGAAGAAATTGAAGCCTGCTGGGACCAAATTAACAGTCTTAAGCTTCAAGTGGATGCCTTTCGACATCAGCGTCAGCAACAAAGCATTCCACCTACCGCCAATCAAGTAACCATGTCCACTAAAGACATACAACTTCTTATCAATAAAGTTGTCGACGAGAAAATGGAGGAGTGGAATAGTCAATTTGATGGGACATATGATGTAGAAGACTCCATCGGCAGACTTGGACTTGAGGACCCTACTATAGGAAGCACTACGATTTAAAGTCTAATTTAAAGATAAGATGCTCTTTTCACAAAGACCAAAGGTATCCGCCCATGTGCTACGCATCATATCTTTTCAGAAATAACAAAATCCCATAAATGCTTAACCTTATCATCTTATCCTCACTTCAATAAAATAATAGAGGATAACTTTTTATTTCAGTATAAATAAGCTAAGGAGTCTAGCTTGTAGACTCACTTTTTAAATCTTATTCTCTAAACCCAGAGAGACCTCTAAGTCTTGAAAACCATCAAACTTAGCTTTCTCTTCTATTGTATAATATTTTATAAGTTTATTAATAGAATGGGTTACCATTACTAAAACACCTTACGATAGTAGAAGGGGACAGTGAATCTTTTTCAGAAATTCCAAGTTTTCTCAAAGATCTTCAATCAGGTATTTAAATTATTTCAAAAGGATAAAAACATTGGTTATTTCATATAACAGGATCTGGGCATTGCTTCATTAAACTTGTTTATGCCATTGATAGGCTTGTTAAAAAGTTGTGTTGAAGTTCACCCTAGGTATGAATATGCATAGATACGCAACCTTTTATATGAGAAAATAATAAATTTACATGATAAAAAGATTTTTTAGAAGAATTGCAGTTTCAGTAAAAATATTCCATCAACACTCTACTATCATATGAATATAAATTTTATTCTCAAAACCCAAGTCTTTTTCATATATATATATATAACTATTTTTATAATCAATTATAAACTACGTATAAGAAGTTCTTATAAACTAAATATACCTGGAATATATGAATGTACCTAGAGACATAGAAAAATATACCAATAAACTATGTCAACTTAGTATAGATAGTAATAATATAGATATATTAATAAATGAACTAAAAGAAAGTTTAGATAATCAGTTTGATAATTTATCACAAAACATAGTAAACACTTTTGATGAACATCATATCCAGTTATTAAACGAAGAATATAATATTAGCTATAAATTTATATCTGGTCAAATAACTTTATTAGAAAGTATTAAAAGTGATATTTTCAAAAATAGAAATCACTCAGTCATAAATATTACTAATTATTAGCCTACAATAACTAACACTACAACAAATTTGATATACAATGACTCCCTACAATGTCTTACACCATTGGTGTAAGACATTAAAACTTATCAGGGGTTTTAAATGTCTAATGGTGTAAGACATTGAAAGTTTATATTAATGGCTACAATTGGAAGACATTAAAAATGGTGGAAGACGTTGGAAATAGGTTGGGGAAGTGGTCATGGGTACATCCAACGTCTCCCACTGAGAGACGTGGGACATGTGGGACGTCTCCCAGTGGGAGACGTTGGATGTATACGGGGGTACATTTACAGTATAACAATTTTTCATATTTTTGTATACGGACGTGCCACTAGGAGACGTTGGATGTACCCCAGTATAACAATTTTTCATATTTTTGTATTAGGTTCATTTACAAATATGTGGTACAACAAGGTCGCCAAAATAAGTTTTTATTTGTCAATCCTAATATCGTCGCCACTCAAGGGAGTTCATTCGACGATCGTGTTCAGAATCTGTTCAGACGTTGCAATGACGTAAAATCAAAAGAACAAGTTATGCTTGTCCCTTGGAACCATGGGTAAGTTTAAAAAGTTGTCCTTTTTCCGACCCATATCAATAATTTCTTTGTTTAACATTTGAACTATAATTTTTTGGTTTTTCTTATGCAGTGACCATTGGATGTTGCTTATTTTGGCACCATATGCATATCGTGTTTATTGTTGTGATCCGGTGAATTCAGAGCTAAATAACCATGAGGAGATTGTATCAGTGATCGTCAGCGCTTTCAATCTTTTTTTCTCTATGAATCTTCCTGATGTCGAGATCCCTGATACTCTACGCATTAAGCAACCTCAGGTGTTATACCCAGATTTCGAGCCATAGTAAATATGACCTCGAAAGCTGAGTTCGCAACAAATGGTCTCGTGAAGATTAGAGTGATCTAGGATTGTAAGTCGAGCCTGCAAAGTATGATGTATGATCTCGAGTATGGTGATCTCGAAATGACTTCGATCTCGAAAGGTAGCTCCGAGAACACCTTCATCTTCAGGAAATTCGGAGCATGGTTCTTGAGCTCGATATCCCATCTCGAAAGAAACGTTAGCTCGGGAGATGTCAGTGGCTCGCACAATGATATGAGACCAGAAATGCTGGAGCCTTGAAGATACGCTATAACCACCTTGAACATCTACAAGTATAATAACTATGAGATGTAGCCCTCATTAATTGATGTAAATCCCCAAGAATTGTGGGATATTATTTAATACAGTTATACGCCCCCTGGTCTTTGGGGGACGTTTCCTTTAATATCTGATTATTGGCATTTAAAGCCAATATTTGTATTCACAAAAGAGTAACTACCCAAAATATGTGGGATAGTATTCTGCACCCTTCTTTATAAATAGAGAAGGCATGCACCATTGTAAAGGACCGAAATTCTGATCCTTGAGAGAAAACTCTGGAAAATTCTTGCTAAAGAATTGTTCAGAGATAATCTTGAGATTAATAACAGAGACTCGTGGACTAGGCAGATTTAACTGCTGAACCACGTAAAAAACCGTGTTTGATTTGTTTGTTTATTTTTGGCCATTGTCTTAAATTGTTTACGTGCTCTCTTCTTTTATCTGCTGACGAAAAACGGCGTCAACATCAGGTAAGTAACTTCAGCAGAAATTTTTGAACATTTATAATAATTAAGTAGAATAATATGAATGCATTTTTTAATAATTTTTAATTTAATAATGAATTACTCATACTTTTAAATAATTAGTGTCCACACCAACCGGACAATGTGGCATGTGGATACTACTTAATGAGGATGTTGAAGGATTTGATTGAACATGTGAGTCCCGGACATTACTTGAGAACGGTATTATTAATTAAAATTTACAAATTATTTTTGAAACTATAAATGTAATCAAATAATTAATTAATATATTTTACTTTATATTTCTTGCAGCTAACAAGCACATCATATACAGAGGCACAAATTGATGAGTTGCGACAAGAATGGGCGACATATATATTGCCGATAATTCAAAGTTACCGACCTCGTTGATAGGTTTTTATTTTTTATTTTTGACCTCTTTCTTCATACACAATGCAATATTTGTTCATTTTGAATATGTCTAACAAATATTGTATTTCTTGTATATGTCTAACAAATATATTTTTTTCTTGTATATGTCTAACAAATATTGTGTACTTTCAATTTAATTGATTATTAAATCAATTTAAATCTAAATTAAAATCATTTCAATTTAAATTAAAATAATTTAATTTATTTAATTATTAAATCAAATTAAAATAATATTAATTATAAATTTATTTAATTTATTTTTTTTAAATGTGGGAGACTTTCAATGTCTCCCATTGGGAGAGGTTGAAAGTCAAACGTTGACTTTCAACATCTCCCAATGGGAGACGTTGGATGTCTCCTAGGGACTTCCCACATCTCCCATTGGGAGAGGTGAGATATACACCTACAATGACCCTAGCAACAACGTCTCCCCAATTGAGAGACATTGTAGACTTTCAATGTCTCCCAAATAAAATCATAAAACTCTTATTTTCTTGTAGTGTAACCTCTGATATATATATATATATAACGTATTCATCTAATAATATTATATTATACCAGAACATTTACTATAGCCTACTGTATTTGACATTTGTAACTATATAATATTTATTTGATTCATCTACTAACATAATATAATAACATAACATTTATTATAAGCCTACTATATTTGACATTTCTAACTATATAATATATATATATATTTCACTTATATAACATACTCTCATACTATATTTCACTTATATATTAAAGTAGTATCAGAATTAGAACGTTATTACAATTATCAAGCTTACAATTTTTAAAAAGAAAGGAAGTCTATTAACATTATATTATATTAACGTTAGATTAATAAAATTATTACAAAATTTTAGTATAATACTATGATACCACAGATCCCAAAATAAATTAATATATTTAGAAATATTTATTTCGACCTATCAAGAAATTTCTCCATCAGTTTATAAAGCTCGCGTACGAACTTATATATATTGACAATCATATTAATTCAAAATTTCATTCATTTTATATATAGTCGATGCCTCAATGAAGTATTTTGTGCTTTAGTTACTGTAGAGTCCAAGAACTTTACTTAGCTAAGATAGATAGTAGTATGATAGTATTTATAGCATTATCTTTGTTACTTTGGATTTTTGGTTCAGACCGGGAGTTATTTGGACACTCATAGTAGTACTTATAGATTTTCTAAGTTTAACCTATAGTTTAAGAATATTAAGTATAACCTAAGGTTTGATTAATGTGACTGATATTAAGGATTATATTATTATATTATAAGGTTTAGACATCAACCAATAGGATTTTAAGCACATGTTTTGAATGGTAATTAAGGATTAAGATTTTTGAGGATTAAATATAATAAGGAGTAAAGTTTGAATGTTATAGGGTCAGTCAGCAGCTTTGAGTACGTTGAGGGCTTAGTCAAGGCTGTTTACTCCATTCAAACTTAGCTAAAAATGTGTAATTTCGTGTTTAAATATTCAGCGTGTGCCGATATATCGCAGCTATAGAGGGCGATATGTCGCAGCACGTAGATACGGAAAACACGAAACGATGCACGGTCGCCTCGGGCATACTGGCCCAGGCGATATATCGCCTACAGGGGGCGATATATCGCCTCCTTCAGCATGGATTCAAACTCTTTTGAATTCATTTCCTTTCTGCCATTCAAACTCCTTCAACAGTCCAGCATCTTGTGAACGAGTCTTCAGCCTCTGCTGAACGATTATTCAAATGATTTTCACCTAAAAAGCCATTATTTTTATTCAAGTAAAATCAAGATATTTTCATTCCCAAACTCTATAAATAGGACCTAGTACCCAGCCATTATTCACCATTTGCTCTAAGTTCAGAAGCTGCTAGTGTTAAGTGAGTGTGAGAGTGTAAACACTTGGTTTGGGGAAAAACTATAAGCTTAAACATCATAAGCTTATCAAACACTTTGGGAAGTGAGTTCTATAGTATTTCGGTGAAGGTTAGATTGATCTTGCAATCTTTGAGGTAAACCCAAAACTCTAGTTCCTTTCTGTATTTTATGTTATTTCCTTTCTCAAAACCTTCTACTCAGTCCCCTAACCTTATTCTTATTTTGGTTAGGGAATCCAAGCTCTTAAGCATATAAGTTGGTAAGTATGTTTTTATGGTCTAGTCTTTCCATCTCTTTCATTTCATCTCCTTTCTTTAGACTCACTCTTTCTTATGGTTTTAGGAGTGTTCCAAAAGTCCCAACTCAGTCCATAATCCCGGTAACTTTGGTAAGGAAATAGGCTAGAATCAACATGTTATGTGATTATGTTATCTATATGTTTTATGTTATTAAAAGTGTTATGATATATGTGTATGTTTGTAGGCTTGGGCATATGACCCATATGACTAACAAGACCCCAAATGGGTTATGGGCATATGACCTACTTAGCTAGTAGGACCCCACTAATCCCATGGGCATATGCTTGTTTAGTCTATGGGACCCCAAGTAATAATGGCCATTATAATAAGTGTATGTTATATGTATTATGTTAAGTCTTTATGTTTTCATATGAAATTATGTTTATGTTTATGACTATGTGTTAGATTTTCTTTGCTGGGCATTAGGCTCACTCCTTTCTGTTTATGTGCAGGAAATAAGTTTTAGAGGCGGTAAGATTCGTGACGCTTGGAGGATGTGTATCGATGGTGAATGGAGTCAAGGGGCCGAGCGTTATTCGATTCGAGGATGTAGTCTTGTTTATGCTTTTATGGTTTTAAATGTATTTTCCGCATTTTCTATGTAACTCTTTTTAGTTTTTAAGTTATTTTTGTTTTAAAGACAATGGGTACCCATATCCTACTTATTATTTATGAAAGTAACCTTTGTTTCTACAAGTTTATAATAAATTGTGGTATTTTCGCAAATATATGTTTTAGTAAGAATATGTATGTATAGTTCGATAATGGTCCAAGAGTCTAGATTAGTGGGTCGTTACAGTTACGAATGGGAATAAAACATATATCTTTAATTTTCTTAGAAAGAAACATGCATAAAATGACAAAAAAAAAGCCTATATATCTCTTCTATATATAAAAAGTGTATAATGACAAAAAAGAACCTATATACCTCTTTTATATAAAAAGTGTATTAATAACGAAATTTTTTAGTTTTAATAGTTTGTTTCTATTAATTTTAACAGAATATTATAAATATTTAATTGTATATACATTTAAAACTAACTAAAAATATATATTTACTAATTATATTAATATAAATTTAAATATTATTATTATAATAATATTTAATATAAAATTACATATATAATAATTATATTAATATAAATTCAAATTCAAATTTTATAAAATATCATTATTATAATAATATATAATACAAGATTAGATATTTCATAATTATATTAAGATAAATTTAAATATTATAAAATATTATTATGATAATATTATGTAATCATAATTTTATACTAATTACATTAATATGAATTCAATTATTATTATTATAATAATATTTAAGACAAGACTAGATATTTAATAATTATATTAATAAATTTAAATATTATAAAATATTATTGTAATAATACAAAATACATAGTCTTAATTTTTATTGAAAAAAATATCATTTATGTTTAAAAAGGTTATCATATTATATAAATATATTTAAAAATATCATAAACAATATTTTGGTTTAATTTTTCATTTAATATGTTTATGTCATTCTTTTATATATATAATATTTTTTATTTATTTAAAATGTATATGACAATGATACAAATTTAATAAAAATAATTAATAAATTATATAAATAAAACTAAGCAAACGTACATTGCACATTACTTGCATCTAGTATATATTTCTTCTATATAAAAAATGCGTAGATAACAGAATTTATTTCTTTTAACGGTCTGCTTTGTTAACTTTAACCAAATATTCTAAATATTTAATATAATACTTTTTTAAACAAACTAAAATTAGATATTTATTAATTATATTAATATAAATTTCAATATTATAAAATATCATTAATATATTAATATTTAATATAAGACTACATATATAATAATTATATTAATATAAATTCAAATTCAAATGTTATAAAATATCATTATTATAATAATATATAATACAAAATTAGATATATAATGATTATATTAATATAAATTTAAATATTATAAAATATTATTATGACAATAATATATAATCTTATTTTTTACTAATTATATTAATATGAATTCAAATATTATAAATTATTATTATGATAATAATATATAAACCTAATTTTTTACTAAATGTATTAATAAGAATTCAAATATTATAAAATATTATTATTATAATAATATTTAATACAAGATTAAATATTTAATACTTATATTAATATAAATTTAAATATTATAAAATATCATTATAATATATATTGTTGACGCCGTTTTTCGTCAAACAGTGAAAGAAGAGCACATAAACAATAATTGATAATGGCCAATTGAAATAAAACAACTCAAACACGCAGTTTTTACGTGGTTCAGCAGTTAAATCTGCCTAGTCCACGAGTCTCTGTTATTAATCTCAAGATTATCTCTGAAAATTCTTAAGGAATGAATTCTTCAGAGTTTTCTCTCAAGGTTCAGAATTTCGGTCATTTACAATGGTGCATGGCCTCTCTATTTATAGAGAAGGATGCAGAATAATATCCCACATATTATGGGTAGTTACTCTTTTTGTGTAAATAAAATAAATGGCTTTAAATGCCTATAATCAGATATAAAAGGAAACATCCCCTGAAGATCAGGGGATGTATAACTGACCAAATAATATCCCACGATTCTATGGGATTTACAATAATAAATGAGGATTACATTTCGAACAGACATCACTTATATATATTCGAGGTGGTTATCATACGTCCTCCAAGGCCTTAGCTTCCCAGGTTTCTTGTCATCTTTCGAACTAGAGACATCTAACGAGGTCACTTGTCTTTCGAGATCGTAAGTGCGTCGAGCTCGGACCCCCTGATTCGAGGTCATTCCTGAAGATAGATATGTTAAGGGAGCTACCTTTCGAGATCGTGAACATTGCGAGGTCACCGTATTCGAGGTCATGTATCGTATCTTGCAGGCTCGATATTCAATCCTGGAACATACTTTAAACCTTACGAGACCATTTGTTGCGAATCCATCTTTCGAGGTCATATTTAACATAGCTCGAAATCTGGGTATAACATATATAATACATAATCTTAATTTTTTATTAAAAAAATTATCATTTATGTTTAAAAACCTTATCATATTATATAAATATATTAAAAAAAATCATAAACAATATTTTGGTTTAATTTTTCATTTAATATTTTTATGTCATTCTTTTACATATATAATATTTTTTATTTATTTAAAATTTATATGACAATGATACAAATTTAATAAAAATAATTAATAAAACTAAACAAACGTGCATTGCACGTTTCTTGTATCTAGTATATATCTCTTCTATATAAAAAAATGCGTAGATAACATAATTTATTTCTTTTAACAGTCTGTTTTGTTAACTTTAAAAAAATATTCTAAATATTTAACGAAATATTTTTTTACAAAAAAACTAAAATTAGATATTTATTAATTATATTAATATAAATTCAAATATTATAAAATATCATTAATATATTAATATTTAATATAAGACTAAATATATAATAATTATATTAATATAAATTCAAATTCAAATGTTATAAAATATTATTATTATAATAATATATAATACAAAGTTAGATATATAATGATTATATTGATATAAATTTAAATATTATAAAATATTATTATGAAAATAATATATAATCTTAATTTTTTACTAATTATATTAATATGAATTCAAATATTATAAATTATTATTATGATAATAATATATAATCCTAATTTTTTACTTGTTGACGCCATTTTTCGTCAACTTAAATAGGAGAGCAATTAAATAAGAAGATCTTAGAGGAAATGAACGAAGATGAACACAAGAGGTTTTTTTACGTGGTTTAGCAGTTAAATCTGTCTAGTCCACTAGTCTAAGTTATTAGGACTTGGGAGTTTTCTAGAAACTTTTCAGAGAATAATTGCCCAGAGTTTTCTCTCCAAAATCAGTATATCAGTCCCTTACAAATGGAACTTCCTTCTCTATTTATAGAGAAGGTCATAGAGTTCATTCCCACATATTTCGGGAAGATATTATGGGAATCAATTAACATAGTGCAATTTAATGCATTATTTCCTACATACATGGAAATGTTCCATAAAATGTGGGATCAGATAACAGATTAAATAATATCCCGTAAACAATGGGATTGTACAACAATAAATATGTTCACATATAACTGATTAAGTTAGATATGAGATTCATCAAATCTCCGAGACTAGCAGTCGATCATGAGTTCGTCGCCTAACTTTGCCTAGGCTCGGAACAAGTAGATATTGATAATGTCACCACATTCGAACTCACACATTCCGAGATCGGACCAGTCTAGTAAGCCAGGGATGGTTCAGGGATATATCTAAGTGTTCCACCATGCTATTTGCGAGCTCAGATAATTTTTGAGGCTACATATCCTTGAGCTTTTCGAGGTCGCCGTTTACAGAAATGGTTTAACTGAAAGGACGTACGACGACCGTATCTATTTTGAGCTTACACATAACGAGCCTAGATTTCGGGATCACAAATATCATGCTCGAAATCTGGGTCTAACATTTTTCCCCCTCAAAAGTATCAGTTTGAATCCCATGAGAAGGAAACTTTTGAACTGTCCTCCTTGGAAACTGTACCATCAATTGTACTCGAGTGTGGACACGCGTCAGCTAGGGGTTGACTAATCGGAGTACTTGAATGCCTTGGTACCATGCCCATGTCCATTCGCCTGCCAACTTTATGGCTCCACCATTTCATTTGTTCCTGACCGTCGAATCGGACATGAGATCTGGCTAATGGCCCAGATAAGCCTAACCTTTGGCCTTTATGGCGGGTTAACGGTCCAGACATTTGTTCGTTGTCGTGTATGCTATATTTGAGTTATTTATTTTTTTCAAACTTATGGTATATATACCACTAATGCCCCCTTAATATCCTATGAGTGTGACCATAGGTTATTAAATTAAGAGAGTTTGCAAAAAATACAACATCTTGAAATGAAAATTATCATTATTCAAAATTGAACAAATTATTATCAGAAACTTTGTAAAAACAAACAAGCAGGGTTACAGGAGACATCATTCCTACACTATTAATTGTAAGGTCATAGATGTTCACCATTCCATGCTCGTGGTACCAATTCTCCGTTTAATCTTACCAATTTGTAAACGCCAGGTCGAATAACTGATTCGATTTGGTAAGGTCCTTCCCAATTGGGTCCGAGTACGCCAGCGCCTGGGTCCCTTGTAGCTAGGAACACATGCCTTAACGCCAAGTCTCCCAATCTGAATTTCCTGTCCTGAACCTTTTTATTGAAATATCGGGTAGCTCGTTGTTGATATGCTACATTTTTCAGTTGAGCTTCATCTCACCTTTCTTCGATTAGGTCCAGACGTACTTCGAGCTGGGATTGGTTCGAGGCTTTATCATAAGCATGGCTACGAATAGTGGGTATTTCGACCTTAATTGGTAACATGGCCTCGCATCCATATGCCAGAGAAAAAGGGGTGTGTCCTGTTGAAGTGCGAGCCATAGTTCGATATGCCCACAAGACTTAGGGCAACTCCTCGGGCCATTTTCCCTTAGCTTCTTCCAATTTCTTTTTCATAGAACTCTTGTAAGCCTTATTCACAACTTCAACTTAGAAATTTGCTTAAGGATGGGCAATAGAGGAGAAGCTCTCTATTATCCCATTATTCTCACAAAAATTGGTGACCAATTCACTGTCAAATTGAGTACCGTTATCTGATACTATTTTTCTTGGCATTCCATATCGGCAGATGATGTATTTTACCACAAATTCCAAGACTTTCTTCGAGGTAATCGTTGCCAGAGGTTCGACCTCGGTCCACTTTGTAAAATAATCGATCGCAACCACGGCGTACTTAACTCCACCTTTGCCAGTTGGCAACGAGCCTATGAGATCAATTCCCCACACCGCAAATGGCCATGGGGAGGTCATCATAGTTAGCTCAGATGGTGGAGCTCGCGGGATTGTAGCAAACCGTTGGCATTTATCGCATTTCTTGACATACTCAAATGCGTCTGCTTTAATAGTGGGCCAAAAGTATCCTTGTCTTATAATTTTCTTAGATAGGCTATGCCCCCCAGTGTGGTCTCCACAAAATCCTTCATGAATTTCTTCTAGGATTCTCTTGGCCTTGGGTGGAGTCGCACATCAGAGTAATGGCATAGAGTATCCTCTATGATATAACCTTCCTTCCACAATAGTATATCTGGGAATCTGATACATCAGCTTCCGAGCCTTGTTCTGCTCTACTGGGAGAATGCTGGTTTCAAGGTAATCAACTATTGGGGTCATCCAGGTTGATTCGGAGTTAATCATGCAGACCTCTTCTTGTTCAGGCTCGCTAATACTGGGTGTCGACAGGTGCTCAATTGGCACAACATTCAGCGCATCGACCTTGTTGGATGTGGCGAGTCGAGCCAGAGCGTCCGCATTTGAGTTCTTCTCTCGGGGAACCTACTTTATCGCATAGAACTCAAAATGTTCAAGTGCTGCTTTTGCTTTTTCCAAATATGCGGCCATCTTTGTTCCACGAGCCTGGTATTCCCCTAAGATCTAGTTGACCACCAACTGCGAGTCACTGTAGCAATGAATTGCTTTAGCTTTGAGTTCCTTGGCTATTCAAAGTCCTGCCAATAGGGCCTCGTTGTTAGACGCTTCGAAGCCAAATCTCAAGGAGGAGTGAAATTGAATTCCATTCGGAGTGATCAATATGATTCCTGCCCCCGATCCATTTTCATTGGAAGACCCATCGACATGAAGTTTCCACAGCTCGCGGGTTGGGGTTATAACTTCGTCATTAGTCATTCCCGTACATTCCACAATGAAGTCTGCCAGGGCCTGCCCTTTTATGGTCGTTCTGGGATGATAAGTAATCTCGAATTTTCGAGCTCAACAGCCCATTTTAATAATCAGCCCGAGGCTTCTGGCTTTGACAAGACTTGTCGTAGTGGTTGATCAGTTAGCACGTGGATGGGGTGTGCTTGGAAGTAAAGTCAGAGCTTTCGAGATGAGTGAATTAGGCTAAGACTCAACTTCTCCATTAACGGGTATCTCGATTCTGCCCTCAATAACCTTTTGCTGACATAGTATACTGTTTTTTGTACCTTCTGATCTTCTCGGACAAGCACGACGCTGATGGCATGCTCGGTTGTAGCGAGATATAGGTACAAGATTTCTCCTATGATAGGCTTCGACAAGATGAGAGGTTCAGCGGGGTGTTTCTTTAGCTCCTGAAATGCAAGCTCGCATTCCTCTGTCCACTCAAATTTTTTTGCCCCTCTGAAAAGGTTGAAAAATGGAAGACAACGATTTGTAGATTTTGAGATAAATCTACTTAATGCTGCCATCCGTCCAGTTAGGCTCTGGACATCGTTATGTTTTCGAGGTGAGGGCATGTCAATTAGAGCCTGGATCTTGTTAGGATTAACTTCTATTCCTTGTGCGTTTACTATGAAGCCCAGAAACTGTCCCGACGACACTCCAAAAGAGCATTTTTGCAGGTTGAGCTTCATGTTGTATTTCCGTAACACGGCGGAGCATTATTCGAAGTCGTCCACATGGTTATTGTTATGCTTAGATTTGACCAACATATCATCAACATACACTTCCATGTTGTTACCTATTTGTTCAGAGAACATCCTGTTTACAAGCCTCTAGTACGTTGCTCCAGCATTTTTGAGCCCGAAGGGCATAACATTGTAACAGTACAACCCTTTATCGGCTACAAAACTCGTATGTTCTTGGTCAGGTGCATGCATGGCGATCTGGTTATATTAAGAATAAGCGTCCATGAATGACATAAGACCATGCCCAGCTGTGGCATCTACGAGCTGATCGATCCGAGGTAGGGGAAAGCAGTCCTTAGGGCATGCCTTATTGAGGTCGGAGTATTCGATGCAAGTTTTCCATGTTCCGTTAGGTTTTAGAACCAGCACTGGGTTGGCGACCCAATCAGGGTAAAAGGCGTCTCGTATAAATTGGTTCGCCTTTAACCTGTCAACTTCTTCCTTCAAGGCTTTTTTCCTATCATCGTCCAGGAGTGTTCGTTTTTGCTGCTTCGGGGGAAGCTCTTGTCAATGTTAAGTGCATGGCTTATCACATTCAGACTTATCCCTACCATGTCCGAATGTGACCATACAAAAACATCCTGGTTCTCCCTCAAGAAGCAAATTAATTGCTACTTTGTCTTTTCTGAAAGGTTTTTCCCCACCTTCACAGTTTTTGGGGGATCAACTTCATCGAGCTTGACTTCTTCAAGCTAATCTAGAGGCTCGAGGTCAGCTCTTTCTTCTATTCTTGGATCGATTTCTTCGTCTATTTCGAAGATCGTCCCATCCTTATTCTGAATTACAATGAGTGTTTGTGCACTTGTCTACTTTTTTCCTCTAAGGGAAATGTTGTAGCATTCCCTCCCTGCGAGCTGGTCCCCTTTCAGAGTCTTGATGCCACTAGAAGTCAGGAACTTGATGGCCAGATGCTTAACGGACGAAACTGTCCCCAGCCCTAATAGGGTGGGTCTTCAGAGCAATACGTTATAGGTCGATGGGAGATCCACAACTACGAACTCCATCATCTCGGTTACCGAGACTGGGTAGTCTTCCAAGGTTATAGGGAGTTCAATGGATCCCATACAGGCAATCCCTTCTCCTGAAAAGCCATAAAACGTAGTTGCACAAGCTTTTAGGTCACGAAGCGCGAGTCCCATCTTTTCTAAAGTGGCTTTGTAGAGGATATTTACCGAGCTCCCGTTATCAATCAGGACTCGGTGTACCCTCTTGTTCGCGAGCTGAAGGGTGATGACCAACAGGTCATTATGAGGGAACAGTACGTGAGATGCGTCATCCTCTAAAAAAGTTATGGGTTAAGATTCAACCCTTTGTTGTTTCAAAGCTTTGGGTTCGGGTTCGTAGTGTAACGACCCAAATTTGCTAATAAGGATTAAGGGCCTTGATTAGTGTGCCCGGAGGGTATAACGGGAATTATGTGTGACTTTAATGATTAAGATGCATGATTATGATTTAAAGCATGTTATATGACTATTTGAGTATTTGAGATGCATGACTATGTGTATTAGTATGCATGTAGGCCCTGATTAGGTTAGAAGGGCATAATCGTAATTTTGGCCATTATGGGCATAACTGCTTTGATATATGTGATAATCGTCGAGACCACATTATTATGTGCATATATCTGTGATCTGTGACTCGAGGCGATCCTAGTGAGCAAAATAGCGAAAGTCATGGCGGGGATTTATACCCGGCTCAGGGTCAGCTTGGGGGTATAAATGGGAATTTAGTGAGTATACTGGGGTCTATCTTGATATTGAGGAATGTTATTGGTGATTAGTTAGGTGTCGGGAGTTAAGTGGGAAATATTGGAGACACTCGAGGAGTTAGCGGGAATTGGGTCAAATGACTAAAATGCCCCTAAATGGATTAAAGGATTTAGACTTAATAGGGAGGGCATAATAGTCATTTGGCTTACAGGAGTTAAGTTTTACCAAGGCTTT
Organism: Humulus lupulus; assembly: GCF_963169125.1. Classification (NCBI taxonomy): domain Eukaryota; kingdom Viridiplantae; phylum Streptophyta; class Magnoliopsida; order Rosales; family Cannabaceae; genus Humulus; species Humulus lupulus. The sequence goes on along the minus strand of NC_084800.1, from coordinate 90,446,839 downwards.
ATGTTAGTGGAGATTGTAGAAAAGTGTAGAAGTCTGAGAGAGAAGGGAAAGAAAGAAAAAGGAAAGAAAGGAAAAACAGAGTAGTTTTCCCTGAGTCGGTTTGTGCTTTTACCACCACTGTTCTTCATTCTTTTTGGAGTAAAATTCATAGGAGAGCTAGGTCAATTAAGCTACAAGGTTTCTGAGCTAAGCTTGAGGATTTGTCAAGGGTTTAGCAAGGTTAGGCCATCACTTGAGGTAAGGTTCTGTAAATTCTTTAGTTGTTGGTTTTGGTTTTTGAACTGTGGTGTGTAAATTGGGTTTGATGGGGACTTTGGGAAATTCAGGGCAAAGGTTAAGGAAGAGCAAGCTAAGGAGGTGTAAAGGTTTTCTGGAGGTCGAAGCTCCATTAAAGGTATGAATTCTAAGCCTCTAATCCTAATGTTTTGACTGGTTTTACTGAGTTTCTGAGCTTAGGGACAGCTATGGTGAATTTTGGGATTGGAGATGCATGTGGTTGGGTTTTGAGATTTTGGGATGCTTGGGATGAGTGGAGTATGGTCATAAGGTTTTCTTTGAGGTTGGCAAAGGTTTGGGGAAGTTTTGGTTGAGTTTGGTTCGAGGAAATCGCAGGAAGAGAAATTTGGTGTTGGCCTGTCTGTGACTAGCGCTACAGCGCTAGCCTTTGGGCGGTGTAGCGCTAGGCCAAGTTTCCTGGGGGATTTCGCTTCTGTTTGTAGCGCTGTAGCGCCCTCCTAAGAGCGCTGTAGCGCTGCCCTGTCTTCTGAAGGGGATTTTAGGGTTGTTTGCAAGGGCTTTTGACCTGGGGTTTGGGGTTTGATTCCACCACTTTGTTTGGTGGAACTAGGACTTCCCAGGGGCTCGCGATTAGCCCCGAGGCTAGGTTTTGGACTTGAGGGTTGATGATGACGTTGGCCATGATTGTGTTTAGGTGAGCGCTAGGGCTCGAGGGGGATCGTGCTCAAGGAGTCGAGGGATCAAAGCTAGTGAATTGAAAGGTAAGAAAACTGCACCTGATTATATGTTTGAAATGGGACTAAGTGCTCCCGAGATTTGTATCGTGTCAATGATGGTATTACGCCATGGGACATGTAAAAGCGGCCTAAGAGTGCCGTACATAATATTTGCGCATAGGGCGCAGCTTGGCCACTGGTAGCCGAGGACAGCTTAATATTCACTGAGCTCAGCTTAAGCGGGCCGGAGTCAGTGGGGTAACGGAGGGAGCAGCCTGTGAGCGCTAGCCCTAGTTATCATTTGTGCAGTGATATGTGATATGAATTGATATGCTTAGTATGTTGAATACTTGGTTATACGGAATGATTATAAGATTGAGAACCTGTGATGCAATGTGAGTTGTGGATTTGTCTGTTGATTGTTTATGCTCTGCTGTTGTGTTTTCTTGCTGGGCCTTGGCTCACGGGTGCTACGTGGTGTAGGTAAAGGCAAGGGCAGATTGGACCAAGCCTGAGGTGGAGAGCTCCGAGGTAGAATGTACATAGCCAGTTGTTCGATCACCATGGTCGAGGAACGAATCAGGACAGGGATTACCTAACTGTTGGTTTTGCCTTAGTATGGCAGGTTGTTGTATTTGAACCTTATAACTTTTGTAAGCGACCTTTACACTCGTATATTTTGGTATCCCGTGTAGACAAATAATGTTTCTTAATGAAAATATGGCTTTTGAGACCAAAAAATTTTAAACCCTAGTTCCTTTACAGTTTCGATGACACGCTTTCAATTAAGTGACTTGATTAGCAAGTCTGGCACTTTATAAACACATAGTGTAATGGTTTTGGCTATCCAGGGCGTTACAACTTGGTATTAGAGTGTCCTAGGTTTATGGGTCCTGAAGACTGGCTGGATATGTACATTCGCCACGGGAGACAAGCTCAACTTAGGGTTTGGTAATTGTGTATATATGATTATGTGTTTACATGATTTGAGTGAGATATGATTGTCGATATCTGTTTGATGGATAGGAAGCATGAGATACTGATAGGGCATGGCCCTTGACTATTGCATGATGCTATTGAGGCATGCTTATTAGCACTGTTGTGCATGTGAATGAATATCTGGATAAATTGCTATACTTTGATTGCTTGTGAATGATTGGAGTTCCAGTGATGGATCATGGAAAGACTATTACCCTGTCATCATAGCCTAATTGTCGAGTCGTTGATTGCAGATTGACTTGAATAGGTATATGTTCAAGGAAATCCACGTGACTAGCCGGCAGGCCTGTGGCTAGAGATGATGACCAGGGCCAGACCCCTCCGCCAGTCCCTGAGAACTGGCAGCAGTTAATGGCAGGTATGCAGGCTAGGCTTTAGAGCCAAGATGAACAGATTCGAATTTTGCAGCAGGCTCCATCTAGGAGTGTTGCCCCTGTTGTGCCACCTGCGGTGGTACCAGTAATACAGCCAGTTGATGTTGGGAACAAGTGGGAACCGTTGTATGAGCGGTTCAGAAAGCAATAACCCCCGATCTTTGAGGGAGGACCAGATCCGCTGAAGGCTGAGCAGTGGATGACTATGATCACTACTATACTTGATTTTATGAGAGTGGGAGGACATGACAGAGTGGCCTGTGCCACTTATATGCTGAGGGAGGATGCTCGAATCTGGTGGGAGGTGGCATCACAGACTAGGGATGTTGCTGCATTGGCTTGGGAAGGGTTTAAGGACCTGTTTAATCAGAGGTATTATAATGTTTCCATCAGGGCAACGAAAGTGAATGAGTTTGTGGGGCTGGTTTAGGGCAGTATGACGGTTACAGAATATGCCTTGAAGTTTGATAGACTCGCGAAGTTCGCACCAGATCTTGTGCCTACCGATGCAGCTAGGCAGGACAGATTTGTCAGAGGGCTGAATGCTATGATAGCCCGGGATGTAAGAATTACCACAGTTCCTGTAGGGACAACTTATGCCCAGGCTGTGGAGAGGGCTCTTACCGCTGAGGAAGCGGAGAATAAGATATGGAGGGAGAGTGCTATGAGAAGGGAGGGCCGCAGGGCGGTGCCTCCATATTCTGGTTCTGGTAGGGGTGGAGGCCCCAGTGATTTGAAGAGGAAGACTCCTGATGCTCCGATCGCTCCTGGTCTTGATAGGAGAGGACGGGGTACTCAGGGTGGCCGTCAGGGAGGCGGTGATTCATGGAGGACTTATCCAGAGTGCACGAGGTGCAAGAGGCGCCATTTGGGCGAGTGTCGGGCTAAGGCCTGCTATGTGTGCGGGGTGGTGGGACACCTCAGGAAGGATTGCCCGACAGTGAAGAAGGGAGAGACAGGAAAGGTGGATAGCCTGACTCCAGCGCGAGTGTTCACCCTGGCGCAAGCGGAGGCCGAGGCTAGTCCCTCAGTAGTGACAGGTCAGCTTTCTAGTGCTGGAATTCCTTTTACTGTGTTGATTGATTCTGGTGCTACGCATTCATTTGTATCTGATAAGGTGATTAATAGACTGTGTAGACCTAGTGAGTATAGTGCTTCCGGGTTTGGGACTATATTGCCTACCAGAGAATTGGTAGTATCTAGGAGGTGGATTAGAGCACTGCCAGTGATAGTTGATGGTAGGGAGTTATCAGTAGACTTGATTGAGTTGAGTATGGAGGACTTTGATATGATCTTAGGTATGGATTGGCTGGTTAGGTATGGAGCTACCATTGACTGTAGGAAGAAAATGGTAACTTTTGAGCCAGAGGGCGAGGATCCCTTTGTTTTTGTGGGAGCGGTGCATGGACCCCACGTACCCAGAATATCTGCATTAAGAGCCAGAGACTTGTTACAGGGTGGTTGTATAAGTTTTCTGGCTAGTGTGGTGGATACCACTAGAGTTTCACCAGTAGGACCAGAGGAGACTAGATTGGTTTGCGAGTTCTTGGATGTGTTTCCTGAGGATTTTCCTGGGTTGCCGCCGCGTAGAGAGATTCAGTTTGTTATTGAGTTAGCACCAGGGACAGAGCCAGTGTTTGGGCACCATATAGAATGGCACCGGCGGAACTGAAAGAATTAAAGATACAGCTGCAGGAGCTTCTGGATTTGGGGTTCATCAGACCTAGCTACTCGCCATGGGGTGCTCCAGTTTTGTTTGTTAAGAAGAAGGACGGGACTCTGAGGATGTGTATTGACTATCGAGAATTAAACAAGTTAACTATTAAGAATAAGTATCCCCTACCAAGGATTGATGACTTGTTCGATCAGCTGCAGGGTAAGATGGTGTTCTCAAAAATTGATCTTTGATCTAGTTATCACCAGCTGAGGATCAAGGATGAGGACATACCTAAGACGGCCTTCCGAACGCGGTATGGGCACTATGAGTTCTTGGTCATGTCTTTTGGTTTGACCAATGCCCCAGCGGCCTTTATGGATCTAATGAACATGGTGTTCAAGGATTTTCTAGATCAGTTTGTTATTGTCTTCATCGATGACATCTTGGTGTATTCCAGTTCAGAGGCAGGGTACGAGTTTCATCTTCGGCAGGTTCTTCAAAGGTTGAGGGAGCATCAATTGTACGCTAAGTTTAAGAAGTGTGAGTTCTGGTTACCTGAAGTGACATTCCTTGGACATATCGTAGGTGCAGATGGGATTAAGGTGGATCCATCTAAGATAGAGGCGGTTAGAGATTGGCCAAGGCCAAGGAACGCCTCGGAGGTGCGGAGTTTTCTAGGGTTAGCAGGTTACTACAGGCGGTTTGTAGAGGGTTTCTCGAAGATAGCAACACCGATGACAGAATTGACAAGAAAGAATTTGAAGTTCATCTGATCAGACAAGTGTGAAGACAGTTTCCAAGAGTTGAAGCGACGACTTATTACGGCGCCAGTGTTGAGTCTTCCTTCAGGGGAAGGGAAGTTTGTTGTTTACTGCGATGCATCGAGGTTGGGCTTAGGCTGTGTGTTGATGCAGAATGAGAAGGTTATAGCTTATGTATCACGACAGTTGAAGGAGTATGAGCAGCGGTATCCTACTCATGACTTAGAGTTAGCAGCGGTGGTATTCGCACTGAAGATTTGGAGACACTATCTGTATGGGGAGAAGTGCGAGGTGTACACTGACCATAAGAGCCTGAAGTATTTCTTTACAAAGAAGGGCCTGAATATGAGACAGAGGCATTGGCTGGAGCTGGTAAAGGATTATGACTATGATATTCTTTACCATCTAGGGAAAGCCAATGTGGTGGCGGATGCATTGAGCCGCAGAGGTCCATGTCAGTTGTATAGTTCTGTTCAGATCTCAAGGGAGTTAGCTGATGAGATGGTTAGAGCAGGGATAGAGTTAGTGGTAGGCCGGTTGGCCAATATTACTCTGCAGTCGACTCTGCTAGAGCGGATCAGAGAAGGGCATGTTACATATGCTCAGTTACAGAGAGTTAGAGAGGATGTCTTAGCGGGAGTAGCTAAGGACTATTCTATTTCTGAGGTTGGTTTACTTCGGTATCAGTGGCAGATTTGTGTTCCAACTGATGAGGGGATCAGACGAGAGATACTGGACGAGTCTCATACGACGCCGTACTCACTTCATCCGAGTACCACGAAGATGTATCAGGATCTGGGAACTTTGTATTGGTGGCCCGGGATGAAGAAGGATGTGGTAGAGTACGTTGCCAGATGCCTAACTTGTCAGCAGGTGAAAGTTGAGCATCAGCGACCAGCAGGGTTGCTTCAGCCTTTGGGTATTCCTGAATGGAAATGGGAGGACATTACCATGGATTTTGTGGGAGGATTACCCAGGACAGTGGGACTTCATGACTCGGTGTGGGTGATAGTAGATAGATACACCAAGTCAGCCCATTTCCTTCCAGTGAGGTCGACGTATAGTTGTATGTGAGGGAGATCGTACGTCTCCATGGGGTTCCTAAGTCTATAGTGTCAGACCGGGATCCTATCTTCACTTCCAAATTTTGGGGTGGTTTGCAGAAAGCTTTGGGGATTCAGTTGAAGTTCAGTACAGCCTTTCATCCTCAGACTGATGGACAGTCTGAGAGGACGATCCAGGTATTGGAGGATATGCTCAGAGCATGTGTGATTGATTTTGAGGGTTCGTGGAGTAAGTACCTTCCGTTGATTGAGTTCTCGTACAACAATAGTTATCAGCCCACGATTGGAGTGGCTCCCTATGAGATGTTATATGGGAGGAAGTGTAGATCACCCATTCATTGGGATGAGATGGGTGAGAGGAGGTATTTGGGACCAGACATGGTTCAGAAGACAAGTGAGGCCATAGAGAAGATCCGGGCTAGGATGCTCGCTTCTCAGAGTAGACAGAAAAGCAACGCTGATCCTAAGCGTAGGAGTGTGGAGTTCCAAGTTGGGGACCACGTCTTTCTCCGAGTTTCACCATTGCGAGGGGTGAGGAGGTTTGGAAAGAAGGGCAAGCTAAGCCCTAGATTCATTGGGCCATTCGAGATCCTGGAAAGGGTTGGACAGGTGGCTTACAGGTTGGCCTTGCCACCATCGTTGTCTGGAGTTCATGATGTGTTCCATGTCTCCATGCTGCGGAAGTACGTCTCAGATGTGACTCATGTGTTGAGGTATGAAGATTTGGAGTTACAGGCAGATTTGGCTTATGAAGAGCAACCAGTTCAGATCTTGGATCGGAAAGATAAAGTATTGCGGAATAAGACGATTCCTCTGGTGAAAGTGCTGTGGAGGAATAGTAAGGTCGAGGAGGCGACCAGGGAGCTTGAGACAGCTATGCGGGATCAGTATCCCGAGTTGTTCAGGTAAATTTTGAGGACGGAATTATCATTAGGAGGGGATAGTTGTAACGACCCAAATTTGCTAATAAGGCTTAAGGGCCTTGATTAGTGTGCCTGGAGGGCATAACGGGAATTATGTGTGACTTTAATGATTAAGATGCATGATTATGATTTAAAGCATGTTATATGACTATTTGAGTATTTTAGATGCATGACTATGTGTATTAGTATGCATGTAGGCCCTGATTAGGTTAGAAGGGCATAATCGTAATTTTGGCCATTATGGGCATAACTGCTTTGATATATGTGATAATCGTCGAGACCACATTATTATGTGCATATATCTGTGATCTGTGACTCGAGGCGATCCTAGTGAGCAAAATAGCGAAAGTCATGGCGGGGATTTATACCCGGCTCAGGGTCAGCTTGGGGGTATAAATGGGAATTTAGTGAGTATACTGGGGTCTATCTTGATATTGAGGAATGTTATTGGTGATTAGTTAGGTGTCGGGAGTTAAGTGGGAAATATTGGAGACACTCGAGGAGTTAGCGGGAATTGGGTCAAATGACTAAAATGCCCCTAAATGGATTAAAGGATTTAGACTTAATAGGGAGGGCATAATAGTCATTTGGCTTACAGGAGTTAAGTTTTACCAAGGCTTTATGTTAGTGGAGATTGTAGAAAAGTGTAGAAGTCTGAGAGAGAAGGGAAAGAAAGAAAAAGGAAAGAAAGGAAAAACAGAGTAGTTTTCCCTGAGTCGGTTTGTGCTTTTACCACCACTGTTCTTCATTCTTTTTGGAGTAAAATTCATAGGAGAGCTAGGTCAATTAAGCTACAAGGTTTCTGAGCTAAGCTTGAGGATTTGTCAAGGGTTTAGCAAGGTTAGGCCATCACTTGAGGTAAGGTTCTGTAAATTCTTTAGTTGTTGGTTTTGGTTTTTGAACTGTGGTGTGTAAATTGGGTTTGATGGGGACTTTGGGAAATTCAGGGCAAAGGTTAAGGAAGAGCAAGCTAAGGAGGTGTAAAGGTTTTCTGGAGGTCGAAGCTCCATTAAAGGTATGAATTCTAAGCCTCTAATCCTAATGTTTTGACTGGTTTTACTGAGTTTCTGAGCTTAGGGACAGCTATGGTGAATTTTGGGATTGGAGATGCATGTGGTTGGGTTTTGAGATTTTGGGATGCTTGGGATGAGTGGAGTATGGTCATAAGGTTTTCTTTGAGGTTGGCAAAGGTTTGGGGAAGTTTTGGTTGAGTTTGGTTCGAGGAAATCGCAGGAAGAGAAATTTGGTGTTGGCCTGTCTGTGACTAGCGCTACAGCGCTAGCCTTTGGGCGGTGTAGCGCTAGGCCAAGTTTCCTGGGGGATTTCGCTTCTGTTTGTAGCGCTGTAGCGCCCTCCTAAGAGCGCTGTAGCGCTGCCCTGTCTTCTGAAGGGGATTTTAGGGTTGTTTGCAAGGGCTTTTGACCTGGGGTTTGGGGTTTGATTCCACCACTTTGTTTGGTGGAACTAGGACTTCCCAGGGGCTCGCGATTAGCCCCGAGGCTAGGTTTTGGACTTGAGGGTTGATGATGACGTTGGCCATGATTGTGTTTAGGTGAGCGCTAGGGCTCGAGGGGGATCGTGCTCAAGGAGTCGAGGGATCAAAGCTAGTGAATTGAAAGGTAAGAAAACTGCACCTGATTATATGTTTGAAATGGGACTAAGTGCTCCCGAGATTTGTATCGTGTCAATGATGGTATTACGCCATGGGACATGTAAAAGCGGCCTAAGAGTGCCGTACATAATATTTGCGCATAGGGCGCAGCTTGGCCACTGGTAGCCGAGGACAGCTTAATATTCACTGAGCTCAGCTTAAGCGGGCCGGAGTCAGTGGGGTAACGGAGGGAGCAGCCTGTGAGCGCTAGCCCTAGTTATCATTTGTGCAGTGACATGTGATATGAATTGATATGCTTAGTATGTTGAATACTTGGTTATACGGAATGATTATAAGATTGAGAACCTGTGATGCAATGTGAGTTGTGGATTTGTCTGTTGATTGTTTATGCTCAGCTATTGTGTTTTCTTGCTGGGCCTTGGCTCACGAGTGCTACGTGGTGCAGGTAAAGGCAAGGGCAGATTGGACCAAGCCTGAGGTGGAGAGCTCCGAGGTAGAATGTACATAGCCAGCTGTTCGATCACCATGGTCGAGGAGCGAATCAGGTGTAAAGAACGCCCTAGACTAATACTTACAAAACATTCGCATAACATAGCTTATAAAAGAATACCGTCCATTATTAAAGTCTCAGGGGGACTTATTTAAAATCATGCAAGTTGGCGCCATAAGTTTAAAATGAAACATAGGTTTTTATGCAAGGTTCAAGAAAACCAAATAATTTAAATAACAGAGTCCCACTGATAATTTTAGGAAAAGTCTCTTAAAACAAAACATAATTTAAATGGCGTTCCACGTTGATCGTTTTATTGTCCATAGGATGGCCCCACGCCATACACCCCATGATGAAGAACTCCTCACGTCACTACGCGTGCCATAAAGAAATCCTATTTGCTACCTGGAAGGAAAGTAAGGGGATGAGCTAAAAGCCCAGTAAGGAAGTACAAGCAAATAAGCAAGTAAGAAAAACAACAAACAACCAAACACTAACGTTCATCTAAAAACATCATGGTATATCATAACATAATCGTAACATTTCATCATATCATAACATCAATGTGACATATCAACATATCATAACATAAATGTGACATATCAACATATCATAACATAAATGTGACATATCATCATATCATAACATAAATGTGACATATCAACATATCATAACATAAATGTGACATATCATCATATCATAACACAAATGTGACATATCATCATATCACAATCATACAGCATACATGATGAGCATGGAACGCTAGTTGTCCATGTCACCCTATGAGGTAAACAGGAGATCACTGGTCCTTGAATAACCTCGGCGCGTCCGCCCTAGGAGTCACGTCTCAATGTCCTTAGTAACTCGTTCGATGTATCTGACATCGAAATCTGTTTGATGTACCTAACATCGCATTCTGTTTGATGTATCTAACATCCATACACATATCACATTCAACAGATCATCATATTAAGGCATTCATAGTTTCATAACAGTTCATTCATATAACAGCCTTACCATTCATAGCATAAAATCATAAAAAATCTATCTAACTTCCTTACCTCAAGTCCAAGCTAAGAATTTCACAATCTTTTCAACGAGCCTATATCATAATCAAAATAATGTTTCTTAGGTTCATAAAATTACTATTTTGCCCTTCCATACAACTCATGTGTGCATGGGCCATACACTCATGATAACAGTTACACTAAAACATGCAATTATCGCCAAAAGAATAATGTCCGTTCTACTCATTTTTCTAACATGATTGCTTTATAAAAATTACATAGTTGAATAATAATCATGATTCTGGACGTAAAAGTTTATTTGCATGTAACATGCATACGTGGGAATGTTGCGTAATAAAGATGTTTTCAAAAAAATGATAATTCTACATTTCTTGCTTTTATTGTTTGAAAATCAATAGCCATATTACATGCTTTATGTTTCTTTAAAATTTCTAAGTTGATTAAATTTCTCAAAAATTTATTTTATTTTAGCTCAAAATAAAATACGTGACATTTTCATTAAATAAATATTAACTTACCAAGAATTAACCAACAAGCTTGGATTTAATTAAAATACCTATTTTAACATGTTTCTTTAGAAAAATATATTTTATTATTGTGTTACAAAAATGATGTGAAAATATATATTTTAAGTGTGGAAAAATACATTTTGATTTAATTTATTTAAGACTTAGTTTTTAAGTAGTAAAAACCCATATGTGACAATTTAATAACAATTGTTAATCTTTTTAAAACAAACTTTCAGCCACTATTTATTTTATTCAAAAATCACAAATAAATAGAGTCTAAATATTTTTCTCAATCAAAATAAAGAAAAATCATTATTTATCAAAATATGCATTCATACCATTAAAATATCATTTTTCAATATTACCATAACTTAGGAAAAATAATTTATTCCAAAAATTACTCAAATTCATTTTTAGTGAAACTTACTTCATATTTTATTATAAAATTCCAGCAACTATTATTATCATTAAAAATCACCATATTCAATTTTATAAACCCATATTTTCTCAAAATTCAATAAAAATTCTATAGGAAATTAATTGAGTAAAATATCATAACATGAGACTTAAAATCCTCTTTTAATTTCATAAAAATTAACATATTCATCAAGAACATTATTTATGCATGCAACTCATCTTTTTATCAACTTTTACCCAATTATTTTGAAAAAAAAACAGCAAGCTTAATTCTTTGTAAAACTCAACTTTTGTCTTAAAAATTACATAAAATCATTCATGCCTAAAATCTCATTATGCTCTTATAATATGCATGATTCTAATATCACTAACATAATCACATGAATCCTTTTAAAAACCATTTGTTGCAATTCCATGAAAACCAACAAAACATTATCAATAAAATAGCATATAGTAAATTTATAAGCACCATATTCACATATGCCTTATATTAACCTAGCATATTTCTATCATTATTTTCATGCATCTCATAATTTAATCATTCAAAATATAACATGCATCTAACAAAATTTCATGATCAAAATATCAAGATTACCACTTATTCTCTTACCCACATATCATAGGTCCTAAAACATGGATCAATTATATTGTAAATCACACAACATATCAAGAACACCCTTGGGTGTACCTAGGCCGAAATCACCATACAAGTATTCATAGATTATTACAATTTTTTTTTTATGCATAGCAAAATCAACATCACAACCCTTAAACACAAATCATACTCTCACAAAATCCAAATCCTATACATCAATCCTACCAAAATCAACCATTAGCATCATTAGCAAAACCTCATATACAACCCACCAAAAACAATATAAGGCTAAGGAAAAGACCATTACCTCTCTTGATTGTAAAAATCAAGAACACAAAAGATCAATACCCCAAACTCCACACCCTTGTTCAAGCCTAGGGTTTTTATGGGAAAGCCACCATGAGGAGGAGGAAGAACCCAAACACACACAAGAAAATAACACAAATCAAAATAATATTATCAAAAAAAGATTATGCAAAGAGAAAAACAAGAAGACATACTCTAGGGGGTTCCTCTTCACTTTCTCCTTCCTTCTTCCTTTCCTTCTTTCTTTCTTCCTCTCTACACGCCACTCTCTCTTTCTCTCTCTCTAGGTCACGGCAGTCACACACATACACAAGAGCAATGGCTCTTCTCTCCTTTCATAGCCCCTTTATCACAAATCCCCCCATAAAGTCTCCCCAAAGACAATAAGGTAAGTTTCCATTTCTCTTTTATTTTTCTTAATTTCTCTTTATTTCAAAAAGATACAAAGGAATAAAATGTGATCATGCCTATCCCCAAATGATCATGGTCTTCAATTTTTTATTTTTACCATCTTAAGGAAAGTATTCCTTTCCCACTAGGTCACACGCCCACTTCCTATTTCCCTCTTCTTTTCCCCTTTTTTTTATAAATAAATTACCCAAATAAATCTAAAATAAGGAAACATAAAATGTGTAGAAAATCTACACATGTGCACCATGCTACCATGCACTAGCACACACTAAATCACTAGGGTGCATTACTATCTATCATGCACCTTAGTGCATTCCACCATAGCTCACATAATTACCTCATTTGTCACACTTAAATAAAATGTAACACTAATAGTAAAATAACATGTTACACAATTATTCACTTATTAAATTAATTAACCAAAACATTTCTAACAATTAAATAAAATAACAAACAATCAAATATAACAAATAAACAATTAAATAAAATAACAACACTTAAATAAAACAATTCATCACACTTAACATTTAAATCAAATAAAGCACAAAAATTTTAAATAATCTAAAAAAATTTTTTGGTGCACTACATCAGGACAGGGATTACCTAACTGTTTGTTTTACCTTAGTATGGCGGGTTGTTGTATTTGAACCTTATAACTTTTGTAAGCGACCTTTACACTCGTATTTTTTGGGATCCCGTGTAGACAAATAATGTTTCTTAATGAAAATGTGGCTTTTGAGACCAAAACATTTTAAACCCTAGTTCCTTTACAGTTTCGATGACACGCTTTCAATTAAGTGACTTGATTAGCAAGTCTGGCACTTTATAAACACACAGTGTAACGGTCTTGCCTATCCAGGGTGTTACACGTAGGGAGGCCCGTCACCAGTTTTCAGCTCATTCACATATCTTTTCTGGGCATTCCTGCTTGATCTTGTAATATGGGGTCCCCCCGAGATGGTTATCACATCTTCTCCATCAATCGGAGGGGGTCGTTCATCTTCCCGTGCTCGGGAGTTGTTGTTCTGGGCCGGTGGTGCAGCTGTTTCCCTCTAGCTGGTAGAGGCCTGATTGGGGTTCTGATTTCTTATATACTGCCTGAAATATCCTCTCGAGATCAGGCCTTCAATCTCATCTTTTAGTTGCCTACATTCATCGCTTGTATGTATGATATCTCTGTGGAATCTTCAGTACTTATTGGTGTCTCTATTCACCTTTTGGTTTCTCATGGGGCCAGGTCGTCTGAAAGGGACCTGTTTTTCATTAGCCAGGTAGATGTTCTCCCGAGACTCATTGAGCTCGGTATACACCTTGTATACGGAGAAGTATATTTCCCCTTTCTTCTTCTTTCCCCCCTCTGCCTCGGGATTATTCCCTTCATTCTTCTTTCTTTTATAAGGGTTTCCCCCAGGGGGTTTTGATGTCATAGGATCCACCGAGGTCGAGGAGAATTTGTGTTTGTTGTTGTAGTTATGGGCTGAGAGGTCATATTCAACGCTGACCTCGCCTCTTCTACATTAACAAACATCTGAGCTCGTCGATTAAACTCGGTTAAGGACCTTACAGGCTTTCTTTCCATATCTTCCCAGAGAAGACTCCCAGGCATTACTCTAGCTTGGACAGCCATTAAATGGCCACTGTCATTGACGTCCCGAGCTCGAGCGACTTCCAACTTAAACCTTGTGAGATAACTTTTCAGTGTCTTGTTTGGCTGCTGTTGGACATTGGTCAAGGCAGATGTCGCGGGCCTAATGCCGACCATGGCCTTGAATTGTTTCTTGAAATCTCTTGATAGTTGATCCCAAGAAGAAATCGAATGTCTTTTATATTTATCAAACCAGTTCTTCGCTGGTCCCATGAGAGAGGCTGGGAACAGCATGCACCTGAGATCGTAGCCCACATTACTGGCTCGCATGATTGTGTTGAACGTACTTAAATGACTGTATGGATCCGAATTTCCATCGAATGGTGGGACATGAGGAATTCTGAATCCTTGAGGAAACGAGGTGCTAGAGATATGCGGGGCAAAGGGCTCGAGCTCCTTGTCAAACTCTCCGTCCTGTTCCCAGCTTCATTCGTTCTGTAAAAGCCTGAATGCTCTTTCCAACTGCTCAATCCTTTCTTGGACTGGATCTATGGGGGGTCTGGCTTGAATCAACTGGAATAGGTTATCGTTGATTACAACTCCAGTTCCACGCCTCGGCACATGGTGCTTACGCCCGTTGAGATGATCTCTTAGATCAAGATTCAATGGATTATCACGCCCCCGATTATGGTTTAGATGCTCCCATAAATCTGGGTGATTTCCTCGATTTACAGTGTTCCTAGGTTCTTGGTCATATATACTCATAGACCTAGTGTCACCCGAGCCCTGGCTGACATGGCTCGTTGCACGATTATTACGAGATGAGTTTCTTGCTGGTCCCATTGTCTCAATAGTTTGAGACCGAGACATTTGGCTTATCGTGGGATTAGGACCCCTATGCTCCCTAGCAGTTTCCCCATTCTCATGCCTTCGCCCAACTCGCCTTTCCTTATCGTGATGGGCTGGTTGTGCATCTCTCCGAATTGGCGAGGGATGCCTTATTAGCGACGACGGATGCCTTATTGGAGAAGGCGACTGCCATCCATTACGGGGCCTAGAAGGCCCTGAATTTTCTCGATCAGGTTCTGCAATATTCTGCATGGTACCAGGATTTCAGGTCCAAGCCTCCGAGGGGGCTCGATTATTCCCTACTCCAGCTGGTGCCTCTGCAGTTGGGTTGGCAGGACCTTCAGCCCGGTTACTCCTATGGGGTCTTGGTGGGACAGGCTGCTCTGCTAGTGGCGGAGGTTGCTCCGCTCTCCTGGTGGCTGCGTTTTTACGCGGCCGTCCCCGAGGCCTACGCGGTGGGACGTGAATGCCCCACGAAGGCGGAGCCTGGGCATCTTGCGGAGGTGGGGCCTGAGCCACCTGCGCCTCAGCAGCTAGTCTAGCTAGCTCTTTGTTGCGTTTCTTAGCTTCTGCCAATTGCTTACGCAGTTGACGATTTTCGAGTTCCACTATTGGGATGTATCTTTCGAGATTGTAGTACATGTCCTCATCATCCCTGGGGGCAGGTGGTCCCCAAGAGTCGGATGAACCACTCCTCTCATCGGGATCAGAATTCACCATAGGCTGCTTTCCAGGGCGCCGGGGGTATTCATCTTTATCTAAAATTTCCTCCTCGGGAATATTGGGATCATTTGCAGCCATTGCTCATTCGAGAGGCTTTCTGACTAAACATATTCACGCACGTACTATTTAAGGGCTCTCAATGAAAGCACCAAACTGTTGACGCTGTTTTTCTTCAACTTAAATAGGAGAGCAATTAAACAAGATCTTAGAGGAAATGAACAAAGATGAACACAAGAGGTTTTTTTACGTGGTTTAGCAGTTAAATCTGCCTAGTCCACGAGCCTATGTTATTAGGACTTGGGAGTTTTTTGGAAACTTTTTAGAGAATAGTTGCCCAGAGTTTTCTCTCCAGAATCAGTATATCGGTCCCTTACAAATGGAGCTTCCTTCTCTATTTATAGAGAAGGTTACAGAGTTCATTCCCACATATTTCGGGAAGATATTCTGGGAATCAATTAACATAATGCTATTTAATGCATTATTTCCTACATACATGGAAACGCCCATAAAATGTGGGATCAGATAACAGATTAAATAATATCCATTAAACAATGGGATTGTACAATAATAAATATGTTCACATATAACTGATTAAGTCAGATACGAGATTCATCAAATCTCTAAGACTAGCAATCAATCATGAGCTTGTCACCTAACTTTGCCTAGGCTCGGATCAAGTAGATATTGATAATGTCACCACATTCGAACTCACACATTCTGAGCTTCGGACCAGTCCAGTAGGCCAGGGATGGTTCAGGGATATATCTAAGTGTTCCACCATGCTATTTGCGAGCTCAGATAATTTTTGAGGCTACATATCCTTGAGCTTTTCGAGGTCGTCATTTACAGAAATGGTTTAACTGAAAGGACGTACGACGACCGTATCTATTTCGAGCTTACACATAATGAGCCTAGATTTTGGGATCACAAATCTCATGCTCGAAATATGGATGTAACATTACTAAATGTATTAATATGAATTCAAATATTATAAAATATTATTATTATAATAATATTTAATACAAGACTAGATATTGAATACTTATATTAATATAAATTTAAATATTATAAAATATCATTATAATAATATATAATACATAATCTTAATTTTTTATTAAAAAAATTATCATTTATGTTTAAAAAGGTTATCATATTATATAAATATATTTTTAAAAAATCATAAACAATATTTTGTTTTAATTTTTCATTTAATATGTTTATGTCATTCTTTTATATATATATATATAATATTTTTTATTTATTTAAAATTTATATGGCAATGATACAAATTTAATAAAAATAATTAATAAATTCTATAAATAAAACTAAGCAAACGTGCATTGCACGTTACTTGTATCTAGTATATATCTCTTCTATATAAAAAAATGTGTAGATAACATAATTTATTTCTTTTAACGGTTTATTTTGTTAACTTTAACAAAATATTCTAAATATTTAACAGAATATTTTTTTTAAAACAAACTAAAATTAGATATGTGTTAATTATATTAATATAAATTTAATTATTATAAAATATCATTAATATATTAATATTTAATATAAGACTACATATATAATAATTATATTAATATAAATTCAAATTCAAATGTTATAAAATATCATTATTATAATAATTTATAATACAAAATTAGATATATAATGATTATATTACTATAAATTTAAATATTATAAAATATTATTATGACAATAATATTGTTACACCCAGATTTTGAGACCAGAATTATGATCTCAAAAGCTGGACTCGTCAAGTATGAGCTCGAGATATATGAAATACATGTTTATGATCCAGTTGTAAAACCTCCGAAGTAAGATGGCAATCTCGAAGACATGTAACCTCGAGATTATTTCTAGGCTCGAAAGGGCATAGCATCGGGGTACATCCGTTATCAAGTGCCTTCGAATCGAGTAGTCCGAACTTAAAAAGTACAGGCTCGAATATGACAGCCTCGATGGTATTTATCTGCTCCGAGCAAGTCTTGGAATAAGATGGCCAGTTCGTAACATGACCGTAAGCCTTGACTGACACGATGCTGGTTGCTGACCTCGGAGATTCGATGAGTCATCTGATGTAACACGTTCCGTATGTTTAAATATATTTATTGTTGTAACATCCCAACATTAAAGGGATATTAACAAGTTTGTTATCCGTTTCCGGGTCTTCAGGGGACATTTCCTTGTATATAGGAGTTACAGGATTTAATGTAATTACTTGAATTAATATGCAGAAGTATCTTCCCGAAATATGTGGGAATGAACTCTGTAACCTCTCTATAAATAGAGAGGTAGTGATCACTTGTAAAGGACGGATCATCTAATATCTTGAGAGAAAACTCTGGGTAATTCATCTCTGAAGGGTTTCCAGAAAACTCCAAGTCTTAATAGCATAGACTCGTGGACTAGGCAGATTTAACTGCTGAACCATGTAAAAACCTTATTGTTCCACTATATTATTCATTCGCACCGTAGTTCATATTGTTTAATTGCTCTACGATTTAAGTTGACAAAAAGCGACGTCAACAAATATATAATCTTAATTTTTTTACTAATTATATTAATATGAATTCAAATTTTATAAATTATTATTATGATAATAATATATAATCCTAATATTTTACTAAATGTATTAATATGAATTTAAATATTATAAAATATTATTATAATAATATTTAATACAAGCCTAGATATTTAATACTTATATTAATATAAATTTAAATATTATAAAATATCATTATAATAATATATAATACATAATCTTAATTTTTTATTAAAAAAAGTTATCATTTATGTTTAAAAAGGTTATCATATTATATCTCTTCTATATAAAAAGTGTGTAGATAATTGAAATTCTTGGTTTTAATGGTTTTTTGTTAACTTTAATGAAATATTCTAAATATTTAACGGAATATACCTTTAAAACTAATTAAAAATAGATATTTATTAATTATATTAATATAAATTCAAATATTATAAAATATTATTATAATAATAATATTTAATATGAGACTACACATTTAATAATTATATTAATATAAATTCAAATTCAAATTCTATAAAATATCATTATTATAATAATATATAATAGGAGATTAGATATTTAATGATTATATTAATATAAATTCAAATGTTATAAAATATTATTATGATTATAATATATAATCCTAATTTTTTACTAATTATATTAATATTAATACGAATTCAAATATTATAAAATATTATTATAATAATATTTAATGCAAAATTAGATATTTAATACTTATTTTAAAATAAATTTAAATATTATAAAATAATTATTATAACAATAATATATGATACATAATCTTAATTTTTATTAAAAAAAAATTATCATTTATATTTGAAAAGATTATCATATTATATATATATATTAAATCAGAAATAATATTTTGGCTTAATTTTTCTTTTAATATGTTCTAGTCATTCTTTTATACGTAATATTATTTATTTATTTGAAATTTATATGACAATGATACAAATTTAATAAAAATAATTAATAGATTCTTTAAATAAAACTAAGCAAAACGTGCATGTTGCTTGTAGCTAGTATATATAAATATTTCTTGATAGAAAAAGGTTTATATTTACATTCGTTTTCTCTATTATTTTTTGGGTTAATACTATTTTAGACCATGTATTGTGCAAAAATTACCGATCGGACCCCCCGTTTTGTTAAATGGCAATTTAATGGAAAAAAACATTAAACATAAGATTAAAAATTAAATACTAAAATTAAACTAAGAAACTTAATATTAATAAAAAAAATCCTAAAAAGAAACTAGAAAACAAATTGAAAACCTTTCTATCTCCCTTCTCCTCCTCGTCTTCTTCTTCTCCTTTTTTATCTTCTTCGGATCTGGTTCCCATGGGAGGGGGAACGTCGCCACTCTACTACAGTTCAAAGCTCAAATCTTCAGATCAAAGCTTGTGATACCGCTCTACTGCAATTGGTAGCTTGCAGACAGAGGCCTTCGACGGGAGAGAGAATGTCGTGGACCTGGATCTAAGATTTGGAGCTTCACAACCACAAAGAGAACATTGGTAGAAACACAGGCCCAGTAAGGATGCTTCGGGGGCAGTGGATCTGTGCTGACAAGGATGGCAGATCTGGTACATCAAGTTCAAGGATGAGGAGCTTCATGAGGAAGATTGAAGGGCAGGTCTAGGTTTTTATGATGAAGGATAGAGTTTTGGAGTAAATCTCATTATCTATTTCTGATTTTCCTTTTATGAAATTATTGAGTAGAGTTTATTAGTTTTGGTGTTTTTGATTTGTTTTTGTGGTCTGAACCGAGTTCTCTCAAACAAAGTAAAACATCTCCATTTGGCTTCGCTCAAATAGATCTGGATTTTGAATTTTTATGATTATTTGGGTAAAATCAAATTCTGAGATCTGATATTTTTTATTTTGTATTTTTGGTGTTGTGATTTGGTTGTGATGATGAGAAGATGAATGCTATCGATGAATATGAAAAGATAGATAATTTTGAGTTGGTTTAATTTTTTGCTGAGGAAATGAACATATTTACATTAATTTATCATTATGTAAAATAGTTGTTTAATTATGTTTTTATTATAAATTTATTTTTCGTTTGAAAAAACTTATTTATAATTCATTAATTAATAAAAATTGAGGGTATTTTTGTGATATTTAAAAAAGTTTGATCAAAATATGGTTCAGGGTACACTTTTGTTCCTTTTCGCAAAATGTATAGTCCAAATTATAATTTAACAAAACAGATGGTCTGATTAGTAACTTTTGCACACAGGATCCAAAATAGCATTTACTCTTCTTTTTCCTATTCTTTTTCGCCTCAATTCCAAACATATCACTATATGTGCCGTTAGAAGTGTTATAAATGTCAAAACTTCCAAATAGCAAGACTCAACAAAGAACAACAAACACAGTAGAAAACACAAAATTAGCAAGAACATAAACTAAAAGAAAAGAACACCCAAGAAATTTATATTGATTCAGATCAAATATTAATTCTACACCCAATTTGAACATCGTCACAATTTCCACTACGTATGCCAAAACAGATTATAATCCCTCGCAGTTGAGAGTCTCAACAAGTACTTCCGAAGGGAAATGATCACGTTTGATCTTTTTCTCTCTCTCTCTTCCAAACCCCAAGTACACCCAAGCACTCAATCTTTAACTCACAATATTGAGGAGCTTCTCTATCTAACATCAAACTCTCTCCAGATCTATATTGTAAAAGCAAAATTGTGTTATGTTACAAATAAAAGGTTGGGATTGGATTTTATAAACACATTTAACGTTCTGTAACAAATGTGTTACAACAAGAAAAATGAATGTAAAATTTTTGGATAATTAACTTCTAAAATTTCCACCTTCATTCTTCAAAGATTCAACTGGAAACCTTGGAGCATTTGTTGCGTGCTCAACTCAATCACTCATCACCAAGATTCAGCAAGTGTAGACAGTGCTTTTGCTGACTAATGAATGGAGATCTTAGGAAGGATGGAGAGTATGATGGATAGAGAGGATAGTTTCTCTCCTTTATGTTGTTTTGTATTAAGAGTGGAATTGGAAGGATGGAAATGATGCTAATGATTGAATTTACCATTTTTATATTTTAACATAAATATTTATTATGTATTAAGAGGACAAATGTGACATTTTATATACATATATTTGTCTTTTTATTGGATTCCTCCAAAAATGGAGGGATTGGTTTTTCGAGGTTTGGAGGGAGGTCTCCCTCCATCTTTCATCTCCCTTCCTCTCTCCCTCTTAAGGATGGAAACTTTTCCCATGTTGATGGAGCCCTGCGGGGACCCTCCCCTAATGGGGCGAGTATTCCAGGGATGGGGGATAACACTCCTTGTCCCGATAAGGCCCTATTTAATTTTTTTATTTATTTTATAATATTTTTTATTTACTTTACATGTTTCTTTATCTTATTTTTTTAGCATAATAGTAACGTTTTAAATATTTTTAATTTTATTCCGAACATATTTAATACTTTCAGTGATTAATATAGTGTAATATATATTAATTTTAGGAAATCTACATTTGTTTATTTTATTTTTAAATTAATGGGTACCCATGGGATTCCCCGCCCCCAACGGGGATACCCCGCCCCACCCTTGATGAGGAATATGTGGGGATAGGGGCGGGGAAGGGGATTAAAATCGTTAACGGGGATGGGGGCAGGGGGAGCATCCCATGCCAATTACTCACCCCGTTTCCATCCCTATAGTCCATCTTGCCAAACAAAGGATTCAACCTATCCTTCCACTACTCTCCCTCCCCACCCCTTTGTTGGGTTTTATGCCCTTATAAAACTATGTCACACTTGTAACACGATTTTATAGTGTCAATAAAAGAAGAAGAAATCATTTAGTTTGACAACCGTGTTACTTGCTTGTTTTATTACATGATTATTGGAATAATACAAACATTTATAAAATCCCGAACATATAAATAATTACAATTATAGTTACTAGGTCACAGTGAATTATAATTGTAATTATATGTTCAAAAGAATGAGTCCTAAGATTAAGTTAGTGCATTGGATTTTCACTGATATGGTAATCTATGATGTATTCTACTTACACATTCAGGGTGTGATGTCTTATCCAAAGCATTGACCAAATAGATAAGATCGGATGTATTTTGTTACATTGGACTATATCGATATTTATTATTGATAAGATAAGTAAGTATCATTATTATCTAATCTAATCTAATCTAATCATATCACAACATTGACCATAGGTCAATTCAATCTTAATTCTGAGTGATTAATATTCTGTTAATTGTATTATACAAGTCTTTTGATTTGTTCGCTACCAACTTACCCTACGGACAAGCTCATACTTACATATTGGAGATTTGGTAGTATAATTGAGTGAGAGTATTTATCATAGACATGAAATCTATAGCTTCTGTTTAAGAAGAAAAACAATGATTTTCTTATAGCTTGGTTCAAGTATTAAATGATAGAGTACTCATTTTTGTAATTAAGTTTGCGGAAATATCATTTACAAGGAACTTAGTGGAAGTTAAGGATAAAATACCAATGAAGGGTAAAATAGTAATTTGCACATGTCTCATTAGTAGATCATCTATAAAGGATTGAATGAAAGTTATGGCGTAACGACCTGAATTTACTATTAAGGCTAAGTGTCTGGATTACAGTGCCTGGAGGGAATAATGGATATGCATGTTAAATTAATTGAATAAATGTGTGTCAACGTGGCATACATGATTTATATGATGATATGGATTTAAAAGCATGTTTATGTGTATTAAATATGCATGTGGGCCCCTTCTTGATTGTAAGGGAATATTTGTAATTTTGGCCCATTAAGGGCATAAATGTGATTATATGTGTGTAAATGATTGAAACCACATTATTATGTGGATATATTTGCAGTATACAGCTCGAGGCGATCCTAGTGAGAGGGTTAGTGGAATAGTCACAACAGGGTTTAATACCCAGCACGGGGTGAGCCTAGGGGTATTTTGGGAAAGCTTAACATATATTTGGAATTTAGCATGTAACAAGTAAGTATTTGGTGATTGGTTGGGTATGACGGTATTAAATGGGAATTGGTACGATGACTCGAGGAATTAGCGGGAATCGGGAATAATGATCATTTTGCCCTTAAAGGGTAACTAGGAGGCTGGGTTAGTATAAGAGGCAATTTTGTCCTTTTTAATTAAGAGATATACTCAGCTGATCCTAGGAAGTAACCAAAGTTACCAAAAATTTCTCAAACTCCTAGCATTCTCTCTCTCCCTCTCTTGTGTTTTGAAACTGAAGGGATTTTGAAAGGGAAAAGCTTCGTTTAAGCTGGGAAAAAGGGCTGGGAATTGAAGCTTAGGGGTTGAAGAATCAAGCTAGGACAACCTAGTAATTGCTCAGGATTAAAGCTTTAAACTAAGGTAAGGATTCTGTTTAGTTCCTGCTGGGAATTCAGGTTATTAGGATGAATTTGACTAGGTTTTTGGGTGATGATTGATTGTTGAGTTAGGATGGTAATTTCAGTAGGATTTTGAGTGTTTTTATGCCTAATCTATGTGGGTAAGAGTCCTAGACTCGATTCTGGGTTTTGGTTGAAAGTCTCAAGGGTTATTTGTAGATTTGAGCTAGGAAAACGTTTGAGAAACCCAGGGATTTATAGGTTCACGGGGGTGCACCGCGACCCAGTTCATGGGCGTTGTGGCCCGCGTGCCCTAGAAGGTTATAATGCCACAAAATCCCTAATAAGGTGTAGGACCTTGATTAGGAGGCCGGGAGGGTCATAATTGATTTATTATATTATTAAATTATTATATGCATATTTATGTGAATTATATTATAATATGATGATAAATGCATGCATATGGGTCCATTTTTCATTATAAGGGAATTTTGGTAATTTGGCTCGTTGATGGCATATTTGTATATTTTCATGCATGTTGGTGATTTATGGATGAGACCACATTATATGTGGATTTGTTCGAGCTTTTCAGCACGAGACGATATTTTAATGCAAATTATCGGTGTGGTCATAACGGGATTAATTTCGGGGCTCGGAATGAGTCTCGGGGTAATTTGAGGATTAGTACATTACTGGGAATTAAAAGGGTAATGGGATATGATTTAATTATTATTTGAGAATATTGGGAATAATGGGAATTGGAGGACGTTAATTATGATTGGCGGGATTAGATGGGAAAGGACTATTTTGCCCTTGGGGGCTGTTAACGAAAGAAGATAGGCATGGGGGCATTTTGGTCATTTGACCAAGGGATATGTTTAAATTAGGAAGGCTATAGAGAATAAGGCAGCAAAATAGAGACCCATTTTCCTCTTCCTCCCGATCATCTTCTTCTCTCCTTCCCTTTGAAATTTTGAAGCTAAGATTGAGGGTTCAAGCTTGGGAATTAAGGTTTGAGGTTCTAGGCTTTTGTTCAACCATTGATGGGCATGCAAACCTGAGTTTGAGGTAAGAATTCAGCCATGAATTTCTGGTTTTTGCTCTATTTTTGTGTTAGTTTTGAGCTTAAGGTTTTGATTATAAAAGTGGGAATTTGATGAGGTTTTAAATGGTTCAAAGCTTAGGTTTTGTGGTTAAACTAGTAGATATGATGTATGGATGTTTGGTTTTGATTTTGGGTTGGTTTAATGGAGGTTTGGTGAAGGTTTTTGACTAGTTTTAATGGAGGAAATGGCAAGGGATGCTGGCATGGGGTCAAGTTGCGACTCAAGAGGCCAAGTCGCGACTTGGATCCAAGTCAGAGGCTCCCTGGGCTCAGTGGGGGAGGCGCATCACAATCCAGCAGGGGTCAAGTCATGGCCCGCCCCTAGCTTCTCATGTTGGTGCTCTCTGTTTGAGGGCAAGGCACGACTCACTAAGCCAAGTCGCGACCCGCCCTTCCTATTTGATCTAAGAAGGGTTTTTCAAGGGTTTTAGGCTTAGGGTTTCAATTCTTCAGGCTCCGGATCGAATTTACTAACCGTGTTAATAAGATTCGATATTTGACATATGGTATATGCCTGGTTGCATTGCTTACTTGTGTATGGCACTGACCCATGAGTTAGAAATCAACACGAGCAATATGGTATTGGCTTCAATGTCAAGAACGACATTGATGTGTTCAACACAAGCCAAAAAGATTAGATCTAATCAACATAAGCATTGAATGACTCATCATGAGCATTAATGCCTGACCGACCTCAAGTTCGATGAAAACTAAAAGTGCTTGTCTAGCCAAATGGCTAGTCACCTAGAGCTAGGGCCAGAAGGCCTAGGTGACTGCATCATCACATGGCTATGGGTGTTGATCCCACGTTAGTGACTCACTCATCAGTCACTCATCTGATTAGGGCTATACGCCCCAACATGGTTATCAGAACCTCAAAGTGTTAAATCACTCATCTGATTAGGGCTATACGCCCTAGCATGGTTATCAGAACCTCAAATTGTTAAATATCTCATCTTATTAGGATTGACTTGATAGTCATCCATTCAGGAGGGAAGGATCCCCCATCATTATTTGAACTTATTTGCATGCATGAATAGGGCTATTATCGCTAGGCATGCACATAATGATTTAGTAACATGTTATTGTTGTTCATGAGCATATTGAGTTTTCTTGCTGGGCTTCAGCTCACGGGTGCTATGTGGTTTAGATAAAGGCAAAAGAAAGTTGGACCATCCCTAAGTTGGAGAGCTTAGGTGACGATGTGTACATATGCGGCTGTTCGACCGCCACGGCCGAGGGTTGAAAGAGGAACTAGGGTTAAACCCTATTTTGCCGCTTAGGTCGGCTGGTTGTAAATCTTTTGTTGTAATTAACCTTTAAATTATATTTTTGGGAACCCAATGTATATGGTAAACACTTTAGTGAAATGTTGTATCTTAACCAAAATTTTAACCCTAAACCGCTAATCATACTTAGTTACACGATTATGGCCAAATGACTCGATTAGCGAATTTAGCACTGTTTAAAATGCCCATAGTAACTGTCCCTGGAGTTTAGGGCGTTACAACTTGGTATCAGAGCGAGCCAAGGTTAAGGGTTCCTGAAGACAAGCTAGGCATGTACACTCGTCACTAAAGATAGCTTCACTCAGGGAATGGTAACTATTTATGTAGTTATGTGCTTAACTGCTTAAATGGAATGTAAATGCTTTACCTGCACATTGTATTAGCAAGCATGAGATTCTGATAGAGCCTGGCTCTTGAATATATGATTACCTACTCCATTAATATATATATATATAAATGTGATATTGTCATGCTGGAGTTGGAGGCATGGTAGGTATGTTAGAAGAGCAGGGATTATGATTGATGAATAAATGCCATGGGCATGTGTTTACCACTGCAGTGGGTTTGTGTATGTGGTTTGTGATGTAGTGTGGTAAGATTTTTCCCATGGGGAAAGCTCTTAATATGCTTATCATGTTTAATGAGTCAAGTTATTGACTGCATATTCAATCAGTAGGTATGTATCCAAGACAGATAATGAGGCCTGACGGTGGTTATATAGAGGCTGGGAATTACAGCCAGGGCTTGAGTTCTTCATCTGCCCATCAGAATTTCCAGCAAATGTTTACAGATGTGCATTTAAGATTGCAGAGGCAAGAGGAAGAGATTAGGTGTTTGAAGCAACAACGGAATCTGTCGGGGAACACCTCTTCCTTTGTTTTGCCAGGAGTGGCATCAGTTTTGGCTCAGCCTAGGGTTGAGAGTAGATGGGAATTTCTTTGTGGAAAATTCCAGGAGTATTACCCTCCAGTCTTTGAGGGAGGCCTAGATCCATTAAGAGCTGAGCAATGGATGGGCACGATCAGTTCCATTCTCGATAGTATGGGGTTGGTGGGTCATGATAGGGTGATCTGTGCTACATATGTATTGCGGGATGATGCCTGGACGTGGTGGGAAGTAGTATCCCAGACACGAGATACAACTATGATGGACTAGAAAGAATTTAGGCAGCTGTTCAATGAAAGGTATAACTATGATGCAACCAAGACTGCTAAGATGAATGAGTTTCTGAACCTTGTCCAGGGAAATGCAGCAGTAACCAAGTATGTTAACATATTTGATGGGTTGTCTAAGTTTTCTTTTGATATGGTAC
Source organism: Humulus lupulus (assembly GCF_963169125.1). Taxonomy (NCBI): domain Eukaryota; kingdom Viridiplantae; phylum Streptophyta; class Magnoliopsida; order Rosales; family Cannabaceae; genus Humulus; species Humulus lupulus. Next base: position 90,419,945 of record NC_084800.1, on the reverse strand, counting down.
CAACAGATGTAGCTCGGAAGGAAAGGTTTATCCAGGGATTGAATCTCAGAATAGCTCAGGGCATTAGAGTTGCCCCAGTGCATGAAATCTCTACCTACGCTCAGGTGGTAGGGAAGGCTCTTGCTGTTAAGAGCACAAGAAATCAGATTGAGCAGGACAGTACTGGAGAGCATGGAGCTCAAGAAACAATACCTTCATTTATTGAAGCGAGTAAGAAAAAACTGGAGGACTTACCCAGAATGCACTTGATGCAAGAGGTATCATCTAGGAGAATGCCGAGCAAAGACATGTTTCTTATGTGACATGGTATGGCATTTCAAGAAGGATTGCCCAAGGCGAGGGGAGGATGAGCAAAAGGGGGTGGACAACTCGACTCCAGTTCGAGTGTTCGCTCCGATACAGCCAAAGACTAAGACTGAGACTAGTTCCTCTGGGGTGGCAGATCATCTTTCTAGTTTTGATTTTTGTATTGTGCTGACTAGTTTGGTGCCATGTTGTTGTTTGTTTGTTGCATCTAGAGAAGCATAGACTTGTTATGCATATTGCATGATTATGTTGTGATGAATTAGATTATGGTGAAGAGAAGACTCATTAGTTGATATGATAAGGTTTGTTATGACTGACTTCGGAATGATCCTGGATTTGGATTGGTTAACCAAGTGTGACGCAATGATAGATTGTAAGGAAAGGATAGTAACTCTTGGATTTGAGAGTGGGAAACCCTTGTGATAGTAGGCATTGTGCATGGATTTTGTATGCTTATGACATCTGTATTTAGAGCTAGAGATCTATTGCAAAATGATGCATAAAACTCTTCGCTAGTGTGGTGGATACCACTTAGGTTGTGCCAGTGAGATCAGGACATATTGGATTGGTGCCAGGAATGGAATCAGGTTTAGGACACCATATTGAACGGCTTCATCAAAGTTGTTAGGACTTAAGGCTCAGTTATTGAGTAAGATGGTATTCTCCAAGGTGGATCTTTAATCTGGCTACTTCCAGCTGAAGATCAGGGAAAAGGATATGCAGGAGACTGCTTTTGTATTAGATAAGAGCACTGGGAGTGTTGGGTGATGTTCTGAGAATTTGGTTAATGCCAAGTTGTTTTTATGAATTGGATGAACAAAGTATTCAAAGATTATCTAATTTGAATTTGTTATCGTCTTGATCGACGATATTGTGATTTATTCTTGGTTGGAAATTTGCCAAGGTTAAGGAACGCCTTAGGGGCAGGAGTTTCCTTGGACAGGCAGTATATTATATGTGCTTTGGGAAAAAGTTCTGAGTCTTCTTGCAGATCAGAATCAGTTTGTAGGTTGTTATGACACCTCAGTGATAAGGAAAAAGTGATTTCCTATGAATCATGTTGGTTAAAGGATCTGACCAGAACTAGAGTATAGTTTCTGGTGGGCCAGGGTGCACTACTACGAAAATTGATTTTTAGGACTAGCATTGCGAGTCCTAAAAAAATTTTTAGGACTCGCAGGGCGCGAGTCTTCTATTTGAGAGCCTTAAAAACTAAGGTTTTTTGCGAGTCCTAAAAAACTGTTTTTAGGACTCGTGTAGCGAGTCCTACGAGTCCTAAAAGAATGTTTTTAGGACTCGCAAAAATCTGGTTGAGTGCCTTTAATTAAGTTTTTAGGACTCGCATTGCGAGTCCTAAAAGAATATTTTTAAGACTCGCAACGCGAGTCCTAAAAATTCTGGTGCGAGTCCTAAAAAATCTGGTTGAGTGCCTTTAATTAAGTTTTTAGGACTCGCATTGCGAGTCCTAAAAGAATGTTTTCTAAAAAATATGGTTGAGTGCTTTAAGTAATTTTTTAGGACTCGCTTTTGCATGTCCTTAAAAGTAATTTTTTTTTTTTTAAAAATATAGCTACAATTTTCATTTTCATTTAGAAAAAATATATCCCTTTGAGTGTCCAAAATGTATTATATATGTTAGATTTCTAAAATTTCAAAAGAAAATACAACAAAATAATATTTTATTAATTACTCAAAAATATCATTTCAGTATTTAGTCTACTCGGCTTACAAAATCATATTACATGATAGTTTATACTACAATCAAATTTTATCATCACCAAATATTAAACAAGAAATGTATACAATGTTAGTGAAATATATTTTTTATTCTAAAAACTTCAATTGTCAATGTTGTCTAGTATTGCGCCAAAGAAATGCATCTCAATATAAACCTGCACATTATAAAAAAATTATTTAATTATAAATATATTATAATTCAAACTTATAAACAAGTAGACACACAACAATTATAACTAAGCATTATTTATTAGACCCTTTTAATCATAATCTACCTCTTAATATCTAATTTCGTTAAAACTTTAATGCCAGCTTATTATTTATTATGATGTTATGGTTCAAGTGGGAAGGAGCTTAAGTGATAAGACATTAGTACTACTAAATTACTTGATTAATTAAGAAAGAAACATCACTAATTTGAATCCTATCTTGGATGTATAGTGGGTTTCAACTAAACCTTATTTTTTTAGCCTATTCTAGTAATTAAAAATTTATCTCAAATCTAAGTATGTATTTAAAATTCTATAATCAACTTAATTATTAATTAGACCGTCAAATGTTGAATATCTGGATCACAAACTTATCATTGTGGCAATCATCTTTTTCATATTTCCACACAAAACTAAATACAAAAAAATCTATAGAAAATCGGACAGCATATCCCCTAATTTACTAGCCTAGCCATCTGTCACAATCAACACAAACATGTCAAACAAATCAAACAACGCACAGGTTTTCATCCATATATCACCGCAGCACACAAAATTCTCAGAACCTACTTCACTAAGACATGCAAGTTCTCAATCTTCCGGTATCACAGCAGCACACAGAATTCCCAAAACCTACATCACTACGAATGAATATCTAATATATTCAAACTCCACTAAAGTGTAATACTAAAGCAATTAGACATTAAATGTTGGGTGCAAGTAAGCCTAATATGTGTATATAGAAAAAGCACTCATAAAAGCACTTATCACACTTTAGTCATCCCTTTCCTATTGCAAAACAAAAGATAAGTCAAAATAAATGGTTATAAATCTCATTTCACAAAAGAGAGAAACAGGGCAATTCATTACCCTAACTGCTAAGAAAAATCCACAAGTTATAATAATTTATCATTAGGAGGTTATAAATCTCATTAAACATGTTACAACATGGATTGAAGATTCAATTGAACTTTTACAGTATGTTTAGAGGTTGAGATAGATATTTTTACCTGAACAACATTTCCAACCAATATCTCTTGAAATCCAAGTCCAAGTATTCCATCAAAATTAGCAGCCATAAATGTGAAGCCTAGTTCTATAATTGTCTCATTAAGATCCCAACAATAGAAGTCGGACTCATTAAGTGTAACATTATATCAAGAAACAACCATATATAAATTTTATTTTATTTTAAAAAAATATTTTCCAAATCACAATACAGATCAAAAAATTAAATCAAACTCTAAAACTTGCTCAACAAATGGTTGGAATGAAGATCAGACATAAACTCAACCTTATAAGCTTATAACACAAATAAATGAATTAATGAACTCATTCTGCAAAACCCGCACCGCCCAACCCAAAACACACATACGTACATACATGTTATGAGAGAGATAGAGCATCTGAGAGAGAAGCTATTTTCACCAAAAGCTTTCCCCTTTCAAATTAGAAAAACAGAGAACAAATTAATACAAAAAAGAAAGTAGATATAGTTAAGAAATGCCCAAATATTATGATGTGCACTCATGGACTTTTCTTATATATATACATCCATTATTATATAAAGATTGTGTAATACAAAAGACTTACTCCCAAGACTAGTATATGTTACAAAATCATCTAAGTTACAAAAGTTTGATCAAGCTTTACTGGACCACCTTAATTTACTTATAACACATCAATGTATGAAAAGGTCTCCATTAAGTCATTATTACTAGCTAGCAAATGATTCTCGAAAAGACTAGTATGTTATACTTTACTTGGTCTAGCAAAATGACCTTTTGGCCTTGCTCTTTTTCTCTAGTGCCCCAAATAAAAGGAGAAAATAAAAGTCAAAACATTGACCAAAGAAAAACGTACAGCCAATAAAATATTAAGTAATATATTTACTTATATATTATCTATCTATATGATGTAGTGTAAGAAGGAAGATATTATATATATATTGGCTCTACTATAAAATTAGAAGTACATATACATAGATGAAGATTACAGTAGCAGGACCAAAGCCACAGATATAGCAGAGAGATTTATATATATATATATTGAAATATGGATGAGTTGATGGTTAATCATCATAAGCTTAAGGTGGTGAAAGAAAAGAGTAAGGAGTTATTAGAAGATGATAAAGGTGGTCTTCCAAGGTTTCGGTTTCATCCGACTGATGAAGAACTAGTTGGCTTTTATCGAAGACGAAAGGTTGAGAAGAAACCCCTTCGTATTAAGCTCATCAAACAGATTGATATCTACAAATATGACCCCTGGTGAATCAACAGCAAAAAAATTCTGAACTAATTAAGAAATCAAACAATAATTTATAATAATAATAACAATAAAGTAGAAGGAAAATCTGAGATGCACTGCATTACCAGCTAGTTTTCCATCTATCTCAACGTCAAAGTAGACTTTGTGAGTGATTTCTTTCAGATCTTCCGTCGATTTCTTGGCCTGAATAAAAACAACATCAATCGCCAATAGATAATAAGAACAATGATAATGAGATAAAAAAAGAGGGATAAATCTAGGGATTTCTAGAGTATAATATTATAGGTTAATCTGTGTACCTGGATAATGGCCATGGTGCCATTTTTGATCTTCTTCTCCGGCAAAATTCTCTCAGTTTGGAATCGCAGCAGCTGAACACAAGTTGTTAGTGTTAGTAAGCTTTAGGAAGGGGAATTAAGCTTAATGTGATATTGTAGTTTTAACTGCATAGCTTTGTTATGACTCAAATTGTCATCTCTTCTTTCAGGCAGAGAATACAATTAACAGAAATGAATGTATAATCTGATATGACTTGTATTATGAAACAATTCTGAAGTATATGAACTTTTGAGTCAATTACCAATGGAGCTCAATTTGACTATTCGCTTTGACAATCAAATCAAAAGAAAGAAAAAAAAAATAACGAATTAACGAATTTATACCTCAATATTTGACAGGGATTATTATAATTATTATTTTTGTAAGTTGTTATTGTATATATATATTTTTTAAATGTGACATTTCTCACGTTTTGTTCTCCAGCTTGCTGCCTGTTTTCCATTCAAATAAAGAGGACAAAAATTCAAATAAAAAGAGAGGCATAGTCATATTTGGTCGTGGGTCTCACAGTTAAATAGCCAAATTTGGTTGATATCCCAACTCCCAAGCATTACACGGGAAGAGAGAAGAAAAGACATACCTGCTGCCGCCGCCGCCGTGCTGCCTTTGATGTCTGCCGATGTGCTTTCGTCCAAGGAAATGCCCAGCCGTGGCTGACAGTTGTGGCCGAGAATCCCTTGCCAGAGTCCGCCGACATGCCTGAGTCCTTCACGCCTGCCGTGGAGACCTTCGCTGCCATCGAATCCCAGCCGCCCCGTATGGTTTCAAACCCCAGGCCGAGACCCTCTTCTCTCCTTTTCTTTGTGTGTGGTGAAAATTGTATGTTGCCCTAACTCTAATAAAAACCCCCCAATTTCGAAAATGTAAGTGTATTTATCAAATTTTCCTTAAAAGTTTTTAGGATTCATTTCGGGAGTCCTTAATACTTTTTTTAGGACACCCAAAATGAGTCCTTAAAAGTCACCACTCTTATATTTTTTATTCATATTTTTTAGGACTCACATATGTTTTTAGGACTCTCATTGCGAGTCCTAAAATGTGATTTTTAAGGACTCTCATTGAGAGTCCTAAAATTCCAGATATATTTTTTAGGACTTACATTTTGGTGCGTGTCCTAAAAAGGTGTCCCATAAAGTGTATTTTTTAGTAGTGGTGCCAACTGTATACTTGAGTTTACTCTTGGAGAGAAGATAAAAAGGAAAACAATTAAGTGAACCACAGATAGGAAGATTGAGTGGAAAATCTTAGCTGGATTAGCTAAGGATTATGCAGTATCAGGTACGAGGTTATTGTGATATAAGAATCATACTTGGGATCTGAGGGACACTGAGATTAATGGGAGATTCTGGATGAATCTTATACTACTCTCTTATTCTCTTCATCCAAGCATCATGACAGTGTACCAGAGTTTGAAAGTTTTATATTGATGGCTTGGGATGGAGAGGGGCGTAACATAATACGTGGCAAAGTTCTTAACCTGTTAGCAAATTAAGACTGAGTATCAGAAACCAGTAAGACTATGGTAGCCTTTGGGTATTTTATAATGGAAATAAGGAAACATCGCGATAGGTTTCGCGGTGGGGCTGCCCAAGATAGTGGGCTAGCGTGATTTGGATTGGATCATTATGGACCAATATATTAAGTCAGCTCATTTCTATTAGTAAGGAAAAGTAACACAGTTGATCAGTATTCAAATCTCTATGTGAGAGAGATAGTACGCCTTCATGGAATTCAAGGTCTATCTTATCAGATGAAGACTCTGTTTTTACTTCCAATTCTTGAGGAAGGTTGCAAAAGGCCATGAGTATATAGATGGAACGTAGTACAGTTGATTATCTCAGACTGATGATAAATCAGAAAGATAGAGTTGTCTAGTTATTGGAAAGGCACCGTATGAGATGTTGTATAATAGAGCATGTATATCACTCATTCATTGGAATGAGATGGGTGAGATGTTATATCTGGATCCTGAGGTAGTTCAGGAGATCATTGAGATTATTAGAGGTTAGAGCTTGGATGCTCACTTCTCAGAGTAAATGGAAAAGTTTTATTGAATTGAAAAGCAGGAACATGGAGTTCCAAGTAGAAGATTGTATCTTCCTTAAAGTATCACCATGGAAAGGAGTGAGGAGTTAAGGGCAAGTTGAGCCCTAGATAAATATGACCGTTTGAATCCTGGATAGGATCGATGAGGTTGCCTTTGGATTGGCCTTATCTTTGGAATTGTCAGCTGTATATAGTGTATTTTATATTTCCATGTTGAGGACATGGGTTAGAAGAGACTCATGTGTTGAGTTATGATAATTTGGACATTGAGGCTAAGTTATCCTGTAAGGAATAACCAGTACAGATATGAGACATAAGGAATAAGGTTCTGAGGAACAAAATTGTACCTTGAGTCAAGGTAATGTTATAGAAACAGTGAGGTTGAGGGAACGACCTAGGAAACTGGAATCAGTTGTGCGGAATTTATATTCCGGGCTATGCAGATAAATTTCGAGGACGAAATTTCTGTAAGGATTGGATAGTTGTAATGCCCCAAAATCCCTAATAAGGTTTATGACCTTGATTAGGACGTCAGGAGGGCCATAATTGATTTATTATGTTATTAAATGATTATATGCATGTGTATGTGAATTATATTATAATATGATGATAAATGCATGCATATGGGTCCATTTTTCATTATAAGGGCATTTTGGTAATTTGGCCTGTTGATGGCATATTTGTATATTTTCATGCATGTTGGTGATTTATGGATGAGACCACATTATATGTGGATTTGTTCGAGCTTTTCGGCATGAGACGATCTTTGAATGCAAGTTATCGGTGTGATCATAACAGGGTTAATTTCGGGGCTCGGGGTGAGTCTCGGGGTATTTTGAGGATTAGTACATTATCGGGAATTAAAAGGGTAATGGGATATGATTTAATTATTATTTGAGAATATTGGGAATAACGGGAATTGGAGAATGTTAATTATGATTAGCGGGATTAGATAGGAAATGACTATTTTGCCCTTGGGGCTGTTAACGAAAGAAGATAGCCTTGGGGGCATTTGGTCATTTGACCAAGGCATATGTTTAAATTAGGAAGGCTGTAGAGAATAAGGCAGTAAAATAGAGACCATTTTTCTCTTGCTCCCGATCATCTTCTTCTCTCCTTCACTTTGAATTTTTGAAGCTAAGATTAAGGGTTCAAGCATGGGAATTAAGGTTTGAGGTTCTAGACTTTTGTTCAACCATTGATGGGGATGCAAACCTAAGTTTGAGGTAATAATTTAGCCATGAATTTACGATTTTTGCTCTGTTTTTGTGTTAGTTTTGATTATAGAAGTGGGAATTTGATGAGATTTTAAATGGTTCAAAGCTTAGGTTTTGTGGTTAAACTAGTGGATATGATGTATGGATGTTTGGTTTTGATTTTGGGTTGGTTTAATGGAGGTTTGGTGAAGGTTTTTGACTAGTTTTAATGGAGGAAATGGAAGGGCATGCTGTTTCGTGGGGTCAAGTCGCGATTCAAGAGGCCAAGTCGCAACTTGGATCCAAGTCAAAGGCTCCCTGGGCTCAGTGGGGGAGGCACGCCGCGACCTAGCAGGGGTCAAGTCGCAGCCCGCCCCTAGCTTCTCATGTTGGTGCTCTCTGTTTGAGGGCAAGTTGCTACTCACTAAACCAAGTCGCGACTCGCCCTTCCTATTTGATCTAAGAAGGGTTTTTCAAAGGTTTTAGGCTCGGGGTTTCAATTCTTAAGGCTCGGGATCGAATTTACTAACAGTGTTAGTAAGATTCTAGGTCCCGGGAGTGAGGTTTATACAATGAACCTCTTATGAATTATTTCATTGATGGAATCCCATATTTGGTTATGACTAGGTAACTGCTAAGGAACTCAAAGTACTGATTGTTCTCAAAGGTTGTTCTTTTATTACTTCTCGCTCGAACCAGAGGTAAGAAAAATGCACCCAATATGTGATGCATGAGAAACATGTGATTAGGGCATGACATGAATATTGAATATGAGATTGATTAGAACTTGAGTCTCTGTGTTTGTGCATGATCATAATTATGCTAGTGATTATTAAGTAAGCATGTTGAATGCCCTACATTTGGATATTTGACATATGATATATGCCTGGTTGCATTGCTTACTTGTGTATGGCACTGACCCATGAGTAAGAAATCGACACGAGCCATATGGTATTGGCTTAAGAGTCAAGAACGACATTGATGTGTTCAACACAAGCCGAAAAGATTAGATCTAATCAACATAAGCATTGAATGACTCATCATGAGCATTAATGCCTGACCGACCTCAAGTTCGATGAAAACTAAAAGCGCTTGTCTAGCCTAATGGCTAGTCACTTAGAGCCAGGGCCAGAAGGCCTAGGTGACTACATCATCACATGGCTATGGGTGTTGAGCCCACGTTAGTGACTCACTCATCAATCACTCATCTTATTAAGGCTATACGCCCCATCATGGTTATCAGAACCTCAAAGTGTTAAATCACTCATCTGATTAGGGCTATACGCCCCAACATGGTTATCAGAACCTCAAAGTGTTAAATCACTCATTTGATTAGGATTGACTTGATAGTCATCCATTCAGGAGGGCAGGACCCCCCATCATTATTTGAACTTATTTGCATGCATGAATAGGGCTATTATTGTTAGGCATGCCCATTATGATTTAGTAACATGTTATTATTTTCATGAGCATATTGAGTTTTCTTGCTGGGCTTCGGCTCACGGGTGCTATGTGGTGCAGGTAAAGGCAAAAGAAAGCTGGACCATCCCTGAGTTGGAGAGCTTAGGTGACGATGTGTACATATGCGGCTGCTCGACCGCCACGGCCGAAGGTTGAAAGAAGAACTAGGGTTAAACCCTATTTTGCCGCTTAGGTTGGATGGTTGTAAATCTTTTGTTGTAATTAACCTTTAAATTATATTTTTGGGATCCCAATGTATATGGTAAACGTTTTAGTGAAATGTTGTATCTTAACCAAAAATTTTAACCCTAAACCGCTAATCATATTTAGTTACACGATTATGGCCAAATGACTCGATTAGCGAGTTTAGAACTGTTTAAAATGCACATCGTAATGGTCCCTGGAGTTTAGGGTGTTACAAAGGCCCTGGAGTCTTGTTGACTTGAGGGCGCACTGTGACCCTAGGGGAAGTCGTGGCCTGCCTCCCCCCTGGAGCATGAGGCAGGCGGCTCTGACTTGAGGCGCACCGCGACCCTTAAAGCTAGGTAGCGGCTTGCCTAGGCAGCCGTGGCCTAGTTTGGTTTTTTGGCTCATGGAGGCTCGGGGATTTAAATCTATGTGCTCGAGACGAATTCTACCACTCGGTTTAGTATAATTCAAGGTCCCAAAGGCTAGTATTTGTTTCCAAAACTTTTAAGTGGTTTAGGGTTTTAATGGTTATCCACTATCGTTCTATGACTAGGTTTTACCGCAAGGCCTCAGGATTAGGGATCGTGCTTGGGGCTGTCGTATGCTAGCTGCTCAGGACTTGAGGTAAGAAAACTGCACCTGAGTTGTGATTGGGGCTTAAACCCCTTGCATGAATATATTACGAATATAAGCGCATCTGTAACTGAGAATATCTGGATGGACATGCCTGTATACGTTGCCATTGATTACTTGATATGTATTGTGTATTTGTGAATATATAGGTTTGCAAGCCAGCCTAAGGGTGCCGGGAGCCGATAGCAAGCGTGCGGAACGCAGCCCAGCCTAAGGGTGTCGAATCGGCTAAGAGGCCAGGGAACTCGGCCTAAGGGCGCCGGACCTGGATATTATACCATAAACAGAAGTGTGGTTCACACTTAAGCATTTTTTATTGATTGATGAGTTTGGTTTACATATTTGATTGAGTTGAATAATACTGTTGGTTGGTTATTTATATCCTATTGTTAATTGAGTTTCATGATTTATATTTACTGTTTTTATATTGTTGCCTAATTGTGCATGCTGGTTAAGTTTTCTTGCTGGGCCTTGGCTCACTGGTGCTATGTGGTGCAGGTAAAGGAAAGAAATAGTGGGACCAGCCATGAGTTGGAGAGCTTCAAGGGCGGTGTGTACATATGCAACCTGCTCGATCACCACGGTCGGGATAGCTTGGGAGGAACTAGGGTCAAACCCTGATTTGCCGCTTAGGACAACTAAACTGTATTCTATTTGTCTTTTACAAGTCTGTAAACTGATTTTGGGGATCCCATGTATAAACTTAATACTTTAATGAAAAATAACCATTTTGTTGACCAAATCTTTTAAACTTGACCTTGACTTATTATTTAATTACACATTTGAGTTCAAACGGTTTGCATAGCAAGTTAAGCATTGTTTTAAACACACAGTGTAACAGTCTTAGTTATCCAGGGCGTTACATATGGTTATAAATTCAATCTTAATTATGAGTGATTAATATTCTGCTAATTGTATTATACAAGTATTTTGATTTGTTCGTTACCAGTTTACCCTATGGACAAGCTCATACTTACATATTGGAGATTTGGTAGTATAATTGAGTGGAAGTATTTATCATAGACATGAAATCTAGAGCTTTTGGTTAAGAAGTGAAACGATGATTTCCTTATAGCTTGGTTTAAGAGTTAAATGATAGAGTACTCATTTCTGTAATTAAGTTTACGGAAATATCATTTACAAGGAACTTAGTGGGAGTTAAGGATAAAATACCAATGAGGGGTAAAACGGTAATTTGCACCCGTCTCATTAGTAGATCATCTATAGAGGATTGAATGACGGTTATGGTTATAACAATGGATAACGTATTTACATTTTCTGTAAAGCGTTCTATGAATTCAAAAGTTCAGTTTTAATTTTATAGTGGAGTCACGAGGAATTAATAAGGTAGTGAGATTATTTGTTATAATTAAAATCACGACAACTTATTGAAGATCAATGGTCCTCATGTCATTTCTTATCAAAAGGAATCTGGTAGTCTTGAATAATTAATTTAATTATTAATTATAAAAATATCATATTGACTAGTTCAATGGAAATAAATAATGTTAAATTATTTATTGATATTTTGTGAGAAAAAAATAGAAGAAACTTTGAGGATTTTATTGCAAAGTCTCAAAATGAGAGTATTATAGCCAATTGGCATAATTTTGTTAATATTGATAAACTGATATTGATATTAATAAAATGAATTAAATAAATGTCAAAATTATAATTGGTTAATTTTGACAAGTATTTAATTAATTATAATTATTAAATAATTAAAGTAACATGGGAAAGTAAGACCTATTTTATGTCCTAGCTAATTGCTTATATATACTATTGCTATAGATAGAATGCATTAAAAAAAGATGAATTTGACAATCTAAAAATTCACTCCTAATATTCTATACCTAGCCGCCCACTCTCTTTAATTTTCTCTCTAGGAATTCTCTTCCCATGTGTAGAGACTTGCTCATCCAAACACTAGGTTTTTTTAGAGAAAGACTTGGAAGACTATGGTCTTGTTTCAAAGAGGTTTTGATTTCTTGCAATACCTAGCATTCAACAAAGACAAAAGGTTAGGGAATCCAAAGTGTGTAGTCATTGTTCCGCTATGCATCTCGTAAGTACTCTAATGGTTCTATTATTGTATTTGTGTGTCTCTGTATGAAAATCACTTCTTTGCATGTATATGTTTTCTATAGTATGTTATTTTGTGCAATAGGGAGCAATCATACAAACTATAAATGAGATCCTACAACTGACTTCAGAGACAGGTTGCCAGTTTATATGTTTATATACATGTATGTGATTTTTTGATATGTTAGATAGGTTAATTGGATGGTAGCATAATTGTTTGCATATTTAAGTTTTTATGTATGTGTGATGCTAATATAATATTGTTCATGACTTTTGTATGTTTATGACTGTTTATGTGTATTTTATTTTGTTGTATAAAACTCATAAACTCTGTACATGAAATCAAAGTTTGAAAATTATTGATCGTCCATAGTAAACTTGCTCGCAAAGTGAAAGTTTCATATTTTCTTACATCATAGCATTCAATTCCATCACATATTTAATTTCTCAGATTTGTATATTTAATTTCTTAATATATGCTATATTTTTGTGCAAGTAAATATCAATTTTGGTAATTTATTTTCTAAAAAGAGAATAATGATATTTTTTTTAAATGAGAACAATTGAATTAATTTTTAATTTGAATGATATATTAAGATTGATTGAATTAAAATTAATTGTAATTAATTGATTAATTTCATGAAATTGATTGGTTAATATTTTTTAGCAACTCATTTATTTGGGAAATAAATGTGCACATGCATAAATTAGTAAAATCTCATATAGATTGTATGCTACCTCCATCCAATCAATTAACATATCATGCATCATTATAATTGTCATTTTTACAAATTTGTGCTTAGATGATGACTTATAGTGATGACCCATTATTTTAGATAATGGGAAAACGATCAAATAAAATGAGTCATAATCTTGATAGGTTTTATTTGGACCAAATTGAACATGTAAAGTTTAAATACATCTCTTGTGGGTTGTTCCACTTGTGAATGTCCATTTGTTTTGCATTACTAGATTGAGCATAATCAATTGAATAACAATTAATAAAATAAATGTTCAAATTTCTATGTTTTGGGGCTTTGTGTAGAAGTTAGGGAGCCTTATTAGTGGGTACAACATACTAAACTCAGGTCTTCTTCATGCAAGCTCGAATTGTTAAGGCTCCATTACCTAAGTTAGACTTAATTGTATTAGGTTAATCGTTTAGTTGAACATAATAATTGATTATAAACAAATTAATTCTAATTAATAGGAAAATTATAAACTATGGTTTATTGATTATTTTAATAATTTGGCAAGCCTGAGTTGTTAATTTTCAAAAGAATAAAATAGTAAAAGATTTAATAATGGGTTTTTAAACATTTGAATTCGATCTCCACCGTTGACTTAACAAGGACATAGTTCAATGAGGCCTCATGATGCTTTGATTTCGTCTCCCTAAGGAAGGTCCTCACTGGGCTTCTTAACATGGTGAAATTTCTTAGGATTGATGGTTATAGATGGACCTTCTTTAGACTCATCCCTACGATGACTATATAAATTAAGTCTATAATAATTGAAACTATAGGTCAAACTCATAAAGTAAGAAATATTTATGACTCTCGCCTATCGGGACACATGGGTTTTTGTTATTTTGATCGAATTTATAGATAGTTAATAAAAGTCTAGGACTTTTTATTAATTGAGGTGTTTCTCTATTTAACTAAGTGAATATTTATGACTCTCGTCTACCGGAACACATGGGTTCATGACTAGTTAAAGTACCTTAGAAATAGACGATAAGTGTTTTACTATTTTTCTTATCTCAAAACATTTTGTATGTTATGCTATTTCTAAAAATTTGATGAATAAATATTTGTCAAGCAATTCGTTAATTTCTATTTAGTTGATAATAACTCTAGGTTTCACACCACATACTCTATCTAACCTCTAAAATCTTACTCTATGATGAGAACCTCACGAAATGTTAGTCCAACATCAACATGGTATTGATTATGGACAACATCGAGTTCATGATAATCATAGATATTCCTATTTTTCCTATGCAATGATCATTGAATCCTTCAAGGAGGATTGTTGATGGTGGATCAAGCAAAGGAAAGAAGGCTAATACTTCCAAACATGCTCAAGGAGAAGTTGCCTTAAGCTTCTTCTTCGAAGAGAAAATGAGGAAGAAATTCAAACAAAAAGAACAAGAATTCATTTGGCAAGTGTAATGTCCCAACTCCAGGGACCGCTACAGTGCACGTTGCAAACAGTGCTAAACTCGTTAATCGAGTCATTTGGCCATAAACGTGTAGCTAAGTATGATTAGCGGTTTAGGGGTTAAAAACTTTGGTTAAGATATAACGTTTCACTAGAACGTTTACAGTATATATTGGGATCCCAAAAATATAATTTCAGAGTTTATTACGAGAAAGTGTTTACAACAGGCCGTTCTAAGCGGCAAAACAGGGTTCAACCCTAGTTCCACTTTCAAACCTCGCCTAAGTGTTGGTGGAGCAGCTGCATATGTACACGTCATCACCTAAGCTCTCCAACTCAAGGATGGTCTAGCTTTCTTTTGCCTTTACCTGCACCACAAAACACCCGTGAGCCGAAGCCCAGCAAGAAAACTAATATGCTCATAAACAGTCATATCATGATTTCAAATCATATCTAGCATGCCTAGCATTCATAGCTTTATTCAGCATGCAAATATATTCAAACAGATGCTGGGGTATCCAGGATAAGAAATCCTGGCCTTCTGATTGGAGGACTATCAAGTCAATCCTAATCAGATGAGTGACTGCCAAACAAGTCACTAACCAAATGGAAGAGTGGCTGCTAGGTAATTCACTAGCCTTCAAGCGCTTATAATATTCATCAAATGAGTGTCGCAACACTTGAGGTTCCGATAAACCATGCTGAGTGACCGACAAGCGAGTCACTAATTCAAATGGAAGGGTGGCTGTTGTGTAAGCCTCTAGCCTTCAATAGGTTCTGGTAAACCATACTGAGTGACTGACAAGCAAGTCACTAATTCAAATGGAAGGGTGGATGTTGGGTAAGCCTCTAGCCTTCAACAGGTTCTGGTAAACCATACTGAGTGACTTCCATGCATGTCACTGCTTCAAGTGGAAGAGTGGCTGCTAAGTAAGCCACTAGCCTTCAAGCGCTTATTTCATTCATCGACCCTCGAGGTCGGTCTGGCATTAATGCTCTTTGAGTCATTCAATGCTGACAGTCGATTAGATCCAATCTTGTTGGCTTGCGTGATACACGCTAAGGCCGTCCTGACTAATGAGTCAGCTCAACGTGATCAGTGCCCAGTACCACTGTCGAACCTGACTAATAAGTCACAGCTTCACAGTTGATACTAGCACCTTTGCCAAATCTGACTAATTAGTCAGTACCATGCACAGGTAAGCAATGCTATCAATGTGTATCATATGCCAATTATCCAAGAATAGGGCATTCAACATGCTTACTAAACAGTTGCTGGCATAATTATGATCATGCACAAACTCAGAGACTCAAGCTCTGACCAATCTCATATACATCATTCACGGCATGCCCTAATCACATGTTTCTCATGCATCACATGCATTACACTTAATCATCCAACACGCCTCAGTAATAATCATATGCAAATGGGCAATATTGCCAAGCATTCATTATGCTATAAATGTTTACATTTAAACATCCAACATGCATCAATAACAACCATGCATGTCCCATATGGGGTGCAGTTTTCTTACCTTGGGTCCAAGCACAGGTTACCAACAAACGAGCCACAAGAACGATCCCAATTCCAAGCCTCTAGTGATAACCTAGTCACAACCATAATATAAAACCTCATCAAAATGAGTAAATAAATACTTCCAAACCCAACCCAAGCCTCCGAGACATCGAATCCCACTCAACTAGGTAGTAGGATCGATCTCAGGCCCTTAGGGCTAAGGTTCCATCACAAAAACACACTTTTGGGCAATTTTTCCCTTAAGGGCCGCAGCCCTACATGGCCATGCCGCGGCCCGCCCCCCTGGCAGAGCCTCCTCCATTTTCTTCAAGCTAGGGTCGCGGCGCCCAAGAACAGGGCCGCAACCCAACCTCGCACCAGCCACTTTTCTTCGTTTTTTCCATTTTCAAACCTTCCAAAAACCCATCCAAACATTTCCAAATCATCAAATCAAAGTTCCCAAACTCCCCAATGGTCCAAAACCACCAAAACCCAAGGCTCAAACAAACTAAAAACTCAACGATTCACAAAATCCAATTCAAGCTTAAAAACTTTTAAAAACTTAAAACTTAAACTTGAATTACCTCTGATTGAGTAGTTTCCAACTAAATCCTCCGGCTAATGAGCTTCTAATCTTCCTTAGGATTGCTATGCCTCAATCCTCGCTTGATTCCGAGTCCTAGAACTCAAGTTACCTTCGAAAATGCGATCGGGAAACGAAAAGGGAACTTTTAGGGAGAGAGAACGTACAGAACGTTCTTTTTATTTTCTTAAAAGGTTACTTCAAGCTTAAGTAGCTTCCAATAAAACCTAATGCTTGGGGTCCCGAAAACACCCCCGGGGACATTATAGTCAAAACTTCCAGAATTTCCCCCTGACCTTACTAACTCCCAATTTATCACCAAATATTAATTCCCATTACCCAATAACCTGGTAATGCTCTAAATACCCCTTGACTTACTCCGAGTCAAGCTTAAATCACGTTGTGACTTTCCCACTAGCTTACCTCCTAGGATCGTCTTGTGCTGGGTAGCCCTGGCATAACCAGATAATAACAAAGCACCACGCCCATTTCACATATATGCCAAAAATGCCCGAAATGGCCAAAATATGAAAATCACCCAATTAATCACAAATGGGTTCACATGAATATTTAATACACTTAAACATGCATATTATCATTAAATAGCATAATAAAGCAATTATGGCCCTCCCGGCCTCCTAATCAAGGTCCTAAACCTTATTAGGAAATTTGGGGCATTACAACTATCCCCTCCTTACAGAAATTTCGTCCTCGAAATTTATCTGAACTGCCCGGAATATGAATTCCACATAACTGATTCCAGTTTCCCAGGTCGTTCTCTCGACCTCACTGTTTCTGCAATATACCTTAAATCAAGGTATACTTTGTTCCTCAGAACCTTATTCTTTTTGTCTTATATCTGGACTGGCTATTCTTTTCAAGACAACTTAGCCTTAGTTTCCAAATTCTCACAACTCAATTCATAAGTTCTTTCAACCCATGTCCACTGCATGAGAATACATAACACAATGTACAACCATCAAAACCAAAACTATGGTCCAACAAAAGATAATTTGACCAGTCCTATCTAGGACTCAAACTGTCATACCAATCTAGGCTCAACCTGCCTTTACTCATCACCCCTTACCATGATGATTCCTTAGGAAAACACAACTTCCTATCTGGAACTTCATATTCCTGCTTTTCAATTTAGTAACACTTTTCCATTAAATCTGAGAAGTGAGCATCTATGCTCCAACCTCTAATAATCTCAATGGTCCCCTGAACCATCTCATGATCCAGACATAACATCTCACCCTTCTCACTCCAATGAAAGGGTGATGAACATGTTCTACCATACCTTATCTCATAAGATACCTTTTTAGCTCTGGACAATTCTCCCTCTGATTATCATCAGCCTGAGAACAATTAACTGTACTGAATCCCATCTATATATTCATCGCCTTCCCTCACTCTTCCATAACCTGGAAGTGACAATAGAGTCTTCATTTAATAAAATAGAACTTAAATTTCATGAAGGCGCACTATCTCTTTCACAAAGAGATTTGACTACTGATCCGCTGTGTTACTCATTCTTACAAGCAAAAATACATTTACTCACAACATTGGTCCAAAATGACCCAAGTCAATCATGCTGACCCACCCTCCTGGGTAGCCCCATCGTGAAACCCATCGCGATGCTTTCTTATTTCTATTATACAATACTCAAAGGCTGCCATGACCTTACCGATTCTGAATGCCCTGTCTTGACCTGCTAACAGGTTAAGAACTTTACCACACATTCCATTATACCCCTCTTCATCTCAGGCCATCATCATAAAACTTTCATACTCTGGTACACTAACATGATGCCTGAACGAAGAGAATCAGAAAGTGACATGAGATTCACCCAGAATCTCCCATTAAATCCCAGTGTCCATCAGACCCCAAGTCTGATCCTTATGACCCTTATATCACAATAGATTCATACCTGACACTGTATCACCCTTAGCCAATCCAACTAGGACTTCCATTCAATCTTTCTTATCTGAGATTCACTTAGTCATCTTTCCTTTTAGCTCCTCTGAGATAATAATCTCAAAAACAGAACTGTCCATTGTCCTACCAGAAACCCTACTCTAGTTCTGATCAAATTCTTTCACCAACGTGTTACATAAACAATCTTTTCTCTGTATCACTGAGGTGTCATAACAACCTTCCAATTGTTTCTGATCTGCAAACAGAAACTCAGAATTCTTTCCACAAATCACATATAAAACCATGCCCAACCAAGGGCACTCTCGCCTTCCAAGGTATCCCTTGTCCTTAGCAAACTCCACAGAGAATACACCACAATACCATCGTCCCAGACGATCACAAATTCCAATTCAAATAATCCCTTGAACGCTCTGTTCATCTGATCCATAAACACCTAGCATTAAACAAGTTCTCAAAATGCAATCCAGCACTTCCTAGTGCTCTTTATCTGATTTAAACACAGCCTTTTCCATATCCTTTTCCCCTGATCCCTAACTGGTATTAACCAAGCCAAAGATCAACTCTTGAGAATTCCTTCTCACTCAGTATCTAAGCCTCGAGTTCTTATAACTCTACTAAGCCATTCAATACAATGCCCCCAATTCAACTCTATCCTTGGCACTAATCAAACCACCATTTTATCTCTTCATATTACAGAAATCCTGGATAATCCCCTGAAAACACATTCAGGAACTCACATACTAGTCCAGCTTGTCCTGATCCCTCTGACACAATCTAAGTGGTATCCACCACATTAGCTAAGAGCTCTATGCATCTCTCTGCCATAAAACTCTAGCTCTCCATACAGTCGTCATCAGCATACCAAAGCTATGCACAACGCCAACTGCCTCAAGGCTTTCTATTCTCATATCACACCCAAGCCAGTCATAACCAGCTTTATCAATATCATTGATGAGTCATTTCCATAACCCAAATTATTTCTTAAATCACCAATACAGTATCATTTTTTTTTCGTAACATGACCATGTGATTAGCATATCAACTTTATGCCTCTTTATATGCAACAAACAAAAGAACAGCATGGTACCAAAACCAATCAGCATAACTCAAAATTTCATACTAGAGAACTGACCTGCCACTCCTAAGGAACTAGTCTCTGTCCCAGACTCTGACCGCTCTAGAATAAACACTCGAGCTGGAGTCGAGCTGTCTATCCTCATTTGCTCAAGCTCTCTTAGCCTTGGGCAATCCTTTCTGAGATGTCCAACCATGCCACAAGCAAAACATGACCTTGCTCGGCACTCTCCCAGATGATGCCTCTTGCACCGAGCGCATTCTGGGTAAGGCTTCCAGCTTTTCTTCTTGCTTGCTCCAATAAGTGGAGGTACCACTATCTGAGCTCCATGCCTCATGGCACTCTTTTCCTCATCTCTGATGCTTTCAACAGCAAGAGCCTTCTCTACCACCTGAGCGTAGGTAGAGACTTCATGCACTGGGGCAACTCTGATGCCCTGAGCTATTCCAGGATTCAATCCTTGAACAAACCTTTCCTTCCGAGCTACATCCGTGGGTACCATGTCTAAAGCAAACTTGGTCAACCCATTAAACTTATTAACATACTCGGTTACTGATGCCTTTCCCTGAACGAGATTCAGAAACTCATTCATCTTGGCAGCCTTGGCCACATCACAATAATATTTTTCATTAAACAACTGCCTAAATTCTTTCCAATCCATCACAGTTGTGTCTCGTGTCTGGGATATCACTTCCCACCACGTCTGGGCATCATCCCGCAATACAAAAGTAGTACAGATCACCCTATCGTGACCTACTAGCCCCATACTATCAAGAATAGAACTGATCATGCCCATTCATTGCTCAGCTCTAAATGGATCTAGGCCTCCCTCAAAAACTGGAGGGTAATACTCCTGGAATCTTTCACAGAGAAATTCCTATCTGCTCTCAACCCTAGGCTGAGCCAAACCTGGTGCCATTCCTGGCACAACATAGGAAGAGGTGCTCCCCAACAGATTCTGATGTTGCCTCAGACACCTGATCTCTTCCTCATGCCTCTGCAATCTTGATTGCAAATCTGTGACTATCTGTTGAAAACTCTGAGGGGCAGATAAAGAACTCAACCCCTGGCTGAAATTCCCCAGCCTCTGAATAACCACCACCAGGCCTTATTATCTGCCTTGGCTATAAACCTGTTCTGCAGTCAATAACTTGACCCATTAGACACAATGAGCATATCATGAGCTTTCCCCCACGGGATCAATCTTTCCACACCACATCACAAATCACTGCAGTGCTATAAACATTCCCATGGTATTCATACATCAATCAAAATCCCTGCTCTTCCAACATTCACACCATGCCTCAAATCAAGCATGAAAATATCACAATTATGTAATCATGGAGCAGGTAACCAAATGACCATATTCATAAATATATCCATGGAGCATATAATCAAACAGTCAAGAGCCAAGCTCTATCAGAATCTCATGCTCCCTAATGCACTGTGCAGGTAAAGCATTCATAATCTATTTAAGCAGCTAAGCACATAACCACAAAAATAGTTACCATTCCTTGAGTGAAGCTATCTTTAGTGATGAGTGTACATGCCCAGCTTGTCTTCAGGAACACATAAACCATGGCATGCTCTGATACCAAAATTGTAACGCCCCAACTCCAGGGACCGCTACAGTGCACGTTGCAAACAGTGCTAAACTCGTTAATCGAATCATTTGGCCATAAACGTGTAGCTAAGTATGATTAGCGGTTTAGGGGTTAAAAACTTTGGTTAAGATATAACGTTTCACTAGAACGTTTACTGTATACATTGGGATCCCAAAAATATAATTTCAGAGTTTATTACAAGAAAGTGTTTACAACAGGCCGTTCTAAGCGGCAAAATAGGGTTCAGCCCTAGTTCCACTTTCAAACCTCGCCTAGGTGTTGGTCGAGCAGCTGCATATGTACACGTCATCACCTAAGCTCTCCAACTCAAGGATGGTCCAGCTTTCTTTTGCCTTTACCTGCACCACAAAACACCCGTGAGCCGAAGCCCAGCAAGAAAACTCATATGCTCATAAACAGTCATATCATGATTTCAAATCATATCTAGCATGCCTAGCATTCATAGCTCTATTCAGCATGCAAATGTACTCAAACAGATGCTGGGGTATCCAGGATAAGAAATCCTGGCCTTCTGATTGGAGGACTATCAAGTCAATCCTAATCAGATGAGTGACTGCCAAACAAGTCACTAACCAATTGGAAGAGTGGCTGCTAGGTAAGCCACTAGCCTTCAAGTGCTTATAATATTCATCAAATGAGTGTCGCAACACTTGAGGTTCCGATAAACCATGCTGAGTGATTGACAAGCGAGTCACTAATTCAAATGGAAGGGTGGCTGTTTTGTAAGCCTCTAGCCTTCAATAGGTTCTGGTAAACCATATTGAGTGACTGACAAGCAAGTCACTAATTCAAATGGAAGGGTGGCTGTTGGGTAAGCCTCTAGCCTTCAACAGGTTCTGGTAAACCATACTGAGTGACTGCCATGCATGTCACTGCTTCAAGTGGGAGAGTGGCTGCTAAGTAAGCCACTAGCCTTCAAGCGCTTATTTCATTCATCGACCCTCGAGGTCGATCTGGCATTAATGCTCTTTGAGTCATTCAATGCTGACAGTCGATTAGATCCAATCTTGTTGGCTTGCGTGATACACGCTAAGGCCGTCCTGACTAATGAGTCAGCTCAACGTGATCAGTGCCCAGTACCACTGCCGAACCTGACTAATAAGTCACAGCTTCACAGTTGATACTAGCACCTTTGCCAAATCTGACTTATTAGTCAGTACCATGCACAGGTAAGCAATGCTATCAATGTGTATCATATGCCAATTATCCAAGAATAGGGCATTCAGCATGCTTACTAAACAGTTGCTGGCATAATTATGATCATGCACAAACTCAGAGACTCAAGCTCTGACCAATCTCATATACATCATTCACGGCATGCCCTAATCACATGTTTCTCATGCATCACATGCATTACACTTAATCATCCAGCACGCCTCAGTAATAATCATATGCAAATGGGCAAGATTGCCAAGCATTCATTATGCTATCAATGTTTACATTTAAACATCCAACATGCATCAATCACAACCATGCATGTCACATATGGGGTGCAGTTTTCTTACCTTGGGTCCAAGCACAGGTTACCAACAAACGAGCCACAAGAACGATCCCGATTCCAAGCCTCTAGTGATAACCTAGTCACAACCATAATATAAAACCTCATCAAAATGAGTAAATAAATACTTCCAAACCCAACCCAAGCCTCCGAGACATCGAATCCCACTCAACTAGGTAGTAGGATCGATCCCAGGCCCTTAGGGCTAAGGTTCCATCACAAAAACACACTTTTGGGAAATTTTTCCCTTAAGGGCCGCGACCCTACATGGCCATGCCGCGGCCCGCCCCCCTGGCAGAGCCTCCTCCATCTTCTTCAAGCTAGGGCCGCGGCGCCCAAGAACAGGGCCGCGGCCCAACCTCGCACCAGCCACTTTTCTTCGTTTTTTCCATTTTCAAACCTTCCAAAAACCCATCCAAACATTTCCAAATCATCAAATCAAAGTTCCCAAACTCCCCAATGGTCCAAAACCACCAAAACCCAAGGCTCAAACAAACTAAAAACTCAACGATTCACAAAATCCAATTCAAGCTTAAAAACTTTTAAAAACTTAAACTTGAATTACCTCCGATTGAGTCCGGCTAATGAGCTTCTAATCTTCCTTAGGATTGCTATGCCTCAATCCTCGCTTGATTCCGAGTCCTAGAACTCAAGTTACCTTCGAAAATGCGATCGGGAAACGAAAAGGGAACTTTTAGGGAGAGAGAACGTACAGAACGTTCTTTTTATTTTCTTAAAAAGTTACTTCAAGCTTAAGTAGCTTCCAATAAAACCTAATGCTTGGGGTCCCGAAAACACCCCCGGGGACATTATAGTCAAAACTTCCAGAATTTCCCCCTGACCTTACTAACTCCCAATTTATCACCAAATATTAATTCCCATTACCCAATAACCCGGTAATGCTCTAAATACCCCTTGACTTACTCCGAGTCAAGCTTAAATCCCGTTGTGACTTTCCCACTAGCTTACCTCCTAGGATCGTCTTGTGCTGGGTAGCCCTAGCATAACCAGATAATAACAAAGCACCACGCCCATTTCACATATATGCCAAAAATGCCCGAAATGGCCAAAATATGAAAATCACCCAATTAATCACAAATGGGTTCACATGCATATTTAATACACCTAAACATGCATATTATCATTAAATAGCATAATAAAGCAATTATGGCCCTCCCGGCCTCCTAATCAAGGTCCTAAACCTTATTAGGAAATTTGGGGCATTACAACAAGGCACCAAATGCTGCAAAGCATCTTGGAGCAAGGCTTGATTACAAGTACAAAAAAGGAGAGAGTTTCCAACTGCAAGGAGACTGAGAATTGGGACAAGATTGCCCAATACTCAAGGCATATAGAACCCAAGATAATGAAATATATATGTGATAACATGTTATCTAAAATATTACCTAAAAACTCATAGAAAGTGTATATATATTGTGAATATATGTTGCAAGTAAGTAGTTATTAGCCCATAAACTAATAAGCTAACTAAAAGTCTAAGTACAGTAGTCATGATGTCATATACTCAGTGAAGTAGTCCACCCATTCCTCACGCACAGTGCTGATCTCATCCATTGTATATATGGTTTTTTCATGACACTACAAAAATAAAATTCAATATCAAATCATACATTAGTAGTGTCATGATAATTGAAAATATAAAGATATGTTAAGAACTTACTGCTTCGAAATATATTCTTTTGGACCTTTCTCCAAAGTTAAATCTCTCATTAGCCGCATGACGTAAAGACCGCACAAAGTATCATTAGTTTGTCGGGAACCCTGCACATATATATATTACATAATTCATAATAATTAATCAATTAATTATACAAAATAAATCAAATGAAACAAGTTTCAGGTTCAATTTAAAGCATCATACTTGGACTAGAAACCAAATGATGCCCCCGACCTTCATTCTCGGATTATTTAAAGCATTGTGGAATCCAAATGCACTAAAAAATAAATAAATTTTAAATTAGATAACGCACTTAAAAATCCAAATGCATTGTGTTACAAAGTTGAAATAAAACTAACTTTTTGACTACAATCACAACATCTTCTATTGGATCACTACCAGCTGGATAAAAAAAATATACAACCTGGATGTATGCATAAATGACTAGCAACATCCAGTGACGTCTATAAAAACAATGCCAATCATTATTTATTAATATTTGAAAAGATTAAATTATAACTAAAAATAAGACATCATTTCATACCCATAGTTATAAGCTACCAATAACATCATTCCTTTATCTGCTAATGCTAAGCGATTGGTAAGTGCTCTTGCTCGATCTTCATTATTTGGCTTCGTATTAATACATGAAAACAAAGAAGGCTCCATGAAAAAAGTCGAATGAGCAATTCATCTTCATACATATGGAAATGGATGATTAGGATGTAGAAATCATCTATGACCCATATACATGATCGACTTTCTTACTGTGAGTCAATCTAACACTATGTGTGTTCTCTTAAAAAATTGGGCATGCTTTATATCCCTCACACAATGGCCAGAAAAAATACCATATGCTGGAAAATTATTGATCGTCCATAGTAAAATTGCTCGCAAAGTGTGTTTCATATTTTCTTGCATCGTAGCATTCAATTCCATCCCATATTTAATTTCTTGAATTTGTATATTTAATTTCTTAATAAATGGTATATTTTGTGTAAGTAAATATCAATTTTGGTAATTTATTTTCCAAAAAGAGAATAATGATATTTTTTTTAAATGGGAACAATTGAATTAATTTTTAATTTGAATAATATATTAAGATTGATTGAATTAAAATTAATTGTAATTAATTAATTGATTGATTTCATGAAATTGATTGGTTAATATATTTTAGCAACTTATTTATTTTGGTAATAAATGTGTACATGCATAAATTAGTAACATGTCATATAGATTGTATGCTAGATCCATCCAATTAATTAGCATGTAATGCATCATTATAATTGTCTTTTTTACAAATTTGTGCTTAGATGACGACTTATAATGATGACCTATTATTTTAGATGATGGGAAAACGATCAAATAAAACGGGTCATAATCTTGATAGGTTTTATTTGGACCAAATTAAACATGTAAAGTTTAAATTCATCTCTTGTGGGTAGTTCCACTTGTGAATGCCTATTTGTTTTGCATTACTAGATTGAGCATAATCAATTGAATAACAATTAATAAGACGAAGGTTCAAATTTCTATCTTTTGGGGCTTTGTGTAGAAGTTAGGGAGCATTAGTAGTGGGTACGACATACTAAACTCAGATCCCCTTCATGCAAGCTCGAATTGTTAAGGCTCATTTACCTAAGTTA
Organism: Humulus lupulus; assembly: GCF_963169125.1. NCBI lineage: Eukaryota > Viridiplantae > Streptophyta > Magnoliopsida > Rosales > Cannabaceae > Humulus > Humulus lupulus. Next base: position 90,393,757 of record NC_084800.1, on the reverse strand, counting down.
GACTTAATTGTATTAGGTTAATCATTTAGTTGAACATAATAATTGATTAGAAACAAATTAATTCTAATTTTTTGATTAATTTTCAATGGTAATTTTAGAATTAATAGGAAAATTATAAACTATGGTTTATTGATTATTTTAATAATTTGGCAAGCCTGAGTTGTTAATTTTCAAAAGAATAAAATAGTAAAAGATTTAATAATGGGTTTTTAAACATTTGAATTCGATCTCCACCGTTGACTTAACAAGGACATAGTTCAATGAGGCCTCATGATGCTTTGATTTCGTCTCCCTAAGGAAGGTCCTCACTGGGCTTCTTAACATGGTGAAATTTCTTAGGATAGATGGTTATAGATGGACCTTCTTTAGACTCATCCTTACGATGACTATATAAATTAAGTCTATAATAATTGAAACTATAGGTCAAACTCATAAAGTAAGAAATATTTATGACTCTCGCCTATCGGGACACATGGGTTTTTGTTATTTTGATCGAATTTATAGATAGTTAATAAAAGTCTAGGACTTTTTATTAATTGAGGTGTTTCTCTATTTAACTAAGTGAATATTTATGACTCTCGTCTACCGGAACACATGGGTTCATGACTAGTTAAAGTACCTTAGAAATAGACGATAAGTGTTTTACTATTTTTCTCATCTCAAAACATTTTGTATGTTATGCTATTTCTAAAAATTTGATGAATAAATATTTGTCAAGCAATTCGTTAATTTCTATTTAGTTGATAATAACTCTAGGTTTCACACCACATACTCTATCTAACCTCTAAAATCTTACTCTATGATGAGAACCTCACGAAATGTTAGTCCAACATCAACATGGTATTGATTATGGACAACATCGAGTTCATGATAATCATAGATATTCCTATTTTTCCTATGCAATGATCATTGAATCCTTCAAGGAGGATTGTTGATGGTGGATCAAGCAAAGGAAAGAAGGCTAATACTTCCAAACATGCTCAAGGAGAAGTTTCCTTAAGCTTCTTCTTCGAAGAGAAAATGAGGAAGTAATTCAAACAAAAAGAACAAGAAGTCATTTGGCAAGATACCAAATGCTGCAAAGCATCTTGGAGCAAGGCCTGATTACAAGTACAAAAAAGGAGAAAGTTTCCGACTGCAAGGAGACTGAGAATCGAGACAAGATTGCCAAATACTCAAGGCATATAGAACCCAAGATAATTAAATATTTCTCTTGGAAGCATGTGATTTTAGAGGATGGTTATTCCGTTTTAGATCTTTGAATCATGATTTACTAAATATGCATGTACTTTTTTACAACTTCTTAGCATTAGGAAAGTCGTGAAAGATGAAAAGCTAAAGTTTGGAATCCAACAAGGGTTATTCGTATTACCCAAGGCAAAATGATAAGCTTGAATGAATTTTAAAAATAAATATATTGTTTTAAAACAATGTTTATTTTATTCCAATTTTTAGTGGGAATTTTAATTTCAATTTTCCTTATTACATCAACAATAATTTCTAGTTACTTTCACAAGTACTAAAATCCTATTTCTTTAAATGGATTTGGATTGTGGGGTGGATGTATGGAAAATGAGCTATACCTATGTCAACCAAACAAACCATATGTACTAAAAAATGAATTGTCTAAATAGCTAAACCTAGGACAACTAAACGATAAAAGGTCAATAACGTTAGAATGACGTACCTTTGGCATCTACGATTTGGTCTTATTTTCTATGATATGATTCAAAGACTAACAAAGGTTGGGCCTTTGAGGGAACTCACCTAGGGTGACCTACCAGTTTGTGAATCTTGTTTCGAGGGCAAAATGACAAAACGTCCATTCTTTGTGATGGGAGAAATGCCCAAAGAGCCACTAGGGCTAGTATATTCAGATGTCTGGGGACAAATGATTATTTAAGTGAGGGGTGCTTATGAGTATTTCATCACTTTCATTGACGATTGCTCTAGGGACTCATGTAAGTACCTAATGCATAAGAATTATGAGAATTTGTTAAGAAGTTCAAAGAATTCATTGCTATGGCTTCAAAACCAAATTTGGTAAAATGTTAAAGATCTTGCAATCTGATTGGGGTGGAGGATATTTGGATAATCAGAACCATGATCATTTAATTGAACTTGGAGAATTGTCTAAAGCAACTGCCCCAGGGACTCCTCATAAAACGGTGTTGCCGAGCGGTTTGAATCCCACATTTATGAAAATGTGTGTTCTATGATATGATATTCAACTCTACCAACTTCTTACCCATATCTTTTCTGGAGACATAATACCTAGATCGCATGTGACATTTTTTAAATGTTGTGCCATCTCAAAGCTGTCTTCAAGACACCACTAGAATTATGGAATGGTCGTGAACCTGGTTTACGTCATTAAGGAATTTGGGGGAGTCATGCTGATTAGTGCTCAAAAATATCATTTTATTAGTCTTAAAAGTGTAAAATTAATTAAGTTTTAATTAATATTTTCATGGATTTATTGTCATATATTTTATATTTGAAAATATTAATTTTAATTTAATTTGAGTTTAATTTTCAAGAAATAAAATGATTTTTGACACAAAGAAAAAGAAAGAGGAAATAAAGAATTAAAATTGAAGAAATCATGAAGAAAATGGCATTTTTGAAGATGGAATGGCCCAAAATTAAGCCCAAAACAGCCAAAGCCCAAGCAAAATTCTGCTCCCCCACGCTGCCACATGGCAGCTTGCCATTCACCAAGCTAAGCCTCCAAACCGAGCAGCCAAGCTTCCAGCCGCTGACGAAGCCGTCGAGCCGCCACCTGACGCCGCACCTGCACGGACTGCCACCTGACACTCGCACCTGACGCGCCTGCTTTGTCTCCCACGGCCCGACCTTGACTGATGCCTCCAGCTCAGCAGCGAACCATAGCCCGCCACGCGTCCCACTCTTCAGCCCATGCTCCCCAGCACCCGACCACGACCAGTCCGTGTCTCCCACTTTACCAGCAACCACTTCCCATTTTCATCAGCTTTTTGAGCCACTTTCCCACTATTTTATACACGGTTTTACACGTTTTTGAGTCCTATTTACACTATAAATAGAGTATCATATGGGGTAAAATCTCATTAGATTGTGTAAGGAGAGTTTAGAGAGTATTGGAGAGAAAAACACTTATTTTTCATATTTTTCTTTTACATTTTTGTGAGTGAAAACAATGCCTATTTTAGGCTAAATTTTCTTGTGGAAAGGCTAGAGTGAAGTTCATGTTTAATATTATATGTTTAATATATTGATTATTTATTTTGTTCTTCATTTCTATATATTTGTTACAATTAAATTTATTTTCTTCTAATTTTTATTCTAAATTTATTATTATCTTTTACATAAGTCTAGTCATGCTCTTCTTATGTAATTTAGGTTTTTAATTTAATTTAGAATATTTGTTATATTATATGCTTTTTACTGCATTCTGCCATTGGTATTTTGTCGCTCTAAAGTATATAATATGATAGGTTTTTAAAATTAGAAGTTAGTATAATTTAATTAAAGAACATATTTTAAGGTGAGCTTTATTATATATATTTTCCAACTATAATTAATGGTGTAGAGTTATAGTTGAGTATAATGAATCAATTTTATTAATATATATATATATGTTTGCATGAATGAAACTTATGCCTTCCATACTTTCTTTCTGATTCTAATCCCTCGATTTTATTCATTTAATGTTTATATTCTTTTTCAAATTTACATTTTCCAAAGTTTATTATTTTTAATTTACTAATCTTTCTTTTAATTTTGTATGTTACCTCTCTGTGGATACGACATAGCCTGACTACTACTGTGACCACTTAGGAGTTATTGGGCGATATCAATTTTTGGCGCCGTTGCTGGGGATGTAATTCTACAATTAAAGGTTTGCATAGTAAATTATTTTTTTTTCTTTCTATTTTAAAAAAAAAAGTAGTATAATTTTTAATTTCTCTTTTATTTTATTTCCTTATTAATTTTTATTTTTATTTATTCATTTTTTTAATCTTATTTTTAGGTTTATAATTTTATTTTCTAGATTTAGTTTTTTTCCGAAAAAAGCATAAAATTTTAAATCATAAAATTAAAAAAAAAATCAAACAAAGTATTGAGAATATTTGTGTAATTTTGGAAATTAGTAAAAACCAAACTTGTTCTGTCTTAGAAAAATTGGTTCTTAAATAAGGTCTGTGTTAGTGTTACCCTCCAATCTTTTCTAAGAACCTCGGGGAGTTCTAGAAAAGCTCTTGAGCCTAAAGTGGTACCTTGGCAGCCTTTCCAATTGGCCTGGGAACATTTTGGTGTATACTTATTACATTATTATACATTTGCGCTTATAATACTTACAAAATAAAAAAAAAATTATGCCATGAAATAGAGACACACTAGGGAGATTTGTGAGACAACAAGTAGAAACTTTAGAAAACTCTCCTAGTTCGTCATTTTCTTCCATTCGTTCAAACACTCCCGATTCACCGAGACTTCCAGAACCACCCACGATGGCTCATCAAGACGAAGTCCAACCAAGAACGCTACAAGATTATTTACATCCTACGCGTACAGCCACACCTTCGTGCATAATGTATCCCAACAATATTCCAAATTTCAATTTCAAACCCGACATGATTAACCTCTTACCAACCTTCCATGGGTTGGAAAATGAGAGTCTGTACGTGCATATACGGGAATTCGAAGAGGTGGTGGCTACATTCAACAACCGTACGGATGTCACCAACATTGTGAGATTGAAATTCTTTCCTTTCTCACTCAAAGACGAAGCAAAAAGTTGGTTGTATTCCTTAAGGCCTAGATCTATCGGAACATGGGACGAAATGACAAAAGCATTCTTTGCCAAATATTTCCCGCCCCATAAGACTAGCAGCCTTAAGAGGCAAATCTCTACCTTCATCCAGAAAGACCATGAAACTTTCCATCAGGTATAGGAGAGGTTTAGAGATTTGATAAATCAATGCCCACATCATGGATACGAAAGTTGGCATCTGATCAGCTATTTCTATGACGGTCTCACAACCGGACAAAGACAATTCGTACAAATGATGTGCAATGGTGAATTCCTTCAAAAAGATCCCGATGAAGCTTTCGAGTACCTCGACGATCTTGCTGAAAAATCCTACACATGGAATGGACCGAGTCCTATGGACAAGCCACGATCAACTAGAATCTACCAATTGAAGGAAGAGGACAACGTCAAAAGCCAAATTGAATCATTGAGACAACAATTCGAGGCCTTCAAATCTCAAGAAGGTAGAGGAATCCACATGGCTGCAAAGGTAGAGACACGAGATCCATGCTTCATCTGTGGAGGAACGGAACATCAACCGCAAGAGTGCCCAACTCTTAGTGAGTTAAGAGGAGGAAATGAGGAACAATGCAATGCTTTAGGGGATTACAAGAAACCTTATAACCCTTTCTCAAACACTTACAATCCCGGTTGGTGCAACCATCCAAATTTCAGCTGGAAGGATTGAGTACTTTGCAAATGCTTGCGCAAACTCAGATAGCCTCAACTCAAGAGCTCAAATCTTGTTTCACACAAATGGTAGAGGAAATGAAGGACATGAAAATCCAAATGACAAAGCTAAACATTACTTTGGCGATTCAAGAGCATGGGAGACTTCCCGCTCAACCTTTAATCCATCAAAAAGGGCAACACATGGCACAAACCTCCTCCTCTGCAGATACAAATTTCAAAGAGGTTAATGCCATCACTACTCGAAGTGGTCAAAGTACGGTTTCACCGTTAACTAAGACAACGAGTACGTCAATGCCCGCTCCAGATGATGATGTTCCAATAAGCATTCCAGTAAAGGCACCCTTTCCTCAAGCTTTGAAATCCACTGGAAAATCAAGGTGAAATCCTAGACCTCTTAACACAAGTGAAGATCAACTTGCCATTGTTGCATGTGATCAAAAAAGTGCCGGCTTATGCCAAGGTTATCAAGGATTTGTGCACCGTTAAAAGAAAGCACCATGTCAAGAAAACTGCATTCTTGGCAGAACAAGCTAGCGCGGTAATTGACTGCAAGACACCGCCTAAGTACAAAGATCCTGGTTGTCCCACCATCTCATGTCAAATTGGGGAACAGGAATTTGGTCAAGCCCTTCTAGACTTAGGAGCAAGTGTAAATCTCATGCCATATTCAATATACTTGCAATTAGGTCTAGGAGAACTCAAACCCACATCTGTGGTGCTACAATTGGCCGATCGATCAGTTAAGAAACCTCGGGGAATAGTAGAAAGACGTTCTGATTCAAATTGAAAAATTCTATTACCCTGTTGATTTTCTCATCTTGGACACTCAATCTGAAGTGAGTATAGAGTCCAAAATTCCCATCATTCTTGGTAGACCTTTCCTCGCAACAGTTAATGCACTCATTAACTGTAGGAATGGTCTCATGAAAATCTCTTTCGGGAACATGACTCTAGAAGTGAATGTTTTCCGCATCGGAAAACAACCACCTGACAACGATGAGTGTTTCCAATCCTATCTGATCGATACACTTATTTCGGAAGAGGTCGAATCGAAATACACGTCTAATCATTTTAATCACCTTTTCCAAATTTCAGAAAGTTCTGAGCCCGATGAGTCTGCAATCAACCCTGAAATCGTCAAACACTCACAGGCTAAAAGAACCATGTTTTGGAATCCACTCTTTGAGGAACTCCCTCAAGATCGAGAAACACCAAAATTGTCCATTGAACAAGCTCCTCAACCAAAGTTGGCCCAACTTTCTGACGGTCTTAAGCATGTTTTCCTGGGAGCTGACAACACTTGTCCTGTCATAATATCCTCCAAGATCAATGCCACACAAGAGCGCCAACTCATCAATGTGTTGCAAGAACAAAGAGATGCATTAGGATGGACGATAGCTGACATCAAAGGTATTAGTCCATTAATTTGCTCCCATCACATTCAATTGGAAGACGGGGCTATACCACGCCGTGACCCTCAAAGAAGATTGAACCCAACGATGAAGGAAGTAGTTAAGACAGAAGTCTTGAAACTTCTAGATTCTGGCATAATCTATCCTGTTGCTGACAGTAAATGGGTCAGCCCAATCTCAGATTGTTCCCAAGAAATCTGGGGTAACAATGGTACAAAATGAAGAAGGGGAACTTGTTCCTACCAAGGTCACAACTGGGTGGCGCATGTGCATTGATTATAGAAAGTTAAATGCAGCCACCCGCAAAGACCATTTTCCACTTCCATTCATCGATCAAATATTGGAACGTGTGGCAGGTCATCCTTTCTATAGTTTTCTCGATGGTTATTCAAGGTATTACCAAATCGAGATTGCCTTAGAAGATCAGGATAAGACCACATTCACTTGTCCTTTTGGTACTTTTGCCTTCCGGCGTATGCCATTTGGCATGTGCAATGCTCCAGCCACTTTCCAGTGATGCATGATGAGCATATTTAGTGATATGATCGAGAAATGTATGGAAGTATTCATGGATGATTTGACAGTCCTTGGAGATTCATTTGAATCAAGCCTTCTCAATTTAGAGTTCGTGCTTAAACGTTGCAAAGAGAAAGGCTTGGTACTCAACTGGGAAAAGTGTCATTTCATGGTGCCATCAGGCATAGTCTTGAGGCATGTCGTGTCGGAACGAGGAATTGAGGTTGATCAATCAAAGATTGAACTCATATCAAAGCTGCCCACCCCCAAGACTGTTAAAGACATTCGATTTTTTCTTGGGCATGCAGGATTCTATAGGAGGTTCATACAAAACTTTTCGACAATTGCTCGCCCTTTGTCAAACCTCCTAGCAAAAGATGTTGTGTTCAGTTGGACACCTGAGTGTGAGGAATCTTTCCGAGCGCTCGTTGCAAAACTCACTTCCGCCCCTATCATTCAGCCACCAGATTGGAACTTACCATTCGAAATCATGTGTGATGCTAGCAATTATGCTATTGGGGCTGTCTTAGGTCAAAGAAGGGAAGGGAAGCCCTTCGTTGTCTACTACGCAAGTAGAACTCTTAACAGTGCTCAAATGAACTATTCTACCACTGAAAAAGAGTTACTTGCTGTAGTATTCGCACTTGACAAGTTTCGTTCCTACCTGGTTGGTTCACCTATCACAGTCTTTATTGACCATTCCGCCTTAAAATACCTCCTTTCCAAAAAGGATGCTAAGGCGCGTTTAATTAGGTGGATCCTTCTGTTACAGGAATTTGATCTGACCATAAAAGACAAGAAAGGAGTTGAAAACGTGGTAGCGGACCACTTATCTCATCTTGAATTTTCTGATTCCGCTGATGGCCCAGCCATTCGAGATGACTTCCCTGATGAACATCTCTTTGCAGTCACTAAGTTGTCATGGTACGCTCATATCGTCAATTACTTAGTGACTGGCGAACTTCCAACTGCATGGAGTTCACAAGATAAACGTAAATTTTTGGTCGAGGTTCGTAACTTCTATTGGGACGACCCATATCTTTTCAAGTATTGCCCTGACCAAATTATGAGACGTTGCATTCCAGATGATGAAATTTTTAGTATTCTGAACTTTTGCCATAATGAAGCTTGTGGTGGTCATTTTTCTATGAAAAAGACTGCTGCAAAAATCTTACAGTGTGGTCTTTATTGGCCCACTTTGTTCAAAGACACTAACAATTTTTGTCGGTCATGTGAAAGGTGTCATAAATTAGGTGCCCTGTCCCGACGACATATGATGCCATTGAACCCAATTCTTGTGATAGAAATATTCGATTGTTGGGGGATAGACTTTATGGGACCATTTCCACCTTCTTCTGGCTACCTTTACATTATCCTCGCCATAGACTATGTCTCAAAATGGGTGGAAGCTATGCCTTGTCGAAATAATGATAACACAACTGTTGTGAAATTCTTAAAGGGAAATGTGTTATCTAGGTTTGGCACACTACGCGCTATCATAAGTGATCAAGGCACCCATTTTTGCAACTATTCTTTCGAGACCTTAATGCAAAAATATGGTGTAATTCATAAGGTTTCATTGCCTTATCACCCACAGACAAATGGCCAAGCTGAGTTAGCCAATCGAGAAATTAAGCAAATTTTAGAAAAGATGGTTAATCCTGACCGCAAAGATTGGTCCTCACGACTTCTCGATGCTCTCTGGGCATACCGCACTGCTTACAAAACTCAACTTGGTATGTCTCCTTATAGGCTAGTCTATGGTAAAGCCTGCCACCTTCCTGTTGAGCTGGAACACAAAGCTTATTGGGCAGTTAAAAGCCTAAATTTTGATCTCAAGGCGGTAGGACTCAATCGTAAGCTTCAGTTGTCAGAAATTGAAGAGTTAAGGAACGATGCTTATGACAACTCTAGGATCTACAAGGCTAAAATGAAAGCGGTTCATGACAAGCAGATCCTAAGAAAAGAATTTGAGCCAAACCAACAAGTGCATCTTTATGACTCTCGTTTGCATATCCACCCTGGCAAGCTGAGATCAAGGTGGACTGGCCCATATGTTGTGAAATCTGTCTTTCCCAACGGTGCTGTTGAGGTCATAGACCCAACTGATGGGAGAGAATTCAAAGTAAATGGCCGGCGACTGAAACACTACATAGAGAGGGTGACCCAGCCTGAAGAAGTCACTCTCGTGGAACCGGTTTACCAAGTCTGAGTAGTGTTCCAAATTGTTTGTACATAGGCTTTTTTTCTGTTTATTTCCCTTTTGTCATTTTATTTTATTTGTTATCATTTTGTGTTTTCAGTTTTTCATGTTTTAGAGAATCAATATTCGCTCTACCACTCGACGCTCGCTATCCAGATGTTCTCTTTCCCTCCTCTTTTACATTTATTATCTTTTGAGACATTGAGGACACTGTCAGATTTTGGTTGGGGGTGGTGAGCATATTCATGCACGTTCATGTTGATTTTTGTCATATTAATATTTTCACGGTCAAATTTTTTAAACAATTACTTATTTATTTTTGCAAAATGTTACTTTTGAGTCAATTTTTGTTATCTATATTACTAAGAGTTTCTCTAGAGTTACCTAATGCACATGCCAATTATTGTGGTAAGATGGTTGTTAGCACATATTAGCTTAGAAATTTGCCATGTTTAAGTAATTCATTCTTTTGTGTGAGAAGTGAGACTTGAGAAAACAACTTTTAAATTTTTATTGATTCTTAGAAATGGTTATAATTATTTGGACAAGGTATTGTGGTATGAATGGATGATGTTTTAGGGATAATATTTTCTATAGACAAATCTTATTAGAGAGCCTTTTATTATGTTGTTCATGAAAAAGAAAATGAAAAAAAAAAAAAAGAAGAAGAAAAGAGAAAAGAAAAAAAGAAAATATATATATATAAAAAAAAAAAGGAGAAAGACACAAGAGCAATATTTCTATCATTTTCAATTATGTTGTCTCTTGTGTCCAAAAAAAAAAGTGTGTTTATTAATTTAATGTTTTATTTTATGGCTCTTAGAATAAATGTAAAAATTGTCTATTTAACTTAAAATCCCGAAAAACTGGTTTTGTGGTACTCTTTATGGTGGTTGTCCAAATGGTTTATTTCCTATCTTCGTTTCAATAATTATTTAAGAGTTTGTCCTAAATATATACCCATTTGATGAGTGCTTACTTCTTTTCCAACTCCATGAGTGAAACCCTTAAACTTTAAATATTTTCAATTACATGAGAGGTTAATAGAGTTGAGACTTTTACTTGGCATAATTTCAAAGGCTTAATGTGCTATGGTTTGTGGTAAGAAGGTTCAGGTTTGGTGCACACACTCACAACTCTAGATTTATTCGAAGTAATTTTGATAACTCTTATTGACTTGTTACTAACATTTTGTGTTAATACTTAAGTTCTTTTTATAATTTTTTGACCGGAAATATATCATGTTGACATTTATCATTTCGCTTGAATTGCTAGAGACTAGCAATAAGCTGGTTGGGGGTTGTGATTAGTGCTCAAAAATATCATTTTATTAGTCTTAAAAGTGTAAAATTAATTAAGTTTTAATTAATATTTTTCATGGATTTATTGTCATATATTTTATATTTGAAAATATTAATTTTAATTTAATTTATGTTTAATTTTCAAGAAATAAAATGATTTTCGACACAAAGAAAAAGAAAGAGGAAATAAAGAATTAAAATTGAAGAAATCATGAAGAAAATGACATTTTTGAAGATGGAATGGCCCAAAATTAAGCCCAAAACAGCCAAAGCCCAAGCAAAATTCTGCTCCCCCACGCTGCCACATGGCAGCTTGCCATTTGCCAAGCCGAGCCTCCAAACTGATCAGCCAAGCTTCCAGCTGCTGACGAAGCCGCCCAGCCGCCACCTGACACCGCACCTGCACGGACTGCCACCTGACACTCGCGCCTGACGCGCCTGCTTTGTCTCCCACGGCCCGACCTTGACTGATGCCTCCAGCCCAGCAGCGAACCATAGCCCTCCACGCGTCCCACTCGTCAGCCCATGCTCCCCAGCACCCGACCACGACCAGTCCGTGTCTCCCACTTTACCAGCAGCCACTTCCCATTTTCATCAGCTTTTTAAGCCACTTTCCCATTATTTTATACACGGTTTTACACATTTTTGAGTCCTATTTACACTATAAATAGAGTACCAAATGGGGTAAAATCTCATCAGATTGTGTAAGGAGAGTTTAGAGAGTATTGGAGAGAAAAACACTTATTTTTCATATTTTTCTTTTACATTTTTGTGAGTGAAAACAATGCCTATTTTAGGCTAAATTTTCTTGTGGAAAGGCTAGAGTGGAGTTCATGTTTAATATTATATTTTTAATATATTGATTATTTATTTTGTTCTTCATTTCTATATATTTGTTACAATTAAATTTATTTTCTTCTAATTTTTATTCTAAATTTATTATTATCTTTTACATAAGTCTAGTCATGCTCTTCTTATGTAATTTAGGTTTTTAATTTAATTTAGAATGTTTGTTATATTATATGCTTTTTACTGCATTCTGCTATTGGTATTTTGTTGCTCTAAAGTATATAATATGATAGGTTTTTAAAATTAGAAGTTAGTATAATTTAATTAAAGAACATATTTTAAGGTGAGCTTTATTATATATATTTTCCAACTATAATTAATGGTGTAGAGTTATAGTTGAGTATAATGAATCAATTTTATTAATATATATATATTTATATTTATATATATGTTTGCATGAATGAAACTTATGCCTTCCATACTTTCTTTCTGATTCTAATCCCTCGATTTTATTCATTTAATGTTTATATTCTTTTTCAAATTTACATTTTTCCAAAATTTACATTTTTCCAAAGTTTATTATTTTTAATTTACTAATCTTTCTTTTAATTTTGTATTTTACCTCTCTGTGGATACGACATAGCTTGATCACTACTGCGACCGTTTAGGAGTTATTGGGCGATATCACATGCTCATGTCCTAAGGAAAAAGGTAGGAAAGCTAGAACAACGAACTAAGGTTTGCTTGTTTGTTGGCTATCCTAAAGGTACTTAGGGTGGTCTGTTTTATTGTCCAGTAGACAAGAAAGTTTTTGGCTCTACAAACGCTACTTTTATGGATAATTATTACATAATGAATTTCAAGCCTCGTAGTAAAATAGTATTAGATGAAAAAAGATAAACTATTGTTCTATCCTCACAGACACAAGTCGATGAAAACAAGGTAGATTTTGAAACAAATCATCCAAGTCAAAAAGTTACTGTGTCTCATCGTAGTGGGAGAGTTTCTAGAAATCTGATACCTATGAGACGGATAGTGAAAGCCACAAGCTGGTTGGGGACACAAGTAATAATGATTCGTTGGACTTTAAACAGGCAATGGGTAGGTCTGAAAGGGATCTTTGGCTCAAAGCTAAGTACTAGGAAATTGAGTCTAAGTATTCTAAATTTGTCTGAGATCTTATAGATGCACCATTGGACTTTAGGCCCATGGGGTGAAAGTGGATCTATAAGAATAAGAGAAGCGTTGATGGAAAGGAAAGGTATAGAAATTTAAGGCTTGACTTATGGCAGAGAGAGTAGTTGACTTAGAGAAAAAAATTTCTTCAGTGGCCATGTTTTATTTCATTTAGTATACTCTTATCCATAGCCACAACTCTTGATAAAGAGATAAGACAAATGGACATCAAAGAAACATTTTTAATGGCTATCTTGATGAGACCATTAACATGGATCAATCATAAGGATTTTAAGTAGCTGGACAAGAAATTCGGCAAGTTGAGTAGGTCAATCTATGGACTTAAATAAGTTTTGCGCTCCAGGAACTTAAGGTTTAATGGAAACATTATGACATGTGGTTTTGAACAAAATGTAGTTGAGTCTTATGTTTAACCAACTTAAGGAAAAATAAATTGTGGCGATCTTAATCATTTATGTAGATGATATCTTACTCATTGGAAACAATGTCAATAAATTATCAGACATAAAGAACTGTCTGGAAACAAAATTCCATATTTTGCTGTAACAAGTCGTGTTCTTGGTATCCAGATCATCAAGGATAGAAAGAACTGAATTTTGTCTCTAACTTAAGCTACCTACTTGGATGAGGTACTTGGGTGTTACACTATAACAAATTTCGAGAAAGGATGTTTAACGTCTGACATGAATTTCTAAGCAATAGTCTTCACAGATTCCTCAAGAGAAAGAAAAGATGAAACGAATTCCTTATGCATTTACAATTAGAAGTCTACTGCATGCTATGTTGTATGTTGTGATTGGAGATTTGCTATGCAGTGGGAGTGGTGAGCAAGTGCTAGTGAAACCTTGGAAAAGAACAATAGATAGCGATCAATATCGTAGATGGCTAGAGACTATATGTTAGTCTATTCGGGTGGAACTTTGAACTTGTCAGGCTAGACGGATTTGGATTTTAGAATGATGTTGATGGCAAGAAGTCTACTTCTGAAAAAAGTATTTACTCTTGGGGGTGGAGCTTATGATTTGGAGAAGTGTTAGGCTATCTACCATTTCAGATTCCACCTTGGAGGCTGAGTACATAGTTGTGTCTTTGGCGGCTAAGGAAGTTCTATACAGATCTCGATGTTATTCCAAAAATGGATAAACCACTCATTTTTTCTAGTGAAAATAATGAGGCAATAGAAAATTCGAAAGAACCTCAAAGCCACAAAAGAACAAAGCATATAGAGAGAAAGTACCACATTATTGGAGATGTGTGGTGAAGGCGTGATGTGAAGGTGATGAAGATAGCATTGTAAGACAATCTTAAATATTCCTTTACAAAGATATAAGCAAATAGCATAATTGTGAACCATGTAGAATTAATGGTTTTGAGAAACATGTCCCATTTGTTTTAAAATGGCAAGTGAGATTTTGTTGGGTTTTATGCCCTTATAAAACCATGTCGAACATGTAATGCGATTTTGTATTGTCAATAAAAGAAGTAGAAGTCATTTAGTTTGATAACCGTATTTCTTGTTTGTTTTATTACATGATTATTGAAATAATACAGATATTTATAAAATCTCAAACATATAAATAAATAGAATTATAGTGACTAGGTCACAGTGGATTATAGTTGTAATTATATGTTTAAAAGAACAAGTCCTAAGATTAAGTCAGTGTATTGGAAATAATACAAACATTTATAAAATCTCAAACATATAAATAATTGCAATTATAGTGACTAGATCATAGTGGATTATAATTCTAATTATATGTTCAAAAGAACGAGTCCTAATATTAAGTCAGTGCATTGGATTTTCACTGTTCTGGTAATCTACCAAATGATCTACTTACACATTCGGGGTGTGATGTCGTATCCAAGGCATTGACTTAGTAGATAAGATCGGATGTATTTTGTTACATTGGACTGGACTGATATTTATTATTGATAAGATAAGTAAGTATCATTATTAACTAATCTAATTATATCACAACGTAGACCATAGGTCAATTCAATCTTAATTATGAGTGATTAATATTTTGTTAAATGTATTATTCAAGTCTTTTGATTTGTTCGTTACCAGCTTACCCTACGGACAAGCTCACACTTACATATTTGAGATTTGGTAGTATAATTGAGTGGAGTATTTATCATAAACATGAATTCTATAGCTTCTGTTTAAGAAGTGAAACGATGATTTCCTTATAGCTTTGTTCAAGTATTAAATGATAGAGTACTCATTTATGTAATTAAGTTTACGGAAATATCATTTACAAGGAACTTAGTGGGAGTTAAGGATAAAATATCAATGAGGGGTAAAACGGTAATTTGCACCCGCCTCATTAGTAGATCATCTATAGAGGATTGAATGACAGTTATGGTTATAACAATGGATAACGTATTTACATTTGGTGTAAAGCGCTCTATGAATTCAATAGTGCAATTCTGAGTCTATAGTTGAGTCACGAGAAATTAATAAGGTAGTGAGATTATTTATTATAAATAAACTCACGGTAACTTATTGGAGCTTGAGTCCTCATGTCATCTCTTATCAAAATGAACATAGTAGTCTTAAATAATTAATTATAAAAATATCATATTGACTAGTTCAATAGAAATAAATAATGTTAAATTATTTATTGATATTTTTGTGAGAAAAGAAATAGAAGAAACTTTGAGGTTTTGATTGCAACGTCTCAAAAAGAGAGTATTATAACCAATTGAGACAATTTTATAATATTGATAAATTGGTATACTAATAAAATGAATTAAATAAATGTCAAAATTATAATTAGTTAAATTTAACAAATATTTAATTAATTATAATTATTAAATAATTAAAATAAAAAGGGAAATTAAAACCTAATTTATGTCCTAGTTAATTACATATATATACTAGTATTATTGATAGAATGCATTAAAAAAACCTGAATTTGATAGGTAAAAATTCACTCCTAATGTTCTATACTTAGCCGCCGACTCTCTCTTAGTTTTCTCTCTAGGAATTCGCTTCCCATGCGTTGAGACTTGCCCACACAAACACTAGGTTGTTTTAGAGAAAAACTTGGAAAATTGCGATCTTGTTTCAAAGCAATTTGGAATTCTTGCAATACCTAGCATTTAACAAGGACAAAATGTTAGGTGATCCAAATAGTGCAGTCATTGTTCTGCTACGCATTTTGTAAGACCCTAATGGTTCTATTATTGTATTTGCGTATCTCTATATGAAAATCACTTCTATGCATGTATTTATATTTTTTATTATATATTATTTTATGCAATAAGAAGCATGCATATATATAAACTTATATAAATGAGATCATACACCCTTTTCTTCCACCCATCTTTCCTCCTTGTTACCAAACAAAAGGAAAGTGAGAGCAATTACTAACTACATCCATCCTACTCCCTATCCTTCCTATAAACTCTCCATCCATCTTACTCTCACTCCTTCCTACCAAACAATGATGCAAAATTGAGCTCTAATAATATTTATATAAATATATATATATTGTCACGAATGTATCTTGATATTATATATTAAAATTTAAAACAAAAATGTAAATGAATATTTAAACATAATATAAAAATTTATAATAATATCTTCTTTTCAAATAAACCCTACTTTCACGATCCATTGATCAAATCATATAATTTCATATGAAAAAAAAAGTCATTATTTAAACATAAACAATGGTCTCTTTCGTAATAATAGGCAATGTGTGATAAAATTAATTAATTAAGCTGGAAAAGTAGAATGGTCACGAAACTATTGTGTTTGGACAATGAAATCAAACTTTGAAAGATTGAAATGAAATGAAATTAAACGAAATTTGATGTAACAGAAACATGCATGCAACTTTTCTCCATGACGATATGCAATATAGCAAACTACTTATCACATGCAAACAAACCTCATTTACTTTGACCAAGTCCCTTGCTGCTGCCGAAGTTATGGAGGGAGAGTTCTTATTAATAAACTTAATAGCATTAACATTATAGTAATTAACATTTCATTTTGACACACGGTTCTACTTTCTTTTCCCAAAATCCTAATCTTTTATCTTTAATTGCATGTTTACACAACCTAAAATTATGACTTTTACAGACTATATATATGGTATATATATATATATCTTCCATATATTAAATTGATAATGTAAATAATAAAGAGACCCGGATTCTAAATTAATTAAGTAATATATATTTGATGGATCAATTCTTGGACCTGTTGCGTTGATTTGTAATTAATGCAAATCGCAACTTTCGTTTTATATACACTTTGGCTTGAACGTATGATAATGATATTCTAAAATTAAAAGAAAAAAAACATGCTATATATAGCTTCGCCTAAGGGTATTGAATGATTTCTTCGATCATGAAGTTACATATAAGTGTTATATGTAATGGTTGTGCAATTTAATGTGGGGTCTTAATTACACCAATCACTATTTGTTGTATATCATATTGATATTTTCATAAAGTTACATGTATTATATATGTACAATAATAGTGCAATTTCATATCATGTCTTAATTGAACTAATCACCACTTGTCATATCGTGTTGAGCAATTTAAATTGGTACATAGCAACACTCTTTCATAAACTATTTTTTATATGTTTTTTTCGACAAAGATTACAGCATATATATATTTATATAGTGCGTGCGGAGTGTGCACGTACAGAATTTGATCATCTAATACGGGTTAATTAATACCACTATAATATTAGGCCGTGGGGGGAGGAAGCAACCAGGTTGAACCCTTAATAAAACCAAGACTAATATAAGGCTTCACTTGGTCATACGTTAGTAACTTGGTGAATTTAGCTCGTCTACTGTTGCTCGCACCTGGTCCGGTGTTCTTGTACTCTCCGAAGAACACAGTGCTGCAGCAAGTATAATTAATCTAATAGTTAATAAATCTAACATAATTATTATTAATAATTAATGAGCTAATACTAAATGAGGAGTGCTAACAATAACTTTCTATTTCAATCAGAGTATTTTTTTTCTAATATTTTTTACGATGGTGTTCGTTGTACTTACAACTTCTTTTATGCAAATTTTCAAACAAATTTGAATAGTTTACTGTGTTGGAAACATATTTGTATTTTTCGAACACACGTAGTAAATAAAAATACTAAAAAATATTTTCAACACAGTAAATTATTCAGATTTTTTTCAAAATTTACATAAAGATATAGTAATTATAACAAATACTGTCATAAAGAAATTAGAAAAAAAATATTCTGACATATTTTTTAAAATGAAGGTTGAAATAGGTGGTTTACGGTAGAACTCCTCAATATTTTAATTATATAATACAATAACAATTACTTGTCACATTCAGGGTGAAAATTGTCACTCCATCCCAAAGGGTTAACGACGTCGCTTAGGCTGCTGAAGGCAAAAACGACTCTGGGTCTGCTCATCCAAGCTCTCCCTAGAAATGCATGCTTACCACTACCGGTTACTTTGCAATGCACGAATGAGTATCCTGTGCTCTCTCTCTCTGATTCTCTTGCTTGTGCTGTGACCACTCCCGTTCCAATCACGTGTAATTTGGTGTTCTGTGCGTTAATATTTGAATTAAACAATACTATAATTGTATGTAAGAAGTAACACAATGTTGCATGCATATATTAAATACGTATGCATGTGTCCCTAAATATTATAAATTGAATAAATAATATTTTTATCCTTTGAACTTTTGACACTATGAGATTGTACCTCTTAAAATATACTTTGTGTTAAAATTTCTCCTTGAACTATGGATATTATCATATCATGCCCCCTATTACGATTTGCGTCAAATAATTAACATTTTTGTCCCCCGAACTTTGACAACTACCAAATTATATCCCCTTTAATTATAAAAATTTAAAAATCTATTTTTCTATTTATTCTTAAAAAAATTAAATAAAAATTATAAAAACATTCAATCAAAGGCTAAAATTATTGAAAATTTCTTTTAAATACATTTAAGTTTAAAAATATTTTTTTAAAAGAAAAAGTAAATTGTTACAATAAAAAAAACATATTCCCTTCTTTTTATTTATTCCTTTTTATTAACTACTTTCTATTCTTTCATTTTTGTCCTCCAAAATCATTTTAAAAATTAAATATACATTAAATACTATAAATTTAAAATATACTAATTTTAAAAGAAATATATAATACTTAATTAATTAAAAAATATTAAGAAAAAATGAAATAATAGAAAGTAATTAGAAAATTTTATTAAAATAGAATTAAGAAGAAGAAGGGAAGATATTTTTTTATTTGTAACTATTGATTTTTTAAAAATATATTTAAACTTAAATGTACTTAAAATGGATTTTAAATAATTTTAGTCTTTTATTGAATTTTTTATTTAATTTTTAAAGAACTAATAAAAACATGAGTATTAAATTTTTTACAATTAAAATAGACATAATTTAATAGTTGTCTACGTTTGGGGCAAAACTATTAATTATTTTATCCAAATCTTAACAGGATCACAATCGCATAGGATCAAGTTCAAATTTTAACGGTTTTTATATATATAATATACCAGATAAAGAGAGGTTCCACTTCCGAATATGAAATCGACAGTGCCTTCAATATAACAGTCCTTGAAAAAGTGAAAGCCTTTGTCATCGCAAAGGGTGTCCTGAAAACCAATGAATCTGCAGTTGTAGAAGGATGACTTATTCCCGGAGACCCTCAAAGCAACTGCCTGAGCTCCACTACGTCTCCCATCCGGTTCTGGTGCAGAATTCTTTTGATAGAAATAACAAAAACTTCTTATTAGTCATATGTGTTGAATTCTCTAAGATGACTTATTTAATTTATTAAAATTAACTTATTTGAGAAAACATAGATAGCCTGATCAATACGATCGACGTACGTGCCTTAAAAATAATATTAGCGGCGGTGAAATAGTCGGCCAAGGCAATCAAGGTGGCGCTGTCGACGGTTCCGTACTGTGCCGCCGTACCGCCGTAGACCAAAGTAGGCATGGTTTTGGGATTACCGTACAAGGTGATGAACGTCTTGCTCCGGTCGATGGTGATCTTCTCCTTATACTCACCCGGTCCAATGGAGATAACGACTCGCTTGGTGTTGCCGTTTGGGACGCTGTTAATAGCGTCCTTTATATTATTAAAGTTGCCCTTCCCATCTTTCTGGACGGTGATCACCTCAACTGGGCCGCACTCCGCCTGGAAAAGGGCAGCGTCAAGGGTTGACTTTCTCTGACTTAACTGCTTCACGTTATTGCTGAACCAACTGCTCACACCAGACGGGCTTTCCGGTATCGGGGACGTGTCGCCACCCAAAACGACTGTCGTCGTTGCTAAGCAACTGAGAACCGTCAAAAATGCCGCTTCAAAGTTAGTACCCATAATAATAATAATTATGATATGGCTTGAAATTTTTCCCCACGGTTTCTTGATCTTACTATATTTTTTTTTTCTTTAAAGAAGAAAAATATATTTTGAGGTTAGTGATTAGAAGAGTGGACTTTTATATTTCACAAATTGTACTAAAAATAAACTGAGACGTTGAGAAGTCTTCCCTTCTTCGAACTATTTCCACTTTTGTTCGGTTTTTATACTGACAATAATAGATTGTTTTTCTCTTGGGTTGACAAGTATTTAGGGAGTCTGGTCAAACTGGGCCTTACGTATCAATTGTTGGTGTTGAAACCGTATGGATATGAATAATTAGACAATCATAATTTGTATTTTTTAAACATATTAATCCAAGAACGTGACACATGCACATGTGATGTTAGTTTAGTTAGTAGTTTTTTTTTTTATTTTTAACAATAACTTTTTTTTTGACAAAAGACCAATTACTCATTGAATTGAATCTTTAAGTATACAAGTCATAATACATGCAATACTACATAAAACATTTTTTAGAGCTCGGTGCAAAATTGATGATGTTTCGATGCTCTTGCGATGCAATCATGAAAACTTGTTTTTTGACCAAATCGATGATGTTTCAATGTTGTTACGATACAATCATGAAAACTTGCACAACAAGAAAAAATGGCTTTTACTTCGGTTTTTAGCTGGATTTACTTCAGTTTTCACTAAAATTTGCAACCACAGTAGTTCGGAGCAAAGTAAAAAGTAGTTAAAAACTGAAGTGAAAAATAGGCTTTCTACTTCAGTTATTATATAAAAACCGAAGTAGAAAGTGAGGATTCTACTTCGATTATTATGTAAAAACCGAAGTAGAAAGTGGGGTACGCTTCCTTGCTGGGCACTTTCTACTTCGGTTATTATGTAAAAACCGAAGTAGAATCCTCACTTTCTACTTCAGTTTTTACATAATAACCGAAGTAGAAAGCCCCCTCTTTTTTTTAATAATTATTTCTAATTATTTTTAAATGACTCAATTCTATTTATATTTTTTTTTTGTCATACTTTTTTAAATAGTCTAATTATATGAATTCATAGTTATATATATTTTTATAATTGGAATTGGTTTATTTTCATTTAATTTATAACAGAAATAAAAATCACAAAATTTATACACTTAGAATTAAAATTCTTATAAAATTAAATATTTATTCATTCACATAATTGTTAAGTAGAATAACCTAATCATTCATATATATATTCACATAATTGTAATTAAGTAATAGCCTAAACATTTATATATACATTCACATAAAACTAAAGGTATGTATAAACAAAATAGCCATACTAATAAATTTAAGTCATCAATCGGCTTAACTATTCTTGTTGGATTGGCAAAATTTAAGTCATTACCATTCATTGGGGTCGAACCACTATAAATCATTGGTGTTTTCTTCTTTACCATTAGATTAATCTCTTAATTGTCGTCTCATTTCTGACGTATATATGACTCCGTGTCATTGGCCAAATCGAGGGTCAACATTCTATTGCTTTCATTGAAATATTGATCAAAAAGCTGTAAGAAAATCTAATGGCGAAGACATCCAAGAGAGCTGGATAGACTGCTAGCGCTGCTTCATCCCAACCTCCTCCCCCAAATGTGGCTGAGAATGAACCACATTTGGAGTTTGAAGAGGAGGAGTTAGATTCGGAAACACTGAGGGCAACGCTGGGGGTGTTGCGGGACGAATTGGCTAATCTGAGGGCCAACCAGGAGAATGTTGCGGGGACAATGGCGCTACAGCAGAGAGAAATTGAACGCCAGCGCCAGGAGCTGAGTGAACGAAAAGCGGACATGACCTAAAGAAAGTTCCTCAATATACTTTTGTTGGCTTGAGCTACTTTCCTCCCTCCCACCTTCTCTTCTTGATCTAAAATTGCATTTAGATCACCAATGATAACCCACAGATTCTCCCACTGGGACACTCTAGACTTAAGATTGGACAAAAACTCTACCTTTTCCACTCCATAAGGACTGCCATAAACTGTGAACAATCCCCATGTCACAGCGTTTTGATCATAAAAAACCATAGTTTCAAAAATGGATTCCTTAACCTTCATCACTTGTATCCTTAATTGTTTTTTCCAAAACAGATAGAATCCTCTTCTATTCCATAAGGAAGAATACATGCAAAGCCTTCAAACCCCAAATAACTCTGTATTTCTGTCATTCTTGTAGAGTCCCAAAATATTTACATAACTAGCTAGGTGGTCGTAGTAGTAGTAGTAGTAGTAGTAGTGGTAGTGGTAGTGGTAGTGGTAGTGGTAGTGGTAGTGGTAGTAGTAGTAGTGGTAGTGGTAGTGGTAGTGGTAGTGGTAGTGGTAGTGGTAGCAGTAGTGGTAGTATTAGTGGTAGTAGTAGTGGTAGCAATAGTAATAGTGGTAGTCGTAGCGATAGTCGTAGCTGTAGTGGTAGTCGTAGCGGAAGCAGCAGCAGCAGCAGGAGTAGCAGTAGTAGTAGCAGTAGTAGTAGCAGTAGTAGCAGTAGCAGTAGTAGCAGTAGCAGTAGAAGCAGTAGTAGCAGTAGTAGTAGTAGTAGCAACAGTAGTCGCAACAGCAGTAGTAGTAGTAGCAGTAGTAGCAGTAGTAGTAGCAATAGCAGTAGCAATAGTAGCAGCAGTAGCAGTAGCAGTAGTAGCAGGAGTAGCAGTAATAGTAGCAGGAGTAGCAGGAGTAGCAGTAGTAGTAGTAGTAGTAGCAGTAGCAGTAGCAGTAGCAGTAGCAGTAGCAGCAGCAGTAGCAGTAGCAGCAGCAGCAGCAGTAGCAGTAGCAGTTGCAGTAGCAGTAGCAGTAGCAGTAGTAGTAGCAGTAGCAGTAGTAGTAGTAGTAGTAACAGTAGTAGTAGTAGCGGTAGCATTAGCAGTAGCAGTAGCAGCAGTAGCAGTAGTAGTAGCAATAGCAGTAGCAGTAGCAGTAGTAGTACCAGTAGTAGCAGGAGTAGCAGGAGTAGCAGGAGTAGTAGCAGTAGTAGCAGTAGTAGCAGTAGTAGTAGTAGTAGTAGCGGTAGCAGTAGCATCAGTAGCAGTAATAGTAGCAGTAATAGTAGTAGCAGTAGCAGTAGCAGTAGCAGTAGTAGCAGTAGCAGTAGAAGTAGCAGTAGCAGCAGTAGCAGTAGCAGTAGTAGTAGTAGTTTTATGGAAACTCATAGCAATAGTTATGAATTTTATAAGTTTAACCTATAGTTTAAGAATATTAATTATAACATAAGTAGTAGTAGTAGTAGCAGTAGCAGTAGCAGTAGCAGTAGCAGTAGCAGTAGCAGTAGAAGCAGTAGTAGCAGTAGCAGTAGCAGCAGTAGCAGTAGCAGTAGTAGCAGTAGCAGTAGCAGTAGCAGTAGTAGTAGTAGTTGTATGGAAACTCATAGCAATAGTTATGAATTTTATAAGTTTAACATATAGTTTAAGAATATTAATTATAACATAGTAGTAGTAGTAGCAGTAGCAGTAGCAGTAGCAGTAGCACTAGCAGTAGCAGTAGCAGTAGTAGTAGCAGTAGTAGTAGTAGCAGTAGCAGTAGCAGTAGTAGCAGTAGTAGCAGCAGTAGCAGTAGCAGTAGTAGTAGTAGTATTAGCAGTAGCAGTAGTAGTAGTTGTTGTATGGAAACTCATAGCAATAGTTATGAATTTTGTAAGTTTAACCTATAGTTTAAGAATATTAATTATAACATAAGTAGTAGTAGCAGTAGCAGTAGCAGTAGCAGTAGCAGCAGCAGCAGTAGTAGCAGTAGCAGTAGCAGCAGTAGCAGTAGTAGCAGTAGCAGTAGCAGTAATAGTAGCAGTTGTATGGAAACTCATAGCAATAGTTATGAATTTTATAAGTTTAATCTATAGTTTAAGAATATTAATTATAACATAAGTAGTAGTAGTAGCAGTAGCAGTAGCAGTAGCAGTAGTAGCAGTAGCAGTAGCAGCAGCAACAGCAGCAGTAGCAGTAGCAGTAGTAGCAGTAGTGTAATGACCCACTACTCTAGACTCTTGGACCATTAACGAAACTATACATACAAATTCTTACTAAAACTTACATTTGCGAAAATACCATAATTTTATTAGAAAACTTATAGAAAATGAGAGTTACTTTCAAAATAAATACCAAGAAGAATATGGGATCCCATTGTCTTAAAAACAAAACATAATTTAAAATAAAAAGACGTTACATAAATATTGCGGAAAATACATGTAACAAGACATAAAACAAAGCTACATCCTCGAATCGAATAACGCTCGGCTCCTTGACTCCATTCACCATCGATACACATTCTCTACGCGTCCACGAATCTTACCACCTCTAAAGTTATTTTCCTGCACATAAAACAAAAAGAAATGAGCCTAATGCCCAGCAAGGAAAATCTAACACATAGTCATAAACATAAATTTCATAATAAACATAAAGATATATCATAACACTTATTATAATGGCCATTATTACTTGGGGTCCCATAAACTAAACAAATCATATGCCCATGGGATTAGTGGGGTCCTACTAGCTAAGTAGGTCATATGCCCATAACCCATTTGGGGTCTTGTTAGTCATATGGGTCATATGCCCAAGCCTACAAACATACACATTTCATAACATATTTATAACATATTTCATAACATATCACTTAGGATAACACAAGCATAAAACATATAGATTCTATCCTATTTTCCTTACCAAAGTTACCGGGATAAGAGGACAGCGTTGGGACTTTTTGGAACACTCCTAAAACCATATATAACAGGGTGAGTCTAATGAAGAAAAAGAGATGAAATGAAAGGAATGGAAAGACTAAACCATTGAAAGTCACACTTACCAAAACTTATGTGCTCAAGAACTTAGATTCCCTAACCAAAATAAGAATGAGGTTAGGAGACTGAGTAGAAGACTAAGAGAAGGGAAACATAACATAAAACCAATGAACTAGAGTGTGTTGAATACCTTGAGGACTTGTAGATCAATCTAACCCTCGAACCGAAATACTATGAAATCTTACTTCCCAAAGTGTTTGATAAGTTTAAGATGATTAAGCTTATGATTTCCCCACCCAAGTGTTTAACTCTCACACTCTCCTAGCACTTACAGCTTTTGAACTTACAGTAAAAGGTGAATAATGGTTGGGTACTAGGTCCTATTTATAGAGTTTGGGAATGAAGGAATCTTAATTTTACTTGAATAAAAATAATAGCTTTTTAGGTGAAAATAATTTGAATAATCGTTCAGCAGAGGCTGAAGACTCGTTCAAAAGATGCTGGACTTATGAAGAAGTTGAATGGCTGAAAGGAAAAAGAATTCAAAAACATTTGAATTATGCTGAAGGAGGCGATATATCGCCCCCTGTAGGCGATATATCGCCTGGGCCAGTATGCCCAAGGCGACCGTGCATCGTTTCGTGTTTTCCGTATCTACGTGCTGCGATATATCGCCCCCTATAGCTGTGATATATCGGCATACGCTGAATAATTAAACACGAAATTACACATTTTTAGCTAAGTTTGAATGGAGTAAACAGCCTTGACTGAGCCTTCAACGTATTCAAAGCTGCTGACTGACCTTATAGCATTCAAACTTTACTCCTTATTAAATTTAATCCTCAAAACACTTAATTCTTAATCACCCATTCATAACATGTGCTTAAAAATCCTATTGGTCCTCATCTAAACCTTATAGTATAATAAATATTATCCTTAATATCAGTCATATAATCAAACCTTAGGTTAAACTTAATATTCTTAAACTATAGGTTAAACTTAGAAAATCTATAAGTACTACTATGAGTGTCCAAATAATTCCCGGTCTGAACCAAAAATCCACAGTTACAAAGATAATACTATACATACTATAATACTACTAAATAATTAGCTAAGTAAAGTTCTTGGACTCTACAAGTAGCAGTAGCAGTAGTAGTAGTAGTTGTATGGAAACTCATAGCAATAGTTATGAATTTGATAAGTTTAACCTATAGTTTAAGAATATTAATTATAACATAGTAGTAGCAGTAGCAGTAGCAGTAGCAGCAGTAGTAGTAGCAGTAGTAGTAGTAGCAGTAGCAGTAGCAGTAGCAGTAGCAGTAGCAGTAGTAGCAGTAGCAGTAGCAGTAGTAGCAGTAGCAGTAGCAGTAGTAGTAGCAGTAGCAGTAGCAGTAGTAGCAGTAGTAGTAGTAGTAGTAGCAGTAGCAGTAGCAGTAGCAGTAGCAGTAGTAGCAGTAGTAGTAGTAGTAGTAGCAGTAGCAGTAGTAGTAGTAATAGTTGTATGGAAACTCATAGCAATAGTTATGAATTTTGTAAGTTTAACCTATAGTTTAAAAATATTAATTATAACATAAGTAGTAGTAGCAGTAGCAGCAGCAGCAGCAGTAGTAGGAGTCGCAGTAGCAGCAGTAGCAGTAGCAGCAGTAGTAGCAGTAGCAGTAGTAGTAGTAGTTGTTTGAAAACTCATAGCAATAGTTATGAATTTTATAAGTTTAACCTATAGTTTAAGAATATTAATTATAACATAGTAGCAGTAGCAGTAGCAGTAGCAGCAGCAGCAGCAGTAGTAGTAGTAGCAGTAGCAGTAGCAGTAGCAGTAGCAGTAGCAGTAGTAGTAGCAGTAGCAGTAGCAGTAATAGCAGTAGTAGTAGTAGCAACAGTAGTAGTAGTAGCAGTAGCAGTAGCAGTAGCAGTAGCAGTAGTGGTAGTAGTTGTATGGAAACTCATAGCAATAGTTATGAATTTTATAAGTTTAACCTATAGTTTAAAAATATTAATTATAACATAAGGTTTGATTAATATTGTTGGTCCTATGTGTATTATTTATTATAACCTAAGGTTTAGATAGAGCCAATAAGAATATGACACTTGTCATAAGCATGATTATTAGGGAATTAGAGTTTGTTATTTTATGGTTAGTTAAGAAATTTGTGGATTAGGTTGTTATTTAGATAATTAAATAGATTTTCCTGTAACTTTAGGGTACTGTTACTTCTGACCTATTTTTGACCCAATTATATTATGAATTTCGAAAAATATTATTTCTAGAAAGTTGTAGATAATTTAATTAGCTTTCTAAAAGTATAAATATGGTCTAAATCGGATTCTTACAGCTCCAGTTATGTTGATTTTACTACAAGTTAGTTTAGAGTTACGAGATTTAGGAAGTTAGAAGTTAGGATTCTATTTTTTTTTTTAATTTTTAAAACAAGCTTTGACTCCTTAGACCTACCTCTGAACGATTTGACCAAGTCATAAGCCTTTGACTGACAAATATTCAAATATTTTCAATTAAATTCATTATTTTTATTCAAAGCCAAAAAGAAGATTTTTATTTCTAGAACTCGATAAATGGGACTTAGAACCCAGCCTTTCTCCTCACTCTTCAGCTGTGATCAGACTCCAAGGTGCTAGTACTACCATAGAGTGATAAACACTTGGGTTGGGAAAAAGCTTTGCCATTCTTAAGCCTTATAAAATACTTGGGAAGTGAGGTTTAGTATATTTCGGTATTGGAGTTAGACCAACCTTTAGGTCAACTAAGGTACTCCTATTCTTTAAGTCCAATTCTTTAAAACTCTTTAGTTTTCTTTAGTTCCTTTTATTCAGATCCTAACTTTCGTTATTGGTTCATGATTAGGTTCTTGAAACTTAAGTTCTTTCTTTGTAAGCTTCTTCTTGATGGTTTAGTTTCCACATTCATTCTTTATTCTTTAGAAATACTCACCATTTGTATTGTTGGTTTTAGGAGTGTTCCAAATCCCGTCTTTGTTCTCATATCCTGGTGTTGGTAAGGAAAATAGGATAGATTTTATGTGCTTATATGTTATGTTATGTTATGTAATGCTATGATATGTTATGTTATATGTTTATGCTATGATATGTATATGTATGATATGTTTTAGTTCTTGGGTATATGTTTTATTTAGATAACAAATAACTTGTTTAGATACCAAGTCCCAATAGTATATTCCTTGGGCATATGATTTGTTTAGATAAGAAGCCCTATAAATTTATATGACTTGTTTAGATAACTAGCCCTGTAGAATTATGGGCATATGATTGCCTAGCTAGCAAGCCCCAAGATGTATGATGGTCATTGTAACAGATGTTTTTGTAGCCATATATTTTATAGTGTATGCTTATGATATATGATATATGTTTTAGATAGTCTTATGTTCTTTTATAGTATTTGATGTAGTCTTATGCTTATGTTTACGATGTATGTTTTGTTTTTAGTAGATTTTCCTTGCTCGGCATTAGGCTCATTCCTTTATTTTAGTGTGATGCAGGAAAATGATTATGGAGGCGGAAGGATTCATGGTAGCATGACATGTGTGTTGAGGATGAACGAAATGGATGGGATGCATGTCAATCGAGGATGACGTTTATTTTAGTCTTTTGAAATAGGTCTCTTTTGTAATTCCGCATTCAGTTTTTTTTTAACTTATTTTTAAAGCTATGTTTTATGTTTTGTAAACAATGGGATCTCATACCATATCACATTTTATTTTACATTTTTAATAAAGACATGTTATTTCTTATATTTTGGGTTTTCAATAAAGGCATGTTATTTCTTATGTTTGTATCGAAATAGTAGCTATGTCTAGTAGTTTTAATGGTCCAAGGTCTTAGAAATAGTTGAGTTATTACAGTTGGCATCAATACAACTGTTCATTTACATGAAGTTCTCCTTGATACACACGCTCAAGCTCCGAATATAACCGACAATGTAAGTGTTTATGATATAATTGTTTTGATTATGTGTATTAGCCCTTATGTTTTCAATTAAGAATATTTATAAATTAGTTTATTTTTTTCGTTATTTATTTTATTTATTATTTATCTTTGCATTTATGATTGTATATAGTGAAAACTTTTTTCCAAATAAATATCATTGTTATTTTTTAATGACATGTATGAGTTTGATTTTCTTTTACAATCATAATAAATAATAAATTTAATAAATAATGACCTAGTTCGGTGAGGGTGGATACGAATCAATGAACCGGGTTCTAAATTGAGAGTTAGGGGGCCATAGTAGTGGGAATGATTTTACTGATCCTAGCCCTCCCTCAATATAGTTAACTTTGGAACAACGATGAGTTTCGAGCCTGAGAATTAAATCATATAAGATGATTAGAAACAGACTTAGAAAATAATAAAGATGGCTTATTTTTTTTCTAAGTATAGAAACACACCCTAATTAAAAGAAGGCTTATAAAACTTTTCATAAGAAGTTATAATTAATAGGTCCGAGTTATGTTTGCTTAGATTAAGTTTTGCCTTATAGCCTATTAGGGTAAGTTCTAATATGTTTTCTCGACTATTAGAACTTTGTTGCAGATGTCGCTCAGAAGGTCTGCACACACGAATGTAGATGCCTCCAACGCCGCTCCTAAGAGCAATGAAGCCTCTCCAGTTCACAGAAGGGTAGTGCGTTCTACCACCAACCGAAGCGCACCGCAGCCGTCGCCAGTTGACAACACTGCAGAAATTGCAAGTCTACAACAACAAGTGGAGGAATTACTACAGCAACAGCGACAACAGACTCAGCCTCCGCCTCCGCCGCAACCACAGCCTCAGAAAATGGCTCAAGTACCCCATCAAGTAGGTCCTTATGGGGGATGGCCAATGGTGAACCATGCGCCATACCCAGCTCAGCACATGGAGCCAATCTATGAGCGGTTTCATAAGAAACACGCTCCAAAATTTGAAGGGACAACAGACCCCTTTGAGGCAGAAGAATGGCTCAAAAATGTAGAGCCGATCCTAGCGCATATGAATCTCAGCAACGCAGACCGCATATCCTGTGTTTCGTCTCTACTTAAGAAGGATGCGAGAATATGGTGGGACTTAGTTCAGCAGACTCATGATGTTGCCACCATGACATGGACAAGATTTGTGGAGCTGTTCCACAAGAAGTACTACAACTCAGCAGTCATTGCTACAAGGGTCGAGGAGTTCGCTAGTTTGAAGTAGGGCAACTTGACGGTAGTAGAATATGCTCGGCAGTTCGACAGATTAGCCAAGTTTTCACCAGAGATGGTTCCAACTGACTTTCTGAGGGTGACCAAGTTCGTTAGAGGACTTAGAACAAAGATTGAGCTAGGAGTTAAGCTAGCAAACCCGGGAAATACTACCTATGTCGATGTTCTAGAAACGAAAATAGAAGTAAAAAGGCTTCAGGCGAATGTTAGAAAGGAGAAGGCTAGTAAGCCTGAGCCTAAACAGTAGGGTCAACCTCAGAATGGTCGGAACAACCACAACAACAGCCGTCAACATAGAAATAGTAATAGTAATGGTCAGAAGAGAAGGCATCCAGATGATAAGCAGGCCAATGGTGATAAAAGAGCACGGACAAACAATGGAGGCAATAAGTTGGGTTATGTAGAATACCCGCAATGCTCTAAGTGCCAAAAGAAACATCTTGGGGAATGTCATGCAAACATCAAGGGATGCTTCAACTGTGGTCAGGAAGGTCACCGAAGGAGGCAATGTCCCTAGCTCAAGCAAGAGGAGAAAATGGACAATACAATGGTTCCTGCCAGGGTATTTGCTTTAACCCAAGGAGAAGATGATGCAAGTAATAAATTGGTAACAGGTTAGATCTCTATCCTCAATAATGTATGTTCTGTATTATTTGATTCAAGAGCAATATACTTGTATATCTCGTTAGGAATGATAGAGAAATTAGACAAACCTTGTAGAACTAAGTTTGTGACATAGTTGCCTTCGGGTAAAATAGTCCTATCATTACGGATAGTACAAGGCGTACCAATCAAAATTGAGGACATAGAACTAGAAGGAGACCTGATAGAGCTGGAAATCAAAGACTTCGACATGATATTAGGCATGGACGGGCTAGCAAGGCATGGCACAACCATCGATAGCAGACGTAAGCAAGTGATGTTCGAGACTCTTGACGGTCATAAATGATGTTATATGGGAAAAGTTTTAGGACTACATACGCCGCTTATTTCATCTCTCAAAACTCAAAGGATGATAGAAAAAGGATGTCACGCATTCTTAGCCAACGTTACGGATGTGGTAAAGGAAACACCACTAAAATTTGGAGACTTCCACATTGTAAAGGAATTCCCAGAGGTATTTCCTAGCAACTAGCAGGATTGTCGCCGACACGGGAGATAGACTTCACAATCGAACTAGTACCGGGCACCGAGCCATTCGCTATGGGGAGCACCTATTCTATTTGTGAAGAAGAAGGACATGCATATGTGTATAGATTATCGCGAGCTGAATAAGGTGACAATTAGCAATAAGTACCCGCTACCCTGACTTGACGACTTGTTTGATCAACTCCGAGGGGTAACCGTGTTTTCAAAGATTGATCTACGGACCGGGTATCACAGCTCAAAGTACGGGAAGAGGATAATCCCAAGACAGCTTTTAGAACTCGTTATGGACATTACGAGTTTCTAGTTATGTCTTTTGGTCTTACCAACGCTCCAGCCGCGTTTATGGATTTAATGAATAGGGTCTTTATGGATTATTTGGATGAATTCATCGTAGTTTTCATCGACGATATCTTGGTGTACTCAAAGGAAGAAGTCGAACATGAGGAACATTTAAGGTTGATCTTGTTACGACTAAAGGAGAATCAGCTTTATGCCAAGTTCAAAAAGTGTGAAATTTGGCTTTCGCAAGTAACGTTCCTTGGGCACATAGTATCCAAGGAAGGAGTTGCAGTAGACCCATCTAAGGTAGAGGCTATAAATATTGGCCAAGACCAAAAAACGCGTCTAAGGTAAAAAGTTTTCTGGGACTAGCAGGTTATTATTGGAGGTTCGTAGAAGGCTTTTCTAAGATAGCCACTCTGTTTACCAACCTAACCCGAAAATAGCAAAGGTTCAACTGGACTGATAAGTGTGAAGAGAGTTTCCAGTTGCTTAAGGATATGCTCAACACTAGTACTTTATGTACCGACACCCAATGATAAGTTTGTAGTCTATTGTTATGCGTCGAAGCAAGGATTGGATTGTGTGTTGATGCAAAATGATAAGGTGATAGCCTACGCCTTAAGGCAAACGTAGTTGCTGATGCGCTAAGTAGGAAGAATTATGAAAGTCTAGCATCATTAGCTAGAATAGAAAAGTCGCTACAGCAGGAGCTGATCAATGCTGGAATAGAAGTAGTCATTGGTAACCTGACTAACTTGTCCATCCAGTCAAGCCTGTTAGAAGACATACGGATTGGGCAAGGGCATGATGACACATTAGTAGCACATATGGATGCCGTTAGAGAAAGGAAGGCCACAGATTTCCCAATATCTAGTTAGGGATTATTAAGATACAAGGATCGGGTATGTGTGCCAAATGATCAAGGGATTCAGATGAAGACTTTAGAAGAAGCGCACAATACCCCATACTTAGTTCACCCAGGGTCGACCAAGATGACTCACGACCTTAAAGTGTTATATTGGTGGCCAAGAATGAAGAAAGATATAGTGGAGTATGTGTCTAAATGCTTGGTATGCCAGCAAGTGAAAGCAAAACATCAGCGGCCTGCAGGCTTATTGCAACCACTTAGCATTCCAGAATGGAAATGGGATGATATAGCCATATATTTCGTGACGGGTTTGCCACGAACAAGTAAGCAGCATGATTCGGCTTGGATAGTAATAGATAGATTAACCAAGTCAGTTCATTTCCTGTCTGTTAAGACTTCGTACACAGCAGATCAATACGCAGACATTTAAGTCCAAGAAATAGTACGACTGCATAAAATCTCTAAGACAATAGTATTCAAAAGAGGATCAGTGTTTACATCGAGATCTTGGAGTAAGTATTTGCCGCTGATAGAATTCTCCTACAACAATAGCTACCAGTCAACAATCGGGATGGCACCCTACAAGCTACTTTATGGAAGAAGGGTCGATCGCCATTGCATTAGGACGAGGTAGGAGAAAGGCAACTACATGGACCTGAAGTTGTTAGAGGAGCTCAGGATGTAGTAGCGCTGATTAGAAAGCGTATGCTCGCTGCTCAAAGCCGTTAGAAAAGTTATGCGAATGCCAAGCGGCGTGATGTAAAATTCAAAGTTGGAGATCAAGTCTTCTTAAGGATATCTCCTATGAAAGGTGTGAAGCAGTTCGGGGAGAAAGGCAAGCTTAGTCCTAGGTTTATAGGTCCTTTTGAGATATTGGACAAAGTGGGAGCAGTTGTATATAGATTAGCCCTACCACCAGCTCTAGCAGATAGTTACAATGTGTTCCACATCTCGATGCTGCGTAGATATGTGTCAGACCCATCTCACATCCTCAAATATGATACGATAGCACTCCAGGAAGACTTGAGTTACGAGGAACGACTGGTTAGCATCCTAGAAAGAAGGATGAAAGAATTACGGTCTAAGAGATTTCCGATAGTCAAGGTCCTATGAAGTAATAGTTCTGAACGGGAGGCAACGTGGGAGTTGGAGGAAGACATGTTAACCCGGTATCCGGAATTGTTTGATAAGTAAATTTCGGGGACGAAATTCTTTTTAGTGGGGGAGAATTGTAGAGTCCCAGAATATTTACTTAACTAGCTAGTAGCAATAGTTATAAATTTTATAAGTTTAACCTATAGTTTAAGAATATTAATTATAACATGAGGTTTGATTAATATTGTTGGTCCTAGGTGTATTATTTACTATAACCTAAGGTTTAGATAGAGCCAATAATAATATGACATTTGTCATAAGCATGATTATTAGGGAATTAGAGTTTGTTATTTTATGGTTAGTTAAGAAATTTGTGGATTAGGTTGTTATTTAGATAATTAAATAGATTTTCCTGTAACTTTAGGGTACTGTAACTTCTGACCTATTTTTTACCCAATTATATTATGAATTTCGAAAACTATTATTTCTAAAAAGTTGTAGATAATTTAATTAGCTTTCTAACAGTATAAATATGGTCTAAATCGGAGTCTTACAGCTCCAGTTATGTTGATTTTACTACAAGTTAGTTTAGAGTTACGAGATTTAGGAAGTTAGAAGTTAGGATTTTATTTTTTTTTAATTTTTAAAACAAGCTTTGACTCCTTAGACCTACCTCTGAATGATTTGACCGAGTCATAAGCCTTTGACTGACGAATATTCAAATATTTTCAATTAAATTCATTATTTTTATTCAAAGCCAAAAAGAAAATTTTTATTTCTAGAACTCTATAAATAGGACTTAGAACCCAGCCCTTCTCCTCACTCTTCAGCTGTGATCAGACTCCAAGGTGCTAGTACTACCATAGAGTGATAAACACTTGGGTTGGGAAAAAGCTTTGCCATTCTTAAGCCTTATAAAATACTTGGGAAGTGAGGTTTAGTATATTTCGGTATTGGAGTTAGACCAAGCCTTAGGTCAACTAAGGTACTCCTATTCTTTAAGTCCAATTCTTTAAAACTCATTAGTTTTCTTTAGTTCCTTTTATTCAGATCCTAACTTTCGTTATTGGTTCTTAATTAGGTTCTTGAAACTTAAGTTCTTTCTTGGTAAGTTTCTTCTTGATGGTTTAGTTTCCACATTCATTCTTTATTCTTTAGAAATACTCACCATTTGTATTGTTGGTTTTAGGAGTGTTCCAAATCCCGTCCTTGTTCTCATATCCCGGTGTTGGTAAGGAAAATAGGATAGATTTTATGTGCTTATATGTTATGTTATGTTTATGTTATGTTATGTTATGATATGTTACATTATATGTTTATGCTATGATATGTATATGTATGGTATGTTTTAGTTCTTGGGTATATGTTTTGTTTAGATAACAAGCATATAATTTGTTTAGATAACAAATAACTTGTTTAGATAACAAGTCCCAATAGTATATTCCTTGGGCATATGATTTGTTTAGATAAAAAGCCCCATAAATTTATATGACTTGTTTAGATAACTAGCCCTGTAGAATTATGGGCATATGATTGCCTAGCTAGCAAGCCCCAAGATGTATGATGGTCATTGTAATAGATGTTTTTGTAGCCATATGTTTTATAGTGTATGCTTATGATATATGATATATGTTTTAGATAGTCTTATGTTCTTTTATAGTATTTGATGTAGTCTTATGCTTATGTTTACGATGTATGTTTTGTTTTTAGTAGATTTCCCTTGCTGAGCATTAGGCTCATTCCTTTATTTTAGTGTGATGCAGGAAAATGATTATGGAGGCGGAAGGATTCTTGGTAGCATGGCATGTGTGTTGTGGATAAATGGAATGGATGGGTTGCGTGTCTGTAATGCCCCAAATTTCCTAATAAGGTTTAGGACCTTGATTAGGAGTCCGGGAGGGCCATAATTGATTTATTATAGTATTTAATGATTATATGCATGTTTACGTGAATTATACTATTATATGATGGTGAATGCATGCATATGGGCTCATATGTTAATTATGAGGGTATTTTGGTAATTTGGCCACTATGGGTGTAATTCTATATTTTGGGTGCATGATTGTGATTAATTAATATAGCCACATTATAAGGTGGATTGGCTCGAGCTATCGACATGAGACGATCATGAGATGTAAGTGTTCGGTCTAGTCATAACGGGTTTAAGTTCGGGGCTCAGGATGAGTCTCGGGGTGAATTTAATGATTAGAGCATTACCAGGAATTAAAGGGTAATGGGATATAATTTATTGGTATTTGGGAATATTGAGAATAGCGGGAATTGGAGAGCGTTAATTATAATTAACGAGATAGGCGAGAAAGGACAATTTTACCCTCGGAAGCTTTTAGAGGGGTTTATTTGGCCTAAGGGCATTATGGTCTTTTGACCTTAAGGATTTATATCACCCTAAGGATATATATGACTTAAAGGCTGTAGAAAATACAGAACAAAAATAGGGGTTGTCTTCTCCCTTCCCGTACATCATTCTTCCCTTCATCCTGCTTTGGTGTTCTTGAGGCCATCATGAGGTTTTGAGCTAGGAAATCAAAGGTGGAAGCTAGGGGACTTGTTTCAATCATTATAGGGGATTCAAAACCGTGTTTGAGGTAAGTTCCAGCTATTAGTTTCATGGTATACTCTGTTTTGGGTTTGAACTTTCAGCTTTTGATTTTATGGTAAATAGTTGGAATTAATGGAAGTTTAATTGATGTTTTACTTGGGTTTTGATGTGGGTGAGTTGTTGATAATGTTCAGTGGTTAAATTGGGTGTTAGGTTGAGGTTTGGAGTTGGTTTGAAGGGTTAGTTCCAAGGGAAAACGCAGGGGAGAGTTGGCTGGTGCGTGCTGGTTCTTGGCTGTTTTGCGTAATGAGCCGCAGCCTGTCTATGGTGTGCCGCGGCCTATGATGGCTTAAAATGTGAAAATGGCTCTATCAGGAGGGTGAGCCGCGGCACGGCTGTGGTGAGCCGCGGCCCATCAGGGCAGATTTGACCAAAATTGTGTTTTTAGCCTAGGGATGTCTACCATAGGCCTCGGGGTTGGTCCTAGTACCCGGTTAAGTGGGAATTGATGTCCCGGAGGCTAGATATTGATTTGGGAACTTAAGTTGATCATTTTTATTGATGATACCTTATATTTGGTTATGGCTAGGTGACCGCTAAAGGACTAAAAGTTGATCGTTCTCAAGGGTCGTTCTTTTAATCGTTCTAGCTCGACTTTGAGGTAAGAAAACTGCACCCTGTGTATATGAGACATGCATGGTTATTATTGATGCATGTCGGTTGATTATTATGTATGACATGCATGGCTATTCTTGATGTATGTTGGTTGACTATTAAATGTGACATGCATGGCTATTATTGATGCATGTTGGTTGATTATTATGTATGACATGCATGGCTATTCTTGATGCATGTTGGTTGACTATTAAATGTGACATGCATGGTTGTTATTGGTGCATGTTGGATTGCTGGATATATGGCGTATGATGCATGAGAAACATGTGATTGGGACATGCTTTATATACTGAGTATGATATTGTTCTGAGCTTGAGCCTCTGTGTTTATGCATGGCCCTAATGGCACTAATACCTGTTTAGTAAGCATGTTAAGTGCCTTGTTTACGGATATGGAACATGTGATATATGATTGGTGGCATGTCTTACTTGTGAATGACACTGACTAGTCAGGGACCGACTCTAAAGTCGAGAATCATGCATTGAATGGCTCTATGGCATTAATGCCAGACCGATCCTAAGGTTGAAGAACTTATAAGCGCTTGCCTGGTCTATGACCAGATGATTATGGCCAAGGTATATGACCCCGGTGACTGTTTGTCACACGGCCAAGGGACGCTGTCCATGGCACGACTCTAGAGTCGGGAGGAAGGTTATGTTGGTGACCATTCACCATGCACCTATCATAATCAAACCTACAAAAGGATCACTTATCATTTAAGCCCTGGTGACCCTATCGTCACATGGCTAGAAGGAGCGATGCTCATTATTGTGACTTTTGGCTATTGTCACCTATTTGCCTGGACTGATAGTCCTGAATGGTTATTATAATCGTTGTTGATAATATATCATGTTTTATTGTGTTTTCTTGCTGGGCTTCGGCTCACGGGTGCTACGTGGTGCAGGTAAAGGCAAGAGGAAGCTGGACCATCCTTGAGTTGGAGAGCTTAGGTGATGACGTGTACATATGCAGCTGCTCGTCCGCCACGGCCAAGGTTTAAAGTGGAACTAGGGTTGAACCCTGTTTTGCCGCTTAGAACGGCCTGTTGTAAATATTTTCTGTAATAGACTCTAAAATTATATTTTCGGGATCCCAATGTATATGTTAAACGTTCTAGTGAGACGTTACATCTTAACCAAAGTTTTTAATCC
Organism: Humulus lupulus; assembly: GCF_963169125.1. Classification (NCBI taxonomy): domain Eukaryota; kingdom Viridiplantae; phylum Streptophyta; class Magnoliopsida; order Rosales; family Cannabaceae; genus Humulus; species Humulus lupulus. Next base: position 90,355,736 of record NC_084800.1, on the reverse strand, counting down.
CTAAACCGCTAATCATACTTAGATCACGATTTTGGCCAAATGACTCGATTAGCGAGTTTAGCACTGTTTACAAGGCACACCGTAACGGTCCCTGGGGTTGGGGCGTTACAGTGTCAATCGAGGATGACGTTTATTTTAGTCTTTTGAAATAGGTCTTTTTTGTAATTCCGCATTCAGTTTTTTTTTAACTTATTTTTAAAGCTATGTTTTATGTTTTGTAAACAATGGGATCTCATACCATATCACATTTTATTTTACATTTTTAATATAGATATGTTATTTCTTATATTTTGGGTTTTCAATAAAGGCATGTTATTTCTTATGTTTGCATCGAAATAGTAGCTATGTCTAGTTGTTTTAATGGTCCAAGGTCTTAGAAATAGTTGGGTCATTACAATTCTCCCTCACCAGCCTTAGTATCCATTAAGAACATACTCTCCGGCTTGTACCTCCTTTCCTAAGCCCGTAGGGTCTGGGTTGTCGGGGTTCTGGCTATGCCCCAACAATTCCAGGATATAACTCTTGTTTTGAGGGAGGGGGCTTGATAAGGGTCACCTCCTCACCCAAGTGAAAAAAGTGGATCAACTGTGATTTCAACTTCAACACAATTCTGAGTAACATTACCTCTATTTCCAGGGCCTTTATTGAGCTCAAACAATATCGCACCAGTTTGAGTAATCCTCTTGGTTTCAACATTTTTCTTGCTTGAATTTGTGGCAGATCCTTTTCTTGCTCTCTTCGAAAACTTCTTTGACATGGATAATGCCTCACCATTGCCTTCTCTAAATTGATCACTTGCTACTGGAGCGAATTGTGACAGATTACCAGAAGTTTCGTTGAACTCATAGTCGTAAGGGCTAGGTTGAATTACTAGAGTGATACAAAGTTGTGCTTTTCACTTTTTGGGCCCTATAGCACTATGAATTCTATTTTAAAGGTCCAAGGGGTCATGGAAAATGGTGTTTTGGGCCTCAAATTTATCCACTTTCCTTGGGCCCATAATCTTTTCAACAAATTGGTCTAATTTGACATCATTGGACCATGGGAGCACCATGGGCTCTGGATGGTGATGAGGAGTGCGTGATTTGCAAAGCTTATGATGTGGAATATCCACCATTTGATCAACCGTTGGTCCCAAATTTGCCATAAAGCTTCTGATGACTTCTTTATCTCTGGGGTCTTTCCCTATTTGAGCAATGAGATGGGTCATTACCTTCTGAGTCTTACTCTCTCCTTGTGTAGGGCATAGGTTACCTGAAATGGTAGTTGCATTCGAAGACCATATTTCTGTAGAGGCCTGTTGTTTCTGGATTTTCCTCTTTTTTCCTCCTATCAGATCGATTGTTGAGCCTGGCATCCCCTCATGTTCCGTCAAATTGTCGAGTGGTACATTTTTTGAAATTTCTGGTGGAGTTCCAATCAACCTCTTCATGTCTACTGGCTACCTGATTCCCAAATTCCTCGTATCAAAACAACTATGAATAGGCACACCCACCTTCAGCCACGGTCCATACACAGGAATGACCTTTCCCACATGAGGGTTGAAGAAAAGCTTTACTCCTTATACATCTTTGTGTTGAGTGGGACAACTATCCACTATTATATTAATTTATAATATAATGTTTTAGATTAAATAAATGTGACAAAGAGTATCACATATTGTAACATATAATAGAGAGTTACATTATTTAGATATATGTGAAATATCCAAATATGTAACATATTTGGTGTTACAAATTCAATCACAAATTTGTAACTTCCAAATATTACCCATTATTGTGTAGATTTGTTGTTACACAATATTGAGATGAATTTCTTAAAGCCATATGTGAAATGGTTGTTAGAGATGTGATTTTAACTCCCATAATGTGTATGGAAGTTACAAAATCAAGTGGGAATGAATTTGGAACGTTTTGGCAAATATGGAAAATTGGTTGCTGAAAAAACGTCTTAGGCCACGGCCTGAGTTTTTCAGGTTTGGCCCAAGAGGCAGTAAACATCGTGGGTCGTGGCCCGTGTTTTTCAGACCGCGGCCTGAGCGGCTAATAGCATTTTCTAAGCTTCGGTTTTATCCAATTTTGAACATTTCCAACAGCCAAGTAACTCCCAAATCACTATTTTAATTTCATAGACATCCAATTAATCACTACACCAAATACCCATTTCTATAACACATGAATATAATACTAATAAAAAAGTGTTATGCTAGAGTAATATATGGGGCAAATTTATCAAAAAAGGGCGGTAATAATTCCACCATCCTACCACACTTAGCTTTTTTTTTTTCATTTGTGAGACCTGACCCGTCATTCTCATTTTTCCTCATCATTCTCTCTCCTCTCTCTCGGATCTCTTTCTCCCACCAGACCCGTCGAAGCTTCGACCACGCAGGCCCAAGCCCTCACACGACACCAGAGGCGAACGACGACACCGGAGGCCAGCTCTTCTTCTCCTCTTCCCTGTGTGCGGCCAAGCTTTCTTCTTCCCTGCGTGAGACCAGCTAGCTCCGGCCGGTTCAGCAACAATGGTTTTGGTCTAAGAACATTGGAAGGGTTCGATTACGAATCTATTTTGGGGCAGTGCTGCGAAATGCCTATTGGGTACGTCCAGATTCCGGTGGGGATCGCGGGTCCGTTGTTGGTCGATGGGTTCGAGTATTCGGTGCCGATGGCGACTACGGAGGGTTGTTTGATTGCGAGTACAAACAGAGCTTGCAAGGCTATCCATTTGTCTGGTGGGGTTACCAGCATGTTGTTGAGGGACGGCATGACCAGAGCACCGGTTGTGAGGTTTAATTCCGCCCAGAGAGCTTCCGAGTTGAAGTTCTTCTTGGAGGACCCTGAAAATTTTGAGACTCTTTCCATCGTCTTTAACAGGTTAGTCCATGCTTCATAAAAATTATATGTATATATGTAAAGTTTTATCTATTGTTTGTGGTTATGGTGATTGAAATTTTAACACGGAGATCGATATCATGTTTTTTTTTCCTCTAATTTAATATAAATTTGAGTAATAAAGCATTAGGTTGAATCTGAGGATCCGAAAGTATTAAAAATAAATAAATAAAGAAAGAAAGAATAGAAAAATCACGTAAAGGCTGAATCTTTAGTCAATATACATCTGTGAAGTTTCTTTCAAATGTCAGATTCATCAAACAGTAATGAATATTAGATTTGAACCATTTGTCTTATTGGGTTTTGGTCATCGTCTCCAGGTCTAGTAGATTTTCCAAGCTCCAGGGTATTCAGTGCGCGATTGCTGGAAAGAATGTGTATATCAGATTTACCTGCAGCACGGGAGACGCCATGGGGATGAACATGGTTTCAAAAGGAGTTCAGAATGTTCTTGATTTCCTTCAAAACGACTTTCATGACATGGATGTTATTGGCATATCTGGTTAGTTTTTTTTTGGATTATTATATTTATATTTTTAGACCATTTAGTCACTTTTCTTTCTTGTGAACTTGTCAAATTTCTCTTCAACCTGAGTTGTTGCTGCTGTTCCTTTTTTCAGTTGTGTACAATTATAAAAAAAATTGTATGGTCAAGAAGACAATATCGACTAAATTTTTTGTTTCCCTCTTGTTCCTATTGGAAACTTAAGTGATCGAATTTGTTTTCTACCTCAATTTCGGACCTGGTTTGTTCCTAGGACAAGCTGGGTATAATTCTTTTGTACATCGTTTTCATTCCTAATAGTTTTAATGAATATGTATAGTCTAATAATTCGTACACGCATACTTGTCAAGAAGTCATCGCTGATAATGCTATCCCCACCCCAATATTTAAATGTTTGGAATTTGAATATTTAATGTCATTGTCGCTGCCATTTGTTTTTCATTGAATGTTAATACCTGTAAGGATTAATCCTTTATCCAGGTCATTTTTCTATTCCCATCTTATTAGCAATTATTGCCCTTTTGTTTTGTTTTTTTTTTTTTTTGGTTGTGGTGTGGAGGTGTTAGTTCACAGCTTCCTATGTCATTCTCTAGTACCAATTTCATGTTTTTCTACTATATGACAGGCAACTTTTGTTCGAACAAGAAACCTGCTGCTGTAAACTGGATCGAAGGGCGTGGCAAATCAGTTGTTTGCGAGGCAGTAATCAACTAAGAGGTGGTGAAGAAGGTTTTGAAAAGAAACATCCATGCTCTTGTAGAGCTTAACATGCTTAAGAACCTTGCTGGATCTGCCATTGCTGGTGCTCTCGGTGGATACAATGCTCATGCCAGCAACATAGTATCTGCAGCATTTATAGCCACAAGCCAAGATCTCGCACAAAACATAGAGAGCTCTCACTGCATTACCATGATGGAAGCTATCAACAACGGCAAGGATCTTCATGTCTCTGTGACTATGCCTTCAATTGAGGTAAAACCAGTAGTTCCATTCCAACACACAATCAATCATTAAAGATATGCATTAACATTATTTCCTATATATTTTATCTTCAAGTGGGTACAGTAGGAGGTGGGACACAACTCGCTTCTCAATCTACATGCCTGAACTTGCTTGGCGTGAAAGGTGCAAGCAAAGAGTCCCCAGGAGCTAACTCTAGACTACTGGCCGCCATTGTAGTCGGTTTGGTGTTAGCAGGTGAGCTCTCTTTGATGTCTGCTATAGCAGCTGGGCAGCTTGTCAAGAGTCACATGAAATACAATAGATCCAGCAAAGACATGTCAAAAGTTGCATGCTAAACAGGTACAAAATAAAAGAAAAAAAGGGAAGGGGGTCCGGGTGTGATTATCGAGCTACAATTAAAGAGAGAAGAGAGTCCACTAGTCCAGGCTGTGTTGTTTTGGGTGGTGCACATGGGAAAATGTTGGGGGGGTTCAATTTTCCATAGCTGTAATAAGGGTTTTCGGTATCTTGTGGTGGAGGAGGAGAGAGAGACAGAGGGAAAAGTAATATAACATGGGGGTGAGTTGGGTTGGGTTGGGTTGGGTTGTATGAGTTTTCTCTTGTTCTTATTTTGTTCTTTCCAACTTCTCTAATTTGCATTATAAGCCTTTCTCTCTCTCTCTCTCTCTCTCTCTCTCTCTCTCTCTCTCTCTCTCTCTCTCTCTCTCTCTCTCTCTACTTTTTCACCAGAAAAAGTCTATTTTACAGAATCTATTGTGAGTGCTCTTAAGGCTTATAATGAAAATTCTCATGTACACTATTGACCATATTGGCTTATGAGATATGAGGGCTTTTGAATATCTAAGTTTGTTATTCTTTGTTTTATAATGCCTTATTTGCTTTATCACCTGTTAATAGATTAGAGGAAGAACTATTTAAAGATTACCTTTATTATTAATCTGTTTTATAATGCATGTTTTTGAACACTACTGGACAATGCCTTTGATGCTTTTGTATCAAGTAACTTGAACCTGTTTGCAGTGCATTCTTTTTTACATTGGATTTTATTTTGTCGATATCTATTTTGGCCCATCTTTGCTTCTTAGATTATGAACTTTTTTTTTGGCCTGATGATGATAGTTTTACACACGAGTCTTTGTTTTGGTTTTATCTTTCTGCTCCCACCATTATCAACATTCATTATAAGCCTCCAAAGGCCATTTGCTGCATATTTTGTGCCAACGTATCGTTACTCTTATTATTATTGTTGTTCTCTAAAGGATAGAATAAATTATCTATTGGAAGTGCATTTATGGTGGTTTTGGTGAATGTCAATGGCAGTGGTTGTAGTGGTAATGGTTTAACCTTCTGAATGATGTGATTGAATTTTTAGCAAGTTTTGCTACAAGGTGGCTTCAACATTGTTGTTTTCTTGAGGAACTTGTTGGATTGAGTACCATATTGTTGTTTAACGTCTACTCTCATTGATACTTTTCTGGGAATGGATTTCATTCTTTTCAGTACTTTTTTTTATTCAAACCTTTGTTGTAAATATTGTATTTTGTTTCTCTTTGTAAAATTGTATTATATCTTTCTTCTTTTGATGTGTTCTCTAGAATTTGTATCTTAGATTGGACAGTTTTAGTCTACAATTTATTTCTAATACTTTACAATACTATTAAAATAGATTTAGTTATGATTTCTTGTTAAAATTCTTTTATTTGTAATTTACTTTTCTAAAATGTTCTTACAGTGGAAAAATCTATTTTTATATGCTAAAGTAAATTGATTTTTTCTTCCCCAAGTTATCATTCTCTTGCATCTGATAATGGTGAAGTTGGAGGTTGATTGTCCCTGTGTCACCCCAGAGGTTGTTCTCAAAGAATCTGGTCATGTTGATAAATTTACTGACCTTATGGTTAAAGATGAGAAAACTGGGACTTGCTATCGTGCCGATCACTTGAAAAGCTTCAAAAAGACCTTTCCATAACTGCCAAGGAGGCTGCAGAATTGAAGCGCATACTTGCTGTTTTGGATGATCTTTCAGCTGAAGAGCTGGGTGCCAAACTTAAGGATTATGGCATTACAGCTCCAGACACTAAGAATCCACTTTCTGATCCATATCCATTCAATCTTATGTTCCAAACATCAATAGGCCCATCTGGCTTGAGCCCTGGGTGAGCACGTTACATTTTGGTACTAATTATTCTTAGTGATTCTTTTTTATTAAGATTCTTGTTTGGTCAGTAATGATATGTAATTAAATCTCCTCTGCTATAGGTTCATGCGGCCAGAAACTGCACAGGGCATATTTGTTAACTTCAAAGACTTGTACTATTACAATGGGAACAAGATTCCTTTTGCTGCTGCTCAAATTGGCCAGGGTTTCAGAAATGAGGTTCTTAATTTTCTTATCTTTGGACTTTAGCACTTATGTTTGCATAGGATGCTCATATTATTTCTAATTGGTAACGGATCTTTGTAACTAGTATTTTGGTCCTCTCCTTTCTTATAAGAATAGAAAATAGCCATGTAATGTAGCTGTTGCATTCCTTAGTGCTATGCTTCTTTTGTGCCCAAAACTGTGTCCCGTTGATCTGTGACAGTGTTGCAAGGTCCATTTTGTTTTTTAAATAAAACCTTAAACAATATCTCATTCCAAGAATACTGTATATATCTACAGATTTCTCCTCGACAAGGGCTTTTGAGAGTTCGTGAATTTACACTTGCTGAGATTGAACACTTTGTGGATCCCGAAGACAAATCTCACCCAAACTTTGCAGAAGTTTCCCCTTTTAGTTTTCTGTTTTCATTTTTAATGGGTTCCTTCAGCTTATATGTGAAAAATTACTTATCATATTGTAACTTTTCCTTTTTTCTTTTTTTAAACAGGAAAATTTTTAGCATATGAGTAACATTAGCTTCTTGTCTGAATGTGAGGGCATTAACTGTTTAGCCTCAACAATTAAGTGCCACTACTCATATTAGAAAAGCAAAGCATTATGTTGTCAGTACTGCAAATCTCTAAAAAGGAAAATCTAATATTAAATGTCCTAATATGACAGTTTAGGACCCATGCTTCATATGCATGTTTGCTGTTCAAAGACTAAAGTTAGTTTATGTTGTATAGATGATACCTTCATTATTTTGTTTTCTTTTTCTAATTTTGATTTCGCTAAGAGAGTCCAATTTCTTGAAACTGTAATTGCTGATAGCTAATTTACATCTCCTGTCTTTCGCAGAGTCCGTGTATACTGGTGTAGATTTCTGTAAGAGATTATGTGGTGTGTCTATAATCAGGAGGTAATTTCGCAATGCAATTGTGGCATGTGTTTTTTTGTCAGTTTTTCATATAAATTTTATATTTGGAAGCAAACTCTAGATGATTTCTATTCTTGGGCCAAAAAATAAGATTCAAAGCTGTAATTTTTCACAATGTACTAATTCGATATATTCTCATTGCACACTTATTCTTGTCATTACAGCAGTGAGAGTATGGAGAATGCTCTGAGAGCATGTTGTAAGGGAATCAAGATTGGGAAAATTCTAATCCACAGAGAAGGAGACAATGGCCAGCAGGTTTCTGTTTTGTTTCTTTATTTTATTTTTGGTGGTGTGTGCTCTGTAGCATTGAATTTAGTTAGCTTAATATTTATCTCATATTTTCTTGAGTCGTTGCACCAGAATTCCCTTAATCAAGAGCCATATTCTGTTAGAAGTGAATCATGTCTTGTTAACAGAATGATTTTTCAACTAGTTACAGGTCTTTCCCAGAGCTTGGACAACAATTTTGATTTCTCTAGACAATAGTGGCATGTGGAACCTTCGAATAGACAATCTAAACTCATGGTATCTAGGCCAGGAAACGTACATTAGTGTTGTAAACTCTGAGTTTGTGAGAAGAATTGCAGAAACAGCAGAAAGTAAGTTCAATTCAATTTCGTTTTCTGGTTTTAGATATGCAACACGCATTTTATTGATTTTTCCTATTTTTTATTTCTATTTAATGTGATAAACATTTCCAAGTCTATACTTTACATTTATTCAATAAGACCAAATAAGAAAAGAAGAAGAAAGAAAAAAGTCTACTGTTCTTAAAGATTATAAAAATCTGAAATCATCAATTACTGAAGTCTACATATTTTATATTTATTACACTCTTTGTTTCAAGGATGGAATCATGAAACTATACAATTAATTTCAGTCACATGAAAATGATGTTTTTTTTGGACATTTGAGTTGGAATATGTTTCTTTATGTTAAGTTTGAACCATTAATGAATATAGTTTTATTTTGTCTCTCCATCTTTTTACTGTCAATTCTAAGTGCATTTTGTTTGCTTTGTTTTTTTTCTTGAATTGAACCTCAGTTTCTCATGCCAGTGCGTCAACTAAATCTCTAAACATAAAAGCTAATAAGCTATATGTATTTTCATTCATATGATATTTATACACTCCAATTTTGCTATGATTATTTCTCACGTGTTAGATGTAACTTTCTAGTGCCTAAGGAGTAACGACTGTGTACTCTTTTTGATCCTATCTTTCTTTCTTTACAGGATCGCTCTCTTGATTTCCATGCTTTTTATGTGCTCTATATGCTGTCACAGGTACAATTTTTTGTTCTTTTTAATCTACTCTCAGATTATTTTTACTCCGCAATGATGCATTCCAATTTTCTTACTTAATTTATTTCTACGCATACCTTTTTTCTCTTGATTTCCTTATTGTAAACTTACCTGCCCCCTCTCTTTCCCTACTTCCTTTGGGGTTTGAAAAAGCTATCTTAAAAGTCATCTTTTACATCATATTAGCTATCTGTTTGTTTGGATATAAAAAATATCTCTTAATATTGTTGCTAAGAAACTCTGAGAATGAAAGACAGAGTGTTGAGGTACATGACAGGGAGATATTTAATATATTTGTTATTAGTTTTAGAAAGTTCCCATACTTGTATTTGTGAAGTTATAGATGGACTATAATTTCCTAATAATGATGCAATTAAAGGCTATTTGCACGCTAATAATCGATTGCTCATACTGGTATGATTTTATATGAAGCTTCATTGTAGTGGAATTGATACTCTCTGATACATTCACTCTCTATATTTATAGCATATGTACTTTACTGGTTAGTGGTTACAAATCGTTTTGGAGATAAAATAATTAACTTTTGTCTACCCTTGAGGCCCAATACCTTGATCAATTGTGTATTTTTCCATTACTGTACAATTCTGTCTACAAAGACAGCAGTTATTCTTTGGGAAAAGCTATCCTGGCTACTAAAACAGACATGCTGCATAATAGCTTTTTGTTTGGTTGTTTATTCTAGGTGTCAATATCTCTATTTTTGTTTGGGTTTGGATTGTGTTAAAGGGATTGTCAATATCTCTCTTGATGTTGCAAAATAGTACTTGATTCATAACTAGAAGGTATCCTTCTCTGACAATCATTTTGGTCCAAAATTGTTGGTTAATAAAACTTCCAAGTTTAGTTTGTTGTGTTTTCTCTCTCTGTTTTTTTTTTTGGCAGTGGCTTCGATCATAAAGCACACTCTGCTGCTAATTTTTGTAGCTTAGTTTATTGTGATGTTCTATTTGTGTTTCTCTTTTATGAGTTTCTTATGGCTTGTTGGACTTAGTCTAAATACATGGTCATGCTCTTTATTCAATCTCTCAAACTATTTTAGACTAATGAATTGGCACAACCATTTATGCTCTTTATTGCTTCTTTTTTAGTAAGCCTAATCACATGTTTGCCTTGCACACATATAATATGAGTGTCATCTAAATTCTAGGCCATTGGATCTTATATATATCTTACATCATGCAGTTATGTTTATATGCACACAAGCATATATAGTGCTCTTTATTACTGTTATGGTTGGAATAGTATGGTACATATATAAATTTTTTTTAACTTCTCTATCGTTTCCTTCCTCTCTTTCTCTTTCACACATATACATGAACACATGGTGGGGCTGTATCATTGAGACACCCATTAGGATGCAGTGGAGCTCGTATCTTGGTCACATTGTTAGGGGTAATCTATAAGCTTCCCTTCTCTTGCAATGCATTCCTAGTTTGACATTATAATATCATTTATATAGTTCTCTGGTTTTGTTTACATGTTTTCTTAATGATCTAAAGTCATAGTTCGTGGTCATATCTAAGCTTATGCTTTCTACATATACTCATGTGAAGTGATCTCCTGTTTGTCATTTATTCTTTTAAATTTCTGTTGAGAGTTTAGCTGTGGAATAAAAGAGATGTTGGTAACTATGCTCTCTCTGATATATTTTACTTGCAATTTCTGAAATAAGAATAATGTTGTTGCAGGTATTGAGACATAAAAAGGGAAAGTACGGGGTTGGTGTCATATGCAACGGTGGCGGGGTAGCTTCTTCACTTGTTCTTGAGCTCATGTAAGACCTGTAATTGTTTTTGAGCTTATCTTGATTTAATTCTCCTGATCGGCTAGCCAGCTTATAAATAAAGCTAATTGGCTAACCCAATTGTACTCATCACTTGGTTCATTTTCAAAAATAAGAATCAATTTCTCATCATGATTCATATCAATAGAATAGCAAAACTTGTTGCTTATTCTTGCATTGTTGAGAGGAAATGATATTATATTATCATGGGTTTAGCTTAGACTACATATATTCAATAGGACTCAACTTTACCAAACTAGCAAATGCTAATCTATTTTGTGCGACTTCAGTTAATTGTTTCTTTTGCTCACCTGTCATAACCTGATGAAACCAAAAAAGAAAAAACTGCTAGTATTTCCTTTATATCTTATGTGGAGACTTGGAAATTATGGTTTTTGACACTCTTAAGTAAAAGGCTCATTTCCGAGTAGTTTCGAAGTAGAATGGTTTTTGTTTGCTTTGGTGTAGTTGTGAATCCATTATTTTGTATGTGGTGTCCTTTCTTGGATATAATTTCCATAGCATTTTTCTTGAAGTAATTTGTGATGCTAGATAATAACAATAAAATATTTCTTTGTTTATTTTGCAGATGTGACAAGCGAAGTATAAAATGATACTTATGACTCCTTGAAAGTAGTAACTTTGTTTATTTATTTGTGTTGAAAGTAGTAACTTTTAGACTCCTTGAATACTTAAAGAATATTTTGTTGTTGATGATAGTGTTGAATGTTTTAAACTAAATTGTGGATTGTAAATTCAATGTTGAATGTTCTTACTTTTTGGTATTTGAAAATCAAGTTCATTTGATGATGCTAGTATATATTAGAAAGCTAATTTTAATTATATAAAAAAAATTAAAATATAATAGAATAAATTAGTGTTATATAAATAAAATATATAATGAGAATTTAAACATATCTAAATATAACAATAATACGAAAATTGAGTTATAATATCTATTACAATAACACTTTTTATGCAAAGAATTATGTTATGCAAACTTCATTATATAACACAAATAATGTGTTATACTAAAGTGTAGTATAACACAAAAAATGTGTTATACTAAAGTATAGTATAACACAAAAAATGTATTATACTAAAGTGTAGTATAACACAAAAAAAAGTGTTATATAATCGACTATAAATAACATAATTAAACACTTATCTATGTATTAAAATAACACAGAAATTGTGTTATCGTTGACAGTACAATAACACATCTGTATAACACTAATAAAGTGTTATGTAAGTACCCTGACCTACGATAACATAGTCGGTCTTAACACATCAGAAAGTGTTATCGTATGTTTTGATAACACATTTTCGGTGTTATTAAAAGCATTTTTTCTTGTAGTGAATCATTAGTAACAGCCATAGGAGTTGGTGGAATTTGAATTCAAAGGGTGTCTCAAAACTCTATAAATAGGAGTCTATTGCTCACTTGAAAGACACAACTTTTCTATCCACTAGAGCACTTGGCTAGAAACACCTTGAGGCTTGATTATTCCATAAAGCATTTCCAAAATCTGTGAAAGATCCCTTAGTGCTTGAGTTAGGGGGAAATAAGCTTTTGAACAAAGGTTTCAAATCTTGTTCAAGTTGGTGATCCCCAACACTCTTCACTTTGGTTGTGTGAGTGAGAGTTTTTTTATTGTTTTGTTCTTGTTCTTATTTTTCTTCTATTGCTTCTCTTCTCATTATTCTTGTTATATTTACTTGTATCATTGTTTAGAGTTGTAATCTTTATTTCTTTTGTTTCAAACCCTTCACTTTATTTGTATCTTTTGCTTAGAGTTGTATTTCACTATTCTCTACTTCTATTTCTTCTTTTGTTTATTTGTATTTTCAGTTATAGAGTTGTAACACTTTATTTAATCAATCCTTGTCTATTGTACTTTGCATTGTAAATTTCTTACCATTTCCATTGAGGCAAATATATATTTTCCTAACATTCAAAAGTTTATCCCTTGTTTGTTTTAATGGAAGTGAGACTATCAAGATCATGAATCAAGACCTAGTGAAGTTGGATAGGTTAATGGATCCAATTGAACTAGGTGGTAAGACAAGGTAAGTGTAATTGTATACACTATTTTATATAATAGTGATGAAATTTATTTCATGTATTAGCATGTTTTCAAATGTTGATATATGAATAATTGTGTAGATGGTAACATGTTAATACAATATGAGATACATTGTAACATAGTTGACAAATCTATTTGTGAAAGCTAATGTGTAATTCTTAGAAGTGAACTTTTGACAAGCTCTACATATTATAGGGATTTTTAATTTTATGTGAGATAGTAGTACATACATTTGACATGAAAATTATGTTTTGAGAATTTATAAAGCATGATAATTAGGTAGTTTTTGACATGTCTATATATTGATTTTATGAATCAATAGTATATATCAATATGTGGATATGTGAATTATTGTATGATATTTTTGATCTACTTACAATATGATAATGAGATTCAAAATGCATGCTAATATGATGGATATATGTTGACAAATTATGTGAAATTTCCTTGAGACATAATTATGTTAATATATGAAAGTATTTTGATATATACATGAGAATTATCATGATTATTATGGTGTGCCATATAATATGATTATTAAGGTGATAATAATATAAATATGTTTTATCCCATATTATTGCAATGTGATGAGTTACCATTTATTTGGTAAATAAAGAGAATTATTTAAGAAATTAAATTTCTCATCTAAGTGTTGACCATCTCAACTTATGAGATAAGAAAATATGAACCAAAGGGGGTTACACCTTTTGATAAGTGTCTTGCTATTGCAAGAAAAATGAATTAAGGGGATCCAAAATTATGGGATGACATATTGACCTATAGGCTTGGAGTCTAAAGAGCGGTCAAAAGAGAAAAATTTGAGAATTATTTAGTGACAATAATTCTCAAATATTCAATGTCTCAATGAGGTGACATTACAAATTTGGAGAAGCAATTTTGAATCTTTATACCAATAGTGAATAAGGTTGAAGAGAATTTTATTCATTCTTGTTAAAGATGGTGATATGTTTTAAATTAATCTCAATGAGGAGATAATTTTAAACCAAAGAATTAGAAATCAAAGTGTTTAAATAAATCATTGAGGGTTTATTTTCTTTGATTTAAGTGTTTAAAAATTTACATCTTCAAATTGATTTTGATGAGAAAATCAATGGATGTCAAAATGATGTTTTCAAAAGAATCTCAAAGAGACTCTTAGAAAACGCACAAAAGTTGTTTAAGTGATTTTGAGATTATTTAGACAACTAAAAGTGAAATTAGTGATTATTTGCTTAAAAAAAGTTCACATGGTATTTATATCTCCATATGAGTTATGGAAAGGAAGAAGAGTAGCATGAGTTAATAGTGTTAAACCTGTCTCAACAACATGACGATGTTTCCTCTCTACTCGGCCATTTTGAGCTGAGGTATAGGGATACAAAAATCTATGATGTATTCCTGCTAAATTCATAAAAGAAATGAAGGAACAAAATTCTCTACCATTGTCAAATTGCAATTCCTTAATCTTAGAATCAAACTAATTTTCTAAAAGTATTTGAATTATTTAAATGCATTTAAAGCTTGATCTTTTGAGTGTAAGGGATATAGCCAAGAAAACCGAAGATAGTCTTAAAGAATTAGAACAAAATATCGAGAACCATCAACAACTGGTATAGGAGAAGGACCCCATAAATCAATATGAATTAAAGCTAATGGTTGAGTTGCATGAGATTAGAGAGAGAGAAAGGTATTCTATATCTCTTTGCAAATTGACAAGATGAACAAAAGTGATTTTTAATATATGAAAAAGATTTGTTACATTGATGTAAAACATTGTTTACAATGTCTGAATGAACATAGCCCAATCGGGCATGCCAAATATCAGCTGGTGAGTGATGAGTGTGACAAAAATGGGTTGATTTGGTGACTGGTGTGGTCGACCAAAGTACAGTTGAGACATATGCAGATTTTGGTGATGCTTTTGAGATAGATTTGAGGGAAGTAATGTCTTGAAGAGTGTAGAGGCCTTTGTTAAGAGATCCTTGGTGTAGATTTCTCCTCGTAGCCAAGTCCTTTATGAGATAGGAATTGGAGTAGTATTCAAGAAAAACATTGTTATCAAAACAAAATTTAGAAACAAAAAAAGGTTAGTAGAAAGTTGTGGAACATGGTAAAAATTTTGCAACTAAAAAGAATTATTGGAAGTATGGACCATAGATTTACCAAGGGATTAAACAAGAAGTGAGTGGCCATTACCAACTTGGAATGAGTTAGAACCATTGTAAGAGTTGTGGTTATCAAGATCGGTTGAATAAGGAGTTAGGTGTGGGATGCACTCGAATCAAGCAGCCAAGTATCATTCAAGATATTATTGGTATTAGCCACCATATCATTGACAGGAGAAGGAGCTGACTGAGATGCCAGAGCCTGAGATAAGGCTTGTGGAGGTGGTAGATGCGGATTAAATCGTCTGTAGCATGTGTAGGCTTGATTTCCTAGTCTCAAACACAACTAATAGAAGGTTCTTGAGCCATTTATGGATCTTGAAGATTGATGAAAAGATCTATTCGCATTACAAAAAGAATGAGGAGGAGGTCCACGACTCTGAGAAAACGATTCCAAGATTGAGACCAAGAATGAAGTTGAGTACGATATGCTACATTCACAACCATGGGTGTAGCTTCATCAATGGAAAGCTATTGTTCAAACTAAGATTCATGAGCCTGAGTAAATTGGAGATGTGGTCGAAGTTGACTCCCTTGGATTTTGAAGTAATGGATGTTGGGGGAGAGTGAGATAACATCACCACAAAAATAGAATCTACACAAAATTTGGATTGACAGAGACTTAAAAAAGATTGAGAAAGAACTTGCAAACCCGAGTAGATCAATGGAGTTCTTCAATCTTTGATGAAGCTTTGAAACCCTAGGCAATACCACCACTTTCTTTGAGCAAATCCTTCAAGCAAATCAAAACCACAAAACCAAGGCTTGTACACGTTGAGAAACACTGTCCTAATACTCTATTTCCCAGCCACCATTGATGTTTGAGGCCTTCTCATGAGGAAATGAGGGTTGAGATTGAACAATCCTTCAACTCTCTAAGTCAAGCACTTTCTTGGAGAGTTCTTAGAGAAAACTGGAGATTCTTGGAGGTAGAGAAAAAGAAAGGGTAGAGAGAGATTGGAGAGAGTGATCAAGTCTCCCAAATCACTATTTTTGACCCATATATAGAGTAGGCACTATCATTAGGTCCAACTAATAGGATTAGACTTGTAAAACACGTAATTTAAAGCATTTACGTAAATCCACGTAATACAGCAGGCGACGCATCGCCTGCTAGGGTTTCTGGAAACCCTAGCTTTCAGGCAATATGTCGCCTCTTAGGTGGCGACGTATCACCACCCTCTCTAACTTTGGACACTTCCAAAGGTCCTAAATGTGCTCCAAATGCACCAACTTTTTGGGAACCCTTAGATACTTTTATGTATAACTTTGGACCCAAATTTGCATTTTATTAGTGCCTACATTTTGAAATTCAAATTCACATCTTCACTATGTGAATTCTACTAAGTGTTTATACCTTGCTTGTATTTTAACAATTTATCATGTGTATTTAACCAATCATAACAATCCACCACTTGGTTAAATACAAGCCACATTCTCTAGCTTAAATAGTTTTGGTGCATAAAATAAAGTGTCTTTCAGTTTGAACTTTATCTTCGTGAAAATACCACAAAGTATTATCGAAATTATTAGTAGCTTAAAGCTTGAACCAAGTATTCCATATGATAACACCGGTGATGCCTCACACACCTCCACTTTTTTTTCCCACTTTCTCTCTTAGCATTATCATGTCCATGTGCTCATCTCTTCATAGACTTTCAGGGGAGAAACTCCAACTCCCATGAGAGGCAGCACCACCTCTAAGTCCACATAGGTGAAATTCTTACAACATCTTTGCTATCTTGATAGATGCTTGTTGCACTCAACTGAACTTCATTAAAAGCCCTAGGTTTAACTCTAACTCGATAGAAACCAACATTAACCATCTCGGATGGAACTCATCATAAATTTTAGTGTTGAAACTATTCACTTATCAATGACTTACTCTTACCCGTTGAACTTTTTCCCTTGATTTGTACAAGTTGAGAGTTGGGTTACCATCTTTGGTGAATCTATTCTTTTAGGAGTTTCAATCCCATCCCTTTTGAAGTAGAACTTACTAACCTTCTCACAAGAGGTTTTGTAAATGGATCTGCTAAGTTCTCAATTGTTTTAACATATGAGATCGATATGATTCCACCTTGAATCAATTGACTCATATATTCATGTCTTAGACTAATGTGCCTAGACTTTCCATTATACGCACTATTATATGCTCTAGCAAGTGTGGATTGACTATCACAATGTATTGAAATTGTTGATAACATATCCGTGGTTAAAGTAATATCCATCATGAGATTCCTAAGCCCCTCGGTCTCTTTTTCGGTTACCGCTAAAGCTATGAACTCTACTTCCATGGTTGAGTGTGATATACACGTTTGCTTCTTGGAGCCTCATGAGATTGCTCCTCCTCCAAGAGTAAACACCCAACCAGTGGTGGAAAGATTATCTCCAATTCCAGATATCCAATTAGCATCGGAATATCCTTCAAGTATCTCTGGAAAGTTTGTATAGTGAAGACCATACTCTTTGGTACCTTTAAGATAACCAAGTGTTCTCTCAATAGCTTTCCAATGCTTGATACTTGGATTGCTAGTAAACCTACTAATTTTACTAACCGCATACACAATATACGCTCTTGTGCAATGAGAAGCGTACATTAGGCTACCTACTTCACTTGCATATTCCAATTGAGCCATCACTATTCCTTTATTCTTTTCAAACTTTATGTTTGAATAAAATGGTGTATGTGCCTCTTTGATTTTGAGATGATTGAATTTGTCAAACACTTTCTCAACATAGTGGGTTTGACTCAACACAAAACCCCTACTATTCCTTCTAACTTTGATACCTAGAATGGTATCCACCTCTCCAAGGTCTTTCATTTTAAAGTTAGAAGATAGAAACTTCTTTGTTTCCATTATTCCTTTCATGTCATTACTCAAAATCAATATACCATCTACATATAGGCATACAAGTATGACAAAGTCACCACAAGTCTTAGAGTATAAGCACTTGTCCGAATTGTTGTGTCTAAATCCATTAGAAACAATGACTTTATCAAACTTCTCGAGTCATTGTTTTGGAGCTTATTTCAAACCATATAATGATTTGCCAAGTCTACACACTTTATGTTCATTTCCTTGAATAACAAAACATTCTGATTGTTCCATATAGACCTCCTCTTTGAGATCCCCATTTAGGAATGTCGTTTTGAAGTCCATTTGGGGAACATAAATGTTGTATATAGATGATAAGGCAAACAACAATCTTATAGAAGTAGTCTTTCTACTGGTGCATTTGTGTCAAAGTAATCTATTCCCTCTCTTTGTTTGAAACCTTTGTCTACTAGCCTAGCCTTGAAGGTTTGTATGGTGCCAAAGGTATGATATTTCTTTCTAAATACCCATTTTCACCCAATTGGTTTGGACCCCTTTGTAAGGTCAGCCAATTCCCAAGTGTGATTTGACTTAATTGAATCCATTTCATCATTAATTGCCTCCTTCCAAAAAGCGGAGTCCCTCAAGGACATTGCTTCCTTGAAGGTTTTGGGATCATCTTCTATTTGAAGTACTATTGGATGTTTCCAAGTAACTTCCTCATTATCACCTTCAACAAGGTATACTGTCTCTATTGGAGAATACTACTCATTTGATCCCAAATCTTTGAGCATTTGGCTTCTTCTAGGCAATTGAGGTTGCTCACCAACTATTATAGGAGTCTCCTCCCGAGGCTCACTAGTTTGAGTTGGTTCTAACTTGTTGTCACCGCATGACATGTTCTTAAAGAACTCAACCTTTCTAGATTTAATTATTATATTAGATTCCAAGTCTAATAATCTATAAGCTTTGATATTTTGGGCATAACCCACAAATGCACATCTTGTAGCTCTTGGACCCAACTTGGTCCTTTTTGGATCGGTGCTCTTACAATAAGCAAGACACCCTACACTTTATGATAACCAATGCTTGGTTTCTTTCCTTTCCATAACTCATATGGAGATATATTATTTTTCTTCATGGGAATACAATTCAAAATATGACAAGTGGATAGCAAGGCTTCACCCCACAAACTAAAAGTCAATTTAGAATGTAATAGCATAGCATTAATCATCTCAATAAATGTTCTATTCTTTCTTTCTGCTATATCATTTTGTTGTGGAGTATAAGGGGTTGTACATTCATGAATTATTCCATGTTCTTCACAAAACAAGTTAAATTCATTTGAAAAATATTCACCTTCCTTATCACTTCTAAGTATTTTAATTTTCCTTTCAAGTTGATTTTCAACTTCTGCTTTATACACTTTAAACACATCAAATGCTTCATCTTTGTTTTTAAGAAAATATACATATGTGAACCTAGAGCAATCATCAATGAAAGTAATAAAATATCTACTTCCTACTCTAGTCAACATTCCATTAAGTTCACATAAATCAATATGTATCAAATCTAACAACTTAGAGTTTCTTTCAACACTAGGAAAATGTTTCTTTACCATTTTAGATATAACATACAATTCACATTTTTCATGCTCAACATTATCACAATCAATCAATCCACATTTGACAGCTCTTTTAATTATGTTAAATCCTATGTGTGCAAGTCTAACATGCCGCAAAGTAATAGAATTTGAGCCAAGCATATAACAAGAAGAAGAAACTTTATTGTTCACATTGTCAATGGAAGTACAATGTTTGAACATGTCATCACAATCATATCCCTTTCAACAAAAACATTGTCTTTAGATAAAATAAGCTTGTCGAAATCTATCACAACCTTGATTCCTGGTTTGCCAAGTAAATTGCCACTCACAAGGTTTCTACTCGTTTCTGGTATATACAAACCATTGGTGAGTAGAACCTTCTTTTCAGATGTGAAGAACAAGTCAATAGTTCCATTTCCTTCAACCCTTGACCTTTTCTCATTGCCCATTTGGATTTCATGCCCTTCCTTTGAAGATTCAAAGGTCTTGAGTAGAGATCTATCATAGGTTACATGAATGGTAGCGCAAGTATCATACCACCACCCACTCACCTTTCCATGTATGGCATTAACCTCACTTAGTGTTGCCACTAGTTCCTCTTGGGCTGAGTTGACTTTTGCCTCATTGTTATGGCTCCTCTTGAACCTACAATCTTGAGCAAAGTGGCCATTCTTGCCACACACAAAGCAAGGTCCCTTGGAACTCTTGAATTGTCCCTCATTCTTCTTGGGCCCCAAGGGTTTTTGGCCCTTGCCCTTGTTCTTTCCATTTCCTTTCCCTTTGTTAGGGGTATTTACCACAAGATTGGCCTTAGAAGTCTCTCCATCAGACTTCTCATCATTCATATCTCTAGAACGAGATTCCTCCTCAATTCTCAAGTGTTTGACACTTTCCTCCAAAGAAATCTCTTCATTTCTATGGAAGATCTTTTTCCTATAACCTCTCCATGAAGGAGGTAACTTAGCTATAATGGCACCCACAAGAAATTGTTCTAGTAATACAATTTTAAGAGTAGACAATTTATTCACAATAATTTGCAGCTCATGAATTTGAGGGAGAAGTGGTTTATCATCATAAAATTTAAATTCCATATATTGAGTAATAAAGAATTTCTTTGTACCTTCCCCTTCCTCTTTGTATTTCTTTTCCAAGGTCTCCCAAATCTCCTTGGCGGTCTTGGTGTTGGTGTAGAGATCATAGAGTCTATCCAATAGAGCATTGAGGATGTGACCCCTATAAATCAATTTGTCTTCTCCGCGCTTCTTCCTTTCTTTAACAAGTTCTTGAGAATCATCTTCCTTGGGCTCTTCCAAGGCTTTTAGGACTTTGTCCAAGACATAGAAAACCTTCAAAGTGGTGAGCAAGAATTTAATTTTGTCTTGCCAATGAACAAAGTTAGTCCCATCAAATCTATCTAATCTAACAAGTCTTGTGTCATGAATCTCAAAGCTGAAATAGAGTTAGATTCTCCCATGATATGCTATCTCAGATTTTAGAGTATTAGAATGTTGGGGGAGAGTGAGATAACACCACCACAAAAAATAGAATCTACACAAAATTTGGATTGACAGAGACTTAAAGAAGATTGAGAAATAACTCGCAAACCCAAGTAGATCAATGGAGTTCTTCAATCTTTGATGAAGCTTTGAAACCCTAGGCAATACCACCACTTTCTTTGAGCAAATCCTTCAAGAAAATCAAAACTACAAAACCAAGGCTTATACACGTTGAGAAACGTTGTCCTAATACTATATTTCCCAGCCACCATTGATGCTTGAGGCCTTCTCTTGAGGAAATGAGAATTGAGATTGAAAAAAGCCTTCAACTCTCTAAGTCAAGCACTTTATTGGAGAGTTCTTGGAGAAAATTAGAGATTCTTGGAGCTAGAGAGAGAGAGAGGGGTGGAAAGAGATTAGAGAGAGTGATCAAGTCTCCCAAATCACTGTTTTTGACCCATATATAGAGTAGATATTGTCATTAGGTCCAACCAATAGGATTAGACTTGTAAAACATGTAATTTAGAGCATTTACGTAAATCCATGGCAGGCGATGAATCGCTTGCTAGGGTTTCTGGAAACCCTAGCTTTCGGGCGATGTGTCACCTCTTGGGTGGCAGCCACCCCCTCTGACTTTGGACACTTCCAAAGGTCCCAAAAATTCTCCAAATGCCACCAAAAATTTTGGGAACCCTTAGATACTTTTATGTATCTTTTTGGACCCAAATTTGCATTTTATTAGTGCCTACAATTTGACACTCAAATTCACATCTTCACTATGTGAACTCTACTTGGTGTTTATACCTTGCTTGTATTTTAACACTTTATCATTTTTTATTTAACCAATCATAACAATGGACACCACAAAGGATTTGTAATCGGCACTAAGGCCATTGAGAAGGTATAGAATTTGGTCTCGTTCAGAGACTTTCTCCGAAACAACAACTAAATGATCACTAAGTCCTTTGACTTTCAATATATAATCCATCATGGAAGAAGCCCCTTTCTTGATTGTCTTTAATTTTAGAGTTGATTGAGAGTTGTCCAAGTTGTAGCACTTGTGGTGTGACTAACCAGATACAACATGAGTTCGGTCGTGAGGGAGGAGAAGAGCCAACTAAGAATGAGCCTATCTTTTCAACGCCATTGTTGAAACTCAAGATTGATACTATCAGTGCCATCAATAGTTTGAGGATGAGCAATATTAGTGCCATCTAAGAAGTCTTCGATGCCATTGGCATATAATATAACATTTCCCATCTGAGTGTGCCAAAGAAGAAAGTTACTGCGATCAAGTTTGACCCCAAGAGAGTGATTGAGAGCTTGAGAGCCAAGAATTATTGCTGATGAATAGGGATAACTGAAAGTGTTGTGGAAGTGCCTTGTGCAGAGACAATGGGCGGAGCCTGAGCAGCAGATTCTGGAAGTAGAGGATCGATCACCATTGATGCAGACAGTAGAAACAAGAAAGTGAAGAAGGGAGCCAAGAAAGGCCTGATACCATGTAAATAGTAAAGAAGGTAAAGACAAGTTTGAAAAATCGTGAGAATGACCTGAGTTACTGAGCTCTTAATTATAATAAAGTGATTTGGTTACAATAATGGTTTAGGTAACTAAACCAATGTTACAATTGAGAAATAACAGAAAATGTAACAAACTTTACAACTGAACAACTAAACATAACAGAGTGAGTTGTGTTCTCTAACACTAGTATACTAAAATTTTAAAATATAACGAAGTAATTAGTTACCAGTTTTTTAATTTCAGATTGGTAAGAAATTACTAGCTAGTATGATAAACGCTAATAAACACAACATAATGACTTGCTACCATTTTTTTCAATTTTAATGTAATAACAAATTACTAGTTTGTTAAATCTTAGAAATTGACACAATATTTAGCAACCATTTTCTTTTCAAAGTGGTAAATGGTTACTAGTGTACTAAAATTTGATAAATACAATACGACAAATATTTTCAATTTTTTTAAAATTCTATAATAATAGTGTTAACACGGTATTTTCTCAACAAAAAATATAGAGAATAGTGAACTAGTTTGTATAGAAAATTAGGCAAATGATTTCACATGGTTCAAGTTCAATCATGAATCTTTGTTATTAAGAAAATAAGAACTAAGTGTTACAACTTAAGAAGCTATTTCACAATCAGTTGTATTAACACTATTGTTATTAAGAAAATAAGAACTAAGTGTTACAACTTAATAAGCTATATTTCACTGTGAGTTGTAATACAATTTGTGCAGAGTTTTTGTCATTGAAACATAATATCTCTAATCAAGCATTTGTAGCCTTATTTATAATAAAGATGACTAATAAGTTTCCCATGTTTTTAGGAAAAGTGGCTATTTCCTAAGCTATTTGAATTTGAACATTATTTTTGAATAATTTAATATAAATATCTAAGTAGTTCCTTATAATGTGAAACCACTTTTAGCTACAAACAACCTACACTAAATTGTTGGGAGAAGTGTCAATATCATTCTAAGCTAAGTATCAAGAAGACCTAGTTTGGCCATTCCTTCTCCAAGTTTGATTTATTTTATTCTCTTCTCTTGGAAAATATGAATTTAATTGGATGTATTAAACTAACACTGCTTCAAAAGTTCTTATCTGATTCTTAATCATATGGGAATTAGTTAATGAACGAGATTGTATCCAACCTGATTACTATGCTTTCATGGTAATTGCGATACGCGAGAAATTAGCTCAAAAATTGGGTGTAACAAACAGTAACCTATTACTAATAAGATATGAAATTTTTAATAACATGCATCCAAACAAAATAATTATAAAGTGATGTACTTTTTAATATAAAAGAATGTATAATATTTCGTGGAAGATTTTTATTAGAGATAAATTGTGCAACTATCCCCCCCCCCCCCCCCAAAAAAAAAAAAGAGAAAAAATATTTTATCTCAAGGCAACACCAATGCGATTTACGATTTAGATCTCATGATTAATGGTGATCAAATAACTAATTATAAGAAAATATCTGCATTATTCTCTAATATAGTTTGGATCCACCTAGTTAATGTTCAATCTTCATTAATGGGGTTGGCTTTTGAATCTAGGATGGAGACTGTGTCAATGCATTCTTGAAATCATGCTATCTTGTGATGGTAAAGGATGATCTTGAACTATCAGCTTGACCTGGACCTCCTCGAGTATTCCTGTACCCTGAGCACTACAAGACATTGACCCTGTTGTGACAATGGAAGTCACCGCTAAAGGCCTCAATAGTTGCCGCTTTTACTTTTTGGTGGCAACATGTCACCGCTATTTGGTTGCCTATTGAACTTTGTAGCTATTGGTATCCTTTAGCGATGACAATGCATGTCGTCGCTACAGATTCAAGACATAAAGATTGGAAACGTGTTGCTAGATGGATAATTTGTTTCCCATTTTCAATTTCAATATGGAAACGTGTTGACAGTTATTTTTTTTTTGGAATTTTATAATGGTAACTGGTTACAATATAGTAATTAGTTACCATATTTTTCAATTTTAGAGTAGTAATGGGTTCATAGTTTGCTAAATCTGAGAAACATGCATCTTACTTACTCAAAGTTCATCACTTGATTTTGATTTCAGAGTGGTAACGGATTACCCTTTCTTCATCGTACTTTTCCAAAAAATATTTTAGTCTCATCTTCTATTCCTAGTTTCAGATGGAATCATTTCCACCGACTACTAAAGCTCTGCATCTCAGGGATCAAGAAACACAAATTCATATTCTGCCTAATGAGGAGAGCCAAAATGCCAATGCAACAATTGGACTGTGCCTGGTTGGAAGATTGTTTACAAAAAGAAACATCAACAAAAAAGCATTCAAAGAGCAGATGATGGAATTATGGCGCAGTTGTTCCGACATTCAAATCAGAGAATTTCCAGAGAAATGTATCTCTTCCAGTTTGCTCGCAAATCGGATCTTCACATTGTTGAGTATGAAACTCCTTGGAATTATGATCGACAACTCCTCCTTTATTAAAAAAACTGATGGTTTACAATCTCCAAACCCCTCTTCTTTTATTTATTCTCCATTTCGGGTTAGGATATTTGGGCTTCCTTTTCTGCCAAGTATGCATGTTAGCGTTGCAGAATATATTGGCAATCATATTGGTATTTTTCTTGAAGTTGATTTGCCTTCATACTGTTTCCACTTGTTCTTTTCTTAATGATTCATAGGACATTGGAAATTTAAAGTCAAGTCAAGAGCCCCCATTGAGCGTGTCTTATCGTTCTGACGTCGTCTAAATCGTTTCTGTGATCCGACAATGGTTGCCCAACCTAACATCTCTATGGTGACGGGTTCTCTCTCTAGTCTACTATACTCTCACCATGTTCCTGCAAAGACGTCTATAATCTCTCAATCAATAGAGCCCAAATCTTATGGGAAACGACCACTACAAGGTCCAAATCCTTCTGCAACATCAAGATTACCTGTGTCGCCACCAGTTCAACCAAACAAGAAAGGCAAAACTGATAATCCATTGTAAAGTCGTTAATTAGGTGTGTTTCAAGTCTGTCATAAGATACGTTATGTTATGTTGCTGTAGTTCTTTCTAAGAAATATGTTAATGTCTCGTTTTATTGTTATCTTTATTAAGTGCTGTTTAATTAGGTTTTAGTTTTTGCAGTTTGGTTTTATCTAGTTTGTGTCTGTTAATTAATATGTATGCTGTATTAGCATTTCAGATTCTTCACTGGTTTTCTTCTTTAACTGAGAAATGCTATATTTTCAATATATAGTTAATGCTTTAGTACTTTATCTACCTTACATTATTTTTTGGGACTGTTTTTCTTTCATCACACACTTGGAATACTAGTTATGTGATCGATGTATTGAAAACATATGTATTTCAGGTTACTATCTAGCTTTAAACGTCAAGCTTCCTTTAACTAGGATAAATATACATTATGATTTTAAAAATTTAATACTATATTACAATGTACATCATATGTATAAAGTTAATACTCTAGTACTCTGTTCAGCTATCCATTAATCTTATACCCTTATTATGTTTTTTTACAATCTTAAGTGCTTTTTACGTATGATAAACGTTAATGTAAATATATACAAACTAATATATAACTCAATTTTTCAGTAAGTGTCCTGAAATGGTGTAATATTATACAATCAAGATCAATATATTTAAAGTTAACAATCTATTACTATTTTTAGTTATCATCTAGTTTGTTTATAACTATATTACATCTTAAAACTATATATTTTGTGTAGAAAAGGAAATTTTTAGTTTTAACGTTTTTTTATTTTTTTTAATATTAACTTTAACAGAATATTTTTATATTTAACAAAATATTCTTATATTTAACAGTAGTTTGTAAACGCTTAAACTTAAATAAAATAATTAAAAAATTTAAATATGATATTTTTTAGATATTTTACAATGTTAATATTTTAAAATAATAAATAATTAAACAAATTAAAATATAATATTTTTTTAGATATATTACAATGATAATTAATTAAAAATAGTAAATAATTAAACAAATTAAAATATGATATTTTTTAGATATTTTACAATGATAATTATTTAAAAATAATAAAATCATATCATTTATAACTTAAATAAAATTTAATTAAACTTAAACTCACTTATTAGAATAATATCATATTAAACATATAATATAATCTACTGTGAATTAGCAATAAATTTTTTTTTTTAAATTAGCAAGAAACTTAAATTCAAAATCCACGTATAATATTTAATATTACATTAAACATATAATATATAATATTTTGTTGTCACTTCCAAATTCAAAAACTAGAACAAACATAAACTTAAACAAAAATAAATAAATTATTTAATTAAAATATAATATTTATTTAAAATTTATATGATATTAATATAAATTTAATAAAAATAATTAATAAATTCTATAAATGAAACTAAGTAAATATGTATATTGTACGTTGTTTGTATATAGTATTTATATATATAAAGAATTTTTATATTTTGTTAATTAATTTATAAAAATAATTATTATAGTCTTAATGAGAGGAATTTATACCTTTTTTAGTTGTTGAATATTTATTTTGAATAAATAGTCTAATATAAGCTCACATAAACTATATTTTTTCATATAAATAAATGGCTTCATATATGCATAAAAAATGGTGAGAAAATAGATAATATAACATGTAAAAATATTAGACTGCCACATTTTGGGACAAAATAATTACTTTGTTGTATTTTTAAATTTTTGTAATGTGTTTAATTAATTTAATCACTAATGTTTTATTTGGAAACAATACCTCTACGTTTGTGCAACGCTACGTACTTATTTATGTGCTTTTAAATGTTATTGTATTTAGATATTACTAATACAAATATATAGAAAAACACACAAACTCTATTTGCAGCAACATCTTATATAATATTATACAAAAAATAGTTAGATTAAGAGCAAACTCTTTTGTCTTTCTTACAGTTTTTTTTCTCTTAAAAATAGAAGAAGATATTCTCTTAAAATAGAAAACTATGCCCTTTATACACGACCTTTTAAATTCCAACATATATGTTGATGCAATAATTGGTATTTCTTTAGATTTAGTTTCACTTCTGTCAAAAAAAGTACTTAGTTGTTTCATATCCATGGGCCTTTTGTTTAGAATTGTTGTCATGGACCGATTATATCTGGAGGCCCACATCAACAGAGGAGTCATATGATGCTGAGTAATTGAAGCTACCAGAAAAAAAAAAGTTAGAAATATGTAAACTTTATTTAGTTGACTCATTTATGTTATGTAATTTTATGTTCATTAGTAGAAAAGATAACTTGGTAGCCGATGGTCCGGCTGAAAAGGCTAGAGTTTCTAGCAATTCTGCTGGATACAGCTTCGGGGAGGGAATTCCCCCTTGTAGTGCCCATCGAACTTTAGTTGTTTAAATGAACAAATCGTTCCATCAAAAAAAAATAAACCCCCTTTATTTTAGGCAATAGTTCTAACATTTATGTTGAATCATCATTTTAACTGATTGTTAATGGTTAAAAAAAATGTACATCAATTATGCAACCAAATGAAGTTTTGCCAAAAAAAAATAAAGAACCTAAATACTACCTTTGTAAAAAAAACACAAATTTTAGCTGCCAATTACACTTTCGTATTATTATTATTATTATTATTATTATTATTATTATTATTATTATTATTATTAAGAAGACTTCCCAATAGTTATTAGTCAGGTATTAACAATTATAATAGTGTGTCAACATAATAATTTAATATTGCAAGTCACTAACAAGTAAATATTTTTTTTCTATATTAATTTCGAATTTAATTATTTTTTTGACATAATTAATGTTGTTTCCAACTAATAAAAGACATTAACTATATTTAAATATTGACATGTATTTAAAAAATGAAAATTTTACAATATTAAATTTTCATAACAAATACACATTTTTTATCCGTTAACATTTCCAAAAATCTGAAGAAAAAAAATCAAAATTTATTTTTAGAAATATTAATTAACAACTATAAATATGGATCATTGATATTAATTCAATAATTAATATTAAAGTAATTATTGTGTACCCATTATTATTATTATTATTATTATTATTATTATTATTAAAACAATTTAGGTGATTTCTTTTTGGCCAATTGTTTTTTTTTTTTCACCTATTTTTTCTACGTCAAAGTCTGCTTTTTTAATTTAAAAAATGAAAGTCTACTTTTGTTAAATGCTAAACAGTATATTGTATGTCGTGTCAACAACTCCACTTATTATCCTTTACCAAAAAAAATCCTTATCAGAAATTAATTACATTTTTTTTATGTTCCTAATCTTCATTGGAAAATATTAATAAATTTCAATAATTCATCATAATCCACTCATCTTAGCCACATTTCATGTTGAAAAATGTCCCCACCCTACCCCCTCCCTTCCAAAAAAAAAATAAAAGCACGGAAACAAACAAAAGAAAATTAGAAGTCCACTTCTAATAGATAAAATGATTAAAATTGACACTACTGCGTAACTTTTTGTTGGCACTCAAATTTTTTATTTTTGAGGAGAAAAAAGTTGACCAAACAAAAATTTGATGACATTGACATATAAGTTTGGTTGATGAGTTTTTTCTGAATACGTGGGATGTTATTATGCTTTGTTAAATGATAATTTAGATAATATGTTTTACAAATTAGATCAAAATAGTATTCTAGACTTGATTTTGGTCAAAATATTTTTAAATATAATCTTTCATTCTTAGCTCATCGACCACATTTCCTGCTACTGTGAACTAATCTCATCTCCAACGATCTAATAAATGATCTTATAATTGAAAATATTTTAACAAAAATCAGGTCTAAAGTACTATTTTGTTCAATTTGTAAACACACAGTCCAAATTATCATTTAACAAAACATAAATATCGATCGCGCATTCAGAAAAAACATAAGGGCCAAAATAATATTTTTCTTATATATTTATATGTAGTACCATTTTCTCCCATCTTTTTTTATTTGCCTTCAAATTCTTTTTAAATAATAAAATTATTCTTCTCTTGCTCCAAATTAGTTCTCTTAACATGAATTTATTCCTATAAAATTTATTTGTCATTAAATAAAAAATTATTTAACTTTCATACCTTACTTTTCAAGTGATTTTTTGTTGGATTATACAATTAATTAAATAGTTAGAAAAAATTGATGTCAAATTATTTTTTATAATTTATTTATTAGCTATAAGTAAAATATTAAAATTTATAAAAATATATATATATAAAATAAAACAATTTCCAAATTTACAATTTTTTTATGGTCTTTTGTTATTTATTTATGGAAAATTTACATCTATTGCTAAAAGTTAAGAAAATTTTACATTTTTACTGTTACATGGAGTTTTTTTTCTTTTTTACAATTCAAACCTTTTTTTTTCAGTTATACTAGTTCTTCTCTTCGCCGGAGAAGAAACCATTTGCTGGGAGAGGCGATGGGTCTGGGCTTGCGCAGAGGGCTGGTCGGCTCAGGTGCTGGTGAAGTCGCGCCTGCGAGGGGTTGAACGACGACAAAATCGCACCAGTTACCATGAGAATGGGTTTAGTCGGCAAAAGCTTAGAGAAAGCAAAAATGGTTGCTGGTGTGTTTCAGGTTGAAGTGAAGACCAACACTTGGAAAATGGCTTAGCTCACCGGCCAATTATATGAAGCTACATTGTACAGAGGCCAAACATATCACATGGTTCACTGTTTTCACAATCCAACATATGGTTGCGTTTATTTATTTAAATTTATATATAATGGGTATGTTTATTTATTTAAATTTATATAGGTCACGTTGATTAATAAGCTATGTAATTTTCTCCGCCTATATATACATATTATCAACTTTGTTTTGTTTTAGTTTGTAGTATATTTTATATTAATTTAATTTAAGTTTTTTATAAGTATACATATAATTTTAGTTTATATTTAATATATATTGGGTTATTTTTTTTAGTTGTTTTTATGTTATTTTTTTAGTTGTTTAGATTTATGTATAATTGTGTTTCACGTTGCTTTTTAGTTGTTTAGATTTATGTATAGTTGTTGTCACATTATTTGTTAGTTGTTTTAAGTTTATATATATAGTTGTTATGTTGTTGTGTTGATATCTAATTGTAATTTAATTATTTCAGATATATTTTGATTTTGTGTTAAAAAAAAAAGCATGTTAGTATGCAATGAGTTGACGTCTAATTGTTGTTTTTAAATGTGTTAGTATGCAGTGGGTTAATGTTTAGTTGTTATCCAATTGTTATTTTTTAGTTGTTTCATTGATACCGTATTTTGTAAATATAAAACTTTGAAAATAGTATTTTTGAAAACTTAAGGTAGTATTTTTAAAGGAAAAAAATGGAAATTTTTCAAAAATATGGCTTTTTAGCCATCAATGTGCAAAAATATGGGAATTGAACTTTCCTTAATTTGTATTGGAAAATTTAGTTAACAAAAACTCAGTTTATGGGGAAACTAATCGCATGTTGGAAATCAAAATTAAACAAAAAAACATCAGCAAAATGAGGGGTACTATGGTAATTAAAATAACAAAAACTTATCATCTGAAACTTGAGTCCATATTGTGTCTTCAGCCAAGCCACCTCTGTTAGAAAAACTTATACAGCATCTTTATTTATTTTCATGTATATCTGATATTAAACAAATTAATACGAGATAGGCTAAAACATGTTTCTAAATTGAATTCAAAGAGAAACAAAAATAGAATACTTACAGTATACGCAGCGGAATTAAGAGTCCTTCCTTCAGTTTCTCTAACTCTTGTATCCTTTCTGTCGCAGAGTATTATCAAGAAACTGAACCGATCTTCTATTTTCTTCACGATCTTCCAATGTATCCTTAGAACCACCTAGACTAGTGTGGGCAATTCTCAACACATGAGATAGATATAGAGAGAAGAAGAGAAAATAAGAAAGTGGCTTAGAAAAGGACTTGTGTTTAGAGAGAATATAAAACTATCAGAAAATCTGACTTATCAAAAACCCCTGTTTTGACTTCTCTATAAGCACTCCTTTTATAGACTCAATTAGGCCATTTAATTTAATTAAAAAATCAATAAAATAACAGTCATTTTGAAACCCTAGGTCGAAATTATCATGGGCTATAAGCCCGTGGAATTTCCCATTTGATTATAAGCCCATTGGACTTAAAATCAAGGCCTGTATTATTTTCTATTGATTTAATTAATTAAATAATTATTTAAATCTTTTATCAAATTAATTATTTATAATTTGAACATTGATTTAAATTTATTTATTAATTTAGATACCAATTTAGCTTAATTAATAAATCTGCCATAATTTCTCTTTTCTTCTCAAAATTACACAACTCTGTGAAACTATCCAAAATTGACCTGGTCAACTTTGATAATTCTAATTGATGATTAAATCAATTAATTGAGACTATCTAGATGATTTTATCCAAGGTACAATGGGGACCATGGGCCTATGAAATCAAGCTCCAATAAGTTATCATAAATCTAACAAATAAATTTACTAACTTATTAATTCCTCGTGACTCCACTATAGACTTGGAATTGCACTCTTGAATTCATAGAACGCTCTATAACAAATATAGATACACTATTAATTATCCATTGTTACAACCATAATTGTCACTCAATCCTCTATAGACGGTCTACAATGAGATAGGACTAAAATACCGTTTTACCCCTCATTGTATTTTATCCTTAAAACACTTAGTTCCTTGTAAATGATATTTCAGTAAACTAATTTAATTACTGAAATGAGATCTCTATCATTTAACACCTTGAATCAAACTAAAAGGAAACCATCGTTTCACTTCTTCATCAGAAGCTATAGATGTTCATATCTACGATTAACACTCCCACTCAATTATACTACCGAGTTCCCAAGATGTAAGTATGGGCTAGTCCGTAGGGTAAGCTGGTAGCGAACAAGTCAAAGAACTCAAATAATACAATCAGTTAGAATACTAACCACTCAGAATTGAGATTGAATTGACCTATGGTCAACTATATGATATGACTAGAATAGATAATAACGGTATGTTTACTTATCTTATCAACTGTCAATATCGGTCCTGTCCGATGTAACAAATACATCCGATCTTATCTACTTTGCTAATGTTCTGGAAAGAACATAACACTGTAATGTGTAAGTAGATCATATCGTAGATTGGCAAGTCAGTGTAAATCCGATGCACTGACTAATCTTAGGACTAACTTATTTTTTAACATATAATCATATTTATATTCCACTGTGATTACGTCACTATAAATAAGATTAGCTATATGCTCGGGATTTAATAGAAGTTTATATTAAATAAATAATCATGAAAATAAAACATGTGAGCAAAGTGATTGACCAAGTCAAAAAATGATTTCTATTCTTTTATTGATAATAAAATGAGATTACAAAGAATTTGGGTTTTAATTAGGGCATAAAACCCCAACAAAATCCCACTTGCACTAATTGAAACTAATGCCTTAATTCTACTAATCCCATCTCCTTGACATGCTTATCAAATGTAGCTTCTGGTAGTGTCTTTGTAAACGGATCCGCAAGATTGTCTTCAGTTGCAATCTTCATAACCTTCACATCTCCCCTGGCCACATATTCTCGAATAATGTGATACTTCCTTTCTATATGCTTACTCCTCTTGTGACTTCGAGGTTCTTTTGAGTTGGCTATCGCTCCTGTATTGTCACAAAACAACACAAGCGGTTTATCCATTTCTGGAATAACACCAAGATCCGAATAGAACTTCTTTAGCCAGACTATTTCCTTAGCTGCTTCTGACGCGGCTATGTACTCAGCCTCCATGGTGGAATCTGAGATTGCAGACTGCTTTACGCTTCTCCAAATCACAGCTCCACCCCCAAGAGTAAACACCATTCCAGAAGTAGACTTCCTGTCATCGACATCAGTCTAAAAATCTGAATCGGTGTAGCCTACAGGGTTTAGAACACCACCCTTGTAGACTAACATATAATCCCTAGTCCGTCTCAAATACTTCAGGATATGCTTAACTGCTATCCAATGTTCCGGTCCTGGGTTTGACTGATACCTGCTCACTACTCCCACTGCATATCAGATATCTGGTCTAGTACACAACATGGCATACATCAGACTTCCAATTGCAGATGCGTAAGGAACTTTTCTCATTGCATCTTCATCTTCAGGAGTCTGGGGAGACTGCTTCTTTGAAAGATGAATTCCATGGCGGGACGGTAGACGCCCTTTCTTGGGATTTGTCATTGAGAAACGTTCAAGCACTTTATCAATGTAAGCTGCTTGAGATAGAGCTAAAAGTTTGTTCTTTCTATCCCTGATGATCTGGATACCTAGAACATAACTTGCTTCACCCAAATCCTTCATCTGGAATTGAGTGCTAAGCCAATTCTTCACATCTGATAATTTCTTAACATTGTTTCCAATGAGGAAGATATCATCTACATAAAGAACCAAGAATACCACTATTTGATTTGCCTTTAGTTGGTAAACACAGGGCTCATCAATAATTTGTTCAAAGCCATAGGTTTTGATTATTTCATCAAACCTAAGATTCCAGGAACGAGAAGCTTGCTTAAGTCCATAGATGGACCTATTTAACTTACAAACTTTTCCTTCTTGTCCAGATACTTTAAATCCTTCTGGCTGATCCATATAAATGACCTCGTCAAGCTTTCCATTAAGAAAAGCTGTCTTGACGTCCATTTGCCAAATCTCATAGTCGAGAGCGGCTGCTATGGATAGGAGGATGCGAATGGATTTGAGCATGGCTACCGGACTAAAAGTTTCCTCATAGTCCACGCCTTCTCTTTGGGTATAACCCTTTGCCACTAATCGAGCTTTATAAGTCTCGATATTTCCATCAACACCTCATTTCTTCTTGTAGATCCACTTGCACCCAATGGCCCTAAAGTCACTAGGTGCTTCCATAAGATCCCAGACGGAATTTGAGTACATAGACTCCATTTCCTGTTTCATGGCTTCAAGCCATAGTTCCTTTTCAGGGCTAGCCATTGCCTGTTTGAAATACAATGGATCATCATCACTAGTGTCACCAACAACCATATTGGTTTCACCATCCAAACCATAGCGAACTGGGTTTCTAGAAACCCTCCCACTACGAAGAGGCTCCGTGACTGTTTGCTCAGGAACAGTGGTACTTTCTTCATTTAAATCGACTTGCGTCGGTTGTACATGAAGAGTGGTCATTTCATCATCAACACGCGTTGATGACGATGGAACATTGGTTGGAGTCAATTCTTTAACCATCTCCTCTAAAACTACTTTGCTGCGAGGTTTAAAGTTCTGGACATAGTCATTTTGTAGAAGTAAACACTTTCTTTTCTGAATGACTGTAGAAAATTCCACCCCGAGTACCTTTAGGATAGCCAACAAACATGCAAACTTCAGTTCGCGGTTCTAGCTTTCCCTCCTTTTTCCTCAGGACGTGAGCGGGACACCCCCAGATTCTATAATGGCGTAAACTAGGTTCACGACCATTCCAGCGTTCTAAAGGTGTTTTGGGGATTGATTTTGACGGCACGACATTGAGAATGTCATTTGCGGTTTCAATTGCATGTCCCCAGAACGAAGTTGGTAGAGTTGAGTAACTAAGCATGCATCTAACCATTTCCAATAAAGTTCTGTTTCGGCGTTCCGCTACACCATTTTGTTGCGGAGTACCTGGGGCAGTAAGTTGTGATAAAATTCCAAGTTCAGTTAAATGATCTTGGAACTGCATATCCAAATATTCTCCACCCCTATCAGATCGCAAGATCTTTAACCTTTTACCTAATTGGTTCTGAGCCATTGCTAGGAATTCCTGAAACTTTGAAAATGTTTCTGATTTCCTATGCATTAGGTAAAGACATGAGTATCTAGAGTAATCATCAATGAAAGTGACGAAATACTCAAAACCACCCTTGGCTTGTATATTCAAAGGTCCACAAACATCTGAATGCACAAGACCAAGTGGTTCTTTGGCCCTATCACCCTTTGCAGAGAATGGACGCTTGGTCAGTTTGCCTTCTAGACAAGATCCACAGACAGGTAATTCACCTAAGGTGAGTTCCCTCAAAGGTCCGTCCTTTGTAAGTCTTTGAATCCTATCATAGCCAATGTGACCTAGTCTCAAGTGCCATAAATACGTCATATTATTGTTATCGGTCTTTTGACGTTTATTGGTCCTAGGTTTAGCTACTTTGAATAAATCATTGTTAAGAGCGAGGGGTTCGTTAGGTCGCAGAATATAAAGCCCGTTTTCCAAACATGCAATACACAATTGTGATCCATTGAAAGAAATAGATATATTAAAACTTGTGAAAGTCATAACAAATCGTTCTAATTGCAACATGGAAATTGAAATTAAATTTCTACTAAAATCCAGAATAAAAAATACATCTTTTAAAATTAAAAATTTATTTCCGAACTTCAGACGAGCTCTTCCTCTAGCTTGGACCGCAATGAACGCTCCATTCCCAACTCTAAGCTTTAAGCCGCCTTCGTTCACTTCCTCCCACGATTCAAGAAGCTGTAAAGAGTTACAAACATGGTTAGTAGATCCAGAATCAATAATCCAAACGGAGTTATCATTCTCTAAAACACATGTTTCTAAGATAAATGAACTATAATCATTACCTTTGTTTTTATCTGCTAGAAACTTGGGGCAATCTTTTTTCCAATGCCCCTTTTCTTTGCAGTGAAAACATTTACCTTTACATTTCTTGTTTTTCTTATTTTTTCCCTTAGGCGTCTGTGCACTCACCTTTGCAGCTTTTGCAGGCTTGGGGTTATTGTTTTGCCCACCTTTCCTCTTGTTTCCAGCTTTTGAAGATGAAGCTTGGTTAGCTTCAGCCTTAGCTGGATCAGCAGCAGTAGTAGTAGTTGTCTTCTTTTCTCCTCCCTTACTAGGTCCACCCATAATAGACTCAAAAGTTTGAAGCTCATTCATGAGCTGCGTCAGACCATAGTTGAGTTTATTCAACACATAGTTGGTGGTGAATGGAAGGAAAGCTGGAGAAAGACTGTTGAGGATTAAGCCAACTTGAGTTTCCTCATCTATTATGGCTCCGTGCAGTTCTGCTTCCTGAAAGTAGTTTGTCATCTTGATCAGGTGATCACGAACATGTTGAGAAGGTGCCATTCGAGCATTGGCATATTTCTTGGTGGCCTCAAAACGAGTCTGCGCTGACTTGGCACCAAACATGTCTTGGAGCTGATCCATGATTTCGTAGGCTGTCTCGACATTCTCCATCTTTGTCTTGAGAGTGTCGACCATACTAGTCAACATGTAGTACCGCGCCTTGTTGTTCGCCGCCTGCCAACGCTCATACTTGTCCCTCACAGACTTGGTAGCTCCTTCAGCTGGAACTTCCGGGGATTCCTCAGTCATGACGAACTTGGAGTTGTCACCTATCAACACAATGTTGATGTTTTGCTTCCATTTAAGGAAGTTTTCTCCAGTGAGTTTCTCCATCGAAAGTTGAGAAAGGATGGGAGTAGACACAGCCATAACTCAAAACTACAAAGTATCAATAAAATAGAAATCAATCACATTTGCTCAATAAAACTTCTATTCACACAAATTTCAAGAAATAGCACAACATATACAAAAAATATGTAAGATATGAGAAAAAATACCAAAAACAATCATATCTCTATTTCTTTAGGTTTTTAACTAATCTATGATATCCTTGTCCCGGTTGGCGAGAGTCAAAAATACCACTAGTTAAATAGAGTTGTAAACTCATTTAATAATGGTCACCATTATAAACAACCTACTATTCGATCAAAATAAGAAAACAAAATCTCTTATTTTATGAGCTAGACCCACGGTTTCAATAATCATAGATTTAGTCCTAGTAGTCACCGTAGGGGTGAGTCTAGTAGAATTTGACCTATAATTATCTATCTTTCGAAATCTAACCTTGTCAAAATAACTAATGAACACCTTCCGTAGGGGGACGAATCAAAGCGCCTCGAGGCCCCATTAAGCTATTGACTATGTTAAACCAACGGTGGAGATCGAATCAAATTCTTAAAATCAGCTCATTATAAAATTAAAAATAGTATTTTTATTATTTATTTTTAGAAAATTAATGACTATGGTTTTCCAAAAAAAATTAAACAGATTAAAATTTTTAAAACCAAAGTCCTATAATTTCTTATTAATTCTAAAGTGTCACATTGAAACAAATTCAATTAATTTAGAATTAATTTGTTGCTAATCAATATTTAGGTTTAACTAATATAATGAACCTATACAATTAAGTCCAACTCAGGTAAATGGGCCTTAACAATTGGGCTTGTATGGAGGAGGGCTGGGTCCAGTATGTCGTTCCCACTACAAAGGCCCCCTATCTTCCATACAAGGTCCAAAAGACAGGAATTTAAACCTTCGTTTTATTAATTGTTGTTAATTGATTAGGCCCACTATAGTCATGCAAAGCAAATGGGCCTTCACAAGTGGAATCACCCACAAGAGAGGAATTTAAACTTTACATTTCCTAATGGGCCCAAATAAAACCTATCATTTTATGAATATTTTATTTGGCAAAATACCATATATCTAACAAACATATGGGCCACTATATGCATCTAAGCCCAATTGCAAAAAATACCACATATAGTGCAAACAGACATGTTATAATTGGATGGGCCTAATCATGTTACTATATGAGCAATTCTATGAATTTATGCAAAAATACCACAATTTATTTCATTTGCAAAAATACCACAATTAATTATCTAGAATTTATCAAAAAAAAATCAAATTAATTAAATTTTTACAAAAAATAAGTCAATTTAAATGAAATTTATCAACAATTAACAATAATTAA
The DNA here is from genome assembly GCF_963169125.1 of Humulus lupulus. NCBI lineage: Eukaryota > Viridiplantae > Streptophyta > Magnoliopsida > Rosales > Cannabaceae > Humulus > Humulus lupulus. The sequence goes on along the minus strand of NC_084800.1, from coordinate 90,317,416 downwards.
TTTAAATTTCATTTATCAACAATCAACTTGGTTTTAGGTTAATTTGAAAAAAAATATTAATTTAATTTAAATAGGATTTATCAACAATTAACCAAAGTTAATTTAAATCTCATTAAAATATATATATATATTAATTGGCTGAATAAAAAAAAAAATATTTTTCAAAATTTAACCAATTTTAAATTTTAAAATCAATATCTTAACTATTTTCCAAAATATCTTGTGTTGTTATAACTATTATCAATATTTTAACAATTTAAAAATAATAAAATGCAAATAGTTATAACAAGCCTAAAATATCTTAAATAGTTAAACAAATTCAAATATCCATAAAAATATCTAACTAACAATATTAAATTTTAAATAATTTAAATATTAAAAACTATAGAATAAAAAGATATTTATATTTTCAAATAAAGATTTAATAAAAATATCAAGAATTTAAATGAAAATATCTTAAATATCTTATATCATAATTCTAATATTTTAATATATTAAAAGATTTAAAATTAAGTTGTTAGTCTAATTTTAAATTTGAATTTAATTCTTTGTAGAAAATATTTAATTATTTAAATCTCAACTAACCAAAATATCTTATTTAAAAAAAAAATTAAATGATAAAACAAAAAAGATATTTTAGTTTTGATAATAAATAATGTATTTCCACAATTTTTAATTTTATTTATTTTTCAAAAAAACAAAAATTAAAAATGATGAATAGTACCCGTGGCACTGTTCACGGGGTACTGTTCATCGATGGTGGCTGGTGTGCGCGCGCGCGGGTGGCGTGCGGAGGCGCGCGCGCGTGCGCGCGGGTGGCGCACGGAGGCGCGCGGGCATGCGCGCCGAGGCGCGCGGGTGGCGCACGGAGGCGCGCGGGTGGCGCACGGAGGCGCGCAGGCATGCGCGCCGAGGCGCGCGGGTGGCGCACGGAGGCGCGCGGGCGTGCGCGCGGGCATGGGCAGCCAGGCCAAAAATTTTCCAAAATTTTTTTTAAAGCAATTTTTCAAACCAAAACCATTTTCTAATTAATTTTTACCATGTTTTACACAAAATAAAGCATATATAAAAATTAAGAGCATAGAAAACACAACAAAATAACCTAAAAATTGCTAAAATTCACATAAAATCAATATGTTCATAAAAACATGAAAAACCATCCAATTATTCAAACATATCATATAATCCAATTTTAAACATGTTTGTACGCCCTGGCTTTCCCACGGGCTGTTTAGCAGGACAATCCTCGGACTAAACATGATTTAGCCCGAGGCTCCCACAGGCCAGAGGCTTTATCTTCAGGACGGGCCCTTTCTAGCTCGAGGGGATGGAGTTTCCTGCTCCCTCTTGTTGTTCCAGGAGCTGGGAACAACATCCGGCGACCACTGACGGATCAGCTCGGGTTATGGATTGTTCCGGCAGCGAGCTTCTCAGGAAGCTCTGACCCTATGGGAAGTCAACACGCAAGATAAACGTGCATAATCCTGCCATCACGTGTCCGATATCCCCCTGACTTCTCAGACACGCAGCAGGAACGTGCGTATTCAGACACCCACAGACGGGTTGGGCCGTGCGGCCCATTGTTTCCTTCCATACTGATTAGACCACACTTGTGTGTCAGGTTTAGGAATTAATCATGAATATCACAGACTTGATATGACAAATGGAAAGGTCACGGGATGACCTCCCTACCAATTTCCAGGTGCCTTCTCCTATAAATATGGAGACCCTGGGAATTGATAGGGGTTGGAAAAAATAGTCTTGTAAGAACTATATATTTTGTAAACCAATTACCCAGAAAAGATCAATAATATTGACTAGTGGAGTAGAAGGATTTTAACCTTCGAACCACTTAAAAACGTGTTTAAGGTCACCTAGTTCTTTTCACAAAGATTTCATATTTGCGGCGGTTCTACTTTTAAGTACTAATCTCTTTCTCTTCTTCTCTTAATTACCTGTTGCCGAAGAACCGCGTCAACAATGTTCATGCATGAAAATAAAGATTACCAAAGGCTCTGAGGCCAGTTGTTGGAAAAACTTATACAGGATCTTTATTTATTTTCATGTATATCTGATATTAAACAAATTAATACGAGATAGCCTAAAACATGTTTCTAAATTGAATTCAAAGAGAAACAAAAATAGAATACTTACAGTATACGCAGCGGAATTAAGAGTCCTTCCTTCAGTTTCTCTAACTCTTGTATCCTTTCTGTCGCAGAGTATTATCAAGAAACTGAACCGATCTTCTATTTTCTTCACGATCTTCCAATGTATCCTTAGAACCACCTAGACTAGTGTGGGCAATTCTCAACACATGAGATAGATATAAAGAGAAGAAGAGAAAATAAGAAAGTGGCTTAGAAAAGGACTTGTGTTTAGAGAGAATATAAAACTATCAGAAAATCTGACTTATCAAAAACCCCTGTTTTGACTTCTCTATAAGCACTCCTTTTATAGACTCAATTAGGCCATTTAATTTAATTAAAAAATCAATAAAATAACAGTCATTTTGAAATCCTAGGTCGAAATTATCATGGGCTATAGGCCCGTGGAATTTCCCATTTGATTATAAGTCCATTGGACTTAAAATCAAGGCCTGTATTATTTTCTATTGATTTAATTAATTAAATAATTATTTAAATCTTTTATCAAATTAATTATTTATAATTTGAACCTTGATTTAAATTTATTTATTAATTTAGATACCAATTTATCTTAATTAATAAATCTGTCATAATTTCTCTTTTCTTCTCAAAATTACACAACTCTGTGAAACTATCCAAAATTGACCTGGTCAACTTTGATAATTCTAATTGATGATTAAATCAATTAATTGAGACTATCTAGATGATTTTATCCAAGGTACAATGGGGACCATGGGCCTATGAAATCAAGCTCCAACAAGTTATCATAAATCTAACAAATAAATTTACTAACTTATTAATTCCTCGTGACTCCACTATAGACTTGGAATTGCACTCTTGAATTCATAGAACGCTCTATAACAAATATAGATACGCTATTAATTATCCATTGTTACAACCATAATTGTCACTCAATCCTCTATAGACGGTCTACAATGAGATAGGACTAAAATACCGTTTTACCCCTCATTGTATTTTATCCTTAAAACACTTAGTTCCTTGTAAATGATATTTCAGTAAACTAATTTAATTACTGAAATGAGATCTCTATCATTTAACACCTTGAACCAAACTAAAAGGAAACCATCGTTTCACTTCTTCATCAGAAGCTATAGATGTTCATATCTACGATTAACACTCCCACTCAATTATACTACCGAGTTCCCAAGATGTAAGTATGGGCTAGTTCGTAGGGTAAGCTGGTAACGAACAAGTCAAAGAACTCAAATAATACAATCAGTTAGAATACTAACCACTCAGAATTGAATTTGAATTGACCTATGGTCAACTATATGATATGACTAGAATAGATAATAACGGTATGTTTACTTATCTTATCAACTGTCAATATCGGTCCTGTCCGATGTAACAAATACATCCGATCTTATCTACTTTGCTAATGTTCTGGAAAGAACATAACACTGTAATGTGTAAGTAGATCATATCGTAGATTGGCAAGTCAGTGTAAATCCGGTGCACTGACTAATCTTAGGACTAACTTATTTTTTAACATATAATCATATTTATATTCCACTGTGATTACGTCACTATAAATAAGATTAGCTATATGCTCGGGATTTAATAGAAGTTTATATTAAATAAATAATCATGAAAATAAAACATGTGAGCAAAGTGATTGACCAAGTCAAAAAATGATTTCTATTCTTTTATTGATAATAAAATGAGATTACAAAGAATTTGGGTTTTAATTAGGGCATAAAACCCCAACAACCTCCTCTCTTTCATTTTGCCCTAGCCGCCACCTCCCTGTCCTCTACTTGCCTGCCTCACCATCTCCACCATCATCTTCGGCCACCCACCCTCACCACCTGCGATTCACCTTAGGCGCACACCTTTGTGAAATTCAGCTAAGAACACCCAGCCGCACCATCAACGAGTACAACCCTAATCCGCGCATCTCTGTGCGATTCCATTCGCGAGCCCCCAAATCCAAAACGACGAGGATAGGCTGAGGTGAGGGATGTGCTGGTGGTGATCAGAGGCGAGGGAGAAGGGTGGCGCCTGGGATGAGTGCGATTCGTGGTGCTCGGAGCTATGCAAAACGACGGGGATGGCTGGGGTTGTGACAAGGTTTTGTGCGTAGGGGATGGGGGGTTCTGGTGGTGGTTGGAGGTGAGAGAGGAGGTTGGTTCGTGGTCAAATCTGTTTTCTTTTTCTTTTCTATCTTCAAATCTGTAGTAGCTGGTTACATTCACGTTATTTGTGTGTATATTTCAGGAGGTAACTGATTACCTTCACGTTCTGATGTGTGTGTATATTTCTGGGTTCTTTATGGTAATTGGTTACCTAGGTTACCAAAACATACTTACTTTTTCTTTTTCTCCTTCAAATTTGATGTTTCTTTTCATTTCTAATATGAGTGACTCGTCACTCCTCTTATGGTAACTGGTTACCCCTTTTATGGCAGAAGGTTACTCATCTCATTGTAACTGGTTACCCCTTCTGATACATGTTATTTAACCTCTAAGACTATTTTTTACATAACTGTTAAAAATCAAACAAGTAACTGGTTATCTCTCTGGATAAATGTTATTTAACCTAGCTGTAGGATTTTTTTTTTTTACATAATTGTGAAAAATCAATTAAGTAACTGGTTACCTTACCCAGGTTTTAAAAAAAAACGTACGATCTAAAAAAAAGGGAAAAAATATTTATAATAAATAAAAATAATACTAAACACAATTCATATTGCAAAAAATAATATATAATAAAAAATTTGCAAAGCAACCATAGAAAAACTTAATAGAAAAATAGTTATATAAAATTAATATAAAAAAATCAAATAAGCTCAAAAAAATAATCAAATTATAAACATGTCCTTCCAAATTAATAAAACTTGATTAAGAGTAAAATTATGACATAAACAAACTTTTATACAAAAATATGGAAACTAAACCCATAAAAGTGAAATTTAAAAAAAAATGATAGATTAACTTTTCTTAAAAAAAACATATTTTTGCACAATCAATTAAAAATTTCATATAACATGTAATTTCCAAAAAAAAAAATTAGGGAGCATACAAAATTAAAAAAACAACAACAACAACAAAAGTATATTTTCGAGAAAACAACTTTATTTATTTCTGCCATAATAAATATAGGGTTTATACATTTTTTGACCCTGTATTTTTTCCTATTACCTGTTTGGACCCTGTGTTTTGACAAATTACTTTTTGGACCATATGTTTTGTAAAATAGTTAAAATATAATCTTAAACCCGATTTTGGTCAATGTTTTCTTAACTAAAATTACAAATAATTTACCAAACTAACAATTCAGAACAAAAATAAAATCATTCTGCTTAAAAACTGTGTTGTTATATTCAATTTTTTCTTTATCAAAATTGAGTTTATGGTTCTATTTTAATCATTTTACAAACACATAGGATCCAAAAAATAATTTGTCAAAACACATGCTAAATTATATTTTGGAGTAGAACTGAAGAAGAAGAAGAAGAAGCAGAGGAGGCAGGAGTGCTCGTCGGTGCCGAGGAAGAAGAACAGGCTGCGTGGGTGAGGGAGAGGAACAGATAGAGATCGGGGGGGGGGGGGGGGGGAGAGGGGTATAGTTTTAAGATTTTTAATTTTACGTTTTTTAAAAATTAAAATCAAATCTAAAATATAAAAAAATATATATAGTTCAAATCAGTTTTTTTTTTAATTTTATATTATTTAAAAATATGTTTTTTAATTAATTTTCTATTTAAAAATTAGTTAAAATTATTTTTTAAAATAATTATTAGGTGGACTAATAAAAAGATGACAAGTATCAGTCTAGTCACATTGACAGATCTAACAAATGGAATTGAACAAAATTATACTTTTAGTGACATTTGATACTTTTCCCATTAAAATAAGAATGAGTCTATGCTGGATATTTCTCCCAAATATTGGGTACTTATGCTGCTATTATTCTTACAAAAAATAATTTTTGTAAATATTATTTACAAACATATAACAAATATTTACAATTTTATAACAGATATTTATAAATTTTTTAAACGTTGATCACAAAAAATTGTATTTACCCTTTTATTTATGATTTAAAAGCTATTCTTTATTTACACTTTTGCCAATAAGTATTTTTATCCAAAATATACATATTTTTGTAATGCACCGCGTTTTTCATATTTTTTTTCAACTTTTAGCTAGCTAGTTCGTTCGAGCCTACCTAATCCATACCATATTGGCTAATAGTATCTCTTTATTATATATACACAATACATATATAAATAAATTCATAAAATATTAATTATAATAATGATTGCGAGTATAATATTTTCCCGCTAGTACTGATGTTTGGCCGGTAAGAAAATTTACAGTAAGTCAAAGTCGTCGTCTTCCATTCACCCATGGGATTTTGCTCTTCTTGACCGCTTCCTCTTCCAAAACTCAAACCAAAATCTCTCTACTCGTTTTCCTCTATTATATATTAACATTCTCCATTGTAAAATCTGTATCATCACCCATAAAAAGAAAACAACAAAAAACAAAATCCTTCTCCCGATCCGACTAATTTCCTGAAGTCATGTACTTGCTCGTAGACTGCTCCAACTGCCGTACGCCGCTGCAACTTCCGCCGGGAGCCACTACCATACGTTGTGCCTTATGCCGCGCAGTCACGCGCGTAGCTCCGCTACGTACCGCCGCCCCACCGCCGTACTCTGCCGGGCAGCATCAACGACCTGCTCCGCCGCCGTATACGATTCCATATCCGTACAATCGCGTACCTTCGGGGGGGCTTCCGTCGGCACATGGGCGGAAGCGTGCTCTGATATGCGGCGTTTCGTATAAGAACACGAGGCACGAGCTAAAGGGGTGTATTAACGATGCTAAATGCATGAAGTATTTGCTGATCAACAAGTTCAGCTTCCCTGAGTCGTCAATTGTCATGCTTACTGGTATAAAAAAATCGCTTTGATTTCTCCGTCCAACTTATTGACTTTAATTATATTGTTATTTTTTATTTATTGATGTTGATTATGACTTGACCAATGTTGTTCTTAGTTTGTAATCATGGATTCTTATACCTATTCCCTTTTTTTTTCAATTTTTTTTTATGAGGTTGAAAAATCATGGAACTTATTTTGCTACTGTAATAAATTTTGCTCCATTGTTCTAAATATTACAAAAATAAAATATACATAAACCATTAATTATTCACCAATTAGCTATTTATATATCAATTCTATAAACTTTAGAAAACAAAAATCAAATCAACAGTATGACACGATTCGAAATTTTAATTTGGTGTAATGGGAAGGAGTTCAAACTCCACTGTTGTTGTAATGTTTTTAAAGTCAAATTATGTAACATTTTTTTTTTGGTTAAAGTAAATGATTTGTCAATTGACTTTAGTGCTTTGTTATTATTCTGATATTGGCTTGTTGTTGCAAGTTGTTTTGTAGAAGAAGAAACTGATCCGTACAAACGTCCAACCAAACAGAACATGAGAATGGCCATGTATTGGCTTGTGCACGGTTGTCAGCCAGGAGACTCCTTGGTATTCCATTTCTCTGGCCATGGATCCCAACAGAAGGACTACAATGGAGATGAGATCGACGGCTATGATGAGACGCTTTGCCCCTTGGATTATGAGTCTCAAGGGATGATCGTTGATGATGAAATTAATGCCACAATCGTGAAGCCTCTTCCTGCCGGTGTCAAGCTTCATGCGATTATAGACGCTTGTCATAGTGGAACTGTGCTTGATTTGCCGTTTCTTTGTAGGATGGACAGGTTTGTGGATAGTTTTTGTCAATCATAATCTTGTATGTCTTTACTAGATGAAGCTAAATTATCATCACCTAAAGTCTCATATAGATTATACTCTGTAAATGTAGAAGTGGGAAGTATGTTTGGGAGGATCATCGGCCTAGGTCAGGGGTTTGGAAGGGAACGAAAGGCGGGGAAGTCATTTCCTTCAGTGGCTGTGATGATAATCAGACCTCAGCTGATACCTCAGTAAGTTAGAACTTAGGACATGCTAAATGTCTTTGTTAAAGTGAAAAAACAAAGCCTTAATGTTGTTCTTATTTATGTGCACAGGCTATGTCCAAGATTACCTCAACTGGTGCCATGACTTATTCTTTCATCCAAGCCATCGAGCGTGGACATGCAACTACATATGGGAATATGCTAAACTCAATGCGATCTACTATTCGAAACACAGATAATGATCTTGGGGGTGGTATTGTGACATCTCTACTCACCATGCTCTTGTCCGGGGGAAGCCTTTCCGGCGGGTTTAGACAGGTATTTTAGTTATTTCACATTAGTTGAATTGGATGCTAATGACCGTTGTGCTTCTGCAAGTAACAACACCATGTCTCAAGATAATCCTAACTTTGTTGGCTTGAATTCTTTTTTTTTTTAAATATTGCAGGAGCCGCAGTTGACTGCCAATGAACCTTTCGACGTGTATTCAAAGACTTTCTCTCTTTAAAGTAGTCAAAGTAATTTCTCCATTCTTTAATCATTAGATTTGTCATGGTCAAAATTTCACACACATGTTCCTTGAGTTTATGTATAGTTCTCGAGAAAATCTATTCATTAAATAACATGTGTTGTATCTTAAATTTTCTGTAAAATAATGATTTCTATTGAATTTGTTTTTTGTTCTCTTCCTAAAAAATGAAAGACAAGATTATACTATTAATGCAAACATCATTAGCAAGAACAAAACCAATTATTATTAGCATTTTCATTACAACCTAGTACAATCGTCTCAGCTTATATGTTCTAAAGAAATAATAACCTGTCCTCTAGGCTCTACTAGGCTTTGTTCTTCTTCAACAACTTGCATTGCTTCTTGTATCTTGCATTGTCCTTCAAAGCCAACTCCTGGTATAACTACACGCACATAAAAAATTTCATCACATTATTCTCTCTCTCTCTCTCTGTGAAGACTTGAAAAAAGTTCTATATTGTAAATGGGAAAGAAAGTATAGCATGTACCTTTTTCTCATTGTGAGAGAGTTTGTACCACATTTGACCAATTCTCTTACTGGTTTCACCAAACGAAGATGATTTGACCACACCCCAAGTAGCCATAACAAAGAATGCATAAGAAGTACATGGCTTCACAGGACAACTATGCCTTCTAAACAATCTCTCAAACACATCAATCTTCTTCTCTGAACTTCTCTTCCTTGATTTCACTTTCTTAGAAGGCCTTAATAAATTCTCAGAGAAAATCCGAGGAGGATAATATGTCACTGGAGATATGACCCCACTTCTCAGCCTCGTCACAACGCACTCCCTAATCTTAATAACCTCAGACCTATCAACCTCTTCGCCAAAACGACAATTTTCATCAGCTACTGGCTCTGCAAAACGACCTTCGTTCCTTAATTCTTCAGAGCCATTTGGGGTCACGTACGAAGAAAAGCTTGAATCTTCAATCGAAATTTTTTCTGGGTTATATGCAACTGTCCCAGGAGATTCAAGAGGAGGACCAAGTTTCTCGTGAAAAAGTTTCTTGGCGATATTCAATTGAACCGAGAATTGCAAGTCCCCTGCATCTCCTTGAACTTGGATTGTGTCCCCATTTAAAAAACCAGACAATTGGAGAGCCATGGGAGACACTAATGGGGTTCGTATTGATGGTGGTCGTGGTGTATTCATTGACTGGTTTTGTCCCTGCAAATCCAAGTTCGCCATTAATGAATGAAACAATTTAATTGAAGTTAATAGAAGAAGCAAATGGGACGTAAATGGACATGTATGCAATAGCGGCTTTCTCTTTCTATTAGTGGAACCGTTGCAATTTTCTACGACAGACGACAGTTACGATCGGGTCGTTTGAATTTGGTTTCCAAAAGTTGCAACGAACGATCCTTGTCAGTATTGCTCAACGACCATATTAAAATTGTCGTTTAAATAGACATACTACATTGCCCTTAAAAGGTTTTTTTTTTATTTTTGTTGGTGGCTATGCGTATTTGTTATGAATGACAACTCGTGTCAACCACTATTTACTGGAATCACTGCTACTTTATAAAGGGCTTGGAATTTTCTTTTTCTTGATTTTTTTTCTTTTAGGAAAAAGGGATGTAACTTTCATTTAGTTTATCTTCTTGTTGAAATGAAAACGACTTTGTTGTACATGTTTAAATATGAAGTATGTAAGATCTTAGTTTTACGAGAAACTGACATGTCCCACAAAAACTTACCTATGTAGACATCAATTTTGATTTGATGCATAATCAGCAAAACGTTCATTAATTTTGATCTAATGCTATAGACTTGCAATGTTGACAAGTTCTTTGTCGTAGTTCTCACTTCCTTTGTAGCTAGTTTCATGATGATGTGCTATATGCTTTATTGTTTACTGTCATTTATCTATGCATGTTTGGAAGTTGTCTAATTTTTGGAGCATTGTTGAGCATAACTAATATACTGCAGTCTCTACTTTTTGTTGTCTCTTACTCAGTTATGTTATATTTTGAAAAAAAGCTTGGAGCATTAGGGCAGAGTGACAAAAAGCCAAACATGGTTCTCATCACTTCTCTCCTTTAATGGGCTAATCAATTTGATGAGAGTTGGTTGAGAGTGCAACTTTTTCAACCTTTCTTTTCCATTGCACAAAGCTTTCATGCAACCAGTCTTGTGGCAAGCTCCTTATCCTAGCTTCCTCGTAATGAATGTGGATGGAACATTCAATTTAGAAGAATGACTGATTAGAATTAGTGCTATTCTCTATGACTTTAATGGGTTCCCTTTAGATTGCCTTGCAAAGAGATTGATTGGTCTCTTCACTCCAAACGAAGCAGAAGCTTTGGCTCTTTTTTCAATTTACACTAGAGTTTGGAACTTGGTTTTCCTATTTCTATCATTGAGACGATGTTAAGAGTGCAGTTACCTTTGTTATCTCTCTTAGTGATGTTGTTTCTCAATAGAATTGTATTCTTAAGAACATTAGAATCTTGTTATCTGTCTTTTGAGATATATCTCTAGTTTATGTGTGTTTTGTATTTGTAATATTGTTGCTATAGGTTTCAGATAGAAAATGAATTAACTTAGAAGAAATTCTTAATGTATTATGACTTGTTTCATGATTCTTAAAAAAAAAAAAAAAATTGATGTTAGATGCCCATTAACCTTCAGTTCTTAGTTCAAAGGGATTTATACATATATTAAGATATTATATAAATATGTTTAAGTAAAAAAATTACAATAATAGAACTTTGTTCTAGCAAAAAACAAAAGATTACAATAATAATATTTTATAAAATATAAAATCAATTATAATATAACTTTTTATGATTGATGATCAATCTCTTACTCTTCTAATTAGTTTTATTAATATATATTTTTTAAAAAAATCAATGTAATTAATAAATATAAATTTAAAGACAATTTTTTTTTTAAATCAACGAAAATATCTAAATTTTGAAAATAACATCGCCAATAAAATGATATGGAAATTAATAGTTATTGTTGACCTTTTATTTTATGCAATGACAATTTACAAGTATAAATCTCAAGAACAAATCACACACAAAATTTGTGGTTCGGCCCTACAAGAAAAAAAACTACAACCACGAGTCACTTTTATTGATAATATTCGAATGCAAAGAATCAAATGAACTTAAATTAATTGAGTCTCAACACTGAGTTTTCTTTACAATTATACAAAGTTTTAGCACAGTAATTCTCTCATGAAAATAAATGCACAGTGAGGTGAGTAATGCTAAAAATTATACATTTTAAGGATTAAATTGTGTACATAAATTTAATTTAAATTAATTATTTTTATGGTTTTAATTTTGAGATCGTTTTAGATGAAAAATATTTAATTTACTTTGATTTTTGTGTTATATTTGTAGATTTGAGAAAAATGGTATAATTAAAAAGAAAAACAAAAGCCCAAATGAAAAGCCCAAGCCATTTTTTTAGTTCAATCAGTAGCTACCACGTGATGTCTTAGGATTCGTCGCGCCAATCTGAGCCTAAGCCAAGACTCCTGACCGAGCTCTCCTGCGCATGACATGTGGCACTTGTCTCTTCTTTTCTAGCTGCAACTAATACATGGGGCCCATCATGCGGCCCACTCACATGTGCACCACTTCAGCGCCTACCACGTGTCCCAATTGTCCTCCACGCCCCAACACTTGTCTATCGAAGCCTCTGCGCACGCAGCACTTGTCCAGCTGTCCCCTCAAGCCTTCTATTGAGCATCTCACAATGCGACATGTGTCTAAGTTTGTCTCCCAGTTTTTCACAACAACTACACAATTCAATCTCTTTTCGATATATGGCTAGATAAAGCCACCAATTCGAGCTCGACACGTGTCCCACTTGTTCCATATTGCATAAGAAATTAAAATTATTTTCTCCACTTTCTATTACAAGTTTTTACTAGTTTTGGGATGAGCGAAATTTCTCTATAAATAGGACACAAAAGCTAGTGCAAACCATCAAATTAGTGAGCATAATTTTAGAGAGAAAAATACACTTTGTCATTTTGTTTCTCTTTTATTTCTTTTATATTTTTTTAGCGAATCGAATGCCTATTTTAGGCTAAATTTTCTTGTGGAAAAGCTAGAGTAGAGTTCATGTTCAACATTATTTTTATAATATATTGATTCTCTGTGTTCTTCATTTCTATATTTGTTTCAATTCAAATTTCTTTTCTTCTAATTTTTATTTTAAATTTATTGGTATCTTTTACATAAGTTTAGTCATACTTTTCTTATGTAACTTAGGCTATTTATTTAACTTCGGATATTTATTTTAGTTGTCCTCCATGCCCCAACACTTGCCTACCGAAGCCTCTACGCACGCGACACTTGTCCAGCTGTCCCCTCAAGCCTTCTACCGAGCATCTCACAACACGACATGTGTCTAAGTTTGTCTCCCACTTTTCCACAACAACTACACAATTCAATCTCTTTTTGATATGTGGCCAATATAAAGCCGCCAATTCGAGCTTGACATGTGTCCCACTTGTCCCATATTGCATCAGAAATTAAAGTTATTTTCTCCACTTTCTATTACACGTTTTTGCTAGTTTTGGGTTGAGCAAAATTTCTCTATAAATAGGACCCAAAAGCTAGTGCAAAACATCAAATTAGTGAGCATAATTTTAGAGAGAAAAATACACTTTGTCATTTTGTATTTTAGGCTAAATTTTCTTGTGAAAAAGCTAGAGTAGAGTTCATGTTCAACATTATTTTTATAACATATTGATTCTCTATGTTCTTCATTTCTATATTTGTTTCAATTCAAATTTCTTTTCATCTAATTTTTATTCTAAATTTATTGGTATCTTTTACATAAGTTTAGTCATGATTTTCTTATGTAACTTAGACTATTGATTTAATTTAGGAAATTTGTTATATTATATGTTTTTTACTGCATTTTGTCATTGGTATTTGTCGCTCAAAGGTATATAATATGATAGATTTTAAAATTAGACGTTAGTGTAAATTTAATTAAGAACATATTTTAAAATGAGTTTTATTATATATATTTTCCAACTATAATTAATGGTGTAGATTATAATTGTGTAGAAGGAATTAATTTTATTAAAAAAAAATGTGTTTGGATGTGCTTAACTCAAAACTAGACATGGTGATGTGGCATAACGAAATGACATGTGGCAATAATAAGCATTAATTTTGCTTACCCTGGTCGATTATACTCGACCAGAAGATAAGGTTTTACCCTCCTCAGAGTCAAATAATGAGTTAAGGATCACTGCTCAGAAGGTTGTTGATCAATGACAAGCCGACTACATGTAAGCGACTTGAAGAGAACCTGGTACAGTTCAAACGATTAGAGTGGCTCAAATTTCCTGAGATATTTATGTAACAGTAATTTGAATGTATTTTTTATATTCTTTTATTACATATTCATTTGTAACAAACACACATTATGTGTATAGGGCCCATTTAATGTATTTTTTATATTCTTTTTTTACATATTGATTCACATGATATTTTTTAGATAATATTTTTTTATGGAAAATGTCTTTTTTTAATTAAGTATATGAGATTTTTTTTCGTAGCAATAAATGATTTATTGATAATAATTATTGAGAATGTAATACATCTAGAATAAAAAGAATGATAATCTACTAGCCATACAAGTTGTACATCCACCTTAAGAGTATGCACAAATAATTCATGATTATGAACATGAACTAGTGATGGACCCAAAACGGGTATGTTTAAAAATTGATATATCGCAAGCGCACGAATCGTCCATATAGAATAGTGATCGTAAGCAAGGATGTCGAATCCAAATGAGTTGTCTAAAATCGAAAATGAAACTATTTTAAATCAAAAGTAATAAATTCTAACCTAGTTCCAAAGATTGATAAGTTTTAATATTATGAACATAAAATAAAAGATTGAAAAATAAAGCTATTTAAGATAATGAAAATAAACCAATAATGAGTTGAAAATAAATGTTAAAATAAAAGATTATTAAGATACTAGAATCCACAAAATGTAAGTTTAATAATATTTATTAGTATATTGATTCCCAAGTGTTAGTGATAGTTAAAATAATTTAAACTATCATTTTTCAAAAAGATTTATAATTTTAAACACAAATTTCTTATAAAAAGATAGGATTTTTCTTCACTTTTCAAAATTATAATTTCAAAGCATTTAGTGTAAATCAATCTAATGAAATAACAAATAAATCAATGAACATTATTTATAAGGCAAAACATAATATTTTTGTTCTAAGCATGGATGTGTACAATTTAATGACACATCTTACACAAAGAATATGATGTTTATGCACTAATGAAGTACAAAGTGTAAATATGTTCTAACAATCTAAAATACAAGATATTTAAGATGAAAGAAATATATGAAGAAGAAAAATCCATAGACTTTGTTGCATTACAAGGGAAATCAACATACAACATAAATATTACTTAGTTACAAGTTGCTTCATCATGATCTTAATAATCTTATGAAAAAGATTAGAAGCACATAACTAGAGTAGAAATTACAAAATAAAAGACATACATACTTGCAAAATGCTCTTGAAAAACCCAAATGGAAGAGAGAATGGTAGAGAGAAAATGAGAGAAAAAGATGGTAACCAAAAACATTAAGCACCCCAAAATGGTCTTCAAAACCCTTATTTATAGCCAAAATGAGATTATTAAAATAATCAATTTAAATTAAGTAAATTGATTAAATTAATAATAAAATGGTAAATAGGGGTAAATTGTAGGAGTGATGATGATTTTGGGGTAAAAAGTGTGTAGAAAATGGGTAAAAATGTGACATTTTAGACAAGGGGACAATATACAACTTGATGGGCTCAAGAGGGGGCTGGGTTGTTGCTGGCAGATGTGGCAGGCGGCATTGGGAGCTGCTGGGCCGGTTTGGCTGGGCAAAGGGACGGGCTGGAGCAAGCTGAAGGCTGGCGTGGGCCTGGGCCTTGGTGGGCTGCTGAATGATTTGAAGAGGCCCAAGTTGGCTTGCTGAAAATTTCTAAATGGTGGAGAATTGCTGAATGGTGGGTCACGTGAAGTGCATTGCTGCATATATGAGGAGATGCTGAGTAAATGGCCAGGCGCTTGGTGCTGTAGCAGGCGGCTGCTGAGAGAAAAATGGGACAGGTGGCAGCAGCTGGTTGAAGGAGGGAAGGCTCAGCTGGACACGTGGCGTGCGCTGATTGGAGGTAGCAGTGGGCTTGGGCCTGCGGTGGCTGGGCTGGTGGGCTTCTATGCCACAATTTGCTATTTTCTCTTCATAAATGCCATTTTTGTTTTCTTTTCTCTTCTTTCTTTCAAGCATGCAATATAATTCCTACAAGATAAAAATAAATTAAATAACAATCAAATATTTTCAATTATAAATAAATCATATTAATTATTTGAAAATATTGATTATAACTTAATTTAATAAAGCATTTAAGTTCAAAAGAATTACACTTTTAACTTCTAACTTAACAATCCAAATTTCATATAATTAAATTACAACATTTTATAATAAAATATCTATAAAAACATACAAAAATCTATAAAACTACACTAAGACTAATAAATTAAAAATTACATAAAAACTTAATAAGTTAATTAAAAACTCAAGAACTAAGCAACAATTAGCATATAAAATATGGTAAAATAACTCTATTTTGTAGAGTTATCAACTAGGGACACCCTAGGAAAATTGTGTTAGGATTAATGTCATAAAAGCATGTAAAGACATTTTATTGAATTAAATAAATTTTTTTTTATTATATTTGAATATTATAATTATTGTTTGAATTAATTATATGATAATATCAAGAAAATTCCTTATTCATTCATGAGAATATGATATTGTATTAGTATGAGAGAATTAAGATCATATATAATGAATAAAATAGCTAGTAACTTATTAAAGTATGGAATCTTTAATGAATAGTTCCTAGTACGGTTTACTAAGCATACGGAATGCAAGTGATCTAGATTCGAATTTCTGATGTGGATTGACATATTAGTAAAGGTGTTGTATATAATAGAGATAGTATATTGCAGGACCGATAAGAATTAATTATCTTTATAAACTTGTTGTTTGACATAAAGATTTGATTCTTATCATAATAAATGATCATTTATAGATCAATCTAAATCATGAGTAATCATGAACTCCTGATTGTGTTTATTGGATCTTTTGATTCACTCGCTAAGGTTTCTTAGTATAATGTGGCTAATGAATTTTGTTTAGGAGATTCA
Organism: Humulus lupulus; assembly: GCF_963169125.1. Classification (NCBI taxonomy): domain Eukaryota; kingdom Viridiplantae; phylum Streptophyta; class Magnoliopsida; order Rosales; family Cannabaceae; genus Humulus; species Humulus lupulus. The sequence goes on along the minus strand of NC_084800.1, from coordinate 90,300,557 downwards.
AAATCATGAATGACTGGGAACATGAATTACAATAATGGAATTCATACTTTCCTAATGGATAGAATATTGGTTCATTTAAGGGTTAATTCTGAAACTGAATAGTTATTGAGCTCAAATCTATAATTTGATTATAGATTAATTATTCGCTAGTGAATTAATGGTACTTAAGGATCGAGAGGTAATTAGAAGGGTATAATTGTAATCTTGACCAGCTCTAATTAACAAACCAATAAATGGAGGACAAATCTACATTTATTGATTATATCAATGGACAACAAGAGAAAACTTTGTAAATATAATTCTATAAATACTTAGAGTGCAATTCCATATTTATAGTGGAGTAATCACCGAATTATAAATATGATTATTGGATTAAATATTTTAATTAATAATTTGGTTTATTGGAGCTTCGTATTATAGGTTCATGGTTGCTAGATCACCTCTGTCCTACACTGTCAAGGATAAGGATGTAAAAAGATAGATTTGTAGAGAGAATGACTTAATTGCAAAGGAATTAATTTTTCAGGGCAAGGAAATAATTATGTGATAATTATAGGCAATTGATATTATAGACAATGGTATCAAATTCATACTTCATCCTATCCTACCGACGAATCTCTATTTCAGATCATGGCAAACGAAACCTCATCTACAAGTTCTACAAGCTCTAGTGCTCCTATAATATCGCCCTTGTCACTTACTCCTTCTCCATCTTTCCGCAAGTCTACAACCAACAAACTTGACTTTATTTAAGAACTATGATATGTTCCTAAAGAAAACAAGATTACCAATAACAACCTTCCTTTGATTAACCCATACCAAATTTTCCCAAAATTCATTACTCATTTTAGCCGATCCATTAAAGCTCTCATCAAACCTTCCTACAAAGCCCCAAAAAAATATATCCAAGCTTCTAAATTTAGTGAGTGCCAATTAAGACCTACTCCTGAGGTCCAATTTGTTACTTTACAAATCCCTCTTGAATTTATTCCCCCAGTGGAATGTGCAAGGATTTACCCATATTCATTTTGGTGTCATACACTTAGTTATTTCCCTTCATGGCAGAAATGGCCTTCCGATTGGCTGTCAAATGGGTCTGCTCGACACTCGAATGAGGAAATACCAGCATGTAAGCATGGAAACCATAGAGACTACATTAAATGCAGGAACAATAATAACTACACTATGACCTAACTTTAATATGTCTCTCAAGACAATCGCTTGACTGGTGCTTTCAAAGTTAAAGTCCAATTAGCTGGAATTGACCAAGATCTTACTTCCATTGGAGCTACTCTTCTCTACCAGATGGCATACAGACTCTAAGATCACGCTCTGGATCTTTCTATGCCAACAGTTGAAGAAGCATTATTGGTCTCGGTAGACTCTACCCAAGTTCCAACATGCACTCATATTCCAAGATCTCTACAGATGATCTTATTAAGATTTTGCCCAATTCATGGATAACAAACTATGAGATGCTCCATCAACCTTAAAAAGTTGTCCAGACTCTTACTGAACCATCTTATCACAAAAAAGAAGATGGCTATGTCGAAATAGTCTTTGACATAACTCAAACAAAGACTCCTAGTTGCTTTACCACCTAGTAATGACGAATTTTGTCTCACCAACTGTAATGCCCTGAAATCCATAATGCGGCTTAATGGCTAGATTAGTAGGCCGGGAGGGCCATAACTGTTTAATTACGCCATTAAATGAATATATGCATGTTTATGTGAATTATATTATAATATGATGTTATATGCATGCATGTGGGTCCACATTTGATTATTATGATATTTTGGTAATTTGGCATGTTGATGGCATATTTGTGAATTTGGGTGCATATTGTGATTTGTGAATGAGATCCCATTATTATGGAGATATATTCGAGCTATTCGGCATGAGACGGTCATATATTTCAAATTAGCGGTTTTGTCATAACGAGGGTCTTTTATTGGGATATTGAGTTATGAGAATGTTATTTGATGATAAATTGGGAGTTATTGAGATCAGGAGGAAATTCTTGGAGTTTTAACTATAATGTTCCCGGGGAGGGTTTTGGGGTCCCGAGCACTAGGTTTTATTTGAGGTTACTTAAGCTTGAATTAGCTTGTCAGATAGAACCGTACGTTAGAAAACCTCTCGTTCTCTTCCCGTTAGTTCGTTTTACCGTTCGAAGCGTTTTCGAAGAAATCTTGAGTTCTAGGAGTCGGAATCAAGCGAGGATTGAGGCATAGCGATCCTAGGAAAGATTAGAAGCTTCTTGACCAAAGGATTTGATGAGAAACAACCCAATCAAAGGTAATCTAAGTTTTAAGTTTTGAGTTTTTAGAGTTTCTAAGCTTCGAATTGGCTTTTGTGAATCGTTGAGTTTTTGGTTCGTTTGAGCCTCAGGATTTGATGGTTTTGGATCATTGGGAAGCTTGGGAACTTTGATTTGATGATTTGGAAGTGTTTATGTATGTTTTTAGAGGGTTTGGGATGAAGGAAAACGAGTTTGGGGATGGTTCTGGGTTGGGGGTCGCAACCCTGTTCTTGGGCCCCGCAGCCCTAGCTTGAAGAAGCAGGTGGAACGATTTTGCCTTGCTGGGCGCCGCGGCCCTTGCTTCTAGAGTGGCTGGGGGCCGCGGCCCAAGGTGTTAGGGCCGCAGCCCTTGAGCAGGTTTGAGCCCGTTTGAGTGTTTAGGCCTCAGGAACTTGGTTTTAGGCCTCGGGATTGTTCCTACTACCCGGATTAGTGGGGATTGATGTCCCGAAGGCTAGATCTTGGTTTGGGAACCTTTGTTAATCATTTTATTGATGGTGTCCCATATTTGGTTATGACTAGGTGATCGTTAAAGGACTAAAAGTCAGATCGTTCTCAAGGGTCGTTCTTTTATTCATTCTCGCTCGAATCAGAGGTAAGAAAACTGCACCCTGTGTATATGACATGCGTGATTGTTGTTGAGGCATGTTGGTTGATAAATGTGGACATTGATTGCATATTAAATTCTAGCGGATGTTGTTTACTTGTGTATGGCACTAATTAGTCAGGGACGACACTGGTCGCGAATCACTGACCTAAGAGTCAGAAACGACATAAGCGTCCTGAACGCAGGGCCGAATGAAGATTAGATCTAATCTATATCAGTGTTGAATGAATCTAAGGCATTAATGCTAGACTGACCCTAAGGTCGATGAAACTTATAAGCACTTGGCTAGTCTAGGACTAGTTACTCAGAGCCAGAGCCTAAGGCCTAGGTGACTGCTTGTCACATGGCTAGGGAACGATGTTTCATGGTTATGACTCTATGGTCATGAGGTAGGTTATGTTGACGGCTAGTCATCATGCACCTAACCTGTTTAAGCTAGTGAAAGGATCACTTATCTCTAAAGCTCCGGTGATCCTATCATCACATGGCTATTGGGAATTGAACCCACCTTAGTGACTTTTGCGACTGTCACTCATCTGTTTTGGACTGAAAGTCTTGAATGGTTATTATGATCACTGTTGATATTATATCATGCTATATTGTGTTTTCTTGCTGGGCCTTGGCTCATGGGTGCTATGTGGTGCAGGTAAAGGGAAAGAAAAGCTCACCCAGCCTTGAGTGGAGAGCTTAGGTGGTGATGTGTACATATGCGACCGCTTGACCACCACGGCCAAGGAGTTCTCAGAGGAACCAGGGGGTTTACCCTATTTTTGCTGCTTAGGTCGGCGGGTTTGTAAATTTGAAACAGTAGTGACCATTTTGAGTTGTAAAGAACTTGTAAATGTTTTGATGGGCCCATGTACAGTTTTATGTACTTAATAAAATATATCATTTCCTTTTGATTGGTTTTCCACCTTAGCCTGTTAATAACACTAGAAGCACGTTTTTAACCAAAGGACTCGGGTAGCGAGTCAAATTTCCGGTTCACCGTAACTGTTATGGGGTAACCAGGTCGTTACACCAACTGATGTGGAAATCCAATCCTTTGATTCTCAAGGTAGCCCTATTTATGCTTTTGAATCTTTGGATGGACATAAGTATTGGGATGTTTGCGACTGCAAAAGCTGCCTAAAAACAGAAGATGAACTCCCAAAGCGACATCCTAGCTCAGGAAAATGGCTTAAGAAACAACTAGATAAAGGAGAAAAAGGAATAGGGTTGTTAGGCCAACCCTCTGGAAAGTTTGACTATATTGTCAAATATTTAACTCCCAAAGACTTACCTGAATCTCCTCCAGAACCAACTAGATAGGACATTGAGCTTCCTCCAACAAACTCTCAAGAGCCTCCACTTTCAGCTCTTCAACAAAACATGTTTCCATGCTACAAAAAAGCAACAAAATGGATGTGACATCATGGAGAAGATTTTCCTGCTCAAAATCAGTTCCAACAAATTCCACAAGTATATATGATCACTACTATTGATTATGAGTCAGATTTTCCTCCTCTAAAAAAATTTGATAGGCAAGATGACCAACGTACGTTTTCTCATCAACCAAAGGTTCAAAACCCCACAACTAGGAATGTGGATGGGTCTCTCAAAAAAGTATCTCCAGTCGAACAAGTTCGCAACTGGCAATCAAAAAATATGATTTCCCAAAACAAGGTCTTAAAGAAAGTTGAGTTACAAAATACCAGAATAGAGACAGCAGTAAAACAATCTCAGACTACTGGCATCGATAAACTCACTACAAAAATCCAACAGACTCATGAAGAGCTTCTAGCCATCATTAAAGCAAACTCAGTCCCAATGTCAGTATTCCTAGTGAAAGAAGCCGAGATGAAGAGCCTAAAGACTCAATATGAATCCCTCACGAACCGACAAAGGCTCATTCAACTAGCTATTTGGGAACTTCGTCCCCATTCAGTATAACTACGACGTAGGTCCCTTGGCAATTTGCTACAATACCAAAGACCTCCCAGCATTTTCCTATTACTGGATCTGTCCAAGAGAACACTGTTGTACGACTAAGATGCATGCTTAATGAAAGTCAACAACAAAAGACAAAAAAGGGGAAGAAGAAAGAATCACCAAGCCAACTGACAGACAAACATAAACAACTTATGGTTCACACAACCACAAATCCTCTGTCACAAATGTAATGACCCACTACTCTAGACTTTTGGACCATTAATGAAACTATACATACAAACCTTAATAAGACTTACATTTGCGAAAATACCATAAATTTATTAGAAACTTGTAGAAACAAAAGTTACTTTCATAAAATAAGTAGGATATGGGTACCCATTGTCTTTAAAACAAAACATAACTTAAAGTAAAAAAAAGAGTTACATAGAAAGTGCGGAAAATACATGTAAAACCATAAAAAAAGTAAAACAAAACTACATCCTCGAGAAATCGAACTCTCGACTCCTTGCCTCCATTCACCATCGATACACATTCTCTAAGCGTCCACGAATCTTACCGCCTCTAAAGCTATTTTCCTGCACATAAAACAAAAATGACTGAGCCTAATGCCCAGCAAGGAAAATCTAACACATAGTCATAAACATAAAATTTCATAATAAACATAAAGACATATCATAACACTTATTATAATGGCCATTATTACTTGGGGTCTCATAGACTAAACAAGTCATATGCCCATGAGATTAGTGGGGTCCAACTAGCTAAGTAGGTCATATGCCCATAATCTTTTTGGGGTCTTGTTAGTCATATGGGTCATATGCCCAAGCCTACAAACATACACATTTCATAACATATTTATAACATATTTCATAACATATCACATAAGATAACACAAGCATAAAACATATAGATTCTATCCTATTTTCCTTACCAAAGTTACCGGGATATGTGGACTGAGTTGGGACTTTTGGAACACTCCTAAAACCATATATAAAGGGTGGGTAGATTTGAAGAAGAAGAAATGAAAGGAATGGAAAGACTAAACCTTTGAGAAACATACTTACCAAAACTTATGTGCTCAAGAACTTAGATTTCCTAACCAAAATAAGAATGAGGTTAGAAGACTGAGTAGAAGACTATGAGAAGGAAAATAACATAAAACAAATGAACTAGAGTTTTGGTTTACCTCAAAGACTTGTAAGACTAATCTACACCACAACCGAAATACTATAGAACCTTACTTCCCAAAGTGTTTGATAAGCTTATGATTTCCCCAAACCAGGTGTTTACACTCTCACACTCACTTAGCACTTGCAGCCTCTGAACTTAGAGCAAAAGATGAATAATGGCTGGGTACTAGGTCCTATTTATAGAGTTTAGGAATGAAAGGATCTTGATTTTACTTGAATAAAAATAATAGCTTTTTAGGTGAAAATAATTTGAATAATCGTTCAGCAGAGGCTGAAGACTCGTTCAAAAAGATGCTGGACTTATCAAGAGGTTGGATGGCTGAAAGGAAAAGAATTCAAAAACTTTTGAGAATACACTGAAGGAGGCGATATATCGCCCCCTGTAGGCGATATATCGCCTGGGCCAGTATGCCTGAGGCTGTCGTACATCGTCTCGTGTTTTCCGTATCTACTTGCTGCGATATATCGCCCCCTATAGCTGCGATATATCGGCACACGCTGATTAATTAAACACGAAATTACACATTTTTAGCTAAGTTTGAATGGAGTAAACAGCCTTGACTAAGCCCTCAACGTATTCAAAGCTGCTGACTGACCCTATAGCATTCAAACTTTACTCCTTATGAAATTTAATCCTCAAAATACTTAATCCTTAATCACTCATTCATAACATGTGCTTAAAATCCTATTGGTCCTCATCTAAACCTTATAGTATAATAAATATTATCCTTAATATCAGTCATATAATCAAACCTTAGGTTAAACTTAATATTCTTAAACTATAGGTTAAACTTAGAAAATCTACAAGTACTACTATGAGTGTCCAAATAATTCCCGGTCTGAACCAAAAATCCACAGTTACAAAGATAATACTATACATACTATAATACTATACTATAATTAGCTAAGTAAAGTTCTTGGACTCTACAACAAATGATTCGACATATAAGCACTCTCCAGATCGCATAAAAAGAAACGGACTTAGACAATCAAAGCTCTTTGGATAGTTTAGACAATTCTTCAGATGACTGGTCTGAAGAATTGAGTTCAACTTCTAATGATACTATACCTAGTGATCCCAAAATCTTATCTAGCGAAGCTTATCCAGCGATGATGATGGAGCATTTCCACACTTGATGGTTCAACCTGCTAAATCAAACTCACAGACCGAACCAATTATCACAAGTGAAGAAGAAAGTGAAAATCATGTTCCCCAAAGACGAAAGAGTAAAAGTTCAAACTTTCAAACTTTTACTTTAGATGACCTCCCACCATCAAAATGACGTGAAAGGTTCCAAGAGTTTCAGGATTGGCTCAACCTGGCATCACAAAGACCAGAAGCACAAACAAGAATGGTTCTCCTCAACTTTGTCTCCCGATTTATAGGTACCCTACAAGACTGGTGGACAAGTGTGAGCGATTATAGACAGATGACATTTTTTCAACTTCCATCTGTCACCAATGCTCTAACCTATCTGTATATTGAATTCTACAGACAGGACGTTCAAGTCAATGAAAGACTACGCACATAATTCTTCAAACTAAAATGTTGTTCAATGGATAAGAGAGATTTGTAGAAGCATTATAAAAAGATGACTCAATGGCTCTACTAAATAGGTGGAATTGATGATCCAAATCTAAAACAAGCTTTCCTTTCTTCCATACCAGAACCACTGGGAGAAGAAACCTTCAGACTTCTCTTGGGAACAGGAAGAACCCTAGATGATGATATGATTGGAGAAATCTATCAGCTAGTTCTAAAGGCATTTGAAAAGATGTGCTCTCAACACAAATTTATCCAAGAATTCATGAAACAATCCAAGAGGCTCGGAAAGGTTTGCAGCCAAAAGGGTCTGCGGATCAAATATCCATCAGAATCAGCATGTTCTTGTCTTCCAGAAGAAAAGAAACACAACAAAAGGTTTAAAACCTTTAAGACCTTTAAATCCTCAAAGGAAAAAGGGACGTTATTTATTCAAATTTCTAAGGAGGAAGCGTTCTTTTAGGAAGAAGTCCGACAGATGTTTTATCTGTGGAAACAAAGGAAATTATGCCAAACAATGCCCCAAATGGAAAACTGCCAAATTGATCTCCCACATTCAACAAACAAATGGTGTATCTTTTGAAGAAAATGACCTAGAATCCATCTTCTCTACTGATGACAAAATGAATCCAGAGTCCCTCTGTGCATTCGAACAATTGGAGACTTAAGATGAATTCTATCGCATGGCAGCTATTAATACAATACAATCATCAACAGTCATCTCCATGCAGATCCTCTCTACAAAATATGCTCGGCCAGTCAAAGTAGCAGCCTACTTTGATACTGGAGAATCATACACCATGATGAACCCTGATGTTCTCCCTCCAGAATATTGGAGTAACGAAAAACAATTCTTCCATACTGCAAACGGAAGCATTTTCTGTACATAGCTCATCAGTAAACCAATTAAATTACAGTTCTTCCCAGGATGCTCTATCATTCATAGAGTAATTGGCTCAAAATTACCAGGGAAAGATCTAATTATTGCTTTTGATGTCTACACCAAGAAATAGGGCTTATGAATCCTTCCTGGTGGCCTTGGCTACAAAAAACATTTTGCTCCACGAAAATCCATACCAAACTATTTCCTAATGTCTCCTGATCCATTCTCCAAGGTCAAACAAAGGCTCATAGAAAATTCATATGCTATAAGTCATGCTGAGTTCCTCCAAAAATGTGAACGCCCTCTATGGAAAAATCAACAGTTTTTCATCAGTTTACCATTCAAGCTCAATGAAAACATTAGCCCTACCAAGGCGTAAGTCACCCAGGCATGAACCCAGAACATCAGCAAATGGCAACCGAAGAATGCAAGGAACTACAATAATAAGGACTGATTGAACCAACCACCTTTTCATGGGCATGCCGTGCTTTCTACGTCAATAAGAGATCAGAACAGGCTCAGGGAAAACAAAGGCTGGTCATCAATTATAAGCCCTTGAACGAATTTTTGACAGATGATAAATTCCCCTTGCCAAACAAGAATTCCTTATTTGAAAGCCTATCAAAGGCTCAAATATTTTCGAAATTCGATCTAAAGGCATAATTTTGGCAATTGGGTATCAAACAAGAAGATAGGCCCAAAACGGTCTTCTGCATTCCAAATCATCACTATCAGTGGAGTGTCCTTTCTTTTGCTCTCAAAACAGCCCCATCATTATTCCAAAAGGCCATGACCAGAATCTACTACCCCATTCTAGATAAGGCCCTGATCTACATTGATGCTATATTGCTCTTCTCACAAGATGAACAAGTCCATCACAATCTACTAGCCCAGTTCATCTCTCTCACAGAAGCCCATGGGGTCATGTTATCCAAAAAGAAGATGCTCATTGGACAAGCCCAAATTGACTTTCTGAGGATGAAGCTTTTTAAAGGCCAATATGAGGCCCAACCTCACATAGCCCAAGAATTACTAAATTTTCCCGAAAAGGACTTCACAAAGGTCCAAATCCAATGATTCTTAGGAATTGAAAACTATTTACGGGATTTTGTCCCGCGGCTTTCGGAAATGACAAGATCACTAAGCGTCATGCTTAAAAAGAAAACTCCACCATGGTCACAAGAGCAAATTGTAGTAGTCAAAAAACTAAAGGAGATGATGCAGACACTACCACCTTTACAGATTCCTTATGATGGAAAAAGAATATTGCAGACAGACGCTAGTGATTAGTATTGGGGAGCTGTCCTACTTGAACAGGACAACACAGGGAAAAGAAAAATATGTGGATACAAGAGTGGTCACTTCAAAGGTTCTCAGCTCCACTATCAGTCTACCCTAAAATAATTATTGGCGATAAAGATGGGTATTACAAAATTCAAATTCCAACTAAAAGGTCATTATTTCTTGGTAGAAACGGACTTTGCCGCGTCAAAAGGAATGATTGGTCTAAAGAAAAGTATAATGACCCAAATTTCCTAATAAAGTTTAAGACCTTAATTAGGAGGACAGGAGGGCCATAATTGATTTATTATGCCATTAAATGAGTATATGCATGTTTATGTGAATTATATTATTATATGATGATAAATGCATGCATATGGGTCCACTTTACATTATAAGGGCATTTTGGCAATTTGGCCCGTTGAGGGCATATTTGTATATTTTCATGCATGTTGGTGAATTATGAGTGAGACCACATCATAATGTGGATTTTTTCGAGCCATTCGGCATGAGATGATCTTTGAATGCAAGTTATCGGTTTGGTCATAATGGGGTTAATCTCGGGGCGAGTCTCTGGGTAATTTAAGGATTAGTACATTACCAAGAATTAAAGGGTAATGGGATATGATTTATTAGCATTTGAAAATTGTGACACCCCATGTCACTATGGTTGCTTTCTGGAATGACGACTGGCCCTACAAACCAACACGAGTCTTTTCAGCGTGCTTTGTCCTCACTCACATGCTTCCTAGGAAAACTTCCCAGGAGGTCACCCATCCCTAGATTACCCCAGGTCAAGCACGCTTAACTTTGAAGTTCTCAAGTGATGGGCTACCGAAAAGAAGATGCATCTTGTTGATATAGGTATTACCCATCAATCCATTTAAGCCATCTTCAACTGTGTAGTCCCATACCTACACAGTCTTAGAATCATTACACTTGACCTTCCCCAGGCAGTGTGGGATTGCATAGCTTACCCGGTCTTTCCCCTTACGGATCACGACATTCTGACTGTCACAAGAATATTGGGAATAACGAAAATTGGAGGGCGTTAATTATGATTAACGAGATAGGTGTGAAATGATGATTTTGCCCTTGGTGGCTGTTAAGGGTTTTATTTAAGCCTAAGGGTATTATGGTCTTTTGACTGTTGAACCCAAAAGAGGGTGTTTTAATATTTAAACTCGCAAGTGCACGAATCGTTTCAGAATATAATGTTCATGTAAGTACGAGGTCGAACCTATGGGAGTTGACTAACATCAAAAGAAACTATTTCAAACAAAGCAATAATATTCTAACCTAGTTCCAAATATTTGATGAGGTTTTGTTTTAGAAAAATAAAAGACAAGTAATAAAAAGATTTAAGATTAAATAGAAAAATGGTTTTCAAATGAGATATGTAAAATAAGATTATTAAGATTTTAGAATCCACAAAATGCAAGTTCAATAGTATTTATAAGTATATTGATTCCCAAGTTTTAATATAGTTGAAATAAATCACACTATATATTTTTTCAAAATATATTTTCTATTCAAGTACAAGTTACTCTTTCAAAAAGGTAGGATTTTTCTTCACTTATATAAGATATAATTTCTAAGCATTAGTTGTGTTACAACCTAATGAAACTACAAAAAATCAAAGAGATTATGTTTAGGCAAAATATGATACTTATGCTCTAAGAATTAAATGTGAACAATTTAATGAAAAACATTTAATAAAAGAATATCATATTTTTGCATAATGAAGAACTAAGTGCAATATGCTTTAACAATCAACACTAGATGAAAAATGCATATCTTTGATAGAAAAATCCATAAACAATGTTGTACAAATGGGAAATCAACATACAACAAAAAATACTATCTAGTTACATTTTGCTTCATCATCATCTTAATAACCTTTGAAAAAGATTAGAAGCTCATAACTAGATTGAAATAAAAATTACAAAATAACATACTTGACATGCTCTTCAAAAGATGAAAATGGTAGAGAGAAACTAGTGAAAAGAAGAGAGAAAATGTGTAGAAGATATTGAAAAGAAGATGAAGAGGAGCCTCCCAAATGGTCTTACAAGACTCTATTTATAGGCAAAATATGGAGATTGAATTAATCAAATTAAAATGAATAAATTGATTAATTTAATTGTGTTGGGAAGTGGTAGGATAAATAGAGTAAGTGTAAGAGTATTGGAAAAGTGAAATGTTTGGTTGGGTAAAATATTAGTGAAAAGTTAGGGTAAAAAAAATAAATTAGGAGTGTTTATTTAGGTAAGAAAAATAGGGAAGAGTGAATTGATATTTGAGTGAAAAATATTGGGAAGGAAAAATGTGGTTTTTGGCCTTTTTGGGTGGCTGTGTTGGCATGGGTTGCAAATTGGGCCACGGCTGGGCATTGATGGGTAAGTTGGTGGAATGCATCAGGCGGGCCTAGTTACTTGCTGAAGAGGAGAGTGGAGTTGGGCCTAAGGAGGGATTCGGCCCAAATGGAGGAGCTGCTGGATTGGAGATGCAGCTGGCGCTGGGATGAGGCATGTGGAGATTGAAGGCTGCTACTGGGTTGGGCTTTGGAGGCTGGCGGGCCGGGCCTGGTGCAGAGGTAGAAGGAAGTGCTGGCCGAATGTTGGTGATATATGCTGAAAAGGCTGGCAGAAGAACCTTGGTGAGCTTCGGACAGCTGGTGGCTTTGGTGCTTTGGAGCACCTGCTGGCAGGAAGAGGACTTGAAGGCCACAGCTGGAGAAAGCCTGAGCAAGGGGCGGTTGGCAGGAGGATAACTTGGGCTTGTGAAGGAAAATGCCAGATTTTTACAACCTTTTCTTTGAATATGTCATTTCTTCTCCTTCAATTTTCTTATTTTTCAATAACAAAAATACACTAAATTCCCTAACAAAATAAACATAAACTAAATCATAATAAAATATTTCCATTATAAAATAAATCAAGTTAATTCTTTGAAAATATTAATTATAACTTAATTTATATTTAACATTTAAATTCAAGATTACAACATTTTTTTACCTCAAACTAAACAATAATAATTCAAATAATTAACTACAATATTTTACAACAAAATAACTATAAAAATACACAAAAAATCTATAAAATTAAAATAAAGCTAATAAATTCAAAAAGTAATTAAAACTTAATAATTTAATTAAAAACTTAAGAACTAAATCATTTTTAGCTTAAAAAGTGTGGCAAAATAACTCTAATTTCTAGAGTTATCACACCCCCAAACTTAGAATTTTGCTAGTCCTCAAGCAAAAGAAAAATTAAAAATACACATTTTTTTTTATTTGGTGATATAAAAAATGTCCTCAAAGATTGCACATTGAAAAATAATTTATAAAAAATATGAATCAAAATTAATCTTATGTAATTAATTCCATAGTCAATTTTGCTTTGAAAATATATTTTAAATTGGAAGTCCAAAACTATTTATCAAGTTATTATGTGAATTTTGGAAAAATTGTTGTAATAAACTATTTATTTCACATATTATGATGAATAATTTTTTTTTCAACATTTCATTTTTTTTAAGCAAAATTGACCCAAGAATTAAACACAAAGCTTAAGAAAGATTCATATATTTTTTAAACTAAAATTAAACTCAATCAAGGGTATTATCATAGGAAAAACGGATATCACCAAAGGGTTTTTTTTTTTTTTAATAGTTTTTTATAGAAAATAAAATATAAAAGTACAAAACTATATATTACTAGAAATATAATTTTTTTTTTTGCTTTTTTTTTTTTTTAAGAAATTCTACTATCCAAAAAAAAAAAATTCTACCATTTTCAAACACATGAAAGAAGTAACCATATAAACCCACTACCCCCAAACTTAAATTATGCATTGTCCTCAATGTATCAAAATACAAATATAAATTGAAGTGTGAAAGAGTTTAGAGTTTAGAATTGTCGTACCTCATCATAGAGCATGTCAAGAGTGCAACAAAAAAGGAAACAAAAATCAAAACAAGAAGTTAACCTAAAACATAAATAAAACACACATTTACCAATAATTGATGAGAGCGATCAAGGACCATGGTAAATAAGATCCTCAAGAAGGATTTCATCCACTTTAGCAGTTTTCAATTCTAAAAATGGTTTCAATTTTTGTCCATTCACTTTGAATACATTACCATTATCAGGATTTTCAATTTCAATGGCTCCATGTGGAAAAACAGTGCGAACAATGTATGGACCTACCCACCTAGAGCGTAACTTCCCCGGGAAGAGATGCAAACGAGAATTGTATAAAAGGACTTTTTGACCGGGAGAGAAATCTTTTCGCAAAATGTTTTTGTCATGGTAAATCTTCATTCGATCCTTATATTTTTTGGAATAATCATATGCATCATGCTTAAGTTCTTCTAACTCATTTAATTGAAGCTTTCTTCTCTCACCCGCTTTGTCTAAGGAAAAATTCAATTGCTTAATTGCCCAATAGACTCTATGTTCTAGCTCAACGGGTAAGTGACATGCCTTTCCATACACAAGTCTATAGGGAGACATTCCAATGGGTGTTTTGTATGCAGTTCGATATGCCCATAATGCATCAATGAGTCTTAAGGACCAATCTTTCCTAGTTGGATTGACAGTTTTCTCTAAGATGTGCTTAATTTCCCTATTTGATATTTCAACTTGACCACTAGTTTGTGGGTGATAAGGTGTAGTGACTTTATGTGTAATACCATATTGTTTCATTAAATGCTCAAAAGATCTATTACAAAAGTGTGTACCGTTATCACTAATGATAGCACGTGGTGAGCCAAAACGAGAGAAAATATTATCTTTCAAAAACTTAAGCACAACTTTATGGTCATTTGTGTGGCATGCAATAGCTTCAACTCATTTAGACACATAATCAACACCAACAAGAATGTACAGGTTACCAAAAGAGTTAGGAAATGGACCCATAAAATCAATGCCCCAAACATCAAATATTTCAACAATAAGGATAGGATTCAAAGGCATCATGTTTCTTCTAGTTACACTTCCTAACATTTGACAACGTTCACAGGATTTGCAATAAACATAAGTGTCATGAAAAATAGTAGGCCAATAAAATCCACATTGTAAAATTTTCAAAGCAGTTTTCTTACCACTAAAATGTCCACCACATGCATGATCATGACAAAAAGATATGATTTTAAGTTGATCACAATTTGGAATGCATCTCCTTATTATTTGATCAGGGCAATATTTAAACAAATAAGGGTCATCCCACATGAAATTTTTCACTTCAGAATAAAATTTAGATTTATCATGCTTAGACCAATGAGAAGGAATTTCACCAGTGACCAAATAATTCACAATGTCAGCATACCAAGGCAAATAAGATATATGCATGAGTTGTTCATCAGGAAAAGTTTCAGTTATGGTGGTGGAGTCATTATTAGTCTCAACAACAATTCTAGACAAATGATCAGCAACAACATTTTCAAAACCTTTTTTATCTCGTATCTCTAAATCAAATTCTTGTAAAAGCAATATCCAACGAATTAAGCGAGATTTAGCATCTTTTTTCGACAAGAGATATTTCAATGCAGCATGATCAGAATAGACAATTATTTTAGATCCTAACAAATAAGACCTAAATTTCTCCAATGCAAACACAACAGCAAGCAATTCTTTTTCAGTTGTAGAATAATTTAATTGAGCATCGTTCAAAGTTTTGCTAGCATAGTAGATTACATGAGGTAACTTGTTAATTATTTGTCCTAGAACAGCACCAATAGCATTATCAGAAGCATCACACATTATTTCAAAAGGAATATTCCAATCAGGAGGGCGAATAATGGGTGCACTAGTCAAAAGGGATTTCAATTTTTCAAAGGCAACATGGCAATCATTATCAAAGACAAAAGCATTTTCTTTTCCTAGCAAATGACATAATGGGCGTGAAATTTTGCTAAAGTCTTTTATGAATCTTCTATAAAAACCGGCATGGCCTAAGAATGATCTAATTTCTTTTATTGTTTTAGGTGGGGGAAGTTTTGAAATAAGGTCAACTTTTGCTTTATCAACTTCTATTCCCTCAGATGAGATTACATGACCTAAAACAATTCCTTTTTTAACCATAAAATGACATTTTTCCCAATTAAGAACTAAATTCTTTTCTTTGCAACGAATTAAAACAAGAGAAAGATGGTGCAAACAGTCATCAAAAGAATTTCCAAACACAGAAAAATCATCCATAAACACTTCGAGATTTCTTTCAACCATATCAGAGAATATTGCAATCATGCATCTTTGAAAAGTTGCAGGAGCATTACAAAGACCAAACGGCATGCGACGATTGCAAAGGTTCCAAAAGGGCAAGTGAAGGTAGTCTTTTCTTGATCTTCAGGGGCAATGGGGATTTGGTTATATCCCGAATAGCCATCAAGAAAACAATAATATGCATGGCCAGCTAAACGTTCAAGCATTTGATCAATAAAGGGTAAAGGAAAGTGGTCTTTTCTAGTAACATTATTTAGCTTCCTATAGTCTATACACACTCTCCACCCCGTTTGTACTCGAGTAGGGATTAATTCATTTTTCTCATTTTCGACAACTGTGATCCCAGACTTTTTAGGCACTACTTGAACTGGACTAATCCATTGACTATCAGAAATAGGGTAAATGATACCTACATCTAACAGTTTAAGTACTTCTTCCCTAACGACCTCTTTCATATTTGGATTTAACCTTCTTTGACATTCCTGAGAGGTTTTAGCATTTTCTTCTAGATGGATTCTATGCATGCATATGGATGGGCTAATTCCCTTGATGTCTCCAATGGTCCAACCTATGGCTTCCTTATGTTTTCTAAGGACATCTAACAATTTATCTTCTTGTTCTTTATCTAAAGCAGATGTTATGATAACAGGCAAGGTTTCAGACTCTCCTAGAAAAGCATATTTTAAATTTTCTGGCAAAGGTTTAAGGTCTAACTTTGGAGACTCGGAAATTGATTGAACATGATCTAAGGGTGAAAAGGGTTCAACTTTGGTTTCATTCAAGGGTATAGACTCTAACAAGGAATTCACATCATCATTAAAATCATCAATATGCAAGTTCATACCAAAGTATTTTTCACAAAAATCAAATAAGTCATTTCCATCATCTTCACACATACTCCCTATCATGTTAACTTCATGCACTTCCTCACACTCAAACAGATTTAGCAACATTAAAAACATTTAATTCAACAGTCATATTTCCAAAAGATAACTTCAATACACCATTACGACAGTTGATAATTGCATTAGATGTAGCTAAAAATGGTCTACCTAGAATGATGGGTATTTGAGCATGAGCATTTTCAACAGGTTGAGTGTCAAGAACAATAAAGTCCACAGGGAAATAGAATTTATCCACTTTAATTAAAACATCTTCTATAATACCTCTAGGGATTTTCACTGAACGATCGGCTAATTGAAGTGTTATAGAAGTTGGTTTTAATTCTCCTAGACCAAGTTGCTTATACACAGAATAAGGCAGTAAATTCACACTAGCTCCTAAATCAAGTAAAGCTTTGTTAATAAAATGATCGCCAATGATGCATGAAATTGTTGGACAACCGGGATCTTTATATTTCACAAGGCTTTTATATTGAATTATGGAGCTAACTTGTTCAGTTAAAAACGCCTTTTTTGGAACATTTGTGTTTCTTTTAACAGTGCAAAGGTCTTTTAAGAATTTAGAATAGGCAGGAATTTGTTTAATGGCATCTAAGAAAGGAATGTTGATGCTTACTTGTTTAAAAACTTCTAAGATGTCACTATATTGGTTGCCTTTCTTGAGTGGAATTAATCTTTGTGGAAAAGGAGCTTTTGGGATGGAAGGAAGGATTTGAGCATCATCTTTTGAAAGGTCATTTGTGTTGGAACTTTGAGGTTGGCTATTGTCTTTTTCAACTTGAGGTATGTAATCAGGTTTGACAATTTGTTTTCCGGACCTAAGAGTTGAAATAAACTTAGCTTCTTCTTTATGACTAGGAGTTCCTATTTCATATTGGCCTTTAGGATTTGGGATGGGTTGGCTAGGAAATCTTCCTTTTTCTCTCTCGGTTACAGCATTAGCAAGTTGACCTAATTATGTCTCGAGTTTGGCAATGGATTGAGACTGATTTTGTAAGATTTGTTGGGTGGATTGCATGAATTTTTGTAAGGTGTTATTTCTCGCTCGAACTAGAGGTAAGAAAATTGCACCCAGTATGTGATGCATGTGATGAGAAACATGTGATTAGGGCATGACATGAATATTGAATATGAGATTGACCAGAGCTTGAGTTTCTGTAATTGTGCGTGATCATAATTATGCTAGTTATTGTAAAGTAAGCATGATGAATGCCCTACATTTGGATATTTGACATATGATACATGCCTGGTTGCATTGCTTACTTAGGAATGGCACTGACTCATTAGTCAGAATCGGCAATGGTGTCGGTATTAACTGTGAAGTTGTGACTCATTAGTCAAGTTCGGCAGTAGTACTGAGCACTGGTTGTATGGTATTGGCTTAAGAGTCAAGAACAGTTTTAGCGTGTTTAACGCAAGCCGAAAAGATTAGATCTAATCGACATAAGCATTGAATGACTCATCATGAGCATTAATGCCTGGCCGACCTCAAGTTCGATGAAAACTAAAAGCGCTTGTCTAGCCTAATGGCTAGTTACTTAGAGCCAGGGCCAGACGGCCCAGGTGACTGCTGATGGACCCAAAACGGGTATGTTTTAAATATTTATAAATCGCAAGCGCACGAATCGTTCATATAGAATAGTGATCGTGTAAGCAAGGATGTCGAACCCAAAGGAGTTGTCTAAAATCGAAAAGAGAAAACTATTTTAAACCAAAATTAATAAATTCTAACCTAGCCCCAAAGATTGATGAGAATTTGTGACAAGAAAATAAAATAAAAGACAATAATAAAGATATTAAAGACAAATATATAAACATAAATTAAAAGTAAAAGTTAAGATGGTAAAATAAAGATTATTAAGATAATAGAATCCACAAAATATAAGTTCAATAATATTTAAAAGTACATTGATTCCCAAGTTTTAGTAATAGTAGAAATTAATCAAACCATCACTTATTCAAATTAGATATTCTATTTAAGCACAAGTTACTTCTAAAAAGATAAGATTTTTCTTCACTTTTCAAAATTATAATTTCAAAGCATTTAGTGTAAATCAATCTAATGAAATAACAAATAAATCAATGAACATTATTTATAAGGCAAAACATAATATTTTTGTTCTAAGCATGGATGTGTACAATTTAATGACACATCTTACACAAAGAATATTATGTTTTTTTGCACTAATGAAGAACAAAGTGTAAATATGTGCTAACAATCCAAAATACATGATATTTAAGATGAAAGAAGATATTTGAATAAGAAAAATCCATAAACTTTGTTGCACAAAATGGGAAATCAACTTACAAAATAAACACTATCTAGTTACATATTGTTTCATCATCACCTTAATAATCTTAAAAAGATTAGAAACACATAACTAGAATAGCAAATACAAACTAAAAATTACAAACATAAATAGGAAAATTTGGAGGATGAACCCCCAAAATTTTCCTCTAAAAATACATAGGAAATAACCAAAAAGAAGAAAAAGATGAAGAGAATTGAGAGGTTTTGAATGTGTAGAAATTATGGTATAGTAACCTCCTCCCAAAATTGACACCCTAAATGGTCTTCAAAACTCCATATTTATAGCCAAAATGAGGTATTAAAATAATCAATTTAAATTAATTATAATATGGTAAATAGGGGTAAAATATAGGGTGTAATAATGATGTTTTGGGGTAAAATATGTAGAAAGTGGGGTAAAAAGTGGTATTTTTGAACAAAATGGACAATGGGACATTGTTGGGCTCAAGACACAAAATGGCATGCATGGGGGCTGCTTTGTGGCAGGGAAGCAGCTGGCTGGAGCATTGGGCCTGGCGTTGGGGCAGGTGGGCTGGCTAGGTGGCAGGAGCTTCAGCATCAGGCGGTTGGGCCTTGTGAGGTGGTTATGGTCACGGCTAGAGATAGCTTGAGGCAGCTGGTGGAGGTCTTGTGGACTGCTAGCTGGAGCTCACGTGGGGACTGTAGGCGTGGACAGGTGGAAAATGCTGGGCATAGCCAGGCGCTGGCTGCTTGATTTGGGTGAAGGAAAGCTGCTGAAGAGAAGGGCTGGTGCATCAAGAGGCAACTGGGCCGAATGGGCTGGGCTGCTTTGGTGGATTGGTGTGGCATTGGCCATTTGCCACTTTTCTTCCTTTCTTTCTTGAAAGTGCCACACTTTTCTTCATTCTTTTTCTTTGCTTTTCAAGAGCATAAATTTCTTACAAAATAAATCATAATACAATATTTTCAACTATAAAATAAATCAATTTAATTCTTTGAAAATATTAATTATAACTTAATTTATATTTTATATTAAGTTCAATAATACAATCTTAACAATAATAATTCAAATAATTAACTACAACATTTTACAACAAAATAACTATAAAAACACATAAAAGTATATAAAATCATGATAAGACTAATAAATTCAAAATTACTTAAAAACTTAATAAATCAATTAAAAACTCAAGATCTAAGCAACAATTAGCACATAAAAAGTGGTAAAATAACTCTATTTTGTAGAGTTATCAACTGCATCGTCACATGGCTATGGGCTACAAGCCCTAGTATGATTATCAGAATCTCAAGTGTTAATCACTCATCTGATTAGGGCTACACGCCCCAGCATGATTATCAGAATCTCAAGTGTTAATCACTCATCTGGTTTAAGTTAACGACTTACTCATTAGTCACTCATCTGATTTAAGTTAGTGACTCACTCATTAGTCACTCATCTGATTAGGGCTACAAGCCCCAGCATGGTTATTAGAACCTCGAAGTGTTAATCACTCATCTGATTTGGGCTACAAGCCCCAGCATGGTTATCAAAACCTCAAAGTGTTAATCACTCATTTGATTAGGATTGACTTGATAGTCATCCATAGAGGAGGGCAGGATCCACCATCATTATTTGGACTAATTTCCATGCATGATTAGGGCTATTATTGCTAGGCATGCCTATTATGATTTTGTAACAGGTTATTACTGTTCATGAGCATATTGAGTTTTTTTACTGAGCTTCGGCTCACGAGTGCTATGTGGTGCAGGTAAAGGCAAAAGAAAGCTGGACCATCTTTGAGTTGGAGAGCTTAGGTGACGATGTGTACATATGCGGCTGCTCGATCGCCACGGTCGAGGGTTTAAAGAGGAACTAGGGTTAAACCCTATTTTGCCGCTTAGGTCGGCTGGTTGTAAATCTTTTGTTGTAGTTAACCTTTAAATTATATTTTTGGGATTCCAATGTATACATTAAACATTTTAGTGAAACGTTGTATCTTAACCAAAAAAAAATAATCTTAAACCGTTAATCATACTTAGTTACACGATTATGGACAAACGACTCGATTAACAAGTTTAGCACTGTTTAAAATGCACACCATAACGGTCCCTGGGTAGTAGGGCATTACAAAAAGCAAGACAAAAATGCCCAACTTTTAAGATTGAC
Source organism: Humulus lupulus (assembly GCF_963169125.1). Lineage (NCBI taxonomy): Eukaryota > Viridiplantae > Streptophyta > Magnoliopsida > Rosales > Cannabaceae > Humulus > Humulus lupulus. The sequence goes on along the minus strand of NC_084800.1, from coordinate 90,279,249 downwards.
AGTTTGGTTCGACAACTAATCTTTTGACATTAAACACACCAAAGGAAAAGACAATATTGTGGCTGATTTCTTCTCCAGATCACCCTTGCTATAAATATAGCATTAGGATACTCACCAAGAACTATCCCCATCGCCTCCCAAAAATCATCACATACCATCCTATTCGTACTCATGATGGCTTCTTCCTCTTCTGTCAAACACAATCAATCTTTTCCCCTGGGTGCAAAAAATATCCTTTCGAAGACGACCCACAAATCATCCAAAGAAAGAGCAACTCACAAAGCAATCTTTCTTTAGAATTTTATGATTTCCAAACTTGATGCAAAACAGAATATAGTTATCAATCCAACCAGGCCCAAATGTTGCCAGCCTAATGAATTGTTATATTATTCTCTTTCTTAGTCTTAATGCCAAACTTGATGCAAAACAGAATATAGTTATCAATCCAACATTCGAAGTCTATAGGTCAAAATAAGAGCCAATATGTGGTCTTGGGGGCCAAGAATACATGGACATCCAAAAAAGTGTGTTTGAGAAAAATCAGACTATATCTCCTGAGTTATGGCCAAAGCCAGAAGAAGATGCTTCTTGGGAAACGTTCCCTTCTGACTATACTTGAAAAATAACAAGGGCCCTTAAAGCCTTCCACATTGCAGAAAATGGAACAAATTAGGCAACAAAACTCAAAGAAACTTTAGAGCAAAAATATATGTCAATATACAAATTGACCGACACTAAAGGGTAATTTTGCAAAAAAGTAATTACTTTGAAGATTCTCAAGACCCACATGTCGACACTCCAGATATGCAAGATCCTTATCTCTTCCAGTCCACAGGAAAAGAATGGGATATGACTAGGGCTGGTAATTCGTGTAAACGTATCAGATTCGTGTTGACACGATTAAGGTAAACACGAACACGACACAATTATTAAACTTGTCAAAAATACGAATTCGAACATGACACGATTATTAAACGGGTCAACACGACATGACACGATAACTTGATTATGACACGATTAATCATAACTATATGAAAAAATTCATAAAACCTATGCAAATTATTCGTGTTATCATGTTTGGTTTTGACTAGGGTGGGTTAAGTTTGTATGCTTGAGTACATGGCTATATAAAGCCATCATCTCTCTTTGTGTAAGGCAAAGAATTACGAAGCAATAAAATATCAGAGTGTTTATTATCAAAATTTTCTTCTAAATCCTTCCTTCAGAGATTTCTGAAGTAGAGATAGTATGCATTATGGATCATATCTGAAGGAAACTACTGTTATAAGTTACTAGATTAACCTTCGAGTGAATTGATTTGGCAATCTATCCTTTATGATCATAAGTCACGCAGTTTGGAGTGTAAGTTGTGTAGATCTGTGTGAGAAATTGTTGGGTTTATTAATTCAATAGTTTGTCTAACCAACTTATAGCAGGAACCCCTTAATGGTATCAGAGTTGGATCTTTCTTTGCCAATAGTTGGATCTTCCTTTAATATACTGGGTTGGTGTGACAGAAATTGCTGGATCTTTCTTTGCCACTTGCTGAAGAAGCATTACTGGTCTTGGTAGACTCTACCCAAGTTCCAACATCCACTCATATTCCAAGGCAAATCTCTACAGATGATCTTATGAAGATTTTTCCTAGTTCATGGATAACAAACTATGAGATGCTCCATCGACCTAATATGTGGGGCGACACACTTAGAGGGATTCTCCAATCCTTAGGATTTGAATTTTGAATTTCAAATTATTTTTTTAATCAGTTATTTAATTATTCCCTTTAAATATGATTTAAATTAAATAATTAAATAGTAATAACAAATCAGTTTTAATTTGAATTTTATGTTTAATAAAATAAATATTAATTAATTAAATTAATTATCTTCATAAAAACTAATAGAGAGATATTTTCAGAAATAATATTGTTTTTCATGTAATTAAAAATAGACTTTCTCTTTAAGACATAATAGATAGTTTTCTTAAACCTGAAAACTATTCAATTCCTCTTCTCTCAATCAAACATCTCTAGATCTCATGTGTTGAGTACATCCAGAGAGTCATAAATCAATATTTTGAATCCTACGTTCCCATACACATCCTTGTGTATTTGAGGATTGGTCTGGAAGATCAAGATGTGAACTTTCAAAACTTTGATAGGTAGATCGCTGATTTTATACAAAAAGATTCGAGGACAATTGATAGACTATAATGGGTAATCTCTAATCTGACTGCATATGATTTAATATATGTGTGTGTGTGTGATCTTGGCTGGTATTAGTAATTATTAAAAATGGCTCATTCCCCGCTCCGTATCTTTGATTTGCTCTTTTAATACCAACAATTGGTACTAGAGTAGTCTACATATATATATATATATTAAATATTGTGTAGGTTTCTTGCATTTGTTATATCTATGTTGACATGTATGCTGAATGGATGGATATTTTTTTTTGAATGTATTGTTGAATGATGGATCGTTAATTATATGGTGTTATTGGGTTAGGAATTTGAATTTCTAAATCTTGTCTAAGCCATTTTTTTGTTTTATTTTTGAAATATGTATTTTAAGAATTTGTACACAAAGAAGAGAAAGGACCCAAGCCTATGGCTCAAGCCCTAGCCGCACGCACATGCACCAGCCGAGTCGCGGCCACCAGCAGACCCGATCCCATGCGCCTGCAAGCACATGCCTGTAGCTCGAGCCCCTGTGCCTGTTGTCCGTGCCCCTGTGCTTGCTACCCGCACCCCTATGTTGGGTGCCTGCATGCACCAACTGCACTACAGCAGCTTGCCGACCCCTTGAGTCTCCATGGTGTCGCCGACCCTAGCACCAATCTTGGTGCCCAAAACTAGATCATATTTTTGTGCAATTAATATTTTATTTAATTAAAATTTTAAATTGTTTTAATTTAAAAGATTAATTATCTTATTTTATTTTTGTTAGAAAAATAAAACATCTTTTAGTTGGTTAAGATTTTATCTTAAGTTTAAATAATTATTTGAATTTGATTATTTAATTATTTAAATTCAACTAAATTAAAAAGATGAGAAAAATGGTTATTTAATTAAAAGTTAGTTTTAATCAAATATATTAATTAGAAAGTTAGTTTCTAATTAATAAAGTTGGGCCTACCAAATTCCTAAAGATTAGCAAGAAAGCCTAAAAGAGAGGAGGAGCATTCTTGGGGTCTTGAAAACAAATTAAAGGCTATTTTGAAATTTTATTTCTATTTTTTCAAAGGTTGTAAATTTAGAAATACCGAATAGTGCTCGGTTCATCATTTATTGTTTGTTTATTTATTTATTGTATTTATTTAAATAAATGTTAATTAATATTTGATTGATAACATGATCATGCATTAGTCAATTACATGCCATTCATGAAACCTCACACGGTGTTCATTAATCATGCATCTTTTAGAAACATTATTATTTAGGACTGTCCTAACTGTTTATGCGAATTGTTTTGGAGAAATCAATTGCATGTAAACTACTAAGTATTAAATTAGCTAAAACTTGGTAACTTACACCATAATAAAGATAATAGTTTTTTATAAGCCTTTGAGATAACCAACTTTATGTAAAATGTGTTTTAGAAAAGTTAGATGAATGAAATGGGTAATTATTAAGATCACAATAAATTATAGAAATAAACTCTTTTATAATTATAATGTATTTTGTAATTAATTACATTCATAGGGTTGTTAATAAATTAGTAACTAATTTAGAATTAATTGATTAACAAAACACATTTTATGATAGTAAGTGGGACAATGTGAACTTCTCAATGTGACCTATGCTCTCCATTATTAGTACAACACAGTGAGATATGAATAGAGCCTCGAGGCGGCTTTGTTTCCATCCCCCTAAGGAAGGTTTCTAGACATATTAATACAAAGGTTGACTTCTGACAAAGATAGGAAGGAGTGATGTATTTTAGGCTTGACTGACCCTAAGGCGACAATCTCTAAGTTAAGTCATGAATTCTGAAATAATGGGTTACACTTACAAAGATGCAATCAAGCTTTTGCAGTGGACAATTGCATCTTGACCAAACCAGCGGTACTTTATTTTTAAAAGAGAAAATAAATAGTTATTTTAAGTTTTAAATAATAAAGATAAGATTGTCTTATAAGCTATATGAATTTAACTTGACCGACCATAAGGAAGCACTTTATTTGTTGGGTAGTTTTATCGTGGAATAGTAAATATTTATTTATATGTGTTTAATTGTTGCATTCATGCATCATATTTACTTTCCAAATAATTGATATTTTTCAAATAGTAATATTATTATATTTTATTTTTTTCAATAATGTCGAACGATGGCAATCCTATAACTACTTTACTTTCACTTGAAAAAATTAATGGTGATAATTTTATAAGATGGAAATCAAACCTGAATCTTATGTTAATCTGTGAGAACCATAAATTTGTCCTAACTGAGGAATGTCCTGAAGAGCTTGTTGCCACTACCCCGAAGAATGTTTGGGACAAGTATGATGCCTAGATTCAATCCAACAACAAGGCAAAGTTTTACATGCTTGTGAGCATGAATGATGTTTTGAGAACAAAGCATGAACCCATGGAAACTACATTTGAGATATTGGATCTCTACAGGTCATGTTTGGGCAGTAATCTGATCAAAGTAGACATGAGGCTACTAGAACCTACATGACTACTTAGATGAAGAAAGGTGTTTTTGTACGTGAACATGTCTTGAGCATGATTAACGTGATGCATGAAGCATAACTACACGGGGCCATCATTGATGAGCGTACACAAGCAAGCATCATACTTGAATTGCTCACTCCTGTCTTTTTCTGCGTTCACCACCAACTATATTGTGAATAAGTTGGAATTCAACCAACTTTTGAATGAGCTGCAAACATTTGAGTCTCTTAACAAACCCATTACAAAAGAGGCTATGACAAATGTGGTATAGGAGAAACCTTCAACCTCCGAGGATAAATCAAAGAAGAGGAAGAAGAACAGTGATAAGGACAAAGTAAAGGGCAAGAAGTCCAAGAAAAGTAAGAAGGCACCAAAAGCTAAGGAGAACAAGAATGACAATAACTTCAAAACGAAAGAACCAAAAGGAAAATGTTTCCATTGTGGAGTTCAAGGTCACTGGAAGAGAAATTGTAAAAAGTATCTCTCGGAGTTGAAAAAGAAAGGTAAATATGATTTACTTGTACTTGAAGCTTGTGTACTGGAAGACGATATGTCATCCTGGATTTTAGATTCATGAGCCACTAACCATATTTGTTCTTCTATACAGATACTTGAGTCATCAAGGGAGATGGTTGATGGCGAGGTGACCATGCGAGTTGGAAGTGGAGAGCTCGTTTCAACCAGAGCAAAGGGAATGGTCTGTTTACATTTTGGGAGCAATTATCTTGTTTTGAACAATGTTCATTTTATTCCTGGATTTTCTAGAAATTTAGTTTATTTATCTATGTTGCATGAACAATCTTTTGATATTTCTTTTGATAATAATGTGATTGTTATTTCGAATAATGGTTTCAAAATTTATCAAGCATAACATACAAACAGACTATATGTGCTCAAACCTAATGAATGAACGCTTAATAACTCATAATTATTTAAAGTAGCAAAACCACAAGGAAACAAAAGACAAAAAATTTCAAATGAGGATGACACATATCCTTGGCATCTTAGACTTGGTCATATAGACCTAGATAGGATAAACCAATTAACAAAAGATGGACATTTGAGAGAACTAAGAGTTGGAACTCTTCCCGATTGTGAATCTTGTCTAGAAGGCAAAATGACCAAACGTCATTACTCAGCGAAAGGAAATAGAGCTAAAGAACCTTTGGAGCTTGTACACAGCGATGTTTGTGGTCCAATCAATGTACAAGCAAGAGGTGGGTATGAGTACTTCGTCACTTTTATTGACGATTACTCAAGATATGGTCATACTTACTTAATGCTTAGGAAATCTGAAACCTTCGGTAAGTTTCAAGAATAGAAAGCTGAGGCTGAGAAGCAATTAAGTAAGACTCTTAAGACACTTAGATCTCATCGAGGTGGAGAATATTTGGATTTAGAATTCAAGGATTTCTTTCTGGAACATGGTATTCTATCCCAACTCACAGCACCAGGAATGCCACAACAAAATGGTATTTCTGAAAGAAGAAACAGGACTTTGTTAGACATGGTCAGATCTATGTTAAGTTACTCTTCACTTCTTCTTTCATTTTAAGGATATGCACTTCAAACAACGACTTACATTTTGAATGTATTCTCATCTAAGACCATAAGCAAAACGCCACTGGAACTGTGGAATGGAAACAAACCTAGTTTGCACAATTTCCACATTTGGGGTTGTCCTGCTCATGTTCTTAGACCTAAATTAGAGAAACTTGATTCAAGGTATGAAGTGTGCATTTTTGTGGGCTACGCTCCAGAGACAAGAGGTGGCTACTTCTACAGTCCCAAGGATCAAAATGTATTTGTTTCCACAATTGCAACCTTCCTTGAACACGACTATGTGAATAACTATAAACCTTGGAGCAAGGTAGTTTTGGAGGAACTCAAGGCTAATAAGATTCCATCACCATCATCTTCATCATTAAATAATAATCAACAAATTGAGAAAACCACTATTCCTGAAAAAGAAACCCATGTGCAACGTCGTAGTGGGAGGATTGTGAGACTGTTGGGGTTTTATGCCCTAATTAAAACTCAATTTCTTTGTAATCTCATTTTATTATCAATAAAAGAATAGAAATAATTTTTTACTTGGTCAATCACTTTGCTCACTTGTTTTATTTTCATGATTATTTGTTTAATATAAACTTCTATTAAATCCCAGGCATATAGTTAATCATATTAATAGTGACGTAATCACAGTGGAATATAAATATGATTATATGTTCAAAAATAAGTTAGTCCTAAGATTAGTCAGTGCACAAGATTTACACTGACTTGCCAATCTACGATATAGTCTACTTACATATTGTAGTGTTATGTTCTTTTCAGAACATTAGCAAAGTAGATAAGATAAGGATGTATTTGTTAAATCGGACTGGACCGGTATTGACTTTAGATAGATAAGTAAATGTACCGTTATTGTCTAATATAGTCATATCATAAAGTTGACCATAGGTCAATTCAATCTCAATTCTGAATGGTTAGTATTCTAACTGATTGTATTATTCAAGTCATTTGATTTGCTCATTACCAGCTTACCCTACGGACTAGCCCATACTTTCATCTTGGGGACTTGGTAGTATAATTGAGTGGGAGTGTTAATTATAGATATGATCATCTATAGCTTCTAGCAAGAAGTTAAATGATGATCACCTTATAGCTTGATTCAACGGGTTAAATGATTGAGTACTCATTTCTGTGATTAAAGTTCACGAAAATATCATTTATAAGGACTTAGTGGTATTTAAAGATAAAATACAATGAGAGGTAACACAGTAATTTGTACCCAACTCAGTTGTAGATCGTCTATAGAGGATTGAATGACAAATTATGGTTGTAACAATGGATAACGTATTTACTTTAAGTGTAAAGTGTTCTATGAGTTCAAGAGTGTAATTCTGAGTCTTTAGTGGAGTCACTAGGAATTAATAAGGTAGTGAAATTATTCGATAATAATTTTATGGTAACTTATTGGAACTTGAATTCATGGGTCCATGGTCCCCATAATATCTTTTATTAAATCATCTAGATAGTCTCGATTAATTGATTTAATTATCAATTAGGATTGTCAAAATTGTTTTGTGTCAATTTTGGACAATTTTATTAAGATATGGAATTTAGAGAAGAAAAGAGAAATTTGAGAAATTTTATTAATTATGACAAATTGCTGTCAAATTGATAAATAGTATTTAATCAAGGTTCAAATTATAATTAGTTCATTTGAATAAATGATTTAATTAATTAATTATTTATTTATTTAAATATAATTATAATTATTATAAGATTTCGTTAAACAAAATCAATTTATATATAGTATATTATATTTATTTAATTAATTAATAATGGTTTTGTTTTATTATATAATTATAGAAAATAATAGTTATTGAATTTAAAGATTTTTATGCTTTGAATTTAAAAATGGAAAAATTTTCAAGGCTTGGAAAAATATCTAGTATTTAGCCATATAGAGATTTTTAAGCAATTGTTATAATTATTTAATTAAATTGAATTAACCTAAAGTGTTTCTATAAATAGGAACTTAAGTCTAGGGTTTTGTGATCTGGAAAAAGTGTTTTGAAAAAGCAAAAACATAGACTCAAGAGACATATTTTAGCCGCTCATATTCTCTCTTCTTCTCTATAATTTTCCTGTCTCATGTGTTGAGAATTGTCTACTCTAGTCAAGGTGATCAAAGGTAATTATGGAAGACTGTGTAGTTTGAAGATCTAGTTCGCTCTCTTGTCATTACTCTGTGATAGAAAGGAACAAGGGTTAGAGTGAAGGAAGGAGTCTCAATATCCGCTGCTTAAAAGTAAGATTCTTAAACTCTCTTATTTGATTTGCTTAATGAAATTCTTTAGAAATGTTTCTAGGTTGTTGTATATGTTAATTTGTTTAATATATGAAACATAAATGAAAAAATTTATAATCCTATAAAATGTATTCCCAACAGAGACAATCTATTCGCTACGAACATGAGGCACATGTCCTTGTTTCTGATCCACCTGAAGATGGAATTTATGTATTCCAATTCTGGCTGGGAACTTGTAGATCCATTTGAATATGTCAGACCCATTGGGTGCAAATAGATATACAAGAAGAAAACAAGTGTAGATGGGAAAGTGGATACTTTCTAAGCAAGACTAGTAGCCAAAGGATACAGACTAGTATGTGTATGCATGAGATTTACTTAATGAGCGTTAGCTCATTATGTTATTTTCCAACATTTTTCCAGGCGTGGCTTTGATGTTGAGCAACTTGTGGAGCACGGACTCAGTAGTAATGCAATAGTGGTTTAGGGTTTTTCATATTGCTACATTAAACTTAAAGTATTCATACGTGTAATAATTTCTATTAATGTTTATATAAAAGTTTTAAATTTTTCTGTATTTCTTAGTATCATTTTATTTAATTCATTTGATCAAGCGCTTAACATACTCGTAAACCTTGGAATTACGAGTATGTGGCAGACGTACCCTACCTTAGGGGCATCACACCTTGTCTTTGTAGATCTGACCAATTTCGATTTCGAGATGGCGGGGGTTTGTGATTACAAGTGAATCTATATTGTCAAGCAGCTGGCCCTTATTCTTGTTGTTCTCTAGTTGTTCCAACATTTCTGCAGTGACTAACTTTGCATAGTCAATGAAGTCAAATGTTTCATTGATTTCTTCTGTGATTTCACATTATTGTTGCTCTATTGTTGATTCTACTGTTCGTGGTCCATTCTCAATCATCATCAATTTCACTGTTATTGTTGGCTCTTTATATGCATAGAATGGAATTTGATTTGATGTTGTTCCTATGTTTTCTATTGTGTTCACACATAATGGATATCTTGTGAAGTCAATGGATCCATGGTCCCCACATCACCTTTGAGTAAATCATCTAGAATGTCTCAATTAATTGATTTAATTATCAATTAGAATTTTTAAAGTTGACTAGGTCAATCTTGGAAAATTTACAGAGATATGAGATTTAGAGAATAAAAGAGAATTTTTGGGTAAATTTATTAATATTGATAAATTGGTGTCAATATAAATAAATAATATTAAATCAAGTTTCAAATTATAATTAGTTAATTTGAATAAGGATTTAATTAATTAATTAAAAATAAATAAATAAAAAGTTTTGAATTTAGGCCCAATTGGGATTTAAATTCAAAACAAAGAGATTGGGCCCAAATTCATTTGTGGGAGCCTAAAGCTTTTATCTTTTTGTTTATTATTTTAATCAATTTAAATTTAAATATAGCCCATTAAGTTGCCTATATAAGGAATATGATATCTAGGGTTTCCATAAGGTAGTCAGTCTCAATTGATTCATTAGATAAGTGAAAACCTAGACAGTCTAACCCTTTCTTGGCCACTCTCTCTTCTTCTTATCTTCTAGATCTCTATCTCATGTGTTGAGAACCACCCTTCACTAGTTCTAGGTTGATAAAAGGCTTGGTGAGGAAGACTGTGTTGCTGATCTAGTTAAATCTCTCGATAATACTCTGCTACAGAAAGGAATCAAGGGTTAGAGAGATTGAGGGAAGGAATTGTTCCAGTTCCGCTGCGTAATGTAAGTTTTTACTTTACTCTGTATTTGTATCAATTTCATAGGAGGATGTTATAGGAATTTGCATGTTTGTTTGATAATATGTAAATTACATGAAAATAAATAAAGATCCTTAAATAAGTATTTCCTATAGTTGTGGTGTTGTTTTTCACCTCTAGATCGTATGTAATTGGGTGTTGTTTCAGATCGTAATCATCTATAGCTTTGTTGTTGTTTTAGGTTGAACTTTTGGATTTGAAACCGTCGTGGGTTTCATGATAGAGATTTTGGCTGCGATTTCTGTAACGCCCTACTTCCTTAGAGTCGTTACTAAGTGAGTTTAAAACGTGCAATTAACCCGCTAATCAAGATTTTAGGTTAAAAGTGAAGCTAAAATATAATAAAAAAGGCACATAATTTGAAAATGTATTCATTCATTGAAAATTATAAAGTGTTACACATTTGGGATCCCAAAATACTGTTTAGAAATATTTACAACTCAAAATATGATTAAAGTCGGCTAAACGACAAAATTAGGTTTAATACAAACATCTCCCAAAAATACCCCTGGTCGTGGCAGCCAGACAGGCCAAACATGTACAAGTCACTTCACGCTCTCCGTACTCATGGTTGGTCGACCTTCCCCTTGCCCTTACCTGCACCATAGAGCACCCGTGAGCTGAAGCCCATCAAGAAAACTCCACACAAACAAACACATATGCATAGCTACCAATTTAGCATATAATAAAACTGCCAACAGGCTAAACACATATGGCCACGCCGTCCCAGGCGCTTTACCAGGCCCTAGGTTTGCGGTCTACACCGTGAGGATATCCTAGGTATCCAATAGGGGTCTCACCCTGGAAACTCGCACTTTGCGTGCTTAACGCTACTCTTGGCCCTTTGCCGTACTCGGCCTTGCCATTCCTGGCCCTTGCTGTTCCCGGCCCTTGCCTTTCATTCACAAATATGCACACATAGCATAATTTAACAAATAATTAAACATACAAAAACATAATCAATGGGGCTATGCCCTGCATCACAATCACATAGGGTCGTGCCCTGCAATACAAACTATAGGGCCACGCCATGCTCTATGGGTACAACAGTTTTCTTACCTGTGTACTGAGCTTTCCGAGCACCGATATCCAGAGCACAGTCCCCTAGTTCGAGCCTCGCTAAAAACCTAGTCACAACATATCAACAACATCCATCCATCAAGTTCTATTCCATTAAATAACTTTGGCTTATAATTCTAGTCTCCGGGACCTTGAATTTTATCAATCTGGGTGATAAAATCCATCCCGAGCCTTAACTTTTGGATTCTCGAGCCTAAAACCTTCTTGGGGTTCAAAAACCCACTAAGCATTGCGGCCCCATAGCCCCATGCCGCGACCCGCCTCAACTAGAAACCCAACCCCCAAAATCAACCTATGCGCGCTGCGACCCAGCCTATAGTGTGCCGCGACCCGCCCCTCTTCCTGGCCTCCCAACTGTTCTAGAGGGTTGTGGCTCAGCAAGAATAATGTTGCGGCCCGACCCTTCAAACCAATAAAAATCCACCATTTTCACAACCAAAATCAAGCCAATTTACCCCAGAATCAATCTAACAACCCAATTTAACCACTGCAGAAGTTCTACTATAGTCTCAGCAACAAAACCTAACAAGAAGCTAGCTTAAAACTTCATCAAATCCCAAACTCAATCTTCAACCTCAAAGGCTTAATAAAACTAAAACCCAGCCAATAAATTACAGAACTTAATGATTAGAATCACAGTTTAAACCTTACCTTAGCCACTACTTGAATCCACAAGTTGAAACTGAGCTAATTTCCAAGTTTAGAGCTCCAATTCCTAGCTTAATCTTCAATGTTTCCCTTGGTAAGGTTTAGAGAAAATAAGAGAGAGAAAAGAGGGTGTTTGGGTCGGTTTCCTAGTGTCGGAAGGTTTCCTTAGTTTTGTCTTACTTAACTTAGGTCTCTTAAGTTACCTCCAAGGCTCGGGGTACCAAAAACGTCCCCGAGGGAAAAATGGTAAATTTTCCCAATATTCCCTCCTAAACGTTCTAACTTCAAATATATCTCCAAATATTTATTTTCATAACCCGATAACCCAATAAAATGTCTAATGCTCGAAATACCCCTCGACTCACCCCGAGTCAGGTATTCGACCCTGTTGTGACTTTCTAGCTAAACCGATCCCTATGACTATCTCGGATCGTGCAACACAAATATATCACAATATTCACAAATATTACATTTATGCCCTCGACAGGCTAAAATTACAAACATGCCCCTACTAACCAAACGGGACCCACATACATATTTAATTCACATAAACATGCATTTCTAATCACATACTCATTAAATTCACATATTAACATAATAAACCACTTATTGCCCTCCAGGCACGCTAATCAAGGCCCTAAGCCTTATTAGAAAATTTGAGATGCTACAACTATCCCCTCCTTACAGAAATTTCATCCTCGAAATTACCTGAACCACTCGGGATACTGCTCGTGCATATCTAATTCAAGTCCCATGTCGCCTCCTCAATCTTGTTGTTCCTCCACAGCACTTTCACCAAGGCGATGGTCTTACTCTGCAAGACTTTATCCTTCCGGTCGAGAATCTGAACCGGCTTCTTCTCATAGGAAAAATCCTGGTCTAGCTCCAAGTTCTCATAACTCAGTACATGTGTAGAATCTGATACATACTTCCGGAGCATGGACACGTGAAAAACATCATGAACCCCTGATAAAGCTAGAGGCATCGCCAATCTGTAAGGTGAAACCCTAAGGAACACATGGTCACCAACTTGAAATTCTACGTTCCTGTGTTTCAAGTTCGAGTAACTCTTCTAGCGACTCTGGGAGGCGAGCATTCGAGGTCTAATCTTTTCAACCGCCTCATTGGTCCTCTGAACCATCTCAGGACCCAAGTACCTCCTCTCACCCATCTCATCCCAATGGATAGGTGATCTGCACTTCCTCCCATATAGCATCTCATATGGAGCCACTCCGATAGTCGCCTGATAACTGTTATTATACGAATACTCAATCAAAGGGAGATACTTACTCCAGGATCCCCCAAAATCCAGCACACAGGATCATAACATGTCTTCCAATATCTTAATGGTCCCCTCAAACTGTCCATCCGTCTGAGGATGATAAGCGGTACTAAACCGCAACTGCGTGCCCATAGCCTTCTGCAAACTCTCCCAAAACTTGGAGGTGAAGGTGGGGTCCCTGTCGGATACTATCGACCTCAGAGCCCCATGAAGTCAAACAATTTCCTTCATATACAACTCGGCATACAGCTCCATAGTATAAGTCGTCCTGACAAGTAAAAAGTGGGCAAACTTGGTATACCTATCCACAATCACCCAACTGAATCATACTATCCCACGGTCTTCGGCAAACCAACCACAAAGTCCATGGTGATATCCTCCCACTTCCACTCTAGAATCCCTAGAGGCTGCAACAACCCTGCTGGCCTCTGATATTCAGCCTTTACTTGCTGACAAGTTAGGCACTTGACCACATAATCCACCACGTCCCTCTTCATTCCCGACCACCAATATAAGGCTCTCAAATCTTGGTACATCTTCGTCATACCTGGATGTAAATAATAGGGAGTGGTGTGCAATTCATCCAAGATCTCTCGCCGGATATCAGAATCCATCAGAACACAGATCTGACCTTTGTACTTCAGTAATCCCATCTCCAAGATAGAAAAGTCCTTAGCCGCTCTGACTAAGACACTCTCTCTGTACCCTCTCAACTGGGAATCCTTCCCTTGTGCCTCCTTGATCCTCTTAAGGAGTGTAGACTGAAGAGTGATGTTGGCTAACCGACCAACCACCAACTCTATACCCACTCTAGTCATCTCCTCAGCTAACTTATCAGATATCTGCCTCGAACTGAACAATTGTCCTGGGCCCTTCCGACTCAATGCATCAGCTACTACATTAGCCTTCCCATGATGGTATAGGATATCACAATCATAATCCTTTACCAATTCTAGCCACCGTGTCTGGCGCATATTCAGATCCTTCTAGGTAAAGAAGTACTTCAAACTTTTATGGTCGGTGTATATCTCACACTTCTCACCATACAGATAGTGTCTCCAAACCTTAAGTGCAAATACCACCGCTGCCAACTCCAAATCATGCGTTAGATATCTCTGCTCATACTCCTTTAACTGTCTCGATGCATAGGCTATCACCTTTCTGGCTTGCATCAGCACACACCCTAAACCCTGTCTGGAAGTGTCACAATAAACCACAAACTTCTCATTGTCTGTCGGCAGACTCAACACTGGAGCGGTGATCAGTCGCCGCTTCAATTCCTTGAAAATGTTCTCACACCTCTCTGTCCACACATACTTAGTCTTCTTCCTCGTCAATTCATTCAATGGTGTGGATATCCTAGAGAACCCCGCAATGAACCACCGATAATACCCTGCCAATTCCAGAAAACTCCCAGACTTCTGGAACACTGCTCGGTCTAGGCCAATCTCTCACTGCCTCAATCTTACTTAGGTCAACCAGAATCCCCTCCTTACTGGCAATATGGCCCAGAAATGTGACTTGCGATAGCCAAAACTCACACTTGCTGAACTTAGCATATAACCCATACTCTCTCAACCACTGTAATACCAATCGTAGATGCTGCTCATGCTCTGTCTCTAACTGAGAGTATACCAGTATGTCATCAATAACCACAATCACGAACTTATCCAAATAGTCCTTGAAAACCCTATTCATCATGTCCATAAAAGCTGTTGGGGCGTTGGTTAATCCAAAGGACATAACCAGGAATTCATAATGTCCATATCTTTTGTGGAAAGTTGCCTTTGGTATGTCCTCCTCTTTAATTCTTAGCTGATGGTAACCTGACCGGAGATCAATCTTAGAAAACACTGTCTTTCCCTGTAGCTGGTCAAATAAGTCACCGATCCTAGGTAATGGGTATTTATTCTTAATGGTCAACTTGTTCAACTCCCTGTAATCAATACACATCCTAAGAGAGCCATCCTTCTTCTTGACAAACAACACCGGAGCACCCCAAGGCGAGAAACTCGGTCTAATGAACCCCAAATCCAGTAACTCCTGCAACTGAATCTTCAATTCCTTCAACTCTGCCGGAGCCATTCTATAAGGTGTCCTAGATACTGGCTCCGCCCCTGGCGCCAACTCTATAACAAACTCGATTTCCCGTTGTGGTGACAACCCTGGCAAATCTGCTGGAAATAAATCTGGAAACTCACATACCAATCTGGTCTCGCTCGGTCCAACCGACACAACCCTAAAGGTATCCACAATGTTCGCTAGGAATCCTACGCAACCTTCCTGCACAGGTCTCTAGCCTTCAGTGCTGAAATCATTGGTACCCGCGGTCCACTAACTGTCCCCACAAATACAAAGGGTACCTCCCCTTCTGGTTCAAAAGTCACCATCCTGTGCTTGCAGTCAATCGTTGCCCCATACTTCGATAACCAATCCATCCCTAGAATCATATCGAGGTCATCCATCTCTAGCTCAATCAGATCAACAGACAATTCCCTACCGTCTATCTTTACTGGCAATTCCCCTGTTGGCAAAAAAGTCTGAAAACCCCTAGCATACAAATCACTAGGTCTACACAACTGATCTATCACTATAGCAGACACAAATGAATGGGTAGCTCTCGAATCAATCAACGCATTATACGGAGAACCAGCACTAGAAATCTGACCTGTCACGACTGAGGGGCTAGCCTCCGCCTCAGTCTGAGTCAAGGTGAATACTCTAGTAGGAGCGAGATTGTCGCCCTGCTTTGGCTCCTTTTTCCCGGCTTGTGGGTAGTCCTTCTTCCGATGATTGACATTCCCACAATAAAGCAGGCCCTGATCCTGCACTCTCCCTGATGTCATCGTCTGCATCGAGGACACACTGGAAAACTCCTCCAGTTGTCACCTCCGCCCTAAGAGCCGCCAAAAGCACCCTGTGCCCTCCTATCCGAGCTAGGAGGAACAAAAGAATCTGGGGCCTTTCTCTTATGTTCAATGGGGCCACTACCCCGACTGGATCCAGTAAGAGGAGGCACTGTCCTCCTAGCATCGCGCCTAATAGCGCTCTCTCTCCATATCTGATCCTTGAACCCCTCAGCTGTAAGGGCCTTGTTCACCACCTGAGCATATGTAGTAGTCTCTGGATTCAAATTAATCTTCACATCACAAGTGATCATAACATTCAACCCCCGTACAATTCTATCCATTCTTGCCGCATCAGTCGGCACCAAATCCGGTGCGAACTTTTCCAACCGATCAAATCTCAGGGCATACTCAATAACTGTCAATCGGTTCTGAGTTAGGTTGATAAACTCGTCAACCTTCACAGCTCAAACTGTAAAACTGTAATATTTCTCATTGAAGATGTTCCTGAACTCTTCCCAAGTCATAACTGCAACATTCCTTCTCTGAGTCACTACGTCTGATGGCTGTCGTATACCACACAAATTTAATAATGATTTTTCTTTCAATACTTCCAATTACTTCAGTATAATAGCAAGCACAGGTCGAACCCACGAGGACTATTGTTCACTTTATTATTCAAGAATTAACACTAAAACTTAAAAGGGGATTTTGATTTTTAACTCAAAATTAAATAGCATAAACTAGAAAGCAATTAAAGATGGATATTACGATATTAAGAAGCAGTTAAAGGTTAATCTCCACCCTCAACAATCATTCCTAATCACTAATAATAAATATTATTCCAATTTCTCAATTAAACTATTAACCCCGCAGATAACGCTAAAGCAGACAATTATCCCAGTCTCCCTATTATAAGTAATCAAGGCGAAGCGCTCAATAATTAACTCTTTTATCTAAGCAATAAATCTATGAAGCATACAATCTATTTAACTTAGATAAAGCATTAAGTTCTATGGAAACAAGTTAATCTAGGCAATAAATTAATGAAGCATATAATTCATTTAACCTAGGTTCTATTTTTCATCACAATCAACAATTCTTTTGACTTAACTATCAATTGCAATTTATCACACACACTTAGAATCCTAAACTATTAGGTGAGTAGTAATTCTAAGATGACAATTGAACAATGTAAAACCTTAATTAGTTGGCCACCTAACAAGAAATTACAAGATTCATAACATTAAATTGGAAAAATAGAAACAATCGAATATTGAGAGAAATTGAAGAACAATATTCATTATTAATAATCAAGAATTCATGTCTTGGGTTTTGAATTAACCCTTAACCTAAAAAGAATCTACTCCATAATTGTAATCATAATCACAAACATAATTATAATTAAAATTATAGAGGTTAAGGAAAGAAAAGAAACTAGATAGATGAACAAGATTGTTGTCGCATTGTAGTCTTCTTTCCAGCCCCTTCAGAGTCTCTTTTTCTCTCTAAACCGTAATCAAAACTTAATCTAAAATTAACCCTAATAATAATTTATAGTCTCAATTAAAATCTAATTAAAAAGAAATAAAAAATCTGAAAACGACGTCGCGAGCCGCGGCCTAGAACGAAATCTGTGCCTAAATCTGTCCCTCAGGCAGCGGCCTGACACCATAGGCAACGACCTGTCTGGAAGAAAAAATTCTGAAAGTGCAATTTCCATTTAAAGTGTTGCAGCCTGAGTTTTTTGAGCCGCGGCCTACCTCCAATTTCTTCAATTCTTGATCTTAGATAGCTTCCACGTTGCCACCACTTCCACATTTCAATCCCGAAAGCTTTGAATACTCCTAAAACTTTATTTTAACTACACTTGCCATCAAAATGTCAGATTTATCATCATAAAACGCAACGTAGAAAATATGTTGTAGAATCACGAAACTTAGTTAAAACTATTAAAAATGCTATCATAACACCATCCAAGCATAGAAAAACTTAACAAATATTAATACAAAAATGACCTTATCAACGTCCCACCAGATGCGAGCATCCTCTCTGAACATGTAGTTGGCACAGGCTACCCTCTCGTTCCCTACCACCTTCATAAAATCCAGGATGGAGGAAATCATATTCATCCAGTGCTCTGCCCGCAGTGGGTCTGGTCCACCCTCGAAGGTGGGAGGATGCTGCTTCCTGAACCTCTCATACAAAGGTTCCCACCTATTCTCCATAACAGGCTGAACCGGCACTGGCGCCACAGCCTGCTGAACTAGCAACCCAGTGGCCTAAGGAGGGGCTTGCTGCCTCAGCTGTCGTAGTTCTTCCTCTATTCGATGCAGTCTAGCTTCCATTTCAGCAAACATCTGTTGCCAATTCTGTGGGGCAGGTGGAGGGTCCTGACCATGGTTGTCATCCTCGGCCCTACTGCCGCAGAGTCTCGATGATTGTCGAGGCATCTCAACAATATGCCTGCAATCAATGACGCCACTCATTAGGCATGATAACAACATCCAAAACCACTTCCCAATTCACATCAACCAACCATAAACAGCAGTCCACATAACACAAATAACATACAACACTCAAGGGGTCATGCCCTAGCATCATGCATATGTTAACTCATTCATCACGCTCTATATAAAATAATCAGGCATACAGGGCATCTAAACACATAGTCAAGCATATAATTCAGTTGTTACCAACCAACCCTGAGTCGAGCTTGTCACTAACAGCGAGCGTACATGTTCGGTCAATCTCCAGAAACCATAAACCTTGGCTCGCTCTGATACCAAGTTGTAACGCCCTACTTCCTTAGAGTCGTTACTAAGTGAGTTTAAAACGTGCAATTAACCCGCTAATCGAGGTTTTAGGTTAAAAGTGAAGCTAAACTATAATAAAAAGGCACATATTTTGAAAATGTATTCATTCATTGAAAATTATAAAGTGTTACACATTTGGGATCCCAAAATACTGTTTAGAAATATTTACAACTCAAAATATGATTAAAGTCGGCTAAACGACAAAATTAGGTTTAATACAAACATCTCCCAAAAATACCCCTGGCCGTGGCAGCCAGGCAGGCCAAACATGTACACGTCGCTTCACAATCTCCGTACTCATGGTTGGTCGACCTTCCCCTTGCCCTTACCTGCACCATAGAGCACCCGTGAGCTGAAGCCTAGCAAGAAAACTCCACACGAGCAAACAACATATGCATAGCTACCAATTTAGCATATAATAAAACTGCCAACAGGGTAAACACATACAACCACACCGTCCTAGGTGCTTTACCAGGCCCTGGGTTTGCAGTTCACACCGTGAGGATATCCCAAGTATCCAATAGGGGTCTCACCCTGGCAACTCACACTCCGCGTGCTTAACGCTCTTCCTGGCCCCTTGTCGTTCTCGGCCTTTGCTGTCCCCGGCCCTTGCCGTTCATTCACAAATATGCACACATAACATAATTTAACAAATACTTAAACATACATAAACATCATCAATGGGGCTACGCCCTGCATCACAATCACATAGGGTCATGCCCTGCAATACAAACTATAGGGCCACACCCTGCTCTACGGGTACAATAGTTTTCTTACCTGTGTCCCGAGCTTTCCGAGCACCAATATCCCGAGCACAGCCCCCTAGTCCGAGCCTCACTGAAAAACTAGTCACAACGCATCAACAACATCCATCCATCAAGTTCTATTCCATTAAATAGCTTTGGGTTATAATTCTAGTCTCCAGGACCTTGAATTCTATCAATCTGGGTGATAAAATCCATCCCAAGCCTTAACTTTTGGATTCCCGAGCCTAAAACCTTCTTGGGGTTCAAAAACCCACTAAGCATTATGGCCCCATAGCCCCATGCCGCGACCCGCCTCAACTAGAAACCCAACCCCCAAAATCAGCCTATGCGCGCCATGACCTAGCCTATAGTGTGTCGTGACCCGCCCCTCTTCCCGGCCTCCCAACTGTTCTACAGGGCCGCGACTCAGCAAGAACAATGTCGCGGCTCGACCCCTTGAACCCAGAAAAATCCACCATTTGCACAACCAAAATCAAGCCAATTTACCCCAAAATCAATCTAACAACCCAATTTAACCACCGCAGAAGTTCTACTATAGTCTCAGCAACAAAACCTAACAAGAAGCTAGCTTAAAACTTCATCAAATCCCAAACTCAATCTTCAACCTCAAAGGCTTAATAAAACTAAAACCCAACCAATAACTTACATAATTTAATGATTAGAATCACAGTTTAAAGCTTACCTTAGCCACTACTTGAATCCACAAGTTGAAACTGAGCTAGACCCCAAGTTTAGAGCTCCAATTCCTAGCTTAATTTTCAATGTTTCCCTTGGTAAGGTTTAGAGAAAATAAGAGAGAGAAAATAGGGTGTTTGGGTCGGTTTCCTAGTTTCTGAGGGTTTCCTTAGTTTTGTCTTACTTAACTTAGGTCTCTTAAGTTACCTCCAAGGCTCGGGGTACCAAAAACGTCCCTGAGGGCAAAATGATAAATTTCTCCGATATTCCCTCCTAAACGTTCTAACTTCAAATATATCTCCAAATATTTATTTTCATAACCCGATAACCCAATAAAATGTCTAATGCTCGAAATACCCCTCGACTCGCCCCGAGTCGGGTATTCGACCCTGTTGTTACTTTCTAGCTAAACCGCTCCCTAGGACTGTCTTGGATCGTGCAACACAAATATATCACAATATTCACAAATATTACATTTATGCCCTCAATGGGCTAAAATTACAAACATGCCCCTACTAACCAAACGGAGCCCACATGCATATTTAATTCACCTAAACATGCATTTCTAATCACATACTCATCAAATTCACATATTAACATAATAAACCACTTATTGCCTTCCAGGTATGCTAATCAAGGCCCTAAGCCTTATTAGCAAATTTGGGACGCTACAGTTTCGTTGTTATTTGAGGTGGTGATTGGATGTTGTTGCAGCCGGAAGTCGCCATGGGTAACCCTTGACAGAGAGTATTGGTTCCTGCCTACGAGAGAGAGACCGAGAGAAAGATAAAGTAGTATTTTTGTAATTTTCAATTTTTTTTTCGTATAGAAGTAAAAAATTTCGTGCTACAGCAAATATGTTAGTTTTTATTACTTTTTGGTCATTATAGAAAAATTCTCTTTTTTAAATTAATTTTGACTACTTATTTATTTAAATTTAAGGGTAATTAAATTATATTGAAAAAAATTATTGACGAAATTGGAACTCAAGTTATCAAAAATATGTATTTTGATAAAATATATGATATCAAATGACTATGATTTCTCTCTTTAAAAAAACATTTAAAATTATAAAATAGTAGATAATCATTATTGAAAATATAAAATAACAAATTTGTATTGTAACACATAATATTAAAATGAATATTGCATCTTCTAACTACAAATTACATTTGTTTTTTTAAAAAAGAGAGTGACTAAAAAAATTTATAAGAAAGACAAAAGGGTTGTTGAAAATATAAGAAAAATTATCTCTTAAAAGAAATAATAAAAAGGTAAGAAAATTAAAGATACAAATAAAAAAAGTGGGTAATGCTTTAGACCGACCCAATAAAGTTTAGTACCAGAAGAAGTACCTCCGTTTTAGTAAGTGCAGTACATAGTAGTACCGATAACGACGGCATATTTCTCTACACCATAGTCGTCCCACCTTCCCGAAACGCCGCACTCTCTACCTCTGACTCCTAGAACTCTGTCAATATCGTTTCTGATATCGGAAATGGTGGCACAAGTAGCCGCAGCAACAACTACTACTACTACCACTACTAGGCCTTATTCACCACTAGCTTCTTCACTCGTTCCATCATGGCAAGGTAGTTCACCACACCATTGTCCTTTTTTTTCCTTCCTAAACATGGTTTAACGGGATTTTAATATCAACAGGACTTCGTGGAAATTTGGGTTCAGCTCGTACCTTGCAATGGCCAAAGAAAGAAGTGAGCTTTTCCCTTAATTTTGTAATGTGAAAAGTAGAAGTTTCTCTCGTTTGGTTTTCGAATATATTTTTGTTCTTTATTTTTATTTATTTTTTGACTAATTTACTTTTCATACGCAGAGACAATGTACAAGGAAGGCCGGTCTTAATAAAGTTACTGCCCAATTTGAGCTAAAGCCTCCCCCATATTCATTGGTAAGAAAATATAAAGTCTCTTTCTGTTACCTTTTATATGATGTTTTCTTTCACTGCTTTGGTTCTTAGATATGTTTATGGTTCTTTTTGTTCTTTTGGGTTTTGACCTGTTTGGTTTTTTTTTCTTTTACAAAGTTTAGGGGCTACTAAAGTTTGGGTTGAGCTTCATTATGACTTTTTACATGGGTTAACTTTTGACTCCCCAACTAGCCACTCAGGTGTTTGTCAAATGTTCTTAATGGAGAATTTTGTATAACTGTTGAAAGGGATATGATTATAGTGAGAGAAAAAAATGTAACTTAATGTTTAATTTGTATAACAGTGAAAAGGTAAAGATTTTCAGGTAAATCCCATATTTTTCAATTGATTATATTGAGAACTTTCATATTGATGATAACTCTAGCTAGTTTATTCCAAAAAAGCAATTGTAGAATTTCTTGGTTGCTTAAGGAAACTATTTGTGGGTGTTAAATAACGTTGCTAAATATCATTATCATACATTATGTGGCAGAATGCTTTGGAACCGCATATGAGCAAGAACACCTTCGATTTCCACTGGGGGAAGCACCATAGGGCTTATGTGGATAACCTGAATAAGCAAATTGTAGGAACAGAACTAGAAGGAATGTCTTTAGAGGACATTATAGTCACTACCTACAACAAGGGGGATATTCTTCCTCCTTTCAACAACGCAGCGCAGGTAAGAGTTTTTGAGTTGATAGTGTTTTGATTGGATTAGGAAAATGTATTCCAACAAGAGTATCATGTGGTTGTGAACTTGTATTTGGCATTGGATGAATCTGTTTTGTTTGAGCTCCTATTTTATTAATTTAACTTGATTTTTCAATATGGTTTCCGTTACATTTCTGATTACGCATCTAGTATCTATTCGTTTACTAGTTGATAGAAGGTGCTATGAATGCCATTAGCATTCTTCTATTGGATGGCAACTTTTGATTAGTAACGTTTACTCATTGACTTACTTTCACATCGTCTCACTCACTCCACTTTACAGAAAGACAAACATGCACCACATTTAGAAAACTTTATATCATTTTAATTAATGTTGCTCTTGAAGTTTCCAGTTGCTTATACATATAAAATGTATATATACTGCAGATTTGGAACCACGATTTCTTCTGGGAATCCATGAAACCAGGTGGCGGAGGAAAGCCATCTGGAGAGCTTCTAGAGCTAATTGAAAGAGATTTTGGTTCGTTCGATAAGTTCGTTGGAGAATTGAAGACAGCTGCAGCTACACAATTTGGATCTGGCTGGGCTTGGCTAGCTTGTGAGTGTTATATTCAGCTCTGCTATCATATTAGCAGTTGATTCAATACACTTCTAACTTTCATGGTTTGTCTTGCATTTTGATACAGACAAAACAAATACACTTGATGTCGGAAATGCAGAAAACCCTAAGCCAACAGAGCAAGACAAAAAGCTTGTGATTGTGAAGAGCCCCAATGCTGTAAACCCACTTGTTTGGGATTATTATGTGAGTTTTATTATCGACAAAACCATTTTATAACATATATATCATGAATGTGATATTCCCTGTTACTTTTCGGTGTAATGATATATGTTTTTTATTTATTTCATGCAGCCCCTTCTTACCATTGACGTTTGGGAGGTACTTAATTTTTTTTGTTTAATTGAATCAATAAATGTTAGTTACTGATTACTGAAATCTGGATTTTTTTTTTCTCAACAGCATGCTTACTACCTTGATTTTCAGGTGAGATTTGTTTTTGTAACTTGTAAACAAAAAACAGTTTGTCCTTTCTTGTCATTGTGAAATCTTTGCAAAGTGTCTAATTCTGCAAAATCTGGCAACATTGCCTTTTATTATTCATGTAGAACCGACGACCTGATTACATATCACTCTTCATGGAGAAACTTGTGTCATGGGATTCAGTCAGTTCTAGACTTGAAGCAGCGAAGGCTCAAGCTGCTGAAAGAGAGTTGGAAAAGGAAAGGAAAAGAAAGGCCAAGAACAAATCATCTGACAGTGAGGATGAGGGGCTTTTAGTAGACAGCATTAGTGATGACTCAGAAGCTGAATAAGTTTCTTTCTATTTTTCCCGAGTAGTAATCTAAGAAAAATATTTAATGGTAAAAATATTTTGTGTGAAGGTGACATAGAGGTCAGTATGTGTCACTAGTCAGGACTCGTGAGATACACATACCAAGATTTTGTTATTTCTCCTGTATTGTGAATGTCTATGCTTAAATATGTAGTTCTCTGTTGTCATTTGAAATAAATGTGGGAACACTACTTCAACTCTGAACATGTTATGTACAAAATGTCACTATTAATCATGTAATTTGTCTTGAGCTTCTTGTTCGGCTGCCTTTTCAAAACCCAAATAATCTACTACCAAAATTCACTATTGAAACATCATCTGATCTTCTCTGAATTCGAGAACAATGAATAATCCCTTTTGTAGGATTTCATTATCTTATAGCAGAAGTCTTGAGAGATAAAAGACCATCCAAATCTGAAAGCTTTGCATGGTCAGCACAAGGTGGTCCAAACATGTCCCAAAACCGAAGAGTCTCATCTGCACCCGCTGATACCACAGTTAATCCATCCGGGCTCTGCAGACAAATCAGCAAAAGAAAGTAAGTTCCAAGTTCTGATTTTTCATAGAAATCCCAGCTAGATTTTAAGAAAACATCGTTGTAGTATGACCGAACCTGCGAAAGTTGGAGAATTCTGGACATGTGCCGCTTCAAGTCTCCCACTTTAGTGAAGGACGGATACCTCCACAAACATAGCTGATTACCAAGCCCGCCATTACCAAAGCCATGTCCACTCAGTAGCTCCTTGTGATGCCTGTTCCATTCAAGTCCACATATCTGGAATCACACAAGGACACCATGTTTTAACACAGGTGGAAAAAGGTAGTGATGGAATCTCACCCAATCATAAAGTTGGTTAAAAAAAAATTGTTTGAATAAGAATGAGAACAATGAAAGTACTCCATAGTTTACCTGAGCCTTGGTCTCTATGCTCTTGACGCAGGTGCCCTTTTGCGCATTCCATAACTTGATACTACCATCACTGGTGCCTCCTCCTGATGCAAGCAACTCGGATTGATAAGGGCACCACGCAAGAGCCTTCACTGCAGCACGATGGTCATTGAAACGGTGCAAGAAATGTGATGAGCTCATTTTGGAGGATTCCCATATGTGTATGAGATTTTCATTGCCACCACTCGCCAACATTCTGCCACCTTCTGACCATTTCAAACCGCAAACTTCTTCTTCGTGTGCCTCTAATCGGGAAACCAATTTGTTTGCTACCCTTACTGCCAGTGATTACAATAATTTCAGAACATACAATTGTGAAAAAGTTCAATCAGCAAATCCATTAAACGAGAAAAATGTAGCTGAAGATGGATAAGCAAGAATTACCATCATGGTTAATGATAGACTTGTCTTGACTTCCGGATGTAAGAATGTGAGCATTCCATGTAACAGTTGCTATCCTGTCGGTATGATAATCCAAGCTTCTAACCTATCAAAGAATAACAGTTTCAACAATGAATTTTATCAACAAAAAAGACAAAAGAAAGAAAGAAAGAAAGAAAAAACTCATAATTGTAATGTGCAAGAACATTACAAGTTTGGAAGTCTCAGGATCCCAGAGTTGAAGTTTGGAGCTCATATATCCAACTGCCAAAAGTTTGGCATCATTAGACCAGGCTACGCTTGTAGGATAATCATTCTCACCAACTTGCAACAGCTTCTCTACGTTCACAGTCTTCGAGTTCCAGAGGTATAATTCTGATCCCAATGCCACTGCAAGAATGTTGTTCTTCCCCCAATCCATGATATTCATATAGAAATCATTTACTATTCTTGGTGCATCTAAAATCCTGGCTTCTCCCTGCACACACAGACTAAAACTTAATAAAGTAATCTTAATAATCCTCACGAAAAACCAAACCGAAACAAAATTATAGTATTAGTTTTGTTCTTTAGATGAACTTGCTTCTCCCCTTCACCTTTGGCAAACTTCGAATCTGATACTCCTTGTTACAACTATGCAGTTCCTCGGCCTCATCTCGCCGCATCTCATCGACGCAGCGAATTGATCTCCGACTAGATTTTGGACTTCCTCTGAAAACCAACATCCTAAACGGATTACCTTGTGAATCCAAAGTCAAATTGTCCTCTACTTTTCGCCGGTAAGATTCCTGAAAATACATTCACCAGTATTCATTACTCAAAAACACAAACCACCAAGAAATCAGACATCCCGTGACATAAAAACAAAAGAAACACACAAAAGTCCAATTTTAAATATACACTGAAATTCGAATTGTGAAGGGGTTTGGTCCTGTTTGTCAACAAACTGTGGGCTTGATCAAGATCCATCAAACTCCTATTTGGTATAAACCGATCGCCCTTTTTTGAAATTCAATCAAGAAGCAACATAAATCAGCAACCAAATTATATGCAGTAAAGTTTCTGAAGGAAAAAAAAAGTGTGTTATAAGAATTAAGGCAAAGAAGTTTCAACCGGAAAATCGTATTGGGTGTTGGGACTGCTACGGAGGCGAGTGGGTGAGAACCAATCTGATTGAAGCTCCCACATGTATGGTTCCGTAGGTTGCTTCATTTTGACTAAGGAATTTAACACTTGATCCTTTTTCTCAGGGGAAAAAAAGGGACATGGAAGATGAAGAAGAAAGAAGTTAGGCTTTGAGACATCTCCCGCCAAATTTAGTTGTATATATGGAAAGTTTATTGTCAACGGACAACTCTCGGGAACGCGCTGGTAACGGTTCGATTTCAAGTGGGCCTGTATAGGCCCAAATGATGCTTTCAGTGATAGGCCCAGATAAAGCAATCAATTCAATAGCAATGAGACGGATACCCTAAGATGGCTTTTATTTTATTTTATTTTTTTTAAGGAAATTACATTTTATATAGAATTTTTAATAAAGTGTATAAAAATATGGCTTTTTTTAAAAAAAAAAAGTTAATTTTTGAATTTTTTTTAAGAATTTTCACTTTTATGGGTTTATTTTCTCATATTTTTGTATAAAAGTTGGTTTATGACATAGTTTTACTCTTAATCAAGTTTTATTAATTTAGAAGGGTGTGTTTGTGATTTGATTATTATTTTTTTAGCTTATTTTTTTATATTACTAATTTTATATTAAATTTTTCTTTGGTTGCAATTTTTTTTTGTAATATAAATTGTTTTTAAAATTATTTTTTATTTATTATAAACATTTTTTTCTTTTTTTTTAGATTGTATGTTTCTTTTTTCAAATCCAGGGTAAGGTAACCAGTTATTTGATTGATCTTTGGCAGTTATGTAAAAAAAATCCTAGAGCTAGGTTAAATAACATGTATCAGGATGGGTAACCAGTTATCCTGAAATGAGTAACTTTCTGTCATAAGAGGGGTAACCAGTTACCATAAGAAGGGTGACAAGTTACTTATATTAAATATGAAAAGAAACATCAAATTTGAAGGAAAAATATGAAGAACACTTCATTAAAAAATGAAGAAGAAGTAACTATGATTTCAGTAACATAGGTAACCAATTACCACAAAGAACCCATAAATATACACACACCATAACGTAAAGGTAACCAATTACTCATTCATGTTTTCATATTTTTATTAGTTTTCTTTCCAAATTTTGGTATTTCTATAAGTGTTACAGTAAAAAGAAAATGCTGAAAAAATTGATTTGATTTTTTTTTTTACATATAATGAAAAAAACAATAAAAAAATTACAATAATAAAAGATAATAAATAAAAAAAATAGTAAAATAATTATGTAATGTTAAAATATATGTGTGACAAAAAATGAAAAAAAAATAAAAGAAATGATAAAGGAAAAAAAACAGATGAATAAATAAAAATGAAAAGAAGAAGAAGAAAAATAATAGAAAAAGGAAAATAAAAAAAATATGAATGAAAAAATTGGTAGAAAAAAAGAAAAAATGGAAGAAGAAAAAAGAAAGAAAAAAAAAGCTCATATGTGTGAAAAAAATGAAATGAGAAAATAATAAATACAAAAATAAAGAAAAAATAGAAGAAAAAAAAGGAAAGAAAATTGAAAAATATGAAGGAAAAAAAACAATACAAATGAAAGAAAAAAATAGATAAATGAATAAAAATGAAAAGAAAAAGAATGGAAAAATTGAAAGAAAAAAAGGATGAATGAAAAAATTGGTAGAAAAAAAAAGAAAAAGAAAAAAATAGAAGAAAAAATAAATGAAATTATAATAAAAAAATAAGGAAAAATTACATTCAAAATCAAATAAAACATAACTATGATAAAAAAATGTAGTATTTTCATATTTTAGTTAGCTACTAATTGTGTTTTCTATACTTTAATTTTTTTTTTTAATAAATTTTTACATACAAATTAAGAAAAAATATAATTCTTATATTTTTGTACATTAATGTTATAATTTTTTTAAAAAATCATTTTTGTTCACTTCATAACTATAAGAAAAAAAAACTAATTCATTTAAAATATATGGGAGAATAATAAAATAACTTTTCAAGATAATTATAACAAGAGATCTTTTTTTTTTCATACACTCTATAGCAAGAGAATTATATTTCCTTACACTAAATTTTTTTCAAAAAAATTCAAAAGCGCAGCCAGAATTCCAAAAAGGTCATGAACAGAAATTTCAAGTTCGTTGTCATTCCGACAGCAAATACAAATCTCCATCTCCGAGAGAAGCGAATTTTTTTTTTTCATACAAATGAAATTTTTCCTTCCAAAAGGAATAATGACAAAATTCATATCTTTCCTCATCTCAAGCAACTCATGAAATTAATTTTCAGTTTCCAATATATCATGATTATCTATATCGCATTCATCATCTCCGACTCCAGTGAGGTTTCCAGTACAAAGCTCAATAATATATTACAACGAAAGCTCAAGGTTTTATGCAATTTTGATAAAAAAAAAAAAAATTGATCATGATTTCATCGATTTTGTGATACTCATATCCAATAGATTATCTAACTAATAAGTAATTCTAGTAAAAAGAAATGCGGATTATAATGGATTTCTAATTATAATAATTGGTTAGTAAAAGATTACTAGTCTGCAACTTTTTTTTAAAGGAAAAAATAAATATTAGTTACTAATTAACTAGTAACATAATAGAGACTGGTTAGTAACCTTTTTAGTAATAGAACATTAACATATTACTCATCTAGTAACCACATTTCAACAGTAACCCATAACCACTCAAATTGAAAGTTTAAGTAACTAGTTACTAAACCAGAAAGACCAACAAAAACAGAAAATATCACTGTAACTAAACAATAAATTAATAGTATAAAAGTAACTCATTATTAATATTTTTTAAATTATAGTAGTAACTAGTTACTAAACTTGAAAAATAATATAAAAACATGATAGTAATTACCTAGGAAACGAAATAATCAATAACCAGGCATTATGTAAAGCTAAACAATGTGCAATAAAGCTAAAATCCAGCAAAATTAGTAACTACTCACTAAACCATAACAAAACTACACTAGTAATATCAATAACCGGCAATTAAACCAAAAAATTAATAAATAAAGATAATCAAGCACAATAAAGGTAATGAATGAGCTTCAAAGTATGAATTAAGTTGTGAAAATGAGAATAATTAACAAAAAATAAAAAATAAACCGTTGAAAATAGGGAAAAAATAAAACATATATTTTGAATTTTAAAATATAATTTCATTCTTAAATATATAATTACACTAATACTCTTAAAAATAATCTATCTATCTATATCTCTTCTATATAATAAGTGTGTAGATAATATAAATTTTTTGTTTAACGGTTTATTTGGTTAACTTTAACGAAATATTTTAAATATTTAACGGAATATATCTTTAAAACTAACTTAAAATATAGATATTTGTCAATTATATTAACATAAATTTAAATATTATAAAATATCATTATTATAATAATATATAATACAAAACTAGATATTTAATAACTATATTAATATAAATTTAAATGTTATAAAATATTCTTATGATAATAATATACAACCCTATTTTTTTAATATTTATATTAATATGGATTCAAATATTATAAAATATTATTATTATAATAATATTTAATACAAGACTAGATATACAATACTTATATCAATATAAATTTAAATATTATAAAATATTATTATAATAATATATAATACATAATCTTAATTTTTATTAAAAAAAATTATCAAACAAGATTAGAAAT
Organism: Humulus lupulus; assembly: GCF_963169125.1. Taxonomy (NCBI): domain Eukaryota; kingdom Viridiplantae; phylum Streptophyta; class Magnoliopsida; order Rosales; family Cannabaceae; genus Humulus; species Humulus lupulus. Next base: position 90,248,697 of record NC_084800.1, on the reverse strand, counting down.
ATAATAACTATATTAATATAAATTTAAATATTATAAAATATTATTATGATAATAATATAAAATCCTATTTTTTACTAATTATATTAATATGAATTTAAATATTATAAAACATTATTATAATAATATTTAATACAAGACTTCAATATAAATTTAAATATTGTAAAATATTATTATAATAATATATAATACATAATCTTAATTTTTATTAAAAAAAATTATCAAACAAGATTAGAAATATAATAACTATATTAATATAAATTTAAATATTATAAAATATTATTATGATAATAATATAAAATCCTATTTTTTACTAATTATATTAATATATACTTAAATATTATAAGATATTATTATAATATTTTTATTAAAAAAAATTATTATTTTTGTTTAAAAAAGTTATTGTTATCCAAAAAATTGGCATTGATGACGTGGCAAGTGATCCCTGGACACGTGGCCAACACCTGGAAGAGCTCTGCTAGCGTATCGACCAGGAGACGTGTTAGAAGCAGTAAGCTGCCTAGTCTGACCTGCGACCAGTCTGGTCGATGGTTCCGCATACAATGTAATATTACTGTAAAGATCTTTGTAAATCCCGAATTTAATTCACAGAATCTCCTGAATATCCGGTTATTCAGGAGAGAAAATCGGCAACTAAATCATGTAATTCCCCTTGAGCCTATAAATAGAGAAATATAGCTCAAGAGAGAGACTTTTTGGCTTTGGCATTACTGGAAACTAGTATAGTTCCATTTAAAATATTGTATTGATCTTCAGAGGTTGGTGAAACTCATTGAACCCAAGTTCTTTGATCACTCCTTTGATTCTCACATCAATAACAGCCTAAGTGGACGTAGGTCATTACCAGATCCAGGGGTCGAACTACTATAAAATATTGTGTCTCATTTATATTTTGTCAGTACGTTCTTATCAACACATTAATTCACATCAAGCGTATTTTGACTCCGTGTCAGTTGGCCAAAATCTGGGTCAACATTCTGGTGCTTTCATTGAGAGCTTGATTTATCATTGTTGAGAAAACTAATGGCGAAAACTGGAAGGAAAGCTGGACAGGCGACCGCTGCTGCGCCATCAAACCCACCTCCTCCTCCCCCTGCGAGCGTGGCGGAGGATGAGCCACATCTGGACTTTGAGGAGGAAGAGATGGATGATGCAACGCTGAAGAGTACCCTGGGGGCGTTGCAGGAAGAGCTGGCTAGTCTGAAAGCCAGTCAAGAGACTGCTGCCGAAGTTGTGGCGCGGCAGCAACAGGAGATTGAACGGCAGCGCGCGAAATTAAGCGAAAGGCAGGCGGAGATGGACCGCCGCCAGAGCGAAGCCATGGCAGCCCTCGAGGTGGCCTTGCAACTGGCAAGGAATCAGGCCGCACCTGTTTCGCAGCCTGACCAACCTGTCAATGGGCCACCCCAGAGGGGTCCTAATCCTAGCCCACCAATCCAGCCTTCGAGTCCGCAAAGGCCCGAGCAGCCTCAGGTGCCCCATGACGATGTCCCACTGGACCCTGAGGCACAGCCACCATCCCAAGCTGGTCGCGGCAATCCCCCGCAACAGAGGCAAAATAGGGCCGAGCATCAGCCTCGTAGTCCTAGACGCCGTAGGGGCGATGAGCCAAACCTACCGAACAGAGGTCAGTATCCTCCTGGTAACAGGAGGGACTCAGAGTTAGGCTTTGCGGTCCGGGGTCCCCCACGGCATGATAATGCACGGGGACACCACGACCAGCGCAGGCCGCCCTCCAACGTTCGAGACGTTTCAGCCAGGGACGGAAATCGAGGGAACAGTCAATCCCACCATAGCCAATTAAGGTTCAGAGATGGCCATGGATATAATGAGGCCGACTCAGGCAAGGGAAACACTGGCTGAAGGAATGAAGAAAGAGGTAAAGGCAGGAGCCAGGTACCTCAAGATGACCAACCCAATAGACGGGACACTGGGGGGCAGCCCAAGCAAAACAATGTCTTCAACTGGCTCGGGGGTAGCGAGCAGCGGAGAAGAGACGAGGATTTGCGTGACGTACTCAACGATCGCCGCGAGCGGCATGGCGAGAACGCCCCCCCAGCAACAGAGGCCACAACGATTCCTGCCGCAGTACATGCCCAAATAGATGCCCTCAACCAAGCAGTGCAACAGCTGGTCGGGGGAATGACATCTTATATAGACCACGATAGGAGGAAAGGCACTCCTTTCGTACAGAGGATAGCTAATGCCGAAACTCCAAGAAAGTTCAAAATGCCTACACTTCCAAACTTTGACGGGTATGGAGACCCAGTGTCTCATGTCAATAAGTTTGAAATACAAATGGACATTCAGAAAGTGTCCGAAGACGCTCGGTGCAGGATCTTCCCTGCAACACTTTCTGAAGCCGCGCAGGAATGGTTTCTTAAGTTCCCTCCCGCAAGCATAGTTTCCTGGGAAATGTTCGTAAGGGAGTTTTACGGGCAGTTCTATGTAGGTCGTGTGCATCCGACCGAAGCAAACCAGTTGGTTGAAATTCGCCAGCAGGATGGAGAATCAGTGAAGGACTACATCCAGCACTTTATGCGAGCGGCGGCTGGAGCGAAGACGGTGGGGGACGAAGGCAAAATTATGGCCATAACCGCAGGGGTTAAACTTCGTTCTCCCCTCTGGAAAAGTCTCCGAAAGGAAGGAGTGAGAACTACCCAGGAATTTTTGGACCGGGCTGATCGCTACATCAAGCTCGAAGAAGCCATTGCCGATGATGGAAAGCCCTCAGGAAAGGATAAGAAGGCTTCCAAACCCGCCAAGGCCGCCAATGGGTCCAAACCTAATGGAAATGGCAAAGGCAACGGGAACGGCAACGGCAATGGCAAGAATGGTGGAAAACGGCCGTATAACGAGCCTTCCACCTCCGACAATAAACGAGCCAAGGGTAATCGTTATGAACCTCGGTTCACTAACTACACTGCCCTCGTTGAGTCTCGAGGAGAGGTTTATCAGGCCACAAGTTCTAGTGTGCCTTACAAAAAACTTGGCCCCATTCGAAAGGATATTTCGAAGAGAGACACTACCAAGTTCTGTCGTTATCATAACGACTACGGACATGACACCAATGAATGCAACCAGTTGAAAGAAGAAATCGAGTTCCTTATTAGACAAGGACACTTGAGAAGATACGTACGGGCCTCGGGAAATTCCCAACGAGAAGCTCCGGGTAGCAACGAGCAGGCGCTCACACGCCAACGCTCGCCACCCTTACAGCCTGCCCCCGTGACTGGCACACTTTTAACCATCTGCGGAGGCCCGCACCTCGCGGGAAATAGCGGGAAGGCTAGGGAACGATATGCTCGGACTCTGCGCCACGACCAAGACATCGAGATGATGACTGTGGAGGACCGTGCACCAAAAAAGGCTCGGGCAGAGGAAGGTGAAATAACCTTCTCTGACAGCGATGCACAGCATGTCCGTTTCCCGTATTCCGATTCGCTGGTCGTGGACATCCAGATGGGCAACATGATGGTGAAGAGAGTGTTGGTCGATACGGGAAGTTCAGTCAATATCCTGTATAAGTCTACACTGGAACGCATGAAATTTTCCGTTAAGGACTTGGAGCCCTGCAACCAAACGATATACGACTTCTCTGGAGAAGGACTCGCCCCCGCCGGATTGATCAAACTACCAGTGACAACGGGTACAGCGCCTGCAACAAGGACATTACTCGCCACTTTTGTAGTGGTCGATTGTCCTTCGGCGTACAATGCCGTCATTGGAAGGCCTATACTGGTTGATCTACGGGCCGTCATCTCTATGTGGCACTTGGCCATGAAGTTCCCAACAGACGTGGGGGTAGGGCGCATGTTGGGGAACCAGAGAGAAGCCAGGGAGTGCTACAATGCCTCAATCACAAAGGCGAAGAATGGAACGCCAAAGAGCACTACCTCAGATAGGTTGCAGATGACAGTTGATACACAAGCCCAATCCGGTGATGAAGTCACCAAATAGGGTGTTGCCCAAAGTGAGGATAGAGACTTAGATCCTCGCTTTGGGGATTTTGAAGAAAACGTTGGACCCGTCGAGGACCTGGAGGAGGTCCAACTCGACGAAAAAGACCCGACCAGAGTCGTGAAGGTTGGGAAAAACTTAGAGCCTACCACGAAACAAGTACTGGTGGAATTTTTGCGAAAAAACTAGGAGGTTTTCGCCTGGTCGCATAAAGACATGGCTGGGATAGATCCTACAGTTATCAGCCATGTCCTGAATATAGACAAGACCTTTCCACCCGTGCAACAAAAGAGAAGGCTGCTCGATAAGGATAGATCGAGAGCCTTAAAAGAAGAAGTTGAAAGGTTAAAGGAGAATGGGTTCATCAGGGTGGCATTTTATCCATCGTGGGTCTCCAATCCAGTGCTGGTTCCCAAGCCTAACGGCAAGTGGCGGACCTGCGTGGATTTTACAGACCTCAATAAAGCCTGCCCAAAAGACTGCTTCCCACTCCCAAGAATCGACCGGCTGGTCGATGCAACTGCAGGGCATGAGATCCTCTCGTTCATGGATGCGTATTCGGGCTACAACCAGATTAGCATGCATCCCCCCGACGAGGATCACACCAGCTTTCGGACCGATACAGGCTTATACTGTTACAAAGTAATGCCCTTCGGACTGAAAAACGCAAGTGCGACTTACCAACGGCTAGTCAACCACATGTTTAAGGAGTTGATCGGAGTAAACATGGAGGTATATGTGGATGACATGCTGGTAAAGTCTAAAAAGGGAGAAGGACATGTAAGGGATTTACAAGAGTGCTTTGATGTATTGAACAAATACCAAATGAAGTTAAATCCCCTTAAATGTTCCTTCGGAGTTGGATTAGGGAAGTTTTTGGGGTTTATTGTAAATTCAAGAGGAATCGAGGCCAACCCCGACAAGATAAAAGCCCTGATCGATATGAAGTCGCCAGAAAGGATCAAAGATGTACAAAGTTTAACCGGGAGAATCGCAGCCCTAAGTAGATTTATTTCGAAATCAACAGACAAGTGCGTCCCCTTTTTTCAATCTACTTAGGGGAAATAAGAAGTTTGAATGGATAGGAGACTGCGAGCAAGCATTCCAAGCCTTGAAAGCCCATATGGCACAACCTCCCATCTTATCAAAGCCAATCGAAGGAGAAACTTTGTTTATTTACCTGGCGATTACTGAAGTTGCTGCTAGCGCGGTACTAGTGCGAGAGGAAAAAGGCGTACAAAAAGCAGTGTACTATGTCAGCAAGAGATTGATCGGGGCAGAATTGAGATATCCACCAATCAAGAGGTTAGCATATTGCCTAATCCTGGCCTCTAGAAAATTACGCCCCTACTTTCAAGCCCATCCTATTACAGTTCTAACTGACCAGCCCCTTCGACAAGTCCGGACGATTATTAAAATGGGCAGTCGAACTGGGCCAGTTCGATATAACTTATTCACCGCGAGCAGCAGTCAAGGGACAAGTCTTGGCCGACCTTATTGCAGATTTCACCGAACTCCCAGACAGCGAGCAGTGCAAACAGCCTAGTGCGCCTGAGCCTCAAGAGAAAGCTCCTTCGTGGAAGTTATTCACGGATGAGTCGTCTAACGAATCCCATGCAGAAGCGGGAGTGATATTGATAACGCCGGAAGGGCATCGATTTCACTGCGCTATTAGGTTCGACTTCACCGCGTCAAATAATGAAGCCGAATACGAAGCACTCCTCGCTGGATTGAGGATGGCGAAAGATATGAGCATAAAGACGCTTGATATTTACAGTGATTCACAGCTGGTGGTGAATCCAGTTCTAGGAGAATATCAAGTGCGAGGCTTAAAAACGATGGCCTACTTGGATAAAAAAAAAGACTTGCTAGCCCAGTTCACGGAGTACACCCTTCAGCAAATTCCGCGGGATCAGAATTCAAACGCAGACGCCTTAGCGAAACTTGCGAGCGCGAAAGATGCTGACACCTTGAACATTGTGCCAGTGGAAAGACTGAGTAAGCCAAGCATACAAGCGGTCGAATCCAGTATGGAGATTCGAATGGAGGATACATGGATGGCACCTTATTTGGAGTATCTGACAAACGGTACGATACCAACAGATAGAAACAAAGCCAGAACTCTGCAAAGGCGAGCTGCTAGGTACATACTGGTCGATGGTGTTATGTACCGGAGAGGATATTCCTTGCCACTACTCAGATGTGTTACACCAGAAAAAGCTAAGGAACTCATGAAAGAGGTGCATGAAGGCTTCTGTGGGGATCACGCTGGGGGGCAGAGTTTGGAAAAGAAGATTCTAAGGCAAGGCTACTTTTGGCCAACTATGAACGAGGATTCGATGGAGTTTGTACGAAGATGCGATAAATGTCAAAGGCTCTCCAAGATTCCACGAGCAGCTCCAAACGAATTAAAACAGATGCAAAGCTCGTGGCCTTTTGCGGTATGGGGGATAGATTTGATTGGATCCCTACCTACAGGGAAAGGCGGAGTAAAGTACGCAGTCGTGGCAGTCGATTACTTCACCAAATGGGCCGAAGCTGAACCGCTCGCTACCATCACGACCAAGAAAGTTCTTGACTTTGTTATCAACAACATTGTCTGTCGATATGGTTTGCCTAGAAAGATAGTTTCAGACAACGGAACCCAATTTGACAGCGACTTATTCACCGATTTCTGCGAAAGACATGGAGTTATTAAAAGCTTTTCTTCAGTTGCACACCCCCAAGCGAATGGGCAGGTCGAAGCCGTGAATAAAAATCTTAAAGATACCCTGAAGAAGAGGCTTGAAGAAGCTAAGGGAGCGTGGCCAGAGCAGCTGCCTGAAGTCCTCTGGTCGTATAGAACGTCTCACCGAACAGCGACAGGACATACCCCATTTTCCTTAGCCTACGGATACGAGGCGATGTTGCCTGTCGAATTAGATCCCCCCTCACATCGACGCCTAACATACGACCAGGACCAGAACAGCCAACTGATGATGGAATCCCTAGACTCGATTGACGAGATACGGGAGAAAGACCAACTCCGAGTTGCTGCGTACCAGCAAAAAATCGCCCGGTACTTTAACTCCAAAATTAAAGAAAGAAAATTCAACGTCGGAGACTTGGTCCTGCGACGAGTTTTCTTAAACACCCGCGACCCCACTGCTGGAGTACTCGGACCTAATTGGGAAGGACCTTACCAGATTGAAGAAGTCCTTCATTCGGGCACCTATAAACTTGCACGCTTAAACTGAGATCTCGTTCCACGTTATTGGAATGGAGAACACCTGTGCAGGTACTATCAGTGAACAGTCCTTTTTAAAGGACTGGCTTGTATTAATATTTTTTTCTTACAAGTTTAGCAAAGAGGGTTAGCCACGCAGTATGGCTAATCGCTCGTATATGTAAGATTCTATTTTAGAATCACTCGTAAAGACATGTTTAGTCCATTTTTAATACAAGATTATAAAGGACTGTGCGCAGCCAGTCATTCTTGCCAACCTTTGTAAATTTGTATTTACAAGTATTTGTTCATTACGTGTGTTGTTTTGCTGTATTACAAATATTATTTTTTTTCACCCAAACAGAAATGTTCGAACAGGTCATGGTCAAGGCAAGTGACCAAGGACCTAAAGCTCCTCGATCACTTGGGGGGCATATAAGGCACATCGATAGCAAAGCGTACCATGAGGTATGTAAACACATGAACAAAATGAGTGAAAGCATGCTAAGGTACTTAGAGTATTTTTCAAAATTTATATTTTGTTAAATCAAGCCAAAGTACTATGCTAAGTTCGGTCATACGGACAAATGTTATAATAAATGAAAATGTTATAGCATCATGAAGTAATCTTTTACACTGCAAGCATCATTGCTTGGATGTAACTGTTCAAATAAAAGAAAAGGTTTGCTGTCCGTGCAGCAAATTCAAAAAAGATATTGTCTTTACATCACGACCCGTGGGTCATGTAATCAAAAGAAAGGAAAAATAATAAAAAAGCTCAAGAGGCATTGGGAGCAGGAGGGTCTTTATCAGCATTCTGATTGGTTGCGTCCTCAGCGGCTCTTTCTTCTTCTGCACCAGCAAGGCTTGGGGAAGCATGGATCCTTGCTCTTGCCTCCTCTTCAGCCAGTTGAGCAGTACAGCTAGCCAGCTCAGCAGTCCTGACATCTTCTGAAAGATAGCTGAAGTCGGCACCCTGATTGTGTTTCCAGAAGTTATAAAAACACCGGAGTGTCGTCCTCTTATATCTTTCCAGATTCTTGGAGTTGTCAAGCTCCAGCTGCTTTACTTTGCCCTCAAGAGTAGCGATGGCATCATCCTTGAACTTAAGCACCTCACCAAGTCTCTTGACTTCGCGAAACTGGACTCGGCTGGCCTCCTGATACTCCTCCCTCTGCTTCCTTATAGCAGCCTTTGAAGCTTCAGCCTCCGATAGCTTTGTCACCGCGACGGCCCTCTGCTGAGCCAGCGCCTCCAACTCCTTTGCATGCCTGGCCTCTGTAGCCGAAAGTTCCTCGGCTGCTTTCACCTGGTGCCTCTCGATAGCCTTTGCCCGAGCCTGTTCGATGGTGGCTTGGGTGCGGGTACGAGCAGTAGTGGCAGACAGCAACTCCTGAGGACAGAGGATAAAGTTAGAAGCTGTGGCAAAGACTAAAAGACTAAGGCCAAAAAGATAAAGAAGCACTTACGCTGGCTATTTCGTTCAGGGTCCTATTCAGAATTAGGTCGACCGTCATACTCTCTGCCTCAGCCATTGCATCCTTGACGCGGTCATTCTTCCCGATGTGCGCAATACAGTCTTTGGCTGCTCGTACGGCACGACTCGAGAGTTTGGCCCCAAGAGTTTATTTCCGCTTGTCTTGTTCCCTGCTGGGCGCAGCCGGAGGAGGGTTCGTTGGAGCAGGGGGAGTCTCCTTCTCAGCAGGGGCCGGGGGATGAACAGAAGTTTGCCCAGTTGGCACGCCCCTAGGAGGGTCTTCTGTTCGACTCCTTTTGGTAGGTCCCTGGCTCGTCTCGCCGTTGTGTCTCTGTGACGACTTTCGCCGAAGCTGAGGAACTTCCTCTTCCTCCTCAGCCTGGTATAAGTCGAAGACGTTGGGGGTGGCCATATCTGAACACAAGTAAAAACATGCAAAGGGTAAAGATAAAGACAGATGAAGACTCTTTATCAAAACAGAAAAGAAGGTCACAAAGTTAATACCTGAGCTACAACTACTGGTCACTATACTATTGACTCTATTCACACACTCACTATCTGGCACGAAGAAGTCTGGCCCTAGATTTGGAGTATATGTAAAGTTGCCCTCCCTGTCAAACAAGTGACAGGGAATTGGCAAGCTATTTAAAAGCAAAATAATTTTACCATTCTCATCAGAGGATTCCCCCAGGTCCACAATCGGTTCTTTGGCCTTTTGTTTCCCCTTGCCTTGGGGAGCAGAAGGCCTTTCTGCGGAAGGATTGCCCGTGGGCTCCCTGATTGTAACCCCCGTCGGCCTCCTTCGAGGAGGGGACACAGGAGGTTGCTGCTCGGGAACCCCCTCGGCAGTGGCATCAGCTACCACGGATCCTCTTGTTTCATGGCGAGGAGCCAGGAGGCCAGACAGCCTCAGGTTTTCATCAGTAACCAGGGACTTGACGCTTTTTTCTGCGTCTGTCATCCTGGCCAATGTATTGGACCTCAACACCATGTCTGGTGTTGGGGTCGGACGTAACCAAGGGCCTGAAAGACAAAGTACAGTTTGAGAAAAATGAAAGGAAACTCTTTGATTAAAAGTATCGACCAGTCAAAGACGGCACTTACCTCCTCGAGCGAAGACCAGGTTGTTGCTGGTTATGTCCGGAGTAAGGAAATACTCCTTACTGTACTGCCCCACGTTAGATATGTGCGTAGTGTCACTCAGGAACGTCCGATTTGTCTCCTGGTGACAGAAGTGGAAGAAACCCGTCCCATATTGTTGCGGGTTGGATTTAAGGTCGAAAAGATAATTGACCTCGTGGGGAGTAGGTTCTGGCCATTTCTTAAGTTTGTACAGGATATAGAGTGCGACCAGCATTCTATATCCGTTTGGAGTAATTTGGAAGGGGGCGACATCGAAATAATTAGCCGCCCCCTGATAAAAAGGATGTAGAGGGAGGAAAGCCCCCACCTCTATGTGATACCGAGACCAGGCGCTATATATACCTCCAGGGAGGTTAGCCCTTTGGTCTGCGGCAGGAATTTTAATGAAAACCCCTGTGAGAGGGTGCTTCCTGAAATAGTTAGCAACCATCCGAAGGGTCACTACGCTGGTCAGGGAGGTATACCACTCAACATCAGGCAGATTCTGATGGCGAGGGCGGGCTCTAATTTGGATGTTAGGGTCAGGAACAGGATTGTCTCGACCGCTGGTTGAGGGAGCCCTAGCCTGCGAATCAGGCTGGGCAGGAAGGTTTGGAATATTGTCGGATTTGGGTCTTTTCTTGCCTAAAGATTTGGAACGAGCCATTTGTGATGGAGAAGGACGAGGTCTGAAAGAGAATCGTGTGAAGGGAATCTCGTGGATTCGGTCAGCCGGTTGTTCTTCGCCTTCGAGCAGCTGGGCGAGAAGATCGTTGTCGATGGGCTGTTCACCTCCCCACAAATCTGGCATCAAAGTCTGCAAACAGAAGAATGGGGAGGTGAGGATAAAGAATTTTTAAAGGCTTTTTAGAATGGCGCTGGTCGGGTATAAAAGTCGAGCTTTTATACAACAGCATTCTAGCTAAAAGCTAAATTTTTCCACACGAACAGTTTGAGAAACGGATCAGAGGGTGAAAGTAAAAAGTTTTTCAAAAAAGCTTTTTTCAACTCCCATTAGGGCGGGAAAAACCTATTTTCCAACTAGCCTAAAGATCGAATTTTTACTTCGACTTTACGTCCTAAAAGTATGATCCTGACTATTAAACTAACTCGTAACCCTTTTTTTTTGCCTACAAGACATTCTACTCACAAGCATCTCAAACCAGAAACAGATGAACTCAAATAGTAAACATACAGAAGCATGCATTGCGAAAATATAAAACATAAAGATTCGAAGACTTACCAGAAAGAAGATCATTGAGGAGGGTAAAGAGTCTTCGGGAGTCGAGGTGCTTTTAAAATGAAGTTTGGAAAGTGCAGAAGAACAGTTTCTGGGAGAAGACGAGAGCTCTGGTTTTAGGGCTTCTGGAGTAAGTAGTGGCGTGCGTAAAAAGAAAAGGAGGATTTCATAGATATTATATAAGTTTGTCTAAGGCATTAAAAATGTGTAATCATCAGTTTCCCTTTTTCGAAGTATGGGGAAGCGGAATAGCCGTCGAATTATTACTGGGGAACCGAAAAGTCATGATTAGATGGGAGTAGGTTACTTTTTCCAAGAACACACGAAGGGTTCTGACACGCATGGTGGGGTTATCGAAGGGTTGTTCGCTCAAAAGTTTATTTATTGCTCGTAATAAATAAACTTGGGGGGCAAATGTTATCCAAAAAATTGGCATTGATGACGTGGCAAGTGATCCCTGGACACGTGGCCGGCACTTGGAAGAGCTCTGCTAGCGTATCGACTAGGAGACGTATTAGAAGCAGTAAGCTGCCCAGTCTGACCTGCGACCAGTCTGGTCGATGGTTCCGCATACAATGTAATATTACTGTAAAGATCTTTGTAAATCCCGAATTTAATTCACAGAATCTCCTAAATATCCGGTTATTCAGGAGAGAAAATCGGCAACTAAATCATGTAATCCCCCTTGAGCCTACAAATAGAGAAATATAGCTCAAGAGAGGGACTTTTTGGCTTTGGCATTACTGGAAACTAGTATAATTCCATTTAAAATATTGTATTGATCTTTAGAGGTTGGTGAAACTCATTGAACCCGAGTTCTTTGAATACTCCTTTGATTCTCACATCAATAACAGCCTAAGTGGACGTAGGTCATTACCAGATCCAGGGGCCGAACCACTATAAAATATTGTGTCTCATTTATATTTTGTCAGTACATTCTTATCAACACATTAATTCACATCAAGCGTATTCTGACTCCGTGTCAATTGGCCAAAATCTGGGTCAACAGTTATCATATTATATATATATTAAAAAAAATTGTAAACAGTGTTTTACTTTAATTTTTCATTTAATATGTTTATGCTATTTTTTTATATATAATATTGTTTATTTATTTGAAATATTTATATGACAATGATACAAATTTAATAAATATAATTAATATATTATATAAATAAAACTAAGAAAATGTGCATTGCACGTTGCTTGTATCTAGTATTTATATAAAAGAGAACCCCCCAGGAAATGACATGACACTTTAAAGTTGCTTTAAATCACTCTATCTATTTTCTTATTTTTTTTTCTCATTTTTTTATTCACCTTTTTCTAAAAAATATATTTTTTTATTCTACTTTTTTAAAAAAAAATATATAATAATAGTGATTAAATCTATTTTATTTTGATTTTAGTTTCTAAATATCTTTCTATATATATAATAAATAATTATTATTTAACACTATTTTATTCTATTTTAGTTTCTAAATATCTATCTATATATAGTAATTACTATTAACTCTATTTTATTTTATTTTACTTTCTAAATATATATCTACATCTATATATTTATATAAAGGGGAACCCTAAGGAAATGATGTGGCATTTTAAAATTGTTCTAAATCATTCTATCTATTTTCTCATTTTTTTATTCACCTTTTTTCTAAAAAAATATATTTTTATTCTACTTTAAAATATATATAATAATAATAATAATAGTAATTAACTCTTTTTATTTTTATTTTTATTTTAATTTCTAAATATCCATCTCTATATAATAATAAAATAATAATTATTAACACTATTATATTATATTTTAGTTTTTAAATATCTATCTATATATAATAATAAAGTAATTACTGTTAACTCTATTTTATTTTATTTTACTTTCTAAATATATAGATTTATCTAAATGAGAGCCGTGACACTGTAAAATTATTTTAAATTACTCTGTCTATTTTCTTATTTTTTCTCATTTTTTATTCAACTTTTTCCAAAAAGAATATATTTTTATTCTACTTTTTTTAAAAAAATAAATTTAAAATAAAAATAGTAATTAACTAATTTAAATGAGAGATATACAAGTGTCTTTTTAAATGAGAAAATCCAATACTAACTCTTTGTTCGACAAATTAATTTTTAATCATTTATTTTACCATTTAAAAAAATAGTAAAAATAAGTAATCGATCAAAATACGTGTGGTTCAAATAATCTATCTATATATTATTATTATTTTTAACTTTTTGACAAAAGACGAGGTCCAAAAGTTAATTTTTTAAAATAAATGGTCCAAATGGGTAATCAGCTAAAATAGAAGGTTCAAAATGGCGTGAACCCTTATACAAAACATATTATATAAATGACTTTTTATAAAGAACTTTTAACCTTTTGAATACATACATGGTCTAAAGGTTAATTTTTAAATATAAAAGGTCAAAACGGTATTGATCGATCTAACCATATTTTTAACATTTTGACAAAACACGAGGTCTAAAAGTTAATTTTTAAAAATAAAGGGTAATCGGCTAAAATAACCTTTACACAAAACATAAATTTCTTTATACATAATGTAGACATTTTGTAAAAAAAAAAAACCATGCAAAGTGTATAATAATAATAATAATAATAAATAAAAGAATGCGTACAACAAGTTGTTTGAACTTTGTTTTCAGCACTTTAATTATTCGTTATATAGTAAAAAATAAAAATAAAAACTGGGTGCCAAGTTGTGTCCATGTGTCCTTATAAGGAGCATGTTGTACGGGTAGGGTGAAAATGACTCCTTACCACACAATCTCTCCAAACAAATTTAAAAATATATACTTTTTAATCATTACAAAAAATTGTATGAAACGCGGTTATGTTTTCTAATATTTATATAAAAAGATGATGTGTCACTCTAAAATTGCTCTAAATCACTCTATTTATATTCTTATTTTTTTCTCATTTTTTATTCAACTTTTTCTAAAAAAAATATATTTTTATTCTATTTTTAAAAAAAAAAATTATATTTATATAAATGAGAGTCCCAATAAAATAATGTGGCACTCTAAAATTACTTTATCTATTTTCTTATTTTTTTCTCATTTTTTTATTCAATTTTTTTTCTAAAAAATATCTATATTTTGTTATACTTTTTTTTTTTAAAATATAATAACAATAGTAATTAACTCTATTTTATTTTAGTTTAGTTTCTAAATATCTAGCTATATATAATAAATTAATTACTATTAACTCTATTTTATTTTATTTTAGTTCTAAATATCTATCTTTGTATAATAAAGAATTAAATAACTAATTTATATGAAAGATATTTAAGTGTTTTTTTAAATGAGAGATATTTTTTTCTAAAATATTATAATTAAAACGAAACGTGTATATACATATATAAATATATATATTTAAATGACTTAAAAATTAAACTACAACACAATAATATATATATATATAAATATATTCTAATCCATTCTATTTTAGTAAAATATTATTTCTAAAAATTCAATACTAACTCCTTGTTTGACAAATTTTTAATAATTTATTTTACCATTTTAAAAATAAATGGTCAAAATTAGTAATTGACCAAAATACGTGTGATTCGAATAATCTATTTATATATTCCTATTTTTAATGTTTTGACAAACACGATATCCAAAAGTTAATTTTTTAAAATAAAAGATCCAAACAGATAATTGGCTAAAATAGAATGATCAAAATTGTGTAAACCCTTACACAAAACATACTATATATAATATACTTTTTATAAAGAATTTTAAACCTTTTGAATACATACATGGTCCAAAGATTAATTTTAAAAAATAAAAGGTCAAAACGGGTAATCGATCTATCTATTCATATTTTTAATCTTTTGACAAAACACGAGGTCCAAAAGTTAATTTTTAAAAATAAGGGGTAATCACCAAAATAACCCCTACACAAAATATAAATTTATTTATACATAAGTTAGACTTTTCATTAAAAAAAACTACGCAAAGTGTATTGTTTACCGAGTTTTTCGGAAACTAGAACTAACAGTGCTGGAATAACAGCATACATTCCATATGTAACCTCTTCTGTAGGTTAGTTGTGGGGACAAAACTCTGTGTTTCTTGGGGCGATGTCAGTTTCAGGGACAGCTTATCGCGCCCAACCTGGTCGCCGGTTCCGGGTTCGTTTACCAACATCCTTTTTCATTTACCAAGATCCTAGTTCGTTTACCAGGATCCAGGGTCATCTACTATCATCCCGGTCTATTTTCAGACTTGGAGGATTTTAATATCCTTATCACATTCCAGACATGCCATACGAAGGGTCCGGGAGGATGAAACATGCCAACCTCACAGTCCCGTCTTTCATTCCAGGACAACGTTTGGGCTGTATCGATATTTGGGCCGTCGGGACTCATCTCTTCTCCGTCTGTTGGGCTCGATCTGGGCCTTAAGTCCCTTCAGGGCGGCCCATGGACTAAATGTACGGACTCGCGAAGGGAGGGAGGAAACAGGGATAACATTTACCCCCAAGCCTTTATCTGTGCTTGCGCAGTGAAGGCTTGCTTCCTTTCCCGGATCAATTCTCGACATCCCGATTCATTCCTCAAGAGATAGGTCCGTTTTCGTGGGGGATCGATAGCCGGGAACTTGTATAAAAAGCATTTGAGTTAGCATCCTTGATCAAATCCCAAGGCCCGATCCATTTATCAGGACCCTGGTTCGTTTACCAAAGCCCAGGTTCGTTTACCAAAGCCCAGGTTCGTTTACTTTTAAGGTCGTTTGGATGATCCTCGACCTTTCAACTCCGTCATGCTACACACACGTGTCCCCCTATAACTGGCGTGTCGATGGTACTCGCGTCTGACAGATTTGGAAACAATCTCTTGGTTACTGTGTTGGCAACCAAGCATCAGCGTAAATTCTGAAGCGTCCCATCTGTACGGACAGGTGCTTTAATATTTATGCATTATTGAGGATCGTTGGATGGGACAACTTTTGAAATGCCTTTCCTTTGGATCGTTGGATCGAGGTGGTGCAGATCGCGACTTGGGGAACCCGCGATCTGATATTCAAGTGAGCTAATTAAAACCCCTGCATGATTCGGGACCGTCTGATGTGGGGGGTCGTTCCGAACCGTTAGATCAAAAACACGCTTTTGGTCCTTATAAATACCCCCAGACTTTCATTTACAAAGTTTACACATTCTGAACAACTGAACCCACATAGAGAACTTTTTATGTCCAAGCTTGCCGACAAAATTCTCCGTCAACTACTCTGTCTTCGTCGTCGTCTCTTTCTGTCGCGTCTGATTTCTGTGCCCCCGCCTGAGAGTGTGACCTCGGCTCGACAATTGGACAAACTTTTGTGTCACCTCCGCCTGTTCAATACTGTGATTCTGACGTCTCTGTCACCGAAAACACATCACCCTCCCTGATCGGAACTTTACATTAAGTTTCCCAAACCTTTTGATTATGTTTTCTCGTGCTTATCATTTTGTGATATTGCATTTGTATCTATAGAGTCGTTAGAGCCGGGGCCACCATTTAGGGTGGCTCTGGGTGTACTAGAACAGTAAAACAAATTGTCTGGGTCGTCCCGGATCCTTTCAGGTTTGCGTCGTCCTTGAATGAATAGTAATAGGCCGACTTGGGGAAACTTTAGAAAAACTCTTCTTATTTGTTCCTGATCAGGGTTTTGGGGATCTTTGGTGATCCCGGATCTGATCCAGAGGGGACTATTCCAAGCAGTTCGTAGGAGAGCCCCCGTACCTTAACCAAACTTTTTGGGGTTTGGTGCTAACTGCTTGGTTGTTTGCTTGCTTCCTTTCCTTTTGTTCCCAAATCATCAATCATGAGTCATGGCGTCACCCTCCACCCAGAAGAGTATGTCCAATTGGCCCCTTTCGTCTTGGAAGGACATAAACCCCCCAGCCGCAACACATGGGAGATGGACGGGGAGAAGAATTTGTTCCGGAACTACCAGATAATGGACGCTCTGGAGAGGCATTTGGGAGTGGAGTCCACACTCGGGCTCTTTTATAACCACCTGGCCAGGAAGGAGGAAAAGGCCTACACCATCGTGGGTGAATTTGGGGCCTGGAGCATGGGCCACATCAGTGCGGGAGCCACTCTCCCACTTCACAACTATTTCGTGCAGTTCCTGAAGTTTGTGGGGATTGCGCCCTTTCAGCTCTTGCCCCAAGCTTACCAACTTCTCGCGAGATGGCGTATCTTTTGTGTGGCGAGTGAGATATTGGAACCGACCCCAGCAGAGGTGTTATACTTCTATAAGCTGGAATCGCAGCTTAATGCCAAGGACAAGACCCAGGACGACTTCTATAGACTGAAGACTCGTGACAATTATCCTACTCCCACCAGCTCCTGGAAACACCCCCGAATGTCAGACACTATTGGTTTATGACCTCTGGGTTCCTTTTGGATAAGAACCCCGCGCTAGTGCTGGACTTCCAGCGAGTGGGTAAATAATATTTTTTTTTGTTCAGTTCATTCTTTTTGTTATCCACTTTCGACTTACAGTCCTAGATGATAGGACCATATGCCCAAACCCCTCTCACTCAGTCATTCCTTGACTGGAAGAAGTTCTACGCCACTTTAAGCGCGAAAGATCTGGACGTAGGAGGCTACATAAACACCGCCAACCTGCGAATAATTGGGATGTTGGCGGCCAATCAGAAAATTGTGGCCCCTAGTCTCCGGGGGCTGCAATGTGAGAAGGATCCAGCCTTGAGGGAGGAGCTAGCTCTCATCCATATCGAGGTCGTGGAGGCCATGGCCCGGACGGACACGGTGAAGAAGAAAAGGGAGCAGGCCCAACAAGCGGAGAGGGCCGCCTCTGAGGAGGAAAATGCCCTCTTCGAAGAGGTCCAGCCAAACATGAGGGCACCCGGGTCCAATACATCGGGGCAAGGTAATACGCCTTTGTTTTTTACTTACGTTCCCCATTTTGGGGACTTAGCTAGGGGTAGGCAAGTTTATCGAGGCTACCTGTATGGGGTCGTTAGAGAAATGAGAGCCTCCTCCCCCATCGTCGTAGACCTGGAGACTCTGATGTACTCATCCAGGTTCCTTCAATATGGTAACTTCCTAGACCTGGATGACATGGGAGACCGAATCCATTCCTTTGCTTTAGAAGAGTTGAGTCGAGCCTGAGTTCTAGTTAAGGGTTCATCCCGGAGGACCTTAGACTAGTTTTTTTTAATTACTTCTTATCCTAACTCGTATATTTTGCTGACATTCTTTATGTTTGTCAATTTCAGACGATTCTGACATGTCTAATCCTATGGCCAAGATGAAGCAGGCGCTAGAGGCTCGGGCGGCCAAGGCCAGGGCGTCGACCAAGAAAATCGCCAAAGGCGCGCCCAAGAACAAGGTGCTAGACGTGATTCTTGGGGGCTCGGTGCTGGAACCAAATGTGGTCGGGGAGGCCTCAGCCGCGATCCCTCTTACGACAATTCATATCAAAACTGTCCCATCCCAACCTGCTCCACCTCTGGTCATTGACCTAGAGCAGGAGCCTTTAGCGAGTCAAGGGTCAGAGAAAAGAGCTGCGGACCCAGCTTCTGGTGAGTCCGCGAACTGGGCCAAAAGGGCTAAGACCAAGGACCTTTCCTTGGCTGAGAATTCCTCTGGGGAAAGCTAGCTCGCCACTCGGGAACTATTGGAGGTTCTGATACTCCCCGTCAATTCGGTTATTCCCGAAGAGGGGGATATGATCTTGTAGGAAGAACGATCAAGATGGTGTCCTGGACATGGGAAGACGGCTGGGGCAAAAGGGAGGAGGTTACCGGGCTCTGACAATCCGACGTAAGGTGGAGTTTACCGAGCGCCCAGCCGCTTTCAGTGCCTCTCAGCCGATCGTGGATCGACTCTTTGCTGAGACTGGGTTTCGCCCCAAACTGGGGCAGTCAACGGCCCCACTTGCCGTGGATCTGTTGGAGCAGGTTGGGACTACCATATCCAACCTTCAACTGAAAAAGTACGCCACCTTGGCTAACTAGGACACCTTGTTTATCTCCCAGGCTATCCGTCATCAGGCCACCGCTGTAAGTTATCTGTCCCTATCTTCCTCTGCTTTTCATATTTTTAACTCGTATGTTTTCTAACTTTGATTTGTTCCAAGATGCCTTACTAGCCCATCGGAATGCCGACTTGGTGGCCGAGATTGCGATGAAGCTGGAGACGGGCCAGCTGGAATTAGAGGGGGCTATGAACCAGCGGGAAGCTGCTAAGGAATCCCTGACCAAGGAGATTGCCCAAGCCAAAGCGGACCGCGAGGAGGCTGCCTGGACTTAGTTCTAACTTGAAGAAACTCTATCCCGGAAGGAAGCTGACCCCAAAAAGCTGGTGGACAGTCTGGAGGCAGAACTTCTTCGTGTTCGGGGCTCTAAGGCATCATCTAAGATCCTCCTGGAGGCAGCTAAAGCCAAGTTTCGCCAGGATCGGGAAAAGATCACCGCTCTTGAATCTTAGGTCTAGGCCCTGGATAGTCTGGTTCAGCAAGAGGTGAAAATGCACGAGGAGGCCTACCAAGGGAAAGAGCAGGCAGATGCCTTGTTAGAGGCCACCTTCGACGAGGCTATCTACATGGCCTGGCTCCAGAACAAGAACATGAACCCCCTGCTTACCCCGATCCCGCCACGAAGAGAGTCGAGTTCGAGGCTAAGGAGAAAGTTGACACGGAGCCCTTGGCCTAGGAGGAGCCGATGGGGCCGACTCGGAGGCATTAGGGCACGACGAAGCCTAGGCCCGAGTCTTTTACTTGTTTTTCTTTCTCTTTTTTTTTTAAACACTTTTATGGACACGGGTGCGTCCAAGACAATTTTTATGTGTATCTATTTTATCTTTTGACAAGTTTTTCCTATTCCATCCGTTAGAATTTTACTAAGTATTTTACCACCTTGCATGAATGGGTCGAATGTTCGGTCCTGGTTCCTACGGCCGGGACCATTGGGGAAAAGTTGTAGAAAATGTTTATCTCATCTGGGGACCCATGTTTGGGTCTCTAAGGCCTAGAATGAGTCATCTCAACTTCATAATACGGGCTCCAACGGCCTGGATCATCGGAGATCTCTTTGGATTTCAACTTATTAACTAGCTTTAATCCTGCTGTTCAGGCTCCAATGCCCTGGGCCACTAGAGAGTTAACAACTGTCACCAAATTTGTTTGTCCTGATTCTGGTGTTTAGGTTCCAACGGCCTGGGCCATCAGAGATTAGTTGATTAGCTTATTTTGGACCTATGGGTAAGGTTCCCACGTTCTGGGGAATTTATAAGATTAATTTTAGATAACTCATACCTAGAATTCACGTTCCAATGGTTTTGGGCCATTATGGCGAAGACGTGGATAGGTATTTGGTTTTTTGGGACCATGTTCGGTCAACCAATTTTCAGGTTTTTTATACTCTTGAACCATGCATGTCCGAGTAGGGACTAGGCCTGAGCCTTGCGTCCTACTCGGTTTACACCCCCGGACCATGTATGTCTGGATTGGGACTAGGCCTTAGCCTTGCTTCCTACTCGGTTTACACCCCAAGACCATGTATGTTCGGGTTAAGGACTAAACCTTGGCCTTGCATCCTTTTGGGTTTGTACCCCCCGGACCATGCATGTCCGGATTAGGACTAGGCCTTAGCCTTGCATCCTTTTGTTAGGAGTTGGGTTTCTGCTACCCCGAGTCTGTACGGTCCGAACTATGACTAAACTTTGTGTTTTGCATCTTGTTTTGTTTTTTTTATCCTGGACTTGTTCGTACGGATGGTTATACCCCCCCAAGTGAGCGAAGACTGCAGTCTTGGGTCACTTGTTTGTGAAGACGGACACAAAATTTCATTTCTTTACAATATTTCTTTATGATGTTTTGTACACATCATTTTCATTAAATAAGAAACTGCCATGGGGCGTACATTGTTTAAAAGAAAAATTAAAAACAGGAACATGCCCTCCTGACTATTGATAGTATTTACGGAGGTGTTCTACGTTCCAGGCCCTTGGGACCTCTGTTCCTTCAAGTCTCCTTAAGTGATAAGTTCCCTGACACACTTCATGTTGGATTTCGTATGGTCCTTCCCAGTTTGGGCCCAGAACCCCCACTCCCGGATCTTGGCTTACAGGGAAGACTCTTCTCAGGACCAGATTGCCGGTTTCAAACCTTCAGCTCTTAACTTTAGAGTTAAAATGTCGAGCAATCTTGCCTTGGTACATCTTCAGCTGAACCTGGGACTCTTCCCAGATCTCTTCAATGAGGTCTAAAGATTCTTGGAGTAAGGCGTGGTTCTAGGCGGGATCATACGTGTCCTGTTGAGTCTAGTTTATGTCATGCTTAGATGGTGTTTTAGGTAGTCTTTTATGTCATTTTTCTTTCATTTAGTGCTGGTTTATGCTTTTGTTTGTTTGTTTTGCAAATTTTGTGAATAAAAGGAAGATTTAAGTACTTGGAGGAAAAAAGTCCAAAAAGAGAAGAAATATCCAAGTTTCGGTGATATTTTTGACAAAGGATGGATCTCGATGTGATTTGGAGGCGTTGGTGATTTTTCGGGCTTAAAAATGCAAGACTTGAAAAATATCTTAAGGGCCGCGCCATGAGTGCTTTAGAGCCGCGGCCAGCCCTTTAAACAGAATCGATGTTTTGGAGCAGAGACTCGAGTCGTGGCATGGCTAAGGAGGGTCGCGGCATAGCAGAGCTGAATCCCAGAAATCAGAGACATGGGCTGCGGTATGGATATTGGAGAGCTGTGACCCAGATATGCAAATCCTCAAGAATTACGGACATAGGCTGCGACATGGTGCAAGTTGAGTCGCAGCCCGCCTCTCCTAAAATAAAAAAAATGAGGTTTTATAAAGAAAAAGAAAGATAGAAAAAAGGACAGTAGAGGAGGGAATTAAGACAGTTTTTGGTGGCTGCAATAAGCTGGGAGATTTCTCAAGTGTTTGTTATTTTATTTACTTCTTTATGTTGTTTTTAATTTCAATTGTGATTAGAATGACAATTATGAACTAATTTTCTATTTAGGATTTTTAATTGAATCACTTGAATCCCTATTATAAACTAATGCAATTTCAATTTCTTCTTCATCTCTTTTCAATTCCTTACAGCCTGTACTTATTGATTGATTATTGATTGGCCATCTATAGTCATTATCTATATATTTTTTAATCAAAATCTGAGAAGTGCGATTTGAATTTGCTTTGGTTACAATTCTAATTTGGAATGAGATTGTCTAGATTAATTGTGTAACTATTATTTGATTTGTTAATATTAATGCTGTCTTTGTGATTAAATTTACCATAGATATATAGGAAATTGTCACTTAGGTTGAGTTTATAATTCATAATATGATTATAAGCTGCTTTTGTCAACTCGTTAATTGAAATAGACAGAAAGAAGAAGAATTTAGTAAATTGTATTAGAGATTAATAGGGAGGATAGTTGATGAGATTAAATCTCCTAATTACTCTCTCATTGTTTAATTCCAAGGATTTTCCATTACTCATTGTTTTCTTGAGATTTTCATTATTGTTTAGGCATTTTATATTTTATTCTACCTTTTTACAAAAAAAGTCAAAAGTTTAATTGACCAAATAGAACAAAAAGATTAATTGACTGGTAATTGGTGATTCAGTCCTTGAGGACGATACTTGGTTTTACCAAGATTATTACTAAATTGCGATACGTGCACTTACATAGATATAATTTTCGCAACAAGTTTTTGGCGCCGTTGCCGGGGACTGAAAACTATCAATATCAGTGTAATTAATTTTATTTCTAATTTGGTTTTTTTTGCCTTGTTTCTAATAAGTTTCAGCTGCGTTTCTTTGTCAATTTCAGGTAGTTTTGTTATACGCGTAGCAGAAGAGGGGCAGGTAGTCTTGTTCCTGTTAATCCTGAAATTGAGAAGGCTTGCAAACAAAATAGAAGAAACAAGAGGTTGGCTCGTCAGACTGTAAAGATGGCACACAATGATGGGAATAATGAGGTTCCCAAGGTTATTCAAAATTAGGCTCAAAATCCTGTTGCAAGGAGTCTGAGAGACTATGTACTACCCATTATAATGGGAGTACAGAATTGTATAAGACTGCCGGCTGTGGAGGCCAATAATTTTGAGATTAAGCCCGCGATCTTGCAAATGGTGCAGTTCACTGTCCAATTTGGTGGTTTTCCTTCCGAAGACCCCCATATGCATTTGGCGAATTTCTTGGAGTTGTGCGACACCTTCAAATTCAATGGGGTCAGTGATGATGCTATAAGGTTGAGACTCATCCCATTTTCTCTGTGAGAAAGAGCTAAGAGTTGGCTTAATTCGCTTCAGGAAAATTCTATTAATAATTGGCAAGACCTGTTCTTTCCTCCCTCGAAAATTCAGAGAAGTGGTTGCTAGTTCACAACTTTTATAACGGGTTGTGTGGTACAACAAGGACGATTATTGATGCTGTAGCTGGTGGGGCATTTATGAGTAAGAGTGCCAACGAAGCATATGAGATGCTAGAGGACATGACCACAAATAATCATCAGTGGTCTAATGAGAGGTCATCTGGGGTTATAAAGGTAGCTGGGGTGCATGAACTTGATGCAATTACTGCTCTGAAAGCACAAGTGGCCTCCTTGACAAAACAATTACAGCAGAACACTGTATCTGCTAATGCAGTTCAGATGGCAACTAGGTGTGAAATTTGTGGTGGTCCTCACTCTATTGATCAGTGTCATGCTAGCAGTAATAATAATATTCCTATGGACCAAGCTCAGGTTCAAGCTTTGGGAAATTTTCAAAGGCCGTTCAATAATTCATTCTACAACACTTACAATCCTGGGTGGAGAAATCATCCCAATTTTTTTTGGAGAAACAATCAGGGCCAGCAACCTCAGTTTCAGGGTTAGTTTCAGAAGAATATGCCCCAACAACCAATAAATCAAGCCTCATCATCACAACAGCCTAGGCCACAACAACCAATGAATCATGCTCCACCAAACAGGCCTAATGAATTACAAGTTGCATTATTGACTGTCGCCAACACCCAAACTCAGTTCATGACAGAGACTAGATCTTCTATCAGAAATCTTGAAACACAAGTGGGGCAGTTGGCTAATATGCTAAATAATAGACCACAAGGAAACTTGCCTAGCAACACTAAAGTTAACCCTAAGGAGCAAGTTTAGGCAATTACTCTGAGGAGTGGTAAACAAATTGAGCAGCCCAGTGTACAACAGTCAACAGTTCAGAATGAAGAGTTGGGTGAGAAATCTGATACAATTGGGAAAGAGGTTACTGAAGATCACCAGAGTTCAGAAAAGAGTCCTCCAGTTGTTGTTGACTGGCCAGTTCGTATTCCATATCCTCAAAGGCTTAGAAAAACTACTCTTGATAAACAGTTTTCTAAGTTTTTAGAGGTGTTTAAAAAGCTGCATATCAATATTCCTTTTGCTGAGGCCTGGGAGCAGATGCCCAGTTATGTGAAGTTCATGAAAGTGATTCTGTCCAAGAAGAGAAAGATGGAAGATTATGAAATGATGGCGCTCACTGAAGAATGTAGTGCAATATTACAGAGGAAGTTGCCCCAAAAGTTGAGAAATCTAGGGAGCTTTACTATACCTTGCACAATTGGAAAATTTGAATGTAAGCATGCTTTATGTGATCTGGGGGCAAGTATTAATCTGATGCCCTTATCTGTCTTCAGAAGACTTGGTTTGGGTGAGGCAAGACCAACAACATTCACTCTACAATTAGCAGATCGATCGGTGAAGCATCCACGGGGTATCATTGAAGATGTTCTTGTGAAGGTGGATAAGTTTACTTTTCCTGCTGACTTTATCGTTCTGGACATGGAGGACGATATGGATGTACCTATTATTCTTGGTAGACCATTTCTAGCCATGGGCCAGGCTCTCATCGATGTTCAAAAGGGAGAGCTTAAACTCAGAGTTCAAGGAGATGAGGTGGTATTTAATGTCTTCAAGGAAATGAAGTATCCGGTGGCTAGTGACAGTTGCTATAGTGTGGATGTGATAGAGAAAGCAGTCTCGTAAAGAAGGATGAGTAGTGATGCTTTAGAGGCGGTGTTAACAAGTGATGAAGTAGATGGTGATGATGTTGAGATGAAAGAATATGTAAATTGGATCAATTCTTACCAACCATACAGGAAGAAGTTTGAAGAGTTAGCAGAGGGGCCTGAAAGACAATTAACATCCATTCAGCAGCCACCGCAGTTGGAATTAAAGGCTCTTCCAGATCATTTATGTTATGCATACTTGAGAGAGAAGGAGACTTTACTAGTAATAGTTTCAGCTGACCTCTCCAAAAAATAATTGGAAAAATTGTTGAGGGTTTTATAGGATCATAAATTGGCCATTGGGTGGACATTGGCGGATATTAAAGGAATAAGCCCTTCAACAGTAATGCATAAAATTTTATTGGAGGAAGATAGCAAACCATTTATAGAGGCTCAGAGAAGAATCAATCCAGTAGTGAAGGAGGTTGTACTTGAGCAGATTCTTAAATGGTTGGACATCGGGGTGATCTACCCAATTTCTGATAGTGCATGGGTGAGCCTAATACAAGTGGTACCTAAGAAGGGTGGTA
Source organism: Humulus lupulus (assembly GCF_963169125.1). Classification (NCBI taxonomy): domain Eukaryota; kingdom Viridiplantae; phylum Streptophyta; class Magnoliopsida; order Rosales; family Cannabaceae; genus Humulus; species Humulus lupulus. Next base: position 90,223,103 of record NC_084800.1, on the reverse strand, counting down.
TGACTGTAGTGAAAAATGAAAACAATGAACTCAATCCAATGAGAACTGTGACGGGGTGGCAGATTTGTATTGATTACTGCAAGCTCAACAAGGCTACAAGGAAGGATCATTTTTGTAACGACCCAAAATCACTAATATGGCTTAAGGGCCTTGATTAGTGTGCCGGGAGGGAATAATTGGTTTATGTGTGAATTTATTAATTTAAACACATGATTATATGATAAGCATGATAGTATGGCTATATGAATGTAAATGTGATTATATGTTATATTTGTGAGAACCACATTATTATGTGGGTAAATTTGCAGCATGCAACACGAGGCGATCCAAGGGAGCTAGTTAGCGGGAAAGTCACAACGGAGCTTAATACCTGACTTGGGGCAAGTCAAGGGGTATTTCAGGTATTAAATGATTATTTAGGTTATCGGGTTATGGAAATAAATAATTGGAGATATATTTGAGGTTAGGAAGCTTAGGCGGGAATATTGGGGAATTTTACCATTTTGCCCTCGGGGACATTTCTGGTACCCCGAGCCTCGGGATTAACTTAATTAGTCAAGGTTAGACTAAGTAAAATAGAAACCAGTAGAACAAAAACCCAAACCGACCCTTTAACGTTTCTTCTCTTCTCTTCTCTTTTCTCTCTCAAGAAAGCTATTGAAACCTAAAGAGATTCAGCTGGAACTCTGAGATTTGAGCTGAATTTTTGACGGATTAGCTCAGTTCTAACTAAGGGAAACTCAACCAAGACCAAGGTAAGAACTAAATTACACTCTTGAGCACTAGAATTCTGTGTTTTGGCTGGGTTTTAAAAGTATTTGTGGTTTTGAAATTTAAGAACTGAATTGAAGATGGAAAGCTTGGGTATTAGCTCAGAAATTGTTAAGGAAGTGGTTCATCAAAGAAGGTAAGCTTCAATTTGTAATTTAGAGTTTAAATTCTGAGTTTGCATGACTGGTTTTAGAGTTCTTGAGCTGCTGGGTTTCAGAAATCAAAATGGGATCTTAATGAGTTTTTAAGCTAGGTTTTTGTTGGATTATGTTGCTAGAATCATGTTAAAAGTCTTGTGATCAATGGGTATTGGAATTAGGGTGCTTTGGGTTGGTTTTGAGTAAGGTTAGGATGTTAGGAATGGTGGATTTTCTAGGCATGAAGGGCTGGGCCGCGGCTCTGTTCTAGAGTGCCACGGCCCTGCGAAGCAAGGAAGAGCCAAAGAGGCTCTGCAGTGGGGAAGCGGCGCGGCACCACAGGGCAGAGTCGCGGTGCGTGTCTGTCTTCAGAGAGGCCTAGCCTCTGTTTCAGGGGTGGGCCATGACTGGGTTTCAAGGGCCACAAACCTTAAGGGTATTTTTGATCTTTTGGAGGTTTTAAGCGCGGGAACCTAACCTAGGGTTCTCGGGATCGATTCCACCACCGTGTTTGGTGGAATTTGATGTCCTGGAAGCTAGAACTCCATCCGGAAATATTAATGCAATTATTAATGGTACTCCCTATCTTGGTTGTGACTAGGTATTAAGCTAGGGCTCGGGAAGCAGATCGTGCTCGAGAGGCGTCGCTCGTAATCAGTAAACTTGGGAATTAAAGGTAAGAAAACTGCACCCGGTTGTGGATTTATAATGGGACTAAGGGTTCCTTATTTTGTATGCTTTGTAAATGATGGAATTATGCCATGTAAACAGTAAACCAACGGCCTAAGAGTGCCGAAGTTTACACTAGCGCATGGGGCGCGACTCGGCCACTGGTAGCTGAGGACAGCTTATTATGCACTGAGCTCGGTTTAACCGAGCCGGAGTCAGTGGGGTAAACAGAGGGTGCGACCTAAGGTGTCGACCCTGATTATTATGTGATTTGTTTGTTATTATTGATTGGTGGATTGTTATGCTGTATAGTTGAGTGATGATTAGCTGACTCTTTGGTTGAATCTTCATGCTTTGTGATTATTGTGGTATGTTAAGTGTATGAACATGCTTAAAGGGTTATCAAAATGTTATTATTGCTTGTTATGTAATATGATATGTTTCTTGCTGGGCCTTGGCTCACGGGTGCTTTGTGGTGCAGGTAAAGGCAAGGGCAAGCATGATCAACCCTGATTTGGAGAGCTCTGAGAGCAGAATGTACATGATCAACTACTCGCCCATCACGGTTGAGGGGAGACAGGGACAGGAAAACCATAAACTTCTGTTTTGCCTTTAGAAAGGCTGGTGGTTGTCTGTACACTGGAAATTTCGTAAACAGAATTTTAAACGCTATTTCTTTTGGGATCCCATGTGTAAATGTTTAATTATATGGAAAGTATCTTTTGAGACCAAAACCTTTTAACCCTAGCTCATTAATGACTTTAGAATTCACATTTTTAACTGGTTGGCTTGATTAGCAAGTCCTGCACCTTTACAAATACACAGTGTAGCGGTCTTGGCTATCCAGGGCGTTACAATTTTCCTTTGCCTTTCCTTGATCAAATGCTTGATAGATTAGCAGGCCACATCTACTACTGTTTCTTGGATGGGTATTCAGGGTACCATAAGATTGCTATTGCACCAGAGGATCAAGAGAAAACAACATTCACATGTCCCTATGGCACATTTGCTTTCAGGAGAATGCCATTTGGATTATGTAATGCTCCAACAACATTTCAACGATGCATGATGGCTATCTTTTCAGATATGGTGGAAAGGAGTGTTGAGATTTTCATGGATGATTTCTCTGTCTTTGGCTCATCGTTTGACATCTGTTTGGGTAACTTGGAAAATGTGTTGAATCGTTGTGAGAAAGCAAATTTGGTGTTGAATTGGGTAAAATGCCACTTTATGGTGAGAGAAGGGATTGTCTTGGGACACAAAATTTCTGGTGAGGGAATTGAAGTAGATCGGGCCAAGATTTCTACTATAGAGAATTTGCCACCTCCAATTTCATTAAAGTAGTGAGGATCTTCTTGGGCCATGCAGGGATTTATAGGAGATTTATCAAAGATAACTCCAAGGTTTCAAAGCCGCTGTCTACCTTGCTAATGAATAGGGTTCCTTTTGATTTTAATGAAGAGTGTTTGACTACTTTCAAGACTCTCAAGGAGAAGCTAATTTCAGCGCCTATAGTGTGTGCACCTAATTAGGACCTTCCATTTGAGCTTATGTGCGACGTTAGTGATTATGAGGTTGGAGCGGTTCTTGGGCAGTGAGTGGACAAGGTATTTCGAACCATATACTATGCTAGTCGAACTTTAAATGATGCACAACTAAATTATGCAACAAACGAAAAAGAACTTCTAGCCATAGTCTATGCTTTCGATAAGTTCTGTTCATATTTAATTGGCAATAAGGTGATTGTGTACATGGACCACTCCGCTATTAAATATCTCATGACAAAGAAGGATGCTAAACCCTATCTCATTCGGTGGGTCTTATTACTCCAAGAATTCGATAAGGATATCCGAGATAAAAAGGGTATCGAGAATCTTGTGGTGGATCATTTTTCTAGGCTGGAAGTTGAGGAAGATCAAATTACCAAGAAAGTGCAAATCAATGATTATTTTCTAGATGAGAAATTTTTCGGAGTGAGTGACAAAGCCAAAGCACCATGGTATGCAGATTATGTCAATTTCCTAGTGGCAAAGGTTGTGCCTCCTGATATGTCTAGAGCATAGTTGAAGAAATTCTACTCCGAGATCAAACATTATTATTGGGAGGAGCCCATCCTCTATAAACATTGTGCTGACCAAATAATTCGTCGTTGTGCACCGGAAGATGAAATGATCTCTATTCTCAACCACTGTCACACTCTCCATTGTGGGGTCATTTTGGTGCTACCAGGACAACAACAAAGGTCTTGCAATGTGGTTTCTTTTGGCCTACTTTATTTAAAGATGCAAATACTTTTGTTAAGTCTTGTGATAGATGTCAACACACCGATAACATATCACGAAGAGATAAGATGCCGCTGAATGTTATTCTAGAAGTTGAGTTGTTCGACATGTGGGGGATTGATTTCATTGGACCTTTTCCATCATCCTACAATAACAAGTATAGATTGCTCGCAATGGACTATGTGTCTAAATGGGTGGAAGCAGCAACAACTCCTACGAATGATGGTAAAGTGGTTCTCAATTTTTTGCATAAAAATATCTTTACTCGATTTGGAACTCCCTAAGCTATCCTAAGCGATGAAGGGAGTCATTTTTGCAATAAATGGTTTGAGGCTTTGCTTGCTCGGTATGGAGTACGACATAGAACCGCTTTGCCTTATCATCCACAGTTCAATGGGCAAGCAAAAATTTCTAATAGGGAGGTCAAGAGCATTCTTGAAAAGACCGTTGATAGCTCAAGGAAGGATTGGTCTAAAAATCTTGATGACACTTTATGGGCTTATAGAACGACATTTAAGACCCCCATTGGCATGTCTCCTTATCGGTTGGTTTTTGGTAAGGCTTTCCATTTACCGGTGGAATTAGAACATCGAGCATATTGGGCAATGCGAAGGTTGAATATGGATTGGAATGCAGTTGGGAAGAATAGGCTAATGCAATTGAATGAACTTGATGAGTTTAGGAATGAAGCCTATGAGAATGCTAAAATTTACAAGGAACGCACCAAGAGATGGCATGACAAGAACTTGTCTCGTAAAGAATTTCAACCCGGTCAGCAGGTATTATTGTTCAATTCAAGGTTTAATTTTTTTCTGGGGAAGTTGAAATCGAGATGGTCGGGACCGTACACAGTAGTAACGGTGTTTCCTTATGGGTCGTTGGAGTTGAAAAGTAGAAATAATGAAACATTCAAAGTGAACGGTCAACGAGTGAAGCCATACTTGGGTGGTCCCATCGATCAAGTCAAGTCCATTATTTTGTTGAAGCCACTGTGAAGAGGAGTTCAGCGTCCGACTAAATGACGATAACGACAGAGCTCGTGGGAGGCACCCCATTTATTTTTATTGCTTTTGTACTTGTAAATTTTTAATATTTGGTTTATTTTTGTACATTTGGAATAGTGGAAAGTGTAAAAAAATGAAAAAAAAATTGAAAATACCAAGAAGAAAATGAAACAAAAAAAAAATTCTTAAGGGCCGTAGCATGGTATTATTGAGTCGCAGCATGGCTCGTTACAAAGGCCCAAAAATTTCAGAAAAATGGGGGCAGGCCGCGGCATGGAGATGTGGAGCCGCAGCATTAGGAGTTAGTTTTCCAAAACATTTTGAGGAGGGCTGCGACATTGAAAGGCTAGAGCCACGGCCCGTGTTGCGCAGACAACATAAAATCCCCCAATTTTTTACCCTTTTTCTTCATTCTTTCTTCCTTCTCACCCTAAACACTAGCCCTAACTTCCTTTCTCTCCATTTTCATAACTCATTTCTCCATTTTGAGTCTCTCACTTTCCAAAGAGATAAAAAGGGTACTCGCTGAATATTCAATTTCTCACATTCAAGTAAGTATCACTTCTCTTTGTAGTGATTTCTTATTGGAAACTTGGATTGCATTGAGTATCTTATTTTGGACTGTTTTTGCGAATTTTTATTGAGAAATTGAATAATTTTACCTGGTGTAAGTGTTTGGGTTGCTTGTTTAATGTAATTTGGTGCTTTTGGGGAGTGGGAAAAGAGGGGAGGTTTTGCTCAATTTTTCTTAGAAAATTTGGGGATATTCAGTGTTTTGTTGTACTGGTGTAATGGGTCCTAAGAAAAATCCTTCAAGGGGTTCTTCTTCAAAGAAAGCCTCATCATCCTGAGCTTAACAAACACCGCCTCCACCCGCTGATTTTAACAAATTTTTTTTTTAAACTAAGGAGGCGGCAAATTTATTTAAAAGAATTAATGGGAAATTGGTTGTTCCAGAAAGGGGGATGGAATTTCAATTGGAACCATATTTGAATGACTCCCCCTATGAGTCAATCCGAGCTGAAATTGTGTGTCGTAATTAGGGAATAGTCTGTAAACAATTGCAAGTGGATACTGCAAATTACTCTTAATTATATGAGTTTTATGCCAATTTCCCAAGTCAGGATGATGAGTAAAAGGTTTTTGTTTGAGGCAAGGCAGTGCCTTCCGACATTAATTCTTTTAATACTTTGCTCCATCTCCCTACTATTCCAGCCACTAAAGATGAACATTGGCAGTTGGCCCATTTTAGCGAGGTTGATTATGTGGAGGTGGCAGAACATTGAGCTTGCCGGGGACTCGCTTTCAGTATCATGGTGGTGAGCCAAAGTTTTTATACCGCTGGCAGTTGAATCGAATTGCCCGTGCTTGGGCTTATTTTGTGAGTGCTCGCCTATTGCCCAGTTCTCGTGTCTCTTCTATTGATCGGGAGCATTGCCTTTTTGTTTACGCTATCATGACGGGAAAATCAGTGGATGTTGGACGAATAATTAGGTATAGCATTCGCAACATCCATAAGTTCAATACCACTGCTGGCTTGGCACATGGCACATTCATCACTTAGTTGTGTGAGACCTATGAGGTGCCAATGCTTGATGGAGATATAATTTAAAAACCCATGAAGCCTATCACTCAATCTATGGTTCATGGCTTTCCTCCAGCCACACTTGAGCCTCCTCAACCTGGCCAAGCCCCTAAATGTTCGCGAGGTGGCGATGACGAGGAGATGGATCCAATTGTAACCGGGGCCACTGATGAGAGGGGACCAAGTAGTAGTGCTTCACATTTGGCAATTGGTGGGCCTATTGATGAACACACTCAGCGTACGCACGATCGACTGGATTATATCATCCGCTAGAATCAGTATGTAATCTAGTCACATCATGCACAAAATCAGCACTACAATGATTACTTGGTACACCAGAATGAGTATGGGCGTGTTCATGTAGAAGAATTGAATGCTTTGGTCACTAGGTGGATGATGAGTTCTATAGATGAACACCACCCTTCCACCATAGTTTAATCCATACAACCCGCCATCACCACCTCCGTCATACTGATGTGGCGTGTCTTTTGAGGTAAGTCTTCTCTCCATAGTCTTCATGTCACATTGGGGACAATGTGAAATTTAAGTTTGGGGGAGGGGCTTATCATTTTGACTTTTTTTTTTCTTTTAGTTTACTGTTTGTTATTTTAGTTTTGTATTTATTGTTGAACAGTTAAGCCGATGAAATTTCGTTAATAGTGTCGTTTGTCATCATTTATGAAATAGCGATTGTGTGAATAACCGTGTGCTTGGTTTGATTACTCTTTGGATTAATTTTAATGCTTCTCAGAAATTTGAATATGTTGTGTAAATGTGAATAATTAGCATATGTTATACATGTTTTACTTGGGTATGAGGAATGGATTGTGGAATAGGATAGAACTTTCATTGCTTGTCTTTTGAGACGAAATCATTGATAACACGTGTATTGGAAAATGATCTAGGCTATTTTGTTGGAATGTTTGAGCCTTTCAAGCCTACCAATATAATTTTTATCCTTAGTTTGCCCCTTTGTGCCTTAGCCTGTTTGATAAATTGTTTAACCACACTATTAAGCCAAAAATTTACCCATTACTATGTTCCCTTGTCCTTGAGTTATGCCATAAGCTTAGAAATAAGTTTGGGGGAAATGAAGTGTATTGGGTAAGATCGTTGATATGTGGATAAATAATGTACTTTAATGATTGAGAGAAGTGTAAAAATCTCTTGCAACATCACTAATTTATGTATTTCTATTTTTTCTTAAAAAAAAAAGAAAAAAAAAAGAAAATGAAAACTTAAAGAGGGAAAAATAAGTAAATAAAGTGATGTTGGAGCATTATTTTGTGATTGTCTCAATTGTTGAAAAAAGTGGTTGATTGGGGGAGGATTATGAAAGGCAAGAAGGTTGGTTTGATTGGTTTTTGATGTGCTTATGGTATAATGAAGCCTAAATGTCTTTTCAACTATCGTTACCTTAGCCACAATGTTATGAACCTTAAAAGTCATGTTGATTCCAAAACATATGTTGTTGACATTAGTGGAGAAAGGCAAGTATGCAAGCATAATGAATATTGGTTAGTGGATTGTTGGTATGAGTAAGACATGTATGATATATTCTAATTGTTCATTTTGTCATTTGCAAATCATATTATAATTTCCAGCGGAGGCATTCAGGTTAATTGTTGGAGTGATCGGACTGAAATTCTGGTTGTAAAATGCAGTTGATATTTTGTGAATGGTGACAATGCGATGTGAACACTATGAAGGCTTAACTGTTTGTGTTTGTGTTTTGTTTTAAGTCTGAAGTTAATCTTTACTCGAGGGTGAGTAAAGGTTAAGTTTGGGGGAGTTTGTTGAGTCTAGTTTATGTCATGCTTATGTGGTGTTTTAGGTAGTTTTTTATGTCATTTTTCTTTCATTTAGTGCGGGTCTATGCTTTTGTTTGTTTGTTTTGCAGTTTTTGTGAATAAAAGGAAGATTTGAGTACTTGGAGGAAAAATGTCCAAAAAGATAAGAAATATCCAAGTTTCGGTGATATTTTTGACAAAGGATGGAACTTGACATGATTTAGAGGTGTTGGTGATTTTTTCAGGCTTAAAAATGCATGACTTGAAATATGTCTTAAGGGCTGTAGCATGAGTGCTTTGGAGCCGCGACCAGCCCTTTAAACACAATTGATGTTTTGGAGAAGAGACTCGAGCCGCGACATGGCTAAGGAGGGCCGCGGCATAGTAGAGTTGAATCCCAAAAATCAGAGACACGGGCAGCGGCATGGCTATGGGAGTGTCGCGGCCTAGATATGCAGATCCTCAAGAATTACGGACACGAGTCGTGGCATGGTGCAAGTTGAGCCGCAACCCACCTCTCCTAAAATAAAAAAATTAGGTTTTATAAAGAAAAAGAAAGATCGAAAAAAGGACAGTAGAGGAGGGAATTAAGACAGTTTTTGGTGGCTGCAATAAGCTGGGAGATTTCTCAAGTGTTTGTTATTTTATTTACTTCTTTATGTTGTTTTTAATTTCAATTGTGATTAGAATGACAATTATGAACTAATTTTCTATTTAGGATTTTTAATTGAATCACTTGAATCCCTATTATGAACTAATGCAATTTCAATTTCTTCTTCATCTCTTTTCAATTCCTTACAGCCTGTACTTATTGATTGATTATTGATTGGCCATCTATAGTCATTATCTATATGTTTTTGAATCAAACTCTGAGAATTGCGATTTGAATTTGCTTTGGTTGTATTGGACACAATTCTAATTTGGAATGAGATTATCTAGATTAATTGTGTAACTATCTACTGAGTTGTTAAGATTAATGTTGTCTTTGTGATTAAATTTACCATAGAAATATAGGAAATTGTCACTTAGGTTGAGTTTATAATTCATAATATAATTATAAGCTGCTTTTGTCTACTCATTAATTGAAAGAGGTAGAAAGAAGAAGAGTTTAGTAAATTGTATTAGAGATTAATAGGGAGGATAGTTGATGAGATTAAATATCCTAATTACTCTCTCATTGTTTAATTCTAAGGATTTTCCATTACTCATTGTTTTCTTGAGCTTTTCATTATTGTTTAGGCATTTTATATTTTATTCTACCTTTTTACAAAAAAATTCAAAAGTTTAATTGACCAAATAGAACAAAAAGATTAATTGACTGGTAATTGGTGATTCAGTCCTTGAGGATGATACTTGGTTTTACCAAGCTTATTACTAAATTGCGATACGTGCACTTGCGTAGATATGATTTTCGCAACATGTCCCATCTATGGGACGGGAGAGCTGTTTCCACTGGGATGACTACTTCGCATCTGTATACCATGGAGTAGGGAGTGTCTCTGGTAGACGTTCTTTAGGTGGTCCAGTATGCCCATAATACTCGGGGCAGCCTTTCCGGCCACTTGCTTTTGCAGGCTTGAAGCTTTTTCTTCAATGTTCCCTTCAAGATCTTGTTCACGGCCTCTGTTTGCACGTTTTCTTGAGGCCTGGCGACCGCGGAGAAGCTTTTGATGATTTTATTCCTTTCACAAAAGTCAGTGAAGTGGACATTTTCAAATTGTTTCCGGTTGTTGGACACGATCTTGTAAGGGAGGCCATATCGGCACACAATGTTGTTGATGATGAAGTCCAGGGCCTTTATTGAGGTGATGGTGTTCATGGGTTCCGCCTCGATCCACTTGGTGTAATAATCGATGGCCACGATGGTGTACTTCACACCACTCTTCCTAGTCGGGAGCGACCCTACTAGGTCGATACCCCACATTGCGAAAGGTCAGGGACTCGTCATCAGGGTTATTTCCGTTGAAGGGGCTCGAGGGATCTTTACGTACCTTTGGCATTGTTCACACTTGTGGACGTAATCAACATAGTCCTTCTTCATGGTTGGCTAGAAATATCCTTGCTTTAGGATTTTCTTGGACAAGCTGAGTCCGGCTGTGTGATCTCCGCAGAAACCTTCGTGCACCTCGTTCATGATTGCACTCATTTCGGTCCTGGATACGCATCAGAGGTATGGCATGGATAGCCCTCTATGATAGAGTTTACCTTCCATCATGACGTATCTGGGGACCTGGTACTGAAGCTTCATGGCCGCTGCCCTGTCTACGGGCAACCCCTCGGTTGTTAGGTATTGGATGATAGGTCCCATCTAGGACGTGGAGTAGTCTATAGCGTTGATCATGGGGGCTTGAATACTTGGTGCGGGAAGATGGTAGATCGAGACAAGCCCGAAGAGCTCTGCCTCAGCATCCGTGGCTAGTTTTGCCAATGTGTCTGCAAACACATTTTGTTCCCTGGGGATCTGGCGGATGGAGTACTTCTTAAAAGACTAAAGCAGCTCTTGAGCTTGTGCCACATAAGCAGCCATCTTTTCCCCTTTCATTTGGTATTCCCCCCGAGATTTGTCTGACAACCAATTGGGAATTGCTATAGACCTCTAGACTAGCTTCCCCTACTTCCCGGGCCACACGCAAGCTGGCCAACACCTCCTCGTGATCGGCCTCATTGTTCGATGCATCGAACAAGAAATGCATGGCACTTTGCAATTGGTGTCCTTGTGGTGGCACTAAGATGATCCAAACCCCCGCTCCATTTTCGTTCGAGGCCCCGCCTACGAAAACCTTCCATAAGGGTGTTGTGGGATCGATGGGATCGTCATCTTCAGTGATCCCGGTGCCCTCCATGATGATGTCGGACAGGGCCTGCCCCTTGATTGATATTCTAGGGACATACGTAATGTCAAACTGACTCAGTTCCATGACCCACTTCAGGAGTCTCCCCAATGATTTGAGTTTTTGTAACACTTGTCGTAAGGGATGGTTGGTCAGTACTCTCATGGCATGGCCTTGAAAGTAAGGCCTAAGCTTCAAGGATGCAATTAGTAAGAAAAATGTCAATTTTTTGATTAGTGGGTATCGCGACTCCGCACCTAATAACCTCTTGCTTACGTATTAGACCAGGAGTTAGGCCTTCTCTTCTTCCCGCACGAGTGCGACACTGATGGCATGTTCGGTCACAGCCAAATAGAGGTACAACGGCTCTCCATCCACCAGCTTTGCTGAGATTGGCGCTCGGGCCAAATGCTCTTTCAGTCTCTGGAAAGCCTCTTCGCATTCGGCCGACCATTCGAACCTTTGGCTTCCCCGAAGGATGTTGAAGAACGGGATGCACTTGTCAGTGGCTTTCGAAACAAAACGGCTCAGGGCGGTTATTCGCCCTGTCAAGCTCTGAACGTCTTTGTGCTTCCATGGTGAGGGCATATCAATCAATGCTTTGATCTTGTCCGGGTTGGCCTCTATTCCCCAGTAGCTTACTATGAAGCCTAGGAACTTTCTGGATGCCACACCAAAGGTGCACTTCTTGGGGTTCAGCTTCTTCCCATACTTCCAAATGATGGTGAATGCTTCTGCCAGATCATTGGCGTGTCCTCCGCATGTTTTGGACTTGACCAGCATGTCGTCTATATAGACCTCCATATTCCTTCCCAACTGGGCTTAGAACATTCTGTTGACGATCCTTTGATACGTGGCTCCGACATTTTTGAGTCCGAAGGGCATGGCGATGTAGCAGTACACCCCCTTATCGGTCTAGAAGCTGGTGTGTTCCTGGATATGCTACATGCATTGAGATCTGGTTGTAGCCTGAATAGGCATCCATGAAGCTCAAGATCTCATATCTGGATGTTGCATCTACCATTTGGTCGATTCGGGGTAGAGGGAAACAATCTTTGGGGCAAGCCTTGTTGAGGTCTGTGAAGTCGATGCAAGTTCTCCATGTCCTGTTTGGCTTGGGTACCAGCACCTGATTGGCTAGCCATATGGGATACAAAGCTTCCCGAATAAAGCTGATCGAGTATAACTTCTCAACTTCTAACTTGAGGGTCTCTGCCCTCTCTGCCCCATTCATTGCTGCTTCTACGATGTGTTCTGCCTGAGGAGGCTAAAACCATTCTGCAAGAGGTGCATGAAGGATTTTGTGGAGATCATGCTGGGGGGAAAAACCTAGCTTTGAAATTTTTTAAGGCAAGGGTATTTTTGGCCCACTTTAACAAATGATTCCATCTCCTATGTTCAGAAATGCGACAAATGCCAGCGTTTTCTACAGTTGCACGAGCTGCTCCAATCGAGCTGACGATGATCTCATCCCCATGGCCATTTGCAGTATGGAGAATTGATTTAATAGGATCTTTACCTATGGGAAAATGAGGAGTTCATTATGCGGTGGTTGCCATCGATTATTTTACGAAATGGGTAGAGGCCGAGCCTTTAGCAACCATTACTTCAAAGAGAGTCCTCGACTTTGTGGTCAAAAACATTGTGTCCCGATTTGGGCTTCCTAAAAAGATCGTGTCAGATAATGGAACCCAGTTTGACAGTGATCTTTTCATCGATTTCTACGAAAATCACGGAGTTATTAAAAGTTTTTCTTTGGTTGCATATCCACAGGCTAATGGACAGGTCGATGCTGTGAATAAGACCCTAAAGGCGAGCCTTAAGAAAAGGTTAGATGAGGCCAAAGGAGTATGGCCCGAGAAGCTCCTACAAGTACTTTGGGCATACAAAACTTCCCACAGGACCTCCACAGGACACACTCCTTTCTCCTTGACTTTTGGAAGTGAGGTCGTCCTTCCCGTCGAAGCAAAGGTAGCCACACACAGACTAAGGACATTCAGCCAGGAACGAAATGATGAATTACTCAACGCGTCTCTTGACCTAATTGATGAAAAATGAGAGGATTCACAGTTAAAGCTCGCGCATTACCAACATAAAATCACTCGTTATTTTAATTCTAAGGTCAAAATACGTAGTTTTGGATTGGGCGACCTAGTTCTCCGAAGGGTCTTTTTGGCAAACAAGGATCCTAAGGACGACGCTTTAGGCCCGAACTGGGAAGGACCTTACCAGATCGTGGGAGTTTTGCATGAGGGAACTTTCAAGTTAGCTCGGCTTAATGGAGAGATAGTTCCATGGACCTGGAATGCCATCCATTTAAAGAAGTATTACCAGTAGTATTACCAACCATCTATGTAAGGCTTAGTTATAAAATTCGTTTAATTAAATAACGGGGGATTAGTATGTAATTTTCTCGGAAGCATGATTTTAAATAATTTTCCTTTATAAGGGTATTTATAAATTAGCTAGTGTATTGATGTTTGTAAAAGCAACCAAGAAAGTCCTTACATTCTGGTTACTTGGGGGGCATATAACCCGAGGTGGATCAGAACAAGGTTGTCGATTGAGTTTAAATTTTTAAACTACTTATAATCCTGGATACAACCAGGTATAAAACTATCCTGGATACAACCAGGTCAGAAACTTAGACGCTTGGAAAATTGATTATCCGACTGTAGTGCACCAAATTTTGTTTTTTAGATTATTTAATTTTTGTGATTTATTTTATTTAAATGTTAAGTGTGATGAATTGTTTTATTTAAGTGTTGTTATTTTATTTAGTTGATTGTTTGTTTTATTTGGTTGTTTATTATTTTATTTGATTGTTAGAATTGTTTGGTATAATCTTTTGAATTTAAATTTGTTAATTGTTTGTTTGGTTAATTAATTTGATAAGTGATCAATTGTGTAACATGTGTTATTTTACTACTAGTGTTACATTTTAAATAAATGTGACAATTGAGGTAATTATGTGAGTTATGGTTGAATGCACTAAGGTGCATGGTAGATAGTGATGCACTCTAGTGTTTTAGTGTGTGGTAGTACATGGTAATAAGGTGCACATGTGTGGATTTTCTACACATTTTATAATTGCCATTTATGATATTTTTGGGTAGTTTATTTTAATAAGTAGGGAATTAAAGAAAAATAAAATAAAAATAAAGGAAATGGCATGTAGTGTAGACGTGTATGTTTTGTGGGAAAAGAATGGTTTATTCCATTTATTTTCTTGATTCAATTAAATTAAAATTAGAAGACCATGGTTATTTTAGGTAAGGATGTGATCATCTTTTTATTCCTTTCCATTTAAAGATAAAAACAATTATACAAAAATTAAGAGAAAATATGGAGAGAATAGGAAACTTACCTTTTCTTTTTATTAAGCCATTATGAGAGAATAAGGATAAAGGGGAAAGGAAAGAGGGGAAGAGCCATTTGCTCTTATGGCTGCCGAAATTAGAGAGAGAGAGAGAGAGAGAGAGAGAGAGAGAGAGAGAGAGAGAGAGAGAGAGAGAGAGAGTGGCGTGTAGAGAGAGAGGGAGAAGAAGAAAGAAAGAAAGAAGAAGAAGGTGAAGAGGAACCCATCTTAGAGTATGTTCTCTTGTTTTTCTTGTTTGTCTAATCTCTTTTTATTGATTATATGTTATTGACTTGTTTATTTGTTGTGTGTGTTTGGGTTCTTTCTCCTCCTCATGGTGGTTTTCAAATAAAAACCCTAGGCTTGAACAAGGGTGTGAAGTTTGGGTGTTGATCTTATTGTGTTCTTGATTTTACAATCAAGAGAGGCAATGGTCTTTCTTAGCCTATATATTGGTTTTGATGGGGTTTGTCTTTGAGGTTTTTGATGGTGATGCTAATGGTTGATTATTGTAGGATTGATGATTATGATTTGTATATTTTGAGAATATGATTTGTTTTAAAAAGGGTTCATGGGTATGATTGAGGGAATGGATTTGATAGGGTTTATAATGAGGAGATGTGTTATGTTTATATTGCTATGGTTATCTTTTTAATCTTTGATTTATGTAAATGGTAAATGATGATTTTAGAAATATGATAAGAATTATGTTAGGGTTTTTGTAAAGGCATGTTCATGAGATATGGTGTTATGAATTTATGTATGCTATTGCCATGGTTATTGTTGTTGGATTTCATGTGTAGATTCAATGGAATAGAAAATTGGTTTTGTAAGATTTCATGTGAATATGTTAGTAATATTCTAAGAATCATGTATATAATAAGAGTATGATGAGATTTTGGACATGTATGATTTTATGTGAAACTTTTGGGATAAAAGATGAATCTCTTGAGAAATTAAGCTTGCTGATTTTTGTAAATAATTGGGTAAAAGTTTGATAAAAAGATGATTTGCATGCATAAGTAATGTCCTTGATGTTATGTTAATTTTATGAAATTAAAAAGGAGATTTTAAGTCCCATTAAAATGATATCTCACTCAAATAATTACCTGCAGAATTTTTATTGATTTTTGTGAAAATATGAGCTTTTAAATTGAATATGGTGATTTTTAATAATAAAAATAGTTGCTGGAATTTTTGTAAGAAAATATGAAGTGAGTTTCACTAAAATGAATTTCATGAGTTTTTGGAATAAATTATTTTTCCTAAGTTATGGTAATATTGAAAAATGGTATTTTAATGGTATGAATGCATATTTTGATAAGTTATGATTTTCCTTTATTTTGATTGAGAAAAATATTTAGATTCTATTTATTTGTGATTTTTGAAGAAAATAAATAGTGGCTGAAAGTTTGTTTTAAAAATGTTAAAAATTGTTATTAAATTATCACATTTGGATTTTTGCTACATAAAACTAAGTCTTAAATAATTTAAATCAAAATGTATTTTCCACACTTAAAATATATTTTTTTTCTCACCTCATTTATGTAACACAATGATAAAATTTATTTTTCTAAAGAAACAGATTAAAAATAGGCATTTTAATTAAATCCAAGCTTTTTGGTTAATTCTTTGTAATTTGAGATTAATGAATGAAATTTGTCACATATTTTATTTTTGAGCTAAAATAAAATAATTTTATAAAATAAAATAATGTTTTGAGAAATTTAATCAACTTAGAAATTTTAAGAAAAATAAAGCATGTAATATGTCTATTGATTTTAAAATAATAAAAGTAAGAAATGTAGAATAATCGTTTTTGAAAACGTCTCTATTACGCAATGTTCCCACGTATGCATGTTACATGCAAATCCACTTTTACGTCCAAAATTATGTTTATTATTCAACTATGTGGTTTTTATAAAACGATCATGCATGTAAAATGGGTAAAATGAGCATTATTCTTTTCATGGCTTTATGTGTAGTTAAGAATAATTGCATGTTATGTGTAACGGTTATTATGTGTGCATGGCCCATGCACACGTGAGTTGTGTGGAAGGGCAAAATAGTAATTTTATGGACCTAAAAAATGTTATTTTGATTATGATATAGGCTCGTTGAAAGATTGTGAAATTTCTTAGCTTGGACCTGAGGTAAGGAAGTTAGATAGATTCTATGATTTTAAGCTATGAATGGTAAGACTGTTGTATGAATGAATTGTTATGAATTATGAATGCCATAACGTGATGATATGTTGAATGTGATATGTGTATGGATGTTAAATTCATCAAACCAGTTACGATGTCAGATACATCAAACAGAATACGATGTTAGATACATCAAACAGATTACGATGTCAGATACATCGAACGAGTTACTAAGGACATTGAGACGTAACTCCTAGGGCGGACGCGACGAGGTTATTCAAGGACCAGTGATCTCCTGTTTACCTCATAGGGTGACATGGACAACTAGCGATCTATGCTCATCATGTATGCTGTATGATTGTGATATGATGATATGTTATGATATGATGATATGTTACGATTATGTTATGACATACTTTGATGTTTTAGATGAACGTTAGTGTTTGTTTTTGTTGTATTCTTACTTGCTTATTTGTTTGTACTTCCTTACTGGGCTTTTAGCTCACCCCCCTTACTTTCCTTCCAGGTAGCAAATAGGATTTCTTTATGGCACGCGTGGTGATGTGAGGAGTTCTATCATCATGGGGTGTATGGCGTGGGGTAATCCTATGGACGGAAAAACGATCAACGTAGAACGCCATTTAAATTGTGTTTTGTTTTTAAGAGACTTTCCTAAATTATCAGTGGGACTCAGTTATTTAATTTTTGGTTTCTTTGAACTTTGCATAAATCTATGTTTTATTTTAAAACTAATGGCGCCAACTTGCATGGTTTTTAAGCAAGTCCCCACTGAGACTCTAATAATGAGTGGTATTCTTTTACAAACTATGTTATGCGAATGTTTTATAAGTATTAGCTTAGGGCGTTCTTTACACCGACGACTTTTTAAGAGCTCGAGGTGTCAATAAACCTAGCCTGAACTAAGTTCAAATAACGTAAAACCCTAGATATAACCAGGTCCAAAACTTAGAAGTTAGCAGAATTGAATATTCGATGGCTTCTTTAGAAGCTCGAGATGACAACAAACCTAACAAGAACTAAGTTTAAAATATTTCAAATCCTGGATATAACCGAATCCAAGGCCTGATACTTAACAGGTATGAAATAAATCAACACATTAATTTTGGATATAACCAAACTCAAAATATCTATCCCGATCTAAAAATTGATTCCTAAAATCTTGAATGTGCAAGTCTAAGAAAGCAAAAACATGAGAGACAATCAAGGAAAAGACAAATAGATTATAAGTTAGAAAAATAGTTATAACCCATATCATAATGCAACACTAGATGTTCCACGCACTGGAGCAAGGTTATGTTACGGTCTGGATTGCTAGGATGGCGGTGGACGAGCTGGTTTTGGTTAAATCAAACTATCCTAAAATCGGCGACATCCCTATCTAATTCCCTATAAGGATATGGGTTACCTTGGCCGGAGGGGCCGGCTGCTGCCCCCGATGCAGCTCGTTCTAGGTCAGGGCCCTGAGCAACTTCAGGAGCCCGCCTCTTCCTCATAAGAGGGACCTCGTCTTCTTCTTGTTTCTCCTCCTCAGCGGCCTCAGGGTTTCCTTCTTGGGGAGGTGGGAGCACGGGGACTGCCGGAAGGGTAGCCCGTGTCCTTCTTAAGGCCAAAGTCTGGCCTTCACCGATCAATTTGTATTCCAGCATCGTGACGCTAGTCATGAGCTGGCGGTAATCCTTCTCATGGGTCGGAAGCCCATATAATGTGTCATACTGATGCTAGAGGGTCGCAGACTTCTCTGTCCTCGCTAACATGGCTGCACAAAAAATGGTAAACTCAATTAGTATAAATACAAGGAGTATGTCTATTAAAAAAAAGAGAGAATGATTTCACGAGCTCAGAAAAGAAAGGAGACTTACAAGGACGGTTGAAGTATCGATGCTCGCAGTTGCGGAACCCATTCAACATAAAGAATTGATCCTTATAGTCGTTGAGGTGGCTGGGGAGCTCGATAACGGAGGCTGAGTTCGGGAATCTCGCGAGGTAGTAGTACCCATCACCTTGCCCTCTTTGCTCCGGGTTGGCCTTAAGACAGAAGAAGTAGAGGATGTCTGCCGGACTGGGGACCTCCCACTGGTGTTTCAAAAAAAGGTATTTCAACCTCGCCAGAAGCCGATATGAGTTTGGGGGGGGGGGGGGGGGAGCTAAAACGGCGCCAACTTCACGTAGTTGAGGAAGTCAACAAAATATTGGTCAAGGGGAAGAAAGGCTCTTGCCTTTAAGTGCCCATCACTCCAGGCCGCAAAGTCATCCTGGAGGGGCGCGCAGCTCCGTTCCCCTTCAAACGGGGGACGGGCAATGAGAATGCCAGACCCGACCTCTATGTTGTGGCTCAGCATTATTTTATTGACCCTTCCTTGGGTTGTGATCTTGGAGACGATTGTCTCTGCCTCGAAGAACGCATTAGGGTCAATCACGATCTCCTTCTCTACCACAGGGCCGAAATGAGGAAGAGGAGAGTCGGGGGCGATCTCTTTTCCCTTGTTGGTTTGTTGAGACGAGGAGCCAGCTGCATTTTTCTTGGGTACGCTCTTCTTGGGTGCCATTAGATCGCCTAACGAACAAGAATGACGAGTGACTTAATAGGCGACCTAAGATTTTGTAAAGGTAAAGGCACGGAAGCACGAAGGAAAATGGTTTTTTGATATACGAGCTGAGTTAGTCTCAACCCATTGCGTGATGCCACGCGCTACCCTACGCTACACGCCTCAGTTTTCCCAACAAACCCCTAGTGTTTAGTGACAACTCTAGGATTTAGAGTTATTTTTATAATCTTTGAACTTACTTTTCAAAATTAAAAAGAGTAATGAGTCCTTATTTCATGTAATTTTGTCAGTTTTAGTGTGTTATTCTAGGTAGTGAGTCTGGGTAAGAGTTTGTATTGTATTGCAATATTTTTCAGTGTTTTTATGTAAATTATTGTGTTGTATTAATCAGGAAAGGAAGCTTACAAAATATGTGAAAGGGAACTGCTGGAAGCAAGGGGAAAAGCGAATTCTGAAAGCTGCGTGTTGCTACTTCAATGCTGTAGCATCACCACACAGCAATTCAAGGGATCAGGCAGGTGACGTGGCTAGAAGACAGCTGGACTTAATGAGTGAAATCAACGCCTATGTGGCTAGAATTTTAATAACTTAAGTCAGCTGGGTGATGTGGCACTTTGAGGACAAGGTGGGAATTGACTTTCCTATTAGGGTAAAGCAAAGTACCCTAAAAAGAGGGGGCAGCCGCAACATAAGGGAAGGAATTATTCTGAAGGAAATTGATCACCATTTGAAGAAAGAAAAGAAGTACAGAGGAGAGCTGAAGAAAGCAGAGAGAAAATACCAAAAAGGGAAGAGGACCACGGCAGACGCCTAGGAGGACTTGAGCTCATCAATTCATTCTACTCTTTCCTTCTTCCTTTTAATTTTGTATTAAATTTTCTCTCCATTTCAACTGTGAACAACTCTATGGATACTCTATTTGCTACTGGTTTTGTACTTTTCATTTCAGACATGAACTAATAGTCTAAGGATTTGGGTGGTTATGAACCCTATATTATGAATTAATGTTTTGATGCATGGTTAAAGTAATTGTATCCTTGTTCAATTAAGTGTGACTACTGCTATTGATTGTTATTTACTGGCCTTAATTAACAATTACTGAGCTATATCTAAGTTTGGAAAAACTTAAGCTAGCTGAACCCATTTAATTGATTCAAGAAACTTGCCTATTTGTAGGTAAATTTTAGTGGTGAAATAGGAATATTTTGCTGCCTTGTATAACACAAGATTTGATGCTTAATAGACTGTTTGCAATCTGGTTTAATACAGGAGTGTGTTGAGAGGGTTGTAAGCATTATACAGTGGGTTTTGGAAAAGACTTACTGGGCATTTTTTGAAATCTGTTAACTCTGGATGTAATTGCTGAGCCATTGCTGAACTTATGCTATAACAACTGGAAAGAAATTATAGGGGGATTAACCACCCAGATCACGTGTTCACATAGAATTTCCTCACAGACTTGATTTCTCTTGGTTCCATTATTTTAGTTTAATTAATTCTGCATATATACTTTTAATTCCAGATTCATTTACCCATTATTCCCTTGAATTGGTTATTGTCTTTTTGAATTGTTCTTTAGTTGATTTTGCAATTATTTAGTTTAAAATCCCTGTGGAGACGATACTCATTTACCATTATATTACTTGTGCGGCTACGTATACTTGCGTATTTTAATTGCTATAATTTTTGCAACATTTAGGGATACGTGTGTCAGAAAATCCGGCTACTACTGTCCTTGGGGGGCGATTTAGAGAAAAAACACCTAAGAAGCGTGTTCCCTAAGCAATCTGATTTTTAAACTCTAACCTTTCATCTTCTATACCCCTAATGGGTATTTCCAAAAATTCACCCAGAAAATACCCAGTTTCATGAATGCCACAGTTGTAAAGGATATTCTAAACCTTCTCAATAAGCCTAAAAATTAAAACCTATGAGCCAAAAATATCGAGAAAACACCCTAATATCTACTATGGCAAAGCATGGATGAACATGGTAAACAAATGGCAAAAATCAGTAAAGAAAGAGTTTATTTGAAATGACAATACTTAAGTGTGTTTGTTGGATGAAGAAGTATGTTTCTCAAGGCCTGGGAGACTCACTCCTGAGTAATTGAACAGCCGAATGTCGGAGAGATCTTGCAACAAGGATTTTTTGGGATCTCTTTTCTCGGAGAAGGAAGAAGATTTGAAAGACAAAGAAGAGAGAAGATAAAGAAAGTTTTCGAACAAAAGGTGATGAACTCTGATAATTATCTATCATATTTATACGTAAATGGCATAAATTAGTGTGAGTTGTCCGATTGGGTCGGTACAAGATCCAAGGGTTGTGTTTCAAAGGACAAAACAATGGCAAAAAGTTGACAAGACCATTATTGCAATCCTCGAAACCCGAACAGACGCCAATGATAATGTTCCATGTGTCCAGTACTCGAGTAGTGGACAAGTATGGGAAATTGTAATGGAAGTCTGAAAGTCCCTACTGTGTAGGTCAGAAGATGACGTCATAATCCACGAGCAGGGACTTGGGGGGCAAATGTGTATCCTAATTTCAACACGAGTCTTTCACTCAGATCGTGTATAGCTAGTAGATGACTGCAGGGAAGGAATAGCTTATAAATCCAAGTATTCTTTACGTTAACGACATGGTTCTCGTGCTGATTGTTCGAGATAGGGATACCTAAGTTGAAAAGCGCGAGCTTGTAATATTTATCAGACATGTCCTCCATGATACGAGCTCGATGGTGTATTCATCTCATGGTAGATTGAGGATATGGCGTGTCCGCGGATCCCCGAAGACTCGGATGATTTATACGATCGTCTATGGCCAGCTTGTGATATTTAATGTCCCAGATATTAGGAATCTATTTATTTCATGATGAAATCATATCCTAATATAAATGGGAATATCTTATAATAAATGTAATATATATGCAAATCTGTCATTAACTCACGCGGTTACCCAAACCTGTCCAAGGAGTTTCTCTATAAATGTTGAGAATATTGGACAGGAAGAGAGACAGTTATTCTGTAATACCGAGACTCTGTCAAAATAGAGAGAGAAAAACAGTAATAATATAGACTCGTGGACTAGGTGAATTTTAACCACTGAACCACGTAAAAAGGTCAGTGTTCTTGAGAGTAATTTTCTTATTTCATTTTACCATTAAGCACTAATTCATCCTTGTTATTTTATTGATTCACTATTGGCGAAAAACAGCGTCAACAGATAAGATTTTTCTAACAAAATATAATTAAAATACATATATCACAAAAATGAGAGGGAGAGATTGAAAAAAAGGAAAACTTATTTTCATGCACCGAATTCTCCGAAAGAAGTATTCTTGTCATAAATTTGGTAGTGTCGTTGAACCCACGTAAAACATATATAGCCAATTAAAATGTCTACGTTTACCTAAAAGCTAGCTCTATATGCCTTTATTTAGGAACCAATGATATATATAGTCATTGATATATCACAAGTCAACATGGAGACATAGTCATCTGCAATTTCTGATCTTTTTCAACTCCAGTAGCTGCTGTTCATGGTCATCATCATCACTGCCTAGAAATTTCTTGATCACGTGTTGATGAGCCACATGAAAGAGCAGTGCTTGTACCTGGATCTATAGCCACAACTATGAGTACTTAATTGTCATGACTGAGTTGAGAACCAACAAACTTGTTCATTGCAATAATGAGCTATTACTCACGATCATTAAACTACTACTGTTATCATGATTTATATATGGTGATGTCCATGATGATGATCTTTAAAAGCAGTGGGGGTGATGGTGCTAGTACTTCCTGAGAAGATGAGCTTGGGGCTCTCTAGATGAGGGAGTTTGAAAAAAGGATCGACAACTACGGCAACTACAAGCATGTTGAACTGATGAAGCTCCAGCTTTGGCTAGCAATTATTAGGGCAGTGGTTTTTGTGGTATGATGATGTGAAGGCCGCAAGTCCATGATGATGATGTGAAGGCTGCAAGTCCATGATAATGATGATGATGATAAAAAAAACTAATCTCAATAGTGATTCAAGCTTGGTTGGCATGAAGAAGACTTGACCATCATACCAACACGGTCGTGTAGTCCCTGACTTTTCTCACAGAGTCTTAACGATATTAATTGCATTAATGAGGTTGCTATAGTTCTTAAGTTGTTGTAATTTTCAAATAAGTTTTGTTAAGTTGCTTTGGGTTGTAGTAAGTTGCAAATGACGTTATTCAACATGATTTAAATTTAATTTGGAAAATGAGTTTTTTAAAGTTATTATAGGTTGCATTTAGTAACTTAAGGATGATTAATTTTGCAAAATGGTTTTTTTAAAGTTATTATAGGTTGCATTTGGTTATTTAATGATGATTAATTTACAAATAATGAGAATGCTATAGTTGCTTAAGTTGTTGTAATTTGGGAACAAGTTTTTTAATATTGCTTTAGGTTGCAGTATGTTGCAAATGAGGTTACTTAACATCCTTTTATTTGCATATGATATTGTTAAGTTGCTTTAGTTGTAAATTAGGTTGCTTACGATGTTTTAGTTACATATTAAGTTGCATAAGAGATTGCTTTATGTTTTAGTTGCATAAGAGATTGATTAAGTTGTTGAAAGTTGCGCATGAGGTTGCTTAAGATGTTGTAGGATGCATCTTTACACAAATTAGTTCATGAAAGTTACATTTGGGATCGTTAAGTTGCTTTAGGTTACATTCAGTTGCATAAGGTTGATTTGGAGCAACCTCATATGGAATACCAAAAAGCTCTTATGCAACCTCCACAACCTCATACGCAACCTGAACTTCAGCTAACTAAACAATCCCATTAGTTAAATTGGATGCTTATGATGTTGCATTAGTTGATTTTGATGATGCGTATTTCATGAAAATATAGTTGCTTGTGTATTACAGTTTGTATTAGTTGCTTAACTTGCTATAATTTGGCAACCTATGCAACTTCTTTGGCAACCTTTGTTGCAACCTTTGCAATCTAAGCTACAACATTTTTTTTGCAACTTCTACAAGCTCTGTTGCAACATATGCAACCTTTTGAACTTGAGGTGCAACTTTTTTTGCAAGCCTTTGAACCTGAAGTGCCACCTATTTTGCAACATATGCAATCTTGAAAACTTTAAGTGCAACCTTCGTTTTTGCCGGACCGGGGTCGCGCCCTCGTCGATGTTCAAGGTGTGGTAGATGATGTTGCGGTCTATCCTGGTCATATCCGAATGAGACCAGGCCAGGATGTCCTAGTTCTCCTTCACTCAGGCGATGATGGCGGCCCAGACCTCCGTGTTCAGGTTCTTCCCGACTTGGATTACTTTGGTCGGATCGGTGTCGCTGATGCACACCTCTTCAATTTCTTCCATGGGCGCTAGTGCACGGTCTGCCCCTATCCGTGGATCTAGTTCATCCTCTTCCAGGACCATCCTTCGTGCTGGGGTTGGAGGTGGGACTGGATCGACGTTTTCCTCCTCTAGAGGTTCTTTGCGGACCATATAAATAGGTTGAGCGGATACGTGGTAACACTTCTGGGCGCTCTTCTGGTCTCCCTAGACCGTTCCTACCCCTCTGTTGTCGCAGGGGAACTTCATACAAAGGTGTCAGATAGAAGTGATGGAACCAAAATTGACCAGTACGAGCTGACCAAAGATGACGTTGTATGCAATGGGGCAGTCCACCACTATGAACGTACAGAATTTGAACAAGCCTTGGATCTCGTTCCCCAACGTCACAGGCAACTGGATCTTCCCCATTGGGAGTATTGAATCTCTGTTGAACCCGTAGATCTAAGTCGGGCACGAGGCCAGATTTGCCTCAGTCAAGCCAATAACGATGAAGGTTGGCTTAAACAAAATGTTGACGGAGCATCTATCATCCACCAATACTCGAGACACCATCTTGTTAGCGATTTGGGCATCGTTGACCAGAGGATCATGATGCGGGAAGTGGACATTTCGGGCGTCTTCTTCCGTGAAGGTGATGGGGAGGTTCATCAACTTTGGGTGTTGAGCTTGGGCTTAGACCAAGGTGAATACCTCTTGTTCGTGGTCAAGCTTGCTAAGGTACCGATTTTGATCATTCCGGGATGCTCCCCCTAGGTGCGGCCCGCCCGAGATGGTGGCTACGTGACCATCTATTCGTGGGGGCACGAGTGCCTGCACAGTTGGGGCCCCCCTGGGGGGCCTGTGCTCTCGGGCCTGTCGCGTACCCTCCTTGGGGAGGTTGGTACGATCTAGACGCACCCGGGATCGCGGGTTGTCTGGGAGCCACTGGCAGCCCCGGAATACCAACAAGCATCCTGACGGGCATCCTGACCCACTGGTGGAGATGTCCCAGCTTGATCAGATTCTTAATCTCATCTTCCAACTGACGACATTCCTCGGTCGAGTGACCCACGTCTTTGTGATACGTCCACCTCTTGTTGGTGTCTCTCAAGTTCTTTCCCCATTTGACCATGGGGGTGGGTTTTCGGTAATGAACTATCCTCTCCGTGGCCAGGTATATGTTTTCCTTGGTATCCACCAAGTTGGTGTACTCTAAGTATTGGGGCTCGTAACCCTTCTTGCCCTTCTTAGAGGGCTTGGACCGGTTCTGTCCTTTCCTCGATCTTTTCCCCTGGGAGGGGTTTACGATTGCTTCTGTTCCCCTCATATGGGACGGTTGAGCCCCGTCGAGAGCAGCACTGTATCCGACTGGTGCCATCCCATATCTAGAAAATGGGGTGGACTGGGTCGGTGCGTATCCTAAGGACGTAAGACCGTAGACTGTTGGGGCTGCAAAAGTCATTCTAGGAGTACCCGTCGATCCTGGTGCCACCGGGGGTGTTGAATAGTGAGGGGTCGGATACTGTATCCCGTACCCAGGAAGAGTTTGGGCACTCGGCTAGGGAGCCGAATGCCTGGATTCAGGCCTCCTCCTAGTTGATAAAGCCATGTGCCCTCCTTATGAATTCTTTGAGGGTGGCCACCTTACTACGCTACATGTCATCCCAGAGAGGGGAACCAGCTCAGATCCCGGACTGTAGGACCACCAAGCGCTGCCCATCATCCACCTTGGTTTTTGAGGCCTCTTCCGTGAAGCGCTGGATGTAGGCCCTCAGAGTCTCTGTGGGGAGCTGTTTAATGTTAGCGAGGGCGCTGATCTGCATGTCCATCCTCATGGTGGCCACAAACTGCTTGCGGAACACCGACTGTAGTCTGGATCAGGACTGGATAGATCCCGGCTTAAGCCTCTTCCACCATTCTTCTGAGGGTTTGTCTAGAGTGATCAAAAAACAGAAGAATTTTTCATTGTTGTAGACATGGGCTATAGTCATTAACTAATTGTAACAGGACAGATGGTCCCTGGGGTCTGTGTTCTCGGTATAAGCGGGCAAGTTCGACATTTTGAACCCCTTAGGGAGCACCACATCCAAGATGTATTTTGTAACGACCCAAATTTACTAATAAGGCTTAAGGGCCTTGATTAGTGTGCCGGGAGGGCATAATTGGAATATATGTGATTTAATGATTAAAATTATGCTATATGACTATTTGAATATCTGAGATGCATGACTATGTGTACTAGTATGCATGTAGGCCCTGATTAGGTTAGAAAGGGCATAATGGTAATTTTGGCCCATTGAGGGCATAACTATATATATATGTGATAATTGTTGAGACCACATTATTATGTGGATATATTTGTGATCTCTGATTCGAGACGATCCTAGTGAGCAGGTTAGAGAAAAAGTCACGGCGAGGATTTATACCCGGTTCGGGGTGAGCCTGGGGGTATAAATGGGAATTTAGAGAATATATTGGGGTCTATTTTGATATCGAGGAATATAATTGGTGATTAATTAGGTATCGGGAAATAAGCGGTAAATATTAGAGACACTCGAGGAATTAGCAGGAATTGGGTAAAATTACCAAAATACCCCTAGGTGGATTAAAAGAGTTAGAATTAAAGGGGAGGGTATTGAGGTCATTTGGGCTTATAGAGGATAGGCATAACTGAGGCTTTATGCTTAGTGGAGTTTGTAGAAGGAAATAGAAGTCTGAAGGAAAGAAAAGGAAAGAAAAGAAAGAGAAGGAAGGGAAGGAAAAACAAGGTCGGTTTAGGCTCTTCTCCACCATTTTCTTGAGATTTCTTGGAGCAAAGTTCAGAGGAGAGTTAGATCAAGATGAGCAATAAGGTTTCTGAGTTAAGCTTGAAGAATTGGCAAGGGGTTAGCAAGAACAAACCATTCAGTTGAGGTAAGACTTTGAAGTTTCTTCAGTTTCTGGTTTTGGTTTTGAACTAAGGTGTTTAAGCTGAATTTGATGGGAATTCTAGGGAATTCAAGCCAAGGGTTTGAGGAGGAGTAATGCAAGGAGGTGTAGAGGCAAACCTAAGGTCGAATCCCCATTGAAGGTATGAAATTCTAAGCTCTAAATTCTGAGGTTTTGATTGATGTGCTGAAGTTTCTGAGTTTAAGGTTCAACCATGGTGGATTTTGAGATTAGGGATGCATGTGATTGGGTTTTGTGTATTTGGGATGAATGGAGTATGTTAATAAGCTTGTTTTTAAGTTTGGTTGAGGATTGGAAAAGTTTTGGTAAGGGTTGGCTCGGGGAAATCGCAGGAAGGAAAAGTGCAACATTGGCTGTCTGTGACTAGTACTACAGCGCTAGCCTTTGGGCGCTGTAGCGCTAGGCCATTTGTCCTGGGGAGATTTTTGGTTCTGCTTGTAGCGCCCTCCAAAGAGCGCTGTAGCGCTACCCTGCTTCCAGAAGAGGGTTTTTGAGTTATTTTCAAGGGTTTTTGCCTGGGGGTTCGGGGTTCGATTCCACCACCCCGTTTGGTGGAATTAGAGATTCCCGAGGGCTCGGGATTGGTCCCGAGGTTAGATTCTAGACTTGAGGTTTGGTAATGATTTTGACCTATGGTTGTGACTAGGTGTGCACTAGGGCTCAAGGGGGATCGTGCTAAAGGATCAGAGTGAACAAAGCTTGCAAACTTAAAGGTAAGAAAACTGCACCCGATTATATGTTTGTGATGGGAATAAATGCTCCCGATATCTGTATAATGTCATAGATGGTATTATGCCATGGGACATGTGATAAATGTCCTAAGGGTGCCGTATACAATATTTGCGCACAGGGTGCGGCTTGGCCACTGGTAGCCAAGGACAGCTTTATATTCACTGAGCTCGGTTTAAGCGGACCGAAGTCAGTGGGATAAACAGAGGGTGTGGCCTAAGGGCGCTAACCCTAGTTATCATTTGTAAATTGGTGATTGATATGAGTTGATATGTTTAGTATGCTGAATACTTGATTATCATGAATGCTTATGTGATATTGGATTGTCTGTTGATTGCTTATGCTCTGTTATTGTGTTTTCTTGCTAGGCCTTGGCTCACGGGTGCTACGTGGTGCAGGTAAAGGCAAAGGAAAGTTGGACCAATCCTGAGGTGGAGAGCTGCGGGGCTGAATGTACATAGTCAGTTGTTCAGTCGCCACGGCCGAGGAGTGGATCAGGACAGGGATTGCTTAACTGTTTATTTTGCCTTAGTATGGCTAATACTGTATCTAAATCTCGAACCTTTTGTAAATGGTTTTAATCTTATTATTTTTGGGATTCCGTGTAAACAGAAGGTGTTTATTTATAAGAAATGCGACGTTTAAGACCAAAATCTTTTAACCCTAGTTCCATTATAGTTTCAGTAACACGTTTTCAACTAAATGACTTGATTAGCAAGTCTAGCACTTTTATAATCACACAGTGTAACGGTCTTGGTTGTCCATGGCGTTACATGTTTGGTGCATGGTTCCTTTTCCTCTTCCTCAGAATCAGAACTGCCTCCCTCCTATTTACGAACTAGACGATCCGTGACTTTCTTTAACGCGGCAAGTTGTTCCATGAACCGTCGGGCCATTCCATCATCCAGGGGGACTCTTTCGTTCCTCTTGTCATTGAGGTTATTTCTCAGGTCTCCCCCTCGAGGGCAGATCTTCTCCTTGTGGGCTCGCTCCTTTTGAGCGTTTAGCCCGTCGCGCAGGTCTACTCGGGACGTGTCGTCCCCTGAACTAATGGTGTCTGGCTCGTCAGCACACTGGCATCCTCAGTGATTTTTATTCATGGAGGCACTGGGGTGGAAATGTTGTTCCCGTACAGTCTGTCTAGGGACAGCCCAGGGCCTGGTACCCTGCGGGCGCATCCCTTGCAGATTGATTGGGTGATCCCATCCTAGGACGGGACACACCTTCTCTTTCCTATGGAGCGACCCTGGGTTGGCTTCAGTTTTTAGAACAGGAGGAGTTTTCCTTTGGGGGTTTGCTTTTCCCATAGGGTCAGCCGCTTTGGCTTTCCCTTTTTCTTGAGCCGGGTTAGATTGGTCGTATCCGGGATCTTGTCCCGGATGAGGGATCGACCTCGTGTTTTCGAGCACGTTGGCCCAAATTAGTGAGGCAGACGACCGTGTTCCTGGAGGCAAAACAACTGGAGGGTTGACCTCCATCCCTTGGGCAGCAATGAAAGCCTGCAGAGCCAGGAGGGATTCTTGCATCTGGCGAGTGGCTTCTTTCTATTCTGCTATCCTGTCCTCTTGGTTCAGGACTTGTTGCCTCAGTTTGATCACTTCCGGGTCCTCCTGGCCGAGGTCTACTTCTTCTGGGATCATAGGATCCTCAGCTTTGTGATTGTGGTATCCCCTTTCATTTTCCTCATCTTCCTTGTAGTAACCTTCCTCGTAATCTGCACCGTCTTCGTAGTTCTGGGACTCGTCAGGCTGGGGCATTTGATAAGGTGTATCCTTGGGTTGATTTTGAGGAATAGATCGATTGGGCAGTGGCTCTCCATTGCCTTGTTATTGGTGAGCCGGATCGAACGTAGTATGTCTCATGTTCACCATCGTTACAGATTTCTGATATCTTCTTTAAAAAGCTTTTTTCTTTCTCTCAATGAAAGCACCAAAATGTTTACCGAGTTTTTCAGAAACTAGAATTATAAAAGATATGAGAGCTTAGAAAGATAGGATTATAAATTATCACACAAGGAATTTTACGTGCTTGGGGCGTTAAGAAGCCTTAGTCCACGAGTCAGATGTATTAGAGCTTTAAGGAGCTCTTGCAATGAAGTTTCTCTGAATTTGAGTAGAGTGTATGCTTATAAGAGAAAAATCGGATCCCCTCCACAGTGCACAACTGTTCATATTTATAGGCAGTTGAGTGCTCTAGGTTTGGGCCGGATTAATCCGGGCCCAATAAGAGTATAAACATCATTTGCTCGCTGATGGAGGCTTAATACAAAAGATTTTATTAAATAGAATATGCTAATCAGGGCCCATTGGGCTGGCCTAAGCATAACTACGCCATAAGGCTGACAGCAGTACGTAGCTTTAGTTTGGTTCGCATGAGCTTTTAAAAAGATCAGGGGACAGGATCTGTCAGAGCAGTGGTGGTATGGTTCTGGAATAACGGCGTACATTCTGTATGTAACCTCTTCTGTAGGTTAGTTGTGGGGACAAAACTCCATGTTTCTTGGGGCGATGTCAGTATCAGGGACAGCTTATCGCGCCCAACCTGGCCGCTGGGTCCGGGTTCGTTTACCAACATCCCTCTTCATTTACCAAGATCCTGGTTCATTTACCAGGATCCAGGGTTGTCTACTGTCGTCTCGGTCTATTTTCAGACTTGGAGGAATTAATATCCTTATCGCATTTCGGACACGCCATACGAAGGGTCCTAAAGGATGAAACATGCCAACCTCACAGTCCCATCTTTCATTCCGGGACAACGTTTAGGGTATATCGATATTTGGGCTGTCAGGACTCATCTCGTCTCCATCTATTGAGCCTGATTTGGGCCTTAAGTCCCTTCAGGGTGGCCCATGGACTAAATGTACGGACCCGCGAAGGGAGGGAGGAAACAGGGATAACATGTATAATAATAATAATAATAATAATAATAATAATAATAATAAATATATAAATAAAAGTACGCGTACAACAAACTGATTGAATTTTGTATTCGGTACTTTAATTATTTGTTATACAATGAACAATATCATAACATAAAAAAGATAGGGTCAATACGCATCCACGTGTCCATATAAGGAGCACGTTGTACGAGTTGGGTGAAAAATACTCATTACCACACATTCTCCCCAAAAAAATTTAAATATATATTTTTTAATTATTACAAAAAACAGTGCGAAGCGCGGTTATGTTTTCTAGTATAAAATAATTGATCACATATCTTATAATTTTTTATAGCTTTTTTTCAAAGTTTATATTTATATCGATTATCAATTCTATAATGTTGATTAAATAATTAATATCCAATAAAAAAACTTAACAATTCAAAAATTTTAAATAAATAAAAAATTTGAAAAAAAAATCATATTTTATGTAAATTCCTCAAGTAACACCAATATGTGAATTAAAATAATAAATAAAAATTTCATCCACTTGATAAATATATTTTGAAAGGGGTTGAGTTTTTATTTATTTATTTTTAGAATGAAATGGGTGACTTAATTTTATGAGTTGTGGGCAAATGTATTGGTGTTGATTAGTTTTTTGTTCAACACCTAATTAAATGTGAAATAAATGAAAAGTAAATGCACATTACCTCAACGTAATAATTATAAAAAAATCAATAAATGAAGACAACAATTTATAGTAGTTCGGCCTTAATAAATGACCTATGTCTACTTCGCAGCTTCTCATTCTAAACTCAACTGACTAAAAGATTGGATGAACTTGTATCAACATAGTTTCTAGATGTTAGAGAGGAGAGTTTACAAGATAATAAATGTTCAAGAGTAAATGCAGTCAAAAGGACAGCTTAAGTGTCTTAAATATGTCTAAAAAATCGATCGAATCATATTCCTCTTATTTATAGCGAGTAATTAGGTTACATTAGAAACATTCCCCTTAATGTTAAATCCTATAAAATCTGGAATTATAGGTGACTAGGTGATAAGGGTATTTTGGATACTATATTTGTTGTCCTTTCGCATTTAGACAATGTTAATTTCAAGTGTTTTTAGGTGTTCTTAGCTTTGTTTGACGAGTCTTTGATTTTTGAGCCATAAAATATTTTATAAGGTATTATTGATGAATTTGATATATTTTTGTGGTTAGGAATGAATGTGCAATGATAGGATTCGAGAAAATGAAGTTTGTGACAAGTTTGAAGTGTTTTAGAAGTCCATAAACCCGATCTTCGAGCTTAAAGTTCAAGAATATGAAGAAAAAGCACGCGAGCAGATTTTGGGCTGTGGCCGCGGCCACCAACATTTAGTGGGTGCAGCCGCCGTTCAACATCCCATGGCCACAGCCACCAGGAATAAGTGGCCGCGACCTGCGATAGCATTTTTCTTAAAATTTTAATTTTTAAATGTAATTTTTAATAGGCTATAAAATGGATTAGGGTTAACTTTGAATACAACTTTGGATTGCGAATTCTAGAGGCTAGAGCAGCAGAGGAGGAGAAAAGACATCAACATAAATATTCTTCAATCTAGTTTTTCTTTCTTCTCAAAACTCTTTTATTTTCATTGAATATTTATATTTATGAATATGAATGTGATTATGGAGTAGTTTTCTTTATATTTGAGGGTTATTTCAAATCCGTAGACATGAGATCTTGAATGCATTGATGAATTTTATTTATTCTATTCCCTTATATTAAATTGCTTCTATTTTTCTAATTTAATGCTATGAATATTGTGAGATCTTGTTAGGTGGCCAACTAATTAGGGTTTGGCATTGTTCTACTATCGTCTTCGGATTGCTATTCACCTAATAGTTTAGGATTCTAAGTAGAGTGATAAATTACAATTAGTATATTGTGATAGGTATTTTGATTGTGATGAAAAATAGAACCTAGGTTAAATGAAATGCATGATTAATGAATTTGTTGCCTAGATTAATCTATTTCCATAGAGTGTAATGTTTTTACTAGGTTAAATAGATTGCATGCTTAATGGGCTTATTGCTAGGTAAAAATGGTTAATTAAGAGCGCTTAGCTTTAATTAAGTATAATAGGGAAACTGAGATAATTGACTGCTTAAGTGTTATCTGCGGGGTTAATAGTTTAATTGGGAATAGGGAATATTAATCGTCATTGTTGATAGATTGATTGTCGAAGGTGGAGCGTAATTCTTGACTATTTCTTTAATATCATTTTATCCTTAGTTATTTAATCTTTTATCATTATTTCATTTTATGTTTTCAGTTTTTAAAACTAAAATCTCTTTCTAATTTCAGTTTTGTTCTTATTTTGAATAATAATTTGATCATAGTCCTCGTGGGTTCGACCCTTATTTACCGCTATACTGAAGTAGCTGGTATAAGTGAATAAAAAATATATTTAAATTTGATACGGCATACATCACCCATCAAATTTTTGGCGCTGTTGTCGAGGACTATTGTAAGTTTTTTTTTATTATTCAATTTAATTAACTACATACTCACTAGTTAATATTTTTTTATTGCAGGTGTATATGTCTAGAGACGATACTCAAGAAATACTACAAGCCATAAAGAAATATCTTGAGACATCGTCGTCCCGCTCTTCAAGGACTATCACTGACAATCCACTCTCTCAACCTTCAAAGAAAGTCAATCTAACACAAATACCATTACCATCTGACGACGATTCTGACTCTGAAACATCAATTAAGTCTCAGATGGCTCAAGAAAGGACGTTGAAAGAGTTGGCGGTGCCGAATCTAGACCAGCATACTATGTGTATTCAATATCCGACGTTGGACGTTAACTTTGAACTCAATTCGAGCCTTATACATTTACTACCATCTTTCCATGGGCTACCAGGAGAGGACTCGAACAAGCATCTGACAGAGTTTCACATAGTCTGCTCTAGAATGAAACCAGCGTTAGCAACTGAAGTGCAGATTAAATTAAGAGCATTTTCATGTTCTTTGAAGGATGGTGCAAAGGAATGACTTTATTACCTTCCTCCTGGAACTGCTAATATTTGGAATGAAATGAAGACAATGTTCTTGGAGCGTTACTTCCCAGCATCTAAGGTTGGTAGTATAAGGAAGGAAATTGTGGTTGTAACTTCCCAAATTCTCTAATATGTCTTAGTGCCTGGATTAGGAGGCCAGGAGGGCAATAGTTGATTTACTGCATTATTATGTGATTATATGCGTGATTATGCGTGTTGTATTATCATATGATTGGATTTGCATATATGTGGGTCGTTTCTTATAAGAAGGACATTCTCATAATTTTGGCCCGTTGGTGGCATATTTGTATATTTATGTGCAGGTATGTGGTATATGGGTGAGACCAAATTATTATGTGGATATATTTGAGTTATTCGATATGAGACAATCCTAGGAAGCAAGTTAGCGGTTTAGTCATAACGAGGTTAATTACCGGACTTGGGGTGAGCCTAGGGGTAATTTGGTGCTTAGTACATTATCGGGAATGAGCGGGTAATGAGAAATGATTTTATAATTATTTGAGGATATTTGGAGTAACGAGAATTGTGTGACGTTAATTATGATTAATAGGGTAGGTTGAAATGATAGAATTGCCCTTGGGTAGCTTTTAGGGATTAGGTTGGCCCTAGGGGTATTTTAGTCATTTTAGGTTCTATAGATAGACTTAGCCAGAGGGAAAACCGTGGAATGAACCACAGAAACAGGGTTCTCTCCTTTTCTCTCTCTCTCTCTCTCTCTCGGTTTGATTTTTGAGGCTAAAGTTAGAGGATTCAAGCTTGAGGGTTTAAGGCTTGTGGTTTAAGATTGAGTTGCAGCAGCTAAAAGGATTAAATTCCTAGTTGAGGTGAGGTTTACAACTCCGTTTTTGATTGGTTTCAATTGTGTTTGAACTTGAGAGTTTTAGATTGTGAATTGAGTATTTGGTGGTGTTTTAAGTGTTATAAAGTTTGGGTTTTATTACTGGATTGGTGGCAATGTTGTGTTGATGTTTGGTTTTGATTTTGGGATTGATTGGAAGTGTTTTTGGTTAAGTTTGGATTGAAGGAAATGCAGGGGAGCTGTGGGGTCAAGTCGCAACTGAGTTCTTGGGCACTGCGACCTAAGCGAACCCCAGAGCCTTGTTGGGGCTCTGTCTGCATAGTGCATCGCGACCCTCAAGGGCAAGTCACGATCCGCCCCTGGCACCCAGAGAAGGGGGCTGTCTGTCAGGGAGGCACGTCGCAGCCCTTGGGGGCAGGTCGCAGCCCGCTTGCTTCTTTTTGGCTAGGTTTGGTTTTTGGAGCGGGTTTTCAATCGTTAAGGCTTGGGATCGAATCTACTACCCGTTTTGGTAGAACTCGAGGTCCCGAGGGCTAGGACTTGGTCCTGGAATATTTTATTACTCATTTTATAGACGATATTTCATATTTGGTTATGATTAGGTTACCACTAAGGGCCTAAGGTCAAAATCGTTCTCAAGGGTCGTTCTTAACGTATTCTACACTCGAGCCTGAGGTATTAAAACTGCACCCATTATGTGACATAGATGATTATTGATGAAGCATGTTGAGTGCTCTTTATTTGGATATATGTTTCATTATGAATGCTTGGTTGCATTGTTTACTTGAGCAACACACTCACTTATCACGGCAATAGTGCTGAGTGCTGGTCATGAAGCTCCCACTTATTAGTCAGGATCGGCAATAGTACCGAGCGCTGGTCGTGAAGCTCCCACTTATCGATCAAGATTGGCAATAGTAGTGAGCGCTGGTCGTATGACATTGACTTATGAGTCAAGTGTGGAAATAACGCAATGAGCACTGGTCGATATGATTAGATCTAATCGACAAAGCATTATATGCTCGCCTGACCCAATGGTCGAAGAAAACTAAAAGCGCTTGGCTAGTCTATGGCTAGTTACTTAGAGCCAGGGCTAAAAGGCCCAGGTGACTTGATGGTCACATGGCTTAGGGCACAGGACCCCAAGATGACTAACAATAATCTATTCAGGGTGTAGGGCCCTAGGATGAATTGATAGTCATCTATTCAGGGCGTAGGGCTCCAGGATGACTTAATAGTCTTCTATTCAGGACGCAGGACCCCAGGATGACTTAACAGTCATCGATTGTAATGAACCGACTAATTCTAGACCTCGGACCATTAAAAACTGCTAAACATAACTATTATTTTGGAATACATTCAAGAAATAATATAACTTTATTAAAAATCCAAAATACGGTATGGGATCCCATTGTTTAATACATAAAACATAAAAACATAAACTTTGATTAATTGTTTAAATACTAAGTGCGGAAATACATAAAATAAAAAATTAAAAGACTTGAAACAACTTCATCCTCGATCTTCCAGTAGTCCATTCAATTAGTCCATCCCTAATACACATGCCAAGCTGCCACGAATCCGACCTGCCTTCCAATGCTTAATTTTCTGCACCATCTAATATAAAAGGAATGAGCCTAATGCCCAGCAAGGAAAATCTACTAAAAACATATATCATAAATCATAAGACTATATCATAAAACATATACTATGAAACATATAACGTAAAAATGTATATCATATAGGACTACAATATTAATGGCCATTAGCTCATTACCGTAGAATGTGATAAAACCATCTAGGTCCTCAATCTACTAATCGAGGTAGGTTAGATCACAAGGTAGTATATGATAACCCATCTAGGTCCTCTGTCTACTAATCGAGGTAGGGTAAATCATAACTCTAATATACGATAATGATAAAAAAAAATATTGGGATTTGATTTGCTATCTAAGCAACTAACCCAAGCGACTATAACATAAAACATATTCATATACATATATAACTTATCAACATAATATAACATAAAAACATATCATAACACATATAAATCTAACATATTTTCCTTACAAAAAACAGGGATAATGGAGACAAGAACAGGATTGAAAAACTCCTAAAACCAACAGTAAGAATCATGAGTTTCTAAAGAAATGGAGATAAAAAAGGATATCTAAACCATCAAGATAGAAACTTACCAAAAAACTTAAGTTTCAAGAAACTTAAATACCTAACCAAAAGCCATAATGATGAGTTAGGATCTGAAAGAAAATGAAAAAAAAAAACTATGATTGATTAAACCTGAGGATAAGAATACCTTGGATAGACTAGGACTTCGATCTACACCTCAATACCAAAATATCACTCTATCTTACTTCCCAAGTGTTTAGAAAAGCTTAGATGAGAAAACTTTTAAATCCCAAAACCCTAGTGTTTTTTCTCTGGAATAAACTTAGCAGCTTGGAGCCTCTGAAGAATGCTTGAATGATGAATGAAATGGCTGAGTACTAGGTCCTATTTATAGAGTTCAAGGAGTGAAACTAACCCCTTTTAAAAAGAATAAATAAATGAATAATAATTGTCCCAACTAATTCTAAGACTTTGGACCATTAAAACTACTATACATAGACACTACTTACATAAGAAACATTCACAATCTTTATTAACAACTCTAAGTAAATGTTGAAATACATAAATTCAGTGTATGGGACCCCACTGTTTGAAAAATAAAATATAACTTTAACTTAATTAAAATTGTTTACAAAACCAAGGGTGGAAAAATACATAGAAACATAATTAAAAAGACTGAAAATGACGTCGTCCTCGAATCGTTCACGCAGTCCACCAAATCCATTCTTCCTCAATACACAACCCCAAGCTTCCATGAATCCTTCCCCCGCCATAACTATTTTCCTGCACACATAAAAAAAATAAAGGAATGAGCCTAATGCCCAGCAAGGAAAATCTACTAATAACATAAAACATAAACATAACATATACTATAACATATGTCATATACTACTACAATGGCCATTATACTACTTGGGGCTTGTTAACTAAACAAGTCATATGCCCAATAGATTTGTGGGGCTTGCTAGCTAAGCAAGTCATATGCCCATAAATTATTGGGGCTTGTTAGCTATACAAGTCATATGCCCTAGGTCTATCAACATACATAATATAACATAACATAACATAACGTAACATATAAACATATAAAATTCTATCATATTTTCCTTACCAAAATCGGGAAGTGAGAACAAGGACGGGATTTGGAACACTCCTAAAACCAACAATAAAAATGAGAGTATTTCTAAAGAAAGAGATGATCAAGAAATGAACTAAACCACCAAGATGAAACTTACTGAAAAGAAACCTTAAGTTCAAAGAACTTAAATACCTAACCAAGAGTGGAAAACAGAGAGTTGGGATTTGAGTAAAGAAAACTAATGGAAACTAAAGAGTCATATAGAAATGAACATAAGATTAGGAATACCTTTGGATGTACTAGAACCGAACTACACCTCGATATAGAAAAACACACTATTTATCTTACTTCCCAAGTATTTATAAAGCTTAAATTGATAAAGCTTATAACCCAACCCAAGTGTTTATCACTCAATAATAAACCTAGTAGCTTGAAGGCTCTGAACACAGCTTGAAGAATGAGAGAAATGGCTGGGTGCTAGGTCCTATTTATAGAGTTCAAGGAGTGTAAAGATCTTCTTTTAGCTTGAACAAAAATAATGAATATTACTTGAATTTTTTTTGAATATTCGTTCAGCAGAGGCTTAAGACTCGGTCAAAACATTCAGAGACTTGCTAAGAGGCTAAGGAATAAAATGAGCTCGGTTTCAAAAACATTTGAAATTTTTTCCCTAGGTCCGATATATCGCCCATTGTAGGCGATATATCACCTGGTCTTATGTCCCGAGTGTTCGTTGATGCGTTTGTGCAATGTTCATGTGTTTTCGTATTCCTCGTGTGGTGATATATCGCCCCTAAAGCTGTGATATACCGACATATGCTGAAATATTATACACGTAATTGCGCTTTTTCAGCTTACTTTGAATTGGGTAAACAACTTGACTGAGTCATATAATGTTTTTAAAGCTGCTGGCAGGTTCTAGGGTTTTTAAATATTTCTTTTATAAAACTATTCATAAAAAAATGCTTAATTTCTCAATAAAGATGCACACGACAAGTGTCATGATCTTATTAGTTTTATCTAAATCTTATAGTATAATAAATAACATCTTTATAATGAGCTATATTAATTAAACCTTATGTTATAATTAATATTCTTAAACTATAGGTTAAACTTATAAAATCTATAAGTGTTGCTACAAGTGTTCAACTAAGTCCCGGCTTCAACCAAAATCCACAGTAATAAACATACTATAACTACTACTAGCTATTACTACTACTACTACTACTACTAGCTAAGTAAAAATCTGGGACTCTACATACTACTACTACTACTACTACTACTACTACTGCTACTATCTAGCTAAGTAAAATTTTGAGATGCTACATTGATTTAGGGCACAGGACCCATGAACATTTATTAATACTTGTATACATGCAGTAATAAGTTTTCTTGCTGAGCCATGGCTCACGGGTGCTATGTGGTATAGGTAAAGGGAAAGAAAAGCTTACCCAGCCTTGAGTGGAGAGCTTAGGTGGCAACGTGTACGTATGCGGCCGCTTAACCACCACGGCCAAGGTGTTTCAGAAGAACTAGGGTTTAACCATATTTTTGCCGCTTAGGTTGGCAGATTGTAACTTTTGAATTGCAATGACCATTTTGGATTGTAAACAACTTTTTAAACACTTTTATGGGATCTCATGTATAGTTTAACGTTTTTAATAAAATATCCATTCATTTTGACCGAAATTTTTAACCTTGGCCATTAATAACACTTAGATGCATGTTTATGGCCTAATGACTCGTTTAGCGAGTTAAGCACTATTTAAAATACACAGTGTGACGGTCTTGGTTATCCAGGGAATTACAGTGGCATTCTTCAACAAACTGGGGAGTCATTATATGAGTATTGGGAGAGATTTAAGAGGCTATGTGCTAGTTGCCCCCACCACCAAATAAGTGAACAACTCCTTATCCAATACTTTTATGAAGGACTATTTCCATTGGACAGAAGCATGATTGATGCAGCAAGTGGGGGAGCATTGATGGACAAGACTCCTGCTGCAACAAGGAGTTTAATTTCTAATATGGCAACCAACTCCCAATAGTTTGGAGTTCATCAAGAAGTTTCAGTTAAGGGAGTAAATGAGACAAACTCTAAAGTAGAGTAGCAGCTTGTGCAGTTGACTAGTATGGTTCAACAAATGGCTTTAGGTTAGCAAGTGAGACCTTGTGACATATGTCAGTTGGTGGGGCATCCTACTGATGCATGTCCCACTCTTCAAGAGGTACAAAATGAGCAAGTAAATGCCATTGGTGGGTTTCCTGGGAAGCCAAGAAAACAATATGATCCCTATTCAAATACTTATAATGAGGGATGGAAGGATCATCCTAATTTAAGATATGGGAACCAACAACAAGCAGCACCTATCAGACCACCAAGGTTTAATTACAAATAAAGGCCTCAACAAGCCTATGTACCTTGTCATCAACAACCTCCTACTGGAGTCCCACAAGATCAAGAACCATCAATATCAAACATGCTTAAAACTTTGGTGGCTTCCAATATACAAACTCAAGTAATTCTTCAGAGTACTTAAGCATCTCTCAAGAATTTAGAGAACACAATGGGATAGATTGCTATATCTCTGAGCAAGCTTAAAACTCAAAATTCTGAATGATTACCTCCCCAGCCAGAGAGGAACCCAAGAGCAAATGTAAGTACGATAACACTGCTAAGTGGTATATAATATGAGCCACTCACACAACCTTCATCGCTAGCTCCAGTGCAAAAGCAAGTAGTAGAAAACTCCATCCATGATGAATCATCAATGCAAAAAAAGTCACATAAACCAACTTTGTCAACCTATGTCCCTTTTCCGCCTTTTCCAAGCAGATTGAAAAAGTTTAAGAAAGAGGAAGCAGACAAGGAAATTCTTGAGACTTTTCGTAAAGTTGAGGTAAACATTCAATTACTTGATGCTATTAAACAAGTTCCACGTTATGCTAAATTTTTGAAGGAGTTGTGCATGAATAAGAAGAAATTGAAGGGTGATGAAAAGATAAGTGTGGTGGAGAACGTCTCTGATGTTCTCCAAAAGAAGTTGCCACCAAAATGCAAGGATCCTGGAACCTTTACAATTCCTTGTATGATTGGGAATAAAAGGATTGAGCGGTGTATGATAGATTTGGGAGCATCGATTAATGTCGTGTCATATTCAACATATGCTTCTTCAAATGTTGGGCCACTAAAGGAGATATGAGTTATTATTCAACTGGTTGATCGCACTAATGCTTATCCTTTAGGGGTAGTTGAAGATGTGCTGGTGAAGGTTGATGGACTTGTCTTTCCAAAAAAATTCTATGTACTTGAAATGGGGGACGCATCAATACCCAATCTGACACCGATTTTATTTGGGAGGCCATTCTTGATGACAACAAATACAAAGCTGGATGTTAGAGCAAGAGCGCTGACAATGGAATTTGATGGTGAAGTTATCAAATTCAATGTGCTTGATTCTCCTGGTAAGATTAAGGGGAATGAGAATTCATTGAAATACCCAACATAAAGATCTTCAGAGCAATATTCAATTGAGCTAACAACGTTAAACAAAGCAAACATGCGAAATTTTTTCTTACCCTTATCTTTTTATTTTGCATTGATTTTTTATTTAGTATATGCCTTGAGGACAATGCTAAAATTAAGTGTGGGGGAATGGAAAATTGCCTTTTATTTTTATTTTTATTGGACATTTCTTTAGTTGTTATTTGTGTTTGTGTTGTTTAGTTGTTTTTAGTTTTTTTTTAGGTTGTCATAAGCATGGTTGTGTTGAAAATTGTCTATCAATGATAAAACTTCTGATTGAGATGAGACTACTCCTAGGAAATTGATGAATTATGCATGAATTGTGTGCTTAACTCTTGTGTGGTTGTTACTTAAGCTTGATCTTCGATTTTTTAAACATAACGTGTGTACAATAAGATTTACTTTTTCATTATTGTTTAGAGATATTTATGCATGCTATCATCTTATGTATAGTCTCCCCCACTCTAAAAATCATTGATTAATTGTTTGAGGCAAAATCCTAAGTACACATGATTAGGAAGATGATTAAGACATGTTCTTTGGATCATTTGAGCATTTCAAGCTTACCTATGAAATTGAATATCCTAGTTTCCCATTTTTGAGTCATAATGACAAATATTTTTCTTTTACAAACCAATATCTAAGCCTTTTGCATCTTAAATTTTTTATCATTTTTGTGACCCATTACACCATAGTTTTATAAGATTGTTTGATTTGGTGGGTTGGGTTGGGTTATGGATTGTAAGAGGGAGAAGTTGTATTCGTTTTTTTTATTATATTGTGAAAGTATATGATCTACTATTTCTCTCAATGAATTGAATTGAAAAAAAAAAAACACAAAGAAAAAAATATGCATAGAGAAATATTGAACAAAAGAAAAAAAAAGTTTTGCAAAAGTTTAAATGTGGGAGAAATAGTAAGATCAATGTGAAATGAAGGGAAGGGAGACATTATGTATTCTTGAATTGTATGGGAAGTTTGTGGGAAGATCTAGAGAAT
Organism: Humulus lupulus; assembly: GCF_963169125.1. NCBI lineage: Eukaryota > Viridiplantae > Streptophyta > Magnoliopsida > Rosales > Cannabaceae > Humulus > Humulus lupulus. Next base: position 90,180,471 of record NC_084800.1, on the reverse strand, counting down.
AGAAAAAAAAATATAGGCTATGGTGTGAATTAAGCTTAAATATTCCTTTTTCATCTACCTTCAACCTTAGCCTTACATTACAAGCTTTTAAAGACCTTTTGATTCTTGATTATGTGTGTTTACATTAGTGAAGAACAATTGGTTAATATCTATGGAGTGGATGTTTCTCATGAAAATATTATTATATATGAGACTTTAAAACAAACTTTGGCATGTATAACCTGATTCGAGTGTTTGTGTTTTGGTAGGATTAATTGTGCATAATCATAAATAGATTGAGTTTAAGTGGTGACTAAACATTGAGTTGAAATTATGAGGAATGTGGAATTCGAATTTTTCTTATAACGTATTTGGTTGATCAATCTTTGAGACAACTAATGCTTTTGACAAAACCATTGCTTATGTTTTTATTTCTTTAGTTTTTAGATTTTATTATTAGTTTTGCTAAGGGACTAGCAAAGTCTAAGTGTGTGAATTTGATAAGGGTATTTTGGATATTATATTTGTTATCCTTTCGCATTTAGATAATGTTAATTTCAAGTGTTTTTAGGTGTTCTTAGTTTTGTTTTAAGAGTCTTTGATTTTTAAGCCATAAAATATTTTATAAGGTATTATTCATGAATTTGATATATTTTTGTGGTTAGGACTGGATGTGTAATGATAGGACTCGAGAAAATGAAGTTTATGACAAGTTTGAAGTGTTTTAGAAGTCCCTAAACCCGATGTTCGAGCTTAAAGTTCAAGAATATGAAGAAAAAGCACGCGAGCAGATTTTGGGTTGTGGCTACGGCCACCAACATTTAGTGGGCACGGCCTGGGAGTCAGAGAGTAGTGGTCGCGACCACCACAATCTCCTAGTCGTGGCCTCCGTGCGAAGCCTGCCTACAAACATTATGTGGCTGTGACCTGCGATAGCATTTTTCTTAAAATTTTAATTTTTAAATGTAATTTTTAATGGGCTATAAAAGGGATTAGGGTTAACTTTGAATGCAACTTTGGATTGCGAATTCTAGAGGCTAGAGCAGCAGAGGAGGAGAAAAGACATCACCATAAACATTCTTCAATCTAGTTTTTCTTTCTTCTCAAAACTCTTTTATTTTCATTGAATATTTATATTTATGAATATGAATGTGATTATGGAGTAGTTTTCTTTATATTTGAGGGTTATTTCAAATCCCTAGCCATGAGATCTTGAATGCATTGATGAATTTTATTTATTCTATTCCCTTATATTAAATTGCATCTATTTTTCTAATTTAATGTTATGAATATTGTGAGATCTTGTTAGGTGGCCAACTAATTAGGGTTTTGCATTGTTCTACAATCATCTTGGGATTGCTATTCACTTAATAGTTTAGGATTCTAAGTAGAGTGGTAAATTACAATTAGGATATTGTGATGAAAAATACAACCTAGGTTAAATAAATTGCATGCTTAATGAATTTGTTGCCTAAATTAACATGTTTCCATAGAGTGTAATGCTTTTACTAGGTTAAATAGATCGCATGCTTAATGAGTTTATTTCTGGGTAAAAATGGTTAATTAAGAACACTTAGCTTTAATTAAGTATAATAGGGAAACTAGAATAATTGACTGCTTAAGTGTTATCTGCGGGGTTAATAATTTAATTGGGAATGAGGAATATTATTCGTCATTGTTGATAGATTGATTGTCGAAGGTGGAGAGTAATTCTTGACTATTTCTTTAATATTGTTTTATCCTTAGTTATTTAATCTTTGATCACTATTTCATTTTATGTTTACAATTTTTAAAACTAAAATCTCTTTCTAATTTCAGTTTAGTTATTATTTTGAATAATAATTTGATCATAGTCCTCGTGGGTTCGACCCGTATTTACCGCTATACTGAAGTAGCTGGTATAAGTGAATAAAAAATATATTTAAATTTGATACGGCATACGACACCCATCTCTAGGACTAAGTAATCATGACTAAAACGTGAAGCCTAGCCTATGACTACCCTGTCAAGTGGATCAAGTATGTTTGTGTTGATAAGCATAGCTTAAATTTCATATGGACGTTGATGAGGCGACCATGTATATTTGAAGAACCAAGCTACTGGTACTAAGGTTGCCAAGTATCGAAGCTACCAGGTATACAAGCTACCTGGAATTGAGGCTATCAAGTATCCAATTAAGCTATCAGGTATCGAAGCTACGCGGTATAGATGCTACCAAGTATCGCCTCCACCTAAGCCAGCTCCCTTGAGTCAATTCATGTCGCTCCCCTCCTACCACGTCACCATGGTTGAAAATAGACATAATAATTGGTATAATAAAAATAAATATAAGTTAGGAAAATTCTCTAGTTGTCATGTGGATGGTTAAAGTTCTAATTTTTTTATATGATTGTGTACATTGTAGTTACAGTAGGCATTCCACAATTTTTTCAATAAATTTTGAATAATTTACAGTTCTGAAAATAGGGTTGAAGCATTTTTGTTACACTTGTGCCTTTTTTTTTATACACATGTGCAATAGAATATTTAAATCATAATTTTGACACTGTAAATTATTCAAAATTTCCTGAAAATTGGTGGGATGCCTGCTGTAACTACAATGTACAACGTCATATACAAAAATTGGTATCATAAATATCCAGATGCTGAAAATATAAAGGAGTGCACCGATTGTCCACTTTTAATGGGAACTACTTGAGAATTACCCTAAAAGTTATTACTTAAAAGAAAATCTACATGTGTTCAAAATAAACTATGTATTTTTATTTGTATATTATTAATATTATTTTATTTTAAAATATATAATTTTATATCTCTTTTATATTAAAAGTGTGTGTTTAACAATTTTTCTTAGTTTTAACGATTTTTTGATAACTTTAACAAAATATACTTTTAAAACCAAATATACGTAGAATAAATATTTAGTGATTATATTAATATAAATTTAAATATTATAAAATATAATTACTATAATAATATTTTATACAAGACTAGATATTTAATAATTATATTAATATAAATTTAAAATGTTATAAAATATCATTATTAAAATAATATATAATACAAGACTAGATATTTAATAATTGTATTAATATAAATTAAAATATTATAAAATACCATTATTATAATAATATATATTACATAATCTTAATTTTTATAAATTTTGGTAGAATAAATATTTAGTAGTTATATTAAAATATTTAGTAATTATATTAATATAAATTTAAATGTTATAAAATATGATTATTATAATAATATATAATACAAAACTAAATATTAAATAATTATATATTAATATAAATTCAAATGTTATAAAATATTATTATTATTATAATATATTGTTGACCCTAGATTTGGTCAACGACACGAAGTCACGAAAACGATGTGAAAAGTATGAGTTGAACAAAATAAGACAAACGACACCAAGATTTTATAGTGGTTCGGCCCCGATGATCGGAAATGACCTATGTCCACTTAGTGTTTTTATTAATGTAAAGACTCCAAAACCTGCGATCAGCGAACTTGGGTTCATTGAGTTTCACAAGCTCTGAAGATGGATATAAAGATCGTGTATATAAACACTTTAGTTATCTCTGAGTACAAATTATAGTGTCCCTCATAAATGAATCCTATGAGTCCTATTTATTGGCTCATCGATGTACATATAGGCCATGGGCCATCCTTAACTTGCGTTACAAGCATCATAAAATAATAATTCAAATAATACTATTTACATTTAAATTAGCAAATATCCCTGAAATATCTAACTTATAACCACATTTGAGCGTTTACCTCGGTCCTACGAGCAACTCTGGTCGCATGTTTCTGTCCATCATATTTTCCTGCTGCTAAGCACACTCCTTGTGTCTATCAAGCAGCACAGTTTCTTCTGATAACCTGGTCGGCAGCGACTAGACCTTCATTTATGATCGGTCACGTGCTATTCACACGCCTTTTTAATGTGCCACATCATCATGTTAATATTTAGGGAAACATCTGCCCCCCCCCCCCAAGTTTATTTTAAAACAAATAGCATTTAATAAACTTACTCGATCAGTAATCTGCTGACCTGTCACATTCAACTGTACTTATTTTCTCGAAAAGGTAAGTTATGACTCTTTCGGTTTTATAGGAATGATTTGACGGTTATTGCAGTTTCCCATACCTCAAAACCCTACTTTCATCATTACTTGTCAGTAATACCCTGATCAATATAAATATAGGTCTCCTCACTCCTTTTCATTTCCACCCGAATTTTCTTTCTCTTCAAGAACTCTAAAAAATCTCCCAAAAAACCTTCAAGTGTTTCTTAATATAATCTGAAGCTTTCTGAGCAATTTCAAGAAATCTTCTTGCGATTTCTTCAACGATCTTCACTTTAAGTAAGTTTTTCAACAAGTCCTTTTGATTTTTGTAGCAATTTCCCTGCATTTTTTGTTGTGATTCTTCTGTTTTTGTAACTATATTTTGATGTTCTTGGTGTGTTCTTGAATATGATCGGGTTTAGGAAAAAATACATAGGAATTCTATGATGAAATAGGTATTTTAGGTAGTTTTATTGCATATAATGATGTTTAGGAGAGGTATTTGGGTTTATTAGCACTGATTTTGGGTCCAAAATTGAAGTGAAATTTTGATTTTGGTATTGAGGAAAAGCTAAATTTATCCCACCTATTTTTGAAGTTGAAAAGTTTTTCTCAAAAAACTTTAAAGTTTCACTTTTTTTTTATATGTTTTTCCAACTTGCTCGCAGGATTTTTGTGTTTTTACTCAGATGCTGTTGGTCGGATAAAAGCCTAACTTTTATCCATGAGCAACATTATCTTTTCCTTTTTGTTTTTCTTTCTCTACTGGTCGTAGATTCTCACGTCCCCTTATTTTTCCCAGATATTCATGCACGATCCCTGGGGAGATGAGAGACCAATAGATGGTGATCTATTATCTTTGCTGTTTGAAGATCGCGAGCCACCTTCTTTGCCAGTTTTAGAACCTTCGAGGTGTCATCCGACGGGTGTGACCATCCTAGAACCTGACCCTAACACCCGACCAGCTGACATCCCTCCTTGACACAGGAAGGGGAAACAAAAGTTGCCCGAGTATTCTAGTCGGATGCATGAGTCTTCTAACGAGAATTGTATGGATTTTTCACTCTTAGATACGTTTCACATTCCTTATAATCTGTTTGATAGGGATGGAAACTTTATTTTTTCGACTAGTAGTTTTAACTTGGACTTCTTCGAGGCAGATGGTGAGTGTAGCTATAGTATCTTAGATAAAGTAGCAACCAATTATTGTAGTTCGGGTATAGCACTTAGAATTTCTCTTGGTTTGTCTTCACATAACTTTTTGAACTATTTTTAATGAAACTGCTCGTTCATTTTTTGTAGTCATGCAGGCTAATATTGCTTTTGACATCTATGCCTCCAGGGGCAAATCTTCTGGCTTGAAGAAATCGAGTAGAAGAGAAGCTAAATATGCCTATGGGGCACCTCCGAGAAAAAGAACATGAGAAGCAAATACTCCTATAGCTACTCCTTCCAGAACCACCACTCCTCATCCACCTCCTTGACCTGAGTCCTCTACCGAGCAGGTGAGAGGACCCTTAGCGGCCGAGCTGTTGAGCAATGCCTTTAGCTCAACAATCAACAAAGTGCATAAGGTGGCCAAGTACTGCCTCAGCAAAGAGGCTTTTGGCTCTCTATCCTCATTGAAACCTGACCAGATCCTTGCTCGTGGGTTCAATGAACTAATTGGTGTAAGTTTCTCCTCTATTCGATCAACGTTTGTTTTATTCCTTCTTTTAGATACTAACAACTTCCAATTTTACACTGTTCGCACGGTCTTTTGACTATGAATAGCGGTTGGCACCGTGTGGAGGAGATTAGCTTGAAGCATGATAAGGAGATAAATACATGGAAGGATAAAGTGTCTACTTTAACCGAGGAGCTAAGGCATCTGAGCATAACCATACCGAAGCAGCAAGCTCCAGGATGATCTAGTCGTAAGTCAGAAACAAGTCGCTAATCTAGAGGATAAAGTTAAGCTGCTCGTAGATCAGAATGCCAGCGACCTGGAGAGGTTCCAGAGGGCTACTTTTAACTGTTTTTACCTGTTCTGGAAGAACAATCAAGGTGCAAACTTTGACTATCTTCCCGAGCAGGTGAAACAGTCCGAGCTTGCTTGTTGTGCTGCTCGACTAGAAGAGGAAAGGAATGCCCCTGAGTCTCCTGAAATCTCCCTGGATACAGGCATCGATGGAGGAGAAGAGGAGGTTGGTACTACTGATGACCAACAACCCTAGCTGGACCCCCCTTCCCGCAACTGCTCAGTAGACTCTCTATTTTCCTATTTATTTCTTATTTTGTAATTGGAACATCCTAACAAACTGTTTGTGGTGTTAAAACAATTTGCTGCCTAAGGCAGTTTTATTTACAATTTATAATAGTTTAAATTATATCCGAGCAGCAATTGCTCACGAAGTATAGATATTTTGTTTGGATATTACAATTGTTATTATAACATCTGCTCATATGATCGAACCTAGCATAACACTTTATTATTTCACAAAATGTGTTAATTTTAAAAAAATACTCAAATTGTCGTAGTATGCTTTTCTTTATTTTGCTCGTGTGTTTACATATGTTTATAATATCTCTGCTCGATCCTCAAAACCTTTGAGCATTCACCTTGCTCGGTTCCTGGAGGTCCTCGGAACCTTGAGCATTCATCTTGCTCGATTCCTAAAGAACCTCAGAAACTAGAGCATTCATCTTGCTCGGTTCCTAGAGAACCTCGAAACCTTTGAGCATTCATCATGCTTGGTTCCTAGAGGTCCTCAAAAGCTTTGAGCATTCTCCTTGCTCGGTTTCTGGAGGTCCTCAGAACCTTGAGCATTCATCTTGCTCGGTTCCTAGAGAACCTTAGAACCTGGAGCATTCATCTTGCTTGGTTCCTGGAGAACCTCAGAACCTTTGAGAATTCATCAAGCTTGGTTCCTAGAGGTCTTCAGAACCTTTGAGCATTCATCTTGCTCAGTTCCTAGAGAACCTCAGAACCTGAAGCATTCATCTTGCTCAGTTCCTGGAGAACCTCAGAACCTTTGAGCATTCATCATGCTTGGTTCCTAGAGGTCCTTGAAACCTTGAGCATTCACCTTGCTCGATTCCTGGAGGTCCTTGGAACCATGAGCATTCGTCATGCTTGGTTCCTAGAGGTCCTCGGAACCTTTGAGCATTCACCTTGCTCAGTTCTTGGAGGTCCTCAGATCCTTGAGCATTCATCATACTTGGTTTCTAGAGGTCCCTAGAACCTTGAGCATTCATCTTGCTTGGTTCCTAGAGAACCTCGAAACCTAGAGCATTCATCTTGCTCGGTTCCTGGAAAACCTCAGAACCTTTGAGCATCATCATGCTTGGTTCCTAGAGGTCATTGAAACCTTTGATCATTCACCTTGCTCGGTTCCTAGAGGTCCTCGAAACCTTGAGCATTCATCTTGATCGGTTTCTAGAGAACCTCAAAACCTGGAGCATTCATCTTGCTCGGTTCCTGGAGAACCTCGAAACCATTGAGCATTCATCATGCTTGCGTCCTAAAGGTCATCAGAACCTTTGAGAATTCACCTTGGTTGATTCTTGGAGGTCCTCAAAACCTTGAGCATTCATCTTGCTCGGTTCCTAGAGAACCTCGGAACCTAGAGCATTCATCTTGCTCAGTTCTTGGAGAACCTTGGAACCTTTAAGCATTCATCATGATTGGTTCCAAGAGGTCCTCAGAACCTTTGAGCATTCACCTTGCTCGGTTCTTGGAGGTCCTCGAAACCTTGAGCATTCATCACTTGGTTCCTAGAGGTCCTCAAAACCTGGAGCATTCATTTTGCTTAGTACCTAGAGGTCCTCAGATTCTTTGAGCATTCACCTTGCTCGGTTCCTGGAGGTCTTCAGAACCTGGATCATTCATTTTTCTTGGTTTCTAGAGGTCCTTGGAACCTTGAACATTCATCTCGTCTATCTCAGATCTTGGAACCGCTCGCCTAGCTTGGAAGTGGAGCGTCTCGGACAAGCTCGCCCAATTAGCGTACGAGCATCTTAGATATTATTACTGCCACTATTAATAGATCGGCGAAGTCAAGTAATGATACGTTCAAGGCCTAAAGATCTGGTCATCGTGAAAGAGAGAGTTCACACGATAAGTCAGCCTCATGCAAACATGAAGACTGACTTGGGGGGCTATTGTTGTACCCATTTTTAGAGTTTCATTACCTTTCAGCCCAGATAATGCCTAAGGCCCAGTCACTTGTTACTTTGTCTCATTAATGGGTCAAGCCCAATAACTTAAGCCCACTCAAATGTAACCCTAACTCCTCAATATAAATAAGAGGAGTAGGGACCAAAAAAAAGAGGAAAGGGGCAACGGCTTTGTACAGAGAGAGCTCTCCATCTTCAATGGAGCCAAATAACTAAAAGCTAAATACAAATGCAATCCATGACTTGCAAGATCAATGACAGTGACTAAGTGGATGTAGGCCATCTTTTTGGGGCTGAACCACTATAAAACTCTCTCTCTCTCTCTCTCCATTATTTATGGGCACTAGACACATCTCTTATACTTTATTTATCTCTCAAAAATCTTCTCAATATGATTCTTTGGGTGTTAGACGAGTTAACGAAAAAACGAGTTAACAAATATTGTTGTGTATAATAAACTTTATATTATTATAGTTTGTTAATATAAAATTACTTAAATAAAAAAATATTTAAAAATATCTAATAAATATAAAAATATTTTGTTCAAAATAAAAAAAATTAAGATTTAAATATTGTTTATATTATAGTATATAATAAACTTTATATTACATTGTTTTTTCAAAAGTCAGCTTTTAGTAAAAGTTAAAAGTCATCTTTAGTCTCTAGTTGTAGTTTGTGCATAAATTCTTCAATAAATTACTTTATGACTGCTTACCAAACACCTTTATTACACATGTTTTTCAGAAAATAACTTTTAGCTTTTCTGAAATGCCAAACTGACCCAAACATAGAGAAGACTTTAAACTAAAGGAGAAAAATGGTAAATTCTCTAAAAAAAAATTAAAATAAAAATTTATTATCAACTTAAAAAAACATAAAAAAAAATCTAACAAATTATTTCAATAGATTTTTTTTCTAAATCACAAACAAAGATTTATAGTTTTTTTTTTTCAAAATTTTATGGCTAAATCAAATCTAGAAGTCTTCAAACTAAAAACTCTTGATTTTTTTTAATTAAAGATACAAATTTATTTTGATTAGAATTATTAGTGTTAATTGTTTTTTATTTCATATGATAAAATTTAACAAAACACTTTTTTTTAATGAAAATTTCCATATTTTTAGTATTTAATTACATACTTTTCATAAAGTATTAGGTCCGAGCAATGTATAATGTACGTTTGCTTAGTTTTATTTATAAAACTTATTAATTATTGTTATTAAGTTTTTATGATTGTTATATAAATTTTAAATAAATAAACAATATTATATATAAAAGAATGACATAAACATATTAAAAGAAAAATTAAACCAAAACATTGTTTATAGTTTTTTAAAAAAAAAATAATACGATAACATTTTATATCACAAACTACCATGTTTAAGGTACAAAATATTCATGATATCATTCAAATCACACCTCAATGATTGGAGAATAAACTTTTTTATTATTGATAGAAGATAAATGTTATTATAATTTCTTATTTAGTTACAAGTCATACTTCGACACTTATATATAATGTATTTATTATGTATTATATTATTGTAATAATAATATTTTATAATATGTGAATTTATATTAATATAATTATTAAATATCTAGTTTTGTATTAAATATTATTATAATAATATTTTATAATATTTGAATTTATATTAATATAATTACTAAATATTTATTATTGCAAAATTTTATAAAAATTAGGATTGTATATTATGGGGAGCACTTCATTGCAGCCACTTTTTTGGCTGCATCGTTGCTGCCAGTAGGGTATTTCGGCACCTAAATATTTTTTTTCCCAATTTTTTATGATGGTGTACATTGTAGTCATTTAAGACACACTGCAAATTTTCAAGAAATTTCAAATAGTTTACAGTGCCGAAAACATGGTTGTTGCTCGCGTGTATTTTTTTTTTTGTGCGCGTGTAAAATTCAACTGTTTGTACCTTATTTTCGGCATTGTAAACTATTCATAATTTCTTGAAAATTTACAGGATGTCTTAAATGACAACAATGTACAACGTCATAAAAAAATTCTTTAAGTGCCGAAATTGTCAAATGGTTGTACTGGTGCAACCAAAAAGTTGGCTGCACCGAAGTGGTGCCCTATATATTATATGTTATCTATTATTATAATAATAATATTTTATAACAATTGAATTTATATTGTTATACCCATTTTTTGGGCATGTTGATGCGATTTTTCGCCAACAGTATATTAAGAAATTAAACAGGTCGATTAGTGCTAAATTATAAACCATAATGAAATAATAAACACTCTCTCGAACACATATAACTTTTACGTGGTTCAGTGGTTAAAATCCACCTAGATCACAAGTCAATATTATTACTTTTCTCTCTCAATTTCTACAAACTTTTAATAATACAAAAATGACCGTCCCCTTCCCTGTCCATTATTCTTAGTATTTATAGGGGAATTTCATGGACAAGTTTGGGTAACCGCTTGAATAAATAAAGTCTCTATTTAATACATATTATTCCCATTTACATTGGGATATGATTTGATAACATAATAGAATATACTCATACTATCTCGGATAATAAATGATAGATATGTGATACAACCTGGGCATTAATGAGCCTATAAGGAGTCTTTGAATCTCTTGGGATCCTTCAATGTGCATTATGTCCAAGTTTCCACGAGCTAAATATCTCACCCGAGCTCATGTTCAATGACAATATGAACCACCCTAGCTCGTAGTAAGCTCAAAGCGCCTAAAGTTGGATCTGGTTATTATAAGTCTCGAACTCAATTGTTATCTTGAGAGGCGATCTAATAATAACATGTGTATGGTGTTGTTTAGCCCCCAAACTCGAGTTGTTCATATCACTGTTAGCCAGATATTCTACTTGGCTATTTTTCAACATATTCATTTTCCAGTTGTACCCAAGCTGAGTAATTGAACTCGTGCTAAATTCAGGATACAACATTTGCCCCCCAAGCTCCTGCTCGTGCTTGATGTCGTTTCTTTCTGACATGCACAGTAGGGGCTTTAGGCTTCTACCATGTAAAATCGTGCATGCGCACTACTTAAGTACTGGACATGTGGCTGCCTGCAATTGGCGCCTGTTCAAGTTTTGAGGACTGTGACAACTGTCCTGTCGACTTTTTGTCGCCGTATGGTTCATTTAATCTAGGCCTTTGGATCTTGAGCTAACCCAATCAAATGGCCCGAATTAATTCTCGTAGTTTACGTATAAATAGTGTGATCAGACCTGAATCTTACCACCTTTGCATTCAAAAACTTTCCTTTCCAAAACAAAGTTTCCCTTTTTCTCTCAAACTCTTCCCAAAAACATTCATCGCCTTTCAAACTTTCAAAAGCTTTCAAGGAGCTTCCTATGGACATATCAACATCTTCTTTGAACGAACATATAATCTGTAAGTATTTCCTCACCTGGTTTGAATTTTTTTCAATCCTTTATTTTCCAGTGAGTTTTTTACTTTGAAAAATGCTCATTGCTCAATATCGTTTAATGTCTAGTGTAAATAGGAAATAGGGTTCGGTTTAGGTTAAATGAATGAAATCAGACTTGTTTAGAAATAAGGTACTCATAAATCTGGGCAAATTTTCTGGGTATTTCTGAGAAAATTCTAATGGTAAACCGGTTTGAATACCTGTTTGGGGTGTAGAAGCCAAAGGGGTTCTAGGTTTAATCCTAGGTAGCTTAAAGGTTACAATTCCTTAGCTGGTTTTGGATTAAGCCATTTTCAAAAAGAAAGTAGTGATCTGACGGATCTGACACACGAATCCCAAAGTATCTGGGAATTTTAAGATATCGAAGTGCGTGGCCTAGGACCATGCATGGGACCACGCGTTGAGGCTAGGACACAGCTTAGCTCGTATTATTTTTCAAATCCCAAAAGTAAACCACTTAAACCTTTGGTCTTCCATACCTCCACAACCATTGCTAAAAATCATCTTAGGTCATCCCTACTAATAGGCCGCTTTGTCGTCAGGCAATCTGAATCATGGCACTTACAAAGAAGAATATCGCGAGCTCTTCGGCTCAGAACAAAGATAAAGGCAAGTAGGTCGCCTCTGAGTCTCCCATCCCTCATTTTGGTCCTGTGGTGGAGAGAGAGATTGTGGTCGACCCTAACGCATTCATTGAGGCTGAGCACATAGTCTCCCAGATAACAACTCAGGGAAAAGTAAACAAAATCCTATTGAATCATAGGATAGAGATGGGATCAAATGGACTTATTGCTCGACCTATGCTGGAGGGAGAGAAGAGTGTGCCCCTTTTCAAGATGACTACGGGGCTTGGAGTGATGCACACTTGAAGTTCGATGCCTGCCTCCCATTGGACTAGTATTTTGCAGACTTTCTGAACTATCTCAAACTGGCTTCTTTCCAGCTCCCCCAAACTCATACATGTTATTGGAGGGGTTAAAATATTTGTTTTAGGGGTACGAGTGGGAGGTCCCCACTCCGACAGACATACTATACTTCTTCTACCTCAAGGCTAGTCCCGACCAGAAAGGGCGAGGTGATGGTTTTTACTACCTCACTCGTTTCCCAAACTCTGCCTCTGTCATCGACCTCCCCAGCCACCCAAATGACTATAAAGATTTATTCTTTATGTCAAATGGGTTCAAGAACTGCGACCATCGATACTTCAACCATCCTCGTAAGTCTTCTATCTTTGTGAATTTAGCACGTGAACTTTTTATCACTTGTGCACTATATTTTTTTTGTTTAAAGATTCTGACTTAGTTCGCTCTTTGTGCAGCTATATTCGCGAGGACAGAGCAGTCTGTGACCCTCGGGGGTCAGTACGAGACCCTTTCTAGCCTTCCTCCTGGGGAGAAAGACTATTGTCAGATTATGAATGATGCCACCATGGTGGCTTGCAATCTGATCAGCAAGGGCTAGACGTTAGCTCTGAGGACCCGAGCTCCTCCCATCTTCCCCGAGCTCCCCCCTTCTTAAGAGACCTTGTCAGCCAATGAGGACGCCAAGGAGGAAGAAAACGTGGCACCGCTGGTGCAAAAAAGGTGAGCTCCTGAAGATAATTAGGGGCCCGATCCTAAGCGAGCCGCGTCCAGGGAAGCAACCGGCCCCTTCGGCCAAGGTAACCCATACCCTTATAGAGAGTTAGATTGGGTTGCTGCCAGTTATAGGATAATTGGATTCAACCCTAACCAGCTCGTTAGTCGTCACCCTAATGATCCAGACCTAAACATAACCCTCTCAAGTGTGTGGACCATTGTAGAGTCCAAGAACTTTACTTAGCTAATTGTTTAGTAGTATTATAGTATGTTTAGTGTTATCATTGTTACTTTGGATTTTTGGTTCAGACCGGGAGTTATTTGGACACTCATAGTAGTACTTATAGATTTTCTAAGTTTAACCTATAGTTTAAGAATATTAAGTATAACCTAAGGTTTGATTAATGTGACTGATATTAAGGATTATATTATTATATTATAAGGTTTAGACATCAACCAATAGGATTTTAAGCACATGTTTTGAATGGTAATTAAGGATTAAGTATTTTTGAGGATTAAATTAAATAAGGGTAAAAGTTTGAATGTATAGGGTCAGTCAGCAGCTTTGAGCACGTTGAGGGCTTAGTCAAGGCTGTTTACTCCATTCAAACTCAGCTAAAAATGTGTAAATTCGTGTTTAAATATTCAGCGTATGCCGATATATCGCAGCTATGGGGGCGATATATCGCAGCACGTAGATACGGAAAACACGAATCGATGCACGGTCGCCTCGGGAACAAAGGTCCAGGCGATATATCGCCTATAGGGGGCGATATATCGCCTCCACCAGCATGAATTCAAATACATTTGAATTCTTTTCCCTTCAGCCATTCAAACTCCTTCAACAGTCCAGCATCTTCTGAACGAGTCTTCAGCCTCTGCTGAACGATTATTCAAATGATTTTCACCTAAAAAGCCATTATTTTTATTCAAGTAAAATCAAGATATTTTCATTCCCAAACTCTATAAATAGGACCTAGTACCCAGCCATTATTCACCATTTGCTCTAAGTTCAGAGGCTGCTAGTGTTAAGTGAGTGTGAGAGTGTAAACACTTGGTTTGGGGAAAAACTATAAGCTTAAACATCATAAGCTTATCAAACACTTTGGGAAGTGAGTTCTATAGTATTTCGGTGAAGGTTAGATTGATCTTGCAATCTTTGAGGTAAACCCAAAACTCTAGTTCTTTTCTGTATTTTTATGTTATTTCCTTTCTCAAAACCTTCTACTCAGTCCCCTAACCTTATTCTTATTTTGGTTAGGGAATCCAAGCTTTTAAGCATATAAGTCGGTAAGTATGTTTTCTATGGTTTAGTCTTTCCATCTCTTTCATTTCATCTCCTTTCTTTAGACTTACTCTTTCTTATGGTTTTAGGAGTGTTCCAACAATCCCAACTCAGTCCATAATCTCGGTAACTTTGGTAAGGAAATAGGCTAGAATCAACATGTTATGTGATTATGTTATCTATATGTTTTATGCTATTAAAAGTGTTATGATATATGTGTATGTTTGTAGGCTTGGGCATATGACCCATATGACTAACAAGACCCCAAATGGGTTATGGGCATATGACCTACTTAGCTAGTAGGACCCCACTAATCCCATGGGCATATGCTTGTTTAGTCTATGGGACCCCAAGTAATAATGGCCATTATAATAAGTGTATGTTATATGTATTATGTTAAGTCTTTATGTTTTCTTATGAAATTATGCATGTGACTTTGTGTTAGATTTTCCTTACTGGGCATTAGGCTCACTCCTTTCTGTTTATGTGCAGGAAAATAAGTTTAGAGGCGGAAAGATTCGTGACACTTGGAGAATGTGTATCGATGATGAATGGAGTCAAGGGGTCGAGCGTTATTCGATTCGAGGATATAGTCTCCTTTTATGTTTTTATGGTTTTTATGTGTATTTTTTGCATTATTATGTAATGTCTTTTATTTTAAATCTTGTTTTGTTTTAAAGACAATGGGATCCCAAAATCCTTCTTAGTATTCTGTTTATTTGTAAATAACTCTTATTTTCAAGTTACTCAATAAATTATGGTATTTTCGTAAAAATGTAAGTTTTATGTATAGTTTCGATAATGGTCCAATTAGTCTAGATTAGTGGGTCATTACAACCATTTGGTGGTACACTATGATCATAGCTACCCTAAAGTTACCATCACAGTTGACAACACTTTTCATTTTATATCCACCATTTTTTAGGAGTATGAGAAAAACTATAGGTCCTGGCCTTCCCTGCTTCAGGGAGCGTATGCCCCTGGTTTTAGGCAGTACGTAGATGAGTCCAGCCCCAAGGAAGGACCTGAACCCCTTAGAATTTAGGAGGTCATAGCTTTAGATTCTCCCCTACCTTCGTTAATCCTAGAGTTAGAGGTTGTGCCTAGCATGGTCAATACCTCCGTTAATCGTAATAGATTCCTTCCCTAGACTAGGGGGTAGGGTTCTTGCTCTTCTTCTCATGTTTACATTACACTTGAATAATTACTTCTGTAAACTGAATCCTCTGCTCGCTCTTTTTCAGGTGAAGAGATGGAAATGCCAGGAGCCCCAGATTTGAGGGGTGCTTTTAAGGCCGGCGAGACCGAAGCTGGTCCCGTGGTGAAGAGGCCTAGGGTGACAAAGAGAATAGCTCCAAAGACGGGAGGTACCACCAAATCTCCGTCTCAGGACAAGGGTGCCAGCACCGCCCAGGAGCAGCCACAAAGAGAACTTCCTCCAGCTCCGGTAACAACGTTTACTATCCAACAAGCTCCTCATCCTCCTCGGCACATACCTCCCTCAAATCCTTAAGTGATCCAAGGTAAAGCTCCCATTATCCAAATCCCAGTCAAGCCACACGACCTGGACAAGATCCTCGAGGCATTTTAGGGTATTGTGTACAAGACGACAAGCCACATGGTCGGCCATGCTTACAAAGCTAGTGCATAAGATTTAAGGGCTATCGAGGAGCGCAGTCCTGTGGATGTCCTCGAATCTACCATGGGGATGAACCTTACTGCGAGTCCCTTTCACTCTCATAATCTTTTCTTTTTCTTTAGGTTTCTTTTTAAAAAAAAAACTATTCTTGACTTGCTTCATGCTTCTACAGTCTGTCCTGGCCCAATTTTGAGGCATAGCTCGCGTCAAAGCCAGGGATGAGGAACTAAGAGCTGCCCTAGGGCCGCTCAAGAGAGTGAACAGGCTGCCAAAGCTGCCCTGATTTTTTCTCAGGAGTGCGAGCGGTCTGCAAAGTCCACTCTGTCCGCCTCCCAGGCTCAGGTCGTGGAGGCAAGCAGTCGGGTAGATAAGCTTAAGGTCGAAACTAAAGAACTCAAGAAGAAGTTGATCAAGGTCGAGGCTAAGGCCAAGGAGGAATCTGCATTGTCCTCATCTCAAATGGAGGAGATGCTTTACCGTTGCTGGGCCTTCAACCAAGATGGGAACTTATCTTTCATGCAGCCCGAGATATGGGATCCGTATCTTGCTTGGTTCAAGATTCAGTTCTCACAGGAACCCTCGGAAATTGGCGAAGTTTCTGGAGCTGCAGAGGGGGATGGTGAGGAGGTGACTTCGCTGGAGCGAGCTGACAAAGCTCAATGATCTTATTTTTCACCCTTTTTATTATTATTATAAACTTTTGTAATAGTCCCTTGGGAGCAAAACAATTGTTTTCAAGCTTAGGTCTATGTTTTTTTCTCCTCGAGATGACAATATACTTTTGAATATACACCTAACTTGTGATCTATTTGTGTTTCCCTCAGTTTATTATTTTCTCATGTTTATGAATCCTTAGACTCTTGTACATTTGAAATCTTAGCGATTGACTTTTAAATCGAGATAGATTTTATCGATATCATAGTTGTATCCAAGATTTTGCTTGCTTATTTGCGTCATACCTGTTAAGAATCAGGCCTCGGACTTGGTTATGTCCAGGGTTTTTAATAAACTTAATAGCATTATACCTGTTAGAAATCAAGCCTCGGACCTGGTTGTATCTAGGGTTTTAGTGATTTCTCAAACTTTGTTCGCGTAAGGTTTATTGAAAACTCAAGCTTTAAGAAGCAATTGAATAATAAATTTTTCCAACCTCCTAAGTTTTTAATCCTTATCCGAGTAAGCTGAACTTTCTCAAAAACTCTCCTCAGCTATGTGCCCCTCAAGGAACCAAAACGTATAAACGTTCTTGGTTGTTTTTTCAACGTGAGCTCGTAATAATAAAACAAAGAAATGGTTATTTAATAATCCAACTATTATTGAATTGAAATGGATTTTATAAATAAGCCTTACATAAATGGTAATACTATTGATAATACTTTTTTAAATGGAGGGCATTCCAAGTTTGTGGGACTATTTCCCCATTTAGTCGGGCTAGCTTGAAAGTTCCTTCGCTCAGGACCTCTACGATCTAATACGGTCCTTCCCATTTCGAGCCTAACACACCATCCTTGGGATCTTTATTCGCCAAAAAGACCCTTCGGAGAACCAGATCGCATAATCCGAGTCTGCGTCCCTTGACCTTTGAATTGAAATAACGAGTGATCTTTTGTTGATAATGGGCAAGCTATAACTATGATTCCTCTCATTTTTCTTCGATTAGATCAAGGGATGCACTAAGTATCTCATTGTTATGATCTTGATCAAATGTCATTTGTCTGTGAGTAGTCACCATTGCCTCAATTGGAAGCATAACCTCGCTTCCAAAGGTTATGGAAAAAGGGGTATATCCCGTGGAGGTTCTATGCGAGGTCTGGTAGGCCCAGAGTACTTGTGGGAGATGCTCAGGCCATAATACCTTGGCTTCATCTAATCTTTTCTTCAAGCTTGCCTTCAAGGTCTTATTTACAGCCTTGACATGCCCATTGGCTTGTGGGTATGCTACCGATGAGAAACTCTTGGCTATGTCATATTTTTCACCAAAGTCTGTGAAGAGATCTCTATCGAACTGCGTTCCGTTGTCTGACACAATATTTTTATGGAGTCCAAATCGACATATGATATTCTTCACAGTGAAATCCAGGACTTTCTTTGAGGTGAAGGTTGCCAGAGGTTTAGCCTCTACCCACTTCATGAAATAATCGATCGCCACTATTGCATACGGAACCCCTCATTTTCCCATCGGCAGGGAACCTATCAAGTCAATTCCCCATGCTGCAAATGGCCAAGGGGATGAAATAATGGTTAGCTCGACTAGAGAAGCTCGGGCAACTATGGAGAAACGCTAGCATTTGTCGCACTTTTGCACACACAAGATCGAGTCTTTGTTAAAGTTTGCCAAAAATAGCCCTGTCTCAGTACCTTCAGAGCTAGGTTTTGCCCCCCAAAATGATCTCCGCAGAAGCCTTTGTGTATTTCTTGTAAAATAGTTTTTGCTTCCTCAGGCAGAACACATCGCAGGAGGGGCAACAAATGACCTCGCCGATATGGGATTCCTTCAACAATTATATACAGTGGAGCTTGATAAAGCAGTTTTCTCGCGTCTTTCTTGTCATCAGGTAGCTTTCTAGTTATGAGGTACTTCATTATAGGAGTCATCTAGGTCAGTCTTATGTCAATCATTCGGATCTCCGCCGTTTCTCCTGTTACACCCAGGCTTTCCAAGAACTCCACCGAGACTACATTCAATGTTTCGGCCTCTTTGGTGGTAGCAAGTCGAGCCAAAGCATGAGCGTTGGAATTCTACTCACGGGGTATCTGCTCAACGAAGCTAAACTTGAACTCAGACAACTTGCTCTTTACCTTAGTCAGGTAGGCCACCATCTTGATGCCTCGAGCTTGGTATTCCCCCAATATCTGATTTACCACGAGCTGGGAATCACTGTAGCATTGGATGGCTTTCGCCTTCAACTCTTTCACCACCCTTAGCCCTGCCAATAAGGCCTCATACTTTGCTTCATTGTTGGATGCTTCAAACCCGAACCTCAAAGCTGTATGGAACCGATGTCCTTCAAGTGAGATTAAGATTATCCCAGATCCCGATCCATTTTTGTTTGATGATCCATCAACAAAGATTTTCCATAATTCCTGCACTGGCTCCCTTATCAGATCGTCCTGAAAACCAGTGCACTCAGCCACAAAGTCAACAAAGGCTTGGCTCTTGATTGCTATTCGTGGCATGTATAATATCTCGAACTGGCGAAGTTCAATGGCCCATTTTAATAGACATCCCAACGTTTCAGGCTTTTGCAACACCTACCTTAAAGGTTGGTCAGTTAAGACATGAATAGAATGGGACTGGAAGTATAGCCTGAGCTTCCTTGAAGCCAAAATGAGACAGAATGCAAGCTTCACTATCAGTGAGTACTGTGATTCAGCTCCGAGAAGCCTCTTGCTTACGTAATATACAGATTTCTGCGCCCGATTTTCTTCTTGAACTAATACGACACTCATTGGATTTTCTGTCACGACCAGGTAAAGAAACAAGCACTCTCTAGATGTCGGTTTTGATAGTATGGGGGGGTTCAACTAAATGTGTTTTCAGATCTTGAAATGCATGTTCGCATTCTTCGGTCCACTCAAATTTCTTGTTTCCCCTGAGCAAGTTGTAGTTGTAGAATTTTGAAATGAAATGGTTTAGAGTTTCCACCTTTCTAGTTAGGCTTTGCACTTCCTTACACGACCTGGGCGAAGGTATTTCTAGTAACGACCTGAAATTTTAAGGATGCGCCTCTATCCCCCTTGTGTTGACTATAAACCCTAGAAACTTTCCAGACGCAACTCCAAAAGTGCATTTCTGGGGATTCGGCTTCATGTCGTATTTTCTCAATATACCAAAACATTCTTCCAGGTCGGATACATAGTTATTGGAAATCTTTGATTTGACGAGCATATCATCAACATACACCTTCATGTTTCTCCTGATCTAGTTAGCGAACATCTTGTTGACCAACCGTTGGTATGTAGCCCCGACATTTTTTAGCCTGAATGGCATAACTTTGTAGCAATATAAGTTATGCTCGGTCATGAAACTGGTGTGCTCTTGGTATGCAGGGTTCATCGCGATCTGGTTATATCCAGAATACGCATCCATGAAAGACATGAGCTCGTGACCGGTCGTGGTGTCCACCAACTAATCAATTTTTGGTAGTGGGAAACAGTCCTTGGGACAAGCCTTGTTGAGGCCGGAGAAATCGATACAGGTTCTCCACTTCCCGTTTGGCTTCGGGACCAGCACAGGGTTAGCAACCCAGATCAGATATTTTGCTTCCCTGATAAACTCGTATTTTAGTAGGTGAGCTACTTCTTCTTCTAACGCTTCAGCTCAAATTGTCCCCAAAAGCCTCCATTTTTGGGACTTTGCAAGCACGCTCTTGTCCAAGTTAATAGTATGCATTATTATACTCAAATTGATTCCCACCATATCCTCATGTGTCTAGGCAAAAACATCCAGGTTCTTTCGTAGAAACTCGACCAGCTCCTTCTTTCTTTCGACTTCAAGATTTTTCCCAATTTTTACAACTCTTGAAGGTTCTTTCGGGTCGATGTTTATTTCCTCGAGCTCTTCTATTGATTTAAGCTCAGACCTATCTTTGCCTACTCGCAGATCAATATCGTCTCGTTGGGAAACCTACCATTTTCTTCTCGAGGTTCTTCCGTCCCACGAGTGACTTCCACTCCCTGGGACTCATCACCTCCCTCACTTATGACCATCACCTGCTATCCGGGTTGTGATTTTCCCTTCATATAAATGTTATAGCATTCTCTGGCGGCGAGCTGGTCTCCTTTTACTGTGCATATCCCTGGGGTTAAGGGGAATTTCATTGCCAGGTGTCGAATCGAAGTGATAAACTCAAATGCCATCAGTGCAGAGTTGCCCAAAATCGCATTATATGCGGCCGGACAATCGATTACCACAAACTCGATTATTTTAGAGACTGTTCATGACACTTCTCCCAATGTCACCACTAGTCTGATTGTCCCTATGGCCGCCGCTGCTTCACTCAAAAATCCATATAAAGTCATTGAGGTTGCCTTCAAATTGATTATGGACAATCCCATCTTTTCCAGGGTGGACCTAAAAAGTAAATTTATGGAAATTATGTTATCCACCAGTACTCTTCGTACCCTTCAGTTAGCGAGCTATACGATTACCACCAGCGGGTCATTGTGTGGGAATCGTATGTGGCTAGCACCCTCTTCCATGAAAATGATTGGTTGTTTTTCCAACCTTTGTTGTTTCGATAACCGCTGCTTTGGGGCAAACTCCACACCGTTATGAGTTTTCAACTCATTGACATACCTCTTTTGGGCCCTGCTACTCGTGCCCACCAAATGAGGTCCTCCGACAATAGTGGTTATATCTCCTCCTACTATCGGGGGAGGGTCGAACTGATTCATCTGAGCTCCAAGTTGACCTATCGGAGCTTCTGGAACTGACTGAGGATTCTGCCCAGCGGGTTGATTGAGAACTACCCAATTTTGGGCGTACTGGGCTAATGGTCCAGCTCGAATGAAAGTCTCAATTTCATCCTTCAGCTTTCTGCAATCATCAGTGTTATGACTGATGTCATTGTGAAATCAGTAAAACTTTGAAGGATTTCTCTTCGCCTTCTGATGCCTTAAAGGTTCTGGCTTCTTCCACGGGAGGCGATTAGAATTAGCCAGGAAGATATGCTCTCGGTGTTTGTTAGGTGGGTGTAGATGGCATAAACAGGCTTAAATTTCTCCATAGAGTTATTATTCTTTGTCCCGTTCTGGTCGCACTCACCATTACCATTGCTCTTGTTATTTCTCGCTTGGTTATTCTAGGTAATGGGTTGAGCCATAGCTGCAACATCCGTCACCGCTCCAAGGGGTTGGATAGGGGCCTGGCTAGTTCCTGCGACAAAAGCTCATGCCTCCTCTAGGTTTATCCACTCCTGAGCTCGGGCCAAAGATTCGTCTATGCTTTTAACTCTTTTTTATTGGAGTTCTTTCCACAGGTCACCTCCTACCAGGATTCCCATTTTCATTGCCATGAGCTTGGAGCTATCATCAACATCCTTAGGTCGTGCTACAATATTAGCCAACAAATCAGCTTCAATACGAGTTGCCTGAGAAGCTCAGAATGCTCTTTTAAATTCGAAAGAAAAATTCTTCCACGAGCTTATCGAATGCTTCTTGTATTGTTTAAACCATTTTCAAGTCCGACCAGAGTTGCAAGGAACAAGATACATCTTAGATGGAGCCCAAAATTGTGGCCATCATCATTGTATTAAACATCCCGAGGTGATCAAACAGATCTGCATTTCCATCAAATGTTCGCATGTGTGGCATCTTAAAGCCAATAGGATATGTAGCTGCTATGATGATTGGAGGAAAAGGTTCGAGCTCCTCATCTAAGTCGCAATCATCCTTTCCCTTTCTCGATAAGAGTCTTTTCAATTGTTCTTCCATCAGAGCCAGTCTTTCAAGGGTTTGGTCTTTGGTCCCTAGGTTAGCTGGGGGTTGTTCAACAGCTCCTGTCCTATTATACATGTTTGATGGGTTGTTGTCCCTCCAAGTTCGAGCTTGGTTAGGCGGGACATTCCCATTGTCGCGTACAATGGACAGACCTCCCTCATGTTGAGTATAGCTAACATCCTCATTCCAAGCTGGATATCTTCTTAGTGAGTTCAAAGGATCACGTAGGTCAAGCTCTGGATCATATCAAGGACTTTGTGCTGAACTTAAGTGATTTCTCAGGTCGCTCTTGGACCTGCCTTCATGTCGGCTCTCCGACTAGTAACTTCCATTTGCAAAACTTACAGCTCGCGGTTGAGATCGAGGACTTGGGTTCTCAGTACTCATCCGTGGGGCATAAGTATTTACAGAAGGTGGAAGATTTCTCCTACTCTTCCCACGAGCTGGAGCATCTTGTTGTGGGCGAGGTGGTGTTGGATGTCTTACCGGAAATGGAGAATGCCTTATTGGCGAGGCTATCCTCGTTCCATACGGGACGAACTAAATTAGCCTGCCTCGGCTCCATTCCAACGTCCCTAGTTCTCTGTGCCTGGGGCTCTGACCGTGGCACAGGAGGATTCTCTGGAGCACTTTGCCTTCGTGAGCTTATCCCAACCCCTCCCTGGGGGTTGTTGTGGGCATTTCTAGGAATCTGAGAAAAAGGCACAAAGCTGGGGTCGCAGTCATGACCGACCTACTGATATGCTAATGATGACCTCTGTGATGACCAGTGGGCTGAGCACTCTGGTGGTTTCGCTCTGAAGGCACAGAACTCGGAGTGGCAGTTTTGACATAACGACTCAGTTTAGACTGGTTATTTATGTGGGACTTATGAGACCCACTTTGCCTCTTTTCGACATTAACGTCAGTTGCAAGAGGGGGTAACCGAGCCAAGACCTCTTCGATCTGCCTATTTTCCCTAGCGAGATGGCTCCTTAACTGGGCTTTTTCCATCTTGATGACAGTCAATTATCCTGGATTAGGATTTGGTGGGAGTGACGCTAAACTACTAGCGTCATCTTGACCCACCGGTTGTTTCCCAGGACGTTGTTGAACATATGAGCCCCTTTCATTTGGAACAGCAGTATGATGGGCCTCTTTCCCACCAGGATGTTCCATCTCATTATCATGCATCGATCGAGTGAGCACCATGATGAATGTCAACTGAAACTTATGAAGCACTAATTTCCTCTCAATGAAAGCACCAAACTGTTGAAGCGGTTTTTCGCCAACAATATATTAAGAAATTAAACAGGTCAATTAATGCTAAATTATAAACTGTAATGAAATAATAAACACTTTCTCAAACTGTAACGACCCAAAAATTGCTAATATGGTTTAGTGCATTGATTAGCATGCCGGGAGGGCATAATTGGTTTATATGTGTGTTTAATTGGTTAAATATGTGACTATGTGGCATGCATGATTAATATGATTATGTGAATATATTATATGCATGTTTATGAGTATTAGATATGCATGTGGGCCATTTACTACTTATAAGGGCATATTTGTAATTTTGGCCCATTAAGGGCATAAATGGGATTATATGTGATAAATGGTTGAGACCACATTATTATGTTGATATATTTACAGTATATGGCTCGAGATGATCCTAGTAAGCAGATAAGCAAAATAGTCACATCGGGGTTTAATACCTGGCTCGGGGGAGCCTAGGGATATTTTGGGATTTATTGAGTAATGAATAAATATTTGGTAATAAATTGAAACGACGAGATTAATTGGTTAATGGTAAGAACACTTGAGGAATTAGCAGGAACTGGGAGAAATGACTGTTTTACCCTTAAGGGCAAGGAGGAGCTGATTTAGTCTAAGGGGCAAAATGGTCTTTTATGGGTTAAGGGTATACTTAGGAATTTTAGGAAGAGATCATAAACATCAGGAATACTCTCACACTCTCTCTTTCCCTCTCACTCACGTTCACTCTCTCTCTCCCTCTTGTCTTGGAGCTTGA
This sequence comes from Humulus lupulus, assembly GCF_963169125.1. Classification (NCBI taxonomy): domain Eukaryota; kingdom Viridiplantae; phylum Streptophyta; class Magnoliopsida; order Rosales; family Cannabaceae; genus Humulus; species Humulus lupulus. The sequence continues at coordinate 90,155,855 of NC_084800.1, read as the reverse complement.
ATTTTGCTGAAGGAAACTTAGAGACTTAAGTTGGGAACCTTGGAGGGAATTAAGCTGGGATTAGTCAGAAAATCTCTGAGGATTAAAGCTTCAACTGAGGTAAGGATCTTGTCTTGTTTTTCTGCTGGGAGTATAGATTAATAGGTTGAATTTGACCAGGTTGTGAGGATGAGCTTGTCTAGGTTCTTAGTGATGGCTGATTGTTGGTTTAGAATGGTAAATCAGTTGGATTTTGAGTGTTTGTGAGCCTAAACTTATAATTGAGAGTCCTAGACTCGTTTCTAGAATTGGTATGGATTTGAGAGTATGGTTAGAAGGATTTTTGAGGTTATGGCTGGGTAGAATGCTGAGGGAACCCAGAGAATTCTAGGTTCGCGGGGGCGCGCCACGACCCAACTCATGGGCGTCGCAGCCCGCATGCCCAGAATGCCCTAGGAGAGCTTGCTGACTTGAGGACGCACTGTAACCCTAGGGGGGAAAGTCGCGACCTACCTCCCCCCAAGAAGCATGAGGCTGTGCCTCTGACTTGAAGCATGCCACGACCCTCAGGGCCAAGTCGTGGCCCGCCTAGACAATTTTGGCCTAGGATAGTTTTTAGGCTCGGGGATTTGAACCTAGGCGCTCGGGACGAATTCTACTACCCGGTTTAGTAGAATTCGAGGTCCCGAAGGCTTGTTCCCTAAACATTTATTTGGATTAGGACTTGATGGTTACCCATTGGCATTGTGACTAGGATTATCGCTAAGGCTCAGGACTGAGGATCGTGCTCGGGACCGCTCTTAATTCTCCGCTCGGGATTCGAGGTAAGAAAACTGCACCCATGTGGTTGTCTTTAGGACTGAGATTCCCTGTAATTGAATATATACATTATGTGAGATATATATATATATATGTTATGTGGAATAAGGAAGTACGACCTAAGGGTGCCGGAGCTGATGATAAGCGTATTGAACGCGGCTTGGCCAATGTGAGCCGGTGTCAGCTAAATAATCAGAGGACTCGGCCTAAGCGAGCTGGGGTCAGCTGAATAAACAGAGGGCTCAGCCTAAGGGCGCCGACCCTGAACATTTGTATTACCGATTAAAATGTATGCTTGAGAATACATGTTTGTCGTTGTTTAGCCTAATGCTTGTACTCTGCTGAATAACTGAATTAGTTGGGTTAATGTTGATTAAATACAATTGTTGCTATATGTGTTTGTTGTATATGGTTTTCTTGTTGGGCCTTGGCTCACGGGTGCTACACGGTGCAGGTAAAGGCAAAGGGATACTGGACCAACCATGAGTTGAAGAGCTTTGGGGGCGGAGTGTACATAGTCAACTGCTCGACCGCCACGGCCGAGGGATAGTTACAGGGACAGAGCTCTAAAATTTGTATTTTGCCATTAGAATGGCTTTTATTGTATTAACTTTTGGAGATTGTATTTACCACTTATACCCTGTTTTTGGGATCCCATGTATCAAACATATGTTTTAGTGAAAATCAACTGTTTATGATCAAAATCTTTTAACCTTAACCTGACAGTGGACCTTCGGATCACATTTTTATTCAAATGACTTGAGTAACAGGTCTTGCACTACTTTAAAATACACAGTGTAATGGTCTTGGTTATCCAGGGCGTTGCACGAACACACACAATTTTTACATGGTTTAGTGGTTAAAATCGACCTAGTCCACGAGTCAATATTATTACTTTTCTCTCTCAATTTCTGCAGAGTTTTAGAAATACAAAAATGGTCGTCCCATTTCCTATCCATTATTCCTAGTACTTATAGGGGAATTTCATGGATAGGTTTTGGTAACTGTGTGAATAAATAAGGTCTCTATTTAATACAGATTATTCTCATTTACATTGGGATATGATTTGATAATAGAATAGAATATACTCCTGCTATCTCGGATAATAAATGATAGATATGTGATAAAACCTGGGCATTAACGAGCGTATAAGAAGTCTTCGAATCTCTTGGGATCCGTCAGTATGCATTCTGTCTAAGTTTCCATGAGCTGAATATCTCACCCAAGCTCGTGTTCAACGACTATCTGAACCCTAGCTCGTAGAAAGCTTAGAGCGCCAAAAGTTGGATCTGGTTATTATAAGTGTTGAACTCAATTGTTATCCTGAGAGACGGTATGATAATAACTTGTGTATGGTGCTGTCCAGCCCCCAAACTCGAGCTGTTCATATCACTGTTAGCCAAATATTCTACTTGGCTATTTTTCCACATATTCATCTGCCAGCTGCACCTGACCTGAGTAATTGAACTCATGCTAATTTCAGGGTACAACATGTCATTTATGACATTTAAAAAAAATAGCAATTTTAAAGGGATGATGAATAGGACCTATAACCTTCTTGTTCCCACAAAGTACAAAAGAGTTCATATTCTCACAACGTACAAAGTACATTCTGTTCTCAAAAAGCACAATGCAGTTCCTGCTCACACAAAGCGCAAAGTACTTTCTGTTCTCACGAAGCAAAAGGTAAAACGATAATAGGAGGGGTCTGGTAACTTAAGCCATATTTCTTTATTCATGTTTGATCATGAAGGACAAGGTTTGCTAACAGAGACAAGAAGGGTCACTAACAAAGACACTTGGTCATGCATCATGGTTATTTTATGCATGTTCATTCAACACACAACATCTACGCTAACAGAATTAGCGTAGGAATACAGAGTCGTCATTTATCAAAATGTAACTGTATTTGTGTTGTAATGTATTATTTGCGGACCAAGCCCAATAACTTAGGACCATGACCAAATTGTAACCTTAAACTCCTCACTATAAATAAGAAGAGATGAGATAGAAATAGGGGGCAATTCATAATGCTGAAACTCGATTATTGTATAAACAGGTCCATAGGTAATTTAAAAGTGAATGGGTACTATGGAACAACTGGCGATGCAAGTTCACCAGAAACTATGGTTTTTTAAGCTTAAATATTAATAAAAGTGTCTAAGTGGATTTAGGTCACCTATATGGGGCCGAACCACTATAAAATATGGTGTTATTTATTTTATTATATCTCTATTCATGAATCAATGCTCTTATGTTCTCAAGTTGACAAAAAACGGTGTCAACAGTTTGATGCTTTCATTGAGAGAGCAGATTCAAGAAAAAGAGGTTCAATCTAACGAAGTCTATGAATAAAGACTTTGATGAAACCATCTCCAGAAGACTCCCAACTTCGTCAAGGGCCAAATCAGTCCACCTGTTTGTTTTTATCTAAGCCATCTGCGGACTAATTGTGTAACGCCCTACTACCCAGGGACTGTTATGTTGTGCATTTTAAACAGTGCTAAACTCACTAATCGAGTCATTTGGTCATAATCGTGTAGCTAAATGTGATTAAAGGTTTAGGGTTAAAAATTTTGGTCAAAGATACAACATTTCACTAAAACGTTTACTGCATACATTAAGATCCCAAAATATCTTTTAAAGGTTACTTACAATAAAATATTTACAACCAGTTGACTTAAGCGGAAAAATAGGGTTTAACTCTGGTACCTCTTTAAACCCTCGGCCGTGGTGGTCGAGTAGCTGCATATGTATACATCATCACCTAAGCTCTGCGACTAAAGTATGGTCAAGCTTTCTTTTACCTTTACCTGCACCACATAGCACCCATGAGCTGAGGCTCGGCAAGAAAACTCAACATCCTCATAAACAGATAATAACATGTCACTAAATCATAATAAGCATGCCTAGCAGTAATAGCCCTATTCATGCATGCAGACAAATCCAAATAAATTATTATGGGGCCCTGGGCCCTGTATAGATGGCTGTCAGGTCAATCTGGTGACCTGCTCCCTGAATAGATGACTAATGAGTCTATCTCTAGGGATCTGCTCCCTGAATAGATCACTAATGAGTCCATCTCTAGGGATCTGCTTCCTAAATAGATGACTAATGAGTCCATCTCTAGGGTTCTGCTCCCTAACAAGATGACTAATGAGTCCATCTCTGGGGATCTGCTCCCTGAATAGATGACTAAGGAGTCCATCTCTGGGGATCTGCTCCCTACACCATGCGACGTTTCAGTCACCTGAGCCTTTTGGGCCTTGCTCTAAGTAACTAGCCTTTAGACCAGACAAGTGCTTTTAATTTTCTTCAACCTTAAGGTCGGTCAAGCATTTAATGCTCATGTTGATTAGATCTAATCATTTCGGCTCAGCGTTCAATACGTTAATGTCGCTCTTGACTCGTAGGTCAATTCCATATGACCAACACTCAGTACTATTGTTGTAACGCCCTGGATAGCCAAGACCGTTACACTGTGTGTTTATAAAGTGCCAGACTTGCTAACCAAGTCATTAAAGTAAAAACGTGTTACTGAAACAGTAAAGGATCTAGGGTTAAAAGTGTTTTGGTCTCAAAAGTTACATTTTCATTACTAAACATTGTTTCGTTACATGGGATCCCAAAAATGACAGTTTCAAAGGTCATTTACAAAATTTACAAGGTTTAAATACATTAGCGGCCGTACTAAGGCAAAATGAGCAGTTAGGTAGTCTCTGTCCTGACACACTCCTCGACCATGGTGATCGAACGGCTGGCTATGTACATTACACCTCGGAGCTCTCCACCTCAGGCCTGGTCCAGCTTGCCCTTGCCCTTACCTGCACCACGAAGCACCCGTGAGCCAAGGCCCAGCAAGAAAACACAGCAATAACAGAGCATGAACAACTAGCAATCAAATCATTTACTCATATAGCATCTCATAAACTTCAAGTATATCATCATTCAAGCATACCACATACTAAGGATCTCATCTCATAAAACATAATGCACAGACGATAACCAGGGCTAGCGCCCACAGGCTGCTCCCTCTGTTATCCTAATGTTTCTGGCTCCCAGTGGCCAATTCGCGCCCCGTGCGCTAAAATCATGAACGGTACTCTTAGACCGCTTATACGTGTCCCTTGGCATAATACCAACGATGACACAATACAACTCTCGGGAGCACTTAGTCCCATTCACAACCATATATTCGGGTGCAGTTTTCTTACCTTTCAATTCACTGATTTTCGATGCCACGTAGCCGCAAGCACGGTCCTCTACCCCGAGCCTCTCCAAAGTCCTAATCACAACACAAACAATATTCTTTGTCATTAACCAATCCAAGACTACCTTCCCGGAACCTAACCCACACTCTCGGAACCCCCAAAACCTTAGAACGACACCCCGAAGACATCCCCCGAACCCCCGGAGCAAAGGCCCAAAAATTGCCAAATGTGATACCCTGAAATTAACCTTGTGCCGCGGCACCCACCAGTCAGAGCCTCCAAGCCGCGGCACACAAAACCCGTGCCGCGGCACGCCTTCGCAGCCCAGAATTCTGGGTTTTTCCTTCGCATTTTCCCGAGCTCCAACCTCTCCAAATCACCCCAAACCACATCCTAAGTCCCAAAACCAACTCTAAACCCCTAACAAACCTCACAACAACCCAAAGACATCATACCCAAGCTCACTCACACCTTCAATCCTAAAAGTCACTCTTGAATTTCACACTTAACAACTCAAACAAGAAAAATTATGAACAGCTTGAACTCAAACACAACCCACACTTCAAACTCCCTATACCTTAACAAAAACAAGCCTAATAAACATACAGAGACCTTACCTTAAGTGATGGATTCAACCTCCAGCTCTTGACCTCCTTCCCCCTTGATTCCCAATTCTGAAATTACATAAAACCAGCCACCAACTTGCCTCAATTCACCTTCCTTAACTAAAATTCAGACTTAAAACTTGGATATAGCATAATCAAAATCTTACCTCTGAGTATTCTTGGTCTAAGCCTGCTTGACAACTTCAATCACTCTTGATTCTCCTTCCAAAAGTTAAATTCAGTCTCTCCCTTCTTCCTCTTAAGTTTGCTCTTCCTCTAGGTTTCTAATTTCAGCATAAACCCATCTCCCAAATATTATACGTATATGATTTTCCCCCTTCAGCTGATAATCATCCATCCTACCAAATGTCTACTCTACCCTTCCACTAATACCCCTTCCTAACTTAACCTCAAGGCCATACTTGTCTTTTCACCAACTTTGCAATTCTACCACTTTCCCATAAATCCTGTTACTCTCTATGGTTACTAACAGCTACGCAGGTTACCAAATCACCAGTTACCACTATCTAGTTCCTAGGACCGTCTCGGCACGTGCATCACGTTGGTATCACAGAACCCACGCGGTACAATTCACACATCATAATTATCACATAATATAATTCACATAATCGTATAACATGCCTAAATCATTATCATGCATCTTAATCATAAAAATCACACATAATTCCCATCATGCCCTCCCGGCATTCTAATCAAGGCCCTTAAGCCTTATTAGTGAATTTGGGTCGTTACAATTGTCGATCATGACTAATAAGTCAAGACTTCACGACCAGTACTAACACCAATGTCGTTTCTGACTAATAAGTCAGTGCCACTCACAAGTAAGCAATGCAATAAGGCATATATCATATGTCAAATATCCAAATATAGTGCATTCAACATGCTTACTCAACAATCACTAGCATAATTATGATCATGCACATTTATAAAGACTCGAGCTCTGATCAATTTCATATTCAATATCCATGCCATGCCATAATCACATGTATCGCATGCATCACATACTGGGTGCAGTTTTCTTACCTTTGGTCCAAGCATAGGTTACCAATAAACGACCCTCAAGCACAATCCTATTTCCAAGCCCCTGGCAATAACCTAGTCACAACCATAATATAAAACCTCATAAAAAATGAGTAAATAAATAATTCCAGACCCAATCCTATCCTCTGGGACGTTGAATCCTACTCAACTGGATAGTAGGATCGATCCCAGGCCCTTAGAGTTAAGTTCCCACGGCTAAAAACCAAATCTGGGCAAAAATGCACAGTCTGATCGCGACTTGGCCTTAAGGGTCGCGACTTGGCCCTGAGGGTCGCGACTTGCCCCCAAGTTAGAGAGCATTTTCCTGGGCTTCAGGGTGCAGGCTGCGACTTGGCCCCCCTTGAGTCGCAGCGCGCCCCCTAAGCAGCCTCCTCCTGGTTCTGGCTATATCCAAGTCGCGACTTGCTAGAACAAGGGCCCGACTTGACCACGAAATCAGCCATTTCCTACGTTTTTTCCCATTTAAAACCTTCCAAAAACCTATCCAAACATATCCAAATTCCAAAATCAAAGTTCCTAAACATCCCAATTATTCAAAACCGTTAAAACCCAAGTCTCAATCCATCCAAAAACTCATCAAAACGTAAAATCCAATCAAAGCTTAAAATCTTGAAAACTTAAAACTTGGATTACCTCCAATTAAGTCATTTCCCAACTAAATCCTCTAGCTAATAAGCTTCTAATATTCCCTAGAATCGTTATGCCTCGATCCTTGCTTGAATCTGAGTCCTAAAACTCTAGTTTCCTTCGAAAATGCGAATGGGTGTTGAGAATGGAATGAGAGAAAGATAGAACGTTCTGATCGTTCTTTTATAATTCTAACAAGTTACTTCGAGCTTAAGTAACCTCAAGCAAATCCTAATGCTCGGGGTCCCAAAAACGCCCCCAAGGTAAAATAGTCAAAATTCCCAGAATTCCCTCCTGATCTCACTAACTCCCAATTTATCATCAAATATTTATTCCCATTACCCAATATCCCGGTAATGTGCTAAATACCCAAAATACCCCTCGACTCACTCTGAGTCAAGTCTGGGTCCCGTTGTGACTTTCCCACTAGCTTGCTCCCTAGGATCGTCTTGTGCCGAATAACTCAAACATAATTGTAACGCCCTAAACTCCAGGGACCGTTACGGTGTGCCTTATAAACAGTGCTAAACTCGCTAATCGAGTCATTTGGCCAAAATCGTGTAACTAAGTATGATTAGCGGTTTAGGGATTAAAAATTTCGGTTAAGATATAACGTTTCATTAGAATGTTTACTGTATACATTAGGATCCCAAAAAAAATATAATTTAAAGGTCTATTACAAGAAAATATTTACAACCAGCCGATCTAAGCGGCAAAACAGGGTTTAACCCTAGTTCCTCTTTCAACCCTCGGGCGTGGCGGTCAAGCAGCTGCATATGCACACATCGTCACCTAAGCTCTCCAACTCAAGGATGGTCTAGCTTTCTTTTTCCTTTACCTGCACCACATAGCACCCGTGAGCCGAAGCCCAGCAAGAAAACTCAATATGCTCATAAACAGTAATAACATGTCATCAAATCGTAAGGTTCATGCCTAGCAAATATAGCCCTATTCAAGTATGCAGATATATTTAGATAATGTTAGGGAATCGAGGATAAGAAATCCTGCCCTCTTGATTGGATGACTATCAAGTCAATCCCAATCAGATGAGTGGTTTAACACTGGAGGTTCTGGTAAACCATTCTGAGTGACTGACAAGCAAGTCACTACGGGCTCAACACCCAAAGCCATGCAAATGATGATCAGAATGATCATACAGAGCTTATACCCCTGAACAGATGAGTGAATATCACTTTGAGGTTCTGTTAAACCATAATGAGTGACCAATAAGCAAGTCACTACAGGGCTCAGTGCCCATAGCCGTGTGACGGAACCGTCACCTGGGCTTTCCTACAATGGCTTTAATCAGATGAGTGACTGATGGGTAAGTCACTAGCTTAAATAGATGAGTGACTGATGGGTAAGTCACATGGGGCTCGGCACCCATAGGCATGTGACTAAACAGCCACTGGGCTCGCTGTCTCTGGCTCTAAATGACTAGCCTTTTGCTAGACAAGCGCTTTTAGTTTTCATCGAACTTGAGGTCGGTTTGGCATTAATGCTCATGTTGAGTCATCCAATGCAGATGTCAATTAGATCTAATCTTTTATCGGCTTTGCGTTCATGACGCGTTTGCCGTTTCTGGCTCTTAGGTCAATAACACGTGACCAATGCCAAACTTGAATGATCAGGGCCACGCACAAGTAAGCAATGCTACCAAACAAATATCATGTGTCAAATATCCAACACAGGGCATCCAGCATGCTTACCTAACAATTACTAGCATAACTAGGATCATGCACAATCACAGAGACTCAAGCTCTGAACAATCTCATATTCAATATTCATGGCATGCCTTAATCACATGTTTCTCATGCATCACATTTAAACATCCAACATGCATCAAGAATAACCATGCATGTCACATATGGGGTGCAGTTTTCTTACCTCTGGTTCGAGCGAGAATTAGAACAAGAACGACCTCTGAGAACGATCGACCCTTTTGATTCCTTAGCGGTTACCTAATCATAACCAATTATAACCTCCATTAATCAAAATCAACAATAATAGGGTCTTGACCTAAACGCCACTCTCGGGACCACGAAATGTACCCACACGATGAGTAGATTCAATCCTGATCCCTAAGGATTGAAACCTCGAGCCAAAAACCCTTAAAACACTCAAAATAGGATTCTGATGGAACAGGGTAGTGCCCTAGCACTACCCACTAGCGCCCAGTGCCCTTCACAGAACCAAAACCGCCCCCAAGCATCCCTGGGTAGCGTGTAGCGCCCCCTTATGGGCGCTATAGCACTACACCCAGCCTGAAGATGCGCAGAAACTCTCCCTTCAACTCCTCCATTCCCAACTTGATTCCAATGCTTCCAAACATCAAATTAAGTCCCAAATGAACCCAAAAATCATCCCCACATGTCCTAGGCATCACAACCCCAAGAACCCTAGCCAAAAACATCCATTGAAACTCAACTTTCCAACTCATAAACCAGCTGAAACTCAAATGGAAAAACAGAGCAAGAACAAGATTTTTCATGGCTAAAAACTCACCTCAATCTCAGCTTAGCACCCTCTTCAATGGTAGAACACAACCCTAGCTTGGCAAAGCTTGGTTCCCTAGCTTGATTCCTCAAAAAGGCTTGGAAATCCAAAGAGAAATGGGAGAGAAATGACCATCGCGAGAGAAGAGAAATGATGCTCTATTTTTTATAAGCTTCTACAGCCTTAATGGCTGATATAAATCCTTACGGGTGAAAAGAGCTAAATGCCCTCAAGTCTAAAATAAAACCTTAACAGCCACCAAGGGCAAAATTGTCATTTCCCGCCTATTTCGTTAATCATAATTTTACCCTCCAATACCCATTATTCTCGATATTCTCAAACACCAATAATTATTCTCGCCTATTTCGTTAATCATAATTAACACCCTCCAATACCCATTATTCTCAAACACCAAAATTGTCATTTCCCGCCTATTTCGTTAATCATAATTAACACCCTCCAATACCCATTATTCTCGATATTCTCAAACACCAATAATCCATATCTTGTTACCCTTTAATTCCCAGCAACGTTCTAATCATTAAAATCACCCCAAGACTCACCCCGAGCCCCGAACTTAATCCCGTTATGACTAAACCGCTACTTTGCACTCAAGATCGTCTCATGCCAAATGGCTCGAACAAATCCACATTGTAATGTGGCTTTATCAATTAATCACAAACATGCACCAAAATACACAATTATGCCTTCAACGACCAAATTACCAAAATGCCCTTATAATAAAATGTGGACTCATATGCATGCATTTATCATCATATAATAATATAATTCACATAAACATGCATATAATCATTTAATAACATAATAAATCAATTATGGCCCTTCCGACCTCCTAATCAAAGTCCTAAACCTTATTAGGAAATTTGGGGCATTACAATAACCATATAGTAATGTAGTACCACACACATACCACATATATGCCCAATATACCCAAAACATGCCAAATTTTGAAAATTGCCCAATTAAACAAAAATGGGCCCACATGCATATTTAATACACCTAAACATGCATATCAAGTCATATCATAATATTATTCACATAAATATCATATAATCACATAATTCCATAATTTGCCATCCTGGCCCCCTAATCAAGGCCTTAAGCCTTATTAGGATATTTGGGACGTTACAACTATCCTCTCCTTACAGAAATTTCTTCCTCAAAATTTTATCTGACTAGCTCAGAATATCAATCCTGCATAACTGATTCCAGTTTCCAAGTCGCTCCCTCAACCTCACTGTTTCTGTTTCATACCTTAACTCAAGGTACAACTTTGTTCCTTAGAACCTTGTTCTTTCTCTCTCATATATAAACTGGCTAGCTTCTCACAGGATAACTTAGCCTCCAATTCCAAATCCTCATGACTCAACACATGACAGTGCCAAAGCTAAGGCCAATCCATAGGCAACCTAACCGATCCTAGCCAGGATTCAAACGGTCCCAAAAATCTAGGGCTCAACTTACCCTTGCCTTCACCCCTTTCCCATGGTGAGACTCTAAGGAAGATACAATCTTCCACTTAGAATTCCACATTCCTGCATTTCAAATTAACAAAACTTTCCCATTTATTCTGAGAAGCGAGCATCTGAGCTCTATCCTTTTCAATAGTTTCAATGGTCCCCTGAACTACCTCAGGATCCAGATATAACATCTCACTCATCTTATCCCAGTGAATGGGCGATATAAATTCCCTACCATACAACATCTCATAAGGTGCCCCTCCAAATAATTGGATAATTCTCTCTCTGATTTACCATCAGTCTGAGGATAATAAACTGTACTAAACTCCAACTGTATACTCATCACTTTCTGCAACCTTCCCCAAGACATGGAAGTAAAAACAGGGTCCTTATCTAATAAGATAAACCTCGAATTCCATGAAGGCGTACTACCTCTCTCACATAGAGGTTGTAAACTGATCAACTGTATTACTCATTCTTGCTGATAAAAGTGAGCTGACTTTGTATACTGGTTCATAATTACTCAAACCAAATCATGCTGACCCACTATCTTGGGTAGCCCCACTGCGAAACCTATTGTGATGTTTTCTTACTTCTACTATGGACTACACAAAGGCTGTAATGGCCCTACTAATTTCTAATACTTTGTCGTGACCTGATAAAAGGTTAAGAACTTTGCCACGTATTTGATTACGTCCCTCTCCATCCCAGGCCACCAGTATAAAGCTTTCAAATCTTGATACATCTTCCATGAGGCCTGGATGAAGAGAATAAGAGGGTAGTATGAGATTCATTCAGAATCCCCTGTTTCATTGCAAGTGTCCATCGGAATACTAATCTGATCCTTATACCTAAACAACTCATGCCTGACAATGCATGATCCTTAGCTAACCCAGCTAAGACTTTCCCTTTAATTCTTCCCATTTGTGGTTCTTTCAACTGTTGTCCTTTAATCCTCTCTGAAATAATAAGCTCAAGTGTAAAGCTGGCCACCTGGCCCACCAGTAACTCTGCTCTAGTTCTGGTCAGACCCTTCAACTAACATGATGCTTAGGCAATCACCTTTTCATGTCAATGAGATATCATAACAATCTATAAACTGGTTCTGATCTGTAAAAAGTCTCAGAACTCTTCCACAAAGCACATGTAATATCCTGCCCGTCCAAGGAAACTCCTGACCTCTAAGGCGTTCCTTAACCTTGGAAAATCTCCCACTGAGAGTATACCATAATAACATCGATCAAGATGATCACAAATCCAATTAAGATCATCTTTGAATGCTCTGTTCATCTAATCCATCAAAACATAACTCAACACTCCTAGTGCCCTTATCTGATATAAAACCAGTATATTTCATATCCTTCTCTATGATCTTGAGCTGGTAATAACCAAATCCAAGATCCACCTTAAAGAATATTGCCTTACTAAATAATTGAGTCTTTAGTTCTTACAACTCTACTAAAGCCATACAATACAGTGCCATAGACCTAATTTCGTCCCTAGCACCAACCTAATCACCATTCTATCTTTTTATATGCAGATAGTCCTGAAAAATCCCCTAAAAACACATCCAGAAACTCACAGACTAATCCAGTCTGTCCTGATCCCACTGGCACAACCTAAGTGGTATCCACCACATTAGCTAGGGGTCGTATGTATCCTCCTACAATAGGTCTTTAGCTCTAAATATAGATGTTATAAACATACGGGGTCCGTGCACAGTGCCAACAAATACAAGGGTTTCTCACCCTCAAGCCCAAGGGTTAATATCCTTTCCTTGCAATCTATCCTTGCCCCAAACTCGGCTAACCAATCCATATCCAGGATTATATCGAAGTCAGTCATAACCAACTTTATCAAGTCAACTGACGAGTCCCTTCTCACCATAACCTAACCCATCTCTTCAAATTACCAATAGAATCTCACATTCTCATCACAACATAACCATGTAATCTGCATATCAACTCTATGCCTTTCTAGATGCAACAAGCAAAAAACAACATGGCACCAAAATCTAGTCAGCATAATCCAAAAAAACACAATTAGGAAGCTGGCCTGCCACTATTAAGGAACCAGCCTCAGTCTCAGTCTCAGTATATGACTGCATCGAAGCGAACACCCGAGCTGGAGTCGAGCTGTCCACCCCCTTTTTCTCATCCTTCCATCGCCTTGGGCAATTCCTCTTACGGTGCCCAAACATTCCACAAAAGAAACATGCCCTTGCCAGCATTCTCCCAGATGACGCCTCTTACACTGAGTGCACTCTGGGTAGACTTTCCAATCCTTGTCCTCGCCCAATCCAATAAACAGGGCTATCACTGTCTGAGCTCCGTGCTCTCCGGCACTCTCCTTCTCAATCTGATTTCTTGTGCTCTCAACAACAAGTGCCTTCCCTACCACCTGAGCGTAGGTAGAGATTTCATGTACTGGGGTGACTCTAATGCCCTGAGCTATTCTGGGATTCAATCCTTGGATAAACCTTTCCTTCCAAGCTACATCCGTGGGTATCATATCAAAAGCAAACTTGGCCAACCCATCGAATCTATTAACATACTCGGACACCGTTGCATTTCCCTGAACCAAGTTCAGAAACTCATTCATCTTAACAGTCGTGACTGCATCACAGTAATATCTTTCATTAAACAACTACCTAAATTCTTTCCAGCCCATCACAACTATATCTTGTGTCTGGGACATTACTTCCCACCAAGTTCGGGCATCATCCTGTAATACATATGTAGCACAGATCAGCCTATCGTGACCTACCACCCATATACTATCGAGGATGGAACTGATCATGCTCATCCATTGCTCATCTCTGAATGGATCTAGGCCTCCCTAAAAGACTGGAGGGTAATATTCCTAGAATCTACCACAAAGAAATTCCCACCTGTTCTCAACCCTAGGTTGAGCCAATACTAGTTCCACTCCTGGCATAACAAAGGAAGAGGTGTTTCCTGACAGAACCTGTTGTTGTTTCAAACACCTAATCTCTTCCTCTTGCCTCTGCAATCTTAATTGCATATCTGTAAACACCTGCTAGAAATTATGAGGGGCAGGTGAAGAACTAAAACCCTGACTGTAATTCCCAGCCTCGGTATAACCGCCTCTAGGTCTCATTAACTGCCTTGGATACATACCTTCTGATTGAATCTGCAGTCAATAACTTGACCCATTAAACATGATAAGCATATTAAAAAGCCTTCCCCACGGGAACAATCATAGCATACTGCATTCACAAACCACTGCAGTGCTAAAAACATGCCCATATCATTCATACATCAATTCATAACCCCTGCTCTTCCAACATACATACCATGCTTTCAACTCTAACATGCAAATAACAAATTTATATATTCACTGAGCAGGTAATCATATAATCATATCAATAATCAAGAGCCAAGCTTTATCAAAATCTCATGCTCCCTAATACAGCATGCAGGTAAAATATTTACATTCTATTTAAGCAGTTAAGCACACAGCCACATTAAAAGTTACCATACCCGAAGTAAAGCTTGTCTTTAGTGACGAGTGTACATGCCCAGCTTGTCTACAGGAACCCTTAACCTTGGCTCGCTCTGATACCAAGTTGTAACGCCCTACTACCCAGGGACTGTTGCGTTGTGCATTTTAAACAGTGCTAAACTCGCTAACCGAGTCATTTGGCCATAATCGTGTAGCTAAATGTGATTAACGGTTTAGGGTTAAAAAACTTGGTCAAAGATACAACATTTAATGTATACATTGGGATCCCAAAATATCTTTTAAAGGTTACTTACAATAAAATATTTACAACCAGCTAACTTAAGCGACAAAATAGAGTTTTACTCTAATTCCTCTTTAAACCCTCGGCCGTGGTGGTCGAGCAGCCGCATATCTACACATCATCACATAAGCTTTCCAACTCAAAGATGGTCCAACTTTCTTTTACCTTTACCTGCACCACATAGCACCCGTGAGCCGAGGCTAAGCAAGAAAACTCAACATGCTCATAAATAGATAATAACATGTCACTAAATCATAATAAGCATGCCTAGCAGTAATAGCACTATTCATGCATGCAGGTAAATCTAAATAAATGATTATGGGGCCCTGCGCCCTTGTAATGACCCAACTAATTGTAAGACATTGGACCATTAAAACTACTAGACTTAACTACTATTTTCGATAAAACATACATAAGAAATATTCACAACTTTATTAAAAACCCAAAATAAATATTGAAATACATAAATGCGGGGTATGGGATCCCATTGTTTTAAAATAAAACATAACTTTAAACTAAAGGAAATTGTTTACAAAACTAAATGCGGAAAATACATAAAAACATAATTTAAAGAGATTAAAATGATGTCGTCCTCGAATCATTCACACAGTCCATCGAATCCCTTCATCCTTAATACACAAACTAAGCTGCCAAGAATCCTTCCGCCGCCATAACTATTTTCCTGCATACATAAAAATAAAGGAATGAGCCTAATGCCCAGCAAGAAAAATCTACTAGCACATACAACATAAAACATAACATAAGACTACGAAACATATGACTATAAAACATACATTATAATGGCCATCATACTTCTTGGGACTTGCTAGCTAAGCAGTGTTAGGAAAAATAGATATTTGCCTCAATGGAAATGGTAAGAAATTACAACTCTATGCAATATATTACAAATAATAATGATTGATTTAAAAAAGAGTTACAACTCTATAACTGAAAATTACAAATAAAAGGAGAAGGAGATGTAAGATGATGAAAATAGAAAATACAACTCTATTACAAAAGATACAAATAAACTATAAGTGTTTGAACAAAAGGACATAAAAGGATTACAACTCTTAAACAAAAGTACAAGTAAATAGAACAAGAAGAAATAGTAGAAAAGCAAATAGAATAAAATAAGAACAAGAACAAAAACAATAAACTCTCACTCACACAACCAAAGTGAAGAGTATTGGGGATCACCAACTTGAACAAGGTTTGAAACATTTGTCCAAAAGCTTATTTCCACCTAACTCAAGCACTAAGGGATCTCTCACAGATTATAGGAAATGCTTTCTGGAATTATCAAGCCTCAAGGTGTTTCTAGCCAAGTGCTATAATGGATATAAAATGTTGTGTCTTACAAGTGAGCTATAGGCTCCTATTTATAGAGTTTAGAGACACCCTTTGAATTTCAAATTCCACCAACCCCCATGGCTGTTACCAATGTTTAATTGGATTAATATGGAATTAAAAATGAGATTTGGGAGTTATTTGGGTTTTTTGAGCCGTTCAACAAAGATTGAAAAAACTGAAGAAAAAAAATGGTCAATTTTTGGCCTGTGGCCACGGCCACCGACCATTTTCAACACTAAAAAATGTGTTGTTTTTCCAAACGGTTCCAAACCCTCCCAAATGATTTTGTAATTCCCAAAACACATTATTGGGGTTAAAATCATATCTCTAACAGCCATATTACATATGGCTTTATGAAATTCATCTCAATATTGTGTAACAACAAATTTACACAATAAAATGTAATATTTAGAAGTTACAAATTTGTAACACCAAATATGTTACATTATTTGGATATATCTCATATATCTAAATATTGTAACTCTCTATTATATGTTACAATATGTGACACACTTTGTCACATTTATTTAATCTAAAACATTATATTATAATATAATATAATATTACATTATATTATAAAATAATATGACAAGCAAGCATATGCCCATAAATTTACGGGGCTTAGTTATCTAAACAAGTCATATAAATGTATGGGGCTCATTATCTAAACAATCATATGTCCAAGGAATAAATTATTGGGACTTGTTATCTAAACAAGTTATATGTTTGCTATCTAAACAATTCATATACTAAAACAACTAAAAATATATCATACATATAACATAAACATATATCAAAACATAAAAGCATACAAAATCTATCCTATTTTCCTTACCAATACCGGGATTTATGAGAACAAGGACGGGATTTGGAACACTCCTAAAACAAATAATAAGAATGTGAGTATTTCTAAAGAAAGAGATGATAAAGAAATGAACTAAACCACCAAGAGGATACTTACCGAAAATAAACCTTAAGTTCAAAGAACTTAAATACCTAACCAAGAATGGAAACAATGAGTTAGGATTTGAGTAAAGAAAACTAAAGGAAACTAAGGAACCATACAAAAATGAACTTAAGATTAGGATAACCTTTGAATATACTAGCACCGAACTACACCTTGATATTGAAAACACACTATAAATCTCACTTCCCAAGTGTTTATAAGGCTTAAGATGATAAAGCTTTTATCCCAACCCAAGTGTTTATCACTCTATAGTAACCCTAGTAGCTTGAAAGCTCTGAACACAGCTTGAAGAATGAGAGAAATGGCTGGGTACTAGGTCCTATTTATAGAGTTCAAGGAGTGAATAATATATATATATAGAATATGTCTGATGTTATGTTGATAATATTACGTAAATATCATAAAATTCCAAAGTTTATCTATGTGGTCTTAATCTCATATTAGTATAAGAGTATCGAGATTAAGATAATAAATTTGAAACAGTTCGCAATAAAATAAAGTTATGGAATCTTTAGATTAATTACTGCTAGTACAGTTTGCTAGTATTATGAATACAAGTGACCTAGATCCGGATCACTAGTTTAGTAGGACACTTTAGTGAAGGTACTTTATATATAGTGATATAGAACTGGACCAGATGTGATTTGTTAATACTTGTTTAAATACTGTTTCATAGTATTAATCAAACACATCAAACGATGATCATATACACGATGATCATATATATGATGATCTTAATCCCGAGGTTACTATGAACTCTTATATATGTCATATGATCATTTGATTCATGCATTAAGGTTTGTCAGAATGATCAGGATAAGAACAATTGTTTTGGGGACTCAATGTATATATGGCTGGGGACATAGTTTAACAAATATGGAATCTATACCTTCTTAAAGATTAAATAATAGTTCCTTATTGGGTTGAATTTTGGAACTGAAAAGGTTATGAGCGCTCACGTCGCAAACTTGTTGTGCACAACCTTCACTAGTAAAGTCAATGGTACACTAGGAACAAGATATAGTTAAAAGTGTAAAACAGTAATTTTATTCCCTTTTAATTATGAACCATTAATAGAGAATTAACGTTGTATGTAATGATTATATCAATATACACTTTATTCTTTAATAAAATACTTCGTAAATATATGTCTATAATTATCAAGAATTCAATCTCATATTTATAGTGGACATTAATAAATACGATTATTTAATCAAAGAGCTTTGATTAATAATCTAATATTTATTAGAGCTTGATATTATAGGTCCATAGGTCCCCAGAGTGGCTCTATCAACACTATATCAAGGTAAGAGTTGATACAAGGGTAAATCTGTAATTTGGAAATTTGAGAAGAATTTTATTCTTCGGGTCAAATATACAATTATATGATAATTAAGGTTGAATAATTAATTACTAAATTTTCGAAAATATGTTTATTAATTTAAATATATAATTTTGAAATATATATATAAATAATAAATAAAATTTTGAATTTAATTATTTTATTTGAATGGGAAAAATAAAATTGGTAAGTCAAAATAGTTTTTGATTTATTGAATTTAAAAAGATGATGATAATGATGATCATCAATTTGAATTTAAAATTTAAAATTTGAAATATGATTGTGATCTTTTCTTTAAAAAGATAATACCATATTTTGTGGAATGATTGATTTTAATTAAATAAAAAAAAATGCAATATCCCTGAAAGGGAATACTGCTATACATGCATGACACAGTCCAGGGACTGTGCCATGCGTGTAGCAGTGTACTAATAAAGTATCATTATTGTTTTATTTTATTATTTATTTATTTAATAATTTGAAAATATATATTTTCAAATTTGGTAAGTTAGATATTTACCTAAATCAGTTCCTATCATCATTATGATATTATTAATATATTACTATTATGATTAGGAATAATAAGGTAATATATAATATTTATATATATGTATTATGAAAGAATAAGAAGAAGAAGAAAATCAACAGTGAACATTTAGAAAAAAGTTTCAGAATTTGTCAGTAAGAAATTGTCATTATCTTCTTATTTTATTCTACTCTTTCTCAAGTCATAATCCAAGTTCTCATGTGTTGAGATATACTTGTGATTTCTAAATTATAAACTCATGTTCTCTATGTGCCCACACACATCTTGAGGTGTAGAGAACACTTCAGAAGATCGTGGTTTGAGTACTCAAAGTGTTGGATATGAATATCGATATATATACGAAAGACTCAAAGAAACTTGATAGGCTTCAAGAGGTCAATATTTATGTTCTTGAACATTTGTATAAATGTGCATATGATATATATAAGTATGTGTATATTGATATACGTTTGTTGCATGATTAATGATATTGCATATTAATGTTTCTGTCCGAGTGTTTTCTTGAATATATAAATTATTTATATGAGAGATAGAAAATTTATGCGTTTATATACTGGGCCCACCACGCCAATTTCGTTGTGCACTCTGATTGTTTTTCCAACAAAGTGAACATGGATCATTTAACCTGGTCGTCTGCGACTACACTTATGGTAAAGATTAAACCTATTCGGGTACATCACATACCACACCGCCTATTTATGACTTCACAGGGGGCAAACAAAACATAAAGAACGGACGTCAAAAGAGCATGGGGCTTTATTCGTTATTATTCTACAGTGGAGAATTTGATTGCACATAGGGGCCTAAATGTTGAATAAAATTTCTACATCGAGTCGGAGGATATGTACATAGGGGCATATGAGTTTGAGATATCCTATTCGCATTAATGTCGCATGCTTATACCAAAAAAGAATGGAGACATTGTTCACATAAATAAGTCAGAATTGTGCAAAGCACGAAAACTGACTTGGAGGGCAAATGTTATACCCATTTTTTGGGCATTTATGACATTTAAAAAAATAGCAATTATAAAGGGATGATGAACATGACCTATAACCTTCCTATTCCCACAAAGTACGAATGAATTCCTGTTCCCACAGAGTACAAAGGAGTTCCTGTTCTCACAACGTACAAAGTACTTCCTGTTCTAACAAAGCACAAAGCAGTTCATGTTCTCACAAAGCACAAAGTACTTTCTGTTCTCACGAAGTAAAAGGTAAAACCACCAAACACTAACAGGAGGGGTCTGGTCACTTAAGCCATATTTCTCTATTCCTGTTCGCTCAGGAAGGACAAGGTTTGCTAACAGAGACAAGAAAGGTCACAACAAAGACACTTGATCGTGCATCATGGTTATTTTATGCATGTTCGTTCAACACACAACATCTGTGCTAACAGAATTAGTGTAGGAATACAGAGTCGTCATTTATCAAAATGTAACTGTATTTGTGTTGTAATGTATTATTTGCGGCCAAACCCAATAACTTAGACCCATGATCTAATTGTAACCCTAAACTCCTCGCTACAAATAAGATGAGATGTGTTAGAAATAGGGGGGACAATTCATAATGCCGAAACTCGATTATTGTATAAACAAGTCCTTAGATAATGTAAATGTGAATGGGGACTATGGAACAACCGGCGACGCAAGTTCGCTGGAAACTATGGTTCTTTAAGCTTAAATATTAATAAAAGTGACTAAGTAGACGTAGGTCACCTTTTTAGGGCCGAACCACTATAAAATATGGTGTTATTTATTTTATTATATCTCTATTATTGAATCAATTTCTTATATTCTCAAGTTGACGAAAAATGGTGTCAACATATATTAATATAATTATTAAATATCTAGTATTGTATTATATATTATTATAATAATAATGATATTTTATAACATTGGAATTTATATTAATATAATTAATAAATATCTAGTCTAGCATTAAATATTATTATAATAATGATATTTTATAACATTTGAATTTATAACAATGATATTTTATAACATTTGAATTTATTATTGTTGACGCGGTTCTTCGCTAACAGGTAATTAAGAAAATAAGAGAAAGAGATTAGTGCTTAATAATGAACCGAAATAGATGAATGATCTTTTAATGGACTGATGACACAACTACGTTTTTAGGTGGTTCAAAGGTTAAAATCCTTCTACTCCACCAGCCAATATTATTGCTATATTTCTGGTATTCTTTACAGGATACTTTGTTACATAATCGAATCCAACCCCTTGCAACTTCCAGGGTCTCCATATTTATAGGAGAGGGCACCTGGAAGTTGGTAAGGGGGGTCATCCCGTGACCTTCTTACCCATCATGTCACTTCTATGACATTCATGATTAATTCCTAAACCCTGACAAATGAAGTGTGGTCTAATCAACAAGTAAGGGGGATAATGGGCCGCACGGCCCAACCCAGTCGTGGGTGTCTGAATACGCACGTTCATGCTGCGTGTCTGAGAATTCAGGGATATATCAGACACGTGATGTCTGATATATGCACGTTTACATTGCGTGGTTGACTTTATAAAAGGTCATAGCTTCCAACTCCAATTCGTACCCCGAGCTGGATGCCTTCTCGACCTGCGGCCTTCATAGTCCTGACTCGGCCCTTGAGTAATCTTGACGAACCTTTGGTTACCTCGAGCTAAAGAGGTAGGACCTGACAACGGTAGCTCCGGTCATGGGGTATCCACGTGGCTGATATAATTAGGCCATATCTTAGCTCGCTAATAGCCCATTGGAAAATCAAGGCGTACATCTGCCCCCCAAGCCCCTGCTCGTGGTACACGACGTCGTGTAGGGCCACAGTAGGAGCTTTTAGGCTTCTCCATGGACTCTCCATATTCCACCTTTTACGCAGGCGCCGAATACGTGGAACATCGTGGTTGGTGACGGTATGTCTTCCGAGAACCGCATTAAATGGCCTAGCCTATACTCAGCCGTCGTTTCGCCTTTCGAGTGGAGAGCCTCGGATCCCACATCAGGGCAATCCAACGGCCCTCCTCACGTGGCCTTTCACGTATATAAAAGGGATGGCCACCTTACGCATGGGCCACCCGTCTATTTGATAATTTTCCAAATCTCCCATCTTCTTCTCTCTTCTCACCCTAAAAAAACCCTCTTTTTCTCCTGGTTACCGTTCCCAGCATTCCAGAAGGTCAGTCGCAAGGACTCCTTTGAGGTCTTGAAACCAGTCACTGCGGTGAGGCCCCAACTCAGACGACCCCTTCATCTCCCCCATAGCAAAACACTTCATAAGTTCTCTGACTGTGCATGTTTTAAATTTTTTTTTTCACTATAGCCTAGGTAAATAGTTCCTGTAGCTGCATGCAATATTCTGTTGGTTTTTTGTGGGTATGAAGGGTGTAGGCTTTTATTTTAGGGCATCGATCGTAGACAAAAAACATTTAGGAGCATGGTTCAGTAGGGTGCGTTTTCTGGGGAAACCTTCTGGGTAGATTTTTGGGTATGCTTGTTCAAAATATCCAGTACTTTGGGTGCAAAATCGGATAGCTTAGGGGACACGCTTCACAGGCGGTTTTGCACCTCTTGCCTACTGAAACTTTCCTCCCAAGGCAAATTTCTATCCTGACCCTCCTGACACATGAATTCCGAGTAATCGGGGATCTGTTGGGAGCACAGGCGCGTGTTCATAGAACCGCGTGGTCTCACTCTCCACGGGCTGAGATTACCTCAGCCCGTGCAAAGGAAACACCTTCTCTTTAGATTCTTCCTTATGCTTAGGTCGCCTTTTCTGAAATTTCTTCTTTTGTTCGCTAGGCGACCAGATGGGACCCAAGAAGAACGCTCCTAAGAGGATCGCAGGCAGCTCGTCCTCCCAACAATCCAAAGGAAATGAGGTGATGACAGACTCCCCAATCCCCGTCTTTGGGCCGGTCGTGGAGCAGGAGCTCGAGGTGGCGCCCAATGCCTTCTTTGAGGCCGAGAGGATTGTCTCGAAGATCACTGACCAGGGGAAAGTGAATAGAATACTCCTTTCCCACAACATCAAGCTGGGGAGGGGCGCCCTGATTGCCTGACCTCCCGCGGAAGGTGAGCAAAGTTGCGCGCCGCTCGACGAGGAGTTCGCGGCTAGGAGTGACGAGCACTTCAAGGCTGGGGCCTTCCTCCCACTGGACTAACACTTTGCCGACTTCCTCAACTACATGAGGTTGGCTCCTTTCCAGCTCCCCCCCAACTCCTACCATTTGTTGGCGGGGTTGAGATATATGTTCTTGAAACAGGAGTGGGAGGTCCCTACTCCAGCAGATATCCTATATTTTTTCTACCTCAAGGCCAGCCCGGAGCAGCGGGGGCGAGGCGACGGGTTCTATTACTTGACCCAATTTCCAAATACGGCTCCGGTCATCGAGCTTTCCAGCCACCCCAATGACTTCAAAGACCAGTTCTTTATGTCCAAGAGGTTTCGCAACTGCGAACTACACTACTTCAACCGTCCTCGTAAGTACCTTTTTCTCTTAGCTCGTAAATTAAGTATCGATTAGCTCCCCCCTTTATCCATTTCTGACTTAGAATAATTATGCATCCATTTTCGCAAGGACAGACAAGTCTGTGATCCTCGGGAGTCAGTACGGGCTGGCTGGTCTGCCCCCAGTGAAAAGGACTATCGCCAGCTCGTGACAGACGAGACGATGTTGGTGTGCAAGCTGATCTCACCGGGCCAGACTTTGGCCCTGAGGAGACCCCGAGGGCTTCCCCCAGCTCGCGAGATGAGGCCCATCCCCGAGGAGGAGGCCGCGGGGGATGAGGACGAGGAGGACGACGTGCCCCTCCTAAGGACGAGGAGGAAACGGGCGCTGGAGGTCGCCCAAAGAACGGACGAGGAGAGGATCCGGTCCGGAGCAGCCGCAGGTCCTTCTGGGCAAGGTAATCCTTACATGTTCAGGGGCTTAGATAGGGCCACCGCCGATCCTCGGTTAGCTAGGTTTAATCCCAATCAGCCCGTCCAACGCCATCGAAACAACCCCGACCTCGACATAACCCTACTCCAGTGTGTCAACTGACTCGTGCTGGATTACGAGAGTAGTCGCCCTAGGGGTACCGTAGTCGTAGACAACACTTTAGCCTTTAGGTCGGCCTTATTTGAGGAGTATGAGACCAATCTTCGGTCATGGCCCTCGCTCTGGGAGGGTATTGTAGCTCCGGGTCTTAGGCAGTACGTAGAAGAGTCTAATCCTGAGCCAGTTTTAGACCCAGAACCTGTGCCAGCCGGCGAAGTCATTGTCTTAGATTCCCCCGCAGAAGCTCCGGGGCCGATGGTCGTGACCATAGATTCCTCTTCTAGCTTGGGGGGTAGGATCCTTTTCAATATATATACTTGAGTTCCGCTTTTTCCCCCTTATTTTTGTTCTTGCATGAATGCTTACTTGTATATTAATGTTGTCTTTGTTTTGCCAGAGGAAATGTCTCAACCCGAGAATAGAGACCTGCGAGCTATGTTCGCTGGAGGGAACTCCTCTGCTGAGGCCTCTAGGCCCAAAATGAAGAAGCTCCGGGTGGCGAAGAAGGTCGTTGGGACCCTAACCAAGTCCTCTGCAGAGGGGAAAGACCAGGCCCCAGCTGCCCAGGCCAAGGTACCTCCACCTCCTGCCGTAGTGGAGAAGATCCCCCCGCCCCCTCCACGAGCTCCGGCCTTTGTTCGGGATACGGGGGCAGAGCCCGGGATTTTGGCAACCGCAGCCCCCGAGGTGCGCATTCCGGTGGACCCCCAAGCCCTGGAGAAAATTCCCGACATCTTTCGAGGGACGGTGTACGAGACGGCGACCTACACCGTCAACCACTACTATGGCGCCACCGAAAGGGATCTGCAGGCGATCGAAACAAGGAGCCTGGAGAGCGTGATGGAGTCTTCACTGGGAATGGCTCTAACGGTAAGCCAATTTTACACTTTGTACCCTTTGGTTTCCATGCATCGTGCGTTCCTTCTTTTTTCTTTTCTAAGGCAGTTGCCTCTTTGCTTTGCAGGGTGCCTTGGCTCTTCACCGGAGCATATCCAGGTCCAAGGCTCGCCTCGAGGACATGAGGGGCGAGCATCAGGCTATTTTGGTTGCCCAGCAAACTATTTTGGCTGCACTGAAGATTGCCCAAAAGCAGGAGCAGGAGGCCAAGGATGCCTTGGCGGCCGCGCGGGCCGAGCTGGAAGCGTCCCGCCCCAACCTGGAAGAGACCGAGGCTAACAAGGCCGCCCTAGCCGCGGTAACGGCCGAACTCGAGGAGGCCAGGACTGCCCGGGCCGCGTTGGACACCGCAAAAGCCGAGGCCGAGGAGGCTAAGGCCGCCCTTGAAAAAGAGAAGGCGGCCTCCAGCTCCGCCATGGAGGACATGTTATACCACTGCTGGGTCTTCAGCCCTGATGGCGATTTTTCCTTCCTAGGAGCGGAAGTCTGGGAGCCCTTCCTGGAGGGGTTCAAAGCTCGTCTTCAGCGAGAGGCGCCCTCTGAGACTGGGGAGACCTCCACAGCGGCCGAGCAGGAGGGCGAGACGGCGACCTCAACAGAGCAGCCCGGTGGAGCCTAGGGCCTTTCTTTTTCGCACCCACATTATTATTATTATTATTATTATTATTATTATTATTATTATTATTATTATTTTGTAACTTTTGTATGAGGTTTTTCCACCTCGAGACAATTGGCTTTATCAATTTTTGCATTTAATTGATTTATTTCCTTTTGCCTCTACACATTTTGGTCATTGCTTTGAAAAACTTAGTTCGTGTTAATTCTTGACTAATATTTTGTGCTTTTTAGGAAAAACACCGATTAATCAATCTGAATTAACTTCTAAGCTTTATGACCTGATTATGTCCAGGACGTTAGTTTGAAAACTTAGTTCGCGTTAATTTGTATCAATATCTCGTGCTTTTTAAGAAAAACAACGATCAATCAATTTGAATTAACTTCTAAGTTCTATGACCCGGTTATGTCCAGGACATTAGTTTGAAAACTTAGTTCGTGTTAATTTTTATCAATATCTCGGGCTTTTTAAGAAAAACAACGATCAATCAATTTGAATTAACTTCTAAGTTTTGTGCCGACCTGGTTATATCTAGGATAGGACTTAGTTCGCGTTAATCCTTTATCAATATCTAGTGTTTTTTAAGAAAAACAACAACCAATCAATTAGAATCAACTTCTAAGCCTTTAAGGCGACCTGGTTATATCCAGGATAGGGCTTAGTTCGCGTTAATCCTTTATCAATATCTCGTGTTTTTTAAGAAAAACAACGATCAATCAATTTGAATAAACTTCTAAGCCTTTAAGGCGACCTGGTTATATCCAGGTACCATATGCCCCCAAGTAACTAGGAAAGGGTCTTTCGTGGTTACTTGAGATTACACCCACAAATATACACAATAATAAACAAAGATTTAATTCTCATTGCTTAACAAAAAGTGGCATTTAAGCCTTACAAGGGTGCCACTGATAATATTTCTTCAAATGAATGGCGTTCCAAGTTCGTGGGACTGCCCCTCCATTGAGCCGAGCTATCTTATAAGTTCCTTCCTTAATGACCTCGGTGATTTGATATGGCCCTTCCCAGTTCGATCCCAATACTCCATCTTTGGGATCCT
Source organism: Humulus lupulus (assembly GCF_963169125.1). NCBI lineage: Eukaryota > Viridiplantae > Streptophyta > Magnoliopsida > Rosales > Cannabaceae > Humulus > Humulus lupulus. The sequence goes on along the minus strand of NC_084800.1, from coordinate 90,128,995 downwards.
TACCGGCCAAGAAGACCCTCCTGAGGACCAGGTCGCCAATGCTAAAGGCACGCTTTTTGACCTTTGACTTGAAATAACGAGTGATTTTTTGCTGGTAATGTGCGAGCTGAAGCTGCGAATCTTCTCATCTTTCATCAACCAGGTCAAGGGAAGCGCAAATTAGTTCGTGGTTGTGGTCCTGGTCATATTTCTGGACTCGAAGCGAAGATACCTTACTCTCGACAAGGAGGACTTCCTCACTCCCAAAAGTCAGGGAGAAAGGAGTATGACCCGTAGGAGTCCGATGCGAGGTCCGGTATGCCCACAAAACCTGGGGGAGCTGTTCTGGCCAGACCCCCTTGGCTTCGTCTAGTCTCTTCTTAAGGCTCTCCTTTAGCGTCTTATTGACGGCCTTGACCTGGCCATTCGCCTGTGGATAGGCTAGGGACGAGAAGCTTTTCACAATTCCGTACCTTTCACAAAATTCGGTGAAGAGGTCGCTGCCGAACTGAGTCCCATTGTCGGATACGATCTTTTTCGGTAGCCCGAACCAGCAGATAATGCTCTTGACCACGAAGTCGAGAACTTTCTTGGAAGTTATTGTTGCCAAAGTTTCTGCCTCAGCCCACTTCGTAAAGTAGTTGATGGCCACCACAGCGTAGCAGACCCCGCCCTTTCCAGTAGGGAGGGCGCCAACCAAGTCGATTCCCTAGACTGCAAATGGCCATGGGGACAAGATGATCTTCAGCTCGACTGGGGGAGCATGGGCAACTGTGGCGAATCGCTGGCACTTGTCACATTTCTTGACGTATGAGATCGAGTCCTTTGACAGAGTGGGCCAGTAATACCCTTGCCTTAAGATTTTTAGGGCTAGGCTTTGCCCCCCAGTGTGATCCCCGCAAAAACCTTCGTGCACTTCCTGCAGGATGGCATTTGCTTCGCTTGGCAGAACACATCGTAGGAGAGGTAGGGAATGCCCTCGGTGGTACAACACCCCATCTACCATCGCATACCTTGGTGCCTGGTACAGTACCCGCCGTGCATCATTACGTCCTTCGAGTAGCTTTCCTTTGGTGAGGTACTCGAGGATGGGAGTCATCCAGGTCGGTCTGGCGTCAATCATCTCGACCTCCACCCCGACCTCTTCTATACTTGGTTTTTCCAAGAATTCCACCGGTACTAACCCCAGCGTCTCCGTCTCCCCAGAGGTAGCGAGCTTGGCGAGGGCGTCTGCGTTAACGTTCTGCTCCCGAGGTATCTGCTCGATTGAGCCTCGCTCAAACGTGGATAGTTCGACTTTTACCTTGGCCAGGTAAGCAGCCATCTTGGCTCCTCGTGCTTGATATTCACCTAGCACCTAGTTTACCACGAGCTGGGAATCGTTGAAGCACTGAACGGAGCTGGCCTTCAGCTCTTGGGCTATCCTTAGCCCGGCCAGCAAAGCTTCGTATTCGGCCTCATTGTTGGAGGCCTTGAATCCGAATCTCAGCACTGAGTGGAATCTATGTCCCTCTGGAGATATCAAAATGATCCCAGCCCCTGAGCCGTTCTCATTGGATGAGCCGTCCACGAAGATCTTCTAAGACGTTTGGGCCGAGGTGACCTGGGGTGAGTCTTCCACAGGATCCTCCATGAATCCTGTGCACTCTGCCACAAAATCGGCCAGGGCCTGACTTTTTATAGCAGTTCGTGGGGTGTACAAGATCTCAAACTGACTGAGTTCGATAGCCCACTTTAACAGGCGTCCCGATGCTTCAGGTTTTTGTAAAACCTGCCTTAAAGGCTGATCGGTCATGACGTGTACTGAGTGGGATTGGAAATACGGCCTGAGCTTTTGGGAGGCCGTGATAAGACAGAACGCCAATTTTTCCATCAACGGGTATCGGGACTCAGCCCTGAGAAGTATCTTGCTGATGTAGTAGATCGGCTTATGAACTCGGTCTTCTTCTCAGACCAATACACCACTAGCTGCATCCTCTGTGACAGCTAGGTAGAGGAAAAGGGGCTCTCCCGCCTTTGGCTTGGACAATACGGGCGACTCGGCCAGATGCGCCTTCAGATCGAGGAAAGCTCTTTCTCACTCCTCTGTCCATTCGAATTTCTTGTTTCCTCGGAGCAGGTTGTAGAATGGCAGGCACTTGTCGGTGGATTTTGAAATAAACCGATTTAGGGCTGCCACCCTTCCTGTCAGGCCTTGGACATCTTTACGCGACCTGGGTGAGGGAAGCTCGAGCAATGACCTGATCTTATCGGGGTTAGCCTCGATTCCTCTAGTGTTGACGATGAAACCCAGGAATTTTCCAGATGCGACCCCGAAAGTGCACTTCTGAGGGTTAAGCCTCATGCCGTATTCTCTTAGTATCTTGAAGCACTCTTCCAGGTCGGAAACATGGTTATCGGCAGTCTTTGACTTGACCAACATGTCATCAACGTACACTTCCATGTTCTTCCCGATCTGGTTGGCAAACATTCTATTCACTAATCTCTGGTATGTAGCACCTGCGTTCTTCAGCCCGAACGACATGACCTTGTAGCAATAGACGTTAGTCGGGGTCATGAAGCTGGTGTGTTCTTGGTCTGTCGGATTCATGGCGATCTGATTATAGCCTGAGTACGCATCCATAAAGGACATAAGCTCGTGCCCCGCCGTGGCATCCACCAATTGATCGATCCTTGGCAAGGGGAAACAATCTTTGGGGCAGGCTTTATTCAGGTCGGAGAAGTCGATGCAGGTCCACCATTTCCCGTTGGGCTTCGGGACCAGCACGGGGTTGGCGACCCAAACCGGAAACTTGGCTTCACGGATAAAGCCGCATCTCTTGAGCCGGGCTACTTCTTCTTCTAAAGCCTCAGCCCGAGTTGTTCCCAGGCACCTATGCTTCTGGGACTTTGCAGGAACGCTCTTATCCAAATGAAGGGTGTGCATGATGACATTTGGACTGATTCCCACCATGTCCTCGTGTGACCATGCAAACACATCCAGGTTATCCTGCAAAAACTTGATCAGCTCCACTTTTCTCTTGCCACAGAGGTTTTCCCGAGCTTGATCATCCGTGAAGGATTTTGTGGATCGATGTTCACTTCCTCGAGCTCTTCAATGGCTTGGAGCTCGGCCCAAAATAGCATTGTATGCGGCGAGGCAGTCGATAACCACGAACTCGAGGAGTTTCAAGACTTTTCGAGGTCCCTCTCCTAAGGTGATCACCAACTCGACCGTCCCTATAGCCGCTGATCCTTCTCCCGAAAAACCATACAGCATCATGGAGATCGCCTTCAGCTCGGCAACAGTCAAACCCATCTTCTCCAGCGTGGACCGGAATAGAAGGTTTACCAAGCTCCCATTATCTATCAGCACTCTCCTAACCCTCCGATTAGCGAGCTGCACTGCTACGACCAGAGGGTCGTTATGAGGGAGCTGAACGTGGCCAACATCTTCTTCAGTAAAGATGATAGGTTGCCTCTCCAATCACTGCTGCTTTGGCAGATGCTGCTCCGGGACGAACTCTACTCCGTTATGCGCCTTGAGTTCGTTTAAGTACCTCTTTTGGGCACCTCTGCTTGTGCCAGCCAAATGCGGACCTCTCGAGATTATGGCTATCTCTCCTCCTATCATTGGAGGAGGGACGTCTTGATCTACCCGAGACCCGGGCTGACTGGCCGAGGCTTCCAGAGCAGGTTGGCTTGTTGGAACCCTATTCCGTGCGTACTGAGCCAAGGGGCTGGCTCTGATGAGAGTTTCGATCTCATCTTTCAAATGCCTACAATCATAAGTATTATGGCCAACGTCGTTGTGGAAACGGAAAAACTTGGAGGTGTCTCTCTTCCCCTTCTGGTGCTTTAATGGCTCCGGCTTCTTCCAGGGGAGGCGAGCAGAGTTCGCTAGGAAGATGTTCTCCCTAGAGTGGGTGAGCTCTGTATAAGTCGCGTAGACTGGCTTAAATTTTTCTACGAGCTTATTTTTCTTTGGGCCGTGCTGGTTGCCCTCGCCATTCCCCTTTCTTTTGCCTCCACTGAACTGGTTATTCTGCGTAACGTTCTAGGTCGTTGTTACGACCTCCGTTCCCACTCCAGAGGACTGCTCAGGGACCTGGCTGGTTCCTGCAGCTGAGGCTTGGGCCTCCTCCAAGTTGATCCACCCTTGGGCTCTATTTAGGAATTCGTTTACTGTAACAATCCAACTACTCTAGACTTTTGGACCATTAACGAAAACTATACATAAACATTAATCCTTAATAAAAACTTACAAGTGAAAATACCATAACTTTATTTAGAAACTTGTAAAAAAAAATAAAGATGTACCTTACATAAAATATCAAGTAGGATATGGGATCCCATTGTTTTAAAACCAAAACATGACATAATTAAAAAGAGATTTACATAATAAAATGCGGAAAAATACATGTAAACCATAAGAAACAAAACTACATCCTCGAATCGAAACGCTCGGCTCTTGAATCCATTCTGCCTCAATACACATTCTCCAAGCTTCCAAGAACCTTTCCCTCCACTAAGACTATTTTCCTGCACATATAAACAAAAATGAGTGAGCCTAATGCCCAGCAAGGAAAAATCTAACACATAGTCCATATACATAAATTTCATAAAAACATAAAAACATAAAAACATAACATAACACTTATATCACATACATACTATAATGGCCATTATTACTTGGGGTCCCATAGACTAAACAAGTCATATGCCCATTAGATTAGTGGGGTCTTGCTAGCTAAGCAAGTCATATGCCCATAATCTATTTGGGGGTTGTTAGTCATATGGGTCATATGCCCAAGTCTACAATCATACATATCATAACATATTTCATAACACAAAAATCATAAGATAACATATAATAACATATAACATATAAATTCTATCCTATTTTCCTTACCAAAAATACCGGGATATGAGGACAGAGTTGGGACTTTGGAACACTTCTAAAAACCATTTATGAAAGGGTGAGTTTATTGAAGAAAATGAGATGAAAGAGATGAAGGAACTATACTATTAAAATATACTTACCAAAACCTTGTGCTCAAGAACTTAGATTTCCTAACCAAAATAAGAATAAGGTTAGAAGGCTGAGTAGAAGACTATGAGAACTTAAATAAAATAATACCAATGAACTAGAGTGTGGAAATACCTTGAAGACTTGTAAGACCAATCTAAACCTTGAACCGAAATGCTATAAAACCTTACTTCCCAAGTGTTTGATAAGCTTATAATGATCAAGCTTATGATTCCCAACCCAAGTGTTTACACTCTCACACTCACCTAGCAACTTGCAGCCTCTGAACTTAGAGTAATAGATGAATAAATGGCTGGGTACTAGGTCCTATTTATAGAGTTTAGGAATGAAAAGATCTCATTTAACTTGAATAAAAATAATGGCTTTTTAAGTGAAAATAATTTGAATTATTGTTCAGTAGAGGCTGAAGACTTGTTCAGAAAGGTGCTGGACTTATCAAGAGGTTGAAGGTTTGAATGGGAAATGATTTTGAAAACTTTCAAAATGTGCTGAGAGGGGCGATATATCGCCCCCTGTAGGCGATATATCGCCTGGGCCAGTATGCCCGAGGCAATCGTGCATCGTTTCGGGTTTTTCGTATCTTCGTGCTGCGATATATCGGCATACGCTGATATTTAAACACGAAATTACACATTTTTAGCTTAATTTAAATTGAGTAAACAGCCTTGACTAAGCCCTTTTACGTTTTCAAAGCTACTGACTGACCTTAGAGCATTCAAATTTTACCCTTAATAAATTTAATCCTCAAAATACTTAATCATTAATAACCCATACATAACATGTGCTATAATCCTATTGGTTCTTATTTAAACCTTATAGTATACTAAATATTGTCCTCAATATCAATCATATTAATCAAACCTTAGGTTAAAATTAATATTCTTAAACTATAGGTTAAACTTAGAAAATCTACAAGTACTACTATGAGTGTCCAAATAAATCCCGGTCTGAACCAAAAATCCACAGTTATAACAATAATATTAATATTACTATTATACTACTATCTAACTTAGCTAAGTAAAGTTCTTGGACTCTACATTTACTGAGCTGACTCCCTTCCTTTGTATTTCATTCCAGAGTCCCCCTCCGATGAGGATTCCAGTTCTCAAAGCCATGAGCTTGGAGCTGTCATCTGCGTCTCTGGCCCGAGCAGCGACGTTCGCGAACCTGCTCAGGTAAGCCTTCAAAGGCTCGTCGGGTTGTTGCCTCACGTTAGCCAAGGAGTCGGCCTTGACGCGGGAGGCCTGGGAGGCTCGGAATGCCCTTTTGAAGTCAGTAGAGAAAGTTTTCCAGGAGCTGATTAATTGTTTCTTTCTTTGTTTGAACCACTGTCTAGCTGGTCCAATCAGTGTGGAGGGAAATATCAGACACCTCAGCTCAGGGCCAATGTTGTGGGTCATCATCAGGGTATTGAACATGCCCAAATGATCTGACGGATCTCCGTCTCCGTTGAATTTGGACAGGTGCAGCATACGAAAACCAGGTGGGTATGCCGTTGCTGCTATGCTGGGGGCGAAGAGCTCAAGCTCGTCCCCCGAATCATATTCGTCTTTCTCTTTCTCCGACAGGAGCTTCCTCATTAGCTCCTCCATCTGAGCCAGGCGCTCAAGGGTTTTGTCCTGATCTTCTTGGTTATTCCGGGGCTGTTCAACAGCTCCAGATCTACTGTGTACGTTTGGTGGGTTATTGCCCCTCCTATCTTGAGATAGGTTATTTGGGACATTCCCGCGGTTACGTATCTCGGACAGGTCTCCCCTGAGCGAGCATGGCTGCCACCTCCCACCGGGTCCCCCCTATGAGAGTTAAGGCGATCTCGTAGGTCGCCCCTTGGGGTGGTTTGAGGACTTTACGCCGAGCTTAAACGTTGACACAGGTCTCCGCCAGAAAGGTCACTCCAGCGACTGCCAGTCCAGTAGCTCCCGTTAGAGAAGCTCGGAGTCCGCCTCTGGGGGTGAGGATCCGGGCTCCCTCTGGGTGCCCTGCCACGACGGGAAGGTCCTGCGGATGGCGGGTTTCTCCTGCTGCTTCCATAAGCTGGAATATCTCGGATAGGCCGAGGAGGAGAGGGATATCTTATTGGTGACGGAGGATTTCTGACCGGGGATGCAATCCTGGTTCTGTCAGGGCGGATCAAGTTAGGTGGGGGCCTTTCGGCCCTGCCAACCTGCGGGCCCCGTGCCTGGCGATTTGGACGAGGCATAGGATGACTGGCGGGGACGGGCTGGGGCTGTGAGCCCTCCCCGGATCTCCTTCTAGAACTCCCTCGAGCCCTCCTGGGCGCGCTCGAGGCTGGCAGTGAGCTGGGAGTTGAAGTTCAGACCGAGCGGCTATACTGTTGCTCGGCTCTGGGTATTTCTTCGAAGTTTGCTTCTCGGTGGTGCGATGAGGGAGTAGAGTTGGACGTCAGAGGTTTGTCTGAGCGGCTAGGCTTGGACCGATTACCTCGGCAGGACTTACGAGTCTCGCCTTACCTCTTTTTGACGTTATCGTCGGTTGTAAGAGGGGGTAACCGGGCCAACACCTCCTTAATCTGCTGACTAGCTTTCACCAATTGGCTCCTCAGCTGAGCGTTCTCCATCTCTACCGCCGTGTAAAAATCTGGGTTCGGATTAGGTGGCCGGGGTGCCGAATTTCCAGTGTCATCCTGACTTATCGGCTGCTTGCCCGGCCGCTGCTGGACTTCAGGATTTTGCTCACCGGAGATGGCGGCATGATGAGCCTCTTGCCCATCATGTTGTTCCGCCTCGTTACCGTGTCTTGATCAAGTGGTCACCATAGTTGGATGTTTGCGATAGCACAAATCTAACTAACTCTCAATGAAAGCACCAAACTGTTGACGCGGTTCTTCGCCAACAAGTAATTAAGAAAATAAGGGAAAGAGATTAGTGCTTAATAATGAACCGAAATAGATGAATGATCTTTTAATGGACTGATGACACAACTACGTTTTTAGGTGGTTCAAAGGTTAAAATCCTTTTACTCCACCAGCCAATATTATTGCTATATTTCTGGTATTCTTTACAAGATACTTTGTTACATAATCGAATCCAACCCCTTGCAACTTCCAAGGTCTCATATTTATAGGAGAGGGCACCTGGAAGTTGGTAAGGGGAGTCATCCCGTGACCTTCTTACCCATCATGTCACTTCTGTGTCATTCATGATTAATTCCTAAACACTGGCAAATGAAGTGTGGTCTAATCAATAGGTAAGGGGGATAATGGGCCGCACAGCCCAACCCAGTCGTGGGTGTCTGAATACGCACGTTCATGCTGCGTGTCCGAGAATTCAGGGATATATCAGACACGTGATGTCTGATATATGCACGTTTACATTGCGTGGTTGACTTTATAAAAGGTCATAGCTTCCAACTCCAGTTCATACCCCGAGCTGGATGCCTTCTCGACCTGCGGCCTTCATAGTCCTGACTCGGCCCTTGAGTAATCTTGACGAACCTTTGGTTACCTCGAGCTAAAGAGGTAGGACCTGACGACGGCAACTCCGGTCATGGGGTATCCACGTGGCTGATATAATTAGGCCATATCTCAGCTCGCTAATAGCCCATTGGAAAATCAGGGCGTACAATTATATTAATATAATTAATAAATATCTAGTCTAATATTAAATATTATTATAATAATGATATTTTATATCATTTGAATTTATATTAATATAATGAATAAATATCTAATGATATTTTATAATATTTAAATTTATATTAATATAATTAATAAATATTTATTTTTAATTGATTTTAAAAGTATATATATTCAGTTAAATATTTTGAATATTCTCTTATAATTAACAAATGAAATTGTTAAAACCAATAATTTTTGTTATCTACTCACTTTTTTATATACTAGATACAATTAACTTGCAAGGCAAGATTACTTAGTTTTATTCATAGAATTTATTAATTATTTTTATTAAATTTATATTAATGTCATATAAATTTTAAATAAATATTTTATTTTAATTAAATAATTTATTTATTTTTGTTTAAATTTATATTTATTCTAGTTTTTGAATTTAGAAGTCACAACAAGATATTATATATTATATGTTTAATATAATATTAAATATTATACGTGGATTTTAAATTTAAATTTTTTGCTAGTTTTTTTAAAAAGTAATTTATTGCTAATTGACAGCATATTATATTATATTTTTAATATAATATTATTCTATTAGGTAAGTTTAATTAAATTTTATTTAAGTTATAAAACGTATTATTTTATTATTTTTAAATAATTATCATTGATAAAATCTCAAAAATATCTTATTTTAATTTTTTGCTAGTTTTTTTAAAAAGTAATTTGTTGCTAATTGACAGCATATTATATTATATTTTTAATATAATATTATTCTATTAGGTAAGTTTAATTAAATTTTATTTAAGTTATAAAACGTATGATTTTATATTTTTTAAATAATTATCATTGCAAAAAATCTAAAAAATATCTTATTTTAATTTTTATAATTATTTATTTTATTTTATTTAAGTTTAAGTGTTTACAAACTACCGTTAAATATAAAAATATTCTGTTAAATATGAAAATATTCTGTTAAAGTTGACATTAAAAAAATAAAAAACCGTTAAAATCAAGAATTTCCGTTATCTACACACTTATTATATAGAAGAGATAAGAGATGCAATCATTAATAAATGAAGATTGATATAGGATTTGAAAATATCCTTTAAATTTATGTTAAAAAAAATCTGATTGGTGACTCATAAAAAATAATATTTAATAAAAATTATAATGATATTTTTTTACGATGTATTTTTAAAAATATTAATAATATTTTTTTATTTCAAAACATACTGACCAATTTTTTTATAAATAACTATTTTTTTTTAAGATAATAGGTAAATTTTAATATATATCTATCTTATTTTCAAATAGTTTCAAATTATATGACTTCATAAACGGGAAGAGCTTATATCGTTTTATAATTAACTATTAGATTTATTTCATAAATAGCAATATCATAAAAAAAATGTGTCAAAAAGGATAATACCCCAACTTTTTTATTTTTCTTGGAGTAGTAGTAGTAGAATGAACTTGAAATGTCCAAAATAGCCTCGCCTATTTAGGAAATTCCGAAAGACACCCTTCCTGCTTCGACATCCCAAACCCAGTACTAGGTCCCAGATAAATGTGTGCCCAAAACGAAAGGAAAACCTCAAAATTGGACCTAGGAAACAAAGCAATACACCATTGCAGCTCCCACTCTCTCTAAATATATATAATATCAATAATAAATAAATATATATTATTTGGATAGTGATGGATGAGCATGACGAGCAAGAGCACGAGGTCTATGGCGGAGAGATCCCCGGCGACGATGGAGATATGGATGCCGACATCGACGGCGACGGCCAGGACTACGACGTCGACGACCCTAACTCCAAGGCATCACCTCTTTTCTTCTTTATTTATCTGCTTTCTTGATCTGGTTTTGGTGCTCAGCTTGATTTGGTTTGGTTTCGCAGGAGTTGGAGGATATGAAGAAGAGGCTTAAGGAGATGGAGGAAGAAGCCGGTGCTCTCCGCGAGATGCAGGCCAAGGTTGAGAAGGAGATGGGCGCTGTTCAAGGTCACCTTTTTTGTTGCCTCTATAGTGTCTGTATTTTCGTATATTTATTTAGTTTTATACTATTACTTTGACCTATTTGAGTTATTTCTTTGTTATGCAGAGGCTTTGACTTGAATTTAGTTTCTTTAATGGTTTTGAGTCCCGTTTCCTTTGTGCACTATGTATGGTGATCTAAAAGTTACATGCAGAAAGGGGTTTTAAAAAAATGAATTTTGATCCACCGTTTGGAGAATATTATAGCTGTTACTGCTAAATTGGAGCTGTAGAACACTAGTAACTAAGAAGTATCGTATATTGATGAATTTGAGGTTATAAATTTTGTATGTTGGAATTAGTTTCAGTGTTTTCTTGAATTATGTACATTCTACTTATAAGTAAAATGCCTTGGAAGTCTTTATACTAAGATTTCAAACCCAACATCCTTGTTCAACTCATTACTGGAAACCCAAATTTAATTGTAATATGTGCCATGCCCATCAGTCGAGTTGTCAAATATAGGATTACTATCAGTGATGAGAGATCTCTATCATGTCTATCATTGTACTTAGTTCTTCCACTTAAGTATGTTGCAAACTATTATGGCGGTGGTTAGTTAAAGCAATTCAAATGAAATATGATATCTTTAATTTCTGAATCCTTTTTAAAGAGGAATTTGATTAAGAGTGCCAATTAGTTGTTAGAAAGTCGCGAAGCTGGATGACATGTCTTGCGTTAACTATTATCTTGAATTGTACACTTTAGTGTTGACTGTTATCACTAATTGATTCATAATTTCATTAGTTGAATTGTGGTGAATTTCATACTCACTTCTAGGTGTAGTCTTCGGGGAAACCTTTTTTCATCTTATTCTATTGAATATATATGCAGATTCCTCTGGTACTTCTGCAACCCAAGCTGAAAAAGAGGAGGTGGATTCCCGCTCTATTTACGTTGGCAATGTAGGGTTTCTTTCTATCATTTTTCTTTTTCTTTTGCATGTTGGATTTTGTTGATTATTTGCTCTTGCGTGGTCTCTAATATGAAATTTATGCATATATTTTGTGTGAATAGTATGTGCTGGTACATATTTTAAGAATGGCTTGATGTTTTGATTTAGTTTTTCTGTCTGATTGTTTGCTTTAATTTTAACGTCTTTGTCACTTGATGTTTGTAAAATTAGGAATCTGCAACTTTTTCAATTGTATTTCTTCTCCCCGTTTTTACTTTATATATAACCGTTTCCAGATATAGTTTCTAGGGAACTCCTAAAGTCTTACCACAACATTGGGAAACATTGCAAGTACATTTTCATGTTATCACGGTCAGCTTCACCAAATATTAGACCCACACAGTTGGAAATTCACTCTGCATTAGTCATCTGCTTCTATGTAGTTTTGTATACTGATTTTGCTTTGTTTTTTCACTAGAACATTTTTCTTGAATGAAATATTACTAATTTTTCACACATATAGAAATATATTTGTAGGCAAATATAATTGTTCATAGTCAGTTACAAATTATTGAAGGTTTCTTATGATCAGTCGGTAGGTCTTCATTTATCTTTTAGCAACCTAGTGTACCAGGTCATGCGCCACTTGATTTTAGCTCAAGTGGTTGGGTGGGTGTGTTGCGAGTAAGAGATGTAGGCTTCAAACCCAACCTGAGCTAATTTAACTAATGTGGTTAACATCGGACTGTTTCTTAATATAAAAAAAGTGTCCCAGGTCATGCTACTTATAAAAAAATTAGTTTAGATGCTTCCTGGTGTGTACATTGTTCGTAATATGATTACCAATAAAGTTTGACTGAAATTAAGGTAAAGAAGTAACCCCCAAAACGTTACTCTGTTGAAGTTAATGGATGTTAAACACTTAAGCCGAGTGTTTGAATTGATCAGGCTCTTTCCAAGTTTCATCGAAGTTCATTGGGATTGATTTTTTGTGGTTTGTTGCTTGATCATGGTACTCATGGAAAGTATTAAGCCAGAAGTAGGCCTAAATTTTTATATTTTGTTACCTCAGGTTGACTATGCATGCACTCCTGAGGAAGTCCAGCAGCATTTTCAATCTTGTGGAACTGTCAACAGAGTTACAATTTTGACAGATAAGTTTGGCCAGCCAAAGGGATTTGCTTATGTTGAGTTTGTTGAGGTTGAAGCTGTTCAGAATGCCCTTCTGTTGAATGAATCAGAATTGCATGGTCGTCAATTGAAGGTTTTTTTTAAAAAAAAAACTGTCAATTGAAGTACTTGGATTTTATTTTATTTTATAACTCATTTTCTATTATAGGTTGCTCATTTGTTTATAATTTTTATTTATTTATAGGTTTCCGCTAAGCGGACAAATGTTCCTGGAATGAAACAGTTTCGAGGAAGGAGACCCACCTCCTTCAGATCTCGAAGGCCATTTGTGCCTGCTTCTCCATTCTATCCTTCATATGGTTATGGGTGAGTACCAGATTGTTTATACTGCTTATTGCTTCTGTATAAGAAGATAATTGTAATATACTTACTAAGTAGCTTGTCCTATTATTAAGATTAACTGCTAAATTTAGAGTAATACAATTAGTTGGTGGTGTGATTAGACCCCATGTTAGGATATTGTCAGCTAGCTAGGCTAAGTACAATATTATGTAGCTATTGACTATGTAGAATATCACATCGCCCCACTTGAGAGAAGCTGAACTTTCCAAATTAGAACTTAAAAAGATACATTAACTAGGTTTTCTTTCTGCTTTACTTTAAATTAAGTACCTAGTTTTCTACTCACTTCCAAAGTGTATTTACAAGTAAATTGTGACCAGGCTGCCACGTATAGTTTTCTTATAACTCACTGCATTATATTGGAAACTGGTAGCCTGGTGGCTAGTTCTCTTTTGATTACACTCCATGAGAACCAAAATGATGTTTTCAAGCCTTGCATCCAAGTTTTTTGTGCATGATCTAATCTTTCTCTATTGCAGGAGGGTTCCAAGGTTCAGGCGGCCCATGAGGTTCAGACCATACTGATGATGAGTTTTACATTGTTGGGGAGGGCACCAACCATTATGGAAAGACTATTAGTTAAATGTTTTAAAGTGGTCTTAACTTCAGCTCTGTAGTCAGGGATGAAAGAACTTCTAGCATCGTTTGCATGGCAATGGCCAACTTGATCATTTATCACGAATTAGAAGCATTCGGAGAGGAAATTGTGATTGTGTTCGTCAGAGCATGCATTTATTTGCTTTTCAGGGGATATAAAAAGGTGAAAATACCTGGATAAAATAGCCAATTGTAGGAGTTGGGAAATGATTCTTACTTGTAATCCCTATGTTACATTTGTAATTTTATTAAGTTCACCGTGGATGAGTTAAACAATTGAGGATTCAAATTCATATTAGCAAAACAAGTGTTTTTGGATGGAATTATCAGCTCTTAACAGTAAAATTGCTAAAATAAGTAGACTATAATCTGTTGAAATTGCCCGGTGAGGACTGATTTTTTGGAGCAACAAAAGACAAAAAATGTTTGATATTATTTGGTCAATAAAAACATAGGATAATTGTTGATTATTTTGTCATGTATTATTTGCAGACGTGTGTTAAGGATTACACATTGTTTGTCTTCTAAGATACAACCGATTACAAGAGGCACACCACCAAACTACTTTGATGAAGCTCTAGAACTTTATCTCACTCTTAGGTCTATATTTTGGTTGTGACTAATGAAAACATGGAAATTTAAATTAATAAAAAAAATTATTTAATTAATTTTCTTTTGTTATGTATTGGTCTTTGAAAGGTCATTACAAATGGTGGAGAGGGAATAGAAAGTAAAAGAAAGGAAAGGAACGCAAATAGTATTTATTCTTTAGTTTGGTTGGAAATAACAACCTAAGAAAGGCATTCTAATGGAAAGTTAATTCACTCAAAACTAATGGAATAGATATTCCACTCCATACTGGATGGAATTCTAATTACTTTCCCTGGTTTATTTCAGTTGTTCCTAATTACCCATTTTCCTCTTCGATCTTCAACCCATGTTCTCACTCAAGACTTTATTCACTCATAGTCTACTATTTCTGCCTAGAAGAATTCAAAACTTCATCAATATTTAAGGTCTGGTTGACAAGACTTTCATTGACAAATTTTGACTTTTAGCTTTTTAAAAGTTTTTTTAATACATGATTGAATTTCCTCAAAATTTGAGCTTTTACTTTAAAAAACTCTTACAACTTAAGCAAAAAGGAGTGATTTTGTGAAAAAGTACTTTTAAGAAGCTAAAAGTCCAAAAGCTATAAGCTGGGCCAACCAAACTCTTAATTTGAAGTTATTACATAAGGGACAACCTTGACATTTTGGAGACCAATAAATTATTTATTAGTACCCCTATAATATATAAATAAAATTATATAAATTACGGACCTTTGGGCTAAGGGGTCCTAGGTGTGAGCCTGACAATGATTTCATGGAGGAGGTGACCAACATTGGTGTTGATGAGAGCATGACTGCAACTAAGGGTGTTCGCGGTGTGGGCGGTGAAGTTTGAACAATTTTTCAAACTTTACATGCATTGCATAAACCTCAAAACCGCACCATAAAAATGCGGTGTAGGCGGTTTATATCTATCGCCAAATAATTCAATAACTAAACATTATAATAAATGTTCACAATAAAGGTCATACACAAAATTCATAACTAAAGAGTGTTAAAAAAAATACAAGAGTGTGGTACGATGTAGTTTGAACCGTATTTTTGAAATTCCAAACTGCAAATAGTACCACACTATGCGGTTTGAAAATATTCAAATCGTAATTGCACTACAGAAAGTTCTAAATCACATATTTTGGTGTGGTATGGAGCAATGTAGGGAGTTGATGACACTCATAATTGCAACGGTAAACACGATATTAAATGTAAGATGTTAGATTGCTTGTATGTCACAATATAGTTCAACGACCGATCAAGTAGCATGTGCAGAGGCTTGATGGCAGTACCATGAAGCTCTTTATTACGTACACTCCATATGCTCCACATAATGCAAATGAATTCCTCAAACTCTTGTTTGGTGAGAGATTGAGACATAACAAAGAGAAGGTGACCACATTGTATTGTATTTGAGCTCGAAAACCATCCAGAAATTTCGAGAGGCGTTAGACATTACGGTCTCGTTTAATTATTACTTTTTGACTATTTAAGTATTTTTACTAAAAAAATTTATATTTTATATAATTTTTTTTAATTATTATATTTTAATACATTACAATAAATATTGGTGTCAAAACTATCCAAATTTTTGTAAGTTTAACAGATAAATACTTTTTTTTTTTGTGAAACTACCAAAACTCACTAAAGTAGTGCTTCATTACTACCCGCTGTCTAACTAGGTTAACTAAGCCATCAAAAAAGAAAAACGTGAGTATTTAGCTGTCACACTTACAAAATTAGATTACTCAAGATTTTGTAAGTGTGACAGATAAATATTCAACTTTTTATGAGTACCGTAGATAAATGTTTAATTTTTTTTTTATAGTAAACTTAACGTGGTTAGGCGGCAGTGAGAAGTAAATAAACATTACTTTAGTGAGATTAAGTAGTTTCACCGGTAAAAATACTAGATATTTATTCGTTACACATACAAAAGCTAGCTTGGGTAGGACGCTACTTGATATTTATTTGTTACTATTACAAAAAGAGAAATTATAGGAAATGACCTAAAATAAAGCTATAAAGAAGCTAATGTCCTTATTTTTAAAATTGTAGATAAATGGCCCTTTTACATTGTTGATTACCTAAATTGCCATTTTTTATAATTTTATTTATTTATTTAGGACTGTATGACTTTAATATAGTAATATATGTCTATTAGTTTTGTTTAATTAGTTTTTATTTTAAAGTTATATTGATTTTTTAAGTTTTTTATAGGTTGTTGGTATATTATTTTCCAATTAGTGTATATGTTTTTTGTGGTATGGTATATAATTTTTTTTTGTGATATTTAATTTCTATTTTATTATACATAGTGGTAGTATATAATTTTGTATCATGATATATACATTTTAATGGTTGTATATAACTTTGTTAGCATAGTATATACATTTTTTAGTAATAATTTTGTAAGTTTTGATAGTATATTATTTTTTAATTCAGTATATATATTTTGTGCTAATGTATATCATTCAACAACCCATAAAAAACGAAAAAAAATCAAAATAACTTTAAAATAAAAACTAATTAAACAAAACTAATATACATATACCATAATATTAAAATATTTAGAATAAAATAGTAATTTGTTCGAGGGTGTATTTGGTAATATGTGATATTAAATAGATAATTAGACTATTTTACTACAAAATTAAAAATATGAACATTTACTTACTTTCACACAACATTAAAGTGATTTTGCACCATGCCCCGTTACAAAATCTTAGATAGAAAGGGTTGAATATCTTGCAAAAGGGTTAAAATTGTAACCCCGAATAATTAAATTGGTCCAGGCCCAAGTATTAGGCCCATCACCGTGTCGCCCGCCAACGCGCTTCGGGACATTGCTGGTTTGGAGTTGTAGTTAGTCTGCGTGTCTCAGACTGGGCTCTCTTCAACGAGTTCTGCCTTCATCCGTTCCTTGAATCAATTCCTCAAAAACTTGAAATTTCTTACAAGCTGGTCGAGCTTTTCTATGGCGTCTGGCAAAGATAGCGACGATTCATCTGAATCTCCATCTTCGTAAGCACCAATTCTTTATATACTCTCTACATTACCCTAATTGATATTGCTCCCTTTTCCTGCTCAATTTCGTAAACAAATTTTGGTCTTAATGTCAAAATTTGAAAATTGATATGATATTGTAGGCAGAAGAGCATATACAAGGATCCGGATGATGGGCGGCAGCGTTTCTTGCTTGAACTGGAATTTGTTCAATGCTTTGCTAACCCCACTTACATCCATTGTAGGTCTTTCTTCTTCACTTCCTTTCTTTTACTAGTCAGAATTTTCCGAACTTGCTTAGAAGTTAGAACTGGCTCCCCGCCTAATCTACAATAATATTTAGGGAGCAGAAACTATAACAATTGGGTGTCCAAGAGATTCTTAAACCATAAATTGTAGGAGCAATTTACTCTTTTTGTGTAGTGTCTATTATTTAGTGTTATACAGTTACACAATATATCTTATTAAGTTGTAAGATATAAGAACACCACCACCATAAATAAGTAGTATCATTTTAAGTTGTACTCTTCACATAATTTAATTCAGTGTTGCATAATCGCTTAATGTTGGTAATGATTGGTCACTTCATTTGGGGCTACTGTTTAAGTTTAAACACGTTATCTCTCATAAAGTTATTGTAATATGTTATAAGATCGCCACCAAGTGTAACCAAGCAAGCAAAGCCTGTGTTCTACATGTTTGATTCTGTCTTTCTCTTTCCTTTTTTTTAATAATGTTACATTCTTGAATTTCTCATACAGATCTGGCTCAGAATCGCTATTTTGAAGATGAAGCTTTCATTGGATACTTGAAGTATCTTCAGTACTGGCAGCAGCCTGAGTACATGAAGTTTATAATGTGAGCTAGCACTTTGAAATCATGCTAATCTAGTAAATTTTTGCTCATGTTGAGCAAAAGAAAATAACCCCCGCATTTCTTAATTATTGATTGCTAACTTTGTTGATCTATTTTATCTTAGTTTAATGATTCTGTAATACTTTCTTTACTTATTTTAGGTATCCTCATTGCCTATTTTTTCTTGAACTTCTCCAAAATGCAAACTTTCGTAATGCAATGGCACATCCTGGCAGCAAGGTCAGTGTTTGATGTTTCTATATCTTTTCAATTGTCTTTCTATGTTGGTAAACTATTAACTTTTTTTTTTCCTAAAAAAGAACCGAGTTTTGTTGGATTTGTTTCTATATCTCCTGTATATTCCACTTTGTTTTGATATTCGATAAACAGATTCTAAACGTATCTCCAAGTTTTTATCATTTTCAGGAGTTGGCACATAGACAGCAATTTTACTTCTGGAAGAACTACAGAAACAATCGATTAAAGCACATATTACCAAGATCACTTCCTGAACCTCCTGCTCCCACTCCTATACCTCCTCAGCAGTCCATGCCACCTGCAGCTGCTTCAACTATTGGAATGACTGCTGGTCCTGGTCCCGTTCTTTCTCCCATGCAATATGCTAACCCCCCAGGCTCTTCTCTTCCAAAAAATGATATGAGGAATACTGGGGTTGATAGAAGAAAGAGAAAGTATGTATATACAATTTAGGATTATATTATTTTCCATTGTAGAATCATATCATAAGTGCTGTTTTTGTGTTGAAAATAAAAAGAGGGAAAGAAAAACGCCCAACGAGTATTCTGACACACATTTTGTTTATTGTTGCAGGAAGGATGGTTAGGCTGACATATCATTTTAGAAACTGTAATCCAAGATGCTAGATGAGGTAAATGTTAAAACTGAACTTCTTTTCTCGAGTTCATAAATATGAAATAGGATTTCTTGCTAATTATTTATTCAAAATGAAAAAGAATGGTTTGGTGTCTGAAGGAGTATTGGTGGGGTGGGGGTTGCTGAAAACTGAATGTGTTATAACCACAGGAAGCTTGTGGCCATGCGTAACCTATGAAAGGGTTGTCATTCTATCTGACCCTTTTACAGAAACAAGAAGATGCTTTTCTGAAGCACGTCTTTCCTGCCTTTTAAAATACAACCAATAAAAATACTCTCCTTCCCTTTCTTTTGGCTTTTGAGGTCAAAAAGAAAAATGCATATATTTCAAGTATGTTCGGGTACTGTCTTGCTTGATCATAGTTGCTGGTCGACTAGGACCAGTGGTGGGGAACTACTCTTGGTAGCCCCCCACCCCAAAAATAAAATTTGAAGTTCAAGAAAAGTGCATATATACAATATTTTTTTAATTATATTATCTATGGTGATATTAATTTTATCTAGCGTTGGCCCCTCTCAAAAAAGAAAAAAAAGAAGTAAATAAATATTAATAACAATAATTTGGCCCCCCTTAACTTAGCTCCCCTAAAACAAATTACTGGTTCCACCACTGACTATGACTCCATGACACAAGAAAAGTTCTAGGGTCTCCTTGATTTGTTTAGGCATGGACTTATGATATTCTGATAGGTAAAACTACTCAATCAAGCTGATAGGAAAACAACTCTAGGCTGAACATTCTTATTTATGAACTTTGAGGCAAAATACAGTATACAGAACACCCCAAGTTCTCGAGAGGCTTGGTTCTCTCCGCAAGAGCAAAGCTCAATTACAAAATAATTCCCATAATCAGCTCATCCAATCTACCTCACCTAAGCACTCAGCAATCCCAAGGACTAACCGAAACCATCTAACAGAATTTTCCTCTTCAACACACCAGCTCACACACATCAACCACTAGTTGCCGTTCCCTATTTTACCCTTACGCCTAGAGTAAGTAAAATAGACGTGTGACCTTACATATTCTACTTGTCTTGTGATTTATAATGAACTAGTGTATACATTCAAAATGTTTTTGCTATACGAAGAATGTGGCATTTTTCCTTTTTAGCACTTTTGTCCTTGAATAGTTGAACTTTCACTGGGGAATTGAATTATCACAATTTATTTCCTCATGTTGGGTGATTTGTGACTTTTTTTTTAAAACAAGCTTTTCCATGTTTAATTGTAGGGAATTTTAATCAAATGAGGCTGCAAGGTTCTTTCATTCGTTAGAAGATGTTGGCATTTCAATAAATAAAGTTGGGAGACACTTGAATGGGGGGTTAGTGACAATGTAACAGAATCTTACAAGAGTTTTAGGCAGTAGTTATCTCTGTACTTGAGCATTATTTTCTGTCTAAACTAGTAAGAAGGGAGTTTTGGGACACAGTATAGTGGCCCTGTCTGTTAGTAGTACTTTTATTAATTGGTCTCTTTTTGTTTGTCATTTTTTTATGTATAAATTATGTGTCTAAAACTCCCACACGAAACGCCTTTCATATACTATTTAATTCAACGATTGTTAATCCATCAATAGAATAACACGAGAAAAATTAGATAAGAGAAAATGTAAAGATAATGTAGAATAAGAAACATGTTAAGCATGTTCCGCAGTCTTCTCTTCTATCTAGACTTGGATACTTATCAACGAGTTTTAGTCCAACAAAGCTGTCTGTTACTTCTGGCATATTAATTAAGAAACTTAATATGAATGCCACGAATTCATGAATATATTTGTTACCAGTCAAGTTCTTGATATATTTGTTACTGGTCAATTGGTTTGGCTTCACATTCGTTAACGATGCAAATTTGCCTTCTCTTCAACCATTTTCAATGCAGCCCTTCAATTTTTCTTTGACCAAGTTGTAGTGAAGTAGTAATTCTGTTTTGTTTGACACATTAACATTATATATTCCTTGGGTGCGGTCAACTATTTAATTAAAGAGTTGAGAAACGGGAGAAAAATAATAAATCATAATTGCATTTTTCGCCATGGAGCTAGAGCAGGCTTAAATTAGTCTCAGTATTGAATTATATGACAGCACTATATTAATAGATAATGACCAGATCAGGATCTGATATTTTCTTCAAATTTAAAAAATGAATTGTTGTACAGACAGACAAGAATCACGTGTTTTACTTCTTCGGCTATTATTTAATCGAATAATTTTTTTTATGCCAAATGAGGGAACCTAGTCATAATTTTTCCATAATAGAGTAATTGGGTTTCATTGTTTAATTTGGATAGTGATAAGATTGTTCGGTGTGAGGTGGCAACCGGCAGCCTCGCCACATCACCTCCCAGTCACCAACCGTTGAATCTGACTAGGGCACACGGTTGACATTTGAGTGTTTTTTTTTTCTTTTTAAAAAATAGAAAAGGGAAATTTCTTTAAAAAGAAAAGGTTATTAGGAAAAAAAATAAATTTAAATTTACACACATCTATATCTATCCACGTCAGAGAACGCGGCGAAACGATTTGGAATTCAATTTTGGTTGGTCGGAAAGATGTCATCATTGAAGAGTTGCTTACTTGATTCTTCTAATTATTATTATTATTATGCTTAGTTATCAATATTATTATTCACTTGAAAAGATAAGCCTCAAGTTGAATTCAGCTTACGAATGAAGCTGATGAGCAATAACTAATAACATTAAAATACAATTGCATTAAAATAAAAAATAGAAATGGTTTGATAATAATAAAATAAGAATGAAAAGGTCATTTCATATGAAACGGGAACCCCGTAACCGCAATTTCAGCCATATTAAAAGTGGAGCTTGGTTAATGGTTGGCTTCGCTTGACTAAATAAATGGTTGTTAGCATTTAAGCTTCCGGGCCATATTTCTCCACACACGTTACCCTTTTGTTCTTCTCAAAGATTACTCATTGTAATATTATAGTACATCAATTTCGTTTTTGCTTTAATAAAAATAAATCATAAACTTAGTTCAATAATATCTTTTAGCTATGTGTGTCATTGTTCACATGTCTTTTACACAACTTACACTAATTATTGTTTGGAGAGAGAATACCTTCTTTCTTTTTATCCTCATTTAAAACGTATAAAATGTAACATTTAAAAGTCGGGCATTCTTTTATAGAAAAAAAAAACTGGAAATATTGAAAAACAGAGAACAAATTATGACAACTTAGTCACGTACAATAAAATGTCAGTATAAAAATGTACTAACAAATAACTTTGGTCAAATTTAGGTGTAGTTTGGTTGGGACAGAGCGGTTTAGATCGGAGGCTTGGGATATCATCAAAATTTGGCCTTAATAATTAGCTATTTTTGCAATTAAAAATTGAGACGTTCTACTAAATTAATTACTGGAAAAGAAATATTAAAATCAAAATGATAAAATAGCATAATATTTAAAAGTGGCAAAGAGGCAAATCTATATAAAAAAAATTGTATTTTTCTGAGATGCAAAATTATTTATCAGATGGTTTCCAATAGACAATAAAGCTAGTGCATTTAATATAAATATGAATTTATATATATATATATATATATATTGGAAAAATAAAACAAAAAGAATGATAACTTAAAAAATGTTAAAATTAAATAAAGCATTTTGTTGGCTATTTTTATTTGTTTAAAAATTAAAGGATAATTTTTGTTTAATTTTTAATTTTGATTTCATGGCAGAAAATGTTGAAAAGAAAATAAAAAATAGAGAGAAAGTGAATAAATAAATAATTAATTATTGTAATAAAATACTTAAATCATGACATTAAATTGTTTTGTCATATATCTAAATAAAAATACTAACTATTTTTTTTAACAAAAAAATACTAACTATTATTTACATAGTATTACATTGTTAATTAGAAATAGTGTCTTTACAAGTTTTTTTTCCAATGACTACTATGGAAGACCCTATATATTTACATTATATCACGACGTTTTTTTAAGGGTATATCACAACGTTAATAAGTTTGAAAACACGTTAATTAGGTTTTCTTCTTTTTTCTTTTGTTGCTAGTGGAACATGTTTTTTTTAATGGGAAGAACATATAGTTTGCCTTGTCCATTTATGTACAGAGTGGTAATATCAATATCTGATATCAATATATATATTGAGTGGAAATATCAATATCTATTTGGGGTTTTCTTTTGTAAAGTAGTGTTGTGGGTGTACTTTGTAATTGTGTGAATAGGGCAGTGTTGTACTGCTATATTATAAGTTAAAAAATTAGAATAAAAAAATATTATAGTTAAAAAATAATAGTGTAACAGCTCCATTGGGGATCTAGTTCCTTTATAAAATTTAAAAAAATGAAGTAATGTCTATGCAGTACGTGCTAAAACTAATGTTTAAGGGCCTTTCAATGGCTCATCAAGTCCCCTTTTCCCAATTTTATAAAAAAAAAATTGTAGGTAATAATTTGGTACTCTGTGTTTTTGCAAAGTATCATTTTGATACCATGTGTTTATAATAATATTAATTTGGTATTCAGTATTTTGAAATCGTACATATTTGATACCCTATATTTTAAAATCATACATATTTGGTACCCTAAACTCAATTTAATTAATAAAATTTTATCAATTTAATCAATTATATAAGGTCAAAATTTAAATTTAATTATTTAATTACATATAACTAATGACAGTTTGATAATATTGACAAAATTTTATCTATCAAATTTGAGTGTAGGGTATCAAATATGTATAATTTTAAAATACAAGGTATCATATGAACATTATTAAAAACAAAAGGTACCAAAATGATACTTTGTAAAAATATAGGGTACCAAATGAGTAAATTCCCTAAAAAAACAAATGGGCTTTCTTGGGTTATAGGGCATGGGCCGACAACCACACTTGCTCCACTCTAAAGCCGATGTTGGTTGGGAGTAATGAAATAGAATGAAATATAAATTAATCAATTTTTATTTCATTCTTTTGTTTGGTTATATTTTAGAGTAATAAAATGTCATTTCAATAAAATAGTTTTTCTAACATTTTGATGTAATGACTATTTCATTTAAAAATTGGAAAAAAATATCATTCCAATGTAAATTGAAAAAGATTTAATAATTTTTTTATTCATATTAATATTTATTTCATTTTATTCTTTTTTTTCTGATTTTTATTACTATTTTTATATTTTCATTCTTTTCAACCAAATGAGACCTTAGAACATGATTATTGTAAAATATTTTTTTCTTAAAAATATAAAGATATGGTATTCTATTAGATTTTGTATTTTACACTTTATCACCGTGTTTCTTCTACATTTAGATAATACTTTCAAAATTATAACTTTTTAAATCAATTTTACTTTCATCCTTATTTTTAATTTTTTCCATATTTGAAATGAATAAAAAGACTAAAAATATACTATTTAAATGATATAAAGATAAATAGATAAATACATAATATATTATAAAAGTAAGTATATAAAATAAATAAATAAAATTTGATAATATATTGTAAAAGATAGGACAATAAAATTGATTAAGAAGAGCGCTCTTATAAAGACTTTGGCTACATACTAATACTAATACATGTAGCCTTCACGATATTAAGTTACTCAATAATACGATAAGACACTTGTAGTGTTGTTGTTGGTAATATACCAATACATATGTAGTCAAATGTGATAATTTAATGTTGTGACTCAACACACGTTTCTTAATAATTCTCCAAATTATTAGATAGAGCTCATACTCCTCACTTGTATAAGTATAGTACTATAATATCATAGAAACTTTTATAATTTTTACAATACTAAAAATATTATAAAATATAAATTTTCAAAAAAAGAAAAAGAAAAACAATAATAAATTACTAATTATATATATAAATAATGTAAATTAAAAGAAGAGTAATAATATGTACTATTTTCTTTAAAACAGTATAGGTCAATATGCATAAAGTATTGTTATTGGACACTTTAAAATAGTCAATAGTTTCTCATAGTACTTATTAATTAAAATATGTGAGACATGATATTGAATTATACTAATATTATTATTGTACACCTTAAAATAATTAATAGTTTTTTACCGTACTTATTATTAATCAAAATATGTGACACCTCATACTGAATTACACTAATAGTACTAATATCACCTTATCATATAGTATTTGGTAAGAACGTGCTTTTTAGAGCACTCCCAATGGAAGAGATAAAATATATAATTCATTATAATATAGAGAAAAAATTGTTAAATAGTCTTCCAATGGGTGATGTAAAGTTATATTTTTTTTACCTAAATGAATAGTATTTCTCTATATGTGGTGAAACACTATTCATCAAGCTATAAATATTTTATTATTTTTTTATAAACTTTTGTATATATATGAGTGTGATACTATTATATTTAATTATTTTCTATAAGTAAAATCAATAAAATATTTTTGAAAAATATAATATTTAAATGATGTAGAGAAAAAATATAGAAGCTGATGTATGGTATAATGTAAAAGTTTGAGGTAAATTATATAAAAAAAATGTTTTGGTGGTGTATTTTGTAATATACTTTCTCTATAATATTTAGCTAAAACTCACAAAAATATCTTTCATCAGCTCTTTTATACATATATTTATAATAGCTATACACAAATTCCAATTAATCCATATCTACATTTACATAACATTTACATATCATTTGTATAATATTTTAATATTATTATTTTTCTTTGTAAGTTTTTTCTCCCCCATTTAGTATATATATTTATTATTTCTTTTTTTCAATTATTTTATTTTACTTTAATTAATAAAATATATCTAAAGATATAATATTAAATGATGTAGAAAAATATACAGAGAAGCTGATCTATGGTATAATATAAAACTTAGATGTAAAATAAAAAAAAAGTATTTTGGAGAAATATTTTAAAAGATGGAGTAGAGCATCCATTGAGAGTGCTCTTCTCCATCCTTTAAAATACATCATCAAAACACACATTTTTCTATTTTACCTCTAAATTTTACATTATATCATACATCAACTTCTCTATATATTTTTCTACGTCATTTAAATATTATATCTTTACACCTATTTTATTACTTAAAATAAAATAAAATAATTGAAAAATAAAAAAGAAATAATAAATATATACTAAATGGAGAGAGAAAGCTTATAAAGAAAAATAATAATATTAAAATATTATATAAATGTTATGTAAATGTAGATATGGATTAATTGGAGTTTGCGCATACCTATTATAAATATATGTATAAAAGAGCTGATGGAAGATGTTTTTATGAGTTTTAGCTAAATATTATAGAGAAAGTGTATTACAAAATATATCACAAAAACATACATTTTTATAATTTACCTCAAATTTTTACATTATACCATACATCTTTTACTCTATTTTTTCTCTACATCATTTATATATTATATTTTTTAAAATATTTTATTCATTTTAAGAAATAAAATAATTAAATATAATAGTATCATACTTATATATATACAAAAATTTATAAAAAAAAATAATAAAATATTTATAGCTTGATAAATAGTGTTTCACTACATATAGAGAAATACTATTTATTTAGGTAAAAAAATATAACTTTACATTTACATCATCCATTAAAAGACTACTTAACTATTTTTTCTTTATATTATAAAGAATATCACATTTTAGCTCATCCATAACAACCATTAGGAGTGCTCATCAATTCTCCACTCTACAATATTTTTGGTATATATTTTTGATACACGCATGTATGTTTATAGGAAATACCCTCCATAAAAAAAACACACACATTAATTTTGTGGTTCTTACCAAAAAAAATATAATTCATTGCTGGCGTTATTATCAAGCTATGTAATCCATGACGACCATTTACTATCATTGAGGAGGAGGAATATTATAGTAATTTCACATCTTAATAGTCCTTTTGGGCTTGCGGGAATTTATGAAACTTGTCTAAAATGTTTATTACCCAATTGATTTATTAACTGTTACGTTTTTTTTCTTCTTTTCTTTCCTACTCTGTTTTTTTTTTTTGGAAGACGCCATGAAAGCACCTTCACTAAATGCTATATATATTTACATAACTTCGTAACTCATCTCAGACATCATTACACCAACCTTTGTTTTTTCGTTAGGGCGAAACCCACATTATTTTTTGGGCTCCCTCTTTGGTCTATTTCGTTTTCTTTTCAACTAACTCGAATCCCCTTATTCCATTATTTTATAGCTATCATAATTTATAATTAGTTTCTTTGCTCAGAACATTTTCTGGGTATCTTTATTATTTTTTTCACCAATTTTTTTGCGGGGTGATTCTCTTTTCGAGTTTCCGACTCAGCCATGAATGCCCTCGCCGCAACGAGCCGTAACTTTCGCCAAGCGGCGCGTCTTCTTGGTCTTGACTCCAAGATAGAGAAGAGTCTCTTGATCCCTTTCAGAGAGATCAAGGTTTAACTTTTTTTTTTTCTTCTCTCATTCTTTTCGCTTTCTTTTCTGTTGATCTTGGGTTCTGTTTGTTTCCCGAGAAAATTGTTTGACCAATACGTGTTCTTTTCCTTTTTTAATTCCGCGGGTCAGGTGGAGTGCACGATCCCCAAGGATGATGGAAGCTTGGTCTCGTACGTTGGATTCAGAGTACAACATGACAATGCACGTGGACCCATGAAGGGAGGAATCAGATATCATCCTGAGGTGCTTACCTTTTTTATTCTGTTCATTTTTTTGTCTGTCTTGTTTAAAAATGCCACCTTTTTTTTGTGGGTTTGGGATTTTAGGAAATTTATTATTTATTGATGCTTTCATATTCAACTATTATAGATGCTTAAATAATCCTTAAATAACTCATTAAGGGCGAATGGGATTTTCCTCTGTTTGATTTTAATCTTTAATTTCGTTTGGTGCCATTTCAGAATCAGTTCAGCAGAGTTTGAGTTTTTATTCATTATATTTGTTTATCTTATTAAAGAGGCATATACCCAAAAGCGAAATCAGAAAGAGAAAAGGGTCTAGCTATGATTGCTGAAATTATATCATCTTGACAAAAGCATATATGAAGACAAAAATATGACTTGTTCTAATGAAATTGTTATTTTTTGGCTAATGGGCTAGTCATATACGGGTCCTTGATTTTGACCCAACAAACAAGTTGATGATCTGTTAAATTTTAATTGTCTGTAGCTTTTAAATTGATTCAAGCTTGTCTTTCCAAACAATTGTGAAAAGCTCTGTTTGATTGATGGGCTATATTAATATACGAGTGCCAAACAAATAATGTCTCTTTTTACCTGCTTTTTAAAATTTTCTCATTTATATAGAGTATTATATGACGTAAAGTTTCTTTGGTTGATATACTGAAGTGATGTAATTTGTTTATAAAAAATAAAAAAGGTTGACCCTGATGAAGTGAACGCTCTAGCACAACTTATGACCTGGAAGACTGCTGTGGCAGACATTCCATACGGTGGAGCAAAGGGTGGAATTGGGTGCGACCCAAGGGAGTTAAGTAAGAGTGAATTGGAGCGTCTCACTCGTGTCTTTACCCAAAAAATCCATGACCTCATTGGGATTCATACTGATGTGCCAGCACCGGATATGGGAACTAATGCCCAGGTATAGGATAATAGGAACTATCCCTTCAGTTCTGTTGAGTATTATTTACCTTTATTTGAGATGTTTTTCTTGACACATGACTATGTTTTGCAGACAATGGCGTGGATTTTGGATGAGTACTCAAAGTTTCATGGTCACTCACCTGCTGTTGTGACAGGAAAGCCCATTGTAAGTGGACACTAGAAAAAATTCAAATGTTCATTGAAGCTTTATCTAGTTATCTTTTTAATTGACTCCAATTTGGGATGGTAGGACCTTGGTGGCTCACTCGGTCGAGAGGCTGCAACTGGGCGCGGTGTTGTCTTTGCTACAGAAGCTTTGCTCGCTGAATATGGGAAGTCAGTCAAGGACTTGAAATTTGTCATTCAGGTACATTTGATATAATCTTCAATAATTCAACCCCTTGTTAAGATTTTTGGTTTGTCAAATTGTTGAATGTTTATGTCAAAAGATGTTCTCTAATTAGTGTTACTTTATTATAGGGGTTTGGAAATGTGGGCTCTTGGGCAGCTAAGCTGATTCATGAAAGTGGTGGCAAGATTGTTGCAATAAGTGATATCAGTGGTGCAATTAAGAACCCCAATGGAATTGATATACCGGAATTGCTGAAGCACAAAGAAAGCACTGGTAGCTTACTAAATTTTGCTGGGGGAGATGTCATGGATCCAGCTGAACTGCTTGTACATGAATGCGATGTTCTCATCCCTTGTGCTTTGGGTGGAGTTCTCAACAAGTACAAGCCTTTTCCCAACATACACTCATTGTTTATATAATTGTTTATTTGTTTCACGCTGTCCCATGGAATGAATTTGAATAACTTATTATATCTTCACATCTTTCTTGAAGGGAAAATGCTGGAAATGTTAAGGCCAAGTTCATAGTAGAGGCAGCAAACCATCCAACTGATCCTGAAGCAGATGAGGTATTGTAGCATTTTCCCCCTCTCTTTGCAGACTCTTTCTTAAGAAAGGTTCAGGTTCAGCACTAATAAGTTTTCATATCTGCAGATTCTGTCTAAGAAAGGAGTTATCATTCTTCCCGACATATACGCAAATGCTGGTGGTGTGACTGTTAGCTATTTCGAGTGGGTTCAGGTAAACAACAGCGTTCTTATTTCATTTTAATGATTAATTAGTGAAAATAGACCATTTTATACTATCATTTGGAAAATTGGCCTTCCAGAATGAGTGTTGATTATCTTGATTAGGGCGTCTTGACAGGGAATTAGGAGTGTCTGGAAGTTCATTTTGTAAATATTATTTATTAAAACAAGACTATTGTGTAAAGTGACCATAAAACTATTTGGACTCACGACCTTATTTCTGGTTTTGAATTTTGGTTATTATTTTCAGAATATTCAAGGTTTCATGTGGGACGAAGAGAAGGTGAACAATGAACTTAAGCGGTACATGACCGGAGCTTTCCATAACATCAAGGGCATGTGCAAAACGCACAATTGTAATCTGAGAATGGGAGCCTTTACATTGGGAGTTAACCGTGTAGCGCGTGCCACCGTTCTTAGGGGATGGGAAGCATAAAGAGAGAGCTATTCAGTCAGCTCGTTGCGTTTTCGTCTATATTATCCACCTTCCTAAGGGGATTGGGGAAGCATTTTCTTATGTTATGCTTGTTTAGTCAATGTCGAACAGGGCAGCCTCTTTACATCCCTCAAAAATGAATAACTTGTGACATTGTTAAACTGATTACTCATTCATTTGGGAAATTATTAATAAATTTTATTAAAAATATCAGTAATGTTATTTTCAAGCAATTGTGTTCAAGAAAGAAAACTTATCATTGTTGTGATCATTATTTCTAGCCTGCCACTCAGCGAATCATTAGTTTTCACATCGGAAATTCCTATATGTTTTTAGTTGGATTACTCATGATCTGATACTAGCTGGTTCAAAGACAGTTAATATCAAATCTGGTAGTCCGAAATGGCCTCGTGCTTTGGACCAGGAAACTTTTTTCTTTCAATTAAATTTCTAGTTTTTTATAGTCATATGATATTTATGACGTATATAGGCAGGTGGATAAGTTATGATCTCATTTATTTTTATATAACTATTTTTTTTGTAGTCATAATAAATCTCACAATTTTTTTTTTGTGAAAATTAAGATAATTTATTATGCCAAAATCAGAATTTAAATAAAAAATATTGGTAATATTGTATCAATGCAACAAACAAATTTGGAACCTATTTTGGCATAATAAATTATCTAGATTTTAGAAAAAGAAATTTGAAGGGACAAATTATGAATAAAAGTATTGGTGGTATGGTGACTAATTTTTTAAAAATTTATGTTATTTTCTCTTTTACTTTAAAAATACAAAATAAAAAAAGACCCCCAACTTAACTGTTACCTCCGTCACATAAAATAATGAACATTGTCGTATAAAAAAACTAGGACTATAACTTATCCTTGTGCCAAAAACAAAAACGTACCTAAACAATATCTCTATATATATATGAAATAATTTTCAATAATTATGTAACCATGGTTGTTACATTTTTGAGAAATTTACATGCGACATCGTTTTTTGCATTTTATTTTCAATAATCACGTGATTTATTTTATTTACAATTTTAACGTTTTTTATATTGTGTGTCCACTTTACTATATCGTTTTTGTTTCTTCAACTATAGCTAAGGCTGGCAATATAGGTCATGACATGATAACACGACACGAAATTGGCAAGTTTGAGTTTAATATAAATAGATACGAGTCAAAATAGGTCAAACTCGATTAGACACGATTAAATTTTAGGTTAAAACTAGGTTAACCTGCTAAACCCAAAATGAACATGTTTAACACGATTAAGTATTGATTAATAAACAGTTCATAAATAAGTTAACCTAAACTTAACCAATTTATTAATAAATTTATGATATGTTTACTACATTTATTTAAAAATAAAAAAAAATTAGAAGAATAAAATAATACTTTATTTTGGAGATTTTATTACTATATAATGTTGTATTTTAGTGTATGATATCTTATATTTTGAACAATAGATTTATGTTTTAATTTTGAGTTAATTACATAGGTTAAAATATAAATAGATGTTATATGAGTTAAAATGACTTGTTTGAACTTATTTATCTATGCGGGTTAAATAAGTTATAAATAGGTCCAAAATATAAAAGTTTCATGTAAGATAAACACGACTTGAATATGATCTATTTAAATACCGTGTTAAATGTGTCGTGTCATAGGTTAACCTATTTATAAACGTGTCGTGTTTGAGTTTACATTTTATGACACATTATTTACTTGTGTTGAATATAATCATGTCGTGTCAAAATCATATTGTCCTGAAACACGACACGATAACACGAATTGACTTCCCTAACTATAGCTACATAGACAACAATAAAAGAAAAAAATGTAATACATAGTGTTACTACTTTGTCTTGTGTCAGATCTCTCTTGTGCGCTACCTACTCCCCCCTTCTTAGAGTTTTATCTTTTATCTCTTTCTCTCTCTTCTCCTTAGCTTCAAAAATCTTTTCTGACTACACCACTAGCCGTTGGGCTCAAGAGTGGTACCATCATGACCTACTCTTCAAGGTGGTCATTTTGATATGTCAGAAGCATATGTTTTTTCGCCGTCACCGAAGAAAATGACTAGAATATAAAGAACCTTTTAGTTTCCTTTTTATATTTTGTTCACCAAAAAGCAATTAAAATTTGAACTTAAACAAAATTTAATATACCAAAAGATGTATTCTTATTTTACATTTAAAAGATATCATATGGTATCCTAAAAAACTTTAAAGCTATTTTAGAAACATTTCAAGTAACATTTTTAAAATAGATTCTTTAGGATATTGTTTCGTAACTTTTAAATAGAACATAAGTTGACTCTTTTTGGTAACTCACTAAGTTTGTTGGTGGCATACCCAAAAATTTAGTCATATATCAAAATGTAACCAATTCGCATCTTAAATGATATTAAGAACAACATAAATGAAAGTAACTATGCAATATACTAAATAGTAATGTTATTCCTGTTTTTCACCCGTAACACGTGGCATGACCCAGTGGGTTTGGGGGCCCTCTTCAAGAGGTCCAGGCCAATCCTGAGCACAATGAACAGGGAAGAAGAAAGTCATGATAGCCCAATCGTCAATGAGCCCAACAACCCTCGATGGGCGCAACCATAACAAGGGAATCGAAACCAAGATGCAGGCCCAACTCATCTTCTCGCTCCCAAACTACCCATATCCTCCAGGATGCCAATAGAGGTGGCAGGCTAACTAGTTGATGGAAATAGACCTTGTCAAGAATCCAGGGGAGATATTCAGTGTCACAATGTCCGTCTTGGCGAACGAACCTGAGTCCTGGTGAACAAATCAGGGCTCTGGTAAATAAACCGGGACATTATTAAAGGAACCCGGAACAGACGTCCGGATAGGACAAGTTTGATCTTCCCTGACGCTGACATGTCCCCACGAAACACAGAAGTTGGTCTCCTCAACTAAAATGCAGAAGAGGTTACACACGGAACGTACGCTGCTCCTAGGAAACAGTTCTGCCACTACTCTGACATATCCTGTCCCCAGGATCTCCTTAGAAGCCCACACATACCAGTTTGAAATTACGTACTATTGGCAGCTGTAAGGCTTGGTCGTGCCCAAGCTGGTCCAATGGGCCCTGATTACTATGTTTTATTAAGCAACATTCTTTGTATTATGACTCCATTAGCGAGCAAACCATGATTACATCCCTATTGGGCCTGGATTAGTCTGGCCCAAGCCCATTCCACCTGACTGCCTATAAATAGGACCAGTTGTGCACTGTAGCGGGGATCCCAGATTTTCTCTTGTAAGAAATCATGCTGCTAAAACTTGCAGAAAACTCCATTGTCAAAAACTCTCTAAAATCTAATACAATAGACTCGTGGAATAAGGTTCATTAACGCCCCAACCACGTAAAAACTCTGCCTGTTTATCTTTGATCCTTTCTTTCTAGCTCTTATTTCTTAATATATTTCTAGTTTCCGAAAAACTCTGTAAACATTTTGGTGTTTTCATTAAGAGCTCAAGAAAGCGTGAATCAAACTTGATCATCTACAAAAATGGTGAATACTAGGCACACCATGTTCGATCGTGCTCACCATCAACAACAATACAATGGAAAACCATTTCCTAACCAAACATTTCCTCAAGACCAACCCGAGGATACACCTTATCAAGGCCCTCTGCCTGACGATTCCTAGAACTTCGGGGATGGGGGTGATTACGACGAAGTCTATTACTAGGAAGATGAAGGAGAATATGAGGATCACGAGGCCGAAAACCCCGCTGATCCCGAGGAGAAGGATATGGATCTCGAGCAGAAGGATCCAGAGGTGACGTGGCTGAACAAAAAAAGGCTACCCGCCAAATGCAAGAGTCCCTCCTGGCTCTTCAGGCCTTCATTGCTGTCCAAAGATTGGCAGCCAATCCTTCAGCCATTCTGCCTCCAGGAAAGCAACCGCCTGTCCCACCTATCAAGAAGGGCATACCTAACAACACTAGCCTTGTCCCTCCTCCAGGACCATAACCCGGAGTTGGCCCATTGAATTCGGCTCAGGAGAAAGGAAAAGCCAAAATGGTTGATCCTGTGGGAAAAACAAACCCACAGAAGAAAGCTCATCCTGTTTCAAGAACCGCGGCTGACCCAGGACGGGATCATCCGAACGATCCGTAGGGGAAGTGCTTGCAGGGGTACTAAGCCTCGAACAGTCCCTAGATAGGAGGAACGGGAACAACACTTTTATCCCAGTGCCTCTGTGAACAAGGATCACGGAGGGCACAAACGTGAAGAAGAACTAGAAGCCATCAGTTCGAGAGACAATACTTCCCGAGTAGACTTGTGTGATGGCCTTAATGCCCGAAAGGAACGGGCCTGCAAGGAAAATATTTGCCCCTGAGGAGGTAACTTGAGGAATAACCTCAACGATCAGAGGAACGAGAAAGTCCCTTTGGATGATGGAATGGCCACACAATTCATGGAACAGTTGGCCGCTCTTAAGAAGGTCATGGAGCGCTTGGTCCAGAAATAAGAGGCAAAGGTTCCGATTCTGAAGAAGAGGAAAAGGAGCTATGAACAAATCACATACTAGATGTTGTGCTACCGAAGGGGTTCAAGATGCCAAACCTACCCACCTACACCAGGAATGCAGACCCTAGGGATCACTTCTCCCGCTACAATCGCCTGATGACCGTGGCTCACGTTTGTGACAACGGCAAGTGCTTATGTTTCTCAATCACTTTGGCTGGACCCGCCGAAGAGTGGTGAAAAAGACTCAAGCCGGGATCAATCCAATCTTGGTCTGGATTGCAGTCAGCGTTCCGAAAGCAATTTATGGTCGCTATGAAAATTGACATGCAAATCAGCATGCTGCCCAATGTCAAACAACATCCCACGGAGACCCTCAGGGCTTACATCCAGCGCTTCACGAAGGAAGCCTGAAAAACTAAAGTGGATGACGGACAGCGCCTGGTGGCTCTCCAATCCAGGATCAGAGCTGGATCCCCTCTCTGGGACGACATGCAGCAAGGCGACCACCCTTGAAGAATTCATTAGGAGGGCACAAGGTCTCATCAATTGGGAGAAGGCCTGAATCCAGGCCTTTGGGTGGCAGCCAACGACCCAGTCGACTGCCCAAACCTTCCCTGGATACGGAGCGCAATATCCGACAAGTCTTTATCTGGCGTCCCCAGTGGTGTCCGGATCCGTTGGGGCCCATGGGATGACATTCATGACCTCGACGGTCTATGGGCCCACCTCAATAGGGTACGCTCTGGCTCCATCGACCCCATTTTCTAGGTACAGAGTGGCACCCTCCGGGTACAGTGTTGCACCTGGTGGTTCCCAACCACCTCAAGCTGGAAGAGGTGAGGCGAGTGTAAACACTTCCCAGGGAAAAAGATATGGCAAAGGTTAGAACCAATCCAAACCCTCAAAAAAGGGAAAGAAGGGTTACGAACCCCAATACACGGAGTACACCAACCTGGTTGACACTTGGGAAAGCATCTATCTGGCAATGGGCAATGTAGTCCATTACCGGAAGCCAACCACCATGTTCAAAGGGGGAAAGAATTCAAGGGACACCAACAAAAGGTGTGCCTACCACAAGGACATGGGTCATACGACCGAAGAGTGTCTCCAGCTGAAGGACAAAATTGAGAACCTGATCAAACCAGGGCATCTCCACCAATGGGTCAAAATGCCAATATGGGTTCCGGGACTGCCAGTAGTTCCCGGACAACCTACGGCCCCAGGTGCACCTGGATCGTACCGACCTCCTTAGGGAGGGTTTGTTACAAGTTCGGGAGCACAGGCCCCTCAGGGGGCCCCAATAGTGCAAGCACCTGGACCCGGAATGCCATATCCTCCCAGAACCACGCCTCCGTGAGTAGATGGTCATGTGGCCACCATATCAGGAGGCCCGCATCTATGAGGGCCATCTCGGAATGATCAGGAGTGATACCTCAACGAACTCAATCACGACCATGAGATATGCGCCTTGGTCCAAACTCCGGCCCAGCGCCCGAAGTTGATGAACCTGCCCATCACATTCACGGAAGAGGATGCTCGGAACATTCACTTCTCGCATCATGACCCCTTGGTCATTGATACCCTAATCGCCAACAAAAGAGTATCCCAAGTGTTGGTGGAAGACGGGAGCTCCGTCAATGTATTGTTCAAGTCAGCTTTCACAAAAATTGGTTTGAGTGAGGCAGAGTTGGCTTCATGCCCAACACAAATCTACGGCTTCAATGGGGATCCGTTGCTTCCGATGGGTAAGATTCAACTGTCCGTGACGTTGGGGAATGAGATTCAGGGCTCGTTCAAATATTGTACCTTTGTAGTGGTGGACTACTCCACCGTGTACAATGTCATTTTTGGCCATCCCACATTGGTCGATTTCGGCGCCATCACCTCCATCCTCCATCTCTGCATGAAGTTCCCATGCGATAATGGAGGAATAGGAACCGTGCGGGGATATCAGAAAAGTGCCCGAAAGTGATATCACGTCTCTGCCAAACCAATCGACATGGTATGCGAAGAACCTCTTGAAGAGGAAAGCGCAGATCCAATCCCTCCACCACAGCCCGCGTGGAGGGTGGTCCAGGAGGAGGAAGAATTGGATCTGTGGATAGGAGCGGACAGGGTGTTAAAACCCATGACAGTGACTCGATCAAAGTAATTCGGGTCGGGAAAAACCTAAACCCAGAGGTCAGGGCTGCCATAATTTCCCTGGTGAAAGAGAATCAGGATTTCCTGGCCTGGTCTAATTCAGATATGACCGGGATTGATCGCAACGTCATATGTCATGCCCTGAACATCACATAAATGCAACCCCCATTCAACAGAAGTGGAGACCTCTAGGGGCGGAGAAGGCAGAGGCCCTCAAATTAGAAGTTGAGAAGTTGTCATTGATCAACTTCATTCTGGAGGCCCTGTATCCCGTTTGGCTGGCCAATCCGTTGTTGGTACCAAAGCCGAACAGGACATGGAGAACTTGCATCGACTTCATTGATCTTAACAGGGCCTGCCCAAAAGATTGTTTCCCTCTGCCCCAAATCGACAAGATGGTGGATGCTACATCCGGGTATGAGTTGTTGAGTTTCATGGATGCCTATTTTGGCTACAACCAGATCTCAATGCATGTAGCAGATCATGAACACACCATCTTCCAGACAGACAAAGGTGTGTACTGCTACATCGTCATGCCCTTCGGGCGTAAAAATGTCGGGGCCACCTATCAGAGGCTAGTCAACAGGATGTTCCAGAATCAACTGGGGAGGAACATGGAAGTCTACATAGAAGACATGTTGGTCAAATCCAAGACCTCGGTCGGACACGCGAATGATCTACCAGAAGCATTTTCCATCATTCGGAAGTATGGGATGAAGTTGAACCCCAAAAAATGCACCTTTGGCGTGGCATCCGGGAAGTTCCTGGGCTTCATAGTAAGCTCGAGGGGAATAAAAGCCAACCTGGACAAGATCAGAGCGTTGATCGAGATGCCTTCGCCACGGAAGCACAAAGACATTCAAAGCTTGATGGGAATAATAGCAGCTCTAAGCCGTTTCGTCTCAAAATCCATGGACAAGTGCATCCCATTCTTCAATATACTTTGCGGAAGCCAGAGGTTTGAATGGTCGGGCAAGTGTGAAGAGGCCTTCCAAAAATTAAAGGATCATCTGGCCCAAGTGCCAATCATGTCGAAACCAGTGGATGGGGAGCCGTTATACCTGTATCTGGCAGTGTCGGAATACGCCATCAACGCCGCTTTAGTGCGAGAAGAGGGAAAGGTCCAGCTCCAAGTCTATTACGTGAGCAAAAGGTTGTTGGGCACGAAGTCTAGATACCCATCCAGGAAGTTGAGACCTTACTTTTAGGCCCACACCATTAAGGTATTGACAAACCACCCCTACGACAAGTATTACAGAAACATGAATCATCGGGAAGACTCTTGAAGTGGGCCATGGAGCTTACCCAGTTTGACATAACATATGTCCCCAAGATTTCAATCAAGGGACAAGCCCTGGTCGACTTCATCTTAGAATGTACCGGGATAACTGAAGATGAAGAACCCGTCGACCCCATAATGCCTCTATGGAAATTCTTCATAGATGGAGCCTAGAATGAAAATGGGGCCGGGTTCGGGATCATCTTAATATCTCCTCAAGGTCATCAGTTGCAAAGTACCCCGTGCTTCCAGTTCGAAGCATCAAACAACGAAGCTGAACACAAGGCCATGTTAGCTGGACAACGCCTGGCCCGGGAGGTAGGAGCAACAAATATAGAAGTCCACAGCGATTCCCAACTGGGGGTCAGGAAAATTTCAGGGGAATACCAAATGAAGGGGGAAAAGATGGCCACCTACATGATATGAACCCGGGAATTACTCCAATCCTTCAAGAAATACTTCATCTGCCAGATCCCTAGGGAACAAATTGTGTTTGCAGACACATTGGAAAAATTGGCCACGAATGTTGAAGCAGAACTCTCTGGGGTTGTCCCTATCGACCATCTTCCCGCTCCTAGTATTCAAGTCCCCGCAATAAATAATGCCATTGATTACTCCACGTCCTAGATGGGTCCTCTCATCCAGTACCTAACCACTAGGGAAATGCCCGCGAATAGGGTTGCTACCAGGAAACTTCAGTACCAGGCTCCCAGATACGTCATGATGGACGACAAAATTTATCGCAGGGGGTTGTCCATGCCATATCTTCGATGTGTATCCGAGACAAAAATGAGTGCAATCATTCATGAATTGCGCGAAGGTTATTGCGGAGATCACACAGCCAGACTTAGCTTGTCCAAGAAAATCCTAAGGCAAGGATATTTTTGGCCAACAATGAAGAGGGATTGTGTTGATTACGTCCGCAAATGTGAACAGTGCCAAAGGTATGCAAAGATCCCGCGAGCCCCACCAACGGAATAACCCTGATGACCAGTCCCTGGCCTTTTGCAGTGTGGGGAATCGATTTAGTAGGATCACTCCCGACCGGGAAAGGTGGTGTAAAATACACCAATGTATCTATCGATTATTACACAAAGTGGGTCGAAGCGGAACCAATGAGCACCATCACCTCCAAAAAGGCCCTCGACTTCGTCATCAACAACATTGTGTGCCGATACAATCTCCCTCACAAAATTGAGCCTGACAACGGGAAGCAATTTGATAGTGTCCACTTCAATGACTTTTGTGAAAGACATGGCATCATCAAAAGCTTCTCTGCGGTCGCAAGACCTCAAGAAAATGGGTAAACAGAGGCTGTGAACAAGATTTTGAAGGGGACATAAAAGAAAAAGCTACAAGCTTGCAAGAGCAAGTGGCCGGAAGAGTTGGCCCGCGCTCTATGGGCCTACCGGACCACAAAAAGAACGTCAACTGGACATACTCCCTATTCGATGGTGTACGAATGTGAAGCGGTCATCCCAGTATAAACGATGGTCCCTTCTCACAGACGGGACACATATTGTAACACCCTAAACTCCAGGGACCGTTACGATGCACATTATGAACCGTGCTAAACTCGCTAATCGAATCATTTGGCCATAATCGTGTAACTAAGTATGATTAGAGATTTAGGGATTAAAATTTTGGGTTAAGATGTAACATTTCATTAGAACGTTTACCGTATACATTGGGATCCCAAAAATATAATTTAAAGGTTTATTACAATACAATATTTACAACTAGCCGATCTAAGCGACAAAACAGGGTTTAACCCTAGTTCCTCTTTCAACCCTCGGCCGTGGCGGTCGAGCAACCGCATATGTACACATCGTCACCTAAGCTCTACAACTCAAGGATGGTTCAGCTTTCTTTTACCTTTACCCGCACCACATAGCACCCGTGAGATGAAGCCCAGTAAGAAAACTTCATATGCTCATGATCAGTAATAACATGTCATCAAATCATAAGGCGCATGCCTAGCTTATATAGCCTTATTCAAGCAGGCAAATAAGTTCAATCAATGAACGAGTGACTGATCAACAAGTCACTAACAGGGGGTCTGTACCTTTAAATGAGTGACTAATTATCAAGTCACTAACATGGGATTCCGCTCCCTCAGCCATTTGACAAAACAGTCACCTAGGCCTTTGGCCCTAGCTCTGAGTAACTAGTCTTAGACTAGACAAGCGCTTATAATTTTCATCGACCTTCGGGTCGGTCCAGCATTAATGCTCCTAGAGTTATTCAACGCTGCTATCGATTAGATCTAATCTTTTATCAGCTCTACGTTCATGACGCTTATGCCATTTCTGACTCTCAGGTTAGTAATACGTGACCAGTGCCGATCTTAAATAGTCAGTGCCACACACAAGTAAGCAATGCTACCAAACATATATTATGTGTCAAACATCCGAATACAGGGCATTCAACATGCTTACTTAACAATTTCTAGCATAATTAGGATCATTCATAAACACAGAGGCTCAAGCTCTGATCAATCTCATATTCAATATTCATGGCATGCCCTATTCACATGTTTCTCGTGCATCACAATTAAACATCCAACATGCATCAAGAATAACCATGCATGTCATATACACAGGGTGAAGTTTTCTTACCTTTGGTCTAAGCACAGGTTACCAATAAACGAGCCACAAGTACGATCCTTATTCCAAGCCTCTAGTGATAACCTAGTCACAACCATAAACGGTGATCCAATAAGTTCAAGTTCTAAAACCAATCTCGGAACCAAGACCTAGCGTCCAAGACATCAAATCCCACTAAACCGAGTAGTAGGAATGATCCTAAGACCTAAGGTTTGAGTTCCCAAGCTTAAAACATCATTTTGGCC
The DNA here is from genome assembly GCF_963169125.1 of Humulus lupulus. Classification (NCBI taxonomy): domain Eukaryota; kingdom Viridiplantae; phylum Streptophyta; class Magnoliopsida; order Rosales; family Cannabaceae; genus Humulus; species Humulus lupulus. The sequence goes on along the minus strand of NC_084800.1, from coordinate 90,088,048 downwards.
ACAAATGGCCTCAAGCGCCGTGACCCTACCTCCCAAGCGCCGCGACCCGCCTCCAAACAGAGGTAGAACCCTTCTCTGCCTAAGCCTAGCACCGCAGCCCTAATAGCCCATCAGCAACCTTCACCTTCTTCATCGAGCCTGGGCCGCGGCGCCCAAGAATAGGGTCGCGGCCCAACCACGAACAAGCCATTTTTCCTCATTTTCTCCATTTAAAAACTTTCCACAAACCTATCCAAACATCCCCAAATCCCAAAATCAAAGTTCCCAAACATCCCCATGATCCAAAACCCACAAAACCCAAGCTTCAATTCAATCAAAAACTCATCAAAACACAAAATCCAATTCACGCTTAAAAACTTTAAAAAACTTAGAACTTAAAACTTGAATTACCTCCGATTGAGTTGTTCCCAATTAAATCCTTCGGCTAATAAGCTTCTAATCTTTCCTAGGATCACTATGCCTCGATCCTCGCTTGAATCCGAGTCCTAGAACTCAAGTTTCATTCGAAAATGCGATCGGGAGACGAAAATAGAACTTAGAGGGAGAGAGAACGTTCTTTTATTTCTTAAAAGGTTACTTCAAGCTTAAGTAGCCTCAAACAAATCCTAACGCTCGGGGTCCCGAAAACACCCTCGGGGACAAAATAGTCAAAACCTCCAGAATTTCCCCTTGATCTTACTAACTCCCAATTTATCACCAAATATTGATTCCCATTACTCAATAACCCGGTAATGCTCTAAATACCCCTTGACTCACTCCGAGTCAAGAATAAATCCTGTTGTGACTTTTCCACTAGCTTACTTCCTAGGATCGTCTCGTGCTGAGTAACCCTAGCATAACCAAATAATAATAAAGCACCACACACATATCACATATATGCCCGAAATGGCCAAAATATGAAAATCACCTAATTAATCAAAAATGGGTTCACATTTAATACACGTAAGCATGCATATTATCATTTAATAGCATAATAAATCAATTATGGCCATCCCGGCCTCCTAATCAAGGTCTTAAACCTTATTAGGAAATTTGGGGCATTACAAATATCCCCTCCTTACAAAAATTTCGTCCTCGAAATTTATCTGAACTGCCCGGAATAAGAATTCCACACAACTGATTCCAGTTTCCCAGGTCGTTCCCTCGACCTCACTGTTTCTGTAACATTACCTTAACTCAGGGTACGCTTTGTTCCTCAGAACCTTATTCTTTCTGTTTCATATTTGGACTGGCTATTCCTTACAGGATAACTTAGTTTTAATTCCCAGATTCTCATAACTCAACTCATGTGTTTCTTTTAACCCATGTCCTCAACATGGAAATACAAAATACACTGTATACAACTAACAATGCCAAAAATAAGGCCGATCCAAAATCAACCTGACCAGTCCTATCCAGGACTTAAACTATCATAGTATTCTAGGGTTCAACTTGCCCCTATCTCCTCATCCCTTTCCATGGTGATACTTTAAGGAAGATACAATCTTCTACTTGGAACTCCATGTTCCTACTTTTCAATTCAGTAACACTTTTCCATTTACTCTGAGAAGTGAGCATCCAAGCTCTAACCTCTAATAATCTCAATGGTCCCCTGAACCACCTCAGGATATAGATATAACATCTCACCCACCTCATTCCAATGAACTGGTGCTAAGCATTCTCAACATACCTCATCTCATAAGGTATCTTTCCAATACTGGATAACTCTCTTTCTCTCTCTGATTTACCACCAGTACGAGAATAATGAATTGTACTGAATTCCATCTATACACTTATCGCCTTCCTTAACCTTTTCAAAACCTAGAGATAACAATAGAGTCTTCATCTGATAAGATAGACCTTGAATTTCATGAAGGTGCACTATCTATTTCACATAGAGATCTGAATACTGATCAGCTGTGTTACTTGTTCTCACTAATAGAAATGAACTCACTTGGAATACTGGTCCATAATGACCCAATCCAAATCATACTGGCCTACTAACCTGGGCAATTTTACTGCGAAACCCATCGCGATGCTTTCTTATTTCCACTATGGAATACTCAAAGGCTGCAATGGCCTTACTGGTTTCCGATGTTCTGATTTGACATGCTAACAGGTTAAAAACTTTGCCACATATTCCATATGCCCCTCTCCATCTCAGGCCACCACTATAAAGCTTTCATATCCTGTTACATTTCTATGACGCCTGAATGAAGAGAATAAAAGAATAGCATGAGATTCATCCAGAATCACCCAATTAATCTCAGTGTCCATCGGATTCCAAATCCGATCCTTATACCTCAATAAATTCATACCTAACACTGTACAACTCTTAGCTAATCCAGCTAAGACTTTCTCCTCAATTTTCTCATTTGTGGTTCACTTAATTATCTTTCTCTTTTTGATCTTCTCTGAGATAGTAATCTCAAGCATAAAACTGGCCACCTGGCCCACCAGAAACTCTACTCTAGTTCTGGTCAGAACCTTTAACCAACATGTTGCATAGGCAATCACTTTTATCTGTCCCTGAGGTGTCATAACCACCTACTAACTGATTCTGATCTACAAGAAGACTCAGAACTCTTTCCCAAGGCACATATAATATCCTGTCCATCCAAGGAAACTCTTGCCTACCGAGGCGTTCCTTGACCTTGGCAATTCTCTGCAGAGAAACACATCATAATACCATCGTCCAAGACGATCACAAATCCAATTAAGATAATTCTTTGAATACTCTATTCCTCTGATTCGTAAAAACAACTTGGCATTAACCAAATTCTCAGAACATCACCCAGCACTTCCAGTGCTCTCATTTAATATAACAACAATCTTCTACGCATCCTGCTCCCTGATCTTCAGCTGGTACTAACCAGATCAAAGATCCACCTTGGAGAATACCACCTTATCAAATAACTGGGCCCTATGTTCTTACAACTTTACTGAAGCCATTCAATACAGTGCCCTAAAACCTGATTCCATTCCTGGCACCAATCCATTCACCGTTCTATCTTTCTTATGCAAACACAACCCCGACTAATCCCTTGGAAGTACACCCAGAAACTCACAGACTAGTCCAGTCTATCCTGATTCCACTGACACAATCTAAGTGGTATCTACCACATTGGATAAGAGTTCTATGCATTCCCCTGCAATAGATCTTTAGCTCTAAATATAGATGTCATAAGCATACGAAGTCCATGCACAGTGCCAGCTACCACAAGGGTTTCCCACTCTCAAACCCAAGGTTTACTATCCTTTCCTTGCAATTTAGCACTTCCCCATACTTACTTAACCAATCCATATCCTGAATCATATCGAAGCCAATCATAACTAGCTTGTCAAACCAACTGATGAGTCATTTCCACAATAATCCGCCTCATCTCTTAAATCACCAATACAATATTACATTCCCATCACAACATAACCATGTGATCTGCATAACAACTCTATGTTTCTCTATATGTAACAAACAAAGAAATTGCATGGCACCAAAACCAGTCAGCATAATACAAAATCAGAACTAGAAAGCTGACCCACCATCCTAGAGGAACTAGTCTCAGTCTCAGTCTCAATCTCTGATTGCATCGGAGCGAACACTCAAGCTGGAGTCGAGCTGTCCATCCCCTTTTGCTCATCCTTTCTTAGCCTTGGGAAATCCTTCTTGAAATGCCCAACCATGTCACATACGAAACATGCCTGTGCTCGACATTCTCCCAGATGACGCTTCTTGCACCGAGTGCATATTGGATAAATGTTCTTCCAGCTTTCATTCTTGCTTGCTCCAATAAGTGGAGGTACCACTATCTGAGCTCCGTGCTCCCTAGCACTCTTCTTCTCATCTTTTATGCTCTCAACAGCAAGAGCCTTTTCTACCACTTGAGCATAGGTAGAGATTTCATGCACTGGGGCAACTCTAATGCCTCGAGCTATTCCAGGATTCAATCCTTGAATAAACCTTTCCTTCTGAGCTACATCTGCGAGTACCATGTCAAAAGCGAGCTTGGCCAACCCATCAAATCTACTAACATACTCGGTTACTGATGCATTTCCCTGAACGAGAATCACAAACTCATTCATCTTAGCAGTCTTGGCTACATCACAATAATAGTTCTCATTAAACAGCTGCCTAAATTCTTTCCAATCCATCACAGCTGTATCTCGTGTCTGGGATACTACTTCCCACCACGTCTGGGAATCATCCTGCAATACAAATGTCGCACAAACCACCCTGTCGTGACCTACCAGCCCCACACTATCCAGAATGGAACTAATCATGCCCATCCATTGCTTAACTCTGAATGGATCTAGGCCTCCCTTGAAGACTGGAGGGTAATACTCCTGGAATCTTCTATAGAGAAACTCCCATCTGCTCTCAACCCTAGGCTGAGCCAAAATTGGTGCCACTCTTGGCATAACAAAGGAAGAGGTGCTCCCCAACAGATTTTGTTGTTGCTTCAAACACCTAATCTCTTCCTCCTGCCTCTGCAATCTTGATTCCAAATTTGTGAACATCTGCTGAAAATTCATAGGAGCAGATGAAGAACTAAAACCCTGGCTGTAACTCCCAACCTCTGTATAACCACCACCATGCCTCATTATCTGCCTTGGATAGAAACATGCTGATTGAATCTGCAGTCAATAACTTGACCCATTAAACATGATGAGCATATCAAGAGTTTTCCCCATGGGAACAATCTTACCACACAACATTCACAAATCACTGCAGTGTTATAAACATGCCCATGACATTCATACATCAATCATAATCCTTGCTATTCCAACATTCATGTCATGCCTCCAACTCCAGCATGCAAATATCACAATTATATATGTTCATGGAGTAGGTAATCATATGATCACATTCATAGATATATTCATGGAGCATATAATCATATAGTCAAGAGCCAGGCTCTATCAGAATCTCATGCTCCCTAATACAATGTGCAGGTAAAGCATTTACATTCTATTTAAGCAGTTAAGCACATAACTATATAAATAGTTACCATTCCCTGAGTAAAGCTATCTTCAGTGACGAGTGTACATGCCCAGCTTGTCTTTAGGAACCATAAACCTTGGCTCGCTCTGATATCAAGTTGTAACGCCCTAAACTCCAGGGACAGTTACGGTGCACATTATAAACCGTGCTAAACTCGCCAATCGAGACATTTGGCCATAATCGTGTAACTAAGTATGATTAGCGATTTAGGGATTAAAGTTTTGGGTTAAGATGTAACGTTTCATTAGAACGTTTACCATATACATTGGGATCCCAAAAATATAATTTAAAGGTTTATTACAATAAAATATTTACAACCAGCCGATCTAAGCGACAAAACAGGGTTTAACCTTAGTTCCTATTTCAATCCTCGGCCGTGGCGGTCGAGCAACCGCATATGTACACATCGTCACCTAAGCTCTCCAACTCAAGGATGGTTCAGCTTTCTTTTACCTTTACCCGCACCACATAGCACCTGTGAGCCGAAGCCCAGCAAGAAAACTTAATATGCTCATGATCAGTAATAACATGTCATAAAATCATAAGGCGCATGCCTAGCAAATATAGCCCTATTCAAGCATGCAAATAAGTTCAATCAAATAATGAGTGACTGGTCAAAAAGTCACTAACAGGGGGTCTGTACCTTTAAACGAGTGACTAATTATCAAGTAACTAACATGGGATTTTGCTCCCTCAGCCATTTGACAAATCAGTCACCTAGGCCTTTGGCCCTGGCTTTGAGTAACTAGTCTTAGACTAGACAAGTGCTTATAATTTTCATCGACCTTCGGGTCAGTCCAGCATTAATGCTCCTAGAGTCATTCAATGCTGATATCGATTAGATCTAATCTTTTATCGGCTCTGTGTTCATGACGCTTATGCCGTTTCTGACTCTCAGGTCAGTAATACGCAACCAGTGCCGATCCTAAATAGTCAGTGCCACACACAAGTAAGCAGTGCTACCAAACATATATTATGTGTCAAATATCCGAATACAGGGCATTCAACATGCTTACTTAACAATTCCTAGCATAATTAGGATCATGCATAAACACAAAGGCTCAAGCTCTGATCAATCTCATATTCAATATTCATGGCATGCCCTATTCGCATGTTTCTCGTGCATCACATGCATCACAATTAAACATCCAACATGCATCAAGAATAACCATGCATGTCATATACACAAGGTGCAGTTTTCTTACCTTTGGTCCAAACACAGGTTACCAATAAACGAGCCACAAGCACATTCCTTATTCCAAGCCTCTAGTGATAACCTAGTCACAACCATAAACGGTGATCCAATAAGTTCAAGTTCTAAAACCAATCTCGGAACTAAGACCTAGCCTCCAAGACATCAAATCCCACTAAACCGGGTAGTAGGAATGATCCCGAGGCCTAAGGTTTGAGTTCCCAAGCTTAAAACATCATTTTGGCCACAAATGGCCTTAAGCGCCGCGGCCCACCTCAAAACAGAGGTAGAACCCTTCTCTGACTTAGCCTAGAGCCGCGGTGCTCCACCTTGCGCAGCGGCCCTAACAGCCCATCAGCAACCTTCACCTTCTTCATCAAGCCTAGGCCGCGGCCCAACCACGAACCAGCCATTTTTCCTCATTTTCTCCATTTAAAAACCTTCCACAAACCTATCCAAACATCCCCAAATCCCAAAATCAAAGTTCCCAAACATCCCCATGATCCAAAACCCACAAAACCCAAGCTTCAATTCAATCAAAAACTCATCAAAACACAAAATCCAATTCACGCTTAAAAACTTTAAAAAAATTAGAACTTAAAACTTGAATTACCTCCGATTGAGTTGTTCCCAATTAAATCATTCAGCTAATAAGCTTCTAATCTTTCCTAGGATCACTATGCCTCGATCCTCGCTTGAATCCGAGTCCTAGAAGTCAAGTTTCCTTCGAAAATGCGATCGGGAGACGAAAATAGAACTTAGAGGGAGAGAGAACGTTCTGAACGTTCTTTTATTTCTTAAAAGGTTACTTCAAGCTTAAGTAGCCTCAAACAAAACCTAATGCTCGGGGTCCCGAAAACACCTTCGGGGACAAAAAAGTCAAAACCTCCATAATTTCCCCCTGATCTTACTAACTCCCAATTTATCACCAAATATTGATTCCCGTTACCCAATAACCCGGTAATGCTCTAAATACCCATTGACTCACTCTAAGTCAAGAATAAATCCCATTGTGACTTTCCCACTAGCTTACCTCCTAGGATCGTCTCGTGCTGATTAACCCTAGCATAACCAAATAATAATAAAGCACCACACACATTTCACATATATGCCAAATATGCCCGAAATGATCAAAATATGAAAATCACACAATTAATCAAAAATGGGTTCGCATGCATATTTAATACACCTAAACATGCATATTATCATTTAATAGCATAATAAATCAATTATGGCCCTCCCCGCCTCCTAATCAAGATCCTAAACCTTATTACGAAATTTGGGGCATTACACATATGATCCCATCTAGAACCACACCTTACTCAAGAATCCTTAGATCTCATTGAAGAGATCCGGGAAGAATCACAGGTGCAGCTGAAGATGTTCCAGGGAAAGATCGCCAGACACTTCAACTCTAAAGTTAAGAGCCAGAGATTCGAAACCGAAGATCTAGTCCTTAGAAGAGTCTCCCCTGCAACTCAAGATCCAAGACTGGGGGTTTTGGGACCAAACTGGGAATGACCCTATGAAATCCAAAAGGAAATATGTTCGGGAACATATTTCTTAAGGTGAATAGACGAAACAAAGTTCCCAAGGGCCTGGAACGTAGAACACCTCCGACAGTACTATTAGTAGTCGTGAGGATTTGATTCCATTTTCCTTCCTAATTTTTTTTTTTACAGTGTAATCCTCAGGGCGATTTCTTTTTTAATGAAAATGGTGTATACAAAACATCACAAGAAATATTGTAAAGAAATAAAAAGTTCACGTCTGTCTTCATTTTTTACACAAACAAGTGACCTAAAACTACACTCTTCGATCACTTGGGGGGTATGACCATCTATACAAGTAAGTCTAGGAATAAAGACAAAATAGGGTGCAAAGCTCAGAGCTTAGTCCTAATTCGGACTCGTATAGATTGGGGGTGAAAAACCCAACTCCTAACAAAATAGGACACAAGGCTCAAAGCCCAGTCCTAACTCGGACATACATGGTCCGGAGGGTTCAAAACCGAATAGGGCGCAAGGCTCAAAGCCCAGTCCTAACCCAAACATACATGGTCTGGAGGTATAAAAACCCAATAGGACACAAGACTCAAAGCCCAGTCCTAACCCAGACATACATGGTCTGGAGGGTTCAAAACCCAATAGGGCGCAAGGCTCAAAGCCCAGTCCTAACCCGGACATACATGATCTGGGGGGGTTCAAAACCCAATAGGACACAAGGCTCAAAGCCCAGTCCTAACCTGGACATACATGGTCCAGGGGATTCAAAACACAACTCCTAAAAATTGGTTGACCTAACGTGGTCTCAAATAACCAAATCCATATTCATGTTTTCTTTATAATAGCCCAGAACTATTGGAATGTGAATCTTAGGTTTAAGTTGTTTAAATTTAGTCTTATAAACGACCCAGGTCGTTGGAACCTTAACCTCAGGTTCAAAATAAGATAATCAACTAATCTCTGATGGTTCAGACCATTGGAACCTGAACACTAGAGTCAGGACAAATAAATCAGACGACAATCCTTAACGGTCCAGACCGTTTGAACCTGAACATCAGGTTTAGAACGAGTTAACTGATTAATTCACATCTAAAACAAATCTCTAACGGTCTAGGTTGTTGGAGCCTGAACTATAAAGTCGGGGTGAATTTATATTGATAAGTCCCAAACGGTCCAGGCCGTCAAGAGCCGAACATGGGTCTCAGGACAAGCTAAATACCTTCTACAACTATTCCCTAGTGGTCCCGGCTGTTGGAACCAGGACCCAATATTCAAACATGGCTTCATGCAAGGTTATAAAACACTTAGTGAATTTAGAAGAAAAACAAAAGAATATAAAGTGGGAACCAATACGTAGAGAAAAGCCAATATATAAATACGGATGATAAAAATTGTCTTGGACGCATCAACGTCCATAAATATAAAACAATTATAAAAAGCAGAAAGGAAGCCCTAACTAAAATACAAAGGTCCAGGCCTAGGCTTCGTTCTGATCCGGGACATCCGGAGTATTCTCATCTTGTTTGTCCCTAGCTAGAAGCATCGCATCAACTTTCTCCTTGGCCTCAAATTCAGCCTTTTTTGCAGTCGAATCCAGATAGACGAGGAGATTTATGTCCTTGTCCTAGAGCCAGGCCATGTAAATGGCCTCGTAAAAAGTGGCCTTCAGCAATGCATCGGTTTGCTTCTTCGCTTGGCAAGCCTCCTCGCTCCGCTTCATCTCCAGCTGAACCATGCTATCCAAGGCTTGGTTCCGGGACTCAAGGTTTGCCACCTTCTCCCAGTCCTGGTGAAGTTAAGCCTCAGCTGCCTCCAGAAGAGACTTGATTGAAGCCTCTGAGCCATGAACACAATGCAGCTCCGCCTCCAGGTGTTCCACCAAATTCTTATGGTCGGCATCCTTCCTAGACAAAGCTTCCTCATGTCGAGCTTGAACCCGGGCAGCCTCCTTGCGATCAGCCTTAATCTGGGCAGCATCCTTGGCTAGGGCCTCCTTAGCAGCTTCTCGCTGGTTAACGGCCCCCTCCCGCTCCATCTGAGTCATCTCCAGCTTCATCGCCATTTCTGCCACCAGATCCGCGTTCCTATGGGCCAACAGGGCATCCTAGAACAAACCAAAGTGAAATTATACATCCAATAAGTATGGTAAAATAAAAGATTATATGGGCATGTGTTTTACCGCGGTGGCCTGTTGACGAATGGCTTGGGAGTCGAACAGGGCATCCTAGCTGGCCAAGGTAACGTACCGCTTCAGCTAGAGGGTGGACATGGTAGTTCCCACTTGGGCCAGCAAATCTGTAGCCAATGGAGCCGTGTCCTGACCCAGCTTAGGCCGAAACCTGGTCTTGGATACCAATCAGTCCACGATGGGTTGGGGAGCATTGAAGGCCTTCGAACGATTGGCAAACTCCACCTTCCGCCGGATGGTTAGGGCCCGTGATAACTCTACAAAATAGAGTTATTTTACCACATTTTTTTATGCTAATTGTTGCTTAGTTCTTGAGTTTTTAATTGATTTATTAAGTTTTTAAGTAATTTTGAATTTATTAGGTTTATTTTGATTTTATATATTTTTGTGTGTTTTTATAGTTATTTTGTTGTAAAATGTTGTAGTTAATGATTTAAATTATTGTTGTTTAGTTTGAGGTAAAAAAATATTGTATTATTGAACTTAAATGTTAAATATAAATTAAGTTATAATTAATATTTTCAAAGAATTAAATTGATTTATTTTATAGTGAAAATATTTTATTATGATTTATTTTATATTTTTTTGAAGGAAAATTATTGATTTTAAGGTGTATGCAGTAGAAAAAGAAAAAAAAGAAATTAAAGTTGTGATGATAGGAGAACTATGGCATTTTTGAAGAGATTACAAGGAACTTGGGCATTTTTTTTAAGGACACAGGCCCACGAAGCCCAGCCCACTAGCAGCTTCTCCCAGCAACAAGCCCACGCCAGCTGCCCCTTGCCACCCGCCTGCCACCTCGCGCCTCAAACCTCCCAGCAGCTTCTCCAGCCAACCCGAAGCTCCCTGCCCAGCCTCCAGCCCCCATGGGCCCGATCTCACCAGCAAGTCTCAAAGCCCTAGCCAGCCCCCTTGGGCCGCACCAGCTGCCAGTAGCCCAGGCCCAACGCTTTCTCCCTTCAGCAACCAGCTGCCCATCGAAGACCCCTTCAGCCAAATGCCTCCACCAGCCCAATTGGGCCTATGGCCCAATCCCAGCCCCCACGCCAGACCAAGCCTGCCACCAGCAGCCACCAAGCCAATTTTCTCTTGTTTTTCTTGAGCCCATAAATTGCTCCTTGTCCCTTTTGTTTAAAAATACCATTTTTACCCAAACTTTTCCACACATTTTTACCCCAAAATCATTATTACACCTATAATTTACCCCTATTTGCCATATTATTATTAATTTAATCAAATTAAATTGATTATTTTAATACTCTCATTTTGGCTATAAATAGGGAATTTTCAAGACCATTTTGGTGTGCTTATTTTGGGAGAGGTCATACCACAAAGTTTCTACACTTTCAAACCTCTCTATTCTCTTCATCTTCTTATTCTTTTTGGTTAATTTTCTATGTATTTTTAGAGGAACAATTTGGGGGTTTTCCTCCAAATTTTCCTAATTTATGTTTGTAATTTTTTTGTTTGTATTTTCTATTCTAGTTATGAGTTTCTAATCTTTTTAAGATTATTAAGGTGATGATGAAATAATATGTAACTAGATAGTTATTTTGTATGTTGATTTCCCATTTTGTGCAACAAAGTTTATGGATTTTTCTTTTTCAAATATCTTCTTTCATCTTAAATATCATGTATTTTTTATTGTTAGCACATATTTACACTTTGTTCTTCATTAGTGCTGTTGACCCTGATTTTGGTCAACTGACATGGAGTCAAAAATGCTTGATGTGGACAAATATGTTGAAATGAAGATAATGACAAAAACACTAAAGCACACAAGAAATTATAGTGGTTCGGCCCCAGAATTTGGTAATAACCTACGTCCACTTGAGTTGTTATTGATATAATATTTCAAAGGAGTGATCAAAGAACTAGGGTTCAATGAGTTTCACCAACCTCTCAAGAACAAAACAATATATCAAATATGATAGCTCTAATACACTCGTAAAACAGATAATCTCCAATAATTAGAAAGCCAAAAGTTCAAAAGTCCCTTCCTTGAGCTGTTATTGATATAATATTTCAAAGGAGTGATCAAAGAACTAGGGTTCAATGAGTTTCACCAACCTCTCAAGAACAAAACAATATATCAAATATGATAGCTCTAATACACTCGTAAAACTCTAATCTCCAATAATTAGAAAGCCAAAAGTTCAAAAGTCCCTTCCTTGAGCTATTTTTCTCTATTTATAGGCTCAAGGAAGATTGCAGTAATTTGTTACAGATATTCTTTCCTAAACAATCAGATACTCAGGAAATCATGGGAGATAATTTCGGATATGATTATAACTGCATAAGATTTTCTCCAATTATAGCGAGTATACGACCAAGCTGGTCGTATATAAAGATTGAGCGTTGCGCCATAGACATCTTTCTGGTCGATGGTCGAACAAGACTTCTGCCAGATGTCAGCCACGTGTACTAAACGTCTGCCAGGTCATCCATGCCTGTTTTTTGGATAACATTTGCCCCCCAAGTTTGTTTAGTGTGACCAGCAATAAAGAAACTTTAGGGAAACAACCGTTCATATGCCCCACGAAATCTGTCAGAGTCTTCGTGCGTTTTTGAAAACCGTGACATAATTATTGTTGACCCAAACTCTTAAGTCTCCTTGTTTTGATGATTAAAAAATATTTGATTATTATTTGTTACTAATGATTTGTTGATTTTGTAGCAAAAACTAAAGTGAATTAGCACTTCAAAGTCAAAATTATGACCAAGGGCAAAATGGTCATTTTACCAAGTTTTCCGGAAACGACCCGAATTGGACTTCAAGACTCAAGAAACTCAAGATAAAGGTTTAACTTCATTTCTTAGTCTTGTAAAGTGATTGCAAGTATACTTTAAGTCATAAGTATAGAATTTGGCTCACTCACGCACTAAAAAATGGTGATTTTTTAAAATGAGAAATAATTATCCTAAATTCACTTTTAAGAAAATACATCCCGATACGGTCGTAACGCAATTGGAATTTTTGAAATCGGATAAACGAGCTAAAAGTTATAAAGAATTGAAAAATGGGAAAATAGGCTTAAAACTGATTTTGCTCTCTGTTTGCCATCCGGAATTCCGGATGGGCAACCGGAATTCCGGTTGCTTCCAACCGGAATTCCGGTTCCCTCATCCGGACTTCCGGTTCGCGGCAGACAGGTTCGAAAATTAACTCCTAACGGCTATAAACGGCTAGTTTTTTCCCAAACTCTATATAAACTCGTTTTTTTCTTCAAATTGGTGGTTGGCTGAGCATTTATTACATATACCAAACCAAATCCATTGATTTCAAAGAGCTTTCAAAGTTTAACTCATCCAAACACATATTCACACACTTGAGCCAAAATTTGTATTTATTTCTTCTAAGTGTGCTTGCTAATCACTCTAGGTTTCTCATTGTATTATCATACTTCTAGAGTGATTTTTGCTTGTAATATCAAACACATTCCCATATTGAGATTGAGGTGAGGTTGGCACCGGTTTTGTAAACAACCCGGTTAGAGTGAGATTGGCACTTCAACAATCCGAAAAAGAGGTTGATAGTCCTTGGTGGTGGAAAACTATTGTAAGAGGTTTGGAAATACCTTGGTGAAAAATTCCCGGTTGTAAGGGTTAGTCAAGCCCGCTAACTTGGCTCGATAGTTGAACTCAAAGCTAGGTCCTTAGCTTTGAAGACCAAGGACGTAGGTGGCTTAGTTCTACCGAACCTTGTAAAATTCGAGAGTTTGCGATTTCTTAACCTTCAACTCTTTACATTACAAGTTTAACTATTTGCTATATCTATTTGATTGCCATATTATTTGCTTATACTTGATAAATTTGATTTATTGCATAATTTGGCATATTAAGTTTTAAATTTCCGAAATTAGTTTAAATTTCCAATTCACCCCCCCTCTTGGAAACATATCTTGGGTTAACAATTGGTATCAGAGCTAGGGCTCATTTAATTGATTAGATTTTACAATCTAGAGCATGGCGTTTCCAAGTAATTCACAAAATAACATGTTAGAAGGTCTAAGCACAACTAGAGCACCATTCTTTAATGGAGTAGACTTTCCCTATTGGAAAATTAGGATGGAAACATATCTTCAATCTATCGATTATGATTTGTGGCATATAGTGTCTAATGGTCCTTACATTCCTAAACATGTCATTAATGATAAAGAAGTTATTAAGACATATGAGGCATATGACGAAGAAGATAAGAAAATGCTTTCTAAGAATGCTAAAGCTAAATATGCACTTATATGTGGATTGGATAGAGATGTGTTCAAAAATATTGAACAAGCCTCTACCGCTTATGATATGTGGAAAATGCTTGAAGTCACTCATCAAGGAACAAATGCTATGAAGGAAACTAAAATTCAAATTTATTCTACTCAATATGAGAACTTTAAGATGAAAGCGGATGAAACTATTGCTAACATGTATACTCGTTTCACTACTATCACTAATGGTTTGAATTCTCTTGGCAAGGTACTTTCACAAAAGGAGATGGTGACCAAGATTTTGAGAAGTCTCACCAAAGCCTATCAAGGCAAAGTGATTGCCATTCAAGAAGCCAAGGATCTCTCAACACTTCCTTTGGAAGAACTAATTGGCTCACTCATGAACCATGAAATTTTCATGAGTGCACAAGATGAAGAGGAAGTTGAGAAGAAAAAGAAGACTATTGCATTCAAGTCTTCCTCCTCCCGTGCCATTAGTGAGGACGATGAGGATAGCATGTGTAGCGACATGGAGGACTTGGCACTCTTCACAAAGAAGTACAAAAAGTTCATGAAATTCAAGAAGAACTTTGGGAAGAAGCCACAAAGAGGAAGTGATTCAAAAGAAAAAGAAAGAAGGAGCAAAGATGATCCACCAATTTGCTTCGAATGCAAGAAGCCCGGTCACATGAAGATGGATTGCCCAATGAGAAAGAAAAATAAATACAAAGGAAGGGCAATGTTGGCGGATTGGCTAAATAGTGATGAGGAGGACTCCGACAATGAGGAGAAGAATGAAGTAGCTAACATGTGCATGATGGCTCTTGATGATGGGGTAAGCATTTCTAGCCAAAGTGATTATGATAGTGAAAATGATGATGATAACTTAGAAATACCATATGATGAGTTGTCTAGTTCATTTAAGGATCTATTTAATGATTTTGGAAAATTGCTTGTTAAAAACCAAACTCTTAGAGAAAAGACCAACATGCTATTAAAAGAAATTGAGATTTTGAAATTAAATGAAAAAGAACTCTTAACTAAATCTCAATGTACTACTTGCTCCTCTTATAAGAAAGAAATTGGAAAATTGCATGATAACATAAAAAGCCTTAAGAATGACATATATACTTTTACAAAAGGTAAAGAAGGCTATGAACTTATGCTAGGGAGTCAATCTTGTGGTTTTGGAAAAAGTGGTATTGGATATGATCCTAGTAGGAAACAAAATTTTTTGAGAAACTTCTTTGTAAAACCAACTAGCCTACCACACTTTACATGCACATATTGTAACCAAGATGGTCATACTATTTCATATTGTCATGTAAAGAGATATGCATATCTAGGCAAGACCAAATGGGTACCAAAGGGTTCCAAAACTAACAAGAAAGGACCCAAAGTTGTTTGGGTACCAAAGGCCAACAAATGATTTTATTTTTGTAGGAATCAACAAGGAAGAGCAAAATCTTGTGGTTCTTGGATAGTGGTTGTTCCAAGCATATGACCGGTGACCCATCAAGATTTTCGAGTTTTAAGAGCAAGGAAAGTGGCTTTGTCACTTTTGGAGACAATTCAAAAGGAAAAATCTTGGGCATTGGTGATATCGGTAACATATACTCTCCATGTATTAAAAATGTGCTTCTTGTTGATAACCTTAAACATAATTTACTTAGTATTAGTCAACTATGTGATAAAGATTTTCGTGTTGTTTTTGAATCCTCAAAATGCTCCATTGAAAATGCTTCAACCAATGAAGTTATTTTTGTTGGAGAAAGGAAGGATAATGTTTATGTTATTGATGTTGATTCCTTTGATAGCAAAAATAAATGTTTAACCGTTATGAATGATAATTCTTGGTTGTGGCATAGAAGATTAGGACATGCTAGTATGGATTCTATTTCAAAGTTGGTTAGAAAAGATCTTGTTGTTGGTTTGCCATCTATTCCTTTTGTTAAAGATAAACTTTGTGATGCATGCCAATTTGGAAAACAAATTAAAACATCTTTTCATTCCAAGAAAGAGATTTCAACCTCTAGACCTTTGCAATTGCTTCATATTGATTTATTTGGTCCTTCAAGAATTGCTAGTCTAGGTGGTAAATACTATGCATTTGTGATTGTTGATGATTTTTCTAGATTTACATGGGTTATATTTTTGAAACTCAAAAATGATGTTTTGGAAAATCTAGTTAAATTTTGTAAGAGTGTGCAAAATGAAAAAGGGTATTCAATCACCTCCATTAGGAGTGATCATGGTGGAGAGTTTGACAATGATGCTTTAGAATTGTTTTGTGATGAACATGGTTTTAACCATAACTTTTCGGCTCCAAGAACTCCACAACAAAATGGAGTTGTCGAAAGGAAGAATAGAACAATTCAAGAAATGGCTAGGTCAATGCTCAATGAAATCTCATTACCTAAATATTTTTGGGCCGAGGCCGTTAATACTTCTTGTTATATTTTGAACCGTGTTTTCATTAGGCCTAACATGAATAAAACCCCTTATGAGCTTTGGAAAGGGAGAAAACCCAACATTGGATATTTTAGAGTTTTTGGATGTAAATGCTATATTTTGAACACCAAGGACAACCTTGGAAAATTTGATGCAAAATCTGATGTTGGAATTTTTATAGGTTATTCAACACATAGTAAAGCTTATAGAATTTATAACAAAAGAACTAATGTTGTTGAAGAATCTATTCATGTTGCATTTGATGAGTCTAACCCTCCTACAAGCAAAAGTGTAGATGATGATGTTGTAGGTTTGGGAGAAGAGGTTCAAAAGCTTGACATTGGAGAATCATCTAACGCTCCATCACAAACTCCCAAAGAGGAACTACCCGAGGAAAAGGTAAATGAAAGCAAAGGTATGGATTCTAACCTCCCTCATGAGTGGAAGTTCAAAAGTGCTCATCCTATAGACCAAATTCTAGGTGATCCTTCACAAGGAGTCACAACTAGAAGCTCCCTTAGAAACTTATGTAATTTCATTGCTTTTATTTCTCAAATTGAACCAAAGAATTTTAAAGAGGCCGAGTTCGATGAATCTTGGCTTCTAGCTATGCAAGAAGAAATAAATCAATTTATTAGAAATGATGTTTGGCAGTTAGTTCCAAGACCGTCACACCAATCGGTGATTGGAACAAAATGGGTCTATAGAAATAAGGTAGATGAGCATGGGGTCATTGTGCGTAACAAGGCTAGATTAGTGGCCCAAGGTTACAATCAAGAAGAAGGAATTGATTATGAGGAGACCTTTGCCCCGGTAGCAAGACTTGAGTCCATAAGAATGTTATTAGCTTTTGCATGCCACAAGAATTTTGTCTTGTATCAAATGGATGTTAAAAGCGCTTTCTTAAATGGATACATTATGGAAGAGGTTTATGTCTCTCAACCCCCCGGTTTTCAAGATCACAAACACCCTAACCATGTTTACAAATTAAAGAAAGCATTATATGGTTTAAAGCAAGCTCCTAGAGCTTGGTATGATCGTTTAAGCACTTTTCTTATCTCAAATGGTTTTTCAATGGGAAAAGCGGATAATACACTTTTTATTAAAAGAAAATCAAAAGACATTATTATAGTACAAATCTATGTTGATGATATTATTTTTGGTGCTACTAATGATGTTCTTTGTGAAGAATTTTCAAAGTGTATGCATAGTGAATTCGAGATGAGCATGATGGGAGAGCTCAACTTTTTCCTTGGACTTCAAATAAAGCAACAAAAGAATGGAATCTTCATAAGTCAATCCAAGTATATCAAGGATCTACTTCAAAAGTTTGACTTGGCCAATGCAAAGTCCATGAAAACCCCTATGAGCACCTCCATAAAGATGGACAAGGATGAAAGTGGTAAGGATGTTGACATTACCAAGTATCGAGGTATGATTGGCTCATTATTATATTTAACCGCTAGTAGACCCGATATTTTGTTTAGTGTTGGTCTATGTGCTAGGTACCAATCATGTCCCAAGGAATCCCACTTAAGTGCCGTTAAGAGAATCTTTAGATACTTGATAGGCACAATGAATCTAGGACTTTGGTATCCCAAGAACTCAAACTTTGAAATCATTAGTTACTCGGATGCGGACTTTGCCGGTTGTAAGTCGGATAGGAAAAGTACTAGTGGAACATGTCACTTTCTAGGAAACTCTTTAGTGTCATGGTTTAGCAAGAAACAAAACTCGGTAGCCCTATCCACAACCGAAGCCGAATACATAGCCGCCGGTAGTTGTTGTGCTCAAATACTTTGGATGAAACAAACTCTTAAGGATTTTGATGTTGATTTTGAATGTACACCCATAAAGTGTGACAATACTAGTGCCATTAACCTCTCTAAGAATCCAATCTTGCATTCTAGAGCCAAGCATATTGATATAAGGCACCACTTCCTTAGAGACCATATCCAAAGAGGAGACATTATGCTAGATTTTGTGAGCACCAATTTCCAACTAGCGGATATTTTCACCAAGCCTCTTAGTGATGAGAGATTTAGTTTTATTAGAAGAGAGCTAGGAATGACCAACATAAATGAAATTTAAGGTTTACTAGCTACTTGAATATCATATCTCTCCTTACTTACTTATGCATGTATACTCTCACTATAATATGATTCTATGCATAAATAAGCAAAATCTTATAACACTTGACCTATTAGATATATGTCTTTGAGGATAACAAATTATAGGTCATGATATGAATCTTTGGTGAACTTTGAACTCATTTTTGATTGAGTAAATATGTGAATTTTTGCATATGTGCCTAGTATATGTGTTTATGTGTTTAAACTTGTCTAAATAAGTCTATCTAGTATGCCTATAGGGTTTCTATGCTTGAATTACTCTTTGAACAATTTTTAGGTATGCCAAGTATTGAAAATTTGTTAGTTTTTGCCTAAATGAGTGTTTTTCGCCAAACTTACTCAATTTTCAACATTTTTCAAATCCGTCAGTTTGAGCACCTCACATTTAACACATTTGAACTATTGCAAAAAGAATTTTTCGATTTGGTTGCATAAAACTCATTTTTGGTAGACTTCTACTTTTCAAGGCCTTTTTAAGGCATTTTTCGAAAAATCTACCCAAAATGCTCAATTTTCATCATTTTTCAAAACCGTAACTTCCCTCATCTCAAATTTAACATTATTGAGGTGTTGCAAAAAGAATTTTTCGATTTGGATGCATACAAATCATTTTTGGTAGATTTCTCCTTTTCAAGGCCTTTTAAGGCATTTTTCGAAAAATCTACCCAAAATTCTCAATTTTCAATATTTTTCGATTCCGTCACTTCACACACCTCATATTTAATATTCTTAAACTGCTGGAAAAATAATTTTTCAATTTGGTTGAACAGATTTCGTTTTTGGTAGGTTTTTGGCTTTCTTGAATTCTTTTTTAAAACTTACCGTAAATCGTCATTTTTCAACATTTTTCATATTTTCTTGTTTGAGCATGTTCATTTTCTCATATTTTAGGTGTTAGAAAAAGTTTGGAGTCAATTGGGTTAAAAACAAAGTTTTTGGGCACTTTTTCGAAAAGTGGGCTGGGCTGGTGCACCAACCGGAATTCCGGTTGGCTGTGCACAGACCAACCGGAATTCCGGTTGGCGCCTGACAGCAGCCCTTCAGTTTTTTTTTTGCCTTTTTTAAATGCATTTTGTTCAAAATAAAAACCCTACCCACGACTCTTTTTCCCCATTCTGACTCTACACCCTAAAATACAAGCCTCCTCTCTCTTTCCTCTCAAAAATCACTCCCTCAAACCCTCACTTCATCATCCATTTCTCTCCAAAACTCTCTTTCTTTTCTTGTTTTCCCTTCAATGGCCTCATCATCCAACCCAAGGAAGAGCAAGAGGGTTCTCAATGCTGAACAAATCAGGGAGAAAAGGGCTAAAGGCAGAAATGAACCCACTCTCTTCTACAACCAAGAGGACTTCAATAGGTTCCATGAAGCTTTCTCCTCTAGGCCTATTATCAAAGGTAAGTTTTGTGACCTTCCAAGCCTAGCTTGTGTCAAATTCAGTTATCACTTTGAAATGTTAGGGTGGAAATCATTTATCAATATTAAGACACCCATGTACCCTAGGTTGGTTAGAGCCTTCTATGCTTGCATCAAACCTAACCATGCACCCCTAGGAGTTAGAGGCACTATTGGAGATGTCCCCTTTGAACTTAATGTAGAATCTCTCAATAACTTGCTAGGAGCACCAAATGAGGGACTCTTGCTAGAACCAAAAACCACTCTTAAGAATGATGAACTTTTTGCTATGAATGAGTGTTCTAGAGTCCTTTGTGGAGAAGGCCCCATTTTCATCAAACCAAAGTTTCACAATCTTACTTTAGAAGCCAAAATTCTCCAACTTTTTATCATCAACAATCTTGCTCCTAGAAGTGGTCATAAGGATGAGGTCAACAACATCGATATATTCATTTTATACCTTATCCTCACCAAAAAAGCACGAATCAACCTAGGGCATCTTATTCTTCGATTTATTGTTGATGTGAATAAACCCAACATGGTTAAGTCCCTCCCATTTGGCTTTCTCCTTAGCTACCTCCTACCTCTCTTAGGAGTTCCCATCTCGGGTGAAAAGAAGGTTGGTCCTACCGAAGGGGATAAGCTCGGTCCTAAATCTTTCACAAGCTTAGGGTATGCTCTTATCAACAATAAGTGGGTCTTCACTCCCAAAAGAGGCCAAAGAAGGCAAGAGGGCCTTGAAGTAGGCGACGAAAGTGAAGAAGAGGAGAGCTTTGGACTACCCACAAGCGAAAGTGAAGACGAGGAGCAAGCCGATGAAGAAGAAGCTCCAATGCCTCAAGCATCTCAATTCAACCTTGAGGAAGCCTTTGCTCGTCTTCACACCGACATGAACACTCAATTTACCAACCTGCGGAGTGACATGGCACAAGGCTTCCAAGATGTTCGTAATGAAATGGAGGAGATGAGGGCCTACATAAGGCGGTTTGGGGGGCCACCATCATAGGCATTTGCATGTTTTTCTAGTCTTGCATTCCTTTATGTTTTATTTTATTTTTCTATGTACTTATGTGTTTGCATGGCTTTATGCCTTATGTATGAATGCTTAAACTATTTAATCTATGTTTGTTTATAATTTATTTTGTGAATTCCTTTGCCATCCTTTTTGATGAATCAAAAGGGGGAGAAGTGATAGGATTATTTTTTAATATTTGGCAAAACCTCAATATCTAAGACTAACAATGTTATTTGAACTTAAGTGATATATTGAGGGGGAGTTTACAAAATCATGCAAAGTAAAACTAAAAGGTAAATTTCTTTTATCCTTGCACACATTAAGGGGGAGCTAATCTAATATTCATATTTAAAAATATATTCTTTCCCTTGTAAAATAATCAAATATTTGATATCATCAAAAAGGGGGAGATTGTTGACCCAAACTCTTAAGTCTCCTTGTTTTGATGATTAAAAAATATTTGATTATTATTTGTTACTAATGATTTGTTGATTTTGTAGCAAAAACTAAAGTGAATTAGCACTTCAAAGTCAAAATTATGACCAAGGGCAAAATGGTCATTTTACCAAGTTTTCCGGAAACGACCCGAATTGGACTTCAAGACTCAAGAAACTCAAGATAAAGGTTTAACTTCATTTCTTAGTCTTGTAAAGTGATTGCAAGTATACTTTAAGTCATAAGTATAGAATTTGGCTCACTCACGCACTAAAAAATGGTGATTTTTTAAAATGAGAAATAATTATCCTAAATTCACTTTTAAGAAAATACATCCCGATACGGTCGTAACGCAATTGGAATTTTTGAAATCGGATAAACGAGCTAAAAGTTATAAAGAATTGAAAAATGGGAAAATAGGCTTAAAACTGATTTTGCTCTCTGTTTGCCATCCGGAATTCCGGTTCCCTCATCCGGACTTCCGGTTCGCGGCAGACAGGTTCGAAAATTAACTCCTAACGGCTATAAACGGCTAGTTTTTTCCCAAACTCTATATAAACTCGTTTTTTTCTTCAAATTGGTGGTTGGCTGAGCATTTATTACATATACCAAACCAAATCCATTGATTTCAAAGAGCTTTCAAAGTTTAACTCATCCAAACACATATTCACACACTTGAGCCAAAATTTGTATTTATTTCTTCTAAGTGTGCTTGCTAATCACTCTAGGTTTCTCATTGTATTATCATACTTCTAGAGTGATTTTTGCTTGTAATATCAAACACATTCCCATATTGAGATTGAGGTGAGGTTGGCACCGGTTTTGTAAACAACCCGGTTAGAGTGAGATTGGCACTTCAACAATCCGAAAAAGAGGTTGATAGTCCTTGGTGGTGGAAAACTATTGTAAGAGGTTTGGAAATACCTTGGTGAAAAATTCCCGG
The DNA here is from genome assembly GCF_963169125.1 of Humulus lupulus. Classification (NCBI taxonomy): domain Eukaryota; kingdom Viridiplantae; phylum Streptophyta; class Magnoliopsida; order Rosales; family Cannabaceae; genus Humulus; species Humulus lupulus. The sequence continues at coordinate 90,065,612 of NC_084800.1, read as the reverse complement.
TTGTAAGGGTTAGTCAAGCCCGCTAACTTGGCTCGATAGTTGAACTCAAAGCTAGGTCCTTAGCTTTGAAGACCAAGGACGTAGGTGGCTTAGTTCTACCGAACCTTGTAAAATTCGAGAGTTTGCGATTTCTTAACCTTCAACTCTTTACATTACAAGTTTAACTATTTGCTATATCTATTTGATTGCCATATTATTTGCTTATACTTGATAAATTTGATTTATTGCATAATTTGGCATATTAAGTTTTAAATTTCCGAAATTAGTTTAAATTTCCAATTCACCCCCCCTCTTGGAAACATATCTTGGGTTAACAATTATGTCTAATCAAGCCTTTTCGGTTTTCAAGAAATCAATGTGACGACTTATACACTCCCCCCACGTTTCAAAAATGGGAAAGTCATGATTGCCACTTTTTGCTATACTTCAGCCTCTATAAGTAACCTCTTTATCTTTCTTATAACTCTTTACTCACCATTCCAATCAAGAACTTCAAGAACATTGCTTTGGAGCCCAGAACTTCGAAATAATTCAGACGTCCTGCCGAAGATTTTTCCGACTCGAAATTTCTATTTTTCAGAATCTCCACTCTTTGCCCAGGTAATCTTTCAGTCTTTCAAAAATTTTGTGATGCCATGCATGCTGTTACTATGCTCTGTGATTTCCTGCATTCTTGAGTAGAATTTTATGAGGATTTTGTATAAACCATCTGATGCTTGGTAAGAGTGTATTTCTTCTTTATATAAGTTAGGAGCTAGTTCGATAGTAAGGATCATAGGTTTAGGGCGTAAGATCGACGTAAAAATTCAATCTTTAAGCTAGTTGAAAAAACTGGGTTTTTCCCCGCCTTTTGGGAGTTGAAAAAGTTCTTTTTCAAAAAACATTTTATTTCCTTTTTGAGCCGTTTTTCAAACTGCTAGCACCAAACTTAGTGTATGGGTAGGATGTTGCTGGTCAATAGACACGAGCAGCGTTTTCCCAATCTCCCACGTAACTTCGTAGGCTATGTGTCTTATCTCCTCCTTTGTCTGTTTGCAGTTCATATGCAAGACCCTTGGGGAGGAGAAAGACCCATTGAAGACGACCTCCTAGCTCAGCTGCTTGAAGGCAAAGAAAACCCCTCTACTCTGATACCAGATATCCCTTTCTCTCGCCCTTGCCCAAACTCTTCTCCAGTTCCAACCCAAAGAATGGCTCGAACAAAAACAAAAGCTCAAAAAAGGAAAATCCCTAACTCCTCATGCCAGCCTACTGCTGATGCCCCCTCGACCAGTGGTCGAGGTGAAAATGTTCCTGATGCCAATGTACAAAGGCATGCCCGTCCTCGACACGCTTCTCAACCGAATGTCGAGTGGCATGTTGTTCCCCAGAGTAGAGTGATGATCTGGATGATCGCCAACTACTTAAATAAGTATAAACTGACAGGGGTGACCCTAGTCAGACCTTCCATCGACCAGAGGGCCAACCTGACAGGCGGGGCCTATAGCGCCTGGTCGCGGTTTCACATTGAGGCAGGTGCCACTTTGCCTCTTCACTCGTTCTTTCAGGGGGTGGCAAATTACTTTGGAGTTGCCCCCTTTCAAATCACCCCAAATGGATATAGAATGCTGGCCGCACTCTATATCCTTTACAAACTCAAAAAATGGCTAGAGCCCACTCCCCACGAGGTCAATTTTCTTTTTGACCTTAAGTCCAACCCTAACCAAGAAGGCACGGGGTTTTTCCATTTCTGCCATCAAGAAACCGAGCGCACTTTCCTGACCGAGAATACCCACATCTCCAATGTGGGGAGGTATCACCAGGAATTCTTTCGAGGAGGTAAAAATTCTTTCGTCACTAGCTTCTTCGCTTAGTGTTTTTCTACCACAATGTCTTGACATTTCATTATGTTCTAGGCCCATGGTTACGTCCAATTCCAACTCCGGGGATGGAGTCAAGGGCGGCACTCTTAGCCAGCATGCCGAATGCTGATAAGAGTGTCAAAAATTTAGTTACTGAGGCTAACCTTAGGCTGGTTGGCCTCTGGAATCCCCAACTAGCAACGAGCGAACCTTCGGTGGAAAATGCCCAAGCCGAAGTGGAACCCGAGCAGCAACCCCAAGCGTCTCCTCCACGGAGGAGACCAACTGGGGTTACGATCAGGGAACCTGCCATCCCTCGTCGAGCAGAGAAACCCTTGGCCCCTGAGGGCAAAGGAAAACAAAAGGCTGCCGAGCCTACTGAATTTTCTGATGACTCATTGGATGAAAACGATATAATAATCTCGCTTTTAAATTATTTGCCAATTCCCTCTCATCTATTTGATGGGGATGGCAACTTTAGGAATGCTCCCTCCTTAAATTCAGATTTCTTCTAGGCAGTAGGAAGTTCAGTAAATAATGTTACGACAAGTAGTTGTCGCGCGAGTACTTTACTTGTAATCCTTTTACTTTTATTCTTTTATCCTGCATGACCATTTAGTCTTACTGCTTGTGTTGCTTCCTTTTGTGCAAGTATGGACTCCAAGGATGTTTTTGATCACTACCAGGCTGCCGCTGCCTCTTCTGTCCTGAAGAAGGATAGCAAGAGGGCTCGAGGGGAAAGTAGCAAGACTCCCTCGAAGAAGGCTCGAATAGACGATGTTCCAGCCACTGCCCCCTCAAAGGAGAACTCACCACCTCCCCCCCCCCCCCCCCAAGCAGACGACTCCCACTCCTGCCAAACCACAACCTTCTTCTAAGGCTGCCGACAAGGAGGCATTGGACACCTCGCCCGAAGGCTCCCTGCCCAGCTTCGTGGTTGGCTCAGCCAGGGAGAGGATATATAAGCTCTCGAAGCACAGACGCAGCCAGGCTGCCATTACTGAAACTGCCTCAATGGAGGCTGATCAAGTCGTCAACAGAGGGCTGAACGAGATAGTTAGCGTAAGTTATCTCCTGCTACTTTATCATTTATGTCTGATTTATTTTCCTTACTTTATCTCATTCTTTGTCTTCAGGGGTTGCTAACTTTAACTGCTGGCTGGCGCCGTGTTGGGGAGTTGGTTTCTCGGGGAAAGAACTTCGACTCCAGGCTTGCCCAGACTAAGGAAGCACTTGAGGCTGACAACAACAAGCTGCTCGAGGAGAATAAGGAGTTGTCCAAACAACAAGAACAACTGCGCGAGGACAAAGCTACTCTCATCAAGGAGCTTTTGGACGCCCAATATGCCCTGAAGAAAGCCAACAAATCCAAGGAAAAATTCAGGGAAAGTGCCAAGCTCAACACTCAAGCATGCAATCAGCTTGAGCTTGATCTGATCGCCTGTAGGCAGGAGACGAGGGAGCTTGAAAAGCGAGTGCAGGAGCTCGAGGAGGATGGGGCCAAGAATTTGAAGAAGTACAAGGAGGCCACTCACCTCTACTTCTATGAATTTTGGAAGCACAACCGAGAGGCTAACTTCGACTACCTGTCCGAACGTTTGAAGAGGACTCTGATGGCACAGTGCGCCATCCGGCTGGAAGAAGAAGAAAAGGCCAAAGTGCCTGCCTCCCGAGCAGGGGGAATGATGGTGCTGATGCTGAAGCTGGTCCTTCGGCTGATCAAGGCACTCCTCCCAACTCCCAGGATCCTCCAAATCCTTAAGAATTTTTCTGTTTTTATTTTTTTATTTCGTTTTCATGGCCCACGGGTCGCGCTGTAAAGACAATTTATTTTTATTGCTGCAAGGGTAGCTTTTTATATTGCTGCATGGGCAGCTTTTTACTTTTAATTAAACAATTACATCCTAGTAGTACTGCTCGTAGTGTAAAAGAATGCCTTTTGATATTATAATATTTCTGTCTATTATAACATCTGTTCGCATGACCGAACTTAGCATAGTACTTTGGCTTGATTTAACAAAATATAAATTTTGAAAAATACTCTAAGTACCGCAGCATGCTTTCAGTCATTTTGTTCATGTGTTTACATACCTCTTGGTATGCTTTGCTATCGATGTACCTTATATGCCCCCTAAGTGATCGAGGAGCTTTAGGTCCTTGGTCACTTGCCTTGACCACGACCTGTGCGAACATTACTGCTCAGTAGGAAACGTAACACTTATAATACAGCAAAATAACACACGTAATGAACAAATACTTGTAAAAATAAATTTACAAAGGTTGGCAAGAATGACTGGCTGTGCACAGTCCCTTATAATTCTCGTATTAAAATGAACTAAACATGTCTTTACGAGTGATCTTAAAAAGATCTTACACTTATAAGAGATTAGCCATACAACGTGGCTAACCCTTTTTCAAAACTTGTAAAAAGTATAAATTAATACAAGCCAGTCCTTTAAAAAGGGTTGTTTATTGATAATACTTGCGCAGGTGTTCTCCGTTCCAATAGTGTGGAACGAGATCTCCATTTAAGCGTGCAAGCTTGTAGGTGCCTGGATGAAGGACTTCCTCAATCTGGTAAGGTCCTTCCCAGTTTGGTCCGAGCACTCCAACAGTTGGGTCGCGGGTGTTTAAGAAAACTCGTCGTAGTACTAAGTCTCCGACGTTGAATTTCCTTTCTTTCACTTTCGAGTTAAAATACCGGGCGACCTTTTGCTGGTACGCAGCTACTCGGAGTTGAGCTCTTTCCCGTTTCTCTTCAAGTGAGTCTAGGGACTCCATCATTAGTTGGCTATTCTGGTCCTAGTCGTATGTAATTCATCGGTGTGAGGGGGGATCTAACTCAATGGGCAACATAGCTTCATACCCATACGCTAAGGAAAATGGGGTATTACCTGTCGCTGTTCGATGATAAGTTCTATACGACCAGAGTACTTCAGGCAGCTGTTCTAGCCATGCTCCTTTAGTGTCCTCAAGTCTTTTCTTCAGGGTATCTTTGAGTGTTTTATTCACTGCTTCGACTTGCCCATTTGCTTGTGGATGTGCGACTGAAGAAAAGCTTTTGATGATACCATGCCTTTCGCAAAAGTCTGTGAATAAATCGCTGTCAAACTAGGTGCCGTTGTCTGAGAAAATTTTTCAAGGCAAACCATATCAGCAAACAATGTTCTTGATGACGAAGTCAAGAACTTTCTTGGTCATTATGGTAGCGAGCGGCTCAGCTTCGGCCCATTTGGTGAAGTAGTCGATTGCTACGACTGCATATTTTACTCCACCCTTTCCCGTTGGCAGGGATCCAATCAAGTCTATACCACATACTGCGAAAGGCCAAGGACTTTGCATCTGCTTTAACTTGTTTTGAGCTGCGCGTGGGATCTTGGAAAATCTTTGACACTTATCGCATTTTCGTACAAACTCCATTGAATCTTCGTTCTTAGTTGGCCAGAAATAACCCTGCCTCAGAATCTTTTTTGACAAGCTCTGCCCCCCAGCGTGGTCCCCACAGAAGCCTTCATGTACCTCATTCATGAGCTCTTTAGCTTCTTCCGGTGTAACACATCTGAGTAGTGGCATGGAGTATCCTCTTCTGTACAAAACACCATCGACTAGTATATACCTAGCAGCCTGTCTTTGAAGTGTTCTGGCTTTGTTTCTATCTGCCGGTACTACACCATTCGTGAGATACTCCAAGTATGGTGCCATCCATGTATCCTCCATCCGGATTTCCATATTAGTCTCATCCGCTTGTATGCTCGGCTCACACAATCTTTGTACCAGCACAATATTCAAAGTGTCAGTGTCTTTTGCGCTTGCGAGTTTGGCTAAGGCATTTGCGTTCGAATTCTGATCCCGAGGAATTTGCTGGAGGGTATACTTCTTGAATTGTGCCAACATATCTCTAGTTTTGTTTAAGTAGGCCACCATTTTGAGGCCCCGTGCTTGATACTCCCCTAAGACCTAATTCACTACCAGTTGTGAATCACTGTAGATATCAAGCACTTTTATATTCATGTCATTGGCTAACCTTAGTCCTGTGAGGAGTGCTTCATCTTCGACCTCATTGTTCGATGCGGTGAAATCGAACCTAATAGCGCAGTGAAATTGATGCCCTTCTGGCGTTATCAATATCACTCTTGCTCCTGCGTGAGATTCGTTGGACGATCCGTCCGTGAATAACCTCCACGAAGGAGCTTTGACCTGTGGCTCGGGTGCACCAGTTTCTTCGCACTGCTCGTCGTCTGGGAGCTCAGTGAATTCAGAGATAAGGTCAGCCAAGACTTTTCCTTTTACTACTGCTCGTGGTGAATATGTAATATCGAACTGCCAGAGTTCGACTGCAAATTTTAATAAACGCCCAGCTGCCTCTGGTTTTTGCAAGACTTGCCGAAGGGGCTAGTCAGTTAAGACTGTAATGGGATGGGCTTGGAAGTAAGGACGTAGCTTCCTTGAGGCCAAAATCAAGCAATAGACTAGCCTTTCGATTGGAGGATACCTCAATTCAGCCCTGATTAATCTCTTACTTACATAGTAAACCGCCTTTTGTATGCCTTCTTCCTCTCGTACTAGCACCGCACTGGCAGAAAATTCGGTGATCGCCAGGTAAATGAACAAAGTTTCTCCGTCCATGGGTTTTGATAAAACAAGAGGCTGTGCCATGTGGGCCTTTAAGGCCTGGAAAGCCTGCTCCTAATCTCCTGTCCATTCAAACTTCTTGTTGCCTCTAAGCAGATTAAAGAAAGGGACGCATTTATCCGTCGACTTGGAAATGAATCTACTTAGTGCGGCAATTCTTCCAGTTAAACTTTGCACATCCTTGATTTTCATTGGCGATTTCATGTCGATCAGGGCTTTTATCTTGTCGGGGTTGGCCTCGATTCCTCTTGAATTAACAATGAACCCCAAGAATTTCCCTGATCCTACTCCGAAGGAACATTTGAGAGGATTTAACTTCATCTAATATTTGTTCAGAATGTTGAAACACTCTTGTAAATCCTTCACATGTCCTTTTGCTTTTTTCGACTTTACCAGCATGTCATCCACGTACACCTCCATGTTTACTTCGATCAACTCCTTAAACATGTGGTTAACCAATCGCTGGTAAGTCGCACCAGCGTTTTTCAGTCCGAAGGGCATTACTTTATAACGGTATAACCCTGTATCGGTCTGAAAGTTAGTGTGATCCTCATCAGGGGGATGCATACTAATCTGGTTGTATCCTGAGCATGCATCCATGAAGGAGAGGATCTCATGCCCTGCAGTTGCATCGACCAACTGGTCGATCCTTGGGAGTGGGAAGCAATCCTTTGGGCAGGCTTTATTGAGGTCTGTGAAATCCACACAGGTTCGCCATTTGCCGTTAGGCTTGGGAACCAGTACCAGATTAGAGACCCACGATGGATAAAATGCCACCCTGATGAACCCATTCTCCTTCAGTCTCTCGACTTCCTCTTTTAAGGCCTTCGATCTATCCTTATCGAGCAGTCTTCTTTTCTGTTGCACGGGTGGAAAAGTCTTGTCAACATTCAGGACATGGATGATAACTGCAGGATCTATCCCTGCCATGTCTTTGTGTGACCAGCAAAGACTTCCTGGTTCTTTCACAAAAATTCCACCAGTGCATGCTTCGTTGTTGCTTCTAAATTCTTCCCGACCTTTACAACTCTGGTCGGGTTTTTTTCGTCAAGTTGGACCTCTTCCAGGTCCTCGACGGGTCCAATATCTTCTTCAAAATCCCCAAAGCAAGGATCTAAATCCCTATCCTCACTTTGGGCAACACCCTATTTGGTGACTCTATCACCGGATTGGGCTTGTGTATCAATAGCCATTTGCAACCTATCTGGGGGAGTTCTTTTCGACGTTCCTTTCTTCGCCTTTGTAACTGAGGCATTGTAGCACTCCCTTGCTTCTCTCTGATTTCTCAACACGCGTCCTACCCCTACGTCTGTCAGGAATTTCATGGCCAAGGGCCATACTGAGGTGACGGCCCGAAGATCGACCAGTATGGGCCTTCCAATGACAGCATTGTACACCGAAGGACAATCAACTACTATAAAAGTAGGGAGTAATGTCCTGGTAGCAAGCGCTGTACCTGCTGTGACTGAAAGTCTGATTGACCCCGCTGGGGCGAGTCCCTCATCAAAGAAGCCGTTAATCGTTTGGTTGCAGGGCTCCAAGTCCTTGATGGACAACTTCATGCGTTCCTGCGAAGATTTGTACAGGATGTTCACTGAACTTCCTGTATCGACTAGTACTCTTTTCACCATCATGTTGGCGATTTGAACGTCCACGACTAGCAGATCGGAATGTGGGAACCGGACATGCTGGGCGTTGCTATCGGAGAAGGTTATTTCGCCATCCTCTGACCGAGCCTTCTTTGATGCCCTGTCCTCTACAGTCATCATCTCGATGTCCTGGTCGTGACGTAGGGTCCGAGCATATCGTTCCCTCGCCTTTCCACTACTTCCCGTGAGGTGCGGGCCTCCGCAGATGGTGAGTAAAGTGTCAGCTACGGGGTCAGGCTGCAAAGGTGGCGAGCATTGGCGTGTGGGTGCATGCTCGTTGCCACCTGGAGCCTCTCGTTGGGAATTTCCCGAGGCCCGTACATATCTTCTCAAGTGTCCTTGTCTAATAAGGAACCCGATTTCTTCCTTTAGCTGGTTGCATTCATTTGTATCATGTCCGTAGTCGTTATGGTAACGACAGAACTTGGTAGTGTCTCTCTTCAAAATATCCTTTCAAATGGGAGCAGGTTTTTTATAAGGCACACTGGAACTCGTGGCCTGATACACCTCTCCCCGAGACTCAATAAGGGCAGTGTAGTTAGTGAACTGAGATTCATAACGATTACCCTTGGCTCGTTTATTGTCAGAGGTGGAAGGCTCATTATGTGGCCGTTTCCCCCCATTCTTGCCATTGCCATTGCCGTTCCCGTTACCTTTGCCGTTGCCGTTGGGTTTTGACCCATTGGCGGCTTTGGCAGGCTCGGCAGTCCCCTTATCCTTGCCTGAGGGATTTCCTTCACTGGTTATGGCATCTTTGAGCTTGATGTATCGATCAGCTCGATCCAAAAATTCATGGGTAGTCCTGACTTCATGCTTTCTGAGGCTGTTCCAAAGAGGCGCGCGGTGCTTAACTCCTGCAGTTATGGCCATCATCTTTCCTTCGTCTCCCACTGTTTTGGCCCCAGCAGCTGCTTGCATAAAACGCTGGACGTAATCCTTCAGTAGTTCTCCGTCTTGCTGGCGTATTTCGACCAACTGATTTGCCTCAGTTGGGTGCACACGACCCGCAAAGAATTGTCCGTAAAATTCCTTTACGAACATCTCCCAAGAAACAATACTTGCAGGAGGGAATTTGAAAAACCACTCCTGTGCAGCATTAGAAAGTGTTGCAGGGAAGATCCTGCACCGAGCGTCTTCGGACACTTTCTGGATGTCCATCTGTACCTCAAACTTGTTGACATGAGATACTGGGTCACCATACCAGTCAAAGTTTGGAAGCGTAGGCATCTTAAACTTGCTAGGAGTTTCTACCATAGCTATCCTTTGAACGAAAGGAGTGCCCTTTCTCCTATCGTGATCGATATAAGACATTCTTCCCTCGACCAGCTATTGTACTGCTTGGTTGAGGACATCTATCTGGGCCTGCACGGCGCTAGGAATCGCCGGGGCCTCTGTTGCTGCTAGGGGAATGTACTCATCATGCCATTCCCTGCGATCATTGAGTACATCTCTTAAATCTTCGTCCCTTCGCCGCTGTTCGTTAGCTCCAAGACGATTAAAGATGTTATTTTGTCTGGGCTGCCCCCCAACGTCACGTCTTTCGGGTTGGTCATCCCTAGGTGGTGGGCTTCTGCCCCCACCTCTTTCTCCATTTCTCCGACCGACATTTCCTCTTCCAGAGTCGACCTCATTATAACCATGGCCATCTCTGAACCTTGACTGGCCATGGTGGGATTGACTGTTCTCTCGGTTGCCTCCTCGGGCTGGAACGTCCCGAGCGTTAGAGGGTGGCCTGCATTGGTCGATGGGTCCCCATGCATTGTAATGCCGTGGGGGCCCCGGACCGCAGAGCCTATCACCGAGTTCCTTCTGTTACCAGAAGGACGCTACCCTCTGCTCGGTGGGTTCGGCTCTTCGCCCCTATGGCGTTTAGGACTGCGGGGCTGCTGCCCGGCCCTATTCTGTCTTAACTGCCGGGGATTGCCGTGACCATCCTGGGAGGGAGGCTGCGCTTCAGGATCCCTTAGAGGGACATCGTCCTGAGGCATTGGTGGCTGCTCGGGCCTTTGGGGTCTCGAGGGCTGGATCGGCGGCCTAGGATTAGGGCCCCTTTGGGGTGGCCCATTTGAAGGTTGATTAGGCTGCGATGCAGGTGCAGCCTGACTCCTAGCCAGCTGTAGGGTTGCTTCAAGGGTTGCCATGGCCTCCCTTTGGCAACGGTCCATCTCCGCCTACCTTTCACTCAGTTCCAAGCGCTGTCGCTCAATCTCTTGTTGCTGCCGTGCCATAATCTCAGCATCACTTTCCTGGCTGGCCCTCAAATTGGCCAGTTCGTCCTGCAATACCCCCAGGGTATTCTTCAGCGTCTCAGAATCCAGTTCTTCCTCATTGAATTCCAAATGTGGCTCATCTTCAGTCACGTTTGGAGGAGGAGGTGGTTGAGATGGTGCAGCGCTAGCCGCCTGTCCAGTCTTCTTTGTTGTTTTCGCCATTGATACTTCAACAATATTATATCAAGCTCTCAATGAAAACACCAAAATGTTGACCTTGATTTTGGTCAACTGACACGGAGTCAAAAATGCTTGATGTGGACAAATATGTTGAAATGAAGATAATGACAAAAACAGTAAAGCACACAAGAAATTATAGTGGTTCGGCCCTAGAAATTGGTAATAACCTACGTCCACTTGGCTGTTATTGATATAATATTTCAAAGGAGTGATCAAATAACTAGGGTTCAATGAGTTTCACCAACCTCTCAAGAACAAAATAATATATCAAATATGATATCTCTAATACACTCGTAAAACTCTAATCTCCAATAATTAGAAAGCCAAAAGTTCAAAAGTCCCTTCCTTGAGCTATTTTTCTCTATATATAGGCTCAATGAAGATTACAGTAATTTGTTACAGATATTCTTTCCTAAATAATCAGATACTCAGGAAATCATGGGAGATAATTTCGGATATGATTATAACTGCATAAGATTTTCTCCAAATATAGCGAGTATACGACCAAGCTGGTCGTATATAAAGATTGAGCGTTGCGCCATAGACATCTTTCTGGTCGATGGTCGAGCAAGACTTCTGCCAGATGTCAGCCACGTGTACTAAACGTCTGCCAGGTCATCCATGCATGTTTTTTGGATAACAAGTGCAAAAACATAATATTCTTTGTGTAAGATGTGTCATTAAATTGTACACATCCAATGATTAGAACAAACAAATTATATTTTTCCTTATAAATAATGTTATTTGATTTTTTGTTTCATTAGGTTGATTCACATTAAATACTTTGAAATTGTACTTTTTGAAAAGTGAGGAAAAATCCTATCTTTTTAGAAGTAATTTGTGCTTAAAATTATAAATCTATTTGGAAAATGATAGTTTGATTTATTTTAACTATCACTAATACTTGAGAATCAATGTACTTATAAATATTATTGAACTTATATTTTGTAGATTCTAATAACTTAATAATCTTCTTTTACCATCTTGATTTCTACTATTAATTTATGTTTATATATTGTCTTTAATTTCTTTATTATTGTCTCTTATTTGATTTTCTTGTCACAAATTCTCATCAATCTTTGGAGCTAGATTAGAATTTATTAATTTGGTTTAAAATAGTTTTCTGTTTTATTTTAGACAACTCATTTGGGTTCAATCTCGTGCTTACACGAACACTATATTTCATATATGATTCGTGCGCTTGTGAGTTATAAATTTTTAAAACATACACGTTTTGGGTCCATCAGCCTGATACAACTCATGCAGTTTGTCCTGACCATCGTCCCAAGCCCGGGACACAATTTTCATCCTCTCCTTCTCGAGGACCAGATCCCTTCCTGAGCAAGGGCTAGGATGAAGGGAAGCTTGGGTACATCCAGAAGCTATTGGGTGACGATCAGGCTCTCCCCAGAGGAATGCTCCTCGGCCAAGGCAGGATCCTTGGTCCTGGCTCTCTTGGCCCACTTCAAGGACTCTACAATGATCGAGTTCACTGCCCTCTTCTCTGCTCTTCCACCTTCAGAGGGCTTATGTTTCAAGTTAATGACCCGGGGATGAGCAAGTGGGGGTGGGATCGTTTCAGCGTGCACCACCGGAAGGGAACTCGTAGCTGGAGCCCTCTCAGAAACTTCTTGTACAGACCTTGAATCCCCGAGGATCAGCTCTATGATCTTTTTCTTGGTCGGGCCCTTGTGGCCCTCTTCATTGAAGCCTTGGCTGCGACCGCCCTGGCCTCGATCATTTCTTTCATTTTGGCCACTGGTTTGGACATCTCCAGATCACCTAAGATAGACATAAAAAGGAAACTAATCAGTAAAATACATGGACGGGGATAGAAGTCAAGAAATAAGGGAAATATTAAAGTCTAAAGTCCTCTGGGACGAACCCTTATCTATAGAATGGGCACGACTTAACTCCCCTAGTGCGAAAGCATGATTTTGACCCCCATGTCACCTGGTTCTAAAAAATTACCATACTGAAGGAACCAGGATAAATGCATGAGGGACAAAAGATCCACGACAATGGGGCAAGGAAGCCACACGTCCCTAACAGTCCCAATCAGGGTAATGGTGATACCGTTGCATATTCCTAGCTAAGCCCTCAAGAGGGGCATAAGTAAAAATCAAAGGTGTTTTACCTTGCCCTGAAATGCTAGCCCAGGAGTTCCAATGTTTGGCTGCCTCCCCTCGAGAATGCCATCTAGTTCTTTAGACGCGACCCTCTCCGCTTGACAGGCCTACTTTTTCTTCTTCTTCTCCACGTCCGCCTTGGCTGCGGCCTCCACAACTTCGATGTGAACGAGGGCCAAATCCTCTCTCAGGGAAAGATCCCTCTCACATTGTAGCGCCTGGAAGCTAGAGGCATCTATCGACTGGTTGGCGGTAAGCGTCCCGACTAGCCGAAGGTTGTCCATGGTCATGATGTAGTTCCTCGACGCTAAGGGTGGCGTAGTACTTCTTGCAATCGAGGATGGATTTGGTGAGTTGAGTCTGAGCATACAGACTTGTTTTTCAGGAATGTGAGTGTGTAGCAGACAAAGCTAAGAAACTAAGTGAACAAGGAAGAAAACAACTTACCCACGCGTTGGAAGTCCAACACCAATGTGGGGTTCTTCTCAAAGAGGAACCCGAATGTCATAAACCAATAATGTTTGACATCCGGGGGGTGCTTCCAAGTGCTGAATGGTGTCGGATGGATACCACGAGATTTCAGCCTGTAAAATTCGTCCTGTGTCTTATCCTTAGAGTTAAGTTGTGACTCCAGCTTATAAAAATACAGCACCTCCGTGGGGGTAGGCGCCGGGATATCCTTCGATGCGCAGAATATGCGCCATCCCGCAAGCAACTTGTACGCTTAGGGTAGAAGTTGGAATGGCCCCATGAATTTAAGGAACCGCGCAAAGTAATTATGGAGCGGGAGAGTAGCTCCCGCACTGATATGGCCTAGGCTCCAGGCCCCGAACTCGTCCATACTTGTATGGGCCTTCATCTCCTTCCAGGCCAATCGATTGTAGAAAATCCTTGGAGTCGACTCCACTCCCAAGTGTTTCTCCAGAGCGTCCAACATTCGGTAGTTTTGAAACTCGTTCTTCTCCCCATCCATTTCCCATGTATTGCCGGTGGGGAGTTTGTGCCCTTCCAGGACTATGGGGCCCGATTGAACAAAATATTATGGATGAAGAGTGACACCACGACTCATGATCAGGGACCTGGAAGCAACAAAGAAAACAAAAAACCAAGCAGTTAGCACCAAAACTGAAGAAAATTGGTTACGGTACGAGGATTCTCCTAAAACTACTTGGAGAAGTCCCCTCCGGACCCAGATCCGGGATCAATAATGATCCCAAGATCTTTAGTCGGGAACTAAAAATCAGAGGTTTTTCTAACTCTCCCAAATCAATCTTGGGACGTCCGAATTGATCCGGGACAACTAGACTGATAGGAATTATCACCTAGAAAATCTACAATTTAGACCTACACTATCCTACCTAGAACCACCCTACACGGTGGTCACGACCCTAACCGTTTTATGGTCGTAGGAATAGAATTACAATTAAAAAGAATAAACAGAGAAAAAAATGACCAGAAAACTTACTGAGAGGTGCTGGGTTCGAAATTCGTAGAGTTTCAAGCGACAAAGTCGGCAGAATCTCAGCCTTAAATCTGAGAAGATGATACAACAATTCGTATACTGGTTGAACCGGGCCTAAACTGTCTGATGGCTGAACGTAAAGAGGTTTGGTTGGAAATAGATGGGCACAGAAGTGAACTAATCGCCGAAGAAGCTCGTCGACAAATTGGTACATAAAAAGCTCTCTTTTCTGATCTGAATATATAGAATGTGTAAAGTTTGAAATGAGACTGTCAAGGTATTTATAGGGAAGAAATCCACTATGCAATCCAACGGTCCATAGTGGGGATCCCAAGAGTATCCCCATCCAACGGTCCTGGATGGTGCAGAGGCTTTAATTGCCCTAGTCGAATACTAAATCATGGATTCGTCAATCCACGATCCTGTAACGACCCAAAATCACTAATATGGCTTAAGAGCCTTGATTAGTGTGCTGGGAGGGCATAATTGGTTTGTGTGTGAATTTATTAGTTTAATGCATAATTTTATGATAAGCATGCTTGTATGATTATATGTTATGTTATATTTGCGAGAACCACATTATTATGTGGGCAAATTTGCAGCATGCGACTTGAGGCGATCCTAGGGAGCTAGTTAGCAGGAAAGTCACAACGGGGCCTAATATTTGACCTGGGGCAAGTCAAGGGGTCTTTCGGGTACTAGATGATTATTTGGGTTATCAGGTCATGGAAATAAATAATTGGAGATATATTTGAGGTTAGGAAGTTTAGGCGGGAGTATTGGGGAATTTTACCATTTTGCCCTCGGGGACGTTTCCAGTACCCCGAGCCTCGGGATTGATTTAATTGCTTAAGGGTAGATAGATAAAACTTAGGAAACAGTGGAAACTCAAGGAACCCACCCTTTCCTTTCTCTCTCCTTCTCTCTTCTTCTCTCCCAAGGAAATCACTGAAACCTAAGGGGATTTGGTTGGGAATTCAGAGGTTTGAGCTGAGGAATTGGAGGATTAACTCAGTGGAAGCTAGGGAGTCAAACTAGAAACTAAGGTAAGCATTGAATTTCATTTTGATCAGTAGGTTTTGGGGCTGAATTCTAAGAGTTCTTAGGTTCGTAATTTCAAGGTTGAATTAAGGCAGAAAGCTTGGGAGTTAGCTCAGAATTTGCTTAGAGAAGTGGTTTTGTAGTGAAGGTAAGCTTGAATTTATGATCTAATGTCTGAATTCTGGGGTTTTCATGGCTGGTTTTTATGTTATTGAGCTTTTGGGTTTCAGAAATTAAAATGGGATTTTGATGAGTTTCTAAGCTAGGTTTTTGCTGGATTATGTTGCTAGAATCATGTTAGAAGTTTTGTGATCAATGGGTTTTGGAATTTTGTGATCACGAGGGGTTGGCCTGCAGCAATGTTCTAGAGTGTCGCGGCCCTGCGGAGCAAAGAAGAGCCAAGGAGGCCATGCGGTAGGGAAGCGTCGCAGTGCCACAGGGCAGGGCTGCGGCGCGTGTCTATGATCAGTGAGGCCTAGCCTTTATTTTAGGGGGCAGGCCGCGGCACAGGTTTTTAGGGCCACGGCCCTTAAGGGCATTTTTGGTTATTTGAAGGTTTTAAGCGCGGGAACCAAACCTAGGGTGCTCGAGATCGATTCCACCACCATGCTTGATGGAATTCGATATCCCGGAAGCTAGAACTTCACCCAGAAACCTTTTTTCAAATATTAATGGAATCCCTTATCTTGGTTGTGACTAGGTAAAAGCTAAGGCTCGGGAGACGGATCGTGCTCAAGGGGCATTTCTCGTAATCGGAGCGTTT
Organism: Humulus lupulus; assembly: GCF_963169125.1. NCBI lineage: Eukaryota > Viridiplantae > Streptophyta > Magnoliopsida > Rosales > Cannabaceae > Humulus > Humulus lupulus. The sequence goes on along the minus strand of NC_084800.1, from coordinate 90,049,645 downwards.
GGAAATTAAAGGTAAGAAAGCTGCACCCAATTGTGGATTCATAATGGGACTAAGGGTTCCCCATTTTGTATGCTTTATAGAGGATGGTATTATTCCATGTATATAGTTGACAAACGACCTAAGAGTGTCGGAGTTTACATTAGCACATAGGGCGCGGCTCAGCTCGGCCACTGGTAGCTGAGGACAACTTATTATGCACTGAGCTCAGTTTAAGCGGGCCGAAGTCAATGGGGTAAACAGAAGGTGCGGCCTTAGGGTGTCGACCCTATTTATTATGTAGTCTGGTTGTTGTGGTTGATTGTTGAATATGATATGCTGAATGGCTAAGTGTTAGCTTGTGAATTCATGTTTATGTCAATGAGTTATATGTTTATTAGGGATTGCTAAATGTTTAAACATGCGTAAAGAGTTTATGATTATTATCAGTACTTGTGTTATGATATCATGTTTTCTTGTTGGGCCTTGGCTCACGGGTGCTTCGTGGTGCAGGTAAAGGCAAGGCCAAGCTTGATCAACCCTGTTTTGGAGAGCTTTGGGAGTAGAATGTACATGAACAGCTGCTCAGCCGCCATGGTTGAGGGGAGACAGGGACAGGAGAACCATAAACATTTTTTTTTGCCTTTAAAATGGCTAGTGGTTGTTTGTGCTCTGGAAATTTCGTAAACTGACTTTTAAATGTTGTTCCTTTTGGGATCCCATGTGTAAAAGTGTTTAGTTACATGAAAAGTATATTTTGAGACCAAAACCTTTTAACCCTAGCGCATTAATGATTTTAGCAAACACGTTTTTAACTAAATGACTTAATTAGCAAGTCCTGCACCTTTATAAGTACACAATGTAGCGGTCTTGGCTATCCAGGGCGTTACAGATCCGCACCTGCCTCATCCAACAGTCCATGTCGAAACTCTCAGGGCTATCCCTATCCTACGGTCCCAAATGGTGCAGAAGCATTAAACAACCCACTCGAGTACCCAAAAGATTTTTTTCTTACAAATGGGACGTCTAGAGAGTTGCGCTGACACCCATCAGTCACTTGGGTCATCAAAAGATTCTTTCCAGATCTTTAGGGCGCGAGTGGCACAAACGCACCAACAACCTGAAGACACATGTGTGAAACATTGTGAATTTGAAAGGATGAGGATCGCCCAAGTGGTCCCCAAGGAAATGACCACGACTTCTGGAAAACGAATCAGGATATTTGGATTTGATCCAGGAGAGTAAGGCAAGTCTCTACCATGCAAACATGGATAAAGACTTAGGGGGTAAATGTTATCCCTTGTTTCCACCCGTAACACGTGGCATGACACAGTGGGTTCGGGGGCCCTCTTAAAGAGGTCCAGGCCCATCCTGAGCCTGATGAACAGGGAAGAAGAAAGTCTTGATCGCCCAATCGTCAATGAGCCCAACAACGCTCGATGGACATGACCATAACAAGGGAACCGAAACCAAAATGTAGTCCCAACTAATCTTCCCAGTCCTAACCTACCCGTATCCTCCGAAATGCCAATAGAGGTGGCAGGCTAACTAGTCGATGGAAATTGACCTTGTCAAGAATTCAGGGGAGATATTCAGTGTCACAATGTCCGTCTTGGCGAACGAACCCGAGTCATGGTAAACGAATCAAGACTTTGGTAAATAAACCGGGACATTATTAAAGGAACCCATACCAGACGTCCGGATAAGGCAAGTTTGATCTTCTCGGACGCTGACATGTCCCCACGAAACACGGAAGTTGATCTCCTCAACTAACCTGCAGAAGAGGTCACGCACGGAAAGTACGTTGCTCCTAGGAAACAGTTCTGCCACTACTATGACAAATCCTGTCCCCAGGATCCCCTTAGAAGCCCACGCATACTAGTTTGAAATTACGTACTATTGGCAGCTGTAAGGATTGGTAGTGCCCAAGCCGGCCCAATGGGCCCTGATTACTATGTTTTATTAAGAAACATTCTTTGTATTATGACTCCATTAGCGAGCAAACCATGATTACATCCCTATTGAGCCCGAATTAGTCTGGCCCAAGCCCATTGCACCTGACTGCCTATAAATAGGACTAGTCGTGCACTGTAGCGGGGATCCCAGATTTTCTCTTGTAAGCAATCACTCTGCTAAAACTTGCAGAAAACTCCATTGTCAAATGATCTCTAAAATCTAATAAAATAGACTCGTGGACTAAGGTTCATTAACACCCCAACCACGTAAAAAACAGTTTGTTTATCTTTGATCCTTTCTTTCTAGCTCTTATTTCTTAATATATTTCTAGTTTCCGAAAAACTCGGTAAACAAGTATCATTTCTAATAAGCTATTCACGGTAACTTTGAATTATATGAGTAATTTTTTATACTATATGATAACTAATTAGTTTATAATAGACTTGAATGTAACGTAAAATATCTTAAATAATAAGACATGTAAATTACATGAGCGATTAAAAAATTCTATTAAAAGTTACCGTGTAGTATCCTAAATTATTTTTTATTAAAAAATTGTATGGTAACTTATTATACTATATGACAACACTTAATAGATTCTGAAATAAACTTGAAGGTTACCAAAATATATCTTAAATAATAATATACCATAATATAACCTAAAAATAACTAATTGGTATATTAAGATGTCTACAAATAAGTTTTGGAGGTAACCAAAAGGTAATGAAATAATATGATCTAAAAATAATGCTTTTAATAAAAAAAAAACTAGTAATTGGTATCTTATCAGTATTGTAAGCAACCAAATGGTAACTTTTTACAACCCAGAAAAAGGTAAATTAGTCAATTTAAGCATTCTGATTACATTTCCTGACAATATAATCAGCATAAAATGATTTTGATTCCTTTTCCGAACAATTTTAGTAAACAATTTTAATTCTTTCATATTTTATTCTTATTCATTTCTCCATTAATTTGTTTTTAAGCTTTAGTATACGTGTTGTTATAGTTTTTCAGTGAAAGACAAAAAAAAAACGTAAAACTATAACTTTTCAATTTTTTAAATAAATTTATTTATATAAGAAATTTAAATAAATGATCAATTATTTTAAATGCTAAATTTTTAGATTAGGAACTTAGTATAAAAAACAATAATATTAATTATTAATTTTAATTGCAAAAAGACCCTATCTAATATTTTAATTAAAAAATATTAATAGGAATTAATTAATAATTATAGTAAATTTATTATTAAATAAGATAATCTTAATTAAAATTTTTAAATAAGTAAAATATTTTAAATAAATATTAAGTGATTAGGTCAGTATTAGGTTACTGGTCATTAAATTTTATTGGTTAACTATAAAACTAATTGCAACCATTACATAATGATCCAACAACTAAAATAAATGTAACCATCAATGGTAAAAAAAAATGACACAATTATTAAGTACTCACCCATATGTACTGTTATACCCAGATTTCGAGCCATAGTAAATATGACCTCGAAAGCTGAGTTCGCAACAAATGGTCTCGTGAGGATTAGAGTGATCTAGGATTGTAAGTCGAGCCTGCAAAGTATGATGTATGATCTCGAATGCGGTGATCTCGAAATGACCTCGATCTCGAAAGGTAGCTCCGAGAACACCTTCATCTTCAGGAACTTCGGAGCATGGTTCTTGAGCTCGATATCCCATCTCGAAAGAAACGTTAGCTCGGGAGATGTCAGTGGCTCGCACAATGACATGAGACCAGAAATGCTGGAGCCTTAAAGATACGCTATAACCACCTTGAATATCTACAAGTATTATAACTATGAGATGTAGCCCTCATTAATTGATGTAAATCCCCAAGAATTGTGGGATATTATTTAATACAGTTATACGCCCCCTGATCTTTGGGGGACGTTTCCTTTTATATCTGATTATTGGCATTTAAAGCCATTTATTTTTATTCACAAAAGAGTAACTACCCAAAATATGTGGGATAGTATTCTGCATCCTTCTCTATAAATAGAGAAGGCATGCACCATTGTAAAGGACCGAAATTCTGATCCTTGAGAGAAAACTCTGTAGAATTCATGCTAAAGAATTGTTCAGAGATAATCTTGAGGTTAATAACAGAGACTCGTGGACTAGGCAGATTTAACTGCTGAACCACGTAAAAAACCGTGTTTGATTCGTTTGTTTCTTTTGGCCATTGTCTTTAATTGTTTACGTGCTCTCTTCTTTTATCTGTTGACGAAAAACGGCGTCAACAGTTTGGTGCTTTCATTGAGAGCCTTAAGCATTCATCCCTGAGAGATTCATGGCTGCAAACAATCAGAACACTCCTGAAGAAAATTACCCAAGGCATCCTGGAAAACAGCCAATGGAGAACCCGGACGATGATGAAAGGAGTGGGTCCTCTGATTCCCGGGGACCACCTCCACAACCAAGGGATGAGGACATGTACTATAACCCTGAACGTTATGTCCCTATTGTGGAATTGGAGAATCGGCAGCTGAAACAGTTGTTGGCAGAAGCCAACAAACGTAACGAGGAGCTGACTAGGATAGCCGCAGAGGCGCAGGTGGCTCAGCCCCCGCCTCCGCGCGAAGACCAAGTCCCTCCTCCAAGGGATGTGCATGTTCCTCCCCGGAGGCCCCGTGGATGTCCACGAAAAAATACTGCCACAAGGAGGCCAGCACAACCTCCAGCACCAACAGAGCCATCTGCTCCTTCTAGGCCTCAGAGGAGTACACGAGCTCGGGTCCCGCCTAATCCACCTGTGGAAGTGCCTGCAGGAACTGAGAACAACCGAGCTCCTGCCGAGGCTCGGACTCAGGTTCCTGGTAGTGCACCGAATGCAACTGGCCCATCTCGGGCAAATTCTGGACCCTCCAGGCCGAGACAAGGACGACAACCATCGTCACCTATACGGTTCCCTCCGTCTCCCATAAGATATCCTTCACCTCCCCGCAGAAACGCTCAACCTGGTCGAGATCAGGATCAAGGGCGTACAGGGGAAAGACAAGGAAACAGAGAGACGTTCCAGGGGCGGAGAGGCGCGCCATCTGAGAGAAGTCAGACGTCCCGATCTCGCACTGCGGAGACAAGGCGACGTAGAAAGGATACACCACGAAATGACCGATCAATGAGTTTCACCAGTGATGAGTCCGGAGAAACTAGGTCCGTCAGTAAACACGACCGGGGTCGTAAAAATACTGGAAATCACAAGAGCCATCCTGACCTGCGAAATCATCTGAATCAGAACAGGGGGAAAGGAGATCAGACAAATCCAGATCTAAGGAATCATCTGAATGGGCGTAGAGATCCCCCACAGAGATGCGAGCCTGGGATCGCGATTAATGACTATCAATTCCAGACACCCCCTAAGGACCCAGTCCAAGAAAGGATTGATCAGCTCGAAAAAGCCTTTAGGCTTTTGAAGAATGAACGAGGGAGTGGTCGATACGAGGACTCTGATGAGGAGCTCGAGCCGTTTGCTCCCAATATTTCTAACACTCAGTTTCCTCAAGGGTTCCGGATTCCTCACGTCCCAGCGTTTGAAGGAAAAACCGACCCATGTAGCCACCTGAGTACATTCAACACTATCATGAGAGCTAGTAACGTGGGTTACGAGCTCAGATGCATGTTGTTTCCAACATCATTAGCCGGACCTGCCAAGAGTTGGTTCGAGAAGTACAAGAGACACTCGATAACCTCATGGGATCAGTTGTCTAGGGACTTCAAGAAGCAGTTCCGGGCTATGATGGGAGTCAGACCAGAGGCATCCACTTTGACCAACGTCTGACAACAGCCGGGCGAAACACTGAAAAGCTATCTAACAAGATTTAATCTTGAGGTCGCCCGAGCTCGAGATGTGGATGACAGTGGGCACCTAATGGCTATCCGAGCTGGTGTTTTACCCGGGAGTGCCCTTTGGGATGACATGCAAGGGAAACCGGTGAGGTCGATAACCGAGTTTAACAGACGAGCGCAGAGATTTGTCAATGTAGAGGAGGCGAGGTCAACGCTCAAGGCGACCTCGCAGACCGAAACTACAACGATAAACATTAACTCCGCCTCAACCTCGGCTGACCCAGCAGCTCCACAGCCTACCTCGGAGAATCCCTCCAAGAGGAAAAAGAGCGAGGGAAATAACCCCGAGGCTGATGGAGGAAAGAAGAAGAAAGGAGAAAGGTATTTCTCCGTATATAAAGTGCACACCGAGCTCAACGAGTCTCGGGAAAACATATACCTGGCTAATGAAAACCAGGTCCCCTTCAGGCGTCCGGACCCTATGAGGAATCAAAAGTCCAAGAGGGATTCCAGCAAGTATTGCCAGTTTCATAGGGACACCGGACACACAACTGATGAGTGCCGACAGCTGAAGGACGAGATCGAAGGGTTGATCTCGAGAGGTTATTTCCGGCAGTATGTCAAAAACCAGAATACTGGACAGACTACTGCCAGCCAGAGAGTAGCCGCGCTTCCGGCAGCACAGAATAATAACTCCCGATCTCGGGAAGAAGACAGGCCTCCGCCGATATATGGAGAGGACATAATAACCATCTCGGGAGGTCTTCATCTCGCAGGAGGGGGTAGAAATGCTCAAAAGCGATATGTGAATGAGCTGAAGACAGGGGACGGGTCTCCTTATGAACCCGAACCAAGGGCACCAAAAAGCCAAAGGGTTGAAACTCAGCCTATAACCTTCACCGAGGAGGATGCCTCCCATGTCCAGTTCCCTCATCATGATCCACTTGTCATCACCCTACAACTTGCCAACAAAAGAGTGCGCCGAGTTCTCATAGACAATGGGAGCTCAGTTAACATTCTTTATAAAGCAACACTAGAAAAAATGGGACTCTCCCTTCGCGACCTGAAGGCTTGTGCAACCATGTTGTACGGCTTTTCTGGAGAAGGAACCGCCTGTATGGGGTCCATCGAACTCCCTGTGACCTTGGGAGACTATCCAGTCTCGGTGACCAAGATGATGGAGTTCGTGGTAGTAGAGTTACCATCTGCCTACAATGTATTGCTCGGGAGACCCGCCCTGGTCGGGCTGGGGGCAGTTTCATCTGTAAGGCATCTAGCCCTTAAGTTCCCAACTCCGAGCGGAGTCGGAACATTGAAAGGAGATCAATTGGCAGGAAGGGAGTGCTACAGCATTTCCTTGAGGGGAAAGAAACAAACGAGCGCTCAAGCACTCGTTGTCATACAGAATAAAGATGGGACAGTTTTAGAAATTGATGAGGAGATCGATCCGAGGATTGAGGAAAAGGTTGACCTCCAACCTTTGGAAGAGCTCGAAGAGGTTCGGCTCGAGGAAGCTGATCCCTCAAAGAAGGTGAAGGTCGGGAAACACCTCCAAGACGAATCAAAATAGCAATTAATTTGCTTTCTGAAGAAAAACCAGGATGTCTTCGCGTGGTCACACTCTGACATGGTGGGAATAAGCCCTAATGTAGCGAGCCACGCATTGAATATAGACAAAAGCTTTCCCCCGAAGCAACAAAAGCGAAGGCAGCTGGACGAAGACAGAAAGAAAGCACTAAAGGAGGAGGTGGACAGGCTGAAATCAAATAATTTCATAAGGGACGCTTTTTACCCGGACTGGGTGGCCAATCCAGTGTTGGTCCCGAAGCCCAATGGGACGTGGAGAACGTGCATTGACTACTCGGACCTCAACAAGGCCTGCCCGAAAGATTGTTTTCCCCTGCCGAGAATTGACCAGGTCGTAGACGCCACGGCGGGGCATGGTCTGATGTCGTTCATGGATGCCTATTCTGGATATAACCAGATTCCCATGCATGCCCCCGACCAAGAGCATACGAGCTTCATCACAGATAAAGGGCTCTACTGCTACAATGTCATGCCATTCGGACTCAAGAATGCCGGAGCCACGTACCAGCAGCTCGTAAACATGATGTTCTCAGAGCAAATAGGGAACAACATGGAAGTTTATGTTGACGACATGCTTGTAAAGTCTCAACTTAACAAGAACCATGTTGATGACCTCGAAGAGTGCTTTGGCGTGCTCAGAAAATACAACATGAAGTTGAATCCTCATAAGTGCACTTTTGGGGTGTCTTCAGGAAAATTTCTGGGTTTCATTGTCAATTCTCGTGGGATCGAGGCTAATCCCGACAAAATAAAGGCCCTGATCGATATGCCTTCGCCTCGGAAACATAAAGATGTTCAAAGCTTGACTGGCAGGATGGCAGCTTTGAGCAGGTTCATCTCGAAGTCAACGGACCGCGGTCTCCCATTCTTCAACTTATTAAAAGGAAGTAAGAAGTTCGAATGGACAGATGAGTGCGAGCTAGCCTTTCAGGAGCTCAAAAAGCACTTAGCCGAACCACCCATCCTATCGAAGCCTGAGACGGGGGAAATACTGTTCCTATACCTCTCAACTACCGAACACGCGATAAGCGCGGTGCTCATACGAGAAGAAGAGAAATTACAGAAACCTGTCTACTATATCAGTAAAAGATTACTGGGGGCAGAATCAAGATATCCACTAATGGAGAAGCTCGCCCTCAGTCTAATCCACTCATCTCGCAAGCTCCGCCCTTACTTTCAGGCACATCCTATCCATGTACTGACAGATCAACCATTAAGGCAAGTCTTGTCTAAACCAGAGGCGTCTGGTCGACTCCTAAAGTGGGCTGTTGAGCTCGGACAGTTCGAGATCACCTACCATTCGAGAACGACCATTAAGGCACAAGCGTTGGCGGATTTCATAGTGGAGTGCACCGGTATAGCCAACGACGAGGTAACAACCACGGCCCACGAGCTGTGGAAACTTTACGTCGACGGGTCATCAAATGAAAATGGAGCGGGGGCAGGAGTTATTCTGATCACCCCAGCAGGGAGCAAATTTCACTCTACGTTAAGGTTCGGCTTTAAAGCATCTAATAATGAAGCTGAGTACGAGGCTTTACTTGCGGGACTACGAATAGCAAAAGAGCTCAAGGCCAAAGCTATACATTGCTACAGCGACTCCCAGCTCGTAGTTAATCAAATCTTGGGAGAATACCAGGCTCGTGGTACAAAAATAGCAGCTTATCTGGAGAAGGCAAAGTCCGCATTAGAGTTTTTTGAGTTTTATGCAATCGAACAGGTTCCCCGAGAACAAAACTCAAATGCAGATGCCTTAGCTCGGCTCGCCACCTCCGCCGAAAATGAGGAGCTGAATGTTGTACCCGTAGAACACCTGTCAGCACCCAGCATTACTGAGCCTGACGAGGAAGACGTGTGTATGATCGAGACAGAGCCGACCTGGATGAGCCCGATAATTGAGTACCTCGAAAATGGAATTCTTCCAAAAGATCGAAATCAGGCTCGGAAACTAATGTATCAACTTCCTCGTTACACCATCCTAGACGGAAGGCTATACAGAAGACGGTATTCCATGCCATTGCTCAGATGTGTAACTCCTCCCGAGGCAAAGAAGATTATTGAAGAAATTCATGAAGGGTTCTGCGGAGACCATACCGGGGGGCATAGCCTATCCAAGAAGGTTATACGCCAAGGATATTTCTGGCCAACCATTAAAACGGACTCTTTCGAGTACGTGAAAAAGTGCGACAAATGCCAGAGATTCGCCACGATACTCCGAGCTCCACCTTCCGAACTGACCATGTTGACATCCCCATGGCCTTTTGCGGTGTGGGGCATCGACCTCATAGGCTCGCTCCCGACTGGCAAAGGAGGAGTAAAGTATGCTGTGGTCGCGGTTGATTACTTCACAAAATGGACGGAGGCTGAACCATTGGCGACCATAACTTCGAAGAAGATCCTAGATTTCGTGGTAAAGAAGATCGTATGCCGATATGGAGTGCCAAGAAAGATTGTGTCTGACAACGGAACCCAGTTTGATTGCGACTTATTTACCAACTTTTGTAACAAGAACGGTATAATAAAGAGCTTTTCGTCAGTGGCTCACCCTCAGGCGAATGGTCAGGTCGAAGCCGTTAATAAAACTCTCAAAAGTTCTTTGAAGAAAAAGTTGGAAGAAGCAAAGGGACGATGGCCTGAGGAATTACCTCAAGTTCTTTGGGGATATAGAACTACAGCTCGGACATCAACTGGACATACCCCATTTTCTCTAGCATACGGCTGCGAGGCAATGTTGCCCATTGAGGTCGAAATTCCAACGATTCGAACTCAGATTTACGACCAGAGCTCCAATCATACTCAGCTCGAAGAAACCCTAGACTTGATCGAAGATAAAAGGGAGGAGGCTCAGCTGAGAAATGCTGCTTACCAGCAACGAACCACAAGATATTTCAATAAAAGAGTTCGAGATCGAAAGTTCGGAGTAGGAGATCTGGTATTGAGACGCGTATTCTTAGCAACCCGAGATCCAGCAGCTAGAGTACTCGGGCCAAACTGGGAAGGACCATACCAGATAGAATCAGTCATCCGCCCTGGCGTATACAAACTTGCGAGATTAGATGGGAGCCTCATACCACGAGCATGGAATGGCGAACACCTTAGACCTTATTATCAATAGTATAGGAAAAGTGTTGCCTGTAACCATGATTTTTTATCTGTTAGTTTGTTTTTGAATAACATGTCTACTTTGTTTTGCATGTAATTTTTTTTATTTTTATTTTTGCAATCTCTCTTAATTTAATAACCTATGGTCACACTCATAGGATATTAAGGGGGCATCATTGGTATACATACCACCAGCTTAAAAAATAATAAATAATAAATAAAAACGCGAGCTTAAATAGTTCGGACTTAACCGAGCAAGCTTAGATAGTTCGGACTTAACCGAGTTATCAAAAACATACTAAGTATTTGGATATAACCAAATACGCGAGCTTAAATAGTTCGGACTTAACCGAGCAAGCTTAGATAGTTCGGACTTAACCGAGTTATCAAAAACATACTAAGTGTTTGGATATAACCAAATACGCGGGCTTAGATAGTTCGGACATAACCGAACTACCAAAAGCCTAAAACGTTTGGGTTAACCAGATGTGCAAGCTTAACAGGTTTGGAACAAACCAGCCAAATTATCGATCGATGATAAATGGGAACCTAAACCTATTGCGAAATATGTCGAGATCGAGGCTGGAATATCTTAAAAAGAAAAATAGTTTCGAACTAGTAACCTCGGAGCCAAAATACTGAGGAAGAGGAAAAGTGACTAAAAAGATAACCAAATCATTCATATTACATACCATATAAGTACTTTCGAGTTCATGGTTGAAGTAATATCCGACCTTGATAAATAACGAGGTCGGAAACGGATAATTCGAATAAACTATGCATGAATGCATCGAATTTCGAGCCTAAATCCAAACTAGGTTTGTATGCGTAAATAAACATAACCGGTTCATCAATTATAAAAATGTGCAAAATATTTCGAGCCAAGAAATGTAAAGCATGTAAAAGAATTAGTTAAAGAAATTGTATCAGCCCCATGGGCATAAAATAATTACATAAGGGGACGCAGCCCCGATAACTGATTTCTCCGAGATCGGATTTAAGGAAGAGGAGTCTCCTTGGCCTTCTCAGCATCAGTGGCACCGGATCCCTCAGGACGAATAGCATGACTATCCTGCTGGGCCGCCTCTCGAGCAGCTGCACTTGCCAAAAGACGGGCATTCCACCGCTCAACATATGTGGCTTCGAGAGGACCCAGGAAGCTGGTGTCAAGCTCGGCATTGTCGGCCCAAAGTTTGTACATGGCCTGGTCGACCGCTTTCTCCCTCTGCTCCTTAGACTCATTCAGGAGGCGGGTCTTCTCGCTCTCCATGAAATCGAGGGTGGCAGACTTCTCCTCTTCGAGCTTGGCATTGGCCTTCTCGAGCTCAGCGTTTGACTTTTCAAGCTCCTCGAGACGGGTCTTCAATTTTTCAAGTTCAGACTTCGAGTCTTTGAGCTCGTCAGCCATCTTCAGCTCGAGATCCTTCGACTTCTGAGCCAGAGATAAGCTCGTTTGCACCTCGTTGGTCAGCTTGTAGTTGAGTTGTGCTGAAACAACAAGGGCCTGAAACACAAAGAATGAATCAGAATTATAATCAGAGACATAAATACTCTAAATAGAGTTGAGAAGGCTACCGCGGCGGAGAGTTCGATACTCTTCTCATAAAGAGTGTTGCAGTCCGAGGCCTTGCGCACGAGGTCCCAGTGGTCGGCACCAAAGCCAGAAAAGCTCTGACCCACCCGAGAAAGGACGTCCGAGCTGAGAAGCGCCCCTTCTGTCCCAGCGGCGCCATCAAGTACATATTCCTCAGTATGAGTTCTGGCCGTTGGCAGCTGAACCGTTGAGGTAGAAGGTTTCTTTGGGGGCCGAACAACTATTAACCGGGTCTCGGTGGGAAGCTGTGAGATGGATGCAGTACGGCCTGACCCATCAACCTGGGCAGTCGGCTCCTTGGAGGTGTTCGCAGTGATCTAGGCCGTGGGAGTCATCTCGTGATGTTTAGGTACCTTGGACTGTCGGTCGAGCCTCTTTGGTATCCTCGGGCGTTTGCTCTTCTGCGCGCCAGCTCCCCCATCACTAAAGAGCACGGCGTCGAGGTCGGGATTCATGGCACCTGCATAATGACAGTGAGTTAAACAATGATAATAACTTTGGGAAAAGATGTAAACCAGTTGAAGAAAACACCTAACTGAGACTCTTCCCCGAGCTCGAGCTTGGGGACCATGAAATTCCCCCGTCTTCAGAAGAGGCGGGGGGAGTGCCTTCCCTATAAGTTGGAGATAACCTCGAAAGGTCCCTATAATCATTGGTCCCATACTGCACAGCTATCCCATTCCACACCTCGTCCGTGGTGTACATAGTATCGTATTTCCCGAGCCCACTATCAAACCTATGGACACAGTCATCTACCCAACTCCATATGTAGAAGTGGTATCTATCCTGTGGGCAAGAGATTAGTCTATTGGGCCTGTGTTTTAATAAAGTGGGGGACCACATTCGCGAAGTAGGAAGGGTTTTACCTCCACCGGAGTCCGAACTCGAGGCTTCGTCATTGGCCTCATTTCCCGACCGCGGACTTCTCGAGCGAATTGGGAGGGATGCTTTCCTTTCTCTCCTAGGAGGAAGGATGCCTGTGGGCAGTGGCACTTCCTCCCAGCGTCCATATTTTCTACTGGACCAGTCAGAGGTTGACTAGCCCTGTCCCAACAACCCACAAGCTCGTAGCTTGTCCTCATGTAATAGAAATGAGAGAGACCTCCTGCCGTATGGGAGTCGGAGCAGAGCCTCTCTGTGCTCCTTCATTGTTTCGTCAGGGGTGGGACGCTGAAAGTTAGCTGAAAGACGAGGTACACTTCAACTAAATATGGATTTTAGGGCTAAAATTCCGAGCTTAAAAATAGAAAGTAACGAGAACACTTACGAATCCGCCTGAATGAACGGTGTCGAGACGGGGACAGACCGTCTGTCCAGAAAAAAGCCTTCTTGAAGTCAGGAGGGTGGTTCGGAAGATCTTCAAAGATCTTTGTCTCTTTGGGGTAGCTCGAAAGATAGTAAAAACCATCTCCTCCCCAAGCTCGGGAGGGATCACTCTTCAAACAAAAGAGATATAAAATCTCTTGGGGTGAAGGCCCTGTCCACCCCAGCTCGTGGAACAAGGACCTCAGGGCAAACAACACCCTGTATGAGTTGGTGTTGAGTTGGAATGGAGCCAACCCAACGAAATCAATGGAGTCTCTGAAAAAGGACTTCAGGGGCAGCAAAGCTCCTGCCCTTATATGTCCCTGGCTCCAGGCCGCGTATTTCACACTGGAATCGCGGCCCCCAGGAGCAAAACAGCTCCGTTCATGCCTTGTCGGAGCTCGACACTTCAATGTGTCCAACGAACCAAGGCCATGGAGGGCCAAGATATCAGTTATTTGGTCGGTGGTGGTAACCGAGCTCTGGTAGAATTCGGCTTCAAACATCTCCCTCCTAGGCTGCGAAGACGAAGGCTCCGCCATTAAGGAAAACTGGAGTTCCCCTGGGTGGTATGCAACCGTGACTTTTAACGCTGGGTCGAGGGGAATTGGCCTAGGTCTAGGGTTGGGCTCCGGATAGATGGCTTCCCGAAGAACTCTTCTCTTCTTTTCAATGACCTCGTCTATCTGACGACGATAGTGGGCTCGAATGTCCTCCTGCTCGCGCGCAAGTTCGTATTCTTTTATCCGACGTTGGTTCCGGGCAAAGACCGATTCCGGGCTCGGAGATTTGGGCTCGTAATGACCCCCACCGTCTTTCCGGATTCTGTGACATCTAACGAGAAAGAAAAAATGGTGAGGGCCATGCATGCAAGGATCACGAGCTCGATGGGATGAGCTCGGATATCTAAGGACAAGAAACTAAGTATTAAGACCCTCACTAAAGAGTCAGAGCGCGTGTTCCACAGGGAAGAAAAAGAACGTAGATGATTTTTTGAAAATCCCGAAATTCAAGGGAAAGAAAGGTGGCGGTTAGCCAGGAAAGGGCATTTTTGGGTTTCGTGTAATTGTCAAGAACAAGGGTTTTTACCCGAAAACTTAGTGTACAAGAAACATGGCCTAAAATTTTCAAAACCCAGAAAGTTGAAACTCCGTTCAAAGGACAAAACTGGGCATAAACCAGAGGCGGACATCCAGAAAACATAAAAGCCTATTGATTCAAAACCTCCTATTGTATCATTCTAGTATACGCAACAAGTACGACATAAAAAAAAAGAGCTAAAAACAAAAATGGCATACTTACACAGTGATGGTGATTGCAGCAAAATCGTCGTTCGGAGAAGAGGTTGCAAGAAAGAATTCACTGACTCAAACAAACCAGGATTCCTTTGTTTTTTGGGTCGAGAAAACATGCACGGGACGGAAGCTTCTTAAGAAAGTTTCTGGCTTTCTTGTTTTTCTTTTTCTTTCTGGTTTACGATGAACAAACGTAAAGAAGAAGACGAAGAGGAGGTCTTATATATATAGGTGGGAAAACTAAATTGATCAGGAGCGTTGGTTAAAATCCTCAACAGATCGAATGGATGGGAATCGGTGACAAGATGGCGCCGAAAAGTTGTCAGACGAACGATCGTGGGCATGTTCCCAAGGTACTCAAGTACCTAAAGTGAGCAATACCCATCTGGCACGTGTCCATTTTCAAGAGTGTGACGGTATGGTTCCCAGAAAGAGTAGTTCAAAAGTTTCCTTCTCTTAGGATTCGAACAAATACTTTTGAGGGGGCAAAATGTTATACCCAGATTTCGAGCCATAGTAAATATGACCTCGAAAGCTGAGTTCGCAACAAATGGTCTCGTGAGGATTAAAGTGATCTAGGATTGTAAGTCGAGCTTGCAAAGTATGATGTATGATCTCGAATGCGGTGATCTCGAAATGACCTCGATCTCGAAAGGTAGCTCCGAGAACACCTTCATCTTCAGGAACTTCGGAGCATGGTTCTTGAGCTCGATATCCCATCTCGAAAGAAACGTTAGCTCGGGAGATGTCAGTGGCTCGCACAATGACATGAGACCAGAAATGCTGGAGCCTTGAAGATATGCTATAACCACCTTGAATATCTACAAGTATTATAACTATGAGATGTAGCCCTCATTAATTGATGTAAAGCCCCAAGAATTGTGGGATATTATTTAATACAGTTATACGCCCCCTGATCTTTGGGGGACGTTTCCTTTTATATCTGATTATTGGCATTTAAAGCCATTTATTTTTATTCACAAAAGAGTAACTACCCAAAATATGTGGGATAGTATTCTGCATCCTTCTCTATAAATAGAGAAGGCATGCACCATTGTAAAGGACCGAAATTCTGATCCTTGAGAGAAAACTCTGTAGAATTCATGCTAAAGAATTGTTCAGAGATAATCTTGAGGTTAATAACAGAGACTCGTGGACTAGGCAGATTTAGCTGCTGAACCACGTAAAAAACCGTGTTTGATTCGTTTGTTTCTTTTGGCCATTTCCTTTAATTGTTTACGTGCTCTCTTCTTTTATCTGTTGACGAAAAACGGCGTCAACATGTACATATATATTAGGAAAAATACCAATTTATTTGCAACCCAAGTATCAAGCATTGGAGAGACTATGACAAATGAATAGAAAAAGAAGTACTATTGGGTGACCAGGCTTCTTCTATCAGCGTAGGCATGCCTAATTTGTGAAAACAAGAAGGCTACAAGTTCTGCTCATCTCTTCTTTGAAGGAAATAACTACTAGGTTCGAAATCCTTTGACACGTTATCATTTCAAAATAGGGTATAATAAAGTACATCTCAAAACCCTATCGCAAAGAGGTCTACCTATTAAAATCCTAGCCAAAACATCTTCCGACGGGGAGGATGAAAGAAAAGTCGTCTCAAGGCCCTTACTAGAACCAACTTTTTTCAACCAATAGTAGAACCCGTAGATTATAGTGCCTTATAACCTTCTTTCACTCACTACTTTAGAAATAAAATGTTTTTTTTATTAAAATATCTCATATGTCAATTACTAAGTGATTGTAACCAAAATTTAACAATTAAATCTAAATCATTTATGTAATCCAAATTTTAACTCTTACAATTCTAAGATTACCAAATTTAGAATAATACTAACAATTACTAATTAATTTTGAACTATGTTTTTCCTAGGTATTAAACTCATTATTAATCTAGACATGTTATTAATGTAACATTACCCAATTTAACTACTTAAATCTAATTCACATTATTTTGTGTCCATTTATGGTAGAAAAAGAACCATACTACTTTTCTATCCTATGAGACATGTTAATTATTAAAATTATCATTCATACATAGCATGCCATTATAAATGATGCAATGGGTGGGCTTTCCTATTCTATATGGCATGTGAAGTGATCATATCAATATGTTACCAATCATACAATATAATTAAACATTAGGGTATTGAGTGAGTTCTCTTTGTTAAACAAAATTATAAAAATAAACCAATGCATTCCTTGGGCTTCATAGATTCCTGTAATCTCCATGTGATTTGTCAATTGTTGTGGGTCTTTCAGGATTCCATACTCAAACCCTAACCCTAGTTTCTAAATGAGATGACATAATTTCCAAAATTAGGTTTTATCAAAGTTTCTTAAACTTTTGTTATTAAAATAATAATTTC
The DNA here is from genome assembly GCF_963169125.1 of Humulus lupulus. Classification (NCBI taxonomy): domain Eukaryota; kingdom Viridiplantae; phylum Streptophyta; class Magnoliopsida; order Rosales; family Cannabaceae; genus Humulus; species Humulus lupulus. Next base: position 90,032,640 of record NC_084800.1, on the reverse strand, counting down.
ATAAAATATTAATTAATAACTAATGAAAAGTGGTTCTAAATTATTAACTAATAATTTCATAAATTATTAATTAATAACTAATAGTTTCCAAAATTATTATCAAATTTTAGAGAAAAATAATTCATAATTATTTAAATAAATAATTGATAGTTTCTAAAACTCCTATTATTTAATGGGAAAAATAATTCTAAGATTATTTTATTTATAATAAATAGTTTCTTAAACTATTATTATAATTACAACTATTGAGATTATAATTCCTCAAATTATATTTGATTAATAATTAATTAGTTTCTATAAATTAAATTTTTGACTCTAATAAGGTGTTCAAAAATTTTCATTTCTCTAAATGAAAATTAATTATTAATCTTATTTGTGGTTTCTTAAACCAATATTTGATTTATATAAATCAAATAAATTTTTATTTAAAATAAATACTAATATTCTTGTTTTATAAATAATGTATTTGGCAAATTTAATAGTGAAACCTTCTCAATAATAAAATTAAAAAAAGTGAACAATTCACTTTCTTAATTTTGTCTTGTTTTCCAAGATAATCAATTAACAATTTAACTGGTAATTATTAAATTAATTTAAAATTTTAATCAATATCAATAATTTCGAAATTAATTAATTAATAAAATAAACAATTAATTCAAATTTGGTAACCATCACCAAGTTCCTAAATTTAAAGGAAGAGATATTTAAATTTAATACTTAAACAAAAGATTGAGTCAACTGTTGAGATTTGTTAAATATATGGTGGAATTGTTTAGGCACGAAGAGGTGCTAAAACAATAACGATTTCACAAAAGTCAACATGTGAAAGTTGACTTTGAGTATATGCATTTTAAATCAAAATTTTGGCTCCAAAATATTTATTTGGAGTATGTAGGAGTACCCAAAAAGTTTGGGAGCATTTGGGGGTGTTTTGAGACACCGCATGGAGCCGTATTATAGAGGCATCAGCGACGCATAGGAGGCGATGCATCGCCTGGTGCTAGGTGCCGTGTCTGTTACGGAATGTCCATACGGTTACATGTTTTAGCTCCAAAACTTAAATTTAAATGCTCTAATCTCATTGGTTGAGTCTAATGAGGATCATATACTATTCAAGGTGTTCAAGTGAGTTAATTGGTGACTTTGTCACTCAACTCTTTCTCTCACTAAAGAAGAATTCTCTATCTCTCTCTCTAGCTCCTAGATTACTAGTTTTCTCCAAGATCTTCATCAATAAAGCTTGAATTGCATGGAGATCCAAGGGTTGTGAATCCTAATCTCATTCCACTAGTTGTAGCTTCAAGCATCTTCAAAGGAAGGCTAGGAATAGAGATTTTTGGAAAACAAATCTTCATTTGTGTCAAGCCTTGTCACTTTTGTGTCTCACATAAAATCATAGCTTGTGACTTTATGCACCTAGGGTTTGTTCTTCAAGGAAGGTCTACTTTAAACCTTTTATCCATTGTGTTTATGTCATTTTTCTTTAACTATTCTAAGGGATTTATTTACTTGTATGATTTTGTCATTGAGTTGTAATACAAACAAAGGTTTGTGAAGCCTGATTCCAGCAATAAAAAATCTCTATCTCTAAACCATTGTTTTGTGTCAAAGTTCTTGAGTTTCTAAAGGTTTTTGTGCTAGATAAAGTCATGTAAGAAAGCTCTTCAATCTCTACCCTAAATTTCATTTCCCAAGATCTAGTTAGACTAGATAGATTTGATGGTTCTAATTTTGTTAGATGGCAAGACAAGATCAAGTTTCTCCTCACAACTTTGAAAGTTCACTACATCCTTGACAAAGACTTGAAGACATTGGGGGCTCCAAAGGATGATGACTCTCAAGAAGTGATCAAATGAAGGAAGAAAAAGGAAGAAGATGAACTCATTTGTAGATGACACATTCTCTATGCATTGTCAAATAGTCCCTATGATCTCTACATAAATAAAACATCGACAAGGGAGATATGGGAAGCTCTTGAGAAGAAATATAAAACCGAAGAAGAAGGTACAAAGAAATTTCTCATCACTCAATACATGGAATTTAAATTCTTTGATACTAAACCCTTGCCAAAATTCATGAGCTTCAAATTATTGTGAATAAGTTGTCCACTCTCAAGATAACATTGCCGGAACCCTTCATTGTAGGAGGGATTATAGCCAAACTACCTCCATATTGGAGAGGCTGTAGGAAGAAGATTCTCCATAAGAATGAAGAGATATCTTTGGAAGAAATCTTAAAACACCTAAGGATTGAAGAAGAGTCTTGGTCTAGACACAAGAGTATGGAAGAGTCCAATATTGGGACATCCAAGGCTATTACCATAGAGAAACCATCTCAATCCAAAGGGAAGACTCACAAGAAACCCCAATCAAAGAAAGACATTCTTCTAGATCCAAGAAAGAATGAAGGGCAATTCAAGGGTGTGAGAGGCCCTTGTTTTGTTTGTGGTAAGAATGGTCACTTGGCTAGAGATTGTAAGTATCGAAAGCCCCATAACAATGGATATAAAGTTAACACAACTCAAGAGGAGTTGGTTGCCACTTGAAGTGAATCGAATTCCATCCAAGGAAAGGTGTAAGGGTGGTGGTATAATACTTGTGCCACCATTCATGTAACCTAAGATAGAGAGTGTTATCCCCGTTTCTCCCCAAGTGTATGGATCCACATTCTAAGTTTGTGGGCCGCATTACAGGGACTTAAAGCCCAGATCAAGCCCAATAGACGAAGACGGAACGAACTTTGGTGGCCCAAGTCTCGGTAAAGCCCAAAGGGCTTCCCAAAATAGAAGTCAGGACCATCGCCTTGGCGTGTTGCATACTCCCATACCGCGTCCTCTGATGCCTCCTGGGATGCAATGAAGAGGTCGTGGTTCCCAAGTTCGAGATTAGACCGAGACGGCTGTGGATGAACTTGGGTCCTGGTAAACAAACTAGGACCCCGGTAAACACAGAGGGATGTTGGTAAACGGACCTAGACCCGATGGCCAAGTTGGGCGTGATATAGTGTCCCCGATACTGACATCACCCCAAGAAGTGTGAAGCTATGTCCCCATAGTTAACCTACAGAAGAGGTTACATCAGGAATGTACGCCGTCAGTTCAGAACTGTACTGCCACTACTCTGACAGATCCTGTCCCCCGAATCTCCCTCGAAGCCCATGACACCCAGACTGAAGCAGCATTCTGTCATTAGTCTTATAGTGTGGTTACGCCTGGGTTGGCCCAATGGGCCTTAGTTAGTGCATTTTATATATTACAATCCTTTGTATTAAGCCTCCATTAGAGAGCAAATAATATTTATACCCCTATTGGTTTCGAATTAGTTCGGCCCAAGCCCAGTGTACTCACTTGCCTACAAATATGAACAATGGTGTACTGGGGAAAAGGATCGAATTCTTCTTTGAGAAGCATACACTCTGCTCAAATTCAAAGAGTTCATTACTTAAGCTCCTAAAAAGCTATAATACAATTGACTCGTGGACTAAGGCTCTTTAACACCCCAACCACGTAAAACTCCTTGTGCGATAATCTTTATTTATTACTTTCTAAGCTCTCTTATCTTTGATGATTCTAGTTTCCGAAAAACTCGGTAAACATGGTGCTTTCATTGAAAGCCTGAAGAAAGCTTGAGTTGATCTTGAACATCTGCAATAATGGTGAACACAAAACACACCACTTTCAACCCTACTAACCAAGAACAAGGCAATGGAGAGCCTCTGCCTAGTCAACCTCTTCCTCGGAACCAACCCGAGGATGCACCTTATAAGATGCTCCAGCCTGACGAGTCACAGAACTATGAAGGTGGGGCAGATTATGAGGAAGATTACTATAAGGAAGAGGAGGGAAATGAGGGGGAGTACCATGATCTCAAAGCTGAGGATCTAGCGATCCCAGAAGAAGTAGACCTCGACCAGGAGGACCCGGAGGTGACAAAACTAAGGCAACAAGTCCTGGACCAAAAGGCCAAGATTGCTGAACAAAAAGAAGCCACTCGACGGATGCAAGATTCCCTCCTGTCCCTGCAAGCTTTCATTGGCGCCCAAGGGTTGGTGGCTAGTCCTCCAGTTTTTCCACCTCCAGGAACACAACGCCTGCCCCGCAGGCTGGGAATAACGTGCCCAAAAATGCGAGGTCGATTCCTCCTCCGGGACAAGATCCTCAACAGGGCCCACCTAACCCGACTCAAGAGAAAATGAAGGCCAAAGCGACCAACCCCCAAAGTAAAACTCCTCCCGTTCAGAAAATAGGGGCCAACCCTCGGCCGCTCCCTAGGAGAGAGAAGGTGCTACCCGTCCCAGGATGGGATCACCCGATAAATTCGCATGGGATGCGCCCGTAGGGTACTAGGCACCGGGCTGCCCTGTAATGCCCCGAATTCTCCGTTATGGTTTTAAGGCGTGAATAGTAGGGCGGGAGTGCCATACTTGCTTAATTATGTTATTAATTGATAAAATGCATGTATATGTGGATTATATTATAATATGATGTGAAATGCATGCATGTGAGTCCATATTTCTAATTACAGGGGTGTGATGGTAATTTGGCCCATTGAGGGTAAATTTTTTATTTGTACGCATGTTGGTGATATATTTTGAGACCACATTATGATGTGGGTTTGTTCGAGCCATTTGGCATGAGACGATCATGGTATGTTAAATATCGGTTTGTTCATAACAGGCTTAAGCTCGGGGCTCGGGGTGAGTCTCGGGGTGTTTTAATGATTAGAGTGTTACCGGGCATTAAAGGGTAACGGGATGTGAATTATTGGTGTTTGGGAATATTGAGATTAGCGGGAATTGGGAAGCGTTAATTATGATTAACGGGATAAGTGGAAAGTACCAATTTTACCCTTGAAATGATTTTAGAAGCCTTAAGTGACCTAGGGGTATTTAGGTCATTTGGTTGGATTTATATGACCTTTAAGTTGGCTGTAGAAGCATATAGAACAAAACAGAGCAAAACAGGGTTTTCCTTCTCCATCCCGTACATCCATTTCTCTCATTTATCCTTTGGAGTTTTTGAGCTCAAAGTGAGGTTTCAAGCTGGAAAATCAAGGGGCTGGGTTTGTAGACTTGGTTCAGCCATTGAAAGAGGTCTAAGCTCGGATTTGAGGTGAGTTTTAGCCATTGGTTTCTGGTCATACTCTGTTTTAGCTTTGAGTTTTCAGCTTGTAATTCTTTGGTGGATAGTTGGAATTAATGGGAGTTAGGTTGATGTTTTACTTGGGTTTTGATGAGGGTGAGCTATAGATGAAGTTTAGGGGTTGAATTGAGTGTTAGGTTGGTGTTTTTGATTGGTTTGAAGGGCTGGTTCCAAGGGAAAACGCAGGGGATGTCGAGCTGGTGCGTGCTGGTTTCTAGGCTGATATGCGTAATGAGCCGCGGAATGGCATAGGTGAGCCGCGGCCCATGGTGCTTGTCAGGGTGAGGCAGCCTCTGTTTGAGGGGTGCGCTGCGGTGCATCTGTGGAGGGTCGTGGCCCTTAGTGGCTTTTTGGCCAGAAAAGTGTTTTTAGCTTGGGGATTTAAGCCTTAGGCCTCGGGGTCGAACCTACTACCTAGTTGAGTAGTGTTTGATGTCTCAGAGGCTAGGTTTTGGTTTAGGAACCTTTTATTATTCATTTTATTGATGGAATCCCATAATTGGTTATGACCAAGTAACTGCTAAAGGACCAAAAGGTTGATCGTTCTCAGGGGTCGTCCTTTTATTCCTTCTAGCTCGAACCAGAGGTAAGAAAACTGCACCCTGTGTATATGTGACATGCATGGTTATTCTTGATGCATGTTGGTTGATTATTAAACATGACGTGCATGGCTGTTATTGGTGCATGTTGGAATTTTGGGTATAACGCATGTGATGCACGAGAAACATGTGATTAGGACATGCTTTATGTACTGGGTATGATATTGTTCAGAGCTTGAGCCTCTGTGTTCGTGCATAGTCCTAATTGTACTAGTACCTGCTAAGTAAGCATGCTGAATACCTTGTTTATGGATATTGGACATGTGATATATGTTTAGTGGCATGGCTTACTTGTGCATGGCACTGACTTATTAGTCAGAATCGGCAATGGTGTCAGATTCGTCTGTGAGGCTGTGACTTATTAGTTAAGCTCACAACGGGTTGAGCACTAGTCGTGTTTCACTGACCTGAGGGTCAGAAACGGCATGAGCGTCGAGGACGCAGGGCTGAATGAAGATTAGATCTAATCGATATCAGCATTGAATGGCTCTTTGGCATTAATGCTGGACCGACCCTAAAGTCGATGAACTTATAAGCGCTTGCCTGGTCTAAGACCAGATGTTCAGAGCGAGGGCATATGGTCCCAGTGACTGTTTGTCACACGGCTAGGGGACGCTGTTCCATAGTTACGACTCTAGAGTCGGGAAGAAGGTTATGTTGGTGACCAATCACCATGCACCTATCCTGCTAAAGCTAGTGAGATGTTCACTTATTTATTAAGCCCGGTGATCCTATCATCACACGGATAAAGGGTGATGTCCCCAGGTTATGACTCTATGGTCATGAGGAAGGTTATGTTGGTGACCATTCACCATGCACCTATCCTGACTGAACTTATGAAAGGACAACCTATCAGGTAAGCCCTGGTGATCCTATCATCGCATGGCTAAAGGGGGTTGTTCCCACATTTATGACTCTTGTGTTAGTCACCTATTTGCTTGGACTGTTGGTCCTGAATAACTAATACAATCGTTGTTGATATTATATCATGCTATATTGTGTTTTCTTGCTGGGCTTCGGCTCACGGGTGCTATGTGGTGCAGGTAAAGGCAAGAGGAAGCTGGACCATCCTTGAGTTGGAGAGCATTGGTGATGACGTGTACATATGCAGCTGCTCGTCCGCCATGGTCGAGGTTTAAAGCGGAACTAGGGTTAAACCCTGTTTTGTCGCGTAGAACGGCCTGTTGTAAATATTTTCTTGTAGTAGACTTTAAAATTATATTTTTGGGATCCCAATGTATATACTAAACGTTCTAGTGAAACGTTACATCTCAACCAAAGTTTTTAATCCCCTAATCATACTTAGTTACACGATTTTGGCCAACTGACTCGATTAGCGAGTTTAGCACTATTTACAAGGCACACCGTAATGGTCCCTGGAGTTGGGGCGTTACATGCCCCTAGGCAGACTGGACGGGAACGAATTTTCTGCCCAAGCGCCTCCGTGAATAAAGACCACCAAGGACGCCAACATGATGACGATCCAAATTCCCTTAGCTCAGGGGACGACACGTCCCGGGTAGACCGGCGTGACGGGCTGAACGCTCGAAAGGAGCAGACCCACAAGGAAAAGATCTGCCCCGAGGAGGCGATTTGAGAAATAATCTCAACGACAGAAGGAATGAGAGGGTTCCCCTAGATGATAGTACGGCCATACCGTTCATGGAACAGCTGGCCGTCTCAAAAAAGGTCACGAATCGCCTAGTTCGCAAGCAGGATGGGGGAGATTTCGACTCCGAAGAAAAGGAAAAGGAACCCTAGGCCAAACACATCCTGGATGTGGTGCTCCCCAAGGGGTTCAAAATGCTAAATCTACCCGCCTACACTGGGAACACTAACCACAGAGACCATCTATCATGCTACAATCAGTTAATGGTTGTAGCCCACATCTGCAATAACGGCAAGTGCCTCTTCTTTTCGATTACTTTAGATGGATGATAACTCTACAAAATAGAGTTATTTTACCATGTTTTACATGCTAATTGTTGCTTAGTTCATGAGTTTTTAATTAACTTATTAAGTTTTTATGTAATTTTTAATTTATTAGTCTTATTGTAGTTTTCTAGATTTTTATATGTTTTTATAGATATGTTATTATAATATGTTGTAGTTTAATTATTTAAAATTAATATTGTTAGTTTGAATGCTAAAAATATGATTTTATTGAAATTAAATGTTATGTAAATTAAATTTTAATTAATGTTTTCATGGGAGTTATATGATATATTTTATTAATGAAAATATTTAATTTTAATTTAGTTTATAATTTATTGTGTAGGAAAATTATTGCCCTTGAAAAGCAAGAAAATCAAAGGAAAGATGGTAATTTTGAAAGAAAGTAACAAGAAAAATGGTGTTTCTCCAAAAGCCCAACCACGTGAGGCCCACTCTAGGCCCAACCCGTGGCCCCCCCTCCAACACCCAACCACCACATTGCTGCCATTTCCCTTATTGAGCCCAACAAAAATGCATTTTGTCCCTTTGTCCCCTATGACAAAAATGCCAACTTTTTACCCTTTTTCCTACACATTTTCACCACAACATCATCATTACACCCTATAATTTACCTCTACATACCATATTTATTTTATTTAATTAATCTAATCAATTTAATTAATTTAAATTGATTATTTTAATAAACTCACTTTGGCTATAAATATGGACTTTCAAGACCATTTTTGGTGTGCTTAATTTTTTGGTTACCATCTTTTTCTCTCATTTTCTCTCTACCATTCTCTCTTCCATTTGGGTTTTTCAAGAGCATTTTGCAAGTATGTATGTCATTTATTTTGTAATTTCTATTCTAGTTATGTGCTTCTAATCTTTTTCATAAGATTATTAAGATCATGATGAAGCAACTTGTAACTAGGTAATATTTATGTTGTATGTTGATTTCCCTTGTAATGCAACAAAGTCTATGGATTTTTCTTCTTCATATATTTCTTTCATCTTAAATATCTTGTATTTTAGATTGTTAGAACATTTTTACACTTTGTTCTTCATTAGTGCATAAACATAATATTCTTTGTGTAAGATGTGTCATTAAATTGTACACATCCATGCTTAGAACAAAAATATTATGTTTTGCCTTATAAATAATGTTCATTGATTTATTTGTTATTTCATTAGATTGATTTACACTAAATGCTTTGAAATTATAATTTTGAAAAGTGAAGAAAAATCCTATCTTTTTATAAGAAAATTGTGCTTAAAATTATAAATATTTTTGGAAAATGATAGTTTAAATTATTTTAACTATCACTAAAACTTGGGAATCAATATACTAATAAATATTATTAAACTTACATTTTGTGGATTCTAGTATCTTAATAATCTTTTCTTTTAATACTTATTTTCAACTCATTATTGGTTTATTTTCATTATCTTAAAAAGCTTTATTTTTCAATATTTCATTTTATGTTCATACTATTAAAACTTATCAATCTTTGGAACTAGGTTAGAATTTATTACTTTTGATTTAAAATAGTTTCATTTTCGATTTTAGACAACTCCTTTGGGTTCGACATCCTTGCTTACGATCACTATTCTATATGGACGATTCGTGCGCTTGCGATATATAAATTTTTAAACATACCCGTTTAGGGTCCATCAAGTTTTTGGCGCCGTTGCCGGGGAGTTGCAAGAGAAAAGAAACTAATTTATCTCAAGGTTAGTGAATTCTTCTACTAGTTATTTTAATTTTTTTTTACACTTAAAAAAAAAACAAAAAAATATATATCTATAAAATCTAAAAAAAAAAAAGATAAAAAGAAATTTGGGACGGTTCAACCACCCATAAAAAAAAATATATACTTATATTTATATTTATTGTTTTTTTTTTTTTTAGTTGACGGCACTTGTGCCTCCTATCTATCCTTTTAATTTTTATAGTCGATGGCACTTGTGCCTCCTAATTTTGTTATAATTTTGTTGTAATTTTATTTTATTTAATTTCCGCAAATTACTAGTTGATGGCAATTTTGCCTCCTAGCTAGTTGATGGCAATTTTTGCCTCCTAGTCCTCTATCTTATGTTTAAGTTGATGGCACTTGTGCCTCCTAGTTTTTACCTTAATTTTGTTATGGTTGATGGCATGCTATGCCTCCCTACTCTTGCTTAAATTTTAGTCTTATTTAATTTTTGCCTTATTTTTCTTTGTCTTCTTTAATATTTTAGCGTAATATTGTGAAAAATACTTGAAAAAAAAAAAAAAAAAAAAAGAGAAACCTAAATCTTGTCCTTTCACCATAAGCAATTCTTGCTTAAAGGAAATTTGACCAAAATTCCCATCCGCCTCTACTAATTAACCTCGGGGAGTTGTTAGTAGTGCGCGAGTAAGTGGAATCAAATAGGCCTGGGGACAAGTAAACCATAAGAATTATTGTTGTGAAATCTCTAAAAATTCTAAGTATGCTCTGTGGTTGCGGTTTTAACTGATCTTCCACATCAGAAAATTGCTTGTTTGAGATTATCATTGTTGCCTTGTTTGTGAAAATTGTATGCATCATTGGGAACGTAACTCTAAAAAACGATTAGTAAAAAGACGTTTATCTTTGTTTGAAATTGAAAGTGTTAGTAAAAATTTGAGCATCATGGAACCTATTGCTAATATTGTTGATGAAAATGCTGTGCCTGAAAAAACTTTGCTTGAATACTTTGCACCTATTTCATCTAATGCTCCTTCATGCATTGTTTTACCTACAACTTCTGCTACTCATTTTGAGCTTAAACCAGCAATCATTCAATTGTTGCCATCTTTTTATGGGTTAGATAGAGAGGATCCTTACATGCATGTCAAAGATTTCTTAGAAATTTGCTCAACATTTAAATTTCAAAATTTTTCTGATGAGTCGGTCAAACTAAGATTGTTTCCTTTTTCATTAAAAGACAAATCAAAAGCTTGGTTAAATTCCCTTCCCACTGGGTCTATAACTACTTGGGATCAACTTTATAATAAATTCTTGTTGAAATTTTTTCCAATGTCTAAAACTGATAGTCTAAGGAGAGAAATCTCCGAGTTTTTTCAAAAAGATAATGAAGAGTTTTATGAATGTTGGGAAAGATTTAAAGATTTATTATTAAAATGTCCTCATCATGGTTTTGAAAAATGGAGACTTGTAAAATATTTTTATGATGGTTTGACTCCCTCTAATCGTCAAATGATTCAATCTATGCATACTGGAAAATTTTTAAAATTTCAAGGACAAGAGGCGTGGGACGCCCTTGAAGATTTATCTGTCAATTCACAACAATGGAATTATTTTGATCCTAGGTCTAGGTCAACTAATTCACCAAAAAGAGGAGGAAGGTATGAAGTAAAAGAAGAATTAGACTTAAGAACATCCTTAGATAAATTAGCGAGAAAAGTAGAAGCTTTAGCCATAAGCCAAACTATAAACTCTCCAATTCAACCTAGAAAAGATGTTTGTTCTATATGTTCTAGTCCTTGCCATAATGCCCAATCATGCCCTTCCTACCAAGAAGCCTTTTCTGAGGAGGCCAATGCACTTCATACTTATGGGAAACCAAATGATAGCCCATTTTCGTCCACCTACAATCCAAATTGGAGAAACCATCCGAACTTTTCATGGAGACAAAACCAACCCCAAATGAATCAAGGGCACCAATACAACACACAAAACCAAGCTCATGCCCCACAAAATCAACCATATCCGCAACAAAGAAAACCTTCCTTAGAAGACACTTTACAACAATTTATGCAATCCACCCAACAAATCCTACAAAATCAATCTCAATCTATTACCAAACTCGAGACACAAGTAGGACAACTCGCCACTGCTTTAGCTGATAGAGAAAAAGGAACATTCCCTAGTCAACCTATCCCTAATCCAAAAGGTCAATATGAGATAGGAAAGTCTAGTCATAATGGAGAAGTCAAATCAATTTCAACTCTTAGGTCTGGAAAGAAAATTGTCAAACCCGATTACATACCCGAGGTTGAAAATGAAAAAGAAAAAGAAAAGAGTCAGCCTCCTAGTTCTAATCTCAATGACTCATCAAACAAAGAAACTCCAATCCATCCTTTCATTCCAAAAGCCCCATTCCCACAAAGATTACTTCCAATTAAAAAAGGCAGCCAATATAATGACATCTTAGAAGTTTTTAAACAAGTTAGTATCAATATCCCTTTCTTAGATGCCATTAAACAAATTCCTGCCTACTCTAAATTTTTAAAGGATCTTTGTACTGTTAAAAGAAACACTAATGTTCCTAAAAAGGCGTTTTTAACTGAACAAGCTAGTTCCATTATTCAATATAAGAGTCTTGTTAAATATAAAGATCCTGGGTGTCCCACAATTTCATGCATTATTGGTGATCATTTTATTAACAAAGCTTTACTTGATTTGGGTGCTAGTGTAAATTTATTGCCTTATTCTGTTTATAAGCAACTTGGTCTTGGTGAGCTAAAACCTACCTCTATAACTCTTCAATTAGCCGATCGTTCTGTAAAAATTCCTAGAGGCATTATAGAGGATGTTTTGATAAAAGTTGATAAATTTTATTTTCCTGTTGACTTCATTGTTCTTGATACTCAACCTGTGGAAAATATGCATGCTCAAATTCCTATCATTTTAGGTAGACCATTCTTAGCTACATCTAATGCAATCATAAATTGTCGTAATGGTGTTTTGAAATTATCTTTTGGAAATATGACTGTTGAATTGAATGTTTTTAATGTGGTTAAATCTGTTGAGTGTGAAGAAGTGCATGAAGTTAAAATGATAGATAGTATTTGTGAAAATGATGGAAATGACTTATTTGATTTTTGTGAAAAATACTTTGGTATGAACTTGCATGTTGATGACTCTAATGATGATGTGAATTCTTTGGTAGAGCCTATACCCTTAAATGAAACCAAAGTTGAACCTTTTTCACCCTTAGGTCATGTTCAATCAATTTCTGAGTCTCCAAAGTTAGACCTTAAACCTTTGCCAGAAAATTTAAAATATGCTTTTCTAGGAGAGTCTGAAACCTTACCTGTTATCATAGCATCCGCTTTAGATAAAGAACAAGAAGGTAAATTGTTAGATGTCCTTAGAAAACATAAAGAAGCCATAGGTTGGACCATTGGAGACATTAAAGGAATTAGCCCATCCATATGTATGCATAGAATCCATCTAGAAGAGAATGCTAAAACCTCTCGGGAATGTCAAAGAAGATTAAATCCAAATATGAAAGAAGTAGTTAGAGAAGAGGTCATAAAATTGTTAGACGTAGGTATCATTTACCCTATTTCTGATAGTCAATGGGTTAGTCCAGTTCAAGTTGTGCCTAAGAAGTCTGGGATCACAGTTGTTGAAAATGAGAAAAATGAATTAATCCCTACTAAAGTACAAACAGGGTGGAGAGTGTGCATAGATTATAGAAAGTTGAATAATGTTACTAGAAAAGACCATTTTCCATTGCCTTTTATTGATCAAATGCTTGAACGATTAGCTGGCCATGCATATTATTGTTTTCTTGATGGGTATTCGGGGTATAACCAAATCCCCATCGCCCCAGAAGATCAAGAAAAGACTACTTTTACATGCCCTTTTGGAACTTTTGCATATCGTCGCATGCCCTTTGGATTATGTAATGCACCTGCGACTTTTCAAAGATGTATGATTTCGATTTTTTCTGACATGGTTGAAAGATTTCTTGAAGTATTTATGGATGATTTTTCTATGTTTGGTTCCTCTTTTGATGAATGTTTGCACCATCTTTCACTTGTTTTAATTCGTTGCAAAGAGAAAAACCTTGTGCTTAACTGGGAAAAATGTCATTTTATGGTTAAAAAAGGAATTGTTTTAGGTCATGTAATCTCATCTGATGGAATAGAAGTTGATAAAGCTAAAGTTGACCTTATTTCAAAACTTCCCCCACCTAAAACTGTGAAAGAAATTAGATCATTCTTAGGCCATGCCGGTTTTTATAGAAGATTTATAAAAGACTTTAGCAAAATTTCTCGGCCTTTATGCCATTTACTTGGAAAAGAAAATGCTTTTGTCTTTGATAGTAATTGCCATGTTGCCTTTGAAAAATTAAAAAATTTGTTGACTACTGCACCCATTATTCGACCTCCTGATTGGAAAATACCTTTTGAAATAATGTGTGATGCTTCTGATTATGCTATAGGTGCTGTCTTAGGACAAAGACTTGAAAAAATACCTCATGTAATTTACTATGCTAGCAAAACTTTAAATGATGCTCAATTAAATTACTCCACAACCGAAAAAGAATTGTTTGCTGTTGTTTTTGCATTGGAGAAATTTAGATCTTATTTGTTAGGATCTAAAATTATTGTCTATTCTGATCATGCTGCATTAAAATATCTCTTATCGAAAAAAGATGCTAAGTCTCGTTTGATCCGTTGGATCCTGCTTTTACAAGAATTCGACTTAGAAATACGTGATAAAAAAGGATCTGAAAATGTTGTTGCTGATCATTTATCTAGACTAGTTGTTGAAACTATACATGATTCCACTCCTATCACTGAAACTTTTCCTGATGAACAATTAATGCATATTTCTTCATTACCTTGGTATGCTGATATTGTTAATTATTTGGTCACTAAAGAAATACCATCTCATTGGTCTAAGCATGATAAATCTAAATTTTATTCTGAGGTGAAAAACTTTATTTGGGATGATCCTTACTTGTTTAAATACTGCCCTGATCAAATAATTAGAAGATGCATTCCAAACTGTGATCAGTCTAAAATCATATCTTTTTGTCATGATCATGCATGTGGAGGACATTTTAGTGGTAAGAAAACAGCTGCTAAAGTTTTACAATGTGGTTTTTATTGGCCTACTATCTTTCATGATACATATGTTTATTGTAAAGCTTGTGAACGTTGCCAAAAGTTAGGAAGTTTAACTAAAAGAAACATGATGCCTTTAAATCCTATTCTTATTATTGACATATTTGATGTTTGGGGCATTGATTTTATGGGACCATTTCCTAACTCTTTTGGTAATCTTTATATTCTTGTTGGAGTCGATTATGTATCTAAATGGGTTGAAGCTATTGCATGCCACACTAATGACCACAAAGTTGTGCTTCGTTTTTTGAAAGAAAATATATTTTCCCGTTTTGGTTCACCACGTGCTATAATTAGTGATAACGGTACTCACTTTTGTAATAAGCCATTTGAACATTTGATGAAACAATATGGCATTACACATAAAGTCTCAACACCATATCACCCACAAACTAGTGGTCAAGTTGAAGTGTCTAATAGGGAAGTTAAGCACATTTTAGAAAAAACTGTGAATCCAACTAGGAAAGATTGGTCCTTAAGACTCATTGATGCATTATGGGCGTATCGTACCGCGTACAAAACGCCCATTGGCATGTCACCCTACAGACTTGTGTATGGGAAGGCGTGCCATTTACCTGTTGAGTTAGAACATAGAGCCTTCTGGGCAATTAAGCAATTAAATTTTTCTTTAGACAAAGCAGGTGAGAAACGAAAGCTTCAACTCAATGAACTAGACGAAATTAGGAATGATGCATATGACTATTCAAAAAAGTATAAGGATCGCATGAAATTTTACCATGATAAAAATATTTTGAGAAAAGATTTTTATCCAGGTCAGAAAGTCCTTTTATACAACTCTCGTTTGCATTTATTCCCGGGAAAGTTACGCTCTAGGTGGTCTGGTCCTTACATTGTTCGTATTGTTTTTTCACATGGAGCTATTGAAATTGAAAATCCTAAAAATGGTGATATATTTAAAGTTAATGGACAAAAATTAAAACCATTTTTGGAATTAAAAACTGATGAAGTGGATGAGATACTCCTTGAGGACCCTGTTTACCATGCTCTTTGATTCCTGTGTGATCTTGATAACTTGTGTTTTATTTGTATTGTTGTTTTATGTGCGATTTAATTTTTGTTAGTTGTATCCTGTTCTATCTTGTTCTATCTTCGCAATGCACAATATCGAGGTACGACCATTCTAAACTTTACACTCTTGTCAATTTTAATTTATATTTATATTTTGACACATTGAGGACAATGCTTAAATTAAGTTTGGGGGTATCGAGTTTTATTGTGTTTGTTTTGTGTTTTATTTTATGTATGCTTGTTTGAAAAGAAAAAAAAAATGTTTGTTTGAATTTTTTTTTTATTTATTTATATGTTGTGGTTTTGTTATTTTTTTTTTTATTTGTTCATTTTCATAAAAATTCAAAAAAAAAAAAATTAAAAAAATTTTTACAAAAAAAAAAAAATTTGGTGATATTTTTCATTTTCAATGATAAAAATTCTGATTGAGTTTGAAATTAATTCTCTTAAAAATATGAATAATTTTTAAGCTTTGTTTTTAATTATAGGGTCAATTTTACTTGTAACAAAAATTACATTTTTCATAAAAACTCTTATTTCCTATAAGTTTAAGTGAAAAATAATTTTAATAAAAACATATTTTCTAAAAGCAAAATTGAAAATTTAATTAATTATATAAGCTTAACTTTTATTCATAATAATTTCTGAGAGTTATTTTCATTGTGCAATTTTTGAGAAAATCATTTTTATATCACCAATAAAAAAAAATATATATGTGTATTTTAATTTTTCTTTTGCTTGAGGACTAGCAAAACTTTAAGTTTGGGGGTGTGATAACTCTACAAAATAGAGTTATTTTACCATGTTTTACATGCTAATTGTTGCTTAGTTCATGAGTTTTTAATTAACTTATTAAGTTTTTATGTAATTTTTAATTTATTAGTCTTATTGTAGTTTTCTAGATTTTTATATGTTTTTATAGATATGTTATTATAATATGTTGTAGTTTAATTATTTAAAATTAATATTGTTAGTTTGAATGCTAAAAATATGATTTTATTGAAATTAAATGTTATGTAAATTAAATTTTAATTAATGTTTTCATGGGAGTTATATGATATATTTTATTAATGAAAATATTTAATTTTAATTTAGTTTATAATTTATTGTGTAGGAAAATTATTGCCCTTGAAAAGCAAGAAAATCAAAGGAAAGATGGTAATTTTGAAAGAAAGTAACAAGAAAAATGGTGTTTCTCCAAAAGCCCAACCACGTGAGGCCCACTCTAGGCCCAACCCGTGGCCCCCCCTCCAACACCCAACCACCACATTGCTGCCATTTCCCTTATTGAGCCCAACAAAAATGCATTTTGTCCCTTTGTCCCCTATGACAAAAATGCCAACTTTTTACCCTTTTTCCTACACATTTTCACCACAACATCATCATTACACCCTATAATTTACCTCTACATACCATATTTATTTTATTTAATTAATCTAATCAATTTAATTAATTTAAATTGATTATTTTAATAAACTCACTTTGGCTATAAATATGGACTTTCAAGACCATTTTTGGTGTGCTTAATTTTTTGGTTACCATCTTTTTCTCTCATTTTCTCTCTACCATTCTCTCTTCCATTTGGGTTTTTCAAGAGCATTTTGCAAGTATGTATGTCATTTATTTTGTAATTTCTATTCTAGTTATGTGCTTCTAATCTTTTTCATAAGATTATTAAGATCATGATGAAGCAACTTGTAACTAGGTAATATTTATGTTGTATGTTGATTTCCCTTGTAATGCAACAAAGTCTATGGATTTTTCTTCTTCATATATTTCTTTCATCTTAAATATCTTGTATTTTAGATTGTTAGAACATTTTTACACTTTGTTCTTCATTAGTGCATAAACATAATATTCTTTGTGTAAGATGTGTCATTAAATTGTACACATCCATGCTTAGAACAAAAATATTATGTTTTGCCTTATAAATAATGTTCATTGATTTATTTGTTATTTCATTAGATTGATTTACACTAAATGCTTTGAAATTATAATTTTGAAAAGTGAAGAAAAATCCTATCTTTTTATAAGAAAATTGTGCTTAAAATTATAAATATTTTTGGAAAATGATAGTTTAAATTATTTTAACTATCACTAAAACTTGGGAATCAATATACTAATAAATATTATTAAACTTACATTTTGTGGATTCTAGTATCTTAATAATCTTTTCTTTTAATACTTATTTTCAACTCATTATTGGTTTATTTTCATTATCTTAAAAAGCTTTATTTTTCAATATTTCATTTTATGTTCATACTATTAAAACTTATCAATCTTTGGAACTAGGTTAGAATTTATTACTTTTGATTTAAAATAGTTTCATTTTCGATTTTAGACAACTCCTTTGGGTTCGACATCCTTGCTTACGATCACTATTCTATATGGACGATTCGTGCGCTTGCGATATATAAATTTTTAAACATACCCGTTTAGGGTCCATCAATGGACCTGCAGAGGAATGGTGGAAGAGGCTCAAGCCAGGATCCATCCAGTCCTAGTCCGGACTGCAATCGGCATTCCGCAAACAATTTGTGGCCGCCATGAGGATGGATATGCAAATCAGTGCCCTCGCTCTTCCCACAGAGACTCTGAGAGCCTATATCCAGCGTTTCACAAAGGAAGCCTCAAAAACCAAGGTGGACAATGGGCAGTTCCTGGTGGCTCTGTAATCCGAGATCCTGGCCAGGTCTCCCCCTTGGGATGACATGCAGCGTAGTAAGGTAGCCACCCTCGAAGAATTCATAAGGAGGGCAGAAAGGCTTTATCAACTGGGAGGAGGCCTAAATCCAGGCATTCAGATGGCAGCCGACTCCATAGCCAAGTGCCCAAACATTTCTGGGGTACGGGATGCAATATTCGGCCTCGCAGTATTTAACGCCCCCAATAGCGCCAGGATCGGTGGGTACGCCTGGAATGACTTTTGCCGCACCTACGGTCTACGGTCCTACATCTTCTGGATACACCCCGGCCCAATCTTCCCCCTTGCCCGGGTACGGGGTGGTGCCAATTGGATACAGTGCTGCTCTCGGCGGGGTCCAGTCGTCCCAGATGGGGGGGGATTGAGGCAAGTGTGAACCCCTCCCGAGGAAAGAGGTCCGAGAAAGGACAAAACCAGTCCGAGCCCTCTAAGAAGGGAAAGAGGAGCTACGAGCCCCAATATTCGGAATACACCAATTTAGTGGATACCAGGTAAAATATATACCTGACCATAGAGAGGACGGTTCATTACCGAAAACCCGTCCCCATGTTCAAAAGGAGAAAGAATCCCAAGGATACCAGAAAAAGGTGCGCGTACCATAAGGAGGTGGGCCACATGACCAAAGAATGTCGGCAGCTGAAGAACGAAATCGAGAATTTGATCAAGCTGGGACATCTCCACCAATGGGTCAAGATGCTCGCAGGTGTTCTGAGACTGCCAGCAGCTCCTCCACGATCCTAGGTGCACCTTGAGCGTATCCGCCTCCCCAGGGAGGATACGCGACAGGCCTGGGAGCACAGGTCCCTCAAGGGGCCCCAACTTTACAAGCACCCAGACCTGGAATGCCCTACCCTTCCGGAACCGCGCCCCCGCGAGTAGATGGTCACGTAGGCACCATCTCAAGCGGGCCACATCTGGGAGGACCGTCTCAGAATGATTAAAAGCGCTACCTCAACGAGCTTGACCATGACCAAGAGGTATGTTCCTTGGTCCAAGCACTGGCTCAACGCCCGAAGTTGATGAACCTCCCCATCACCTTCACAGAAGACGACGCCCGCAACATCCATTTCCTGCATCATGATCCTCTGGTCATTGATGCCCAAATAGCTAACAAGATGGTGTACACTGGGGAATGAGATCCAAGGCTCATTCAAATTTTGTACATTCGTAGTGGTGGACTGCACCACCACGTACAACATCATCTTCGATTGGCCTGCACTGGTCGATTTTGGGGCTATCACTTCCATCCGCCACCTCTACATGAAGTTCCCCTGCGACAACGAAGGAGTAGGAACAGTCCGAGGAGACCAGAAGAGTGCCCTGAAGAGTTACCACATATCTTCCTGACCCATTTATATGGTCCGCGAAGAACCTCTTGAGGAGGAAAACATTGATCCAGTCCTGCTTCCTCCCCCGACGAGATGGATGGTCCAGGAAGAAGACGAGTTGGACCCGCGGATAGGGGAGGACTGCGCACTAGAGCCCATGGAAAAAATTGAAGAGGTGTGCATCATCAACACCTACCCGACCAAGGTAATACAATTCGGGAAGAACCTGAATGCAGAGGTCTGGGCCGCCATCGTCGCCCAGGTGAAGGAGAACCAGGATGTCCTAGCCTGGTCTCATTCGGATATGATCGGGATCGACCGCAATATCATCTGCCACACCTTGAATATCGACAAGGATGCGACCCCGGTCCGGCAGAAACGGAGACCCCTGGGGGCAGAAAGGGCAGAAGCTCTCAAACTAGAAGTTGAAAAGTTATACTCTATCAACTTCATCCGAGAAGCTTTATATCCCGTGTCGCTAGCCAATCCGGTGCTGGTACCTAAGCCGAATGGGACTTGGAGAACGTGCATCGACTTCATGGATCTTAATAAAGCTTGCCCAAAAGATTGTTTCCCGCTACCCCGAATCGACCAGATGGTGGACGCAACATCCGGCTACGAAATCTTGAGCTTCATGGATGCCTACTCAGGCTACAACCAGATCTCTATGCATGTAGCTGACCAGGAACAACCCAGCTTCCAAACCAACAAGGGGGTGTACTGCTACATCATCATGCCTTCCGGACTTAAAAACGTCAGAGCCATGTATCAGCGGCTCATCAACAGAGTGTTCCAAGCCCAACTAGTAAGGAACATGGAGGTCTACATCGATGACATGTTGGTCAATTCCAAGACCTACGGAGGACACGCTGATGACCTAGGTGAAGCCTTCATGATCATTCGAAGGTATGGGATGAAGTTTAATCCCAGAAATGCACCTTTTGCGTGGCGTCTGGGAAGTTCCTGGGGTTACTAGTAAGCTACCAAGGAATAGAGGCCAACCCAAACAAAATCAAAGCATTGATTGACATGCCCTCGCCACAGAAGCACAAAGATGTTCAGAGCCTGACAGGGCGGATAGCCACCTTGAGCTGTTTTGTCTCAAAGGCCATGGACAAGTGCATCCCGTTCTATAACGTCCTTCAAGGAAGCTAGAGGTTCGAATGATCGGCTGAATTTGAAGAGGCTTTCCAAAGAATAAAAGAACATCTGGCCCGATCGCAAATATTAGCAAAACCGGTGGAGGGAGAACCGTTGTACCTCTATTTGGCCATGACCGAACACGCCATCAGTGTCGCGCTAGTACGGGAAGAAGGGAAGGCCCAACTCTCTGTCTATTACGTAAGCAAAAGGTTATTAGATGCAGAATCACAGTACCCATTAATCGAAAAGTTGACATTTTGCCTACTAATCGCGTTCCGGAAGCTTAGGCCTTATTTTCAGACTCATGCCAAAAGAGTATTGACCAACCACCCCTTACGGCAAGTGTTACAAAAACCCGAATCATCGAGAAGGCTCTTGAAGTGGGCCATGGAACTGAATCAGTTCGACATTGCGTATGTCCCTAGAATATCAATCAAGGGGTAGGCCCTCGCCGACTTCATCGTGGAATGCTCCGGAATCACTGAAGAGGTCGATCCCGCCGATCCCACGGTACCCTTGTGGAAGGTTTTCATAGATGGACCTTTGAATGAGAATGGAGCAGGAGCCGGAATCATCCTAGTGTCACCACAAGGACACCAGTTACAAAATGCCCTGCGATTCCAGTTCAAGGCTTCGAACAACGAGGTCGAGCATGAGGCCATGTTGGCTGGATTATGCCTAGCCTGAGAAGTAGGGGCCACAAGCCTGGAGATCTATAGCGACTCCCAATTGGTTGTCAGACAAATCTCAGAAGAATACCAAACAGAAGGGGAAAATATGGCAACTCATGTGACACGGACGCGAGAGATACTTCAATCTTTTAAGAAGCACTCCATCCGCTAGATCCCCAGGGAACAAAACGTTTTGGCAGACACGCTGGCAAAACTGGCCATGGATGCAGAGATGGAACTCTTCAAGCTGGTCCCAATCAACCATCTCCCCACATCGAGTATTCAAACACCCCTAATCAACACTATAGATCACTCTACGTTGTGGTTGGGACCCATCATCAAATACCTAACAACTGGGGAGCTGCCCACGTATAGGGCAACAACCAGGAAGTTTCTATACCAGGGCCCTGGGTACGTCATGATGGAAGAAAAACTCTACCGGAGAGGGCTGTCCACGCCATACCTCCGATGCGTATCCGGGACCGAAATGAGTGCAATCATGCACGAGGTACACGAAGGTTTCTGCGGAGATCATACACCCGGACTCAGCTTGTCCAATAAAATCTTGGGACAAGGATATTTCTAGCCAACCATGAAGAAAGACTGTGTTGATTACGTCCGCAAGTACGAACAATGCCAAAGGTACGCGAAGATCCCGCAAGCCCCTCCAACGGAAATAACTTTAATGATGAGTCCCTGGCCCTTCGCGGTATGGGGCATCGACCTAGTAGGATCGCTCCCGACCGGAAAAGGTGGTGTGAAGTATGCTATTGTGGCCGTCGACTACTACACCAAGTGGGTCGAAGCGGAACCCATGAACACCATCACCTCAAAAAGGGCCCTGGACTTCATCATCACCAACATCGTGTGCTGGTATGGGCTCCCCTACAAGATCGTGTCCGACAACGGGAAGCAATTTGACAGCATCCACTTCACTAACTTCTGTGAAAGGCATGGCATCATCAAAAGCTTCTCCGCAGTCGCTAGACCTCAAGCAAACGAGCAAACAGAGGCCATCAACAAGATCTTGAAGGGAACGCTAAAGAAAAAGCTTCAAGCCTGCAAAAGCAAGTGGCCATAGGAGTTGCCCTGCGTACTATGGGCGTACCAAACCACCGAACGAACGTCTACCAGACACACTCCTTACTCCATGGTGTACGGATACGAAGTCGTCATCCCGGTGGAAACAGCTGTCCCATCCCATAGGAGGGGCACGTATGATCTCGCTCAGAACCATGCCTTGCTCCAGGAATCTTTAGACCTTATTGAAGAGATCCGAGAAGAATCCCAAGTTCAGTTGAAGATGTATCAAGGCAAGATCGCTCGACATTTCAACTCAAAAGTTAAGAGCCAAAGGTTTGAAACCGGTGATCTAGTCGTAAGGAGAGTATTCCCTGCAACCCAAGATTCGAGAGTAGGGGTTTTGGGCCCAAACTGGGAAGGACCATATGAAATCCAGCATGAAGTATGTCCGGGAATGTACCGCTTAAGGCGACTCGACGGAACAGAAGTCCCAAGGGCCTGGAACGCGGAACATCTCCGTAAGTACTATCAGTAGTCAGGAGAGCATGTTTTGGCTTTTAATTTTCCATGTAAACAATGTACGCCCTAGGGCGGTCTCTTGAATAATAAAAATGATGTGTACAAAACATCATAAAAAAATATTGTGAAACAATGAAAGTTCTCGTCCGTCTTCATAAACAAGTGACCCAAGACTAGTCTTCGCTCACTTGGGGGGGGGGGGGGGAATATCCATTCATACGAACAAGTCTGGGAACAAAAACTGTAATGCCCTAAACTCCAGGGATCGTTACAGTGTGCCTTGTAAACTTTGCTAAACTCGTTAATCGAGTCATTTGGCCAAAATCGTGTAACTAAGTATGATTAGCGGTTAAGAGATTAAAAATTTTGGTTAAGATATAACGTTTCATTAGAACGTTTATTATATACATTGGGATCCCAAAAATATAATTTAAAGGTCTATTATAAGAAAATATTTACAATTAGTCGTTCTAAGCGGCAAAACAGGGTTTAACCCTAATTCTTCTTTCAACCCTTGGCCGTGGTGGTTGAGCAGCCACATATGTACACATTGTCACCTAAGCTCTCCAACTCAAGGATGGTCAAGCTTTCTTTTGCCTTTACCTGCACCACATAGCACCCGTGAGCCGAAGCCCAGCAAGAAAACTCAATATGCTCATAAACAGTAATAACATGTCATCAAATCATAAGGCACATGCCTAGCAAATACAACGCTATTCAAGCAAGCAAATAAGTTCAAACAATGAATGAGTGACTGATCAATAAGTCACTAACAGGGGGTCTGTACCTTTTAACAAGTGACTAATTACCAAGTCACTAACAGGGGGTCTGTACTTTTTAAACGAGTGACTAATCATCAAGTCACTAACAGGGGGTCAATACCTTTAAACGAGTGACTAATTATCAAGTCACTAGCAAGGGGTCAATATCTTTAAACGAGTGACTAATTATCAAGTCACTAACAGGGGGTCAATACCTTTAAATGAGTGACTAATTACCAAGTCACTAACATGGGATTCCGCTCCCTCAGCCATGTGACAAAACAGTCACCTAGACCTTTGGCCCTGGCTCTGAGTAACTAGTCTTAGACTAGACAAGCGCTTATAATTTTCATCGACCTTCGAGTCGGTTTAGCATTAATACCCCATATGAATCATTCAATGCTGATATCGATTAGATCTAATCTTTTATCGGCTCTGCGTCCTCGACGCTTATGCCGTTTCTGACTCTCAAGCCAGTAATACGTGACCAGTGTCGATCCTGAACACTTGGTGCCACACACAAGCAAGCAATGCTACCAAATATATATCAAATGTCAAATATCCGAATATAGGGCATTTTGCATGCTTACTTAACAAGTGCCAGCATAATTAGGACCATGCATAAACATAGAGGACCAAGCTCTGAACAATCTCATATTCAATATTCATAACATGCCCTAACCACATGTTTCTCGTGCAACACATGCATCACATTTAATCACTTGACATGCCTCAACAATAACCATGCATGTCACATTTAAGCATCTAACATGCATCAAGAATAACCATGCATGTCACATATACACAGGGTGCAGTTTTCTTACCTGTGATTCGAGCAAGAATGAATAAAAGAACAACCCTTGAGAACGGTCAACCTTTAAGTTCCTTAACGGTCACCTAGTCATAACCAAAAACGGGACACTATCAATAAATTGAATAACAAAGGTTCCCGAACCAAGATCTAGCCTCCGGGACATCAATCCCCACTAATTCGGGTAGTAGGAACAATCATGAGGCCTAAAACCAAGTTCTCGAGGTCAAAACACCCAAACGGCCTCAAAGCCCTGCTTGAGCCGCGGCCCCCAGCCACACCAGGAGAGAGGGTCATGGCGCCCACTACCTAGGGCCGCGGTGCCCAACATGCCCAATTGCCTCCAGCTGTTTCTTCGAGCTTGGGCCGTGGCGCCCAAGAACGGGGCCGCGGCCCCCCACCCAGAACCAGCCATGAACCCTATTTTCTTCATCCCAAACCTTCCAAAAACATACCTAAACACTTCCAAATCCAAAAATCAAAGTCCCCAAACTTCCCAATAATCCAAAATCATCAAATCCCGAGGCTCAAACGAACCAAAAACTCAACGATTCACAAAACCCAATTCTAAGCTTAGAAACTCCAAAAACTTAAAACTTAAAACTTAGATTACCTTTGATTTGGTTGTTTCTCATTAAATCCTTTGGTCAAGAAGCTTCTAATCTTTCCTAGGATTGCTATGCCTCGATCCTCGCTTGACTCCGACTCCAAGAACTCGAGATTCCTTCGAAATTGCCTCGGACGGTAAAAGGAACTGACGGGAAGAGAGAAAGTATTTTCTAACTTACAGTTCTATCTGACAAGCTACTTCAAGGTTAAGTAACCTTAAATAAAACCTAGTGCTCGGGGTCCCAAAAACACCCCCGGGAACATTACAGTCAAAACTTCCAGAATTTCCTCCTAATCTCAATAACTTCCAATTTATCATCAAATAAACATTCCCATTACTCAATATCCCAATACATGACCCCATTATGACAAAACCGCTAATTCACACTATAAGACCGTCTTATGCCGAATAGCTCGAATATATCTCCATAATAATGGGATCTCATCCATAACTCAAAATATGAACCAAAATACACAAATATGCCCTAAACAGGCCAAATTACCCAAACACCCTAATAATCAAATAAGGACCCACATGCATGCATTTAACATCATATTATAATATAATTCACAAAACACATGCATATAATCATTTAATGGCATAATTAAACAGTTATGGCCCTCCCGGCCTACTAATCCATCCATTAAACCGCATCAGGGATTTCGGGGCATTACAAAAACAAAATAGGAGTCTAAATGCTCTAAGTTCGGACCGTACAAACGGATGGAAATGGAAACCCAACTCTTAATGAAAGGACGCAAGGCTAATGCCTAGTCCCAACCCGAACTGACAAGGTCTAGGGGAAACAAACCCGAAAGGACACAAGGCTAACACCTAGTCCTAACCCAGACCAACAGGGTCCAGGAAATACAAACACAACTCCTAAGGAAAGGACGCAAAGCTAACGCCTAGTCCCAACCCGGAGCGACAAGGTTTGGGGGTTACAAACCCGAAAGGATGCAAGGCCAACGCCTAGTCCCAACCCGAATAGACGCAGCCCCGGGGGTACGAACTGGATGCGACGCAAGGCACAAAAACCAGTCCCATCATGGACACAAAATGGTCTGGAAGGTTCATACCCAAATGGGATGCAAGGCACAAAGCCAAGCCCCATCCCGGACTTGAATGGCCAACTAGTCCCTGATGGCCCAGGCCGTTGGAACCTGAACACCAAAATCAGGACAAACAAACTTGGTAGCAATTGCTAACACCCTAGAGACCCAGGGCATTGGAGCCTGAGCAGCATGATTAAAGCAAGTTAAAAGAAAGAAATCTAGTCCTACAATGGTCTTGGCCGTTGGAACCAGAACCGGATACTCGACTCTTTCATACAACGGGAAAGATTCTACCAAAAATTAGATATATATATATAAATTGTCTTGGATACTCGACTTTTTCATACCCGGGCTTAGGCCTCCCCACGTCCTGATGCCTCTGGGTTGGCCCTGCCTGCCTCTTCCTCCTCCAAGGGTTATGCATTAGCTTTCTCCTTGGCCTCAAACTTGGCTCTTTTCACGGTGAGGTCGAGGTAAAGGAGAAGGTTCATGTTCTTGTCCTAGAGCCAGGCCATCTAGATGGCTTCATCGAAGGTAGCCTCCAGCAAGGCATCCACATGCTCTTTCCCTTGACAAGTCTCCCGATGAATCTTCAACTCCAGTTGAAGTAGATCATCTAATGTTTGGAGCTGAGTCTCAAGGGCGGTGATCTTCTCCTAGTCTTGGCAATACTGGGCTTCGGCTGCTTCTAGAAGAGCCTTAGATGAGGTCTCCGAGTCCCGAACACGAAGAAGCTCCACCTCTAGACTAGCCACTAGTTTTTTATACTCGGCTTCTTTCCGAGATGAAGTCTCTTCAATCTAGAACCAGGCCCAAGCAGTCTTTTCGCGGTCCACTGTGGCCTGAGCCACCTCCTTGGCTAGGGCTTCTTTAGCAGCTTCCCGTTGGTTCACAGACGCCTCTAGCTTCAGCTGGCCCGTCTCCAATTTCATTGCCATCTCGGCCACCAAGTCGGCATTTCGATGGGCCAGTAAAGCGTCCTGGAATAAATTGAAGTTAAAAAGAATCTATAGAACTAAAAATACAAAAAGCAAAAGGAGATGTAAACGGATAACTTACAGCAGTGTCCTGGTGACGAATAGCTTGGGAGATGAATAGAGCGTCCTGATTGGCCATGGTGGCGTATCGTTTCAGCTAGAGGGTGTACATAGTAGCCCCAACCTGCTCAAACAAGTCTGCGGCGAATGGAGCTATGTCTTACCCCAATTTGGGATGAAACCAGTCTCAGCAGCAAGCCGATCCACGATCGGCTGGGAAACACTAAAGGCAGCCGGACGCTCTGAGAACTCGACCTTGCGATGAATCGTCAAGGTCCAGTAAACTTCCTCCCTCTTTCCCCGAACGTTTTCCCATGTCCGGGACACCATCTTGGACCACTTCTCCCGCAAGATCATCTCTCCCTCTTTAGGTAGGCCCGGATTGATTGGAAGCACAGGTGCTTCCAGAAGTTCCCGGGTGGCAAATTGACTTTCCCCGAAAGAATCCTCAGCCAAGGGAGAGTCTTTGGTCTTCGCCCCCTTCGTGGACTCATCTGCAGCCGAGTCCGCGACTCTCTTCTCGAATCCCTTACTCGCCAGAGGTTCCTGCTCCAGATCGATTATCGAAGGATGGACGGGGAGAGGTGGGACAGTTTCGGCATGAACTATAATAGAGGGGAAAGCTATCGGGGCCTCCCCGACCGGGTTTGGCTCCAGCACCAAACCCCCGAGAATCGCGTCCAACACCTTCTGCTTGGGCACGCCTTTGGCAGCTTTTTTAGCCGATGCCCTGGCCTTGGCAGCCCGGGCCTCAAGGGCTTGCTTCATCTTTTCCACCGGGTTAGACATATTAGATTCTTTTGAAATGGATAAACAGAAAGAAAGTTAGCAAAGTATGTGATTCAGGATAAACGAAAGTAAAAACTAAGCTAAAAGTCCTCCGGGATGAACCCTTATCTAGAACTCGGACTCGATTCAATTCTCCTAGAGTGAAGGAATGAATTCGGTCTCCCATGTCATCCTGGTCCAAGAAGATTCCATATTGAAGGAACCTGGACGAGTACATGAGAGTCTCCGGGTCTACAGTGATGGGGGATGAAGGTCTCATTTCTCCATCGGCCCCGAACAGGGGGCCTCGATAAACTAGTCTATCCCTAACTAAGTCCCCAAAACGGAGAGCATAAGTCAAAAGCAAAGGTGAATTACCACACCCTGATACACTAGCCCCGGGAACCCTCGTGTTCGGTTGAGCCTCGTCAAAAAGGGCTTCCAGCTCCTCGGAGGCGGCCCTCTCTTTTTGTTGAGCCTGTTCCCTCTTCATTTTTGCCGCGTCTGCCATGGCCGCATCTTCCACGACCTTGATATGTTCGAGGGCCAGTTCCTCCCTCAAGGCTGGATCTTTCTCGCAATGTATCCCCCAGAGGCTAGGGGCCATGATCGTCTGGTTGGCTGCAAGTATCCCGACCACTCAAAGGTTGTCGGTGTTAACGTAGCCCCCTACGTCCAGGTCCTCCATGCTTAGCGTGGAGTAGAACATCCTCTAGTCAAGGATCGACTGGGTGAGGGGAGTTTGGGCATAGGGTCCTGTCATCCAGGGTGGTAAGTTGAAAATGGGTAATAAAAAAACGAAAAACAAAGTTAAACTACGAAACGGGAAGTTACTTACCCACTCGCTGGAAGTCCAACGTCAGCGTGGGATTCTTATCCAAGAGAAACCCGAATGTCATGAACTAATAGTGTTTGACATCCGGGGGGTGCTTCCATGAACTGGTGGGGGCAGCGTAATTTCCATGAGGCTTCAATCTATAGAAGTCATCCAGGGTCTTGTCCTTGACATTAAGCTGCAACTCCAGTTTATAGAAGTACAACACCTCAGCGAGGGTCGGCTCTGGGATTTCCTTCGCCACGCAGAAAATGCGCCATCCCACAAGCAGTCAGTAAGCTTGAGGTAAGAGCTGGAACGATGCAATCCTCATAAACTTGAGGAATTGCACAAAGTAGTCGTGAATCGAGAGAGTGGCTCCCGCGTTGATGTGGCCCATGCTCCAAGCCCCAAATTCACCCATGGCGGTGTGGGCTTTTTCTTCTTTTCTGGCTAGGCAGTTATAGAATAGTCCGGGAGTCGATTCCACGCCCAAATGTTTCTCCAGGGCGTACATCATCCGATAGTTCCGGAATAGGTTCTTCACCCCGTCCATCTCCCATCTGTTACCACTGGGAGCCTTATGTCCTAACAGAGTGATAGGGGCTGCTTGAACATGTTCCTCTGGATGGACGGTGACACCGTAATTCATAGCTGATGATCTGAGAGTAAAAGCAAACAACCAAGCAGTAAGCACCAAAATCTAAAAAGTTGGTTAAGGTACATGGGCTCTCCTACGAACTGCTTGGAAGAGTCCCATCTGGATCAGATCCGGGATCACCAAGGATCTGCAAAACCCTGATCAGGAACAAACAGGAAGGGTTCTTGCTATAAAGTTTTCCTAAACTGGCCTATTACCGCTTGTCCAGGAACAGCCCGAACCTGAGGAGATCCGAGACAGCCCAGACAACTTTTTTCTCTCTCCTACTCTAATGCACCCAGAGCCGCCCTAAACGGAGGCACAGGCTCTAGCAACCTTATAGTTATAAAAGCAACATAACGTATGATAAACACTAGGAAACAAAAGCAAAAAGTTAGGAAAGCTTACTGGAAAGGGCTGGTTGTGAAGAATGGCGTATTTCCAGCGATAGTGACGGCAAAATCACAGTCTTGAACAAGTGAAGGCGACACAAAAGTTCCTCTAGTGGGCAAGCCGAGGTTGTCCTTTCAGAAAAGGGTGCAGAGATCAGACACGTTGGGAATAAACGACGGCGAAGGCGAAGTAGCTGACGGTGAATGTCGTCGGCGAGCTCGGACATAAAAGGTCCCCTGTGCAAGTTCATTCTGAGAGTGTAAAGCTTTTAAATGAAAATCTAAGGGTATTTATAAAAACTGAAAGGTTGCTTTTGATCTAACGGTTCGACGTGATCCCACCCATCGGACGGTCCTGGATCGTGCAGGGTCATTAATTAGCCTACTCGAGTACAGGTTCATGGTTACCCAAAGGTGCGATCCGCACCGCCCTGATCCAACAGCCCACGGGAAGAGCATCTCAAGGGTCACCCCATCCAACGATCCTCTTTAACGCAGAGATATTAAAAAGTCTGTTTGTGCGGATGAGACGCTTTGGAATTCGTGCTGACGTATGACTGCTAACACGCTAACCAATAGAATGTTTTCTGACCCGTCAAATTTGAGTGCCATCGATGCGCCAATTACAAGAGAACACGTATGTACACCATGATGAAGTTGAAAGAACAGGAGGCATCTAAACGGCCCTGAAGTGAATGAACCAGGGCTTTGGTAAACAAACCCGGATCCTAATAAACGGACCAGGCTTCTAGGATTCGATCAGGGACGCTAATACAGGCGCTCACTACACAAGATTTTGGCAAGCAATTCCCCATGGCAGCAGACCCGTTGCCTTGGAAATGAACCAGGATGTATAGAACTGATTCAGGAAGGCAATAAACCTCCACCACGCAAGCACAGATGAAGGCTTGGTGGGTAATTGTTACCCCGTTTCTCCCCAAGTGTATGGATCCACATTTTGAGTCTGTGGACAGCATTACAGGGACTTAAAGCCCAGATCAGGCCCAGTAGATGAAGACGGAATGAACTCTGGCAGCCCAAGTCTCGGTAAAGCCCAAAGGGCTTCCTGGAATAGAAGCCAGGACCACTACGTTGGCGTGTTGCATACTCCCGGACCGCGTCCTCCGATGCCTCCCGAGATACAATGAAGAGGTCGTGGTTCCCAAGTCCGAGAGTAGACCGAGACGACTGTGGATGAACCCGGGTCCTGCTAAATGAACTCGGACCCTGGTAAATGAAGAGGGATGTTGGTAAATGGACCTGGACCCGGTGGCCAAGTTGGGCGTGATAAAGTGTCCCCGATATCGACATCACCCCAAGAAGTGTGGAGCTATGCCCCATAGTTAAACTGCAGAATAGGTTACATTGGGAATGTACGCCATCAGTTCAGAACTGTACTGCCACAACTTTGACAGATCCTGTCCCCCGAATCTCCCTCGAAGCCCACGACACCCAGACTGAAGCAGCATTATGTCGTTAGTCTTATAGTGTGGTTGCGCTTGGGCTGGCCCAATGGGCCTTAGTTAGTGCATTTTATATATGACAATCCTTTGTATTAAGCCTCCATCAGAGAGCAAATAATATTTATACCCCTATTGGGCTCGAATTAGTCTGGCCCAAGCCTAGTGCACTCACTTGCCTATAAATATGAACAGTGGTGCACTAGGGAAAATGATCGAATTCTTCTTTGAGAAGCATACACTCTGCTCAAATTCAGAGAGTTCATTACTTAATCTCCTAAAAATCTATAATATAATTGACTTGTGGACTAAGGCTCTTTAACGCCCCAACCACGTAAAACTCCTTGTGCGATAATCTTTATTTATTACTTTCTAAGCTCTCTTATTTTGATAATTCTAGTTTCCGAAAAAATTGGTAAACAGAGAGGTTTTCAAGAACTTTTGAGGAGTCAAAGGATGGGCATGAGATCCAAATGGGGAATGAGTAAAGGTCCAGTGTGTTGGGAAAGGGGAATGTTTATCTTTATTTCACATTCGGAAATAAGGTTCTTTTGATCAATGTGTTGTATGTTCCGGATATGAGTAGGAATCTTGTGAGTGGGTATTTGTTGAGCAAACTGGGCATCAAAGCAGTGTTTGAATCTGGTAAGCTAATTTTATCTAAGGGAAACTATTTTGTGGGAAAGGGTTATGTTTGTGATGGGATGATTAAATTGTGTACCAAGAACAATAGTTTTGATAATAACGCATGGTCATCTTCCTCTTATGTGTTTGGTTTTGATTCTATTGCTCTGTGGCATAATAGACTTGCTAATATAGGATTTAGTACAATTAAAAGAGTTATTAAATGTGGTTTAATTGTATGCAATGATGTTGAGCATGACAAATGTTAATTATGTGTTAAATCTAAGATGGTAAAGAACCTAGTGTTGAAAGGAAAACTATTTTTTTAGATTTGATACATAGTGATTTGTGTGAATTGAATGGAATAATTACTAGAGGAGGACGTATGTATTTCATTACCTTTATTGATGATTGTTCTAGATTCACATATGTATACTAGCTTAAGAATAAGGATGAGGCCTTAAGCATGTTTAAAATCTATAAAGTCGGAGTTGAAAATCAACTGGAAAGGAAAATTAAAGTGATTAGAAGTGATAGGGGTGGCGAATACTTTTCCAATGAGTTTAATGTGTTTTTTGAGAAGCATGGTATAATACATGAATGTAAAACCCCTTATAATCCCCAACAAAATGATATAGCTGAAAGAAAGAATATAACCTATATTGAAATGATTAATGCTATACTATTACATGTGAATTTTAGTTTTGCTTTATGGGGAGAAGCCTTGCTTACTGCTTGTCATATTCTAAACTGGATTCCTCTAAAGAAGAACCACATATCACCTTATGAGATATGGAAAGGAAAGAGGCCCAACCTAGGATATCTCAAAGTGTGGGGGTGCCTTGCTTATTGCAAGAGCACGAAGCCTAAAAGGACCAAGTTAGGTCCAAGGGCCATCAAATGTGTGTTTGTAGGCTATGCCTCAAATAGCAAGGCCTATAGGCTATTAGACTTGGAGTCTAATGTGATAATTGAATCAAGAGAAGTGGAGTTCTTCGAGAGCTTGTTGTATAGCGACAATAAGTCTCAAGAACCAATCTCATTAGAAGGAACTCAAGAGGAGTTACCTTCAAAGGTTCTAGAGCAACTGACATTGCCTAGAAGGAGCCAAAGGCTAAAAAAGAATGGATCACAAAATCAAATCTCTTAAGTGGAGACTCTTTACCTAGTAGAGGGTAACCATAAGGGAGTTACTTGGAAGTATCCTATGATACTTCAAGTTGAGGATGATCCTAAGACTTTCCAAGAGGCTATGTCCTCAAGAGACTCTAACTTTTGGAAAAAGGCAATAAATGATAAGATAGATTCAATAATATCAAACCACACTTGGGAGATTGTTGATCTACCACAAAGATCAAACCCAATAGGGTGTAAGTGTGTATTTCAAAAGAAGTACAATACTAATGAGACCATTCAAGCCTATAAGAAAAGATTGGTGGCCAAAGGGTTTAGACAAAATGAATGCATAAATTACTTTGATACCTATGCACGAGTAGCAAGGACAAAATCTATAAGATTTTTGTTTGCCTTATCATCAATACACAACCTATATGTTCATCAAATGGATGTCAAGACGACATTCCTAAATGGTAACCTCGATGAGGAGGTGTACATGGAACAACCGGAAGGGTTTTTTTCTGAAGGGGAGTGAACATAAGGTGTGTAGGCTTGTCAAATCATTATATGGTTCGAAGCAAGAACCTAAACAAGGGCATGAGAAGTTTGATGAGGCCATTGTTTTTTATGGGTTTAGACACAATAATGCGGACAAGTGCTTATATTCTAAGACTTGTGATGACTATGTCATCATAGTGTGTTATACGTTGATGATATGTTGATATTGAGTAATGACATGAAATGCATAATAGAAACAAAGAGGTTTTTATCTTCTAACTTCAAGATGAAGGACCTTGGAGAGGTTGATACCATTTTAGGTATTAAAGTTAGAAGGAGTGTTGATTGATATGCCTTATGTCAAGTTCATTATATTGAGAAAATGCTTGACAAGTTTGATCATCTCAATATCAAAGAGGCAAACACACACTTCGATTCAAGTCTAAATCATGAAAAGAATTAAGGGAGAGTGGTGGCTCATGTGATTAGTATTATAAGTACGGTTACTCAATGATGTTATATGATTAACATGCATGCGTACTCTTTTTGTTGGGATATGCCTATTCATATCTATTTTTGTATTGAAGTTTGAATACCTGGATCAGGGCTTGACTTATTAGTCAAGGACTGCAAAAGCGCGCTGCACACTGGTCGAATGGCTTAGACCTAAATCAGCAATGTACTATTATGTTGGTCGACCCTATGGTCATTGGAAAATCAAAGGTGTTGGGCTAGCTTTATGGCTAGTTACTCAGAGCTAAGGGCGAGATCCCTATGTGAATCTATAGTCACATAGCTAGGGCATAGGCCCCAGGGTTGGCTCTATGGTCAACTGTTCAGGGTAGCAGCCCCAAATTGGTCAAATGACCATATGTTTGTAATTGAATGAATGTATGTGTAGGTTATTATTGATGGACATGCTAGATAAGTATCTGGAAATTTGTATTTTTTGTTTATGCACATGTAGAGTTTTCTTGCTAAGCCTTGGCTCACAGATGCTTTGTGGTGCAGGTAAGGGGAAGAGAAATCTTGACCAGCCATGAGTTGGAGAGCTTCGGTGGTGACATGTACATATGCGGCTGCTCAACCACCACGGTCGAGGATACCTCAGAGGAATTAGGGTTGTAGCCCTGTTTTTGCCGCTTAGGTCTCCCAATCCGAATTTTCTATCTCGAACCATCTTATTGAAGTATCTGGTAGCTCATTGCTGGTATGCAGCATTTTTCAATTGGGCTTCATCTCACCTTTCTTCAATGAGGTCTAAAATTTCTTCAAGCTGGGATTGGTTCGAGGCCTGATTGTATGCATGGCTCCAGATTGTAGAGATTTCGACCTCAATAGGCAACATGGCCTCGCTTCCATAAGCTAGGGAGAAAGGAGTATGCCTCGTTGAAGTCTGAGTTGTGGTTCGATAAGCCCACAAAACTTGAGGTAATTCCTCGGCCCACCTCCCCTTTGCCTCTTCTAACCTTTTCTTTATGGAGCTCTTTAGAGTCTTGTTGACTGCTTCGACCTAGCCATTTGATTGGGGATGAGCGACGGAGGAGAAGCTTTTTATTATCCCTTTTATTTTTGGCAAAAATATGTAAACAGATCACTGTCAAACTGGGTCCCATTGTCCGACACTATCTATTTGGGCATTTCATATTGGCAGATGATATATTTTACAACAAATTCTAAGACTTTTTCGAGGTGATAGTGGCCAAGGGTTCAGCTTCAGTCCACTTCGTGAAATAATCGACTGCGAGCACAGCGTACCTTGCTCCACCTTTGCCAATTGGCAATGAAGCTATGAGGTTGATCCCCCATACTACAAATGGCCATGGGGAGCTCAACATGGTGAGCTCAGTAGGTGGAGCTCGTAGAATTGAGGCAAATCGTTGGCATTTATCACATCGTTTGACATATTCAAACGCGCCTGCCTTGACTGTGGGCCAGTAATACCCCTGTTTTATCACTTTTTTAGATAGACTATGCCCCTAGTGTGGTCTCCACAAAATCCTTCATGAATTTCTTGCAAAAAAAATTTCTCCTTGGGTGGAGTTACACATCGGAGTAATGGCATAGAATACCCTCTTCAATACAACCTTCATTCCATAATAGTGTATCTTGGGATCTGATACATTAACTTTCGAGCCTCATTTCGGTCTATTGGGAGACTCCCAGTTTCGAGGTAGTTAATTATTGGAGTCATCCAAGTTGGTTGTGAGCTGATCATGCATATGTCCTCCTCCTCAGGCTCGCTGATTCTCGGGGTCGATAAAAACTCTACCGGGACCACGTTCAGTGTATCTGCCTCGCTGGTTGTAGCGAGTCTGGCCAACGCGTTTTCATTTGAATTTTGTTCTTGGGGGACTTGCTCTATAGCATAGAATTCGAACTGTCCGAGCGCAACTATTGCCTTATCAAGGTACGTGGCCATTTTTATGCCACGAGCCTGATATTCCCTTAAAACTTGGTTGACCACTAGCTGTAAGTCGCTATAGCAATGTATAGCCTTTGCTTTGAGCTTTCTGGCTATTCATAGTCCTGCTAGTAACACTTCGTATTCAACCTCGTTATTTGACGCTACGAAGTTGAACCTTAAAGTTGAGTGGAATCGATTTACTGCTGGGGTAATTAGTATAATGCCTGCCCCTGATCCATTCTTGTTAGAGGATCCATCGACATAAAGTTTCCACAACTCGCGGGCTGGGGTTACAACTTCGTCATTTGAGATCCCAGTACATTCAACAATGAAATCTGTCAAGGCTTGTCCCTTGATGGTCGTTCTTGGGTGGTATGTGATCTCGAATTGCCAGAGTTTGACAGCCCATTTTAATAATCTTTCGGAAGCCTCTGGTTTGGACAAAACTTGTCGTAGCAGCTGGTCAGTTAGCACATGAATGGGATGTGCTTAGAAGTAGGGTCGGAGCTTTCGAGATGAATGTATCAAACTCAGAGCCAGTTTTTCCATTAACAGGTATCTCAATTATGCCCCCAATAACCTTTTGTTGACATAGTATGCAGGCTTTTGTACCTTCTTCTCCTCACGTACTAGCACCACACTAATGGCATGCTCGGTTGTAGCGAGGTATAGATACAAAACCTCTCTCGTGATAGGTTTTGACAAGATTGGTGGTTCAGTGATGTGCTTCTTAAGATTTTGGAGTGCAAGCTCGCACTCTTCTGTCCACTCAAATTTTTTGCCCCCTCTCAAAAGGTTGAAAAATGGAAGACATCGGTCTGTAGATTTTGAGATAAACCTACTTAATGTAGCCATCCGTCCAGTTAAGCTCTAGACATCCTTATGCTTCCAAGGTGAGGGCATATCTATCAATGCCTTAATCTTGTCAGGATTAACTTCAATCCCTTGTGCATTTTCTATAAATCTAAGGAACTTTCCCGAAGACACTTTGAACGAGCACTTTTGTGGGTTAAGTTTCATATTGTATTTTCAAAGTACAGTAAAGCACTCTGCGAGATCATCCTCATGGTTATCGTTATGTTTCAATTTGACTAACATATTGTCAACATAAACTTCCATGTTATTTCTTATATGCTCTACAAACATCCTGTTCACCAGCCTTTGGTATGTGGCTCCAAGGTTTTTGAGCCTGAAAGGCATGACATTGTAGCAGTATAACCCTTTGTCGGTCACGAAGCTCGTGTGTTCCTGATCTGGTGCATGCATGGCGATCTGGTTATATCCAGAATAAGCATCCATTAATGACATTATGCCATGACCTGCAGTGGCATCTACGAGTTGATCTATTCGAGGTAAGGGGAAATAGTCTTTAGGGCATGCCTTGTTAAGATTTGAGTAGTCAATACAGGTTCACCATTTTTCGTTGGGCTTTGGGACCAACATCGGATTGGCGATCCAATTAAGATAAAAGGCATCTCGCATGAATCAATTTGCCTTTAACCTATCAACCTCTTCCTTGAGGGCCTTCTTTCTATCATCGTTCAGGAGTCTTTGTTTTTGCTACTTCGGGGGGAAGCTCTTGTCAATATTGAGTACATGGCTCATGACATTAGGACTGATTCCTACCATGTGAACACATCCTGGTTTTCTTTCAAAAAGAAAATTAATTGTTATCTTGCCTTTTCAAAAAGATTCTTACCCACCTTCACCACCTTCATGACATCTGCTGCATCGAGCTCAACTTCCTCGAGCTATCAAGAGGTTCGAGATTGGCCCTTAAATCTAGTCTGGGATTGATCTCCTCATCAATCTCGAAGACGGGTCCATTTATCTCTTGAATAACCACCAGTGCTTGCGTACTTGTTTGACTTTTTCCTCTTATGGAAATATTGTAGCACTGCCTTCCTGCGAGCTGATCTCCCTTCAGCATCCCAATGCCACTAGAATTCGGGAACTTGATGGCCAAGTGCCTAACAGATGACACTGCCCCCAACCCAATCAGGGCGGGTCTCCCGAGCAGTACGTTGTAGGCTGACGGGAGGTCCACCACTACAAACTCCATCATCTTGGTTACTGAGATCGGATAATCTCCCAAGGTTACGGGGAGTTCAATGGATCCCATATAGGAAATCCCTTCTCCTGAAAAATCGTACAACATTGTTGCACATGCTTTCAAAGCGCGAAGCGTGAGTCCCATCTTTTTTAGAGTGGCTTTGTAAAGGATATTCGCAGAGCTCCCATTATCAATCAGGACTTGACGTACCCTTTTGTTCGCGAGCTGGAGAGTAATGACCAGGGGGTCGTTATGAGGAAATTGGAGGTGTGACGCATCCTCTTTGGTAAATGTTATGGGTTGAGTCTCAACCCTTTGTTGTTTTGGAGCTCGTGGTTCGGGTTCGTAGGGAGAATCGTCTCTAGTTTTGAGCTCATTTACGTATCTTTTTTGGGCATTGCTGCCCGAGCTTGAAATATGAGGTCCCCCCGATATGGTTACTACATCCCCTCCATCAATCGGAGGGGGTCTCTCGTCCTCCTAAGCTCGGGAGTTGTTGTGTTGGGCAGGTTGTGTAGCTGCTGCCCTCTGACTTGTTGAGGCTTGATTGGAATTTTGGTTCCTGACGTACTGTTCAAAATATCCTCTTGAGATCAAACCTTCGATCTCTTCCTTCAATTGTTGACATTCATCGGTCGTATGTCCGATGTCTCTGTGGAATCTACAGTATTTGTTTGAGTCCCTTTTCGCCTTCTGATTCCGCATGGGGTCAAGTTGTCTAAACAAAACCTGGTTTTCATTGGCCAGGTAAATATTCTCCCGAGTCTCGTTGAGCTCGGTATACACTTTGTATACGGAGAAATATTTATCCCCTTTCTTCTTTTTCCATCCATCAACCTCGGGGTTATTCCCTTCATTCTTCTTCCTTTTAGGAGGGTTTTGAAGTTGATGGGGCCACCGAGGTCGAAGCAGAGTTCATATTTTTTGTTGTAGTTATGGGCTGTGAGGTCAAGTTTAATGCTAACCTCACCTCTTCTAAATTGACAAACCTTTGGGCCCTCCGATTGAACTCGGTTAGTGACCTAATAGGTTTCCTTTGTAAATCTTCCCAAAGAGGGATTCCTGGAAAAATACCATCTCTAACGGCCATCAGGTGGCCACTATCATCGAAATTTTGGGCTCAGGCCACTTCTAGGTTAAACCTCGTAAGGTAATTCTTTAGTGACGCGTGTTGCTGTTGTTGGACATTGGTTAAGGTTGAGGCCTCAGACTTGATGCCAACCATAGCCTTAAATTGTTTCTTAAATTCTCTAGCTAATTCATCCCAAGACGAGATCGAATGTCTTCGAAACTTCTCAAACCAGCTTTTTGCTGGTCTTGTAAGAGTGGCTGGAAACAGCATACATCTAAGCTCGTAGCCAACATTGCTGGCTCGCATGATGGTGTTAAAAGTACTCAGATGACTATACGGATCTGAGTTTCCATCAAATGGTGCTACATAGGGTATTCTGAATCCTTGGGGAAACAGAGGGTTAGTAATATGTGGGGCAAAAGGCTCGAGCTCCTCGTCGGACTCCCCAGCCTTATCCCTATTCCGCTCGTCTTGCATGAGCCTGAATGCTCTTTCTAACTAATCAATCCTTTCCTGGACCAGATCCACTGGGGGTCGAGCCTGGACTTGAGGGAGCTGGTTATCATTAATAACAACTCCAGCTCCATGTCTTAGTACATGATTATATGTTGGCTGCTTATGATCATTCAGATGATCTCGCAAATCAGGGTTCGGGGGATTATCTCGCCCTCGGTTATGGTTTAGATGATCCCACAGATCAGGGTGATTCCCTTGATTCCCAGTACGCCTTGGCTCAGTATTATAAATGCTTATGAACCAAGTGTAGTCCGAGCTTCTGCTTACATAACTTGTAGCCCTCTCTGGATGTGTGGTTCAATGATTACGAGGTGGGTCCCCTGCTTGCCTCCTTGTTCCAATAGTTTGTGATCTTGACATTTGGCTTCCCAAAGGTTGAGGAGCTCTGTGATCTCGAGTAGTGTAATGCCCCAAAATCCCTAATAAGGTTTAGGACCTTGATTAGGAGGTCGGGAGGGTCATAATTGATTTATTATGTTATTAAATGATTATATGCATGTTTATGTGAATTATATTATAATATGATGATAAATGCATGCATATGGATTCATTTTTAATTATAAGGGCATTTTGGTAATTTGGCCCGTTGAGGGCGTAATTGTGTATTTTCGTGCATGTGGGTGAGTTATGAATGGTACCACATTATATGTGGATTTGTTCGAGCCTTTCGGCATGAGACGATCATGAAATGCAAGTGTTCGGTCTGGTCATAACGAGTTTCAATTCGGGGCTCGGGGTGAGTCTCGGGGTGATTTTAATGGTTAGAACATTACCAGGAATTAAAGGGTAATGGGATATGAATTATTGGTATTTGAGAATATTGAGAATAACGGGAATTGGAGGGTGTTAATTATGATTAACAAAATAGGTGCGAAAGGACGATTTTGCCCTTGGTGGATGTTAAGGTTTTATTTTAGACTTGAGGGCATTTAGGTCTTTTCACCCTTAAGGATTTATATCAACCCTTTAAGTTTGGAAAGCTGTAGAAAAACAGAGTCTCACTTTCTCCTTCTCTCCCGATGGTTTTCTCTTCCATTTCTCTTTGAATTTTCAAGCTCTTTTGAGGAACCAAACTGTAAT
The DNA here is from genome assembly GCF_963169125.1 of Humulus lupulus. Classification (NCBI taxonomy): domain Eukaryota; kingdom Viridiplantae; phylum Streptophyta; class Magnoliopsida; order Rosales; family Cannabaceae; genus Humulus; species Humulus lupulus. The sequence continues at coordinate 89,991,943 of NC_084800.1, read as the reverse complement.
AAGCTAGGGTTATGCTCTACCATTGAAGAGGGTGTGTTGCTGAAATTGAGGTGAGTTTTTAGCCATTAGAACTCTTGTTATTGCTCTGTTTTCCTAGTTGAGTTTCAGCTGGTTATTTGAGTTGGAAAGTTGGGAATTAATTGGAGTTTTGGCTAGGGTTCTTGGGGTTGTGGTGCCTAGGACATGTGGGGATGGTTTTTGGGTTCATTTGGGACTTAATTTGATGTTTGGAAGCTTTTGGTTTGGGTTAGAAATGGTGGAATTGAAGGGAGAAGTTTATGGGAAACTTCAGGCTGAAGGTAGCACTACAGCGCCCATTAAGGGGCGCTACAGCGCTACCTGATGTGGCTCTAGGCAGTTTTGGTTCTGTGAAGAGCGCTGGGGCGCTAGGGGGGTAGCGCTACAGTGTACCCTGTTTCTTCAGAACCCCGTTTTGAGTGTTTTTAAGGGTTTTTGGCTCAGGGTTTCTTTCCTTAAGGCCCGGGATCGAATCTACTCACCATGTGGGTACATTTCGGGGTCCCGAGAGTGGGGTTTAGATCAAGACCCTATTATTGTTAATTTTCATTAATCGAAGATTGTATTTGGTTATGACTAGGTGATCGCTAAAGGACTAAAAGATCGATCATTCTCAAGGGTCGTTCAATTATTGTTCTTCGCTCGAACCAGAGGTAAGAAAACTGCATCCTGTGTATATGTGACATGCATGGTTAATCTTGATGCATGTTGGATGTTTAAATGTGATGCATGTGATGCACGAGAAACATGTGATTAGGACATGCTATGAATATTGAATATGAGATTGTTCAGAGCTTGAGCCTCTGTGTTAATGCATGATCCTAGTTTTGCTAGCAATTATTAAGTAAGCATGTTGAATGCCCTGTATTTGGATATTTGACATATGATATATGTTTGGTAGCATTGCTTACTTGTGTATGGCACTGACTAGTCAGGGTCGGCACTAGTCGCGTATTACTGACCTGAGAGTCAGAAACGGCATAACGTCATGAACGCAAGGCCGATAAAAGATTAGATCTAATCGATATCAGTGTTAATTGATTCTAGGAGCATTAATGCTGGACCGACCCTAAGGTCGATGAAAATGATAAGCGCTTAACTAGTCTAGGACTAGTTACTCAGAGCCAGGGCCAAAGGCCTAGGTGACAGTTTGTCACATGGCTAGGGAGCGGAATCCCATGGTTGTGACTCTATGGTCATGCGATAGGTTATATTGGTGAATAGTTCATCGAACACCTATCTTGTTCAAGTTAGTGAAATGTTCACTCATCTATAAAGCCCCGGTGACCCCATCGTCACATGGCTAATGGGAACGGAACCCACTTTAGTGACCATTACAACTGTCACTCTTCTATTTAGGGTTATAAACCTGGTATGCTTACTGGAATCACCAGTGTTAAATCACTTATCTAATTGAGATTGACTTGATAGTCATCCACTCAGAAGGGCAGGATTCCTTATCCTGGATACCCATCATTGTAGAGGTGATTTCCTACAATTGATTAGATGGGCACCAGCAACCTGTCAATAACAAAAAGAAGAGAGACGAGAGTTCAATTGGGAGCACCGGTGGGGTGTCAGCCAAAGGGACTCCGACGCTCAAGTCAGTCGGGTTGTAACGAGAGCTAATAGAAAGTAATAAAATTAAGATATAAATAGTCGAAATGATGATGGATGAAGGAGTCGTAAAATGGTCAGAGTGACGATGGCGATGACGGAGGAGTCAAGCGACTAGGTCAGGTCCAATCAGACTGACTAATTAGTCTTGCTTGACTGGATTGCTCAGAAATAGAGTAGCCTTCGTTTCAATTAGAGAGTAAAGAAAGTTCAGTGATTATTTGATGCCTTTTCTCAACCTCTGATGGTCTTATTTATTGTCCTCCTCCTCGTTCCGTCCTCCTCCGTCTTTCTCCTTCGCTTGACTCGCTCCAAGTGGTTTTATTCCGAGATTCTTGGCGAACGTGATGGGAGCCTTGACTGTTTCAAGGTCCCTGGCTGACTGAGTGTATCCGAATTCGGGTCCGGGTATGGTTTTGGGTAATTGGATGGTACTTTGTATATGCGAGCCTATTTTACATGGGCTTTGGGCCTTCTTGGCTAGTTAGATAGCTTATTGGGCTGACTGACTGCTTGTTGGACTATTATTTTTCAAGTATACGAATTTTGTCCACTACAATCATTTCGTGAATTTATTTGCCTGCTTGAATAGGGTTATATTTGCTAGGTGTGTGCCTTATGATTTGATGCATGTTATTATTGATCATGAGCATATTAAGTTTTCTTGCTGGGCTTCGGCTCACGGGTGCTACGTGGTGCAGGTAAAGGCAAATGAAAGCTAGACCATCCTTGAGCTAGAGAGCTTAGGTGACAATGTGTACATATGCGGCTGCTCGACCACCATGGCCGAGGGTTGAAAAAGGAACTAGGGTCAAACCCTGTTTTGCCGCTTAGATCGACTAGTTGTAAATATTTTCTTGTAATAGACCTTTAAATTATATTTTTGGGATCCCAATGTATACAGTAAACGTTCTAATGAAACGTTATATCTTAACCAAAATTTTTAATCCCTAAGCTGCTAATCATACTTAGTTACACGCTTTTGGCTAAATGACTCGATTAGCGAGTTTAGCACTGTTTATAAGGCACACCATAACGGTCCCTGGAGTTAGGGCGTTACAAGTAACCTCCCTTTCGTTCCCTTATCCAGGCCTAGCTTGTCGGTTTCCATCTCGACTGCCGCTGCGAGATGGCCTCCATGGTGCAGGTCGTGGGACCTCTCGAACTGGCGAGGGGTGCCTTATGGGTGATGGTGGCTGTCTCCCATTGTCGGGCCTGGATGGCCTAGAGTTTGCCTGGACAGGCTCTGGGTTGTTTCTGGCAACATCAGGATTCAGGTTCTGAGCTACTAGAGGGGCTCGGTTATTACCCATTTCTGTCGATAATTCTGCAGTTGGGTTGACGATGGCCTCAGTCCGGGTACTTCTCCGGGGCCTCAGTTGATTCGGCTGCGACGCTTGTTCCGCCCTCCTAGTAGCCGTGCTCCCACGTGGACGTCCTCTAGGTCTCCGGGGAGGTGCCTGGGCTTTAGCAGCCTGTTTGGCTAATTCTTCATTGCGTTTTGTTGCCTTTGCCAACTGATTGCATAGTTGGAAATTTTCAAGTTCCACAATAGGGACGTACCTCTCGGGATTGTAATACAGATCCTCATCTGCCCTGGGTGCAAGCGACCCTCGAGAATTAGACGAATCACTCATTTCTTTAGGGTCCAAGTCCACCATGGGCTGCTTTCCTGGTCGTCGAGGATAGTCCTCGATACGAGGAGTCTGCTCCTCAGGTATCTGGGGCAATGGTCGCCCACCAGTACTGGGGTTGTTTGCAACGCCCATTGATGATTCAAGAGGTTTTCTGATTAAACGGACTCACGTCTTGATTAATGACTCTCAATGAAAGGACCAAACTGTTGACGCCGTTTTTTGTCAACATAGAAATGAAGAGTAATTAAACAAAATACCAGAAGAAACAAACAATAAAAGACACGATTTTTTACGTGGTTCAGTAGTTAAAATCTGCCTAGTCCACGAGTCGATGTTATTGAACTATCGAATTCTCTCAAAGCTTTTTGGAAGCAATTTAACAGAGTATTCCCCAATACAAATTTCTCCCTCCTGTACAAATGAATAGCTCCAATCTATTTATAGATTGGTTTACTGAATATCTCCCTTCACATTTCGGGGAGTTATTATTCGAATCACAAATAATATATAATTATATAATATGCGTATAAATCCCATGATATTCGAGATTTAACAACAAATTACAACCAATTCCTTAAATATAGGGATTCTCAAACAGTAACTATGTTCACACCTGGCTATCGACCTCAAATAATCGAATGCCTCCGAGATCAACTAATCATCACGAGCTTGCTACCTCCATTTGCCTTGATCTTAACAAGTAACTTCATCGAGATCATCCATTCCGAGCTCATAATTCCCGAGCTCGAACCGTCTTGTCTGATGATAAAAGATGAACTAGGAGATTTATACAAGTGTTAAATCCTTGTTATTGTAGCTTCGAGCTCGACTTGTAACCTCAGAACACCTTCAAGACCACGTAGTTCCGAGCTCACCAATTCCGACGTCATTGTTTTAATATTCATCGAGATTGTTCTTGATTTTCTCATTAATGCTAATTATATGACGAGTTTGCTTATTTCGAGCTTACACCTTACGAGCTTGACTTTCGATATCGAAAATAAATTTGGGTGTAACAAATAATATATCTATATCTTTTAATATTTGTAATATTTATCTATATATATAATGTTTTATAATTATATTCTATTTAAACTAATATAAATTAATTCAAAGAATAAAAAATAAAAGATTTATATTTTCTTTTTTCTATTTTGAAATTCTTTAGCTTTTGCTCTTCAAAACATTCCAAATAATAATAATAAAAATTATCTAAAAAAGAAAAAACCAAATCCAATGCGCAGTATCTTAGCTACAAAATTTGGTGAAAAGGGTTCATTCTAACTAGGGCTAGAATTTCGTATCATAGTATCGTATTTCGGATCAATAAAATTATTACATGATACGATTAAGCTTAACACGAACACGTCACGATTAAATAACGTCTCATAAAATGAAACATGAATACAACACATTTATATATAGGTAAACTCGTGACATGACATATTTAACATGATATTTATACATGGTATATTCAAGTCGTGTTAACCGTACCAAACACGTTTATAATTTTGACCTATTTGACCCACATAAATAAACAAGTTCAAACATGTCATTTAAACTTATATAACACATTTATATGTTACAAATGTTCATTTTAACTTATGCAATAAATTTAAAATTAAAGCATAAATCTCATATTCAAAATTTAAGTAATCATATACTAAAATAATACATTATAGTCATCAAATCTCCAAAATAAAGTATTATTGTATTCTTTTAACTTTTAATTTTATATTACAAATGAATGTAGTAAACACATTTTAAATATATTAATAAATGAGTTAATTTATGGTTATCCTATATATGACTTATTTATTAATTTATAATTAATCGAGTTAAACATGTCAATTTTAAATTTAGTGGGTCAATCTGATTTATACATGAAATTTAATCGTGTCTAATCGGATTTAACCTATTTTAACTCATATTTGTTTATACTAAGCTCAAACTTACTAATTTTATGTCGTGTTATCTTATCATAACCTATAATGTTGTCCCTAATTCTAATTTGTTCAATGTCTATTAATTATCATGTGAAAATCGACTAAAATGAGGTCTTGAAATTCTTGATTAAAAATTAATTTTTGTTCAGTGTTTTTTAAATTTATCTGGAGGAATAGAAACATGTAACTTTATTTGGATTTCCCACTAAAATAAAATGAATGGTGGAGTTGCTCCTTCCAAGAACTTTCTTCTAGTGTTATTATTTAACTAATAAATTGAATAAGAGGAATAATAAAAATTTATAAAATAGGATTTGATGGGGAATAGTATCCTCCAAATGTGCAGTGGAAGAATTTTGAGATATATTTTTAACCTATGCATGAGAGTAATTTTTTAATTTGACTAAGGATATAAATGTATTTTCATAACCTAAGGCGGTGGGTGAAGCCTTTTATATTATCCAATCAAATAATTTCTTTATCATTATTATATTTTAAAATTTGTTGTGGTCTTTCAATAAAGACGACTTGGTCTACACGCATCTCCCCTCCTGCTTCATTTATATAATCTTATTTGCGCACCACCGCCTTTCACTAAGCTTATTTTCTCAAGCTCTTTCTCCATTAAAACTCCAAACTTTGGGAATTTAGGGTTTCAGAAATTGCTATTGAAGAACGAAGATGATCGAGGTGGTATTGAATGATCGCTTAGGAAAGAAGGTGAAGGTTAAGTGTAACGAGGATGACACCATCGGCGACCTGAAGAAGCTTGTGGCGGCCCAGACCGGAACCAGAGCCGATAAGATTCGAATTCAGAAGTGGTACAACATCTACAAGGACCATATCACCCTCAAGGACTACGAGATCCATGACGGCATGGGTCTCGAGCTCTACTACAACTGATTTCATCCTTCTTCTTCAGTACGTTTTTTTTTTCGCTTTCGCTTCTGTTTTGTGTTTGGGCTGCTATTCGATCAACGTTTCTTGTTAAAAATTACAAGAACTGTGCTTCTGTCTATGTTTTACTGTTTCTTATGAGAAATTGGTACTATAATAGTATGATGTAATTATTTGGCCCCAATAGAGATTAGGGCTTTTAAGCGTATGATGTTATGGAATGAATGATCTATTTTTTTTTTTTCATTTTGAAAAAAAACACTTAACTAGTGCAACTCTTTTAAGTAGAAACAAAATGATCAAGTTGGAGAGAATGATTAGGATGGAGCCGATTGGGTCATTTTTCTTGTGTGTTTTGGCTATGGAATTAGAGTAACATATTGAAAGATTAATCCAATCACTAATTGATGATTAGCTCACTCATTCTTATTAGTTGATAATATAATATATCGCTCATATAACGAGATCAATATGTATTGTTTGTGTAATAATTTAATATAACTAGTTTTTTTTAGCAAATATAATATGACTAGTTAATATAATAAAGATAGGAAATTTCTTGTGCCACCAAATTTAGGAGATAAAAGCAAAACTTTGTGGCTCACAATTGACTTTTAGCACCCACATTCATACTGTAGAGGAGTATTTCTGTAGAGTGCTATGCTATCTCCTCTTTCAATCTTCCTAAAATGTTTTTTTTTTCAATTTTTTTTGGTGGTCGTGTTATAGTTATAATATCTTTTTGTAATTTTTTTTCGAAAACACATAGTTAGGAATTATATTTTTTAACACTGGTAAACTAAAAATTTTCAAAAATTTACTGGAAATATGCCATAATTATAATAAACAGTTATAAAAAAAATTAGAAGGAAATACTCTGTATTTTTAAGGAAAAAAGATACTCCACTACTTTCTAGGCACATACAAACACTCATCAGTTTCCTACTAACCAAACAATCAACAAATGAAAAACAAATTCTTGTCATTCATAATGAGATTTCTTATTATTCATATTGAGATTTGTAGTCATCTTCTAGTAATAAGACATAAATGTACAAATATAGATCATTACATAATGAAAATAAAATCATGAAAACAAATAAAGAACACATTAAGTTTTAAGGCACATCAAATAATTATGATGTTTGCATTTGATGTATGAATAATTTTTTTTTTAAAAAAAGTTTCATTTATAGGAGGAGCCTTTAGTATATGAGTTTTTTTTATTATTTTTTGATTTAAAATGAGAATTTAAAACTAGTTTCCTGCTTACAAACGAAAAAGAAAAGATTTGTGTTGATTGGAGTTTCCCTCAATAATGAATAAAATGTAAAGCTTAAAGAAAAAAATAGAATAATACAGCTGGTTCAGGCTATTAATTAGTTCTAGTAGTTAATTGCATTTAAGATGAAGAACTTGCAAAGTGCAAGTCTTCTTAGAGTTCAAGCAGCACCTTTGCATGCAATAAAAAATACCAGAAACATCTATTGAGTGAGAGAAAGGGATAAAACTCTAATTATATATTCTTCATTTTTATACTAGTAGGGATTCTCATTCATTTCTAGATGTTTGATTATTTTACAAGTGATGTCTTAGCTTTATTTATAGGCGGTTGATGGGGCCTGATTATAATAAAAATGTAAGAACAAGTTTGTGGGCCTCATTAGATATTTAGCCGACCTAATACGAGGATCTCAAGTCCATAGTTTTTTTAGGGAAATGTGCTTTTTGGTACATATGAGAGTAGTAGCTGTACGTTTTCCCAAGTCAAGTAACATCGTGGTATATTTTTTTTGCCGCTTGTAAGAAACTGGCAACACAATCTCTACATCCATTAGATGTCATACAGGTGTATGCAGTTCTGAATGTCTTTCTGGTTGACACATGGAAAGTGTTTTAAGGGTTCTTGGGATTTTGATAAGTCGTTCATGGCTCGAGGAGCCTTGGAAGGCCGCTTCCTGACAAAGTTCTTAGGAGGTGGCTCTCATTGATAACTAATTGGATATGTTCTCCGAGAATGATAAAAACGACACACAAATTAGGTTCCACGTTTCAAGGATGGTTAGTAATTCATGAAAGAATGATTCGAGGAAAAACCTATGAATATACCAGCTACAAGAAAAGACCTCATGATAGTAAATATGGCCCCCAACACCCATCAATGCACGACGTTCTTCGACTCATCGTTACTCTCGACGGTGAAGATGTTATTGACGACACGATTCATTTAGGTCACATTGTCGTGTGTAGAAAGTAGTTTCCACAAAATTATTTGAAATTAATTTCTACTCCACCAATATGTAAATTTTATGGTTCAAGAGAAATTTAATGAAAATTAATAGAAATAAAGTAATAGGATAGAGTATCTTAGGGAAAACCAGTAAAAGGAGAACACTTTTATATATCAAGTATTTATTTATTAGGGAAAGTACTAATTTGGATTTGGCAGATCTTATATTTTGTTAAATGACTATGTGTTTTGTTTTGTTATTAGGGAAAGTACTATTTGAATTTTGTATTTTGCATAATAGATTATAATAATATTTTCTACTCAATTTTGGTTAAAATATATTTTAATGACTAAAATATACTCATGTTTTTAAATTTGTGGTATAAATATTTATTGTTTTTTATTTTATACACTTATATACATTTATTTGCGGCAAAAATATCGAATGAAACTATTTTGTTGCATTCATCACTATCAGGGTCGTTAGGTGTCACTTGTGATGATTAGGATAATATGTGTCACATTTTTATTGGTCCAAAATTATATTTTATTAAAAAAAAAAGCTTAAGTGATTTAAAAATAATAAAAAAAACTAATTGCTTTTTATTTTAAATAATAAAAATATAAACAAATTAATTTATTTTACTCTGATTTCTTCTTTTCTTTTATTCCCAATGTCATGTTTGGCTAAAATTTCCCTTTTGCTTATAACTAAAAGTTTATATAAGAAAGTTGTAGGTTAATTTTTCAGTTTGGATAATTATTATATTAATAAAAAAATAAGTAAAAGAATAAGATATTTTTTTAATGAAAAATTATTTTTAAAGTATTTAGATATTAATAAAAAAATAATCTTTTATGAGTAAATTAAAAATTATAAAAATTATTTTAATTTAGAAAATAATTTCTTAAAGAGAGAAACTATGTCTACTAGCTTCTCCCAAAATGATTTCTAAAAAAATATTTACTTTTTATATTTTACTAAAACACCTCCAACAAGACTTTTTTTAATCAGAGAAGCTAAAAAAAAAGCTTATAGAAGCTTAGCCGAATGGGTCCAAATTTCTTCTTTGATTGGGAGGTAGAACTTGAATGCATATCATCAATGGCAGCAGCAAATCTAGGAAACGCAGATCTTGGTTCGCTAGGCTCGCAGATAAATGGCAGCGGCTGATCTAGGAAATAGAAATACGACATGCCGAAGGCATGGATATGAGATTGGAGGGCAGAAGAGACTTTGATCTAACGAGATGGACGACAACGAAAGTTGGATCTGACGAGGTGGACAGTGAAAGCTTGGATCTGACGAGGCCGACAGAGAAGTTTAATCTCATGGGTTTGCTTTTGACTTTTTCAGAATTGATTATCATGGGTTTGGAAATTTTTGCTGGTTATGAATTGTCGAATTTTTCATGATTTGGGAGTATAAATTTTGGAATTGTTCACGATGATTATTTGCTTGACAAATTGAACTTGTTGGATTATTGCTTGAAAATCAGTGTACTTGAAAAAGGTTCAAGTTATGATGATGAGATTTGGATCTCTGGGTTTGCAGATTTTGTGTTGTTTTTACATGGGTTTAATCCATATCTATATATTTCCAAATTTGATCGTGGTTTAGTGTTGGTTGTATTATTCTTTATGCTATTTTCTTCTCTTTGGTTTAAATTTTTTTCGAAGTATAAGGCAAGGCAAGGAAGAAGAATTGAAGAACACAGCAAAAAAGAAGATGATAGAAAAAAAAATTGTTTTTAATTTTATTAAAATAAATTTCATTAGTTTTTTTTTAATTTTGAAATTATTTAAAGATTTTTTTAAAATTATGGCTTGGACCAAATATAGATTGACACGTGTCATCCTAATTATCACAAATGACATGTAATATCATTTGTAGTGACAGATGCATCAAGATGATAACAATCAGTATTTTTATCGAAAGAAAATATTTGGTATATAAGTAAATAAAATTAAAAATAATGAGTGTTGATGCTGCAAATAGTTTAAATTATATAAAATAAATTATTATTAAATTGAAAATAATATAAAATTTTAAAAATAATAGAAGTGTTAAAATTAAAACTAAAACTAAATCCTAAACGAAAAATCCGAAAATTAAGCCTATCATAACAAAAATTCAAATAAAAATTACAACAAATTATATCTATACTAACAAAATTTAAAAAGAAAATTAAACTAATTCTTCTTCTTATTCTTGCTAAAAAAAATAATTTAAACAAGAGTTTCTTTTAGATGCAGTTCTTATTTTTTACATTTTGTAATACTTAAGTCCCAAAAGTTAATTTTGTATTAGTTAGGTCCTCAACATTTTTTAAATCGTATCATTTAAGTCCCTAAATGTTATTTTTATTTCTTTTGTTTTTCAAAATCTCTTCTATATAATAAGTGTATAGATAACGGAAATTTTTTGCTTCAACGGTTTTTTATTTTTTTTAAATGTTAACTCTAACGAAATATTTTTATATTTAACAGTTTGTAAACCCTTAAACTTAAATAAAATAAAATAAATAATTACAAAAATTAAAATATGATATTTTTTAGATATTTTACAATGATAATTATAATCAAACCAATTAAAATATGATATTTTTGAGATATTTTACAATGATAATTATTTAAAAATAATAAAATTATATGTTTTATAATTTAAATAAAATTTAATTAAACTTAAACTCACTTATTAAAATAATATCATATTAAGCATATAATATAATCTACTGTCAATTAGCAACAAATTATTTTTAAAAAAAAATTAGCAAGAAACTTAAATTTAAAATTCACGTATAATATTTAAAATTACATTAAACATATAATATATAATCTCTTGTTGTCATTCTCAAATTCAAAAATTAGAACAAACCTAAACTTAAACAAAAATAAATAAAATATTTATTTGAAATTTATATGACATTAATATAAATTTAATAAAAATAATTAACAAATTCTATAAATAAAACTAACCAAATATCCATATTGCACGTTGTTTGTATCTAATACATAAAAAAATGTGAATCAATCTTAAAAATTTTGGACCTCTTAATTTATGACAATATCAAACATGACATTGAATAAAATATTTTTCATGACATTTTTTAAAATATTTAATAGTTTTATAAATTAAATTAATTTTTCATTAAAAAAATTTGCCTACATTTTTTTAATATTAATAACTGAATTATTCGAAATTATCGATATTTATCATGTACACATTTATTTTTATTTTGTAAATTTTTTATAATGTAACTTATAACTAAACATATATATGCACACAAATGACTTTATATACACTATTCACTTATAAGTTGCATTATTTAAAAAAATGTATAAAATAAGCAAGCATAGACATAATAAAAATTAATATTATCGAGATAATCGAGAAAATATAGTTATTAGTATTAATTAAAAAACAAAATTGTAGATAAGAATATTTTTTTAATGAAATATCAATTTAATTTATAAAATATTAAATATTTTAAAAAATTCCATAAAAATATATTTTTTTCAATGACATGTATGTTATTGTCATAAATTATGTGTCCAAATTTTTTTAAGATTAATTCACCATTTTTTTTGTAATTTTTCTATGTATTTTCAAAGAAAAAAGAACTAAAAATAACATTTAAAGACCTAAATGATATGATTTGAAAAAATTGGGAACCTAGTTGATACAAAATCAACTTTTGAGACTTAAATATTACAAAGTGTAAAGAATGATAATTGCAGCTGAAAAAAAAAACCCTTTAAACAAAATTTAAAGTATTTCCTCTTCCTCTTATGTTCATCTTCTCCTCCTCTTTGTCCAATCCGACGCTGCCAGATCCAAGCCCTAAAGTTCGCCCGATGCAGATCTGACCCTCTTCCAGCTTGCCCAAGTCCGCCCAATGCTAGATGTGCTCGCTTCACCCATCCATTTCTGAAGTCTAAGTCGTCTTCTTCTTCTTGTCTCCTCCATGTTTATTTTTTGCAAGTACCTTGCCAAGACGGAGGCATGGCTATCATAAGAGGTCAGAAAAGAAGATATGAGGTCACCATCTGTGGTCGGAGACGATGATATGAGACAACCATGAGTGGTCTGAGACGGAGATCTGAAGTCGTGACATGGATGAAATGGTTGATGGGGTTTGATTCGCCGAAAAGGCCTATTGTAAGGGGGTTGTGTCGATTGAGGACAACTGGAGTTCTTGGTTCCAATTGTGACAAGGAGGAAGGCCTTTGACAATAGTTGTGAGATTCTCATCTTGAGGTATTTTGAGATTTATTGTTATTTTCAAATTTGAGTATTGAGAGACTTTTTAGATTTTGTATGAATTTTTGTTGTGAGATTAGGATCTAGAATTATTTTTTTAGGGTTTGTTTATTAAATTTGTCATAGTAGATCTTAATTTTTACTTTTTTTAGGATTTAATTTATTTTGATAAAAAATGTTGTATTGATGATTGAATCTAAGTTTCAGGATGAGCTCAAAACATATTTTGATTTGAATACTGATTTTAAATCTTGGTTTCAGTTATGAATTTATGCTTTGATTTTTTTTATTTGATTCTAGATTTTGAATATGAATTTGATGGGATAGGTAATTAATTTATTTTTATTTTTTAAATTTTATGTCAAATTTTATCAATTTTTAAATTTATTAAACAGGCTAATTTATAAAATTTAAGGGTAATTTGATCACAAAAGATATTATAAAACAAAGATTTGTTAGTCACTCCTTATTTTTATATAATTAATCCAATAATAAGGGATATTTAAATTTAAATCTTCAAAATAATTTGACAATATTTGCTTTTTAAAAATAAATATTTAAGATTGAATATGTAAAAACAGTGTATTGAATATAAATTGTCAGCTCAGTTTTTATGAGCCAGAGTAATTCTATTTATATATGAATGTTTTGTACAATAGCGTGAATTTGAAAAAGGCTCTATACAGCTGTTACAAATCAGAATATTCTAGAGAATGATTACAACAGAAAGATATTTTTGGGACCACATAATCATTGGGTGAGCACACCCACATTCTCCGTACAAGGCCGTTAGCAATCCTGGAATATTCTAGCTGCTATATTCCTCTGTGTGTAGCCTCATGAATCCTCTGCTGCGCTATGTTTCTCAACATCCCCTCTCAAACGAAAGGGTGATGTTCTCACACCTAGTTTGTTGACGAGAAAATGGAATCGCTCATAAGTGAGCCCTTTGGTAAGGCGATTTGATCGTGTGACGGAATGTACCTGACTTCAAGCTTTCGTTGCAGTACTTTGTCTCTCACATAATGCACGTCTATTTCTATGTGCTTGGTTCTAGTATGAAACACAGGATTGGATGCTAAGGCACTAGCACCAATATTGTCACACCATGCGACTGAGGGTGTGATTATAGGAGCACCAATTTCATTCAGCAATGATTCAATCCATGAGATTTCCGCAGCCACATGAGCTAAAGCTCGATACTCAGATTCTGTGCTAGACCTGGAGACTACTGTCTGCTTTTTCGAGACCATGACACAAGCGAATCACCAAGGTAAACACAGTAGCCTGCTACTGATCTCCTATCATCGGGGCAGCATGCCCAATCGGCATCTGAGAATCCTGTGATGTTCAATTTGTTATTGCAGCTGATGTGTAGGCCGAGTTTAGTTGCTCCTTTCAAATATCGTAGGACCCTTTTTGCTCCACTCCAATGCACAGATGTAGGTAATTGCAGAAATTGACTTAGTTTATTTACTGCATAAGCTATATCTGGACGTGTGTGACACAAGTATTGAAGGGCACCGATTATACTTCTATAGACAGTCGAATTGTGCATAAGTTCACCATCATTAATAGACATAGGTCTCCCAACAGTCATAGGAGTAGGACATGGCTTCAAATTTACCATGTTCATTCTTCGCAGTAGGTCTTCTATGTACTTCGTCTATGTTAGATATAGGCTCGATTCATCTCGGCTCACCTCTATACCGAGAAAGTAATGCAAGGGCCCCAAATCTTTGAGTGTAAACCGCTTGTTTAGCTCAGCAATAAAGTCCCTGATTTTGTTGTTATCATTCCCAGTAACAATGATATCATCTACATAGATTAGTACCATGATGATTGTTTTTCCTGACTTGTAGAAAAATAATGATGTATCAGCCTTGGAGTTCTTGAAATTCCACTGTATGAAGGTGTTCTTGAGTCTTTCAAACCAAGCCCTTGGTGCTTGCTTCAATCCATAGAGAGACTTGTTTAATTTGCACACAAAGTTCTCCTTGGATTTTTCTTCAAAACCTTGCGGTTGTGCCATATAAACATCCTCTTCCAAAACTCCATTTATGAACGCATTATTAATGTCCAGCTGCCTTATATCCCATCCTTTTGATACAACTATGGTAAGAATTATCCTCACTGTTGAAGCCTTAACAACCGGGCTGAAAGTTTCTCCGAAATCAATGTCGGGCCTTTGATGGAAGCCCTTGGGAACAAGCCTAGCTTTAAGTCTTTCAACACTGCCATCTGCTTTCCTTTTTATCCTAAAGACCCATTTATTTCCAACTAAGTTGTAGCTGCTTGAGGGAGGTACAAGAGTCCAGGTGTTGTTAGCTTGTAAGGCATCCAACTCAGCCTTCATTGCGGCTTTCCAGCCATCATGTTGCAAGGCATCTTCAACCGTGTGTGGTTCTTCACTCATTGGACACCATTTGGAAGTGCCCATGTATACTTTTGGCTTGAATATTCCAGCCTTTGCACGTGTCACCATAGGATGTGTAGGGACTGGAGCTTTAGATTGTGCAACTGGAATGGAGTGAGTAGGTGTGGTTGAGCCTGAAACAACAACCTGCTGCATATTGTCCCCCTCACAACCTGACTGTGTACGAGCTAAAACATCAGAACTCACAAAATCGGTAGCAACAAACTCATTGGAATTCACCTAGTGTGTGGCAGAGGAGGTTGAACACACTAGGGAAGGTAATTCAGCAGCAGATACTAAAGAGGGTCGAGTAGAGCCATCAGGTTGAGAGGAGACTGAAGTTGATGGTGAGAAAGGAAAAAGAGGTAGCATGGTCGAAGAGGAACTATGAATAATGACTGGTTTTTCAGATTGATAATTGTTGAGGAAACCAAGTTTGAAGAGAAACTCAAGTTCGTTAAACACTACATTTCTAGAGATATATATTCTGCCGGTGGGACTGAGACATTTATAGCCTTTGTGTGACTCACTAAAACCCAAGTTAACACACTTGATTGAGTGAAACTGAAATTTATGAGATTGGTAAGCACGAAGACACGGAAAGCATGCCGAGCCAAAGGTTTTGATTGAAGTGTAATCAGGTTTTTGAAGATACAAAACCTCAAATGGTGACTGGTTTATCAAGTGTAGGTGTGGGAAGCCTATTTATTAAATGGACAGCCATTTGAAAATCATCACACCAATACTTGAGAGGCATGCTAGCTTGAGCTAAGAGTGTGAGGCCCATTTATGTCGATGTTTACGTTCAGCTCTACCATTTTGAGCGGAGGTATGAGGGCAAGAGTGTTGAAACTCAATCCCATGAACTTTGACAAGATCAGAAAAACTTTGATATTCCCCTCCCCAATCAGTTCTAAGACATATTATTTTCCTGTCAAATTTGTTTTCTACAAAGGCTTTGAAATGAATGCATCTGATTTGTTTTTGAGAGGATAGACCCAAGTGAATCTACTAAAGTCGTCAATGAAATGTATGTAGTACCTATGGTTTATGTTAGAGGCAATTGGGGCAGGCCCCCACAAGTCGGTATGAACTAAATCAAGCACAAACTGAGCACGATTTGATGATAGTTTATATGGTAGAGCATGAGATTTTCCATATTGGCAAGCATCACAAAAACTTTTGATTTCATTTTTGGAAAGTTTTACATTATTGGACTCTAGGACTTGACTTAAGACTCTTGAAGATGGGTGACCTAGTCTCCTATGCCACACATCTATTTTGGAAAGGAAAGACTCGTCAGCCATAGGCTGATTTACATTGACTCTAGACACTTTGGTTAAACCAGAAAAAGGAAAAGAAACAGCAGTGCTGAACTGAGATGTGGAAGGCAGACTTGGCTTGGGATTTGATGTCTCTAATTGATACAATCCTTCTTTAAGTATCCCCTGAAGAAGTACCTTCCATGTTGCTTTGTCCTTCACCAAACAACAATTAGAGTGAAATTCAATGAGTATATTATTATCTGATGTAAGTTTAGAAATGCTAAGTAGATTTTTAGCTATATTAGGCACATGCAGTATTTCTTTTACCAATAAAGTGTGGCCAGATTTAGTGAGTAAACAACCATTTCCAAAGTGTGCTATAGAAAGCTTACTTCCATTTCCTACTGTAACAGTTTCCTTACCCCCATATTCTCGTTTCTGGTTCATTGTGGACACATCTGAGGTGATGTGATTACTGGCCCCACTGTCTGCAAACCAGGCGTCGCTGTCCAAGATCTCCGGAGTGGCAACAAGGGCATTGTGATTGGAAGGTGTCTTGTTCTGAGATGAGGTGGTATTAGGGTCAGATCCCATATAGTTGTCATCATACCAGTTGTAACAAACAGCTGCATAATGGCCATACTTGCCACAAACTTGACATGTTGGTTTGGAGAAAGTGGACCTGCCTCTACCACGAGAGCGCCCCCCTGAACCACGACCAGTAGGGCCACGACCACCCCCACCATTTGAGTAAGAGCCACGGCCACGGCGACTGGAGGGAGGAGGCTTAGCAACCAAGTTGGCTTGAGGACTAGTAAGGGAGCCAAGGAGTTTGCTAGTAGAGGAAATGGTGTGGAGATGCTCAATCTTGCTGTCAAAACTGAGTAACAAGTCTTGAAGTTCCTGCCAGGAGGTGCTAGACCGAGCTTCAATCTGCACAATGTTGGAGAGATACTCTGAATCAAGGCCGGAAAGCACATTTGCAACTAAATGAGCTTCAGGATATGGATCCCCAGCAAGAGCAAGGATGTCTGCCCATTGCTTCTTTTGACGAAGGTACTCACTCATGGTGGTGGTTCCCTTTCGAGTGGTCTGTATAAGAGTGCGAGTCTCATCCATTTTGGATTTGGAGTAGGCACCATATAAAGCGTCAAGGGCGCGCCATAAACCAGCTGCAGTAGAGGAGCCCATGACCTCGGTTGCAATAGCCTCAGACATGGAGCTATATAGCCAGCCCATGAGCAACTGGTCGTTGACGACCCAATGCTCATATTCGGGGTTCACTTGCCGCTCAAACCCAGAACCTGTATTGCCAGAAGAGTCACCTGCATCAAGAAACTCATTAGGACACGGTTTAGTACCAGTAAGAAAGCCATCTAAACGATGACCCCTAACTATAGTGGAGACCATAATCTTTTAGAGGGAGAAATTGGTGCGGTCAAGTTTTAGGGAAAATGGCTGGTTGAGGGTACTGAAATGTTGGGGAAAGGGATTTGGGAGCTGAGATGAGGAGGAGGGAGCAGAGTGTGAGGCACCATTAGGTGCTACACTGGCAACGGTTGACCCAGTGAGAGGAGAGGTGCCAGTTGGCGTGGCAACCGGGGGAGGAGTTTAGTCGTTTCCAGTCGACATGGCTAGGGCCGAGTAGAAGGCTCTTGATACCAAGATTGAATATGTAAAACAGTGTATTGAATATAAATTATCAGCTCAGTTTTTATGAGCCAGAGTAATTCTATTTATATATGAATGTTTTGTACAATAGTGTGAATTTGAAAAAGACTCTATGCAGCTGTTACAAATCAGAATATTCTAGAAAATGATTACAACATAAAGATATTTTTGGGACCACATGATCATTGGGTGAGCACACCTGCATACTCCGTACAAGGCCGTTAGCAATCTGCTATATTCCTCTGTGTGTAGCCTCATGAATCCTCTGCTGCACTATGTTTCTCAACAATTTATGTGAGATTTCGTAGGTTGACTTCCTTCTTCTTCTTTTCTAGGTTGTCCGATTGCCTGATCAAGAGATGAAAGTGATCGAAATCGAAATGGTGCATACACGAAAACTCCCCGACTCAAACGTCATCGTCAAATATTATAGTAATCATTTTATTTTACTTTATTGGTTTTTTTTTCGTGATATATTTAGTATATTTATATATGCATGTAAAATAATGAGTGGAGATATAAATAACAGTTGCTGTATCTAAGATTTAAATATTATTTTGTTATTTATAAATTTAAATTTAAATGATAAATTATAGAAAGTAATATTATCATTCTTATTTTGAAGATATAATTTAAATATCATTTAAAAAAAATATTAAATTAAACTATTGTCACATTATAAATTTAATTTAAATATGCCTAATATTGGGTATTAAAAATTAAAGAGTAATTTTGACGAATAACATCAGTTAAAATATTTTAAAAATCATATTTAAAATTAAATGTAAATATGCCTATATCACTTTTAAATATTTTTAGAAAAGATGTGTATATCATGGTAAATTGTTTTTGAATTGAAAATATTATATATTTTGGAGTAATTACGTTGAGAAAATTGATTATATATTATAATTTTTTATGATATTTAATCAATTTCTCTTTGAAAACTTATCAGATATTTATTTTTATCTTGATATTATTATTTAAAAAAAATTATTTTCATAAGCAAAATAGCTCTATACAAATGCACTAATTAAGAATCACACAATAATTCTTCATCCAATGCTCTTTGAGAGGGGAACAAATAATTGATTAATTGAGAGCAAATTATTGAATAGAGTTTATTAAGATGAAGAGTGTTTTCATTTTTGTGTCATCTCTTATGTTGGTATTGAGCTTTTGTGAAGCACAACACTGCGAAGAGTTGCCACAATTGGAACCATGCATTGCTAATATATTTAGCTTTCTTCGTCAAAATCAACCTATCAACTCTTTGTGTTACGATACTGTTCTCGATATTGCCAATGAGTGCCCTCGTAATCAAATACCTATTTGGTTCCACAAAAGCGAAAGATATTGCAACCGAAGAAAAATTCGCCAATCGTTGAATTTAGCATCTACTTCTTTCGTTAAAGGTAGTTTTAATCAAAATTGTTTATATGAATTACGTCGCTTAACACCTTACATTAATAATATAAAGGCTCACAAAAAGAAAAATCATTCGATTAACTCAACGTGTTGCACTACAATTCTCAACGTGGGCAAGGAGTGCAATTGGACTCGGTGGCCATTATGGTTTGCTAGAAGCTGAGATTATTGCAAAAACCACTAGTAATGTTCATCTTCAAAAACTAGAGCTAGTCTTAGTTTTTATTTATTTATTTATTTATTCTACTTAGTTTATTTTTAATTAGTGAATGTATTTTTCAATTATATAGTACATGTGTTTTACTAATCCAATAGTTTTTAGGGCAGTGCAGAAATTTTTACAACCCGCCCAACCCGAATAATCCGCTCAAACCAACCCGAAAAAATCGCCAAAAAACGCAACCCGAATAAACCGACCAAAATTTAAACCGCTCAATTGTTACATTGGGCGGGTTGAAAATAATTATCAATCCGCCCAATATAACCCAACTCGCCCAATTAAAAATTTATTATTTTTAATATATTCAAATAAATATATAAATTAATTAAGTTTTGTTTTAATATTTTTACTATAAATTTAAAATATTGTTTTAAGCTTAAAAAAATAAACTTCACATTATTAGTACTAGTATTTAAAAGAAAAAAATTACAAAAATGTAAAAAAAAAAAAAAAAAACACTTTTGTTTGGGCGGGTTGACCCGACCAACCCACCAAAAAAAAAATACAATTTTGGTTTGGGCGGGTTAACCCGACCAACCCGCCCAAATTATTGGACAGGTTGAAATTTTTTTTTTCTTCTTAATTGGGCAAGTTACGGGTCACTTTTGCTAATTCGATTATGACATTGGACGGGTAAAAATGCCTTGTAACCCGCCCAATGATCAGCCCTAATTTTTAATAAGTAAAAACATGTTTCCAAAAGTATAAAATAAAGGTGGTGGTTCTATTGTTAAAAATTTATCTTTACAATAATATCTCAACATTTTTTGTTTCATCGGTCAAAAAAAGGATTAAAATATGGAGGAGCAAAGATTTCTTAAGAAATCAAAATCATACATATTTTAAAAATTCCACTAGAGCAAGCTGCAAAGAAGAGTGTGTATTTAGGGGAATAGTCGTTATTGCCTTTTCCAATTTCGACGCAAAAGATGCACAGATCCAAATAATTCAAATCAAAACAATTGGTTGGATGTATATGACACTTTGCCTTTCTCATACATTCGACGAGTTGTGCTATATCGATTGCTACGATCGACTCCTCGTCCATTCAATTTAAGAAGACTTGTGAAAAAGGCCAACAGTGTGCTTCTACAAAGAAAGTTCAGAATAAAAAAAATAATTAAAAATTTAAAGTTTTACTTTAGAATAAATTAAAATATCTGTGGGCCTATGTAATATTTCTACCGTGAAGAATATTTTTTTATATATATTTCTTTTCTATATAATAAATATGTAAACGATGCTAATTCTTGTTTTTGAAGGGTTTGTTACGTTAATTTTAATGAAATATTCTAAATATTTAATAGAATATAACTTTAAAATTAAATAGATATTTATCAATTATATTAATATAAATTTAAATATTATAAAATATTATTATTATAATAATATTTAATAATTATATTAATATAAATTTCAATGTATAAAATATTATTACGATAATAATATACCATGCTATTTTTTAACTAATTATATTAATATGAATTCAAGGATTATAAAATATTATCATTATAGTATTTAATACAAGATTAGATATTTAATACTTGTATAAATATAAATTTAAGTATTATAAAATATTATTATAGTAATAATATATAATACATCTTAATTTTTATTAAAATAATTATTGTTTAAAAAGATTATACTATATATATTTAAAAAAATGGTAAACATTGTTTTGTTTTAATTTTTCATTTAATATATTTATGCTATTTTTTTTATATATAATATTATTTATTTATTTGAAATATTTATATGACAATGATACAAATTTAATAAATATAATTAATAAATTATATATGTTGACGCCGTTTTTCGTCAAACAGTGAAAGAAGAGCACATAAACAATAGTTAATAATGGCCAATTGAAATAAAACAATGTAAACACACGATTTTTACGTGGTTCAGCAGTTAAATCTGCCTAGTCCACGAGTCTCTGTTATTAATACTCAAGATTATCTCTAGGAATTCTTCAAGAATGAACTCTCCAGAGTTTTCTCTCAAGGATCAGAATTTCGGTCCATTACAATGGTGCATGGCCTCTCTATTTATAGAGAAGGCTGCAGAATACTATCCCACATATTTTGGGTAGTTACTCTTTTTGTATAAATAAAATAAATGGCTTTAAATGCCTATAATCAGATATAAAAGGAAACGTCCCCTGAAGACCAGGAGACGTATAACTGATCAAATAATATCCCACGATTCTAGGGGATTTACAATAATAAATGAGGATTGCATCTCATATTTATAACACTTGTAGATATTCAAGGTGGTTATCGCGTATCTCTAAGGCTTTAGCTTCCCAGGTTTCCCGTCATCTATCGAGCTAGAAACATCTCCCGAGGCCACATGGCTTTCGAGATCGTACGTGCGTCGAGCTCGGGACCCCTGATCTGAAGTCGTCCCTGAAGATGAGTGTGTTCTCGGAGCTATCTTTCGAGATCATGAATACTTCGAGGTCGTCTATATCCTGCAAGCTCGACATACGATCCTGGAGCATGTTTCCAACCTTATGAGTCCACTTATTTGCGAATCCAACTTTCGAGGTCATAATTAACATAGCTCGAAATCTGGGTATAACAATATAAATAAAACTTAGCAAATGTACAACGCACATTGCTTGTATCTAGTATATATCTATTCTATATATAAAAAATGTGTAGATAACAAATTTTTTTTGTTTTAACGATTTTTTATATTTTTCTGTTAACTTTAACAGAATATATTTAACATAATATTTTTATATTTAAAAGTAGATTGTAAACATGACTTAAACTTAAATAAATTGTTGTACCCAGTTTTCGAGTCATGTTAAATGTGACCTCGAAAGTTGGATTCACAAACAAGTGGACTCGTAAGGTTTAGGGTATGCTCCAGGACTAAATATCGAGCCTGCAAGACATAGACGACCTCGAATATGGTGACCTCGAAGTGTTCATGATCTCGAAAGGTAGCTCCGGAGACGCATCCATCTTCGGGGATGACCTCGGATTAGGGGTCCCGAGCTCGACGCACAGACGATCTCGAAAGCCATGTGACCTCGGGAGATGTCTCTAGCTCGAAAGCTGATGAGAAACCTGGAAAGCTAAAGCCTTGGAGATATATGATAAAGACCTTGAATATCTATAAGTGTTGTCCCTACGAGATGTAATCCCCATTTATTGCTGTAAATCCCCTAGAATCGTGGGATATTATTTGGTCAGTTATACGACCCCTGGTCTTCAGGGGACGTTTCCTTTTATATCTGATTATAGGCATTTAAAGCCATTTATTTCATTTACACAAAAAGAGTAACTACCCAAAGTATGTGGGATAGTACTCCGCAGCCTTCTCTATAAATAGAGAGGTCATGCGCCATTGTCATGGACCGAAATTCTGGACCTTGAGAGAAAATTCTGAAGAATTCATTCTTGAAGAATTTTCAGAGATAATCTTAAGTTTAATAACAGAGACTCGTGGACTAGGCAGATTTAACTGCTGAACCACGTAAAAATCGTGTGTTTGTTTTGTGATATTTTAATTGGCCATTATCAGTTATTGTTTACGTGCTCTCCTTTCACTGATTGACGAAAAACGGCGTCAACAGTTTGGTGCTTTCATTGAGAGCCTTAAGCATTCATCCCTGAAAAAATCATGGCCGCTAACAATCAGAACACACCTGAAGAAAACTACCCAAGGCGTCCTAGAAAACAACCAATGGAGAACCCGGATGCTGAGGAGAAAAGTGGGTCCTCTGATTCCCGGGGACCACCTCCTCCACCAAGAGATGAGGATATGTACTACAATCCGGAGCGGTACGTTCCTATTGTGGAACTTGAAAACCGGCAATTGAAGCAGCTGTTGGCAGAGGCCAACAAACGGAATGAGGAGTTAACAAGGATAGCCGCAGAGGCGCAGGTGGCTCAGCCCCCACCTCCGCGCGAAAACCAAGTCCCTCCTCCAAAGGACGTGCATGTTCCTCCCCGTGGGCGTCCACGAAAAGATGCTGCCACAAGGAGGCCGACTCAACCTCCGGCACCAGCAGAGCCATCCGCTCCACCTAGGCCCCAGAGGAGTACACGGGCTCGGGCCCCGGCTAACCCGCCTGTGGAAGTGCCTGCAGGAACTGAGAATAACCGAACCCCTGTAGAGGCTCGAACTCAGGTACCTAGGAGCGCACCAAATGGGACCGACCCATCTCGGGCGAATTTTGGACCCTCTAGGCCACGATAAGGGTGGCAGCCACCGTCACCTATACGGTTTCCTCCGTCACCCATAAGATATCCTTCGCCCCCCCGCAGGAACGCTCAACCCGTTCGAGATCAGAATGAAGGGCGTGCGGGGGAAAGACAAGGAAACAGGGAGACTTTCCAGGAGCGGAGAGGCGCCCAATCTGAGAAAAGTCAGACGTCTCGGTCTCGTACTGCGGAGACAAGGCGACGTGGGAAGAATCCATCACGAAATAACCAAGCAACGAGTTTTACCAATGAAGATTCCGGAGATACCAGGTCGGTCAGTAAGCATGACCGAGGTCGTAAGAATACTGGAAGCTGCAAGAATCGTCCCGACCTACGAAATCACCTGAATCAGAGTCGGGGTAATGGAGATCAAACAAATCCGGACCTGAGGGATTGCTTGAATAGGCTTAGAGATCCCCTGCGGAGACGCGAGCCTGGAATCACGATCAATGACAGCCAATTCCAGACAGTACCTCCTACTGACCCAGTCCAAGAAAGAATCGATCAGCTCGAAAGAGCCTTTAGGCTTTTAAAGAATGAACGAGGAAACGGTCGATATGAGGATTCTGACGAGGAGCTCGAGCCGTTTGCTCCCCATATTTCCAACACTCAATTTCCTCAAGGATTTCGGATTCCTCACGTCCCAACGTTTGAAGGAAAGACCGACCCGTGTAGTCACCTGAGCACATTCAACACTATCATGAGAGCCAGCAACGTGGGTTACGAGCTCAGGTGCATGTTGTTTCCAACATCATTGGCAGGACCCGCTAAAAGTTGGTTCGAGAAATATAAGAGACACTCAATAACTTCTTGGGAGCAGTTGTCCAAAGACTTTAAGAAGCAGTTCAGAGCAATGATGGGGGTCATACCAGAGGCATCCACCTTAATTAACGTTCGACAACAGCCGGGCGAAACACTAAAAAGTTACCTAACAAGATTTAATCTGGAAGTCGCCCGAGCTCGGGACGTGGATGACAGTGGGCACCTAATGGCTATCCGAGCTGGTGTATTACCGGGAAGTGCCCTTTGGGACGACATGCAAAGGAAACCGGTAAGGTCAATAACCGAGTTTAACAGACGAGTGCAGAGGTTTGTCAATGTAGAGGAAGCGAGGTCGACGCTCAAAGCGACTTCCCAGTCTGAAACTACAATGATAAACATTAACTCTGCCTCAACCTCGGCGGACCCAGCAGCTCTAAAGCCTGCCACGGAGAATCCCTCCAAGAGGAAAAAGAACGAAGGAAGTAACCCCGAAGCCGAGGGAGGAAAGAAGAAGAAAAGGGAAAGGTATTTCTCCGTGTATAGAGTATACACCGAGCTCAATGAGTCTCGGGAGAGCATATACCTGGCTAATGAAAACGAGGTCCCCTTTAGGCGTCCGGACCCGATGAGAAATCAAAAATCCAAGAGGGATTCCAGGAAATATTGTCGGTTCCACAGAGACACCGGGCATACAACAGATGAATGTTGACAATTGAAGGACGAAATCGAAGGGTTGATCTCGAGAGGTTACTTCCGGCAATATGTCAAAAACCAGAGTACTGGTCAGACGGCCGTGAGCCAGAGAGTAGCCGTGCCACCGACGACACAAAACAATAACTCCCGAGCTCGGGAAGAGGACAGGCCCCCACCGATTGATGGAGAGGATGTAATAACCATCTCGGGAGGGCCTCACCTCGCAGGAGGGGGCAGGAATGCCCAAAAGAGATATGTTAACGAGTTAAAGACAGGGGACGAATCTCCTTATGAACTCGAGCCTAGGGCACCAAAAAGTCAGAGGGTTGAAACACAACCAATAACCTTCACCTAGGAAGACGCCTCCCATGTTCAGTTCCCTCATCATGATCCGCTGGTCATTACTCTTCAGTTGGCCAATAAAAGGGTCCACCGAGTTCTCATAGATAATGGGAGCTCAGTCAACATCCTTTATAAAGCAACCCTCGAGAAGATGGGACTCTCCCTTCGCGACCTGAAAGCATGTGCAACTACTTTGTACGGCTTTTCAGGAGAAGGAACTGCCTGTATGGGATCCATTGAGCTCCCCGTGACCTTGTGAGACTATCCAGTCTTGGTGACCAAGATAATGGAGTTCGTGGTAGTAGACTTACCATCTGCCTACAATGTGCTGCTCGGGAGACCCGCCCTGGTCGGGCTGGGGGCAGTTTCATCAGTAAGGCATCTGGCTCTTAAGTTCCCGACCCCTAGCAGAGTCGGGACATTAAAAGGAGACCAATTGGCAGGGAGGGAATGCTATAGCATCTCCTTGAGGAGAAAGAAACAAACGAACGCTCAAGCACTCGTTATCATACAAAACAAAGACGGGACAGTTTTAGAAATTGACGAGGAGAATGATCCGAGGATTGAGGAAAAAGCTGACCTCGAACCTTTAGAGGAGCTCGAAGAAATTCAGCTCGAAGAAACTGATCCCTCGAAGAAAGTGAAGGTCGGAAAACACCTCCAAGATGAGGCCAAATAGCAATTAATTTGCTTTCTGAAGAAAAACCAGGATGTCTTCGCGTGGTCACACTCAGACATGGTAAGGATAAGCACGAATGTAGCAAGCCACGCTCTAAACATAGACAAAAGCTTTCTCCCAAAGCAACAAAAGCAAAGACAGCTGGACGAAAATAGAAAGAAAGCACTGAAGGAGGAGGTTGACAGGTTAAAGGCAAACCATTTCATTAGGGACGCCTTTTACCCTGACTGGGTAGCCAATCCGGTTTTGGTCCCGAAGCCCAATGGGACGTGGCGAACCTGTATTGACTACTCAGACCTCAACAAAGCTTGCCCAAAAGACTGTTTTCCGTTACCAAGGATTGACCAGCTCGTAGATGCCACGGCGGGGCATGGCCTGATGTCGTTCATGGATGCTTATTCTGGATATAACCAGATTCCCATGCATGCCCCTGACCAAGAACATACGAGCTTCATCACGGATAAAGGGCTATACTGCTATAATGTCATGCCATTCGGGCTCAAGAATGTTGGAGCCACATTCCAGCGGCTCGTAAACATGATGTTTTCCGAACAAATAGGGAACAACATGGAGGTTTATGTTGATGACATGCTTGTCAAGTCTTGACTTAACAAGAACCATGTTGATGACCTCGAAGAGTGCTTCGGTGTGCTCAGGAAGTATAACATGAAACTAAATCCTCAGAAGTGCACTTTCGGGGTATCTTCAGGAAAATTTCTGGGTTTTATTATGAACTCACGTGGAATCGAGGCTAACCCCGACAAGATCAAGGCCCTGATTGACATGCCCTCGCCTCGAAGGCACAAAGATGTCCAAAGTCTGACTGGCAGAATGACAGTCCTAAGCAGATTCATCTCAAAATCTACAGATCGTGGTCTTCCATTTTTCAACTTACTGAGAGGAGGTAAGAAGTTTGAATGGACGGAGGAATGCGAGCTGGCCTTTCAGGAGCTCAAAAAGCACCTTGCGAAACCACCCATCCTATCAAAACCTGAAACGGGAGAAATACTGTACCTATACCTTTCGACTACCGAACACGCGATAAGTACAGTGCTCGTCCGAGAAGAAGAGAGGGTGCAAAGACCCGTTTACTACATCAGTAAAAGATTACTGGGGGCAGAGTCAAGATATCCACTGATGGAGAAACTCGCGCTCAGCCTGATTCATTCATCCCATAAGCTCCGACCCTACTTTCAGGCACATCCCATCCATGTGCTGACTGATCAACCACTTAGGCAAGTCCTATCTAAACCAGAAGCTTCAGGTCGACTTCTTAAATGGGCTGTTGAGCTCGGTCAGTTCGAGATCACCTACCACCCGAGAACGACCATTAAGGCACAGGCATTGGCAGACTTTATAGTGGAATGTACTGGTATAGCCGACGACGAGGTAATAACCACGGCCCACGAGCTGTGGAAACTTTACGTCGACGGCTCGTCAAATGAAAATGGAGCGGGGGCAGGGGTCATTTTAGTTACCCATGCAGGAAGCAGATTTCATTCTGCCCTAAGATTTGGCTTCAAAGCGTCGAATAATGAGGCCGAATACGAGGCTCTACTCGCGGGACTTCGTATAGCTAAGGAGCTCAAAGCTAAAGCTATACATTGCTACAGTGACTCCCAGCTCGTGGTTAATCAAGTTCTAGGAGAATACCAGGCTCGTGGCACTAGAATGGCAGCTTATCTGGAGAAGGAAAAATCCGCATTGGATTATTTCGAATTTTATGCAATCAAACAGGTTCCCCGAGAACGGAACTCAAATGCAGATGCCTTAGCTCGACTCGCCACATCCGCCGAAAATGAAGAGCTGAATGTTGTACCCATAGAACACCTATCAGCACCTAGCATTAACGAGCCAGAAGAGGAAGATGTGTGTATGATCGAAACAGAGCCGACCTGGATGACCCCGATAGTTGATTATCTCGAAAATGGAACTCTTCCAAGAGATCGGAACCAGGCTCGAAAGTTGATGTATCAAATTCCCCGTTACACCATTTTGGACAGAAAACTATACCGAAGGGGATATTCCATGCCATTACTTAGGTGCATAACCCCTCCCGAAGCTAAGAAAATCATTGAAGAAATTCATGAAGGGTTCTACGGAGATCACACCGGGGGGCATAGCCTGTCCAAAAAGATCATACGCCAGGGATATTTCTGGCCAACCATTAGAACGGATTCTTTCGAGTTTGTGAAGAAATGCGACAAATGCCAGAGATTCGCCACGATACCCCGAGCCCCACCATCCGAGCTGACCATGTTGACATCCCCATGGCCTTTCGCGGTATGGGGCATCGACCTCATAGGCTCTCTCCCAACTGGCAAAGGCGGAGTGAAATATGTTGTAGTCGCCGTGGATTACTTCACAAAATGGACAGAGGCTGAACCATTGGCAACTATAACCTCAAAGAAGATCCTTGATTTCGTTGTAAAGAGCATCGTGTGCCGATACGGAGTGCCGAGGAAGATCGTATCCGACAACGAAACACAGTTCGATTGCGACTTGTTCACCAACTTTTGTGAAAAGAACGGCATAATAAAGAGTTTCTCATCAGTGGCTCACCCTCAAGCGAATGGCCAGGTCGAAGCTGTGAAAAAAACTCTCAAAAGTTCTTTAAAGAAAAGTTGGAGGAAGCAAAGGGACGGTGGCTCAAAGAATTGCCCCAAGTCCTTTGGGGATACAGGACCACAGCTCGAACCTCCACAGGGCATACCCCGTTCTCTCTACATACGGCTGCGA
Organism: Humulus lupulus; assembly: GCF_963169125.1. Lineage (NCBI taxonomy): Eukaryota > Viridiplantae > Streptophyta > Magnoliopsida > Rosales > Cannabaceae > Humulus > Humulus lupulus. Next base: position 89,962,899 of record NC_084800.1, on the reverse strand, counting down.
GGCAATGTTGCCCATTGAGGTTGAAATCCCAACAATCCGAACTCAGATTTACGATCAAAGTTCAAACCACACTCAGCTCGAAGAAACCCTTGACTTGATTGAAGAAAAAAGAGAAGAGGCTCAGCTGAGAAATGTTGCCTACCAGCAACGAACTACCAGATATTTCAACAAAAGGGTTCGAGATCGAAAGTTCAGAATGGGAGACCTGGTGTTGAGACGCGTATTCTTGGCAACTCGAGATCCAGCAGCAGGAGTGCTCGGGCCGAACTGGGAAGGACCATACCAAATAGAGTCAATCATCCGTCCTGGTGTGTACAAACTTGCGAGATTGGATGGGAGCCTGGTATCGCGAGCATGGAATGGCGAACACCTTAGACCTTACTATCAGTAGTGTAGGAAAAGTGTTGCCTGTAACCATGATTTTCTATCTGTATTAGTTTGTTTGCATTTGAATTCCATCAAATAAAAGACCTATTTCGTTCAATATGTTATCTCTTTTTATTTTTGGCAATCTCTCTTAATTTAATAACCTATGGTCACACTCATAGGATATTAAGGGGGCATCATTGGTATATATACCATCAGCTTAAAAAATAAAAAATATATAAAGTATTTGGATATAACCAGATACGCGAGCTTAGATAGCTCGGACATAACCGAGTTATCAAAAATATATAAAGTATTTGGATATAACCAGATACGCGAGCTTAGATAGCTCGGACATAACCGAGTTATAAAAAATATATAAAGTATTTGGATATAACCAGATACGCGAGCTTAGATAGCTTGGACATAACCGAGTTATCAAAAATATATAAAGTATTTGAATATAACCAGATACGCGAGCTTAGATAGCTCAGACATAACCGAGTTATCAAAAATATATAAAGTATTTGGATATAACCAGATACGCGAGCTTAGATGGTTCGGACATAACCGAACTATCAAAAACAGAAAACGTTTGGAGTTAACCAGATGTGCAAACTTAACAGGTTTGGAACAAACCAGCCAAAAAACTAATCGACGATAAGTAGGAACCTAAACCTACTCTGGGATAAGTCGAGATCGAGGCTGGAATATCTTAAAGAAAAATAGTTTCGAACTCTTAACCTTGGAATAAAAACCGAGGACGAGGAAAAGTAACTAAGCAAAAAAGATATAACCAAACCATTCACGTTACATGCCATATAAGTACTTTCGAGTTCATGGTTAAAGTAACATCCGACTTTGAAAAATAACGAGGTCGGAAGCGGATAATTTGAACAAACTGTGCATGAATGCATTGAGCTTCGAACCTAAATCCACAATATGTTTGTATGAATAAATAAACATAAATGATTCATCCATAAAAAAAAAATGTGCAAAATATTTCGAGCCAAGAAATGTAAAGCATATATAGATAATATTTAAATAAATTGTATCAGCCCCGTGGGCATAAATTAAAATAATTACAAAAAATAAGGGGACGCAGCCCCAATAGATGATTTCCCCGAGATCAGATTTAAGGAAGAGGAGTCTCCTTGACCTTCTCAGCATCAGCAGCGCCGGATCCCTCAGGACGAATAGCATGGCTGTCCTCTTGAGCTCCCTCCGAAACGGCTTCCCGAGCAGCCTTTTCCTTCTCGAGCTGAGCAACCTCCTCCTTCTCGAGCCGAGCATTCCACCTGTCAAGAAGTGTCACCTCATGAGGACCTAAGAAGCTGGTGTCCAGGTCTTCATTGTAGGCCCACATTCGATACATGGCCGAGTCAATCGCTTGATCCTTCTTCTCTTTGTACTCAGCAAGGAGACGAGCTTTTTCATCCTCCATGATGTCAAAGGTGGCAGCCTTTTCCTCTTCAAGCTTCTTGTTGGTCTCCTGGAGCTGGGTGATCTCCTTCTTATGCTCCTCGAGCTCAGCCTTCAGCTTCCCGAGCTCGGTGGCCATGCCCTCACGTTCCTTGGCTCCTGCCTCAAGCTTCGCATTCGCTGCCTTCAGATCATCGCTCGCTTTGAGGTGGAGATCCTTTGCCTCTTGAGCATGAGACTTGCTCGAATGAATCTCGTTGTTCAACTTATAATTGAGCTGGGCGGTAAAGGCAAGAGACTGAAAAAGAAAAAGTCATCATTAACACCAAGTCTATGTGATTATAACCAAGAAGAAGGACTATAGAAGGATACTTACCGCGGCAGCGAGCTCGATACTCTTCTCATAGAGGACAGTGCAGTCTTGGGTATCGTTCAAACATTGCCATTGGGGAGCTTCGAGACTGCCAAAGCTCTGGCTGATCTGGGACATAACATTCGAGACCAGCGTAGATCCATGGGACCCAGCGGCATTGTCGACCACATATGTATCCATGTGGGTGGAAACTAATAGCTTCTGAGCTCAAGAAACAGAAGGCCTTCTAGAAGGTGGACCTGAGGATGACTGAACCATCGCAGGAGGTTGGGACTCAACCATAACGGAGGGACCGACCAGCGAATTCGGCGCCATTGCAGAGGCGACGACCTGCGAGGACGGCGCAGTTGTGGAAGCGCCGGCTTAGGAAGTCGCCGCAGCGATGGAGCTCGAAACCGACGGAGCAGGAGGAGGGGTTTTCTTGGACCTCTTGGGGCCCTTGCCCAGCCGGTCGGTCTTCAGCGACCCCGCTCTGGGACGCTTGCTCCTCTTGGCACCAGCACCGTCAATGATGTTGTCGAGGTCGGAGTCCATCTTGCCTGCACAAGTCACAACACAGAGTGAGTTAATAAAAGAGAAGCATACAAGTTGTTTCAGTATCACAGACTTATAAAGTGATGATAGAAGAAACCTAACTGGAACTCTCCCCCGAGCTCGAGCTTGGGGACCATGAAATTCCCCCGTCTTCAGAGGAGGCGGGGGTAGTGCCTTCCCTATATGTGGGTGATAACCTCGAAAGGTCCCTATAGTCGTTGGTCCCGTACTGAACAGCTATCCCGTTCCACACCTCGTCCGTGGTATACATGGTGTCGTATTTCCCGAGCCCACTATCAAACCTATGGACACAGTCATCTACCCAGCTCCATATGTAGAAGTGGTATCTATCCTGTGGGCATGAGACTAACCTATTGGGCTTATGTTTTAGTAAGGTGGGGGACCACATTCTCGAGGTAGGAAGGACTTTACCTTCATCCGAATCTGAGCTCGAGGCTTCATCATTAGCCTCATTCCCCAACAACGGACTCCTCAGGCGAACTAGAGGTGGTGGCCTCGTTTCTCTCCTCGGAGGAAGGGCGCCTGTGGGCAGGGGCACCTGCTCCCAGTGTTCATATTTTTTATTGGACCAGTCAAAGGTGGACTGGCCCTCCCCCAAAAGTCCGCACTTTCGGAGCCTATCCTCATGTAAAAGGTATAAGAGAGACCTCTTGCCATGTGGGAGTTGGAGCAGGGTCTCTCTATGCTCCTTCATTGTTTCGTTAGGAGTGGGACGCTGAAAATTGGCTGAAAGACAAGACATATTTCTACTAAGTACGGATCTAAGAGCTAAAATCTCGAGCACAGAAATAAAGATAACGAGAATACTTACGAATCCGCCTGAACGAGTAGTGTTGAGATAGGGACAGACCGTCTGTCCAGAAGAAGGCCCTTTTGAAATCAGGGGGATGATTGGGAAGGTCCTCAAAGACCTTCTTCTCCTTGGGATAGCTCGAGAGAAAATAAAAGCCATCCCCTCCCCGAGCTCGGGAGGGGTTACTTTTCAGACAAAAGAGATACAAAATCTCTTGAGGCGAAGGTCCTTTCCACCCCATCTCGTGGTATAAGGACCTCAGGGCAAACAACACCCTGTAAGAATTGGTGTTGAGTTGGAACGGGGCCAACCCAACGAAATCCATGAAGTCCTTGAAAAAAGACTTCAAGGGCGACAGTGCTCCCGCCCTCATGTGTTCTTGGCTCCACGCCGCGTACTTCAACTTGGCGTCATGGCCCCCAGGGGCGAAACAGCTTCGTTCATGATCGGCCGGGGCTCGACACTTCAAGGAGCCTGACAGGCTGAGGCCGTGGAAAGCCAGGATTTCAGTTATCTGACTAGTTGTGGTAACCGAGCTTCAATAGTGCTCGGCCTCAAACATTTCTCTCCTCGGCTGCGAGGAAGAAGGTTCCCCATTAGTGAAAATTGGAGCTCTCCTGGATGGTATGCGACAATGACCTTTAGAGCAGGGTCGAGGGGAATCGGCCTAGGTCCTGAATTGGATTTTGGATAGAGGGCCTCCCGAAGAACTCTCCTCTTCCCCTCTATGACCTCGTCTATCTGGCGGCGGTAATGAGCTCGAATTTCCTCCTGCTCGCGCGCAAGTTCGTATTCCCTTATCCGACGTTGATTCCGGGTGAACAACGATTCTGGGCTCGGGGTTTTTGGCTCGTAAGGTGTTGACGCGATTCTTCGCCAACAGGTAATTAAGAGAAGAAGAGAAAGGGATTAGTGCTGAAAGTAGAACCGTCACAGATGAAATCTTAGAGAATGAACTAGGTGACTCAAGACACGTTTTTAAGTGGTTCAAAGGTTAAAATCCTTCTACTCCACTAGTCAATATTATTGATATATTCTGGGTTTGTGGTTACAAAGTGTATATCTCTTCTGAGATTATTTTTTCCAACCCTTATCAACTCCCAGGGTCTCCATATTTATAGGAGAAGGCATCTGGAAGTTGGTAAGGAGGTCATCCCGTGACCTTCTTATTTGTCATATCAACTCTGTGACATTCATGATTAATTCCTAAACCTGACACATGAGTATGGTCAAATCGATAGATAAGGAGATAATGGGCCGCACGGCCCAACCCAGCCGTGGGTGTCTGAATACGCACGTTCCTGCTGCGTGTCTGAGAAGTCAGGGAGATATCGGACACGTGATGTCAGATATAGGCACGTTTATCTTGCGTGTGTTGACTTTACAAAGGGTCAGAGATCTTAGGAGGAGGAGCTCGTGGCACGAGCTTCTTCCCTGACCCAATCTTCGGCCTCAAGGATTCCTTCTCCCAATCTTGGGCAGCCTTGGCGAGTTCTTGAGGATACCTCGAGCTAAGGGGGTTCGACCTGGAAAACAGGATCTCCGACCTGGGGGAGTTTACGGACTAACCTTGATTAGTCCGAGGCTCGACCTGCTAATCAGCCCGTGGGAAAACCAGGGCGTACATCTGCCCCTCCAAGCTCCTGCTCGTGGTATATGATGTCATATATAGAAAACCACAGTAGGGGCTTTTAGACTTCCCCACAATCCTTCGCATTCCACCTTTTGGGCAGGCGTCTAATACGTGGAACGCCATGGGTGGTGACGGTATGTTTTACGAGAATCGCATTTAATGGCCTAGTCTAAGCCCAGCCGTCGTTTCGTATTTCGAGTGGAAGGCCTCGGATCCCTCACTAGGGTCATCCAAGAGCCTTCTACACGTGATACTTCACGTATATATAAAAAGGGGGTGGCCACCCTACGCACGGGCCACCCCTTCATTCAAAATTTCCCAAATTTCTCTCCTTCTTCCCTCTCTAACTTTCAGAAAAACGAAACCCTCGCCTTCGCTGTTGCCATTCTCATTATTCAAGAAGCTTAGGCGCACGAGTTTCTCCGAAGCTTTGGAAGCTATCTCACCGACGAAGCTCCTATCAACGCAGCATTCTCTTCGACCTTCCAGCCATATACTGTAAGTTTCTTGACCCTGTTCATTTTGAAAACATGCTACTGTAGCTTAGGTAAAAAAAATTTACTGTAGCCGCATGCAAGGGTTTTTTAGTTTGCGTGAATAAGGAGGGTGACAACCCTCTTTAGGCTAGGACATATTGGTTGTAGGAAATCGCCTTAGAGTCTGGGTTTTAGGATGCTTTTTCTGGGACATTTTCTGGGTAGGAGTTTTGGGGAATTTTGGGTGCAAAACCGGGTAGCTTAGGGAACACGCCTCATGGGCGGTTTTGCAATTCCTGCTTACTGAACTTCCTCCCAAGGCAAATTTCACTCTGAACCTCCTGACACGCGAATTCCGAGTAATCTGGGATCTGTTGGGAGCATACGCGCGTGTTCACTGAACCGCGTGGTTCCACTTCCCACGAGCTGGGCTTTCCTCAGCTCGTGTAAATAATAATTATTCTTCCTCCCGCTTGGGTCGCCTTTTCTAAAATGTTTTCTTGTGTTCACTAAGCGACCAGATGGCTCCAAAAGAGAACCTCCCTCAGAAGAACGTTGGAAGCTCGACCTCCCAGCAAGAGAAGGGAAAGGCGGTGATGCCCAGCTCGCCGATCCCCCACTTTGGGCCGGCCGTGGAGAAACAAGTCGAGGTGGCCCCCGATGCATTCTTTGAGGCAGAGAGAATCGTCTCAAAGGTGACCGATCAGGTGAAGATCAACAAACTTTTCCTCACCCACAAGATCCCACTGGGGAAAGCCTCAGTCATAGCCTGACCTGCTGCGGAGGGCGAGCGGAGCTGCACGCCGCTAGACGAATCGTTTGCGGCCTGGAGTGGTGAACACTTCAAGGCAGGGGCCTTCCTCCCCCTGGATCAGTACTTCGCTGACTTTCTGAACTACGTGGGGTTGGCCCCTTTTCAGCTCCCCCCAACTCCTACCGTCTGCTGGCAGGGTTGAGGTACTTGTTCAAGAAGCAGGAGTAGGGACCTCCTACTCCTGTTGATATTTTATATTTCTTTTGCCTCAAAGCCAGCCCGGATCAATGGGGGCGAGGTGACGGGTTTTACTATTTAACCCGTTTTCCTAATACGGCGGCGGTCATCGAGCTGCCAAGCCATCCAAATGAACCTGAAGAGGCCACGGGGGCCGCCCTAGCTCGCGCAAACAGACCTATCACCGTGGAGGAGGTCGCGGAAGAGGAGGACGAAACAGCTGAAGTTCCGCTCGTGAGGAATAGGAAGAGGAACTTGGAGGTCGCCCAATGGATGGACGAAGAGAGGATGCAATCCGGAGCAGCCGCGGGTCCTTCCGGCCAAGGTAACCCTTTCTTGCTTAGGAATGTAGATAGGGCCACTGCGGACCCCCGGCTGATTAGGTTCAATCCTAGGCAGATCGTCCATCGCCACCAAAGGAATCCGGACCTGAACACACTCCTGCTCCATTGTGTTGACCGGCTCGTGCTGGATCACCAGGATAGTCGGCCTAGGGGTACCATAGTAGTAGATAACACCCTAGCTTTTAGGTCGATCATTTTTGAGGAGTATGGGACCAATTTACGTACATGGCCATCACTCCAGAGAGGCATCTATGCTCCGGGGCTTAGGCAGTATGTAGAAAAGTCTAGTCCCGAGTCAGAACCGGACCCCGAACTTGCGCCTATTCAGGAAATAATCGGCTTAGGTTCTTCCAGCTCGGGGGGTAGGGCTCCTCTAGTATTCGTATACTTTTTGCCTTTAACCTTTTGCTTTTATTTCTGCCTGATTACTAACTTGTAATAACTATGTTTTTTGTTTTCGCAGAAGAGATGTCTCAGCCCGAGGATAGTCTGCGGGACATAGACTTCGGGGGGAGTCCCCCGGCAGGGCCGGGCCACTTCTTCTTCTAGGGCTTCAGCTCGGGTTGTTCCTAAACGCCTTTGCTTTTGAGACTTGGCAGGAACGCTTTTATTCAGATGGAGCGTGTGCATGATGACACTCGGACTAATCCCCACCATGTCCTCGTGGGACCATGCGAATACGTCCAAGCTATTCTTCAGAAACGCAATCAGCTCCACATTTTTCTTGTCGCAGAGGTTCTTCCCAAGCTTAACCGTCCGTGACGGATTTTGTTCATCAATGTTCACCTCCTCGAGCTCCTCAATAGCCTGGAGCTCGAATCTGTCCTGGCCTACTCGGGAGTCAATGTCCTCTCTCAAGGCGATCTTTTCCTCTTCGGTATTCTGAGGTTTTTCAATCTCAGGGGCCGCCAAGGGTCCCTGAGATTCCTCCTCGCCCTGAATGGCCATTGCTAGCTGCCCGGGTTTAGACTTTCCCTTCATGGAAATGTTGTAGCATTCCCTGGCAGCGAGCTGATCGCCCTTGATGGTACAGATTCTTATTGAAGTAGGGAACTTCATGGCGAGGTGTCGAACGGAAGTGATGGCCTCGAAAGCTATGAGCGTCGGTCGGCCCAAAATGGCGTTGTAGGCAGCGGAGCAGTCAATGACCACGAACTCAAGTAGCTTGGAGACTGTCCAAGACTCTTCTCCTAGGGTGATCACCAGCTCGATCGTCCCTACCGCTGCCGATCCTTCTCCCGAAAAGCCATATAGCATCATGGAGGTCGCCTTTAGCTCTGCGACGGTTAGACCCATCTTTTCTAATGTGGATCGGAATAAAAGGTTCACCGAGCTTCCGTTGTCCACCAACACTCTCCTCACTTTCCGGTTGGCGAGCTGGACTGCTACGACCAAGGGATCATTATGGGGGAATTGGACGTGACCTGCGTCTTCCTCCGTAAAATTAATCGGTTGCTTCTCTAACCGCTGCTGTTTTGACTGACGCTGCTCCAAGACGAACTCCGCTCCGTTGTGGGCCTTTAACTCATTCACATACCTCTTCTGGGCGCCTCTGCTCGTGCCAGCCATGTGCGGTCCTCCAGAGATGGTTGATATCTCTCCCTCGATCACGGGAGGAGGGACGTCCTGATCTACCCGAGGCCTGGGCTGGCTGGCTAGGACTTCTGGAGTTGGTCGACCCGCTGGGACCCTGTTTCGCGAATATTGTGCCAAGGGGCCTGCTCGGATGAGAGTCTCGATTTCATCTTTTAGATGCCTGCAATCGTCGGTATTGTGGCCGACATCGTTATGGAAACGACAGAATTTTGAAGTATCTCTCTTTCCCTTGTGGTGTTTCAATGGCTCCGGCCTCTTCCAGGGGACCCGAGTAGAGTTGGCTAGGAAGATGCTTTCCTTGGACTGGGTGAGCTCGGTATATGCTGTGAACACGGGCTTGAATTTATCCACGGAATTATTCTTCTTTTGACCGTGCTGGCTGTTTTCACCATTTCCCTTTCTTTTGCCACCACCGGGCTGGTTGTTCTACGCGTCGCCGGGGATCGCCACCACGATCTCCGTCCCCGCTCCAGCGGGCTTCTCGGGAACCTGGCTGGTCCCCGCGGCTGAAGCTTCAACTTCTTCTAAGTTTATCCACTCTTGGGCTCTGTTAAGGAATTCGTTAACCGAGCTGACCCCCTTCCGCTGAATATCTTTCCACAGGTCTCCCCCGACCAGGATTTCGGTTCTCATGGCCATGAGCTTAGAGCTATCGTCAGCGTCTCGGGCTCGAGCAGCGAGATTCGCAAATCTGCTCAAGTAGGCTTTTAGCGTTTCACCGGGTTGCTGTCTCACGTTAGCTAGGGAATCGGCTTGGACTCGGGCAGCCTGGGAGGCGCGGAATGCCCTTTTGAAGTCAGCATAAAAAGTCTTCCAGGAGCTGATTGACTGTCTTTTACTTTGCTTGAACCACTGCCTGGGCAGGTCCGATCAGTGTGGAAGGGAAGATCAAGCAACGCAGCTCCGGGCTAATGTTATGATCCATCATTAGGGTGTTGAACATCCCCAAATGATCCGACGGGTCCCCGTCCCCGTTGAACTTTGACAAGTGGGGCATACGGAAACCAGATGGGTATGCCATCGCTGCTATATTGGGGGCGAAGAGTTCCATTTCGTCGCCCGAATCATACTCGTCTTTTTCTTTTTCTGTTAGGAGCTTCCTCATCAACTCCTCCATCTGAGTTAGACGCTCGAGGGTTTGGTCCTGAGATCCTGGGTTATTCCGAGGCTGTTCCACAGCTCCGGACCCATTGTACATATTAGGTGGGTTGTTGCCCCTCCTATCTTGAGATAGGTTATTTGGGACATTCCCTCCGTTACGTACTTCAGATCGGACTCCCGCCGAGCGGGCCTGACTACCATCCCTAGCCCTATCCTCTCTGTGAGAGTTGAGGCGATCTCGAAGGTCGCCTCCCTGGGTGGTCTGGTGGCTCTGTGCCGAACTCAGTCGCTGACGCAGGTCTCCTCCGGAGAGATCACTCTGGCGGCTGCCGGTTTAATGACTCCTGATGGATAGGCTTGGAATCCTCCTTTGGTGGTGAGGACCTGAGCTTTCTTCAGGCGCCCTGCTATGCCGGGAAGGTCCCGCTGATGGTGGGTCTCTCCTACTACTTTCGTAAGCCGGGATGTCTCGGAAAGGCCAAGGAGACGGATATCTGATTGGAGAAGGAGGATGCCTGACTGGGGAGGCGATCCTAGTTCCGTCCGGACGGATCAAATTTGGCGGGGGCCTTTCGGCCCTGCCAGCTTGCTGGTCCCGCCCTGGGCGAGCTGGACGAGGCGCAGGACGGTCTTCTGGGACGGGCTGGCGCTGCTGGCCCGCCCCGGATCTCCTTCGGGAGTTTCCTCGAGCTCTCCGGAGCGTTCCCGAGGAAGGTTGAGAACTAGGAGTTGACGTCCTGACCGAACGGCTGTATTGCTGTTGTCCGACCCCAGGCATTTCCTTGAAGTTTGCCTCTTGATGGTGTGACGAAGGGGTGGAGTTGGCTGCATGAGGCCTACCCGACCGGCTATGCCTGGGCCGATTACCCCGGTGAGACTTAGGAGCCTCACCTTGCCTCTCTCCAACGTTAACGTTGGTTGTGAGAGGGGGTAGTCGGGCCAGAATATCCTGGATTTGCCGACCGGCTGTTGCTAACTGGCTCCTCAGTTGAGCATTCTCCATCTCCACCGCAGTATAATAACACGGGTTCGGATTAGGTGGCCGGGGTGCTGAGCTACCAGTGTCGTCTTGGCCCGCCGGCTGCTTTCCTGGCCTCTGTTGGACTTCAGGAATTTGTTCATCAGGGATGGCAATATGGTGGGCCTCCTGCCCATCCTACTGCTCTATTTCGTTGACATGCCTGGATCGAGTGGTCACCATAGTTGAATGTTTGTGGCAGCACTAATTGAACTTGCTCTCAATGAAAGCACCAAACTGTTGACGCGGTTCTTCGCCAACAGGTAATTAAGAGAAGAAGAGAAAAGGATTAGTGCTGAAAGTAGAACCGTCACAGATGAAATCTTAGAGAATGAACTAGGTGACTCAAGACACGTTTTTAAGTGGTTCAAAGGTTAAAATCCTTCTACTCCACTAGTCAATATTATTGATATATTCTGGGTTTGTGGTTACAAAGTGTATATCTCTTCTGAGATTATTTTTTCCAACCCTTATCAACTCCCAGGGTCTCCATATTTATAGGAGAAGGCACCTGGAAGTTGGTAAGGAGGTCATCCCGTGACCTTCTTATTTGTCATATCAACTCTGTGACATTCATGATTAATTCCTAAACTTGACACATGAGTATGGTCAAATCGATAGATAAGGAGATAATGGGCCGCACGACCCAACCCAGCTGTGGGTGTCTGAATACGCACGTTCCTGCTGCGTGTCTTAGAAGTCAGGGAGATATCGGACACGTGATGTCAGATATAGGCACGTTTATCTTGCGTGTGTTGACTTTACAAAGGGTCAGAGATCTTAGGAGGAGAAGCTCGTGGCACGAGCTTCTTCCCTGACTCGACCTTCGGCCTCAAGGATTCCTTCTCCCAATCTTGGGCAGCCTTGGCGAGTTCTTGAGGATACCTCGAGCTAAGGGGGTTCGACCTGGAAAACAGGATCTTCGACCTGGAGGAGTTTACGGACTAACCTTGATTATTCCGAGGCTCGACCTGCTAATCAGCCCGTAGGAAAACCAGGGCGTACATAAGGGATTGCCAGCAACGACCCCCACCGTCTTTCCAGATTCTGTGACATCTAGCGAGAAAGAAAAAATGGTGAGGGCCATGCATGCAAGAGTTGTGAGCTCGAGGTTTAGGAACAAAACAAGCTATATATTAAGGTCCTTATTAAAAAGTCAGGACGTGCATTCCACGGGAAAGGAAGGAGAGTGGATAATTTTTTGAAAATCCTGAAAATCAAGGGAAAAAAGAGTGGCGGTTAACCAGGAAAGGCAGCCTTGGTTTTCGTGCATTTGTCAAGGCCAATGTTTTTTACCTGAAATCTTGGTGTACAAGAAACGTCTCTTAAAATTTTAAAACCCAGAAAACAGGAATCTTGTTCAAACATCAAAACTGGATATGAACCAGTGATGTAAATTCTATGTGGGGAGTCTAAAAAAAAAAAAAAAGCACAAGAGCCTATCGGATAGAAATCTCCTATCGTATTATGCTAAGAATCTAAACTAGTATATACACATACACAGCAAGAACAGCATGAACAAAAACTGACAAAGTGAAAAACGAAGATTGCATACTTACACAACAATGGCGATTGCAGAGAGATCGTTGACTGAAGCAGAGGTTGCAAATAAGAACTCACGGACTCGAAGAAACCAGGGTTTCTTTGTTTCTTTGGCCGAGAAAACATGCACGGGATAGAAGCTTTATAGGAAGGTCTCTGGTTTTGTTTTTTCTTCTTTTCTTGCTTCTGGTGAACGAAGATATAAAAAAGAAGATGAAGAGTGGGGTCTCGTATATATAGATGAAAAAAGGGGGATTCATCCGGGGCGTTGAACGAAATCCTTGCCTGATCCAACGGATGGGGATCTATGACAAGATGGTGCCAAAAAGGTGGCAGACGGATGATCGTGGGCATGTTTCCAAGGTACTCAAGTACCAAAAATGAGCAATACCTGGCTGACGCGTGTCCATTTTCAAAAAGCGTATGACGGTATGGTTCCCGAGGAAAGTAGTTCAAAAGTTTCCTTCTCTTAGGATTCGAACAAATACTTTTGAGGGGGCAAGATGTTGTACCCAGTTTTCGAGCCATGTTAAATGTGACCTCGAAAGTTGGATTCACAAACAAGTGGACTCGTAAGGTTTAGGGTATGCTCCAGGACTAAATATCGAGCCTGCAAGACATAGACGACCTCGAATATGGTGACCTTGAAGTGTTCATGATCTCGAAAGGTAGCTCCGGAGACGCATCCATCTTCGAGGATGACCTCGGATCAGGGGTCCCGAGCTCGACGCACAGACGATCTCGAAAGCCATGTGACCTCGGGAGATGTCTCTAGCTCGAAAGCTGATGAGAAACCTGGAAAGCTAAAGCCTTGGAGATATATGATAAAGACCTTGAATATCTATAAGTGTTGTCCCTACGAGATGTAATCCCCATTTATTGCTGTAAATCCCCTAGAATCGTGGGATATTATTTGGTCAGTTATACGTCCCCTGGTCTTCAGGGGACGTTTCCTTTTATATCTGATTATAGGCATTTAAAGCCATTTATTTCATTTACACAAAAAGAGTAACTACCCAAAGTATGTGGGATAGTACTCCGCAGCCTTCTCTATAAATAGAGAGGTCATGCGCCATTGTCATGGACCGAAATTCTGGACCTTGAGAGAAAACTCTGAAGAATTCATTCTTGAAAAATTTTCAGAGATAATCTTAAGTTTAATAACAGAGACTCGTGGACTAGGCAGATTTAACTGCTGAACCACGTAAAAATCGTGTGTTTATTTTGTGATATTTTAATTGGCCATTATCAGTTATTGTTTACGTGCTCTCCTTTCACTGATTGACGAAAAACGGCGTCAACATAAATAATTAAGCAAGTTAAAATAGGATATTTTTGAGATATTTTACAATATAATTATTTAAAAATAATAAACCATATATTTTATAACTTCAATAAAATTTAATTAAACTTAAACTTAATATTATTTTTAACATATAATATATAATATTTTGTTGTCACTGCCAAATTAAAAAAATAGAACAAACATAGACTTAAACAAAAATAAATTAATTAATTAAAATAGAATATTTTAAAGAAATTTTGTGATAATTTAAAATTTTAAATCATATTTATTTAAAAATAATAAAAACATACATATAATTTTTTTATCTTATAAATTTGTGTGATAGTTTATTTTTTATCAAGTGATTGAAGCTCTTTTTCTTCATCAAATTGTGAGATACATTAGAAATTAAAAATAGGTGATGCATGTATACTACTGTCTACATTATGACTTTTCTATTCTTATTTTATTTCTATTCTTAATTTCTTTTTAAATATTACTGTACTTTATATATATATATATATGTCATGTAGTCATGTAAATATATATATCTATGTCAACGTTGTATTTAGATGTCATATATGTAGAGATTATTGATATAAATATTTATATGTACTCTAGAACTATAATTCATTCTATCATATATATATAAAATAGTGAACCAATTTTTATTAAAATTATAGACAATGTTTATAATTTTAAAACTAAGCAAACGTACATTAAACGTTGCTTCTACCTAGTATATATATATATATTATTTTTTTACTCATCAACCAAATATGTCATATCATGGAATACATCTACTTTTTAATATTTAAAACACAATTAACAAAATTTTCATATGTATAGGGAAATTTTATTGTAGGGGCTTCAAAGAGCCCCACTGGTGGTGGTGGGGCTCTTGTGTATTCCCAACCCGTAAACAATTTTCAGTGGATTTTTTTTATGACCGCATATTTTGTAGTTATTTAGAGCTTCTTGCAAATTTTCAGAAAAATTTGAAAAATTTATAGTGTCAAAAACTAAGTTCAAAACAGGTTGTTGTACGCGTGACTAATTTTTTTTATGCGTGTAGAGAACAACATGCTTGAACCTAGTTTTCGGCACTGTAAATTATTTAGAATTTTCTAAAAATTTGCAGGATGCTCTAAATAACTACAAAATACATGGTCATAAAAAAATCGCGCCGAAAACTATTTATGGATCAGAAATACACAAGAGCCCCTACAATAGAATTTCCCTATATATATATATATAGGAAAATTCTTTGGTAGGGGCATGACTTTTGTCCCCACCGATTGGGGTGTTTCTATTTTTAGCACATGAAGAAATTATAATCTAATTTTTTTTATATAATGGTGTACACTGTACACTGTCCACTGTCGTTATAGTAGGCATCTCACAAATTTTAAGAAAATTTCGAATAATTTACGATGTCGAAAAATATTTCAAAATAATTTGTTTCACACGTGTATAAACACAGATTTCAAAACAACTTGTTTTCATGTTTTTCGTACATGCATAGATTACAATCAAATTTTTTTATATGATGGTGTACAATGTACCTATTTATAATCTCCTACAAATTTTTAGGAAATTCTAAATAATTTACAGTGCCGAAAATAAGAATCATGTTGTTTTGAAGTTTATTTTATACGTGCGTGAAATAAGTTATTTTGAAACTTATTTTTGGTATCGTAAATTATTTTGAATTTTTAAAAAAATTGTGAAAGTTCTTAAATAACTATAATATACACCGTCATATAAAAAGAATTAAATTATAATTTTTCCACGTGCCAAAAACAAAAACGCCCCTACCAATAGAGACAAAATGCATGTCCCACTATATTCTTACCCTATATAGGCAAATTCTGCTATGGGCATACCCATAGGGTCAAATTCTACACCCTTGATCTTAAATAAAACCATTGATGGTATGCAAGAAAAATGTGAGTACTGTGAATCTTTACCTTTAATTTTTTCATACTTCATTTAAACTGTTAAAAAAAATGAAATGCTTTAAAGTTTTCAGAGAGTACTCCAACCAGTCTAACCCCAATCGTAATTGGGACGTGATTCGTTTTATTTTTTCACCATTGATCAAAATTTGATGAATGACATTCTTCCCCTTTGCACCTTTATTTCTCCACAAGCTGTTTGACACAAATTAACTAGGAAGGTAGAGCGCAAAAAGTAAAGTTATTGTCATTTTCTCTGATGAACAAAAAATATATAAATATGTATGTAGAGAATAAAATAAAATGTTTGCCCAGATAGCTCTTAAAGAATCTCTTCTTTATTTATACAATTTTATTGCTAATAACTCAAAGTTCAAGCGTTTAATATATTGTCCCTTCCTTTTAATTGATTCATACTCATCCTTTACCTTCAATTTACACTCAAGACTTATTGTCTCTCTCCCTCAACTAAGAATTCAAGCAAAAACATAACACCTATGTAATACGGAGCTTCGACGATTGGTCTTGGTGGTGGGTAGTCTCCACTGGAAATGGGAAGACAGTCAGCAAATGGCTAAAGGACCGGAGGGGAAGAAGAAAGAGGAAATCAGAGCCCAAACACCAGCGACATGCTGCCATTCCATTACTGAAGTCGCCGCCCACAATTGTTGTAGCCAGTGCCGCCACATTTGAGTCCGAGAGAGATGGCGCCTCTGCCACTAACTTATTCGTTGCATAATGCGTTGAGGCAGCTGAAGCCATGGGTGCCGACTGCAAACACGTTGCCTCCGGACCTTGGGAAGATGATTATTGATGAGAGTCCTCTAGGAAGAATTAAAAAATTACATTGCCTGCAACAAAGTCCGCATAAAGAATATACAACTCACCCAATTTTAACCTTTAGATTTCTAACCAAGGGTATAGAATTTGACCCAATGGGTGGGGGCAAAACATATCGCCCCACAGTAGAAGTGCCAATATATATAGGGCACTTTTATAATGTTGCACGTTTTTTGCACTGAATCGTACATTTCTACCTACGTGGATCCCAAGTTTTTATACATGATATTTATTATAATTATGACATTTATTATTATTAAAGGGAACCTCTTATAAATTTTTAAAAAAATCTAAATAATTTAGAGTGCTGAAAATAAGATCTAAACTAATATTTCTGCTCATGACAATACTCAAAGATTTGAATTTTGTTTTGGCATCCTAAATTATTTAGGTTTTTCTAAAAATTTGTAAAAGGTTTAATGCGACTACAATAAACACCCTCATATAAAAAAATCCGAGATTATAACTTATACACATTTATAAAAATATACGATTCATCATGGTAGTGGATAAAAAACGTGCTCTATTGTAGTTGTGCCTTGTATATAAATTTAAAATTTTATTTTTGAAAAAAAAATAAATAAATAAAGAAGAGGATTAAGGTATAACAAATTAAAAATATTAAGTACTTTGAAAAAGTATTGAAAATGTAAAAGTAAAAATTAAAAATATTAGTGAAATAATAAAAGTTAGGGAAATTTGTGGTTAAAGTCACTAAGTGGTTTATAAGATTGCACTTAAGTTACTATGTGGTTTTTTTTTTCTATAAAAATCAATAAGTAGTTTAAAAAATTGCATTTAAGTCACTAAGTAATTTTTTTGGCAGCAAAAGTCAATAAGTAATTTAATATGTTGCACTTAAATCACTAAATTTCACCGCAAATTTCCCTAAAAGTTAGAAATTAAATAATATTTTCATGTTAGAAATTTTAAATTATATATTTTTTTAAATCTGATTTCAAATAATTTTTCAAAGTTAGAAATATATTATTTAGATATTTATTAGTTAACTAAAATTGAAACAAAATTGGTGTAAAATATGATTATTGCTACAAAAAAATTACTTAGTGATTTGAGTGCAACATTTCAAACAATTTATTAACTTTTGTTGTTAAAAAAACTATTTAGTGAAGTGCAAACTTTCATGTTACTTATTGACTTTTGAAAAAAAACTAGTGATTTATGTGCAATCTTTTACACTACTTAATGAATTTTACTAAAAATTTCTCCAAAAGTTATAAACGTAAAGAAAAATAGTGTAAGAATTTAAAAAAAATTATAGTTTGGATTTAAAAATAATATTTTAATTAAAAAAATTATAAATTAGATTTAAAAATAATATTTTAATTTAAACTTTTATTATTTTTTTGTATTAAGATGATAATATTGAATTCATATTTCTTTTAAATATGATCTTATGATTTTAAATTATAAAAAAGTTTTAATTTAAATTTTATTATATATTTTTTTATTAATTTAACTATATTTTATAATTTTAATAAGAATATAAATTTTTTTAAATATATTAAAAATAAAAAAGTTGTGATTAATTTGCCGATACACCAAATATATATAATTATATTAATGCTACGGATGTTTGCATCAAAATTAGAAGGTGGTAGATAAATTTACAATAATAATAATGATACTAATAAGGAGCAACTTGCTATCACACAATTATGGAACTAACCGTTCAAATAAACCTAATTATTTTGAATGAATAATTATTCCATGCTCATGAAGACTCTTATAAGTATCTCTACTTTATTCTTCAAGATACATTATGAAAACCTTACTTTATTATCAAAATACATTATTTTGTATCAAAGTTTTACATTACATCATACATTAATTTTTCTATATTTTTTTGCACCATTTAAATATTAGAATAAATAATATTTTTGCTCTCTGAAGTATGACCACTATATGATTGTGCCCCTCGAATGATTCGCGATGTTAAAAATTCTCCCCGAATTATATACGTTATTGAAATATGAAACTTCTGTTAAAGTTTGTCCTATGTGGCTAAAAGATTGATGGTATGACATTTTGTATGTTGATGTGGCAGTATCATATGGTATGTGTAGAATAATTAACAATTTTGTCCCTCGAACATTAGCCACTACCAAATTGTGTTCTTTTTATTGAAATTAATTTAATTTTTTTAAGAAAATCAAAATTTTAAAAATAATAATAATTAAATTCTTAAAAATTAAAAAAAAAAACTATTTTATAATATTAAGAAAATAAATAATACTAAAAGTTTCAAATTAATTAAATAAATTTTCAAATATTCAAAATCTATTTAATAACAAATAACTTTTTTTTTTTTTACTTTTTCTTTTCTTTTACAATATAAAATAAATATATCTTGAAATAAAAATTAAAAAATAAATTCTAATACATAATTTTTCCCCTTAGTCCTCCTCTTTTAAAACTAAAAGTTTTTTTATTTGTCTAAGCCCTTCGTCGTCCTCTTTAATTAATTTTTTTTACTTTGTTTTAGTATTTGTTTTAAATTTTCATTCTAAAATAGATATATTTTATATTGTAAAATAAAAGAAAAAAGTAAATGTTGCAAAAATAAATACTATGATTGCAAGTAGACAAATCGAACAAATAGTAAAGTGGTCAAAAGACTGATATCGTCTCACAAGGATTAAAACCAATTAAATAAATTAAGTACAGTGAGTACTAAATCCTAATTTTATGCAATCAATTTCAAAAGATAATGAAAAACTTAAAATAAAATATGAATTTTAGAGGACAAATAATTAAACTAAAAACTCAAGATAAAAACAATTGTTAAGGTTATAACTTCACTTTCTAATAATTCTAATCATAATCATTAATGTGTCTAACTCAATCTAATACTCTCAAGAACCTAGAACATTTTTTTATCTATATATCCTCTCTCGAGTGTCGCATAAAGAATGTGTAAGTGACAACTAGCCTATATCTCTATACGATCATTTATCCTTACCTTCATTAAGTTCAATTCTAGAAACAATTCTAAATATTCTACCTCTCTATTTCACAATTTAGAACTATTTCAGCCACCTAGATCTGTGCTTATTTCTCAATCTTACACAATCTAAGTTGTTCTACCCGCTGCTGGATTGTTTAAATGTTCCCCTCTCGAGTAATAATTCTCACAATCTAAATATAGCCTCAATTATAATAATATAATGCAACACAATATATAAATCACAATTATAGCATCAGTGAATCAAAGTAGAACACAAGAGCAATATTGGACTAAATTTGTAACGACCTGAAAATATATACACTAGTTTTGCGGAGTTAAACCATTTAAAAAGGTATAAAAAATGCGGATAAAAAAAACTTTTACAGTAATGCGTGCACACACGAAAAACATTACACAAAAGCTTTAAAAGTATTATGGCAAACCCAACTGTAACGCTTTGGATAGCCAAGACCGTTACACTGTGTGTTTTAAATAGTGTTAGACTCTCTAAACGAGTCTCTTGGCCATAAATGTGTAACTAAACGTGACAAACGGTTTATGGTTAAATTTTTTTGGTCAAAAGGAATAACCATTTAATTAAAATGTTTACGTTCATACATGGGATCCCAAGTTAACGTTTAAAAGGCTAATTACAATTCAAATATTATAACCAGCCGACCTAAGCAGCAAAATAGGTTTGATCCTAGTTCCTCTGAGAAACTCCGACCATGGTAGTCGAGCAGCTGCATATGTACACATCGCCACCGAAGCTTTCCAACTCATGGCTGGTCTAGCTTCCCTTTGCCCTTACCTACACTACATAACTGATCGATAAAATAACGCACGCAAGTATACGTGGTCGTGACAAGTAATAATTTTCGTAAGAACGAGATCATCTCACATAGAATACTAATCAATTACCAATATTTACTCTTAGTTTCTATTTGACTATTGAAATTCAGATTAATTAATAAACTAATAATAAAAACTAAAGTAAACAAAACAATAATAATGAGTAATTCAAGAATAATGACCTAGGCTATTAATTTCATCAACTAATTCACTTGTCAATTTAACTATATTAGCACAATTCAATCATCCAATCTTAATAGTGGGTTATCAAAAACAATCTTAATTCTTTATCAAGATAAAAAGACATCAACCTATATGCAAATCTTCTACATATCTGTGACAGATTTTAACACATAGCATACATTAAACATCATAACCCTAAAAACTACACAAATCATATAGATACTATCGTCCTATATGCAATCTATGTCTTAATGGCTACAAAATAATTAACTCTCCCCTCTCGGATCTTGAGTTAAAATCATTAATTATACAATCAATAACCAATAAATTATAATCATTAAACACAAACCAGTAGAGATTAAGAATAGAAGAAGAAGAATAAAATTGCACTTAATAGAAAATCAAGAAGATCCAAAGTGACTACATTAAACCCTAGAGAAAAATATTTAGTTCATGGCAAACAAAGCTAACACCATAAAAATAAATGTTATCATCTTTAATATCCAAAACTTGAAAAAGAAATTAAAGAAGAAAAGTGCAGAAAATAAGCTTACCCGTTAAGAACGCTCTGAAAATTTGTAATTAAAAACCCTAATTATCCTTAATTCCAAACCTAATCTCTAATTTTTTAAACCTAAATATTTTTTCTCTTCAGGGAGGCACGTCACGACATTGACATTTCCATGCTGTGGCCCGTGTCTTCAAAATGCCCAGGAGGTTTGCGCCTTCTGCTTCAAGTGCCGAATCCCTTATGAGTCCATGCCGCAGCCCGTGTAAATGCTCAGTTTTTCTTTGCTCTCTGCCACTCGTCATGCCGCGACATTAATTCACGCTAGATTTTGCATAGTTTCTGACTTTGCTAGAGCCGCGACTCTAATTCTATTTTTCTCAAAACTTATTTTGAATCCTTCCTTCATCAACTTCATCAAAAACTTCTTCTAGCTTCTCCTTCATGCCAATTTGACTCAAACAACCACAAAAAAGCTCAATTTTTTTTTTCACTATTTCTTCTTCTTTCCGCGTTTAACTTATGATTCATAGCGTTGACCTACAACAAAGACAAACAAAAGTGTAATCTTTCACAAAACAAACAAAAAGACTCAAGATTACCACAAAAACACATCCTAAAACGACACTAAAATGGAGTTATCAAACTCTCCCAAACTTACTATTTGTTCGCCCTCGAACAAAGGACACAAACTCACATGACAAAACTCCGAACCTAAACAACCAACAAAACTGAATCAAGCCGACAACAATAATTCACGCCTCAAGCTATGATGACTAAGACACTTATATAATCTTCAGGAAAATCAACTTATAATCCATAATTTCAGTCAAAATATTCTTCCAATTTACTTAAGTCCAAACAAAAATAAAAGCTCTCAAAATCATGATTAATAAATAAAATGCATTCGAATCAATTCATGCTCACCAATTTTTTTTCATTACAATAAATTAATATCATTATCCCATAAGCTTGCTATACTTACTAATCTCCACTAATGTAGAAAAGACATGCTCAAAAATCAATAGGACTTTCACAGCTTATAATTGAAGGGCTTAGGTAAATGTAGATGAAAAAGTCATTTAGGCTCAAATATACCATAAGCACTCAACCAAACAATTCAACCTTTATCCACTAACAAACCCAAAAACTAATCCCAAATTTCCCAATATTTCTTATTTTGAGAGAGAATTCATAAACTGATTTTTTTTTATTTCATTTTTTTTTCTAATGATACTACACTCCCCCAAACATATTGATTTGTATTTTCAACTGGAGTGTAGTTCATATTCAATATATTTTTTTTCTTTCTCTCTCAATTTTTATTCTATTGACACAAATTTCCAAATATAAACCCTATTACAAATCATCCCCCAATCACTTTTCATATGCTTATGATATATCAAAGGGAAGGAAAAATAACAAAGTTTCAAATAAACTCAAAATAAGTGTAAAAAAAGGCTATTTAGGATTTTTACCCCCAGAACTATTACTACTACCGTATCGTGCCCCCTAATTTTTTCAGGCCATTAAAAATTCCCCCCGAAATATTCACAGTAATGTAAAGAAGGACTTCCGTTAACTTTCAACACATGTGGCTAACAAAAGGCTGACATGGCTCTTTACATGTGTGTTAGGCCTCAAAATCCCAACACAACGACGAATTTATCCAAGTAGTCTTTAAAGACCCTATTCATTAAGTCCATAAACGCGGCTGGCGCATTAGTAAGACCAAAAGACATAACCAAGAACTCGTAATGTCCATAACGAGTCCTAAAGGCTATCTTAGGAATATCTTCTCCTTTTACCTTGAGCTGATGATACCCGGACCGTAAATCGATCTTAGAAAATACAGTCGCGCCTCGGAGTTGATCAAACAAATCATCAATCTGAGGTAGTGGGTATTTGTTCTTAATTGTTACTTTATTCAGCTCACGATAGTCTATGCTCATCCGCATACTCCCGTCCTTCTTCTTCACGAATAGTACCGGAGCTCTCCATGGTGAATGGCTTGGCTTAATAAAACCCAAGTCTAGGAGTTCTTGTAGCTGCGTCTTTAACTCCTTGAGTTCCGTAGGTGCCATCCGGTATGGTGCCTTAGAGATAGGCTCGGTGTCTGGTACTAATTCTATCGTGAAGTCTATTTCTCTAGTTGGCGGCAATCCTGGAAAGCCATCGGTAAAAACTTCTGGAAACTCTTGTATAACTCGAACATCTCCAACTTTAAGTGATGTCTCCTTCTCCATATTCGTGATGCTGGCTAAGAACGCTTGGCATCCTTTCTCCATCATTCTCTGAGCTTTGAGAGATGACACTAACGGGGTGCGCAATCCTGAAGCTTGTCCCATGAAGCATCGTCTCTGGCCGTCAGGAGTCTCGAACATCACCTTCTTGCGTCTGCAGTCGATCGTTGCGCCATGCCGTGCTAGCCAATCCATGCCTAATATTACGTCGAAGTCTTTGATCACTAGCTCTATCAGGTCTCCTTCTAGTTCTATGTCCTCAATCTTGATCGGTACGCCTTGTACTATTCGTGATGATAGAACTACTTTGCCCGAAGGCAACTCGGTTACAAACCTAGTTCTAAATCTTTCACTAGGTTTGTCTAGTTTTTCTATCATTCCTAACGAGATATACGAGTGAGTGGCTCCCGAATCAAATAATACATGACATAAATTATTGAGGATAGAAACCTGACCTGTGACCACCTTGTTGCTAGCATCGGCCTCTCCTTGGGTTGAAGCAAAAACCCTAGCAGGAACCATCTTTTCATCCTTCTTCCCTTCTGGCTTTTGCTGAGGACAGTCTCTTTTACGATGCCCTTCTTGACCACAGTTGAAACACTCCTTGGTGTTGCCGCGGCATTCTCCAGGATGCTTCTTCTGACACATAGAACATGGCGGGTATTCCACGTAGCCCGGCCTATTTCCTCCATTATTCGTACATGCCCTCTTATTGTTGTCAGATTGCTTGTTGTCAGGATGCCTTCTCTTCTGACCGTTACCGTTGTTGCTGGACTGATTGTTGCCGCTATTGCTAGACTGATTGTTGTTCCGACTGGCCTAAGGTTGGCTCTGCTGTCTGGGTTCCAGCTTACTGGCTTCTTCTTTGCTTACATTGGCCTGCAACCTTTCTACTTCGATTGCCGTCTCAAGAACGTCGGCATATGTAGTGTTTCCCGGGTTTGCTAGTTTAACCCCCATCTCGATCTTCGGGCGAAGTCCTCTGACAAACTTGTTCACCCTCAGATAATCGGTTGGAACCATCTCTGTCGCGAACTTTGCTAAGCGGTCGAACTGACGAGCATATTCCGCCACTGTTAAAGTACCCTGCTTCAAGTTGGTGAACTCCTCAACCCTCGTAGCGAGTACAGTCGAATTGTAGTACTTTTTGTGGAACAACTCCACAAATCGGGTCCACGTCATGGTGGCAGCATCATGGGATTGTTGGACCAAGTCCCACCATATCCTGGCATCTTTCTTGAGCAAAGATGAGACGCAGGATATGCAGTCTGCATTACTGAGGTTCATGTGGGCCAGAATCGGCTCCACATTCCTTAGCGACTCTTCTGCCTCAAAGGGGTCTGTAGTCCCTTTGAAGTTCGGAGCGTGCTGCTTGCGGAACCTCTCATACACTGGCTCCATGTGCTGTACTGGATATGGAGCGTAGTTCGTCATAGGCCATCCCCCATACGGACCAACTTGTTGGGGTGCTGGGGCCATTTGCTGTGGCTGCGGCTGTGGCGGAGGCTGAGATTGAGCCTGTTGGCGTTGTTGCTGCAGAAGTTCCTCGACTTGCTGTCGCAGTCTGGCAATCTCCGCAGTGTTGTCAGCTGGCGGTGCCGGCGCGTTGCGGCGAGCAGTAGCACGCACTCTCCTTCGGCGAACTGGAGGGACTTCATTGGTCGCTGGAACATCGTTGGTGGCGTTTCCGTTGGTGCGTGCAGATCTTCGGAGCGACATCGTAGCAGAGTTCTAACAGTTGAAAGAAACATGTTAGGACTTTACCTAATAGGCTCTAAGGCAAAAACTTATTCTAAAACAAACATATCTCGGACCTATTTATTATGACTTCTTATGAAAATTATATAAGTCTTTATTTATATTTAAAGTGGGTTTCTATACTTAGAAAAACAAGTCATCTTTATTTTCTAAGTGTGTTTCTAATCATCCTATATGACTTAATTCTCAGGCTCGAAACTTATCTTTGTTCCAAAGTTAACCATATTGAGGGAGGGCTGGGATCAGTAAAATCGTTCCCACTACTATGGCCCCCTAACTCTCAATAAGGAAACTTGGTTCATTGATTTGTATCCACCCTCACCGAACTTAGTCATTATTCATTTGATTTATTATTTATTATGATTGCGAAAATAGAATCAAACTCATACATGAAAATAAAATAGCATGTTATTCATTTGGAAAAACAATTTTCACTTATTACAATCATAAAAACAAAATAAATAAAACAAACAATAAAAGCTATTAATCTAAAAAATCGGGATCTTCTACATCCGATCCGTCATCTAACATATCATCATCTATCTCCTCATAATCATCATTATCATGAGCATCAAAATGCCCTCTAGGAAGGTTTGTGAGAATTCTATGTTTTTGTTCATTTGTGAACTGAAGCTCGAATTTTGCGGTGAACCTAACTAAGAGGAAATAATATCTCATTGCTAATGGTAGTTCATTCTCATCATTCATGTCTTCCCATATTTCTTCTAAGGTTGCTATTACAGTATGAAAATCTTATAATAGCCTTATTACTAGTACATATTGTTCCGTTGATCTTAACATTATTTGCTTAGCCTCTTGAAGGCCACCTATCTCTTGGTGAAACAAGAGCAATCTTCGAGTGATCCTTTCTAGTGCTCCTACGGTGTTTCTTGGCTCCCTTATTCTTTTTAACGCCTTAATGGCTCGGATATCTTGGTAGGTTAAAGCTCCGTTCATACTTAACTGAAAACATAAACACTAAGGTTGTTAGCTATACACATAGGCAAAATAACCATAACTTAAACACTTACTTGGCGGTCAGATTCGGAGCTTTGAGCGTGTGTATCGAGGAGAACTTCATGCGAAGGAACCGTTTCTCTGATACCAACTGTAATGATCCACTAATCTAGACTTTTGGACCATTAACGAAACTATACATACAAAACCTTAATAGAACTTACATTTGCGAAAATACCATAATTTTATTAAGTAACTTGTAAAAATAAGAGTTACTTACAAAATATCAAGAAGGATATGGGTACCCATTGTCTTTAAATCAAAACATAACTTAAAGTAAAAAAAAGAGTTACATAGAAAATGCGAAAAAATACATGTAAAACCATAAACAGTAAAACAAGACTACATCCTCGAGAAATCGAACTCTCGACTCCTTGACTCCATTCATCATCGATACACATTCTCTAAGCGTCCATGAATCTTACCGCCTCTAAAGCTATTTTCCTGCACATAAAACAAAAAGGAATGAGCCTAATGCCCAGCAAGGAAAATCTAACACATAGTCATAAACATAAAATTTCATAATAAACATAAAGACATATCATAACACTTATTACATACACTTATTATAAATGCCATTATTACTTGGGGTCCCATAGACTAAACAAGTCATATGCCCAAGAGATTAATGGGGTCCTACTAGCTAAGTAGGTCATATGCCCATAATCTATTTGGGGTCTTGTTAGCCTTATGGGTCATATGCCCAAGCCTACAAACATACATATTCATAACATATTTATAACATATTTTAGAACATAACACATAAGATAACATAAGCATAAAACATATAGATTCTATCCTATTTTCCTTACCAAAGTTACCGGGATAAGAGGACAGCGTTAGGACTTTTTGGAACACTCCTAAAACCATATATAACAGGGTGAGTCTAATGAAGAAAAGAGATGAAATGAAATGAATGGAAAGACTAAACCATTGAAAGTCACACTTACCAAAACTTATGTGCTCAAGAACTTAGATTCCCTAACCAAAATAAGAATGAGGTTAGAAGACTGAGTAAAAGACTAAGAGAAGGGAAACGTAACATAAAACAAATGAACTAGAGTTTTGGTTTACCTCAAAGACTTGTAAGACCAATCTACACCACAACCGAAATACTATAGAACCTTACTTCCCAAAGTGTTTGATAAGCTTATGATGTTTAAGCTTATGATTTCCCCAAAACCCAGGTGTTTATACTCTCACACTCACTTAGCACTTGCAGCCTCTGAACTTAGAGCAAAAGGTGAATAATGGCTGGGTACTAGGTCCTATCTATAGAGTTTAGGAATGAAAGGAATCCTAATTTTACTTGAATAAAAATAATAGCTTTTTAGGTGAAAATAATTTGAATAATCATTCAGCAGAGGCTGAAGATCCGTTCAAAAGATGCTGGACTTATGAAGAAGTTGAATGGCTGAAAGGACAAAGAATTCAAAAACATTTAAATTATGCTGAAGGAGGCGATATATCGCCCCCTGTAGGCGATATATCGCCTGGGCCAGTATGCCCGAGGCGACCGTGCATCGTTTCGTGTTTTCCGTATCTACGTGCTGCGATATATCGCCCCCTATAGCTGCGATATATCGGCACACGCTGATTAATTACACATTTTTAGCTAAGTTTGAATGGAGTAAATAGCCTTGACTAAGCCCCCAACGTATTCAAAGCTGCTGACTGACCCTATAACATTCAAACTTTACTCCTTATTAAATTAAATCCTCAAAATACTTAATTCTTAATCACCCATTCATAACATGTGCTTAAAATCCTATTGGTTGATATCTAAACCTTATAGTATAATAAATATTATTCTTAATATCAACTATATAATCAAACCTTAGGTTAAAATTAATATTCTTAAACTATAGGTTAAACTTAGAAAGTCTATAAGTACTACTATGAGTGTCCAAATAATTCCCGGTCTGAACCAATAATCCACAGTTACAAAGATAATACTAAACATACTATAATACTACTAAATAATTAGCTAAGTAAAGTTCTTGGACTCTACACCTAGGCCCATTCTACTTCCTCAAAGCCACCCAAGGGAAAAGTTGTCATTTTTTACATATCCCGTTAATCATAATTAACGTCCTCCAATTCCCATTATTCTCAATATCCTCAAATAATCATTAAATCATATCCCATTACCCGCTTATTCTCGAAAATGTACTAAACATCAAATTACCCCTAGGCTCACCCCGAGCCCGGTAATTAACCCCGTTATGACAAAGCCGCTAATTTGCTCCCTAGGATCGTCTCATGCCGAATATCTCAAATATATCCACATAATAATGTGGTCTCACTCATATATTACATACATGCACATAAATATACAAATATGCCCTCATCGGGCCAAAATTACGAAAATGCCATTCTAATAAGAAATGGGCCCACATGCATGCAAATATTATCATATAATAATATAACTCACATAATCATGCATATAATCATATAATCACATATTAAATCAATTATGGCCCTCCTGGCCCCTTAATCCAGCCACTAATCCACATTAGGGAATTTGGGACATTACAAGAGACTTCCAACTTGTTCTCTTATTTTTTTACCACTTCAACTCTACAACAAGTTGGAATCTCCGTTGCTGCAAAAACATTAAATGTTAGCTCCTCTTTTTGCACTCGCAGCTTCAACTCACCATTTTGTACATCGATTAAAGCCCTACCAGTGGCCAAGAATGGCCTTCCAAGTATTATTGGAATATTGTCATCTTCCTACATATCAAGAATGATAATGTCCGCAAGAAAGATGAATTTGTCCACTTTCACCAATACATTCTCAAACACTCCACGAAAATGTTTAATTGAGCGATCTGCCATTTTAAAAGACACGGTAGTGGGCCGAGCTTCTCCCAAATTCAACTTCTGAAAGATTGATAGAGGCATTAGATTCACATTGGCCCCTAAATCACATAAAGCCTTTGTCACCACTGAACCCCTATAGAGCATGAGATATTGAAACTACCAGGATCTTTAAGCTTGGGAGGTAGTTTCTTTTGAATTATCGCACTGCACTCCTCAAATGCCACTGTATCATAGTCCCCCAGTTTCCTTTTCTTTGATAAAATTTCTTTCATAAACTTCACATAACTTGGCATTTGTTCAAGTGCTTCGGCAAAAGGAATGTTGATGTGGAGCTTCCGAAAGACATCTAAAAACTTATAAAATTGTTTGTCTAGTACCTTCTTTTGAAGCCTATGAGGAAATGGGATCTTAATGTGATGCTCTATACTTATTCCTGGCTCCTTTTTATCTAGGTTTTCATTAACCTCTTCTTCTCATCGACCACTTTTGGTAACTGAATAGG
Source organism: Humulus lupulus (assembly GCF_963169125.1). Taxonomy (NCBI): domain Eukaryota; kingdom Viridiplantae; phylum Streptophyta; class Magnoliopsida; order Rosales; family Cannabaceae; genus Humulus; species Humulus lupulus. The sequence continues at coordinate 89,933,750 of NC_084800.1, read as the reverse complement.
CTTCTTACTTGGCTCTTCCAACTTCTTACCATTTCTCAAAGATATTGCATTGCATTGCATTGTTCTTTTGGGTTTACCTCAGTGGAGCTTGGTAAATTCCCTCAAGCCCGGTTTGTCATCAAAGTAGCCAACTGCCCCATTTGAGTCTCCAAACTCCTGATAAATGTCCTGGTTTCTGTCATGAACTGGTTCAGTACATTGGACTGTGCATCGGGTTGTTTCATATGTGTTGGTTGATGTGGTTATGGCTGTGAAGGTGGGTATTGTTGTTGACTTTGAGGGAAAGGTTGTTGTGCAGCTTGATTATTTGTCCAAGAGAAGTTAGGATGATTCCTCCACCCTTGGTTATATGACATCGAAAAAGGGTTGTTGGTTGGTCTTTGAAATTTTCCTATAGCTTGGACTTGTTCTATAGGTATATTATTCATATCCATGGCAGGACACTGATTTAATGGATGAGCACTCCCACATGCCCCACATAAACTCTAAACTTGCATGGTTTGGGCTAACAGGTTACTCTGTTGTAACTGCTTCGTTAAAGTTGCCACTTGCGGTGTAAGCATGGAAATAACATCCAATTCAATCATACCAGCCACCTTCTTTGGTTGTCCCCTTTCAGTTGGCCAATGGTAGTTATTCATTGCCATTTCCTCTAGTAGATCATAAGCTTCGCTGGCACTTTTACTCATAAACGCACCTCCAGGTGCAGCATCTATTATGGTACGAGTAGTACATTCAACCCATTATAAAAATTATGGACTAGCATCAACTTATCTATACCATGATGTGAGAACTTCCTTAACAACTCTTTAAATCTTTCCCATGCATCATACAATGATTCCCCTTCTGTCTGGTAGAAATTATTGATTTCCCCTCTCAACTTTGTAGCTTTTGCTGGAGGGAAAAACTTTGCTAAGAACTTCTGGGCTAACTCCTCCTATGTTGTGATCGAATTAGCTTGCAATGAAATTAGCCAACTCTTCGCCCGGTCTCGTAGAGAAAATGGGATAATGTAAGTCTAATCGCATCATCACTCATCCCATTCATCTTAAATGTTGCACATAGCTCCAGAAAATTGGCTATGTGCAAATTAGGATCTTCTGTGGGCAACCCCGAAACTGAACAGTAGATTGCACCATTTGTAATATTGTGGGCTTAATCTCGAAATTATTTGCAACAATAGTGGGGTGTCTAATGCATGAATGCACTCATGTGACAGTAGGAAGTACATAGTCTTGAAGCGTCCTTGGTCCTTGTTCCACTGGGACTTCTGCAATATTTGGGATATTATTAACATTAGCAGCATTGATTGCTGCATCTCCTTGATTATTAGCCATGGTAAAATCCAGCCTTTTCTTTATCTTTTAGTTTTGCTGCACGTTATTTCAATTTCAAGATCTACTGGTATGAGTTCCTTTTGTCTACTTCCTCGCGTATACCAATAATTCATGAAACAAAATACAGTCACAATCTGAATGAATACTAAAAGTACAAACCAAAGTAGAACAAAAAATAATTAATTTTGATATTGGATATTAGTCCCCGACAACGGCGCCAAAAACTTTATCGGTAAAATAATGCATGCAAGTATACGTGGTCGTGATAAGTAATAATTTCCGTAAGAACGAGATCGTCCCATAGAGACTACTAATCAATTACCAATAATTTATTCTTAGTTCCTATTTGACTATTGAAATTCAGATTGATTAATAAAATAATAATAAAAACTAAAGTAAACAAAACAATAATAATGAGTAATTCAAGAATAAAGACCTAGGGTATTAATTTCATCAACTAATTCTCTTGTCAATTTAACTATGTCACCACAATTCAATATTCTAATTCTATCTCAATAGTGGGTTATCAAAGACAATCTTAATTCTTTATCAAGATAAAAAGACATCAACCTATATGTAAATCTTCTACATATATGTGACAGATTTTAGCACATAGCAGACATTAAACATCATAACCCTAAAAACTATACAAATCATATAGATACTATCGTCCTATATGCAATCTATGTCTCAATTGCTACATAATAATTAACTCCCCCTCTCAGATCTTGAATTAAAATCATAAATCATACAATAAATGACCAATAAATTGTAAGCATTAAACACAAACCAGTAGAGATTAAGAATAGAAGAAGAAGAATAAAATTGCACTTAATAGAAAATCAACAAGAACCAAAGTGACTACATTAAACCCTAGAGAAAAAATATTTAGTTCTTGGCAAACAAAGCTAACACCATAAAAATAAATGTTATCATCTTTTATATCCAAAAATTGAAAAGAAATTAAAGAAGAAAAATACAGAAAATAAGTTTAGCCATCAAGAACGCTCTAAAAATTCGTAATTAAAAACACTAATTCTCCTTAATTCCAAACCTAATCTCTAATGTTTTAAACCTAAATAACATTTTTTTCTCTCTTCAGGGAGGCGTGCCACGACACTGACATTTCCATGCCACGACCTGTGTCTTCAAAATGACCAGGAGGTTCGTGCCACCTGTTCAAGTGCCGTGACCCTTATGAGTCATGTCGCGGCCCGTGTGAATGCCCAATTTTTCTTTGCTCTCTGCCATTCGTCATGCCGCGAACCTAAAGAGCATGCTGCGACATTTATTCATGCCAGATTTTGCATAGTTTCTGACTTTGCTAGAGCCGCGACCCTTAAGCCTATGTCACGACTCTAATTCTATTTTTCTCAAAACTTGACCATTTTGAATCCTTCCTTCATCAACTTCATCAAAAACTTCTTTTAGCTTCTCCTTCATGCCAATTTAACTCAAATAACCACCAAAAGCTCAATTTTTTCACCATTTCTTCTTCTTTCCGTGTTTAACTCATGATTCATAGCCCCGACCTACAACAAAGACAAACAAAAGCGTAATCTTGCACAAAATAAATAAAAAGACTCAAGATTACCACAAAAACACATCCTAAAACTACACTAAAATGGAGTTATCAATAGCACCCGTGAACCAAGGCTCAGCAAGAAAACTTAAACATGCTCATAAGCAATTAATAACATATCATAGAATTATAATAAGCATTCCTAGTAGTAATAACCTTACTCATCCATGCATTCTATTTAGATAAGTGAATACAGTGTCACACCGGGGGCCCGTTGCCCTAAATACGTGACCATAGAGTCACCCCTGGGCCGCTGCCCTAAATAAATGACTAATAAGTCATACTGGGGCCCGTTTCCCTAGGATAGGGGACTAGGGGCCTGCTATCTTCCCCTCTGTATAGCCAGCCTTAGAGCTGGCCCAACGTACCTAGTGCTTTAATTTTCCAACGACCATAGGGTTGGTCAGGTGTATGTCACACACCTGATTAGGCCTAACCATATCGACCAGCGCACAACGTGCTATTGTCGCCCTTGAATTATAAGTTAATACTTTAGACTAGCGCTCAATGCTACTGCTGTCCTTGACTTATAAGTCAATGATTTTTAATCAGATAATGCAAACAAGCATACATCATCTAGAAATTATCCACATATAGAGTATTCAAGAATGCTTAATCAAGCAATCACATACATAATCATAAGCATGCTCATTCACAGGGACCTGAGCCTTAATCACATATATCACGTATTGGGTGCAATTTTCTTACCTCTGGTCTAAGCACATGCTAATTAACAACGATCCCCGAGCACGATCCCCGAGCACGATCCCCTCCCAAGTCCTAGCAGTACCCTAGTCACAACCATAATAAGCGATATCCATAAATATCGAGTAAATAAAGATTTTCGAACCGAGTCCTAGTCTCCGGGACCTCGAATTCTACTAAATCGGGTAGTAGAATCCTTCCCGAGCCCTTGGGTTCGGGTTCCCGCTACCCAAAACCTAACTTGGCCAAATTCCTCAATTTGAGCCGCGATGCCCCTTACTAAGCGTCGCGGCTCTCCACAAGTTAGAGAGCCCAACCCTCAATTTCACTGGACACGGGCTGCAGTGCAAAGGCGGTTCAAGGAACTGCCCGCAGCGCAAAGGCGGTTCAGGGAACTGCCCTAGCCTCTGAGTTCATGAGGGCCGTAGCGTGACCCAGCGAACCCAGTTTTTCAAACATTTTTCCTGAGCCAATTCCTCCAAAATTCACCCCAAAGTGGTACCAAACTCATAATTACGTTCCAAAACATCATCAATTCAATATAAACAAAAAAAACCCAACCTCAAACTTAACAAACTATCCTCCCAAAACAAAACTCAAACTTTGAGTTCCAAAACACAAAACACCATAAAAACCAGACCAAAATTCAACAAAACAGAGCTAGGGATCTTATCTCAACAGTATAATTCGACCCTAAGCTGGCCCTTGATACAGTCCTCAGCTCTACACCTTCAATATCCAACAATATCACCTCCAAACTTTAGAATCCAAGAGTTTTCACAAGAAAAACTCAAACTCCAAGAGAGAGAGAGAGAGAGAGAGAGAGAATAAGATGCTTTTCCTTTGTTTCCTACCCCTAAAGCTCTCTAGTGACTAAGTCACTACTAGGAGAGAAAGGACCAAATTGCCCCTTGCCCATTAATGCCCTCTTCAATGCTCACAAGGGAAAATCAATCTTTTGCCACTTTTCCCGCTAATCATTATTAATGCCTCATAATTTCCTATTAGCTCAAATATCCTTGAATAATCACCAAATAATTTCCCATCACCCGATAAATCCTGGTAATGTACTAAATTATCAAAATACCCCTAAGCTCACCCTGAGCCGAGTCTTTGACCCTGTTATGACTAAATCACTAACTTGCTCCTTAGGATCACCTTATGCCAAAAAACTCAAATATATCCACATAATAATGTAGTCTAATATACCCTCAATGGGCCAAAATCATAAAAGAATGCACTTTTAATAAGAAACGGGCTCAATTGTATGCTTAATACACCTAAACATGCCCATATAGTCATATTATAGTATAACCCACATAATTCATATAATTATGCATATAATCACATAATAATTCAATTAAATCAATTATTGTCCTCCTGACCCCCTAATCAAGGCACTAAGCCTTATTAGGTAAATTGAGACGTTACAATTATCCTCTCCTTACAAGAATTTCATCCTCGAAATTTTACCTTAACTGCTCGGGATACTGATCCCGCATGTTGGACTCTAATTTCCAGGTCACCTCCTCGACCTTGCTGTTCAGGTAAAATTCCGAGTCTTTCCCTTCCAAATGTGTTTCTCTTTCTGCAGACTTCCCCAAGGGGATAAAATTTTGTTTCGGGATTTATTTTTAATTTTTATTTTAAGATATATTTATTTTATATTGTAAAAGAAAAGAAAAAGTAAAAAAAAAGTTATTTGTTATTAATTAGATTTTTAATTTTTGACTATGTTCAATTTATTTAATTAATTTGAAACTTTTAGTATTGTTTATTTTAAAAATAATTTTTAAATTTTTTTAAGGATTTAATTATTATTTTTAAGAAAAATTTAGATTTTCTTAAAAAAAATTAAATTAGTTTTAATAAAAATGGCACAATTTGGCGGTGGTCAATGTTTGAGAGGCAAAATTGTTAATTATTATACACATGACATTGCCACATCATTAGTCTGTTAGCTACCTAGGACGAAATCTAACAAAAGTCCCATATTTTAGTAATGTGTATAGTTCGGAGGGAATTTTTAACATCACAAATTATTCAGGAGGCACGATCATATAGTGATCATTGTTCAGGGGGAAAAATGCTATTTATTATTTTTTATTACTCATGATTGTTTGATCTCAAATGGTGTTATACACTCATCCTTTAAGAGCATCTTCAACGCATATGCAAATCTATGATGCATTTCTAGAATATAGCTCTTGGGAAAACTTATACATGATCTTGTTTATTTTCTTGTAAATCTTATATTAAACAAATTAATATAAGCCAACCTCGAACATGTTTCTATAATTGAATTTAAACAGAGATAATGATAAGAACACTTACATTATACGCACCAGAATGTATTAGTCATTCCTTCAGTTTCTCTAACCCTTGAATCCTTTCTGTCGCAAGGTATCACCAAGAAACAGAACTGATCTTCAAATTTCTTCACAACCTTCCAAAGTATCCTTAGAATCACCTAGACTAGAGTGAGAACTTCTCAACACATGAGATAGAAACAAAGAGAAGATAATTTAGGGGCTTAGAAAAGGACTTTTTGCTGTAGAGAGAATCTAAAAACCTAGAGCATCAAATCTAGATATGCTCTGTTCTTCTGTTCATTTGTTAGATCTTCTTATTTCAACTCTCACTTAGCATTCATTTTATAAACTCAATTAGGTCATTTATTTAATTAGAAATCAATAAAATAATAGGTAACATCAATCATTAGGTCAAAATTATCATGGGCCTTAGGCCCGTGAAATTTTCCATTTAATTCTACGCCCGTTGGACTTAAAATCAAGGTCCGTATTATTTTCTATTGATTAATTAATTAAATAATTATTTAAATCATTTATCAAATTAATTATTTATAGTTTGAACCTTGATTTAAACTTATTTATTAATTTAGACACCAATTTGTCTTAATTAATAAATCTGTTATAAAATCTCTTTTCTTCTCTAGATTGTATAACCCTGTGAAACTATCAAAAAATGACATGGTCAACTTTGATAATTCTAATTGATAATTAAATTACTTAATTGAGAATATCTAGATAATTTTATCCAAGGTACAGTAGGGACCATGGGCCTATGAAATCAAGCTCCAATAAGTTATCATAAATTTACTAACTTATTAATTCCTCGTGATTCCATAAAGACTCAGAATTGCACTCTTCAATTCATAGAACACTCTATAACCAATATATATATATGCTATTAATTATCCATTGTTACAATTATAATTGTCACTCAATCTTCTATAGACGGTCTACAATGAGATGGGACTAAACATACTGTTTTACCCCTCATTGTATTTTATTCTTAAAACACTTAGTTCCTTGAAATGATATTTCAGTAAACTAATATTAATTACTGAAATGAGATCTCTATCATTTTTCACCTTGAACCAAACTAAAAAGAAACCATCATTTTACTTCTTCATCAAAAGCTATAAATGTTCATATCTATGAAACACTCCCTCTCAATTATACTACCGTGTTCCCAAGATGTAAGTATGAGCTAGTCCGTAGGGTAAGCTGATAACGAACAAGTCAAAGAACTCAAATAATACAATCAGTTATAATACTAATCACTCAGAATTGACCTATGGTAAACTATATGATATGACTAGAATAGATAATAACGATATGTTTACTTATTCTAATTATTGTCAATATCGGTGCAGTCCGATGTAATAAATACATCCGATCTTATCTATTTTGCTAATGTTCTGGAAAGAACATAACACTACAATGTGTAAGTAGATTATATCATAGATTGACAAGTTAGTATAAATCCTGTGCACTGACTAATCTTAGGACTGACTTATTTTGAACATATAATCATATTTATATTCCACTGTGATTATGTCACTATAAATATGATTAGTTATATACTCGGGATTTAATAGAAGTTTATATTAAACAAATAATCATGAAAATAAAACATGTGACTAAGTTAAAAATGATTTCTATTCTTTTATTGATAATAAAATGAGATTACAAATAAATTAAGTTTTAATTAGGGTATAAAACCCCAACAATAACATAATTCAAAGAAAAACTTTTCTAATGATGTGCTAAAAGTTGTTCCGAATTTGATTCATACTAAAAGTTGATCCAAATTTAAATTAGAATATAACATGATCCAAATTTAAATCAGCAATAAATATTTAATTTTTTATTTATTCTTTTACCATTATTTATTATTTACATTAAATTTTTTTTTTATCATTATCTATATTATTATTATTATTATTGTTGTTGTCATCCTATTTATTATTACTTTTTTACATCACTTTATCTATATGCATTAGAGTGGAATTATAAAAATTGTGCTCAATATGTCATTTATTAACATTTCGTGCTAAATTTAATACTATTTCTCCATCCATCACGAGAAATGATCTAACAATAAGTATTATGTTTGTTGATTCAAGCACGTGCAAAACAAAGACTTGCCATCTTCTTTATGACAGTTTTATGGGAACTGCCAAACCTGACTCTTGAAAGTTGAAACCCGGAATAATCCTCACTTGGGGGCATGCAGTAGAAGTTAGGGCTCAGCATAAAATCCAAAAAACTAAAAAATTTGTATACACCGATTTACTGAACACCGAAAAAATTAAAACCATTTAAACTGAAAACCGAAAAAATCGCCGACGGTACAAACCATCACTGTTTGGTCGATTTTGAAATTTTTGGTGAACCGACCAATAAAACGGAACCGACCGAACATAATAAAATAATAATATAATATTATAGAATTATTAATTATTAAATTTTTTAAAATTTGTACTTTTAATTATGTTTCAAACTTTAAAATTTGTAAATGTAATTATATTCTATATATTTATGTTTTAAAAATGCACAAAAATGAATTCCAACAATCCAAAATTTTTAATTTTTTAACTAAAACTTTCAAAAAAAAAAAAACAATAATCAATTCGGTTTGGTTGGTTTAACCGACCAAACCGCGGTCCAAAACAGTCGGTTTTTTTTTAAACTGGTTTGGTTCGGTCAGTTTTTGGATTGCACCAATCCAGACCGAAAACCGAATTCTGAATTTTTTGTTGTGAAATAACCTCCCAAACCGACCGATGCTCACCTTAGTAGAAGTGTTCTCAGTAGAGTTGAGATACCATTCTGCACCCTTTTATTTGTTTATTTTTTCTTCGATTTTTCAGAACTTTCATAAATGAAAATGAAGCGAATTGGATAACTGTTAGAGATTGTATATAGTTAGGCTGTTACAAGTTTGTTAGTTTTATTATTAGTTTGTTACAGAACCGTTATGCTATACAGCTGCTGTAGATTAGTTTAGCTTAGTCTAACCATATGTATTTATAAATACTCTGTAATCAGTGGGTTTGAAAACTAATGAGAAGATTACTTCATTCAGACTTGTTCTATTTCTTTACAATAACAAATAAGAGCTTGCCCATATCGTTACTGACAAGCCACAGGAAGAGGAAGATAAGCTTTTAAATTTGGAAGCATGGGGCTTGCTCCCTACTTTCTATCCCATAAGCTCAATCAATCAATGCAATTTGCAAGTGAGAATAGAAAACCAAAGAACCAGATTAGGAGCTATCCTTTGAAAGAATTATGGCTTCCATTTCCATATCTGCTTCCTTACAAAGAGCATGCAACTCAAACCATGTCACTAAGAAACAACAGCCTCATCAACCCAGAGCTGCAAAGTCTTCGGGAACAAAGCACACTACAGCTAACGTTGTGGCACTAAACGTTGAAGGCCCAAAAAGTTTGGGGGTCTCTGAACAAGTTCAACACAAGTCTACTTCTCACATCAGTAAACCAGAGAATGCTGACAATGAAACTATAGATGGTTTGGATTCGAATTTCGATGCTCCAAAATTCAGCGATTTGCGCTGGAAGAATGGAACATGGGATCTGAACAAGTTTGTTCTTAATGGAAAGATGGATTGGGATGGCCTCATTGTGGCAGGTGAACTCTAAATCTTGTTGTGGTTTATGTATGTTATTTGTTTTTGGTACAAAAACGTTGAAGAGAGTTATTTGGGTGTGGATTTTATTACAGAAGCAAAACGGAGGAAGTTTCTTGAACTATTCCCAGAGGCATCTACAAATGAAGACCCAGTTCTCTTTCTGACCTCCATCATACCTTGGTGGGCATGGCTAAAGAGATCCCATCTCGCTGAAGCTGAGCTTCTCAGTGGTATTATTAAGACTTGAATTGAAACTCAAAAGCACTTCCTCAGTTCTCTCTTTTTCTCACTCACTACATAAATCTAAACTATTATAGGTCGAGCTGCCATGATTGGGTTCTTCATGGCGTATATGGTAGATGTTTTAACAGGGCTCGATGTGGTTGGACAAACAGGCAGTTTTATATGCAAAGTGGGGCTCTTTACCACAGTCATTGGTGTAATTATATTCAGGAGAACCAAAGATTTTGATTACTTTAAAAAGTTAGCTGAGGAAGCTACTTTGTATGATAAACAGTGGCAATCTTCTTGGCTAGATCAAAACGAAAAGAAGCTCTAAGCTTTCTTAATTAGTACTGTGAATGTTGTTCCATTCCATCTGGAAATTTGGTGAAGCTTGTTTTGCTTTTTAGCTTAGCCATATATTTATCTTATCAATACATAACCTTTGTTATTTAGCAAAGTTTCTCATATGGTCTTATTCTTGTTATTATCTGATGTAATTCGCCATACTCTGGATTGCCCACCATTTGACCCGCATACTTTAAATTTTTTAATAATAATTAAAAAATAAATTAAAATAAAACTTGAATCTAGATAAGTATATTACTCTTTTTTGAATAAAAAATGTCCAATAATTAGATTGAACAATGAGAGATTATAATAAACAAAATATTAAGGGATATTATTCAATATCCAACCAAATAGCATCACCAAAGGGATAAAACAAAACATTTTAACCATCAAAAAGTGAACGCGAGGACTAGATCGTTTTATTAACTTCCACTGATAGTTTATGGATTGGAAAATGTGCATAAAATGTTTTCTAGTGCATTTAAATTGTAATATATCTATTTAAAAAAAGCATAGAAAGTGACGATTGATGCTGAAGAAGTGTTAAGTCTAAGCTAAGATACATAGAAAACAACACCCTTTGGTTGGACCCATCTCCCACTTACGAATGAAATCAATTTCATCAAATATATACAATTACAATACCATAAAATTAAATAAATCTCATCAAATATAATATTAAATTCATTTTATCAAAGCCGAAATGAGTAATTAAAAATATCATATTTAATAGCTTCATCTCCCGCTAATTACAGTCGCGGGGATCCCATTCTTGCATTTGCAGATGCCAAACCTCTCTTCTCGACAATGGCGTCGACTATCCCCGAAGATCCTTCCACTCCGATGTCGCCTCCGCCAGCTGATAGCTCCGACGCCGAGCGCCGCCTCCGTGAAGCAGAGGACCGACTTCGCGAGGCCATCGAGGAACTTCAGCGCCGCCAGCGCAGGGCCGCCGCCTGTGGATCCCCGCAACAACCGCCTTGTCACCACTCCAGCGATGAGTCTTGTGTCGCCAACGCCATTGGTAACCTTTGCCAGAGCTTCCTTCTATCCTATGGTGTCCGAGTCGGTATTGGCATCCTCCTTCGCGCCTTCAAGCTTGTTCGCGGCCAGTCCTATTCTTCACTGCTTGATCTCAAGGTATTGATGTCGCTTTAGTTGTAATTCTTGCTTGATTGTGGTCTGTGGAACTTTCTTGTTTTTTGGTTTTGGCTAGTGATGGTTTTGCATGAGAGCTATTGGTGAGTAAACAAGATGGAATTAGGGTTTAGAGTTTAACAAATTGAATAATTTCATGAATTAAGGTTAGCTACAGTTCTGTTCTTCACATTTCTGGATGTGTGCTATAGTTTGGTGCTCGCATTGGCGAGTATATTGAAAATGAAGATGCTGTCCATAAGAAGTTTTAGCCATAATAATTGGGGAAGAATTTTGATAAAGAGAGAACCGATTCAATCTGAAGATATTTTTCTTATTACTTTTAAATTCTGGTGTATTAAATAATTTTTTGGGAAACTAGGCATTATTTGATTGTATTGAGAATTTTGATTAGTTATGCTACTTATGATCAACTATGTTCAAGAAAAAGAAATCACTTTGCAGTAGCAAATCACATTACTCTTGCAAGACATTTAAGAGTTGTACTATTCATGGTATGATGTTAAAAAAGAAAGTAATTCTAGTTCAATAGTTTGGATGGGTTGATAATGATAATCCCAAATTCTCATTTCTGCATTAACTTATTTTTCTTTTTATGCAGCAACTTGTTTCAGAGAAAGATCTTATAGTAAGAGAAGAAGCATGTCGTGTTGGTTTACTTTTTGGTGGCTTCACTGGATCATACCATGCTCTTAGATGCTTGTTGATAAAGTTGAGGAGGAAAGAAACTCCATTAAATGTGTAAGATTACATAATTTGTTGAGGAGTTTCGATTTACCACTGGAATTTCTTTATACTTGCTATTGTTTCATGATAAGGCATATCCCTTATTTTTGACCTTTTTAAGGGCATGATGGAGCAGAGTCATAGCAGGTTCCGTTGCTGGTTTGTCTATTTTAGCTTTAGATGATTCAAACCGAAGGCGCACACTAGCTCTATATCTGTTGGCTAGGTTAGCTCAGGTAGTCTCTTAATGAATCTACTCTGTTTATTACTTCTTTTAACTTTTAAGCTATCTAGTATTCTAATAATACTCAAATGGTTTTTCCCTGTTTTCTCAGTCTGCTTACAATTCTGCAAAGTCCAAGAACAAGTTTCCCGTTTGGGGAAGCCATTTGAGGCATGGGGACTCGTTGCTTTTTTCCCTTGCATGTGCACAGGTATTAGAAATCTTATTTGATTTGTCAAGCTTTTATTTTGAACTATAATGTTACTAACAAAAAAAAAAAAAAAAAATCTGTAAAATGTGTGCTATCCATGTCACTTTATTAATTTACAATTGTATTCAGGTTATGTATGCCTTTGTTATGCGTCCAGAGAGCCTTCCAAAATCATATCAAGATTTCATTCAGAAGACAGGGCCAGTTGCAAAGCCTGTGTACAAAGCTGTGAGAGATTGTTGTAGAGGATTTCCAGTGGACATTACATCACTCTCTGACTATTTGTCGAAAAAAAGTAACTCCAACTTTGTAAAGTTGGAAAAGTTCCCCTCCATCATCCCTTGTTCTGTTATTCATCCAGAAACAAGTTCTTGTTTAGCTCATAATGCAAAAGCAGCATCAGCTACTTTCAGAAAAACATTTCCTCTTTATTTCTCCTTGACATTTGTACCATTTGTCGTTCTGCACTTACAGAAGGTATACTTTTTACCCACTTGTATTTTCTTTTACTTTATTTCCCCTGTCAAGGGCTTCTGTTCCCAGAAGTAAAATAAATAAGACGATGTTATTAATAATGTTTACATCTGCTCTTAATTAATCCACATTTTATCCAAGTATTCTTATATTTATTTTGCTGTTTAGCAGCTGCCAACATGCTATATCCTTTTCCTTTATTCGATTGGAAAAATAAAGAAAGGTCTCGATATGGGATATCAAATAGCAACATCGTATAAATATATCTACATATATTTTTATTTTTATTTTTATCATTATATATTAACTTGATATACTTTTAGTTCTTAAGTTCTCCTGCTCGTACCTGTTGGCTTGCTGTCAAAGGCGCTGTTCGTTCAACATCATTTTTGTCTGCTTTTGTTGGAATCTTTCAGGTAATCCCGTTCTTCATACTTATTAGTGCTTCCCTTATAATCTGCATAGTGTTAACTTTTCTGTGGTGATGCAAGGGGGTCATATGTTTACATAGAAAAGTTGCATCAAAAGACCACAAGCTTGTATATTGGATTGCAGGTGGATTATCCGCACTTTCAGTACTAATAGAGAAAAAGGCTAGACGTGGTGAACTTGCTTTGTATGTTCTTCCACGAGCAGGGGATTCCTTATGGTATATCTTAGTGAACCGCCACCTGCTACCAAATATCAAGAATGCCGAGGTATTTACCTCCTTATAAATTTTTTCTTTTGTTTTTTTAAGAGAGGGGGAACGTGGGGTTGTATTATCGAGTCCGCTCAAAGACCTCATCTCTATGTCCCTTAGTAAACATCTTGCAAATCTTATTTTTCAGTTATCTAAACAAGGGTCTTGTTCTGGTCTCTCCATGTTTGTGAATCTACTACCTAATGGAACTTGAGAATTTTTACCATTTAATAAATTTTCTTTGGCTTTAAACTAGAAATTGAACCATTCTTTGAACCGTACAGGTGTTCTTGTTTTGTATGTGCATGGGCGGAATCATGTATTACTTAGAGCATGAACCTGAGACCATGGCTCCATTCCTAAGGGGCCTGATTCGCCGCTTCCTTTCCAGCAGAATAAGCAATCCCAGCCCTCCGCCTAATCGGAATGCTTCCTACACTTATTTGCAAACTCTTGATGCTATGAATATGCCAAACTTGCAGGAGAACGATGAAGCTGAAGCTAAAGCTAAAGCTTTGCCTTCTGCGAAATACAATCTCGAATCAATACCAGGGCTGTAAGTCGAATATGGGGAACGATCAATACTAATAGAGATGGACACAGATCTAACAGATTTCTTGAAAGTTTTCTTATAGTTCGGGGGATCTTATTAAATGAAACTCAATAATTTTGTCTCTTCTCATTCTTGTACAAAAGTCAAACTTCGGTATTTGATGTACTTGATTGATTACTAATGAAATCAATCAGATTGAACTTGTTTGAATTCATAGCAAAAAAACAAAAAAGTTTGATTAGTTTTTCTTCCTCTGGACGAGAAATTCTAAATGCGCTTTGGAATTCCTTTTTTTTTTCCCACCCCAAATCCAAGATCCAATTGTTAGTGATATAATAATGTCGAATGGATTCAATAAATATATAAATATATATATATATATATATATCTTTTATCTCAAACCTTCATACAAGTTTAAATAAATAATAAGAACGTCTGGATATAATTGAAATACGTCCTGAAGTATATAAAACGATGCATATAAAATTTTATCAATGAAATCCATTGAATTGCATATATGTTTTAAAAACGCATCAAAATCTATAAATTTGCTAATTGATTGCAAGTGTCAAAATCTTATTGAACTGCTATGGGAGATAAAATACAAAATATTGCAAATCTTAATAAAATCGATTTGTATCGGCATTGAAAATTTTAATACTAGTAAGATTTGACGACCAAAAATTTGATTATTAAAAAATTATTTCAACAAATATTAGCTAATAACATATTGATTAATACTAAACATTTTAAATGCCTACATAACCATTGATGAGTGCCTAATTTATGCATTCATTTCATGGTTTTTTATCTTGTTTTGGTGTGTTTATCTCAAATTTTGACGTGGATTTGATGTGTTATTTTTAAATGTGCAAGAATAAGCTTAATTGATAATTTTGTGGTCAATTTGAATATACTCTTAGTTTTATGTTATCTTGTGTTATATCATGGTTAATGGCTGTTTTTGACATATTTATTATATAGTTATGCTTTATATAATTATGTTTAAATTTTATTTAGATTATGAGAATTATTACGTGAGAGGGGAACATTTAAATAATTTGTAAGCGGGTAAAGCAACTTAAGTGGTGTGAGATTGAAAAATAAGCATTTATGTAGATAGCCGAAATAATTTTGGGTTGTGAAATCGAGAAGTGAAATACTTAGAATTGTTTTTAGATCTAGTAAAACTTAAAGAAGATAAAAATAGTCAGAGATATATGTTATATATCACTTACACATATTTTATGCAACACTCAATAAAGGGTATAGAGATAAAATAATACTTCAAGTTCATGAGAACATAGGTCTAGATTAGGCACGTGCACATTAAAGAAAATAAGTATAATTATATAAAAATTAAACTGAAACCTTGACACTTCAATACATTCTTTGATTCTGAAGACCTCGGTACTACAAGCTTTATTTGGTGGGACTCAATATTGAATTGCACCAAGACACTTTGTGTGATGTTTGGTACTACTAATGTACCTTAGCAATACTTTTTTCAATACATTAAAATGAGAGAGAGCTAGCTATTGTAGTCCGTTACGTGTGAGTCTCTTGCTTTTGTGTTATTTTAATATTGTTGAAAGGTAAATAGTGTTGAGTTAATTGGCAAAGACTTAGAAATGTTAAGTTTTTTTTTGGTTGGACATTTTGTGTATTCCTATGGGTAAAGCTAAAGGACATATTTTATTGGATATGTAATTAAGTCCACGTGACACATTATCCATATACATTGATACATTATTTTGCTCATGAGAGACATATCTTTTTGGAATTGTAAAATTTGTAAACTAAAAGAACCCATATTTTGAATTGATATTATATTTGGTAACATGTTTGAGTGGGAGAAAGCATATATTTGGTTGGATTTTATTTATTAATGTGGTATCATATAAAATTGATTGTAAGAAAAAAAATCACAAGAGGTAATATTTATTAAGTTGAGTTAGTGGTACATGTTAAGAGTAATTAATAGAGGAAGAAGACATCTAGGAACTTAAAAGTAGACTTAATAATTACAAATATTGTAACGAAAAAAAAAAACATAAGATACATAGTATTTCTTTAGCGAAAATTAAAGGAGTAAGAGATAATGTAAGGTGTAAAGTTTAATGATGAAGAGACAATGATGTTCTAGAGGGTATCGGAAAATGGTTCTTGACTTGGAGACCCTTCTGTGTATTTGCTTATTACCAAATCTTGTCCTTGAGAACTTGATGATGGTGGCGAAGGGCCGGTTGATCCTGTTTGAGATCTTCTATTGTGGTCAACACCATGCATGGCACAATGCACTCTTCATTAGCTAGTGTTTTAATGATGCCCAATGGCCATTGTCTGGGCACATCCTCCCCACTACTTCATGTGTTTCCAGTACATTTTGGTCTAACATAAGCTATGATAATATTTGCATTGTTGTGATAGCTTTGACTCATTCTCAGTTCATTGCTCCTGGCATTCGAACCTATTGCAAGAGCATCCTTGAACATATTGGTGTTAGTCTTGCCACTTCTTTCTATGCTATTTTGTGAGCTTTCTACTTTGATGGCAGGATAGTCGTACATCATATTTGTATAAGTTGTTTTTTTTTTGTATGTTTACCAAACAATTATATTGCAAAGTTTTTTTTTTCTTCAAAAAAAGTAATTTTTAGCTTTTCTACAAATTGTACTAAACAAGCCCTTAATAATAGTGCTTTTGTCAACATTAATCCAATGAATAATTCTAGACTTTTTGCCATTGTTTGCGGTAAACTGTCAAATTTTCCAGATGGGAAAAATTGTTTGAGTATTGAGAGATGAGACGAAATATCTGGGTTTATATTCGTATTGATGTATATATTGTATATATATTACAGAGAAAAGAACTAAGCCCTATATATATACATAAAAATGGTAGAGTCATGTATTGTACATTAATTACATAAAAGGACCTAAGGGTATATATGTACAAATACTACTTATCAGCCCCCCGCAAGATCAGCGGGCTAGTGAGCACGGTGAGCTTGGTGCGAAGAGATTGAAAGGGCTGAGAGGCCAGAGGCTTGGTTAAGCAGTCTGCAAGCTGATCCGTGGATGGCACAAAACGAACATATAGAGAGCGAGCAGCAACACGTTCACGAACGAAGTGGAAATCAATTTCAACGTGCTTGATGCGAGCATGTAAAATGGGGTTGGCTGTCAAATATGTGGCACTGAGATTGTCACAGCAAAGGGTGGAAGTGGTAGACAAAGGAATACCAATATCAGCAAGAACAGATTCAAGCCACGTGAGTTCAGATGTACCATTAGCGATGCTGCGGTATTCAGCCTCGGTGCTGGAGCGAGAGACAACTTTCTGCTTTGACGAAGACCAAGAGACAAGATTAGAGCCAAGAAAGATGCAATAGCCACTGGTGCTGCGACGATCATCTGGGCAGGAAGCCCAATCCGCATCGGTGTAACAAAGAAAAGAAAAATCAGAGGAGACTTGAAACCATAAACCAAAATGCGGAGTGCCTTTAAGATAGCGGAGCAAGCGTTTGACAGCCAGCCAATGCTCATCAGTGGGATGATGCATAAACTGACAAAGTTTGTTGACGGCATAGGCAATGTTGGGTCTAGTCATGGTGCAATATTGAAGGGCACCAACTATGTTGCGATAAGTAGTACCATCCGAAAGGGGAGTGCCGGTATGAATAGACAAGGGAGAACCCGTGGCCATAGGTGTAGGAGCAGGCTTGGAATCCAATAAGGCAGTGCGGACCAATAAGTCATGAATATACTTGGCCTGAGATAAATGAAGACCCTCTAAAGTACGTATAGCTTCCAACCCCAAGAAGTAGTGTAAAGGACCTAGATCCTTGAGAGCAAAGTGCTGTTGCAAATGAGAAATCAAGGTGACAAGAGCAGAAGAGGAGCTACCCGTCACTATTATATCGTCAACATAGATAAGGACCACGGTAGTGACGGAGGTAGTGCGATGAACAAACATGCTGCTGTCAGAGTTGGAAGCCAAGAACCCAAATGAAAGTAAGGCAGCAGTGAGCTTGTGAAACCACGCACGTGGGGCCTGCTTTAGACCGTAGAGGGACTTGCGAAGCTTGCATACAAAATGAGGATTAGAAGTATCAATAAAGCCCGGGGGTTGCTGCATATAAACCTCTTCAGATAAATCCCCGTGAAGAAAGGCATTAGACACATCTAATTGCTTAATAGGCCAAGAAAGAGAGACAGCCACAGAACTAACCAAGCGTACAGTGGCAGCTTTAACAACGGGGCTAAAAGTCTCAAAATAGTCCAACCCCTCGGTTTGGTGATATCCTTTGGCCACCAAGCGAGCTTTGTACCTGTCTATACTACCATCTGCTTTGAGCTTGAGATGATACACCCATTTACAGCCAATAACAGTCACATTAGAAGGGGGTGGAACCAAGACCCAAGTATCATTGCGACGAAGAGCAGCCATTTCAAGAGACATAGCATCATTCCATTCAATAGACTTGCTGGCCTGAAGAAATGTTTGTGGTTCAAGAGCTTGTCCTGCATAAACACTAACAAACAGCCGAGGCTTATGAACCCCGGCTTTAGCACGTGTAATCATAGGATGAGTATTAGTAATAGGTGTGGCAGGGGCATCAAATTGGGCAGGTAAATCCACAACTAACGGGACAGGGGGAGGGAAAGAGGGAGAAGAAGAGGAGGGAAAAGTGGATGAAGATGAGAGAGGAGGTGGCGGTGGTATAGTGTGTGATGGTGAGGAGGAAGATGGAACAGTAGGAGTGAGGGAGGTGGATGGGCCAAGAGAGGTAGGAACGGAAGGAGGAGAGATTGAGGGAGGGCGAGTGGATGGAGAGGAAAGTGAAACAGGAGGAATAGGAAGAAAGTCAGAGGAGGACGAAGGAATAGGAGTGGAGGAGGAAGGAGAAGAGGTAGGAGAAAACGGGAAAGAGTGTTCGTTAAAGACAACATGGCGAGAGACATATACACGAGAAGTGGAAGGATCAAGACAGGAGTACCCCTTGTGTTGAGAGCTATAACCCAAAAACACACACGGTTTAGAACAGAGTTGTAATTTGTGGTCCGTATAAGGCCGAAGAAAGGGGAAGCAAAGGCAACCAAAAACTCGTAAATGAGTATATAAAGGGTGTTTTTTATACAAGAGAGAATAGGGAGATTGGTGCCCAAGAATTATAGTAGGCATGCGATTGATTAAGTATACAGCCGTTTGGAAGGCATAAGGCCAAAAATGCAGGGGGACATGTGCATGATGTAATAAGGTTAAACCGGTTTCCACAACATGTCTGTTTTTACGCTCAACTCGACCATTTTGAGCAGCGGTATGAGGGCAGCTAAGGCGAAGAACAATACCAATTTTGGAAAAGAAGGAGGACAGGGGACGAAATTCACCCCCATTATCAGTTTGAACTTGCTGGATTTTAGTGTCAAATTGGCGTTCTACAAGAGATTGAAAAGTAGAATATGCTTGGTCTTTTGTGTGTAAAAAATAAATCCAGGAAAACCGAGAATAATCATCAACAAGCAAGAAAAAATAACGAAAACCAGCATTAGAAACAACAGGGGAAGCACCCCAAAGATCAATGTGTATTAACTCAAAAGGTCTTAGAGCCTTAGAGGCTGATACAGAAAAGGGGAGTCGGTGACTCTTAGCTAAATGACAAGAATTACAAAAGAAAGGAGAAGAGCCAGTAGAAGCCGAAATAGCACAGGACTTGAGAACTTGAGAGACAATGGAGGAAGTGGGATGACCAAGCCGAGAATGCCAGACAGAGACATCGGTGGTGCGAGCAAGAAATACTTGAGGAGAGGACGATGAAGAAGGAAGCGGCACAGGAGCAAAAGAGACTCGATAAAGGCCTCGATCAAGTAGACCACGAAGGAGGATATTCTTGGAGACCTGGTGTTTGACAAGAAAGTAAGAGGGAAAGAACTCAACATAAGCATTGTTGTCTTGACACAATTTAGTAACACTGATAAGATTATGGGTAATGGCAGGAGAATGAAAGACATGTTGTAGTTTGACAGCGTTAGTGAGATTTACATGACCAATATGAGCTATGGGAAGAGCCTTACCATCACCTATTTGAACCTGATCAGTACCCGAATAGGGAGATGCAGAGGACAGAGCAGACACAGTAGGGGTAAAATGGTGGGTAGCCCCGGAGTCCATGAACCATGCTGGATCGGAGACAGAAGAAGCAGAGGCATAGAGACCAGCCATTCCAGTTTGAGAGGAGGAATCAGGGCCAGGAGAGAGGGAGGTGTTAAAATTTCTGGGTTGGGAGGTAGGTTGGTAGTGGAGGTTCTGGCGATGATAGCAGAGAGCAGCAATATGGCCCAGTTTGCCACAAATTTGGCATTGAGGGCGAGAACCCGGAGAGTGGTTAAGAGGAGGAATCCATGGTTGAGATGTAGGTGGTTTAGAGGGGGGTCGGCCAAGAATACCAGAGGTGGGGGAGGAAAATGGTGGTTTGGAGTAGAGAGGGGAATTTGTGGGAGATGGACGGTGAGGGTATCTGTGGGGCCGAGGGTGAGTGTGAGCAAGGTTTGCCTGAAGATGAGGAAGTTGGTCATGGGTAGAGTGTCTTTCCAAACGAAAATCGAATTGCATAAGAAGGCTATGTACCTCTTCTGGGGTCGGTTTGTCAGATCGTGTGATAATAGAGGAAACAATTGGATCATAATCCCGATTAAGACCACCGAGCAAGTAGAGAAGATGATCTCGGGCAGAAACCGGATCACCAACAGCAGCTAGTGTATTGCACAACCCCTTGAACTTCTGAAGATACTCAATCATAGAGAGACCACCCTTTTTGATATTCTGAAGAGATGTACGAAACTCAGTAATATTAGAGAGAGATTGGGAAGCATAAATCTGTTGCAGACCATCCCAAATTTCTTTGGCAGTGTTGTAGGAGACAATCTGAGAAAGGAGACCCTCGGATAGGGAAGCATAAATCCAGGACATCAGGAGACGGTTGTACCTGTTCCAAGTTACATAAGTAGAATCTATCACAGTAGGCTCGGCAGAGGAAAACTGGGCTGGGCAAGGAACCGAACCATCAAGAAAACCTTCAAGGCCATGAGCGGCAACAACATTGAGAAGCTGATTGCGCCAGATAAGAAAATTGGAGTTGTCAAGTTTAACATTGAAAGGCTGATTTACAGAGGGAAGATTCGAGAGATGGGCAGAGGAAGAGGAGCTGTTTGGAGTGAAGGGAGCTAACGGGGAAGACAGGGAAAAAGGGAAGAGGCCGGAAGAGGCGGAAGCTGGGAGGCCGGAGGAAGAGGTCACCGGCATGGTGGAGGACCCGACTGGTCCGAGAGAAGGAGAGGAGAGCGGCGGCTCTGATGCCATGTTTGAGTATTGAGAGATGAGACGAAATATCTGGGTTTATATTCGTATTGATGTATATATTGTATATATATTACAGAGAAAAGAACTAAGCCCTATATATATACATAAAACTGGTAGAGTCCTGTATTGTACATTAATTACATAAAAGGACCTAAGGGTATATATGTACAAATACTACTTATCAAAAATTGATATTCTTCTTCACTACAAAGTGACTTGTTTGTCAGGAGTTCATTAGATTTTTAGTAAAAGATTCAGTATTAGTTTTCCTTTCTGCATTTTTGACGTTCGTTGAGAGATTTGTATTTGTTCTTTAAGCAATTCAGACATAAAAAAAACAAAATAAGAGAGAACATAGTGCTAAAAACACATTGGAATATTAGAGGAATTTTTAACTATATTCTATCGGTGTTAAATAGCATCAAACCAACTCGTGCAAGCCTTACCTCATTTCTTGTTGTGTTCATATTGAATTACTTTGTTAAACAATTCATTTTTTGTTTAGAGGTCTTGTATCAGCCACTTGTATATCTCTGAACTACATGACTCATCCCAAAATATTAAAGAAAAAGGATGTATATTTAATTATAATATGATGAATATATTATTAAAATAGCGAGCCGACTACTCGTAATATTCAAAATAAGTAGTAAATTACATATAGAAATAAATTAAGGAACGAAATGAAATTTTCTGATGCCAACGAAATGACGAGGTGTCGTTTCGTATGGGGAGAAAACTATTTCTTAATAAAACTACATTGATCAAATCGAAAATAAAATAAGAAGGAAGTTATCAGTTACGTACCATCCTAAGGTCAACCAAGATTATTGTAATATATAACACCAATCCCTCCCAGGGAAGGGTATATATTTATATTTGTATATGTATGATCAAGCTCCATAATTAATGAATTAAAAAAAAATGTTTGGTCAACATAAATTTATGATAATATTAAGCATGCTACGCGTCACTAGTACTAATAAATATGCACTGATTTGTGTTTCTTCATAAAAAAATATCATTTAATTTTGTGACCAACATTATCATATCCCAAAGTACCAAAAATAACGACATATTACAGAAAAACAGATTAGTTACATAATGGACACAAGGCTATTAGAGCAACCGTAGTGGACGCTACTATAAAAGTACCTTAACTCACCTGCCACTATTTTATCAAAAAAAGAGAAAGAAAGATTAAAAAAAAAATAGCATATCAACAACGTTGCTTATATTTATTCTAACAAATACCCATTTACCTCATCACTTGACCTCACCACCTGACAAACTTCTTTCCTAGCAACACCCATTGAAGTTTCTCTTAGAGGCTTCTCGAGAATGAAGTACCATGATGTTACTGTTGGTACTTTTTGTACTTTATGAATTATTTTTCAAAAAAATAGAAAAATGTATTTTGTGTGTTAAAAGAGAAAGAGTCTCACATGTATTTGGAATACTCTTTTAAGAATGTATATTTAGTGGGAGCTCTACCTTTAGGGAAAATCCAACCGAACCACAAAACTCCATTTTGATGTGAATTTCACATCATATATGGGCCAATTTGGTACAACTGTGTTGTGGGAAAAATCAGTTGTAGATGTGCTGTGGGGAAAAGTCGCTGAGTGTTTGGTAAATTACAGATTTTAAAATGCTGTAAGTTGGAGAAGTTGTATGAGGATGTCATATTTATTTTATTTTATTTAAACAAACTTACACTTTTAAATTAAATGTATTTTTGATAAAAGGCTATTAAAGCGATACTAAACAAAAATATTATGTTATATAATATACATTATGATGTATATATATTATAACTATTCGATGTAGCTAAGATTCGAATTATAATGATGATAGTATTATAATCTTGTTCATAATATAATTAAATATGTAAAACTTAAGTTATCTCAAAACACTCATTTTTTATGTCTTTAATTATTTTCCTTTTATTTTTTTCCCTAAAACATAATATTGATATGTTTTTGATAAATTATAATTTAAAAGCACTATGAGATACAAAAATAATATTATAGTGTATAATAAACTCTACATTAAAGTGGTTTTTTAATTTATACTTACTAAAATAAAATAATATCTAAAGAATATAAATTATAAAAATATTTTTTTGAAAAAAATATATTTAAGAATTAAATATTTTTTATTTTATTATGATATTAATTTATTTAAATATTTTTATTTTGAGTAATATATAATAAATAAGTTTTTTGCAAAGTTTTTTCAAAAAAACTACTTTTAGAAAAAACTAAAAGTTGGGTTTTGCCAGCTTTAGCTTATAGCTGTAGCTTTTGCATAAATTATTCAATAAGTTGTTTTCCGACTCTTTACCAAACACCATTATTGCACAGTTTTGTCAGAATTCAACTTTTTTAAAAACTGTCCCAAACGAGGCCATAATCCAATGATACTGTAGTTTCTTCACCAAAATGATGGGATGCTACAGTGGGTACACTGTAGCCACGACATATTTTTTTCTAATTTTATATTAATATCTTATAAATTTATATATATATTATTTGTAGTATAAATTTAGTTAGTTTATATTATAATTTAATTGTGAACCAAATATGCAATTGATATGTAGTTTATAAAAATTTAAATATATCACAATTAAATATTTGTATAATTTAGTGTGTTTATAATCTAAAGTATTATTGTAAAGTAATTAATACTAATAATTATATTAAATAATTAATTGGATTTAATAATTATTTTGATTTAGTAAAATAATATAATAATGAAGAGAATATCCTATTTTAATAAATAAATAATATAATAATAAAAAATATACTTTTTAGTGTAACTTTTAGTATTGTGGTTAGAATGGAAAAAAATATAGTGCTAAAATTATACTATTTTGATGTTGGTTCAATACCAAAATACATTTCATGGTTGGAGTTAGCCTTAGGGATGTGCCCCAAGGGGTACCCAGTTTTGTGCGCATGGGTTAATAGAAGACACACAATCGCGTGCCGTCGTCTGGCTGGTTGGTGTGACACTAATTATTTTTGTTGAAAAAATGTTTTAATAAAATCTCTTTTATCTGAACGTGAACCACCTCTTTCCCTACATCACAAACATTTTCTTTTCTCGTTGTATGGCCTGGCTTTCTATTTTTTTAAATAAACATTCTTTCTGAGTTTTTTTAGCATTAACGGGGTGTACGTAGAACAGTGTTCTTCAGTGCATAGGGATATTGAGATAGAGGCGATCTGGGCTATTTTTATCCTGGGGACGACATGGTTGATAGGTTGTCTTGCACAAATTGGGCAGAGCCACGTAACTTCTTAAAGAAAGAGACTAAGTCTGCGACTCAACTCAGAAAATTCATTCGGTAAATTCGTTCCTTTTAATTTCAGCAACAACAATTTTAAGACGATTTAGTTTCTGCCATGTCTACTGATGAGTTTTCTGGTTCTGCTTCTTTTGATATCAACAAGCCTTTTTGTTTTGAGGGTCTCTATTTTAAACGATGGAAACAAAAGATGTTATTTTTCCTTACCATGAAAAAGTCGCTAATGTATTGCCCACTGTTAAACCTGTTGTATCTGAGTCTGCTGATGAGAAAGAAAAAGAAAAACATACTAAGGATGTACAATCTTGGGACGAGAATGATTTCCTTTGTAAGAATTTAATTTTGAATGGTATGTCTGGCGATTTGTATGATTACTATAACTTTGACAAATCTGCCAAGGAAATCTAGGAGGCATTACATAAGAAGTACGACACTAGGGAGGCTGAAACTAAGAAGTATGCTGTCAGTCGCTACCTGAAATTCCAAATGACCGATGACAAGCTTGTAGAGACGCAGTCCCATGATCTACAAAAAATTGCGCATGAAATTATTTTTGAAGGTATGCCTCTTGATGAACAATCAGTGGATCAGATGGGTGATGGGTATATATCGGCGCTTCTCGCCACGTCTGCTATGATCGTGCTATGCTCAAAACATACACTGCTACTGAGGATAAGAAAGTGTTGTTGGGAGACTCTCACACCACTACTGTTGCTGGAATTGGAAATGTGGAACTAAAGGTTACCTTTAGAAAGACATTGTTACTAAAAGATGTAATGCATACTCTAGAGATGAGAAAGAATCTGGTTTTTGGTTTTCTGCTTAATAAGGCCGGGTTTACTCAAACTATTGGGGCTGATTTGTACACCATCACTAAGAATGGTATTTTTGTTGGGAAGGGTTATGCTACTAATGGCATGTTTAAGTTGAACGTTGAATTTAATAAAATGTCTACTTCTGCTTATATGTTGTGTGATTTTAATGTTTGGCATGCTATACTTTGTCATGTTAATAAGTGTGTTATTAAGAACATGAGTTACTTAGATTTAATTCCTAAAATGTCATTAAATGATTTTGAAAAATGTGATTTTTGTAGCCAAGCAAAAATAACTAAGACCACACACAAATTTGTTGTTAGAGAATATGAGCCTTTAGATTTAATTCATTATGATATATGTGAGCTTGATGGGGTATTGACCAGAAATGGTAAAAGCTACTTTATTACATTTATTAATGATTGTTCTGATTTTTCCTACGCTTATCTTATGAAAAATAGAAGTGATGCACTTGACATGTTCAAATTAATGGAGACTGAAATTGAGAATCAATTCAATAAGAAAATTAAGATATTTCATAGTGATAGAAGAATTGAATATGATTCAAGCATGTTTATTGAGTTTTATAATTCACATGGAATTGTTCACGAAAAGGCTGCACTATATTCACCAAAAATGAATGGTAAAGCTGAAAGAAAAAATAGGAGTTTTACTGAATTTGTTGTTGCTATTTTATTGCATTCTGGCGCTGCATCTCATTGTTGGGGTAAGATTTTGTTAGATGTCAGCTGTGTCTTGAATAGAGTTCCTAAGTCTAAGAGCAAAGTATCACCTTATGAGATTTTGAAAAATAGGCAACCTAACTTGCCTATTTTAGAACCTGGGGTTGTTTGACTTATGTTCATATTCTTGATCTTAAGAGAATTAAGCTAGCAAGTAGAGCCTATGAATGTGTATTTATCGGATATGCAATTAATAGTAAAGCATTTATGTTTTATGATCTAAATGTAAAAGTTATTGTGGAATCAAATGATGCTGATTTTTATGAAAATAAATTCCCGCTTAAATTGAGAAATAGTGGGGGTGCATCTTCTAGTAACATTCCTATGATTAGAAGTAATGAGCATATTGTGGAGAGAGAATCAGAACCTAGGAGAAGTAAGAGAGCTAGAGTTGCTAAAAATTATGCATCTGATTTAAGTGCTTATACCTTAGAGGAGGATTATGCTAACCTCAAAGAAACTTTGTCTTCTCTAGATGCTGACCTTTGATAAGAAGCCATAAATGATGAAATGGAATCTCTTGAGTCTAATAAAACCTAACATTTAGTTGATTTAACTCTTGGTTGCAAACATATAGGTTGTAAGTGGATTCTAAAAAGAGATTGAAACCTGATGGTACTATTGACAAGTACAAGACTCGTTTGGTAGCCAAGGGTTTTAGGCAAAGAGAGAATGTAGATTTCTTTGACACTTTTTCACCTGTTACTAGAATAACATCCATTAGAGTCTTGATATCCCTATCTGTAATTCATGATTTAGTAGTGCACCGAATGGATATTAAGACTACATTTTTTATTGGTGAATTGGAAGATGAGATTTACATGATTCAACCTGAAGGTTTTGTGATCCCCAATCAGGAACATAAGATTTGCAAATTAGGTAAGTCTCTATATGGTCTTAAGCAAGCACGTAAGCAGTGGCATGAGAAATTTGACAATTTAGTTATCTCACGTGATTTTAAAGTGAATGAAATTGACAAAATAATTTATTATATATATGAGAATGACATTTGCACTATTGTATGTCTATATGTGGATGACTTGCTTATTTTTAGTTTGAATATTCATGTTGTGAATATGTGAAATATCTGTTGTGTGTCAACTTTGATATGAAAGACCTTGGAGAAGCAAGTGTAATCCTTGGTATAAAGATTACTAGGTGTGAAAAGGGAATTTCTCTGGATCAATCTCATTACATTGAGAAGATTATAAAGAAA
Organism: Humulus lupulus; assembly: GCF_963169125.1. Taxonomy (NCBI): domain Eukaryota; kingdom Viridiplantae; phylum Streptophyta; class Magnoliopsida; order Rosales; family Cannabaceae; genus Humulus; species Humulus lupulus. The sequence continues at coordinate 89,906,115 of NC_084800.1, read as the reverse complement.
TACAACTACTTTGATTATAAACCTGCTTACACACCATATGATCCAAGTGTAAAATTATTTAAGAACACTGGTGACAGTGTTAGAAAATCCGAGTATGAAAGCATCATTGGCAACCTTCGGTATGCCACTGATTGTACTAGACCTGACATTACCTATTGTTATCCCCAAAATTTGAAAAAGATGACGTGGCAATAGAAGTGACTAATGGCAAGGAATGGTTGGGTGACCTGGCTTAGGAGTGACCTGGTGGACCAGTGAAGAATTTTGACTGGCCAGAGAAGTGTCATGACCGACCAGGCATGACCTTGTTTGACCAGTCACAAGTTTTTCTGCCCAGGCATGACCTTGTCCAACCAGTCACAAGTTTTTCTGCCCAGGCATGACCTTGTTCGACCAGTCATATGCTTGTCTGCCTAGGCATGACCTTGGCCGACCAGGAATGACCGTGGCCGATCGGTCATGACCATGTCTGCCCAGTCAAGTGCATGTCTGCCCAGCCAAGTGTGTGTCTGCCCAGTGAAGGTGTTCGACCAGCTTGAATGAGATATGGGTCGACTAGATAGAGCAAAGCTGCGCAGGAGATCCCAGAAACGGCTTCAACAAGAATCGGTCTTGGCTTGCGCGAGAATCTCTCATTTATCTCACGAATATAGTGTACTGTTACATTTTGAATATTATTGTAGTTTAAATATAATGAGAATAATAAAATATCTCGATTGTGGGGGGATATCATCTGTACGATCATGAGCCTATAAATACAAGGCTTATGGCATCATAAAGGAGACTTTTTGGGACTTTTGGGAATTTTTTATTCGAATTCTTATTTTCTAGAGAGAGAGAGTACTTGTATTTGAGGGAATTCTTGTATTCTTGTAATCTGCACTGAAGAAACTCAGTTGACTCAGGTTCATTTGATCTTGAGTGCAGATCTATAATCACAATTCTAAGTTGATTAGGCTATTACCAACATATTGGGGCTGAACCACTATAAAATCGTCTGTATCGTTTATTTCTCTTGAATGTTTTTGTCATTTTTGATGTCTACACGTCGTTGGCCAAAAACGCGGTCAACATTTTGGTGCTTTCATTGAGAGCTTGAAGAGAAAGACAAAAGATCTCTGAAGTATTATGGCGCCTAAGAACACCAATGTGGCCTCCAAGAAGATAGGCTCCTCTAAAGAGCCTGCCAGATCAGAAGGTCCTAGCCTTCAAGACCGTGAAACTGAGCCTAGAGTCGTGCTCGAGGACGTAACTCCAGAAGTTGAAGAGCTCCAGGAAGCCATGAGCGCCTTCCAAGAGGATATGGCATAATTCAATGCCAGACAGGAGGCGTTCGCTAAAGAAATGGCTAGACAGAATGCCGTATTCGAGCAGCAAAGGCGGGAAATGGATGGCAGGAGTGAGGAAATCTGACGACAGCAGGAGGAGGCCGATAGGGACATTGCGAGGCTGTACTCGCTCTGGAGGCAGCTACGCAGCTGACTCGAGCCAATGCCCAAGCTGCACCTGGAGTGGCAGCCACCACAGGAGCAAGGACCACATAAACTAGTCGTAAGAACACTGATAGACCCCATTCTCGAGGGCCAAATAGGAGTGATAGTAGCCCACCTGGTCGAGAGGAAGACGGGGTCCGGTCGCGCACTGCCTCAACTCAAAGGGGGAACTCCAGAACCCCTCAAGGAGCCACCGATCAGAGACTTCTAAGTCTGGAAGTCATAAATCAGGTAGCAAGAAACTCCACCTGAGCAGGAGCACAATAGAGCTCCTCGAGGTAAAGAAACTTCCCACTTCAAAGATGGGCATGGGCGTGATGAAGCTGATAGTCATCACACTGAACAGTCGAAGGAGAAGAATGATAACAACCGTCGAGGAGGAAAAGATCGCCCAGCTCAGACAAGAAGGCCACCACTGCATCCCAAACAGTGCAGTGGCAAGGAGCATGTTTCGCCTAGCAAACCTTCCAAGAAAACTCAGAGTACAGTGTTCGATCGATTAGGAAAGCACACCACTCAGAAGGATCTAAGAGATGTCATTGCTGATAGGAGAAGGATCGTCTCGGTCGAAGGGCGAGATCCAATCCGACCTACCAGTCAAGTAGAAATACTTGATGATGGTCTGCCGGATAGGAACGCCCGACCAGGCGGTCCCGAAAATGAGGCCCAAGCGGTGGCCCCAGGAATTCAAGCCCAGCTTAATGCTCTGACAGCAGCAGTTCAGAGTTTGTCAAAATGACCATCTACGATTGATCCAGTAGACCACAGGAGCGGCAACCTTTTCTGTGCTCGAATTAGAGCAGCCCAACCACCAGCAAAATACAAAGCACCGATACTGCCAGTTTATACAGAAAAGGCAGACCCAATAAGGCACGTGGGGAAATTCGAAGATCAGATGGAGCTGCTCGGGGTAAGTGATGACTATCGGTGCAGAGTCTTCCCCACCACATTGTCCAACACTGCCCAGGAGTGGTATTGGAAGTTTAAGCCTAACTCCATCACTTCTTGGGAAAGTTTTAGAAAGGAGTTTTGCAGGCATTTTAGTGCTGCTCGGACCCCTCCTGTTTACGCCAATCACTTGGCAGATATTAAGCAAGGAAAGGATGAGTCTCTCAAGAACTACATACAAAGGTTCATGAGGGAAGCTAACCGAGCTACTATAGTTGGAGATGAGGGGAAGATGGTGGCAATTTCTTCCGGCATTATCTATCGGAGTCCTTTGTGGGACAGCATTCATCGCAATCCAATTTCAACATTACAACAATTTATGGACCGGGCAGACAAATACATGAAGTTGGATGATGCGATTGAGAAGGGAGAGAAGGGCCTGGACAATCCGAGCGGATTGACTGATCCTCCCAAGAATGGTGGAAATGATCAAAATGGTGGTAAGAAACGTGGGAATAACGGGTCTGACCGCCACAATGAGAAGAAGGCTAAGACGGGATCAAACGACAAGCCAACTAAGTATGAACCCCGGTTCACCAATTACACCACTCTTTCGGCGAGCCGAGCGGAGATCTATTTAGCAAGTCATCAAGAGGTCCCCTACCGGAAACCCCCACCTATCAAGAAGGAGACGAGTAAGAGAGATATGAATAAGTTCTGTCGCTTCCATGGAGACTATGGTCACGACACGAATGAGTGCAATCATCTCAAAGATGAGATAGAGTTTCTCCTCCGGTCGGGGAAACTGAAGAAGTATCGAGCAGAGAAAACCCAAGGAGGAGGTAGACGAGATGGATGTCGACCTAAGTTTTTCAGTTGTAACCGATCGGGAAGAGGTGTTAGAGGAGTTTGGCCAAGAAAACACTCTTGGTTTAAGAGAACAAAAAGCCCCATCCGGTGATGATGTCACCAAATAGGGCATTGCCCAAAGCGAGGGAAGGGACTTTGATCCTTGCTTTGGGGATTATGAAAGTGATGTGGGACCGTCCGAGGAGTTAGAGGAGGTCCCAATAGATGAGAATGATCCGACCAGAGGAGTCAAGGTTGGAAAAAAGTTGAAGGCAGAAGTGAGAGCACAACTAATAGAATTTTTGCAAAGGAATCAAGATGTCTTCGCTTGGTCGCACAAGGATATGGTGGGTATCTCACCAACTGTGATCAGCCACGTGCTCAACGTGGATGAAAGATATCCAGCGGTGCAGCAGAAGAGGAGATTGCTTGACAAGGATCGAGCAAAGGCTCTTAAGGAGGAGGTAGAGCGGCTAAAGGAGAATGGGTTTGTAAGGGAAGCATATTACCCTGCCTGGGTTTCAAACCCAGTGCTAGTGCCCAAACCCAATGGAAAATGGAGAACTTGTGTAGATTTTACCGACCTGAACAAGGTGTGCCCAAAGGATTGTTTTCCTTTGCCAAGAATAGACCAGCTGGTGGATGCAACCTCTGGTCATGAAACATTGTCCTTCATGAATGCGTATTCAGGGTATAACCAGATCAGCATGCATCCTCCTGATGAAGAACATACCAGCTTCCGAATAGACATAGGGCTATACTGCTACAGGGTCATGCCCTTTGGATTGAAGAATGCAGGAGCTACCTACCAGCGTTTGGTAAATGGTATGTTCCGTGACTTAATAAGAAAAAGCATGGAGGTGTACGTAGACGATATGTTGGTGAAGTCAAAGGAATCTGAAGGACATGTGCGAGACTTGGAGGAGTGCTTTGCAATACTGAGAAAGTACAGCATGAAGTTAAATCCCCTCAAGTGCTCATTTGGAGTGAGTTCTGGAAAATTTCTTGGGTTTATTGTGAACTCCCGAGGAATAGAAGCAAATCCAGAAAAGATAAAGGCTCTCGCAGAAATGAAGTCTCCGACTAGAATTAAGGATGTGCAAAGCTTGACTGGGCGGATCGCAGCTTTAAGCAGGTTCATCTCTAAATCAACGGACACGTGTGTCCCGTTTTTTAACCTGCTTAGAGGGAGCAAGAAGTTTGAGTGGACGGTAGAATGTGAGCAAGCTTTCCAAGCCATAAAGGAACATTTGGCCCAACCTCCTGTTCTTTCGAAGCCAGTTGATGGAGAAGACCTCTTTATGTACCTAGCAATCACGGAGCATGCTGTTAGTGCTACCTTAGTACGAGAAGAGGATAGAGTGCAGCACCCGGTGTATTATGTTAGCAAGCGATTGATAGGAGCAGAATCCCGATATCCCATGATCGAGAAGTTGGCTTATTGCTTGGTACTTGCATCGCGTAAGTTGCGGCCATACTTCCAGGCATACCCCATTAAAGTCCTTACCGACCAGCCCCTACGTCAAGTCTTGCAGAAGCCGAAGTCATCTGGTCGGCTACTTAAATGGGCGGTTGAGTTGGGCCAATTCGAAATCAAGTACCAACCGAGATCTGCTATTAAGGGTTAGGCTTTGGCAGATTTCATTGCTGAATGTACTGGGATCGCTGATGCTCCCGACCAGCAAGAGCATGTCACTAAGCAGAAAGAGGAACTTCCTACTTGGCAACTTTTTGTTGATGGGTCGTCGAATGAGCATCATTCAGGAGCTGGAATTATATTGGTCACGCCAGAGAAGCACCGAATTCATTGTGCACTAAGGTTCGGATTCAATGCTTCTAATAATGAGGCGGAGTATGAAGCCCTCTTAGCAGGCTTGCGCCTGGCTAGGGATGTGCGTGCCCGATCGGTGGAAGTGAACAGTGATTCTCAATTGGTGGTCTATCAAGTCTTGGGGGAATATCAGGCAAGGGGCCTACGCATGGTGGCATACTTAAATAAGACCAAGGATCTGCTAGCACAATTCGAGGAGTATACCATCAAGTTGGTACCACGGGAGCATAACTCTAACGCAGACGCTCTAGCAAAGCTAGCTAGTGCAAAAGATACCAAAACTCTGAACATAGTACCGGTGGAATACTTGGCGGAGCCGAGCATTAATGAACAAGAAGCCATGCCTATCACAATAGCTGACACTTGGATGACACCCATCGTTGCTTACCTTGAGCAAGGAACCCTCCCAGACGATCGTAATGAAGCAAAGAAGGTTATGAGGCAAGCTGCTAGGTACATTATGATGGATAGGGTATTGTATATAAGAGGGTACTCTTTGCCTCTACTCAGGTGCATAACACCCGACCAGTCAAAAACTTTGTTAGCTGAAGTGCACGAGGGGTTCTGTGGAGATCATGCTGGGGGGCAGAGTCTATCTAAAAAGATTTTGCGGCAAGGATTTTTCTGGCCTACAATGAACGAGGATTCTATGGAGTACGTAAAGAAGTGTGATAAATGCCAGAGATTTTCTAAAGTGCCCAGGGCACCTCCGAATGTCTTGAAGCAAATGCAGAGCCCATGGCCTTTTGCAGTTTGTGGCATTGATCTGATTGGGAAATTACCCAAAGGGAAAGGAGGAGTGCAATTTGCAGTGGTTGCCGTGGATTATTTCACTAAGTGGACTGAAGTCGAACCACTAGCCACGATCACCTCAAAGAAGGTGTTGGACTTTGTGGTTAAGAATATAATATGTCGCTATGGTCTACCCAAGAAGATAGTGTCTGACAACGGCACCCAATTCGACAGTGACATATTTACCGATTTCTGCACTCGGTATGGCATCACGAAAAGTTTCTTCTTAGTGGCCCATCCACAAACCAATGGGAAAGTTGAAGCCGTAAACAAAACTCTGAATGCCACCTTAAGAAAGCGTCTGGAATGAGCTAAATGTGCTTGGGCGGAAGAATTGCAAGAAGTCCTTTGGTCATACAGGACTACCGCCCGGACAGAAACTGGTCATATCCATTTCTCCTTGGCATATGGGTATGAAGCCATGTTACCTGTGGAAGTAGACCCACCATCTCATCGAAGGACCATGTACAACCAGGAGTAGAATCATCAATTGCTGGCAGAATCTTTGGATTCCCTCGAGGAGAGACGAGAAAAAGCAAGCTTGAGAGTTGCTTCTCATCAGTAAAAAGTGGCGCGCTATTTCAATTCCAAAGTCCGAGATCGAAAGTTCCAAATCGGAGATTTGGTCCTCAGAAAGGTGTTCATCAGAGATCCGGCGGCTGGAGTACTAGGACCAAACTGGGAGGGGCCGTATCAAATTGAGCAAGTCTTGCCACCTGGCACTTACAAGCTTGCTCGGTTAAATGGAGAGCTAATCAGGAACTATTGGAATGGCGAGCACTTGAGGAAATATTATCAATAAATACTGCTTACAGGGTAGTAGCTTTGTATCAAGTGCTTAACTTGTTATTTAAGTTTGTTTGTGAACTGGCTATTTGCTAACCAGTCATGTTATTTTGTTTAAGACTCGTAATTAGACACATTTTGTCATTTTTTTTACGAGTAATAAAAGAGATCACGCGCAGCGTGGTCGAATCTTGCTACAAATTTTGCATATATGTTGATTATTCTTGCTGGGCAGTGTTCAACTGTCATTACAATTTAAAACAAAAAAGGTCTTCTAAAATATATATATATATACCAGGTAGTGTTCAATTGGTCGGTATCCATCGGATGAATGACCAACGTTTAAATAGTTGCATGTTTTTGCAGTGGTTAACTGCTGAAATATGTTTGTATATTCTATGTGTTTCACGAGTAGTAACTGCTCGGACAAATTCGGTCAAGTAGCAAGTGATCAAGGATTTTTCAACCCTCAATCACTTGGGGGGCACATAGGGTATACTGGCGTGCACTTCAACACAGGCAATAAGAGCACGAGCAAAGATATATGTTTTTAGGCTGACTTGTAAATTTTTGAAGTCCAAAAAGGCCATTAAGCTAACTTGTTTGACAAAGCTTAAGTAACTTGGAATTTTTTAAAATTTTAAGTTAGAAACAGATATTCGTGTGACAATAAACGTTAGGCTCATAAAATGTTAGAGCAATAAGAGCGTGAGGAAGTATACTTAGTATGGACTTATGAAATGTCTAGAATTTCTAAGTTAGAAAACTAAGTACTCATGCGAAAATATAAGGCATATATCAGGGTGACTTTGCTATTCACAATAAACTTGTAATGTTTTAAGTATAAAAAGACTTGAATGTTTCAAGATAGCCAAAAAAGAAAAGTAAAGTACAAATGCCAAACAGCTCGATCATACGAGCAAGAGTATATAGCAAAACACAAAACAAAGTATGATAGAGGGCTGGTAGAATGACAACTTGTTTGGTCAGGCAAAGGCTTCTCTGGTCAGATGAGGGGTCACTGGTCGGCTCTGGCAGGTTGGTCAACCCCTTCCTCAGCTTCAGCTGCTCCTTCCGGTCGGAGTGACAACGTGGGAGAAGTAGATGTGGCGCCGGCAAGATTAGTAGCTTCCTCAGCAGCCCTAGCCTCACATTTAGCAAGCTTTTCTGCCTTAATCTCCTCGGTGAGAAAGTCGAGGTTGAGATGCTTGTTTAGTTTCCACACCTGATAAAAACAGTTGAAGTAGATTTCTTCGTAGCGAGTAAGATCAGCTTCTTTCTCCTGCTTCAGCTCCTCATTCTCGCGAATCAGTCCCTCGTTCTCGCGAGCCAACCCCTCGTTCTCACCAGTCAGTTTCTCTAGCCGATCAGTCAGTGACTTGTTGGTTTGGGTTAGTTTATCATTCCCATCAGCCAACCTCCTAAGAGACTCCTCTTGCTCAGCCACAGTCTTCTCTGACTGCTCCAGCTTGGATTTGGAATCTTTCTCCGAAGCAGTTAGAGTTTCCACTTTAGCTTGGGCGTCCACTAGTTGATCATTTAGGACCTTGATCAACTCCTTATAATCAACTGCTCGGAGTTGAGCGTGACTAATGGTGACAAGAGACTGCATGGGAAACATGATGTTATTACGAGTAAACATATTAATAACAAATTTTCGTAAGATAAAACACTTACATTCATCAATTGAGCAAGCCCTCTTCTTAAGACGACTTCAACGCTAAGCCGAGGAAGTGATTCGAAGCTTTGGAGCATTGAAGTATCATGGGTAGTTTCCTCGAGTAGTTCTTTTCCGAGGCCGCTAGCAATGCGGAGGACCTCACTCGAGCTAGCTGAGCGGGTAGGAGTTAGGCTCGCAGAGGGAGGAAGCGAGGAAGGAGTCAACTGCGGAAGTGCAATCAACCCCTCAGGCTGTCTCCTTTGGCTGGGCGGTACTGTCCTCGAGACCTTGCTCGGGGGAGTGGAGCCACTTCCTTCTCCAGACTTCCTCTTTAGGGCAGGATGGACGTTGTAATGCCTGAACATCTCTGGATCTGCAAAATAGAAGGCACAAGATTTGTTAGTAAAAATATAATAAAGCAATATGTGGATAAATACATTACTACTACTAGACAGTTTTATTAATCTCATATCACCAAGTTATCAAACATATTACTATGACTACTAGACCTGAGTTGAGGATCTGATTGAGGAAGTCATCCTCGTCGTCGGATGATGAGCTCAGGTCCCTTTCAGGCTGGATGGCCTTTCCATTCCCGGACTGGGTGGGAATAGTAGGTCTGCACTGATCCTCTGGCTGAGGCTCCCTAATGATGAGATCGCCTGGTCTATGGCAGTGAGGAGATGGTCCAGGAGAAAACTGGTCAGCCACCACCTTAGTGCCGGTGTTGGACTGATCAGTTGTGTTATTCTCCTCAGCAGTACTCTCCACTGTGATGTTTTGGTTACATGGTAGCAGACCCACCATCTGAAGGTTGTCCACAGTAACCAAAATTTTCACGTCCTTCTCCTCGATACACATGTTGGCCAACTCCTCTGCTCGCTTGAACATCTCTTGAGTGGGCAAGGGTTGATCGAATGGACCCGCATGTGTAAAAGCCAAGTTGTTGGCTCTGATGTCTGATGTGAGGAAATACTCTGTATAGTATTTCCCAGGGTTCGACTTGTGGGCGATGCCACAAAGGTATTTAACCCCCTTTTTCCTATGAAAGAGGTGGAAAAAACCTGTATTCTTATGGCTTGGGTTGGTCCTGAAGTCGAACAAGTAATGTATCTCGTGAGGAGTAGGCTCATCCCAGCCTTGCATGTAGTAGAGAATGTACAGCGCAGAAAACGCCTGAATCCCGTTCGGAGCGATCTAGAAGGGAGAGACGTTGAAATAATCCGCTACTGACCAGAAGAAAGGGTGTAGCGGGATGGTCGCTCCTGTGAATATATGGTGCCTGGACCAGGCACAGTATGGTCCACCGGGCCTGTTAGCTCTCTGGTGAGGGTGTGGACATATCACATTCACCCCTCTCAAACCCAAGGCTTGGATGTGTTTGTCAAACATCCCAGGGTTGAGTTTTGTAGGCTTGGCGGTAAACCAGGAAGGTGTGTCTTCTCCTTCCTTCCTTGGTTTTTGGACGGCCAGGTGCTGGACCTCGGTAGCGAAATTCTGGGTGGTTTGTCTCCGAGTCTTGCTTGATTTTGACATCTGGCGAGGTGGCCTCGAAGAAGCTGCAGTGTGGACCTCACTGTGTTCCACCACTTTTTGCACCGCTCTGCGGGCAACTTGAGGATCCTGGTCCTGTGGGAGTCTATTGGAATTTTTCACCCTCATTGTCGACTGTGCAGCTTGATGAAGGAACTGCTCTTCGTGAAGAAAGTACAAAGCTGAACGGGGAAGGATCTGCTTAAAGCGGCGGAGGCGATCCTCAGGAGTGCGACTGGTGGGAGACTTTGACGAGGAGTCGTTGCTTTGAGGGGTCTCGATCGACTGCGGGACGGACGTATCGGAATTCGTGTGGTTGTCACCTCCCCTATAGTCAAAGCGATTCATCTACAAAAAAAATAAAAATGGGGAGGTGAGTAACCATACAGATAAAATTCAACAAAAGCAAAGTTTATTTTTTCTACTTAGAAAAAATTTATCTAAGTAGTGAAAATTTAGCATGCATGGAGAAAAAACAATTTTAGTGCCTAAAAATGTTTAAAAGTGCCTCAAAATGCTAAGGGGCAGCGTAAGTGTGCGCTCGGGTGCGCCTGGTCCGAGGGGGTGCGTGCCTGCAGTGTGGTGTCCTCTCGGGTGCGTCTGGTCTGAGGGGGTGCGTGCCTGCCGTGTGGTGTCCGCTCGGGTGCGTCTGGTCCGAGGAGGTGTGTGCCTGCTATGTGGTGTCCGCTCGGAGCTGCACGCCTGGGTCGAGGAGCTGCGCGCCTGGGTCCTGGGGTCCGAGGAGCCATGATGTCCAAGGTGTGTGTCCAATCCGAGGGGCCTAGTCCGAGCAAAGCCAGCATCCGATCGGATGCCCTTGGGTCCGAGGGGCTATTATATGGTCCGATCGGACCATACTTTTTACACAAAAGAAAGAGCTATGGCCACTCGGGCATACCCCATGTCCCATACCCAAATAAATCTTAAGCCGAAAACATAAGCCTAAAATCCCTAGCACAAACACATTTTTTCACCCAAAATACACAACCAAAAGATCAAATGGGGAAATTGAAAGGTTTTCCAATGTTCTTGGACCCAAATATACTATCAAATATCCAAAAATCCATATTCATGATTTAGGTTAAAATGAATCATTTTTCTTTAAATTTTTATGAAATTGAAAGTAAAATTGGGTTACCCATAACCTAAACAACATCAAAACAGCCACCAAACATATTATATCTCCAAGATTCATAGACAAAATTCAAAGAAAAATGCTAAGGAAGTTTCGACCATCTCATGCATTTTCATGGAGTTTTTTAAAAAAACTACAAGAACATGAGGGCATGGAAGAGGAGACTTACCCAATATTGAAGAGCCCTTTATTTGCTTGGAGAAATGAGAAATTTTGACTTGAAGGTCCTTGAAGTTTCAGCCAAGGGAAGAAAAACCCAAGAGGGTTTCGGCCAAAGAGGAAGAAGAAGATGAAAGGGTTTTTTGATGTTTAACTTTCTTGTGTGTGTGGAAATGTGGAAGTATAGGGACATATTTAAAGGGAAAAAGTGGAAATTACCATTTACTTTTGGACCTTTGGGATTCCTGAGATATTTTTTCTCCCCACAATTATGAGCAGTTAATTGCAGTGATCGTGGTCTGTGGAGTGGTCTGTTGCATGGCGGGAAGATGAACAGTTGATTTTTTTTTATAGTGCCGTCAGCTGTGGAGAAAAAAGTTTATTATGTGAGACATCATATAATAAACTTGGGGGGCAAATGTTATCCCCAAAATTTGAAAAAGATGAAGTGGCAATAGAAGTGACTAATGGCAAGGAATGGTTGGGTGACTTGGCTTAGGAGTGACCTGGTGGACCAGTGGAGAATTTTGACAGGCCAGAGAAGTGTCATGACCGACCAGGCATGACCTTGTCCGGACAGTCACAAGTTTGTCTGCCCAGGCATGACCTTGTCCGACCAGTCACATGCTTGTCTGCCCAGGCATGACCTTGGCCGACCAGGCATGACCTTGACCGATCGGTCATGACCATGTCTGCCCAGTGAAGGTGTGTTCGACCAGCTTGAATGAGATATGGGTCGACCAGATAGAGCAAAGCTGCGCAGGAGATCCTAGAAACGGCTTCAACAAGAATCGGTCTTGGCTTGCGCGGGAATCTCTCATTTATCCCACGAATATAGTGTACTATTACATTTTGAATATTATTGTAATTTAAATATAATGAGAATAATAAAATATCCCGATTGTGGGGGGATATCATCTGTACGATCCTGAGCCTATAAATACAAGGCTTATGGCATCATAAAGGAGACTTTTTGGGACTTTTGGGAATTTTTTATTCGAATTCTTATTTTCTAGAGAGAGAGAGTACTTGTATATGAGGGAATTCTTGTATTCTTGTAATCTGCACTGAAGAAACTCAGTTGACTCAGGTTCATCTGATCTTGAGTGCAGATCTATAATCACAACTCTAAGTGGATTAGGCTATTACCAACATATTGGGGCTAAACCACTATAAAATCGTCTGTATCGTTTATTTCTCTTGAAGGTTTTTGTCGTTTTTGACGTCTACACGTCGTTGGCCAAAAATGCGGTCAACACCTATGTTGTGGAATTACTGTGCAGATTTACTAGTAAACCTAGTTAGAGCATTGACATGCTATTGAAAGGATCATGAGATACCTTAAAAGAACCAAGAACCTCGAATTACATTATCAGAAGTTTCCAGCTGTCCTTGAAGGATACAATGATGCAGATTGGAACACTTGATTAGTGGCCAAAAACACACATTTATTTATTTTAATAGTTAAAATAAATTAAGTTTTAATTAAGATTTTCATGGAATTAATATGATTTATTTTATAATTGAAAATATTTAATTTTAATTTAATTTGTTTTATTTTGTAGGAATTAGTTGGTATTTTTGGCACTTGAAAATTCAGAAAATTTAGAAAAAAGAAAGAATTGTTTAAAATGAAGAAAAGAAGGAGAAAAGTAACATTTTTCAATACCCAAGCCCAAAAGACCCAGGCTTGCCTGTCTCTCTCCCTCTCCCCAGCATGCTACTTGGCTAGCTGAGTGTGCTAACAAGTGCCACACGTTTCGTAAATTCGAGGAGTCAAGTTAGCGGCCTGTGACAGTTGGTATTAGATCTGGGTTAGAGAAAGTTTGGTGACCCCGCATGATGGTGAGCAACACTCAAAGGATCGAAGCACTGGAGAGGCGCGTTGGAGAGCTAGATGGCCTGAACGAGAGGGTCAGGGATCTTAGCTCTATTAGGCTAGAACTAGAGTCGGACGACACACAAAATCGCATGGCTATGTTGGAGTGGGATACAACCAATTTACTAGCCCGCATAACTGCAATCGAGTGAAGGGAGAACCTTTCAAGTACATTCAATAGTCCTCAGAGGGAGGAACGTATTGAGGCAGTGGAACGAGCGGTGAAAGACCTACAAGATACACTAAATGACCTTGTAGAGAATCGCAGGGGGTCAGTTGAGGCGTTGAAGGACGAGATGTTGGAGATGAACACTAAGTTGAACCTTACCATGAGGGTGGTCAGGAATCAGCCTGCAGTTGGACCCGTTGGCATGGAATATGGAAGAGTAAAAGTGCCTGAGCCAAGGCCCTATGGCAGAGCTAGAGACGCAAAGGACTTAGAGAACTTCATCTTTGACATGAAGCATTACTTCAGAGTCGTGAAAGCTGAATTAGAAGTTGATTTCGATCGTGGAAGGGATGAGGCTTCACCATGGGTTCCGACTAGGGACAGAGAAACTCCTCAACGTCAATCATTCTCAAAGCCAAATCTCGACTGTTGGGAAGGACGAAGCTCCTTGATGGAAAAACTCGATCTATGGTAAGGACCATTGGAAGGGATGGAGTACCACAAACCTAGATCTCGACCATAGTTCATAGTTCTTCAGATCAACAGAGAAGAAGAAGAAGAAGAAGAGACAAATATTAGTTTTGTTGTTTTTTTTAATTAGTAAGAATAGATTTAAATTTTCACATTTAGTTTCTGTTAGTTTTTAGTTTTCTTTTTTATTTAGATTAGATTTATGTTTTAATTTTAATTTTAATTTATATATTTTTTATGTTTTTATTGAAATTATTTCTTTGCTATTACTATTTTAAAGTTTTAATTAATTAAAAATTTTATTTTTTAAAATTTTATATTATTGTTTAATTGAATAATATTATATTTTGTATAATTTAACTCATTAGCTAAAAAAACTAAGGGCATTTTAGTTATATTGAAAAATTGTTTAAATGAAATTTGGCTCGGGATATTATTTTGATCAATTTTACAAGATACAAGGTCTGATTTGTCATTTAACAAAATACAGGAGCCGATCGAGTATTCAGAAAAAAATACGGGAACCAAACTGGTATTTTCCCTATTTATAATACACATGACTACTAATTAATATATAGTCGTGAATGATGACGACATGAGATTAATTTTTATTGGCGATAAGTTTCTAAAATGAAGATACCAACAAGATTTTTTTTTCCATGTAACACATATAACTAGCTCCATTTTCAACTAATAACACAAAGGCCGATCGAATATTCAGGAAAAATACGGGGACCAAACTAGTATTTTCCCTATTTATAATACACATGACTACTAATTAATATATAGTCGTGAATGATGACAATAGGAGAGTCGATAAGTTTCTAAAATGAAGATACTAACAAGATTTTTTATTCCATGTAACACATATAACTAGCTCCATTTTTAACTAACAACATTTGGCCTGCACACATTTTTTTCTCATTATTAAAAAGAGTAATGATATGTGCACCCAATATATACACTCAAAAATTACATAGTGACGTGACATTGTTTTTCCAATTCAATAGTAGGTCCCAGTTTTGATAGATGCGATTGAGAATAAAATGAAGAAAAAAAATGTGTCTCATGTAAATTTTCCAATTCTAATCCCCACTCCAATGTCAATATATATTTATTTAATATTAATTCATTATTTTAAAAAAATCTCATACGAAACATCAAAAATCATATTCAAACCCAAACTTTAATCCCAACCCGCATATAAAATAACATCATAGAAATCATATTTAAATACCCTACCCTTTTATTCAAATAGACAACCAAGAGAACAGATATGCCTCATAAGATATTTTATAAAATTTTTAATTAGCATGCACAATTTTTCAATTTTTGCATTGAGTTGCATTGATTGTGCGTTGGCGTTGTATTGATTTTGCATTAAAATCAAATTTTGATAGGATCATCAAAATGCATCGATATAACATTATTTTTACATCTTTTTTTGCCTCTAAAATCAAGTTTTGATGGAACCATCATCGTGGCAGAATACTACTTATACAACCTAGAAGTCTTGTTGGTTAAAATTAGGATATCGTCCCTCCAAGACACCAATCATGTGGTGTGTCGGTAAGATAATCAAGGAGTTGTTACCCTTGATGTGAATCCAGCTTTCATCAAAGAACAAAGCACATCAAAATTGGTGTTCATGTTCTTCCCTTGAAATATTAAATTATGCTTTGTCCCTATACAAGATCAAATTGTTGACCAATCTCTCAAACTAGACATAAGAGATCAATTTCTTCAGCTTCAGCCCAACCTTCAAGTTGTGGAATCCCCTTTTTGTTTGAGGGGATATGGAGACTAAAGAACCGGCACAAAATGAGAATTAAAATTTATGTTTTTATGTTAGTCTAAATTGATTATTGAAGTTATTTTACAGTTAAATAACTAATTTTTACTAGCTTATGTTTAGTTAGGTTCTTTCAGTTGAGTGTACGGTAAAACCTCTATATAAGAATAACATTTATTTTATTATAAAAAAATTTGATCCCAATTTCAGCTGGTTATAAATAAGAATAATCTCTAAAATGTAATTAGTTATATATTATTTAAGTCTCACATGAAGAAAATATATCTCTATATAGTAATAATTATGTATACAATTAAATAAATATATATTATATCATTTATTTGTACTAAAATGAAAAAATTAAAGATTTATTCCAAAATTGAATTGCTTGAATTACTTTTAAATATATAATAGTTATTATCGAGTTTTTATTGTTATTGTTGTTAAAGTTTATATTTTTTATGTTTGGAAATCATTTTCTACATATACCTCTATTTAGTTATAATCTATCAATTAGAATACAATTAGTTCATACAGCATTTTCACATTACCTTTGCAATATCATTTCCTCGTTCTCTATCTCTCTCTACCATTTCGTTACAGATATTAATACTATATGGAAAGTTGGAGTAGACACGCAACAAGAAATAACTAATAGTGTAGGACAACTCCTAATCCTAAGGTCAACCAAAATTATAGTAAGCCTCAAGGAGGAAAAATAAAACTATATTATAGTAAGCCATTTATCAATTGACAAATGGTTATTCAAATTGATATAATACTTGGTAATATTCTTCTATAGTCTCAGCGAAATCATGATCACCATGTAGACATTAAATTATTTGATTTACGTTTCATCTTCTTCTAGCCAGGTCCATTCAACTTTCTCACCAACCAAACATATCCAAGTCCTAAAATCAACCCTCTAACGACATATCACAAGAAAAACAGATTAGTTCATCACATCATGGACACAAGGCTATTGAAGGCTTCTCAAACTGGAAGTACCGTGATGTTACACCAATTGCTTCAAGAGAATCCTCTCATACTCCACACACACGATCTTTTCTCATCAGACAATCCCTTACATGTCGCCTCGATGGCTGGCCACGTGGACTTCATCAGAGAGATTGTAAGGCTAAAACCAGAATTTGGGAAGCAATTGAATGAGGATGGTTTCAGTCCAATTCACATAGCTTCTGCAAAAGGGTATTTGGAGATTGTGAGGGAGCTTTTGAGAGTTGACCAAGGACTTTGCAGGTTAGAGGGGAGAAATAAGTGGACTCCTCTTCATTTTGCAGCCAGCAGAGGATGGTCAAACCTCGTCAAAGATTTTCTCCTGGTTTGTCCTCAGAGTCTTGAAGATGTAACTGTTCAAAAAGAAACTTCTCTGCATCTTGCCATTAAGAATAGTCAATTTGAAGTAGTTGATGTTATGTTGGCATGGATTAAAGAAAAGAAAAGAGATGATATACTGAATATGAGAGATGAATTTGGTAATTCAGTTCTTCATCTAGCAACTTGGAGAAGACACCGACAGGTAGGCCAAACTATATGTTTTCTTTCTTTCAAGTCAAATAATTTATCACAACCAAGCAAAAGGGTGACAAATTTGATCAAGAAAAGAATAATCTAATTGACTCTAGCAAGATTAGTTGTATAAACCATTAGTTTTAGTTTCACTAGCTGTATTGTCATGACTCATGTACAACTATTTTTCTTACATGACAACATAAAATACCATTAGTTTTAGTTCCACTAGCTACATTGTCATGACTCATGTACAACTATTTTATAAGAAATTTTTCTTGCAGGTAGTGGAATGGTTAATCGGCTTTGGAAATACCACAACAGGAGGTACTTTGGTAGTAAATTCTGTAAACAAGAGTGGCCTCACTGCCCTCGATTTGCTTCTAATATTCCCAAGCGAAGCAGGCGACAGGGAAATTGATGAGCTCCTTCGCAAAGCTGGAGCTAAGAGAGCAAACGACACGCTCTTCTCTTCTTCACCATCGTCTTTCGAATACAACACTAATCAACAAACCATGGAAACCCATTGCACCAGCGAGAGTGAAGATGATTTATTGTACTTCAGGTTCAAAAAGGGTAGAGACTCACCAAGCGATGCCAGGAATGCCCTCTTGGTTATGGCAGTTTTAATGGCCACAGCAACGTTTCAAGTGGGAATTAACCCTCCAAGCGGTGTTTGGCAGGACAGTGACCCAAATGGGAATGGCACTACCCCAAAACACGTAGCTGGGAGCTCAATTTTGGGGTCATACAGTCAAGTTTCGTTTACCTTATTCGTGGTTTTCAACTCCCTTGGACTCTCCCTCTCACTTTACATGATTACCATCCTCACAAAGAATCTACCTATGCAGTTGGAGTTTCAATTATGTGTAACTGCACTATATTTTACTTATTACACTGGATTGACCAGCATGGCGCCCCTAAATGGTATCAGGACCGTCATCGTAGTATTATCAGGAGTTTTGCCTCCTACTATTCCTCACTTAGTCAAGCTTACTAGGCTAATTATTATGAAGAGTAAAATAGTTCTACAATATCTCTCGAAATCTTTATGTTGAAACAAACTATTATCTTACCTTGTATGCATAAACTATTATAGTCAGATGTTACTCTTTTGTACTGACGAGCATTTTGCTGATCTCTGGCCTACATCGATGGTTAAGATATAGTATTACATTGTATTAAGAAATTGAGTGAATCAATTGTTTATTTGTAATAAATCGTGAGGAAATAACTTGAAGATAAAGATATATGTATTCAGTAAAACTTCAATAAAACAATAGTGTTCGACCAAACTTATTATATACTAATTGAGAGGATACAACTCAACATAGATATTGGTACAAAAGAATTTCTTAACATCCAAAAGTATCAAATTTAACATTAAGAACACCCTAATAATTTATTAGACTAATATTTAAGTAAAAAAATTTGGCACATTAATTTACTTTTTTTTTTTCTCAATAACCTTTCATTTCTTTGTTACAAGGTTTACGCCATCGCAGACCATTGTTAATTATCTATAGTATTTTATCGGATAATGGTAGGGTAGTGAAGTTTAATGATTATTATTCTTAGTATGAAAATTCCGTACTCTTGCCAAGTTATTTGGTATTTTGGTGCAAAATTAGTGGAGTTTCATTATTTGCTAGCTAATAGGCTAAAGTAAAGGCCGATTTTTACATGACAAATAATCTTTATTAATACCAATAAAATGATTCAGAAAATCATTTACAGTTGTTTAGCCTAATAATCCTTATAATAACCCAATGCTTATTAAATTCATAGTTTAAATTGTATTCCCATTATCAAATTAAAATCGAAATTAATTTGACTAATTATTGAAAGAACATTATCAACACCCACCAAAGAAAACACAAGATGACTAGGGAGAGATTTTCGTCTTTTTCAATGGTTATATACAATACTACCCTGGAATGGCAACTGAAATCACTACAAATAAATTTAAAATTGGCTTTACTAAAATATCACTATAGAACAAAACTAACCTTTGTCAAAAAAAAAGGAATAAAAAACAAAACAGGTCGCCTCTACATTTTTTTTTCCAATAAATAAAAATAAACAAAATTTGTGGTTGGTGAGCAAGTGTACTACTTACCTCGACCGCCTCGACCGCGACATCGACCTCGTCCACCACCACCACCACCACCACCACCACCACCACCTCTACCCCTACCTCCATTTAATTTCTTGGAGAACTTTCGAGGATCCTTGAGACCAAAATACTTCTCAGCAGCATCTTTCTCATCTTCCTCATCATCTCTATTCCTCCTCTTCTTCCCAACTCCATCTTTGATTTTCTGTAGTACATATATCACATATTCACAGTTATGAGCAAGCCATATAAGGCACTTGAAACAATAATAAAGTCAGAAACATAAACTATATTTGTACCAGTTGGGCAATTCTTTTGGCATGTGAAACACGCTCCAACAGTAGCAAGACTACTGCTTCTTCAGCAGAATACATGGGTAACTTTTGACCTGAAACATGTAATAACTTTTTATTATTATTAACTCACTCAGATATTCTCTTTGATGCCTTCCAAGCCACAAGCACAAAAATGTATATTACTTACCAATATACTTTTCAATCTGTAAATACCACTCCAGCTCGTACTGATTCACAAGGGAGATTGCAACCCCTGATCGACCAGCTCGAGCGGTTCTTCCCACTCTATGTATATAATCCTGTGGCCAACTTACAGTTAGTACAGCATAGCAGAGTTCACAAAAGAAAAAATAATTACAAGAACAATTCTTGCCAAATTTACATAATTAATTCAAAACCGAATAGATTGGTGTAACAAGCCTTTGAGAAAATTTTGCATATCAATAGTAAGAAAGTAAGAGATATTCAGCACATGAAGTCTACATGAAAAATAATGAATGATTGCATTCAAGAGGAAAAAGCTGATATAATACACTCATTCGAATTTCACATGGAATGGAGCTTCTAAGAAAATTAGTAAGCACCAAGAAATACACGTGAAGAAAAAATGTCACCCGGTAAAACATATTGAAATAACTCACGCAGTCTTAGAGAGAAGTTATTGATGAATAATAAACAAATAAGGGAGAAAAGGTGCAGTAACAATAAGTTGATAACATAAATAGATTAAATTAGATTTCCCACTCTCAATAATTTTGATGCAAGTGGACATGTGACCTTCGTCTCTTTTTCCAAGAAAAAAAATAGTCCAGCATCATGGATGCAAGTTTTACATGCAAACATGTTCTGGGACGGCTAACAGCAAGACTGACCTTGGAGTTTGATGGGATATCATAATTAATGATCATATCTACAGATGGAATATCCAGTCCCCGACTTGCCACATCAGTGCACACAAGTATATTATATTGTCCAGACGTGAATAAATTTAAAGCTCCAAGTCTTTTTGCCTGTCACAAAAATTCCAATGAAAAAAGTTCTGATTTAAGATTTAATGCCAACAAAGGAATTTCTGGTAAATAAATGTATACCTGGGTCATATGACCACTAATTGGGATAGCCTTTAGGCCAAGATTTGAAAGAACCAATGCTAGGAAACGGGTTGCATCACATGTACGAGTGAAAACCATTGATGTAGATTCAGATCTTTTAGTAAGAATATAAACTAGATAGCAATCCTGTAGCAGAAGAAATATGAATTAATACACCAGTAAATTAAGCTTCAGTAGCAAACATTACCAGGAACACCAATAAGTCCCATGGGTTTATGAAACAGAAAACAAAGAAGAAAGTTAGAAACCTTGTATCCAGCAGGCAGAAAGCAATAAAGCTGTGTTAGCGTGTCAACGGTGGAATACTTAGATGCTGCTTCAATCTGAAATATCATAAAACCAATAATCACCTTCACTTCAAGTCAGGAGAAGTATTATTGATAACAAATTTAAGATATGAAGTAAATTTTTTCACCTTCACGGGGTTCCTTAGACAAGCCCTTTGGAGCTTATTGACCTGGATTGCAACAAGCATAATTTGATCAATGTATAAGGATCTTTTGGCAAAGTAGATTAAGTCATATAAGTTCAATAAGTTGTAACTCCTCTAGATCTATAACCCAAGAGTGAACATTAGAAAAATGCTATTATAGTAGGTGAAATATGTCTTCAATTAAAGACTAAAAAGATACAAATCAACAAATACCCTTTTCCAAGAAGCAATTGACATTCACAACAATTACCATTATCCAACAATATAAAGTATTCAGGGTATGATTAGCAAGAACTAGACAGAAGCACATTCACTCGACCTCTTATAAGATTCACATGTTATGAGAAGCACCCACAACGAGAATTAGAAAGTGCATACATAATATATTGTGAATACTTGGCACAAAACATTCAAATGCTGCATTGCAAAAGGTATTCAACGTTCACTACTACTGAAAATATACATCATCATATCATACACGCATCTGTGAATACTTAATATATATAGATGGATAGATATAGATATATTAATTAATCACCTTCTTGGTCATGGTAGCAGAAAATAAATATGTTCTCCGATCACGGGGGATAACATTCAGAATTTCATCAAGTGATTTTTCAAAATCCTCATCCAGCAATCTGTCTGCCTCATCCAAAACCTGTATAATGTGCAAACCAATCATATGAACAACTTAAAGAGTTTTAAAATCAACATACACGAATGCCTAAATAGCAGGAATGATATGATATAGAGTGCAGCAAGCCATGAGACCGTGATCGTGACCGTGATTCCTCAGTCAAATAAAGATGAAATAATGCTCAACCAGGTTTCTAAATGGCAAAAAAATAAAATGGTAGCAGAAACCATCTGGATATAAACAAAACAAATTTAAATAAAAAAAATACCAGAAATTTCAGCATACGAAGAGAAAAACCCTTTGTGTTGGTTAAATGATCCATTAGGCGACCAGGTGTCCCAACCTACCAAAAAAAAATAGAAATTTGGTATATCAGAAACATGTTGAATAATAAATTAAGCAACTGGTATCAAAGGACAATTGCCACTAAATCTAATCATTTTAATCTCGTCAATTAAATAAAACTGCAACTACAATATGATCACCAGTTTACAATGTCTTCAACATCAATAAAGATCATATGTTATGTCCTTCATTTGTCTTCTTCTTCGAAGAAATTCCTTTGATATACTACAATAGATATTCATTTCTTACAACAATTCAAACAGTTTATATGTTACTAAAGGACAGTTTCAAAACCTCAGCTCTAATCAATAGCAAAAATAATAGTAACACAAGCAATTTTAGGGAAGAGCAATAGTAACATATTCCAGCACAGCCGCATTATTAAACAGTGAACACATTGCATATCTAAGAGCACTAAGAGTCTTTGCTTAGATTCAACACTTACAATGATATGTGGCCGCTTCGCAAGATTGATAGACTGTTCCACAATCTCCACCCCTCCAACAAGCTACAGAAAATTATGTAAAGATAATAAGCAAAGACAGAAAAATATAATAGACAAGAAATTTCCATCCAGCCACCCCAACATCTTAGCTCAGATTTTTAGGCTTTGTTTCGATTGAATTATATTTTTAGGGGGAAAAAGAGAACATTTTCCTAACTTTTCATAATGTCTGCTTTTCAAGTTTTCTACAATCTCAATCTTTTGTTCTAATTTAAAGTCTTACACTACTATACAAACATCTTTTTATGACACTTTTTTAGGTACTCAACTATGTGTGTCCTAAAATTTTGAATTTTTTTTAACAAAAATTTGATTATTATTTATTAAAAAAATAAAAAATCACTCAACGCTTTTTCTCTCTCTCTCTCCCTCTCTCTCCTTGCGTCATCTCTGCCAGGGCCTAACAGCTGCCTTCCCGTCTCCGGCCATTGCCACGCGCCACACCATCGGACGTGCTGTCCCACGAAACCCTTGACCCCCGAAGATGGACACCTCACACGCGGCCTAAGACCCTCAACGGGGCACTCGAAGTTCGGTCGTTCATGAGTTTCTCCCAAACTTTCCGAGCATTTTTCGGCCACCACGAGATGAACCACCACCACCACCACCATACTCCTTGCTTCTTGGGCTTCAAAACCCACTAAAAAATCAGACTTAATGGTCACTGGAGTTGGAAGTCGATGCCGTCGGAATCCATGGTGATTTCCGAACCTTCAAGCGTAGATCCGAGCTTTTTAGAGCCATTTCAAACTAAACCACTGCCACCACGACATTTTCCTTGGCTTGGGCTTTAAAACTCAATAGTTTGTTTTCCAAACCACCACCTTTGAATGGTGGCCCTGCTGCTGCCGACCACCACTGTGCTTTAGGATTCAAAACCCACTAATTAATTTTTTAAAAATAAAAAATTAAACTTTTCAGGAGGCGAGTCCTAAAAGACCTCAGTTGTTAAGGCTTTCAATAGAGGACTCGCGCCCCCGTGGGTCCTAAAAATTCTGTTTTGTAGTAGTATTATTAAAGTTTGGTTATAGTTTGCCAATGAAATATTTATATTTATATATATAGGAGAATTCTCCTATAAAGGCTTCACTTTAAGTCCTACCGGTGGGGCTCTCAGTGTTCTCGACCCGTGAATAGTTTTCAACGCGATTTTTTTTATGACCGTGTATATTGTAGCTATTTAGAGCATCGTGCAAATTTTCAGAAAATTCTGAATAGTTTACAGTACCGAAAACTAAGTTCAAACATGTTGCACACGTGACTATTTTTTTTATGCGCGTGGAAAGCAACATGTTTGAACCTAGTTTTCGGTACTGTAAATTATTTGGAGTTTTCTAAAATTTGCTGGATAGTCTAAACAACTACAATATACACGAACATAAAAAAAATTCGCATCGAAAACTATTCACGGATCGAGAACACTGAAAATCTTATCGGTAGGGCTTAAAGTAAAACTCCTATAGGAGAATTGTCCTATATATATACATACTAGTGAAAAATACGTGCCAAAGGCACGTACCACCTGTCCATGTTGCTTATTTTATATAAAAAGTTGTTAAAAGAAAACATATTTAACATAATATTTGTATGGATAAAATATTTTATACAAAATTACAATATATGCTAACAAAAAAAATTACATAGCAGCTTATATATACAAAAGAAGAAACGTGTGGCACCATTCTTAGCTAATTATTGTTACCTTAATATAAAGTGTAATAATATTATTAGAGGATACATATGAATTATTTGTGATTTGTTAGATTTTATTTATATTATTTATTTGTAAATAAATAAGAATTGTAATTAGTGGATACATGCTAATTATTTGTGATAAATTTTATTTATAAATAGGAAAAGACAAAAGAAACTTAAATAATTCATAGGACATGTGGCCGGTGATCAATTAAATAATAAGTAAAAGAAAAAGAGAAAGAAAGAAAGCTCATAGTGATGGAGATATTCGAATAAAAAAGAAAAGACAAAAAAGGACTTTCAGCACCTTATTCACAAATATATATATAATATAAATATAGATATTGATATATATTCTTATTTTTATCTTCAAAATCCAAACACAGCATGTAGAAAATTCAGAGTGTGATTGACATTGTTTTTAAAGTTGTGTTTTTATAAATAAGAATAGAAAATAGTTTTTGTAATTAAAAAAACAAGAGTTGTTTGGTTAATATTTTATAAAATTAATTTTTTAGTTTTTTTTAAATCTTAAATAAAATATTAAAAAATATATTTACAAAAAGAAAAATATTATAAAAATTTGTAATAAATAATAAGATAAAATAATATGAAAGGAAAAGTGATATTAGGAGTGAGAAAGTAAAGAGAAAAACTTTAAAGAAAGAGAGAGTGATGAAAAAAAATTCAGAGGAAAGAAATTAATGCCAGAAAAAATGAAAAATAAAGTGATGAGAAAGAAATTGAAGATAAAACGGTGAAAAGAAAGAAAGTGATGAGAGAAAAAAATAAAAAGAGAGAAAATGAGGAGAGAAGCTAATGGGAGAAAAAGTTATGCCAAATAAATAATGTGAAATAATAATAATTAAAAAGTAATGTGAGAAAAGAAAAAAAATGGACAAAAAATAAAAAAGTGAGAACAACAGAAAATAACTATTTATTATTCACAAAATTTTCTAGTTGTTGATCTCAAAATTTTATATTTTTTGTAACTTTATTTTTAAAAATTATTTTCTAAAAACAACGTCATACACTTTACTTGTTCTAAAAAAAACAAAAAATAATTTTTTAATTAAACAGCCAAACACTCTCCCACATTTTTTTTTTCCTTTCCCTTCCATACAAAGAGTTAGAGATGAGATGGGGAAAAAAATATCTGCTATTGCAAAGGCTGAGAATTAAACAAAACATTTAAGAATTCATTGTAGGAGAATTCAACCAAAAGGGAAAGGGAGGATAAATAAGTCGCTTTCTCGAAAAGAAAAGGACTGCAATTTAGCAAAATCATATTACTTTAACTTAACAATAATTTTCTGAATAAATTTAATCTGTGAAAAAGTCAAGACAGCACATTTCTAGAATCTGTGAGCCTGTTTGTTATTGTTTTCTGTTTTTTGTTTTTAAAATTGTGTTCTCAGAAATGAAAACAGAAAACTGTTACAAGAGGTGTTTGGTTAATGTTTTCTAAAAACAATTTTTTAGTTTTATTTTTTTTTAAATCTTAAATAAAAAATTAACAAATATATTTACAAAGAGAAAAATATTTTAAAAGTTTGTAATAAATAATAAGATAAAATAATTTGAAAGAAAAAATGATGAAAAATAAGAAGTGAGAAAATTTGAGAACAACAGAAAACAATTTTTTCTTGTTTTTAAAATAATCTGTTTTTTGTAACTTTGTTTTTAAAAATTGTTTTCTGAAAACAATGTCAAACACCCTCACTTGTTTTCAAAAAACTGTTTTTAACTTTTAAAATCAAAAAACAATTTTTTAATTAAAGTGCCAAACACCCTCTGTGTTTTCTGGAAAAGCTTTTCAAACAATAAAACAACATTCACTTGCAACTTATCAGAATTCTTAATCATCAATCTCACATAACATATAGAGAGCACCATTAAAATATAGAAACATGCAATGCGAGAACATCCATGAAGCAAACTAGTATGTGTGAAATGCTCACCACTGCACACTTAACACCAATTTCAGATCCTAATGCTTCAAACTGCTTGGAGATCTGGATTGCAAGCTCCCTGAAGCAAGATATAACAAATGCAGATAAAATCAGAACCTTTTCATGAGATATAACAATGACCGCTCAACAATAAAATTCGCTACACGAAACTAACCTTGTTGGAGACAGCACACAAGCAAAGAATGATTGTGGAGTCTCTAAAAGGGCTTGCAATATGGGAAGGGCAAAAGCTCCAGTTTTACCAGAACCCGTTTGTGCAATTCCAATTAGGTCCTTACCTACAAATTCAAATTAATTTTTCAAAACCACTCCTCAAATATATGCAATCACAATGTTAAAGCCATCATATTGATGCCATAATGTAATGTTAATATCTATCTACATATACATACATATACATATATATATATATGTATGTATGTATGTATATAAAGACTTTTGGATTATAAAATAATTAAATCCCTCATCAAATGTACTACTCGGTCAAGAACAATAAATTAACTATGTATTTGGAAAAGAATCCACGCGATGTTTAAATGTCATCTATCCCATGTATGTTTAGCAATCCAATAAAATTAAAATCAAAATATATGAAAAAAAAAACAATTACGCAATGCAAAGTGAAGTAAAAAAATATCCAAAACAGATATCCTAGTATGATCAGAATTGGCCCTATAGTCGGCTAGTTTTCACATGATGAATGCCCTTTCAAAACTATATATAAAAAAAATTAAAATAAAGTTCAGAAAATTTTTCACTTGTCAGATAAAAACTAGAGAGCACAAGGAAAATCTCTAAACTGTGGCACTATCAATGAATTACAGAGAGCATGGCCAAGGAATTGACAGGGTTTCAAATATTAACAAAAATGTGTGTGTGTGTATGTATCTGTTGACAAAACTTATGAAATCAGAGTCAAATTTTAACAAAGTTGAGGAGCAACCATCAAGTGCATGAGGAATAGCTTCAGCCTGTATCTTCGAAGGGTTTATCCAACCCAATTTATCACAAGCCTCAGCCAATTGAGGATGTACCCCCAATTCTTTAAATGTTTTCTGGACCTCCTCGCTTTTCTCTGCCATTCCCAAATCCCTAATCCACCAAATATATCATCTCCATGAGTTTACCAATAATTGAATAACATATGATCATCTTTATATGTGTAACTTAACATACCTCTCAGAGATGAAGGGTAGAGAAGTGGCGAAATAAGACAATTACAATAAGAGAAATAACGGAATGCTTCGTAGTTTCGTATCTTGGAAAAGGGAATTGTGATTCAGACGAGACGAGACGAGACGAGAGAGTGAGGTGGTGACTAAGGGTCTGACTTAAGGCAGTTACTATGAGAGAGATAAATAAGGCGGTTACCTTTTCTTGAACAAATTTTAATATACCCATATACTAATAATAACGGTTTTTCCTCTGTAGCCCTCGTCAATTTCTAAAAAATAGGTCCGAAAAATGATTTCGTATTAATTAGGCCACAGCATTTTTTAATAGTATTGTTAAATGCTATATTTTTTCTTTTAAAACACATAAATAAAATATAAAAATATATGAATAATTTCAAATTTTAAAAATAACTAAAATTCTATATTTTTTCTTCACTTTTTTATAATTTCGCAAAATAATTTTAAAAATTAAATATAAAAGTACAACATTTTAAAAACATTAAGTATATTTATCGAAAAAAAAATCTATCTATATGTCTATATATCTATGTATATCTATTATATATAAAAAGTGTATAGATAATGGAAATTCTTGGTTTTAACGGTTTTTTATTTTTTTAATGTTAACTTTAACGGAATATTCTTATATCTAACAGAATATTCTTATATTTAACGGTAGTTTGTAAACATCTCTTAAACTTAAATAAAATAAAATAATTAATTAAAAAATTTAAGATAAGATATTTTTTAGATATTTTAGAATGATAATTATTTAAAAATAATAAATAATTAAACAAGTTAAAATATGATATTTTTGAGATATTTTACAATGATAATTATTTTAAAATAATAAATGATTAAACAAATTAAAATATAATATTTTTTAGATATTCTACAACGATAATTATTTAAAAATAATAAAATCATACATTTTATAACTTAAATAAAATTTATTTAAACTTAAACTCACTTATTAGAATAATATCATATTAAATATATAATATAATCTAATGTGAATTAGTAACAAATTGCTTTTTTTATAAAAAAAAACTAGCCAGAAACTTAAATTTAAAATACACGTATAATATTTAATATTACATTAAATATATAATATATAATCTCTTGTTGTCACTCCCAAATTCAAAAATTAGAACAAACATAAATTTAAACAAAAATAAATAAATTATTTAATTAAAATAAAATATTTATTTCAAAATTTATATGACATTAATATAAATTTAATAAAAATAATTAATAAATTCTATAAATAAAACTAAACAAACGTGCATATTGCACGTTGCTTGTATCTAGTATATATATAAAGGAGAGGTTCAAGGATATTATGTGGCACTCTAAAATCTCTTCAAATCACTCTTTCTATTTTCTCATTTAATCTAATTTTTTTATTCATTTTCTATTTTCTAAAATATCTTAACAATCTATATATCTATATCTATATATATATAAAGGAGAGCTTCAAGGATATTATGTGTCACTCTAAAATCTCTTCAAATCACTCTTTCTATTTTCTCATTTAATCTAATTTTTTATTCATTTTCTATTTTCTATATATCTATTTTTCTTATTATATTATAATTATGTTTTTTTATTCCAAAGTAAATAGTTTTACAAAATATTTATATCTATATCTATATATAAATGAGAAGGTGGCATCCTATATTTTTTATAATCTATTTTTACTATTTTGTGAGAATTTTATATTGTGTCCAAAAAAAAATATACATACATATATACGTACATCAATCCTTCAACAAATGTAACAGAATTAACCAAATTAATACACATACTTATAAATACATTGATTCTAATATAGTCATACGTAACAGTAGTTATCCAATAATAATAGCATAAAAGAGATATCAATGAGAATGGTCACATATGGTTTAACTAAACAGTTATCACAATTAGATTTTATTATATTATTATATCATTTTATAATTAACATTTTGCAATCTAAAGTATCTAATTTTTTATTATCTTTAATATTTTATTAATTTTTTCAGTTTTAACCCATAAAAGTATGCCGTTACAAAATTATATGTTGCTTTTGCAGACAGTTATCTTCCTTAGAAAGAGAACTAGCTTGATATTGGTAAGAACATATAATACCTGAATATTAATGAGAATTAAAATTTATTATCGGGTGTTGAATCGCTTGATGCTGTCATTTTTATTTAAAATTCTAATTATTATTATTTTCACTAAAGAAAGTAAACTCTGAGTATATCGATTTACACTGTATATATGAATTTTAAAGAACCCACGTACCAAATTTTCAATTTTTCTTTTCGCTATGTAATTCAGTAAATATTAAATCTATATCTTTATATCTATATCTATATCTATATCTATATATATAAATGAGAGTTTCGATGAGATTATGTGAGACTCTAAAATTTATTCAAAGCACTCTTTCTATTTTCTCATTTAATCTAATTTTTATTCATTTTCTATTTTCTAAAATATCTTAACAATTAAAAATATTAATATATATACATATTAATTTAATTAAAAATTTAATTTGCTTAAATATCTTAACTACTTAATCATTGAAAAATACTAAAAAAAATTAATTAAAAATTACATAATAGTTTTCGGTTCTCTATATATCTATTTTTCTGATTATATTATAATTATGTTTTTTATTCAAAAGTGAATAGTTTTACAAAATATTATAATTATTATCATCAATATTTATAATTGTATTTTTCTCTTATTTGATATTTTACTAAGCTTGTGAAAATAAGATATTACTAATGGCATTCTTTGGATTTGTGATTTGTTTTCACTATAATAAATAAATATTTTATAGATTGTAATTTTAGTGGACATTCCCGCAGCAACAAAAGATGCGGAGGTTGATGTGAAACACGAAAAATTCTTTTTAGAAATAAGGAACACATTATGAATGAAAAATAATATTACTAAAAATAAAATAATGCACAACAACAAAAATAATAAATGTTTATTTAAATTATTTATGTTTTTTTTTAATTTAAATGTAATAGTTTTACAAAAATATATATTAACAACATGTATAATTTAATTTAAATTTGATTTATTTCAACGATGTATATTTTGAATTTAAATTTGATTAGATATTTCATTACAACAACTATTTAATTAAATTATAAATATAAATATAAGTAAACAATATTTTTTTCTCATTTTTTATATTACTTTTTTAATTTATAGCTATTAATTTATTAATGAATTTTTTTATCTATTTTATTTGTTCTTTTTTTTCTCATTTTTATTTTAATAAAAATTATAATAGATAAAAATATCTACATATAATAATAATAATATTAATAATAATAATAATAATAATAATAATAATAATAATAAAATCTATCTATTTATATTTTAACTTTTTGACAAAATACTGGATCCAAATGTTAACTTTTAACAATAAAATATTCAAACGGGTAATCAACCAAATTATATGTGGTTCAAATAATCTATCTTTACATTCCTATTTTTTAATTTTTGACAAAACACAAGGTCCACAAGTTAATTTAAAAAAAAAATTAATGGTCAAAATTGGTAAACAACTAAAATACAATGTTCAAAATAGTGTGAACCCTTATAGAAAACATAAATTATATATATTTATATAATTTACTTTTTATAAATAATTTTTAACATTTTGAATAAATATATGATCCACAGGTTAATTTTTAAAAATAAACAATCAAAATGAGTAATCGGCCAAAATATAGTGTTCAAATAATAGATTTATCTATTTCTATTTTAATATTTTGACAAAACTTGAGATCTACAAGTTAATTTGTAAAAATAAAAGTTCTAATGGGTGATCGACTAAAATATAAGGTTCAAAATAGTGTGAACCCTTACAGAAAACAAAAATTATATAAATATATAATTTAATTTTCATAAGAAGTTTGAACATTTTAAATAAATACATGGTCCAAAGGTTCATTTTAAAAAATATAGGGTCAAAACGGGTAATGAGCAAAAATACAGTGTTCAAATAATCAATCTATTAATTCCAATTTTTATTATTTTGACAAAACACGAGATCTAAAAGTTAATTTTTAAAAATAAAGACTTCAAACAGGTAATTGGCCAAAATAAATCTTACACAAAATATAAATGTTCTTATACATAATTTAGACTTTTTATAAAAAGAACTACGCAAAGCGTATAATAATAATAAATAAAAGTAAATGTACAACAAGCTTTTTGAACTTTGTTTTCAGTACTTTAAAATTTCTCAGAATTTTTCAAAAATCTACAGGAGGTTCGCTATACAATAACAGTGAACACCATCATGAAATAAAAAATTATGGTCAAGATGTCTTCACGTGTCTATATAAAGAACATGTTGTACGAGTATAGTCAAAATGAATCACCACCCCACAGTCTCCCAAAAAATATTTTAAAATATATATGTTTTAATAATTACAAAAGACTGCGCGGAGCGCGGTTATATTTTCTAGTATATATATAAAGGAGAGCTTCAAGGAGATGATGTGACACTCTAAAATTTCTCCAAACTATTTTTTCTATTTTCTCCTTTAATCGAATTTTTTATTCATTTTTATTAATGAGGAGATGATGTGTCATTCTAAAATTATTCCAAACTATTTTTTCTATTTTCTCTTTTAATCTAATTTTTTTTATTTTTTTTATTAATAATTATTTAAACTTTAGTTTTTTAGATATTTAAATAAGATATTTTTTTAATTAAATACCTAATAAACTAACAAAAAATAAAATAAAACAAAAACTACATTAAACGTTATTTTTTTACATATTTAAATAAGATATTTTTTGAATTAAATACGTAATGAACTAACATAAAATAAAATAATAAAAAAAAAACTACAAATATATTCTACATAATATACCAATAAAATAACATCTTTGAAGTGGTATATAAAAGATTATCCAAATGAGTAATCAACATTTTGATAAAACACAAGGTCCATGAGTTAATTTTAAAAAATAAAGGGTCCAAACGGGTAATCGGCTAAAATACAAAGTTCAAAATGGTGTGAACCCTTAAGTAAAACATAAATTATATATATTTATATAATTTACTTTCTTTAAAGAATTTTTAACACTTTGAATAAATACATAGTCCAAAGGTTAATTTTTAAAAATAAAGAGTCAAAATAAGTAATCGGCCAAAGTATAGTGTTCAGATAACCAATCTATCTATTCCTATTTTTAACATCTTGACAAAACTTGAGGTCCACAAATTAATTTTTAAAAATAAAGACCTCAACGAGTAATCGGCTAAAATACAATGTTCAAAATGATGTGAACCCTTACAAAAAAACATAAATTATATATAATTTAATTTTTATAAAGAATTTTTAACCTTTTGAATAAATATATGGTCCAAATGTTAATTTATAAAAATAAAGGGTCAAAACGGGTAATCGGCCAAAATACAATGTTCAAATAATCGATCTATCCAATCCTATATTTAACCTTTTAACAAAACACGAATTCTAAAAGTTAATTTTTAAAAATGAAAGGTTCAAACGGGTAATCGCCTAAAATAAATCTTACACAAAACATAAATTTCCATATACATAATTTAGACTTTTTATAAAAAAAAAAAAATCACACAAAGCGTATAATAATAATAATAAAAAATAAATAAATGCACACATACAACAAATTTTTTGAACTTTGTTTTTGGTACTTTAATTATTCAGAATTTTTCAAAAACTTACAAGAGATTTGATATACAATGGACACCATTATGAAAAAAAATTGTATTCAATACGCCCTCATGTGTCCATATAAGGAACATGTTGTACGAATAGGGTGAAAAAGAATCCATGTCGTAGTATTCTCCTAAAAGTATTTTAAAATATGTATATTTTTTAATAATTACAAAAGACTGCGTGAAGCGCGGTTTTGTTTTCTAGTTAGATATAAAAGTGCAACATTTTAAAAACATTAAGTATACTTACTACCAAAAAAAGATTAGATATAAAAGTACAACTTTTTTAAAACATTAGGTTTATTAGTCGTAGCTCGTATAAATATATATGCACATGAATAACTTTATGTACACTACTAAGTTTTACAAAAAGCATGAAATAAACAAACATAAATATAATTAAAATTGATAATATCATATTTTTATTAGTATTAATTATAAACAACAATGTAGGTAATAATATTTTTTAATAAAACATTAATTTAATTAAAAAATATTATGTATTTTTAAAACAATCGTGAAAATACTTTTTTCTCATGTTATGTTTATTATTGTCATAAATTAAATGTCTAAATATTTTAATAATGATTTATTATTTATTTTGTATTTTTATGTATTTTAAAATAAAAAAGAAATAAAAATAGCATTTAGGGACCTAAATAATACAATTTAAAAATGTTGGGCACCTAACTGATATAAAATCAACTTTTGAGATTTAAGTGTCACAAAGTATAAAGAATGGAGACTGCAGTTGAAAAAATTCCAATAATTTTATTTTTCATTTAATTATACCTATTTTATATTAAACAAAACATGTCCTTACCATTTTGAAACATTCAATTTAAATATTCAATGATACGTGTACTCAAAATATATACTCAAACATTACACGAATATAATGTTTAAGGGCATAATTTGAGAATTTCGGTGCACATATCATTTTTCGCAGTGAACTCAATTTTAGGCCTTGGGATCGTTCCTACTACCCGGATTAGTGGGATTCGATGTCTCAGAGGCTAGATCTTGGTTCAGGAACCTTTGTTATTCATTTTATTGATGGTGTCCCATATTTGGTTATGACTAGGTGACCGCTAAATGACTTAAATGTTGATCATTCTCAAGGGTCATTCTTTTATTCATTCTCGCTCGAATCAGAGGTAAGAAAACTGCACCCTGAGTATATGACATGCGTGGTTGTTGTTGAGCCATGTTGGTTATTAAATGTGGACATTGATTGCATATTAAATGCTTAGCAAATGTTGCTTATTTGTGTATGGCACTGACTAGTCAGGGTCGGCACTGGTCGCGTATTACTGACCTGAGAGTCAGAAACGGCATAAGCATCATGAATGCGGGGCCTATAAAAGATTAGATCTAATCGATATCAGCGTTGAGTGACTCTAGGAGCATTAATGCTGGACTGACCCTAAGGTCAATGAAAATTATAAGCGCTTGACTAGTCTAGGACTAGTTACTCAAAGCCAGGGCCAAAGGCCTAGGTGACTGCTTGTCACGTGGCTAGGGAGCGGAGTCCCATGGTTGTGACTCTATGGTCATGCAATAGGTTATATTGGTGACTACTTCATTGAGCACCTATCTTGATAAGCTAGTGAAAGGTTCACTTATTTGTAAAGCCCAGGTGACCCCATCGTCAAATGGCTAATGGGAACATAACCCACTTTAGTGACTTTTCCAATTGTCACTCCTCTATTTTGGACTGAAAGTCCTGAATGATTATTATGATCATTGTTGATATTATATTCATGAAATATTGTGTTTTCTTGTTGGGCTTTGGCTAATGGGTGCTATGTGGTGCAGGTAAAGGGAAAGAAAAGCTCACCCTGCCTTGAGTAGAGAGCTTAGGTGGTGCTGTGTACATATGCGACTGCTTGACCACCACGGCCAAGGAGTTCTCAAGGGAACTAGGGGCTTTACCCTATTTTTGCCGCTTAGGTCGGCGGGTTGTAAATTTAAACTTTAATGACCATTTTGAGTTGTAAATAAGTTGATCATGTTTTGATGGGCCCATGAACAGTTTATGTTTTAAATAAAATATATCATTTCCTTTTGATTGGTTTTCCACCTTACTCTATTAATAACACCTAGAAGCACGTTTTTAACCAAAGAACTCGGGTAGCGAGTTAAATTCACGGTTCAACGTTCACAGTAACTGTCTTGGGGTAACCAGGACGTTACATAGCCTTTAGACTAGACAAGCGCTTTTGTTTTCATCGAACTTAAGGTCGGTCAAGAATTTCATGCTTATGTTGATAATGCTTATGTCGATAATGCTTATGTCGATTAGATCTAATCTTTTCAATTTGCGTTAAATATGCTAATACCGTTCTTGACTCATAAGTCAATACCATATGACCAATGCTCAATACTACTGCCGAACTTGACTAATAAGTCACAGCTTCACAGTCAATACTAACACCATTGCCAATTCTGACTAATAAGTCAATACCATTCACAGATAAGCAAGACTGCTAAGAATTTAATATGCATTCCATATATACAAATAGAGTACTCAACATGCCTCATTAAGAACCATACATGTCACATACTGGGTGCATTTTTCTTACCTCTAGTTCGAGCGAGAAATAATAAAAGAACGACCCTTGAGAATGATCAATCCTTTGATCCCTTAGCGTTCACCTAGTCATAACCAAATATGGAATCTAGTTAATAAAATAAATCATAAAAGGTTCATGGTCTAAAACCTCTCTCCCGAGACATCGAATCGTACTAAAACGGTTAGTAGATTCGATCCCGAGCCTTAGGAATTGAAACCCCGAGCCAAAAACCCTCAAAAGTACCCAAAATAGTACCCTGGAAAAGTAGGGTAGCACTACAGTGCTGCTCCCCCAGGCGCCATGGCGCTACAAGCAGGGCTGCTATGCCCTGGACAGCGTTGTAGCACCCATCTTTGGGTGTTGTAGCACCAGAACTAGGGTGCCTCAGCCCTGGTTTTTTCCCTTCGAGTTCTCAAATTTCCAAACGTCACAAAATGATTCCAAACCTCAACCAAACTCACAAATGAACCCAAAAACCCATTCTACAAGTCCTAGGCATCAAAACCCAATCAAACTTTGCCAAAAACTTCATTGAATTCACAACTATCAAATCCAAAATTCCAGCTGAAAACTAATTGAAAAACAGGGAAAAAAACCAGAGTTTCCATGGCTAAATTCTTACCTCAAGCACAAGATTAAACCATCTTCAATGGTAGAACTCTATCCTAAACCCTCAAGGCTTGATTCCCTAGCTTGAATCCTCAATTGGAGCTTCAAAATTCAAAGGAAAAAGAAGAAGAAAAATGATAGGGAGGAAGAAGAGAAACGTGCTCTGTTTTTCTGCCTAATCTTCCTTCTACAGCTTTCTAGTTCACATATAACCTAAGGTCAAATGACCAAAATGCCCCTAGGTTAAGCAATTTCTTTTCAAAGCTAGCAAGGGCAAAATCGTCATTTCTCGTCTATCTCGTTAATTATAATTAACATCCTCCAATTCCTGTTGTTCTCAATATTCTCAAATGCTAATAAATTATATCTCATTACCCCTTTAATTCCCAGTAATGCACTAATCATCAAATTACCCCTAGACTCACCCCGAGCCTCGAAATTAATCCCGTTATGACCAAACTGCTAACTTGCATTCAAAGATCGTCTCATGTGGAATAGCTCTAACATATCCACATAATAATGTGGTCTCATCCATAATTCGCCAACATGCATGAAAATATACAAATATGCCCTCAACGGGCCAAATTACCAAAATACCCTTATAATGAAAAGTGGACTCACATGCATGCATTTATCATCATATAATAATATAATTCAAATAAGCATGCATATAATAATTTAATTGCATAATAAATCAATTATGCCCCTTAATCCAGGCACTAAGCCACATTAGGGAATTTGGGGCGTTACATTAATGAACCTGCCCATCACGTTCACGGAAGAAGATGCCCGGAACGTTCATTTCCCGCATCATGATCCCTTGGTTATTAATGCCCAAATCCCCAACAAAATGGTATCCCGAGTGTTGGTGGATGACGGGAGCTCCATCAATGTACTATTCAAGCCGGTCTTCACTACAATTGGTTTGACCGAGGAAGATATGGCCTCATGCCCAACACAGATCTACGACTTCAATGAGGATTCATTGCTCCCAATGGGTAAGATTCAACTACTTGTGGCGTTGGGGAACAATATTCAAGGCTCGTTCAAATATTGTACGTTTGTAGTAGTGGACTACCTCATCGCTTACAACGTTTTCTTGGGTTGTTTCACTTTGGTCGATTTTGGCGCATCACCTCCATCCACCATCTCTGCATGAAGTTCCCATGCGATAACGGAGGAGTGGGAATCGTATGGGGAGATCAGAAAAGCACCCGAAAGTGTTATCACGTCTCTGCCCGACCTATCTACATGGTCCGCAAAGATCCTCTTGAAGAGGAAAACGCTGATCCAATTCCACCAACACAGCTTGCACGGAGGGTGGTTCGGGAGGAGGAAAAATTGGACCCGCGGATAGGAGGGGATAGGGCATTAGAACCTATGGAGGAGGTGGAAGAGATATGCATTAGTGGCAGCGACCCGACCAAAGCAATTCGTATCGAGAGGCACCTGAACTTGGACGTCAGGGCTGCCATAATTGCCCGAGTAAAAGAGAACCAAGATGTTTTGGCCTAGTCTTACTCGGATATGACTAGGGGGATCCACCGCAACGTAATATGTCACGCGCCTGAACATTGACATAAATCCAACTCCGTTCTGGCAGAAGCGGAGACCTCTAGGGGCGGAGAGGGCAAAGGCCCTCAAATTAGAAGTTGAGAAGTTGTCCTTGATCAACTTCATTTGAGAGGCCCTGTATCCCATTTGGCTGGCCAGTCCGATGTTGGTACCAAAGCCGAATGGGACGTGGAGAACTTGCATCGACTCCACCGACCTTAACAAAGCCTAGCCAAAAGATTGCTTCCCTCTGCCCCAGGTCGACCAGATTGTGGATGCTACATCCGAGTATGAGGTATTGAGTTTCATAGATGCCTACTCTAGCTACAACTAGATCTCAATGCACGTAGCAGATCAGGAACATACCAACTTCCAAACAGACAAAGGTGTGTACTGCTACATCGTCATGCCCTTCGGGCTTAAAAACACTAGGGCCACCTATCAGAGGCTGGTCAACAAGATGTTCCGAAATCAACTGGGGAGGAACATGGAATTCTACATAGACGACATTTTGGTCAAATCCAAGACCTTGGCTGGACACGCATACGATTTGGCAGAGGCATTTGCCATCATTCGGAAGTATAGGATGAAGTTGAACCCAAAAAAATGCACCTTTGGCGTGGCATCCAGGAAGTTCCTGGGCTTCATAGTAAGCTTGAGGGGAATAGAAGCCAACCCGAACAAGATCAGAGCGCTAATCAAAATTCCATCACCACAGAAGCACAAAGATGTTCAAAGCTTGACGGGAAGAATAGCAGCTTTAAGTCACTTTGTCTCGAAATCCACGAACAAGTGCATCCCATTCTTCAATATACTTCGCGGAAGCCAGAGGTTTGAGTGGATGGTCGAGTGCGAAGAGACCTTCCAGAAATTAAAGGAACATCTGGCCCAAGCACCAATCTTGTCGAAACTAGTGAATGAGGAGCTATTATACCTATATTTTGACCGTGTCAGAACACACCATCAGCGCTGCTTTAGTGCGAGAAAAGGGAAAGGTTCAACTCCTGGTCTATTACATGAGCAAAACGTTGCTGGGCTCAGAGTCCAGATACCCGTTAATTGAAAAGCTCACATTTTTCTTACTCTGATACCTTACTTTCAGGCCCACACCATTAAGGTATAGACAAACCATCCCCTACGACAAGTATTACAAAATCCCGAATCTTCGGGAAGACTCTTGAAGTGGGCAATGGAGCTTAGCCAGTTGGACATAGCGTATTTATATCAAAGGACAGGCGCTGGCCGACTTCATCTTAGAATGCACCGGGATAACCCAAGAGGAAGAACCTGTTGACCCCATAATGCCTTTATGGAAAGTCTTCATAGATGGAGCCTCAAATGAAAATGGGGTCGGGGTCGGGATCATCTTAATATCTCCACAAGTTAGCTTCCCAAATTTGCTAATAAGGCTTAGGACCTTGATTAGCGTGCCTGGAGGGCAATAA
Organism: Humulus lupulus; assembly: GCF_963169125.1. NCBI lineage: Eukaryota > Viridiplantae > Streptophyta > Magnoliopsida > Rosales > Cannabaceae > Humulus > Humulus lupulus. Next base: position 89,866,952 of record NC_084800.1, on the reverse strand, counting down.
TTGATTCAAGTATGTTAATAAATGAATGTAATGATTATGTGATTAGAAATGCATGTTTAGGTGAATTACATATGCATGTGAGCCCAATTTGGTTATTAGGGGCATATTTGAAATTGAGCTCGCTGAGGGAATAAATGCAATATTTGTGTGTATTGTGATTGATACCACGTGTGAGTGGTGATATATTTTTGATGCACAATCCGAGACAGTCCTAGGGAGCAGATTAGCTAGATGGTCACAATGGGGTCAAATACACGGCTCGGGAGGAGCCTAGGGGTATTTTGGGAATGTAATATGTATTTGGGATTTATTGAGTAATGGGTAGTAATTTAGTAATGATTTGGGCGTGTTTGGATTAAATGGGGATTTATAGGAATACTCGGGGACTTAACGGGATTTGGAAAATGACTAAATTGCCCTTGGGTTACTTAAGGATTGAGGATAAGTTTAAGGGGTATTTTAGACCTTTGGCAAGGGATAAGCTTATGTATAGGAAGTTGTGATTCTAGGGTTTGGTAGAAGAAATCAGAAGGAAAGAAACAAAAATAATTCTGAGCTCTCTCCCTCTCTATCTCTCGGTTCTCTCTCCCTCTCATGGTGTTTGAAAATTTGGTTAAGCTTTGTGGATTTTGAGGCTAAAGGAATGAATGATTGAGGGCTTGAAGTGTATAGGAATTGCTCAGGCCAAAGCTAATAGAGAGGTAAGGGTTTAAGAAAGTTTTCAATCTAACTTTCTCTATTTTTTCTAGAATTTTGGGAGTTAAAACTTAGATGATTGAATTAAGGTGTTAATGAGATTTGTTGTTGGAATTCTGGGTGAATAAACTAGTTATCTTGTTTGGATATAAATCCTAGGCAGAATTCTAGGATTAAGGCTCGGAAATAGTAAAATTCAAGGAGGTTAGCTCGTGAAAATACAGGGGAAATCTGGGTTTGGAGGCTCGAGTTGCGGCCCTATTGTTCAAGCACTGCGACCCGTGTATGTCGAAGAGGCTGGAAGCCTCTGTCTACCCAAGCGCGCCGCGGCCCGTGTCCCTCAACAAAGAGGCATTTTTCCTCTGACTTGAGTACACTGCGGCACTTAAGGGGCTGGGCCGCGACTCAAATTCAAAATATTGGCATTTTGAAGGTTTTTAGCTCGGGAACCCAAATGTTAAGGCTCGGGAAGGATTTTACCACTCGGTTTGGTAGAATCCAAGGTTCCAGAGGCTAGACTTATATTCTGGAGTAATTTTTTGGATTAGAGCTTAATGGATGGGTATTCTGAATGTGTTGTGACTAGGTTTTCAGCGAGGCTGGGGTTAGAGGAATGTGCTCGGGATTGCAATGCTCAGGAAGCTTGGGACACAGGTAAGAAAACTGTTGTACCCGTAGAGCAGGGCGTGGCCCTATTGTTTGTATTGCAGGACATGGCCCTAGGTGATTGAATTGTAGGGCATAGCCCTATTGTTTATGTTTAGTATATGTTTAAATATTTGTTAATATTATGCTATGTAGTGCATATTTGTGAATGAACGGCGAAGGCCGAGAACAGCAGAAAGCCGAGTACGACAAGGAGTCGGGAATGGCGTTGAGCACGCGGAGTGCAAGCCGTTAGGGCTAGACCCTCCTAGGATGCTGGAATCATCCTCTCGGTGAAGACCATGAACCCAAGGCCTAGTAAAGCGCCTAGGACGGCATGACCGCTATGTGTTTAGCCTGTTGGCTGTATTGTTATATGTTGTTGATGGATATGCATATGTTATATGTTTTTTGTTGACTTTTCTTGCTGGGATTCAGCTCACAGGTGCTCTATGGTGCAGGTAAGGGCAAGGGAAAGGTCGGCCAACCATGAGTACGAAGAGCGTGGAGCGATGGGTACATGTTCAACTACTTGGCTGCCATGGCCAAGGTTATTTTGGGAAAAATGTAATGTATTGGTATAGATTTGTCGCCTAAGTCAACCTTAAATGTATTTTGAGTTGTAAAGTATTTTCTAAACAGTATTTTGGGATCCCAAATGTATAACTCTTTACGTTTTCAATGGATGACCACACTTTTATATTAAATGCCTTTATACGAGTTTTGTCTCAATTTAGTCACAATTTTAACCTAAAAACCTCAATTAGCGAGTTAATGGCACATTTTAAACTCACTTAGTAACATCAATAAGGAAGTAGGGCGTTGCACTGAAGGTCATCAGTTGCAGAGCGCCCTACGTTTCTAGTTCGAAGCGTCAAACAACAAAGCTAAACACGAGGCCACGCTAGCTGGACTACGCCTAGCCCGGGAGGTAGGAGCAGCGAATATAGAAGTCCACAGCGACTCCCAAATGGTGGTCAGGCAGATTTCAGGGGAATACCAAACGAAGGGGGAAAAGATGGCCACCTACGTGACATGAATCCAACAGTTACTCCAATCCTTCAAGAAATATTTCATCTGCCATATCCCCAGGAACAAAATGTGTTTGCAGATACATTAGCCAAATTGGCCATGGATGTTGAAGCAGAACTCTCTTGGGTTGTCCCGATCGACCATCTTCCCACACCCAATATTCAAACCCCCACAATCATCAACGCCATAGATTAATCCACATCCTGGATGGGCCCTCTCATCCAGTCCCTAACCATGGGGGGATTTCTCGCGGATAGGGCTGCCGCCAGGAAACTTCAGTACCAGGCTCCCAGGTACGTCATGATGGATGGAAAACTCTATCACAGGGGGTTGTCCATGCCATATCTTCAATGTGTATCTAGGACAGAAATGAGTGCAATCATGCACGAAGTGCATGAAGGTTTTTGCAGAGATCACACGACCGGACTCAGCTTGTCCAAAAAAAAAACCTAAGGCAAGGATATTTTTGGCCAACCATTAAGAAGGATTGTGTCGATTACGTCTAAAAATGTGAACAGTGCCAAAGGTACGTGAAAATCCCGTGAGCCTCTCCAACAGAAATAATCCTGGTGACTAGTCCCTGGCCTTTTGCAGTGTGGGGAATAGATTTAGTAGGATTGCTCCCAACCGGGAAGGGTGGTGTAAAATACACCATTGTGGCCGTCGAATATTACACCAAGTGGGTCGAAGTGGAACCAATGAGCACCATCACCTCCAAAAACTCCATGTACTTCGTCATCAACAACATTGTGTGCTGATATGGCCTCCCTCACAAAATTGTGTCCGACAATGGGAAGCAATTTGATAGTGTCCACTTCATTGATTTCTGTGAAAGACATGGCATCATCAAAAGCTTCTTCATGGTCGCAAGGCCTCAAGAAAATGGGCAAACAGAGGTCGTGAATAAGATTTTGAAGGGGACATTGAAGAAAAAACTACAAGCTTGCAAGAGCAAGCTGTTAGGAACGAGTTTCCTAATACGCAGCGGAATGGTGGTGTGGTTGGCCCAGTGTACAACAAAAATTTTGTAACATATTTAAACTACCTTTAAATATGCAGATCCATTAATATACATACATTAATCATAAGCAAGATAATAGTAGAAATCATACCTCTTGAAGCCTATCAAGTGTCATTGCTATCTTTTCGTATTTAGAACGATCTTCCTATCCAAGTCGCTCCCACGTACTCACATCAAGATCTTCCAAAGCGTTCTCTACACCTCAAGAAATGTGTGGGCACTTAGAGAATGAAGGATAGTTTATTTGTGATTCTACTTGATGTACTCAACTCATGAGATCAAGAGAATAGGCCTGAGAATTGGTTCTTTATTTTCAGGGAGAGAAAACTATCGTTCTATTTTTCACAGAGCGAATGTTCAAAGTTGTCTCACATTCTCTTTTCTTACTTGAATAATTTTCTTATTAGTCATACTTAACAGAAAATATTCAAAATTTTAAAAATAAATCTGTAACCATTTTACAATTTACTTTTTAATTAATTAATTATTCTATTAATGAAAAAATCCAAAAACTAATTTTTTTGAATTATCCATTAATTAATTAATTAAATAAATAAAATTGAAAATCCCATCCCTGAAAAATGCTGGCCCTACACGCCACACATAGTCCATGGACTGTGTGTGAACGTGTAGCTTCCTAATTTCTAGGGATATTAGTTTTTCAAATTTTATTTAATTATTTATTCAAATTACTTTGTCAGATAAGATCTAACAACCTGATAACTAATTCAAATTAATTATCAAATATAATTAATTATTTGAATAAATATTAATCTTTTAAATTCAAATCCAATTTGAACTTATCATATCATTATTTCCCACTCAAATAAAGATATTTAATTAATTCTACCAATTAATTAAATCCAAAATTTTCGAAAATAAATATTTAATTTATTATAATTTCGAAAATTATAATTAATTAATTATTTAATTAAATTTCGAAATTAATTTAATTATTTAATATAATTTCAAATATTATACAATAATTAATTTTATTAACTACAACTAATTTGTAATTAATTAATTAATCACTATTATCATATAATTGCATATTTGGCGTGAAGAACAAATTTCTTCTTAAATATGTCTTTAAACTATTTTTCCTTCATATCAACTCTTACCTTGAACAGTGTTGATAGAGCCGCTATGGGGACCTATGAACCTATAATTCCAAGCTCCAATAAATTTGTGATTATTAGTTAAACTCTTTAATTAAATAATATTAATTTATTAATCTCATGATTATTCCACTATAAATATGAGACTGCACTCCTGTAATTATAGACATTTCATTTACTGAGTACTTTATAATCATAAAGCGTCCATTGATATAATCATTGCATACAACTTGACCCTCTAATAATGGTTCATAATTAATCGGAAATAAAATTACCGTTTTACCCTTTTAATTATCTCTTGTTTCCTTAAGTACCATTGACTCTACTAGTGAAGGTTAATTCATAAATAAATTATGAATTTTAGCTCAATAACCTTTCAGTCCCAAAAGTCAATCCTTAAGAGAACCATCATTCAATCTCTTGCGAGAAGGTATAGATTCCATATCTGTATACTATGTCCCCAGCCATTTACATTAATGAGTTCCCAAAACAAAAGTTTCTAGCCTGATCATCCTGACAGACCTTAACAAGTGAATCAAAGAACTCATATAACATAAACAGGAGTTCATAGTAACTTCAGGATTAAGATCTATTTGTATATGATCATCAGTTGATATATTTAATTAATACTTTGAAACGGTATTTAACTAAGTATTAATAAACATATCTAGTCTAGTTCTATATATTCTCTAATATATAAAGCACCTCCACTAAAGTGTCCTACCACACTAGTGATCCGGATCTAGATCACATGTATTCATAATACTAGTGGACCGTACTTGCAGTAATTAATCTAAAGATTTCATAACTTTATTTTATTGCGAACTATTCAAGTTCATTTATCTCAAACACAATCCTCCCGTACCAATACGTGTTTGAGATTACATATATGAACTTAGGAATTTTCCTGATATTTACATAATATTATCGTAGAATAATACAGTCCATAAAATATATGCATAACAAATTCAATTTATTTATTTATTTCATAAAACAATGTCTATTACATATGCTTTCAGGGCACATTTCCAACACAAGCGGTCAGAAGAATTGCCCCGCATCCTATGGGCTTACTGGACCACAGAAAGAACGTTAACTAGACATACTCCCTATCCGATGGTGTACGGATGTGAAGCGGTCATCCCAGTAGAAACGGCGACCCCGTCTCACAGACGGGACACATATGATCCCATCCAGAACCACACCTTACTCCAAGAATCCTTAGATCTCATTGAAGAGATCCGGGAAGAGTCACATGTGTAGTTGAAGATGTACCAAGGAAACATCGTCAGGCACTTTAACTTTAAAGTTAAGAGTCGGGGGTTCGAAACCGGCGATCTAGTACTTAGAAGTGTCTTCCCTGTGACTCAAGATCCAGGAGTGGGGGTTCTGGGACCAAACTAGGAAGGACCCTATGAAATCCAAAACGAAATATGTCTAGGAACGTATCCGTTAAGGTGATTAGATGGAACAGAGGTCCTAAGGGCCTGGAACGAAGATCCCCTCCACCAGTATTATCGGTAGTCGGGAGGATCTGATTCCGTGTTCCTTCCTAATTTTTTTTTACAATATAAGCCCCAGAGCGATTTCTTGTTTAATGAAAATGGTGTATACTAAACATCATAAGAAATGTTGTAAAGAAAGGAAAAGTTCACGTCCGCCTTAATTTTTTACACAAACAAGTGACGTAAGACTACACTCTTCGATCACTTGGGGGGTATGACCATCTGTATAAGTAAGTCCAGGAAAAAAGACAAAATAGGATGCAGAGCTCAAAGCTTAGCCCTGATCCGAACTTGTATAGATTGGGGATGCAAAACCCAACTCCCAACAAAATAGGATGAAAGGCTCAAAGCCCAGTCCTAACTCGGACGTACATGGTCCGGGGGGTTCAAAATGCAATAGAGTGCAAGGCTCAAAACCCAGTCCTAACTTATACGTACATGATCCGGGGGGTTCAAAACCAATAGGGCGCAAGGCTCAAAGCCCAGTCCTAATCTGAACGTACATGGTCCGGGGGGTTCAAAACCCAATAGGGCACAAGGCTCAAAGCACAATCCTAACCCGAACGTACATGATCTGGGGGGTTCAAAACCCAATAGGGCGCAAGGCTCAAAGCCCAGTCCTAACCTGGACGTACATGGTCCAGGGGGTTCAAACCCCAATAAGGTGCAAGGGTCAAAGCCCAGTCCTAACCTGGACGTACATGGTCCGGGGGTTCAAAACACAACTAAAAATTGGTCTACCTAACGTAATCTCAAATAACCAAATCCTTATTCATGTTTCCTTTATAATGGCCTAGAACCGTTGGAACATGAGTCTTAGGTTTAAGTTGTTTAAAATGAGTCTTATAAATGACCCAGGTCATTAGAACATGAACCCTAGGTTCGAAATAAGCTAATTAGTTAATCTCCGATGGTCTTGACTGTTGGAACCTAAACACCAGAATCAGAACAAATAAATCAGACGACAGTTATTAATTCCTTAACGATCCAAGCCGTTGGAACCTGAACATTAGGTTTAGAATGAGTTAACTAATTAAGTCATATCTAAAAGAAATCTCTAACGATCCAGGGCGTTGGAGCCTGAACTATAAAGTCAGGGTAAATCAGTTAAGTTATATTGGCAAGTCTGAAACGGTCCAGTTCGTCCAGACCCGAACACGGGTCCCAAGAAAAGATAAATACCTTCTACAATGTTTCACTTGTGGTCCCAGCCGTTGGAACCAGGACCCGACATGTGACGCCCTGGATAGCCAAGACCGTTACACTGTGTGTTTATAAAGTGCCAGACTTGCTAATCAAGTCATTTAATTGAAAGCGTGTCATCGAAATTGTAAAGGAACTAGGGTTAAAAATGTTTTGGTCTCAAAAGCCACATTTTCACTAAGGAGCATTTCTTGTTTACACGGGATCCCGAAAATATAAGTTTAAAGATCGTTTACAAAAGTTATAGGGTTTAGATACAATAACAAGCCATACTAAGGCAAAACAAACAGTTAGGCAATCCTTGTCCTGATCCACTCCTCGACCATGGTGATCGAACAACCGTCTATGTACATTCAACCCCGCAACTCTCCACCTCAGGATTGGTCCAACTTGTCCTTGCCTTTACCTGCACCACGTAGCACCCGTGAGCCAAGGCCCAGCAAGAAAACACAACAACAGAGCATAAGCAATCGACAGACAAGTCAACATCTCACACTAAATCACATAATCTCAACCATATAATCGTTCAGTATAATCAAGTAGTCAACATACTAAACATATCAACTCATATCATATATCAGATCACAAGTGATAACTAGGGCTAGTGCTCTCAGGCTGCTCCCTCCGTTATCCCACTGACTCCGGCCCGCTTAAACCGAGCTCAGTGAATATTAAGCTGTCCTCAGCTACCAGTGGCCAAGCTGCGCCCTGTGCGCAAATATTATGTACGGCACTCTTAGGCCTCTTTCACATGTCCCATGGCATAATACCATCATTGACACGATTCAAATATTGGGAGCACTTAGTCCCATCACAAACATATAACCGGGTGTAGTTTTCTTACGTTTCGATACGCTAGCTTTGATCACTCGACTCCTTGAGCACGATCCCCCTCGAGCCCTAGCGCTTATCTAAACACAATCATAGGCCGAAGTCATCATGAAACCTCAAGTCCAAAACCTAGCCTCGGGGCTAATCCCGAGCCCCCGGGAAGTCCTAGTTCCACCAAACAAGGTGGTGGAAACAAACCCCAAACCCTTGGTCAAAAACCCTTGCAGTTAACCCTAAAATCCTCTTTAGAAGGCAGGGTAGCGCTACAACGCTCATGGGAGGGCGCTACAGCGCTACAAACAGAAGCAAAATCCCCTCAACAAGCTTGGCCTAGCGCTACAGCGCCCATAGGCTAGCGCTAGTCACAGACAAGCCAACTCCGAGTTTTCCCTTCCTGCGATTTCCTCGAACCAACCTCAACCAAAACTCTTCCAAATCTTTCCCAACCTCAAAAACAACCTTATGACCATACTCCACTCATCCCAAGCACCCCAAATACCTAGAACTCAAGCACATGCATCCCCAAACTCAAAATTCACCATAACCACTTCTAGACATTAAAACTCAGCAGAAACCAGTTGAACATCAAAGTTAGAGCTTAGAATTTATACCTTTGATGGAACTTCAACCCCAAGTTGTCTCTAGACCTCCTTGACTTGCTTCTCCTCAACCCTTGGCTCCAAATTCCCTAGAATTCCCCATCAACAAAGCTTAGATATCTTTGCTAAATACCAAAACCAGAACTGAAGGAACTTACAGAATTTTACCTCAAGTGTTGGTGACCTCTTGCTAAACCTCTGCCAATTCCTCAAACCTAGCTTAGGATCCTTGATGCTCAGTCTATCCCAGCTCTCCTCTGAGCTTTGCTCCAAGAAAATCCCAGAAAAGTGGTGAGAGAACCACAAACCGACCCAAGAGAGTGCAACTCTGTTTTTCCCTTTCTTTTTTTCTTTTCTTTCTTTTTCCTTCTTTTCTCTCTTTCAGACTTCTATAACTTTCTACAATTCCCATTAACATAAAGCCTCAGCATATCTATCCCTTACATGCCAAATGACCTTAATGCCCTCCCCTTTATTTCTAATCCTTTAGTCCACTTAAGGGCATTTTAGTCATTTTACCCAATTCCCGCTAAATCCTCGAGTGTCTCTAATATTTCCCTCTTAATTCCCGATACCTAATTAATCACCAATAAAATTCCTCAATGTCAAGATAGACTCCAATATATTCACTAAATTCCCATTTATACCCCTGAGCTCACCCTGAGCCGAGTATAAATCCCCGCCATGACTTTTTTGCTACTTTGCTCACTAGGATCATCTCGAGTCACAGATCACAGATATATCCACATAATAATGTGGTCTCGACAATTATCACATATATCTATACAGTTATGCCCATAATGGCCAAAATTACGATTATTCCCTTTTAACCTAATCAGGGCCTACATGCATACTAATACACATAGTCATGCACCTCAAATATTCAAATAGTCATATAACATGCTTTAAATCATAATCATGCATCTTAATCATTAAAGTCACACATAATTCCCATTATGCCCTCCAGGCACACTAATCAAGGCCCTTAAGCCTTATTAGCAAATTTGGGTCGTTACAACTATCCCCTCCTAATGAGAATTTCGTCCTCGAAATTTACCTGAACAACTCGGGATACTGATCCCGCATCGCCGTCTCAAGCTCCCAGATCGCCTCCTCGACTTTACTATTCCTCCACAACACTTTAACCAGAGGAATCGTCTTATTCCGCAATAATTTATCTTTCCAATCCAAGATCTGAATTGGTTGCTCTTCATAAGCCAAATCTGCCTGTAACTCCAAATCTTCATACCTCAACACATGAGTCACATTTGAGACATACTTCCGAAGCATGGAGACATGGAACACATCATGAACTCCAGACAATGATGGCGGCAAAGCTAACCTATAAGCCACCTGACCAACCCTTTCCAGGATCTCGAATGGTCCAATGAATCTAGGGCTTAGCTTGCCCTTCTTTCCAAACCTCCTCACCCCTCGCAATTGTGAAACTCGGAGAAAGACGTGGTCCCCAACTTGGAACTCCACATCCCTACGCTTAGGATCAGCGTAGCTTTTCTGTCTACTCTGAGATGCGAGCATCCTAGCCCGGATCTTCTCTATGGCCTCACTTGTCTTCTGAACCATATCTGGCCCCAAATATCTCCTCTCACCCATCTCATCCCAATGAATGGGTAATCTACACTTCCTCCCATATAACATCTCATAGGGAGCCACTCCAATCGTTGATTGATAACTATTGTTATACGAAAATTCAATCAACGGAAGATACTTACTCCATGAACCCTCAAAATCAATTACACATGCTCTGAGCATATCCTCTAATACCTGGATCGTTCTCTCAGACTATCCATCAGTCTGAGGGTGAAAGGTTGTACTGAACTTCAACTGAGTCCCCAAAACCTTCTGCAAACCACCCCAAAACTCAGAAGTGAAGATAGGATCCCGGTTTGATACTATAGACTTAGGAACTCCATGGAGACGTACGATCTCCCTCACATACAACTCAACATACTGATCCACAGTATACTCTGATCCAAAAGACCCAGAGTATTATCATCTTGTTCGTCCCCGGTTAGAAGCTCCACATCAGCTTTCTCCTTGGCCTCAAACTCATCCCTTTTTGTAGCCTGATCCGGATAGACGCAGAGGTTCATGTCTTTGTCCTGGAGCCAAACCATGTAAATGGCCTCATCAAAGGTGGCCTCCAGCAATGCATCAGCCTGCTCTTTCTCTTGATGAGCCTCCTCGCTCTGCTTCATCTCCAACTTAACCATGCCATCCAAGGCTTGCATCCGCGTATCAAGGTTTTCCACCTTCTGCGAAGTTGGGCCTCAGCTGTAATGCCCCGAATTTCCTAATAAGGGTTAGGACCTTGATTAGGAGGCCGGGAGGGCCATAATTGAATTCCGATGCTATTTAATGATCATATGCACGTTTATGTGAATTATATTATTATATGATGGTAAAGGCATGCATATGGGAGTATTTATAATTATGAGGGAATTTTGGTAATTTGGCCGTTGTGGGCGTAATTGTGTATTCTGGTGCATGTTTGTGATTAATTAATATAGCCACATTATAAGGTGGATTAGTTCGAGCTATTCGGTATGAGACGATCATGGAATGCAAGTGCTCGGTCTAGTCATAACGGGTTTAGGTTCGAGGTTCGGGGTGAATCTTGGGGTGAATTGATGATTAGAGCATTACTGGGAATTAAAGGGCAGTGGGATATGGATTATTGGTGTTTGAGGTTATTGAGAATAGCTGGAATTGGAGGGTGTTAATTGTGATTAATGAAATAGGTGCGAAAGGACGGTTTTGCCCTTGGTGGCTGTTAAGGTTTTATTTTAGACCTAAAGGAATTTAGGTCTTTTCACCCTAAGAGATTTATATCATCCATTAAGGCTGTAGAAGAGTAACAAAAACAGAGCCTATTTTCCTTCTCTCTCGATAGCTTTCTCCTCCATTTTCTCTTTGGGTTTTCAAGCTTCTTTTGAGGAATTAAGCCAAGGAACCAAGCTTTGCTAAGCTAGGGTTATGTTCCACCATTGAAGAGGGTGTGTTGCTGAGATTGAGGTGAGTTTCTAGTCATTAGAACTCTTAGTTTTACTCTGTTTTCTTAGTTAACTTTCAGCTGGTTTTTGGGTTGGAAACTTGGGAATTGGTTGGAGTTTTGGCTAAGGTTCTTGGGGTTGTGGTCCCTAGGACATGTGGAGATGGGTTTTGGGTTCATTTGGCACCAAAAATGGGATTTGGAAGCATTGGAATCGAGTTAGAATTGAAGGAGTCGAAGAAGAAAGTTTCAGGGGTGGCTCTATCTGGGGGTAGCGCTACAGCGCCCATCAGACGGCGCTATAGCTACACAAGGCTTCAGTAGGGCGGTTGTGGTTCTGTCTTGAGCGCTGGGGCACTAGAAGGGCAGCGCTGTAGCGCTACTCTGTTTCTTCAGAACCCTGTTTTGGGTGTTTTTAAGGGTTTTTGGCTCAGGGTTTCAATCCTTAAGGCCCGGGATCGAATCTACTCACCATGTGTACTAGTACTTGTTAAGTATGTATGCTGAGTGCCTTGTATATGGGTATTGAATATGTGATATACGTTGGTGTCATGGCTTACTTGTGTATGGCACTGACATATTAGTCAGAATCGGCAATGGTGTTAGGTCCATCTGTGAAGCTGTGATTTACTAGTCAAGTTCACAATGGGTTGAACACTGGTCGTGTTTTACTAACCTAAGAGTCAGAAATGGCATAGCGTCATGAACGCCGAGCCAAATGAAGATCAGATATAATCGATATCAGTGTTGAATGGCTCTAGGGAATTAACACTGGACCGACCCTAAGGTCGACGAACTTATAAGCGCTTGGCTAGTCTAAGACTAGTTATTCAGAGCCAGGGCATATGGCCCCGGTGACTGTTGTCACATGGCTAGGAAACGATGTTCCAGGGTTATGACTCTATGGTCATGAGGAGGGTTATGTTGGTGACTATTCACTATACACCTATCCTGATCAAACTTATGAAAGGTTCACTTATCAGTTAAGCCCTGGTGACCCTATCATCACATGGCTAAAGGGGGATGTACCCACTTTTGTGACTTTTGCGACTGTCACCTATCTGTGTTGGACTGATAGTCCTGGATGATTATTACGATCACTGTTGATATTATATCATGTTGTATTGTGTTTCTTGCTGGGTTTTGGCTCATGGGTGCTATGCGGTGCAGATAAAGGCAAAAGAAAGCTGGACCATCCTTGAGTTGGAGAGCTTAGGTGATGAGGTGTACATATGCAGCTGCTCGACCACCATGGCCGAGGTTTAAAGAGGAACTAGGGTTAAACCATGTTTTGCCGCGTAGAACGGCCTATTGTAAATATTTTCTTGTAGTGGACTCTGAAACTATAATTTTGGGATCCCAACATATGTATTATATGTTCTAATGAAACGTTATATCTTAACCAAAATCTTTAATCCCTAAACCGCTAATCATACTTAGTTACACGATTTTGGCCAAATGACTCGATTAGGGAGTTTAGCACTGTTTACAAGGCACACCGTAACAGTCCCTGGAGTTAGGGCGTTACTTCTGCTACCTCTAGTAGGGCTTTGATCGATGCCTCTAACCCACAAACACGATGCAACTCTGCCTTCAGGCTGTCCACCAACTTCTTATGGTCGGCGCCCTTCCTGAACAAAGCTTCTTCATGCTAGGCTTGAATCCAGGCAGCCTTAATCTGGGCAGCTTCCTTGGTCAGGGCCTCCTTAGCAGCTTTCCGCTTATTCACGCCCCCTCCAGCTCCATCTAAGTCGTCTCAAGCTTCATCGCCATTTATGCCACCAAATCCACGTTCTTATGGGCCAACCGGGCATCCTGGACAAACCAAAGTTAGAAAACACACAGGCAATAAGTATGGTAAAATAAAAGATTATACGAGCATATGACTTACCGCAGTGGCATGGTGACGAATGGCCTGGGAGATGATGTAACGACCCAAAATCACTAATAAGGCTTAAGGGCCTTGATTAGCGTGCCACGAGGGCATAATTGGTTTATGTGTGACTTTAATGATTAAATGCATGATTATGTGGTATGCATGATTATATGATTATATGGATACGTGAAATGCATGTTTACGAGTACTAAACATGCATGTGGGCCATGTTTAGCTTATACGGGCATATTTGTAATTTTGGCCCATTGAGGGCATAAATGTGATTATATGTGATTAATTGTTGATACCACATTATTATGTGGATATATTTGCAGTATATGGCTCAAGACGGTCCTAGTGAGCGAATTGGCGAAATAGTCACGGTGGGGAGTTATACCCCGCTTGGGGGAGCCTAGGGGTATTTCCATGAATTTAGGAAATATATCAGGGATTATTAGACATTGGGTAAATAATTGATAATTAATTGGATGACGGGATTAATTGGTAGATATTAGGAACAATTGAGGAATTAGCGAGAATTGGGAGCAAAATGACCCTTTTACCCCTAGGGCCATTTGAGGATTAGTAAACTTTGGAGGGGCATAGAGGTATTTTGCCTAAGTAATATACTCAGAGTTACTAGAACAAAACAGAAAGAAAAAAAAAAGAAGGCTCTCAGCTCTCTCTCTCTCCTCATTCACGATTTATCTCTTCTCCCCCTCCCTTGGAATTGAGCCGGAATCATAGAGGGAAAACAGAAGGAAATTGAAGTAAAGGAAGGCTAGAATTGTTGAAGAAAGTTGAAGTCTTGGAGAGGAATCAAGCTGGAGTTGGAGCTAGAAAACAGGGAGGAACTCAGTCATAATTGAGGTAAGGATTCTTGTAGTTCTTGGTTAGCTAGAAGAAGAGAAAACCCATACTTTGCTGGGTTCGAAGAGGCACGTCGCGACCCAGCCTGGGGGGCACCAAGGTGCGTGTGGCCCTTCAGGCCTAGGATTCTCTCTAACTTGGGGGCAAGTCGCGACCCACTAAGCCAACTCGCGACCTGCCTGTGGTTTTTAGCCTTAGAATTGTTTCAAGAATTTTTAAGGCTCAGGGGGGTGGGGGGGGGGGGGGGGGGTCGAACCTAGGCGCTCGAGACAATTTCTACTACCCGGTTTGGTTAAAATAGAGGTCCTAGAGGCTAGTTTCTGTCTCCTAGGTATTTTATTTTGATTGGATGTTGATGGATACCATTGGACCTTGTGACTAGGTTTATTGCCAAGGATCAGGGCTAAGGATCGTGCTCGGAACCATTTCGCCTTCTCCGCTCGGAATTAAAGGTAAGAAAACTGCACCTGTTTGTGTGGCTATGTTGGGAATAAGGTTTCCTATATTTGAATACAATGTTGTATGATTATGATATGCCATGTGAGAATGAAACAAATGGCCTAAGAGTGTCGGGACTGATATTTGCGCACAGGACGTAGCTCGACCACTGAGAGCTGAGGTTAGCTAAATAATCACTGAGCTCAACCTAAGTGAGCCGGAGTCAGTGGCTTAAATAGAGGGTGTGGCCTAAGGGCGTCGACCCTAAGTATTGTATGATGATTATGATATGTTTACTATTGTTAAAATGATGCTTATAGCTTTCTAAACACTTGATTAAATGGCTTGTGACCCGTTGATTTCCAGCACTGATTATGTATCTTTCATAATGTGTTGAATACCTGATTAACTATGTTTATGGATCATGTGATTGTCTATATTGTTTATGTTATGCTTTATGGTTTTCTTGTTGGGCCTTGGCTCACGGGTGCTACATGGTGTAGGTAAAGACAAGGGTAAGGAGCTCTGGGGGCAGGATGTACATAGTCAGCTGCTCGTCCGCCACGGTCGAGGGATAGTACAAGGACAAGAAAACCTAAAATGTGTATTTTCCCATTAGAATGGCTTATGAATGTATATGACTTTTGGAATTTTGTAAATTTTCCTTTAAACCCTGTTTTTGGGATCCCATGTACAAAACGTTTATCTAAATGAAAATTTATCTATTTATGACCAAAATCTTTTAACCCTAACTCGATTATGGTTTTAGGGTCATATTTTTAACTAAATGACTTCATTAGCAAGTCTTGCACATTTATAAACACATAGTGTAACGGTCTTGGTTATCCAGGGCGTTACAACTTGGTATCAGAGCGGTCTAGGTTTAAGGGTTCCTGAAGACTGCTTGGACATGTACATTCGTCGCTAAAGTCAAGCTCGACTCAGGGTTTGGTAATTGTATATTTGTGTTTATATGCTTAAGTGTTTAGAAAGGAATATGAATGCTTTAATCTGTTTGATTAATAGGGAGCATGAGATACTGATAGGGCATGGCCCTTGACTGTTGTGTGATGATATTGAGGCTTGCTTATTAGCATTGATGATGCATGTGGATGAATATTTGGATAATTGTTATATCTTGATTGCTTGTGATTGGTTGTGTTCCAATGGTGGATCATGAAAAGATTGTTACCTTGTCATCATAGTCTGACCGTCGAGTCATTGATTGTAGATTAACTTGGATAGCTATGCATCCAAGGCGATCTATACGACTAGCCGGCACTGAGTCCAAGGCTAGAGATGATGACCAGGGCTAGAACCATCCGCCAGTCTGTTGCAGATTTTATAGCTACACAAGCATACGTAATCGCAATTTGTAATAAATCTTGATAAGAACGAGTATCGTCCCACAAAGACTGATTTATCAATTACCAAATAATTAATTTCTAGTTTCTATTTGGCTAATGAAAACTGAATTTGTGAAATTTAAAAGCAAGAAAACAGAAATAAATGAAAATAGCATAAATCAAATAATAACATGAACATAAGGATTAAATTCACTATGAAACAATTAGGAATTCTAATCTTCTCTACTATCCACTCTACTATTCTTTAATGCAATTACTACTGAAACTCTTCTCACTGAAATGATAGGCATACAAAAGTGTTAACTATTCGAGTTAAGAAATAGAAAACTCGACCTAGTGTGAATTCCCTATATTTCTATGGTCAATTCAAACAATAGGAAGCAATGAATACAACCCTAAATCACATAAACCAATTTGATACTCTCGTTCTAAATTGAAATCTATGTCTATTCAATTTTAGGATATTTAAATCTCACTTTTCAGATTTTGATTCAAATTCATAAATCGTATGTAAAAGGTGTGTAGTCAATCACATACACAATAAACACAAATTGAATAGATTTCAGATGAAGAAGAATTAGATAAATGCATTAAATCATAATAGAGTTTCAAGAGAGTCAATTAGAAAATCCAAACAGAAATTTAATTCATAAACATGACTAAATCAAGCATAAACATAGAATCAAAAGATAAAGAAAAAGAACTCTAGGTTTTTGTTTCTTCTCTAGCCTCCTTGCTTAATTTGATCTCTCCTCCTAAAAACGTCATTAAGGAAGCTTTTATAGACCCTAATTCATTTTTGCATGAAAAGACAAAACTACCCCTGAAAATTCCCCTAAATTTTGTTTTCGTACGGACCCTAGCGCTAGGGCGCCACGAGATAGCGCTGAGGCGATGTAGATAAGTCGCAAAACACATTTCTAGAAAACTGATAGCGCTGGGGCGCTGAAATGTAGCGCCTAGGCGCTACAACCTGCATGAAATCATGCTCTCTATTTCTTGACAGCGATGGGGCGCTGTATAATAGATCTAGGGTGCTACTTTATACAAAATAAAACTTAACTCGTCTTGAACAGCCTGCAGCTCATCGTATTTTGATCATAACTCCTTCTATATAACTCTGAATTGAATGATTAAAAAAGCTATGGAAAGTTAAGAGAAATATCTACAACTTCTAATTCTAGAAGTGTTTCCAAAAAGTGAAGTAATCATGGTAAAAATGTGGCTTGAAGTTATAGACTTGTGTTATAGAGCATAAATGATGTGTGTTGAGCATCTTCAATGTAGTACTTTCCACACATAATGTCTTGAAACTTCAAAATCAACACTAAATCCATCTTATTCATCATATTTAACATGTTTCTTCTCATTTCACTCCATATTATGTACTTGACCATTAAAACCTGAAACAAGAAGAAAACAAGCATAAATTTGCACTAAACAGTCCTAAATAACTAAAAACATAACCAAAAACTATAATGCCCTGGCTACCCCATAACAGTTACGGTGAATAGTGAACCGAAAATTTCAGTCGTTACCTGAGTCCTTTGGATAAAAATGTGATCTAAGTGTTATTATGAGGTTAAGGTGAAAAACCAGTAAAAAGGGAAAGGATACATTTCATTGAGTAAATAAACTGCTCATGAGCCTTTCAAAATATTTACAAGCTATTCATAATACAAAAGGGTCGCTACTGTTTCAAATATACAATCCCCGCCAGCCTAAGCAGCAAAAATAAGGTAAACCCCTAGTTCCTCTGAGAACTCCTTGACCGTGACGGTCAAGCGGCCCAACATGTACACCACATCGCCCAAGCTCTCCACTCAGGGTTGGTTAAGCTTCTCCTTTCCTTTACCTGCACCACACAACATCCATGAGCCAAGGCCCAGCAAGAAAACACAGTAAAGCATGACATAATATCAACAATGATCATACTAACCATTCAAGACCAACAGTCCAATTCAGATGGGTGACAATAGCAAAAGTCACAAAGATGAGTACAACTCCCTCTAGCCATGTGGCGATAGGGTCACTAGGGCTTAATTGATAAGTAGTACTTTCATAAGTTTGATCAGGACAGGTGCATGGTGATTGGTCACCAACATAACCTTCCTCCCGACTCTAGAGTCGTAACTGTGGACAACAACCCCTAGCCATGTGACAAACAGTCACCGGGGTCATATACCTTGGCTAAGTACATCTGGTCTTAGACCAGGCAAGCACATATAAGTACTTCAACCTTAGGGTCGGTCCCGCATTAATGCCATGGAGCAATTCAATGTGTGATCATCGACTTTAGAGTCGGTCCCTGACTAGTCAGTGCCATAGACATGTAATCAGCGTTCACTAGCATTTAATATGCAATCCATGTCCACGAATATCAACCAACATGCTTCAATAGCAAACCATGCATGACATATACCTATACAGGGTGCAACTGTGTTCATACACTGTTTTCTTACCTCTGGTTCAAGTGAGAATTATTATATGAACAACCCTTGAGAACGATCAACCTTTAAATTCCTTGACGGTCACCTGGTCATAACCAAAATATAGTATTCATCAATAAAAATGATAACTGAGGGTTCCCAAACCAAAATCTAGCCTCCGGAACACCAAACACTACCCAACCGGGTACTAGGCTCAACCCCGAGGCCTAAGGTTTGAATCCCCAAGCTAAAAATACCATTTTGGAAAAAATGACCTTAAGGGTCGCGGCCCTCCCCTGCTGCGCCGCGGCGCGCCCCCAAACAGAAAGGGGCCTTCCCTGCCAGACGCCAAGGGTCGCGACACACAATAGCTACGCCGCGACGCCCAGCCCAGAACAGGCAAAAAGGCTGCACGCGCACCAGAATTCTCCAAACACATAATTAAACCCCCAAACATTACCCATAACTCACCCTCATCAAAACCCAACCAAACCTACACAAAAACTCCCTTTGATTCCCACTTTCTACATCAAAAACCATGAGCTGAAAACTAAAAGGAAAATAGAGCATAACCTGAGTTCAATGACCAAAACTCACCTTAAAACCAGCTTTAAGCCTCCCTCAGCAGCTGAACCAAGTCCACCAACCCAGCCTTTGAATTCCCTAGCTTGAATCCCCACCTAGAACTCAAAACCTCAAAGAGAAATATGAAGAGGAGTAACGTACGGGAAGGAAGAAGATTGCCTCTGTTTTTTGTTCTGTTTTAGTCTACAACTTTCTACAGCCAACAACCACTTAAGTCATATATATCCAAACTTAAATGACCAAAATACCCTTAAGCCACCTAAAGCCTCTAAAACCATTTCAATGGTAAAATTGATACTTCCCGCTTATCCCGTTAATCATAATTAACGCTTCCCAATTCCCGCTAATCTCAATATCCTCAAACACCAATAATTCATATCCCGTTACTCTAGAATCCCTGGTAACACTGTAATCATTAATATCACCCCGAGACTCACCCCGAGCCCCGAGCGCAAACCTGTTATGACCAAACCGATAAATCATGTTTAAAGATCGTCTCATGCCGAAATACTCGAACCAATCCACATCATAATGTGGTCTCACAATATATCATTAACATACAAACAAATATACAATTATACCCTCAATGGGCCAAATTACCAAAACACCCCTGTAAACAAATGTGGACTCACATGCATGCTTTTAACATCATATTATAATATAATTCTCATAAACATGCATAAACACATTTAATGGCATAATTAAACAGTTATGGCCCTCCCGGCCTTCTAATCCAACCATTAACCACAATAGGGAATCCGGGGCATTACAACTATCCCCTCCTTACAGAAATTTCGTCCCCGAAATTTACCTGAACAGCTCAGGATACTGACTCTGCATATCTGACTCCAGCTCCCAGGTCGCCTCCTCGACCTTGCTGTTCCTCCACAATACCTTAACCAAAGGTATTGTCTTGTTCCTGAGGACTTTATCTTTCTGATCAAGTATCTGAACAGGCTGCTCCTCAAAGGAGAGATCTGGCTCGAGCTCCAGATCTTCATAACTCAAAACATGTCTCTCATCAGATACATACCTCCGAAGAGCGGATACATGGAACACATTATGCACGGCCGACAACGCCGAAGGCAAAGCTAGCCTATAAGCCACTTGACGAACCCTCTCCAGGATCTCAAATGGACCTACAAACCTGGGACTCAGCTTGCCTTTCTTCCCAAACCTTCTCACCCCTTTCCACGGCGAGACTCTAAGGAAGACATAGTCTCCTACCTGGAACTCCATGTTCCTGCGTTTGGGATCTGCATAGCTCTTCTGTCTACTCTGAGAAGTAAGCATCCGAGCTCTAATCTTGTCAATAGCCTCATTGGTCCTCTGAACTGCCTCAGGACGTAAGTATCTCCTTTCACCTGTCTCATCCCAATGAATGGGAGATCTACACTTCCTACCATATAGCATCTTATAAGGTGCAACACCAATGGTAGACTAATAACTGTTATTATAGGAGAACTCTATCAAAGGCAGATACTTACTCCATGACCCACCAAAGTCCAGTACACATGCTCTCAGCATGTCTTCCAAAATCTGGATCGTCCTCTCAGACTGCCCATCTGTCTGAGGATGATAAGCTGTACTGAACTTTAGTCGTGTACCCATGGCCTGCTGTAAACTCTTCCAGAACTTGGAAGTAAACGTAGGGTCTCGATCTGACACGATCGACCTAGGAGCTCCATGGAGGCGCACGATCTCTCTCGCATAGAGATCTGCGTACTGGTCAACTGTATAGGTAGTCCTCACTGGCAAAAAGTGAGCTGACTTGGTATAGCGATCCACTATCACCCAAATGGAGTCATGCTGACCAACTGTCCTGGGCAAGCCCACCACAAAGTCCATTGTGATGTCTTCCCACTTCCACTCTGGAATATCCAGAGGCTGCAATAACCATGTCGGCCTCTGATGCTCAGCCTTGACCTGTTGACATGTCAAGCAACTTAGCCACGTATTCTACTCCATCTATCTTCATCCCTGGCCACCAGTACAATGATCTCACATCCTGATACATCTTTGTGGTGCCTGGATGCAAAGAGTAAGGTGTAGTATGAGATTCATCCAGAATCTCCCGCCTCAACGCAGTGTCTAACGGAACACATATTCGTCCTTTGTACCTCAACAACCCCAAATCAGACACTGTATAATCCCTGGATGCTCCAGCCAAGAAATCCTCTCTAATCTTGATCAGCTGTGGATCACTCAACTGACCCTCTTTGATTCTCTCTAGCAGCGTAGACTGTAGCGTAATATTGGCCAACTGGCCCACCAGCAACTGTATACCACCTCTGGTCATATCATTAGCTAACTCTCTGGCTATCAGCCTAATACCATGTATCTGTCCCGGACCCTTCCGGCTTAAAGCATCAGCTACCACGTTGGCTTTCCCTGGGTGATACAAAATCTCACAATCATAATCTTTTACTAATTCCAGCCAACGCCTTTGCCTCATGTTCAAGTCCTTCTGGGTGAAGAAGTACTTCAGGCTCTTGTGGTCTGTATAAATCTCACATTTCTCTCCATAGAGATAGTGCCTCCATATCTTTAAAGAAAAAACCACCGCTGCCAACTCCAAGTCATGAGTAGGATACCTCTTCTCGTACTCCTTCAACTGAGGAGAAGCATAAGCTATTACCTTCTCTGATTGCATCAAAACACAGCCCAAACCCTGATGAGAAGCATCACAGTAAATCACAAACTTCTCCTGGTCTGTCGGAAGACTCATAACCGGAGCTGTAATCAACCTCTGCTTCAACTCCTGGAAGTTGTTCTCACACTTTTCTGACCACACAAACTTCTGACCCTTGCGTGTCAGCTTAGTCAACGAAGTAGTAATCTTTGAGAACCCTTCCACAAAACGCCTATAATACCCTGCCAACCCAAGGAAACTTCTAACCTCAGAAGCATTCTTTGGCCTTGGCCAATCTCTGACCGCTTCAATCTTTGCTGGATCTACTTTAATCCCCTCCTTACTGACAATATGCCCAAGAAAGGATACCTGAGACAACCAGAATTCACACTTCTTGAACTTTGCAAACAGTCTGTGTTCCCTCAATCTCTGTAGAACCAACCTCAGATGATGCTCATGCTCTAACTCAGTCTGAGAATATACCAGTATATCATCGATGAAGACGATCAAAAACTGGTCTAAATAATCCTTGAACACTCTGTTCATCATATCCATGAAAGCAGCAGGGGCATTTGTCAATCCAAACGACATAACTAGAAACTCATAATGCCCATACCTGGTACGAAAAGCGGTCTTCGGTATGTCTCCCTCCTTGACCCTCAACTGATGATAACCAGAACGAAGGTCGATCTTAGAGAATACCGTCTTACCCTGCAATTGATCAAACAGATCATCTATCCTTGGCAAAGGATACCGGTTCTTAATTGTCAACTTATTCAACTTATACACATCCTCAGAGAACCATCTTTCTTCTTTACAAACAGAACTGGCGCACCCCAAGGTGAAAAGTTAGGTCTGATAAAACCCAAATCCAATAGCTCTTGCAGCTGTACCTTAATTCTTTCAACTCAGCTGGGGCCATTCTGTATGGTGCTCTAGACACTGGCTCCGTCCCTGGTGCCAGTTCTATAACAAACTCAATCTCTCTGTGTGGTGGCAACCCTGGCAAATCTTCTGGAAACACATCCAGAAACTCACATTCAAGTCTAGTATCCTCTGGTCTCACTGGCACGACCCGGGTGGTATCAACCACACTGGCTAAGAATCCAATGCAACCTCCCTACAATAAATCCCTAGCCCTCAATGCCAAAATCATAGGAATACGGGGTCCATGCACAGCACCAACAAATACAAAAGGATCATCACCCTCAGGCTCAAAGGTGATCATCTTCCTTCTGCAGTCAATGGTTGCCCCATACTTTGCTAACCAATCCATACCCAGTATCATATCGAAGTCAGTCATAACCAACTCTATAAGATCCACTGACAATTCTCTGCCCTCCACTATCACTAGCAAAGATCTGACCCATCTCTTGGATACAACCAACTCCCCAGTGGGTAACAAAGTACCAAATCCCACAGCATAAAAATCATAAGGTCTACACAACCTATCAATAACACTACTAGCAACAAAGGAATGTGTAGCACCAGAGTCAATCAATACATTATAAGCAGTTCCTGCACTAAGAAGCTGACCTGTAACAACTGAGGGGGAAGCCTCAGCTTCTGCCTGAGTCAACGCAAACACTCGAGCTGGGGCCGAGCTGTCTGCCTTCTTGGGTTCTTCCTTTCTTGCCTTAGGGAAATCCTTTTTAAGATGACCCACTCCCCCACAAGAGAAGCAAGTCCTAGCCCTACACTCTCCCAAGTGATGCCTCTTGCATCTAGGACACTCGGGATAAGACCTCCAGGCTTCATTACCACCTGGACGACCCACTGAAATACCACGGGGCCATCTGTCAGAACCTGGAATTGGGAAGGTGTCAGGAACCTTCCTCTTCTGATCACTGGGGCCAACACCCCTACCAGAACCCACAAATGGAGGACCTGGCCTCCTGATATCTCTTCTGGCCGCATTGTCACGCCAAATCTTAGTCTCTGCAGTTTCAGTTGTAAGTGCCTTCTCCACCACCTGTGCATAAGTAGTCACTCCTGCCACAGTGGTGATGCGTACATCTCGGGCTAACCTGGGCTGTAGCCCCTGTAAGAAACGCTCTCTCCTGGTCCCATCAGTGGGCACCAACTCCTTAGCAAACTTTGCCAAACGGTCAAACTTTAAGGCATACTCGGTTACTGATAAGCTTCCCTAGAGTAGCCTCATAAATTCATCATCTTTCGCCGCTCTAATGGCGTCATTATAGTACTTTTCATTAAACAAGGTCTGAAATTCCTCCCAGCTCAGGAGAGAAACATTCTTGGTCTGGCCAACCACTTCCCACCAAATCCGGGCATCATCCCGAAACATATAGGCAGCACAGGCTACCCTCTCACTACCAGCTACCCTCATAAAGTCGAGAATAGTGGTAATCATGCTCATCCATTGTTCAACTTTGGTAGGATCGGCACTGCCTTCAAACACAGGAGGTTATTGTTTCCTGAACCGCTCATAAAGAGGTTCCAATCTGTTTTCAACCCCAGGCAGCTGCCCAATAACTGGCACTGACACAGAAGGTGCCTCTGCAACACTGGCCACTACAGGAACTTGCTGCTATCTTTGGAGACGAAGCTCCTCTCCCTCTTTTAACACTGTAGCCTGCAACTCCTCAAACATCTGTTGCCAGTTTGCAGGTGTTGGCTGTGGAATCTGGGATTGGTCATTCTCTTTGTAACACCCTGGTTACCCCAGAACAGTTACAGTGAACCAGAAATTTGACTCGCTACCCGAGTCCTTTGGTTAAAAACGTGATCTAAGTGCTATTATCAGGTTAAGGTGAAAAACCAGTAAAAAGGAAAGGATGTATTTCATTAAGTAAAAAAACTGCTTATGAGCCTTTCAAAATGTTACAAGTAGTTCGTAATAAAAATGTGTTGCTATTGTTTCAAATTTACAGTCCCCGCCGGCCTAAGCGGCAAAAATAGGGTAAACCCCTAGTCCCTCTGAGAACTCCTTGACCGTGGCGGTCAAGCGGCCCTGTATGTACACAACATCGCCCAAGCTCTCCACTCAGGGTTGGGTGAGCTTCTCTTTCCCTTTACCTGCACCACAAAGCACCCATGAGCCAAGGCCCAGTAAGAAAACACAATAAAGCATGACATAATATCAACAACGGTCATAATAACCATTCAGGACTATCAGTCCAAGCGAATAGGTGAAAATAGCCAAAAGTCACAATAGTGAGCATCGCTCCCTCTAGCCATGTGATGTTAGGGTCACCAGGGCTTAAGTGATAAGAAGTTCTTTCATAAGTTTGATCAGGACAGGTGCATGGTGATTAGTCACCAACATAACCTTCCTCTCGACCCTAGAGTCGAAGCCATGGACAACGTCCCCTAGCCATGTGACAAACGGTCACTGGGGTCATATACCTTGGCTATAGTCATCTGGTCATAGACCAGGCAAGCGCTTATAAGTTCTTCGACCTTAGGGTCGGTCCCGCATTAATGCCATAAAGCCAATCAATGCGTGATCATCGACTCTAGAGTCGGTCCCTGACTAGTCAATGTCTCAAATAGGTAATCAGCGTTCACTAGCACTTAATATGCAATCAACGTCCACATATATCAACCAACATGCTTCAATATCAAACCATGCATGTCATATACCTATACAGGGTGCAACTGTATTCATACACTGTTTTCTTACCTCTGATTCGAGTGAGAATTACTATATGAACGACCCTTGAGAACGATCAACCTTTAAATTCCTTGACGGTCACCTGGTCATAACCAAAATATAGGATTCATCAATAAAAATGATAACTGAGGGTTCCCAAACCAAGATCTAGCCTCCGGGACATCAAACATAACTCAACTAGGTACTAGGTTCAACCCCGAGGCCTAAGGTTTGAATCCCCAAGCTAAAAACATGATTTTGGCTACATTTGCCCTGATGGGCCGCGGCTCACCCTCCTGACAGAGCCATTTTCACCTTTAAAGCCAACACAGGCCGCGGCACACCATAAACAGGCCGCGACTCATTTCGCAAACCAGCCAAGAAACCAGCACGCACCAGCCAACTCTCCCCTACGTTTTCCCTTGGAACCAACCCTTTGAATCAACCCCAAACCTCCTCCAAACACTCAATTTAACCTCTAGAGAACACCCATAGCTTACCCTCATCAAATCCCAATCAAACCAACACAAAAACTCCCTTTGATTCCCACTTTCCACATCAAAAACCATGAATTGAAAACTAAAAGGAAAACTGAGTAACACCTTAAACCAGCGACTAAAAGTCACCTCAAATTCAGATTCGAACCTCCTTCAATGGTTGAACCAAGTCCACCAACCCAGCCTTTGAGTTTCCTAGCTTAAAACCTCTCCTGGAGCTCAAGAACACAAAAGGAAATATAGAGAAGGATGATGTACGGGAAGGGAGAAGACAACCCCTGTTTTTGTTCTGTTTAATCTTTATCCTTCTACAGCCAACCAAAGGGTAATATTAATCCCCTCAAATGACCAAAATACCCTTAAGCCACCTAAAGCCTCTAAAACCATTTCAAGGGTAAAATTGGTACTTTCCGCTTATCCCGTTAATCGTAGTTAACGCTTCCCAATTCCCGCTAATCTCAATATCCTCAAACACCAATAATTCATATCCCGTTACCCTAAAATCTCCGATAACGCTATAATCATTAATATCACCCCGAGACTCACCCCGAGCCCCGAGCTCAAACCTGTTATGACCAAACCGATAAATCATGTTTAAAGATCGTCTCATGTCGAAATACTTGAACCAATCCACATTATAATGTGGTCTCACAATATATCATTAACACACAAACAAATATTCAATTATACCCTCAACGGGCCAAATTACCAAAACACCCCTGTAAACAAATGTGGACTCACATGCATGCATTTAACATCATATTATAATATAATTCTCATAAACATGCATAAACACATTTAATGGCATAATTAAACATTTATGGCCCTCCCGGCCTACTAATCCAGCCATTAACCATAATAGGGAATCTGGGGCATTACACTCTAGACCCTGACTGTTATCATTATTCTGACCCTGACCACTCTGGCCAGCTGCAGTATCTGTCTGCTCTGGGTTCATTCTGTCACTGATACCTTACTGAACCAATAATCAATACGGCTAGTCAGGTAGTAATAACTAAACCTCTTGCCGCCTCACAGTCCAAGAAAAAATAGACAACTATCACATTCCACAGCCATTCACTAATCACAAACAGATACGTGTTCATGGCATTCAGCACTCAGCATGTATCACATAATAATTCATAAACAACCATACTAATAAGCAGGTACCAGTAATCTCAGTACTAATTAGCACACATTTGTTGAGGATATAATATTTCAGGGCACAGGCACAACATGGTATCTCATGCACACAGGTAAAGCATATATATGACAGTTAAACAATTATACATGTAACCACATAGATAGTTACCAAACCATGAGTCGAGCTTGACTTCGGTGATGTGTGTACATACCCAGCCAGTCTACAGGAACCTTAACCTTGGCATTGCTCTGATACTAAGTTGTAACGCCCTGGCTACCCCAGAACAATTACGGTGAACAGTGAACCAAAAATTTGACTCGTTACCTAAGTCCTTTGGTTAAAAATGTGATCTAAGTGCTATTATGAGGTTAAGGTGAAAAACCAGTAAAAAGGGAAATGATACATTTCATTGAGTAAATAAACTGCTCACGAGCCTTTCAAAATATTTACAAGCTATTCATAATACAAAAGGGTCGCTACTGTTTCAAATATACAATCCCCGCTGGCCTAAGCGGCAAAAATAGGGTAAACCCCTAGTTCCTCTGAGAACTCCTTGACTGTGGCGGTCAAGCGACCCAATATGTACACCACATCGCCCAAGCTCTCCACTCAGGGTTGGTTAAGCTTCTCCTTTCCTTTACCTGCACCACACAGCACCCATGAGCCAAGGCCCAGCAAGAAAACACAGTAAAGCATGACATAATATCAACAATGATCATAATAACCATTCAAGACCAACAGTCCAATTCAGATGGGTGACAATAGCAAAAGTCACAAAGATAAGTACAGCTCCCTCTAGCCATGTGGCGATAGGGTCACCAGGGCTTAACTGATAAGTAGTTCTTTCATGAGTTTGATCAGGACAGGTGCATGGTGATTGGTCACCAACATAACCTTCCTCCCGACTCTAGAGTCGTAACTGTGGACAACGTCCCCTAGCCATGTGACAAACAGTCACCGGGGTCATATACCTTGGCTAAGTACATCTGGTCTTAGACCAGGCAAGCGCTTATAAGTTCTTCGACCTTACGGTCGGTCCCGCATTAATGCCACGGAGCTATTCAATGCGTGATCATCGACTTTAGAGTCGGTCCCTGACTAATCAGTGCCATAGACAGGTAGTCAGCGTTCACTAGCATTTAATATGCAATCCATGTCCACAAATATCAACCAACATGCTTCAATAGCAGACCATGCATGTCATATACCTATATAGGGTGCAACTGTGTTCATACACTGTTTTCTTACCTCTGGTTCAAGTGAGAATTATTATATGAACGACCCCTGAGAACGATCAACCTTTAAATTCCTTGACGGTCACCTGGTCATAACCAAAATATAGTATTCATCAATAAAAATGATAACTGAGGGTTCCCAAACCAAAATCTAGCCTCTGGAACACCAAACACTACCCAACCGGGTACTAGGTTCAACCCCGAAGCCTAAGGTTTGAATCCCCAAGCTAAAAATACCATTTTGGAAAAAATGACCTTAAGGGCCGCGACCCTCCCCTGCTGCGCCGCGGCGCGCCCCCAAACAGAAAGGGGCCTTCCCTGCCAGACACCAAGGGCCGCGGCGCACCACAGCTGCGCCGCGGCGCCCAGCCTAGAACAGGGAAAAAGGCTGCACGCGCACCAGAATTCTCCCCTGTGTTTTTCCTCTCAAACCAGCCCTACAAACCAACTCCAAACCTCCTCCAAACACATAATTAAACCCTGAAACATTACCCATAACTCACCCTCATCAAAACCCAACCAAACCTACACAAAAACTCCCTTTGATTCCCACTTTCTACATCAAAAACCATGAGCTGAAAACTAAAAGGAAAATAGAGCATAACCTGAGTTCAATGACCAAAACTCACCTTAAAACCAGCTTTAAGCCTCCCTCAGCAGCTGAACCAAGTCCACCAACCCAGCCTTTGAATTCCCTAGCTTGAATCCCCACCTAGAACTCAAAACCTCAAAGAGAAATATGAAGAGGAGTAACGTACGGGAAGGAAGAAGATTGCCTCTGTTTTTTGTTCTGTTTTAGTCTACAACTTTCTACAGCCAACAGCCACTTAAGTCATATATATCCAAACTTAAATGACCAAAATACCCTTAAGCCACCTAAAGCCTCTAAAACCATTTCAAGGGTAAAATTGATACTTCCCGCTTATCCCGTTAATCATAATTAACGCTTCCCAATTCTCGCTAATCTCAATATCCTCAAACACCAATAATTCATATCCCGTTACTCTAGAATCCTCGGTAACGCTGTAATCATTAATATCACCCTGAGACTCACCCCGAGCCCCGAGCTCAAACCGATAAATCATGTTTAAAGATCGTCTCATGCCGAAATACTCGAACCAATCCACATCATAATGTGGTCTCACAATATATCATTAACATACAAACAAATATACAATTATACCCTCAATGGGCCAAATTACCAAAACACCCCTGTAAACAAATGTGGACTCACATGCATGCTTTTAACATCATATTATAATATAATTCTCATAAACATGCATAAACACATTTAATGGCATAATTAAACAGTTATGGCCCTCCCGGCCTTCTAATCCAGCCATTAACCACAATAGGGAATCCGGGGCATTACAAAAACAATCTCTAGAACAAAACTAAAATGACCCTAACACAGTCCCTGAGAACTGGCAACAGATAATGGCAGACATGCAAGTCCGACTTCAAAACCAGGAAGAGCGAATCCGTCTACTGAGACAGTAGGCTCCGTCAGGGAGTGCTGCATCTATTGTGCCACCTGCTGTGGCACCAGTTGTATAGACACCGAAAGTTGGAAACAGATGGAAGCCGTTGTATGAGCGGTTTAGGAGAAAGCATCCTCCAACCTTCGAGGGAGGACCAGATCCACTGAAGGCCGAACAGTGGATGAGTATGATTACCGCTATCCTAGATTTCATGAGAGTAGAGGTAAGGACCAAGAGTCCTATGCCACATATATGCTAAGAGAGGATGCCTGCATTTGGTGGGAAGTGGCATCACAGACTAGAGATGTTGCTACTCTGGGTTAGAATGGATTCAAGGATTTGTTCAGTCAGAAGTATTTTAATGTTGCCATCAGGGTAGTGAAAGTGAATGGATTTGTGGGGTTAGTACAGGGCAATATGACAGTTACAGAGTATGCCCTGAAGTTTGACAGACTTGCGAAGTTCTCATCAGATCTAGTGCCTACTGATGCAACTAGGTAGGAAAGATTTATCACAGGGCTTAATGCTATGATAGCCCGAGATGTGAGAATTACAACAATACCTGGGGGGACGACTTATGCTCAGGCTGTTGAGAAAGCTCTTACCGCTGAGGAGGCGGAAAACAAGATTAGGAGGGAGAACGTTGTAAGACGGGAGGTTCGGAAGGCGGTGCCTCTATATTCAAGCTCTAGTAGGGGCGAGGGCCCCAGTGATCTGAAGAGGAAGACCCCTAACACTTCGACCACTACTAGTCCTGATAGGAGGAGTCGGGGTGTTCAGGGTGGCCGCCAAGAAGGCAGTGATGCATGGAGGAGCTACCCAGAGTGCACGAGTTGTAGAAGATGCCATCCGGGCAAGTGTCAGGCTAAGTCTTGTTATGTATGTGGGGTGGTGGGACACCTCAAGAAGGACTATCTGATAGGGAAGAAAGGAGAGGCAGGGATGGTAGACAGCTTGACTCTAGCTCGAGTGTTCACCTTGACGAAGGCAGAGGTCGAGGCTAGTCCCTTGGTGGTGGCAGGTCAGCTTTCTAGCGTTGGCTCTCATTTTACTGTATTGATTGACTCCGGTGCTACACATTCATTTGTTTTTAGTAAGGTGATTGATAGATTGTGTAGCCCTAGTGAAAACTTTACTGTGGGGTTCGGTACTATATTGCCTATAGGGGAACTGGTAGTATCTAGGAGATGGATTAGAGCATTACCAGTGATGGTTGATGGTAAAGAGTTATCAGTATACTTGATTGAGTTAGGTATGGAGGACTTTGACATGATTTTGAGAATGGATTGGCTGGTTAGATATGGGGCTACCATTGATTGCAGGAAGAAGATGGTGACCTTTGAGCCTGAGGGAGAGGATCCCTTTATTTTTGTGGGTGCGGTATGTGGACCTCGCATACCCATGATATCAGCGCTGAAAGCCAAGGACCTATACAGGGAGGATGTATAGGTTTCCTGGCTAGTGTGGTGGATACTACCAGAGTGTTGCCAACAGGGCCGGGAGAGACCGGATTGGTTCGTGAGTTCTTGGATGTGTTCCCTGAAGATCTACCAGGGTTGTCTCAGCACAGGGAGATTTAGTTCGTCATTGAATTGGCGCCAGGGACAGAGCCAGTGTCGAGGGCACCATATAGAATGGCACCAGCAAAACTGAAAGAATTGAAGATACAGCTACATGAGCTTCTAGATTTAGGGTTTATCAGGCCTAGCTACTCGCCGGGGTGCTACAGTTTTGTTTGTGAAGAAGAAGGACAGGAATCTGAGGATGTGTAAAGACTACAAAGAATTGAATAAGTTGAACATCAAGAATAAGTACCCTCTACCAAGGATTGATGACTTGTTTGATTAGCTGCAGGGAAAGACGGTATTCTCGAAGATTGATCTTCGATCGGGTTATCACCAGCTGAGGATCAAGGACAAGGATATACCAAAGACGGCCTTCCGAACAAGTTATGGGCACTTTGAGTTTCTGGTCATGTCGTTTTGTTTGACCAATGCCTCAGCAGCCTTCATGGATCTAATGAATATGGTGTTCAAGGACTTCTTGAATCAGTTTGTGATTGTCTTCATCGACGATATCTTAGTGTACTCTAGTTCAGCGGCAGAGCACGAGCAACATCTCAGATAGGTATTGTAGAGATTAAGAGAGCAGCGGTTGTACGCCAAATTTAAGAAGTGTGAGTATTGGCTACCAGAAGTGACATTCCATGGACATATTTTGGTGAGGATGGGATTAAAGTGGATCCATCTAAGGTGGAAGCAATTAGAGATTGGCCGAGGCCAAGGAACGCCTCAGAGGTTAGGAGTTTCCTGGGATTAGCATGTTATTATAGACGGTTTGTGGAAAGGTTCTCGAAGATTGCCGCACCAATGACAGAATTGACACAAAAGAACTTGAAGTTTTTATGGTCAAACAAGTGTGAGAACAGTTTTCAAGAACTGAAGCGACGACTTATTACATCGTCTGTGCTGAATCTTCCTTCGGAAGGAAGGAAAGTTTGTGGTATATTGTGATGCGTCGAGGTTGGGTTTGGGTTGTGTGTTGATGCAGAATGAGAAAGTTATAGCTTATGTGTAATGCCCCAAAATCCCTAATGAGGTTTAATGGTCGGATTAGTAGGTCGAGAGGGCCATAATTGATTTATTATGTCATTAAACTATTATGTGCATGATTATGTGAATTATATTATTATATGATGATAAATGCATGCATGTGGGTCCACATTTCGTCATAGGGGAATTTTGGTAATTTGGCCCGTTGAGGGTGTGATTGTATATTTGTATGCATGTCGGTGAACTATTTTTGAGGCCACATTATAATGTAGATTTGTTCGAGTTATTCATCATGATACGGTCTTTGAATACAAATTATCGGTTTGGTCATAATTGGGTTGAATTCGGGGCTTGGGGTGAGTCTCGGGATGATTTGATGATTAAAGCATTACCAGGAATTAAAGGGTAATGGGATATGATTTTATTAGTACTTTAGAATCGTAACGCCCTAAACTCAAGGGATCGTTACGGTGTGCAATTTGAACAGTGCTAAACTCGCTAATCGAGTTATTTGGCCATAATCGTGTAACTAAGTATGATTAGCGGTTTAGGATTAAAAATTTTGGTTAAGATATAACGTTTCACTAAAACGTTTATTGTATACATTGGGATCCCAAAAATATAATTTAAAGGTTTATTACAAGAAAATATTTACAATCAGTCGATCTAAGCAGTAAAATAGGGTTTAACCCTAGTTCCTCTTTCAACCCTCGGTCGTGGCGGTCGATCAGCCGCATAAGTACACATCGTCACCTAAGCTCTCCAACTGAAGGATGGTCCAGCTTTCTGTTGCCTTTACTTGCACCACATAGCACCTGTGAGCCGAATCCTAGCAATAAAACTCAATATGCTCATGAACAGTAATAACATGTCATCAAATCATAATGTGCATGCCTAGCAGTTATAGCCTTATTTAAGCATGCAAATAAGTTTAGATAAAGATGGGGTATCCAGGATAAGGAATCCTGTCCTCCTGAATGGATGACTATCAAGTCAATTCTAATCAGATGAGTGACAGACGAGCAAGACACTACGCGGCTCGTTACCAACAGCCATGTGACAAAGTAGTCACCTGGGCTCTCTGGCCCTGGCTCTAATCAGATGAGTGATTTAACACAGGTGGTTCCATTAACCATAATGAGTGACTAACAAGCAAGTCACCACGGGGCTCAGCACCCACAGCCATGCGAATGATGATCATTATAATCATACAAAGCTTATAGCCCTGAATAGATGAGTGAATATCACATTTGAGGTTATGTTTAACCTTAATGAGTGACTGACAAGCAAGTCACTATAGGTCTCAGTACCCATTTCCATGTGACGAAACAGTCACCTGGGCTTTCTGGAAATGGCTCTAATCGAATGAGTGACTGACGAACAAGTCACCATGGGGCTCGACACCCACAGTCATGTGACGAAGTAGCCACCTGGGCTCATCACCCATAGCCATGTGACTAAACAGTCACTGGGGGTCTCCGGCCCTAGCTCTAAGTAACTAGCCTTAGGCTAGACAAGCGCTTTTAGTTTTCATCGAACTTGAGGTCGGTCCGGCATTAATGCTCATTTGAGTCATTAAATGCAGATATCGATTAGATATAATCTTTATCGGCTTGCGTTAAACACGCTAAGACCGTTCTTGACTTTTTTGTCAATACCATGTGACCAGTGCTCAGTATTACTATTGAACTTGATAAGTAGGTCACAGCTTCACAGTTAATACTGACACCATTGCCAATTCTGACTAGTTAGTCAGTGCCACGCACAAGTAAGCAATGCTACCAGGCATATATCATATGTCAAATATCCAAATGTAGGGCATTCAGCATGCTTACTTAACAATTGCTAGCATAATTAGGATCATGCACAAACACAGAGACTCAAGCTCTGATCAATCTCATATTCAACATTCATGGCATGCCCTAATCACATGTTTCTCGTGCTTCACATGCATCACATACTGGGTGCAGTTTTCATACCTCTGGTTCGAGCGAGAAATACGTTAAGAACAACCCTTGAGAACGATCAATCCTTTAATTCCTTAGCGGTCACCTAGTCATAACCAAATACAATCTCCAATTAATGAAATCAAGAATAAAAGGGTCTTGACCTAAACCTCAATCCTGGGACCCTAAATTGTACCCAATTGGTGAGTAGATTCAATCCCGAGCCTTAGGAATTGAAACCCCGAGCCAAAAACCATTAAAAACACCCAAAACAGGAATCTGAAGAGGCAAGGTAGCACTACCCCCCTAGTGCCCCAGCACCCTAAGCAGACTTGAAATCCCTCAGACTAGCGCTGTAGCGCCCCCTAGTGAGTGCTGTGGCACTACAACAGGCAAAAATGCCCTGGTTCCTCTCCCCTTCGACTCCACCATTTCCAACTTGAACCAAAAGCTTCCAAACCTCATTTTAAGTCCCAAATGAACCCAAAAACCATCTACATATGTCCTAGGCATCATAACCCAAGTAACCTTGGCAAAAAGCTCCCATTAAAACTAAACTTTCAAACCAAAAACCCAACTGAAACTCAATGAGAAAACAGAGCAAGAACTAAGGTTTTAATGGCCAGAAACTCACCTCAATCTCAGCTTAGGACCCTCTTCAATGGTAGAGCATAACCCAAAACCCTCAAGGCTTGGTTCTCTAGCTTGATTCCCCAAATTGAGCTCAAAAATTCAAAGAGAAAAGGTGGAGAAATGGTGCACAGGAGAGGAGGAACCTTTGCTCTGTTTTGGTTACTTCCACAGCCATCTAATGGCTAATATATATCCTTTAGGGTGAAAAGACTTAAATTCCCTCATGCCTAATTAAAACCCTTAACAGCCACCAAGGGCAAAATCGTCCTTTTTCGCCTATCTCGTTAATCATAATTAATACCCTCAAATTCCCGCTATTCTCAATATTCTCAAATGCCAATAAATCATATACCATTACCCTTTAATTCCCGGCAATATTGTAATCACCAAATTACCCCGAGACTCACCCCGAGCCCCGAAACTAATCCCGTTATGACCAGACCGATAACTTGCATTCTGAGATCGTCTCATGCCGAATGGCTCAACAAATCCACATATAATGTGGTATTAATCATAATTCAACCACATGCATGAAAACACACAATTATGCCCTCAACAGGCCAAATTACCAAAACGCCCTTATAATTTAAAATGGACCCATATGCATGCATTTATCATCATATTATAATATAATTCACATAAACATGCTGTACGCCCTAATTCTCCACGGGCTATTAGCGAGCTGAGGTATGTCATAATTATTTATCAGCCACGTGGATGACACGTACCCGAAGTTGCTGTTACCAGCTCCCACCTCTTTAGCTCGAGGTAACCAAAGGCTTACTAAGGTTACTAAGGGATCAGGTCAGAAGTATGGACACCGCGGGCTAAGAAGACCTCCAGTTCTAGGTACGAGCTTGAGTTGGCAGTTGTGACCCCTTATAAAGTCAACCACTCAATATAAATGTGCATATATCAGACATCACGTGTCTGATATATCCCTGAATTCTCGGACACGCAGCCTAAACATCCGTGTTCAGGCACCCACGACTGGGTTGGGCCGTGCGACCCATTATCCCCCTTACCTATTGATTAGACCATACTTCATTTGTTAGGTTTTAGGAATTAATCATGAATGTCACAGAAGTGACATGATGGGTAAGAAGGTCACGGGATGGCCCCCCTTGCCAACCCCCAGGTGCCCTCTCCTAGAAATATGGAGACCCTGGGAGTTGCAAAGGGTTGGATTCTATTGTGTAAAGAAATACCCTGTAAAGAATACCAGAAAACTAGCAATAATATTGGCTGGTGTAGTAGAAGGATTTTAACCTTTGAACCACCTAAAAAAGTATGCATATCACCATTTTATTTTAAGATCATTCATCTGTTACGGTTCATTACTTAGCACTAATCTCATCCTCTTATTATATTAATTACCTGTTGGCGAAGAACCGCTTCAACAGTTTGGTGCTTTCATTGAGAGCTTGTTAGATTGGTGCTATCGCAAATACCCAACCATGGTGGTCACTCGCTCGAGACATGGTAACGAGGCGGACCAACATGATGGGCAGGAGGCCCATCATGCCGCCATTTCTGATGATCAGAATCCTAAGGTTCAACAGCGGCCGAGCAAGCAACCAATAGGCCAGGATGACACTGGAAATTCGAGAGGTGTTGGCCTGACTACCCCCTCTTACAACCGACGCTAACGTCGGAAAGAGGCAAGGCGAGACTCATAAGTCCTGCCGGGGTAATCGGTCCAGGCCTAGCTGGTCGGTCAGACCCCCGACATCAAACTCTACTCCCACATCACACCACCGGGATACCACTTTTGAGGAACCACCTAGGGCCGAGCAATAGTATAGCAGATCGGTCCGGACCTCAACTCCCAGCTCACTTCCACCCTCGAGTGCGCCCAGGAGGGCTCGAGGGAATTGTCAAAGGAGATCCGAGGAGGGCTCACAGCGACAGACCGCCCTGGCCAACCGTCCGGCGCCTCGCTTAGACCGCTGAGCACAGGACCCGGCGGAGGGTAGAGCAGAGCGACCCCTACCTAACCTAATCCGCCCTGACGGGACCATGATTGCATCCCCGCTTAGGCATCCTCCTTGACCGATAAGATACCCGTCTCCTCCTCGGCCAGTCTGAGATATTCCAGCTTATGGGAGCAGTAGGAGAAGTCCACCTTCCGCAGGGCCTTCCCATCGTAGCAGGGCGCCCAGAGAAGTCCTGAATCCTCCTCCCCAGAGGAGGGCTCCAAGCTTCTCAAATGGGAGCTATTGAACTCGAAGCCGTCGAAGTGACCTTTCTGGCAGAGACCTGCGCCAACGCTTGAGCTCGGCGCAGAGTCCTCAAGACGCCCCGAAGGACGACCTCCGAGATCGTCTAAACTCCCAAAGAAGAGACCCGGCAGGAAAGGACAGCCGTGCTTGCCCAAGGGAAGACCTGTCCGAGGTACGCGACAGCAGGAATGTTCCATATAACCTATCTCAAGATAGGAGGGACAATAACTCGCCAAACATGTACAATGGATCCAGAGCTGTTGAACAGCCCCGGAACAACCAAGGAAATCAAGACAAAACCCTTGAGCTCCTGGCTCAGATGGAGGAGCTAATGAGGAAGCTCCTGTTAGAGAAAGAAAAAGACGAATATGATTCAGGGGACGAACTTGAGCTTTTCGGCCCCAGCATAGCAGCAACAGCATATTCGCTCAGTTTCTGTATGCCGCACTTGTCCAAATTCAACGGAGACGGAGATCCATCAAATCATCTGGGTATGTTCAATACCTTGATGATGGCCCACAACATCGGCCCCGAGCTGAGATGTTTAATATTTCCCTCCACTTTAACTGGGTCGGCCAGTCAGTGGTTCAAGCAGAGTAAAAAACAGTCAATCAGCTCGTGGAAAACTTTCTCTACTGACTTCAAGAGAGCATTCCGAGCTTCCCAGGCTACCCGCATCAAGGCTGACACCCTGGAAAATGTACAGCAGCAACCCGACGAGCCTTTGAAGGCTTACCTGAGCAGATTCGTGAACGTCGCTACTCGGGCCAAAGACGCAGATGACAGCTCTAAGCTCATGGATTTGAGGACTGGAATCCTCATCGGAGGGGGACTCCAGAATGAGATACAACAGAAGGGAGTCAGCTCTATAAATGAGTTCCTAAATAGGGCCCAGGGGTGGATCAACCTGGAGGAGGCGCAGGCCTCAGCTGCAGGAACCAGCTAGGTCCCCGAGCAGCCCGCTGGAGTGGGGACGAAGGTCATGACAGCGACCCAGACCGTTACACAGAATAACTAGTTTGGTGGAGGCAAGAGAAAGGGGAGCAGCGAGGGCAACCAGCACGACCCAAAGAAGAACAAATCCGTAGAAAAATTTAAGTCGGTCTACGCGACCTATATGGAGCTCACTCGCTCTAGGGAGAACATCTTCCTAGCAAATTCTGCTCGCCTCCCCTGAAAGAAGCCGGAGCCGTTAAAGCACCAGAAGGGAAAGCGAGACCCTTCCAAGTTTTGCCGGTTCCATAACGACGTTGGCCACAATACCGATGACTGTAGACACCTAAAGGATGAGATCGAAACTCTCATCAGAGCCAGACCCTTGGCTCAGTATGCATGGAATAGAGTTCTCGTAGGCCATCCGGCTCTGGAAGTCCCGGTCAGTCTGCCCGGGTCTCGGGTAGATCAGGACGTCCCTCCTCCCGTGATAGGCGGAGAGATCTCCACGATCTCTGGAGGTCCTCATTTGGCTGGCACGAGCCGAGGTGCCCAAGAGAGGTACATCAATGAACTTAAGGCTCATAATGGAGTGGAGTTCGTCCCCGAGCAGCATCTTCCAAAGCAGCAGCGATTGGAGAGGCAGCCAATCATATTTACTGAAGAAGATAACGACCCTCTGGTCATAGCAGTGCAGCTCGCTAATCGGAGGGTTAGGAGAGTGCTGGTCGATAATGGGAGCTCGGTAAACCTTCTATTCCGGTCCACGCTGGAGAAGATGGGTTTGTCTGTCACTGAGCTGAAAGCAACCTCCATGATGCTTTATGGTTTCTCTGGAGAAGGATCGGAGGCAATAGGGACGATCGAGCTGGTGATCACCTTGGGAGAGGGACCTCAGACAGTCTCAAAACTCCTCGAGTTCGTGGTCATCGACTGTCCCGCCGCGTACAATGCCATTTTGGGTCGACCTACACTTATAGCTTTTGAAGCCATTACCTCCATCTGCCACCTCGCGCTGAAATTCCCCTCTTCCACGGGGATATGCACGGTCCGTGGCGATCAACTTGCTGCCAGGGAATGCTACAACATTTCCATGAAGGGAAAAGTAAAACTCTGGCAGTTAACGATGACCGTCCAAGGTGGAGAAGAGGAATCTCAGGAACCTTTGCCTTATCCTGAGATTGAAAAACCTCAGAACGTCGAAGGGGAAAATATCGTCCTGAGTGATGATATTGACCCCAGAGTAGGCAAGGATAAGTCCGAGCTCCAAGCTATCGAAGAGCTCAAGGAGGTAAATATCGATCCACAGAATCCCTCACGGATGGTTAAGCTTAGGAAAAACCTCTGTGGCAAGAGGAAGGCAGAGTTGATCAAGTTCCTGCAGGAGAACCTGGATATGTTCGCATGGTCACATGAGGACATGGTGGGAATCAGTCCAAGCGTCATCATGCACACCCTTCATTTGGATAAGAGCATGCCTGCGAAGTCCCAGAAACAGAGGCGCCTGGGAACAACTCGAGCAGAAGCCCCAGAAGAGGAAGTAGCCCGACTCAAAAAGTAAGGATTTATCCACGAAGCTAAGTTCCCAATATGGGTCGAAAATCTTGTGTTGGTCTCGAAGCCTAACGGGAAATGGCGGACCTGCATCGACTTCTCTCATCTGAACAAAGCTTGCCCCAAAGACTGTTTTCCCTTGCCAAGGATCGACCAATTGGTGGACGCCACGGCAGGGCACGAGCTCATGTCCTTTATGGATGCGTACTCGGGCTATAATCAGATCGCCATGAATCCAGCAGACTAGGAGCACACTAGCTTCATGACCCCAACTAACGTCTATTGTTATAAGGTTATGTCGTTCGGGCTGAAGAACGCCGGTGCTACATACCAGAGATTGGTGAACAGGATGTTTGCCAACCAGATCGGGAAGAACATGGAAGTGTACGTTGACGACATGCTGGTCAAGTCGAAAACTACCGATAACCATGTTTCCGA
The DNA here is from genome assembly GCF_963169125.1 of Humulus lupulus. Taxonomy (NCBI): domain Eukaryota; kingdom Viridiplantae; phylum Streptophyta; class Magnoliopsida; order Rosales; family Cannabaceae; genus Humulus; species Humulus lupulus. The sequence goes on along the minus strand of NC_084800.1, from coordinate 89,826,844 downwards.
CCTGGAGGAATGCTTCAAGATACTAAGAGAGTACGACATGAGGCTTAACCCGCAGAAGTACACTTTCGGGGTCGCATCTGGAAAATTCCTGGGTTTCATTGTCAACACTAGAGGAATTGAGGTGAACCTCAATAAGATCAGGTCGTTGCTCGAGCTACCCTCACCTCGGTCGCGAAAGGACATTCAAGGCCTGACAGGAAGGGTGGCAGCCCTTAATCGGTTTATTTCTAAATCCACCAACAAGTGCCTGCCATTCTACAACCTACTCCGAGGGAATAAGAAGTTCGAATGGATAGAGGAGTGCGAACGTGCCTTTCTCGACCTGAAAGCACATCCTGTCGAGCCGCCCGTATTGTCCAAACCAACGGCAGGAGAGCCTATTTTCCTTTACCTAACTATCACAGAAGATGCAGCTAGTGCCGTATTGGTCGAAGAAGAGGACTGGGTTCAAAAACCAGTCTATTACATCAGCAAGAGGCTTCTCGAAGCTGAGTCCCGATATTCGTTGATGGAAAAGATGGAGTTCTGTCTCATCACAGCCTCCCGAAAGCTCAGGCCGTATTTCCAATCCCACTCAATACACGTCATAACCGATCAACCTTTAAGGCAGGTTTTGCAAAATCCTGAAGCATCGGGACGTCTGTTGAAATGGGCTATTGATCTCAGCCAGTTCGAGATTTTGTACACTCCGTGAACTACAATAAAAAGCCAGGCCTTGGTCGATTTTGTGGCAGAATGCACAGGATTCCGAGAAGATCCTGTAGAGGATTCGCCCCAGGCCACCTCGGTCCGGGCATCATGGAAGATCTCCATAGATGGCTCATCTAACGAGAACGACTTCGGGGCTGGAATCATTTTGATATCCCCTGAAGGACATAGATTCCACTCGGCGTTGAGATTTGGATTCAAGGCTTCCAACAATGAGGCTGAATACGAAGCTTTACTGGCCGGGTTGAGGGTGGCCCGGGAGCTGAAGGCCAGCTCCGTTCAGTGTTTCAACGATTCCCAGCTCGTGGTAAACCAGGTGCTTGGTGAATATCAAGCACGGGGAACCAAGATGGCTGCTTACCTGGCCAAGGTAAAAGTCGAGCTGTCTGCATTTGAACAGGGCTCAGTCGAACAGATACCTCAGGAGCAGAACGCCAATGCAGACGCCCTCGCCACTCGCTACCTCCGGGGAGACGGAGACTTTGGGGTTAGTACCGGTAGAATTCTTGGAAAAACCAAGCATAGAAGTCGAGGCGGAGGTCGAGGTGATCGACGCCAGACCGACCTGGATGACCCCTATCCTCGAATATCTCACCGAAGGAAAGTTACCGGAAGAGCGTAATGACGCAAGGCGGGTACTTTACCAAGCTCCAAGATATATGGTGATAGATGGTCTGTTATACCAGCGTGGGCACTCCTTGCCTCTCCTGCGATGTGTTCTGCCAGGCGAAGCAAAGACCATTTTGCAAGAAGTGCATGAGGGTTTTTGCAGAGATCACACTGGGGGACAAAGCTTGGCCATGAAGATCTTAAGGCAAGGATATTACTGGCCCACTCTGTCAAAAGACTCGATCTCTTACGTCAAGAAATGTGACAAGTGCCAGCGATTCACCACAGTTGCCCGAGCTCCCCCAGTCGAGCTGAAGATGATCTCATCCCTGTGGCCATTCGCGGTCTGGGGAATCGACTTGGTTGGCGCCCTCCCTACTGGAAAGGGAGGGGTCCGTTACGCGGTGGTGGCTATTGACTACTTCACCAAGTGGGCTGAGGCAAAACCCTTGGCAACAATCACTTCCAAGAGAGTCCTCGACTTCGTGGTCAAAAGCATTATCTGTCGGTTCGGGCTACCAAAAAAGATCATATCAGACAATGGAACGCAGTTTGACAGTGACCTCTTCACCGAATTCTGTGAGAAATATGGCATTGTAAAAAGCTTCTCCTCCGTGGCCTATCCCCAGGAAAATGGATAGGTCGAGGCCGTCAATAAGACACTAAAGGCGAGCCTTAAGAAGAGACTGGACGAAGCCAAGGGAGTCTGGCCAGAACAGCTCCCCCAGGTACTATGGGCATACCGGACCTCGCATCGAACTCCTACGGGTCATACTCCTTTCTCCTTAGATTTTGGGAGTGAGGCAGTCCTTCCTGTCGAGATAAAGGTATCTTCGCATAGAGTCCAGGCGTATGGCCAGGACCACAATCACAAACTGCTTTGCGCGTCCCTCGACCTGATTGATGAAAGGCAAGAAGATTCACAGCTCCAGCTCGCGCATTACCAGCAAAAAATCACTCTTTATTTCAACTCAAAGGTCAGAAAACGCGCCTTTAGCATTGGCGACCTGGTCCTCAGGATAGTCTTTTTAGCCAGTAAGGACCCCAAAGACGAAGTATTGGGACCGAACTGGGAAGGGCCATACCAAGTAGCCGAGGTCATAAAGGAAGGAACCTACAAATTAGCTCGGCTTAATGGAGAAGGAGTCCCACGAACTTGGAACGCCATCCATTTGAAGAAGTATTATCAGTAATACCCTTATAAGGCTTACTCAAAAAGGCCATTTTTTGTTTATTAAGCAGTGAGAATTAAATCTTTTTTCATTATTGTGTATATTTGTGAATGTAATCTCAAGTAACCACGGAAGACCATTTCCTAATTACTTGGGGGGGCATATGGTGCCTGGATACAACCAGGTCGCCTTAAAGACTTAGAAGTTGATTCAAATCGATTGATCGATGTTTTTCTTAAAAAACACAAGATATTGATAAAGGATTAACGCGAACTAAGTTGTATCCTGGATATAACCAGGTCATTCTAAAAAACTTAGAAGTTAATTCAAAATTGACTGATCGGTGTTTTTCTTAAAGCACAAGATATTAGTCAAGAATTGACACGAACTAAGTTTTCAAATTAATGTCCTGGATGTAACCAGGTCCTAAAACTTAGAAGTTAATTCAAATTGACTAATTGGTGTTTTTCTTAAAAAGCACAAGATATTAGTCAAGAATTAACACGAACTAAGTTTTCAAATTAATGTCCTGGATGTAACCAAGTCCTAAAACTTAGAAATAATTCAAATTGATTGATCGTTGTTTTTCTTAAAAAGCATGAGATATTAATCGAAAATTAACGCGAACTAAGTTTTTAAAGTAATGTCCAGGATGCAACCAGGACTTATCTTAGAAGTTGGTTCAAAATTAATTAACATGTTTTTTCCTAGAAAAGCATAAAATGTCAATCACAGCACCAACAAAAAACGAAGACTATTACCAAAATGCATAGAGGCAAAAGGATGTAAATCAATTAGAAACAAAAAGTTGATAAAGCCAATTGTCTCGAGGTTAGAAAACCTCATACAAAGTTACAAAAAAAAATGCTCGAATGGTAAGAAGTCCTAGGCCCCGCCAGGATGCTCCGATGAGGTCACCACCTCGCCCTCCTACTCGGCGGCTGCGGAGGTCTCCCCGGTCTCGGAGGGTGCCTCTTGCTGAAGGCAAGCTTTGAACTTCTCCAGGAAGCTGTCCCATGAATCCGCCCCCAGAAAGGAGAAGTCACCATCTAGGTTATAGACCCAGCAATGGTATAGCATAGCCTCCATGGAGAAGCTAGCGGCTGCCCTCTCCGTCGCCAAGGCAACCTTGGCCTCCTCGGCCTCGGCCTTCGAGGCATCCAGTGCGGCCCGAGCGGCCCTGGCCTCCTCGAGCTCAGTCCTTGCAGTGGCTAGGGCATCCTTGGTAGCCTCGGCCTTCTGCAACTTAGGTCGAGATGCATCCAGCTCGGCCTGCGCAGTCGCCAGGGCATCCTTGGCATCCTGTTCCTGCTTTTGGGCAGTCTTAATGGCAGCCAAAGTTTTCTGGTGCTCGTCCCTCATATCCTCGAGTAGAGCCCTAGATCGGGATATGCTTCGATGGAGAGCCAATGCACCCTGCAAGACCAAAAGATGATAAGGCAACTGCCTTAAAGGAAAAAACAAGCATGTGATGCATAATGAGAAGGGGATACAAATGGCAAGGCCAACTTACCGTGAGAGCCATCCCCAACAAAGACTCCATCACGTTCTCCGGGCTCCTTGTCTCGATCGCCCGCAGGTCCCTCTCGGCGAAATTGTCGTAATGGTCCACGGTGTAGCTCGCTGTCTCGTAGACCGTCCCCCGAAAGACGTCGGGGATCTTCTCCAGAGCCCGGGGGTTCACCGGGACGCGCACCTCGGGGGTTGTGGTTGACAAGGTCCTGGGGGGCACCTCCGTTTCCCAAGTAGGGGTGGGAGCTCGCGGGGGAGGTGGAGGCATTTGTTAGGAAAAAATGTTTTGCCTCAATGGAAATTGATAATAATATTACAACTCTATGCAATATATTACAAATAAATAATGATTGATTAAAAGGAGTTACAACTCTATAACTGAAAATACAAATAAAAATAGAGAAAGAAGAAGAAGAGGATTGAAATAGAAAATACATTTCTTGACAAAAAGATACAAATAAACTTGAGGTAGTAAAAGGAAAGATGTAGATGAGATTACAACTCTTAAGCAAAGATACAAGTAAATATAACAAGAATGATATGAAGAAAAACAATAGAAGAAAATAAGAACAAGAACAAAAAATAAGATACTCTCACCCACACAACCAAAGTGAAGAGTGTTAGGGATCACAAACTTGAACAAGGTTTGAAACCTTTGTCCAAAAGCTTATTTCCCCCTAACTCAAGCACTAAGGGATCTCTCTCGGATTTTGGAAATGCTTTCTAGAATTATCAAGCCTCAAGGTGTTTCTAGCCAAGTGCTCTAATGGATAGAAATGTTTTGTCTTACAAGTGAGCTATAGGCTCCTATTTATAGAGTTTAGAGACACCCTTTGAATTTCAAATTCCACCAACCCCCATGGTTGTTACCAATGTTTAATTGGATTAATATGGAATTAAAAAAGAGATTTGGGAGTTATTTGGGTTTTTTTAGCCGTTCAACAAAGATTGAAAAAACTGAAAATTGGTCATTTTTTTGGCCTGTGGCCACGGCCACTGGTCTCTGTCCCACAAGCCGCGGCCACCAACATTCAGTGGCCGCGGCCACCGACCAATTTCAACACTTAAAAATGTGCTATTTTTCCAAACGGTTCCAAACCCTCCCAAATGATTTTTTAACTCCCAAAACACATTATTGGGGTTAAAATCATATCTCTAACAGCCATATCACATATGGCTTTATGAAATTCATCCCAATATTGTGTAACAACAATTTACACAATAAAGAGTAATATTTGGAAGTTACAAATTTGTAACACCAAATATGTTACATTATTTGGATATATCTCATATATCTAAATATTGTAACTCTCTATTATATGTTACAATATGTGACACTCTTTGTCACATTTATTTAATCTAAAACATTATATTATAATATAATATAATTTTACATTATATTATAGAATAATACAACAACATCTTCATTGCAGGAAGGGGTGGAGGCACTTTCTCCTAAGCTGCCAGAGCCTGGTTTTTCCCCTTCGCCGGGGACTTAGTGGTACTCCCGATGGCCTTCTTCGCCAGCCGGAGATTTTTCACCATGGGCCCGGAGGCCCCAAAGGAAGGGTTCCCTCCAGGGAACATAGCTCGCAGATCATTGCTCCCGGGCTGAGACATATCCTCTGGCAAAACAAAGAAAGTATTAATATACAAGTAGAAATATTTATGCAAGACAACAAAAGTTAAAGGGAAAACAGATCTCAAGTATATATTGAAAGGGATCCTACCCTCCGAGCTAAAGGAGGAATATATGGTCACGACCACCAGCCCCGGAGCTGCAGCGGGGGAATCTAGGATAATGACTTCGCGGGCTGGAAGAGGCTCTGGGTCCGAATCTGGCTTAAGACTAGACTCTTCTACGTATTGCCTAAGACCCGAAGCTACTATACCCTCCCGAACGGAGGGCCATGACCGAATATTGGTCCCATACTCCTCAAAAAAGACCGACCTAAAAGCTATGGTGTTATCTACAACTACAGTGCCCCTAGGGCGGCTACTTTCGTAATCCAGCACGAGCTGGTCGACGCATTGGAGTAAGGTTACGTCGCGGTCTGGGTCACTTCGATGGCGATGAACGGGCTGGCTGGGATTGAACCTAGCTAACTGAAGGTCTGCAGTGGCCCTATCTAAGTCCCTAAACATATAAGGATTACCTTGCCCGGAGGGACCGGCTGCTGCTCCGGACCGGGCCTTCTCCACGTCTGTTTCTTGGGCGACCTCCAGCGCCCGCTTCCGCCTCACAAGGGGCACCTCGTCATCCTCGTCCTCCTCATCCTCTTCTTCTCTCGCGTCCTCCTCCTTGGGGATGGGCGCCATCTCGCGGGCTGGAGGGAGGCCCCGCGTCTCCTCAAGGACAAAGTCTGGCCTGGGGAGATTAGCTTGCACGACAGCATCATCTCGTCTGATACGAGCTGGCGATAGTCCTTTTCATTGGGGGGCAGCCCCTCCAGTGTCTCGTATTGACCCCCGAGGGTCATAGACTTGGTCGTCCTCGCGAAAATGGCTGCATGATTGTTTCTAAGTCAGGAACTAATAGAGGAAGCTAATCAATAATCAACTTACGAGCTAAGAGCAAAGGGTACTTATGAGGGCGGTTGAAATAGTGATATTCGCAATTGCGAAACCCGTTGGACATGAAGAACTTGTCTTTAAAGTCATTGGGGTGGCTGGCCAGCTCGATGATCGCACCCGTGTTTGGAAAACGGGTCAGATAGTAGAACTTGTCGCCTCGCCCCCTCTGCTCCAGGCTGGCCTTGAGGCAGAAAAAGCAAAGGATGTCTACCAGCGTGGGGACCTCCCATTCCTGCTTCAGGAATAAATATCTCAACCCTGCTAACAAACGGTAGGAGTTAGAGGGGAGCTGGAAAGAAGCCAACTTCACGTAGTTGAGAAAATCTGCGAAGTACTGGTCCAGCGGAAGGAAGGCCCCAGCCTTGAAGTGATCATCACTCCAGGCTGCGTATTCCTCATCAAACGGCGCGCAGCTCCGCTTGCCTTCTAGGGGAGGTCGGGCGTTTAGGGCACCCCTCCCAATCTCAATATTGTGGGAAAGAAATATCTTATTCACTTTCCCCTGGTTGATGATCTTCGAGACGATCCTCTTAGCCTCGAAGAAGGCGTCAGGTCCCACCTCGAGCTCCTGCTCCACGGGTGGACCGAAAACGGGGATTGGAGAGTCTGGGGCCACCTCCATTCCTTTGGCTTGCTGAGAAGACGAGCTGCCAGCAGTCTTCTTAGGGGGGTTCTTCTTTGGTCCCATCTGGTCGCCTAACGAACAAAAGAAGAAAATTTAGAAAAGGCGACCTAAGCATAAGAAAGAGTCTGACGCGAAGTGTTTCCTTTACACGGGCTGAGGTAATCTCAGTCCGTGGAGAGTGAGACCACGCGGTTCTATGAACACACGCCTGTGCTCCCAACGGATCCCCGATTACTCGGAATCCGTGTGTCAGGAGGGTCAGCATAAAAAAGTTTGCCTTGGAAGGAAAGTTTCAGTAGGCAAACAGTGCAAAACCGCCTGTGAAGCGTGTCCCCTAAGCTACCCGGTTTTTCACCCTAAAAGATGGTTATTTCAAACAGGCCTACAAAATTTCTACCCAAAAAATTTCCCCAGAAAGTGTACCCTTTGAGTCGTATTCCTAAATGGTTTTTTTTTACAGTCGATGCCCTGGAATAAAAACCTACGCCTATCATACCCACAAAAACTAGCAGGATACTGCATGCGATTACAGAAACAATTTACCTAAGCAATAGTTTAAAGGAAATTTAAAGCATGCATAAGCGGAGAACTTACAAAGTATTTTGCTGTGAGGAGACTGAAAGGGTCGTCTGGGTTGGAGTCCTATGGAAACTACTAGTGCCAAAGCCTCAAAGGAGCTCTCGCGCCTGAACTTCTGAAACGCTGGGAACAGTAACCGGAAGAAAGGGAGGGTTTTTTTAGACTGAGAAAGAAGATGAGAAAATCAGAAAATTTCCAAATGAACGGGTGGCCCATGCGTAAGGTGGCCACCCCTTTTATATACGTAAGAGGCCAAGTAAGGAGGGTCGTTGGATTGCCTTGATGTAGGATACGAGGATCTCTACTCGAAAGGCAAAACGACGGCTGAGTATGGGCTAGGCCATTTAATGCGATTCTCGGAAGACGTACCGTCACCAACCACGATGCTCCACGTATTCAACGCCTGGGTAATGGGCGTGATGTGAAGAGTCCACAAGGAAGCCTAAAATCCCCCACTGTGTCCCCAGGTGACGTAGTGTGCCACGAGCAGGGGCTTGGGGGCAAATGTAAGCCCTAATTCTCCACGAGCTATTAGCGAGCTGAGGTATGTCATAATTATTTATCAGCCACGTGGATGACACGTACTCGGAGCTGTTGTTACCAGGTCCCACCTCTTTAGCTCGAGGTAACCAAAGGCTTACTAAGGTTACTAAGGGATCAGGTCAGAAGTATGGACACCGCGGGCTAAGAAAACCTCCAGTTCGAGGTATGAGCTTGAGGTTGCAGTTGTGACCCCTTATAAAGTCAACCACACAATATAAACGTGCATATATCAGACATCACGTGTCTGATATATCCCTGAATTCTCGGACACGCAGCCTAAACATGCGTGTTCAGGCACCCACGACTGGGTTGGGCCGTGCGGCCCATTATCCCCCTTACCTATTGATTAGACCACACTTCATTTGTTAGGTTTTAGGAATTAATCATGAATGTCATTGAAGTGACATGATGGGTAAGAAGGTCACGGGATGGCCCCCCTTGCCAACCCCCAGGTGCCCTCTCCTATAAATATGGAGACCCTGGGAGTTGCAAAGGGTTGGATTCTATTGTGTAAAGAAATACCCTGTAAAGAATACCAGAAAACTAGCAATAATATTGGCTGGTGGAGTAGAAGGATTTTAACATTTGAACCACCTAAAAAAGTATTCATATCACCATTTTATTTTAAGATCATTCATCTGTTACGGTTCATTACTTAGCACTAATCCCATCCTCTTATTCTATTAATTACCTGTTGGCGAAGAACCGCATCAACACATGCATATAATCATTTAATTGCAAAATAAATCAATTATGACCATCTCGGCCTCATAATCAAGGTCCTAAACGTTATAAGGGATTTTGGGACATTACAAGAATAACGGGAATTGGAGATTATGATTAACGAGATAGGTGGAAAAGGACGGTTTTGCCCTTGGGGGCTGTTAAGAGATGAATTAAGCATGGAGGGTATTTTGGTCATTTTACCTAGGCTATATATAGGTTGAAAGTTGTGGAAGGTTAGCCAAAACAGAGACTTCTTTCTACCTCCTCACGATCATCATTTCTATTCTCCTTCACTTGAATTTTGAAGCAAGTTTGAGGATTCAAACTTGGAGATTGAAGCTTGAGGTCTTAGGCTAGTGTTCAGCCATTGAGGAGGTTTCAATTCAAGCTTAAGGTAAGCTTTTAGTTCCATTTTTATAGTTCCTTGCTCTATTTTTGGGTTGGTTTTGAGATTGGAGTTTTGATCATTGAAATGGGAATTCAATGAGGTTTTGATTAGTTTAAGGCTTAGGTTTTGATGGTTATATGGTAGATAAGTTGTGGCAATGGTTGGTGGCTTTGCTTTGTGATATTGGGAGAGTTTTAATGAGGTTTTGAAATGAGTTCGAAGGGGAAAAAAAGTAGTTTTTGGCTGGGTTACAGGTGGGGCCACGACTCTGTTCTAGTGCGCTGCGACCCAAGCTTGCTGAAGAATAAGGGAGAAGCTGCAGGGTCGTTGGGTCGCGGCCTGGTGAAGGAGGGCGCGGCCCGTGTTGAGGTTTGGATGGGTGGCCGCTTCTGGTTGAGGAGGCGGGCCACGGCATGGTGGTGTAGGGTCGCGGCCCTTAGTGGAATTTTGGCCAAAATTGAGTTTTTGGCTTGGGAAATCAAACCTTAGGCCTCAGGATCGGTCCTACTACCCAGCTTGGTAGGATTCAATGTCCCGGAGGCTAGGTTTTGGTCCGAGAACCTTTTGTGATTCATTTTATTGATGGAATCCCATAATTGGTTATGATCAGGTGACCATCAAGGAACTAAAAGGTTGATCGTTCTCAAGGGTCGTTCTTTTACTATTTCCCACTCGAACCAGAGGTAAGAAAAATGCACCCTATATGTGACATGCATGGTTATAATTGAGGCATGTTGAGTGTTTAAATGTGGACAGTGATTGCATATCAAATGCTTAGCAAATCTTGCTTACTTGTGAATGGCACTGACTTACTAGTCAGAATCGGCAATGGTGTCAGATCTGTCTGTGAAGCTATGACTTACCAGTCAAGTTCTACAGCGGTACTGAGCACTGGTCGTATGTTACTGACCTATGAGTCAAGAGCCACATAAGCGTCATGAACGCAGAGCTGATAAAGATTAGATCTAATCGACATCTACATTGAATGACTCATCATGAGCATTAATGCTGGACCGACCCCAAGTTTGATGAAAACTAAAAGCATTTGCCTAGTTCCATGACTAGTTACTCAGAGTCAGGGCCAGAAGGCCCAGGTGACCATATCGTCACATGGCTAAGGGTACGGAACCTACATTAGTGACTCCATGCTCACTCAGTTGGTTTACATTGGTGACTTGCTCGTCATTCACTTATCATGTTTAAGCTAGTGACTCGATCACTCATTTGTAAAAGGTACAAAACCCACATTAGTGACTTTTACAACTGTCACTCCTCTGTTTAGGACTATAAGTCCTGGATGATTATTATGATCATCATTTGATATTATATACATGCAGTATTGAGTTTTCTTGCTGGGCTTTGGCTCATGGGTGCTATGTGGTGCAGGTAAAGGGAAAGAAAAGCTCACCCAACCTTGAGTGGAGAGCTTGGGTGGCGATGTGTACATATGCGGCCGCTTGACCACCACGGCCAAGGAATTTCTCAGAGGGACTAGGGGTTAACCTTATTTTTTCCGCTTAGGTCAGCGGGTTGTAAATTTTACACTATAATGACCATTTTGTATTATAAATAACTTGTAAATGTTTTTATGGGCCCATGAACAGTTTTATGCTTTAAATAAAATGTATCATTTCCTTTTTATTGGTTTTACACCTTAACCTATTAATTACACCTAGATGCACGTTTATAACCAAAGAAATCGATTAGCGAGTTAAGCACGGTTCAAAGTTCACAATAACTGTCTTGGAGTAACCAAGGCGTTGCAACTTGGTATCAGAGCGTGCCAAGGTTTAGGGTTCTTGTAGACTGGCTGGGCATGTACACTCATCACTGAAGTCAAGCTCGACTCGTGGTTTGGTAACTATATATATTTAACTGCCTAAATATATTATAAATGTTTTATCTATTTATATGAGATACCTTAATAAGGTTGTGCCTTGAATACTGCATCATTAGCAAGAACGTGCTTATTAGTACTGATATTGCCAGAGCATGCTTATTAGTATTGTTCATTGTGAATTATTATTTGATACATGTTAAATGGTAAATGCTATGATCATGTATCCATCTATATATTTGTATAATTGTTGAATATGATAATTATCTGCTTGTTCTTGGACCGTGAGGCGACAAGAAGTTTAGTTATCACTGCCTGACTGGCTGTATTGACTATTGTAGCAAGGTTCAAGTTGATAAGAATGATTCCAAGCCAGATAGATTCATCAGCTGGCCAGGGTGATCAAGGCCAGAATAATAATCAGGTTCAAGAGAATGACCAGAGTCAGATTCCACAGCCAGCTCCTGAGAATTGGCAGCAATTATTTAATGATTTGCAGGCCACGGTATTGAGGCAGGGAGAAGAACTCTGCCTCCTGAGACAACAGCAGGTTTCTGCAGTAGCCAGTGTACCTGAGGCACCTCCTGTATTGGTGCCAGCAGTTGAGCAACTGCCAGAGGTTGGTAATAAATGGGAACCTCTCTATGAAAGGTTCAAGAAGCAACAACCTCCAGTTTTTGAATTCAATGCAGATCCTGCAAAAGCAGAACAATGGATGAGCATGATTACCACCATCCTGGATTTCATGAGGGTGACTCGTAATGAGAGAGTGGCCTGTGCCACGTATATGTTTCGGGAGGATGCCCGAATTCGATGGGTAGTTATATCCCAGACCAGAAACATTAATGCCCTGAGTTGGGAAGAGTTTCAGACTCTGTTCAACGAAAAGTATTACAACAATGCCATAAGGGCGGCGAAAGCTGGGGAATTTATTAGGTTACTTTACGGGAATTTATCAGTGACTGAGTATGCCTTGAAGTTTGATCGATTGACAAAGTTTGCCATGGAGCTGGTGCCCACTGATGGCACCAGAAATGAGAGATTTCTCCAGGGGCTACAGCCTAGACTAGTCCGAGATGTTCGCATTACCACCGTGGCTGGGGTTACTACATATGCACAGGTGGTTGAGAAGGCACTCACAGCTGAGAGTGCAGAGAATAAGATCTGGCGAGACAATACAACCAGAAAAGAGTTCAGGAGAACAGGTTCTCTATTTATGGGTTCAGGAAGGGGTGGAGGCCCCAGTGATCAGAAGAGGAAGGTTCCTGACACCTTCCCAGCTCCAGGTCCTGACAGGCGACCCCGTGATATTTTAATGGGCCGCCAGAGTGGTAGCGAGGCCTGGAAGACTTATCTCGAATGCCCTAGGTGCAAGAGGCGTCATTTGGGAAAGTGTAGGACAAGAGTCTGCTTCTTATGTGGAGCAGTGGGTCATCTCAAGAAAGATTTCCCTAAGGCAAGAAAGGAAGAACTCAGGAAAGCTGACAGCTCGGCCCCAACTCGAGTGTTCGCATTGACACAAGCAAAATTTGAGGCTTCACCCTCAATAATTACAGGTCAGCTTCTTAGTGCTGGAAACCCTTATAATGTTGTGATTGATTCTGATGCTACACATTCTTTTGTTTCTAGTAGAATTATTGATAGACTGTGTAGACCCTGTGATTTTTATGTTGTAGGGTTTGGAACTTTATTACCCACTAGGGAGTTAGTAGTATCAAGGAGATGGGTCAGATCTTTGCCAGTGACAGTGGAGGGCAGAGAGTTGTCAATGGATTTGATAGAGTTAGTTATGAATAACTTCGACATGATTCTGGGTATGGACTAGTCAGTGAAGTATGGGGCAACCATTGATTGCAGAAGGAAGATGGTCACCTTCGAGCCTGAAGGTGAGGATCCTTTTGTGTTTGTTGGTACTGTGCATGGACCTCGCATACCTATAATTTCTGTTTTGAGGACTAGAGATCTATATTGTGAGGAGGTTGCATTGGATTCTTAGCCAGTGTGGTTGACACCACTCAGGTCATGCCAGTGAGGCCAGAATAGACTAGATTAGTCTGTGAATTCCTGGATGTATTTTCAGAAGATTTTCCAGGGTTGCCACCACACAGAGAAATTGAGTTCGTGATAGAACTAGCACCAGGGACGGAGCCAGTGTCTAGAGCACCTTACAGAATGGCCCCAACTAAGTTAAAAGAATTGAAAATATAGTTGCAAGAGCTATTAGATTTGGGTTTTATCAGACCTAGTTTCTCACCTTGGGGTGCATCAGTTTTGTTTGTAAAGAAGAAAGTTGGTTCTCTGAGGATGTGCATTGATTATAGAGAACTGAATAAGTTAACAATCAAGAACAAGTATCCTTTGCCAAGGATAGATGATCTGTTTGATCAGTTGCAAGGTAAAAAGGTGTTCTCAAAGATAGACCTTCGTTCTGGTTATCATCAGTTGAGGGTCAAGGAGGGAGACATACCGAAGACTTCTTTTCGCATCAGGTATGGGCTTTATGAGTTCTTAGTCATGTCTTTCGGATTGACTAATGCCCTAGCTGCTTTTATGGATCTGATGAACAGAGTGTTCAAGGATTATCTGGACCAATTTGCGATCCTCTTCATCAATGATGTCCTGGTTTATTCTTAGTCAGAGTCAGAACATGAACAACATTTGATATTGGTTCTACAGAGACTGAGGGAGCACAAATTGTTTGCAAAGTTCAAGAAATGTGAGTTCTGGTTATATCAGATATCTTTTCTTGGGCACATTGTCAGTAAGGAGGGGATTAAGGTAAATCCAGCAAAGATCGAGGCAGTCAGAGATTGGCCAAGGCCAAAGAATGCTTCTGAGGTTAGAGGTTTCCTTGGATTGGCAGGTTATTATAGGCGTGTCGGGGAAGGGTTCTCAAATATTGATACTTCATTGACTGAGCTAACACGCAAGAATCAGAAATTTGTGTGGTCAAACAAGTGTGAGAACAACTTCCAGGAACTGAAGCAGAGATTGATTACAACTTCAGTTCTGAGTCTTCCAACAGATCAAGAGAAGTTTGTGATTTATTGTGATGCTTCACATCAGGGTTTAGGCTATGTTCTGATGCATTCAGGGAAGGTAATTTCTTAAGCTTCACGTCAACTTAAGGAGTATGAAAAGAGATATCCTACTCATGATTTAGAGTTGGCGGGTGTGGTCTTTGCTTTAAAGGTATGGAGGCATTACCTTTATGGGGATAAGTGTGAGATTTATACAGACCACAAGAGCCTGAAATACTTCTTCACGCAGAACGATTTGAATATGAGACAAAGGCGTTGGCTGGAGTTAGTAAAAGATAATGACTGTGAGATTTTGTATCATCTAGGAAAAGCCAATGTGGTAGCTGATGCTTTAAGCCGGAAGGGTCTAGGCCAGATTTATAATGCAAGGTATAGAGTTGCAAGTGGACCAGTTGGCCAATATTACTCTACAATCTACACTGTTGGAAAGAATTAAGGAGGGTCAATTGGGTGATCCACAGCTAATCAAGATCAGAGAAAATGTTTTAGCTGGAGTGTCCAGATATTATACTGTTGACCCAGATTTTGGTCAACTGACACGGAGTCAGAATATGCTTGATGTGAAAGAATGCGTTGGAAGAAATGTAATGACGAAAATAATAAGAACACGATATTTTATAGTGGTTCGGCCCCAGGATCTGGTAATAACCTACGTCCACTTAGATTGTTATTGATGTGGGAATCAAAGGAGTGATCAAAGAACTATGGTCCAATGAGTTTCACTAACCTCTGAAGAACAATACAATATTTCAAGTAGAATTACTCTAGTATCAAATAATTCGAAAGCCAAAAAGTCCCTTCCTTGAGCTATCTTTCTCTATTTATAGGCTCAAGGGGGATTACACGAGATTGTTACAGATATTCTCTCCTGAATAATTGGATATTCAGGAGATTGTGTGAGTTAATTTCGGGATTTACAAAGATCTTTATTGGAACATGATGCTGTATGCGGAACCATCGACCAGACTGGTCGCATGAAAGATTGGGCCGCCTACTGCCTATAATGTGCCTTCTGGTCGATACACTAGCAGAGTCCCTCCAGATGTCAGCCACGTGTCCAGGGATCACTTGCCACGTCATCAATGCCAGTTTTTTGGATAACATTTGCCCCCCAAGTTTATTTATTACGAGCAATAAATAAACTTTTAAGTAAACGACCCTTCGATGACCCCGCCATACGTGTCAGAACCCTTCGTGTGTTCTTGAAAGAAGCAACCTACTCTTGTCCAATCATGACTTTTCGGTTCCCCAGTAATAATTCGATGGCTATCTCTCTTCCCCATACTTCGAAAAAGGGAAACTGATGATTACACCTTTTTAATGCCACAAACAAACTTATATAACATCTCTGAAGTTTTCTTTTTCTTTTTACGCACGCTATTATTCATTCCAGAAACCCTAAAACCAGAGCTTCCATATTCTCTTGGAGACCATCCTTCTGCGCTTTCAAGATTCGGCCAGAGAGTACCTCGATCTCCGAAAACTCCTATCAATCTTCACGACCATCTTTCTGGTAAGTTTTTTAATCCTTATGCTTCAAATTTTCGTAATGCATGCTTCTGTTTGTCGTCTGTTTGAGTTCATCTGCTTCTGGGTTGAGATGTTTGTCAGTAAAATGTCTTGTGGGTGAAAAGAGTTACGAGTTAGTTTGATAGTTAGGATCGTACTCTTAGGACGTAAAACCGAAGTAAAAATTTGATTTTTAGGCCAGTCGAAAAATAGGTTTTTCCCGCCCTAAGGGGAGTTGAAAAAGCTTTTATGAAAAACTTTTTGCTTTCACCCTTTGATCCGTTTCTCAAACCGTTCGTATGGAAAAATTTAGCTTTTTGTTAGAATGCTGCTGTATAAAAGCTTGACTTTTATACTCGACCAGCGTTATTCTAAAAAGCCTTTAAAAATTCTCTATCCTCACCTCCCCATTCTTCTGTTTGTAGACTTTGATGCCAGATTTGTGGGGAGGTGAACGGCCCATCGACGACGATCTTCTCGCCCAGCTGCTCGAAGGTGAAGAACAACCGACCGACCGAATTCACGGGATTCCTTTTTCACGATCTTCCTCCAGACCTCGTCCTTCTACTCCTCAAATGGCTCGTTCTAAATCCTTAGGCAAGAAAAGACCCGAATCCATAGATAGTCCAAACTCTCCAGCCCAGCCTGATTCATAGGCCAGGGCTCCTTCGACCAGTGGTCGAGAAAATCCTGCTCCTGACCCTAACATCCAAACTAGAGCCCGCCCTCGCCATCGGAATCTGCCTGATGTCGAGTGGTATTTCTCCCCGACCAGCCTAGTGACTCCTCGGATGCTTGCTAACTATCTTAGGAAGTATCCTCTCACAGGGGTCACTCTCAAAATTCCTGCTGCAGACCAAAGGGCTAACCTCCCTGGAGGTGTATACAGTGCTTGGTCTCGGTACCACATAGAGGCGGGGGCTATCCTCCCCCTACATCCTTTTTATCAGGGGGTGGCCAATTATTTCGATGCCGCCCCCTTCCAAATTACTCCAAATGGATATAGAATGCTGGCCGCACTTTATATCCTGTACAAACTTAAAAAATGGCCAGAACCTACCCCACATGAGGTCAACTATCTCTTCGACCTCAAGTCCAACCCTCAGCAGTATGGAACGGGCTTCTTCCATCTTTGTCACCAGGAGACCAGCCGGACGTTCCTGAGTGACACCACGCACATATCCAACATGGGGCAGTACAGCAAGGAGTACTTCCTTACTCCAGACATAACCAGCAACAACTTGGCCTTCGCTCGAGGAGGTAAGTGCTGCTTTTACTGGTCGGTACTTTCATCAGCGAATTTCCCTTCATTTTTCTTAAAGTACATTTTGTCTTTCAGGCCCATGGTTACGTCCGACCCCAACACCAGACATGGTGTTGAGGTCCAACGCACTGGCCAGGATGACAGACGCAGAAAAAAGCGTCAAGTCCCTGGTCACTGATGAAAATCTGAGGCTAGCTGGCCTCCTGGCTCCTCGCCATGAAACAAGAGGACCCGTGGTAGCCGATGCCACTGCCGAGGGGGTTCCCGAGCAGCAACCTCCTGCGTCCCCTCCACGAAGGAGGCCAACGGGGGTTACAATCAGGGAACCCACGGGCAATCCTTCTGCAGAAGTGCCTTATACTCCCCAAGGCAAGGGGAAACAAAAGGCAAAAGAGCCGATTGTGGACTTAGGGGAATCCTCTGATGAAAATGGTACAGTTATTTTGCTTTTAAATAGCTTGCCAATTCCCTGTCACTTGTTTGATGGGGAGGGCAACTTTACATATACTCCAAATCTAGGGCCAGACTTTTTCATGCCAGATAGTGAGTGTATGACTAATAGAGTCAATAGTGTAGCGACCAGTAGTTGTAGCTCGGGTATTAACTTTGTGACCACTTTTCTGTTTTATCGAGAGTTTTTATCTGCCTTTATCTTATCATTTGCATGTGTTTACTTGTATGCAGATATGGCCACTCCCAACGTTTTTGACTTATACCAGGCTGAGGAGGAAGTAGAAGTTCCTCTGGTTCGGCGGAAGTCGTCTAGGAGACACAACGGCGAAACAAGCCAGGGACCTCCTGCCAAGAAGGGTCGAACAGAAGATCCTTCCAAGGACGTGCCAACTGGGCAAACTTCTGCTCAGCCATCGGCTCCTGCTAAAAAGGAAGCTCCACCTGCGACGACGACTCCTCAACCTGCAGCTGCCAAGGAACAGACTCAGCGGGACAAAGCCCTCGGGGCCAAACTCTCGAACCGCGCTCTGCGAGCGGCCAAGGACCGCCTTGCACACATCGTGAGGTACGACCATTGCAAGGAGGCGATGGCTGAGGCAGAGACTATGGGGGTCGATCAAATTCTGAACAGGGCCCTAAATGAAATGGCCAGCATAAGTGCTCCTTATCTCTTTGGCCTTAGTCTTTTATTCTTTGCAACAGGTTCTAACTTTACCCTCTGTCCACAGGCTTTGCTGACTGCAACTGCCGCCCGCACCCGTGCCCAAGCTACCATCGACCAGGCTCGGGCGAAGGCTATCGAGAGGTACCAGGTGAAAGCAGCCGAGGACCTTTCGGCTGCAGAGGCCAGGCATGCGAAGGAGTTGGAGGCGGTCGTTCAGCAGAGGGATGCTGCGGTGACAAAGCTATCAGAGGCTGAAGCTTCGAAGGCAGCTATAAGGAAGCAGAGGGAGGAGTATCAGGAGTCCAGTCGAGTCCAATATCGAGAATGCAAGAGACTGGGTGAGGAGCTCAAGTCCAAGGACGAGGCCATCACTACTCTTGAGAGCCAAGTAGAGCAGCTAAAGCTTTCCAATGCCAAAGATCTGGAAAGGTACAAGAATGCGACGCTCCGGTGTTTTTATAACTTCTAGAAAAACAATCAGGGCGCCAACTTCGGTTATCTTTCAAAAGATGTTAGAAATGCTGAGATGGCCTGCTGCACTGCTCAACTGGCTGAAGATGAGGCAAGAGCAAGGATCCCTGCTTCCCCAAGCATCGCTGGTGCAGAGGAAGAAGGAGTCGTTGAGGATGCGACCAATCAGAATGCTGATAAAGACCCTCCTACTCCCAATGTCTCTTGAGCTTTTATTATTATTTTTTCTTTCTTTTGATTACACGACCCACGGGTCGTGATGTAAAGACAATATCTTTTTTGAATTTGCTGCATGGGCAGCAAACTTTTCCTTTTACTTGAACAGTTACATCCAAGCAGTGATGCTTGCGGTGTAAAAGATTGCTTTATAATGTTATAATATTTTCCTCTACTATAACATCTGTCCGTATGACCGAACTTAGCATAGTACTTTGGCTTGATTTAACAAAATATAAATTTTGAAAAATACTCTAAGTACCTTAGCATGCTTTCACTCATTTTGTTCATGTGTTTACATACCTCATGGTATGCTTTGCTATCGATGTGCCTTATATGCCCCCTAAGTGATCGAGGAGCTTTAGGTCCTTGGTCACTTGCCTTGACCATGACCTGCTCAAACATTTCTGCTCGGGTGGAAAAGTAATACTTGTAATACAGCAAAACAACACACGTAATGAACAAATACTTGTAAATATAAATTTACAAAGGTTGGCAAGAATGACTGGCTGCGCACAGTCCCTTATAATCTCGTATTAAAAATGGACTAAACATATCTTTACGAGTGATTCTAAAATAGAATCTTACATATACGAGCGATTAGCCATACAACGTAGCTAACCCTCTTTGCAAAACTTGTAAAAAGTAAAATTTAATACAAGCCAGTCCTTTAAAAAGGATTGTTCACTGATAATACTTGCGCAGGTGTTCTCCATTCCAATAACGTGGAACAAGATCTCCGTTTAGGCGTGCAAGTTTGTAGGTGCCCGGATGAAGGACTTCTTCAATCTGGTAAGGTCCTTCCCAATTAGGTCCGAGTACTCTAGCAGTGGGGTCGCGGATGTTTAAGAAAACTCGTCGTAGCACCAAGTCACCGACGTTGAATTTTCTTTCTTTAACTTTGGAGTTAAAGTACAGGGCGACTTTTTGCTGGTACGAAGCAACTCGGAGTTGGGCCTTCTCCCGTATCTCGTCAATTGAATCTAGGGACTCCATCATTAGTTGGTTGTTCTGGTCCTAGTCGTATGTTACACGTCGATGTGAGGGGGGATCTAACTCGACAGGTAACATAGCCTCATATCCGTAAGCTAGGGAAAATGGGGTATGACCTGTCGCTATTCGGTGACACGTTCTATACGGCCAGAGGACTTCAGGCAGCTGCTCCGGCCATGCTCCTTTAGCATCTTCAAGCCTCTTTTTCAGGGTGTCCTTAAGAGTTTTATTCACGGCCTCGACCTGCCCATTTTCTTGGGGATGCGCAACTGATGAAAAGCTTTTAATAACTCCATGCCTTTCGCAGAAGTCGATGAATAAGTCGCTGTCAAATTAGGTTCCGTTATTTGACACGATCTTTCGGGGCAAACCATAGCGGCAAACAATGTTCTTGATGACAAAGTCAAGAACTTTCTTGGTTGTTATGGTGGCGAGTGGTTCAGCTTCGGCCCATTTGGTGAAGTATTCGACTGCCACAACTGCGTATTTTACTCCACCCTTTCCTATGGGTAGGGACCCAATCAAATTTATCCCCCACACCGCAAAAGACCACAGACTTTGCATCTGTTTCAATTCATTTGGAGCTGCTCGTGGAATCTTGGAGAACCTTTGACATTTATCGCATCTTCGTACAAACTCCATCGAATCCTCATTCATGGTTGGCCAGAAGTAGCCTTTCCTTAGAATCTTCTTTGCCAAACTCTGCCCCCCAGCGTGATCCCCGCAGAAGCCTTCATGCACCTCTTCCATGAGTTCCTTAGCTTTTTCTGGTGTAACGCATCTGAGTAGCGGCATTGAATACCTTCTTCGGTACATAACACCATCGACCAGTATGTACCTAGCGGCCTGCCTTTGTAGAGTTCTGGCTTTGTTTCTATCTATTGGTAGCACACCGTTCGTCAGATACTCCAAGTAAGGTGCCATCCATGTATCCTCCATTCGAATCTCCATATTGGTCTCAACCGCTTGTATGCTTGGCTCACTCAGTCTTTCTACTGGCACAATGTTCAAAGTGTCAGCATCCTTCGCGCTTGCGAGTTTGGCTAAGGCGTCTGCGTTTGAATTCTGATCCCGCAGAATTTGCTGGAGGGTGTACTCCGTGACTGGGCTAGCAGGTCTTTTGTTTTATTCAAGTAGGCCACCATTTTTAAGCCTAGCGCTTAATATTCTCCTAGAACTTGATTCACCACCAGCTGTGAGTCACTGTAAATATCAAGCGTCTTTATGCTCATGTCTTTCGCCATCCTCAATCCAGCGAGGAGTGCTTCATATTCAGCTTCATTGTTCGATGCGGTGAAGTTGAATCTAATAGCGCAGTGAAATCAATGTCCTTCCGGCGTTATCAATATCACTCCCGCTCCTGCGTGGGATTAGTTGGACGACCCATCTGTGAATAACTTCCACGAAGGAGCTTTCTCTTGAGGCTCAGGCGCACTAGGCGATTCGCACTGCTCGTTGTTTGGGAGTTCTGTGAACTCTGCGATAAGATCAGCCAAGACTTGTCCCTTTACTGCTGCTCACGGTGAATAAGTTATATTGAACTGCCCTAGTTCGACTGCCCATTTTAATAATCGTCCAGCCGCCTCTGGTTTTTGGAGGACTTGCTGAAGGGGCTGGTCAGTTAAAACTGTGATAGGATGGGCTTGAAAGTAAGGGCGCAGCTTCTTAGAGGCCAGGATTAAGCAGTATGCTAACCTCTCAATTGGGGGATATCTCAGTTCTGCCCCGATCAGTCTCTTGGTAACATAGTAGACCGCTTTTTGCACGCCTTCTTCCTCTCGCACTAGTACCGCGCTAGCAGCAACTTCAGTGATCGCTAGGTAAATAAACAAAGTTTCTCCTTCGATTGGCTTTGATAAAATGGGAGGCTGTGCCATATGGGCTTTCAAGGCCTGAAAAGCCTGCTCGCAGTCTCCTATCCATTCAAACTTCCTATTTCCCCTAAGTAGATTGAAGAAAGGGACGCACTTGTCTGTTGACTTCGAAATAAATCTACTTAGGGCTGCGATTCTCCCGATTAAACTTTGTACGTCTTTGATCCTTTCTGGCGATTTCATGTCGATCAGGGCTTTTATCTTGTCGAGGTTGGCCTCGATTCCTCTTGAATTCACAATGAACCCTAAAAGCTTCCCTGATCCAACTCCGAAGGAACATTTGAGGGGATTTAACTTCATCTGGTATTTGTTCAATACATTGAAGCACTCTTGTAAATCCTTCACATGTCCTTCTGCTTTCTTAGACTTTACCAGCATGTCGGCCACGTATACCTCCATGTTTACTCCGATAAGCTCCTTAAACATGTGGTTGACTAGCCGCTGGTAAGTCACACCTGCGTTTTTCAGTCCGAAGAGCATTACTTTATAACAGTATAAGCCCGTATCGGTCCGAAAGCTGGTGTGATCCTTGTCAGGGGGATGCATGCTAATCTGATTGTAGCCCGAATATGCATCCATGAATGAGAGGATCTCGTGTCCTGCAGTAGCATCGACCAGCTGGTCAATTCTTGGGAGTGGTAAGCAGTCCTTTGGGCAGGCTTTATTGAGGTCTGTAAAATCCACGTAGGTTCGCCATTTTCCGTTAGGCTTGGGAACCAGCACTGGATTGGAGACCCACGATGGATAAAATGCCACCCTGATGAACCCATTCTCCTTTAATCTCTCAACTTCTTCCTTTAAGGCTCTCGATCTATCCTTATCGAGCAGCCTTCTCTTTTGTTGCACGGGTGGAAAAGTCTTGTCTATATTCAGGACATGGTTGATAACTGCAGGGTCTATCCCAGCCATGTCTTTGTGCGACCAGGCAAAAACCTCCTGGTTCTTCCGCAAAAATTCCACCAGTGCGTGCTTCGTGGTAGGCTCTAGGTTCTTCCCGACCTTCACAACTCTGGTCGGGTCTTTTTCGTCGAGTTGGACCTCTTCCAGGTCCTCGACGGGTCCAACTTTTTCTTCAAAATCCCCAAAGCGAGGATCTAAGTCTCTATCCTCCTTTGGGCAACACCCTATTTGGTGACTTCATCACCGGATTGGGCTTGTGTATCAACCGTCATCTGCAACCTATTTGGGGTAGTGCTCTTTGGTGTTCCCTTTTTCGCCTTCGTTACTGAGGCATTATAGCACTCCCTGGCTTCCCTCTGGTTCCCCAACACGCGTCCTACCCCTGCGTCCGTTGGGAACTTCATGGCTAAGTGCCACATAGAGATGACGGCCCATAGATCAACTAGTATAGGCCTTCCAATGACGGCATTGTACGCCGAAGGACAATCGACTACTTCAAAAGTGGCGAGTAATGTCCTGGTAGCAGGCGATATACCTGTTGTCACCGGTAGTCTGATCAATCCGGCGGGGGCGAGTCCCTCTCCAAAGAAGCCGTATATTGTTTGGTTGCAGGGCTCCAGGTCCTTAACGGACAACTTCATGCGTTCCAGCGAAGACTTATACAGGATATTCACCAAACTTCCTGTATCGACCAACACTCTTTTTACCATCATGTTAGCCATCTGGATATCCACGACCAGCGGATCGGAATGTGGGAATCGACGTGTTGGGCATCGCCATCAGAGAAGGTTATTTCGCCCTCTTCTGATCGAGCCTTTTTTGGTGCGCGGTCCTCCACAGTCATCATCTCGATGTCCTGGTCGTGGCGCAGGGTCCGAGCGTATCGTTCTCTGGCCTTTCCGCTATTTCCCGCGAGGTGCGGGCCTCCACAAATGGTTAAGAGTGTGCCAGTCGTAGGGGTAGGCTGTAGGGGTGGAGAGCGTTGGCGCGTGGGCGCCTGCTCGTTGCTACCTGGTGCCTCTCGCTGGGAATTTCCCGAGGCCCGTACGTATCTTCTCAAGTGTCCCTGTCTAATAAGGAACTCGATTTCGTCTTTCAGCTGGTTGCATTCGTTGGTGTCATGTCCGTAGTCTTTATGATAACGACAGAACTTGGTAGTGTCTCTCTTCGATATATCCTTTCGAATGGGCCCAGGATTTTTATAAGGCACACTAGAACTTGTGGCCTAATAAACCTCTCCCCGAGACTCAACGAGGGCAGTGTAGTTAGTGAACCGAGGTTCGTAACGGTTACCCTTAGCTCATTTATTGTCGGAGGTGGAAGGCTCATTGTGCGGCCGTTTTCCACCATTCTTGCCATAGTCGCTGCCGTTCCCGTTGCCTTTGTCGTTGCCATTAGGTTTGGACCCATTGGCGGCTTTGGCGGGCTCGGCTGCTTTCTTATCCTTGCCCGAGGGATTTCCATCATCGGCAATGGCTTCTTCGAGCTTGATGTAACGATCAGCCCGGTCCAAGAATTCCTGGGTAGTTCTAACTCCATCCTTGTGGAGGCTCTTCCAGAGGGGGGAACGACGCTTAACTCCTACGGTTATGGCCATCATTTTTCCTTCGCCCCCCACTATTTTTGCTCCAGCTGCTGCTCGCATAAAGCGCTGGATGTAATCCTTCAGCGACTCTCCATCCTGCTGGCGAATTTCAACCAGCTGGTTTGCTTCGGTCGGATGCTTACGACCCGCATAGAACTGTCCATAGAACTCCCTTACGAACATTTCCCAGGAAACTATGCTTGCGGGAGGGAACTTAAAAAACCACTCCTGCGCTGCCTCAAAAAGTGTTGCAGGGAAGATCCTGCACCAAGCGTCTTCGGACACTTTCTGAATATCCATTTGTATCTCAAACTTATTAATGTGAGATACCGGGTCACCGTACCCATCAAAATTTGGTAGCGTAGGCATTTTAAACTTGCTAGGAGTCTCTGCCATAGCTACATCTGGACGAAAGGAGTGCATTTCCTCCTATCGTGGTCGATGTAAGACGTCTTTCCCCCGACCAGCTGTTGCACCGCCTGGTTGAGGGCGTCTAACTGGGCCTGTACAGCGATAGGAATCGTTGTGGCCTCTGTTACTGGGGGACGTTCTCACCATGCCGCTCGCGGCGATCGTTGAGTACGTCTCGCAAATCCTTGTCTCTTCTCTGCTGCTCGCTACCCTCGAGCCGGTTGAAGACGTTATTCTGTCTGGATTGCCCCCCAGCGTCCCGTCTGCCGGGCTGGTCATCCTGAGGTGGTTGATTCCTGTTTTCACCTCTTTCATCATTCCTCCGACCGGCATTTCCTCTGCCAGAGTCAGCTTCATTATACCCATGTCCATCTCTGAATCTTGATTGGCTATGATGGGATCGATTGTTCCCTCGATTTCCATCCCGAGCTGAAACGTCCCGAATGTTAGAGGGTGGCCTGAGTTGGTCGTTGTGTCCCCGTGCATTATCATGCCGTGGGGGACCCCAGACCGCAGAGCCTAACTCTGAGTTCCTCCTGTTACCAAGAGGATTCTGACCTCTGTTCGGTAGGTTCGGCTCGTCGCCCCTATGGCGTCTAGGACTACAAGGCTGATGCCCGGTCCTATTCTGCCTCTGATGCGGGGGATTGTCGCGACCATCTTGGGATGGAGGCTGTGCCTCAGGGTCCAGTGGGACATCGTCATGGGGCACCTGAGGCTGCTCGGGCCTTTGCGGGCTCGAGGGTTGGATAGGCGGGCTAGGATTGGGGCCCCTGTGGGGAGGCCCATTTGCTGGTTGATCAGGCTGCGAGGCAGGTGCAGCCTGATTCCTAGCCAATTGCAAGGCTACCTCGAGGGCTACCATGGCTTCGCTCTAGCGGCGGTCCTTCTCCGCCTGCCTCTCACTTAGCTCTGCGTGCTGCCGTTCAATCTCTTGCTGCTGCCTTGCCATGACTTCGGCAGCAGTTTCTTGACTGGCCCTCAGATTGGCCAGTTCTTCATGCAACGTCCCCAGAGTACTTTTCAGCGTCGCGTCATCCATTTCTTCCTCCTCAAAGTCCAAATGTGGCTCATCCTCAGCTACGCTTGCAGGAGGAGGAGGAGGCGGGTTTGACGGTGCAGCGACGGCCTCCTGTCCAGTTTTCCTTGCATTTTTCGCCATTGATTTTCTCAACGGTGACAAATCAAGCTCTCAATGAAAGCACCAGAATGTTGACCCAGATTTTGGTCAACTGACATGGAGTCAGAATATGCTTGATGTGAAAGAATGCGTTGGAAGAAATGTCATGACAAAAATAATAAGAACACGATATTTTATAGTGGTTCGGCCCCAGGATCTGGTAATAACCTACGTCCACTTAGATTGTTGTTGATGTGGGAATCAAAGGAGTGATCAAAGAACTATGGTCCAATGAGTTTCACTAACCTCTGAAGAACAATACAATATTTCAAGTAGAATTACTCTAGTATCAAATAATTCGAAAGCCAAAAAGTCCATTCCTTGAGCTATCTTTCTCTATTTATAGGCTCAAGGGGGATTACACGAGATTGTTACAGATATTCTCTCCTGAATAATTGGATATTCAGGAGATTGTGTGAGTTAATTTCGGGATCTACAAAGATCTTTATTGGAACATGATGCTGTATGCGGAACCATCGACCAGACTGGTCGCATGAAAGACTGGGCCGCCTACTGCCTATAATGTGCCTTCTGGTCGATACACTAGCAGAGTCCCTCCAGATGTCAGCCACGTGTCCAGGGATCACTTGCCACGTCATCAATGCCAGTTTTTTGGATAACATATACAGTGTCTGAGATGAGTTGCTAAGATACAGGGGTCGGATATGTGTTTCGTTAGACATTGCATTGAGGCGAGAGATTCTGGATGAATCTCATACTACACCTTACTCTTTGCATCCATGCACCACGAAGATGTACCAGGATGTGAGATCATTGTATTGGTGTCTTGGGATGAAGAGGGATGTAGTGGAATATGTGGCTAAGTGCTTGACATGTCGTTGAGCATCAGAGACCGGCAGGGTTATTGCAGCCTCTAGATATCCCAGAGTGGAAATGGGAGGACATCATGATGGATTTTGTGGTAGGGTTACCTAGGATTGTTGGTCAACATGATTCTATTTGGGTTATTGTGGATCACTATACCAAGTCAGCTCACTTCTTGCCAGTAAGGATTACTTATACAGTTGACCAGTATGCAGATCTCTATGTGAGATAAATCGTGCGCCTTCATGGAGCGCCGAGGTCGATCGTGTCAGATCGAGACCCCACTTTTACTTCCAAGTTCCGGGGGAGTTTACAGAAGGCCATGGGAACGCAATTGAAGTTCAATACTGATTATCATCCCCAGACAGATGGAAAATCTGAGAGGACGATCCAGATATTAGAAGACATGTTGTGAGCTTGTGTGCTGGACTTTGGTGGATCCTAGAGTAAGTATCTACCTTTGATGGAGTTTTCCTACAACAACAGTTATCAGTCTACCATTGGGGTTGCACCTTATGAGGTGCTGTATGGTAGGAAGTGTAGATCTCTCATTCATTAGAATGAGACAAAGGAAAGGAGATACTTGGGTCTTGAGGCAGTTCAGAGGACCAGTGAGGCCATTGAGAAGATTAGTGTAATGCCCCGAATTCTCCGATATGTTTAACGGCGTGAATAGTAGGCCGGGAGGGCCATACTTGCTTAATTATGTTATTAATTGATAAAATGCATGTATATGTTGATTATATTAAGATATGATGTGAAATGCATGCATGTGAGTCCATGTTTTTAACTATAGGGGTGTGATGGTAATTTGGCCCGTTGAGGGTAAATTTATTACTTGTTCGCATGTTGGTGATATAATTTGAGACCACATTATGATGTGGGTTTGTTCGAGCTATTCGGCATGAGACGATCTTTAAGTATTAAAGTAGCGGTTTAGTCATAACGGGATTAAGATCGAGGCTCGGGGTGAGTCTCGGGATGTTTTAATGATTAGAACGTCGCCAGGAGTAAAAGGGTAACGGGATATGAATTATTGGTGTTTGGGAATTTTGAGAATAACGGGAATTGGAGAGCGTTAATTAAGATTAACGAAATAGGTAAAAGATGACGAATTTACCCTTGGGGAGACATTAGAAGCTTTTGATGACCTAGGGGTATTAAGGTCTTTTTGCTTGGGTTATATATGTTTCAAGTGGCTGTAGAAAGTTGTAGAACAAAAACAAAGCAGCTTCATCACCTTCCCGTACATCCATTTTCTCTCTATCTTTCTTTGAGGTTTTTGGTCCCAAGTTGAGGTAGCAAGCTAGGAATCAAAACTTGGAGGTTGTGGACTTAGTTCATCATCTTAAGAGGGTTCAAAACCAATTGGAGGTAAGGAATTGTCCATGAATTTCAGGTGTACTCTGTTTTTCCTTTTTGTTTTCAGCTCTAGAATTTGATGTGGAAAGTTGGAATCAAGGGGAGTTTTTGGTGTGTGTGTGATTGGGTTTTGGTGAGGAGGTGATGTAGGTGAGGTTTAGGGGTTGAATTAGATGTTTTGGTGAGGTTTGGGATGTGTTTGGAAGGTTGGTTTCAAGAGGAATCGCAGGAGTGGAGTTTCAGTGCAGCTGCTGGTCTGAAGCTGGCGCCCCAGCGCCAGCCCTAGCGCCCCAACGCTACTCAGGGCAGAGAGCAGCCCTCTCTGTTTCTGGGACAATGCCCCAGCGCTGGTGGGTGGCGCCTAGGCGCTAGGGCAGTTTCAGGAAGTGTTGATTTTAAGGTTCGGGATGGTTTTTAAGGCTCGGGGGTTGGTTTCTTTGCTCCTTTTGAGTAGTTTGAGAGTCCCGAGAGTGGGGGATTGGTCCCGGGAGTGTGGTTTAGTTTGTAAACCATTCATTGATTTGTTTTATTAATGGTTTCTAATTGGCTATGATTAGGTAACCGCTAAGGAGTTTAAAGGTTGATCGTTCTCAGGGTCGTTCTTTAATTCATTCTAGCTCGAACCGGAGGTAAGAAAACTGCACCCCAGATATGACATGCGTGGACATTTATGAAGCATGTTGATTGTGAGAATATGGACATGGACTGAATATAGAATGCTTAGCATATGTCGTTCATTTGTGCATGGTACTGACTTATTAGTCAGGTTTGGCAAGGGTGCTGGTATCAACTGTGAAGCTGTGACTTATTAGTCAGGTTCGGCGGTGGTACTGGGCACTGATCATGTTGAGCTGACTTATTAGTCAGGACAGCCTTAGCGTGTGTCACGCAAGCCAACAAGATTTGATCAAATCAATTATCAGCATTGAATGGCTCAGAAAGCATTAATGCCAGACCGACCCCGAGGGTCGATGAATGAATTAAGCGCTTGGAGGCTGGTGGCTTACTTAGCAGCCACTCTCCCACCTAAACTAGTGACATGCATGGCAGTCACTCAGTATGGTTACCAGAACCTGTTGAAGGCTAGTGGCTTACCTATCAGCCACTCTTCCATTTGAGTTAGTGACTTGCTTGTCAGTCACTCAGTGTGGTTTATCAGGACCTCATGTGGTGTTTGCTCATTTGTTAGAAAGCTTTATGCTGAGTGTGATTATAATGATAATCATTTGATAATGTTTATATAAAGTATTATGTTTTCTTGTTGGGCCTTGGCTCATGGGTTCTACGTGGTGCAGGTAAAGGGAAAGAGAAGCTCACCTAGCCTTGAGTGGAGAGCTGATGTGGTGGTGTGTACATATACAGCCGCTTGACCACCACGGTCAAGGTGTTCTCAGAGGAACTAGGGGGTTTACCCTATCTTTGCCGCTTAGGTCGGCGGGATTGTAACTTTTCAACAGTAGTGACCATTTTGTACTGAGAACAGCTTGTAAACGTTTTGTTTAGCTCTGCAGAGCAGTTTGTAATAAAATCTCCATTTCCTTTTTATTGGTTTATACCTTAACCTGTTAATTACACTTAGAGCACGTTTTTGACCAAAGGACTCAGGTAATGAGTCAAATTTCTGGTCCACCGTTCACCGTAACTGTTCTGGGGTAGCCAGAGCGTTACAATTAGAGTTCGGATGCTCGCTTCTCAGAGTAGACAGAAAAGTTATGTAGATCCCAAGCGCCGGAACGTGGAGTTCCAAGTGAGAGACTACGTCTTCCTTAGAGTCTCGCCATGGAAAGGGGTGCGAAGATTTGAGAAGAAGGGCAAGCTGAGCCGTAGATTTGTAGGTCCATTTGAGATCCTGGAGAGGATTGGTAAGATGGCTTACAAGTTGGCCTTACCTTCGGCATTGTCAGCCGTGCATAACGTGTTTCACGCTTCAGCTCTGCGGAGGTATGTATCTGATGTGACTCATGTTTTGAGCTATGAAGATCTAGAGCTTGAGGCAGATTTCTCCTATGAGGAACAGCCAGTCCAGATACTTGACAGGAAGAACAAGGTCCTTAGGAATAAGACGATACCTTTGGTTAAGGTATTGTGGAGGAACAGCAAGGTCGAGGAAGCGACCTCGGAGCTGGAGTCATATATGAACAATCAGTGTCTCGAGTTATTCAGGTAAATTTCGAGGATGAAATTTCTGTAAGGAGGGGATAGTTGTAATGCCCCAAAATCCCTAATGAGGTTTAATGGTTGGATTAGTAGGCCAAGAGGGCCATAATTGATTTATCATTTCATTAAACTATTATGTGCATGTTTATGTGAATTATATTATTATATGATGATAAATGCATGCATGTGGGTCCACATTTCATCATAGGGGCATTTTGGTAATTTGGATCGTTGAGGGCGTAATTGTATATTTGTATGCATGTCGGTGAACTATTATTGAGGCCACATTATAATGTGGAATTGTTCGAGCTATTCGGCATGAGACAATCTTTGAATACAAATTATCGATTTGGTCATAACTGGGTTGAATTCGGGGCTCGGGGTGAGTCTCGGGGTGATTTGATGATTAGAGCATTACCGAGAATTAAAGGGTAATGGGATATGAATTTATTAGTACTTAAGAATAGCAGGAATTGGAGGGCGTTAATTATGATTAACGAGATAGGTGGAAAAGCACGGTTTTGCCCTTGGGGGCTGTTAAGAGATGAATTAAGCATGGAGGGTATTTTGGTCATTTTACCTAGGCTATAAATAGGTTGAAAGTTGTGGCAGGTTAGCCAAAACAGAGACTTCTTTCTACCTTCCTCACGATCATCATTTCTCTTCTCCTTCCCTTGAATTATGAAGCAAGTTTTGGGATTCAAACTTTGAGATTGAAGCTTCAGGTCTTAGGGTAGTGTTCAGCCATTGAGGAGGTTTCAATTCAAGCTTAAGGTAAGCTTTTAGTTCCATTTTTATAGTTCATTGCTCTGTTTTTGGGTTGGTTTTGAGATTGGAGTTTTGAATATTGAAATGGGAATTTGATGAGGTTTTGATTGGTTTAAGGCTTGGGTTTTGATGGTTATATGGTAGATAAGT
The DNA here is from genome assembly GCF_963169125.1 of Humulus lupulus. Lineage (NCBI taxonomy): Eukaryota > Viridiplantae > Streptophyta > Magnoliopsida > Rosales > Cannabaceae > Humulus > Humulus lupulus. The sequence continues at coordinate 89,795,748 of NC_084800.1, read as the reverse complement.
TGTGGCAATGGTTGGTGGTTTGCTTTGTGATATTGGGAGAGTTTTAATGAGGTTTTGAAATGAGTTCAAAGGGGAAAACGGGGTTTTTGGCTGGGTTTCAGGTGGGACCGCGGCTCTATTCTAAAGCGTCGCGGCCCAAGCTTGCTAAAGAAGAAGGGAGAAGCTACAGGGTCATTGGGCTGTGGCATTGTGAAGGAGGGCCGCGGCCCATGTTCGGGTTTGGATGGGTGGCCAATTCTGGTTGAGGAGGCAGGCCACTTCATGGTGGTGTAGGACCATGGCCCTTAGTGGCATTTTGGCCAAAATTGAGTTTTTGGCTTGGGAAATCAAACCTTAGGCCTCGGGAACGTTCCTACTACCCGGCTTGGTAGGATTCGATGTCCCGGAGGCTAGGTTTTGGTTCGGGAACCTTTTGTGATTCATTTTATTGATGGGATCCCATAATTGATTATGACCAAGTGACCGTCAAAGAACTAAAAGGTTGATCATTCTCAAGGGTCGTTCTTTTACTATTTCTCGCTTGAACTAGAGGTAAGAAAACTGCACCCTATATGTGACATGCATGGTTATAATTGAGGCATGTTAAGTGTTTAAATGTGGACAGTGATTGCATATCAAATGCTTAGCAAATCTCGCTTACTTGGGAATGGCACTGACTTACTAGTCAAAATTGGCAATGGTGTTAGATCCGTCTGTGAAGCTGTGACTTACTAGTCAAGTTCGACAGTGGTACTGAGCACTGGTCGTATGTTACTAACCTATGAGTCAGGAGCGGCATAAACGTCATGAACGCAGAGCCGATAAAGATTAGATCTAATCGACATCTACATTGAATGACTCATCATGAGCATTAATGCCAGACCGACCCCAAGTTCGATGAAAACTAAAAGCGCTTGCCTAGTTCCATGACTAGTTACTTAGAGCCAGGGCCAGAAGGCCCAGGTGACCATATCGTCACATGGCTAAGGGTACGAAACCCGCATTAGTGACTCCATGGTAACTCATTTGGTTTACATTGGTAACTTTCTCGTCAGTCACTTAACCCGTTTAAGCTTGTGACTCGATCACTCATTTGTAAAAGGTACGGAACCCACATTAGTGAATTTTACAACTGTCACTCCTCTGTTTAGGACTATAAGTCCTGGATGATTATTATGATCATCATTTGATATTATATACTTACAGTATTGAGTTTTCTTGTTGGGCTTTGGCTCATGGGTGATATGTGGTGCAGGTATAGGGAAAGAAAAGCTCACCCAACCTTGAGTGGAGAGCTTGGGTGGCGATGTGTACATATGTGGCCGCTTCCACCACGACGAAGGAGTTTCTTAGAGGGACTAAGGGTTAACCCTATTTTTGCCGCTTAGGTTGGCGGGTTGTAAATTTTACACTGTAATGACCATTTTGTATTGTAAATAACTTGTAAACGTTTTTATGGGCCCATGAATAGTTTTATGTTTTAAATAAAATGTATCCTTTCCTTTTGATTGGTTTTACACCTTAACCTATTAATTACACCTAGATGCACGTTTATAACCAAAGAACTCGATTAGTGAGTTAAGCATTGTTCAAAGTTCACAGTAACTGTCTTGGAGTAACCAGAGCGTTACATTATGCATCACGGCAGCTGAAGAAGTATGAGCAGCGATACCCTACCCATTTCAGCGGTGGTATTCGCACTAAAGTTGTGGCGACATTATCTGTATGGAGAGAAGCGCGAGATATACACCAATCACAAGAGTTGAAAGTACTTCTTCACCCAGATGGACCTGAACATGAGACAGAGGCGTTGGCTGGAATTGGTGAAGGACTATTCCTGTGACATTCTTTACCACCCAGGAAAGGCCAATGTAGTGGTGGATGCATTGAGCCGGAGAGGCCCGGGGCAGTTGTTTAGGTTTACTCAGATATCGAGAGAGTTAGCTGAAGAGATGTCCAGAGCGAGGATAAAATTGGTGGTGGGCCGATCGGCCAATATTACCTTGCAGTCGACCCTGTTGGAGCAAATAAAGGAGGGCCAGGTTGTAGATGCGCAGTTACAGGAAGTTCTAAGGAATGTCTTAGCAAAAGTGGCTAAGGACTATTTCATCTCGGAGGTTGGTTTGCTACAGTATCAGGGTCAGATCTGTGTTCTGACTGATGTGGGGATTAGACGCGAGATATTGGATGAATCTCATACTACGACATACTCAATTCATCCGGGCACCATGAAGATGTATCAAGATCTACAGACGTTGTATTGGTGGCCTGGGATGAAGTAGGATGTGGTGGAGTACGTGGCCAGATGTTTGACCTGTCAGCATGTGAAGGCAGAGCATCAGCGACTAGCGGGGTTGCTACAGCCTTTGGGTATTCCCGAGTGGAAATGAGAGGATATTACAATGGATTTTGTGGGAGGTGGATAGATACACCAAGTCAGCTCACTTTCTGCCAGTTAAGACGACTTATACAATGGATCAGTATGCGGAGCTGTATGTGAGGGAGATTGTATGTCTCCACGGGGTTCCTAAATTGATAGTGTCAGACTGGGAACCTATCTTTACTTCCAAGTTTTGGGGTGGATTGCAAAAGGCTATGGGAACTCAGTTGAAGTTCAGCACAGCCTTTCATCCTCAGACTGATGGACAGTTTGAGAGGACGATTCAGGTATTGGAGAATATACTCAAAGCATGTGTGATATACTTTGAGGGAGCATGTGTGATAGACTTCGAGGGTTCTTGGAGTAAGTATCTCCCGTTGATTGAGTTTTCATACAACAACAGTTATCAATCAACGATTGGAGTAGCTCCATACGAGATGTTATATGGGAGGAGATGTAGATCGCCCATTCATTGGGATGAGATGGGTGAGAGAAGGTATTTTGGACCGGGCATGGTTTAGAAGACTAATGAGGCTATCGAGAAGATCCGATCTCGAATGCTCACCTCATAGAGCAGAAAGAAAAGCTACGCTGATCCTAAGCGTAGGGATGTGGAGTTCCAGGTAGGAGACCACGTGTTTATGCAAGTTTCACCACTGCGAGGGGTGAGAAGGTTTGGGAAGAAGGGCAAGCTGAGCCCTAGATTTATTGGGCCTTTCAAGATCCTGGAAAGGATCGGGGAGGTGGCTTATAGGTTAGTATTTGCCACCATCGTTCTCAGGATTTCATGACGTATTCCATGTTTCTATGCTTTGGAAGTACATCTCGGATACAACTCATGTGTTGAAGTATGAGGACTTTGAATTTCAGATTGATTTGTCTTATGAGGAGCGACCAGTTTAGGTCTTAGACAGGAAAGATAAGGTTCCACGAAATAAGACGATTCCTCTAGTTAAAGTGTTATGGAGGAATAGCAAGGTCAAGGAAGTGACCTAAAAGCTTGAGTCAGCAATGCGGGATCAGTATCCCGAGTTATCAAGTAAATTTCGAGGACAAAATTCTCAGTAGGAGGGATAGTTGTAACGACCCAAAATCACTAATAAGGCTTAAGGGCCTTGATTAGCGTGCCACGAGGGCATAATTGGTTTATTTGTGATTTTAATGATTAAATGCATGATTATGTGGCATGCATTATTATATGATTATATGGATACGTGAAATGCATGTTTACGAGTATTAAATATGCATGTGGGCCATGTTTAGCTTATAAGGGCATATTTATAATTTTGGCCCATTGAGGGCATAAATGTGATTAATTGTTGAGACCACATATTATGTGGATATATTTGCAGTATATGGCTCAAGACGGTCCTAGTGAGCAGATTGGCGAAATAGTCACGGTGGGGAGTTACACCCAGCTTGGGGGAGCCTAAGGGTATTTCCAGGAATTTAGGAAATATATCGGGGATTATTAGACATTGGGTAAATAATTGATAATTAATTGGATGACGGGATTTATTGGTAGATATTAGGAACAATTAAGGAATTAGCGAGAATTTGGAGCAAAATGACCCTTTTACCCCTAGGGGCCATTTGAGGATTAATAAACTTTGGAGGGGCTTAGAGGTCTTTTGCCTAAGTAATATACTCAGAGTTACTAGAACAAAACAGAAAGAAAAAAAAGAAGGCTCTCAGCTCTCTCTCTCCTCATTCATGATTTCTCTCTTCTCTCTCTCCCTTGGAATTGAGTTGGAATCATAGAGGGAAAACCGAAGGAAATTGAAGTAATGGAAGGCTTGAATTGTTGAAGAAAGTTGAAGTCTTGGAGAGGAATCAAGCTGGAGTTGGAGCTGGAAAATAGGGAGGAACTCAGTCATAATTGAGGTCAGGATTGTGGTTTTCAACTTTGAATTTTTGTTGGATTTCTAGGTATAATTTGTAGATGAATTTGGTTTAATTATGTGGAATTGAGCTGAGTATTTTGAAGCTTAGAGTAGGTTCAATTCTGGGATTTTGAGTATGGATTGAGTGATGAACTTGGCTGAATTTGTGAGGTGATAATAGCTGATGAATTTGGTTAATGATTTTAGTTTTGTGGCTAAGGTTTTGAGGATTAAAATAGGTGATTTGTTCTTGAATTCGTGATTGGATTGGTGTTGAATTAAGGGTTTGTATTGGGAAAATTATGGGTTGGTTTCTTGGTGTTCTTGGCTAGCAAGAAGAAGAGAAAACTCTGACTTAGGGGCAAGTTGCGACCCACTAAGCCAAGTCGCGACCCGCCTGTGGTTTTTAGCCTTAGAATTGTTTCAAGAATTGTTAGGGCTCGGGGGTTCGAACCTAGGCACTCGGGACAATTTCTACTACCCAGTTTAGTAGAAATGGGGGTCTCGGAGGCTAGTTTCTGTCTCCTAGGTATTTTATTTTGATTGTATGTTGATGGATACCATTGGCTCTAGTGACTAGGTTTATCGCCAAGGCTCGAGGCTAAGGATTGTGCTTGGAACCATTTCACCTTCACTGCTCGGAATTAAAGGTAAGAAAACTGCACTCGTTTGTATGGCTATGTTGGGACTAAGGTTCCCTATATTTGAATACAATGTTATATGATTATGATATGCCATGTGATCATGAAACAAACGGTGTAAGAGTGTCGGGACTGATATTTGTGTACAAGACGCAGCTCGACCACTGAAAGCTGAGGTTAGCTAAATAATCACTGAGCTCGGCCTAAGCAAGCCGGAGTCAGTGGGTTAAATAGAGGGTGTGGCCTAAGGGCGTCAACCCTGAGTATTGTATGATGATAATGATATGTTTACTATTGTGAAACTATTTCTTATAGCTTGTTAAACACTAGATTAAATGGCTTGTGACTCGTTGATTTTCAGCACTGACTATGTGTCTGTCATAATGTGATGAATACCTAGCTAACTATGTTTATGGATCATGTGATTGTCTGTATTGTTTATGCTATGCTTTATTGTTTTCTTGCTGGGCCTTGGCTCACGGGTGCCACATGGTGCAAGTAAAGGCAAGGGTAAGGTGGACCAATCCTGAGTTGGGAGCTCTGGGGGCAGGATGTACATAGTCAGCTGCTCGTCCGCCACGGCCGAGAGATAGTACAGGGACAGAAAAACCTAAAATGTGTATTTTTCCATTAGAATGGCTTGTGAATGTATATGACTATTGGAATTTTGTAAATTTTCCTTTAAACCCTGTGTTTTGGGATCCCATGTACCAAACGTTTATCTAAATGAAAAATTATCTATTTATGACCAAAATCTTTTAACCCTAACTTGATTATGGTTTTAGGGTCACATTTTAAACTAAACGACTTGATTAGCAAGTCTTGCACATTTATAAACACACAATATAACGGTCTTGGTTATCCAAGGCATTACAGATGAATAGGGTATCCTGACTGGCCAAAGTAGCATACCGCTTCAGCTGGAGGGTGGACATGGTAGCCCCCACTTGGGCCAAAAAATCTGCAGCAAGTGGAGCCGTATCCTGCCCTAACTTAGGTCGGAACCCGATCTCGACTACAAATTGGTCCACGATGTGTTGGGGAGCATTGAAGGCCTCTGGGCGTTCAGAAAACTCCACCTTCCACAGGATGGTCAGAGCCCGGTACACCTCATTTCGTCTGTCCCAACCATCGTCCCAAGCCCGGGACAACATTTTCATCCTCTCCTCCTGAAGGACCAGATCCCCTTCCTCAGGAAGGGCTGGGTTGATGGGAAGCAGGGTGCTTTCGAAAGTTGTTGCGTGACAATCAAGCTCTCCCCAGAGGAATGTTCCTCGGCCAAGGGAAGATCCTTGGTCATGGCCCGCTTCAGGGACTCTGCAACAATAGAGTTGGTTTTCCTCTTGGTTTCCTCTTCTCCTCCAAAAGGCTCTTGATCCAAATTGATAACTTGGAGAGGAGCAAATGGGGGCAGGACCATTTTGGCGGGCGTTACCGAGAGGGAACTCATAGCTAGAGCCCTCTCAGAAACTTCCGGGACTGGCCTTTAATTCCCGAGGATCAGATCTATGACCTTTTTCTTGGTTGGGCCCTTAGCAGCCCTCTTCGCCGAAGGCTTTGCTACGGTCGCCCTAGCCTTGATCATCTCCTTCATCTTGGCCACAAGGTTAGACATCTCCGGATCACATGAGATAGACATAAAAAAGAAGTTAATCAGCAAAACATACAAATGGGGATAAAAGTCAAAAATGAAGTAAATATTAGTCTTAAGTCCTCCAGGACAAACCCTTATCTAAAGAACGGGAACGACTTAACTACCCTAGTCTGAAAGCATGAATTCAACCCCCCATGTCATCCAGGTCTAAAAAGCTACCATACTGAAGGAACCAGGATCAATGCATGAGCGACGAAAAATCCTCGACGATGGGGCAAGGAAGCCCCATGTTGCTGACAGTCCCGGACGGATAATGGTGAGGGGCATAAGTAAAAAACAGAGGCGTTTTTACCATGCCCTGAAACTCTAGCCTCGAAAATTCCAATATTTGGATGCCTCCCCTCGAGAATGGGATCCAATTCTTCGGACTCGACCCTCCCCACTTAACAGGTCTGCTCTTTCCTCCTCTTCTCCGTGTCCACCTTGGCCGCGGCCTCCATAGCCTTGATGTGAACCAAGGCCAACTCCTCCCTCAGGGTGGGATCCTTCTCACATTGTAGCCCCCGAAAGCTAGGGGCTTCTATCGACTGGTTGGCGACAAGCATCCCGACCAGCCGAAGGTTGTTCGTGGTCACGAAGCCCCCTCCGTCCAGTTCCTCGGCGCTAAGGGTGGCATAGTATTTCTTGCAGTCCAGGATGGACTTGGTGAGTAGAGTATGGGCGTACAGACCTATTTTCCAGGAACGTGAGTGGAGAGCAGACAAAACTAAAAAACTAAGTGAAGAAGGAAGAAAAGTGACTTACCCACGCACTGGAAGTCCAGCACCAATGTGGGGTTCTTCTCCAGGAGGAACCTGGATGTCATAAACCAATAATGTATGACATCTGGGGGGTGCTTCCAGGTGCTAAATGGAGTTGGATAGTTACTGTAACGCCCTAGGTAGCCAAGACCGTTACATTGTGTGTTTATAAAGGTGCAAGACTTTCTAATCAAGTCGTTTAGTTGAAAATATGTCACTAAAACTATTATTGAACTAGGGTTAAAAGATTTTGGTCATAAAAGATACATTTCATTTAAATAAACATTTCATACATGGGATCTTGAAAGAAATAGAGTTTAAAGGACAGTTTACAAAATTTTAGGGTTATATACAACTATAAACCACTCTAAGGGAAAAATAGATATTTAAGGTTCTTCTGTCCATGCCCATCCCTCGACCGTGGCAGCCAAGCAGCTGACTATGTACATTCCGCCTCTAGAGTTCTCCAAATCAGGGTTGATCCAGCTTACCCTTGCCTTTACCTGCACCACGTAGAACCCGTGAGACAAGTCCCAGCAAGAAAACCATAACATCATAGCATGATTAACATCAATAATCAAATAATTCATTAAGCATAACCATATATTCAGCAGTCCATAGCATTCACATAATCAGTGAAAATAATCAATAAATCCACAATCTAACATCCAGATATTCAGCCTATCATATTCATCAAATTAACATCAATAACCATGTCATACAATAACCAGGGTCGACGCCCTTAGGTCGCACTCTCTGTTTATCCCACTGACTTTGGTCCGCTTAAACTGAGCCGCGTCCTGTGCACCAATATTAATTCTGGCACTCTTAGGCCGTTTATTTCATGTTCACGTGGCATAATAGCATCATACAATATTGCATACAAGTATAGGGAACCCTTAGTCCCAACATAGTCACACAACCTGGTGCAGTTTTCTTACATTTAATTCCAAGTGCTCCGATTACGATAAATGACCCTTAAGCATGATCCCTTTCCCGAGCCCTAGCGCACACTCAGTCATAACCAAGATAAGGGATTCCATCAATAATAAGTTAATAAAGGCTTCCAGACCAAATTCTAGCCTTCGGAACATAGAATTCCACCAAACACAGTAGTGGAATCGATCCTGAGCACCTGAGCTTAAGTTCCCGCACCTAAAACCTTCTTAAAGCCAAAAATTCCCTTAAGAGTCGCGACCCACCTCCAACCAGAGGCCCAGCCTCCCCAAGCAACAAAAACGTGTCGCGGCCCTAAGCTCCTCATGCCGCGGCCCACCCTTCTTTTGGCTCCCATTTGTTCTAGAAGGTCGTGGCACACCAAGTGCAAAGTCGCGGCCCAACCCCTTCGAACCCAGAAAAATTACCATTTCCAACAACCAAACCTCAATCAAATCAACCCAAAACCATCCCAATGACATAATTTAACTATCACAAACACCCTAACATGTTCCCTGCAACAAAACTCAACATAAAACTAGACTCAAAACTCATCAAAACTCCAATTCAATCTTTGAAACTCAAAAGCTCATCAACACCAGAACTTAGCCATGATCCACATAATTTAATGGCTAAAATCGTAATTCAAAGCTTACCTCAATTTCTGTCTAAATCCACCAAATTGCTACTGAATTAGTCCCCAAGATTCCAGCTCAAATCCTTGAGTTTCTAGCCCAAATTTCCCTTGGTTTCCACAAGTTAACTTGAGAGAGTTTCTAGAGTAAGCAAGAGTGAGAGAGTGAAGAGTTGGTTTAGGCAGCTTCTACTTATTTCTCTTATTTTTATCTTATCTAGCTTAAGTCACTTAAGTTAATCCCAAGGCTGGGGGTACCAAAAACGTCCCCGAGGGGCAGAATGGTAAATTTCCCCAATATTCTCTCCTAAACACTCTAACTTCAAATATATCTCCAATTATTTATTTTCATAACCCAATAACCCAAATAAATATCTAATACCCAAAATACCCCTTGACTCGCCTTGAGTCAGGTATTGGGTCCCATTGTGACTTTCTGGCTAACTAGCTCCCTAGGATCGCCTTGAGCCGCACGCTGCAAATATATCCACATAATAATATGGTCTCAACAATTTACCACAAATAATCACATTTATGCCTTCAACGGGCTAAAATTACAAATATACCCTTATAAGCTAAACAGGGCCCACATGCATATTAATACCAATAAACATGCATCTCACATATCCATATAATCATATAAGCATGCTTATCACAGAACCAAGCATTAAATCATTTAAATCACATATAAACCAATTATGCTCTCCCAGCACACAAATCAAGGCCCTTAAGCCTTATTAGTGATTTTTGGGTCGTTACAGTTACCATGCCATTTCAATTTGTAAAATTTGTCCCGGGTCTTCTCCTTAGAGTTAAGTTGTGGCTCCAGCTTGTAAAAATATAGCACCTCCATAGGGGTAGGCGTCGGGATCTCTTTCATTGCGCAGAATATGCGCCATCCCGTGAGCAACTTGTATGCTTGGGGCAGAAGTTGGAACAACGCGATCCCTACGAACTTAAGGAATCGCGAGAAGTAATTATGGAGCAGGAGAGTAGCTCCCGCAGTGATGTGGCCTATGCTTCAGGCCCCGAACTCGCCCATGTCAGTATTGGCCTTTTCCTCCTTCTGGGCCAGTCGGTTGTAGAAGAGTCCTGGAGTCGATTCCACTCTCAGGTGTTTCTCCAGAGCGTCCAACATCTGGTAGTTTCGGAACTTGTTCTTTTCCCCATCCATTTCCCATGTATTGCCCGTCGGAAGCTTGTGCCTTTCCAGGACTACGGGGCCCGAATGAACGTAATCTTCCGGATGAAGAGTGACACCACAACTCATGATCAGGGGCCTGGAAGCGACAAAGAAAAAAAAACCAAGCAATTAGCACCAAAACCAAAGAAAACTGGTTAAGATACGAGGGTTCTCCTAAAACTGCTTGGAGAAGTCCCCTCCGGACCCAAATCTGGGATCAATAAAGATCCCAAGATCTTTAGTCGGGAACTAAAAATCATAGGTTTTTTCTAACTATCCCAAGTCAACCTTGGGACGCCTAAATTGGTCCAGGACAAGTAGACGGGAATTATAGCCTAGAAAATCTACAATTCATACCTACATTTTCCTACCTAGAACCACCCTACACGGTGGTCACGGCCCTAACAGTTTTATGGTTGCGGGAATAACATTACAACAAAGAAGAATAAACAGGGAAAGAAAAATGACCAGAAAAATTACTGAGAGGTGCTAGGTTTGAATTTTGCAAAGTCTCAGGAGACAGAGTCAGCAGAATCTCGGCCTTAAATCTGAGAAGGTGATGCAGCAACTCGTCAGCTGGGTGAACCGGGACTAAATTTTTGGATGGCTAAACAATAAGAGGTCTGGTCGGAAACAGCTAGGCATGGAAATGAACTAATCGTCGGAAAAGCTCGTCGGCAAATTGGGATATAGAAAGCTCTCTTTTCTGCTCTAAATATCTAGATTGTGTAAAGTTTGAAATGAGACTGTTGAGGTACTTATAGGGCAAAAACCCACTATTTGATCCAACTGTCCACAGTGGGGATCCCAATTTATCCCCATCCAATGGTCCCAGATGACGCAGAGGTTTTAATTAGCCCAATCGAACATCGGATCGTGGATTCGGCAATCCATGATCCACGCCTACCTGATCCAACGGTCTATGGTGAAAATCTCAAAGTTATCCCCATCCAACGGTCCCAGATGGTGTAGAGGCAATAAACAGCCCACTCGAGTACCCTATCAACTTAGCTCGTGCAGACGGGACGCCTCAGAAATTACGCTGACACCCATCGGTCACTTGGACAATCAAAAGATTTTTTCCAGATCTGGGAGCCGCGAGTGGTACAGACACACCAACGACGTGAAGGCAACTATATAAAACATTGTGAATTTGAAAGGACGGGGATCGCCCAAGTGGCCCCCAAGTAAATGAACCCACCTTCTAGGAAACAAACCGGGATATTTGGATTGGATCTGGGAGAGTAAGGCAAGTCTCCACCATGCAAGCACGGTTGAATACTTGGGGGTAAATGTTATCCCTGTTTTCCCCTCGGGACACGTGGCAAGACGCAATGGGTCCATGGGCTTCCTTAAAGAGGTCCAGGCCCATCCTAAGTCTGATGAACAGGGAAGAAGAAAGTGCTAATGGCCCAATCGTCAAAGAGCCCAACGACATTCAATGGGTGTAATCATAACTAGGGAACCTAGACTAAGATGCAAGCCCAAATTAATTTCTCGGCCCCAACCTATCTGTATCCTCCAGGATGCCAATAGAGGTGGCAGGGTCACTAGTCTTGGGATAAACCTTGTCAAACATAAACCCGAGTTCTAGTGAACGAACCAGGACTCCGATAAGTGAACCGGGACATTAGTAAAGGAACCCAGACCAGACATTCGGATAGGGCAAGCTTGATCTTCCCTGACCCTGACATGTCCCCTAGAATCACGGAGGTTGGTCCCCTCAACAAACCTGCAAACGAGGTTACACACGGAACGTACGTTGGTCCTAGGAAACAGTACTGCCACTACTCTAACAGATCATGTCCCCAGGATCCCCTTAGAAGCCCATGCGGACCAGTCTGAGGTTACGTACTATTGGTAGCTGTAAGGCTTGGCTTTGCCCAAGCCAGCCCAATGGGCCGTGATTACTAAGTTTTATTAAGCAATATCCTTTGTATTATGCCTCCATTAGCGAGTAAGCCATGATTAAATCCCTATTAGGCCCGGATTAGTCTGGTCCAAGCCCATTGCACCTGACTACCTATAAATAGGATCAGTTGTGCATTGTACTGGGGATCCCAGATTTTCTCTTGTAAGTAATTACTCTGCTCAAACTTGCAGAAAACTCCATTGTCAAAAGCTCTCTAAAATCTTATACAATATACTCGTAGACTAAGGCTCATTAACGCCCTAACCACATAAAAATCTTGTTTGTTTATCTTTGATCCTTCCTTTTTAGCTCTTATTTCTCATTATATTTCTGGTTTTTGAAAAACTCGGCAAACACTACCAAGTCCCCAAGATGTAAGTATGGTCTAGCCGTAGGGTAAGCTGGTAATGAACAAATCATAGGACTTGAATAATACAATCAGTTATAATACTAACCACTCATAATTGAAATTAAATTAACCTATGGTCAACTTTATGATATGAATATATTAGATAATAACGCTACATTTATTTATCTATCTAAAGTCAATATCAATCAATGTATGTAGACCATATCATAGATTGGCAAATACATAACACTACAATAACGGTAACAAATACATTTGTTGTTATCTACTTTGCTAATGTTATGGAAAGAACATAACACTACAATGTGTAAGTAGACCATATCGTAGATTGGCAAATCGGTTTAAATCATGTATACTGACTAATCTTAGGACTAACTTATTTTTGAACATATAATCATATTTATATTCCACTGTGATTACGTCACTAAATATGATTAGCTATATGATCAGGATTTAATAGAAGTTTATATTAAACAAATAATCATGAAAATAAAACATGTGAGCAAAGTGATTGACCAAGTCAAAAATGTTTTATATTCTGTTATTGATAATAAAATGAGATTACAAAGAAATTGGGTTTTAATTAGGGCATAAAACCCCAACATGAACTATGTCAATTCTCTTTAGGGTTATCATACATTCCTTGTCGAATGCATTATTCTCAATTAGGGTTTCAATACATTCCTCATCGAATTCATTATTCTCAATTTGGGTTTCAATGCATTCCTCATCGAATACATTAGATTTAATTAAGGTCACAAAGATCTCATCATCAATAAAGTTGACCCAATTAAATTCATTTAGAATAGCAATGATCTCAACATCAATTACCTTAACCCTAATCTTATTATGGTTAATTTTACAATTACCATATCTCACATTATGATCAATAATTTTACAAACATAACAAGTATAACAATAACCCTTGAATTTTTCATTAACATTCACCATTTCACTCTTAACATAAGCAATAAACTCAAACTCACAAAAAATATGGCAGCAAACACATTTCATTCAAATTCTTGAAATCTACACATTTAGAAATAAGGAATTTGATGATATCAATCTCCTTGAGTATGTGGCTTCTAAAAATGAGTTAATATTCTTCCCTTTTCTTCCTTTCTTTGATCACTTCTTGAGAATCACCATCATTTGGAGGCTCCAAAGTCTTCAAGTCTTTGTCAAGAATGTAGTGAACTTTCAGTGTTGTGAGGAGAAACTTGATCTTGTCTTGCCATCAAACCTATCTAGTCTAACTAGATCTTAAGACATGAACTTGAGAGTTGAGATTGATGAGCTTTCTTCCATGAATTTAACTAGCACAAAAACCTTTAGAAATACACAAACTTTAACACAAAACAAAGGTTTAGAGAATATAGATTTTTTATTGTTGGGGATTAGGCTATAGATAATATTTGGTTTGTGATACAACTCAAGACAAAAGATACAAGTAAATCAACCTTTGAGAATAGTTAAACACAATGAGATAAGAGTTTAGAGTGGACCTTCCTTGAAGAACAAACCCTAGGAACATAAAATAACAAGCTATGATTTTATGTGAAACACAAAAGTTGCAAGGCTTGACACAAATGAAGATTTGTTGTCCAAAAATCTCTATTCCTAGCCTTCTCTATGGAAATGCTTGAAGCTACAACAATGGAATAAGATTGGGATACACAATCCTTGATCCTTCATACAAGTCAAGCTTTCTTGAGGAAGATCTTGGAGAAAACTTGTAATCTTGGAGCTAGAGAGAGAGAGAACTCGTCTTTTAGTGAGAGAGAGAGAGAGAGAGAGAGGTGAGTGATCAATTTACCAATTAGCCCATATAAACCCTTTAAATAGTATAGGACCCTCATTAGGCTTAACCAATGAGATTAAAGCATTTAAATTTAAGTTTTTAAGGTTATTTACGTAATTTTACGGACTTTCCGTAACAACCCAGGCAACACATTGCCTGGCACCAGGCGATGCATCGCCTGGTCCGTCTCAGATTAGGGTTTCAAGTTTTTAGCAACGTGTCACCTCTTAGGGGGCGACGCATCGCCAACGCCTCTGTTTTGGCACTCCAAGCCTTGTCTCAAAATACCTTCAAATGCTCCCAAACTTCTTGGGTACTCTTATATACTCCAAATAAACATTTTGAACCCAAAAATCTTATTTATAAATGTCTATACTGAAAGTCAACTTTCACATGTTGACTTTTGTGAAATCGTTATTGTTTCAGCACCTCTTCGTGCCTAAACAATTTCACTGTGTATTTAACCATTCTCAACACCAACTGCAGGGGTATGGGTCATGTGGTATTTTATCTCTATAAAATGCTATTTGTTGGGTCTTTATCATATTATTCTATGTAGTATACAATTATACCACAAAATTAAATATGATTAAATTAATTTTCAATAAAAAATAATTTCACAAAATTAACAATATATTTTATTTGCCATTAAATATTAAATCATAAATAATATTAATTTGTGAGATTAAAAATAATAATTTATTATTTTTAATTATTTCCTTTTAATACCAAAATTCTATCTCTGTGTTATCAAGTTAGTACGGGACAGTATGGTCCTATAGTTCTAAGCTCTAATAATTTAATTAATTTTACTAATTCTTACTTCCATTAATTAATTTATTAACTATGAATTATTCTACTAGAAATTCATAGTTGAACTCTCAAAACTACAGTCTTATATTATTAGAAGCTATAACTATAAAGTCGTCCATTGATTTAGTCATTGCCTGAGTTATGACTCTCTGCTAGTTGTTCATAATTAGAGATAAGTCTTAATGTTCGTTAACCTCTCTAATTTTGTTTTTATCAATTAGTTCCATTGATCCGCTAATGAACAATATTCTATAAATTTAATTATATAATGAAATTTATGTTCTCTAACAATAATTGAGCGTTCTATGTTCAAGCCCTGAATCAACACAAAAAGGAACAACTAATATGCTTTCATTTATGTAAGGAGCAGATTCCATATCTGCAAAGTATGTTCCCAGCCACTTATAGTTCTATGACTCCAAGATATCAAGAATTCGGTTGTAGGAATATTGATCCTTACCCGATAAGTCAAAAGTCATAAAAGCACAAATAGGAGTTCATTACTCACTTCAGGATTGAGGTCAAATCTCAAACGAACATCGATTGATGAATGTTGAAATTCTATATTTTAACGAAGATTATCAGAAGTTCTTTCTTTCATCGCATCCCAATCAAATACATTCTATATTTATATTGTATATGGTATCTCTATCTTTTTGTGTCGCTACACTTAATAGTCTGGATAAACTGCCCTGTCTTAAACAAAAGATAGACCGTACTCATAATCTTTATTAAATAAAGCTCCCATTTTATTTAGTGATTACAGACAATTTTTATATTATTATCTGTTGGGAATACATTTTATAGGATCATAAATATTTTCATGTATGTTTCATCTATTAAACAATTTAACATATAAAACAACCTAGAAACATGTTTCTAATGAATTTCATTAAGTAAATCAAATAACAGAGTCTAAGAATCTTACTTTTACGCAACGGATAATGAGATTCTTCCTTCACTCTCTTTAACCCCCGTTCCTTTCTGTCGCAGAGTAATGACAAGAGAGAGAACTGGATCTTTAAACTACACAGTCTTCCACAATTACCTTTGATCTCCTAGAATAAAGTGGGCAATTCTCAACATATGAGATTGGAAAATTATAGAGAAGGAGAGAGAATATGAGCAGCTACAATAGGTCTCTTGAGTCTATTTTTTGCTTTTTCACCTCACTTTTTTCATCTTTCAAAACCCTAGACTTAAGTACCTATTTATAGCAACACTTTAGGGTTAATTCAATTTAAATAAATAATTAAAATAATAGCTTAAAATTCCATATATGGCTGAATATTAGATATTTTGCCAAGCCTTGGAATTTTTCCATTTTTAAATTCAAAGCATAAAAATCTCTATTCAAATACTATTATTTTCTATAATTAAATAATAAAACAAAACCATTATTAATTAATTAAATAAATATAATATAATATAATATATAAAGTTTTTATTGAAACTTTATATATATATATATGATTATAATTATATTTAAACAATAATTAATTAAATCATTTATTCAAATTAACTAATTATGATTTGAACCTTGATTTAATACTATTTATCAATTTGACACCAATTTGTCATAATTAATAAATTTACACAAATTTTTCTTTTCTTCTCTAAATTCCACATCTTAGTAAAATTGTCCGAAATTAACACAAAACAACTTTGACAATCCTAATTGATAATTAAATCAATTAATTGAGACTATCTAGATGATTTAATGAAAGACATTGTGGGGACCATGGACCCATGAATTCAAGCTCCAATAAATTACCGTAAAATTATTATCGAATAATTTCACTACCATATTAATTCATCATGACTCAACTAAAGACTTGGAATTACACTCTTGAACTCATAGATCGCTTTACACTTAAAGTAAATATGTTATTCATTGTTACAACCATAATTTGTCATTCAATCCTCTATAGATGATCTACAACTGAGTTAGGTACAAATTACTGTTTTACCCATTATTGTATTTTATCCTTAAATACCCTTAAGTTCCTTGTAAAAGATATTTCCGTGAACTTTCATCACAGAAATGAGTGCTCAATCATATAACTCGTTGAACCAACCTATAAGGTGATCATCATTTCACTTATTGCTAAAAGCTATAGATGTTCATATCTATGATTAACACTCCCACTCAACAATTCTATCAAGTCCCCAAGATGTAAGTATGGGCTAGTCCGTAGGGTAAGCTGGTAACGAACAAATCAAATGACTTGAATAATACAATCAGTTAGAATACTAACCACTCATAATTGAGATTGAATTGACCTATGGTCAACTTTATGATATGACTATATTAGATAATAACGGGACATTTACTTATCTATCTAAAGTCAATAACGGTCAAGTCCAATGTAACAAATACATCTGATGTTATCTACTTTGCTAATGTTCTGGAAAGAACATAACACTACAATGTGTAAGTAGACCATATCGTAGATTGGCAAATCAGTTTAAATCATGTGTACTGACTAATCTTAGGACTAACTTATTTTTTAACATATAATCATATTTATATTCCACTGTGATTACTTCACTATAAATATGATTAGATATATACTCGGGATTTAATAGAATTTTATATTAAACAAATAATTATGAAAATAAAACATGTGAGCAAAGTGATTGACCAAGTCAAAAAATGATTTCTATTTTTTTATTGTTAATAAAATGAGAATACAAAGAAATTGAGTTTTAATTAGGGCATAAATCCCCAACATTATCTTGAATTAAATCATCTTGTATATATATCATTATATATATACTTAATTCAAAATCACATCAATAATATTGGATCTTCATAATAAATGGCATGTATAATTAAATACAAATATGAGTACAAAATATTAACTTTATGTGATTAACAGTAATCGTTCATGCAGAAATACATTTTAAGGGCACAAATCCCAACAAATTCAACTAAGTGAATGTGTATAGTACTTAAAATTGTCTCATCTGAGAAATAAGTACTAATTGTTACTTAGTGGAGGGTTAAAACCGAAAAGCTTTTTAATGGAACTTAGTCTTGAGATGACAAGTATGTTAAGGGTAACAATATACTATAAAAGTTCAACCTATATGGACTTGGGGTGGTGTCGCCCCTCATGAGAATTGGGAGTTAGTCTCAAGAAAAGTCTATGAATGGAATATGCACATGGCCATTAACGGTGCAAAGCGAGACAACTGGTTCTCAAGTGAGCATAGCAAATGTGTGTGTATTATCGTCAGTTTGTTATCAAGGAATAGTATTTCAATGCTTAAGCAACCAAAATTTCAACAAACTTTGTGATAATTACACTAAGGTAAAATTCAAGTCAAAAGACATTTTATTGTATGCACTAATGCAATGATTTCTATAGAGAGAGGAATTATTTAATCAATGAAGGAATATTATATTCTTAATATAATGTTTGATTGATTAAATAAGTGTTACAAAAGAAGTATTATTTAATCTAGTGGGTGAATGTTATATTATTTATAATAATATAATGTTAGATTAAATATGTGTGACAAAATGAGTTTGTCACATTTTGTAACGTAATTTGAGAGTTACAAATAAGTGGGACAAATGTGTGTCCCCAAATTTGTAACATACTTTTGGAAGTTACACATCTTAAAAAATCAATAACCATTTGTAACCTCCAAAAGATCTCCTATTAATGTGTAAAATAAAGAGTTACACATTTCCAAATTGAATTTCATGAACTATTATGTTGAATAGCTATTGGAAAAGTGGTTTTGACTATCATTAGATGTATGGAAGTTACAAAATAAAAAGGGGAAAAGTTTGGACATTTTTGTGGCAAAGTGCAAAAATTGGGAGGTTACAAGCTCTAGGCTGCAGCCTATAGTGAGTATCCCAGGCCACGGTTTGGGAGGCGAAGCCTTATGGCCGTGGGCCCGCAGCTTAGAATAGCTTAGGCCGCAGCCTAGGGCGTTGACAGCCAAATCTCATTTTTGCATTTTGAACGTTTTGAACAATATAAATAACTCTAAAATCTTCCACTTAATTTCATAAACACCCAATTTAACATTGGTAACAACCAAGGGGTTGGTAGAATTTGAAATTCAAAGGGTGTCTCAAAAATCTATAAATAGAGACCATTTGGTCACTTGTGAATAGGAGTTTTTCATCCATTTTAGCACTTGACTGAAAATGCTAAGGCTTAATAATTCCAAAGAGTTCTTTCTTAAACTTGTGAGTCCCTTAGTGTAAAAAGATCAAGGGAAAATAAGTTTAATTAATAAAATAATTCAAAATATTAATCAAATTCAAAATACAACAAAATAGGCTATTATTTCGGAATATCTGAGAAAAATCATCCAGCAGTTACGGACATTTCTGGTTAGAGATGTTGCTGAGATTCTGTTAGAGAAGTTACTGGCTAGTAAGTTCCTAAACTACTGCTAGAGAACTGTCTGGTCAGCAAGTTCCTGAGATTCTGAAGTCTCTAGTCAGCATGTTTCCGACCAGAGGCAACCACTCTTGCACTCACTGGTCAGTAACCTTCTGACCAGTAATGAATTAAAAGCTCTGCCCAATAGGTCATTTCCCACTCCTTTACACACCCTCTCATCGGCACATTTTTTTATCATCAATGCGCCATTTGATATAAATATATTATCACTTGTCACCTCAAATTGTCACATCATTACATTGATTTTTTGGGATAACAAAATTAATAACTTAAATATTTAATATTTATCATTTTCTTTTTTTAGTTGACTCAATCAAAAATAATATAGCCATTAATAATATATTTATACGTTTTCTTTCGTATGTTATTTAAAATTGGTATTTATTTTACTTATAGTATATTTTTGTTGATGTGAAAAACAATTAATATAAAAAAATAATTCATACATGTTATTTTTTAAAAGTTAAATATTCATATTATTTTCTAAATACTAAGTGCAAGTAACATGCAGTGCATATTTTTGCTTAATTTTATTTAGAAATTTTTTTAATTATTTTTATTAAATTTGTATGCTTGTCATATATAATTTTAAAAAATAAATAATATTATACATAAAAGAATGACATAAACATATTAAAAAAATTAAACCAAACATTGTTTATAGTTTTTTTAAAAAAAATTATTATGACAACATTTTAGATCTCAAACTCTCTATTTAAGATACAAAACATTCATGATATTATTCAAATTGCGTCTCATTAATTAGAGAAGAAGCTTGTTTATTCTTGATAGAAAGAGCAATGTTATTATAATTTCTTATGTGATTACATTGTAATACTATTTGTAGAGATGGCACTTATATATAATGTATTTATAATATTTGTTGTTATTTAATATGAAAATATATTTATATAAGTTAGATTAAGTAATTCAAAATCTTTAAAGCTTTTTCCCAATGAGCTTTGCTCTTTAGAGATTTTAACAAGGCCAACTTTCTTTCAAAAAAAAAATTTATAATGTGATTTTTTAAAAATATAAATGGTAAAATTTTTAATAAAAATTATGATTATATATTAATATAATTATTAAATATCTAGTCTTGTATTATATATTATTTTAATAATGATATTTTATAATATTTGAATTTATATTAATATAATTATTATATATCTAGTCTTATATTAAATACTATTATAATAATGATATTTTATAATATCTCAATTTATATTAATATAATTAATAATTTTTTTTACAAATAATAAATAAACATTTATTTTTAATTGGTTTTAAATGAATATCAAGTAGTTGTAATATTCCGGTAAAGTTAACAAAAAAAAAAATTCGTTAAACCAAAAAATACTTTTAAATACACACTTTTTATATGGAAGAGAAATTATTTTAAAAATTTTATATAAAAATAAATTAATATTCTAACTTAAAAATAAATGTTATTATAATATTTATCTAAAAATGTATCTTATCAAAGTTCTACACTTTAATGAAGGGTACTTTTGTAACTGGCAAAAAATTTATTTCAATGCCAAAGTAAAGTAAACACATCAATGAAATACTGATGATTTTGATTTCGATTCCTGCAAGTCATGTAAAGAATTTATTCCCACTCTAATTAAGTAATCTAATTACTAGTGATTCTAATTGTAAACTATTTTGATTACGTGTAAGTGAACGCACTATTAAACTACTCAACTTGTTGTCTCTAACATATATGGTAACACAGTAGCTTTCTTTCTCATCTTTATTTTGGATTGTGGACAGTGGTTGTAACGTCCCAAAATTACTAATAAGGCTTAGTGCCTTGATTATTGTGCTAGGATGACATAATTGAATGTTTATGTGTTAGTATGATTTAATTGTGATTATATATGTGAAATTTATGAGTTATATTATGATATGACTACTTGTGCATGTTTAAGTGTATTAAATATGCTTATAGGCTCGTTTATGTTAAAAATGGTATTTTCGTAATTTTAACCCGCTGAGGGTATATCTGTAATTATATGTGCTTTGTGAGTAGGTTCACATTGTTATGTGGATATATTTGAGATGTGTGGCACGAGGCGAAACTAGTGAGCAATTTGGCAGAAAAGTCACGTCGGGGATTTATACCCGGCTCGGGGTGAGCCTAGGGGTATTTTAGTAATTTGGTGAATTACCTGGGGTATTGGAGTATGAGTTATAACTGAGGGAAAATATTGGTGTTTAAGAGATTAGTAAGATTAATTGGGAACCTTAAGTGAAATTTGAGGTGTAGCGGGAAAGTGGTGTCAAAAGACCTTTTGCCCTTGGGGGCCTAAAGGAAAGATTTCTCTCTCTCTCTCTCTCTCTCTCTCTCTCTCTCTCTCTCTCTCTATATATATATATATATATATATATACTTTGTTCCAAGAAGAAGACTCTTGAAGAATTGATCCTTGAGGCAACCCTTAGTGGAATTGAAGCTAGTTCTTGAGATTTAGAAGCTGCCAAGCTTTGGGAATCCAATGGGGAGTTTGAATTCTAGGAGGTAATCTGAGTTTTTCAAGGCTATTAGTTTTGTTTTTGGTGTTTTGATGAAATCCTTGGGGTTTGAGTTTGATTGTGTCTTAGAGAGTTTTGATGGTTGTAGTTTGTGTTTCTATGTTGCTGGTGTTATTATGATGGTCGAAATTGGGTTGAGAGTGGGTTTGGTTGAATTTTGGGTCGGTTTGCGATTTCTAGAATCGTAGAATTTCTGGGTTCGTGGAGTTGCGACGTTGTGCTGTTCTTGGAGTGTCGCGGCCCGCATGAACTCAGAGGCGTTGGGGGGTTCCTCTGAACTGCCTTGGAACCGCGGCGCATGTCTTGTGCCTTTCTGATTCGGGGCTCTCTGACTAGAGGCCTACTGCAGCCCTTCAGGGGCGGGTCGCGACTCTAAGTGAGGAAATTGGCCAAATAAGGTTTTGAATTGTGGGGACTCAAACCTAAGGGCTCGGGAAGGATCTACTACCCGGTTTAGTAGAATTCGAGGTCTCGGAGGCTAAGAATCAATCTTGAAGCGCTTAATTGGTTTAATTCTTGATGGAAATTCATTAATATGTTGTGACTAGGGGTACCGCAAGGCTCTGGAAGAAAAGAATCGTGCTCGTTGTCGCTTCACCCTATCGCTGAGGACTTGAGGTAAAAAAACCGACACCTGCACCGAGTGTAGGGCGTGCGCCCCAATTATAGGGCACAGGAATGGTTGTGTCATGAATCTGTTTATAGTTGAATGCCTGCTTTGTTTGAATCTATGATGTTATACTTGTTTGTACTGACCGCTTAGTTGGGAGGCCGTTATCGGCATTACATGCGTAATGTATGCTGTAGTGGTTGGGTCATTGTGAAGATGTGACATCCATCTACTCAGCATGAATCGTATATTGTTTGGAAAATATACGTGAGCCAGTTGTAGTTATAGAGTATGCAATACATATTAATGTTTATCTGAATATCTATATGATCTGCTTGGGATTTTCTTGTTAGGCCTTGGCTCACAGGTGCTTCAAGGTGCAAGCAAGGGCAAAGGAAAGTTGGATCAACCATGAGTTAGAGAGTTGTAGGGGCATCGTGTACATACTCAGCTTGCTCAACCGTCACAATCGAGATATTTTGAGCAGGAGTCATTAGTTGAAAATTTACAAATCTGTAATTTTGATAAACTTGTATTTTATTAGGAACTTTTGGGATCCTTTGTAACTATTTAATCTTTTTTAATGAAAAGTTCATTTTTTGACCAAAACTTTTAATACCTAAACTATCATTTAACCCTAACTTTATTTTTAAGCCCAAATGACTAGCTTAACGAGTTAAGTATTATTTTTAACGCACGATGTAATATTCTTGACTATTGAGGGCGTTAAAGTGGTGCCACTCACCATCTCTGCCATAACATAAATTGTTACTATAGCTGTCTATGTTATTAATATTAAATACTAGTTTTAATCCTTGTTTTGAGAAATTTTGAAATAATCCATTCGTTTTACCACATATCAACAACACATTACAATTTCTTTGATTTATAACACTAACATTACTAAATATTTTTAAAGCCACAGCTGTTGTGATTAGATTATCATTGTTTGGCAATTATAATTTTTACACAGATTCATGCAAAAAGGGGTTATAGCTACCCAAAAAAATGGTCATTTACAACATTAATTGATACAAGCACAACATAAGATACATTGATAACCAGACCAAAATTTACCCATAGCTTCTGAAATGTGAACACCAACCATCAATAAACAAACAAACTCCAATCACAATGATTTGTATTGCTCAATCAGATGAGAAGCATGGAGACGTGATGTAGGGGCCACAGTGCAGCCCAAACTTTGCAGATAAGAGATCTGATAATCAACGCAGAAAATGATTGTTAAGAGTTAGTTTACCATTCATAAACTAATTGAGATGCATAATAAGCAACTATAAATATTGGCAAGGGTAAGTGCAATTGAGCCCACTAAATAAGAATGTGCTTAAGCAAATTATAAGTACTTGAGTAGCAACCTGTTTGACTGTTGGTGCTGATGAACCCATTGAGTTCTCAATCTTTAATTTCAGGAAATGCTCCTGAAAGAAGAAAAATACTGTAATTTTAGAAAAACCAAGCAAATACACATTTGCACAAACATCTCTACACCCAGATGTGAACCATTTATCTTTTCATACCCTCATCGTTCAAGCACAGACGACTTATTTAATTGTTTACATCACCAACTTCTAATGAAAAATATAGCTATAAAGCTATGAAACTAAATAAGAATTCTTACTAAACTAACAAAACAAATAAGTACACCGTTCTAACGTATGAGTGACTTGATCTAGGAAATATTAGGTGTACTCTGAGACATTTTTTAGAAACTCTACAGGATATTGAACTTTGGATTGGGAACAAAACCGATCAATATATTTGGGCAGATATTAGCCCAAATATAACTATTTTTTCAATGAACTAAAAAAACCACCTGTTTTTCCCGCATCAAATGAGCACGCCTTTCAGCAGGGATTTTTTCCCATCTCAAAACCTATTGAAAGAAAAATCAAGAGAGAGATATTAAAACAAAAAGTTAACACGCACTGAACTTCATTCTAATAGTCTTAGTTACAAATTGACAAGGAATTATTTACTAGCATATCTTAATCATTACTTAAGTTGAATCCTACCAAATGTCAAAAACTTGAAACAGCTATATAATTACTTACATACTCCGCAAATTGAAATGCTTCATCACATTTCAAGAATGACTTTAGCAAGCGCAAGACGTCCTGAGAGATTAAAAAAGTCATTTAAAAGTAAATTCATCATAGCAAGATGTATACAAAATAACATATGAGCTTTAAATTTTATTTTGACATACGTGTACCATAAAACTGTTTATCTCTTTAATAACACCTTTAATATAAATTTGGGACCAAAATCCCAGTAAAATTAAATTAAATTTTATAAATTCTAATAAAGCAAACAACCAAAAGAAGGGAAGAGCATAGAACGTCAACAGATTACATGTATCATGATGATTACTGAATAATGACAATATAAGCAAAGCATCCCCGGGAATAGTCCAAATGACAACTCAAACACAGTTCACCCTTTTGTATGTACAGGATTTATATACTACCTTGTGCTTGTTGTTCTTTACTCGTAGGCGCTCATCGATTACAAAGCCAACCTGTAATTAACAGAAGAAAACATATACATGAAAAGTGGTCAAAAGAATTAAGCACCAAATATGCAAGTTGGATTGTAAATGGATTTCTGCATTTCAAGAAGAAGACGCATCCCAAACAGGAGTTTACACAAGTATGTTCTGAGCAAATTAATATTTCTTTATTTTATATTTTGAGTTTCTCCTAGAGGCAAGTGCTAATGACTCACTAATACTATATTCTATACCCAAATATTTGAAACTTAAAACACCATTTACTAGCAAAAATATGTCACCTTATCAAGCAACCTCTTAGGATCTTGAAATGCTTTCTTCTTAGCCCACTGGTGAAATACATGAGATACAATTGATCTCTCTTCAACATCAAATCTGTGTTTAAACACACAAAGTCAGCTCAAAACTAATTTGCAAAAAAAACCAATATAAATGCAACATTAGTCATTCCATCACATTAAGTGGAAAACCTTTTTAAGAAAATATTTCCATTGCCTGCCTCCAAGGATTCTACGAACTCGATTTGATCATCACTCACTTTGATTTGGACCAAGTCATCTGGATTTGTATCTGTTTCAATCGATTCCAGTCTGTTAGGTGGACCAACCATGATTTGGTCTGCACCTTTTGAACAGTCACGATGCTTATTTTGTAGCTGTATACATAGTTCTCCCTGTGAAACCCAGTTTAAAAGGAACCCAAATTAATATGCCTATTTTTTGGCACTTGTGAGGTGACACAAGGATTTAAAATAAACAACAGAAAAGCACACCTGAACCTCTCGAAGATGTTCTGGAATTTCATTGAGAAATCGTGAAGGTCGAAGTATCTAAGAGAGACAGCTTTAAGTCAAAAAGAAAAAAGAAACATATATTAATAAAATGGGATAAAAATATAGCGATACAAACCTGGAAACTGGAATCCATTGAAACATACAGAACAAACAATTTCTTTCGAGCACGTGTCATTGCAACATAAAACAAACGACGCTCCTCCTATTATATTTGAACAAGAAAATATTATTTCTTGATTCAATAATACATATGCATGTAGAGGATTGTACAAAGAAATCTTTAAACAAACGAACCTCAACCGAGGTCCCATTTTCCTTTGCTGCACCATTAAACTCATGTAGCAATGGAATCTCAGATTCATTTGCCTGAACCACTAACAAAGTATAAATACTAGGCATGAAAAGTTCAATCAATTTCTAAAGAGTTTATAGCATTCTCACGTACCTTAACTATGAAAACCGTGTCCCATTCCAAACCTTTTGACTGAATGAAGGGGAAAAAAAATTAGAAGGAGCTTTAGAAAAGGTTCAGCTAATGAATGGTTATTTAATACACTGGATTGCTATAAAATTTAAAACCCTATAATAGACAGTGACTTTGAGTAAGTATATAAGGTAATAAACAAATAACCTGATGGATGGTAGTTAAGGTGACAGAATTTCTGTTATCCTCTCTTCGAGAACGAAAATTTTCCGTCTCCCGCTCAGATATAAGATCTATAAAAGCCTTAAGTACACTATGACAGCCTTTCTCTTCTTCTAGCTCTTTCTCCCCTTCTGCTGGAACACATCTAGTAGATAAGAATTCAGATACATCATCCAAAAGGAACTGAAGAACCTGCACTGAAAAGAAATTTCATTACAACAATACATATAGATGCAACAAGATTAATCCAAAACTTCAAAGAAAAAAAAAACACAGAATCCCAGACAGTCGGCTAAAACTCCATATTATTTCACAAAAGTATTTCTAATCAATTGACATGGTGATTCTCACAAAAGTTTTAATTTATGAAATTCCACACTTACAGATCTGATATCATTATCTTCGTTGAGATATTTTCCTGCATCAACATCAACAACTGCCCGCTGCTCAAGAAGGTATTTCTGAGAATAAGAAAATTATCATTAGGAAAAAAAAAAGGAAAAACTAACACACTATCAGCTAGTATAACAACATTATAATATTCTTATAAAACATCTTTGTTCTTATAAATGGCTAACTTTTAAAGAAAGACAAACCTGAGGTACCATGTTTGCCACTGAGGTAATGACAACTGAAATTGATTGTTCCTGTAAACATTCACAGGTAAGATTGCTATACATAGGGTTCTATTTTCAATTAATATCTGAAGCCAAGATGTGTGGATTATATAGGAACAGAATACTGCATAAATTAGGAAGCTCTGAACTCAGAAGTTTACCCTGCTCACTAGTTTTGAAATCATCTCCAGCGTTATCAACACCTTCCGCCCTTGTGTGAGCTGACTTCTATAATCAATTACAAGGATCACTAATCAATGCACAACTAAAGATACATTGAAGCAATCCCTCCACTTCTCTTTTTCATTCTTAATTTAATTCATTCACATGTCATTAAAAAAAAGGATACATTGAAGGATTTTCAACCATTGATATACAAAGGGAGAGAGAGAAAACGTGAATGGCAACTTATACCAATAATAATCACCATTAAGACATGTTAAATTCTGCATAGTAAATGATGAAAAACTGAGGCATCTACTTCTACTAACAAAGGAAAGCTAAGAATATTTTGTTGTACCAAACCTTTTAAAGGTACCAGAAATTTTTGCACTAAAGATATCGCAAGCAGCTGAAATAAAGCTGCATTTTCTAGCGTTTGAAACTTTGTCAATATGTTCAATAACCTGAGAGACAGAGATTCAAAAATAAGAAAAAACAATGTCCATATAACCTCAAAACTAGAAAAAGAATTAAAATAACCATCACTGAAGAAGTACCCTCTTTTTTTCCTCTTTCTCTAAAGGAAGTAAAGCCTTGAAGACTCGACGATACGGTCCATCATCACAAAATGGCAATGTAGTTCTAAGCATAGCAATAATTGCTTGGACTACCTATCAAAAGAGAAGGATTACATCAGAAATAAGTATTCTAGTTCTGCAAAAAGAACAAAGGATTAACATTTCTGCAATCTAGAGAATATATAATAAAAAAGAACTGAAAATTCAAAGTTTACTAGAACCTTTTTCCGATAAAAGGCCACCCCATGAACGTTAAATGGAATTTTTCGTTCTCTAAAGGATGCTTGGAAGACTTTCCCAGATACCTATCATCATAGACGGAGCACGATTCTGAGCAAATATCTTACAATTCATGTATCCAAGAAAAAGACCCAGTGATGTTCCTGTAAATTAAGCAGTAAGCAAGATCAACCTGCCTCCGGTAAAGAATTGCAATGTTTCCATAGGAGCACTTAGCAGTTGAATCAATAGTGGCAGATTCAAAAATCTTGTCAATGATGAAAGCGCATTGTGCATCCTCACTGTGGCATTCTTTGATGATTATCTATATTCAGTAAGGCAAGCCATTGTAGGATATTAATTACTAGCACTAATATACAAAAAGATTACTTCAAAATTGTACTTTGGTTATTGGTGAGAAAAGAAGACAAGCAAGAAACCTTTGATCCACATGAATTATCTGTGTCAACATTCTTTAATCGGCATCGCTTCATATTATTTTGTATAACAGAGGATGCGGCTTCAACAATATAACGAGTGGACCTATAGTTCTTATTCAGTCTGATCTGTATCATAAACGCATATCAAAATTTATTTAGTCCACGGAAAATAATACTAAAACACTCTTGAATAGTAAAAATTCTGAAAATCACCATTCCATTAAATTTGCGATTTATGAATGTTTGTGTATATAAGGCATAAGCACATGTGAAAATTAGAAGTTAAGAACAGGCAAACCTCTTTGTAATTTGGAAAATCTTTACGAAACGATTCAAATCCAGAATTATCAGCTCCATTGAAACTGAAAATGGACTGCAGAAACACATGCCAATTTTTTTAAAATAAGTAGAAAGCAAAATTAAGATACAGATCATACAACAACGATGACTACAACATAAAAAAGAAAAATAATTCACTGATCAGCTCTTGATGTGGAAGTTTAACATACCTGGTCGTCGTCACCAACAATAGTTATGTGATTGTGAGATGAAAGCATTTTAAGAAGACTGTATTGCATGGCACTTGTATCTTGAAACTCATCAATTACTATGGCTTTCCAAGACTCCTGGCACTCCCTGAACACTTATTAATGAAATAGCAGCACAACCATCAAAACATAACTAAGAGATGACCAATTAAATGATACTCAGATGACACAAACCTTCAGGATAATCAGTAAGCAGCTTCACAGAACAGCTAATTAAGTCGTGGTAGTCCAATGCATTACAAGACCTTAATATATCATTGTAGTTCCCAAGAATTGTGGCCTGTTTTCACAAGCACAATTAACAACAATCCTAAGAATCAAAGTGGAAGTGCCAGAATAAAATATAACTGAAACACCTAGATATTAAGATTAACTAACCCCCATTTCATCCCCCATTTTGAAGCACTCCGCAGTAGTCTTTCCAGAAGCTTTAGCCTGAAATATTAAAACATTAATATGAAGTTACACAAATAAGCCAAAAGACTGTCCTTCTAGGGTATTCTGTTTGGTGTGGGTTCGATAATTAACATTATTTATGCTATACAATATTAATAAACTTAACCTGAGTCACAAACTTCTGCCATTTCTTTGACATATCCTTAAAATACTGTGGAGAAGTTATCCCATTAGCCTCTTCACCTAATATCCGAGAGTCAATCTTTTTGTTACTCTTTCCATTTTCGAATATCCGCACCGCCTCTATAACTGCCCTTCTTTGTTGTGCATGCCCATATATTAAGAAATCTGATCTGCGCTCAATTCTAGAATATAAATCTACTTAGTCAGCAGACTTTATGGTTCCAATGTAATTATTTTGACAGCGAAATAAACTCGGAGAAAAATGAAAAAAAATATATATATACATATTATATTACAGTTAGCTTAGCAGTTGATAATACCGTCATAGGATTGAAAAGAGGACCTAAATTTTTAAGACATTTAGTTATATTGAAAAACAAGAATTTTAACAGCGAAAAAGGTTAGTCGTTCTACAATTGGTATATATTATTATTACTATCACGCAAATTATAAAGTTTCATACTTTTCTGCGTGTGATCGACAAAGCTGCAAGGAAAAAGAGTGGAATGTGCTGATTGTGAGTTCTTTAGCTACTGCTTTCCCGGCCACTTTTCCAATACGTTCTCTCATCTCAGAAGCTGCTGCTGTAGTAAAAGTCATTGCCAAAATATTTGATGGACTAATACCCTGACATGTTTCAAAGAGAAATGAGGATAAAAGACTATGCATAAAAAACAAACCCCAAAGATAATCATAGAAAAATTTCTAACCAACAAGCAAAGATAACAGAACAAGGGTCTTAAAACAAGAGGAAAAAAATGGTAATTCATCGTTCTAGAGAAGAAGTGGCAATACCTCATGAAGCAGCATAAGAACTCTCCCGACCATTGTTGAAGTCTGACATTTTCAAAGAAAATGAGTTAAAAACTAAAGTATATACATTATATCTTTATGGACATAGAACAAAAGATATATACCTTTCCACTTCCGGGGCCAGCAGCAATCATTAAAGGCTTAGAAATTTCACAACAAGCAGCTTCACGTTGCCTGTCATTTAAAGACAGCATATATTTTGAAAACTCACTTGGCATGCTTCCAATTTTTATACTCTGTGTATTAGACAACCCGTCTTCTTCTTTGCATTCCCCATCATTTCCAAATCCAAAAATACCCATATTTTCCATCTCCACAGAGCTGGTATTAGGATGACCACCACCACCACTATCACCACCACCATCCCCATCATCCTTACCATTACTATGCTCACTAGTGACGATAGCGTTGCAACTTGGGTCTGGCCTTTCAGTTCTTTCCATGGATTTCTGCTCACACAAGGCATCAATTTCTTCCAAAATGGACTCATCAAAATCATCATCGTCATCACCCCCATTTACAAAACTAGGAACTGAGCACGAATCAGTAGATAACCTCGGACATGCCGATTGTTTCAAAGGGGTTGTAAATGAATCCAATGCACACACATTCTCTAAAGAAACATTTTCATTTCGACTAACACTTAAGCCCCCACGAGAACAACCGCCACTATGTTTTTCATGGCCAATTAATGACGAATTGTGCCCAGCAAAATGGGGCGGCGTATTCACTGGAATATCGGCAAGAGGAACCCTCTTGATTGTACTGAAACCCCTAACTGGGGTCTCCCTGCCTTCATTTTCATCTGAAACTCTACAAACAAAAAATCATTTTTATTTAAAAATAAAGAACAGTGGAGAAGTTGTGTTTTAATGGATAGTAAAGATTAGAGTAAGAGTTACTTTTTGGGAATGGGAAGAGGGGATAAAGGGGTGTCGTTTCGAGGGCGTTTACGAGAAAGGAGAGCTTTGGCAGCTCTGAAATTTCGGGTAATTCTGGCTCTTTGCTCCGGCGTAATGGTTGACGATGATGATGATGATCCACCGCTGCTCCACATTTCGACACTTTTCCGAACGTCTTTTCCCTCCCAACTCCCACCTAGACTCTCTGCTCTGCTTTCATTCAAACATTGGGCCTTTCTTAGGGCGGCCTAACTCTTTGCCTCTCAGCCCAATTGATTACATTAATCTGGTGAATAAAAATATTAATGGAAAAATATGTGAATTTATAGTAAGAAATATATATATATGGGAATTTAAAAATAATTACACAAATTGGAATTTCAATGCTTATAATATTTATGGTAGTTATATTTATAAAAAGAAAATGTATTGTAATTAATTTTAATATTTTATTGTTATAAACTAACTGCTACTATTTAATAAAAACCTAACTTTTATAATATATATAACCATTTCTTGGTAAATATTAACGCAATTAATGAATACTAACTCATATAGTATAGCATGTTTGATGAAAGTATTTTTAAGTTAATTTTAGTTTTTTATAAGTATTTCCCTATAAAAAATGAAAATTATATTTTAATTCAAAAGATCTTTTCAAAAAGTATTTTGGATCCGTTTCGCTTAGTTTTTTTTAATTAATATTTTTTGAAGTATTTAGTCATTTTTTAATTTAAAATGTTTTTTTTTCTGTAATACCTTTATAAGAAAATTTTATTTCATATATATGCTAACTAAAAATTTATTTCATAAATATATAACTTAAAAACAATTTTCCAAAATTATGGTCTCTCTCCTCTTGTAAGACTACCATTATTGTTGACAGTATCATCTTATGTACAATTCATTAGAAAAAACTACAATTACAAACCACAAAAAATTTTATATATTAGTATGTCCCAATTCATAGACAAATATATATATATAAATATATATTTATATGTAAATGCTCTCTTTCTCTCTCTCCATTAAAAAAACTTATTGACATATGGATGATCATAAGAGATTTTATCATGTATACATATATATATATATAAATATATATTTATATATATGTATAATTCTCACAAAATTTTTGGTACTGTGTGCTACGAACACATGCATCATTCAAGTTTTAATTAATATTGTTGACTGCGTTTTTGGGCAACGACGTGTAGACGTCAAAAACGACAAAAACCTTCAAGAGAAATAAACGACAAAGACGATTTTTATAGTGGTTCAGCCTCAATGTGTTGGTAATACACTACTACAAAATTGGGCTTTCCCGACACCCAACCACGACAGTCAGCTCTGTTGACTGTCGTAATTGCTTAGCGGGATTCTACGCCGACAGTTAAAAACTATAGGCATAGAGACCAACGCCAACAGCTAATAACTGTCACCATTGCTTTTGAGTGTCGCTATTGACCTCAACGTCGACAGTTAATTCAAAACCAATGCCGACAGTTAAAATGTGTCGCTATTGATCCCAACGCCGACAGTTAATTTGAGACCAATGCCGACAGTTAAAATGTGTCGCTTTTGACCCCAACGCCGACAGTTAATTCGATATCAATACCGACAGTTACAAGGTGTCGCTATTGACCCCAACGTCGACAGTTAATAAAAGTTCAATGCCGACAGTCATAAAATGTCGCCAAAATTCAAATAAAAAATTATAATTAATGAATAATAAAATTTTAAAAATAAACTAAATTATGTAAATATGTATTTATTAAAATTATGTATTTATTACAAACTTTTAAAACTAGATTTTTTTTAATGATATTAAATAGTACACATATAATATTTAAAATTTTGATTTTTAAAATAAATTAATATATAATGGAGCAAGCAAGTTTTGAACCTCCACCCTTCAATTCAGGTACTCAAACTTCTTTTATTCTTTACAGGCAGTGGTTGATTTCACTGGATCATGGTGATGACCTTGCCGTGTCATTGCCCCAATCCTCACCGACCCAAGAAGAATTCAAGTGTCATATTCTTGAAAGTTGATGTTGATGAGTTGCAGGTATTAATCTACAACTTTTTTTTTATACTAACAAAGGAGTTAAGATGAGGCCTCTCATTAGTAGTAGTCTCTATGATAATTTGTTCATACACAATTATGGTTTAGGTTTGATTTTTGGGGTTTTGATGATATTTAGAAAAGAGAAAAGATAATCTGATGACATTTGTGCCTTTTATATTGTTTTATGCATGTAGGATGTTGCTAAGGAGTGGGAAATCGAGGCAATGCCAACCCTTTTGTTCCTCAAAGAAGGGAAAATTATTGACAAGATTGCGGGAGCTAAGAAGGATGAGCTTATTGATAAAGTTGCAAAGCATGCAGCTGGTTGTGGCTCCAGCTGTGACATTGAGAATAATGAATTTTTACTAAGAATTATAATGAATTTTTATTGAGAATTATTTAGTCTCACGGGGATTTGATGTATTATTTACATCTCAATTGTATGAATAAATGTTGTATGTATATGAATTTTTATTATGATAAATATAATTTTTTTTACAAGTTATGGTAATAATAATTAATTATGTGAGTAATTTTTTTATTTAAATTTATATCAAACTTCAATTGTTAAAATATAATTAAATTTTTAAAAAAAATATATATCGAAAAATTATTATAAATATAAATTTAATGTTATGGCGACACGTATTAACTGTCGGCGTTGCTAGCAACGGCAACACGTATTAACTGTCGGCGTTGCCAGCAACAGCGACACGTATTAACTGTCGGCGTTGCCAACAACAGCAACACCTATTAACTGTCGGCGTAGCCAGCAACGGCGACACCTATTAACTGTCGGCGTAGCTACCCTACGCCGGCATAGGCAATTACAACAGTTAATCGACTGTCGTCATTGTTCAATAGCGACAGTTAAAAATTGTCAGGAAAGCCCTATATAGCCTAATCCACTTAGAGTTGTAATTATAGATCTACACTCAAGATCAGATGAACCGAAGTCAACTGAGTTTCTTCAGTGCAGATTACAATAATACAAGAATTCTCTCAAATACAAGTACTTTGTCTCTAGAAAATTAGAATTCGAATCAAAAGTCCAAAAGTCCCCTTTATGATGCCATGAGCCTTGTATTTATAGGCCCAGGATCGTACAGATAAGGTCCGTCATAATCGGGATATTTTGTTATTCTCATTATATTTAATTTACAATAATATTCAAAATATAACAATATACTATATTCATAGGATAAACTAAGAGATTCCCGCGCAAGCCAAGACCGATTCTTGTTGAAGTCGTTTCTGGGATCTCTTGCGTAGCCCTGCTCTGTCTAGTCGATCCATATCACATTCAGGCTGGTCGGCCAAACCTTCACTGGGCGGACATGCACCTGACTGGGCAGACATGCACCTGACTGGGCAAACATGCACTTGACTGGGCAGACATGCACCTGACTGGGCAGACATGCACCTGGCTGGGCAGACATGCACCTGGCTGGGCAGACATGCACTTGACTGGGCAGACATGTACCTGACTGGGCAGACATGCACCTGGCTGGGCAAACATCCACTTGACTGGCACTTGACTGGGCAGACATGCACTTGACTGGTCGAACATGGTCATGACTGGTTGGACATGGTCATGACTGGTCGGACATGGCATGACTGGTCGAACATGGTCATGACTGGTCGGACATGGCATGACTGGTCAGCCAAGGTCATGCCTGGCCAGACAAACATGTGACTGGTCGGCCAAGGTCATGCCTGGGCAGACACACCTGTGACTGGTCAGACAAGGTCATGCCTGGGCGGTCATGACACTTGACTGGCCAATCAAAATTCTTCACTAATCTACCAGGTCATTCCTAAGCTAGATTACCCAACCATTCCTTGCCATTTGCCACCTCTATTGCCACGTCATCGAACTCCAATTTTTTGGGGATATCATTTGCCCCCCAAGTTTATTATACGATTTTCTCGTATGATAAACTTTTCTTCTAGCAAAATGTTTTTTAGGTCATCCAAAAGCTTCCATCCGATCAGTAACTCTTACTTTTGTAGTAAACCCACGATTAAACTTTTCTTTTGAATTCTTTAAATTCCATTTTTTGATCTTGTCGTAGTATCCCATGAGTAAGAAAACATGTTTGTGCCCCATGCCCTTGAGATTTATTGTCCTTTTGGACCTTATAGTCAATTGGTCATTATTTTTCTAACCACTCGAACAATGGGTACGCCCCAAGCTGCTCGGACGCAAAAGATTTAGTCTTTAATTTTTATGCCCGCCGATCGGTCACCTTGATGCCCCTCGAACACCTTGATGCTCCTCGGACATGCACTCGGACACCTCGGCGCTGGCTGGTCGGATGCCCCAGCATCTGCTCGGATGCCCAAGGCTTATCTCCTCGGACGCGTGCGGCAGCTCCTTGAAGGTGCACCCCAGCCGCTCGGACGAATGCTGCTCGGACACAGCCACACCCGATCGGATGCAGCTCAAATCCACTCGGACGCAGCCTTGGCTACTCGGACACTAGCCCTCGGACGTGCGCCATTCGGACACCAGCCGATCGGACGCACGCGCGGAAGCAACCCAGTTGCTCAGACACCGCTCGGATGCAACCCTCGGACGCGCGCAAGGGCCTGCTTCGGCACACTCAGCATCTGCTTGGGCACATGGCATAGCCATTTAAGCCTATGCCTAAAACTTTCCATACCAAAATCCATCAAAGAACCTTGTTCGAATCTCCCAAAAGTGTTTTGAGAGATTGATTTCTCTCAATCAATCTTGGGGAAAAATTGACTTCTCTTCTCAAAGAAATTTTTTCACTGTGTAGTAAATATTTTTACTTTGCATTCACTTGCTCGTGTTTATTTGATTCACTCCAGAGACTCATCGATGTTATTCATGCTAAACAACAGAGTTTCCTACTTGATCGATGATACATGCTTAGCCGACCAGGGAAGTTGTATCTGCTCTCCCGACTAGGAAAACTTTGCACCTAATCAGCTAAACCTTGTACCCGGCTAGTAGTTTGCTCTTTATTCTTGTGAAGACAATTGTTACTTAGCAGCTTTGATATTTCTCTCTTACAGCTGAGTTGTTGGCATTTATACTTTACTTTTCTTTGTTAACTTAAAACATTCTAAGTCTTTTTAGACTTAAAAAGTTATAAGTTTTTTTAGAATAGTAAAGTCACTCTGGTGTATGCCTTATATCTTCGCATGAGTACTTAGTTTTCTAACTTAGAAATTCTAGACATTTCATAAGTCCATACTAAGTATACTTTCTCACACTCTTATTGCTCTAATATTTTATGAGCATAATGTTTATTGTCACACGAATATCTGCTTCTAACTTAAAATTTTTAAAAAATTCCAAGTTACTTAAGCTTTGTCAAACAAGTTAGCTCAATGGCCTTTTTGGACTTCGAAAATTTACAAGTCAGCCTAAAAATAGATATATTAACTCGTGCTCTTATTGCCCGTGTTAAATTATATACCAGTATACCCCATGTGCCCCCCAGGTGATCGAGGGTTGAAAGATCCTTAGTCACTTGCTACTTGACCGAATCTGTTCGAGCAGTTAATTACTCGTGAAACACATAGAATATATGGAAAATATTTGAGCAGTTGAACACTGCTTGAATGTATCGACCAGTTGAACACTGTCCGATTTTACCGACCAGTTGAACACTGCTTGGATAACTAACACACATGCATATTTGTAGCAAGAATCGACCACGCTGGGCGTAGTCTCTTTTATTACTCGTAAATTAAAAATGACAAAACATGTCTAATAACGAGTCTTAAACAACCAAAATTGTTCAAAAATAAAATGACTGGTTAGCAAATAACCAGCTCATAAACCAAACTTAAATAACAAGTCAAACAACTCGAAATCAAGCTACCACTCTGAAAGCGGTATTTAGAAATAATATATCCTTCGATGCTCGCCACTCCAGTGGTTTCTGATCCTAGCACTCCCGCTCAGCATACCTCTCCCTTGCTTCGTTACTTTCCTCAGCCAAGTGTGGACCTCCACATATAGTGTCTAAG
The DNA here is from genome assembly GCF_963169125.1 of Humulus lupulus. Lineage (NCBI taxonomy): Eukaryota > Viridiplantae > Streptophyta > Magnoliopsida > Rosales > Cannabaceae > Humulus > Humulus lupulus. The sequence continues at coordinate 89,758,335 of NC_084800.1, read as the reverse complement.
GTAAAGTCCACAGGTCCGGGCTGCAAGGGTGGAGATCTTTGTCGTCTGAAACCAAGATTGTTGCTGCCTCCTTCTCCTTGGGGTGTCTCTGCCTGGTACTTCCTCAACTTGCCCGACCGGAGAAGAAATTCTATCTCGTCCTTGAGGTGATTGCATTCATTCGTGTCGTGACCATAATATCCATGGAAACGACAAAACTTATTCATGTCTCTCTTCCTCATCTCTTTCCTGATGGGTGGAGGTTTCTTGTAGGGAACCTCTTCATGACTAGCAAGATATATTTCCGCTCGGCTAGCCGAGAGAGTGGTGTAGTTAGTAAATTGAGGCTCATACTTGGTTGGCTTTTCATTTGAACTCAACTTTACTTTTTTTTCCTCATGGTGGTCAGACCCCTTATTTCCACGTTTCTTTCCACCATCCTTAGGAGAGTCCGTTGATCCGCCTGGATTGTTTATGCCATTCTCCTCTTTCTCAATTGCATCATCCAATTTCATATACTTGTCTGCTCGGTCAAGAAATTGTTGAAGTGTTGAAATTGGATTTCTATGTATACTATCCCACAAAGGGCTCCGATAAGTTATCCCAACGGATATTGCAACCATCTTCCCCTCGTCTCCTACTGCAGTTGCTCTATTGGCTTCTCTCATGAATCTTTGTATATAATTCTTTAGAGACTCATCTTTTCCTTGTTTGATATCTGCCAAGTGGTTGGCATAAACTGGTGGAGTCCAGGCAGTGTTGAATTGTCTACAAAACTCCTTCCCGAATGCTTCCCAAGAGGTAATGGAGTTTGGCTTAAACTTCCAATACCATTCCTGGGCAATATCCGACAAAGTAGTCGGGAAAACTCTACACCGATAATCATCACTCACTCCGAGCAATTCCATCTAGTCCTCGAACTTCCCAACATGTCTGATGGGATCTGCCTTTTCTGTATATACTAGTAGAACCGGTGCTTTATATTTTGCCGGTGGCTGGGCTGCTCTAATCCGGGCACAAAATGGGCTGCCACTCTGGTGGTCTATCACATCTATCCCGGAAGATCGTTTTGACAAACCTTGCACTGCAGCTGTTAGCACATCAAGCTGGGCTTGGATGGCTAATACAACTGATGATGTTCCAAGATCTTGATCGTCTGGTCGGGCATTACCATCTGGTGCACTGTCGTCAAGTATTTCTACTTAACTAGCAGGGCGGTTCAGATTTTGCCCTTCGACTGGGATGGTCCTTCTCTTGTTGGTGATATCGTCCCTCAGATCCTTCCGGAAAGCATGCTCTCCTGCCCGATCGAACGCCGTACTTTTCGATTTTTCAGAGGGCTTACTACGCGGGACTTGCGCTCTCCCACTACGCTGATGGGCGAGGTGCAGTGGAGGCCTTTCGGTACGCCCCGGGCAGTCTTTTTCTCCTTGTTGGTCATTGCCCTCCTTTTCCTTTAACTGGTCGGTGTGATGACTATTAGCTTCATCACGACCATGCCCGTCTTTGAATTGTGAAGTCCTCTTATCTCGAGGAGTCTTGGTCTGATATTGCCTGGGTGGAGTCCTTTTACTGCCCGATCGGTGACTTTCTGACCTCGAAGTTTCTAATCGTTGGCTCCTGGAGGGGTTTCTAGAGTGCTCCCTTTGCGTCGAAGCAGTTCTGGATTGGTCCCCATCATCTTTCCGACCAGGGGGGTTACTCCTGCTTCTGTCCAGTCCTCGAGAATCAGCTCTGTCAGTGGTCCTCCGACCAGCATTATTATTTCTTGCTCCCTGGGTGGCTGCTTATGCTGCGGCTTGAGCATTGGCTTGGGCCAATTGGGTAGCCGCTTCTATAGCAAGTGTTGCTTCACGATGTCTCCGATTGACCTCCTCTTGTTGCTGTCTGAGCTCTTCGCTTCTGGCCTCCATATCGCACCTTTGATGCTCTAACGCAGCTCTCTGCCTAGCCATCTCTTAAGCAAAACACTCCTGCCGAGCATTGAATTGCATCATCTCCTCTTGGAAAGCTCCTATTGCTTCCTGGAGTTGTTCAACTTCTGGAGTGGTCTCCTCGAGAAACACCTTGGGCTCAGTCTCTGGGTTTTGCAGTCTAAGCTCTTCTGATCTGGCAGGCTCTTTAAAGGAACCTGTCTTCTTAGAGGTCGCATTGGTGTTCTTAGGCACCATAATGCTACAGGGATCGTCTGTCTTTCTCTTCAGGATCTCAATGAAAGCACCAAAATGTTGACCGCGTTTTTGGCCAACGACGTGTAGACGTCAAAAACGACAAAAACTTTCAAGAGAAATAAACGACACAAACGATTTTTATAGTGGTTCAGCCCCAATGTGTTGGTAATAGCCTAATCCACTTAGAGTTGTAATTATAGATCTACACTCAAGATCAGATGAACCTGAGTCAACTGAGTTTCTTCAGTGCAGATTACAAGAATATAAGAATTCTCTCAAATATAAGTACTTTCTCTCTAGAAAATTAGAATTCGAATCAAAAGTCCCCTTTATGATGCCATGAGCCTTGTATTTATAGGCCCAGGATCGTACAGATGATGTTTGTCTTAATCGGGATATTTTGTTATTCTCATTATATTTAATTTACAATAATATTTAAAATATAACAATATACTATATTCATGGGATAAACTGAGAGATTCCCGCGCAAGCCAAGACCGATTCTTATTGAAGCTGTTTCTGGGATCTCTTGCGTAGCCCTGCTCTGTCTAGTCGATCCATATCACATTCAGGCTGGTCGGGCAAACCTTCACTGGGCGGACATGCACCTGATTGGGCAGACATGCACTTGTCCGACCAGTCACAGGTTTGTCTGCCCAGGCATGACCTTGGCCGACCAGTCACATGTTTGTCTGGCCAGGCATGACCTTGGGTGACCATTCATGCCATGTCCGACCAGTCATGACCATGTCCGACCAGTCATGACCATGTTCGACCAGTCAAGTGCATGTCTGCCTAGTCAAGTGCATGTCTACCCAGCCAAGTGCATGTCTGCCCAGTCAAGTGGATGTCTGCCCAGGCAGGTGCATGTCTGCCCAATCAGGTGCATGTCTGCCCAGTCAGGTGCATGTCTGCCCAGTTAGGTGCGTGTCCGCCCAGTGAAGGTTTGGCCGACCAGCCTGAATGTGATATGGATCGACTAGACAGAGCAGGGCTACGCAAGAGATCCCAGAAACAGCTTCAACAAGAATCGGTCTTGGCTTGTGCGGGAATCTCTCAGTTTATCCCATGAATATAGTATATTGTTATATTTTGAATATTATTGTAAATTAAATATAATGAGAATAACAAAATATCCCGATTATGACGGACATCATCTGTACGATCCTGGGCCTATAAATACAAGGCTCATGACATCATAAAGGGGACTTTTGAACTTTTGATTCGAATTATAATTTTCTAGAGAGAGAGTACTTGTATTTGAGAGAATTCTTGTATTCTTGTAATCTGCGCTGAAGAAACTCAGTTGACTCAGGTTCATCTAATCTTGAGTGTAGATCTATAATTACAACTCCAAGTGGATTAGGCTATTACCAACACATTGGGGCTGAACCATTATAAAAATCGTCTGTGTCATTTATTTCTCTTGAAGGTTTTTGTCGTTTTTGACGTCTACACGTCGTTGGCCAAAAACGCGGTCAACAAATATTAGCCTCCAAATTTAATTTAAATTTATATAAACATCATTTATTTGTTATAATTTAGTAGATCTTGAATATTATTTCACATAGTTTGCTAAAATAAAAAATATAAAACATTAGCTAATATTACTTTATGTTACTTTAGTTGCAAATGAGGTATTTTATGTTGCGTTTGTTTCAAATTATCTTGCTTAAATTTGTATATGAGTTTTTTTAAGTTGATTTAGGTTGCATAAAGATGATTAATTTGCAAAATAAGGTTATTATAGTTGCTTAACATGTTGAAATTTACATATGAGTTTTTTAGAATGTTATTGTATGCAACTTTTGTTGCGAAATATGCAAGTTCTGCAACTTTTGTTGCAACCTCTTTTGCAAGTTCTGCAACCTTTGGAATATCATATGCAATATTTGCAGTCTCTATTGCAACATCTGCAACTATAATTTGCAAATGAGATTTTTCAAGTTGCGTTAGTTGCATAGTATGTATAACATGTATTAATTTTTAAGTTGCATTGAATTGCATTGGAAGTTGCATTGGGTTGCACATGACTTGTATTTGACACATGAATTGGGTTACATGAATTGCATTTATGGTGTCAGCATGTTGCATGAGTTCTATTTGACCCATGAATTGGGTTGGGCATGTATTTGTCACATGAAATATTAGGTTGATTTTTTAGATTCTTTTTCTTTATTCTTTCATGGGTAGGTAACCATTTGGTACCCTGTATTTTTGCAAAGTATCATTTTGGTACCCTCTGTTTTCAATAATGCTCATATGGTACCCTGTATTTTAAAATCGTACATATTTAGTACCCTAAACTCAAATTTAATTAATAAAATTTTACCAATTTAATCAAACTGTTGTCAATTATGTAAGTTCCAAATTTAAATTTAATTACTTAATTACATATAACTGATGACAGTTTGATCATATTGACAAAATTTTATCTATCAAATCTGAGTCTAGGGTATCAAATATGTATAATTTTAAAATACATGGTACCATATGAGCATTATTGAAAACAGAGGGTACCGAAATGATACTTTGCAAAAACATAGGGTACCAAATAAGTAAATTCCCTTCTTTTATCATGTTTAAATTTGTTTGGCTATTGCCTGAGGTAATATGAGCTTACATTCTAGGTTGCATTAGGTAAAATTAGTATATAAGTTCTTAAGTTTTCATGGGTTGCATTGTTGTATGGGCTTGCATTTGAAATTGCAGTGTGTTGCTTTAGGTTACATTGAGCTGCATGAGTTGCATTATGATGAAATTTGTAAATGAGATTTTAAATTTTGTTTTAGTTTGCACTAGGCTTGCATTTAAGGTTGCAATAGGTTGTATTCAGTTGCATGGGCTTGCATTTGAGGTTGTAGTGGATTGCATGTGCTTGCATTTGAGGTTGCAATGGGTTGCATGAGAATGATTAAATTTGCAAATGAGTTTTTTAAAGTTGATTTATGTTGCATTGGGTTTAGTTGTTTTAGATTACATTAGGCTTGCATTTGAGGTTGTAGCTTATTGCATTGGGCTTGCATTTGAGATTGCAACAGGTTACATAAAGATGAAATTTACAAATGAATTTTTATTTTTATTTTTTTGCTTTAGGTTGCATTGAATTTGCATTTGAGGTTGCAGTGGGTTGCATTAGAATAAAATTAGCATATTAGTTTTTATGTTTTCATGGGCTACATGAGGTTGCATTTAGTTGTCTCGAATTGCATGGAATTGCATTGGACTTGCATTTGAGGTTACAATAAAATTAGCATATGAGTTTTGAAACCTATTCAATATCGTTGACAACCTAAAGTTCAACCTCTATAGCAAATGTGTTTGTAATGCCCCGAATTCTCCGATGTGTTTAGCGGCATGAATAGTAGGCCGGGAGGGCCATATTTGCCTAATTATGTTATTAATTGATAAATGCATGTATATGTTGATTATATTATGATATGATGTGAAATGCATGCATGTGAGTCCATATTTCTTATTACAGGGGTGTGATGATAATCTGGCCCGTTGAGGGTAATTTGTGTATTTGGGTGCATAACTTGATTTGTGAATGAGATTCCATTATTATGGAGATATATTCGAGCTATTTGACATGAGACGGATATTTTTAGTGGATTAGCGGTTTTACCATAACGGGGTCAATTTTGGGGTAATAGAAATGTTCATTTGGTGATAAATTGGGAATATTTGGGATCAGGGTGAAATTCTGGAGGTTTTGACTATAATGTCCCCGGGGGTGTTTTCGGGACCCCGAGCATTAGGTTTTATTTGAGGTTACTTAAGGTTGAAGTAGCTTATCAGATAGAACGTACGATAAGAAAACCTTCCGTTCTCCCTTTTCAAGGTCCGTTTTACTGTTTAAGCCTTTTTGACGAAATCTTGAGTTCTAGGAGTCGGAATCGAGCGAGGATCGAGGCATAGTGATCCTAGGAAAGATTAGAAGCTTCTTAACCGAAGGATTCGACAGAAAACAACCCAATTGAAGGTAATCGAAGTTTAAGTTTTGAGTTTTTCTGAGTTTCTAAGCTTTGAGTTGATTTTGTGAATTGTTGAGTTTCCGATCCGTTTGAACCTTGGGTTTTGAGGGTTTTGATGCATGGGGGAGCTTGGGAACTTTGTTTTGATGATTGGGGAATGTTTAGGGATGATTTTGGAGGCTTTGAAGTGTTAGAAACGCGGTTGGGAATGGCCTAGGGTGGAGCGCCGCGGCCCTGTTCTTGAGGCGTCGCGGCCCTTCTTTGAAGAAGCAGGTGGAGCCTTTACCCTTGCTGGGCGCCGCGGCCCTTGATGAAGGGCGCCGCGGCCCTTGCCTCTGGGAACCCTGGGGGCCGCGACCCAAGGTGCTAGGGTTGCAGCCCTTGCCCTGTTTTCGCCCCGTTTGCTCGTTTTGACCCCGAGAACCTAGTTTTAGGCCTTAGGAGTGTCCTTACTACTTGGATTAGTTTGGATTGATCTCTTGGAGGCTAGATATTGGTTTGAGAACCCTTGACTATCTTGATTATTGATGGTATCCCATATGTGTTGTGATTAGGTAACCGCTAAAGGACTAAAAGCTAAACTGTTCTCAAGGGTCGTTCTCTTGTTCATTCTAGCTCGAATCAAAGGTAAGAAAACTGCACCCCAAGTGTGACATGCATGGATATTCCTGAGGCATGTGGAATGTGAGAATATGGACATGGATTGTATATGGAATGCTTAGCATATGTTGCTCATTTGTGCATAGCACTGACTTATTAGTCAGGTTTGGCAAGGGTGCTAGTATCAACTGTGAAGCTGTGACTTATTAGTCAGGTTCGGCAGTGGTACTGGGCACTGATCATGTTGAGCTGACTTATTAGTCAGGACGGCCTTAGCGTGTGTCACGCAAGCCAACAAGATTTGATCAAATCGATTATCAGCATTGAATGGCTCAAAGAGCATTAATGCCAGACCGACCCCGAGGGTCGATGAATGAAATAAGCGCTTGGAGGCTAGTGGCTTACTCAGCATCCACTCTCCCATTTGATTTAGTGACTCGCTTGTCAGTCACTCAGTGTGGTTTATCAGGACTAAATGTGGTGTTTACTCATTTGTTTGAAAGCTTTATGCTCAGTTTGATTATAACGATAATCATTTGATAATGTTTATATAAAGTGTTATGTTTTCTTGCTGGGCCTTGGCTCATGGGTGCTATGTGGTGCAGGTAAAGGGAAAGAGAAGCTCACCTAGCCTTGAGTGGAGAGCTGATGTGGTGGTGTGTACATATGCAGCCGCTTGACCACCACGGTCAAGGTGTTCTCAGAGGAACTAGGGGATTTACCCTATTTTTGCCGCTTAGGTCGGCGGGACTGTAACTTTACAACAGTAGTGACCATTTTGTACTGAGAACAACTTGTAAATGTTTTGTTTAGCTCTGCAGAGCAGTTTGTAATGAAAATCTCCATTTCCTTTTTATTGGTTTTATGCCTTAACCTGTTAATTACGCTTAGAGCACGTTTTTGACCAAAGGACTCGGGTAGCGAGTCAAATTTCCGGTCCACCGTTCACCGTAACTGTTCTGGGGTAGCCAGGGCGTTACAGTGTTGTTTTAAGCTGCATTTGAAATTGCATTGAGTTGCGTGGGGTTGCATTGGAATTGCATGAGCTTGCATGTGTTACCATAGGTTGCATTTGATTGCAATTGAAGTTGCAGTTAGTTGCATTACTTTGGGTTGCATGAGTTGCACAAAGTTGCATTACTTTAGAATGCATAAATTGCATTGGATTGCGTATAAGGTTGCATTGGCCTTCTATTAGAGGTTGCAGTGGAGTTATATTAGTTGAAATTTGAAAATGAGTTTATTTTTAAATTGCTTGAGGTTGTATGTAATTTCATTTGAGTTTGCATTAGATTGTTTCAATTATATAAGAATAAAAATAGCATTTGAGTTTTTTTTTTTAATTGACATGGTTTGCGTTTAGTTGCAGAAGGTTGCATAAGAATTTTCAAATTGGAACATTGATTTTAAAAAATCAATAAGAATTAAAAAAAATCAACATTAAAAAACCTGTGTATTAATATGCACCTATATATATACAGTAGAGCATGTAATAATATCAAGTAGAAATTGATATTTGGTAATGCTATTTTTTACATTCAGTTCATTTCAAAATAAATTGAATAATGGAAGTTGAATTTTGTGCTCTCTATCATGATTGAAACTGAGACTACATTGGAGGCCTCTAATATAAATGGAGTCAACAATACAAAGAATAATATATTTACAAGCAATACATAAACAAAAAAAATCAAAATTAAAAAAATGTTCCTTCTTGAGACACAAAAGTGTTCATTCTAAAAAACTCATACATGTTCTACATCATAAACAAAACTAAGAAATATCTTTGCCTTTATCCTTCCTCGAATCCTTTCTCTCTTTGTTGGAGCTTTGTGAGGTGAAACAAATTGACCTAGATATTCAGACTCAATCTCATATCCATAACTTATTTTGACTTTGCATATGAATAAAACAAATAGACAAGTCTAGATCTATGAGTATCAACATTGAAACTAGATTTTGGACTATGCTTATCGTCGTTATGAATGAGTTTATGCTGGATGACAAAGGACGACAATGAAAGAAAATGTCCAAAGCAAGAATCAGCAAAATTAGAAAGTTGTTTTGCAAACAACTTATGCACAACAGTAACCTACTTGTAACGTCCCAAACTCCAGGGACCGTTACGGTGTGCCTTATAAACAGTGCTAAACTCGCTAATCGAGTCATTTGGCCAAAAGTGTATCTAAGTATGAATAGCGGTTTAGGGATTACAAATTTTGGTTAAGATGTAACGTTTCATTAGAACGTTTCATTAGAACGTTTATTATATACATTGGGATCCCAAAAATATAATTTAGAGGTCTATTACAAGAAAATATTTACAACCAGCCGATCTAGGCGGCAAAATAGGGTTTAACCCTAGTTCCCCTTCAAACCTCGGTCATGGTGGTCGAGCAGCTGCATATGTACACATTGTCACCTAAGCTCTCCAACTCAAGGATGGTCCAGCTTTCTTTTGCCTTTACTTGCACCACATAGCAGCCGTGAGCCGAAGCCCAGCAAGAAAACTCAATATGCTCATGAACATTCATATAATGACATCAAATCATAAGGCACACGCCTAGCAAATATAGCCCTATTCAAGCAGGAAAATGAGTTCACGTAATGTTGAGTATAACACATCAATCGATGATCATAATAATCATCCAGGGCTTTTAGCCCCAAATAGAAGAGTGACAATTGTAATAGTCACTAAGGTGGGTTTATTCCCAATAGCCATGTGACGATAGGGTCACCGGGGCTTAATAGATAAGTGAACCTTTCACTAGCTTAAACAGAATAGGTGCATGATGTCTAGTCACCAACATAACCATCCTCATGACCATAGAGTCATAACCATGGAACTTTGTTCCCTAGCCATATGACAAGCAGTCACCTAGGCCTTAGGCCCTGGCTCTGGGTAACTAGCTTAGACTAGTCAAGCGCTTATAAGATTCATCGACCTTAGGGTCGGTCCAGCATTAATGCCCTAGAGTCATTCAACGCTGATATCGATTAGATCTAATCTTTTAATCGGCCCTGCGTTCATGATGCTATGTCATTCTCGGCCCTTAGGTCTGTGATACTCGACCAGTGCCGACCCTTACTAGTCAGTTCCATACACAAGTAAGCAATGCCACCAAACATATATCATATCGGATACAAGGCATTCAGCATGCTTACTCAATAATTACTAGCACAATTAGGATCATGCATAAACACAGAGGCTCAAGCTCTGAACAATCTCATATTCAATATACATAGCATGTCCTAATCACATGTTTCTCGTGCATTACATTTAAACATTCAACATGCATCAAGAATAACCATGCATGTCACATATACACAGGGTGCATTTTTCTTACCTTAGGTTCGAGCAAGAATTAATAAAAGAACGACCATTGAGAACGATCAATCATTTGATCCTTCAGCGGTCACCTAGTCATAACCAAATATGGAATCCCATCAATAAAATAAATCATAAAAAGGTTTCTAATCTAAAACCTCACTCCCGGGATCTATCCCGCACTCTCGAGACCCTCAATCCACCCAAACGGGGTAAAGGAACCAACCCCCGAGCCTTAAAAGTCACCCCGAGCCCTAAAATAGGCTTGCTAGAAAATTCACTAGAGTTGGGGTGCTGCCCCAAAGTCAGAGAAGCCCATAACCAGCCCTGCCTAGCGCTGGGGCGCCAGGAATAGCGTTGGGGCACCATCAGCAGACCAGAAACTTTTCTGGTCTTCTCCCCTATGATCCCCCTTGAAAACCAAGCATCCAAATCAATCCCAAACATCACCCAAACATCCAATTCAACCCCTAAACTTCATCTACAACACACCCTCATCAAAACCCAAACAATCTTACACAAAAACTTCCATGAATTCTCACAACTAACACCTCAAATTCTCAACTGAAAACTTACTTGAAAAACAGGGTATAGCTTAAATTTATGGATGTAATCTTACCTCAAGCTTGATTTAGATCCCCTTCAATGGTTGAACCAAGGTCCTAAGCCCTCAAGCCTTGCTCTCCTAGCTTGGATCCTCAAATTGGCTCTCAAAATTTGAAAGGAAGAAGGAGGAGGAAGAGAAAATGATGAACGGTTTGAAGGAGGAAGTGGTGCTCTGTTTTGGTTCAACCTTCCACAGCCATCTAATGGCTAAATACAACCTTAGGGTGTAAAGACCATATTGCCCCTAAGTCTAATTAAATCCCTTAACAGCCACCAAGGGCAAAACCGTCTTTTCCTCCCTATCTCGTTAATTATAATTAACACCATCCAATTCCCGCTATTCTCAATATTCTCAAATACCAATAATTCATATCTCGTTACCCTTTAATTCCCGGCAACGTTCTAATCATTAAAATTACCCCGAGACTCACTTCGAGCCCCGAACATAATCCCGTTATGACTAGACTGAAAACTTGCATTCCATGATCGTCTCATGCCAAAAGACTCGAACCAATCCACATACAATGTGGTATTATTTATAATTTATCCACATGCATGAAAATACACAATCACACCCTCAACAACCAAATTATCAAAATGCCCTTATAATTAAAAATGAACCCATATGCATGCATTTACCATCATATAATAATATAATTCACATAAACATGCATATAATCATTAAATATCACAATAAATCAATTATGGCCCTCCCGGCCTCCTAATCAAGGTCCTAAACCTTATTAGGAAATTTGGGGCATTACACTACTCGTACTTGATGGTGGCATGACTTTGCTTAATAATGATTTTCAGGAGGAACAATGAATTTCATAACCTAAAGATAAGAACAAGAAAATATGGAATAAGTAAAACTCTAGAATAATGAGCCCTAATAAATCAAATTAGCCAGATGTAACTGTAATGCCCCAAATTTCCTAATAAGGTTGAGGACCTTAATTAGGAGGCCGGGAGGGTCATAAATAATTTATTATGTTATTAAATGATTATATGCATGTTTATATGAATTATATTATTATATGATGATAAATGCATGCATATGGGTTCATTTTTAATTATAAGAGCATTTTGGTAATTTGGTCCTTGAGGGCATGATTGTGTATTTTCATGCATGTGGGTGAATTATAAATAATATCATGTTATATGTGGATTTGCTCGAGCCATTTGGCATGAGACGACCATGGAATGCAAGTTATCGGTCTAGCCATAACGGGGTTAGTTTGGGGCTCAGGGTGAATCTCGAGGTAATTTGGTGATTAGAGCGTTGTCGGGAATTAAAGGGTAACGGGATATGAATTATTGGTATTTGAGAATTTTGAGAATAACGGGAATTGGAGGGTGTTAATTATGATTAGCGGATAGGCGGGAAAGGACAATTTTACCCTTGGGAGCCTTTAGAAACATTTATTTGACCTAGGGGCATTTTAGTCTTTTCACCCCTATGATTGGTATAAGCCATTGAAGGCTATAGAACATTGCAAGAAACAGAGTATCAAACACCTCTCCCATACACCATTTCTCCTCCTTCTCCCTTTCAATTTTTGAACCCCAATCTGAAGAAACAAGCTAGGAAATCAAAGGTGGGAGCTTAGAAACTTGGTTCATCCATTGAAGAGGACTCAAATCCCACTTGAGGTAAGAATTCATCCATGAACTTAAGCTTTACCCTGTTTTTCTTATGGTTTTTAGTCAAGAGATTTTGATGTGGTTAGTTGGGAATTAATGGAAGTTTTTGGGTAAGATTGCTTGGGTTTTGATGAGGGTGTGATATAGATAAAGTTTTGGGGTTGAATTTGATGTTTTGGTGATGTTTGGGATTGGTTTGGAGGTTTGGTTTTCAAGGGAAATCGCAAGGAAGGAAACCAGGAAAAACCTGGTTCTGCAAATGGCACCCCAGCGCCATTACTGGCGCCCCAATGCTAGGCAGAGCAGGGAGGGGGACTTCCCTGGTTTGGGATAGCGCCCCAGCGCTAGGCTAACTTCAGAAAGTCTCATTTTTAGGGCTCGGGATGGTTTTTAAGGCTCGGGGGTTGGTTCATTTACCCTGTTTGGGTGATTGGGAGTCCCGAGAGTGCGGGATTGGTGTCGGGAGTGAGGTTTTAGATTATAAACCTTTTTATGATTTATTTTATTGATGGGATTCCATATTTGGTTATGACTAGGTGACCGCTAAAGGATCAAAGGATTGATCGTTCTCAAAGGTCGTTCTTTTACTAATTCTTGCTCGAACCCGAGGTAAGAAAGCTGCACCCCATGTGTGACATGCATGGTTATTCTTGATGCATGTTGGATGTTTAAACGTGATGCATGTGATGCATGAGAAACATTTGATTAGGGCATGCCATGAATATTGAATATGAGGTTGTTCAGAGCTTGAGTCTCTGTGTTTATGCATGATCCTTGTAATGCCCCGAAATCCCTAATGCGGTTTAAGGGCTAGATTAGTAGGTCGGGAGGGCCATAACTGTTTAATTATGCCATTAAATGATAATATGCATGCTTATGTGAATTATATTATAATATGATGTTATATGCATGCATGTGGGTCCACATTTGATTATTATGATATTTTGGTAATTTGGCCCGTTGAGGGCATATTTGTGTATTTTGGGTGCATATTGTGATTTATGGATGAGATCCCATTATTATGGAGATATATTCGAGCTATTCGGCATGAGACGGTCTTATATTTCAAATTAGCGGTTTTGTAATAACCGGGTATTTGATGATAAATTGGGAGTTATTGAGATCAGGAGGAAATTCTGGAGGTTTTGACTATAATGTTCCCGGGGGTGTTTTTGGGACCTCGAGCCTTAGGTTTTATTTGAGGTTACTTAAGCTTGAAGTAGCTTATCAGATAGAACCGTACGTTAGAAAACACTTTTTCTCTTCTCATTATTTCCTTTTACCGTTCGAGGTATTTTCGAAGAAACTCGAGTTCTAGGAGTCGGAATCAAGCGAGGATCGAGGCATAGCGATCCTTGGAAAGATTAGAAGCTTCTTGACTGAAGGATTTGACGAGAAACAACCCAATCAAAGGTAATCTAATTTTTAAGTTTTGAGTTTTTAGAGTTTCTAAGCTTCGAATTGGATTTTGTGAATCGTTGAGTTTTTTGTTCGTTTGAGCCTCGGGATTTGATGGTTTTGGATCATTGGGAAGTTTGGGAACTTTGTTTTTTGGATTTGTGATTTTGGAAAGAATTCATCCTTGAGGATGATCCTAAGACTTATAGAGAAGCTATGCAATCGAGAGATAGTGCATTTTGGAAAGAAGTCATCAATGATGAGATGGATTCCATTCTTTCCAACAACACTTGGAAATTGGTAGATCTCCTACCAGGGTCTAAGCCAATTGGGTGTAAGTGGGTATTTAGGAGCAAATACCACATTGACGGCACTATCCAAACCTTTAAATCTAGATTAGTAGCTAAAGGGTTTAGGCAAAAAGAGGGTATCAATTATTTCGATACATATGCGCCTGTTGCAAGAACAACTTTTATAAGAATTTTGTTCACTTTAGCTTCTATACACAACTTGTATGTTCATCAAATGGATGTCAAAACGACATTTCTTAATGGTGACCTCAATGAGGAGGTCTATATAGAACAACACGAAGGATTTGTCCTACCAAAATATGAACATAAAGTATGTAGACTTGTAAAATTTTTATATAGATTGAAACAAGCTCCTAAGCAATGGCATGAGAAATTTGATCAAGCCATCATGTCTAATGGGTTTAGACATAACAATGGAGACAAGTGTTTGTATTCCAAAACTTGTAAGCGATATGTGATCATTGTTTGCTTATATGTGGATGACATGCTTATTCTAAGTAATAACATGAAAGGGATAGAAGAAACGAAGAGGTTTCTATCATCTACCTTCAAGATGAAAGATCTTGGAGAAGTTGATACCATACTTGGTATCAAAGTAAAGAAACATAGTGGGGGTTTTGCGTTAGGGCAAGCCCACTATGTTGAGAAAGTATTGAACAAATTTAACCATCTCAAGGTTAAAGATGCCAATACTCCATTCGATCATAGTGTAAAACAAGAGAAGAATGAAGGAAGAGTGGTGGCTCAATTGGAGTACACTAGTGCTATAGGGAGTCTAATGTACGTTGCCCAATGTACTAGACCTAATATAGCATTTGCGGTAAGTAAACTTAGTACGTTTATAAGTAATCCAAGTGTGGATCACTGGAAGGCTATTGGAAGAGTCCTAGGTTATCTCAAGAAAACCAAAGAATTAAGCCTTCACTACTCCAAATTTCCTTCAATCTTAGAAGGATATACAGATGCAAGTTGGATATCCAATCTTGGGGACAAATTGTCCACAACTGGTTGGGTATTTACACTTGGTGGAGGTTCAATTTCTTGGGGTTCCAAGAAACAAACCTGTATATCTCATTCCACTATGGAAGCAGAGTTTATAGCTCTAGCTGCTACCGCCAAAGAGGTTGAATGGTTAAGGGATCTGTTGATAGAGATTCCCCTAATCAAAGATAATGTATCTACTATATCAATACATTGTGATTGCCAAGCGACATTGGCTAGAGCATACAACGGAGTGTATAATGGGAAGTCTAGACATATTAGTCTAAGACATGGATATGTAAGAGAATTGATTTAAAGAGGAGTCATCTCAATATCCTATGTGAGAACAAGTGAATATCTGGCAGATCCTTTCACTAAGCCACTAGCGAGGGATTTAGTGGCTACATCATCTCGAGGGATGAGACTTAAACTCCCTAAAGAGATTCACGATTGATGGTAACCTATCTTAACACTAGTTATTTAACTAGTGTTAGGTTCAATAGGTAACAACAAGTCAATCAAGTGAATATTAGCTGTACTCAAAACAAGTCCCATCTGAGATATTGAGTACTTGTGAGTTACCAAGTTGAGGGTTGAAACCGAAAGATTTTTAATAGAATTCAGTCTTGTGAAGACAAGTATTTTTGGTAACAAAATAATGTAAGAATTCTACCTATATGGACTTGGGGGTGGTGCCGCCTCTCATGAGCATTGGGAGTATTCTCAAGAACATCTATGAGTGGAAAGTGCACATGGCCATTAACGGTGCAAAGCGAGACATAGAGGTCTCAAGTGAAGATCGCAAATGTGTGTGTGTTATCACCGATTTGTCATCATGAAAAGATGGTTCAATGCCTAGTGCAACCAAATTTTTGACAAATTTTGTGATAATTACACTATAGTAAAGTTCAAGTTGAAAAACACTTTGCTTTATGCACTAATGCAATGACTCCTATAAGAGAGAGTTCTTATTTAATCAAGTGGAGATATGTTATATTTTAAATATAATGATTGATTAAAAAAGTGTTACAATAGATAACTATTTAATCTAGTGGGAGAATGTTATTTTATTTTATAATATAATGTAATATTATATTATATTATAATATAATGTTTTAGATTAAATAAATGTGACAAAGAGTGTCATATATTGTAACATATAATAGAGAGTTACAATATTTAGATATATGAGATATTTCCAAATATGTAACATATATGGTGTTACAAATTTGTAACTTCCAAATATTACCCTTTATTGTGTAAATTTGGTGTTACACAATATTGAGATGAATTTCATAAGGTCATATGTGAAATGGCTGATAGAGATATGATTTTAACCCCAATAATGTGTTTTGGGGGTTACAAAATCATTTGGGAGGGTTTGGAACCATTTGGAAAAATAACACATTTTCAAGTGCTGAAAATGGCCAGTGGCCGCGGCCTGTGGGACAGAGAGTAGTGGTCGCAGCCACTAATGTCCCTGGCCGCGGCCACAAGCCAAAACTAACAATTTTTTCAATTTTTTCAATCTTTGTTGAACGGCTCAAAAAACCCAAATAACTCCCAAATCTCATTTTTAATTCCATAATAATCCAATTAATCATTGGTAACAGCCATAGGGGTTGGTGGAATTCGAAATTCAAAGGGTGTCTCTAAACTCTATAAATAGGAGCCTATTGCTCACTTGAAAGACACAACATTTCTATCTATTAGAGCACTTGGCTAGAAACACCTTGAGGCTTGATAAATCCAGAAAGCATTTCCTTTAATCTGAGAGAGATCCCTTAGTGCTTGAGTTAAGGGGAAATAAGCTTTTGGACAAAGGTTTTAAACCTTGTTCAAGTTGGTGATCCCCAACCCTGTTCACTTAGGTTGTGTAAGTGAGAGTTTACTTTTGCTTCTGTTCTTACATTTTATTCTTTTTTTTTTCCTTCTTATTCCCTTATTCTATTTACTTGTAACTTTTGTTTAGAGTTGCAATTTTCTCTTTTGTTTCAAACACCTTTACTTTACTTGTAATCTTTTGCTTAGAGTTGTATTTTTCACTGTTCTATTCTTCTTCTCTTCTTCTTTTTGTTTATTTGTACTTTCAGTTATAGAGTTGTAACCTTATTTAATCAATCTATATTTATTTGTAATATATTGCCTAGAGTTGTAATATTCTTACCTATTTCCATTGAGACAAATACATATTTTTCCTTACAAATACTATTTCTAGGACCAATTATATCAATCAAACCTTATGTTATAATTAATATTTCTAAATTATAGGTTAAACTTATAAAATCCATTACTATTTCCATGAGTTTCCAAATATATCCCAGCTTGAACCAATATACACTAAAACTAAAATACTTCAAGCTAATACTACTACTACTACTATGTAGCTAAGTAAAATTCCAAGACGCTACACTTTCGGTTTCCATTGCATGAAATGTGGGCAAGAGTTGAATCATTCCAGGTTTAAAGTCTAACCTGAGCATATTAGGAGGGAATATAATGCATGAAGGTGTGGAAGTACGAGTAGGATGGAGGTAGTCATTGAGAGTTCTTAGTTAGATTTCATCATTGTGAGCCATTGCGAATGAATTATTATCAACTAAGGTTTGTGGAGAAGCAAGAATGGTGGAAGGAGTTCCAAAAGGAGTGGTGGATGAACTGGAAGAAGTTTCATGATGATTCATCCACTCTCGGAAATGAAAATTTATTTTATGTTTTTTTTTTGTTTATTAAACTTGTTCCCAGGTAGATTTGGAGGTTTTAGGGTGATCTCCAACGCCTTATTAGAATTACCCGAGGTTACTGAGTAAATATGGTGGATCACAAGTTAAACAATTTCGACCAAATAACCTTTAAGCATAGTAAAATTGCTTATTTTGACAGTTGAAGCTTGGTTTTCTAATAGTAATGAGTTCAAAAATGTAATAGTGCAAAGGTGTATGCTCGAAATGTTCCCAAGCCGATTGGGTTGCCAAGGTACTGCTTTAGACCCACACTTGCCTAGACAAAATTCCTCGAGGTTCCCAGGTAAGTGTAGGGGGTAGCGCTACCACAAACCTTATTTAACAACCAATCTTTCTAGACATAACAATATCGGTTTTTACCATTTGTAATATTACACAATTGTTCTCACTACTAAGTTTTTTATGATTTAAATTTTATGAACAATTTTATGCTTTTTTTTCAAGGAATAACTAAATTCTAAGGAAGACTAAGGCAAAGAGAATGAAAGGTCTAAACTAAGAAACCTAAAGCAACAAAATAGTCAACACAAAAATAAAGAAAATAGAAATGAAGTGAAGATAAAATAACAAGCTTAATCTTTTACTTTTTACAAATATTTATTAAACTAAAAAATAAAATTTAAAAAAAAAGAAATTAAGAAAGAGAAATGAAATTAGAGTTAACTAAAAAGAAAAAATATAGTTTTATATAATTTTTTTAACCAAAAAGAAAGAAAATATATTTTTTTATTTTTTTATTACGACCCTCAAAACATACAAGACCAGAACATGCGAAAATTTAAAACTTTTTACTTTTAACTCATTGTACCAAAAATCCATATAAAAAAACTTTTAAAAGATCGTGTGCGCACACTTTTAGTTTTAGCAAACAGAATTACAACTACTCTTTTACAGAGTTAAAGCAAAACAAATGTCATAAAAGAAATAACAAGCTCCCAACGTTTCTTTTCAAAATGGTGTTTCATCAAAACCTCCCTAAGTTGGGCTACATGTACATATCCACAAGCAGACTACGGCGCTCACTGCTCCACTTTGCTTTTGCACTTACCTACAACATGAAACAACTAGGTAAGTGAAAACACTTAGTAAGAATAGCCTTGCACACAAATATACTAAACCCAGTAACGGATTGCCGTAAGGTAGTTACCACTATCGGTCATAGGGTATTGGATAAATTCCAACCTTATCATACAATTCTTAGTAATAGTCCTAACAGCAAAATCAAGCATATTGGTTGTGCCCAACAACCAATGTTCATACATATCAAACAACCCACATTCAGAAATTTCCCAGACATTCAAGATATATAACCATATTCAAAATAAATACTCTGGTTATTTCTAACAACCAAGTTCACTCATATCACAATAACCTGCACTCAGAATATTCAATTATATTTAGCACACATCACGACTAAGCAATTAAATTATCAACAAGGGATCCAGACCACAATCTGGTTCCAGTATTTATGTCCTAACTCCAACCCGGACTATATTACCATTGTCCTGGCTTCAACCCGGACTATATATATAACGACCCAAAATTCGCTAATGAGGCTTAAGGGCCTTGATTAGTGTGTCGGGATGGCATAATTGGGTTAAATATGGTTTGCATGAATATATTGATTTAAATGCATAATTATATGATTAAAATGTCTGTATGATTATATTGACGTTAATGTGATATAAATATGGTATTTGTGAGAGCCACATTATTATGTGGGTAGGCTTGCAGAGCACGACTCGAGGCGATCCTAGGGCTAGATAGCGGGAAAAGTCACAACGGGGCTTAGCAGTTGACTTTGGATAAGTCAGGGGTATTATAGGTATCAGGTAGTTATTTAGACTATCGGGTTATGAAAATAAATATATGGATATATATTTGAGGTTAGGAAGTCTAGGCGGGAATATTGGGGAATTTTATCGTTTTGCCATCGGGGACGTTTCCGGCACTTCGAGCCTCAGGTTTGACCTAAGTGATAAAGGATAGACTTACAAAGAGATAGAAAGCAGTAGAAAGAAATTAGACCGACCCTTTATTCTCAACCTCATCTCTCTATTCTCTCTCAAGGAAAACACAAGAAATAAACAGAGAAATTTGGAGAATTTGAGCTGGAATTCAGTGGATTGAAGTAGTGATTTAGAGGCTTAGCTCAAGAATCAATCAGGAAACTTAATCAGGACTAAGGTAAGCATTGAATTTCCTTATTTGTGGTTAGAAATTCTGAGTTTTAGCTGGGTATTGAGGTAACTGTGATTTTGATGTTTAAGGGCAGAATTAAGGTGGAAAGCTTGGGAATTAACTTGGATTTCGCTTGGAGAAGTGGTTCAGCAGAAGAGGTAAGTTTCAATTCGTGATTTAGAGGTTTTAATCTGAATTTGTATGGCTGGTTTTAGTGTTTGAAGTTCTTGAGTTTCAGAAATTGAAAATGGGATTCTAGTAGGTTTTTGGACTGGATTTCTGTTGGGATGTGTTGTTAGAATCATGATAAAAGTGTTGTGATTAAAGGATTTTGAATTGGGGAGCTTTGGCATGGCTTTGGATGAGGTTTAGATGTTGGAAATGGTGGGTTTTCTGGGCATGAAGGGAAGGGCCGAGACTCTGTTCTAGAGCACTGCGGCCCTAGGATGAAGATGAGCCAGGAGGGCTCGGCCAAGGGTGAGCGCCGCGGCGCCCAAAGCAAGGGTCGCAGCGCATGTCTTCTTTCAGGCATGTCCTTGGTTCTGTTTTGAGGTCAGGGTCGTGCCTAGGCTTCAAGGGCCGCAGCCCTTAGATGCACACTTGAACGTTTAGGGTTTTAAAGCACGGGAAACTAGCCTAGAGTGCTCGGGATCGATTTCACCACTGTGCTTGGTGGAATTCGGATTCCCGGAAGTTAGTTTTGTATCCGGAAACCCTTATTTGAATATTAATGGAACCCTAAACCTTGGTTGTGACTAGGTGATAAAAGCTAAGGCTTGGGAACGGATCATGCTTGAGGAGCGTTGCTCGTAATCAGTAACCGCAAAGATCAAAGGTAAGAAAACTGCACTTGGTTGAATATATGTAATGGGACTAAGGGTTCCCTATTGTGTATGCTTGAAAAGATGGTATTATGCCATGCGAGCTAATTAGTGAACCAACGACCTAAGGGTGCCAAGGGTTACACTAGTGCACAGGGCGCGGCTTGGCCACTGGTAGCTGAGGATAGCTTAATATGCATTGAGCTAGGTTTAAGTGGGCCGGAGTTAGTGGGGTAAACAGAGGGTGCGGCCTAAGTTTTCGGCCCTGATTATTGTGTGATATGAATGTTGTAAGTGATTGGCTGCATCCTTGATTCTGTATATATGTGCTGAATGGTTAATGTGAATTATTTGATGAAAGTTCATGCTTGGTGAATTTACTACCTGTTATTATTGTCTGTGTTGCACATCATGTTTTCTTGCTGGGCCTTGGCTCACGGGTGCTACGTGGTGTAGGTAAAGGCAAGGGCAAACTTGATCAGCCTTGATTTGGAGAGCTCTGCGAGCGGAATGTACATGGCCAACTGCTCAGCCGCCACGGTTGAGGTTTAGGCAGGGACGCGTGACCCATAAATTGTTCATTTTGCCTTAGTATGGCTGACAGTCGCCTATATTTTGGGGAGTTTGTAATCCAACCTTAAAACTCTGTTTCTTTTGGGATCCCATGTATGTAACTGCTCAATTATATAAAATGAAACTTTTGAGACCAAAACCTTTTTAACCCTAGCTCATACATGTTTAGTGACACATTTTTGAATTATTGACTTGATTAGCAAGTCTTGCACCTTTATAAGTACACAGTGTAGTGGTCTTCGCTATCCAGGGCGTTACAATATACTTACCATGTCTTGGCTCCAATCCGGACTATATTACCATTATCCTAGCTCCAACCCAGACTATATTACCATTGTCCTGGCTCCAACCCGGACTATATTAAGCTAAGGTTCTGGCTTCAACCCGAACCTACTTACCATTTATCCGTAGAATGCCAAAGCATTGCAAGAGTAGGCATTAAGCATACCCTGGTCTTAATGACCCAAACAAAACTAGTGTAATCTACTACTACAAGCACACACTAGTATATTCATGTTGTAGCCAAGAAAGAGAAATGCTAACTTACTTGGAGTCTTTAGTTCCCAGTTGGATCTTTTAACTCCGCTATCTGTTTTTCCCTTCGAGGTTACTTTAATTAATACAGTATACACGGATTAAACTATGGCATACTCTTATAGCAATAATGTTCTCTTAGAGACTTTATACTATAGCCTCTTATACACCTTACAATGTATAAGGCCTGATTTAGTTTCAGTCTTCACAGTAATGTGATAAAATTAGCCTCACCGCAACACGCTCTAATGTCGTGCATCTTAATATTCATTAACTAGAGAACTCTCTTATCAGATAACTCATATTTTGTTTTTTAGAAAAAGGAGTTCTACTCAACTCCTATCTTAGAAAAATACCAACTTGTCGTCCTCTCACGAAAGTTTACCATTTTATATCATTTACCAAAAATACTGCTTTTTAACCCTTTACAAATAATATGACAATGTTATTTCGTTCTCTTAAAGATTCCATAAAAACCCAACTCTCATTCTTATCATTTTTATCCATAACCTAGGATCTTTATTACGTCATTTTTGAAAAGAAAGACAATTGGACCCCGTGTTTAGAAAATGGTAAAAATGAATTACCAATAACCTTAAGCTTATTTGGGATTGGTTAGATATCCAAAACTTTAGCTATTTTTTAAAACAACTTCATTTTCAATTCTAAACCTAACTTTTTTCACTATTCATTTTAATGTGATAAAAATCCCACTTTTAAGCTCATATTCTATGTTATGTTCGCTAACTACAACCCTTTAAAATCTAGTTCACGTATTATGCGTCCTAATGAAGGGAACTAGGTGAAAGCTCACGTCAAAAATTCAATTTAGGTGAGGAGAACTAACCTCCAAAAACTCATTATTTGTTAAGGTTCGAAATTACTAATTTTCTCCATTTTTAGGGAAATTAGAAAAATTACTACTCTCAAACATTGATATATTTTAATCTAAAATTTTACCAGGACCTTGATATATATCTTAAAAAATTTCTCACCAAGTTTCATAATTTTTGGGATGGCAAAACCCATTAAACCACTTAAAGAAATATGGGCAGTGCCTGCTGCCTAGGAGTTTTTTTCTCAGATTTTTAGGGTTCTTTGAAAAATTATTTCTCTTACACCATAGCCCATTTCTTTCTAAATTTTACCAGGATCTTTAATCATATCTAATTTAGTTTTTCTCAAAATTTCATAATTTTTAGGATACGGGAACCCATTCAACAATGTAAGACAATCTGGGCAAAGTTTGTTGCCTAGAAATTTCATTTTCAGATTATTAGGGCAAACTTTGAAAAATCATTACTCTTTAACCATTTTGCATTTTCCTCTAAAAAAATTATGAGACCCTTATAAATATTTAAAATAATAGTTTACCAAATTTCATGGCTTTTGGATCAGTAAAACATGTTCAATGTTCAAAACAATCTGGGCAGTGCATGCTACCCAGAAATTTTCCAGATTGCATCAAAATGCCAAACAGTTCATAAGTTAGGTTTGAAAACACATTTTTTTTTTCAATTTTCCAAATCCTAAACTCAAGTACTCATCTATAACTATGCAACTATACAAATTATTTCCACAAACAGTGGTAGTAGAGTATGATCTGACCCGTTGGAAGTCAGACTACGAAAACTTGGCAGCATGCATTTTTACACATTCTAGCAAACTAAACACAACTAGCAAAACCCTAGCCACATGCATGCATGCAAATCAACAAATCAACCAAGCTAACCCTCAAGAATAAAATAAACTTCAAAAATCAACAAAACAACCTATACAACCAGATCTACCATCAATAACAAAAGACAACTAAAAAACAAACCAAAAATCTACCTTTGATGGTTCACTACAAGAAAAAAGGTTATTTACGGTGAGATTATTTGCGGCGAATATATATCGCCGCAAATAATAGAATAATGGTTTGTACCACAAATAAAAAAAGTATGAGTTAAGGGTAGTTATTTGCGGCAGTAAATCAACTATTTGGTTTCTGCCACAAATAAAAAAAGTATGAGAAGATCTGAGCTCGAATGCTCGCCTCACAGAGCAGACAGAAAAGCTACGATGATCCTAAGCGGAGAGACATGGAGTTCCAGGTTGGGGACCACGTGTTTCTTCGAGTTTCACCACTACGAGGGGTGAGGAGGTTTGGGAAGAAGTACAAGCTGAGCCCTATATTCATTAGACCTTTTGAGATCCTGGAAAGGATCGGACAAGTGGCTTACAGGTTAGCTTTGCCACCGTCGTTGTTGGGAGTTCATGACGTATTCCATGTTTCTATGCTCCAGAAGTATGTCACAGATACGACACATGTGTTGAAGTATGAAGACTTGGAATTTCAGACAGATTTGTCTTATGAGGAACGACCAGTTCAGATCTTAGACCAGAAGGATAAGGTTCTATGGAATATGACGATTCCTCTGGTTAAGGTATTATGGAGGAATAGTAGGGTCGATGAGGCGACCTGGGAGCTTGAGTTAGTGATGCGGGATCAGTATCCCGAATTATTTAGGTAAATTTCGAGGACAAAATTCTCATTAGGAGGGGATAGTTGTAACGAGGCTTAAGGGCCTTGATTAGTGTGCCAGGAGGGCATAATTGGTTTATGTGTGATTTAAATGGTTAAATGCATGATTATGTGATGAGCATGCTTATATGATTATATGGATATATGAGATGCATGATTATGAGTATTAGTATGCATGTAGGCCCTACTTATCTTATAGGGGCATATTTGTAATTTTGGCCCGTTGAGGGCATAAATGTAATTATTTGTGATAAATTGTTGATACCACATTATTATGTGGATATATTTGCAGTTGGTGGCTCGAGGCAATCCTAGTGAGCGATTTAGCGAAATAGTCACGGTAGGGATTTATACCCGGCTCGAGGGAGCCTGGGGGTATTTCTGGGAATTTGGGAAATATATTGGAGACTATTTGACATTGGGGAAAATAATTGGTGATTAATTAGGTGACGGGAATTAAGTGGTAAATACTATGAACACTTGAGGAATTAGCGGGAATTGGGAACAAATGACCAAAATGCCTTTAAAATGTTTAAAGGCTTAGGTTTTAATGGGAAGGCAAAATGGTCATTTGATAGTTAGAAAAAGGATAAGGGTTATACTACTTTTTATACTTAGTGGAAGCTGTAGAAAGTTTTAGAAGTTGAAGGAAAGAAAGAAAGAAGAAAAAAAAAAGTACATGACCTCTCTTTCTCTCTCTCGAATGGTTGTCTTCCTCACCATCTCTTGTGGAATTTGAAGCTGTAAACTCAGAGAGAGTCTAAGTTAAGTCTTGGAACTTTGATCCTTGAAGTAATTGAAGAGGGTTGGCTAGAATTAATTATCAAATTAAGGTAAGGTTTGAGGTTGTTTTTGAGATTTCTGAGTTTTGATGAGATTGATTTCTGAACTTGAGCTTTGGAAGGAAATTAAAGGATTTGAGCTTTGGGAACTGAGGAGCTAAAGGCTGGAAGAGCATAGAGGGCTACCTAGGGTCGAATTCTCCATTAAAGGTAACAATTCTGGACTTGATCATTTGAGTTTCTGGGTTGTTTCTAATGAGTTCTTGGGTTTCAAACTCAATTCTTGTTTTTCTGTGTTTAATGATGCATGTTGCCAGGTTTGATGTTGTTGGGCCATGTGGGATGAGATGTAGTGGATAGTATGAGGTTTGGAGGGGTTTTAGGGAGTTTTGGCTCGGGTAAATTTGAAGGAAGAACTCAGAGTGATGTTGGTGTTGTCTGTAGCGTTGTAGCGCTAGCATTAGAGCACTACAGCGCTATGCTTGGTTCAGGGGGCATTTTTGTCTCTGCTTGTAGCGATGTAGCGCCCACTTTGTGGCACTGTAGCGCTACCCTACCTCCAGAAGTGGATTTTGGATATTTTCTTAGGCTTTTTGGCTTGGAGGCTCGGGGGTCGATTCCACCACCTTGTTTGGTGGAATTGGGGCTTCCCGAGGGCTCGGGATTGGTCCCAAGGTTAGGTTACGGAATTGAATGTTAATGAGGGTTCTATGTTATGTTTGTGACTAGGTGTACGCTAGGGCTTGGACGGGATCGTGCTCAAGGATCGTTTCAATTAACCAAAGCGCTCGGAATCAAAGGTAAGAAACTGCACCCGGTTATGTAGTTATGTTGGGACTAAGAGTTCCCTATATTTGTATGTGATGTCATGAGATGGTATCATGCCATGGGGACATGTGATAAATGGCCTAAGAGTGCTGGAATCAATATTTGCGAACAGGGCGTGACTCGGCCACTGGTAGCTGAGGTTAAGTACATAATCATTGAGCTCGGCCTATGCGAGACGGAGACAATGGGATAATCAGAGGGTGCGGCCTAAGGGCGTCGACCCTGGATTTTGGTGTGATATGTTTATTGTTGTTTAAACTGATGATTGTGACGAGTTTGATATCTGAATAAATGATTATTGGCTTGTAGGTTGGTATCATTGTTTATGTGAGCAATATGACCTGTTGTATATCTGATTAATGATTTGTGAATTATTTGTCTGTTTTTCTTGGTGGGCCTTGGCTCACGGGTGCTACGTGGTGCAGGTAAAGGCAAGGGTAAGGTGAACCAGTCCTGAGTAGGAGAGCTCTGGGGCTAAATGTACATAGTTACCTGATCGGCCGCCACGGCCGAGGATTGGTACAGGGACAGGAAAACCTAAAATGTCTATTTTGCCCTTAGAGTGGTCAGAAGTTGTATATTTCCTAGAATTTTGTAAACTGTCCTTAAACTTTATTTCTTTTGGGATCCCATATATGAAATGTTTATTTAAATGAAATGTATCTTTTATGACCAAAATCTTTTAACCCTAGTTCAATTATAGTTTTAGTAACACGTTTCTAACTAAGTGACTTGATTAGCAAGTCTTGCACCTTTATAAACACATAGTGTAACGATCTTGGCTACCCAGGGTGTTAAAGTTATGGTCTAACTGAGTTGACACAAGAGATAGCAGAAAGAATGAATTATTTAAGATGAGAGTGACACTTTTGTGGACGATTAATAATTTTCCTGCTCGCAGCAGTTTTTCTGGATAGAGTGGGCAGGGATACAAAGCTTGTCCAACATGTAATGAAGATACTCCGTCCATCCGTGTGATTGGTAAAACATCTTATGTTGGTCATAGACAGTTTTTGGGAAATAATCATAAGTATAGAAAGAACAAAGAATTTAATGGACAGGTTGAGAAGAGAGAATTTAATGGCAAGTTAATGCTCTACCACCTCAAGTTCCTGGTCAACATGACAGTTTTGGGGAAAAAGGCCTCTAGCAGTCAATCTCAAGCTCGGGCACAATCGTCGCCATACACTCAGCCTCCTCAATCCAATGATAATAATAGCATTATGGGACAAACGATGGCTAACTTGTTGAGAAAATACAAAGCAGACATTGAGTTCCTATCTCAGCGCCTTCCTCCTGAATCCCGCCCACCACCTCAAACAATGAGATCGGATGAAGTAACTCAATGGTGGGAGATGTCTGCGGCTACACCTTCACAAGCTCCACCACTGCCTCCACATATGTTCGGAGATGACAAGCCTACACATGTTCCCCCGCCAATCCCGCCTCAATCTACATTTAGAAATGGCGCGTCTTCGTCAGCACCTCTGCCATGATCTCCACCGCCCCCAGTCATTCAGTTTCCAAATGACTTAGATGATGATGATGATGCGATCAACTTAGGATAGATTATATAGCTATATAAATAGTAGTGTTTATTTGATTTAATACTATTAAGATAATTATTAATATTAGATTGTATGGTTTATTTTCTTAGCAATTAATGGAGACTGCAATTTTGATTATAACTTTTATTATATATTAATTTTTTTTAATTTCTGTTACACTATTTGCAGAAAAAATATATTATATTTGCGGAAAATTGTTCGCCGCAAATAAGAGTCAGACAAGACAAATCACTCATCATTTGCGGCGAGTAATAGGACTATTTACAGTGAATTATTTTAAGGTTTCATCGCAAATAAAGGTCAATTACGACCAAATCCATAATTATTTGCGGCAAGTTTACTGATATTTGCGGCGGTATGTTCGCCGCAAATAATGAGGTTATTTGCGGTGGGAATTTTATTCGCCGCAAATAATGGTATTTGCGGTGAATTTTGGGGGGTATTTGCGGCGAAATTGATCGCTGCAAAAACCCTAATTTCATGTAGTGGTTCTAGCTTAGAGATGAGGTTCCCTTAGCTTTTCAAACTTCCTCCTTATGCTTAATACACTCAAATGGAGCCCCAATAGTTCCACATGTAGATTTTTAAAATAATGTTAGGGTAGAAGATGGTGATGAGTGGAAAAACATAAAAACTCTAAAACCCTTACCTCTATTTTCACTAGATCACCAAAAAACTTCAACTTTGAGATTCTCCTAGAACCACCTCTCTTGAACCCTAGAATACAAGATCCATGCCATGCATGTCCATTGGAATCATATGTATGCATATCCACCCCTTAGGGTTTCGGATTTGAAGAAGAAGAGAAGAGGAAAAAAAATGGAGTAGGGTTCGAACTTACTCTTCCTTGGTGTGCTCTTGAGCTTCTTCCCTTCCTTCAATGGAGAGTGAGTGCCTAAGCTTGAGGAGAGAAAATGGCAGCCATGGAGCTTTGGGAGCTCTCGGTTTTGGGGAGAAGAATTTTGTTTTCTTGAGGAAAAAAAAGAAATAATTATTGGATGTGTAAGAGGGAAATGATTGGAGGTTTATCCAATGAGTGAGGTAGCCTCTTATTCTTCCTAGGGTAGGTGTTATAGACACTTGGGTACACTAGGGTATAGCCAACCTGCCCATCACACCCTCTCTCCACCTTTGGAAATGACTAAAATGTAACTCACTTCTAATGCACTCAAGGGCCCTTTGGTAATTTCACTCTCCAAATTTAACCAAATTTTTACATTATAGTTTTTAAATATCTCCAAGCTAAAATAAAATAAATGTGACCAAAAATAAATTTTGTCACATAACACATAATTTTAGTAATTTACTCAAATTGACCAAATTGCCCTTAGAGGCTCGGGCAAAAATTTACATTCTTAAGCTCGGTAGATTGGAATTAAATCCTTAATCATTTTTTCTTAAATTTATTGGCTCGACTATACAGTCCCAGTTGCCAAATATTATTATGCCATAGTATTCCTCATTTTACCTAATTCGAGATTTTTCCATTATTAGAGTTTGCCCCTCGGTCCAAGACCAATTTTCTTTGCATAGGCCTAAACCCTTTACCAAATTAGCACAACAGCTATAAAATTCACGAAATAACATAATTTTACATAATATTATTTATCAAAATAATATTTCACAAAATTCTTCACCGGCTCCAATCGGCTACTAATGATGTTCAAAATACGGGATGTTACATTTTTTCTCTCTTTTTTATTTTGTTTTTTTATGTATATTTATATATATAATTTTTTTTACCAAAAGAAAATTATATATAACTAATTTTTTTTAACAATATTCAAATTAGCCAAAGATTTGCAAATATAATAAAAAAAGAAAAAAATAAATAAAACACACACAATAGGAAGAACACTATGCTAACACAATATTCATACCAACAAAATACAAATAAAGTTACTAAAATCTTGGTAAAAATTCCACTAAAACTCTTGAAAAACTACCTCCACGACAACGACACCAAAATTTGTTTAACGCCTAAATTATGACAACCATTAAGCGGTAGTTGTAGTGAAAGTCGGGCGGTCAATCCACAAGAAAGTAACCTAAAACCAAAAGATTAGTAGAAAAATAACAAAAAAAGTTAGTAACATGAAATAAATAGAAATTAAAATGAAAATAGATTTGAGATTTTTTTGTTGTATTTTTTATGAAATAATAAAATGAGACAAGTGAAATAAAAATATGATGTAATCAAGAGTTGAAAAGTAGAAAGGCTTCAAGAATCATCCATATGCTTGTTTAGTTACTTGATCTACAAAACTACACAAGTAAATAGTTCACATTCCAACATTTACTTGGAAAATCTAACATTAAAGTCCATATTCTTTTCTAACAAAAGTCTATTTGAGTTGTAAAGTTTTTTAATTTAGGAGCACAATGTTAATCTTATGAAAAATCTAAAAATGACAAAATACCCAAGGGTAATAATGCAATAGAAGATTAGACATAAGATTATGTATCAATATTACTTTTACTAATTAGAAACACATACAAAGAGCATTACTAATTCTATATATTATTAGCACAAGTAAATAAGGATGAGTTTGAAAGAACATAAACAACTCAAATGCATTATATTAAGAACATAGTAAATCACAAAATAGCATCACTAGCATATGTAATCATTCCTAACCTTCCTAGGAAGATTAGGTCATTATGCTCATCATTCTCACAAAATTCTAAGAAGAAAGTATGAGAAGAAAGTGAGTAGAAATTTTGCTATTGTTTCTTTACTCTAAAAATTACATACCAAATGTGAAAGAAGAGTCTCTATTTATAGAAGAAGAAAATGACTAAAAAGAAATTAAACTACAATGGGGTTTACAAAATAAATCTTAAATATATAATAATAAATATGATTTTGAAAAATAAAATCTTATTATTATTATTATTATCCTAGCTATTTTAGTGAATGGTCATCATGCCCATTTTTCTAAATCAACACAAAATGTGAGCTTTAAAGCTCAAAATGGAAGGGTCCAAGACCCAAAGTGTACACAAAGTGGCCTGGAAGGAGGATGGTGGCAGTTGGAGCTTTGACCCATTCGCAACCAATAGGAGGGGGCCACGTGTCGCGACTGGAGCTGAAGGCAAGGGGGTTGGGCGCAGGTCAGGCGCGCGGGTCATGCATGCTAGGCGCGAGTCGCTGGGTGGAGCTGGAGGACGCGTGGCGCACATCTATCGCACCACTTGGCATTGGGGAAAGAGAGAGAAGGAAGGAGATGCTGGCGGGCTTGGGGTCTTTGGGCCAAATTCTGGGCCAATTTTCTTCAAAAATGCCACAATTTCAACTTTTTTTTTTCAGTTCTAATTCTTTCCTTCTTGTTTTTTTTTATTAATGCCCAAATGCAATTAATTTCTAAAAATTAAACACAAATTAAATTAAAATTATTATTTTCAATTATAAAATATATTATAATAAATTCATGAAAAATATTAATTAAAACTAAATTTATTTTACACTTTAAAACTAATAAATTGACATTTTTGAGCACTAATCAACACTCAACCTGGAAGCAAAATTTATAGCTTTAGCGGCAACCAACAAAAATGTTGAGTGGCTTAGGAATCTCATAATGGATATTCCTTTAACCACGAATATGGTATCAACAATTTCAATACATTGTGATAGCTAATCCGCACTTGCTAGAGCATATAATAGTGTGTATAATAGAAAGTCTAGACATATTAGTCTAAGACATGAATATGTGAGACAATTGATTCAAGGTGGAATCATATCGATCTCATATGTTAAGACAAGTGAGAACTTAGCGAATCCATTTACTAAACCTCTTGTGAGAATGTTAGTAAGTTCCACTTCAAAAGGGATGGGATTGAAACTCATAGAATAATAGAATCACCAATGATGGCAACTCAACTCCCAACTTGTACAAATCAAAGGAAATGTTTCAATGGGTAAGAATAAGTCATTGATTAGTGAATAGTTTCAACACTAAAACTTATGGTGAGTTCCATCCGAGATGGTTAGTGTTAGTTGCTACCGAATTAGGGTTAAGCCTAGGGCTTTTAATGAAGTTCAGTTGAGTGTAACAAGCATCTATATAGGTAGCAAAAATGTTGTAAGAATTTCACTTATGTGGACTTAGAGGTGGTGCTACCTCTCATGGGAGTTGGAGTTTCTCCCCGGAAAGTTCATGAAGAGATAAGCACATGGCCATGATAGTGCTAAGCGAGAAAGTGGGAAAACAAAATAAATGGTGGAGGTGTGGGAGGTATCATCAGTTTTATCATATGGAATACTTAGTTCAAGCTTTTAACCAACTAATGATATTGATATGACTTTGTGTTAGACAACAATATTTTTGTAAATATTTTTGTAATCGTAATCTTCTATTTTAGGATAGCATAGATTGTGATGTAATCAGTTATTGACTTTCCTAGTTTCTAGCCTTAAACTAAGCTTGTACAACATGTATATTAACCATCTTGAGCAATGAGAATAATCACATATTAATCTCTAATATGGTATCAGATTTCTAAAGTTTTTTCCTTCTTCTTCTTCTTCCTGGGAACCGCATCTCTGTTCTTCACGCAACCCTGCTCCCTTCTTGTCCCACCTTGTTTCTTCTACACCATGTCAGACAACAAAGAAAAGTTCCACCCCGCCCTCTCGATTACCAACGTGAAATCTGTCATCCCAATCACGTTGGATAACGAAACTGGCCAATATCATTCATGGGCTGCTCTTTTCACGGTTCAACTCCGTGTCCACAACCTCCTTGACCACATCTTTCCTCCCACTGAGGAAGCATCAAAGGCCGCCTACGAGAAGGAGAAAGCTGCTGACCCAGCTCTTTGGAAACGTCTCGACGCCGCCATACTGCAATGGATTTATGCCACCATATCCTCCGACCTTCTCCATGCCATATTGTTCAAGGATGACTCGCCCCAGGCTGCATGGAATCGCCTTGAAACTCTATTCCGTGACAATAAAGGATCTCGTACTACTCATCTTGAAGAGGAATTGGCTGCCGTGAATTTTGAGAATTTCTCCAACATTGATGCTTATTGCAACCATATCAAGTCATTGTCCGATAGACTAGCCAACGTGGATGCTCCGGCATGGTCGACTACATTCAGAACCAAGACCCACTACCCCCATTCGAAAATTGTCGATCTTGTCTCAAGCTTCGAGAACGTACCATCAAAACCGCTGCCGCTAAAGAAAGTGGTGGTGCTGCTGCCCTTGTCACCACTACAAATGGGTCACATTATAATCCTCCCATCGATGGCCACAATAACTCTCATGGTCAAAACAACAACAAATACAAAAATAGGAGGAAGAATAATAGAGGCGGTAATGGTCAAAGCAACCGCTCTCGCAATAAAAATGGCGGCTCCGGCGGTGGTGGCTCCTCTTCCGGCACAGGCAACGGCAGCTACAACCCCCAGCAGCAATGGCAGCCGCCTCCTGGCCTCAGCCCATGGGCAGCATGGCAGCAGCCTTGGGGCGCCCCTTGGACAGTTCCTCCTTGTCCTTACCCATCAAGTTATGGGTAGTCTAGACCCAATTCTGCTCAACTGGCTCCTGGAGTGCTTGGCCCAAGACCACAGCAGGCATATTAAGCTTCTTATGCCCCCTCCACCGTAGGCTACACCCCGACGGACATCGAGGCAGCCATACACACTATGACTCTCTCTCAACCGAATGGAAACTACTACATGGACACAGGTGCGACATCTCATATGACGGCGGATCAAGGTATATTTTCTTCCTATTTTAATTCGAGCAATATTCATCATCACATTGTTGTTGGCAATGGAAATTTGATTCCAATTGTAGGTCATGGGAACACTACTCTACCATCCCCCCACCCTCCATTAACCTTGAACAACATGCATGCTCCTAAACTCATAAAAAACCTTATTTCAGTTCGAAAATTTACCACTGATAATTCTGTTTCCGTTGAGTTTGATCCATTTGGGTTTTTTGTGAATGATCTACAGACAGGGACCAAAATCATGAGATGTGACAGCACTGGTGATCTTTATCCTATCTTCTCCACAAATCGAGCAATTTCTACTCAATCTCCTTCAGCTCTCACTGCTTTGTCAACCCAGTTGTGGCATAGTCGCCTAGGGCATCCGGGAGATAATGTTTTGCATCATCTTAGTAATAATCAATTTATTGCTTGTAGTAAGGCTCGTAAACACTCTTGTTTCTCTTGTCCTCTTAGAAAACTTACCAAGTTGTCTTTTTGTGACTCTTTGTCTTTTACTGTTTTGCCTTTTGAAATAATTCATAGTGATTTGTGGACTTCCCCCATTGCAAGTTCGCTTGGGCATCGTTATTATGTTTTGTTTCTTGATGATTTTAGTACATTCTTGTGGACTTACCCCATTGCTACAAAGTCGCAGGTCTTTCCATATTTTAAAGCTTTCCATGCTCTCACTAAAACACAATTTGAACGACCCATCAAGAACTTCCAATGTGATAATGGCACGGAATTTGTAAATGGCCCATTTAAACAATTCTGTGTCGATAATGGCATCCAACTTCGTCTCTCTTGCCCTTACACATCTCCTCATAATGGCAAAGCCAAAAGACACATTCAATCCATTAATAATATCATGGGCACCATTCTTGCTCATGTTTCTATCCCGGGATCATTTTGGCATCATGCCCTTGCCATGGCCACCTACCTTCTCAATATTCTCCCAACCAAAGTCCTAGGAAACCTTTCCCCTACTCAAGTTCTTTATCAAAAGGATCCTACCTATTCTCATTTGAGAGTCTTTGGTTGCCTTTGTTTTCCCCTATTTCCTTCCTCCACCATAAACAAATTGCAAGAACGATCCACTCCTTGGGCATTCTTAGGCTACCCTCCTAATCATCGTGGATATAAGTGTTATGATATGTCTAGTGGAAAACTATTCATTTGTCATCATGTGCGTTTTATTGAAAATGAGTCTCCTGTCTCCAAAATTCATATCCCCACCACTCATGAATATGAATTTCTTGCTAATGGCTTACCTCCCCATTTTCTTTATCAAATGCAGAACACTAACTCACAGACACATTTTGATCCACCAACATATCATTCCCCAACTCCTCCACCTGCTGTCACGTCTCCCTCGGCCCAACAGGCCCAATCAGAGACCCCTGCCCAGCTCGCCCCTCTCCTTCCTCAAATTGGGCTAGTTGGCCCCTCTCCTTCCCCAGCTGGGCCTCAGTCCTCTCCACGACCCAGCAACCCCAATGCCATTACGGGCCACCCTCTCTCCCAGGCCCAAACTTCCCCACAGCCCAAAAATCAGCCTTCCTTCTCCTGCCAGCATCACCCACTCACTGAATCAGGACCCAGTCCACAAATTGAGCCCCAAAATTCACCTCCAACCGGACCTAGCTCTACTAAACCTATGTCTCATCGTATGACGACCCGTAGTCTCAATGGCATTTTCAAACCTAATCGCAAATACTCTACCAATTTAAGCACCACGACCACTACCACCGTCTCACCCATCCCAAAAAATCTGGTTAGTGCTTTACATGACTTAAATTGGAAACATGCAATGTTAGATGAATATAATGCTCTAATTAAAAATGGGACATGGAAATTAGTACCTAGACCTCCCAATGTGAATGTCATTCGGTCTATGTGGATTTTTCGTCATAAAAGAAAGTCTAATGGTGAATTTGAGCAGCATAAAGCCCGCCTTGTAGGTGATGGCAAGTCTCAAAAGCAAGGTGTGGATTGTGATGAAACCTTCAGTCCAGTGGTTAAGCCTGCTACTATTCGAGCTGTCCTGAGCATTGCCTTATCATATTTTTGGCCCATTCATCAGCTTGATGTCAAGAATGCCTTTTTACTGTTGGGGTTTTATGCCCTAATTAAAACCCAAATTCTTTGTAATCTCATTTTATTATCAATAAAAGAATAGAAATCATTTTTTGACTTGGTCAATCACTTTGCTCACATGTTTTATTTTCATGATTATTTATTTAATATAAACTTCTATTAAATCCCGAGCATATAGCTAATCTTATTTATAGTGACGTAATCACAGTGGAATATAAATATGATTATATGTTCAAAAATAAGTTAGTCCTAAGATTAGTCAGTGCACCGGATTTACACTGACTTGCCAATCTACGATATGATCTACTTACACATTACAGTGTTATGTTCTTTCCAGAACATTAGCAAAGTAGATAAGATCGGATATATTTGTTACATCGGACATGACCGATATTGACAGTTGATAAGATAAGTAAACATACCGTTATTATCTATTCTAGTCATATCATATAGTTGACCATAGGTCAATTCAATCTCAATTCTGAGTGGTTAGTATTCTAACTGATTGTAATATTTGAGTTCTTTGACTTGTTCGTTACCAGCTTACCCTACGGACTAGCCCATACTTACATCTTGGGAACTCGGTAGTATAATTGAGTGGGAGTGTTAATCATAGATATGAACATCTATAGCTTTTGATGAAGAAGTGAAACGATGGTTTCCTTTTAGTTTGGTTCAAGGTGTTAAATGATAGAGATCTCATTTCAGTAATTAAATTAGTTTACTGAAATATCATTTACAAGGAACTAAGTGTTTTAAGGATAAAATACAATGAGGGGTAAAACGGTATTTTAGTCCTGTCTCATTGTAGACCGTCTATAGAGGATTGAGTGACAATTATGGTTGTAACAATGGATAATTAATAGCGTATCTATATTTGTTATAGAGCATTCTATGAATTCAAGAGTGCAATTCCAAGTCTATAGTGGAGTCACGAGGAATTAATAAGTTAGTAAATTTATTTGTTAGATTTATGAAAACTTATTGGAGCTTGATTTCATAGGCCCATGGTCCCCATTGTACCTTGGATAAAATCATCTAGATAGTCTCAATTAATTGATTTAATCATCAATTAGAATTATCAAAGTTGATCAGGTCAATTTTGGATAGTTTCACAGAGTTGTGTAATTTTGAGAAGAAAAGAGAAATTATGGCAGATTTATTAATTAAGATAAATTGGTATCTAAATTAATAAATAAATTTAAATCAAGGTTCAAATTATAAATAATTAATTTGATAAAGGATTTAAATAATTATTTAATTAATTAAATCAATAGAAAATAACACAGGCCTTGATTTTAAGTCCAATGGGCTTATAATCAAATGGGAAATTTCACGGGCCTATAGCCCATGATAATTTCGACCTAGGGCTTCAAAATGGCTGTTATTTTATTGATTTTTTAATTAAATTAAATGGCCTAATTGAGTCTATAAAAGGAGTGCTTATAGAGAAGTCAAAATAGGGGTTTTTGATAAGTCAGATTTTCTGATAGTTTTATATTCTCTCTAAACACAAGTCCTTTTCTAAGCCTCTTTGTTATTTTCTTTTCTTCTCTCTATATATATCTCATGTGTTGAGAATTTCCCACACTAGTCTAGGTGGTTCTAAGGATACATTGGAAGATCGTAAAGAAAATAGAAGATCGGTTCAGTTTCTTGATAATACTCTGCGACAGAAAGGATACAAGAGTTAGAGAAACTGAAGGAAGGACTCTTTGATTCTGCTGCGTATACTGTAAGTATTCTATTCTTTGTTTCTCTTTGAATTCAATTTTAGAAACATGTTTTAGGCTATCTCGTATTAATTTCTTTAATATTAGATATACATGAAAATAAATAAAGATCCTGTATAAGTTTTTCCAACATTTACATGGTCATCTCCATGAGACCGTGTATATGCATTAACCATTGGGATTCAAAAATCCCAAATATCCTGATCATGTTTTCTTGTTACAGAAATCTCTCTATGGCTTGAAATAGGCTCCCCGAGCCTGGTACCAGCGTTTTGCAGACTATGTCTCCTCCATTGGATTTTCTCACAGTACTTTTGATCATTCCCTGTTCATTTACAGGAAGGGTTCTGATCTTGCATACATTCTGCTCTATGTTGATGATATTATTCTCACAGCCTCCTCAGATAATCTTCGCAGGTCTATCATGGCTCTTTTGGCCTCGGAGTTTGCTATGAAGGATCTTGGCCCGTTAAGTTATTTTTTGGGGATTGGTGTCACTAGACATGAGAATGGCATCTTCCTTTCCTAGAAACGGTATGCCGAGGAGATACTTGAACGGGCAGGCATGTCCAATTGCAACACATGCCCTACACCGGTTGACACTAAGTCCAAACTTAGTGCCACTACAGATGCTCCTTATGATGATCCCACAAAGTACAGACAACTTGCAAGTGCATTACAGTATCTCACGTTCACTCATCCTGATATCTCTTATGCAGTGCAACAAGTCTGCCTTCATATGCATGATCCTCGAAATGCCCACATGCATGCCCTTAAGCGCATCTTGCGCTACATTTAGGGTACTCTTATGTTCGGCCTACATCTCTATAAGTCTCCCATTGGCAAGTTGGTCTCTTATACAGATGCAGACTGGGGAGGGTGTCCTGACACTCGCCGATCTACTTCGGGTTATTGTGTATTTCTTAGTGATAACCTCATTTCATGGTCCTCAAAACGTCAACCGACTCTTTCTAAGTCTAGTGCTAAGGCCGAGTACAGGGGTGTCGCTAATGTTGTTTCAGAGACCTGCTGGATCAGAAACTTACTTCTTGAGCTTCATTGTCCTATCCGATAAGCTACACTCATCTATTGTGATAATGTTAGTGCAATATATTTATCCAGTAATCCAACACAACACCAGCGCACCAAACATATAGAAATGGATATTCACTTCGTCCATGAAAAAGTTGCGCGTGGCGAAGTACGTGTCCTACATGTCCCGTCTCGATACCAGATTGCAGATATTTTCACCAAAGGTCTTCCGCGCGTTTTATTTGATGACTTTCGGGACAGTCTAAGCTTTCGCTTACCTCCCGCTTCGACTGCGGGGGTGTGTTAGACTACAATATTTTTGTAATCGTAATCTTCTATTTTAGGATAGCATAGATTGTGATGTAATCAGTTATTGACTTTCCTAGTTTCTAGCCTTAAACTAAGCTTGTACAACATGTATATTAACCATCTTGAGCAATGAGAATAATCACGGATTAATCTCTAATACTTTGTGGTATTTTCACTGAGGTAAAATTCAAACCGAAATGTACTTTATTTTATGCACCAAAACTATTTTAAGCTAGAGAATGAGACTTATATTTAACCAAGTGGGGGGTTGTTATGATTGGTTAAATACAAAAAGATAAGTGTAAAAATACAAGCAAGGTATAAACACTTAGTTAATTTCACATAGTGAAGTTGTGAAATTTGAATTTCAATTGTAGGCACTTTAAAACGTGTTTTTGGGTCCAAAGTGATGCATGGATGTATCTAAGGGTCCCGAAAAATTTTGGTAGAATTTGGAGCATTTTTAGGACCTTTGGAAGGGTCCGAAACAGAGAGGGTGGCGATGCGTTGCCACCCAAGTGGTGTAGCATCACCTGATGCTTATGGTTTTTTTAAACCTTAGGAGGTGATGCATGGCCTGCATGTAGGTGAAGTATTACCTGCATGCAAGCGACGCGT
The DNA here is from genome assembly GCF_963169125.1 of Humulus lupulus. Classification (NCBI taxonomy): domain Eukaryota; kingdom Viridiplantae; phylum Streptophyta; class Magnoliopsida; order Rosales; family Cannabaceae; genus Humulus; species Humulus lupulus. The sequence goes on along the minus strand of NC_084800.1, from coordinate 89,719,264 downwards.
CGCCTACCGAAGTCCGTACAAATTACGCAAATTGCTCTAAATGACGTGTTTTACAAGTCTAATCTTATTGGTTAGACCTAATGATGGTGCCTACTCTATATAAGGGTCAAAATACAGGTTTGGAAGACTTGATCACTCTCTCCAATCTCTCTCTAGCTTCAAGAATCTCAAGTTTTCTCCAAGAACTCATAAGGAAAGTGTTTGACATTGTGAGTTTAAGGATTGTTCAATCTCAATCCTCATTTCCTCCTAGAAAATGTCTCAAACATCAATGGTGGCTAGGAAATAGAGTATTAGGATAGTGTTAAGAAACGTGTATAAGCCTTGGAATTGTGTTTTGCTATTGTTCTAAGGATTTGCTCAAAGTGGTGGTTCTACAAGGGTTTTCAAGGTTCATCAAGATTGAAGAAGATCATTCACCAACTTGGATTTGCATAATCTTTATCAATCTTTATTTAGTCTCTATTAATCCAATTTTTGTGTAGATTTTAAATTTAGAGGTGGTGTTATCTCACTCTCCCCCAACATATTTTTCAATTTGCTCGCGCTTCAGACCTTCAGATAGTGGAATCGTGCTCTACATGGAATTATGATCGAAAACTATCCAAAAAACTGATGGTTTGCAATCTCTTGATCCCTTTTCTTTTATTTATTATCCATTTGGGTTAGAATATATGGACTTCCTTTATTATCAAGTATGAATGATAAAGTTATTGAGAATATTGAAAATTTCCTTGAGGTTGATTTGGAGTCTCTGGATAATAATTGGGGTAGTTATATGCGTATAAGAATGATGATGGATGTTAGGAAGCCATTGTTGCATGGGATACATGTCCGACCGGATAAGGCTATGGAGGTTACGTGGGTGGAATTTCAATATGAAAAACTCACTTATTTTTGTTTTCATTGTGGCCATTTGGGGCATACTTACTCTCTTTGTTCTTTTCTTAGTGATTCACAGGCTATTCTTGTATGTCTTGTTTGGGTTTACTAAATGTACTATGTTTATTATATTTTCTAACGTATCCAAATTGCTCCTCTTGGTACTTTTCTATGGGATACACTATAGATTTTGTGGTTTGGGTGGTGGGAGACTAGTCCATACATTTGCTTGTATTTAATATCTTTCAGTTATTAGTCGGGTATCACTTACGAATTTTCGCTGTTTCTCTAGGCATATATGTTTTCTTCTTTTATTTTCAATTTGACTTATGGTCCATTTGTTTGGACTTAATGAGAAAAGAAATCTGATTTGGTCGATTTAAACTCATTAAGACCATTTGTGTTTTACTTTTTTTCAATAACTTTTTTACTCTTAATATATCAGATTTGGTCATATATATATTGGGTTCGTAAAAATTTAAAGTCATATCATTTATATTTCTTTTCTCTAATATATTGGCTTTTCATTTTTTTCTCTCTGCTGCATCATTAGGTATTTTTTCTCTCTCTAGCATAGTACTCTCTGCAACATCAAATCAGCCGCAATGGGTCAGTAATATAAAATAGCCTATGTATATAACTTTTGTATATATATAAAGGCCACCGATTCCAGCCTGTCAAGTACGGCTACAGAACATCTCCCACTTGTGTTTCTTATTAAATTAATATATATAAAATGTTTTGCTTCTAATAAATGGTACCATTGACTGACAATTTTTGAAAAAGTTGCATAGGCCACTGGCCCACCCAATGTTAAAAAATATGAGTAATACTTGTGGTAGCCAGTTTTGTGTACCTGTTTGATTTTTTTGGTTTAAAAAATTTGTGGGTCATTGGGATATAGTTGTAATTGCATTTGTTAAATGATATTTTATTATGGGCACAAGGTGTTTTGTGTAATTTATGATATAAGATATAACTGTCACGTAAACATGTTTGGCACAGTAAATGCACGTAAAAACACAATGATTCTAGTTAATTTACACTATAGTTGAACTAGGATACACATTATTTTATTCCTGATTTTTATCTTTGGTTTTGAGGTATGTAATTATTTGTAAGTGTTTTTTTTATTGTGTTTGATGAAAATGTGAACACTAATTTGTTTGAACTTTGAATAAGAGATATCCCTATGCAACATGTTCATGTACATAACAATTCTTATAAATTTGGTGACTTTTTTTTAGCATTTTATCAAACTAAATATGTATGATAGTTACATAAAATATTCTTTGGTTCCGCGCTTTGAAGATGTTACATAAAATATTCTTTGGTTTCGTTCTTTGAAGATGTTTATAAGCATATTTTTTTTGTTTTTATTCTTTTGTGGTATGCTATATATCTCGAGTTGTGGACCTTGTGATGTAGATTATCTTAGTTATTTATGTGTCAATGAAAATGTTAAATTCTTTAAATATTGGCTAAGGTAACCATATGGATCATGTCCTTGTAATGTAGAAAACTGGTTAGAAATTAACTAGGAGACTTTTTTATCATGGGGTCATCTTCTCATTACTGTCTACTTCTTCTACCTTTTTGATCACTCCACCATGCTTTTTCCTCATCGTCAGTGTTCTGGATACATATATGCCTCCACGATACAAATAACCTACTCAACTTCAAACCAAGTAAACAGACCACCAATTGATATTATGATCATAACATATTTATTCCCAAATAACCAAATTAAAAAATTAAGTATATAATTTGCATAATTATAATTAACTTCTTAGAAAACAAGTATTTGATCAAATAAAAGGTTACAATCACAATTAACTAACATTGAGCATAATTAATTAACTTCTCAAAAAACTTAATTGTTAGACAAACCCAGCTTTTATTTCTGGTTATATTTTGAATCTAGTACCTAAAGTAACCTTTGATTCAATAGATGCAGTTTTAAACACTCAAATACAAAACCCTCTGGCCATATACAAAAAATGTTTAAAATTTATTTTTTAATTTTATACCATCATAAACGGCATGCAACATGCAAGTAATAATAGAATGGTGCATGTTAGTGTTCAGTTCCATGTTAGTGTTGCGTTCGTAATGAAGCAGAAACTCTTTGGGCTAGCTTTTATGCAATTTCTATGCTATCAACTATGGAATCACGCGTTGCAGAGGATTCAATGGTGCTCCAAGGAATGCTCTAACCAACAAATACCTAAAAACCAAAAACCTAATAAACCCTTACTCAACCGAAAGCATAGTAACTTTGTCCAAAAAATAAAATACAAAAATCTCTCAAGGACAACCACTGGAAAGGAAAAAAAATACTATAAAAAATCAGAATAAAAGGGACATGCTTTTTGTGGTTACCGGTTGGATTTTTTTATATTAAAAAAATTAATTGAATAGGGATATAAATGTCTTTCCATATAAAAGTAGTATGTTGAAATTGTTAGTATACATACAATGTAATAGCCTACTGCACATTATTTACAAAATTTAGCATAGAGATTTAATCAAAGTTACACACCTGTTGCTCTAGGATTCACATTTATATTTTAATTTTTCTTTTCTAGAACTCATGGCCTTCAACATTTATATTAATTATTTGTACTTGAAAGATGACTAACAACTATTTATTTAGCTTTTTATAGATTTTGGAAATACAATGTTAAATTATTTTCTTAATAATGAGATTTTTATTGTAAGCTTGTTATTTTAAAATTTAAAATTCTAGTTATTTAAAATACAATGTTTAAAATCATATAGGAATTTGGGTTATTTTAAAAAAAATAAAATTTAGTTTATATTGTATGCAATATATTTATGAAATACGGAATGCTTAAATTTGACAAATCATTACAGGCGACAGAGGCACTCGTTAGGGTGATTACACAAGATCTGGACTCGTTTCGATTCACCGAGACACGAGTTTGGGTCAGAAGTCCGACGCTGGACTCGTTCGGATGCACCGAGTCACGCATTAGTGTGATTAACACCCTTTCGACGCTCTTTCGGGTGCATCGACTTCCATGCAAATCATTACAGGTGACCGAGGCACTCGTTAGGGTGATTACACAAGATTTGGACTCGTTTCGATTCACCGAGGCACGGGTTCGGGTCAGAAGTCCAGTGCTGGATTTGCTCGGATGCACCGAGTCGCGCATTAGTGTGATTAACACCGTCTCGGCGCTCTTTCGGGTGCACCGACTTCCATGTAAATCATTACGGGTGACCGAGGCACTCGTTGGGGTGATTACACAAGATCTAGACTATTTTTTATTCACCGAGACACACGTTTGGGTTAGGAGTACCAAGCTAGACTCGTTCGGATGCACCGAGTCACGCATTAGTGTGATTAACACCAACTCGGCGCTCTTTCAGGTACACCGACTTCCATGCAAATCATTACGGGTGACCGAGGCACTCGTTAGGGTGATTACACAATATCTGGATTCATTTTGATTCACCAAGACACGGGTTCGGGTCAGAATTCCAGCGCTGGACTCGTACGGATGCACAAAGTCACGCATTAGTGTGATTAACACCCTTTCGACGCTCTTTCGGGTGCACTGACTTCCATGCAAATCATTACAGGTGACTGAGGCACTCGTTAGGGTGATTACACAAGATATGGACTCATTTTGATTCACCGAGACATGCGTTCGGGTCAGGAGTACCGAGCTAGACTCGTTCGGAGGCACCGAGTCACGTATTAGTGTGATTAACACCTGTTCAGTGCTTTTTTGGGTGTACCGACTTCCATGCAAATCATTACTAGTGACCAAGGCACTGGTTAGGGTGATTACACAAGATTTGGACTCGTTTCGATTCACCAAGACATGCATTCGGGTCAGAAGTCCGGCGCTGGACTCGTTCGGATTCACCGAGTCACACATTAGTGTGATTAACACCCTTTCGATGCTCTTTCGGGTGCACAGACTTCCATGCCAATCATTACAAGTGACTGAGGCACTCGTTACGGTGATTACACAAAATCTGTACTATTTTTTATTCTCCGAGACACGCGTTCGGGTCAAGAGTACCAAGCTAGACTCGTTCGGATGCACCGACTAACAATTTAGTGTGATTAACACCGTCTCAACGCTCTTTCTGGTACACCGACTTCCATGCAAATCATTACAGGTGACCGAGGCAATCGCTAGGGTGATTACACAATATCTGGATTCCTTTCGATTAATCGAGACACGCATTCGGGTTAGGAGTACTGAGCTAGACTCGTTCGGATGCACTGAGTCACGTATTAGTGTGATTAACACCCTTTCGGCGCTCTTTCGGGTGCACCAACTTCCATGCAAATCATTACGGGAGACCGAGGCACTCGTTAGGGTGATTACATAAGATATGGACTCATCTCGATTCATCAAGACAAGGGTTCGGGTCAGGAGTCCCGCGCTGGACTCGCTTGGATGCATTGAGTCACGCATTACTGTGATTAACACCGTCTCGACGCTCTTTCGGGTACACCGACTTCCATGCAAATCATTACGGGTGACCGAAGCACTCATTAGGGTGATTATACAATATCTATATTCGTTTCGATTCAACGAGACACAGGTTCGTGTCAGAAGTCTGGCGCTGGACTTGTTCGGATGCACCGAGTCACGCATTAATGTTATTATCACCCTTTGGGCGCTTTTTTGTGTGCACTGACTTCCATGCAAATCATTACGGGTGACCGAGGCACTCGTTAGGGTGATTACACAAGATTTGGGCTCGTTTCGATTCACCAAGACACGTGTTCGAGTCAAGAATGCAGCGCTGGACTCGCTCGGATGCTAATCTCTCATAAATTGAGAACTAATTTTGTAACCGTTTAGTAATTATGTTACTAGGTTTGATATATGGAATATTTTGATCGTGTTTAGTGTTACTTATGGTACTAACATCCTTAATACCCCATTTGCTCGCCCAACAACCCTACTAATGAAGGGAACCACATCATTTTTACTACAATTTGCAACCTTTGGGCTAATCTACCATAATTTGAGAACTAATTTAGTAACCATTCACTAATAAGGTTACTAGGTGTGACATTTGAAACAATTTGAATATGTCTGGTATCACTAAAAGTACTAATATCCCATTTAATTACTTGAGAGCTTTACTAACATGGAAACCACGTCATTTTTACTTACAATTTGCAACTTCCAATCAAATGTCTCACAATTAGATAGTTAATTTGGTAACCATTCACTAATTAGGTTACTAGGTGTGATATTTGAAAGATTTTGACTGTGTCTAGTGTTACTTATATCTCCAATATCTCATTTACTCACTCAACATCCCTTCTAATGAGGAGAAATACATCATTTGTACTCATAATTTGCAACCTCTGAGCTAATAAATCATAACTTGAGAACTAACTTGGTAACGATCCACTAATTAGGCTACTAGTTATGATATTTAGAGCATTTGACTATGCATAGTTCCACTAATTGTACTAACATCCCCTAATATCCCACTTTGTTACTCAGGAGCCCTAATAATGAGGTAACCACATCATTTGTATCCACAAATTGCATCCTCCAAGCTAATCTCTCATAATTTGAGAACGAATTTGGTAACCATTAACTAATTAGATTACTAGGTGTGATATTTGAAATATTTGACTATGTCTAACGCCACTAATAGTGCTAACATCCTCTAATATCATATTTAGTTACTTGAGAGCCCTACTAATACAGAAACTAAATGTAAATTGCAAAATTAAACTAACAAAAAGAACACGAGCTTAACATTGAAATTAAAGAAACAAAGAGAATTACTTCAATAAATAGCGAATTAGGGAATTTAATATCCTCTTCTATCAACTCTACTATTTCATTAATGCTAGATTTCACTATCACTCTTCTTATTAAGAGAGCAAGTTTACAAAAATATTTTATATTCAGATTAAGATATATAAAATTCGACCTAGATATGAATTTTCTATATTTTTATGATAAACTCACATATAAGAAGCATTAAGATAAAAAGCTCAAAAACTACATAAATTATATTGATACTCTCGTTCAATATTAAAATCTATGTTCAATCAATTGTAGCATGTTTAAATCTCACCTTTCAGATTTTGACTCAAACTCACATGAATTATGTAAAAGATGGCCAATCAATCACATATAATAAAAACAAATTGAAAGGATCTTAAAGAAGAAGAAAGAAATATAAACTTTGCATTAAATCATTGTAAAGTTTCAAAAAATTCAATTAAAAACCCTAAAAATAAAATTAGTTCCTCAACATGGCAAAGAAATCCAATATCAGCTTTGGTCATAAGGTATTTGGGAAAGAATAAAGGGAAGAAATGAAAAGTTGGGGTAGATGAACAAAGACATAAACACTTTTTTTAATATGAAAAAGTATACCCCTCCTTTGAGTATAACCAGTTGTGAGTAATAAATCCATTCATAAAGATTAGCCTGCCCCTACAAACGTAGGCTGTCAGCAGTCAATCAATTGTCAGTTAGTCCTCTCCTCCTAACCAATCTCCCCATCCACACGATGCAACCTATGGCCGATGAACGACTGTGATGCTTTGACGAGACCCGTCCCGCCTCCGTACCGGGCGGGACAACATCGGGGTCCATATATAAAATAGCTTTTTATATATAAATATATATATATATATAATGATGTGATTGATTGTTTACTATATGTATCTTTTTATATATTAGAATATATATATATTATTATAAACTGATTGGATACCTGACAAAAAAAGAAACTGACTTGATAGAAATGTGAAAATATATTTAATATATTATATATAGTATATATAATATTAGAAAGTTGATGTAAAACGTGAATATATATAATATATTATGTATCGTGACTTCTTTACTCCCTCACTTTAACAATACTTTTATTTCCAAAAGATAACTCTCTCTCTAATTTACCAAAATATTTGACGAACTTACCTGTTCATGATTTTTGAGCAATGAGTTGTGTTTGCCAATAAGATTGTCATGGTTTGAGATTTAGTTACAAAATAATAAAGTCAAACATTTCTTATTGTTTATTTAGTTTTTCAACTATTTGATAATATTTTTAAATGTAAATATGAACCAAACCATAAAAGTAAGTAGTGAGTGATTCAGATATGGTGTGTGTTCTTTGGTTCTTTGTGCCTTTTGCAACTCACTGCTACAAAATATCTTTTACGGGTCTCCTTTTTAGGACACGCACATAAGTCCTAAAAAATATCTCTGTACTTTTTAAGACTGTCATTGAAAGTCCTTAAAAAACATATTTCAGGACTCGCGATGAGTGTCTTTAAAAGTCCAAAGGGTCCTAAAATGGCTTAATGACTCAATATTATATATAGTTTGCCTCCAAGGAAAATTCTTGATTGACATTTTTTATTTCAATTTTTTAATTTTTGCTTTTCATAAGTCACTGTTTTATTTCTTAACATATATATATATATAAATACATGTATGTTTCACCGTATAGTGGTGGAAATGAAAATATTGTACCCCATATGAATAAGTTAATGCCTTTTATCCTTAAAAAATAAAAAACAGAAAAACAGACTTATTCTGATGCATTATGGAGAATATAGTTGTTGTCCATTAACTTAGAAGCTGACGATCTATTCCTAATAATAAGATTAAGTAATTTTGTTGATAGGTGTGTGTTTCAAACTAGATATGACTACCAAGGGATTTTGGTATCAAACGTAACTATACAATTCTGTAGAGAGAGTAACAAATTACTTAATTTTCCTATATGAAACACACACCTATCAACAAAATTACTTAATCTTATTATTAGGAATAGATCGTCAGCTTCTAAGTTAATGGACAACAACTATATTCTCCATAATGCATCAGAATAAGTCTGTTTTTCTGTTTTTTATTTTTTAAGGATAAAAGGCATTAACTTATTCATATGGGGTACAATATTTTCGTTTCCACCACTATACGGTGAAACATACATGTATATATATATATTAAGAAATAAAACAATGACTTATGAAAAGCAAAAATTAAAAAATTGAAATAAAAAATGTCAATCAAGAATTTTCCTTGGAGGCAAACTATATATAATATTGAGTCACTAAGCCTTTTTAGGACTCTTTGGACTTTTAAGGACACTCGTCGCGAGTCCTAAAATGTCCTAAAAAGTACAAAGAAGTTTTTTAAGACTTACATTTATGTGCGTGTCCTAAAAAGGAGACCCGTAAATGATATTTTGTAGTAGTGTACAACAAGAAGTTGGACTTTTTCAGGCGCAAAACAAATTTTATAATAATGCGTCCGGAAATCTTTTTAGGGCACAAAAAGTTTCGTCCTCTAACGTCTACAATTGCTAGTCTGAAATAAAATTATATGAACACTTTAATAATAATCACATGCATGCATGCATTATCTTATATTACTTTTGTGTATATATGTATATATATTGGATTATAATAGTAACCATATACAACATTTTGGGCATTTAATGATATATATAAATATTGTTATTTTTTTTACTAGAATTATTAAGGCAATAGTAATTCTCTTAGGAAATATTGATATCTCTTAGTGATTTTTCGTAAAAATAACAACTTTTATATATATCATTAAATACCCAAAATGTTGTATATGATTACTATTACAATCCAATATATATATATAAGTAATATAAGATAATGCATGCATGCATCCTGGTGATTATTATTCAAGCGTTCATACAATTTTATTCCAGACTAGCAATTACTCTATTTTATTTTCCTTTCGATATTAACTGCAAATTATATTTATTAAAAGGAATAATGAAATAATTGTATAGAAAACTTTTGGTATCATCTCCTTTGCTTCCCTAATCATTTAAGTTATTAATTAATATTATATACAAACTAATATAATTAAGAATTAACAAATATTAATACTAAAAGCGAAAAGTTACAAATTTAATCTTAAGAGTTATGTTATGGAAATAGTTTAATTGGGGTATTAATTTCAAGGAGTGAGATTTTAATTATTTACTTTAAGCCACCTTTATAGCCCATTCAGGTTTTGATTTTGCAGTAATTACTAGATTAAAGTATTTTTTTATAATTTAGAAATGAAGTATTATGGAAATCAAAAGAAGAAAAAAAATCAACTTAGACAGTTTTCGCAAAAGGTAATTAGAAAAGTTTTAAATGGATAAAAAGAAAATATAAAAATATTTATTTTCTATATTAGATTTTTATTATTTACATTTTAATTTTAGAGTTTAAGTTTTAATTTGAGAATTTAAGTGATACATTTCAAAGCAATTCAATTTATCTAAATTATAGATTATTATTATTATTAATGTAATGCCCCAAATTTCCTAATAAGGTTTATGTAGAGTCCAAGAACTTTACTTAGCTAGTTAGATAGTAGTATTATAGTATTTATAGTATTATCTTTGTAACTGTGGATTTTTGGTTCAGACCGGGAATTATTTGGACACTCATAGTAGTACTTATAGATTTTCTAAGTTTAACCTATAGTTTAAGAATATTAATGTTAACCTAAGGTTTGATTATATGACTGATATTAATGATAATATTTATTATACTATAAGGTTTAGAAAAGGACCAATAGGATTTTAAGCACATGTTATGTATGGATGATTAAGGATTAAGTATTTTGAGGATTAAATTTAATAAGGGTAAAAGTTTGAATGCTATAAGGTCAGTCAACAGCTTTGAATACGTTGAGGGCTTAGTCAAGGTTGTTTACTCCATTCAAACTTAGCTAAAAATGTGTAATTTCGTGTTTAATTAATCAGCGTGTGCCGATATATCACAGCTATAAGGGGCGATATATCGCAGCACGTAGATACGGAAAACACGAGACGATGCACGACAGCCTCGGGCATACTGGCCCAGGCGATATATCGCCTCCTTCAGTATATTTCAAAAGTTTTTTGAATTCTTTTTCCTTTTAGCCATTCAACCTCTTGATAAGTCCAGCATCTTTTTGAACGAGTCTTCAGCCTCTGCTGAACGATTATTCAAATTATTTTCACCTAAAAAGCTATTATTTTTATTCAAGTAAAACTTAGATCTTTTCATTCCTAAACTCTATAAATAGGACCTAGTACCCAGCCATTATTCATCTTTTGCTCTAAGTTCAGAGGCTGCAAGTGCTAAGTGAGTGTGAGAGTGTAAACACCTGGGTTGGGGAATCATAAGCTTGATCATCATAAGCTTATCAAACACTTTGGGAAGTAAGGTTCTATAGTATTTCGGTTCGAGGTTTAGATTGGTCTACAAGTCTTTAAGGTATTTCCACACTCTAGCTCATTGGTTTTATGTTACTTTCTTTCTCATAGTCTTCTACTCAGTCTTCTAACCTCACTCTTATTTTGGTTAGGAAATCTAAGAGCTTGCTCATAAGTTTTTGGTAAGTATGTTTCTCCAAGGTTTAGTCATTCCATTCCTTCCATTCTTTTCATTTCTTTTTCTTCAAATCTACTCACCCTGTTATATATGGTTTTAGGAGTGTTCCAAAAAGTTCCAACGCTGTCCTCTTATCCCGGTAACTTTGGTAAGGAAAATAGGATAGAAATGCATATGTTATATGTTCTATATGTTATCTTATGTTTCTTATTTTATGATAAGTGTTATGATATGTATGTTTGTAGGCTTGGGCATATGACCCATATGACTAACAAGACCCCAAAAAGATTATGGGCATATGACCTACTTAGCTAGTAGGACTCCACTAATCTCATGGGCATATGACTTGTTTAGTCTATGGGACCCCAAGTAATAATGGCCATTATAGTATGTGTATGTATTAAGTGTTATGTTATGTCTTTATGATTATTATGAAATTTATGTACATGATGTATGTGTTAGATTTTCCTTGCTGGGCATTAGGCTCATTCCTTTTTGTTTTATGTGCAGGAAAATAGCCTTAGTGGCGGTAAGGTTCGTGGATGCTTGGGATTGTGTATCGATGGTGAATGGATTCAAGGAGTCGAGAGTTCGATTTCGAGGATGTAGTCTTTTATTTATGGGTTTATGTGTATTTTCCGCACTTCTTATGTAATTTCTTTCATTTTAAATCATGTTTTGTTTTTAAAGACAATGGGATCCCATATCCTACTTATTTTATGAGAGTAACTTTTGTTTCTACAAGTTTCTAATAAAGTATGGTATTTTCGCAAATGTAAGTTTTATTAAGGATTTGTATGTATAGTTTCGTTAATGGTCCAAAGGTCTAGAGTAGTGGGTCATTACAGTTTAGGACCTTGATTAGGAGGCCGGGAGGGCCATACTTGATTTATTATGGTATCTAATGATTATATGCATGTTTACGTGAAATATATTACTATATGATAGTGTATGCATGCATATGGGAGTATTTATTATTATAAGGGTATTTTGGTAATTTGGCCACTGTGGGCGTAATTGTATATTTTGGGTGCATGGTTGTGATTAATTAATATAGCCACATTATAAGGTGGATTGGTTCGAGCTAATCGACATGAGACGATCATGAGATGTAAGTGTTCGGTCTAGTCATAACGGGTTTAAGTTCGGGGCTCGGGGAGAGTTTCGGGGTGAATTTAATGATTAGAGCATTACCGGGAATTAAAGGGTAATGGGGTATGATTTATTGACATTTGGGAATATTGAGATTAGCGGGAACTGGAAAGCGTTAATTATGATTAACGGGATAAGTGGAAAGTTCCAATTCTACCCTTGAAATGGTTATAGAGACTTTAAGTGACTTAAGGGCAATTTGGTCATTTGGAGTTTGGATATATATGACTTAGGAGGGCTGTAGAAAGAACAGAGCCAAAACAGGGGTTTTCATCTTCTACCCGTACACCATCCTTCATCATCTCTTCTTTGGTGTTCTTGAGGCCATCTTGAGGTTTTGAGCTAGGAAATCAAACGTGGCAGCTAGGGAACTTGTTTCATCCATTAAAGGGGATTCAAAATCGTGTTTGAGGTGAGTTTTAGTCATTGAATTTAGGTGATACTCTGCTTTCTTCTTTAGTTTTTCAGTTTTGATTTCTTGTTGGAAGTTTGGATTTAAAGGGGTTTTGATTGATGGTTGGATTGGGTTTTGATGAGGGTAAGCTATGGGTGTTGTCTAGAGGTTAAATTGAGTGTTTGGAGTTGGTTCGAAGGGTTGGTTCCAAGGGAAAACGCAGGGGAGAGTTGGCTGGTGCGTGCTGGTTTCTTGGTTGGTTTGCGAAATGAGTCGCGGCCTGTCTATGGTGTGCCGCGGCTTGTGTTGGCTTTAAAGGTGAAACTGACTCTGTCAGGAGGGTGAGCCACGGCCCATCAGAGCAGATTTGGCCAGAATTGTGTTTTTAGCTTGGGGATGCTTACCATAGGCCTTGGGGTTGGTCCTACTACTTGGTTAAGTGGGGATTGATGTCCCGGAGGCTAGATATTGGTTTGGGAACTTGTGTTGATCATTTTTATTGATGGTATCCTATATTTGGTTATGACTAGGTGACTGTTAAAGGACTAAAAGTTGATCGTTCTCAAGGGTCGTTCTTTTAATCGTTCTAGCTCGACTTTGAGGTAAGAAAATTGCACCCTGTGTATACGTGACATGCACGGCTATTATTGATGCATGTTGGTTGATTACTGAGTATGACATGCATGGCTATTATGATGCATGTTGGTTGATTATTTAGTATGACATGCATGGTTATTCTTGATGCATGTTGGTTGGTTATTAAGCGTGACATGCATGGCTGGTATTGATGCATGTTGATTGCTGGATATATTGCATATGATGCGTAAGAAACATGTGATTAGGACATGCTTTGTATACTGGGTATGATATTGTTCAGAGCTTGAGCCTCTGTATTTATGCATGGTCCTAATTGTACTAATACCTGTTTAGTAAGTATTATACCCAAAAAATAGGAGAATGCATCCTAGGAGGCTAAGGAGAATGCATTCTAGGAGAGCTAAGGGGAGTGGTCCTAGGAGAGCTAAGAGGAGTGGTCCTAGGAGACCCCAAGGAGGATGTGGTCCTAGGAGACCCCAAGAGAGTGATCCTAGGAGAACCTAAGGATGAGGTCCGAGGAGAACTCAAGAAAGTGGTCCTAGGAGACCCCAAGGAGGATGTGGTCCTAGGAGACCCCAAGGGTGTGTTTGAGGTAAGCCTCCCAAGGTTTCCTAAGTGTTGGCTCGAACGTGTCCAAGGTAAGTAGCTAAGGAGGAGGAGTCCCAAGAATGGAGACTTAGATTTTGCCAAGGAGAGCCTACACAATGTCCGATCGGACATAGTTGGGAGATGCTAAAGGGGAGTGCCTCAAGCTTGTCCAAGGTGAGATGTCAAGGAGGATGCCTTGGATCACCTTGGTCCAAGGATAAGGCAAGATGAGGATGCCTCGGACCACCTTGGTCCGAGGAGAAGGCCACAAGGTTCGATCGGACCTTGATTGGAGAAGGTATGCTCGGACTTGTCCGAGGTGAGAAGCAAGGGTGTTGGCTTGGACCACTTTGGTCCGAGGAGAGCCATGCATATATCACCTTGATACAAGGAGAGCTTGAAGGAGTAATCAACATGCATAGACTACGTCAAAATCCCCGGAACAACTTCAGCAAGAATTGGTCTAAGCACCCGGGAATCTCTCACTCCTCACTCAAATTGAGGAATCAGTTGTATTTTAAATATTTCTTGTAATATAAATATAAGATGAATAATAAAATATCCCTATCTAAAGGGGATATCAGTTGAGGATCCTAGGCCTATAAATAGAGGGTTGGTGGGATCGTAAAGAGGTTCTTCTGCTTCTTCTTTCTAGAGAGAGAAAATTGGGTCTGTGTATTCTAGAGAGAGAAAGTGCTGATATTTGAGAGAACTCTTGTATTTTCACAATCTGTACTGAAGAAACTCAGTCGGCTCAGTTCATCTGATCTTGAGTATAGGTCTATAAATCACAACTCTAAGTGGATTAGGCTATTACCGACAATCGGGGCTGAACCACTATAAAAATCTCTTGTGTGTTCTTTATTTTCTTTATTATACCGTCTGTGTCGTTTACATTCTCTTGAAGGCTTTTCGTTATTGACGTTCTCACGTCGTTGGCTAAAAAGACAGTCAACAGTAAGCATGTTGAATACCTTGTTTATGGATATGGAACATGTGATATATGATTGGAGCATGACTTACTTGTGTATGACACTGACTAGTCAGGGACCGACTCTAAAGTCGAGAATCATGCATTGAGTGGCTCTATGGCACTAATGCTCACGTATTGAATGGCTCTATGGCATTAATGCGGGACCGACCCTAGGGTCGAAGAACTTATAAGCGCTTGCCTGGTCTACGACCAGATGACTATAGCCAAGGTATATGACCCCGGTGACCGTTTGTCACATGGCTAGGGGACGTTGTCCATAGCTTCGACTCTAGGGTCGAGAGGAAGGTTATGTTGGTGACTAATCACCATGCACCTGTCCTGGTCAAACTTATGAAATAACTTCTTATCAGTTAAGCCCTGGTGACCCTATCGTCACATGGCTAGAGGGAGCGATGCTCATTATCGTGACTTTCGGCTATTGTCACTTATTTGCTTGGACAGATAGTCCTGAATGGTTATTATGATCGTTGTTGATATTATATCATGCTTTATTGTGTTTTCTTGCTGGGCTTCGACTCACGGGTGCTACGTGGTGTAGGTAAAGGCAAGAGGAAGCTAGACCATCCTTGAGTTGGAGAGCTTAGGTGATGACGTGTACATATGCAGCTGCTCGTCCGCCACGGCCGAGATTTAAAGTGGAACTAGGGTTGAACCCTGTTTTGCCGCTTAGAACGGCCTGTTGTAAATATTTTCTGTAATAAACTCTGAAATTATATTTTCGGGATCCCAATGTATATATTAAACGTTCTAGTGAAGCGTTACCTCCTAACCAAAGTTTTTAATCCCTAAATCGCTAATCATACTTAATTCACAATTTTGGCCAAATGACTCGATTAGCGAGTTTAGCACTGTTTACAAGGCACACCGTAACGGTCCCTGGAGTTTGGGGCGTTACAATTATTATTTAGGTTAAAAGTCTATGATAGACGTCATCATGATGTAGTAGCTTACGACAACCTTAGCTAATTATTGAGTATTTTAGACCTAATCAACGATCGGATTACTACATGTAGTGTTCTAAGATCAACAATCACACTTATAAAGAGTATTTTTGTTAACTTTTGTGGTCAAAAGGCTTCGATTGGTGTCGATTGCCACCGATTTCACCCCAATATAGCAGTTTATGACAATTTTGGCTAATTATAGGGTATTTCAGACTTAATCAACGGTGGGATGTTCACTAGTGGTGTTCCAAGATCAACAATCACACTTATAAAAATAATTTATTTGTTGACTTTATTGGTTAAAAGGCTCTAATCGGTGCTAATCACACACTGATGTAGTATTTTATGACAACCTTAACTAATTATGGGGTGTTTCGGACCTAATTATTTGTTAGGTTGCCAATTATTGTGAAAATATTACATGATTGATAATAATGATACATGATAGTGTGAAAAAATAATGTGTAAATTGAGATTGTCCCTAGCCTTACTAATAAAAATATTATACAAAAATATTTATTTTCAAAATGAGTTTTTTATTATTTACGTTTTAATCTTAAATTTTAAGCTTAATTTGAGAAGTGATAATTTAAAAAAAAATTAATTTAATATAAATTGATATATTTTTATTATTTAAGTCAAAAAGCCTTTGATTGGCGCCACCTTGATGTAGAAGCTTACAATATTCTTAGCTAATTATAAAGTATTTATATCTAATCAACAATTATATTACCACCTATGGTGTTCTAAGATTAACAATCACACTTATAGAGTGTTCTTGTTGACTTTAGTAGTCAAAATGCTACAATTAATGTCAATTGCTGCCCATCTCACCCTAAGGTAGTAGTTTATGGCAACCTTAACTAATTGTGGGGTATTTTAGACTTAGTCAATGGTTGAATCACCACCTGCGATATTCCAAGATCAACAATCACACTTATAAAAGTGTGCTTCAATGGTTTTAGTGCTCAAAAGTCTTCAATCAGTGTCGATCAACACTAATCTCATCCCAAGTTAGTTCATTATGAATTTTTTTGCTAAGTATGTGGTATTTCAGACCTAATCAATAGTTGGATAGCCACCAACAATGTTCCAAGATCAACAATCACACTTATAAAAGTATATATGTAGACTTTAGTAGTCAAAATGCTCAAATTGGTGTCAATTGACACTGAACACACTCTGATGATGCAGTACTTTATGGCAACCTTAGCTAATTATGAGGTATTTCAGACTTAAATAACTGTCGAATTGCCAACAATTATAAAAGTAAGTCATCACCACAACTTCATCATAGCATTGACGAACAAATTAACCAGTACTATACTATTTGTAGAATAATCTATAAATCACAAGAAAACTACAACTTATTAATGTTAAACATTCAACAATCTAATTAAACTTATTCTCAAATACAATAGCAAAAATAATATTGAACATTCACGTTAAGCACTCTACCATTTATTTATTTTTATTAAAATAATATATAATAAATCTTATTTCCAAATACATTGTCCAAATTAATTAATGTTAAACATCATACCTCTATAAAAAAAATTAAAAATTAATTAATTTTATTGTGTAATATATTGACAAAATTCATCAGTGTTAAACATTCGACCATCTATAAGATTTTTTTGTTTTAAGAAAATCTAATTAATTTTATCGTTAAATATATTAGAAAAAATAATTAATGGTAAGCATTCTACCATTTATAAGTTTGTTTTGTTTTGTTTAAAAAAATATCACTTCAAATAATTAGAATATACATTTCATATGACTTATTCTACCATATAATATTCTCAAATCATGTTTATAATATATATTCTCAAACTTAATTAATGTTAATTCAATCATTCCAAAATGCCAACGCTTCTTACAAAACAGAAATACATTTGTTGCTAGAAGTAAATTGAAAGTTCACCTACAAAACAACTGAACAATTAATATTATTTTTTCTTTGATTTGGATTATGTAACATAAGCATTTAATTACTTACTTGCTGGTAAATTTTTACGTAGCCAATTTCGTAAATAAAATCCAATTTCCACTAAAATTGTCCTTAGTGCCCTTACTTTACCATTTTTTGTGTCATAAAGCACAACTTTAATTCTTACAAAAAAAAAAAGAGACACTGTTGCCACAACCGGTTTTAGTAAGTTCAAATTATAATTTTAAATATCTTAGGTGATGATAAGTGTACAATAAGTAGACCCTATCTTGAAGGACTTAGTCCTGTGTGGGATTGAAGAATTTTCCATTATGTATATAATAATAAAATTGCAATTGTTTTTTTATATATGAATATAATATATATATAATATCCAACATTTTCATTATACATTTTTTATTATAAATCAGAGTTTTAATACATAAAATGTACAAGTTTACAAATTTAAGAAATAGTAATGGAAAAATAGTGTTTAAAATATCATTTTATGTTTTTAATGAGATTAAAGAGAGAGAAACTTGAGTAGTTAAGTATTGGACCCAAATGTCATATAATTTTAATTGGGGATTTTTATAAAATTAAGAAAGTTTTGCTAAAGGGCTTATTTGAAAAGAATTTTAGTATTTTGGGTCCAAGTGTAATTTTAAAAATAAATTAAAAAAAAAAGGCTTCAACCTTTCTTTTTACCCGAGCCCCTCTCTCTCTCTCCTCAGAAAAACTTTCTTCTCTCTCTCTCTCTCTCTCTCTCTCTCTCTCGTGCGTGCGTCTGCCCGACCACCGATCATCCACCGGCGCTCACAGTTTATAGCCACGCGCCGGACCGTTGGATTCAGAGGCCTCCGAACTATCGTCCTGCGCGGGAATCTAGAGCTCACTCGCCGATTAAACACCTCAACTAGTCGATTTAAGTTCGGCCACCTCGCAACTTCAAAGTTGCGATTCGGCCACCTCGTGACTTCAAAGTTGCGATTCGGCCACCTCGGGCATTCGTTTGCCAATCCGTCACCACCATCGTGCTCCTCGTGTTGTGGGCTTCAAAACCCAATAACTTGTTCCTACATCTACCATAGTTGGGTGGTGGGCCCACCACGATCCACCGTAGACCGACGGTCAAAACTTAGTGTTCGAGGTTCCAAAGTACGTTTTGAGTCTTAGAAAATCATCGTTTGAATTGTTGTGGAACCTGATCATTGTGGTATAAATTCTTTGACCTATATTGTTATTGATTAGAGTAATTGTTATTATGTGTATTTATAATATATAATTATATATTCTTGATATATTGAATATTTTCTGTAATTATACTGGCTGTCTGGGATTATATGTATTTTTTACACAGGTTTTGATTTTGGAATTGTCCACTTTATAGCCGTTGTACTGTCCAATTTTCTAGAAAATATTAAATATTAAATAAATTATAAAAATACATATTTAATTGATTTTCCATTAATATGGAAATTATTATGATTAATTAATTTTAATTATTATTGTTATTGTTTTGTTAAGTAAATCAAGAATACAGATTCATATATATATATATATATATGAAAAGTGTGATTTATAGTAAACCTATTATTTAACCATTATTATTGCATATTAATATTTGAATATTAAAATAATATCAAATATTAGTTTCTTACAGTTATTGATATTTGTAAGACCAGTGAATTTTGGAGAAAGTATATTTATTATATCACTGGAATTGATATTATGACTAATTAATAATAATATAAATATTTATATTTATATTATTATCATTATATTGATTATTACAATTTTATATTAAAAATATGATTTCTTTTATAAAATGACTATTTGAATATATATACATTCATATATGTATTGCTATTGATGTATTTTGTTATTATTATTTAAATAAGTTTATTTATAGATGATAATTATTATTGTTGTTGTTGTTGTTCTTATTATTATTATTATTATTATTATCATGAGAGTACATTATTAAATGAGCAATGTTTTATATGAAGAATTATTTGTATCACGTTGATAATAATTATTATTATCATTCATATAGTTTATGGTATTGTTAATATACACTATCAATAGTGTATATTTACGATTTTGATAGAATTTAATAAATGATGTGCCTTGAATAGGATTTGTATGGATTTGATTGATTGACTCTTACTGAGCAATTTTAAAATAAGCTAAGGACCTAAGGTAAGTAAATCTCACCTTTTGTGCTTAAGTGTAAGATGCATGACTACATTGATTGTGTACATCTGATGAGTTAAGTATGATATGATGATGATGCATATGATAAGTATGTGAAGAATGGTTATATGAACACCATAAGGGTGTTGTGTGATATGTAATTGATTAATTCCGTGATATGTGAAAGATGTCTTACTTGGTTAAGAATGATATGAATTATGTGCAAGTATGTGTTCTTATGTTGATGGATATGTGGATTACTTTATGTTCATGATTTGTTATATGTTATGATATATGAAGCGTTTAAGTTTTTAGGCTGGAAACCTTAGACCTGAGTCATAGCTCTATGTTAAGGTATAACAACGCCACCAACCCAAAGCTTCATGTATTATGACTAAAGATGTTTTGAGTTATATGAGATGTGATACAATGCCTTGATTGAATACCATCAAACATGAATCATGAACATGAACATTGATATTTCAGCATCAGCATGTATGCATGATATGTACAGTTATGTGATACATTATTATGTGATATAAGACCATGCATATAAATATGAGGAAAATTGTGAAATGCCTTGAAATGTCTTATGTGAAGTGAACATTTTAATGACACAAGGCTTAAGCAAAGTGATAATAAGATGTTTAAAAAGGGTGCCACTGTTTTGATGAAGCAATCAAGTAAGTTCAGTAAAGAAGACGGAAATCTATAAGACTTATAATGGCTGCCCACTAGTGTGGGCTAGGTCAGAGTTGACCATTCAGATATGCTTGCCATGTTTCCGTCTTTCTCCTCCATATGTGTAATAAGTATGGCAGCTATTGCAACGATGAAATGAGTGTTATGATGAGCCTAGTTGCGATGATGGCTAGCCGGAGGAGAACCCATGAGATTCTATATGATATGTGTAACAAGCCCTGCAGGCATTGGCCGAATCAAACAGTGTGCACAAGTGATATTGGGCCCATAAAAATGTGAAACTAAAAGAAAGAGCATAAAAGTAAAGTTTGAAAGTGCATGAGCAATAAATGAAATGCATAAGTATATAAGTCAGCATATTAGTATATGTGCACTACAAACTCACGACATTCATGTGTATGTGTATGCATGAGATTTGCTTACTGAGCGTTAGCTCATTATGTTATTTTCCAACATTTTTCCAAGTGTGGCTTTAGCTGTTGAGCAACTTGTGGAGCACAGATTCAGTAGCAATGCAATAATGGTTTAGAGTTTTCATATGGCTGCCTTAAATTTAAAGTATTCATACGTGTAATAATTTCTACTAATAAGTTTATATAAAAGTTTTAAATTTTTCTGTATTTCTTCGTATCATTTTATTTAATTCTTTTGGTCAAGTGCCTAACATACTCGTAAACTCTAGAATTACGAGTATGTGGCGAACGTACCCTACCTTAGGGACGTTACAATATATATCTGTATCTATTTTTTATAAATGATTATACGTTTGTCTAGTTATATAGATTTGAAAAGTTATTATATTTTAATTGTGGTGTGGATGTTCTCTGAGCACAAGATAAATGATTATTTTTTGGTAAATGATTATTTGAATATTTTGGTGATTAGATGGAACAATCTAGTGAAAATCAAAGAGTGAGTTGGAGGAATATGGAAGTAGTAAAAACTTTTTTGGAGACTTGTATTGAAGAAGTATCTTTAAATGGAAGACTTGGAAGTAGTTTAAAGCCAAATTCATGGAACAAAGTTAAACAAGTTTTGGATATACTCATTCTTTTATTGTAACACAAAAGCAAATGAAGAATCATTTTGATTATCTAAAGGATAAATATCAAGCTTGGTTGCCAATAACTAAGAAAACACGAAATGTTTACGATCCTGCAACTAATACCATTCTCATGTCAAATGTTGAATGGGATGAGTACATTAAGGTTATTTCTCTTATCTAGGTATAGTCATATTATTTGATGATTTTGGATATTTTAGTTGTATATTAAAATGCATTGTATTTTGGGATTGGATATAGGCTCACCCAAAGTCAAAAACATTGAAAGGTTCTCTGTTACCCTTTCCGGACCTCTATTAAACACTCTTTGATGGTACTACTGCAACTGGAGTTTATGGTTGGAGTCCTAGTTGTACAACTCCTCGACCTGTTATCTCATCTACATCTCCTTATATTGAGACATATATTTCTGCAAAAGAAAGCGCACCTAGTAACCAAAATGATGAAGTTGCTAACATTTATCCATCTCGATATTCAAACCCTTTAGAAGGGCAAATGATGAGGAAGAAAAGAAAGCTATTATCTCAACAGGATATTGATGATAAGATGTCTATTGCATTGGAGTTGTTAATTAAAAAGAATAGTGGTCCTCATGTTGTGGAATGCATGAGAAAATTAGATGGACTTGGATGGGAGGAGCCTTTGTATAGTGCAACTATTAGTATACTTTGCGAAGGGGATAGCTATAGAAAAGCATGGATGAACATGAAAGATGTCAACATAATGGATAATTGGGTTAAGGCTATGGGAAAAAAATTGGGATATTTTTTATTTAGTTAATTAAGCTATTATTGTGCTAAGAGAACTTTTAATTTGCTATATCATGTCATGAACACATTTTTCCTTTTGTGTATCGAAGTTTATTGATCTATTATAATGATCTATGAATGCTTTATTTTCCTTTATATTATCAATCCTAGTAGTATTTTTTTCCTCTAAAAATGTATAATTTTTTTTCTTTTTGAACAGATTTAACATGAATTTTGAGAATCAACTTTTAATATTAGTAATTTTCTATTGGTATGTACGTCGTTTTAAACTCAAACATATAGTTGAAGATAATACATCTGCTTTATCTAGTGCAAGATACACTTTGGAGTTGTTATATGGCTTAGATCGACAATGCATAGAGTTGATGCAGATGTCTCGTGATGCATTTGTTCTTTTGTGCAATCATTTTAGACAGAGAGAATGGATTAAAGATAGTAGGCATGTATCAGTTGAAGAAAAAATAACAATATTTTTAACCATCATAGCACATAATGAGCGATTTATTATCATGAAGCGGAGATTTCAACACTCTTCACAAACTGTTCACAAGTATTTCCATAAGGTTCTTGAAGCAATGATGCATTTTGCAAAAGAGATGATAGTTCTTACCACAGTTGATCTTCGAATCAAAAAAAATATTAGAAAAATATTCGAGGTATTGTATTTTTATATCATAATTGTATAAATAAAATGTTTGTCATAAATATTTTAAGTTGTAAATTTATTGCAAGGGCAATTGGTGCACTTGATGGAACATTAGTACATGTTGTAATCCCATTTAATAAACAAACTGCTTATAGAGGAAGAGGAAAGGGTAACTACTACAAAATGTTATAGTAATATGTGACTTCAACACGGTCTTCACTTATGTTTATGCAGAATGGGAAGGGGTAGCACATGATTCACGAGTTCTAAGAGAGATATTAACCAATCCAAATAATTGTTTTTCATTTCCTCCTCCAAGTAAGTAATTATAGGAATGGAATTTATTGGTACGATAACTTAATTCTCTATTTTAAATAATTTAACACTTTATTTGTATACATTTCAGATAAGTATTACCTATGTGATGCAGCATATCCATGCACTTAGGGATTTTTACCTCCTTATCATAATGTTCGATATTGATTAGGAGATTATCGTCGTAGGTGTGTTGTAACGAAAGAGGAAAAGTTTAGTCATGCCCACACTCAACTTCGAAATGTTATCGAACGTTCATTTGGAGTTTTGAAAGTAACATTTCTAATATTATTGGATAAGATGGCTCCTTATGAGTTTCATGTCCAAAGAGATATTGTTATTGCATATTTTGCAATTAATAACTTCATTATGAAAGTGCGTATCAATGATGAATTGTTCAATCAATTTGATCAACTTCAAGTACTCTTTGAGGAAGAATTAGAAGAACAAATATTGGAGGAAACAAGTGAACCTAGTTGGAGACTAATATATTAATCATGTTTTGTATTTGAATATTTTCACTTCTTTTTAAATAAAATATAATTTAATAAAGTTGTTAATATTATATAATTAAAAATACTGATAATTGTGATAATATCTTATTATTCAGATTTGCATCTGGACACTACTAAGGAAACATCTCTGTTTGGATTTTGATTGGTTTTTAAATTAGTTAGTTAAGTGTTATGATATTCTTATAACTATGATTAACCAGTAATCATTTTTTGGTTTCAAGAGTTAAATCATATAGCTAATGGTTCTATGAATCCCACGAATACTATTGCTGTATATATTTTCCTTTTAAATTTCACATATTTACTCACTTCATATGCATACCCATCTATATCTATTTATATACATTATGTCTCTGTGTGAATCTATTGTTTTGCCTATCCTAGTTAGATTATGTCCATGTGTATACATTACCTTTCACTTTATTTTATTCATCTAATGTTTTCTCTCGTGCTTTTTTACTGTGTCCTTAACAAGTTCTTATCCTTTTCTCTTATGTATCACCACATGTTTTTTATTTTATTTCCAGCAAAGTGTTTTGCGGTCCTCCTGCTACTGGTCCAATGGTTTGGCTATGCAGTTCTTTTCTACTACCTCCCTTCTCTCAGTTTCTCTTCTTATATTATTTACAATTAGTTATTAAATATTTTGTTTTATCTATGTTTGCTTTGACTAGTGTCCTACAATTTTGAAAATTCAACTATTTCTTGTCCTGTTTTGGTGTTTCTCTGTCTTTGATTCAAGTGTTGTGTATTTCTGAATAAATTCAACTATTCCTGTAGTGTTTTTGTTGTTTATTATTCTAAATTTAAATTTCTGAAGTTCAGGTTTGTTGGCATTATGAGGACTCAGGGGTATACTCGGTCAAAAGTGGTTATCATCTAGTTGTTTCAAGCCTCACTTCTCCTTCCTCTTCTTCTACTCAGCCTATTTCCCAACGGTGGCGTACCCTATGGTCCTTGAAACGTCCGAAGAAAGTCAAGTTGTTCTCTTGGCGTGTTTGTCATGGTATCATTCCAACTGCTAATTCTCTTCAGGCTCATCTTGTTCCGTGTGTTGGCTCTTATTCTTATTGTGGTTGGCGCCACGACAATGTCTTACATGCTCTCTTCCTTTGTCCTTTGTCTTTTCAAGTTTGGAGGTTGACAAGGTTTTGGAGTCTCATTAAGCATACACTATCCTGAGTATTGTTGGTACTTTGCAAGCTATACTTTCCTCTTTGTCCCCTTCTAATTTTGCTACAATTCTCATTTATGTTTGGACTATTTGGGGAGAGCAGAATAAGGTGAAACATGGCTCTCATTTTCGTACTGGTTCTATTCTTCTTTATTGGGCACTTCAATATTATGAGTCTTGGCTAAGAGCTTAGCTATTTTAACACCACTTTGGTTTACCTCAAGCTCGGGTGACCCCAGTCTTCTTATGGACAGCCCCACGCTCAAGCTCTCTCAAGCTGAATGTGGATTCAACAATTAATCTTGAGAATAGCTTGGTTGGTTTCGGTGCAATAGTTAGTGATTCGAAAGGTTTTCATTTGCCATCTTTGGCGAAGCAGTTTACTAGTTTCTTGTCATCGAATGATGAGGCTTTGGCCATTTCTTTTGCTTTGTCTTGATGTTTAGAGCTTAGTTTTTTTATTTTAATTATTGAGAGTGATTTAGAGGTTGTTGTCTACATTTTTCTCTCTTCTAAGACTTTATTATTCCAATGTAGTTATCTTATTAGGAACATTAGATTATTATTATCTGTCTTTTTAGGTGTATGTCTAGCTTATGTGTAACAGAATAGTAATACAGTTATGTCTAACTTATGTGTTGCATAATAATAATACAGCTACTCATAGTCCGGCTAAATATACAATTTACATAGAAAAAAATGTTTCTTAATTGGAAGAAATTTCAAAATGTATTATATGACCATAATGATGACCTATATTATGTCCTGTGGACTCCATGTTTTCCATCCATGAACGTTTTGTCAAATTTGTTAAAAAAAAATAGCAATAAAGAAAAAGAAAAAATATTTACTGAAATAAAATATTTTTTAAATTTGATGCAAATTAAGTAAAAATATGTTTGGTATTGTTCTCTGTTTTTTGTTTTCAAAATTATGTTTTCAGAAATGAGAATAAAAAACTGTTTTTGTAGTTTTTAAAAAACAAGAGGTGTTTGGTTAATGTTTTCTAAAAATAATTTTTTAGTTTTATTTTTTTTAAATCTTAAATAAAAAATTAATAAATATATTTACGAAGAGAAAAATATTTTAAAAGTTTGTAATAAATAATGAGATAAAATAATTTGAAAGAAAAAATGATGAAAAATAAGAAGTGAGAAAATTTGAGAACAACAGAAAACAACTTTTTCTTGTTCTCAAAATTTTCTGTTTTTTGTAACTTTGTTTTTAAAAATTATTTTCTAAAAACAATACCAAACACTCCATTTGTTTTCAAAAAACTGTTTTTAGCTTTTAAAAACAAAAAACAGTTTTTTAATTAATGTGCCAAACACCCTCATTATTTCTAAGTTTCATAGCAAATCATGATGCATTTGCATAACTTGAACACAAAAGTCCAATAAAAAGCAGCCTCCACCACCCACGGCAATGGCAATCATGTAAATACCATACATTTGGTTCAATTCCGAGCAAGAGATAATAGTATGGAGGCTTTGATAGCCTCTTATGGAGACGCATCGTCGGAATCCGACTCCGAGTCGGCAACCCCATGTCAGCCTCCAACGTCTTCTACTCACCCGGAATTAACTTCTCTTCCTCCGCCCCCGGTTTCTCTCCTTATTCCCCCGAATTCCATCAGTAATTATCAATTCCCACTACTTCTTACTTTTTCTTCAATCTTAATTTTATCGGTCCTTTCGGGTATCACCCACCAAATGTTTGTTGTTTTGACTGTGAAGGAGGTCTTGATTTTTCTCCTGGAGAACAGCCCGGCAGAGTTAGGACATTTCCTCATGTCGAAGGGAATTACGCTTTACATGTCTATATCCCAGGTTGGGTTAAACCTAATTTCTTCAACTACTTTGAAATAAGTCATTGGATATCAATTATCAAAGGTATTTGCTGAGTATTTAACTATACTAAATATTGTGTTTATAGTTTATATACCATCTGCGCCAAAAAAGGAGCTGGCTTTGTTCTTGAAGAAATTGTCTCGTCTTGTGCCTGGTCTTTACGTGGTCGACGTTGATATCCCACTTGACATTATTGCCAAAGATGATAATAAGCTTGAACAAGTTGCTTTAGGGAGGGAATTTCATATAAGCTTAGGTAGGACTGTTCCAATCCGAGTTCACCAGATTGACTCGGTGGTGGCTATGCTTCGTCAGAAGCTTCAGTTTCAAAGGAGGTTAGAGTACATCTTTCTCGTTTTTCTTCTTTGTGAATTGTAGTACAGCTGAAGTTTACATGACCCATTATGTGAATTTGATTCAGGTATTGGATTGATTTTAGTAAATGGGAGGTTTTTCTCAATGATGATCACACCCGAACCTTTTTGTCAATGGAAGTTACTACAACGGGATTAGCTGAGGTATGCTAACAACTGAATAGTCTCTGGATATAGAATGACATAAACTTCTCCTTTTCACTTATTTGCCTTGAAGTGATCAATTACTCTCTATATAACTATCGTGGTTGCTAGTTTTTTAGTTGCCAAATCATTTGGGAGAAACTCTGGTTATTGTATTGCAACTGGTTTGAAGCTTATCTTTGGGTTCACTTAATTTCAGATAACAAAGCAGATTCAAGCCGTCAATGAGGTTTATAAGCTTCATAATCTTCCTGAATTTTACAAGGTTAGCTTTGCTGTGAATATTATCTGCACAAAGTCTTAGCTTTAACTAAAATCTGAACTTCCTTACTTGGAGCTTATTATTTTGGGGATAATATTTCTAATTTTTCTTAGGTCACTCCATAACATTGGATGTTTCATGTTTGTTATAGGATCCACGTCCTCACATTTCCATTGCTTGGGCATCTGGTGACATCGACCATTCCTTGAGGAGTGCGGTTCAAGAAGAAAGAAGAGGCACGGTTGCGGCCTCGTCGAAGAAATGCATTTTTACTAGTAAATTCACTGGTATTGAGTGTAGAATTGGTAATAAAGAGTATAAGATATGTAAGATTCTAGATAAGTGAAAAGACGGGCCAATCACTTCCATTACCATTAGTATGTTTTTTTTTTTTTTTTAACAGTTAATATGTGTTTGCCTATTTGGTATTTTTTAGAGCTGTGCATTTATTTGAGTTAAGTTTTATCTTATGTGGCTAATAGATTGTTGATTTATCGTGTCATATGTATAATTTACAATTTTTATAAATTATTAAAATTAAAAATAATTCAAAAAATATAATTATTCTTTTTAATTCTTAAAAGATTAATTTTTTTAATAAAATTTTCAAATATTAAAATAATAAACTAAAAATCATGTGTATTATTAGTAAAATTAAATTATTTATTTTTATTAACGATGGAATTAATAAATTTTAAATTAGATTAGTTTAAGTTTTGTAAAAATAAAAAAGATTATTTTTTGATTTTGTTTTAATATTTAAAAAAAAATTCTTTAATTAATCTTTTAAGAATTTATCAAAAAAAATTAATCTTTTTGGAATTAAAAGAAAAAATATTTTTTTTGAATTTTTGAATTTTAATATTTTATAAGAAATAATATTTTAATTTCAAATTATTTTTTATTTTAAAATATACATGACAAGTCAGTAATCCGATAACCATATAGGATGAAAATTAACATAAATTTTACTTAGTTTAAAAGTAATTTTTAACTATTCGAAAAATTCAAGAGCACAATAATGTATTTGTCATAGTTAGGAAAAAATCCTAAATAACATATTTGTTTTAAGAGACAGCTAACTACAACGTTCACAAATTTTTGCACTATCCCACTTGTTATAGTTAAGCTCACAATAAAATTATGTATGGAAAATCATAAATTTCCAAGTGGAGGAGACCTTGGTTATAATATTACACGGTCAATTTGATATATGCACTATTAAAGAGTCGGTTAAAAGTTAGTTGGTTCTGTTAATTGTGTTTGTTATTTTTGTTAGAGGTTGTTACTCAACAACCTTTCTTGTATTAATTGCTAACACTCGTTAGCCTTAATATACAAATAATACCCTGTATTTCTTTATGAGATTAATGAGAATTACAATTCATTTTCTTTCAAAGTCTTTTCCTTAATATGGTATCAGACCTTTTTCTTTTGTGAGCTATGGAGCAAACTTCAGGGGCCGTCAATGTAACGCCCTGGTTACCCCAGAACAGTTACGGTGAACCGGAAATTTGACTCGCTACCCGAGTCCTTTGGTTAAAAACGTGATCTAGGTACCATTAACAGGTTAAGGTGAAAAACCAATAAAAAGGAAAGGGTACGTTTCATTAAGTAAATAAACTGCTCATGAGCCTTTTAAAATGTTTACAAGTAGTTCGTAATACAAAAGAGTTGCTACAGCTTCAAATTTACAATCCCCGCCGGCCTAAGCGGCAAAAATAGGGTAAACCCCTAGTCCCTCTGAGAACTCCTTGACCGTGGCAGCCAAGCGGCCCTGTATGTACATTACATCGCCCAAGCTCTCCACTCAAGGCTGGCCAAGCTTTTCCTTTCCTTTACCTGCACCACATAGCACCCATGAGCCAAGGCCCAGCAAGAAAACATAGCAAGACATGATATAATATCAACAACGTTCATAATAACCATTCAGGACTATCAGTCCAACAAGTAGGTGGCAATAGCCAAAAGTCACAGTAATGAGCATCGCTCCCTCTAGCCATGTGACGATAGGGTCACCAGGGCTTAACTGATAGGTGATTTCTTACATAAGCTTGATCAGGACAAGTGCATGGTGATTGGTCACCAACATAACATTCCTCACGACTCTAGAGTCGAAACTATGGACAACGTCCCTTAGCCTTGTGACAAACAGTCACCGGGGCCATACACCTTGGCTATAGTCATCTGGTCGTAGACCAGGCAAGCGCTTGTAAGTTTCTCGACCCTAGGGTCGGTCTGGCATTAATGCTATAGAGCCATTCAATGCATGATTCTCGACTTTAAAGTCGGTCCCTGACTAGTCAGTGTCTCAAGCAGGTAATCAGCATTCACTAGCACTTAATATGCAATCCATGTCCACATATATCAACCAGCATGCCTCAAATATCAAATCATACATGCCATATACCTGTACAGGGTGCAACTATATTCATACACTGTTTTCTTACCTCTGGTTCGAGTGAAGATTATAATATGAACGACCCCTGAGAACGATCAACTTTTAAAATCCTTGACGGTCACCTGGTCATAACCAAATTATAGAATTTATCAATAAAAATGATAACCGAGGGTTCCCAAACCAAATCCCAGCCCCCGAGACATCAAATACTACCTAACCGGGTACTAGGTTCAACCCCGAGGCCTATGGTTTGAATCCCCGAGCCAAAAACCTCATTTTAGCAAAATTGGCCTTAAGGGCCGCGCCCCCCCCTCTGTTGCGCCGCGGCGCGCCTCCAGACAGAGAGGCTCCCTGCCTGCCAAACGCCAAGGGCCGCGGCGCTCCCCTGCTGCGCCGCGGCGCTCAGCCCAGAATGGCTAAGTCGGCCACACGAACCAGTTTTTTCTCCCTGTGCAATTCCCTCTCAAACCAGACCTTTAAACCCTCATAAAACCTCCCTCAAACATGTAACTAAACCCCCACATAACCCCCTTAGCTCACTCACATCAAACCCCAATCAAACCAACACCAAAACCCCCTTTGATTCTCACTTCCCACATCAAACTCCATGAATTACAAACTAAAACAAAAACAGAGTACTAGCTGAAAACAAAGGCTAAAACTCACCTTGAAACCGATTTTGAGCCTCCCTCACAAGCCAAATCAAGTCTCCAATCCAGCCCTTAAGGTTCCCTAGCTTGAACTCCCACCAAGAACTCAAAACTCTCAAAGGAGAAGTGAAGAAGGTGATGTACGGGTATGGAGGAAGCAAACCCCTGTTTTGCTCTGTTTATTCTACAGCTTTCTAAGTCACTTAAGTCATATATATCCCTCCAAAAAGACCAAAATACCCCTTGTGTCAACTTAAGCCTCTAAAGCCACCCTAAGGGCAAAATTGGTACTTCCCGCTTAACCCGTTAATTATAATTAACGCTTCCCAATTCCCGCTAATCTCAACATCCTCAAACATCAATAATTCATATCTCGTTACCCTAAAATCCCCGGTAACGCTATAACCACCAATATCACCCCGAGACTCACCCTGAGCCTCGAGCTCAAACCTGTTATGACCAAACCGATAAATCATGTTTAAAGATCGTCTCATGTCGAAATACTCGATCCAATCCACATTATAATGTGGTCTCACAATATATCATTATCACGCAAACAAATATTCAAGTATACCCTCAACGGGCCAAATTACCAAAATACCCCTATAGGCAAATGTGGACTCACATGCATGCATTTAACATCATATTATAATATAATTCTCATAAACATGCATAAACACATTTAATGGCATAATTAAACAGTTATGGCCCTCCCGGCCTACTAATCCGGCCATTAACCATAATAGGGAATCCGGGGCATTACAGAACCACTTCAACTCTTGCACTCTGATTTGTGGGGTCCTGCCCCTCATACCTCCTCTAGTGGTTATAAATATTATATCAGTTTCATAGATGCCTTCTCTAGGCACACCTGGATTTACATGCTTAGAACTAAAGATGAAGCTCTTCCCACCTTCACCAGTTTTAAGGCACAAGCAGAATTGCAACTTGGCTTCAAAATTAAAGTCATTCAGTCTGATTGGGGTGGGGAATATCGTTCATTCACTAATCTTTTGAGCCAATGTGGGATAATTCATAAAATAAGCTGTTTTCACACCCATGAACAAAATGGTGTGGCTGAGCGTAAGCACAGACACATCATTGAGAGTGCCCTTACACTTTTAGCTCAAGCCTCTCTTCCCCTCAAGTATTGGAATGAAGCTTGTAGAAGAGTTGTCTTCCTCATAAACAGAATGCCTACTCCTCAACTCAATTACATTTCCCCACTTGAGATGTTATTCAACACTAAACCTGACTATAAATCTCTTAGGGTCTTTGGTTGCTTGTGTTATCCAAACTTAAGGCCTTATAACAGATTCAAACTACAATACAGATCCAACCATGTGTTTTTCTTGGTTATAGTCTCTCTCACAAAGGCTATAAATGCCTTGCCAAGGATGGAAGGCTTTATATTTCCCGATATGTGTTATTTGATGAACATATTATCCCATATTCAGAGGTTGCACTTCAAGCAAAATCCCGTATTTATCCACCTGTTTCTCTTCCTTCCGCTGCTCCTCCTGTACTCCAAACAATCTCACCTTCCTTTGCTCCATCAGCTCCTCCACTAGATCCTGTTCCTTCCTCTCGATTGGTGTCCATCCAGTCTATTCCTTCATGTTCTCAATAGGTCCCTCCCATCGTCTCTCATCCTTCCTCTCCTCCAGAAATTTCATCTCTTCCCTCCATCGCTCCTGACCATTCTGACTTCATTCATATGGCAAACAATCATGTACCCTCTTCTCTCAACCAAGATTATGAGACACAAGCTCCACCAGTTTCTGACCTTTGTGATATACAGAATACTGCTACTACTGTTGTTGATGTGTTACAGGTACCAACTTTGTCTCCTGCTACTCCCATCAATAATCATGCTATGCAAACTAGAGCCAAGTCTGGCATTCGCAAGCCTAGAGTTCTCACTGCCTCTCTTGAACCTTCCTCTCTTAAAGAAGCTCTCAAGATCTCCCATTGGTTTCAAGTTATGCAATCTGAGAATCATGCTCTGAAGAAAAATAAGACATGGATATTGGTTGATCTCCCTGAAAACCACACTCCTATTGGTTGCAAATGGGTGTTTCGGGTCAAAGAAAATCCTGATGGTTCTATTTCAAGGTACAAAGCAAGATTGGTAGCTAAGGGATATCACCAACAGGCAGGCTTTGATTTTAATGAGACTTTTAGTCCAGTGGTTAAACCTCTCACTATAAGAGTTATTCTCACACTTGCTCTTACAAAAGGGTTGAAAATAAGGCAGCTAGATGTAGATAATGCATTCTTAAATGGGGATCTACATGAGGAAATTTATATGGTTCAACCACCTGGCTTCATTGATAGTGAGTGTCCCAACAAGGTATGCAAGCTCAACAAAGCTTTATATAGGCTCAAACAAGCCCCAAGGGCCTGGTTTGAAAAATTGTCTACTGCTCTCTCTAGTTTTGGTTTTGTCTCAACCAAAACAGATCAGTCTCTCTTTGTTCAAGCTCAACCAGACAGTTGCATCTATGTGCTTGTTTATGTTGATGACATTTTGGTCATAGGTAGCAATGACAATCATGTTTCAGCTCTCATCACTCAGTTAAGCACCACCTTTGCCTTAAAAGATCACGGCACTGTCACATATTTCCTTGGAATTCAAGTTCTCAATACACCAGATGGAGTTCTGCTTTCTCAGAAGAAATATTTGCAAGATCTTATCTGCAAAGCTCAACTTCAGGGAGCCAAAACTCAAAGCTCACCAATGAATAGTGGGCTCAGATTGTCCAATTTTGGAAGTGATCCTGTTGAAGATGCCACTCTTTACAGGTCACTTGTGGGAGCCTTGCAATATGCAACTATAACTAGACCTGACATCACCTTTAGTGTAAATAAGGTTTGTCAATTTATGCACAATCCATTACAGTCTCACTGGGTGGCTGTTAAACGAATCATTGAATATCTTGGTGGAACTTTAGACTATGGACTTCATCTTAAAGCAGTCTCCAACTTCAATCTTACAGCCTTCTGTGATGCTGACTGGGCCTTGGACCCTGATGATAGGAGGTCTACAACTGGTTTTTGCATCTTTTTAGGTGAAAATCTCATAGCTTGGAAATCCAAAAAGCAAAGCACCATCTCTAGGTCCTCAACAGAAGCCGAATTTTGAAGCCTTGCTGATGTAGTTTCTGAAGTTACTTGGGTTCAATCCTTGCTCCATGAGCTGCATTTCAAGTCAACTATTGTCCCTTGCATCTGGTGTGATAATCTCATTTCAGTTATGCTTGCAGCAAATCCAATTCTTCATGCTCGTACGAAACACATTGAGATAGATCTTTATTTCGTTCGAGACAAGGTGCTTTCCAAACAGATTCAGGTTCAGCATGTACCCTCTTCAGCACAATTAGCAGATTGCCTCACCAAACTAATTTCTAACTCCAAATTTTCCATTATTCGAGACAAACTGTCCGTGGTTTCTCACCCCACTCAGTTTGAGGGGTCTGTTAAAGAGTCAGTTAAGAGTTAGTTGGTTCTGTTAATTGTGTTTGTTATTTCTGTGAGAAGTTGTTACTCAACAACCTTTCTTGTATTAATTGCTAACACTCGTTAGCCTTAATATACAAATAATACCCTGTATTTCTTTATGAGATTAATGAGAATTACAATTCATTTTCTTTCAAAGTCTTTTCCTTAATATGCACAAGCGTATAAATCTTTCAAATAAACAGTACAGATTTACTACTGTAAATATAATACGTCCTAAAGAAATATTGATTACATTGCAGCCAAGGCAAACAGTAGCCACACTCATAAGGGATACCATTTGATAGGCTGCAAGAGTTCTAAAATTGAGTGGCATTTTAGAATTTGGGTCATGCGGTAAGAAACATTTGGTGTACATTATATACAGAATGTCCTTCGTGGTGCCATGTGGATTGGAGACAAGTGAGCAGCAAAAATTGGAATATTCCAAGAGAATGGAGATTCAATGCATAATGGTGCAATTTTTAATCAAAGGGGTCAATACGAGGGTCGTGTTCGCTTGCCATTGCCATTCCCGTACAGAGGCATGTTGTACACATAACCTGCAAAATTGCAATGTTGTGATTAAAACTTTTCTCTAGTAGTAGTAGTAGGAGAGGAGTATAGCTTCCGAATCTGCTAGTCACACTTGAGAGGAAAGCTTTAATTTTAGTTAAGAAAATTCAATTAAACAAAAATAATACTGATCAATTGCACGAAGAAGAAATTAAAGCCACGCTTGGGTAGGTGTTCAACCTTTCCTGATCCTGAGCAATTTGAACATCTTTCTGTTCTAGGTGGTGATAGAGGTTTATTTTCACCATTAGTTGAGGACACCGGTTCAATAAGAACAAGGGTTCCTGTGGTTGAACACCGAGCACAAGCAAGATATCCTGCATGGATTAAAAGAATAAGAAACACATAGAAATAATCACTTCTGTAATCAAAATCTCAATGAGGAATATCATAGGCAAATGCTAACTTTTTACCATCACTGGTCAAATCAAATACTATAGTCTTAGTTTAACTTCTTTTTTCTTTTTAAAAAAAAAACACTAAGCTCCTGGTCTCTTAGACACAAGATGGCAAACATAATGCACAGAAGATTTATCCCCCGATAATTAATGCTAAGTTTTCAAGCTTTTCAACATGATGCAGGTCACCTTTGAAATACTAACTCCGTGTGGCCAATCCTATTGATTAAAACACATTCTAGCAGAGTTATCTTGGTAACAAATACTAGATTTTCAATCAAGGCCATAGTCATGTGTCAGAATAGGCATATGAGATAACTTTCAAAAAAATTCATACCAGTTCCAAGACAATATTTGCATCTTTTATGCTCCTGTAGTTTCACATTGTTTATTTCAACAATCATTAATGCTGAGATCACTCCAACTGCTCCTCCTGAGAATGATGCTACAATGGGGTCAACCTGACTGCAATTTGACAAGGAAGGAATTCAATAAATGACACCGACATGATATTGTGTGAAAAATCATTTAGTAACTTCATAGCAAAGATTTACCTCAACTGCATTGGCAGATGCATGCTTCTTATAAAATCTTCATATGATGTGCCTCCTATTCCCAGCTTAAGCTCCAACTGAGATACGAATGCAAAAAGACAAGGGAAACATATAGAAATAAAATTGATTTTAGGCCTTGATAGAACTAGTCTTCACTTGAGATGTGTCCCTAACTACTACCATAACTACACTGAACACTAATTTATCCAATAAAAACAACATTATATAGCTTAAAAATAACTTACACTGGGTGCAAGAAGGCCCCCAAAAAGCATAATCCCAGCAATCAGAGAAAAGCAGGAAGCATAGTACTGCTTAAGGTTTGCTGAAGTCTGAAATCAATGTACATGAGAAACACAATGAACTTCGTTCACTCTTTCTCTATAATAAAAAAAGGAAATGAAAACACAGGTAAAAGAGATTTGATAAAATGAAATGGACGAATCAGTGAAACAAGGTCCATAAGTTTTCCAGTTTATGGGAAGAAAACTTACCAAAGGAGGCAAGAAGGGAATGAATGATGGGAAATTAGGAAGATCAATTTCTCGCTCATCCTTTGAAACTCCAAACTCGGCACTTTTAATTCTCTGTTGTATTCTCAGCCTGCGAACCTACATTCATTGGAACAATCCCAAATCAAATCAGAAGATGACACCTCGTCAACAAGATACGAAAGTAGAGTATAATCAATTTGTTATAGTTAAGTTTATGATATGTTACGCTTAGAACTGGTCCTAAGTACAGGTATGGGTATAAGACAGAGCAATAAAGGAAAATATAAAGCTGCTAGTACTAGGAGAAGGGTCCATTTGCAATCAGATCAAATTTACAGACTTACATTTCGAAAAACCAAGCTGGAAAAATACGTGGATACAAAGTGATCAAAAGACATATCTTGCGTTTTCATACTCCCTTTAACGAATATTTGCATCTTCATAAGCTACTATTGGCTCCTACTCATTAAACATAGGCTAATACTTATCACAACCTAAACTAGTACACTAGTAATCTAGCATAACCAAGTAAGAAAAAGCATGTGCTAATAGAAAAAAACAGTTTCACTTGCCCACCTCTTCCATATGCAAAAAAATTTTGTTCCTGCGACTTCGTATATTGTCCTGAATTTCTTGTAGTTCCATATTGGCAAAGTCTTCCACTGTCTCCGGCCCCTCAATAATACAAAACCTGTATTTGGATAGGGAAGCACGTCATTTGAAGACATTTATTCATAACAATTCATCTTCTTCTTGACCATACGCAAATCCAGAGTACTCGTTACTTGGAATTATCTACACTAGTAAATAACTAACTAGTCATCGAACCTCCTCGAATTTTCATTAATAATACTAAACTAACCATACTATGAACAATTCAACCAAAAAAAGAAAAAAGAAACCCAATTGCAAATGGAAAAAGAAACAATCACATGCATACATATATACATATGTATACAGTAGCGGACGAGAAGGAGAGTACCCAGCAGCGTTTTTATCAATAGGCTCGGAATCGATTGAGGGAGCGAAAGAAGATGACTCGGGATCGGACGCCATGGATCGCCATTTGAAGCTCAACTTATGTCTAACAACACCAAATCTAGAGTTGGAATAACGAAGATTATAGTGATTTACTGGACTTATTGAGTGCGAAAGCGCCAAAGCTCGACCCAAACAAAGCATATTCACTTCTCGCAAAGGGCAGAGCCCCTGTTCTGTTGTGTTCTTCAGCGAGTCAAGTGAGTTTAGATTGAGAAAAAAAAAAGGTCGTGACTAGCTAGAAAAGAACGAATCAGGACGAAAGTGGGGGAGTTGTCACTTGTCTCAGTGCGGAAGAAAATGGAGGACTCACTATGTTTACGTGGCACCACACCATTGGATCAAATTTTTCTTTTTTTATTTATGCATCAAAATTAAAAATTATAGGAGAATTTGAGTGGAGCTGGCCTCCTTGGACCCCTCCAAAATTGGTCCTCTCTAATTTATTAGCTTTTTTGGATTATTTTGATATTTACAGTGACAATTATCCGTTTTAAGCATTTTTATATTATCTTATAGATAATTAAAAAAAAATCATTTTTTTTTTATTAAATATTCCTTATATTAGAGGTGTCAAACTAGATAAGGCGTGAAAAATCAATACAACCATCATATGTTTATACGATTATACGACATGCTATAATTAATAATTGTATACTAATGTAATACAAAAATTAACTTTGTCAATATCGGATAAGTGTTATTTTACAAGTCTATCATAGTTTCATGATTTTCATGATTATGTTTATTGGTCTTTTCCATATAGAACTTGGCAAGATTACCTTTACTTGGGTAAGCTACAATCTGCTTTTCGCCAATTTATTCTCCACCAACATTGTCCTTAACAAATATCACATAAACATAAAAATAACTTAAAATTAAAATTAATGTAAAATAGAAAAAGGAAATATAATAAAGAGGGGGTTGTTTTGCATTTACGTAGAGTATATATTTGTCAGGATTGGTGAAATATAAGATTAAAGTTTTATGCACAAAGTGGTAAAAAAATTACTTAGAGCGTATTTGTAATTAACTGTGTAATTACTAGGGTAGTAATTATATATCCTAGTAATTACCTTATATTTTAAAATATAAAATATGTTTGGATGTCAAGTAATAATTACTTATAAATTATTATTGTCATGTTTGTCAAAACCGTTAGTAATGACAAAAAAATATATCATATAATAAATATTATTTAAAATGAATAGTTTTTAGTAATTACATAGTGTAATTACATCTAATTCTCATAGGGGTTATGAGAATTGGAGAGTGTAATTGGAACTCTTAATTACCTCCAATTACATAGTTATTGTGTAATTACATAGTCAGACAAACACGTCAAATCAAGTAATTATTTTGAATTACATCTAATTCTAATTACATGGTGATGTGAAATTCAATTTTTGTTGTGAGTATCTATAATTGACTGTTTGGGTCTAAAGTTGTATAATGAGGTATCCAAGCATTTCCTAAATGTTTGGAGTCATTTGTATGTATTTAAGGATGATTTTGGGTGTTGGGATTAGTGTCTTTTAAAGCATATGTGCTAAACAATGTTTTATGAAATAAATAATTGAAATGATTTTTTAGCATATATTGATTGTTTATTATTATTGATAGAATAATACTATATGAATATTAGAAAATTCATAAATTTGTTATTGTGACTACAATCTTGTATTGGTACAAGAGGATTAAGATTGTAGAGAACGAATTTAAATAGTTCGCAGTAAAATAAAGTTATATGGATACTATGGATTAAATATTGTAAGTATTGTTCATTAGTATTATGAATATATGTAATCTAGATCCAAATTACTGATGTAGTAGAACATCTTAGTGGATGTACTTTTTATAAAGTAGTTATACATGAACGAGACTCGATATGTTAAGTATTATTAATATTTAATAATATTGCAGCATCCCAAATTTGCTAATAAGGCTTAGGGCCTTAACTAGCGTGTCGGAAGGGCAATAATTGATTTAATTATGTTAATATGTGAATTAAATGATTATGTGACTAGAAATGCATGTTTAGATAAATTAAATATGCATGTGGGCCACATCTGATTATTAGGAGCATATTTGTAATTCTGGCCCGTTGAGGGCATATATGTGTATTGTGATTAACACCACAAGGGTGTGGTGTATATTTGTGGTGGACGATCTGAGACGGTTCTAGGGAGCAGTTTAGCTAAATAGTCAAAACAAGGTCGAATACTCGGTTCGGGAGGAGCCTAGGGGTATTTTGGGAACATAGTTAGTGTTCGAGATTTACCGGGTAGCGGGTAGTAATTTAACGATTATTTGAGTATGACGGTGGAGATTTATAGGAAAAATCGATGATTTAGCGGGATGTGGCAATTGACGGGAATGCCCTTGGTGGCATTAAAGGATTGAGGATGTATATAGGGGCATTTTGGTCATTGGGCAGCTATAATGGACTTAGGCAGCTAAGTGGCTTTGACAAAACACTAGAATTAAGTAAACACAAAAAACAGAACTTCAGCTCCAAGTCTTTCTTTCTCCTTCGGTTCTTTCTCTCCCTCTTTTGGTGTTTGAGCGGCTTGAGGAACTTTGAGGATTCTAGGCTAAAAGATTGAAGGATTGGACTTGTTGTGCTTGGGAATTAGCTCAAAGTTGAACACATCTCAGAGGTAAGATCCTATACTCAATCTTTTCTGATGAATTCTGCCATGGATTGGAAGTTGCATGAGAGTTAAGCTTTAAGTTTGATTTTGGGTGTTGGTGAGGATTATGGAATTGTTTATGGGTTTGTTAGGATGTTTAGGCTGTATGGATAGGGAATATGGGCTTAATTCTGGGTGTAATTGATGTTTAGGGTATGAATTAATGGTTTAGGATCGGGGAAAAATGCAGGAAAATGGTGGTTTTTTGGGTTTCTGAGGCCCGAGCCGCGGCCCTGTTCTTCAGGCACCGCGACCCGTTTGTTCGAAGAGGCTGGAGAAGCCTTTGAGTTTGCCCAGGCGCAGCGACGCAGGCAAGGCACGCCACGGCCCGCGTCCTTCAGCAGAAAGAGTTTTGCTCTCTGACCTGTAGGCGTGTCGCAGTCCTAGAGGGCATGCAGCGGCCCAAATGGAAAAAAAAAAAAGGAAATTGAGGTTTTAAGCTCAGAAATTCGAATGTTAAGGCTCAGGAATGATTCTCCAACCCGGTTTGGTAGAATCCAAGGTCCCGGAAGCTAGATTAATATTATGAAGTTATTTACTTGTTTAAGGCTTGATGGATGGTTGTTATGAATGCGTTGTGATGGACCTAAAATAAGTATGTTTTAAATATTAATAACTCGCAAGCGCACGAATCATATATGAAGTATAATATTCGTGTAAGCACGAGATCGAACCCAAAGGAGTTGTCTAAAATAAAAAAGAAAACTATTTTAAACCAAAATTAATAAATTATAACCTAGCTCCAAAGATTGATGAGATTTTTGTATCAAGAAAATAAAATAAAAGATAATAGTAAAGATATTAAAGACAATATATATAACTAAATACATAATTGTAAACAAGATGGTAGAAGAAATATTATTGAGATAATAGAATCCACAAAATATAAGTTCTATAATATTTATAAGTACATTGATTCCCAAGTTTTAGTAATAGTATAAATTAATCAAACCATCACTTATTCAAATTAGATATTCTATTTATGCACAAGTTTTATAAAAATATAGGATTTATCTTCACTTTTTAAGATATAATTTCAAAGTATTTAGTGTGAATCATTTTAAAGAAACAACAAATAAATCAATGAATATTATTTATAAGGCAAAACATAATATTTTTATTCTAAGCATTTGATGTGCACAATTTAATGGCACACCTTAATAAAAAAATATTATGATTTTGCACTAATGAAGAAAAAAGTGTAAATATGTGCTAACAATAAAAAATACATGATATTTAAGATAAAAGAAGATATTTGAAGAAGAAAAATCCATAAACTTTGTTGCACAAATGAGAAGTCAACATACAAAATAAATACTATTTAGTTACATATTGTTTCATCATTACCTTAATAATCTTAAAATGATTAGAAACTCATAACTAACATAGAAATTACAAACCAAAAATTACAAACATAAATAGGAAAATTTGGAGGAGGAACCCCCAAATTTTTCCTCTAAAAACTCATAGAAAAAATTACCAAAAAGAATAAAAAGATGAAGAGAATGGAGTGGTCTTGAAAGTGTGGCAAATGTGTAGTGAAAACCTCTCCCAAAAATAAGCACTCCAAACTCATATTTAAAGCCAAAAAAATGTTTAAAATAATCAATTTAAATTAATTAAATTGATTGAATTAAATTTGAAATGAAGAATATT
Source organism: Humulus lupulus (assembly GCF_963169125.1). Taxonomy (NCBI): domain Eukaryota; kingdom Viridiplantae; phylum Streptophyta; class Magnoliopsida; order Rosales; family Cannabaceae; genus Humulus; species Humulus lupulus. The sequence goes on along the minus strand of NC_084800.1, from coordinate 89,677,418 downwards.
ATGGCATATAAGGGTAAATTTTAGGTGTAATTATAATTTTGTAGTGAAAAATGTAAGAAATTGGGGTAAAAAAATGACATTTTTGAACAAAAGGACAAGGGGACATTGTTGGGCTCAAGAAAATTGGAGGCATGCATGGGTTTTGGTGGCAATTTGGCAGCTGGGTTGTGGGCTGGTGGCAGGCCCAGGTGGCTGGGGAAAGGCTGCTCGGATTGGGCTTGGTGTGTGGGCCGAATAGGGCTGGCTCGGCCGTGGTTAGAGAGGCTGCTGCTGGAGGCTTCGTTGGGCTTTGGGGGCAGCTGGAGGAGGCATGGGGCAGGTGGGCCTGGTGGACTAGGCCGAGATGGAGAGGCGGGCCTGGAGGAGGTGGGTTGAGGCAGGCGAGCCCAGGCCGTGGGCTAAAGGCTGGGTTCTCCAAATCAGCCTCTTTCTTCTTTTTTTCAGAATTGCCACATTTTGTTTCTTAAATTTGTATTTTCAAACATCAAATTGCCACAAAGTTTCTGCAAAATTATCATAAATTAAATTGAAACTAAATATTTTCATTAATAAAATATACAACATAAATCTCATGAAAATATTAATTAAAACTTAATTTACTATGACATTTAAGTCCAATAAAACAACATTTTAACTTTTAATCTAATAACACTAATTTCAAATAATTAAACTACAACATGTTACAATAAAATAACTATAAAATTACACAAAAATATATAAAAATACAATAAGACAAATAAATTTAAAATTACTTAAAAACTTAATAAGTTACTTAAAAACTCAAAGACTAAGCAACAATTAGTATAAAAAATGTGGTAAAATAACTCTATTTTGTAGAGTTATCACGTTGTGACTAGGTTTTCAATGAGGCTCAGATTAGAGGACTGTGTTCAGGATCGCGGTACTCAAACAACTCGAGACACAAGTAAGAAAACTGTTGTACCCGTAGAGCAGGGCACGACCCTATTGTTTGTGTTTCAGGGCGTGACCCTATTGTTTGTGTTTCAGGGCGCAACCCTATTGTTTATGCTTAATATATGTGTGGATATTTGTGTTTAACACCCAAAATGTGACTACCACTAAGCGGTAGTTGTAGTAAGATCGGGCAGTCAATCCACAAGGAGGTAACCTAAAATCAAAAGATTAGTATAAAATAACACAAAAAGTTAGTAACAAGAAATAAATAGAATTGTAAATAAAAAGAGGTTTGAGATTTTGGAATTGTATTTTTGATAAAGTGATGAAATGAGATGAGTGAAATAAAGGTAAGATGTAATCAAGAGTTTGAGAAAATGAAAGTGTTGACTGCGTTTTTGGCCAACGACGTGAGAACGTCAAAAACGATAAAGCCTTCAAGAGAAATAAAACGACACAGACGGTTTTTTAACAGAAAGTAAATAACACAACAATTTTTATAGTGGTTTAGCCCCAATATGTTGGTAATAGCCTAATCCACTTAGAGTTGTGATTATAGATCCGTACTCAAGATCAGATGGACAGAGCCAACTGAGTTTCTTCAGTACAGATTACAAGAATACAAGAATTTTTCTAAATACAAGCAATTTCTCTCTCTAGAAAACTCAGACCCAAAATTTCCCAAAAAGTCTCAAAAGAAGAAGAAGCCCCTTTCTGATCTCATAAGCCATGTATTTATAGGCTTAGGATCATACATCTGATATCCCCTAGAATCGGGATATTTTATTATTCTTATTATATTTAAATTACAAAATATTCAAAATTTAACAGAACACCCAATTTGTGGGGAAAAATGAGATATTCCCGCGTGTGCCAAGACCGGTTCTTGTTGAAGCCGTTTATAGGAATCTTGACTTAGTCCTCCTCTATCTGGTTGATCCACATCACCTCCACTCTGGTCGAACATACACATGCTGGTCGGTCATACACTTGCTGGTAGGACATGCACTTGCTGGTAGGACATGCAAGTGCTGGTAGGACATGCAAGTGCTGGTCGGACACATGCATGCTGGACATACGCAAGTGCTGGTAGGACATGTGCATGGTGGTAGGACATGCACTCCTCTCCTCTAACATGGCACGTTCAATCTCCTCTAGCATGCCATGTCTCTCCTCTAACATGGCACTCTCCTCTAGCATGTCAGTGCTGGTAGGACATGTGCATGCTGGTAGGACAATGTCACTCCTGGGCAGCAATGTCACTCCTGGGCAGACAAACACGTGACTGGTCGGACAAGGTCATGCCTGGTCGGTCATGACACTTCTCAAGCAGTCAAAACTCTTCATCAGTCTACCGGGTCACTTTATCACAACTCTGAGGAGTCAATGTATTTATTGACTATTTAATGTGTCTTTTACGGAGCATGTACTGCCACTTGTCACCTCTATTGCCACATCATCGATCGCCATTTTTTGGGGATAACAGAAAGGTTTCAAGAATCATCCATATGCTTGTTTAGTTACTTGGTTACTTGATTTACAAAAATACACAAGTAAATAGTTCACATCCCAACATTTACTTGGAAAATCTAACATTAAAGTCCATATTCTTTTCTAACAAAAGTTCATTTGAGTTATAAAGTTCTTTACTTTAAAAGCACAATGTTAATCTTATGAAAAATCTAAAAATGACAAAATACCCAAGGGCAATAATGCAATAGAAGATTAGACATAATTTATGTATCAATATTACTTTTACTAATTAGAAGCACATAGAAAGAGCATGACTAATCATATATACTATTAGCATAAGTAAATAAAGATAACAAAATAAAGATAGAGATGAAAGAACATAAATAACTCAAATATATTACATTAAGAACATAGTAAATCAAAGTAGCAAAATAACATCACTTGCATATGGAATCATCCTTAACCTTCCTAAGAAGATTAGGCCATTATGCTCATGATTCTCACAAAATTCTAAGAAGAAAATATGAGAAGAAAGTGAGTGGAAATTTTCCTATAGTTTCTCTACTCTAAAAATTACATATCAAATGTGAAGAAAGTGTCCCTATTTATAGATGGAGAGAAGGACTAAAAATAAATTAAACAACAAAATGGGGGTTTACAAAATAAATCTGAAATATTAATAATAAAATATAATTTTGAAAAATCAAATTTTATTATTAATATTAACCTAGCTATTTTGGTGTATGGTCATTTTTTCATTTTTCTAAAATACCACAAAAACATGAGCTTAAAAGCTCAAAATAGCAATTTACAAAGCCTAATACCCACAAAACATGGCTGGTGACACAAGAGGGTTTTGACCCATTTTCAGCCAATGAGGGAGTGCCACGTAGGCAGGCTGCTGGGAAGATTGCGGATTGGGCTTGCTGGGCCTTTGTTGGGGAGAAACTGGCTTTGGTTCACGTTGGAGGCTGCTAGGATGAAGGCTGAAGGATGCCTTGGGCCGAACTGGGTCGTTGGGCCTGCTGGAAAGCTGAGGGAAAAGAAAGAAAAAGCTTCGGTGGGCATTTGGCTGAAAGGGGTTGGGGCGTGAAGAAGAGTAGGCTGGCTGGCGATGTGGTGGCCTCGGGTTGGTTGGCTGAAGGACGCGTGGCGCTGGCTGAAGCGCGCCACCTGGATCTGGGGAGAGAAGAAAACAAACGGGCTGGGCTTCTCCTTCCAATTAGGCCACTTTCTTCTTTAAAAAATATCACCATTTTCTTTCTTTCTTCAATTTTTGCTTATTTCTTTCTAAGTGCCAAAAATACCAATTGAATCCTACAAAATAAAACAAACTAAATTAAAATCAAATATTTTCATTTATAATTTTAATCATATTAATTCGATGAAAATATTAATTAAAACTTAATTTATTTTGACTATTAAAATCAATAAATGTGTATTTTTGGGCACTAATCAATTTGTGATTATTATGCTATGTTATGCATCTTTGTGAGTGAACAACGAAGGCAGGGAATGGCGAAGGCCGAGAACGGTGAAGGCCTAGAACGACAAGAAGTCGGGATCGGCATTGGACACGCTGAGTGCAGGCCGCTAGGACGAGACCCTCCTAGGGTACTGTATCCACCTGCTCGGTGAAGACTGCAAACCCAGGGCCTGGTAAAGTTCCTGGGACGGCGTAGGCCGCTATGTGTTTAGCCCGTTGGCTGTTTTATTGTATAATGTGGATTGTTATGTTATATGTTATATGTTGAGTTTTCTTACTGGGTTTTGGCTCACGGGTGCTCTATGGTGCAGGTAAGGGCAAAGGAAAGGTCGAATAACCATGAGTACGGAGAGCGTGGAGTGACGGGTACATGTTCTACCTACCTGGCTGCCACGGCCAGGGTTATTTTGGAGAAAGTATTGTAATGAACTGCTTTGTCGCTTAGGTCGACCGTAATTATAATTATGAGTTGTAATATATTTTCTAAACAGTATTTTGGGATTCTAACTGTACAAATTTTTATGATTTCAATGAGTGTCCAAATTTTTATAATTAAAGTCAATAAATGAGTTTTTTTTAGTTTAGTCTCACTTTTAACCTAAAACCTAGATTAGCGAGCCAACGACACATTTTTAACTCACATAGTAACGACTCTAAGGATGTAGGACATTACAACTTGGTATCAGAGCATGCCAAGGTTTATAGTTCCTGGAGATCGACCGAACATGTACGCTCGCTGCTAGTGACAAGCTTGACTCATGGTTGGTTGGTGTTTAATGAGTTATATGCTTAATTGCTTGGTTAAGTTTCCATGTTTGCCTGAATTTATAGATAGAGCATGATGAATGTGTTGATATATGCATGATGTTAGGGCATGGCCCCCTTAATTGTTATATGTTATGTGTGATATGTGGACTTTTTGATTGTGGTTGATTGATAAGATTGGGAGGTGGTTTTGGATGTTGTTATCATGCCTGATGTGCGACGTCATTGATTGCAGGCATACTGCAGTAATGCCTTGGCGATCAATCAGACTCCGCGGCAATAGGGTCGAGGATAACAACCAGGGTCAGGACCCTCCACCTGCCCCACCGAATTGGCAACAGTTATTTGCCGAGATGGAAGCTAGACTTCATCAAACAGAGGAAGAGCTTTGATAGTTGAGACAACAGTCCCCTCCTCATGGCATTGGGTTACAGGTTCCATAGGTTGTGGCACCAGTGCCAGCCCAGCCTGCTATGGAAAATAGGTGGGAAACTTTGTATGAGAGGTTCAGGAAGTAGCATCCTCCCACCTTTGAGGGTGGTCCAGACCCACTGCGGGCAGAGCAGTGGATGAAATTGATTTCTTCCCTCCTAGATTTCATGACAGTGGAAGAGAATGAGAGAGCAGCCTACACCAGCTACATGTTGAGAGAAGATGCCTGCATCTGGTGGGATATTGTGTCTCAGAGTAGGAATGTGGCAGTCATGACTTGGGAAGAATTCAAAAAAAAAATTAACGAGAAGTATAATAGTGTTGCAGTCCGAGCGGCAAAGGTCAATGAGTTTACTAACCTAACGTAAAACCAGATGACGATTATTGAGTATGCCTTGAAGTTTGACCACTTAGCGAAGTTCGTGTTGGATTTGGTGCCTACTGACATGGCACGAAGAGATCAATTTGTGTAGGGATTGAACATTATGATCGCCCGTGACATCAAGATAACTCTAGATCTGGGAACTACCACCTATGCACAGGTAGTGGAAAAGACCCTTACAACTGAGGGGGCCGGGGATCAGATTTGGTGAGGGGGCGCCGCTAGGCGCAATGCTCGGAGGATGGTGCCTCCTTTTACTGGATCTAGCTAGGGTAGTGGCCCCAATGAACAGAAGAGAAAGGCCCCAAATTCTTTTGTTCCTCCTGGCTCAGATAGGAGGGCACGGGGTGCTTTCAGTGGTCGTCAGGGCGGGGGAGACAACTGGAGGAGTTTCCAAGTGTGTCCTCGGTGCAGACGACGACATCAAGGAGAGTGCAGGATCATGGCCTACTTTACTTATGGGAGCATTAGTCACATGAGGAAGGACTGCCCACAAGCCAGGAAAGAAGAACTGAAATAGAGCGCACCCTCATTCCTGCCAGAGTATTTACCTTGACCCAGACTGAGGCTGAGGCTAGCCCCTCGGTTGTGACAGGTCAGATTTCTAGTGTTGGTTCTTCTTTTACTGCATTGATTGACTCAGGGGCTACTCATTCATTTGTATCTACTAGAATGGTAGATCAGTTGTGTAGACCTAGTGATTTGTATGCTAGGGGATTTCAGACTCTGTTGCCGACTGTGGAACTAGTAGTCTCTAGAAGATGAGTTAGAGCATTACTAGTAGAGATAGACAATAGAGATTTTTCTGTGGATTTGATTGAGTTAGCAATGGATGACTTTGATATGATCCTAGGGATGGATTGGTTGTCAAAGTACGGGGCGACGATTGACAGCAAGCGCAAGATGGTGACCTTTGAACCAGAAAGGGAGGTACCCTTTGTATTTGTGGGGACAGTGAGTGGACCGCGAGTACCTATGATTTCGGCACTGAAGGCTAGAAACCTAATGCAAGAGGGTTACATAGGATTCCTAGCAAACATTGTGGATACTTCTAGAGTTGTTTCGGTTGGACCGGATGAGACCAAATTAGTATGCGAGTTTCCTAATGTGTTTCCAGCAGATTTGCCAGGGTTGCCACCACACCGAGTGTAACATCCCAAATTCCCTGATTTGTCTTAGTGCTCGGATTAGGGGGCCGGGAGGCAATAATTGTTTTAATTATGTGCTAATATGGTATGAGCATGTCATTATGTGAATTATATTATAATATAACTATGCTTGCATGTTTAGAAAAATTAAATATGTGTGTGGGCTCGTTTCTTATAAGAAGGGTATTTAAATTATTTGACTCGTTAAGGGTATAATTGTAAATATGTGTGTGTGATTGAGACCACATTATTATGTGGATATATTTGGGTTACTCGACGCGAGGCGATCCTGGTGAGCAAGTTAGCGGAAAGTCATAACGGGGGTCAATACCTGGCTCGGGGTGAGCCTAAGGGTATTTTGGTAATTTAGTATATTACCAAGACTTATCGGGTAATGGGAGATTAAATGATTATTATTTTGAGGTAGTTGGGGATTTAGAGGAACACTTGAGGATCTACAGGAAGTGGCAATTGATGGAATTGCCCTTGAGGTCACTATAGGATTTAAGTTAGTTATAAGGGTATTTTGGACTTTTTGGTAAAAGGGAAGTGTTTGGTTTAGGCAGCTGAGACCTTAGAACTATCCAGAAAGAAAGAAAGAAGGAAAACTCTCTCTCTCACCCGTAGCTCTCTTTCTCTCCTTGGTAGCTTGGAAATTTTGAGAAGATTGAAGGGAGAAAGCTTAGGAAATTGAAGAGTTAAACTTATGGAACTTGGGGATTAGCTTAATGGTGAAATTATCTCAAAGGTAAGGGTCTGAACTTGAATTTAATTGTGTCAATTCTGTTAAGTTTAGAGTGTGCATGTGAGGGGGTTTGAAGAGAGAATTTTGGATTTTTGATGAGCTTTCAATCAAGTATTTAGCTAGGTTTTGTTGTTGGAAAAGTGTTAAATTGATTATGGTGATTGAATTGAAGTTTTAAATGTGATTGGGTTGATTTTAATTGGGTTTGGCTAACGGAAAAAACCCAGGAGTTATGGGTTCGAAGGGGTTAGGTTGTGGCCCTGTTCTTGGGGTGTCGCGGCACTCTTGAACCCAGGGAGCCAAGGAAGGCTCTGTCGTGAGGGCGCACCGCGGCTCGTGTTTAGTAAAATGGGAGGCTGAGCCTCTGACTTGGGGCGGGTCGTGGTGTAAGGGCATGGGGCCGCAGCACTTAAGGGATTTTTGGACCCCGAGAGGGTTTTGAGTGCGGGAACTCAACCTTAATGGCTCGGGATCGATCCTACTACCATGTTTAGTGGAATTCGATGTCCCGGATGCTAGGACTCAGTCCGAAAGCCTTTATTCACTCGTTGTTGACGGGATTCTTTATCATGGTTGTGACTAGGTCAACGCTAGGGGCTCGGATCAAGGATCGTACTAAAGAGTCGTTCATTGGTAGCTTGCATTTGGACTGAAGGTAAGCAAATGACACCCATAATATGATGTACATGATTAGGGCTTGGCCTGAATGCTGAACATAATCTTGATTTGGGCATTGGCCCTGTAAATGCGCATGATTATGATTATGCTTGTGTATATCTGTTTAAACGTATTGTAATGCATTGTATCTGTATGTGTGATAAACATATTATGTGATTGTCTACTGTGGCAAGAAAGCTTGGTTTATAAGCCGATGGCCTATTGTTGTATTTGGTTAAGGATCGACTTACTAGTCGAGGGTCTTTGAGGCTCGGCTTATAAGTCGAGGATCTGCAAGACTCGACTTATGAGCTGAGGCCGACATTACGCGCGTTGAACGCAGGCTGTTGTGGCTGGGCCACCTTCGGGGTGCACCAAGCACTTGACTAGCTCAGATGCCAAATAAATAAAAAAGGAAGTGCAACATGCACTTATGCAGCTCCATGGTTGCTGATCTGTGTTATGTTTATGCTTAGTTCTAGTTATTACTGCTAAGTCGGTTGTATTACTTCGTGAATTGTTGAATATGTTTTCTTGTTGAGTCTTTTGGCTCACAAGTGCTTTGTGGTGTAGGTAAGGGTAAGGAGAAGCTTGGCCAGCCATGAGTTGGAGAGCGATAGCAGTGATGTGTACATACGCAGTCCGCTTGGCCACCACTGCCGAGAAGCTCAAGGAAGCTAAGGTTGGACCCAGTTTTGCCGCCTAGGTCAGCTTATCTTGTAACCTTTAAATTGTAACCGACTTTTAAACTTGTATTTTGGGATCCCATGTAATGACCAAAGTTTTTGTTTAATGAAAAAGTTTACAACTTGACCAAAAATTTAAATACCTAAACCTTTAGTGGCTTAATCACATGTTTAGTCCAAATGACTTGTTTAGCGAGTTCAGCACTAATTTTAAACACGCATGGTAACAGACCCTAATTAATAGGGCATTACACCGAGCGCTCGTGTTCATCATAAAATTGGCGCCAGGGGCGAAGCCAGTATCTAGGAGACCTTATAGAATGGCTCCAGCAGAGTTGAAGGAACTGAAGATTCAGTTGCAGGAGTTAGTGGATTTGGGGTTCATCAGACTGAGTTTTTCGCCATGGGGTGCTCCATAGTTGTTCATCAAGAAGAAAGATGGGTCCTTAAGGATGTGTATTGACTACAGAGAGTTGAACAATTTGACCATCAAGAATAAGTACCCACTGCCTAGGATCGAAAACTTGTTTGACTAACTATAGGGGAAGACAGTGTTCTCTAAGATTGACCTTCGGTTAGGCTGCCACCAGTTAAGGATTAAAGAGTAGTACATACCAAAGACCGCATTCTGCATGTGGTATGGACATTATGAATTCCTAGTTATGTCATTTGGATTAACCAAGGACCTAGCAGCCTTTATGGACTTGATGAATAAGGTCTTTATGGATTATCTAGACAAGTTTGTGATCGTATTCATTGACGACATACTGGTGTACTCCCAGTCAAAGACAAAACACGAGTAGCATCTACACTTGGTATTACAATGATTGAGAGAGCACAAGTTATATGCTAAGTTCAGAAAGTGTGAGTTTTGGCTACCCCAAGTAACATTTCTGGGCCATATTGTCACTAAGGAGGGGATTCTGATGGACCCAAGTAAGATTGAGGCAGTGAGAGATTGGCCCAGGCCGAGCAGTGTACCAGAGGTTAGGAGCTTTTTGGGATTGGCAAGGTACTATCGATGGTTCGTTGAGGGATTCTCCTTAATAGCCACACCATTGATTGAATTGATGCGTAAGAAGACTAAGTATGTGTGGACAGACAAGTGTGAGTACAGTTTCAAGGAGCTGAAGCGGCGACTAATCACCGCTCCAGTATTGAGTCTACCGTCAGACAATGAGAAGTTTGTAGTCTACTGTGATGCTTCCAGGCAAGGTTTGGGGTGTGTGTTAATGCAAGCTGGAAAGGTAATAACTTACGCGTCAAGACAATTGAAGGAGTATGAGCAGGGCTATCCCACACATGATCTGGAATTTGCAGCAGCAGTATTTGCACTGAAGGTTTAGAGACATTATTTGTATGGCGAGAAGTGTGAAATATACACCGACCATAAGAGTTTGAAGTACTTCTTTACTTAGAAGGATCTGAATATGCGCCAGAGGCATTGGTTGGAATTGGTTAAGGATTACGACTGCGACATTTTATACCATCCTGGGAAGACCAATGTGGTGGCTGACGCACTGAGTCGGAAGGGCCCAAGACAGTTATTCATTTCAAGACAGATATCATATAGGTTAGCTGAAGAGATGACTAAAGTAGGTATTGAGTTGGTAGTTGGACAGCTAGCCAACATCACTCTTTAGTCCACGCTCCTTGAGAGGATCAAGGAGGCACATGGGGAGGATCCCCAGTTGAGGGAACACATAGAGGGTGTCTTAGCCAGAGCGGCTAAGGACTTTTCTATTTCAGAGATGGGTTTGCTAAGGTACAAAGGTCGGATTTGTGTTCTGATGGATTCTAGTATCCGGTGAGAGATTTTAGATTAGTTTCATACCACTCCCTATTCTTTACATCCATGTATGATGAAGATGTACTATGATTTGAAAACTTTGTATAGGTGGTCGGGACTGAAGAGGGATGTGGTGGATTATGTGGCCAAGTGTTTGACTTGTCAGTAGGTAAAGGCTAAACATCATAGGCCAGTGGGATTGCTGCAGCCTCTAGGGATTTCGGAGTGGAAATGGGAGGATATCACCGTGGACTTTGTGGTTGGATTACCAAAGACTGTGGGACAACATGATTCAGGGTGGGTGATTGTGGATAGGTACACCAAGTCAGCCCACTTTTTGCATACTAGGACAACTTATACAGTGGGCTAATATGTTGAACTGTATGTGAAGGAAATTGTGCAACTACATGGGGCTCCGAGGTCAATAGTATCCGACAGGGACCCCACCTTCACCTCCAAGTTTTGGGAGAGCCTGCAAAAGGCTATGGGCACACAGTTGCAGTTCATGACAGCTTATCATCCTCAGACAGATGGACAGTCTGAGAGGACGATTCAGATACTGGAGGATATGTTACGAGCCTGCGTACTAGATTTTGGGGGATCTTGGAGTAAGTATCTCCTTTTCATTGAGTTTTCGTACAATAATATTTATTAGGCGACTATCGGAGTGGCTCCGTATGATATGTTATATGGGAGGAAGTGCATATCACCCATCCATTGGGATGAGATAGGTGAGAGGAGGTATCTAGGTCCTGAGGTTGTTCATAGGGCCAATGAGGCGATTGAGAAGATTAGAGCTCGAATGCTCGCCTCCCAGATTCAGCAGAATAGTTATTCAGACTTGAGACGTAGGAGCATAGAGTTTTAAGTCGCTGATCACGTGTTTCTTAAAGTTTCTCCCATGAGAGAGGTGAAATGGTTTGGAGTAAGGGGCAAGTTGAGCCCTAGGTTTGCTGGCCCCTTTGAGATTCTAGAACTGGTTGGAGAGGTAGTCTATAGATTGGCGATGCCTCCAGTTCTATCAGGGGTTCACAATGTGTTTCACGTATTCATGCTTCGGAAGTATGTGTCAGATTCTACGCACGTGCTGAGTTTTGAGAACATGAAGCTGGATCAAGATTTATCGTATGAAGAGAATTCGATTCAGATTCTAGACCGAAAAGATAAAGTCTTGTGGAGCAAGACCATTGCCTTAGTGAAAGTATTGTGGAGGAACAACATAATGGAAGAAGCGACTTGGGAACTTGAGACTGATATGCGGGATCAGTATCCCGAGTTATTCAGGTAATTTCAAGGATGAAATTTATGTAAGGAGGGGATAGTTGTAGCATCCCAAATTTACCAATAAGGCTTAGGGCCTTGATTAGCGTATTGGGAGGGCAATACTTTATTTAATTATGCTAATATGTGAATTAAATGATTATGTGACTAGAAATGCATGTTTAGGTGAGTTAAATATGCATGTGGGCCCCATCTGGTTATTAGGGGCATATTTGTAATTCTGGCCCGTTGATGGCATAAATGTGATATATGTGTGTATTATGATTGATACCACGAGGGTGTGGTGATATATTTGTGATGGACGATCTGAGATGGTCCTAGGGAGCAGTTTAGCTAAATAGTCACAATAAGGTCGAATACTCGGCTCGGGAGGAGCCTAGGGGTATTTTGGGAACATAGTTGGTGTTCAGGATTTACCGGGTAGCAGGTAGTAATTTAATGATTATTTGAGTATGTCGGGACTAAATGGTATTTATAGGAACACTCGAGGATTTAGCGGGACGTGGCAATTACGGGAATGCCCTTGGTGGCATTAAAGGATTGAGGATGGATATAGGGGCATTTTGGTTATTGGGCAGCTAGAATGGACTTAGGCAGCTGAGTGGCTTTGACAAAACACTAGAATTAAGTAAAAAAAAAAAAACAGAACTTCAACTCCAAGTCTCTCTTTCTCCTTCTGTTCTTCTCTCCTTTTGGTGTTTGAGGGCTTGAGGAACTTTGAGGATTCTAGGCTAGAAGATTGAAGGATTGGACTTGTTGTGCTTAGGAATTAGCTCAAAGTTGAGCACATCTCAGAGGTAAGTTCCTAAACTCAATCTTTTATGTTGAATTCTGCCATGGATTGGAAGTTGCATGAGAGTTAAGCGTTAAGTTTGATTTTGGGTGTTGGTGAGGATTATGGAATCATTTATGGGTTTGTTAGGATGTTTAGGTTGTATGGATAAGGTATATGAGCTTAATTTTGGGTGTAATTGATGTTTGGGGTATGAATTAGTGGTTTAGGCTCAGGGAAAAACGCAGGAAAATGGTGGATTTATGGGTTTCTGGGACCCAAGCTGTGACCTTGTTTTTCAGGCACCGCAGCCCACGTGTTCGAAGAGGCTGGAGGAGCCTCTGAGTTTGCCCAAGCGCCGCAGCGTGGGTGAGGCACGCCGCGGCCCGCATCCTTCAGCAAAGAGAGTTCTGCTCTCTGACCTGTAGGCGCACCGTGACCCAAATGGAAAAAAAAGGGAAATTGAGGTTTTAAGCTCGGGAATTCGAATATTAAGGCTCGTGAATGATTCTACTACTTGGTTTGGTAGAATCCAAGGTCTCGAAAGCTAGATTAATATTCCAAAGTTATTTAGTGGTTTAAGGCTTGATGGATGGTTATTATGAATGTATTGTGACTAGGTTTTCAACGAGGCTCGGGTTAGAGGACTGTGCTCCGGATCGCGGTACTCAGACAGCTCGGGACATAGTTAAGAAAATTGTTGTACCCATAAAGTAGGGCACGACCCTATTGTTTGTATTTCAAGGCGCGACCCTATTGTTTATGCTTAATATATGTGTGGATATCTGTGATTATTATGCTATGTTCTGCATGTTTGTGAGTGAACGACGAAGGTCGGGAACGACGAAAGCCTAGAATGGCAAGAAGTAGGGTATGGCAAGGGGCCGAGGTCAGCATTGGGCACACTGAGTGCAGGCCGCTAGGGCGAGACCCTCCTAGGGTGGTGTATAAACCCACTTGGTGAAGACCGCTGATAACTCTACAAAATAGAGTTATTTTACCACTTTTTATATGCTAATTGTTGCTTAGTTCTTGAGTTTTTAATTAACTCATTAAGTTTTTATGTAATTTTTAATTTATTAGTCTTATTGTTGTTTTCTAGATTTTTATATGTTTTATAGATATTTTATTATAATATGTTGTACTTTAATTATTTGAAATTTGTGTTGATAGATTATAAGTTAAAAAAATGTGATTTTATTGAACTTAATTCCCAAAGTAAATTAAAATTCAATTAGTATTTTCATGGACTTAATTTGAGTGATTTTATAATTGAAAATATTTGATTCTAACTTATTATTTACTTATTTTGTAGGGAGTAAGTTGTATTTTTTTTGGCTTTGAAAAGAAAAGAAGGAAAAGAAAGAGTGGCAAATTTGAAAGAAAATAGCTTGAAAAGTGGCATTTGTCAACTCCTGCCCAAGCACCTGCCCAAGCCTTCATCTCCACGCCTGGCTGCCCATTGCCTCCAACAATCACTCTCCTGCTGCCACCTGTCTCAACCACTTACTTCCTCATCAGCCATCAACGTCCATATACACAGCAACATCACACCAAGCTTCAACCTTCATTCAGCCAGCATGGGCCTCTTCAGCCTGCTTCCACCGAAGCCCAGCCCAGGCCCCTACACCAGCTGCTCCATTTGGGCCGGCTGCCTCTTCAGGCCCAACGCCACAATCAGGCCCACCACGCCAGCTATCTCCTTCAGCACCAAACAGCCACAAAAAGACCCAAAAAGTCACATTTTTCCTTCCCAATATTTTTCACTCAAATATCAATTCACTCTTCCCTATTTTTCTTACCTAAATAAACATTCCTAATTCATTTTTTTTACCCTATCTTTTCACTAATCTTTTACCCAACCAAACATTTCATCTTTCCAATACTCTTACACTTACTCTATTTATCCTACCACTTCCCAACACAATTAAATTAATCAATTTATTTATTTTAATTTGATTAATTTAATCTCCATATTTTTCCTATAAATAGAGTCTTGTAAGACCATTTTGGGGAGCTCTTCTTCTTCATCTTTTCAACATCTTCTACACATATTTTTCTCTCTTCTTTTCACTATTTTCTCTACCATTTTCATCTTTTGAAGAGCATGTCAAGTATGTTATTTTGTCATTTTTATTTCAATCTAGTTATGAGCTTCTAATCTTTTTCAAAGGTTATTAAGATGATGATGAAGCAAAATGTAACTAGATAGTATTTTTTTTGTTGTATGTTGATTTCCCATTTGTACAACATTGTTTATGGATTTTTCTATCAAAGATATGTATTTTTCATCTAATGTTGATTGTTAAAGCATATTACACTTAGTTCTTCATTATGCAAAAATATGATATTCTTTGATTAAATGTTTTTCATTAAATTGTTCACATCTAATTCTTAGAGCATAAGTATCATATTTTGCCTAAACATAATCTCTTTGATTTTTTGTAGTTTCATTAGGTTGTAACACAACTAATGCTTAGAAATTATATCTTATATAAGTGAAGAAAAATCCTACATTTTTTAAAGAGTAACTTGTGCTTGAATAGAAAATATATTTTGAAAAAAAATATATAGTGTGATTTATTTCAACTATATCAAAAATTGGGAATCAATATACTTATAAATACTATTGAACTTGCATTTTGTGGATTCTAATATCTTAATAATCTTATTTTACATATCTCATTTGAAAACCATTTTTCTATTTTATCTTAAATCTTTTTATTACTTGTCTTTTATTTTTCTAAAACAAAATCTCATCAAATATTTGGAACTAGGTTAGAATATTCTTCCTTTGTTTGAAATAGTTTCTTTTGATGTTAGTCAACTCCCATGGGTTCGACCTCGTACTTACATGAACATTATATTCCGAAACGATTCGTGCACTTGCGAGTTTAAATATCAAAACACCCTCTTTTGGGATCATCAACCGCGAACCCAGGGCCTGGTAAAGCGCTTGGGATGGCGTAGGCCGCTATGTGTTTAGCCCATTGGCTGTTTTGATGTATAATGTGGATTGTTATGTGATATGTTATATGTTGAGTTTTCTTGATGGGCTTCGGCTCATGGGTGCTCTATGGTTTAGGTAAGGGCAAAGGAAATGTCGACCAACCATGAGTACAGAGAGCGTGGAGCGACGGGTACATGTTCGGCCTACCTGGCTATCACGACCAGGGTTATTTTGGGGAAAGTACTGTAATGAACTGCTTTATCACTTAGGTCAACCATAATTATAATTTTGAGTTGTAATATATTTTCTAAACAATATTTTGGGATCCCAACTGTATAACTTTTTATGATTTCAATGAATGTCCAAATTTTTATAATTAAAGCCAATAAACGAGTTTTGTCTCAGTTTAGTCTCGCTTTTAACCTAAAACCTCGATTAACGAGCTAACGACACATTTTTAACTCACAAAGTAAAAAATCTAAGGAAGTAGGGTGTTACAAATATTGTTTACTTTTTAAGTATTAATTAAACATATCAGTAATGAAGTTATTATGAACTCATATTTATGTCATATGAGTTCTTTGATTCACTCGCTATGGTTTGTCAAAATGATCAGGCTGAAAACTTTTGTTTTGGGAACTCATTGATGTAAATGGTTGGAGACATAATATACATATATGGAATCTATACCTTTTCGAGAGGAATTGAATAATAGTTCTCTTAAGGGTGGACTTTTGGAACTGAAAGGTTATTGAGCTCAAATTCATAAATCAGTTTATGAATTAACCTTAACTAGTAAAGTTAATGGTAGTTAAGTAACAAGATATAATTAAACAGGTTAAACTGTAATTAATTCCTACTTTAATTATGAATCATTAATAGATGATTGAATTGCATGTAATGAATAAATCGATGAACACTTTTATGTTTTAAAAATACTCAATAAATAAATGTCTATAATTACAAAAATGCAGTCTCATATTTTTAGTGGAATAATATTGAGATTAATAAATTAATGTTATTAAATTAGAGAGTTTTAATTAATAATCTAAATTTATTGGAGCTTGAAATTATAAGTCCATAGGTCCTCGAGATGACTCTATCAATACTATTCAAGATAAGAGGTGAAATTGGGAAAAATCAGGAAAATGACATATTTGGAATAAATTTGTTCTTGAGGGTCAAATATATAATTGAGACAAATTGATTAATTAATATATTAATTTTCAAAATTAATAAATTAATTAATATAATTTTTTAAATAAAATGGCATTTTCGAAAATAACATTTAAATAATTAAGATAATTAATTTTGAATTAATTAGTTTTATTTATTTAAATAATGTGAAAAATATTTCTAATAATTCAAATTGGATTTGAATTTAAAATAATATTTATTTTTTAATTAATCTGATAAGATAAGTTATCAGGTTTAGATATTTTTGAATAAATGATTATTAAATAATAATTAAATAAAAGTGGTTAATACACATATCATTGAATTTTGGATATGCTACACGCCAATCACAGTGCTATGACAAGGTCCAAGACTGCGTCTTGAATATTTCTTTTATTTATTTAATAATTAGTTTATAATTTGAATTTTGAATTTAATTCATTCTTTTATAAATCTTTCTTAGTTTCTACAATATTCTAAAGAATTCTAAGTTTTTTTCACACAGAGAAAATATATATCGTATTATTTTTCTATGTCTCTGAAAACTGTCTCAGACCTAATATTTCAAGATCTCATGAGTTGAGTAAATCTTGTGAATCTCATAAATTTTTCCACCATTATTCTACGTGCCCACACATGTCTTGAGGTATAGAGATATATCTTGGAAGATCTTGGTCTGAATATTTAAAAAACTTATTTGGATTGGATGTTCGTTGGAGGTATCAAAAGATAACAAGGATTCTTGATTGTTCTACAACTGGTAAATCCTCATATTTTCTTTCTCTGTGATTAATGTTTTGCATATTAATGGATTTTTTATTTAAAGATTGTTTAAATATTATTATTTTTTAGAAATCTCTGGGCCCACCACCTTGTGTTTTCCGCTGCGCATATGGTAAACTAGTTACCAACATTGGGCTAATCACCCTTAAATAAATCCAGTAATACAAACTCTAGAGACTAATCAAGAACTACATGCATAGTATGAAGGCAAATATTGAAAATTTAAAGATTAAAGCAACATTTAGAAAATTATGTAAAATGGATAGTGAAGTTACACAGACCTCTTAAATAAATAGAATCCTTACATAAAATATAATAGAATTATCAAAGATAAAAACACAAATTATAATAGGAAACTCAAAAACAAAATCAAAATAGTCTATCTAAATAGTTAGAGTTTTAGAGAGATACAATCTTTGAATTTAAACAATTGGGTCTTCAAACATGGTGGAACATCAAAAGACTTATACATGAAGAGTATCGTTGGCCAAAATCTCTATTCAAAGTCTTCCCAAAGTTGCTCGAAGCTTTACCAAGATGGAATGAAAAGCGGGAGTAAACAAGCTTTTGAAACTCACACAAGTCAAGCAATTCTTGAAAAAAATGAGTGTTCTTAGAGAGCTAAAGAGAGAGTTGAAAAGTGTGATCAAGGTTTTACAATTCTAAATGACCCTTTTTATAGTGTAGGCACCATCATTAGGACCAACCAATAAAATAACTTCTTTTAAACACGCATTTTTTAGCCAAAACGCACGTTAATTTCTTAGTGTTAAGCAACATGTCGCCTGTTATAGCCATTTATGATTTAATGACTACAAGCAACATGTCGCCATCCCACTACCTAAGGTGTCAAAGAACACCCTTAAATACCTCCAAATGACTAAAAACTTTTAAGGGATGCTTGTATACCTCATTGTATCACTTTAGACCCAAAAAAGTCATTAATATATGCCTACAACAAAAACTCATATTTTCATTTCAACTTAAGTAAAATTGTTAAGTGTTTTACATCGCCTTGTGTAAGACTACTTAATCATTATATTCAACCAATCTCAACACTAGAAAGTGAGGAGGTGACATGTCACAACCAACATGGCGACATGTCGCCATTAGGCTTAAAAATCATTCTAAAGTAGTGGACAAGCGACATGTCGTCTGTTATTGGGCGACATGTCTTTTGTTATTGGGAAACATGTCGCCTGACCCATTCTAAAACAGTGGACATGCAACATGTTGCCTAGCCTTGTGATAACTTTAGGATATAGAGTTATCTAATATGCTTTTGAACTATAAAAATTGAAATAAATAAGAGTGATTTATGTGATAATTGTGGTAGTTCAAGTTGTGTGGTATTATATATAATGTATAATTGTTCTTGTTGTTTTTGTGTTCTTTGCTGCTGAAAATGATTGGAAATACTTTAAGAATGTTAGAAAAAAAAAAGTTTTTGTATGCTTAGGATATAATCTTTTGTTGGAAGTAGCATCTCATTTAGTGTGAATCTTTTGTAACAAGAATTCCAGCTTTTGCTATAGCATATTTTATTTCGTGTTGTGATATAATTTGATCAATCATGTGCAAGTGTACACAATCACAAAATAAGTAATATAATGATAAGTCGAGTATCGTCTCCACACGGATTGACTTAGCAAATAATTATGCTCAAATCAATTACCAAACAATTTAAGAGCGATGAAAAATAAATTGAAAATGCTTGAAATAAATTAAGATGACAATATATAAGCAAGATAAATTCAATTTGGTGAAATGTGCTTGAACTATTAAATTATTCTATGTCAAGTAACCTATAACATTTGTTGCAACAAAATCTCAGCAAAATTCCCAAAGTTAACAAGAATTCAAAATAAGTTCATAAAACTTTCCCAAATCCTATGGTATTAATTCTTTCACCTAGTTAAACAAATTCCTATGCCAATCAAGTTTAAGAAGTCAGTTTTAAGCTTTAATTCACAATTGTTACACAAGACAAATAAAACATTCCTATGTTATTCACAAAACATAATCTAACAAGATTATCTACTTGTGTCATTCAAGTTCATCCATTATATTCAAACTTCCCAGCACAAATATAACTCAATATGTCATCATTGATGGCCAAACAACAACAAGAATTAATCATTAAGCATACTTGAATGAACAATGAGTATTTTTGCTAAAATAAAGTGCTATAAATTTAAACACTAAACATAGATTTAGTTCATGGCTAAATTTAAGAGCACAAATCCAAAATCAAAACAGCCCATAGGTATTTAAATAAAAAAAGCTAAGGAAATTACAAACTTAAATGAGATTAAAGAGGAGAAAACAAACCAAAGATGATGAATCAATAATCTTGTCTTCCTCCTCTTCCCTTTCTTCTTTGGATTCTTCTTTTCAATCTTGGAATTTCTTCTTCTTCTTCTTCATTTCTCTTCTTACTCTATCTACAATGGCAACTCTATGATTCTCCCCCTTAAATGGTGACTTCTTTATTTTAATAATGCTAGGGTACCAATCATTTCCCTAATAAGAAGACCCACAACATTTGTCTCTATTTTTGGCACACTCTTTTTCTCTATTTTTTCTCTTCTAGAATATGCTCCAAAATGCAGTTCATTGCCTCTGTTTTTTGTCACCTCATCACTCATTGCCAACTCAATTAATGACATGCCAAGTGTCTCTTTTTCATATGCTCAAATTCTCCTCTTGAATCTTGATGGAAATGCTCCAGCAAAATTTTCTTTATTGCAACAAAATCTGAAATTTAAGCACAAACAAAACAAATTAGAACCCAATTTGCTTTTCCTCTTTCTCCTTGGATAATTCATGTATAAATTCATTATTTTTATACTTTCAGCTCTTAAAACTCAAAAGACACAATAAACTCACAACAATACAAAAATGACAATAAATTAACTAAAAATAATAACATAAAGGTACTCATCACTCTCCTAAATTTTATATTTATAAGCTTAAAAATATAAAAATAACTATTTATTCAAGAGTTATCACTTAGCAAAACTGCATTAGGTGCAAAAGTCAAACATGATGTGGAGGATTTTAAATTTTTATTGATGTGGAGTCAAGGCTGAGGTGGAGCTGATGAATTAATCTATCCATTTTGTAACAGGGGGTCACAGGCAAAGAAGAATGGATAAGAAGGGGTCTTTACCCTAATTAGCTAACACAAGAAGGAGGCCACCTTATTCATTGATACTTAAAGACTTTCAAACCTAAAGAGGAAATGAGGCTGGCACCTGGGCATTTACTTGACCATCTTTTGACATCCATTTTGGAGGAGAAAAGCTTACAACACAAAGGAGAATAAGAAAAGAGGAGAGAACCACGTAGGGGGCGTTTGGTACATGAGTTTGACTTGATGGGAATAGGTTCAAGATTCTTTGGAAATTGAAGAAGGGGATGTTAAACCATTGGAAAACAACATTGCTATGTTTGGTTGCCCTTGGGAATATTATTATGATTCCAAGGAATATTGATATTACCTTGTTTGGTTGCACATAGGAATGTAATGTGATTTATTTATCTTTTTTTTAATAATTAAATTTTTTTGTAAAATACAAATAAATCCGTTTTTCTTTAATTTTTTTTCCAAATATTAAAAATATTTTTGTAACTATTTTTATTATCAATGTTGTATGTATAAAAAAATAAAAAAAATTTATATTATTAAATAATAAAAAATAAAAATAAAATATAACATAATAGCATATTTTCAAATTATTCATCTTTTTTTGGAATAATTAAATTATTTTGTAAAATACAAATGAATTAGTTTGTCTTTAATTTTTTTTTCCAAATATTAAAAATATTTTTGTAACTATTTTTATTATCAATGTTGTATGTATAAAAACAATAAAAAATAAAAATAAAATATAACATAATAGCATATTTTCAAATTATATTTGTCAAAGTTTCATTCCAATGAGTAAAATACAAACATAAGTTCTCAAAACATAATCCAAAAATGGCATATTATATTGCCAAAAGTTTCATCCAAAAGATGAAATATTATCTTACAAAAAGTTTCATCCAAAAGGTGGCATATTACCTTGCCAAAAGTTTCAACCAAAATGTGACATACTATTTTTCCAAAAGTTTCATCTAAAAGTGAAAACACATACATTTCTCAAAGCCATCTCACCAGTACTATTTTCCAAAATACTATCAAATATTAGATCTCACCTCATTCAAAGAGCCTAAGTATGAATCCCAACTTGAATTCATCATCCAATGTGAATAAAAAATCTATGTAAGCTTGGTTTTGGACAAGAAGTTTTCCAGCTTTGACTCGTTGTTCGTTTGTCAGCCCATCAATTTGCTTCAGTTCATCAAACACTTTCATCCTTCTGGTAGCACCTTCTGTCTCAAACTGGAAAGAATCAGCAATTCTTCGAATACTATCACCAACAACAGCTTGTATGTCACCAAATTTTTTCACTGTGTCAGTCAATACCTCAACCAATGGATCTTCATTCCTAGATCTCTTTCTACTTTTCTTACTTGACTGTGCTGAAGTTGTCGCCGTGTTTGTATGACTATTGGTTGCACTACCAATAAGATCATCTATTGGAGATAAATGATCAAACTCAGAATTTGCATCATTGTCTACCTCTTTATCAATCTCATCAACCGTTTCAGAAAATCCCATAGCTCCTTGCCCATTTGCACAATCCTTCCCAAATACAGTAGCTAAGTCTTCATAATGAGGAAATGGTCTATTCCTTAAGCCTTTTGCATTCGGATGGCTCTGTAATAGTTAAAAGTAATAGAGAAAGAATTAATATGTGATTAAGTTCTAAATTAAATTCAACAATAAGGTGACACTTACTTTACTCCATTCATCAAACACACTTTTTTCAGCAACAACACACTTTAGTTCCTCATTCCAACCAAAACCACTTGTTGAAGGTCCCAACATTTCAGAAATTGCATGAAATTGTTTCTTTAGCATCTTGATACGAGAATCAATGTGGGGTTGTGCTTTCAATCCACAATGAGGAATTTTCTCACATATCCATTTTTCCAATTGCTGTAAATAGCCAGGTTTGAAGGTCCCATTGTCTGCTTTCCATTTTCCACTATTTACCAACTCCAACAAACACTCAACCAACTTTGAATCCTCAATTGAAGTCCACTGATGCTTTTTTTCCAGGAATTGATGTTGATTGCTCCAGAGCATCCATTTTTCTAAGCATACATGTATCTCACATCTACTTATAACAAAAGTATAGCAATAATATATTAACATATAAAATTGAACTAAGAACATCGATATAATATGATAGCATTGCCATGGGTATAAAATTGAACTAAGAACATAGATATAAAATTGATAGCATAAACTGCCAACATTATAAATTTCCATAAAAATTCCAAGCATTTACAAACCAAATCAAATAAAATCCATATTATTTGGAGACATCCAACACATAATGATAAAATTGTTTCAAACAAAATCAAACACAAATAATGCAAAGAAATATAATTTATGTTTGCCTCTTGTTGCGCCATTGGTCAAACATCTCTCTAGCTAAGTTGTCTCTCCAAGAAGTCCAAGCGTTAGATATTTCAATATGTGTATAATGATCATTGCCTACACTTTCATCTTCATCACAATTGTCCTCCTCACTTTCCCCTATTGCTTGTTCTAGAGGATCGATAGGCATTTCTCTTCTAATCAAGTTGTGAAGAAGGCAGCATGCCAAAATAATTCGACATTGAATTTTGATAGGATAGTATGATCTACCTCTAAGAATTGCCCATTGCCCCTTCAATAGTCCAAATGCTCTCTCTACTACATTTTGAGCTGAAGAATGTTTCATATTGAAAAATTCAGCAGGTGTATTAGGTGGGATATCCCAATCATTCAAGTGATATTGTTGTCCTCTATATGGTGCTAAGAAGCCTTCACCATTGGGATATCCAGCATCACATAAGTAGTAATGTCCTGTAAATTAATTAACAATATTGTAAACCTATTATGAAATTAACTTGTATATGTATGATACTACATATGAGAGAAATATATACCTTGTGGAACTTTCAACCCATTTGTCCTAGATATGGCATCTCGTAACACTCTAGAGTCGGCAGCTGATCCTTCCCATCCAGGTAAGACATAAATAAATTGCATATCTTGTGAAACTACACCTAATACATTAGTAGCAATTTCGCTCTTTCTAGTCCGGTACCTAGGCCTATCTAAGGCAGACACATTGACTTTAATGTATGTACCATCTAGTGCTCCCAAACAATTCTTAAACCACTTCCATCTCTCATCAGTTGAACTACCAAGAATTGGTTCAGGTTTTCTTAACAATAACTCATGAAGGCGCAACACAGCAATTAAAACCGCATTAAATTGTCTACTAAATGTTTCACCTGAACGTGCAAATTGTCGTCTCACAATTCTATTCTTAATGTCATGAGATACAATATGTAAAAATATAGCAACCATTTCTATCAAATCAAATATTTAATATGTTGAAAATCTAGTAATCATCATTACTTTTACTTGTGATATTTAGCGTTTTTTTTTCTTGCTACAAGCTATGTCAAATAAAAGTAACTAATTAAAGTAATATTACTACATGAAGTGATTGAAAGATATGAGCATATCTATGCAGAAAAAGCACTAAAGAGGCTTCTCCCAAATAAAAACATACATGTTTTAGGAAATACAAGTGACAAACGACAAGCCATATTGTTGTTCCTCATTTATTCCACAACAAATTCTTGCTCACCAACAGACCTTAAAAATGGGTGTGGCAATGACAGCAGAGAGGGCAGAGAAGAAGGGCTTTTCATGTGGGGAGAGACTGACAACAATAGAGATAAGCCTCTTCATGGAGCTTTTGTTGCAGCCCTCCTCAATGACCTCTTCGGTATCCAAGCTCGAGGTGGTTGTGCTTGTGCGGGACCCTATGGTCACAGACTGCTCGGAATTGATGAGGCTTTGAAGTTTAAGCTTTTGGAGATTTCTTTAGGATTTTGAAAGAGAGTATTTTGCCTAGTTATCAATATATATATATCCTATCCTATCCTAGAGCTTAACAGAAAACGGTTTGAAATTTTTAAGTAAAAATGTTTTTGAAGGAAGAAAAAAAAATCACATGGTAGATGGAGGAACACAGTTCATGATCTTCTTATTACACAGGAAAAAAAAATCAAGATCATTAAAGGCAAAAGACACATAAACAAAATAGCCAAACAGAGCCTCCATATCATTCTTACCATCTGACCTTAAAAACCTAAACCCATCTCTAGATTTCAACTCTACCATCATCAATAACTTCCCATGGAAAACAGACCAAGAAAACACAAAGTTCAGCTAGTACAAATCAAAGACAAAAAATCAAAATCAGAGAGAGAGAGAGAGATTACATACTTGGTTCAGTGAAGGAGATGAAGAGAAGAGGCAGCTCTAGGGCTTCACGAAATAAAGAAGAAAGGGCTTCACAAATGAAGAAGAGAAGAGGTTAAGCTTGCAGTAAAATAAAACTCAAGTATTTTTAAGTAATGATATTACCCCCAAATAAGGTCACGTGAATCCCACAGAAAAGTAAAACCCTCAGCTAAAAATATCAAAAATGACATACCAAACATGGGTTTGTCTCCACTTTCCCATTCCCACCTTAAGATTACCCCATACCAAACGCCCCCATAGAGACATCATTTGACTTGATTTCTCGAACATTCTCTCTTTTCTTGTATTTGAACTTTGGATATTTTACACTGTGTTGAACCATGGTTGAACTCCTAACAACTATTTTATTGTTTCTAATCAAGAGCTAAACTTGTTGTGGGTAATTGTGCAAAGAATGTTATTACTAATCTAAAATTTGTTTATCCAAATGGTTATATTGCTTATACTTGCTTTTGTTTGACCATCAAATGTGAGTGATTGATTTGGTATTAATTCTGGAAAGTTTGATATCATTGGACATATGATTTGGATAATGCATGTTTTAATCTTTTTCGAGTTTGAATTGTGATAATATAGGAATATATAGCCACCTTGCATGACAAAAAAATGCATTAAGCTTAATTGGGTATTCTTAAAATTAATTAGGCATAAAAATATATTAATTAATTTAGAGAATCAAATCATAAGAGCTTTGAAAAAAAGCTTATGAACTAATTGAATTCCTAGTTGACAAAGTCACTTTAGCTATAACATTTCTCTGTAGCATTTTGCTCAGAATTGCAAATTAGGGGGATTAGTGACTCTAGTTGCTTTAATTTTGTTGAGTCTTTGCTGCTGTTTTTATTTTCTTTTATCTTCTTAGTAATCTTTAGTTCAATCAATTTTTCCTTACTTTATTTTCATCATGAATTGTGTAGTTTTGATTATTGCAAATTTTAGGTTAGGTAATCCCTAAGGATATGATATAAAAATACTTACTAGTATATTACTTGCTAGCGATTATGTACACTTGCATACACTAATTAATTTTGCAACACCCTAGGCATGAATATACTCAAAATGTGTCTTTTAGCTCCAAATGATGTGGTTTAAAGCTCTAATCCTATTGATTGGACTTAATGCGGTGCTTAACGTGATTACCGATTTTTTTTAGAGTATTTTAGACTTGTTCACTCTCATATACTCTCTCTAAACTCTTTTTCTCTAGCTTTCCAAGATTCAAAGTTTTCTCTAAAATCTTCATCAATAAAAGCTTGCAAGTCCTCTCTCGGTTTTTCCTTCTTCCATGGCGAAGAAGAAGAAGTCGGTCAGGAAACCAGTGACTAGATCAGAGGTTCAAGGTTTGCCTTCAATCCAAAATGTTGGGTGTGAGGTTGTTTGCGAAGAGGATTGTGATGAGGATAATGTACAGACACGGGGAAAGCTTCTATCTGAGTCCGATGTAGGGGAGATTGCTGCTGATGGTGTTCAGGACGAAGTTCTAAACGGAGATGGGGCTGCTGCTACTAGCTGGGCGGACAAGGTGGAGACTGGAGATTTTCAATCTTCAGCCCAACAACATTGGAATCAATTTAATTCGGGTAATATCTCCTTCTGCGAACAGAGTTTAGAGTTTACTGAACCATTAACTAAGGATGGTAAAAGGATAGCCCTAATAGATGAGGAGGAAGTGAGAATCCAGGCAGCTAATTGGAACACAGCAGTCATCTGTATGGTTCTTGGAGCTAACCCTCCAATGGCTGTGTTTGAAGGGTTTATCAAGAGAGTCTGGGGTCATCTAGGAATTGCTCAAATTGCTAGGATGACTATGGGGCTAATAATGGTCAAGTTTAACGATGAGGCTACTAAAAATCATGTACTGGAGACTGGTTGTATTCACTTTGACAGAAAGCCTTTGATTGTTCGTCCATGGACTACGGATTTGAATGCAATTAGGTTAATTCGTTCAGTTCCTTTGTGGATTCATTTGAATGATCTTGGCCTTCAATACTGGGGAAGAAAATGCCTTAGTGCTTTAGTGAGCACTATAGGAAAACTGATTATGGTTGACAAATTCACTCGGGAGAGATCTCAAGTTCAGTTTGCTAGGATATTGGTGGAGGTTGAACTCTCAGATAATCCTCCTTGGGTTATTCATTATTTGAATGAACAAGGTCAACTAGTGGAGCAAGGAGTTGATTATGAGTGGCTACCAATCAAGTGCAAAAATTGTGAGGGATATGGTCATTCAATGTCTGAATGCCGTAAGGAACAGAGGCAACCACTGGGGCCGAAAGTTTCTCTTCCTCAACTTTCTGAAGAAAATGACAGGGGTAAAGGCAAGCAAGGAATATCATCAGATTCTGGAATGGATAAGGAGAAGCTGGTGGATGCTGATGCTAGATAGGGCCAGTCTTCAGGTGTAAAGGAGAAGCAGGTGGAGGTAACTCATGATGGGGGGTTGACAGCAAAGACTAATTGGCAGACTCCTAAGAAGTTAAGATCTCAAAATAAGCATGGACAGAGAGGAAGTACTAGCAAGATTGGGCACACAGGAGGGGTCCAAAGGAAAAAATTGATAAATGGATTTAGGGTCCTGCAGGATCAGGCAGAGGGGAGTGTTGGAGACAGGGGTATTTTACAATCATCTAATGGATAATTGTAATATACTTAGTTGGAACATAAGAGGCTTGAATAGCCCGAAAAAGCATGTTGCTATGTTAGATATTTGTAGCAGAAATAAAATACGGATTGGTGCTATCTTAGAAACAAAAATGAAGGGAGAAAAAGTTCAGGACTTAATGAGGAATAAGTTCAGAAACTGGGACTATTTTTCTAGTTCAGTGACTGAAGGAAGAATTTTGTTAATTTGGAGGAAATGTTTTGTCAAAGTTAGCTTGATAAAAGAGGATTCTCAATTTGTTCACTGTTTGGTTAAAATGGCAGGTCATAAACAAGCTTTTTACATCACTTTTGTGTATGGGAGGAACACTTTGGAGGAAAGGAAGTGTTTATGGCAAGGCATTGCTAAGCTTGTTCAGCCGGTTCATTCTTGGATGATTTTAGGCGATTTTAATGCTGTTTTCACAGCGAAGGATAGGAGTGGGGGTAAGCCAATTTCTCAGTTGGAAATGGATGATTCTGCTATTTGGTATGCCTCGAACCATTTGGAAGTTCTTAAAAGTATAGGGTCTTTCTTTACTTGGACTAACAATCAAGAGGGAGTGTCCAGAATTTATTCTAAAATAGACCATGTGTTTATTAATGAGGTTTGGGCTGTGGACTTCCCTAATACTACTGCTGTATTTAAATGGGAAACTAGCTCTGATCACTGTTCATGCACCATTTCTGTTCTTCCAATTGAGAACTTAGGGATTAAACCTTTTAGATTCTATAACTTTTGGACTGAGCATGCTCATTTTAAGCAGCTGGTTTTGGAGTATTGGAAGCAGCCGATGAAGGGATCTGGTCTGAAATCCATATACTTGAAGACAATGAGGCTTAAGCATAAACTTAAAAGGTTTAACATGGACCAAATTGGAGATATAGGGGTTCAATTTCAGAAAGCTAAAGATGAATTTCAGAATGTTTTGTACTATGCTCAACTTTATCCAAATAATATGATCTGCCAAGAAGAAGTTAAAGCAGCAGCTGCCAAGTTCAGAGTTCATGAAAAAAACTATAACAGTTTTTTAACTCAAAGGAGTAAGATTAGGTGGCTGAATCAAGGGGACATGAATACTGCGTTTTTTTTCGCCTATATGAAGAAACGCAAAGAGGATAATAGAATAGCCACGTTCATCAATGAGCAAGGTAGGGTGGTGGACAACTACTCGGAAGTTGTTTCTCATTTTCTGAACCATTTTCAGGGTATTATGGGAAGTCCCAGTTTGGTTTCCAAGGGCCTTAACAGTAAGATTGTGGATATGGGAACTAAACTGAACCTAGACCAGCAACTTTTGTTATTGAAACCGTTCACGCATAAGGAAATTCGTGATGCTATGTTTAGTATTTCTAGCATAAAGTCGCCTGGTCCTGATGGTTTTGGGTCAGCGTTTTATAAGGTGATGTGGCCGGACATAGGGGATGAGGTTTGTAGAGCGATTCTCCAATTTTTTGAGACAAGTTTTATTCCTGAAGAATTGCTGAATACTTCATTATCTTTGGTCCCTAAAGTTGATACTCCTAATTGGGCTGTGGATTTTAGACCTATTGCATGTTGCTCAACCTTGTATAAATGTGTTTCAAAGCTACTTTGCTCTCGGTTATCCAAAGTCCTCCCTGTTTTAGTTCACTCTAATCAGGGAGCGTTTATTCAAGGTAGATCAATAGCCCATAACGTTCTCATTTGTCAAGATATCATCAAGAATTACAGAAGGTCATCCATTTCACCACGGTGTGCAATTAAAGTTGACATAAGCAAAGCCTATGATACAATAGATTGGAGATTTATTGAGGATCTCCTTAAGGCGTTATGCTTTCCTTTTAGATTCATTGGCTGGATAATGACTTGTATTTCCAAAACTTCATATTCCTTAATTATGAATGGAAGGATTCAGGGCAAATTCAAAGGGGCGAAGGGGTTGAGATAGGGGGATCCTATTTCCCCTCTTTTATTTGTCTTAGTTATGGAGTATCTTACTCGTAGTCTTCATTTAGCTGCGCAGAACTCAGCCTTCAGATTCCATCCTTTATGTAAGAATCTTAAGCTCATTAGCCTTTGTTTTGCTGATGACTTATTAATTTTTTGTAAAGGGGTGTTGTCTTCAGTTAAAATCATCAAGAGTGTGTTGGGGGAGTTTAGTTCTGTGACTGGTCTGCAGATTAATGAGAGTAAATCTCAGGTATTTTATGGGGGAATTTCAGCTTCTGACCGTGAGCTGATGTCAGCTGAGTTGAATCTTTCTGAGGGGGTGTTTCCCTTGAATTATTTAGGAGTCCCTATGAGACTTACAAAATGGAAGCATGAAGATTGTGATGTCATCATTCAAAAAATAAAAATGAGATTACACACATGGGCTAGTAGACATCTATCATTTGCAGGCAGAATGCAACTTATTCATTCTGTTTTATTTGGTCTGAGGAATTATTGGATGAGTATATTTGTTCTCCCTCAAAGTGTTATCAAGGAAATTGAGAGGTTGTGTCGTGGCTTTCTTTGGGGTCTCAATGGTAATAGGTGTAAGATTCATATGGCTTCTTGGGACATAGTTTGCTTGCCTAAGGCTTTTGGGGGGCTCGGGTTCAGAAATGGCCAGCGTTGGAATCATGCTATATTAGCTAAGTATGTTTGGGCTATCTCTGAAAAGCATGATGTGTTGTGGGTAAAGTGGATCAACTCAGTTTATCTGAAAGGCACTGATTTCTAGTCCTATAGTTTACCTCAGGATACCAGCTGGTATTGGAGGAAGTTATGCAATATCAGAGGTAAATTCAGTAGGGAGGATATCATTTCTGCTGGTTTAAATGGGAAGTTTAACTCTGCCAATCTTTATATGCAGTCCTTGAATCATGCTCAGGTAGGATACTACAAAGCTGTATGGTGTAGATTATCCTTTCCTAAGCATAGATTCTTGCTTTGGAAAGTCATTAACTCTCAGTTACTGACTTTTGACAACCTGCTGAGGATCAAAGTGCCTCTTGAGTCTGTCATGTGCCCAGTTTGTGGTGTTAGTGAAGAGAGCCATTCTCACTTATTCTTTACTTGTTCTTTATCTGGTAAGATTCTGGAGTTATTAGCTGATTGGCTGAATATCAGATTATGGCCGGTTGAATTTGACAGATGGAGAGATTGGCTTTCAAGCAAGAACAATGGGTTACTATCTCACATTTATAACATGTTGTTTGCTGCTGTTGTATACTGCATTTGGAGGAACCGAAATTGCTGCATTTTTTATCTCTACTCTCAGACTGCATCCAGTATAGCTGCTGAAGTTAGACTCTTACTGCAGAACAGAATTAGTAGTATTAGTAAGAAGAAGTTATCTATTCAGGGAAAGTGTTTAATTGCTCAATTTACTATGTAATTTGTTTGTATTTTGTTATGTTTTCTCTAGGTTGATTTGGCTGTAGCTGTTGGTTTATTTGACTGTTGAGGCTTGCTCTGTTAGCCGGTTTTGAACTGTTTGTTTTGTAATCTTGGATGTTTGATTAATGAAGTTCTTACTTTCTTCTTGATCAAAAAAAAAAAAAAAAAGCTTGCAAGTCAAAGACTTTGTTATATTTCACTCCTTATTCCAAGTGCAGAAACCTCAAGTTTCTTTTATAGTGGTTTGGAATGAAGGTTTTGGACAAAGATTAACTAATCTTTGTAAGCCTATTGTGATTATCTTTTTCTTATTTGTGTTTGTGTTTTAAATTTGTGTTTCTCCTTTGTTATTGATTCAAAACTTGAGTTCTCAACTATTTGTTGTAAAAATCACTTACCCTCAACAATACTACAATAAATGAACATTTGAATTACATTTCTATCATAATCAACAAACATAGAATTAAACTTCTTCTGCATTTCAATCGTAGTAGATAACACGACTTCAAATTTTGTCACAACATAAACCCCTTCAAAAAACACATATTTGCAGCCAACACTTGCAACCGAGAAGCCAACAAAAAAATTGTTTGCTAAAATCTTATGCAACAAAGGTGCCACCATTTTCGAGCCTCTTTAGAAGAACATCTAACACTAGAAGGAGGAGTTGTAAAATCATCATTGCCAAAATCTAGTAAAGATTCAACAACAAAATTCTTTTTAACATGAGCATCACTTAATTTATTTTTTTAAAAAAAGTCTTTCAAATTTAGCTGAGCTAACTCATCACTTGGAGTAATATTCTTCAACTTCAACTGCATAAATCAAATAAAGCATAAAAAAAAAGCAAAAGAAAACAGTAAGGATATAAGAAGAAATTAAAAAAGTGCATAATATAAATACAAATCAACAAAATGACAACTATAAAACTACTATACATATACCTTTTTTTACGAAGGATATAAAAAATTAAAATCAACATTCATAAAACCAAGATTGAAATGCATGGGAAAATCCAAGAAGCCTATAAAACCCTTCATATATATTTTTCTTCTCTAACCTACAATCTATCTTCCCCTTAATGGATACAATGGTATAAACAAATAGCTCATTCCCCAAGTATATTCATTAAATCGACCATTATCAATAATGTATAAATCCTCCATTGAAACTTGTTTTTCTTCAGGAAAACTCAATGAAAAACAATGCACTAAATACAAACCTATCGATTTAAAAACATCATCATCATTATCACACCATCTATTTCCCTTGAAACAATCATCAATAATTTTTTTTAAAAATCTGTCTAACTCTTGGAAAAGTAATTTTTCAACCAAACTATTATTTTACCATTTAACATTCAACTTGTTACACTCATCTTGACAATTTGACCCTAAAAATCAGATCAAACTCCTCTATACTAAAACGTAATCTGACACTAACAGTATTTGTCCAAAACTCATAATCACAAGGTTATTGACCCTCCCCTTACAACAAACTACGACACAAATGAGGTTGAAACATTGAATTAGGCATTCCTAAAAAATGATCGAAACAAGTCTTCAAAATTAATACTTTTTACTTATCATTCAAATAAGAGTTATTGTTCTCAATAACCTCATGAGAATAAGTAGAAAAAGCCTTGAGCAAAATAAATCTTCATGGAAGTTACAATCCCAATCCTAAAATGAAATAATGACAAAATAGCATAATGATTAGTATATGAAACCTAAAAGCTGCCCACACAAACAGAACCAATATATATCAAAATTACAAACAAAAAAAAAAACTTGATAGATAGGACAAATACCCACATGCATAAAAAAAAACATCAACCATCCTAACTATGCAATATCACTTAAGCATATACCGAACACATGTCATGCATGATCAAATAGAGGAAAACATAACACAACTTAAAAATCACTACCAAAAATAGAAAATATAACATATAACAACAACAACCACATTGCATGCACAAAATATAGCTACATTAAAGAAACTCTAAAACAATATAACAAAATTAAACTAAATAAGAAAAACAACATAAAAAATAAACCAAACAATCACAATACAAACCTTGAAAATTTCTTCGAGTGAGAACTTTTAGGTTGATTTGGGTTATCGATTTGGCCTTGAGCTTCTTGTTTTTTTTTTCTTCAACAACACTTGAGCTGCCCACTTCTTGGGTGAGCAACTT
This sequence comes from Humulus lupulus, assembly GCF_963169125.1. Taxonomy (NCBI): domain Eukaryota; kingdom Viridiplantae; phylum Streptophyta; class Magnoliopsida; order Rosales; family Cannabaceae; genus Humulus; species Humulus lupulus. The sequence continues at coordinate 89,644,324 of NC_084800.1, read as the reverse complement.
TTGGCATATTTGGCAATAGCTTTTTCCTCCATTGAATTTTATTTCTCAATAATTTCAAACTTAACTTTCTAATTTGAGGTATGAGGATTTTTAGACTAATAATTATGGAGCTTATTATTATTACTTTTTTTTAAAGGAAATAGACCGGGTGAACCCAAACTCGAACAAGTACTAACCATAATGGTTAAAAATGTGGGTAAAATACTATATATATATATATGAAAGAGCAGTTTAGGGGGAGATCGTGGGTTGCTAGAGCAATTAAGGCTACAAAAAAAATGAAAATAGAATAAAAAATGGTGAGAAATGAGAAGTATTTTTGCACTAAAAAAAGATTGAATGATGGAGAAGATGAATAGTTGAGAAATGGAGTGATAAATACTCGCGCAAGAGAGAAAATTAAAAAAAAAATAAAAATAAAAACAATGATGAAAATGTGTTGAAAGGGATCGTGGGTAGCTTATGTGAGAAAATCATAAATTTGAAAATAAAAAATCAATAAAATCGTATAAAAGATAAAACCAAACAATATAAAAGTAATATTCCCCCTGAGAGAAAAATTGTAATAGTAAGCCCAAAAATGGTATTTTATGTAAATTTCTCAACAAAAAAAAACAATAAATTGACATAGTTAATGTGATTATATGTTGTATAATAATAAATGGTTTATTTATGCAATCATTAATTGGTGGTTATTGGCAACTTTATTTATTTTTCCTTCCCGTTTCATATAATTAATTGTTAATATATCATTTTGTAACAAAAATATCTTAGTTATTATGTTTGTAAAACTTAAGTACCAAATTTATTTTATTTGGTAGAGAAAGCACATTTGTAATGCCCCAAATTTCTTAATAAGGTTTAAGACATTGATTAGGAGCCCGGGAGGGCCATAATTAATTTATTATGTTATTAAATGATTATATGCATGTTTATGTGAATTATATTATTATATGAGGATAAATACATGCATATGGGTCCACATTTAATTATAAGAGCATTTTGGTAATTTGGCCCGTTGAGGGCGTGATGGTGTATTTTCATGCATGTGGGTGAATTATAAATAATACCACGTTATATGTGGATTTGTTCGAGCCATTCGGCATGAGACGATCATGGAATGCAAGTTTTCGGTCTAGTCATAACGAGATTAAGTTCGGAGCTCGGAGTGAGTCTCGGGGTAATTTGGTGATTAGAACGTTGCCGGGAATTAGAGGGTAACAGGATATGAATTATTGACATTTAAGAATATTGAGAATAACGGGAATTGGAGGATGTTAATTATAATTAACGAGATAGGCAGGAAATGACGATTTTACCCTTGGTAGTCTTTAGAAACCTTTATTTGACCTAGGGGTATTTTAGTCTTTTCACCCCTAGGATTGATATAAGCCATTAGAAGGCTGTGGAATTGTAAAACAGAGCATCATTATCATCCTCATCTCTCCCTCCCGCACCTATTCTTCTCTCCTTCTTCCTTTTGATTTTTGAAAGCCAACTTGAAGAAACAAGCTAGGAGATCAAAGGTGGGAGCTTAGAAACTTAGTTCATCCATTGAAGAGGACTCAAATCCAACTTGAGGTAAGATTTCATCCATGAACTTAAGCTTTACCTTGTTTTTCTTATGGTTTCCAGTCAAAGGTATTTAAGGTGTTAGTTGTGAGAATTCATGAAAGTTTTGTGTAAGATTGCTTGGGTTTTGATGAGGGTGTGATGTTTAGATGAAGTTTAGGGATTGAATTTGATGTTTGGGTGAAGTTTGGGATTGGTTTGGAGGTTTGGTTTTTAAGGGAAATCGTAGGGGAGAAGACCAAAATTTTCTCTGGTTTACTGATGGCGCCCCAGCGCTAGGCAGGGCAGCTTCTGGGCTTCTCTGACTTTGGGGTAGCGCCCCAGCGCTAGTGCATTTTCCAGCAACATATTTTTGGGGATCGGGATAACTTTTAAGGCTCGGGGGGTTGGTTCCTTTACCCCGTTTGGGTAGATTAAGAGTCTCGAGAGTGCGGGAAGGATCCCGGAAGTGAGGTTTTAGATTGTAAACCTTTTTATAATTTATTTTATTGATGGGATTCCATATTTGGTTATGACTAGGTGACCGCTAAATGATCAAAGGATTGATCGTTCTTAAGGGTCGTTCTTTTATTAATTCTTGCTCAAACCTGAGGTAAGAAAACTGCACCCTATGTATATGACATGCATGGTTATTCTTGATGCATGTTGGATGTTTAAATGTGGACAATGATATCATTTTGAATGCTTAGCAATCTTTCTTACTTGTATATGGCTATTATTAAGGCATGCCAAGTGATTAAATGTGATGCATGTGATGCACGAGAAACATATGAATAGGGCATGCCATGATTATTGAATATGAGATTGTTCAGAGCTTGAGTCTCTGTGTTTATGCATGATCCTAGTTATGCTAGCAATTGTTAAGTAAGCATGCTGAATGCCCTATATTCGGATATTTGACATATGATATATGTTTGATAGCATTGCTTACTTGTGTATGGCACTGACTAGTCAGGGTCGGCACTGGTTGCGTATTACTGACCTAAGAGCCAGAAACGGCATAAGCGTCTTGAACGCAGAGCCGATAAAAGATTAGATCTAATCGATATCAACATTGAATGACTCTGGGAGCATTGATGCTGGACCGACCCTAAGGTCGATGAAAATTATAAGCGCTTGACTAGTCTAGGCTAGTTACTCATAGCCAGGGACAAAGGCCTAGGTGACTGTTTGTCACATGGCTAGGGAGCGGAATCCCATGGTTGTGACTCTATGGTCATGCGATAGGTTATATTGGTGACTAGTTCATCGAACACCTATCTTGATAAGCTAGTGAAAGGATCACTTATTTATAAAGGGAACGGAACCCACCTTAGTGACTTGTACAACTGTCACTCTTCTACTCAGGACTATAAGCCTAGTATGGTTATCAGAACCACCAGTGTTAAATCACTTATCTGATTAGGATTGACTTGATAGTCATCCACTCAGGAGGGCAGGATTCCTTATCCTGGATACCCATCGTTACGTGAACTTATTTGCCTGCTTGAATAAGGCTATATTTGCTAGGCATGTGCCTTATGATTTGATGACATGTTATTGCTGTTCCTGAGCATATTGAGTTTTCTTGCTGGGCTTCGGCTCACGGGTGCTATGTGGTGCAGGTAAAGGCAAAAGAAAGCTGGACTATCCTTGAGTTGGAGAGCTTAGGTGACGATGTGTACATATGCGGTTGCTCGACCGCCACGGCCGAGGGTTGAAAGAGGAACTAGGGTTAAACCCTATTTTGCCGCTTAGATCGGCTGGTTGTAAATATTTTCTTGTAATAGACCTTTAAATTATATTTTTGGGATCCCAATGTATATAATAAATGTTCTAATGAAACGTTACATCTTAACCAAAATTTTTAATCCCTAAACCACTAATCATACTTAGTTACACGATTTTGGCCAAATGACTCGATTAGCGAGTTTAGCACTGTTTATAAGGCACACCGTAACGGTCCCTGGAGTTTAGGGCGTTACAACATTCCTTCTATCTTTTGGTGCAACCGTCATTTCCCACCGTTAAGTCTATCTGCGACATGAAGATAAAAATACTGAATAAAATGAATATTTGCAGAAAAAATACCTAATAAAAGGAATATTTGTAGCGAAAATACCTAAGTTATAAGAAAATTTGACACCAGTAGATGGACTCAATGGTGAGAAGAGGACTACAATAAATTACATCGAAACATCAATCGAAGGTACTTTCACTACTAAAAAATAACTTAAATACTTAATTGAATCACATATATAATAATTTAGATTAGGGGTGCACACGGGACCCGCAAAACCCGAAAACCCGCAAAACCCGCCCGACCCGAACCCCGAGAACCCGATTTTTTGAAAAACCCGTCAATTTCGGGTTTAACCCGACCCGAACCCGAAACCAAAACATATCAGGTCGGGTTCTGTAACGCCCTACTACCTTAGAGCCGTTACTAAGTGAGTTTATAAAGTGCAATTAACTCGCTAAGTGAGGTTTTTAGAACAAAAGTGTGACTAAACAAGAAGTCAAGGCTGTAATCTTTAAAAGTATTCAATTTCATTAAAATTCAAAAGTTTAACATTCGGGATCCCAAAACGAGATTTGTAAAATATTTACAATTCAAAATAGGTTTACAGTTGACTAATTATCAAAAACATAGTTTAATACAACCATTTCTCAAAATGCCCCCAACCAAAGCAGTCGGGCAGGCCAAACATGTACGTGCCGCCCCCACGCTCTCCGTACTCATGGCTGGTTGACTTTCTCTTTGCCCTTACCTGCAACACAGAGCACGCGTGAGCCAAAGCCCAGCAAGAAAACTCATACAACACATAACATATGCATATCATGCAATCATTATAGCAGATAGCTCATATCTAGTTAAACAGTCCATAAGATTTAAACACACATACACGGCCATGCCGTCCCAGAAGCGTTACCAAAGTCTGGGATCCCGGTCTACACCGTAAGGATATCCCATGTATCCATTGGGGTCTCACCTTAACCACAAGCACTCCATGTGCTAAGTGGTATTCCCGGCCCCACTGCCGTTCTCGGCCCTTCGCCGTTCCCGGCTACTTTGCCGTTCATTCAGCTATAACCACATATAGCATTCGCAAACATCAATCAAACATATAATAATTCATTTAGAGCTACATCCTAGCAATAATACAACTTAGGGCCACACCCTGCAGCAATACTATGGGCCCGTGCCCTGCTCTACGGGTGCTACAGTTTTCTTACCTGTATCCCGAGCTTTCCGATGCACCTAGGTCACAAGCATGGTCCTCTATCACGAGCCTCTCCAAAATCCTAGTCACAACACATATAAAACACTTTTAATACTAACCAATCCCAAAACCACTTCCTGGGACCAATCCCGTACTCTCGGGACCTCTAATTCCCTAAAACAATGCATTGGAACCATCCCCCAAGTCCCCGGGCAAAAGCCCTAAAAACACAATATTTGGCTATCAAAAACGGCCTAGGGCCGCGACACTCCCATCAAGGGCCGCGGTGCCCAGAAGGCTCCCTTGATCCTGATGCAAGCCTGTGCCGCGTCACCAAAGAACAGGGCCGCGACGCCCCTACGCGAACCTAGATTTCTGGGTTTTCCCCTGCATTTTTCCCGAGCCAAAACAACTCCAATTCAACCCAAACAAGTACCTAAGCCCCAAAATCAATTTAAAACCCCAATTGAACCCTTTAACAACCTATAAACATCAAAATCAAACTCAATTACACAATCACACCCAAAATCCAATCTTGGGTTTCAAATTCCTGAAACTTAAACCATGGCTTCCAAGACTTAAACCAGAGCTTGAAAATTATAAATCATGCCTCTAAAACCTTAAACCACATCAGATACGAAATTTAAACATGTTAGAACTCTTACCTCAATCAAGAATCTGGCTTGAACTCTTCTCAATTTCAGCCTCCAACCTCTTTCCTCTTGATTGACCTAACTGGGTTTCCAAGTAAAACCAGCCATATCTCCTTTAAATTCCCACACTCAATCTCTGAAAATTCAGACTTAAATTCAACATAAATAGAGCACAATTCTTACATTTCAACAATCCTAGCTTAAATCTGGTTTTGGTTGCCTCAAACTCCTTTGAATTTCCTCCTAGATTTCAAGTTCCAGCCCTCCTTCTTGCTTCCCTTTCTTTCTAGCCCTTTCTTCCAAATTCAGCATAAACCAAAATGATAAAGTGTAGAATGTGAATCCTTTTTCCCTCAGCTGAACCTTATCTATCCTTAGCCAATTGACCATTCTACCCTTCCCTAGAAATTCTCTCCTAACTAAACCTCAAGGGCACTCTTGTCCTTTCACCTATATTACAATTCTACCATTTTTTTTCCATCTAAACTTGTTACTCTTAGCAGTTACTAATGGTTACCCAGGTTACTCAAACACCAATAACCATTACCCACTAATTCTCAAATTTACAAGATTCCCAAAGTACCCCTAGGCTCCTCCCGAGCTAGGTATAAAATCTCGTTGTGACTTTTAAATTAACTAGCTCCCTAGGACCGTCTCGGCATGTGCATCACATTAATATCACCACACTCACGTGGTACAAATTACATAATACAATTATCACATCTATGCCCTCAGCGGGCTAAAATTACCAATTTACCCCTAACATATAAACAGGGTCCACATGCATATTTATACCACCTAAACATGCATTGTAATCACATATTCATTTGAATTCATATATTATCATATTAATTCACTTATTGCCCTCCATGCATGCTAATCAAGGTCCTAAACCTTATTAGCAACTTGGGGTGTTACAGGTTCGGGTTTAAAAATTTGCCACATTCGGGTTTGAGTGTAACCCGATGAACCCGAACTATATTTAAAAAAAAAAAAACAAATATGCTCTAAAAAACTCAGTCAGATAAGATAACCCTAAAAATTTGTTTTGTTTGTCGTCTTCTTTTTTGACCTTTCAGTCCAACCCCTTACACTCACGCACGGCGTGTCGCGTGAGTGAGGGAGAGGGAGGTCGGGTGTAACCCGATGAACCCGAACTATATTTAAAAAAAAAAAAATATACTCTAAAAAACTCAGTCAGATAAGATAACACTAAAAATTTGTTTTGTTTGTCTTCTTCTTTTTCAACCTTTCAGTCCAGCCCCTTACACTCACGCACGACGCCGACCAGCAGAGCCAAGCCACCACCCGCACGGCCAGCCAACCACCACCAAACCAGACCAGATCGCCTCCCTCCCTCTCCCTCACTCACGCGACATGCCTCACCGTCGCTAGGCCAGCCAGCCACCACCCGCACCACAAATCGCCTCTCCGTTCTGGTGGTAAGTTATTTTCTTTCGGTTAGTTTTAATTTAACTGTTAATCTTATTCTTAAGTTTAAGATTATATATAATATATATTCAGAAATATATATATATATATATTGAGAAACATTAATCTTAAACATTAATAAATATATATTTATATATATATTCAGAAATTTTAATTTTAATCTTAAACATTAATCTTAATATATATAATATATGTTCATAATAAATGTGTAAGAGTTCAATTCAAGGCTTTGAAATGCTTTTCTAGTCTAGGTAAATATTTTGCTACAGTTTTGAAAGTTTATGCCTTGATCATAATGGAGATTTTGGTTCAATGAAATTTGCAATAGAATTAAGAGCCTAAAGGATCTGATTTCTTATTTTTCTGATTGAAACAGAGCATGTTGATGATGCTATTCAAAGAAGAGAACATAAACAAGCATTGCGGCAGTGCATCGTTTTTTGTTTGGTTTAAAATGCATATGCTTATAAACTTTATATATAATTGTGATTGTGTTGCAAAAGCTATGATTAGATCAGTCCATGGCAAAGGTGAATGGCTATAATAATCTCTGCAATTAGACTTTTGCCAAGTAAAACAGAGTCAAAACAAAAATAACTCATGCTTGCCAAGCTTAGCTATTATGTCTTATTGCCACACAGACATAGGTTTCTAAAATTGCAAAATTGCTTCTATGATGTATAATCAAGACTTTGCCTTAATAATAAATAAATGTCTTTTTTATACCTTTTTTTTCTCTTCTTATTTTTTTAATATAAATTAAATTCTTTATGACTTTGTTTTTTTTTTAAATTCACACTTATCCTTTAATAAAAAATAGAGAATTTACTCATTTGGTACCCTATGTTTTTGCAAAGTATCATTTTATACCCTCTGTTTTCAATAATGCTCATATGGTACCCTGTATTTTAAAATTATACATATTTGATACCCTAGATTCATATTTGATAGATAATTTTTTGTTAATATGATCAAACTGTCATCAGTCATATGTAATTAAGTAATTAAATTTAAATTTGGAACTTACATAATTGACAGCAGTTTGATTAAATTGGTAAAATTTTATTAATTAAATTTGAGTTTAAGGTACCAAATGTGTACGATTTTAAAATGCAGGGTACCATATGAGCATTATTGAAAACAGAGGGTACCAAAATGATACTTTGCAAAAACACAGGGTACCAAATGGTTACCTACCCTAAAAAATATATTTCATAAAAAAATTCATTTATACAATTCATTGTCTAAAAAAATAAAGCATTTAATATAACTCTCAAATTAAAAAAATAATCACAACTTTTAAATGTTAAATAAAAAAAATATAAACTTAAATAATTTTAATCGTGTATAAAAGTATGCACTATTATAACTCACAATGTTTTTTTTAGCAAATAAATAACAATATTTTTGGAAAAAGATGGTATTTTTGAAAAAAAAAATGGCATTTTTGTAAATTTGGGCTTTTCAGCCCAAAATCACAAATGACCCAGCCAACTCGAACCCGAAAAAACCTAAAAATTTCGAATCGGTTTCGGTACTATTTTTCCCAACCAAAACCCGCAAAACCCGAACCTGATGAACCCGAAACTCAAAAATCCGACCCGTATGCACCCCTAATTTAGATACTTTCATTGTAAATATTTTTTATAAATGGTTACAAATATAATCATTAAGTATGGAGCAATAAAATTATATATTATTTGAACACTCCCAAGACATAAGTATATAACTTGTATATAATTAGATTATCAATCCTGTTAAATAAATTTTTAGATATTTAAATTTTTACAAACATAAAAGTTGAGAAAAACTAGCGTAATTTTGTATCAAATAAAAACTAAAAGCTCATATGGAAAAAAGAAAAGAAAAAAATCCCACATCGGGCGCGTGAAAAGGTTGAAACTCATTTGAGCAAATGGAGCTTATTTTTGGACCCTTTCCCATCCTAACGCCCTTTATATACAACACCATCGTTAGGGTTTTTCATCAGAACATATACGCCTCGACCACACAACCCTAGCCACATTCACCCACTTTTGCCCTAATTTTTTGTTCTTGTTATATTTAGTGAAGGCCTATGATGTTATATATTTTATGTATTGCCTACATTGTTTGATTATCTATTCTGATAAATGTAATCAGCTAATTGTTCTGAGGCCTCCCCAAATTTCATTTCATTTTCGGGTCTCCAGTCGATTCATTTCTATATACTATTTTCGGGTCGGGTAGCGGGTTTTCGCGTCTTGCCTGTTCTTTGTAAAGAAACCCTAGCATGCCTTATTTACCATAAATTTGGGATAAAGCCCTAGGGCTCAATACTCACTTCGTCGTCTTCAAAATTGGGTTTTGTGTTTTAAATTTTATCGCTTTTCTGCCATTGTTGGGGCTTCTCTCTTCGCTTATTCTTGAATCGGAGAATAAAGAAAGGGAAGATGGGAAAGAGATCGTGGTGATGACTCCATAATATTCAAGCTCAACAGACCGGAATGCAGGCTTCTCTTTTCAGAGGACTTTGCGTGTCGATAATCCCGCTGAACTGAGCGATCTCTTTCGATCTCCATTTTTTTCAATATGTTTTTTTTTGAGGTTCTTTCAAATTTTTATATAGATTTTTGTTTCTTTGAGCTTTAATTTTTCCAAGTGGGAAAATGTTGGTTGCAATGAGGATATTAAGCTCCCTCTTCTGATTAAGGTTGAGGAAACCCGCTGGCAGAATCGAACCAATAATTTAAATTGCCACCACTGAGTCAACCCATTATTTCCCATTTGAATTTTCCTTTCAATTTTGTTTTCGATTGATTATGATTAAGATAGTAAAGATATTGCAGTGATGACTCCATAATATTCAAGCTCAACAGACCGGAATGCAGGCTCTTCTTTCAGATGACTTTGCGTGTCGATAATCCCGCTGAACTGAGCAATTTCTTTTTATCTCCATTTTTCACATATATTTCTTTAGTTTCTCTCAATTTTTTAATCTTTGTTGTTTTTGAGCTTTAATTTTTTTTCTATATGGGAAAATGGTGGTTTCGATGAGGATATTAAGCTCCCTCTTCTGATTAAGGTTGAGGAAACTCGCTGGCAGAATCGAACCAATAATTATACTTGCCACCACTGAGTAAACCTTTATTTTCCCTTTTGATTTTCCTTTTTAAGTTGAATTTTGTTTATGATTGATCAGGATGAAGCTAAGTAAATTATCCAACACTTGATCTGAGATACTTTGATATCGACTGATGTCACTTGATTTGCTTCTGAATCTTCAAAACGTATTTGTTTTAATTATTTATATTTATCTGCAATATAGATCTGGTGTTTGTAACTCTGATTTATGTTGTGGGTATTGATTAGTTATTCTAATATGTTACTAGGGGTTTTAGTACCCATCATGTGATGAAATTTGGAATAATCTTAGGACACCTTCCTACACAGTTTGCCAAAGCTGTGGATGAGAACAAAAATCCATTCTGATGATGTGCAGATAACTTGTTAACTATATTTTTTTTATTAATTGTGTTTACTATTAACTCTAAATGCCATGGAACTTCAAATGATGATTATGGATGTCAATTCTCACGACGGTCGTCTGAGATTTTTCAGTGATGATAAACATCCTATTTTCTGATGATTCTTTTTTTTTTATTTGTATTTTTTGTTGATTTTTTTAGTATTGAATAAAGTCGAGCATGATGATGATACCTTTAAATCTGTCCGATTATTTTATGAATGGATAAATAACCTCCTACTCATTCTGAATGCTTGATTCTACTTCTGGCATTTTTGTCATTTTTTATTCTTGAAATAATTTTAGTATTTCTTCGAGGAGTTCTGTCTAAATGGGATCGAAGATCCTTTATTTTCTACCATAATTTATTCTATGTCTTACTTTTATTGTGGGGAAACAAATGAAGTAAATGTTGTCTAATCAGCCAAAGAAAGTGATATCATTGCCGTGGGCATATTTAGAGCAACTCTAATCGATGCCCTTCTTTATCTTTAGAATACCTCATCAAAACATAAGGCATTTTTCTTATTAAATCAAGTGTCAACAATCAGTTTAAAGAGGCCTTTGGAGGGACATTTATGAATGTTTAGGATTGAAGATTTATTCCCATTGCGGAACGATGTGACCAGTGAATGCCATTGATGAAATACAAGTAAGAGGGAGTAATGATTGATGCTCTCAAGAATAGCTTGGTTGCATATCCCTTTTTCAAATGACTTTCAATGAAACTCCGTTCTTAGAAATGGACCTTGCTCACTCAAGTAAGAGTGCAAGAAAGATTGGCAATACTTTATCTGTGATGATTGATATGTGCTAACCAGCGATTGAGAAGATTTCAGCCTACTATTAAAGAGATTGGGTGTTGTCATTTTGTGTTAGGCATTTTTGATTGGTTTGAAGCTTTTTGTTCATGAAATTGGGTGCTTGACTTTAGCATGAAGGGTGATGAGGTGGCATCAAGGTGTGAGGAAGGGTGACCATCATCATTGAGGAGATCCATCAGAACACATGAAACTAAATGTCCAACAATATGTCATTCTTTGAAAATTAAAATTAAAAAATGTCAGCAAAAATGGATGTTGGAATGGTGCTCAACACTTCTCAAAACTAGGTGACTGCTGTTGAATAGAACACCAAAGTAAAATTTAAATAGTGGCAGCAACTATACAAATTTTATTTTGGCGTTTACTGTTAACACCAGGTGACAAAAGAACCAGCAGCCGTTTCAATCACTCGATTTCAGCCAAGAACTTCTGGACCGCCAATAAGTCTCTTTTTTCACATAGTTTGGAATTGAAAATGAGTTGAGGAAGTGTTGTGGGACTGGCCACGAGATAGATGCCGAAGTTGCTACCTGGTCGAGCAAGAAATGAAGGACGTGATTTGTGCAGTTGGGTTGGAGGCACCCAATATTTGAGCTTTCTGGATCTTTTTTTCAAATAGCTTCACAACGAAATCGAGACCTATGTTCTCTGAGACCTGTTGGAGTGGCACAATGTTGATTTTTTATGCTCTATGGTCCGAATTGCAGTGATCAAGGTGCAGAACTAAATTTTTATGAAAATGATCAGGCCATCGTCCATTTGTAGAACAAATAATCATAACATTTTTTAATGCAAAGTGCCAAGGTTCCTCAAGTCATATCCAATCCTTATCCTCTGTTTTTTTTTTTAAAAAAAAATATCCTTTCTTTGTCCCTGCACTACCTGGGAATAAGATCGATCATAGTAAGTAGGGGTGAGCATTGATCGGTTTTGACGGTTTTTTCATAACATAAAATTTAGAATTCGATTTTCGGTTCGGATTGGTGCAATCCAAAAACCGACCGACCAACCAGTTAAATGAAAAAACCGATCGTTTTAGACTGCGGTTTGGTCGGTTAAACCCACCAAACTGAATTTCTTATTTTTTTTAATTAATTTTTTTTTTTTTGAAAATTTTAGTTAAAAAACTAAAATTTTTAGATTGTTGGAATCTATTTTTGTACATTTTTAAACACATAAATATATAGAACATAATTTTATATATTTTTATTTTTATTTAATAATTTTAATAATTAATAATTATATAATATTATATTATTATATATTATATTGTTCGGTCGGTTTCGGTTCTGCCGGTCGGTCCGGACAAAATTTTCAAACCGATCAAACAGTGGCGGTTTGCGTCGTTGGCGATTTTTTCGGTGCTCGGTTTAATCGGTTTTAGTTTTATCGGTGTTCGAAAGGTTGGTGTATACGATTTTTTCGATTTTTCGGATTTTATGCTCAACCCTAACGAGGAATGAACTCTTGCAACTAAAACATTATTGAGGGAGACTTCGACAAGGTTGAGAGTGTGTGTTGGTCATGGAGCAAAATATTTTGTCCATGGAGTGGTGATGAAGTCAAGACGGAATAGAAAACCATGGAAAAAACAGTGAAGTAAAATGGAACATTAGGAGATGTAAGGAGAAGTTCGGAAGTTTAAAAGGGAGTGTTGGAAAGAAGATGGTAATTATGGAGCAAGAAAACTATAAGCAAACTAGAAACAAAATAACTACCACGGAGCAGACACTACTAATTTTCATATTTTGGATTTGGCCCAATGTATTATTAACATATATACAATTTAGTCACTGTGATATTACAATCTTCGACAGATGGATGGTTTTTCCATTGGAGAGCTAGAATCTGTTGTGATCAAGTTACTAAGTTGGGTAGATGCAAAAACTCCTACTGCCCTCAAACTTGAGATGTTATTGGTGGTGCCTCTGTTCAAATCATTGGGGTTTACGACAATAACCATTTTATGACCCTTCTCTATTAGTAACTCTAGGACACGTCCTATTGATGTCGCACTTGTAACAAACGGTGGTTGGCTTCTCATCATAGTCCAAAGTGGTGCATCTAACTGCAAAAATAATGACAGCCAAAAAAAATGTTATATACGAGAACATAGGTTTGAAATGTTGGATTGGATAAACACATTTTCATATCACAAAACAGTCTAAAGAAAGCTTAAGTGGTGGGAAAGCAAAATGAAAATTACCTTGGTGCAGTCCTCTCTGTGTAGCAGACCAATGCAGCTACCCCTGTCATCAATGATAGGTACGATTGGATCCCTGAAGAAACGCATGGTAACTTTCTTCAAGTGCAGGGTCTCATGAAGTGGTTTTGCTGCTTCAAATGGTATCATGAAAGTACTGATCGGGTCCTCCAGCCTTACCTAAACAGAAAAAAAAAAGTCACACTGATTTTACAAATCTAGCAGTGACACCACCCACGATGAGTACATTTGCGAACCTTGTCGACACTACAAATACCTGAGGAAGTAGATATGGACTCAACATAGATTTAGTAGATACCGACAGTGCTTCTATTCGCAATGCAATCTGCATTACCAAAGAGGCACAAGGTTACAATCAAGATGCGCAGATTACAAAATTTCAAATTGAAGTGCTACTTTTGTTCAATCAGCGAAAAATGACCATTGACTACTAATATCAAATTCATTTTTTGTGAACTCAACAAAATTGCAGCCAAATGCTTTGGGGGGCTATTGGTGGAATTTTTATAATGCATTCGATACTTGGCCACAATCCATTGTTCTTTCTCTTTAAAAAATCGTAAACAAGAAATAAAGATGTTGCCTAGCTGACAAAAAAACATATTCTTTTATTAAAGAAAGGTAAAGAGACCACTTACCATGCCTCCTCTACTTGTCCATGATATTGTTTTCCATTTTGTAATTATATTTGAAAGCAAATTAATTGCCCGATCTACCTGGAAGAGAAGGGTGAAAAAATGCATCAAAATCACACATGTAGGAGCTGGGCCAACAAATTTTAATTTAAATTCCATCACACATGCAAAGAGCAATTTATTGCACCAAACTAACCGACATTGTTGAAATCAGCATGGTAGAAATTTAGAAAATTCGTCCCTATCCAAAACTAAAATTTAATACAATAGCTAAAGGGAAAATTACCTGGCCATAATTTAAAGCTGCTTCCATGAGAAGATGATCAGCTTCTTCCTGGTGAGTAGGATAAATGGTTCCAGCAGTATCTGGCCAAATGCGCTTATGTAGACTTCTCACAATATCATAATCTCCTTTGACAGCAAATGAGCGCATCATTGAAAGATAAAGGTGAGGCTTCGGTCGCCAGCCTTTATTCCAACCAGCCAGCTTTAGCATTTCTCCAAATATGCATAAAGCACCTAACCACCATAGGCTCCCGTTAAACATAAAGATTGTAGGATAAACTTTCAGGTACTAAAGCTATTAAACTCTACTAGCCCTCCAAGTCCAAAGTAGCATGCCAAGAGAAATAAGTTTGACTAGTCTAGCATTTGCAGCATAATGGATACAGTTTATCTATTAAGGTGCCATTACAAAGTAAACTCATGTAAGTAGTAAAGCAGACTTTGTTTAGACACTATATTAAACGTACTTTATTATCATTTATACTATTTTAATTTCCGGTTTAGCTTGGGGAATATAATTATCTTTATCTTATATTTTGTTTCTTTTGGTATGTATTAAACCTTTGTCTTTGGAAACAGAATGTGAGAACCAGTGTATTTTTTTGTCCATAAAAAGACATAATAAACTAAATAAATCAGAAGTAGCATAGAAGCTTAGAATTCTAGCTACGTAAAGTGAATAGGACAAAGCAGCTTATTGCAGAAGGAAAATCAGTGCCAAAATTATAATAGAGATTTATAATTTGAAAAAAACAAATTAAAAACTCCACATGCAGTTTACCGAAGTAAGGTGGTTAAAAGTCTAAAACTTTCATTATAATTGCACATTAATGGTTTAAAAAGAAATCTGTGGAACAGGAGAATAGAATAATTAATCACTAATGATTTATTGACTGCCGTACACAAGCCTATTTATAGGCAGATTTACAACTCAGTTCAACAGAGAGAAAATAGACCCTAGAAATAAGGAACCTATCTAACAGCTTCCTGGAATAAGGAGTTTTAATTTAAATAATTACTAATCAAATATTTCAAGTATTCAAATAGCATACAAGTTCCACATGCTCAGCTTGCGAATCATTCCTTCAAACAATCATTAGACAAGCCCTTAGTGAGAATATCAGCAGTTTGCTGACAGCTTGGTACATAAACAAACAACACGACTCCCCTGATTCGAATCTTTTCTTAATGACTGAATCTACCTCCACATGACTGATTCTATTATGATGAACCGGATTATGAGCTATGCTAATAGCCGATTTATTATCGCAATATAACTTCATTGGATTTAGTCTTTGAAGTTGCAGCTCCTTAAGTAATCTCTTGATCCAAATCAGCTCACATGCCTCTTGAGCAAGAGCTTGAAGTTCTGCCTCTGCACTACTTCTAGCTACCACAGCCTGTTTCTTACTTCTCCAAATTACCAAATTACCCCAAACCTTTGTACAATAGCCCGTAGTTGATCTTCTATCTTCAATTGAGTCATCCCAATCTGCATCAGTGAATGCTTCTATACTTTGATCTTCATTCTTCTTAAAGAAAAGTCCCTTCTTAGGTGTTTTCTTAAAATACCTGAGAATTCTATATGCTGCCTCCAATGATTGGTGCATATATTGACCCACCAAGCTCACATCAAATGCGATGTTTTGTCGTGTGTGAGAAAGATAAATTAACCTCCCAACCAGCTCCTGATATCTCCCTTTATCTACTAACTTATCCTCACTCTTTCACTTATACTTAGCCTTGGGTTCTATAGGTGTTGTTGCTGGCTTACAACCAAGCATTCCTATTTCTGAGTAAATCAATGGTATACTTCTGTTGAGAAACTGAGATTCCATGCTTTGTTCTTGCAATTTCCAGTACAAAAAATACCTTAAATGACCCAGATCTTTTACTTCAAATCTAGAGCCAGTCAAGATCATATCATCAACATGAACAATGAGAATTGCAATCTTAATGTTTGGGCGTTGAAGGATAACTATGATATGACTAACCTTGCATGTAGCAATGCTTCTATATAACTTCACTAAATTGCTCAAGTTCAAAGAGAGATTTCTTCAAGTACACACATTTCCCTTCCCATACTTCTCTTCAATACCAGGGGTAATTCTAATATACGCCTCTTCCTCCAAGTTACCATTCAAAAACGCATTTTTAATATCCAACTGTTGCAACGGTCACTCCAAGTTTGCAGCAGTTGATAGTAAGACTTTGATAGTGCTGAGTTTTCCTACTGGTGAAAATGTCTCTATGTAGTCCACTCCACAAGTTTGAGTGAGTCCCTTTGCTACCAACCTTACTTTGTATCGACCAATCCCTCCATTTGCCTCATATTTCATAGTAAAAACCCATTTGCATCCTACCACATGCTGATTTTTTGGCTGGTGGACAACTTCCCAGGTTTGGTTCTTTTCTAATACCTTCATCTCATCATCAACAGCCTTTCTCAATTTGGATTTTAACAAGGCTTCTTTAATGCTTCTCGGAATAGTAATCTCTTCAATGCTTGATGTATAGGCTGTGAATTTGGGTGTCAACTTGCTGAAACACGTGTACTTTGAGATTGGATAATTGAGTGCAGCTTCTCTTTCCCTTTGTGCAATGGGCAGATCTGGTTCTAAGGAACAAGAATCATCACGATTAGAAGGAAACTCTAAATGAACATGTCCAAAAAGCTTCAATTCAGTTTCATGAGTGCAAGTTCAATAGGGGACTATAATTCCTGATTTTTCCTCATCTTCTTGAATATTAGAAGTTCTTTTTCCTTGTTATGTTTTGGTTTTGCAATGAAGTTCTCATGAGACTTCTTATTAGAATGGGTAATGATAGGCAGCTCTAAAGATGAATTTTCTGGAATAGAAGGTAAACATGTTTCCGATAAACAAGCATCAGTGGGTAGAGTCAACGATCCAGGGAAGAGTATTAACAGAAAAAGCAGTTGGAAGATCGAGTTTCTTGCTGATTTCTTGGCTTCCAGTTAGCTGGTTTTCCATGTAATTTCCAACATGCATCTTTGGTGTGGCACCTCCTATTACAATGTTCACACCAAGGGCGTTCACAACAAGGCAGACGCTGATAAGAATTGTTTTCAAACTGTCGGGCAGCAAGGGCAAAATGATCAATTTCTGAATTTGGAGCTGTGCCCATCATCACTCTCTTACAACTTTCTTCAGGACATACCTCAGCAACGGCCTCATGGATTGTAGGCAATGGTTTCTTGCCTAAAATCCGTCCACACACCTCGTCCAAGTCCCGATTAAGACCATAGAGAATGAAATAAACATTCTCTATCCAACATTTTCTTGTAGCGAATAGAATCGTCATAACACTTCCACTCAACATCATAGAAAAGAGCAATTTCTTCCCATAGATTATGCGAGACACTATAGTACTGAGTTACGCACAGAGAGCCTTGTTTTTGGTTGAGTCTAGAATTAAGCTCGAAAACTTGAGCTGAATTTTCTAGGTCAGAAAAGGTCTACAACCAATCTCGGCTTCCATAGAATTTAACAGCCAAGCAATGATCATTGAGTTTTCAGAATCCCATTTGAAAAAAGTTGCATCACTGGAAACAGGCGCTTTAATTTCGCCGGTGAGGTATCCTAGGTGCCCTTTGCTGTGGAGGTACAAGGTCACTGATCGTGACCATTGTGGAAAATTGAGACCATTTAGCTTGTGAATGGTGATTTGAAGAGAAGGATTATCAAAGTATAAATGTCCCGAAACAGTTTCAGAAATACTTGAAGAATGAGAGAAAAGAGGAGCTATTAGCTCCTGTGTTTGGGTCACTAGTTGTGGCCATTAATGAGAAAGAAGAGTAAAATGTTTAGGTCTCGTTTGGGTCAGGAAAAAATGCTCTAATACCATATGGAAAAGGAGATTAGAATAATTAATCTCTAATGATTATTGATGGCCGTATACAAGCATATTTATAGGCAGATTTAGAACTCAGTTCAGTAGAGAGAAAATAGTAATTAACCCTAGAAATAATGAACCTATCTAACAGCTTCCTAGAAGGAAATTCAAATTTATATAATAACTAATAAGATATTTCAGAGTATTTGCACATTAATAAAATACATATATTTCAACAAAAACACAAGCATCTCATATAATAAGAAAGAAACCTCACTACAAACTAATATCACTACAAACTAATATAGCTAGCATCCTGGCCGCTAAGCTTTGTGTTATAGTAGCTTTATTTGGAGCCATATCCACCAAAAATTGGCAACAAAGATACGTTGAACACACTATCAAAACCAATCATGAACTATGGCGTACCCTTATTTGAGCCACAATTTAGCAATGCGTCAACTATTGCAGTGTATCCTGTTCGATCTATAAAACCATCAACATATGTTTTCATTTCCAATACAATCTTCTGAACAGCAGGGAGATCCTTTGAATGCCCAAAACCCTGTCAAAAGCAAAGACAAAGATACCAGGGCCTCGGATGAAATTGAGTTCTATTTGCCTGTTTAAAGGGGGAGGGAAAAAAATCTCTAATATTATTAGTCCATATTGTAGAAAATACCTTGAGTAATGTGGTGTAGGTGACCACATCTGGGAAAAGATCACCGTCACTAAATTTCTGTGCTTTCTCCTGAAGAGAGAAAAACAAAATTCTAATTTCTTCATCAATGCAATTATGTAGAACAATTAGATATAACTTCAGGCTCTAAACTAGCCTTTGATATACATGCTTGGGACCTTCATTTCCTCTAAGAAATGCATCGCTGTATCCAACTTGTTGGTCTTGACACATGCAGAAATTAAAGTATTATAGGTGTGTCTATCAGGGACTAATCCTAGACGTAGTATTTCTCTGTGCATGGTAATGGTGCTTTCAGGAGAACCTGTTTTTATGTATCCCTGAAATGAGAAAAAGAAAATCCTTCAGTTGTATTCTCAGATATGAAAAGATTTGCATTCTCGCCCCCAAAACAAGACATGTAAAAATCCAAAATTTAGTTTGTCATTTTTCAAAGAACAATAAGGCAGTGCAGAACCTTCATTAGTAAGTTGTATGCTGTGACAGAAAAACTGCCTCCTTCACGTAGGAAAAAACCATATCGAGAAAGAAGAGCATTAGCACGACGTAAATCTCCTGCACTAAACAATGTAAGTGGAGGCATATTAGAGAGTGTATATTGGAGTCATCAAAACGTAGTATGCAATGAGGATGAAAACTAATCAACTCAGGAAAAATAAATATCCATGCTACTCAAGTTTTTTGCCTTAGCATTAAAGAGGATATACACACACCCAGACATGTACAAAGATATATAATTACTTCTGTTTAGTTCTTTTTAACTGAATTGGTAACACCGACCTGCTTCAACTAGAGCGTTTAGCAAACCAAATATAAGAGGTGCTGATAACTTGGGCCTCCCCACAGCAATTCCTCGTTCAATTGATTCAAGCAACTGAAATGCATCATCAACTCTTCGTGCCTCACCTAATCCCTTCAATCAAAAGCATACCAAATACTAAATGATCCTTTGTTAAACAAATAGTCCAATTGCACTGATCAGGATTTTCTCCAAACTATCATATAAACAAGTTAGCAACATCACTAGTGTATCACTACAAAAGGATTAGTAACGTTGCTTGCTGGCTTGAACTGAGGCGAATACAAATGCTAATTTGTAAACCATACATTAAGGGCTTTTTCATGTACACAGTCGCATCCCAAAAATTAGTAAAGCAATGCCAGCTCTAAATTTAGATACCTTCAAAAGAGTGCCATAGGTAATAGTGTCGACCCCACAACCCCCTGGCTTAGACATTTCGTCGAATATCTTAAGAGCAGCTTCGACATCCCCACAATACACGCATGCCTCCAAGACTGCGTTCATGGCTATGGTGTTCAGCTTCCCATATTGTCGTTTTGCTATATCTACCTCTTCCATTATCTATCATCATCATCAACAACAACAACAACCACCCAATAAAAGACAATAAGTCAAGACTTAGCTACGTATGAAAATGCATGGTTTGAGATAGAAAATTTATAAGACAGTAAGTACAAGACCTACTTGGTGAAGTTGTCTTCGGCGAGTAAGGTAGACGATGCGGGAGGTGAGCCGCTTGAGAGGAGAGCCAGTACGATACACACGACGTCGCATCGGAGCATATGAAGATGACGATGAAGAAGAGAGTATAGTGAGATATTGAAACGGTGGAGATGGAAGTAAGTGAGAGGAAGATAAGGAGTAGATAACTCCATTCATGGTTGAAGCACTAGAAGCCATGACCATTCGCCTTACCCATCTTCAGAGCAGGAGACAATGAGATAGAAAAGAAGCCATAGGAGAAGAGATGCCGCCGGCCTTTTGTGGATTAAATGTTTTTACAGCAAATATAATATATATTTATAATAAAATAATTACCGGTCTAAAGACTAATAATGTATGTGTTTGGTAAAATTGAGTCACTCAGCACTTAAATTTTTTATTTTATTTAATTAATTAAAAATATAACAATTAAATAATTTTACTATTTTATTAATTCCTCGCGCCACTATAGACTCATAATTATACTTTTGAATTTATAAAATGCTTTACACTAAATGTAAATATGTTATCTATAATGCTCTACTAATTCATGATTGTACACTGTGTGTTTAAAATAGTGTTTAACCTATTAAGCGAGTTATTTGGATTCAAAAGTGTAATTAAGATTAAATATGGTTTAGGTACTAAAATTTTTGGTCAATAGAACTTCAACTTTTCATTAAAAGATTTGAATATATACACGGGATCTCAAATGTTTTAAACAAAAATGCAGTTATATCAAAAGTTACAAAAATAATCGACCTAAGCGGCAAAGCTGGACTAACATCCTAAGTTCCTCAAAATATATGTTGACCGTGGTAGCTGAGTAGACTGAGTATGTACACACCACCCATAGAGCTCTCCAACTCATGACTAGTCCAATTTCCCCTTACCCTTACATGCACCACAAAGCACCCATGAATCGAAACCCATGCAGAAAACCCAACTAGATATAACGTGTATTCAAATAAGCATTAACATCATATACACAATTCACCAATCATAAATAGATTCAAGTTTACTTTTCAACAAGTATAATGACCTATGCCGAATAGGTGCATATCGCACCCCCATAGTGGCCCTGCCATAACGGTCTACATTCCACATGTTTATTGCCACATGTTTATAATGACCTTAGCTGATCAATCACAAACAATTACAAACAACTCATGTAACCTATGCAATTATAGAGTAAAACATTCAACACTAAACGTATTAAAGGCACAGTTATAATTGTGTTCCATAGTTAGGGGTGGTGCCCAAGTCTCGGTGCATGTGCTAATTTTCTTACCTCAAGTCATATGTAGACAACGGAATGACCCCAAGTGTGATCCCTTCTCCGAGCCTTGCAGAAACAACATAAGTGGTACACTTATTAGGAACTAAATCAGATAATGGCTCAAAGACTAAGCCCTAGCTCTTGGGACCTCTAATTCCACCAATCTGGGTAGTGGAATCGTCCCCCAAACCTAACTCCCAAAACCCAAAAAAAATACCCCGAGCCTAACTCCACCAATGTGGTATTTTTGCAATTGGGCTTAGATGCATATAGTGGCCCATATGTTTGAATAATATATGGATCTTGCTAAATAAAGCATTCATAAAATGATAGGTTTTATTTGGGCCCATTAGAAAATGTAAAGTTTAATCCTCTATTGTGGGTGGTTCCACTTGTGAGGACTCATTTGCTTTACATGACTATAGTGAGCCTAATCAATTAATAACAATTAATAAAATGAGTGTTTAAATTCCTGTCTTTTGGACCTTGTATGGAAGTATGGGACCCTTAGTAGTAGGAACGACATACTGGACCCAACCCTCCTCCATACAAGCCCAATTGTTAAGGCCCATTTGCCTGAGTTTGACTTAATTGTATAGGTTCGTTGTAATAGTTAAACCTAAATATTGATTAGCAACAAATTAATTCTAATTTAATTGAATTTGTTTCAATGTGACAATTTAGAATTAATAGAAAATTATAGGACTTTGTTTTTAAAATTTTATTTTTACAATTTTTTGGAGAATCATATTCCTTAATTTTCGAGAATTAATAATAAAATATACTATTTTTTAATTAATAATTAGCTTATTTTAAGAATTATCTTCGATCTCCACCGTTAGTTTAACAATGTCAATAACTTAATGGGGCCTCGAGACGCTTTGATTCGTCCCCCTACGGAAGGTGTTCATTAGTTATTTTGACAATGTTAGATTTCGAAAGATAGATAATTATAGGTCAAATTCTACTAGACTTACCCCTACGGTGACTACTAGGACTAAATCTATTGACTATCAAAATCGTGGGTCTAGCTCATAAGAAAAGAGATTTTGTTATCTTATTTTGATCGAATAGTAGGTTGTTAATAATGGTGTCCATTATTAAATGAGTTTACAACTCTATTTAATTAATGATATTTTCTTGACTCTCGCTAGCCGGGACAATGATATCATAGAATAGTTAAAAACCTGAAGAAATAGAGATATGATTATTTTGGTAATTTTTCCATATCTTACATATTTGTGGTATATGTTGTGCTATTTCATGAAAATTAGAGTGAATAGAAGTTTTATTGAGCAAATATGATTTCTATTTTATTGATAATATGTAGTTTTAAGTATGGCTGTGTCTACTCCCATCCTTTCTCAGCTTTTGATGGAGAAACTCACTGGAGAAAACTTCCTTAAGTGGAAGCAGAACATCAACATAGTGTTGATTGGTGACAACTCCAAGTTTGTCATGACTGAGGAATTCCCAGAAGTTCCAGCTGAAGGAGCTACCAAGTCTGTAAGAGACAAATATGAGTGTTGGCAGACTGCTAATAACAAGGCACAATACTACATGTTGACTAGTATAGTCGACACTCTCAAGACAAAGATGGAGAATGTCGAGACGGCCTACGAAATCATGGATCAGCTCAAAGACATGTTCGGTGCAAAGTCTGTGCAGACTCGTTTTGAGACCACCAAGAAATATGCTAATGCTCGGATAGCACCGTCTCAACACATTCGTGATCACCTGATCAAGATGACCAACTACTTTCAAGAAGTTGAACTGCATGGAGCAATTATAGATGAGGAGACTCAAGTCAGTTTAATCCTCAATAGCCTCTCTCCAACTTTCCTGCCATTCACCACAAACTATGTGATGAATAAACTCAACTATGGTCTGACACAACTCATGAATAACCTTTAGACTTTCGAGACTATCATGGGTGGACCAAGCAAGGGAGGATAAAAGAAGACTAATGTTGTTACTGTTGATCTAGCTAAGGCTGAAGCTAACCAAGCTTTGTCTTCGAAAGCTGGAAACAAGAGAAAAGATGGACAAAACAACAACCCCAAGCTTGCAAATGATGCAAAGACGAGTGCACAGACTCCTAAGGGGAAGAAAAAGAAAAACAAGAAAGGTAAAGGTAAGTGCTTTCACTGCAAAGAAAAGGGGCATTGGAAACAAGATTGCCCCAAGTTTCTAGCAACAAAAAACAAAGGTAATGATTATAGTTAATTTATCTTAGAAACATGTGTTTTAGAGAATGATAAATCTGTCTGGATTATTGATTCTGGATCTACTAACCATGTTTGTAGCTCTTTACAACTTCTTGAATCGTGGGAGGAAGTGGATGAAGGCGGCTTAATGCTTAGAGTTGGGAACAGATCATTCGTTACGGTCTAAGCTAGAGGGAGAGCTTGCCTGAAGTTGGGAAATAAATATTTAATTTTGAAAGATATATTTTTTATTCCAGATTTTAGTAGAAATTTAATTTCAGTTTCCTTGTTGCAATTAGAACAATTTGTTATGACTTCCACAAGTTTTAATATATCTATTTCTTTCAATGGAACACAATTGTGTATTGCATGTTTGGAAAACAGGCTTTATATTTTGTGACCTAACGAACCCCTCGCTCTTAATAATGATTTATTCAAAGTAGCTAAACCTAGGACTAATAAATGTCAAAAGACTGATAACGATAACATGATGTATTTATGGCACTTGAGACTAGGTCTCATTGGCTATGGTAGAATTCAAAGACTTACAAATGACGACCCTTTGAGGGAACTCACCTTAAGTGAATTACCTGTCTGTGAATCTTGTCTAGAAGGCAAACTGACCAAGCGTCCATTCTCTACAAAGGGTGATAGGGCCAAGGAACTTCTTGGACTTGTTCATTCAGATGTTTGTAGACCTTTGAATGTACAAGCCATGGATGGTTTTGAGTATTTCGTCACTTTCATTGACGATTACTCTAAATACTCATGTCTTTACCTAATGCATAAGAAATCAGAAATATTTTCAAAGTTTCAGGAATTCCTAGTTATGGCTCAGAACCAATTAGGTAAAACGTTAAAGATCTTGCGATCTGATAGGGGTGGAGAATATTTGGATATGCAGTTCCAAGATTATTTAACTAAAATTGGGATTTTATCACAACTTACTGCCTCGGGTACTCCGCAACAAAATGGTGTAGCGAAACGCCGGAACAAAACTTTATTAGAAATGGTTAGATGCATGCTTAGTTAATCAACTCTGCCAACTTCATTTTGGGGATATGCAATTGAAATTGCAAACGACATTCTAAATGTCGTACCGTCGAAATCAATTCCCAAAACACCTTTAGAACGCTGGAATGGTCATGAATCTAACTTACGTCATTTTAGAATCTGGGGTGTCCCGCCCACGTCCTGAGGAAAAAGAAAGGAAAGCTAGAACCGCGAACTAAAGTTTGCATATTTGTTGGCTATCCTAAAGGCACTCGGGTGGATTTTTCTATAGTCATTCAGAAAAGAAAGTGTTTACTTCTAAAAATGCTAGTCTTTTGGAAAATGACTATGTCCAAAACTTCAAACCACGCAACAAAGTAGTTTTAGAGGAGATGGTTGAAGAATTGACTCCAACCAATGTTCCATTGTCATCAACACAAGTTTATGATGAAATTCCCACTCTTCGTGTCCAACCAACGTAAGGCAATTTTAATGAAGAAAGTACCACTGTTCCTGAGCAAACAGTAACAGAGCTTTGTCGTAGTGGGAGGGTTTCTAGGAACCCAGTTCGCTATGGTTTGGATGGTGAAACCAATATGGTTGTTGGTGACACTAGTGATGATGATTTGTTGTCTTTCAAATAGGCAATGGCTGGCCCTGAAAAGGAACTATGGCTCAAAGCCAAGAAACAGGAAATGAAGTCCATGTACTCAAATTTCGTCTAGGATCTTGTGGAAGCACCTAGTGACTTTAGGGCCATTGGGTGCAAGTGGATCTACAAGAAGAAACGAGGCGTTGATGGAAATGTTGAAACTTATAAAGCTTGATTAGTGGTAAAGTGTTATACCCAAAGAGAAGGCGTGGACTATGAGGAAACTTTTAGTTCGGTAGCCATTGTAACGCTCCAAACTCCAGGGACCGTTACGGTGTGCCTTGTAAACAGTGCTAAACTCGCTAATCGAGTCACTTGGCCAAAACGTGTAACTAAGTATGATTAGCGGTTTAGGGTCTAAACATTTTTGGTTAAGATGTAACGTTTCACTAGAACGTTTAATATATACATTGGGATCCCGAAAATATAATTTCAGAGTCTATTACAGAAAATATTTACAACAGGCCGTTCTAAGCGGCAAAACAGGGTTCAACCCTAGTTCCACTTTAAACCTCGGCCGTGGCGGACGAGCAGCTGCATATGTACACATCATCACCTAAGCTCTCCAACTCAAGGATGGTCCAGCTTCCTCTTGCTTTTACCTGCACCACGTAGCACCCGTGAGCCGAAGCCCAGCAAGAAAACACAATAAAGCATGATATAATATCAACAACGATCATAATAACCATTCAGGACTATCAGTCCAAGCAAATAGGTGACAATAGCCAAAAGTCACAATAATGAGCATCGCTCCTTCAAGCCATGTGACGATAGGGTCACCAGGGCTTAACCGACACATGATCCTTTCATAAGTTTGATTAGGACAGGTGCAAGGTGATTAGTCACCAACATAACCTTCCTCACGACTCTAGAGTCGAAGCTATGGACAACGTCCCTTAGCCATGTGACAAACGGTCACCGGGGTCAATACCTTGGCTATAGTCATCTGGTCGTAGACCAGGCAAGCGCTTATAAGTTCTTCGACCCTTTGGGTCGGTCTAGCATTAATACCCCATATGAGTCATTCAATGCGTAATTCTCGACTTAAGCTTGTTTAGGACAGGTGCAAGGTGATTAGTCACCAACATAACCTTCCTCACGACTCTGGAGTCGAAACTATGGACAACGTCCCTTAGCCATGTGACAAACGGTCACCGGGGTCAATACCTTGGCTATAGTCATCTGGTCGTAGACCAGGCAAGCGCTTATAAGTTCTTATTGACCTTCCGGTCGGTCCAGCACTAATACCCCATATGAGTCATTCAATGCCGACCTCGATTAGATCTAATCTTTATTTGGCCCGGCGTTCACAACGCACTGCCACCTCTGACCCTTAGGTCGATAAAACACGACCAGTGCTCAGCCCGTGGTGAACTTAACTAATAAGTCACAGCTTCACAGACGGATCTGACACCATTGTCGATTCTGACTAATAAGTCAGCGCCATACACAGGTAAGCCATGCCACCAAACATATATCACATGTCCAATATCCATAAACAAGGTATTCAACATGCTTACTTAACAGATATTAGTACAATTAGGACTATGCATTAACACAGAGGCTCAAGCTCTTAACGATATCACACCCAGTATACAAGCATAACCTAATCACATGTTTCTTATGCATCATATGCAATATATTCAACAATCCAACATGCACCAATAACAGCCATGCATGTCACGTTTAATAGTCAGCCTACATGCATCAAGAATAGCCATGCATGCCATACTCATTAATCAACCAACACGCATCATAATAACCACGCATGTCTCATATACACCGGGTGCAGTTTTCTTACCTCAATGTCGAGCTAGAACGATTAAAAGAACGACCCTTGAGAACGATCAACCTTTAAGCCCTTAGCGGTCACCTAATCATAACCAAATATGTAACACCATCAATAACATGATAATCAAAGGTTCCACACCAATAACTAGCCCCCAAGAGATCAATCCAAACTAATCCAAGTAGTAGGGACACTCCCGAGGCCCATAGCTAAGTTCCCGGGGTCAAAACGAGCAAACGGGGTGAAAACAGGGCAAGGGCTGCGGCCCTAGCACCTTGGGCCGCGGGCCCCAGAATTTCCAGAGGCAAGCGCCGCGGCGCCCCACACAAGGGCCGCGGCGCCCAGCGAAACAGAAGGGCCACCTGCTAACTCGAGCTAGGGCCGCGGCGCCCAAGAACAGGGCCGCGGCGCCCAACCCAGAACCATTCTCCAACGTGTTTCCAACACTTCAAAGTCCCCAAAAACACACCCAAACATTCCCCAATCATCAAAACAAAGTTCCCAAGCTTCCCAATACCTCAAAACCCTCAAAACCCAAGGTTCAAACAAACCGAAAACTCAACGATTCACCAAAATCAATTCAAAGCTTAGAAACTCGAAATAACTCAAAACTTAAACTTCAATTACCTTTGATTGGGTTGTTTTCCGTCAAATCCTTCGGCTAAGAAGCTTCTATTCTTTCCTAGGATCGCTATGCCTCGACCCTCGCTTGATTCCAACTCCTAGAACTCAAGACATCTTCGAAAACGCTCAAACGGTAAAACGGACCGTCTTTGAGAGAGAACGAGAGGTTTCTAACGTACGTTCTTATCTGTCAGGCTACTTCAAGCTTAAGTAACCTCAAATAAAACCTAGTGCTCGGGGTCCCGAAAACACCTCCGGGGACACTATAGTCAAAACTTCCAGAATCTCACCCTGATCTCAAATATTCCCAATCTATCACCAAATAAACATTTCTATTACCCCAAAATTGACCCCGTTATGAAAAAACCGCTAATCCATTATATATGACCGTCTCATGTCGAATAGCTCGAATATATCTCCATAATAATGAAATCTCATTCACATATTACAATATGCACCCAATAGGCCAAATTACCAAAATTCCCTTATAATAATAAATACACCCATATGCATGCATTCACCATCATATAATAATATAATTCACGTAAACATGCATATAATCATTATATAACATATTAAATCAATTATGGCCCTCCCGGCCTCCTAATCAAGGTCCTAAACCTTATTAGGAAATTTGGGGCATTACAGCCATGCTCAAGTCCATTCGCATCCTCCTATCCATAGCAGCCGCTCTCGACTATGAGATCTGACAAATGGACATCAAGACAACTTTT
The DNA here is from genome assembly GCF_963169125.1 of Humulus lupulus. NCBI lineage: Eukaryota > Viridiplantae > Streptophyta > Magnoliopsida > Rosales > Cannabaceae > Humulus > Humulus lupulus. The sequence goes on along the minus strand of NC_084800.1, from coordinate 89,615,634 downwards.
CTTAATGGGAAGCTTGACGAAGTCATTTATATAGATCAGCCAGAAGGATTTAAAGTAGTTGGGCAAGAAGGAAAAGTTTGCAAGTTGAATGGGTCCATTTATGGACTTAAGCAAGCTTCTCGTTCCTAGAACATTAGGTTTGATGAAATAATCAAAACCTATGGCTTTGAACAATATATTAATGAGTCTTGTGTTTCCCAACTAAAGGCAAATCAAACAATGGTATTCTTGGTTCTTTATGTAGATGATATCTTACTCATTAGAAACAATGTTAAGAAATTGTCAGATGTGAAGAATTGGCTGAACACTCAATTCCAAATGAAGGATTTGGGTGAAGCAAGTTATGTTCTAGGTATCTAGATCATCAGGGATAGAAAGAATAGACTCTTAGCTCTATCTCAAGCAGCTTACATTGGTAAAGTGCTTTAACGTTTCTCAATGAAAAATTCCAAGAAAGGACATCTACCGTCCTACCATGGAATTCATCTTTCAAAGAAGCAGTCTCCTCAGACTCCTGAAGAGGAAGATGCAATGAGAAAAGTTCCTTACACATTTGCAGTTGGAAGTCTAATGTATGATATGTTGTGTACTAGACCAGATATCTTCTATGCAGTGGGAGTAATGAGCAGGTATCAGTCAAACCTAGGACCGGAATATTGGATAGCAGTTAATCATATTCCGAAGTATTCAAGGCAGACTAAGGATTATATGTTAGTCTACAAGGGTGGTGTTCTGAACCCTGTATGCTACGCCGATTCAGATTTTCAGACTGATGTCGATGACAGGAAGTCTACTTCTGGAATGGTGTTTACTCTTGGGGGTGGAGCTGTGATATGGAGAAGCGTAAAGCAGTCTGCGATATTAGATTCCACCATGGAGGCTGAGTACATTGCTACGTCTGAAGCAGCTAAGGAAATAGTTTGGCTAAAGAAGTTCTATTTAGATGTTGGTGTTATTCCAGATATGGATAAACCTCTTGTGTTGTTTTGTGACAATATAAGAGCGATAGCCAACTCGAAAGAACCTCGAAGTCACAAGAGTAGTAAGTATATAGAAAGGAAGTATCACATAATTCGAGAATATGTGGCCAAGGGAGATGTGAAGGTTATGAAGATTGCATCTGAAGACAATCTTGCAGATTCGTTTACAAAGACACTACTAGAAACTACATTTGATAAGCATATCAAGGAAATAAGATTAGTAGAATTAAGGCATTAGTTTCAATTAGTGTAAGTGGGAGTTTGTTGGGGTTTTATGCTTTAATCAAAACTCAATTTCTTTGTAATCTCATTTTATTATCAATAAAAGAATAGAAATCAATTTTTGACTTGGTCAATCAGTTTGCTCACATGTTTTATTTTCATGATTATTTGTTTAATATAAACTTCTATTAAATCTCAACCATGTAGCTAATCATATTTATAGTGACGTAATCACAGTGGAATATGAATATGATTATATGTGCAAACATAAGTTAGTCCTAAGATTAGTCAGTGCACAAGATTTACCCTGACTTGCCAATCTACGATATGATCTACTTACACATTGTAGTGTTATGTTCTTTCCAGAACATTAACAAAGTAAATAAGATCAGATGTATTTGTTACATTGGATTGGACCGATATTGAAAGTAGATAGGATAAGTAAACATACCATTATTATCCATTCTAATCATATCATATAGTTAAGCATAGGTCAATTCAATATCAATTCTGAGTGGTTAGTATTCTAACTGATTGTATTATTTGAGTTCCTTGACTTGTTCATTACCAGCTTACCCTACGGACTAGGCCATACATACATCTTGGGAGCTCAGTAGTATAATTGAGTGGGAATGTTAATCATATATATGAACATCTATAGCTTCTAATGAAGAAGTAAAATGATGGGTTCCTTTTAGTTTGATTTAAGGTGCTAAATGATAGAGATCTCATTTCAGTAATTAATATTAGTTTACTAAAATATCATTTACAAGGAACTAAGTGTTTTATGAATAAAATACAATGATGGGTAAAACGGTATTTTAGTCCCATCTCATTGTAGATCGTCTATAGAGGATTGAGTGAAAATTATGATTGTAACAATGTATAATTAATAAAGTATCTATATTTGTTATAGAGTGTTTTATGAATTCAAGAGTGCAATTCTGAGTCTTTAGTGGAGTCACTATGAATTAATAAGTTAGTAAATTTATGATAACTTATTAGAGCTTGATTTCATAAGCCCAAGGTCCCCACTATACCTTGGATAAAATCATCTAGATAGTCTCTGTTGACCCACGATTTGGCCAACTGACACGGAGTCAAAATATGAATGATATGGACAAATATAAAGAGAATAATATAATGACAAAAGTAAAGAAAACACAGCAATCTATAGTGGTTCGGCCCCAGGATCTGGTAATGACCTACGTCCACTTAGAATTATATTGATATGAAATCAGAAGTGTGATCAGAGAACTTGGGTTCAATGAGTTTCAGCACTTCACTTAAAACAATACAAGTTTTCTAGGAGAAATTCTATCTCTCTCTATGATTTTTTAGTCAAAAGAAAAGTCCCCTCCCCTTGAGCTATATCTTGCTATTTATAGGCTCATGGAGGGTTACAGAATATTGTTGCAGATATTATCCCCTGAATAGTGGGATATTCAGAAGATTGCATGAGATAAATTCGGGATTCACAAAGATCTTCTCACAAATGTTGCTTTGCCAGTGGGACCACCGACCAGTCTGGTCGTGGCAAAGATAGGCTTGTCATGCTTCTGGTGTGTCTCCTGGTCGATACTCTAGCAGATGCTTCCAGGTATCAGCCACGTATCAAGAAATTATTCGCCACGTCACCAATGCTAATTTACCTGATAACATTTGCCCCCCAAAGTTTATTTACTACGAACAGTGAATAAACTTTGAACGTATGACTCTTCGGTAACCCCTCCTGACGTGTCAGGACCCTTCGTGTGTTCTTGAAAAAAGCAAACCACTCCTGTCTAATCATGGCTTTTCAGTTCCCCAGAAACACTTTTGACGGCCATCACATTTCCCCATACTTCGAAAAGGGAAAATTAATGATCACGCCTTTTGAATATCAGAGACAAACTTATATAAGATCACCAGAGCCATTTCTTTCCTTTTCATGCACGCCACTACTCTGCCGAAAACCCTAAAAACCAGAGCTTTACCTTCTCCGGCGAACGTTCTCTTGCGCTTTCAAGGCTCAGACGGTGGGCTCCTTGACTCCCGAAGCTCTCACTTCCACCTTCATGACCATTTTCCCTGGTAAGTTTCTTGAAAACTCATGCTTCTAATTTCTCGTGGTGCATGCTTTTTGATGGCGTACTGTTTGAGTCTCTTGGCCTCTGGTTTTTTAAGCGCCCATAGATAGAATATTTTTGTAGGCAGAGTAGGCTTATGAGTTGGTTTAAAACCCAAGATCAGTGCTTTTTAGGACGTAAAATCGAAGTAGCATTTTGATTTTTAAGCCAGTTGAAAATAATTTTTCTTGCCCTAAGGGGAGTCGAAAAAGCTTTTAAGGAAAACCCTTCACTTTCACCCTCTGATCCGCTTTTTAAACTGTTTGCACAGAAAGACTTAGTTTCTTGCTAGAATGCTGTTGTATAAAGGCTTAGCTTTTATACTCGACCAACGTTATTCTAAAAGCCTTCTAGACTCTTCTGACCTCACCTCCCCATTCTTCTGTTTGCAGATTTTAATGCCAGATTTATGGGGAGGTGAGAGACCCATCGACGACGACCTTCTCGCCCAGCTGCTCGAGGGAGAAGAACAACCAACCGATCGCATTCACCAGATACCTTTCTCATGAGCCTCTTCCAGACCACATCCTTCTCCTCCAATGGCCCGTTCAAAGTCTTCTGGCAAGAAAAGGCCCGAATCTGAGAGTAACCCTACTTCTCCTGCCCAGCCTGGCTTGCAGGCGGGGGCTCCCTCGACTAGTGGTCGAGAGAATTTTGTTCCTGACCCTAATATCCAAACTAGGGCTCGTCCTCATCATAGGAATCCGCCTGATGTCGAGTGGTACACTCCCCCGGCCAGTTCGATGACCCCTCGGATGGTCGCCAACTGCTTCAGAAAATTCCCCCTTACGGGGGTAACCATTACACGTCCTACTGCGGACCAGAGGGCTAACCGTCCAGGAGGAGCGCACAGCGCCTGGTCCCGGTATCACATTGAAGCGGGGGCTTATCTCCCTCTTCATCCTTTCTTTGTAGGGGTGGCCAATTATTTCGGCGTCGCCCCCTTCCAAATAACCCCCAACGGATATAGGATGTTGGCTGCACTCTATGTCCTGTACAAACTTAACAAGTGGCCAGAACCTTCACCTCATGAGGTCAAATACCTCTTCGACCTCAAGTCCAATCCTCAGCACAACGGGACGGGCTTTTTTCACTTTTGTCACCAGGAAACCGGCCGGACGTTCCTGAGTGGTACTACTCATGTCTCGAACGTGGGGCATTATAATAAGGAGTATTTCTTTACTCCGAACATAGCCAGTAACAACTTGGCCTTCGCGAGAGGAGGTAAGAGCTTGCTTTTCGCTGGTCGATACTTTTCCCCAGAGTATATTCTTTCATTTTTTTCTCAACTTTGACCTATTTTTCAGGCCCCTGGTTACGTCCGACTCCAACACCAGACATGGTGTTGAGGTCCAATGCTCTGGCCAGGATGTCTGACGCAGCGAAAAGCGTCAAGGCCCTGATCATTGAAAAGAACTTGAGGTCGTCTGGCCTCCTGGCTCCTCGCCATGAAAATAGAGGGTCCGTGGTGGACGAAGCCACTGCCGAGGGGGTTCCCGAGCAGCAACCTCCTGTGCCTTCTCCCAGGAGGAGGCCAACAGGAGTTTCGATCAGGGAACCCACGGGTAGCCCTTCTGCCAAAAGGCCTTCTGCTCCCCAAGGCAAGGGGAAAGAAAAGGCCACAGAGCCCGTTGTTGACTTGGGAGAGTCCTCTGATGACAATGGTAACTTTATTTCGCTTTTAAATGGTTTGCCAATTCCCTGTCATATGTTTGACGGGGATGGTAACTTTACATATGCTCCAAATTTAGGGCCAGACTTCTTCATGCCAGAAAATGAGTTTATGATTAATAGAGTCAATAATGTAACGACCAGTAGTTGTAGCTCGGGTATTTACTTTGCTATCTTCTTTCTGTTGTATTACTTACTTTCACCTTTCTCTTTCCTTATTTGCCCCTTGCGTTTACCTTCATGCAGATATGTCGACTCCCAACATCTTCGACATGTACCAGGCCGAGGAAGAAGAAGAAGTCCCCCAACTCTCTCGGAGATCGAGAAAGAGGGCTGGTGAATCCAGTCGGGGCCCTTCGGCCAAAAAGAGTCGACCAGAAGACCCTCCTCAGGGCACACCAACTGGGCAAAATCCTGCGCCAACTGGGCGAACTCCTACTCCTCCTCCTGCTCCTTCTGAACAGCAAAATACTCCTGTTCGGCTCAATCCTCCAGCTGCGCCTGCTAGGGAGCATCTTTCTCGTGAAGAGGCCCATGGGGCTAGACTCGTGAGCCGTGCCATCAGATCTGCCAAGGATCGTCTTGACCGCCTAGGCAAAGGCGAGCAAATTGGGACCGCCATGCTCCAAGCTGAAGAGTTACCGGTCGACCAGATCCTGAACAGGGCTCTGAACGAGATCTCCAGCGTAAGTGTTTCTTTATTCTTCAAGTCTTGTAGTTTTTAAACCTTGTGATAAGTCCTAACTCCTTTTTCTTTGTGCACAGGCCCTGCTTTCTGCCACTACTGCTCGTACTCGAGCTCAGGTTCTTGTCGAGCAGGTTGAGGCAAAAGCTATCGAGAAATATCAGGTGAAGGCAGCCGAGGAGCTTTCGGCTGCTGAGGCCAGGCATGCTACGGAGTTGGAAGCGATGGTCCGAGAGAGGGATGCAGCGGTGACCAAACTGTCTGCGGCCGAAGCTGCAAAATATGCAGCGGTTAAGCTGAGGGAAGAGTACCGGTCGTACAACAAAGCTCATCTCCGCGAAATCAAGCATCTGGAGGGGGTAGTCAAGACTAAGGATGATACTATTGCCACTCTTGAGGGCAAGGTGCAGCAGTTGGAGCTTGACAACTCCAAGAATCTGGAAAAGTACAAAAGGACCACACTCCGATGTTTCTATAACTTCTGGAAACACAATCAGGGTGCTGACTTTAGCTACCTTTTAGAGGAAGTCAGAGCTGCGGAGTTGGCCCGGTGCGCTGCTCAACTGGCTGAAGAGGAGGCAAGAGCTGCGACTCCTGCAACCCCAAGCGTCGTTGGTTTGGAAGAAGAAACCATCGAGGAAGTGACTGACCAGGATGCTGCCCAAGACCCTCCTGCCCCCCAGGCCTCTTAACTTTTATTAACTATTTTTCTTTCTTTTTGAACATGCGACCCACGGGTCGTGATGTAAAGACACTAGTTTCTTTTTAAACTTTGCTGCACGGGCAGTAAATCTTTTTTATTTGAACAGTTACATCCAAGCAGCAATGCCTGCGGTGTAAAAGCTTAACTCTTGGTGCTATAATATTTTTACTTATTATAACATTTGTTCGTATGACCGAACTTAGCATAGTACTTTGCCATGATTTATCAAACACAAATTTTGAAAAATACACTAAGTACTGTAGCATGCTTTCACTCATTTTGTTCATGTGTTTACATACCTTGAGAGTATGCTTTGCTATCGATGTGCCTTACATGCCCCCCAAGTGATCGAGGAGCTTTAGGTCCTTGGTCACTTGCCTTGACCATGGCCTGTTCGAACATTCCTGTTCGTGCGGAAAAAATGATACTTGTGATACAGCAAAACAACACACGTAATGAACAAATACTTGCAAATGTAAATTCACAAAAGGTTGGCAAGAATGACTGGCTGAGCACAGTCCCTTATAATCTCGTATTAAAAATGGATTATCATGTCTTTACGAGTGATTCTGAAACAGAATCTTACATATACGAGCAGTTAGCCATACATCGTGGCTAACCCTCTTTGCAAAACTTGTAAAAATTAATAGAAAAATATAAACAAGCTAGTCCTTTAAGAAGGGCTGTTTATTGATAATACTTGCGCAGGTGTTCTCCATTCCAATAGCGCGGAACGAGATCTCCGTTTAAGCGTGCAAGTTTGTAGGTGCCTGGGTGAAGGACTTCTTCAATCTGGTACGGTCCTTCCCAGTTAGGTCCGAGCACGCCAGCAGTGGGGTCGCGGGTATTTAAGAAAACTCGTCGTAGCACCAAATCTCTGACGTTGAATTTTCTTTCTTTAACTTTGGAGTTAAAGTACCGGACGACTTTTTGCTGGTAAGCAGCAACTCGGAGTTGAGATTTTTCTCTTATCTCATCGATCGAGTCTAAGGACTCCATCATCAACTGGCTGTTCGCGTCCTGGTCGTAAGTCAAACGCCGATGTGAGGGGGGATCTAGCTCGACAGGTAACATTGCCTCATATCCGTAGGCTAGAGAAAATGGGGTATGCCCCGTCGCTGTTCGATGAGATGTTCTATACGACCAGAGGACTTCAGGTAGCTGTTCTGGCCACGCTCCCTTATCTTCTTCAAGCCTTTTCTTCAGGGTGTCCTTGAGGGTTTTGTTTACAGCTTCGACTTGCCCATTCGCTTGGGGGTGCGCGACTGAAGAAAAACTCTTAATAACTCCGTGCCTCTCGCAGAAATCGATGAACAGGTCGCTGTCAAATTGGGTCCCGTTGTCTGATACTATCTTTCTGGGCAAACCATACCGGCATACAATGTTCTTGATGACAAAGTCGAGAACTTTCTTGGTCGTGATAGTTGCGAGTGGTTCAGCTTCTACCCATTTCGTGAAGTAATCGACTGCTACAACTGCGTACTTTACTCCTCCTTTTCCTGTTGGAAGTGACCCAATCAAGTCTATTCCCCATATTGCGAAAGGCCATGGGCTCTGCATCTGCTTTAGCTCGTTTGGAGCTGCTCGTGGGATTTTGGAGAACCTTTGACATTTATCACATTTTCGTACGTACTCCATTGAATCCTCGTTCATTGTTGGCCAGAAATAGCCCTGTCTAAGCACTTTCTTCGCCAAGCTCTGCCCCCCAGCGTGATCTCCGCAGAAGCCTTCATGCACCTCTTTCATGAGTTTTTTAGCTTTTTCTGATGTAATGCACCTGAGCAGTGGCATTGAATATCCTCTTCGGTACATAACACCGTCGAGCATTATGTATCTAGCAGCCCGCCTTTGCAGAGTTCTGGCCTTGTTTCTATCTGCTGGTAATGTCCCATTTGTCAGATACTCTAGATAAGGAGCCATCCATGTATCTTCTGTACGAATTTCCATGTTGGCTTCGACCACATCAATGCTTGGTTTACTTAATCTTTCTACTGGGACTATGTTCAAGGTGTCAGCATCTTTAGCACTTGCAAGTTTGGCCAAGGCGTCTGCATTCGAATTTTGGTCTCGCGGGATCTGCTGGAGGGTGTACTTTGTAAACTGGGCTAGCAAATCTTTTGTTTTGTTAAGGTAGGCCATCATCTTCAATCCTCGCGCTTGATATTCTCCCAGGACCTGATTCACGACCAGCTGAGAGTCGCTGTAAATATCGAGCGCTTTTATACTCATATCCCTGGCCATTCTCAGTCCAGCGAGGAGCGCTTCGTACTCTGCTTCATTGCTTGACGCTGCGAAGTCAAACCTGATTGCGCAGTGAAATCGATGCCCTTCGGGCGTTATCAATATCACTCCCGCTCCAGCGTGGGATTCATTGGATGATCCATCCGTGAATAGCTTCCACGAAGGAGTCTCGTCTTGAGGCATGGACGCGTCAGGTTGTTTGCGCAGCTCACTGTTGGGGAGTTCGGTGAACTCCGCAATAAAATCGGCCAAGGCTTGCCCTTTTATTGCTGCTCGCGGTGAATAAGTTACATCGAACTGTCCTAATTCGACCGCCCATTTTAACAGTCGTCCAGCCGCCTCAGGTTTTTGGAGGACTTGCCGAAGAGGCTGGTCGGTCAGAACTGTGATAGGATGGGCTTGGAAGTATGGACGCAACTTTTTGGAGGCTAGAATCAGGCAGTATGCTAATCTTTCGATCGGTGGATATTTCAATTCTACACCGATGAGCCTTTTGCTGACGTAATAAACAGCTTTCTGTACGCTTTCTTCCTCCCGTATTAGTACCACACTAGCAGCAACTTCGGTAATCGCCAGATAAATATACAAAGTCTCTCCTTCAATTGGTTTTGATAGGATGGGAGGTTGCGACATATGAGCCTTTAAGGTCTGGAATGCTTGCTCGCAGTCTTCCGTCCATTCAAACTTCTTATTTCCCCTGAGTAGATTGAAGAATGGAACGCACTTGTCAGTTGATTTTGAGATGAATCTACTCAGGGCAGCGATCCTTCCGGTCAGGCTTTGTACATCCTTGATTTTCTTCGGCGACTTCATGTCGATCAGGGCTTTTATCTTGTCGGGGTTGGCCTCGATTCCTCTTGAATTTACTATAAACCCCAAAAACTTCCCTGATCCGACTCCAAAGGAACATTTGAGGGGGTTTAATTTCATCTGATACTTGTTCAACACGTCAAAGCATTTATGCAAATCCCTCACATGTCCTTCTGCCCTTTTGGACTTTACGAGCATGTCATCCACATATACCTCCATGCTTATCCCAATTAGTTCTTTGAACATGTGGTAGACCAGTCGTTGGTAAGTCGCACCTGCGTTTTTCAGTCCGAAGGGCATTACTTTGTAACAATACAATCCCGTATCGGTCCGAAAGCTGGTGTGATCCTCGTCAGGGGGATGCATGCTGATTTGGTTGTAACCCGAATACGCATCCATGAACGAGAGGATCTCATGTCCTGCAGTTGCATCGACTAGCTGGTCGATCCTCGGGAGTGGGAAGCAATCTTTTGGGCAGGCTTTATTGAGGTCTGTAAAATCCACACAGGTCCGCCACTTGCCGTTAGGCTTGGGGACCAGCACCGGATTTGAGACCCACGACGGATAAAACGCTACTCTGATGAACCCGTTTTCTTTAAGTCTTTCGACTTCTTCTTTTAAGGCCTTTGATCTATCTTTATCGAGCAGCCTTCTTTTCTGTTGCACCAGTGGAAAGGCTTTGTTTATGTTCAGGACATGGCTGATTACTGTAGGGTCTATCCCAACCATGTCTTTATGCGACCAGGCGAAAACTTCCTGGTTCTCTTGCAAGAATCTCACCAGTGCTTGTTTTGTGGCGGGTTCTAAATTCTTCCCAACCCTTACGACTCTGGTTAGGTCTTTTTCATTGAGTTGGACCTCTTCCAGGTCCTCGATGGGTCCTATATTTTCTTCAAAATCCCCAAAGCGAGGATCCAAATCTATATCCTCACTTTGGGCAACACCCTATTTGGTGACTTTACCACCTGATTGGGTTTGTCTGTCTTCTGTCATCTGCAATTGTTCTGGGGTAGCGCTCCTCGATGCTCCACTTTTTGCCTTTGTGATCGAGGCGTTATAGCACTCCCGGGCTTCCCTTTGGTTTCCCAAAACGCATCCTACCCCTGTGTCCGTTGGGAACTTCATGGCTAGGTGCCACATGGAGATGATGGCCTTCAGTTCAACCAGTATGGGTCTTCCAATAACGGCGTTATACGCTGAAGGAAAATCAACCACTACAAAAGTGGCGAGTAGTGTCCTTGAGGCAGGCGATGTACCCGTTGTTATTGGGAGTTTGATCATTCCGGCTAGTGCGAGTCCTTCTCCAGAGAAGCCGTATATGGTTTGATTGCAGGGCTCCAAGTCCTTTACGGACAACTTCATGCGTTCCAGCGTTGATTTATATAGGATGTTTACTGAACTTCCTGTATCGACCAGTACTCTTTTTACCATCATATTGGCCATCTGGATATCCACGACCAGCGGATCGGAATGTGGGAACCGGACGTGCTGGGCATCGCCCTCAGAGAAGGTTATCCCGTACTCCTCTGAGCGAGCCTTTTTCGGCGTGCGGTCCTCCACAGTCATCATCTCGATGTCCTGGTCGTGGCGTAGAGTTCGAGCATATCGTTCTCTGGCCTTTCCGCTATTTCCCGCGAGGTGCGGGCCTCCACAGATGGTTAAGAGCGTTCCGGCTACGGGGGCAGGCTGTAATGGTGGCGAGCGCTGGCGTGTGGACGTCTGCTCGTTGCCACCTAGAGCTTCTCTTTGGGAAGTTCCCGAGGCCCGTACGTACCTTCTCAAGTGTCCTTGCCTTATAAGGAACTCGATTTCGTCTTTTAACTGGTTGCATTCATTAGTGTCATGTCCGTAGTCGTTATAGTAACGACAGAACTTGGTGGTGTCTCTTTTCGAAATGTCTTTTCGAATGGGCCCAGGTTTCTTGTAAGGCACACTAGAGCTTGTGGCCTGGTAAACCTCTCCCCGAGACTCGATGAGGGCAGTGTAGTTAGTGAACCTAGGTTCATAACGATTACCCTTTGCTCGTTTATTGTCGGAGGTGGAAGGCTCGTTATATGGCCGTTTCCCACCATTTTTGCCATTACCGTTGCCGTTTTATGGCCTTTTCCATTGCTATCAGGTTTGGACCCATTGGCGGCTTTGGAAGGTTCGGCGGCCTTTTTACCCTTGTTCGAGGGTTTCCCATCGTCAGCAATGGCTTCCTCGAGCTTTATGTAACGATCGGCTCGATCCAAGAACTCTTGGGTCGTTTTAACTCCTTCCTTTCAGAGACTCTTCCAGAGGGGAGAGAAACGCTTTACCCCTGCGGTAATGGCCATCATCTTGCCTTCGTCTCCTACTGTTTTTGCTCCAGCCGCCGCCCTCATAAATCATTGGACGTAGTCCTTCACTGACTCTCCGTCCTGCTGGCGGATCTCGACCAGTTGGTTTGCTTCGGTTGGGTGGACACGACCCGCGTAGAACTGTCCGTAGAAATCCCTTACGAACATTTCCCAGGAAACTATGCTTGCAGGTGGGAACTTAAAAAACCACTCCTGCGCGGCTTCAGAAAGTGTTGCAGGAAAGATCCTGCACCGAGTGTCTTCGGACACTTTTTGAATGTCCATTTGGATTTCAAACTTATTCACATGCGAGACGGGATCCCCGTATCCATCAAAGTTCGGGAGCGTAGGCATCTTGAACTTGCTGGGAGTCTCTGCGTTGGCTATCCTTTGGACAAAAGGAGTGCCCTTTCTTCTATCGTGGTCGATGTAAGAGGTTCTTCCCCCGACCAGCTGTTGCACAGCCTGATTCAGTGCGTCTATGTGGGCTTGCAATGCAGTAGGAATAGCTCCGGTCTCTGTTGCTGTAGGGATGTTCTCACCATGCTTCTCTCGACGATCATTGAGTATGTCCCTTAGGTCTTCCTCCCTTCTCCGTTGCTCGCTACCTCCGAGCCGGTTGAAGACATTATTTTGCCTAGGTTGCCCCCAGCGTCTTGTCTATTTGGTTGGTCACCTTGAGGTATTTGGCTCCTACTTTTACCTCTATTTCCGTTCCTCCCATCAGCATTTCCCTTGCCTGAGTCAGCCTCGTTGTATCCGTGGCCATCTTTGAACCTTGATTGGCTGTGGTTAGATTGGCTGTTCCCTCTATTCCTGTCTCTGGCAGAAACGCCTCGAGCGTTAGAGGGTGGCCTGCGCTGGTCGCGATGTCCCCGTGCATTATCATGCCGTGGGGGTCCACGGACCGCAGAGCCTAACTCCGAGTCCCTCCTGTTACCAGGAGGGTAGTGACCTCTGTTCGCTTGGTGTGGCCCATCATTCTCACGACGTCTAGGACTACGAGGCTGTCGCTCGGCCCTATTCTGCCTTTGCTGCGGGGGATTACCTCGAGCAGCTTAGGATGGTGGATTTGCCTTGGGGTCCAGTGGGACGTCGTCATGGGGCATCTGAGGCTGCTCGGGCCTTTGCGGACTTGAAGGATGGATTGGTGGGCTAGGATTGGGACCCTCCCGAGGTGGCCCATTCTCAGGTTGGTTAGGCTGCGAGGCAGGTGCGGCCTGATTTCTTGTCAACAGCAAGGCTGCTTCGAGGGCTGCCATGGCCTCAGTCTGGCGGCGATCCACCTCTGCTTGTCTCTCGCTCAACTCCGCCCGCTGACGATCAAGTTCCTGCTGCTGCCTTGCCATGGCTTCTGCGGCAGTCTCTTGATTGGCCCTCAGACTAGCCAATTCTTCTTGCAACGTGCCCAGGGTGCTCTTCAGCGTCGCATCGTCCATTTCCTCCTCTTCAAAATCTAGTTGCGGCTCATCTTCCGCCATGCTTGCGGGTGGAGGAGGAGGTGGTGGATTCGACGGTGCAGCAGCAGCAGTCTGGCCAGCTTTCTTTCCTGCTTTCGCCATCAGTTTTCTTAACAGCAATGAATTGTCCTCTCAATGAAAGCACCAGAATGTTGACCCACGATTTGGCCAACTGACACGGAGTCAAAATATGAATGATATGGACAAATATAAAGAGAATAATATAATGACGAAAGTAAAGAAAACACAGCAATCTATAGTGGTTCGGCCCCAGGATCTGGTAATGACCTACGTCCACTTAGAATTATATTGATATGAAATCAGAAGTGTGATCAGAGAACTTGGGTTCAATGAGTTTCAGCACTTCACTTAAAACAATACAAGTTTTCTAGGAGAAATTCTATCTCTCTCTATGATTTTTTAGCCAAAAGAAAAGTCCCCTCCCCTTGAGCTATATCTTGCTATTTATAGGCTCATGGAGGGTTACAGAATATTGTTGCAGATATTATCCCCTGAATAGTGGGATATTCAGAAGATTGCGTGAGATAAATTCAGGATTCACAAAGATCTTCTCACAAATGTTGCTTTGCCAGTGGGACCACCGACCAGTCTGGTCGTGGCAAAGATAGGCTTGTCATGCTTCTGGTGTGTCTCCTGGTCGATACTCTAGCAGATGCTTCCAGGTATCAGCCACGTATCAAGAAATTATTCGCCACGTCACCAATGCTAATTTACCTGATAACAGTCTCAATTAATTAATTTAATTATCAATTAGAATTATCAAAGTTGATCAAGTCAATTTTGGATAGTTTCACAGAGTTATACAATTTAGAGAAGAAAATAAATTTTAGGGCAGATTTATTAATTAAGACAAATTGGTGTCTAAATTAATAAATAAGTTTAAATCAAGGTTCAATTTATAAATAATTAATTTGATGAAGGATTTAAATAATTATTTAATTAATTAATCAATAGAAAATAATACGGGCCTTGATTTTAAGTCCAACGAGCTTATAATTAAATGAGAAATTTTAAGGGCCTAAAGTGCATGAGAATTTCGACCTAGTGGCTGATATTATCTATTCTTTTATTGATTTTTTAATTAAATAAATGACTTAATTGAGCCTATAGAAGGAATGCTAAGTGAGAGTTGAAAAAGATTACAGAAAGAAAATCTGACAGAAGATCATAAGACTTATTCTTGATGCTCTAGGTTTTAGATTCTCTCTACAGCATAAGTCATTTTCTAAGCCTCAATATTCTCTTCTATTTTTCTTCTCTTTGTATCTATCTCATGTGTTGAGAATTGCCCCACTCTAGTCTAGGTAATTCTAAGGATACTTCGGAAGATTGTGAAGAAAATTGATAATCGGTTCAGTTTCTTGGTGATACCCTGCCACAAAAAGGATACAAGAGTTAGAGAAACTGAAGGAATGACTTATTCATTCCGCTGTATTTAATGTAAGTGTTCTTATCATTATCTATGTTTAAATTCAATTATAGAAACATGTTCTAGGTTGTCTTATATTAATGCGTTCAATATATGATTTACATGAAAATAATTAAGATCTTGTATAAGTTTTTCCAACATCTTCCAACACCAATATTTTTCCCAAAAAATAATTTATTAGCCAATAATTCCCAAGACATATGAAATTACCAAAATACCCCTTGGCTCACCCCCGAGCCGGGTATAAATCCTTGTTGTGACTTTTTCGCTAAATTTCTCAAAAGGATCAACTCGTGCAGAATATCACAAATATATCCACATAATAATGTTGTCTCAAGCACATAGCATATAAATTTATAATTATACCCTCAATGGGTCGAAATTATGAAAATGCCCATTTTGTAGCAAAAGTAGGTCTTTAAACACATTGAATACACATAATCATGCATACTCAATCATATAATCACATAATCACATAATTCGATTAATTAACACATAATCACCCCCGCGTGCCTCCCAACACGCTAATCAAAGCACTTAATTCTATTAGAAGTATTGAGACGTTACATTATCTACTGTTATAACCATAACCGTCATTCAATCCTCTATAGAAGATCTACTAATGAGATGGGTGCAAATTATTGTTTTACCCCTCATTGGTATTTTATCCTTAACTCCCAGAAAATTCCTTGTAAATGATATTTCCATAAATTTAATTACAAAAGGAGGATTTTATCATTTAACACTTGAACCAAGATATAAGGAACTCATTATTATAAACGTTTGTATTAATAATGTAATAAAACATGTAAACAACACAATTTGATTGAACAAAATGATTTCTACTACTTTATTGATAATGAATAAATTACATAAGAAATGTAATTTTATAAGGGCATAAAAGCCAACAAACTCTTACTTGCACTTTTAACAAATGCGACATTTCTCTCAAACCCATTCCATCTATATGCTTTAGAAAAGTTGTTTCCCCATGTGTCTTTGTGAAGGGATCCGCAAGATTGTCTCCAGACGTAATCTTCATGACCTCACATCTCTCCTTGCCACATATTCTCTAATGACGTGGTACTTCCTCTCTATATGTTTCCCTCTCTTATGGCTTCAATATTTTTTAGAATTGACTATTGCCCCATTGTTGTCATAATACAAAACGAGGGGTTTATCTATTTCTGGAATAACACCAAGAACTGTATAGAATTTCCATAATTATTTCATGCATGAGTAGTCAAAATATGTTATGTATATTGATAATTTTATTGATATACATTATCAAATTAACTAAATATATATTATTACTTCCCTAAGCCAACTTATAACGACCCAAATTTCCCAATAAGGCTTAGGGCCTTGATTATGGGGCTAGGATGGCAAATTATGGAATTATATGATTATATGATATTTGTGAGCATTATTATGCGAATATGTGAACAATATTATAATGTGACTTGATATGCATGTTTAGGTGTATTAAATATGCATGTGAGCCAATTTCTTATTAATTGAGCAAGTTTCATATTTTGGCTCATTTTGGGTATATTTGGCATATATGTGGTATGTGTGTGGTGCTTCATTATTATTTGGTTATGCTTGGGTTACTCTGCACGAGATGATCCTAGGAGGCAAGCTAGTGGAAAGTCACAATGGGATTCATACTTGACTCAGAGTGAGTCAAGGGGTATTTAGCATATTATCGGGATATTGGGTAATGGGAATAAATATTTGATGATAAATTGGGAGTTAGTGAGACCAGGGGGGAATTTTGGAAATTTTGACTATTTTAATTCGAGGGGCGTTTTTGGGACCCCGAGTGATAACTCTACAAAATAGAGTTATTTTACCACTTTTTATGTGCTAATTGTTGCTTAATTCTTGAGTTTTTAATTGATTTATTAAGTTTTTAAGTAATTTTGAATTTATTAGTCTTATTTTTATTTTATATATTTTTGTGTGTTTTTATAATTATTTTGTTGTAAAATGTTGTAGTTAATTATTTGAATTATTGTTGTTTAATTTGAGGTAAAAAAATGTTGTATTATTGAACTTAAATATTAAATATAAATTAAGTTTTAATTAATATTTTCATAAAACTTATGTTGTATATTTGATTATTGAAAATATTTAGTTATAATTTAATTTATGTTTTTTTTATAGGAAATATGTTGTATTTTTGGGCTATTGAAAAGCAAGAGAAAGAAAGGAAAATGGTATTTTTGAAGAGGAAGTAACAAAAAATTGGCACAAGGCCCAATCTCTTCAGCACTGCCCACAGGCCTATCACGCGAAGCCCAATTTCTCCTTTAGTAAATCCACGCCTGGCTCCTTCAGCTGCATCACCCAGCAGCCTCTTCTCTCCAGCCAAAGAGCAATTCAGCAGCTGCCAACTTCTCAGCTCCACGCCATCACCACCCATGCATTCCTCTTCACACAGCTGCTCTCCTCTTCACGCCTCTTCCAGCAGTCAGCCACACTCAGCCACCAAAGCCCACAATGCCTCCAATTGTCTTGAGCCCAACAATATCACTTTATCCCTATGTCTAAAAATGCCACTTTTTTATCCCACTTTCCACACATTTTACCCTAAAACATCATTATTACACCCTATATTTTACCCATATTTGTCATATTATAATTAATTAAATTAATTTAATCAATTTAATTAATTTAAATTGATTATTTTAATTATCATTTTTGGCTATAAATAAGGGATTTGGTGTCCATTTTGGGAGGAGGTTACTATACCATAATTTCTACATATTCAAAACCTCTCAATTCTCTTCATCTTCTTCTTCTTTTTAGTTATTTTCTATGTATTTTTAGAGGAAATATTTGGGGGTTTCTCCTCCAAATTTTCCTATTTATGTTTGTAATTTTTAGTTTTTATTTGTTATTCTAGTTATGTGTTTCTAATCTTTTTAAGATTATTAAGGTGATGATGAAACAATTTGTAACTAGATAGTATTTATTTTGTATGTTGATTTCCCATTTTGTGCAACAAAGTTTATGGAATTTTCTTTTTCAAATATTTTCTTTCATCTTAAATATCAAGTATTCTGGATTGTTAGCACATATTTAAACTTTGTTATTCATTAGTGCAAAAAACATAATATTCTTTGTGTAAGATGTGTCATTAAATTGTACACATCCATGTTTAGAACAAAAATATTATGTTTTGCCTTATAAATAATGTTCATTGATTTATTTGTTATTTCATTAGATTGATTTACACTAAATGCTTTGAAATTATAATTTTGAACAGTGAAGAAAAATCTTATATTTTTAGAAGTAATTTGTGCTTAAAATTATAAATCTATTTAGAAAATGATAGTTTGATTTATTTTAGCTATCACTAAAACTTGGGAATCAATGTACTTATAAATATTATTGAACTTATATTTTGTGGATTCTAATCCTTAATAATCTTATTTTACCATCTTGATTTTTACTTTTAATTTATGTTTATATATTGTATTTAATTTCTTTATTATTATCTTTTATTTTATTTTTATTGTTACAAATTCTCATCAATCTTTGGAGCTAGGTTAGAATTTATTAATTTTGGTTTAAAATAGTTTTATTTTCGATTTTAGACAACTCCTTTGGGTTCGACCTCGTGCTTACACGAACACTATTCTATAAATACGATTCGTGCGCTTGCGAGTTAAAATTTTTTAAACATACCCGTTTTGGGTCCATCACCGAGCATTAGGATTTGCTTGAGGTTACTTAAGCTTGAAGTAACATGTCAGAAACATAAAAAGAACGTTCAGTACGTTCTCTCTCTCTCCCGTTCCCTTTTCGACACCCGATCGCATTTTCGAAGGAAACTCGAGTTTTAGGACTCGGATTCAAGAAAGGATCGAGGTATAGTGATTCTAGGAAAGATTAGAAGCTTATTAGCTAGAGAATTTAGTTGGGAAACGACTCAATGGGAGGTAATCCAAGTTTTAAGTTTTCAAGTTTTTAAGCTTAGATTGGATTTTATGTTTTGATGAGTTTTTGGATGATTTGAAGCTTGAGTTTTATTGGTGTTGGATAATTAGGATTTTTGGGAGCTTTGATTTTGGAATTTGGAGATGTTTGGATAGGTTTTTGGAAGGTAAATGGAGAAAACGAGGTTTTCAGTTGGGTTCGTGATTGGGTCGTGACCCTGTTCTTGGGTGCCGTGGCCCAAGCTTGACGAAGAAGGTGAAGTTGGCTGATGGGCAGTTAGGGCCGTGGTGCAAGGTGGCACGGTGCGATGCTAGGCACAGGAAGAAATGGGTTCAACCTCTGTTTGGAGGCGGGTCGCATCGCAAGGTTGGGGGAGGGCCGCGGCGCTTAAGGGAAGTTTTGCCTAGATTTGGTTTTTAGTTGTGGGAACTTAACTCTAAGGGCTTGGGATCGATCCTACTACCCAGTTGAGTGGGATTCGACGTCCTGGAGGCTTGGGTTGGGTCTGGAAGTATTTATTTACTAATTTTTGATGAGTTTTATATTATGGTTGTGACTAGGTTATCGCCAGGGGCTTGGAAATAGGATCATGCTTGTGGCTCATTTATTGGTAACATGTGCTTGGACCAAACGTAAGAAAACTACACCCAGTATGTGACATGCATGGTTATTGATGAGGCATGTTGAGTGCTCTATATGTGGACATCTTGCATTGTAAATGTTTAGCAACTTTGCTTATCTGTGAATGATACTAACTTATTACTCAGAAATTGCAATGGTGTCAGTATTGATTGTGAAACTGTGGCTAATTAGTCAAGTTCGGCAGTAGTACTGGGCACTGGTCATATGGTATTAGCTTATGAGTCAAGAACGATATTAACGTGTTTAACACAAGCTGAAAAGATGAGATCTAATTGACATAAGCATTATCAACATAAGCATGAAATGCTTGATCGATCTTAAGTTCGATGAAAACAAAAGCTCTTGTCTAGTCTAAAGGCTAGTTACTTAGAGCCAGAGCCAAAAGGCTCAGGTGACTGTAATGTTGCATGGCTAGGGTGTGGAATCCAAGTTTGTGACTCCATAGTCACTTATCTGATTGGGCTGCACGCCCCAATATGATTACCATAATCATTATTGATATTCAATTATCTGATTGGGCTGTAAGCCCCAACATGATTACCAGAATCATTATTAATATTCACTTAGGATTGACATGATTGTCATCCATACAGGAGGGCAAGGTCCACACTCATTTATTTGGACTTGCTTGCATGCATGAATAAGACTATTATTTCTAGGCATGCTTATTATGATTTAGTGACATGTTATTACCTGTTCATGAGCATATTGAATTTTCCTGCTGAGCCTCGGCTCACGGGTCCTATGTGGTGCAGGTAAAGGCAAAAGAAAGCTGGATCATCCTTGAGTTGGAGAGCTTAGGTGATGATGTGTACATAGGCGGCTGCTCGACCACTTTAAAGAGGAACTAGGGATAAACCCTTTTTTGCCGCTTAGGTCGACTGGTTGTAAATATTTTATTGTAATTAAACTTTAAAATATATTTTGGGATCCCAATGTATACAATAAATGTTTTAGTGAAATGTTGTATCTTTAACCAAACTTTTTAACCCTAAATCGTTAATCACACTTAGTTACACGATTATGGCCAAATGGCTCGGTTAGCAAGTTTAGCACTGTTTAAATTGCACAACATAACGGTCCCTGGGTAATAGGGTGTTACACAACTTATACAAAAAAGAATGAAGCAAGGATAGTCATGGACTACTTGCCCTATTTCATCGGTTTATTTGTGTGTGTATTTTTTTTGGAGTTTTTCTGACAAATAATATTCTTATATCTGATCGAGTATATGATTAGGTTAAATTTTTTTTGGCTACATATGTTTTAAGGAATTCTAACTTTATACATGTGTGTCTGTATATATATATATATATTATATTTTGTGAATTAGATTTTTTTTTTTATGAATTAGAGGTTTTATATGAAAAGTATGGCTCAATATGAATTAGAGGTTTTTTTTAAGCATTGTTAGATTTTTTTTCCTTTTTAAAATCTATTTAGAGGCTACTGGAGTTTAGAGCCAAAGGTTTGGATTATTTGGAGAAAAACAAAAAAGTAATATTCTTATCTATCTATATCTACAAAATAATAACTTTAGTAATGATTCTTTGGAGAGAGTTTGAAATTTCGTTTTTGGTAATTACCAAATTAATTAAACTATGTGAATTAATTAAGGTGCAGAATGGTAATTAAATATTGAAACAAATTTCAATATGTCGAGACAGAATTCGAACTTGTCACGACATAAATTGAACATAGTAAAAAGACAGTGCAAAAATAATAAAGAACACAACGAATTTTTACAAGGTTCAGAAACCCTTTCAGATAGCTTACTCCATGGGGCCATGCCCAGAGAATAAAACCAATTAATAAAGAATCACAAGTACAAAATATTGACTTAAACAAAACAAGACTCCCTCTTGAGATTTGCCGCAACTTTGTTGTACTTCTCTTCACTAATCTGATTCTGATTGAAATGCTCAACCACTTGAACTCCCTTCAATGGCCAGCGAGTGTTTGCATCCTCCCGACACAAGGCTTGTAAAAATCCTCTCCCGAAGACTATAAGAATTGTGTTCAAATTACAACATGTATTCACTCATGAAAGTGGTATAATCTCACCACAAAAACTAAACACACATTTTACTACAAGATCACGTGAATACTATGTTCTTGAATACAAATAAGTAATCTCACAAATATTACAATTCACTCACAAACTATGCACCAACGAGTTCACTTTTTCTCAATGCCTTAGAAGCCTATTTATAGATTCTATTTTGTGCTCTGAAAGGCTAAGAAAGAATCTCCTAATAAAAGCAAGAATGATTGAAGATATTCTTGATTGATGAAGAATTGCCTTTTTTTTTTTTTTTTTAGTTTTTGAGTTTTTTCTCTCTTTGGCAGCTTACACTGTGGCCATGGCAGGGAGGGGGAGGAAGCGAATTTTAGTGAGGAAGAATAGCACTCCAGTGAGGGCGAAAAAAGATGTGGCAAGGAAGAGAGGACCGACATCATTTGATGTGGGGAAGAAAACAAAATCTATGGATGAGTTGCTGGGAATTGAGGCGATTGATTTCTCTAATGATCCATAGGAGATCCATGAAAACATTCTCACTCATCAGGAGACTGAAATTATGTTCTAGAGGCGTTCAAAGATTCGTAAGAATTTCTCCAATCTCATATCCAGAGCTGCGAAATCAAAAGGTATTATTGGAAAATCTACTTCCTCTTCTACCTTTCAAACGAATATAGATGAGGTTTGGGTGGATCTAGAGGAGCCCATTCGTGAGTCTTTTTAGGAGCCTGGCCTTAGTGGTGGTTATGTGAAAATTGAGGAAGAAGACATAGAAAAAAAGGTTAATTTATGGAATTCCTCAATGGTTTGCTGGGTTTTGGGTGCTAATCCTCCAATTTAGGTTATGGAGGGTTTTTTCAGGCGTATTTGGAGGATTTCAGGGGTTGATAAAATAGGATTATTGAAGCATGGCCTCTTTATAGTTTGGTTCACTTCCATGGAAAGTAGAGACAAGGTGCTTGCAGGAGGATACCATTTGTTTGACAAAAAACCTTTGATGCTTAAAGCTTGGGACCCTAACGTCTGTTTCCTAAAGGATGATATTCGACCAGTACCCATTTGGATTCAAGTTCATAATCTGGATCTAAAATATTGGGGTGCACGTTCCTTATTCAAGATCGTTGGGCAAGTTGGAAAACCAATCAGGGAAGATTCGGCTATGAAGAATAGGGATCGATTGCAGTTTTCCAGAGTGATGGTGGAGGTGAACTTGTCTCAGGTTTTTCCATCATCCATTAGTTTTGTGAATGAAAAAGATGAAATGATACGGTTGGATATACACTATGAATGGAAACCAACGTTTCGTTAGATATGCAAATGGGTGGGACATGAAGATTCTGAGTGTTGCAAACAACAACAGGCTAAGACTCAGGTGATAGTAGTTTGGAAGCCTAAGAACATAGTTTATGCATTTGTGGCTTATGGGAAGTGTGAACAGAACAAAGAAAATACAACATGGTTGGGAGCTTCAAAAAATCCTATTATGGCGAATATCAATTACACCAGAACAGGGAAGCATGACATAGATAAGGAAGGATTCTAGGTTGTGCATACAACTACGAAAGTCACTCAAAAGAAGGTGCCTCCTCTAAATGTTGGAAATGCTTTTGGAATTCTGAAGGATAATGAGGAGGAGTTACAATTTGGTCAGATTCTGTGTGACATGAGTACTAATACGATGGGAGGGGGAGTGCCTCCGGAAGCACATGGATAAAGTTTTAAGTTGGAATGTGAGGCGTATTAATAAGTTGCGGAAGCAACAGGAGGTTCAGAATTTCCTCTGTAATAAGAAGTTAGGTTTGGTTTGTTTACTAGAGACAAAAGTTAAAGGTCCAAGAATGGGGCAGTTATATTTGAAGTTGTTTCAGGGTTGGTGTTTCACAACTAATCTAGCTTGGCACCCCGGCGACCGAATTATTTCAGCTTGGAAACATGAGGCTTTTGATGTTAATGTTCTATTGTGAATAGATCAATGTATTCATTGTTATGTTCAACCGAAGAGAATACCTGGCTTTCATGCTACTTTTGTGTATGCCTTCAACAAGTCTAGTGAGAGGATGAGTTTATGGGATAGTTTGAAAAGTTTCAAAAGGAATATAGTTGGTCCTTGGATTATGATGGGTGATTTCAATGCAACTTTGTATGGAGAGGAAAGAGTTTCTGTGAGGGGACATAAACCGGGTTGTTTCGAATTCAAATATTGCTTGGATTTTTGTGAACTTAGTGATATTAAGTGCACCAGTAATTACTTTACCTGGAGTAACAAGCAAAGTGGAGATGATAGGGTTTTTGCAAAATTAGATAGAGTGTTGTCTAATTCGAATTGGATATCCCTTTTTCCTAATGCTGAGGTTGTTTTTTTACCAGAAGGAAATTTTGATCACAGCCTGACTCTTCTGTCAGTGTATCCGGAGTTGATGGGGGGAAAAGTTCTGCTCCAAGTTATCAGGAGAAAATTTCAGGAAGTTTGACTTAAGAGGTTTCAGGAACACCTATGTTTCAAGTGGTCCAGAAGCTTAAAAGATTAAAAAGAACCCATAAAGATCTGAACAAAGAGCATTTGGGGATCTTCATGCTCACGTTTTGCAAGCTATGCATCATATGCATGAGGTTCAGGAGTATCTTCAATCCGATCCTCTAAATGCTTCGAAAGTTGATGAAGAGGTTGCTGCCTGTGTTCACTATAGAAGATGTTAGGACAATTATTTGGCTCTCTTGAAACAAAAGGCTAAAGTTAATTGGCTTAAGGAGGGTGATGATAATACTAAGCTTTTTCATCAAAGCTTAAAGCAAAGAAGAGCCATTCCATTTGGGATATGCATGGGAATTGAGTGGATTCTAAAGATGGTGTAAATGAGGCATTTCTCTCTTTCTATAAACACCTCTTAGGTTACCAAATGTTTAACAGAAAAAAGGTGCTAAAATCTGTGATTAACATGGGGCCCCTAGTTTCAAAAGAGTAGCAACAATTGCTTCTCCAAGAATACAAAACAGATGCGGTTAAGTGAGCTATTTTTTCCATTCCTAATCAAAAGGCTTTGGGTCCAGATGGCTATGGTAGTGGGTTCTATAAATCTACTTGGGATCTTATTGCAGCGGAAGTAAGCAAGACTGTTTTATCTTTTCTCCATTCGGGTCACTTGCTCAAAGAGGTAAATAATACTTCAATCACCCTTATTCCGAAATCTAGCTGTCCAGCCAATGTTGGTGATTTTTGGCCAATATCTTGCTGTAATGTGTTGTATAAAGTGGCTACAAAACTGATTTGTGAGAGACTCAGAAGTATTTTGCCATATTTAATTGCTCAAAATCAGGGGGATTTCATTCATGGGCAGTTTATTGCTCATAATATCATGATTTGTCAGGATATTGTACGTCATTATAGGAGGAAAAATGTGAAACCCAGCTGCATAAAAGCTTATGATACAGTTGATTGAGATTTTTTTAGAGGAGATGCCTATGGTGTTAAATTTCCCAATTAAATTTTTGAAGCTGATTATGATTTGTGTGGGATCTCCTCGTTTCTCCTTACTTTTAGATGGCTCGCTTCATGGTTTCTTTGAACCTAAGAGGGGTTTAAGGCAGGGGGATCCTTTATCTCCTCTCCTTTTTGTCATTTGTATGGAATACTTATCTAGAATCTTAGCTAAGATTGCTTGCAAGACTGATTTCCATTTCCATTACAGATGTAAGGAGCTTAAGCTAAACCATTTGTGTTTTATGGATGATGTTGTTCTTATTTTGTAGAGGAGATTATAAATCTATAGTGCTTCTCTTGCAAGGTTTTAAAAGGTTCTCTGACACTTCTGGTTTACAAGCTAATGTGAATAAGTCGGCGATTTATTGTCATGGGATGATTGAATAGGAAGTGACCCGAATCCTCTTAGTCTCGGGGTTTACCAAAAGCCATCTTCCTTTTCGCTATCTTGGGATTCCGATCTGCTCCAAAAGAATTAGCTTGGCTGAGTGTAATGTGTTGGCTGAAAGGATGATTCATCGAATTAAAATTTGGAGTTCAAGACATTTGTCCTTTGCTGGTAGACTTACTCTTGTAATTGCAGTTTTGATGTCTATTCATTTTTATTGGGCTCAGGTTATGACTATTCTGAAGGCCTTGTTGGACAAATTAAACCAAATTTGTAGAGCTTTCCTTTGGCATGGTTCATCTGAATATATTGGAGCCGGCTATGTCTATTGGAAAAATGTGTGTAAGAGGAAGATTGAAGGTGGTTTGGGTTTGAGAAATATTGTTTATTGGAATTATGCAGCTATTGGGAAACATGTGTGGCATATCTCAATGAACAAGGAAAGTCTTTGGGTGAAATGGGTGCATTCAGTTTATCTACAAAGTCAAGATTGGTGGGAGTACACAACTCCTAGTGATAGTAGCTAGTACTGGCGGCAGATTGTGCGGACTAAAGAGAAAATGAAAAGTATTTTTACCAAGCAAAGGTTTGAGCGAAAGTCCTACTCCATCTCTGACATATATAAAGCATTACTCGCCAACAACCAAACCAGATTTGTATATGCAGATATTTGGAGTAGATTAATTGTTCCCTAGCATAGAATCTTTATTAGGCTGTGCATTTTACGGAGATTGAAGACTAAGGATCACATGAGAAAATTTGGTTTGAGCATAGATCTTTGCTGTAGCATTTGTGGATTGAAGGAGGAAACTCATAATCATCTCTTTTTTTAATGTTTTTTTTAGTGCTCATTGTGTTCAAAACATTCTAGTGTGGCTGAAAATTCGAACCCATTATTGTATAGTTGAAGGTATCTTTAAATGGATAAAAATAAGCAAGTTGAGTAGATTCAAGAAGTTAGTGAGTTGGACTATTCTTTCTAGCCTTATTTACCATATATGGAGAGTTCGCAATATAGTTTATTGGGATGGTGTAGTTTGGTCTGTTCAGTATACGATCAAAATGATCAAATTGGTTGTTTATAATAGAATTTTTTATACAGGTTTATTAGGAGTGAGTGTTGATGAGTTAGCTTGGTTTCGTAAAGTGTTTGAGTTGTAACTAGTCTTTTTTGCGTAGTTGTTTAGATTGTTTTCAGCTGCTGTAATTTATTGTTCTTGCAATACAATTGACTCACTTACCAAAAAAAAAAAAAGAATTGTCTTTTTTAGAAAATTTGGATCCGACAGATACGAATTTGGTGGGGACAGCTAATACCTGTGTCAAATCAAATATCTCAAGATAGAAATACCAATTAATTACTTTAAAGATTTAGTTTCCTGAAGTTTATTACCTTGAGCTGCACAAAAAATAAAAGACAAATATTCCAGAAATGATTTTGAGTAAGTACAAAATATTTGCTTTATATAACTAAGATACAACTTCCCTTTATAATCATATTGTGATAAAATCAAGCTAAATAAGGAATAATATGAAAATCTTACAAACTAATTCTAGCCATTAATATTTCAAAAATCACAATAATAGGAAAGTAATATTCCGAAAATCACAATAATGGGAAAGTAAAATTATCTTTTAAATAAAAAGATATTTCTATAAAATTTGCCAATTTTAGGATTTACAATCTCCCCCCTTTGGCAATTTTATAGACAAAGCATATCTATTTTTTAAAAGATCCAACATAAAACAAGTGAGTGCTTAAATTCATAAGAGACTCAAAATGACTCCCCCTGCCAAAAATAACCAAAGCACATGACTAAAACAATGAACAACTGCAGGTCATAATCAAAGCACCAAAAATAGAGTTCTCTCTCCCCCTCGCTGTCTTAGAAAATGCCAAAGAAAAATGAAACGAAACCAAAACAAAGACACTTTTACTGTTCTTTTACATTTATCAAAAGCAAATACAAATAGATCAAAAGGAATGGTAACCGTCATGGAGCTGGAGTGGTAGATGCATTGATGATCGCCAAAGAAGCCATAATTTGGCGTTGAGTATCCTCCATGGTAGTGAACCGCTCAGAGAGACTTGCAATGCCTGTTTGAATAGAAGCAAGAACAGTTGGGATAGCAGGGGTGTCAAACTCGACATCACCAGTCCCAGAACCAGCCAAATTAATTCCTTTGACCTTTCGAGCTGTGGTCAGAGCATGGTCATCTTTGAAAGTGTATGTAGGTCCAACCAAAGGAGAAGTCAATGTCTCATGGGACTTCTTCAAAGGATGCTGAGAGTCCAAAAGTTTGTAAATGACTTGTGGAAACATCAAGAGTTGACCCTTGAGTTTGGCACCACTCAAGGACACGATCTGATAAAAAAATAGCAGCAGAAAGATCGATAGTAACACCAATCCCAATTTTGAATAGTAGAAAGACCATATCTTGAGTGATGGTTAAGGAATGAGTGGTAGGCATCCAATTGAACATTGCAAATTTGAAAAGTGCACCATAATAGTGAGTAACGTCTGAGACCCGGAGAGATGCGTTTAGTTCCCACACCATAGCTTGGTCAACTAATTTAGACTAAACTTGATCTTTTGCAAACTCAATTGAATCATTAATCTCAACAGGAACGAGATTGAGGACCTTAGCAATTTCAGCAGGACTAAACCTATAGCAATGACCCCTAACATAAACCGTATGAAACATAAAAGAAGTCTGATCTAACAACTCATCATTTAGATTTGCATAAAATTCCTTAACTACCCGAGGCATAAACCCATCAAATCTAGACAAATATCATAACCAACCCTTTTCCTCTAAAGTAAGTAAAACCCCAAAAACACGATGAGGAACAAAAAGGAAATTATGTTTACTAATAAAGTGACGATGCTCATAAAATTTCATATTTTTCTCATTACCATTAAAATAGAAAGTAAGAGAATGAGCTTTGAAAGAGGAACCTGAAGTACGGACAGGGGCACCTTTTTGTTTAGTGAGTTTGGTAGTCAATTTAGGAAATGCCAATGGTGTTGTGCCCTTAGGGTCAGATGCAACATAAGTGGTTTTTGATGGGCCTTCTTCAGATTCAGTCTCCTCCTCCAAATCTTCATAAGGATCTTCAGGAATTGGCTCGGTCAAGGAAGGGTCCAACTCAGGCAGTGAGTCTTCTATTTCAGGAGAGACATCCTCCGATGAGGTGCAAGGAGGTGGGTTGATTTTTGCCTTCAATTTGAATTTGGATAAAGGAGATGAATCAGAGATGGAGCTAGTACCTTTTGCTGGAGCCACTTTGGCCTTCTTGGTTCTCTTTGATCCACCGACTTTGGATTTGCGTTTGCCCTTTGCCTTGGGTGTTAACACATTAGGGGATAATGACGATTCAAAGTCGTGTTCAGACGGATCAGACACGACTTCAGTGGAGACAGATTGTGTAGGACTTGTAGTCAAGGCAGGTTTGGATCTTACTTGACCTTTGGGTGAGGCGAGTGGAACCGCCGAGGCTTGGTTTCGCTGAGCATCAAGGTTGGGAAAGGTAACTCCTTTACTCATAGCCCCAATCAAAGTAGCTCCTTCAGGACCCGAAAGAGCAAGAGCCTTCTTTCTTGCTGTGGTTTTGGGTCGATAGCCTGTAGGAGGTGAGACAACGGGGATTGCGCTGGAACAAGCAGAGTAGTAGAGGGAACTGTCTCCTTCTGAGACTTCAGAGGTTTGGAGGTAGAACCACGGCCTCGGGTCTTCATGGCTGCTAGGAGAGAAACAAACGGAAACATGCAAAAAACAAAGCCCTAAACACTTTGGTTACAAGTGAGAGAAAAAACAAAAAAACACTTAGAATTAAACAGCCAAAGTGAATCCGAATATATAGAGAATTCGGTGCCCAAATGAGGCAAGTTCGAAAATGGGTAATTGAATTTAATGTGATAAATGCCAAAATATCTCATTTAAAAAAAAAAAAAATTCTTTCACACCTCAAAATTGGAAACTTTTGCATGATTTTGAATATAATGAGATAAAACAAATAAATTGCATCTATTATTTTTCAAACTTAATTTTTTTTCTTTAGTACTCGGTCAACAAAAGATTTTATTATTTTTTTAATTTATTTTTCAAAAATTGCAAAAAATAAAAAAGATAAATTGCCATGCCATATGTGTCCATGTAAACGCCAAGTTCTGTTCAAGAGAAACAAAATAACCATTTTTTTTCACAAATTATAATAATGTACTATAATTAAAATACTAAGTGATAATGATAACCATAATTTGAAAAAAAATATACCAATTACAAAAAATATTTTAATCAATTCATTATGTGTATGAGTCTTACAACATTCTTACACAGTCTAGTCAACAGACATATGTGTGTGCATGTGTAATCAATTTGGCGTTTTTTTTTGCCTTTTAAAGTTAGGGTCATTGCCCATGTTTGGCAATTGTAGCCTTTTTCAAATTGTAACCGTAATGGAGGCTATAACTCTTATACTGATGGTAGCCATTTACACTGGTAGAGCATCCTCCATTATAATTGCTAATTACCTGGTACCAACTTACACAGTGTCGGCTTTCACACATCAGTATAGGTAGCATTTTTCCAGAATGGAGCTTGAAAAAGAAACTGGATTAAGGAATACTCATACTAAAACAGACATAATGATTTGATCAAATATAAATTGGATGGTCTAACAATTTTTCAAATATGGTTTTTATTCCCCACAATGTATAAGAATTATAACGTTCATTTTCTAAAAAAATTAAAAAAAATATGGTCATCAAATTTCTTCCAAACAGGACAAGAGATTTACGCAATCACATATGCAAGGCAGGACAATCAATTATTAGCAATTTAAAATAAAACAAACCCCCAAGGATTTCCCGAGGGAATCAAATCTGGATTCAGTATTAGAAAGGTCTGGGTGATCGCAGTATATTCGGACCTGTAGTTAGCTCCGCTTGGGCAGCACCCCCATTGTGAGGTACCATCAACAGCAAGACCATACAGATGGCATCGCGAATCCCCTACCGAAGTGACTGAACCACCACTTCTTGATCCGTTCTTTCCAGTGGAGGGAAGACTTACTTGATTTGAGGCTCGAGAGACTTGAGCGTGATGCTATTTGATCGGTGATCATAAGAAGCCGCTAGGCTTACTGCGAATGCTTTGTTTCTATGAAATCCTGTTGCTATGGCTCACGAAGAGCAACAGGACAGTCACAAGCTAGCTTAAGAATCACTAACCTCCGACTCCCTAAACTTGGTGGGTGTGCCTGCTTCTTCCGACCTCTATCCAAAAAAATCATCAAGGACCGTGTCTAAAGCTTTAGTAAAAATATCAGCAATTTGTTTGTTAGTCTCAACATATTCTAAAATCAGAGTTTTGTTTTCAACAAGTTCCCTAATAAAATGATGACGGATGTCAATATGTTTGGTGCGAGAGTGTTGAACATGATTTTTGGAGACATTAATAACACTTGTATTATCACGAAAAATGGTTAAAGTTTTAATAACAAACCCATAGTTTGCCAACATTTGTTTCATCCACAAAAGTTGAGTACAACGGCTTCCAACAGCTATGTACTCAGCCTCGACTGTTGACAAAGAGATGCAGTTTTGTCTTTTACTATGCCAGGAAACCAAATTGATTCCTAAGTAAAAACAACCACCACTTGTACTTTTGTGGTCATCAGTGTTTCCTGCCCAATCTGCATCACTATAACACACAAGGTTAGAGTTTGTTTCTTTGGAGTACCAATCTAAATAAAAAGTATTATTAATATAACGAATAATTCTTTTTACAGCAGTCACATGAGACTCCATGGGGTTCCCTTGGAAGTGAGCACACACTCCAACATTAAAAAATATTTCATGAGAAATTTTCAAATATTTTCCCAATCGACATGGTTCACATTTACCAAAAAAATATTTACTTAAATTTGGTAAATCATGAACATGACTCACACTTCTAATTTTTCTCAAATTTTCAAAATCCACATGACCATGTTTTTCATGACACAAATTAGTATCACTCATTGTGTTTGTGTGACAACTGCGTGATTGAGATAATGTGTAACAATTGTCAACAAATTTATAACCCTTCAAAACACAATTTCCATTTTGGTCAAGCACAAAACAATTATCATGAGAAAATTTTACAAACAAGTCTTGGTCACAAATTTGACTTATACTAATTAGATTAGTTTTAAGTCCATCAACCAAAAGAACATTTTGCAACTTTGGTAGTCCTTCATAATTTAGAGTGCAACTACCAAGTACCTTACAAGAATAACAATCTCCAAATGTGACTTCCTCATTTTTCAAAGTCTTGAAGTCAATGAGTATGCTTCTGTTACCTGTCATATGCCTAGAACAACCACTATCAAAATACCAAGAGTTAAAAGCACATCTTATAAGACAAGTAAAGGCAGCAAGACATTTGAATTCATTTTTATTCACCCAAACTGTCTTAGGTCGTGTCCTTTTCTTCAAAGGCATTTGTCTCAAATTACCATGATGATTAAAGTAATTTTTTTGAAGAAAATTCATCAAGGTAAAACATTTAGGTTGAATATGACCTTTCTCTCCACAAAAATGACGAATTGGAATAAAATGACCAGTTTTTTTATTCTCAAAATTTCTGGTTTGTTTCTCATGTGTTGTGACAGATTGAGAAGATGATGCCACCTGAGTTTGAGTTGTTCCTGTAGAAGGGTCAGTTGTTGAAACAACAAGAAGATTTGCAGAAATATAAATTGTTTTCCCTTTAGGTTTAGATCCATTTGATCCTAACCTAGAAAAATCACAAGCTTTTTGACCTACAAACAAAACATCATCCAAAACCATAGATCTATGATTAAGCATTTTGACACCTTTCACAATTTTATCAACTTCATTAGACAAACGTTTGATTTCAGAATCTTTAGCAACAATCTCAATTTCATACTTTTTAACAAGAGAGTCAATTTCTTCATTTCTCTTCTTGAGAACTTTGTTATGGTTTGTCATCAAACGATTATCTGAACACACTTTCAACCATTGATCATACATGTTTTTGTATGATTCTTTCAAGGAATTCTCATCCAAATCGAATTCATCCGAATCACCATGGGAACCCTCATCTATTGAAATAGTATTATTTGAACAAACAAGGTTCTCATTCACCTGCACAGAAAGAGGTAAGCAAGAAAAAACTGAAGTTAAGGCAAGATTAGAATTTTCTTCCTCATCACTACTTTCAGAGTCCTGGTTACTCCAAGTGGCTGCCATGACCTTCTTATTATTCTTCAAGGTATTGGCACATTCAGATTGAATATGTCCAAAACCTTCACACTCCCTGCATTGAATAACTTTTTTATTAGTAGATTCAAAAGGTTTGGAAAAATTATTACCTTTGGAGGATT
Source organism: Humulus lupulus (assembly GCF_963169125.1). NCBI lineage: Eukaryota > Viridiplantae > Streptophyta > Magnoliopsida > Rosales > Cannabaceae > Humulus > Humulus lupulus. The sequence continues at coordinate 89,583,114 of NC_084800.1, read as the reverse complement.
TAGACATGTTTTTCTTGTTACCAATCTTTTTCATAAACTTCTTAAAGTTTTTTTATAACAAGATCATTTCATCATCATCTTCCTCATTTGAGCTTTCCATTTTCTCTTTGGAAGATTTCAAGGCAATTGATTTCTCCTTCACAGCAATTGGTTTCTCTTGTAGGTGGATCTTTTGATTAAGTTCAAAAGTTCGAAGAGATCCCATTAATTCCTCTACTTTTAGGGTGTCAAGGTTCTTTACCTCCTCAATGGCTATGATCTTGGATTGAAACCTGTCAGGAAGAGATCTGACAATTTTCCTAACTAAAACAAAGTTAGACAACTTTTCTCCTAAAGCAAAATATTCATTAGCAATGTCAGACAATTCTTCATAAAACTCATTAAGGCTTTATTTTTCAGACATATGAAGATTTTCAAACCTTGTAGTCAACATAACTAGCCTAGATCATTTAACATCAGCGGTTCCTTCAAATTGAGTTTGAAGGATTTCCCAAGCATCTTTGGCGGACTCACAAGATGAAATCAATTTTATATAACTCTCTCCAACACCATTGAAAATTGCATGTAAAACTTTATTATTATAAATTAACAATTTATCTTCTTCATTAGACCATTGAAGTTCAGATTTTACCTCTGTCTTACTGGATTTCGAATCTATCTCGACAGGTGGTGTCCAACCTGCCAATATTGATCTCCAAAATTTTTCATCAAGGGATTTGACAAAAGCTTTCATCCTTACTCTCTAGTATGGATAGTTAGTATCATTCAGCAATGGAGGGCGAGTTATAGATCCACCTTTTGTAAAGAAAGACATTTCACAAGAAACAAAACAAACGAAAAACAACAAAATCTCACTAAGAGTTTAGTGACCTGCTCTAATACCAAGTGAAATTCCGTTTTTAGTAATTACCAAATTAATTAAACTATGTGAATTAATTAAGGTGCGGAATGGTAATTAAATGTTAAAACAAATTTCAATATATCGGATAGAATCCGAACTTGTCATGACAGAAACTGAACACAATAAAAAGACAACGCAAAAACAATAAAGAACACAACGAATTTTTACAAGGTTCAGAAATCCTTTCGGATAACCTACTCTTTAGGGCCACGCCCAGAGAATAAAACCAATTAATAAAGAATCACAAGTACAAAATATTAACTTAAACAAAACAAGACTCCCTCTTGAGATTTGCCGCAAATTTGTTGTACTTCTCTTCACTAATCTGATTCTGATTGAAATGCTTAACCACTTGAACTTCCTTCAATGACCAACGAGTGTTTGCATCCTCCCGACACAAGGCTTGTAAAAATCCTCTCCTGAAGACTATAAGAATTGTGTTCAAATTACAACATGTATTCACTCATGAAAGTGATATAATCTCACCACAAAAACTAAATACACATTTTACTACAAGATCACGTGAATACTATGTTCTTGAATACGAATAAGGAACTTTCACAAATATTACAATTCACTCACAAACTATGCACCAACGAGTTCACTTTTTCTCAATGCCTTAGAAGCTTATTTATAGAGTCCATTTCGTGCTCAGAAAAGTTGAGAAAGAATCTCCTAATGAAAGCAAGAATAATTGAAGATATTCTTGATTGATGAAGAATTGCCTTTTTTAGAAGATTCGGATCCAACATATACGAATTTGGTGGGGACAGCTAATACCTGTGTCAGATCAAATATCTCAAGATAGAAATATCAATTAATTATTTCAAAGATTTAGTTTCCTGAAGTTTATTACCTTGAGCTGCACAAAAAATAAAAGACAAATATTCTAGAAATGATTTTAAACAAGTTCAAAATATTTGCTTTATATAACTAAGATACAACTTCCCTTTATAATCATATTGTGATAAAATCAAGCTAAATAAGGAATAATATGAAAACCTCACAAACTAATTACAGCCATTAATATTCTGAAAATCACAATAATGGAAAAGTAAAATTATCTTTTAAATAAAAAGATATTTCTATAAAAAACTTCCAATTTTAGGATTTACAAAGTCAAAACAATTTTCATTACTTTTTGTGCTTGATTGTATTGTTGATTAAGTAATAGTTATTTTATATGACATGTTTCACGAAATATTATATGACACTCACTATATCGAAGTGTTGTAATTTTAAAAAAGAAACATGTGTCTTAATAAAAATTCTTCAAAATTATTACTATTGTAACTATCCCTTGAAATATCAAACAAGAAGAACCATCAAAGTTCTTGGGCCTGATACAAGAGAATGGATTGGGATGCCATTGATTGCCCAAAAGGTAGAGGCTTGCTTTTAATAAACATTTAGATTCACCCTGCATATTCATACACCATTTATTTTTTTACAAACTGTACAATTTTAGGCACAAGATCGTGAAATTGCTCCCCTGCCCTATTTCTTATCGCCTGAAGATGGTCGAGAATTGTGGAGCAAACCACCTTTGGGATCCCTAAAAATCAATGTTGATGCAGCAAGTTTCAATGAGGCTTCTAAGCATAGTTTCGCTGGTATTGCTAGGGACCACAATGGTACCTTTATAGAGGCTTTTTCTGTGTGTCGAGCTGGAACCGTTTCTCCGGAGTTGGGTGAGGTGTTGGGGGTTCACGAGGCTTTGAGTTGGATAAAGAGAAGGCGTTGGGTGGATGCTGTCATTGAAACCGACAGCATTCTGGTAGTTCAAGCATTGCGGAGCAACATTTCCATGGACTCATATTTTGGATGTGTTATAGATGATTGTAAAGTCCTGTGGAAGGACCTGAATTCTGTTTCAATTGTTTTTGTAAAACGTTCTGCTAATGGGGCAGCCCATGCTTTGGCAAAGGCTTCTTCCTTTGTGGCTGAACGGGTATTGGTTAAGGAGAATATCTCCCCTAATGTGTTGGATGTAATGTTACAAGATTGTTGCTAATAAAGTCCACACTTTTTCAAAAAAAAAAAAGTTATAAAGTAATAGTTCATGAGATTGCACTCAAGTAGTTGGTTGTGTGAATGTGTGTGAATGAGACAAGATTCTAATCTTCATTTTTACAACAATTTTAACAGCTTTAAAATGGAAAGTGTAAATGCCAAATTGAATGAAAGCAAACTTTTTCTTTACAATTTTCTTTTTTGTAAAGGATAAAATCAGTAATATAATTTCAAAACAACAAGAACAATTGGTAGTTGGTAATGACTCTTCACTGCAATAATCTTCAAATTAGATTGAATCGTACAAATAAAGAAGTTTGAACTAGATAGACATATTCAAGTTTTGAATGAATAGTACTCCATTCATTGATATTAAATATCAAGAGTCCACTTTTGATATTGGAATGAGTTGTGTGGCTGCATAGGTGAATACGGGCCTTTGCAAGTGGATAGTCGTTGGTTGGGATAAAGGCCCAAAAGGAACAAATGCAATGTCTGTAGTAGTAGTATTAGTAGTAGTAGTAGGAGGTTGGAATGGTCGACTTGTAGGATTATGGTTGATGTGACCTTTAAGCACAGTAGTGGGATGAATAAGAATATACTGGACTCCTTTTAGCCTCATGTTTGACCTAGTTTGAAGTTTGAACTGTGGTCTCACCATATATAGTTTGAGCGATTTACATCAGCACTATAGTGGTGGTGCACTAGCGGGTTTGTACTATGATAAACTATCATGCTTGTGTTACAATAAGGTAAATGTTAGATACCTAGTCCACAAAAAAACATTTGCCCCTTATATTAGGCCTTTGACAAAAATGCTAGAATCCGAATTTAGCCCAATTTGATACATCATGGGCTCTTAATAAAGTCATAAATTATGAACATAATTTTTTTTTTAAATTTACTAGAAAAATATGATGTATTATAACATAAAATACATTCATAAAAGTATATACCATACAAAAAAAAAAAAAAAAACAATATAAACATGATTGGGAAATTTGAAGAAATGCTTCCAAATATCTCATAATTAAAAAACATGCCAACTTTACTAATTTTTAGAAAAATAAGCTCCAAAATTCAATTTACACCAAAATGCCCATCCTATACTTCTTATCCTCTCTCTTTTATTAGTTTATATTCTCTCTCTACCCATGGTGGCAAAGTGCCACCTCTCCATGGTGGCAGAGCACCACCTCAATGCTGCCACCACCATTAACGCTGTCACCTCTCTTCATCGAAGCACCCATCCACCATATTATTCTTTACTCTTTTTTTTAGGTACATATTTTAATGATTCAAGATCCAATTCAAAACTTAAACCCACAATTTTTTTTTACTTAAGACATTAGTTTATTTGTTTTGAACACTTATGTGTAATATCTTTTTAGTTTTATTCGCATTTTTTTTAGAACTCAAAATCAATGAAAATCGATAGTTCAATCAAAACTTAATTTTAGAGCTCCAAATCAATGCAAATCGATGTTTCAATCAAAGCTTGATTTTGGAAGTAAATTTCGATGCAAATCAATGTTTCTATCGAAGCTTGATTTTGGAAGTAAATTTCGATGGAAATCAATGTTTCCATCAAAACATGATTTTAGTAGTCAAAATCGATGCAAATAAATGCAAAATTGATGATTATATCAAAATTTGAATTTGGAAGTCAAAATTGATAGTTTTTGCATAAATTTGATGCCACATAAGAAGACTTAACAATGGGTACTATTTGGCACACTAAAACATGACAGAAAGTACTTTTGATGCCAAAAAATAAACTTGAGTATTTAAGTGCTACCAATATATGAATTTAGATACTTTCGATGCAAATATATCGACTTATGCTCATTGTGACACCGAGCACCAAGACTTATATATTTGTTTTTAAAATTGTTCCTCGGCATCCCAGTGAGCATAACTCATTGTCACAATGCCAACAAAGAAAGTCTACCATACACATCTTAAGTGATATAATATAGTGTATAATAACTATATAAATCATAAGTTATATTCACTTCAAATTCAAAACCAATGTGTAATTCCTTTACACATTTAAAAGTGTAAGTTACAAAAATATAACAATAAGTTACTAGATTTATAACTCCACCATATGTGTTACAAATTACTTTTTTTTCTTGATACAATGGGAAATTGAACCCTGCCCTTTCCATACACTAACACACCCAACTAACTGAGCTAGCCTCAAGTGGCATATTACAAATTATTTTGTAACATCTACAGGGGAAAATGGTGGAAACAGATTGCATAACACATTTTTTAAACCTATTAGTGTTGGTTCTACACAGACTCAAACGTAATCGTTGATCTGTAACCGACGCATCTGACTCTCAGAAGCGTAACTGTAACGCCTTACTAATCTAGAACCATTACACCGTGTGTTAGAGATAGTGCTTAACTCGTTAAGCGAGTCATTTGGAATAAAAAATATAATTAAGGTTAGGTATTAAAAATTTTGGTCAATAAAGTTTACCTTTTCAGTTAAAAAGGTTTGAATATCTACAAGGCATCCCCAAAGGTTTTAAAAAAAATACATTTAAACAAAAAATACAGAAATAGCTAACCTAAGTGGCAAAATCGAGCTAATATTCTATGTTCCTCAAAAGTATCTCAACCGCAGTGGCTGAGCAGGCTGAGTATGTACACGCCACCCCTAGAGCTCTCCAACTCATGGCTGGTCCAACTTTCCTTTGCCCTTAACTGCACCACAAAGAACCCGTGAGCTAAGGCTCAACAAGAAAACTCAATCAAGTAAAACATATATTCAGAGAAGCATTTATATCAAATACATGTTTTATAAACCATAACCAGATTTACATTGATTTTTCAACAAGTATAATGCATACCACACCCCTGTAATAGTCGTGCCATAACGACCTATATTACACATGTATAATGTTGATAATGCCCCCAGTTGATCAATCACAAACAACCATTACAAACAGTTATAGGAAAAAATGCTTATATAGAGCAAACATTTAACTTTAAACAGATTCAGGGCATGGTCATAACTGTGTTTGATTATCAGGGCCCTTGCCCTACACTCGGTGCATGTGCCAATTTTCTTACCTCGTGTCCTAAACAGATAGCGGAGCGACCTCGAGTACGCTCTATTTCCTGAGCCTTGCGGAAACCCTAGTTATAACATAAATGATATGATTATCAGGAACTAATTCCGACAATGGGCTTCAATACTAAGCCCTAGCTCCTGGGACCTCAGATTCCACTAAAATGGATAACAGAATCATCCCCCGAGCCTCTTAAGATAATTCCCAAAAACCCAAAACAAACTTACCCTAAAAATGCATTACCACCGCGACGCCCCCTGTAGGGTCGCAGCTCCACAACAGACTGAGAAGCCCCCCATAAAATTTTCGCAATTTGAGCCACGACACCACAACTGTCCGAGAGCATTCCTTATAAAATTTTCCCATTTTGAGCCATGACGCCTCCTCTAAAGCACTGCGACGCCACATATATCCAGGGCAAACCCACCCTTGAAGAAATCCATACGCACCGCGACACTCATCCCAGGTGCCGTGACAACCTAGAAATTGCGTTTTTCCTCTGCATTTTCAAACACCAAAATCCATTTCTAACTTAATTCCAACCAAACTTTCACAACCAAACGACCACAGACTATTTCTCTAACTCCAATACAACATCAAAATGCACTTAAACATCAAAAAATACATAATCACCAAAATTTACTATTAGAGCATAACCTTTGAAAACTTACCCAAAAATCCAAAAACCCAAGTCCAATTTTCGGAAACTAGCTATAATCGAACCTCCAGACAGGTTGCAAATGCCTCCCCAATTCTCAAAATGTAAATTAAACCTTCCAAAACCACTCAAACTCAGAATTCAACACAAAACCTCAAAAGCTTAAGAACACTCAAATAAACTTAAGCAAAGAAGATATTGCCTCACTAAATTCGAATTCCCTGATTGTTTTGAAGCCTATCACAGCTCCTAATCCTTCAAGAATCTCTAAACCTCCACTTGCAACCCTTAGAATGCTTCAGGAATTGAAATCCTTAGGAACCTTGTGTGTGCCTTGAGAGAAAACTAGAAGAAAGAGAGAGAGAGAGAGAGAGCTGAATGTAACATCCCAAATTTGCTAATCAGCCTTAGTGCCTTGATTAGTGTGCTGAGAGGGCATAAATGGAATTATGTGCATGTTTATGATTATATGCATGATTACATGAGTTATATTATGATATGAGTGTTGATGCTGTTATATTATTTTATAATATAATGTTTTAGATTATATAAATGTGACAAAGAGTGTCACATATTGTAACGTATGATAGAGAATTACAATATTTAGATATATGAGATATATCAAAATATGTAACATATTTGGTGTTACAAATTTGTAACTTCCAAATATTACCCTTTATTGTGTGAATTTGGTATTACACAATATTGAGATGAATTTCATAAAGCCATATGTGAAATGGCTGTTAGAGATATGATTTTAACCCCAATAATGTGTTTTGGGGGTTACAAAATCATTTGGGAGGGTTTGGAACCGTTTGGAAAAACAACACATTTTCAAGTGCTGAAATTGGTCAGTGGCCGCGGCCTTTGGGACAGAGTACAGTGGCTGCAACCACTGATGTCTCTGGCCGCGGCCACAGGTGTAAATCTGACCAATTTTTCAGTTTTTTCAATCTTTGTTGAACGACTCAAAAAACCCAAATAACTCCCAAATCTCATTTTTAATTCCATATTAATCCAATTAAACATTGGTAACAGCCATGGGGATTGGTGGAATTTGATATTCAAAGGGTATCTCTAAACTCTATAAATATGAGCCTATATAGCTCACTTGAAAGACACAACATTTTTATCCATTAGAGCACTTGGCTAGAAACACCTTGAGGCTTGATAATTCCAGAAAGCATTTCCTTTAATCTGAGAGAGATCCCTTAGTGCTTGAGTTAGGGGGAAATAAGCTTTTGGACAAAGGTTTTAAACCTTGTTCAAGTTGGTGATCCCCAACCCTCTTCACTTAGGTTGTGTAAGTGAGAGTTTACTTGTGTTTCTGTTCTTACATTTTATTCTATTGCTTTTCTTCTTATTCTCTTGTTCTATTTACTTGTAACTTTTGTTTAGAGTAGTAATATTCTCTTTTGTTTCAAACACCTTTACTTTACTTGTAATCTTTTGCTTAAAGTTGTATTTTTCACTATTCTATTCTTCTTCTCCTCCTCTTCTTCTTTTTGTTTATTTGCACTTTCAATTATAGAGTTGTAACCTTATTTAATTAATCTATATTTATTTGTAATATATTTCCTAGAGTTGTAATATTCTTACCTATTTCCATTGAGGCAATACATATTTTCCTAATAGATGCATGTTTAAGTGTATTAAGTATGCATGTGGGCCCATTTCTTATTAGAAGGGTATTTTCATAATTTTGACCCGTTGAGGGAATATTTGTAAATATATGTGATTTGTGATTGAGACCACATTATTATGTGGATATATTTGGGTTACTTGGCACAAGATGATCCTAGTGAGCAAGTTAGCGCAAAGGTCACAACGAGATTAAGTACCCGACTCGGGGTGAGCTTGGAGGTATTTTAGTAATTTAGTACATTACCGAGATTTATCGGATGATGGGAATTGTTTGGTGATCGTTTGGGAATATTGGAATTAATTGGAAAATATGATGTTAATTGAGGATTAGTGGGAAATGGTGGCAAAAGACCAAAATGCCCTTGGTTTGGTAAAAGGGACATTGGATTGGGTGAGGGTAAATTGGTCATTTTAACCCTTGGGCTGAGTCATGTTAGCCAAATTCTGAGCCCTCTAATTTATTCATGTCTCTCTCTCTCTCTCTCCCCCTCTCTCTTTGCCTCTCTTGGTTACCTCTTTGGAGGAGTTTTGGGAGTTAAAACAACAAGTTTAGCAAGCTTGTTCTAGGAAAATCATTGTGGAATTTAGGCTCTCTTCGGAAGATTAGGAGCTAGCAAGGATCAACAGAGGAGGGGGGGGGGGGGGGGGGGGATTTTTGAAATTCCATAGACAAGGTAAATTTCTGAAGCTTTTCATGAGTTTTTCTTAATGTTATGGTATTCTTTAGGAATGTTAGAGTGTGGTATGATGGTTGGAATTCTTGAAGTCTAGGAAGTTTAATTTGATGTATTGAGGTTATTAACTTATTTGAATTGGTTTGGGGAGCTTTGTTGTGGCTGGAAATTTGTGTTCTAAGGTTTGAATTTCAAATTTGGAGAGGATTTGAGCTCTTAGATCTCAAAGGGTGAGTTTGAGGTTCAAAGTGTTTTTGGTTGAACCTTTGGTGATTTTTTGTTGCTTAGGTGTATTATTGTGATTTTGGGGCTCAATTCTAGCCTTGCTTAGGGGATTTTTGAAATTCCATAGACAAGGTAAATTTCTGAAGCTTTTCATGAGATTTTCTTAATGTTATGGTATTCTTTAGGAATGTTAGAGTGTGGTATGATGGTTGGAATTCTTGAAGTCTAGGAAGTTTAATTTGATGTATTGAGGTTATTAACTTATTTGAATTGGTTTGGGGAGCTTTGTTGTGGCTGGAAATTTGTGTTCTAAGGTTTGAATTTCAAATTTGGAGAGGATTTGAGCTCTTAGATCTCAAAGGGTGAGTTTGAGGTTCAAAGTGTTTTTGGTTGAACCTTTGGTGATTTTTTGTTGCTTAGGTGTATTATTGTGATTTTGGGGCTCAATTCTAGCCTTGATTTAAGTTTGGGGACATATTTGAGGTTGTGAGTTCGGGAAAAACTGTAGTAAAAACGCAGAAATTCTGGGTTTGCGAGGTGGCGCCCTTGCCCTAGGTTTGGGCGCCCCTGCGCTAAGCAGGGGAGGGCTTTGGGGGCTCTTTGACTTGCTTGGGTGCCCCTGCACTATGCAGGGGAGTTCATGGGAACTCTCTGACTTGTTTGGGTGCCTTTTCCCTTGCATTGGGCTCCCTTACTCTATGTCAATTTTAACAAGCCTTATTTTTAGAGCATGGGAAGAACTCGGAGGCTCGGGGGATGATTCCACCACCCCGTTGGATGGAATTGGAGGTCCCGAGGGCATGGGATTGGTCCCAGAGTTTGTTTATGGGATTGAATCATAATTAGGATATTATTTATGGTTGTGACTAGGTTACTATTAGGGCTCTGGACAAGATCGTGCTTGAGGGTCGTTTTTATCTATCTAGTGCCTAGACAGAGGTAAAGAAACTGCATCCAGTATGTGATTAGGGCTTGGCCCGGTTATTGAACATGGTTGTGACCATGCTTGGACTATTTTATTAGACATGTTAACTGTGTTGTGCATAATTGTAATATATAATGTATGCTATCTGTTTTATATGATTAAAATGCTTGAATTACGAGTCAAGAGCAACAATAGCGTAGACCAGATTGGTTAGGCCTATCCAAGAGCGTGGTATACGCTTGACCAAACCTATGGTCGCTTAGAAAATAAAGCGCTAGGTACGCTTGGCTAGCTCTAAGGTTGGTTATATAGAGAATAGGGCAATGGACCCCAGGGTGACTCTACAGTCACTTATCCTAGGGCAGCGGGCTCAGGTGTGACTTTATAGTCACTTATTTGGATTGAATGGATGCATGAGTAGTGTAGCGTCCCAAATTTGCTCATAAGGCTTAGGGCCTTGATTAGTGTGCCTGGAGGGCAATAAGTGATTTATTATTATGATATGTGAATTTGATCAGTATGTGATTAGAAATGCATGTTTAGGTGAATTAAATATGCATGTGGGCCCCGTCTGGTTTTTAGGGGCATGTTTGTAATTTTGGCCCGTTGAGGGCATAAATGCAATATATGTGATATATTGGTGATATATTTGTGATGTACGATCCGAGATAGTCCTAGGGAGCGATTTAGCTAGAAAGTCACAACAGGGTCAAATATCTGGCTCGGGAGGAGCTTAGGGGTATTTTGGGAACATTATAATGTGTTTGGGAATTATTAAATAGTGGGTAGCAATTAAGTGATGGTTGGGATATGTCGGGATTAATGTGGATTTATAAGAATACTCGGGGACTTAGGGAGGTATGGCAAATGACTGAAATGCCCTTAGGGTTGCTTAAGGATCAAGGATAAGTAAATGGCTATTTTAGTCATTTTGGTTAAAGGATAGGCTTTAGTTTTTGGCTACCAAGGTTGGAAGGGGTTAGAAGGTAGGAAATAAACAGAAGGTGTAACTCAGTTTTGGCCTCCCTTCTCTCTCTCTACCGAATCTCTTTCTCTCCCTTTGGTGTCTTGAAGCTTTGAAGAAATTTGGAGTTCTTGGGTTGATGAGTTGGGGGCTTGAAGTGTGTAGGGATTGCTCAGGTCGAAATTAATACAGAGGTAAGGTTCTTTCAAGTTTTCTTTGAGGATAAATTCCGTTTAAAGTGAGTTTAAGTTGAGTTTTGAGTTAAAGGTTGAAGTTGGTGTGAATTGGGTTGGGTTAGTTAGTTTCTGAGATTCTAGAGTTGTTTAAAGTATATTAGACTAGTTATAGGACTCAATTCTGGTGTTGGGGTGCATTTGGAATGATTTACAGGGAAGTTAGCTTGTAAAAGTTGCATGGAATTTCTGGGTTTCGGGGTTGAGCTGCGGCCCTGTTCTTAGGCGCCGTGGCCCGCTTGAGTTTATAGGCTAGTGGGGTGTCAGGAAATTTCCCAGGCACCGCGGCCCTAGGCTGGCAGATGTGAGACAATTTTGTCTTTGTCTAGGGGCACACCGCAGTGCTTAAGGGAGGTTGAGCCGCGGCCCAAATGTGGATTTTTGGCAAAATGAGGGTTTTTAGCTCGGGAACTTGAACGTTAAGGCTCGGGAAGGTTTCTACCACCCGGTTTGGTAGAAACCAAGGTCCCGGAGGTTAGAATTTTATCTCAAAGTTATTTAATGGATTAGAATGTGGTGGTTGATTATTATTCATGCGTTGTGACTAGGATTTATTCAAGGCTCGGGTTAGAGGACTGTGCTCGTGATCGCGGTGCTTGGGAAGCTCGGGATACAGGTAAGAAAATTGCTGTTCCCACAGAGCTTGTATGCAATGCAAGGCCCTATATGACTGTGTTGCAGGGTGTAGCCCTTTGATTGAGTTTATTCATGTTTGGTATTTGCTTTATTATGCTATGTATGCATATGTGTGAATGTTCGGCAATAGCCGGGAATGGCTCAGGCCGAGGTCGGCAAGGCCGGGAACGGCAAGGGGCCGAGAACGGTGTTAGGCACGTGGAGTGCAAGGTCGAGTGCGGCAAGGGGCCGGGAGTAGCGTTTATCACGCGGAGTGCGAGTTGCTAGGGTGAGACCCTAAAGGATACCTGGGATATCCTTACGGCGTGGACCGCGAACCCAGGGCCTGGTAAAGCGCTTGGGACGGCATGGCCGTATGTGTATAGCCTATTGATGGCCTGTTTATATGCTAAGTGTTTGATATCCATATGTTATCTGCTTGTGAGGGTTTTCTTGTTGGGCTTCGGCTCACGGGTGCTCTATGGTGCAGGTAAGGGCAAGGGGAAAGTCGGCCAACCATGAGTACGGAGAGCGTGAAGCGGTGCATACATGTTTGGCCTGCCTGGCCGCCACGACCAGGGGTATTTTGGGAGATGATTGTACTAAACCTGAATTTTGTCGTTTAGCCGACTATGCTTATGTTTTTGAGTTGTAGATATTTCTAAACAGTATTTTGGGATCCCAAATGTTAAACGCTTTATGATTTTTTTTCAGTAAATGGAATTATTTTCAAAGTTTATGACTCTGTTTATGGTTTAATTACACTTTTGACTTAAAACCTTGATTAGCGAGTTAAAAGCACATTTTAAACTCACTTAGTAACGACTCTAAGCAAATAGGACGTTACAAGTAGGGTTATTACTGTTAGGCTTGCTAATTATGATTATGTAATATGTTATTAAGTGCTTATGAGCATGTTTAAGTTTTCTTGTTGAGTCTTGGCTCACAGGTGTTATGTGGTGCAGATAAGGGAAAAATGAAGTTGGACCAACCATGAGTTGGAGAGTTTCAGTGGCGGCGTGTACATATGCATCTTGCTCGACCACCACGACTTGAGATTCACAGAGTAACTGGGGTTAAACCCTAATTTTGCCACTTAGGCCGGCTTGTGTTGTAACCACCCTTTTGGATTGTAAATGATTTTTTAAATGTTTATTTTGGGATCCCATGTATGAACTTAAACTTTTAATGAAAGTAAATATTCCTTTGACCAAAATTTTAACCCTAATTCGTTAATTACTTATAGCTACACGTTTATGTCCAAATGACTTAATTATCAAGTCTAGCACTATTTGAAAGATACAGTGTAATGGTCTTGACTATCCGTGGCGTTACACTAAACATGTGAATCAAAGTGATCAGCACTCAGTCCCCATTTTTGCCTATACTAATGGCAAATGACCATTTTGCCCCTAGCTTAAATAACCCTCTAATTAACTCCCAATGGCATTTTGGTCATTTAGCATAATTTTCCATTAAACCTTAAATAATACTACAAACCTCCAATTTAAGTAAGTAATCCACAAAATACCAATACTTCCCATAAAATACTTCATTTGTCAAATAATCTTGAAATATTGAAAATTACCAAAATACCCCTTAGCTCACCCCGAGCCGAGTATTTAGCCCCGTCGTGACTTTTATGCTAAATTACTCAAAATGATCGACTTTTGCCGAATATCATCAATACCCACATAAAAATGTGGTCCTAGGCACATAACACATAAAATTACAGTTATACCCTCAACGAATAAAAAATACGAAAATGCCAATTTTTTACAAAAGTAGGTATTTATGTACATTTAATACACATAAATATGCATAAACAGTCATATCATAATATAACTCATATAACTCACATAATCACATATATATTTAATTAAAATCACATAATTCTACAATAATTCCACTTATGCCTTCCTGAAACACTAATCAACATATTAACCCTTATTAGGAGTTTTAGGACGCTATAGTTATAGACTGACGCATCTGCCCAACATCGTCAGTAGACCGACGCTTCTGACCAGGTCAATTGCGTTGCCTTCAACAATGTCGGTTCCAAAACAGACGCAATTGGAAAAAGAGTTGGTTTGTAACCGACGCTGAACCCCTGTTTTTTAGTAGTGTATATAAAGCTGGACTTTGAAGTGTTGATGTGGCAGCCTACTTTTTCAACAACCCAATTTATCTATTTTATGATAGTTTTATTTTTTTCTTATATATTTTGTTAATGTTTTATTATCATTGTATTTTTTGTAATGTAATAATAATAATAATAATAAAATGATAATAAAAGAAAAAGTGACAACCCTACCCATGGTCTTTTGAGTGTCTATGGACTCCCCTAAATAACCCCCTTAAGTTATCGGTTTAGAAGCTTACATTTGAAGCAGATGAATCTTCACCGTTCATTATATCGGTATAGAAGGCCTTGAAACTCATTAGAGTCTTCGATGATGGTTCGCGCCAACAACTCGACCGCAACCTCTTGTAAAGATGCAAGGATGCAATTGCACATGTTTGTACTATTTGTTTTATTCAATTTTTGATATTTTGTTTTTGTTTATGTGGTTATTGGGCTTAGAAATGTTTCTAAGGATGCTGATTGAAATGTGTTTTCTTTTGATTTAAAATGTCATCTAGGTGGAAGCTGCACATGACATGTTTCTCAGTAGAAGCTTAACTCAGAGGTCAGTGGGAAAGGATAATTTTGTTGATCGCTATAAAGTCATGAGTATCTCTGTTGTCGTCGGTATCACACTTCTCTATCTCTCTATATAAATATATAACTATAAATTTGACTCGTACTATAATGTTTTATATTTTTTATTGTGGTATTAAGTTATTTTGTGAAATGTTTATATTATTTTTTTATATAGTTTTAAATGTGGGTTCAATTTGAACAATTCTTTGTTCAGTTAGCAGTTATGGTGCCATCATTTCAATGTTTCTCTATGCGCCATTTATCCTTTTTTTCTATATTCCCACTGTTTTAATCTTGGCCTCTAATTCCATACTGTTTAGTACGGATGCAGAACAACTCCCAGTCCAATATTTAATTATATAAAATGAATATATGAATTTTTTAATATAAAAATTCTACTAACAAGGTACATATGTGTGTACTATTTTGAAACTGAGTTATAGGGTACTAACCCACTTTATATTTTAATATACAAGAATAACTCTTGATAACCGGTTTTGGTTACCGGTTGGCATGTTTTTTAATAAAAAAATTTGGGGAAATCTACAAAAATACACTAAAAGTTAAAAAAAATCTGAAAAATACGGTGCATTACAAAAATACGGAATTTTTGGATAAAAACACGGAATGGCAAAATTGTAAATATGGAGTGGCAAAATCATAAATAAAAGCTGTAAAATACAATTTTTTGTGAACAACGTTTACAAACTAGTAAATATCTATTACAAACTTGTAAATATCTGTTACGTGTTTGTAAATAATATTTACAAAATCCATTATAGAATTATAGATTTTTTTTTTGTTTTTTTAGATAAAACTTCCAAATAAATTTGTAACTAAATTTTTTATTTTTGTAACAATAGTTTATAAATCTAGTTTTACAATTAAGAAATATATTTTTGTAACTAATATTTACGAAAATATTTTATAGTTAAGAAATCATTTGAAAATGTCTTCTTCTTTACTATGAGAGAAATCAAAACCCAGATCACAATTATTCTCAATTACCCAAGTAATAAATCTAAAACAAAAACAATGGAATTATCCACTGAAATTAAGTTCATCACAATATATACATATATTATATATATATTCAAAAACTGATAACTCTAGAAATTAGAGTTATTTTACCACACTTTTTAAGCTAAAAATGATTTAGTTCTTAAGTTTTTAATTAAATTATTAAGTTTTAATTACTTTTTAAATTTATTAGTCTTATTTAAATTTTATAGATTTTTGTGTATTTGTATAGTTATATTATTGTAAAATATTATAGTTTAATTATTTAAAATTAATATTGTTAAGTTAGTGGTAAAAAAAATGTTGTATTATTGAACTTAAATGTAAAATATAAATTAAGTTATAATTAATATTTTCAAAGAATTAAATTGATTTATTTTAGAGTTGAAAATATTGTATTATGATTTATTTTATATTTATTTTGTAGGGAATGTATGCTCTTAAAAAAAAAAGAAAAATGAAGGACAACATGGCATTTTCAAGAAAGCAAAACAAAGAGTTGACATTTATAGAAAAAAAAGGCTTCATTTGGGCCCAAGCCCAACAGCTTCTCCAAGCTTCCTCCACCTCAGGCCCAACACCACTCCCTCATGAAGTCATCCGCCTGGCACTGAAGCAAGCAATTACTCCAAGGGTCTTCAGCATATACTTCAACCATGCATATACACCCAATATCATCACATGCTACCTTCCTCATCTTCATCACTCAAGGCCCAAACGGCCCAAGCCTCCAAAGCAGCCAAATTCATCAAGTCTTCAGCATATATCACCATTTCCTTTAGCACCCACTCGGTTCAGCAAGCCCATATGCCACTGCCAACACAGCCACAAAAAGACCCCAAAAATCACATTTTCATTCCCAATATTTTTCACCCAAATATCAATTTACTCTTCCCTATTTTTCTTACTTAAATAAACATTCCTAATTCATTTTTTTACCCTAGTTTTCACTAATATTTTACCCAACCAAACATTTCATCTTTCCAATACTCTTACACTTACTCTATTTATCCTACCACTTCCCAACACAATTAAATTAATCAATTTATTTATTTTAATTTGATTAATTTTATCTCCATATTTTGCCTATAAATAGAGTCTTGTAAGACCATTTGGGGAGCTCTTCTTCTTCATATTTTTCTACCTCTTCTACACATTTTTCTCTCTTCTTTTCACTAGTTTCTCTCTACCATTTTCATCTTTTGAAGAGCATGTCAAGTATGTTATTTTGTAATGTTTATCTAGTTATGAGCTTCTAATCTTTTTCAAAAGTTATTAAGATGATGATGAAGCAAAATGTAACTAGATAGTATTTTTTATTGTATGTTGATTTCCCACTTGTGTAACATTGTTTATGGATTTTTTTCTATCAATGATATGCATTTTTCATCTATTATTGAGTGTTAAAGCATATTACACTTAGTTCTTTATTATGCAAAAATATGATATTCTTTGATTAAATGTTTTTCATTAAATTGTTCACATCTAATTCTTAGAGCATAAGTATCATATTTTGCCTAAACATAATCTCTTTGATTTTTTGTAGTTTCATTAGGTTGTAACACAACTAATGCTTAGAAATTATATCTTGTAAAAGTGAAGAAAAATCCTACCTTTTTGAAAGAGTAGCTTGTGCTTGAATAGAAAATATATTTTGAAAAAATATATAGTGTGATTTATTTCAACTATATTAAAACTTGGGAATCAATATACTTATAAATACTATTGAACTTGCATTTTGTGGATTCTAAAATCTTAATAATCTTATTTTATATATCTCATTTGAAAACAATTTTTCTATTCAATCTTAAATCTTTTTTATTACTTGTGTTTTATTTTTCTAAAACAAAATCTCATCAAATATTTGGAACTAGGTTAGAATATTCTTGCTTTGTTTGAAATAGTTTCTTTTGATGTTAGTCAACTCCCATGGGTTCGACCTCGTACTTACATGAACATTATATTCCGAAACGATTCGTGCACTTGCGAGCTTAAATATTAAAACACCCTCTTTTGGGATCAACAAGTTTTTGGCGCCGTTGCCGGGGAGTTGCAAGAAAGAAACGGTCTTTCTACAAGGTAAGTAACATTCTTCTACTAGTTATTTTTTATTTTTTTATTTGCACAATTATCTTTAAAAAAAAAAAAAAGTAAAATATATATATCTATAAAAAAAAAATTGAAAAAAAAGAGTAAAAATAAAAAAAAAAGAAAAAAAAAGAAAGTTATATATATATTTATTTATATTGTTATATATTATATTATATATATTATTTATATTATATAAATATATTTATATTGTTATATATTATTTATATTATATATATATCTTGGTAGTTGATGGCATTTAGTGCCTCCTACTTACTTATTAGTTGAGTGCATTAGTGCCTCCTAAATACTTGATAGTTGAGTGCAATTTTTGCCTCCTACATACTTGAGCAATTTATCTCTTCTAGTGATGGCATTAGTGCCTCCTAGCTTTTATTTTATTTTATTTATTTTTATTTATCTTAGTTGATGGCACTAGTGCCTCCTAAGTTTTATTATTATTATTATTATTGTTGTTGTTATTGTTGTTGGTTGATGGCATTAGTGCCTCCTAATTTTATTTTTTGTTGATTATTTAGTTGATGGCAATAGTGCCTCCTAATTTTATTTTTTGTTGATCATTTAGTTGATGGCATAAGTGCCTCCTAATTTTTATATAACTATTTACTATTGCTATTGTCATTTTATTTTATTTCTTCTTAATTATCGCATTTAGTTAGTTGTAATTTTATTGTTTAAGAAAATACTTGAAAAAAAAAACTAAAAAACAAAGCTTGTTCTTTCAACATAAGCAATTTTTGCTTAAAGGAAATTTGGCAAAGTTCCCATCCACGCTTATTAATTAACCTCGGGGAGTTGTTATTAAGTTGTGAGTAAGTGGAATCAAATAGGCCTGGGAACAAGTTAAACCAAAAAAATTAGATAAAAAAAAAAAAATCATAAAAATCATAACAAAAAAAAATTATTTATTTATTTAAATATTGTAATCTCTTCTTGTTATAAGTATGCTCTGTGGTTGCGGTTCTAACTGATCTTCCACATCAGAAATTTGTTTTCTTGTGATTGTTTGTGTTACTTGGTGAAATCTGTGACATTGTATGCATCAGTGGCATCGTAATTCAAAAAATCGTTTGGTGAAAAAATTAGTGTCTGTACGTGAAATTGAAAGTGTTTTTGAAAGTTTAAGCATAATGGAACAAGAACCTAATGTTGTGCAAGAAAAAACTCTTCTTGAATACTTTTCACCTATTTCATCTAATGCTCCATCATGCATTGTTTTGCCCACTACTAATGCTACTCATTTTGAACTTAAACCATCAATCATTCAATTGTTACCATCATTTTATGGTTTAGAAAGAGAGGATCCATACATGCATGTAAAAGACTTTTTGGAAATTTGCTCTACCTTTCGTTTTCAAAATTTTTCAGATGAGTCGGTTAAACTTAGGTTGTTCCCTTTTTCCTTAAAAGATAGAGCCAAAGCTTGGTTAAACTCACTTCCAACTGGAACCATAACTACTTGGGATCAACTTTTTAATAAATTTCTTGCTAAATTTTTCCCCATGTCCAAAACTGATAGTTTAAGAAGAGAAATCTCCGAATTTTATCAAAAAGATAACGAAGAATTTTATGAATGCTGGGAAAGATTTAAAGATTTATTATTAAAATGTCCCCACCATGGTTTTGAAAAATGGAGACTTGTGAAATATTTTTATGATGGTTTAACCCCTTCGAACCGACAAATGATTCAATCCATGCATACTGGAAAATTTTTAAAATTGCAAGGTCAAGAGGCTTGGGACGCTCTTGAAGAATTGTCTGTTAATTCACAACAATGGAATTATTCTGAGCCTAGGTCTAGAGCCAACCCGTCACCGAAAAGAGAAGGAAAATATGAAATAAAAGAAGAAAGTGATTTAAGAACATCATTTGATAAATTAGCAAGAAAAGTAGAAGCCTTAGTAATAAGTCAATCTATGAATTCTCATGTGCAACCTAAAAAAGATGTTTGTTCTTTATGTGCTAGTCCATGTCATAATGCTCAATCATGTCCTTCTTTTGTTGAAACATTTTCTGAAGAAGCTAATGCTTTACATTCATATGGAAAACCTTCTTCTAATAGCCTGTTTTCCAACACATACAATCCAAATTGGAGAAACCATCCCAATTTTTCCTGGAGACAAAACCAACCACAAGTGAATCAAGGAACCCAATTCCACATGCCAAATCCAAATCATGCCCAACCAAGTCAACCTTACCCTCCACAAAGAAAACCTTCCTTAGAAGACACCTTACAACAGTTCATGCAATCCACCCAACAAATCTTACAAAATCAGTCTCAATCCATTGCCAAACTCGAGACACAATTGGGTCAACTTGCTAATGTTGTAACTGAGAGAGAAAAAGGAAGATTTCCTAGCCAACCCATCCCAAATCCTAAAGGCCAATATGAAATAGGAACTCCTAGTCATAAAGAAGAAGCTAAGTCTATTTCAACTCTTAGGTCCGGAAAACAAATTGTCAAACCCGATTACATACCTCAAGTTGAAAAAGACCAAAGCCAACCTCAAAGTTCCAACACAAATGACCTTTCAAAAGATGATGCTCAAATCCTTCCTTCCATCCCAAAAGCTCCTTTTCCACAAAGATTAATTCCACTTAAGAAAGGCAACCAATATAGTGACATCTTAGAAGTTTTCAAACAAGTAAGCATAAACATTCCTTTCTTAGATGCCATTAAACAAATTCCTGCCTATTCTAAATTCTTAAAAGACCTTTGCACTGTTAAAAGAAACACAAATGTTCCAAAAAAGGCGTTTTTAACTGAACAAGTTAGCTCCATAATTCAATATAAAAGCCTTGTCAAGTATAAAGATCCCGGTTGTCCAACAATTTCATGCATCATTGGCGATCATTTCATTAACAAAGCTTTACTTGATTTAGGAGCTAGTGTGAATTTACTGCCTTATTCTGTGTATAAGCAACTTGGTCTAGGAGAATTAAAACCAACTTCTATAACACTTCAATTAGCCGATCGTTCAGTGAAAATTCCTAGAGGTATTGTAGAAGATGTTTTAATTAAAGTGGATAAATTCTATTTTCCTGTGGACTTTATTGTTCTTGACACTCAACCTGTTGAAAATGCTCATGCTCAAATACCCATCATTCTAGGTAGACCATTTTTAGCTACATCTAATGCAATTATCAACTGTCGTAATGGTGTATTGAAATTATCTTTTGGAAACATGACTGTTGAATTAAATGTTTTTAATGTTGCTAAATCTGTTGAGTGTGAGGAAGTGCATGAAGTTAACATGATAGAGAGTATGTGTGAAGATGATGGAAGTGACTTACTTGATTTTTGTGAAAAATACTTTGGTATAAACTTGCATATTGATGATTTTCATGATGAAGTGAATTCTTTGTTAGAGTCTATACCCTTAAATGAAACCAAAGTTGAACCATTTTCACCCTTAGATCATGTTCAATCAATTTCTGAGTCTCCAAAGTTAGACCTTAAACCTTTGCCAGAAAATTTAAAATATGCTTTTCTAGGAGAGTCTGAAACCTTGCCTGTTATCATAGCATCTGCTTTAGATAAAGAACAAGAAGATAAATTGTTAGATGTCCTTAGAAAACATAAGGAAGCCATAGGTTGGACTATTGGAGACATCAAGGGAATTAGCCCATCCATATGCATGCATAGAATCCATCTAGAAGAAAATGCTAAAACCTCTCGGGAATGTCAAAGAAGGTTAAATCCAAATATGAAAGAGGTCGTTAGGGAAGAAGTACTTAAACTGTTAGATGTAGGTATCATCTACCCTATTTCTGATAGTCAATGGGTTAGTCCAGTTCAAGTAGTGCCTAAAAAGTCTGGGATCACCGTTGTTGAAAATGAGAAAAATGAATTAATCCCTACTCGAGTACAAACGGGGTGGAGAGTGTGTATAGACTATAGAAAGCTAAATAATGTTACTAGAAAAGACCACTTTCCTTTACCCTTTATTGATCAAATGCTTGAACGTTTAGCTGGCCATGCATATTATTGTTTTCTTGATGGCTATTCGGGATATAACCAAATCCCCATTGCCCCTGAAGATCAAGAAAAGACTACCTTCACTTGCCCTTTTGGAACCTTTGCATATCGTCGCATGCCTTTTGGTCTTTGTAATGCTCCTGCAACTTTTCAAAGATGTATGATTGCAATATTTTCTGATATGGTTGAAAGAAATCTTGAAGTGTTTATGGATGATTTTTCTGTGTTTGGAAATTCTTTTGATGACTGTTTGCACCATCTGTCTCTTGTTTTGATTCGCTGCAAAGAAAAGAATTTAGTTCTTAATTGGGAAAAATGTCATTTTATGGTTAAAAAAGGAATTGTTTTAGGTCATGTAATCTCATCTGAGGGAATAGAAGTTGATAAAGCAAAAGTTGATCTTATTTCAAAACTTCCCCCACCTAAAACAGTAAAAGAAATTAGATCATTCTTAGGCCATGCCGGTTTTTATAGAAGATTCATAAAAGACTTTAGCAAAATTTCACGCCCATTATGTCATTTGCTCGGAAAAGAAAATGCTTTTGTCTTTGATAATGATTGCCATGTTGCCTTTGAAAGATTAAAATCCCTTTTGACTAGTGCACCCATTATTCGCCCTCCTGATTGGAATATTCCTTTTGAAATAATGTGTGATGCTTCTGATTATGCTATTGGTGCTGTTCTAGGACAAAGAATTAACAAGTTACCTCATGTAATCTACTATGCTAGCAAAACTTTGAACGATGCTCAATTAAATTATTCTACAACTGAAAAAGAATTGCTTGCTGTTGTGTTTGCATTGGAGAAATTTAGGTCTTATTTGTTAGGATCTAAAATAATTGTCTATTCTGATCATGCTGCATTGAAATATCTCTTGTCGAAGAAAGATGCTAAATCTCGCTTAATTCGTTGGATCTTGCTTTTACAAGAATTTGATTTAGAGATACGAGATAAAAAAGGTTCTGAAAATGTTGTTGCTGATCATTTGTCTAGAATTGTTGTTGAGACTAATAATGACTCCACCACTATAACTGAAACTTTTCCTGATGAACAACTCATGCATATATCTTCTTTGCCTTGGTATGCTGACATTGTGAATTATTTGGTCACTGGTGAAATTCCTTCTCATTGGTCTAAGCATGACAAATCTAAATTTTATTCTGAAGTGAAACATTTCATGTGGGATGACCCTTATTTGTTTAAATATTGCCCTGATCAAATAATAAGGAGATGCATTCCAAACTGTGATCAACTTAAAATCATATCTTTTTGTCATGATCATGCATGTGGTGGACATTTTAGTGGTAAGAAAACTGCTTTGAAAATTTTACAATGTGGATTTTATTGGCCTACTATTTTTCATGACACTTATGTTTATTGCAAATCTTGCGAATGTTGTCAAATGTTAGGAAGTGTAACTAGAAGAAACATGATGCCTTTGAATCCTATCCTTATTGTTGAAATATTTGATGTTTGGGGCATTGATTTTATGGGTCCATTTCCTAACTCTTTTGGTAACTTGTACATTCTTGTTGGTGTTGACTATGTGTCTAAATGGGTTGAAGCTGTTGCATGCCACACAAATGACCATAAAGTTGTGCTTAAGTTTTTGAAAGAAAATATTTTCTCTCGGTTTGGCTCACCACGTGCTATCATTAGTGATAACGGTACACACTTTTGTAATAGATCTTTTGAGCATTTAATGAAACAGTATGGTATTACACATAAAGTCACTACACCTTATCACCCACAAACTAGTGGTCAAGTTGAAATATCAAATAGAGAAATTAAGCACATCTTAGAGAAAACTGTCAATCCATCTAGGAAAGATTGGTCCTTAAGACTCATTGATGCATTATGGGCATATCGAACTGCATACAAAACACCCATTGGAATGTCCCCCTATAGACTTGTGTATGGAAAGGCATGTCACTTACCCGTTGAGCTAGAACATAGAGCCTATTGGGCAATTAAGCAATTGAATTTTTCCTTAGACAAAGCGGGTGAGAGAAGAAAGCTTCAATTAAATGAGTTAGAAGAACTTAGGCATGATGCATATGATTATTCCAAAAAATATAAGGATCGAATGAAGATTTACCATGACAAAAACATTTTGCGAAAAGATTTCTCTCCCGGTCAAAAAGTCCTTTTATACAATTCTCGTTTGCATCTCTTCCTGGGGAAGTTACGCTCTCGGTGGGTAGGTCCCTACATTGTTCGCACTGTTTTTCCACATGGAGCCATTGAAATTGAAAATCCTAATAATGGTAATGTATTCAAAGTGAATGGACAAAAATTGAAACCATTTTTAGAATTGAAAACTGCTAAAGTGGATGAAATCCTTCTTGAGGATCCTATTTACCATGGTCCTTGATCGCTTTCATCAATTATTGATAAATGTGTGTTTTATTTATGTTTTTAGGTTAACTTCTTGTTTTGATTTTTGTTTCTTTTTTATTGCACTCTTGACATGCTCTATGATGAGGTACGACCATTCTAAACTCTAAACTCTTTCACACTTCAATTTATATTTGTATTTTGATACATTGAGGACAATGCATAATTTAAGTTTGGGGGTAGTGGGTTTATTTGGTTACTTCTTTCATGTGTTGAAAATGGTAGAATTTTTTTTTTTTTGGGTAGAATTTCTATTATCTCTCTAGTAATATATATTTATATATAGTTTTGTACTTTTATACTTTATTTTCTATCAAAAACTATTAAAAAATTAAAAAAAAAAAAAAAAAACCTTTGGTGATATCCGTTTTTCCTATGATAATACCCTTGATTGAGTTTGATTTTAGTTTAAAAAAAAATATATATATGAATCTTTATTAAGCTTTGTGTTTAATTCTTGGGTCAATTTTGCTTAAAAAAAAATGAAAATTAAATTTTGAAAAATAATTATTCATCATAATATGTGAAATAAATAGTTTATTACAACAATTTTTCCTAAATTCACATAATAACTTGATAAATAGTTTTGGACTTCTAATTTAAAATATATTTTCAAAGCAAGATTGACTATAGAATTAATTACATAAGGTTAATGTTGATTCATATTTTTTATAAATTATTTTCAATGTGCAATCTTTGAGGACATTTTTGATATCACCAAATAAAAAAAAAAAAGTGTATTTTTAATTTTTCTTTTGCTTGAGGACTAGCAAAATTCTAAGTTTGGGGGTGTGATAACTCTAGAAATTAGAGTTATTTTACCACACTTTTTAAGCTAAAAATGATTTAGTTCTTAAGTTTTTAATTAAGTTATTAAGTTTTAATTACTTTTTAAATTTATTAGTCTTATTTAAATTTTATAGATTTTTGTGTATTTGTATAGTTATATTATTGTAAAATATTATAGTTTAATTATTTAAAATTAATATTGTTAAGTTAGTGGTAAAAAAAATGTTGTATTATTGAACTTAAATGTAAAATATAAATTAAGTTATAATTAATATTTTCAAAGAATTAAATTGATTTATTTTAGAGTTGAAAATATTGTATTATGATTTATTTTATATTTATTTTGTAGGGAATGTATGCTCTTAAAAAAAAAGAAAAATGAAGGACAACATGGCATTTTCAAGAAAGCAAAACAAAGAGTTGACATTTATAGAAAAAAAAAGGCTTCATTTGGGCCCAAGCCCAACAGCTTCTCCAAGCTTCCTCCACCTCAGGCCCAACACCACTCCCTCATGAAGTCATCCGCCTGGCACTGAAGCAAGCAATTACTCCAAGGGTCTTCAGCATATACTTCAACCATGCATATACACCCAATATCATCACATGCTACCTTCCTCATCTTCATCACTCAAGGCTCAAACGGCCCAAGCCTCCAAAGCAGCCAAATTCATCAAGTCTTCAGCATATATCACCATTTCCTTTAGCACCCACTCGGTTCAGCAAGCCCATATGCCACTGCCAACACAGCCACAAAAAGACCCCAAAAATCACATTTTCATTCCCAATATTTTTCACCCAAATATCAATTTACTCTTCCCTATTTTTCTTACTTAAATAAACATTCCTAATTCATTTTTTTACCCTAGTTTTTCACTAATATTTTACCCAACCAAACATTTCATCTTTCCAATACTCTTACACTTACTCTATTTATCCTACCACTTCCCAACACAATTAAATTAATCAATTTATTTATTTTAATTTGATTAATTTTATCTCCATATTTTGCCTATAAATAGAGTCTTGTAAGACCATTTGGGGAGCTCTTCTTCTTCATATTTTTCTACCTCTTCTACACATTTTTCTCTCTTCTTTTCACTAGTTTCTCTCTACCATTTTCATCTTTTGAAGAGCATGTCAAGTATGTTATTTTGTAATGTTTATCTAGTTATGAGCTTCTAATCTTTTTCAAAGGTTATTAAGATGATGATGAAGCAAAATGTAACTAGATAGTATTTTTTATTGTATGTTGATTTCCCACTTGTGTAACATTGTTTATGGATTTTTTTCTATCAATGATATGCATTTTTCATCTATTATTGAGTGTTAAAGCATATTACACTTAGTTCTTTATTATGCAAAAATATGATATTCTTTGATTAAATGTTTTTCATTAAATTGTTCACATCTAATTCTTAGAGCATAAGTATCATATTTTGCCTAAACATAATCTCTTTGATTTTTTGTAGTTTCATTAGGTTGTAACACAACTAATGCTTAGAAATTATATCTTGTAAAAGTGAAGAAAAATCCTACCTTTTTGAAAGAGTAGCTTGTGCTTGAATAGAAAATATATTTTGAAAAAATATATAGTGTGATTTATTTCAACTATATTAAAACTTGGGAATCAATATACTTATAAATACTATTGAACTTGCATTTTGTGGATTCTAAAATCTTAATAATCTTATTTTATATATCTCATTTGAAAACAATTTTTCTATTCAATCTTAAATCTTTTTTATTACTTGTGTTTTATTTTTCTAAAACAAAATCTCATCAAATATTTGGAACTAGGTTAGAATATTCTTGCTTTGTTTGAAATAGTTTCTTTTGATGTTAGTCAACTCCCATGGGTTCGACCTCGTACTTACATGAACATTATATTCCGAAACGATTCGTGCACTTGCGAGCTTAAATATTAAAACACCCTCTTTTGGGATCAACAAAAACCAGTCAAGAAGATGAAAAAACCATTAACAACACTTTCTAACCGTATATACATATATTATATATATATGATGATGATACACTTTCTAACCAGTATATATATATCTATCGACTGAAATTAAGTTTATCACAATATATACATATATTATATATATATATATCTAAAAACCAGTCAAGAGATTATTTTATATTACCGTATATTCAAAAACCAGTCAATATATACATATGTTGATGATGATCATCAATAGTTTTCATATTACCGTAAATGTGTAATTATTTTATATTACCGTATATTTAGAATTTTTTTCCTAAACACCGTACTTAATGTAATTATCCCAAAAATTTGATTGAATAAGGGATATAAATCTCTTTCAATATTTAAGTACTTATTTTATTTTATGTTGAAGGGGTTAATATGCATGCAACATAATAGGTAACTACACATTACTTACGAAATTTAACACAAATATTTAATAAATTTTACACAATTGTTGCTCTAGAATTCACATTTACTTTTGAATTCCTTTTTGTTGCTAGAACTCATGGCCTTCAAGGTTTATATTAATTTTTTTTACTTGAAAGATGTTTATCAACTATTTGTTTAGCTTTTTTTTTTTTTAAAAAATGCATGGTTAAATTATTTTATTAAAATTGATATTTTGATTGTAAATTAATTGTTAAAAAATTTAATTGTTTAATACATGATTAAAAATGAGATTTTGTTTGTAAATTAATAATTTAAAAATCACAAATCTAGTTATTTAATACATGGTTAAAAATAAGATTTTTTGTAAATTATTTTTAAAAGATTTTTTTTAGTTTATAGTGTATGCAATATATTTATGAAACATATAGTGTTTGAAATTTGACAAAGTTATATAATAACATTGTATCATATTAAATAATTGAGTAAGTAACATAACATTCAACAAGCTCAACAAATAGGTAGTAGTTGTCGAGAACTTATGATACCCGAAATTAACTAAGGCATTATACCAAGTGGTATGATGGTGTTTTCCATGGATGGTAGAGACAATGGATTTGTCGAGTGAATTCAGGTACCGTACCAAAATGGTTGATCTGTGGTTGATGTGACAATAATTTCGCTGCCTGATGTAAGGTTCATAGAGCATAGGATTGGAGCTTCAAAGAGTTTGCAAATGCTTGTTGGTTCATTGTACATGACATCTTCATAAATGGCATATATCCCACCTCATTGAGAGTGTAGAATTTTCCATTGATGTACGTAACACTTGAAATTCTTGTGTTGTACAAACTATTTCTTTGTACCGGCATCTTGTAATATTTCATCGGAGTTAGTGTTTTGACAAGGATAATCACCCCATGGTCCTCCTTCATTTGAATTTCGTGACCTCTATTGTTTACTTTAGATATATAGTGAGAAAGTTGTATTTGACGTGTAGTGCATGATCGAAGATCAAACAAATGGAGAATATGGTTTGTGCTGTAGACACCGTCTATTCCATTTACATTTGGTGCCCTATAATGATTCACATAATTTGTATTTTGTAAGTTTGACAATAAAAATTAATATGGAGGGGTGGATTATATATTAGATTTAATGAAAATAATTAATTAAAAATAAATTAACTATAATAATCACCCAATATGATATCACCCTCTTGGTGCTCGACATGAGTGGCCATGATTTTCCCCAATCTCTACCGCTGATGTGAGAACACGTTTCGGTGTGGTAGAATTCACATCCCAGACAGTTGCTTCTCTTTTGCCAGCAGTGACAACGAGATGATTGTTTCTCCAGTGTATTGCACTTAAGAATTGAAAATTGTGTAGTGGTTAAACTAGATGCCACTGCAAGTTCCTATCTCCATTAATTATGTCGTATAGTCTTACTTTATTCCCACCAGCCACCCCGTATAACATACCATTTCGAGTGAGAGCGTGGTAATGAGTGGCAGATATCAGACGCGATGAATAGAGATCATCTCGTTGGTGTATCATCCTGCTTTGAATTCAATAGTCTCTAATTCCCATGTGGCAAAGGCAGATGTCTCCAAAAAATTGTTGGAAGATGCAACTAAATACGTGGTAGGAGTTCCATCGGTGTCCATCGCTTCTATCTCCCAACACTTTAGTAACAAGAATTGAATTGGTCTGATGGATAGAATATTTTTGGTACCTGTTTATAAAATATTTGTTAGTGAATATAATTTTGATTAGTTATATTTATTGCAATTAAAATGAAAATTTTATTACATTGAATTACCTTGTTTCACTTGTAGCTAAATACTCGACATGTTCCATCATCATATGTTATCATAGCTTGGTTTGGCCTTGGTCTTAAAATTATTGCATAAGTTGCATGTGTACTGCCAAAGTACCACCAATCATAGATATGCCTTTCATGACGGTTGGTGTTTGGCTCTAGACCACCTAGAAGGAAGAAGTCTTCATTATAACCTATTTGTTGGTATTGTATTATTACAGGATCTCGAAGACGTGAGCTGATTGGGAACATGGATTCCGCCACCA
This sequence comes from Humulus lupulus, assembly GCF_963169125.1. Classification (NCBI taxonomy): domain Eukaryota; kingdom Viridiplantae; phylum Streptophyta; class Magnoliopsida; order Rosales; family Cannabaceae; genus Humulus; species Humulus lupulus. Next base: position 89,553,714 of record NC_084800.1, on the reverse strand, counting down.
ACTAAAATAAGATAATTATTATTCATACAACGAAGATGTCAAATATTAATAAATATATTTATTTACATTGATTTTAACACTTAAAATAAGCATATATAGCTCAATATGTTAGTCTTGATTGATTTTGAAAATACGATCAATATAGAAACATAGTAATAACTAGTACAAAACGAGTCCATGAATTGACTATTAAGAGATAGTAATCTTATAAATATTATCTAGTACACAATACATTTGTTGAGATAGGTTGTGCATTACATATGATTATCATAATCATTCCCAAAAGACTCCTGCATTGAATAAGGAATTTCACTTTCACCTGCCACATTTTTATTCCCTGATTCTATGTATCGATCGATACTAACATTGCTTGTGTCTGCCCCTCTTCCTCTTCCAGTTGTGTGGCCATGATTGGGACATGTTCTATTATTGTGACCAAGGGCACCGTACGCTCCACATTCCCTTTGTCTGAAACCCGATCCATTTGTTGGAATGCCATGCCCGCTGTCCCTTCGCTACCCTGGATTACCCTGACCTTTTGTTCTCGCTCTAACTGGGTCTTGCATTGTGTTAGGATTTTCTTGGTATGATTGCCTCATGGGTGCGCTCTGTGATGCTCCTTGGATGTCAAAGCATTCCTTGAAAATGGTTGTGAGATGAGCAATTTCCTGCTTTGCTATGTTACAATATAGTGGTAACTTAGACGCGTAGAAGTTCATCATGGTAGCATCTGAATTAAGTGCACCGAATCTTGATATTTTGCACTGCATGGACTGTTCTTGTATAGGTTGGCTTATCTCTATGTTTTCTGGACGAGATTTAGCATGCAAGCTCCACCGTTTGAGGATTAGTGTAACACCCTAACTTCTCATAATCATAATACCGAGAACCAGCGTTGGATCATTAAATATAAAAGTTGTTTTTTTTATTGAAAAATAACATAAAGTTAAGAGATCCCAACTTTTACAATAAAAATGTTGTCTTGAACTAAATTAAATACAACAACATTTAATTTAAATAAATAAAATGCTAATAAAGAAACTGTAATGTCCCAAATTACCTAATAACGCTTAGGGCCTTGATTAGGGGGTCAAGATGGCAAATTATGGAAATTATTTGTGGTATATGTGTCTATGTGATATATATATATATCATTATATGATTACATGAGTTGTATTACAATAGGACTAGATATGCATATTTAGGTGAATTAAATAGGCAGGTGGGCCCGTTTCTTATTAGAAGGGCAATTTTCATAATTTGGCCTTTTACGGGTATATTTGGAATATATGTTCATATGTGTGATATATGTGTGAGACCACATTATTATGTGGATATATTGGGGTTATTCGACATGAGACGATCCTAGGGAGCAAGTTAGTGGTTTAGTCGCAACAGGGAGTAATACCCGGCTCGGAGCGAGCCAAGGGGTATTCTGGGTGATCTGGAGAGTCACCGGGACTCATTGTAGCATGAGTCATATTTTGCGAGAAATATCAATATTCCAGGTTTGGCAGAATTATTTGGGGAGATTTGGGTATAGAGCAGGATTAGAATGTGAAAACGACGTTTTTGCCCTTATTTGGTGTTGAGAGAGAAGCGAGTTGTGTGGGGGTATTTTGGTCATTTGGGACCGTTTGAATATAAGGTTAAGGCTGAGTTTATTAACTCAGGAAATGTACAAAAATATCTCTCATTCTCTCTCCCGTTCTCTCATTTCCGTTCGTTAACATTTTCGAAAGAAACTTGAGTTTTAGAGCTCGGATTCAAGCGAGGTTAGAGAGTCATAGCGATTCTAGGGAAGATTAGAAGCTTGATAACCTAAGGATTTAGCTGGAAAACGACTTATTCAGAGGTAGTTTAAGCTTTTAAGTTTATGAGTTTTGTTTTTCTTAAGTTTCTTGAGTTTTGATTGGATTTTATGGTTTTTGTGAGTTTTTGATATGTTTGTAAGTTGGGTTTTGTTGCCTGGGATGTACTGATGATGTTTTGGGATTAAATTATGAGCTTGGTACTATTTTGGGGTGAGTTTTGGAGGAATTGGCTTGAAGGAAACATTTGAAAAATTGGGTTCACAAGGTCGCGCCGCGACCCTCATGAACCCAAGAGCTTGGGCAGTTCGCTGAACTGCTATCGCACCGCGACACAGCTCCACAAGCGCCGTGGCCCGTGTCCAGAGAAAATGAAGGTTGGGCTCTCTGATTTGTGGAGAGTCACGACTCTAATTGAGGGGCACCACAGTGCAAATAGAGGTTTTTGGCCAAAGTAGATTTTGGGTGGCGGGAATTCAATCCTAAGGGCTCAGGAAGGATTCTACTACCTGGTTTAGTAGAAATTTAGATCTTCGAGACTAGGACTCAATCCATAAGTCTTTATTTACTCGATATTGATGGATATCTCTCATTATGGTTGTCACTAGGGTACCGCTAGGGCTCGGTACAAGATCGTGCTTGAGGGTCGTGGTTAATTAACTTGTGCTTGGACCAGAGGAAAGAAAACTGCACCCAATATGTGATATATGTGATTAGGGCTTGGCCCGGTTGTTAAACAGGGATATGAATAGGGCCTGGGCCCCTGAGAATGAGCATGATTATGATTATGCCTTTGATTGTTGATTAAGCATGCTTGAATGCTCAGTATCTAGATAATTGATTAAATGATATGTGCTTATTTGCATTATCTGATTGAAAAGCATTGACTCATAAGTCAAGGGCGACATTAGCGCGCTGAGCACTAGTAGAAATGGTTAGGTCTAATAAGGAGCTTGACATACGCTTGACCGACCCATTGGTCATGGAAAATTAAAGCGCCAGGTACGCTGGACAAACTCCAAGGCTGGTTATACAGTCGATATGGAAAAGAGCCCCAGGGTGACTATTTAGTCCCATATCCTAGGGTGATAATCCTCGATATGAATTATTAATCATTTATCTAGGGCAGCGGGCCCCAATACGACATGGTAGTCACTTATCTGCATAGAATGCATGCATGAGTAGAGTTATTACTGCTAGGCATGCTTATCATGATGCTATGATATGTTATTAACTGCTTATGAGCATGCTTAAGTTATCTTGCTGAGCCTTGGCTCACGGATGCTATGTGGTGCAGGTAAGGGGAAAGGGAAGCTGGACCATCCATGAGTTAGAGAGCTTCGGCGACCATGTGTACATATGCAGATGCTTGATTGCCACGATCGGGGTTCCTCAGAGGAACTAGGGTCAAACCCTATTTTTCCTCTTAGGTCGACTGGTTGTAACTTTTCAATTATAATTAAACTTTTTAAATGTTAGTTTGACATCCCATGTGTAACATCCCAAATTTCCTAATAAGGCTTAGGGCCTTGATTAGGGGGCCAAGACAGCAAATTATGAAATTATGTGATATATATGTGCATCATTATGTGATTATGTGAGTTATATTATAATATGACTTGATATGCCTGTTTAGGTGTATTAAATATGCATGTGGGCCCATTTCTGTTTAAAAGGGAAATTTTTGTAATTTGGCCTGTTATGGGTATGTTTGGCATATATGTGGTATGTGTGTGGTACTACATTACTATGTGGATATGTTTGGGTTACTCGGCATGAGATGATTGTAATGACCCAAATTGCTAATAAGGCTTAGGGCCTTGATTAGCATGCCTGGAGGGCAATAAGTGAATTTTTGTGAATACGTGATTAGAGAGGCATGTTTAGGTGAATTATATATGTATGTGGGCCCCATTTGGTTATTAGGGGTATGATTGTAATTTTAGCTCGCGGAGAGCATAAATGTGATAATTGTGAATAAATTGTGATATATTTGTGATATATCTGTATTGCACGATCCAAGACAGTCCTAGGGAGCGGTTTGCTAGAAAGTCACAACGGGGTCAAAAATCTGACTCGGGACGAGTCGAGGGGTATTTCGGGTATTAGACATCTTATGGGGTTATCGGGTTATGGAAATAAATATTTGGAGATATATTTGAGGATAGTATGCCTAGGGGGAATATTGGGGAAATTTACCATTTTGCCTTAGGGACGTTTTTGGTACTTCAAGCCTTAAGGTAACCTTATAGACTTAAGTTAAATAAGACAAAACATAGAATCATTTGGAACTGTTTAAACCGACCCATTCTCTCTCCCTCACTCGGTTTCTCTTCTACACTTGGAGGCTTAGTGACATCTTGGAGGAAACTAGTCAAAAAATAACTAAGGAATTAGAGCTGGGAATTTTGGGAGCTTGAGGCTTGGAGCTTGGAAGAGGTAAGCTTTGGAGGTTGAAGAGCTAGTGAAAGCTTGAATTCATCAGCTGAGGTAAGGAGTCTAACTCTAAAATCCCTTGAGTTTCAGTTGAATTATAGCTAGAGTTGTAAGTTGCATGTGAACCAGAATCATGAGTTAAGTTTTATTGTGGGTTGAGTTTATAAGACTGTGTTGGATTTGTTGTGGAGCTTAGATGATGTGCTAGGGAGGCTCAAGCTTAATTTTGGGATTGGGTATTGAGTTGGGATGATTTTAGAGGGATTGGCTTGAAGGAAATGCAGGGAAAAATGGAGGTTTTCTGGGTTTGGAGGAGAGGGCCCCGACCCTAGAAGGGGCATGCCGCAGCCCATGTGCACGCAAGGTCTGGGGAGGCCACTGACCATGGGGCGCGGCGTGGCGCTTGGCCAAGCATGCCGCGGCCCGTGTGTGTTTCTAGGGAGGCATTAGCCTCTATTTTGAGGCAAGCCGCGACCCTTAAGGGGTTGGGCCGCAGCCCTAGTTCAAGATGCAGGGTGTCTAGTGGGATTTCACCGAGGAACCTAACTGTTAGGGCTCGGGATGGATTTTAACGCCCGAATTGATAAAATCAAAGATCCCGGAGACTAGAATTATGACCCAAAGTTATTTAATAGATTAGAACTTGATGGGTGGATATTTTTAATGCGATGTGACTAGGGTCTTGGCGAGGCTCAGACTAGGGGACTGTGCTCGGGACATCGGTGCCTGGAAAGCTCGGGACACAGGTAAGAAGACTACTGTTCCCATAGAGCTTGAGTTGTAGGGCTCGACCCTACATGATTGAGTTGCAGGGCTTGGCCCTATATGACTGTGTTGCAGGGTGTGGCCCTTTGATTGAACTTATATGTGTTTGAGTATCTGTTTAGTTGTATTATGTGTACATATAAATGAATGAATGGTGATGGCCAGGAACGACGAAGGCCGGGAACGGCAAGGGTCCGGGAGCAGCGTTTAGCACGCGGAGTGCGAGTTGCCAGGGCGAGACCCCAGAGGATACCTGGGATATCCTCATGGTGTGGACCGCGAACCCAGGGCCTAGTAAAGCGCCTGGGACGGCATGGCCATATGTGTATAGCCTGATAATGGCTTGTTTATATGTTAAGTACTTGCTATGCATATATTATCTGCTTTTGAGGGTTTTCTTGCTGGGCTTTGGCTCACGGGTGATCTATGGTGCAGGTAAAGGCAAGAGGAAAGTCGACCAACCTTGAGTATGGTGAGCGTAATGAGCGGCGCATACATATCTGGTCTGCCTGGCTGCCACGACCAGGGGTACTTTTTGGAGATGATTGTACAGAACTTAAATTTTGTCGTTTAGCCGACTCTCGTTATATTTTTGAATTGTAAATGTTTCTAAACTATATTTTTGGGATCCCAAATGTTAAACACTTTGTAATTTTCAACGAATGGTTTATTTCAAGTTTTTGACTCTAATTATGGTTAATTACACTTTTGTCCTAAAAACCTGGATTAGCGAGTTAATTGCACATTTTAAACTCACTTAGTAACGGCTCTAAGGCAGTAGGGCGTTACAACTATCCTAGGGAGTAAGCTAATGGGAAAGTCACAATGGGACCCATACTTGACTCAGAGTGAGTCAAGGGGTATATTGGGTATTTAGCACATTATCGGGATATTGGGTAATAGGAATGATTATTTGATGATATATTGGGAGTTAGTAAGATCAGGAATGAATTATGGGAATTTTGACTATTTTACCTCGGGGGGCGTTTTTGGGACCCCAAGCATTAGGATTTGCTTGAGGTTACTTAAGCTCGAAGTAACCTGTCAGAAACATAAAAAGAACGTTCAATACGTTCTCTCTCTCTCTCTCTCTCTCTCTCTCTCTCCCGTTCTCTTTTTCACGGCGTTAGCATTTTCGAAGGAAACTCGAGTTTTAAGACTCGGATTCAAGCAAGGTTAGAGTCATAACGATTCTAGGGAAGATTAGAAGCTTATTAGTCGAAGGATTTAATTGGGAAACGACTCAATCAGAGGTAATCCAAGTTTTAAATTTTGAGTTTTCGAGTTTTTAAGCTTTGACTGGAGTTTATGCTTTGATGAGTTTTTGGGTTGTTTAAAGTTTATGTTTTGATGGTTTTGGGCCATTGGGATGTTTGGGAACTTTGTTTTTGGGATTTGAATATGTTTGGGTAGGTTTTTGGAGGATTTTAAATGGGAAAAAAAATGAAGAAAATGGCTGGGTTCGAGGTTGGGTCGCGACCTTGTTCTTGGAAGTCGCAACCTGTGTGAACCTAGAACCAGGAGAGGTTCTGCCTGGGGGGTGCACCGTGACTCTAGGGGGCAAGTCACAGCCCGCACTCTGAAGCCCAGGCAAAGGGCTGTCTGTTTGGAAGGTCCGCCGCGACCCCCAAGGCCAAGTCGCGGCCCCTTGTGCATTTTTGGCTAGGTTGGGTTATTAGTCGTGGGAACATAAACCTAAGACTCGGGATCGATCCTACTACTCGGTTTGGTAGGATTCGACGTCCCAGAGGCTAGGACTCGATCCATAAGTCTTTATTTACTCGTTTTTGACGGGATTCTATATTATGGTTGTGACTGGGTTATCGATAGGAGTTCAGAATCAGGATCATGCTCGAGGGTCATTTATTGGTGACCTGTGCTTGGACCAAATGTAAGGAAACTGCACCCAATATGTGATGCATATGATGCATGTGATACATGTGATTATGGCATGGCATTAATGTTGAATATGGAATTGATCAGAGCTTGAGTCTCTGTAAATGTGCATAATTATGATTATGCTTGTGATTGTTAATTAAGCATGTTGAGTGCCTTATATCTGGATATTTGACATATGATATATGCCTGTTTACATTACCTCATTGAGGAAGCACTCACTTATTAGTCAAGGACGGCAATAGCGCTGAGCGCTGGTCATAAAACAATGGCTTATTAGTCAAGAGCGGCAATATCGCACGAGCGCTGGTCGATATGGTTAGATCTAATCAACAGAGCATTATACGCTTGTCCGACCCTATGGTTGAAGAAAACTAAAGCGCTTGGCTAGTTGCTAAGAGCTAGGGCTAAAAGGCCCAGGTGAATTGATGGTCACATGGCTTGGGGCACAGGTCCCCAGAATGACTCCATAGTCATCTATCCAGGGAACATGACCCTAGGTTGACCCCATGGTCATCTATTCAAGGCACAGGACCCCAGGATGACTCCACGATCATCTATTCAGGGCACAGGATCCAAGGTTGTCTCCATGGTCATCTATTCAGGGTGCAGGACCCCGGGATGACTCCACGGTCATCTATTCAGGGCAAATGACCCCACATGGTTATCCGATTAGGGCTGCAAGCCCCAGAATGATCCCACAATCATTTATTTTTACTTGCCTGCATGCATGAATAGGATTGTTACTGCTAGGCATGCTTATTATGATTTGGTGACATGTTATTAACTGCTTATGAGCATGTTTAAGTTTTCTTGCTGAGCCTCGGCTCACGGGTGCTATGTGGTGCAGGTAAAGGTAAAAGAAAGCTAGACCATCCTTGAATTGGAGAGCTTTGGTGACGATGTGTACATATGCAGCTGCTCGACCATTACGGTCGAGGGTTTAAAGAGGAACTAGAGTCAAACCCTATGTTGCCGCTTAGGTCGGCAAGTTGTAACTCTTTTATTGTAATTAACCTTTCAAATGTATTTTGGGATCCCATGTATACAGTAAACATTTTAGTGAAACATTTGTATCTTTGACCAAAATTTTTAACCCTAAACCCTTAATCACATTTAGCTACACGATTATGGAAAAATGACTCGTTTAGCGGGTTTAGCACTATTCAAAATACACAGTGTAACGGTCCTTGGGTAGTAGGGTGTTACACCATGTATGGAAGTAAAAGTTTTAGTGAAATGGTTATTCCTTTTGACCAAAATTTTTAACCCTAAACCAATAATCATGTTTAGTACACATTTATGACCAAGATACTTGTTTAGAGAGTCTATCACTATTTAAAATACACATTGTAACGGTCTTGGACATCCAGGGCGTTACACAAACCAAAAACATAAACCCTAGATCTTTTCCAGCAGCTACATGGCCCTCATGAATACATCAATCGCTATTCAGGTCCCACTCTCCACCAGTCATTCTATCCTTAATCACCTTGATCTACACAAGTACACTATAAGGAGTGAGCCTCTAAGCCTAATAAGGAAAATGCATACAAAACAATCATATAATCATACATATCATAACAATGCATATCATCATAAGTTCATACAAGATTTCATAATAATACTATTCTATCAAATATAACTAATTCATATATAGTCAAAAAATATTCTAGGTCATAATCATAATTTATAGGCCATAATCATACTAGCCAATAACAAATCAAGCAAGAGAAAGATAAGTGCTTATAAAAAGGGTTGGCATTCAAGCTCTGGATATCACTTAGGTCCGTCATACAGTTTCTGGCATTCAAGCCTACCAAACATTGCTTAGGTCTGTCATACGATTCTGAACATAACTTAGGCCCAGCCACACTTATCTTCTTGTACCTGAAATGTTAGGGGCATACAATCAATTCATATCATAATCTACATTTATCTAATTTTCCTTACCTTGAGTGCGGAAAAAAAGGGAAGAAAAGAGAGATTGCGTGCTAGTGGATCTCGGCCAAACCTTCACCCTAGAACGAAATATCAAGACTTCCAAAATCCCCAGCCTCCACAGCAACTTCTATCCTCGACAAGATAAAGTTTGATCTTGAAAAACTTATGATATTTTTGGCTTATAAAATTGGTTAGGTGGCCAGTGTGTTTCAGCTATAAAAGGTTTTATAGTGGCAATATTGTTTAGAAGCTTTTGTAAGAAAAATAGAAGAAGTAGAATTTTGATCACTACTAATGTTATAGTGATTTCGACTATATGGAAGAGTATTGAGCAAAATATGAAACTTTGGGAGATAGCAATTTTTGAAAATGAGAGCACTTTGAAGCTTTGTTTGTGTGTGAAAAATGAAGAGGTGAATGACTCTATTAATAGGCTCCAAATCCCAACCTTCTTCCTTATTCTTCTCCACCATCCTTCAAAAAAATTTAAAAAATTGAATTTCCCTCCTCTTAGTGGCTTTGGCCATGACCTATTCAATGCCCTAATCTTATGCTAAAGTTCCTCTCTTGATGCCACATGCCCTCCAATGTAACCATATGAAGTCAAAGTCTACACTTGTTTCCTCAATAGTCTCCCACGCCTATGACTATATATTTCAAATTCAAATTGTGCCAATGAAGCTTCAACCATTACCTATATTATCTACTTTAGTTTTTGACTCCATATGCATAGTCTTTCAAGCTCCACTTTGCAAGTTCTCCTTGACACATAATATTTTAAATTCAAACAAGTCCACCATTTCCTAACTTTATGCTTCACATGCCACCTTCACTTGGTCTTCAACCAAGTAAAACTTTGATTCCTCAATGTAAGTTTTGTCACTTATTTATTTATTCATGAAAAAATCCACATAGCTTAATCTATAGGGAGTTTCGACCAATCCTAGTAAATTCCAACTTATTGTGACTAAAATTAATGCCACATGCATACAACATCTATCACCATATAACATGTGGACATATTTTTATAAATTCTTATTTCCTTTTAAAGAAAACTATATACTAACTAAATCTTAAGCTAAAAATAATAATAATAATTAAACTTCCATACTAATCATAATAATTATAATTATCTAAATTATAATTATTTACTAAAAAAATAAAATATTCTAAAGTAGTCTTTCTAATTCCACCAGTCAAGTTATAAACTATAACATAAAATAATCTAAGGTCATAATTAAGGAGCTTATAAGAAAACTAATAACCTTGGTTATTACAATCTTCCCCCCTCAAAGAAATTTCGTTCTCGAAATTTTATTTACCAAAAACCTCGGGATACCGTTCCCTCATATTTTCCTCCAACTCCCACATTTCTTCTCTTTCTGTGCTATGGCTCCACATGATTTTAACTTTAGGGATACTTTTGGATCTCAACTCCTTAGTCCCCCATTCTAGAACGCATACTGGCTAATCTTTATAATTGAAATCCTACTTTAACTCTAGAGCCTCGTAATTTAGCACATGGGATGGATCAGAAACATACTTCCTTAGCATGAATATGTGGAAAACATTATGCATTTCAGCTAACGATGGCAGTAGAGCCAACCGATATGCTACTTGTCCCACTTTGTTCAATATCTCAAAATGACCTATAAATCTCCGGCTTAACTTTCCTTTCTTTCCGAAACAAATAATCCCTTTCATTAGAGATAATTTTAAAAGACTTGATCACCAACTGAAAACTCAACATCTTGCCTCTTAGAGTCAGCATAGCTCTTCTGGCGATTTTGAGCAGCAATCATCCTCTGTCGTATCTTTTTTACCGCTTATGTTGCTTCTGTTACAACTTCGGGTCCTAAGTATCGTCTTTCACCAACCTTGTCACAATGAAGTGGTGATCGACACTTCCTTCCATAAATAATTTCATAAGGTGACATGCTTATCGTAGCCTGATAACTGTTATTGTAAGAGAACTCTATCAACGATAGATACTTGCTCCATGATCCTGAGAAGTCTAATGCACATGCCCTTTGCATATCTTCTAATATTTAGATGTTGCGTTCTGACTGACCATTTTTTTGAGGGTGAAAAGCCGTACTTAACTTTAATTTAGTGCCTATAGCATGCTGTAGACTTTCCTAGAACTTTGAAGTAAATACCGATCCTCTATCAAAGACTATCATCTTTGGAACTCCATGCAATCTCACTATCTCTGCCACATGACTCTCCGCATATTGCTCTGCGTTGAAAACTGGTCGTACTGGCAAGAAGTGACCTGTAACGTCCCAAAATTCCTAGTAAGGCTTAGTTAGTGCTTTGATTAGGGGCCCATGAGGGAAATATTGGAATATTATGTGTTCATATGTGAATTAATTGAATATTTAGGTGATTATGTGAATTGCATGGGTTATATTATTATATGACTGATTATGCATGTTTAAGTGTATTAAATGTGCGAAATAAGCCCACTTTTATTTATAGGGGTGTATTTGTAATTTTGACCTGATGAGGGTATAATTGGGATTATATGATATTATATAATTGAGATCACATTATTATGTGGATATATTTGAGATATTTGGAAGGAGTCTGTAACGACCCAAATTCGCTAATAAGGCTTAAGGGCCTTGATTAGCGTGCCAGGAGGGCATGATGGGATTTATGTGTGATTTTAATTATTTAAATGCATGGTTATGATTTAAAGCATGTTATATGACTATTTGTTTATCTGAGATGCATGACTATGTAAGTTAGTGTGCATGTAGGCCCGGATCGTGTTAGAAGGGCATAATTGTAATTTTGGCCATGATTGGGCGTAACTGTATTGATATGTGTTGATTGTTGAGGCCACAGTGGTATGTGGATGTATCTGTGCTTTGTGACTCGAGGCGATCCCAGTGAGCAGGCTAGCGGAAAGTGTTGACAGGAATTTATACCCAGCTCGGGCCGAGCCTGGGGGTATGAACAGGAATTCAGAGAATAGATTGAGATTTATTTTGATGATGGGGAATATTTATTTGGTGGTTAATCGAGTGTTGGAAAGCAACGGGAAAATATTAGGGACACTTGAGGATTAGCGGGAATTGGATAAAATGACTAAAACGGCCCTATTTGGACAAATGGATTGAGAATTAATAGGAAGGGAATTTTGGTCATTTGGCTTTTAGAAATTGATTTATGAGGCTTTACACTTAGTGGGATTTATAGAGAGTGTTGGCTGTGGAGAGAAAGAAAGAAAAGAAAGAAAAGAAGGAAAAGGAAAGAAAGAGAAGAGGGAAAAACAGGTGGGTTTTCCAAAGGGTCGGTTTGTGCATTTTTGCACCATTCCACTCCATTTTTCTTGGGGCAAAGCTTAGTGGAGAGCAAGGATAGGCTGAGCATCAAGGATCTTGGGTTAGACTTGAAGATTTGGCAAGAACATATCAATGTTTGAGGTAAGTTTTAGAGATTTTCGGTTTTAAGGGTTTTGATGGTTTAAGCTGTGTTTTGAGCTGAGTTGATGGGAATTTTAGGGATTTCTGGGCAAGCTTTGAGGGAGAGCAAGCTAAGGAGGCTTAGGGTTGATTCAAGGTCGAAATTTGCAGCAATGGTATGATTTCTAAGACTTTATCTTTGTGGTTTGCATGAATTTCTGGTTTAGGGTAGTTCATGGTAGATTTTGAGATTTGGGATAAATGATCTTGGGATTTGAGGATTTGGGATGCTTGGGATGAATGGAGAGTGTTCATAAGCTTGATTTTGAGTTTGGTAAAGATTTGGGGAAGTTTGGTTTGAGATTGGGTGAAAGAAATCGCAGAAATGCGATTTTGGGATTTCTGGGCTGCAACTAGCGCTACAGCGCTAGTCAGTGGGCGCTGTAGCGCTAGTCCCTGTTTCTGGGGGGTGCATTCTGCTTGTAGCGCTACAGCGCCCTCTTTAGAGCGCTGTAGCGCTGCACTGTTCACAGAGGGGAATTTTTGAGTTTTTATGATGGATTTTGACCTAGGGTTCGGGGCTTGTTTCCGCCACTTTGTTTTGGGGATTTGGGACTTCCCGGGGGCTCGGGATTGGTCCCGAGGCTAGGTATTCGGACTTGGGGTTCGGTGTTGACTTTGACCTATGTTTGTGCCTAGGTGTGCGCTAAGGCTCGGGTGGGATCGTGCTCAAGGAGTCAGGTGATCTAAGCTATTGATTGGAAAGGTAAGAAAATTATAACACCCGAGGTTAGGGCATGGCCCCAGATTGTATTATGTGCAAATGTTTAAACCTTAAATGAATCATGATGTGTGTGAATGATTATTTCGAATGTACTATATGTGTGATTATGATGAAATGAGCGGCAAGGGCCGAGTACGGCGTAAGTCGGGGCGGCCGTGGGCCGAGTACGGCGTAAGCCGGGGCGGCCGTGGGCCGAAAGTAACACCTAGCACATGGGATGCTATAGTCAGGGCGGGGCCCGGTGGATACATGTGTTATGCTATATTCAGGGTGGGACCCAAGGGATACATGAGTTATCCTCGCGGTGAGAACCGATACCCCAGGCTTCGGTAAGGCTCTGGGGCGGCTTGGCCGTGTTTGCTTAGTCTAATGATTGACTTGTTTATTTGTGGATTATCTGTTATGATAACTGTATACATTGCATATGTTATGTTCTGCATGAGTTTTCTTGCTGGGCTTCGGCTCACGGGTGCTCTGTGTTGCAGGTAAGGGCAATGACTGAATCAACTAACCATGAGTACGGAGAGCGTGAAGCGGCGCGTACATGTTCGGCCTGCCCAACTGCTTTGTTGGGGGTTTATTCGAAAATGGCTGTAATAATCTATGATTTTATGATTTCTTAACTGTAACCTTATTTCAAAAATGTAATTAGTTTTCAAACCTTATTTTGGGATCCCAAATGTTTAATAATAGAAGTTTTAATGAAACGACGCATTTTCAAAGATTACAGCCTTAACTTTTAATTAGTCACACTTTTGTTTCAAAACCTTGGTTAGCGAGTTCATTGCACACTGTTTTGTCTTAAAAACTCACTTAGTAACGGCTCTAAGGAAGTAGGGCGTTACAGAGTCAGTCCTTTTGAGCAAGATAGCAGTTTAGTCACAACAGAGGATTTATACCTGACTCGAGGTGAGCCAATGGGTATTTCGGTAATTCGGTGAGTTATCGGGACTCACTAGAGTTTGAGTCGTATTTTCGAAAAATTAGTGATATTCCAGGTTTAGCAGAATTAACTGGGAATTTTAAGTATAATGTAAGATGAGAGTGTAAATAACGATTTTGCCCTTAGTGGGCTTTGAGAGAAAAGTTTTCCCTTAGAGGCATTTTGGTCTTTTGGACCCTTAAGCTTTATTTAGCTGAGTTTATCAACTCATAAGGAAAGGAAAAAAAACATAATTTGAAGCTCTCTCTCTCTCTCTCTCTCACGTTCTCTCACTCTCTCTATGTTGGTTTGAACTTTGGAAGAGAATTGTAATTCTAGTGCTTGGAAGAAAGCTTGCTAAGGGATTTGGAAGCTGTTAAGAGGGTATTTGGCTCCTCAACTAAAAACTATTTTTTTTTTGTTTTTAAAACCTAAAATCTGTTTTCTGAAAACAAGTAGGGGGTGTTCGACATTGTTTTCAGAAAATAATTTTTAAAAACAAAGTTACAAAAAACAGATAATTTTGATAACAACAAAAAGTTGTTTTTAGTTGTTCTCAATTTTTTTTGTCAATTTTTTTTCTCACGTAACCTTATTAATTATTATTATCTCACATCACTTTCTCTCGTTAATTTTTCTTTCCTCACTTTCTCTCACATCACTTTCTCTCTCATCACTTTTGATCTCCTTATTTTCTCTCTCATCACTTATTATTTCATTATTTTCTCTCTCGTCACTTCCTATATCCTCATTTTCTCTCATTTTTTTATCTCCCCATTTTCTCTCTCATCACTTTCTCTAATTTTTTTTTCTTGCTTCAATTTCTCTCCTCAATTTTTTTTCCTCAAAATTTCTCTCCTTACTTTCTCTCTCCTTATTTTTCATTATTTTTTCCTTCACATTACTTTATCTCATTATTTATTACAAAATTTTAAAAGATTTTCTCTTTGTAAATATATTTATTAATTTTATATTTAAGATATATTTTTTTTTAAATTAAACTAAAAACTTATTTTTAGAAAACATCAACCAAACACCTGTTGTTTTATTAAAACTACAAAAATTGTTTTATGTTCTCATTTGTGAAAACACAATTTTGAAAACAAAAAATAGAAAATAATGCCAAACAGGTCCTAAAGATTAGGAACCACCTAGAGAAAATCGTTTAACTGAGGTAATTCGAGTTTATCTGAGTTTAGTTTTTTGGTTTTTGAAGCATTATTGGAATTAAAAGTTTAAGAGATTTTGATTGAGTTTTAAGATTGGTTTTGATGTTTCTAAGCTACTGGGACCATTATTATGGTCGAAATTAGTTAAAATCATGTTTTGGGGTGATTTTTGGGAAGTTAGTGTTTCTTAAAATCGCTGGTTTTTCTAGGTTTGCAGGTTGTGTCGTGCGTTGTTCTTAGGGCGCCACGACCCTTATGAACTCAAAGGGGCAAGGAGGTGCCTCGAACCGCCTTGGCGCTGCGGTGGTAGGCGAGTTACGCCATCGTGCATGCCCTGTGGTTTTGGGCTCGGTGCTCTCTGACTTGTTGCGCCACGACCCTTAGTTGGAGGTGATGCGTCTCTAATTGGAGAAAAAATAGAAATCAGGTTTTGGGTTATAGGAACCCAAACCTAAGGGCTCGGGAATTTTTGTACTACCTGGGTTAGTAGAATTGAAGGTCCAGGAGCCTAGGATTTGGTGCGGAAGCCTTTATTAGTTAGTTTCCTGATAATTATTCCTTGATATGGTTGTGACTAGGGTAAACCGTTAGGCTCGGGAGGAAAGGTTCGTACTCGGGGTCGTCATACACTATTTACTCAGGACCTGAGGTAAGAAAACTGCACCCAGTCTGTGTTTAGGGCTTGGCCCAGCTATAGAACATGGTTATAACCATGCTGAGAATGTTTTATTAAACATGTTGATTGCATTGTGCTTACCCGTGTTAAGTAATGACTGCTTATCTGTATGCTCGATTGGAAAGCTAGGCTTATAAGTCAAAGGTTATCTGTTATATCTAACTAAAATGCTTGACTTCTAAGTCGAGGGTAATCAATTATATTTGACTGAAAAGCTCAGCTTATAAGTCGAGGATTTATCCATTGTATATGTAATGCCCCAAATTTCCTAATAAAGTTTAGGACCTTGATTAGGAGGCCGGGAGGGCCATAATTGATTTATTATGATATTAAATGATTATATGCATGTTAATGTATATTATATTATTATATGATGATACATGCATGCATATGGGTGTATTTATAATTATAAGGGTATTTTGGTAATTTGGCCTGTTGAGGGCATATTTGTATATTTAGGTGCATATTGTAATTTGTGAATGCGATTTCATTATTATGGAGATATATTCGAGCTATTCGGCATGAGATGATCTTATATTATGAGTTAGCGGTTTTGTCATAACGGGGTCAATTATTGGGTAATAAGAATGTTTATTTGGTGATAAATTAGGAGTATTTGAGGTCAGGAGGAAATTCTGGAAGTTTAGACTATAATATCCTCGGGGTTGTTTTTGGGACCTCGAGCATTAGGTTTTATTTGAGGTTACTTAAGCTTGAAGTAGCTTGTCAGATAGAACGTACGTTAGAAAATATTTCCTCTCTCCTTCGTTAGCTCATTTTACTGTTCGAAGCCTTTTTGAAGAAATCTCGAGTTCTAGGAGTCGGAATCAAGCGAGGATCGAGGCATAGCAATCCTATGAAAGATTAGAAGCTTCTTAACTGAAGGATTCGACAAAAAACAACCCAATTGAAGGTAATCTAAGTTTAAGTTTTGAGTTTTTAGAGTTTCTAAGCTTTTAATTGGATTTTGTGAATCGTTGAGTTTTTGGTTCGATTGAGCCTTGGGATTTGATGGTTTTGGATCATGGGGAAGCTTGGGAACTTTGATTTGATGATTTGGTAATGTTTAGGCATGCTTTTGGAGGCTTTGGGATGTTGAAAATCGTGTTTGGGGATGGCTCTGGGTTAGGGACCGCGGCCCTGTTCTTGGGCGTCGCGGCCCTAGCTCGAAGAAGCAGGTGGAGCAGTTTTGCCCTTGCTGGGCGTCGTGGCCCTTGGTGTTGGGCGCCGTGTCCCGTGCTTCTGGAGTGGCTGGGGGCCGCGGCCCAAGGTGCTAGGGCCGCAACCCTTGAGCAGGGTTGAGCCCATTTGAGTGTTTTGGCCCCAGGAACTTGGTTTTAGGCCTCGGGATTGTTCTTACTACCCGGATTAGTGGGGATTGATGTCCCGGAGGCTAGATCTTGGTTTGGGAACCCTTGATTATCATTTAATTGATGGTGTCCCGTATTTGGTTATGATTAGGTGACCGCTGAAGGACTAAAAGTTGATCGTTCTCAAGGGTCGTTCTTTTATTCATTCTAGCTCGAATCTGAGTTAAGAAAACTGCACCCTGTGTATGTATGACATGCATGGTTATTCTTGATGCATGTTGGATTATTAAATGTGGCATGCAGGATTATTGTTGAGGCATGTCAAGTGGTTAAATATGATGCATGTGAATGCACGAGAAACATGTGATTAGGGCATGCTATGATTATTGAATATGAGAATGTTCAGAGCTTGAGCCTCTATGTTTATGCATGGTCCTAATTATGCTAGTAATTGTTGAGTAAGCGTGCTGAATGCCCTGTATTCGAATATTGGATATATGTTTGGTGGCATTGCTTACTTGTTTATGGTACTGACTAGTCAGGGCATAAGCGCCTGAACGCAGGGCCGAATGAAGATTAGATCTAATCGATATCAACGTTGAATGGCTCTAAGGCATTAATGCTGGACCGACCCTAAGGTCGACGAAACTTATAAGCGCTTGGCTAGTCTAAGCTAGTTACTCAGAGCCAAGGCCTAAGGCCTAGGTGAATGCTTGTCATATGGTTAGGGAACGATGTTCCAGGGTTATGACTCTATGGTCATGAGGAATGTTATGTTGGTGACTAATCATCATGCACCTATCCTATCTAAGCTAGTGAAAGGATCACTTATCTACTTGACAGGTTTATGCTTGTCACTATTTCACCAGATACCTCTCTTGTTTTAGCTAGTGAAAGGATCACTTATTTATAGAGCCCTAGTGACCCTATCGTCACATGGCTATTGGGAATAAACCCACCTTAGTGACTATTACAACTGTCACTCTTCTATTTTGGGCTAAAAGCTCTGGATGATTATTATGATCATTGGTTGATGTGTTATACTCAACATTACGTGAACTCATTTGCCTGCTTGAATAGGGCTATATCTGCTAGGCGTGTGCCTTATGATCTGATGATATGTTATAACTGTTCATGAGCATATTAAGTTTTCTTGCTGGGCTTCGGCTCACAGGTACTATGTGGTGCAGGTAAAGGCAAGAGAAAGATGGACCATCCTTGAGTTGGAGAGCTTAGGCGATGATGTGTACATATGCAGCTGCTCGACCACCACGGCCGAGGTTTGAAGAGAAACTAGGGTTAAACCCTGTTTTGCTGCCTAGATCGGCTGGTTGTAAATATTTTCTTGTAATAGACATTTAAATTATATTTTTGGGATCCCAATGTATATAATAAACGTTCTAATGAAACGTTACATCTTAACCAAAAATTGTAATCCCTAAACCGCTAATCATACTTAGTTACACGATTTTGGCCAAATGACTCGATTAGCGAGTTTAACACTGTTTATAAGGCACACTGTAACGGTCCCTGGAGTTAGGGCGTTATAGTATATGATTGAAAGCTCGACTTATAAGCCGAGGACCTGTTTATGGTATCTGATTGAAAGCTCGACTTATTATTCGATGGTATATCTGGTTAAAAGACTCGGCTTATAAGTCGAGGATTTACAAGGCTTGACTTATAAGTCAAGGTTTTAAAGGCTCGACTTATGAGTCGATGATTTAAAGGCTCAACTTATGAGTCGAGGGTGGCAATAACGTGCGGAAAGCTGACCGATGTGGTTAAGCTAACCCGAAAGCGTGATATATGCTTGAACGACCCTATGACCACCTGAAATAATAAACGCCAGGTACGCTTGGCCAATCCTAAGGCTTATTGTATAGGGAATTGGGAAATGGGCCCTAGCGTGACTTTATAGTCACTTATCTGGATTAATTGCATGCACGAGTACGATTATTATTAATAGGCATGCTAATTATGATTATATGATCTGATGATTTACTGCTTATGAGCATGATTATGTTTTCTTGTTGACCATTGGATCATGGGTGCTAAATGGTGCAGGTAAAGGAAAAGAAAAGCTGGACCAACCATGAGTTGGAGAGCTTTAGAGGTAGGGTGTACATATGTATCCTCCTTGACCGCATGACCAAGGGTATCGGTTGGAAATAGGGTTGGACCCTAATTTTACCGCTTAGGTCGGCTTTTGTATTTATTTTAAGTTTGTAACAGTTTTAAACTCTGTTGGGATCCCATGTATTGCACTCAAATTCATTTAATAAAATGGTTGACTATTGACCAAAATTTTTAGTACCTAAACCTATGGTTAGTTTCAATTACACGTTTTAATTCCAAATGACTCGTTTAGCGAGTTAAGCACTATTTAATTACACAATGTAACAGTCCTGGATTAGGAGGACACCACAACCTAGTATCAGAGCGATTTAGGTTTAAGGGTTCCTGAAGATTCGCTGAACATGTACACTTGCCGCTAAAGAAAAGATCGACTCAAGGTTCAGTAACTATTGATGTGAATATGTATTTACCTGCCTATTTCATATATGAATGCCTTATTTGCATACTTGAATAGGAATCATGAGTTATACTGATAGACCCTGGCCTTAGACTGCTGTGTAGCGTCCCGAAATTTTACTTCGCTAGATAGTAGTAGTAGTAGCAGTAGTAGCAGTAGTAGCTATAGAATTTCAGTTTTCGTGGTTATTGGTTCAAGCTGAGATTTAGTTAGAAACTCGTAGAAATAGTTATGGATTTTATAAGCTTAACCTATGGTTTTGAAATATTATTTTTAACATAAGGTTTGATTAATATAGCTGGTCCTAGAATTATTATTTATTATAGCCTAAAGTTTAGATAGAATAATTAAGAATGTGATATTTGTCACATGTATGATTATTAAGGATTTAAGCATTTTGGATGAATAAATTAATAAAAGATAGATCTAGAAACTCGAGAACCTTCTAGCAGCTGTTAGGATCACGTTTTACTCAGTCAAAGTGGTTTAAACAAATTCAAGTGTGCTGAAAGTGTGCAAAAACGTGTTTAAAATATCAGCGTATACCGATATATTGCAGCTATAGGGGCCGATATATCGCCTATGATTGATACGGAAAACACGTCGACTTTGTACGAATGAAACCATGGACCCTCGAGGCATAGGTAGGGGCGATATATTGCCTAGGGTAGGCAATATATTGGCTCCAGTGGCCATTTTTGAATTTTCGTAGAATTCTGAACTAGAAACAATCCTCAATAACTTTGACTCGTTCCTGAACGTCTTTGACCGAGTTCTGGGCATCTGTTGAACAGATAATTCAAATTTATTCAATTTTTAATCATTTATTTATTCATTTTAAAAGGAGTTAGTTTCACTCCTTGAACTCTATAAATAGGACCCTTCACTCAGCCATTCTATTCATCATTCAAGCACAGTTCGGAGCCTCCAAGCTGCTAAGTTCGTTCTAGAGAGAAACACTAGGCTTTTGGGGTTAAAGCTTTCAAATCTAAAGCTTTTCTAAACACTTGGGAAGTAAGATTTTGTGTGATTTCAGTGTTTGAGGTATAGATCAAAGCTCTAAGCTATCTAAGGTACCGTTAATCTTCAGGTTTAGTCCATTTCCATTCTTCTTATTCTTTCATTTTCTTCAAATCCTAACTCGTTATAATGACTTTTGGTTAGGTGTTAAATTTCTTTAAGACATAAAGTTTTCGGTAAGTTCTTATCTCAATGGTTTAGATCTTCTCTTCATCTTATTTTCTTTCGGAAACTTATGGTTTCTTTATGTATGGTTTTAGGACTTTGAATCCCGCTCTTGTCTCCAATATTTTGGTTTTTTGGTAAGGAAAATTAGGTAGTTTAGTTTATGTTTTGTATGACCTAACATTTCGAGTACAATAAAGGGGTAAGTGTGTCTGGACCTAAGGTGTCCAATGATGTATGATGGACTTATGTCCAGTAGGTTCGGTTGCCAAAACTTTATGACAGACCTAAGTGATGTCCGGTGTATGATGGACTTATGTCCAGGGCTTAATTGCCACCCCTGTATAAACACTTATCTTTTTATTTTATCTGACTTGCTATTCTGACCCATAGTTATGATTATGACTTATGACCTATGATTTATGATCTATGAAATATGATTTATGGCTATGACTTAGATTATGATTTATGATATGATTTAGGTTATGATATGTCCTAGGGTTTATTGTTGTATGATTAGTATAAATAAATTTTGTTATGACCTTTGTGAAATTTATGATATGTTTGATTATATGACTAACTCTTGTTTGTATTTTCCTTACTAGGCTTAGAAGCTCACCCCTTATGATGATGTTGTTCAGGAAATTGATGATAGAAAGGTCGGTGGCGAGTGGGACCTAGGAGCTTCGTGGTGTATTCGTGGGGACCATATAGTCGAGGAAGATCAAGCGGACCTATTTTTATTAAAGAATGTTTTCTTTTAAAGTTTTATTTAAATGTTGCTCATTTTAATATGTTAAAGACAATTATTTTATTTTTGTAAAACCATGGATCCATGTATTTATTTTTAAGTTTTTATTCAATAAAAGAACAATATTTATGATTATGATCCAATGCTGTGTTCTTGGTAATTTATGAGAAATTAAGGTGTTACATGTTGTGTGAATGATAAAGGACGTGCTTATTAGCACCATTGCTGCTATGAATGTGGAAGAAATGCTTATTAGTACCGTTATTTGTTTATGACTACTAAGTGCATGCTTATTAGCACTACTGCTGCTTCTGAAAGCTAGAAAATGCTTATTAGCCTTGTTATATGCATATGAATACTAAGAACGTGCTTATTAGTACCTTGATTGATCATGAATATGAACAACTGTATGTGAAAGCTATTGAACTACTTATTAGCACTGCTATTGCATGTGTATGCTTATTCGTTTAGTCTTGGACCGTGGGGTGGTGCTGGCCACCGTTATCATTGCATGATGTGCCGAGTCATTGATTCCAAATAGACTTGGAAGTATGCTTCCAGGGCAATCAAATGAACCAGTCGAGGCTGGAGGTCAGGTTAAAGACAACGACTAGGGTTAGAGCCCTCTGCCAGCTCCCGAGATCTGGCAATAGGTGCTTGCTAACATGCAAGCTAGATTACAGAGGCAGGAAGAAGAGATCCGCTACTGAGACAGTAGCAGGTTTCAGCAGGGAACACTACACCAGTTGCGACACGATTATTACAATAACAACCAAGGGCTGAGAACAGGTGGGAGCCTCTTTATGAATGCTTCAAGAAGCAACACCCTCCTACCTTTGAGGGATGGCCTGATCCACCTTCCCTGACTGCATCAGAATACAACCCAAACCTTGATGTGAGGCATCACAGTATATATCAAACTTCTCTTGATCTGTTGGAAGGCTCAGAACTGGAGCTGTAATAAACCTCTGCTTTAGTTCCTGGAAGCTGTTCTGACATCTGTCTGACCACTCAAACTTCTGATTCTTGCGTGTCAGCTCAGTTAATGAAGTAGCAATCTTAGAGAACCCTTCCACGAAACGTCTGTAATAGCCTACCAATCCAAGGGAACTTCTCACCTCTGAGGCATTCTTTGGCCTTGGCCAATCTCTAACCGCCTCAATCTTGGCTGGATCTACCTTAATCCCCTCCTTACTGACAATGTGCCCAAGAAAAGATACCTGAGATAACCAGAACTCATTGAACTTTGCAAACAATCTGTGTTCCCTCAGTCTCTGTAGAACCAATCTCAAATATTGCTCATGTTCTGGCTCTGACTTAGAATAAACCAGAATATCATCGATGAAGACGATCGCAAACTGGTCCAGATAATCCTTGAACACTTTGTTCATCAAATCAATAAAAGCAGCTGGGGCATTAGTCAATCCAAAAGATATGACTAAGAACTCATAAGGCCCATATCTGGTGCGAAAAGCAGTCTTTGGTATGTCTCCCTCCTTGACCCTCAACTGATGATAACCAGAACGAAGGTCTATCTTTGAGAATACCCTTTTTCCTTGCAACTGATCAAACAAATCATCTATCCTTGGTAGAGGATACTTGTTCTTAATTGTTAACTTATTCAGTTCTCTATAATCAATACACTTTCTCAGAGAACCATCCTTCTTCTTCACAAACAGAAATGGCCCACCACAAGGTGAAAAAATAGGTTTGATAAAACCCAAATCCAACAGCTCTTGCAACTGTAATTTCAATTCTTTTAACTCAGCTGGGGCCACTCTGTAAGGTGATCTAGAGACTAGCTCCATCCCTGGTGCCAATTCTATCACAAATTCAATCTCTATGTGCGGTGGCAACCTTGGAAAATCTTCTGGAAACACATCCTGGAATTCACAGACTAGTCTGGTCTCTTCTGGTCTCACTGACATGACCTGAGTGGTGTCAACCACACTGGCTAAGAATCCTATGCAACCTCCTTACAATAGATCTCTAGCCCTCAGAATAGAAATAATAGGTATGCGAGGTCCATGCACAGTACCAACAAACACAAAATGATCCTCACCTTCAGGCTCGAAGGTAACCATGTTCCTTCTGCAATCTATGGTTGCCCCATACTTCACTAACCAATCCATACCAAGAATCATGTCAAAGTCAGTCATAACTAACTCTATCAAATCCACTGACAACTCTCTGCCCTCCACTGTCACTGGCAAAGATCTGACCCATCTCCTGGATACTACTAACTCCCTAGTGGGTAATAAGGTCCCGAACCCCACAGCATAATAATCACATAGTCTACACAGTCTATCGATAATTCTACTAGAAACAAAAGAATGTGTAGCACCAGAATCAATCAAAACAATATAAGGGGTTCCAACACCAAGAAGCTGACCTGTAAATACTGAGGGTGAAGCCTTAGCTTCTGCCGTGTCAATGCGAACACTCAAGCTAGGGCCGAGCTGTCTGCCTTTCTGGATTCTTCCTTCTTGCCTTAGGGCAATCTTTCTTTAAATGACCCACTGCCCCACATAAAAAGCAGGCCTTTGCCCTACACTCTCCAAAATGGTGCCTCTTGCACCTATGGCATTCGGGATAAGTCTTCGAGGCCTCACTTCCACCCTGACGACCCATTGTAATACCACGTGGTCGCCTGTCAGGACCTGGAGCTGGGAAGGTGTCAGGAACCTTCCTCTTCTGATCACTAGGGCCTCCACCCCTACTTGAACCCACAAATGGAGGACCTGCCCTCTTAAACTCTCTTCTGGTTGCATTGGCTCACCAGATCTTGTTTTCTGCGCTCTCAGCTGTGAGCGCCTTCTCAACCACCTGTGCATAGGTAGTAACTCCTGCCATAGTGGTGAGACGAACATCCCGGGCTAATCTAGGTTGTAGCCCCTGGAGAAACCTCTCCCTTCTGGTCCCATCAGTGGGCACCAGCTCCATGGAAAACTTTGCCAATCTATCAAACTTCAGGGCATATTTAGTCACTGACAAACTCCCCTGAAGTAATCTGATAAACTATTCAGCTTTAGCAGCTTTGATGGCATCATTGTAGTACTTATATTTAAACAAAGTCTGAATCTCTTCTCATCTCAGGGCATTGATGTTTCTAGTCTGGGATATAACCTCCCACCAAATTCGGGCATCCTCCCGAAACATATATGTGGCACAAGCCACCCTCTCATTACCAATCACCCTCATTAGGTCAAGGATGGTGGTAATCATACTCATCCACCACTCAGCCTTAGTAGGATCTGCACTGCCCTCAAATACTAGAGGTTGCTGTTTCCCGAACCTTTCATAAAGAGGTTCCCATTTTCTTTCAGCCTTAGGCAGCTGCTCAACTGTTGGCACCAATATAGAAGGTGCCTCAGGCAAAACGTTCCCTATAGGAACTTGCTATTATCTCAGGAGGAAAATTTTATCTTCATGCCTCAAAACTCTGGCCTACAAGTCATTAAACAACTGCTGCCAGTTATCAGGAGCTGGTTGTGGAATCTAATTTTGGTCATTCTCTTGATCCTGTCTATCATTCTGGCCTTGATCATCCTAGCCAGCTGATGAATCTGTCTGTCTTGGAATCATTCTATCACTTATACTATACTGAAACAATCATTGCAGCCAGTTAGGTAGTGATAACTAATCCTCTTGTCGCCTCACAGTCCAAGAACAAGCAGATAATTACCCATATTCCACAATTATACAGACATACAAATGTATACATGATCATAACATTTAGCATTTAACACGTATCAACTGATAATTCACAATGAACAATACTAATAAGGATGTTCTGGCAATATCAGTATTAAAAAGCACGTTCTTGTTGATGATGCAGTAGTCAAGGCCCAGCCTTATCAATGTATTTCATGTAGATAGGTAAAGCATTTATATTTTATTTAAGCATTTAAATATATAACCACATAAATAGTTACCAAACCATGAGTCGAGCTTGTCTTCAGTGGTGAGTGTACATGCCCAGCCAGTCTACAGGAACTCTAAACCTTGGCACGCTCTGATACCAAGTTGTAACACCCTGGTTACTCCAAGATCGTTACTGTGAACTTTGAACCGTGCTTAACTCTCTAATCGAGTCATTTGGTTATAAACGTGCATCTAGGTGTCATTAATAGGCTAAGGTGAAAAAACTCGATAAAAAAAGAAATGATATATTTTATTTAAAACATAAAACTGTACATGGGCCCGTAAAAACATTTACAAGTTATTTACAATCCAAAATGGTCATTACAGTGTAAAATTTACAACCCGCCGACCTAAGCAGAAAAATATAGGGTTAACCCCTAGTTCCTCTAAGAAACACCTTGGCCGTGGTGGTCAAGCGGCCGCATATGTACACATTTCCACATAAGCTCTCCACTCAAGGCTGGTTGAACTTTTCTTCCCCTTTACCTACACCACATAGCATCCGTGATCCAAGGCTCAGCAAAAAAACTCATTACTGCATGTATACAATATCAAATGATGATCATGATAATCATACATAGCTTATAGCCCTAAACAGATGAGTGAATATCACTTCACGATTCTAATAACCATGATGGGGCTTATAGCCCTAATAAGATAATATCGAGATTCTAATAATCATGCTGGGGTGTGTAGCCCTAATCAGATGAGTGACTAATGAGTAAGTCACTAACTTAAACCAAATGAGTGAGTCACTAACTTGAACCAGATGAGTGACTGATGAGTAACTCACTAACTTGAATCAGATGAGTGACTAATGAGTGAGTCACTAACTTGGGCTCTGCACCCTTATCCATGTGACGATGCAGTCACCTGGGCCTTCTGGCCCTGGCTCTAAGTAACTAGCCATTAGACTAGACAAGCGCTTTTGTTTTTCATCGAACTTAAGGTCGGTCAAGCATTTCATGCTCAGGACGATAATGCTTATGTCGATTCGATCTAATCTTTTCGGCTTGCGTTAAACACGCTTCATAGCTTAATACCGACATCATTACTGATTCTGACTAATGAGTCAGTGCCATTCACAAGTAAGCAAGATTTGCTAAGCATTTGATATGCAATCAATGTCCACATATACATCACTCAACATGCCTCATTAATAACCATGCATGTCACATATGGGGTGCAGTATTCTTACCTCTAGTTCGAGCGAGAAATAATAAAAGAACGACCCTTGAGAACGATCAGTCCTTTGATTCCTTAGCGGTCACCTAGTCACAACCAAATATAACTCCCATCAATGAAAATGAGCAATGAAAGGTTCATGACCTAAACCTCACTCCCAGGACCCCGAATCGTACCCAAACGACTAGTAGATTCGATCTCGAGCCTTAGGAATTAAAACCCCGAGCCGAAAACCCTCAAAAGTGCTCAAAATAGGAATCATGACGAATAGGGTAGCGCTGCCCCCCTAGCGCCATAGCGCTACAAGCAGAGAAGTTTTCCCTGGCTAGCGCTGTAGCGCTACAACCAGGCTGAACTGCCTTTTTCCCTCTTTCAATTTCACCACTTTCAACCTTCAAGACTTGATCCCAAACCTCATCCAAACTCCTAAATGAACCCAAATATCCACTCTACAAGTCCTACGCATCATAACCCAATCAATCTTTGCCAAAAACTCCCATCAATTCTCAACTATCCAATCTAGAATTCAAGCTGAAAACCAAATGAAAACAAAGTAGAAACCAGAGTTCTAATGGTTAGAAACTTACCTCAAGCTCAGTATAGAACCCTCTTCAATGGTGGAACAGAACCCTAGACCCTCAAGGTTTACTTCCCTAGCTTGATTCCTCAAATGAGGCTAAAAAATTCAAAGAGAAAAGGAAGAGAAAAGATGAACGGGAGAAGAAGGAAACTATGCTTTGTTTTTGCAAGTTTCTACAACCTTCAATGGTTTATATCTATCCTTAGGTGAAAAGACTAAAATACCCCTAGGCTTAAATAAAACCCTTAACAACCACCAAGGGAAAAATCGTCATTTCCCACCTATCTCGTTAATTATAATTAACGCTTTCCAATTTCCATTATTCCCAATATTCTCAAATGATAATAAATCATATCCCATTACCCTTTAATTCCCAGCAATGCACTAATCATCAAATTACCTCGAGACTCACCTCGAGCCCTGAAATCAACCCCGTTATGACTGAACCGCTAACTTGCATTAAAAGATCATCTCATGCCGAATAGCTCGAACAAATCCACATTATAATGTGACCTCATAAAAAATTCACCAACATGCATGAAAATATACAAATATGCCCTCAACGGGCCAAATTACCAAAATGCCCTTATAATAAAATGTGGACCCACATGCATGCATTTATCATCATATAATAATATAATTCACATAAACATGCACATAATTATTTAGTGGCATAATAAATCAATTATGGTCCTCCCAGCCTTCTAATCCAACCACTAAACCTCATTAGGGATTTTGGGGCATTACAGTATCCTAGAACAAAGATGTGAAGAATCTGAGCTACGAAGAGTTCAAAGGGTTGTTTAATGTGAAATACTATAACGATGCAGTCAGAGCAGCAAAGGCATATGAGTTTAGTAATATGGTGCAGGACACCATGACTGTTACAGAGTGTGCTCTGAAATTTGACAGGTTGGCCAAGTTTGCTTCAGACTTGGTACCAACAGATGTGATAAGAAATGAGAGATTTGTTCGTGGCTAAATGTTATGATAGTCCGAGATTTTAAGATTACTTCAGTACCTGGAGTGATGACTTATGCTCCGGTATTGGAGAGGGACCTTATTGCTATGGGTGTTGAAAACAAGATTTGACCTCCCTTTACTAGATCTGGTAGGGGCAGAGGTCCTAGTGACCAGAAGAGGAAGACCCGAGACACTATTACAGTTACAGGCCTAGAAAGGAGGCCACAGGGTATACAGGTTGGCCGCTAGAGTGGAAATGAGAGCTAGAGGACTTATCCAGAATGTTCTAGATGCAGGAGACGTCATCTGGGAGAGTGCCGAGCAAAGGCCTAATTTTTATGTGGTACAGTTGGGCACCTTAAGAAAGATTGCCAAAGAGTGAAGAAGGAAGAACCAAAGAAGGCGGACAGCTCGGCTCCAACTCGAGTGTTCGCATTGACACAGTCATAGGCTGAGGCTCGACCCTTAGTAGTGGCAGGTCAGCTCTCTAGTGTTGACACTTCTTATACTGTTTTGATTGATTCTGGGGCTACACATTCCTTTGTATCTAGTAGAGTGAATGATAGGTTATGTAGTGTTACGAACGAGTTTCCTAATACGCAACGGAATGGTGGTGGGTTGGCCCAGTGTACAACAAAATTTTTGTAACATATTTAAACTACCGTTAAATATGCGGATCCATTAGTATACATACATTAATCATAAGCAAGAAAAGAATAGAAAACATACCTCTTGATGCCTATCAAGTGTCCTTGCTATATTTTCGTAATTTGAACGAACTTCCTATCCAAGTTGCTCCTAGATACTCACACCAAGATCTTCCACAACGTTCACTACAACTCAAGAAGTGTGTGGGAACTTAGAGAATAAAGAATGGTAAATTTCTAATTCAACTTGATGTACTCAACACATGAGATCAAGAGTATAAGCCTGAGATTGGTTCTTTATCTTTTTCAGGGAGAGATAGAAAATTATCGTTCTTTTTTCTTCAGAGCGAATAAAATTCTATATTGAGTATATTCTTGTCTATTTTCTGACAAGTCTAACTTAAATAGAAAATATTCAAATTTAAAAAATAAATCTGTCACAAATTTACAATTTATCTTTTAATTAATTAATAAAAATATCCAAAAACTAACTTTTGAATTTTCCATTAATTAATTAATTAAATAAATAAAAAATCTATCACTGAAAAACTGTGTAATACACGCCACACACAGTCCATGGGCTGTGTGTGTCGTGTACCACCCTATATATTAGGGATATTTGATTTTTTCATAATTATTTAATTATTTATTCAAACTTCCTTATCAGATAAAAATCCAACAACCTGATAATTAATTCAAATTTGAATTAATGATATTTTTAAATAATTATAAAATATAATTAATTATTTGTATAAATATCAATCTTTTAAATTCAAATCTAATTTGAACTTATCAGATTATCATCTCTCACTCAAATAAAGATATTTAATTAATTCTTCCAATTAATTCTAACCAATAATAATTTCAAAATTAAATATTTAATTTATTATAATTTTGAAAATTATAATTAATTAATTATTTAATATAATTTTGAAAATAAATTTAACTATTTAATATAACTTTGAAAATTACATAATAATTAAATATTAATTAATTTTTTTAATTACAACTAATTTGTAATTAATTAATTAATCACTATTATCACATAATTGCATATTTGGCCCAAAGAACAAATTTCTTCTTAAATATGTCTTTCAACCATTTTTCCCTTTATATCAACTCTTGCCTTGAATATTGTTGATAGAGCCGCTGTGGAGACATATGGACCTATAATTCCAAGCTCCAATAAATTTGAGATTATTAATTAAAATCTTTAATTAAATAATCTTAATTTATTAATCTCATGATTACTCCACTGTAAATATGAGGCTGCCCTTTTGTAATTATAGACATTTCATTTACTGAGTATTTTATAATAATAAAGCGTCCATTGATATAATCATTACATACAAATTAACCCTCTAATAATGATTAATAAATAATCAAAAATAATATTATCATTTTACCATTTTAATTATATCTTGTTTCCTTAAGTACCACTGACTTTACTAGTGAAGGTTAATTCATAACTAAATTATGAATTTGAGCTCAATAACCTTTCAGTCCCAAAAGTCAACCTTTAAGAGAACCATTATTCAATATCTTATGAGAAGGTATAGATTCCATATCTGTATACTATGTCCCCAACCATTTACATTAATGAGTTCCCAAAACAAAAGTTTCTAGCCTAATCATTCTGACAGACCCTAACGAGTGAATCAAAGAACTCATATAACATAAACAGGAGTTCATAGTAACTTCAAGATTAAGATCTATTTGTATATGATCATTAGTTGATATATTTAATTAATACTTCGAAACGACATTTAACTAAGTATTAATAAACATATCTGGTCCAGTTCTATATATTATCTAATATATAAAGTACATCCACTAAAGTGTCCTACTACACTAGTAATCCAGATCTTGATCACATGTATTCATAATATTAGTGGACCGTACTTGCAGTAATTAATCTAAAGATTTCATAACTTTATTTTATTGCGAATTGTTCAAGTTCATTTATCTCAAACACAATCCTCCCATACCAATACGTGGTTGAGATCACATATATGAACTTAGGAATTTTTCTAATATTTACTTAATATTATCACAGAATAATATAGTCCATAAAATATATGCATAACAACTTTAATTAATTTATTTATTTCTTAAAACAATGTCCACTACATATGCTTTCAGGGCACAATTCCCAACATGTAGATAATGTGAGTACTATGCAGTGAGATTTGGGACTTTATTTCCTATTGGGGATTTGGTAGTCTCTACGAGATGGGCTAGATCATTACCTGTAGAGGTGGAAAGTAGAGAACTATCTGTAGATTTGATTGAGCTGGTCATGGAGGACTTTGATATGATTATGGGTATGTATTGGCTAGCCAAGTATGGGGTAACCATAGACTATAAGAAAAAGATGGTAACCTTTGAACTTGGGGGTGAGGACCCGTTCATATTTGTGGGAACTGTGCACGGACCCCGTCTTCTTATGATATCAGAATTGAAAGCTAGAGACCTATTGCGAGGTGGTTGCATAGGATTCCTAGCTAGTGTGGTAGATACCACTAAGGTTGTGCCAGTTGGACCCGAGGAGACCAGGTTAGTTTGTGAGTTTCTGGATGTATTCCCAAAATAGTTACCAGGGTTGTTGCCCTAAAGAGAGATAAAATTTGTCATTGAAGTGGCACCAGAGACAGAGCCAATGTCTAGAGCACCATATAGGGTGGCTTCAGCAGAATTGAAGGAACTGAATGTTCAGTTACATGAGTTACTGGACTTGGGATTTATCAGGCCCATAATCTTACTATGGGGTGCGCCAGTTTTATTTGTGAAGAAGAAAGATGGCTCTCTGAGGATGTATATTGATTACAGAGAGTTGAACAAGCTGACTATCAAGAATAGGTATTCACTACCAAGGATTGATGATTTATTTGATCAACTACAGGGAAAGATTGTATTTTACAAGTTTTATCTTCGATCTGGTTATCACCAGCTGAGGATCAAGGATGAGGACATTTCGAAGACAACCTTGCGTACCAGGTATGAGCATTATGAGTTCTTAGTCATGTCGTTTGGATTGGATAATTCCCAACAACCTTTATGGATCTGATGAACAAAGTGTTCAAGGATTACTTGGACAGGTTT
This sequence comes from Humulus lupulus, assembly GCF_963169125.1. Classification (NCBI taxonomy): domain Eukaryota; kingdom Viridiplantae; phylum Streptophyta; class Magnoliopsida; order Rosales; family Cannabaceae; genus Humulus; species Humulus lupulus. Next base: position 89,521,715 of record NC_084800.1, on the reverse strand, counting down.
GTGATAGTCTTCATCGATGACATCTTGGTTTATTCTTAGTCGGAGTTAGAGCATGTGCAGAACCTCCGGTTGGTATTACAGACGTTGAGGGAGCACATATTGTATGCAAGGTTCTAAAAGTGTGAGTTCTGGTTTTCTCAAGTGACGTTCCTCGGTCACATAGTCATTAGAGATGGAATTAAGGTAGACCCAGCCAAGATTGAGGCAGGAAAGGATTGGCCAAGGCCAAGGAGTGCTTTAGAGATTAGAATTTTCCTTGGATTGGCAGGGTATTATCGACGTTTTGTGAAAGGGTTCTCGAGGATTGCGACACCACTGACAGAGCTGATACGCAAGAACCTAAAGTTTGTGTGGTTAGATAGGTGTGAGAACAACTTCCAAGAGTTGAAGCTGCAGTTGATCACTGCTCTAGTTTTGAGTCTTCCTTCAGATCATGAGAAGTTTTCGATCTACTGCGATGCATCGAGGCAAGGGTTAGGAAGTGTTCTTATGCAGGCTGGAAAGGCGATTGCCTATACATCGTGACAGTTAAAGGATTATGAACAGCACTACCCTACACATGATCTGAAGTTAGTAGTAGTGGTCTTTGCTTTGAAGGTATAAAATGACACTACCATTATGAGGAAAAGTATGATATATACACTGACCATAAGAACTTGAAGTATTTCTTTACCCATAGAGATCTTAATATGAGAGAGAGCTGTTGGCTGGAGTTGGTGAAAGATTATGATTGTGAGAATCTTTACCACACAGGGAAAGCCAACGTTGTGGCATATGCCTTAAGTCGGAGAGGTCTGGGACAACTGTTTAGTTTGAAACAGATATCAAAAGATTTGGTAGAAGATATGACCAGAGCAAGTATAGAGTTGGTGGTGGGCCAGTTAGCTAACATCACCTTGTAGTCTACTATCTTGGAGAGGATTAGAGAAGTGCAGATGAATGATCTTCAGTTGATGAGGCACAGAGAAGACGTCCTAGCTGGAGTGGCTAGGGATTACACTATCTCAGAGATAGGTTTACTGAGATACCTGGAACGGATTTGTGTTCCGATAGACTCTGCTATCAGATGTGATATTCTGGATGAATCTCATACCACACTGTATTCGCTCCATCCAGGCACCACAAAGATGTATCAGAATTTGAAATTGCTTTATTGGTGGCCTGAGATGAAGAAATATGTAATTGAATATGTGGCTAAGTGCCTAACGTGTCAGTAGGTGAAAGTTGAACATCAGAGACCAACATAGCAATTACAGCCTTTGGGTACCCGTGAATGGAAATAGGAGGACATTACTATGGACTTTGTAGTAGGATTACCTAGGACCGTGGGTCAGCATGTTTCAGTTTGGGTAATTGTGGAACGGTATACCAAATCAGCCCATTTCTTGCCAGTGAGGATGAACTTTACAGTGGATTAGGGTTGGGAAAACATATTCAAGATCTTGTTTATTTTCATGTAAATCGTATATTAAACATATTAATATAAGAAAACCAAGAATATGTTTCTAAAATTGAATTCATACAGAGAAAATGATAATAACACTTACATTATTGTGCAGCGGAATGATTGAGTCCTCCCTTCAGTTTCTCTAACCCTTGTATCCTTTCTGTCACAGGGTATCACCAAGAAACTGAACCATTCTTCAATTTTCTTCACAGTCATCCAAAGTATCCTTAGAATCACTTAGGCTAGAGTGGGCAATTCTCAACACATGAGATGTATACAATAAGAAGAAGAATAGAAGAGAATATTGAGGCTTAGAAAATGACTTATGTTGTAGAGAGAATCTAAAACCTAGAGCATCAAGAATAGATCTTCTGATTTTCAGTCAGATAGTCTTTCTGTCATCTGTTTTCAACTCTCACTTAGCATTCCTTTTATAAGCTTAATTAGGTTACTTATTTAATTAAAAAATCAATAAAATAATAGCCAATTATCAGCCCTAGGTCGAAATTCCCATGGGCCATAGGCCCGTGAAATTTCCCTTTTAATTATAAGCTCATTGGACTCAAAATCAAGACATGTATTATTTTCTATTGATTTAATTAATTAAATAATTATTTAAATTAGTTATCAAATTAATTATTTATAATTTGAATCTTGATTTAAACTTATTTATTAATTTAGATACCAATTTATCTTAATTAATGAACCTGTCCTAATTTCTCTTTTCTTCTCTAAATTACATAACTCTGTGAAACTATCCAAGATTGACCTGGTCAACTTTGATAACTCTAACTGATAATTAAATCAATTAATTGAGACTATCTAGATGATTTTATCCAAGGTTCAGTGGGGACCATGGGCCTATGAAATCAAGCTCCAATAAGTTATCATAAATTTAACAAATAAATTTACTAACTTATTAATTCCTCGTGACTCCACTAAAGACTTAGAATTGCACTCTTGAATTCATAGAACACTCTATAAAAAATATAGATACTTTATTAACTATCTATTGTTACAACCATAATTGTCACTCAATCCTCTATAGACGGTCTACAATGAGATGGGGCTAAAATATTGTTTTATACCTCATTGTATTCTATCCTTAAAATACTTAGTTCCTTGTAAATGATATTTCAGTAAACTATTATTAATTACTGAAATGAGATCTCTATCATTTAGCACCTTGAACCAAACTAAAAAGAAATCATCGTTTCACTTCTTCATCAGAAGCTATAGATGTTCATATCTATGATTAACACTCTCACTCAATTATACTACCGAGTTCCCAAGATGTAAGTATGGGCTAGTCCGTAGGGTAAGTTGGTAACGAACAAGTCATAGAACTCAAATAATACAATCAGTTAGAATACTAACCACTCAGAATTGAGATTGAATTGACCTATGGTCAACTTTATGATATGACTAGAATAGATAATAACTGTATGTTTACTTATCCTTTGTATTGTCAATATCGGTCCAGTCCGATGTAACAAATACATCTGATCTTATCTACTTTGCTAATGTTCTGGAAAGAACATAACATTGTGATGCGCAAGTAGATCATATCGTAGATTGACAAGTTAGTGTAAATCCTGTGCACTGACTAATCTTAGGACTAACTTATTTTGAATATATAATCATATTTATATTCCACTCTGAATATGTCACTATAAATATGATTAGCTATATGCTCAGGATTTAATAGAAGTTTATATTAAACAAATAATCATGAAAATAAAAAATGTAAGCAAAGTGATTGACCAAGTCAAAAAATGATTTCTATTTTTTTTATTGATAATAAAATGAGATTATAAAGAATTTGGGTTTTAATTAGGGCATAAAACCCCAACAATCAGTACGTTGATCTTTATGTGAAAGAGATATTACGCCTTCATGGGACTCCTAGGTCCATTGTGTCAGATCAGGATCCCATCATTATTTCCAAGTTTTGGGGAAGTATGCAGAAGGCTATGGGTACACAACTGAAGTTTAGTACCGCCTATCATCCTCAGACATATGGACAATTTGAGAGGACAATACATATATTAGCAAACATTCTGCGGGCATGTGTTCTAAACATTGAAGGGTCATGGATTAAGTATTTTCCATTGATTGAATTTTCTTACAACAATAGCTACCAGTTGACTATTGGAGCGACTCCTTATGAGATGTTGTATGGTCGGAAATGCAGATCACCCACCCATTGGGATGAAATGGGTGAGAGGAAATGTAGCATCCCAAATTTGCTAATAACGCTTAGGGCCTTGATTAGTGTGCCTGGAGGGCAATAAGTGATTTATTATATTAATGTGTGAATTTGATGAGAATGTGATTAGAGATGCACGTTTAGGTGAATTAAATATGCATGTGGGCCCCGTTTGGTTGTTAGGGGCATGTTTTTAATTTTAGCCCGTTGAGGGCATAAATGTAATATTTATGATTATTGTGAATATTGTGATATACTTGTGTTGCATGATCCGAGATAGTCCTAGGGAGCGGTTTAGCTAGAAAGTCACAACGGGGTCGAATACCCAACTCGGGGAAAGTTGAGGGGTATTTCGAGCATTAGACATTTTATTGGGTTATCGGGTCATGAAAATAAATATTTGGAGATATATTTGAAGTTAGAGCGTTTAAGAGGGATTATCGGGGAAATTTACTATTTTGCCCTCGGGGACGTTTTTGGTACCCCGAGCCTTGGATGTAACTTAAGTAACCTAGGATAAGTAAAACAAAACTAAGGAAACATTCAGAAACTTGGTGAAACAACCCTCTCCCTATCTTGGTGTTTCTCTCTCTTTGGAAGCTTGAGGACTTTGATGTATTAGAGAATTTGGGCTTACTTATCAAGGGAATTGAAGCTGGATGTGATTGAGGATTAGCTCAAGGGCAAAGCTATCAGTTGAGGTAAGGATTCTAGCACTTAATTATCTGGGTTTATGCTGAGTTTTGTTGGTGTTTCAAGGTTGTGCATGTGAGCTAGGTGGTGGATCACTCTTGAGTTTCTAGATGAGGTTTAGGGTTAGTTCTTGTTAGGTTTTGTTGTTGAGACTATAGTAGAGCTACTGTGGTGATTAAGTTGGGTTGTTAGATTGATTTTGGGGTAAATTGGCTTGATTTTGGTTGTGAAAATGGAGGATTTTCTGGGTTCGAAGGATCGAGCCGCGACATTGTTCTTGTTAAGCCGCGGCCCTCTAGAAAGTTGGGAGGCCAGGAAAAGGGGCGGCCCGCGGCACACTATAGGCTGGGCCACGGCTGAAATGGGGAGGCTGGTTTCTGGTTGAGGCGGGCCGCGACATGGGACCTTGGGGCCGCGGCGCTTAGTGGGTTTTTGAACCCCAAGAAGGTTTTAGGCTCGGGAATCTAAAAGTTAAGGCTCGGGATGGATTTTATCAACTGGATTGTTAGAATTCAAGGTCTCGGAGACTAGAATTATAACCCAAAGTTATTTAATGGATTAGAACTTGATGGATGGATGTTATTAATGTTGGGATTAGAAATTTATAACCCAAGTTCTATGAATTCAAGAGTGCAATTCCGAGTCTATAGTGGAGTCACTAGGAATTAATAAGTTAGTAAATTTATTTGTTAGATTTATGATAACTTATTGAAGCTTGATTTCATAGGCCCATAATCCCCATTGTACCTTGGATAAAATCATCTAGATAGTCTCAATTAATTGATTTAATTATCAATTAGAATTATCAAAGTTCACCATGTCAATTTTGGATAGTTTCACAAAGTTATGTATTTTTTAGAAGAAAAGAGAAATTATGGCAGATTTATTAATTAAGATAAATTGGTATCTAAATTAATAAATAAGTTTAAATCAAGGTTCGAATTATAAATAATTAATTTGATAAATGATTTAAATAATTATTTAATTAATTAAATCAATAGAAAATAATGCAGACCTTGATTTTAAGTCCAATGGGCTTATAATCAAATGAGAAATTTCACGGGCCTAAAGCCCATGATGATTTCGACCTAGGGCTTTAAAATGACTATTATTTTATTGATTTTTTAATTTAATTAAATGGCCTAATTGAGTCTATAAAAGGAGTGCTTAGAGAGAAGTCATCAGTGAACACAAGTCCTTTTCTAAGCCTCTTTGTTATTTTCTCTTCTTCTCTCTGTATCTATCTTATGTGTTGAGAATTGCCCACACTAGTCTATGTGATTCTAAGGATACATTGGAACACTGTGAAGAAAATAGAAGATCGATTCAGTTTCTTGATAATACTCTGCGACAGAAAGGATACAAGAGTTAGAGAAACTGAAGGAATGACTCTTTCATTCTGCTGCGTAGACTGTAAGTATTCTTGTCTTTATTTCTCTTTGAATTCAATTTTAGAAATATGTTCTAGGTTATCTCATATTAATTTGTTTAATATTAGATCTACATGAAAATAAATAAAGATCTTGTATAAGTTTCCTAACAACTGGCCTCAGAGCCTTTGATAATCTTTATTTTCATGCATGAACATGTTTAAAATTGGATTATTTGATATGTTTGAATAATTGGATGGTTTTCATGTTTTTATGAAGCATATTGATTTTATGTGAATTTTAGCAATTTTGTTGTGTTTTCTACGATATTAATTTTATATATGCTTAATTTTGTGTAAAACATGTTAAAAATTAATTGGAAAATTGTTTTGGTTTGAAAAATTGCACACAAAAAAAAATATTTGAACTTTTTTTGCCTGGCTGTCATGCGCGCGCGCGCACCCGCGCCACCACGCACACGCCCGCGCGCATGCCACGCGATGAACAGTACCAAAGGTACTATTCATCCATTTTTTTTTAAATTAAAGAAAATTAAAATTCTAGAAATTTATCATTTATAATCAAAACCAAAAATATCTTTTTTGTTTTATCATTTAATTTTTTTTTTTTTTAAATAAGATATTTTTGTTAGCTGAAATTTAAATAATTAGATATTTTCTACAAAGATTCAAATTCAAATTTAAAAATAGACTAACAACTTAATTTTAAATATTTTAATATACTAAAATATTAGAATTAAGATATGAGATATTTAAGATATTTTCTTTTAAATTCTTGATATTTTTATTAAATCTTTATTTGAAAATATAAATATATTTTTATTCTATAGTTTTTAATATTTAAATTATTTGAAATTTGAATATTGTTAGTTAGATATTTTTATGGATATTTGAATTTAATTAACTGTTTTGAGATATTTTAGTGTTGTTATAACTATTTATATATATATTTTTTAAATGATTAAAATATTAGCTAATAGTTGCAACAACACAATATATTTTTGGAAAATAGTTAAGATATATTGATTTTAAAATTTAAAATTGGTTAAATTTTGAAAAATATCATTTTTTTTCAGCCAATTAATAAAATATTTTTTTAATAAATAGGATTTAAATTAAGTTTGGTTAATTGTTGATAAATCCTATTTAAATTAAATTAATATTTTTTTTTCAAATTAACCTAAAACTAAGTTGATTGTTGATAAATGAAATTTAAATTAACTATTGTTAATTGTTGATAAATTTCATTTAAATTGACTTATTTTTGTAAAAATTTAATTAATTTGATTTTTTTGGATAAATTCTAGATAATTAATTGTGGTATTTTTGCAAATGAAATAAATTATGGTATTTTTGCATAAATTCATAGAATTGCTCATATAGTAACATGATTATGCCCATCCAATTACAACATGTCTGTTTGCACTATATGTGGTATTTTTGCAATTGAGTTTAGATGAATATAGTGGCCCATATGTTTGTTAGATATACGGATTTTTCCAAATAAAATATTCATAAAATGATAGGTTTTATTTGGGCCCATTAGAAAATGTAAAGTTTAAATTCCTCTCTTGTGGGTGATTCTACTTGTGAAGGCCCATTTGCTTTGCATGACTATAGTGGGCCTAATCAATTAATAACAATTAATAAAATGAAGGTTTAAATTCCTGTCTTTTGGACTTTGTATGGAATATAGGGGGCCTTTGTAGTGGAAACAACATACTGGACCCAACCCTCCTCCATACAAGCCCAATTGTTAAGGCCCATTTACCTGAGTTGGATTGAATTGTATAGGTTCGTTATATTAGTTAAACCTAAATATTGATTAGGAACAAATTAATTCTAAATTAATTGAATTTGTTTCAATGTGACACTTTAGAATTAATAGGAAATGATAGGACTGGTAAAGATTGAATTATATGTTTGACTATGTGTTTAGATGCCCTGCTTGCCTGATTATTTTATATAGAGCATGATGAATGAGTTAACATATGCATGATGCTAGGGCATAGCGTGTTGAGTGTTGTATGCTATTTGTGCATTGTGGATTGCTATTATGGTTGGGTGATGTGAATTGGGAGGTGGTTTTGGATGTTGTTATCATGCCTGATGAGCGGCGTCGTTGATTGCATGCATATTGTTGAGATGCCTCGACAATCATCGAGACTCCGCGGCAGTAGGGCCGAGGATGAGAACCAGGGTCAGGACCTCCACCTGCCCCAGAGAATTGGCAACAGATGTTTGCCGAAATGGAAGCTAGACTGCATCAAATAGAGGAAGAACTTCGACAGCTGAGGCAGCAAGCCCCTCCTCAAGCCACTGGGTTGTCAGTTCAGCAGGCTGTGGCACCAGTGCCGGTTCAGCCTGTTATGGAGAATAGGTGGGAACCTTTGTATGAGAGGTTTAGGAAGCAGCATCCTCCCACCTTCGAGGGTGGACCAGACCCACTGCGGGCAGAGCAGTGGATGAATATGATTTCCTCCATTTTGGATTTTATAAGGGTGGTAGGGAATGAGAGGGTAACCTGCTACATGTTCAGAGAGGATGCCCGCATCTGGTGGGATGTAGTGACTTAGAGAAGGAATGTTGCAGTTATGACTTAGGAAGAGTTCAGAAACATCTTTAATGAGAAATATTACAGTGTTGCAGTCTGAGATGTGAAGGTTGACGAGTTTATCAACCTGACTCAGAACCGGTTGACAGTTACTGAGTATGCCTTGAGATTTGACCGGTTGGCGAAGTTCGCGACAGATTTGGTGCCAACTGATGCAATGATAACTCTACAAAATAGAGTTATTTTACCACTTTTTATGTGCTAATTGTTGCTTAATTCTTGAGATTTTAATTGATTTATTAAGTTTTAAAGTAATTTTAAATTTATTGGGTTTATTTTGATTTTATATATATTTTGATGTGTTTTTATAGTTATTTTATTGTTCTATGTTGTAATTTAATTATTTAAAATTAGTATTGTTAGTTTGAATGCTAAAAATATTTTTTTATTGGAATTAAATGTTATGTAAATTAAATTTTAATTAATATTTTCATGGAAGTTGTATGGTATATTTTATTAATGAAAATATTAAATTTTAATTTAGTTTATGATTATTTTGTAGGAAACAATGTTATTTTTGTGCTTTGAAAAGTAAGGAAAAGAAAGAAAAAAATGGCAAATTTGAAAGAAAATAGCAAAAAAAATGCTCACCAGCCGTTGGGCCCAATGCTGCCTTGTCCTAGCCCAAGCCCGTGCCTCACCTCCTCACCAGCCCAGGCCCAAGCCCAGCCCATCTACCAAGCTCCTGGCCCGCACCCCATCCGGCCCACCTCCAAGCAGCCTGCCCAGCCGCGCAACACCAGAAGTCACACGCCACAGCTAGCATCTCCCCCAGTCGTGCGCCTCTGCCCAACCGAACCTCTCCACCTCAGTACCTAGCTGCCTCCCTGCCTTCACAGCCCACCGTGGGCCTGCCCAATTCACCCAACCGGCCCACCATCTCCACCTCAGCACCCAGCCGCCTGCCACAACCCACCAAGCTTCTTTTGTGTTTATTTTGAGCCCAACAAAATCACTTTTGTACCCTTGTCCCCTTTGCCAAAAATACCATTTTTTAGCCAAACTTTTCTACACATTTTACCCCAAAACATCATCATTACACCCTATAATTTACCCCTATTTTCCATATTATAATTAATTTAATCAATTTAATTAATTTAAATTGATTATTTGAATACACTTTTTTTTTGCTATAAATAAAGGGGCTTAGTGACTATTTTGGAGGAGGTTACCATACCACAAGTTCTATACTTTCAAAACCTCTCAATTCTCTTCATCTTTTTCTTCTTTTTGGTCATTTTTCCTATGAGTTTTTAGAGGAAAAATTTGGGGGTTCATCCTCCAAATTTTCCTATTTATGTTTGTAATTTTTAGTTTGTATTTTCTATTCTAGTTATGAATTTCTAATATTTTTAAGATTATTAAGGTGATGATGAAACAATATGTAACTAGATAGTATTTATTTTGTATCTTGCTTTCCCATTTTGTGCAATAAAAAGTTTATGGATTTTTTTCTTCAAATATTTTCTTTCATCTTAAATATCTTGTATTTTGGATTGTTAGCACATATTTACACTTTGTTCTTCATTAGTGCAAGAACATAATATTCTTTGTGTAAGATGTGTCATTAAATTATACACATCCATGCTTAGAACAAAAATATTATGTTTTTCCTTATAAATAATGTTCATTAATTTATTTGTTATTTCATTAGATTGATTTACACTAAATGCTTTGAAATTATAATTTTAAAAGTGAAGATAGATCCTATATTTTTATAAAAACTTGTGCTTAAATAGAATATCTAATTTGAATAAGTGATGGTTTGATTAATTTTTACTATTACTAAAACTTGGGAATCAATGTACTTATAAATATTATTGAACTTATATTTTGTAGATTCTATTATCTTAATAATCTTTCTTCTACCATCTTGTTTACAATTATTAATTTAGTTATATATTGTCTTTAATTTCTTTATTATTATCTTTTATTTTATTTTCATTATACAAATATCTCATCAATCTTTGGAGCTAGGTTAGAATTTATTAATTTTGATTTAAAATAGTTTTCTTTTTTATTTTAGACAACTCCTTTGGGTTCGACATCCTTGCTTACACGATCACTATTCTATATGAATGATTCGTGCGCTTGCGATATAAATATTTAAAACATACCCCTTTTGGGTCTATCATGCAACAAGAAGGGATAGGTTTGTGCGGGGATTGAATGTTATGATCGCCTGTGATGTTAAGATTACTTTGGATCCAGAGACTACTACATATGCCCAGGTAGTGGACAAGGCCCTTATGGCTGAGGGAGCCGAGGATCAGATATGGAGAGAGAGCTCTGTTAGGCGCGATGCCAGAAGGACGGTGCCTCCTTTTACTGGATCCAGTCGGGGTAGGAGCCCCATTGAACATAAGAGAATGGCCCTAGATTCTTTTGTTCCTCCTAGCTCGGATATGAGCACGGGGTGCTTTTAATGACCATAAGGGCGGAAGTGACAACTGGAGAAACTTTCCAATGTGTCCTCGATGCAGACGACGACATCAGGGAGAGTGCAGGATCAGGGCCTGCTTTACTTGTGGGAGTATCAATCATCTGAAGAAGGACTGCCCACAGGTCATAAAAGAGGAGTTGAAGCAGGGCGACAGCCTCGCTCCTGCCAGAGTATTAACTTTAACTCAGACTGAGGCAAAGGCTAGCCCCTCGATCGTGACAGGTCAGATTTCTAGTGCTGGTTCTTCTTATACTGCGTTGATTGATTCTGGAGCTCCCCATTCATTTGTGTCTGCTAGAGTGATAGATTAGTTGTGTAGACCTAGGGATTTGTATGCTAGGGGTTTTCAGACTTTGTTTCCAACTGGGGAACTGATAGTCTATAGGAGATGGATTAGAGTATTTCCAGTAGAGATAGATGGTAGGGAATTGTCTGTGGATCTGATTGAGCTGGTAATGGATGGCTTAGATATGATCCTAGGGATGGAGTGGTTGACAAAGTATGGGGCGACGATTGACTGCAAGCGCAGGATGGTGAATTTTGAACTAGAAGGGGAGGTGCCCTTTGTATTTGTAGGGACAGTTAGTGGACCGCGGGTACCTATGATTTCAACACTGAAGGCTAGAGACCTGATGTAGGAATTTTGCATAGGATTCCTAGCGAACATTATGGATACCTCTAGGGTTGTGTCGGTTGGACCGAGTGAGACCAGATTGGTATATGAGTTTCCAGATTTATTTCCAGCAGATTTTTCAGGGTTGCCACCACAACGGGAGATCGAGTTTGTTATAGAGTTGGCGCCAGGGGCTGAGCCAGTATCTAGGACACCTTATAGAATGGCTCTGACAGAGTTAAAGGAATTGAAGATTCAGTTGCAGGATTTACTGGATTTGGGGTTCATTAGATCGAGTTTCTCGCCATGGGGTGCTCCAGTGTTGTTCGTTAAGAAGAAGGATGGATCTCTTAGGATGTGTATTGATTATAAGGAGTTGAACATGTTGACCATCAAGAACAAGTACACATTACCTAGGATCGATGATTTATTTGACCAGTTACAGGGAAAGACAGTGTTTTCTAAGATCGACCTCTGGTCAGGTTACCACCAATTAAGGATTAAAGAGGAGGACAGACCAAAGACCGCTTTCCACACAAGATATGGACATTATGAATTCCTAGTTATGTCCTTTGGATTAACCAACGCCCATCAACTTTTATGAACATGATGAATAGGGATTTCAAGGACTATTTGGACAAGTTTGTGATTGTGTTTATTGACGACATACTAGTGTACTCTCAGTCAAAGACAGAGCATGAGTAGCATCTACGTTTGGTTTTGTAGCGGTTGAGAGAGCATAGGTTATATGCTAAGTTCAGCAAGTGTGAGTTTTGGCTACCACAAGTCATGTTTCTGGGCCATATTTTCAGTAAGCAGGGGATTCTGGTTGACCCAAGTGAGATTGAGGCAGTGAGAGATTGGCCTAGACCGAGCAGTGTTCCGAAAGTTAGGAGTTTTCTGGGATTGGCAGGGTATTATCGGTGGTTCGTTGAGGGGTTATCCAGGATAGCCACACCGTTGACTGAATTGATGAGGAAGAAGACTAAGTATGTATGGACAGACAGGTGTGAGAATAGTTTCAAGGAATTGAAGCGGCGACTGATCACCGCTCCACTGTTACTGGAAAAGATCTGACCCATCTCATGGATACCACTAACTCTCCAGTGGGTAACAAAGTTCCAAACCCCACAGCATAAAAATCACAGGGTCTACACAGTCCATCAATAATACTACTAGCAACAAAAGAGTGTGTAGCACCATAATCAATCAATACATTATAAGGGGTTCCAGCACTAAGAAGCTTACCTGTAACAACTGAGGGAGAAGCCTCAGTTTTTGCTTGTGTCAATGCGAACACTCGAGCTAGGGCCGAGCTGTTCGCTTTCCTGGGTTCTTCTTTTCTTGCCTGAGGAAAATGCTTCTTAAAATGACCTACTGCTCCACACAAATAACAGGCCTTTACCCTGCACTCTCCCAAATGGCGCCTCTTGCATCTAGGGCATTCAGGACGAGTCTTCCAGGCTTCTCTACCACCTGGAGGACCCATTGAAATACCACGAGGTTGCCTATCAGGACCTGGAGCTGGGAAGGTGTCAGGAACCTTCCTCTTCTGATCACTGGGGCCTATACCCCTACCAGAACCCACAAATGGAGGACCTGTCCTCCTGAAATCCTTTCTGGCTGCACTTTCACGCCAAATCCTGTTCTCTGCACTCTCAGCTGTGAATGCCTTCTCGACCACCTGTGCATATGTAGTAAACCCAGCCACAATGGTGATATGTACATCACGGGCTAATCTGGGCTGTAGCCCCTGAAGAAATCTCTCTTATCTGGTCCCATCAGTGGGCACCAGTTCCATGGAAAACTTTGCTAAACGATCAAACTTTAAGGCATACTCAGTGACTGACAAACTTCCCTGAAGTAGCCTAATGAACTCCTCAGCTTTAGCTGCCCTAATGGCATCATTGTAGTATTTCTCATTAAACAGAGTTTGAAACTCTTCCCAACTCAGGGCATTAACATTCTTGGTCTGGGTAATAACCTCCCACAAAATTCGGGCATTGTAACGACCCAAATTTGCTAATAGGGCTTAGGGCCTTGATTAGCGTGCCTGGGGGCAATAAATGAATTAATATGCTAATATGTGAATTTATGTGAATATATGATAAAGATGCATGTTTAGTTGAGTTAAATGTGCATGTGGGCCCCGTCTGGATAGTAGAGGTATAACTATGATAAATGTGATAAATACGATATGTATGTGATTTATCTGTGTAGCACGGCCCGAGACAGTCCTGGGGAGCGCTTAACCAGAAAGTCACAACGGGGTTGAGAATTCGACTCAGGGCGAGTCGAGGGGTAATTTGGGCATTAGTTATTATGTTGGGTTATCAGGGTATGGAAATAAATATTTGGAGATATATTCGAGGATAGAATGTCTAGGAGGGAATATTGGGGAATTTACCGTTTTGCCCTCGGGGACGTTTTGGTACCCCGAGCCTTGAGGTAACCTTAAAGCTTAAGTTAAATAAAACAAAGTTTAGGAAGCTAGTGGAGACTTAGAAACCGACACTCACCTTTCCTTCCCAGCTAAAGATAGCTTTTCATCTCTCTCTCTCTTTCACTCTCTAAGACAAACTCAAGGGAATTAAGCTTTGGGTGGCCATTAGCCAAGAACTAAGGATTGAAGCTGAGCTTGGGATTTAGAGAATCTGCACAGAAGTATAATTCATCAAGGTTAGTTCTTAATATGTTGATTTGAGCCAGTTTTGTAGCTGGTTTAAGGTTGTATAATGAAGTTGCATGTGGGCTAAGTTTTAATTGGGATTTGATAGTTAGGTTGAGTTTTGGGGGCTGATTCTTGATAGGTTTTGATGTTAAAACTGGGCTAGAACCTTTGTGATAATTATCTAGGATTGCTAGATTGGTTTTGGGTGAATTGGTTTGAAGAAAATGCAGGAAAAGGGTGAAGATTTCTGGGTTGGAGGCTAGGGCCATAACCCTAGGAGGGGCATGCCATGGCCTATGTGCGCGCGCGACCATGGGAGGCCGAGAAGCTTGAGGTGCGTCGCGGCGCTTGGTGATGCGCACCGTGGCCCGTGTGTGTTGTAGGGAAGTGCTAGCCTCTGTTTCGAGGCTAGCCGCGATGCTTGTGGGTAGGGCCGCGACTCTTAGTGCCAGTTTGAGTTTTTAAGAGTGTTTAGGCTTGGGAACTCAGTGGTTAAGGCTCGGGATGGATTTTATCACTGGATTGATAGAATTCAAGGTCCCGGAGGTTAGAGTTATGGCTCAAAGTTATTTAATGGGTGGATATTGTTAATGTGTTGTGACTAGGGTTTCAGCGAGGCTCAAGTTAGAGGACTGTGCTCGGGATAGCGGTGCTCGGAGAGCTCGGGACTCAGGTAAGAAAACCCTTGTTCCCATAGAGCTTGTATGCAGGGCTGAGCCCAATATGTTTGGATTACAGGGCGTAGCCCTTTGATTGAATTTGTTAGTGTTCAGTATATGTTTATTATGCTATGAGTGTAATTATGTGAATGATCGGCAAGAGCTGGGAACGGTGTAGGCCGAGGTCGGTAGGGGCCAGGAACGGCGAAGGGCCGGGAATGGCGTTGGGCACGTTGAGTGCAAGGCCGAGTACGGCAAGGGGCCGGAAGCAGTATTGAGCATGTGGGGTGCGAGCTGCTAGGGTGGGACCCTAAAGAATACCTGGGATATCCTCACGGTGTGGACCGCAAACCCAGGGCCGAATAAAGTGCCTGGGTCAGCTTGGCCGTATGTGTTTAGCCTACTGATGACATGTTTATATGCTATGTGTTGATTTTTGCATATGTTATCTGTTTGTGGGTTTTCTTGCTAGGCTTCGGCTCACGGATGCTCTGTGGTGTAGGTAAGGGAAAGGAGAAAGTCAAACAACCTTGAGTGTAGCAAGCATGAGGCGGCGTGTACATGTTTGGTCTGCCTGGCTGCCACAGCCAGTGGATTTTGGGAGATGATTATAGTAAAACCTAGATTTTGTCGTTTAGCTAACTTGGTTGTATTTATATGTTGTAAATATTTCTAAACAGTATTTTGGGATCCCAAGTGTTAAACTTTTATGATTTTCAATGGTATAGAGTTATTTCTAAAGTTTTTACTTTGATTATGGTTTAATTACACTTTTTCTTTAAAAACCTCGATTAGCGAGTGATTGCACATTTTAAACTCACTCAGTAACGACTCTAAGGTAGTAGGGCATTACAGGCATCCTCCTGAAACATAGAAGTGGCATAGGCCATCGTCTCATTACCAGATACCCTCATGAAATCAATGATAGTGGTAATCATACTCATCCATTGCTCCGCCTTGGCAGGATCTGCACTGCCCTAAAAACTGGTGGTTGCTGCTTCTTGAACTTTTCATAAATAGGCTCCCATTTATTTCCAACCTCAGGAAAATGCTTTGCTGCTGGCACCGACACAGGAGGTGCCTCTGATACACTAGCCACTGCAGGCGCTTGCTGCTGTTTCAGGAGACGAAGCTCTTCTCCCTGTCTAAACACTATTGCCTGCAGATTACTAATCATTTGCTGCCAGGTTACAGGAGCTGGCTGTGGAATCTGTGACTGGTCATTTTCCTGACCCTTGCTATTATTATTCTGGCCTTGATCACTTTGGCCAGCTAATGTATCTGTCTGCCTTGGATTCATTCTTATTTTCGATACCTTGCTGAAATAATGATCGATACGGCCAGTCAAGTAGTAATAACTAAACCTCTTGCTGTCTTACGATCCAAGAACAAGCAGACAATTATCATATTCCAGAGTCATACAATTATACAAGCTGATACATGTTTACATCATTTAGCACTTAGCATGTATCACATAATAGTTCACAAACAACAATACTAATAAGTATGTTCCAGCAATCTCAGTAGTAATTAGCACACAATTGCTGAGGATATAATATTTCAGGGCACAGGTTTAACATGGTGTCTCATGCATACAGGTAAAGCATATATACATATAACTACATAAATAGTTACCAAACCATAAGTCAAGCTCGACTTCAGTGATGTGTGTACATGCCCAGCCAGTCTGCAGGAACCTTAACCTTGGCACGCTCTGATACCAAGCTGTAACGCCCTGGTTACCCAAGAACAGTTACGTTGAACGGTGAACCGAAAATTTGACTCGTTACCCGAGTCCTTTGGTTGAAAACGTGCTTCTAAGTGCTATTAACAGGCTAAGGTGGAAAACCAATAAAAAGGAAATGATCTATTTTATTAAGTACATAAAACTGTTCATGGGCCCATAAAAACATTTACAAGTTATTTACAACTCAAAATGGTCACTACTGTTTCAAATTTACAAACCCGCCGACCTAAGCGGCAAAAATAGGGTAAACCCCCTAGTTCCTCTGAGAACTCCTTGGCCGTGGTGGTCAAACGGCTGCATATGTACACATCACCACCTAAGCTCTCCACTCAAGGCTGGGTGAGCTTTTCTTTCCCTTTACCTGCACCACATAACACCCATGAGCCAAAGCCCAGCAAGAAAACACAATATTGCATATAAAAATTAACAAATGATTATTATTATAATCACACAGAGCTTATAGCTCTTAAACAGATGAGTGAATATCACTTGAGGTTCTGGTAAACCATAATGAGTGACTGGCAAGCAAGTCATTAATTTAAACAAATGAGTGACTGTTGGGTAAGTCACTAATTTAAACAGTTGAGTGATTGCTGGGTAAGTCACTAGCTTAAATAGATGAGAGATTGATGGGTAAGTCTCTAGCTTAAACAGATGAGAGACTGATGGGCAAGTCTCTAACTTAACAGATGAGTGACTGATGGGTAAGTCACACAAGCACTTTTAGTTTTCATCGAACTTGAGGTCGGTCTAGCATTAACGCTCTTCTGAGTCATTTAATGCAGATGTCGATTAGATCTAATCTTTATTGGCTTGCATTGAATATGCTAAGGCCGTCATGAATCATAAGTCAGCACTGTGTGACCAGTGCCAAGTACCACTGCCGAACTTGACTAATAAGTCCCAGCTTCACAGTTAATACTGACAACTCTGCCAAATCTGACTAATTAGTCAGTACCATGCACAAGTGAGCAAGATTTGCTAAGCATTAAATAATTAATCCATGTCCACATTTACACAATCAACATGGCTCAAGAATAACCATGCATGTCACATATGGGGTGCAATTTTCTTACCTCTGATTCAAGTGAGAATGAATAAAAGAACGACCCTTGAGAATGATCTGACTTTTAGTCCTTTAGCGGTCACCTAGTCATAACCAAATATGGGACACCATCAATAAAATGATTAATAAAGGTTCCCAAACCAAGATCTAGCCTCCGGGACATCAATCCCCACTAATCTGGGTAGTAGGAACTATCTCGAGGCCTAAAACCAAGTTCCCGGGGCCAAAACACTCAAACGGGCTCAAACCTGCTCAAGTGCTGCGGCCCTAACACCTTAGGCCGCGGCCCCCAGCCACTCCAGGAGCAAGGGCCGCGGCGCCTTACACCTAGGGCCGCGGCGCCCAGCAAGGCAAACCTTGCTCCACCAACTTCTTCGAGGTAGGGCCCCGGCGCCCAAGAATAGGGTCACGGCCCCCAACCCAGAACCATCCCCAAACTCATTCTCCTTCATCCCAAACCCTCCAAAAACATACCTAAACACTTCCAAATCATCAAATCAAAGTTCCCAAGCTTCCCAATGATCCAAAACCATAAAATCCTGAGGCTCAATCGAACCAAAAACTCAACAATTCACAAAAGCCAATTCTAAGCTTAGAAACTCTTAAAACTCAAAACTTAAAACTTAGATTACCTTTGATTGGGTTGTTTCTAATCAAATCCTTCAGTCAAGAAGCTTCTAATCTTTCCTAGTATCGCTATGCCTCAATCCTCGCTTGATTTTGACTCCTAGAACTCGAGATTTCTTCGAAAATGCTTCGAACGGTAAAATGAACTAACGGGAAAAGAACGAGAGGTTTTTAACGTACGGTTCTATCTGACAAGCTACTTCAAGCTTAAGTAACCTCAAATAAAACCTAGTGCTCGGGGTCCCAAAAACACCCCCGGGGACATTATAGTGAAAACTCCCAGAATTTCCTCCTGATCTCAATAACTCCCAATTTATCATCAAATAACATTCTCATAACTCACTATCCCAATAAAAGACCCCTGTTATGACAAAACTGCTAATTTATAATATAAGACCGTCTCATGCCGAATAGCTCGAATATATCTCCATAATATTGGGATCTCATTCACAAATCACAATATGCACCCAAATATACAAACATGCCCTCAACGGGCCAAATTACCAAAATATAATAATAATCAAATGTGGACCCACATGCATGAATATAACATCATATTATAATATAATTCACATAAACATGCATATATTCATTTAATGGTATAATCAAACAGTTATGGCCCTCCCGGCCTACTAATCCAGCCATTAAACCGCATTAGGGATTTCATGGCATTACAGACGTGGTGGATTATGTGGCTAAGTGCTTAACTTGTCAGCAAGTAAAGGCTGAACATCAAAGGCCGGCAGGGTTATTGTAGCCTCTAAGGATTCCAGAGTGGAAGTGGGAGGATAACAACATGGACTTCGTGGTTGCTTTTCTGAAGACTGTGGGACAGCATGATTTGGTGTGGGTGATTGTGGATAGGTATACCAAGTCCGCCGACTTTTTACCTGTCAGGACTACTTATACTATGGAGCAGTATGTTGGGCTGTATGTGAAGGAAATTATTCGACTTCATGGGGCTCCGAGGTCGATGGTATCTGACAGAGACCCCACCTTCACCTCCAAGTTTTGGAAGAGTTTGCAGAAGGCTATGGGCACGCAATTGTGGTTTAGTACCGCTTATCATCCTCAAACAAATGGACAGTCTGAGAGGATGATTCAGATACTAGACGATGTGCTACGAGCCTGTGTGCTGGATTGAGTTTTCATACAATAACAGTTATCAGGCGACTATCAGAGTGGCTCCGTATGAGATGCTATATGGGAGGAAGTGCAGACCACCTATCCATTGGGATGAGATGGGTGAGAGGAGATACTTGGGACCTGATATGGTTCAGAGGACCAATGAGGCAATTGAAAAGATTATAGGTCGAATGCTCGCCTCCCAGAGTCGCCAGAGGAGTTACTCAAACTTGAAACGCAGAAGCGTAGAGTTTCAAGTCGGTGATCATGTGTTTCTTAGGGTTTCACCTTTGAGAGGAGTGAAATGGTTTGGTGTTCGGGGCAAGCTGAGCCCTAGGTTTGTTGGCCCCTTTAAGATTCTGGAACGGGTTGGAGAGGTAGCTTACAGGTTGGCAATGCCTCCAGCTCTATCAGGGGTTCATGACGTTTTTCACTTGTCCATGCTCTGGAAGTATGTATCAGATTCAACTCATGTATTGAGTTATGAGAACTTGGAGCAAGACAAGGATTTGTCATTTGAGGAGAAGCTGGTTCAGATTATTGATCGGAAGGATAAAATCTTGCGGAGCAAGACCATCGTCTTGGTGAAAGTGTTGTGGAGGAACAACAAGATTGAGGAGGAAACGTGGGAACTTGAATAGTATATGCGGGAGCGGTATCCTGAGTTATTCAGGTAATTTCGAGGATGAAATTTTTGTAAAGAGGGGATAGTTGTAGAGTTCAGAATTTGCTAATAAGGCTTAGGGCCTTAATTAGCATGCCTGGAGGGCAATAAGTGAATTATTATATTAATGTGTGAATTTGATGAGAATGTGATTAGAGATGCACGTTTAGGTGAATTAAATATGCATGTGGGCCTCGTTTGGTTGTTAGGGGCATATTTGTAATTTTAGCCCGTTGAGGGCATAAATGCAATATTTATGATTATTGTGAATATTGTGATATACTTGTGTTGCACGATCCGAGATAGTCCTAGGGAGCAGTTTAGCTAGAAAGTCACAACAAGGTCGAATACCCAACTCGGGGCTAGTCGAGGGGTATTTCGAGCATTAGACATTTTATTGGGTTATCGGGTTATGAAAATAAATATTTGGAGATATATTTGAAGTTAGAACGTTTAAGAGGGATTATCGGGAAAATTTACTATTTTGCCCTCGGGGACGTTTTTGGTACCCCGAGCCTTGGAGATAACTTAAGTAACCTAGGATAAGTAAAACAAAAGTAAGGAACACATTCAGAAACTTGGTGAACCGACCCTTTCCCTATCTTGGTGTTTCTCTCTCTTTGGAAGCTTGAGGACTTTGATGTATTAGAGAATTTGGGCTTACTTATCAAGGGAATTGAAGCTGACTGTGATTGAGGATTAGCTCAAGGGCAAAGCTATCCGTTGAGGTAAGGATCCTAGAACTTAATTATCTGGGTTTATGCTGAGTTTTCTTGGCATTTCAAGGTTATGCATGTGAGCTAGGTGGTGGATCACTCTTGAGATTCTAGATGAGGTTTAGGGTAAGTTCTTGTTAGGTTTTGTTCCTGAGACTATAGTGGAACTACTCTGGTGATTAAGTTGAGTTTTAGATTGATTTTGGGGTAAATTGGCTTGGTTTTGGTTGTGAAAATGGAAGATTTTTCTGGGTTCGAAGGGTCGGGCCGTGACATTATTCTTCTTGAGTCGTGGCCCTCTAGAACAGTTGGGAGGCCAGGAAGAGGGGCGGGCCGCGGCACACTATAGGCTGGGCTGCGGCCCGCGGCGCGCCTAGGCTGAAATGGGGAGGCTGGTTTCTGGTTGAAGCGGGCCGCGGCATGGGACCTTGGGGCCACAACTCTTAGTGGGTTTTTGAACCCCAAGAAGGTTTTAGGCTCGGGAATCCAAATGTTAAGGCTCATGATGGATTTTATCATCCGGATTGATAGAATTCAAGGTCCTGGAGACTAGAATTATAACCCAAAGTTATTTAATGGATTAGAACTTGATGGATGGATGTTATTAATACATTGTGACTAGGTTTTTAGCGAGGCTCGGACTAGGGGACTATGCTCGGGACATCGGTGCTCGGGAAGCTCGGGACACAGGTAAGAAAACTGTTGTACCCATAGAGCAGGGCATGGCACTATAGTATGTGTTGCAGGGCACGAACCTATGCGATTGTGATGCAGGGCGTAGCCCCATTGTCTATGTTTATGTATGTTTAAGTATTTGTTAAATTATACTATGTGTGCATATTTATGGATGAACGATAAGGGCCGGGAACAGTGAAGGCCAAGAACGGCGAGGGCCGGGAATGGCAAGGGCCAAGAACGGCAAGGCCGAGTATGGCAAGGGGCCGGGAGCAGTGTTAAGCACGCAGAGTGCGAGTTGCCCGGGTGAGACCCTTATTGGATACCTGGGATATCCTCATGGTGTAGACCGCGAACCCAGGGCCTGGTAAAGCGCCTGGGACGGCATGGCCGTATGTGTTTAGCCTATTGGCAATTTTATTATATGCTAATTGGTAGCTATGCATATGTTGATTGCGTGTGTGGAGTTTTCTTGCCGGACTTCAGCTCATGGGTGCTCTATGGTGCAGGTAGGGGCTAGGGGAAGGTCGACCAACCATGAGTATGGAGAGCGTGAAGCGACATGTACATATTTGGCCTGCCTGGTTGCCACAACCAGGGGTATTTTTTGGAGATGTTTGTATTAAACCTAATTTTGTCCTTTAATCGACTTTAATCATATTTTGAGTTGTAAATATTTCTAAACTGTATTTTGGGATCCTAAATGTATAACACTTTATAATTTCAATGAATGGTTACACTTTCAAATTATATGATTTTTATTATAGTTTAGCTACACTCTTAACCTAAAACCTCAATTAGCGAGTTAATTGCACGTTTAAAACTCACTTAGTAATGGCTCTAAGGAAGTAGGGCGTTACAAGAAATATTTGGGTCCTAAAGTAGTTCAGGGGACCAATGAGGCTATTGAGAAGATTAGAGATTAGATGCTCACTTCTCAGAGTAGGAAAAAGAACTACGCTGATCCCAAGCGTAGAGACATAGAGTTCCAGACTGGGGACTATGTTTTCTTCCGTGTTTCACCATTGAGAGGGGTGAAGCGGTTTGGGAAGAAGGGCAAGTTGAGATCTCTTAGTGTGCTCTGCAACCTCCCTCATTTTCTTGATACAAGCTTGTGCACCCTCCACTATGGCGTACAACATGCCAACTAGCTCCAGAGACGCAAGATGTCCCTTCTTTGCTTGCGACCACCAACATCACGCTGACGCTGGTCCCCAGCTCGGAGTGACTGTTGAATGATGCAGTTCGTACATCCATCTGTAGCAACCGATCAAAGACTCCTACTACGAACTGAAGCAGGAGTTGAACGATGACCAATTTTTGACCCAGAAGGGTTGTTCATCGTCACAGTTCTGGGATGGGGGTCCTGAAGTCTTCAGACAACATCTTGTTGGAGAACTACACGGTTGGGAAAGAGTTTACAACAAAAGTGAACTCTACGTGGTTTTATATTTGGGTATAGTTGCAATAATCACTTGTTGGAGGTCCATTTTATATCACCACTAGCATTTTTACAATGTATTTTTATGTTAGTAACTTCTCAGGTAAAGACCATGTTTGATTTCATAGAAAGATAGGGATCATTTAATAATCTTGGGTTAAAGGAATGTATTTTAGTTTATTGATCTGGATTTACATAAAGGTTAACTACATTTTTCCTTTAAAAATACATACTTTATTCGGCCAACCATGTTGTCTTTATGTTCAACCCTAGGTAAGACTAAATATTTATTTTAGTGAAAGTTCTGAAGTGTTTTTTTTTTCTGACCAGTCGAAATACGAAATTTTATTTATCATGGACGAGGAAACCCTTGCAATGCACAAAGCATGCATGAGAAAAGAAAATTTCTAGGATAACATTGTCATCAAATCATAGAATTTTATTTGATATACGACAAAATGTTCAAAGTATGTTCATTGTGTAGGTCATTAATATAAAGAATAAGTTGTTCAAAATATCATGATTTCAATATCTTGCTTGTCTTATGCACATTGGCAGAGGGAGGTGGGTCATGTGGGGGCATGTGCCCCCACTCAAGTTTTACATTTAAAAAAAAAAAAAAAAAGGTTTGAACCCACCCATAAATATACACACACAAATTATAGTGATGCCAAATAAATAATTTTGTCTACTTTGCATATAAGTGAAAGAAAAAAAACATTACATACACGTACAATACATGTATATATATAAGTAGTATGATTTTTGGTATAAAAACAAAAATTTTGATCAACCAATATGTATATATATATATAAGTAGTCTAGTTGTTGAACTATATATAAGATAGTTATAAAAAAATCTAACATAATTTCGTTGTTTTTTATTATTTAGTACTTCTTATTTTTAATATTTATTTACATTTATCTAATTTCTAATGACTTTTTTTAAAAATAATTAACTCTTATTTAAATTTATATACTCTTTATTTGGAAAATTTTGAATCATTTACGATGTCGAAATCATATTTCAAATATTTTGTTGCACATGTGTATAAAAAAAACAAACACATGTGCAACCCTATTTTTGATACCTTAAATTATTTAGAATTTTCTGAAATTTTTTGTGATGTCTGTTATGACTACAATGCATACAATCATATAAAAACAATGAAGACTCTAATTATCTACATACCAAAAACATAAATGGTACACCGATAGCCCCTTTTAGAGAGGAATTTCTCAATATTTTTATAACAGTAATTTTTTTTGCCCCCATTGTACTTTGTCGCTGGCTTCACCACTGCTTATGCATGCAGGTTTTATTATTTGATGTCATTATATACATATACTTATAATTTAAGGCATGCAATCGTTGTATGTTGCTAAGTCATTAGATAAATATAATAGTAGATATAAATAATATTTTAAACTTATTCAAGAAAACCGTTAAAGATTGTTATTTTATTGGAATTTCTTTTAGAAATATTAAAGATAACATAAATTTAATAATTTATGTTTTCATGATTTTTTTTCCTTCGAACACACAACGAACAATTAATATACAAAAAAAATTGTAATATATTATAAAATTACGGTACTCGTTAAGGAGAGTATACCCGACTATATCCGATTTGGACTCGTTTTGATTCATCAAGACACGCATTAGGGTCAAAATTACCGAGTTGGATTCATTTGGATTCACCGAGTCATGAATTAGGGTGAATAATACCATCAAAACACTCGTTTGGGAGCATCGACTTCCTTGCAACTCATTTCGAGTCACTGAGGCACTTATTAGGGAGACTATATTCGATTGGAACTCGTTTCGATTATGCGAGACATGCATTAGGGTTAAAATTCTCGAGTTGGATTCGTTTGGATTCACCGAGTCACGCATTAGAGTGAAAATACCATCACATCACTCGTTTGGGAGCAACGACTCCCGTGTGAGTCACCGAGGCACTTATTAAGGTGATTATACCCAATTTGGACTCATTTCAATTCACTGAGACACGCATTAGGGATGAAATTCTTGAGTTGGATTCGTTTGGATTCACCAAGTCACGCATTAGGGTGAATAATACCATCACGACATTCGTTTGACAGCACTGAATTACTTGTAACTCATTGAGAGTCACTGTGGCACTTATTAGGGTGATTATAACCGATTAGGACTTGTTTTGATTCACCAAGGCACACATTAGGGTCAAAATTCCTGAGTTGGATTCGTTTGGATTCACCTAGTCATGCATTAGGGTCAAAATTCCTCATATTCCCTCCTAAACGTTCTAACTTCAAATATATCTCCAAATATTTATTTTCATAACCCAATAATATGTTTATTGCTCGAAATACCCCTCAACCCGCCTCGAGTCGGGTATTCGACCCCTTTATGACCTTCTAGCTAAATCGCTCCCTAGGACTGTCTCGGATCGTGCAACACAAATATATCACAATATTCACAAATAGTACATTTATGCCGTCAACGAGCTAAAATTACAAACATGCCCCTACTAACCAAACAGGGCCCACATGCACATTTAATTCACCTAAACATGCATTTCTAATCACATACTCATCAAATTCACATATTTAGATAGTAAACCACTTATTGCCCTCCAGCACGCTAATCAAGGCCCTAAGCCTTATTAGCAAATTTAGGACGCTACGACCGACTTCCTTGAAACTCATTGCGAGTTACAGAGGAACTTATTAAGGTTATTATACCCGATTGAGACTCTTTTTGATTCACCGAGACACGCATTAGGGACGAAAATCCTGAGTTGGATTTGTTTGGATTCACTGAGTCACACATTAGGGTGAATAATACCATCACGACACTCCTTCGGGAGCACCGAATTCCTTGAAACTCATTGCGAGTCACCAAGACACTTATTAGGGTGATTTTACCCGATTGGGACTCGTTTCGATTTACCGAAACACACATTAGGGATGGAATTCCCAAGTTGGATTCGTTTGGATTCACCGAGTCACGCATTAGGGTGAATAATACCATCACGACACTCGTTCGGGAGCACCGAATTCCTTGCAACTCATTGCAAGTCACCGAGGCACTTATTAGGGTGATTATACCTGATTGGGACTCGTTTCGATTCATTAAGACACCCTTTAGGGTCGAAATTCCCAAGTTGGATTTGTTTGGATTCACCGAGTCATGAATTAGGGGTGAATATACCTTAGTTGACAAATATAACATATTTATTAGGGATTTGAGTAATATAGACTTGGTAGGTGAGGAAGTGTACACGTGACTTCAATGTTTATATCTAACTAGTACAAGGCAAGGATTTTATTTTAATGAAAACAGTTATTACTATCCACTTTTTATGTGGTGTCTTATATACTCAGTTTTGGTTGTGCTTAATCTAGTAACTTAGAAAACAAAACTAATAAATAAAGGGTAGGTAACCATTTGGTACCATGTGTTTTTGCAAAATATCATTTTGGTACCATGTGTTTACAATAATGCTCATTTGGTACCCTGTATTTTGAAATCGTACATATTTGGTACCCTTTATTATAAAATCGTACATATTTGATACCCTAAAATCAAATTTAATAAAATATTACAAATTTAATCAAAATTCTCTTAATTATATGAGTTCCAAATTTATATTTAATTACTTAATTACATATAATTGATGACAGTTTGGTCATATTGACAAAATTTTATCTATCAAATCAAAGTATAAGGTACCAAATATGTATGATTTTAAAATACAGGGTACCATATGAGCATTATTGAAGATAGAGGGTACCAAAATGATACTTTGCAAAAACACAGGGTACCAAATGAGTAAATTCCCATAAATAAAAGAGAGTTAATTACTATTATTATTATTTTTTAAATAAAATAAAAATATATTGTTTTTAGAAAAAAGTTGAACAAAAAAAATGAGAAAATAAATAGATTGATTTAGAATAATTTAGAGTGCCTTTAAGTAAATAAATAGATTTGTAATATTTAAAAAAATTAGAAAAACTAAGAAAATACATCATCTCCTTGGGACTCTCATTTATATAATTATATAGATTTATAATATTTTATAAAAAAGAATACAATATGTGTAAGGAAATTATAATTTTTTTTATAATGATAAAAAATTATAATTTTTGTATACACTTAGTAATTCTTCCAATTTTCTTTAATGTTATATATGTTTGTATAATTCACCCGAAATTATATATATCATATAAATTTGATAAACAAAAAAAAAAACAAATATAACTATTGGGCAAGATTGAGTTAAATCAATGAGAAAATAGACAAATCATATATTATTGATTATAGGAAGCTACATCACCTCCATATAACTCTCATTTATATAAGTAAATAGATAAGAAAAAAATATTAAGATTTGGACAAATTACAAATCAAAGTAAATGAATGGTTTATTTATAGCCTAAAAATATAACCCCACAATGGTTTGTAAACCACGTGGGACTATAGGGATTTTTGAAATTGTTAGTTAATTATTTTGTTAAAAAAAAAATTAGAAAAACCACAAATTATGAGAAAATAGATAAATCGTATATTATTGATTATAGGAAGCCACATCACCTCCATATAGCTCTCATTTATATAAGTATATAGATATAGATTTAATTTTTTCAATTTGCTAATACTTTTTCTAATTCTTATATAAAAATATGATGAATTATATCATAATTTCATTTTTTTCCTTCTCTTTTTTTCTTATATTATTAGCAAAAAAAGATAAATCATAACACACAAAAAATCAATATTATAGGGTCTTAATTTCCTTGACTATCTTAAACTTATTAATATGTTAGAGTGTCTATTTTTTTCTTCAAAACGAACTCAATATCCAGGGCCGGCCCTGAGTGGTATGAGACCCTATACAAAATATGCTATTTTAAAAAAAATTATATATAAAATGAAACTTTTTAAAATTTTGGCAGCCTTTGCGTATTTAAATTTGGGGTCTCATTATGTGGGGGCCCTTGGCACAGGCCTAACCCGCCTGTGCCCAGGGCCGAGCCTGTCAATATCACCACACCATAAAATTTTGTATATACCACTTTAAAGATTGTGAACATGACTTTTTTTTTTTCAAAATATAGGTGATAATATATATGTATATATATACATTCTTGTTACACTATATATTTATAATTTTTTTCAATATATAAAAATGTATACTACAAAATTAAAAGAAGTATAAATAATATGTTAAATATTAATATAATTTTGATAAACTCAAAAAAATAATAATATAAATATGAGGCAAGATTGAGTTAAATCAATCATCATAAGAAAAAAATATTGGTTTATACCTTTTTGGACCATGTGTTTTATCCTATTACCTGTTTGGACCACGTGTTTTGATAAATTCCTTTTTTGACCATGTGTTTTGTAAAATTGTTCAAATAGGCCTCTAAACCCAATTTTGATGAAAAAAAAATTGAATGTATAACAATACAGTTGTTAGGCTAAATAATTTTGTTTTGTTTTAAATTGTTAGTTTGGTGAATTCTTTGTAATATTAGCTCAGAAAACTTTAATTAAAATCGAGTTTATGGTTCTATTTGAACAATTTTACTAAAACACAGGGTCCAAAAAGTCATTTGTCAAAACACAGTGTCCAAATAAGTAATTGGATAAAACATAGGGTACAAAAATGTATAAACCCAAAAAATAATAATATTTGGACAAATTACAAATCAAAGTCAATTAATGGTTTATTTATAGCCTAAAACTATAACCCCCACAATGATTTATAAAGACTATAGAGATTTTTGAAATTGTTAATTAATTCTTTTGTTAAATAAAAAAAATTAGAAAAACCACAAATTGTGAGGAAATAGGTAAATCATATATTATTGATTCTAGAAAACCACATCACCATACAATGAGTAAGGAAATTATATATTTTTTATAATGATATAAAATTATAATTTTTCTATGCACTTAGTAATTCTTCTATTTTTCTTTAATGTTATATATGTTTGTGTAATTCACCTGAAATTATATATACATACACATATATTAGATCATTACTTAAAACTATCACATAAATCATTTTTTTTAATTTGCTATTGCCTTTTCTAATGCTTATATAAAAAAATATGAAGAACTATATCATAATTTCATTTTTTCTCTCTTTTATCTTATATGATTAGCACAAAAGATAAATCATAACATTAAAAAATTAATATTATAGGGTCTTAATTTCCTCGACTATCTTAAACTTATTAGTATGTTAGAGTGACTATTTTTTTTCTCAAACAAACTCAATATCACCACACCATAAAATCTTTTATATACCACTTCAAAGATTGTGAACAATAATTTTTTTTTAAAAATGTGATAAAATATATATATACATTCTTGTTACACTATATATTTATTATGTTTTTCAATATATAAAAATTTACACTATAAAATTTAAAATATAAATATAAATAATATGTTAAATATTAATATCAATTTGATAAACTCAAAAAAAAAAAAAAAACTATGGGGTAAGATTTAGTTAAATCAATAAAAAAATATTAATATTTGGACAAATTACAAATCAAAATCAAAGAAGAGTTTATTTATAGCCTAAAAGTTTAACCCCACAATGATTTGTAAACCGTGTGGGACTATAGGAATTTTTGAAATTGTTAATTAATTCTTTTGTTAAATAAAAAAATTAGAAAAGTCACAAATTATGAGAAAATAGAGAAATCATATATTATTGATTCCAAGAAGCCACATTACTTCCATATAAGTCTCATTTATATAAATATATTGATTGACAGTCTCACTTGGTCAAAAACATATATTAATCCCGACATATAATTCTTAACCTTTGTCGTAGTTTGGAAAAGAAGATAAACTAATATCTAAAATTTATTGAAACCCTAAGCATCAGGCGATGCTACACCACTTGGGTGGTAACGCATCGCTATCCTTGCTATTTTGGGTCACTTCCAAAGGTCCAAAAATTGCTCCAAATGCTAACAAAAGTTTTGGGAACCCTTAGATATCTCCTTGCATGAATTTGGACCCAAAAACACATTTTTAAAGTGCATACAATTGAAGCTCAAATTTCACATCTTCACTATGTCAAATTTACTAAGTGTTTATACCTTACTTGTCTTTTAACACTTATCTTTATATTTAACCAATTGTAACAATCCCCCACTTGGTTAAATACAAGCCTCGTTCTCTAGCTTAAAACAATTTTAGTGCATAAAATAAAGTTCCTTTCGGTTTGAACTTTACCTTAGTGAAAATACCACAAAGTATTATTGAAATCATTAGTTGCTTATAGCTTGAACCAAGTATTCCATATGATAAAATCGGTGATACCTCACACACCTCCACCACTTCTTTTGTTTTCCAACTTTCTTGCTTAGCACTATCATGGCCATGTGCTCATCTCTCCATGAACTTTCCAAGGAGAAACTCCAACTCCTACGAGAGGCGGCACCACCTCCAAGTCGACATAGGTGAAGTTATTACAACATCTTTGCTACCTTTATAGATGCTTGTTGCACTCAATTTAACTTCATTAAAAGCCCTAGGCTTAACTCTAACTCGGTAGGAACCAACACTAACCATCTCGGATGGAACTCACCATCTGATTTAGTGTTTAAACTATTCACTTATCAATGACTTGTTCTTACCCATTGAACTATTTCCCTTGATTTGTACAAGTTGAGAGTTGGGTTGCCATCATTGGTGAATCTATTATTCTAGAAGTTTCAATCCCATCCCTTTTGAAGTAGAAATTACTAACTGTAATGCCCTACTACCTTAGAGCCGTTACTAAGTGAGTTTAAATCATGCAATTAACTCGCTAATCGAGGTTTTAAGACAAAAGTGTAATTAAACTATAATCAGAGTCATAAACTTTGAAAATAAACCATTTACTAAAAAATCATAAAGCGTTTAACATTTGGGATCCCAAAATTCTGTTTAGAAATATTTACAATTCAAAAGTATAATCAAAGTCGGCTAAACGACAAAATAGAATTTGGTGCAAAGCATCTCCCAAAAATATCCCTGGCCGTGGCAGCTAGACAGACCAGACATGTACGCGCCGCTCGTCACGCTCTCCATACTCAAGGTTGATCGACTTTTCCCTTGCCCTTACCTGCACCATAGAGCACTCGTGAGCAGAAGCGCAGCAAGAAAAACCCTCACAAGCAGATAACATATGCATATCAAACACTTAAAATGAAAACAAGCCATCCTCAGGCTATATACATACGACCATGTCGTCCCAGGCACTGGGTTCGCGGTCCACGTTGTGAGGATTTCCCAGGTATCCTTTAGGGTCTACCCTGGCAACTCACACTTCGCGTGCTAAACGCTGCTCCCGGCCCCTTGCCGTTCTCGGCCTTCGCCGTTCCCGGCCCTCGCCGTTCCCGACTCTTGTTGTTCATTCACAAGTATGCACACATAGCATAATTAAACAGATACTTAAACATGAATAGACTCAATCAAAGGGCAATGCCCTGCAACACAATCATATAGGGTCGAGCCCTTCAACAAAATCATATGGGTCGTGCCCTGCAACACAAGCTCTACGGAAACAACAATTTTCTTACTTGTATCCCGAGCTTCCCAAGCACCGATGTCCCGAGCACAGTCCCCTAGTCTGAGCCTCACTGAAACCCTAGTCACAACACACCAACAATATCCATCCATCAAGTTCTAATCCATTAAATAACTTCTGGTCATAATTCTAGTCTCCCAAACCTTGAATTCTATCAATCTGGGTGATAAAATCAATCCCGAGCCTTAACCTTTGAGTTCCCAAGCCTAAACACACTTTAAAGCCCAAAAATTCACTAAGAGTCGCGGCCCCATGAGGCCATGCCGCGACCTGCCCCCAAACCCAAGAGCAGCCCCAAAACAGGGCAGGCGTGCCGCGGCCCGCCCCTCTTCCAAGCCACCATTCTGCTTCAAAGGGTCGCGACTCAGCAAGAACAATGTCATGGCCCGACCCTTCGAACCCAGAAAAATCCTCCATTAATCACAGAAGCTATACTATGTTTCCAGTAACAAAACCTAACAAAGAACTAGCTCTAAACCTCATCAAATCTCAAGAATAATCCTTCACCTATCTAACATGCAATACTCTAGAATTTCAGTAGAAAACCAGCTGCAATTCAACACAACTCAACATATTAAAAAGCTTACCTTGGGCAGAAGTGAATCCCTAAATCAGTTCCCTAAACTCTAAGCCTCTAGCTCCCAAAATCCCAGCTGAAATTCCTTAGTCTTTGATTAGATTCTCCAAGGTTTCCCCAAGCTTCCAAAGGAGAGAAGACAAGAGAGAGATAGAGACAGAGATAGGGTCGGTTTAGAGAATTATGAGGGTTTCTTATATTTTGTTTTATTTAACTTAAGTCTATAAGGTTACCTCAAAGATTCGGGGTGCCAAAAACGTCCCCGTGGGCAAAATGGTAAATTTCCCCAATTTTTCTCTCTTAAACATTCTAACCTCAAATATATCTCCAAATATTTATTTCCATAACCCGATAACCCATAAAACGTCCAATTCCCCGAAGTACCCCTCGACTTGCCCTAAGTCGAATTTTCGACCCCGTTGTGACTTTCTAGCTAACCGCTCCCTAAGACTGTCTCGGATCGTGCAACACAGATATTTCACAAATATGTCACAATTATTCACATTTATCACATTTATGCTCTCCGCGAGCTAAAATTACAATCATGCCCCTAATAACCAGATGGGGCCCACATGCATATTTGATTCACCTAAACATAAATCTCTAATCACATACTCATGAAAATTCACATATAATAACAATCAATCACTTATTGCCCTCCAATCACGCTAATCAAGGCCCTAAGCCTTATCAGCAAATTTGGGTCGCTACACTAAACTTCTCACAAGAGGTTTTGTAAATAGATTCGCTAAGTTATCACTTGTCTTAACATATGAAATCGATATGATTTCACCTTGAATCAATTGTCTCATATATTCATGTCTTAGACTAATGTATCTAGACTTTCCATTATATACACTATTATATGCTCTAGCAAGTGTGGATTGACTATCACAATGTATTGAAATTATTGATACCATATCCATTGTTAAAGGAATATCACGAGATTCCTAAGCCACTCAACCTCTTTTTCGGTTACCGCTAAAACTATAAACTCCGCTTCCATGATTGAGTGTAATATACAAGTTTTCTTCTTGGAGCCCCATGAGACTGCACCTCCTCCAAGAGTAAACACCCAACAGGTGGTGGAGAGATTATCTCCAACTCTCGATATCCAATTAGCATCGGAATATCCTTCAAGTATCTTTGGAAGTTTGTATAGCGAAGACTATACTCTTTGGTACCCTTAAGATAACCAAGAATTATTTCAATAGCTTTCCAATGCTTGATACTTGGATTTCTAGTAAGCCTACTAATTTTACTAACTGCATATTCAATATCCGCTCTTGTGCAATGAGCGGCGTACATTAGGCTTCCTATTGCACTTGCATATTCCAATTGAGCCACTGCTCTTCCTTCATTCTTTTCAAACTTCATGTTTGAATCAAATGGTGTAAGTGCCTGTTTGATTTTGAGATGTCTAAATTTGTCGAGCACTTTCTCAACATAGTGGGTTTGACTCAACACACAACCCCCAGTATTCCTTCTAACTTTGATACCTAGAATGGTATCAACCTTTCCAAGGTCTTTCATTTTAAAGTTAGAAGATAGAAACCTCTTCGTTTCTATTATTCATTTCATGTCATTACTCAAAATCAACATATCATCTACATATAGACACACAAGTATGACATAGTCACCACAAGTCTTATAGTGTAAGCACTTGTCTGCATTGTTGTGTCTAAATCCATTAGAAACAATGATTATATCAAACTTCTCATGCCATTGTTTTGGAGCTTGTTTCAAACCATATCATGATTTGACAAGTCTACACACTTTATGTTCATATCTTTGAAGAACAAAACCCTCCGGTTGTTCCATATAGACATCTTCCTCGAGATCCCCATTTAGGAATGTTGTTTTGACAACCATTTGGTGAACATACATGTTATATATAGATGATAAGACAAACAACAATCTTATAGAAGTAGTTCTTACTACCGGTGCATATGTGTCAAAGAAATATATTCCATCTCTTTGTTTGAATCCTTTGGCTACTAACCTAGCCTTGAAGGTTTGTATGGTGCCATCGGTATGGTATTTATTTCTAAATACCCATTTGCCCCCAATTGGTTTGGACCCCTTTGGAAGGTCAACCGATTCCCAAGTGTGGTTTGACATAATTGAATTCATTTCATCATTAATTGCCTCATTCAAAAAAGCAGAGTCTCTTGAGGACATTGCTTCTTTGAAAGTTTTTGGATCATCTTCTATTTGACGTAGTATTCGATGTTTCCAAGTAACTTCCTCATTATCACCTTAAAGAAGGTATAATGTCTCTATTTGAGAACACTTCTCACTTGATCCCAAATCTTTGAGCCTTTGGCTCCTTCTAGGAAATTGAGGCTGCTCACCAACCATTCTAGGAGTCTTCTCTTGAGGCTCTCTAGTTTGAGTTGGTTCTAACTTGTTCTCATCGCATGACATGTTCTCAAAGATCTCAACCTCTCTAGATTCAATTATTACATTAGACTCCAAGTCTAATAATCTATAAGCTTTGCTATTTTGGGCATAACCCACAAATGTAGATCTTATAGCCCTTGGAACCAACTTGGTCCTTTTAGGATCGGTGCTCTTGTAATAAGCAAGACACCCCCAAACTTTAAGACAACCAATGTTTGGTTTCTTTCCTTTACATAGCTCATATGGAGAGATATTATTTTTCTTCATGGGAATACGATTCAAAATATGACAAGCGGATAGCAAGGCTTCACCCCACAAACTAAAATTCAATTTAGAGTGTAATAGCATAGCATTAATCATCTCAATAAATGCTCTATTTTTTATTTCCGCTATACCATTTTTTTGTGGAGTATAAGGGGTTGTACATTCATGAATTATTTCATGCTCTTCAAAAAACAAGTTGAATTCATTTGAAAAATATTCACCACCCCTATCACTTCTAAGCACTTTAATTTTCCTTTTCAAGTTGATTTTCAACTTTCGCTTTATAAACCTTAAACACATCAAATGCTTCATCTTTATTCTTAAGCAAATATACATATGTGATCCTAGAGCAATCATCAATGAAAGTAATAAAATATCTGCTTCATCCTCTAGTCAATATTCCATTAAGTTCACATAAATCACTATGTATCAAATCTAACAACTAAGAGTTCCTTTCAACACTAGGAAAATGCTTATTTACCATTTTAGATTTAACGCATAATTCACATTTATCATGCTCAATATTATCACAATATATTAATCTACATTTGATAGCCCTTTTAATTGTGTTAAATCCAATTAATAGAATTTGAGTCAAGCATATAACAAGAAGAAGAAGAAGAAGAAACTTTATTGTACACATAGTCAATAGATGTACAAAGTTTGAACATGCCATCACAAGCATATCCCTTTCCCACAAAACCATTATCTTTAGATAAAATGAGCTTGCCTAATATATCACAACCTTGATTCCCGGCTTGTCAAGTAAATTGCCACTCACAAGGTTTCTACTCATTTCCGGTACATACAAGACATTGGTGAGTAGAACCTTCTTGCTGGATGTGAAGATCAAATCAATGGTTCCCTTTCCTTCAACCTTTGAAATTTTCTCATTCCCATTTGTATCCCATGCCCTTCCTTTGAAGATTCAAAGGTCTTGAAAAGAGTTCTATCATAGGTAACATGAACGGTGGCACAAGTATCATACCACCACCCACTCACATTTCCATGAATGGCATTAACTTCGCTAAGTGTTGCCACTAGCTCATCTTGGGTTGAATTGAATCTTGTCTCACTGTTTTGGTTCCTCTTGAACCTACAATCTCTAGTAAAGTGCCCATTCTTTCCACACACAAAGTAAGGTCCCTTGGAACTTTTTAATTGTCCCTCATTCTTCTTGGGCCCTAAGGATTTTTGACCATTGCCCTTGTTCTTAAAAATTCCTTTGCCCTTGCTAGGAAGGTTAGCCACCACATTGGCCTTAAAAGTCTTTCCATTGGACTTCTCCTCATTCACATCTATAGAACAAGATTCCTCCTCAATTCTCAAGTGTTTGAGAATTTCCTCCAAAGAAATCTCTTCATTTCTATGGAGAATTTTCTTTCTATAGCCTCTCCAAGAAGGAGGTAACTTAGCTATAATGGCACCAACAAGGAATAGTCCCGACAATACACTGTTAAGTGTAGACAATTTATTCACAATAATTTTCAACTCATGAATTTTAGGGAGAAGGGGTTTATCATCATGAAATTTAAATTCCATATATTGAGTAATAAGAAATTTCTTAGTACCTTCTTCTTCTACTTTGTCTTTTCCAATGCCTCCCAAATATCCTTGGCGGTCTTGGTGTTGGTGTAGAGATCATAGAGCCTATCCAAAAGAGCATTGAGTATGTGACCCCTACATATCAATTCATCTTCTTCGTGCTTCTTCCTTTCTTTGAAAACTTCTAGAGTATCACCTTCCTTGGGCTCTTCCAATGATTTTAGGTCTTTATTTAAGACACAGAAACCTTTCAAAGTGGTGAGCAAGAATCTAATCTTGTCTTGCCAACAAACAAAGTTAGTCTCATCAAACCTATCCAATCTTACAAAGTCTTGAGTCATGAATTTCAATGTCGAAAATGAGTTAGATTCTTCCATGATATCCTGTCTCAGATTATTGAGTATTAGAATGTTGGGGGAGAGTGAGATAACACCACCTCAAAAATTAGAATCTACACAAAAAATGGATTGACAGTGTAACGTCCCAAAATTACCTAATAAGGCTTGGGGCCTTGATTAGTGGGCCAGGATGGCAATATATGGAATTATATGCTTATTTGTTATATTTAATTGTAATTACGTGGATTATATGATTATACAGCTAGTTGCACATGTTTAGGGATATTAATTATGCATGTGGGCCTGCTTCTTATTAGAAGGGCAATCTTGATAATTTGGCCCGTTGCGGGCATAATTGTATATTTATGTGCATATATGTGATATATATGTGAGACCACATTATTATGTGAGTTTATTTAAGTTACGAGCAAGTTAGCGGGAAAGTCACAACGGGAGCCAATACCTGACTTGGGGCGAGTCGAGGGGTATTTTGGGTATTAGGCATTTAATTGGGTTATCGAGTAATGGAAATAAATCATTGGAGATATATTTGGAGTTAGGGAGTTTAGGAGGAAATACAAGGGAATTTGACCATTTTTCCTCCGGGGACGTTTTTGGTACTCTGAGCCTCAGGATTAGCTTAAGTCACTTAAGCCTTAGGAAACAAAACACAAAAATACTTAGAAGCTTAGGGCCTGTTTGGCATTGTTTTCTGTTTTTTGTTTTCAAAATGGTGTTCTCAGAAATGAGAACAAACAACTATTTTGGTAGTTTTAAAAAAACAATAGGTGTTTGGTTAATGTTTTCTAAAAACAATTTTTTAGTTTTATTTTTTTAAAATCTTAAATAAAAAATTAACAAATATATTTACAAAGAGAAAAATATTTTAAAAGTTTGTAATAAATAATGAGATAAAATAATTTGAAAGAAAAAATGATGAAAAATAAGAAGTGAGAAAATAAGGAAAGAAAATTTGAGAACAACAGAAAACAACTTTTGTTGTTCTCAAAATTTATGAGGGTGTTTGGCACATTAACTAAAAAACTGTTTTTTGTTTTTAAAAGCTAAAAACTGTTTTTTGAAAACAAGTGTGGGTGTTTGGCATTGTTTTCAGAAAACAATTTTTAAAAACAAAGTTACAAAAAACAGAAAATTTTGAGAACAAGGAAAAGTTGTTTTCTATTGTTCTCAAATTTTCTCACTTCTTATTTTTCATCATTTTTTCTTTTAAATTATTTTATCTCATTATTTATTGCAAACTTTTAAAATATTTTTCTCTTTGTAAATATATTTGTTAATTTTTTATTTAAGATTTTAAAAAAATAAAACTAAAAAATTGTTTTTAGAAAATATTAACCAAACACCTCTTGTTTTTTGAAAACTACAAAAACAGTTTTCTGTTCTCATTTCTGATAACACAATTTTGAAAACAAAAAACAGAAAACAATACCAAACAGGCCATGTTTTTTGTAACTTTGTTTTTAAAAATTGTTTTCTGAAAACAATGCCAAAAACCTCCGCTTGTTTTCAAAAAACAGATTTTAGCTTTTAAAAACAAAAAACAGTTTTTTAGTTAAGGTGCCAAACACCCTCTTAGTGATCGACTCTTTCTCTCTCCTTCACTCTCTTTCTCTCAAAAAACTTGCTTAAGCTAACCTTTGAAGAATTAAGCAAAATTCCTAGCTGGAACTTGGAGATTGAAGCCTAAACTTGAGGGGATTAGTTTTGTTACAGTTTGAGAGATTAACTTCCAGTTCAGGTAAATCTAGATTATGTTTTTCTTTTTCATTGAAATTATGTGTTTGCTTGGCTGATTTAGAGAGTGTTCTTGAACTTTTAGCTTAAGAATTGAATTGGTGTTTTGATGACTTCTAAGACTGGATTGGGTTTTGTTGCTGGGAAGATGTTAGAACTATTGTGGGGGGTTGAATTATGGTTTTAGGGTGAAATTGGGTTAGTTTGGATTGAATTTGGCAGTTGGAAAGTGTGAAAAATCTGGGTTCGTGGGGCCAAGTCTCGGCTTTGTTCTTGTGGGCCGCGACTTAGCTTGAACCCAGGGCCTTGGGAGGTCTCTATCTGGGAGGCGCGCCATGACCCTCAAGGGCAAGTCGCGACTCGTGTCCCTTTGACAGAGAGGGAGGCTCTCGGGTAAGAGGGGCGCGTCGCGACCCTCAGGGTATGGTTGCAACCCGCCTGGGCATTTTTGGCCTTGGGGAGTTTTTAAAAATGGGAACCTTTTCCTTAGGGCTCGGGATCGATTCCACTACCCGATTTAGTGGAACTCGAGGCCCTAGAGGCTAGGACTCGATCCAGAAGCCTTTATTTGCTCATTATTGATGGAATCATATATTATGGTTGTGACTAGGTTATCGCTAGGGGCTCGGAACCGAGATCGTGCTCGAGGGTCGTTCTTATTTATGTTATACTCGGACCTGAGGTAAGAAAACTGCACCCAATACATGTTATATGTGATTAGGGCTTGGCCCGACTGTTATCAATTATCATGACTAGGGCTTGGGCCCCGAGGACATTTATGTTTAAGCTATTGTGTCACATGTTGGTTGATACTTGCTCAAGTGTTTCATGTTTATTGTATGAATTCTATGGTTAGGGCATGAGGCCCCGTTAAATAAGTATGATTAGTATTGTGAGAATGATTATTCGAAGGTGTTATGTGATTATCATGCATGCGTGCTTATTTTCGTTGGGATATGCCTATCCATATCTGTTTCTATATTAAGGTTTGTATTCCCGGATCAGGGCTTGAGTTATTAGTCAAGGATGGGCAAAGTGTGCTGCACGCTGGTTGAAAGGCTTAGGCCTAAACCAACAACGTACTATTACATTGGCTGACTCTATGGTTGATGGAAAACCAAAAGTTTTGGGCTAGCTCTATGGCTAGTTATTCAGAGCTAAGGGCAAGGACCCCAGGTAACTCTATGGTCACATAGCCAGGGCTACGACCCCAGATTGTCTCTAAGGCCAACTGTTAGGGCTACGGCCCCAAGTAGGTCCAATGACCACTTGTTTGTAATTGAACGATTGTATCTGTAGGTTATTATTGCTGGACATACTAGATGGGTATCTGAAAGTTTATATTCTCTATTTATGCACATGTTAAGTTTTCTTTCTAAGCCTTGGCTCACGGGTGCTTTGTTGTGCAGGTAAGGGGAAGGGAAAGCTTGACCAGCCTTGACCAGCTAGGAGTTGGAGAGCTTTGATGGTGGCGTGTACATATGCGGCTGCTCGACCAATACGGCCAGGCATATCTCAGAGGAACTAGGGTTGTAGCCCTGTTTTTCCACTTAGGTCGGCTGAATGTAACTTTTGATGTATATACACCCTTTTAAAAGTTTAATTGTAATATTTTGGGATCCCATGACTGTATGAATCTTTTCAACTAAAAGTCAACAGTTCTTTTGACCAAATTTTTTAACCATGACCCTTGACATTAACCGTAGTTACACATTTTAAACCAAATGACTTGGTTTGCAAATCTGACACAATTTAAAGTACACAATGTAACGGTCATGGATTAGGATGACGTTACAAACAGAGACTAAATAAAGATTGAGAAAGAACTTGCAAACCCAAGTAGATCATGTTAGGAAAATATATGTTGCCTTAATGGAAATTGGTAAGAAAAGTAAAACTCTAGACCAAATATTACAAATAAATAAATATTGATTAAATAGTGTTACAACTCTATAACAAAAGATACATGTAAATATATAAAGGGGTAGAAGAGAATAGAAATAGAAGATACAACTCTATGAC
The DNA here is from genome assembly GCF_963169125.1 of Humulus lupulus. NCBI lineage: Eukaryota > Viridiplantae > Streptophyta > Magnoliopsida > Rosales > Cannabaceae > Humulus > Humulus lupulus. Next base: position 89,481,417 of record NC_084800.1, on the reverse strand, counting down.
AAAAAGATACAAATAAACTAGAAGTGGTAGAATGCAAATTATAGATGAGATTACAACTCTAAAACAAAAGTTACAAATAAAAGAGTAAATAGAGAATAATAGAAGAAGATAAAAAACAATAGAATAAAAGAACAAGAACAGAAATAATGAACAAAGAACTCTCATTCACACAACCAAAGTGAGGAGTGTTGGGGATTGCCAACTTGAACAAGGTTTGAAACCTTTGTCCAAAAGCTTATTTTCCCCTAACTCAAGCACTAAGGGATCTCTCACAGATTTTGGAAATGCTTTCTGGAATAATCAAGCCTCTAGGTGTTTTCTAGCCAAGTGCTCTAATGGATAGAAAATTTGTGTCTTACAAGTGAGCAATAGGCTCCTATTTATAGAGTTTAGAGACACCTTTTGAATTTCAAATTCTACCAACCCCCATGGCTGTTACCAATGATTAATTAGATGTTTATGGAATTAAAATTGAGATTTGGGAGTTATTTGGGTTTTTGGAGCCATTAAAAAAAGATTGGAAAAAATTGAAAACTTGGTCAGTTTTCACCTGTGGCCGCGGCCAGGAACATCAGTGGCCGCGACCATTGCTCTCTGTTCCCCAGCTCGCGGCCACTGACCATTTTCAGCACATAAAATTGTGTTCTTTTTCCAAACAGTCCCAACACCCTCCCAATTGATTTTGTAACCCCCAAAACACATTATTAGGGTTAAAATCATATATCTAACAGTCATTTCACTTATGGCTTTAAGAAATTCATCTCAATATTGTGTAACAACAAATCTACACAATAATGAGCAATATTTGGAAGTTACAAATTTGTGACTGAATTTGTAACACCAAATATGTTACATATTTGGATATTTCACATATATCTAAATATTGTAACTCTCTATCATATGTTACAATATGTGACACTCTTTGTCACATTTATTTAATCTAAAATATTATATTATAAAATAATATAATATTACATTATATTATATTATAAAATAATATAACAGATCAATGGTCTTCTTCAACTTTGATGAAGCTTCAAAAACCCTAGGCAAAACCACCACCTTGAGCAAACCCTTTGAACAAAGCAAAAACACAAAATAAAGGCTTATACACGTAGCAAAACGCTGTCCTAATACTCTATTTCCTAGCCACTGTGGATGTTTGAGATTTAACAATACTTAAACTCTCAAAGTCAAGCACTTTCTTTGAGAGTTCTTGGAGAAAACTAGAGATTCTTGGAGTTAGAGAGAGAGAGATAAAGTGGAGAGAGATTGGAGAGAGTGATCAAGTCTTTCAAAACACTATTTTGACCCTTATATAGAGCAGGCACCGTCATTAGGTCTAGCCAATAGGATTAGACTTGTAAAACACGTCATTAAGAGTATTTCACGTAACTTGTACGTACTACAGTAGGCGACGCGTCACCTGCATGTAGACGATGCATTGCTTGTTAGAGTTTCTTGAAACCCTAACTATCAGACGATGCTACGCCACTTGGGTGGCGACGCATCACCACTCTCGCTGTTTTTGGGACACTTCCAAAGGTCCAAAAATTGTTCTAAATGCTAACAAAAGTTTTGGGAACTGTTAGATACTTCATTGCATCACTTTGGATCTAAAAACAAATTTTTAAAGTGCATACAATTGAAGCTCAAATTTCACATCTCCACTATGTGCAATTTACTAAATGTTTATACATTGTTTGTATTTTAACACTTCTTTTTGTATTTAACCAATCATTACATTATTATTATTATTATTATTATTATTATTATTATTATTATTATTATTACCATCGTCATCAACGATGAAGACTAATTATTAAAACATGCTCCAATTAAACAAATTTAAAATTTTATTATTAAGATATTTTATGTACATATAAAAAGAGTAATTCCAATAAATGGATACAATCTCCTTTTCAAATCTTTATAATGTTAAACATTAAAAGAAATAATCAAATGATAGCTCTACATAATCATCTTTTTTTTTTAATAATTTTTATCCAAATAAGCCTTTTTGCCTTCCAGTACTTCAATATTCTACAACTTGCGAAAGGATATCATGATTTTCATTGAAATAGATCTTCTACTACTACAATTTTTTGCAACTTACAAAATAGCTTCCAGCAAAATAAACTTGCAAAATAGCTAATGTTGTATGATTTTCCTGCAATAACAAAATACATATAATCAGTGCATCTTCCACACTTTACATGCTGTGAGAATAATGTAATGTCAGGATTATAAATTCATAATATATGATTGTACAAAATCAACAATAAAGTTAACATATTAACTAGACTAAAAACAAAATTAGAATGATATGCTGGCATTGTGAAATTTCAAACACTTACAAAATAATAAATGAAATACCACACAAATTGGGCAAACAAAGAAAAACATGGTATTCATTCCTGTCGTATTCATGTGAAAACAATGGTTTCTATATTAGTCCTAGGCATGTAGTTTGCAAGCTATAGAGGTGATTTGATAATTAATCAAATTTAGTTCCTTCCAACACTTAAATTTTTATGTGGGAATGATCCTCTCAAATGGCATAATGTCATTGTACAATTAAATTATCTTCCTTCTTTCCAATCCAATCCTTCCTCTCATCACACGACAGGATTTTGGGTTTCTCTCCATCCTAATTTCATCTCCTATCTACCATAGCCTTAATGGGTTAGTAGAGAAATTGTAATAAAACCCAATAGTAATACATAATGAAAGAAATATTATTTGATCAAAAGCTGAAAACATATAAGTAAATTGTATTTCAGCAATAGCTCAATTACCCTATATAATGTGAGATATTCAAATCAAACATCATATGAATTTGTATATAAAGCTGAAAAGCATAACTAAAAACACAAAATTTGAAAAAGCTTATCATTGTTGCACGACCAATACTTATTCAAACAATGCCTAGAGTAATAATATAATATAATTAATACAAAGTAAAATGATGATGAGAATTAACTTTTGGGTCGAAGTAGTAATTAAAAAAAATAAGCATACTTGTTTACAAAGAGGGGTATTGAAGATTGTCTTTGCCGAATCAATTAACTAATCCCGTAGTGCAACGAAAGATCCCACCGAAGCCCACATCTTCTCCAAATACATACGCAATGTTCATATAATTAAGTGAATGTAAGGTTTGATGTAAGAAAGAGAATGATGAATTCAAAATAAAAAAAAGGTCTTGAAATCCAAAATTAAGAATGCCTAAATCAATCAATAACAGAGGACCCAAATTAAATTGATTAAACAAGGGAGAATAGAGATGGATTATAAGATGAAAGCCTTGAAATCTCAAAATATCAGGAAACACAAAATCAAAGTGAAAGGGTACCTAAAATAAAGTAATTGAGAAATAGTAAAGGAGAGAGAAGGGACATACCATTGAAATTGACAAAGGGATGGCAGACTAGTTGGGCAGATCTCAAATGTGTCGGAGGATAGGGGAGCGACAAAGGCGAGGAACTGCCGGAAAAGGGGCTGTAACACTCTGAATAGCCTAAGACGGTTATACTGTGTATTTCAAATAGTGCTGGCTAACCAAGTCATTGTAACATAAATGTGTAACTAACAGTAATTAACGTGTTAGGGTTACAAAATTTGGTCAAAAGAATATTTACTTTCATTAAAAGGTTTGAGTTCGTACATGAGAGCCCAAAATAAGCGTTTAAAAGTTAATTACAACTCAAAAGAATACAACTAGAGCCAAGCCCACCTGATGGCTGGGGCCACCCTGCCCCTACATCAATATTTTGTGGACTTCCTAAAGTTCTTAGGGACAACTCCCTTTCAACTCTCCCCCAATGCCTATAGGGTGCTTGCGGAGATGTACATTCTGTATTGGAGGATGAACTGGTCCGCACCTTCTCTGCGCGGAGATTCTGTACTTCTACAGCTTACGTACCACCCCGAGGAAGAAAGCCAATAGGTGGGTACTACGCTTTGATAAAGTACGTCAACTCATCCCTTGACTACAAAGCTCCCCACCACAACAAGAACCATTCTCGGGACTACAAGGATGCCTTCTTTTTCACGAACGGGTTTCCGACCCGTAATAACCCGATCCTGATCCTTGACTTCTCCAGGGTTGGTGAGTATCTTCCCGACCATTCTCTTTTTCTTTGTTTTCTTGATCACTTCGTGCTCTATACTTAGTCATTCCTTTGAATAGGTCCATTCTGCCGGACTCCATATGTCCAAATTTTTTAGGACCATCTCTAGGAGATGAAATCCCTTCCTGAGTAAGACCTGGAGCTCAACTTTTTGGTGACAGAGGAAAACCTCATCAGGTTGGGACTTCTTCGCGCGGGGCAGAAAATCAACAATTTGGATCTGACCAAGTACTGCCAATCCCGGAAATCCCGAGAGCTGGCATCTTGACAAATCAATTATATTGGTGGTCGCGCCTTGGAAATGCTGAATTAGCAGCTGCAGGAGGAGCGACTAGAGAATATCCAGGCTGTAGAAGTAGCTCAAGAAGCCCAAGAAGACCGGGAGCTTGAGGAGGAGCTCCAAGCGGGGTTGGAGGTTTCTCATCTTGCCTCAGTTAAATCTCCCCTTACTCTATACCATGCCACACACGTAGGGGATAGGGTAAGTCCCGAGCATGTCTGGGCTTCTCGCACTTCTCCATTGTGGCCACATTGCGCACTGACATTGGACTAGGGAAGAGTTTCAAGATAACTTAGATCTGATAGACGTCTATCTTCACTGCCCAAGGAGATATTTACCTCCTCGGGGCTTTATACCCATAGACTGTGTGACATCCTTCAACTCTAACTGGTTTTGTCAATATGGCACCAACTTGACTTTTGAGATGGGAGACAAAGTTAGACACCTCCAATGCTTGCACCAAGATATAACTTATTAGCAAATTTGGGATGTTACAAGGGTTCAACTAGAGAGAGGGATTGCAAAAGGGCGAAGAGGTAAAGGGGAAGAGAAACACCATTTCTAATTTTGTATCTTATTTATTTAGATATTTCAATATTTATTAATAATAACAATTAATTAATTTAAAAAAAAAAAAAGTAAAAGAAGTAACCAACAAAACACCATTTCTAATTTTGTATTAATTAATATTTATAATAATAGTAACTTATAATTTGTGTCCCGAGCTATTACTATTATCAAATTGTATCCTCGAATTTTCGACGAAAGATATATTATTTTGTAGTATTAATAGTTTGGGATGAAATTTTTATCAACAAATTTTTTTTGAGAAATACAATTGGGTACTTGTAATAATTCAGAAGTAAAAGTCTAATTTTTACAAAAAATTGGATACAATAATTTTTTATATTGCATAGAAGTATTAGAGAAAGTAATTACGTTTGAAATTTTGTAATTATTACTATTTTATTGTTAAATATCATTAAATAGAAAATAAAATTATTTAGATAACATAATTTTTTTTAAAAAAAATTAAACAATCGCGGTCCTATTTTCTATTTAAAATAATATAACAAAAATAATTGCCACTAAAAGTTACCAACGAAGTTATAAATTTGTTTCAGAGTTCAAAAGACATTGATTCAACACAAGAACACCAACTCTCTAGAATTCAAACATTATTGCTAATCCAAATTCCTATTTGTATCGATCAATAATTTTTACTTCGGGTGCTTCTATCTCTACCCCATTTTTTTTATCTATACACTCCTTTATATTTAAACTTCTCGTAAATTTTTAATACTTCCTTCCAAAAATTTTAAGTACAAAATTGCTCATGAGTAAATAAATTTTTTCCATCTTTATAATGTATTATTTTTAAAAATTAAAATATCTTTGATACTCTTAATTAATATATAAATAAAAATATTTTTCAAGTTTCTATTTTTAAAAATAGAAACCCCAACCTCCTTCGAAAGAGAAACCCCAACCTCTCACAAATGTCTCTCATTCCTCAAAATCCTAGCTCCTCGACCTCTCAGCTTTCCACGTTTTCTACTCCTGTCTCTATGGCCTCCTCTGGCACTCTGTCCCTCAAAAAATCTTCAGCCAATAAACTTGCCTGCATGTATGAACTCTCTTACATCTCCGATGATGATAAGATCGTCCCTTCCGACCTACCTCTCATAAATCCTTACCATGCCTTCTCAAAACCACAAGGCATTCTCACTCGATCCATAAAAACACTCATTCGCCAACAACCAAAGTCAGTCAAAGAATACATCCAATCAACGAAGTTTGACCAATGTAACCTCCCTGCCACCGAACAAGAACAACTAGTTACACTAGAGATCCCGCCGGAATTCCCTCGACAATGGATAGACCACGAGCTGACACACATCCATTTTGGGGCTATCCGACTCGCTCTCACCTTTCATGGACGAAAAGGCTTACCTGTTTGTGCTAGGATCACCTTGCTGGATACACGAATGCGAAGGTTTCAACATGCCTCCATCGGTACTCTTGAAACAACACTTAATGCAAGTACAGTAATTGTCACATTCTACCCAAACTTCTGCATGTCTTTGAAAGATAAAAGACTTCTCGATGCTTTAAAGGTTCAACTGCAAATAGTGGGTTTAGACCAAGATCCAGAATCTATTGGCGCTACACTACACTACCAAATGGCTTACCGAGTCCAAAACCATGCCATTGACATCGCACTTCCGGGAAGCTCAGACGCACTAATGATCATTGTTGACACAAATCAACAGCAAAGCTGCACCCACATACCCAGGCAAATCACTACAGAGGAACTACAAAAAATCCTTCCGACCTCATGGATTACTAATTATGAAAGAATCCACCGACCACCTCCTACAATCCATTCGGCAGATCCAACGTACTCTACAAATAAAGATGGGTTTATTGAAATTAACTTTCAAAAGAAGGAAGATACTCCTTCAGTGTTCTCTACTCAGTACATGATGTCCTCCGTCATACCGACAAATGCAGAAATCACCTCGTTCGACAAAGATGGGGTCCCCATTTATGCCTACAAGTCATCCTCCGGACATATTTATTGGGACGTATGCAACTGCTCAGATTGCATTAACATCGACGACCTGGAAGAAATCCCCAAAAAGCCTAGTGCTGGAAAAGTCCTAAAAGAAAAATGGGCAGAAAGACACCCGAATATTGCTCCCCTTGGGCAACCTTCTGGAAAATTTGATTACTTAGTCAAGTACTCCTTCGATCCACCATCCTCACCCCTTCCCCCACCTATCGGATGGGATGAAGACGACAACCACCATAAACCCTCCCCTCAACCAAAACAAGAGAAGATCCTACCATGTTACAAGCAGAAAAGGCCCAACCCAGAAATCGCTCACCACTTTATGATAAATACCCACAAACGCGATTTTCCACTACCTACCCCGTTTACTGATGAAGATGCTACAACAACCCACCAACCAAAGATCACAAATCAAAAATTCCGAGAGCCTGATGGATCCCTAAAAAAGATCTCGCCTGCAGAGGCCGTCTTGAATTGGCAAACGGAGAACATGCTAGCTCAAAACAAAACTCTAGCACAGATCGATGAAAAACTCTCTCACGTAAGCCATAAGGTGACCAAACTCAGTGAAGAAATCTCAAGGGTAGACACAACTATGAGCAGACTCGTCTACAGAATCTCAGAAGTCCACAAAGAGCTACTGACTATGGAAAAATCCCAGCATGCTCCACATGACATCTTTCGGGCTAAAGAAGCAGAACTTAAAAGTCTAAAAAGCCAATATGTCGCTATGCAAAGTCAGCAAAAAGAAGTCTCTCTCTCCCCAGGCGTAAATCCCACACCATGGATGTTTTCAACACTGCCACAACATTCCCAACCACTAGCGATGCCTACAAGAAAGGGTGATCAAATACTTCGCCTCAAAAGAATCCTTGAAGAGGAAGACCAACTAAAGAAACAACAAAAAGAAAAGCAAGTAGACGACGGTCAGACAAAACACCAGCTCATGGTCCAAAAGACAAATCGCCTCACTAAGCTAATCCATCAACATTTCATAGACAATCTCCCGCAAATTAATCTTAACGAAGAACTAGATGGCTCAAGCGACGATATGCAATCATCCTCTTCTGACAAATCTGAATTATGGGAGACCGACGATGACGACAGTAGCGACGAAGCCCCACATCAATTCATGACACACCACACCTAAGCTTCAGGGGTAGAAAGAGAAACAGGGTTTCCTCAAACAGAGCCAATCATAGACGAGGAGGCGTCATCCTCAGATTACCAAAACACCACCAGGCACAACTTTACGACAAGCGGAAAACCTCATACCTTCACGTTGGATGATTTACCACCAAGTCAATGGAGGTCTCGCTTTCAAGAATTCAAAGCTTGGACCTTGCTCGAAGCCCAAAAGCCCAGGGCAGAAATACGAGACATCCTTCTACAACTTGTGTCAAGATTCACTGGCATACTGCAAGACTGGTGGCAATGTCTAGGAGTATACAGGAAACTACAATTTCTCCAAGCAGAATCAATTGAAACAACTCTAAACCACCTCCATGTCAAATTTTGTGGGAAAGATGCCCAAGTAATCGAAAGACTTCGAGCAGAATTCTTTAAAATGAAGCGCTGCTCCATGGATAAGAATGACCTAGAGCTGCATTATCAAAGAATGTCCAAAAGATTCTACCTAATTGGGGGAGTAGATGATCCAAACCTAAAGCAAGCATTCCTGGCGTCCATACCAGAATCGCTTGGAGAAGAGACATTCCGACTCCTCTCTGCAAATGGTAGAACATTACAGAACACAACTCTTGGCGAGCTATTCCAGACAATAATGAGAGCACTAGAAAAAATGTGCTCTCAGAATAAATTCCTACAGGAATACATGAAGCAAACAAAGCAGCTCGATAAGGTATGCAGTCCAAGAGACCTAACAATCAAATGCTTAACTAAGTCATCTTGTTCCTGCGAGAGGCCAAACTATGGTGGGAAGAGATACAAAAGCAAGTCATTCAAACCAAGAACTCCATGGAAATTTCTCCGGAGAAAAAATAGACCAGGGAAGTCTTCTAATAGATGTTTCTTATGCGGACAGAAAGGGCACTTTGCCAAGCAATGTCCAAAAGGCAAAACGGCGAAGATGATATCACACATCCAGGATGTAACAGGAGTATCCCTCTCAGACAATGATGTAGAATCTGTATTCTCTATAGAAGATGAAATCTCCCCGTATACTGTCTGTGCATTACGACCATTCTCACACTCAGACGACGATAGTGCAGGGGGAATCTTCAAAATGAATGCCATAAATTCTGTTCAACCCATCCCTATGACAAAAATGCAAATCATCCCAACCAAATACTCCAAACCAATCAAAGTAGCTGCCTTCTTTGATACTGGAGCCTCCTACACCATCATGAATCCTGATATTCTACCACCAGAATTCTGGAAGAAAAAGAAGCAGTATTTCCATGTAGCAAATAACCAAATTTTCTGCACGGAACTAATCACCAGGCCTATCAAGCTGCAATTTTTTCCAAGTTGCTCAATAGTCCATAGGGTCATCGGCTCCAAACTTCCAGGAAAGGATTTAATTATAGGTTTCGACCTCTACACAAAGAACAAAGGTCTGAGAATACTTCCACAGGGGTTGGCGTACAAGCAATACTTCACTCCATGGGAGCAAGTTCCGAATTACTTCCACATGACTGAAGATTGTGTATCATCGATCAAGGAACGCATTATCCAAAAATCATGTGCTAATTTCCATATGGAGTTCTTACATAAATGTGACTAGCCATTGTGGAAAAATGAGGAATTCTTCATTTCCCTCCCATTTAAGATGAATGAAGATGCAAACCCAACTAAAGTAAGCCATCCTGGAATGAGCCCCGATCATCAAAGCCTGGAAAACAAGGAATGCGAAGAGCTAAAAGTACAAGGACTAATCGAAGAAACTGAATCTCCATGGGCCTGCCATGCATTCTACGTCAACAATAGATCAGAACAAGCCCGAGGCAAGCAAAGATTAGTAATCAACTACCAACCTCTCAACCACTTCCTAACAGATGACAAGTTTCCTCTGCCAAACAGAAATTCCTTGTTCTCCAGCCTATCACAAGCAAAGGTCTTTTCCAAGTTTGACCTAAAAGCGGGCTTTTGGCAACTTGGAGTCAAAGAAGAGGACAGACCGAAAACTGCTTTATGTATCCCAAACCATCATTTCCAATGGACTGTAATGCCATTCGGGCTCAAAACAGCACCATCCCTCTTCCAAAAATCCATGAGCAAGATATACAAGCCCATCTTAAACCAGGCCCTTATCTACATTGACGATATCCTCCTCTTTTCCCCTGATATAAAATCCCATACCAATCTCCTAACCCAATTTGCTGGTATCACCGAAAAGTATGGAATAATGTTATCAGAAAAGAAAATGGTGTTGGGCCAGCCCAAAATCGAGTTCCTAGGGATGAAATTGCACAATGGCACATACGAAGCCCAACCTCACATAGCCCAGGAACTCCACAAATTTCCAAATGAAGGCCTCACAAGGACCCAAGTCCAACAGTTCCTCGGGATCGTGAACTACCTCAGAGACTTCGTGCCCCACCTGTCAAGTTTCACCAGCCCATTAACCAAGATGCTTCAAAAAGATTCCCCACCTTGGGCTAAAGAACAGACAAAAGCGGTAAAAACCCTCAAAGAGTTAACGAAAGATTTACCACCACTTCAGATTCCATCAGATGGAAAAAGAATCCTGCAGACTGACGCTAGTGATAAGAATTGGGGCGCGGTCCTATTAGAGGAGGACACCAACAACAAAAGAAAAGTGTGCGGGTACAAGAGCGGAGCATTCAAAGATTCCCAACTCCACTACCACTCTACTCTAAAAGAAATCTTGGCGATCAAAATGGGAATAATGAAGTTTGAATTCCACCTCATCGGTCATAATTTCTTGGTAGAGACAGATTTCTCATCCTTTGAAGGAATGCTCACATTCAAGTAAAACAAAGCTGTCAATGCCCAATTACTCCGATTAGCCACGTGGTTCTCTCGTTACACCTTTCAAGTCAAGCACATCAAAGGAAAATCAAACAACATCCCAGATTTCCTGTCAAGGCCAAACCGGAGTACTATAAATATAATCTCCCCAGAAACTAAACAACCCATCCCTCTAGTTTTCATGGCAAACCCCGCAGCAATCATCTCTACATTTCCAAAAGATGCCCAAAAGGTTATCAACAACAAAACCCCAAAAATAAAGGCCATCCAAAATGCCCTAGATATCCAATCTACCCTTATTAGAGGTCATGGAAAATCAATGGCAAAAGAGTTGGGCTTCCATCCAAAGTACCCATTTGCCAAACTCTTTCAAATGGAGAATGCCATTTTTATGCCAAAAAAGATTGCCCACATGTTCTGGTACTTAATGAGCTCCTACACTATTGCTATTGAGGTTCACACCATAGGACTTCGAACATCAGTTCGTAGCTACATGCAAAGGCCTGACCTCCGCCCGGCATACCAACATCCTATGGACCTATTGCAATGGTTCAAGCCTTTATCTGATTGGAATGATCTACTCACCCAACAATGGGAAAAGGTCCGCAACAAAAGACCGGTTGGTCTCTCTTATCTAGCTGATGAAAACATGGCAAATCCGACAAAGTGCTACACCATTCTGTTACTAAAGCTAAATGTCAGCCATGATCTGACATTTACACCAAATGTTGAAGTATACAGATCCAGCGAATACCCAATGGTTGTCATCGGAAACCCTGAACACCGACAGCTGGAAAAACTTTTGTTTAGCACAAATGGCATCATCCCTGATGAAATATGGCCACGACCAGAAGAGGACGCACCTTGGGAACAGTATCCAGCAGATTACTCACTAAGGATGGAAAAGGATATGGATTATTACAATCAACATTACTCTGGATACGAAGTTGATTATAATGATTCAATCTTCCAAGACTCACAACAACCAGATATCTTGTGCTCATCTCCAATAACGACTTCATTAAGAGAGCTTGATGAAGAAATAATGAGGGGGTTATCAATCAAGAAAAGACCAACACGTGGAGAACCGAGTATGTCTGATGGCGGTAATGACACCTGCATGAATCCTGATCCACGTTATAAATAGACCCATGTGACCTCTGAGAAGATTCGCCCACCCATGTGATGCACCCAGCTATGCTAACTAGATTCGCTTAGGTAATAACGTTTTTCAAGAAAAATACACTGAAGTTTGCAGACTCCCTGAAGACACCAGAGATTCCCTGCAGTTTGAAACGACAACTCTGTGTATTAATGATAAAACAAAAAAAAAAAGTCTGAAGATTCCCTCAGTCTAGGGAAGGGTGTACGATTAATTTTCTTTATTGTCGTTTTTAAAGCCTGAGTAGCAGAGATTCCCTCAGTCTAGGGAAGGGTGTATGTTCAATTTTATTTATGTCATTTTGGTGGAAGGGGATTATAAATACTCCTCCACATTCACTTGTAAGGGCATCAGTTTCCAAATAATAAAATCTTCTCTTTCTCTACATATTATATGGCTTTCTAAATACCCCTTGGGGCTCTTTCTCATACAGGGGAAGCAGTAGGATAAAACCTGGTTGTTCAACATTAGGTAGTATAAAGATACATATCGCAACATCTTTATAGCAAGGATCAATCTCAAATAATATCCCGCCCAGGCAAAAGTAGATGCCATATTGGGGATGCGTTTTGAGGTTGGATTTTACTATATTGACTAGTCTTGTATCCGCTTACTATACATACATTCCCTAGATCTCTATCAACTAATGGTATCCTAGGATTAGTCAAAACATAGTAACCACCCACATGGGTGGTTAAACATACACCCATGTGGTCACTAGTGTATTTCTGTCGTGCACCCTTGAGGAATTCCCTTCCCTACACGATTCCTCTGTGTTTAGTTACACTAGCGTGTAGGGAAGAGTGGTATAGTATATTGTAGGAGCAGTATACTATATCATTCCTCAACTAAATATTAGACTACGCACCAATAAATATGGTTTTGTATCGCATATTCCTACACACTCCAATAGGCATGAGAGAAATTACTTGATGAGATTACTTATGTAATTAGTTTGTTCTGTTTGGTGGAGCTCCCATTTTAGGAGCTTTGGGTGAGTTGGAGGGTGTATCTGTTCAGTTGATTTATGAAGTCTCATTCTACTTGATCAAAAAAAATATATATTTTTAATAATAAAAAACTTAATCCTAATTTTCAATTTTATTTTCTTAACTCAAATTATGAAAAAAAAATATAAAAAATAAATATTTAAATTAAAAAAAAATCATATTATTAGAATTCAAATCATCACTGAAATCAAAGTACTCAATTTCATGTTTTTAAAAATTAAAATTAAAGTATGTAAATTTTTTTAATCAAAAATAATAAATTATTAATATGTAAGTAATATATTATATATTTTGAAATTGTGATTTGATTTTTTTATTTCTTAATATTTAATTAGAATATTTAAGCATTCACCAAAATTATATACGGAGCGAGAAGAAAAAAAAAGAGGGAGCAATATTCACAACCTTTTACTTTCCATAATGGTACAAATTATCAAAACTTGTCATACAGCTCAAACCCATAAATATCTAAAAAGGTAAAAATATCTTTTTTTTTGGGGAAGTCTTACCAAACATATTTCAAACCATATCATTTGTTTTCCATAATTTTTCAACAATATATATATAGAGAGAGTCTATAATAACATATAGCTTTACTATATAAAGAAATCTGATACCACATCATTTCCACTTAATTCTCCACCACATGAGAGTTAAAGATGATAATGAAACTGATTCGCCGACTCGGAAAACAAGTAACATATCTAATGCATGCATTGATATTTGGTTGGGTGTGAAGTAAAGATAGGTATGTCATAAACCCATTGAGATATTACAACATCAAAGTGGAAAATATGATAAGATTATATAAATAGACAAAAAAAAAAAACACATTAATTCATCACTATTATGATATAAGTTAATCATTCCTAATAATTATTCAATCTTCAATTTATATATATTATTAGTAACACAAAAATTATAAATTTTAAAGTATTGCCAAGGGGCACCAAACACTATAAAAATGTGATATATTGTTATTAGTACAATTTAATATCAATCTTTATATATTTTAATTTAATCAGAATTATGTGATATTACTAATAAACCATAAGGTAACAACTCATGAGGTATTGACACGATAAGATGCTAAATAAAAACACTCTAAATTTTAAAATTTGTATCAATTTATTTCATTGTAATTTATTGGCACAAATTAAACTCATCTTCATTCTTTTTTTTTCTTTCTTTCTTTCTATTTTATAAACCAACAGTATTAATTATTTCCGACCATCCAAAAGGATACTTTTTTATTTTTTATTATTAGAATGATCCTCACTAATGAGAGTTGAATTTTCTATTTAAGTACCCCTTACATTACATGCCAACTTGATTGCTTAATTTACATATATATTTTTTCGTTGACTGTGAAACCCCAAGATGGAGAGGTACGTGCTTCTCTTGTAAGCATGATGAAGCACATGTGAGATATAACAAGTCTAAATTGAAGACGTTATTTCAAAAGCAAGCCACATGGGTTTGGGACAGGAACAGACATACACATAAAATACCAATTGAATTTATGCCAACTTGGTACAAGAGGAAACAAAAGAAGAAATAGAAAGAGAAGTTTTTTTTGCAATTATCCAAGTTGATTTTAGAGATAATGGTATTGTAGTAGTGTGTGTCCTGACTCCTGGCACTTGGTGAGAGTAATAATAGCCAGTGACGCATACATCACCGGGACATTTGAGAAGGTTGGTTATAAACTCGATCGAGTGGTATGTTGAAGTTATTGAATCCTTATAGTACAGAGAAGTTATTGGGTCCATTGAAAGAGGTTCCTATTATATATCTCTGCAGCTTTTGCATGTGAAAATATCTGTGTTGCATGATAAACATTGCTATCCAGATATCAGGCACGTGAAGAGACCTACCCTTTTCGAACGAACGTGCAAACATATTTTTTAGCTGGTAATTAATAAACAAGTCCTATGATAGTTCTTATTTAGTCCCATCTTTATTAGGAGCCATTTGTCAATCTCTCTCTCTCTCTATATATATACATATATATATTTTCATTCTCCATTTGAGCGTTCATTCCACATCAAATCTTGATTTTTTCTTTAGAAAGTATTGTTTTTTTTTCTTTGAAATGATTGTACAATCTCAATTACGAATCAGAATACAAATTTTAGAACATCAATTTCAGTATATCAATCAAAACAAATTATAAATAACATTTATCTCTAAGAGCCATCCATTTGTGAGCTGAACACCACCACAGGGATTGAAATAACTATACCACCTTGCAAAGGGAACATATACATACATATATATATATATATATGTACAATAAAAGATAGAATCTCCTATAAAAATTCGAATCTTTACACTCATGACTATGAAGTCGAAAACTCCATCATCTTGCGCTCAATGGATTTTGTAATACAAATCTTAACCATAGTACAAAATACATAAAGATTACACATATATATATATGTACTAAGTAATAATGAATATTAAAATTCTAAACATACAAGTAATTATATCAAATAGATACTCAAAATATACCAAAGAGACACTACAATTGTAAGAGTTTAAATAAGAAAACATAAATATATATTGAATGAAATAAGGAGCCAAAAATAAAAAGTAAAGACCAAAACAATGCAACCACGTCACCTGCCATTTTTTTATTTTTATATATACAGAGATAAAACATCTCAATTATATTTAAGCATTGTTTTAGGTTACCCAACACAACTTTAAAAGTGTCTTTGGAAATGCGGATTTGTAATTAAAATGAAGTGTAATTCAAAATACTTACTAGATTAAATATGTTTGTTTGACTAGGTAACTATACCGTAATTATATATAATTGGAGGAAATAATTAAAGTGCTTTAATTTTACTCCATAAAAAATGGGTGTAATTATTAAATACTATTAGTTTTAAATATTAATTTTTGCATAATATATATATTTTTTTTTGTAGTTACTATTTGTCTTGCCAAATATAAAAAATCATATGTAATTACCACTTGATATTTAAATAAATTTTGAATTTTAAAATAGAATATACTTATTACGCTTATAATTACTAGCTAATAATTACACATTAATTTCTTAACACACTCTAATATTAATTTGTGTAATTTAATATCTAATCCCTCACATCTATTATTTAAATTAAAATATATGGACCTAGTACTAATTAATTAAAATATGTGGGACATAATACTAATTAATTACACCTTACACCCGTTTAGTGCTTCTTAGCAATATTCTTTTATAGGTTGTATAATTTATCCTATACATCCCATCAATCCAATTATTTTTTTAAAATGTCAAAGAAGTGAAAGAAAGTCATGGTGAAGTAGAATAAAAAACAAAGGAAGGAAGAAAAAAACAAAAGGATAATGTCCCACACAGACCTAAAAAGCAAGTCTTACTTACTCATCAGCTTCGTTGCCATAATTAGAAGTTTCTGTTGCGCTCCACATTGAGTGATGACCTCATTTGAAAGAGGGTCTTGTGGTTCTCCTTCGTAACATCTTTATACATAAAATTATATATATTATATAATTTTATGTTATACATAAAATATGATAATAATCATCGACCTCCCTCACCAACCAATAATTATATATCTATTATATATAAAAAATGTGTAGATAACATAAATTTTTTGTTTTAATAGGTTAATTTTAATTTTTTAATATTAACTTTAACGGAATATTCTTATATCTAACAGAATATTCTTATATTTAACGGTAGTTTGTAAACATCTATTAAACTTAAATAAAATAAAATAATTAATTAAAAAATTTAAGATAAGATATTTTTTTAGATATTTTACAATGATAATTATTTAAAAATAATAAATAATTAAACAAATTAAAATATAATATTTTTGAGATATTTTACAATAATAATTATTTAAAAATAATAAATGATTAAACAAATTAAAATATAATATTTTTTTAGATATTCTACAACAATAATTACTTAAAAATAATAAAATCATACATTTTATAACTTAAATAAAAAAAATTTAAACTTAAACTCACTTATTAGAATAATATCATATTAAATATATAATATAATCTAATGTGAATTAGTAACAAATTACTTTTTTTTTTAAAAAAAAAAGCTAGCCAGAAATTTAAATTTAAAATACACGTATAATATTTAATATTACATTAAACATATAATATATAATCTCTTGTTGTCACTCCCAAATTCAAAAATTAGAACAAACATAAATTTAAATAAAAATAAATAAATTATTAAATAAAATAAAATATTTATTTCAAAATTTATATGACATTAATATAAATTTAATAAAAATAATTAATAAATTCTATAAATAAAACTAAGCAAACATGCATATTGCACGTTGCTTGTATCTAGTATTATACATAAAATTGTAGAAATAACAAAAATTCTTGATGTTAATGATTTTTATTTTTTTCAGTTAATTTTAACAAAATATTTTTATATTTAAAAATTCATCGTAAACATAATTTAAACTTAAATAAATAATTAATTAAATAAATTAAAATAAGATATTTTACAATAATAATTATTTAAAAATAATAAAATTATATATTTTATAACTTAAATAAAATTTAATTAAACATAAATTTAATATTATATTAAACAAATAATATATAGCATTTTATTGTGCCAGCCAAATTCAAAAACTAGAACAAACATAAACTTAAATAAAAATAAATAAACTAATTAATTAAAATAGGATATTTTTAAGATGTTTTATGATAATTTAAATAATTAAATCATATTTATTCAAAAATAATAAATGCATACATATTATTTTTTTATGTTATAAATTTATGTGATAGTTTATTTTTTTATCAAGTGATTGAAGCTATTTTTCTTGATCAAATTCACCAAAGGAAATTGTGAGATACATTAGAAACTAAAAATAGTTAATGCATGTATGCTACTGACTTTTTCTATTGTTATTTTATTTTAATTATTAATTTTTTTTTTACATATTATTATATTGTATATATATCATGTAAATATATATCTATGTCAATATTGTGTTAAGATATCTGTACTTTAAAATTAAACAAACATGTACTGTATATTGCTTCTAGTATATATATATATATATATATGACACAAACACTTTCCCACGTAGATGTCGGCCTTGTTAAGAGATCAAATTCTTCTTTTTATAATATAAGCTCTACTGTTTCTCTTTGCTCCTTTAGAATATATTCGTATAATAGAAAAAAAAAAAAAAAAAAAAAAACCTAAAAAATAGACCATATAAACGTAATATTTTGTTAATATTCCGTATTTAGCAAAATTTCGTCCTCTAAGAACAAATCCTTTGAAGAAGGCCATTTGGTCAAAAGTGAAGAAAGCAGTATAATTAGCCAGTCTTTCATTGATAATAAAACTTGAAATACAATGGTCATAATACAAATCTCCCAATATTTTAAAGCAGTAAAAAATCGTACTCTGACATTTTTATTATTTATACAGAATATTTTTTTAATTAATTTAAACGTAAACTTAAAAAACAAAGTGAAAGTGAAAATAATTTTTTTCTACTTTTTAAATTTTTTATTTTAATTTTCTACTTTTTCAATAGGTTTTACATTAATTAAAATTATGTTTAATTAGTTTTTATTTAAAATCCAATATGAGGTTGTATTAATAATAAATAAATTTTTAATATATTAGGCTATTAAAATTATAGGTATTTATTTCATTAAAAATATTATATTGCAATAAAATAGTATTTCTTTATATATTATTTACGAAACCATTCTATCAAAATAATAATAAAAAATTTATTCAATTAACATTGCTATTTCAATATATAGTAACTGAAATAATAACAATATTGTTTTTTTTTTCATTTCATTACACTTCTTTCTCCCCTCGACCAAAAAAAGGGGTCTTATAGTCTGATAGAATCATAATCCCACTATAGTTTTTAGCTCAAAGATATGAAGTAGTCATGTAAACATATCATAATAATTAATGAATTAAGTGGGTTAAATCTATATGTCGACCAAGTCAAAAGTGTTTTGGTACCAACATAAGCCAACTGCCAAACCTAGAAAGATAGCCTTTTCCAGTTGCAGAGTGGTGCTATTTATTTGGTTGTATAGCGCGTGTCGGTCAGATAAATAACTAAAGCTACAGCCACTATTAGTTTTGGGTGTAACTTTCAGCTTTGGATTATAGAATAGAGGTGTGGTTTTCCATTTTCTCATGCTGATATTTTCTTTGGAATAAACTTTTTTTGATTTTTTTTATGCCGAAAGTATAAGCTTTTAGTTTATGAAATCCAATTTATTGCTGATGATTTTAAGACATCTCTTTCCTGTATTGCGCATTCAATTTGAGTGGGAAAAACAGGTTATATATATATATATATATTAATGTACAACACGTTGCACTCAAAACAAAAAGTATCTTATCAACCTTTAAGGCTTATCAACTTTTTCACTTTTTCTCTTCGGGTGTTTATTGGTCATTCTGGTAAAAGTTCTTGCTCTTTTGCTGGTTGGACTAAATTTGATGTAAATTTTCAGTCTTAGTTTGTGCTATGCTACCAGACTTTCTCCTTGTTTTGGCTATTTACAATAACTCTGTGTACCAAAACAAGTTGCGTGTTTTTTTTTATAATGTAAAAGCTTTGTTGTGTAATTTTTCGAGTATAAAGGGGTTATAGTTTTGCTAAGCATGTTCTTATTCTAGACAATAAATTTATATAAATTGATGAAATCCCTCCACTAATCTCTCATATTATTCATTTTAAATTTTAATGTAATTCAATCACTTGTGAGAGAACAATTTGCGTGAAGAAAAAAAACAATAATGAAATCACTTTTCCTATTTTTTCTTGTACAATATGTTCTATTAAAATATAGACATATGATCTTAGTTTGGAAAAGAAATAATCAGATAATATTATTTAGATTATTTCTTCAAATCAAACATTTGTATTGATTAGAGGGATGTAATAATATATTAATTAAAGGGTTTATACTATATTAGGTCTCCCTATATTTTAATTAGTTCTATGATAGGTCGTCTGTTTTAAAAAATATATTTTAGAATTATATTTTGTCTAATAGTTGAAAATGGTCCCTTGAATTCGAATTTGGTCAAATTAATTTTACTTTCAGGCTTTATTTACAAGTTCATCGACTTGAAAATACATGATTCTCTGATGAGAATTAATCTTTATGGGGTTATATTTAAAAATATTTTGACCAAATTTGAGTTTAGATGACCATTTTAACCATTTGACTAAATACAAAGTCCAAAATATTTTTATAAAAATCAGATGATCTATGGTAGAATTAAGCTAAAGCACAATATAGTATATACCCCTTAATTAAATTTTCAATACCAGCTAAGAAGATTAACTAACTAGAGCACTCCAAATAAATGTTCTGCTCTATTATTTAAAATATATCATCAAAATCTTTACTTTCTTTATTTTACATTAAACTTTTACATTACATCACACATTAACTTCTTTATATTTTCTTTACACCATTTAAATATTCTAATTTTATATAATTTTTATTCATTTCACACCGACAAATATATATAAGAAAAAAAATTGTTGTAAAAAAACACTAATATATTATATGTTTAGAACAATGAACAATATTTTCTAATGTAAAGCACTTAATGTTCATCATTGTAAGAAAAAATAGCTCAATCATGGAGAGCTATTTTACCTTTTCTCTCTATATTTTAGAGAAGATCTATTTTAACTCTTGTGTTGAAACTGCTCTAAGTAGACATTTTTTTATCTAAACTAAGAGCACTCCCAGTAGATAATCTACTTTATTATTTAAAATATCTCACCAAGATACTATTTTTTTTTATTTTACCTCTAACTTTTACATATTACCATATATCAATTTCTCTAAGTTTTCTATACATCATTTAAATATTATATTTTTAATATTTTTTAATTCATTTTAAATATTATTTTAGCTACCAATAAATTGATTATAATTTTTAGTTCTTATAATATTTACTTATATATTTTCTTTAACTATTAATATTACAAAAGTATAAATAATATATAAAATATATGTAATTGGGTATTAAATAAAATAACAGTAAAAAATGTATTTGAAAGAATTGGTTTTTAAGGTGTTTTATACAAGAGAATATATATCTCTTCTATATAAAAAGTATGTAGATAACAGAATTTTTTTATTTTATCGATTTTTTTTGTTAACTTTAACGAAATATTACAAATATTTAATAGAATATACTTTTAAAAGTTATTGTTGACCTGCGAAATTGGCCAATGATCGTATGTATAGTATACGACATCCTAAATGAAATAAATACAATATACGACATAGTACAAATATCTAAACAAACACACAAAAATTTATAGTGGTTGAACCCTGTTCTGATGAACAGTAATAACCTAATTCACTTAGTCTTTAGTATTAAATCACTCAATAGACAATTACACAGATGAACTAAAGAGTTCACTCATCACAAATTTTCCCGAAGTGTCTCCCCATAAAATATCCGTCTAAAAATCAATCCAAATACCTTCTAAATGAAGTTTTGGGTCCTTTATCTATAGTACCCATGGGTTGTTACATGATCAGCAAGACTGGGGATCGTGGTTTGGTACACGATCATTGTGAGTGGATATATGTGTCCACCTCCCCATGATTATGAGATCGTGGGTCTTCTCATTGTTTCTCTGGATCGTGGTTGGCGATGCATGATTGAAACTTTTGGGAAAACGATAAGTCTTGGTTGGTCTATGAGACTTAGGTGCTAGGCCCGATGACCCTTTAGAGCTTGGGTGCTAGGCCTGTTGACCCTCTGGGTGCTAGGCCTGCAGATCTTCTGGGTGCTAGGCCTGATGACCTCTGGGTGCTAGGCCTGCTGATCTTCTGGGTGCCAGGCTTGATGACCTTCTGGGTGCTAGGCCTGTTGATTTCAACTTGAACGAACGTAAACTCTATCCAGCAAAGTGTTTTTGGGAGTGTAGGCCAACCACCCTATGAAGAATAGGTGGGTCGACCACCCGTAGGGGTTGGGGTTAGGCCGACCATCCCTAAGGGGCTAGGGCCAGGCTGACCACCCCTATGAGGTAGGGCTGTGCAGAAATTTTTACAACCCGCCCAACCCGAATAATCCGCCCAAACCAACCCGAAAAAACCGCCAAAAAACGCAACCCGAATAAACCGACCAAAATTTAAACCGCCCAATTGTTTCATTGGGCGGGTTGAAAATATAACCCAACCCGCCCAATTAAGCATTATATATATATATAAATTAATTAAGTTTTGTTTTATTTTTTTACTATAAATTTAAAATATTGTTTTAAGTTAAAAAAGATAAACTTCACACTATTAGTATTAGTATTTAAAAGAAAAAAATTACAAAAATTAAAAAAAAATTTAAAAAAAATAATAATAATTTGTTTGGGCGGGTTGACCCGCCCAACCCGACCCTCGCCTAACCCGCCCCAAAAAATCCCATTTCGGTTTGGGCGGGTTAACCCGACCAACCCGCCCAAATTATTGGACGGTTTAAAAAAAAATATTTCTTAATTGGGCAAGTTACGGGTCATTTTTGCTAACCCGATTATGACATTGGACGGGTAAAAATGCCTTGTAACCCGACCAACCCGCCCAATGCTCACCCCTACTATGAGGTTTAGGTTTGGTCGACTTCCCTATAGGTCCTGGACTTATCCATTTTTGTTCATCAGTCTTTTTTCAATACTTTGTTGTTTTTCCATGACTTGTGATGCACGTGCCGCTTTCTCATTCGCCGCGTCATCTCTTGAATTTTGAGAGATAACAATTATTAAAAATAGATATTTATCAATTATATCAATATAAATTCAAATATTATAAAATATCACCATTATTATAATAATATTTAATACAAAACTAGATATCTAATAATTATATTAATAAAATTTTAAATATTATAAAATATCATTATTATAATATATAATACATAATCTTAATTTTATTAAATTTTTTATTATTTATATTTATAAAGAAAACATTTAACTACATAAGAAATTAAAATAATATTTATCTTCTATCAAGAATAAACAAGTTTTTTAATGTGTAATTTGAATAATATATATCATGGATGTTTTATATATTAAATAGTGTAGTTTATGATCTAAAATGTTATCATATATGTACATATTTTTGAAAAAAAACACAAACAATGTTTAGGTTTAATTTTTCTTTTAATATGTCTTTGTTATTCTTTTTTATATATATAATATTTTTTATTTATTTAAAATTTATATGAGAATCATTAAAACTTAATAAATGTATTTAATAAATTTTTTAAATAAAATTAAGTAAATGTGTATTACACATTATTTGCACCTAATATATATATATATATATAAATGTATATGTTGAGGAAAAAAAAAGAGGAAAATTAAGTTAATAAAATATTCATATATATGTATGCATACGTTGAGAAAGAAAGAAAAAAAATGGAGTCGTAAAATAATTTTACAAAACATGTAAAGTCTTATTAGTTAGAATAAATAGGGATTTTGTCCGTTGAGCTATTACCCATTTAGAGTTTTTCTCATTGAACTTTTTTTTGGACAAAATTCCCCCTGAACTTTAACAATCATAGCAAATGTACCCATTTAGTTATATTATATTTATTTTTTAAATCATTTGCTAGTCTGACTATTGGCCACATGTATAGTTGTAGTATGATGATCTATTTAGTTAACTTACGCTAGCCGAAACTAAGTTTATATTGGCATTAAACATACAAATATTAACTCTAAGAATATAGATATATATTTCCAGAATTTGTCATTAGACTGCTATCTATGCATGTATTTCATGATTTGATTGTTGAATTATGTTTGATTGGCGTTATATCAGTGTCAAATCAACAAATTGTTTAAAAAATGAACGAATTGCAACTGAAGGGGGACATTTGCAATGGTTATTATGGTTCGGGGTGATTTTTTTCCAAAAAAAATATTCAAGCGCAAAACTCTACACAAGGGTCATAGTTAGGGGAGAAAAATCTTATTTATTCTATTAGTTATATCTAACTTGGTACTGTAGCATCTAAATAAATTATATATTATACCTCATGTGATGGAGGCTATTTTATCATTTTTTATCTATATTTTAGCTAAATATAGCTAAAAATCTATTTTCCCTCTATTGAGAGTGCTCTAAGAAACTTACATATATTTATTGAGGCTAATACATAACTCAAATTCAAATGACCCACAACTTTCTAATTGCAATCGTCTCTAATTATGTGATTAATAATTTAATATATATTTACATATGTATCAAAATCCAAGTGATTCTCTCTTTGTTCTGTGGGGTATATAACCTCCACATAATTTTCTTTTGTCAACAATTAAGTTGGGGCCATAATTAGTTGAAAGACGGTGGTGGATATAGGGGCCCCTGTATCCACAATGTGACAAGTGCACCATGCATGTAACTATCATAAAGTTTCATCACATTCACATTCACAGTCATATACATTCACGGGTGAGTGATCATATCCACATGAAATCCCAATTCCTTGCTTTATCCATCCACTATAAAACCCCATTGCATATCCCACAAATTATTTCATAATCTTTACACTAACGAACCAATAATATATATAAAAAAAAAAAAAGAAACCAAGTTAAAAACAATGCATCCCAATACACTCCATTTCACTCTCTTTCTTCTCTTGCTCACTGGAACTGGTTTGGCATATCATTCAGGAACAGGTGGCACTAACAGGAAAATGTCTTCTGAACCAGCTGGGGGTGGCGGGAATCCAAGTGGGGCGAGTGGTTCAGCTCATGGTCCTAACTGGGACTACAGCTGGGGTTGGGGGTCAAGCCCAGGAGCTGGATGGGGTTATGGTTCCGGGTCTGGTAGGTCTCCAACCGGGTTCGGTAAGGGCTTTGGTTTTGGTTCTGGTTCTGGGACTGGGTCCGGTTCTGGCTCAGGTTTTGGCTATGGTTCAGGTGGGGCTCATGGTGGTGGATATGGCTATGGTGCTGGTTCTGGAAATTCAGGTGGTGGAGGTGGTGGTAGTCCAGGCACTCTGAATCACTCGCCAGCAACTTCAAGGGATGGAAATCACCATGGCTGATGTTCTAGTTCGAATAATGAATCCTACAAGTTCTGTAGAATATTGTAAAACTAGCTACTATATAATATATATATAGGGGTGTTAATTAATGTTTTGCTGATCAGTTGAGTGAATTAGCTGTATACATAAACATAATCTACGTGAGCCTAAGTAGTGTGTTTAGTCCTGTGGCTATGTTATAAAGTTTGTAATATTGCACCATTCTGATTCTATTCAGATCGTGTTAGAAGAGCAACTAGTATAAAAAGAAAAGTGTAACTGAACTATAAAAATAGTCTTTATATAGCTAGTCAAAATGACCTTGACTCACTCTTTATCAAGATAAAAGTTCAAAATAGATGTTTTAGACTGCAGAATAAAACCAAATACACTTCTGTACTGCCTACTGGTTAGCTGCACTAGAATTTGGGAAGTGCATAATAAAACTGTGTTTGGAAAGTGTTAAAACAGATAAGAGTTTGTTTATTATACGTATTTATTAATTTATTTATCTAATAAGAAGAAACTAAGCGAAGGAGTAACAATAAGGGCTTGCTATAAGCTTTTCCTTATGATAAAAAATTGAAGACAACTATAAGTTTACCTTCATAAATTAGTCAGTACATACAAAAAAAGAGAAGAAAAAGGCAATTGTTCATGGATTCAAAGCATAAGTATGACAGTTTTCTTTTGTTTGTCAGTAAATCACTATGGGATTTTGCATGTGCTTGTCAAAATTTTTATGGTAATGGCAAGGTTTCTTTGATTGAGAGTAATGAAAATGATAGTATGTGAATGAAATAATAATTATGTTGTTAGTTGAAAAAAGATTCTAATGTTTGTTAAGAATGGAATGATAAATGAAAAAATATATGTTTTCACCCTAAAATAAATATTTCTACCCTATTAAAACCTTGGATTTTAAGATGGAAAAAAAATAAATTCCAAACTGTTATACCCAGATTTCGAGCCGTAGAAAATATGACCTCGAAAGCTGAGTTCGCATTAAATGGTCTCGTGAGGGTTAAGGGTATGCTCTACGATTGTAAATCGGAGCCTGCAAAGTGTGGTACAGATCTCGAATATGGTGACCTCGAAATGATCTCGATCTCGAAGGATAGCTCTGTGAGCCCCTCATCTTCAGAAGCAACTTCGGAGCAGGGATCTCGAGCTCGATATGCCATCTCGAAAGAAATGTAAGCTCGGGAAGTGTCAGCGGCTCGCACAATGACGTCAAGCCTTGGAGATACGCAATGACTACCTTGAATGTCTACAAGTGTTGTAGATATGGGATATGATCCTCATTTATTAATGTAAATCCCCAAGAATCGTGGGATATTATTTGGTCAGTTATGCGTTTCCTGGTCTTCAGGGACGTTTCCTTTTATATCTGATTATAGGCATTTAAAGCCATTTATTTTATTCACAAAAGAGTAACTACCCAAAATATGTGGGATAGTATTCTGCATCCTTCTCTATAAATAGAGAAGGCATGCACCATTGTAAAGGATCGAATTTCTGATTCTTGAGAGAAAACTCTGGAGAATTCATGCTAAAGGATTGTTCAGAGATAATCTTGAGATTAATAACAGAGACTCGTGGACTAGGCAGATTTAACTGCTGAACCACGTAAAAACCGCGTGTCTGATTCGTTTGTTTGTTTTAGCCATTGTCTTTAATTGTTTGCGTGCTCTCTTCTTTTATCTGTTGACGAAAAGCGGCGTCAACAGTTTGGTGCTTTCATTGAGAGTTGAACTCAAGCATCCATCCCTGAGAGATTCATGGCTACAAACAATCAGAACACTCCTGAAGAAAATTACCCAAGGCGTCCTGGAAAACAGCCAATGGAGAACCCGGACGCTGATGAAAGGAGTGGGTCCTCTGATTCCCGGGGACCACCTCCACAACCAAGGGATGAGGACATGTACTATAACCCTGAGCGTTATGTCCCTATTGTAGAATTGGAGAATCGGCAGCTGAAACAACTGCTGGCAGATGCCAACAAACGTAACGAGGAGTTGACTAGGATAGCCGCGGAGGCGCAGGTGGCTCAGCCCCCACCTCCGCGCGAAGACCGAGCCCCTCCTCCAAGGGACGTGCACGTTCCTCCCCGGAAGCCCCGTGGACGTCCACGAAAAAATGCTAACACAAGGAGGCCAGCTCAGCCTCCAGCACCAACAGAGCCATCTGCTCCTTCTAGGCCTCAGAGGAGTACCCGAGCTCGGGTCCCGCCTAATCCACCTGTGGAAGTGCCTGCAGGAACTGAGAACAACCAAGCTCCTGTCGAGGCTCGGACTCAGGTTCCTGGTAGCGCACCAAACGCAACCGGCCCATCTCGGGCAAATTCTGGACCTTCCAGGCCGAGGCAAGGACGGCAACCACCGTCACCTATACGGTTTCCTCCGTCTCCCATAAGATATCCTTCACCTCCCCGCAGGAACGCTCAACCTGGTCGAGATCAGGATCAAGGGCGTACAGGGGAGAGACAAGGAAACGGGGAGACGTTCCAGGGGCGGAAAGGCGCGCCATCCGAGAGAAGTCAGACGTCCCGATCTCGTACTGCAGTGACGAGGCGACGTAGAAAGGATCCACCACGAAATGACCGATCGATGAGTTTCACTAGCGATGAGTCCGGAGAAACAAGGTCTGTCAGTAAACACGACCGGGGTCGTAAAAATACTGGGAATCACAAGAGCCATCCCGACCTGCGCAATCACCTAAATCAGAGCAGGGGAAAGGGAGATCAGACAAACCCGGATCTTAGGAATCATCTGAATGGGCGTAGAGATCCCTCACGGAGACGCGAGCCTGGGATCGCGATTAATGACTATCAATTCCAAACACCGCCTAAGGACCCAGTACAAGAAAGGATCGATCAGCTCGAAAAAGCCTTTAGGCTTTTGAAGAATGAGCGAGGAAACGGTCGATATGAGGACTCTGATGAGGAGCTCGAGCCGTTTGCTCCCAATATTTCCAACACTCAGTTCCCCCAAGGGTTCCGGATTCCTCACGTCCCAGCGTTTGAAGGAAAAACCGACCCATGCAGCCATCTGAGTACATTCAACACTATTATGAGAGCTAGTAACGTAGGTTACGAGCTCAGATGTATGTTGTTTCCAACATCATTGGCCGGGCCTGCCAAGAGTTGGTTCGAGAAGTACAAGAGACATTCTATAACTTCGTGGGATCAATTGTCTAGAGACTTCAAGAAGCAGTTCCGGGCTATGGTGGGAGTCAGACCCGAAGCATCCACTTTGACTAACGTCCGACAACAACCAGGCGAAACACTAAAGAGCTACCTGACAAGATTTAATCTAGAGGTCGCCCGAGCTCGTGACGTGGATGACAGCGGGCACTTGATGGCCATCCGAGCTGGTGTTTTACCCGGGAGTGCACTTTGGGATGACATACAAGGGAAACCGGTGAGGTCGATAACCGAGTTTAACAGACGGGCGCAGAAATTTGTTAATGTAGAGGAAGCGAGGTCAACACTCAAAGCGACCTCGCAGACCGAAACTACAACGATAAACATTAACTCCGCCTCAACCTCGGTTGACCCTCTAGTTACACAGCCTGCCTCGGAGAATCCTTCCAAGAGAAAAAAAAGCGAGGGAAATAATCCCGAGGCTGATGGAGGAAAGAAGAAAAAAGGAGAAAGATATTTCTCCGTATATAAAGTGCATACCGAGCTCAACGAGTCCCGGGAAAACATATACCTGGCTAATGAAAACCAGGTCCCCTTCAGGCGACCAGATCCTATGAGGAATCAAAAGTCCAAGAGGGACTCCAGCAAGTATTGTCGATTTCATAGGGACACCGGCCACACAACTGATGAGTGCCGACAGCTGAAGGACGAGATCGAAGGATTGATCTCGAGAGGTTATTTCCGGCAGTATGTCAAAAACCAGAATACTGGACAGACTACTGCCAGCCAGAGAGTAGCCGCACTTCCGGCGACACAGAATAATAACTCCCGATCTCGGGATGAGGATAGGCCTCCACCGATAGATGGAGAGGACGTAATAACCATCTCGGGAGGTCCTCATCTCGCAGGAGGGGGCAGAAATGCTCAAAAACGATATGTGAATGAGCTGAAAACAGGGGACGGGTCTCCATATGAACCCGAACCAAGGGCACCAAAAAGCCAAAGGGTTGAGACTCAGCCTATAACCTTCACCGAGGAGGATGCCTCTCACGTCCAGTTCCCTCATCATGATCCACTCGTCATCACCCTACAGCTTGCCAACAAAAGAGTGCGCCGAGTTCTCATAGACAATGGGAGCTCAGTTAACATTCTTTATAAAGCAACCCTAGAGAAAATGGGGCTCTCCCTTCGCGACCTGAGGGCTTGTGCAACCACTTTGTACGGCTTTTCTGGAGAAGGAACCGCTTGTATGGGGTCCATTGAACTCCCTGTGACCTTGGGAGACTATCCAGTCTCGGTGACCAAGATGATGGAGTTCGTGGTAGTAGAGTTACCATCTGCCTACAATGTATTGCTCGGGAGACCCGCCCTGGTCGGGCTGGGGGCAGTTTCATCTGTAAGGCATCTAGCCCTTAAGTTCCCAACTCCAAGCGGGGTCGGAACATTGAAAGGAGATCAACTGGCAGGAAGGGAGTGCTACAGCATTTCCTTAAGGGGAAAGAAACAAACAAGCGCGCAAGCACTTGTTGTCATACAGTATAAAGACGGGACAGTTCTAAAAATTGACGAGGAGATCGATCCAAGGATTGAAGAGAAGATTGACCTCCAACCTTTGGAGGAGCTCGAAGAGGTTCAGCTCGATGAATCTAGTCCCTCGAAAAAGGTGAAGGTCGGGAAACACCTCCTAGACGAATCAAAATAGCAATTAATTTGCTTTCTGAAGAAAAACCAGGATGTCTTCGCGTGGTCCCACTCTGACATGGTGGGAATAAGCCCTAATATAGCGAGCCACGCATTGAATATAGACAAAAGCTTTCCTCCGAAGCAGCAAAAGCGAAGGCAGCTGGATGAAGACAGAAAGAAAGCACTAAAGGAGGAGGTGGACAGGCTGAAAGCAAATAATTTTATAAGGGACGCTTTTTACCCTGATTGGGTGGCCAATCCAGTGTTGGTCCCGAAACCCAATGGGACATGGAGGACGTGCATTGACTACTCAGACCTCAACAAGGCCTGCCCGAAAGACTGTTTTCCCTACCGAGAATTGATCAGCTCGTGGATGCCACGGCGGGGCATGGTCTGATGTCATTCATGGATGCCTATTCTGGATATAACCAGATTCCCATGCATGCCCCCGACCAAGAGCATACAAGCTTCATTACGGATAAAGGGCTCTACTGCTACAATGTCATGCCATTCGGACTCAAGAATGCCGGAGCAACATACCAGCGGCTCGTAAACATGATGTTCTCAGAGCAAATAGGGAACAACATGGAAGTTTATGTTGACGACATGCTCGTAAAGTCTCAACTTAACAAGAACCATGTTGATGACCTCGAAGAGTGCTTTGGCGTGCTCAGAAAGTACAACATGAAGTTGAATCCTCAGAAGTGCACTTTTGGGGTGTCTTCAGGGAAATTTCTGGGTTTCATTGTCAACTCTCGTGGAATCGAGGCTAATCCCGATAAAATAAAGGCCCTGATTGATATGCCGTCACCTCGGAAGCATAAAGATGTTCAAAGCTTGACTGGCAGGATGGCAGCTCTGGGCAGGTTCATTTCGAAGTCAACGGACCGCGGTCTCCCGTTCTTCAACTTATTGAAAGGAAGTAAAAAGTTCGAATGGACAGACGAGTGCGAGTTAGCCTTTCAAGAGCTAAAAAGGCACTTAGCCGAACCACCTATCCTATCGAAACCTGAGACGAGAGAAGTACTGTTCTTATATCTCTCAACAACTGAACACGCGATAAGCGCGGTGCTCGTCCGAGAGGAAGAGAGAATACAGAAACCCGTCTACTACATCAGTAAAAGATTACTGGGGGCAGAGTCAAGGTATCCACTGATGGAGAAACTTGCCCTCAGTCTGATCCACTCATCTCGAAAGCTCCGCCCTTACTTTCAGGCACATCCTATCCATGTACTGACAGATCAACCATTAAGGCAAGTCTTGTCCAAACCAGAGGCATCTGGTCGACTCCTTAAGTGGGTTGTTGAGCTCGGACAATTCGAGATCACCTACCATTCGAGAACAACCATTAAGGCACAAGCGTTGGCAGATTTTATAGTAGAATGCACCGGTACAGCCGACGACGAAGTAACAACCACGGCCCACGAGCTATGGAAACTTTACGTCGACGGGTCGTCAAATGAAAATGGAGCGGGGGCAGGAGTTATTTTGATCACCCCTACAGGGAGCAAATTTCACTCTGCATTAAGATTCGGCTTTAAAGCATCTATTAATGAAGCTGAGTACGAGGCTTTACTGGCGGGACTACGAATAGCAAAGGAACTCAAGGCCAGAGCTATACATTGCTACAGCGACTCCCAGCTCGTAGTTAATCAAATCTTGGGAGAATATCAGGCTCGTGGCACAAAAATGGCAGCTTATCTGGAGAAGGCAAAGTACGCATTGGAGTTTTTTGAGTTTTATGCAATCGAACAAGTTCCCCGAGAACAAAACTCAAATGCAGATGCCTTAGCTCGGCTCGCCACTTCCACTGAAAATGAGGAGCTGAATGTTGTACCCATAGAACATCTGTCAGCACCCAGCATTACTGAGTCAGACAAGGAAGATGTGTGCATGATCGAGACAGAACCGACCTGGATGAGCCCGATCGTTGAATACCTCGAAAATGGAATTCTTCCCAAAGATCGAAGTCAGGCTCGGAAACTAATGTATCAACTTCCTCGTTACACCATCCTGGATGGAAGGCTATACAGAAGAGGGTATTCCATGCCATTGCTCAAATGCGTGACTCCCCCCGAGGCAAAGAAGATTATTAGAGAAGTTCATGAAGGGTTTTGCGGAGATCATACCGGGGGGCACAGCCTATCCAAGAAAATTATACGCCAAGGATATTTCTGGCCAACCATTAAGACGGATTCTTTCGAGTTCGTGAAAAAATGCGACAAGTGCCAGAGATTCGCCACGATACCCCGAGCTCCACCTTCCGAACTAACCATGTTGACGTCCCCATGGCCTTTTGCGGTATGGGGCATCGACCTCATAGGCTCACTCCCAACTGGCAAAGGAGGAGTAAAGTATGCTGTGGTCGCGGTTGATTACTTCACAAAATGGACGGAGGCTGAACCATTGGCGACCATAACTTCGAAGAAGATCCTGGATTTCGTGGTAAAGAACATCGTATGCCGATATGGAGTGCCAAGAAAGATTGTGTCTGACAACGGAACCCAGTTTGATTGCGACTTATTTTCCAACTTTTGTAACAAGAACGGTATAATAAAGAGCTTTTCGTCAGTGGCTCACCCTCAGGCGAACGGTCAGGTCGAAGCCGTTAATAAAACTCTCAAGAGTTCCTTGAAGAAAAAGTTGGAAGAAGCAAAGGGACGATGGCCTGAGGAATTACCCCAAGTCCTTTGGGGATATAGAACTACAGCTCGGACATCAACTGGGCATACCCCGTTTTCTCTAGCATACGGCTGCGAGGCAATGTTGCCCATTGAGGTCGAAATTCCGACAATTCGAACTCAGATTTACGACCAAAGTTCCAATCATACTCAGCTCGAAGAAACCCTAGACTTGATCGAAGAAAAAAGGGAGGAGGCTCAGCTGAGAAATGCTGCTTACCAGCAACGAACAACAAGATATTTCAATAACAGGGTCCGAAGTCGAAAGTTCGGAGTAGGAGACCTGATTTTGAGACGAGTATTCTTAGCAACCCGAGATCCAGCAGCAGGAGTACTCGGACCAAACTGGGAAGGACCATACCAGATAGAATCAGTCATCCGCCCTGGCGTATACAAACTTGCGAGATTAGATGGGAACCTCATACCACGAGCATGGAATGGCGAACACCTTAGACCATATTATCAATAGTGTAGGAAGTGTCGCCCGTAACCATGATTTTCTGTACTTAGTTTGTTTTTGAATTTCAAATAAAGGGTCTACTTTGTTTCGCATGTAACTTATTTTTATTTTTGCAATCTCTCTTAATTTAATAACCTATGGTCACACTCATAGGATATTAAGGGGGCAACATTGGTATACATACCTCTAGCTTTTAAAAAAAAAAAAAAAAAATACAAAACAAAAAAGTATTTGGATATAACCAAATACGCGAGTTTAGATAGTTCGGACTTCACCGAGCAAGCTTAGATAGTTCGGACTTAACCGAATTATAAAAAACATTAAGTATTTGGAAATAACCAAGTATGCGGGCTTAGATAGTTCGGACATTACCGAGCTACCAAAAACCAAAAACGTTTGGAATTAACCAGATGTGCAAGCATAACAGGTTTGGAACAAACCAGCCAAATTATCGATCAATGATGAATGGGAGCCTAAACCCGTCACAAAATATGTCGAGATCGAGGCTGGAACATCTTAAAATAGTTTCGAACTCATAACCTCGGAGCTAAGATACTAAGGATGAGGGAAAGTGACTAAAAAGATTAACCAAATCATTCATATTACATGCCATATAAGTACTTTTCAGTTCATGGTTACAGTAATGTCCGACCTTGATAAATAACGAGGTTGGAAACGGATAAATCGAATAAACTATGCATGAATGCATCGAATTTCGAGCCTAAATCCAAACTATGTTTGTATGCATAAATAAACATAACTGGTCCATCAATTATAAAAATATGCAAAATATTTCGAACCAAGAAATGTAAGTATATAAAAGAATAATAAAGGGAATTGTATCAGCCCCGTGGGCACAAGTTGAAATAATTACAGAAATAATGGGACGCAGCCCCGAAAACTGATCTCCCCGAGGTCAGATTCAAAGAAGAGGAGTCTCCTTGGCCTTCTCAGCATCAGTGGCACCGGACCCCTCAGGACGAATAGCATGACTATCCTCCTGAGCTCCCTCCGAAACAGTGCTCGGAGTAGCTTTATCCTTCTCGAGCTGGTCAGCCTCTTCCTTCTCGAGCCGGGCATTCCATCGTTCGAGGAAGGACGCCTCGAGGGGACCCAAAAAACTGGTGTCCAGTTCTTCGTTATAGGCCCACATCCGGTACATGGCTGAATCGACCGCCGTTTCCTTCTTTTCTTTGAACTCAGCAGTAAGGCGGGTTTTGATATCCTCCATGAGGTCGAGGGTGACGGCCTTGTCTTCCTCGAGCTTCTTGTTGGTCTCCCGAAGCTGGATGTTGTCTTTCTTCTGCTCCTCGAGTTCGTTTTTCAGCTTTCCGAGCTCCTTGGCCATTTCCTCACGCTCCTTAACCACTGCCTCGAGCTTAGTATTCACTGCCTTCAGGGCGTCATTCGCTTTAAGGTGGAGGTCCCTCTCCCCTTGGGCAAGGGTCCTGCTCGTATGGACCTCGTTGTTCAGCTCGTAATTAAGCTGGGCAGTGAAAGCAAGAGCCTGAAAAAAGGAAGAAACCATCATTAGCCTCGAGACAGCATGAAGGTAAGCAAAGGGAATATATAGGATACTTACCGCGGCAGTGTGCTCGATACTCTTCTCGTACAGGACAGTGCGGTCCCGAGTGCCAGTTAGACACTGCCACTGAGGAGCCTCAAAATTGTCGTAGCTCTGGCCAATCCGGGACATTACATCCGAGATCAGCGTAGACCCGTGAGGACCAGCATCATTATCCACCACATACGAATCCATATGGGTGGAAATAGTTAGCTTCTGGGCTCGGGAAGCAGAAGGTCTTTTGACGAGCTGGGTAGAAGGCATTTGACCCGCCACAGGAGGTTGGGATTCAACCACGGCAGCGATATCAGTCTGCGAGGCCGGCGCCACCACAGGGACGACGGCCTGCGAGGGTGGTATCGTCATGGGGACGTTAGTTTGGCCAGTCGACGCAGCAGCATGGCTCGAAGCCGGCGGGGGAGGAGGAGGCGTTTTCCTTGATCTCTTGGAGCTTTTCCCAGGCTGACTGGTTGTCAGTCCCCTTGCCCTGGGGCGCTTGCTCCTCTTGGCACCCGCATTGTCGATGAGGGCGTCGAGGTCGGAGTCCATGTTGCCTGCACAAGTCATCACAGTGAGTCAGTGAAAGAAATACAAGTTACTCCAACACTATATAGAGTGGTGAAAGAAAAAAACCTAACTGGAACTCTCCCCCGAGATCGAGCTTGGGGACCATGAAATTCCCCCGTCTTCAGAAGAGGCGGGGGGAGGGCCTTCCCTATAAGTTGGTGATAACCTCGAAAGGTCCCTATAGTCATTGGTCCCATACTGCACAGCTATCCCATTCCACATCTCGTCTGTGGTATACATAGTGTCGTATTTCCCGAGCCCACTATCAAACCTATGGACACAGTCATCTACCCAACTCCATATATAGAAGTGATATCTATCCTGTGGGCACGAGACTAGTCTATTGGGCCTGTGTTTTAATAAAGTGGGAGACCACATTCGCGAAGTAGGAAGGGTTTTACCTCCATCGGAGTCCAAACCCGAGGCTTCATCATTTGCCTCGTTCCCTGACCGCGGACTTCTCGAGCGAATTGGGAGAGGTGCTTTCCTTTCCCTCCTCGGAGGAAGGATGCCTGTGGGCAGAGGCACTTCCTCCCAGCGTTCGTATTTTGTACTGGACCAGTCAGAGGTTGACTGGCCCTGTCCCAACAAGCCACAAGCTCGAAGCTTGTCCTCATGTAACAGAAATGAAAGAGACCTCCTGCCATAAGGGAGTCGGAGCAGGCTCCCTCTGTGCTCCTTCATTGTCTCGTCGGGGGTGGGACGCTGAAAGTTAGCTGAAAGGCGAGATACACTTCAACTAAACATGGATACAAGGACTAAAGGTTCGAGCTCAAAAATAGAAAGTAACGAGAATACTTACGAATTCGCCTAAACGAACGATGTCGAGACGGGAACAGACCGTCTGTCCAGAAAAAAGCCCTTTTGAAGTCAGGGGGATGGTTCGGAAGGTCTTCAAAGATTTTTGTCTCTTTGGGATAGCTCGAAAGGTAGTAAAAACCATCTCCTCCCCGAGCTCGGGAGGGATTACTCTTCAAACAAAAGAGGTATAAAATCTCTTGGGGTGAAGGTCCTATCCACCCCAGCTCGTGGAATAAGGACCTCAGGGCAGACAGCACCCTGTATGAATTGGTGTTGAGTTGGAATGGAGCCAACCCAACGAAATCGGTGAAATCTCTGAAAAAGGACTTCAGGGGCAGCAAAGCTCCTGCCTTTAGGTGTTCCTGGCTCCAGGCCGCGTACTTCACACTGGAATCACGGCCCCCAGGAGCGAAGCAGCTCCGTTCATGTCTTGTCGGAGCTCGGCAGTTCAGTGTGTCCAATGAGCTAAGGCCATGAAGGGCCAGGATGTCAGTTATCTGGTCGGAGGTGGTAACCGAGCTCTGGTAGAACTCGGCTTCAAACATCTCCCTCCTAGGCAGCGAAGACGAAGGCTCCGCCATTAAGGAAAACTGAAGTTCCCCCGGATAGTATGCTACCGTGACTTTTAACGCGGGGTCAAGGGGAACTGGCCTAGGTCCGGGGTTCGGCTCCGGATAGATGGCTTCCCGAAGGACCCTTCTCTTCTTTTCGATGACCTCGTCAATCTGGCGGCGATAGTGGGCTCGGATGTCTTCTTGCTCGCATGCGATCTCGTACTCTTTAATCCGACGCTGGTTCCGGACAAAGACCGATTCCGGGCTCGGAGATTTGGGCTCGTAAGGGATTGCTCGTAATGACCCCCACCGTCTTTCCAGATTCTGTGACATCTAACGAGAAAGAAAAAATGGTGAGGGCCATGCATGCAAGGATCACGAACTCGATAAGATAAGCTCGGATAACTAAGGGCAAGAAACTAAATATTAAGACCCGAGCGCGTGTTCCACAGGGAAGAAAAAGAACGTGGATGATTTTTTGAAAATCCCGAAGTTCAAGGGAAAGAAAGGTGGCGGTTAGCCAGGAAAGGGCTTTTTCGGGTTTCGTGTAATTGTCAAGAATAAGGGCTTTTACCCGAAAACTTGGTGTACAAGAATCATAGCCTAAAATCTTCAAAACCCAGAAAGTTGAAACCACATTCAAACGATTGAATCTGAATATAAACCAGAGACGAACTTCCAGAGTGAAAATCCAGAAAGCCTAAAAACCTATCGGTTCAAACCCTCCTATCGCATCATGCTAATAACGTAAACTAACATACACAGCCAGCACAATATAAAAGGAACAACAAAAATGGTGTACTTACACAGTAATGGGGAGTGCAGCGAAATCGTCGAGTGGAGAAGAGGTTGCAGGAAAGAACTCACTGAGTCGTACAAACCAGGATTCTTTTGTTTCTTCGGCCTGGAAAACATGCAATGAGCATGAACTGTGGTAAGAGGTTTAGGGAGTGTTTCTTTTTTCTGGTCTGTGATGAGAAAATGTGAAGAAGACGAAGAGGGAGTCTTGCATAAATAGGTGGGAAAACTGAATTAATCAGGAACGTTGATTGAAATCCTCATCAGATCGAATGGAGGGGAGTCGATGATGAGATAGCGCCGAAAAGCTGTCAGACGAACGATCGTGGGCATGTTCCCAAGGTACTCAAGTACCTAAAGTGAGCAATACCCATCTGGCACGTGTCCGTTTTTAAGAGAGTGACAGTATGGTTCCCGAAAAAAGTAGTTCAAAAGTCTCCTTCTCTTAGGATTCGAACAAATACTTTTGAGGGGGCAAAATGTTATACCCAGATTTCGAGCCGTAGAAAATATGACCTCGAAAGCTGAGTTCGCATTAAATGGTCTCGTGAGGGTTAAGGGTATGCTCTACGATTGTAAATCGGAGCCTGCAAAGTGTGGTACAGATCTCGAATATGGTGACCTCGAAATGATCTCGATCTCGAAGGATAGCTCTGTGAGCCCCTCATCTTCAGAAGCAACTTCGGAGCAGGGATCTCGAGCTCGATATGCCATCTCGAAAGAAATGTAAGCTCGGGAAGTGTCAGCGGCTCGCACAATGACGTCAAGCCTTGGAGATACGCAATGACTACCTTGAATGTCTACAAGTGTTGTAGATATGGGATATGATCCTCATTTATTAATGTAAATCCCCAAGAATCGTGGGATATTATTTGGTCAGTTATGCGTTTCCTGGTCTTCAGGGACGTTTCCTTTTATATCTGATTATAGGCATTTAAAGCCATTTATTTTATTCACAAAAGAGTAACTACCCAAAATATGTGGGATAGTATTCTGCATCCTTCTCTATAAATAGAGAAGGCATGCACCATTGTAAAGGATCGAATTTCTGATTCTTGAGAGAAAACTCTGGAGAATTCATGCTAAAGGATTGTTCAGAGATAATCTTGAGATTAATAACAGAGACTCGTGGACTAGGCAGATTTAACTGCTGAACCACGTAAAAACCGCGTGTCTGATTCGTTTGTTTGTTTTAGCCATTGTCTTTAATTGTTTGCGTGCTCTCTTCTTTTATCTGTTGACGAAAAGCGGCGTCAACACAAACGATTTCATTTTCTCATATTTGAATTGAATCAATAAACTAAAAATTATTTTTCTAGAAGAATTAAAATTTAAATGTATAATTTTTTAAAATTTACAACAATTTAAATATCTACAAAAAATATATATATTAAATAAAATCTCTTATTAAATTTGTGGAAAACATTTTCCTTCATTTTTTCCCTTCTATTTTCTCTCATAAAACTTTCCTAAATTCAAGGTCCAAACAAGACGTAAAATAAGAGGAAATTTGAGTATATATGTCAATGATCTTTTTACCATTAGCATATTAACCGAACTCTCTCTCTTTATTTCCTCTCTCTCTCTCCTCCCTCTTCCCCCATTCGACCGACTGCGTACCACCACAAAACCCACCAAGAGGCAGCCACCACCAACACCATCACCACTGGATTTATGTAAAAATCAAGCTAAAAAATAAAGTGTTCCACCTAAAACACCCAGATTCATTGAATCTATGCACTTCAAAGTCTTAGGGTTTTTGTAAGAGAAAATCCATAAGTATAAGGGAACTCAATATAGTGTGATTTCTCATTTTTTTGTGAATTTTTTTTTTCAGATCTAATTTTTTTTTCTGTGATTCTATGCAATTTTTTTACCTTAATATACATCAATGGCCTTCATTCTCTTAGGGAATAAGACTATTCGATGCACCTCGAGATGCACAAAGGACATTGAGGTGCATCGAATAGTCTAGTCTTCTTCCCCAGAAGAATAATGGTCATCGATGTAAAAAATTATAGAGAAATGCAAAAAAAAATCCACATCTGAAAAAAAAAACCACAAAAAATCGAAAAATCACACAAATGCTAGCTCATAACTACTCGAAATATGTAGAATTTTTAAATACAACACCCATCACTACATTGAGTTCCATTACACTTACTCATGTATTTTCTCTTCCAAGAACCCTAAGACTTGGAGGTGTGTGGGTTTAGTGAATTTTGGTGTTTTAGGTAGAATAATTCAATTTCTTTGCATGATTTTTACATAAATCCGGTAGTGGTGGTGATGGTTGCCATTTTGGTGGATTTTGTGGTGGTCGGCCGATTGGAGAAAGGAGGAGAGAGAAATAAAGAATAGAAGAAGAAGAAAAAAAGATAGAGTTGGGTTGATATGCCAATGATATTTTTGTCCTTGGTATATTATACCAATGATTGCATCAAGTGAGATATTATATAATTATGACTCACTTGATATATATATATATATATATACTCAATTTTTGTAAGAGAAAATGTAGAAAGAGTGGGCACAAGACATAGAATGGAATGCTCAAACTTCCCATTTTTTGGAGAAGTAACCACCAAAATAAGAAAAGTCATTCCCATTGCATTTTCTATGTGGTAAATACCAATCAAACAAAAAATGACCTAATATAGTGTTTGGTTTGAGGTATTGAAAATGAACTTTCCATTGTTCGGTTGGGTAAAGTCAAATGGGAAAAATGTTTTCTAATTAGAAAACTCATTACCATTTGATGGAATTTGGTGGAAAAATAATTTCATTCCACCCTTCATATTATCGTATGATTTTTATACATTAATCTTTATTTATTTATTTATTTTTAAACATGGATTCATTGAAAATAAAATATGATTCTTATCTTACGTTATAATCATTTTTCTTTTCACATCATTCTTGTCATATACTTAAAATTTATGTCATTCTTCCATACATGTTATATTCATTTTGTTTTGTAAAATGTGTTATAAAGTGGTATACATATAACTTCAATTGTTACTAATTTTTTTTTTGCCAATGTGTATATGTATAATTTGTATATGCATGCATATCTATATTTTAAGCCAAAAAAACTTTTAAATGATAAATTATTTAATATATAAAATACTTTAGAATTTTTTTTTCCAAAAATTGAATTATGTATAATACAATAATAATTTTTTTTTTTTTGGTAAGTAAGTCAATTTTATTTCACAAACCAAACAGTACAATAAGCAACTCCTCAAGAGGAGCCAAAACAGTAAAAAGACAAAACCATCCTATAACACCTATACACTTAATTGATCACTTAATTGATCAAACCAATCTCTATCTAATGAAGTAAATCTATCAGTATCAGTGAGAAAACTACTCACTCTCCTAATAATATTTTGTTTTATACACAAAACTGTACTATCAATAAGTCTCACTTTGGATTCCCATAACACCTCATTACGCATGCTCCAAATGTGATAAGTTGCAGCAGCCAAGGCAGTGGCGAACACACCACGCCTGAACCTGGAAAGCCTATGCCCCCGAGCCAACCATCTTAACAATCTCTGAAGATTACAAGTCAAAACCTGCCAACCTAACCAATCTTTGATCAATTGAAGGCAACGCTTACTATAAGAACAGTCAAAAAACAGATGAGAAACATCTTCAAGATTGCTCCCACAAACTAAACAGAGAGGTTCTGAAATCACTCCAAATTGGAATAATCTAGAGCAGGTTTTAAGTCTATTTAGAGTAGCTAACCACAGAATAAAAGAGTGCTTTGGTATGTTCATCTTATTCCACACAATCGGGGCCCAAAAACATGACACACAATCAGCTTGCCCAGAAATTTTCTTGTACACTCCAGCAATACTATACTGCTGCCCAAGAAACTCTTGTATCGTGAAGTGATGCTTCAAGATATTCTTGACTTCAATGACTTTCTTCCAGTACCAACTTGAAGAAGGGGGAGCCTCATAGTTCCACCAATTCTCACCTCTAAGATAAACTTCATGAATCCATTTAACCCATAGATTCTCTTTATGAGTAGCCATGGCCCAAGAATACTTCCCTAAGGCAACGACATTCCACAGATCAACATTACGAATGCCCAAACCACCCTTCTTTTTGCTAATGCAGACCTCATCCCAAGCTACACTACCTGGCCCCTCAAAACCAGCAGTCCCTTTCCAAAGATACGCCCTACAAATACTCTTAATTCTCTGTAAAACTTTTTTAGGCAGCAACATAATCTGAGCCCAGTAAGTATGAAGAGCAATAAGGATCGAATTAATAAGAGTTAACCGACCAGCAAAGGACAAGAACTTCGAACTCCAACAACGAATCCTAGCTACCATCTTCTCAATAATCACTTCACAGTCCATCGAGGACAACTTTTTAGCACAGATCGGCACTCCCAAATAACGCATCGGAAGAAAACCTCTCTTGAAACCAGAAAATTGAAGGACTCTGTGCACTTCTCTGTCATTCATCCCACAAACAATAACTTCAGATTTGTCTTTATTAGCTTGAAGCCCAGAGGTTTGAGAGAATAGCTCCACACCCTTCATCAATGTGTAGATGGATTTATAATCCCCATAAGAGAAAAGAAGCACATCATCTGCAAAACAAAGGTGATTAAGTTGAAGCTCCGCACATCTCTCATGAAATCTGAAATCATTGGATCTAGTAGTCTTCTTAAGAGTTCTAGATAAGTATTCCATTCCAAGCACAAATAAAAGGGGGGATATCGGATCTCCCTGTCTAAGACCCCTTTGAGCCGCAAAAAAACCATGAAGAGAGCCATTTATCATAAGAGAAAACCGGGGAGTCCGAACACAAGTCATCACAAGCTTCTTAAAATGACTAGGAAATCCAAAAGCCTCGAACATCTCCTCTAAGAAATCCCAATCTATAGTATCATAAGCTTTCTTAATATCAATCTTAATCAGACAATTAGGTTTGGCTCCCTTCCTATTATAATGACGTACCAAATCTTGACACACCATTATATTATGAGCAATGTATCTTCCATGAATAAAACCACTCTGATT
Source organism: Humulus lupulus (assembly GCF_963169125.1). Classification (NCBI taxonomy): domain Eukaryota; kingdom Viridiplantae; phylum Streptophyta; class Magnoliopsida; order Rosales; family Cannabaceae; genus Humulus; species Humulus lupulus. The sequence goes on along the minus strand of NC_084800.1, from coordinate 89,438,923 downwards.
TTCAGCAATAATCTCATCTAAAACATCTCTTAAACGAGAGCTAAGAATCTTAGCCACTATCTTGTAAAGAACATTACAACAAGAGATTGGCCTAAAATCACTAACACTTTCTGGGCAAGTTACCTTAGGGATAAGAGTAATGGTTGTAGTGTTGATCTCCTTCAACAGGGTCCCATGCTCAAGAAAGGACAAAACTGCTGAACTCACTTCGTCTCCCACCAAATTCCAATGATGTTGGTAGAAATAGCTACTAAAACCATCTGGTCCAGGGGCCTTCTCTCCAGGTATAGCAATAATCCTTCTAGCCCGAATGCTTTGATGAAAAAATCTGGTATTCCCATCTCCTTGCACAGTCCAATTCATCTTACTTTTCTGCTTTAAAAGCTCAACATACAGCCCCCTGTTTATAACCAAAATCCATTCGAGCTGCCTTTTCCTCATTCATAAGAGAGGTATTTCTAGGATCCCCATGAAGTTTCAGCTGGACAGCTTGCAAATCCCGCTCAGCCTGAATATAAGAGACCCCAAGATCTCCCACCCGCTCCCTGTTCAGCTTCTTTAAAGCCTCCTTAACCCTCTTTAATTTGCTCACAATCTGAAACATTTCAGTGCCTAAGATAGGAGTCCTCCACGCCTCTTCTACTTGGTCCTTATAACCATCATAACGCTGCCAAACTTTAAAATAACGAAAAGGTTTCTTACCCATAACCACCGTAGTGCTTAACGAAAGAATTGCTGGGGCATGATCAAAAAGCCCCTCAGGCATAAAAAACACCTCAGCACTATAATACTCATCCATCCATTTCTGATTGGCAACCACTCTATCAAGTTTAGCCATAATCCTATTGGGAGGATCTTGCTTATTACTCCAAGTATAATAACAGACTCTATATTTAATGTCCCCTAAACCACAAACCTCCAAACAATCCCGGAAAGCAGCTGAATGGAGAAGCCTAACCCTCTCTCCAATTCTCTCTTCCTGAGTAATCACCGCATTGAAATCACCAAGAACAATCCACGCCTCTTGACAGTTCAAACCAGCAAGATCACGCCATAACACCAACCTCCTCACTTCATCGTTAAACGCATAAACAAAGGTACAAAAGAAAGGATGCCCCCCACCATGAGGCTCAACCCAGCAATGAACCATTTGGCTAGAACAATACCGAATATCAACAGTAAACAAAGCAGGATTCCAAGCAACTATAATTCGCCCATTTGAATGCCACGCACCATTACTAGTGAAGCACCAGTTACTAAACATATTGAGGAATAAAGCTCCCAACTTCCGAGCTTTAACCCTCGTCTCTAGGAGACCCACCAACCCGTTCTTATTAGCAAAAATAAAGTTCTTCACTTCTTTTTGTTTTCGGCTTTGGTTGAGTCCCCGCACGTTCCAAGCTAGCACTTTATCCATTCACCTCAGGAGGAACTCCCCCTCCTTTAGTGATAACAGTAGCTATAGCCTCCCCAATCTCACTAACAAGAACACTCCCCAAGACGTCAAAAGAATTCTGTATTTTTCCTGGACATGTTTCCTTCCTGACCAAACATTCCGCATTCTTATTGCCTTTCATAACCAGCTGGAAACCATCGTCATCAACAATTTGAGATTTTGATTTTACCACAGTTTCTTTAACTTTAGGCACCCAAACCTTCTTCCCTTCTTGCTTCTTACATGTGACAGCATCATGTCCCAACCCCTTACAAGCAGTACAAATTGTGGGTTTCCATTCATAAGTCACCACCAAATCCACTTCTTTGTCAAGTTCATTGATAAAACTAATAACACTTGGAAATTCCTGCTGGATTGACACCTCAATCAGAATCCTGGCAAAGTTTAATTTCTCTCTGGCCTTCGTAATCGGATCCACTTTCAAAGGTTCACCCACTTGAGAGAAAATCTTACAAAGAGTCTTCTCACCCCAATACTTAAGATCCAAATTCGACAATTGGACCCAAATGGGAACTTTCTTGACATCCTCTTTTTTGAAATCATCCATGGCATTCCATGGTTTCATTATCAAAAAACATTATACCATTAGCAAGAACCGAGTCCCTCTGCTCCACTGTAGAAAACCGAACAATATAAACTCCATGAGCTAATGTAGCAATCTTATCTATACCCTTATCCTTCCACACCCTCCTACAGAACCCCTCCATAACTGGTAAGGGTGGATTAGCCCCTAACACATAGCACACAACTGATGAAATCCAGAAATTAACCTCATCCTCAATATCTATGAGATCAATTTTAACTTTCTTGTCAACAAAATGGGCACCCTTACTTAATTCAACAAACAACTGTGACAAATCTTTAGTAACAGAGTCCTTAGGCCGACTGGAACCAGACCCATTCTCAGAAAACGAAGATTGATGCAGATGGGACATACCTTCCAAACCCTCAAACAGATCAATCTTTGTTGCCGCAAGATTCTCGCCAATCTCAGAGTTTCTCTGCAAATCACTGCGTACATCTGGGGGAGAACCAGCCAAAACCCTGTTATCCACTTCCTCATCATCAGAGAACACGATTGCCTCCACTCCCAGCACCTCATCTACCGATCGCATCTTCCTCGGCGCCTCCGTCACCGAAGGCCCATGCTTGGGTCTTCCTCTTTTCTTCTTCACTTTCGAGCCCCCTGCCATTGCAACAGCACGTAACTGAGAAGGAATGCAAGAGAAGAGAGAGACGAAACCCTATCAGAGCCTTTTCAATAATAATATATAAATTATTTACAGAAACCCTATCAGAGCCTTTTCACGTAACTACAAAATTTACAGAAATTATTTTTATTGTGAGCTTTAAGTAATATTAATAATACAATAATAATATTACTTAAAGCTCACAATAAAAATAATTTCTGTAAATTTTGTAGTAAAAGTGCTTATTATAAAAAAAAATAATATTATATATTATTTAATTAACTTAAACATACATCTAAAATTGTATGATACAAATTGCTATAAAAAAAAAATTTCATTTAAAAAAAAAGGGTCAATGGTACAACCATCATACATTCCGACAAATCATTGTCAACAACTGTAGCTAGTTACAACAAAGTGAAAACGGAGGATAATCATAGGTATGGAAATTCTATGTGAAGGAAGAGATCATAATGTGAGCTAGAATAACAAGATGCTAGCCATTTAGTGGGTTTTCATTTTCCAATTTTTGTAAGCATTTCTTTGATGGCTGGAGAAAAACAACGGTCTAATTTTAGGGCTATTGGCACATGATAAGAAAAGTGCCCAATTTTATCGAACACAATTTAAATAATAATTACCGAATAAACTATAGTTAACCAAATATAAGAATAACCTCAACTAAATAAAACGTTATTACTACTATTACCATTCTTATTCACATTTGTTCATGTTCATTACTCCTAACCAAACCAACGAGGATGGAAAGCTATAGTTTCTTCCAGATGTAGAAATGAGTTCCAAAATCAATGATATGGGACACATATTGACATGAAAAAATTAATTTCCCAAATTAGCATGCATAACAGGGCACTCTAGTAACAGAATATTTAATCAATATCGGTAGTGATTCGACTTGCAATGGACACAAAGACGAAAATTTTCTTGAAGGTTTTTTCATGACTAAACAAGAATTAAAAGCAAAACTTACAGCAGGTAATCTCCATTCTTAGGGCACTCCCTGTTCTAAAATACAAAGAATAGATATTAAAAGAGCCCGGCTTCGAATTTTGTAAAATACAAATTTTTTACATTTTATTACAGTTAATATTTTATATTTATAAAACACAAATATTTTATATTTATAAAACACTATTCACTCCTTTAAGTTTTTTTTAATTATGATTTTAAAAAGTACGATAAAAGATCAACCGGTAGGGGTCTACAATCTAGTTGCGTACTTACTACTTGGCACTACAAACAAGAAATCTTAAACGTTCTTGAATATCCCTCTTAATATTTTGTGATAAAATCATTTAATATAATATCTCAATCTTATGTAGATGTAACGATTAGTTTTTCTTTTATCGCTCTTTAATCAATAAGGAAACATATGAGCTTAACCAAAGAAAAAGCACACAAAAGCACAAATCGATTTGGCATCCTGAGACTATATGATTCCTTAATCTTCTTCATCCAAAAAGTACAAGTGTTAGTTTCTATTTTCTACATTTTTTTTGCTAGAACTTTCTACATTGTAAATAAAGCAGGTGGAACTACATTTTTACAAGAAAAAAGAAAGAAGAAGAGAATCACCTTTCTGCCTAAATTCTACCTTTTAAAAACCAAACCAAATTTGTTTAGTGTGCTACTATAGTCATAAGTCAGCTCCTGCAATGGCGGTATATCCTTGACGGCAAATAGCATCACATGCGGCATTTTCACATCAGAATGATCATATAGAACATATTGGGCTCGAAGATTAGGTGAGTTACTATGATTGATAAATCTAGCAACATTTCCATGCAATGTAGCATCGATTGTGAAGTTGTATGTAGGAAAACTCACTTGTGAATAGGTAAGTAAACACACACTACCACCTTCCCATGAAGGTTTACTATACAAATTGTTGATCTTGTTCTGAATTACCTTATCATGAAGAACTTCTCCAATGTACTCGCACACAAAACTTCCCTTCAAAATGTAAGATCTCGACCTAACACCCCATGTATTTGCAGCAGTCTTAAAAACTTCTAACTGGAGAAAGATACCATTTTGAGTTAACCTACTGGTACAAGAATCAGAGCACTTACAGCTAGAGCCACACTCATAAATGATGGGGTTAGATGCAACATTACATCTCTTAGAGTTATATGGCCTTTCCCCACCATTTTTAAGGATGCAGTCACATTTGTCCAAGTCTTCGCATCCACCAACACAGGAGCAACAATTTGGCAAAACAGGTTCAATATACTTGGGATAGATGGTACTTGTAATGTAATCAAAAGATGGAAGCTTCTCTTCATCTACTGAATTCTTAAGTCGAATAGGAACCTTCTCTTTTCCTCCAGATATGTCATTCATAAGCACAACATCCTTCTTGATTTTTGAGCACTTTGAATTGCCCATTTTTAGATCTTCCAAATTGAGCTTCGGTTGTTGCAAATCTCTTTTTAACCTGAATTTATAGACAAGCTTACCAGACATCCCTCTTTCTTGCCAATACTCATCGACAATGTACAGACCATGATACACATACATGGTTTCGGACAAACTATTACCACCCAAACCAATATGACTAGATTCCCTTGATATTTTATGGCGACGAATCACTCTAACAAGTGCCTTTGATTTCTCGCTATTCATTAATGCATGATTCCCTTTCTTATCTTCTTGATCAACTAGTTTCTTTTTTGCACTAATCAATGGATTTCCACCTTCCCCTGAGTATATCAAAATGTCAGAAGATATATTGTCATTTTCATAACGTTGGGAATCAACAACACTTGTTGCCAAGGGCTTCCCATCATTCTTCATGTAACCAATGCCGCGAAAGCAATCAGTATGAAGGCCGACAACTTTGAGTTCAGCTTTACATTGGAACTTGTCACCCACTTCAACTCCTGGAATAGGTCCTATTTTCTTAACACACTTAACCGACTTTTCTTGCTCAAAAAACTTCTTTGCTGCCATGAGATAAGCACCTCCTCTTAATTCTGATCGCTGTTTCTTCCCTTCCGAGTCATTCAATAACTTGTTTAGTATGTTGTGGAACACATCTAGAGCCTCCTTCGCTTTCTTGCGGCTATCTATAGCTTCTTCATCCATAATCAAGTCATTACATTTCTGATTCTCACTATCATCATTAAGCTGCTCCTTCCTAATTAGTGTTGCGCTCATTCCAAAAGCATCTGCATCATAGTCAATACAGGCTTCTGAAAGTTTGTCCTTAACTGGTAAATTCAAATTGTTTGAATCACTACTTTGGGAAGGGGAGACAACAACAGGCACAAATGATGGTTCCCCCTTTTCGAAAACAGCAGGATTTTGTACATGCTTTGCATTATCACCTGCTTCAAATTTGTTCTGGCATGTTGAAAAAGCAAGGGATCCACAGCCGTCAGGAAAATCTCGAACAACGTCAACTTTTCGCAGCTTAAAGTTTGGCGGAAAGTCATCCCTCAGTTTCTTTTGTGAGTTTATGATGGTCATTATCAAACAAATGATGACACCTATGTAAAACCAAACGATGTATGAAGTACAACATAGCTAGAAGTCTAGTACTAATATTGACAGTGGACAACAGAGTGAAATAGGCCAACTAGACATATAAAACATCTAAAAGAAAAATGAAAATTTCCCACCATAATCACATTAAGTGTGAGTTTTTCTATGGAGTAAAACGTGAGTTTGGTTGATGTTAGTTTCTCATTCCTAAAATTAAGATAAGGAAAACACCTTACACATAGTTTTGGTAATTTAAAAACTAAAAGGTTGCACTTCCTCCCTCCCAGAATCCAAGTCAGTAAACATCAATCATGTTGAAGTCAAAAACAAAAGATCTAACAAAATCAAGAAAGATCATCCGACACTCAACTAAGCCTCAAACAAACTATAGTTTATATCATTTAAAATTATATTTTATAATTCTTTATATTCATTTCAAATATGAAGGAAAGAAAGAGAAGAGAGATGAGATGAGATATAGGTGGTGTAATTCAAAAAAACTTAAAAGAATGAATATCTATTTTAATAATTTATTGTGATTCCTCTTAAAACCCATATTAATTATGTTGACCTAAATCAACTTGATCATCCCCATTAGCCAAAAGGTCCACTCTCTCACTCTCCTCCACTCTGAATCATATTCTTTTAACATTTTTTTTACAGAGGGCAAAATCAATGCAGTACACAGAGACTCATCAGAGAAAATCACAAGAAGCAAAATCAAGTAACAACAGTGAATAAAAATGGGTATTGTAGAAAAAGAAACATATTTTACTACAAACTAAGTCCGTACCACACTACTATAGAAACAAAAATCAAGAACCAAAAGAACTAGAAACATTTTACTTAAAAAGAAAAGAAAAGAAAAAGAAAAAGAAAAAGTGAGTGAGCAAAGAATGGTTAACAACGTCAATGGCGAAATGGTTTAGTATATAGATAAAGTGTCAAGAATCAGTACATACCAGTAAGTGTTTTCCCGCGAAGGAAGCTAGAGGCGGCAAGTAAATGAATATCTTTCTTTTTCAAAATAAAAATGTCTTAGAATCTGCTTTTCCTAGTTGGAAACGTTGTTATCGCAGTGATTGAAGAAGTTATTATGATGGCCCTTTTATGAAAGCCCAGCAGGAAGGTAAATTTATCCAACTATGTACGTGAAAGTTCCAAGACCTGCAATCTCTGTAATCTCTTAATGTAAATTTATTCAACTATGTACCCGAAAGTTCTAAGACTTGCAATTATTGTAATTTACTACTTTAAGGACACTTAAATCAATTATAATCTCAATTAATTATTTATAATGGTATTAATTATAATCTCAATTAATTATTTATAATGGTATTTATTGTAGTTATAGTATAAATTTTTTTTAAAAATTCTGATAATAAACTGTCGAAATTATGGTTAAAAAAATTTATTTTCTACATGTATTAAAAAAAATACACAAATGTAACCCACGGTAAATTATAAAAAATTCTTAAAAATTATAATTATAATTGATTTACTTATCTAAAATAGAAGCGTATTTAATTATAGATTTTTCTTAAATTTTTTTCATAAAAATAAACATTTGAAATAAATATGTGCTACCAAATTTTTTTATTAGTTTCCAATTTACAAAAAACTAGTAAGAAATTTTAAAATATATTAATAATTTCTTCTAAAAAAATCCGAACTTTTGAAAAGGTATTTGTAATAAATCAGTTGTTGAACTAGAGGTGTAAATGTGGGTCGGCCTGGCCCGGCCCACATTTTTGTGCTTCAGAAAAATTCGGGCCGGGCCAGTCCTGGCCCATATTCAATCTATGGGTCCGGCCCATGTCATGCCGTGTCGGGCCGACTACTTTATTATTGCCAAAAAATGTGAGGATGGAAAATTGAACCCTCCACCTCCTTTTTAACCATCAATGGACTTACCACCAAACCAAATACATTTCTTTATTTAAATTATAATTTTAGATATTTTTATATACTTTTTAACAATATTTTTGTTGACGCCGTTTTTCGTCAACAGTGAAAGAAGAGCACGTAAATAATAACTAGTAATGGCCAATTAAAATATGACAATACAACACACGATTTTTTACGTGGTTCAGCAGTTAAATCTGCCTAGTCCACGAGTCTCTGTTATTAAACTCAAGATTATCTCTGAAAATTCTTAAGCATGAATTCTTCAGAGTTTTCTCTCCAGGTTCAGAATTTCGGCCCCTTACAATGGTGCATGACCTCTCTATTTATAGAGAATGATGCAGAATACTATCCCACATATTTTGGGTAGTTACTCTTTTTGTGTAAATAAATTAAATGGCTTTAAATGCCTGCAATCCGATATAAAAGGAAACGTTCCCTGAAGACCAGGGGGCGTATAACTAATCGAATAATATCCCATGATTTTATGGGATTTACAATAATAAATGCAGAACACGTCCCTTATAAACAACACTTGTAGATATTCAAGGTCACTATCATATATCTCCAAGGCCTTATTCTCCCAGGTTTCTCATCAGCTTTCGAGCTAATGACATCTCCCGAGGTCACATGGCTTCAAGATCGTACATGTGTCAGGCTCGGAACCCTTGATCTGAGGTCTTTCCTGAGGATAGATGCGTCTCGGGAGCTACCCTTCGAGATCGTGAACATTTCGAGGCCACCACATTCGAGGTCGTCTCAGTCTTGCAGGCTCGATATTTAATCCTGGAGCATACTTCAAACTTTACGAGTTCATTTGTTGCGAATCCAGCTTTCGAGGTCACATTTAACACATCTCGAAATCTGGGTATAACATCTTGCCCCCTCAAAAGTATTTGTTCGAATCCTAAGAGAAGGAAACTTTTGAACTACTTTCTTCGGGAACCGTACCGTCATACACTTGAAAATGGACACGCGCCAGTTGGGTATTGCTCATTTTTGGTACTTGAGTACCTTGGAAACATGCCCACGATCATTCATCTGCCACCTTTTCGGCACCACCTTGTCATTGACCCCTGACCGTTGGATTTTATGAGGATTCTAGCCAATGGCCCAGATTAATCCTTTTTTTTCATCTATATATATAAGACCCCATTCATCATCTTCTTTTTTATTTTCGTTCATCAGGAGCAAGAAAAGAGCAAAACCAGAGACTATCTTTGAGGATTTCTTGCTTGTGCATGTTTTCTCAACCGAAAAAACAGAGGACCGCCAGTTTGTTCGAGACCGTGAGCTCATATCTGCAGCCTCTCCTTCAGTCAACAATTTCTCTGCAACCGCCATTATTGTGTAAGTGTGCAATTTTTATCTTCCCTTGTGCCAGTTTCTGTCCATAGTGTTCTTGTTATGTCTTTAAAGGTACTAGTTTTCTTAGCACAATACGTTAGGGAATTTTTATCCGATAGGCTCTTTTGTTTTTTTTTTTAGATTTCCATACTGAGTTTACATCATTGGTTCATACCCAGTTTTGATGTTTGAGCAAGATTCCTGTTTTCTGGGTTCTAAAATTTTAAGAGACGTTTCTTGTACACCAAGATTTCGGGTAGAAAACCTTGGCTTTGACAAATGCACGAAACCCAAGGTTGCCTTTTCTGGTCATCCGCCACTCTTCTTCCCCTGATTTTCGGGATTTTCAAAAAATTGTCTACTCTCCTCCCTTTCTCGTGGAACGCACGTCCTTACTCTTTAATAAGGGTCTTAACATCGAGCTTTTTCTTTTTTTGTTACTAAACTCCGAGCTCGTCCTATCGAGCTCGTAATTCTTGCATGCATGGCCCTCACCATTTTTTCTTTCTCGCTAGATGTCACAGAATCTGGAAAGACGGTGGGGGTCGTTGCTGGCAATCCCTTACGAGCCAAAAACGCCAAGCCCGGAATCATTGTTTGCTCGGAATCAACGTCGGATTCGGGAGTACGAGCTTGCGCGCGAGCGGGAGGATATTCGAGCTCATTATTGCCGCCAAATAGACGAGATCATAGAGAGGAAGAGGAGAATTCTCCGGAAGGCCCTTTATCCAGAGTCCAACTCAGGGCCTAGGCCGATCCCCCTCGACCCCGCATTAAAGGTCACTGTCGCGTATAGTCCAGGAGAACTTCAATTTTCCCTGATGGGGGAGCCTTCTTCCTCGCAGCCGAGGAAAGAAATGTTCGAGGTCGAGCACTATTGGAGCTCGGTTACCTCGACAAGTCAGATAACTGACATTCTGGCCCTCCATGGGCTCAGGTTGTCAGGTTCTTTAAAGTGTCGAGCTCCGGCCGCTCACGAACGAAGCTGTTACGCTCCCGGGAATCGTGACGATAGGGTGAGATACGCAGCCTGGAGCTAGGAACACATGAAAGCGGGGGCACTGTTGCCTTTGAAGTCTTTTTTCAAGGACTTCACGGATTTTGTTGGGTTGGCTCCGTTCCAACTCAACACCAACTCTTACAGGGTTCTGTCTGCCCTGAGGTCGCTATACCACGAGCTGGCGTGGGAAGGGCCTTCGCCTTAGGAGATTTTATATCTCTTTTGTCTGAAAAGCAACCCCTCCCGAGCTCGGGGAGGAGATGGCTTTTATTATCTTTCGAGCTATCCCAAAGAGAAGAAGGTCTTTGAAGATCTCCCCAATCATCCACCTGATTTCAAAAAAGCCTTCTTCTGGACAGACGGCCTGTCCCCGTCTCGATACTACTCGTTCAGGCGGATTCGTAAGTATTCCAGTTTTCTTTACCTTTGTGCTCGGGATTTTAGCTGTTAGATCCGTTCTTAGTTGAAATGTGTCTTGTCTTTCAGCCAATTTTCAGCGTCCCACTCCTGACGAGACAATGAAGGGACATAAGGAGACCCTGCTCCAACTCCCTCATGGTAGGAGGTCTCTCCTGTACCTTTTACATGAGGATAAGCTCCGAAAATGCGGACTTTTGGGGGAAGGCCAGTCCACCTCTGACTGGTCCAATAAAAAGTACGAACACTGGGAGCAGGTGCCTTTGTCCACAAGCGTCCTCCCTCCGAGGAGAGATGTGAGGCCCCCACTTCCAGTTCGCATAAGGAGTCCACCGTCGGGGAATGAGGCTAATGATGAAGCCTCGAGCTCAGATTCGGACGAAGGTAAAGCCCTCCATACCTCGAGAATGTGGTCCCCCACCTTACTAAGGCATAAGCCCAATAGGTTAGTCTCATGCCCATATGATAGATACCACTTCTACATATGGAGTTGGGTAGACGACTGTGTTCATAGGTTTGATAGTGGGCTCGAGAAGTATGACACCATGTATACTTCGGACGAGGTGTGGAATGGGATAGCTGTCCAATACGGGACCAACGATTATAGGGACATTTCGAGGTTGACATCCACCTATAGGGAAGGTACTCCCCCCGCTTCTTCTGAAGATGGGGGAATTTCATGGTCCCCGAGCTCTAGTTCGGGGAAGAGTTCCAATTAGGTCTTTTCTTTACTTGGTTTTTTTTTTTTCTTTTTCTTTCCAAGCTTATTATCATTATGTCTAACTTCGATTGGAACTACGCAGGTGCCATGGATCCCGATCTCGACACTGTGCTTTTTAGCGATGATGGAGCCAGAGCTCAGAAGAGTAAACTCCCGAGAGCCTCGCGGAGGCCCGACCGACCATCCAAGATCCCCAGACGCCACGAGAAGACCCCAACGGCTCAGACTACTGCGAGCACAACCGAGGAGCCAATTGTCCAGGCTGATGCGTCTGGGTCAACCGTGCCCGTTTTGCTCCCTCCGACCGACACTTAAATAACAATCGGTCGGCCCCCGAAGAAACCTTCTGTCTCCAAGGTTCAACTGCCGACGGCCCGACCTCATATTGAGGAGTTCATGCTTGATGGCGCCGCTGGGACCCAAGGGGCTGTGCTCAACTCGGACGTCCTCTCTCGGGTGGGTCAGAGTTTTTCAGGCTTTGGCGCCGACCATTGGGACCTTGTGCACAAGGCCTCAGACTGTAATACTCTTTATGACAAGAGTATCGAACTTACTGCCGCGGTAGCCTTCGTAACTCTCCTTTAACTGTTTGTGTCTCAGCTCGTGATCTAATTCGTTCTTTGTATTTCAGGCCCTTGTCGTTTCAGCATAGCTTAACTATAAGCTGACTAACGAGGTGCACACGAGCATGTCTCTAGCCCAAAAGTCGAAGGATCTCCAGCTTAAGATGGCTGACGAACTCAAGGACTCGAAGACCGAACTTGAAAAAGTGAAGACCCGTCTCGCGGAGCTGGAGAAGACGAAAGCTGAGCTTGAATAGGCGAAGACTCGTCTTGCCGAGCTTGAGAAGGCCAATGCTAAGCTCAAGGAGGATAAAGGTGCTACCTTCGACATCATGGAAAGCAAGAAGGCCCGCCTCCTGGACGAGTTTAAAGAGCAGAAGGAGAAGGTGGTCGACCAGGCCATGTACAAAATTTGGGTTGATAATGCCGACCTCGACACCAGCTTCCTGGGTCCTCTCGAGGCCAAGTATGTAGAGCGGTGGAATGCCCGTCTTGAGGCAAGAGAACCTGCTCGAGAGGCTGCTCAGGAGGATAGTCATGCTATTCGTCCTGGGGGGTCCGGTGCTACTAATGCTGAGAAGGCCAAGGAGACTCCTCCTTCTTAAATCTGATCTCGGGGAAATTATTTATTGGGGCTGCGTCCCCCTTTTTTTTTGTAATCATTTTAATTTATGCCCACGGGGCTAATACAATTTCTTTTATTATTGACCTTTATATGCTTTACATTTCTTAGCTCGAAATATTTTGCACATTTTATATTGATGAATCATTTATGTTTATTTATTCATACAAACATAGTGTGGATTTAGGCTCGAAACTCGATGCATTCATGCATAGTTTGTTCGAATTATCCGCTTCCGACCTCGTTATTCATCAAAATTGGATATTACTTTAACTATGAACCCGAAAGTACTTATATGGTATGTAATGTGACTGGTTTGGTTATATCTTTTTTGCTTAGTTACTTTTCCTCGTCCTTGGTTTTTACTCCAAGGTTAAGAGTTCGAAACTATTTTTCTTTAAGATATTCCAGCCTCGGTCTCGACTTATCCCGAAGTAGGTTTTGGTTCCTACTTATCGTCGATTAGTTTTTTGGCTAGTTTGTTCCAAACCTGTTAAGTTTGCACATCTGATTAACTCCAAACGTTTTCTATTTTTGATAATTTGGTTATGTCCGAACTATCTAAGCTCGCGTATCTGGTGATATCCAAATACTTCATGTTTTTGATAATTCGGTTATGTCCGAACTATCTAAGCTCGCGTATCTGGTTATATCCAAATACTTTTATGTACGTTTTTATTTTTCAAGCTGATGGTGTTTATACCAATGATGCCCCCTTAATATCCTATGAGTGTGACCATAGGTTATTAAATTAAGAGAGATTGCAAAAATAAAAAGAGATAATATATTGAACGAAATAGATCTTTATTTGATGGAATTCAAAAGCAAACAAACTAATACAGATAGAAAATCATGGTTATAGGCAACACTTTTCCTACACTACTGATAGTAAGGTTTAAGGTGTTCGCCATTCCATGCTCGTGGTATCAGGCTCCCGTCCAATCTCGCAAGTTTGTACACACCGGGACGGATGATTGACTCTATCTGGTATGGTCCTTCCCAATTCGGCCCGAGCACTCCAGCTACTGGATCTCGTGTTGCCAAGAATACGCGTCTCAACACCAGATCTCCCATTCCGAACTTTCGATCTCGAACCCTCTTGTTGAAATACCTGGTAGTTCGTTGCTGGTAAGCAGCGTTTCTCAGCTGAGCCTCTTCTCTCTTTTCTTCAATCAAGTCTAAGGTTTCCTCGAGCTGAGTGTGGTTTGAACTTTGATCGTAAATCTGAGTTCGGATCGTTGGGATTTCGACCTCGATGGGCAACATTGCCTCGCAGCCGTATGCTAAAGAGAACGGGGTATGCCCTGTTGATGTTCGAGCTGTGGTCCTATATCCCCAAAGGACTTGGGGCGATTCTTCGGGCCACCGTCCCTTCGCTTCCTCCAACTTTTTCTTCAGAGAACTTTTGAGAGTTTTGTTTACAACCTCGACCTGGCCATTCGCTTGAGGGTGGGCTACTGATGAAAAACTCTTTATTATGCCGTTCTTTTCACAAAAGTTGGTGAACAAGTCGCAATCGAACTGGGTCCCATTGTCGGATACAATCTTCCTTGGTACCCCATATCGACACACGATGCTTTTTATCACGAAATCAAGGATCTTTTTTGAAGTTATAGTCGCCAATGGTTCAGCCTCCGTCCACTTTGTGAAGTAATCCACGGCGACCACAGCACATTTTACTCCGCCTTTGCCAGTCGGGAGAGAGCCTATGAGGTCGTTCCCCCATACCGCAAAAGGCCATGGGGAAGTCAACATGGTCAGCTCGGATGGTGGAGCTTAGGGTATCGTGGCGAATCTCTGGCATTTGTCGCATTTCTTCACGTACTCGAAAGAATCCGTTTTGATGGTTGGCCAGAAATATCCTTGGCGTATGATCTTCTTGGACAGGCTATGCCCCCCGGTGTGATCTCTGCAAAATCCTTCATGAATTTCTTCAATGATCTTCTTAGCTTCGGGAGGGGTCACGCACCTAAGTAACGGCATGGAATATCCCCTTCTGTATAGCTTCCCGTCCAAAATGGTGTAACGGGGAAGTTGATACATCAACTTTCGAGCCTGGTTCTGATCTTTTGGAAGGACTCCATTTTCGAGATAATCAACTATTGGGGTCATCCAGGTCGGCTTTGTCTCGATCATACACACATCTTCCTCTTCTGGCTCGTTAATGCTAGGTGCTGATAGGTGTTCAATGGGTACAACATTCAGCTCTTCACTTTCGGTGGATGTGGCGAGTCGAGCTAAGGCATCTGCATTTGAGTTCCGTTCTCGGGGAACCTGTTCGATTGCGTAAAACTCGAAACACTCCAATGCGGATTTTTCCTTCTCCAGATAAGCTGCCATTCTTGTACCACGAGCCTGGTATTCTCCTAGGATTTGATTAACCACAAGCTGGGAGTCACTGTAGCAATGTATAGCTTTAGCTTTGAGCTCCTTTGCTTTACGAAGTCCCGCGAGTAAAGCCTCGTATTCGGCCTCATTATTCGACGCTTTAAAGCCAAATCTTAAGGCAGAATGAAATCTGCTCCCTGCGGGGGTAACCAAAATGACCCCTGCCCCCGCTCCATTTTCATTTGATGAGCCGTCGACGTAAAGTTTCCACAGCTCGTGGGCCGTGGTTATTACCTCATCGTCGGCTATTCCAGTACATTCCACTATAAAGTCCGCCAATGCCTGTGCCTTAATGGTCGTTCTTGGGTGGTAGGTGATCTCGAACTGTCCGAGCTCAACAGCCCATTTAAGAAGTCGGCCTGAAGCTTCTGGTTTAGACAAGACTTGCCTAAGCGGTTGATCAGTCAGCACATGGATGGGATGCGCTTGAAAGTAGGGGCGGAGTTTACGAGATGAATGAATTAACTTGAGCGCGAGTTTCTCCATCAATGGGTATCTTGACTCTTCCCCCAGTAATCTTTTACTGATGTAGTAAACGGGTCTTTGCACCTTCTCTTCTTCTCGAACGAGCACTGCGCTTATCGCGTGTTCGGTGGTTGAAAGGTATAGGTACAGTATTTCTCCCGTTTCAGGTTTTGACAGGATGGGTGGTTCTGCAAGGTGCTTTTTGAGCTCCTGAAAGGCCAGCTCGCATTCCTCCGTCCATTCAAATTTCTTACCTCCTCTTAATAAGTTGAAAAATGGAAGACCACGATCCGTAGATTTCGAGATGAATCTGCTTAGGGCTACCATCCTGCCAGTCAAACTTTGGACATCTTTGTGCCTCCGAGGTGAGGGCATGTCAATCAGGGCCTTGATCTTGTCGGGGTTAGCCTCGATTCCACGAGAGTTTACAATAAAGCCCAGAAATTTTCCTGAAGACACCCCAAAAGTGCACTTCTGAGGATTTAGCTTCATGTTATACTTTCTGAGCACGCCGAAGCACTCTTCGAGGTCATCAACATGATTCTTGTTGAGTTGAGGCTTGACAAGCCTGTCATCAACATAAACCTCCATGTTGTTCCCTATTTGTTCTGAAAACATCGTGTTTACGAGCCGCTGGTATGTGGCTCCAGCATTCTTGAGCCCGAATGGCATGACATTATAGCAGTATAGCCCTTTATCCGTGATGAAGCTCATATGTTCTTGGTCGGGGGCATGCATGGGAATCTGGTTATATCCAGAATAAGCATCCATGAACGACATCAGGCCATGCCCCGCCATGGCATCCACGAGCTGGTCAATCCTTGGTAACGGGAAATAGTCTTTTGGGCAAGCTTTGTTGAGGTATGAGTAGTCAATACAGGTTTGCCACGTCCCATTGGGCTTTGGGACCAACATCGGATTGGCTACCCAGTCAGGGTAAAAGGCATCCCTAATGAATCGGTTTGCCTTTAACCTGTCAACCTCCTCCTTTAGTGCTTTCTTTCTGTCTTCGTCCAGCTATCTTCGCTTTTGTTGCTTCGGGGGGAAGCTTTTGTCTATGTTCAGTGCGTGGCTTGCTATATTCGGGCTTATCCCCACCATGTCTGAGTGTGACCACGCGAAGACATCCTAGTTTTTCTTCAAAAAGCAAATTAATTGCTATTTTGTCTCATCTTGGAGGTGTTTTCCGACCTTCACCTTCTTCGAGGGATCAGCTTCCTCGAGCTGAATTTCTTCGAGCTCCTCTAAAGGTTCGAGGTCAACTTTCTCCTCAATCCTTGGATCAATCTCTTTGTCAATCTCTAAGATTGTTCCGTCTTTGTTTTGTATGATGACGAGTGCTTATGCGCTCGTCTGTTTCTTTCCTCTCATAGAGATGTTGTAGCACTCCCTCCCTGCTAATTGGTCTCCTTTCAATGTCCCAACTCCGCTAGGGGTTGGGAACTTAAGGGCCAGATGCCTTACTGATGAAACTGCCCCCAGCCCGACCAGGGCGGGTCTCCCGAGCAGCACATTGTAGGTTGATGGTAAGTCTACTACCACGAACTCCATCATCTTGGTTGCCGAGACTGGGTAGTCTCCCAAGGTCACGGGGAGCTCGATGGATCCCATGCAGGCGGTTCCTTCTCCTGAAAATCCATACAAAGTAGTTGCACACGCTTTCAGGTCGCGAAGGGAGAGTCCCATCTTCTCAAGGGTTGCTTTGTAAAGAATGTTGACTGAGCTCCCATTATCTATGAGAACTCGGTGGACCCTTTTGTTGGCCAGCTGAAGAGTAATGACCAGCGGATCATGGTGAGGAAACTGGACATGGGATGCGTCTTCCTCGGTGAAGGTTATTGGTTGTGTCTCAATCCTCTAGCTTTTTGGAGCCCTAGGTTAGGGTTCATAAGGAGACCCGTCCCCAGTCTTCAGCTCGTTAACATATCTCTTTTGAGTGTTCCTGCCCACTCCTGCGAGATGAGGCCCTCCCGAGATGGTTATTACATCCTCTCCATCTATCGGCGGGGGCCTGTCTTCTTCCCGAGCTCGGGAATTATTGTTTTGTGTCGTCGGAGGCGCGGCTACTCTCTGGCTCACGGCCGCCTGACTAGTACTCTGGTTTTTAACATATTGCCGGAAGTAACCTCTCGAGATCAATCCTTCGATCTCGTCCTTCAGTTGTCGACATTCATCGGTTGTATGGCCGGTGTCTCTGTGAAATCGGCAATACTTACTGGAGTCCCTCTTGGATTTTTGATTTCTCATCGGGTCCAGACGCCTAAAGGGGACCTAGTTTTCATTAGCCAGGTATATGTTCTCCCGAGACTCATTGAGCTCGGTGTATACTCTATACACGGAGAAATATCTCTCCCCTTTCTTTTTCTTTCCTCCCTCGGCTTCAGGGTTACTTCCTTCATTCTTTTTCCTCTTGGAGGGGTTCTCCGTGACAGGCTTTGGAGCTACTGGGTCCGCCGAGGTTGAGGCAGAGTTGACGTTTATCGTTGTAGTTTCGGGCTGGGAAGTCGCATTGAGTGTCGACCTCGCTTCCTCTACATTGACAAACCTCTGCGCTCGTCTGTTAAACTCAGTTATGGACCTTACTGGTTTCCTTTGCATGTCGTCCTAAAGGGCACTTCCCGGCATTACGCCGGCTCGAACAGCCATTAGGTGCCCACTGTCATCCACATCTCGAGCTCGGGCGACTTCCAGATTAAACCTTGTTAAGTAACTTTTTAGTGTTTCGCCCGGCTGTTGTCGGACGTTAGTCAAAGTGGATGCCTCTGGTCTGACCCCCATCATTGCTCTGAACTGCTTCTTAAAGTCTTTAGACAACTGCTCCCAAGAAGTTATCGAGTGTCTCTTGTATTTTTCGAACCAACTTTTGGCAGGTCCTGTCAATGATGCTGGAAACAACATGCACCTGAGCTCGTAACCCACGTTATTGGCTCTCATGATGGTGTTGAACGTGCTCAGGTGACTGCACGGGCCGGTCTTTCCTTCAAATGTTGGGACGTGAGGGATCCGAAACCCTTGAGGAAATGGGGTATTGGAAATATGAGGAGCAAACGGTTCGAGCTCCTCGTCAGAGTCTTCATATCGATCATTCATTTGCTCGTTTTTCAAAAGCTTAAAAGCCTTTTCAAGCTGGTCAATTCTTTCTTGGACTGGGTCCGCAAGAGGCACTGTCTGGAATCGACTGTCATCGATCACAATCCCAGGCTCGCGTCTCCGCAAGGGATCTCTACGCCTATTCAAGCGATTCCTCAAGTCCGGATTTTTTTGGTCACCATTACCCCGACTCTGATTCAGGTGATCTCGTAGGTCGAGATGATTTTTGCGGCTTCCAGTATTCTTACGACCTCGGTCATGCTTACTGACCGACCTGGTATCTCCGGAATCATCACTGGTAAAACGCGTTGCTTGGTTATTTCGTGATGGATTCTTCCCACGTCGCCTCGTCTCCGTCGTGCGAGACCGAGACGTTTGACTTTTCTCAGATGGGGCGCCTCTCCGCTCCTGGAAAGCCTCCCCGTTTCCTTGTCCTCCCCCCGCACGCCCTTCGCCCTGATCTCGAACGGGTTGAGCGTTCCTGCGGGGGGGCGAAGGATATCTTATGGGTGATGGAGGGAACCGTATAGGTGATGGTGGCTGCCACCCATGTCGCGGCCTAGAGGGTCCAGAATTTGCCCGAGATGGGTCGGTCGCATTTGGTGCGCTCCCAGGTATCTGAGTCCGAGCCTCTGCAGGGGTTCGGTTATTCTCAATTCCTGCAGGCACTTCCACAGGCGGGTTAGCCGGGGCCCGAGCCCGAGTACTCCTCTAGGGCCTAGGTGGAGCGGATGGCTCTGTTGGTGTCGGAGGTTGAGTCGGCCTCCTTATGGCAGCGTCTTTTCGTGGACGCCCACGGGGTCTACGGGGAGGAACATGCACATCCCTTGGAGGAGGGACTTGGTTCTCGCGCGGAGGCGGGGGCTGAGCCACCTGCGCCTCTGCGGCTATCCTTGCCAACTCCTCATTCCGTCTGTTGGCCTCTGCCAACTGCTGCTTAAATTGCCGGTTTTCAAGTTCCACAATAGGAACATACCGCTCAGGATTGTAATACATATCGTCATCTCTTGGTGGAGGAGGTGGTCCCCGGGAATCAGAAGACCCACTTCTCTCTTCAACATCCGGATTCTCCATTGGCTGTTTTCCAGGACGTCTTGGGTAATTTTCTTCAGGTGTGTTCTGATTGTTGGTGGCCATGACTTTTTCAGGGATGAATGCTTAAGGCTCTCAATGAAAGCACCAAACTGTTGACGCCGTTTTTCGTCAATAGTGAAGGAAGAGCACGTAAACAATAACTAGTAATGGCCAATTAAAATATGACAATACAACACACGATTTTTTACGTGGTTCTGCAGTTAAATCTGCCTAGTCCACGAGTCTCTGTTATTAAACTCAAGATTATCTCTGAAAATTCTTAAGCATGAATTCTTCAGAGTTTTCTCTCTAGGTTCAGAATTTCGGCCCCTTACAATGGTGTATGACCTCTCTATTTATAGAGAAGGATGCAGAATACTATCCCACATATTTTGGGTAGTTACTCTTTTTGTGTAAATAAATTAAATGGCTTTAAATGCCTGTAATCCGATATAAAAGGAAACGTCCCTTGAAGACCAGGGGGCGTATAACTAATCGAATAATATCCCATGATTTTATGGGATTTACAATAATAAATGCAGAACACGTCCCTTATAGACAACACTTGTAAATATTCAAGGTCACTATCATATATCTCCAAGGCCTTATTCTCCCAGGTTTCTCATAAGCTTTCGAGCTAATGACATCTCCCGAGGTCACATGGCTTCGAGATCGTACGTGTGTCAGGCTCGGAACCCTTGATCCGAGGTCTTTCCTGAGGATAGATCGTGAACATTTTGAGGCCACCACATTCGAGGTCGTCTCAGTCTTGCAGGCTCGATATTTAATCCTGGAGCATACTTCAAACTTTACGAGTTCATTTGTTGTGAATCCAGCTTTCGAGGTCACATTTAACACATCTCGAAATCTGGGTATAACAATTTTACACAAAATTATATCAAAGATAATTATTATAATTTTAATACCTACTAATAAATGCTAAAAAATTTAACTCGCAAATCTTAAAATAAATTAATATAATTATAAAAATATAAACATTGAAAAAAATAAGACTTCTATTATCATTTTAATTTATTAATAATTGACAAATAAAAATTTATTATGATTATTATTGTCAAAATATCGGGCTTTTTATCATGTCGTGCTTTCGGGCTAGTTTGTTCGTGCTTTCGTGTCATGCCTTCGGGCTTGTCGTGTCGTGCCGTGCTCAGGCTCATGTCGTGCCGTGTCGTGCCGTGCCAATTTTTAATTCATGTCGTGTCTGGCCCATGTCCATATTTTTTCGTGTCGTGTCGTGCTCATGCCTCCTGGGCTCGTGCCGTGCTAGAAAGCCCGGCCCGTATTTAATGCTCTATGTTGAACCATCAAGGGCATGTTTGGGATAGTTAAAAGTTGTTTTCTAAAAAGGTTGTGCAATAAAAATATTTAGTAAATAATAAAACACAACTCATTTAAGAATTTATGTAACTTATCTGCTTTTAGCTTTTCTAAAAACACTTTTTGAATCTCTTTTAGAATAAATATATATTTTTCTAAATATATTTACTTTTTTATATATTACTCAAAATAAAAATATTTAAAATAAATTAATATGATAATAAAATAAATAATATGTAAATATTAAATATTTTTTATTTTCTTCAAAAATAATATTTTTATATTGTATATTTATTAGATATTTTTTTTATTTTTTTTATTTTTATAATTTTAAATTAACAAATCACTTTAATATAGAGTTTATTATACACTATAATATTATTTTTGCATCTCATAATATTTTTAAATTATAATTTATCAAACACAAATCAATTTCATATTTTAGAAGAAAAAAATAAAATAATTATAATTTTACATGTTTAAATAAATATGATATTTATATTGAAATCAATTTTGTATATTTAGTATATGTGAATTTATTTTAATAAAATAAATATGAGATCTATTTCAGTTTTTTAATGTCTAACATATATATATATATAGTTTACCAAACACTCTCATATAACTTTTCTAACTCACAGCACTTCAAAATCTATAATTTATCAAACATTCATCAATTTTTCCTCACAATATAACTACAGTTGTTTTTCTCCACATTACAACTACAACTGTTTTTTCCTACATCACAGCTATACCAAACTGGCCCTAAAAAACAATGAGATAAAAATATAAGCTTATGGGAGAAATATTAGGAAAGAATCTCCCCACCTCTATTATCCACTTTTCTCTCCCCATTCTGATTTCTTTCTCCACTTTACCAAAGATCAAAATAAAGAAATAAAGACAAATATTAATGAAAATGAATCAAAAAATTGCAAAAAAAAAACAAAAAACAAAAGAGTGAAGAATATATGAGTGAAATTTAAAAAAAAAATTCAAACTCTGTCCGAAAGTGTCAAGCTTCAAATATATATGACATTTGTTTGGTTTAAGGGTTTTCCTTAAGGGGGTTTAGTTGGAAGAGATTGAGATTAATGTAATGTCAAACTTGGTATTCAAAGAATTTAAAATTTTCCAAAAAAAATAAACTAAAATTGTGACCTACACCAACATAAACACTCCACTCAAATTCATACTAAACATAAGTTTAGTTTCACATTTTCATTACCAAGAACTTAAACCCCCATAACAAACACTACCTAAAGGTTTACTCACAAGAGTGATAAATAACAAGCACTACCTTTTAAAGGATGACTTCAGCTTAGTGACTACGACAGTGGAAGACAACGACAATTTGTGAAGGCTAACTTCGGTGACGACCACCACCACAAATGACAGCAATGGCAAAAGAGCATTGTCCTTTTCTCAACAAGTAAATAAGGCATCCATCGTGGTGCACAATTAGTGGGAGAGAAGAGAGATTTTAGGTTTTCTATTTAAAAATTTAATGTTTTTTTATTAAAATATTATTTTATTTTATAAACAAATATTTTAATTATAGTCATTAGATCATATTTAATTTGATGGTATGAAAAATGCGTAAAATATAGTGTCCAGGAAGCCTATCCTATTGTGGATACTGAAAATCCACCAAGAAAAAAAAAATCTCTAATCCCTGGTTGGAACACAGGGATAAAGGTCGCTTAGTCATGCTATCGAGCTCGAGCCTGTAGGCCTTTCGGATACGGGAGATTGTCTCAAGGGAAACAACACATTATGAGCCTTGAGGTTTGACCCTGCTAAGCTAAGGGGCAAAAATAAATCTTGCAAGAGGATGGGTGCACAAGGCCCTCACATAGCGAGGTCCGGCGTACCCGCGTGAGGTAGACATGCTCATGGGTCGAGGTGAACTCACACGTGTAAGAGTTGTCAAAGGCACCCGAGGCATATATGTCGAGGGCACTCGAGTCATATGCCTCGCAGTACCACCAGGGACCCGTGCGCGCATGGCCTCGTGACACCACCTGGGATCCGCGTGCATGGCCTCGCGACTCAACCAGGCGCCCTCGCGCCTCGCCTCGTGACACCACCAAGCACCCCGCGCCAAGGTTCGTGCATCATGGCCTCGCTCCAAGAGGGCTCGCTTGGGTGCCATCTCCTGCTGGTGCTCCTGCGGCCTCACGCAACCATGGCCTCGTGCCTCACGCAGCCATGACCCTCGCCTCGTCCAGTTACCATCTCGCGCGCCTAAGGGCCTCGCCCAGGTGCATCTCGCGTAGGCGCACCCATGGCCTCGCGCCTCATGCAGCCGCGGCCTCCTCCTCGCCCAAGTATCGTCTCTCGCGCCTAAAGGCCTCGCCCAGGTGCATCTCGCGTAGGCACACCCATGGCCTCGCGCCTCATGCAGCCGTGGCCTCCTCCTCGCACAGGTACCGTCTCGCGCGCCTAAGGGCCTCGCCCAGGTGCACCTCGCGCAGGCGCACCCATAGCCTCGCGCCTCACGCAGTCGTGGCCTCCTCCTCACCCAGGTACCATCTTGCGCGCCTAAGGACCTCGCCCAGGTGCATCTCGCGCAGGCGCACCCATGGCCTCGCGCCTCACACAGCCGTGGCATGGATCTCGAGCCAAGCACCCCTCGGCCATGCACCTAGGGCCTCGCGGCATGGGTCTCACGCCAAGCACCCCTCGGCCACGCACCTAGGGCCTCGCAGCATGGGTCTCGCGCTAAGCACCCCTCGGCCACGCACCTAGGGCCTCGCGGCATGGGTCTCACGCCAAGCACCCCTCGGCCACGCACCACAGGCCTCGTGGCATGAGCCTCGAGTCAAGCACACCTTGGTCTCGCACCAAGAGTCTCACGCATGAAGGCTGCAAAGCGATGGTCTCGCAAGGTGAGATCCTAATCTCATACGTAGGCATCATGCCTCACCGCACGCGCAGCAAGCCCCATTGAAGAGGCCTTACCTCTCTTCCTGAGGAAAGTGCCACCAATGGGGCACCACTCTCCCTGTGAGTCCCATGAGGTGTAAAGTCAGAAAGGTCCTCACAACGATTCGACATGAAGTCAAAAGAGATACGGAATGAGCCTACAGACCGAGATGAGTCAGAGTATGGATACGGTGTCCACGCCAGATAGGTAGTGGCAGTACAAGAATGGTACATGGTCAGGACTCCCTCAGCGCGCTTATGAGGTCCATACCCGACAAGTAGTGGAGGCATAACATGGTACCAAGACAGGAGTACTTTTGCAGATCCCTGACACGTACTAGAGCATACCACCACTACAACCTGTGCCACAACCCTGGCAATGTACCTATGTACAATTTTTTCCCTTGGGACCACGATGTACCAGGAGCCATTAGAGCTCCAATATAAATAGATTTCCACCCCTCCAGCAAGGGGGTTGGAAAATTCATTGTACACTGAAGCTATTAAGCAATATACAAAGGCTCACTCCATCGTTAATCTGTGTTGATCCTTCCATAAGTTCATTCTAAGTTCTTATCTAAATATCTCCATACTTACCTTTGAGTTTTCCGATCTAATTTTGTTGACAAGATTTCACCGTCAACACCTATATTATATTATAACTAGAAAACATAACCGCGCTTCGCACAGTATTTGTAATGATTGAAAATTTTATATTTTTAAATTTTATTGAGAAGATTGTGTGGTAAAGAGTCTTTTTCACCCTATTCGTACAATATGTTTCTTATATGGACAAGTGGATGCATCTTGAACCCAACTTTTTTTTATGATTGTGTTAATTGTATAACAAATAATTAAAATGCCGAAAACAAAATTCAAACTGATTGTTGTACGCGTAATTTTATTCATATATTTATTACTATTATTATACACTTTGCACAATTTTTTTATAAAAAGTTTAAATATAAAGACATTTATGTTTTGTGCAATGATTATTTTGGCTGATTACCCTTCATTTTTAAAAATTAATTTCTACACCTCGTATTTTGCCAAAAAGTTAAAAATAAAAATAGATAGATCGATTATTTGAACACTCTATTTTGACCAATTACCTATTTTCAACTTTTATTTTTTTTTAAATTAACCTTTGGACCATGTATGTATTCAAAAGGTTTAAAATTACTAATAAAAAATAATTATGTATATAATATGTTTTGTTTAAGGGTTCACACTATTTTGAACCTTGTTTTTTAGCCGATTACCCGATTGGACCCTTTATTTTTTTTTTAAAAATAACTTTAATATTAACATGCTAGGATGTCATCTCATCAATTTTTGTTATTTTGAGAAACAAACTTATGTTTTCAGTCATTCCTCTCATGCAACACACAAAAGTAATCAAATGTATGAGAAGAGAAACAATGGAAAGCATTTTTTTTCTTTTGATTGGGGCTAGAGTGTATATTAGAATAGTAGTATAAATATATAAATATTAATGTCTGATCACTTATGACTATATACAGAGCTAGAAGTCAACTTTGATAACAATTTATATATGTATATACATATACTTATATTAATATTTGTAATCTACATATTTTTCTAGTGAGAATTTACAAACCCGAGCCACCAAAGGAGAAGCTTTTTTGCATAAGAAATACCATAGACCAGCTCCTTCTTAAAAGTGTTTTGAGTCTAACTTTGTGGGATCTCCAATCCCTTTAGCCTCAACAAAAACAACTCCCTCTCCACAACAATTTTTGATAAGTTTATCTTATAAGTTGATTTCTTATTCTAATAAAATTTAGTACACAATATTTACAATTTATTTTTTTAACTTTCTTTATTAAAATAAGGCACAATTATTAATATTGATACATGTTTTTTTAACTGACCATTTATATGTGTTAAAACTAAAAATTGACAATTCAAAAAATAAAAAGAAAAGGAAATCGTGAGATTCACCTTTTCAGACACAACCTTCAAAATTCGTATTTTATTGTCAATAATGAAATGCCAATTACATAGGTAAAAATCAAACTTAATCATCAAATTGAAAATCCATTATTTTTTTTATATGGCTACAACTTTTTTATCCTAAATTTAATTAATAAATTTATAATTGTAAAAGCAAAAATATACATAGGAGAGAACTTGAATATCATACAATATCCAAATTCTCTAAGTTTGATAAAGGTTATTGTTGACCGCGTTTTTGGCCAACGACGTATGAACGTCAAAAACGATAAAACCTTCAAGAGAAAATAAACGACACGGACGATTTTATAGTGGTTCAGCCCAATATGATGGTAATAGCCTAATCCACTTAGAGTTGTGATTATAGACTGCACTCAAGATCAGATGAACCTGAGTCAACTGAGTTTCTTTAGTGCAGATTCCAAGAATACAAGAATTCTCTCAAATACAAGTACTCTCTCTCTAGAAAATTTAGATCAAAAGTTCAAAAATCCAAAAGTCCTTTTTATGATGCCATAAGCCTTGTATTTATAGGCTTAAGATCGTACAGATGATATCCCCATAATCGGGATATTTTATTATTCTCATTATATTTAAATTACATTAATATTCAAAATGTAATAGTACACTATATTCGTGGGATAAATGAGAGATTCCCGTGTATGCCAAGACCGATTTTTGTTGAAGTCGTTTCTGGGAATCTTGACGTAGTCCTGTTCTATCTAGTTGATCCATATCACATTCAGTCTGGTCAGCCAAACCTTCACTGGGCAGACACGCACTTAACTGGGCAGACATGCACTTGGTTGGGCAGACAGGTCATGACTGGTCGGACATGGTCATGACTGGGTAGACAAGGTCATACCTGGGCAGACAAGGTCATGTCTGGGCAGACAATCATATGACTGGTCGGACAAGGTCATGCCTGGTCGGTCATGACACTTGACTGGCCAGTCAAAATTCTTCATTGGTCTACTGAGTCACTCCTAAACCAGATCACTTTATCACAACTCTGAGGAGCCAATATATTTATTGACTATTAATGTGCCGTTTACGGACCATGCACTGCCACTTGTCACCTCTATTGCCATGTCATCGATCTCCAATTTTTGGGGATAACAGTTATTAACTACAAACCAAACACAAGATGAGTTCAAAGTTTCATAGTAAGTTTAGAGATTTACTCAAAATAATAAAATTAAAAAGAGAGAGAGAGAGAGAGAGAGAGAGAGAGAGAGAGAGAGAGAGAGAGAGAGAGAGAGAGAGAGAGAGAGAGAGAGAGAGAGAGAGAGAGAGAGAGAGAGAGATTTTACCTTTTAAGAAACCACCTTCAAAATTCTTGTTTTGTCTCTCATCACCAACAATGAAATGCCAATGGTTATATAGCTGCAAATTTTTGTATGTTTTACATATATTATTGTTTACCGAGTTTTTCAGAAACTGCAAGAATAAAAGATAAGAGAGCTTAAGAAGAAAGGATTTAGGATTTGTAAGCAAGGTTTTTACGTGGTTGGGGCGTTAATGAGCCTTAGTCCATGAGTCAATTGTATTAGAGCTTATAGAGCTTTTGACAATGATCTTTTCTACAAGTTTGAGCAAAGTAATTGCTTCCCAGAGAAGAAAATTGGATCCCTTTCCCAGCGCACAACTATTCATATTTATAGGCAGTTGAGTGCACTGGATTTTGGTCAGACTAACCTGGGCCCAATAAGGGTATAAACATTATTTGCTCTCTGATGGAGGCTTAATACAAATGATTTTAATATATAAAATTCATTAATCAGGGCCCATTGGGCCAGCCTAAGCGTAACCACGCTATAAGACTGTCGATAGTACGCTGACTCAGTCGGGGTCGCGTGGGCTTCGAGGGAGATCCGGGGGATAGGATCTGTCAGAGTAGTGGCAGTACAGTTCTGAACTGACAGCACACATTCCATATTTAACCTTTTCTGCAGGTTAGTTATGGGGACACAACTCCATATATAACTCGGGGTGATGTCAGTGTCGGGGACCACTTATCACGCTCAACCTGGTCACCTGGTCCGGGTCCGTTTACTAACATCCATCTTCATTTACCAGAGTCCTGGTTCGTTTACTAGTAGTTTACTCTTTATTCTTGTATAGCTGAGCTGTTGGCATTATACTTTACTTTTATTTTCTAACTTAAAACATTCTAAGTCTTGTTAGACTTAAAAAGTTATAAGTTTTTTGTGAATAGTAAAGTCACTCTGGTGTATGCCTTATATTTTCGCATGAGTACTTAGTTTTCTAACTTAGAAATTCTAGACATTTCATAAGTCCATACTAAGTATACTTTCTCACACTCTTATTGCTCTAATATTTTATGAGCATAATGTTTATTGTCACATGAATATCTTCTCCTAACTTGAAATTTAAAAAAATTCCAAGTTACTTAAGCTTTGTCAAACAAGTTAGCTTAATGGCCTTTTTGGACTTCGAAAATTTACAAGTCAGCCTAAAAACATATATATTAACTCGTGCTCTTATTGCCTATGTTAAATTATATACCAGTATACCCCATGTGCCCCCCAGGTGATCGAGGGTTGAAAGATCCTTAGTCACTTGCTACTTGACCGAATCTGTTCGAGTAGTTAATTGCTCGTGAAACACATAGAATATATTGAAAATATTCGAGCAGTTGAACACTGTCCGATTTTACCGACCAGTTGAACACTGCTCATGTAACACCCCAAGTTACTAATAAGGTTTAGGACCTTGATTAGCGTGCCTGGAGGGCAATAAGTGAATTAATATGATAATATATGAATTTAAATGAGTATGTGATTAGAATGCATGTTTAGGTAGTATAAATATGCATGTGGACCCCGTTTGCATGATAGGGGTAAATTGGTAATTTTAGCCCGCTGAGGGCATAAATGTAATAATTGTGTTATGTGATTAGTACCACGTGTGAGTGGTGATATTATTGTGTTGCACGTGCCGAGACGGTCCTAGGGAGCTAATTAGTTTAAAAGTCACAACGGGATTAAATACCCGGCTCGGGAGGAGCTTAGGGGTATTTTGGGAATTTTATAAATTGAGTTTGAGAATTAATGAGTTATGGTTAATGGTAATTGAGTAACTGGAGTGACCATTGGTAACTATTGATAGTAACAATTTTAGATAAGAAAGATGGTAGATTTGTAAGAAAGGTGAATGGCAAGAATGCCCTTGAGGTTTAGTTAGGAAAGGATTTTGATGAGGGGTAGAATAGTCTTTTGGCAGGGGCTTAGATACCTTCAGCTGAGGGAAAAGGTGATTCACGTTTATCACTTAGCCATATTTTGATCTTGCTGGAATTGGAAGAAAACCTAGAGGAGAAAATGAAAAAAACTAAGGGCAAGAAGGAAGGGAAGAAGGGCAAATCTCTTGGGATCAAGAAGGGGATCAAAGCTAGGAAACTTAGAGGAGTATTCAGCATATTGAGGTAAGGAAATTCTGTGCATGTGTTGTGAAATTCAGTTAAGAATATCATGGAATTGAGAATTGAGTTGTGTGTTTTGCTTGGTGAATTCTTGGGATGAATTGAGGATAGGTTCAGCTTGAGTTTGTGTTTGAGCTTGGAATTTGGTTGGGAAAGCATCTCAAGGTTGAATTTTTTATTGAGGTAAGAGTTTTATATATCTTTGAATTTTCGTATCTAATGTGGTTTAAGAATTTGGAAGCATGGTTTAAATTTTTCAAGCTTTGGTTTAAGTTTTTGGCCTACTGGTTTAAGTTTCTGAAATTTGAAACCAAAGGGAGGATTGTGGGTGTGATTGTATGTTAGACCTTGTTGCTGATGTTTATAGGTTGTTAGATGGTTCATTTAAGGTTTCAAAATGGTTTTGGGGTTTAGGTATGTGTTTGGGTTGGATTGGAGGTGTTTTAGCTCGGGGAAAATGCAGGGGAAAACCCAGAAATCTGGGTTCGCGAAGGGGCGATGCGGCCCTGTTCTTTGGTGCCGTAGCGCAAGGCTGCATCAAGCAGCATGGGAGTTTCTGGGCGCCGCGGCCCTCCTTGTTGGGCGCCGCGGTGCTAGGCCATTTCTGGGCAGGGGGATTTTGCAATTTTGGGCATTTGCCTCGGGGGCTCGGGGGATGATTCTGTTGCATTGTTTAGGGAAATTTGAGGTTCCGGGAGTATGGGATTGGTCCCGGGAAGTGGTTTTGGATTGGTTAGTATTAAAGAGTTTTTTATATGTGTTGTGACTAGGTTTTCGGAGAGGCTCGGGATAGAGGACCATGCTCGTGACTTTGGTGCATTGTGAAGCTCGGGATACAGGTAAGAAAACTGTAGCACCTGTAGGGCAGGGCTTGGGCCCATAGTATTGTTGCAGGGCGCAACCCTAGATTGTATCATTGCTAGGATGTAGCTTTAAATGAATGATTATATATTTGATTGTTATTTCAGAATGCTAAATGTGGTAATAGCAGAGTGAACGACAAAGGGGCCGGGAACGGCGAAGGGCCGAGAACAGCGAGGCCGAGAACGGTAGTGGAGCCAGGAATACCACTTAGCACATGGAATGCTTGTGGTTAGGGTGAGAACCCAATGGATACATGGGATATCCTTACGGTGTAGACTGAGATCCCAGGCTTTGGTAATGCTTCTGGGACGGCATGGCCGTATATGTGTTTAAATCTTATGGACTGTCTGACTAGATATGAGTTATCTGCTATAGTGATTGTATGATATGCATATGTTGTGTGCTGTATGAGTTTTCTTGCTGGGCTTCGGCTCACGGGTGCTCTATGTTGCAGGTAAGGGCAAAGAGAAAGTCAACCAGCCATGAGTACGGAGGGCGTGGGGGCGGCGCGTACATGTTTGGCCTACCCGACTGCTTTGGTTGGGGGCATTTTGAGAAATGGCTATACTAAACTCTGTTTTGATAATTAGTCAACTATAAATCTATTTTGAGTTGTAAATATTTTACAAACCTCATTTTGGGATCCCAAATGTTTAAACTATTGGAACTTTTAGTGAAATGGTGTACTTTTAAAGATTACAGCCTTGTCTTTTGCTTAATTACACTTTTGTTCTAAAAACCTCGCTGAGCGAGTTAATTGCACTTTATAAACTCACTTAGTAATGGCTCTAGGGTCGTAGGGCGTTACAACTCGAATAACTAACACACATGCATATTTGTAGCAAGAATCGACCACGCTGCGCGTAGTCTCTTTTATTACTCGTAAATTAAAATGGACAAAACATGTCTAATAATGAGTCTTAAACAACCAAAATTGTTCAAAAATAAAATGACTGGCTATCAAATAACCAGCTCATAAACCAAACTTAAATAACAAGTCAAACAACTCGAAATCAAGCTACCACTCTGAAAGCAGTATTTAAAAATAATATATCCTCTGATGCTCGCCACTCCAGTGGTTTTTTATCCTAGCACTCCCGCTCAACATACTTCTCCTTTGCTTCGTTGCTTTCCTCAGACAAGTGTGGACCTTCACATATAGTGTCTAAGGTAAAGTCCACAGGTCCGGGCTGCAAGGGTGGAGATCTTTTTCGCTTGAAACTAGGATTGATGTTGCCTCCTTCTCCCTGGGGTGTCTCTGCCCGGTACTTTCTCAACTTTCCCGAACAGAGAAGAAATTCTTTCTCATCCTTGAGGTGATTGCATTCATTCATGTCGTGACCATAATCTCCATGGAAATGACAAAACTTATTCATGTCTCTCTTCCTCATCTCTTTCCTGATGGGTGGAGGTTTCTTGTAGGGAACCTCTTCATGACTAGCAAGATATATCTCCGTTCGACTGATCGAGAGAGTGGTGTAGTTAGTGAATTGAGGCTCATACTTGGTTGGCTTTTCATTTGAATTCAACTTTGCTTTCTTTTCCTCATGGTGGTCATACCCGTTATTTCCACGTTTCCTTCCACCAGAGTCACTTGATCCGCCCGGATTGTTTATGCCATTCTCCTCTTTCTCTATTGCATCATCCAATTTCATATACTTGTCCGCCCGGTCAAGAAATTGTTGAAGTGTTGAAATTGGATTTCTATGTATATTGTCCCACAAAGGGCTTTGATAAGTTATCCCTGCAGATATGGCAACCATCTTCCCCTCGTCTCCTACAACAGTTGCTCTATTGGCTTCTCTCATGAATCTCTGTATATAGTTCTTTAGAGACTCATCTTTTCCTTGTTTGATATCTGCCAAGTGGTTGGCATAAACTGGTGGAGTATGGGCAGTGTTGAATTTTCTACAAAACTCTTTCCTGAATGCTTCCCAAGAGGTAATGGAGTTTGGCTTAAACTTCCAATACCATTCCTGGGCAGTATCAGTCAATGTAGTCGGGAAAACTCTACACCGATAATCATCACTCACTCCGAGCAATTCCATCTGGTCCTCGAACTTCCCAACATGTCTGATGGGATCTGCCTTTTCTGTATATATTGGCAGAACTGGTGCTTTATATTTTGCCGGTGGGTGGGCTGCTCTAATCCGGGCACAGAATGGGCTGCCACTCTGGTGGTCTATCGCATCTATCCCGGAAGGTCGTTTTGACAAACCTTGCACTGCAGCTGCTAGTACATCCAGCTGGGCTTGGATGGCTGGTGCAACTGATGAAGTTCCAAGATCTTGACCGCCTGGTCGGGCATTACCATCTAGCGCGCCGTCGCCAAGTATTTCTACTTGACTGGCAGGGCAGTTCAGATTTTGCCCTTCGACCGGGACAGCCCTCCTTTTGTTGGTGATAACATCCCTTAGATCCTTCCGGGAAGCATGCTCTCCTGCCTGAGGGCTTACGACGCGGAACTTGCTCTTTCCCACTACGTTGCTGGTCAGGGTGCAGTGGAGGCCTTTCGGTACGCCTTAGGCAGTCTTGTCCTCCTTGTTGGCCATTTCCCTCCTTCTCCTTTGATTGGTCGGTGTGATGACTATCAACCTCATCACGACCATGCCCATCTTTGAATTGTGAAGTCCTCTTCTCTCGAGGAGTCTTGGTTAATCCTGCCTGGGTGGAGTCTTTTTACTGCCTGACTGGTGACTCCCTGACCTCGAAGTTTCTGGTCTGAGCTCTTCCCTTCTGGCCTCCATATCGCGTCTTTCCTGCTCTAATGTGACTTTCTGCCTGGCCATCTCTTCAGCGAACGCCTCATGTCTGGTGTGGAATTGTGCCATCTCTTCCTCGAAGGCCCCCATGGCTTCCTGGAGTTCTTCAACTTCTGGAGTCACGTCCTCGAGCATGACCCTGGGCTCAATCTCATGGTCTTGTGGGCTAGGACCTTCTGATCTAGCAGGCTCTTTAGAGGAGCCTGTCTTCTTGGAGGCTGCATTGGTGCTCTTAGGCGCCATAATACTTCAGGGACCGTCTGTCTTTCTCTTCAGGCTCTCAATGAAAGCACCAAAATGTTGACCGCATTTTTGGCCAACGACGTGTGAACGTCAAAAACGATAAAACCTTCAAGAGAAAGTAAACGGCACAGACGATTTTATAGTGGTTCAGCCCCAATATGATGGTAATAGCCTAATCCACTTAGAGTTGTGATTATAGACTGCACTCAAGATCAGATGAACATGAGTCAACTGAGTTTCTTTAGTGCAGATTCCAAGAATACAAGAATTCTCTCAAATACAAGTACTCTCTTTCTAGAAAATTCAGATCAAAAGTTCAAAAATCCAAAAGTCCTTTTTATGATGCCATAAGCCTTGTATTTATAGGCTTAGGATCGAACAGATGATATCCCCATAATCGAGATATTTTATTATTCTCATTATATTTAAATTACATTAATATTCAAAATGTAACAGTACACTATATTCGTGGGATAAATGAGAGATTCCCATGTATGCCAAGACCGATTCTTGTTGAAGTCGTTTCTGGGAATCTTGACGTAGTCCTGCTCTATCTAGTCGATCCATATCACATTCAGTCTGTTCGGCCAAACCTTCACTGGGCAAACACACACTTAACTGGGCAGACATGCACTGGGCTGGGCAGACAGGTCATGACTGGTCGGACATGGTCATGACTGGTCGGACATGGTCATGACTGGGCAGACAATCATATGACTGGTCGGACAAGGTCATGCCTGGGCAGACAAGGTCATGTCTGGGCAGGCAATCATATGACTGGTCGGACAAGGTCATGCCTGGTCGGTCATGACACTTGACTGGCCAGTCAAAATTCTTCATTGGTCTACCGGGTCACTCCTAAACCAAATAACTTTATCACAACTCTAAGGAGCCAATATATTTATTGACTATTAATGTGCCGTTTACGGACCATGCACTTCCACTTGTCACATATATTGTCACGTTATCGATCTCCAATTTTTGGGGATAACAGTTATTAACTATAAACCAAACACAAGATGAGTTCAAAGTTTCATAGTAAGTTTAGAGATTTACTCAAAATAATAAAATTAAAAAAAAAAAAAAGAGAGAGAGAGAGAGAGAGAGATTTTACCTTTTAAGAAACCACCTTCAAAATTCTTGTTTTGTCTCTCATCACCAACAATGAAATGCCAATGGTTATATAGCTGCAACTTTTTGTATGTTTTACATATATTATTGTTTACCGAGTTTTTCGGAAACTACAAGTATAAAAGGTAAGAGAGCTTAAGAAGAAAGGATTTAGGATTTGTAAGCAAGGTTTTTACGTGGTTGGGGCGTTAATGAGCCTTAGTCCACGAGTCAATTGTATTAGAACTTATAGAGCTTTTGACAATGATTTTTTCTACAAGTTTAAGCAAAGTAATTGCTTCCCAGAGAAGAAAATTGGATCCCTTTCCCAGCGCACAACTATTCATATTTATAGGCAGTTGAGTGCACTGGATTTTGGTTGGACTAATTCGGGCCCCATAAGGGTATAAACACTATTTTCTCTCTGATGGAGGCTTAATACAAATGATTTTAATATATAAAATGCATTAATCAGGGCCCATTGGGCCAGCCTAAGCGTAACCACGCTATAAGACTGTCGATAGTACGCTAACTCAGTTGGGGTCGCGTGGGCTTCGAGGGAGATCTAGGGGACAGGATCTGTTAGAGTAGTGGCAGTACAGTTCTGAACTGACGCCACACATTCCATTTGTAACTTCTTCTGCAGGTTAGTTATGGGGACACAACTCCGTATATAACTAGGGGTGATGTCAGTGTCGGAGACCACTTATCACGCTCAACCTGGTCACTTGGTCCGTCTCCGTTTACTAACATCCGTCTTCATTTACCAGGGTACTGGTTCATTTATTAGGACCCGGGTTCATCCATCTTCATCCCGATCTAATTTTGGGCTTGGGGGAGACGATATCTTCCTTGCATCCTAGGAAACACAGGACGAAGGATCCGGGAATATGCAACATGTCAACGTCATGGTCCAGGCTTCTATTCTGGGACACCATTTGGGCTTTACCGATATTTGGGCTGCCAAAGTTCACTCAGTCCTCATCTATTGGGCCTGATCTGGGTCTCAAATCCCTTCAGGGTGGCCCATGGACTCAGAATGCGGATCCGTGAATGTTGGGGAGAAACGAGGAGAACAATTATATATAATATAGAGATATTAATTAACCGAGAGAGCTACACTTTAATAGTTTATTTTCAACAATAACGGTTGTGTTTTTTAATAGCAAAAATGTACATTTTTTGTGGCAATAGCATAAATGTACATTAATTGAAAAACAAAATAGCAAAACAAAACTTAAGGCCAAAGATAGAAAGGCCAAATTTGTCAAAAAATAAAAAAAAATAAAAAAATGAAGAGGATGGAAAGCCAATGATAATAGTGTGATTTGTTTGTATATTAAGTGGTTATTTTAATAATTGGAAGATGAAAAGGAAGTTTATTTGATAATCAAAATTTTATAACTAATTACTTGAAAACTACATTAATAGTGAAATTGAGAAATATTATTATTACAAAATAAAAAGTTAATAAAATAACTAAATAATTGAGAAAAATTAAGAATGCAAAGAATATGAAAGAAAGCTCATATAAGTTTAATGATCAATATATATATATATATATATATTTACATAAATATACATATAACCTATATCCCTTTTTTTTTACTAATTCCTTTTCACACATTAAAAACTCATGTACTCAAATTCCATGATAATGTATACATTCTGATCATCAACGACATGCAAAAAACTTTTTTTTTTTTTTAAATGGAGATCATATTCTTAAGGAAAAAATATAAATTTCCCCTTATATTTTGTCTGAATACTCGATTGATCCCCATATTTTATTAAATAATAATTCAAATCTGTGTTTTGCAAAACAAATAAAAAAATGATATCGGAGCCCAATTTTAGTCAAATAATTTATCAATATGACCAAAATATTCTTAAGTTTTAAATTAATGAATTTATTAAATAATTGAAGATATATTTTAAAATAAAAATAATTAAAGTTATTGTACGCCCTGATTTTCCCATGGGCTAATTAGCGAGCTAAGATGCAGCCTAATCATGATTACCATGTAGACATCCCCAAAACCGGAGCTGCCATCGTAAGGTCCTACCTCTTTAGCTCGAGGTAATCCAAGGGTTCGCCAAGACTGCTTAAGGACTAAGTGGACTCTGGAGTCCACAGGTTGAGGGAAGCATCCAGCTTGTGGTACGAGCTGGAGTGGAGGCTGTGACCTTTTATAAAGTCAACCACGCAAGGTAAACGTGCATATATCAGACATCACGTGTCTGATATACCCCTGACTTCTTGGACACGCAGCAGGAACGTGCGTATTCAGACATCCATGATGGGTTTAGGCCGTGCGACCCATTATCCCCTTTACCTATTGATTTGACCACATTTATGTGTCAGGTTTTGGGATTAATCATAAATTTCACAGAGTTGATACGATAGGTAAGAAGGTCATGGGATGACCTTCTTACCAACTCCCAGGTGCCTTCTCCTATAAATATGGAGACCTTGGGAGTTAATAGAGGTTGGATTATCTATTGTAAGAAATACCCTGTAATCAAATACCCAGTATATAGCAATAATACTGACTAGTGGAGTAGAAGGATTTTAACCTTTTAACCACTCAAAAACGCATTTGGTGTCACCTTCTCATTTCTAAGATCATTCATTTATTTCGGTTCAACATAAGCACTAATCCCTTTCTCTTCTCGTCTTAATTACCTGTTGGCGAAGAACCATGTCAACAGTTTGGTGCTTTCATTGAGAGCAAGTTCGATTAGTGCTGTCGCAAACATCCAACTATGGTGACTACTCGATCCAGGCACGGTAACGAGACAGAACAGCATGATGGGTAGGAGGCTCATCATACTGCCATCCCTGGTGAACAAATTCCAGAAGTCCAACAGCGGCCAGGCAAACAGCCGGCAGGCCAAGACGACACCGGAAGTTCGGCGCCCCGGCCACCTAATCCGAACCCATGTTATTACACTGCGGTGGAGATGGAGAATGCTCAGTTGAGGAGCCAGCTAGCAATAGCTAACCAGCAGATCAAGGATGTGCTGGCCCGACTACCCCCTATCACAACCGACGCTAACGTCGGAGAGAGGCAAGGCGAGGCTCCTAAGTCTCGCTGGGGTAACCGGTCCAGGCATAGCCGCTCGGACAGACTTCTGACAGCCAACTCCACTCCTTCATCGCACCATCGAGAGGAAAACTTTGAAGAAATGCCTAGAGCCGGACAACAGCAGTACAACTGTTCGGTCAGAACTTCGACTCCTAGCTCCCAACCAGCCTCGAGCGTGCCCAGGGCAGCTCGAAGAAATTCCAGAAGGAGGTCCGGGGAGGGCTCGCAGCATCAGCCCATCCCCAACAACCGTCCTGCGCCTCGTCCAGATCGCCAGTAGCGGGACCAGCAGGTTGGCAAGGCCGAAAGTCCCCCACCTAATTTGATCCGTTATGATGGAACTAGGATCGCCTCTCTAGTCAGGCATCCTCCGTCTCCAATCAGATATCCATCTCCTCCTCGGCCTGTCCGAGATATTCCAGCCTATGGGAGTAGCAGGAGAAACCCGCCATCAGCTGGACCTTCCCGGCGTAGCAGGGCGCCAAGGGACAGCCCAGATCCTCAGCACCAAAGGCGAGTTCCAAGCCTCTCTAGCAGGAGCTACTGGACCGGTAGTCGTCGGAGTGACCTTTCTGGCGGAGACCTGCGTCAGCATTTGAGCTAGGCACAAAGTCCACAAGCCACCCAAGGGGGCGACCTGCAAGACCGCCTTAACTCTCACAGAGGGGAGCGAGTAGGAGGTGACGGCCATGCTCGTTCAGGGGGGGCCCTGTCCGAAGTAGGTAACGGCAAGAATGCCCCAAATAACCTATCTCAAGATAAGAGGGGCAATAACCCACCAAATATGTACAATGGATTCGGAGCTGTTGAACAGCCCCAAAATAACCAAGGACATCAGGACAAAACCCTCGAGCGCCTGACCCAGATGGAGGAGCTGATGAGGAAGCTCCTGTCGAAGAAGGAGAAAGATGAGTATGATTCAGGGGACGAGATGGAGCTTTTTGCCCCCAGCATAGCAGCAACGGCTTACCCACCTGGTTTCCGTATGCCGTGCCTGTCCAAGTTCAATGGGGACGGAGATCCTTCAGATCATCTGGGGATGTTCAACACCCTGATGATGGCACACAACATTGGTCCCGAGCTGATGTTTGATATTCCCTTCCACGCTGACTGGGCCAACCAGGCAGTGGTTCAATCAAGGTAAAAGACAATCAATCAGCTCCTGGAAAACTTTCTCGGACGACTTCAAAAGGGCATTCCGAGCCTCCCAGGCTACCCGCGTCAAGGCCGACTCTCTGGCTAACGTGAGGCAACAGCCCGGTGAAACTCTGAAGGCTTACCTGAGCAGGTTCGCAAACGTCGCTGCTCGGGCCAGAGACGCGGATGACAGCTCCAAACTCATGGCCATGAGAACGGGAATCCTCGTCGGAGGGGGGCTCTGGAAAGATATACAAATGAAGGGAGTTAGCTTGGTTAACAGATTCCTTAATAGGGCCCAGGAATGGATCAACTTGGAGGAGGCTGAAGCCTCGGTTGCAGGAACCAGCCAGGTTCCTGATCAGCCGGCTGGAGTGGGGACGGAGGTCGTGGCAGTGACCCAAAACGTAACACAGAATAACCAGCTCGGTGGAGGCAAAAGAAAAGGGAATGGCGAGGGCAGCCAGCACGGCCAAAAGAAGAATAAGTCTGTAGACAAGTTCAAGCCCGTCTACGCGACTTATACAGAGCTCACTCAATCTAGGGAGAATATCTTCCTAGCCAACTCTACTCGCCTCCCCTGGAAGAGGCCGGAGCCATTGAAGCACCAAAAGGGAAAGAGAGACACCCCTAAGTTTTGCCGTTTTCATAACGATGTTGGCCACAATACCGACAATTGTAGGCATTTAAAAGATGAGATCGAGACTCTCATCTGAGCTGGCCCTTTGGCTCAATACATGCGGAATAGGGTTCCAGCAAGTCGACCTGCTCCAGAAGTCCCGGCCAGTCAGCCCGGGTCTCGGGTAGATCAGGACGTCCCTCCTCCCGTGATAGGGGGGGAGATATCCACCATCTCTGGAGGTCCGCATATGGATGGCACGAGCAGGGGTGCCCAGAAGAGGTATGTGAACGAACTTAAGGCGCACAATGAAGTAGAGTTCGTCCCGGAGCAGCGCCTGCCAAAGCAGCAGCGATTGGAGAAGCAACCGATCATTTTTACGGAAGAAGATGCGGGCCATGTCCAGTTCCCGCACAATGACCCTCTGGTCATATCAGTTCAACTCGCTAATCGGAGGGTTAGGAGGGTGCTGATCGACAACGGGAGCTCGGCGAACCTCCTATTTCGGCCCACATTAGAGAAGATGGGTTTGACCGTCGCCGAGCTGAAGGCGACCTCCATGATGCTATATGGTTTTTCAGGAGAAGGATCAGCAGCAATAGGGACGGTCGAGCTGGTGATCACCCTGGGAGAAGGGCCTCGGACAGTCTCCAAACTCCTCGAGTTCGTGGTCATCGATTGTTCCGCTGCATACAACGCAATTTTGGGACGACCCACATTAATAGCGTTTGAGGCTGTCACTTCCATTCGCCACCTCGTGATGAAATTCCCTACTTCCACGGGAATATGCACTGTCCATGGCGATCGGCTCACTGCCAGGGAATGCTATAGCATTTCCATGGAGGGAAAATCTAAACCCGGGCAGCTGGCAATGGCCATCCAAGGTGGTGAAGAGGAATCTCAGGAACCCTCGGCTGATCCTGAGATTGAAAAACCTCAAAGCGCCGAAGGGGAAAACATCGTCTTAAGTGAGGATATTGACCCCCGAATAGGCGAGGACAGATCCGAGCTTCAAGCTATTGAGGAGCTCGATGAAGTAAACATTGATCCGCAGAACCCTTCACGGATGGTCAAGCTCGGAAAAAACCTCTGCAGCGAGAGGAAGGCGGAGCTGACTAAGTTTCTGCGAGATAACCTGGACGTGTTTGCGTGGTTGCACGAGGATATGGTGGGAATCAGCCCGAGTGTCATCATGCACACCCTTCATCTGGATAAAATCATTCCTGCAAAGTCCCAGAAACAAAGACGCCTAGGAACAACCCAGGCTGAGGCCCTAGAAGAAGAAGTAGCCCGGCTCAAGAAATGCGGCCTTATCCGTGAAGCCAAGTTTTCGATCTGGGTCGCCAACCCCGTGCTAGTCCCAAAGCCCAATGGGAAGTGGCGGACCTGCATCGACTTCTCCGACCTGAATAAAGCCTGCCCCTAGGATTGTTTCCCTTTGCCAAGGATTGACCAGTTGGTGGATGCCACGGCGGGGCATGAGCTCATGTCCTTTATGGATGCGTACTCAGGCTATAATCAGATCGCCATGAATCCGGCGGACCAGGAACCCACCAGCTTCATGACCCCGACTAACGTTTATTGTTACATGGTCATGCTGTTCATACTGAAGAACGCTGGAGCTACCTACCAAAGGTTAGTAAATAGAATGTTCATAGACTAGATCAGAAAAAACATGGAAGTGTACGTTGATGACATGCTAGTCAAGTCAAAGACTGCCGATAACCATGTTTCTGACCTGGAAGAATGTTTTAAGATACTACGGGAGTATGGCATGAGGCTTAAGCCGCAGAAGTGCACTTTTGGAGTCGCATCAGGGAAATTCCTGGGGTTCATAGTCAATACCCGAGGAATCGAAGCAAACCCTGACAAGATCAAATCATTGCTCAAGCTTCCTTCACCTAGGTCGCGCAAAGACGTCCAAGGCCTGACAGGGAGAGTGGCAGCCCTCAACCGGTTTATTTCCAAGTCCACCGATAAGTGTTTGCCATTCTACAACCTACTCCGAGGAAATAAGAAGTTCGAATGGACGGAAGAGTGCAAAAGCGCTTTCCTCGACCTGAAGGTGCATCTAGCCGAGCCGCCCGTACTATCAAAACCGAAAGCAGGAGAGCCTCTTTTCCTCTACCTAGCTATCACGGAAGATGCAGCTAGTGCCATATTAGTTCGGGAAGATGACCGAGTACAGAAGCCAGTCTACTACATCAGCAAGAGACTTCTCGGTGCTGAATCCCGGTATCCGTTGATGGAGAAATTGGCGTTCTGCCTTATCATGGCCTCGCGAAAGCTTAGGCCGTACTTCCAGTCCCACTCAATACACGCCATGACCGATCAGCCTTTAAGGAAGGTTTTGCAAAAACCTGAAGCATCGGGACACTTGTTAAAGTGGGCAATTGAACTCAGTCAGTTCGAGATTTTGTACACCCCGCGAACTGCTATAAAAAGTCAGGCCCTGGCCGATTTCGTAGCAGAGTGCACGGGATTCCGGGAGGATCCCGCAAAAGACTCACCCCAAATCACCTTATCCCAGGCGTCATGGAGGATCTTTGTGGAT
Organism: Humulus lupulus; assembly: GCF_963169125.1. Lineage (NCBI taxonomy): Eukaryota > Viridiplantae > Streptophyta > Magnoliopsida > Rosales > Cannabaceae > Humulus > Humulus lupulus. Next base: position 89,397,112 of record NC_084800.1, on the reverse strand, counting down.
GGTTCATCCAACGAGAACGGCTCCAGAGCTGGAATCATTTTGATATCCCCTGAAGGACATAGATTCCACTCGGCGCTGACGTTCAGATTCAAGGCCTCCAACAACGAGGCCGAATACGAAGCTTTGTTGGCAGGGCTGAGGATTGCCCGGGAGCTGAAGGCGAGCTCCGTCCAGTGCTTCAGTGACTCCCAGCTCTTGGTAAACCAGGTTCTGGGCGAATATCAAGCATGGTGACCCAAAATGGCTGCCTACCTAGCGAAGGTAAAAGTCGAGCTGTCCGCGTTTGAGCGAGGCTTGATCGAACAGATACCTCGGGAGCAGAACGCTAATGCAGACGCTCTTGCCAAGCTCGCCACCTCTGGGGAGACGGAGACCTTGGGGTTAATGCCAATAGAATTCTTGGAAAAACCAAGTATAGAAGAAGCTAGGGCGGAGGTCGAGATGATCGACACCAGGCCGACCTGGATGACTCCCATCCTTGAATATCTCGTCAAGGGAAAGCTACCTGAAGGACGTAATGATGCACGACGAGTACTCTACCAAGCTCCTAGGTATACGATAGTAGATGGGGTGTTATACCGACATGGGCACTCCCTACCTCTCCTGCGCTGTGTTCTACCAGACGAAGCAAAGGCCATTCTGCAGGAGGTGCATGAGGGTTTTTGCGGAGACCACACTGGGGGGCAAAGCTTGGCCTTAAAGGTCTTGAGGCAAGGATATTACTGGCCAACTCTATCCAAAGACTCAATCTCATATGTGAAGAAGAGCGACAAGTGCCAACGATTCGCCACAGTTGCCCGAGCTCCCCCAGTCGAGCTGAAGATGATCTCGTCCCCATGGCCGTTCGCAGTTTGGGGGATCGACTTGGTTGGCGCCTTCTCTACTGGAAAAGGCGGGGTCCGTTACGCCATGGTGGCCATCGACTACTTTACGAAGTGGGCTGAGGCAGAACCTTTGGCAACAATAACTGCCAAAAAAGTCCTTGACTTTGTGGTCAGGAGAATTGTCTTCCGGTTTGGGCTACCCAAGAAGATCGTCTCCAACAATGGGACTCAGTTCGACAGCGACCTTTTCACCGAGTTTTGCGAAAGGTACGAAATTGTGAAAAGTTTCTCCTCCGTGGCCTATCCTCAAGCGAACGTCCAGGTCAAGGTTGTCAACAAGACTCTCAAGGAGAATCTCAAGAAGAGATTAGATGAAACAAAGTGGGTCTGACCAGAACAGCTCCCCAGGTCCTATGGGCATACTGGACCTCGCATCAGACTCCTACGGGCCATACTTCTTTTTCCCTAACCTTTGGGAGTGAGGTAGTCCTCCCCGTGGAGGTTAAGGTGCCTTTCGCATAGGGTCCAGTCTTATGACCAGGACCGCAACCACGAGCTACTTTGCGCTTCCCTTGACTTAGTTGATGAAAGGCGAGAAGATTCGCAACTCCAGCTCGCCCATTATCAGCAGAAGATCACTCACTATTTCAACTCCAAAGTAAAAAAGCGCGCCTTTAGCGTTGGCGACCTGGTCCTAAGGAGAGTCTTCTTAGCCGGTAAAGATCCCAAAGACGGAGTCTTGGGACCGAACTGGGAGGGGCCATATTAGGTCATCGAAGTCATTAAAGAAGGAACTTACAAGTTAGCTCGACTCGATGGAGGGGCAGTCCCACGAACTTGGAACGCCATCCATTTAAAGAAATATTATCAATGATCCCTTTGTAAGGCCTGAAAGGCCATTTTCCATGTATTAAGCAATGAGAATTAACTCTTCGTTTATATTTGTACATATTTTCAAGTGTAATCTAAAGTAACTGCGAAAGACCCTTTCCCAGTTACTTGGGGGGCATATGGTACCTGGATATAACCAGGTCGCCTTAATGACTTAGAAGTTGATTCATATCGATTGACCGTTGTTTTTCTTAAAATACGCAAGATATTGATAGGGATTAACGCGAACTAAGTCCTATGCTGGATTTAACCAGGTTGCCTCAAAACTTAGAAGTTGATTCATATCGATTGATCATTGTTCTTCTTAAAGAGCTCGAGATATTGATAAAAATTTACACGAACTAAGTTTTCAAATTAAGTTCCTGGATATAACCAGGTCATAAAACTTAGAAGTTGATTTAAATCTATTGATCGTTGTTCTTCTTAAAGAGCTCGAGATATTGATAAAAATTGACACGAACTAAGTTTTCAAATTAAGTTCCTGGGTATAACCAGGTCATAAAACTTAGAAGTTGATTTAAATCTATTGATCGTTGTTCTTCCTAAAGAGCTCGAGATATGGATAAAAATTAACGCGAACTAAGTTTTCAAATTAAGTTCCTGGATATAACCAGGTCATAAAACTTAGAAGTTGATTTAAATCTATTGATCGTTGTTCTTCCTAAAGAGCTCGAGATATGGATAAAAATTAACGCGAACTAAGTTTTCAAGTTAAGTTCCTGGATATAACCAGGTCATAAAACTTAGAAGTTGATTTAAATCTATTGATCGTCGTTCTTCCTAAAGAGCACGAGATATTGATAAAGATTAACGCGAACTAAGTTTTTCAAAAATTGTAACTAAAATGCGTAGAGGCAAAGGGGAGTAAATCAATTAAAAGTAAAATTGAGTTAAATTATCTCGAGGTGGAAGCACCTCATGCAAAGGTTACACAAAAAAAATTAATTAAAAAATATTCAAGGAAAAGGCACGAGAGAGGGAGGCCCTAAGCTCCGCCAGTTGGCCCCTTGGAGGTCGCCATCTCGCCCTGCTCAGCGGCGCCAGGGCCTTCCCCGGCCTTGGAGGGCATTTCTTTATCGAGGCAAGCTTTGAACTTCACCAGCAAGCGCTCCCAGATGTTCACTACCAGGAAGGAGAAGTCGGCGTCCGGGTTGTAGGCCCAGCAATGGTAGAACATGTCTTCCATGGCGGTGTCTGAAGTTGCCCGCTCGGCCTCCAGGGCGGCCTTGGCCTCAGCCTTCACGGCATCTAGGTCTGTCCGCGTAATGGCGAGGGCGGTCTCGAGCTCTTGTAGCTTTGGGCGAGTTTTTTCCAGCTCGGCCTGTGCGGCCGCCAAGGCATCCTTAGTCGTTTGCAGAGAAGTTTGGTGAGTGGCCACAGCTGCCTGGTGCTTGTTCCTCATTTCTTCGAGATGTCCCTTGGTCCTTGCTATGCTTCGATGAAGGGCAACGACGCTCTGCGAAAACGGAGAGGCAATTGCCTTAGAAAAATAAAAGAGAAGGGAGAAAGGAAACACAGGGCAAGGCATGATAATAAAAAACCATAAAAGGGTAAAGTCAGCTTACCATTTGGGCCATGCCTAATGAAGACTCTAGCACGCCCACCGGGCTCATGGTTTCGATGGCCCTGAGCTCCTTCTCGTTGAACTTGTAGATGTGGCGGACGGCGTAGTTCGCCGACTCATACACCGTCCCCCGGAAGGCCTCTGGAATCTTCTACAGGTCCTGGGGGTCGACTGGGATTCGCACCTCGGAAGGTACAATCGTCGAAGCCCCGGGCTCCGCCCCTGCGTCCCGGACGAGGGTCGGAGCTCGCGGAGGAGGTGGGGGCATGCTGCTCCCCCCTGCAGCAGGAAGAACCGTTCCCACGACCTGGGCGGCTGGGGGTTGCTCTTTCTCCTTCACAGGAGACTTGGTGGGGGTCCCAGCAGCATGCTTAGACGTCCGGAGCCTCTTCATTCTTGGCCCAGAGGCCCTAGCTGAGGGGTTCCCCCCGGCGAACGTACCTCGCAGACTCTCTTCGGGCTGAGACATCTCTTCTGTCAAAACAAAGATTTGGTTAGTACAAAAGTTAGCAGTCATGCAGAAACAAAAACAAAGGGGGAAAAAGAGAAATTCAAGTATATGTATACTAAAGGGAATCCTACCCCCCGAGCTAGAAGAAGAATCTAAGTCAATTACTTCCTGAGCTGGCGCAAGTTCTGGGTCCGAGGCTGATTCAGGGCTAGATTCTTTTACATATTGCCTAAGTCCCGGAGCTACGGCACCCCTCCGGAGTGATGTCCATGACCGAAGGTTGGTCCCATACTCCTTGAATAGGATCAACCTAAAGGCTAGGGTGTTATCTACTACTACGGTACCCTTAGGCCGGCTATCTTGGTAGTCCAACACAAGCCGGTCGACACAGTGGAGCAGGATTGTGTCCAGGTCTGGATCACTTCGGTGACGATGGACGGGCTGTCTAGGATTGAACCTAGCTAGCCAGGGGTCTGTGGTGGCCCTATCTAAGTTCCTAAACAAGTAAGGGTTACCTTGGCCAGAAGGACCCGCGGCTGCTCCAGACAGGATCCGCTCCTCGCCCGCTGTCTGGGCAACCTCCAACGCCCGCTTCTTGTTCCTCACGAGGTGAACCTCGTCCTCCTCATCTTCATCCCCCGCGACCTCCTCCATGATGATGGGCCTGGTATCGCGAGCTGGGGGAAGCCCCCGGGGCCTCCTCAAGTTTAGAGTCTGATTTGGGAAGATCAGCTTGCAGGCCACCATCGTCTCGTCTGTCACGAGCACGCGGTAGTCCTTTTCACTGGGGGCAAGCCCGCCAGTGTCTTGTATTGGGCCCCGAGGGTCATAGATTTCTCTGTCCTCGCAAAGATAGCTACAGGATTAATCTAAATCAGAAAGGGATACAGGAGGAGCTATATGATACGTAACCTATGAGCTAAGGTTGAAAAACACTTACGAGGATGATTGAAGTAGTGGAGCTCGCAATTTCGGAACCCCGTCGACATAAAGAATTGATCTTTGAAGTCGTTGGGGTGGCTGGGCAGCTCGATGACCGCAGCCGTGTTGGGGAACCGGGTTAAGTAGTAAAACCCGTCACCTCGCCCCCACTGCTCCGTGCTGGCCTTGAGGCAGAAAAAGTACAAAATATCCGCAGGAGTGGGGACCTCCCACTCGTGTTTCAAGAATAAATATCTTAACCCCGCCAAGAGCCGATAGGATTTGGGGGGGATCTGAAATGGGGCCAACCTCATGAAATTGAGGAAGTTAGCGAAATACTGATCCAGTGGGAGGAAGGCCCCCGCCTTGAAGTGCTCGTCGCTCCAGGCTGCGAATTCCTCGTCGAGCGGCGCGTAGCTCCGCTCGCCTTCCACAGGAGGTCGGGCAATCACTGACGCTCTCCCCAGCCCGATGTTGTGGAAGAGGAATATTTTGTTGACCTTCGTCTGGTCGGTAATCTTCGAGACGATCCTCTCCACCTCAAAGAACGTGTCAGGAGCCACCTCGAGCTCTTGTTCCACCGCTGGCCCGAAGTTGGGGATCAGGGATTCGGGCATCACCGCTTTTCCTTTGTCTTGCTGGGAGGCCGAGCTGCCAGCGGTCTTCTTTGGAGCGTTCTTCTTCAGTGCCATCTGGTCGCCTAGCGAACAAAAGAAAATATTTCAGAAAAGGCGACCTAGGCATGAGGAAGAATAAAACGCTCTTTGCACGAGCTGAGGTAAGCCCAGCTCGTGGAGAGTGAGACCACGCGGTTCTATGAACACGCGCCTGTGCTCCCAACAGATCCCCGATTACTCGGAATTCATGTGTCAGAAGGGTCAGGTTAAAATTTTACCTTGGAGGGAAAGTTCCAATAGGCAAGAAAGGCAAAACCGCATGTGAAGCGTGTCCCCTAAGCTACCCGGTTTTGCACCCAAAATACCAAAAATCCTGCCCAGAAATTTTCCCCAGAAAATGCATCCGAAAAACCATACTCCTAAGTGATTTCCTACTGCAAAAATACCTTAACCTAGAAGGATTTCACCCTTCATTCCCACAAAAACCAGTAAACCCTTGCATGCGGCTACAGTAAATATTTACCTAAGCTACAGTGAAAAATATTTTCAAAACATGTACAGTCAGGAGACTTACAGAGTGTTTGGCTGAGAAGTGGATGAAGATATCGCCTAGGTTGGAGCTTCGTCGGAGTATTTGTTTCCAAAGCTTCGAAGGAATCCTTACGCCTGAGCATCTTGAACGCTGAGAATGGCAGTCGAAAAGAAGAGGGTTTTTCTTCTGAGATGAAGAGAGAAGAAAGAGAGAGTTTCTGAGAAATTTCAAATGAAAGGGTGGCCCATGCGTAGGGTGGCCACCCCTTTTATATACGTGAGGGGTCACGTAAGGAGGGTCGTTGGATGGCCCTGATGTGGGATCCAAGACCTTCCACTCGAAATACGAAACGACGGCTGGGCATAGGCTAGGCCATTAAATGCGGTTCTCGGAAGACGTACCGTCACCAACCACGATGTTCCACGTATCAGGCGCCTGCGTAAAATGTGGAATGTGAAGAGTTCATGGGGAAGCCTAAAAGCCCCTACTGTGGCCTTATACGACGTCGTGTACCACGAGCAGGGGCTTGGGGGGCAGATGTACGCCCTGATTTTCCCACGGGCTGATTAGCGAGCTAAGATGCAACCTAATCATGATTACCATGTAGACATCCCCAAAACCGGAGCTGCCATCGTAAGGTCCTACCTCTTTAGCTCGAGGTAACCCAAGGGTTCGCCAAGACTGCTTAAGGACTAAGTGGACTCTGGAGACCACAGGTCGAGGGAAGCATCCAGCTCATGGTAGAAGCTGGAGTGGAGGCTGTGACCTTTTATAAAGTCAACCACGCAAGGTAAACGTGCATATATCAGACATCACGTGTCTTATATACCTCTGACTTCTCGAACACGCAGCAGGAACGTGCGTATTCAGACATCCACGATGGGTTTAGGCCGTGCGGCCCATTATCCCCTTTACCTATTGATTTGACCACACTTATGTGTCAGGTTTAGGGATTAATCATAAATGTCATAGAGTTGATACGATAGGTAAGAAGGTCACGGGATGACCTTCTTACCAACTCCCAGGTGCCTTCTCCTATAAATATGGAGACCTTGGGAGTTAATAGAGGTTGGATTCTCTATTGTAAGAAATACCCTGTAATCAAATACCCAGTATATAGCAATAATACTGACTAGTGGAGTAGAAGGATTTTAACCTTTGAACCACTCAAAAATGCATTTGGTGTCACCTTCTCATTTCTATGATCATTCTTTTATTTCGGTTCAACATAAGTACTAATGCCTTTCTCTTCTAGTCTTAATTACCTGTTGGCGAAGAACCGCGTCAACAGTTATAATAAAATAAAAACTAATCAAATAAAGTATATAAACTAAATTATAATAAAACTAAATAGAAAAATAAAATTACAACTATTTAAACAAGACTTACTAACTAAATAATAAGAAAACTTAAATAAAAACTAAAAAACTTAATTCATATTTCTTCATCTTCTTTTGTTCAAATTGATAGATCTTCTGTTGGTTTTTTATCATGTGATTGGCAGTGCAGTAGAAATATGAGATAACATTTAAATGCAATAATAACAATTATTAAAGTTGTTGACGCATTTTTTCGTCAACTTAGAAAAGAAGAGCAATTAAACTAAATATACCAAAAGAAACAAATAATATAGACACGATTTTTTACGTGGTTCAGCAGTTAAAATCTGCATAGTCCACGAGTCTGTGTTATTAACTTCTTGGAACTCTCTTATAGCTTTCTGGAAGCAATTGTATAGAGTTTTTCCAATATTCATTTTTCTGTCCTCTACAAATGAATCGTCTCACTCTATTTATAGAGTGGTTTACCGAATCTCTCCCCACAGATTTCGGGAAGTTATTCTACAAAATCAATTAAAATAATGTCATTAAATGCATTAGTTACTACGTACATGGTAATATCCCATGATATTTGGGATTTAATAACAAATTACATCAGATCCCTTAAACATAGGGATTTTACAACAATAAACATGTTCACACACAGCTTGCGAGCTTGGACGCTAGATTCACACACCTTCAAGACCATTTACCTATGGCGAGCTTGTCACATTGGTTCACCTATGTTCTCAACAAGTGATGTTGACAAGACCATCCTCTTCGAGCTTACAATACTCGAGCTCGGATTGTCTTGCCTGAGGGCAGGAAAAAAATCAAGAAATTTATACAAGTTTTGAACCATTGCCATTGCGAGTTGGGTGTCTAAATTATAACCTCGGAACACCTCTGAGACTACGTAGTTCCCGAGCTCACCAATCTCGATGTTGTTACATTTACTGCTCAGTGAAATTGTCTCTGACTTGCTGATCACATGACGACTGTGCTAGTCTAGAGCTTACACCTTACGAGCTTGGGTTTCAAGATCAAAATAACCATTCTCAAAATTGGGGTGTAACATTTTTCCCACTCAAAAGTATTAGTTTGAATCCTATGAGAAGGAAACTTTTGAGTAGGCCCCTTTCGAAAACTTAGCCACCTACTACACTCAAGTGGGGACACGCGTCAGTCGCGGATTGCTCAATCAAAGTACTCGAGTACTTTTTCACCACACCCATGTCTATTCACATGCCAGCTTTTTGCCGCCATTGCCATGTTTGCACCCAACCGTTTGATCAAATACTGAATCCAGCCAATGGCCTATATTAGCTCGACCCTTGACCTCCTCTTGGTATGCATATATGTATGGCCTCACCTTCTCTTCTTCTTCACTTTTATCTTCATGTTCAAGTTTCAGAGAGAAAAGAAAAAACCAGAGCTGAAAATTCCATTTTCATCTTTGCATGTTCTCCAAACCAAAGAGACATAACTCCCCTGGCATTTTCGACTCTGTAAGAGCTTCCTTGCAACCGCTCCTGCAGTCGTCAATCTCTTTGTATCCGCAAGCCACTGTGCGTAAGTTTCTTGTTCTTGACTCTCGTATTTTTATTTCTTCGTGCATTTTTGTGTTTTTTCATTCCCGTATGAATGTATGTTGTAGTTGATAGTTTTAGCAATATTGCTTAGCACTGTTTTCAGACTACGGGTAATGTATCGTGTAAGCCAAGAAATGGGGTTCTGAATTATGATTTTTAATTGCACAAATCCCAAAATTATCACCTTTTTGGGTAACCATCAACTTTTCCCCTGAAAATCCGGGATTCTTAAAATGAACCCACACTTTCCCACTCTCGCGTCAAATACATGCTCGAACTTTACAATAGTTCAGGGTTCTTCCTTGAATTCGACCTGTCCTTTTGAGACCTCGGTCTCGATCGAGCTTACTCTGTGATCTTGAGCCTTTGAGCTCGAATCACCAAAACTATACTCAGATTTCTTGTATGTCTGGCTCTCACCCTTTTCTTTCTTGCTAGATGTCGCAGAATTCTGAGAATTGGTGGGGGTCAGTGCTCGCAATTCCTTATTCTCCATCAACTCCTAGTCTAGAATCTCCCTTCACCCGGAACCAGTGACAGATACGCGAGCACCGCGTGAGATGCAAACAAGAGGATATCCGAGCCCATTTCCGACGTCAGATTGACGAGGTTGAGGAAAGAAAAAGAAAGAAACTTTGAGTTGCAATTTATCCAGATCCAAACCCCGAGCTCAGACCTATCCCTCTCGATACCAAACTCAAAGTCACTGTTACTTACGAGCCAGGTGCATTTTCCTTTTCATTGATGGAGGACCTTTCAGATCGCCCTTCTACTTCGCGAGCGGCATCAATTCCGACCATGCAAGAGGTTTTTTTTTAGGCAGAACATTACTGGAGCTCGGTCACCTCAACGGGCCAAATTTCTGACATTCTAGCTCGCCACGACCTAATGCTTTTCGGCACGCTGATGTATCGTCTTGCACCTTCGAATGAGCGGAGCTGCTATGCCCCAGGTGATGGCAGACCCGAAATCAAGATTAAGCTCGCGGCCTGGAGTCGCGAGCATATGAAGACAGGGGCCCTACTGCCCCTGAAATCCTTTTTTTAAGGATTTTCTAGACTTTTTTGGGCTCGCGCCTTTCCAACTCTAGACCAATTCATATAGGGTTTTGTTCGCCCTCAAGTCTTTAGACCATGAGCTGAAGTGGGAAGGACCCTCACCGCAAGACCCCTCTCGAGCTCGGGGAGGGGATGGCTTCTACTATTTGTCGAGCAACCCAAAAGAGAAAAAGATTTTCGAGGATATGCCGAACCATCCTCTGAATTTCAAGTTGGCCTTCTTCTGGATGGATGGCCTCGCTCCTTCCAAATTCTACTCATTCCAACGAATCCGTAAGTACTCATACCCATTCCTTTTTTTTTGTCCGTTTAATGGCTAGGCTTGAAATAATAATCTATCCATTTCTTTAGCCAATTATTACCGCTCAACACCCTCAGAGTCAATGGTGGAACACAAGTTAACTTTGCTTTAACTGCCGTATGGTCAGCGCTCCCTGTCCTATCTTCTCCATGAAGATAGGCTTCGAGCCTGTGGCTTACTAAAGCAAGACCAGTCGACAGACAACTCTGCATACCACAAGTACCTTGAGTGGGAGCACGTGCCACTTCCTACTGAGGAGATCCCCCCGAGACGGAGGTCTTCGAGCTCACGAGCCTGCCCCTTTGTGTCTTGCCATCATAACAGGCCTGCTTCGGGAAGCGAAGCCCAAGACGAGGCCTCAAGCTCGGGTGGTGGAGGTAAAGTAATACTTAGCTCAGCCATGTGGTCTCCTTCTATGCTTAAGCACAAGCCCGACACTCTGATCCTATTCCTGGATTCCAGAGATAACTTTCATGTTTGGTCTTGGGTAGATGAGAGGGTTCATAGGTTCAATAGCTGGTTAGGCAAATTCCAAACTGTGTATAGTTTAAACGAAGTTTGGGATGGGGTCATTGTTCAATATGGGACCAATGACTATAGAGACCTTTCAAGGCTATCCCCCATATATAGGGAAAGGGACTCCCCCAACATCCTCTGAAGATAGGGGGATTACTTGGTCGCCAAGCACAAGCTCGGGGGACAGTACTAGTTAGGTTTCTTTTGACTTTAGCCTTGTTTCTTTTGGTAGTTTAAGCACGATCACTAATGTGTAAATTATGTTTATGCAGGTGACATGGAGTCTGATTTAGACAATGTGTTGAACCGTCACTCTGGCGCTAAGCAGAGCAAGCGCCCGGGGGCCTCACAGAGGTCAGGGCACCCCTCCAAGATTCTGAAAAAATCCGAGGTGACACCTCCTTCCTCGGACACTCACGGCCTAAGCCAGGTTGCTGATACAAATCCCGAGGTCAGAGTCTCCACCGAGGTCTTGCTCCCCTCGTCTCCTGCCATTCAAACTTCTCAAAAGACTGCCCGACCCCAAAGAAGCTGGTTCCCACTAGGGAACGCTTGTTGTCGATTTTGACCCATTCCCCTGAGTATGTGATCGACAACGCCGCGGGGACACACAGAGCCACTCTGGGCTCAGATGTACTGTCCCGAGTTGGCCAAAGTTTTAGCAACCTTGGCTCCCCTCAATGGCAATTCCTAACCTCCTGCCGAAACAACAACACCCTTTATGACAAGGGTAGCGATCTCATCTCTTCGGTAATTCTTTTTACTCTATCATGCTGCCTGTTCGGATTTTTCTATATGTGTTATAACCCATTTTCTTTGTGTATAGGCCCTTGTCGCGTTTGCTCAGCTTAACTACAAGCTGAATAACGAAGTCCACTCGAGCTTGTCCTATGCTCAGGAGTCGAAGAACCTCCAGATTAAGCTCGCAGACGAGCTTAAGGCCACAAAGTATGAGCTCGAGTCAAAGTTAGAGGCTAAAGATTCTGAGATCAAGGAGAGGGACTCTAGAATCAAGGAGCTTGAAGATTTAAATGCCAAGCTCAGGAGGAGAAGAAGGCCACCTTTGATATAATTGAAGGTGAGAAGGCTCGCCTTCTTGAGGAGTTCAAGCACAAGAAAGATCATGTTGTTGATATGGCCATGTACCGAATCTGGGCCAACAATGCTGATCTCGATACCAGCTTTCTGGAAACTCTTGAAGATGAGTTCCTTGAGAGGTGGCAGGCTCTGCTAGACGAAGAGGACGCCAAGGAGGAGGCCGAAAAGGCGGCGGAGAAGCCTGATGCTGCCAAGGAGGATGCACCTGCTTCATAAAAGCGAGGTCATGGGCTGCGTCCCATTAAGTTTTTGTAACCCTCTTTTTTTTATTATTTAAGCCCTTGGGGCAAAGATAATGTAACGACTCGACTTTTCTTAACTAGACCCACCGAACACGACTATCACTATCCGGGGTCAACTGGACCCTTACGGTCAACTCTTTGGTAAAAATCGGACGTTAGAAACTAATAAACTTTAAAGTAAACTTTGGAAAATTTTACATTGGAGTACTTTGAAATAAAATAGCATTTGGATGGGATCCAATAGTTTTTAAAAAAAAAACAAAATGTAGTTTAAACGTAACTTAAGAAATAGTCTGTAGCCACATGACTTTCTTTAGATAAACTAGTAAACATGAAATTGATAAAACTGTACTGGACTCAACGAAAAACTTAAGAGAACCCTGACAACCCCGCAGGTCGGTTGTTTCACAGTATGCATACTTCAGACAGAATCCCCTCCAGCTTATTGCACTGCTCCTTAAGCTTTGCCCTTACCTACACACACAGAGTAACTGATGAGCTATAACACTCAATAAGGAAGCTAGCTACAACTTATGACTCTACTATCCAAAACAAACTTTGCATAACAGAATTGCATATCTAGAAACTGCAAACTGAGCAACACATCTAGCATATTCACATAAGTCAAAGTGTTGTTGTAACATACTGAAAGCATATAACTGAACCATCGTGTTATCTGTGGGGTTTTAATCCCAGTGTGGCCTCCACGGCCCAGAGAATACTCGCCTCCCGTACCAAAGGGGTACACTCCGATAAAACACGATGACTTTACTGTAATGCCCCAAATTTCCTAATAAGGTTTAGGACCTTGATTAGGAGGCCGGGAGGGCCATAATTGATTTATTATAGTATTTAACGATTATATGCATGTTTACGTGAATTATATTATTATATGATGGTGGATGCATGCATATGGGAGAATTTATTATTGTGAGGGTATTTTGGTAATTTGGCCACTGTGGGCGTAATCGCATATTTTGGGTGCATGGTTGTGATTAATTAATATAGCCACATTATAAGGTGGATTGGTTCGAGCTAATCGACATGAGACGATCGTGAGATGTAAGTGTTCGGTCTAGTCATAACGGGTTTAAGTTCGGGGCTCGGGGTGAGTCTCGGGGTGAATTTAATGATTAGAGCATTACCGGGAATTAAAGGGTAATGGGATATGATTTATTGGTATTTGGGAATATTGAGAATAGTGGGAATTGGGAAGCGTTAATTATGATTAACGGGATAAGTGAAAAGTTCCAATTCTACCCTTGAAATGGTTATAGAGACTTTAAGTGACTTAAGGGCAATTTGGTCATTTGGAGTTTGGATATATATGACTTAGGAGGGCTGTAGAAAGAACAGGGTAAAACAGAGTTCTCTTCTCCCTTCCCGTACACCACTCTTCATCATCCTCCTCTTTGAAGTTTTGAGCTCTAGGTGGGGATTCAAGCTAGGGAATCCAAGGGCTGAGTTAGTGTACTTGGTACAATCATTGAGGAAGGCTCAAAGCTGGTTTTAAGGTGAGTTTTAGTCTTTAAATTCAGGTGGTGCTCTGTTTTTATCTTTAGATTTTCAACATTTGATTCTTGTTGGAAGTTTGGATTTAAAGGGGTTTTGGTTGATGGTTAGATTGGGTTTTGATGATGGGAGGTTATGGGTGATGTATGGAGGTTTAAATGAGTGTTTGGAGGAGGTTTTGAGTTGGTTTGTAGGGCTGGTTTGAGAGGAAAACACAGGGGAGAGTTGGCTGGTGCGTGCTGCCATTTTGGGAATTCTGGGTATTGAGCCGCGGCATGGCTGTGGTGCGCCGCGGCTCAAGGCGTCAGTCAGGGGGGAGCCCTCTCTGTTTGAGGGGCGCGCTGCGGCGCAGCTAGGGCGGGCCGCGGCCCTTAAGGCCATTTTGACCCAAAAATATGTTTTTAGCTTGGGGATTCAAGCCATAGGCCTCAGGGTTGAACCTAGTACCCGGTTAAGTGGGGATTGATGTCCCAGAGGCTAGATATTGGTTTGGAAACTTAAGTTGATCATTTTTATTGATGATACCTTATATTTGGTTATGACTAGGTGACCGCTAAAGGACTGAAAGTTGATCGTTCTCAAGGGTCTCTCTTTTAATCGTTCTAGCTCGACTTTGAGGTAAGAAAACTGCACCCTGTGTATATGTGACATGCATGGCTATTATGATGCATGTTGGTTGATTATTGAGTATGACATGCATGGTTATTATTGATGCATGTCGGTTGATTATTATGTATGACATGCATGGCTATTCTTGATGCATGTTGGTTGACTATTAAACGTGACATGCATGGCTGTTATTGGTGCATGTTGGATTGCTGGATATATTGCATATGATCCATGAGAAACATGTGATTAGGACATGCTTTGTATACTGGGTATGATATTGTTCAGAGCTTGAGCCTTTGTGGTTGTACATGGTCCTAATTGTACTGGTATCTGTTTAGTAAGCATGCTAAATACCTTGTTTATGGACATTGAACACGTGGTATATGTTTGGTGGCATGACTTGCTTGTGTGTGGCACTGACTAGTCAGGGACCGACTCTAGAGTCGAGAATCATGCATTGAATGGCTCTATGGCATTAATGCTAGACCGACCCTAGGGTCGAAGAACTTATAAGCGCTTGCCTGGTCTAAGACCAGATGATTTCAGCCAAGGTATATGACCCCGGTGACTGTTTGTCACATGGCTGGGGGACTCTGTCCTTAGTTACGACTCTAGAGTCGAGATGATGGTTATGTTGGTGACTAATCACCATGCACCTATCCTAATCAAGCTTATGAAGGAACCACCTATCAGTTAAGCCCTGGTGACCCTATCGTCACATGGCTAGAGGAAGCTATACCCACTTTTGTGACTTTTGGCTATTGTCACCTACTTGTTTTGGACCGTTGGTTCTGAATGGCTGTTACAATTACTGTTGATATTATATCATGTTATCTGTTGGTATTATACCATGTTATCTGTTGATATTATATCATGTTACCTGATGATATTACGTCATGTTATCTGTTGATATTATATCATGTTGGATTGTGTTTTCTTGCTGGGCTTCGGCTCACGGGTGCTACGTGGTGCAGGTAAAGGCAAGAGGACGCTGGACCATCCTTGAGTTGGAGAGCTTAGGTGATGATGTGTACATATGCAGCTGCTCGTCCGCCACGGCCGAGGTTTAAAGTGGAACTAGGGTTGAACCCTGTTTTGCCGCTTAGAACGGCATGTTGTAAATATTTTCTGTAATAGACTCTGAGATTATATTTTCGGGATCCCAATGTACATAATAAACGTTCTAGTGAAACATTCTATCTTATCCAAAGTTTTTAATCCCTAAACCGCTAATCATACCTAGTTACACGTTTTTGGCCAAATAACTCGATTAGCGAGTTTAGCACTGTTTACAAGGCACACCGTAATGGTCCCTGGAGTTTGGGGCGTTACATTTACTGACCTTGCAGATAACCCCATTGTACGGCTGCATGGGGATCCGCCCTCACAAGGCCTTGTACTGAGCCATCGAGTTATCTATAGGGTCATGATCCCCGGGTGGCCTCCGCGGCCCAGAGAATACTCACCTCCCGTGCCAAAGGGGTATACTCCGCAAAAAGCCGATGACTTTACTGACTTGACGGCTAACCCCACTACACGGCTGAATGGGGTCCACCCTCACAAGGTTTCCCTTGACAGTCACAAACATTGCACATGCATTCATGATAACTTTACTGCACTAAGCACATTCAAATCCGATAGATGGGTACTATCATGCGCATCCAGCCATATAATCACACATATATTTAACAACTAGAATTTAACCGACTGTATACAAACATGCAAACAATTCACTAAGATCACAACAAGCTAAGTTACTCTTGGTGTATACTTCCTTACCTCTTGTCCTTAGCATTCGTGAATTATGTCTTTGTGAGTATTTCCAATCACGTTTAGACCCTATAATCATATTGGGACAATATGTCTTAGTTTATGCTTACTAAGATTCTAAAATATATAAGGGAATTTTAAAAAAAAAAAAAAACTGAAATTCTCGACCCTGGCCCAAACCCACGCCCTTGGGGTAAAATGACCATAATACCCCTCTCAGAATCCCAAACTCAACTTAGAAAATAATTATTTCCAATAATAATTTTATCCTAGGGCATGTTCGAAATTTCAAGTCAAAACTCCAATTATTTCTTAAAATTATGTTTTCCGATGCTCGAGTCCAATTCACGAGCCCCGAGCCCACCTCTTGACCTTGAGACTTAAAATTGGTAATATCATACTTCCTAAAATATTTTCTAAGTCCTTGAAAATATTTTTTTAGGTTCTAAGTCATCAAATCTAAACTTTGAAACTAATTCTCGAACCTAGAACCTTTCATGAAACTTAAATAATAATTCCCGAGCCTAGCTCGTAAATTATTAATCTTAGATATTACTTAGATAAATCTTCTAACCCCGAGTCATTAAAATCAGACCTAAAACTTAGAAGTATTTAATCCCAAGCCTTCCTATAAAATCCTAAAGTTTTGGGACCAATTACCATTTTAGTCCCTTTGGTTACCAACTTGTAACCACTAGTAACAAGTTGCTGAATGCATGAACATGCACGTGACCATCAAAAGACTATCACCTTCACGCACAGCCCACTTCCAAGGCCAACCCGAGCCTTGCTTGGACCCAAAATCCCCCACCATGGCAGCCACGACATTACCCTCATCACCACCATGATCATCACTTCAGCCACCACCGGCCTCCACCATTAACGCCGGCAACAAATGGTGTTGTCCCTTTTCATGACAGCCACCTACCAAGCACTAACCACCACCAAATTATCCCCAAAGCTCAAGATCTTTTCCTATTAAATCATCCCCAACACCTTAATGAGTGTTTCTAGACCCAAAGTGCTGATTTAAACCATGTAAACCAACTCAGAAATTAATCCCAACTTTTAAGAAATGAAATCGAAAATGGTAAAAACTTCGAAGGAAAGCTACGGGATTGTACTTCTTTCTGTGGCTGGTTCTTGGTAGTTTCTTCTTCCCTTTCCTATAGTCCTCAGCACTATGAACACATACAAACCGTTCAACATAAGCTTCATGCACGAAAATAAGAGAAGAACAAAGCCAAGGATGGCACTTACACTAGTTCGGATTTCCGACTAAAGTTTCCGAAACTTGGGTGAAACTTTCTCCTCTTTCTTTGCTTCTTTCTACAATCAATACAGAGATTCTAAGGGCATGTCTAAGATCTGTAACTCAAAGAAAAACCAAAGAAATAACTCACTTTTCCTTTCTTTTCTTGGACCCGAAGTGGACGTACACCACAAGAACACAACGTGTTCTCTTCCTTCTTCTCTCTAGGCCTCTCCCTAAAACTATGATATGGTCTGAAGTAAATGGAAGAAAACACTCTAATTCCCTCTCATCTAACCTCTAATAACTTCCCATGATCCTTTGAAAAACTTCCCACCAAAACTTGATTTGTGTGGTTGGTCAAGACACACGTGAGAAGCACAATAATATATGTGCTGAAATGTTACATGCACTATATCCAAAATAATGCATTAAACCATGGCTTAAAATAATTAAAACCAACTATGCTCTAAGCACTAAATAATGCAACTTTTGTATAAATTTATGTCTATGATTTTATGTGAGTCCTTTCAACATAAAATCATAATTTTAATCCCATAAAATTCCTCTTGAATTATTCATAAACTCTTAGTGAATAAGTCACAAAATCATAGTCTAAAATAATTCTAAGATTTTATGTGGATTCCAAACACATAAAATCATATACTTAAACTCTTTGAACAAAATGTCTATCTTAGATTTATTTCACATCCAAGTCCCCACACTATGGTCTAAAGCGATCAACTCACACTTCATTAAATAAAATAATATTCACCAAATATTATTTTAATTATTATTCTTACTCTTAATAAAAAGAAAAAATCACAAAACAATGTTTACATAAAACACAATAAATAAATAAAAAAAAAATCCGGGTTATTACAGACAATTTATAGCTCACTTTAGGGTTATTTTATACTTGTTCAAACAGTAATTTTAATCCTTATGTATATGATTTTCTTTGCTCGAAAACCTTTATACACTTGATTTTTACATTAAGCTTTTACTTTAATATTTTTGCTTTACATTTCTGGGTCGAAATATTTCAAGCATCTTATATTAAAGGTTTGCTTTTATGTTTGTTTATTCGTACAAACACATCTATTGGATTTAAGCTCGAGTTTCAATCCATCCATGCATAATTTACACGATGTAACCATATCTGATCTCGTTATTTGTCAAGATCGAACCTTACTTTCACCATGCACTCGAAAGTGCTTATATGGCATGTAAGATTAGTAGTTTAGTTATATTTTGCTTTTCTAGTCACTTTTGCTCTTCCTCGAGTAGCTCCCCAAGGTGGTGAGGTCGAAACTATCTTTTTTTGCAAAATATTCCAGCCTCGAACTCGACTTAGCTCGGAGTAGGTTTATTTATATTCCAACTTTCTATCGATTAGTTTTAGCTGGTTTGTTCCAAACTTATTTAGCTCATGTCTGGTTTGTAATCCATACACTTATAATTTTGATAATCTGGTTATGTCCAGATCATCTTAGCTCATGTATCTGGTTATATCCAGACACTTATAATTTTGATAATTTGGTTATGTCCAGATCATCTTAGCTCGCGTATTTCGTTATATCCAGACACTTATAATTTTGATAATCTGGTTATGTCCAGATCATCTTAGCTCGCATATCTGGTTATATCCATACACTTATAATTTTGATAATCTGGTTATGTCCAGATCATCTTAGCTCGCGTATCTAGTTATATCCAGACGCTTATAATCTTGATAATCCGGTTATGTTCAGATCATCTTAGCTTGCGTATTTGGTTATATCCAAACATTTTATTCTATGTTATTTTTTCAAACTTATGGTATTATTGTATACCACTGATGCCCCCTTAATATCCTATGAGTGTGACCATAGGTTATTGAATTAAGAGAGTTTGTGAAAAATACAAGATCTAGTAAAGAAAATAACTTTTGTGCAAACTTTAACATTTTAATAATAAAAAGTCTAAAAAATAAACAAGCTTGGTTACAATAAAACATTATCCTACACTACTGATAGTGGGGTCGTAGATGTTTACCATTCCAAGCTCGCAGTACCAGTTCTCCGTTCAACCTCGCCAATTTATAAACCCCAAGCCGGATAATAGACACGATCTAGTAAGGTCCTTCCCAGTTAGGTCCGAGAACACCAGCCGATGGGTCCCTTGTAGCCAGGAATACACGTCTTAATACCAAGTCTCCCAATCTGAATTTTCTATCTCAAACCTTTGAATTGAAATATCGGGTAGTTCGTTGCTAATATACGTCATTTCTCAGTTGAGCTTCATCTCATCTTTCTTCAATAAGGTCTAGACTTTCTTTGAGCTGGGATTGGTTCGAGGCCTGATCGTAGGCATGGCTCAGCATTGTAGGTATTTCGACTTCAATTGGAAACATGGCTTCACATCCATATGCTAGGGAGAAGGGGGTATGTCCTGTCGAAGTTCGATTTGTGGTTCGATAGGCCCACAAAACTTGGGGTAACTCCTCGAGCCACCTTCCTTTAGCCTCCTCCAACCTATTCTTTATGGAGCTTTTAAGGGTTTTGTTGACTACTTCGACCTGTCCGTTTGATTGCGAATGGGCGACGGAGGAGAAGGT
Source organism: Humulus lupulus (assembly GCF_963169125.1). Lineage (NCBI taxonomy): Eukaryota > Viridiplantae > Streptophyta > Magnoliopsida > Rosales > Cannabaceae > Humulus > Humulus lupulus. Next base: position 89,377,444 of record NC_084800.1, on the reverse strand, counting down.
TTTTATTATCCCATTCTTTTCGCAGAAATGGGTAAACAAGTCACTGTCGAACTGGGTACCATTGTCCGACACTATCTTTCCGAGCATTTTGTATCGGCAGATGATGTTTTTTACCACAAAATCTAAAACTTTTTTTGACGTAATTGTTGCCAGGGGTTCGGCCTCAATCCATTTTGTGAAATAATCGACCGCGGCCATAGCATACTTCACTCCACCTTTGCTTGTTGGTAGTGAGCCTGTAAGATCGATTCCCCACACCGCAAATGGCCATGGGGAGGTCAGCATGGTTAGCTCGGTAGGTGGAGCTCGTGGAATTGAAGAAAATCGCTGGCACTTATCACATCTTTTGACATATTCGAATGCATCTACCTTGATTGTGGGCAAGAAATACCCCTGTCTTATCACTTTTTGGATAGGCTATGCCCCCCAATGTGGTCTCCACAAAATCCTTCATGAATTTCTTCCAGAATTTTCTTTGCCTCGGGTGGAGTTACACATTGGAGTAGTGGCATAGAATACCCTCTTCGATACAACCTCCCTTCCACAATAGTATATCTCGGGATCTGATACATCAATTTTTGAGCCTCGTTCCGTTCTGCTGGGAGAATTCTGGTTTCAAGGTAATTGATTATTGGTGTCAACTAGGTAGGTTGAGAGTCGATCATGCATACGTCTTCTTCGTCAGGCTCGCTGATACTCGGGGTCAATAGAAACTATATTGGGACCACGTTCAGTGTATCGGCCTCGCTAGTCGTAGCGAGCCTGGCCAATGCGTCCCCGTTTGAATTTTGTTCTCGGGGAACTTTCTCTATAGCGTAGAACTCAAACTGTCCGAGCGAAACCTAGGCTTTCTCTAAATACGCAACCATCTTTATGCCACGAGCCTGATATTCCCCTAAAATTTGGTTGACCACTAATTGTGAATCACTATAGCAGTGTATAGCCTTTGCTTTGAGTTCCTTGGCTATTCTAAGTCCTGCCAATAATGCTTCGTATTCAACTTCGTTATTTGACGCTTCAAAGTTGAACCTTAAAGCGAAATGAAATCGACTTCCCGCTAGAGTGATCAGTATGATACCTGCCCCCGATCAATTTTCGTTGGAGGATCCATCGACATAAAGTTTCCACAGCTCGTGGGCTGGGGCTACAACTTCATCGTTAGACACTCCAGTACATTCTACAATGAAATCCGGCAGGGCCTGTCCCTTTATGGTCGTTCTCGGGTGATATGTGATCTCGAATTGTCCGAGTTCGACAACCTGCTTTAACAATCTTCCAGAGGCTTCTGGTTTAGATAGAACTTGTCATAGTGGTTGGTCAGTTAACACATGAATAGAGTGCGCTACAAAATAAGGTTGAAGCTTTCGAGATGAGTGGATCAGGTTGAGAGCCAGTTTTTCCATTACAGGGTATCTCGATTCTGCCCCCAGTAACCTTTTCCTACCATAGTACATTGGTTTTTGTACCTTCTTGTCATGTCAGACGAGCATGACACTAATGGCATGCTCAGTGGTAGCGAGGTACAAGTACAAGACCTCTCATGTGAAAGGCTTCGACAAGATTGGTGGTTCGGCGAGATGTTTCTTTAGGTCATGGAATTCAAGCTCGCATTCCTCTGACCACTCAAACTTTTTGCCCCCTCTCAAATGGTTGTAAAAAGGAAGACAACAGTATGTAGATTTTGAAACAAACCTACTTAGTGCCGCCATTCGTCCAGTTAAACTCTGGACATCCTTATGCTTTTGAGGTGAGGGAGTATTAATCAATGCCTTGATCTTGTCAGGTTTAACCTCTATTCCTCGCGCATTCACTATGAACCCTAGAAACTTTCCCGAAGATACTCCGAAAGAGCATTTTTGTTGGTTGAGTTTCATGTTATATTTCTATAGTACGGTGAAGCATTCCGCGAGATCATCCACATGGTTATTGTTATGTTTGGACTTGACTAGCATGTCGTCAACATAAACTTTCATGTTATTACCTATCTGCTCGGTGAACATTCTGTTTACCAGTCTTTGGTACGTTGCTCCAGTGTTTTTTAGTCTGAAAGGCATGACATAAAAGCTGTATAGCCCTTTATTGGTTACAAAGCTCGTATGCTCTTGGTCCGGCGCGTGCATGGCGATCTGGTTATGTCCAGAATAAGCATCCATGAACGATATGATGCCATGACCTGCAGTGGCATCTACGAGCTGATCAATCCGAGGTAAGGGGAAACAATCTTTAGGGCATGCCTTGTTAAGGTCGGAGTAGTCGATACAGGTTCGCCACATGTCGTTGGGCTTCAGAACCAACACTGGATTGGCAATCCAATTAGGATAGAAGGCATCTTGTATGAATCGATTTGCCTTTAACCTGTCAACTTCTTCCTTGAGGGCCTTCTTTCTATGGTCGTCCAGGAGTCTTCGCTTTTGCTGCTTCGAGGGGAAGCTTTTGTCGATGTTAAGCGCATGACTCATGACATTCGGACTAATTCCTACCATGTCCGAGTGTGACCATGCGAATACATCCTGGTTTTCTTTTAAGAAGTGTATTATTTGCTATTTCGCTTCTTCAGAAAGATTCTTACCCACCTTTACTATCTTTGTGGAGTCTGATTCTTCGAGCTTGACTTCCTCGAGCTCTTCTAGAGGTTCGAGGTCAACCCTTTCTTCTATTCTGGGGTCAATCTCTTTATCTATCTCGAAGACCGTCCCATCCTTGTTCCAAATAATTACAAGTGTTTGTGCACTTGTTTGCTTCTTTCCCCTAACGAAGATGCTATAACATTCCCTCCCCGCTAGCTGGTCCCTTTTCAGCGTCCCGATGCCACTAGAAGTCGGGAACTTGATGGCCAGGTGCCTAACAGATGACATTGCCCCCAGCCCAACTAGGGCGGGTCTCCCAAGCAGTACATTGTAGGCCGATGGGAGGTCCACCATGAAAAACTCCATCATCTTGGTTACACAGACTGGATAGTCTCCCAAGGTTATAGGGAGTTCAATGGATCCCATACAGGAAATCCCTTCTCTTGAAAAACCGTACAATATGGTTGCACATGCTTTTAGATCGCGAAAAGCGAGTCCCATATTTTCTAGAGTGGCTTTATAGAGGATATTCACTGAGCTCCCGTTATCAACTAGGACTCGACGTACCCTCTGCGAGTTGGAGGGTTATGACCAGGGGATCGTTATGGGGAAACTGGATGTGTGACGCGTCCTCTTCAGTAAAGGTTATGGGTTGAGTCTCAACTCTTTATTGTTTTAGAGCTCGTGGTTTGGGTTCGTAGGGAGAATCGTCGCCTGTCTTGAGCTCGTTTACATATCTTTTTTGGGCATTCCTGCCTGAACCTGTGATATTTGGTCCTCCCGAGGTGGTTATTACATCTTATCCATCAATCGGACGAGGTCGCTCATCCTTCTGAGCTCGAGAGTTATTTTTTTGGGCAAGTGGTGCAACTGCTGCCCTTTGGCTTGTGGAAGCTTGATTGGGATTTCGTTTTCTGACGTACTGTCCGAAATAACCCCCCAAGATCAAACTTTCGATCTCGTCTTTCAAGTGTCGACACTCATCAATTGTATGTCCGATATCTCCATGAAATCTACAGTATTTATTTTTATCTCTCTTTGCTTTTTGGTTCCTCATGGGGTCAGGTCGTCTGAATGGGACCTGGTTTTCATTAGCCAGGTAGATATTCTCCTGAGACTCGTTGAGCTCGGTATACACCTTGTATACGGAGAAATATCGGTCTCCTTTCTTCTTCTTCCCTCCTTCTGCCACAGGGTTATTCCCTTCGTTTTTCTTCCTTTTAGAAGGGTTATCCCCAGTGGGTTTCGAAGTTGAGGGGTCTTCCGAGGTCGAGGCAGAGTTCATGTTTGTCGTTGTAGTTACGGGCTGAGAGGTCATGTTCAGCGCTGACCTCGCCTCTTCTACATTGACAAACCTCTGGGCCCTTCGATTGAACTCGGTTAAAGACCTGACATGCTTCCTTTGTAAGTCTTCCCAGAGGGGACTTCCCGGCATTACGCCTGCTCTAACTGTCATCAGGTGACCACTATCATCGACATCTCGCTTCTAAGTTAAACCCCGTGAGGAAACTTTTTAGCAACTCGTTTTGTTGTCGTCGGACGTTGGTTAAGGTTGAGGCCTCGGGCCTAATGCCAACCATATCCTTAAATTATTTTTTAAAGTCCTCAGAAAACTAATCCTAAGACGCGATCGAATGCCTTTTGAACCTCTCAAACCAGTTTTTCGCTAGTCTTGTAAGCGTGGCTAGGAACAGCATACACCTGAGCTTGTAACCAACATTGTTGGCTCGCATAATGGTGTTGAACGTGCTCAGATGGCTATAGGGATCTGAGTTTCCATCAAATGGCGGGACATGAGGTATCCTGAATCCCTGAGGGAACGGGGTGTTAGAGATATGTGGGGCAAAAGGCTCGAGCTCTTCATCAGACTCTTCAGCCTTGTCCCAGCCACACTCGTTCTATAAGAGCCTGAATGCTCTCTTTAATTGTTCAATCCTTTCTTGGACTAAATCCACTGGAGGTCTAGTCTGGACCTGAGGGGGCTGGTTATCGTTAATAAAAACTCCAGCTCCCTGTCTTGGTACAGGGTTATACGCTGGTTGTTTGAGACCATTCAGATGGTCTCGCATATCTAGGTTTGGGGGATTGTCTCAACCCCGAATGTGGTTTAAGTGTTCCCGCAGATTAGGGTAATTCCTTCGTTTCCCCGTATGTCTCGGTTCCGTGTTGTAAATGATCACGGACCGAGTGTAATCCGAGTTTTCACTTACATAACTCGTAGCTCGGTGATTACATGGTGGGTCCTTTGCTAGCCTCCTTTTCTTAGCAGTATGTGATCTTGACATTTGACTTCTCGTAAGTTGAGAAGCCCTGTGATCTCGGGTAGCTTCTCTTTCATTCCCCTGGCCATGCCTAGCCCGTCGATTTCCATCTCGATGCACAGGTCATGGAACCTCCTAGACTAGCGAGGGATGCCTTATTGGCGATGGTGGGTATCTTATGGGAGACGGTGGCTGTCTCCCATTGCCAGGCCTAGATGGTCCTGAATTTTCCTGGTCAGGCTCCAGGTTGTTTTGCACAACATCAGGATTCAAGTTCCAAGCCACTTAGGGGGCTCGGTTATTTCCCATTCCTGTTTGTGCTTCTCCAATCGGGTTGGCAGTACCCTCAGCCTGGCTACTTCTCCGGGGCCTTGGATTAACTGGCTGGGATGCTGGTGGTGGCACCTGCTTTACCCTCCTAGCAGCCGTGCTCCCACGAGGACGTCCCCTAGGCCTTCAAGGAGGTGCCTGAGCACCAGTAACCTGTCTGGCTAACTCTTCGTTGCGCTTTGTTGCTTTTGCCAATTATTTGCGCAGTTGGCGATTTTCAAGTTCCACAATTGGAACATATCTTTTAGGATTGTAATACATATCCTCGTCGGGCCTGAGGGCAGGTGGCTCTCGAGAGTTGGATGAATTGCTCATTTCTTTAGGATCTGGATCCATCATGGGCTGCTTTCCAGGCCGTCGTGGGTAATCTTCAGCATGAGGAATCTGCTCCTCAAGTATATTGGGCATTGGTCGCTCACCCATACTGGGGTTACTCACAATGGCCATTGATGATTTGAGATGCTTTCTGACTAAACAAGCTCACGTATTGTTTAATAGCTCTCAATGAAAGCATCAAACTGTTGACGCTGTTTTTCATCAACTTTAAAGAGAAGAGCAATTAAACTAGATATACCAAAGGAAACAAATAATATAGACACAATTTTTTACGTGGTTCGGCAGTTAAAATCTGCCTAGTCCACGAGTCTGTGTTATTAACTTCTTGGAATTCTCTTATAGCTTTCTGGAAGCAATTGTACAGAGTTTTTCCAATATTCATTTTTTTGTCCTCTACAAATGAATCGTCCCACTGTATTTATAGAGTGGTTTATCGAATCTCTCCCTACAGATTTTGGGGAGTTACTCTACAAAATCAATTAAAATAATGCCATTTAATGCATTAGTTACTACGTACGTGGTAATATCCCATGATATTTAGGATTTAATAACAAATTACATCAGATCCCTTAAACATAGGGATTTTACAACAATAAACATGTTCACACACAGCTTACGAGCTTGGACGACAGATTCACACACCTTCAAGATCGTTTACCTATGACGAGCTCGTCACCTATGTTCTCAACAAGTGATGTTAACAATACCATCCTCTTCGAGCTTACAATACTCAAGCTTGAATCGTCTTGCCTGAGGGCAGGAAAAAAATCAAGAAATCTATACAAGTATTGAACCATTGCCACTGCGAGTTGCGAGTCTAACTTATAACCTCGGAACACCTCCGAGACTACGTAGTTCCCGAGCTCACCAATGCTGACGTTGTCACATTTACTGCTCAGCAAGACTGTCTCTGACTTCCTGATCACAAGACGACTGTGCTAGTCTTGACGTAACGACCCAAAATCACTAATATGGCTTAAGGGCCCTGATTAGTGTGCCAGGAATGCATAATTGGCTTATGAGTGAATTTATTGATTTAATGCATGATTATATGATAGGCATGCTTGTATGATTATATGAATGTAAATGTGGTTAAATGTTATATCTGTGTGAACCACATTATTATGTGGGTAAATCTGCAGCGTGCGACTTGAGGCGATCCTAGGGAGCCAGTTAGCGGAAGTCACAACGGGGCTTAGTATTTGACTTTGGATAAGTCAGGGGTATTGTAGGTATCGGGTAGTTATTTAGGCTATCGGGTTATAGAAATAAATATATGGAGATATATTTGAGAATAGAAAGCTTAGGCGGGAATATTGGGGAAATTTACCGTTTTGCCCTCGGGGACGTTTCCGGTACCCCGAGCCTCGGGATTGACTTAACTGGCTAGGATTAGACTCAGTTAATGAAAAATAGGGGAATAAAACATAAATCAACCTATGATCTCTCTCCTCTTATCTTCTCTTTTCTCTCCCAAGAAACTATAGAAAACCTAAGGGAATCAGCTGGGGAAAACTTTGTGTTTGAGCTGAATTCATGAAGGCTTAGCTTAGTTTAGACTAAGGGACACTCAATCAAGATTAAGGTAAGAGTTGAATTGTGTTTTTGGGTGTTAGAACTCTAAGTTTTTGGCTGAATATTAAGGTGATTATGGTTTTGATGTTTAAGGGCTGAATTTAAGATAAGTGCTTGGGTTTTAGCTCAGAGATTGTCAAGGAAGTGGTTCAGCAAAAGAGGTAAGCTTCAACTCCTAATTTAGAGGTGTAAATTTGAGTATTGCATGACTGGTTTTGGTGTTTGAGTTGCTGGGTTTCAGAAATCAAAAATGGAATTTTAGTTGGTTTTTAGGATGGATTTCCGTTGGTTTATGTTGTTAGAGTCATATTAAAGGCTTTGTGATTAATGGGTTTTGAGTTAGGGTGTTTTGGGATGGTTTTGGGTGGGGTTAGGATGCTAGAAATGGTGGATTTTCTGGGCACGAAGGGGAGGGTCGCAGCTCTGTTCTAGAGTGTTGCAGCTCTACGAAGTAAGAGAGCCAGGGAGGCTCGGCCAGGGGAGAGTGCCGCAGCGCCCTTGAGCAGGGTCGCGGCGCGTGTCTGCTTGCTTGGGGCCTTGGGCTCTATTTTAGGGGCGGCCGCAGCTAGGGTTCAAGGGCCGCAGCCCTTAGGTACATCCTTGATCATTTGGGTATTTTAAGCGCGGGAATCTAGCCTAGGGTGCTCGGGATCGATTTCACCACTATGCTTGATGGAATTCGATGTCCCGGAAGCTAGTATTGTACCCGGAAACCTTTATTTGAATATTAATGGAATCCAATACCTTGGTTATGACTAGGTGTTAAAGCTAGGGCTCAGGAAACAGATCGTGCTCGAGGAATGTCGCTCGTAATCAGTGAACGTAGAAACTAAAGGTAAGAAAACTGCACCCGTTTGTGTACTTGTAATGGGACTAATGGTTCCCTAATATGTATGCTTGATAGGATGGTATTATGCCACGTAAACAGTGAATCAACGACCTAAGAGTGCCAAGGGTTACACTAGGGCATAGGGTGTGGCTTGGCCACTGGTAGCCGAAAACAGCTTATTATGCACTGAGCTCGGTTTAAGCGGGCCGGAGTCAGTGGGGTAAACAGAGGGTGCGGCCTAAGTTGTCGGCCCTGACTATTATGTGACCTAATTGTTAATTGTGATTAGTTGCATTATTGGTTATGTATAAGTGCTGAGTGGTTAATGTGGAGTATTAAGTGTTTGAACATGCTGAAAGAGTTGATTATCTGTTATTATTGTTTGTGTTGCATATTATGCTTTCTTGCTGGGCCTTGGCTCACGGGTGCTACGTGGTACAGGTAAAGGCAGGGGTAAGCTTGATCAGCCCTGACTTGGAGAGCTTTGTGAGCTGAATGTACATGACCAGCTGCTCAGCCGCCACGATTGGGGATTAGGCAGGGACGTGAGAACCAGAAATGTCTATTTTGCCTTAGTATGGCTGATGGTTGTCTGTATTTTGGAGATTCTGTAAACTAACTTTAGAACTCTGCTTCTTTTTGGGATCCCATGTATAAAACTGTTTAATTATATAAAGTGTAACTTTTGAGACCAAAACCCTTTTTAACCCTAGTTCATTCATGTTTAGTGACACATGTTTAAATTAATGACTTGATTAGCAAGTCCTGCACCTTTATAAGTACACAATGTAGCGGTCTTGGCTATCCAGGGCATTACAACTTATCTATATGCAACTGCTCCCACTTTGTCCAATATCTAAAAAGGACCTATAAACCTGGGACTAAGCTTGCCTTTCTTCCTGAACTGCTTCACACCTTTCATAGGAGATATTCTTAAGAAAACTTGATCTCTGACTTTGAATTCCACATCACGTCGCTTGGCATCCACATAACTTTTCTAACGGCTTTGAGCAACGAGCATACGCTTTCTAATCAGCACTACTACATCCTGAGCTCCTCTAACAGCTCCTGGTCCAAGTAGTTGCCTTTCTCCTACCTCGTCCTAATGCAACGGCGATCGACCCTTCTTCCATAAAGTAGCTTGTAGGGTGCCATCCTGATTGTTGACTGGTAGCTATTGTTGTAGGAGAATTCTATCAGCGGCAAATACTTACTCCAAGATCTCGATGTAAACACCGATTGTTTACCGAGATTTTTGGAAACCACACTAATAGATATTTTCCAAGAATAAAGATATAGAATGTAGAAGATTAACACAAGGATTTTACGTGGTTGGGGCGTTAATGAGCCTTAGTCCACGAGTCAGTTGTATTAGAGCTTAGAAAGTCTTTTACAATGGAGTTTATCTCTATGTTTTGGCAGAGTAACTGTATACTAGTCAAAGAGAGGTCCTTTTTCCAGTGTTCTATAGCCTGTATTTATAGACTCATGGGAACACTAGGTCTGGGCCAGGTATAACCTGGGCCCATCAGAGATATGGATACTCTTGGCTTTCTCTAGTGGAAGCCCAATATAAAAGATAAAACATACATAAATTCAAGACTAATCAAGGCCCAATAAGGTGGCCCAAGAGCTATACTTCGCCCGACAAAATGGTGCTTTTGGTCTGGGCACTTCGAGTTACGAGGCAGATTCAGGGGACAAGATCAGTCAGAGTACTTGGTAGCGCAGATCAGAAACAGCAGCGTGCAATCCTGAGGTGACCTTTTCTGCAGACGAAAAGTGGGGACAACCCCCACGCGGAGTGGGGTGGCTTCAGAGTCACGGACGCTTTCCCTTACCAACCGGGGACGACCTAATCCGGGTACGTTTACCTTTGTCCCTCTTTGTTTACCACAGGCCCGGACCGAACCAGGCACCGGGAACGTTCATGCGTACTTCAACGGGGCTTGAGCTCTGTACATCTCCTGGAAAACCGTCCTGGATCACCATCAGGGCCCCGAAGAGCACTAGGGTCGTGCCCCCCTCGAATATTCCTATACCAAGCGGGCTTGGGCCGGACCCACATTCGAGCGCCCAGTCCATGGGTCTAAACCGCCGTCCCGGGCCCACGTCAGGAAATGGGGATAACATTTACCCCCCAAGCCTTCGCCTGGGGCCGCCAGGCAGAGGCTTGCCTTGCCCCCGGACGATTCATGGTTGCCTTCCCAGTTCCTGATTGGAATCGTGGGTCCGCGACAGAAGGCAGTGACGTTGGCCGTATGCCGGGCCCGGACCATTTACCAATGTCCGGGTACGTTTACCTTTGTCTCGCTTCATGGTAGGGGTACATGTGTCACCAGATGATTGTTGCGTGGATGGGTCTCAACCTTGAAAGGTCGTCTAGCCATCTCAAGGGTCGCTAGGCCTAGGCTAGGGTGTCAGCACTGATCTCGAAGCGTCCCATCCGCACAGGGGTCCATCATTAATACCCCTGGGTTGAGGTGGACCGTAGGATGGGGCGACCTTTGGCAACCGCCCCTCCTGGGCCGTTATCTCTGAGATGGCGAGGGTCCAGCCTGAGAGGGCTCATAAATTCCCCTGCATGATTATGGGTCGTCCGATGGGGAGACACTTGTCCGTTGGATCAGAGGCCAGGATTCGGACCCTTATAAATACCCCACAGATGCTCGTTTGACATTTTTACACTCTCGAGCCATCTTAAGAATTTATTAGCTTTGTCCAAGCTTTGCAGGTTCGATATCGCCGGTGACATCCACCATCATCTGCCAATTCTGCGCCGTCGTCTATTCCCTACGGCCCCAGCGTCTTCTCGTCCGCCTGTGAACTCGTCTTGTGCCTATCCTATTGACGAATTGCTGAGCCGGCTTCACCATTTCAAGAACGAAGTTCTGCCGTTCCTACCGTCGGACAACCACCATCTTCTACGGCCAACAACTCACAGTATGTCCTTCTGACCTTCTTGGTGAACATGTGAACTTAGGCTGTTCTTTTAATTCACATGTTTAGGTTGCTAGAATCTGATTATGTTTAGGAGTTGTTAGGAAGGCCGCCTGGTTCGGGTTGCTCCATATTCGGGTGTTTCCCGAACAGAGGGCGGGGACTTAGTAGCTCTTCTTCCGTTCCCGATCGGGGTCTCGGGATTCCTCGGTGATCCCCGGCCCGATCCGAAGGGGCTCCAAGCAGTCCTTAGGAGACCCCCCGTACCTCAACCGACTCTTCTGGGTTTAGGTACTGACTGCTTGGTTTTCTTTCTTTGTTCCCAGATCATCGACTATGGCAACAGGTGTCACCCTCCACTCTGAAGAAGAAGTCAACAGGGCCCCTGTCGCCATCTCTAGGTCTCGGACATCCAAAGGTAACAGGTGGGAAATGGACGTGGTGCCCAACCTGTTCCGGAATTATCGGATGATGTACCTCCTGGAGAAGCGTCTGGGCATCGAATTTACTCGGACTCTTCCACAACCGCATGGACAGGATCGAGGAGCGGGCGCACACATCCGTTGAGGGATTCGGGGACTGGAGCATCAGCCACATCAGCGTGGGGGCCACGCTCCCGCTCCACGACTACTTCGTGCGATTCCTGACGTATGTGGGGATCGCGTCGTTTCAGCTTCTGCCGCAAGCGTACCGACTACTCGCGGGATGGCGAGTGTTCTATATCGCAAAGGAGATCGAGGATCCGACTCCTGCAAAAATCTTGTACTTCTACAAGCTGGAGCCGCAGGTCAATGTCAAGGACAAGACCTTGGATGGCTTCTACAGACTGAAGCCGCGAAGTGGCTACCCCGCTCCCACCAGCTCCTGGAAACATCCCCCGGACGTCCGTCATTACTGGTTTATGACGTCCGGGTTCCTCGTGGAGAAGAACCCCATGCTAGGGCTGATCATTGGGTGGGTTGGTCGGGTTACAAGGTATTTTTACCCGTCCAATGTCATAATCGGGTTAGCAAAAGTGAACCCGTAACTTGCCCAATTAAGAAAAAAATAAATTTAACCCGTCCAATAGTTTGGGCGGGTTGGTCGGGTCAACCCGCCCAAACCGAAGTGATAATTTTTTTGGGCGGGTTGGTTGGGTCAACCCGCCCAAATCGAAGTTGTATTTTTTTTTTTTTTACATTTTTGTAGTTTTTTTTTTCTTTTAAATACTAGTACTAATAGTGTGAAGTTTATCTTTTTAAGCTTAAAACAATATTATTTTTAAAATATAAATTTAATTAAGTATATATATAAATTTAATATATTTATTTAAATGTATTAAAAATAATAAATTAATAATAAGTTCTTAATTGGGCGGGTCGGGTTATATTGGGCGGGTTGATACTTACTTTCAACCCGCCCAATGTAACAATTTGGCAGTTTAAATTTTGGTCGGTTTATTTGGGTTGCGTTTTTTGGCGGTTTTTTCAGGTTGGTTTGGGCGGATTATTCGGGTTGGGCGGATTGTAAAAATTTATGCACAGCCCTACCCCACGCTGCTGTTGGACTTCCAGCGAGTGGGTAAGTGCTTCCCCGATCCTTTTTCTCTTCGTTTTTATTCTCTTTTTCTCTGTCTCTCATCATGTTCTTCCGGGTGGCAGGACCTTTTGCTCAAACTCCTCTCACCAAGTACATCATGGAGAGGAGGAAGTTTTACTCCGGGCTGAGCGCGGAAGAGACCTGGACGTAGGTAGCTACGTTACGGATGACAACCTCTGACTGGTCGGGATGCTCGCGGCCACCCAAACCATCGTCATCCCGAACCTTTGGGGCATCGCCTGCAAGAAGATCGTCGCCATCCGGGAACAACTGGCCTGGGAACACATCACGGAAGTGGAGAAGGCGACGCAAGCTAACGCGGCCCAACGAAAGAAAGACCAGGCCCAGCCGGAGACAGCCTCTTCGGAGGAGCTAGAGGAGCTCTTCGAGGACGCCCTACCGAACACGGGGACTCTCGGGGCTAGCGTATTAGGGCGAGGTAACTCCCCTTTAATCTTGACTTATGCTCCCTAGGTTTGGGACTTAGCTAGGGATAGGCTAGTACTCCGAAGCCCCGCATTCGGGGCTGACGGGGAGACAAGACCATCGACTCTCGTTCCCGTAGGCTCGGAGGTCCTTATGTTTTTGTCCGGGTTCCTTCAATACTAAAATTTCTTGAACCCGGACGACATGAGGGATCGAGTCCATTCCTTTGCTTTAGAGGAGTTGAGTCGCGCCCGGGGCGTAGATGAGGGTTCGTCCCGGGTCACTATTAGTTCTGATTATTTCCCCCCTTTTTTTTTGTTTGTTTTGCCATACTAACTCCCTTTTCTGTGCTTTTACAGGAGACTCCGGTATGTCTACTCCTGCCAGCGAAATGAGGCGGGTCGTCAAGGATAGGGCGGCCAGGAAAGCAAGTGGGGCGACGGGCCCATAACCCAGTCTCAACAAAGAAGTACCCGGGACAGAACTTCTTCCCGGTGGGGGGGCCTTTATCGCGGTCCCCATTCAAGTCGTGGAGCCGGCTGCAGTCTCCGGCCGCACCCAAACCCTCCGCTTTCAATGGAGTTTCTCTCTATGTTTTGGCAGAGTAACTGTATACTAGTTGAAGAGAGGTCCTTTTTCCAGTGTTCTATAGCCTGTATTTATAGACTCATGGGAACACTGGGTCTAGGCCGGGTATAACCCGGGCCCATCAGAGATATGGATACTCTTGGCTTCTCTAGTAGAAGCCCAATATAAAAGATAAAACATACATAAATTCAAAACTAATCAAGGCCCAATAAGGTGGCCCAAGAGCTATACTCCGCCCGACAAAACGGTGCTTTTGGTCTGGGCACTTCAAGTTACGAGGCAGATTCAGGGGACAAGACCAGTCAGAGTACTTGGCAGCGCAGATCAGAAACAGCGGCATGCAATCCCGAGGTGACATTTTCTGCAAACGAAAAGTGGGGACAACCCCCACGCGGAATGGGGCGGCTTCAGAGTCACAGACGCTTTCCCTTACCAATCGGGGACGACCTAATCCAGGTACGTTTACCTTTGTCCCTCTTTGTTTACCACAGGCCCGGACCGAAGCAGGCTCCGGGAACGTTCACGCGTACTTCAACGGGGCTTGAGCTCTGTACGTCTCCCGGACAACCGTCCTGGATCACCATCAGGGCCCCGAAGAGCACTAGGGTCGTGCCCCCCTCGGATATTCCTGTACCAAGCGGGCTTGGGCCGGGCCCACATTCGAGCGCCCAGTCCATGGGCCTAAACCGCCGTCCGGGCCCATGTCAGGAAATGGGGATAACACCGATCCTTTATCGAATACTATTGTCTTGGAAATTCTATGCAGTCGTACTATTTCTTGGACTTAAACGTCTACGTATTGATCTGCTGTGTACGAAGTCTTACCAGACAAGAAATGAACTGACTTGGTTAATCTGTCTATTACTATCCAAGCTGAATCATGTTGCTTACTTGTTCGTGGCAAACCCGTCACGAAATCTATGGCTATATCATCCCATTTCCACTATGGAATGCTAAGTGGTTGCAATAAGCCTGCATGCCGCTGATGTTTTGCTTTCACTTGCTGGCATACCAAGCATTTAGACACATACTCCACTATATCTTTCTTCATTCCTGGCCACCAATATAACACTTTAAGGTCGTGAGTCATCTTGGTCGACCCTGGGTGAACTAAGTATGGGGTATTGTGCGCTTCTTCTAAAGTCTTCATCTTAATCCCTTGATCATTTGGCACGCATACCCGATCCTTGTATCTTAATAACCCCTAACTAGATATTGGGAAATCTGTGGCCTTCCTTTCTCTAACTGCATCCATATGTGCTACTAATGTGTCATCATGTCCTTGCCCAATCCATATGTCTTCTAACACGCTTGACTGGATGGACAAGTTGGTCAGGTTACCAATGACTACTTCTATTCCAGCATTGATCAATGTTGCGAATTTTTACCACTACGCAAGTATACGCAATCGAATAAACAAATAATAGTAGTGGAAATAGATTATCGTTCCGTCAGGGAATTGATCTAATAATTACCAATAGCAAACTTTTATTTCTATTTGACTAATGAAATTTTAATGACAATTAACAATGATCAATAAACTAAGAAAGCACAATTTAATTAACGAAATTTAATATGAGCGAAAGATTAGAGTATTCTAATTTCATCAACCTTCAATTCTATTCAATCAATAATACAACTAATATATTTCTGTGATCTATGGTTATAGCAAGTTTACTAATGACAATTCTATTCTCTCTCAAGATATAAAATATTCAGTTTACCTGCGAATTTTCTACATGTCTGTGATAAATTCTACACATAAACCGCATTAAGAACAAAAACCTAATTGCTACACAAACCAATTTGATACTTTCGTTCTAAATTGAAATCTATGTCTATTGTCTAAAGCTATTCCAATTCTCACTTTTCAGATATTGAATTAAAACTAATAATCATGCAACAGATGGCCAATCAATTACAAGCATTAAACATAAGAACAATAGATAACCATAAATTCAAAGATTCATAGAAATTGCATTAAAGACGAATAGAATATCCAGTGACTACATTAAAATACTCTAAATAAGAATTTAGTTCATAATATTAAACTTCATCATCCAATCTAAAATTCAAAAGCATAAAAATAAACACAAACGAAATAAACGCGGATTCTTCTCTGTTTCTTTTCCTTTGCCGTCAGAATGCTTCCCTTCTCTCTCCCTCTCTATCTTCTTTTTATTCTTCTTACCAAAATCCCAAAAACCTACGAATTTCCATAATACTTTCCAAAAATACCCTCGTGCCGATATATCGCATAGATGAGGCGATATATCGCCTGGTGAATTTTCTCGATAAAAACGCGAGTTTCTGATGTCGTTTCTGCAAAGCCAAAATTTGGAATTCCTTCTTATGCCGATATATCGCCCAAGAAAGGCGATATATCGCCTATACCATATTTCCGAAGATTAGCCAATTTTCGGCTACTAAAACAAACAGTTAACCAAATTCTCGAACAAATCAGAATTATAACGACAAACTGCACAAGTTCACCAAACAGGTTAAATAGAAACTTTCTCTTGAGAAAAACAACCAAATCAATCTGAAAATGTTATAAATAAACGTACATTTTGTACGCTTATCAATCAACTCCTGCTGTAACGACTTTTCTATTCCAGCTAATGATGCTAGACTTCCGTAATTCTTCCTACTTAGCGCATCAGCAACTACGTTTGCCTTGAGGCATAGGCTATCACCTTATCATTCTGAATCTGCACACAACACAATCCTTACTTCGACGTATTGCAATAGACTACAAACTTATCATTGGGTGTCGATACAGCGGAGTGTATAACGGGAAGTCTAGACATATTAGTCTAAGACATGGATATGTAAGAGAATTGATTCAAAGAGGAGTCATCTCAATATCCTATGTGAGAACAAGTGAAAATCTAGCGGATCCTTTCACTAAGCCACTAATGAGGGATTTAGTGGCTGCATCATCTCGAGGGATGGGACTTAAACTCCCTAAAGAAATTCAAGATTGATGGTAACCTATCTTTGTTGGAAAAACTTATTGCAGGATCTTTATTTATTTTCATGCAATTTACATATTATCAAACAAACATGCAAATTCCTAGAACATGCTCCTATGAAATTAATACAAATACAGAGTAAAGTAAAAACTTACATTACGCAGCGAAACTGGAACAACTGCATCCTACAATCTCTCTAACCCTTGATTCCTTTCTGTAGCAAAGTATTATCAAGAGATTGAACAAGATCAGCAACATAGTCTTCCTCACCAAGCCTTTGATCAACCTAGAACTAGTGTGGGCTGGTTCTCAACACATGAGATAGAGATCTAGAAAAGAAGAAGAGATTATGGCTAAGAAATGATTAGAGTGTCTAAGTTTTCACTTACCCAAATCAACTGAAACTCACTTGCTTATGAAAACCCTAGATATCATATTCCTTATATAGGCAACTTAATGGAATTTATTTAAATTTAAATTAATTAAAAATAATAAACAAAAATAAAAGCCTTGGGCTGCCATAAATGAACTTGGGCCCAATCTCTTTGTTTTGAATTTAAATCCCAACTGGGCCTAAATTCAAAACCTTTTATTTATTTATTTTAATTAATTAATTAAATCCTTATTCAAATTAACTAATTATAATTTGAAACTTGATTTAATATTATTTATTTATATTGATACCAATTTATCAATATTAATAAATTTACCCAAAGATTCTCTTTTATTCTCTAAATCTCATATTTCAGTAAATTTTCCAAAATTGACCTAGTCAACTTTTAAAAATCCTAATTGATAATTAAATCAATTAATTGAGACATTCTAGATGATTTACTCAAAGGTGATGCGGGGACCATGGATCCATGAAATCAAGCTCCAACAAGTTACCGTGAATTTATTTTCGAATAATTTCACTACCTTATTAATTCCTCGTGACTCCACTATAGACTTGGAATTGAACTCTTGAATTCATAGAACGTATTTTCAAAACCATAAATATGTTATCCATTGTTATAACCATTACAATCAGTCAATCCTCTATCGATGACTTACTAATGAGCTGGGTGCAAATTACCGTTTTACCCCTCATCAGTATTTTATCCTTAACTCCCACTAAGTTTCTTATAAATGATATTTCTGTGAACTTAATCACAGAAATGAGATCTCAATCATTTAACCTTTTGAACAAAGCAATTAAGGAAATCATTTTTTCACTTCTCATACAGAAGTTATAGATTTCGTATCTATGAATAATACTCCCACTCGATTACACTAATAAATCTCCAAGATGTAAGTATGGGCTAGACCGTAGGGTAAGCTAGTAACGAACAAGTCAAAAGATTTAAATAATATAATTAGTAGAATATTATCACTCAGAATTAAGATCGACTTAATATATGGTCAATGTTGTGACATTGATTAGATTCGATAACAACGATACTTATTTATCAATCAATAATCAATATCGGTCCTAGTCCGATGTAACTAAATACATCCGATCTTTTCTACTTGGTCGATGCCTTGGACAAGACATCACACCCTGAATGTGTAAGTAGATCATATCGTAGATTGCCTAATCAGTGAAAATCCAATGCACTGATCTAATCTTAGGACTCATTCTTTTGAACATATAATTACAACTATAATCCACTGTGACCTAGTCACTATAATTGTAACTATCCATATGTTCAGAATTTTATAAATATTTGTATTATTTCAATAATCATGTAATAAAACAAGCAAGCAACACAGTTGTCAAACTAAATGATTTCTACTACTTTTATTGATAATATGAAATCGTGCTACATGTCCGACATGGTTTTATAAGGGCATAAAACCCAACATAAGGTAGGGTAAATCATAGCATAACATATTAAAACATAAACTTATCATAACACATTATACATAACATAACATAACATAAAAGCATAACATATCATACAAACATACAAGGTCTAGCCTATTTTCCTTACCAAGACGGGGATAATTGAGAACAAAGATGGGATTTGGAACACTCCTAAAACCAACAATACAAATGGTGAGTATTTCTAAAGAATAAAGAATGAAAAGACTAGAACTAAACCACCAAGAGAAAACTTACCGAAAAGACACCTTAAGTGCAAAGAACTTAAAAACCTAACCACAAAACCATAACAAAAGTTAGAACCTGAATGAAAACTAAAGAGACTAAGGAACCAAATAGAATTTGAACTTAAGGATAAGGGTACCTTTGTTGACCTTATAGATTGGCCTAACTCCAATACCGAAATACTTTAATACTTACTTCCCAAGTGTTTGGTAAAGCTTAAGAATGATAAGCTTTTTCCTTTCCCACCCAAGTGTATCACTCTTATGTTCTCACTAACACCTTGGAGTATGATCACAGCTGAAGAGTAAGTGAAAGGGTTGGATTCTAAGTCCTATTTATAGAGTTCTAGGAATAAAGATCTTCTTTTTGGCTTTGAATAAAAATAATGAATTTAATTGAAAATATTTGAATATTCTTCAATTCAAGGCTTAGAACTTGGTCAAATTGTTCAGAGAGAGGTTTAAGGAGTCAAAGCTTGATTTTTAAAATTAAAAATAAAAATAAAAATAAAAATAATAGAATCCTAACTTCTAACTCCCTAAATCTCGTAACTCTAAACTCACATTCAGTAAAATCAACATAACTAGAGTTGTAGGAATCCAATTTAGACCATTGTTATACCGTTAGAAAGATAATTCAATTATCTACAACTTTCTAGAAATACTATTTTTCAAAATTCATAACATAACTGGGTCAAAAATAGGTCAGAAGTTACAATACCCTAAAATTACGGAAAATCTATTTAATTATCTAGATAACAATCTAATCCACAAATAAATAAAATTGTGATAAATGTCATGCTCCTAACAGATTCTGGTGAAGACTAAGTCTTATATTTGTCTTATTTTATCATTAAAATAATAAGTCATTAATAATCATGCATATGACAAGTGTCATAATCATATTGGCTCTATCTAAACCTTAAGAATAACCATGCTCATGACAAGTGTCATATTCTTATTGGCTCTATCTAAACCTTATGTTATAATAATTATCATATTAATAACCAGCAATATTAATCAAACATTATGTTATAATTAATATTCTTAAACTATAAGTTAAACTTATAAAATCCATAATTATTGCTATGAGTTTCCAACTATATCCCGGTTTGAACTAAAATCCACAAAATCTAATATACTACAAACTAATATTAGATATTGCTACTACTACTACTATCTAACTAGTTAAGTAAAATTCTGGGACTCTACAATATCTATGAAAAACTAACAGATATTAATCAAGAATTTCAATTAATTCCATAAGTTTTCAACAAAATCAATTTGATATTAATTGTCTAATTAAACTAACATATGTCCATGTCAATTTAACTTCAAGAATATATATTCAAGCACTAATTCCACAAGATTATGCAAGGCAAAGATATATGTCTATACATCTACAAAATTAAAATAAAAAAATTTAATCTTGCATTATTCAAGTTTTATATCCATTAATTATAACCATTTTCAGGAGCCATATTTAATTCATTTACTCACTAATGGTGATCAATCAAAAGTAAACATTAAACATGAAAAACACTTAAATTAACCACAATCAATATTTAGCATTAGTAGTAAAGTACCTAAATGTTACATAATAGATTTTTTTACTTATCCTAGCTATTCAAAAGTTAGTTCATCGCTAATATCTCAAATACACCTTAGTTCTGAAATTTCAATGAAAGAATTTAAAATACTAAGAGTAGAGAATAACAAGCCAAATTAAGCCTTCAAGTAGCTCATTGTCTCCTAGTTCTCCTCCTTGTATTTCTCCTCTCTGCTGCCTTTTCTCCTCTAATTTCCCAATTTGGGTCTGAAAATTGGTACCAGCCGCCTCTAGTTTTCCTCCTTTCCGTCCTATATCACCCAAAATGGAAAAGAAGAATGAATCCTCTAATTGATTGGGCCTAATTCCCATTCTTCTCCTCCTTGGCCCACGTGGGCTTTTTTCTTTTAATTCTTCATACCCATTTATGAACAAAAAGACAATTAATTAGCCCACATGATTTTTACTTCAAAAATTGCAATATTCATTGCTTAGGTGGCAGCTTCTCATTTGTGGACTATCTTGATGTTGCCAGGTTGAAATGTTGTGTCAATGCTGCAGAATATTAGTCTTCTAATTCACCCTTCATATATGATCCTTTCTCTCTTTAAGAGATTTGACACTCATAATATACATATAAATATTACACAGTAACATATTTCTGTTTTTTAAAATAGTAGCACTCAATTAATAATAATTGTAATTGACTATATTAAACTGCCACATCACTATTTATAATATTTTGGTATATATTTTTTATGCACATATCATTACTCAATCTAATATAACTTCCGAACACATACAAAGATAAAATCAACAATATATTTCTATAGCTCACCAATTGAAAATTCTTTTATTAAATCTAAGCAAAAGCATTTAAATTATCTACAAAATGTTCTAACACTCTTTTCTTGACCAAAACATAAGCTGAAGTAAAATTAAAGTACATCCTAAATAAAGATATCAATTATATTAAGAGACCTTAATAATTGAATCCAAATACCCAATAGATATGAACATGAGTTTATGACTACTAAGAATTTAGTCTGATCCATATATGATCATCGTATTAATATGAATTAAATTTTTACGTCAAGCAATAAATTTATAAAGATTACATACTTTAATATATTGCTGATTATTTTAGTGATTATTTATCATGTTAAAACTTTCGTACTCATTCAAAATCATACTCTAATTAATTAATATGTAATTTTCAAGAATTTATAATAATTATTTAAATAACAATTCAAAATAAAATAATTTTACACGCGTGAGAGACGAAGTTTGTGGGTCTTGGGTGAGGGTCTGTGAGAGATGAGGTTATCCGCTAGTTAAAGAAGCTTCTTGGGATGTGAAAGCTTGAAATGGGTTTGATTTTTGGTTCTGAATTTGATTTTTTTTATTTTGATTTTGAAGTGGATTGCTATATGAATGAAATGGGTTTGTTGCTGATTCTCTTTAACCAATAAAGAAACATAAGAGCTTAACCAAAGAAAAAGCACACAAAAGCACAAATCAATTTGGCATGGTGAGTTGTATGATTTCTCAATCTTCTTCATCCTAAAAGTTCAAGGTGCTAACTTCTAATTTCTACATTTTTTTTGCTAGAACTTTCTACTTCCTACATAAAAACAGGTAGAACGACATTTTTACATGAAAAAAGGAAGAAGAAGAGAATCACCTTTCTGCCTAAATTCTACCTTTTAAAAACCAAACCAAATTTGTTTAGTGTGCTACTATAGTCATAAGTCAGCTCCTGCAATGGCGGTACATCCTTGTTCGCAAATAGCATCACATGCGGCACTTTCACATCAGAATGATCATATAGAACATATTGGGCTCGAAGATTAGGAGAGTTACTATGATTAATAAATCTAGCAACATTTCCATGCAATGTAGCATCAATTGTGAAGCTGTCTGTAGGAAATGAACTCACTTGTGAATAGGTAAGTAAACACACACTGCCACCTTCACATGAACGTTTACTATACAAATTGTTGATCCTGTTCTGAATTTCCTTATCATGAAGAACTTCACCAATGTACTCGCACAAAAAACTTCCCTTCGAAATGTAAGATCTTGACCTAACACCCCACCTATATGCCCCCGTCTTGAAAACTTCCAACTGGAGAAAGATACCATTTTGAGTTAACCTACTGGTACAAGAATCAGAGCACTTACAACAAGGGCCGCACTCATAAATGATGGAGTTGGATGTGACATTACAGCCCTTAGAGTTATATGGCCATTCCCCACCATTTTTAAGGATGCAATTACATTTCTCCAAGTCTCCGCATCCATCAACACAGGAGCAATAATTTGACGAAACAGGTTCAATATACTTGGGATAGATGATACTTGTAATGTAATCAAAAGATGGGAGCTTCTCTTCATCTACTGTATTCTTAAGTCGAATAGGAACCTTCTCTTTTCCTTGAGATATGTCATTCATACGCACAACATCCTTCTTGATTTTTGAGCACTTTGAATTGCCCATTAGCCTTAGCTCTTGAAAATTCAGCTTCGGTTGTTGCAAAGCTCTTTTCAACCTGAATTTAAAGACAAGCTTACCAAACTTTCCTCTTTCTTGCCAATACTCATCGACAATGTACAGACCATCATACACATACATGGTATTGGACAACCTCTTACCACTCAAACCAATATGACTAGATTTCCTTGAAATTTTAAAGTGACGAATCACTCTTACAAGCGCCTTTGATTCCTTGCAATTCATTAATGCAAGATTCCCTTGCTCATATTTTTGATCAACTAGTTTCTTTTTTACACCAATCAATGGATTTCCACCTTCCCCAGAGTATATCAAAACACCAGAAGATATATTGTCATTTTCATAACGATGGGAATCAACGACACTTGTTGCCAAGAGCTTCCCATCATTCTTCATGTAATCAATACCGCGAATGAAATGATTGTGAAGGCCGACAACTTTGAGTTCAGCTCTACGTTGAAACTTATCACCCACTTGAACCCCTGGAATAGGCCCTGTTTGCTTAACAAACTTAACCCACTTCTCTTGCTTAAAAAGCATCTTTGCTGCAATGAAATAAGTACTTCCTGCAAATTTTGATTGCATTTTCTTCCCATTTGAGTTATGCAATAACTTGCTTAGTATCTTATGGTACATATCTAAAGCCTCCTTCACTTTCTTGCAGCTGTCTATAGCTTCTTCATCCATAACCAAGTTATTACATTTCTGATTCTCACTGTCATCATTAAGCTGCTCCTTCCTAATTAGTGTCGTGCACATTCCAAAAGCATCTGCATCATAGTTAATACAGGCTCCTGAAAGTTTGTTCTCAACTGGTAAATTCGAATTGTTTGATTCACTACTTTGGGCAAGGGAAGGGAAAGGGTCATGGGAAACAAAAGTTCCACGAGTTGGAAAATCACGCTTAATATGTGACCATTTTCTCATACCAGGCACAGATATTGATTCCACCTTTTTGACAGCAGCAGCATTTTGTATATGCTTTGCATTGTCACCCTCTTCAAATTTGCTCTGGCACGTTGAAGAAGCAAGGGATCCACAGCCGTCAGGAAAATCTCGCACAACATCAACTTTTCGGCGCTTTAAGTTTTGCGGAAAGTCATTTCTCCTTTTCATTTCTGAGTTTGTGATGACCATTATCAAGCAGGTTATGAAAACACCTATGCTAAACCAAACAATGTATTAAGTACAACATTATTGGGAGTCTAGTACTAACATTGACAAATGCACAACAGAGTGAAATAGGCAAACTAGATGTAGAACACATCTACATTTATAGGTAACGATATCTAGAAAAAATTTCATCCATAATCACATTAAATGTGAGATTTTCTATGGAGTAAAACGTGAGTTTGATTGATGTTAGCATCTCAATCCTTAAATTCAGATAAGGAAAGCACCATACGCAAAGTTTTGGTAATTTAAAAACTAAAAGGATTGCACTTCCTCCTTCCCAGAATCCAAGTCAGTAAACCTAAATCATTTTTAAGTCAAAAACAAAAAGATCTAACAAAATCAAATAAGATCATCCGACACACGCAGTCCATCCTCGAATAAGATCTTGGAGTCTGAACAATAAGTGCTGCTGAGGGTTATCATGGCAGAACTATGCCTCAAACAAACCAATATTTATACCATTTAAATAATATATTTTTTAATTCATCATATTTTTTAATGTGATTGCTCTTAGAACTCATTTTAATTATTTTGACCTAAATCAAATTTAACATCACCATCAGCCGAAAAAATCAACCCTCTCACTCTCCTACACTCGAGTCATATTTTTTTTTAGCATTTTTCTATAGACAACAAAATCAATGTAGTACACTGAGACTCAACAGAGAAAATCACAAGAAGCAAAATAAACACACACCACTTCACAGACAAGGTCGATACATTACATTTCTC
Source organism: Humulus lupulus (assembly GCF_963169125.1). NCBI lineage: Eukaryota > Viridiplantae > Streptophyta > Magnoliopsida > Rosales > Cannabaceae > Humulus > Humulus lupulus. The sequence continues at coordinate 89,352,979 of NC_084800.1, read as the reverse complement.
AACAAAAAGCCCGTGATTCTGTACCACACTACTACAGTAACATAAATCAAGAACCAAAAGAACTAGAAACATTTTACATACAATAATAAAAAAAAAAATATGAGCGAGCAAAGAGAGATTAACAACGTCAATGGCGAAATGGTTTAGTATATAGATCAAGTGTAAAGAATCAGTGCACATACCAGTAATGGATAAGAGGTGGCAAGTACATGAATATCTTTGTTTTTAAAAATAAAAGTGTCTCAGAATCTGCTTTTCCTGGTTGCAAACGTCGATATCGCAATTATTGAAGAAGTTATTATTATGGGCCTCCCTTTTATAAGCCCAGCACCAATCTAATGCTTTTAATTTTCTGTTCGGCCCCTCAAATTAAATCTTATCAATTATGTACCTGAACTGAAAGTAATAGAGCTGCAATTCTTTTCATAAAGATAGCATTTGAAATAAATAAAGGGTTTATATTTTATTTTTTTCTGGACTTTGTGTTTTTTTTTATTATTTATTTGGATTTTGTGTTTTGATAAATTATTTTTTGAATCATATGTTTTGTAAAATGGTTAAAATAGAATCCTAAATCCGATTTTGATTAATGTTTTTACTAAAATCACAAATAATTTATCAAACTAACAATTCAAAACAAAAATAAAATCATTCTGCTTAAAAATTGTGTTGTTATATTCAATTTTTTCTTCATCAAAATTGAATTTAGGGTTCTATTTTAACTATTTTACAAAACATATGATCCAAAAAATAATTTGTCAAAACACAAAATTCAAACAAGTAATAAAAAAAACACTGGGTCCAAAAAAGTATAAACTCATAAATAAATTATACCAATTTCTTTTTATTAATTTTCAATTTACAAATCTAGTAAGAAATTTAAAAATAATATCTTCAAAAAAGAATCCGAACTTTCAAAACGGTCTTTATAAATCAGACGTTGAACCATAAAAAAAATTAAAAATAAAAATAAAAAAAATGAGGAAATTGGATTAAGGGAGAAAAATTAGGAAAGAATCTCTCCACCCTCTCTATTATCCACTTTTCTCTCGCCTTTATCTCATTTCTTTATCCACTTCCCCACTAACAGTTCAGATACAAAGATCAAAGTAAAGATATAAAGACAAATATTAACGAAAATGAGAAAAAAAATTGCAAAAAGAAAACAAAAGAGTGAAGAGAGAGAAGAAAAAATTCAGTTTGTGTAGAACTTGTATGAGATTACAACGCCTCTTATGAGTCACCCAATTGACCACCAAGAAAAGGTTAAGGCCTTTCAAAAGTTAAAGAATAGATGAATAAGTGTCAAGTTTCAAATATATGACATTAAAACAAGACTGCAGTGAAAAAGTTCCCATTGCGTAGAATGCGGAAATTCTTGGTTTTAATCATTTTTTATTTTTTTTCTATTAATTTTAACGAAATATTCTTATATTTAAGAGAATAGTCTTATAGTCTTATATTGTAGTTTGTAAACATTTAAACTTAAATAAAATAAATAATTAAAAAAATTAAAATATAATATTTATAATGATAATTATTTAAAAATAATAAATAATTAAAAATTAAAATATGATATTTTTGAGATATTTTACAATGATTATTATTTTAAAATAATAAATAATTAAACAAATTAAAATAGGAAATTTTTCAGATAGTTTACCATGATAATTATTTTAAAATAATACAATCATATGTTTCATAACTTAAATAAAATTTAATTAAATTTAAACTCACTTATTAAAATAATATCATATTAAACATATAATATAATCTATTGTGAATGCTTTTCTTAAAAAAACTACCAAGAAACTTAAATTTAAAATCCACGTATGATATTTAATATTACATTAAATATATAATATATAATCTCTTATTGTCACTCCCAAATTCAAAAACTAGAACAAACATAAACTTGAACAAAAATAAATCAATTATTTAATTAAAATATGATATTTATTTGAAATTTATATGACATTAATATAAATTTAATAAAAATAATTAATAAATTTTATAAATAAAACTAAGCAAACGTGCATATTGCATTGTTTGTATCTAGTATATATGTAAGTGTGTAGATAAAGAAAATTCTTGTTTTTAAGAGTTTTTTATTTTTTTAGTGTTAACTTTAAAAGAATATTCTTATATTTAAGAGAATATTCTTATATTTAATGGTAGTTTGTAAATACTTAAACTTAAATAAAATAAAATAAATAATTAAAAAAATTAAAATATGATATTTTTGAGATATTTTATAATGATAATTATTTAAAAATAATAAATAATTAAATAAATTAAAAATATGATATTTTTGACATATTTTACGGTGAGAATTATTTAAAAATAATAAATAATTAAACAAATTAAAATAAGATATTGTTGATATATTTTACTATGATAATTATGTAAAAATAATAAAATCATATATTTTATAACTTAAATAAAATTTAATTAAACTTAAACTCACTTATTATAATAATATTATATTAAATATATAATATAATCTACTGTCAATTAGCAATAAATTATTTTTTTAAACTAGTAAAAAACTTAAATTTAATATCCACGTATAATATTCAATATTATATTAAATATATAATATATATTCTCATATTGTCACTCTCAAATTCAAAAACTTAAACAAAAATAAATAAATAAATTATTTAATTATAATATGATATTTATTTGAAATTTATATGACATTAATATAAATTCAATAAAAATAATTAATAAACTCTATAAATAAAACTAAGCAAACGTGCATGTTGCTTGTATCTAGTATGAATATATATAGCACATTATCATACTTTTTTTTAAAAATAACACATTACCATATATATAATGGGATTTTTTTTTGGTGCAGCTCACAAAAAAGGTGTACCGGTGCACCTTTTTTTGTTTGCACCTTGTAAACAGTTTTTAGCATAATTTTTTTTATGACCGTGCATATTATAATTATTTAGAGCTTCATGTAAATTTTCAGAAAATTTAGAGTACCGAAAATAATGTTTAAACATATTGTTTTCTAATGGCATAAAAAAAATAGTCACGAGTACAACAACCTACTTAAACCTTATTTTCGGTACTATAAATTATTCAAAATTTTCTAAAAACTTACAAAATCTTCTAAATAACTACAATATATACAGTCATAAAAAATTTTACACCAAAAATTATTCACAGAGTGCAAACCAAAAGAGGCGGACCGAAGCTCATTTTGTGAGTTGCACCATAGAAATACATCCTTTAAAATATATATGTATATATATATTATATAGGCAAATTCTTCGCTGATGAGTCTTTTGAAGGATGACATTCCTCAAATAAGACAAAAAGCACAACTTTTTGTTATGAGTTCTTATGTGTTATGTATTACGTGGTAATGTAATTGGTTATTTTGTATATTTTAAGAAAGAAAATTGTATTTTCAAAAGAAAGAAAGCATTTCCAAAAGAGAGAGCACGTATGGTATTTTTATAATTACTAAATAGTGTTTTACATACAATCACTTTTTCCTTCTCCACACCCATTTCTAAATAAACCTACAGTAAATTTTTAAATTTTTTTTAATACAAAATTACCTACTAGTAAATAATTTTATTTTTTATAACTTGTTTCACCTTATTTAAATATAAGTTAAACATATTTGGTACTTTTCAGAAAAATACATGTAATATAGCATATTAACAAAAAAATTAATAAAGCATATATATATATTGTGAGAAATAGAATTATAGAATTCTAAAACGCATAAATAAGAAATACCGTTTTTGTTATCAAACTGAGTTTGAGTCTAGTGTATCGCACTACGTTTTCAACAGGTGCTAGAAGATTGCTAAAAAAATTGTCCTCCAAGATAAAACGATTTATAAGCAGCAACTAAGTACTTTTGTTTCTATTCCCAATGAACTGAATAACGTCTAAAAACACCACCAAGAAATATCTGACTTAAGATAGACAGAGTTTCGATTACCAAATGGATTGAACTCGTAGTGAGCATTCAAATTTTGGTATGCTTAACAATGAGGAGAAGCAATCTATTTATAGCCTTCAAGAGGAATAATGCACTTAATTGGGGCATTAATTCCAAAATCATATTCTAGCAAACAATTTTGAGTAACTGCTTGTGAATTAAGTAATTAATTGCAGCATTAATTCCAATCTATTTTGGGTAACTACCCAAAATCAATTTAATTAAAGGTGAATTTAGCATTAATTCTAATATATTTTGAGTAATTGTCCAAAATCAATTTAATTAAATGTAATTTTTTGTGTATGTTAAAATGAGATATTTCATATTTATTTCGAGTGTTCTAGAAAACTCTTGTTAATTTTTAAGGAAAAATTAAATTATGGGTTGCAAAAGAAACCCAACGCATGCTAGGCTTTTGGGCCTTGCCCACAGGTTGCGTGAGAGCAAACGAGTCGCATGCGCTTTCACTCCATAATGAATTTTTTTCCATGTAAGACTACTATAAATCTCACTAATCTTCTTTTTTATGTTATCAACTTTATGTGACAATTTCTCATGATAACTATTTTGAGCATACAAATAGTTCATTTTTATGTACTCATGAAGAATAACACAAATCTACAAAAATATTTCACTAGTTATAAGTGTGTCTTAACAAAAATCAAGCCTCAAAATGCCACATAAAATACTTATTTTCCAATACTACTCTCAATTAAAAATATTGACTTTTTAAAAATCATAAAAAATTAATCACAATTTTTAATTCAAATAAGAACAAATATAAATATAAATAATATAAATTATAATTTTTTTTAAAAATTGTCTCGTTAGAATCAACTTCATTAGGAAAAATCACATTAATATTCAATCTTTATATTTGTAAAAATTTAAAATATGTAAAATAAATTTTAAAAATGGTAAATTAATTAATATATTAGTTGTTTGGAATTGTGCTAAAAATAAATTTGTATTATTCTTAATATTTAAGGAAGACATCTATGTTTATTTAGTAAAAATTAATTAGTGAAAATGGGTATGTAGAGAAAAATGAAGGGTGCTAATAGCAACACCCTTAATAAATATAAAAGAGGAGTATATATATTTCTTTACATTGGGAGTGAGGATATGAACTTAGAATTTCCTCTTTGTGAAAAGAAGTGTGCTATTACTAAGCTATGCCTATAACCACAACGAAAATTATATTTACCTCTCAACTTTTATAAAGAAATCATTATTCTAAAAAAAAATACATACTTATCCTTATGTAAAATGACTAAAATATACATTTTTAAGTCTTACTTCCATTTATATAATTTGACTTTTAGTAAGGTATTCCCACTTACCAAAACTCAAATGTAATTAATCAAAAATAATTCTTTAATATTGAGCATCCTTAAACCCTAAAAGTTATTCACTAGAGAAACAACAAAATATTGAAAGGGAAATTTGAGTTTTTATGCTTCATGGGGTGGTGTAATTCAAAATAATGCTAGGCCTTTTTTATCATTACAAAATAATGCCAATTCATTTTAGCATACCCAAAATACCCCTATCACAACTCTCTCCTCTCTTCCTTCTTTTTATTTCTTCCTCACTCTCTTTCACTCACCTCACCTCACACCGCCACTAAGAGCACCACGGTAGAAGGAAGTCGAGCAACCTCCTACGAAGGAACCCCCTACGAAAGCCATTTGTAGAGATCAAGACCAAAGTAAGGGTTGAGAAATCTTGGAAAAAAATCTTATGGGTAAGCAATTTTTTCTTAAATACTTGGATTAGTGATGTTTCCTTTAAATTTTTTGGGCATTTCGAATAGATCTGAGTAATATTTGCACATATTTTTGGTTTTTTTCTGGTTTTTTGTTGATCTGCGTTTTTTAGAAATTTTCTGGGTTTGAGTTGTGCTCAATGGTTGCTCGATGCAGGCTCGATGGCATATCAATTTTTATGGTTGCATGTTGTGCTTGATGGTTACTCAATATCTACTCGATGGGTGCTCGATGGTAATGTGCATTCTCACTATTTCATGCATGCTCGATGCAGGCTCGATGACACATCATTTTTTACGTTGCGTGTTGTGCTCGATGGTTACTCGATACCTACTCGATGCAAGATCGATGGTAATGTGCATTCTCACTATTTCGTGCATGCTCGATGCCTGCTCGATGCAGGCTCAATGGCACATCATTTTTTACGGTTGCATGCTTGCTCGATTGTTACTCGATACTTGCTCGATGCAAGCTCGATGGTAAGGTGCATTCTCATTATTTCGTGCATGCTCGATGGAGGCTCGATGCCTGCTTGATGTAGGCTCGATGGTCATGTTTTTCAGCATCCTTAAAATACCATTTCCTACCATCTGTTTTTCAGCTAATTGTATTTGTGTTTTTTTTTATTTCAGGTTCTATTGTTTACGTATTTGTTTCTTACAACGGTGTTTGGGAAACAGATGGTAGGAAATGGTATTTTAAGGATGCTGAAGGAGAAGTGATACCAGTAGAGAATGATGTCACTTACTTGCAACTACTTGACATACTATACGAAACATTTCAGGTGGATAGAGAGGTGTATGAATTGAAACTCGAGGTGCCATACGTATACGGCGACCAACCATTTGCACCGGTTCAATTGAGGAATGATCGTCAAGTTCGTGTATTCTTAGGAATAAGCTTGTAAGAATGGATAGTCTTATGTGTGACTCAAGTTAAGAGAATGTCATATCAAATCCTTCTCCTAGTGTGAACAAAAAAGACACGACCAGTGTCGATCCATCTCCTGCAGGTAGCAGTTACAAGCATCTTAGCGAGGTGGGCATTTTTGTTACAGTTACTGATCTGATGGCTACTATTCAGCTTGATATACCACAAGGAGGTCCCACAGGTGTGCTTGAGGCATATGAGTACGATCCCTATGTGAATGATGATCCAGTTGGTAATTGCTTTTAAGATAATGATGATGGTTCCGAGGATGACTCGTATTATAGTGCAGATGTTTCAAATGAGGAGTTAGACATTTCCCAAGCCCAACAAGTAGAAGAAGAGTCAGGATTGCCTCTTGCACAGGCACACCTCCCAACTCAAGGACGTCGAGCACCTGCTAGAAGCAATAATCAACCTGCTGGGACAGAAGATAACACTAGGTGGAGGGAGACAATTATATCAAGAGAAGATCACACCAGATGGAGTGCCCCAATGTTTACAAAAGAAGATATTGAGGCATATGCTAAAACCCATTCCTCATCATCTGGTGCACCAATGGGAGAAGTATATGTTGGGAAGACTTTTGAGGACAAGATTGATTTAAAAACCAAAGCTGCTCTATTTGCAATGGAGAATAACTTTGAGTATATGGTGAAAAATTCTGGTACTGACGTGTGGTATATCACATGCAAAGATCCTGAATGTTGTTGGAGACTGAGAGGGAAAAAACTACCAATGTCCCCCATGTTTGAGATCATGGTATACAAAAGCGTACACACATGCTCACTAGAAGTGCAACAAAAAGGTCATCGTCAAGCTGCACTGTGGGTCGTTAGACACCTCATAAAGAACAAATACGCAGTTGATGGGACTAATTACATGGAAAACAACATAAAGGAGGATATGAAGAAAAAATTTGGTATTGATATGAGTTATGAAAAGGCATGGAGATGTAGAGAGAAGGCACTTACGTATGTTAGGGGGACATATGAAGATTTGTATTGCAAGTTGCCATCCTACTTGCACATGTTGCAGCAAAAGAATCCAGGTACAATTACTGATTTTGTCACTGAAGATGGTCATTTCCTATATTGCTTCTTTTCCCTTGGAGTTTGTAGGAGGGGATTCAGATTTTGTCGTCCTGTGATATGTGTGGATGGCACATTCCTAAAGAATAAGTATAGTGGCCATATGCTATGTGTCGTTGCTTTGGATGCGAATAGTCATTTATATCCAATTGCGTTCAGGTTGGTGGATAGTGAGAACCACAACTCGTGGAAATATTTCATGACGAAGTTGAAGGAAGCCATTGGGGACGTTAATGACTTGGCTTTCGTGTCAGATAGGCATGTTATTATTATTCATGCTCTAGAGGTTGCCTTTCCTGATACCTACCACTGCGCATGCTACCATCACATCGGTATGAATGTGAAAGCTAACTTCAAGACTGATCACTGTCACAGTGAGATGTGGGCAGCAGCCTATGCATGGAAGAAGACCAAATTTCTAAAGCATTTTGAAAATATTAAGTGAATGGATCCTCCCATAGCTACCTATTTGGAGGGAATTGGTTTCAATAAGTGGTCTCGTCCTTTCTTTCCTGGAAAATGATACAATATAATGACAAGCAACTACGCTGAAAGCTTCAACAACAAGACCAAGGATGCAAGAACCTTTCCAGTTACAATTTTTTTCGGAATTCATTTGGTTCACACTACATTCTTGCTTTTCTAAACGACGTAGTGTGACAGAGAAGACTACCACCAAATTATCCACCTTGATGGAGGCAGATGTATCAAACAATGCTGACAAAGGAAGGTTCATGAATCTATGCCCTTGGCCAATTCGAGTTTCATGTAACTGGTGCTGACAGCGATGCTGAGGTGAATTTGATGACGAAATCATGCTCATGTGGGGTATTCCAGCTCATAGGCACACCTTGTCCCCATGCAGTTGTAGCAGCTTTAGAGTGTGGGGTGAACCTTTACTCTTTGTGTTCACCATTTTACACCATTGAGTCATGGAGGAATTCGTACAAAGAAACCATTTACCCAACTGGGAACGAGGATGACTGGATACTTCCAGATGAAATTAAGAATATGGTACTTGGTGTACCCATAGAGAAAGAACAAGTTGGTTATCCAAAGAAGCCAAAGCTAGGAAGACCAAGGACAAACCGTTGGCCATCTGGCGGGGAAAAATATGTGAAAATGCGTAAGTGCAGTAGAGTGGTGGTCGTGGCCACAACAAGTCCTCATGCAAAGCTCGGCTTTGAGTTTATTTTTTGTTGTATTTTATTTAAACTTGAAGTTGAAGGTTATTTTTTTTGTTTTGTTTTTTTATTGTCGTTAATGAATTTTGGTCGCTTGGATTTTTACTGCTAATTGTCATTAATGATTTGCATGCTCGATACACAATTTTTTCTTAATAACTTAAATTTTAAGCAAAGAAATATAACAAGAAGAGAATGTTCAATGTATAACATTCATATACCATAAGTCAACTGTCCATTTGTTTCTGAACAACTCCATGTTGTCATCGTAGATCGTGTGAAATGGCAGCCTACCAAATAAGTGCTCGATGTGCTTGATGGCGTACACACCACAATCTCCATTGTGAACGAAACATAACCTGCATTAGTAACAACATCAACATAGAATTTAATTGAAAAAACTTGAATTTTTATTACTTGACTTTGGTTTGGGGTATTGAATCAACTGGCATGCGGTGCACGTTGAACTCTTTGCATCTTTTAGCTCCAGGTGGAATCGTCAACCGAGGGTCGTCCTTGAAAAGTTGTGACTACAATAACAAGGATTGCAATTGTTTATCACTTATCACTGTCACGTCTGAATCATAAACATTCAGAGTCCAAGTAGAAACGGAGGCTTCAACTGCAAACCAATGCACTTGAAGGTAGTTCTGGCACCAATATACAATGTCTACTCCATTCCACGACGCCATAAATTGATTGTCAATTCCCATAATCATTGACATCACATCTGAATCTCACAAAAACCTTTTCTTATCCGCTTCCTTGGCATTCTGATATGCATCATAACAAGTAGGTACCACTTGGGAGAACATAATATTCATCACAACAGCATCTTGCCAATACGCCTCGGGATAGAACTGTCGACGCCTACGTAGCATATGCTTGGCCGCATCAATATGCTGCAAAAATGATAGGAAAGCAATTGTTAAACCATCTGCCTCTATCCATCGAACCCGATCAAACCCCTATCGACCTCAATTTAAAGCTACTAGAACCAAACCATTCGCCTCTACCCATAGAACCCCTATCGAACCAAATTTAATGCTACTAGAACCAAACCATCTTCCTCTACCCATCGAAACCCCATCGAATCCCATCGACCTCAATTTAAAGCTACTAGAAACAAACCATCTGCCTCTACCCATCGAAACCCCATCAAACCCCTATTGAACCCCATTCAAATTTCTTAGGTTTGCGTCTTTTCCTCTTAGCCAATTCAAACTTTACACCAGCAACTGATGGACCCAAAACGGGTATGTTTTAAATATTTATACTCGCAAGCGCACGAATCGTATTTATAGAATAGTTTTCGTGTAAGCACGAGGTCGAACCCAAAGGAGTTGTCTAAAATCGAAAAGAGAAACTATTTTAAATCAAAATTAATAAATTCTAACCTAGTTCCAAAGATTGATGAGATTTTTGTATAATAAAAATAAAATAAAAAACAATAATAAATATATTAAAGACAATATATATAACATAGATTAATAATAGAAATGAAGGTGGTAAAATAAGATTATTAAGGATTAGAATCCACAAAATATAAGTTTAATAATATTTATAAGTACATTGATTCCCAAGTTTTAGTGATAGTTAAAATAAATCAAACTATCATTTTCTAAATAGATTTATAATTTTAAGCACAAATTATTTCTAAAAAGATAGAGTTTTTCTTCACTTTTCAAAATTATAATTTCAAAGCATTTAGTGTAAATCAATCTAATGAAATAACAAATAAATCAATGAACATTATATATAAGGCAAAACATAATATTTTTGTTCTAAGCATGGATGTGTACAATTTAATGACACATCTTACACAAAGAATATTATGTTTTGCACTAATGAAGAACAAAGTGTAAATATGTGCTAACAATCCAAAATACATGATATTTAAGATGAAAGAAGATATTTGAAGAAGAAAATTCCATAAACTTTGTTGCACAAAATGGGAAACCAACATACAAAATAAACACTATCTAGTTACATATTGTGTCATCATCACCTTAATAATCTTAAAAAGATTAGAAACACATAACTAGAATAACAAATACACACTAAAAATTACAAACATAAATAGGAAAATTTGGAGGAGAAACCCCCAAATTTTTCCTCTAAAAATACATAGAAAAATAACCAAAATAGAAGAAGAAGATGAAGAGAATGGAGAGGTTATGAAATGTGTAGAGTTTTTGGTATGGTAACCTCCCTTCAAATGGACACCAAATTCCCTTATTTATAGCCAAAAAAGTGGTATTAAAATAATCAATTTAAATTAATTAAATTGATTAAATTAAATTAATTAATTATAATATGGAAAATAGGGATAAATTATAGGGTGTAATTATGATGTTTTGGGGTAAAATGTGTAGAAAGTGGGGTAAAAATGTTGACATTTTTGACAAAGGGACAAGGGGACAAAATGCATTTTTGTTGGGCTCAATAAGTGTGAAGAAAAAAGGTGAAGGTGGCTGCTTTGAGGCTCATGGCAGGCGTTGGCCTTGGGTGTAGCGTGCTGGTACATCAAGTGGGCTGGAGGATGGCAGGCGTGGGCCTGGGCATGGCAGCTTGCTGAAGGAATTTCGTGGGCCTGGTGGAATTGGGCCCAGATGGATTTGTAGGCTTTGTTGATGAGGCAAATGGTGAAGGATGGTTGAGTCAGGGGGGAGTAACGTGGAATGGTGGAGGAGCATTGATGCTTGAAGCAAGGGGAAGGTGGGCCTGGGCTTCTTGGGCCTTGCTGATGTGCTTCAAAAATGTCACTTTCCACTTCTTTTTCAGCTTTTTATCATTTTTTCCACACAAAAATACAATGAAATCCCTACAAAATAAACATAAAATAAATCATAATAAAATATTTTCAACTATAAAATAAATCAATTTAATTATTTGAAAATATTAATTATAACTTAACTTATATTTAACATTTAATTTCAATAATACAACATTTTTTTACCTCAAATTAAACAACAATAATTCAATTAATTAACTACAACATTTTACAACAAAATAACTATAAAAACACATCAAAATATATAAAATCAAAATAAGACTAATAAATTCAAAATTAATTAAAAACTTAATAAATTACTTAAAAACTCAAGAATTAAGCAACAATTAGCACATAAAAAGTGGTAAAATAACTCTATTTTGTAGAGTTATCAGCAACATCCCCAGGTTCTATAATAGCAACACTTGGGGTCTCAGGATTTGTTGTGAGTGCTATCGAGGGAGGAGTGCCTATGTCATGTACGACAAAATCATCTGGGAGGTCAAGTGAGTCGGAATTAGAATCATCTGGAAAATCTTGTACAAATGTCAAGATCTTATTGACAGCATCCATGATGACCGCTTGGTTCTTTAGGATAGTATCCTGACGACTCTCGACTCACTCCAACCTCTCCAACACCTCCCATAAATCAGGTTGATCAGGACTGGGGTGTACCAATGGGGCCGGGGTTGGGGGTGTGGGGCCGATGGGGACTAGGGTATCCTCATCATCAGGGCCATCAACAAAAATATTGGTTGCCTTCGCAACCTCACCAGCTATCTCCGCCACCTTCTCAAAATTAGTGGGAGTTTCTACCTCTTCTTCTTGGCCCAACCCAGGATACAAGGGAGCATCACCCTCAGTCAGAGCGCTATAATAATCTATCTCCGAAGGCCGGGGCTTCAACATGGACAACACAATCAACTGCATCAAATACAAAACATTAAGTTAGTTTGAAACCACCAAAGAATATTGTATTTTGACATAATATAGAAGAACTTACACTCATCTTCTTGAACATCGGTGCAAGGTCGGCCTTCGAAATAGGACGCTCCTTATTGCTCGACCAACCGAGCATCCTTGAAAACTGGTTTCCATAGTTAATACCATACTCACGTGCAAACTGCTGGATGGCTTCATATGCCCAATACTGCAATGCAGGGACATAACCATACAAACTGTATTTTGCTTCTTTCTGTTTCCCCTTAACTTCCTTCTTCTTCTCAGAGTTCCTCTTCTGATGATGCATGTCTTTTTTACATGCATCCATAAGCTTGTTAAAAGACACCTTCCCCCATGGGCAAGTAAAGAAGTATTCAGTGTCCTCCACCATCTTCAGCGAATCTATCCAGACATTTAACTTGCCATCTTGTGCAAGTAAAACCCCATCAACAAAGAAACATAGGCCCAACTTGTAGGCATCTTCAACTACAGTGCAGTTTTTTAAAGCAGCCTCCAAATGCATTATCTTCACTATTTCTTCATCATTAAAGTACTCCTTGATTAAGTGGTCACTAGTCAAGTGTTTCTTCAAATCAGTCTCAGATGGCCCGGAACTGAAGTTCAACCCCGTAACCAAGGCAAACTCGCATCTACCAAATCTACAGGGTCTAGATCCCAAATGAAAATGCAACTCATCCTCTTTGATGCACTTGATCTTGCGCAACATTAATTGATGTATGAGAGATATAGAGAAGTCTAACTTCTCAACAACAAAAAATTGTTTGAAAGGGGATTCCTTCACCCTTTCTATCAACCTGAACTCCTCAAACTTGTCCTTGATTGTTTTAAAGTAACCATTACCCCTATATGTGACTCGACCAAGAAAGTGATCTGTCAAGGGAAAAAGAAACTTCGGCATCTGCAAAAAAAAAAAATACAGTTAAACAAAGTCGCGTGAAAAACCCATCAATAAACATACATGAACCATCGAACCACTATCAAGTTGTAATGCCCTGAATTCTTCGATGTGGTTTAATGGCGGGATTAGTAGGCCAGGAGGGCCATAACTATTTAATTATTCCATTAAATGATAATATGCATGCTTATGAGAATTGTATTATAATATGATGTTATATGCATGCATGTGGGTCCACATTTGATTATTATGATATTTTAGTAATTTGGCCCGTTGAGGGCATAATTATATATTTGTATGCATGTCAGTGATATATTTTTGAGACCACATTATAATGTGGATTTGTTCGAGCTATTCGGCATGAGACGATCTTGGAATATTGATTAGCGGTCTAGTCATAACAGGTTAAGTTCGGGGCTCGGGATGAGTCTCGGGGTGATTTTAATTATTAGAGCGTTACCGGGAATTAAAGGGTAACGGGATATAAATTATTGGTTTTTGAGATTATCGAGAATAGCGGGAATTGGAGAGCATTAATTATGATTAACGAGATAGGTGGGGAATACCAATTTTGCCCTTGGGAGCCTTTAGAAACCTTTAATTGACCTAGGGGTATTTTGGTCTTTTCACCCCTAGGATAGATATAAGCCATTTTAGGCTGGGAGAAAGAGGAAAAATAGAGTATACTTGAAGCTTCTCCCGTACCTTCTTTCTCCTTCAGTGTTCTTTGTGATTTTTGAACCATTCTTGAGGATTCAAGCTTGGGAAGTAAGCCTTGGGAGTTTGGGAGAGTGTTCCTCCATTGAAGAGAATCATAAGCTGAATTTTAGGTAAGTTTCTAGCCATTGAATTCTCTGGTTTTCCCTGTTTTGGTTCTAGTTTTCTGTGTGATTTCTAGGTTGAATACTTGGTTTTGTTGGGAGTTTTGGCTAGGGTTCTTATGGTTGTGATGTTTAGGGTATGTTAGGATGGTTTTTGGGTTCATTTGGCACCAAAATGGGATTTGGAAGCATTGGAATCAAGTTAGAATCGAAGGAGTTGAAGAAGGAGGTTTCAGGGGGTATCTGGTCTGGAGGTAGCTCTACAGCGCCCACCCTAGGGCGCTATAGCGCTACACAGGATGCATTTGGGCATTTTGGGGGTTCTGAGAATAGTGATGGGGCGCTAGGGAGCAACGCTGTAGCGCTACTCTGTTCCTTCAAAGTCCCGTTTTGAGTGTTTTAAGGGTTTTTGGCTTGGGGTTTCAATCCTTAAGGCCTGGGATCGAATTTACTCACCGTGTGGGCATGTTTCGAGGTCCCGAGAGGGGTGCTTAGGTTAAGACCCTTTCCATGTTGATTTTCATTAATGAAGGTTATAACTGGTTGTGATTAGGTAACCGCTAAGGAACCAAAAGGTTGATCGTTCTCAAGAGTCGTTCTTATATTAATTCTCGCTCGAACCTGAGGTAAGAAAACTGCACCCTGTGTATGTGACATGCATGATTGTTGTTGAGGCATGTTGGTTGATAAATGTGGACATTGATTGCATATTTAATGCTAGCGAATATTGTTTACTTGTTTATGGCACTGACTAGTGAAGGATACTGACCTAAGAGTCAGAAACGGCATAAGCGTCCTAAACGCAGGGCCGAATGAAGATTAGATCTAATCGATATCAGCACTGAATGGTTCTAAGGCATTAATGCTGGACCTAAGGTCGATGAAACTTATAAGCGCTTGACTAGTCTAAGCTAGTTACTCAGATCCAAGGCCTAAGGCCTAGGTGACCGTTTGTCACATGGCTAAGAAACAATGTTCAAGGGTTATGACTCTATGGTCATGAGGAAGGTTATGTTGGTGACTAGTCACCATGCACCTATCCTGTTTAAGCTAGTGAAATGTTCACTTATCTGTTGAGCCCTGGTGATCCTATCATCACATGGCTTAAGGGAGCAGTACCCATCTTAGTGACTTTTGCGACTGTCACTTATCTATTTTGGACTGAAAGTCCTGAATGATTATTATGATCATTGTTGATATTATATCATGCTATTTTTTGTTTTCTTGCTGGGCCTTGGCTCATGGGTGCTATGTGGTGCAGGTAAAGGGAAAGAAAAGCTCACCCAACCTTGAGTGGAGAGCTTAGGTGGTGATGTGTACATATGCGGCCGCTTGACCACCACGGCCAAGGAGTTCTCAGAGGAACTAGGGGGTTTACCCTATTTTTGCCGCTTCGGTCGGCGGGTTTCTAAATTTGAAATAGTAGTGACCATTTTGAGTTGTAAATAACTTGTAAAAGATTTTATGGGCCCATGAACAGTTTTATGTATTAAATAAAATATATCATTTCGTTTTTGTTGGTTTTCCACCTTAGCCTGTTAATAACACTTAGAGCACGTTTTTAACCAAAGGACTCGGGTAGCGGGTCAAATTTCTAGTTCACCGTAACTGTTCTGGGGTAACCAGGGCGTTACACGAGTACCCATCGAACAACCCTAGTTCATGCATCGAACCACCATCGAACCCAACATGGAACCCAATCCATCGAGCATGCATCGAACCCCCATTGAGCGTGCATCTAATTTCTTGGGTTTAAACCTGGAACCCATAATGGGCCACCCTATCAAACCAACATCGAACCCGTAAGGCCTACCCTATCGAACAAACATCGACCACCATCGAACCCAACAAATACCCAACCCATTAAGCATGCATCGAACCCCCATCAAGCATGCATCTAATTTCTTAGGTTTAAACCTGGAACCCATAATGGGCCACCCTATCGAATCAACATCGAACCCCTAAGGCCTACCCTATCGAACCAACATCGACCACCATCAATCCCAACAAATACCCAACCCATCAAGCATGCATCGAACCCCCATCGAGCATGCATCGAATCCCTCAATCTTAAACCTGGAACCCCTGATGGGCCTACCCTATGGAACCCAATCGAGCATGCATCGAACCCCCCATCGAACATGCATGAAACCCGCAGAAGCATATGTTGGAAATGTGCCCTGAAAGCATATGTAGTAGACATTGTTTTTATGAAATAAATAAATGAATTGAATTTGTTATGCATATATTTTATGAACTCTGAACATTCGCTCTGTGAAAAATAGAACGATAGTTTTCTCTTCCTGAAAATAAAGAACCAATTCTCAGGCTTATTCTCTTGATCTCATGAGTTGAGTACATCAAGTAGAATCACAAATAAACTATCCTTCATTCTCTAAGTGTCCACACATTTCTTAAGGTGTAGAGAACGCTTTGGAAGATCTTGGTGTGAGTACGTGGGAGCGGGTTGGATAGGAAGATCGTTCTAAATACGAAAAGATAGCAAGGATACTTGATAGGCTTCAAGAGGTATGAATTCTATCATTATCTTGTTTATGGTTAATGTATGTATATTAATGGATCCGCATATTTAAAGGTAGTTTAAATATGTTACAAAAATTTTGTTGTACACTGGGCCAACCACACCACCATTCCGTTGCGTATTAGGAAACTCGTTCCTAACAATTGGTACCAGAGTGGTCATTAATCTCTACATACATTAATTACTGTGTGGGCATAATATGCATTCTTATGTTATTGTAATATATGTGAATGGATGGATGTATGTATGATGATAGTTTATTCTTAAGGGTCGTTAATTATATGGTGTTTTGGGTTTACGAATTGTTCTTAAAATTCTAGATAAAAAATGTAAGCCAATTTGGGGCATAGGAATTTTTGTAATTTTAATTTTTTGTGTTAAAATTATTTGAAAAATTCTGTAAGGCCCGAGCCCCGGGTTCCGAGCCCCGAAGCCCGAGCCTCACCCAGTCGGACTGCTGCGTGCCCAGCCCCTACGTGGTGCCAGCCCAGGCATCCCGCCCGTGCCCCTGCGCACCTGCCCAGGCGCCCATGCGCCATGCCCAGCGCGCGCCTGCCCAGGCACCCTGCGCCCCTGTGCGGCCCTACGCACCTGGCCAGCGCCTCGCCCAGCAGTTCCCCAGCCCGCACCCCTGCCCAGTGTGCGCCCCTACGTCTGTCGCATGCCCCATGCCGAGCCACCATATGCAGCCGCCCCTAGGGTTTCTAAACCCTAGGGCTTGCATCCAAAAATTGTCCATTTAAATTATGGCTTAATTAAGTTAACCTATAATTAAAAATTGTTTTATTTTGAATTAATTGTATGAGCCCAAATTCAAATCTGGGCCTAATAACTTATCGGGCATTAAACCCAAGTTAATTATTCTTAAAATTTGTTTAAGATAATTAAAAGTTATTTTAATTCAAAATTAAATTGATAAGTGGGTTAGTGGATCAAGACTACTTGTGAAGGCCCTAAGTAATAGATAGAGATCTATTTAGGTCTTCTTTAGTTTCTTACATTTGTGTGTATATTTTTGCAAGTATTGTAATTTTTCTAGAAATACCCAAGACACCCGGCCCGCATTTATTTATTTATTTTGCTAGTATTTATTTATTTAAATGTTTGAATGTGATTAAATTGTTTAATACTTTATCATGCATTTTTTGACATGCCATACATATAACCCACACAGTATTTAAAATTGTGCATGCATCTCATATGAGTATAAACATGCCTTAGGATTGTCCTATGTGATTATATGCTGGTCTATATAATAATAAATCTAGTTTTTTAACTAGTTCAAGAGCGGAAACAGATTTTAAAAAGTTGTTTAATTTCTAGTATTTAATAAAATTGTTTTATTAAATTATAAATGATATTCTTAGTAATTATAGAAAAATAAAATTGAACTAATTAGGGCATAGTTCTATATTTTTAATTTTGCTTAATTTGATTAGTAATTATTAGAATATCATTTTTTTTTTAAAATAGATCACTTTATTTTTACAACCAATTAAAAAGCATAGGATGTTTTGAGAAAACACATGTTCTAAAATAGTGAGTGGGAGAGGGAGTTATGACAATAAGTCCCATGGTCTCCATTATTAGTTAGCACCCAGGTAACATGAAGAGGGCCTCGCGGCACCATTGCTTGTGTCCCCCTAAGGAAGGCTTCCGACTGTGTTATTCTCAAGGCAAACTTCTTTTTCAAGAATAAGATTTAATGATGTATTTCAAGTTTGAATAACCCTAAGGTATACTCTTGAGTTAAGTTATTGATCTAAAATAATGGGTTACACTCACAAGGTACATTAGGCTTTCGAGCGGACTAGTGTATTCTTGACCAAACAAGCAGTTGTTTATAAGTCAAAAGAGAAATATTGATTTAAATTTTAACTTATAAATTTGAGAGCTTGTCTCAAAATTAATTTGGAATTAGTC
Organism: Humulus lupulus; assembly: GCF_963169125.1. Lineage (NCBI taxonomy): Eukaryota > Viridiplantae > Streptophyta > Magnoliopsida > Rosales > Cannabaceae > Humulus > Humulus lupulus. The sequence goes on along the minus strand of NC_084800.1, from coordinate 89,334,118 downwards.
TGACCTACCCTAAGGCTGGTCCATTAATGTTCAAATTAATTAATCGTGGAATTAGTAATTAATTTTTTATGTGTTTTTTGTTGCATTCATGCATCACGTTTACTATTCCGAAAATAACTGATATTTATTATATGCATAAATTCATTTTATTTATTTATTTATTTTCAGCAATTATGTCTAGCTCAAATCCTGTATCTTTTTTACTTGCTAATGAAAAGTTGACTAGTGAAAACTACATGAAATGGAAATCAAACTTGAACATTGCATTAATATGTGAGAAGCCTAAAAAGTCATCCAAAAGCAAATAGAACAAGAACACTAAAACCTCCAAAAGGAAGACCCCAAAAGGGACTTGCTTTCATTGTGGAGTAAATGGTCACTGGATGAGAAACTGTTCAAAGTATCTAGCTGACCTCAAAGAGAAAAATACAGGTAAATTTGATTTACTTGTGTTAGAAGCTTGTTTAGTGAAAGATAATTCCTCATCCTGGATAGTAGATTCAGGAGCCACTAACCATGTCTGCTTTTCTCTTTCGATTCTTAGTTCAACGAGGAAGCTTGCTGATGGAGAGGTGACTATGAGGGTAGGTAGTGGTCAGATTGTCTCTGCAGCAGCAGTTGGAACAGCCTGTTTGGAATTTGAAAATAATAAATTTCTTGTTTTAGAAAATGTTTATTATATTCCTGGATTTTCTAGAAACTTAATTTCTGTTTCTATGTTGCATGAACAAAATTTTAAAATATCTTTTAATAATAATTCGATTGTTATTGCAAGATATGGTTTTAAGATATGTTCCGCAAATTCTATCGATGGGCTTTATAAACTACAAGCTAAAGAGAAATCTGTTAATAATTCTGAATTATTTAAAACAGTCAATCCAAGATCTATTAAACGACAAAAGACTGATTCCGATAGTGATACATATCTGTGGCACTTGAGATTGGGCCATATTGGTCTAGACAGAATAAATAGGCTTGTAAAGGATTGTCCTTTAAGAGAACTATCTATTGGATCTCTCCCTGTTTGTGAATCCTGTCTAGAAGGAAAAATGACCAAAAGACCTTTCTCTGTCAAAGGCTCAAGAGCCACAGAACCACTTCAGCTAGTACATACGGATGTTTGCGGTCCAATTAATGTACAAGCAAAAGGAGGTTATGAATAATTCGTCACCTTTATTGACGATTATTCAAGATATGGTTACCTATATTTAATGCAAAGAAAATCTGAAACTTTTGGAAAGTTCAAAGAATTTCAAGCAGAAGCTGAAAAGCAATTAGGTAAGTCACTAAAAACTCTTCGATCTGATCGAGGAGGAGAGTACTTGGATTTTGAAATCAAGGACCATCTGTGTGAGCATGGCATTCAATCCCAACTCAAAGCACCTGGAACGCCACAACAAAATGGTGTTTCAGAAAGACGGAACAAAACGTTATTAGATATGGTTAGATCAATGATGAGTTTCTCATCATTACAACTGTCATTCTAGGGCTATGCAATTCAATGTGCTCTATACATATTAAATGTTGTTCCATCTAAGTCTGTCCAAAAGACACCCATAGAATTATGGAATGGTTGTAAACCTAGTTTACACCATTTCGAATTTGGGGGTGTCCTGCACATGTGCTTAAAGGAAAGACCGGGAAGTTGGAATCACGCTCTGAAGTGTGCATGTTTGTAGGTTATTCCAAAGAGACCAGAGGTGAAATTTTCTATAGTCCAAAAGAAAATAAAACATTTGTATCGACAAATGCAACTTTTCTTGAACATGACTATGGGAATAACCACAAACCTCGCAGTAAGGTTGTTCTGGAGGAGATGGTCTCAAATGAAGTTGCAAAGTCACCAGCAACTACCAATGAAAAACGGCAAGAGGAAACTGCTAGTTCTAGTTAGAATAGTAGTGAACCTCGTCGTAGTGGGAGGGTTAGCAAGCAACCCACACACTATGAACACGAAGTTCAAATGCTTGTGTCTAACACAAACAAAGACGATCCATTGATATTTAGAGATGCAATGGATAATTCTGACAAAGACAAATGGAAAGATGCCATGAACCAAGAAATGGAATCGATGTATTCCAATTCTGTCTGGGTTCTTGAAAATCCACCTGAGAATATCAAACCCATTGGTTGCAAGTGGATATTCAAGAAGAAAAGAAGAGAGGATGGGAAAGTAGAGACTTTCAAAGCAAGGCTTGTAGCCAAAGGTTACACACAGAAAGAAGGGGTTGACTATGAAGAAACTTTTTCTCCTGTAGCCATGCTAAAATCCATTTGTATACTCTTGTTCATAGCTGTGTGCATGGATTATGAGATTTGGCAAATGGATGTCAAAACAAATTTTTTGAATGACTACCTTGACGAAACCATTTACATGTCTCAACCAGAAGGGTTCGAGTTAAAAGGTCAAGAGCAAAAGGTTTGCAAGCTTCTTAGATCCATTTATGGACTCAAACAAGCTTCTAGAACTTGGAATCTTAGATTTGATGACACAATTAAAACGTTTGGTTTTGAACAAAACGTTGACGAGCCTTGTGTTTATAAACAAATCAAAGATGGTGTAGTAGTATTCCTCGTTCTTTATGTTGATAATATATTGCTGATTGGAAATGACGTAACATCATTATCAAAAGTAAAGAACTAGTTAGCTGAACAATTCCAAATGAAAGATTTGGGAGAAGCCAAATATGTTCTGGGCATTAAGATTCTTAGAGATAGACATAATAAAACTTTGGCATTGTCTCAAGCAACTTATATTGATAAGGTGCTAGAACGCTTTAATATGCAAAATTCCAAAAAGGGTGATATGCCAACCCGTTCTGGAGTATTCCTTTCCAAAGAGCAGTGTCCCAAAACACCTCAGGAAGAGGAAGACATGAGACAATATCCCTATGCCTCAGCAATAAGCAGTCTAATGTACGCCATGTTGTGTACAAGACCTGACATTTGTTATGTAGTAGGGATAGTCAGCCGTTATCAATCCAATCCTGGATTGAGTCATTGGACTGTAGTAAAGAATATTCTCAAGTATCTTAGAAATACTAGCGATTATATGCTTGTATATTTAGGTGGAGACCTGAACCCCACTGGTTACACTGATTCTGATTTTCAATCAGACAGAGATAGTCGGAAATCGAATTCTGGATCAGTGTTGACTCTTGGAGGAGGAGCGGTAGTCTGGCGAAGTATTAAACAAACCAGCATTGTAGACTCCACCATGGAAGCCGAGTATATAGCGGCTTGTGAAGCAGCTAAGGAGGCTGTGTGGCTCAAAAAGTTCTATTCTGATCTGGAAGTTGTACCAGATGTGGATAAGCCACTAGTCCTATACTGTGACAACAGTGGGGCAGTAGCTAACTTAAAGGAACCACAGAGTCATAAGAGGGGAAAACACATCGAGAGGAAGTATCACTTGCTAAGAGAGATAGTTCATCGAGGAGATGTTGCAGTTATGAAGATAGCTTCAGAGCATAATCTTGCAGATCCTTTCACAAAGACTTTATCTATAAAATCTTTTAAGGAGCATGTAAGAAACATGGGAATGAGAGAGATGCATCATTTGCTTTAGGGCAAGTGGGAGATTGTTGGAAATGTGCCCTGAAAGCATATGTAGTAGACATTGTTTTTATGAAATAAATAAATGAATTGAATTTCTTATGCATATATTTTATGGACTATATTATTATATGATAATATTATGTAAATATCAAGAAAATTCCTAAGTTTATATATGTGATCTCAAACACGTATTGGTACGAGAGGATTGTGTTTGAGATAAATGAACTTGAATAGTTCGTGGTAAATAAAGTTATGGAATCTTTAGATTAATTACTGCAAGTACTGTCTACTAGTATTATGAATACATGCGATCTAGATCCGGATCACTAGTGTGGTAGGACACTTTAGTGGAGGTGCTTTATATATTAGAGAATATATAGAATTGGACCAGATATGTTTATTAATACTTAGTTAAATACTGTTTCGAAGTATTAATCAAATATATCAACTGATGATCATATACAAATAAATCTTAATCCTGAAGTTACTATGAACTCCTGTTTATGTTATATGAGTTCTTTGATTTACTTGTTAGGGTTTGTCAGAATGATCAGGCTAGAAACTTTTGTTTTGGGAACTCATTAATATAGATGGCTGGGGACATAGTATACAGATATGGAATCTATGCCTTCTCGCAAGAGATTGAATGATGGTTCTCTTAAGGGTTGACTTTTGGGACTGAAAGGTTATTGAGCTCAAATTCATAATTTAGTTATGAATTAACCTTCACTAGTAGAGTCAATGGTACTTAAGGAAACAAGAGATAATTAAAAGGGTAAAACGGTAATTTTATTCCCGATTAATTATGAAACATTATTAGAGGGTCTAGTTGTATGCAATTATTATATCAATGGACGCTTTATGATTATAAAGTACTCAGTAAATGAAATGTCTATAATTACAAGAGTACAGTCTCATATTTATAGTGGAATAATCATGAGATTGATAAATTAAGATTATTTAATTAAAGAAGTTTAATTAATAATCTCAAATTTATTGGAGCTTGGAATTATAGGTCCATAGGTCCCCATAGCGGCTCTATCAACACTGTTCAAGGTAAGAGTTGATATGTGTTGACACCATTTTTCGTCAAACAGTGAAAGAAGAGCACAAAAACAATAATAGATAATGGCCAAATACAATAAAACAAATCAAACACACGATTTTTACATGGTTCAGCAGTTAAATCTGCCTAGTCCACGAGTCTCTGTTATTAATCTCAAGATTATCTCTGGAAATTCTTAAGCATGAATTCTTCAGAGTTTTCTCTCCAGGATCAGAATTTCGGTCCTTTACAATGTTGCATGGCCTCTCTATTTATAGAGAAGGCTGCAGAATACTATCCCACATATTTTGGGTAGTTACTCTTTTTGTGAATAAAATAAATGGTTTTAAATGCCTATAATCAGATATAAAAGGAAACGTCCCCTGAAGCCAGGTGACGTATAACTAATCAAATAATATCCCACGATTCCAGGGGATTTACAATAATAAATGAGGATTACATCTCATATTTATAATACTTGTAGATATTCAAGGTGGTTATCACGTATCTCTAAGGCTTTAGTCTCCCAGGTTTCCTGTCACCTTTCGAGCTGGAGACATCTTCCGAGGTCACTCAACCTGTTCGAGATCGTATGTGCGTCGAGCTCGGGAACCCTGATCCGAAGTTGTCTCCGAAGATGAATGTGTTCCCGGAGTTATCTTTCGAGATCATGCACTCTTCGAGGTCACCCATACTCGAGATCGTCCATATCCTGCAAGCTCGGCATATGATCCTAGAGCTTGTTTCCAACCTTATGAGTCCACTTATTCACGAATCCAACTTTCGAGGTCATAATTAACATGGCTCGAAATCTGGGTATAACAATATGAAGGGAAAATAGTTTAAAGACATATTTAAGAAGAAATTTGTTCTTCAGGCCAAATATGCAATTATATGATAATAGTGATTAATTAATTAATTACAAATTAGTAATAGTTAATAAAATTAATTAATATTTAATTATTGTATAATTTTCGAAATTATATTAAATAATTAAATTAATTTCAAAATTTAATTAAATAATTAATTAATTATAATTTTTCGAAATTATAATAAATTAAATATTTATTTTCGAAAATTTTGGATTTAATTAATTGGTAGAATTAATTAAATATCTTTATTTGAGTGAGAGAAAATAATCTGATAATTTCAAATTGGATTTGAATTTGAAAGATTAATATTTATTCAAATAATTAATTATATTTGATAATTAATTAAAGAGATAATTAATTTGAATTCAAATTTGAATTAGTTATCAGGTTGTTATATCTTATCTGACAAAGTAATTTGAATAAATAATTAAATAAAATTTGAAAAACCAATATCCCTAGAAATTAGGAAGCTACACGTTCACTCACAGACCATGGACTGTGTGTGGCGTGTAGGGCCAGCATTTTTCAGGGATGAGATTTTCATTTTTATTCATTTAATTAATTAATTAATGGATAATTCAAAAATTAGTTTTTGGATTTTTTCATTAATAGAATAATTAATTAATTAAAAAGTAAATTGTAAAATGGTTACAGATTTATTTTTTAAAATTTGAATATTTTTTTTTTAAGTATGACTAATCAGAAAATTATTCAGATAAGTGTATGTGAGACAACTCTGAACATTCGCTCTGTGAAAAATAGAACGATAGTTTTCTCTCCCTGAAAATAAAGAACCAATTCTCAGGCCTATTCTCTTGATCTCATGAGTTGAGTACATCAAGTAGAATCACAAATAAACTATCCTTCATTCTCTAAGTGTCCACACATTTCTTGAGGTGTAGAGAACGCTTTGGAAGATCTTGGTGTGAGTACGTGGGAGCAGGTTGGATAGGAAGATCGTTCTAAATACGAAAAGATAGCAAGGATACTTGATAGGCTTCAAGAGGTATGAATTCTATCCTTATCTTGTTTATGATTAATGTATGTATATTAATGGATTCGCATATTTAAAGGTAGTTTAAATATGTTACAAAATTTTTGTTGTACACTGGGCCAACCACACCACCATTCCGCTGCGTATTAGGAAACTCGTTCCTAACAGCATAAACCTGGAACCCCAATTGACCTAACCTATCAAACCCAATCGAGCATGCATTAGACCTTATTGAGCCTAAACTTGGAACCCTTAACGGCTTAACCTATCGAACCCCCATCGAGCATGCATCGAACCACCATCGAAACCCCGTCGAACCACCATCGAGCAACCTTACCAAACTCACAAAAATTCCAGATTTCACTCTCAACATACCCACACTAATCAATACATTAACCAACCAAATTCAAACCCAAAACCAGACACAAACACACAAACAATCCTAAAATATAACACTACAAACACAAATTTAATGTAATAAAAAATAAGAGCTTACCTTTGTAATGTGAGGAAGAAGAACTGAGAAGGACATGATGAGCTCCTGGAGAGGGAGAAACTCAAACCCAGAGGCCCTGGGTTTTGGATGAGCTCATGAGGGGGAAGAACCGAGACGGACGGGATGAGCTCGTGGACAGCGAGAGGCGATAGGGAGAATCTTTGAGCGAGATTGAGAGATGAGGGACAGGGGGCTTCGACGGTGGCAACATGGCAGCTTCGACGGGGGCTTCGATGGGGTTTCGATGCTCCCTGGGTTTTGGTTAATCGGTCGGGGGGGAGATGAACCGAGAGAGTGTGAGAGAGAGAAAGGAGAATCAAAATGGATTGGGGGGAATTGTGACAGGGGCATTTTGGGTATTGGCAAAACTTTTGGCATTATTTTGAAATGATAAAAATGCCTAGCATTATTTTGAATTATGTTGATGCCGTTTTTCGTCAACAGATAAAAGAAGAGAGCACGTAAACAATTAAAGACAATGGCTAAAACAAACAAACGAATCAGACACACGGTTTTTACGTGGTTCAGCAGTTAAATCTGCCTAGTCCACGAGTCTCTGTTATTAATCTCAAGATTATCTCTGAACAATTCTTTAGCATGAATTCTCCAGAGTTTTCTCTCAAGAATCAGAAATTCGGTCCTTTACAATGGTGCATGACTTCTCTATTTATAGAGAAGGATGCATAATACTATCCCACATATTTTGGGTAGTTACTCTTTTGTGAATAAAAATAAATGGCATTAAATGCCAATAATCAGATATAAAAGGAAACGTTCCCCAAAGATCAGGAAACGCATAACTGACTAAATAATATCCCACGATTCTTGGGGATTTACATCAATAAATGAGGATTACATCCCATATTTACAATACTTGTAGATATTCAAGGTGATCATAGCGTATCTCCAAGGCTTCAGCGTCCCAGGTTTCACGTCATTGTGCGAGCCACTGACATCTCCCGAGCTTACATTTCTTTCGAGATGGCATATCGAGCTCTAGATCCCTGCTCCGAAGTTGTTCCTGAAGATGAGGGGCTCTCAGAGCTATCTTTCAAGATCGAAATCATTTCGAGGTCACTACACTCGAGGTCATGTATCATACTTTGCAGGCTCGACTTACAGTCGTAGAACGTTCCCTAACCCTCACGAGACCATTTTAATGCGAACTCAGCTTTCGAGGTCATATTTACTATGGCTCGAAATCTGGGTATAACAAATTACACCACCCCATTTAGCATAAATACTCAAATTTCCCTATTGAAATTTCATTAATAGAAGAATCATCTAATACAAAAGTAATTTACCATATTCTTTTAACTATTTTTATCGAATCTAAGTATTCTTTTTCTTTTTTTGTCTATACTATCTTTTATTTAATTATTTTGTGTTTATCCCTCACATATTTATATATATATATTAGATACAAATAATGTGCAATGCATGTTTGCTTAATTTTATTTATAGTATTTATTAATTATTTTTAGTAAATTTGTATCATTGTTATTTAAATTTCAAATAAATAAATAATATTATATATAAAAGAATAACATAAACATATTAAAAGAAAAATTAAACCAAAACACTGTTTATGATTTTAATAAAATATATATATATAATATGATAACATTTTTAAACATAAATGATAATTTTTTTAATAAAGTTTAAGATTATGTATTATTATTATATTTTATAATATTTAAATTTATATTAATATAATTATTAAATATCTAATCTTGTATTATATATTATTATAATATTTTATAATATTTAAATTCATATTAATATAATTATTAAATATATAGTCTTGTATTATATATTATTATAATAATAGTATTTTATAACATTTGAATTTGAATTTATATTAATATAATTATTATATTTGTAGGCTTATATTAAATATTATTATAATAATAATATTTTATAACATTTGAATTTAAATTTAAATTTATGTTAATATAATTAATACATATCTATTTTAATTAATTTAAAATGTATATTCTGCTAAATATTTAAAATATTCTGTTAAATATTTAAAATATTCCGTTAAAGTTAACAAAACAAACCGTTAAAACAAAAAAAATTTGTTATCTACACATTTTTTTATATAGAAAAGATATATTACGGTCTCAGACATATCTATACTATATATATATATGCGTGAACAATTTTCTAAGTCATTCTTTTTTGTTTGTTTGTTAGTGAGCTATTCATTCTTTTTTTTGTCTTTTTCTTATTAAATAGTTATATATATAGTAAGAAATACATATTATTAAACGGTTTTATTATTAAATAATTATTACTTGTATCTTATTTTTCATATATTATATTTCTGCTTGGTTTACTTTTATACCCTTTATTTTAGCTTATTCTAGGGAGTTTATTGTAATTTAACACGAAATTTTATTTTGTTTCTTATATATCTCATTAATTACATACTTCTCATCTCACCGTCCTTATACTGTTTCTACCTGGTTCTTCCTGCTCCAGTCTTACTTTTTTTTGTTGTAGTTATTTAAAATTGAAAGTTGATTAAACGATACATTTTGATGCAGTTTAAACAAATCATAGATTATATTTTATGTGTTTCAATATTCATATATTTTAATTTGACTTCTATATATATATAAAACATGGTACAAAAAATATTTATGATTATATACAAATATGAAAAATAAAATCCTTTAAGCAAGTATAAAGTAAATTAAAAAGATATAGATATATATATACTTTTTTTGTGGTAAATTTAATTATTAGAGGAAAATATATATATAGCTTTTAAAAAAGTAAAAAAGACAAAACAAAAGAATAATAAAAAAATCAATAAAGGTAAGAAACAAAGAAAAAAACAAAATAAGAAAAAAAATAAAAAAGAAGAATGACTTATATTTTGTGAAATATTATTTAAATTCTTTTATTTTCAAATGGTAAGTGAATTTATTACTATTTTTTATATATTGAATATAAACTAGGTGTATCAATAAAATCAAATAATTTTCTAAAGTATGAAAGAAAATCTAATTATTTATTTATATGAACATAATATTATAATTTTGTTTTATATATTTTAAACACAGTTGTTACTAATTTATTGTTCAACAATAAATGTGCGATTAAATATTTGTGAAATATTTTTCACAAAATATTTGTTGCCATTTAATTATTATTATTATTATTTTCTTCAATTTTTTTTTATTTAATATAAACCTTTTTTTTCTAGATGAAAAAGCACTAGGCCATACATCATGTTATTATAATTATAATTATATCTTTTTTTTTAATAAATTACTTCATCAATTTGTATAAATATTTTTATTTTTGTTTGAGTTTCACTTTTAAAAAATTTGGCTTGTAAATTTTAATTATCTTATCATTCATAATAAAATTGAGTCGTTATTATATTTTTAAGAAAAAATATATTACTTTATATAAATTACATGTTGGGTTATTTTGTAAAGATTTAAAAATTAAAATAGTATGTAGGAACTAATTCAGTAGACACGTAACACAAAATGTAATTTATATAAAATAATAAATAGACCGTTAGTATTTATACATATTAAATAGACCCTTAATTTTAATGAAATCACATGAGTTGGGTTCAACTTTTCAACAAAAAAGATTACTGTACGTACAAAGTATATATTAAAACACAAAAACATCATGAAATAATTTATTTATAACACTACAAATTAATTATTGAATTTAGAAAATAAACTTGGAGTCATCCCATGAATCATACAATCTCTTTAACCCAACATGAACTCATTTAATAAACATATAACCCAACTTGTTCTGGTATTATTTTTTCTATTCGCTATTGTTGTACTTCACTTTTATTATTTTTAAGGAAAGGGATATTATATTAATTTATTAAAAAAATAGGTATTCACTAAAACAAGTTGTTTAGATAGTCTAACTTTTTTTTATTTAGGTTTTTTATTTCCTATTTTTGTATTAAATTTAATTAATGAAATATTTTATATTTTAAGTGATTTATTTTTTGAACTTATTTTATTATTATTTATTTAAATTTATAAAATATATATTTAAATATAAACTATAATTTAAATTTTTAATATTTTTTTATTAAAAAATAAATTATTTTTTAAACTAACAGGTTTTCGTGCCTTCAGCATTCGTTGGTGGTCATTCTTCTTTTGTCGTTTTCATTTTGTATTGTGATTTTTCTTTTGTTATTTCCTTCTTTTCACACCAATTTACTATATACAATAGTACTTTATATATATATTACTATATAATAAAGATGAATAGTCAAACATTCAGCCTATTTTTTCTGCTCCCTTCATATCTGAACCATTAACTGTATATACATGTTAAGAAATCTCAATCATTCACCATGGATAAATTAAAGTTCTAATGCCTATATCATAAAAAAAAAATTACTTTGAAAAGTGTGTATCATTATCTTGTTTATTTTTCATCTTTCTTTGATTTTTCTTCTTGAGCTTTATGCGTGTTTCATTTGATCATTTTCTATCTAATGATATTTTAAAATTTAGAATAAAATAAAATGAAACGCTACGTGTCAAAGAGATTAATTTCCTTGGATAATATTTCATAGAGATTTGTACAAATATGGATATACTTAAAGTATTCATTCCATTCTTCATTCATTTTATATTCTTTTGTTTTGTCTTTAGTGTATTTTACTTTTAACTAGCTTATAGATTGAATTTTTTTTTGATAATTATCATTTAATTTTTGATGTTATCATATTCATATATTATTGAGCTTATTTTATCATTTTAATAATAAAACTTACATCACTCTTTTTAATTTTTTTTATATAATTTAGTAAATAAAATTTGTTCATATTATGTCATATATTAAAACAAAATTTCCACTTTATTCTTTTGTACTTTATTTAAATACATACTAACATAATTTATATTTTTAATGATTTATCAAAATATATAATTATATAAAAAAATATCTATTAAATTTAATTTTGATTAAAATTATTTAACAAATAAAATTAATTTTTGTAAATATATTATTTTTAATTAACGAGAGTATGTGCTTACGCACATACCTAAAAACTAGTATATATATAAATATACAAAATAAATACACATGGATGTTTTTTTTGTTTGTTTGTGGATCAAAACTCAGTTAACATTGTGCTTTTTTTTTTCTCTTTCATGTAAATATATATTTATATATACTTAGGTATCTTGAGAATTTTTTCCTCATCTTTCAAGTTTATAAGTTCTATATCTCCTTTTTTTTTATACTAAACCCTTTTCCCACACATTGAAAACTAAGTACTCAAATTCCATAATAATTTATACATTCACATCATCATCAATCTTTTTAAGGCAAAAGAATATTTCTAAAGGGGACCACATTTTTAAATGGGAGTCTATCAATGTCTCCCTTCAATTGATATGTTTTTTACCTTTTCATGTTCTTTAAGTCATTTCCTTAATCCCTCTTATCATATTAATACACTAATAAATATATATACATATATTTCATAACAAGGCAGGGCCATTCTAAAAAGAAAAAAAGCCTCATTGGACTCCCACTCCTCGAGAACAGCCTGACCTCCATCTCCTCTGGAGGAGGTTGCTCGGGAGCTACTGCCTCAATCAGCATCACTAGGTACTTAAGTGATACATTATAGCATTGGTGGGCTTCTTTCTGGTCCCACGAACCGTGCCCATCTCTGAGTCAGTGAGGAACTTTATGCATAAGTGGCGAATATAGGTGGCTGCTCCAAACTCCACCAGGGTCGGACGACCTAAGATGGCGTTATAGGCGGAGGAACAATTCATCACTATGAAGGTGCAATACTTGAAGGCCTCTCGAGGTACCTCTCCAAGTGTCACTAGCAGCTTGATCTGTCCCATAAGAATCAATCATTCACCTGAGAAACCGTATAGTTTTGAGGTGCACAGTGACAGATCGCTTGTCGTCAGCTCGATCTTCTCTAAGGCTGGCTTGAACAGGATGTTCACTAAACTCTTGTTGTCCACCAAAATCTGTGCTACCATCTTGTTGGAGATTTGACTCTCGATTACCAATGGATCGTGGTGGGGGAAGTGCACTCTCTGAGCATCATCTTCGAAGAAGGTAATTATTGTTATAAATTATATATTCTAGAATCTTTATTTATTTTCATGTAATTTACATATTATCAAACAAACATGTAAATTCCTAAAACATACTCCTATGAAATTGATACAAAACAAAGTAAAGTAAAGAAACTTACATTACGCAGCGGAACTGAAACAACTCCATCCTTAAATCTCTCTAACCCTTAATTCATTTTTGCAGCAGAGTATTATCAAGAGATTGAACTAGATCAGCAACACAATCTTCCTTATCGAGCCTTTGATCAACCTAGAACTAGTGTGGGTTGGTTCTCAACACATGAGATAAAGATCTAGAAGAGAAGAAGAGAGTGATTGGCCAAGAAAAGATTGGACTGTCTAGGTTTTCACTTACCCAATGAATCAAATGAGACTTCCTTATGAAAATCCTAGATATCATATTCTTTGTATAGGCAACTTAATTTGCTATATTTAAATTTAATTTAAAATTAATTAAAAATAATAAACAAAAAATAAAAGCATTGGGCTCCCACAAATGGACTTGGGCCCAATCTCTTTGTTTTGAATTTAAATCTCAATTGGACCTAAATTCAAAACCTTTTTATTTATTTATCTTTTAATTAATTAAATAAATAAATATTAAAATTAACTAATTATAATTCGAAACTTGATTTAATATTATTTATTTATATTGACACAAATTTATCAATATTAATAAATTTGCTCAAAGATTATCTTTTATTATCTAAATCTCATATCTCTGTAAAATTTTCCAAAAATTGACTTAGTCAACTTTAAAAATCCTAATTGATAATTAAATCAATTAATTGAGACATTCTAGATGATTTACTCAAGGTGATGCGAGGACCATGTATTCATGAAATCAAGCTCCAATAAGTTAGCGTGAATTTATCTATGAATAATTTCATTACCTTATTAATTCCTCATGACTCCACTATAGACTCAAAATTAAACTCTTGAATTCATAGAACTTATTTTCCAAACTATAAATACGTTATCCATTATTATAACCATTACAGTTAGTCAATCCTCTATCGATGACTTAATAACGAGCTAGGTGTAAATTACTGTTTTACCCCTAATCAGTATTTTATCTTCCTTATAAATGATATTTCCGTGAACTTAATCATAGAAATGGGATCTAAATCATAACCTTTTGAATAAAGAAATTAAGGAAATCATCTTTTCACTTCTCATATAGAAGTTATAGAATTCATATCTATGAATAATACTCCCACTCAATTACACTACTAAATCTTCAAGATGTAAGTATGTGTTAGACCATACACTACAAGAAAAAGAGCCTATAGCGACGACTTTTGTCGTCGCTGTAGATCAAGAAATCGTCGTTGTAGGTATACAGCGACGACATATCGTCGCCAAAACGGCGTCGCTGTAGGTCTGTATGTGTAGCAATCTATGGCAACGACAAAACGTAGTCATCGCAGTAAGAAATCCTTTTTTTCGATTGGACTGGGATATTGCGACGACATGTCGTCGCTGTTGGAGGTTGCAAAATTTGAAATTTTGAATTTCAAAAACTTCTACAGCGACAACATGTGGTCGCTGTAGGTCCATCGACCACTCCATCCACAGCAATGACATGTTGTCGCTGCAGAGTGTGTTGGTTTATATGCCTTCAACGACGACATGTCGTCGCTGCAGAGTGTGTTGGTTTATATGCCTTCAGCGACGACATGACGTCGCTGTAGAGTCACGGAAACTCAGATTTTTTTATTCAGGATTCACTCTACAGCGACGACATGTCGTCGCTGTAAGTATACAATTTAAAAAAAAATATATTCAATTAATTATATTGATTAAAATTTAATTAATAAAATATTAAGTATTAAATAAATAAATAAAACCAATTTAACAATATCCATAGTCTCCAAAATGTAAGATAACAAAACATAAGTAGTATTGTCTCCAAAATAAAAAAAAACTCAAAATATTAATAATTTTTAAATAGTAATATAACAAAATTAAATGTCATCAAAATCAATTCCGAAGTCATTATCGTTGGGCTATTGTGGTGGCTGTGGTGGTTGCTGTTGTGGTGGGTGTGATGGTTGTGGCTACTATGGTTGAAAGCTTGCCATCACGTACTGTATCATGTTCATGTCCAAGTTGACAGGCTGAAATTGTGGAGGTTGGATGCTCGGATTTGTTGTTTGCAAATATTGTTGCATTTGCTAGAAGTTGTTGTTCTAGGTCATAAAGGCTTGACTGAAGTGTTGAATCATAGACTGGAAAGCCTCAGGTGGTATCGTTGGAGGGCCAACTGTGGTGGACGGAAATGGTGATGCCTCTGATTGTGAAAAGGATCCGGTGGCACTTGAGGCAAAGGTACCAGTGCCCTTCAACTTCCGTCCAATACCTCAGATGTGGCCACGATGTTGACCAAGTACCTTTGAGACGACTTGTGTCTCATTGACAGTGGCACTTCCTGCTTCAGATTTAGATTGAGATTGGGATTGTGTCTGGACTTTTTGCTGCAACGCATCCTGCTGTTTAGAAACAAGACAATTAATACATAATATAATTGAATAATATACATAGATACAAAACTTAGAAAGTTACTTACATATGCATCCTTAGCATTTGTGTTCACCCATCCTCGTGTCGGATGATTGTGCATGTCATGGAACGTATCGATAATGCTGGGCAGTTCCTTGGTCTGAAAATTCATCTTTAGAAACAAAATTTAACAAAATATCAGTTAAATATTGAAATTATTATAAAGATAACTTAAAATATTTCAAATTATCTATATATTTTTATTTACCTTCTTAAATCGAGTAGAAGCATAAGAAGTCGATCCATGGAGACTTGGATACTTCTATTTTTCTCTGTTGGCAGCATTTGCCATTGAGCGTGCCATGAACTGTGGAGTGGTGAAAAGGCAACCAACTTCTGACAACTCTCGTTGTCAATGTCCTCCGGTGGATTCTTTCTGGTTGTCTCGATATCATCATACCCTCCATGTTCATCGAAGTGTCTTTTCTTGCGACATTTTCTATCCTTGTAGCGATCCTGAAACTCTCGCTCAATCCCAGTCTCTATCAGTCGCCACTCAGGGAGAACTCGAGGAAGAATGAAAAATTCCTTAAAAAAAATGGTGAGATTTTTTAAATTATAAAAAAAAAAACATCACATGTGAATAGGTAGTTAAATTTACCTCAAGTTTTTGCATCAATCCAATCTTGTGCTCATTCGGAACACTCTGCCACGAGTCATAATATAATGGGACATGGTAACCAATAAGGTTTCCAATAAGTCTCGTGAACAACGTCTCAAAATCACCAACTGTTTTGTAGGTTCCCTCCTTCAAATCAAATTGTAGAGTCAACGGACTTTTATTGTCGTTGACGAGCTGCTGCAAATTTTTGAATCGAGACCTACCTCTTCTTTTTGCGGCAGCCGCTACATATGTTAATTAAACAATACAATACAATTAAATAAAATAATAACAATTTGTTATTTATTGATAAAAGATAGACTAATTATAGTATATAACCTGTCTCACGGGAAGTAGGAACTCGAGTGGAATCTGGAGGAGGAGGAGGATCTGCTCCATCACCGCCATGAGAATGAGCAACAGCAGCAGACATATCTTTGTAGCTTAAATACTTATTAACTTAAACTCAGTTATAGTTGGAGGTTATTTACATAACTTAAATAATTTCGATAATGCAGTTGAAACTATTGAAAAACAAACATTGCTGAGAAAAGTTATATATTGATTGAAAAGTCTTCAAATTAAAACATTCACATTAAACATACAAATATGAATATGCATAAGAAAATATTATTCCTCATCAATTTCGATTCCTACATCATCATCGTCATTGATGAAATCATCATCCACATCTGGAACAGATCGAGACGTTTCCCAATTATGCTGGTGTGACCAAGTCGATCCAAATGCATAATCTCCAACTCTCCTAATTCCAGAGTGAGTACACAATTTTATGAAGTGCTATCATGTACGACATCAACCTCGTTATCATCATTGATACTTGGATGATCCCAGATCTTTCGATGATTGACTTCTTCTACTACCTTCCAATTTTTGTTTCTTGAAGGATCTTCTAAGTAGAAAACTTGTTTTTCTTGAGTGGCAAGAATAAACTGATCGTTCTTGTACCATTCAGAATTAATCATGATACTAGTTATGTTATTCTCAGTCACATTTCGACCCTTGCTTGCATCAGTGTTGAACCATTTGCATCGAAACAATACTACTGAGTAAGCATGGGAATAGCATAGCTCTACAATTTCCTCAAGTTGTCCATAGAAAGTGAAACCATAAGTTCTTGGCACCGAAACTCCACTATTTTGAGTGGTACGTCTTTTGTCACGACTATGGACCGAAAACTTCACACTATTAACAATGCAAACCGTGTAGGAGTATGCATTCTGATTGGACCCTTTTGCTAAAGAAAATAATCCATCAGTACACTCAGTTGACTGTACTTGCTGCAAACGACCCATCTATAGAGTATGCCACAAAAAAAAGAAAACACAATGAGATAATATTAATCGATACGAATTTCATAAGAATTCTACAATTTCGATAATTTACATTCAATGTAAACTTGATAGGGAAATGTTTTTGAAGATTTATGTTTGAATTTTCTCGAAGGCATTCACTGTATAGCACAAGGATTAAGGTAAGATAACAATTTGTCATGAATTAAATTTAATGAATTCATATATGTGTTGAGCTACTTACTCCATATATGGTTGGATTTCAGGGCAATTGTTGAGTATAAACCACTCCGCTTCTTTTCAATGAAGATAGTCAAGGGATATGCTTTTCTTTTTGCTACTTGGACGATATTGTGATTCAAAAACTGACAACTGTCTTTTAGGAATAACAATATCCGTATTTCTTTCCGGACGATTAAATTTAGTCTGTATGCTCTGAAGATATTGCGACAAAAAGTCAAAGCTTCATTGGCAACATAACCCTCCGTTATAGAACCTTCAGGGTGCGCCTTATTCCTGACATAATTTTTCAAATTCTTCATATATCGCTTGATAACTCTACAAAATATAGTTATTTTACCACTTTTTATGTGCTAATTGTTGCTTAGTTCTTGAGTTTTTAATTGATTTATTAAATTTTAAAGTAATTTTGAATTTATTGGGTTTATTTTGATTTTATGTATTTTTGTGTGTTTTTATAGTTATTTTGTTGTAAAATATTGTAGTTAATTATTTGAATTATTGTTGTTTAGTTTGAGGTAAAAAAAAATGTTGTATTATTGAAATTAAATGTTAAATATAAATTAAGTTATAATTAATATTTTCAAAGACTTAAATTGATCTATTTTATAGTTGAAAATATTTTATTATTATTTATTTTATATTTATTTTGTAGGGAATTTAATGCATCTTTGCTCTTGAAAAGAAAGAAAAATGAAAGAAATGTGACTTTTTCAAGGAAAGAAAGAAAAAGAAATGGCATTTATAAAAAGCCTTTGCCCAAGGAGCCTCATCACCAGCCACCTAGCCCACTAGGCGCGGTCCCCTGCTACCTCCCTTGGGCCCGCCTCTGCCCAGGCCCGAAGCACCTGCCAGCACCGAAGAACCACCCATTCGGCCACCTGCCTCTTGCGCCTGCCTTCCAGCTCCAGCCGTGCACCTCCAAGCACTCTTCAGCCAGCTCCAACGAAGCACCCAACAGCAACAACCCAATTCGACCTAGCTTGAAGCCAAGCCCAACACTCCCAACATCCCAACAGCTCCCTGCCAAGCCCAGCAACCCATCCATGCCACCAGCTGCCAACACCCACCAAAGCCACCATTTTTTGAGCCCAACAAATACATTTTGTCCCCTTGTCCCCTTTGCCAAAAATGCCAATTTTTTTACCCAAACTTTTCTGCATATTTTACCTCAAAATCATCATTATACCCTATAATTTACCCATATTTGCCATATTATTACTAATTTAATTAATCTAATCAATTTAAATTGATTATTTTAATACTCTCATTTTGGTTATAAATAGGGAATTTTCAAGACTACTTGGGTGTGTTAATTTTAGGGGAGAGGTTACACTACACACTTACCACATTTCAAGACCTCTCAATTCTCTTCATCTTCTTCTTCTTTTTGGTTAATTTTATATGTATTTTTAGAGGAACAATTTGGGGGGTTTCCTCCAAATTCTCCTAGTTATGTTTGTAATTTTTTTGTTTGTATTTTCTATTCTAGTTATGAGTTTCTAATCTTCTTAAGATTATTAAGGTGATGATGAAACAATATGTAACTAGATAGTGTTTATTTTGTATGTTGATTTCTCATTTTGTGCAATAAAGTTTATGGATTTTCTTCTTCAAATATTTCCTTTCATCTTAAATATCTTTTATTTTAGATTGTTAGAACATATTTACACTTTGTTCTTCATTAGTGCAAAAACATAATATTCTTTTTGTAAGATGTGTCATTAAATTGTATACATCCAATGCTTAGAACAAAAATATTATGTTTTGCCTTATAAATAATGTTCATTGATTTATTTGTTATTTCATTAGATTGATTTACACTAAATGATTTGAAATTATAATTTTAAAAATGAAGATAGATCTTATATTTTTATAAAAACTTGTGCTTAAATATAATATATAATTTGAATAAAGGATGGTTTGATTAATTTATACTATTACTAAAACTTGGGAATCATTGTACTTTTAAATATTATTGAACTTATATTTTGTGGATTCTATTATCTTAATAATCTTTCTTTTACCATCTTGATTTCAATTATTAATTTAAGTATATATATTGTCTTTAATATCTTTATTATTATCTTTTATTTTATTTTATTGTCACAAGTTCTCATCAATCTTTGGGGCTAGGTTAGAATTTATTAATTTTGGTCTAAAATAGTTTTCTTTTTTATTTTAGATAACTCATTTGGGTTCGATCTCGTGCTTACAAGAACACTATATTTCATATACGATTCGTGCGCTTGCGAGTTATAAATATTTAAAACATACCCGTTTTGGGTCCTTCATCGCTCAAAACGGATACATCCACCTCATGTAAACTGGTCCTTCGAGGATAGCTTCTTGCGGTAAATGAAGAATTAAATGAATCATTATTTCAAAAAAGGCTGGAGGAAAAATTAACTCAAACTTGCACAAAATTTGTATCACTTGATCTTCTGCATTCTCCACGTCCTTAACAACCAATGTACAAGCACAAATTTTCTTAAAGAAATTGCAAAGCTCAATGATTGTCTTCGAAATAGACTTATCAAAGTAGCCTTGAACTCCTACCGGCAACAGACGTTGCATAAGAATGTGACAATCATGAGATTTCAACCCAACAATGTTGCCATCATTGTCAGTTACTTTCTTAGAGAAATTTGAACCGAAGCCATCAGGAAGTCTAACTCCTTTTACGCACTGACAAAAAAATAATCTATCATCTGGTGTAATATAAACTCATGTTACCAAATGGATAAACCATCGAGGGGCATATTATACGTGCATAATATTATCGGCCACATGCTGTAAGATAAATTCATGTTACCAAATGGATTAAAACCATCAGCAGCCAAACCCAATCGAACATTTCTGGGTTCTTTGGAAAAATTAGGATATTTGGAATCAAATTGTTTCCAAGCACCCCCATCAACAGGATGGTGCATCACACCATCTTCTTTCGATCCTGCCGTACTATGCCAGGTCATATCATTTGTTGTCTGCCTTGAACCATAAAGACGCTTCAGCCTAGGAGTCAAAGGGAAGTACCACAACACTTTGTGGGCAACTTTTTTCCCCTTTGTGTCTTTGTCAACCCATTGACTCTCACCACATACAGGACAAATCTGTTTTTGGGAATTCTCCTTCCAGAACAAACAACAGTCGTACTTGCAAGCATGAATTGATTGATAACCTAACCCTAACTTCCTCATTTTTTTCTTAGACTCATAGAATGAAGCCGGAATCTTATTCTCTTTCGGGAATGCAAATTTTATAAACTTCAAAAGTTCATCAAAGGAACTATTTGTCAATTTATTCATAACCTTCATGCGCATCATCTTCGCCAAGAAGTTCAGGGAAGACAACCATGTACAACCAGGGTATAACTCAGCTTCGACCTCTTGAAACAGATCATCAAATTGATTCTCCGCACTATTGCCACCACCATATGAAATTCCTTCATTTACGCACTCTTCGTTAGTGTCTTGTTCACCAATAACATCATTGATGATGTCAATCATCTCATCAGTCACTGGAGCCCTGTCGTCCACTACTGGAGGCATATCAACTTCACCGTGGTAGGTCCACTTCACGTATCCCTGCAGAAACCCATATCTGTGTATGTGAGCCTCCACCACATGCAGTTTCTGATTCAATATATTGACACACTGAACGCATGGGCATCTGACTTCTCCCAAAGCAATCACATGATTCTTGGCCATTTGTATAAATGCTTGAAGACCATTCCAAAACTTATCAGAGTTACGTCGTCTATTAATAATCTAACTATTGTCAATCGTCATAACTGATTCAAGTGAAAAATAAATTATTACAATGTGATAATTATAAAAAAAAAACTACCTTTATTTGGTAATAATTTTTTTATCATCAAAGCATTAATTGTTTCAATTAACTTATGATATCTTATTGAATTTTATGAATACATTAGTAAATTTTATGAATATATTATCAAATTTTAAAATTACATTGTTAAAATTTGTACTTTTTATTTTTAATTATATGTTTATAATTTTCTATTTAATATTGTTATTTTGATTTACACTTTATAATTTTTTAATTAATTGATTTAAAATTTACAATCATAAAAATTCTAATAACACTAATTTTAAAATTACATTGTTAAAATTTGTACATATTTATAATTTTCTATTTAATATTATTATTTTGATTTACACTTTATAATTTTTTAATTAAATGATTTAAAATTTACAATCATAAAAATTCTAATAACACTAATTTTAAAATTACATTGTTAAAATTTGTACTTTTTATTTTTAATTATATATGTATAATTTTCTATTTAATATTATTATTTTGATTTACACTTTATAATTTTTAATTAATTTATAATTTTATATTTAATATTATTATTATTTTAATTTCTACTTATTTTATTAAAAAATATTGATAATGTTTTATAATTGTAAAATTATTATTTTAATTTCCAATTTATGATTTTTAATTAATTTTGATTAATTGCTTTGAAATTTATTATTTATAAATTTTAAACATTTTAAACATACTAAATTTAAAACGATTTTGTAATGTTTAGTTTTTCTAAATCTACAAAAATTTCGACAGCATAACGACTGTAATCTAGACTATCCCAAAATTTAAAATCTGCATAAAAACATATACACCAGTCCCAGAACATACAATCATTTGAATTCACAAACAATAACAACAAAGAAGATATTATAAACATATTATTTATCTAACTTAACATATATATATATAATTCAAAACACAAATTTTATTTAACCTAACATATATACAATTGAAAACAAAAAATTAATCTAACCTAACAATTTTTCATAACTCAATATCAATTTAACTATAAAATTAATAAACATACAAATTTAATTTAAAAATTATTTATGTATACAAATTAACTACAATTATTTATCAATACACTAATAATCATAAAACAAAACAAAAAATATTAAAAATTGGAAAAAAAATACCCAAAAGCTAGAGATTATATCCAAAGAGTACTCCAATGCAATTTGAAAATACAAAATAACAACAAAAAAATTTAATAAACATTTATCAATTAATATACTAATCAATCACAAAAAAAATATAAATAAAGATTACAAACAATACCCAAAGGCTCGGGAGGCTCAGGATGATATTAATGAATTGAGAAAATGCTCGGGATGCTCCAATACAATCTGAAAAAAAAAAATCAATAAAATGTTAAACAAACCCATTACAATAACATACAAAATACACACAAATAATCATAAAAAAAACTAAATTTAAAATAAATAACTACATTATTGAGTATAAATGAACTAACCTTAACAATGGAAGGCCGAAAATGGTGTCAGAACACCTTGGGTGACGTTGGGCGGCGTTGGAAGGCGGAGGAAAACATAGAGTATTGTCTCTGTTTTGGAGGAAAATCACCAGAATTGAGGAAGAAAGGCTCTGCCTAGGGGGTTATATCGCTGGGACCTATAGCGACGACTAGTCGTTGCTATAGGGAATAAAATATCGTCGCCAAGGTTGAACGCACTATTTCACTCATGTCGACGCTGTAGGATAGTGAATAGTACACGAAATGCCCTGTGTGCTTTTTTGTACTCTACAGCGATGACATGTCGTCACTATAGGAAGTAAAATTTCACTTAAATTTTTTTGCGGTTCACACTCCCACGTTTTATTTTGCACCCTATTGCGATGACATGTCGACGCTGTAGAGTGCAAAATAACTGATCAGTGGATTATATTGGACTCTACAGCGATGACATGTCGTCGCTGTAGGGCGTGTAATATAGACAACCAACTCTAGACGGTTGAGTTCCCGGAGCATCCTACAGCGACGACATGTCGTCGCTATAGACAAACATATTTCCCTCTCTTTTTTCTTACGAATACCCTACAAGGACGACATGTCGTCGTTGTATAGTCAGTTCCCGCCTCATGTTCCCTCCAAATTCCTAATACCCTACAGCTTGTCGCTGTAGGGTATCAGGAATTTGGAGGGCCAGATCGTGTGTTTTTGACGACCCTACAACGACGTTGTAGCTTATTTTTTAATAAATTAAGAGAAAATAAATTTTCGTGGATTTTTCCTACATATAGCGACAACTTGAGAGTCGTCGCAATAGATGTCGTCGATGTAGAGCCTTTTTCTTGTAGTGAGTGAGAGGTTCAAAACATTCTTTCAAGCAGGAAGAGTTGTTTAGAGATGTTAGTGCCACAGAAGCTAGAGCTTGGGCACCAACCTCTGGTTCACTACCTCCTTTATACACTGAGGATCATAATGATATAGAGATTGATGAGAATTTGGAGGAAAGTGATCATGAGGGATTGGGTGAGCCAATGAGAATATAGACTAAATTACTTGGTCCAAATAGGAAGCAATTTAAGAAGGGGAAAAAAAGAATAATTCTACAACATCAAAATTGTCCAAACAACTTGATGAGATTTGTGAGGCGATCAAAAATAGGAGTTCATACATACGTACCGATTCACCGGGATGTAGTGTTTTCAAGAAGTGATCGATAAGTTAGTTATACTTCCAGGTTGTGAACCAATGAGCCATCTTTTCAAAGTTGGTACTTCTTTGTTCACAAAGACAGCAAATAGGGAAATTTCTTTTGCTTTGAAGTAGCCTAAATATCAAATTGAATGGTTGAAAGAACAAGAGTTCGGTTTCTAAGTTAGATTTTAATTGTTTTTTTTCTTGTGGAACATTGTGGTTTGTTTATTTCTTAAATAATGTAGTTTGTTTATTTCTTAAACAACGTGGTTTGTTTTGTTTCTGGAATTTAATATTTATGAAAGACACAATATGTTATTTTTTTATTTTTTAATTATCTTTTTTATTTTATATAATCCAAAATAATACAACTTTATATTATACGTTAAAATGTTTATCTTTTTTAAAGTGTATTATATCCCACTCATTTATCTTGTCAATAAAAATTATGTACATTTTTTCAAATACATAATGGATAGTGACACAAATTTAAAAGACATGAATGAATAATAGATACAACAAGCTGTAGCAGAAGAAATAGAAATTGATGAACTTTTCATTGTTGTTGCAAGAACATCGGTATATTATCATAATAATTTTTTGGTTTAGGAACTATGTAGAAATTCACCTCACACTGGCTGGAAATTTATGATGTAAATACTTGATGGAAATGGTCGATTATGTCATGAGATGTTTCGAATGAAAAATCATGTTTTTTGTAAACTGTGTGATAGATTGAGAAGTTGTGGGCTAAAGTCTAGTAAAGGTGTGAGACTAGAAGAGTTAGTGGGTATGTTTATGATGATTTTAGGACATGGTTTAGGAAATAGAATGGTTCAAGAGCATTTTCAGCATTCATGTGAAACTATTAGTAGACAATTTTCAAATGTATGGGAAAAAAATGAGTATGCTTGCTTTGGATGAAATTAGACCACCTGAAAATTTTGATGATGTCTCATATTATATACGAAACAATCCTAGATATTGGCTATACTTTAAGGTATGAATATGTCATCTTCATATGTATATATATATATAACTCTTTATGTAGTTTTTGATTTTATAATTTTTATC
Source organism: Humulus lupulus (assembly GCF_963169125.1). Classification (NCBI taxonomy): domain Eukaryota; kingdom Viridiplantae; phylum Streptophyta; class Magnoliopsida; order Rosales; family Cannabaceae; genus Humulus; species Humulus lupulus. The sequence goes on along the minus strand of NC_084800.1, from coordinate 89,308,748 downwards.
AAATTGTTATTAATAGGATTGTATTAGAGCAATAGATGGAACACATGTTCGAGTTTCACTTCCAGTAGATAAAAACAATACCATACATTGGAAGAAAGGGTTGTCCTACACAAAATATTATGGCTGTATGTGGATTTGATATGTTATTCACATTTGTATGGGCAGGATGGGAATGAACATCACATGATACTCGTATATTTCTTGAAGCATTAAGAAATACGCATCTTAATTTTCCTAAACCACCCAATAGTATGTTGTAGTAATTTATATTATTTTTGTGAATATGATTTGAAATTTTTTAAAAATGATAATTTTTTTATTGCAGGTAAGTATTACTTAGTTGATGCAAGGTATTCAATATATGAAATGTTATTTAGCTCCATATAAAGGAAAAAGATACCATCTTTCTCAATTTAAACAAGGTAGTCAACCTAGTGGCTCTAAAGAAGTATTTAACCACACTCATTCATCATTGCGCAATGTTATTGAACGTTGTTTTAGTGTATGGAAAGCACGATGGGAAATTTTGCATCGAATGCCAAATTATAAGTTTGATAAACAAGTAGTTATTGTTAACGCTTTAATGACTTTACATAATTTTATCAGGAGGGAGACCATTAATGACATAGAGTTTCCATCTTGTGATGAAGCAAATGATGATTTTTGACGATGAACCAAATATTAACTTAGTAAGAGATAAGAGTGAAATGAGAATTATTCGTGATAAAAATCGCAGCTGAACTCATGCTTAGATAAACATGAGTATAAGTTTTGTTTTTATGATTATGTAATAAATGAAAGATTCCTTACTATGCACGTAGTTAATTTTGCTTATATTATTATTTTTATTTTTATTTTTTATGATTACAAAAAAAATTATTATTATTGTTATTTTCATGGACAAAATTGACATATATTATTTTGTAAGAGCTCTTGTATTGTACTTACCAATAGCTTTGAAAAACTCTTTGATGAAAAAAAAAGCATTTTAAATATATAAATCCAAAGCTCAAACTTTTATTTCTAAAGTAAAAATTATCCCGAATAAGTCCTATCATCAATGTATGTTCTAAAAAAAGTGTTAAAATTAATACAAAAAATGAATAAATATTATATTTAGCACAATAATTGTAATTTTACTCTAATGCAGCATTTTAATATGCAAATCAATATAAAAAGTAACTATTATTGATGATAGTTAATAAATTAAATATTTTAGAAAATAATTAATGACAATATTATAATTAAAAAAATGTACGCTAAAGTCTATCATTAATGTTTAATAATAATAATAATAATAATAATAAAAAATATTTATTGTTGTGTTAAATTTCATTTATGTAATATTTTGTGTCAAATTTAATATTAGTATATAGTATTTTTTTTTCTTTCAAAAATACTAAAATACAGCATTGAATTACAAATCTGGCACTGGATAATTTATTTTTATTTTCATGTTCAAGGGACCTTTTATAGGAGTGACTATTTCAATTGTAATGTTCAATGAACCAACATACTCCAAGTATAATGTAATAATATTACGTCAATTTTAAATTTATCTTCATAGTCAACGTCCCCACTAGTATATTGAAGGAATATTCAAATTTCCGACTCAATTCTAAAATAACTAAGTAAAACATATTAGTTTGATCCTTAGTTTTGCTTTTATTAGCGACATTTACCAATTTTAACAAGGATAAACATATACGATTTGACATGGTTGGCACCAGCTGATGCCACTGAGATGCCAGCAATTTCATTCTGGCAGCTTTAAGCGTATTGTAGACTATTTAAAGCTTCACCAATCACAATCATGTTAGCCAAACCAGACTGTAAAGGCCAATTCTCCACTCTACATTACATACATACATACATATAAATATAAATATAAATATATATTCATTATCCAAAATTCATTACTTGAAGAGAAAAAAGATCAAAATTGAAAGCATATAGTAGACGTAGAGATTGGGAAGATAGTGAACAAAACAAAAAAAGCTTAGTCAAGACATGTCGAGTAGTCTTTCAGCAAGTGCACCGGTTGATGAGTTGAGCTGGTTTTACCAGAACTATAATATGGCTTAAAAGGCAAGTCAAATGAGAAAGTTTTGACTTCTTACTAGTTTTTTCGTTTTCACTTGGCCAAACTCAAATGGGGTTGTGTAACTTTGAACCCAAAAAAAATATTGGCACTTATCTGATTCAAAACATATATATTAAATAAGCATTCCAAATTCTATTTGATTGCCCAAAAATGGCTAAACAGCTAGCTCTTTTTGGTGGGTAGATTCATCTTCATTGAAGCAACAATGAATCTTAATAATAGGTTTAGGAGTGTCTAGAGGAGACTGAAGTAACATTTCGTTTTGAAGGTAAGAACAGTAGGTGTGGAAGGTTGTAGGTGTCACATTTAATTGAAAGCTCAAACCAAACAAGAAGTCCACCTCAAGTAGGTTCATCTCTGCTGTGTTTATTCCTCCAACTTTAGCATAGTATGCATTATTGTAATACCTAAAAAATAGCTCAATTAGTCAATATGTTAATTTATAGATATGGAAAATCTCATTTTCTTAACTGGATTATAACCGAAGTAACATGGTTAAATGTGAGGCAGTGGGCACATAAAGTTCAGGCTTATGCATAAAATAATAAGTTGAATATATATATATATATATATATATTTATAGAACATAGAATAAAAGAAAGAGATAAGATATATAGAACTAAGCAAGCTAAAACAGATGACATGTATAAGAGCATCTATATATATATAAAAGACTAAAATGACAGCTGCTCCTCTTGTAAGCAACGACAGTCAAACCACAACAAAGAGTGCAGAGAAGACAAGTGTTTAATGCCAATCATTGAGATGGAAATGCAAGTTGGCAAAGTACTTTATTTTTGGGGGCCAGAAAACACGAGGCTTGATTGGGCTGTATCTCATTTTTCACTGCCATGCTTATATTTTTCCACTTATTTTCGTTTAAAATTAATTGGCATGGCATAGACAGCAAGACTACATCTCAGAGAAGTTGTCTACAATCCAAAAAGGACACTTCTCACATGTGGTAGTCTTCATTTTCATGGCAGTGCTGGTTGATTTCACCATTGCTGTCATTATTATGACTAATGTTGCTTGATAGATAAAGAGCATTTTCTCTAATTTTGAGTGACTAGACAGTTCTAATTTCACTCGAAGAAACCAAAAATAGGGCCTTCGAGATTTTGATCCCTTGTAAAATGATTTCAGTCTCATAAAGGAAAAAAAATGCCACTAATAAAATGATCATTAAAATCACTAGCAGATTAAGTTCATAAATTTAAAACAAACACGGGAAGATCCCATTTCAAAATGTATATCAGATCTTATTAGATCAAATAAGTGAAAACTCAACAAATACAATTTGACATAGAACAATATCTTTTCAACAAGCATATATATAGAAACAAAGTAAACAAAAACCCAATCAAGCAAAAATTCGAAAGAAGCAAGAGCTTGGAAGGTACTTACAAATCGTCCATGAACTTGGCGGAGACCATGACGCTGGTGATGAGCAAGCGATGGACATTAAAGGAGTTGATGGGCAACAATGGCTGGCTCTGAGTGAAGCGGTCAAGATAAACGTAGGCCACGACGAAGCAAGAAGGGCTACAATTGGCGTACTTGAAGATCCTCTGGAGGTAGCTGTGGATGGAGATGGTGGGTCGGGTCAGGCCATGGAAGATGGAGATCTTTTGGGAGTCGAAGCGCCGGTTCAGGTCGTTTGACTCGGCAACTCGCTCCAGCAGAGACGAGAGAAACGTTAGAACTCTGGGCATTAGTGCGTCTGAAGTGTCGAGCTCTGCCATGGATGAAGCTTGTTTGGTTAATATGGTGGTCTATCTTCTTTCTTCTGCGACCACTACTTCAGTGGGTACTTGTTTGTAGCTTCGTTTTCTTTTGCGTTGTTTCGTTTCTTTTCTTATAATAAACATAAAGACTCTCGTGCTTCTCTTCCCCTGACCCTGTATTACGTGTGTGTCAATGCTTAATATTTAAGCCAACCTGTAAAATGTTTATTTATTTATTATTATTAAAGATTTTAGGGAAAGAAAAGAAAAACTCTGGATTAGGGAAAATTAGTTAGTAGATCAGATCATTAATTGGAAATTTAAGGTGCTGTCTGCTATAACAGAGATTAATTAAATCTCAAAAAGTCATCATAAATTTTGTTTAGAGTACGGTATATATATATATATTTTTAAAAATATGATAAGTTTTTTTTTAAAACATTTCAAAAAAGGGTTTATACCTTTGCACTTTGTGTGTTTTATCTCATTAGTTGTTTGGACCCTGTGTTTTGATAAATTATTTTTTGGACTTTATATTTTGTAAAATAGTTAAAATAGAGCCCTAAACTCAATTTTGATGAAGAAAAAATTGAATATAACACCACAATTTTTAAGCAGAATGATTTTGTTTTTATTCTGAATTATTAGTTTGGTAAATTATTTGTGATTTTAGTTGAGAAAATATTGACCAAAATCGGGTTTATAGTTCTATTTTAATCATTTTACAAAACATAGAGTCCAAAAAATAATTTGTCAAAACACAAGGTCCAAAAAAATAATATGACAAAACACATATCCAACAAAAATATATACCCTTCAAAAAAATATACACTATTTCTCATTTTTGTGTAAGCGTAGAGTGAATATTTTTTTTAAATTTAAGATAATAAGTTTTTTTAGTGAATTTAAAACTTTTTAAATTTATTCCTTAATTAAAAAAAACTTTTAAAATTTATTAAATATTTTACTAGAATACGTATACCCGTCGTTTGTTTTATCTATTTTTTATCTCAATTTTGAATCATTTTAATCATTTATTTCCGTTCGTTAATTTCGTTATATATTCTATATAAAAAGTGTATAGATAACGGAAATTCTTGGTTTTAACGGTTTTTTAATTTTTTTCAGTTAATTTTAACAGAATATTTTTATATTTAACAGTAGATTGTAAATATGAATTAAACTTAAATAAATAAATAATTAAACAAATTAAATTAAGATATTTTTGAGATATTTTACAATGATAATTATTTAAAAATAATAAAATCATATATTTTATAACTTAAATAAAATTTAATCAAACTTGATATTATATTAAATATATAATATATAATCATTTGTTGTCACTCAAAAACTAGAACAAATATAAACTTAGACAAAAATAAATAAATAAATTAATTAAAATAAGATATTTTATGATAATTTAAATAATTAAATCATATTTATTTAAAAATAATAAAGACATATACATTATTTTTTTTATCTTATAAATTTGTGTGATAGTTTGTTTTTATCAAGTTATTGGAGCTTTTTTTTCTTCATCAAATTCATCAAAGGACATTGCGAGATATATTAAAATCTAAAAATAGTTGATGCATATATACTACTGTCTACACTATGATTTTTTCTATTCTTATTTTATTTCTATTATCAATTTCTTTTTAAATATTATTCTATTATATATATTATGTAATCATGTAAATATATATCTATGGCAACATTATGTTTATATATCATATATGTAAAGATTATTAATATAAATATTTATATATAATGTAGAAATATAATTCATTCGATTATAAAAATATATATTTTCAAAAAGATAGTGAACCCGTTTTTATTAAAATTATATACAATGTTTACAACTTTAAAACTAAGTAAATGTGCATTGCACGTTGCTTTTACCTAGTATATATATATATATAGGTCAATATCATACTTTTTTTTATTATTTAATTTTAAATGAAGGATTAGGGCTTACGGCAAGAGGTTTTGTGTACAATTATCAATGTTTCACCATGCGTTGGGAGTACATTTTTTTTAATAATATTGATAAGTAATTAGATTTCTTTCTTACTTATTAATTTGGGGGCAAAATCAAGTTTTACTAATTATACGTTGGTATTCAAAATATTCCTGATATATTTTCTATTTTTTAAGGGAGAGTTGGTGGAATTAATTAGGATATAAAAACTGGACATTAATTATTAACAGAGTGACAGATTGTTTTTATTTCTTTTTTTCCTTTTCTTTTCATGAAAGAAATCATATGTCACTTGTCTACTATGATCACATATGAAGATTTGGGAGAGAATATAGGGTTACTATTTTTCTAGCTATTACTTTCTTATGCTATAAATATATAAGTATTTTTTTTTTGCTTGAAATTCAATAATAAAAGAAAGGAACATAAAATGTGCACTTTTACAGCTAATTATAATTTTATTCAGTTATCTTATTTATTTATTTAAAAAAAAAAGAATAATCGCGCACATGCAGTTTGTTCTTTTGCATTAGGATTCAATTTGATCTACTTAACTATTAACTTTACTAATTATTTGTTTTATATGAATAGATTATGACTTGACAAGAAGTAAATATGTGAAAGCATTGAGTTGTAAGAAAATAATTGAAACAAAAAATAACAATATTTTTATGTGAAGGGATCGAATTATATTAACTTTCAACTACACTATAGTCAGAGTAAAACAAACCAAATAATAAAAATATGTTTGAAACTCACATTAAAAAATATCTCTTTTCCAAATGACTATAAGGATATAATCACATGTTAATTGATCAATATTAATTCAACAGCATTTATAGACAAGAGCTGGCAATATCCATCTCATAAGCAATCTCACATGATTTTATGCTTATGCTTGCATATGCATATTACTTACTTTCTTTCTTTATTTTTATTTTTTTTTAAAAAGAAAGGAAAAGAGAAAGAGAGAAAGGAAAAAAAATCCAATTAAACCTCATTTGAATCTGCACTTCAACCCTAAATGAGTAAAGGTAAAGATATTGGCCAACTTCTTCCTAAGTGAATTTCCACCAAAGAAAAACTTTGAATATGGTTGGCCACTTCTGCCGTTAGTTATATAATAATAATAATATAAACAAACATATATAAACTTTAATCATAACTATATTACCTTTTTCCTTACCAGAAATATTAAAAAAAGAGTTCAAATATAAACTTAGAGAATATGCCAACTTTCATTTTCTTTTGATGATATTCAAATTATAGATCTGTTACGTGAAGAGTCATTGAAAATTCATTTAAATTCCACTTTTTCATGGGCCATGCAAGGAGACCAAAGACATAATGTGGGTCGCCTTCCTTTTTGTTTATATTAATGTAAACATTGTTATTTTTTCGTTCTACTATAATTTTAAAAAAGAAAACAAATGTTGTTGCGACTGAAATTCCATATACTATATTCGGCGATATTAAAGGGTATATATATATATATATTAGATATAAGAGTTGGATCATTAATATTATCATAGTTATTTAATTTCCATGTGGAAAATTAAATCGAAAGGAGAAAATATTGTCCCTGAAGATAGTACCTTAGTGGTCCTAAAGAATTAAAATAATCAGTAGGCTTGGGTTTCACCAACACATGAGTAATCTGCTAATTCAACTTACTGAAAGAGACCATATCGAAATGTTAGGTTGTTATTCATTTATTTATTTATTTTGTGTCTGGACTTTGAATTATCGAGTATTTTATAAATTGATATCTATTTTTTTTTTGCCAAATTATAAAATTTAGATGTCATAAATGTGATCCAATTTTATGTGATATGTAATCTAATCCAATCCATTCAACAACCTTCTATTCTATAAAAGATTGTTGGACATAGAATTATTTAGAAAATTGAATAAATAAATAGTTTGATCAACTATATACATCATTTTTTTCCCATTTGGTGACATAATTAATGTTCTCAATACATTAACATAATAATGCACGTCTAAATAAAATAAGTAATTTAAAATTTTATTAATAATGTATACATTGGATTAGATTAGATTTGTTTGTACACGTCTAAACATGTTTTTTGTTGGAAATAAAATTAATTAATAACCAATTCAATCCAGTGAATTGTATTCAATTGTTACAAGTCAACTTAATTGGTAGAAGATTTCATATCTAAATCATGTAATAGACATAAGATGAAATCTAAGTCTTGGTACGTAGTTTAAGTTGAATATTGTAAGTTTGTAGCTAAGGTTTTCGGGAGGTGAAAACTGAAAAGTGAGAAATTTTATAATGGTAATTATAGTTTTATTGGCAATTTATTTTTTTCCATGTTATTATAAAAAAAATAAGGCTATTTAGGATTTTTGTCCATTAATTATGATAAATATATTATTGTGCTCTCTGATTTTTTTTAGTCGTTAAAAATTAATCGCAAACTATTTAGAGTGTTATAAAGTGAGACTTCTATTAAATTTTATCCTACGTGACTAACAAATTGTTAACTTGACATTGCCACGTCAGCGCCATATATATAATTTAAAATTAAAAATATATATTTCTTATTAAATATTAAAATTAAAAATATTTCAAAAACTCAAAAAAAATATTTTTTTTCTTTTAAATTCTTAAAAGAATAATTGTTTTTTGAATAAATTCTTAAAAGATTAATTAAATAAAATTTTTAAATATTAAAAAAAAATAAAAAATAATATATATTTTTTACAAAATTTAAACTAATCTAATTTAAACTTTATTAATTCTATCATTATTAAAAATAAATAATTTAATTTTGCCAAACAAAATAAATTAAATGAGGTTCAGTTTATTTTTTTAATATTTGGAAATTTTATTTAATTAATTTTTTAAGAATTTATTAAAAAATTAATTTTTTAAAAATTAAAATAGAAAAAAGATTTTTTGGAATTTTGGAATTATTTTGAATTTTAATATTTGATAAGAAATATTTTTTTTTAATTTTAAATTATATACATGGTGTTGACATGGCAATGAAAAGTTAGCAATCCATCATATACGATAAAACTTAACAGAAGTTTCATTTTACAACACTGTGAATAGTTCATGAGTAATTTTTAATGGCTGGAAAAAATTAGAAGCACAATAATGTATTCATCATGATTCGGGAGTAAAAAATCATAAATAACAAAAAAATAAATATTATTCCATATTTTCACATGTTTTTTTTTTAATATAAATTACCCATTAATAAAAAAAATTATTATACATCTCCTTATCTAATAATCACTAGTAGAATCTATAAGAGTATCATTAGTCTTCCATATTCTTACTTTATATTTCTATGCTTAGATTTTGTATAATTTTCAGCAATTATTATACTAAATACGTTAAGGGGTGGGTGAGTTAATAAATGAAATTTTCTTATTTAAAATTATTTATATTAATTAATACCACAATGTATCTATAAATAATTTATTTATAAAAGAGAACAAAAGAAAAGTAAAAAAGTGCAGATGGAACCACCTAATTATTATCAAATTTTTATATTAAAAGAAATATTATTAAGAAAATTTTGTTAATAATATGATTACAGTAATTATAATTTCAATCATGCGTAGAACCGTAAAAAGTATGCAACTTATTACTTTTAACTTCATGATTATAATAAATGTATAAATGTTTTTTTCTTAAAAATAAAATATCGTGGGACCAATCAATCTAAAACTAAAAGAAATGTTTCTCAGTCGAAGAGGAAACATACTAACATGTGTCTTATTAAGTAATTTCCTTCCAGTAGTGATACCTCTACCGAAAGATTGGATAAAAGAAAAGCAGCAACCGACATAGTAAACAAGAAAACCAGACAAATTTTCAATTTGTAAAAGAAATAATATAGATGTACATGTTATGAGGCCACTCCGGCTTGATTACAATTCAGAAAGTTCATATTCAATATGTGGGAACTAAATTTCTCCATAAGTTTGGAACATATCATATAGATACATCATCACATCAATGGCATGTTTACCAAAGAGTAATTGGAATTTGAATCAATCAATGAGATAAATGAATGAAAATAAAATATAGAAGAATTGAAATCATTATTGGTATTATGTCGTTTACTAATTCTAATTGGAAAGGGAATTATAATTATTTTATCTTATTTACATAATAAAAAAAGAATCAAAATACTCAAATTGACTAAATTGTCTTTTTTAAAATAATTTTATTTTATTTATTAAAATATATAAATTTAAAAAGTGAATAATAAATAAAAAATATATCCATAAATGTATATAACATAGTATGGGTGGTATATATTTTTAAAAAAAAATACAGCGCTACAATTATAAAATGTTACACATAAATATAATAATATTTTTTTAACGTTATTTATCAAATCATAGACTTATACTTATTAAGTTTGATTAGTATAATATTATTAAGGAATACGTGAACATACACATTATTTATTTATAAAGTCAATATAACCAATCCCAAAATATAATATCAAATAACAATCTTAAAAGATATCGAACTTAAACACAAATGCAAAAGCTTGGGTTGTTGCATAAATAGTAATGTTCTAATATCTTAAAATAATTATTAGGCATCATTCTGCAACATATTCATAATATATTGCATTTTCACTTCATCTAACATTGCATAAAACACTCGCATCAATGAGTGTTTTTCTGCTCGCATGTTGATGGCTTTAATATATTGCATTGCAGTTAGACTATCAATCTTGCTTATTAAGTATATAAATTCGCTTACATATCATCTACTTCTTTATCATTCGATAATGCATTGATCAGTCCTTGAAGCTTGGGGACGATTTCTAATACAGATTCTGCTAATGCATCAATATTAGTCGACATACCATCCATTACATTTGACCTTTTCTTTTTATTACGTTGTTGGATACTAGTAGTACTCTCGGTGGATCTAAGACGCATATTACTTGGTTGTTGAGTATTTGAGATGCCATCAAACTCATATATTTATTTATCAGCTCTTCCTCCAGCTATATTACATCAAGTCCAAAATCCACACCAGATGTATCCTCTTGTCGTATTTCCTCTTCATCATCGTCAGAATTACCAGCATTTGTTCCTGTAGCACTATCTCGACCATATATTTATGCTAGCTTGTAGTAATAAGGAAATTTTTTTCCATACAATCAATTTGCATCTTTACGTATTTGTGTATTCACAAAACAAAGCTATCACATGTTCTCATAAATAACAAACATTAATATATGTATATATACATGATTATATATAAACATATGTCAAACTATATTATATTTACCGTCATCCACTCATCAAATGCACTTTTTTCACACAATAACATCATATGTTCATTGTCCTAACCAAAACCACTTAAAGACAACAGTCAAGCAACAATATTTTCCCTTAAAAGTTTTAATACGAGATTCAATGTGAGGTGAGGCTTTCAATCTAGAATGCTGTAATTTTGTCTCTAACATGATCTCTATTTGTTGCAAATATCCATTTTTAAATCCACAATCAGCCCGCCATGTAGGATTTTGGCTTAACTCTAGAAGACAGTCGATCAAAGCATTGTCTTCCATTGGATTCCAATAATGTTTATTTTGACATCTCCCTCATTGACCTACATTAATGTTAGAACGCATCATGTACATTCATATAAAACTTCGCATGAGTATAAAAACAAAACTTAGAAGAATTAAGTACTCATAAATTAATATGAATAAAATTTGTAACGTCCCAAATTACCTAATAAGGCTTAGGGCCTTGATTAAAGGGTCAGGATGGTAAATTATGGAAATTACATGGTTATGTGTTTTATATGCGTGTAATTATGTGATTATGTGAGTTATATTATTATATGACTTGATATGCATGTGTTGGGTATATTAATTAAACATGTGGACCCGTTTCTTATTAGAAGGGAAATTTTCATAATTTGGCCCGTTATGGGTGTATTTGATGTATATGTGATATATGTGTGAGATCACATTATTATGTTGATATGTTTGGGTTTCTCGGTACGAGGCGATCCTAGGGAGCAAGCTAGAGGGAAAGTCACAACGGGATCAATATTTGACTCGATGTGAGTCAAGGGGTATATTGGGTATTTAGTACATTACTGAGTTATTGGGTAATGAGAATGAATATCTGATGATATATTAGGAGTTAGTGAGATCAGAAAGAAATTCTGGGAATTTTGACTATTTTACCCTCAGGGGCGTTTTTGGGATCCCGAGCATTGGGATTTACTTGAGGTTACTTAAGCTCGAAGTAACCTGTCAGAAACAAAAATACGTTCAAAACACTGTTTCTCTCTCTTCCGTTATCCTTTTTTTTTACCCTTCGTTGCATTTTTGAAGGAATCTCAAGTTTCAGGGCTCGAATTCAAGCAAGAATCAAGTCATAGTGATTCTAGGAGAGATTAGAAGCTTGTTAACCGGAGGATTTAGTGAAAAACAGCATAATTAGAGGTAATGTAAGCTTTAAATTTATGAGTTTCCATTTCTTAAAGTTTCTTAAGTTTTGAGGTTGGATTCTATGTTTTGATGAGTTTTTGAGTTGTTTGAAGCTTGGGTTTTGGTGGTTTTGGGCCATTGAAATGATTGATAACTTTGTTTTTGGGATTTGGATATGTTTGGATAGGTTTATGGGGTGTTTTGAAATGGGAAAAATGAAGGTTTTGGTTGGGTTCCAGGTCGGGCCGCGGCCCAAGCTTGATGAAGAAGAGGACCTGGCTGATGGACAATTAGGGCCGCGGCGCCTGATAGGTGCACTGCAGTGTGAGGCGCAGGCAGAAAGGGGTAGGGGCCTTTGTCTGGAGGTGGGTTGCGGCTCAGGGGCATGGGGCCGTGATGTTTAAGGGAAAAGTTGGCCTTAGGGAGGTTTTGGGTGTAGGAAGGAACTCAAACCTAAGGGCTCGGGGTCGATTCTACTACCCGGTTTAGTAGGATTCGACGTCCCGGAGGCCAGGACTCGGTCTGGAAGCCTTTTGTTACTCATTATTGATGGGATTCTATACTTGGTTGTGACTAGGTTATCTCTAAGGGCTCAGGATCACGATCGTGCTCGAGGGTCGTACTTATTTTTCATTATACTCAGACCTGAGGTAAGAAAACCGCACCCATTATGTGACATGCATGATTAGGGCTTGGCTCGGATGTTGAATATGATTTTGATTAGGCATTGGCCCCTGTAAATGTGCATGATTATGATTATGCATGTGATTATTGATGAAGCATGTTGAGTGCTCTACATATGGATGTTGGTTATACGATGAATGCATGTTAGCATTATTTACTTGAGAAAAGCATTGACTTATTAGTCAAGGATGGTAGTAGCGTTGAGCGCCGGTCATAAATCATTGACTTATTAGTCAAGGACGATAATAACACTGAGTGTTGGTCGTAAAGCATTGACTTATGAGTCAAGGGCAGCAATAGCGCACTGAGCGCTGGTCGATATGATTGGATCTAACCAAAAGCGCATTCCATGCCTGTTCGACTCAATGGTCGTAGAAAACTGAAGCGCCAGGTACACTAGGCCAGCTCCAAGGTTGGTTATATAGAGGATAGGGAAATGGGCCTCATGGTGACTTATTAGTCCCAGATTCTAGGGCGTTGAGACCCTAGTGTGACTTATTAGTCATGGTCCCATATGACACTGTAGTCATTTATATGATTGGTATGCATGCATGAGTAGGGTTATTACTACTGGGTGTGCTAAATATACATCTGAATCTGTATACATTGTTCATGCACTTGCATTAAGTTTTCTTGCTCGGTCTTGGCTCATGGGTGCTACGTGGTGCAGGTAAAGGGAAAGGAAAGCTGGACCAGCCATGAGTTGGAGAGCTTAGGTGGCGATGTGTACATATGCGGCCGCTTGACCACCACGGCCAATGTTTCTTGGAGGAACTATGGTTAAACCCTATTTTTGCCGCTTAGGTCGGTGGGTTATAACTTTTGGATTGTAACGACCTTTTTGGAACTGTAAACAACTTTGTAAATGTTATTATGGAATCCCATATACAGTTTAATGTTTTTAATGAAACATCCATTCCTTTTAACCGAATTTTTTAACCCTGGACCAGTAATCACACTTAGATGCACGTTTATGGCTTAATTACTCACTTAGCGAGTTAAACACTATTTAAAATATACAGTATAATGGTCTTGGCTAACCAGGGCGTTACAAAATTAAACTCAAACAACTTGGGAAAAAAGTAAGCACATTTCAAATTAATGTATGTATGTCGTTTATACATCAATATATGACCAAAAGTGCTCAAATACAAATAGTAGAATAATAAAAAAAATTAAAAAAAAAACTTATCCTAATCGTCTATTTGCTCGTCATATTATAACTAAGATATTTATTATTTTCTCTCTTTATATTAATCCAGAGAAGATTAATATTAATTTTAACCTATAGTTTTTCAAAAAAAAAACTATATAGTTAAATAATTAATTAATTCACAATTAATCAATTACTCATAATTATTTCTTTGCCCTGGAAAATAATTCATTTGCAATTTAGTCTTTTCTCTTAACAAATCTTTCTTTTGACATCCTTACCCTTGACATTGTAGGACAGAGGTGATCTGGGGACCATGGACCTATAATACGAAGCTCCAATAAACCAGATTATTAATTCCATGATTACTCCACTATAAATATAGAACTGCATTCTAAGTATTTATAGAATTATATTTACAGAGTTTTCTCTAGTAGTCCATTGATATAATTAATATATGTAGTTCTATCCTCCATTATTGGTTCGTTAATTAGAGCTGGTCAAAATTATCGTTTTATACTTCTAATTACGTCTTGATCGTTAAGTACCATTAATTCACTAGCGAATAATTAATCTATAATCTAATTATAGATTTGAGCTCAATAACTATTTAGTTCCATAATCAACCCTTAAGGGAACCAATATTCGATCTGTTAGGAAAGCATGGATTCCATTATTGTAATTCATGTTCCCAACCATCCATGATATTGAATCTCCAAAACAAAATTCATTAGCCTCATTATTCTAAGAGACCTTAATGAGTGAATCAAAAGATCCAATAAACATAAACATGAGTTCATGAATACTAAGGATTTAGACTGATATACAAATGATCATCTATTATGACAAGAATTAAATCTTTACGTCAAACGACAAATTTATAAAGATAATTAATTCTCATCGATCCTGTCATGTATAATCTCTATTATATAAATCACCTTTACTAAGATGTCTATCTGCATTAGTAATTTGAATCTAGATTACTTGCATCTCGTATGCTTAGCAAACCGTACTAGTAACCATTTATTAAAAATTCTTTACTTTAATATGTTACTAACTATTTTATTCATTATATATGATCTTAATTCTCTCGTACTAATACAAGATCATATTCTCGTGAATGAATAGGGAATTTTCTTGATATTATTATATAATTAATTCAAACAATAATTATAACATTCAAATATAATAAAATTGTACTTTATTTAAAACTAATAAAATGTCTTTACATGCTTTTACGACATTAATCCTAAAAATCTCCCACTTGCCCTCAAAGCAAGTGAGGCATTGCCCTTAATCCCATATTGCGCATGTGACCCATGAACGACTTTGCAGGAAGTGTCTTGGTTAATTGGTCAACTAGGTTCTGTTCCGGCGCTACCTTCATAATAGTCACATCACCTCAGTGTACAATCTCTCTTACCAGATGATATTTCCTTTCTATATGCTTCCCTCTCTTGTGGCTTCTAGGTTCTTTGGAATTAGCTACTGCTCCACTGTTGTTACAGTACACGATTAGTGGCTTATTCATATTTGGAATAACTTCCATATCAGTGTAGAACTTCCTCAACAAAACTGCTTCCTTAGCTGCTTCACAAGCCGCTATGTATTCAACTTCCATGGTTGAATTAGCTATGCTGGATTGCTTAATGCTTCTACAGACCGCAGCTCCTCCACAAAGAGTGAATACTGACCTAGATGTCTATTTTCTACTGTCTTTGTTTGATTAGAAATCAAAATCAGTGTATTCAGTAGGGTTTAGTTCACCCCTTGTTTATACCAGCATATAGTCTCTCGTTCTCCTAAGATACTTGAGAATATGCTTTACTGCAATCTAGTGTTCCAAACTAGGATTTGATTGATAACGACTTACAATCCCAACTACATAACATATGTCAGGCCTAGTACACAACATAGCATACATTGGACTCCCAACTGCTGAAGCATAGGGATACTTTCCCATATCCTCTTCCTCCTGAGGTGTCTTGGGACATTTTTCCTTAGAGAGAGTAATTCCATGTCTGGTCGGTAATTGAACTTTCTTGGAATTCTCCATAGAGAATCTATCAAGCACCTTATCTATATAATTAGCCTGAGAAAGTGCCAAGGGCTTGTTCTTCCTATCCCTTAGGATTTGGATTCCTAGAACGTAGCTCGCCTCGCCCAAATCTTTCCTTTGGAACTTTTTAGCTAACCATTTCTTTACGTTTGACAATATCTCTACATTGTTCCCAATGAGAAAAATGTCATCAACGTAAAGAACTAAGAAAACAACCACTTTTCCATTGATGTATTTATACACACATGCTTCGTCGACATTCTGTTCGAAGCCATGTGTTTTAATTGTTTCATCAAAAGTGATATTCCAGGATATAGATGCTTGCTTTAATCCATAAATGGATTTCAGCAACTTGCACACCTTTTGATCTTCCCCTTTCTTTATGAGCCCTTCTGGTTGTACCATATAGATAATTTCATCAAGATAGTCATTCAAAAATGTTGTCTTGACGTCCATTTGTCATATCTCATAATCATTGGCAGCTACTACAGATAAGAGGATACAGATGGATTTGAGCATGGCCATAGGAGAAAATGTTTCTTCATAATCAACACCTTCTCTCTGAGTGTAACCTTTGGCTACAAGTCTCACTTTGAAAGTCTTTACTTTCCCATCTACACCTCTTTCCTTCTTGTATATCCACTTACACCCTATGGGCCTGACATCTTCAAGTGGATCCACAAGTTCCCAGACATAATTGGAATACATTGATTTTATTTCTCAATTCATGGCTTCTTGCCATTTCTCATTTTCAAGATCATCCATTGCCTCTTTAAAGGTTAATGGATCGTCTTTGTTTGTATCAGAAACAAGGACATGTGCCTAATGTTCGTAGCGAACAAGTTGTCTCACAATCCTCCCACTACAACGTTGCACTGGGGTTTCTTTTCCAGAAATCATGGTTTCCTCGGTTTTTCATTTATCATTTAATGATGAAGATGATTGTGATAGAATCTTATCATCTGTGAGTTCCTCCAATACTACCTTGCTCTGAGGTTTATAGTTATTCATAAAGTCATGTTCAAGGAAGGTCGCATTTGTGGAAACAAATACCTTTTGATCCTTGGGATTATAGAAATAACCACCTCTTATTTCTAGAGTGTAGCCAACAAAAATGCACACTTCCGACCTTGATTCAAGTTTCCCTAATTTAGGTCTAAGAACATAAGTAGGACAGCCCCAAATGCGGAAATGGTGCAAACTAGGTTTGTTTCCATTCCACAGTTCTAGTGGCGTTTTTCTAATGGTATTAGATGGGACTACATTCAAAATTTACGTCGCCGTTTGAAGTGCATATCCCCAGAATGAAAAAGGAAGTAAAGAGTAGCTTAACATAGATCTGACCATGTCTAACAAGGTCCTGTTTCTTCTTTTAGGATCACCATTTTTCTGTGGCATTCCTGGTGCTGTGAGTTGGGATAGAATACCACGCTCCAGCAAGAAATCTTTGAATTCTAAATCCAAATATTCTCCACCTAGATCAGATCGAAGTGTCTTTAGAGTCTTACCTAACTGTTTCTCAGCCTCAGCTTTGAATTCTTGAAACTTACCAAAGGTTTCAGATTTCATAAGCATTAGGTAAGTATGACCATATCTTGAGTAACCGTCCATAAAAGTGATGAAATACTCGTACCCATTTCTTGCTTGTACATTGATTCAACCACAGACATCACTGTGTACAAGCTCCAAAGATTCTTTGGCTCTATTGCCTTTCGCTGAGAAATGATGTTTGGTCATTTTTCCTTCTAGACAAGATTCACAAATAGGAAGAGTTCGAACTCTTAGTTCTCTCAAAGGTTCATCTTTTGTTAGCCGCTTTATCCTATCTAGACCTATATGACCAAGTCTAATATGCCAAAAATATGTGTCATCCTCGTTTGAAACTTTTTGTCTTTTGTTACCTTGCGGTTTTGCTACTTTAAATAATTCTGAATTATTGAGTGTTCGTTCATTTGGTTAAGCATATACAGCCTGTTATTATGTTCTGCTTGACATATTTTGAAACCATTCTTTGAAAATAATAATCACATTATTACTAAAAGAAATATAAAAAAATTGTTCATGCAAAATAGATAAAGAAACTAAGTTTCTAGAAAATCCAGGAATAAAATAAACTTTGTTCAAAACTAGATAATTCTTCCTAAAATTTAAATGAATTGTTCCATTTGCTCATACTGAAATGAGCGCTCCACTTCCAACCCGCATGGTCACCTCGCCATCTACCAGCTCCCTTGATGACTCAAGTATCTGCATGGAAGAACAAACATGGTTAGTGGCCCCTGAATCTAAAACCCAGGATGACATATCATCTTCCACTACACACACTTCAAGTACAAGTAAATCACATTTACCTTTCTTTTTCAGCTTAGAGAGATACTTCTTGCAGTTTCTCTTCTAGTGACCTTAAACTCCACAATGGAAACATTTTCCTTTTGGTTCTTTCTTCTTGGAGTTGTTGTCAATTTTGTTCTCCTTGGCTTTTGGTGCCTTCTTGCCTTTATTGGACTTTTTGCCCTTTCCTTTGTCCTTATTATTGTTCTTCTTTCTATTCTTGAATTTCTCCTCATATTTTGAAGATTTCTCCTCTACCACATTTGCTTTAGTCTCTTTTGTAATGGATTTGTTAAAAGACTCAAATTTCTGCAGTTCATTCAACAGCTGGGTCATGTTGAATTCTAACTTATTCGTAATATAGTTGGTGGTGAACGCAGAAAAGGCAGGAGTGAGCGATTTCAGTATGATGCTTACTTGTGTACGCTCATCAATTATGGCCCCATGTATTCTGCTTCATGCATCACATTAATCATGTGTAAAACATGTTCACGTACAGAAACACCTTTCTTCATCTTAATAGTCATGTAGGTTCTAGTAGCCTCATGTCTACTTTGATCAAATTGCTGCTCAAACATAGCCTGCAAAGAATCCATTATCTCAAACGCAGTTTCCATGGTTTCATGCTTTGTTCTCAGAACATCATGCATGCTCACAAGCATGTAACACTTTCTCTTATTATTGGATTGAATCTAGGCATCATACTTGTCCCGAACATTCTTCGGGGCAGTGGCAGTGGGCTCTTCAGGACATTCCTCAGTCAAGACAAATTTGTGGTTATACTAACATAAGATTTAGATTTGATTTCCATCTTATAAAATTATCTCCATTAAGTTTTTCAAGTTATAGTAAAGCAGTTATTGGATTGCCACCGTTCGACATTACTGAAATAAATAAAAAACAAGAATGTTGTCATTTGAAAAAATATCAATATTTTGGAAAGTAAACATGATGCATGAATGCAACAATTAAAACACATAAATTAACATTTACCTTTTGTTTTATGATAATTTTTTTATTTGATTTAAATACGCAAGTATACACAGTCATACAAGTAATACAGTGATAAGTAGATTGTATCCACAGGGATTGCAAAATAGAAATATAGGCAAAACAATTACTAAACAACTTAAAGACATTGACAATTAATGGGCTATTTATGAGTTAAACAAAATATTACAAAGATAAAAATACTGAAAATAAAACTGAACTAAACAAAGTAATTCGAAAGAAACATGTGGATTGTAAAATTGACTTGAATTATTAATTCCCCCTTCGTCAAGTATACTGAATAGATTGCGGCAATAATATTTTAGCAAAACTCCCAGGATAACAAGAATTCAATAAAAATTCATAAAACCTTCCCAAATTTCATGATATTAATTCTTTTACCTAATTAAACATATTCCTATGCCAAATCAGATTTAAGAATACAAATTCAAGGTTCAATTCTCAAAAGTTACACAAGGCAAATAACACATCCCTATGTTACTTACTAATATAACCTAATGTAGATTATGACTTGTTCCATCCAAGTTCTTTCCATTATATTTAATCATTCCAGCATCAAACATAATTAAATAATCTTGCCATTGTTGGCCAAACAACAACAAGAAGTTAACAATAAGCACACTTGAATGAACAAGAGAGATTTCACTAAAATAAGGTGCTAGAAATTACTACACTATGACATAGGGTTCATCAACAATTCAAGCCACACAAAAATTAATTCATGGCTGAGTTCAAGAGCATTAATCCATATTCAATATAGTTCATAAGTATTTAGAGTAGAAATCAAACTAGAAAATATAAAATGAAGTTTAGAAACAAGAGAAAGAACAAATCCAATTGATAATTGAGCCTCTTTATGCGTTCTCCTCCTCTTCTTCCTCTCTTTCTTGCTTTTTTTTCCCAAAAATGGCAGATCCCCCTTGATATGCGACTGACCCCTCTCTTTGTACCTCTAGGTTCCCAATTTGTCCATCCTTTTGGTATATACGTGGGTCACCTCTTTCTTTCCTTTGACATTTACTTATAATTTTTTACTCATGCTATCTGTACTTACCACCTCAGCCACTACTCTAGCTCACCCTCTAAATTTCCAAGCACGCTTAGATGTCCAAAAACAGCATGATCAAAATGCTTCAGCAAAATCTGCTTTGCTACCGCAAACCTGCTAATTCAGCAATCAAAATTTAACTTAAATAGTTTTGCACGTTAGTTCATTCTTTGTACAAATATCTATTCATGAAACTATTGTCGTCAACCCATTAGCTATTAAAAACTACAAAATTAACTAAACTTAACTAAGATCATAAAAACACAAAAGTTAGTTATAAAAGCTAATCATAAACTAACATCACCAACGGTTTTTCCACATTTAAAAGTTCAAAAGCACATGAAATAACTCTTTATTCAAGAGTTATCACTTGTCCATGATAAAACAACCTAACAAATAAAGTGTCGCATTAAGGTCGGTCAAGTTAAATTCAGATAGCTTATAAGACAACTTTATCTTTATAATTTAAAACCTAAAATAACTCATTATTTTCTCTTTTAAATATAAAGTATCGCTTGTTTTGGTCAAGATGCAATTATCCACCAGAAAAGCTTAATTACATCTTTGTAAGTGTAACCCATTATTTCGAATTTCATGACTTAACTTAGAGAGTGTCGCCTTAGGGTCGGTCAAGCCTAAAATACATCACTTCTTCCTATCTTCGTAAGAAGCCAACCAAGGTATTGATATGTCTAGAAACATTTTTGAGGGGGACGGAAACAAAGCCGCCTCGAGGCCCTATTCATATCTCACGGAGTTGTACTAATAATGGAGACCATAGGTCACATTGAGATGTTCACCTTTTCCCACTTAATATTTTAGATTTAATGTGTTTTATTAAACTAATCAATTAATTCCAAATTAATTACTAGTTTATTAATAACCCTATGAATGTAATTAATTACAAAAAACATAATTATAAAAGAGCTTGTTTCTATAATTAATGTGATCTAAATAATTACCCATTACATTCATCTAACTTTACTAAATTATTTTTTACATAAAGTTTGTTATCTTAAAGGCCTATAAAAAACTGTTGCCTTTATTATGGTGTGAGTTACCAAGTTTTAACTAATTTAATACTTAGTAGTTTACATGCAACTAATTTCACAAAAAATAATTTATATAAACAAATAGGACAATCCTAAATAATCATGTTTCTAAAAGATGCATGATTAATGAGAAACTGTGCGGGGTTTCATGAATGACATATAATTGACTAATGCATGATCATGTTATCAATAAAACATTAATGAACATTTATTTAAATAAATATAATAAATGATGAACCGAGTACTAATGGGTATTTCTAAGATTTGCAACCCTTTGAAAAAATTAGAAATAAAATTGCAATCTAAGTCTATGTAGCTTTTAAGACTCTCCAAGAATGCTCCTCCTCTCCTTTGGGCTTTCTTGCTAATCTTTAGGAACTTTATTTTTGCCCAACGTATTAATTAGAAATAACTTTTCTAATTAATTTATTTAATAAAAACTAACTTTTAATTAAATAACCATTTTTGTCATCCTTTTAATTTAGTTGAATTTAAATAATTAAATAATCAAATTCAAATAAGTATTTAAACTTAAGACATCAAAATATCTTAACCAACTAAAAGATATTTTATTTTATAATAAAATAAAATAAGATAATTAAACTTTTAAATTCAAATAATTTAAAAATTAATTAAATAAAAGATATTTTATAACAACTTATGAATTAGGGTTTTTGGGCACCAAAATGGTGCCCTAGGGCCGGCGGCACAAGGAGCCAAGGGCTTGGGTGGGTGGCAGGCTGGCGTGCAAGGGCTCGGCCAGGAGCCTGGCGCATAGGCCTAGCAGGCAGGCCTGGCGCATGCGAAGGCAGGTGGGTGCGCGCACGCATGGGTGCTAGGTGCATGCTAGGAGCCATGGGGCTGTATGCAGGGAGTCGCGGGGCTGGGGTGCGTCTGGCACGCACGGCAACAGGTGGAGGCTCGAGCCTAGGAGTGCGCGAGAGTGAGCAGGGGCTCAGGCCGTGTGCCTCTTATGTGCATGGCTCAGGTTCCTCCTAATCTTTGTGTACAATTTTTCTTATAAATTTTTTTTTACAAAAAACCTATGCCCTTTATGGCTTACACAAGATCTAGAAAAAACAATAAAATCCTAACCCAATAGCACCATATAATTAACGATCCATCATTCAACCATACATTCAAAAAACATATCCATCCATTCAATATACATATCAGCATACATATAACAAATGCAAGAAACTCACACAGTATTTAATATATATATATGTATAGACTGCTCTAGTACCAATTGTTGGTATTAAATGATCAAATCAAAGGTACGCAGCAGAATATATGGACCCATTTTAATAAATATTAATACCATCCAGGATCATATACATATATAAATATTAAATCACATACAAATAGATCAGGGATTACCTCTTGTAGCCTATCAAGTGTCATTGAGTCTTTTTGTATAAATCAACGATCTTCCAGACCAATCCTCAAACGTACAAGGATGTGTGTGGGCACAAAAGATTCAAAATGTTGATTTATGTGACTCCCTAGATGTACTCAACAGATGAGATCTAGAGAAAAATATTGCTTTAGAATAATTTTCAGGTTTAGAGAGAACTATCGCTTTAGAGAGAGTCTGATTATCCATCATTCTTCTTAATATCATGTATATCAAATTTATAAATATATTTAATCTAATTAAATAATCTTTATTTAATTAAAATATAATTCAAATTAAAACTTATTATATATTTTCATTTAATTATTTATTTAAATCATATTTAAAAAGAATAATTAAACAAATTTATTTGAAATTCAAAATTCAAATCTTAGGGATAAAATTCCTGGTGCTAGGCGCCACACACTGTATTGTACAGCGTGTGTCGCTCAACCCTATTAAGGTTGCCTTAATTTTCTCATTTATTTATTTAATCAACTTTTAAGATAATATATTTGTTCCAACATAAATATCAGTTAATTCAAAATTAATTTTATCTTAAAAAATCAGTTTTAAATTAAATAAATAAATATAATATTATAAATAAGATATTTATTATTTTCTCTCTTTATATTAATCCAAACAAGATTAATATTAATTTTAACCTATAGTTTTTCAAAATAAAAACTATATAGTTAAATAATTAATTAATTTATAATTAATCAATCACCCATAATTATCAAATAATTATTTCCTTGCCTTGAAAAATTAAATCCTTTGTAATTTAGTCATTTCTCTTAACAAATCTTTCTTTTGATATCCTTACCCTTGATAGTGTAGGACAGATGTGATTTGGGGACCATAGACCTACAATACGAAGTTTCAATAAACTAGATTATTAATTAAACTCTTTAATCTAATAATCTTATTTATTAATTCAAGGATTACTCCATTATAAATATGGAATTTCACTCTAAGTATTTATAGAATTATATTTATAGAGTTTTCTCTAGTAGCCCATTGATATAATCAATATATGTAGTTCTATCCTCTATTATTGGTTCGTTAATTAAAGCTGGTCAAAATCACTGTTTTACCCTTGTAGTTACCTCTTGATCATTAAGTACTATTAATTCACTAGCGAATAATTAAGCTATAATCTAATTATAGATTTGAGCTTAATAACTATTCAGTTCCAGAATCAACCCTTAAGGGAACCAATATTTGATCTGTTAGGAAAGCATGGATTCCATTATTGTAATTTATGCTCCCAACCATCTATGATATTGAATCTCCAAAACAAAATTCATTAGCCTCATTATTCTAAGAGACCTTAACGAGTGAATCAAAAGATCCAATAAACATAAACAGGAGTTCATGAATACTCAGGATTTAGACTGATCTATAAATGATCATCTATTTTGACAAGAATTAAATCTTTATGTCAAACGACAAGTTTATAAAGATAATTAATTCTCATCAGTCCTATAATATCTATTATAGACAACACTTTTACTAAGATGTCTATCCACATCAGTAATCCGAATCTAGATAACTTGCATCTCGTATGCTTAGGAAACTGTACTAGTAACCATTCATTAAAGATTCCTTACTTTAATATGTTACTGACTATTTTATTCATTATATATGATCTTAATTCTCTTGTACTAATATAAGATCATATTCTCACGAATAAATAGGAAGCTTTCTTGATATTATTATATAATTAATTCAAACAATAATTATAACTGTAATGCCCTGGCTACCCCAGAACAGTTACGGTGAATAGTGAACCAGAAATTTGACCCGCTACCCGAGTCCTTTGGTTAAAAACGTGATCTAAGTGTTGTTATCAGGTTAAGGTGAAAAACCAGTAAAAAGAAAGGATACACTTCATTAAGTAAATAAACTGCTCATGAGCCTTTCAAAATATTTACAAGCTGTTCATAATACAAAAGGGTCGCTACTGTAGCAAATTTACAATCCCCGCTGACCTAAGCGGCAAAAATAGGGTAAACCCCTAGTCCCTCTGAGAACTCCTTGACCGTGGTGGTCAAGCGGCCCAATATGTACACAACATCGCCCAAGCTCTCCACTCAGGGTTGGGTGAGCTTCTCTTTCCCTTTACCTGCACCATGTAGCACCCATGAGCCAAGGCCCAGCAAGAAAACACAATAAAGCATGATATAATATCAACAGTGATCATAATAACCATTCGAGACCAACAGTCCAATACAGATAGGTGACAGTTGCAAAAGTCACAAAGATGGGTACAACTCCCTCTAGCCATGTGACGATAGGGTCACCAGGGCTTGACTGATAAGTGATTCTTTCATAAGTTTGATCAGGACAGGTGCATGGTGATTGGTCACCAACATAACCTTCCTCTCGACTCTCGATTCATAACTGTGGACAACGTCCCCTAGCCATGTGACAAACGGTCACCGGGGTCATATACCTTGGCTAAGTACATCTGGTCTTAGACCAGGCAAGCGCTTATAAGTTCTTCGACCTTAGGGTCAGTCTAGTATTAATGCCATAGAGTTATTCGATGCGTGATCCTCGACTTTAGAGTCGGTCCCTGACTAGTCAGTGCCATAAACAGGTAATCAGCGTTCACTAGCATTTAATATGCAATCCACGTCCACATATATCAACCAACATGCCTCAATATCAAACCATGCATGTCATATACCTATACAGGGTGAAACTGTATTCATCACTGTTTTCTTACCTCTAGTTCGAGTGAAAGTTATTATACGAACGACCCCTGAGAACGATCAATCTTTAAATTCCTTGACGGTCACCTGGTCATAACCAAAATATAGGATTCATCAATAAAAATGATAACTGAGGATTCCCAAACCAAAACCTAGCCTCCGAGACATCAAACACTACCTAACCGAGTACTAGGTTCAACCCCGAGGCCTAAGGTTTGAATCCCCAAGCTAAAAACCCCATTTTGGCAAAAATGACCTTAAGGGCCGTGGCCCTCCCCTGCTGCGCCGCGGCGCGCCCTCAAACAGAGAGGGCCTTCCCTGCCAGACGCCAAGGGCCGCGACGCTCCCCTGCTGCGCCGCGAGGCCCAGCCCAGACCAGCAAAATAACCACACACGAACTCAATTTTTCCCCTGTGTTTTCCCTCTCAAACCAGCCCTTCAAACCAACTCAAAACCTCCTCCAAACACCCAATTAAACCCCTAGGCATCACCCATAACTCACCCTCATCAAAACCCAAACTTATCATCAATCAAAACCTCTTCAAATCCAAACTTCCAACAAGAATCAAAACTGAAAAACCAAAGAGAAAAACAGAGCACCACCTGAATTTAGTGACTAGAACTCACCTTGAAACCAGCTTTGAACCTCCCTCACTAGCTGAACCAAGTCCACTAACTCAGCCCTTTGAACCTCCCTCACTAGCTGAACCAAGTCCACTAACTCAGCCCTTGAATTTCCTAGCTTGAATCCCCACCTAGAGCTCAAGAACCTCAAAGGAAAGATGAAGAAGATAGTGTACGGGAAGGAATAAGAAAGTCTCTGTTTTTGTTCTGTTTATTCCACATGCTTCTATAGCCAACTAAAGGGTAATATAAATCCCTCCAAATGACTAAAATACCCTTAAGTCACTTTAAGCCTCTAAAACCATTCCAAGGGTAAAATTGGTACTTTCCACTTACACTGTTAATCATAATTAACGCTTCCCAATTCCCGCTAATCTCAATATCCTCAAACACCAATAATTCATATCCCGTTACCCTAAAATCCCCGGTAACGCTATAATCATTAATATCACCCCGAGGCTCACCCCGAGCCCCGAACTCAAACCTGTTATGACCAAACCGATAAATCATGTTTAAAGATCGTCTCATGCCGAAATACTCGAACCAATCCACATTATAATGTGGTCTCACAATATATCATTGACATACAACACAAGTATACAATTATACCCTCAACGGGCCAAATTACCAAAACACCCCTGTAAACAAATGTGGACTCACATGCATGCATTTAACATCATATTATAATATAATTCTCATAAACATGCATAAACACATTGAATGGCATAATTAAACAGTTATGGCCCTCCCAGCCTACTAATCCAGCCATTAAACCATAATAGGGAATCCAGGGCATTACAATAACATTCAAATATAATAAAATTGTACTTTTATTTAAAACTAATAAAATGTCTTTACATGTTTTTAGGGTATTAATCCTAACATGTTGAAAATTCCTAACCTGGTAAGACATATATAAACTGCATGTCCTGTGAACAAACCCCCAAAATATTGGTTGTGATCTCTCATTTTCTTGTCATATAACTTGGTTTATCAGCTTCACGTATACACACTCTTATACAGGTTCCATCTAATGCTCCCAAAAATTCCTACATCAAATTCATTCCAATTATTATAACAAATTTTATTTAACAATCAACAACTAAAAATTTTAATCCATAATTCACACCTTAAACCACTTCCATCTTGGATAGATTGAGGTCTCTAATACTGGCTCAAGTGTTTTCCAAAATTCTTTTTGGCAGCGAATCATTACTTTTAAACAATCATGAAAATATTTACTAATAATAGTTTTTCCTGATCTTTTAAAACAAAAACCAACGACACGATTATTATGTTGATGTGTTAGAATATATAGAAACATTGCTACCATCTCCTTAATTGATACATTGGGTGTCCTTCTTCAATTTCTTCTTGTAGTGAGTATGTTACATAATTTTAAAAAGTTTGTCTATCCATTCTTTATTGTGAAACACATTTGACATCACTTTAATATACTAAATCAAGTAAGTTTTCTAGTTGTCTATAGACTCCCATTATAGATAACGGATGATTGAGATGTTTTTTGTAACCTATCCATGCATAAGCTCATGTAGCACTACAAAAAAGGGGACTTTTGCCGGCGCAAATTTGCACCGGCAAAAGTATGGTTTTGTGCCGGCAAAACCCATGGAGTTTTTGCCGACGCAATTTTGCGCCGGCAAAGAATCGCGTCGTATCTCCGTCGCTAATTTCACTTTTTCCGACGCAAATATAATGCGCCGGCAATAGCCTTTTTTGGCGACGAAAAAATACGCCGGTAAAAAAATCTGTCACGATATTGTGGAAAACACTTTTAGCGCCGCAATAATGCGCCGGCAATAGTTTACTTTTTTAGTGGCGCATTTTTGCGCCGGTAAAGGTGTATATGTGAAGCTAAGATTGAAACTTTTTGCCGACGTAATTTTGCGCCGGTAAAAATATTTTTAAAATAATAATTTTGATTAAATTACTAATATTATTTTCAATATATTAATATTAATTAATAATTTTCAAATTTTTTAGTAATATTATTTAATTAGAAATAAAATTAAAATTAAAATTTTATAAATAAATAAATAAAAAATTACAACTATTAATATTTATTGTCTCCACCAAACATGAAAATATAAAAGTAATTTAGTAAAAATGTCTCATAAATTAAATTTTAAATAAATAGAAAAAAAAGTTCTACAAATGAGTACTGCCCGCCTCATCATTCCCGCCCCCGTCAGCATCATCGTCCTCGTCCGAATCCTAGTCTGGTAAGTCAACAGTAAAACCAGGAGCCAATTCACCAACCTGCTTCAACAAAGCACTGAGCAGGAGATCTTGACGCCGTTGACGACTCTCAAGTTTAGTCGTATGCTTCTTTAGGTTCTGATTTTCTAGCATAATGTCCTGATTTTGCTGCAAAATGGTGTCCACTTCAGGTGGCAATTGCCCGAACATTTGAGAAGTTGACGAAGATGCTGCCCTCTTTGCGCCAATTGCCTTCAACCTAGGCAACCCCCCAAACCCTTTCTTATAACGCTAGCGGGGTCCAAGGACATCCGTGACAATATCCATATCAGGCGGGAAATGACCGTCGACATTATCGCCGGCACAAGAAGCAGCATATGATGCAGGGGCCGTACTCTGCAATGCTCGACGTTCGGTCATCTCATTCTGCACAATAAAAAGCACGTATTTCGAATTCCAATATAGCATTATTTGAAAACCTAACTTATAAATTTTTAATATAACAACATATAAAATATAACTTTATTATCTATCTGCCAACATCCTATCATTAATGACTGCAGACCAGTGATTGAAAAAGAATGTAATTAATTTTGTTCCCGTATCAGGGAGCAAGTGGGCTAAAGTAAATTTGGTCATGAAAATCCATTTCTGATTGAAAATCATGAAGATATTATTGATATATACGGTAGGTGCAGTTAATTCCATTAATGGGGAATTTACGTCTCCAAACATATACATCAACTACATTTGCATGTTTTTCATTCAGAAATGGATTTTCATGACCAAATTTACTTTAGCCCGCAAGCTCCCTGCTACGGGGACAACATTAGTTACATTCTTTTTTTATCTTAGTCCACAATCATTAATCAAAAAAATATTGGCACATATAAAGATTTCATTGTTAAAAATTTAATTAATAATTAATAAATAATTACTAATTGACAACAATTAATTAATAATTAATATTTATTAATTATTTACTAAACTTTTTTAAAGTTAAATGATCATAAATTAGTTAAGGTTATGCAACTTACATGTTTTGTCGCCGCTGCATCACTAATCCACTTATCCTTCTTCTTGTGGAGGTGCTCGAATGTGTCGATCATGCTCGGGAGCTGGCCAGTAGATGGGTCCATCTAAAAAAGCAAATTATTTAAACATTGTGACATTTATAATATTTTCGTAAATGTAAGGATATAAGTTATTATAATTTACGTGATCATAAACATGGGCAACGATGGATTTGGAACCGTGTCCTCCTGGTATGGTCATTTTAGCTCGTGCTTCTTTATTTTTCTTCGATATACGCTTCAAAAAGAAAACAGTACTCATTAATCTAAATTGTAATTTTATAATTAAAAATTAATGTAAAATCTATGGCATACCTGGTGAGAATCAGAAGCCCAAAAATCACATAGAATTGCCCAATCAGAAGAAGTAATCGACACAAAAGGTTTTGACTTCGCTCTCTCATTGTCCACCTCTCCTCCAACATCTACCTAGTGTTTCTTCATCGTGTGGCGCCAATCAGTCAGATGTTTTTGCATTTGTCTTACCATGGCATCGTTGATTTCTGGATTGTCTTCTGGATAAATGAATTTTTCCTAAAATCACAATTAAAATTGGAATTTGTTAAAATATTATGAAGATAGACAAAATATTTAATAATGAGTTATTAAAGGTTTAAAGAATGCTTACAGATAGTCTCTTTCGAATAACTTCAATATCAGCTGGTTTTACTTGTGCCCAAGCTAGTGTAGTTGGGGGTACGGTGCTACGCAAATAACGAGCCATGGAATTGTTGAACCACTTGCCGTACTTTTGAATAGCTTTTCCAGTTTCTTTATCAAACTCTACTTTCAAATGACTAACTTTTTTGATGGCCAGCTCCTTCTCGATATTGGCACCGTAATAAGCTCCCCTGCCTCTCTTGGAGCCACCACCTGTGTCATTACTTGTTTCAGCCATTCTACATTAAAATATTCATTAATTAACTAATTCAAATTATGTATGTCTGTTGTTTTTTGTTATAAAATTAACATTTATTCATTATGGTATTTCCAAACCTACCTTATTCCGACATAGTGGATCCCTTGGAGATAGTAAGGAGTCATGTACTTCTCCTCATTTTTTTAAGATGTTTCTCAAATATCTTGAAAAAATGAGGAGCAGTACATGAATACATTGGCTATCCCCAAGGCATCCACTAGGTGCATCACTATTGTTTTTTGTTATTAAATTAACATTTTATTACTTATTGTCTTTCCCAACCTACCCTATTCCGACCTAGTGGATCCCTTGGAGATAGTAAGCAGACATGTGCTAATACTCATTTTTTCAAGATATTTCATCAAATATCTTGAAAAAATGAGTACCAGGACATGAATACATTGACTATCCCCAAGGCATCCACTAGGTGCATCACTATTGTTTTTTGTTATTGAATTAACATTTTATTACTCATTGTCTTTCCCAACCTACCCTATTCCGACCTAATAGATCCCTTGGAGATAGTAAGCAGACATGTGCGACTACCCATTTTTTCAATATATTTCATCAAATATATTGAAAAAATGAGTACCAGTACATGAATACATTGACTATCCCCAAAGCATCCAATAGGTGCGTGTGTACCTATATCTGATACTATCATTAATTAATGATAATAAATAAAGTTTTCATTGAATTAAATAAAAAGTTACATACACTTGTTTAAATTACATATCACTGTCCTCATCATCACTAACTACAACATCATTACGAACATCACTATCACTATCACTATCAACTAGAACATTATCGTCATCCTCATCGTCTTCATACTCGGCCAACGTGTCGTCTTCAAATTCAACTTCATCATCGACAACAAATTCATTTGAACCTTCGCCAACCAAATCATCAACGTTGTGCACTTCAGTGGCATTGACATCAAGCCGATCATACTGAAGATTATCAAAAATTGGAAGTTCTACCCACAACTGAAATGAAGAAGAATTAACTTCTTGCAATATTGGTATATCATTTGTGGTCTCAGTATCATCAACATTGGAATTTGAGAAATCACATACATTCCTTGGAATGTATTCATTAACAAGCCTCCAATCATCCCCATTTTTCACATCTCGAAGATAATACACCAACTTCGCTTGAGATGCAAGAACGAAATGATCATCTTTATAACATTCTTCTTTCACATATACGCTCGTAAAATTGGATTCCACTTTAATTCTACTTGTATTGAACCATCTACACTTGAATAGGACAACACTGTAACCCATCAAGTAGGACAATTCAATTACTTCTTCCAAAACTCCATAGTAGTTCACTCCTTCCTCACTTGGCACCATTACACCGCAATTTTGTGTTTTAAGCTTCATATCACGACCACGAGTCACAAATTTCACACCATTCACTATCATCCCTGGATATGAATACACGGTGCCGCTTGATTTGTTTGCGAGAGCATACAATTCATTATTCACTTCAGTAGGTGTTGACTCATGCAAACCGTTCACCTATCAACACTAACATTGAAAGTTAGTTTTGGATTGATTAAGTGGGGTTTCAGAAAAGAATTGACTAATATACATACTCTTTCTTTGAACCACTGAGGAAAATCAGTTTCTTGTTGAACTTCAAGATTCGAGCCCCCTCGTCTTCTTAATTCATCCATATGCTCACTACAAATGAACAAAAATATTATGATTTTGGCATTTACTAGGTATATAAACCAAACATCATTATTGAAAAAATACTAGAAAACACACCTAAGGTACTCCTTAATTTCGGCACAATTGTTCAAGATATACCACTCAGCCTTTTGCTTTAACTGCGGATTGAGGAGCATACTTGATTTCTTACCAAATGGACGACCAACAGCCTTATAAATAGAATATTCCCGATTTGGTTGGGATTCAACGCGATCGTCATTCCTCTCAGGTCGATTGAATCGAGTCTCAACCCCCCGCAGGTACATTGAGAAAAAGGTTAAAGCCTCGTTCACCACGTAAGCTTCTGCGATTGAACCTTCCGGACGTGCACGATTTCTTACATACTGTTTATAAACTGCCATCGAACGTTCAATGGGATACATCCACCTAAAGTGCACGGGACCGCCAAGAATTGCCTCTTTCGAAAGATGCAAAACCAAATGCACCATAATGTCGAAAAATGCTGGAGGAAATATCATTTCCAACTTGCATAAAATGGTGATAATGTCTGTCTCCATCTTCTCAAGGTCTTTCACATTCAAAGTCCATGCACAAAGTTTTTTGAAAAAACCGCATAACTCAATAATTGGCTTCCGAACTTCAGGAACCAAAAACGACCTAATTGCGGCGGGCAACAACTGCTGAAACAACACGTGGCAATCGTGTGATTTCAACCCAGTTATCTTGCCATCATTGACATTGACATTCTTCGAAAGGTTTGCAGCAAAACCGTTCGGGAATTCAACTGACTTCACAAATTCACAGAAAACTCGATGCTCCGGGACACTGAGGGTGTAACTGGCGTGCGGTTTCTTCCACTTGTTTCCCTCTTTGCAGAGGTGGAGTTTTTCCCTAATTTTCATGTCTGCTAGATCAAGTTTTGCCTTGTCAGTGTCTTTAGATTTTCCCTCTAAGTTCAACAAAGTTCCCAAGACACTGTCGCAAACATTATTCTCAATGTGCATTACGTCCAAATTATGCCTCAACAATAACTCCTTCCAATAATCAAGCTCGAAAAATATGCTCTTCTTCGACCAATTAAGTTCAATCGGAGCCCTTTTGCGTTTCACACCACCAAATTCTTTGTGTTTCCCAGGATGTCTAATCAGCAAATTCTCTAATTGCTTCAACACATCATCACCGGAGTAATCTTTCGGTGGTGGCCTGAGTTCCTTGTTACCGTCGAATAGTGCTCGTTTGCTCCTCCATTCATGATCCATATCAAGAAACCTCCTATGGCTAATGTATGCAATTTTACTTCTAATCCCTACAGAGGGAGTTTCTTCATTGCATGTGGGACACGCCTTGTACCCTTTTGTGCTCCACCCAGACATCATAGCATAAGCTGGGTAGTCGTTAATGGTCCACAAGATTGCTGCACGCATATTGAACAAGGTACTATTGTATGCATCTCGTGTCTCGACACCATTCACCCATAACTCCTTCAACTCGTCAACCAAAGGTCTCATATAGACATTGATATCTTTTCCAGGTGAAGAAGGACCTGGAATTAGAATAGACAACATTAATGACTGTGGTTTCATGCACTTCCACGGCGGCAAGTTGTATGGGACAAGTATCACAGGCCACATGTTGTAAGAGTTGCTCATGTTCCCAAAAGGATTGAAACCATCTGTAGCCAACCCAAGCCTAACATTTCGAGGTTCGGCTGCGAAAGATGGGTACAACTCATCAAGGTGCTTCCACGCCTTACTGTCAGCGGGGTGCCTCATCACACCATCTTCCCTTGGCCTTTTAGAATAGTGCCATCTCATATCCTCTGCAGTATATCTGGAACTGTACAACCTTTTTAATCTCGGCGTCAACGGAAAGTACCGCATGACCTTATGGGCCACTTTTTTCCCGTTCCCACGATTATCTTGCCAGCGACACTCACCACAAACCGGACAGAATTCTAAATTCGCATTCTCCTTCCAAAACAGTGCACAGTCATGCTTGCAAGCATCGATGGACTCATATCCCAATCCAATACTCAGCAACTTTGCCTTCGCCTCATAGTTAGACTTAGGTAAAATTGTTCCGTCAGGCATAGCGTCGACTAACAATTCCAGCAAACCATCAAAGTAATGATTGCTGCACTTGTTAATAACTTTGAGATGCATCAGCTTCACCAAGAAGTTCAACGCGGAATACTTTCGGCAACCTGGGTACAGTTCACTTGACATCTCCTTAAATAAATTGTCATACTTGTCGCGATGTTGAGGATCATCTTGGGGAGGATCATTATAGTTTCCAGCGGGAACGTCATCTTCAGCATAAACATCCTCCAGGATATCCGCTATCTCATCTCTATCATGATCTCGTACCACAGCTGGTGGCGACGGCAGCGCCTCTCCATGGTAATGCCACACTTTGTAGGACTGTACGATGCCATTGTTGAATAAATGCATCGAAATTGCTTTTATAGGCTGGAACTTAACATTCCCACATTTCTTGCACGGACAACGAACCAAACCCCGATCGTTCAACTGATTTTTGGCGATATCGAAGAACTCCTTAACACCATTTCTATACTCCAGAGACCAACGATTCCTCGCACTCATCCAGCTCCTGTCGCTCGCCATCTTTAAGCGAAATAATTAAGAAAATATTAATAATTGTCTTAAAATGAGGGAAGTGATAGTCAAAGTATTTCATGACTGTTTGTCTCCCTAATTATCACTAACTAATAATAATATCATATCTCTGGCAAATGACACGTGGCACCACATGATTGGTACACATTATTATTATTATTTTAAATAATTTTTCATAAAAAAAATCATTTTATATTTTTCATTTTTAAAAAAAAATCCAATTTATTGTTTTTCAATTTAAAAGTAACAAAAAATAAAATTTTCTCATTTTATCAAAAAAAATATCAAATTTTTTGCTTTTAATCAATTATTTAAGATTAAGTAAAAAAAATATATTTTATCTTAAATTATTGCTTGGATTTTAAACAAAATTACTTAATCTTTAATTGAAAAAAAAGTAGACAAAATGATAAATAGGAAGATTTTAATAATAATAATAATAAATTAAAAAATTTGAGGATATTAACAATAAAAAATTAAATTTAAAAAAAAATGTATTTTTCATACATAATCTTAAATAGAAAAAAAGTTTGATTTTTTTATTAAAAAAATGTAAATTTTATTTTTTGTTAAATTCAAAAATAAATTGAAAATTATTTTAAGAATAATAACAATGTGGACAAATCATGTAGTGTCACTGTCCTTTGACTAGTCAACTTTAACATTTACTTATTTATTACTTTTATTTTAAAATTAATTTAATTATACATTAATTTCATTTTGTAATTTTTTATTAAATTCTTCAATTTGTATTGGATTATTTACTTAATCAATAACAATTTTATTATATTTATATTTTACTTAATTATATTTTATTAAATCATTTATATTTTTAACTTTTTTCAATTACAAAACATCTAATATTAATGTTAAAACCAATTATTATGATTGGTAATTTTATTTTATTTAAATTATAGTTAAAATTATTTTTTTGATGAATTTTTAATTATACTTAAATTTTTATTTAATTAATTATTAAACTTTTATTAATTTTACTAACTCTAACAAAATTTGGGCAGCATAACGACAATATTTCAAACTATCCCAAAAATTGAAAAACCTACAAATTAAACACATATATACCCAGAATATTCCCAGATCATACAAAACATATATATGCATTAACAAATACATCAATTTACATATTGTTGACGCCGTTTTTCGTCAACAGATAAAAGAAGAGAGCACGCAAACAATTAAAGACAATGGCCAAAAGAAACAAACGAATCAAACACACGGTTTTTTACGTGGTTCAGCAGTTAAATCTGCCTAGTCCACGAGTCTCTGTTATTAACCTCAAGATTATCTCTGAACAATTCTTTAGCAAGAATTCTCCAGAGTTTTCTCTCAAGGATCAGAATTTCGGTCCTTTACAATGGTGCATGGCTTCTCTATTTATAGAGAAGGATGCAGAATACTATCCCACATATTTTGGGTAGTTACTCTTTTGTGAATAAAAATAAATGGCTTTAAATGACAATAATCAGATATTAAAGGAAACGTCCCCCAAAGATCAGGGGGCGTATAACTGTATTAAATAATATCCCACAATTCTTGGGGATTTACATCAATTAATGAGGGCTACATCTCATAGTTATTATACTTGTAGATATTCAAGGTGGTTATAGCGTATCTTCAAGGCTCCAGCATTTCTGGTCTCATGTCTTTGTGCGAGCCACTGACATCTCTCGAGATGGGATATCGAGCTCAAGAACCATGCTCCGAAGTTCCTGAAGATGAAGGTGTTCTCAGAGCTGCCTTTCGAGATCGAGGTCATTTCGAGATCACCGCATTCGAGATCATACATCATACCTTGCAGGTTCGACTTACGATCCTAGATCACTCTAATCCTCACGAGACCACTTGTTGCGAACTCAGCTTTCGAGGTCATATTTACTATGGCTCGAAATCTGGGTATAACATTTTGCCCCCTCAAAAGTATTTGTTCAAATCCTAAGAGAAGGAAACTTTTGAACTACTCTTTCTGGGAACCATACCGTCACACTCTTGAAAATGGACACGTGCCAGATGGGTATTGCTCACTTTAGGTACTTGAGTACCTTGGGAACACGCCCACGATCGTTCATCTGACAACTTTTCGGCGCCATCTTGTCACCGATTCCCATCCATTCGATCTGTTGAGGAATTTAATCAACGCTCCTGATTAATTTAGTTTTCCCACCTATATATACAAGACCCCCTCTTCGTCTTCTTCACATTTGTTCATCACAAGCCAGAAAAAAGAAAAACACTCCCTAAACTTCTTATCACAGTTTATACTCATTGCATGTTTTCTAGGCCGAAGAAATAAAGGAATCCTGGTTTGTACGAGTCAGTGAGTTCTTTCTTGCAACCTCTTCTCCACTCGACGATTTCGCTGCAATCACCATCACTGTGTAAGTACGCCATTTTTGTTGTTCTTTTTATACTGTGTTTGCTGTGTATGTTAGTTTACGTTCTTAGCATGATGCGATAGGAGGTTTTGAACCGATAGGTTTTTATGCTTTCTGGATTTTCACTCTGGATGTTCGTCTCTGGTTTATACCCAGTTTCGACGTTTGAATGTGGTTCCTATTTTCTGGGTTTTGAAATTCTTAGGCAGCGTTTCTTGTACATTAAGCTTTCGGATAAAAACATGGGCTTTGACAAATACACGAAACCCAAAAACGCTTTTCCTGGCTAACCGCCATTCTCCTTTCCCTTGAATTTCGGGACTTTTCAAAAAAAATCATCCACGCTCCTTTTCCTTTCCTGTGGAACACGCGCTCTGACCCTTTAGTGAGGGTCTTGATACTTAGTTTCTTGTCCTTAGATCTCCGAGCTCATCCCATCGAGCTCGTGATTCTTGCATGCATGGCCCTCACCATTTTTTCTTTCTCGTTAGATGTCACAGAATCCGGAAAGACGGTGGGGGTCACTACGAGCAGTCCCTTACGAGCCCAAATCTCCGAGCCCGGAATCGGTCTTTGCCCGGAACCAACGTCGGATAAAAGAATACGAGCTTGCACGCGAGCAGGAAGACATTCGAGCCCACTATCGTCGTCAGATAGACGAGGTCATTGAAAAGAAGAGAAGAGTTCTTCGGGAAGCCATCTATCCGGAGCCCAACCCTGGACCTAGGCCAATTCCTCTCGACCCAGCGTTAAAAGTCACGGTTGCATACCACCCAGGGGAACTCCAGTTTTCCTTAATGGCGGAGCCTTCGTCTTCGCAGCCTAGGAGGGAGATGTTTGAAGCCGAATTCTACCAGAGCTCGGTTACCACCTCCGACCAAATAACTGATATCTTGGCCCTTCATGGCCTTAGCTCGTTGGACACACTGAAGTGTCGAGCTCTGACAAGGCATGAACGGAGCTGTTTCTCTCCTGGGGGCCGCGATTCCAGTGTGAAATACGCGGCCTGGAGCCAAGAACATATAAGGGCAGGAGCTTTGCTGCCCCTGAAGTCCTTTTTCAGAGACTTCATCGATTTCGTTGGGTTGGCTCCATTCCAACTCAACACCAACTCATACAGGGTGCTGTCTACCCTGAGGTCCTTGTTCCATGAGCTGGGGTGGACAGGGCCTTCACCCCAAGAGATTTTATATCTCTTTTGTTTGAAGAGTAATCCCTCCCGAGCTCGGGGAGGAGATGGTTTTTACTATCTTTCGAGCTACCCCAAAGAGACAAAGATCTTTGAAGATCTTCCGAACCACCCTCCTGACTTCAAGAAGGCTTTTTTCTGGACAGACGGTCTGTCCCCGTCTCGACACCGTTCGTTCAGGCGGATTCGTAAGTGTTCTCGTTACTTTCTATTTTTAAGCTCGGAATTTTAGCCCTAAAATCCATATTTAGTTGAAGTGTACCTCGTCTTTCAGCTAACTTTCAGCGTCCCACCCCTGACGAAACAATGAAGGAGCACAGAGAGGCTCTGCTCCGACTCCCATACGGCAGGAGGTCTCTCTCATTTCTATTACATGAGGACAAGCTACGAGCTTGTGGGTTGTTGGGACAGGGCCAGTCAACCTCTGACTGGTCCAGTAAGAAATATGAACGCTGGGAGGAAGTGCCACTGCCCACAGGCATCCTTCCTCCGAGGAGAGAAAGGAAAGCATCTCCCCAATTCGCTCGAGAAGTCCGCGGTCGGGAAATGAGGCCAATGACGAAGCCTCGAGTTCGGACTCCGGAGGAGGTAAAACCCTTCCTACTTCGCGAATGTGGTCCCCCACTTTGTTAAAACACAGGCCCAATAGACTAGTCTCGTGCCCACAGGATAGATACCACTTCTACATATGGAGTTGGGTAGATGACTGTGTCCATAGGTTTGATAGTGGGCTCGGGAAATATGATACCTTGTACACCACGGACGAGGTGTGGAATGGGATAGCGGTGCAGTATGGGACCAATGACTATAGGGACCTCTCGAGGTTATCACCAACTTATAGGGAAGGCACTCCCCCCGCCTCTTCTGAAGACGGGGGAATTTCATGGTCCCCAAGCTCGAGCTCGGGGAAGAGTCTCAGTTAGGTTTTTTCTTCAACTGATTTACATCTTTTCCCAAAGTTATTATCATTGTTTAACTCACTGTCATTATGCAGGTGCCATGAATCCCGACCTCGACGCCGTGCTCTTTAGTGATGGGGGAGCTGGCACCCAGAAGAGCAAACGCCCGAGGATACCAAAGAGGCCCGACCGACAGTCCAAGGTACCTAAACGTCACGAGACGACTCCCACGGCCCAGATCACTGCGAACACCTCCAAGGAGCCGACTGCCCAGGTTGATGGGTCAGGCTCTACTGCATCCATCTCGCAGCTTCCCACCGAGACCCGGTTAATAGTTGCTCGGCCTCCGAAGAAACCTTCTACCTCAACGGTTCAGCTGCCAACGGCCCGAACTCATACTGAGGAATATGTACTTGATGGCGCCGCTGGGACAGAAGGGGCGCTTCTCAGCTCGGACGTCCTTTCTCGGGTGGGTCAGAGCTTTTCTGGCTTTGGTGCCGACCTCTGGGACCTCGTGCGCAAGGCCTCGGACTGCAACTGTAGAGTCCAAGAACTTTACTTAGCTAATTGTTTAGTAGTATTATAGTATGTTTAGTGTTATCATTGTTACTTTGGATTTTTGGTTCAGACCGGGAGTTATTTGGACACTCATAGTAGTACTTATAGATTTTCTAAGTTTAACCTATAGTTTAAGAATATTAAGTATAACCTAAGGTTTGATTAATGTGTCTGATATTAAGGATTATATTATTATATTATAAGGTTTAGACATCAACCAATAGGATTTTAAGCACATGTTTTGAATGGTAATTAAGGATTAAGTATTTTTGAGGATTAAATTAAATAAGGGTAAAAGTTTGAATGTATAGGGTCAGTCAGCAGCTTTGAGCACGTTGAGGGCTTAGTCAAGGCTGTTTACTCCATTCAAACTCAGCTAAAAATGTGTAAATTCGTGTTTAAATATTCAGCGTATGCCGATATATCGCAGCTATAGGGGGCGATATGTCGCAGCACGTAGATACGGAAAACACGAATCGATGCACGGTCGCCTCGGGAACAAAGGTCCAGGCGATATATCGCCTCCACCAGCATGAATTCAAATACTTTTGAATTCCTTTCCCTTCAGCCATTCAAACTCCTTCAACAGTCCAGCATCTTCTGAACGAGTCTTCAGCCTCTGCTGAACGATTATTCAAATGATTTTCACTTAAAAAGCCATTATTTTTATTCAAGTAAAATCAAGATATTTTCATTCCCAAACTCTATAAATAGGACCTAGTACCCAGCCATTATTCACCATTTGCTCTAAGTTCAGAGGCTGCTAGTGTTAAGTGAGTGTGAGAGTGTAAACACTTGGTTTGGGGAAAAACTATAAGCTTAAACATCATAAGCTTATCAAACACTTTGGGAAGTGAGTTCTATAGTATTTCGGTGAAGGTTAGATTGATCTTGCAATCTTTGAGGTAAACCCAAAACTCTAGTTCTTTTCTGTATTTTTATGTTATTTCCTTTCTCAAAACCTTCTACTCAGTCCCCTAACCTTATTCTTATTTTGGTTAGGGAATCCAAGCTTTTAAGCATATAAGTCGGTAAGTATGTTTTCTATGGTTTAGTCTTTCCATCTCTTTCATTTCATCTCCTTTCTTTAGACTTACTCTTTCTTATGGTTTTAGGAGTGTTCCAACAATCCCAACTCAGTCCATAATCTCGGTAACTTTGGTAAGGAAATAGGCTAGAATCAACATGTTATGTGATTATGTTATCTATATGTTTTATGTTATTAAAAGTGTTATGATATATGTGTATGTTTGTAGGCTTGGGCATATGACCCATATGACTAACAAGACCCCAAATGGGTTATGGGCATATGACCTACTTAGCTAGTAGGACCCCACTAATCCCATGGGCATATGCTTGTTTAGTCTATGGGACCCCAAGTAATAATGGCCATTATAATAAGTGTATGTTATATGTATTATGTTAAGTCTTTATGTTTTCTTATGAAATTATGTATGTGACTTTGTGTTAGATTTTCCTTACTGGGCATTAGGCTCACTCCTTTCTGTTTATGTGCAGGAAAATAAGCTTAGAGGCGGAAAGATTCGTGACGCTTGGAGGATGTGTATCGATGATGAATGGAGTCAAGGGGCCGAGCGTTATTCGATTCGAGGATATAGTCTCCTTTTATGTTTTTATGGTTTTTATGTGTATTTTCCGCATTATTATGTAATGTCCTTTATTTTAAATCATGTTTTGTTTTAAAAGCAATGGGATCCCATAATCCTTCTTAGTATTCTGTTTCTTTGTAAATAACTCTTATTTTTCAAGTTACTCAATAAATTATGGTATTTTTGTAAAAATGTAAGTTTTATGTATAGTTTCGATAATGGTCCAATTAGTCTAGATTAGTGGGTCATTACAGCAACACTCTTTATGAGAAGAGTATCGAACTCTCCGCCGCGGTAGCCTTCTCAACTCTATTTAGAGTATTTATGTCTCTTATTATAATTCTGATTCATTCTTTGTGTTTCAGGCCCTTGTTGTTTCAGCGCAACTCAACTACAAGCTGACCAACGAGGTGCAAACGAGCTTATCTCTGGCTCAAAAGTCGAAGGATCTCGAGCTGAAGATGGCTCACGAGCTCAAAGACTCGAAGTCTGAACTTGAAAAATTGAAGACCCGTCTCGAGGAGCTTGAAAAGTCAAACGCTGAGCTCGAGAAGGCCAATGCCAAGCTCGAAGAGGAGAAGTCTGCCACCCTCGATTTCATGGAGAGCGAGAAGACCCGCCTCCTGAATGAGTCTAAGGAGTAGAGGGAGAAAGCGGTCGACCAGGCCATGTACAAACTTTGGGCCGACAATGCCGAGCTTGACACCAGCTTCCTGGGTCCTCTCGAAGCCACATATGTTGAGCGGTGGAATGCCCGTCTTTTGGCAAGTGCAGCTGCTCGAGAGGCGGGCCAGCAGGATAGTCATGCTATTCGTCCTGAGGAATCCGGTGCCACTGATGCTGAGAAGGCCAAGGAGACTCCTCTTCCTTAAATCCGATCTCGGAGAAATCAGTTATCGGGGCTGCGTCCCCTTATGTAATTATTTTATGCCCATGGGGCTGATACAATTTCTTTAACTAATTCTTTTACATGCTTTACATTTCTTGGCTCGAAATATTTTGCACATTTTTATAATTGATGAACCGGTTATGTTTATTTACGCATACAAACATAGTTTGGATTTAGGCTCGAAATTCGATGCATTCATGCATAGTTTATTCGAATTATCCGTTTCCGACCTCGTTATTTATCAAGGTCGGATATTACTTCAACCATGAACTCGAAAGTACTTATATGGTATGTAATATGAATGATTTGGTTATCTTTTTAGTCACTTTTCCTCATCCTCAGTATTTTGGCTCCGAGGTTAAGAGTTCGAAACTATATTTCTAAGATATTCCAGCCTCGATCTCGACATATTTTGCAATAGGTTTAGGTTCCCATTTATCATCGATCGATAACTTGGCTGGTTTGTTCCAAACCTGTTAAGCTTGCACATCTGGTTAACCCAAATGTTTTAGGCTTTTGGTAGTTTGGTTATGTCCGAACTATCTTAGCCCGCGTATTTGGTTATATCCAAACACTTAGTATGTTTTCGATAACTCGGTTAAGTCCGAACTATCTAAGCCCGCGTATTTGGTTATATCCAAACACTTAGTATGTTTTCGATAACTCGGTTAAGTCCGAACTATCTAAGCTTGCTCGGTTAAGTCCGAACTATTTAAGCTCGCGTATTTGGTTATATCCAAATACTTTATGTTTTATTTATTATTTTTTATTTTTTAAGCTGGTGGTATGTATACCAATGATGCCCCCTTAATATCCTATGAGTGTGACCATAGGTTATTAAATTAAGAGAGATTGCAAAAAACAAAAAAAATTACATGCGAAACAAAGTAGACATGTTATTCAAAAACAAACTAACAGATAAAAAATCATGGTTACAGGCAACACTTTTCCTATACTATTGATAATAAGGTCTAAGGTGTTCGCCATTCCATGCTCGTGGTATGAGGCTCCCATCTAATCTCGCAAGTTTGTATACGCCAGGGCGGATGACTGATTCTATCTGGTATGGTCCTTCCCAGTTTGGCTCGAGTACTCCTGCTGCTGGATCTCGGGTTGCTAAGAATACGCGTCTCAATACCAGATCTCCTACTCCGAACTTTCGATCTTGAACTCTTTTATTGAAATATCTTGTGGTTCGTTG
Organism: Humulus lupulus; assembly: GCF_963169125.1. Taxonomy (NCBI): domain Eukaryota; kingdom Viridiplantae; phylum Streptophyta; class Magnoliopsida; order Rosales; family Cannabaceae; genus Humulus; species Humulus lupulus. The sequence goes on along the minus strand of NC_084800.1, from coordinate 89,265,125 downwards.
CTGGTAAGCAGCATTTCTCAGCTGAGCCTCCTCCCTTTTTTCTTCGATCGAGTCTAAGGTTTCTTCGAGCTGAGTATGATTGGAGCTCTGGTCGTAAATCTGAGTTCGAATCGTTGGAATTTCGACCTGAATGGGCAGCATTGCCTCGCAGCCGTATGCCAGAGAAAATGGGGTATGTCCAGTTGATGTCCGAGCTGTAGTTCTATATCCCCAAAGGACTTGAGGTAATTCCTCAGGCCATCGTCCCTTTGCTTCTTCCAAATTTTTCTTCAAAGAACTTTTGAGAGTTTTATTAACGGCTTCGACCTGACCATTCGCCTGAGGGTGAGCCACTGACGAAAAGCTCTTTATTATACCGTTCTTGTTACAAAAGTTGGTAAATAAGTCGCAATCAAACTGGGTTCTGTTGTCAGACACAATCTTTCTTGGCACTCCATATCGGCATACGATGTTCTTTACCACAAAATCTAGGATCTTCTTCAAAGTTATGGTCGCCAATGGTTCAGCCTCCGTCCATTTTGTGAAGTAATCAACCACGACCACAACATACTTTACTCCTCCTTTGCCAGTTGGGAGCGAGCCTATGAGGTCGATGCCCCACACCGCAAAAGGCCATGGGGATGTCAACATGGTCAGTTCGGAAGGTGGAGCTCGGGGTATCGTGGCGAATCTCTAGCATTTGTCGCACTTTTTCACGTACTCGAAAGAGTCCGTTTTAATGGTTGGCCAGAAATATCCTTGGCGTATAACCTTCTTGGATAGGCTATGCCCCCCGGTATGGTCTCCGCAGAACCCTTCATGAATTTCTTCAATAATCTTCTTTGCCTCGGGAGGAGTTACACATCTGAGCAATGGCATGGAATACCCTCTTCTGTATAGCCTTCCGTCCAGGATGGTGTAACGAGGAAGTTGATACATTAGTTTCCGAGCCTGATTTCGATCTTTTGGAAGAATTCCATTTTCGAGGTACTCAACTATCGGGCTCATCCAGGTCGGCTCTGTCTCGATCATACACACATCTTCCTCGTCAGGCTCAGTAATGCTGGGTGCTGACAGGTGTTCTACGGGTACAACATTCAGCTCCTCATTTTCGGCGGAGGTGGCGAGCCGAGCTAAGGCATCGACATTTGAGTTTTGTTCTCGGGGAACCTGTTCGATTGCATAAAACTCAAAAAACTCTAATGCGGACTTTGCCTTCTCCAGATAAGCTGCCATTTTTGTACCACGAGCCTGGTACTCTCCCAAGATTTGATTAACCACGAGCTGGGAGTCGCTGTAGCAATGTATAGCTTTGGCCTTGAGCTCTTTTGCTATTCGTAGTCCCACAAGTAAAGCCTCGTACTCAGCTTCATTATTAGATGCCTTAAAGCCGAACCTTAACGCAGAGTGAAATTTGCTTCCTGCAGGGGTGATCAGAATAACTCCTGCCCCCACTCCATTTTCATTTGACGACCCGTCGACGTAAAGTTTCCACAGCTCGTGGGCCGTGGTTGTTACCTCGTCGTCGGCTATACCGGTGCACTCCACTATGAAATCCGCCAACGCTTGTGCCTTAATGGTCGTTCTCGGATGGTAGGTGATCTCGAATTGTCCGAGCTCAACAGCCCACTTTAGGAGTCGACCAGACGCCTCTGGTTTAGACAAGACTTGCCTTAATGGTTGATCTGTCAGTACATGGATAGGATGTGCCTGAAAGTAAGGGCGGAGCTTGTGAGATGAGTGGATTAGACTGAGGGCGAGCTTCTCCATCAGTGGATATCTTGATTCTGCCCCCAGTAATCTTTTACTGATATAGTAGACGGGTTTCTGTAATTTCTCTTCTTCTCGTACGAGCACCGCGCTTATCGTGTGTTCGATAGTTGAGAGGTATAGGAACAGTATTTCCCCCGTCTCAGGCTTCGATAGGATGGGCGGTTCGGCTAAGTGCTTTTTGAGCTCCTGAAAGGCTAGCTCGCACTCATCTGTCCATTCGAACTTCTTACTTCCTTTTAATAAGTTGAAGAATGGGAGATCGCGGTCCGTTGACTTCGAGATGAACCTGCTCAAAGCTGCCATCCTGCCAGTCAAGCTTTGAACATCTTTATGTTTCCGAGGCGAAGGCATATCGATCAGGGCCTTTATTTTGTCGGGATTAGCCTCGATCCCACGAGAGTTGACAATGAAACCCAGAAATTTTCCTGAAGACACCCGAAAAGTGCACTTCTGAGGATTCAACTTCATGTTGTATTTTCTGAGCACGCCAAAGCACTCTTCGAGGTCATCAACATGGTTCTTGTTAAGTTGAGACTTTACAAGCATGCCGTCAACATAAACTTCCATGTTGTTCCCTATTTGCTCTGAGAACATCATGTTTACGAGCCGCTGGTACGTGGCTCCGGCATTCTTGAGTCCGAATGGCATGACATTGTAGCAGTAGAGCCCTTTATCTGTGATGAAGCTTGTATGCTCTTGGTCGGGGGCATGCATGGGAATCTGGTTATATCCAGAATAGGCATCCATGAACGACATCAGACCATGCCCCGTCGTGGCGTCTACGAGCTGGTCAATTCTCGGCAGGGGAAAACAATCTTTCGGGCAGGCCTTGTTGAGGTCCGAGTAGTCAATGCACGTTCTCCACGTCCCATTGGGCTTCGGGACCAACACTGGATTGGCCACCCAGTCCGGGTAAAAAGCGTCCCTTATGAAATTATTTGATTTCAGCCTGTCCACCTCCTCTTTTAGTGCTTTCTTTCTGTCTTCATCCAGCTGCCTTCGCTTTTGCTGCTTCAGGGGAAAGCTTTTGTCTATATTCAATGCGTGGCTCGCTACATTAGGGCTTATTCCCACCATGTCGGAGTGTGACCACGCGAAGACATCCTGGTTTTTCTTCAGAAAGAAAATTAATTGCTATTTTGATTCATCTTGGAGGTGTTTCCCGACCTTCACCTTCTTTGAGGGATCAGCTTCCTCGAGCAGAACTTCTTCGAGCTCCTCCAAAGGTTGGAGGTCAACTTTTTCCTCAATCCTCGGATCGATCTCCTCATCAATTTCTAAAACTGTCCCATCTTTATTCTGTATGACAACGAGTGCTTGAGCGCTCGTTTGTTTCTTTCCCCTCAAGGAAATGCTGTAGCACTCCCTTCCTGCCAATTGATCTCCTTTCAATGTTCCGACTCCGCTCGGAGTTGGGAACTTAAGGGCTAGATGCCTTACAGATGAAACTGCCCCCAGCCCGACCAGGGCGGGTCTCCCGAGCAGTACATTGTAGGCAGATGGTAACTCTACTACCACGAACTCCATCATCTTGGTCACCGAGACTGGATAGTCTCCCAAGGTCACAGGGAGTTCGATGGACCCCATACAGGCGGTTCCTTCTCCAGAAAAACCGTACAAAGTGGTTGCACAAGCCTTCAGGTCGCGAAGGGAGAGTCCCATTTTCTCTAGTGTTGCTTTATAAAGAATGTTAACTGAGCTCCCATTGTCTATGAGAACTCGGCGCACTCTTTTGTTGGCAAGCTGCAGGGTGATGAAAAGTGGATCATGATGAGGGAACTGGACATGGGAGGCATCTTCTTCGGTGAAGGTTATAGGCTGAGTTTCAACTCTTTGGCTTTTTGGTGCCCTTGGTTCGGGTTCATAAGGAGACCCTTCCCCTGTCTTCAGCTCATTCACATATCGCTTTTGAGCATTTCTACCCCCTCTTGCGAGATGAGGACCTCCCGAGATGGTTATTACGTCCTCTCCATCTATCGGCGGAGGCCTGTCTTCTTCCCGAGATCGGGAGTTATTATTCTGTGCTGCCGGAAGCGCGGCTACTCTCTGGCTGGCAATAGTCTGTCCAGTATTCTGGTTTTTGACATACTGCCGGAAATAACCTCTCGAGATCAACCCTTCGATCTCGTCCTTCAGCTGTCGGCACTCATCAGTTGTGTGTCCGGTGTCCCTATGAAACCGGCAATACTTGCTGGAATCCCTCTTGGACTTTTGATTCCTCATAGGGTCCGGACGCCTGAAGGGGACCTGGTTTTCATTTGCCAGGTATATGTTTTCCCGAGACTCGTTGAGCTCGGTGTGCACTTTATATACGGAGAAATACCTTTCTCCTTTCTTCTTCTTTCCACCATCAGCCTCGGGGTTATTTCCCTCGCTCTTTTTCCTCTTGGAGGGATTCTCCGAGGTAGGCTGTGGAGCTGCTGGGTCAGCCGAGGTTGAGGCGGAGTTAATGTTTATCGTTGTAGTTTCGGTCTGCGAGGTCGCCTTGAGCGTTGACCTCGCCTCCTCTACATTGACAAATCTCTGCGCTCGTCTGTTAAACTCGGTTATCGACCTCACCAGTTTCCCTTGCATGTCATCCCAAAGGGCACTCCCGGGTAAAACACCAGCTCGGATAGCCATTAGGTGCCCACTGTCATCCACATCTCGAGCTCGGGCGACCTCAAGATTAAATCTTGTTAGATAGCTTTTCAGTGTTTCGCCCGGCTGTTGTCGGACGTTGGTCAAAGTGGATGCCTCTGGTCTGACTCCCATCATAGCCCGGAATTGCTTCTTGAAGTCCTTAGACAACTGATCCCATGAGGTTATCGAGTGTCTCTTGTACTTCTCGAACCAACTCTTGGCAGGTCCGGCTAATGATGTTGGAAACAACATGCATCTGAGCTCGTAACCCACGTTACTAGCTCTCATGATAGTGTTGAATGTACTCAGGTGGCTACATGGGTCGGTTTTTCCTTCAAACGCTGGGACGTGAGGAATCCGGAACCCTTGAGGAAACTGAGTGTTAGAAATATTGGGAGCAAACGCCTCAAGCTCCTCATCGGAGTCCTCGTATCGACCATTCCCTCGTTCATTCTTCAAAAGCCTAAAGGCTTTTTCGAGCTGATCAATCCTTTCTTGGACTGGGTCCTTAGGGGGTGTCTGGAATTGATAATCATTAATCGCGATCACAGGCTCGCGTCTCCGTGGGGGATCTCTACGCCCATTCAGATGATTCCTTAGATCTGGATTTGTCTGATCTCCTTTCCCCCTACTCTGATTCAGATGATTTCGTAGGTCAGGATGGCTCTTGTGATTTCCAGTATTTTTACGACCCCGGTCGTGTTTACTGACGGACCTAGTTTCTCCGGACTCATCACTGGTGAAACTCATTGATCGGTCATTTCGTGGTGGATCCTTTCTACGTCGCCTTGTCTCCGCAGTGCGAGATCGGGACGTCTGACTCCTCTCAGATGGCGCGCCTCTCTGCCCCTGGAACGTCTCTCTGTTTCCTTGTCTTTCCCCTATACGCCCTTGATCCTGATCTCGACCAGGTTGAGCGTTTCTGCGGGGAGGTGAAGGATATCTTATGGGAGATGGAGGGAACCGTATAGGTGACGGTGGTTGTCGTCCTTGCCTCGGCCTGGAGGGTCCAGAATTTGCCCGAGATGGGCCAATTGCGTTCGGTGCACTACCAGGAACCTGAGTCCGAGCCTCGGCAGGAGCTCGGTTGTTCTCAGTTCCTGCAGGCACTTCCACAGGTGGATTAGGCGGGACCCGAGCTCGTGTACTCCTCTGAGGCCTAGAAGGAGCAGATGGCTCTGTTGGTGCTGGAGGTTGTGCTGGCCTCCTTGTGGCAGCATTTTTTCGTGGACGTCCACGGGGCCTCCGGGGAGGAACGTGCATGTCCCTTGGAGGAGGGACTTGGTCTTCGCGCGGAGGCGGGGGCTGAGCCACCTGCGCCTCTGCGGCTATCCTAGTCAACTCCTCGTTACGTTTGTTGGCTTCTGCCAACAACTGTTTCAGCTGCCGATTCTCCAATTCCACAATAGGGACATAACGTTCAGGGTTATAGTACATGTCCTCATCCCTTGGTTGTGGAGGTGGTCCCCGGGAATCAGAGGACCCACTCCTTTCATCAGCGTCCGGGTTCTCCATTGGCTGTTTTCCAGGACGCCTTGGGTAATTTTCTTCAGGAGTGTTCTGATTGTTTGCAGCCATGAATCTCTCAGGGATGGATGCTTGAGGCTCTCAATGAAAGCACCAAACTGTTGACGCCGTTTTTCGTCAACAGATAAAAGAAGAGAGCACGTAAACAATTAAAGACAATGGCCAAAAGAAACAAACGAATCAAACACACGGTTTTTTACGTGGTTCAGCAGTTAAATCTGCCTAGTCCACGAGTCTCTGTTATTAACCTCAAGATTATCTCTGAACAATTCTTTAGCAAGAATTCTCCAGAGTTTTCTCTCAAGGATCAGAATTTCGGCCCTTTACAATGGTGCATGGCTTCTCTATTTATAGAGAAGGATGCAGAATACTATCCCACATATTTTGGGCAGTTACTCTTTTGTGAATAAAAATAAATGGCTTTAAATGCCAATAATCAGATATTAAAGGAAACGTCCCCCAAAGATCAGGAAGCGTATAACTGTATTAAATAATATCCCACAATTCTTGGGGATTTACATCAATTAATGAGGGCTACATCTCATAGTTATTATACTTGTAGATATTCAAGGTGGTTATAGCGTATCTTCAAGGCTCCAGCATTTCTGGTCTCGTGTCATTGTGCGAGCCACTGACATCTCTCGAGCTAACGTTTCTTTCGAGATGGGATATCGAGCTCAAGAACCATGCTCCGAAGTTCCTGAAGATGAAGGTGTTCTCAGAGCTGCCTTTCGAGATCGAGGTCATTTCGAGATAACCGCATTCGAGATCATACATCATACCCTGCAGGTTCGACTTACGATCCTAGATCACTCTAATCCTCACGAGACCACTTGTTGCGAACTCAACTTTCGAGGTCATATTTACTATGGCTCGAAATCTGGGTATAACACACATATATACAAATATTTAACTACAAAAAAACATATACCAAAACTAATTTTTTTTATTAATACAAAAAAAATTATTAAATACATATTTACAAAAATATCACAATTAATATAAAACAATTTAAAAATATGAACATACATTATTAATCTGGTTTTTTTAAATTCATACTTTAACTAAAATACATATATCGCAAAATACAATATAATAAATATTAACAAGCAAAATTAAACAAATACATATAACACATTAAAATTAAAAAAAAATCATATTCAAATTTGTTTTTTAAATTTTACAAAAAAAATTAATAAATACAAAAAACATATATTATAAAAGTAACTTAAATATAGTTGTTATTAAGATAAAAAAATACATATAAAGCATTAAAATAAAAATTAATGTTAACGACTATATTTTTTGTAATTAATGTTAATTTTCCTAAGACTAACAAAATTTGGGCAGCATAACAACTATATTTTAAACTATCCCAAAATTTTATAAAACCTGCAAACTACACACAAAAATATACATAATATTACTAGATCAATATACAGAATATTCCCAGAGCATGCACAACATAAACGTATATTTACTTAAAATTTCTAAAATATGATTTTTAATTGCTAAAATTTAATCTTATTATAATACCAAATCTAATCTCATAATCTTAAGATTAATCGAATACTAATTAAATTAATTTCTAATTATGAGATTATATTAGATCATCTAATGTAATTATTTTTACTATACTATCATGCACAACATAAAATTTAATTTTTTTCTTGTACCTCTTTTTTTAAAATTTAAAACAGAAAATAAAAATAAAAAAAAAACAAAAAACAACAATTAAATCATATATAAACAGAAATAAATAAATAAAAAATACAAAAATACAAAACAGAAAAAGAAAAAAAACATAAATATAAATATAACCATACATTTTTCAGTTGAAATATATATATATTAGTTTATATATAATATATATATTAATTTAAATATATAATATATCAAATTATATATAATATAATATATATCATTTTATATATAATATATAATATAATATATATCGGTATATAATATATATAAGTTTATATATCAGTATATTATAATATATAATATAACATATATATATAATATAACATATATAAATATATATATATCGGTATACCCTCGGTTCGGTCGGCGTGGTGGTCCGGCGGTGGCGCGGTGGTCCGGTCGGCGTACTAAAACAGAGAAACAAAAAATGAAATGAGTAGAAAATTTAGGGGCAAAACAAACAAAAAAATAAAACAATTTACACTTGAGAGAGATGGAGCCGTTGAAGAAGATAGTGTTTGAAAAAAAATGAGAGAAAGAGCGTCGGAGAAATTAACAGAGGAGAGAGAGAGAGTTTTGTTCTGAAAAAATTTGAGAGTGAAATGGGGAAGAAGAAGGCTTGCGGCTGTGATAAATCGTTATGACTTTTGCCGGCGCGTTTCGTTGCGCCGGCAAAAGTCAAAAAATGCGCCGGTAAAGGCACTTAGTAAACCCTACCACAAAACGGCGTCGTTTTACTAATGCCCTCTTTTGCCGGCGCATTTTTTGACTTTTGCTGACGCAACGAAACGCGCCGGCAAAAGTATACCCACCTATTTCTTCTAAACGTGCAAAATTCAAAAACACGTTGACTTTTGCCGGCGCGTTAAGTGAAATGCGCCGGCAAAAGTTTGTGGGTTTTTACATATAAAAATCTGATTGGACTTTTCTTGGCGCAATTCGGGGTTGCGCCGGCAAAGGTACTCCATTTTTAAAAGTGATCACTTTTGCCGGTGCAACCCCAGAATTGCGCCGGGAAAAGTCACCTTTGCCGGCGCAAATTTGCGCCGGCAAAGGTGCTTGTTTTTGCCGGCGCAATTCGCCAGTTGCGCCGGTGAAAGTTGCTTTTACCGACGCAATTCCGAATTGCGCCGGCATAAAGCTTATTTCTTGTAGTGTAGTAGTACATACACTCAAAATAATTTGTAATGGTACAATCAAATTTTGTCATACAACAATAATCTTTTGTTTCATTGTCAAACTTAAATGAGTCATTCGTCTACAAAAAAACAAACATAAATTAACAAAATATTTTAGAATCAAAATTAAACAATAGTTTTCTTTTCAAAATATAAAGATACTAGCCAAAGCCAAGTAATTAACAATATATATATATATATGGCACAAATAATCTTTTCAAAAACATGAAATGAAAGGAAAAAAAATCAGAAATGATCTAAATTTTCAAAATTTTAAAATAAGTAATGATCACAGTTTAAGTTACATTGTTAGTAATGATACTCTGTTTTTTTTTTCCTTAGTAACTCATATATTTTAGAATTTTATTATATGGTCCCTCAGTATAGAAAAAAAATATTAATAAGTTAGAAACATGTAAATATAAAGTTAATATTTGATTGATTGGTTATAATTACTTAAGAATTAATATTATTAAAAAAATTGTTTGAGTATTATTATATATATATTAATTTTAAAAAACGTATCAAAATTTTACTACTCATTATTAGTTGAAATATTCTTGCATTCTAGTTATATATATATATATGCATCTTTATTTAAAATTTCAACAAAATATTAATAATATTAACAGATAAATTTATTCTAAATAATAATAATTACAATAATATTAATAATGAAAACAATAACTTTTCAAATTCAGATTGTTAAATATCTATTTGAATACCCATTTGTGTCAATATTTTTTTCATTTTATTTTTTATATAAAAAAATGAGTGAATTAATTTTGATTAACATCATTTAAATCTCATTCTATTATTTTTTGTAATTTGATGCTTAGTGTATTATTTTGGGAACTCGAAAAAAAAATTCATAGAATTTAATCTTCGCTATTTGTATATGTATAAATAATTATATCGGAGTCAACATGTTGGGAATTTAAACTATTTATATATGTATAATAATCAAGATACAAAAAGATTAACTACAACTACAGTGAAAAACACAAACACAAATCTATAAAATGACATATCTCTAATTTAAAAGAATTAAAAATAGAAAAAAAGATTATAATATCTTACCTGAAGGCGAAGTGCCTGACTGTAATAACCGAAACGGAAATAAAGTATAGATTTGATTTTGTAAACAAAAGTCAAGAAGAAAAACAAGAAGAATAGAAAGAAAAAAAAAAGTGATAGAAGCACAATAACAATAATGAAGAAGAGAAGAAGTCAAAAGAAAAACGATAAGAAGAGAAAAAAAAAATGATGTTTACCTTAGATAAATTAGACTGATATTTATAGGGTAGAATTGTCTATTAATTTTTAAATATAAAAAAAAACGAAAGTAAAATATCAAAAAAGTTTTCAGGATAATCTCATTCATTCTCATTCATTAAGGAGATGAAGAGAGAATATTTTATTTTCTTTTCTCCTAAATTTATGTGGGTCCTACTAATATTTCTTATTCCTAAAATTTAGTAAACAGTTAAATGAGAATGGTTACCATGTAAATAATTCATTTTCCCTTAAAGTAAACATGCCCCGAAAGAAGTAACAAAATCTTCACATTCTTTTTGGTAGAGCCATATATAGGCAGGTGAGATAGTTACCCCACCTCAATTTATTTTATGTATATAACTAATTTATTTACTTTTGCAATTTAATTAGTAAATTATTGTGTGCCCTAACAAAAAATATATCTACCTGTTTTAAATAATTTATTAAAATCAATTCTGTATATATTTTAAAAAATACAAAATAAATTAAGTTTATCTCTTGTAAATATTGATACCAAAAAAAAATAATGAATACCAAATAACAAATCATGAATACTTAATAGTAATTTTTTTGAATTAGTCTTAAAATGTTTTTAATGTTTTATCCATGTTTATAAAGGTATATTCATTTGCTTCTATTTTAATTTTATTTTTCTTTCTATTTTTAAACCAATTTCTCAAATTAGTAGTTTAAATTTTAATAATCAATATTCATTAGAATGAAATGTATCTATTAACAATATGTATATATATATATGTGATGTATCTTATTTTATTATTTTCAAATTTAATTTCCTAGGTTTTAGGATATTTGTGTCAAGGAATCTATTCATATTATCAAGGGAAATTTGATTTTTGATGCATAAAAAGGAGTTCTATGTCAAAATATTACCAAGCTAAAACAAACATCATAATTTTATCTTAGTATTCCCTTTCATTCCCAAAATGCCCCTAACATAAGTTTCCCTTTTTTTTTTCTCCTATTGTCTTCTCCCTCTCTATCTCTCACGTTTTCCCTCTCTATCTCCTCTAGACTCTCATACACAAAGGCAACCACCAGTATCTTAATCTATACTAATTTTCTAGCTCATTTTGGATTTCGGATCTATGAGCAAGTTGTGAATCCTTTCAAGCCAAGAAACTTCATTTTGGATTCTCTTTCGAATCTAGGGGCAAAAATCATATGGGTAAAGTATATATTTGTTATATGTAGTGAGAAAACTTGTTTATCTACACTGCTTGTTCTATTTCGAACAGATCTGTGTATGCCTTCATGTTTTATTGTAATTTTTCACTGTCGGAATGAATTTTCGTTCATTTCTGGGTTTTTCGTATGCCTCGATGATTTTCGATGAAACTCGATAGGCCTCGATGGATTGCATGAATAGAGGCTCGATAGACCTCAGCGTGCCTCGATTGTGTTATGATTTTAACACCTCGATGAGGCTCGATGGTCCTCGATGGATCTCGATAAAACCCTCATACATTTTTGTCCATTGGCTACCTCGATATGCCTCGATGGACCTCGATAGAGGCATAGAACTTAATATATATAGTATGTGCCTCGATATGCCTCGATGGACCTCAATGGGTTCATAAGAATTTTTTTGGGTAGTCTGCATTGATGTGCCTCGACTGTCCTCGATAAGTCATAAGAATTATATTGGATTGTCTGCCTCAATTGTACTCAATAGACATTGATAGGCCTCGACATATCTCGATAGAAATTGATTTTTTGCTGTTTTATGTTATAGTTTTAACTTTTTACCTATTTTTTTGTTTTTTTGATATAGATTCGACTGTTTCCATATTTGTTGCATTCAATGGTGTTTGGGAAATGGAAAATAGGGATTGGATTTTCAAGGATGCTGAAAATCAAGTTCTGCCTTTGGAGAAGGGTGTGACATATGAGCAACTACTTAACATTCTATACGAAGAGCTTGAAGTGGATAAATGTGTGTATGACTTGAAACTTGAGGTCCCGTGCACATGCCTCTCACATTCCATCAAACCTACCGTTATAAAAAATGATAGGCATGTGTGTGCACTCATTGGGTTAGCATCAAAATCTGTAGAGAAGTAGATTCCTCTATGTGTAACATTGGTTAAGAATGGAGGTGTAATAAATGGACTGGCCTCTCCCAGCGTTAATAAAGAAGTTCGATTTAAAGAGAACATTTCTCCCCCATGTCATGGTTTCAAAGGAACTCAAAGTGAGGTTGGGGCATTTGTTCCCGAGAAAAATCCAGACGTTATAGTCCATGATGATATCCCTATTAGAGATCTGCCATATTTTAATGACACAACGAAGTATGATCCCGATGGCTACGATCCTTATGTCAACGACGATCCTGTTGCCGATGCAGCAGATGTTGGTGGGCCAGATATTAGGGCATATTTGCCAACTCAGAGTTCAAATGTTATGGTAGTTGAGGAGCGCAGAATAGAAGATTGGCAAACACCTGGGACCAGTAGTAGTCGTCCAGGTCCAAGTATAACCGATGATAGTTTTAGATGGAGTTCTCCATTGGACTTAGGTGAAGATCGTAGAACATGGAGTGCTCCCATGTTCACCAAAGAGGATATAGAGGCCTCACATCAACATCATTCCTCAACTGGCAAAGCTTCAGGAGAATTGCACCTTGGCAAGTTCTTTCAGAACAAGCTTGAGTTGAAAACCAAAGCAGCCATATTTTCGATGAAGAATAATTTTGAGTTTATGGTGAAGAAATCTGGTACTGATGTGTGGTACATTACCTGCAAGGATCCTGATTGTGGTTGGAGATTAAGGGGAAATATTCCTGGATGATCCGATCACTTGAAAGATGCTCTCTCAACTCATCTGGGGACGATGTGTTCCCCAAATTTAGCTCAGTAACTAGGGCAAACTCTGCAATCCCAAATCTACAAAGAGTGTTGCCCACGTAGAACTGACCCTCTTCAGGCTTCTTGCTTTCCACCTTACACAACATCTTGATGCAATAGAACCCTAGAAAAAATAAAGGGCTTTGCCTTAAAGAACTGTCTCAACGGGCATGCCTCTGCCCATTCAATAAGCCCATGCCTCCTAAACTGTTCTATAAGGGTATCCAAGTAAGCACAACCCATATAAGTGACATGACCAGGAAAATGCTTTTCCAACAGTGCAATAAGGTCAGACATCTGAAAAAAAAAAAAAAATTGCTAGTAATATATTTTTAAGAAATCTTGTCAATCAAGCCCCATTAATGCTTTTGCCAACACAAGAAAATAAAACGACCACTAACATTAAAGGAAGCTATCATTAATCAAGCCTCCATTAATGCTAGCCGCTATTTTCTTTACTTATATTGGTGCCCTAAAACTCATATAATTTTAGCCGAATTGTTAAAAATACAATTTTAAAAATTTTGGGAAACATCGAGGACCATCGAGGACCATCGAGGACCATCGAGGCCCATCGAGGTAAAAAAAATAAATCAAAAGGTAGATAAAATTATCGAGGCCTGTCAAGGTCTCACACAATATTGATGCTGACCATTACTGTCGAGGTCTATCGAGGCCTGTCGAGGCCTATCAAGGTCTCAAATAATATTGATGCTAACCACTATTGTCGAGGCCTATCGAGGCACATGCAAAATCAGAATATATCTAATTCTATCGAGGCATAAACAAAATCAGAATATACCTAATTCTATGGAGGTCTATCGAGGCACAATCAAAACTAGAACATAACAGATACTATCGAGGTTTGTCGAGGCCTATCGAGGTATTCTAACCCCCACAATTTTATATCTCTGTCGAGGCTAATCAAGGTCTGTTGATTGTTATCGAGGCCTATCAATTTCTGTCGAGGTGGGTCAAATTTTTTGAAAAAAAACCCAGATCTCTGTATTTCCCAGCCACAATCTATCCTATGAACAAAAATCAAGAACAAAACCAGACATTGAAGATTAAAAAGAAAATCCCTCACCTTCGCCTACTCTGATCTTCTGGGTGCATTTGTGGGTGCTTCTCTGGTGCCTTCTCTGTCACAGGCCTGTGGGTTCTGACGAATTTCCTTCTCCAACAATGAATGCTTCTCCATCTTCAATTTCGTTGGGTTTCGATGGTTCAAATGTGGGTTTGGTGATTTTTTGGCTTCGCGACCGAGAGTGAGAGATCGAGAGATAATAGAGAGAGAGTCTGGGAAAAAAATGACAGGGGTATTTTGGGAAGTAAGGTAAACAATAGGACCAAAATTAGATTTGTATAGTGATAGGGTATTTTTTTACATACAACCCCATTTTATGCATCAAAAATCAAATTTCCCATTATCAATTATATATTTATTAAAAAAATATCAAATACACATATAATTAATATATAGAAAATGAAGAAAATATTTATTAAAAAAACAATATATATTAATAATTTTAATAAAGTGCTTTCTAATTTGTAATTTTTAATGTAATTATGTTCTCCCTACCTAAATTTATTTTCTGGCTTTGCCCCTACTCACATTGAATGCTTGGGAAGGGTCTGTCAAACTTGACCCTAAGCTCGCTAAACTCATACCATATTCAGAGAATCAATCGCTTAATTGATTGATGATGTGGATTGATTAGGATAAACTCTTTCAATCTTAACTATGTTGACCCTTGATTTGGCCAACGACATGGAGTCAGATTTACGACAAAAAATGAGATAATAGTCAAGAATGGAATCAAATGGTAAAGAAATGACACAAATGATTTATAGTGGTTCGGCCCCAATGAATGGTAATGGCCTACGTCCACTTAGTGTTCTTATTGATATTGAACCTCAAAACTGTGATCAAAGAACTAAAGTTCTTAAGTTTCACAAGCTTTGAGAGGATTACAATTTCGGTGGATAATCACGCTCTATTTTTCTCTTTGAATACCAAAAATGTCTAAGGTTTTCAGACTCCAACCCCCTCCCCTGAGCCCTATCATCACTATTTATAGGTTCAGATGGGTTACATGAGCCAATGAGCCGTAATTACAATTAATGATTGCATATCAAGATAAATAAAGGAAAAATATCTCAATGTTGTTATTACAAGATTGTGTATCTTAAAGGAAATAACTAATAGCATGCAACCGGACTGGTCGTATCTAATCACAAGATCTGATGGTGATAGGAACACCTAGTCGATGGTCGAGCAGGATCTGTTCATTTGAAATCACCATGTGCCAGACACGTGTAAGGAAAGTTTGACACGTCATCAGAGGCCATTTTTGGGTAAACAAACTAACTCTGAAAAAACTTATAAATAACACTCAAGGGCCTTAGATTGTTTAGTTTCACACTTAGTTATAATTGTTAGATTGTTTAAGAGAATCCTAATTGACTTGATGTGCAGGTGTTCAATTCAAAAAGTTAATGAGCATTATTATTTCATATTTAAGTTAGAGGTTGAATATGGAATAATATTACTTCGATTGAATTAATAATAATACGCCATGGATGAATTCACCATGTCTTGATTGAAAGGATGAAGGAAACTATGAGGGGTACCTTCATAAAGGCATTCTGACACTCAAGCCAGTAATGATCCTCACAAAACTTTTAAGAAATATCTAAGTGCGGTAATATAATGCCTCAAATTTCCTAATAAGGTCTAGGACCTTGATTAGGAGGCCGGGAGGGCCATAATTAATTTATTATGCTATTTAATGATAATATGCATGTTTAGGTGTATTAAATATGCATGTGAACCCATTTGTGATTAATTGGGTGATTTTCATATTTTGGTCATTTCGGGCATTTTTGGCATATATGTGAAATGGGCGTGGTGCTTTGTTATTATTTGGTTATGCTAGGGTTACCCAGCACAAGACGATCCTAGGAGGTAAGCTAGTGGGAAAGTCACAATGGGATTTAAGCTTGACTTGGAGTAAGTCAAGGGGGTATTTAGAGCATTACCGAGTTATTAGGTAATGAGAATTAATATTTGGTGATAAATTGGGAGTTAGTAAGACCAGGGGGAAATTATGGAAGTTTTGACTATAATGTCCCCGGGGGTGTTTTCGGGACCCCGAGCATTAGGTTTTATTGGAAGCTACTTAAGCTTGAAGTAACCTTTTAAGAAAATAAAAAGAACGTTCTGCACGTTCTCTCTCCCTAAAAGTTTCATTTTCGTCTTCCGATCGCATTTTCGAAGGTATTTTGTGTTCTAGGACTCGGAATCAAGCGAGGATTGAGGCATAGCAATCCTAGGAGAATTAGAAGCTTATTAGCCGGAGGATTTAGTTGGAAACAACTCAAGCGGAGGTAATTCAAGTTTAAGTTTTAAGTTTTTAAGCTTGAATTGGATTTTGTGAATCGTTGAGTTTTTAGTTCGTTTGAGCCTCAGGTTTTGGTGGTTTTGGACCATTGGGGAGTTTGGGAACTTTGATTGGATGATTGGGAATGTTTATACATGTTTTTGGGAGGTTTTAAAAGGTTAAAAACGAAGAAAAATGGCTGCCCCAAAGGTTGGCCGCGACCCTTGCTCGATGAAGCAGGTGCCCTATTTTGCTCTTGCTGGGCGCCGCGACCCTTGGTGTTGGGCGCCGCGGCACTTGCCTCTGGTTGTGCTGGGGGCCGCAACTCAAGGTTCCAGGGCCGCGGCTCAGACAGGCTTTTGAGCCCGTTTGGGTGTTTTGACACCGGGAACATGGTTTAAGGCCTCGGGATCATTCCTACTACTCGGATTAGTGAGGATTGATGTCTTGGAGGCTAAGTTTTAGTTCAAGGATTGATTTTAGAACTTGAACTCATTGGATCACCATTTGTGGTTGTGACTAGGTTATCACTAGAGGTTTGGGATCAGGATCGTGCTTGTGGCTCATTTGTTGGTAACCTGTGCTTGGACTGAAGGTAAGAAAACTGCACCCTATGTGTGACATGCATGGCTATTATTGATGCATGTTGGATGTTTAAATGTAAACATTGATAGCATAAAGAATGCTTAGCAATCTTGCTCATTTCCATATGATTATTACTGAGGCATGCTGGATGATTAAGTGTGATGCATGTGATGCACGAGAAACATGTGATTAGGGCATGCCATGAATGATGAATATGAGATTGGTCAGAGCTTGAGTCTCTATGTTTGTGCATGATCATTATTATACTCACAACTGTTAAGTAAGCATGTTGAATGCCTCATCTTTGGATGTGTGACATATGATATATGTTTGGTAGCAATGCTTACTTGTGCATGGTACTGACTCATTAGTCAGAATTGGCAAAGGTGTTAGTATCAACTGTGAAGCTGTGACTCATTAGTCAGGTTCGGCAGTGGTACTGGGCACTAGTCACATTGCACTGACTCATTAGTCAGGACAGCCTTAGCGTGCTTCACGCAAGCCAATAAAGGTTAGATCTAATCGAATTTCTGCATTGGATGACTCAAAGAGCATTAATGCCAATACTAAAAGCGCTTGTTTAGCCAAGGGCTAGCCATTTAGAGCCAGGGCCAGCGAGCCCCGTGACTATTATGTCACATGGCTATGGGCACCGGCCCCCACAGTGACATGCTTGTCAGTCACTCATCTGATAAGAGCCATTGCAGGAAAGCCCA
Organism: Humulus lupulus; assembly: GCF_963169125.1. Classification (NCBI taxonomy): domain Eukaryota; kingdom Viridiplantae; phylum Streptophyta; class Magnoliopsida; order Rosales; family Cannabaceae; genus Humulus; species Humulus lupulus. Next base: position 89,247,516 of record NC_084800.1, on the reverse strand, counting down.
GGTAACGGTGTCATTACACGACTATGGGCACTGAGGCCCTAGTGACTTGTTTGTCAGTCACTCAATATGGTTTACCAGAACCTCAAGTGATATTCACTCAGCTGATCGGAGCTATGAGCTCTGTATGATCATTTTGATCATCATATGCATGGCTATGGGCATCGGCCCCACAATGACGTTCTTGTTAGTCGCTCAGCATGGTTTACCAGAACCTCAAGTATTGAGACACTCATCTGATTAGGATTGACTTGATAGTCCTCCAATCAGAAGGGCAGGATTTCTTATCCTGGATACCCCAGCATTGGTTGGAATTCATTTGCATGCTTGAATAAAGCTATGTTTGCTAGGCATGCCAGATATGATTTGATATCACGATATGTCTGTTCATGAGCATATGAGTTTTCTTGCTGGGCTTCGGCTCATGGGTGCTTTGTGGTGCAAGTAAAGGCAAGAGCAAGCTGGACCATCCTTGAGTTGGAGAGCTTAGGTGATGACGTGTACATATGCAGCTGCTCGACCAATACTTGGGCGAGGTTTGAAAGAGGAACTAAGGTTAAACCCTGTTTTGCCGCTTAGAACAGCCTGTTGTAAATATTCTCTTGTAATAGACTCTGAAATTATATTTTTGGGATCCTGATAACTCTTGAATAAAGAGTTATTTGTCATACTTTTAAGCTTATGATAAACAAAAAAGAATAAGCTGAGTGATACTTTTTAATGGTTTCATTTCATTTTATTATCCATTTTGTTGGTCTTATCAAATCCTTTAGTCTTTTTGAAATATCTGAACATTTAATAGCACTTAGAGAGTTTTTACATGGTGCTCTTTGAAGAAAGCAAGAAAAGCAAACATATTTTTATTAGGTGTTGCTTGTGATAAAATATAGGGATTGTTGAAGACAGGAGCTTTTGCTGCAGCATTTTTCTAGCAAAAGAAGGAGGAATTAGCAGCTCAAAAAGGAGGTCATGTGGCATCATTTATCTAGCTGTAAAGGAGACTGACGTGGCAGAGTGGAAAAAGATATTAAATCAGCAGTTATTTTAGTAAGTGGGCCACGTGTGACAGAAAGAAAGAGGGCAAAATGGAGAAATTAAAAGAAGGAAAAAGGAGAGGGTTGTACCCTAGCTAATTAAGGAAGGAGCAGCCTCCATTTTTTATAAGACTGGAGCCAGAAGTTTACTGTAGAAAACCAGAGAGAATATCAGAAAAAAAAAAATGCTAGGAAGAAATAGAAGAGAGGTTCAAGAAAGAAGGAGGCCAACCAAAGAAACTAAAGCATCATTTTGGATTTGTTTTTCTCTTCTTTCTAAACTCTATTGTATTAATTTCTGAGTTGGATTTTATCTGAATATTATGGGCTGTTTTGATTATGAATTAATGTATATGAAATTAGCCATGAACTAATTTCTTGGTGGCTTGAATTGTTGATGAACCCTATGTTATAATCTATCCATTTCTTGCACTTTATTTTAGTAAAATTTCCCTTGATCATTCAAGTGCGCTTAAATTGATTTCTTGTTGTTGTTTGGCCAGCAATGGCAAGTTATTTTAATTATATTTAATGCTGGAAAGGTTGAATGTAATAGGAAGAACTTGGATGACACAAGTCATAATCTAGGTTAGGTTATGTTAGTAATTAATATAGGGATATGTTAATTACCTTGTGTAACATATGAGAAGTGAACTGTGATTGCATTCTTAAATCTGATTTTGCATAGGAATATGTTTAATTAGGTAGAAGAATTAAGTTCATAAGATTTGGGAAAGTTTTATACATGTTAAATGAACTTTTTGTTATCCGAGGAGTTTTGCTAGAAAATTGCTGCAGCAATACGTTCGCAATGTGTTCAGGAAAAATAATATAGGGAGATTCAATGATTCAAGTCCATTTTAAAATTTATATATTTCTCTCAAGGTTCTTGTTCAGTTTACTTTGAGTAATTTTACTTTCTTTTTATTGGGTTAAATTGGAAAATCAAAGACATTCAAATTGTTCACTAGTGTAAGTGTTTAGTAATTAATTTTTGCATTTAAATTTAATTTGCAATCCCTGTGGAGACGATCTTGAATACTTACTACTTTGTTACTTGTTTTGTGACTGTGTACACTTGCACATTTTAATTGAATCAATTTTCACAACAGATCCCAATGTATATAGTAAACGTTCTAATGAAACGTTATATCTTAACCAAAATTTTTAAACCCTAAACCGCTAATAATACTTAGTTACACATTTATGGCCAAATGACTCGATTAGCGAGTTTAGCACTGTTTGCAATGTGCACTATAGCGGTCCCTGGAGTTGGGGCGTTACAACTTTGGTATCAAAGCATGCCAAGGTTTATGTGTTCCTGAAGACAAGCTGGGCATGTACACTCATCGCTGAAGATAGCTTCACTCAAGGAATGGTAACTATTTTTGTAGTTATGTGCTTAGCTGCTTAAATAGATTGTGAATGCTTTACCTGCACATTGCATTAGGGAGCATGAGATTCTGATAGAGCTTGGCTCTTGACTATTTGATTATATGCTCCGTGAATATATTTATGAACATGATCATTCGATTACCTGCTCCATGATTACATAATTGTGATATTGCATGCTGGAGTTGAGGCATGGTGTGAATGTTGGAAGAACAGGGATTTTGATTGATGTATGAATGCCATGGGAATGTTTATAGCACTGCAGTGATTTGTGTATGTGGTGTGGTAAGATTGATCCCGTGGGGGAAAACTCATGATATGCTCATTGTGTTTAATGGGTCAAGTTATTGACTGCAGAGCAGGTTTATAGCCAAGGCAGATAATGAGGCCTGGTGGTGGTTATTCAGAGGCTGGGAGTTTCAGCCAGGGGTTGAGTTCTTCATCTGCCCCCCAGAGTTTCCAACAGATAGTCACAGATTTGCAATCAAGATTGCAGAGGCATGAGGAAGAGATCAGGTGTTTGAGGCAACAACAGAATCTGTTGGGGAGCACCTCTTCCTATGTTGTGCCAGGAGTGGCACCAGGTTTGGCTCAACCTAGGGTTGAGAGCAGATGGGAATTTCTCTGTGGAAGATTCCAAGAGTATTACCCTCCAGTTTTTGAGGGAGGCCTAGATCCATTTAGAGCTGAGCAATGGATGGGCATGATCAGTTCCATTCTTGATAGTATGGGGCTGGTAGGTCAAGATAGGGTGATCTATGAGACATTTGTATTGCAGGATGATGCTCAGACGTGGTGGGAGGCGATATCCCAGACACGAGACACAGCTGTGATGGATTGGAAAGAATTTAGACAGCTGTTTAATGAAAAATATTATTGTGATGTAGCTAAGACTGCCAAGATGAATGAGTTTCTGAATCTCGTTAAGGGAAAGGCATCATTATTCGAGTATGTTAATAGATTTAATAGGTTGACCAAGTTTGATTTAGACGTGGTACCCACAGATGTGGCTCAGAAAGAAAGGTTTGTTCAAGGATTGAATCCTGGAATAGCTCAGGGCATTAGAGTTGCCCCAGTGCATGAAGTCTCTACCTTTGCTCAGGTGGTAGAGAAGGCTCTTGCTATTGAGAGCATCAAAGATGAGAAAAAGAGTGCCATGGAGCATGGAGCTCAGATGGTGGTATCTCCATTTATTGGAGCAAGCAAGAAGAGAAGCTAGAAGCCTTACCCAGAATGCACTCGGTGCAAGAGGCATCATCTGGGAGAATGCCGAGCAAGGTCATGTTTCGCTTGTGGCATGGTTGGGCATTTTAAAAAGGATTGCCCAAGGCTAAGAGAGCTTGAGAAAAAGAGGATAGACAGCTCGATTCCAACTCGAGTGTTTATTCCGAGGCAGTCAGAGTCTGAGACCGAGACTAGCTCCTCAGAGATGGCATGTCAGTTTTCTAGTTTTGATTTCTGAGTTGTGCTGATTGGTTTTGGTGCCATGTTGTTCCTCTGTTTGTTGCATATAGAGAGGCATAAAGTTGATATGATGATCACATGGTCATGTTGTGATGGGGAAGATGATACTATATTTGTAACGCCCTGGCTACCCCAGAACAGTTACGGTGAACGGTGGATCGGAAATTTGACTCGCTACCCGAGTCCTTTGGTAAAAAACGTGCTCTAAGTGTAATTAACAGGTTAAGGTATAAAACCAACAAAAAGGAAATGGAGATTTTCATTACAAACCGCTCTGCAGAGCTAAACAAAACGTTTACAAGCTGTTCTCAGTACAAAATGGTCATTACTGTTTTAAATTTACAATTCCGCCGACCTAAGCGGCAAAAATAGGGTAAACCCCCTAGTTCCTCTGAGAACTCCTTGGCCGTGGTGGTCAAGCGGCCACATATGTACGCATCACCACATCAGCTCTCCACTCAAGGCTAGGTGAGCTTTTCTTTCCCTTTACCTGCACCACATAGCACCCATGAGCCAAAGCCCAGCAAGAAAACATAACACTTTTCATAAACATTATCAAATGATTATCATTATAATCACACTGAACATAAGACTTTCAAACAAATGAGTGAACATCGCATGTTTCTAGCGGGGGATAGTGGCTGCTAGGTAAGCCACCGGCCTCCAAGCGCTTATTTCATTCATCAACCCTCGGGGTCGATCTGGCATTAATGCTCTTTGAGTCATTCAATGCTAATAGTCGATTAGATCTAATTTTTGCTGGCTTGCGTGATCCACGCTATGGCCGTTCTGACTAATGAGTCAGCGCTAGGTGACCAGTGTCCAGTATCACTGCTGAACCTGACTAATAAGTCACTGCTTCACAGTTAACACTAACACCTTTGCCAATTCTGACTGATGAGTCAATGCAACATGACCAGTGCTCAGAACCACTGCCGAACCTGACTAATGAGTCACAACTTCACAGTTGATACTAGCACCTTTGCCAAATCTGACTAATAAGTCAATGCTATTGTAACGCCCTGGTTACCCCAGAACAGTTACGGTGAACGGTGAACCGGAAATTTGACTCGCTACCCGAGTCCTTTGGTTAAAAGCGTGGTCTAAGCGTTAATATCAGGTTAAGGTGAAAAACCAGTAAAAAGGAAAGGGTATATTTCATTAAGTAAATAAACTGCTCATGAGCCTTTCAAAATATTTACAAGTGGTTCGTAATACAAAAGAGTCGCTACAGTTCCAAATTTAACATTCCCTCCGGCCTAAGCGGCAAAAATAGGGTAAACCCCTAGTCCCTCTGAGAACTCCTTGACCGTGGCGGTCAAGCAGCCCTGTATGTACACGACAACATCGCCCAAGCTCCCCTCTCAGGGCTAGTCAAGCTTTTCCTTTCCTTTACCTGCACCACAAAGCACCCATGAGCCAAGGCCCAGCAAGAAAACACAATAAGACATGATATAATATCAACAACGATCGTAATAACCCTTCAGGACTATCAGTCCAAGCAAATAGGTGACAATAGCCAAAAGTCACAATAATGAGCATCGCTCCCTCTAGCCATGTGACGATAGAGTCACCAGGGCTTAATTGATAAGTGATTCTCTCATAAGCTTGTTTAGGACAGGTGCATGGTGATTGGTCACCAACATAACCTTCCTCACGACTCTAGAGTCGAAACTATGGACAACGTCCCTTAGCCACGTGACAAACGGTCACCGGGGTCGTATACCTTGGCTATAGTCTTCTAGTCGTAGACCAGGCAAGCGCTTATAAGTTCATCAACCTTAGGGCCGGTCCCGCATTAATGCCATAGAGCCATTCAATGCGTGATCATCGACTTTAGAGTCGGTCCCTGACTAGTCAGTGTCTCAAACAGGTAATCAGCATTCATTAGCATTTAATATGCAATCCATTCACTTATATCAACCAACATGCCTTAATATCAAACCATGCATGTCATATACCTGTACAGGGTGCAACTGTACTCATACACCATTTTCTTACCTCAAGTTCGAGCGAGAAGTATGATAAAGACGACCCCTGAGAACGATCGATCTTTTAGTTCCTTAGCGGTTACCTAATCACAACCAATTATAACCTCCATTAATGAGAATCCACAATAATAGGATCTTAACCTAGGCACCGCCCTTGGGACCTCGAAACATGCCCACACGGTGAGTAGATTCGACCCCGGGCCTTAAGGATTGAAACCCCAAGTCAGAAACCCTTAAAAACACTCAAAACGGGGTTTGGAAGGAACAGGGTAGCGCTACAGCGCTCAACCCCTAGTGCCACAGCGCTCTACACAGAACCTCCCAAGAGCCAGAAAACCTCCTGAGGAGCGCTATAGCGCCCTAGGGTGGGCGCTGTAGCGCTACCTCCAGGCCCAAACACCCCTGAACCGACCTTCTTCATCTCCTTCGATTCTAACTCGATTTCCAAGCTTCCAAAGCCTATTCTTGATGCCAAATAAACCCAAAAACCATCCCAACACACCCCAAACATCACAAGCATGGGAACCCTAGCCAAAACTCCCAACAAAACCATGAATTCACCCTAGTAAACTCAGCTGCAAAACAAAAACAAAAACAGAGCAAACCAAAGAAAACCATGGTTAGAAACTTACCCAAAGCTCGGCTTATGATGGTCTTCAATGGTGGAACACACTCCCAAACTCCCAAGGCTCACTTCCTAAGCTTGAATCCTCAAAATTGGTTCAAAAACCACAAAGAACAGTGAGGAGAAGAAGGTACGGGAGAACTCTAAAGTATACTCTGTTTTTCCATCATTTTCTTCAGCCATCAAGGGTTATATCTATCCTAGGGGTGAAATGTCCATTTTACCCCTAGGTCAATAAATACTTTCTAAAGGCTCCCAAGGGCATTTTTGGTACTTCCCTCCTAACTCGTTAATCATAATTAACGCTCTCAAATTCCCGCTATTCTCAATAATCTCAAACACCAATAATTCACATCCCGTTACCCTTTATCTACCGGTAATGCTCTAATCATTAAAAACACCCCGAGACTCAACCCAAGTCCCGACACCTAAACCTGTTGTGACTAAACCGCTAATCAATATTCTACGATCGTCTCATGTCGAAAAGCTCGAACAAACCCACATCATAATGTGGTCTCAACATATATCATCGACATGCATAAAATTAACATTATATTATAATATAATTCTCATAAACACGTTAAATGGCACAATTAAACAATTATGGCCCTCCCGGCCTACTAATCCAGCCGTTAACCATAATAGGGAATCCGGGGCATTACAGCTATGCACAAGTGCACAACATATGCTAAGCATTCCATATTCAATCCATGTCCATATTACTCAACCAACATGCTCCACAAATATCCATGCATGTCACACTTGGGGTGCAGTTTTCTTACCTTTGATTCGAGCTAGAATGAACAAAAGAACGACCCTTGAGAACGGTTTAGCTTTTAGTCCTTTAGCGGTTACCTAATCATAACACATATGGGATACCATCAATAATCAAGATAATCAAGGGTTCTCAAACCATTATCTAGCCTCCAAGAGATCAATCCAAACTAATCCAAGTAGTAAGGACACTCTCGAGGCCAAAAACTAGGTTCCCGGGGTCAAAACGAGCAAACGGGGCGAAAACAGGGCAAGGGCTGCGGCCCTAGCACCTTGGGCCGCGGCCCCCAGGGTTCCCAGAGGCAAGGGCCGCGGCGCCCTTCACCAAGGGCCGCGGCGCCCAGCGAGCACAAAGGCTCCACCTGCTTCTTCAAAGAAAGGTCGCGGCGCCCCAAGAACAGGGCCGCGGTGCTCCACCCTGGGCCATTCCCAACCGCGTTTCTAACACTCCAAAGCCTCCAAAAACATACCTAAACATTCCCCAATCATCAAAACAAAGTCCCCAAGCTTCCCCATGCATCAAAACCCAAGGTTCAAACGGATCGAAAACTCAACAATTCACAAAATCAATTCAAAGCTTAGAAACTCGGAAAAAGTCAAAACTTAAACTTCGATTACCTTCAATTTGGTTGTTTTCCGTCGAATCCTTCGGTTAAGAAGCTTCTAATCTTTCCTAGGATCGCTATTCCTCGATCCTCACTCGATTCCGACTCCTAGAACTCAAGATTTCGTCAAAAAGGCTTAAACGGTAAAACGGACTTTGAAAAGGGAGAACGGAAGGTTTTCTTATCGAATGTTCTATCTGATAAGCTACTTCAACCTTAAGTAACCTCAAATAAAACCTAATGCTCGGGGTCCCGAAAACACCCCCGGGGACATTATAGTCAAAACCTCCAGAATTTCACCCTGATCTCAAATATTCCAAATTTATCACCAAATGAACATTTCTATTACCCCAAAATTGACCCCGTTATGACAAAACCGCTAATCCACTAAAAGTGACCGTCTCATGTCAAATAGCTCGAATATATCTCCATAATAATGGAATCTCATTCACAAACCAAGTTATGCACCCAAATACACAAATTACCCTCAACGGGCCAAATTATCATCACACCCCTGTAATAAGAAATATGGACTCACATGCATGCATTTCACATCATATTATAATATAATCAACATATACATGAATTTTATCAATTAATAACATAATTAAGCAAGTATGGCCCTCCCGGCCTACTATTCATGCCGTTAAACACATCGGAGAATTCGGGGCATTACAATATTGGTGACTTAAGAAATAAGTTGGGTTATGGAAATGACTCATCAGTGATTTTTATAAAGCTGGTTTCGATTGGTAATGTTAAATGGTAAGGAAAGAATAACATCTCTTGAGCTTGAGAGCTAGAGTTTTATGGCGGGGAAATGCATAGAACTCTTAGCTAGTGTGATGGATACCACTTAGATTGTGTCGGTGGGATCAGGATAGGCTGGACTAGTCTGTGAGTTCCTGGATGTGTTTCCAGGGGATTTGCCAGGATTTCGGTAATATGAAGAGATAAAATGGTGGCTTGGTTAGTGCCAAGGATAGAGCTGAATTGAGGGCGTTGTATTGAATGACTTAATAGATTTGTAAGAACTCGAGGCTTAGGTATTGAATGAGATGGGATTCTCAAAAGTTGATCTTTGATCTGGTTAGTACCAGTTAGGGATCAGGGGAAAAGAATAAGCAAAAGGCTGTGTTTTTATCAGGTAAAAGCACTAGGAAGTGCCGGATTGCATTTTGAGAATTTATTTAATGCTAAGTGTTTATGGATCAGATGAACAGAGCGTTCAAGGGATTATTTGAGTGGGGATTTGTGATTGTCTGGGGACGATGGTATTGTGATGTATTCTCTGTGGAATTTGCTAAGGTCAAGGGATACCTTAGAAGGCGGGAGTGTCCTTGGATGGGCATGGTATTATATGTGTTTTGTGGAAAGAGTTTTGAGTTTCTTTTTACATGTCAGAATCAATTAACAGGTTGTTATGACACCTCGGTGATACAGAGAAATGATTGATTATGCAACATGTTGGTTAAAAGGATCTGACTAGAACTAGGGTAGAGTTCTGGTGGACCAAGTGGCCAGTTCTATGCTTGAGATTACTATCTCAGAGAAGATCAAAAGGATAGATGGCTAAGTGAATCACAGATAAGAAAGATTGAATGGAAGTCTTAGCTGGATTAGCTAAGGGTGATACAGTGTCAGGTATGAATCTATTGTGATATAAGAATCAGATTTGAGATTCGATGGACACTGGGATTAAATGGGAGGTTCTGGATGAATCTCATGTTACTTTCTTCTTCTCTTAATTCAGGCATCATGTCAGTATACCAAAGTATGAAAGCTTTATGGTAATGGCCTGAGATGGAGAGGGGCATAATGGAATGCGTGTTAAAGTTCTTAACCTGTTAGTAGGTCAAGACAGGGCGTCCGGAATCAGTAAGGCTATGGCAGGTCAACATGATTGACTTGGGTCATTTTGGGCCAGTGTTGTGAGTAAGTGTATTTTTGTTTGTGAGAATAAGTAACACACCAAACCAGTATTCAGATCTCTATGTGAAAGAGATAGTGTGCCTTCTTGAGAATTAAAGGTCTATCTTATCAGATGAAGACTTTATTGTTACTTCCAGGTTATGGAAGGGTGAGGGGAAGGCAATGAATGTATAGATGGAATTCAGTATAGTTCATTGTTCTCAGACTGATCATAATCAGAGGGAGAATTGTCCAGAGTTGAAAAGGTACCTTATGAGATAAGGTATGGTAGAACATGTTCGTCACCCTTACATTGGAATGAGATGTGTGAGATGTTATATCTGGATCATGAGATGGTTTAGGGGACAATTAAAATTATTAGAGGTTGGAGCTTGGATGCTCACTTCTCAGAGTGAATAGAAAAGAATTACTGAATTGAAAAGCAGGAACATGGAGTTCCAGGTAGGAAGTTGTGTCTTCCTAAAGAATCACCATGGAGAGGGGTGATGAGTAAAGGCAAGTTGAGCCTAGATTAGTATGACAGTTTGAGTCCTGGATAGAACTGGTCAGATTACCTTTTGTTGGGCCATAGCTCTGGCTCTGACGGTTGTACATTGTGTTATGTATTTCCATGCAGTGGACATGGGTTGAAAGAACTCGTGAATTGAGTTATGAGATTCTGAGGAACAAAGTATACCTTGATTTAAGGTATGTTGCAAAAACAGTGAGGTCGAGAGAACGACCTGGGAAACTGGAATCAGTTGCGCAGAATTCATATTCCAGGCGGTTCAGATAAATTTCGAGGACGAAATTTCTGTAAGGAGGGGATAGTTGTAATGGCCCAAATTTCCTAATAAGGTCTAGGACCTTGATTAGGAGGCCGGGAGGGCCATAATTGATTTATTATGCTATTTAATGATAATATGCATGTTTAGGTGTATTAAATATGCATGTGAACCCATTTGTGATTAATTAGGTGATTTTCATATTTTGGCCATTTCTTGCCTTTTTGGCATATATGTGAAATGGGCGTGGTGCTTTGTTATTATTTGGTTATGCTAGGGTTTCCCAACACAAGACGATCCTAGGAGGTAAGCTAGTGGGAAAGTCACAACGGGATTTAAGCTTGACTTGGAGTAAGTCAATGGGGTATTTAGAGCATTACCGGGTTATTGAGTAATGGGAATTAATATTTGGTGATAAATTGGGAGTTTGTAAGACCAGGGGGAAATTCTGGAAGTTTTGACTATAATGTCCCCGGAGGTGTTTTCGGGACCCCAAGCATTAGGTTTTATTGGAAGCTACTTAAGCTTGAAGTAACCTTTTAAGAAAATAAAAAGAACGTTCTGTACGTTTTCTCTCCCTAAAAGTTTCCTTTTCGTCTCCCGATCGCATTTTCGAAGGTATCTTGAGTTCTAGGACTCGGAATCAAGCGAGGATCGAGGCATAGCAATCCTAGGAGAATTAGAAGCTTATTAGCCGGAGGATTTATTTGGAAACAACTCAAGCGGAGGTAATTCAAGTTTAAGTTTTAAGTTTTTAAAAAATTTTAAACTTGAATTGGATTTTGTGAATCGTTGAGTTTTTAGTTCGTTTGAGCCTCAGGTTTTGGTGGTTTTGGACCATTCACTACAAGAAATTCGGCCTTTACCTACCAATTTTATTTGTGGGTAAAAATGGTGCATTGGTAGGTAAATCCCTTTACCTACCAATTTTGACCAATAACCTATTGGTAGGTAATAGTTAGTCGAGAAATGTATTATTACCTACGATTAGTATATTGGTAGGTAAAAATCGTGTGGACCCCACAAAAAATGAGTCAACATCATTGACCTAGTGTTTGACGTGGCATTATACGTGGCAAGTGATGTGGCACTCCACATGGCACATGACGTGGCACTAAATGATTGGATTACTTGTCCCTTTTTATTGGTTACGTGGCACTAAATAACCGGTCCACATGGCATGAGCTGGTATACCTATTTTTACCTACACTTATTTATTTGTGAGTAAAGATAATGTTTATATGTAGGTAATTTTAATTATATCTTTAAATTTAATTTAATATAAACAATAAATGAAAGTAATTAATTTTAAAAATATTTGTCATTATTCCTTAAATAAATTATTTAACATGAATAACAAAATAAACAAACATATATTATAAAATATTCATTGCTTATTAAATGATGAGTGTTACACTAATTACATTTCATAAAATAAAATATCAACAATTCTATACAATTCTCTTTTCTCTAACTACATTTTTCTTGATATTCTTCACTTTGGAATTATTGCACAAGAGCCTCCTTCCTCTAACTGAACTTTGAGAATGTCGATGATGGCTTTGAGAGGTGAGGTTTGGGTTGGCGATAGTGGGAATGACTATAATTAACTTCAACATAAAAAATATCCCCAATTTAATCATCATAAGGATTTCATATTATATATGACTCATTATTATAGGCATTTATGACACTTGACATACTAGCATATATTAAAAACAAATATACGAGCACATCAAGTCTCATAATCACCAACATAGAATAAGTACACTTATTCTTAAACATCATAGGCAAAATAAATTCAAAGTAACAATGGCGAAAATCCACAAACTATAAAAATCAGATTATAGACACAGAACTAGACCCTACAGCCAAAGAGCAACACTAAATCTTAATACAAATATCAGAAACAATGTATCAAACAAAATATACTAAAATATATCCTAGCTCAAAATAGAACCCTTCATATATAGGCATTAAAACAGATTCCTTCCTCAAAACGGAACCACACCCTACACTCAAATAGCAACACCAAAGCTAAATACAAATATCATAAACAAACTACCAAACAACATATATTAAATCAAATCCTTACTCAAATCAGATCCCTTCATATATAGACATATTAAAACAGATTGTTTGCTCAAAACAGAACCAAACCCTACAATCAAAGAGCAATACTAAAGCTAAATACAAATATCAGAAACAAGAACAAATCTAACTTGTAAGATGACACATTTAAAAACATTAGCATGTGTACCCAAAAGAACCAGTGCTTAACTATTAAAAAAACTTTGGAAACATAACAACAAATAAATAAATAGAATCAGTGCTTAACTATTAAAAAAAAACTCATCCTTAGTCAATTTCATCAGCTATAATACATAAAAGAAAGCTTGATCAATCAGATTTAGGACAGTGAAACACACTAATACTTGAAACATATTAGTTACTAAGGAAAGATACATTTCCTAAGTTTCCCATTAAAGTTTATACATGCATAAATAAAAGTTAAAAACTGCATTCAAGTATAATCAATCAGATTTATATAGAACTACATGTAAAACTAACTTTTCATCAAAATAAAACTAATGAAAGCATAGGGAAAACAATATCAGATATGACAAACTCCCTGATCATGAAAAAAAACCCAAAACCATGAATCACAACTCAAAGCTTAAGGACAATCAAACAAATAAACTAGGATATAGCAATGAAACACGTAAACCAGATTACAACAATGAAACATAACTGAAAAACTCTACACAACTCAAAGCCGAAACACACTAATCATCAAAACAGAAATTTGTCAAACCTTATCTCAATAAAACAATAAATAAAGTTTAAATTTGCAAAAGAATCATAAAAACTAGTTTCTTTGCTCAATCAAATATAGACCTCAAACAATGAACAAGATCACCAAATCCCTATTGACTAGGAATCAAGCTATAATCAGAAACAAAATACCAAACTAAATATACAGAAAAAAAAAACTTTGCTCAATCATGTCTCATAATCAAATTTTGCTAAAAAAACTTACTTAATCAAGTTGCAATAGAGTGAAACCCCAAAACAAAAAATCAAAGCAATATACTATATATATATATATAAAAAAAAATAACAATCGAAAGGCAGAACAATGGATCATCATTAATACTTCACATTAGTGGGGATTTAATCAAAATGAATCATAAACATATTCTTCAAAGCCACTAAACCAATTTTTCTGAAACTTAAAGCCACAAAACCAGATTAAAGCAATGAAACATAACTGTAATCTAAACAAAAACAAAACTCAAACTCGTAGGATAATGAAACTAACTAATCATTAAAACAAATATTTCTCAAAGCATACATCTAAAACTTATACTAAATATACATAGCAAATAACAATGAAAAAGCCTCAGAATAATGGATCATCATTAATCCTTCAGATTAGTGGGGATTTAATCAAAATGGATCATAAAAATATACCTCAAAGCCACCAAGCCAACATTCTGAAACTCACAAAGCCACTGAGCCAAGTGAATCGAAATCTCAAACCCCCCGAGATAATCAAAACAAATAGAAATCACAAAATGGGGATTTAATCAAAATGGTATCCCTGTTAAGTAAGCATGGTTAAAATAGCCAAAATGACAACACCCATAAATCTAAACAAGTTCAATACCCATACTTACAAAAATAAAATGGAGTGTCGAAGGATGACAGAGTTGTATGGATGCCACGATTTAGAACCCATGATTCAGAGATGGAGGCGGCAGCATCGACCAAGACCACTCGTCAATGGAGGTGCAGATTCAGAGATGGAGGCGGCGACAACGGCTAAGAATACTCATCAGAGGCGGGTTCAAGAAAAGAGGTGAAGGCATCTCGATTCAACAAAGAAGAAGAAAGCCTCTGGATTGATTCAAGAACAGAGATAAAGGAAACTGGAAATGAAGGCACTCGAACTAGACAAAGGAAGGCACCCGATGCTCAACCATGGAGATTGAGGGTCTCAGCTATGCTCAGCCATGGTTTGATGGTGGAGGTGGTGCTCAGAGAAGAGAGAAAAGAGAGGCAAAGCTTGAAGAAGAGAGAGGCGGTGCTCAGAGAAGAGAGAAAAGAGAGGCAAAGCTCGGAGAAGAGAGAAGAGAGAGGCGGTGCTCGGAGAAGAGAACAGAGAGAGGCGACTGTGTTTGGAAGAGAGAAGCTTGAGTGTTTGAGATATATGTTAGGGTTTAGGTTTATAAATATAAATTTATATTAAATAATAAATTTATTTATGTTAGTATTATATTTATATGTATTGATAAACTAATGTGTTAATTATAAAATAAGTATGTTCACACAAATGTTGTAGACACATCAGCATTGATGTTAATAAAATTTTAAAAGTAAAAGAAAATTGGTGGGAAAAGTGAGCTCCAAAAGCTGAAAATTTTTCCCTCCAATATATACGTAGGTAAAACTCGTTACCTACTAATTTTATTGGTAATGAAAAATAAATTTAAAATAGTTCATATATTTTGCAATATTTACCTACGAATAGTTCGTACCATTAAATATTGGTAGGTAAAACTCATCTTTACCTACTAATAAATATAAGTAGGTAAAAAATTGGTAGGTAAATGTCAGATTTCTTGCAGTGATTGGGGAGTTTGGGAACTTTGATTTGATGATTGGGAATGTTTAGACATGTTTTTGGGAGGTTTTAAAAGGTTAAAAACGAAGAAAAATGGCAGACCCGAAGTTGGGCCGCGGCCCTGTTCTTGGGCGCCGCGGCCCTTGCTCGATGAAGCAGGTGCCCTGTTTTGCTCTTGCTGGGCACCGCGGCCCTTGGTGTTGGGCGCCGTGGCGCTTGCCTCTAGTTGTGCTGGGGGTCGTGGCTCAAGGTTCTAGGGCCGCGGCTCAGACAAGATTTTGAGCACTTTTGGGTGTTTTGACCCCGGGAACATGGTTTTAGGCCTCGGGATCATTCCTACTACCCGGATTAGTGAGGATTGTTGTCTTGGAGGCTAAGTTTTAGTTCAAGGATTGGTTTTAGAACTTGAACTCATTGGATCACCATTTGTGGTTGTGACTAGGTTATCACTAGAGGTTTGGGATTAGGATCGTGCTTGGGGCTCATTTGTTGGTAACCTGTGCTTGGACCGAAGGTAAGAAAACTGCACCCCATGTGTGACATGCATGGCTATTATTGATGCATGTTGGATGTTTAAATGTAAACATTGATAGCATAATGAATGCTTAGCAATCTTGCTCATTTGTATATGATTATTACTGAGGCATGCTGGATGATTAAGTGTGATGCATGTGATGCACGAGAAACATGTGATTAGGGCATGCCGTGAATGATGAATATGATATTGGTCAGAGCTTGAGTCTCTGTGTTTGTGCATGATCATTATTATGCTCACAATTGTTAAGTAAGCATGTTGAATGCCTCATCTTTGGATGTGTGACATATGATATATGTTTGGTAGCAATGCTTACTTGTGCATGGTACTGACTCATTAGTCAGAATTGGCAAAGGTGTTAGTATCAACTGTGAAGCTGTGACTCATTAGTCAGGTTCAGCAGTGGTACTAGGCACTGGTCACGGTTCACTGACTCATTAGTCAGGACAGCCTTAGCGTGTTTCACGCAAGCCAATAAAGGTTAGATCTAATCGACTTTCTGCATTGGATGACTCAAAGAGCATTAATGCCAATACTAAAAGCGCTTGTCTAGCCAAGGGCTAGTCATTTAGAGCCAGGGCCAGCGAGTCCCGTGACTGTTATGTCACATGGCTATGGGCACTGGCCCCACAGCGACATGCTTGTCAGTCACTCATCTGATAAGAGCCATTGCAGGAAAGCCCAGGTAACGGTGTCGTTACACGGCTATGGGCACTGAGGCCCTAGTGACTTGTTTGTCAGTCACTCAGTATGGTTTACCAGAACCTCAAGTGATATTCACTCATCTGATCAGAGTTATGAGCTCTGTATGATCATTTTGATCATCATATGCATGGCTATGGGCACCGACCCCACAGTGACGTGCT
Source organism: Humulus lupulus (assembly GCF_963169125.1). Lineage (NCBI taxonomy): Eukaryota > Viridiplantae > Streptophyta > Magnoliopsida > Rosales > Cannabaceae > Humulus > Humulus lupulus. Next base: position 89,230,910 of record NC_084800.1, on the reverse strand, counting down.
TGTTAGTCGCTCAGCATGGTTTACCAGAACCTCAAGTGTTGAGACACTCATCTGATCAGGACTGACTTGATAGTCCTCCAATCAAAAGGGCAGGATTTCTTATCCTGGATACCCCAGCATTGGTTGGAATTCATTTGCATGCTTGAATAAAGCTGTGTTTGCTAGGCATGCCAGATATGATTTGATATCACGATATGTCTGTTCATGAGCATATGAGTTTTCTTGCTGGGCTTCGGCTCACGGGTGCTTTGTGGTGCAGGTAAAGGCAAGAGCAAGCTGGACCATCCTTGAGTTGGAGAGCTTAGGTGATGACGTGTACATATGCAGCTGCTCGACCAATACTTGGGTGAGATTTGAAAGAGGAACTAAGGTTAAACCCTGTTTTGCCGCTTAGAACGACCTGTTGTAAATATTCTCTTGTAATAGACTCTGAAATTATATTTTTGGGATCCCAATGTATATAGTAAACGTTCTAATGAAACGTTATATCTTAACCAAAAATTTTAATCCCTAAACTGCTAATCATACTTAGTTACACATTTTATGGCCAAATGACTCGATTAGCAAGTTTAGCACTGTTTGCAATATGTACTGTAGCGGTCCCTGGAGTTGGGGCGTTACAGGTAAATAATAAATCCAATATACCTTTCTAGGTCACTTTAAGTGTTATTTATAAACAAATTAAGTTGGTTAAAATATAAAAAAAGACTTATCATAATTGATCAACGTTAGTAGACCTACGATGACAAAATAATCAACTCAAATAAGTAGGATCTAGTGAGATATGACCCTCCCAACCCTCAAGGGTCTAACATGATTAACCATGAGAGGGTCGAGCGAGATTGGATACTTCTTCTTATTCAATTCTCTTCAAAAACTATCACATTATCACAAGTTAATTACTTCAAATTAAATAGATAATTAAATTTGGTCAACACAACATGTACCTAAGGGTGTGATTGGTACATAATTCAAATTACATTTTTTAAATTTAAAAGTTGTGGGACCTACAAAGAAATCTTGTTTGGTTTATCATTTTTGAAAACTCATTTTATAAACAAACTCTAATTTATTAAAAGGTTTTGAAAACGATGTTTTCACGTTTTCAATTTTATCTTACTTTTTTTTCTTGACCTCTTTTTTCTTACCTTATCTTTATATGATATGCACAATACTTTTATTTATTTATAATTATTTTTTTCTTTCTTTCTACAATACTAGTGTTAAACTATTTACTCTCTATTTTTTTTTATATAAAAAAGGGTATTTTCTTCCATTTAAAATTCATATCCACCTCCATAACTATATATATTTGTTAAAATATTCCATTGTAAAATTATACAAGGGAATATAACTTAATTCTAATTTATAATATATGATAAAATATTTTATAAAATAAAGATTACAAAAAAAAATTACTATTAATAAATATATACAAATTTATCATTTCAATTTTATACTAAAAGTTAAATATTATCAAATAAAAATAGCTCGTAAAATATTTTTCTAAGTCCACAAATTGTAAATTGAGTTTTATGATTTTAGATTATCTACCAATCATTTATTCAAATTTTTAAAACTAAAAAACAATTAACAAAGTGCAATTAATCACATTTTTTTTAAACATATTTCCAGACAATAAATTCAAATTTTTATTTCAGAAATACAATTTTCAAATCGTGAACCAATTAGGCTCTAAGACTTATTTCATCTTTTCTATTTGAAAATATCATAATATCAACCATTGAAGCTTATTGCTTTGATTCCCACTTAATAATTTCATTCCAAATATAACTTTATATTCTAAATATGAAACGAAATCAATCGTAAACTTTTAAGCACCATATTATAATATAATTAAATAAAGGTTTACTATAGAGACTAAATAATAGTTCAGAATTTCGGTATTGAAAATTATTATTATTTCTCGATCTCTCATTCTGTTTTGTCCATTTTATTTTTTAATTTTTGTTGACAAAACTATGTCCATTTGTTTATTTATTTTTATAGTAAATTCTTATTTTTATATCCAGATTTTTTTGTCTATACTATTACTACACGTACTACGACACCGTACGCACTAAATAATACAGTTTACAGATGAGATGCGGACGTAAAACAGATTATTAATTTGATTTAATATTTCTTTTAAGAGATGCTCCACCCACGTGTTAGCAAGATTTTGTGTCGCGTGCTTGTACCAAAATCCCATGAGTGGCTCATAGTGTTTCGTTAGAACATAAACTTGATCTCTATTTCATTATCAAGATAAAATCTTCGACAGAGACATGCATGCCCCAATTAACCACATTCAAAAGATATAATATTTACGGAGCTTATTATTTTTATCCTTTGAAATGTACCATTTCTGAAAATAAAAGGCATGCCATTTCTATAGTAGTTTAATAGCTCTAAAGTAACTTAGTTACCGTTACTATATTTACAACTCAATAATTATGTTTGTTACCATTAGAAATTATGTTAATGTTGATTATCGCAAAAAACAATAGCCATATTAAGGCAAAATGCCGTTTTGAAAAATACCACTTATTACAAATTATGTTTAGAAAAATATCAAACAGTATTTGTAAATTTCATTTTTCCCTGGAATCACTATGTGGGTGGGCATAGAGATGGGCCTGCCTAGGCTTTTCTGTTGGCCCATAATCGTAGGCACCACCCAAATGAACCACATCTGTATGAAGTTTCTTAGACAACCTAGAAAATGGTCAAGCAAGATGAGAATACAGTACAGAAGAAAGGCATTAATAATGGTAGAATGACAGATGTCTGTATAAAGCAACGCAGGTATTTGCCAGATACACACCACAACTAGATCTAAGACAAGGAACAATGAAATCAAGAAACAGTGTTTACTTACACAAATATTTATACGTTCAAAAAGTAGTTACAGCAAACATATTGGACAATTTACTATATCCAAATAAGCACAATATGCTAGTTCTTCTTCATAGATTCAACAAAAGCACAAACCTTTGCATCATCCCAGCAAGTATTTACCTCTAATCCAGAAATAGACAAGATTATTTAGCCGTAGCATCGAATGGGGTCGTTGCATCCTTTCTCCGTGGATTGCTTAAAACCAAAACGGCCTCCTTTAGCAAGGTACTGTTGATGGTACTCTTCTGCGCGGTAGAACCTCTTCGCTGGCAGGATTTCAGTAACAATCTTCCTGTTCAATTGTTTTTGATATTTTTCCAGTGATTCTCTTGCTGCCTTCTCTTGTTCAGGAGTGTAGTAGTATATCCCAGATCGGTATTGAGTTCCAACATCATTCCCCTGTTTATGAAGATAGCAAGAAGTTAGTAGTTGGCTATGCCACGAGAAGTACTTCGGGTTCTGCTAAAGAAATAATCTGATAGGACTATGCTACAATGAGCCTGTGACAGAAAGAGGATCCACGCTCTAGGCCTAGACCCCAAAAGGTCTTTTTGTAATTGTCATTTTTCAATGCTTTTCCCACATAGGACTAAAACAGAGCATCAGCCTATGATCTTATATATTAGCAAACTAATAAGGTAGAACATCATATTCCACCACAGAATCATTGAGCTAAAAGGATGGATCTTAACTTGATATGTGATTTCGAAAGTCCATAATGAATGAGTCATCTCCATGAAACATGTATGTGGGAAATGACGATGCAAGTAACCCAATAATTAGAATATGAACAGAACCAAGATCAGACAACACATATGGTGCAAGAGAGCGTAGATGAGAAGTCATGCAAAACTAAATGATGAAAGTAATAATGGACCTCCAATAGAATTCCAGACACAATCACAAATTTTAATTAAAAATACCAACACACCAAATGAAAAGAGAAAAAGAAAAAGGAAAAAGAGAAGAAGAAGAAGCTAATTTAATATCCACTTCAGCTACACTCCTTATGTCCTCAGATCCGCATTTAAATATTTCATAAGTACAAAAAACTCCAATTTAGCAACATTCTCTTTCATCTCTTATTAACCTCACTTGATATGAATACTCACAAAGAATTACACAGAAAAAAAAATCAAGAAATAAAAACAAAGTAGAATATTTCCCAGAAAGTGCGTCCAATGGAAAGTTTTTGCGTGATGATGAGTTTAAAATGGATCTATGAAATAATTGAACATTTTACAATTTCTCCATGATAAAACTACAGCCACAACCGACAAGCATCCCCAGTAGTAAATTACAATAAAGCACGGGAAAAAAGTTAGAAACAACGTATAAAGAATCTACAGACTGAAGTTAATTTTCAACAAAGAATCAAAGATATATATCACTAACTACCAAATATAACAAACTTGTTTTACAAGTTCGTATACAATGAAATACTCAATCACTAAGCAACATCTACGATAAAGATGACTTCAGCATGTACAATTTTCATAACATGTAGTCTTCATATTTGTTATAACTTATAATGGTTGGATAATTCAAGAAAGTAGGAAAGTAGGAAAGAATAGTTATAATGACTTTAAAATACAAACAGCTCGTTGGGACTCAAATGATTATTTATAAAAGAAAACGAGGTTGTCTATCTGATAGAAGAACAACTGCTAAGTGGATGCCGTTTGAGTCCCCAATATATAATGAAGTCGGAGTCATTTTTTAGTATTCCATGTCATTTTTAATATATAATTTAAATAATAGTGATTATTTAAATTCTCTAGACATATCCAAAGCAAAAGCCAAATAAATTAAGCAACACAAAGGACAATATATATGCCCGAATAGGAAAAACAAAATCAGGAAACATACAAAAAAGTAGCGCCAGGGATGAATAAGTCCCAATACGCAAAAGATAGAAACATGGAAAACAAGCCACCAAGATGCACCAAATGTATCAGTCAAAAGCAGCATATATAGAATTAATTTACCATAAATGAACCAATCATGGAGTCACACACACGAAATTTCACAACCCACAAAAAAAACTAAGCAAAAACAAGAATTATCATCCTATATACGAGTAAAAATCGACGATTACATACTTAGAAGTTAGAATCATCATCAAAGTTACCAAATTCTAAACACTCACAAAAGTGTTTGAACTGAATTCCAAAAATAATCAATAAAAACCGAAAATTCGACCACAAAAACCTCAATTGCATTAATTTTTTTTAAAAAAAAAAACCTCACCTGACGATTCAGCGTGGTGGGATCATGCCTGGCAAAGAAAGCATCAAGCAGAGACTCGAAGCTGCACGCTTTAGGATCGTACTGAACCCTAACGACCTCCGAATGGTTTGTTGTGCCAGTACAGATATCCTCATAAGTGGGATTGTGGAGCAAGCCCTGGCTATAACCCACCTCGGTCTTGGTAACGCCGGGCACTCGCTGGAAAGCCAGCTCGACTCCCCAGAAACAGCCAGCGCCGAACTGGGCGAACTCTTGGCCTGGTGCAGGAACGTCGTCGTCGGGGCCCTGGGCGATGGACGATGACTCGGAGGAATATTCGGGGGATTTGGAGACAAAGCCGAGCTTGTTGAGCAGGTTCATGGTGATGGAAGAAGTGCGGAGAGAAAAGGGTCGGTGGGTTTGGGGGAAGGAAGAAATGGGTTTTGGGCGGAAGTTAGAGAGAGAGGGAAGGAGTGTTTTGGAGAGAGAAACGGCTCCGGTGGTGGAGATAAGCAGAAATGGGGTGGAGGAGGCGGTGGGGGTTGCCAAGGCCAAGTTTTTGAGCATTTTCTTTGAGGGGGTGACGTGTTGCCTTTTTGATAGGTTGTTTGTTTCTTGTTGAGGTTTCTTCTTCTTCTGTCAACTACTTCTTTATTTATTTTTTAAATGTTTTGTAATTTCTTTCCAATTTCATTTTGTTTCGTGTCCGTATTTTTTATTTGAATTTCTCCCCCTAAGTATAGATATTATATTTCTATTTTTATTGACTATTAAAAAAATTATTTACTATATTAATTTGTAGAAATTTGACGTGGCAGACGTTTACTGGGAAATAAACTTACTCGGAGTGTTCCCACCTTGAGATTAGATTATATTTGGGTGGCATATCCAATGGTCAGCGACGTACAAGGAAACGAGGAATGTGGACAAATGTACGCCATAATTTTGAACTCACACGTTCTACCTAGAAAATTCTATACAGGTAACACATGACAACTGATTCCACATGTAATTTGTTGTGTTATGCCAAATGATGATGTGTTTTCAAAATGGATCAAAATATTAGTCGAGATTTGATTTTTGTTAAAATATTTTTATTTATAATATCAATTGGTGAGTTATTAGTGATGCTATGAATTTAGAAAAGTGGAGAAGGTAGTGGATGAGTTAAGAATGAAAAATTATATTTGAAAATATTTTGACCAAACTCGGGTCTAGGACACTATTTTAATCTATTTTGTAAGACACAATGTCTGAATTGTCTTTTAATAAAACATAAAGACATATTGCGTATTTGAGAAAAATATAAAGAACAAACTCATATTTTTCCTTAAAAAAAATAAGCTTTAATATTGTTGATGCAGTTTATCGTCAACTTAGAATTAAGAAATTCGTAAGAGAGTATTAGGCTTGCACTAAACCGTAAATAAAGTACACACACAATTTTACATAGTTTAATGATTAAAATTCACATAATTCACAAGTCTATATTATTGATGAATTTTTCTCAAGAGAATTGTTTATGACAATTTATTCGGAGTTTCGGTATACAAGAGTTTCCTCATTTTTCCTGTCAATTCTCCCTATATTTTATAAGGGATTCATGGATAGGTTTGGGTAACTTACAAGATTTGGTAATTTCCCATTATTAAATTTAATACATTGATTGTCTGATATTATACATTTATTATGCAAGATTACAATATTCTACATCTAGATAAATCTCAAGTCTTCGGGAATCCGTATTTGTGTCTTCAGTATGTTGGCCACGAGTTGAATACTTGTTGCGCGAGCTAAAGCATTCCAGGATAAGTTAATTTACATGCCAGGTTACTTGAGCTAGGGCTGTGCAGAAATTTTTACAACCTGAATAATCCGCCCAAACATACCCGAAAAAACCGCCAAAAAACGCAACCCGAATAAACCGACCAAAATTTAAACCGTCAAATTGTTACATTGGGCGGGTTGAAAATAATTATCAACCCGCCCAATATAACCCAACCCGCCCAATTAAGAATTTATTATTAATTTATTAATTTTAATATATTCAAATAAATATATAAATTAATTAAGTTTTGTTTTAATTTTTTTACTATAAATTTAAAATATTGTTTTAAGCTTAAAAAGATAAACTTCACACTATTAGTACTAGTATTTAAAAGAAAAAAATGTAAAAAAAAATAAAAAATTACCACTTTTGTTTGGGCGGGTTGACCCGACCAACCCGCCCCAAAAAAATACTATTTCGGTTTGGGTGGGTTAACCCGACCAACCCGCCCAAATTATTGGACGGGTTAAAAAAAAATTTCTTAATTGGGCAAGTTACGGGTCACTTTTGCTAACCCGATTATGACATTGGACGGGTAAAAATGTCTTGTAACCCGACCAACCCGCCTAATGATCAGCCCTAACTTGAGCTATGTCTAGGTGACCTTGAGGTCTAGCTAAGCGGTCTCTTCGATTCCTTGACGACCTATTCTTAGAAGCATCAGGGAGCTTGTACCATGACCTTGGAACTAAATAAGGCTTCATTAAATGTTGTACATTATTTGTACCACGAGCAGGACACGTCATCTCGTGTTTTTCAAGTACAACAAATATAATTTAAATAAATAAAAAACAATGTTTTTTTAGAATAAATAATAGAAGAATGTGATACTGTAATATCCAACATTTTCATAATACATTTATTTATAATAAATCAGAGTTTTAATACATAAAATGTACAAGTTTACAAATTTAAGAAATAGTAATGGAAAAATAGTGTTTAAAATATGATTTTATGTTTTTAATGAGATTAAAGAGAGAGAAACTTGAGTAGCCAAGTATTAGACCCAAATGTCATATAATTTTAATTGGGGATTTTTATAAAATTAAGAAAGTTTTGCTAAAGGGCTTATTTGAAAAGAATTTTAATATTTTGGGTTCAAGTGTAATTTTAAAAATAATTTAAAAAAAAAAAAAAAGGCTTCAGCCTTTCTTTTTTTACCTGAGTCTCTCTCTCTCTCCTCAGAAAACCCCTCTCTCTCTCTCTCTCTCTCCTCTGCGTATTACTGTTGCCGACGACGCAGGAGTACTTTCCGGCCACCATTTTTAGCCACGCGCCGAACCATTGGATTCAGAGGCCTCCGAACTATCGACCCACGCGGGAATCTAGAGCTCACTCGCCGATTAAACGCCTCAACCACTCGATTTAAGTTCGGCCACCCCGCGACTTCAAAGTTGCGATTCGGCCACCTCGGGCATCCGTTTGCCGATCCGTCACCACCATCGTGCTCCTCGTGTTGTGGGCTTCAAAACCCAATAACTTGTTCCGACATCTACCATAGTTGGGTGGTGGGCCCACCACGAGCCACCGCGATCCACCGTAGACCGACGGTCGAAACTTAGTGTTCGAGGTTCCGAAGTACGTTTTGAGTCTCAGAAAATCATCGTTTGACTTATTGTGGAACCCGATCATTTTGGTATAATTTCTTTAACCTATATATTGTGATTTAATTGTGATTGATTATAGTAATTGTTATTATGTGTATTTATAGTATATAATTATATATTATTGATATATGGAATATTTTCTGTAATTTACTGGCTGTATGAGACTATATATATTTTTAATACAGGTTTTGATTTTGGCATTGTCCACTTTATAGCCGTTGTGCTGTCTAATTTTCTAGAAAATATTAGATATTAAATAAAGTATAAAAATACATATTTAATTGATTTTATATTAATATGGAAATTATTATGATTAAGTAATTTTAATTATTATTGTTATTATTTTGTTAAGTAAATCAAGAATACATATTCATATATATATATATATATAAAAAGTATGATTTATAGTAAACCTATTATCTAACCATTATTATTGTATATTAATATTTGAATATTAAAATAATATCAAATATTAGTTTCTTACAGTTATTGATATTTGTAAGACCAGTGAAATTTGGAGAAAGTATATTTATTATATCACTGGAATTGATATTATGACTAATTAATAATAATATAAATATTTATATTTATATTATTATCATTATATTGATTATTACAACTTTATGTTAAAAATATGATTTCTTTTATAAAATGACTATTTGAATATATACATCCATATACGTATTGCTATTGAAGTATTTTGTTATCAATATCGAAATAAGTTTAATTATAGACGATAATTATTATTTTTGTTGGGATTATTATTATTATTATCATAAGGGTATATTATCTTATGAGCAAGGTTTAAAGCATGGTTTTATATGAAGAGTTATTTGCATTACGTTGATAATAATTTATTATTATCATTTATATAGTTTCTGGTATTATTAATATACACTATCAATAGTGTATATTTATGATTTTGATAGAATTTAATAAATGATGTGCCTTGAATAGGATTTGTATGGATTTGATTGATTGACTCTTGGTGAGGAATTTTAAAATAAGCTAAGGACCTAAGGTAAGTAAATCTCACCTTTTGTGCTTAAGTGTAAGATGCATGACTACATTGATTGTGTACATCTGATGAGTTAAGTATGGTATGATGATGATGCATATGATAAGTACGTGAAAAATGGTTATATGAACACCATAAGGGTGTTGTGTGATATGTAATTGATGAATTCTGTGATATGTGAAAGATGTCTTACTTGGTTAAGAATGATATGAATTATGTGCAAGTATGTGTTCTTATGTTGATGGATATGTGGATTACTCTATGTTCATGATTTGTTATATGTTATGATATATGAAGCGTTTAAGTTTTTAGGCTGGAAACCTTAGACCTGAGCCATAGCTCTACGTTAAGGTATAACAACGCCACCAACCCAAAGCTTCATGTATTATGACTAAAGATGTTTTGAGTTATATGAGATGTGATACAATGCCTTGATTGAATACCATCAACATCAGTCATGAACACGAACATTGGCATTTCAGCATCAGCATGTATGCATGGCATGTACAGTTATGTGATACATTATTATGTGATATAAGACCATGCATATGAATATGAGAAAAGTTATGAAATGTCTTGAAAAGTCTTATGTAAAGTTAAACATTTTAATGACACAAGGCTTAAGCAAAGTGATAATAAGATGTTTAAAAAGGGTGCCACTGTTTTGATGAAGCAATCAAGTAAGTTCAGTAAAGAAGACGGAAGTCTATAAGACTTATAGTGGCTGCCCACTAGTGTGGGCTAGGTCAGAGTTGACCATTCAGATATGTTTGCCATGTTTCCGTCTTTCTCCTCCATATGTGTAATAAGTATGGCAGCTATGGAAACGATGAAATGAGTGTTATGATGAGCCTAGCTGAGATGATGGCTAGCCGGAGGAGAACCCATGGGATTCTATATGATATGTGTAACAAGCCCTGCAGACATTGGCTGAATCAAACAGTGTGCACAAGTGATATTGGGCCCATAAAAATGTGAAACTAAAAGAAAGAGCATAAAAGTAAAGTTTGAAAGTGCATGAGCAATAAATGAAATGCATAAGTATATAAGTCAGCATATTAGTATATGTGCACTACAAACTCACGCCATTCATGTGTATGTGTATGCATGAGATTTGCTTACTGAGCGTTAGCTCATTATGTTATTTTCCAACATTTTTCCAGGTGTGGCTTTAGCTGTTGAGCAACTTGTGGAGCACGGACTCAGTAGCAATGCAATAATGGTTTAGAGTTTTCATATGGCTGCCTTAAATTTAAAGTATTCATACGTGTAATAATTTATTCTAATAAGTTTATATAAAAGTTTTAAATTTTTCTGTATTTCTTCGTATCATTTTATTTAATTCTTTTGGTCAAGTGCCTTACATACTTGTAAACCCTAGAATTACGAGTATGTGGCAGACGTATCCTACCTTAGGGACGTTACAGATACTATAATAAGTTTATAACTTTTTGGATCATGTGTTTTGTTCTATTATCTGTTTGCACTACAAGAATTTTATACATTAGCGGCGGGGGACTCCGCTGCTAATAAGGGGGACATCCGGCCGCTAATGGTTATTAGCGGCGGGGATCTGCCGCTAATACCCCGCGCCAAATTATTTGTCGCTAATAATCATTATTAGCGGCGGACTGACACACCCGCCGCTAATACATATGTCAGATTCAGTATTATTAACTGCGAAGTCCGCCGCTAATATTGTTTTTATAATATATTTTAAAATTTATTTGAAATAAATTAATATTTATTAAATTTAATTATTTTTAAAAATAATTCATGATATAATTTAACAAAAATAAGCATTTAATTAATTTAAACATAACTAACATTAAAATTAATGTGAATAGTTTTAATATTTTTCAACCTAGCAAATATTGCTATTGTCATTAAAAATAAATACAGTATTAATTCAGTCCAAATACATAAACTAGTAACTAAATAAAATCATTAAGATTAATATTGAAATTGTCCTCATCTTCAACATTTTGGTGTGCCAAATGGATTAAATCCATCAGTAGCTAAGCCCAGATGAACATTTCTGGGATCCCTTGAAAAATCAGGATGTTTGGCATCAAAGTCCTTCCACGCAGAGCCGTCCACCGGGAGTCGCATCACCCCTTCATCTTTTGATTTCTCGGCGTGATGCCATATCATGTGTTTCGTTGTAATCCTTGAACTGTATAATCTTTTCAACCGAAGGGTCAACAGAAAGTACCGCATCACCTTGTGTGGCACTTTTTTTCCTTTCGTCATTTCGGAAGTAATCCATCTACTACTTCCGCATACTGGACATGTCTTTTTAGATGCATGCTCATTTTAAAATAAGCAGCAATCATACTGACACACATGAATGGACTCGTATCCCAACCCTAATTTTTTCAATCTCTTTTTCGCCTCGTAGTATGATCCGTGGATTTTGTTTTCCTTAGGAAATGCAAGCTTTAACAACTTCAGCAATTCATCAAATATGTTGTTAGGCATCTTCCCTCTAACTTTTAGATGCAATAACTTTGCTAAAAAGTTCAGGGATGAAATCCAATCACATCCAGGATACAACTCCGCTTCAATCTCCTCAAATAACTCGTCATAATACTGACTCCCACCGGGATCCCTTTCTACTTCCTCAGTTGTCGGTAAAAGGAAGTCTTCCACAATGTGAATCATCTCATCGTCTTCATTCTCATCAACCACCTCATCAGCAACAATTTCTAGCACCTCACCATGAAAAATCCACTTATCATAAGCTTGATGAAAACCCCTATCGAATACGTGTGCCCGAACTACATCCAAAGATTCAAATTTATTATTATTGCATCTCACACACGGGCACCTAATTCTTCTATCAGAATCTTTATGTTCCGACGCCATCCTCAAAAAAGCTTGCAGACCATTCCAATATTCTTGACAACCACGATTTCTCAATGTTGTCCAAGTCTTGTCAATCGCCATCTAAAGTGTTATAAGAGTGTGAGTTTTAGTAATGTGAATAGGAATGGATAACAAAGGAAATTTGTAATCATTTTTTAAATCTTATGCAATATTATAATATATTATGTTATTTTATGATGTTTTATTAGATAATGTTATTTATAAACAAATTAATATTTTTTCCTAAACTAATTTATTATTTATTCTTAATTTTTAAAACTTTTATTAAATATAATTATCAATTTCTATATTCATGTAATTTATAACTATTTAATATTAGATAATATTATTCAATAAACAAATTAAATTATTTAATTAGATAATATTATATCAAACTTTTATTATTTAATTAATTAAATTAATAAAAAATAATTAAAAATACACTTTTTGTTTATTCATAATTTTTTCATTTGTAATAATATTAATAATAATTTTACAAATTAATTATTGTTTGACTTTTAGACTAATTTTTTTTTTTAAATAGTTAGATAAATTTTATTAATCTTTTTCATTCATTATTTTATTAATAATATTTTTAACTTATTATTTATGTGTCGATATCCCTGTAATTGATGGTTGTAGTCAACAACCATCAATCACAAGCATATCGGAACAGAGAAAATAAATTAACTACTAATTAATTTTTTTGTTCTATTTTTACAAATTATAATTATAATAATTTTACAAATGAATTATTGTTCTATTTTTGTGAAACATGTTCAATGCAAGAGTTTTTTTTCTTTTTCAGGTAGTAGGGGACAAAATCTAAAATCTTTGTGTCAATCCTCTCAAATATTAGTCTTTTTGCTAACGTTTTTATTTCAAAAGCAAAAGGTTTTTTTTTTTAAATAATGATGGACTTTAAACATTAACCACAAAAAATGTGACATAATTTTCTTTTCGATTTTAAAATGTCGTAAATAAAATACCAAATTTTAAAAAGAAAATGTTTTCGAAATATGTGACATTGTTTTTGTAAAGAAGAGCATTATCAACATTAAAAAAACTATTCCAAATAATCAGAGATTAGGAACACAAAGCCAAAACAGAGAATTGTCCACATAATGCAAAAACGACAGATTCATCATTAAAAATACCAACAAGTAACAACAATTCAGCAACAAAGTACCAAATATAAAATCTAAAATCAAAATACATCAATGACAGTAGTCCAAAATATCGATATCAACATAAATCATAAAAAAATACCTCTGACCCACTAAGCCAATAGTCCGAAATTCCTAAAGCCACCAAGTGTAATCTGAAAATGAAAGCCACCAAGACCAATCACAAAAGAATCACTGCCAAAACCAAAGTTATATATGTCACTGATTTCTTATTTCAGTATAAGCACAACATATTTCTAATGCATGAAGAATTATAATTGCCTACTAGTTTTCAGTGAGACCAGAGAGAGTATTCCATTTCCATTTCCATTTCTATTTCCACTAAGACACTATTTAACGATAGTTATTTATTGAAATACTGATTTTTTTAAATAAATTATCTTTAGACTCATATATATTATATTGGTCAACAATTGTTCTCTCATAAAAAGAAGGGAAGATAACATTCACATTAGCCCTTAAATTTGACTTAGGTTCATATTTGGCTTATTTATGTGGTTTGAAATCACTCCGATTTATAGTAACAGACGGTGGTCGGTCTAGGGTTCTAGAAAATTACAAAATCAATTACTTGAGCCAAATTCATTGAAATAAAGAGAATGAAAAACATACACGAAGAGAATACAAACCCATCACATCATAACACACAAAACATAGTCTGAAGTGAACAAAACAACGAAATTAAGAACAACGGTCCAGATATAAAGATAACAACTACTCTGAAAAAAAGCTAAAACTACAACAACAATAAACACAACTGACCACAGACGCGAAGAGGTGGAATGTTGCTGTGTAATCGTCTACCAGTCGAAGAGAAGACGCAAAGAAGAAAGGAGAACAGACGCGAAGAGGTGGTGCCAATTTGATTTGTATGCATAAGCATTAGTGGCGGGACCCGCCGCTATTAGTTTCTCCCACCGCCATTAATATTATTAGCGGCGGGTAGCCCGCCTCTAATAAATGTGATTACCCGCCGCTGATACTATTAGCGACGGATAGTCCGCCTTTAATACAGGTGATTATCCGCCGCTAATAAATTTTAAAAATTCCCGGGCATTTAATTTGGAATATTAGCGGCGGAGGCTCCGCCACTAATAGTGGCACAGTCCGCCGCTAATATATTTTTTAATATTTTTTTTAAATACTCACTTATTATTAGCGGCGGACCCCCAAGTCCGCCGCTAATAGACTGTACAATACAGGCGGACTTGGTCCGCCGCTAATACTTACGCCGCTAATAGGCTTTATTGTTGTAGTGTTGGATCCTGTATTTTGATAAATTACTTTTTGGACTTTGTGTGTTTGTAAAATGGTTCAAATAGATCCTTAAATTCAATTTTGATAAAAAAAAATTGAACTAAAATCACAAATAATTCACCAAACTAACAATTCAAAACAAAAGCACAATCATTCTGCCCAACAACTGTGTTGTTGCAAAGAAAAGGAGAAAGATAGGGGTTTGTGGTAGTGGTTGTGCTTTGTGTGGTTGCAAGCTTGCCCAACAAATGTGAAAAGGAGAGAAGAGAGAACGAATGAAGTATTTGAAACCAGATAGAATTGAGCGTGAGAAAACACAGAAACAAAGGAAAAGGGTTTAGACCGTAAAAATGAAAATAAAAGTTCTATTTTAATGTAAAATATATATAAAAATGAGCAAAATAAAAAAATCATAAAAATATATATTTTTGTGGTAGTGGTTGTGCTTTGTGTGGTTGCAAGCTTGCCCAACAAATGTGAAAAGGAGAGAAGAGAGAACGAATGAAGTATTTGAAACCTGATAGAATTGAGCGTGAGAAAACACAGAAACAAAGGAAAAGGGTTTAGACCGTAAAAATGAAAATAAAAGTTCTATTTTAATGTAAAATATATATAAAAATGAGCAAAATAAAAAAATCGTAAAAATATATATTTTTTAATTACTATATATAGGGGAAATTCTATTAATTTTAACTATTAATATTGATGAGCTTGTCATGTTGTTGCAAGAACATCGATATATTATCATAATAATTTTTTGGTTAAGGAACCATCTAGAAATTCACCTCACACTGGCTGGAAATAGTTGAAGATATCATGAGATATTTCAAATTGAAAAACATATTTTTGTAAACTGTGTGATAGATTGGGAAGTTACACGCTAAGTTCTAGTAAATGTGTGAGACTATAAGAGTCAGCCAGTATGTTTATGAAGATTTTAAGACCTGGTGAAACTGTAGTAGACAATTTTCAAATATATTGGAAAAAATGAGTATGCTTGCTTTGGATATGATTACTTTTTAATTGCAGGTATGTATTACATAGTTGATGCAGGGTATCCAAATATGAAAATGTTGTTTAGCTCCATATAAAGGGCAAAGAGACCATCTTCTTCAATTTCAACAAGGTAGTCAACCTAGTGGCTCTAAAGAAGTATCTAACCAAGCTCTTTCATCGTTGTGCAGTGTTATTGAACGTTGTTTTGGTATGTGGATAGCATGATTGGAAATTTTGCATCGAATGTCAAATTATAAGTTTGATAAATAAGTATCTATTGTTATCGCTTCAATGACTTTATATAATTTTATTAGGATGAAGACCATTAATGACATGAAGTTCCTGTCTTGTGATGAAGCAAATGATGATTTTGTAAATAGTGATTAACCAAATATTAACTTAACAAGAGATGAGACCAAAATGAGAGTTATTCATGATAAATCGCAGCTGAACTAGCATACGTATTTTTTTTATATATAATTATGTAATAAATTAAATATTCATTTTTATGCATATGGTTAATTTTGTTTATATTATTATCTTTTTCTTATTTTTTATCATTGTAAAAGAAAAATTTATTATTGTTGTTATTTTTTTTTTTTGTTGATAAAATTGACAAATATTATTTTGTAAGAGCTTTCATATTGTACTTACCAAACTATTTCAAAATCTTTTTGATGGAAAAAAAAACTCTTTTAAAACATAAATCCAAATACTAATTAAAAAACTCAAATTTCTCTTTTTCTAGTGCCCCAAAGTAAAAACTATCACAAACAAAAATAAACCCTATCTATATATAAAAGTTTATATGCCTTATATATAATAATCATTCAGTCTAATAATTCTATTGTTACATTTAATTTTTTTGTTTATCAAAATTGGATTTCAGAGTTTATTAAATTTATTTTATAAAATATTGAGTCCAAAAAATAATTTATCAAAACAGACATGATCCAAATAAATAATAAGAATAAATAAAAACAAGTTAAAAGAAAGATATAAACCATTTACATCTCTGAAGGGGCATTGACTTCTGGCAGGTATAACTAGTAATAATAACTAATTCGTTTGCTAACTGTATTTTTCTTAAAATAAAGAAATAATAATAATTATTATCCGTATTCAACAAGTGAATTAGTACAAATATAATAATACAAAATTGACAATGTAAGGAAAGGTGTAATTATAATCAAGACCAGTATATAATTAATTTTTCATAGCATGGAAAGTAGAAGAGGTAGAAAAGCTAGTAGTGTAACAGTATGAGTTAGAGCAATATGTGAAAAGGCAGTAGAAGCTGATGAAGTAGTAGGAATGTTATTATTATTGGCCTTGGAAGAAGGGTTGGGGAGATCAGATGGGTCGAGCGGGGTGGCCTGAGGTGAGGCAGTTGGTGCGTAAGCTTGATTATTCTCACGTACGTTCAATTGAATCTTCATCCCTCCTAGGCAATGTAACTTGTTACCACACACAAAGTACATGTTGCCAGGTTTCTTCAATGTGATTGTTGTGTTTCCTGCTGAGTATGCATTCAAAACGTTTGTCGTATTGCAACTCTCGAAGTTTTCTTTTGCCACTTCACTTACACTGTGGGTTGATGAGTACTGGAACACTGCCAAATTTAACTCATGGATGAACAAATTTATTATAAAGAATTCTTTAATTCTAAACATGTATTAAATTTTGATGTACATAAAGCTATAGTTTAATTGTCAATCAGTCTCATGATGAATTAATTCAAGGAAATATATGTATGGAAGACTTCTTAGTGGTTACTACTTATAAATAAGTACTAACAA
The DNA here is from genome assembly GCF_963169125.1 of Humulus lupulus. NCBI lineage: Eukaryota > Viridiplantae > Streptophyta > Magnoliopsida > Rosales > Cannabaceae > Humulus > Humulus lupulus. The sequence continues at coordinate 89,213,220 of NC_084800.1, read as the reverse complement.
TTATTACTACTTATAAATAAGTACTAACAATTATGATGATATGACAACATAATGACTTGGTATAGTAAGTCACCAATAGTTAAATATTTTTTTCCATATTAATTTTGAATTTAGTTGTTTTTTGTCATAATTAATGTTGTTTCCAACAAGAGACACTAGCTATATTTAGAAATTAACATGCATTTTAAAAATAAAAAAATTATAATATTATATTTTTTATAATAAATATACGTTTTTCATTAGATAATCTTTCTAAAAATTTGAAAAAATTAAAATATTTTTTTAAAAATATTAATTAATAACTATAAATATGAACTATTAATCTTAATTTAATAATTAATATTAAAGTAGTAACAGTGCACTTATATATATTTATATATATGCTAAAAATATTTCCTCTCACTCGATGATTTGTGTCGAATATACTTGATATATGACTTGCTGAATTTATTCAACACTTTATCTATATATATATACTATTTTAAGTAATAATATGCTTATCTTTAAAAGTGATTTTAATTCAAAATCATTAGTTTTTCACTAGTCCTGATCATTTTATTTTAATTCCGACTATAGATGACATATTTGTAGTAAAAAAAAAACTTGCGAGTTTTAATTTTTTTTTTTTTTTAGTAAGAGCATATTTGTAAAATGAATGAATAATTTCTGCTATTTCTTTTTTAACATTACATCATATATCCATATTTATGTAATATTTCGTACATGCGGAGTCTTAATTTAACAGGACGAACGATTTAGCTAATTAGAATTCAAACTATATATATACATATATACATATTCAACATAAAAATAATAATGTACTCACCAAGAACATCGCCAACGTTGAATGTCTTGTCATTAGTCCACGAGTCAAGATTGGAACTTATATCCCACCCAGAAGTATCTCCCACCGTGTATGTAGTTGCTCTACATGTTATTATGGCAGACCCAAACATAAGAAACGCATAAACCAGAAGCAACGTCTTTTGATTCATAATGTTAACGGTTCGTTTTCGATATTTGGAGATCATGAAATAATAAGAGAGATAATTCACAAAGTTTGTAGAGACTACCCACATCGCTATCTCCATTTATACATTGAGGATTGCTTGTATTAGATCACCTAACTTCAACGTACAGAAAGAATGACTTGCGTTTTTCAGTATCTAATCATTTGTTGTGTATTATATATCATTTTTTAAATTACTTTTGAGACCAACAAAGTATGAACTTATTATTACCTAACAAAAACAAAAAAACCAATATTCATTAATCGAACTATATGGGAAAAAGTCTACCCTAACATTGTTCTGTGTTTCGTAAGAGTCGTGATAACGAAGGCAGGTGATTACCTACTTTTATATATAATTTTAGTCATATTTATATGTGAATAAATTGGGTAAAATTTCTTGTGTTGGTGTGTAGGTGGGTGGGGGGAGTCGGAAGATCTAGAGATCAAGTTATTCATTATTGGTGTACATAGAGCAGTTTAACACCTCCCAACCTCCAATTCCTTCTATGAATTTAAATTTGAATTTGATTTTGACATATTGGGCGAGCCCTTCATTACGAAACCCCAAGTCATGTTCCTTCAATAAATAAATAAAAATCAAACTATAGTTAGCAATACCATAACTAATTATCCACATTGATGATAATTAGTCCTAAAATATAATAATATTAATTTACCCCTTTTTTTTTTTTATATAATTTACGTTTTTTGTTTTTTAATTAATTGATCATATTTTTATAAGGAAACGCTCTATATCATTTTACATATTTTGTTTTGCTTAAATACCTACTTGCATTTTATGTAGTTTTAATAAAACTATTATACTTTCGTGTTTTACCAAATATTACAAAATACATTTTCAAGAATTTTTTGGTCCAAGAACATAATAGAGAGGCGGAGAGGCCCAAGAACACAATAGAGAGGCGGAGAGGCCCACCTCTCTCGTTGCTTAGCAATAACCACAACCTACCAAGCCATTTTTTTTCTTCTTCAAGTGTTTCTCATTTTTCTCTATTTATACTCTCAGTCTCAGCCGACAGAGAGAAACAAGAGTGGAGGAGAAACATGTAAATATATAATAATAATAATAATAATAATAAGAGTAATTAGCGACAAAACTTTCTTATCTTTATATTTTTATGCACTTAATTCTTAATTTTTTCTTACCAGTGAAACTGCCAAATCCATGGTTCCGTTAACAAATCTAAGGTCTCTGTTTGTTGTGGTTGTTAACTACGAACGCAAAGCCCCCTGACCATCTAAACTAATGTCATGTCATAATTTTTTTAAATTAAAAAAATCATTTCAATTTAAAATAGATTAATTAAAATTAAAAAATATTAAAAATTAAAATCTAAACCCTAAATTTTTCTCTCTTTCTTCTTCATTCGCAGGCCTTTGCCCTGTCTTGCGCAACCCAACGTGACCCAACCCCATCCCCAACCCCAACCCCAGCCTCCTTCTTCTTCTTCTTCTTCTTCTTGCAACTTCTCAACTCCAAAATCAAACCCAGTAAATCAATAGGTGAATATGGTATCTTCCACTTGAAATACAACAAAAATAGGGGCAGCAACAAAATCCCAATCCCAATCCCAATCCCAATCTCAAACTCAAACTCACTCGCCATTGAGATGACTTCTTCCACCTGAAATACGACAAAAACAGGGGTAACAACGAAGAGCAGCTGCACAGTTCAACCGGGGATGGCTTCGCGAGAAAAACCAGATCTGAAGCAAACCGAAAGTAAGAGTTTCCCAGCTGCTCCGACAACTACCTGTAGGCAAAGATCATAGGTGAAAAGCTCCTAGTTCCGTCGAAGACGAGGCAATCTTGTTGCGGTCTGCAGCCTCTGTCGAAGTTGAAGATCGAAGGGGATTGGAGGTTGTAGTCGTTGAAGTTGAGATGTGAAGAGGGAGTTAGAGAGTGCGAGATGATATAAAGAAAGAGGGAATGGGTAGGCGGCTAGGGCTTCTAGAAGAAGAAGAATAAGAAGAAGGAAAGAAGAAAAAGAAAAAAAAAAATTAAGAATTAGTTTTTTAATGTATTTTTTAAATATTAATTAATCTATTTTTAAATTAAAATATTTTTTTATTTTGAATTAATTTAAATATATTCATTTATTTATTTTAATTTAAAAAAATTATAACATGATTAGTTTAGATAGTGAGGTGGCTCCTTATTGATAGTTAACAGTCACAACAAACGGAGACCTTAGATTTACTAACGAAACCGTGGATTGGGAGGTTTCACCATGGAAAAAAAGAATTGAGAGTTAAGGATATAAGAATTAATGTAAAGATGAGAGAGTTTTGACACTAATTACTCTATTACTACTATTACTACTACTACTACTACTAATAATAATAATAATAAAAAAGACCATAAAACTGCATGTTATAAGTCGAGCACGATACAATTAATAAATATAGAGTAATGCAAGAAACATATTTAAATTGCACACATTTTTTAAACACAATAATGCATATTTAATTTTAGTTATAGATAATTTTAAGTATGGTCCAAATCACTTATAATTGTATGATAGAGATTGAACACATATCATTACGTCAACAAAATATTATTAGGTGCGGCAATCAAGTGTAAGTTCACATTATATAATTATTAATTATACTTGAGTTGATACATACTAAGTACGAGCAAGCTAATAAGACTAGCGTACCTAGGCATTATTAATATTTAATCATCACTAATATATTTATACTCATAATTTTATTTTATATATAAATACTAAGAAAAATTGTTGTGATAGAAAATATTTTCATAAGACAATTAGAAAATGCCACATCGACTCGTGCCCGCATTTCAAGTGGGATGTTCGACATATTCCAAACTAATTTACACTACATGTTTAACATAAGAAAAAATGGATCATATCATGTTGTATGTATATAAAGAAATAAAAAAAATCCCTATTATTTAAAATTAAGTTTATTTATATTTCATCATTAATAATTTGTATTTTAAAAATATGCCGATGAATATGATCATGGATCGAAATATGGTAACAAAATGAGATGATGTAAAGGATAATTAATAAGTGTGAATTTGTGGAGACAATTAGTTAAATGAACTAAACACGTTCGTAATTATAATAAAGGCAAAACAGAAGAGGACAGTCAATGTAATCAACAAAATCTCCCAATTTACAGCCACCTTTTACTCTCCACCCTCATCACTACTTTATTTTCTCTCTCAAACAAACACTGTTACTCCTACTCCTACATTTTCATCATCATCAAACTCCATCTCTATCTTATAATATCGTTTCTCACTACAAGGAAAAATACTCATTAATTAATTAATTAACCTCAATAATAGGATGTATAGATCTGCAAGTTGGAACCGGGTTTCGGATGAGTATAACTCGGTTCAGTCGCCTCCGTCGATGAGAACGACGTCGTCTTTTGAGGACGGCGATCAGCAGCTTCCGCTGTATGATATGCAACTCGCTGACATGGCCAAGAAAGAGAGGGCTCGTCTCAAGTTGGCTGAAAATGCCGTCCATCTTATTCCTCTTGTTCTCATTCTTTGTGCTTTTATTCTTTGGTTCTTCTCCACCACACCCGCAGGTATAATTATCTACATAAATATATATATATATAATCAATATTACAAATGTATTATACCACTATCCACTTTTATATGAATAAATGTATATATTTGTATATATTTAATGGAAACTAGTACGTAAGTCACTCTATTTGTTTAGGATTTATTATTAGGCCGGGTATCGAATATAAAAGAAAAAGAAAGTGGGATATAAGTGAAGACTTGTATGCAGAAACCAAATAATTAAACTATATATATATATATACATATTTACAAGAAAAAATAATAACAAAATAAACAGTTAAAATTAATTAAATGGTATAAACGTGAAGACTTGAGTTTCATTTAAGATCATTACTTCGTAATGTTAAAATTTTGACAGATTGGTTTTATGTATTTTGTGTTTTATATATGTATATATGTATGTGTAGATGGAAGGTATAAGGGGGAATCGATAGCAGCAAGAATAGAAGGATTGAGTATAGAAGGGGAGATCGATAATGATAGCGATGGCACTCAAACAGGCATTATACCAACCGTGGATTTAAGATACACAAAATCCCAAAGACTAACTTCTCTCAAAGCATCAAAAAAGATGGATTAATCATAAACTTAATGTGTATAATACTCAAACTTTTTTTTTCTCAATCCTCTCCAAAAATAATCTCAGTCCTAGTTACTTGTGTTTTGGATTAATATAATCATAAAGCTTAATTAGTTCTTGCAGCTTAATTGTTTTCTATATTAGCTACTTAGAGCATCTACAACGGTGGTAGCCACAGAAGTGGCTTCACCATATATGTCAGATAAAATGTCAACATGGCATTACCAAGTGAGACTTTTATATGTTGTGGTCAGAGATGTAGCCACTGCATGGCAACGTTGCCTGCTTTTAAAAAATTAATAATACTTTAATATAATTTATGTACTTTTGGCAACAAAAAGATGGCTTGCACTGCAGATGCTCTTATAGCATCTACAGTGTTGGCTACCATGTCAATCTTGAGAAAAGGAAAAACAAAGCAACGACATTGCCAAAAAATAGGGTTGAATATATAGTATTTTGTTGATTTTGAGACCCACATTAATATAAACAACATTTTTGGCAACCCATTGCTGATGCTCTTATATTATATTATCCTATAAAAAATATTAAACAAAACTACTATAGTTTTCTTTTTTTTTTTAAAAAAAAAACCATATATATAAGCCCTAGTAAAATACAATTAAATCTATTTTATTTTATTTTTAACTTTTAATAGTAACTCTATTTTTTTTGTTAAAAAAAGTCTTTCTTTTTTATTTTATTATCTCTCTAATGTTATTGATCACTTATTTGATTTTTAGGAGAACTAGTCTTGATGAACCATATTTCTCAGCAATTAGAACTTCATTAAACATAATCAAAATGTTATATATCCTAAAGGAAAGAATTGAATTCTCAAAACCTTCGTCCACTTGAAGAGCATATACAACTTCCATGAGCAATCTTGTTGACTAAACAATAAACAGGAATTAGAGATGCTCCTAAATTGTATAGGGTCCGTTTGGTAAAAATTTTGTTTTTGAATTTTTTAAACACAAAAATAAAAATATGTTTGGTAACTATTTTTGTTTTTTATTTTTAAAAGCAGAAAAATAATAAACGTGTTTGTTAACTTTTATTTTTATTTTTTGTTTAACAATATAAGGTGTTTGTTGACGCGATTCTTCGCCAACAGGTAATTAAGAAAATGAGAGGAAGTGATTAGTGCTTAACAATGAACCGAAATAGAGGAATGATCTTTAAATGGACTGATGACACAATTATATTTTTTAGGTGGTTCAAAAGTTAAAATCCTTGTACTCCACTAGCCAATATTATTGCTATATGCCTGATATGTTGGGGTTTTATGCCCTAATTAAAACTCAAATTCTTTGTAATCTCATTTTATTATCAATAAAAGAATAGAAATTATTTTTTGACTTGGTCAATCACTTTGCTCACATGTTTTATTTTCATGATTATTTGTTTAATATAAACTTCTATTAAATCCCGAGCATATAGCTAATCTTATTTATAGTGACGTAATCACAGTGGAATATAAATATGATTATATGTTCAAAATAAGTTAGTCCTAAGATTAGTCAGTGCACCGGATTTACACTGACCTGCCAATCTATGATATGATCTACTTACACATTACAGTGTTATGTTCTTTCCAGAACGTTAGCAAAGTAGATAAGATCGGATGTATTTGTTACATCGGACAAGATCGATATTGACAGTTGATAAGATAAGTAAACATACCGTTATTATCTATTCTAGTCATATCATATAGTTGACCATAGGTCAATTCAATCTCAATTCTGAGTGGTTAGTATTCTAACTGATTGTATTATTTGAGTTCTTTGACTTGTTCGTTACCAGCTTACCCTACGGACTAGCCCATACTTACATCTTGGGAACTCGGTAGTATAATTGAGTGGGAGTGTTAATCATAGATATGAACATCTATAGCTTCTGATGAAGAAGTGAAATGATGGTTTCCTTTTAGTTTGGTTCAATGTGTTAAATGATAGAGATCTCATTTCAGTAATTAAATTAGTTTACTGAAATATCATTTACAAGGAACTAAGTGTTTTAAGGATAAAATACAATGAGGGGTAAAATAGTATTTTAGTCCTATCTCATTGTAGACCGTCTATAGAGGATTGAGTAACAATTATGGTTGTAACAATGGATAATTAATAGCGTATCTATATTTTTTATAGAGCGTTCTATGAATTCAAGAGTGCAATTCCAAGTCTATAGTTGAGTCACGAGGAATTAATAAGTTAGTAAATTTATTTGTTAGATTTATGATAACTTATTGGAGCTTGATTTCATAGGCCCATGGTCCCTATTGTACCTTGGATAAAATCATCTAGATAGTTTCAATTAATTGATTTAATCATCAATTAGAATTATCAAAGTTGACCAGGTCAATTTTGGATAGTTTTCATAGAGTTGTGTAATTTTGAGAATAAAAGAAAAATTATGGCAGATTTATTAATTAAGATAAATTGGTATCTAAATTAATAAATAAATTTAAATCAAGGTTCAAATTATAAATAATTAATTTGATAAATGATTTAAATAATTATTTAATTAATTAAATCAATAGAAAATAACTCAGGCCTTGATTTTAAGTCCAATGGGTTTATAATCAAATGGGAAATTTCACGGGCCTATAGCCCATGATAATTTCGACCTAGGGCTTCAAAATGGCTATTATTTTATTGATTTTTTAATTAAATTAAATGACCTAATTGAGTCTATAAAAGGAATGCTTAGAGAGAGGTCAGTAGGAGAAGTTTGAAAAGTCACAAGTCAGATTTTCTGATAGTTTTATATTCTCTCTAAACACAAGTCCTTTTCTAAACCTCTTTGTTATTTTCTTTTCTTCTCTCTATATCTATCTCATGTGTTGAGAATTGCCCACACTAGTCTAGGTGGTTCTAAGGATACATTGGAAGATTGTGAAGAAAATAGAAGATCGGTTCAGTTTCTTGATAATACTCTGCGACAGAAAGGATACAAGAGTTAGAGAAACTGAAGGAAGGACTCTTAATTCCGCTGCGTATACTGTAAGTATTATATTATTTGTTTCTCTTTGAATTCAATTTTGGAAACATGTTTTAGGCTATCTCGTATTAATTTGTTTAATATTAGATATACATGAAAATAAATAAAGATCTTATATAAGCTTTTTCCAACAACTGGCCTCAGAGACTTTGGTAATCTTTATTTGCATGCACGAACATGTTAAAAAAATTGGATTATTTGATATGTTTGAATAATTGGATGGTTTTTCATGTTTTTATGAACATATTGATTTTATGTGAATTTTAGCAATTTTTAGGTTATTTTGTTGTATTTTCTATGCTATTAATTTTATATATGTTTTATTTTGTGTAAAACATGCTAAAAATTAATTAGAAAATGATTTTGGTTTGAAAAATTGCTCAAAAAAAAATTTTTGAATTTTTTTTTGTATGGGCTCCCATGCGCGCGCGCCTGTGCGCATCCCTCCGTGTGCCCCGCGTGCGCGCCTGTGCGTGTCCCTCCGTGCGCCCCGCGCGCGTCCCTCCGTGTACGCGCGACACCAACCAAAGCACATGGGTACTGTTCATCCAGAATTTAAAAAAAAAAAAAACTTTTTTGAAAAATAAAAAAAAATTAAATTTGTGGAAATAAATTATTTATAATCAAAACTAAAAAATATATATTTTTTGTTTTATCATTTAATTTTTTTTTTAAATAAGATATTTTTGTTAGTTGAGATTTAAATAATTAGATATTTTCTACAAATATTCAAATTCAAATTTAAAAATAAACTAACAACTTAATTTTAAATATTTTAATATATTAAAATATTATAATTATGATATCAGATATTTAAGATATTTTCATTTAAATTCTTCATATTCTAATTGAATCTTTATTTGAAAATATAAATATCTTTTTATTCTATAGTTTTTAATATTTAAATTATTTGAAATTTGAATATTGTTAGTTAGATATTTTTATGGATGTTTGAATTTGTTTAACTATTTGAGATATTTTAGGGTTGTTATAACTATTTGTATTTTATTATTTTTAAATGTTAAAATATTATATAATAGTTGTAACAACACAAGATATTTTTGAAAAATAGTTTAGATATTGATTTTAAAAATTAAAATTGGTTAAATTTTGAAAAATATCATTTTTTTCAGCCAATTAATAAAATATTTTTTTTATAAATGGGATTTAAATTAACTTTGGTTAATTGTTGATAAATCCTATTTAAATTAAATTAATTTTTTTTTTCAAATTAACCTAAAACCAAGTTGATTGTTGATAAATGAAATTTAAATTAACTATTGTTAATTATTGATAAATTTCATTTAAATTGACTTATTTTTGTAAAAATTTAATTAATTTGAATTTTTTTGATAAATTCTAGATAATTAATTGTGGTATTTTTTTGCAAATGAAATAAATTGTGGTATTTTTGCATAAATTCATAGAATTGCTCATACAGTAACATGATTAGGCCCATCCAATTATAACATGTCTGTTTGCACTATATGTGATATTTTTGCAATTGGGCTTAGATGCATATAATGGCCCATATGTTTGTTAGATATATGGTATTTTGCCAAATAAAATATTCATAAAATGATAGGTTTTATTTGGGCCCATTAGAAAATGTAAAGTTTAAATTCATCTCTTGTGGGTGATTCCACTTGTGAAGGCCCATTTGCTTTGCATGACTATAGTGGGTCTAATCAATTAATAACAATTAATAAAACGAATGTTTAAATTCCTGTCTTTTGGACTTTGTATGGAAGATATGGGGCCTTTGTAGTGGGAACGACATACTGGACCCAGCCCTCCTCCATACAAACCCAATTGTTAAGGCCCATTTACCTGAGTTGGACTTAATTATATAGGTTCATTATATTAGTTAAACCTAAATATTGATTAGCAACAAATTAATTCTAAATTAATTGAATTTGTTTTAATGTGACACTTTAGAATTAATAAGAAATTATAGGACTTTGGTTTTAAAAAATTTAATCTGTTTAATTTTTTTTGGAAAACCATAGTCATTAATTTTTTAAAAATAAATAATAAAAATATTATTTTTAATTTTATAATGAGCTTATTTTAAGAATTTTATTCGATCTCCACTGTTGGTTTAACATAGTCAATAGCTTAATGGGGCCTCGAGGCACTTTGATTCGTCCCCCTACGGAAGGTGTTCATTAGTTATTTTGACAAGGTTAGATTTCGAAAGATAGATAATTATAGGTCAAATTATACTAGACTCACCCCTACGGTGACTACTAGGACTAAATCTATGATTATTGAAACCGTGGGTCTAGCTCATAAAATAAGAGATTTTGTTTTCTTATTTTGATCGAATAGTAGGTTGTTAATAGTGGTGTCCATTATTAAATGAGTTTACAACTCTATTTAACTAGTGGTATTTTTTACTATCGCCAACCGGGACAAGGATATCATAGATTAGTTAAAAACCTAAAGAAATAGAGATATGATTGTTTTTGGTATTTTTTCTCATATCTTACATATTTTTGGTATATGTTGTGCTATTTCTTGAAATTTGTGTGAATAGAATTTTTATTGAGCTAATGTGATTGATTTCTATTTTATTGATAATTTGTAGTTTTAAGCTAAGTAGTGTTTGTGTCTGCTCCCATCCTTTCTCCACTTTCGATGGAGAAACTCACTGGAGAAACCTTCCTTAATTGGAAGCAGAACATCAACAAAGAGTTGATTGGTGACAACTCTGAATTCGTCATGATTGAGGAATCCCCAGAACGAGCACCGTGTCCGCACGATAGTGATGGCACCGTCAATGCTCATGATGGCACCGTAAATGCTTGGATAACACTGTCTCCGAACGTAAGTTATGGCACCGTGAATTCTCGGATGGCACCATGTCTGCACGTTCGTGATCAACTCAACTATGGTCTAACGCAGCTCATGAATGAGCTTCAGATTATTGAACCTGTCATGGGTGGACCTAGTAAAGGAGGTGAAAATAAGACTACTGATGTTGCTGCACATCTAGCTAAGGCTGAAGCTAACCAAGCTTCGTCTTCAAAAGCTGGAAACAAGAGGAAATGTGGACAAATAAACAACCCAAAGCCTGCAAAGGCTGCAAAGACGAGTGCACAACCAAGTGCACAGACGCTTAAGGGGAAGAACAAGAAAAACAAGAAAGGTAAAGATAAGTGCTTTCACTGCAAAGAGAAGGGGCATTGGAAACGAGATTGCCCTAAGTTTCTAGCAGCGAAAAACAAAGGTAATGATTATAGTTCATTTATCTTGGAAACATGTGTTTTAGAGAATGATAAATCTGTTTGTATTAATGATTCTGGAACTACTAACCATGTTTGTAACTCTTTACAGCTTCTTGAATAGTGGGAGGAAGTGAACGAAGGCGGCTTAAAGCTTAGAGTTGGAAACGGAGCGTTCGTTGCGGTCCAAGCTAGAGGAAGAGCTCGTCTGAAGTTCAGAAATAAATTTTTAATTTTAAAAGATGTATTTTTTATTCCGGATTTTAGTAGAAATTTAATTTCAGTTTCCATGTTGCAATTAGAACGATTTGTTATGACTTTCATAAGTTTTAATATATCTATTTCTTTCAATGGATCACAATTGTGTATTGCATGTTTGGAAAACGGGCTTTATATTCTGTGACCTAACGAACCCCTCGCTCTTAACAATGATTTATTCAAAGTAGCTAAACCTAGGACCAATAAACGTCAAAAGACCGATAACAATAATATGACGTATTTATGGCACTTGAGATTAGGTCACATTAGCTATGACAGGATTCAAAGACTTACAAAGGACGGACCTTTGAGGGAACTCACCTTAGGTGAATTACCTATCTGTGAATCTTGTCTAGAAGGCAAACTGACCAAGCGTCCATTCTCTGCAAAGGGTGATAGGGCCAAAGAACCACTCGGTCTTGTGCATTCAAATGTTTGTGGACCTTTGAATATACAAGCTAGGGGTGGTTTTGAGTATTTCGTCACTTTCACTGAAGATTACTCTAGATACTCATGTCTTTACCTAATGCATAGGAAATCAGAAACATTTTCAAAGTTTCAGGAATTCCTAGCAATGGCTCAGAACCAATTAGGTAAAAGGTTAAAGATCTTGCGATTTGATAGGGGTGGAGAATATTTGGATATGCAGTTCCAAGATCATTTAACTGAACTTGGGATTTTATCACAACTTACTGCCCTAGGTACTCCGCAACAAAATGGTGTAGCGGAACGCCGAAACAGAACTTTATTGGAAATGGTTAGATGCATGCTTAGTTACTCAACTCTACCAACTTCGTTCTGGGGACATGCAATTGAAACCGCAAATGACATTCTCAATGTCGTGCCGTCAAAATCAATCCCCAAAACACCTTTAGAACGCTGGAATGGTCGTGAACCTAGTTTACGCCATTATAGAATCTGGGGCTATCCTGCTCACGTCCTGAGGAAAAAGGAGGGAAAGCTAGAACCGCGAACTGAAGTTTGCATGTTTGTTGGCTATCCTAAAGGTACTCGGGGTGGAATTTTCTACAGTCATTCAGAAAAGAAAGTGTTTACTTCTACAAATGCTATTTTTCTGGAAAATGACTATGTCCAGAACTTTAAACCTCGCAGCAAAGTAGTTTTAGAGGAGATGGTTAAAGAATTGACTCCAACCAATGTTCCAGCGTCATCAACGCAAGTTGATGATAAAATTCCCACTCTTCATGTACAACCGACGCAAGTCGATTTAAATGAAGAAAGTACCACGGTTCCTGAGCAAACAGTCACAAAGCCTCGTCTTAGTGGGAGGGTTTCTAGAAACCCAGTTCACTATGGTTTGATGGTGAAACCAATATGGTTGTTGGTGACACTAGTGATGATGATCCATTGTCTTTCAAACAGGCAATGGCTAGCCCTGAAAAGGAACTATGACTCGAAGCCATGAAACAGGAAATGGAGTCTATGTACTCAAATTCCGTCTCGGATCTTGTGGAAGCACCTAGTGACTTTAGGGCCATTGGGTGCAAGTGGATCTACAAGAAGAAACGAGGTGTTGATGGAAATATCGAGACTTATAAAGCTCGATTAGTGGCAAAGGGTTATACCCAAAGAGAAGGCGTGGACTATGAGGAAACTTTTAGTCCGGTAGCCATGCTCAAATCCACTCGCATCCTCTTATCCATAGCAGCCGCTCTCGACTATGAGATTTGGAAAATGGACGTCAAGACAGCTTTTCTTAATGGAAAGCTTGACGAGGTCATTTATATGGATCAACCAGAAGGATTTAAAGTATCTGGACAAGAAGGAAAAGTTTGTAAGTTGAATAGGTCCATCTATGGACTTAAGCAAGCTTCTCGTTCCTGGAATCTTAGGTTTGATGAAATAATCAAAACCTATGGCTTTGAACAAAATATTGATGAGCCATGTGTTTACCAACTGAAGGCAAATCAAATAGTGGTATTCCTGGTTCTTTATGTAGATGATATCTTACTCATTGGAAACAATGTTAAGAAATTATCAGATGTGAAGAATTGGCTGAGCACTCAATTCCAGATAAAGGATTTGGGTGAAGCAAGTTATGTTCTAGGTATCCAAATCATCAGGGATAGAAAGAACAAACTTTTAGCTCTATCTCAATCAGATTACATTGATAAAGTGATTGAACGTTTCTCAATGACAAATTCCAAGAAAGGGCGTCTACCGTCCCGCCATGGAATTCATCTTTCAAAGAAGCAGTCTCCCCAGACTCCTGAAGAGGAAGATGCAATGAGAAAAGTTCCTTACGCATCTGCAGTTGGAAGTCTGATGTATGCCATGTTGTGTACTAGACCAGATATCTGCTATGCAGTGGGAGTAGTGAGCAGGTATCAGTCAAACCTAGGACCGGAACATTGGATAGTAGTTAAGCATATCCTTAAGTATTTGAGACGGACTAGGGATTATATGTTAGTCTACAAGGGTGGTGTTCTGAACCCTGTAGGGTACACCGATTCAGATTTTCAGACTGATGTCAATGACAGAAAGTCTACTTCTGGAATGGTGTTTACTCTTGGGGGTGGAGCTGTGATTTGGAGAAGCGTAAAGCAGTCTGCAATCTCAGATTCCACCATGGAGGCTGAGTACATAGCCGCGTCAGAAGTAGCTAAGGAAATAGTCTGGCTAAAGAAGTTCTATTCGGATCTTGGTGTTATTCCAGAAATGGATAAATTGCTTGTGTTGTTTTGTGACAATACAGGAGCGATAGCCAACTCAAAAGAACCTCGAAGTCACAAGAGGAGTAAGCATATAGAAATGAAGTATCACATTATTCGAGAATATGTGGCTAGGGGAGATGTGAAGGTTATGAAGATTGCAACTGAAGACAATCTTGCAGATCCGTTTACAAAGACACTACCAGAAGCTACATTTGATAAGCATATCAAGGAGATGGGATTAGTAGAATTAAGGCATTAGTTTCAATTAGTGCAAGTGGGAGTTTGTTGGGGTTTTATGCCCTAATTAAAACCCAAATTCTTTGTAATCTCATTTTACTATCAATAAAAGAATAGAAATCATTTTTTGACTTGGTCAATCACTTTTCTCACATGTTTTATTTTCATGATTATTTGTTTAATATAAACTTCTATTAAATTCCGAGCATATAGCTAATCTTATTTATAGTGATGTAATCACAGTGGAATATAAATATGATTATATGTTCAAAATAAGTTAGTCCTAAGATTAGTCAGTGCACCGGATTTACACTGACCTGCCAATCTATGATATGATCTACTTACACATTACAGTGTTATGTTCTTTCCAGAACGTTAGCAAAGTAGATAAGATCGGATGTATTTGTTACATCGGACAGGATCGATATTGACAGTTGATAAGATAAGTAAACATACCGTTATTATCTATTCTAGTCATATCATATAGTTGACCATAGGTCAATTCAATCTCAATTCTGAGTGGTTAGTATTCTAACTGATTGTATTATTTGAGTTATTTGACTTGTTCGTTACCAGCTTAACCTACGGACTAGCCCATACTTACATCTTGGGAACTCGGTAGTATAATTGAGTGGGAGTGTTAATCATAGATATGAACATCTATAGCTTCTGATGAAGAAGTGAAATGATGGTTTCCTTTTAGTTTGGTTCAAGGTGTTAAATGATAGAGATCTCATTTCAGTAATTAAATTAGTTTACTGAAATATCATTTACAAGGAACTAAGTGTTTTAAGGATAAAATACAATGAGGGGTAAAACAGTATTTTAGTACTATCTCATTGTAGACCGTCTATAGAGGATTGAGTGACAATTATGGTTGTAACAATGGATAATTAATAGCGTATCTATATTTGTTATAGAGCGTTCTATGAATTCAAGAGTGCAATTCCAAGTCTATAGTGGAGTCACGAGGAAATAATAAGTTAGTAAATTTATTTGTTAGATTTATGATAACTTATTGGAGTTTGATTTCATAGGCCCACGGTCTTCATTGTACCTTGGATAAAATCATCTAGATAGTTTCAATTAATTGATTTAATCATCAATTAGAATTATCAAAGTTGACCAGGTCAATTTTGGATAGTTTTCATAGAGTTGTGTAATTTTGAGAATAAAAGAAAAATTATGGCAGATTTATTAATTAAGATAAATTGGTATCTAAATTAATAAATAAATTTAAATCAAGGTTCAAATTATAAATAATTAATTTGATAAATGATTTAAATAATTATTTAATTAATTAAATCAATATAAAATAACCCAGGCCTTGATTTTAAGTCCAATGGGCTTATAATCAAATGGGAAATTTCACGGGCCTATAGCCCATGATAATTTCGACCTAGGGCTTCAAAATGGCTATTATTTTATTAATTTTTTAATTAAATTAAATGGCCTAATTGAGTCTATAAAAGGAGTGCTTAGAGAGAGGTCAGTAGGAGAAGTTTGAAAAGTCACAAGTCAGATTTTCTGATAGTTTTATATTCTCTCTAAACACAAGTCCTTTTCTAAACCTCTTTGTTACTTTCTTTTCTTCTCTCTATATCTATCTCATGTGTTGAGAATTGCCCACACTAGTCTAGGTGGTTCTAAGGATACATTGGAAGATTGTGAAGAAAATAGAAGATCGGTTCAGTTTCTTGATAATACTCTGCGACAGAAAGGATACAAGAGTTAGAGAAACTGAAGGAAGGACTCTTAATTCCGCTGCGTATACTGTAAGTATTATATTATTTGTTTCTCTTTGAATTCAATTTTGGAAACATGTTTTAGGCTATCTCGTATTAATTTGTTTAATATTAGATATACATGAAAATAAATAAAACGTGGGCGCTTGAATACGCACGTTCATGTTGCGTGTCCGAGAAGTCAGGGATATATCAGACACGTGATGTGTGATATATGCACGTTTACCTTGCGTGGTTGACTTTATGAGAGATCATAGCTTCCAACTCCAGCTCGTACCACGAGCTGGATGCCTCCTCGACCTGTGGCCTTCACGACCTGACTCGGTCCTTAAGTAATCTTGGCGAACCTCTTGATACCCCGAGCTAGCGAGGTAGGTCCTGACGACAACAGCTCCGGTCATGGGGGATCCACGTGGCTGATATAATTAGGCCATATCTCAGCTCGCTAATGGCCCGTTGGAAAATTAGGGCGTACACTTGCCCCCCAAGCCCCTGCTCGTGGTGCACGATGCCGTGTAGGGCCACAGTAGGGGCTTTTAGGCTTCTTCATGGACTCTCCATATTCCACCTTTTACGCAGGCGTCGAATACGTGGAACATCGTGGTTGGTGATGGTACGTCTTCTGAGAACCACATTAAATGGCCTAGCCTATACTCAGCCGTCGTTTCGCCTTTCGAGTGGAGAGTCTTGGATCCCACATTAGGTCAATCCAACGGCCCTCCTCACGTGGCCTTTCACGTATATAAAAGGGGTGGCCACCTTACGCATGGGCCACCCTGTTATTCGAAAATTTTCTGAACTTTCCATTTTCTTCTCTCTTCTCATCTTCAAAAGAAAAACCCTCTTCTCTCCGGCCACCGTTCCCAGCACTCCAGAAGGTCAGGCGCAAGGGTTCCTTTGAGGTTTTGGGAACCAGTCATTCCGTCGAGGCCCCAACCCAGACGACCCCTTCATCCCTCCCACAGCAAACTATTTCGTAAGTTCTCTGACTGTGCATGTTTTAAATCTCATTTTCACTGTAGCCTACGTAGCTGTATCTGCATGCAATATTCTGTGGGTTTTTTGTGGGTATGAAGGGTGTAGGTTTTACTTTAGGGCATCGACTGTAGAAGAAAACCATTAAGGAGCATGGCTTATAGGGTGCATTTTCTAGGGAATTCTTCTGGGTAGGATTTTCGGTATGCTTGTTTAACATATCCAGTACTTTTGGGTGCAAAACCAGGTAGCTTAGGGGACACGCCTCATAGGCGGTTTTGCACCTCTTGCCTACTGAAACTTTCCTTCTAAGGAAAATTTTTATCCTGACCCTCCTGACACACGAATTCTGAGTAATCGGGGATCTGTTGGGAGCACAGGCGCGTGTTCATAGAACCGCGTGGTCTCACTCTCCACGGGCTGAGATTACCTCAGCTCGTGCAAAGGAAACACCTCTTTTGATTCTCCCTTATGCTTAGGTCGCCTTTTCTAAAAATTTCTTCTTTTGTTCGCTAGGCGACCAGATGGGACCCAAGAGGAACACTCCTAAGAGGATCGCAGGCAGCTCGTCCACCCAACAATCCAAAGGAAAAAAGGTGATGACAGACTCCCCAATTCCTGTCTTTGGGCCGGCCGTGGAGCAGGAGCTCGAGGTGGCGCCCGATGCTTTCTTCAAGGCCGAGAGGATCATCTTGAAGATCACTGACCAGGGGAAAGTGAATAAGATATTCCTTTCCCACAACATCGAACTGGGGAGGGGATCTCTGATCGCCCGACCTCCCGCAGAGGGTGAGCGGAGCTGCGTGCCGCTCGACGAGGAGTTCGCGGCCTGGAGTGACGAGCACTTCAAGGCTGGGGGTTTCCTCCCGCTGGACCAATACTTCGCCGACTTCCTCAACTACGTGAGGTTGGCTCCTTTCCAGCTCCCCCCCAACTCTTATCGTTTGTTGGCGGGGTTAAGATATTTGTTCTTGAAACAGGAGTGGGAAGTCCCCACTCCGGCAGATATCCTATATTTTTCTGCCTCAAGGCTAACCCGGAGAAACGGGGGAGAGGCGACGGGTTCTATTACTTGACCCGGTTTCCAAATACGGCTGCGGTCATCGAGCTGTCCAGCCACCCCAACGACTTCAAAGACCAGTTCTTTATGTCCAAGGGGTTTTGCTACTGCGACTTGCACTACTTCAACCGTCCTCGTAAGTACCTTTCATCCTTAGCTCATAAGTTAAGTATCGGTTAGCTCCCCCCATTATCCATTTCTGACTTAGAATAATTCTGCAGCCATTTTCGCGAGGACAGACAAGTCTGTGATCCTCGGGAGTCAGTACAAGACACTGGCGGGCTTGCCCCCTAGTGAAAAGGACTATCACCAGCTCGTGACAGACGAGACGATGCAGGCATGTAAGCTGATTTCTCCAGGCCAGACTTTGAACCTGAGGAGACCCCGGGTGCCTCCCCCAGCTCGCGAGATGAGGGCCATCCCCGAGGTGGAGGCCGCGGGGGATGAGGACGAGGAGGACGAGGTGCCCCTTGTGAGGAGGAAGCGGGCGTTGGAGGTCGTCCAAAGAACGGACGAGGAGAGGATCCGGTCCGAAGCAGCTGCAGGTCCCTCCGGCCAAGGTAACCCATATCTGTTTAGGAACTTAGATAGGGCCACTACAGACCCCCGGCTAGCTAGGTTCAATCCTAAACAGCTCGTCCAACGCCATCGAAGTGACCCAGACCTTGATATAACCCTGCTCCATTGTGTCGACCGGCTCATGTTGGATTACGAAAATAGCCGCCCTAGGGGTACCATATTCGTAGACAACACCCTAGCCTTTAGGTCGGCCTTATTTGAGGAGTATGGGACCAACCTTCGGTCATGGCCATCACTCCGAGAGGGTACCGTAGCTCCGGGTCTTAGGCAATACGTAGAAGAGTCTAGTCCTGAGCTAGTCTCGGACCCAGAACCCGCTCTATCTCAAGAAGTAATTGTCTTAGATTCCCCTGCAGAAGCTCCGGGGCCGATGGTCGTGACCATATATTCCTCTTCTAGCTCGGGGGGTAGGATTCCTTTTAGTATATATACTTGAGTTTCGCTTTTTCCCCCTTATTTTTGTTTTTGCATGACTGCTTACTGGTATATTGATGTTGTCTTTGTTTTGCCAGAGGAGATGTCTCAGCCCGGGAGCAGAGATCTGCGAGCTATGTTCGCCGGAGGGAACTCCTCAGCTGGGGCCTCTGGGCCCAAAATGAAGAAGCTCCGGGTGGCGAAGAAAGCTGCTGGGGCCCCAATCAAGTCCCCTGCAAAGGGGAAAGACCAGACCTCAGCTGCCCAGGCCAAGGAAACTGCACCTCCTGCTACAGTGGAGAACATGCCCCCGCCCCCTCCGGCCTTTGTTCGGGACACAGGGGCGGAGCTCGGGGCCTCGGCAACCGCGGCCCCCGAGGTGCGCATCCCGGTGAACCCCTAGGCCCTGGAGAAGATTCCAGACGTCTTTCGGGGGATGGTGTATGAGACGACGAGCTACGTCGTCGACCACTTCTACCGCGCCACTGAGAGAGACCTGCGGGCCATCGAAACAAGGAGCCCGGAGGGTGTAATGGATTCTTCATTGGGAATGGCCCTAATGGTAAGCTGACTTTACCCTTTTATGATCTTTGATTATCATGCCTTGCCCTGTTTTTCCTCTTTTTTTTTTCTAAGGCAGTTACCTCTCTGTTTTTGTAGAGTGTCTTGGCCCTTCACCGGAGCATATCCAGGTCCAGGGCCCACCTTGAGGAGATGAGGGGCGAGCATCAGACAATTTTGGCCGCCCATCAAACTTCCTTGGGCGCCCTGCAAATGACCCAACAAAAGGAAAAAGTAGCCAAGGATGCTTTGGCGGCCGCACAGGTTGAGCTGGAAGAAGCCCGTCCTAAGATTCAAGAGGTCGAGGCCACCAAAGCCGCCCTTGCTGCCGCGCTGGTCGAGCTAGACTCTGCGAAGACTGGGGCCGAGGAAGCTAAGGCCGCCTTGGAAACGGAGAAGGCAGCTTCCATCTCCGCCATGGAGGACATGCTCTACCACTGCTGGGTCTATAACCCGGATGACGACTTCTCCTTCTTAGGAGCGGACTGGGAGGTCTTCCAGGAAGGGTTCAAAACTCGCCTCCAGCAAGAGGCACCTTCTGAGACCGGGGAGGCATCCGCCGTGGCCGAGCAGGAGGGCGAGACAGCGACCTCCACGGGATAGCCTGGTGGAGCCTAGGGCCTTTCTTTTTCGCACCCACTCCTTAATTATTATCATTTTTTTTGTAACTTTGCATGAGGTTTTTCCACCTCGAGACAATTGGTTTTATCAATGTTTACTTTTAATTGGTTTATTTCCTTTTGCCTCTACGCATTTTGGTTACTACTTTGAAAAACTTAGTTCGTGTTAATTTTTGACTAATATTTTGTGCTTTTTAAGAAAAACACTGATTAATCAATTTAAATTAACCTCTAAGTTTTATGAACTGGTTATGTCCAGGACCTTAGTTTGAAAACTTAGTTCGCGTTAATTTTTATCAATATCTCGTGCTCTTTAAGAAAAACAACGATCAATCAATTTGAATTAACTTCTAAGTTTTATGACCTAGTTATATCCAGAACCTTAGTTTGAAAACTTAGTTCGTGTTAATTTTTATCAATATCTCGTGCTCTTTAAGAAAAACAATGATCAATCAATTTGAATTAACTTCTAAGTTTTATGACCTGGTTATATCCAGGACCTTAGTTTGAAAACTCAGTTCGCGTTAATTTTTATCAATATCTCGTGTTTTTTAAGAAAAACAACGATTAATCCATTTGAATTAACTTATAAGTTTTATGACCTGGTTATATCCAAGACCTTAGTTTGAAAACTTAGTTCGCGTTAATTTTTATCAATATCTCGTGCTTTTTAAGAAAAACAACGATCAATCAATTTGAATTAACTTCTAAGTTTTATGACCTGGTTATATCCAGTGTAGTGCTTAGTTCGCGTTAATCCTTTATCAATATCTCGTGTTTTTTAAATAAAACAACGATCAATCAATTTGAATTAACTTCTAAGCTGTTAAGGCGACCTGGTTATATCCAGGCACCATATGCCCCCCAAGTAACTAGGAAAGGGTCTTTCGTGGTTACTTTAGATTACACTTGCAAATATATACAATCATGAACGAAAAGTTAATTCTCATTGCTCAATACTTAAAAAATGGCCTTTAGGCCTTACAAGGGTGTCATTGATAATATCTCTTCAAATGGATGGCGTTCCAAGTTCGTGGGACTGCCCCTCCATTGAGCCGAGCTAATTTGTAAGTTTCTTCTTTAATGACCTCGATGATTTGATATGGCCCTTCCCAGTTCGGTCCCAATACTCCATCTTTGGGATCCTTACCCGCTAAGAAGACTCTCCTGAGGACCAGGTCGCCAATGCTCAAGGCGCGTTTTTTGACTTTTGAGTTGAAATAACGAGTGATTTTTTGCTGGTAATGTGCAAGCTGAAGTTGCGAATCTTCTCGTCTTTCATCAACCAAGTCAAGGGAAGCGCAAAGTAGTTCGTGGTTGCGGTCCTGGTCATATGCCTGGACTCTATGCGAAGGTACCTTAATCTCCACAGGGAGGACTGCCTCACTCCCAAAAGTCAGGGAGAAAGGAATATGATCCATAGGAGTCCGGTGCGAGGTCCGGTATGCCCACAGAACCTGGGGGAGCGGTTTTGGCCAGACCCCCTTTGCTTCGTCTAGTCTCTTCTTAAGGCTCGCCTTTAGGGTCTTATTGACGGCCTCGACTTGGCCATTTTCCTGAGGATAGGCCACGGACGAGAAGCTTTTCACAATCTCATACCTTTCGCAAAATTCGGTGAATAGGTCGCTATCGAACTGAGTCCCATTGTCAGAAACAATTTTCCTGGGCAGCCCGAATCAGCAGATAATGCTCTAACCATGAAGTTAAGGACTTTTTTGGAAGTTATTGTTGCCAAAGGCTCTGCCTCAGCCCACTTTGTGAAGTAGTTGATAGCCACCACGGCGTAGCAGACCCCGCCTTTTCCAGTAGGGAGGGCGCCAACCAAATCGATCCCCCAAACTGGAAATGGCCATGGGGAGGAGATCATCTTCAGCTCGACGGGGGGAGCTCGAGAAACTGTGGCGAATTGCTGGCACTTGTCGCACTTCTTAACATACGAGATCGAGTCCTTTGACAGAGTGGGCCAGTAATATCCTTGCCTTAAAACTTTTAGGGCCAAGCTTTGCCCCCCAGTGTGATCCCCACAAAAACCTTCATGCACTTCCTGCAAGACGGTCTTTGCTTCGCCTGGCAGAACACACCATAGGAGAGGAAGGGAGTGCCCACGTCGGTATAGCACCCCATCTACCATCGTATACCTTGGGGCCTGGTATAGTACCCGCCGCGCATCATTACGCCCCTTAGGTAGCTTCCCTTCGGTGAGATACTCAAGGATGGGGGTCATCCAGGTCGGCCTGGCGTCGATCATCTCGACCTCCACCCCGACTTCTTCTATACTTGGTTTCTCCAAGAACTCTACCGGTACTAACCCCAAAGCCTCCGTCTCCCCGGAGGTGGCGAGCTTGGCAAGAGCGTCTGCGTTAGCGTTCTGCTCCCGAGGTATCTGCTCGATTGAGCCTCGCCCAAATGCAGACAATTCGACTTTTACCTTTGCCAGGTAAGCAGCCATCTTGGTTCCTCGTGCCTGATATTCGCCTAGAACCTGGTTTACCACGAGCTGGGAGTCACTGAAGCACTGGACGGAGCTCGCCTTCAGCTCCTGGGCTATTCTTAGCCCGGCCAGCAAAGCTTCGTATTCGGCCTCGTTGTTGGAGGCCTTGAATCCGAATCTCAGCGCCGAGTGGAATCTATGTCCCTCAGGGGATATTAAAATGGTTCCAGCCCCGGAGCTGTTCTCATTGGATGAGCCATCCACGAAGATCTTCCACGACGTCTGGGACGAGGTCACCTGGGGTGAGTCTTTTACAGGATCCTCCCGGAATCCTGTGCACTCTGCCACAAAATTGGCCAGGGCCTGACTTTTTATAGTAGTTTGTGAGGTGTACAAAATCTCGAACTGACTGAATTCGATAGCCCACTTTAACAAGCGTCTCGATGCTTCAGGTTTTTGCAAAACCTGCCTTAGAGGCTGATCGGTCATGACGTGTATTGAGTGGGACTGGAAGTATGACCTGAGCTTTCGGGAGGCCGTGATAAGATAGAACGCCAATTTTTCCATCAATGGGTATCAGGATTCAGCCCCAAGAAGTCTTTTACTGATGTAATAGACCGGTTTCTAAACCCGATCTTCTTCTCGGACCAATACGGCACTAGCTGCATCCTCTGTGACAGCTAGGTAGAGGAAAAGGGACTCCCCTGCCTTTGGTTTGGACAATACGGGCGGCTCGGCCAGATGTGCCTTCAGGTCGAGGAAAGCACCCTCGCACTCCTTGGTCCACTCGAACTTCTTATTTCCTCAGCGCAGGTTGTAGAATGGCAGGCACTTGTCGGTGGATTTTGAAATAAACCGATTGAGGGCTGCCACCCTTCCTGTCAGGCCTTGGACGTCTTTGCGCGACCTGGGTGAGGGAAGCTCGAGCAATGACCTGATCTTGTCGGGGTTTGACTCGATTCCTCGGGTATTGACGATGAAACCCAGGAATTTTCCAGATGCGACTCCAAAAGTGCACTTCTGTGGATTAAGCCTCATGCCGTACTCCCGTAGTATCTTGAAGCATTCCTCCAGGTCGGAAACATGGTTATCGGCAGTCTTTGACTTGACCAGCATGTCATCAACGTACACTTCCATGTTCTTCCCGATCTGGTTGACGAACATTCTATTTACTACCCTCTGGTATGTAGCACCAGTGTTCTTCAGCCCGAACGACATGACCTTGTAACAATAGACGTTAGTCGGGGTCATGAAGCTGGTGTGCTCCTGGTCCGCTAGATTCATGGCGATCTGGTTATAGCCTGAGTACGCGTCCATAAAGGACATGAGCTTGTGCCCCGCTGTGGCATCCACCAATTGGTCAATCCTTGGCAAGGGAAAACAATCTTTGGGGGCAGGCTTTATTAAGGTCGGAGAAGTCGATGCAGGTCCGCCACTTCCCGTTGGGCTTCGGGACCAGCACGGGGTTGGCGACCTAAATCGGAAACTTGGCTTCACGGATAAAGCCGCATTTCTTGAGCCGGACTACTTCTTCCTCTAAGGCCTCAGCCCGAGTTGTTCCCAGGCGCCTCTGCTTCTGAGACTTTGCAGGAGCGCTCTTATCCAGATGAAGGGTGTGCATGATGACATTTGGACTGATTCCCACCATGTCCTCGTGTGACCACGCAAACACATCCAAGTTATCCTGCAGAAACTTGATCAGCTCCGCTTTCATCTTGCTACAGACGTTTTTCCCGAGCTTGACCATCCGTGAAGGATTTTGTGGATCGATGTTTACTTCCTCGAGCTCTTCAATAGCCTGGAGCTCGGACTTATCCTCACCTATTCGGGGATCAATATCCTCACTTAAGATGATATTTTCCCCTTCGGCGTTCTGAGGTTTTTCAATCTCAGGATCAGTTAAAGGTTCCTGAGATTCCTCTCCTCCACCTTGTATGGCCATTGCTAGCTGCCCGGGTTTCGATTTTCCCTTCATGGAAATGCTGTAGCATTCCCTGGCAACAAGTTGTTCGCCACAGACCGTACATATCCTCGTGGAAGAAGGGAATTTCAGCGCGAGGTGGCGAACGGAGGTGATGGCCTCAAAAGCTATGAGTGTGGGTCGGCCCAAAATAGCATTATACGCAGCGGGGCAGTCGATGACCACAAACTCGAGGAGTTTGGAGACTGTCCGAGGTCCTTCTCCTAAGGTGATCACCAGCTCAATCCTCCCTATAGCCGCTGATCCTTCTCTCGAAAAACCATACAACATTATGGAGGTCGCCTTCAGCTCGGCGACAGTCAAACCCATCTTCTTCAGCGTGGACCGGAATAGAAGGTTTACCGAGCTCCCATTAACGATCAGCACTCTCCTAACCCTCCGATTATCGAGCTGCACTGCTACGACCAGAGGGTCGTTATGAGGGAACTAGACATGGCCAGCATCTTCTTCTGTAAAAATGATTGGTTGCCTCTCCAATTGCTGTTGTTTTGGCAGATGCCACTTGGGGACAAACTCTACTCCATTATGCGCCTTGAGTTCGTTTACGTACCTCTTTTGGGCACCCCTGCTAACGGCAGCCAAATGCGGATCTCCCGAGATTGTGGATATCTCTCCTCCTATCACTGGAGGAGGGACGTCTTGATCTACCCGAGACCCGGGCTGACTGGCCGGGACTTCCGGAGCAGGTCGGCTTGTCGGAGCCCTATTCCTCGCGTACTGAGCCCATGGGCCGGCTCTGATGAGAGTTTCGATCTCATCTTTCAAATGCCTACAATCATCGGTATTGTGGCCAACATCGTTGTGAAAACAGCAAAACTTGGAGGTGTCTCGCTTCCCCTTCTGGTGCTTTAACGGCTCCGGCTTCTTCCAGGGGAGGCGAGCAGAGTTTGCTAGGAAGATGTTCTCCCTAGAGTGGGTGAGCTCTGTATAAGTCGCGTAGACCAGTTTGAATTTGTCTACGGACTTATTCTTCTTTGGGCCGTGCTGGTTGCCCTCGTCGTTCCCCTTTCTCTTGCCTCCACCGAACTGGTTATTCTGTGTAACGTTCTGGGTCGCTGTCGCGACCTCTGTTCCCACTCCAGTGGGCTGCTCAGGGACCTGGCTGGTTCCTACAGCTGAGGCTTGGGCCTCCTCCAAGTTGATCCACCCCTGGGCCCTATTTAGGAACTCGTTCACTGAGCTAACTCCCTTCCTTTGTATTTCGTTCCAGAGTCCCCCTCCGACGAGGATTCCAGTCCTCAAGGCCAAGAGCTTGGAGCTATCATCTGCGTCTCTGGCTCGAGCAGCGATGTTCGTGAACCTGCTCAGGTAGGCCTTCAGAGGCTCGTCGGGTTGTTGCCTCACGTTAGCCAGAGAGTCGGCCTTGACGCGGGCAGCCTGGGAGGCTCGGAATGCCCTTTTGAAGTCAGCAGAGAAAGTCTTCCAAGAGCTGATTGATTGTTTCTTGCTTTGTTTGAACCACTGCCTGGTTGGTCCAGTCAGTGTGGAGGGAAATATCAGACACCTCAACTCAGGGCCAATGTTGTGGGCCATCATCAGGGTATTGAACATCCCCAGATGATCCGACGGATCTCTGTCTCCGTTGAATTTGGACAGGTGCGGCATACGGAAACCGGGTGGGTATGCTGTTGCTGCTATGCTGGGGGCGAAGAGCTCAAGCTCGTCCCCCAAATCATATTCATCTTTCTCTTTCTCCGACAGGAGCTTCCTCATTAGCTCCTCCATCTGAGCCAGGCGCTCAAGGGTTTTGTCATGATTTCCTTGGTTATTCCGGGACTGCTCGACAGCTCCGGATCCATTGTATACGTTTGGTGGGTTATTGCCCCTCCTATCTTGAGATTGGTTATTTGGGGCATTCCCGCCGTTACGCACCTCGGACAGGTCTCCCCTTGAGCGAGCATGGCTGCCACCTCCCACTGGTTCCCCCCTATGAGAGTTAAGGCGATCTCGCAGGTCGCCCCTCTGAGTGGCTTGAGGACTTTTTGCCGAGCTTAAGCGTTGATGCAAGTCTCCGCCAGAAAGGTCGCTCCGGCGACTGCCGGTCCAGTAGCTCCCGTTAAAGAAGCTCAGAGTCTGCCTTTGGGGGAGAGGATTCGGGCTCCCTCTTGGCGCTCTGCTACGTCGGGAAGGTTCTACAGACAGTGGGTTTCTCCTGCTGCTTCCATAAGCTGGAATATCTCGGATGGGCCGAGGAGGAGACATATATCTTATTGGTGACGGAGGATGCCTAATCGAAGATGCAATCCTGGTTCCGTCAGGGCTGATCAAGTTAGGTGGGGGCCTTTCGGCCCTGCCAACCTGCGGGCCCCGCGCCTGGCGATCTGGACGAGGCGCAGGACAGCTGGTGGGGACGGGCTGGTGCTGTGAGCCCTCCCCGGATCTCCTTCTGGAATTCCCTCGAGCCCTCCTGGGCGCGCTCGAGGCTGGCTGGGAGCTGGGAGTTGAAGTTCGGACCGAACGGCTATACTGTTGTTCGGCTCTAGGCATTTCTTCGAAGTTTGCCTCTCGACGGTGCGATGAGGGAATAGAGTTGGATATCGGAGGTCTGTCCGAGCGGCTAAGCCTGGACCGATTACCCCGGCGGGACTTATGAGTCTCGCCTTGCCTCTTTCCAACGTTAGCGTCGGTTATAAGAGGGGGTAATCGGGCTAACACCTCCTTAATCTGCTGACTATCTTTCGCTAGTTGGCTCCTCAGCTGAGCATTCTCCATCTCTACCGCAGTCTAAAAATATGGGTTTGGATTAGGTGGCCGCGACGCCGAACTTCCAGTGTCATCTTGAGCAACCGGTTGCTTGCTGGGCCGCTGCTGGACCTTAGGAATTTGTTCACCGGAGATGGCGACATGATGAGCCTCCTGCCCATCATGTTGTTCCGCCTCGTTACCGTGTCTTGATCGAGTGGTCACCATAGTTGGATGTTTGCGATAACACCAATCTAACTAGCTCTCAATGAAAGCACCAAATTGTTGACGCGGTTCTTCGCCAACAGGTAATTAAGAAAATGAGAGGAAGGGATTAGTGCTTAACAATGAACTGAAATAGAGGAATGATCTTTAAATGGACTGATGACACAATTATATTTTTTAGGTGGTTCAAAGGTTAAAATCCTTCTACTCCACCAGCCAATATTATTGATATATGCCTGGTATTCTTTACAGGGTATTTCCTTACATAATAGAATCTAACCCCTTGCAACTCCCAGGGTCTCCATATTTATAGGAGAGGGCACCTGGGAGTTGGTAAGGGGGGTCATCCCGTGACCTTCCTACCTATCATGTCACTTCTGTGACATTCATGATTAATTCCTAAAACCTGACACATGAAGTGTGGTCTAATCAATAGGTAAGGGGGATAATGGGCCGCACAGCCCAACCTAGTCGTGGGCGCCTGAATACGCACGTTCATGCTGCGTGTCTGAAAAGTCAGGGATATATCAGACACGTGATGTCTGATATATGCACGTTTACCTTGCGTGGTTGACTTTATGAGAGGTCATAGCTTCCAACTCCAGCTTGTACCACGAGCTGGATGCCTCCTCGACCTGTGGCCTTCACAGACCTGACTCGGTCCTTAAGTAATCTTGGCGAACCTCTTGATACCCCGAGCTAGCGAGGTAGGTCCTAACGACAACAGCTCCGGTCATGGGGGATCCACGTGGCTGATATAATTAGGTCATATCTCAGCTCGCTAATGGCCCGTTCGAAAATTAGGGCGTACAGTGTTGATTTGAAGAAGAGAAAAAAAATGAAAATTGTTTAAAAAAAATTTGAAAGTGACAAATTTTTATTTTCAAAATTTAATAAATTTTAATTAAAATTTTAAAAAAATAATAAATAAAAATAGAGTTATCAAACACATTTTATGTTTAATTTTTAAATTTCTAATTAATTAAATAAAAAACTATTTTTTTAAGCATTACTAAACAACCCAATAATAGATGTAATATTCTCTAATAAAAATTCTAAATCATTATAATACAATGATTGTTTAGAGAATGCAGAGACCCCTGATAAGAAATCTAATTCAACAACATGTAATGTAAACACAAGGCCAAAAACAGAGACCAATCCAGAGCCACTTTTAAGGTCACACATTCGATTTAGATGACCAGAACAACTACAGAGTTATTTGAGAAAAAATAAAAGTAATAAAACAATGAACATAGAAGAAGGAAAATAAAGGAAACAAAAAAGATACATATAGATTATATATCTTGTTAAAGAAGTATAGTGACATGTTTTTTCACGCATGACATCTTAATTACATTGACACATATAACGATGCAGGTTTTTCACGTACCACGTATTTATGTGTCATCTTATCATATTATTATAGTAGTGATTGAACAATATTGCACGATGAAGGGTCGAAGAGTAAGAATATGAGGACTAAGTTCAATATATATAGTACGTAGAGGCTATTCATCAACATCTTAATTATATGTCATTTTTTAATTGGGCATATAATCTAAAATTATTTGCTCAATATTGATTAAGCAATATTTTATAATAAATAACAAGTATTATGTGATTAGTTGTTTAATATTGACTTAATCAAGGACGGAGGTAGAAATCAAGATTAAGGGGGCCAAAAGATTAAAATAAAATTGGAGGGCCAAATACATAATTCATTAAAAATACCAAGGAGCCAAATGAAAAAAATATAATATATAAAAATGTTTTTTTTTCTCTAAATTTTAGGGCAGGGGAGGGTTGTGGGCAAAACCCCCCTCAAGGTCTTAGTGCCTCTGTCTTTGGACTTAGTAATACTAGTTAGTAAGGGGTCATTTGGTATGGTGTTTTCTTAGGCTAGGAATGAGAATGTGGATCTCAACCCACGTCTGGTACGACAATTTTAACTTTTATAATTTTGGGGTTTATTTTTCCATAGGCTACACATCACCTTGCTTTGGGGTAATATCCACCATTTTGTATCTTTGAGTTTTATATTACGGAAAATGTAAAAATTTCTTGGGAAATTACCATATATACCGTCTTTTTAATTGTTTTTTTTTATTTTTACGGTAAATTTTTTTGTTTCTCATTTTTATACTTTCTTTTTTTTATTTTTAGGTAAAATTTTATTAATATCTTTCATTTATACGGTTTTCTCATTAAACCTTTTTTTCCTTTTGCTTTTCCTTTTGTTGTCCGATTAGTTTTCTCATGCAACTTCCATTTTGTTTTTCATTTTCTTCTCCTATTGTTCTTCTCTTCCTCCGACGATTCTATATCTCTCGACATTTTGATAATCTTCACAATCACAATCCCAATCACCGGCTGTTTCTTCAGTTCCTCAAGTTCCTAGCCCCGTTTCCAAGTTCCTAGCACTTCTCGTGAGGGTGAGGCTCAATCTTCAGCTACGGCTTCATTCCTTGTGAGTGTTTATTGTATTGTATTTTATAAACAATTTCTTTGTATACATGCATATGGTAATGATTTGGGTTCTTTGTTTCATATGATTTGTGGTTTTGTTTTAATGAAAATCAATGTTATAGTTTATTTAGTTTATGGTCCACTACATGTTTGATGAAATGTCTCAATGAACATTACCTTAACCGATAAAAGTCATTTTCTTTTAGTTATGATACTAATGAGTGATGGATTGTGTTTTCTTGTTAGAACTTGTTGGGAAATACTTGACATTAGTTTTATAGGCAATATGTTCATTAAATAGTTATTTACCCTAATATCATCTTTTGAATAATTACTATAGACGAGCGTTGAGAGTTAATATAATCATTTTGCAATTTTCACTTTGTAACAAGTTGTATAAAATTTATAAAAACAAAAATGATTATAGAAATTCAATATGAAATTGATATGATAGTTATTTTTTGAAAGCAAGGAAAGATTGTAGTTAATCTAATCATCCAATACAACCTTTCTTAACCACAAAAGAATACACACACACCGTCTTGCCAAAGTAAAACAACTGGGTCTGGGGAGGAAAAGCAAAAGAAGAAAGATTATTGTGCCTTGATAACATTACAATTAATCAAGGCAAAAACCATCAACAAGAACATGTTGATTTACCATATTCAACTCTGCAGGAAAGCTTTCATGGCATGCTCTCACAGAAAATTTTTAACCTTTGGAGGTACATTTTAACACCACATAAACTTCCATCAAGTAACAATAGGAGTCTCAGATTGATTAGAATGATAATTATTAAACCCTATAGCTAGCTTGTATCCATCTCCAACTATATGCTTCCCTTTCTGATTATACCTCCAATATCTACTATCTTGGTCCTTAAATTTCACCAAAGGAATGAAGAGAATTTCATCCACTTAATTTAGAAAAGTGATATCTGATTAGCCTTTCATTCCAGATACCATCTGGAGTAATGAAATCGCCACTTTAGCATCCCTATCCAATTTTCTGGGGAGATGATTGTACCATAATGAAGCCCAAGAATCCAAGATCCTTATAAACCATTATATTTTGACTATTACCAACTCTCCACACTAATCTATTTTGCAATAGATCCCCACACAAAAGAAGGTTTATTAGTCCCCAACCCAGCTTCCATAATATCAACATGTTTAAAATACCTAGCTTTCAAAATTTTAGCAACTAACTAATGAGGATTCCTAAATATTCTCCAAAGTTACTTGTTTTTTCATTGACACTTGGGAAATATATGGTTAGTTTTTTCTTTTGTTTTTTTGAACTTCTTTTTTCTTAGGCCATCTCCAACCAAGCATCATATATGATAAAGTTGTTCCAATTCTCTCTCCAACCGAACATCATGTAGTTGACATATATGCATTTTTTTAGTTGCATATAGCTCAAAGATGTTTTTTTGTTCTCATGATTTGTTTTTGGCAGGAGTACATACTGAGCTTATAAATCATGGTCCATACCAGATTTTCCTCTTCCTCTGGTTCTCCTGCTTATTCAAAAAACAACCCTCAAAATATAAAAAAAGATAATAAGAAGAGATCATTGAGTGGTCAGGCTAAAGGTAAAAAGGCTATTAAACAAAAAAAGCCAAAATTGGCAAATGCTGATCATATGACTCCATCGCCACAGGTATATTTTCAATTTCATTATTCATTCATTTTATATTATATTTTTATTCAGTTTTGTTTAAATATTGTGTTATTTAGGTTGCAACAGATTGATATTGGTTGTTTTATGTTTATTTTTGTTTTATTGTTGTGTGTTTAAAGTTGCAACAGGTTGTCGCTGGTTGTGATTGGTTGCATTAGGTTGTGGCTGGTTGCATTAGGTTGTGGCTTGTTGTATCTGGTTGTGTTTAAAGTTGCATTAGGTTGCAACAGGTTGATATTTGTTGCTTTATGTTTTTTTTCGTTTTATTGTTGTGTGTTTAAAGTTGTAACAGGTTGTGGCCGGTTGCATTAGGTTGCGGTTGGTTGCATTAGGTTGTGGTGGGTTGCATTTGGTTGTGTTTAAAGTTGCATTAGGTTGCAATAGGTTGATATTTGTTGCTTTATGTTTTTTTGTTTTGTTTTATTGATGTGTGTTTAAAGTTGCAACAGGTTGTGACTAGTTGCATTAGGTTGCGGCTGGTTGCCTTAGGTTGTGGTGGGTTGCATCTGGTTGTGTTTAAAGTTGCATTAGGTTGATATTTGTTGCTTTATGTTTTTTTTTTTTTTTATTGTTGTGTGTTTAAAGTTGCAACAGGTTGTGGCTGGTTGCATTAGGTTGCGGTTGGTTGCATTAGGTTGTGGTGGGTTGCATCTGGTTGTGTTTAAAGTTGCATTAGGTTGCAATAGGTTAATATTTGTTGCTTTATGTTTTTTGTTTTCTTTTATTGTTGTGTGTTTAAAGTTGCAACAGGTTGTGGCTGGTTGCATTAGGTTGTGGTGGGTTGCATCTGGTTGTGTTTAAAGTTTCATTTGGTTGTAACAGGTTGATATTTGTTGCTTTATGTTTTTTGTTTGTTTTATTGTTGTGTGTTTAAAGTTGCAACAGGTTGTGGCTAGTCGCATTAGGTTGTGGCTGGTTGCATCAGATTATGTTTAAAGTTGCATTAGCTTGCAACAAGTTGATATTGGTTGCGCTTGGTTGCGGCTGCATGTGGTTGAATCTAGTAGATTGTGGCATCATGAGATTGCATCTAGTTTATTATATCTAGTTGATTGTGGTAACATGTAATTATTATGTGTTTAAGGTTGCATCATGTTGTGTTTAAGGTTGCATGTTGTTGTTTTTGCTTAAATATGATTACATTCTTTGCTTAGTGGTACCATGATTTATTGCGGCTCATTATTCTATAGTTTTATTTTATTTTCATTATTTTCCTGTGCTTATTTTGCAGGGTATGCAATACATTGTTCCTCCTAAAAATCATAATCGAGCAAAATGTCATGCCATAATCAAGCACAACCAGAGTGCTGCTCTTCATCAATTGTTATCTTCAAAACAAATTTCTGATTTCGCTGATTCTTGCTTTGGGCATTTTCTGTCCTTGCCATCCTTTGTCACGCAGTATCAGCTAATTCATAATTTACTGCTTAGGGAGTTGAAACAACCCAACCCTCATGAGATTTGGATTGGTGTAGCTGGTATGAAACTACGTTTTGGGATAGAGGTGTTTGTACTGGTCACGGGCATTCGTTGTGTTAGATCACATGACAAACAAGAATATGCTAGGCCAAGCAATAGTTTCCTTAACACCTATTATAAAGGTATGAAAAAGGTAACTAAGAAAAATGTGCGTGACATTTTATTTAATAAAGGGTGGAAGAATGATGCGGATGCAGTGAAGCTGGCCAACATCTACTTGCTGCACATCTTTTTGCTTAGCTTAGCTTATCTTCTTTGGATGCTGTCATTCCCCAAGTTGACTTCGATATTTTAGATAGTGGGGAATTTGGTCAGTTTCCTTGGGGTAAGGAAGTTTTTAAGGTTACTATTGAGTCATTGAAGAACAATGTTGGAAAGAAAAATAAAGATTATTATTACAAACTATATGGATTTCTATATGCCTTTCAAGTATGGTTTTACGAGTGTTGCCCATACTTGAATGACAACTTTTGTCATCTCAATGCTGGATCTATCCCACGCATCATCAATTGGACAAATAACGAAAATATTAAGTTTGATAAAATATCTTATACTTTATCAATGAGTTGTGTTGAGGTATAATTTATTTATTTTTTCTTACATATATTTTTGTTTGATATTATATATATTGACAACTTTTTGTTCTTTTATAGCTCCAACATCGAAATATCACTCCAACTGCCAAGGAAAGGAAAAAAACTTCACTTGGAAGAATTATTTCCAAAAGGCAAGCAGTTGGAAGTTGATGGCAACCTTGCTGCTAATGCTGGTGCTAGAGTTGCAGCATCTGGTTCTGGAGTTGTGCCTCATTCTGCTAGAGTTGCAGCAAATGTTTGTCCAATTGCTAATGTTAGTGATGATGATTTTGTGAACCCTCCTCCTCGATCATTCGCAGGTGCTTCCTCATCTTCTATGCCTCAGTTCTCTCTACGTGAAATGCAAGCCCAGTTGTCAAGATTAGAAACAAGTCAAAAGGTTCTTGTTTCTGATGTTGCTTCTATAAAGACAATTGTTAATGGATTAAGTTCTCATTTTGACTCATCCATTTTAAAGCTGCATGAACTTATTCTTTCCCATATTTTGGGAAAACAAGTACTTGTTTATATTTTTTTGTAATCTTTTTTTACATTATATTATTGTATGTTGCTTATATTTTTTATGTTTATCTGCTTATTGTTTAGGGTGAAAGTTCTGATGATGATATTGAAAGAAGAAGTAAGACAATGCATGATGAATCTAATGTTGGTGATAAGGAGGAAGAGGTTGCTACTGATTGTGTCATTGAGGAAAAGTCTAATGATGAAGAGGATGAAAAGGATGATGATGATGATGATGATGATGATGATGATGATGAGGATGAGGCTGAGGATGAGTCTGATGAAGAAAATGATGGTTTTGATCATGATGATGATGAAGATGCAAATGATGATCCTGTTGGAGAAGACAAAAATAGTAAAGATAGAGAAAAAGAAGAAGATCATACTTATATTGCGTGCCCTAGTGGAGTCAAAGATGTTAGTAGTGGACACAATGAAGATGATAATGTTAGTGTTATTTTTTTAAAATGAAAAATATATATTACTTGTTTTTTCATATATATTATGTTTATGATCTCATATCTAAGATGTTTTTTTTCTTTGTAGGTTGTTGATTTTTCTGACAATGTTGACAGTTCACATCAGGTTGCACCTAAGATTTTGGGGGTTGCATATTTTGCAACCGCGGTTGAAAATGTCCCCACAGTTGTTGGAGAGATTGATAAAGACGTTTCATCTCATTTTTCAAATGTTGCAGAATTAGAAACTGAGGTTGCACCTAATCTTCCTGAAGTTGCACCTGATCTTCCAGAGGTTGCAGAATTAGCAAAGGTTGCAGATGATGTCAACGAGGTTGCACAGGTTGCAGGAACTATTTCATCCCAGTCTTTTTTTGATAGTTTTTCTGACATGGCA
This sequence comes from Humulus lupulus, assembly GCF_963169125.1. Lineage (NCBI taxonomy): Eukaryota > Viridiplantae > Streptophyta > Magnoliopsida > Rosales > Cannabaceae > Humulus > Humulus lupulus. The sequence goes on along the minus strand of NC_084800.1, from coordinate 89,177,778 downwards.
TTGGAGGAGGCTATGCAAAATGCTATTAATGCTGTAAAAGCAATCAAGACCCCGAAGGTAGTATTTTTTTTATTCAAACTATAGATTTTGTTTTTTCCTTCAAATGTTTTATTTTATTTTATTTTTGTTACTGTGTTCTTATTTTTTTATATTTATTTTTTATTCATAGGAATCTACTCCTCATTGCACTGCTATTGTTCCATATGTTGGTAGTGGTGGGAGTAACTTGGGATATGTTACTCCTATTTTTCCAAGAAGAACAATCAAGCTGCCTTTCTACTTGCAATCTCCATTTTTGCAGAATTTTGATTCTACTTCTGGTCAAAGTAGTGAGGCAAAATCTGGTGGAGATATTAAGATTATCAAAGGGTTTTGCCCGTTGGATGACAAAATTGGAGAATTTCCAGACTATGAGTTATCCCAAGATTTCAACAAATGGCTTGATTATGGAATGATAGCCAAGAACAAGTAAGAGTCTTCAAGTTATTTATTTTCTTTTAAATTTTACATGTTTTTAATTGTGTTTTTTTTTTGTATTGTGCTTTTTTAGGGTGAAAATGTATTCAAAGAAAGACAACCTCATTATCCCTGGTCTACAACTCGGTGTAGATGTGATTTGCCAAAAGACATGGTTCCATACCCTTCAATATAGTGGCAAAAATCTCTTTAAAATAGTAAGTGTTAATGTGTACTGTTGTTATTTTTGGTTGCTTATGCTTTTAAGTTTGCTTATGTCTTTATTTTGGGGTTGCGTTTGGTTGATGTGAGTTGCTTACAGTTGCTTTTGGTTGATCTTGACTTTTTTATGGTTATTTTTTTTACATTAGCTTTGTTTTGTTGTTCTAATTGCTATAATATTGATTTGTCTTGATTTTATTGTGCAACATGTTGATGTGTTTTTTTATTATTTGAGGAAGAAGGCAAAGTACTGTGACAATTGTACTATCAAGTTTATCACAACTGATTCTCATTTCCAGACTAGAATCAATTCTATCTATGAGACATTTCTAAGTTGGAAACATGATTTTGGGGCATTGAATTGTAATCAATATGTTGCAGAAGTTATCATGGGCTATGCCTTGCCTTGCAACATATTTGGTCTATGGTTGATCATGTCTTATTTCCTATCTTGCTTATGAAGGAAAAACATTGGTTGTTTTGTAGATTATCACTTAAAGATAGGTCAATGTATGTATATAATACATTGATGTGTGATAACAAGGACCACATTGCTTTAAAAGCAGTAGAGTCATTTCGTATATTGCTTCTTCATTATTTGTATATCACTGGATTTTATGACCGAACAGACATAGACTTCTCATCTGAGGCTTATGCTGGGAAGTCAACGAGTTCTGCTTTTGATGTAGTGCTGGATGATGATTTGCCATGTGGGTTGTCCTGGTGAGTTTTATGTTTTCTATGTTTTTTTTTTCATTTTTGTCATGGCTCTTTTTTCCTATTTTGTTTTCATATTCTAATTTATTTGGTCTATCCTATGTGTCTTTATGCAGTGATAGTGACATTCACGTGTTCTCATTTGCGGAGTACTTTGTTCAAGATAAGGATATTCCAACATCTACTTTTGATGTTGAAACTCATAGATCTTGGCTTGCCTTTTTGTTTTATTCATATGCAAAGGCAAAGGAAATTTATGGATATGAGAGTGAGTCTGAATATTCAGGTCGGTATGTTGCACCTCGCAAGGCTCAAGCAAAGAAGAAAAAGGAAACAAGAAAGGATAAAGGCAAATATGTTTCTTAGTTTTGTTTATGGTGTAGACATTTATTAGTTTTTTTAGGTTTTTTTAGAAGGATCGTGTTTATAGTATCTAAAGTAACTTTAAATTTCTTATTTATCAATTGATCAAATATCTTAAGCAAGTTAGAGATTCAAATGTTATTCTTTTCTGTGTATCTGTACTTTTGAATCACTTTAATCTCTCACTGCAACCCATTGCAACCCACTGCAACTCCTAATGTGAGTTATCTATATGAATTAAAAATGCAACCACATGCAACCTAAACCAACATAAGACTAGTCCAAGTGTAATCCAATGCAACTCCTAATGTGAGTAATCCATAATTACAAATGCAACCATATGCAACTGAAAGCAACAAATGGCTAGTCCAAGTGCAACCCACTGCAACTCACTGCAACTCCTAATATGAGTTATCCATATGAATTACGAATGCAACCTCATGCAACCTAAAGCAATGCATGGCTAGTCCAAGTGCAACCCACTGCAACTCCTAATGTGAGTTATCCTTATGAATTACGAATGCAACCACATGCAACCGAGAGCAACACATGGCTAGTCCAAGTGCAACCCACTGCAACTCCTAATATGAGTTATCCATATGAATTACGAATGCAACCACATGCAACCTAAAGCAATGCATATCTAGTCCAAGTGGAACCCACTGCAACTCCTAATGTGAGTTATCCTTATGAATTACAAATGCAACCTCATGCAACCGAGAGCAACACATGGATAGTCCAAGTGCAACCCACTGCAACTCACTGCAACTCCTAATATGAGTTATCCATATGAATTACAAATGCAACCACATGCAACCTATAGCAATGCATAGCTAGTCCAAGTGGAACCCACTGCAACTCATTGCAACTCCTAATGTGAGTTATCCATATGAATTACGAATGCAACCACATGCAACCTAAAGCAACACATAGAAAGCCTGAGTTACCTCTATGCAACCGAATGCAACTAAATGCAATTCTTAATGCAACCTAAAGTAACCCACATGCCATTACAAATGGAATCTTACATACAAGCCCAATGCAACCATCTGCAACCATATATACACGCTCATTGAAACTAATGCAAGCGTAACATACCCCAATGCAACCCAATGCATATTCAA